>NC_087560.1:6617918-12090418 GCF_036250125.1 Pseudopipra pipra | reverse complement strand
CCCCAAGCCCTCCCTCGGCCGCACCCGCACCCCTGGCGGGCGCGGCCCCGGCCCCGCCGGCCCCCCCCGCCCCTGCCCGGCCCGGCCCGGCCGCCGCTGCCCCCGGCGCTCAGGAGAAGATGCGGATGGCCTGGGTGACGGCGCTGTGGCACACGGGGCACTGCGGCTCCGTCTTCTCGCAGATGCGGTTGGCGCACTCCATGCAGAAGAGGTTGTGGCCGCAGGGCACCAGCGCCGCGATCACCTCGCTCTCGAAGCACACCGAGCAGTCGCGGCTGCCCTTCCGCCGCACGCCGGAGGAGGAGCAGGAGGAGCTGGACGAGGAGCTGGAGGAGGAGGAGGACGAGGCGGAGGAGTCGGAGGGCAGCCCGGGCAGGTGGGCGCCCAGCCCGTTGGCGTACAGCGGGTAGGAGGCGGCCAGCAGCCGCCCGCCCGGGTCGCTGCGCACCCGGCGCGCCAGCGGGTGCTCGGTGCCGGCCGCGCTGCCGTGCAGGGGCGGGGAGAGCCGCGCCGGGGGCGGGGCGGCGCCGCGCCGGGGGCCGCTCACCAGCAGCGCCAGGTTGGCATTGGCGGGCGCGGCGCCCGGGAAGGCGGCGGCGGCGGCGGGCGAGGGCGCGGGCGAGGGCGGCGCGGCGGGGCCGCGCTCGAACTGCGGCCACAGGAGGGCGGCCCCGGGCGGCGGGGCGGGCGCCAGGTCGAAGCCGGGCGGCGAGTCGAAGGGCAGCTCGGAGCAGCAGTCCGGGGAGGAGAGGACGTCGCCGCCGCCCCCGCCGTACACGTAGCCGTTGGCGCTGTTGTTGTTGTTGTTGCCGTTGTGGGAGAAGCTCAGCGCCGGGCTCGGGGGGCTGTAGTCGGCCAGGCGGGCGCTGCCGCCCCCCCCCGTGCCGCCCCCGAAGTAGGAGTCGGTGGAGGCGCTGCCCAGCGAGCTGGAGCTGTCGTTGCGGTAGTTGCAGAAGGGCTTGCGGCCCGGGGTGGGCGTGATGCTAGGCGGTGTGGGCTTGCTCCAGAGGCTGCCCGTGCCGTTCAGCTCAAAGCCCACGTCCGTGCCGTTGGCGTGGAAGTCGTTCTCGTCCGTGAGCTCGATGATGCCGCCGGTGCGCATGGCGATGTGCGCCTCGATCTCCTCCCGGGCCCGGTCCACGTTCTCGGGCATGCCCGTCACCTCAAAGACCGGCTCCTTGTCCCGGCTCGGGGTCACGATGTACGTGTGCGTCTGCTGCTGGATGCGCTTGATGGTGGCCCCCTTGGGCCCCACGACCAAGCCCACCACGCGATAAGGCACCCGCACCTGGATGGTGGTTTGGCCGGGCAGGTTCGGGGGGCCGGGAACGGTGCCGTTCAGGGCTGTATTCTTGTTCCGCGAGGCTCGGATCATGGAGAAGTGCTCGGCCGCAGAGATGATCTCCCTGCGGGCCATGGCCACATCTTCCTTTCTGCCCGTCACAACAAAGAGCGGCTCCTCCCCGCGAACCGGGGTCTTGATGTAGGTGTTGGTCTTTGCCCGCAGAGCCTTGATTTTACAACCTGGGAACGAGATGCGGGAGATGGAGGGCGAAGGGGAGGGGGAGGAAGGGGAGGTGGTGGGGTAGAACCGGTTACAACCCATTGTTTGGGTGCAGCTAGGGAGGTGGAAAAAAACACACCCACCCGAAACACATTGCCCCCAGCCCCAGGTGATCGCTGGCATCTCGTCCGGGAGCCCCGGTCACGGTGTAAAGTAATGTCAGCCCACAGCCCTGGCACACGCCCAAAGGCATCGCAAGTGGCCACCGACACATCTGCCATGCAAACTGCCCCAAAACTACCAACGTGCAGTTCACAGAGACGGCAACACAAAAAAGAAAAAAAAAAGGGAAAAAAAAAAAAAAAGCGTGCAGAAAAACTGCACTGCACGGCCAGAAATAAAATAAGATCAAATGCAAGCAGACCTAACAAATCAACACACCCGCCAGTCCACATTCCTGCTCAGCACTTTCCTTTTGGAAAAATAAAATCAGTTCTTAAGAAGGTGAGGAGCAGCGGCTATACCGAATGAGCCACATTCCCCACTGCGGATGCTTTATTCCAATCCCATTGTTCCACTTCTCCACTCCATTTCTCTTCCTTAAAAATAATCCACGATTTTTAACTTTGGGGGGGTGGTGGTAGGGAAGCACCGAGGCTCCCATTTTCCTCCAGTTTCCTCTTGCAAATCTTAACTTTTGCAGCCGGAGGAAAGGAGCGATTTTTATTATTTTCGTGATTTTTTTCCCCAACCCGGCAGCTGAAAGTGCATCTCGAAAGTGATGCATAACGCTCCTCGGAAACATCACGTCTGCTGCTGCACTTTCTTTGTCTGGGAGAAGCCGGCACTGGCCACCACCGCACGGCTGCAGCGTTCCTGGGAATGGCCAGTGTCGCATCTGAGCCGCCCGCCCGGCAGCGCGGAGGGGAGACCCGCGCCCCCACACCCCTTCGCATGCAAGGCACCCACCTTGTCTCCCCACTATCTCCGCGACATGTTCCGAGCTGGGCACCGGGACGCATTCAGTCATGTTCACGCTCTTTTTCCGAGGCTCGCTGTCGTAAATGGAGCCCGTCTCGTCGTTGTCCAGCCCCAGCAGGGAGAGCTGATCCAGGGCGATCTGAAGGGCTCTTTGGTCATCCAGGGTCTCTCCCCCGCCACCACCACCACCGCCGCCGCCGCCGCCGCCGCTCCCGTTCCTCTCCATGTCTGCAAAAAGCGAGCTGGGCATAGTCCCTGTGTGTGGTGCACCCTCCGCCTGCGCTCGGCTCAGTAGTAAGAGATCAGACACAAAGGAGAACCCAAGGCAGATGGCCAGCAGGAGAGAAGGGAAGGGAGGGTGGGCAACTGCTGCAGACCGGGGAATTGTTGCCTTTTGCTTGTATATTTTGTATCTTTTTTGCTTTTTTTTTTTCCTCCTCTCAGTGCAATCCGGTTTATAAGATGTTCTCAGGACCCCCCCCAACGACTCCCCCCCCGGAGGTTTTTTTCGGTTGGCTTTTTCTTTTTTTTTCTCTTTTTTTTTTTTTTGTCGGCTGGGGGGTGGGGTGGGGGGGGGGGGTGGGAAGAGGATAAGCGAGAGGAGCTCCGATGGCTTCCCCCCCTCGAGTTCCTCGCCGGCCACAATGCCAAGCGGCGGCAGCGTTTCTTTAAGGAGCCCCTCCCAGGCTCCACTCCACTCACTCAGCGATTTTTTTTTTTTTTCCCCCTGCTCTCCCCTCCTCTGTCTGAGGCTCTGCTGCAGCCAGACGGCTCTGGAGAGGCGGGCGGGCGCGGGGCGGGGAGCGGGGGCCGCGCCGGCCGCCGCAGCGTCAGCGCCGCTCGCTCTGTCAGCCCCGCGCCGCCGCCGCCGCGCGCCGCGATTGGCCGGGGCGGCGCCGAGGGGCCGGCGCTGCCCCCCCGGCCCGGCCCGGCCCGGCCCGGCTCTTTGTTGTCGGGCTGCCCAACAATGCCGGGCCCCCCGGCCCCGCCGGCCGCTGCTCCCCCCCTCTCCGCCGCGCCTCCCCCCTCCGCCCCCCCACCCCCCCGAGCGCCCGCCGCCAGCCCCACCTGAGCGCTCGGCGGAGGGGGCTGCGCTTGGGGTGGGGTGGGGGGGGGAAGGGTGCCCTTTGTGCGCCTCCCGCCGGGCTCGGGAGGAGCAGCAGCGCCACCGGCGGCACCGCAGGGCCCCCCCCCGGCCGCGGCCCCGACCCCGCACCAGCAGCGCCGCCGCCGCCGCCGCCGCCCCTTCACCGGCCCCGCGGGCGGCGGCCGCGGGCGCGCGCGGAACCCCCCGCCGGCTCCCGCGCGGCCCCGCCCGGCGCGCGCCCCGCGCCTGCGCGCGCCCCTCCCTCCCGCTGCTCCTGCCCGCCCTCCCTCCCCCGGCGCGCGCACTGCGCTCGCGCGGGGCCGCGCGCGGGCCGGGCCCGACCCACACACCCGGCCCGGCTCCTGCGGCCGCAGCGGCGGAAAGGCCGCGCCTGCGGGTACCGGGCTGCGGCCGCCCAGGCGCCTCCCGGCCCGCCCTGCAGGCGCTGCGGCCCCGGCGGGAGCGGGGTCAGCGCCGGGGGGAGCCACGCCCCCGTCCTGCCCGGCCCGGCCGTGCCGCGGTGACCCGGCGGGTCGGGGACGGAGCGCGGTGACACCGCGGGCACAGCGGGACCCGCGGCGCTGCGCCCCTCTGCTGTGGTGCCCTCACGCCCCTGTGGTGGTTCCCGACACCCCCACGGCTGCCCCGGCCCCGCAGCGTCCACGTTTCCGACCACAGAGAGCCCGCAGGGGAACAGCGCCTCTCGCACGGCCGCTCGTGCAGCGCAGTGCCACCAGCATCCCAGCGCTTTTGCTAAACCGCTAGAAAATAGATCACCCCGCCTCTTCCTTGGACCTTGTACCGCCAAAGGACCCTTCAACCAGTGAAAGTTGGTTTTGCTCTCAAGTACCCTGTCCCAAAAACTTTGCTTCGGTCTGGTGACTAGATATGAAGGTGTCCTCACCTTTGTCATAAAAACGCCACCAATCACATTTTATTTATCCAGCTCTTCTCCCTGTATCTATAAGCACTGATACTCAGTCCTTGCCAGCTGTCAGATTCAAAACACTGACATTTTCGTAGTTCAGAGAAATCAAATAATAAGTAATTGTTTTCCAGTATCAGGTATGACAGGGGACAGACGTTTACAAGTGCACCCGGATCTGTTTAGCCAGCTGCCTGTACAAACAAGTGTAACAAGTCACAGGTAATTGTTTACACACAGTGTTTATTGCAAATTACTGTCACTTCCTCAGGATGTTAGCATGTTGTATAACAAAGCTCCAGTGGATTGTTTTCTAGCAAGGGTATACACTGGTGATGTGCTTTCATAAGTGCTGAGCTTGTCCCATCAACTAAGTTTCATACTTAAAAGATTACTTATTTTACAAATTAAATTCCATAGGCAGCAGCAGTGGTTTCCACGGGGTAAATGAGAGATTACTTATAAGTTCTCAAGGATCCATAAGGCTTATAACAACAAAATAATGCTCTTTATTATTAAATAAAATAGAAATTAAAAGCCTGCTTCTTTGCAGTATTTTTAACTCAAGGACTCTAAAACCTGTGAGACAGAACATAACTGTACCCATTTACCAGACAGGGGCAGGACAGCACAGAGGTGAGGGAAAGACACATCAGTGTAGAGGACTGGTGGTGTTGAAATCCAACAGTGAGAGTCACAAATGCTGTAAGTGCAAAGATATGAGGAGAGCGGTTGGGTTGTCCTTGGATTTTACCTGGTTTTTGTTTTGTTTCTTCACCTGACTCATCCCTTTTTCTCTCCCTCCCCCTTCCCACTCCATCTGCTCGAACTATGTGTTTCTGCCCAAGATCACTGTATTGTACTGAACATCCATGTACTGACTGAGGAGAAAAAGGAAAATGAGTTATCTTCAGGTTTATGTTCCTCTATAGGAAAAAATTTCCCAAAGCAAGAGCCCAGGCAGATCTAGCTTTATTTTTTAATGTCAAGTTAGACGCTCTAATTAAAAATGTTTAAAATACATTTCAGAATAAGCATGATCCTTTCAGGGGGCAGGGGGAGAAGAAGATGCATTTCTGGGAGACTAAGCATGCCCTGGTGTTCCAAGAGTCCCATGAATCCTGTGGAATGCTCCCACATCTTGAGGACTATTACGTTTTTTAGTGTTTTAGAAAACATTTAAGAGCAAACTACAGGGAATAATAACAATTAAAAAGTTCTACTGATGTACCTTAAAACCCACATGCACCAACAGCACAGCCCCCAGGGAGCACAGCATCTATGCAATGGTGTGCTCGTATGGCAACAAGCAACACACACCAGATTTATATGAATTTACTCCCTCCATGGAAATGTTTCTTCAGAATAACTTAATCAAGTCTAAATTAAAGTGTTACCTATCTACGTAATGCCTTTCATTCCATAAAACCTTGAAACATGCACAGAATTAAACTCCATCTCTGGGGGAGAGACCAACCATCTACCTACCAATTTACAGCAATTTAACAAAAGCAGGAAGGGAGGATATATTACAGGCAAATACAGGACTCACTGCAGGAGGAGTGTAATTCTCAGTCCTTTTAGTTTCTCTCTGTTATCATTTCCCATTTGTGACAGAGGTAATAAAACTTCCTTCCTCCAACCTTTATTTAATTAAAGTGTAAGGTCTTTAGGGCAGTGAGCTTACTGTGTGTATATATACAGCACCTAGCATGAAGAGGTCATGAATTAATCTCAGGCCTCTAAATACTACTGTAAATACAAAGCATTAGCAATAATAAGAATAGAACATAATTTTCATTTAGAATAGATGAGACTTCTGTTTTCAGTGTGTTATCACAAAGAATAAATTGCAGGCATCCCAGGGAATAATTAAATTAGGGGTCAAGGAAAAGTATTTCATAGCAGAGACTTGCACCTCCACTCTGTTGTTTACACCCAAGGACACTGCTGCCCACTGTTACAGCATTTACTCAAAATTCTTATTTGCCATAATCTTACAAAATAATGTCCCAAATCCCATAGGTCAGATCATCAGTAAGAGTAGGGGTATAGTTTATTCTGAGACAGTTCATGTGATTACTGTGATAACATACCCAAATTAACCTTTTGCATGTGCAATAAACTGCAATTAGCAATCTGCAGACAAATGACAAGTTCCTTCGTTTCCTGTAATATGCAGCAATACACAAGCCAGATTTCCTATTGAATCCCATATTAACCTACATTCGGTGGCAGTGAAATCTCAGAGCACCGTGTCAGAATTTATCATCTTTCAATGATGTTAGCTCCACCTCTTGACAGTTCTAGACAGGATGTTTATAAACAACTCATCCAGAATCTGAACAACTGCAGCTGAAAATGTTTATAATTTTTTCACCAGTTGTTCCAGCCACTTTGGATGCTTTTACTTAGGAATGGCCAGAGCTCTCAAAACAGTATGGCTGTGTTAAATGAATGACAAGAAATAAAATGGAGATGGAGTAGTGAGTGGCTTCGTGATGCCTCTCTGAGCTACTAGGAGGCTCAGGGGTAGGGAAGCTGCAGAAGTGCCTCCTTCCCTTGTGATAAGAAACATCACATCAAAAAATACAAAGAGAGAGATGATGCTGATGATTTTCCCCACATGTGCTTTCATCCCCATAATTCTATACCTCTCCCTGTTACAGAATTCATTTGCAATATATTTTTTTAAAAAACAAAGATCCTCTGGGACAACTTGTGAAAAGCAATTTTGCTGCAAACCAGAAAAAGTCTCACACCTTTAACAGTCACCATGCCTCTGAAAATCTTGATAGAGTGCTGTAAATCTAAGCCAGTTGCTAATGGCTTTATTAAAGTGCTTGTTTTCAGTATGATAAACAAAAAAAAAATTTGTAAGAGGCATCACTTACTGCACTTTCTTCATGTGCCTGTGCTGTTAGTGTGACATGAGCATTAGTGCTCACATGTAGCGGATGAACTGCCTTATAAGAATGCAGTTGTTTAGCATGAGTGATGGAAAGCAAATCAAAAAGCATGAAGATGCCTTTGTAATAAGTCAGAACTAACCAGCCAGACCACCTGCCCACTTCAAAACTCTCCACCTGGATTGCTGTTCCATTCCGCCTCTCGCTCATGAACCAGGGTTATCGCACAGTGTATCTGAATTAAATGGCGCTTAACAACCCTGCCAACCAGAGTTTGAAATGCAAATCCCTTCTGCCTCTCCTTTGCTCTCCCACTCCTTGTTCGGAGTCCAGCCTTCCCTGCTGCTCCCGCGAGCAGCTCCTCTCCGCACGGCTGCAGGATTGGAGCTCTTTGTTACCATGGCCCGTGGGCCAGCACTGCGTCTGCGATGCAGCACTGGCGTCTCCAGTCTGTAAGGCACACACCACATTTGTGGGCACTGTCTGTTAAACTGTGGCTAGATTAAAAAAGAGAGAAAAAAAAAGATTTATATCTGTATGTTTAGACTGAGCTAGATAACTCATAGATCTCTGAGGTAGCTCATAACCTTGAGTCTTTTTTAATCAGTTTTAATCTCTGAAATAGTAAATTATAATTAAAATTTAATTTTAATCTCTGAAATAGTTAATTATAATTATGGTCATAAAACATGTACAACCTTTGCTTCCTCTCTCCTCCATCCCTCACCTCCTACTCAGTATTGCTACAAGGAGGGGGAGAAAATAATTGTCCCATTAATGGTAATTGTTTATAAACTCCTTTGCACAGAGACTATGTTTATATACAATGCCTAGGCAAAATCTAGGCACAAATGCAATACTCATAATAAACGAGTGAATAATACATCCCTGACCATAAACCCAGTGCTCTCCAACAAAAGAATATCTAATTCCTGTCACAGAATTGCCTTGTAGGTTGAAGTTCAGCATACAAATACACAAGGGAAAAGATTAGATTTTAATTGATAAATATTAATCATCATTCATTGCTGTCTCTGCAGGAAGCCCAGTGTTAAAACATCTAGTTAATATACAGTATAATGGATAACCTTGAGGCAGAAGCTCTTGCATCTGTCTCTATCCAAGAAAAAATGTCAACATCAGCCTTTGTTGTAGCAAAATACCCTGACATCTGAATGTAATTGCTGCTGCTGGAAAATTGACTGTCTCCACTGCAATCCTTCCTAACCTGGGTCCAGTACCTAAGCTAGAGACAAGGCCAAATTAAAAATCTTTATCTGTGCACACCTGTACTTACTAATGTTTGAAATCTGGTCTGGGTCAGAACACTGTGTTTGTGGTTCATCTCCTCTCTGAACAAACACATTTCTCATGTGATGCTCTCACTGCAACCACAAAGCATTAGCACTCACAAGAGCATCATTGAAGATACTCGGGCTGTTCATTGAGAACAAAGCCATTAATGATTAATACTATGGCGGGAGAAAATGCAGCAGTATTTCTTGGCAGCTGAAATGTGGCAATGTCGGTCCTACGTGCAAAAGACTCACAACTACCTTTAGCTCTCTACATAAATGGTTCTAATTAGCTCTGTGGGAAGAAGAATCAAACAAATCCCCCAAATTAAAGTGAAGGAGATTTTCGCATGTAAAACTGGATATATACAATACGTCTCTCTCTGACTGACCCAGCAGATGCAGAGATGCATTTATGTATCACAGGCATTACTGTCCCAGCAGATGCTGTAAAGTTGTCACTGACACAGACTCTTACTGTCCCCACAGATCTGTATTTTGGGAGGGAATTTTCGTACCACAGACACTACTGTCCCTACAGAACCACATCTGCTGGCCGAGTTATTGTCTGACATACTCTTTTGCCTCCAGCAGATGTGAGAGACTGCCAGGATGGCAGGCATTTCTGTCACAGCAAATCTCCATCTACAGGGAATTAAACTGCAGCTTAAACTACTCTACTTCCTGAGCCCTTAATGTGGACAATACTTACAGGGAGGAAGCAACATAAACCAATGAAAATATAATGCTGGGCACCTAGAACATCACCATTACCTCTGCCTAAATACAGCTGTCTTTGGGGAGGTGTCAGGAGGAGAAAAAGAATTACTTGCATCCTCCTCCCATCCCGCCTTTAACAGGTATTCATTCAGAGGAACTTTTGAAGGAAAATGTGTCTGATACCACTTTCATATAAGAGATCCAAGAAAGCAGAAGTCATTTGTGACTACAAAGTTGACAACCTTAATGCCCTGATATAGGGACCAAGTGTATGTGCTAGGTCATTTCAGCTTGCTTTTGAACAGAAAATTTTCAGAGTTTCCAATTTATTAACACCAGAAGATTTGATCCCCCATTCTAGAGTCCCAAGAGCAGAAATAAAGGGGAGGGATTTGCTTTTAACCCCCTTAATTTGGGGCTTCATCTTTTGAGACTCTGCATCATCTCCTCAGACTCAGGGTCCAACAGCAGCAGCAGTCACAGGGAGTTTTGCTCCTGTGCAGCCAAGCAGCAACTTTCCAGACATGAGGAAGAAACTCTTGGGCCTGTGCTAGGACATGACTATGGCTAGACTTTCCCTTCAGAGTGAACTCACCCTAAGGCCCATACCAGTGCATGTACTTACAAATAAATGATATGTATGGTATGTGAACCTGGACTTGAGAGCTGTCTTGGGCCTTTTTTTGCCTGACTAGATGTATCCTTTATGATTTGGTACCAGAGAGAGAAAATCTCCCCTGGTAATTCTGCAGTAATGTAAACCCTACTTGAAGAAACATCATCTAACTTTGGAATTCCCCTATGGGGAGTCTGGGCATTTATCTGGAGCATCAAGAGCTGTTCATTGGCAAAGGCAGGACACACAAATTCCCAGGGTAATAATCTGATACAGCACAGCAAAACCTATATCCTTGGAGCAGATTGTGGGAAAGCATCAAGATTTTGGTTGCTCTGCCAAAGCAAACAAGATGTTTCAAGCCCCATCATCTGCTCTGCAGTTCACACCCTTCCAGTGCTATCTTTTTCAGATGCCATGCCACACTGGTTAGTGGCAATGCTGTTGTCATGTGTGACTCATTCCATTTTACTGGAAATTAGAAAACCACATGCTGCACTGAAGAACTGCTTATTTATGTAGTCATATCATCCCAGAGAGCACTCCTCCTGCCATTATTTGTATACAGATTATTTTAGAATTTTGGAAATACAGCTCTACCAGGGTTCATCCAGAGGACAGATTAATCAATAGCACATTGCTCTTTACAGGGCCTGTTGAGCCCTTTATAATTTCCAGTGCCACCCTGAAAATGCAAATGGTATTTTAGAACAGAGTATCTTCGTCACTACAGGATGTGTGGGAAGCAAAACAGAACAGAGAGCAGTGGAATTGGAGGTGCATTAGCAGAAGAGTCTGTCATGTATTTATTCCTGCTTTAGGCAGGTGAATTTCACCCACAAGGAACAACACAATCTACTTGGCCTTGTTTGTTTTGTTTTTTTTAATGGAGTCCCTTTATAAACCCTCCTCAAATATTTCCTGAAGATCACAATGCTACATTTACTGTAGTGATTAATGCTCACTATGAGTGAGATGAACTGGCATATTCAGGACAATAAAAAAATGCAAAGAGATGTCAACAGTGCATTCTTCCTGTGGATTAAGAATTATTAGATAAAAACTTTGATGCTTTTAACCAACATTTTATGGTCACAACAAATCAGGTTGGCTAACTTTGAGTTCTGAAGCACAGGTCTGGAATTACACATGATTCAAAGAACAATTTCCTATATTATGAGTTTTCTAGTCTTTATAAAATTAGTGTTACTAAAGCAGGAGCACTAGGATCAAAAGTCAGATTTGATTGTGTGCTGACAGGCAAAGGCTGACCCCTACAAATTCCTAAACTAAGAGATTGCATTACCCTCTACAGATACAGATAAATCCAGTCTTATCTTTAGATGAAGAAACTGTTAAGAATATTCAGGCACCAGACATTTATGAAGAAAGAAAATAGAAATGTGAGCCATTGTTTTTTAAAGGTTAGCATAGCTTAAACATTCCTGAAAATATTTATTGTCATAACAGACTAGACCTGCTGAAATGTTCTCACTTAGGATTTGGTCTCTGACATTCTCAGCAATCCTGTTCACTTCAGCTGGATCAAATGGCTGCCACTAAAAGCAGAATTTAGCAATGAAGAGGAAAAGACATGAAGTAGCTAAAGACCATTTGGAAAAAGACGTTTGCTTTCAATGTTGCTGCTACCCCTCAGGACCCAAATTAGAGTTCTGTTATATTTTAAAGCATTGCTTTCAAGCTTGCTGGAAGTGTCAGACAATTTGAATAGATCTCCATTTTAATTTCCAATCTAGCAATATGGAACAGCTGCCATAACTTTGTGCAACGTGGCAAATTCGACATCTTCATTCCTCAAACGACAATCATTGGGAAGGGACTGAAAAAAGCATAATGCTTCCATTTTTACTGCCTTTGAGTAACTA
Source organism: Pseudopipra pipra (assembly GCF_036250125.1). NCBI lineage: Eukaryota > Metazoa > Chordata > Aves > Passeriformes > Pipridae > Pseudopipra > Pseudopipra pipra. The sequence goes on along the minus strand of NC_087560.1, from coordinate 12,078,495 downwards.
CCAGTCAAAATTGTACTTCAGATAAAGAACCCAAACCCTCAACTGTACTTTTAACTTGCACTGCCTATATCAGGAAGCAAAGGTGTTGGGTGAAAGTTGATGGGATTTCTAGAACTATTTCTCCCGCTTCCAGCCAGTGAGCTGGAGGTTTGTTCATATCCTTCTGACTTATGTATCTGGATCACTGTTAAAGGTTCCCAGTCAGGACTTCCCCCACAGCTGTCGTGGGAAGATGTAATGGAACAAGCCTCAGCTCAGTCTCACCAAATCTGCCTTGTCAAAGCCTCCCAGCTTCTACAGCTCTGGCAGCTGGAGTGAGAGTGTGAACTGAAGTGTGTCACCCTCATGCTTTTCCTGCTTCCTAGCAAAAAGAAAATGCTGTAAGGAAGATGGAAATAACAATTATTATGGTCTTCGTTTTTGTTTTTCAGACTATGTTAACTCAAGAGGGAAAATTGAATCCAGAGGAAAAGCACTTTGGGAGTCAGATGAAGTCAGAAAGTCAGTCCTTAGCAGTGTGCCCTGCTCTAGGACTGTCTGGACTAGGAAAAAGGCAGGTCAGCCATATTCAAGGGAATTTGTGTGTATGGGATATGGTACATCCCTAAGCACAACCCCATGTTACATACAGTTTGAGAAGGAATATCTTTTTAGAGTTCTGTAGCATGGATGTGTTGGTCTTGTTCCAGGAACAATGTCCCATCTAGCTCACATTTTGTATTCATTCATAGATTATATACTGTGTGCACTTAGACAAAGCTACCTCCCACTCTTCTCCTTAATTCTGAACAGAAAAATCAAAGGAGTTTTGAGACTTATCATGATGTCACCAATGCACCAAATAAGAAGAAACAGAAACATCCAGCAGAGATCCTGTTGCTCTAGGATGGACTATTTTTTCTATAAAAATAAAACACAGTTTAAAAGTCTCTGGCATGTCTGATTTCAATTGCTAAATCAACATCTCTATTCTCGTTTCTGCAACACTTTACTACTGAGTTTGTGGTTTCTTGCCTTCCACACGATACAACCAGCTTCCGACCCTGAGGTTTCCTCCCTTCAATAGTCTACATTTCTCATGAAACTCAATCTCCAAACATGAAACCAACTCTCACTAGTCTGTTTTCTGTTATAAGTATACTCACAGGTACATTTACATATTAGGGAGGACACACATGTGTAGCATGGATGTCTCTTACTTGAGTTTGCCTCTAGCAGTTGCCATTTGAAACAGAGAAAGCAGAACAGAAATATTAAGGTCAGCATTTTCCAAAGGGACTCCAACTTTGGATGGCTTACTTGATATCATTTCCAGTCAATAGGAATTATTTCTTTACAAATCAGATTTTATCGCACCTTCTACTGCAGTCAACTTAGATCCCAAGGGAACAGGCTAAGAACAATAGATAACACAGAAAGGCAAATAGGGCAGGTTAACTACATTTCACCTCTGTTCTAGAGTGGTTGGACATAGCTTCATGGGACTGGAAGCAGGCTGCAAGCTTGTGTGATCACCTCCAGCACCTATTTCTATAATTTTGCATTTTCTTTCATTAATGGAGACTGTAAATATTACTTTGAAACAAAAAAAAAATGTAAATAAGTAAATATAAATCAAGCTGCAGTAAAGTGGAACCAGGATTCATTCACCACCAAAGATGGAAGCTTTCTGTTTTGGAAGTTTGGCCATCGGCAGGCCTAAGGCTTCCTCCACGTGCAGGAGGACCACAGCTCCCTGAGATCAGTGGGAATCTGTTCAACCTGACTCAGACACAGATGTCCTCTGCACAGCTCCTCTGGGTTACTACAGTTCTGAGAAGAGCCAATTAGTAACCTCCTTTCTTACATTCACTACAGTTCCTGCCAGTGTAGGTTGTGGACACTGGTGGCACAAACACATTAACTTCACCTGGCAATGAGCAATTCTCTCAGCCTGAGTGCATGCCAAGAGGAGCCTAATCTGCTAGAGAAATTATAAACCCTATTTTGCACTGAAACCCCTGCAGAAACAGCCCTCCCCCATTTCCTTCTCTTCTAGCTTGCTCTAACAGCAGGCAGACATAAGTGAAAGGAAAAACAATGAGAAAGGAAACTTGGGAGGGACAGGTTAGAAGCAGAAGGAAGAAGCAAAAGGTCTGACTCTGCAGACCATATTCATGATGAAAAGCATTTGCACAAATAACCTAATTGCATTCCGTGGGACTGCCGGGCTGAGTAAAAGTGCTGCAAGTGCAAGCAACAATTGCAGAGGCAGGAAACAAGTAGGAAAAGAAAGAAAAAGGAAGGCCCACATGAATCAGACACCTGCACAGAGGAGAGCAGTCTCATGCACCCCAGGAAAAACAAATCAACCAAAACACTAACTGCCTTTGAGTTACTGCAGAAGTATTTATAGTGCATTTCCCAACCTCTGCCTCGCTTCCTGGCAGGCACCACCACAGAAAGAATCTTTACCACTGGCATCCCCTTCTTCCGCCAAACAAAAAGCAGTCCCTTCCCAAAAGCCCAGCAAAGGCAGTAAGAGAGACCAGATGGGCTGCAAGGGCAGTTTGGTCTTCACCTGGGGCAGGATGAGTGTCACCCCACACACATACTCACAGGAGAAGCAGTGATACCGCACAGGAGGGAGAGTGGGCATCTCTTCCTGCGTGAGGAATTGGGGGAACAGCATTGATTTTGTACAGCTTACTCTCAGCAGTGAATAACACAGGAGCCAAGGAGGTGATGGTTTCCAACAAAACCTCTGGTCTCTTCCAAATGGTCACTTCTGTCCTTTCTTTACAAAGCACAATGAGACACTGAAGAGAATTGGATGTCCAGTAACTGTATTGCTCCTTTACCAGTGAGCTTTTTCAGGAATTCTCAAAATAGCTCCTGTGACAGAGCAATACTAAGCTTATAATTCTAGGTTTATAAATCATTAAAATAATGCATTTATTTATCAAAAGCTTTCCTCCTAAAATGAAACACTAGAGAGCAATCCAATCATTCCAATGAATACATGCATTTGAATTCTCAGGGCTCACATTAATTGGCACTTTTCAAAATGTTTCCAGTTAGGTTTGTCCATAAGCGTGAAAAAGAAAATCAAAATATGCCTCTCTGAGATGGGCTGATGTTTGTGAAACAAAACTATCAAATCAGGGAAATCAGGGACTGAATTCAAAGCAATGATGGTTTGAGATCATACATTAAAGATGACAGGATCTTTCTAAATCACCTCAAATATGAAACATTTGCGGTACTAACTCACAAACTTATCTGAAAAACACACACTACCACCTACTGGCAATTATTCATATATGTTATTTACATACTGATAAGTGGTAACAATATGTGCACATTTGATTTGCACAAACTTTCCTAGAACAAAGATCATTCTTCATCTTTACAATTATTATTACAATTGTATTTGAAGAAAAATATATTTCTGTGGATGTAGGTCCCACAATGTGTGACTAGTTATTTTCTTCTTTTCAATAAGAACTTGAGCAAGAATAGGGATTTATTTAAATACTTTCCATTTAAGGTTGTTGCTTTTGTCAGTAATGTAACATTGCTCATCCATAAGCTGGTAATGTGGTACCACCAGGCTTACAGACCTTGACATTTCATACCCACTGCCCTGGAAATGGGGCATAAATTACAGTGGTGAAGTGGGACCAGGGAGGAGAACTGGGGCAAGTGCTGCTTCTGGGTATGACCTCTCCTCTGCCCCAGTCACATAGAACTCCGGGAAAAGAAGGGTCATGGCGAGATTGAGGAGATAACACCAGGGAGAGAACACACTCTGAAACATCTTTTCCTCGAGTAATTCCTTTCCTTTTGCTGCAGTTCTGACCTTCTTGCCCTCAGGTTCACAGTGATGCCACAGAAATATCTTGGAGGTAAAAGTGCTGTGATGCATATGGCAGAAACAAAGTAGTGTTAGTTAAAGGGTTTCATGTGAACACCACACACATCATCCTTGCTGAGCTTGGAGGACGTGTTTCTCAGCCTGCATGCTCTCAATGGAGACCTTTGCCTGCTGGCAAAAATCTGATTGCTGATGTGGTGCTGGTTGGACAGTGCCTAATTTTGGACTGTATATGACTTACACCATTCAAAATCTAAGTCGATACCAGTACCGTGTGAACAGGACCTGCAGCGCGACTAAGCCCTCACCTCACCACAAAGGAAACGTGCCAGGAAAGCTGGGACTGACACCACTGAGTCACTCTCTGACCTGCAGTGCACTCAACTTCAGCCTTGGTGATGTTGTTTCTGGTGTGAGATCACCTTCCAGAGAGGATTTGGGTACATGGGTGGCAATGTCAGAAAGATTGGCTGGTGCTGATGTAAAGACTCACTGAAGGCCAAAGACTGGGATTGTGAAGAATTGCCCCTGCACCTGCCCACATGACACCAAGTTAAACCCCAGACAATGTCTGTTCAAAAGTTAAACCAGCAAAAGGAGCAGCTGATTGCCAGGTACTGTAGCCCTGCAGGAAAACTACCTTTTCAGTGTCTTAAAAGAAAACATTGTATCCAAGAATGGCATTGTATGTATATAAATAAATCAATATTTTAAAACTAATAAAGTTTTACAGATTTATAATTAATATCATTTATATTTCAATTAGATTTTTTTTTACCTGAGTTGATTTTCCATTTTTTTGTTGTTGTTGTTAGTTGAATCTTAATTATACACAAAGTTTCCTGCTGGCAAGTATCAGACTAGCTCAAGACAGGCCTTCAGATATGCTATGCTAATGCCTGACACTCAGGAACAGACACTTTTCGTTCTCTTCAATATGTGCATTGCAAGTAGTATTTTAATTGGGCTCCCAATTCAGAAGGCTGCAACGAGCTCGTGAGTCATTTTTACAAGTTGACTCACATGCTCCAAAACTGAAGAATCTGGTGCGAGGAAAAAGGAAAAGCAGAGCATGGATTTGTGGATTTCTGCACATCACTGTCACTGGGGAGAAGGGTAAGTTTGTCCTTAGCACCCAGCTGCAGCAGCACAGTGGGTTCAGCAAGTGCATTACTCAGATGAGGTTTTTTCATCTGTAACTGTTGAAGAAAGGATGCTCTTAGAAGGCTTTTGTTTCAAGAAAGCTGTGATTAAGAGATTATATCAAGTATTATAATTTTGAGATTCTTTTCCCTTTTGAAAAGGCATCACAGGATGCCTGGTTTGAGTGTGTTTCAGTGATTGCATTTCAGTAGTTCCATTTCAAAACTGGGCAACATAGTGACAATAGGGAGAGGGCTCCTCCTCTCCTTTAGGTGCCAACCCTCCAGACTCAAAGTGGAGACAGAGTCGGATTAAATTCTTTTCTCCCTGCACATCACCACTGAGGAAATGTCCCACAGCTCCCACTGTAGCCATGTGAAAACCCTGCTGTCCTTCTACTGTATTGTCTGCATTGCTTGTGCAACCTCAGAGCCTCAAACCATTCGCTTGGGTGCAAGGGATGGGAACGTAGTCAAAACAAAGCAAGTGGAATAAAATCTATCCTTGTTTTTGCTGTGTTAGCTTGAAACAGTGGTAACCTCCAAATTTATTTACTGAAGCAACTAAGTGTAAACTTCAATACCCAGAAACTGCAGGTATACTGAGAAAAAGGCTTTTTTGACCTGTCACTTTTCCTGGTATAACCACATTTTAACATTTTTCTTTCCATATCCTTAGAGGAATCCATACAATACACAAATGAAAGGCAAATTCGGAGAAGGCAGAAAATGCTGGAGTGTTTTTTCATTGTCCTGAGGACAAATGCCAGAGCCCTTCTGGGACATTCAGAACATCTAGTCACTGTATCTTATTCAAGGGAAAAGCCATCTGTCAACAAACTAATCACTGGACAGATTCAGAGACAAGTGAAAATAAAAAGCCAATACAAACGTGCAGATGAGGTTCCAGTCAGCAACTAGCCACAGAAAACAAACAAATCCCATCCACAAAGCCTGGCATTTGGGTCCAGCCATTTTTCACTGAAGTCAAAAGCGGTGAGGGAATAATGCAAAGTGATCTTCAAACAGAAACTTTCAAATCAATCAATATGCCTATGGAAAGATGGGCATGAACCAAACGTGGATCCATAACCTACCTATAGAAGCCACTAACAGCAGCAGAATGGAGCATGAACATAACAACTGAGCATCCAACCACATGTTATTATCAGTATTAAAAGCCCTACTGCTTAATATTTAAACATTCAATAATGCTGAACAATCTGAGTCTGAGCTCCTGGCTGAATGCAGCCTTCATTTTTGATTAGAAACACACTACGCCAAGGGAAGTACTCCAAGTGACTAATATTCGTGGTGGCCAGGATTCTATCACCAGTGAAAAGTGAAGCATCTGCCCCATGTGTGGGCCCAAATCTCATATTTTTTTCATGAATGTCTTCTATGACAAAGGACTCGACGATATGTGGACTGAGATCTTTGCCAGTCTTCTTCTTGAAAAATGAAAGCTCTCTGCCGGGTCACCACAAGTACACTTTCCTCAAGTACAAAGCCATGAAGGAGAACACTCTGCAAAGGAGTTCCTTGATGATAAGGCTCTGCTGTTCCTTTATTTTCTAAACTTCACTTCGGGATGTACATGCAAATGGCAAAAGGATGTCAATTGTTTTGATTCTGCACCAAATTTGCTTTCATATTGGTGAAAAAATTGAACAGCAGAGGAAAATCAGGGTATTTCAGAACATTAGCATGTTCCATAATTGAGTTGGACTTCAGATTCAGCAACATGAAACATGAAAGAAGTTCAGCGTAGCACTAGCTGAAATCAACCTGAAGGAGTCAGAACTTCTGAGAGCTAAAATCATAATTGCTTCCTTAAAGGCATAACTTGAATAAAATTAAATGCGTTTCTCCAAAAGCCTCACTAGCATAGCAACTGATTGGCCCTTGAGGATTCCTATAGATACTTGTCATTCAGCATGAAATCAGGTCAGCAGCTAAAATTAAACACCCACCTCTCCCCTGCACTGCATGTGGAGTCATCGCTTTTAGTATTGCTCAGCCTCTACCTCCCCAAATGGGTTCATTCTTACCACAAACTTAAAGGCTGTCTTATCAAGGAGCACTGATGGATACAGTCATTCCTGTTTTGAGATGAAACTGTTGGGAATCAGACTCACAGTCCCTTTGACTCCATCTGCATTGATTAGTTCTCGGGCAGCCTGCCAAGGCAGTGTGCTGCCTCTCACCCTCGCCACTGTTAATCTGCCTCTGCAAGGCCTGCAAGCCCTATATAAACTGCAATTTCTCTTCATTAGTGTGATTCTGCCTGCATGAATCTGATAACATATGGGATATTATCATAAACCAGCCTATTTCACCAATTCATTTTCTCCTTTATGAAGATCATGAATGTACTGCAAGTGCATAAGCAGGATAAAACAGAGGAATCTACTGTACAGTTTACCTTTGATTTAGTTTCTAAAATGCAGATAGCCTTCCTTTTAAGTTCACATTTCCCAGTAATCCTGTATTAATATACTATAAAAACTGCTGACTCCTTGATTTTCTCCAGTTCATTATGGGCCGATCCACACTCTGTGTCACTTGCCTGGATCGAGACTTTTAATGATGAACAGAGCAAGCAGATGCCACACAATGGAAAAAAATGGGAGGTACAGTAACTGTTTAGTCAACCCTAATCACTGCCACAGTCTGACTAAGCATGAACATGAAACATGATCACAGTTTGACTACGGATTATGTAATTCCAAACATATGCTTTATGCCTCCTCGCTTCCTGCCTGTTCGAGATAACGCAGCTCTGTCGGAACGGGCAGTTTCTGCACAGCTGAATGAGTGCTTTGTCTGGGAATGATACAGATGCAGGTAGACTCCTACCTACTTCTGAGATTTATTAATTAGCACGTGTCCCCATTTAATGAAGTCTGCATGCCCTCTGCTGGTACATGCATGCATTCCTGAGAACATCAACGCTCCTGAATGGAGTAGTCTTACATATAGAGCTGCTATTGCTCCTTGGACAACGTGTGTGTGCCTGTCCTGGTGTACTTCCACATGCAATAGAGAATAAAATGAAATTAAGACCCCCATTTATACTAAACATCACAGCTGTTTTGTCCTTAAAGCAGTTAGGTTGGGTTTATGCCTCTGTTTCGAGGGCATTATTTGCTAAAAGGTACCATTATAATTGCACAGTGCGTGTCTCTGTCAGAGATTTTGTATGCACTGATTCCTTAAGGAGTTTTGAGTAATGGGATGTTGCAGAGGACAGAAAACACAGAAGCCTGCAGCAACCATAGACTTGTTCTGAGCTGCTCCCAAGAAAAAAATTAATTCAGCTTTCCAGGATCAATCCATTATAAAAAGCTAGACTAACTCCTGGCTAATCTGTATCAATTACTGAGTACAGACACATGCAGTAAAGGTCATTTTAATAAGCAGTTCACTCCTTAAATTGCTTCCACTGCCAAATTGAGTCAAGATTGCTAGGGATAACTAAGGGATCATTAGCTTAATTCATCTGTCAACATTTTCTGCAGATCCTTCTAACTCTATATACTGCCAAACAAAAGACACAGCAGACCCTCTAAGAATATGGGATGGGTCATTTTAACAAGGAAACAAGCACAAACCACAGGATGGGCATGGTGAAAGTGGCATCAAATGAAGATAAATAGGCTCATAAACTCCCAGCTGGTGCCAGTGCCCAGAGAGGAGCTGATAGTTCCCTTCAGTCACACGGTTCCTGGGAGAAAGGGGGCATGCCCAAGTACCACTTATATATGGTAGCAGAGCAGAGGAAGAAAAAAAAAATTTCCCTGTGCCCTAAATCATGACAAATCCTGTGAAAAAAACCTCGAGAAAAGAATATTTTCATGCCTCACTAATGGCATTTAAAACAATAAGAACAACAAAAAGGGAAACAGCTGAGTGTGTGGCTGACTTCCTGCCTTGGGAAGTGTGTTGGCGTGCACTGATCTGTTCCTGGCAGTGCCCAGCAGCACTGGCATAGGTAGCACTGTAAGAGGGTATCAAAAGGGTTAACCACTGCATATCAAAGAGAAGGTACAGGCATGAATGTAATTGAAAACTGGCTGGCCCAGGGCATATTAAAAGCTGTGTAAATTTTAAATGCTGCTCATCTACAAGACTCAACTCTGAGCGTGGTACAGCGACCTGTGCCAGGGAGGTTTGGCTGCAAGAGGAAGTTATTGCTTAGATGCATATCAAGGACTCCTATCTATTCTTTCCTTTTCTTTCAAACTGAGCAGAAGCTATTGCACCAGCATGTGAGTGCAAACCAGAATCCAACTGCTGCAGAAGACAGAAATGTCAAACAGGCTGTCAGGAATAGGAATCAGTTATATTCAGTCCTGCCCAGATGAAACTGTAGCACAAAAATGACCTATAGTGGCATCTTCTCTATCTTTCTGTGATTCCACTTTATTATTAAACTTCATTCTCACTGTGGTCTCATCCAGACTAGAAGAGGTCACAACCAAACATGGAAGCAAACACAGCATTAAACCCAATTTTATGCCCAATGTACTGCTATTTCAGCTCTGTTAAAGTACTGTGATCCACCTGAGAAAGGAAGGGAGCCAAGAGACAGGTGTAGGCAGATATTTTCCAAAAGTGCTAAAAAGCATGAGTTTCAAAGCAGAACCTGGCTGGAAAGGAGTGGGGAGGCTCATTAACCCACAGGTACTAATGGCTTTTGAAACCTGACCCATTTTACAGAGTCAGGGTACAGAAAATGTCCACACTGTGTTTCTAATAGCACAGTGAGAGCCACAAGGGACACTGTACAGTGTTGTTGCAGGTATGAGAAGCTGTATGTGTAGGTGAGCAGGAGACGGAGCCAGGCCAAACCTCCTGCCATACAGACATACATGTTATTTTTCCAAATCCACACATGAGTTTATTAATTTCTATTTCAAGGATGCACACATTGTACTAGGCACATTCTCAGTAGCAAGTATCTGTCCCTACATGCTCAGATTACCTTCCTATGTCTGCTCCTGGTGACTGGTGATGTCTCTGTTAGAGCTATGTCACCATCAGTGCTAGCAATTCCCCCAGCCACTCCATTCTAATTACTGAACAGCCACAACCCAAACTGCATGAACAACTCACCTATGGCTAAAAACTTCATTCTGGGTGTACGTCCTCACTTAGTATTTGGTTGGACTGGGAGATTAGATCATCTGCCTTTCTTCCTTCTCATCAGAAGGTACAAAAGAGACACAAGAGCTATGTAACTGACTCTATTTATATGTATATATCTATATTATATATAGATATATTTTATATATATTTAATGGATATTTATATATATAAAATTTGTGGGCAGAAGGGAAAATTCTGCCTGACTCCATATATATATATATATATATACACACACACATATATATACACACTATATATATATAAAGCATACATAAAAGCTGTTGTCCTCTATCAGAAACGAGATGCTGGTCCAGGCAGACCTATGGCCTGTCCCAGTTCAACTGAGCTGGTGGAGCAGAGGGAGCAGTTGGCTTTGAGCAGGTTCAGTCCTGGCCTTTTTCTCCACACTGCCTGCAAGCACAGGAGCTGACCCTGCCGAAAGGTGCCTTGCCCCACTGGGTGTTTGCAGCATAACTGACCAGATTTCTGAACCAAACAGGTTAGCTGCTCGAGCCAGGTATTAATTTTCCCATCTGGCCAGCATTAAAAACATATTAGGTGGGTTTCCTGATTTCCTCCTACCATCCTTGAAGCTGAGCGCAAAAAGGAAGAGGAAGGGAAAGAAATAGAGCAGTTTTAGAAAAATAAGGTTAGGTAATAAATATCAGAAACATTATTACAACTTCCAGCCTGTGAGGACACTAGCGAAGATCTTTGAAGAATAACATCTTGAGGTGCAGTTGTGCAGAAGAATGAGGAGGATGATAGTGGATACCCAACATCTAGTTTATGGGATACTTGAGCTCCTTGTTACTAGTGCTGTACTCTGCTCAGTAATGGGTAAACAGCAAGATCTTGGCCAATTGAAATAACCATGCTTCAGTTTTAAAGCAGGAAGATATTTATCACTTTTTTGGATCCAGTTAATGTCTGGGTATTCAACTCTTAAGATTAATGTTTATAAGGTTGCCTGCCAGCTCTATCTTAATTTCTCATACGTGTCCTGATCAAGCAACAAAGACTTATATAAGATTGAATTTTATTCTCTTAGTCAAAACAAGTATAGAATAAAGTTCTTCATTTCCTGTGAACAGATCTGGCTCACTTAGTGTCTTCTCATGTCTTAATCCTGAGCTTACAGTGACCTTAAAGCTTGGCACTTGTTATTACATGTATTCTCACTACTAACAACCAGAAGCAACCACAGCATTCACTGCAGAATCAAAGCAAGTAAAAGGTTTCTCTCACTGGTATTTTAAAAAACGGAAATAGATTATTTCAAGATTTTAAGAGAAATTCCTGTACTCAGAGAGACCTTAAAGTTTATGTGAACTAGTACTCACTAACAGTGACTCATTGATAAACCTAGAGAATGAAGTCCTGTTTCCATCCAAACAGCAGATAGCTGACACAGTACGAGTTCTCCCACTTCACCTCAATCTCGTTCTGACGTCACGTCTAGAACTGAGAGTTGCTTAGTCTTCACGTCCATTCAATCATACTATTCTTGGAATTACATTTGTGCCTTCAGGCCTCAACCAATTCAAGATTCAGTTGTATGAAGCATTCATAACACGAGACGGTCCCTGTCCCAAAGAACTTACCATATAAATAGCACTTTCTGAAAGCAAAGAGCACACAGCCAAGCTTTGCATTTCTGTATCAGACCATCCGCAAGGATGCTAATTACTGCCAGGATAACTATGGTTTTATGATGTGAAAATCTTGTCCATTGGGAATCAAATCTCATATCCAGCAAAGCAGCCACCAGACGATAGTAACTATTTTTAGGCTACTTCTGACCTTTTAGAAAGTAAGGACTCTTCAAAAAGATGATTAAAATACTAAGTGAATTATGCAGAGAGTTGAATAGTCTGAAGAAAATGTAACTTCATTTAGTCTTGCATAATGTCTTTGGTAACACGGTGAGATTCTTTTGGCCCACAACAGTCAGATTTTCCACTGAAGTGTTAGGATGTAAGTTGGGCTGGTTATTGAGTAACAGAGAAGGCTTTTTTATTTGTGCAAACTTCCTAACCTTCAAGAGAACAAAGATTAATCAACAACATTGAAGAGGATGTTGTCATGAGATCCAGTCATAAGATTTGTAGGGAGTCCTGCAGGGGTTGCAATCCTTAAAAATGGTTTGGAATAAAATCTGAGAGATGGGAGTACACAGAGAAAACATTTTCAAAATAAAATCCAACACAGTTATTAATGATGGAATAAAGGAGGTTATACCATTGTAGTAAAGAAGTCTGGAGGGCAGAGTTCCAGTGCATGAAGCAGACACCGTTAGGTAGGAAGAAATACAGAAGTGGCCACCTGGTTCTGAGTTTGGTATCTAAAGCATCCAACTGGCTTTCAAAGCAAGCGCTCCTCATTTTGAAAATTACTTCTGAAATCACTGCCAGTGCACCTCTACATTGGCTTCTCATGCTTCAGGCTATTTTTGTGTTCAGATGACATAAAGGGACAGCTCTGTACCTTAAAGCAAGGTACCTAAGGGATGCACAGCTGTGTGGCACAGACAAGCATCCACATGTCCCTGCAGTTGGTGTGGTTCCAAGAAATCACCGACTGCACCCTACTCAACACAAAAATTTCCACTCAATGGGAGGAGGTAAACACAGATGCTGAGCAAGCTCTTGAAAATTGCCTCACAAGATATTTGCTAGGATTTGCAAAGGGGTGGGCTCTGTTGTTCACATGCTGTCTTTGCCTGTGGCCATACTGAGCTGCTCGTGACAGTTGCAGCTAAAGAGAACTTAGCAAACTTTAGCAAATTAAAGATGGACTAGAGTTTCTGAAATTCCTTAACTGGGAAAGAAGCCTGGTCTCCAGGCTTGTCACCCATGGCAGTCTGAGATAGGGTGGGGACAGCTTGTCAGATCACTTGTTTCTGAGCTGCAAAATGCCTTTCACTGTGGCTTGAAGTCCTTAACACCACCTGTAAGGTGGTACAGCACCCACAAGTTGAGGAGCTGAGCAAACACCAAGCCATAATCATGTCAGAAGGTGCCTCCTTACCTCCCTACAAAATCATTACTGAATCATTACTAAGAATCCTGAATCATCTGAGTATTGAAACATCTGAGGCTTTGCTTCCAGACCTCTCAAAACAAGGGATGAAGGGAACAAATAGCCAGTGGCAACCATAACAATGTAGGAGCTGAACTTAAGAGAGAAGGATTATCTATCTAGATAACTTGGCGTGAGACAGAACTCAGGAAAGCTGGAAGTAGTTGCTTGTACAGCTGATTGAAGAGCAAGTTCCTGATGAGGAACCAATGGATAGTCATAGGACTAAAAGGCTGGGCTGGATGCAGTGGAGATGGTGCTCCAGCTGGTTCTGCTGCAGTAAGAGCAGGTAGGTTCAGACCTGCATATTGTGCCTGTAAGCAGCACAAAAAGATCAGCCAAAACCTAAAGGTCCAGGTTTCTCAGCTACCCCTAATAAAAATGAACATGGCACAGGAAAAGATGGTAAAGGCAAGAAGTGTTCTGTGTGGAATGTTTTGGTGAGTTTTCCATGGGCTATCAGCAGCTCTGAGCATTTCAGGGCAGCCAGAAAAAGAAAAAAGGAGGAAACAAAAAACTACAAGCCAAGCTGAAGGCAAAGCAGTGAGGGCTGAGCACAACAGCCTGCCAAGGGCACCCCTAAGTAGCTGTGAATCACAAAAAATGCCTGTGAAGAATTAAGACTTGCCTTTGCAGGATCCAGTGGCTGGGGACATGAAGGTGCACAGTGAGGAAGGGAAGCAGAACCCAGGCTCTGTGCCAACCCAGATAACCAAGGGGACCAGAGGAAGGAAACCACAAAGCTCTGCAGTAAACACAGGGATTAGGAGAGGGGTAGATGAACCAGTCAGACAAAGTAACTGACCCAAAACTCTCCCCTCAAAACTCAGATAAGGTTTGTGTTTTAAAAATATCCAGTGCTCTCCTCTCCTCCCACTTCCTATAGATTTTTTTTTTTTTAACACTTTCTGGTTTTGGCTGGGACTGAGTAAGAAAGTGCCAGGATACTGCTAGGAAATCTGTCTGTTCTCACAGTGCTTCTGGCCCAATCAGGAGTAGGAGTGAGCTGGACTCTCAAGAGAGAGTCTGTTTCCATTTAATTTCCAGGCCAGTTTTGCAGACTTACAAGGTCAGGGTAAGGTGCCAGACTTCTGGGTGCTGCTGAAAAGAACCTTGAGCCCTTGGAAACTTGTTTCTTCTCAGCAATCAGGAGAAATGTAAACAAAAAGGGAAGACACTTGAGGAAACATGGAAGCTTAGAGCCTCCCATACCACCATATTTTACAAACCACCTCTCTTCCTTTCCAAGGCCAGATCTCTGTTTTATAACAAAAGCTACATCAGCTTATTTAAAGCATTAAGGACAACTCTTGAGCTGCGGAGTACCAAGCAAAGACTAAATACAAATTATTTCATTAACTGTTTAGTGTTTCTTCCAGTTCTGTACTTTACACTTTAAAAAAAAAATAAACTGGAGAAACATTCATAATTGTGAGTAGGCAGATGTAGGTAAATAACATCTGGTTAAAATGCCAGAAGGTGCTGGAGGGTTTGCCTGGCGAGGGGCCCTTGCGGGCTACTCACTCACTTGCTAGAATTCCCTCGGGTAGCTGGGGGTGTTTTGGAGAGGAAAAATGTTCAGGGGCTGATGACTGAATGGCAGGAAAAGCCTTCCTGAGAGCACAGAAGTAAAAGCAAAGCCTTGTGGGAACTGTCGGCGTAGGTGTAACTTGGTAGAGGTTTGGTTTTTCCCCTCCTCCCGTGCAGCAGAGCCTGAATCAGTGTGGCTCTGACTTTCAGCTCAGTCAGGCACTACTACTCTGGTTGTGTAACTGCTCGGCAGACTAGCCCTGACAAAAGCTTAAAGAGCTTTGAGATGACTTTAAGTGTCACTAAGCAAACCGGCAAACGGTGCTGAACCTGTCACTCAAAGGACTCCTGGAGTCAGCACAAGAATTTGTCTGGCGTTTCTTTAGCACTTCCCTGGGGTTAAATTCTCAGCCCTTTTGAATGTATTTGTTTTCTTTCAGCATACCAAAGAAACCACCCATTTAAAAACATTTGCTTTAAAAAAACCTCAACCCATCCGTAATCAAAGACAAATCATATTTTCTGGAATTCTGGGGAGGAAAGAAGGAAGGATCCATCTTTTAGATTTTGAAAGAAACAGTCAGCTTACCTCTAGATGCAGCTCAGGCATTTATTTTCAGATTTTTTTATTCTAATGAAAGTAAGTTACTTCAGCCCAACTCTTCCTCTGCTGCCAGCATTACTTTCACACCGTCCAGAGGAAGCTACACCTATCCCAACTCTGTTTACATAACTGGCACATCCAAAGCAGAAGAACTGCTGCAAGATCCCATACCAGGCACAAAGCTAGCAAGAGACAGGAAAACAGGATATAAAAGCAGCTGCTAGACTTAAGGTAAGTGATGGCCACACATGACATATAAAAAACAATTTTTAGTAACTCAAAAATACTTCTCAGCAAAAGCAAATTCAGAATGAGGATATCTTAATGCAAGCCCACACTGAGATTATCAAAAGACACTGGACAGGAATAGCATTTGTCTCTCCTAATATTGTTTCTAGAGCATACTTAAGAAAAAAATATCACACTTCCCACCTCTGACTCCAGCAGATACAGGAATTTCTCAATCTAACTGCATGTTTCAAAGACTTTTAAAGGTTTGAAAAATTCTTGGAGCAGGAGAAACTTCTTTGAAGGTACAACCAGACCTAACAGATGTTCACATTTACACCTGCTTTCCTCACTTTCCTCCCTACATGAATTTTTTTTCATGTTTATTTAGAATTCTGCCCCATTCCATCCCCCAGTTAAGACAGGCATCTAAGATCTTCTGTGGTCCAGCAGGTCTTAGAAGGCCTCTGGAGAAATCTCCCTTCTGGAAGACTTTGGCATGTCTAGCAAAGGCATAAATGCAAATGCAAGTAGCTGCTTCAGAGATATCCTTGCAGGGGTTCAAAACTGGACTGTTCATGGTCTTGGGCAACCTGCTCCAGGTGACCCTGCTTGAATAGGGGCATTGGACAAGGTGACATCCAGAGGTCCCTTCCAACCTCAACCATTCTCTGATTCTCTGGGTATAAGCCCAGGACTGTGAGTGACAGAAAGAAGCAGAAATGGAGACATGCATTTTAGCCACACTGAAATTTTTTCACACTGTCCTGTTCTCATTTGCCTCTCCACAATTCCAAACCTCTTTTCCCCAGTTTTCCCTGCTCTGATGACCAGTCACTTCCTCCCCTTTCCCCTCCAGCACGTTATCATGTAGGTGAACCCTGATGACAACTTTGCAAGAATTCACCAAAAGTTTCTACTTAGACATGGTAAGTGAAGAAAAAACAGTTGGAATTTTGTCAGTCAAGACATTCTGGAGATACCCTTGGGGAAATTATGAGGAAGGCACATTGAAAAGCTAGCAACAGACATGCTGCTTAAAATACAGACGTTCCTGCACCTCTCCCAAACTTGGACTTGCTTTCCTAGAAGACTTACCATATTTATTTTTTGAGAACCTAGGAAAGATGTGAAAAACAGGTTCATCACAAGAGACAAGGTGCAACCTTCACTGTGAGGCAGCTACAAGAGAAGCTACAAGATTTCCAGTTGCCAGCTATGCCACAGCGTCTCTCCAAACTCTTTTAAATCACACAGATTATAAAAACAGCTATGGGTTTTATTGAAAAGTAACAAATATTACACATATGCCTGATTTACCTATGAAACTATTAGAATCATTAAAAAAGGAAGAGTGAAGGCTAAACATTCATAAATGTCCCAGGTAATGGAAATGCAGGCTATTAATTTTAAGCACTGCACAGATGGTAGGAAACAAGGGCACAAATGGATATCCAAAAACCCACCATAAATTGCATTTAATTCTCCAACTCTAAGCTTATTAAATGTACTATAATGTTAAAGTAGTCATAATATGCATGAATGCTAAAAGGCAGCCCAGCTGAGAGAAGAACCAAGGATGAACCATCTGATGGTGTTCATTATGTAAGGTGTCACCTACCATCTCAGAAGAAAGCATTTTAAAACCCTCTAAAGATACAGAGCATTTTCTAAAACCAACTTTTGAACATTAGCATCTTGTTTTGAGATTATGCAAACAGCAGCAGCTTTTATCATCCACTCAGTTCTGGGGAGAAGGGCAATTACACATGACTTCTTTGATGTTATATGCTGCCAGATAATACCAGAATCACACAGCTGGCTTAATGTTAGAATTATTTGGTTGTGTTGAAGCATTGTGGGTTTTAACAGTGGCAGAAATGCTCAAGGCCCCAAATCAGTGCAATTTCAACTCATGACCACTGATCGTAAATTATAATTCTGAATGTTATTTGGTCACCCCATAAATTCCTTAGCACTGTAATACCTTTTTCAGTACACTAAGTGTTGATGTAATGACTACCCTCAGTTACTCAAAAATGGTGCTGAACTTTAAGGAGTCTTAGAACAAAAGCCGTAAGACAGCATCAAACAATCCACTGGGGAACTCAACAAAAACACCAATTCTTTAGCCAGTCATGCAGCTTTAGGCTTCAGAAGATAAAATACCCTAATTATTAAACTGCCAATTCTTCCCAAAAATTTTAAATCACAGAGTGAATAAACATTTTGGCTAGTTCAATAACAAATCATGTACCTATCTAGGAAAGGAAGAGTTAATGGACACAGCAGATGATGGAGTTTCCCCACCTTCCTTGAACCCAAGGGCTGGCAGGCCCTTGACAGCAGCAGCTGCTCCCCAGCTCAGCTGTCGTATTCCATGTCAGGACACAAGGAATCTCTTGGCCTAACAGCTGTCTCCTGTAAGGGATTGCCCAGTTCACTGCTTCCAGACATCATCGGTTTCTCCCTGCTCAAATTCTCTTTGCACACATTTGCGTGGCTTCCAGTTCCAGCCTGCCCTGGGAACGGAGGAACGGTCCAGTTGCAGGATACCTCTGCTTGGGTGACAAACAGAATGGTTTTGTTCTGGCATTCGGGCTGGAAAACAGATAATCCTGTGGGTGAGCTCAACTGGTCACGGTGTGAAGCCTTCAGAGAGAACAGTTATAATTTCATTACAAACTTCAAAATAAATTCGGTTAACACGTGCCTAAGTCAAAGACTCCTCTCTGAAGGATACCACAGATATCCATCTTCCTAGGCAGATTTTTACTTCTTTTAGTGGAAACACACTCTGGTGGGTAAGTGCTGAGAGTGTCTCTAAGTGAATTTGTATTCAAAAGTGAGGCTCTTATCTTTGCAATCTTCTCGCTGTGACAGGAGTGGGGTAAGCAAAGCCAAGGTTAGATACTGCTCAGCTCACAATAGCAGCATGTGGTGCCTTTCAGAGCATGAATGCCATTTTTTTACTGCAGGTGCTCTTGTGGTGTGGCCACGGGAGGAAAGCGATAACTGACATCCTTTTCCATTCAATTTACAGTCAAAAGAGTGTTTGTAATTTAGCAGTTGACTGGCTGAAGCTCAGCCCATATGGTAGCTGTTGTTCAGCAAAGGAAAAAAAAGAAAGTACAGTACTTAAACCGGAAAGAACAGGCAGTCTGTGCATCAACTCCAAGCTTCAAGGGGGTTCTGGCCCACTTTCATTCATATTTAAATGTGCACGTTCACACTGGGGATAGGGACACTGAGCCACATTTCCTAATACTGCAAATCACTGCTTTATTTTAGGTCTTGTGTGTTATATACAAAGAGGAAAAAAAAGTGAATGCAGATTTGCATCAGTGTCCCACGAGGAATGCTGAACGTTAGAAGAAAAACCAGCTGGAAAATACATAAAGAGCACAACACAGACTACAGTCTGGTTCTTTTTTCAGAATATTTCTCTCCTATTTGCCTTCTCATCACAGCTCTAACAAGCCCTGAAGTCACTGTCTACAGCACGTAATTCTGAACACAAAGAAAACAAAGATAAATTGCACAGATAATTTTAAATACATCTATAAGGTGAAATGTAACTCTGACTGAAAATGTCTGGACTTATGAGAAAAAAAAATAAATCACTGGTTTTTTCCTTTTAGTCTTTTTAGAAAAAGATAGGCTGTATTTCCTTAAAAACATTAAAAAAAGTAAAATGGCAAATACCTTCCATGGATTCTTACAGGAAAAACAAGACTTCAAACAAGAAACTGAAAGAATAACATCAAAAATAAAAAGGGTAGAATGATGATTTCAGGTTAGTTTTAGCTTGGAGGGACTAGTGCAAAATAAATGATCAGTACAGGGTGCATTGGCCGCTTGCAAACAACATGTAATCCTGCTGGTATTTTGACTTATATTCTACAGCTATGGAGCTTCCCAAGAAAACAAGGAATAAAGGAGAATGGGCAAAGACAAAAAGCAGGAAACTGGAAGGAAGGAAAGCAAAACCAGACAAAGTTGATCTTTTTCACACTTGGATTTCACTACTCCAGTCAATTTTTAAAAACATTTATGGTATCACTGGGGACCTGGACTGACACATGACTTAAAAGATGTGGTTATTAAAACTGTGATTAGCAATCACAAGTGCAGGGCTTGTGAAATTATGCTTTTCCTGTGCAAATACACCCCAGAGACAAGAGCTTCATAGAGATTGTATTTGCACATCACTGTACACATTGGCAGCTACTGCCAAGCAGCTTCAGGTTTTGTCCATTTGCCCTTTAGTTTAGGATAGGACACAGATCATATTAACAAGCCAAACAGGATGTGCCACACTGAAATAAAATCAAAAACAGTGAAAAATAATTTCTGCATTCTTCCAACTAGTTCCCAAACTATCCAGTCCGTGTACCTTCAATCATATCTTCTTAGGAACTGTCTTCTCCTCCTCTTGCACGTGAAAAGCCACAAAAACATAAGAGGAAACTGTCTGAACATGCAGGAGAAACAGTGAAAGTGACTGTACACAGAGTGCTCTCAGACACACCAGTGATCTGAAAACACTGCTCTGATTTGGTTGATTTTAATATCCTTATATGAGGCATTAATTAGGCATTAGACATTAATACCAATAACACAGAAGACTCATGCTGTTCAGAAGGTAAAATGCACATAAGACAACATATGGAAGGACCCACAAAAGAAAGAGGCTTTCTCTGCTTCAACCCAGCAATAGGTTGTGGCAAGAATATTCAATTCTTCAGACTCTCTTCTGCAGCTCTTGCAGTCTTGCACCCCCTGCAACACCATGAATGCTGATATGAAGGTATTTACTAGGGAAACCAGTAGGCACCATTCAGAGGTATTTTGAAAGAACCATTTGCAAGCATGCAATTTTGCATCCATCAAATACCTGCTGTGTTAAATTAGAAAACTGTCTTTGTTGGTTCATGCAAAATTGGCCTTTCCTATAAATAAAGGCCATTTGCTGTGGCTAAACTGATACATTTTGATTTTTTTGCAATGTTCTGCAATTTAAAAGCTGGTGACTGTGGAAAAGCATTTCCCTTTTCTGTTGTGTTTCAGGCTGATTAATAAAGTTATTTAGATTACAGAATTAAAACACTAAAGTTACTGCTTAGGTAGCTGTGTATACTATATGGGTTGGCATAGAACAGACATGTTAGGACCATAATATGAGGCTATAATTATCCAAGTTTACCTTTAAAAAAGTAGTTTTGAGCAGCTAAAAGTTAGTTACACATCTAACAATATTAATATAAGCATTCTCTTATTCCATACTGTATTTCTGCAAGTTTTATTAGCAAGGCCAGGAGTCAGCATTAGTGATTTACAGTCTGTAAAAAGGATGATGTCATTGAAATGTGAAGAAGGTCAGAATCCCCAAAGAGAAATTATCTTAACAACAGAGTGAGATCATTCCATACACTTATCTGCTCCAAGGGGCAATAATCAAACAGACCTACATGTAAAGCCTAAGCTGAGCATTAGATAATAGCTACAGAGGCATTACTTTCCCAACATAATACAGCAGGGTGCTGTAGATTTTGCTCTGAACTTCACTCACGAAAAAGCTTACTCTGCAAGGGTCCCAATCCCGTTTTTTTTTGCTAAAACATTACATAGGAAATGTTATAGCACATATGAATAGAAGATCTGGTTCTGTTTCAAATAGCAGCACTGATACATACATGGAATTAAATAATGGGGCTCATTAAAAAAGGAGAGTTTGCCTTTGACCTTTCACATAAGGTTTAATATACAGCTCCTTCCCTGCACTAAAATTCTACAGGCTGGTTAAGATCCCAATCTGCACCAAGAATAAAATCCCCCATAGGCCCTCAACCAGAATAAATCAGTTTAACTTCACTGATCTAAAAGAGCTACAACACTAGCTAACTAATGTTAGCTACCAAGACAAGAAAATTACACAAGTTTATATCATCTGAGAAAACATCCACATTTTCGTTGTTCTATCTTCTGAAACATTTTCCTGTGGATATGGGGGGTGAAGGTTGCAGTGTTATGGTAAAAAGAAAATCTGCTTCTACAGAACAGGGAGTGGTGCTAATCATCTGCAATAAGAATGAGTAATTCAACAAAAATTAAGTAAGTTTTTTAAAAATGATGAATTCGTAACCTAGGTCTCCTCTTATTTAGAAGTGGTAAGTGTTGAGTTGTTAGTTTGCCTCTTTCATCTCAAATAAATATAAATTGCCAAAGTTCAGTGCTTTTGAAGTGAAAAAGATGTCCCATCTAGTAAGTTTAATGAAGAATTGCAACTGTGCTCCCACATGAGCTCACCAGCTTCCTGGATGTGGGTGTTTCATTTAAACTTCTAAGAGGACATCAACACACATTTACATGAATATAGATCACTGCTTCCTGCTGGGTGGTTTAAATGCATCTTACAGCTGTGGAAAAGGATTTTTTCAGTTTCAAAACATCCTTCTTAAATAAAGGAAATATTAACTTATTCCTTTTTACACAGATCAATAAAAATCGGACCCACCTCTGAACCTCCATATTCTCTTAGCAGTAACCCTCATCCTCCTTTTTCGCCCTGTACCAGAGCCCTAATACTTCTGCCAGACAAACATTTCATGGCACATTCTGAGTTTACAGTGAATATTCAGTGACTTCACACCTATGCCCACCTGATGCCATTACATATCTCAGCACAGACTCCTGAGTTTGTAAAATCAGGTCTTTCCATTACTGATTAATATGGGTGTGCTGGAAGAATGACCATCATGAGGAAAAGGACTCTTCTAAGAAACCTGCTGACTCTGGGTGTTCCTTCTAGAAGGATAATTTTTATTTTTTTTTTTTAAACAAGCAAACAAAACTCAAGGCTGTTTCTTTAGCAGGAATGTGAGCTTGGAAACTCAGTTTCTGACTTCTTTCCTGGGGTAGTTAAATGTTCACTCACTTTGCAGATCATCTGTGTGAGTGAAGGGCAATGATGCAGCCCTATCAGCTGATCTCAGGAATGTGATCCATTAAAGAACCATCCTGCCCTGAGGGACCCAGCAGAGTGTATGTATGGAAGGCTGTCTGATTTAATGCTGCATAAACCGGTAATGACTTCTGATTAGATAATATAATACATCCCTGAGCAATCAGCATAGAAAAAACACCCCAGACCTTGCCACCAGTTCCCCCACAGCTACACAATCCACAAATCATTCATTTCACTTCCCGCAAGCGTGTATTTCGGTTTTTAAACAGCACTGCACAGCAAAATATGTAGTGTTCAAAAACACATTTGCCAGGGCAGAATGAAAAGATAAAATAAATTTTCTGATAACTGGATGAGCTCTTGGGATGTTCCCCCCAAGTTCTGTATCTCAAAAGAAAAGCAGGGTGCTCCTCAGGAGTGTCATTATAAGTCAGTGATGAATATCATCATCAAGAAGTTTGATATAGCAGGATCAGAAAAGGAAATACAGCATAACAGGGAAGGCTCTATCTTTGCCCTGAAAATATACCTATAATTCCTAGTATTTGTTTAAATCCACAGAGTAAAAGTGACAGAAAATAAACAAACTCCCCTTGCTTTGCTATAATTCCAAAAAGCAGCTTTTTAGCAACATAAAACCAACATAGCTCAAATCATGGAAAATATATTTTGATTTCGAAATTATCAACTGTTGCAAAATTTTCATGTCTAAGTATCAGGAAATAATTATTTCTGCTAACCTCCTCTGTAACAACTCCATCAAACATTCCAAAATAATATTTGTTGTAGCAAAAAGGCCTTTGACCCTACCAAATTCTTTTTTTCTCTTCTATAATCTTACCTCTTATTGCACAACTCTCCAAAGTGAAGTTTGCCCATTTATCCAGTAATCATCTTTCTCTCTTCAGCCCTGCTAACTTCTTCATCTACAACAGCATTTATTGTCAACAAAAGCATTGTGAAAAGCTTACTCTGACTTTTTTTGCCCTTTCGTTACTTATTCAGGATGATTAAAGCTGATCTGGAATAATTTCAAATTGATTTTTACATCTGAAATATCAAACACAACAAATTACCATTTCTCTCCCTTTTACTGAAGTGCTGGATAATTATGTTGTGCAAGACTTAAAACATTTAATCTCTCTCTCTGAGAAAAGAACGGTCAATTCATGGGAAGTGGTGAGAGAAGGAAAGCTCCAGTTCAGTTTGCAGTCCCGCCTGGTATCCCTTGCCCAGACCCACAGAGATTTATCCTAAACACTTTCATTCGTGGAAGTGATGACTTGAGACTTCTCTAGTAAAAGCACAGCACAACACACTGGTTTGCTCTGAGACAAGCTGGGGCTACAAGCTGGGGGCTAAAGGAGGGCTGTACCTTGAGGGAATCTTTATAAAGTGAAATCCAATATCTCAATATCAAAACAGAACGAACTATTCCTTAAACATTTACCCTGATAAAAAGCAGGGGTAACTCTTCATGCATTGAGCAAGGAGGGAAGAATCAAGACTAGCATTTTCCCCCACAACAGCCCAATATTTTGTCAGATTTATTGTCAGCCTCCAGCCCTTCTGCTTTGGATCACGCAGACTCAAATCAAGAATTAGATCTAGAGAAAAAGGCATCTGTTCAGGGACTATTAACAGTTCTTTGTTTTATAAAGTGACCAATGTTTCCAGAGGATGCAACATCTTTTCTTTTTCAATAAGGATTTTGCAAGAAGCTTATCTGCAATGAAAAAAACACCACCACTTCATAAAAAGTATTACAAAAGTCATTTTTACAGTTACAGTAAAAGACCACAACACAGACATTAAGAGTCTGTCCCTCAAAACCACAGGTCTTTCATTTAGTTGGTGGTTTGGGATTTTTTGTTTGTTGTTTTTAAAGTAAAATACTATATTTAGGGGTTCTTGTATGCATTTGGTTTTTTCTGCCATCATGGTGAAGTTGCAAACATTTTCATGTTTTTCTCTAATTTGATGCCAACATCAAGCTGGAAACTTTTTTTTTAAAAATGAAAACCAAGATTCTGATGAAATACAAGACCTAGGGTTTTTAGGAAAAACAAAGTATCACAAGATTTGTCATAAAAACACACAGTTGGCAACAGTAACAGTCTTATGTACCGTAGCTTGCTATTTATAGGTGTGCTCACAAGTCTGCAGACATATTTCTGCTCTCCAGTAATAAACCTATGAAGAAAAAAGGCTCAGTAACAACTATCAGAGATACCTGTCACTTTGTAAGTCAAGAACAAAATGAAAGTGGCACAAAACCCAGATCCTCATCTGGCAGAAATGAAACAGAACTCAACTGAAGTCACGTAAACAACAAATGACACAAAATGAGATTCTGGTCCTAAAACTCTGTATGTCCTAGAAATGGAGGCCCAGGCTGTGTTATACCACACCTGCATGGAATGAGCTGCAAAAGAAATGCACATCCCCAAGAGAGTCCATTTCCAAACCAATTCCAGTCCCATGGCTGCACTGAGGGGTGTCCCTGGCAAAGTATATCAGATTTTTATACTGTTCAGTGGTTCTTTCAACTGCTCAGTAACTTTCTTCACTGAACTGTTCCTTCCAAGCTGATGTTTGAGTTAATATCCAGTTTTAACTCTTTTGGCCTCTGTTTTCCTGGGGCTGCCTGTTCACAGGACACATTCTCTGTGTCAGCATGGCCAATACCACGGGCTGGGGACTGTGGCTCTTTTTTTGATTGTCTAAGAGTGAATCCCACATAATATGACATTGTTCAAGTCCAATCTGCTAATATCAATACTAAATCTATACACAAAAGCAAGGGAACCTTAGTTACTTCACCTTTCAGACATATTTAGAAGATGCAGCTGTTTGCTATTTTTCTAGTTACCTATGAAGAAATACAGTTTCGTTCTTTCTGACCAGAGAAATATGTTCTCTGCAAGCAAAAGCAGAGGCTCGGCTTGTCACCCACCAACTCTTCTTTACACAGTTAGGTAACAGTGACACTGATGTTAATCACAGTTTTAGTATTTTCTCTTTGAGTTGGAAAATTATGCTGATAAGCTCAAGCACAAGTGACAGCTATGAGAAAGCAGGATGGTTACTGTACTTCCCTTTTCTATTGCAAGCCCTTCCAGCCCAGGATAGCAGAGGCTTCTTCAGAATAATTACAGAATTTCCCTTACAGCATTCTCTTACTTGAGAAAGAGTAAGCTCTCTAATTTCATGATGCTGGGCCTGCCACCTTCATGAAGCCTTTGGATCTCAGAACAACATCCTTGCAAAGTATACTTCTATTCACTTCCTCAGGCTCCACCTGTCACAGCAGCAAGATGCAACAGAAGCCATAATTCACTGGTAGGTCCTGGCAGAAAGGGATTAAAAAGGTTATTCAGAGGTGCTTTCTGTACAGTCAGTGAACTGGTACCCAGGGAATGGCTGCTGCTGGGAATGCACAGCTCCCTTCCACCAGGCTCTCTGAAATCATGAGTCCGCCACAGTCAAGGGGTTTTTACTGCAATCTACAGGACAGGGACAGAGAGGCTTGTTTCTTCACCCTGTCCTTTGCAGAGGCAAGGCCACACAGAAGGGATGCTCTGTGTAAGTACACTCTGCCTGTCAAGGCAGCACATCTTCCATACAGCACACTTGCACACTATTTATTATTGAACACTTTCAGAGCACAAAGCAATCTCATTACGCAATGAAAGCAGTTCCTATAAAGGCATCTATGCAAGTGTGATGATGTTGGTTTTTTCCACAACATTTTTACATTTCTGTTCCAGCCTTCCCCTTTCACACCAGCTGCAGTCAAACTGCTCGCTGGCCTTGATGCTTATTATGTTGGATGTGATAGGAACAGACTAGACATTGTTTTAACACAGGAAGGTTAATTTAAAATAACCTTCCTAAGCTGTTCACACTGCAAGACAGCAACATTACAAGGAGAAGACATGGATTCATAAATAGGATCAGCTTTCAGTGCTCAGACCAGTGGCAGCAGCACTTGTCATGAACATTCTGTGCAAAGTCTCCAGGGGAAGAGCAGCTTCAGCTGCCGCTTACACAGCTCCTTCTGTCACTCACTCCATGAAGCAATGCCAGCTTTTTCTACTAAAGAGCCTTTCTCTTGATCTCCTAAAGGTAAATGCTGCCATGACAAGAGATGAAAGACAGAAAATGCTCCATAGCATGCCTGCTACTATATTTCAGTGCCAGTGTGCTCTGGATATATCTTTATCACTGAACAAATAAATCAGACTTTGAAACTAGGTTGATTGCTATAAAATCATCATTTAAAGGAGTCTTACAAAGTCCTTACAGTCCTTTTTTATTAGTCCTATATATTAGAGGCAATCAGAAACCACTGCTTAATGGTTGTATCACTCCTGCCATGAAAATTTTTGAGGGATTTTTGTCGTCTCAGTCCTTCCTCCTACATGACTGACCTTGACTTTGCATCCTCCCCTTTGAACCAAGCAGGAATAATATCTCAGAGTATTCAGGCAGTAAGTCTAGCCAAAAAGTTACACTGCCTTCAGATGCAGCAAAGGATTAGGATTCCTGAAGCTGTAATGGACTTTGCCAAGGGTTCTTTAAGCATGATTAAATCTGTCTCTTCATCAAGATCAACCTTCTTACAGGAAGGACAGCATTTAGGCTTGCCTTGCATGGTGGCCATTCCAAACTATTTTTTTGAAGCCTACAATGAAAAGACTGCTCAGTGTTCCCTTTTTCAAAAGCCATAAAAACATTACACTGAGTCAGAAGGCCAGGGATCATTTTGTACTAACCCCTCTGAAAATCTCATTGCTTACTCCACAGCCAACCTTTAAGATTTAACACTGTGGGCTTTTTCTTCCATTTTAGGCAATTTAAAATCCAGAATTATTGTTTTCATGAGAATATGGCAGAGGGGACAATAAAACACATAGCTGTCATGGAGTCATCACTAAAGCCCAAAAGTTTCTTAAGGCTTGTCTCTAACTCTGAGGCCTCTGCTACAGCAAAACAAATGACAAAATATGCAAGGGTAGCAGTTTACACTGGCATAAATCATTCAGAAAGCAATGAAATAAGAGTGATTTATTCATTACCTGACAATTTATTACAGTGTAAAAGAACCATATGAAAAAATTCTGGAAAGAGGTCTCCACAGATGGGGAAAAAGACAGCACTGAATTGGTGATGATGATCAATCTGCCTCCCATTGCAATTGCACCTGACAAGATGCACGTTTTAGCTGTGCTCTGTGGCCACTTCACAAAAAAGGTATTGTAACAGTACTGAATTCCACTCCTTCTCAAGGGGTAGCAAATATGTGTGAGCATGTTGGAAATGCAGGGCTTAAAAAGACTACAGCTTCTTCTGACAGAAGTTTTATTTTTGCTGTCTGCGTAAATTATTATTTATTGTTACCCTTTTACACTAATAGCTTTTCTAGGGAAAAAAATGCATCTAGATATCTCACTGGAGGACACTGAGACATGTCACTTTGTAAAGGTGAAAGACAAGGCTTTTACACAGCCATGAAAAATGGTAACAGGAAAATACTACTGAATTTTGCTTTTTTTTTTTTTTTTGGTTTAAATTCCAGAATCAGCAAGTCTTTACAAAGATAAGCAGTTTCAGTAAAAAGAAGTAAGATGATAATAAAAATATTCCTCTGAAGAATCAGTGGGGTGTTATGGAGTTGCATCCTTGGTAAAATAGGAAATGAAGGAGGAGGGATGAGTAGAGGGGATCAAAGGATAAATTAACAATAAATAAATAAATAAATAAATAAATCTTCTGTAGGAAAACAGCATCTGTTGAAACAGAAAAGTCTCTGCCAAGCAGCCCAAACCACACTACTTCATGGTATCTATTTTTTCCTCCTGTTAGTCATGGTTTGCAGGAGTTTTATAATCATGGAATGATACACAGCTGTAAAAAACAATGCCCCCCAAGCTTTTCAGTTTATTAATGAATATTACAAAAATAAATATTAATTTTTATCTTATCTAATTTTGAGTAGATCCAAACTAGCACAAAACAAGTCAAAAAGCACACACTCACAACAGAGGATATGACTAAGCCACATCAAGTAGATAAGAGACCAAAATTCAGACATACTGCTAAATCAAATTAGTATTTACATGTAAATATTTTATCTAGCATGTAAACTATTAGTCTCAACACTAGTAAGATCAGCTGGGACTACACAGGCAACTCATGTTAACACTGTATTTTCTTCCTCAGGGCTGTATTGAAGCAGCACATCAGAGATACTGGAAATTTAAGGATTAAAACTGCAAACTGATGAAGAACAGCACAATAAGAAAAGTAAACACTTTTTATCATTTTACTGACATATCTATACAGGGTTTAAAATAAGAGATTCTCTTCAAGGAACAATTTCAGAACATTTTATGAATACCAAAGGACTACTTGCCAACATTACAACAGGTACTAAAAGACCTTATCCCTATAAGGGGACGTGTAGGATATCCTCTACTTGATGCAACGAAGCAAATTATACTCCCTTGCCTAGCTTCAACTCTTAGGTTTTCACAGGCAGTCTGGTATGAACAAGAATCAAAATGAATCATAAGCTATGTGAGAATTCAAACTATGTATTAAAAAAAATGGTGCTGACAAAATAATCCAGCTCATTCACATCCTCTCCTCCACATGCTCTTCTATTTCTGCTTCCAAAGGAAACTAGGAAGAAGCACAGAAAAGTTCACACAGCATTCTGAACCAAACTGAAGTTAGAAAGGAGAAACCCTAAGAGAAGAAGCAAAACCTTCAGATACCTTGTCTAAAGAATTTTTAGGTTGATATGATCCAGGCCAGGAGAAAACTTACCTGAGTTTCCAATTCGAGTTCTGCTGCCAAGTCACGGTGTGGGAGGTTTTAAGCTTCTAGTCCCATCTGTAAATGGTACTTGTCTGGCACTAGGTTTATTTAAATGAAAAAATGTTTCAGACAGATATATTTGAGGAAGCCCTCTCTAATCAAGAGTGCTGTTTTGCTCCCAGAATTTTCAAGTACAGTGTATTTACTTCCTGTGTGAATTATGACAAGAAAATTGATGTCCAGTTTCTCATTTATACTGGAGACACTCCCCTGCCCCAGTATGTGGAAAGAAAGAACAAGCAAACACTTAGCAAAGCTGAGGTTCTTTCATCCTTCTGGGTCTCAGTTAGTTGCACAACCAGGTGACTCCTTGCACACACAAAACAGTTTTTCTCAGGCTTGACAGTAAATCAGGCCAGGCCTGGCTGTACCAAACTCATTAGTTTATGGTTCCCTTTTAATAAGGTTGCCTGAAAGATCAACCAAAGATCCTTCAAGTAGGACTACAGAATTTTCCTGCCCACAGCTTTTCATGAGAGGAATCTTGTTGCTTAGCTGCCATCTACTGTAAAGCCTGTCTTGACTCACCTCTTCCCTCTTATGCTTTTGGAAGGACTGCTCAGAAGTTGCCTGGTACTTGAACTCAGGTGCTCACAGCCTTCCTATAGACTTATTATTACAGCTTTCTGCACAGATTTATAGCCAAACATCACACACAGAAAAGCAGAGGGTTCAACCACGCACTCTGAGGAATGCAAAGGACAGTTATAATTGTGATTGCTTAACCAACTCCAAATTGCTAAAGACAAGTTTCAACTCAAAACAATGCCCATGTGGAGGTGAAGAATTTTGAAGAAAAATCTTGCTTGGTTTTTTACAGGGCTTAAGTCTTCCACATGTGCTATTTTTGACCTTTGAATTAAAGAAGATACATTACTGCTTTAGGTTAACTGCTTACATGAGGAACAGAGTAAAACAAACACTTTAGAAACTCCTAATAGAACTATTTACATACAGGTAACTATGGAAAGTATTGGTGAGAAACAAATACATTACAGAAATTAATTTAAAAAACAGAGTCAAAACCATTAAATTCAGTGCATAGTTTATTTGCAACAAGCTAACTAACCAGCTCTAACTATAACTACACATGATAAATCAGAAAGAAACAAATTTGGAGTTCCTAATCCTTGTGACAGGAGGTTCAATTGGGCAGCAAATTTTAAAAATTTATACCAACTGCCTATATTTTATTTTAATAAATAAACTATTTTCTCTGTATAAAAGTTGGAAAGGCTTAAGTTTATTAAAACATAAGCCACAGATATAGCATGTAAGAAAAATGGTGTCAAAGAACGAAGTCCAGATGAAATTTTGAATCTGCTGCATAGAAAATAATCCAGCTGAGTCAGGAGAGAAAGGAGACAGACACAGCTACTTATTTCTGCTGAGAGTTCTTTGCTTTTCGGCATGCTCCACAATTTTTTCTTCTACATACAGTCCCTTTCTCTTTCTTACTGCATTCATGTACTTGCGGGCCTGGTTCTCCGAGTCCGCCTTTTCCCCAAAGTGCAAATATTCTTCCTCGGTCGTTGGTACCCAGAATGGGTCACTTGAAATGATCTATAAAAAGAAACAAACAAAAAAATAAAATAGTACAAAAGTTTACTAGTATAATTTCAGGTAATCAATTGCTAAAGTAGAGAAATATGAAAGTAGAGCAGATAAAGTTTTCTGGAAAGCCTGCAATTAGCTATTTAAGCAGAAAAGAGTTAAGACACACTATGTAGCACTTGTCCTAAGAAGCCCACGATAACTTTTCAAATTCAGTCACAATTATCTGCATAGAATTTTTTTCTAAAAGCAATTTTAATTGTCAGTCAGCAAACAGTGCCAAATAACATTCAGAAAAGCCTCAATTTTCATTAAGGAACTTCGAATATTATCTCACGATGATTTTATTAGAATTTAGGAGAACTGAAGGTTTCTGCTCATTTCTGTGCCCTATGTTCTTCAATCCCAATCCTGAGTTGGACAGATGGTTTAAAAATTACTGTTTCTGGTTCTAACATATTTAGCAGAGCTGTTCTTACAGCTTATTAGCCCTCATCTAGGAGAGATTTTAGATCTAACATGATCACAGAATGATTGCACACAATAATTGGATCATTACCCCACTTCATCTTATATATCCCACACTTCTCTGACTACCACAGAGTGTATTTACAAAGATCTAATTATCTTACAAGTCTCTAAAGTCTTTTCTCATTTCATTCTACATAACAAGGCTACAAAATTTTTAATTCCCCAAGTCAGAAGAGATATTTACCCTCTACCTCTGGCCTATGTAAATATCACACAAATCCTAGGCTTATGATAACTAGCTAACCAAAGGTAACAATTTAATCTGTTACTGTTAGTGACTCTCATATTACTTTCAGAAATTTTAGTTTTACAAGTGTTTTAAGACCTAAAGAAGTAAGGGCTCTCCCTCCCACCCCAAATCTAAGCTCCTAAGAATCCACCTCAGTTCTACCCATATGTATAATTGCTGCAGGCACCAGAAATTACTCCTAAGTCATTAAGAGTGATCATCAAGTCTTATAGAACAAGTACGTGTAATCAAATCTGGAAAATGCTCCCTAGAGAACTGATGTCTGGGTGTCCAACCAAAACTGCACAGCCTTACAGTCCTGAGATTTAACTTTTCTTTCCATCAGAGGACAAATAACAACAGAGCAGAGTAAAAAATCACCGTAGTTAATGAGCATTAAGGAACTCAGAGAAAAATAACAAGATCACTTTCCAAGAACACTAAAAATGAACACCAGGGAGGGACAGAATTAACCATATTTTGTTATACAGGTTCTACTGCAAATTTCAAAAATACTTATTTTACTTCATTGCACATTTCCTCAAAAGATACAGTTACAAGTAACATATTTTTGCTAAAAAAAAATAAATATAATACTGTATCCATTTCTTAAACAAAATCCTCATGGAAAAAAGAGTGCAGACAAGTGTTAGTTACTGCAAGAATTACGATAGTTACAACAATAATTGAGCATATTACTCTATAATAATTTCCAAAAATTAGCACTAGCACTAATAACTGACAAGTAGAGAACAAATTTCCCTAAACTACCAATTTTAGCTGAATGTTATAAATCTTTTCTACTATTACAACCTTTCTCTTCTGACAAATCCTTTCCATTGCCATATGATATTTCAACCCAAGCAAAATTTCCTAAAGCTTAAGTTACACAAACTAACAAGAAGAGAAATTAAAAACTGATGACTTAAGATGGCCATTTTTCCCCAGAAACATCAACAATTTTGAGTCCTAATTTAATACCTCATCTTAAATAACACCTAACACAACCAAACCAATTACATTTTCAGGGGAGTTAGGAGAATGAATATGGCAGATGTCTAGTTTGTATTAGGTAACACTGAAGGTTCAATCCTGCAAAAATAGTATGTAAAGCTAAACCAAGAAAACCAGTTCTAGTTTGTCACAGCTAAGCACATACATAGTCCTGTTAAATTAAGTGGGTATTACTCGTGCTGAAAGTGACAGCCAATCTCAATTATTTATGTGGGAAATAACTATGCACTGGGTTGTCTGGCTGAAAACCAAAAGCAAGTAGAGCTCAGAAATAAACAGTATGAAACTTAGCTTTCCAAATTTTTCTATGTTTATTTTTAACATAAACGTAGGGACTGTCTAACCACAGAAGAATCTGCCTGAGTCATACCCATTCTGGAATCTTGCACAGGGCCTTATAACCAATGCTTAGAAACTTAAAGGTGATTCCTTGACAGCTTGCACCAATAAAAAAAGAATGGTCCCCATTTTTTGAGACTTTGAAAGTTTTACCATTATTTTATTCCTTAGAAACAGAGAAAAAGGGCAGTGAGGATTGCCTGTTGACTGAATGAAGTTGTAGTGATGCTCATCCTGAACATATTAATAATGTAAAGCTACCAGGGACTTCCCTGTTCATGATCTGCTTAAATAGCTGAACAAACAAAAATTTCAAAGTCTGAGAACACATGAAAAAGAAAAGATAACTCATGCTCAATGGATTTGCTCCAGACTGTACTACTGAGAGCGGTCATACAGCTACAAACTATGATAACTTAAAAGGCTGTTACTATCCCCTTTGATGAATTTTTTTTTTTACATTAGCAAGAAATGTAACACCCAGAAATCATGCCCAGAGAGAAACAGTGAAATAGCAGTTCTTGAAGAATGAATACAACAGAGGAGTCCAAAAGTATACAAAATTCAACTTACAGATCTCATCTACCTGTAAATATTTAGATACTGCAGTGATGGATGCTTAAGAAAATCCCCAGGTTTGACAGACTGGCTCTTTCAATAATTGATGAAAGACTTGCTCTACTGAAGTTTTGCCCTGAATACTTCTTCCACTGATAATAATTCTTTATCCTTCAACAGGCCTCAGGAAAGTCAGCATAACAGGAGGCTCAAATTTATGTACTGGCTACTAATAAGTAGCCAGCAAGGGTAAACCTGCAAACTTACTGCAGCACAGGGCTATGGAATCCTGATGCACAGCTGCTCTGTGAAGAGGTTAATTAGGTTCCAAAAACTACCTCAGGAGCTAGTTTTGCTTCTCAACCTGTTTAAATAATTCAGCCACTACACACTGCTCCTAGAGCAACATCTGGTGGCATCTGTTAGAGGACCATGGCTACCTAAATGATGCAGACACTGCAAAAGGTGAGTTATTCAGCACATGTGTCACCACACCCTGGTAAGTAATGAGAAAGAGGAAGCCAGATCAGCTGAGTCAGCTGGAATCTGGGGCACCAGCTGTGCATCTCCTTTAAGAAGTCACTGTAACCCTAAAATGAGTACACAGAGGTGCTACTGCCACAGAGACACAAAAATAAGCAGGAAGTTTTCTTTTTTAAAAGTTCTGATTCTCTAAGTGAAGGTGAGGACACAAACTAGACTGTTCCTCTTTATTCACATCAAATTAATGTATCAAAGCAAATGCTCATAGCAGGTGGCATCTATCAGTCCCCATGCTCTGTTAATACAGTGCAAGCAAGCAAAAGGAAGAAAACGTTTCCCTATAAAAGCTCCCAAAGCATTGTCAGCAATTTCCTTACAACAGGGACTGTCACAATGGTGGATCTGGGCTTCCTGGAATCAGAGCTGAGAACCTTTTTAGGCCCTGAGCTATTGTTTGTATTCATGGGAACCACACAGGGATGGCTCTGGAATTTGTGACAGAAATTGAGTTTTTGCCTGGATAAAGTCCTAAATAATTAATTAGATTATAAATGGATCAATCCTTCTGGAATATGATGTAGTTATTTCACAGATAGCATTACTGTGGATCCCAAAAGATCCACAGGATCAAAGCAGAAAAGATGTTCAGAAACACTATGTTGTATGTCACTTTAAATTTAAAATTATTTAGATTTTTCCATATACTAATTTTTCAGATAAAATTTGTTCAAACTATGACTTAAAATCAAAAAACCCCAGTCAAATATATTCTGAAGTGTGTCCCATCACTTAGTGCAGAACTATGAGCCTATTCTAGGTATAAATAAAACAGTTTATAATGTAGTCAGCTGGGATTAGGTATTCCAAAAGAAGTGAATGCATTACTTAAAACACTGTAAGTGAAGGGTATTCTTGAGAAAAAGAAATCATTCTAAAGCAAGATGTTTCATTAAATATCACTATTCAAACCAACACACCCAAACAATGAAGTCTCATAAGACTTGTTCAGTAACAGCATGCAGAGCAGCTCAGGCAAAACAGATGTCACTTTTTTTCAGCCTAACAGCTACACATTAATTATTCAAGCAATAAATGCTTGTATCTTTGTCAGAGACATAATCTGAATACCTGCAATAACCAATCAATAAAAATAGAAATACTACGAGCATACTATATTAATACTGAAAGATGACAGTGTGTACTAATCCTGCAAATGATTATGTAAGCTAATCAAGCTTGTCAATAAGATATGAGTTAGAGCAGATCACTTGCACTTCAAGAGGACTTGGAATTTTAAGCCTTAATTTGAGGATGATTTATTATTTGCATTTCAGTGTCACCCAGATGGCTCCAATACTGATCCTGGTCCCATTGTCTACTGCATTTCACAAAACGATGGTATGAAACAGCCTCTGCCTAAGGCAGCCTAATTATGCAAAACAAGGTTGAGAGAAGCATCAAAAGCAAACAGAAGGGATCTGCCTAGTTCATCCAAAAGGTCAGGCAGATCTGGGAACACAGCCATGTTCCTAGTAGCATTTCCCCTACTGGTCCTTACTGCCTGATGAAGACAGAAAATTTCTTTGGAGCCAAATATCATCAATGTGGAAAATCTTTAGTTGGACGATGAATAGAAAGAGCAGGGCAACACTGTCTGATGGAGATTTTAAGATCAGCAAGCAACATTATGGCCTTTGTGAACTGCTTAACAAGAAATCCCAAGAAACACTAAAGTCAGTACCACCAGCAGCCCTCAGCACACCAGGATAAACCTTACGCCAGACATTCCTTTAAAAAAAAAATAATTCAATAGTTTTTGCACAATTTCCAAAGATGATACAGGTGTCAGTGTATCAGAATCCCTTCTACTTTTGAAAACTTGATGCAGGAAAGATACTTCAAGAGCATTTGCAGCTCCAGTGGTGTCCATCACCTACTAATGACATAGACTGTGCAACTTAAAAAGGTACAGATGATATACATACATGGAATGCCTGAAGCGGCCCTGGAAAAGGAAAATTTTCAGGTAAACTTACTTTCAGGTAAAATGGCAGAAATTTGCAGAGGTTTATGTGAATAGTTACCTGCTGTTTTTTCAAAACAGCATATGTAATGTGCTGGGTAATGCTGTACAAGTGCTTCTGCACTGAACACAGACAAATGCAAGGCCATTTGGATACAGGCAGTGTGCTTCCAGAACAGAGAATACCCTACAAGTATGTGTTAGGAGTGTAGATGCCCTACAGGCAAAATGAGCCTCTGAAAGTATCACATAATTTGGAGCTACCATTCACAATATATAAGGGGGACTGCCAAGGCCTTAAAATGCCCTGCCAGACACAAGAACTTCTCTTACAAGAAATAATATAATAATGAACACTTACACAGTTATAAAATAAACTCATACAAGTTTATTTTGGCTCAAGAGCATCATCCTTGTTTGTGTCTCAATGAGCTAAGCTTTAGCCTTGACTTCAGTCAGTAGCTGCAAACAGGAATTTGGTAACTGGAAATAAAAAAAAGGAGACATGTGGCTCTGCTGCTGCATTTTTTCCCATTACTTAAGAAACATGTATTGACAGAGAGAATTAAAGCCACACCACTAGCACTTTTATTTACTGCTTCAATTAGCTTCAAATGTCCTTGCCAATACAATGAGCTTCTCATATTTGAAAGGTTCCAGGTTACTCCTAGAATTCATTTATGTGCCTGAACTGTCACTGGCACAATAGTGTATGTAAAGTTACAGTTCAAAGCTAGAGTAGACTCACAGATTCTTCGAGTCTCTCTCATTACTTTAGCCTGCTTCCTGTTTAATTCAAGCCTAACAATCTCATTCAGCAACTTCTATATTAAGCCTCATCTTCCAAGTTGTAAAATGACATACAATTTGAAAAGAATGAATTCAAATTCAGAATATAAAACTTCCAGATTCAGAATGCCTCCTCATATTCTTAGCAATTACTACATGCAGTCCTCCTCTGTTTCTCCAGACTCCTGATAGACACTATTCTACTTAGAAGGGATAACGAAAAAGAATTCTGATTAAACACGTTTGCAGCTCACTCATGCACCCCCCCAAGAATAAAAGTGTGTTTAACAGCCAATCATTATGCAATTTAAGAGATGTGAATTAACAGAAATACTGTACATTTCACAACAACTAGTAGAAAATTGAATCAGCATCTGTATAGAGCCACATGGATTATATTTTTACTTATAATACAGACTTCCCAAATGGGATTAGAGTTCCATTATTCTAAGCATTGTGCAATCATAAATATCTTCTTGTTCAGAGAACCTTATGATTAAGATAAAATGACATGACTAAAAGATTGAACTGCAAAGAATAGAGAGACAACAAAGGAAACAGGCTCAAACAAAAACATATACTAACTGAAGGTGTATTACTAATTCAAGGATTAAAAAAAATACAAGTAGTTCATAATTATCCTAAAGTTAAACATTTTAAACTAACAATTCAGAAGAAAGCTGATACTGAAATCTATGAAAATACTGCCAAGTAAACCCAACACACCTAACATTTGCCTAGGCTTATCATAGAGGAAAATGCCTTACTAACTTTAAAAATTAATTTGTGTAAGCTGGGACCAAACTGAAAGCTTCCACTAATGGTTACTTGGTGCTGTCCTCTACCAGCAGGAATAAATTATATAAGCATGCCAGAAGAAACTAATAAAAAAGGAGTATGTGACAAGATAGACCTCGATACATGTATTGCTCCGTCCCCTGGGGCTGGAGCAATCTGAACTACACAAAATACCTTCATTAACTGAAGGGAAAAAAAAGGTAATATCATTTCCACAGAGACCAAAATGGCTTCATTTAAATGTAGGCTCTATCATTGACCTTCCTGTGTTTAGAGTCTACAAATCATGTTAATGAAATATAATAAAAGAGTCAATTCAAGCCTTAATTCTTTAAATATACCCTATGTATGTGATGTCCATGAGATTAAGTGTTTAAAAGTTCAAAAATCCAAAAAAGCATCTACTTCACTAAGTGTAAAATGGGGTTAAACAACATGTTAGAAGGAATCTGTGTAGACAAATGCATGTCCCAGGTACTCAGCTAATGAGGTGAGCACACTGAGAAAACACCACTAACACAGAATTAATTCCAAATGTCATGGAAAGGTTTGGATATCATGCAATTAAAGCAGCAGCCATACCCTGGCAGAACAAAATGCAGAACAAAACCAAGCAGCTACTGCATTTTCTTCCCATTTTTAACACTAAGGAAAAAATACTTTAAGATTATACAGTTCACATCATATTATCTCACACAGTGATAAATTAAGTAACAGGGATTCAAATAAAATGCTGGTGTTTATCATTTATATACATATACCATTATAATTCATCACTAAGGTGGCAATGTCAAAGTCATGCCTAACATCTGATGAAACTTGACAGAGTTTTTTATTTGAGGGTTTTCTTTTGTGCAGAACACAGAGAGAAAAATAAACAGGATCTGAGACACAAACCATTTCTCATGGCTTCCCTGTCATGCCACCACTAGAGATTCTGAAAATTGTATTTATTTAGCAATTCTGCTGATGATGGGAGAATAACGTGCACTCCTTCTGCCACCACTGCACAGAGCCAACATTACTAGCAGCTTAGTAAAAGGCTTATTTTGTCACAAAATATGTTAGCACGGCTTTCAATGAGACAAAAAATCCCAACACTCCTGACTGGCAGATTTGCCAGGTGGAGAGGTGACTGGCTTACACAGTAATTTTTCCTACTATATTTTAACATACGAGCTGCAATTATAATCTCTCCTCAGGGTCAATTCTAGAAAATGTTGCCAGTTGTTCAAATTTCCCTTTCCCATGCATATCTGTAATTATGTGTGAACATTCTCTTATGTGAAGTTCATAACATCTGAGAGTGAACACACAGGCCAAGGTTTGTGGTGGAAGGGAAGGCCAAGAGACACGGGGTTTGTGCTTTTCCTTAGTGCTGGAGCACAGTAGCTACAACCCTAAAGAAGCTGGCACAGAACAATGGTTAGCTGGAATTATCATCCTTCTGACTGATATTTCTTTAGGGCACTGATATCAGAGGCCATTCAGACAAAAGACCAGTTAAGCAACAAAACCTCACCAGTTGCACTTGAGATGAGAACATCCAAACTGACAAGACTGCCATATGCAATACTGCCAACACTCACTGGTTAAGGTATTTGACCTGTAACTGCCTTACACCGAGATCCCTATATTCAAAAGCTGTAGTTTGGTAATTTTTTATGTGTATACCATCTATGGAGGGTTGTCCTTTTTTTTCCTTTTTGCATTCTGTGTAGCTGGTTTTCCCTTCTGTGGTTCTCTGTGAAGTCAAACTTAATTACAAATGAAATGAATCAGCATTGAGGGAGGAGAGGCAAGTCCCTGGTCCCTGCATCTTCTAACTTCAGGAAGGTACCACTGCTAAAGAAGATACTTTTCCAAGTGTACTGTTTCAAGGATTCCCAACTCCTTTGTTAGCACATGGCTGGTTTGCAGAGGTCCTCCTTTTCCACTGGTATCCACATAAAATTGCTGAGGCAGTTGCAACAATTACTAACAAAGAAATACTGTTAGTGGAGTATTTAACAGATACTACCTACCAAGACAATTTAGCTACAGAAACTGAGGAAGAACCCACACCATGTGAAAAACCAGCACATATTTCAGAAAGAAACAGTGGTGAGCAGTCCATAGCTGGCAACTTCATGGAGTATTACTGACCTTAAAAATCTGTGGTTGGTTGTACTCAGAGACTTGACATTTGAGGTAACAAAATAAATCAGAAGATGAAACAAACAAAGAGAAAGCCTTCTCATCCATTTACAAAAGTTTCTACTGGCTTCTAACATCAAATAAAGGAACACTTGACTAAAACAAACAAACAAAAAACCCCCCCAGGCAAACCCAGGAAAATCTAGACTTCATAGTTAATTTAAAAAATTTAATGTGAAAAGTTTAT
This sequence comes from Pseudopipra pipra, assembly GCF_036250125.1. Lineage (NCBI taxonomy): Eukaryota > Metazoa > Chordata > Aves > Passeriformes > Pipridae > Pseudopipra > Pseudopipra pipra. The sequence continues at coordinate 12,038,350 of NC_087560.1, read as the reverse complement.
ACTGACTCTTGCCCTTGAACCCATTTTTAGCTCCTTCAGTGGAGTCTTTTGAGGAGCCCTACAATGCAGGTGGTTTGCCTTAAAGAAGGAACTCTGACTTACAGCTTCTTCTATTTCTCCTTGAAGACCTACTGTCCACATCACAGGAACAAAATACAGTGCACTTTCAGCTGTTGACAGTCCTCATCTGCTTTCTCACTTGCATGTTGAAATCCTTTAAACCTTCAAAATTACCTCTTCATTTAAGTTACAAAGATGACCAAAGGGAATGATTCTGAGGACACCTCCACTTACTATCGGCACTTAATTTTGAAAGAATGAAATCTATCCCCTTTGCCTTTAAGTATGAAAATATATGTTGATTTGGAATATATAAGGACAAAAAAAATACCTAAGTCCCTGCTAACCCTTAAAAGGTTAACTTTCATGTGCATTATATTTATTGATACATTTTCTGTTAGTGGTAGGTTGGGGTTGTTTTGTGGTTTTGGGTTTTTTCCCACTCCCCAAAGAAGTTCACCAGAGAACTCATGGAAAAAGGCACATAAAATTCAGTAAAACACATTTATGAAGAATCAGTTTCAATTATGAAGGACTTACTTTCTACTGAAATAAAAAAGCATCCCATCTAAACAAAATGTAAATACAGTTGTGAACAGTATATCTTTAAAAAGAAGTAAGACTAACATAAGGCTACATTTTTCCTCTTCATTTCAAAAAAGAATTAATCAAATGCCTTGACCAAAACTTAACCTTTTCCGCTTATTATTCCAGTCTGCCACATCTACAGGAAATAGATCACCAAAACAGATGGAGTGAATAGATATTTTTACCTCCCAGTGGCTGAACACCAGCTGTGGACTCGCCAGGCCACTGGTTCTCTTCCTGATTTCATCAGCAAAACCAAAGCTTTCTGCTACTGGCAGGACAGCCTTAATAATAAACACATCCGTCCCCTCTTTCATCTCCTCTTGTAACACTCTGCCTTCTCTCTTGGACAGGACAGCATACACACGACCTGCAAAGACAGAATTCTGATGAGCTTACCAGCACATTTATATTCTGCATCATGAAGTACATAAATACTTGTTCAGGAAGCTTCAGCATTAAGTAAAATTAAGCACAACTTCTTCGGCTAAAATTCTTCCTTGTAAGTGGATCAATTAAGCAGATCCATTAAATTCAAACAACCAACATAATCTGCCAGTACAATGTAAAGAATCATATGAGTAACATTTAATACATTATGACTACTGTATAAATCCACAGAGGTACATTTTACACAATCATATGACTGATTTTAAAAGGCACTTTGTCAGATTATGTGCCTAACTTGCTTTATTTCTCCCAACCAAATATTTGAGAGTCATTACTAAGAAATATTACTCTCTTTCAGGAATTGTATCTTTGCTATCTTTAGAAATTTGTTTGGATTACCATATCACCGAAAACTAGCTTATCTGAAATACTACATATTTATTATGTTTAATGTGCTCAATTAGTTTTTTAATTAATGCAGTCTTAAGTTAGTCGTGGATAATTTCAATTCTCTTTCCCAAATTAATACTCAATCCATTGAAATACAGTGTACATATCATGAAAGTAGTTGTGAAAATGTCCATGCTTGACTTTACAGTAGGCAATAAATTTTTTAAATCAGTTTTGCTAACTTATGATTAAGTATTCTACAGACAAAAACTAACAAATACATTTGTGTTGATCAAGATAAAAAGATCAAGGTAAAAAGATCAAGAAAACCTACATACTGAAAAAATGGTTTAGGAATGCCCACATTTATGGACATGAACAGTTAATAATTATTAGATCTACAAATTAACTTTAAGAGTACCTTGCTGTGAAGAACAAGTTAATAACAATTTCTAAGAGGTTCAAATATATTATATTGCACTGAAGAAACATGAATACATACTGCTACCTTTTAAATAGCTGGGCAAAACTGACTCTTAAAGGAAATAATTAGAAATATACATTACTTTGTAATAACTGCCACCTATTCTGATTTGACAGAAAGGTATCATTAAATACTACAGCCACATGCACTGATTTGCATATATATTGAGGAAATGTTGGAGTGGGTTTATTGCCTTTATTTTTAAAATACAGAATCTAGTCCTTTTTCAGGAAATTCAGCACAAACACACAGTACAATTAAATCTTCCTATCAGATGCAAGGAATGAAGCATCAATTCAGCAGCAAACATTTCAGAGTTTTCAGTTCTCTAATAAAATGTGGATTGAAGTGCTCTTTCTATTATCACTGATAATTTTATCTGCTCATGCCCTTACCAGGACCTCCTCACTGTCCCTCTGACTGAACTTCACCTTTACTGTGCACAATAGTCTTCTTAATGTTCGTGAGAAAATTGAGGAAATACTTAAGAGTCTACATTTAAAATCACAAAACGATTAAGGCGTTCTGAAGATAAGGCACTGACCTTGCCAGGCATGTACAGCCTTGGTTAACATAATTAAGCAATTTCAAGTCTATGGAAATTTCAGAGAGTCCAAAATATTCTCAGATATGAAAGGGTCAGGTCTCAGCACAGCTCACAATTCAGTAACCACTTTAAAATGCAAGTTTAAACGTTTCAAAAGAGTATCATATCATGGTCACTGTACATATACTGTGTATGTAACACACAGTATATATTAAAGGCAATTTGCTAAAGCAAGTAAGTTCAAAACCAGTTTATAGGTTATTTTACTGTTTTTAGTAGGGCGTAGCAAACTTTCCATACATATTTAATAAGTAAGGTAACATTTACTACAAAGCACACATTCTGGCCATAATTCACTGAAGATTATTCTTTGATGCCAGAAGACAATTCATAGCTTTAGTAAATGGTTTTTAGCTATATGTATTTGATCCCAGTAGTCTGGAGTGTTTGGCTCAATCAATGGTGTCACAAAGAACCTATATAAGGGCTTCAGTTTTACCACTATGGGCAGACTGCATTATACCAAAGAAATATTGGTTCTACTCCAATTAGTTTAATGGATTTAGAAGCATCAATCACCAAGGAATACTGTAAGGTCTTATTCAAAACAGCACAACAGTGCTTCAAAAACAGCTTCATGGTCCTGCAACATACAGAAGTCTGTGCACAATGGACTCACTTCCATTATGTATTAAGTCCAGTTCCTTGAAATATCCAGCTCCTGTTCACTGCTTTACTGAAGGATACTTTAAGTAAGTGAAAAAAATAAAGCTTCCTACTGGACAGAAAGACTGTGGAAGGAAACAGTATCACTATGTGCAAAAGCACAGGGGTCACCATAAACTTTGCAAACAGGGAAGAAGGAGCTGCTCTTCTATTTTGGATCTCCATGTCTTCACTCACACAACTCAGTCAGAGGTAATACTATGAATTGATCTAAAATTTTAATAACTTAATTAAAAAAAAAATCACATTAAGGAATGCTATCAAAATACAAAAACTAAAGCTACAACAGAGACTGGTCAAGTCCTGTCCCAGCTATGTTTCACTGACACTTTTAAAATGAAAAGGCTGTCTATCTTTCAGTATCCAGAACACAAGAAAGAAAGAAGAGTTCAAAAGGTAGGAATATCAGCAGGCAAAAGCTAACAACAGTAATTAAACGTGATACTAGTTCAGCTTTTGAGACTTTACACAGAACTTCTGTAAAGCAGGACTGGCATAAAAATGGATTTTTCTAGTGAACTAACTGTAGGAATGAGATGCTCAAAGTATATCAAACAGCAGGTGTATGCAGGACCCAAGTCTAAACCCAAGGCCCATTATACTGGACATGTATAAGCTTGTAACACATCCCTGTGTTCCCCTCTCCTTGTTCCTCTCCTCAGCTCCAGTTCAGAAAAGTCTGATGGAAAAAGCTTTATACACTGAAAACTCTCCCAGAAGCATCTTAGAAACAAGCAGATCGATATGAAGACATATTAAACTTCACTGGGTATCAATGTATGGAATGCCAAGGGGAAGAACAAAGTTACAAAAGCCAGTGGTTTCTCACATGTCAACTGCCAAGCCTGACTGGGCAGCAGGCATGCTTTTCACTTCCCCTAATGAGGATGCAATTTATTAGCTTAAATTTCCATAATAAAAATTAAACTCATGAATTTGTAATGAACTAAGTGCATGTCCATGGCTATTACACCACAACTCACATTCATTAGATTGGACTAATTTGCTTGCATGTCTGAGTCCTAAATTACACTCATTAAAAATATATATATATATGCATTAGAAAGCCATGCTTCCATTTGGGTTTATGGCACAATTGATGAGCCAATGCATGTTAATTCCCTCACTGCAAACAATCATGCTTTTTGGGCAGTGAGTATTTTAGAAAACAGCAATTTATATATACAGTGTTTTTGTGGTTTCAAAATTGATATCTTCCTTATAGCTTGATGTAGAGATAACATGTAACACTACAAAGTCTAGTTTAGATAGGCATTCTTACGTGCTAGAAAAGATAGTTTAAAATGCCAAAGTTCTATGTCCCAATAAGTTGTTTAAGGGAATGTGTTAATAAGCTTACCACATGACACTTTCTGCCAGTACTGCCAGAAAAGAACAGGATCATGTATGTGTACAAAACAATTGTTCACTCAAAGGCATTTGTTTTCATTACATACAATTTTAAATTTTGCTCTCTGGACTGCTATCATCATGCTTGTGTTATGCTAAGATTTTTTACAACAAGTAATCAAATATTTTATTATTGTATATGGGATATGCTATAATTTCTGTCATGATTAGTACCATCAAAGTGAATTTGCCAGTAGCTTAAATGAGCAGTGGAGGTTAGTTTTAAAGAAAATCTTTGTGCATTGGATTGGATTCAGCGTGCAAGCAACTCCCATGGAAAACTCCAAGAACAACTGTTAGGGTAAGTTAAGTGGTGTTGTAAGTAGGTCATAAAAACAAGTTTAAGTAGGTGTAAGTGGTAAGGTAATATAAGTGACACAATTTGGTATGCACTGGGTTTGCAAAGTGATCTACTTGCATACCAGAAGGATACAGATGCTACTTAAGAAAAAACAAAATTACCAACTGGACTGCAACAATAATTTAATGTTCCTTTTCCTGATTTTATTTCTATATTATTTATTATATTAACTCAACGCATGTTGACATGGCATAAGATTCTGCCCTCACTTTACAAACAGGACAGGTTTCCCACCTCTTCATGGAGTTAATGATTAAACATATGGGCAATACTGATATTCATGGTTACTGAAGTTGATATTACAAAAAATCCATAAAAAGGCAACATTTTGTATCTTACACCTCCAAAAAGGTATACATTGCTATTCATGCATATGTTTCAGATAAGCAAGAATGCTAAATTTTCATTCAGAACAGTATAAATACTACAGGCTTTAGAAAGTCATTGAAGAACTATAAAAAACTTTTGACAAAGTTTTTAATCAAGTTATACTTTCTGATTCAGTCTCATTGATGAAAGCTCAGCTTGGAACTCAGAAAGCAAATCCTTGACAAAGGTTTAATTTCTCTGTCTTACCCAACACTTCTGCAGTAGCCATGATTTCACAGGTGTACATTGCTGCCATGAGTCTCTGGGGTTTCGCCTGCAAGGCGTAACGACAGGCTTCCTTCATGGTGGCAATCAGCTGTCCAGAGAAGGGACCATAACAATCTGCAAGTGACAACTCTCCCTTGGGTTTACTAATTTTCTCAGGTGATTCTGTACCAGTTTGATTCCTGTCCTGGTGTTCATTTGCACTGTGACCTTCATCAGTGCTTCCTAGAGTATTATCTTCATTTTGTTGATGTTCTGTGGCATCATTTTCCCCTGAATCCTGCCTACTAGTTGACAGCATATCTCCAACTTTATTTATTTCCCATTTTTCCACTATAAAACAAACACCCATGAGGGGTTCTTCACACATGGGACCTGAAAGTGTAGCCAGCTGAAATCCACTTACTATGCTGTTGTCAAAGTCTCTGTATTTACTTACTTCTTTCACAGTGTTCCCAAGGCACTGCCACACAGACCTTTTATAGCCCTCAAAATTATATAACAAAATATTAGGCCCACACTTCCGTGGTCCAAATGACCAGATCTGATCAACAGCATTTCTCCACTTTCTTCCCTGCAGATTTTTCTCCAACTTTTGTTTAAATTCTTTGATTCTATCAAGAGTCTTCTGATTTATCTCATGGGTTTTTTTATCTTCATTCAGAGATGTGTTGAGTTGCTCCATAGTTCGAATTAAGTCACTGTTTTCTTCAAGAAGTCGAGTTACCTCCTCAGGAAGTGGCATTGCTCTTACACTGAGAGTAGCTTGTTTATTTGGAGTAGATATGGTAACAAGCCCATCTGAATCAACCTGAACTCCTTCAGGAATTTTATTTTGGTCCTCTTTTGTTTGGTGTATGACAGCAACTTTCTGCTGTTTTCCTATCTCCTCATTCACCATGTCTACTTTTGGAGGTCTTGTGATTGTCTCTCGGAACGGTATAATAGGTGCTGATACACTGATCTGTACCTTTGCAAACCTGTAAAACAAAGTTTAAAAATTAGTTTTCAAATTCTGAAAATATTTGTAAACCTGCAGGAGGTAGGGCAATGGCCTTAACATGGAACAGATGTTCATGAATAAATGTGATTGCAACACAGACTACTAGATAATGCATTTCAAACTCAAATTTTATGTACTTCAAAAAAGAAGCATTGCCTCTTACGTCTTCAAAAATATTTGGAAAGGAACTGAAGAAAATAAAAGCAAAAGCATTGCTCTGCCTCTTCGTAAATCACTGCTTCACCCACGTCTTGGAAACTATGTGCTGCTGTTCTCTGCCCTCAAAAGAAATACAATAGAACTAGAAAAACATTGAGAATAAAGATAATCAAAGGGACACGAGCACCAGCAGCCTTCAGATGCTTAAAGAGTACAAGAGAGGGTGCAAAATTACACGGGGCACAGGGAAGGCTCATTAGGATTAACTGACAGCCAAAATACAAAAGACCCTCAACTGCAATGGACAGAGGCTCAGGAAAGCATCACAGTTACTCTGTTTTACTCCTCCCAAACTGTTGTGGGCCACACTGCTGCAGACATGCTACTGAGCAAGATGGACACTTGATTTCAACCAGTACATCTGCTCACGCAGCTGAGATGCCCCAAGAAGATGAAGCACTGGGTAAGCTGAACAGAGGTAACCCAGATCTGTCAACCCAGTAAAAGTACTCTATCTTCAGAGCCAGGAGCACTTGGAGAGCTGATACTCCCATTTTTTCAGCACTCCTGGCACAGCAACAAGCACAAAGTTAACAGAAATATTTTTGTCTTTTTGGTCTGATAACCACTGTTACAAAAGTTTCATGATAAAAAGTGATGCTTTAAAGTGAGGTGAAACGTTTTAGGCATGTCAAATGTTATGAGTGATGGCAAGAAAAAAAGGAAGAATTATTTATTACATTTATCTGACAGACTCAAAGTTCAGAGTTGTGTATCCTTCTAAACCACTCAAGTTCTGAGCAGATTCATTAAATGACAACAAAAGGACTAAGGAAAATTTCTTATGTCCTGGTAAATCTTGACAGAGCGATAAAAAAAGTTGCAGAGAAAAAGCAAAACCAGGAGAACTGTCCTTTTTGCAGTTCTTCCAGGCACTTGCATTATACCAAAAACACAAACAGAACACCCCCACATGCAACCACTACCTTAATTCTGTTCCTCATTCTGAACAGAGTAATTTAATCCCCTTGTGCTTAGTATTTGCAATGTTCTTTGGAGAGAAAGTTCTAAAAATTTCTACTGTAAAAAGTAGAAAACAAATGTTCAAAGTTACAAGGTCTAATTTCTTACTAATTGGGAAGAAGAGCTAATTGGGAAGAAAAAAGAAAAACAAATTTAGCAAAATTAAGAAGAACATACATATTTAATCATTTAGATAAACACAGATGACTGATCTTTTAGTGGTTTCCATGTCTCTCCACATCTTTGACAATAAGTATCACTTGAACATAATTTTTTAAATACACACTGGGAAAGCTAAAATTAAGTATGTACTTCTGAACAAGTCTGATTAAAATCTTGACAAAGACAATACAATGTAGTTTGAATTCAGCAGAACCCTCAGTTGTAATTAGTCAAAAAACATCAACTCTGCAAAACCCAGTTGATGCAATTATGGTAGATGCTAACATCAGAATTCTGCACCACTACTTCAGGTGTGACTTAAACTATTTTGAATAACCTTTCCCGATATTTTGGGCGGAAAACTTGTGGATCACATTTTAAAGTCATCCTATGCTGCCTCAATCCCTAGTTCACAATTTGCTATTCCAAATTATGCAAGCTTAGAAGAATTTAAACATTAGTACAGAAACACAGAGAGCTAACCCAGCTCACACTTCAGAGCACAACTTTTCCTCTTCACGCTTTAATAGTTAACTTGTGCAAGTTTACCACTGTCAGAATTTACATGGAATCCATGAGCAATGGAGCAAGACAGGGATCCCATTCTGGGCTTTTCCTTTTAGAAAATGGGGAGAGAAGGAAGGGACAATTCTCGTCCCACAAGCCAGTATGTGAGGGATGGCAGCTGAGAGATGCCAAATCCTCAGGGATGACTTGATGGAGCATGAGCCAGTAAACACACTTGTTCCCAGCTCCTTTTGGGAGATGGTGCCCAAGTGAGAAAAACAGGCATCAGTGTCAGGCAGGACAATGGTGGGAGCCCTGCTGGTTTGTGTCTGCAGGTGTTTCTTGGTTTTGCTGACAATCCCTCAAGCACAGAGCGTTTTTGGGCTTCGGTAGTTTAGAACACTGACAACATTTTCTTGAGGAAAACAGCTAAAGGACACAAAATGGTCACTTCTGACAGTTATCATTCTCTTAACAAAAGCCAAATTAGATGACAACTCATAAAAACCCCAAAGTTATGCACATAAAACTAAAGGTTAGGAATGTAAATATAGGGACTGCTACTAGCTGCTATTATTTTAGGATTTTTTTCCAAATTTAGACTGTTGCCAGGAAGAAAGGCATTTATACAATCTTGCTATGCAAACTGCAGCTTAATACAGGCACAACCAGTTTTGCTTTAACACATTACATTTAAGTAGGGTGTATTAATAAATAACACTATGTTTTTAGAAGTGGTAAAAATGTGTTGCACTAAGTTGTAATGAGGATAACCATTAACACATACTTCCAATTTTACAACTTCCATAGGAAATGACTGTTCTCTGATATTAACCTGAAATGAGTATGAGTACAGTAACATCAACATTCAACAATACATCATCAGGTTTGCTTCTTGGTTTAGAACAAAAATGACAATAAATGTATGTGGCAGAAGTACCAGGAATGTTTTATGAAATGAACTTATAGGAAAAGATTGCTTCAGACAACTGTTCTTCTATCATTTGAAGAAACAGAGTATAGTAAACATATGCACATATGCTTGCAAAAATATTGCTCATGAATGAGAACAGATTAACATTTGAAAAAAATAATAAATGAGAAGAGAAAATGAACGGGATAGAGTGCGCGCATAAAATTTTAGTCTCGGTGATTTCTAATTTTTGAGAGGTCATTTGTGAGACATGATGCCTCTCAGTTTTTATTTTGTACAAACACCACATTACATTCTTAACTGGACTCCTAAACCTACTGCAATTTATAATTTCTAGAAAGTGCCCAGAAGATCAATAAGATGTATAGAAGTGATGAACTGGTGGCTTCTACCTCACTGTAGATAATTTTATAGCTACAAAAAGGTACATTTATGACCCAATGGTAAAAACTGCTGGTGGATAAAGCTCTATTTTACCAGAATATAAATCAAAGATATCCATCTGACAGAGAAATACAACAGACACCTACTGAACCAAAAATATTTCTTCCTACTTGCCCCTCTAACCTTTCTCTCAGGTCATCCAAGCAACGCTGAAGATGAACTTCTCCTGCTGTCACCAGCACATGTTCTCCTGTCTCCTGGATTAAAACCTGCACACAAGGATCAGCTTGGTTTAAAAGCTTCATCCCTCTGACCAGCTGAGGCATCTCACCTGGCAAAATAAGATATTATTAACAAAGTAATACTGGATAAGGAATACTTGAAATAGGATAGACTTACACCAAGAAATAGTAAAACTCATTTCTATGGAAGTCTAAACATACATACTTATTTTAGGAATACTCAAAAACTTTCAGAGAGGCAAATTTCTGCTTATGAGTCACAGAGTGGTATGGTTTAAGAGTAGTAACTGAAAACATAAGCTGTACTCAGAATTTGTCACCAACAATTTAGATACTGATGATGCAATCCACACTTAACTGGGTTGCACATTTTTTGTTTGCGCAGCTTTACAACACGTTCAGTAAAACAAGCCAGCTATTGACTGTAACTGTGCTATGTTGCTTCCTATATACAATTAATTTCAGATACAGCTCATAAACAGCTCACAACCAATAAAGCCCCCTGAATTTTATTGATATGAAGTGATTAAAAAATTCAGGACTGCACTCATCATTTTCACAAATTATCAAATTATAACCTTTCTTATTTATTACAGCTGTTTAATGTCATCTTTCAGTAAATTATTGTATTTCCTTACAATCTTTCATGACCAAGTGTAGCAACCTCTAAATTGCTAATGCTGAAAATGCTCCAAATACATAAATAATGCCATATTAACTTTACTAAAATAAAACTGAAAAGCATTCCATATGGATTACTTATAAGGCATAAGAGCAAATGAAGCACAGGAAGAATTTTAAATTAGCTGGAAGCCACTGAAAAGCTTTAAAGCAATTAAAACCTGAAAAGGGGAAAAATCAGGAATGTGAGAGCTTTTCAGTGAAACAAATCACAGCTGTCCCTAAAATGAAGGTGTTTAAAAAGAGTTGCTTTAAAGTTAATGGAGAATGAACAGCCACAGCTGAGTCAAATTTGGCTAGATTACATCAAAGCTATGCATAAACACCTCATGTCAGCAGCCTTTCATAATGAATACAATTTAAAAAATTAATTATGAATCCTTTTTTTATTTTACATGCATGTTAAAGAATACCCACAGGCTTTCTAGGAATGCATATTCATATTCAGAAGGAAAAGTGACATGAAACTTGTCATTCACTTGGAGACTATTAAAAGAAAATGATATTGGATATTTACTGCTAAGCTAAGGGTGTAATAAAAAAGTATCCTTGAAAAACAAACATAAAAATAAACAAAAAGGGGGAAAAAACCCAGTGTTAGTTCACATGGTCAACAGAGCTGAACGAAGACTTCGAACTTTGCCTTCTGCATTTCAGCTCACAGAGTGATGAACACTTTCTATTTTTTTCTTTTAGAGCTTATGGTAACCATATAGAGAGATTGTGACATGAATGTGAAGATATGCAGTAAGTTCATAAAACGTACCCAGGCAAATAATTTATATTTATTTGAGTCATTCTTCCAAAAAGCAGATGCAGTTTTGAAGCCAGTTTGATGTGGCAATCCAATGCACCCACATGTGACAATGTGCTAGGGCCACCTCAAGATTATATACAGCTCACTAGGCAATTGATTGCTTTCAAGCTGAGCCTGCAATCCAAATTTTGTCTTCCTGTTGTTGTTGCAAGCAGCAGTGGATTTTCAGTAAACTTTCCTAAGTATAGCTACCTTTCAGACTTCTGTCCCCCTAAGAAATTTCATTCAAATCACAGACTCAGAAGTTACCAAGGAGGGAAAACTAAGTAATGGTGTAAAAATGATGTAACTTATCTTTAAGGAGAAAAAAATATCCCCAAATTGGTCAATAGTTCTAGAATTACATTCCTTTAACATTTAACTTAACATTTTAACATTTACCTTAATATTGCACTCAGCAGAACCAGTAATTTCCAATACTTTCAAAACTGCTTTAACAAATGCAGGATGTACAATATATGATTATCTGTTACTCAAACACATGAGACAAATAGCTGCTAAGCTGTCCAATCACTTTCTAAAAAAACATATAATCTTAGTGTATTTTGCAACCGAACATACAGCCAGTTATTTTGGTTCTACTAACACCACAACAACAAATGGAAATTGGGCTGAAATTCAAATAAAGCCAGAGATATACCACTCCCTGGTTTGGAGGAAGGGATCAATGGGATGCAGTACTGCAAATCTGTACCACGAGCTTAATGATGTAGCATATAAGAATGTCAGCAGAAAGGGAAAACCCACAGATCTACTTACCTTCACAATAAAGGAATACTGAACTTTCAGCACCATGTGGTGTCTTATTTGTGGAACAGCTAAGTCTGACCACAAAAGGGCACAAGGTCTCCTGTTCTCCTCACCTACTGAGACACGAGCGAGCCAGGTGAACAACTCACACACAGCCCTCTAGACAACATATATATTCAATTTATACTAGGCTAGTCTCTGATTCAGTGACTAAATCATAAACCAGACAAATCACTAAGGGTGGGTAGCTGCATTACTACCACACTGAATTTGTGTTACCATCCCTGTTCTCTGTTAAACCTACTTGGATGCTTTGGTTCCACAGCCACCCGCACAATCGGTGTCGCTTCAAAGTTGAGAGGAGTAAATGGTGGACAAGCAGGTGATGTTGACAGTGTTGCAGACTTTAGCACAAAATCTTGCAGGCCTCCTATTCCTAATGGTAAGTGGAAAAGAAAAAAATAAAAAGGCAAAACAACAAAAAAAATTAACCACGTTCATTAAATGAGACTAAAGACACAATCGTCATGTTAAAAAAAAGCTAAAATTATTCTAATTACAAAAATAAGATTCAAAAACTCCTCGCCATTCATATAAAGTATCTGTTAAAATATTTGTGCATAAACTGGGTTCTCAAGTCTCTGGTGTGACATTTGATATTTAGTCTCTCAGTTCCCACTGCAGTCCCTCAGTATTTCAAAAAGGCGTGTTTATAGCTCTGAAGAACAGAAAGGACATGAGGACTTTTTTCCCTTCTAGTATGTCCAAGCCTTTGTACAGGACTTTTTCCCTTTCTAGTATGTCCAAGTCTTTGTACAGCTCAGAGATAATTTTGGTGTTTTAAGTTTAGAAAAATTTAGACTGCAAGAGCCCTGCAATGGTCATCTAGTCCAACTTCCAGTCTAAAGAAGAGCTAACTTCACAGTTGCTCAGACACTTATCAGAAGTTTTAAAAACTTTTAATGATGGAAATTGAACAGTCTCTGTTGCCAAGCTCTTTCAGTGCTTAATTATTACTACTGTGAAGAATGCTTTTTTTTTCCCTTCCCACCCCCTCATGCCCATTTGGGATTCCCTTTTTTTCCAACATGATTCTTGTAAAATTTAATTTATCATATACTAAGCTATTAATTCTCATCCTAATATATTTTATAATGCTGGCAAGTTGAAGAAAAGTGAGCTAAAATTGTAGTGATAAGAAAAAATATAGAAAAATATTAGCTATAAATCTGCAAAATAGCTGCTGTAAATGCATATTTAGTCTTGGCTGGCTGGCACATTTAAGAGAATTTGAAATTATTGCCTTCAAATTCCTAACCAATAGGATATCATTCATTATTTAGTCACAGCTATAAAAACACAACTAGAAGTGTTTGAGTAATAAAGACAACAAATAAAGCTGATAGCGATATATACAGTCACTATTCCTGATGCTCCTTCAATCACAATCAGAGTTATAGTACTTCCAAAAGAGCATAAATTAAATGTAACTTACAATATTATGAGAAAATTTAAACCTTTAGCTCATCATCTATACCTGCTTAAAAACTAAATTCACATTGTAGACTGCAGTACATTTGTGCTCCTTCCTTCTCATTCTCTCACACAAGCCTAAGGAGAAGTTCTTAACCCCAGCTCCCCATTATCACCCTAATACTCTTCCAGGTTCTTCTTTTTGGCTTAGCTTTCTTTATTTCATGCCAGAAACAAAGAGGATCAGCTTCCACCCTATGAGATCATGAGGGAGTTTGAGTTCTGAAGAGCCAGTTGCTGCAGAGTTCTCATCTGTGGGATCAGGCTGTTTCTCCAGCTCTGGAGGTTGGATGCCTGGCCAGCAGGGAATGCCAAAACCCAAAATGTCATTATATAAGAAAACCTGCCTCAAAATAACTGGAAGCAGAACAACATCCAACGGCTTTAAATGCAGGATTGCAGATGCTACAAAGAAAATAAATCTGTATAAACTCTGTGTTGCACCTGACCTATGACCAGAATGTATTTCCTCTTTTTCACTTATTCAACATGTGGTTTGAATGAAAAACAAATGCTGGATCATCATCACCACCAGGGACTGAGAAAAGGGATGGGTCCATTTTATTCTGATCTCCTCCAGCTGGTAAAAGGAAAATGATTTAGAATGGGAGGTGAACAGCTTCTTTTCAGTGTAATGTGAACCAGAGAAATAAAGTTACCAAATCTTACTTCAGATAGACTCCCTTTTTCCTTAACACATTACTGCATTTTTCCTGCCATAAAGAAAACTTGAAGTTATTTGCTCTTTTGTTTCACATTTGAAGGTACAAATACATGAAATACACTAGTGTCTGGCACCTAAAAATAAAAAAAAAATTGTCAGTTTTCATGAAAACCTGTTAGGGTTACAACTTGAGTGTTTTAATTGCTGAACAATGTGAGCTAGCACAGAATAGTGTCCAGCCCTGATGAATCTATTTAATTTACAAATTCTTAGTAACAAATGTTGGAAAAAATCCATAAAGATTCTTGGACACTTTGTTGCATAATATGATTACTAAGTAACTGCTAATGTGTTCTCTGAATAATATTAGAGGAAGGTGTAACAAAACTAATTCCAAAGTACCACATGACATATCACTGGAAGAATTCTACTAATTATGCTGATACATAAATTTTAAACTTACTTATTGTCCAGCCCACTGAAATTTACACGTAACTACTCAAGATCACAGATCTCAAAGGTGTATTAATATGTTACCTGAAAGGTCTTAAAGAAGTCACTCCAAAATTAATCTTATAAATATGTCTCCCCTTTTAAGACTGTTTTTGTCCTGTTCAGCCACTGAAGAAAGCATCACTATAATAGACACATTTGACTTCACATTTATTTTTGTAGTGCAATAATTTTCAAAAATAAAGGAACCAAAGGTAAAAAAAAACCTGCTTAAGTAAGGAAGGTGAGACAAACTACTGCTTTTATTTTAGGTTAGCTTAAAGAATGAAATACTAAAAACCATTGCAAGTATTTTTGAAAAGTCATTTCTCTAAGAAGAACCAAGTCTACAAAGTATGCAGACTGTCACACAAATAAACATGCAGGCTGGTAGGCAGCAGTTTGTTGTACATTGCTTTTATTTATTTATTTTTAAGAAAAGCTGGAGTTAGAAGTGTCAGTAGGAATTTTTAAATGTGAGTATGAACTTGATCAGCAAATTGCTTCTTTTTATTAACTCTACCTGTGATGTGTCTCCTCATTTCTGTACAAAAGAAAATGTTGAAATCTGACTGTTTGGGAAAGTGTGTAGGTTTCAAAGACAGAAGACTTCACTAAAACCCCCTTATTAGAAATATCACATGCTTTGCTATATACTGTGTAACACCAATCCTAACACTGCTCTTGGTAGCAAAGACTTTTCTTTCCCATCCACAGTCAAATCACCTTTGCAGATTTTATAATATAAGGCAAAGAGCCATATCTACTAAAGAGTTACTACTATATTTTTTCTTGTGCATAGTCCTGTTGCAATTAAGGAGATTATAGCATAGAAAACCACAAACCAAGCTACCCATGCTGAAAAGTCAAGCCTACCAAGGGATACCATATGAGGTTTGACAGTAAGTATGAGACTAGATTACTTTTTCTTAAATTCATCATCTAAATGCTTTGCTCCAACTGCAGAATAACATTTTTGTTTTAAAAAGCATTCCCACATACTGCTGGTCAGAGAAACACAGGGCCTGAACCCAACTGGACTTGAATAATAACAGGCACTGAAAAATCCCACACTCAAGGGTTCTGACTGTGCCCAGGCCTTCACTGAAATAAAGGTAATTTTACAAAGCTTAACAGGCAAGACTTCAAATATTATGGGGAGATATAATTTTAAAAAGATTACAAATTAACTCTCTTGTCCTAAAGAAGCTAACCCTACACATAACTGTTCATCAAACTGATTTTTGCTAGCATAAATTAAGAGTACTGTCCACATTTACATAAATGTAACCAGTTGCTCACATTTTACATATACTCTATTAACATTTTACATAGATTGTATTCAAATAACTTTGAAAAAATCATTCATAGTGACTTGCAATAAATATATTTCGAAGTATTAAAGTTATTATTTCAACAGGAACTGTCAATCTCTAGGTTGAAAAATAAGATTTCCTCTTAACAGACTAGGAACTTACTAAAAGCCTCTGAGATAACGTTATGCAAGACCTTCTGAGTTTGGTGGTTTGTCCTTTAAAAGCAGACCAAAATAATGGTTCAGGGAGAATTACTACACAGGTGGTGAAATATGAGGTTTACAAAGGTCCTTCTTTTGTTGAGTCCCTTCTTTTACTTGCCCTAGAAGATAAGAATACTAAATCAAGTATATACCTATTTGTATCACCAGATACTAAATGATAGAAACTAAATGGTAAAAGAGGTAAGAACATCATGACTGAAATTTTCAAAAGGAGTAGGAATATTAAGTCTCAATTTACTTTTCACTTCTATGTCTTGCTAGTAACCACTACACCTTAGACAATAATTTTGCTGCCTTTAAAGGTAAATATGCTTTTCCAGCTGAATTCAGTTATAAAGATCTGAACACATAACATCGATTTCAAGGTATGTGTAATTAGTTTCCCTTGATGTAGAAAGATCAGCATTTAATGTTCTTTCAAGTTGCAAAAAAATGAAGCAGACACTACCACCATGCTTAAGTTTTTCAATCAGATAAGGGAATAATTTAGTTTGCAGTGTGAAAAATCAAACAAAGAAGAATGAAAGCTGTTTAAATTTTAACTTCTGCCACATTGTTACTAGCCTCAGCACATTAGTTGAGTCGATCTTTATCTTCTCTCACTGATGATATCACCACTTAAGAATCCTTAGCTGCTTTGGAATGGAGACGTGTCAAGCTTTGGACTAACACAGCAAGGAACTAAGTAAAGCAAAAAGCAAACGTTAATCTTCCCAGTAAGGCTCTGTCTCCACTGAAATCTATCATTTCTTATCAATGATATCTGTTTAGAAAGATTAGGACCTTACAATACCTAAAGCCTCCTGGTTTAAATGCTCCATGCACTTCACTGTGTATCAGTGAAGACAGACCGTGCAAGCTCCTCCACAGTTCATGGAAAAGGAGGTGTGATGCAAACTTTTGTAAATCTACAACCTGAAATCTCAAAGCAGGCATGAGCCTTTTGTTTCAAAGGGACTGTACAAACAGATTAAGACCTCTATAATTTTCTTTGAGCAGTAATACAAATACTTTTATTCCTCCCTAGTGAGAGACATTTTAAAAGAAATATTTTTTAAAGGTGCTTTAAAAAACATGCATGATAAAATAAATTTCACAAATCCACCTTAGAAGTATGACTGGCTCTTAGATGTTTCCAGTTTCTCCTCAAAGTAAATAGGCTAAAAGCCAATTAAGACAAAGAGAAGGACAAAATATATTTGCCAAATAATATTAAAATAATAAAAAATTAAGAAAAATACCTCAGTGTCAATCATCATTCTCCTTCAAAACCATCCAAATAATTCTCCTTTCCCCAATATGTAGACTAGGAAAGATTATATCATTAGCACACTGTTACCTACTAGGCTGACTAATACTGGTTCTCTGTAGCCATGTACACTTTAAGCATCAGCCTCCCATCCTTTCATTACTATCCCTAATTTAAAAAAAAAAAAAAAAAAAAGAAAAACGAAAAAAGAGAAGAGATTTTGCAAGGGAAAACTGGCTTTTGGTAGGATTAAACTCAGTCACAATAGTATGCCTTTCATACTTGAGGAATCTTAAAATGTTTTACTAATCACTGGAATTAAATGACGGTAACTGCAGGGACTTCGGACAAGTAGCTACTGTGACTTAAGAATACCTTGTATTATACATTTATCACCTCAGATCTTGAGCATGTTTCTCTTGAGTCTCACGGGCACTGCAGAGAGACATCTGAGGGCAGAACTTGACCTTTCTATATTAGAAACTGTTTCTAGAAGGGAAGGGAATGTAAATCAAGACACAGACCACATTCTAGTGGAGATTTCATCAGCTTTTTCCATAATACACACCACATGTTAGCACAGATTGCCGGTGAGCCTCCTCATCTCTAATTGTGCACTTCCCCCTCAATTGTTCTTATTGCTTCTGAGGCAAGTGAAATTGCTTGTGTGGAAAACAGAATATTGTAAGGTATGTGCATGGTTTCAGCTGCTCTCAGTACTTTCCAGTCATTTTACAGAAAAAGTTATTTCAACTTTTCTTTTGTATTTCACTTCCTTTTTCCCAATGTGCTTTTTTTTTTCCCAGCTGAATCTCTAAAAATCACCATTATCCAACAGACTGTAGAAACCTCTGTCCCAGATTCTTCATGAGTTTCCAAGGAACAAGCTCTACCTGAGTATGGGCTAGAGATTAACATCAATTCACTTCCTCAATACAAAGGTGCTAAATTGTAATTTAATTGCAATACTTTACTTTTACTTTATTTCACAGCAGTTTGAGGGGAAATTGAGCATAACTTTCTGATCAGATGAGAGTAAACTCAGCGTATTATTAATGATGTTACTACACAATTCCCTCCCCCCGAGGGGCACAATCATGTGATAAGACACCAAGCGCAATAAGTGACCTCTGACACAAGAAGTGACTCAATGCTTTACTACTGAATGTTCCAGGAGTAAAAGATGAAAAAGTGCTAGAGCACCCCACTGAGTTCTTTAAGGAAAAAGAACAAAGCTGTCTGTTTTGAGAACTACGAGGAAAGCAATAATATGGTCTGATGGTGTGTTCCACTAAAATGTCCTATCACTAGATTATAGCTTCAAAAAGGATTGCAAACATATATAAACAAGCATCATTTATCTTCTGCTGAGTCTCTGTGGGAAAAAATCCCATATATTTCATTAGGCAATTAGACTGTATGATAACACACATTTCCTAACTGTTGACTGAGCTGACAATTGTAATTATGAACATTCCTATATTTTTCTCAGATTAGACTATGAACAATTTCAAGGAAACTATAGCAAAAAACCCTTTACATTAAATAGAAACATCTTTAAAATGTTACAGTGAACGGCTAGAGATCTACCTGCACTTACTCTTCTGTGTGAAAAAGCTGACACCAAAGGTGAGTCAGAAATTTGCTTGCTAAAATACAAATTTACCTTAAAGTAAACAGAATGAAACCAAAATCAGTTAACATTCCAAATCTGGCTTCTGGATTTAGAAATTGTTGTAGTCAAGATGAAATATTGATTTCCTTAAGCTGCTTAATGAGACAAATAAATACAGAAGATGAAAGTATTTGAAATAATGATGTTCTTCTTATGCTACAAAATTATTTCATTTGTCATGTCATACTAATTTTTGGAGCTCAAGACTAAAGAAAATGATCCTGATGTTTAAATATTTATGTTTAAGCTTCATTTTAGCACAGAAACTTAGAAATTTCATACTTAGATCTGTAACATGCCCCCATGTCTCTTTACGTATGAAATCTATGCACTTGTAGCTCTACAGAAAAAAAAAAGGGAAAAAAAAAATCATTCTCCAATTAAAGTTCCTTTAATCTTTTAACTGTAAAGCATTCTTGGTAAAGGCACTAAACAGTACCTTCTGTGGTTTTATTAAACAGTAGCTGTCCTCAGCAGCATACATGTAATATATTTTGCCTGAGCCCACACATTATATATAACTCCTTTCCACACACCAGCCTAACTTGACATCACTTGAAAGCAGCAATACTGAACAACAGCAAATATGTGGACAGATCTTTGTACAATGTGACCACATAGGCACTGGAACTCACTTCAGTTAGCCTGTACATCAAATTAATGCTTCCATTACCACATGTGGAAACCATTTAGCACCATACAAAACCCTTCAAGTGTTTCTGAAATACAAACCAAATTTTAAATTTATAATTAATTTGAATAAATTATTCTAATTTGACCTGACAGCAACACATCTGAATTTACTTAATTTTTTTTTTTCAAATTACTACCAGAACTTCAGAGGCAGTTCAGAACAGTTGTTGTTCCAAATAAATGAAATTTAGGTATAAATAGCTTTCAACATATGTACTTTGATAATCTACAAGTCTTTTGAAACACTGATTTGTTGTTGCTGTGTTGTTTTTTTTAAATTTAGTAATAGTAAATGTGCTTTATAAATATACAAATAAAATTGCTTATTGTAGTGGAAAACAGATCAGATTACTCTTTATGGAGCATCCTATGAAAGGAAAAGAAATTGCCCAGCAATCCTCTAAAGAAAAGGAAAGCGTTCTAGACAAGAGAGCATTAACTACACTCTGAAGAGTATATATGTATTTTTTTCTGAAGATGGGAAATGTTTCACAGATGTAGCTCTAGAAGCCTCCCTCCATTGCTCCAGAGATAAACACATGCTGGTCATCTACTATGATTCCTCTTGGTAAAACAAGAAAAGTATTTAACAAAAAAAAGAAAAAAAAGTTCTTTTGTTTGTAATTCCCATACTGAAATTCTCCCAGACTTCAGCTACGATGCTGCCACGGGACTTGTCAAAGACAGAAAAAGACAGGGCCACTGACCCTTCATAAAGCTGTTCTGCACATAATTATAAACTGATAATAAATCTCATCCTTCAAGAAAACTCGAGAAAATATTGAAGTGTTTGGTAGAATACTTTATAGTTAGGCTATTAATATGTAACTAAGTTTGCAAAAGGGACATATACTAAAAGACCTACATTTCTTCACACTCAAGGTAGCAGAAGCAAAAGACAAATCTCCAGCAGTTTTCTAGCAAAGACACAGTTGATATTGCTTATATTTTGGACATAAAAAGGATAAAAAAATTTATTTAAAACCAACCTCTCTAGCTCACTGATATATTACCAATATATTATAATAGTTGCATTAGAAAAAAGTAGAGCAATCTAATTCCACACTTTTGTGGGACCACCATCAATAACACGAGCTGTGCACACATTCTCAGTTCTGGAAATCTATTAAAATAGGATCATTAACAGATTATATATCAGAAGTATTAATCACTTCTCACTTTATCTCAGTGTTCTTTTGCCTACATTGAAATGTATAGAGATGTTCAGAAGGCAGAGGAGGGGGAGGCAGCAGCCTGAGGCTGAGAAGGGAAGCATGGAATCAGTTGTGCTCTATCAGATTGAGCATGAAAAGTGTTTAACATTAGAAGAAAGGAGATGGAGGCAAAGCCTTTCTATTTGAAAATGTAGTAAAGTTCAATATTTATTTCTAAGTGGGAAGACGTAAAATTCCATACAATATTTCAATATTTTTATGAGAGTATTAGAGGTAAGATGCAAATGAGCGAAGATCTAAAGTTTATTAAGGTTTTGAGCACAACAGAAAACTGAATTCTTCTAATTTCTTGACCAAATGCTTTTCACAACAGAGCAAAATAACTAATCTCAGCTAAAAAAATCAATAACATCAAATGATTTCTTCGTGTATCAGATTGGTTACAGCATAGTCTAACAATTAACTCTAGAGAAAATGCCATTTTAGGTTTGACTCAGTTTTAGTAATGTCTCCTGAAAATGGGCAGACTTCATGTATATACTGTTTTCTTAAACTGAAGATTATAAAACATAAGTAACATCTGTTACTTCCCAGAATCAATTATAAGTGGTGTTAAAATTAATGAGGCCTTCAGGCACTGATTCTGCAAAGAATTAATTTTAATCTGCAGAACTCTTGGAGGTTTTGTCATGTTTTCTTAGAAAAAAACTACATGTACATATTGCTACAAGTTCTGTATTACACATCCTAGGTACAGCGAATTTAGAATCTACTACTAGAAGTGTCAATTACAGAAGACAACGGCAGTTAGTTGAAAAGCTCATTAAATCTTGTCCATCCTTCTGCTGATTTTAGAATTTAACCGCAGAATTCCAATACACCTCTTTTTCATCACTTAAAAAAAGAATATGAGACCTTTATCACTATATACATCAGGTAAATGCAAATACAGACTGATGGTTAAGAGGATATTTCAGACATCAAAGGAGAAGCTGCACACTCATTACCAAATGTGTACAATATCCTGTGGGAAATGCCTGAGTCATTGACCATTTATCCTGTTAACTTGTAAGACATGCAAGTAACTAATTAAAATTCAATTTTCCAAGGCCTGACCCAATGCCTAATGCTCTCCCTTAAAGGCAACCTCCCCACACCCCCAACACATCTGCCTCTAAGTGATTTATGCCTGCTGACTTTGTTGCCTTGGGAAATATGGCCTGGAGTGCTCCAAAGCACCAGGAATAATGGACCGTTTCAATCTGCATTATGCACAAGTTGATGTTTATTTTAAATACAATAATTTTCAAGAGGGACAAAGAAGAATATAAAATTTGACTCCAAGCTAAAAGAAAGCTTTAAATAGCTCACTTGTAGTTATACAAGCAATAATATTTTGGGGAATAATTAAAGGATTCTAAGCAAACAAAGCACCTTTCCAATGCCTCTGATTAGGACTATTTGACATGATGGGTGTACAAACAGATGGCATGAGAGGGAACAGGGGATGTCTTAAACACACTTGTTATATCAGCAGCCTAGGAAGTTACTGATAATGAGTTATTTATCACACACTCCAGTTTAACAGCAAAATTAATTCACAAATAAACAGAAAGTGCACTCAAATTAAAAAAAAAAAAGAAGTTGCTGCCAGATGAAAACCTATGAATGGGCCATTAATATTTATCTCAGATTGAAAGATGGAGATATGCTCTAAAAACATAAAAAAAAAATCTAGCTAGAATAGGAGCAAGTTTTTAGTGAAAAGTAAAGATGGAATTCTAGAAAGTTATTTCAAAACACACAAATTAGTTGTTGACAAAACTATCTAAGAAATGTAAAATAATAAAATTCTAGAGAAAACCATTCTGCCAGCCCTTCGTTATTCTGGCTAAAACAGGCCTTTGTTACAGCAATAAAAAAATTCGTATTTTTCCCCAAAATTAAAACTATATTTAAATCACACATGTTACAAGTCAGCTTCACATTAAGTATTTTTGCTTCTGTGTAAACTAAGCATATCAAATTCATGTATATTTAAAATGAAAAAAAATTTGAAAGTTAGGACTGCTACTTATCCTCCTTATCACCTGAAATCTTTTCCCCAAGGCAAAAGAGACTGTCATTTCCCCCCTAATTTCTGATTACTTCAGTTAATGTATCATTGAGAGTTATTACTGTAATTTGGAGTCCATATTTCTCTGACTTCCTAAAATATTGCAACATATTAACTTTCATTAGCTCTAGGTCAAGAAAAAAAAAGGGAAAAAATATACAGACCATTCCTAAGATAGGAGAATTCTTAAGACTAGTGCAGAAAGCCACATAATTGAACGGGATTTTAAAATATTACTCTATTTCAAAATGAAGAAATTAAATAGAACTAATCTTGATTTTTAATGCCCCATTGCAAAAAAAGTAACATTATAATCAGATTTAATTTTATTTACATCAAATGACTCCACATGCATTGAGAACATCCCTAACACTTCTCTCATCTGCTACAAACTGCCCTGAGCCTCACACTGGCAAAAGATATCAGGGAGGGAACTTGGAGCTTTAACATCTCCACATTTGGAAAACGCTTAGTGTTTAATTCCCGTTTGGACACGACTAACACCAGTCACTGAGTGCTCATTTGCATCAGAGCATAAAAGGAAAAGAGACCCCACCTCAAAGGCAGTCTGAGAACACCATCTCAAACACAGCTGGGATGATCCAGCAGCCAGTTGCCCTCAAGAAGAGCTCGTCCCCTCTTCTGGCTTCCCAGCACCAGCATTAGCATTTGTCATACTCTGGGTGAGACAATTCAGGATACTAAATAAACAGAGCAAAAGTGATCTAATACAAAGCAATTTTCCCTCTCACCCAATTTTCACTCCCTCAACTAACAAAGCATTAAGAGACACTGCTTCTGACGTGTTGTCCCAAACCACATAAATCAACATATTAATCCTAGTGAAGCCCCTATACCATGATGACCAACCAGAAGTACAGGGTTAACAATGAGCATCTTATAACACTATTTAAGAGACCTTTTCACCCCCTCCCACTCATGTAGAGAGTGCAGCTAACACCTCTAGGTCCTGAAACAAGTTAATTTGTCTCCATTCCCCACCTCTGTGCCCTCTCAAATCAGACCAGGCTGGCTGCCGTTGTGCTGCCTAAGCAGAAAAGCCCACAGAGGTATCATGTATCACCCACAAGCAACAGCAGTGGCTCCGCTGCTGCTTCAAGACAAAGCAAAACCTCAAAACACGCACACAAAGAAAGTCAGCTGCTCTTCTGAACTGAAGAAATGTGGCCATTTGCCACTTTCTGGTATAAGCTTTAAACTCCTTGGAAGAGTTCCAGGTAGATTCTTTTTTCCAGGTAGTACCTTTTCTACTAAAAATGAAAAGCATTTCTGCTAAAAACGCCTGAGCACTGAAATTACTCTTTTTGGTTGAGAGGCAAGGCTTTCAACACAGTATGTCATACTTCCTGATGGGATTGTGGACACAAAAGAATCTGTTAAAAATGGAGTATGTTTTTAGTCCCATTTCCAAAGTAAACGCAGCTCCTGTAATCACACAGGCTCCCCTCAACAACTTTTAAACATGTTGTCAACTTCCACTAACTCTACCAGCGAGAGAGAGGGGAGGGTTCAGGTGTAATTAAGTTTCCACAAGTTATGTAAAATCAACGGCTAAGCACTGAAGGGAGACCAAAATTGGTGAGCTCACTGAGAAAAAGGGCAGGCAAAACACGGTCATTATATATCGTGCTTGGAAGCAGCTCCCTGGAAGCAGCTCCCTGGCGACCGGCATGCGCATCCCGGCTGGCCAACTGGGACTGCACAACTCCAGGAGAGGCGTAGCTTTGGAGGGAAGCTGAGGATTTTAAGGACACCAGTCCACAGGAATCCAGGCTTTGTTAGTAACGCTGCTCAGAGAACTTTCTTTTTGAACATCACAAAACAATTAGTCTCCTGTGGAAAAGCTCCGAAAAATGTAACCATCAGGATTCCAAACATTTTATATCCCTTTCTGAAAGCTTCTCAACACACACCTTTGCATCAATGAACTGTGGGGGCTTTCCTCACAACTCATCACCTGTGCTTTCAACTTCCTTGCCCTTGCCAGCTCCAACAGAATAAAGAGGGGGGAATGGGTGTGAATGCCTTTGCTGATGTGAGTGCAGTAATTGATGGAACAAGAACTACCAGCAGGTTGCATTTTCATTTATTAATGCATTCACAGTCATGCACCTCACACAGGTTGACCCAATATTTCAATATTGCATAAAGCATGACTTGTACAAATCTTAACATATGACACTTGGAGAACGTCAAGTCTTTAGATGAGTATTTGTTGCTCAATATTATGTTTCAGAAATGCAATTAGTCACTGAAACAGACTTGTACCAAAGCTGGCAGTGATGATACTTTAGCCAATGAAGCTTAAAATGACAGTAACAGAGAAACTGACTTATGCCCCATATATTAACTTAAACAATTATGTAATTTATACATACTGAGCGTGGTTTTTCTGTTCCCCACCAGTACATTGTCTTGGTGCAGATCTGCCTACATTCAAAACAACAACAGTGTGCTTAAACCAACACGGAGGGCCTGAGAAAAACCTGGCCACTTCAAATTCATTGGGATGACTGAAATTACCTCCATTCTATAAGGAAAAGCTTTGACTCACACCTCACCTGGGGTCCTTACACTCACTGCAGTTCCCCTACTGCAATCTCCCTGCTTTCACACAGACAGGCCCAGAAGCAAAGATGGCAATATAAAATTCTCACTACTACATTTGGTGAATTATCTACCAAAATATGCATGCATAAAGGTTACCAAATGCAAAACCCCACAAAAACCCACTAGATACAGTCGATGACAGTCATGAGGAGCAACTTTGGAAAATGGAGCTTTTCATTTTTAAAAATCACTGTCTTGAATTTTGCCCATATACACAACAGACCTCACTGGAGAGAATTAGATAGTAGGAAGAAATAAATGTTAGAAAATAACCATACTTCTTTTAGTCTTAATTAGATGAAAAAAGGTATCTGAATTTAGTTCTGGGCATTAAAGCCAAAATTTCAAAATACAATCAAGTAAAGTCAGCAGCTGTTCTACACCTTAAGAAAAAAACTCAATGGCAACAGCCCCTCAAACATTCCCCTTAGATACCTATGACTGGAATTAAACACTTCTTTATAAATAACATTCTTAACAACTTGTATTCTTAAATGTGACGTGAAGCTAGAAGTTTTATCTGGGCTTGCTATTTTCCAATCATACTGTTTTGACAGTTAAATTACAATAGTTTTATTACCAGATAAGTACAAACGGAGTTGAGACACACACTGCTTGGCTTGCAAACTCTACAGAATACTTCCAGTAAATATCAAATTTTCCACTTATTTACTAAATGGAAAACCACTACAAACAATCTAAACTTTGAGCCTAAACTATGCAGTGCTGCCCCTTTAACACTGTTGTTTAGCAGTGCTCCACAGTTTGACATCAGTTGATACTCCTAAATATAGCTCTGCCTTAACTCCCCCCTACAGTTCACAACCCAGACAAAGCCAGCTTCATGACTCACAGCCTGATACAGGCCAAACAACCCTCACAACACTTTGGCAATTTAATGTGAAACATGAAACAACATCAAAATTTTGGGAAAATATTTAGAAAATAAGTCACTAAAACATAGCCTTTATTAACAGTCTCTTGACTTTGAAACCTCCCCGTTTGTTATAGAGGATTGTGATTCTCTGTGACTCTGTTCGTTGTATTCCTTCAGGGGGAATTGATTCCAAACTGGTCTTCCTCACTCAGACTCCCATGCCCTCACTGCAACCCCCTCCCCGCTTTTTCAGAACTCCTTGGAGAAATTTTGATAACAACACACAATGGAAGCACAGCAGAAACATCCAAAGTAATAAATAAAGGCTTTTGTGGCTGGTTCAAATGTAGAGGTAGAGGCATTTCACAGCCACACCGGTATTTACTGCAAGGATCTGTACATTGCAGGCACCAGGTCTACTGTACAAAAAGACAAACACTTCTTCACATGCAGGTGTGAAAACATGTATCCTGCTCCTCTTCCCCTTACTGGAGGCCTGGCTAAGATTAGGAAGTGCTCCAGCAGGAATTTAGAACACATTCAAATAAATTGCCCTCACAGACTGGTGGTTTATATTGCATAAACAGCGATAGTTACAAGAAGAGCTTTTGCGTTTGTTTGGTTTCTAGTTAACTAAAATATTCTGGTATAGTCTATTGACATGAGATAACTAATGTAATCAAAATAAAAAGCAGAGGTAGAATACCTGATGGAAAGACAGAGAGGAAGGTGGAATACAAAGAGAAAACAAGAGGTTAACACTAAGATTTGGGTTGGGGAGCTTAGGGGACAAAGGGTCGATTTCAGAGCCGTGTTAACACTCCAAAGACAGCTGAGGGAGGTCCAGCCTAATTTCTACAGTCTGGCTATTACTCTGAGCAGAAGGCAATTAGTGTAGCCATGAAAGTTAAAGAAACATTCCAAGAGGAGCTCTTTTTCATATAAAACAGTAGCTTTTCTCAGGACAAAGTGTCAAAGAAAAAAAAGAAGCTAAACAAGATGTTTTCATGGCAGTGGCTTTACTTAACACTACGCTGCCTCTGAAACCTGCAAATTTCCAAGCTGAGCTAATAACTAGGAACCATGCTGATTGCAGATTTTTGGCTTTCAGACTACTCCGTGAGATTAATTTAATTTAGAGTCAAAACATTTGTAGATTTTCTGCATGAAGAAATGCACATTAAAAACCATAAAGTTTTCACTACACTGACAGTGCTGTGAATCCATGTGAGACCTTCACCCAAAGTTGAAAATAGCTACACATTTTTGTATTGTATGAAAAACAGTGCCCTCTGGCTTCACATAAAATGGGAATAAGAAAACAGTTTAAAGGATAAAACTGGTTCCTATAGCCAGTTCTTGTAAAGAAACATATGGAAAATTACATGACAATTCTCTGACTACCCTAATTTATCAAGGAATCATCATCATAATTCAGATGCTCTGAATATTGAGATAATTTGATATTGAACTTAAAATATAACCCTCATCAGAGAGTTGTGCATATGTTATGAGAAACTGAAACTCAGTGAAGAACAAGAAAAGCACTAAATTTGTTCTTTAGAACTGTTTTGTTCATAGCATATTTGCTTAAAGTATAAAGATGGGGGAAAAAAGCCTTATTCAATCAAAGCCATGTAAAGGGGCTTCAATTTTGCAGAACTATAGAAAAGAGATTATACAGAAACAGAGAAGATTATAAAATAAAGAGAATTATAAAATTTTTACTACTAAAAACCACATATACAGAGAACAACTTCCTGGTGTACTAGAGCTGAAAAAGGAAAGATTTAAAAGAAAATACTCAGAAGCCAAGAACTATGCAAAAGTAGTGACAAACTAGATTTAACTAACAAAGCCTACACTGCCTAGAAAAACCATGTTTATCCCTTACTCATTCATTGCCTCTGTCAGGGCATGGAGAGGATGACATTTTGAGACAACTAAACTCATTTCTAGATCCAAGTTTCTTCTCCCACCCCAAGTTACATATGGTGTATTTCAGCGCTGATAAACATCAGAACTGAAAATATTTTGTACCAGGAATACAATTATTTGTGTTATTTAAGGCTGTGTTGGGAAAAGGACATTGTCCTGTCTGAGACTGCAGAAGGATAAAGAAGCAGCACTCTATACGAGGCCTGGCAAGAGAAGCTACGTTAGGAACGGAGCTGCACACACAAGTAAAATATATCTCTGTGATACACAAAGCCATGATTATCCAAATGGATAATTTCATGACCTAATGTAATTTTTTACACCCTTTAGTGTCTTTGCAATTCCATACTTGAGTAAAAGTCTAGCCCATGAGGTAGTATTCAAGTTACAGTTTTATTTAGTTATCTGCCCCAAAATATATAGTGACTTGATTCTCTAAAAAATATCAACATTTCACAACTACCTTTTAGTATGTGAATTGACAACCTTTGCAATGGAGCTGCAACTTAATTCATCTGATAGAAATTGAACTTTATCTGACAAAAGCAGCTAAAGGAATAGCCAGCTGATTAAAAGTACAGACATCTTTTCATAGATGTCACTAGTTGAGTCATGTACACCATCACAGTAGCAAGAGAGATGTATTGTCCATAAATAACACTGCAAAACCCAAAATCCTTTTAAAATAGAATTTCCTTCTGCATTGGTAATTGCACACATTCCTAAACAGATTTGATTTATGATGTCCTTTTTATGTCTGAATTGTTATACATGAATTTACATGTAGTAAGGCATATATTTACAAACTCACTTGTGCTTAAAGCAATTATTTTGCACCTATTTCTGAAATGACACTGCATGTTCGCAGTTTGAATTTTAGAAAACCCAAGGTCACATTAAACAAAGGAAATATTCCTTTAAAACAGGTTTCTGAAAGTTTGAGTTTTACAACAAATACTTCTGCAAAGGAATTCTCTAGCATGTTCAATTCAGAAGCAAGAAAATAAGCCTAATGCCATTTTGTACAGAGTGATAAAAGGTTCAATTATATAGTCTAAATACAGATCCTTGTTAAATCAAATAATCTATACCTCCGTTGAAAACTGAACCTGAAACGCTAATTCCTCAAATGAAGCCTGTTTGCTGAATCTCAGACACTTACTCCAGTGCCCTGGTGTATCAAGTTCATCCCTGGATTGATGTTTCCCACTTTCCATACAGCATTTCATAGCTGCACTAACAGCAGGTTTTTCTTAGAAATAGAATTCTAATAACTGAGTACAAAACTGAAGTCACTTTGGTTAATTTATTATAGATCCTCATTTAGTAATGGATATCTAAGTCTGTTTACAGATTTTCCACCAAACAAGACAAGTTAGAGCTTTCCCTTAAACCCACATCATGAGAAAGGAGCGGGCACACGGCTATACTACAGACACCTACTAAACAATGCTCACATTCTAGTTTTAAAGAGGGTACTGGTCTTAAAAAAAATACAACACACCAAAGACGAAAGAATGCTCCAAGTAATTTTTATAAGCAGACTAAAGAAGGGTATAGCATTCAGGCTCTTCAAATGAAAACATGAGGTAATTTCCTCAAATCATCAGAGATGTATCTCAGTATGCTGTACAAAATCCCAAATGCAACATTACAGATGTGAGCTCAGCCAATCATCTCAAAACTTCACCTTAAGATTCTCTTACCATTTTACATCAATGATATTACTACTTTAACTCTTACAGTATTGAAAAAAATAAGAGATTCATTAGCCAAGTAATAAATATTACTATTTCTGTATAACTGTTCTCCCTTTATTTATATATGCACAGTCACTTTCATAGAGGGAGAGACTAAAAATAATATATTGATGCTTGCTAAAGACAGTAAGCGTGAAATACTGGAGAAAATCCCCATCTTTCCATTTTAAAGAGACTTGCAAAATTATACCCAACCAACCACTCTCATAGAAGATTTGGAGATTCTGGAGATAAGCCAGGTAGTATCTCCAAACTAAACCCACAAACAGTTAGCTGCTGAAAGGCTGAGTAACACCTGCCCAGGGGCAATGACTACAGAAGTCAATTCCCCACTCTGCCACAAGAAAAGGTCTCCTCAAACACTGGCCCTGAATTCTGATCAATGAGTGGTAGTGTAATAATAAGGCATCAAATAAATTCGAAGTCTGAAGGCCAAGAACCACTTCTCTCTAAAGTAAACACTGGGATAATAAACAGAGATGACTGTGCCTGCACCTCAGACCCTCTTCCCAGTCTATTTCTAGGTGGTTTATATTAAGTAGCTCAGAGCATGTGCCTGCTGCTGTGCTGTGAGTTCCTTCAAGCAGCAATGGTATGAAATTGTCTTGATTCTTGTTAGTCCCACCGCTGCCCACAGGCACATAAGTAGCAGCAACGAACACCAACAAGTCTGGGCAGTTTTCCTTCCGGTACTATTTGGAAAACCTCAGGCATCAGCAAGTAGCTGTCTGCATACAAACCCCATGGAATCAGGAGTGCTTGCCTCATATTTGCAAGATTATTTAGAAATCTATTTTCCATTTACACGAAAGCTCAGTTTTTACAGATTATCATAACTAAAAGTTACTTTAAAACTGACACAGAATGTTTCATTGCATTCTCTCCTTTCCTCAAAAACTTAATAATTTGAGTTTTTTGACATTATAATCCAACAGGGGTCAAGAGCAAACTTACATTTATAGGTAAATGAATGTATTAAGACTTGGGCTTTAACAGTCTTATATAGTTCAATTTTTCAAATATGATTAAAAAAACCCTTGTATTCCAATGGCAAAACTAAACACATTTTTAAGACCTTGTAATCAACTCCTGAAAATTAGAGCAGAGAACATTCCAGAAGCACTACAGAATTTAGAAGTGGTTTTCTCCAGAAAGAATTACTACACTTCTGATTTCCTTTTATAGTCTCAATAAGCTACAGTCAGAAAAACAGAAAAAAACCCAAGCTACTCAAAATGCAATTTAAATTCTCCAATTAAAAAAACAACAAAAAAACTCCAAACAAAAAAGGCTTTATAAGGAAACTATTAAATATTCAAAGTATCCTTCCCCCCAAAAAATTAGCTGAGTTAATAAAGACACATCAGTGCTGTAACTCTGACCTAAGACAGGACATATTTTTTTCTCTCCAGTGATACGTCAATAATGATTTGAAAACAAGGTTGTGAATCACTTATTTCTTTTGCAATAAAGTTTGTCAAGTCAAATCCCCTGAAATAAACCACATGAAATGGTAAGGCAAACAGGGCAAAGAAACACATGAGATGATCATCAAAACATGCTTCTAATTTCAGTTGATACTATTTCATTAGCTGTGCACCATGTTACATTATGTTGCCCAAAAAGCAACACAAATTACTCAGCCTGCTCGTTAGAAGCACACACAGCAAAGAGCAGGAACTGCAAAGGCACTAAATCCACTATGGCAAATACAGAGTTAAAGAAAATGGTTTCAGTTTCCAGCACTGAAAGAGGCCAAACAACAGATTAACTATTATGTCTTTTGCTTAAAGAAACAACTTGAACATATTTAATTTTTTCAACAATTTAACTATAAAACATTTACTGGGCAGGAAATTAATATAGATACAATGATGTCAGGTAAATGCAACAGCCCACAGAGAGAAAATGTCATTCAACAATAAAATCCATTCAATTATATACCTCTTCCTCAACAGTGCTGGATTACTAACAACTAGCTAAAAAGGCATGGCTATTTTACTGGTGTTATAAGATGGCAGTTGGAGATAAAAATTGTAAGTATTCCAAAAGTGAAGACAAAGGTCTGAGTTTTCTTTGTTTCATTCACTATTTTCAGCCCATTTCAGTAACATCCTGGGGGAAGACTGCCCTCCTGCGTTCACCCGCCATAGCACGGGAGGAGGCAGCCCATGCAGCTGGAATCACTTCAAGCTGGCTATTTTATTTATTTTATCTTTTTTTTTTTTTTTTTTTTTTTTTAAATAATCACATTAGTGATTCAGAGAGTGAAATTAGCCCACCAAATGTTTGCCCAGGAATACAAGGCTGGTGAGCAGCAGGCCTGCCCCTGGTGCTCTCACAGAAGGTGGTAATGCTCGCTGGTTGGCACCAGGCCTAGAAAGCCATTCTGGGCCTTTAAAATGGCATCACTGCTCACAGCTGCTCTTTGTTCTTAACAGAGGCTGCTTATTAAAAGCTCCTAAATTGCTCGATGAAGTCCTGAAGGAATAAAATGCTTGTCAGACACCTTGTAATGAGGTTAGCTATACTCCTTCACACCAGCTCTTCATGCAGCCCTATGGCAATCCGTCTTCAGAGAGGTACCAAAAAATCCAGAAGTATGAATCCATAATCACCCACATTCCCTGTGTCGTACTGCTCCCATGTCAAGAACCTATAAGTTGCATATAGGGTTGCATATGTACTTGTTTATAACAAGTTGTTATAAATAACTGAAAGAACACCTGAAAACAAGCACTTTAGAAATGGAAAAACCAAGGTACACAGCAGTCTGTCGTGTAGGAAGTCAGACAGTGAATTGGCAACAGGAGTGACTTCTGGATTCCTGCTTTTAACAGTGTAATTTGGTAAGTTAAAAAAACCCAAATGCTCTTAATTTGGTAGAACGCTTGATACTCACATAGCTAACTGCATTCAAAAACATTTAGGAAATCATCTAGCCTCCTATGAGCATTACACTAAAGCACTACAAAACTAGTGGTAAGGAAAAAGCTTTGCTTTTAACAGTATTCCACAAAACACAAAAAAGCACTTAAATAGTCAAATAGGAAGCCTCAAGAAAAATCTAGGTTTGTACACTAGCAAACATAAGTCTATTGCTATGGTACTTGTGAATAAAAAGCAGTATACAAAGCAATAATTTTAAGATGCATGTCATTCTGAACTCATGGGTATGCACATGCATGAGTGTGTGCACAACATGCCTTGAGATAAATTTTATTCCAATTAACAAAAATGTACCACTGAATGATCCTTCAGTTTCTTCAAAGGAAAAACATGACTCAACCAACTTAGAAAAACATCCCACAACACTATTCACTTGTACAAGTACCTAAACATGTTGTACTTATACAAGTACCTAAACCAGTATTTTCGAAAACACACGCCTTGGTTTTTACATCAGTATTTGCTTAAATTGCTTAGAAATAAGAAACAGTACCCAGTATGGGAATCCTAAGCCTTTCATCTGTGCATATTATCACCAAAAAAACTACTACCTTTTCTTCCCCTTTTTAAAATACGTTTTTACACTACCTTTAACAACTGTTTTCATCACTCAAACCCCCCTTTATTGAACAAAACAAAAAAGGCATTTTGCCTTTGATTATAGGATAGCACCAAATAAAATAACAAAAAGGGACAGAGAAAAGAAAGGAAGATATTCTGTGCATCTGGAGAGCATGCACTTGTTCAATCTCTACTTATGAGCCCAGATTACATTTTCCTCACATATTGTCTTATGATTTTTCCTTTGTTACTTTGGGGATCACCCACTTAGATCTTTTTATAGTCTTTAACCACAAAAATTTCACAATTGTTACAGTGTGATGCTTTTCCTGTAATTGTATTTTTTCTTTGACTGGTTCAAGTAAATGAACAAATGTATTTATATATATATGAAAGGAGAGAGATTCTTGCATGGGAATAAGCAAATCAATCGTCCCCACTTTCTCTTGAATTCCCCATAACACAGACCTACTATCACTTCAAAACTGTCTCTGTGTGAGAGATAGTCTTAATTTAAACTAAAAAATCTGAACATAGAAACATAATGGAAATAATTTAAAACTTGAATGTAATAATCTCCTTGGTGGAACTTTCAAAACTGTTTCAATTGAAGTTATTGTTTTCCCTTCAGTTAAAGAAGTAACATTTTTTCATTCATGGAAAGACACAATAAATGCTGCTTTCCCACAACTTTCATTAACAAAAAAAATATTAAATATTAAATACTAAATATAAATGTTAGTGTTAATTTTTCTATTTGTGTAGCTGCATTATTAGTCTCCACTGCTTGTTAAATAATGCTTAACACTGCTTGGCAAACAGAAGAACTTACACAAGGCATCCAAATTAAATAAATTAACATGTTGTGACTGGACCATTTATTGTTTTCCTTTATAAGAGAAACTAAGCATTATTAAGAGAAGTTATGTTAATTAAACTGGAGACCAATGGATTTTATGCTACAGCCAGGGTTCTGTCAAATACACCTCCGGAGAAGATGCTTGCATGGCAAGTGCCACAGACATTCCCTGAAGCACAAGGGGAGTGTCCCAGCAAGAACTGAAGCTTCTCTAATACTCAATAAACTAAAGAAGCTAAACATGTCTGGATAGCCAGATGATTGTCTATACAAAGCTCCTTTCTCTACTATATTTTTGCCATAGGAAAGAAGGACAAGCCTTTAATGAGAGTGGAGCAGTTTCAGTAGCTTTCTATTTGCATAGACTTGATTATGCAAACACAGGTCTGTTAATTACAGTGTCACAAAGAACACGCAACAATATATCAGTCAAGCAGTTTTTGGAATTTAATATTTAAGTACCTTTTCTCTCCTTATAGTCACAGAAGGACAATACTGTCAAAACAGCACACAGATTTGTGTCCAAGGTCTAGGATAAAGGACCTTCTTTCCAATGAGTATTCACGCAGCTTTCAAAAGGGGAGCACAAACTATGCCCCAGATGTCTTGGTACCAAAAATCAATTGATATTGAGATAGGGATTTAGATGGCATACCTACCTGTCACATTAAATGTCTGCAAGTACAGAGCACTTCTATATTTGGAATGTAAGTATGATTTTGGTATACCTAGTTAGAATTTGCTGTTTCTGTTAAGGCAATAAGGCCTCAGCCCAAGTGAAGGCATTACAGAAGCTGACAGGGCCCTTAGGACAGAGTGACACAAAGGCAGCCAGCACTGCAACCAGGACAAGCAGGAGGACCATTTGCAAGACCAGGCTCTCACTCCCAGAGCTCTCAGAGCTCATGGCCACAGGGAGGTTCAAATTCAGCAGTCGCACACCTTGGGAAGGCCTGTGACACAACAGAGGAAACATAAGCTGGTCCTGAAACAGTGCATCGAGACACATGATTTAGTTTTGGATCAGCACTTCAACATTTTTCCAAATTAAACCTCAAGACACATCCATGGCCCATTCTAGTGACTATCATGTTTTCATTCAGCAGTTTCAACTCAATACAAGTGGCATTTGGAATCTGAGGGCACATACCTAATCTCATACAATGGTATCTGCTGCTTCACTAACTAGATTCGCCTCTTGCAAGGTCTCTGCTCTCTCAAAAGCCTACAAAACGACCATAACAGTGCCAGTTAATAAGTACAATATCCTGTCTGCTGGCACAGGACCTCAAACAGAAGTGCAGGGGAAAAAAAAAGGTGAAAAATGAGAGAGTACTTTCTCCTCAGACAGTACTTCGTTCACATAGTCCTTCTTAGTTCTTAGAAAAATCAATAGTCCTTCTAAATTACAAATTCTACAAACCAAGCAAACCAAGTGGTTTTTGTCTGACACAAGAATTTTACTCCTTTCAAAGAATATTCTGACAAATAACTTTTAAAAGAAGTTTTATTACAAAGACTTAATTATCTTTGGTCCTCAAGAACTTTTCCATTTGCTTTAAATCATATTTCACCTCCTACTCAAGGCTTACAAAAAATGCACAGTAGTCACAAGACTGTAAAGAAAAATTCTGAAGTACAAACAGCTTTGTGGAAGGAGGTACTATTTTGTATTTGCCATACTACTTGAAAATGACACACTGCTTAAAGCTTCTTGACAAATACTTTTGACGAAACAGTTGTGCTGCAAACTTGCAACACAAATTAACTAATGCAAAGCAATTTGTCTCTCCTTACTTCCAGGAACTCAGAATAATACCAGAAAACAACTTCCCAAAGCTTTCCAAAATGGCTACATGTTTGACAGGAACACAGCGACACTTTTCAGCTGCGTATTTTTGAATTCTGTTTGTGCCACAGCTTTGCAGTTAAAACACAATTTGTTTCATTACCTTTACCTCTTAAAATATTTTGCAATCTCATATTTTTATCAATTAAAAGGAGAGTAGTGTTTTAAGGAAATATTAATTGAACAGAAGGAACAAGGAATGAAATCTTTCCATCTTCAGTAAAACAACCTCTGTATCAAGCCATGTGTTTGATCATTAAGCCTTTGCATAAGCCAGTATAAAGGATAAAAAGGCTGCTCACTAGGACCAAGCAGATTCCTCCTTGTAAGAAATAACCTAAAAATAATAGCAAAAAAAAAAAAACCAAACCCTGAAGAAAAAAAAAACCTGAAAGAAACCTTATAGCACAAGTCTTAAAGCAGAAATAGGCAGTCATGACTAACTGTGTATTCCTTATGGCAATAATTTAATTATACAGAGTAAAACCACAGAGCTTTCAGCAAAGTTTCCTTAATTTTCTAGATAATCCACAAGCAATTTCCTTATATGGCTGGAGAGAAATCACTGCTGTATGCTTTAAAGCTGGAAGATAAATGGCCTTTGAAACAGAAATCATTGTTACTAACTGGACTAATAAAAGTCTTGCATCACCATTGTTACATATTCCTTTCATATAAACGTCTTGCATTTTCTCCTGAGTGTGATAAATCATCATCAAATCAGTAAAGGTGTTTATTGAATTTATGTAAATTAACAATGCAGCTTTACAGGGAAATGGGAGAAACAAAGGAAAGGTATTTAGGATTTTTTGTTTTAAAAAAAATCTTAAGCAATCAGACTTAAAAAAATCCAACATATACACTTGAACTTGCATGTTTCAGGTAAAAATGAAGACCTGTTTTGTGTGATCACTTTACAGTGATCTGATGAAAAAATATGAAATACCAAACACAGTCTGGCTAAGAGTTCTGACTGAATTCTGATCGTAAAATTCTAATGAATTCTTCTAAATATGACTCCTATCACTCAAGTAATTATTTTTATGGAAAAGTTAGATCCCACTGAAGAGCAACCTTCAGCACTAAAGACTACTCACAACTTTTTGGCGGAATCAGGTGGGTACAAAACAGTTTCGTGAAATTTGATCCAATTCTTCACACTAAAGACATAATAAAATTCTCACAATATATTTTTCTCTGCAGGAG
Source organism: Pseudopipra pipra (assembly GCF_036250125.1). Taxonomy (NCBI): domain Eukaryota; kingdom Metazoa; phylum Chordata; class Aves; order Passeriformes; family Pipridae; genus Pseudopipra; species Pseudopipra pipra. Next base: position 12,000,371 of record NC_087560.1, on the reverse strand, counting down.
GCAGGTCCAGGAGTATTTATTGTTTTGTAAACATGAAAACCATGTCCTTTCACTTGTACTGCAGAGTGTTTTGGGGTGGGATTCTTTTCTTAATAATTTCTTGAAGTAAAGAGACCATATACTTAATACATTTTGATACTGCAAATGGTCAACTACAATCAGACAACAGTAAGGTGTAATTCAAAATTTTAAAATACCAAGCTTCCAAATAAAACTATGTTCTGAATGCTGGGCCCATGATACAAGTGACCAGTATGGTTACCTGCCTAAATTAACAGAATCCAATCCTGACAGAGTAGACCTATTTTTCATTTACTATATGTTTGCCATAAATTTCTAAAAATCATACAACAGACAGGAAAATAATCATATATTTTGCTGTACTTAAAAAATTTTCATTCACACAATGAAAAAAAAAAAGAACCAAATTTTTAAAGTTTACACTTTCTAAATTCTAAAGAGTAGTTTTGATATTAAAAAAGATAAATGAAGGACAAAACCAGCAAAGAATGCTACTCATACTCTACAGCAAAGCAGCTCAGAATCTGGCACAAAAGAGCATAACTCAATGATTATGATGACATCACTAGAACCTTGTTCATGGAGAAAGTGAAAAATTTGCCACAGTCGTTAAGGAAGAAATTTTTAGCATCATAGTCCAAGCAGGCCCATAAAGAAAACTTACAATCAGCCACATCATTCGAAAAGTCACATTACAGAATTTCCACTATTAGGAAACCAGAAATAATCCTTGAGATTTAGAAAATATGAGAAATTACTACGGCCTTCGGCAATCCCTGGCAGCAATGCTTACCTGGCAACAATCCAATCTGAAGATGACACACTAATGTAATCCCTAATTTTCTCCTATTCAAAGTTCACAGAAATCCCCATTTAATTAAAGTGCCTTCCTTTTTTTGCACGCACGACATCCCTAAAAATATTCATAAGATATAGGTTTTCTTATTTATTAATCACATCTAACCAATTGCAGTGTATATTGGCTGATACAAGGCTTCAAGCTCTAGGAAATTAAATACAAGTCACATCTTACCCAGAACATTTCCTGCTGGTACTTCTTCAAGGTCTTCAAGTTCTCTTCCCATAAGTAAGTAGAGATTCTCCAGTGTACAGCAAGTCATATGAGGTACTACTGGCAGATCTCTGGTAGGAGAACACTGGGCTGACAGCTACACAGAGTAGAACAACCAGAGATCAGATATTTGTCACTTACTACTTACGAAAGCTTCTTCCACAAAATCTCCTTGCATTCCAAAGCTAAAAAAGCACATTCTAAAGAATTTTCATTTCAAAAGTTAAATATTAAAAATCAACATATACCTCCAAAAATCCAGTTTGTGGTAAATGAGCAAATGTCACAAAGAAGATTAAAAAATAATGCTTTCTTTGGAGAATTTTAGGTGTGTATTACCCCATCTCAGTTTTCATTATCTCTGATAAAACAAATGTTTTGAATTAAATTCAAAAGCAATGAACTTCTTTGATCACAATCTCAAAACATTTAACACTATTTTTTTCAATACTATTAGGCATCTTCTGTTCCCTAAAAGCATTGCTTTATCCTTCACTTCTTTTTTTTTTTTTTAAAATCAAAATATATACATACTGGATTTATGGTAAGCTAATACAACACTACTTAAAAGTATTTCAGAAATGTTAAGGTTTATAATGAGCTTACACTCACAATCAGCTATTAGCACAATTACCTAAATTACTTCCATACTTTTTGGAACTTTTTACTTGAACTTTTTTTTTTATTTTTTGAGTGAGCAATATGTAAGAAGTTCAGTCATCAATGCTTCAGAAGAATACCAAGCTATTGTAACAGTTCACTGCCACCTCTTACCTTATGCAAGGACTCAGCAGGATCATATTTTGGTCCTAAAACAAAGATTTTTTGCCCTCTTTTTGCCACACCACTGAACACTCTGGCAAATGCAATGAAAGATTCCTTGTTTTCTGTTTCCTCTTTCACTGCCTTCGAGGTCATGCTGTCTCCTTGACCAGTGAGCTGTTGCTCTTCACCTAACCAAAGTTAGAAAAAATATATTAAATATAAAAACAGTTTCTGCTTTATCATCTGAAGAGAAAAAAATCAGCTACATATTACATTATCACATCTGGCAAATCATAGAATAGTTTAGGCTAAAACAGACCTTTAAGATCATGAAATCCAACCCTTAACCCAGCTCTGCCCAGTCCACCACTAAACCATGCCCCTAAAGTGCCACATCTTTTAAATATCCCCATGGATGGTGTCTCAACCACTTCCCTGGGCGTCCTGTTCAAATGTTTTACACCACTTTTGGTCAAGAAATTTTTCCTCTAAACCTTCCCTGGCACAATTTGAGGCCATTTCCTCTTGTCCTATTCCTAACATTCCCTGTTACTTGGGAAAAAAGACCAACCCCCACCACTGTAACTCATAATCCAGTCCTGCAGCTCATAATCCAGTCCTGCAGCTCATACACTGCTGTTGTACCAATTTATTATTAGGCTGTTCGTTTGGGGCTCAAAATTATTTAACTTTCAGCAGAGCATCTCCTTCAAGCATCATCTCTCTTCACTGACTCAAAGTACGAAGACCAAGCACATTTTTAGGCTATAGGAACATGTACCCATGGCACTATTATACCATTTATGAACTATCAGCTTTCCTACAAATCTTTCCTCACTCTTTGTTCAGTTCCACGTAGTTAACTCTGGAGTGGCATGTGGATGATTCACAGTGTGGATGTACACAGCCCTTGGCATCACCAAGACGCTACTATTAAACACCCTCCAGGAAAAATAGGTAGCAGGGCACCACCCACCTTTTGTATCACCAGTGTTCCCAGCTACTTCAGATGAATTTTCACTTGGGGGCTCTTCTGGCAGCTCCTTCCCTTGACTTGCTGCCAGTTTCTCTGCGTGCCTCCGTTTCGCAAGTTCACGCCGATGAGCAATTTCTTCTTGAGTTAATGGCCTACATTGTATTTTAAAACATCAGTATTTGGAAAAGTAATTTATTCTAAAACAAATAACAATAATGAGAATACTATATTTGGCAAAAGTAAAAACTCACACAGAATGCCTCTTGCCCCCATGACAGTATAGATTTTAAGTCAGCTAAAATTAGCAAAACTCTTCCTCTACCATATTTAGAAAGAGGCCACTATGTTATTTTGCTAAAATAAATCAAGTTTCCTGCACCATGTGAATTCTCACTTTTTCAGACAAAAATCCAAGACAATTTTCAAAACCGCTTTTTACACCATGTCCTGCTGTATGTTACCCTGAACTAGAATGACTGCTCACACTACAAATACAGCATACTCATCTCAGCTTATCTATATCAAGGTAGTTAGAAAAAAACCCAGACTTTTCTTCCTAAGAGATCAAATACTGCCATTTTTAATTACTTGTGGTATCTTTATTATTTTCAGGCAATCTTTACAGCAAGTGCTCAAATGCAGGAAAAAGTCTGTTTGCTAAACCTACAGTGATGTGTCCTGCATTTGCTCACATGACGGAGGTAAGAACAACAGTTCTTCGTGTTTAGATGGTTTAGGATTTTCCTATTAGTAGTTTTAGCTTGTTTAGTAGCCTTGGACAAGTCACTTCCCCTCTTTAATTTCCACACTTACAAAACCAGGTCAAGATTTCCTGAATAGCAATGGTAGTAATGAATGATAAGAGGAAGAAAACCACAGGAAGCTGTTTACAGAATAGCCACGTAAATATGATCTCCAGCAAAAAAAGCACAAAAACATTGACTCACTTTGCCATATCAACTATTACACACTCCTAAATAGGGAAACAACCCATTATTGACAGGTCCAAGTTTTCATGTGTCGTCAGTAGAAGTAGTTACAGGACACTTACTCTGCTCTTAAGTGGATTAATTAGGGGCAGGAAGCCTTGAATAGATTATGTGGCTGAGACCAACTCACTGCCAGTAAGATTTTATTTAATATTACAATATGGATGCTTTACTGCATATAACACATTCTGCAAGAGACTTCATTTAAAAAATGAAACCCTTCATTTTATCAAAATTTCTCTTAGAACTTGGGGAAATCACTGAACAGTTATCAGGCTTATCTTGAATCCAAATGTCCAATTCAAAAGAATAAGAAAATTATACAAACATTAAAAATCTCTCTAAAAATTACCTAAGAGAGGCCACCAGAATAAAATGTAAGAATTTGAAGCATAGACTTTTAGAACTCAACCTGGTTCTGAGTTGTGGCATCATATGTCATAGAAAAGGAGAAAGCAAGACAAAATCACCACTTCAAACTTCTTAGCAGCTCGGGGGTTTTTCTTTTTTCTTTTTTTTTTAAATTGTTTCTTAAATAATCATTGTGACAGAATTAAGAATATGTAACTCTGAAATTGCAGATACTGTGATATTACTGTTTGGCCTGTTTACTTTATTGCAAAAGAGAGCAAGGCTTAACAATACAAAATGCAAAGCAGATGGTGGACATGAAAACTTTTTCATTATTTTTTTTTCCTGAAGGCAGCTGTTCAAAGTTATTTAAGGGTTTGGAATGTCAGAAAAATTCCCAGAGGAGAGAGATTGATAGGGAAAGTACAGATGAGACAGCCAAGGGTGTCATAAATGCAGTCTATATATGATGGCATAGTATACACATGAGGACATACATATGCATTCCAACACATTTGATTGTCCAAAAATACTTTTCATTTGTGTAAATAATACTGAGAGCAAAAAAAAGAAGTTTGCATTTTCCCCTTTACATGGTATTCTTAAAAATATCAGTATATTTAGGTATCAGATAGCCCTAACCACAAATATTAAAGGTACCTTAAAATTTAGAATGCACTGGTTTAAGTTGCAGTACATATAATCACAGTTAATTATATTCTCAATTTGATGAAAAAGCAGATTGAATGTAGGTGGGACTTTAGCTAGTAGGTACAACCTAAACTTCCATCCTGGTTTCTGTCAGCATCAATTTCTATAAAATTAGTCACTCCCAGTAGTATCATTAGAAACTAAAAAAAGATAATGTTGTCAAATAAATCCTTATATAGAGTTGTAACACACTCAGGCAGAACACAGAACAAGATTAATGCACATAAGGCACTGGATCTGCAACAAAACCAGTTTTAAATTATACCCTGATTTATTCAATTTCTCCAGTTGACAAAACCAATCAGAGACAAAATCAATTTTCAACAAATGCTGCCCAAACCAAAAGAAAGACTGTCTCTTCTTTTTCTTCCCTTCCCCTTTTTCACTCCACAAGAAAGGATCTATAGCCTCCTAACACTGGCAGGAAAAAAAGGGACCATGCAGTCCCACGAAAAACAGCAAATGAAAATTCAGGAGCAGAAAGAGGAGATTCCCTGCCTCCAGACATGGGAAGCTGGAACACGTAATGGAGCTGACATAGATGGGTGACCACATATTACTAACTCATCTTAACCTCAAACACATGGTACAGAAAAGCTATGGAAATAATAATGTGGGAAAGAGTATAATATACATACTACCAGCATTCAGTAGATTGTTGATCAAATCCATCAGTTTTCAGGTAATGTAAGCAAGCCACTGCCAGCTACTTCTGTGATTCCCACATTCCCCCAGGATAAAGCATTTAGTTCAAACTGAATGACAACTAAACTTCATGCAATCAATCCTCTGAACATGATAGCTTTTCTACTCCTTCACATTATCAAAGAGAGACTTCAATCCAAAACAGTTCAAAAATTCAGAGTGAATCATCAAAACAAACCCCCCCCAAAGGTAAATTTGCCTCTGATTATTAAAGTGTTATGTTTTTTAACCTTCAGATCATTTTAAAAAGGAACCACCACAGTCAGAACACCAACTGATTTCCAAAGGATTAACAGTGCTGCCAACAAGTGTCTGTGATGCATCTCCCGTGCCATGGACAATGTTTCTGAAGTGCTGAGAATACTCTCTCTCCACGCAGTTTTACCAGTTTAAATTCCATGAGCTCATGGACACGTGACCTGACTTCACAAGGTGCGAAGGGAGTAACTTCAGATAACATCTTTAAATCCAAGTAATTTAAAGAGAATCCTCCAGATTACTCTTCATGGCTCCGCTCTTCAGAATTAAGTTCTAGCAAAATCATTGGCTGCTGTTCCACTCATCTGGCACTCAAAGAATTCTGCAAACAGCATCCCTAAGGACAGCTCTGTCAAGTGCAGTTTATTTGCTCCGTTTCAGCACAGCCTGTGTCCAGTGGTCTTGTTAATCCTTCTGAAGTTTGTTACTTTCTGTATTAAACTACTTAATGCCTATGGAACTATTTCCATTCACAATCTAATGTACATCTACCAAGATCATTTACTATTGTTTCTGTTGCAACTGAAAGTGCTATGCAATTCACAGTAGAAATAAATGTGCAAACAACTGAAAGTTATCCAAATCAGAATTTACATAAAATTTCATACAACAATCTTCCAGAGCTCCTGCAACAGGGAACACTCAATAACTCTTTTGTATTATATTACATAGCAGCTTTCATTCATTCTGAGATATGTAATGGAATAAGATATCAATACCAAGCTGTCATATACTGCCTTGAAAAACACTCTAGAATGATATATGGACCTTTGATTTATTTCACATGCTAAATGTGCAATAAAAAAAAGAATAAACTCGAAGCAAAACTCTTCCACAATGTTACAAGCTTTTCTCTCTTAATCTTACCATTACACAAACTAAATTATGCCTGGAGATCCAAATTTCAGCCATTACTACATATTTCTTCCTTGAATCAATTCCAAAGGTCTTAGCCAGATTCAGCTGTATACTGTTACACTGAAATCTTTTTCATGATAATAGTAATAGGGGTTTTAATTTTTGAAAAGCATATATTAGTCTATTAATTACATAATTGTGTGCCAAATTCAGATGTTAACCTGCAAATCTGACAGCCTATTCAGATGACTCATTTCTAATGCACAAACTACTATTTAGAACAAATTATTACTGAAAACAGAAGCTGATGGGTTCAGGTCACACTGAAGTCACTGCAAGTTACATTGCCTTTAAACATATAAGTTAATTTACTTGCAAGAAGACAGTAATTCCTTACACAGCTTGGAGCTTTAAAAATGTTCTCATTAGGATCAAGCCAATGTAATGACATTTCAGCTGAAGGTTTGGTGAAAATTACAGGATTTTTTTTTCCAATACAGTTTTTAGCAAACATTAGAAAGCAAAGAAAAGAAATGCACTACAATCTTGGTTTAAGACATTCAATTAAGCTGAAGCATAAAACAGAGAAACAACTATCATCATAATTTCATGCAGAATTGTATGGGAAAGTGCCTGTTTCCTGGTGACACCTAAGAAAAAAACAGTCCTGATTTCAAGCTGACTGAGAAAGAACCTTTCATACTATCTGGAGGGAAATGGTACAGGTATTATAGGTTTTATATCCCCCAATGCAGTAATGAAATATAATTTTAGTACACCATCTTATCTGTTCAATAGACTTTTCTTTATTACCACTGGAAAGCAGAAATGGAATTTCTTCAGTGTACTCTATTTATTTACATTATTCAGCAGGACTGTAAGATGGCCTTGAAGTAACATAAAAGATTTGCCTCCTATTGCTGACATGGCATCACATCACTCTGACATTTATACATAAAGCTCTACAAAGTTAGTAGATGATTTCATCATAACATCTGATATTCAATTTATATTTTCTTAGCATTTTACATTAAATACACCTAGCAACACTCAAAAGCAATTGCAACTAACTGCTAAATATTTCTCTTTTACACTGGTTTAGATAACGACAGAAGTCTGAACCTCAGGAAAACTGGAACATTTAGATCCTGTACCTAAATGCCAAGTTCACCTTTCATTTATACACCTACACTCAACCATTCTGTGTTAGACTGCAGTTCAACATAAAACACTAGTGGGAATGAGAGAAAGAGACAGCATATGATAAATGAACACCTAATTCTACACACAGCAATACTTGAGAATAAGTAACACAAACAACCATGGCCTCCTAACACAAAGCCAGCAGCTCCAAGAGAAGCCAACATGGGCCTGTTTCCTACTGGTTTGGGTTTTAGATATTTTAACATCTAAAGTGAAGGAGGAGTCCTCATTTGTTTAACTCTTGCTCAAGCGTCAGTTTACATCTTTGATTTGGTTGGAATTAGGGAGTAATTTCAGAAGTTCAGAAAGAAGAAACTGGAAGACAAAACATATTCACACAACTCTCGTTTCTTCAGAAAACCTGATAAAAACTCAGGACATACTGGTACCATACAAAAAGTCAATTTTCAGTTCTTTCCAAAGAAAGATAAATCCAAGCTGCCAACTTGACAACAAATTATTTTCTGATGTATTCTAGTGTAGTAACAGCTGACAAACTCTGCTATTTTACCAGTAAAAGCAAAATCATAGCAGTTTTAATGTAGAATCTATTAATTTTAAGGTCACCTTCTAGGAGATATTAGTTGCCAACAGCAGTCTCAAAGGAGGTTGTTTTAATTAAAAATCCATCCTTTATCATCATTTACTGTACACCCTGGACTTACAAGAGCTTTTTCTTTTTCCCAGCTTATTACAAGCAGATGGCAGAAATAAGGCAAACTATAAAAAACTGCTGCAAAGTCAACTTGCATCTTCTAAGAAAGTTACAAACACCTTAGAAAAGTACAAGTCTTGCAAAAAACCAAAAACTCTCAGATTTTTTACATGCTTTTACATGCTTAAATTAATCCCTCCCCCACCCCCAAAGCATTCAAATAACCATAGCAGATCAGTCCAGCAGTCAAACATCAAGATACACAAGAATAGTTATGTCTCCTCAAAATTAACAGTAAATAAAACATACAAGGTTTATTCACATTCTTTAATAGGTAAACATGAAACCACTGGTAACAGATATAGTGGAGATATTCTTTGTTCCTCCCTATGTTCAGATATTCTTATGGAGCACCCTCATGGAATGCCAGTTTAAATACTGGATCTCTCTTGCTCCACTCGACCATCACTCAATTCTGTTAAGTACAGTCTTCACTGTGTAATTGTGAATAGCACACAGTGTGCTCAGGAACTACATCTACACAGTGCTGTCTTTTAAAACACTTAGATTTTGCTTCATGGGGATACCTTTGACTCTTTAGAACTAACCCCCTTTTCAGATTTCTTCAAGAACTGCTAATCTGTAGAATCTTAACACATAAAATATCAAGAAATACACATTTAGCTATACTACTGTTTTTCAAACAATGGAATCCAACTGTCACCTCAAAACAAAATCATTAATAGTACCTAATCCACAAAATCACACGGTACTGCTTATGACTGGTTATCTCAAAGGAAAACACTCAGGTGATTTCATTTTCACATTAGCCAAATAGTAACTACTAGAGTAACTTAATATGAAGCCCAGCAAGAAATACTTTTCAAAATAACTACATAGCAAGACACTACAATTTTCAACATACTGAATAAACAGAGGGAAGGGAAAGTAACTAAAATCTTGAAAAATTCAGTGTCTGGTGCATGTAAAAGCCAACTTTGCCCCTGTGTCACATTCTCATGACCTCAAAAGACTCTCAATCTTCCCAACAAATAAAAAACCAAGTCATTATTAGTGATAGAACAGCCAGAAAGTGATGGCCTCAGTGTACTCTTCTCTGATAACTAGAGTACATATCCAGGAGGGGAGACAAAGCAGGAATGGCGCTGCTGTGCCACACCAGGACCTGAGAAGAACTCATGTTTCAGATACTCAAAGCAAAACTGCACCATCTAGTGTCTGCTCAATCCAGAAGTGCAATGCATCTTTTCCCTGAACTCACTGCAAGAAAGATTTTTGGTGGAAGATTTGTAGACAAGCTCAGCAAGAAAAAACTAAAATAAATCTAGGAAGTGCGTGGAAAACCTCGGATAGTAGTAAAGCTTTCAAACATTACTACTGTAGCAGTACCATTTTTTTGCACAACGACTTAACAGTCACAATCAGTCCAATTCAGCAGAAAAATTTATATTTCCTATATTACTTCACTGTACAGTAACAATCCCAGAAAAACACAACATGGCCAGTTAATACAAAAGCTGCCTACTGAAAATGCTCCAGAGGCTTAGAAAGATGAAAGGTTAAGATGAATATTCTTATAAACTCCTCAGAAAAGCACATTTCTTCTGAAAAAAAACCCAGATGACTTCAGCTAAAAGTAGTACACTTAAGTGTGCCAGGGAAATGAAATCAAGAAGGATCTACTCCTCAGAGAAAATAATATGGTTATTAAGCAATAAAAAGCTGTAACAAAACAGTCTCCCAAACCTCCCAGAAAAAAACCTTTTGAAGTGCATTAGTGCCTTTCAGGGCATTGAATAGAGTTAGTCAAGGTTTGGACTACTTTAATTAACACATTTTATTTTGCACTTGCAATGAACTGGATGATAATTGAGATATTATGCCCAATTTGATGGGAAGTGTTTCCTGGTACAACACAAGCTGTTATGGTCATGCCAACACAACCTCACTGAAAAACTAAGGAAGTATTACAACTCAATGATTTCCACCAAACATCCTGAAACAGTACACAGTGCATGCATTAAGATGATGTATTTGGACAACAGCACTATTCTCCAATAGATTTGTTGTACCTTCTAAAACTAATATGATTTAAAAAAATATCTTTTAAAGTCATTCAGAAAATCTTTACTTGAGGAAAAAACTTTATTGAATCTCAAGAATCCACTGTTTTCTCAGGTCTAAAACAACTTACCCACACTTTCAACATGATTTTTTTTCCTAGAAGTATCTAATGTAGGTCAGAAAGTTAAATGTTACATTTTCTTACCTTGGTTTATTCTGTGGTAATGCTTTTGAATCAACAGGAAACATTTTGGAAACAAAGACAATAACTGGGGCTGTTCCTTCACTACTGCATTTCATAAAAGCTGAAGAAACACAAAAAAAAAAGTTATTTTCACTTTTTCTCCCCCAAAAGTATGAACAGATTATGGCTTTACCTTAATTTTACAGGCATTACTGTTCATTTTCTATTTCAATGGGTAATATGCTACAGACAAATTAACAGGAAAAAGTAGAAAATTACTCTGGCCTAATAATTTGATAACACTGCCTGTATCTTCAAGTGTGTTTCACAATAAAATGAACACAATTGCAAAAATGCAACGCTTGATAACAAACTACATATACTCCAATACTAAAGGTATTGCTTTGATACTTAAACCTGAGTTTACCAGCTGATTTAGATTAGAATGAAAACCAGAGAGCAGCTTTAAGTTAAGACTGAACTATCCAGTACCTCAAAGTACTCTCCCTCCTTTCAAACAAAAGGAGGAAGTCCTGCAAATGCCCATGTGCTCATGAAACCCTTCCAACACCCCTGCAAGCACAGATATTCCTCAAAGGATCAAAGATCCACACAAAACTTAGCAAATACTTAGGAAATTCCCATAAATTATTTTTTTCATCCAAGTTGGAGCACATCATGAAATTCAAACCAGACACAATACCACTCAAAATTTCTAACAATGTAGAAACTGAATCATCTTCTCCTACACTTCTCCCTTTCATCTGATATGTGAAATCCTCTTAGATTTCTTGATGTTCTCCTCAAAATATTGTTCTACAACTAATATCCAATTACCAGAAGCTGATCAGTACACTTGCAAAAATTAAAAGCAAGTTCAAACCACTACTGGCTAAAAATTAATGATTTTAATATTGAAGTTAGTAAAATATTCAGTTCTCAATTACAATTTCAATTCTACTATTAGAACTAAAAACAAGTATTAACCTCATATCCTTGTAAAACCCTAGCTGTAAAGTCTAAGACTTTACATCACCTGCAGCTTGAGTTGTTGAAAAACCATGAACATATGGGATTGAAGACAAATATGTAAATAAAATCTTATCAAATTAGACTACAACATGTCAGTGACAAACATCGAAAAAGATATTACAAGTAAAATAATTATAAATTTAAGTAGAGATTACCACACATCTTAAGATCCAAAGACAAAACCACCAAGACAGAAGTGACCTTCATGTTAATGGGAGAACACCTACTCACCACTTTTCAATTCTTGAGTTTCTGGTGGCAAAGAATCAAATGTTCTAGCTCCAACACACATCAGCTTTTCCACTCTCTCTGCTGTGATGTCAAGAGGACTGGGAACTTTATTACACACCATGGCTAAAACACATTGCTAAGGATACATATTTATATTTCCTTACTGAATGCAAATAACAGAAAAACAAATGCTTTCAATGCCTCTTTAATTCAGCCTCAGGCACTAACTGCCAGCAACAACAGATCCAAAATCCAGCTCTGTCTGTCACAGTGCATACAGGTTCCTCTCAAATCAGAAACAATTTTTTGCCACTTATCAAGGGCAGAATGGAGAGTTAAGAAGGAGTGGCCCACCCTATGTGCAACTGGGAAACTAAGAACAGCATAACTGGGGCAAGATTTATAGAACTAATTAGTATTTATACATCAATAATTTGTGCACATCTACTATAATATAATAGATATTATATTATAAATGATGAGCACAGCAGACAAACAACAAACACTGATTTTGGATTAAGAAATTGTATGCCTAAAACATAACATCAGACATTTACAGAACCTCACAGACAGAAGACCTATGACACTATTATAAACAGGAGATTGGTTCCTCCTTCAGGAAAACCACTGAAATTTGTATATAAAACTATATAATGAAAGTGTATTGTTTTATTACCTCCAGTTTAACAATTTAGTTTCCTAAAAACAGCATGCATGCAAAAGCACGAAGTTGGTAGAAATATAAGAATAACTGGAGATATGTAACTTGCAATGTTACAAGCAAGAAAATAGGTGCAGATACCACAGGCATAGACATAAAAAAAGGGAACATATCATACCAAATCACACACTGAAATACGTGAGCGCACTATGAAGTCTGAGAACTGTCAATAAAACCAAAAATAGTATCTTTCCTAAGGATACAGAGGACTGCATCAGATATTGGCAGCCACTGGCTACAAATGGCATTAAGCTGAACTTTAGGGTCTGCGTGCCGTGACTCCCGTGGACCAATTTTCAATCCTAAAGAGGTGACTATCTTTTCTATTTTTTCTTTGTCCCTGTAAGGAAAACAATAAATAGATATAAAACAGAGTAGCAATACGTAACAAAAATCTATAATCTGTGACTATTTAAAAAAAAAAAAAAATCACCACAGCACACAGAAAGAGACATCATGAAAAGTTTATAAATCTTCTCACCTTTTCATAACAGCTTCATACAGACTCCATATGTTGTCCAGCACCAACTGCACAAACAAAGGTTTCTTTCCTTTTGACTGGTAGAAGATAAACATACAGCTCATTACCAGCAATGCCTCACTTTTACAATAGGCTTAAGACTGCACTTTTCCTAAGGAGCATGTAAAACCTTTATTCAAAATCAGGACAGTTACCTGTTTCCACAAAAGATCACTACTTCAACAGTCTGTCTTATAAAAATGCTATAAGGCACAAAACCACAAAATTTAGAAGTAGAGGACAAGGGCTCCAATTTTAGGAAAAGTACCTAATAAATATGGCACATAACTACCTTAAGGCTGGTTATCCCCCTTTTTATAACTATTTATACATTTATAACTATTTATAACTCTTAATCCTCACCTAGGTAAACACCAAAAAAAATCACGATTAAATGACAATAAGGAAACTCCCTGAGAGATGAGATTTCCTCCATGTAGCATCTGAATAGTCAGTTTTGGAATGTTCTCTGCTCCAAGGGTTGATGCAAGGCTATCCTTGTGACTTTATACCTCCAGTGACACTGAGTGAACAGGTACTGAGGTCAATTTTCACAACACGCTATGAGGAATAGAATGAAAAAATAAAAACAAGCCCCAAAATAAAAACCAGGTAAAATTTTTGACAACCTCCCTACCTGATCACCTTTCATTATCTTCTTTGCTTTTGTATTTAGATAATAATCTCCCCACAAAGTCTTCAGAAGTACTGCAGGTTTGATTCCAATCTTTTGGCTGTACAGTTTGGCAAAATGCTCAATGCTGAAAGGAAACAAAATATACCTTGACAGAAGTGCAATGCTGTTTACATGTTCTTATCAGCCCAAACAACAGACAGACAGCTTGCATGAAAATCACACAAAAATCTCAAATCCTTCTTTTACTCCCACTTCTCCAATTGTTCTCACTTTAGTTCACATTGTTTAAGTTACACCTGCAAAAATATTTAGTCCTAACAGGTCAAAAACATAAGCAGTATTTGAATGGCTTTGTTTTGTTTCAAGTCAGCTTCAAGGCTGTACTTGTTTATTTGAAATAAACATTTGTGTACTATTCCCTCAGCAAAAACTCAAAAGCATAATACAAAAGTTATAAATACTTATGTGGTGACTCTCAAACTTATTCTGTGAAAGATGTCCCACAACACATTTAAATATAGTCTGTGACCAGAATATTTGCTCCCTGTGCACACAGAAAAAAAAAAAACACGTTTATAATTGCAACAATCCTATTTACAGAATAATGCTATTTGATAATCTTTTCTTTGAAATCCAGAATTCTTAAGTTTCTACACACATAAAAAAAGACCCGCCCACGTCAGCAAGACATGAGCTGTGAGTTCTCAACTAAGCCCAAAGAGATTTCTTTTCCAGAAATTACCCTAAACTCTCAATACAGGGAGAACATTCAAGATTTGTGCACCAGCAGCTCCTGCATAGACATTTACAGCATTTTTCAGCACCTGAGGATTATGAGAAAAACACATGCACTTACTACATTGGATGAGGCTGGCACTGCCCAATAATCTAATTTTTTTTTTTCTATGACAAGTCATAATACCTTCAGGAAAAGAACCCACAACCATATAACAGCAGTCAAGGCTTTCCATGATTAAGAACATGCTCCACTGATCCATATTTCACCACACAGTACTGCTGCCAGTCCACAAGTACCTCTTGAAACTAATTAAGTGTTCTTTTTTTCCCCCCTCTATTATATAATTTATAAGAGCCAGGGTCTGCCAGTTCATTGTAAGGAACACAACAGTATCAGAAAGCCAACAATCTTCATTCACCTTCAACAAATACATTTAAAAACACTTCAGGATGTGAGGGAGAAATCGAGAATTAGGACTGCTACAAATAAGAAATCTGGCAGATTGGAGTCCTGTCATTTGTCTAAGATGTAGGAACGTTTTATTGGATAGAAACTAGATTAACATAATCTTCTAATGTGTAATCTGGGAACAGTTTGATCCAGATCCAGCAGCAGAACAGTAACACCACTTACCTAAGTTAGATGCACAAATATTTTTGGCTGAGATATAATTTTGTACATGAATAGTTCAATTAATGCAATCTTAAAAGTGTTTTAAGATATACAAAGCAGAAGAGGGTTTAAATTCGGAGAATCTTAACAAACGCGTTTTTTTGTTCCATATTTAATAAAAAGCATTGTAAGTTTTTTAAGTTCATCCTGAATCAGTTTAGTATTGGCAAAGAATAAACAGAAGGCCTACCAACCTTCTTTAGTATATCAATGTACCAATCACAAAAGGAGGACAAGTCATATCTAGCCCATTTCTTCCTCCCATCTGAAGCTAAGTGACAACAAATATTTAGATTTCAGCCTTATAGAAACTCTACAAGTAAGGTTCAAGGCACTTGACAAACATTTCAAGGGGCAGGGACGTAGCAAATACAAAGAAACAAGTAAAGCTTGACCAGTTATCATTCCACTTCAGATTACCCTTGCATGGAGCATTAATCATCTATCACACATTCCACTCTGCAGAAATATCAGTACCAACATACACCAAGAGCTTCTGCTGAAATTCTGAGCCAGAGAAATAACTCAATTTTCAGACACATCTGTATGAAATTTTATTCTATATGCAGAGAAATTATCGGGAAAAAGGAAACGATAAAAGGAAAATAGCTATCTAAACC
Organism: Pseudopipra pipra; assembly: GCF_036250125.1. NCBI lineage: Eukaryota > Metazoa > Chordata > Aves > Passeriformes > Pipridae > Pseudopipra > Pseudopipra pipra. Next base: position 11,984,366 of record NC_087560.1, on the reverse strand, counting down.
TCACTTTTACAAAAATAACCATTATTTTCACCTACCATTTAAGAACAACATACGTGCTTTCTCATTACAAAGGCGATCACAGGGTGTTTATGACCATGTGATTATATCAGAATGTAGTTCTGTAACCCATAAAATCTTAATAGTTGATCATTTACTTGCAAATATCAACTAGCTTGATCCAAAAAAATAGTTTCTAAATTGCTTCTGAGCTTATATTTCTACTTATTGTAACAATGTACTCCACTGTACCACTTCCTCGAAGAATCATTTTTCTTAATGTTTAACATTCCCTTGTGGCACACTTAGAATACTAATGCAAAACACAGGCCAAGTTTGAACTTCCCAAAACAAAAACTTAGCTTTTTGCTTTCATGTATGCCCTTGCACAGACTTTATCAGTAAATAAAACAAAAATAACCTGCAAATTGTCCATTCTTTATCCACCCAGGAGAAAAACAGCAGACAACTCTACCAAAACATGTGCTTAACAATTTCAGCCCAAATACTTTGTGTAAGAATAGTTTGTTATCATAATCCATTTTCTCCATGAAATTTCAATGAAAAGTTACCAGTCAGGAAAGCTAAAGCCCACAGATACCAAAATAGTGTTTCCCTGCACATCATAAACAGGAAAGTAACTGTGGGCACCATATGGGAATGGAGAACTTAACATGAGATGTGTTAATGTGTAAAACAAAGGTATCAGAAAACTCCCTCTAGCCTTCAGAGATGGAAAGGCCTCCCCTCACACATCTCTATGAAAGATCTCTTTCAGACTTAAAAACATGTCAGAATTGGAAAATTTGTTTTCAACTTCTTTGCACACTTCTCTGATTTTTCTTTTCATAAATTGTTATTACTCGTGACAGATAACTAAACTAAAATAGCTGATTTTATTTTCCCTTTCCTCTGAAGTGACAAGAAATGTCTGTGTTAAACAACAATCTACGCATGGCACCTTATTTAAGAGTTTGACTTTGACTTAAAAATCCCGGAGAAGATTTTTCTAAAGGTTCTGCAATATTCAAGACATTCACTGTATTACTGAGTGGATCTCTCTAATTACATTTTCATGATGTAGACAATGACTCCACCTCGTGGTAACCAGAACACGTGCAACCTTCACACACCTGCTGCCCTCCCAAACTAATCTACTTGTGCAGTAGCTCCTGCACTGCTGCAGTTTTTGGCCTTGTCTATCCCAGTCTATCAAATGCCAGCAACTGATAAAATACTGAGTTTACCAGGCTGGACATCACAGTGGGCCCAGCAACTGCTGTCTAAGTAAAACAGAGGTCCCTGTCACAGAGACAATGCTGGTAGTACTTTCAGCTGTTCAGTGTTAATCTATTAGAATTGATTTATATACAGTTGCATATCACAGAAAAATCTAAAAAACACCTTTACAAATATGGAGCAACTGCAGTAATCAAGTGAAAAAAAAAAAGAAAAAAAAGAAATCCCAGACTTACCCAAAACCCCAGCCATCAATTGCACTGGCAAACACCACATTTCCATGTTCTGGTGAAAAATACAGATGTGAATCATCAGTATCTTCCAATCCAGTACTCCAGTCATAAATTTGATCTCCCGGTGCAGTGTCTGAAACATTTTCACTTTCCGTTTCTTTCTCAGCTCTTTCTTCTAACACTTTGGAGGTAAAGAGTGCTCCAGTGACTGCATTGATCTACAGAAGGATATGTAAAAACATCTTCATATTCATTCACTCTTTCACAACCCTTGCAACTCAAATGCAACCCCCCAAAACATAAAAAGAGAGGTTTTGTTAACAAGATAGCATTGCCTATGACTCATCCGGCAATTGAAAACACAGACATTGTGTATCTAATTCCGCACATTTGAAGACAACAGAAGTTTATGAGACTAACACCATATGAGACATAAACACCACATAGTTTTCAAGTCAAAGTCTGCCACACCAGGACTGAATCAGACAAAGAGGATCATGTGTAACACACTTGGCCTCTCAGAACAAGGAATGGTGAAACAGAAACTTGTTACTGGCAACAAACAAACAACAGAGGGCAAAGGGAAGCCAGGCAGGAAAGTGCTTAAAAGTAAACTCTGGGAAAAAAAAAAGTTTGAGGGCAACTTAACTTAAAACTCAAAAGAGGAATCAACTTTATTCCTACATAAACCCATCCACATCAGGAGCAGTCCAAAGAGATAATTCGTCTACCTCCAAAGAAACTTAAGCAATTTAACAGGAAAAAACAAAACATTCAGCATATTATTTCTAAAAAAGAAGACTCTTCCTGATGACCTGTCAAGAGGCATTTAACACTCTTTTCTCTGTCACAGGCTTTCTGAACCTCGAAACCTATTAGAAATAAGATGCATCCCAATGTTTAAGATTAGACTAAGTGTTATAGTGCAATAAAATCTGCTGTGTGAACACGGCACTATGGCCTGAATACCTGTTCTAAGATATTCTTAAGGTGCAAGTATGCCTCCTGAGGGGTGAGCTTCAGCTCCACAATCAAGCGATCGATTTTGTTAATCACCAGCACTGGGCGTATATTCTCCAGCCATGCTTGTCGCAGGACTGCTTGAGTCTAAGAAGGGAATAGTTTTAAAAAAAATATCCATTACAGAAAGCTTGATACCACAAAAAAAGACAGAACATTAAAAAATAAAATATAATCCTAAAATTGAATAAACATGTAGTAAAGGACAGGTTGACACTCAAACCAGAAATCTGATTCCCATGGTGTACAGTGTTAGTTATTGAAGAATTCTGCAGGATGGCAGAATTTCATGGCAAAAACACCCACAATAACAAAAAAAACCCCTATTTAGAAAAGCATGCTTTTTTTTTCATGGCTATCTCAGTTTTATTTTGCATATTTTTTCACTTTCAAAACTCTAAGAGTCTACGTAAATATATGAAATTACTTCTTTAAAGAATTCTCTATACAAATATTCCATTACCTGAAAAATTGCATACTCACTGTTTCAACCCCGCATCATTACACCCACTCACCAGTATTGTTCAGTTTTTCAGCGTAACTACTTTCACACCTCGAGTGCACTGTCATTTATTAAAAGTTTTACAAAACTTCTTAAACAGCTCATCTTTCATTTCTATATAACACACTTCAGACTTCACTTATTCTGTCTTCCCTACCCTCTTTCTCTGTTTAATACACTTTATTTCACCTGTGGACAGACTCCTTCAACAGCATCCACCACTATGATGCAACCATCACAGAGTCGGACAGCAGTAGACACTTCTGAAGAAAAATCCACGTGCCCTGGGGAGTCTATTAAATTAATGAGGTACTCCTGATCACCTAGGATCAAACAATAAATTGACATTTCAGAACAGTTTTCAAAAAATATTTCTTTCAGCCACCTAGTTATACTGCTTCAGCTATTATCTGTAACTGTCATGACATTAACTACAAAAAAACCTTTACAGCACAGTGTAACAGGCATCTTGACATAGTAGTAAAGACTGTACTAGAACTTGTTTTTTTGAAAGAAGTCTTGCCTTTAAGTGCCATTAATTCAAGATTAAAATTTAAGTACTTAGATCTAAAATAAAAAGATAAAGGCAACTATTCTTATAGCCTCCACTCAGAGATAGGATTGAAGATGGTTTTCCTAATGCTGAGATGAAACTCAATTATCTTGGCTGGCTGTCGAATGCATGATTAAGTCTCTGCAGAATCCACAAATTCCTAAATGGCCTAAACACAAAAAGCCCACAAAAGAGAAAAATACAAAAGTAAAAGCCGCACGCAAAAAGTTCACAACAGCAACAACAAGGAGACAGGGAAAACTAACAAAAGTATGCATTACAAATCACATTTGCCAGCACAAAAAACTTACCTTTCACAAAGTGCAGTGAAATTGCACTAGATTTCATTGTTATTCCTCGGATCTGCTCATCTTCTCTACTGTCTAGATATCTCAGCTGAGTACAAAACCAAAAGAACAGGTGATGAGTCTGTAGAATTATCTCCACAATTTCTTATCAACTGTCAAAGACTACGAGCGCAAGAAAACAAGGTTTAGCAAGACTAGAATTGGAATTTTCTTAATCATCACAGATTTACAATCCCAGCATGCATACACCACAATTTCATTAAAAAAGACAGTACAACTCTACCTTTCCTGCCAAGCGGCTGGAGATTATTCCGTTGCTAGATATAAGACAATCAGCTAGAGTAGTTTTGCCTGAAAAGAAAAATAAATTACTTAGATTAAATGAATACAAACAACGGCAAAAGATGCAACAATATTATGAATGCCGACAACACGCAGTGTTCTAAAACATCAGCACTAATAAAAGCTTTTAAGTACCACAAAAGTATAAATTAACTTTCAAAAAACCAAATCCAATTATTCAGCTTCACCTGTTAGGTACACATGAATTTGTTTTTGAAGAGTGGATGCAAACTTACCTGTCATGACCCGAAAAGCAATTGAAATAACAAACAGTACATCAAAACCTCAGTATAGCAGGCAATTAGAAAAAATATTTGTGTTATAAAATAAGTGTTTATTATTATTTCCACCTACATAACAAACTTGTTGTAGTAAGTAAACACAGAAAAAAAACAGCCTACCTTACAAGCATATATTTAATGCTGACATTCACCACCACAGAAGTAGAAAACATTCCGTTTCAACTATTCCAAACTATTACAGTATAATGCTCTCTGAAGTTCTTAAAGATAAGCTGTACCAGGCCAAGAAAAAGGTGTACAGAGCAAATTTACATCCCTGAATCAGGTTTAAGACAGTTTAAAACTAAACTCATGAAAACCTACTGCTTTGAACCAGTGACCAAAACATCTCACCACCGTTCCAACACACACAAGTTTCCTCTGGGGGTCTCTGCCAGCCACAGACACCTGCCTTACCATGATCCACGTGGGCTAATATACAGATATTCCTGATGCCGGACGTCTTCTTCTGGAGGCCAACCATCTTTTCCACGCTGGTGAGCACCATGGTCGGCTACTTCTGTGAGTGGAGGAGAGTATTTTATTTAGGAGTCAACTTGAGAAAACGCTTTGGATTTTTTTTAATTACATCAACTGTGATTAGCGCTGCTCATCTGGGAAACCCCGTGGAGCGCGTCCCGTCCCCGGGCCACCACCTGCACCGCACCTCGGGCACCTCAAACTCGGAGAGCACGGGCCTGTTCGGACTTTAACCCGGAGCAGGAGGCTGGGCTGGGTCAAGCTTGGTTGGGGACAAACACTGAGCCCGGACAGGCACAAACCTCACGGGTCACCCTCCGGCCGCGGTCCGCCCTCCCCTGCCGCCCCTTCCAGCGGGCACCGCCGCGCTGCCCCCGGGGCTTCCCCGGCCCCGCAGTGCCCCGGGAGGGGGGCACAGACCGCCCCGGGGCGAGGGCTGCGCCGGCACCGGGGCGGGGGAAGCGGGGAGTCAGCCCTGCTGCCCCCGCGCCCCTCCCGGAGCGGGGAACACTCACCTGCGCTCGCTCCGGCGCCGCTCCCGGAAACCCGTCCCGGCGCCGCTCCCGATCCCGCCCCGTGACGCCGGACGGAAGCCGGGCCGGGGCCGCTCCCCGCGGTGCCGCCGTTGCCACGGGACGCGGCGTCCTTGGTTACCGGCCGGGGCGGCCGCAGCGGGGATGGGGCCGCCGCGCTGCCTGTGTGAGATCTGCTCCTGCGGGTGAGTAGGTTCCGCTCCCAGCAGATTCGCGGACGGCACCACGATCTGCTGGAGGGCAGGAAGGCTCTACGGAGGGACCTGGACGGGCTGGAGCGATGGGTCGAGACCGACGGTGTGATGTCCAACAAGGCCAAGTGCCGGGTCCTGTCCTTGGGTCACAACAACCCCATGGAGTGCTACAAGCTTGCGGCAGAGCGGCTGGAAAGTGGCCCAGCAGAAAAGGACCTGGGGGTGCTGTTTGACAGCGTCTGATCATGAGGCAGAGTGTGCCCAGGTGGTCAAGAAGGCCAATGGCTCCTGGCCTGTGTCAGGAACAGTGTGGCCAGCGGGACCAGGGACACGGCACTGGTGAGGCCACACATCAAGTGCTGTGTCCAGTTCTGGGCCCCTCAATTCAGGAAGGACATTGAGGTGCTGGAAGGGAGTCCAGAGAAGGGCAATGAGGCTGGTGAAGGGTCTGGAGCACAAGTCCCATGAGGAGCAGCTGAGGAAGCTGGGGTTGTTTATCCTGGAGAAAGGGAGGCTCAAGGTGACCTTATCGCTCTGTACAACTCCCTGAAAGGAGATTGTAGCCAGGTAGGGACATTGTCTTCTCCCAGGCAACAAGTGACAGGATAAGAGGACACAGCCCTAAGCTGTGCCAGGGGAGGTTTAGGTTGGACATTAGGAGGAATTTCTTCACAGAAGGGATGGCTAGACATTGGAATGAACTGCCCAGGGAGGCGGTAGAGTCACTGTCTCCAGAGGTGTTTAAGGAAAGGCTGAATGTGGCACTTGGTGCCACAGTCTAGTTTACATGGTGATGTTTGGTCACAGGTTGGACTTGATGATCTCAGAGGTCTTTTCCAACCTGGCTAATTCTGTGAGCAGTGCCCCAGGCCACCGGGGAGTGGGGAGGGTGATGGGGCCTCAGGGCCCCAGCAGGGTGGGGGTCCTCCCCCAGGAGGTGGCAGTGGGGCCACTCAGCACTCCGGGCCCACCCCACAAAGTCACCCTTGATCTCACCTTCCCTCACACACCCTGGGTTACGTGGGGGTCCCTTGCCTGGTCACAGCTAATATTTTTTGCAGTGGGAAGGTGGAAAATGAGTAACAGCCCCATTTCAACAGTTTCAGGCTTCCCTCTTTTCTAGAAAGGGATCTTCTCAGTAAATATGAAGCAGTATGTTTACATTTAAATCGGGTAGGGGTAAAAGAAGATCTTAAATGCACTAAAATGGAACACAATGGAGAGAATCTTTGAAAGCCACCCAAACTAAATGTCAGGATCAGTCTTTTCCATAAAGCCAGCTCCCATTGAAGGACTGCACGAAAGGAACCCTTGGATGAGTTCTCACAGCCTTGTAAGAAACCTGTGCAAGCACTGCAGCCTTTAAGAGAGGTTTATTAGATCTGCCTTTCTGCCCTCACACCCAGTAGCACTCACCACTGTGAAGTGAAACACCACTACTTCTTCACATTCAATGGTCCCACATAGAGAGAAACAGTTCATCATTGTCCTATAGCCTCTTTGGCCCAGGGAGGCTGGCACAAGAGGGTACAGTAGACCTTTTTTTGTTTAAAATTACTATTTCAGGTCTATAAGCAATATTATTTATGCCATAGGGAAAAAAATTCACAAGTCAGGTTTCTCAAAATAATAAGGGACTTCAACCTCACAAAATTCAGCTATATGTTTATAGGTATCAGTCACAACTGTTAATATTTTCAATTTCTTCTCCTAATTTCTTCTTAAAAAAGCCCAAACAACCAAACCAAAACCAGAAAAATAATCATCATATGATTCAAAGATTCAGTCTTCAGTATTAAAAAAAGATCTAACAACTACATACAAGAAGAATCATAGTAAGATCCAAAGAATGGGCTCAATTTTTTTTTGGAGTACTGGGCCAACCCTATGGCAGCAAAGGGTACCATGAACTACAGGTTTCATATCAAGGTCTGCAGCAGACACACTCCTCATATGTTTCTGTGGGGGAAGTCTGTCTATCTGTTCATGAGCCACCTTTTTTCTAATCTGTAGACAGAGATCAGAGGCAGGCAGTGAGCAAAGCTCCTCACGTTATTTTTGGCTGAGACTCTGGCGAATTTTGCCCCATAAAATTGTTTCAAAAGTCCTAGATTAATGAAGAGTTGGAAAGCATTGTTTTCATGATGAGATAACAAATCTGGCTTAGGCTCAAGTATAAAGATGGTGAGATAACACAATGAGAGAGCACAAAATAAGGTTTAACTCAACTGAAAATTCTCAATCCAAAAACCTAGTTTAATAATACAAATAATTGAATTAAACATGCAGAAAGCTTGTGGTTTAAAACAAACATCACTGAAGTTTTTACAGTCAATAGAATCTTAAGCCATTATTAGTTTAGGCAGCACATTGTGTTTGCTTCAGTGTATAGTGTTTCTGTTTTTAGGGGAAGGCTGGTCACTTGGCAGTGTTACCTGGATATTGGAATGCATAAACATCCTAGAAGAGATTTCAAAGCAAATATAAAGATCTAATGTTTTGTACAAATTATCATTTAGCTATTTGCAGAAAATTTTGTGGACATAAAATTACTGCTTAATTCTAAATAATAAAATAACAGGAAACAATCTTTCCTAGCTTTTCCCAGAAGAAAAAAAAAAACTAAAAAAACTTATAAATACAGGGAGAAAAGCCAGTACAACAGAACTTTATTCTGCCTTCTCTAATACAGGATGTAAAATCTGGCTTCCAAAGAAGAAAAAAGCCTCTGTGGGAGATGACCTCTCTGCACTCAAGAATAGTATTTGTCTGCTATAAAAGATACATAAGATGTATACAAAGATGCATACAAAAGCATAAAAGATACATGAAAGGTGCTTACAAAAGCATAAAAGTTTAGTTTTGAGGTACAAAAATAAACTACTGCTTTATCTTCTCAATCTGTCAGCTACCCCTCACTTACTGGACTTTTGTTATCATTATCATAAAGATCTAGATTCTGGAATAAATGTAAGTTAGAAGGAAAGAGGAAGATCTCTCTAAAATATCTCTAAAATAAGCCATCATACTGACCACATGGAAATAACACAAACCCCCAATAAAACCGACCAGATCTCCTGTCAACATTAGGAAAGTAGATAACTCCCAAAAATAGTGTCCATCCATCATTTCTGTCTTTCAGACCACAGCATGTGTACTGTCAGTTAAAAAATAAAAGTTTTGAGTTGGAAGGAGGGCTTTAATAAGTTTTTTATTATGATAAACATTAAACTTTTCTCATTATTAGTCTAGTTCTCTGGGAGGAAAAGGATTTGTGGGAAAATTTCAAGGGTCTATCTAGCATTGCATAAAAACAAATGTATGTATGCCAGGCCCTAAATAAGTGAAATGCACCAGCATTCTATTAAAATAACCAGAACAACAGCATTTGGCACTAGAGAGCTCATACACTGTCACTTCTAGTTAGCTGAGATTCTATTCAGACCTTATGCAAGCCACAAGTTAGTTGGTCTCCCTCAAAGAAGAGAAAGAATAATAATCCATCAAAGCAGGCACCAGTCAGTCATGGGAAAAGGCACATTCTCACCAAATTAGTTTGAATTATCAGTAACTCTGGGGTTGAAATTAAGATAAATACAGGGAACAACAAGTTAAAAATAATCAGTGTTTCAAGGACTGGCCAAACATATTTCATTTATCAGAGCTGCAATCTGTCTTCTCTGAGGATTTGTAGCATTGTGATGGCCTATATAAAGTTAGTATCTAAATGAAAACTTTTGCTTTAGCTGCTGGACAACATCCTGAAGTAGATTTATCAGTTTACCAAAAATACCCTGATCTCTTCTCCAAGTCAAATTCACATTGATATTAAGGTAATTTTACGTTGCTATTTAGGCCCACTGGAAGTACTTTCACAGCACAGAGTAGGATGGAGGATCTTCCTCAGCAGTCTCATCTGATTCAAAGTAATTCTGTACATAGAGTCTGCTCAGAATTATTTCATATACTAGAAATGACTGGGATGAAGGACATTTTTAGATCAGCAAAGAATTCTAATAAAATTGCAAAAATCTCTTTTCTTGGAGAGAGAGAGTAGATAACTTCCACTTCTGGGTTAAATCTACCAAGAACTACAGGCTCACTCTGCAAGTAATTATTTTTCTGGTGTCTGTTTCTGTTTGTAGCATGTCCATTCAGCAACACTGACAACCTTGCTTTGCAAATATTCAGAGTTAAGTCCTTAAAGACTGGTGACACCAGAGCAGAGGAGGCTTTTTTGTTTGATGATTGGTCTGGATCAGCATATGGCAAACTGAAGATTGTCACAGTGAAGTTTTTGCAGACGAATAGTGTTTGTTTCAAACTCCTTTGAATTTTATGCCAAAAAAATACACAAAGAACATTATAATTTGATAACCTATATTTCAACTAGCTTTCAAAGCATCCAGTGTTTTTTGTTTCTGCATAGCTGTTACTTTTAGAAGCTCTGTGACACAGCATATGCTGTTTATACTTTCTGAAAAAAACATTACAAAGGTGAAAACTGAGTTTCATGACAAATGTAATGACAAGCAAACACTGTGCTGAGAAATAGCACACACTTACCTCCTTGTTTTCCTACCTTTCCGGTTCTTGCCCTCTTCTTCCTTTTTCCTTTTCCTTCTATGTTCTGAAAAGGTCTCTCAATTGTTACTTGACTTGATTGAAAAGGAGTAAGGACCTTGGGCTTTGAAAGGATCTGGATTCTTAGACAGGGCTACTTCATTTCTCATTTTTTGAACTACTGAGCTGGCAAATTCAGGCAGCACAAACTAATCCCAGCTTTAGGATCTCCAGTCTCAGATAACTTCTTGTAGTGGTTTTTCCATTTTCATTTTTCCATTTTCCCAACAGGAGTCCTTCGTGTCTGTTTCTGTATTCCATTTTACCTTGCTTTAATTTATTGTTTTCCTTTTTGGTAGTGAGTACTAGCTAAATTTCTCCACATACCTTTGAACTATTCCTTGGATATCTACCTTCCTGAGACTTGAATTCATTTGTACTCAGTCAGAGCTGTACACTTTTACCCTTCTGGGTTTTTAGATATTTTTGCTTTTCACGTACAGAATTTTACAATACTTTTTATTTGAAAAATTATTTACTGGTTTTTTCCTTTTGCTATTATCTGAACCAGTATTGCAAGTTGTCAGCCAGAAGGAGGAAGATCTTTTGTTACATATTTCCTTGAGGGAGAGCTCAAACAACAATCACTTCAGCCAGAGAGATGGGTTTTATGCAAATTAGAATGAATATAACAAGATTTTCAAAACAATAATAACATGTAAATTTTAATTTTATGAGTCATTTATGCAAAACAACAAGGTGTAAGTAAAGAATTGTCATGGTATACCTTTGAGCACAACGGTGTCATTGATTTAGGCATCAGTGACAAGCAGGTGTAATTGAAATAAAACCTATTAAGAAAAAGAGATGTTTACTTCTAAATAAACATGGATTTGGGATAGAATTCAGTCAGTCCTTGGAGAAAAAAGGGGTTAAAAGTCAGAAATGGTCTGCAGAACACCAGAGATTCCACACCACTAAAATTTTAGTCAGAAAGTATTAACGATAGTGGTGAAAATAGGTGAGATGTACAGAAATAAAAAGACAAGTGATAAGGGAATACAGTAAAAAAGAGGCAGTATGAGACAAGAAATGGAGTTAGCGATCTTTACAAGTAAAACTAATAATATCGAGAAAGATTAAAGAAAAGAGAGAAAAGCCATCCTGGTGATAGCATCATTGAGAGGACTGAGTTCAACTCTATCCATCCCTTGTACTCTGTACCAAGGACTAACTCACATCTGATACTGGTTTTATTGATGTATTAGTGTACTGTGCTCTGGGACCTGTGCCATCAGCCATCAACATTTTGTGGTTTTCTCACTCAGAACTAAGATTTTAAACCAAACCTACTGACACTGTTCGATCCTCCCCATTTGTTACTCACTCCCAGTAGATGGTGTGTGGGTTTTCCCCTGCAACGAAACTATTCCGACTGATCTCCCCCGCTGTGTTTTGCCCAGGCGCCATCGCTGCTGCCACAAACGCACGAAGATTTACGACGATGGGCTGCCACCGAGCCACAGAACCGAGTATGTGGACAACTACCCCAGCTATGGCAACATCTGCCCGCCCAGCAGCTGTAAGCCGAAACCTGAGTTCCAACAGCACCGCGGCAAAATGGATGGGATCTCCATATTTAAGTAAATATTTTGAAGCAACGCGTTTTACCACTGCTCTGTGAAGTTTTTCATGCTTTCTTTTTTTAAGGGGGGGAACTAAACATTGCACTGCTGTCTTCTCAAAATGCAACCGTTGCATCCTTTACGCTTTTTGCATATTTAAGGGATAGATTTTGAGTGCAGAAATACGGCTGCCACAGAAAGGTGGTAAAAAATAGCGAAGCCCGCGTACAGAAAGATTTGTGTTATTTACAGCGTCCTTTAGCCTGTAAAGATAATGTAAAATTTTTGTCTTCATTTTCAGCCTCTTTAGGAAATCTAGGTCTTGTGGAGCCTGAAAAGCTGGCAAGCTGGGGAACTTTCTGTAATACACATGTGGAATCTGAGATAGTGGGAAAATGAAATCTTAAGAAAAAGGATTTTTTTTTTTATTCATAGTTCTAAATTATTACTTTCAAGAAAGCAAGCTGTAAAGGGGTTTAGGAGTTCTGTCAGTGCACAGACTCTGATGTTAAGCTTACAGAATTAAAGAGCATCTTTCAAAGAGAAAAAGATATCACTTATTCATTGTTAGTGATGTGACAGCCACACCAACCTTTACTTTTTCCGTTATTATTTTTCTTTTAAGCTATGAGGGCAACGGGTGAAACTTCTTTGTTTATTAAAAAACAGACATAAATAAAAAACCCAAATGCCATTCTGTCAGATTGGTCATGTACTGTATGGACTGTTTAGACACCCATATATATATAATACACCCCTTTAATGTAATGTGCCCATATAAAAACAGTGGAATTATGTTTCTGATTATATTCCATTCTCCTCATGCCATTAGTAAATGCTACCCCTCATAGTAGTTTGAGCTTTGCTCTGCTTCTGCTTCCTGGATCATTTCTTTGCAAAATTACAGCAACTTTCTAAGTCTCCTTTCAGATATTTTAAATAATATTTTTAACCTGTGTATGAGATTCAGAGTGTTGAAAAAGTTGCTTCACCATTTACCTTTGAAAAAAGGCTCTATCATGCATCAGAGCCCCTTGAATTTATGTACTATAGTTTGCTTCCCTCTGTGCTACCCCTCTAACATATGACATCAGGATGATTTTTCAGAGTAAACATCTTAAGCTGTCATTTTTCCATATAGTGGAAAAAACCTGACTTCTTCAGGGAAAAAAAGTAAGTTTTTTTAACCAGTCTTTTCTTTTTCCCCACTTCAGAACTGATTATTTACCATATGATGTTGTGAAGAGACCTTTTCGGGCACCAGCAGAATATAGACCAAAGTCGGGAAAGATTGACCTGGGGACCATATACCAGAGAGATTATAATCCTCATAAAGTAGGACCAGTGACATTAGCAAGACCTCGAGAGAGAAAACACACTACAGATGCAAAATTGGATACCATACCAACCTATCGAGGTAATGAGATATGCCACCTACAGAAAGAGAAATAACCAAGATGAAGGGAGTATTCTGAATAATCTACATTAGAAACTGGATTTGTTAGTTTGGGACAGAGTAAGACATAACAGAAAGCAGGTCATAATGCCTTAAAATGTTGAGCACTCCAGTTGTTCGGGGGTGATGTTCATTGGTTCTAAACGAAAAGTCCTCTCTGAGGTTTTCTTGGCTAGAAGGAAATTCTAACATACACTTGGTTAGGCTGTCTCAGGCAAAAGTGGATTGTAATTAGAGTGCAATATATCTTTCAGTTAGTTTTAGTTCATGTGACATATTTTGCCACAGAGTAGGTCAAAAGTGGATTTTGGATTTCTGCTTGTGTATGTTATAGCTTGTGTATATATCATCCTAGTAAGGATCTGTCTTGACACAAATTATTCTATTACAACAGTCAGCATAAAGGAGCTAAATCTCCTTTTATGTCATTCTGGGAAGTGACCTTGATAAACTTTACACCACTAGAGAATTTTATACATGTGTTACTGAATTTGTTACATGTACTGCATTTTAGCCAGTTAAAAGTAAGTAGAAATAAATTACAAGACACAATCTACTGAAAATCAAGATGTTCCACATTACAATACCATTGGTATCAAAGAGATAGTTGAAATAAAAAGGATCAGATGTGGGTATTAAAACAGGAAGTTAGAATTCTTGGTGTGAAATGAGCAGAGGAGAGAGTGCAGTGACAGAAGAGCTGGAAGGATAAAATGTAAGAAAATAGTCTCTTTAAAATCAGTTGTACTGCACTAGCTTCTTCAAGCTTAGGCCTCTGCTAGACAGAAATGCATTTATGTAAATACATTCTATTTATATTTATTAATTGTAAATAGTTACAAGGAAATGTAAATATTTCTATTTAGCATGCACATAAGTAGTAAGTTAGCAAATAATGAATAAATTAGCCTTGTCCCAGCACACAACTTAGACAGCATGCAATTGCTTTTTAAAATTTAAAATGCATGTTAGCAACATGAAACAGGGAGTAAGGATGAAGGAGTGAAAAAGCACTGAAACTAAGTACAGGAATTGCAACCCAAAAAAATGATTTCAAGTGCCTGTGAAGAAGTTTAGACTGGGCAGTAAGTTTGGTAAGTTTTGTAACTATAGCAGAACAGTCTGGCAAAGAAAACAAAAATCCCAAGAAGCTTTAAAAGGATGTAATGTTGATATGGAAATTAAGAGATGATTCTATCAAGCAGTAGTGAACATGACCCATTGACCTATAAGGTTCCTTTCACTCTTGTATACTTGCATAAACTTCTAAGTAAAATGGAAGATATTGTATATAAAACTTGTACAGGGCTATTTTCTGTATAAAGCACACACTAAATAAGCACATGCAAAATTTTTTTCCTTGAGAAAATAGTCAAAACAAGGCATCATGTACAATTCTGTCTGTTTTAATTACACACTATAATAGAAGACAGTTTTGCCATATCACAAACATGCAGATAAAATTATCATTCTCACATCCATTTTCTTTGTTTTGCAAGATTTAATACCAGAAGAATTTGTCTTAATTTTAAAGGAATAGTCTTAAGAACACCTGTATGGTGGAATTTCGGTTTTGCCTTACAGATGACTATAGGTTATGGGAAGCTCAAAGAACGGAATCTTGTAAGGTGGAGCGGACGTACCAGCCACCTACAGAGAGGTTTGGAAATCCTTCCACGTTTCAAGATGACTACATTCCTAGGGAACCGAATCCCCCAGAAAGTTTTAAACCTTCTGCAGTCAAGCTGCCAGATGGGCCTTTCGATGGGAACACCATCCATCGCACTGCTTATGTTGTTCATGAGATTGAACCACGATTCGTAAGACCAAGGGAAGAGTACAAGCCATGCGACCAACCCTTTGAAGATCTCACAACGCACCAGAGAGACTTCAAAGGGATACCTGGGCAACAGGCAAAAAGCTGCAAGCCCGAACATAGAAAAGTTGGATCTGATGCTCCTTTTAGTGGAACCACTGAATTCCAGGATCGTTATCAGCCAGTGCTGGTTTCCTTGCCTGAGTTCCGCAAACCCAGAGAGTACGTTCCACCCACAGACAAGATGGATCTTAACTCCACGAACCGTCTTGACTACATTTCACATAAGATTTGTCCTGCTGCCCCAATAAGACCACCTCATGGAAGAAGAATCAATGCACCTTTTCAAGGGAACACTACTACAAGAGAAGACTTTAAACCTTGGAGCATCTGCCCGCGAGGGCTTATTAAGAAAGAACAAGAAATTCCAAGACCCACGGGAAAATTTGCTGATTTAACTACATTCAGATCTCACTTCATACCACTTCAGGGCACTCCAGCTCAAAGTTGCAAACCTGTACATTCTGTAGGTCTTAATGCAGTTCCTTTTCAAGATGAAACTCTGTATCGCATAGATTACACTCCAAAGAAAACAGAGATCTGCCCCGCACATCATCCCTCTAACCTGGGTTATGTCTATGTAAACACAGATTCTCAGGGTCACCAATTCTTCCGCCGGTTGAGTCCAGAACCCTCCGAGCCAAATTGTAATCCTATTCCAAACGAAGTAGCTGTGACATAATACTGAAGTGCAATATTTCAAGCACCCTGGTGAAAAAATCGGAATCCAACTTGTTCAGTTTTTCTTTAAATAACACTGAAAGCAAATAACGTAAATTTTGCTTTTAGAAGTTTGAAGAAAACCAAAGCAAAACCAGAAGCTTATTACAAGACCAATAAAGGTTTGCCAAATGCTCCAGGAATACTACATCTTACATAGTATCTGTCCTTTTTTTGATTGTACATTCTGATTTCCTTGAATTCTCAGATATCATTATGCTCCATGTCAAGCATATGTATTGCACATTTAATTCTTCCAGATTTTCTGCAACCAAATGATTGTATTTGTGAAATAGCAAGTGTCTTTTGATGGTAATGTCCTTTACAGAAAGCAAATAATGCTATCTATAATAATCTAAGTAATCAGTAATAATCTCAGTAATCTGATAAAGTCTTCTTCTTTACATTTTGCTGCCCAAATCACAAGATAGAATGCCATGACACATTTCTAAAAACCTGGGTTTAGCTTTAGTCATAGTTACTTTTCCTTCATTCCATTCTAAAGTGAATATAAAGGTCACACTGTAATTTCTGGTAGCAATCAACAAGTAGTAACCTTGGTCTTTTTCTGTACGTGTAGTTGAAACCATTCAAACACCAAAAGCAGATCATTAGACTCTGTTTTCTTATTTCCCTGATCATGCTCTTTCAGCCTTACTTCCTAAAGTAACAAAACTCATGCAAAGCTCTGACCACACTGAAACCCTCAGTGCATGTGTCCTCAGCAGTTAAGTAATTTTTAAACCCAGTGTACAAATTCAATCAAATTTCACAATGAGATTGCAAAGATTTTTTTTTTTTTTAATTTCTAACGTAGATGGTGGGGAAGCAGAGAGAATCAGGCTCAAAAGGTTAACATCCACCATAGTTTGATCCTGCTCTCTGATCTTTAAAGCTAAACAGCTGGTTAGCACTGCCAGAGTTCACTGCAGAGGCAGTCTGAAGGAAAAAATGGCAGAAAACTGTACAGGTGTAAGTAGAGATAACAGAAAATAGTGTAAACTCAGTTAAAAAAAGAAATATCAGCCAAGATGCAAAAATCTGTAGACAGCCTGGCTTCAGTCTGTCTGCTCTTCAAAGAATTGCTTGTTCCAAATACACAGAAACCAAATTTTTTACAGACATTTTATATGACTATGCTTCTGTATGAGATATTTAGTATTTTCTCTGTATATCCTTAGTTGATTTTGGGGAATCTAAATGAACCAATTAATAGTTCTATGATTAACTGTATTATCCTGCTCTATCACAGTACTCCAGTATGATTTTTTTCTCAGTATTGCATATCTTACGCCTAATGGTGTAGAACAGAGTTCTGCAGAATTATGTGCCTGTACTTCATAAACAAAATCAGTCATAAAAGGGCTAAGAGCAACGACAGAAACATTTTTAAAGCAGGAACTTGGTCATATGAAAGCAAGAAAGCTGAACTGGACATATCAGCTGTGCAAAAAAGCATTGCATGAGAGAGATCCAGACATCATTAGAGCGTCAGTCACTTTCAGACAATTCTTCTTTCATACTGTGTTTTGTAATATGACTTATTCTGTTAATGAAACAGCAATTGTTATACTTTTCTCTCCGAAGATTATTCATGTCCCTCAGATTGTGAATGAACAAGAACAATGTAAATCTGTGAGATCCTAAAAGTAGGACAGGAAAAAGTCCAGCTCGTTGTCATCTTCCTTTACCACAGAAGAAAAACTTATGAACACCCCTTTTAGTCAATCTCTGTCTGGCCACAGATGAGGAAACAACAAAGTCAAACCTTTGCACAGTTACATCTACTCAGGTCCATATCCTACACACAACCTTGGTACCTCTTGAGCAGTTTACAGAAGCTCCTAATGCCTTCCAGCTCTCTTTCCTAGGGAGGGAGAAATGCAATCTGAATCCATGAAGTTACGTGTGCCTGCATGTGCTGATCCAAATGGCTCTTCCTCTGAGTCTGTGAGTGAGCCCAGATGCTTTTTTTAATTTACACAGCTGTTTTTTCAGTTCTGAAGTCACTTCCCTCCCCTAAGTTATGGAAAGTAATTTGCTGCCACCTACCAGCACGGTACAAAAATTTTGAGAGGAAGTGGAGGGCATATTCAGATACATTTAACAGTTCCTCTGCAGATGCGTTTAAAGACTTTTAGGGTGGAGGGGGATATTGCCTTTCATTTTGTCCTTAATGTTTTCTCCTAAGTTTAATAGTGAAAGAGAGAAGTCGTTATTACTTTACAGTTGAAAGAGCCACAACATATTGATGGTGCTTCCAGAAAAAGCATCAAATGATACTATAAACCTTCAGACAGTATTCAATACTTGATATCAAGTTTTTCATAAGCAACATGTTATTGAAATGCAGATCCAATGAAGAGCAGGCTGGAAAACTAATATTTTTCCAAAATAACAGCTGTTAAAAAAGCATTTTATGATGTCATGCTAAACCAAGATGTAAAAGCAGAGAAGTTATTCATGGATTCAGTTGCTATTCTAGAAGAGCTTTCCATGCACTCTGCCATACAGCAGCAGGCTGCACAGAATCTTTACTTTGTTTTCGAGACTGCAAAAAGGGAATGCACTGCTGAACCAAAGGAAAATTAAACAGACCCGTGCACCTTTGCCAATATTACCATCTAGGATAACTCTGGAACACCACCATCCACTGCTAGACATTTAATTTCTATTTAATAAAATTTTTTAAAAGCTTTTATTGTTCATACTGTTTATGAGACTCTTCTTTCTAATGACTATTACCTATATTGGATATTCTGAAACAACTTCTTTTTCATGTAGCTATTTTCACCACTCACTAAATATAAAACATGGAGCTGTTCTGTAGGATCTAAATGAACCCTGCTTGGTGAAGGCCCAGCAGAGAAATGTAACTTTATTCCACCTTTTACAAAATCCTGATTCTAGATTTCAGTGAATCAGAGCTGACTTGTTTGAATTTTGGCAAATTCTCTTCCTTCTTTTTCACTCAGGTTACATCTATGTTATCTTTTAACAGTAGTGCAAACCAGACTGTAGTGAAGCTGAGAATCTGTCTGATAAGCTGTTAAAAATACGAACTGAGGCTCTGAAAAAATCCCAGAATGATGGACATAGGAAGCTGATAAAATAACAAAGAATGAAAGCATGGCTACCATGAAAATCACGGTGATAAACAATCTCTGGGTAATCACAGTGTTGAATAATCAAACTATACTTTATTTCAGAAATATCAAAACTACGTTCAAGAAAGCTAAAATCTTCAGTTACTGGAGAAGCAATAAAATCTACAGAGGAATGTCATGCCAATTGCAATAAGAAACATTTACAGCACTGCTTCTGTATAGCATGCATACTTAAAGACAGAGTTAACGCAACAAAAAATGCTATGTGTTAACATTTGAAAACTTTAAATATAAAGGGAAAACATGAATAAGAAATTTTGGTAATAAGAAAAAATATACGTCCAAAAATCTTTATTAAACACTGTACAAAACAAAATATTGCACTTTTAAATCAGACAATAAATATCTACAAAAGTATCTTACAAATGTTTTATTTTAATTTAAAAAAACGGCTTAAACAATCAAGACCCATTGCTGATTTTAAAGGTAATGATCAGGAATATCCTCTCCTTGCAGTCAGCCCTGGACTCAACAGTCCACCTTAAACATTTTCTATACAGTAGTGCTAACCTAATTTTCAGTGATGCAAACCCTGTGCAGGAATGCTGTGTAGGAACTGCTCTAACAGCACACCCGCTCGCCAGCCTGGAACAGCTCAGTGGTGTAACACAAGAGCCAAGTCAATGCAAGCACTCAGGCCTCCAATATGAGCAGTAGTTTGGAAACTACAAAAGAAAAAAAAACATTTATTTTCTGCCTCCTGTGGGGTTCCCTCTGCTTACAGCCCAAATCAGACAATCTGCAATATGGAAAATAATTTAGCCAGGAATATCATAATAAGAATTTATCAACTTGCAAAAGACTCCGATGGTTAATGGTCATGATGAAAAGTCATCTTGATGGAAACTGCTCAAAATAAGCTTCTTTCACTTGTTTATCTTCATAATTAATAATTCCTCCTTGGACATTTTTCCCCATTAATGGAGAAAAATAAAATGATTATTCAAGACAGGAAATCTGACAGCCATGTTTGGCCAGTTATTGGCTCCCCATTTGACTTGATGTGCAAGAGAACAGTGATCACAGTTTCCTTCACAGCTCTGACAAGGAAGCCTTCTGTCTAATTTATTATCAGTACTGAAGTGTAATCGTGCCAGAACTTCAATCGTACTTCAGAGACTGGAATTAGAATAGAAACAACAAAAAATGACACCTCATTTATTCAAAACAGCTTTGAAAATTGTATTAGCATCTATAGTGTCTTTTACTGCATACACATAAGTACAAGCATGAAAAATTGAATGTACTTCTGTGTATCCATCTCACAGCTAATATCAGTAAAACATATCCTGTGAGATCAACCCTTCAGCTCAAGCTGTTTATGAAAATGAGGTTGCTGCCAAAAATTTTACAACTACAAGCCACAGCTTCTATAAATTTAAAAATTGTGTTAAATATAATAAAAAAATTGAAAACCTAGGGGTCAATAGTTGCTGCAAAATTTCTCAAAGTATTTTTGTGACATTTTCTCTTAAGTTAAGGACAGTAAACCCTATCTGCTGTTTTTAGGTAATGCTTTTTTCCCCCTGATAAAATTATAATGTGATGGCCTGTAAAATTTTACAGATGATATGCCATGATCTTGCTAATCCAGAAACAAAAATGTTTAAAACATTAAAAGTTCCATTGCAAAGAGTGAATAATAAAAGTTCCCAGAAAAAATATCCTGTCCAGCACATCAATCTGTAATACTGTTTTTTTCATTAGCCCCACGTTTCCATTTAATTGTTACAACTAATGTCTCTTTTACAAGTATATACTTCAAGCATGTTAGATTAATGGACCTCTCTTCTCATCTCTTCACTGCAGCATCATGAACTTGCCATAGAGGACTTACATTTCTTGACATGATTGACAACATCTTTGTTTGTAGGTGTCTATCAAGCATAACTTTAGTTGCTTTACAAATGTACAGTAGTGAGTTGTATCCTTGCATTCGCCTTCTGAAAAATATATTTAGACATTACAAGGCTTTATAATGAACAAAAGAGAAACAGCAGAACTTGTCACTGTAATTGTAAACAACTGATGGATTCCTGGTAGCTTTGTAATTATTTTACTGTGCATTCCTAGCAACAGTGAATTCAAAGCTAAACAAGGTCACAAGAGGTGTGATCTCACTGCATTCATTTACTTATTGTCTGCTTCAGAACACTACCCCATCTTGGAGGAATTAACAGCTTGCTCAGAGACCTGTGAGTCACAACTGGCACAGTCATGTAGGGAAGTTTGCAAAAAAACAACTTCCTAAATATCCTGTTTCTAAAAGTGCTTTTGAGGCTTTAATATCAAACTGGCCTACTTAGAGAAAAGTAACCCCAGGATTATGAAGTGCTCCTTGGAGAGGATAGTTTTACCTTTGATGTACAATCAAATGCTTGCAGAATCATTAGTGTACAACTGTGAGTCACTTTCTAATATAACTGCTACAAACTATTACTATGCTCATATTTAAATAAACATTTACATACTGCCACAGGATGTGACATTGCAGTGTTGCCAGGTCACTGGTCTCTTCCTCCATCCACAATACTGATCAGCCACAGGTTTATTACTCTGTCTGTGTATGCAGTACACTCGTCTTGACTGAAATCCTCTCCCACAGTCCACACTGCAAGGCCTCCAAGGGCCTGTCCTCCAATAGACATCACACGCCTCTGAAGAACAGTTTCTTCTGACAGGAGGCCTGTGGAGGGAAATAAGTGGCAGTTAAATATTTGCTTTTTTGCTAAACCCTTATTCACAGAATGACATACCCGATGCTGGAAGGGGTGTCTGGAACTGATTAGCCCACACCTCCTGCTCATAGCACAGCCTACTAGACCAGGATGCTCAAGATCACCTCTGTGTTTTGAATATCTCCAAGAATAGAGGCTCCACAACTTTTCTGGGTACCTGTTCCAGTTTTATATTTAAGTTGAATTCCCTGGATTTCATTTTGTGCCCATTCATCACACCTTCTCACTCATGAGGGAACAAAGGACAAGGCCCCGTTTCTTTAAACCAGTTTCTCAATCCTGGAATAGAAAGTGTTTTACCTTCAGGAAAGCTTAACTGACCCTGAAAACTGCATACTGGATGCTCCAAGTTCTTAGTGCATAACCTCTGCACTCAGGGGTTCCTGAATTCATCCAGTATCTACAAAGGCATAACTGTTACTACCTTCCTTCCTTGTATTTGGTACAAAAGAATTTGCATATTTATACTGCACTGACAATCCTGTACCTTTAATTTGATCGTCTGAAGAATCTAACTTGTAACTTTGTCAAACTGTTTACCTCTTTCTTTCGTCACAAAAAGAGTTTGGCACCAAAGATCCATTACGAAGTTGACATATAACATGACGATGCTGTAAACCTACAGGGTGGCCTACACAGCGACCAGAACACTGAAAATAGAGAGAAAAGGGTGAGGGGAGAGAAAAAGAAACAACCAAATTAATAACAGCAGAATTACCCTCCTAGGCAGCTACTCAACTACAGCTACACAGCCCAGCCATAATTCTTGCTCTGTGTTTCTCCTTCTTCAGCCCTATCACACCTCAGTTCAGATAAAGCCTAGATGTTTTGGATTCTCTGCATAGAATTTCACCAGGACACTGACTTTCCTGCTTATTTCTAAAGCTGAATCCATTGTCTGCTCTCATAAGGTCATAACCCTACTGCTACAACATTCTTTTTGTACCTCTGACAATCACAAACTTGCTTTGCTGAAACCTGTATCAGGAATGTGGCAACAGTAATTCTAAGTCATTACTTTTCACATCAAATAGTAAATAGTATTGCCATTTAATGTTAATAATTATAAAAATTGTATCAATATGAACACAAATTTACTGCATAAAGGAAGAAACAGAAAATACAGGAAAACTGTTCTGTGCACTAAATATTGTGGCAACTGCTGTTGAAGCACATTTATATGTCTTTTTTGGGGACTTCACAAGTACAGCTTTGCAACCTGTGTTCTTATAAGACTGCAATAAAAGCAATATACTAGCTTGGAAAATGAAATACATCATAATGGCTTAGCTTGTAAAATATACTGAAGCTGATACTCTGGTTTTGGGTCAACTCTTCAACAAATAAAAGTTGCTCAGATATCACAAAATGAAAAAAACCCCCAAACCAAAACACACACACACAAAACCAAAAAACCAACCAATCAACCAAAAACCAAAACCCCCAAACAAACAAAAAACCCAAACCAAGATTTCTAATTGACTGGTCTGAAAGGTAATTACAGCTGCTGCCACAGAGCTCCTCCCCTGTGCAAGAGGACAGATGTTCAGCCAACGGTGTTATGACACTGACACACTTTTATAATCTATGGAGTTTCAAGACAGACGCTGTAAGTTACCTGTCCCTTTGTCTGTATTGGCCCCACTGAACACGAGTGGCCCGTGCAGGGTTTCCTTCCCACAGGCCGATCCCTGTGTGTACAAGCTCCTGGCAGCAATGCCAGCACGCTGCCGTTGGCTTTCAGTTGTTGACATGTGAGTTGTCGATGGCGGAATCCATTGCCACAAGATGCAGAGCACTCAGACCACGGACCAGCCACCCACCTACAGGAGGCACAGACAAATTTATAGCAATTAGTGCAAACTTGCGGGTAGCTCACAGCAATTGTTGGCAAATAAAAATCAAAAGAACCTGTCATTGCAAGTTTTGGATGTGAGAACACTTAGAATCAGCTTATTTAGTTAAGTAAGATCTTATGGTTAACTGATGACTTAGCATATATGCTAACAGAAATTACACTGCCTGTTACCATGCTAGGTAAGCCCTACAGACCCTGCTGGATGTGACATTTCAGAAGGAAGGACAGTGTACTTTTCCATAACTTATAAAATGAATGGTACCAATTTATTTACTACTAAGGTGACAGGTGCCATAACTCATCCAAATTTATTGCATGGAGATCTTGCTAGATAATGGCTCAAGCAGAACATGTTACTTATTGATCAGAAGTTGCAAAGATTTAGTCTGTCTTGGCAGCTAGGAACAACACTGGGTAGGCAGAAGGTGGTAATACAATGTATTTAGTTGATCTTTTCATAGATCTAGGCTAGAAATACAGAATGGGACTTTATGTGCAGCACAACTGTGATAACAGGAAAAATGTTCTATTCTCTTCAGCAATTACTTAATTTTCTTACAGTCAAGCAGCCTATACTCCTTCAAGGAAGATTAATCTTTTACAGGCTGCACCCTTGCATTTCTCTCTCTTTTAAAGTGCAAGTATTTTTGCAAACATTTGGTGCAGCACATGCACAGCAAAGCACAAGTTAAGTACATACTCAAACCCTTATATTTGCTTAACTGTACTTCTCTGCTGTGACAGAAAGAAGTCATTAAACACACGAAAAACACTTTGAATAAAAAGTGCCCATGATGGCACTGACTGTATGTTTAAAGTCTTTATAATTCTATGGGTACTTTCTAAAAAGCTGCCTTGGGATGAGAAGGTTGTGCAGAAATCATAAGTGTGGAACTGGGAAGTCTGGACATTTTGCACTTCCCTCCCAGGCCAGTAATCACAGGGAGAGGAGAAGTTATAGGCACCAAGAACCAGACACATGGCTATTTTCTGTACTTTTCAGGCATCTGGGATGCTCCTGTATAGAAAGCATGGAATGCTTCACAAAAGAGAAGCAATGTATATGTTAGCATACATGTGTAACTCAAGGCAGAGCTAATTCCCTTCCACTGGCGAATACATAAAGCCAAATTAAAAGCAGAACAAATCAAAGTATTTTAAAAGACGATTCAGTGCCCATTCCGTTTAGCCATATGAAACAACTGATTTGTTTTTGTTGTGAATGCTCCGGGTCCAGTGATTAAGTCACGCCCTGCAATTCACTGAAAGGCATGACCTTGCTCAGGGGAGCACCAGGCCCTCTTGTATCCTCCTGTCATCTGCTCCAAAAGGCTGGAGTTTAGAGGGAAACCTGCAACTGTGTTTCAAACTATTGGTTCCATTTCAGTATCTCTCCACTGGCAAAATGTTTGCTTTCTATGGGCTGGCTGGAGTTCAGTCTCACTATTTAACATGATCTGTTTTTTGGCTGCTAATAATGAAATATAAACAAATTTCTTCTGATATAAATCTGTTGCTATGTTTTCTCTATTTAGAACAGAGTTAGAACATACTGGCAAGATGCACTCCCACAATGTCAGTTAAGGTTTTAACACTTCCCTCCCAACATTTTTCGATGAGGGACAACTCCAAAGTGTGTGCATCCCTCACAGATTTTTACTTTGCTGACAGTGACGGCCAATTCCTTAAAGCAAGAGAAAGCACTTGTTTTGAGGACTCCTGTAGGGTTTCCTGCTAATCACCTAGAGCAACATCTTGTTGGGCTGGAATGCTCAGTGCAACTCAAGTAGTCTGGAGGTAAGGTTTTGCCCTTTGGTTGCTGAGGTGTACTTGTCTGCGATATAAATATTTTCAGCCTCATGATCACAAGGTACCCCAGCTGATCTGGTGAGAAAGCTGGCAGGGAAGGGCATGCAAGGAGCACTGTGCTGATGGGTATTAGAGACAAATGAAGCATTCCACAGCAAACATCCTGCTCAGAGCTCTGCTGGCACAACTGAGAGCAGGTGAACTATCCTGGCTGCTCTAAACACCAAGAGTTTTCTCTCTGTAGGGGGGCACAGATTCCACAAAAGTAACACATCACAGTGTCTCAGAAAGATCTCCAGCTTAGCTTTTGAGGTGTGATAGCAGCAGGACTTGCTGCAGCAGCATGAAGACACACTCTGATCTTATTCAGCTAAATCATGTGTTTCCCTCCTTGCTAGTGGATCCACTTTCACATCTCTCATGCTTCAGGGTTCATGATGAAACAAACCCCAAACTTCAGACTTGGAGCATGAACATAGAAATTTCACAGAAAAACACAATTTCAGGAGGTTGTGAGTGCATTTTAATACACATAGAGCACATGGAAATAGAGTACAAAGAAGGTTACCTGGCAGGGCAGTCCTCTGTGTTGCATGACTGGTGAATAATCACTGGCTTTTGCAGCTCTCTGCACTGGGATTCGTTTACTTTCTGTTTCTCTGTGTTCATGCACTGTAGCCCTCTGGAGCGGGTTCCTGAATGCCCACAGCTCGCAGAGCAAGGACTCCACTCAGCATATTCCCATGCATAATCTAAGAAATGCAATTGGAAGAAGTGTGAGAGAGGCACTGTACCTTGTAACTGTGTCACATTTTGATTGATTTGGCAGCATACTCTGTAGGCTGGACAGATACTGCATCCTCTGTAGACAAGCAAATATTTCAGCATTATGAAAAGGGATCATGAGCCAAAGTAGAATTTAGTCCTACTCAGCTTCCCCTCAAGTTCAGCCCTTACCTATGAGCACAAAGCTCTCTAAAAAGCAAATGGGATCAGCATATGTGCATATGAAGGGCAGAACCTGGCTCACAGTAGGAACTGAGGAGCTTCTTTTAAAACTTTCATAACATTTTTATATAATGAGCAAACTAAAAAGAGGAAACTATAAATCAGGCTCTCTAGGTTTCCTGCTGTTCTACAATAAGTTTATTCTGAAGAAAACTCATCTTACTCCAGACACCTCACATAATTTCAGGATTTAAGAAAATCCTGTACTAAACTACAGAGAAGTACTTAATGCAAAAATAATTTGCTACTGAGGCATCTGGCAAGATGAAAAAAGGAATTTGTTTTAAAGAGCGTTTTATATTAAAAACCGATCACTTCTGACAATTACTACCTTTATATTTAGTCACAATTCCACACTTACCCCTTCCTCCAAAATTTTTTTTTGACACTTGGTAAAAGATGAAGTACTATGCAATATTGACAGATCTTTATGTGATCACAGAAGGAGTCAGGTTTTTCTATAATAACCAAGAATAATTGATAGCTACCAGCTGTGTCCACAGGCTCACTCTTCCAGCACATAATGAATTCTTTAACTTATTGTTTTTCAATGTTTCCTTATTACTTCTGGGTTTCTTAAAATAATACAGAAGGGCCTTTTTCAAAGTAGAAATAGTTAAATTTACTGACTGTAGTTATGATGGAGAGACTGTATTGTTTGTTTAACTAGGATGATACTGCTCAGAAGTGCCCTCAATATGCCTACTGTGCAAAAACCACCAAAGGAGATTATGCAGTCTCACAAATGCTTTGGTATTGCCATGATGAGACATTTACGTAAGTGTCAATCAGAGTTAAAGCTCACAACTACAAAATGAAATCACCCCAAAATACTGAGCAACCTGGCTGGGAAAGGGGATTGGACAACACTAAAGCAGGTGGAGAGTTCAGGACCTGGCTAGACCTGTTCAGAAATTCTAACTGTAGCGAGCTCTAGATTAGGATCAAGGAGGACTGGACTTATTTTTTGATAAATTCTACTAGAATATTTTCTGACTCAGTTCATTAATATTTTTACTTAATTTTTATTTTTAAAATAAATTTTTTGATCATAGATACGTTTAAGTAAAATTACTTTGCAAATGTAACTGACTCTCCAACCCCAGACATACTAGAACCATCCTCACCCGCGAAACAGTCACTGAGAATACCCTCATACACAGTGTAGGGGATCTGATCCTACTGCCTGAGTCCTTTACACCATAAGCCAAACCATATTGATAGGCTAAGAGATAAAACACATACAGAACCTTTGAATTTCAACAGGTACTTGTTTTTAAATCTGATTTGCATTCCCTGGGAATTGACTGGTCAGAATTTTTTTTTTTTGAATGTCAAAGGGAGTTTGATGCTTTGCTGCCAGACTCTTAGGAGGATCTAAGTTCCTAACTATAACTGGGCTTTTAAAAAGACAGTGTAATTAATTTCTAAAGTATTTAAAATGTTTAAAGCCTTATAACATGTTTGCAGATACAGACGATTGTCTTGTTGGTGCATATGTAAGATTCTTCTCAACTTCATCTATAATCCTCAGTCGTACATTTTATAACCTACTAATGTGGTTTTGTGCAAGTGCATTACACTGGAGAACATTACAAGATATTCTTGAAAACTTAACATGGAAATCAGTGAGTGTGCAGTGTGCCCTGGTACAGTGATATGTTTAAGGGTGACTGCAGTAAGATCACTACCATACTGATTGTAATGATGCTGGATTATGGCAATTATATTGAAATTATTTTGATCATAATGAAGGTATTTCCAAAGATAACCTCAAAGTCAGCTTTGTTTCAGTTTGGTGGGCTATCACAGCAGCAATTTGTATCATTTGTTGAAGGAGAAATGCCTGCCTGATTTAAAAATGTTTAAGCAGAAAGACCCATTCTCTCAGCTTCTCAGACACACAAGTAAGAAATCAGAACCCCCACATGATATTTGGATACACATTAATTCCCATATCCAACTCTGAGTACAGGCATTGTCTATTGGCTAAATGGGACTATCCACATATGTGAAGTTAAACACGTATTTGTGAATTACTTTCAATGCACAAAAGCAGGTTAGTTTTCAGGAAAGTCTCTACAGAGCGAAAGAATATATTTTAAAATTCAAGAATTTGTCATATAATTTTCAACAAACCTTCCTTCTTGACATTTACCCAAACTGACATTAGTTTTGCACTAGCTGAAGTCCAACATTGGAATTGTCCAGCAAATTGACCAGAGTTGGTGTTCACCTCTAGGATACGACCCCCAACCAGGGTTCGGTATTCCAAGGTCTTAACTTCCTCAACTGGACTATCTCCAAAAAGCCAGTGGACTGTGTGTCTGTAGCTGGGCAGCACCGGGCAACCTAAAAATCAACAGGATTTTAGCAGGTTTTCCTAGACACACTGAAACGTTTGTGAACAAGGATGTATGACTGTATGATTCTTCATAAAAGACATTACCATTCTAATTAAAAACAAGCATATGCATAAATTCACTGAAGTCCAAACTATGGCCCAAAATCCTGACTGCTCCTGGAGGGATATCAGGTCTGTGGTAACACTTACCACACTTCTTTATATTTTCCCTTTCAGTAGGTTCTTATAAACTTAACTTATATACAAACAAAGTGGATGGGGAGCGATTATTTAAATAGAGCAAAGATTTAATCTCAGACTCTGTAATATGGAAATAAGTCTGTAATTAAAGAGTTTTTATCTGTTTGGTGAAAGGAATCATAAACACATTGAATAAAATTGCTGCATTTTCACTCCATGGGCACAAGCAGGAAGGCAGAGGCCTTCATTTAGACAGGGAAAAAAAAACCCCAAACATTTCTAGAACCTAGGTGAATCCCCTCCCATTTTTTTCAAGTGAAGCTCAAAGAGTAATTATGCAGCTTTAGTGTCACAATGAGTCACCTCAAGATGTCTAAAAGGTCACCCTTCTAAAATATTGTTTGGAAAGCTGAATAAAAAAATTACCATGTGTCTTACTCTAAGGCTTCCTCTGTGATAACAGAAAGCTGAGGCAGAGTTAGGAAATCCAGGTGGTCACCAAACCTGGACTCTTGGGAATTACACTCACTTTTTCCATGGGGCCCCCTCCAACTTAATGAAATAAATAAATAAATAATATAAATGACAAAGCAGAAAAGACAACACACCTATTCTTAGTGGATCTCCAGGTACCACAGTGACATTTGTACCAATTCCAGATGCCATTATGATACGCCTTCTTCTGCTTCCCTTTGAGAATTGAGTGCTAGTCTCTGTAAACCTTTGTTCTGTAACACAATGCATAAGATCTCTTCTTACCAAGAATTAAATCATGATGCTAAAAAAAATTATCAAAATATCCAGCATGCTAGTTATGAAGCAGGATAGTAGCACTTTGCAATTCTTTAGGATCAACTTCAT
Organism: Pseudopipra pipra; assembly: GCF_036250125.1. Classification (NCBI taxonomy): domain Eukaryota; kingdom Metazoa; phylum Chordata; class Aves; order Passeriformes; family Pipridae; genus Pseudopipra; species Pseudopipra pipra. The sequence continues at coordinate 11,954,458 of NC_087560.1, read as the reverse complement.
TTATGCCCATATAGCAAATAAACTTCAGATATGTAAGCAGGGAAACACAGAAATTATTTGTTTATGCAAGTTTCTACATTAATCAAATTTATTGAATTTATCAGAAAAATAGGCCTGTAACACTTAGTGTAAAAACAAGATTTACAGGATGCATTTCCTGGTTTTCATGCCAATGTTATTTATTGTTTCATTACAAGCCACTAACATACAGAAATTGTAAGAAAAATAATTCTCTCAGAGGAATTCTCTCAGGGCAGTTCCTCTGTTCTATTAGATGGAATTCAGACAAAGTGCTACAACAGAAAAAAAGAAGAAAATCTTTTAAAATCTCATTATGCACACAGATAGCATAATGTATGCAGAACCAAATGCCTATCACTATAGCAACTCCTCCTTTCCATCATATGCTGGCAGAATAACTGCCAAAAATGTGGGCAATCTGTCAGTAACACACAGTTCTTACCACTTAGTCAACAATTCTCTTCTAATGAATGTACATAATATACATGACTCTTCCTCCAGAAGAGTTTAAATCCTCTGCTACATTCTAACCTCTGTGGGTTATTTTACATGGGTTAAACCCTTTTCCTCAGTGTGTAATGTCTGTACGAAGCCTCCTGCTTGTCTGTAAACACTGGGACAAAACAAGTGTTCACAAAACCAGAGTGATGCCAGTTCAACAGGCAAAAAACTGGTTGCCATGTCAGGTCTTAGGAACTTTTATTGGAAAGGCTGCACAGACTTTGTGCTACTGCTGGACTGCCCTCGGTCAGGCAGTAAATGCTGTAGCCAAGACCAAAAACTGCTGTGATGTTGTTTTAGACAACACTGAGCTGGTGCAATCTGCAAATCCTGACAGCAGAAGTCCTCCCATTTCACCGCAGTCCTGCACAGCCAAAAACTTGCAGAATTTGGCCCTCTCCTACCTGCTCCAGATTTATTTAAACTAATGTCATGTGACCAGGAATAGAAACAAAGTTCAGACTCCTGTGAGCAATCTTCCAGTCACGTCATTGTAATAATATTCCCCTCTGGAACATCCCAAGTTTTCATGTACTCCAGGAAAACTGAAACCAGGAAGGCAGCTTCAGCCTACACTCATCCTCACACAGAGACTCATATTATGCCTCTGGAACGTCTTCCTCGGCCAACAGACCCAAACATGTCGAACCTGCCCTCCGTGTGTGCCCAAGAAAGAGAGCTTTGTAGCAGGATTGGCCATGGGGAGCTGTGCTGCTCTTTGTACAGCAAAATAGTGAGAAAGCTCATCTCTAGAGCCAAATGATCCACTTACTGGAGTGATTTGCAAGGCAAGATTGTATTATATGGTGTTACATTATTAATCTACTTACAATAGTGTATTCTATATGGAGTTTTTCTTTACATTTTCTATTCTGAGAGTCAGCAGTTCACGTTCAGATTTTTTATTTCCGTGTCTCTACATTTTATTGGCCTCGATAATTAAAAACCCCAACACAACAAACAAAACAAAAACCAAATCCCAAAACCAGTCTTTGCTTTCATTTTCCTGCATTTCCCTGCAGATTTTCTTAATACTAAAGCCTGCCCTGTTTCCCTAGATAAAAGCACAGGGAACAATGTAACATGACAGCGGATTTAATTTCTAATGTGTCGGCTGGTTTAAGGGCTGATATTTGTTGCCCGGAATCAAGAAGATGAAATAACCTTCAAGTGAAGAGTCAAACTGTCTGTACACAAATCCATATTACAGGAAACACAAAATAAAGAGCAGATCCCAGGGAGTCAGATGCAATCAAAAATTCCAAATTCCTAATAAAGTGCTAAGTATCCCCCCAACTATTTTATTGTTAAATTCTGATTATAAAGTGTCTCCCTGTTGTTATCAGTAAGGAATTCTCATTTAGCACTTACCAGTTATTTGGAGAACAGAAGCAGCTTCAGCTTTTCCGAGAGCATTAGTTGCTCTGCAGGTGTATATTCCTGCATCTTCATAGGAAACATTCCTCAGAAATAAAGAGCCATTCAAAACCAAGAAAGAATTGATTTGTAGAATGTCTTTCTTCTTCAACCATGTTACGTTTGGTTGTGGAACACCTTTAAAATGCAAGTAATTAAAGCATTTATTGTGAGAAATAAACCGCAGGGTTTATATTGCTAACTGATACTGTAACATTCAAGAATCCTGGGTTTCCATTGTCATTTCACAGGGGGGAAAACCAAAGTAACAACATTGCAGCAAAACAAGCACCTTTTACACTCACAAGAAAACTTCTCAGTTGTGAGCCTTCCTAGTAATTCAGCATCCCACTAAGATTAAAGGTTAAAATTAAAGTACTGTAAAGCCAAGCTCACAGACAGCTTTAAAAACTGCTACCAGTTCTACAAAAGCAATGTGCTCCCGTGTCTTGCTGCTGAACAAGATGTGAGACCATCAAACCCAGTCAGGACCAGCTGACATAAAGATCTGCACAGACCCTCTACATTCAACTTGTCTCTCAAAATACAAATGAATATTCCATTTCTGATCAAAAAGAAAGAAAAAATAAATGGAGAAAAATATTTCTATTAAAGAAAAAAAAAGGACGTATTTATCAATTAAATTAGAAAATACATGTGGCAAATTTATGCCAAAAGACTCCTGAAAACCTCTCCAAGTTGCAGATGTGATCTATACACCAAGTAACAACAGTGTGAAGAGAAAAGAAGAGAAAGAGGGACTCAGTTGTTAAGCAATCTCGGTTATCATGGCATAGAAAACCAAAGGCCTATCATCATTCCTGCTGTAACTCTTGAGCTGTGAGAACCTCAGCACCTGAAGATAACTTTTCATTTTAAATTTTAATCAACAAAGTACTCTGGACATTTATTTTTAATGAGATGATTTTTCCACTGGCACAGTACCAGTGGGAGGACTTCTACTGTTTTACATTCCTCAAACGTTTGCCTTTAAAAAGATATTTTGCTAGTTGGCAAATCAGACACCTCATTGCTTGTGCTCTGGTTGAGCTGCTGCAGCAGAAATGCTCTTTCCAAGTTCCAAAATCCTGGGGAAGTCACTGGGTAGGTTGACGTACGTGGCACAGTGAGCAGCCGCAGAGGTGCACAAAGGTGCAGGCAAGAGACAAGTCAGAGCAGATAAACTGTCTTTCATTTGAACTCTTTTTCTTGCTAAATACAACGGTCAGTGCTCACTGAAGACTACCAAAACAGGTTCTGCTACAGAAGCCGACCCAAATTTTGGACATTTGGAAGTTCCAGCCACATCCAATGCTAATTCAGACTCCTCTCTTCACAGATCATTGTGCAGTATTACTTTACAGATGATGTCTTCATGATGTGGAATGGCCTGTAGGAACAACTTTAGCATTTCAATCACTGGCTTAGCACTTCCAACGCACACCTCAAGTTTTTCCTTTGCTGTAATAGGAACCAGACATATTTTTTGGAATCTGCTATTTCACAGAAGGAAAAAGCTCCCCTCGCCATTTTGTCTAGAAAGGCAGCAGAGAGAAACACTCTTCTGCACAATCACAGATTTTATTCTAGACAATTTAGCAGCTGTTCGGTGCTTTTAAACCCATGTAGATTTGTATTTTACTGAAGGAAGCTGCATAAAACAAAGTACAGATCTGCAGAGTGCACAGGGGTCCAAAACCCAGGCTATTTTTCAAGTTTCCAGAAAAAGCTTTATGCCACTTTGAAAAATCCTTTTGGAATTAGGACAAGGTCTTGTTTTAAGGGTCTTTTTTCCATTTTACCCCAGCTTTCTGGCTAAAGTGTATCATTCTCAGACATATTTTTCCTTTACAGTGTACTTTCCATGGCCATTCAGGAGTATATAGTTACTATGCAGATGGGCTGAGGAGGTGGTGTGAGGATGCTGAGCTGTTTAAGGCCTAGAGGTTTGCAGCCAGACCAACCTCACTGGCACCAAAACCCAGCAGAGCAATCAGAGCCAAAAAGAAGCCAGAAGCAGCACAATTGAGATGGGACTAAAGTAAAAAGGTTTAAAGTCAAATTCCACAAAACACAAAAACGTTTGGAATGGTTCAAGTTTAAACTTTTAACCTGAGCATCTATCAAACATCAGCCCAGTGTCACCCCGGGATACAGTCCTCCCTCTGCTCTCACAACAGCATTTAGAAATGGAGCTCATTCCAGGGATTTAACTAAAGTAAAATATTTTTCTTCCAAACATGGTTTGTATCCTAGAGTTTATCCCAGAAAAATAGCCATGTCTTTATTCTTCTAGCCATGTCCCATTCAGAGATATGTAGAGCCTTTTAAAACCTTGACTGGAGTTCAGTTTGCAGAAATCTGCAGAATAGCTTTGCCACTCATTTTAAGTTCAAAATTGCCTATCTGTCACATACCTTACACTCAAGTTATAGGAAATGATTCCTCTTTGTTTCTCCAAAGAGCTGTATATGTTTCTCTTTAGGGGAAACAAGCGAGTAATACCACACACACACGAGTAAATCAGGCCCTTACTCAAGTGAGTAATGTGAGCACATAAACTCGAGGTCTGAGGAGCAGAAGTGCAGCCAGAGCCCTGCACAACAGCCCAGGAGCCAGTCCATCTGTCATGCACAGTGAATCCACCCAAGTGATCTTTGGGGTGCTGGCACTTACAGGTAAAGAGCCTGTGTGTGGGGAACCCATGGAAAATGATCAGTTAAATACATCACAGAAAAAAAAAAACACTAACGCATTATACACAGTTATCACATGTCATTTTGAAATGGAGTTGATGTTACCTGGATACCTCCAGGGTACATTCATAAAGGTGAGCTGTTTGAGCTGAAAATAGTAGTGGGGATAATTACAACACTCCTCCATGGTACTTTAGCCAAAACTATCATGAAGATTTTTATCCAGGAGCTAATAATTGTTATGTGAACTGTGTGCTGAGCCCCTCTGAGCTGGCCCCTTCACAATAATTTTGAGGACCCTGCAAGATTTTGTACTTCATGGTTCTATTTTTTTCCCCAAAACTTTTTATTACATGGATAAGAAAGACAGTATCACTATCTGAAAGTGAGACTGAGAGATGTTGGATTATCTTCTTAAAAACAACTGGTATTTGCAATTAAGCTCCTTCTGTGACCTTTTCATGGGCTTTTGGTTAGGTTGTCATTAAGAGTATTAAAGCAAATCCTCAGCTTGAGCGCTGAGCTAAGGAATAACAGGAAGATTCCTTTCAGAGAAGAGTTTGGGGACTGATTACAGGCTGGAATAGAGCATGAAGGGATGAGAGGGGAACAGGACTCTGCACACTCTGCAGTCAGGACACAGCTGTACATCAGAAATCAGGGGCCTCTAACCTTTGAGGGGAACCCAAAACTACAGGGCACAAATGCAACATGAATCTTTCAGAGTTGTGCATCCAGAGAGAAATCAGTCAGAAAAAAGGCTGATGGTACAGTGCTATCACATCTCCTAAGAGACACCCTAAAAATGGATTAAAGAGACAAAGCTAGAGAAGAGAGACCCCTGTAGTCCAACTCCTTTGCACTCCTAGGCAAAGCAGCACATGCATTTCAAGGTCTCTGGATGTTTCAGCTTATCTGTGTGTTCATACGGCCAGTGAAAAATCCTTTAGTGCCATAACTCTCATGAGAAACAGAGTTCTTGTTTATACTCTCATTTCTAGAATTCCTATCAGGAGAAACTCTTACTGTTGGAGGACACTTACAGAAAATATTTTTAGGTTTGCATTTACCTTTTAGTTTAACAGTGCTTCGCATTAAACTCCATCTCATAACCCACCAGAGAGCACAGCCCCAGTCACCATCAGCACACTTCAGGTGGAAAAAACTTCCATCATGCAGATTTTCAGTGCTTCTCCTTTAGAAATTAGACTCCATATTTACTGCTCCCGAGATAAGATTTTTCCTTCCCTACTGGAATGCAGCACTGCACACTGAGCTAAGTGTCATCTATCAGCTCTTGTGAGAAAGCAGGCAAAGTACACAATTCCCACATTCCTCTTGTGACAAGACTCTTACAGCAGCACTGTGAAAAACACCAATTTTCCTACAGAGAAACTGCAGGACAGAGTTCAAGCATACCATCAAAACACTAAAAAACCCTCTTTTTTTCTCTAGGTAAGTAGTTAAGGCCTAAAACCTCTTTACCCTTTAGTACTCATGCAAATAAAACCTTAAGAGTTTTAAGTACCGTTTTCTTATCCAAGTAGAAACTAAACTAAGCAAAAATAAGCCAAACCCAAGTTTTTGTTTTCTTTTATTTTCTTAAAGGACCTGAAATTATATTTAAGCTTTGGGACATATTTGTAGGACTTCACAGGGGAGTTTGTCTTGTGCACAGGGTTGAATTCTACTGCGGATGGTTAACTCTCCCTTACACACAGGTTGATTTACACAGGGACTTTAAATGAACAAAAATAACTTTCACCCTATCTTTGAGAGCCTTTTCCATCACAGAATTGTAGCAAGAAGACTTTTAAGCTGAAGAATTCGTGTTTTGATGCCCAGACAGAATGGAAAGGCGAAGAGGTAGGAAATAGCCTGTAGCCACCTTTGTTTCCTTCCTACTCCATCTCCACACAGATGCAGCTGAGGATGATCCCAAAGGTACCAACTCCCCAAAATGCCAAAGGTTCAGAGTCCCTGAGTGCAGTATAGATCTCAGTGATTCAAATGGGAGATCTATCACTGGATTCAGATAATAACAGAATCAAACAATCATATTCTACAGCTCCAAGCCAGGAAAGCACTTAGGCATAAGACTAAATCCATTCCTATCAGGGAATGCAATTAAACACATACTCAAAATTAAAGATGGCTGTAATTGTCCTTCATTGACAAAGATGCATTCCTGAACTCAGGCCTTCTTAGTCTTAGAAAAACCTTAAAAATGCAAATCTTACTGTTGCAACAGATCTAAATCCTCTTAAAAATTTCTACTATAGACCTAAGTGGCTATAAAACTTTAAAATTAGCTTAATCTATTTTTCTGACCTCAAACACAGGTTATTTTCCACTAGCACTGGAGCAGATCTACGATACTCAATGTTCCATGAAAAAAGCCATGAGTGGCCCTGAGACAGCAAATGTTATGGAAAAAAGTCCAGCTCCGGATAGGACTGCAAAACACGTGTTTAAAAGAAGGGGGGGGGAAAAAAAAGGAATCTGCACTATAGGGTGCCCTTAAAATATTCAGTGTTCAAAAACAAATTTCCTCCAACCTTGAAAGCCCTGTGAAATATTACACACCATAAAAATCTTGGCCTACTAACTAGTTGCTCTAAAACATTGGATATGTCTTCAAAAATTTTTCCCCCAGCTATGTAGAATCTCATAAAGTATTCTGTATTTCCCATTCAAGAGCAAGGCAGAACTGTGCTGGCACAAAGCACATTTCACTGCACTTCACTAAAAGTTTACCTGATTTCAGAGGCTAAATTTGCATGTCAACTTTCAGAGGAAACACTTCTGCGTCAGCAATACACACAGCAAATGTCATCTGACTGTTATTTACCCTACACTCACTAACACCTCCAGTGCACTTACAAAGCAATTGCTTTGACTGATACGTCTTCATATTTTCTCTCATAAACTGCCTTCATATTCACCTGAATTATGGTCAGACAATCAACTTCTAGTGAACCCTAAAAAGCCTAAACCCTGCTGCTACTGAAATTACCAGTATGAATCTTGCCCACTTCACCAGGAATAACAGCCTTGGATAGAGCACCAGCGTGAGACATTCTGGCACTCGGTGTGATCCCCCAACCTGCCCTCTGACACTGCCCCTTCTCTCACAATCTTTAAAAGCTATTACCTCTCCTGCTTCCTACCAGCCCCTCTTCCTAGGTGGTAGCAGCATCTGGCAGGATTTAGATATTCTTACCGACATCTGGTGACCTCCTTAGAGGGGTTCCCCAACAAGACCCCTTCTTGTCCCACTCTTACTACAGCTCTGTCGGGTTCTGTTTAGTTCTCTGGCTGTCATCTCAAAGAGAACTTGATCTTTTTTCCAGCTGCAGAAGTTTAAGGCTAATATTTTTCAAAATCAGGCACTTAAAGCAAGGCAACTAATGATTGCTAGACTGAATTCTGTAGTCGACCCCCAACAACGACTTGGTTGGTGTTCATTAGGGCAGTTCCACAATCCAGCACTGTTAGCAGAGACTGTTTTGCCCAACTGTGGAAATTATACTTTCACTTCACTGCCTAACAGTGCTATATCACCAAGGACTCAGACATTTATCATCATAAAGTACATACACATGCAGGGACTTGGAAAATATAATTTCATCAGAAATTAAAGAACTACAGAGGAATTGCTACCCTTCATTAGACCTGAAGTCCAATTAAAAGCACTTATTGTCCATTGACGGGTACCTGGGGATGTGTAGGCAGAGTACAAAAGTCATGGCACTTATTGAATGACCCCTCCTCAATATACCTTCCTGTGTTCCAGGACCAGAAGTAGCCCTCAGACCATCAAGCCTATTTCCTCTAACAGTGCTGTCCTCTCTACCTCATCCAGCACTAATATATAGTTTTTGAGATGAGATTAACAAGCTGCAAACAGAATTCACCAGAGCTTTAAGCAATGGCCAGTTTATATTTTCTATTCTTCCATCCATTCCTCTGCCATTAGATTTGATTTGCCTTTATGGCCAGCACCCAGCAAGTGTGCTGGTGTTCCCATGGAACTACCCACCAGGACTCCACAGATCTTTCTCTGAGTGACAGTCTTCAGGTACAGACACGTCTATATGTCTGTCTTTAGAATTACTTGCTCTATGTGTACATTTATTCTGCAATATCAATTCAGAACACCCTTTGCCCTCCTTTAGCTATTAAACATGACTTGTGTGATCCTGCTGCTACTCTTTGCAGAGTTTTAGATCCAACTAGCCTGTATAAATCTTCATTCTTTAAAGCTGTAGTCAACTAACTGCTCACATTCTTTTTGAGAACTTCTATAAAAATGCTGAGAATCACAAATACTAGAACAGTCTTTGGGGCACCCTACCCTCTCTCCACAGTAAATTTGACCACTTGTTCCTCTCAGTCATTCAATCAGGTGCTAACCAGCGAGCTTGCCTCTTCCTTTACACTATTAGATTATGTTAAACTTTGCCTAGGGAACTTCTTGACAGTTTTTTCGCAAATTGAAGTAGGAAGCATTTGAAATTTTACTGTCATACAACCCATCTTAACTCCCCATGAATTAAGGATTTAAAGGAAATTCCTCCAATTAGCAAAGCTGTGAGAGAAAAAAAAGCAATGCTGTAAACTATTTCAATTTTTGTTTTCCCCCCTCCTCCCTGAAGTCTGCAGGCTACATCTACATCAGAAAGTAGTGAAGGACCTTAGGAATGTGCTTTTAAAGAGACACAGCAGGTACTGAGGTTCCCAAAACACTCCTGATGAGTGTTGGGATGAGGATTGCTTTGGACCACTTGGTGAATCTTGCCTGGACCCTTGGACATACTGTCCATTAATACTGGGAAAATGATAGGCATAGTCCCCAGGCACACCTGAACTGAAAGGCACGCCTTTCAGTTTAGGTATATCCAAAGTTTTCAGGTTCCCAGACTGTTAAAAAACACATAGCAAAGCACAATTAAGCTTCTGAAGTACATCTGTCAGTTCTTCCCACTTATGTCTGATCCAAACAAAAACTCTAAAGTAGATGCACTTACTGTAAAAAGCATAAGAGGAAAATATATTCCTTATATTATAAATACTGCCATTCCTTCCTCATAAAATAAATCTCTACTCACCCCTTCAAATTTTTGGAATCTATTATTAATATCTTTTAGAACACACAAAAAACCTAAAAGAAATGAAGAGTCAGAATCCTATGTATTAAACTACTATATTTCTTCACTGCTGTCTTCTGAGGGGTTAAGCATAGAAGACAAAGAATAGCATCAAAGTCACATTTGGAATAGTGTGGGTAAATGAAGGAACAGATGGAAAATCAAAATCTTGATTTTTCTGGACCTGTTTCAAGTTCCAATACTGACACCAAGTAGTTAGTCCACCTTTGTGAAACTTCTGTGCAAAAAGATACAACAGGTTTTGTGTATTTCTCACAATTTTTTATCAGTATGTTATTATTAGAGTGCCAAAATGTATTCATAGGAATGCAGAATTTGGATGAAGATGGAGTTTCTGCTCTTCAAGGCCTCTGTGCCAAGATATTTCAGAGCCTCAATGTAAAGTAAAAACAACCTCAGCTCAGTGTGTGTCACTTCCACTCTCTCACCAGCAAGTGGCAGACAACGCACATTTTATATGTAATTCCACTTTCCCCCCGATTTTACTTCAACTTAGAACTTTCAAAGGTTTTACAATAAATGGAGTCTGACAGTTTTAGTTTATTTTCGCAATAATCACAAAGTGATCTTTTCTGCAAATACAATAAATGTTATCCAAGAGCAATTTGGAGCAATCAGTATTGATATTTATACCATGTGTGTTGATTGAAAAGCTCTTGGCTGTAAGAATGGAATATGAATCTATCCAGACTGCCATGAATATCTCCTAGTGTATGCTCGTGTGGGAGCTATAAAAGTGAGTTTATTATAATTAGTGGAAAAACAGTTTAGTTATAAATTGAAAAGAGAAAAGAAAGCGATACAATCAGCTTCAGCAGTTCAGCTAACTTTTCTTAGTCTGTTCTTTGATGCTCTTCTGTTTATTAGGATACACTGCTCTTCAGCATTTCAAAGGCTTTTTTCAATCTCAATGTGATTTTTGGAGTGTGCAAGAAAAGCTTTCAAAAGGACAAAAGAATCAAATCAGTAACAATGAAAAAGAGAAAAACCCTTTACTCAACAGGCCAACACTGCACAGAATATTAATCTTTACATCTTCAATGTGTAGATTTATTCCCAGAGGAAACTATGGATTGAACAACTCTAAAAAGTACTTTAGGTTATTTATCCTACAGAAAAAAAAAAAACCTTCAGAAGTCATTGCAGCCAAGAAATTCAGAAGTAATTTAAGAATTCTGCTACTGGCATGGCACTAATACTCTTCACACACACAGACACCTTATTCATTAGATGGTTCATCTTGTGGAGTTTTGTGGACTAGCAAGAGGCCAAAAGATCAAATGTATCTGCATGACACCACAGAGAAATCTGCATGAGTAATGTCTGTGTAGAAGGATCCTGAACAAGCACGGAGCAGAACATGGAGAAAAAGACTTGGGACAGACAGAGAAGTTGTCATCCACAGAGAAAACACATCCCTGTCTCTGAGCAATCAGGAGGAAAGGCAGTGAGAAAGAAGTGCTCCAGATCTAGTCAAGGTCTCCCTGACACTGAAAGAAAGGCTCATACAATTACTTTTACAGGTGACTCTAAGAGATCCTCAGCTGACAAACAGTCACGTTTTATCCCTGTCTAACAGCACTTTTGTTCCAGATATTACTTGCAAGGGTTTGAGGTGGGCTATTCCTCCAAGAATGCAAGAGATCATTCCTGTAAATCAACATGTATGACAATGATAAAAGGCTCTTGAACATTCACACTGCCTGTTTGTAGGAACTTTTGGAGTGCATAGAAATATTAGTATTCTTTTCTTATTCAAACTCTTGTTTGTCTGATCATTCACATGATGCTTTGTCAGCACTCACAACAAAGTCCTCATCCTCCTACTCTGCAAATAGACATATTTTTGGGTCCCATCTATTAGACAAATGTATTAGCATAAAGTGCTATTAAGTTCAGTCTTCTGAAGTCAGTGGTTTATTACTTTTTATTCAAGGAAAGGAGAACAGGAAAAATCTTCTTACATCATTGCAAAAGTTTTTCTGCTTCTAGACTTAGTGACATTTTAAGACATGCAAGCTCTATTTTATTCACAAACAGCAATACTTACTTCCTTGGCAATGACAGGAAATAAAGCAATTAGATAAATCATTTTTTAAGTCAACACTGGTGTCTCAGCATAACTAAAGTTTGGCTCACGAATATACACAATTCTGAAGCATTTGGAAATCTACAGTCCCATGTGAAAATATTAATTTATATTTAAATTGCTAACTGCTTACCCATCCTAACCATATTAATATTAACAGTGTGACATGAACTCTCTGCTGAATTTGAGATGAAGGTCAGTTATACATGGAGTTGCCAAACTATAGTTGGAAAATATTACTTCATCAAAGAATTAGCCTTGGTACAACGGTGAATAGCAGAGCCACACGTCCTAATATATGTCAGCCTGGCGCCACTATTGTGTGCAGAGCTATTTGCATACATATATTTCTATCACTACCCTGGTTCAGTATCAACACCCTTCTGATCTGCACCTCCCAGCAGCACAAATGTGAGCAGCACTCTGGCTGCTCTGAGGCTGCTCTTTGCACTCAGTTGCAATGTTTGTGATAATCAGCACTTTCACATATCATCTTCACAAAAGGCTGAGCTCAGCTTATTAAATATTTGACAGAATATTGCCACAGTGAGTTAAATCTTACCCTTTAAACTTAAAAGATAGCAATGATAAGATTCAAAGAAAAATATCTACCTTTCCAACATAAAGGACTGGAAAATGAAATGAAGCAGTGAACTACTTAATGCACATAAGTTCAGACTAACATTAATGCTCCTCCACAGATGCTGAGCTAGAAAAATATCTGTATGCTCTCACAGCTCAGCACTGTTCTTTGTTTTCTTGCTGCAGCTGCAGACTGATGGCTCTAAAAGGTAAGTTTACTTCGCTGTCAGGTTTTAAGTTCTATTAAGCTATGGCTGGAGATTTCATTTTCAGTTTTAACAATAGTCTAGACATATGTGCATCTCAAACAGGGATAAGGAAAGTTCTCTGATGAGCAAGTCAGCTGGCCATGCTTGCTATTGCAGCAAGATAGTCCTGCACTCTGGTGGGCTTTTAAGCTCCACGGTGGAGGCCTAGACCAGTTCATGAAAAGAAAAGCAGTTTTAAAGGAAACTCTGAACATATGTGTGTAAATTGAAGTGACAGGCAGAAAAGAAATAGATCTGGTGTGGGTGACATGCTTAATAAAAAAAGACTAATGATCAATGATTTTCTGCCTTCACTGGTAATTTATTTCAAGATATAAGGTAAACTTCCGATTCCAACATTACAAGGAATGTCAGTGCAGTTCTTTGCTTACCTTTCACTGGACACTCAATCATAATATTTGCTCCAATTCTTGCCACGATTGTATCTCCAACAACTGCTAAGAAACTTCTGGCTTCCAGATTTGTCACATTTAACGCAGAGGACAAGATGACAGGAATCTCTTTGAAATTAAAGGGATAATAAATTTTAAAAGCTTTATTTGGCTTATAAATATAGATCCTGTATTTGAATTCATTATGTTTGGAACAGAATTCACTTTGCAAAGCTGCAGCCAGAAAATACAGGTGGGATAGATATGGACAGACTGAACTCACACCTGTTGTGGTTTTAGAGCACTTAGAGCAACAAGACCATCTTATTGATGCCTATTAAATCAGGCAGAGTTTCATGGATTGCCAATAAAATAAACTATTTCACATGGCAGTGGGGATGGTTGCTTATATATTTACATTTATACACACACACACATATATATATGCATATATATATATATATATATAAAAGCCCAGTTCTGCAGATGCTACAGTCTTACCTGCACGCAATAGCACTGATGTTTCTGTATCAAACCCAAAGTCATTAACAACCAGGCACCCATATGTGCCAAGTTCCCTTTGGGTAGGATTCCAAATCTGCACTTTTCCAATGGTGTCCAGGATCACTCTGCAGAATAATCAAGGAAATACAGGGGTTACTACCCTGGGTCAAACCCTGCTGAATGTTCTTGCAAGACTCACAGATACAGCAGCAAAAGTCCTTTTTAGGAGTTTACTGTTCTAGAGCAGGACACACAGTAACAGATCTGCCTCCTCTTTGGTGACAGATAGGAGATGCTCAGGGATACACACATGGAAGATTCTTCAGATCTCCTTCTTCTACAAAGCTGTGTCCTAGTTGCAGGCTTTGAAAGGACAAAGGGTTTGCTACTACAAACCAGGATCCCTTGGGAACAACAGCATGAATAAATCAGAATACCACAATTAAAAGTATCGGGCTTGGCAAGAAATCGATCTCTCCACAGCAAGCTTGGTTTTCAGCAGGATTGGGACATTCAAAGGTATGTGGTCCAACTTCAGATTACTGTGGGGTTGGCATTGTTGGGGCTTTTTTTAATACCCTCATTAAAGCTAAAATATTCCACCCAAACTTCACAGGTGTCTTGAATACCTGGCCTGCCCTCTGAGGGGCAAAATATTAGAGAGAGCATCACAAGCTGGGAAAGAGTCTGAAAATAAAAATATTTCTCCCTTGTTACCTTTCTCAGTGCTAAAGTTCATGACTTACCCTACATTCACTGAATCCAAAAAACCCTGCAGATCTGGTATTTTCCCTCACTGATTACACTTACAAAATAGATTCACAAAAAATAAAATTAAAAATACTTGCATCTCAGAAAAACAAACCCCCTCGTGCATGGCTCAAGTACATCACTCTTTACAAACCTGAAACATAAACAGCCATTTACCTCCTCACACTCTTTTTCAGATGCAACACTATTGATGTGACTGGCTTTTGACTCCACACACATATATGTGGATTTGTGTACAAGAAATCTTACTGGCAAAAAAGTAAGAAATAAACCTACTTTGCTAATATATGCCTTAAGTGAAAGAATATCAGTCTGAGCTAAAATTAGGAAGCAAACATACTTGTGAATAAACAAAACACCATCATATCCAAAAAAATCAAAGGATCACTTGCAATAAATTAATGGAAAATTATGCGTATTTCATAAAATAAATATAACTGGCGGGAGCTACATGGTTCCAAAAACATTTTCACTTTTTAAAATGGCTTGGTTTTGGTGTCTTTGCTTTAATTGATAGCTCTGCAGAAGTATATTTTTCTTGGCAGTGCATTTAATCAGTTAAGTATGTTGAGAAATATCCAAAAGTGCCTTTATCATTTCAGAATCGTTTTTTTCATTACTCAAGAGCTAGCTGTAATTCCAAGAGGCTCACACACGAAGTTAATGTTAATATTATCAGGTGAGATTCTAATTTATCAGCAATGAAGTAGAAGTATTTGCTCAGTCTTGAGCAAATATCTGACTATTACACACTCTTTATGTATTTGTTCTTCAGGTATAGCTCTCAAACGTGATGGTAATATAGGTTCTTTATTGCTTTGTATTTCACTGACCTCAACAGAAACATTTTAAACTATTGAAAAAAAAAAAAAACATAGAAGCTCATTTTTTCTTTTTCAATTGAAGTTATGCAGCTCCAGTTATACCTAAACATTTACTGTGTTGAAGGATGGTGAGGATACCAGTGATATTTTTCTTTCTTAAAATGGTTAGGAGCTAAGACTTATTTTCATCTATACCATGGCAGATATTTTTAATGTGTTCCCACTGTATTTGGTATCTGAACGAATCCAATAGGCTTCCTAATTTGAGGATAAATCTGCCCTTTTTCTGACACAGATGAAATGCTTACAGCAGATCACAAAATAAGGACATCCAAAACACTTCACCTTGTAAAAAATGTCTATCCTCCCACGTAATATCAGGGAAAGGACAAACACTTGGATGTTAGTAAAGCCAAACAACATGACAGACACTTGAAAGAACAAAAATAAATTACTTTACTAAAAAGATGGAAGGCCCAGTGGTCATGCTTATCTCATTTTTATGAGATATGTTCTAATATTGCACAGCAGGGGGGATTTTCACAGTCAAAAGGGACATAAGTCAGTCAAAAGTAAAAGAGAAGCTATTTACTTACTTCTCAGAGGCTTTTAATGTCTCGCCATCTTTTGTCCAAGTATATTTCACTTCACTAGTACCAGCTGTTTCACACAGTAGATTGACAGTCCCAGTATTCTTGGTCAGAAAAACTGTATTTCCAATTCTTACAGTTACTGTTTTGTTGAGGGAAACTCGAGGAATTTCCTTTTGCCTCATAATAACTGGAACCTTCTGGTCAAACATTAACTTATCAACTGTTTTTGTGCCAAAACGCTCGGATTCGTTTGGCGATTTGCCTGCGAGTTTTGAGGCAAGTTTCTCATCCTGGGCCCCCTTCCACTTTTCGGTAGTTGGTTGTGGAGGCCTAGATAACTCAGCAATCAATTGGTAAATGACCTGGGATGCCAAGTCATCGCTGACTTCTCCCATTTCAATGAGCTGACTCATGTTCCTTATCAGCTCCTCGAACTGCACGGTGTCCATGCTGTAGGCGCCCTGCAGAACCGCCGCCTCCAGGCGCTTGGTCTTGAACTCACGGGAGCTGAAACCTTCTGCTGAATTACTCCCAAAGCTTTCGAGGGTTCGAAGGAACGGCTGATCGTTTACTTGCCTGTCACCCAGATAGAGCTCGTTCTTCTTACTCCACATCTGCCACATTTTGCTCATTTTATGCCATTTGGCCCCAAAGCTGTTGGCCTCGTTGTGATCTGCACTACTGGTCTCACTGGCATGTTTTCTAAGGGCTGGTGGTTCTATCAGTCTGTTGTCAGTACCGATGAGCTTGAGGACAAAAGTTTCATGCACAGAGCCTGCAATACACCTGTACACGCCGATATCAGTAGCTTCCAGACAGTGTATTTTCAGCGAGCCTGACTTAGTGATGCCAAGTCTTTTGGAGTTTTGTAAGACTTGTCCATCTTTCTCCCAACGGATAAGTGATTTCTGGAACCTTCGTACAGGGCACTTAATTACAACAGATGTTTTTGGAAGTAAGTAGGCTCGGCTCCCTATGGTAAAATTAATGCGCTTCTCTTGTCTTGTTTGAATATAGACTCGATGAATACTGACAATCTGAGGTCCATGGGCAGAAAACTTTCCTGGAAGCTTAGGTTTAATCTCTGCAAGAAAACAAAGTGTTGAAAAGCATCTAATCATTGGCAGTCATGCTTATAAAATCTGCTTTTCACAGAATACTTCACAGAGCTTTTCCTGACTTTGTTCAGGTCAGACTGCAACATGCGGAGCTTTTATCTGAGTCTCAAAAATGCAAAAATATGAACAATACGAAACCATAACATTCCGCTGCTCCAGCCAAGAATTCTATTGCTTCTTTCCCAAGTCTCTTAACAATGAAAGGATACAGGCAACATATACCTATATGAAGGATGTAGATGGTGCACACATATGTAAATGTATATATACGTGTATTATATATTATCCCATATATATGATCCTATTATGGTTTTATTACCTATATACTTCCTATTCCTGCCTCAGAAAGGCTAGGCATGATGGGAATGAAAAAACTGAATAAAAAAAAACATGAACACATTATCAGTTTCCCCACATTTGAGCACTGTTGAGTGCAGAATAACCTAAATGAAACAAAACCTATCCAGAAAGCAAGGTTCCCCTTGACTGTGATTTAAATTGTTGGCTGGCCCTGCTGGTTGTCTGAGTCAAGCCAAACTGATAGCGATGCAGGAGGTGACAGAAACAGTCAATGAAGACACAGTACATGCAGAAGGCAAAGCCGCCCTGTAATCAATGGCTGAGGGTAATTTCTTCGGGTTGAAAGATGAGTCGCTCACAGTGTTGTGCCAAGAAAGGAGAGGGGGAAGCGAGGAAATAGAGAAATAAGGCAAAAATTTGAGAGGTTGAATACAGTAATCAGATGGACTGACAAAAGCAGGCAATAACAGCACAAAGCTTCATGCAGGCTGGGTATGGAGACACTGGATATTACAAAGCTCCTCCTCCACTGTACTGCAGGCACCTGGATGCTGGAAAGTTTCTGGGGAGCTGCCTGGATGAATACCACCAAAAAGCAGGCTTTCCCAGCAGTGCCTCGGTAGGCACACTGGTGACTGCAATGTTTTGGATACCACTGTGCTGACTCACTGCTGGCAAGCATTGTGCCCTGCTTTGATCAGCAGAACTAATCTGACTGAGAGCACTGGGCAGGTAGGGAACAAAGCACTGCAGGAGGAGGTGTGGAGCAAGGGCGTGAACTTCTGAGCTCTTCCATGCAAGGTGACATTGGCCAGATGGGAAGAGTCAGGAAACACTGATGCTGGTGCTAGAAAACAACCCAATTGTGTTTGGTGACCCAGCCTTTTGGTATGTGACAGAGAGAAAACTCAGAGCCTGCAGAATGAGCTGATGAGCCAGGAAATGGACACACAGTTCAAAACACTTCTCAGCATGTCTACATCTGAAATCAGTACTACTATTCCATTTGGTAGGTACTTAAATATAAGTCAATAAATTGATGACACACAAATGATATTTGAAAAGCTGCATGCCTCTTACATATATATGTGCTTCAAATACATTGTGAAGAAATAGGTGAAAAGCTAAATGCTTCAAGCATTCAATAAGTGTGTACACTGTAGGAACTACACCCTAGAGTACATTCTCATGCTTATAAAACAAAATGGTTATTTTCAATGTTTTGGGTAATGAGTTCAGACCTGTGGGGATATCATGGTTTCAAAATTACACAGCTTTTAAATTGGGATTTGTTATCCAGATACATGGTTCCCTCAACCATTTCACATGGTACAACAAATAAATTGCTTTAGGCACTCAGTATACAAAAATTATTAAAGTAGCGTCCTGTTTTTAATAAGTTATTGGACCCCAAATATTTATTTTCAGGGAAGCATTCCAGTATTAGATCTTCCATTTCCAAAATCCAACTTGCAGACACAGTAAGTGTAACTTTAAACACACAAATTAAAATACTTCAGGCTGTGGTCTGTTTACACTAGTTATTCCAACATGGAATTAAACCCAGTGCATACTTATAAATATGTTAACAAGTCTCATCCATTTCATTTTTTAAAAAAAGACAGACCACTAACTCTCATTAGCAGTTCAACGCTAAAGGGTGTGTTTAGTTTTACTGGTGACTGGTGAGCAAGGCTCGGTGTGAAACAAAGTTCAGAGTTGTGGATGGCAGGCCATACAAGTACATAAGGTCATATGAATGTATGAGGCTACATAAGTGTGCGTTCTCTGGATCCTTAGTGTCATCCAATCTTGCAGCTGCTGAGGTAACAGAGGGTGAGAGTGAAGGTAAATCCTGCTTGCTGGAGCCATTGGACCTCATTATCACCTGATACAAATCCATCTGCATCTGTGACCTCCAACAGTCCTGAACAGCTTCAGCTGGGTTTCAGGTCCTGGTGACCTCAGGGCTAGACTGCTGTTATTTCCTATTTCTCAGAGCCCAGAGTCAGGAATGTTTCTACTTAATAAGCACTATTAAGTCAGAAAACAGCTACAATTACCAGTCTCAGGGTAAAAGATTAAGTCTAAAATGACTCAGCACTGTCATGAGACAGTAAAAAAGAAGGCACTCATTAGAGCCACAGAAGCACCATCTCAAGGAGGTACATTCAGAAACCACTCACAAAGGCAAGAACCCCCAACAGCACACCCCCCCACATACCCCACCCCACCCCACCCTGCTCCTCACCCAGCCCACATCACTCCGTGTAGAGCTCACTGAGCTCATTGCCTGCCCATCCTAAGGCCATCCTCTCTTCCTGCCTTCTACTCACTCCAACCTCAAGGCAACCTGAACCCACAGCTGCAGGAGGAGGAGATGCCCCTCCTGTATGTTCCTATGAATCCAAAGCCTGCTGCTGCTCCTGCCCTGGCTCCTTCTGCAAGAGCCAAACTGGAGCTATGGGTACAGACATGCCTCACAGCTTCCCCTGCCCTCCTGACAGGAGAATTGCCAGGCAAATCTGAGCTGCGAGGGCTCCCTCACTCCAAAGGGTTGTGGACATGGAAGGAGATGACAGTGATTCTCTTCGTGACTTCGATCTGCACCCATCCAGTTTGATGGCTTCCCTCTGCAGTCCACTGTCCTGCTCTCTTGGCACTGTGCTGGAAGCTGACATTGTGACTTCTATATCAGTCTGAGCTAAGCAATTTGCAAATCAGCTACGCTGCCATTCAACTATCCACAATTAATTAAATTCAGATAGATATGCAGCTCAAAATATTTTATTAAACCTTATGCCAAGGACATTCCTGAAAGTCCACAGGGCTTTATTTAAAGTGGAGTTTTGAACCTCAGGATTTTGGCATGTTAATCTGAAATGCAGGCCAGGAAAAGAAGTTTCATATTATGTATGAATCAGTAATTATTCTATTTCTTATTTTGTTTTGTGAATAATATTTAAAGCAAAGCTTCAAAATGTATAAAGTAGCTATTTCTTGACAGCACTATGAGTTGGGTCAAAACATATCTATCTGATCTGTGATCAAAATCAGGCCATTGATGAAGGCTTTTGGTTTTCCCACAACTCAAAAATAAAAGTTCTGCTTTCTTTCTTTCTTCTCAGCACCCTGCTCCCCAAACCTGCAAACCAATGCTCTCCTTTATAAAGGAAGAGGAGCACAGGTTCAGACACAAGGAACCTGCATTTAGAACTGTCTGTTCCAAATTAGTGTGTGTAACTGAACATGCTCTGTATCAGTGAGGTATTTCCACTGGTGTTACACACATGCAATTAGTGCAACTACCATCAGTATCGTAACCCAGCTCTGCCCAAATTGTACAATTTCTATTGACAATCTTTCTGAAAAGGTTCTTATATAGACAGCAACAAAATATTGGATTATTTGAGAAGTTCCTGTACTGTCCTTACTTCCTGCAAAGCTCATGAGACTGGGATTCCAATTTCTACAAGGAAAGATAGAAATTATACTGAAAATCACTGGCACAGAGTTTCAGGTTTTGAATTCCACCATGCTAAGTGAAATGTCCAGTGTAATACAAATGTACAGTGAAAAGACAAGGCAGAACTGGATTCTTATCTTTTCTAACGCCTTTTGTAATTTATAGTCAATTTATATATTTTCTTTTTAGTTGGAATAGAGTAAATGATAAAGGAAAAATCAGATCAAATATGGGTAAATATGAAGGTGAGAGCTATGTACCTTAAAATGTATTCAAAAACTGCTTCTCAGACAATAACCTATGTTTCTAACTGGTAGGGAAAAAAAATCATGTTATTACTGGCCTAGTAATTACGACAGTTTGTGCCAGATTAGTAATGTTGTGTAAATGTAGGCACATGAGTGAATTTACATGTATACAGATTTCTCTTTTTTAAACAGATCATTCCAAATCAGCAAGAAACTAGATAAAGTAACATACTTACTGTTGCAGGCATTCATCTGACAAGACCTTACAAGCAGTGAAGGAGACAGACCACTACACATTGATCCATTTAATGTGACATATTGGCCCTTTGCTGTTAGGTTTTGGCAGGCAAGTTTCCTTCTCTGGATTCCAACACCACAGCTTACTGAGCACTGTGAAAGGAAGGATACAGACAAGCTAAGCTTGGTGTCCCACACTACACATGCTAATTTTAAACTAGCTTGTTTTGTTGTGGGGTTTTTT
The DNA here is from genome assembly GCF_036250125.1 of Pseudopipra pipra. NCBI lineage: Eukaryota > Metazoa > Chordata > Aves > Passeriformes > Pipridae > Pseudopipra > Pseudopipra pipra. The sequence goes on along the minus strand of NC_087560.1, from coordinate 11,933,037 downwards.
AATTTTTCTGAGAGGGAGTGCGCATGCTCTGCTTCATATGAATCCTTGTGTTATATAGTTATTAGACTACTTCCACTTTTCCAGACAATATGAATAAAAAGAGTTTTTCCAGCAAGCAACTCAGGAATTAAAATAACAGACCAGTATTTCTTTATGTCCAACCACGGGCAGAACAGAGCAATGAGATCTAGTATGAGAGAAGCAATTCAGCAGGTTCTAAAACAGGTTTTGTCAAGTCTCTCAGCCCTCTCTCTGATCTCATACTGCCTTGACCTGTAATTGCAGCTTCTAAATTCACTTTTCTAAATCTTCTTGAATGGGAAGTGGTAGCAAGCTTGCATTAAACGTGAAAGGAGGAGGACACATTCCAGAATAATGCAAAGATTTGCTTTTTGGAAGTTGCCCCATGAAATAATTGATAGGTAAACACTTCTGGTAGAATGAATGCTGTGCTTTACAGTCTGTCCTTCAGCAACTGAAACACCACTCAGGGCAGCGGCTGCGATCAGTCTGATTTGTAGGCATGGATGAACAGCAACTGCATGAACAGTTCAGTGCAGGCACATGTCTTGTGAAACCTTCAGCTGCCCTGTCAATTTATTGCTCCAAACAGCTTATTCACCCAAGCAGAAATCTTTAGGGCTCATGTTGCCGTTGAGGGTTTTGGTTCACCATTGCTGAGGTTTGCTCACCTTGGACCATTCTCCAAAGACCAGCTGAGGAGGACAATCAATTTTTGCACATGGTTTACTAGTCGGCAATTTAGGTTCCTGGCAGGTGTCATCAGAGTGTTTCAGGAAACTTCCATCTGTCAACAGCTGCTTACAGTACACGTTGCGGGTCTGAATCCCTCCTCCACAAGTATGTGAACACTGAGGAGAAGAACAAAACGTAGCACGTACTCCTGCATGGACATCTGTGCTCACCATCACACTGCTGTGGTATTCAAACACTGCAAGTTTCACCCTCCCCCCTTGAAAAGTAACATCTACTTTCAATTAAAAAATCAAGCAGCACAAAAAATTCTTCTGTTAAAATAGTTAATGTATTAGAGACGATGAGAACTTGAGTTCAAAAATCAAACCTACCACCTAGATGCAAGCAAGTAGTACAAATCTTGAAGAAAAACATGCATCTTACACACAGATATGTCTATGTCCCTCACCAGTTAATACATCTGGTGGGAGCTTAGGAAACTGCTCTTGAGACACGAAAAGAAAGAAAAAAGAGAAAAGAGAAAAAAGAAAAAACTTACAAGGAAAAAGAAGAAAAAAGCAGGTTATTGTGTTTGTAGAGCATAGAAAGAGAGATGATGCCTGGAGTAACTGATATCCTTCTGAAATCTTAAAAGGGACATCCTGTGACTGCCCATTGGCACAACAGTCAAAAGCAGTACTTTTGACCCTGGGTTAGTTTGTTCTAAGGACATAAGCTGAAACACTTACATACAGAAGGTGGGGAACTACCTTCTGTACTACAGCGTTTCAAGTCCCTGTCCAGAGAAGCACATTTAACCTTCTTCCGTAACCCAGTCATACCTGCTGCCATTCCTCAACGTGCCAAACAGGCGGACAATCAATCTGGTTACAAGCTTGTAATGAATGAGGCTTTTGGTCTTTGCACTCTTCAGCAGCAACAGCAGATCCTCCGGGCTGCTGGCAGGACACGTCTCGTGTCTGTATCCCAACGCCACAGGTCGCCGAGCAGCGTCTCCAGGGGCCACTTTGCCACCTGTTCCAACAACACAGCCAAAGGATCACCTTTTAGCAACACACCTCAGACTGGGGAAGGAGCAATCCTGCCCAAACAGGGCCTAGCAAAAAACACAGCTGCAGGCACAGTTATTGATCGATGGCTAAAACACCCCTTTCGTTTGGCTGAAACACAGGATTATAAATTGGATTTAAAAACTTGCAGGTAACAAGCAAATGCAGAAGTTATTAACTAATAAAAAGTAATTTTCAGACAAATTCTGACATTTCCTTTCAGAGTGCTCCTCTAAAAAAGCAGCCTGTTGGCAACCTGCTGACGTTTACATTTATAAATGTAAATATGTAAATAGATCTTTCTTACATTTGCAAAACTTCCTTTAAATGTGTATATGTTTTCTCTAAAACATCCTGTTCCTGTTAACTTCTTGCCTACATTTAGCAAGAGCAGGTTTCTGCAAACACATAGAACAATATGCAAAGGATCAGGGATGTCAGAGATCAAAAGTGGGTAAATTAGGCAGCGCACGTCAAAATTTCACATATGGCCCTTTCAAGTGACCAAATGATCTAGAGGTTTTCTTGAATTTGGAATGGGTTTCTTCTTTGCCCAGAATCTCCAAATAAACATAAGAAGCCATAAGAACTTTGTGGGGCTACTAAAGAAGCATTAAATGAAGGTACATTTTAATCCTGAATTAATTTTTTCATCATTTGGTAAGGATAGAAAGTAAATATTCTGTTTCTTCATGAAATATACTCAAAATTTGCTTTCTACTACTAGAAGAGTTAAGGCTCTTTCTCCAACTATGGCAAATATTCAACACGGAAGAGATTTATTTCAGAAAATGTCCCCTATTTTATTAGTGGGACGTGAAGAGTGGAAAAGGAGTGAACAAGACCAAAAAAACACCCCAATCCCAAAACCTCGTTTAAAACAGAAGTAGTGAAATTTCATCCCAAAGCATGACCACAGTTCTGCAATCTGAACCTTTTCTGAGAAAGCCAATGTTTATGTAAGTCATATTAACCACTTCTTTGCCACGACATGGTTTCATTTTTACAGTGTACCTCGGAGGGCAAAGCTTCATGTTGCAAGTACGAGTCATTGGTGGTGGTCTCTTGGAATTGTCACACAAGGTTTCGTTGACACCTTGTTTTGTCTCTACGTGAAGACACATTGCAATGGCTTCCTGTGTTCCTGAATTCAAAAGGAAAACGCTCGTGAAACAGTGAAGGTGGAAGAGATTCCTGTAAAGCTTACTCTTGAATAATACTCAGTAAAAAAGCTCGGAACACTGAACTAGATAGAAGGCTTAAAAGTAACATCTCAAAAAGGAACACGGAGAGAAGGTTTACATATTTAATGCTCAGAAGATATTTGTGAATTATATCTTGAACTTTACTTCTGTGATATTTAAAAGGCTTGATTTGACATTCTATCTCTCTGAAAAACAACAGAAAATAGATTTGTCTGTCAAGACACTATCAGAGGCTACATCTGCTGGTTCTGTAATGATCCTAAGCCAACTACTACTTTCACTGCCAAAATCAGGGTAAAAGTGATTCCTTCTCACTTAACTTGCCTTTAAGCTAAAGATCTGCAAAACTGTTATTAAAAACTGCAGAAAACCTGCAAAACTCTAGTCAGGAGAAAGGTTCTATGTTTAGTCAGCCATTCTCACAGTGGCCAAGAGATGCAACAGTTTTGCTGAAGGCAGCAAATGTGACCCAGCCTAGAGCTTTCCTCACTCGTGACCATTCTTGGCACCTTCTGATCTGCAGCTACCTGGATCTTATTACTGAAGCATGAAAGATTACTAATACTCGAATTTCTATGAGTCAAAATGAAATGTAATCTAAGTTTCCTTTAGAACAAGTCAGCTTAGTGAATACACATTTTGTGAACTACTTCTATTTTAAACCTATGTAATTATCCAATTTTCTATATCGTATTTTTTTAGTATGAAAACCTTGCTCAATTTCAAAGCTCACTCACATGCACATGAAATACAAGATGGTTGTGATGTGCCTGAGGGATTCTGTGTATCTGGGATGTTCTATATAAGCAATGCTAATGATCATAACCTTATAGAACAAAAAAAGCACTGAAATAATAAAATATACCTATTTTGTTGTTTCCAGGTAAAAAGAGTTACAGTTTCAGAGAATTTAAATCCATTTCATTCTTATCTTTCACTTATCTCCAGTGATTTTGTAAGGAACTTATTTTCAGCAGCAGGTTATATTTCTTTTCTTATGACCAATTCCTAAGGTTTCAAAGAGAGCTGCATTTTTAACTGGAAACCTTCACTAACCACTTCATAGTATCGCCTATGACATTACCTCAAAACAACACCACAAAAGCTGCTACAACTATTCCTGATTCTGTGTCAAATATGCACAATGAGCAGTTTCTTGTCACCGCTGACCATCAGCCATTCTGATCCCAGTGGGCTCCATGAAATACCCCACACTCAAAGTTCTGCCTCCATGCCAATGGCCCATATTTCTTTCCTGTACATGAGCACTGTCATTCTTTTCATAAACCAAAGCTGTTCCTTCTGTCTATAAATAATTCTGACTTAGTCCAGTGTATCAGCCAGCCCAGGCCACAATCTCTCCCTGCAAAACTTGAGCCAGTCCAGCTACTTTAGACACTTCAGCAGGGGTAAACCAGCAGTGATTTTCAGAATAACATGGATTCCAATTTCTTTCAGGCTCTCTGGTACACCTCGAGATCCCCTCTGGGACTCATTTTCAGTTCAGAAAGACCTTGTTATATAAATGTTTTGACTACATCTACAAAGTGATGAATTTTTATAGAACAAAAGACCTGACCTTAAATATGATTGACAACCCATTCAGTTCTCTTGTATCAAAGTATTGATAATTACATTTAAGAAGAACACACAAACTGTGGAAAAACTATTTTACTAGTGAGGCTGAGAATAAATACTTAACCACAAATAGCATGACCATAATGCAGACATGAAAACGCCCAAAGATGATAAAACCAATAAACATAATTTTTTTTCTATTACACATTGACAACGAGGAGAATCAAATATTTTCTGTCCAGTCAATCACCATGTGTTTGTTTAAACAGGAGCAGCTTTCCTTTCCCCTTACACAGGAAATGCAAATTCGACTGCCTACAGGAGGGAAGTAAGAATTTAGAAACTGTGTTCCAGTAGAAACAGAATGGAACTACCTGAAGAGCAATCAAGACCATGTCAAGCATCCATATAATCTCTATTTTAGGTCAAAATCTACCCTATGTGACCAACCTTCAGCTTTGCTGACCTCACTGTGACCCTGTGGGAAAACTGCACTCTAAGGTGGTGCTGCTGCTCTGGAACAGGTTGTAATAGGTAGTATCTTCTTAATATCTCACACAAAGGAGGGGAAAGAAGCAAGATTCCTTTCAGACCATCTAAATTGGCAATAATCCCAAGGGAACTTTTTATCTTGGTGTTATATAAGCTAAATTGGCCAGCCAAATGAACAAAAGGCACGTCATAGCAGCTGATGGGCTTTCACTGCAAATTGCCACCTGGAGTTCATTAAGCCATTCCTGCCTTGCAGCACGACCTGCACAGCTTTAATTGTATTACGAGAAGGAAATGTTGATACGTGGTGTGTATTTCATTTGAGTCAAGCAGAGAGCACAAATTGCAGTAGCAATTCTTCCCCACAGCGGCCCAATTGAAAGAAAACTTACACCTTGTTTTGATGCTGAAAGTACAAAAGAGATACTAAAGAGTTGTTAAATACCTGCCGAACACTCCCTTCCTGTTGCTTAGTTCTCAGTTCGAGAGCTTTATTCGATAAATAGCTGCACTTATTTGATGTTACATTTGCTTGAATGCCTTCACAATTAATCAGATTTCTCACCCCAAACTATAATTTTCCATTAGTTGGGAACTTCAATCACTGATAAATTTCTTACTCTACATCAATTGGAAAGCGGAAAAATCTATTATTCAAACAAGCAAAGTTTTATATGTATGACTTTCTTGGCTTATAATATAAACACAGTAGATAATTTAACTAAAACATTATGTATGCAGCAGGGAGCATTAAGTATTTTTACAGTAATCTGATGCATTATTGTAGTAATTACCCTACTATTCCGTGAAATAGAATATTTTCTATTTTAACCCAGCATTCAAACCACATACATTTACATTCTTTTACAATCTTTTCTGTGCATTGAAATACACAGTGCAGGAAGCTGTGTTAAGAGATCAAAACGCTTGAAAAAAGCCCAGAATTTTTGTTTCTGCCTCTTTTAGAGTACAAAGAAAATAGGGGTTGAAAGTTGCTGTGCAAAAGGTAAGAGGGTGGATCTATTCTCTATGCCTGGAAGAGGAAGGACAGATAGTTTCAGTTTGGTGGCTGCTTAATAATATGTACTAACAGCTGAAGAAATGCCAGTCCCTGAGCCTCTCTGGAAATCTGTTTTAAACTTCTGTAAAAGAGTAAACAGGATCTGCCATTAATGAAACCAGTGATAGGAGTAACAGTTATCAAACTGACTACAACACTAGTTGAGAGCAAATGCTCTCAGCTTTATACGTGAGTCTCAGAAAGGTCATTGTTTTTCTTAGAGCCCTTAAATTTGGCTAGAACCCATTAATTTTCTAAGAATCTCAGGTTTCTCATAAATAAAATGGTAAACTTTTAGCCCTTATGGTCCAGACAAAAACCCAAAAGCACAACTTAACTGCACCCTAAAGTTTCCAAAGCCACAGACTATAGAGGAAATAATAGGAAGTGCCTATGTTATTTATTATTTAATCTCATTATTTTTAGGTCAGTGTAATTACTTAAGCGGGCTCAAATCATAATTTCTAAAGCATATAGAGTATAAATAATAATAATTGCTTTTAACAACCAAAATCTGCCTTTTGCAACTGAAGGTATATTTAAACAAGAAAACATTCAGTGATTTTTTAAATATGGAAAACATCCCTTTAAAATATCATTGAGTAGTTAAATGATTGACAAAACTAAATAAATACTATACAATACAACAAAAACATTTCAGGAGTACTCTTTATTCTGATAACAATTCTCTACTGAAAATATGAGAAATAAAACTTACGTTGGGGGCTCTCACACTAGGGCCAAAGTTATTCAGATTTAAAAGAAAACAAAAACAAAACTGAAGAAACCCCCGAAAACATTCCAGAAAAATAAAGGCAAATCCTGAGATCCCCAAGCACATAGTTGGCTTACTTTCAGTTTGGGATTTCTTCAGGCACTGAAGGAAAAACAGATCTTTAGCTTTCAGGATGGTTACAGAGCTTCCTATGAATATTAAAGGTGATATCTGCCTTAGGACAAACAGGATCCAGCAACTTCCATTTGCACTCACGAAAAGACTGATGAAAGAAGCATTAATTATGGTAACAGCCATAACACAACAGCTGTTCTGGAAAGCTGCAAGTTGTATGGCACCCCAAGTGCTGTGCACACACGTTTGGTGAAGAAAGCACAAAACTGACCCAAGACTCATGTTACTACTGCTCTGGAACTGGAAAGATGATGTTTGATATTGCCTTGCAGATTGCTCTGTAACTCTAATACCTGAAAAACCCCAGTGTTTCCATCTGCAGTTTTTCGTCTGCTTTGCAGAGACCAGAGAAGACTTTGAATTACAAGTCTAGTCTGTATGAGGATTAAAAAAAAAGGTGCAAGTGACAAGCTCTGAAACAGAGATTCGGACCTTGCTCAAATAGTGGCTATAAAGCTTCCAGCCTACATAGACCCTGCAGACTTTTCCCTCATTCAGAGAGAGTTAAGCACCAAGAAATGGGGGTAGGGAGTTCTGAGGATACAGAAATCCACAGGAATTTATTTTAATAGCCACTGCTAGATATGTACATACTAGAGAAAAAGTACCTAATATAATTCACATTACACTAGGATATTCCAAACTCAGACAACATTTATTTCTTGTAACGAAAGAGTTCATCTAATTGAAATGAAATTTGAACATAAAACTTAGCAGAAATGGATCAGCTACTTTGAACTACACAATGGAAAAATAGTAGACAGTGAGATCATTAGTTAGTACATTGCAATAAGTTGGAAACAGAAGAGATGTCTGGTTCCCCTAAAACTATTTATCGGCAGGTAATTTTTGGTCTGTTTGAAAGCCTTTGCCAAGGCAGCCAGAAGACCAGAACTGATAGAAGGAAAAAATCACTGATACCTAACTAGCATAGCAGCACAGGGGCTGCTGAAGCTGTTCATTGATAAAACACCCTGACAACTTCCCACATTTCCCTGGAGCATCACATAAGGAAAATGTCTAGACACAGTACCAATGATACCACAGAAGTCTTAAGAACACAAACAGATATTGTCTTTCAAACTTCTTCAAGTGGGAAATTTCTACTGCATATCAAACAAATGGTTTGGATCACTATGAACACCTACAGGACAATTCTAGGTCAGAGAACCTACCAAATTCATGAAAGGGTCAGAATGAGATTCTGCTCATCAGTAATTCTGAAGTTCCCTCAGATGAAACTATTATATTCAGTACAGGCTCCTTAAATTACTATCAGCTTGCACACCAAGGGCAAGTGGATGTTTTATGCGTGGACAAACACCCATGAAGATGCAGGCACTGTAAACATGCACATGTGCAACAGCAGGAAAAGACTAGAGATTATTTCAATCTAGCTATCTGATGATGTCCTCAAACTTGAAAAACTTCAGAGTTTTAGAACACCTCCTTATTTCCTTATTTCTAAAAACATTTCTCTCTTTAAAAAAAGAAACAGAGACAGTCACAATAGCTGTCACTTCCATTTCCTGTTTATACTCACTTACTTGGACTACAGTCTCTCCTCCCTTGCCAGTCATAATGCCCACTGCAGGTAGTGCAGGGGATGGGATGTTTCAGCTTTTATCATCACATGTGCTGTTACTCCTATGGATCAACCCCCTCAGTAAACAGCAGTAGTAACTGATAAAGGAGGCACTGTCCATCACTTACCATCCTGCTGATCCCATTCTGGGGCATCCCTCCCAGCTTCTGTCTTCCAGGTTTGAACTGGTGAACAGCACAAAAGAGGCTGCTGTCTGTGAGCTCTATCTAGCTCTCTGCTTCCAATTGTTTCTGTTTTCCCCTTTTCTACATTTTTTATTTCTTCTATGGGTACAACTGTCTTCACTTCCCACTGATGTCAGCAGTCCTGTCATATATAGGTGTGTTCACAATTCCACTGCCTCCACTTAACACTTCATAACTCACTTGTGTTTGGTCCCAAAGTACAGTATGTAGTAGCAACCTTGTCTAGTAACATGTACTTAGGACGACAAGGAGATTCGATTACATCCAAAAAGGAATGTGCCTAACTACTTGCAGACAGATGTATGGCACAGAGTTCCTGTGGAGGGATAGAGAGCACCAAGACCAAAACTAACTCCTGTTTGATCTTCATGCTCGTAAGGCTGAAAGCGAGTCTCCCTAATTAAAACTTAGTATTCCTGCTTTACTGCAGAAAACGGCAGCATTTCGAAAGATAAAGAATAAACGTGGGAATTTTAGCTCTGTAATCATACACTTTCAGTTCCTAGGAAAAGATAGATCATCTAAAATATTCCCAGTACTGATGCATCAAACATGCTGGTATCACTGACTACCTGGCAGAGGCTCCTGCAGCAGCAAGACTAAAGCAAGTCACTTAACCAAATAAAGTCAGTGTTTGATAAATGAAACAAAGTAGTTTGAAATACTCTATGGATAGCCAAGAAATATGTTAAAGCTTGTAGCTGCATGTTTTCCTACAGATCAACGTAGCTACTTTAGGGTAACCCTAACAGAAGACCCAACAGTATCAAACAATGCCAAATTCTTACAACTCAGGATAAATAAATAAATAAAGGTACCTCCAAGGCACGTGGCAGAACAAGGAGTAAACCCAATGTATTCCCAGTCGTAAATCACATTGCCATCTTCAGCATGTGAAAATTCTGGTGTGTAGGGGACAGGATCACTGTCACAGGACACCTGGTGACAGACTCGTTCTGTTGGTGGCTTCTCATCTTCACACTCCTCCTCAGGCAGTTCAACCTCGGTCTGAGTAAACGCGAGAAGAATTCGGCACTTCACGTCCCGCACCTGTACACCACTGCCACACGTGGCACTGCACGGGGACCAGGGCTCAGGAATAAACCTGCAAATAATCACAGTGCAGCAGAAACACTGCCATTTTATTCCATGTAGTTGTGTCTGTGTGTGCACAGTGTATTTATACACAGAGCAGACAATACATTATACTATTTGATACTTTACTAGAATGCAGAGTCAAGTGTCTTCAGTCTTTCACTTGCCTCCCATTCTAAGCCATTTACCAAAATTCACAAAAAATCTAGGAAAGAATCACAAGGAACAGGGAAAAGCTGTATCCTTTTTTGAGGAAAAAAGTCCATTTTTTGAGGAAAAAAGGATATCACCTAAGTCTCCTTCTCAGTCTCCTTCAGTGCTAAAAAAGGGAAACTCGTGAAGATATTTCTATACAACATAAAATAGCTCCCCAGGTACACAGACTTGGGCATATGCCAAAAGTATATTTGCAGTCTGCTTAAATCGGAGAGGCCCTCACCTTATGTTATACTAATAATTAGCAATGAGAGAGAAGAGGAGCACTTTTCAAATCCAGCTATCTCCAATGCCCACCACCACAGGCTGCTCTTCAGACTCAATCTTGGAAGCAGCCTCTCATCTTCAATAAAGAAGTCTGACCAGAACAGTCTATAATCCATCATTTTTATTAGAAAGCATTTATGCTCCTGATGAACTACAGTAAAATCTTATTTTACAGATTGTGATTTTGTTATAATATTCCCTGACTTTGAGGGCCACTGACAGTAATTTTCAAAATGGCACAAGAGTCAAGGGGTTGAGTTTCATCAATAAAGTCATGCTGGGTGGCTCTGGGGTATATTTTGTAAGAAATCAAATACAGAGTTGACATTTTGTTTCAAAAGGCTGTAGTTGCTCTTTATTATGTGTCCAAATGCAGCTGATGATTAAAACACTAGCAGGAGATATAGGAGAATATATTTGACGAACGTTAAAAATGCATTTGGGAGGAAAGATTCAAATTAGTATTCAAAGATTTTCCCCTTATCTTGGATTAAGAATTATCTTTCCTTTACTGCAGGAAAGCTGCCCTTACAAATATAAGAACAGTTGTGTAAGACAAAAATCAGTATTTATGCTCTGCATACACAGCAAGCACAGAAAAATGTCAACAGTGTGGTTGATTCTGTGGACAGTTTATCATCTTGCGCCAATAACTTCTTGCCAGTGTACACAGAGGAAGAATCAAACAGAAGAAAGGAGAACAGATGGGTGGATAGCCTGTAAGGATACTCCAACTCAGTCCTTGGGATAGTCACCCAGGCTGTGACTGAGACAGACCCCAAGGCAGACTTTCTCTGGGGGAAAAGACTATTCCCCTTTCCAACAGAGGTTACAAGGTTAACTGGTTATTCTTTAAGGAGATGTTAAAGAAATACATATACAACTCTACTACAAAGATAAATATATAAAAGCCCATCAACGTTTCTTTGAACAGTCTCAGGATATTCATTAGAGCTAAATAGTCCTCGACAGATCTCAGTAAAGGGCACACTATCCCCAGCTCCCCTTCACACCGAGGAGAACTGCAACTGCTCATCCTTCACAAATCTGACTACCTTCCAAGCAGATGACCATACTGATTTTTATTGGAAGAGTACTACCAAAATGATGGATGGCTGTGTCATACAGTGCTCAAATCGGAGCAAATGCCCCACTGGCACAACCCAACAGCCCACTGAGTCCGAGGGCACAGCTGCTGGGGGTCAGTGTCCAGATGCTCTTGATAGCAAGTTCTAATGGGAAAAGCTGCAAAGGAAGGCTTTCTCTCACTCCAGCAGATAGAATCAGCTTAACCCTGAAACAGCAGACTTCGCAGTCTTTTCAAAGACAGCCATGCAAACTACCTAAGGTGTGCGTGGCAAAAGCACCCTCATCCAATGAAACACTTAAGCATGTGCCTAACTTTAGGCATATTAGCTGTGCTTTGAAGTCAATGGGACGATAATGTGTTCAGAGGGAAACTTGTGCTTAAGTGCTTTATTGGATCAAGGCCAGTGTGCACAGGCTTCACAGAATGATTACTTTCTTCTCCTTCTGTGTAAAAAAAAAAACCACCAAAAATTGAAGTCCATTTGTAGCTATGTACCTAATTGAAAAAATAAAACTGATGGACATTTATAGTTGAAAAGGGTTGGTGTTCTAACCACACCTAGGAGTCTGCAGTCTGAAAGCATAAGTTGTTTTGGTAAAAGCATGACAGCAGCATACCAGAAATAAGTGTTAGCTTTGTGTACTGCTAGTTGAGTGCATTAAAACATTCCACAATAATGTACAATACGTTCTTTTGAAATCCTGTAAAAATTAAAAGAAATTTTGAACCTTAGCAATCACTTCATTCAGCAACCAATTGATTTATAAAGAAACTCAGAAAATTCTAAGCATTTTTTTCTTTTGTTTCTATCAAGGTTATGTTAAATTGAGCTTTTCCTGTTGAATATTAGTGTTTGATATTTTTTCAGTGAAGTGCAAGATAAAAATGCAACATGCAAAACACTTTCTATTCTACCTTGGCATTTGCTAAACCAGTCACATGACTATTGAAATCCTAAATTATAGAACTGCTCCAAGGATGATCATGTTAAAGTCACACTAAGTACCTTCAATAGAAGCCAATGAAGATTGCCAATAAAAAATTAGAGCAAGGAACTGACTGGACAATGAGAGAACTGAATTTTATCTGAATTTTTAGTTTAGGCATATGATTTTTTTAGTTTTTACTTTATATTTAACATGCAAAAGCAAAGCCTGTGACAGGTCATTAAAGCCAACACCACCAGCCTCAGAAGTGATGTATTTTTGGCAGTGGCATTCACAGCATACACGTGGCAATGCTTAGGGCACAATACTTCCCCAAAGTAAACTCAGTCTGCCTTCAGTGGGCACACACTCAGAGTTATCTCAGGTACGGATTAAGAAGCATCAGAGTACTTGTACTGCAATGCCTTGCAGATCATTGGGAATTTATAATGAGTAGGACAGTGGTAAATGAAAATTTTCTGAGATCTTTAAGTTTGCAGATGAGACATCTGATTAAAAAAAAAACAGAAAAGAATGGAAAAATGCAAATTTTAGCAGGTTCAACTTTTCACAAATCAGCCTTTTTGTACAGTCATTCTTCCCAGTGCAATACAGAACTAAAATACTTCTATTTGTGCAGGTATAAATAATGAACACGATACAGAGAGAGCACATCAGGCTGCAGTGTTACCAGTCAGACTAATGGGAATGTGCATTCACCTGGTGCACGCTGTAAAAGCCCAAGTAGGATGACCTGGGAAATGAAGCAGTGACCTAAACTACTGATGACAATACTGGGACAGAGCAGCCCAACACAACCAAACCAAATCTGACCTGAAAACTGAACTCAGTGCAGCCCTCTGCAGCTTTCTAAAGACTTTGAAAACATGGTGTTTCTTTTTTTTTTTTCCCCCCTCATGCCTGTAGTTCTTGCTTTCAGTAAAGACAGGAAATGCCTAAATCCTGAAAAAAAAAAAAGGGCTGCTCTTGTGATATTTCCAGTTCTAGTGCACCAAGGGGCCTGGATAAAAGTTTGAATTATCTGAAATGCTGGCTGAACTTCCACAACGCTGACAACCTGCCCCTCCCTACAGCACCACCACTGCTCTAAACAGTCACACTGCTGGTTTTATCAACATTTAGTCTAATGTGTTTCAGAAAATCACCAGCCCATTTTCAGAGAAGGAACTGTGAAAAATGGGTAATTCTCTATCGCCAAAGGCACAGCGAGGACATTTCTGTGAAAATGACTCCAACACAATGAGTGTGAACCATTGTGAGAGACACTGCATTTCACATCCAGGGAGTACAACTCCACAAGCCCAGTGATCACTTTTTAGCTCATATTACTGAAAAAACGTATCAGTTTTTGAAACCATTTCAGCTTTGTCCTAAGCCATGACATTGAAAAGCAGTTGAGGTGTCTATTTCTATAACTTAGGACTAATAAAAAGGATGCAAGAACTTGCTTGATCTTCTCTGTGAATCCCACTGTAACTAAGAAGGCTCGAGGGAAGAACATTTAAAATAATGATTGGTATCAACTGTCATCACATTCCACAACTAAAAACTAAAAAGGTCAGACCTACATTTTTCTTGGCCTCACTTTAAGGACAGTCATTTTTTATTTTGCTAATAATAAAAAAAAGAAGCTTTTGAACGTTCCCCCTCTATGTAAATTCAGGACACCAGCCGTGGTAGACCACAGTGGCAGAAATATTTATCTTCCACAAGCTACTTTTGGCATATCCATCACTTGTGGGTTCTAAAACACAGCTGCATTTATTCTCTTATTCATTATCAACTAAAATATCACACAAAAGCAGAGAACGACGGTTGTAATAAAAGGATGTATTAGAAGTTGAGACTTCATATTGTGGTTTAAGTTTGCACGACAAGAGGATAACTAAAATTAAAAGTGATGGCATTTTACCAAGGAAATCATAAGTGTCCTGCTAGGCAGAGGTGGGCTATGACTTATCACTGTGTCATGTATAAATTACAGAAAACAAAATTAAACAGATCCAAACCAGAGGAAAATCTTGTTATAATTTATTCTGAGAAAAGTAACTTACTGCTACAGTTTCTTTTTAAAACTTAATCCATGACCCAAAAACCTGTCTCTAACTGGAAAAGACCAGAGCAGTTAGGGCACAAGGTTTAAGGCATCGATGGAGAAACTCTCTGGTTGCAAACCATTGTCCACATGGCCAACAGAAAATTTGCAAAAAGGAATGAAGTCAGGGACCAGTTATTTCTAATTTCCCCTTACCTGCCAGCTTCCTTAGAAGACTAAAGTAAGAGCAGTTGGCAGCAGAATACAGGCAAAATTAAACTAATGGGGAATCTGGCTGCAGTGTTAGAGCTGGGTCCCAGGAGAGCCCAGAATGCCCAGACTAGGAAAGCACAGCACCTCAGCAACACCTCAGGAAAGAGGGGATGGCCGAGAGGAGTCATCGGCAAGAAGTGGTTGGAGGAACCTTTTAGACTTAGGTGAAGATGCTTCTGGAAAATGTGAAGGAAGGTCTCAGGACAGGATGAGGATCGTTAATGGAAGATGAAAAATATCTCAGTCTCCAGAATAAGTGAAGAAGAAAAAAGATTCAGGAAACTGCAAAACTGCACAGGTGTGACAACACTCTGGGAACTCGAACACATGGATCCATTCACATGGTGAGGCTGCAGTAGAATACATCTGTCATAACTAGGAAGGATGAATTACTGCTTCCTTTGTCAGGACAAGGTACAAAGAAACCCATGACAAAGTTTCCAGCTCATTTCTGTTATATTCTATATACACTCTGAACCAGATGCTGTGTCCCTGCCAGTCCTCCCTGCTTGTTCTGTCAGACTGATGCTGAAGGACCCTAAAAACCTAGAAACTGCATTAGCTCACAGTTGCCACAGCAGGATTTTGTAATGCTAGAGATAATTTTCTTTATAGCTTCGTGCTGAACACTCTTTAGAAGTGGTCTCATACACCTCTATTCTGCTATGCTGACATTCTACAGGCACATTTGGTTGCATCACCCCTTTCGACAATCACACTTTATTTTTATGTCTTTGCTACTACCCTGCCTGCATTCAGGGCCACCAATTTGGAGAGTGAAATAACTGCTCACAGTAGGCTGACACTTGACTTGAGAGGCTAGTGCAGTGAAAAGTTTAAAGTACAGTCACCATAACTATATAAACACCTGTTTGGCAAGAGGTTTCTTCTGTGAGTCAGTGCAGGTGTAAAGATTTTATTACTCATGATCACACCTGTTGCTACATGCGTGCCAAAAACCAGGAATAGCTAGATGGAAGAAGAAAAATAAGCATAGGGCACACTCCGCTCTCAGAGAAATATAAATCCAAAGGAACTTCAGTAAGCTCACCTAAACTATTTCAAACTGACATTATTACAGAGAGTGTAGAATTCTGCAGAGCACAACAAAATACTGTTCAAAATCTCTCATGAAAACCTTATAGAAAATTAAATACTATATATTAATATATTACATATACATATATATGTATGTATGTATGAAATGCACACGGGGATATAAGCAACTGTATGGATGCCCTAACATAAGAGAGTCAGGAACAAGTGTAGCTGGATTTAAGTTATGCTTTCATCCTTAGAACTTGCAAGGCTCACGCTCATCAGTTTTTAAGGGGACTCACAAAATCCAGATGCCATTTCACACATATACACATGTAAAATAGCACAATTTACCCCCACAGATTAGCTAAGCTCAGAGATCAGCAGGTTTTTCTCACTTTCTTTATGCACTGGTCTCACCCCCCAAGGAAATCCTGGCAAGCCTACAAAGTACCTCTTAAGTTTTAATACAACCACTACATTCTTGAGGTAACAGCTACGACCGGGATAGAACAACTGAATTTATTTAATTTATATGTGCTGAAATGTTTCCACGTGCATTAATTAAGGCTTAATTAGGCTCAGTTAGGATCCCTTTGAATTGCTCCAATGATATCAGGACACTGTAATAGTGTAGCTCCACGTCATCCAGAACAGGAGCTCCAGAAGCAATTGAGATGGAAAATTAGGAACAGCTCACAACACAACTCATCTCCCAAGGAGGGTCAATGGTCAAAGCAAACTGCACAGCAACAGTCATTCCAGATACCTGCAAAACACACTGGGAATGTTTCTTCACAATGTACTTACGTTGGCTCTTCTGAGACTGTTACGGTCTCTTCCATTTCATGGGCCTGTTTAAACCATGGCAATTTTGCTTCCACAGGACTTTTTTCTGGTAGAGGAAAGAACCCCCCAAAACATTCAGTAATTCCTCCAAAATCAAAGCAAAATGTAGATGTTAGCATTATTCACCTTCATATTGCCTATTGATCTAATGCTTTTGAATAAAGATAAAACTGGATAATAGAACAACATTTACTAGAGAATTTCTTCGTGGTGTTTGAGCTCCATTCTTTATTTTAAATGTGCAGAAATGGAGAAGGAAACCAGTTTGATTACAACTTAATGAGCTGCTGAGGCCCACTGAGAATGCTGACACATTTAACAAGAACAAACAAACAAGATCCCAGGTGATACATACAGAGTTTCATTTTAAGTATTATTGAACAATTCCTCCTCCCCATGTTAACCTCATTTATTTTGGTTTTCCCAAGTTGACCAGACTGTATAGATTCAGTTTGCATGTTCACCTCATGAGAGTCTGGCCACATTATCAGCAAAAAATATCAGCAGGGCACTTTTCCTAGCACCAATAATTAAAGTGCTTGTTTCTGCCAAGGCTGAAATAAGTCCTAGTAAATTCCAGCTTCTGGCATTTCTGAAAAAGGTTACCAGGGGCTTTTAATTCTCTGAACAAAAATGTAAAACAATAACAGACCCAGACAAAATTCCAGTTACCTTTTGGCTTGTAACACGGTATTGGCACGATGCACTCCTCTTTTATGTGCAGTTTAAGCTGTGGGTTACAGCCCCCGACGTGCTGCCCGCGGTGGTCAATGCACAGCACCACTCGGTACCGCAAGCCTCGGCCACAGGTCACTGTGCACTGCAGGAGACAACACAACCACCTCAACCTATTTCTTTATTGTATTTACAAATACTCTTAAAAAGGAAATTACAAGTGCTGATGACGTGCTCACTTAAGTTTTTCCACGGAGACGCATGAATTTGTCCCTGCATTGCTAAGCGAGTAAAGAAAAGGTTGATGCTGGAAAAAAAAGTCTAAGTTTTGGGAATGCAAGTGATTTCTTGGGGTTCTATAAAGCTTATCTGATTGGCAACAGAACCAGAGATGGCTGTGCACTGAGAATACACCCTCTCACAGTGGTCATTTGCAGTTAAAGCTGGGTCAGGCGTGCTGCAGTTTCTACACTCTGTGTCAGTGATGTCATTTGGATGAACTAAGGAATTATAGGAGTGCTGAGCTATCTGGTTGTATCAGATAACCACAGCCAGGACAAGTTGGCTTATGCTCTTGTTACTGTAATGAAAGGCAAGAATGCTGGAAAATCACCCTTGCAGACTTGCCAGCCCCTAAGACAGACGTGCCTTTAGCTCTTATATCCAGTGAAATACCACATTTATCAAGAACCGAGACATAAATGACCTGATTGCAGAGGGACCTCACCTCTAACTTCTCCTCCATATAAAGCAGGAATTCAAAAGGCATAAAGAATTCTACATGCATTTTCCTCCACATGGACACGTGAACCTTTTGATTATCAGGCAGAATTGCTCAGTATAAACTTCTCCTAGCAAGAACTATGAATTATCTTTCAGGGCTATACTTTTCTAATAGCACTGTGCTCATAAACATGGTAACACAAGACTGGAGGCTTCCTTTAGAAAAGAAAGAACAAAGGTCCAAAGTACTTTTCAACTTACTTGAGACCATTCCATTGCCACCCACTTCGGACAATCAAACAGATTGCAGGTCTGAATGACTTTGGGCTTTGGGGCATACATGCATTTCCATTCTTCCACTTGCAGTATCTCTCCATGAATGGTCTCCTCTACACACACAAAACTTCTCCTCTGAATACCACCTCCACAGGAAACTGAACAGGCAGTCCATGGATT
The DNA here is from genome assembly GCF_036250125.1 of Pseudopipra pipra. Lineage (NCBI taxonomy): Eukaryota > Metazoa > Chordata > Aves > Passeriformes > Pipridae > Pseudopipra > Pseudopipra pipra. The sequence continues at coordinate 11,914,571 of NC_087560.1, read as the reverse complement.
ATGTTCCCACCTGGAAAAAGAACTCAGATATATTAAAAATAAGGCTCTTTTTTATTCCAGTAACCTCTATTAAAAGAGTAAAATACTGAATCCAACCGTAGTGTCAACTAAAACCCACTAATAGTTTGTTTGCCAGATTCTCACCACACACATATATATTGAATCACAGAGCTACATTGCAATATTCCAGGTTCAAATTCATGTGCAAAATCAGAAGACAAAAATACAAATTTAAGTTATTTCCAAAAATAACTGAAAATCTTATTTTTGTACATGAGTTAAAGACCATTAATATACTGAGCTGGATTACCGGAATGAATTTACTTCTAAATAGTCTAGATCACCTAAACAGAATATTTTTTATTTAATTTACATGGTCATATAGACCCTTATTACCAATGTCAGAGGCCAAGAAGCCCAGGTACTTGAGATCCTATGAAGTCCAAAGACAAAGACAGATCAGGCTGTCCTGACTCAGGGTGTTGCTATCCACAGTTCCTCACCACTGCCCACATTATTCAGATTACCCCTAAAAAAAAATCTGTTCAGGAAGTAATTTTAATGGGAACTCTAACACTTAGGGTAAAACCAGACATTTCATATCAAACTGCCTTGGTCCATAAGGACTGTGAAGAAATTGTGACAGGCATCATTTGGCTGGTCATCACTGCAGTTCTGCAAGAGTTTTCCACCCTCATTAAAATGCCATTGAATGGCCTTGTATTCCCACTTTCCAGCTTGCTTCAAGCAAAAGGCAGCTCTCATCCAACCCAGCTGCTGATTCCTCCCAAAGCAGGGCAATGCACAGATTAAGGAAAATTTCAGATTAAGAAAAACCTGTGAACCAGCAGAGCTGTGGGATAGTAGCCTCCAACAGAGGGATAGTAAACAACTTTTTGGAAAGGAAACTCTTCAAAATGAACATCTATCTACAATCTTTGACCTAACTACAATAAAAACAGCAAATGTTGCACCACCTGAAGTGAGAATTATCTGGAGGTTTTTAGGCTACAAACTCAGTTTCATTTATCTCTCACCCTTCACCTCTTATCTGCTTTCTTTCCACCATCCACCCAAATCAAAGGCAAGGCTTGGGAAATGACTGAGTCCTGCATCACATCTTATGGTTCATCAATGCCCTGTTAGTTAAAACTTATTTCTATTACAAATGCAGGGGCTCAGAAAGGATCATGAAAATAATTATATCCATTATGAACAATGGACTCAGCAAGTACTACAATATCCCACCAAAATCAACTAATCAAGAGTAACTTGGCTATCACAAAGGAAGTCATAATATCAGAGTTGATGAAGCAAAGGCCTATAAATCAAGGTAAATTTAAGCAACTACTACATACTTTTTATGATGCAGCAGGTAAATCAAGGACACTTCCTATTTTAAGCAATTCATTAAACTGCCTACAAAAACATATTAATCATGCTTAAGCTCAACGGAAGAATGAGTATGTATCCTCATGAGTATATATAAATGCACAGCAAACCATGGAACATTAGCCATAGAGTATATATTCAAAAGAATTCTGAATAAAGCTGTATGCTGAGATACTGATAACATATCACAAATACAAAACCTGTTTGAAGAGCAACAGTTCTACTATTCTTTGACTTAAATGAATGGCCAGTGTTAACTCATTTTCTTTAAAAATCTCAGAAACTAAAGAGCAATTAACTATTTAATGAATTAGCAGCTCATGGATTTATATAGGTAAGGCTCACTGTGCTATGTGGAATACAAGGCTTGCAAGTGTTTATAGCACCAAGTTTTATAGTTGTTTTTCTTTATCTCATCAGTTTCAAACACACTCCAGATCCCATACTCCCACAAGCATTTTCAAGATGGAGTGAGGTCCGTGGCTACTGGGGAAAAGGGGGGTCTTGGGCAAGCAGTCAAGGAGATACTTTCCAGAACCCACAGCTGTCAGGGGATCCTCAACAGTCCAACAAGTCTGAAATAAATGGAGGCATTCCAAAAGCTTTAAAAGAAAATTTTCATCCTGGGAAATTTTTCTATTTATTTCAAAAGAATTCTCCATCTGTAAAAATATTTCAGTGGGGCATTTACAACTCTAGCCACAGGAGAACTCTTTCAAGATTTTGTGGTGCGCACCATGACTTTCCCACAACTTCCTTGCGTGAATGGGAAAGCAGTGGTAAACACCACGGGACTGCAGAGCAGCCCTCCACATGGCCCTCGTGTTATGTAGGAGGTGTGATGTTGGACTGCTGGGTGAGGTGAAGGAGCCTGTACAGCTTTGCTCCAGTGTATCTACAGTACTTTGGTTTTCCGCCCGCTTTGCAAGACCAATCCTGGGTCAGCATGTAAGACACAGGTAAGAAAAGAAAAAGCAAAAAGAAAAAGCAAAAAGAAAAAGGTGGAAGAAGTCCAGCAGAACCAGCACAGGCTAATGCATTCCAGTTACTTGACAGGGAACAGCACAGACAAATCCTGCTACGTGGGAGCAAGACCTGCGTCTGCACTGGACCAGAGTCACCTCACGATGCAGGTAAACAAACCGTCTGTTTCAGCTGCTGTTTTCTTTCAGAAATTCCTGTAAGAAAAGCTGTTTCTACATCTTTGTTGTGTTTCCTTATGAGCCCTCCCAGCAGAACACAGCCTGTTTCCTCCCTCGTTCCTGCTGGCACCAACTCTGAGCCCTGCTTGGCCGCCTGCTATTTTACAGTCCTTACTCTGAAGCATCTCACAGGAAGACCATGATACCTTCTGACAGGACACACCGAGGTGCTGAAATGAGGTGGGCTCTGTCTGTAGTTCTTAGAGTTTGAAATAAGAGAACCTGCCCACAGCTTTATCGCAGACATAATCTATCTCACCACGGTGTCATGCAAACGTGCTGAGCACAGTAAAGCACAGAAAGGGGGATCAAATTTCTCTTCCGAGTGGTCTCCAAGCCCTAAGTGGTTCAGAAGATGAAATACTCATGTAAATACATTGTGCTGAGCTCCAGAAGAGATCTGAAGTACAAAGGAATTGGCAGAAGAAATGGAAGGGGAGAGACACAGAATACAATTAGAGAACTTTACAGGATAAAGCTGTAGAGGAAAAAAAGTTCAGTCTATGTATTGAAGCCAAAGTACATCACAGGACAGCAGATCCACAAGGACAAATTGCTACAGAAATAAACTATGACATTTATATCAGCTGTAATCAGTAGCTCCACTGAGCCGTGCAAGTCTATGATTTCATTCTTATTACTTCATATCTTTACTTCTTTAGAAAAATACACATTATTCATTTCATGACCTAATAAAGCAGAGGTTCAGCTCAGATAAATATGCATCTAACTTCACCAACTATAATTCTTTACATTAACAATAAATGTGGCTCGATGCCTTTTAGTCCTAACATTCTTTACAAAACATCTAAGGCTTCCAGAGAAGTTCTAAATCCTTGTAATTGCTTCAGGTAAAAAAAAAAAATCAACAACAAAAAAGGCAACAAGCTGTGCTCTGACGACTTCATTTTTGACAAGACATATTCAGACAATTCAGTATCTTGAAAGTGACATGTCAGTCTTGATGTCAATAGACTACAGATATAAAAAAACCAGAAGAATCAGACCTCTGAAGGGAAAAAGAAATTCTGGAGTCCTGTCTAGGAGATCTGTCCTAAAAAATTGCATGCAGCTTTAAAGTAAAAACCTTTCAAGACAAGAATTCACACATGCAATTTAAAGAACATGCTCTTCTCAGTATTACAGCAGAAGGCGGCTTAGGGGGACAACTCTTTATTTTAAGACTTCACATTGGTATTTTCAAGAAGAGCATATTAACCTCTTACTGCTAAGCTAATCATCCAGAACATACTGAATGAATCACAGGCTTCAGAAATGTTTACAGGACTGTTTTAAACTTGCTCTCCTGTGTAGCAAAAAATCAGAAGATGTTTCATTATCTTAGTATTCAAGTAGTGTGTTTGCAGTGAAAATTGTGCTGATGCTGACACATGTGCTATCCTGCTTATACATACCGAGGGAGTGGCTGGAAGTGATCATAGGGCATGATTTCTTTAAATCCATCACTGTCAAAAAAAATAAATATTGCATCATTATTTCTCATACCCAAAATTGTACATCAAGTACACGCTTTTATGTGATCATGCCTTAAGTAAGCAATTCCCAGTGAGAAATGAAGGAATGTTACTTCATTACACATTAGCCTGATGTTAAACAATTACTTGTATGATCTTACCTTTCCTGTATGGATAGAGGACTATTCACCACACAGTTTCTATATTTCATACCACCATAAAATATTAAATGAGCAAGCCCTCAGCAGAGAAATTTATTATCAGTGTTCCTTTAGATCTGTGCCACTTTATTAACAAGAAAATATTTACTTATATCTGTAACAAAGACTGCTGAGGAACATGAGTATCAGTGAAACAAATACATCACAGGATTTATCCTAGATAGGTCCTGAATGGTGCTTAGGACCCTTCTAGAGCTCTTTTATTTGAACCACACAGCATAAAGCCTTACTCCCAATGCTAAAAAATATGGTATTATATCCAGTAGTACTTCCCTCTTCCTGGCTGTATAAACTAAATTTGCAAGTTAAAATATAATTACACCCTTTCTTTCCCTAATTTTCCCATTCCAGCTATGGAACATTTGGCACCCATTGCCATTAAGCTTTATTGAAGTCCTTCTGCTCCATACAGAGATCAACTCTCCAGGAAAAAAAAATCTTGAAAGTCTACACATCTATAAATGTTAGAGGTCACTATCAACAATTATGTTCAACAGAAATGAAAGGAAATGGACAGTTTAGCTATAGGAAATGAAATCCATTGAGAGTGTTTCCTTTTCTTCTTGCATATAACTCTGGCTCAGCCAGCTGGCATGTTAATGCAAGGTTCTGGGACTTGATACTGTGATGTTATTTTAAGATTCTTTAGCACAGCCAGGAAACCTCACCAGACAATCCAAAAGTTAGTTTTAAATACTGCAGTGCAATTCAATACAATTTATGTGTACTACAGCCTTTATAATTTGGCATTAATATCCTGTGGCATTTGTACCACAAGGACATTTTCTTGGAAAGATTTTTTTTTTTAATTCCTACTTTAAAAAAATCCAAACAAGTAGCCCCAAGCTTTGATTCTTGAAGTGTCAACTCTACAGTACCAATGAAGAATCAAATGTTTATGGTAGGTAAATGAATGAACCAAGTTAAACCATGTGCAAAACTTGTGCGCTGACTGGAGCTCCTGTCTGGCTATCGAGAAATCCTGAATGGCAGCATCAAAAAATCCAAAAGTAGGCAAGCAATCTGTCCTCCTCACAGAACCTCACAAAATCCTCATATTAGTGCGGTACTACTCAGCAAAAGACAATGCAGAATTAGCCCTCAAACAAATTGATATTTGCAGTATCTCTGTATAAGCAAAGTGTTCTATTCTGCAACACTGAAGAAGTGCCTCAAATCTATTGGCAGCGGTATCAGCCTTTAACACGTGCAATAATCAACTAAGATTAAGTAGCCCTAAAGAGGAAAAGAACTGAAATCAAGTAAATACAATTGCCTGTTCCTTAGTAACTGACTATATCACACACAAATTTATTTGTCATACAGACCTAGAGGGGCAGGGATCCATGTTGCATTCTTTTAGCTTGGGCTTTGGTTTCTTGTTTTCTGGGTGATAATGACAATAGTGGTCAGGAACAACACGCTTCAGACGAATGTCCACACACTCAGCTGAATTAAGCTGATAACCTATTGCAGAAGCAAAGTTAAATCTTGTTATGGAAAGAAATTTAAACACCTTGTCCCCTGCTCTCAATAATGTGATGCCCGTTGAATTAATTTTCTGGATTACTCTTTTTCTGCTTGCTTTTAAACAAGGAAATGGTGAGCAGGAACATGAAGGACCAGACTTTCATTTAAGGCAATTCAGCATAACAATTATATTAACCTGTCTTAACACTAGGTGAGATTTTGGCACTTTATTCTAATAGTATTATAAGAGTAAAGGCATACATATTTTCACATTACACAAGAATATATGTAGTGCACCAGCTCACCTGTCACAAGGCAAACCTACAAAGCCATATGGTTCTAGTACATGTTCTACAACTTATAACTTCCCTCCCCTGAGGAGGAGTTACCATGTATGTTGGAGAGCTATATTACACAGTCATTCATGCTAAAAAAAATAAATACTTAAAACAGAAAGCCAAAGGAATTGAAGATGAGATCCAAAAACATTGCTAAGAAACTGCAGAAAACCAAGAAACAGCTTCAAGAACATTCCTAGTTGAAGAGCCAACAAAAGAAAACTTGAACTACTTGGGTAAAAAAAAAATAATTCTGTGTGGATACTGGTTATAAGAAGGGATCTGAGTTTTATAAACCACTAGATTCTTTTTTGGCTAAGAAAAAAAGACTCATTCAAAAAAGCTTATTTGGACTTAAACCAAGGGGAGGAGGAGGATGTTCTGGTATGTGCAAAGAAAAAAAGTTTGAAACCACAAGAATTAAAATCAAATAGTCTCAATAAACTAACAGCACAAGTCCCAGTGTCTACCAAAAATGCTAAGTATTGTATATCAATGGCTTCAGTTGTGTGTCTCTTGGCTGATCCAAAGTGTCTTCATGCATGAGAGTGATAACCATAAAGAACTAAGCAGTTCCAGTGCTCAAAGCATCTATGTTCCAGATCTTAAAAGTACTGAAAGGACCCAGAAGATATACCACTTGCAAACAGAAGAAACAATTTTTAGCCATTCTTGCTCATTAAAGCTTGACTGTGCTTTCTGAGATGACCCTTCCAACACAGGGAGATTAGAGAACTAAATGTAGAAGCAGCAAGAAGCAAGTGAGGAATGGATTCCGATGCCAAGACTCTGTTGTGAGGAACTTCTTTTTTTACTGCCAGTACAAAATGCCAAACAGACAATCTGGACACTAAACCCACTTTCAGATTACAGGTTAAAGCCAGGCAGCTGCAATACAACTTTCCTGCAAGCCTCTGTAATATGCTGTTCCTAACACTACTACTTTCATGACTGAGTAGCTTAGTTTTCATGCTTCTTCAGTCCCTGTTCCCCCTGAGGACTGCCAAGCCCCACTGATAAAGGTACCAGTTTCATATTGTAGGCAGCTACAAAGTAGGGCTTCGAAATCCCTGGATAATTTCAAAGAGATTGACATGTAGCTATAATTTTCAAACCATAACAACAGTCTGAATAAGGCTGGATTTGAGCCAATACCTTTGAAGGTAAATACGTCCCTTGAGTTATCCAGTGTTTACATGTAGTCCTCAAAAGTAACTGTGAGGCTTTATACTTCTTCCCTTGTCAGATAGGTTAAGGAAAAAAATTATAAACACAGTGTGATGGAATCATCAGAGGATATGTATTGCCACTCACAGCTCCAGCAAGAATCACACTTCATGAGGCCAAGTATCTCGTAAGATACAGTAGTTTCCTGTGGGACTACATATTATCCACATATATCGTCTGCATTTCAGATTACAGGGAGGTGCAAGCGCCAAAACGGATGGTCCATCAAAAGATCTCCAGACTCTGCTTGTACTTTAAGCATCTCTCACTCTCTTTATTCATGTCCCAAGTAACTATTTAAACCATATTTGCACTCTCCAGAAAATCCCTACATCAGTATCACTCGCATCCTGGTCTGTTTTGCAGGTGACCTGGGTAATGCTGGCTGAAGGGAAATAGTTATCTGCAGTGTCACACACCCCTCCTACCATGAGGTCACACTAGTTTTGCAGAACCAGACATGACAAGCAGTGGGCTGGGCTGGATGAGCTGTAGCAGAGCTGAGCTACACTTCATCTAAGCTGCAGTGTTTAAACCAGGAGTAGCTGCTACAGTGCACCATGTGCTGCTCTAACTACCATTAGGACCAAATGTCTAAGATCAAAGGTATTGATAGTAGCTGTTCTTTAAATTCTATTTACTTATTCTGCTTTCTGTGTAATTAATTTCTCAACAAAATGTTTTAAAACTCTCCCTCATGTCTACTACTGAGGCCAGGAATACCATCTTCCTCCATTTCTTGATTATTCTTATTTTAAAATATCTCATTTTGTTTCTTTGCTTAATTTCCTGAAATATCCTTTATGGATTGTGATTTTCCATTTTGAATGTCACATACTTATTTCTTAGTCAACATTCTTACTGAAATGAACATTGTTTATGGAAGAACATGACTTCAAGTAACATAACATATAAAAACCCCTATGCTGATACTGGCTTAACCAACCTACTTACCTTCTATTCTGTAATTTATTTTGCTGAAGAATTACCAGTGTGCAAAGAAACACAAATATTTAATCAATAAAAACGCAGAGTAAAGGTTGTAAATCAGATACTTTTGATCTTCAGTTGTTACCACTCCTGAAGAATTGCCATTACTTACCTCCTCCACATGTCACTGTGCAGGGGAAGAACTCAGTTTGTCTCCACTGATGACTGATGGGTTGATAGAAAAAGAACTGAACCACGCTCTCTTTTGATCCAGAGTACCTGGTCTGAAGAAATTTCCATTAAAACACATTTGTGCACTGTACTCAACAGTTCATGTCATTTCAAATCATAGTTCATACATAACAGCAGTGCAGAGAGTAAGATGGTAACAGGCATAAATCTCTAGAAAGTCTACAGTAACCATTAAGTTCTCAATAGCTAAGCATTTGAATCTTGCTTTTTTTTCCCCTCACATTATTCAAGGTACTAATGTGACTACTCAATCATCTATCCTGGAATGGCAGAGTTCCTAATGGTATTCCTCTGTTTTATTTCTTTTTCAGCAAAAATTTTTAAATTTGCTGCAGGGAGAAGTCTCTAAGTGATCCAAGCACACTGTTTCACAGCCAGGCAAGTCTAACTGCACATGGGATACTGAAGGTGCAAAAGGAAAACTACTGAAATCCTATTTCTACAACGTAACCAATAAAGCCAAGTAGTGTGATAATATTGAAATATTCGTCATTCCCAATGGCATACTGCATGAGTGTCTTCCTTTGGTTGTCAAATATTGATATGTTTCTGCATATAAATATCTTAATGTGTGATGCAAGCCATTGGTATGTGGTCTGGGTAGAAAGAAATTTAAAAGGATTAGAAATGGTCAGTGGCTGGATCAGCAATGTCTAAGGGAGATCATAGGGCACTGCTGGAAGCAATGCTCAGGTTCAGTAGGTGGCAGTCTGCAATTGGATTAACTCAATCCCCTGCACAGGGTCACACTGATATTCTTTCAGTAACACTAAAACAAAAATCCTGGCCATTTTTACCGTTAAAGATCCTGTGGTACTTCCCACCACAGGAAAGACATTAATCTTGTAACATTTTAAATTGTTTGGATTTACTTAGCATAAATGAACTCTGGACTGAAATTAGGATTCCTTAATTCCCAGCTAAAAGATTTTGTTGCACTGCTACAACCTGATGGACACCCACCCACCCTGCTGCACATACTTTATAAGTTTGCACATACACACATCCCACCTTGATAATGAAATCTGCTCCAAGAGGTCCCTGGATCTTTATGATTTCCCTGTCTGTACTCTTCTGAAATTCAACAGTTGTATTTTCAATGACAAATGTTCCAGGAGCATTGAAACTGTGCTCTCCCTTTTCTCCTTGTAGTGTTTTTGATTCTATAACTAAAGAAGAAACATGCAATTGGTAAACTTAAACAGGATGTTTTTGTTTTCAAGGAAGTCAGAGAGTAATGTTTATAACTTTGCCTTGCAAGTGACAGCTATCTATGTGCATTAAAAGCACCCATAGTATCTGTGAGAATATTAGCTGCTTCAGGATAGTCTGATATATCAACTGCAAGACATGTCAGCAGAGGAATATCTGTCTGAACACACTATTCTTTCATATCAGAAGCACTTCTGAGACAGCTTTTCCTACACCAAATGCTTTATAGCACTTGGTGTAATCAACAGATTCAGCAGAAAAGCTGAAAGAAACTCAAAACTGATAGAATCAATATACAGAAAAATAACCCATACTTCCATGCAACTCAAAAGTCAAGCAATCTCAACAATCAGTCTCCACAGAAGCCTGAATGGTGCCAAACTCATCTGACACTCATCTCAATACCTGTATCACTGTACCAAGGTCATTAACTCCACTCTGAATATTTCCCATGGGAGGAAAAAGGGCCAGGAGGTGGGCAGCTGCCATCCCAGAGGGAGGGATGGCCCTTTCCCAGAACAGGTGGTGATGCAAACCCTTTTTGAGTTGTTCTGCACTCCTTGGAAACAGATTAAACTAACAGCCCACAACCTCCAGAAGACAGATGAAGCATTTTAGGATTAAATCACTTCCAGCAAACTGACTGAACTGTGAGTGGACAAAGCTAAAGGAAGATAATCAGAATGAAGGCAGAATTTTGGGCTCTGCGTAATACAGCATAGAGGCACAGCAAGATACATGATTTCAAATACACTGGTCTGGTTACAATCTACCAGAGCACTGCATGGGAAAGGCATGAATCTCAGATGAGCTCAAGGCAAGCTAAAAGGAACCTTTTGATGAGCTATAAATACTTTCTTTCTCCCACCACCTTGCCTTTTTTGGTACTTTAAACAGAGTTACCTAAATCAGGCTAGATTAGGATAAAAGCATCTGGTTTTACCTGCACTGAAAACATACTCTGAATGCTGCAGTCCATCATTACTGTTTTCTTCCTTCATATTTTTTAAATAAACATGCATTCTGGAGCACCCCCAACAAAGCAAGGAAGGAAATGATAGAATAAATTAAATTTCCTTACCAACATTAACCCAAGCTTCTAAGCATTAGGTTCCACTGTGCTCACAGGTATAACAAAGATCACATACATGGCTGGAAGGAAGTTTAAGGAAGGATATGTTTCTAGGAAATGACTTTATGTTGATCACGGGATATGAATCTAGTGGTGAATCAAACGTGCTTTGTCAAAGAGAAAAAATAAATCTCTGGAAACCAATGTGCCCCACTGTCCAACACATTTCCATTAGGAAAAAGTAGATATAAATAAATCACAAAAAACCCAAGTATTTAGATGATTACTACATAATTTTGTTCGTCACCTCCATGGAAGTTTTCTTTCCTAGTTGCATTAAAAAATAACCTGTTAAAATATCTGTAACTCAGCATTCTTGGATTAGGCTTCTGCAAGTCTTGACCCCAAACTTACACTGCTTAACAGTGAGTAATAATGCATGGTGTCTGTTGTTCTCTCATTTTGTTGAATAAGAGTAAAATCAGCAAATCTCAAGTACTTCCAATTCCACATAAAGTCAGTAGGATACTCAGGAGTACGGGACCCCTTTAAAACTAGCATTTAAGATTACAAGGCAGGACATCCAGCTGGTGCAAAAACACGTTAAAAATGTTAATTTGGTGTCCTGAGCTGCATTTCCTTAGAGTCTTTTTGCTAGTTTTCTTAATAAAAAAAAAAAATCATGTTTTCCTAAGCAGAAACCAAGAATATTGTTCAGCAACCAACAGCCCAATAACTCCCTGAGAGCTGACATATGTTTACATCAGAGCTATGCTAAATGTGGATCCAAAGCATGTCTAGCAAGGTCTAGCTATACAGTGATGGTCTCTTACTCTGGAGGTCACACCACTGAAGCTTAGAACAGCTGCTCAGATTTTCCCAGAAGTCTGTCACACAGGGAGATGAGAAGCTGTTCCACAGCACAAGAGATAACCTCTGATGCAATACACTCCTGCTCAGTAGTGTCTAGTGCTTGTCATCACAGGCTTCTAAAACAGAGTGAAACGAAGCATCTAGTATATTTAACACATCCAGAACATAGTGATTCTTATCAGGGAGCAATTCCTTCCCAAAAAACTACTTCATTGGTTTTGGAGCAGTAACTGAGAACAAAGGTTTCCTCAACTCTTTTATAGATAAGGTTTAGAAAAGAATTCACCAAACATTAATTTGTTTTACAGGGTCTTGTTATCCTAGAGAGCTGGGGAGTTTGACTTCAGCAGTAAGCTTCCCCATCCTAAGTTAGGGAAACATTTCCTTGAGTGGTCTTTAGGACTCCAGATGTGCAGAGTCACATGGACAGGAAATTCTCTGGAGTGCTCACCTGTTTCTGTGCCTAAGAGGACAATCACTGGTGCCAAAGACCTATAACTGTGTGTCTGTGTGTTACTTCCCTTACCTCAACAAAAGGAATGTTTCCCCTTGGAAAAATGCTTTGCCCAGCTGTGCATGGAAGCCCTACAAGGAAAAAGCTCCCATGCTCTTGGTGGCAGAAAGGAGTAGGGCAGCGTGGAGTGGGGAACCCACTGCAGATACCTCACTGTGTAGAGAGATGTATGGAAGAATTCCCAGGGATTACTGCTCAAAGTGCAGTAAGCAGCAAGTCAAGTTGCTACTCAAAAGCTGTTTCTTTTCCATGTGATTAATTTGTAGACAGCACAATAGAGGGGCCCAAAAAAACCATGCATTTTTTTCAAAATGAAAGCAGCACTGTCTTCCTCTCAGCATCCGTCAAAGACAGAGCAGTGCACAGATGCTCAGCTAAACACTGTCACCTAATGCAAATCACTGTGAACAGAGAAAAAAAATGACAAAAATCAGTTCCCTTTAGTGGTGTTTAACCTCCCTAAGTTCATGAACTCAGTTATCTAGCATTAGCCACTTGTAAAAATATTAGCTTCTGGTTTTCCTGTTTCTTCTGCTGGAGGATTAATTTCAGGGAACTTTCAGTCTTTCTTTTGATTTTAATGCTTTTAAAACAGCTGCTAGAAGAGCCATAATACAGTCCAAATCAAAAACAAAACCAACACAATGAAACATTTTATTCAGACCCATTTTTGTGCTAATTACTTGGTTGTTTTCCACCAAATCTTTCACAAAACCCAAGCAGACAGAAGTACAGGCGGGACCTGTTCGTAAAAAAAAAAACCAAAGTAACATCTTTGTTTTCTGATTAATCTGTTGTCTGTTTTAAAGTGCCCATACAGACAAATAAAACACTTTCTAACCAAAGAAATGCAGTTGTTACTCAAACAGTAACTGCTGATTGCAAAACAACGCTCAGAGCATTTGTTTCAAATCCATTATATGCTACATCTCCAACCACATTTCCATTTTTGATTAGTCCAGCAGCTGTGTTTCCCTGGAACAAGAGCAGATCATAAACCCAGGATGAAGCACAACAGAACACAAGATAAAGGGAAAAGTGCCAGACACTCCATAGTGCTCTTCGAGTGTTTGCTGGTGCTGCTGACTTCACTTGAAGAACAAATACATATAGGCAACAGGAGGCAGTATAAATTTTAACAATAAGTAGTCCCTGCTTCACCTGTTAAATTCAACTCCTTGCAAGTCAGGAAGAACATCTCTGACAAATGGAACCTGTAATTATAGGTGTTTTGTTTTTTTTTTTAATTCTGCCCTTAGTTATACCAGCACGTCCACACAGAATTCGATGAATTTGCAGACAAAGGATCATTCGATATTTTCTGTTAAGCAACAAACACCCACAAACAAACACAGAGTGGAAAGGTGGAGAAGCAAGTTGTCCCAAAGCACACCCCAAGAAGGGTTCTTCAAGAGCTGGCTATGAAACCAGAAGCGATTGCCACCTCTCTCCCCACACCAGCTCTCCGTTGTTTTTCACCTCTGTCATTTTAATTTTAGGTAAAAAAGTCTAAATCCTCCCAGATTTGCAAACAGATGTGCTGGGGGAAGTGGTTAAAGGAACATTTCACAATTCTCGTCCAGCTGGAGAGCCAACTAACAAAGGTGATGCCAAGCCACAGCTTCTTTACGGAACCACCCTGGGTAGGAAGCCAGGAGCACTCTGTGCTTAGTTACCGTGCTGCCGCTGCATTCCTCAGGAGCTTTCCAGAAATCCCCCAGGAGCCACTGAATCTAGTACTTTTTCCTCATACAAAACTGCAACAACAACTTCCTTCTGCAGAACTACTTAAGACCAAGAGTCCTGACCTGAACTGGTCAGGATCACTCCTTCCTACATCCCCTGCAACAGCATTAAAGGAATATTATTTATTTCAATGTAAGTTCAGCTTTATACATTGTTGATGTCACCAGTATATCTGGAAGTTATTTCACTCTGGAGCTGTTCTGCAGTGGGAGTTTTATTCAATTTTTTCTTTGAAAGAATGCAACAATATATTCTTGAAAGCAAACAAATAGATTAGCATTTTTCCAATAAAACGCATTTCTGACTTCCGTTTACAAATCTCAGAAGTTCTTTTTATTTCTGTGATTCAGATTAATTCTGCCACTTTTGCTAATAAAAAAGTTGTTCAAAATATTAAATTAACAGTTTATTTCATTGCTTGGTATGGCAAGCTTACTACTGAAATAATTAATTCTCTATGCAAACTAGGCCTATGGGTAAAGAAATCACCACAAATACTGCCATCAACCTTACAGAAAATATTAGGAAACATATGTCTAACAGAATAGCAAACTGTTTCTCATTGGTGGCATGTAATGACCAAAAGAATTACATGGAAATAGCACTTGTGTAGTTGTTCTGTACTTCATTTGTACCTGGATTATTCAGCATTGAAAACCACTCACTGACCAAGTTTGACCTCACCTGGAATATTTACACCACCTCAGATGCTCCAACAGAAATCTGGTGCCGAATTATACAAGTGTTATTGATTCCACACACAACCCTTTGGAAGTAATTTTTTTGCATGTTGCTCAAGAGTGTAATGTATTTGAGACATCTTACATAGGAATTACCTGGTTTAGAAAGTAATCAGTTCAGAATCAGTTTAGTAATCAGTATATATACATTTTCTTTTTACTAAGCAGACTTTCCAGTGTTCTCTAGGACTATCTCCAGGCTGGATATTAAAGATGGGAAGAGGAATCAAGGTATCAAGGTCATGATCTTACCCATATTCCCACAGTTTGGATTAGTTCAGATACAAGGTTCTGTTTTTATCTCCTGCCTGTGTATAAATACATAAAACAGCTCAGTCATACCAAGGTGTGCTGGTCCTTTCAGGGTAATTCTCACACTGCGACTCCCATGTGGAACAGCAATCACAGTTTCTTCCCCTAGGAAAATTAAACCACTGTATTAGAAGTTATCTTTCATCAGGGAATTTGTACATCACGTAACTACACTGAAAACTGTCAAATGTGTCCAAGAAAATATTTCACAGGTTTCACAATTTTTCTATTAAAAACAGTATGGTATTTTATTAAGTACAGTATACTGAGTCTGTTTGCTATGTTCTGCAACTGTTCAGACCTACGAACGGACCTGCAAATCTTTCTTGCTCTTGGAAAATGATTTGCTATTAACAATAACAAATGAAATGTCAGTTGTGTATTAGGAACATATTTACACTCTGTTGTCCTAGTTTTATTTCCTAATCACTGAATTGACATAAGGAATCTGCTAAGTAGTCCTTACCCCTTACAAAAATCTGCAGCTGTTCAGTCTCATTTTGCCCACACCTCATTTCCTGCTGCAGGTCACAACTTTAATAAGTGGCAGGACTTACAGGAAATAAATCATCTACTTAACACTAACCCTTAACCAATTACAGACCAGTTAAGAGCAAATATATAATAGCTATAAGGGATATGTTATAAAAGAGTGTCTGCATCTAACTTACCATATAAGATCATTTCTTCCAGTAAGAGCCTCAATTTAAAATTAACTATAAACCAAACCAGCCCTGAGCAGGACATGTCAATACAAAACAGCTTTTGGCTGCCTGAAAGGCTTCTTCATACTTAAAAGTGCAACCCACTTAATTCAGTGCATTTTACAAAGGCAGAAAGTTATTAGTTTCCATTTCAAATGTAGGAAATCTGTGATTTGCCCAAGAAAATCAAGTTAACAGTCAAATCAATAGACTAGAGTCTCTTGTGCCAACAAAAGCAGCGCTCTCAGGAAAGGGTATGCACAGGGATATCCACAAAAGGAAGAGGGAAGCATCCAAGGGGCAAAGTACCAATGTGCTGTCTCCCATTTCCATCGTCACCCAACTGTACATCTCCTGCAAGCCAGGACTGGCAAACATGTGCCTGCTGCAGGTACAGCCCACACAAGATGCCCTGCTCAGTGATGGCACCAACACACATCCAGTGGCTGGTGCAGAAGTTCATTTTTGCAAATTCAGAAACTAACGTGATTTGAAGGTCAGTGATACACTGGGGCCAGAATTACTCATACAATATTTAGGGGAAGAACAGTTGAGTTTAGTGTTAACTAAAAAATAGTTGAAAAATGTTTCTTTCCACTTTAAACCAGACTCCCTTATAGTAGATGCTAAATTATCAGCTTCTGGTTTACATCTCCTTAGCATAAGTATGAAATCCTGCCAAATGTTCAGGATACTTCAAGCAAATGCTGCAATTATTCTTTCTGAAATAAACACCTTCTTATGTTACAGTTTTTATATCGTCAATTTCTAGGAAGGACATTTAAATACAACAATTTATTTTGGATGTAATAAAATATGAGCTTTATTAATTTCATACTTGAGTATTTCACCAGGGTGAAAAATACTACAGTAAGAACAATAATACAGCTAAGGAGTCCTGGAAAAAAATGTTAACTACTGAACCACTTCATATCTTTTTGCATCTTGGTTTTTCATCAGATGAATTGCTAGAGATAGCCAGAAGGTAGTGGGTGTATATATCTTTAAAGTTAGGAAATAACTACTGAATTCACATGTGCTCTATAGTATTTGAGAGAAAGCAGGTTTGAGGGGCCCATATGTCCTTACTTGGTCAGGATTGTATCCCATCTCGACAACCAAGGAGCAGTCACAGCGTAAAACCTCAAATAAAAGTGTGATTATGACCAGTTCTGAACACATGCAACCGCTGTTCTGAAGTGGAACCAAGGGCAGTCCACGCTGCACAGACACAGCCCAGGTTTACAAATGTGCAGATGTGTGTAGGACTGATACTCCTGAGAACAACCAGGGTCGTCCTGCTGTGCTTCCTGCACCTCCTCACAGAGAGCTCTGCTCGCCTCGGCAGACCCTGCTGATCCCTTTTCAGGATGCCTCACATTCCTTTAGCAGTACTACAGACATTCCACCCTCACCGAAGCACTCTCTGATATGGTCCAAAAGTCTCATGGGGGTGCTAAATTTGGTGTTTCTCTGCAGCAGAGACAATATTACCAGAAAGCATTTTATTTGCATTAGAGGAGATGACTAAGTTCACTGCCACAGCAACACTCAACATCTGCAGACCCACAGACCTGTCGAGAAGTCTGACAGCAGATTTTTGTAACCTGACTGAGATAATTATGACTTAGGGCAGTCTTTTCATGAGAATAAGTAAACTAGAGGAAAAACTAAAAGTGAGATTTTTGGAATTCTGAACAAAGATGAGGGTTTGGAAGAAAAAGGGACATAACCAACCCTAAGGGACTCCTCCTTCTAAGGACAGCTTTAAGTTCTGATGAAACAGTAGTTATGCTTGTCCAGGTCTGGCTCCAAAACCATATATTCCAAAAGTCTCCAATTCTCAGTTGAATATAATTCATATTCTTAAAGAAACACAAGGCTCTGTAAACCCATTTAAAAATGGTTATGCTGTACATTTTCCATTAAATCAGTAGGATCCACACAGTTAAAAGCAGTGAACTCTTAAAAAAACATAAAGGGAAATTGCTACCCTGAAATCTATAATTAGAATTTTCGATTATCTTTTCTTTCCCTTATACTGTTTCTGTCTCTTTGGAAGTTAATTGCTGATCTTTGTCTAAAGCTGAAAACGAATAAGCCCCAAATCATCCGGCACATGCAAAAACACTAGACTAAAATCTGAGCTCAGATTAAGGCTCACCTTAAAAACTCAGAAACAGGTGAGATATTGTGTCTTTATTCTAACACTGCTTCCACAGAAGGGATTCCAATGGCATGTGAGTCATCTTTCTCCAGCACCTGCTTGAAATGGGCTTTTTGCTCTTACCCAGGGACTCTCAGCACACACACTACACACAGCACTTGCTGATTAAGCTCCTGGATTGCTTTTACTTTAGATGTCAAGGTTTGATCCTGGTTCTATGGTGTTAATGTGGATTTAGATTTTGGATCTCAATGAGAGTAAGATCAGACTCCCTGCTATGGTAAGACTGGGAGCTAATCCCTAGGATCAAAATAAAGGAGCCACATTCCTAAACTCAATCCAATTCAGCAGGTTTTATTTATTTTTCCATGTGGGCCATGGTGGACCCATTTACTGTTTCACATATGGGCCAGTTGGGATTTTTCCCTCTCTCCTCATTCAGCAGGCCAGAGGGTTTATTTCAGGTCTATAAAAACTGTTTCTTTCCATGTATTTGCTCAGCACTTATTCGCTAGTTCCCCAGTTCTGATCGAAAAATACAAATAACAATAATCCAGGAACAACTACCAGCACATGGGAACTAAAAAGCTCAAAATATTTGTAGTTTTATTCCCATGGCTTCCCTCATCTACTCTAGCATGAGGCATGATTTCAGAAGTCACTGCTGCTGGGATATGTGCTGACCTACGACTGACAACAATCTGGGCAAAGGCAAACACGTGCTCTTTAATAGATACCGGAACTAGGTAAGTATGTGCTACTGAAAGCAGCAGCTATATATCTTAACATTAAAAGTCACATTGGAAAATGTGTATGGGCACATCCTTTCTGTCCTCTGAGCCCTTCCCTCTCCAGTTTCATACTCTCCCACTTCCCTGTACCTCTATCCCTCTGTGCACCAGCCTTATGACTCAAAGCTGCCTCTTCAGCTGAGAGTGCCACTTCTCTGCATTGCTGAGCAAGTACTTCTAAGGTCTTGTAACCTGCTTTTGAGACAGTAAGGCCTCAACTCAGTCACATACTTACTACTTCTGGACACCTCCACTTTGTATGCACTGGAGAAAACATACAAAGATGTATAGTAAGCAGCCCATCAAAAGAATGGATCTCAAGAAAATGCAGTGCAAAATCAGTAATGAAATAGCCAGTGTTCAGGTAAGACAAGAGAGATCAGTAAAGTAAAGAAGGAGGCTCCATATTAGCTATAACAGCCCCAAGTAAACCAATCAAACTAAAGAGATGTGCAGACTGAAACAGCTGGTGCTGAAGACCCAGCATCCACACTGCACACATTGCAGGTGCTTCACTGGGACTAACTCCAGCCTGATCCATGGACTGTATAGTCAGTAGCTGTTGGAGAATATCAGGTGCTTTTCTGGGACACATCTTCTGGTTTAGCTTCATCAACACAATTCGAATTTATCCTCTCCAAGACCATTCCATGATGTGAACTGATGAGCAGCGTGTTAGGACCTTGACAAAATTTGCTTTAAAAAACACACTCCTTATCCAAAGTGAAATGCTAATGCTTTGGCACCTATCCTTCCACACACACAGTTTTCATGCCAAATCAGTCCCAATTCCCTCTCCTGGCTTTACACATAGTTGATTTTTTCCCTTCCTCTCCAAGTGTTTTTGACTCCATCTCCCACCACAATTCCTTATCTAATCTCAGTCGTCTTCTCTTCCTATTTTCCTTGACTCAGTGTATCTGTACAGCCAGGCCTGTATCCTCCACCCACCTTTTCATATCTGTCTTTCCTTCAACGTATGAACTAATGTCAAATCTTTCTGTTCAGCCAGTCTCATCTTGTCTTTCCCTCTCCTTATGTGATCTCCTCAGCTCTGGTCATAAGTTTGAAGGTTAGAACAGTTAGAAGCTCTCCATAAAGTCTCTTTTGAATGCCTGAATGTGAGGTAGACATCGTAGAGTTCAACCCATGATACCTGTTCTACACTGCAGTAAAGTAGAAAAGCAAGAGCAACCTCATGGAAAATTTTTAACAGTCCATTTCTGTTAATAATGTTAATTTATTCTAAGGAAGCTGCACACATATGATCTGTATGCAGTTGGGACTTGTAACAAGCCAGAGAACACTTACAAGGATTAGTTTTCAGAAATGTCAGCTCTTAACATTCAAGAAGCATCTTGCAAGAAAAGGTAGAGGTTTTTTTGTTTTTTAAAAGATTGTCATAAAATATATGTTGATGTTCACAGACATTGCAAAAGACTTGTCCATGACCAGAAGACCACTGCCTGCCAAATTTCAAATCCCTGATCTGTGATCAAGTCCAACAATGGGGGATGTTAAGACATATTAAAGAAAAGGTTTCAAGAATGTTTTGACAGTGGGAAAAAACATATTTTTCTCCGCTGTGCCCTTGGAATACGCTGAGTTGTTTTGGCTGAATTTTCTCCAAAACATTTACCTGGCATGAAAAGTTTCTGACAAAAGTGTTGAATTTTGGCAAATAATCTGTTGTGTAAGGTGAAGTATCAGGCAATCTTGACAACTGGGGTTGCTAGCTCCACATATATTGATTTCAAAGAGGAGAGAAAATGTGAGGCAGCAAGTTGTCACAAAACTGAGCCAGCTGATGACATTCAAGAGGTAGCTGGGCCAAAGGCCTCTCTTTAAATAAATGACCAAAGTGAAATTAGGTTTCTGGTTAAGTGTGCTTGGGGATGATGGTGTACAAACATTTGACAAAAAGTGACCAATGGTTAGTTACACAAGTGCCACAGGAAATAAAGCTCATGTGGAGAGGAAATTCAAACAGTTACAAAGCCATCAACAGTGAAAACGCTTGTAAGAAGCTTTTTAGCAAAAAGTTAAGAAAGATAAAACTTGCAAGTATCTTGCAGTTTGGGAACTAAGTAAAATCAGACTAGGACAAGTCCGTGCCTTCAACTTCACTCCCTGGAAATTTCTGAACCAGCCTCTTCTCTTCTTCATTGGTATCAGAACCAGAACACTTTCCTACTGTTTCTTGCCAACAATAGTGCAGAAAGCAGAGATCAGGGCCCAATCCTACAATTTTTCCATGTGCAAAAAGGGCAGTGGAGTTAATGGGAGTTCCATGCCTATAGTACTAGAAACATCAGGCCCATGATATCTCACTTCCCAATGGGACGGTACATTTTACAACCTATTACACTTTTTGTTTGAATATCATTAGTCAAACCTTTAATCATTTTACCAGAATGTTAGAATCTGGCTTGCTGGCAGAAGTTTAACTTGCTTTGTCTTTCAAAGGCAATTAAGTGCTAGTGGAAAAAATAAAGAACTTTTGAAATGACCATTCATTTCATATTTGCAAAACAGTAAGCTCCCTTTCAGTGCTATTTAGTTTTCTGATCAAAGACATTCATTTAATGTAAAAACATGTAAAAAAGACAATAAAACAAAGTGAGTCCTTTATGAGAAATCATTTGCCATCAATGCCTAAATTTCTTTGTCTAAAGTAAGGACTAAGACAACCAGGCACTTTTATTTTCCATTATGCCTCTTTTTTATAATAAAATCTTTGGCTCTTGCTTCCCTTCCAGTTCTTTAATTTGCTTCATTGAATAGTAAAATTCACATCCTGCTCACAAACTTAAGCTCCCTCTTAAATACACGTCTGTCATGTGTCGATATTTTACTTCCTAACACTAGTTCTGAAAGCTTCCAAATTACTATGCCTACCTTCACTAATACATTAGGACAAAGAAAGGATGCCTTTATTTTCACACACAGGATGATTACATGGAACTGCTTCCATAGTGTTGAACAACTTGACCCATAAAAAGATTTTGGCCCTGTCACAATACCAAGGAAAACATCAAATCTTCTGACTTTAGTAGCATGTGTACTGTTTGGCTTATGTCAATGGTAATTAATTCACATCATCCACCTTCCTGCAGTGCAAGATAAAACCAAAACTTGGCATAACTGACATCTTTCCTCAGAATAATCTTTTTCGATCTTTAAATTTAAAGAAATCTTCAAGGACCACTGAATTATGACAGAGGAAACAATGAACCACAGGCATTCTTCAAGGCAATGGTAGACCTTCCACCAAATGATGCCAATTGTAGCCAGCTCTTACCTGAGCCAGAACACCACAAGTGAAACTTTGCATACTGACTTTAAGTGCACCCTTGCATCTTGTGACTTTGCAGGAAGGTAATAAACCCCAAAGGACCCATCCCCATGTGACAACTGGACATGACAAATACATATTGTGAGTTCCAAAACAGAAAAAATGATGTGAGGCAACTATCCCATATGATAAACACACAGGACACATGCTGTGAAATTCCAGGGAGCATCATCTATGGCAGTGGGAAGCACAAGTGTCAGAGGTGAGCCTCTGTGGGACAAACTTTGCCCATTTATCCAAATAGCCAGACTCTTAAGAATCCAGTAAAGGGTCTAATTCTGATACCCCTCCTCTTTTATATTTTAAATGCCACTGGGACCTACAGAGTTACTTGTAGTAAGATGTTAACTATTTTGAAAAAGAATGGTAAAATTTGAGCCAAACACACAAAAAAGAGACGGAAGTATTATTCCCTTTCACTTTGTGCTTTTTGTACCATATAAGTAGTTAACTTGCCCCTGAAGTTCAACTGTCTTCAGACACCAAAAAAAAAAAAAAAAAAGAAAAGAAAAAGCAAAGTTAATTTGAAAAGCAGGCACTTTCATGCACAGGCCACAATTTCCATAAAACCACCTATAAGATGTTTCCATGATTTAAAAACATTGCTGCAGCATCACATATACTGCAACATGAGGATACCCTCTAAAATAAGATGTGCATCTTGATGGTTATTCCTGATAGAAAGAATTGAGTAGCTCTAGAAAAAAAAATGCATATCTCAAATTCTTTCCTAGCTATACCCTAATGTGTGGTATCCCTCATGGAATTTCAGTAGGCTAATCTAGCACAGACTTTAGAATAAGTAGCTTTGTAAAACTGCAAACAAGTACACAGTTAAAAGGTCACTGCAATATGCATGCTAATATACAAGCAGAAAACACAGTCAAGGACAAATTATCATAGGATCAATTTGCAACCTACTTTTTTCTGGTGAGACATGTGCCTTAGCTTGTCCCCTCACAAGCCTGCATGTTGAACCATCTCCTGCACAGATTCCACAGTTGTCTTCCTTGGCATTGCTCCCAAGTTGTCGATCACAGCCTACTGCCTGCCAACATCAACACCACAGTCAGAAGGAGGGCAAAGCTGTAGTAGACATGCTCAGGTTTCTGGAATTTTATTTATTATGTTATCCTTTTGATTTTATGAGTTGGCCTCATTCTATCAAAGCATATCTTGCTATTTAGGATTTTAAAAGCACACTGCCATTCCATGATTTTAATGATGAACCACAACAACTGATATATTAAGTTATTCAAGCATAGGAAATACATGAATCCGTTTCCTGCTACTTATGTGAATGAATACCATTGAGCATTATTCTTTCCAACACAAGGGATAACTATGTTATTTACAATTTGCTTTTCATCACCTGTTTAATTATGTCTGAGAAAGGATAAATGCAATGAAATAACCCAAGTTAAAAATTTAAAGGGCACTCAGCCTTCAGCTTCCTAGACAAGGAGTTGTGGGCAGTGCTACTATTCTAGTGTCTTGGCCATTAAAAAATTACCTGGCACTCACATAGATCTCCTATTTGCCATTCTCATCAATGTCAATCACATAAACATTTGCTAACCAGGTTTTAGAGAACTTGGATGATTCAGTTCTCACTTTTGACTTTTTTGGTTTATGAATGTGAGACCCAACCTATAAAACTTTCCAATGATTTTTACAAAAACACCCAAACTTAAACATTGCCAAAAATTTGAAAAGCAAAGTTTTTGAACAACTGTCAACTGAAAACTCTCCAAATTATAATGAAAACATTTTTCCAGGTTTTCGCTTTTCTTCATATCAGTCACTACACAAGAAGGATGGGAATGAGAGTGGGAAGACAAAAAAGAATAGACAAAACTGACTAAAAGCACCTTTCTGAGGAATGGAAGATAAATATTTGGCCTCACCTATTTTACTCTTCACTATTTCATACAAGAAACTTTCAGGAAGTACCAAATGCTGAGCAATGTGGTAAAAAGCTCATCTCCAGCTTCAAGTTTCCTCAAGTCAGCCTATATGTCTCTTACATCCACATATTCCTGAGAAGGGCAGCTAATTTGTCATGGATGTGTGTATTTAACCAAACTCCAAACTGACAAACGGATAGAAAGCACTCTGGAAACTCACAGTTAAAAAGCAGTGCTAGAATTCTGAAACTGGCCAGCACACACCCCTTCCTATATAAAAATGCTTGGAAGGGGCAGTCTGAGCTGCCAAGATCCACTGCATGTGTGCTGTGCCAAAACTGACACACGATCCCCTTGGAGAGAGGAGGATCGAGTCCACACAGAAGAGGCAGGGTTGGGTCTTCCAGTCTGAGTTAACACACACACACAGACACACACAAATCATGCACATTCACTGCCAAACACAGAGAAATGTAATCTCAAAGTTTCACGTGTCTATAGGAAAGGAAACAAAGCAGCACCACCTCCCCCTTCTGCCCCTTTCCCTTATTTTTCCAACTCCCCACATCCTGCACTCCCTTTAGAGGAGAACATTAAGAAGGACAGTTCATGGTACTTCAGTTGAGAGATATTGCCTTACTCAGGGCTTCAGATTTACCATAGAAATCTACATTAGCAGCTGGAAATTATTTTATTCCTGCAAATTAAGGGGATCTTCATCCTATGTAGCCCAGCAAAGAATTCATTTTAAAAAGAAATAAGCAGTCTAACAACAGTAAATCATTTTAACAGAAACTTAGTTGTAAAAAGATACACAAAGATACTACTAGCACATGGAGGTAAATTGTTAAACTACTGCAAGTGTAATCTCTTCCCAGATCTCTCAAACACATTTCCATTCCATGCTGTAATCTCATTTCCTAATTATTAAAAACCTTTTTATTCATTCATCAATTAATGTCAAAGAAAAAATTAAGCTGTGTGTTGGGATACTCTGTGTGAAAAAGTGCTACTTTTGTTAGTTTAAGCTGTTGCATGTTTTTAGGCTACAGATCCTGCAAGTCGTTGTTGGGAGGAGGGCATTGAGCAAGAACAGCACTTGCAACACCAGCCCATTAGAGTCCAACATGATAATAACAAACATCCACACTGAGCTCTTACACACAGTCCCTATGAAAACAAACTCTCATTGCATGTAACAAAAATTACACAACTGTGCAAACACAAAGCACTATTGTGTCCAACGTGGAATGAAAGAAAAAGGATAATCAGCACAGCAGCATACTTTAGAGGACTGTTTCATAAAGTATTATTGCTTATTTTTTAATAATACACAAATGCCACAGAAATAAAACAGGAGTGCTAACTGCAAGGAACTTGGATGTGGGAAAAGCTTTACAGCTCCCCTGCCAGCAAAGGTGGTGTGTTCAGCAAGATGCATTCACCCTGTGTGGACTTCCTTCCCAGATTATGTTTACATCAACTGTTAGGAATATGAGAAATTATATCCTGGAACACAATTTAGAAAACAATTCAAATTATTATCACAATTTTGGCCTGAAGTGAGCACAGAATTTCAGATTTTGTTTAACTTGAAACACCTAAAAATTCTGCAGATTTTCATGTGATAAGCATCAAATTTAGAGCTAATTCAAGAATGGTGTGAACATTAGGATGGTGCTTATTTCAAACCTGAGTGTCCAGAGCTAGCCTTTTTTATCTGTTTGTAAATCCCTGATAGGGTGTTTCTCAGATAAGCTGGACAACCACAGATATCACCAAAACAGGAGGAAGCTGGAAGGTATAACTTTGGAAACTGGGTCTCTAACACATACAGTATTGTCACACCAAACATTATAAATTTAAGATATTCATATTTTAGCCAATAACTATTGGAAAAACATAGTGTTTGATGAAACATTTTGAAGACAGTGCATTTGTATTTGCAAATAAAGCTGCAACAAGGACAAAAAAATGATAAATGGCAACAGCCTTCCTCTGCTCACACAGCACCTCAGCCAGCCAAAGAGACTGATAATTTTCACAATTAAGACATTTGTTAGGGTTAATTTACCTCACATTGCTCACTGTTTACAGAGCAAAAGGATCAACTCTAAATATTACAGGCAGACTGGGAAAACATCTGCAGGCTTTTAGGGCATAGTCAGAAATTATATTAGGTGATCTTAACATAGGCTGAATAAATGAAACAAGTCCCAACAAGGATTGGGACCCCGTGAATTTAAGAAATCTCTAATTCTAAATACCATAATTCCAAAAAATTATACAGCTATTGTAATGACTAGGTTGTAAGTGAGCTCCTCAGACAGCAGGGAGAATACTGGACAATATGTAACAAAATAAATAATAAGTAGAAATTTAAGATACAAAGAGCATGGAGGAAATGGGCACTATGTGCATTTAAAAAGCTGTCCATGATGGGTATCTGTGAATTTGGATATGGTAAGATTATTTTCAGAAACAGGAGTCTGATCCATTATTATTTTTAGACAAGCCTGAACATGTTATTTGCCTATGTTCTTATAAAGGAAAAACAAAAAAAGAAATATGACAAAAAAGAATACTGTTTTCTCACAAGCAGCTTGAATAGAAAGCATCTGGTTAAGCAGTGAACAAAATGCTTGTCTGCTTCAACAAACTTCTAAATGTTATCATGGCAGTGCTATTGTGAAAGACAATACTGAAGGGTGTTAAATGCTTTCTAGCATGCTTTGAATAGTTCATGTAGGTTCAGAAAGGCAAAGGAAGAGCAAAAGGTCAGGGTATAAAATACAGTAATATAGATGAAAGACAAGAATGAAATTGCTGCTGATATGGTAGAAGTGACTACGGAACATCGCAAATAGTTTTGCAAATATGAATCCAAAAAATCACTCAGAAGCTCCCACAGCTGTTTCTTGAGGTCATATTCACTTAGTAGGGTTCCAGCTGAGGAATTAGACTTAAACAAAGAAGTTAATGTAGCATGTGAATTTCAATTTGTGAAGGTCCAAGTATAATCTGTTAAATACAAGAATCTTCCTTTCTTAAGATGTTTATAATTAACTATGATGAGAAAATGGACAGGGCTGAAGGAGACAGAACTTTAACTGCGATTTGAATACGGCAAAAAGCACCATAGTGAAAAGCATGGAAAACCCCAGCCCTCCCTTCAGACTTCTCTTAATAAACATAAGTAAAAACAGGGACCAGAACTGCCAATGCAGAGCCCAATGAAAGATCAGGTTTTAAAATTTCAGCTTTTGCTTGTGAGACCATTGCTTTAGCCCTCCTGAACTGTGCTGTTACCTCAAATGACCACTCACTTCCAGCTGCAGGCACTCCCAAAACAGGCACAGTACCATTTTTTCGTGGAATTCATTCCACAGAAGTGAGTTGTGAATTATAAAAATGTTACATTTCAATTATAAAAAATGTTTCTGGGATGCTAACAACTCAAGATGATATACTTCAAATAAAGAAGCAAAGATATACCTACCCCTTACAAAGTAAAAATACTTGTCTGAAACATGAGCAAACCCAGAGATCTGTGCATAACTATCGCCATCTAAGTGTTAAGTGTCATTATTACTGTCAAAAGCATGAAATTGTTTACAGCAAGATAGATAATTATATACAATATTTTTCCTTAGAAATAGGCTTCCCCTTTCTATGGTCCTCTGGAGCCAAAGACTCAGGTACAGCCAGAAAAAACAAACATGCTGAGTTCTCTTAACAGAACTGGTCACAAAAGAATAAATCACTGCTATTTTTATTTGTGACAGATACATAAATTCTATGAAACATTAAAACTGAAGTTGCACTAGTGCCATTATTTCTCTACCTACCATGTCTTAGACTAAGCTCTTTAGCAGACACACCATTTCAATATTCAGCACTGTGTATGTTAAATATTAAATAATTTTCTACTTTGACTAATAAATTTGTTATTGATATAGACTCTCATTTATCAGCGATTTCATTAAAATGATAAGTTAAACTAAGTTTTGCAGTATTCTATGTTTACTTGAGGGACTGGCAGCTCATCAGGGAGTGATGCCCTTTATTAATATGATTTGGTTTAATAAAATGAAAACAGAAAATAAATTCAACAACATCTTGATACGACATAATTACCATCTTTCTAGAGTTGCTGAGCAAACCCTTCCAGTGCTCAGGAAAACCCGCTTGAAGGCTACTCTGGGTATATTTACATTTGTGTGTTTCCATTGGCCTGGCTATTTCCAAGGATGCACAATCATGTGCACTCATGGAATAACCTGCTAGTGGGATTTTAACACAAACATACAGATGGTATTTACTGAAATTTAGCTGAAGCAGAAACCCCAGCAAATCATTTATGGGGAAGTGCCCAATGTGCTTAAAATGTTGAAGAAATACTGTATTTCTGCTGAGCAAGGAACTGCACTGCAGAATGCACAAATGGAGATGATAATTATACTTCTTCACAAGAATCTGATAGAGCTGTTATACAGGAGATCCTTTCCCTCAAGGGCTGAGCAGTCTGTAATTATCCCAGTATATGTTGCCCAGTAGTTTTTATCTTAAAATTGGCAACAGATCTGTTAGAGCAATACCTCAGTAAGGGAATCCTGTGTTGGCTGGACCACTGGTCTGCTGAAGGGTGGCAAAGGTTTTGTGGCCTATGTGCAAGTGGGTTTCCACTGCCTTTAAAATTTGTCAAGATGTGCAAAACATAGAATGAAAGTAGACTCTTACACCAAACAGATCCAATGAAGTGCTCTGACTGCTTTGCCACCAGGATGGCAGTATTTGGGCTTTAATAACAAAATTATATATTTCAGCCTTACAAGAGATGAGAACTAAGATTAAAATGGAACAAAAACATCTACATACTTTTAAAGGTTATCAGCATTGCACAAAATACAAGATAACCTCAGAATTACTTCTGGCAGAAATATCTTCTCCAAGTCTTGTGACTTGACTAGGAAAGGACACATGTTTTATTTCAACATTTACTGGTAAAAGAAGAAAATAGTAAAAAACCCTTCCATGCTCAAAAAGATAAATCTCTGTTGCAGTTTATTAGAATCACTCAACAGGGAAAATTAAAATCCTCAGGGTCTTGCTCAGAGAATAGGGATTTCTATTTCCAAAAACACAGACACACTGCAAAATCCAAAACTCAGAGAAATTACGGCTACATTTGACTGCACAGTTGCATGTGCTATCACAGCACAGATATCACTGCGTCAGTGTCAGCTATTTGCTGCATTTTTACCTGCTCTGTCTTAGCACAGAATCACAGCACAGGCAGATATCAGGAATGTCTGTACCTGCACAACAAATAATTAATTTTAAATGTGGCTTTGGGAATTAATGGTAATAAAACCAGGAGTAAAAACCCTGTCATGTGAAAATCCTGCAATTAGTGTTTTCCATGTATCTTTGCCCTGCTGTAAAACCTTGTTGCCATTCGAAGCCCATCTATTCGTTATTTTGGAATCTCTGCTCACATCCTTTGCTTTGTGATAACTTCAGCTTGCACTTTCTTTCTACACAAAATAAATGTGTCCCCAGAGAGAATATAAAGAAAAAACTCCCACTGTCTCTTTCCCATGCTCATCATCCACAAGTAATTGATTCTGACAAGCAGAGGGAGAGATCCCAGAGCATCCCTCCCATTAGGCAAGTAACTTCTTTCTTTCCTTCCTTTTTTTTTTTATTTACTTTTAAAAGTTGTGTGAATCTTAGCTTTCAAGCACTGCTTTCAAACTCTGGTTTACCCTCACTGAAGATTTATCTTGGTCTGAGTCATGATTTTGTCCTCACATGGTCCTGTCTCATAACTCTTCAGTTATGTCTGAGCTAACAAAGGCCTGATTGTGGTAGAGAGTTCTCACATCTCTGGAATCAAACCAGCACAGGACAGAATTGGCCCAGACAAGCTGACACGGGCTTCAGCATGTGTTAATAAACAGAATAAAGCCCCTTCAGGGACGTTGTGTATGTGCTCAGGACCAACAGCTTGCGTCCCAGCCCACCCCTTCACAGCAATCGAAGCCACAATCCCAGTTGCCAAGATGAATGAGCAGTAGCAGTGGTGGGAGTAAGAAAACTTCCTCTGTGTGAGGATTTTCATTGCTCCAGATAAGAAATCAGGAAGTAAAGACAAAGTGTGTCAAAATGCAAACCTCAGAACAGAGGCATAAAGTAAGTCAGAATGATGGGCATGAGGAAACACTCCATGATGTTCAAATTCCTGAGCCATCCACAGAGAGGAAAAGAATGTAAAGCAATAAAAGAAAAACTAAACCAGAAAATAAAAAAAAAATATAGTGCATAAAATTCACTGCATACTAAAGGGCTCCTAAAAAGACTTTCCACATATTTCTGCTAACATTTTATATCTGAAGGCAAAAGGCTAAAGAGTGTTCCACAGCTCTGTAAATCCACTTCCATCAAATAAAACAGCGTTTCCAAAACCTTTAACTCTTACTACAGGATCTGTCACATGCTAGAGGAGCTAAGAGATTATGGGACCACCCGGTAGGAGCAAGTACCCTTTCCCACATGGTCTCCATTTTAAAAAACACACATACACGCAGTCAGAGGATAGGACACACTCCCATTGGACTTCTTGTTTGTGAGAATGCTTTGAAAAAGCAATCAATATACGGATTCAGATTACTTTGCTCCTTTTCTGGCTGGGTCCAGACAAGTCTGCCTTGCTTGGTGAAGTTAGTACTGGGGGATTTGAAGGTTGCTAAGGCCCTAGTTGAAGAAGACACCCAAATCATGAGTTTTTCTGCTATCACTGCACACATGATTTAGGACCTTGCTAGTCTGGGAAGTAAAGTCACATTTGTACAAAGCTCGCTTAAACAAAACAAAACTTGGCAGAGAGAATCACTTATGAAAAGAGAAATATAGATAAGAAACTGGAGATCAGAAAAAAGTCATTACTCATCTGACAAGAAAGGATAAACTTACACAGTAAGAAACTCTGTAGGGAATACTTCTTCATAAGAAACAGGAGGAGAGAGAATAAGACAAGACCTGAAAAGAAACATCAGCTTCTACCAGCAGTGGGCAGCTGCAAAATACAAACAAATGATTCCAAGGACCATTGCAGTGTCTGAGAGTATCCCTCTATTACCAGCAGTAAAACCACACCTCTGAGTTGTCATTGCAAGGCAACCACTACATCAAGGTGGATAGTGACATTAAAAGGGGGGCAGGTGCAGCCTTTGAAGGGCAGCTCCATGATCTGCTGGCTTGGACAGTGCCAAGAGATTCCATCGGGCAAGGAAATCAACCTACTGAGGCTACGGGGGGTGACACTGCCAGGTCACATAGGATGTGACCCATGCTTAGCTCAGCCCCATCCTCCAGTGGGAATTCTGGAGAGCCACCAACATCTCCCAGCTGAACTGCAGCTGGAGCTCCCCGCTGTCCCCAGTTTTATGACCTATGTCACATGTATGCGGTCACATGAAGATTTTCATACGTAGTTCTGAGAGCCAGAAAGTTTTGTTGGATCTACATGAGTAACTCCCACAGTCTTTCTGGATAGGGTCCAGCCTCCCAGCTCTGGTATAGGTGTCTATGTAGAGACTCCTCCATGCTCAAAAAATGTACTTTACACTGTGCATTTGCTAATTAGTGGTACCCAAGAAAGAATGTCAGGTTTGGTATAAAGGTTGGCTTGCCACAGAGCTACCTCAAAATCAATTCTTCCTATGAATCACTTATTCAAGGTTTAAAGGCTAAAAAGGACAAAAAGATAACACAGACATTTTTTTTCACTCTTTAAATATTAAATGAAGACTGTGAATGTTCATTTTGGAAAAAAAAGTGCTTTTTTAACAAAAATTAACTACTCAGACTAACATGTGTTAGAAACACAGCTTCATGTCTCCAGTAACATTGGATGGAAAGGAAACGTTCCTTTCTAAGTCCCTGCACACCAGATCCCCTGTGCCTCTTGGGTAGTCCTTTAACAGATTTACAGGCAAGAAAACATATCTCCAAGAACTGAAAGAGAAAGTACATGAAACACCTTAAACAATCACTTTGAGAAAGCAACTCACAGAAAAAAAGGAGTCCCGATTCAGAAGAAATTAGTAATCTGCTGTAATTTTAAGTTTAAAGCACAAGCAAAGCTTATAAAAGTGCAACAGTCTTCCAAGAGCTTACAGAAACTGTTTTCAATGAAAACTCTGACAGATATTTACATCAAGTGTAAGAGTTCTTTGGTGGTGAGTGATACCTACTCGCCATATGATGACATGTGACAGAAGAGAACTAGCATGGCAGAAGTTGATGGGACTCCACTTGACATGTGGGATGTGTTTTGATGTCAGCTAGATTTATGCCATATGCTACAAAGCACAGAGTAGTGTCTGCCTTTTTTGGAACACAAGCAACTTGCTGACACTAAATGGAAAGTTCACTGCAGGATTTACATCATCTTTGACCTAATTGTGACAGCCTAGGACAGAACTACTCAGGCTGCTCCTTAGGACTCCAGATTTTTTGGGTGATGTGTGTAGTTATTGTCCAAACACATTACTCCATATTAGGAAAATTATCACTGTAACCATTTCAGGTACTGGCACAAGTAATACTCCATTCTGCATTCTGGTAGAAAAAAGCAGGTCTACATGAATTAAAACCAAAACCCAAGGAGAGGCAGGGCCCCAAAGCAGAAGGAGTAACTGGGTAAATGTTGCCCACACATGTGTCTGACATGCAGATGTTTTTGAATGTCTCCACCCACATCCAGATGGGCACAGCAGGAACATATTATATGAAAAAACGTTTGGGGAGTTGTGCAGAAACTTGAAAAAATATCAGAAGTCAAGTGTGAAAATACTCCTGGCAGTGCAGTTTTGACCTGTCCCCATTTAACACAACAGCCCCAGATATTTGTGTTGGTAACAGAAACAGGGCAGTAGCAGACTCAAACATGATCAAATGGTTTGACTGAGTTAAGCCTCAAGCAACTCAAAAATATATTATTAACATTCACAAGTTCCCTGCTCCACCATCTTCAGATTTCACTTCTTGTAAAGCCTCACACTTCCTGTCCAGAGAGCAGCCTTGTCATCTCCCCATTTTCTTCGACAGAGCTTATTTAGTTTGATTTTGCTTGATAAGGGAAGCGCAAAGAATCAGAACTGAAGCTGGACAACAGGAACTCACCATGCTTGTAAATTCATATGCTGCCAAGGTGAGAGTCTGAATAAGAGGCAGAATTAGTGATGCAGCCCTACCTTACCAAGAACCAGAACAGAAATGAAGGTGAAATCATGCTGGGGAGGAGGGGGCCTTGAGTCAACTTTGACACAATAAATGAGTAAAACCAGCACCACTCTCCTTATACCAACTCTTTCGTGCTCCCAGGCATAAAAGTGAAGATACCCACATCAGCAGTGTGATGTGCTCATTTAGATGAATTAACTGTAAAAACACTTGCCAAGTTATTTGCAGGCTGTGCCAATTATATGTCAGAACCCAACAGATGGATCTTACAGCAACAATTGTGGAGAATCACGACTTTACTGTCTCGCTTTTAACAGCAGTTGACTAAATAACCGTATTTTTCCAGAAAAGATCAGATGTCAATTTGTTTTCTTTTCCTGCTCAAACAGGAGTAGCACAAAACTCTGTGTCGGTTTCTAATCAAGTCCCTGCCTCCCACAGCCCCTTTCAGAAAAAACCTTTTGCTCTGACCCTAAAAGAGTTTACATAGAGAAAATGATTATTCAAATGACCTTTCATTTCAATTCATTGAATTTGAATTCAAATTTTTACCTCAATAAAATTATCCAACGTTAAATTATCAAATATATACTTTAAAAAGCAGAAATTTTCAATAGCCAGTGATTTAAAGAAAGTAAAGTGAAGACACCTGTTTGTGACTTTAAATGATGAATTGATTAAATTGCATAAGTCACAGCACAGGACACATTCTAAACCTGTTGGGTTTTTTCCTCTGAAGATTTATCTCACACTGAAAAATATTTTTGTGAAATTAGAAGAAAAAATGAAAAAAATAAAAATGGGAGAAGAAGAAAAGAAATTGATTCTCATCAACAGTGTAAATGTTCCAGTTCATTTTTGTGGAATGATTAATTTCTTCCTCCACTACTTTGTTTAGTCTAAAAATGGATTATTTAAATTTCCAAACATTTGATATCAGATATGCATATTAATACTACAAAATGCTAAGGAGAGACATTAAAGGTAGCCCTTTAAAATATACTTCTCAACTGTTCTTCACAAAATTGGATCCATTCTAGGCATAGTGAATTTTATGCCACTGGAAACCCCACAGCACTCTGAGCAAGAGTCTCACAAGCCTTTGAAAAACCCAGAGCTCTGTAAGATGCAGCATGACGCTCATGCTGGGATGGGCACAGACAGCAAAGGCTGCTGCAGATGAACCCAGAAGAGACCGTGACACTCTCCTGGGTGAAAGCTTCTATCAGGAGAGGAGACACCACGTTGCAAAAGAAATATATCATTTGCAAGTGTTCCCAGTGTTTATAGAGGTATATCCTACTTTAAAGTACTATCAATGAACGCAGTCTCTCTGTAAGGAATTCTGTTCCAGAGGCAGCAGATGCACTGTGTGTTGACAGGACTGGTATTGGAACTGCAGTACACATGGAAGTCACATAAAACCCACAGCAAGGTCCAGATCATATATTAATGTTGCTATAATCCATGCACCAGTCTTCTGCCAAATGTGTCAAATTTTCCCCTATAACAGAGCTATTTCTCTCACTGGGCCATATCCTGCATTTTTGAGTCGTGCACAGTTCAGACATTTAACAGAGCAACAACCACTTGCAGAGAAAGAAAACTAATTGCAATAACATATCCATTCTCTATGAATTGCTCTGTTCATAAAAAAAGATTGCAATATTGCTTTGCCAGTGAGACATGGGCAAAGTTGGCAAGCCTCAAATATTTCAACTCTCTGCTTTTACACCAACTATGTAAAGTCAATAACATAGTTCTAGTAAATAATAAATATATCCAGAAATACAGATTACCAGTAAAAAGATACTAATTCATTCAATTAAAACATATAGTCACCCACCCCATACAAGAAGGCACACATAATACACTCACACCTCCCATTCTGGGTTGGATCCACAAAACATCCAATATTCTCTTTAACAGAGTTCACATAAGACTCAGAGAAGGAATTAAATGAAATGGAAGGCTATGCAATTCCATCACACCCTGACAGACATACTAAAGGTTAGAAAGCTATAGCCACAATAACCAATTTAATTTTCACATGCAGAAATAGAAGAGTGAATGAATTTTATTGACCTTTTATTTATATATAAAAATATCCATGGCTAAAGCAGTCAGGAAGTTCTGTGTGCAGGAAAAGGTAAGTAATCTACAATCCATGTGGCAGTACTGGCAGATCTGTCCAAAGTAAACTGATACATAAAGATGAAAAATAACCTGAAGGCGCCCACTCATGAGCAAAGTGCCTCAAAACAAAGGTCATGTTTTGATTTACACCATGAACATACCTGGCATATTCCACTGATGCACATATCCAAGGATTCAATATTGCAACGAGTACC
Organism: Pseudopipra pipra; assembly: GCF_036250125.1. Taxonomy (NCBI): domain Eukaryota; kingdom Metazoa; phylum Chordata; class Aves; order Passeriformes; family Pipridae; genus Pseudopipra; species Pseudopipra pipra. The sequence continues at coordinate 11,879,071 of NC_087560.1, read as the reverse complement.
ATCGAGCACTTTTGGGGCAAGCTCCACAACCAAGTTCTTCCCCAGAGCTTGACATTTCAGGGCACAGGGCGCAGTAGGATCATTATACACAGGGATCCACTCATACAAGTGTCCCTGGTATTTGACATCATTGTAGGCTGAGCACTGTTGGGCCCTGAAGTCACCTACATCTGAAGGGCAGTCCTGAAAAAAACAAACAAAAGAAACATTTTTTTTTAAAGAAAGGAATACTTAGCACTTGCAGTAGAGTTATCTGATGAATTACACAGAAGCTATTCAGACAGCCTTGGTTCAAGAACTGGTCTGCTATGACAAATATGCCACATTGCAAAGTTTTACTGTGTAAATTAAAACAATTTATGTTGCTTAATCCATGGCTTGCAGTGCAAGTACAGAATATGACATATATTCCAGTAACAACAACATAACCGATATGAGAGGATAATTCAAAATGCTAATTTTTTTGACACTATGTAATACAGATGAAGTCTGGTTCTGTAGCACAAATTAGCTTCTAAAGAAATCTATATATTTTAAGTGACCATAATGAGATGTCTTATATTTAATATTTCTCTTTTCAATAGCTTTTCTCACTAAAGGAATTCTGAAGGCTTTATACTTGTTCATCAGTGTATATGTCAGAGTAATGAAAGAGGTATTAATGCTACTTATAAATAAGGAAATAAAATTTGTCTAATTAATTGTTCATTATTGCTTGGAAAAGGGACAAGAGCATTAGGAGGAGACATCAGAACTTTCAGCACTTAATCCTTTAGTCTAATTACAAAATACCTTCACCTCATAGAAGCAGTAAGGCTTACTTTGTTGAAATAAAAATACAATTCAAATTGGAAATCACTGATTATATACTTCCTGTTCTAATGAGACAGTTCCGTACCTTTTCCCCCATAGCACCTACACAGCTGAAAGACCAAATATGAGAACTGTTTGAAATAAAATGTTCTAAAATATTTTTTCTACATAAAGCATTGCACCCAAACAATGATGTTAATATTAAACTATGGTGACAGGAATGAAGATGAATACTGATTGATTTGAAAATAACTTTGGTAAAGTACTGGCAAAGGAGTTGGAGTGTCAAACAATTCCTCACTACAGACTTCATTTGAAAGTATGTCCAGTGTCAAAGAGTCCATATGCCAGACTGAAAGGATATTCTTCCAAGAATTCCAACTGCACATATAAGCCAGATGTGAGGCTGATTTTAACAAAGTTTTGTTTTCATTGGATTGAAGACTGAAAGATTGTGATGTGTCAGCCGAACTCATGGAACTTATTAGTAAGTATTAGTTAACAACACTGATCCCAAACTCAGCTTCAACCTTATCAGTGAACGGAACCTTCCCTGAAAAAAAGCTCATGAAATAGTAAGTGTATTATACAGGACTGAGATTGAAACATACAGGAGAAAGGTTTGGATTTCAGTCCAGTGGCCTGTGCTCAGTTTGGGGTTTTTTTTTCACCATAGCAAAGATTAACCTAGAACGGTCTCTGACTTGGTTGCAGTCTATATAAAACACCTTCTAAAAGTCAGTATTATATCTTCTGACCAACAAGTGGAGGTTTTGCAGCTGAGCACTGAACAATTCACTGAGATTTTCCAGCAATGCTTTTCACTCACCTTACAGTGAGAATAACTCGGAATGATACTAATAAATCTATTATTTTTAATCTGGGATAATGCTAGTTTGAGCCATAGTTTTTGGAACTATACAACGATGGAATAAGACAGAGAAATTACAGTTACTGTAATTCTTTGAGTGTTTTACCTCAGCAAAATCCCACATGTGAGAGCTTCTAAAAACATCAAGCAGATACTGCGAGAAGCCACACATATTTACTGTGGTGTCACTCCCAAGAAATTCACCAAGTTTGCACTGGTGTAAATGAGAGCAGAACTGGGCTCTGACTCATCTGTCACCTCTCATTTTCCACAATAGCAAGTCTAAAAAGCAGAGAGGAGTTCAGAGTTCATATGGATACCACATGGTTCCCTTCCACCAATGCAAATAGAAAAGCAGTTAAGGATAAAAAATAATAAGTGGAAGTTAGATTCAAGTAAAGTAGCAATATGTAGGAGTAGAGTTATTCAGCCATGCACAGCTACATTTTCATCACAAAGAATTAAAGAGTGATCTGTTAAAGGGGCAGAGTGATGGCCTTCAGCTGAGCTTTGACAGGCTGTTGTTACAATCCATTATCACTGGGTGTTGATGCAATGCCAAGACACAAACACCACAATGTCAGGATGTCAATCCATGGTTACTGTATGTTTCTCATTGATTCAACACAATGCAGCTCCTTCCTTCCACTCATTTCCTGGCTGCTTGAGAGCAAGTGAATTCTCATCTCCCTGTTCTCTTTTGGCATCTTCAAAGAACCCAAAGTGATTATGGCAGTTCGATTCACATGCCAGCTCCACCTGCTTTATGTTTGAGCTCTATTCAAAAGCAGGAGCATAAAAAGAGCATCACAGAGGGATATCAAAGGGCTGAAATTATTATCATTTGCATTATATCAGAATTTGGATTGAAACCAAGTTCAGATCCCAGTCTTCCTGGGAACAATAAATATTTGTATAAAGAAAGGATTTTAAACAGAAAGACGACTAAGCACAGAACGGAATGTAATCAAGACAAAAAGAGGACTTGCAAACATCAGTTTAATTCCATTAGAGTGGGTCAGAAAAGTGAGAGGGTGTTTAAAAAATAGAAAGGAAAAGGTGGAGGAAAGATGTGAGAGGTAAGCAAGGGCGAAACATGTTCAGGAAGTGGGCAAGGTCATACAACCAGACAATGATACATGGGCCCCAACCCTCATCCTGTTTGTGTGTCTTTTTGTTCTTAATCTATTTCAGACATCAAGTCATTCCACCATTCCCTCTTTCCTCTAAATATTCCACATCTTTTCTTATTTGTTAAATATTTTTGCTACTCAATTCAGGATTTTTTCAGATTTCTTCATTTCAGCAATAGCTTTTGTTTTACACTCAATCCACTGAACCATTGCCAGGCCATTCTCAGGTTCATACACTACTACATAAGGACCTGAAGACATATCTATGAGTTCTAAGGCATGGAAATGTTGGCAAAAATAATCGCATCCAGACCTTGCAGTGGAATGAAGTGTATTTATGACATGACTTATGAACACATTAGACAGACAGATCTGAAAATGATGCTTCAGACATGACTACCATGCAGATTAAAAACACATATATATATTCCCATTCGTTTTGTGATAGATGATTAAAAACTACTGCATTCAAGGACTGGCTTCTTACGAAATGTATCTTTGAGTTTTGGCAGTGAGCACTCTCAGCCTTCGAAAACAAAGCTAACCTGGGAAATCTGTATCTTTGTAGGCAATGTTCATGTACAAAATATGAAGGTTGCATCAGACCCTGTGACTCTTGCCAACAATTACTCCACTGAAAAAAAGCACAATAGACAAGGCAAGAAAATTCCCAGTAAAAATGATGACACCAAAGAAAGTCTAGCCCTTTGTCTAGTTTTATTCTTTGAATCTCATTTTGTTGAAACCCAGCCAAAACTGATGAAGTCATTGTTTTGTTTTCTTTTTGAAATTAGCTTCAGTTTCTATGTTTTTCCTACACAGTTTTCAGGTCACTTCTAAGTAAAATCAAGATACCTGAGCTAGAAACCACCCCTGCCAAGGGAGCTATACGGTGCATCAGCATTATAAATATAAAATAAATAAATGAACAGATTAGAAACTATGTAACTCCAGGTGAAATATATAGTCTAAAGCAGACACAGTTCAGCCAAGTTTTTCTGAATGGAATAAGTTAACTGGTTAGGTGGATGCTGGGGCAATTATAGATGAATATGTTGAACAAGTGTGAGCATTATCTGCATATAATAAATGTTTATAATGGAATCAAACATGGGGATATCTTTTACAAAACAGTGGTTTTTATTACTGTAGAGGAATCACTCTGGCAAATGTATAAGTGACTTTTTGGCACATAAGAATGTGAAATTTATGGGGAAATGGCCCAAATAACTTGTTCTATGAATAGGACCCTAAAGGATTAACTTAAACACTTCCACATAGTGCACATCATAGCATTAGAATGTAACACTACATACAAAAATTGAGATATGAAAAAAGGGGTGCAAGAAAGGCTAAAAATCTCATTGAATAACATACAATGAATAGTTTATTTCTGCAAAGTTTCTGTAGGCTGAAAGCATACATGCAGTTTTAGGAAATCATGCACCTGGCACCTCAGTTATGATAGAAAGATAAGCAGGCTATATATATGCCTTAATCTCAGCAATTATTTTGTTGCTAAGACCTTGAATTAATTTTTTGATTGAAATATCACTAATATTATTCTGGAACCATGCTTGAGTTCAATGAACCTACTACTATTCTATTACAAATCCAGATGAAACCAATTTTCTGGTAAAATGATTCTTGTTCTTTTCATTAGAATGACACACATATTAAGCTGTGCTTCATTTGTACTCCCCAATATAGATGTTAGTGGTGTAATGTATCATGTAGCAAAATTACATTTGCAGACAGCTTTACACCGTGTATTTATACTGAATGTCTCATGTGGTTACCAGTAATACCTACTAATATGGAAAGAAGCTAGTATAAACTCTTAATTTTCAAACTAAAATTTTACTCCTAAAGTGAGAAGCACTCATTAGGAATAATGCTTTGGGGAAAATTATATAATTTGAAACTAAACTGGCCTAGTAGTGGCAGGTTTACATTAGGTGTAAGGCCCTGTTTCAAGGTTAAGTCAGATCTAAGAGCGGGTTTGAATTCAGTGACGCCAACCTCAAAGATCAACTCTATTAACAGTGGAAATCTCATTAAATATACCCTTTTTTGGCAGTTCTTCATTATCTGATCCGTAATCTAGGAAAAACCATTCCTGAGAGACTCTGACTGTATCTGAACTGAAATGGAAACCTGATCCCTTTCAGACATGCCCCAAAAGCAGAACTGTAAAAGGCAGTTTCCTGTCTGGAAATTAACATTTGAATCATCATAAATTCAAACAGATTCACATACAAGACGTCTGCCACTTGTCACTTTAAAATAAGTCCTAAAGTTAAAAAACAGGCTCCAGTGACTTCAGATAAACTCCCTGGGAGTTCACAGAGGATATGGAAATGATCTTAATTTTCTCTATGCTGAAGCATAAAGGGCCTTCATTTCCATCAGAGTTTTACTGCACAAACCTTAAAATGAAGACTGTCCACAAATGTATTAAAAGTATGTTGATCTCTGCTTAAATATGCAGATTTGGGGCAGAAAATATGCCTAAATTGATGTCACCATCTTCCCTTTTCTGTACACTGGGTAGTTCTACAGTCTTTTTGCTGAAGGGCCAAGGTGCACTCTGATGACCAGTTTGCACTATTGCAGGAAGCTGTAGTGCACAGGAGCCGGCAGGCAGAGGTACATTACTGCATACAATGCCTACAACCAGATATTTAGTGAAGCAATGCAGCAAATAGATTTTACAGAGGCAGTCTGTTCACTGCTTACATCCTGACTGGCTGCAATTTAGCTTATCACGCAGCTTTTAAAGATCGTGGTATTTTTTGCAGGTAGCATTTTTATTCATGAGTTCTAGCCACTGTGCACCCAGCTGCTGAGCCTTTTCTTCTGAAAGGGCAAGGAACAGGGTTTGCCTCTAGAATATGACTTCTGCATGCACTGGGTCTGATTCATTAATCACTTCCACTAGCTTCTGCCAGCAGAAACTGTGGCTGTGGTGTAAAAGTCATCCAATACTGAGGAGTGGAGTGTTAGAGGGAATATAAGGACTAATTATGCTATTTAAGATCTGAAAGGGATCTAGGCAATTAACCTCTTTGCTGACACAAAGAGTGCCACCATACCATTAATGATCACAAACGATCCAGAGCTCAGTTTAATGCTTCATCTAAAAGACAGCACCCCCAGGAAAAGCACTTGCTAGTTTAAGATGAGAATTGATTTGTTAATCCTCCAAAATGTGAAACTCTCCCAATAGGTGATATGAAACACCCTAAATCACAACTGGCATTGCAATTTCAAAAGAAAATGTCCATTTGGGAAGTCTGAGACCTCATGGTGTCATGCAGACTGAAATGTTTAAAAATTGTAATAATGATGGAAAGAAAATTATGCACCATAAGGTTTTAAATAAGAAGCAGCATTTCTTAAACTTTAACACATTGTTTGAATAAGTAAAATAGGATTAAAGGCCAGACTCACATTACTACTGCAGGTTTTGTATCGAATATTCCGACCTTCACAGTTCCTAAAAGACAGAGTAAAAATGGTAACACTGTATAAAAGCCAAACAGAACCCTGTTTTACAGCTAGTTATTCTCTTGAAAATTAGACTGCCCTACAATAATTTGAGCTCAAAATACAAAGTTTAAATACAAAGGGGGTCTGGGGATTCAACAGGTTACACTGCTGTCTCTCTTCAGCAAAGAACGTGTGACTTTCCCTGTAAGCCCAATTTACTGCAAACCTTATGAAAAACACATTTATTTTGGGAAAAAGATTTCACAAGGCATCTCTAAGCTGATCTGTGCTGACTGCAGCAAAGTTATTTACAATAAATGGGACGTAACGTAGAGGGAAAAGGAGATCAGAATATCTAATTAATAATTTTGAATTAAATATAATTATCATGGACTGCATGCATTTCTAAGGTGCCCAATGCTTGTGAATCCTGAAATCCAGGCAATTCAGATCTTCAGTCTGTTGTTAATAGCTGAAATAACAGGCACATAATAGAGTCATGGTTATTTATTATGGTCTCATAAATATAGGGGGGTTGGGTTTCACACTTTTTTTTTAGGGACACACTCTGCCAAACTTCTCAATAAGGAATGAGCACTTTGCACAGTGTAAGATATTCCTCATCTCAAGACTGGCAAAATCAGGCCCTTGAAAGAACTGGAAACATATTTCAAATGACTGAACAATAAATTATAATTAGTGATGTCTTTAAAATCAGGAATAGTTTTTCGGAATAATCCCTTCATACCAGAAAGACCTGCCTTACATTAAAGAATGTGAGAACGTATAGCTGGTAATTTACAGCTCTAGGACTAAATTTTCCACATCTTGCATGAAAATCAATGGCAAACATTATTTTTTTTTTTCTATAATATGTGAGAGGGATTAAAAAATAGCATTTGAAAAGGAAAAACCAATGGATGCCTCGAGCAAGAATTCAACCAGCCCAGCTGAAGGTACAACTCTTCCAACTCAAGATATTACAAGTCTCAAATTTCCTATCTTTTGCAAGACTGATTGTGACAGCATGCAAGTTAAAAACATTTACGATACATACAAATGTGAAAACTTTGTTTCACAATTGTGCATTTCCTGGAAATTGCTACAATCAAACACAGAAAAAAAACTTTTAAACTATATATTTGTCAAGGTATGGAAAACACATGTTTTTCACATGGGAACACATTAAAAATATTAATAAAACCACAGTGGAATTTATACTGCTAGAATTTATTGACCTCATTTCACAGTCCCTAACACACTGGTAGAATATTGAGGTTTCTTGCTGGAACTATTACTTTTCTCAAAGATCTTTGTGCATTTTGCACTAAAAGAAACAGGCAGTGCTTTAATCAGTCATCTTTAGCTCTGTATTTCATACAGTTTGCACTTAAATAGCACATCACATACTACAAGCCTTGAAGAAAATCTGAATTTCTGGTTGATGCTGCATTTAACCTAAAAAATCTCAATGAAATAGAACTTAAACATAATCAGCAGTTTTAAAAATGTTTAAGAATAATTCAAGCAAAACAAGCCATTATGGATGCCAGCAGAGATGCCTCTAAGCTGGCTGGGATCTCTTCCTGCCTGACTACAGGCCTAGTGCATTAGTCTTACTTTTAGCACTGTAGCAACAAGTCCTGCTTTAGTCCAGCTTTACTACTGAGGTAAATATGTATGCAAGTAACTCACCATTTGCTTTATTTACAGTGATGGGGACTCCTCTCTATACTGACTGTACTAAATAAACCACTCCTGCTATTCCACAAACACATTTCGTAACATGTTTAAGTTCTATAACAGTTGAAGCCTAAGCTATTTATCTACTACAAACATATATTAAAAACAGTATTTTTTAAATACTTGATCTATCTGTACACAGCACTTGGTTTCAGAAAGAGAAGTGACCAGCAGAGGATTGGGAAATCTGGTAGAGCTGCAGAAGAATAAATATATATACACATAAGCATGTGGCTTACCTGCCATTTAAACATCTCCTCAGGGAGTAGGAGGCTCCCCCTCCACAGGTCCTTGAGCAATCACTCCAGGCACCCCAGGCATCCCAGGCACCTTCCTTGTCTTCATCTGAGCGGGTAGTTCTGGAGTTCTGAAGAAAAACAGAAGAAAAGAAAGGAAAGAAGAAAGAAAGAAGAAAGAAGAAAAAAAAATATTCGGTATTTGTTTTACTGCTTGGCATTAACAGTACCAATTAAATTCCTTTGCTGTTTATTTACAGTATCTAAAATTTACTATTTTAATATATGATAATTGCATGAGGAAAAAGCAGAGTGTTTGAAGATACAGTGTTTTTGGTGAATTGACTTCTACCAAAGAGCTGCTGTGCCTGAACACACTGCCATTCCCAACCTCTGTATGTCCATCATGCTGTGTAGGAACCACCCAACTGATCTCAAGCAGGCAGACCAGGCACCATGTTCTGAGCAGGCTGCTGGACTTTCCAAAATCCTGCCCAAACGAATTTCATATCCAGGACTGAAGTCTCTCTGTCTCCTCAGGTGTACCTGCTCTCAGCAGTAAGACAAAACTTAAGCCCCTCAAATCTTCTGTGAAGTGTATGCCCAGAATTACAATCAGGGAAGCAAACCAAGAATAAAACCTCATTACAAAAAGTGCTGTTAAGTTGCAAGAGATCAGGGAAAAAGGCTTAGAGATTATTGGGCTACAGCAATTAAACACTGAGTGATGCTTAAGTTCACTTACAGAGGCTTCAAAAGCATTCATACCAGGCACCATAGATATAAAAATAGAAGATTTGTGACAAAGCCCAAAATTCTGCTTGACCCCATAAAAATGTCTTTTTTCATTTGCAATGTACACTGTTTAAGAAAACCGACATTTCTCAGAGGAAATTCTCAAAACATCCTAGAACATGGTAGCTTCACACAATAGCTCAATATCAAAAAAGTAACATACATCAAATTACGTAATAATGTCCTGCTTTAACACAACACTTTTGGTTTATGATTTTCTTCATGAACAAAATATAAAAAAAGCCAAGATTCAGGAGTTCCCCAAGATTTCTTTGATTACACTACAACTGTACAGCAGCTGTTCCAGTTACACCCTACATTCATTCCTCTGTCCCTGCAACCTTTAAAATTTCTCTTTCGAAAAAGTATGTGTAGATTTTATACCAAAATGTCAAGCACTGATTCTTTGAGAGGTGTCAAGCATACGATGGGCCTGTTATAAAGAAATTAAGATTTTCAGAATCCTATATTACATCCATTTCTCTAACCACTGTGGGGAGAGTTTGCACATAAAGCTACCACTAACATAAAGTAATGGCTTTTGGCATCATTATCAAAGTCAAATTGTGGATAAAAGTGAGGCAGTGAGTCATTTGTCTCAGGTGACCGAGAACACTGACCAATATTTACTCTGCCCCAATAGCATTGCAAATGAGAGAACATGAAGATCTAATCCAAGCTTTAATGAAATAACTATTTACAGCCAATTTTTTATTCTCATTGAAATCAGTGGTCAGCTTGTTGAAAAAAAGAAAAAAGTTGCTAGTTAGACAATAAGCATCTCCATTTGAACACTGAATTGCAGGAGCTGGTCTAAATGCTTCAGTGGCTCCTTAACTTTCTTGCTCTCATAAGTTTACCAATTTTACAAACACTTACTGTAAAGCTTTAAAGGCGAACTTAGGCCAATCTACCATTCCAAAAATGATCAAGCCCAGCTCTGCCAACATCTCTGAGGAATTTTCACACCGGTGCTGGGGTTACTTTATATCAGAAGCCAACTCTGAAATGTCTGACACTGAAAATGGAACAACTGCCTTCAATTTTGAACAAAAAGAGCTCAGCACTCCCCAACAAGTCACTCAGCACATGAAAATAAGTCAAGATGAGCAAGAATCACATGTTTCAAATTTATGGGTGCAAAATTAGTTTGTCTTCTGCAAGCCCAAGGCAAACAGTTGGGTTTTAATATGTTGAGAAATGATTAAACTTATTATATTAAAAAAGCAATACATGCCACTCTTTTTCAGAATAGCTAGTTTCTTTTGACAAAGCAGTGACAATGCCTAAAATAATCCTAACTTCATCATTGTATTAAAACCAGCCACATGATATTAACAGACAGAATGTCATCTAAAGCCTTAAACAAAGTCCAATTGTTCACTTCCCAAACTGCTTTGATAAAAGCCATTGTTCTGAACTGTATCTAATTAAAAAGCCGTAAATACTATGATGATCAAAGCAGAACTTTATGCCAACAAAGCCTTCTTCAGAATCATTGACTAATTCAGTGCCCACAGTGTTGATTTAAACTCCAGCTAGATCAAGCTATTTGTCCCATGGGAAAGAGTTAAAAGCAGCTTGCACTGGCTTAGTAATTTACTAGCAAAATAATACTGATTTACTAGCTGTCTGGTTTCATAAACTCTACATATTACATTTGTCTACACCATGGTACCAAATTGAAGTAAAATAAAAAAAAATATCATCAACACCATGATTTAAACCAACAAAACTTTGGAAACTCATTTAGAGATTAAGCTGAGAGCTAATTGCAACTGGACACAAAAGAGTATTCTTGTACGTCAGGACTGCATTCACGGCTTGCTTCTTAACTTCAGTTTGTCATGGTTTTATTGTCTTCAGTCATAGTTCTGATATGGGTCAGCAGTGAAGCTTTGAACCATATCAGAATAGTGCTTTTCCTTTAGTGGTTTTATTTTGCAACAGAAGTGCAACATGTGCATTTTGCATATTTGCTGTGAAAGTATCTACCAGTATAAACCAACATAAGGTGTGTGTGGATGTGCACAGGCAGCCACGATGTAAAGATGAAGCCACAAGTGCTGTAGTGAACCCAGACAAAATAACTTAAACCAGCTAGAAACACAACCTAGATGGTTTGCTGCTCTTTTCATAGAACTAGATGGGAAGAGGCAGCACACTTCCATTGGATCCAGCTCTGCTAGTGGGAGCTGTACCACATGCCAACACAGGGTTATATGCAAACATAGCAATAGCTAAAACCTATACAAGGTTTTCTGCAGAAATTAATCCAGTTTATATGATAAACGTAGATTCAAAATATTTCATCCTAATCTGTAATCCATTCTGAAAGCAAAAAAAGTTACAACACTACACAGGGACCTGGGCAAGGATCACTTGAATCAGGGGGTAGGGGAAAATAAACTCCAAGTTTTGAAGCACTTGGTGACACAGACAGAGCCTCAAAGACTGAGATGACAGCCTGCCAAGGTTTCCTCAAGGTCTGAGGCCCAGTAATGTGCAATCTGAGTCTCTGCTGACAACCCTGTACTGACAGAGACAGCCTTGTCCACAGAGAACTTTACTGAAGTGTGGCACTGGTAGATTTGGACAGAGGGGAAAGTGTTAGTGCCAGTTTGCCTTCTGTCCAGGGCTCTGTTTTGCTTCTGCCACATATGGGCACATACTGTAACACCACGTTCTGCAAATTATTTATGTGAGTGTGTTTTCAGGCCGTACTTGCCTTGCAATGTACTACTAAAAGTAACCGAGTATAGCAGAAGTGGGCACTGAGGTAAAATAAATGAAATCCAGATGTTACCAGGGCTGATCATTAATCGAAAACAAGGGGATTTTTACTGTCACTTGTAACAGCCAGTAAATAACAACAGCTACATTGACACACATTACAAAAATCAAACACAGTGCTGTTAAATGGAGAAAAAAAAAATTATTTGGCCAAACTTTTGTTTGGCTGTTATGAAGGATGACATAATTGTCTTGAATTTGGTCATGCAGACTTCAAAGGAGAAGTGGTGCCAGAGAACTAAGGTCAGTTTATGCAGTTTTATTATTATTCAGACATCCATTACATAAGGCTTGGATATGTAAATGTTTAGCATTCGGTGTAACAAAGATTCAGCTTCTCAACAGACACGCTCAGATACCTTAAATGTTTGTTTTGCAGAGTTTTTAGCATACATTTTTGCTTTAAATACAAACATAAGGCAAGCACATAGCATGTGACACATGGTAATTATTGTAACAGTGTGTGTAATGAAAAAAACTTAGAGATCCAACACAGAGAGCTATCTGCAAGAGTCCCCAAGTGACAGTCCCCCTGCTCTGTACATATCACAACACCAGTCCTGCTCTGTACACACTCCTGAGCACTTCCCCAGAGCAGGGTGCCCAGTTCTGTCAGGTTCTAGAAGAGATTGGTATATCTAGAATATATAGATATCTAGAATAGATATTGGTATATCTAGAAGATTGGTATATCTGGGCAGCAGATATACCAATGTGATGCAGATCATGCCTCGGGCTGGAGGGATATACAAAGTGCTCTGTTCAAAAAGGTTAGAGTGATGTGTTTCACAAAATAAGACTTGGTCATTACAAATAAGGACTTGGATATGCAAGAATATTTACCAACACATCTGCTACTATGCCAGTGTCAGTGCACACTTACTCTCTGGGTAAGTGTGCTTTGCTTTTTCTCATGACTTCTTATCAAGGTGATTTATACTAATTCACAAAGGGATGCCAAACTCCAAAAGAGAATCCCCAAAAGGAGTTACATTGGCACAGCTATAGCATATTGCTATTTAACAACACATTGCTTTAACTAAATTTCTCCGTACAGGATTTAGATTCTTCAGATTAAACTCATCCAAAGGAAAGAGCCTATTGAAGGGTATAAACACAACTTCAGTACTGCTAAAGGCCCAAATTAAGCAATGCTCAAAGTTCAGTACTGGCCCTTCTCCCAGGAGTAAATTTCATCCTTGATGGTATTTTTGAACAGAGATGAAGCATTTCCTTTTTGTTGCTTCTTCCCACTCTCACAATCCATAAATACTATTAACACTATCCTGACTTTGGAGTCTTCCAAAACATGTTGTTTCTCCGCATACCTACAATGACAACAAGAAAAACCAATAGAAAACAAGAAAGAAAAAAGAAAAACCAATAGAAAACAAGAAAGAAAAAAGAAAAACCAATAGAAAACAAGAAAGAAAAAAGAAAAACCAATAGAAAACAAGAAAGAAAAAAAACAATAGAAAACAAGAAAGAAAAAAGAAAAACCAATAGAAAACAATAGAAAACAAGAAAGAAAAATAGAAAACAATAGAAAGCAATAGAAAACAAGAGAAAACAACAGAAAACAAGAAAAAAATAGAAAACAAGACAAAACAATAGAATCTTTCACTTTTAACTCCGGCTGTTATGTCTAGAGCTTTTTGACAAACTGTACTAGAAATCTCTTTCACTGCTAAGGTCACATACAAAAATGATTTACACCTCTATTTTGTACAATCTAAGTAAGGTGTAGAATGCAGGTTACAGATTTAGGAAAAGCTATTTCAGTCATGGCAGCAACTAAATAGAAGAACAGTCAAAACATATTTCCGGACAAATAAGAATTAATGAGATTTTGCATTGCCTGGTTTTAGCTTAAAAACTTCCCCTTGTTTCATTACAAGAGATTTCAGGACATTTCCTGATATATTTCTACTATTGCTGAGTTCATAATGTATTACCTAATTGTGCACTGTATATGTCATTCAGTTTAATAAATCTTTTACTTATCCATAACAAAGTAAATTATATATTATTCTGTATGTTAAAAAGGACCTATCTGGAATTAAAAAATCCTGGAGAAAAAATAATGCACTGTTATTGATAAAAAACACCTGGGAGTAAACGCAACTATTTTAAGCAGATGTTTAGCAGTAATTAATTTTGAAATTACTAACATTATTTCAGCCACATTAACTATTCCTTGCCACTGTGTAGGGGTGTTCACACACTACATACTGGCTGCAAAATGGAACCCGTGCCCCATAACAACATTTCAGAAACCTAAGCTGGTAAAGCTCAGCAATAAGGCAAATCACCAGAAAGAAATTAGTCAAAAGGCAAATGATGGACTTGTTCAGCTACGTGAAAAAATATATATGGGGGCTCAGATGTATTCACAGAGTGCTTGGTGTTGAATTCTGCAGCATATTTCCATTCTACAGAAGTTTTGAATAAATTCAAGTTTTGGAAAATGAAGTATGCCCAAGTGTCAAACACAGGAAATATTTACAGTGTAATTCATTTTCATACTAAACTAAAAGCAAATCTCGGCATGTTTTTCACTATTATACTGCATCCAGATTTTCCCATTGTCAGTGTGTTGCAAAATTTCATATTGACAACACAGGCCTGCACTGCAGGAGTCAGGACAGAGCTGGAGGTTTTGGCAGGTGGAGCTGGGATAGTTGAGGCTTCTGGCATCCAGGAAGGGATGAAATGTTGCTTGGCTGTTTGGCACCTATGAGCTAGTTGAGGTTTTTGGCACTGAAAAGAGTCTGTATCACCTCCTTCCTTCTTTGTGAGCAGTAACAGAGGAAACACGGAATTTGTGGGCATGGAGAAGGGAATCGTGGGTTCCCACCCTCACTACTCCAAGCAGAAAGCAACTGCATTAGTAAATCTGACTCCTCCAGTTATTCTGCATCTAACAACAGCTGAGGACACCTATATCTTCCTGGTAAAAGGAATCAGCCTTGAAGTACTTAAAACATAACTGTTATTTTTCAATTTCTGAGTTAATTACATTATTCAGATGAGTTTACAAAAACTCCACACAAATTCTGTTTTACTCACTGCTGACAGGTTTTGAAGACTTACACCAGAGTTCCAGGGTATATTTTTATCCCATTGCTGACTTAGACAAGAGAAGCACTTGTTTCTGTCCTCTCCTCTGAACAACAGGAAACTGTTTTGTTTTCTTGGATGATTCTCCATAAATTAGTATTTTGCAGAAAAATGTCTAGCAAAGAGAGAAATCCTTTTTAAAACCCTGATAAGCATGTCCTGCAAATACTGATGGATTACATCATGGGCAGTGCACCCGAAATCCAGACTTAGCTGCCCAGGTCTTCATTCATGCTTGCCCAACTAGAGCCATGTGAGCCCTGTTTCTGCCTTATCTGCAGTGGCAAATACTATTCCACATTCTCCTGTATTAGAACATAGAGAAGATATTAGGTCCTGAGAATAGGGAGGAAGACTACTGATTAATTTTGGTGATATTCAGGCAGGCAGGCAGTCCAAGTCTTTAATGCTTTTAGGTCCAGCCATCCAGGACAGCTGACCAGGATCAAGAATATGAAAAACTTCTCCCTGAATTTCCAGTATTTCTTTGTCTTCCAAGATTTAAAAGTACATGTGAATATGTAGATGGAAATATATAAATTTGAACTCTCAATACATGTCCATTCCTCTGAATCTGCCACATCTGAAATGGAAACTACACTGAGAAATGCTTAGCCTCACTCCAATTCCCTCCATTTCTAAGTGGCCTGGAGAATTAAAACTTGAAGATTTGCATGTGTAGCTGGAAAACAGCTCAAAAGCCACAGACCTTGGAAAACACACAGAAGTTCTGAAAGGAAACATAACCAGGAAAGCAATATAAAGTGTAGCACACTGCCCACCTTCTCAGTAGCCAGCCTGAGGCAAACACTTGCCTGGGCTTGGAAGACAGATAAAGGCAGAATTTTAAAATAAGCAAAAAAGAAGGAATGGGATGCTTTAAAAAGTTTATTAGAAATATGATATTCCTTTTTAAAATATCATTGATTATATTAACATTCCCACTGAACAATTTAAAAGTTATAAACTACTATGTATGAAAATAATTTAAAAATTATAATCAATTAGAAAATATTCTCCAGTATATGGTATTTAAATACTCAGTCCTTGCATTTGGTTTTGCAAAGAAAATTTGGCATAGACATAATGAGAACATTTTCACATTGAAAATGCAATAAGCAGTCAAACTTTTTCTTTGCAGCTTTTAAGGTTATGCATTATGTCCATTTTACAGATGAGAACTTGACCTCAGGAAGAAGAGGATGAAGTGCATTGTGAGAGTAGCACAGCTGAGAATTATATCTCAGTGCCCAAAGGCAGATTTTCTTGCCTCTTACAGAGCTCTTCCACCTGTTTTTCAACTATAAACACTGTCCTTTCTACTATGGGTATCCACAGCAGGTACAAAGTGTGAAGGGGAAGACAATCTTCAAGACATTTTGATATGTTAATTATCTCTGGGCCTACTTCTAAATTTGCATTAACAACATTCCATATATTTCCAGGAGTCCATAAAAGTAGTAAGAATTCATGAAAGCTTTACTGAATTGCATATTCAAAATTTGCACCTGGACACACTGGATTTTTCCACCTTCACACGACACACCACATGTTCCTCATCCAGCACAAACAGTGTGATGGGTCAGCCAGAGTCCAATGTGCAGAATTCCTCAGGTGTATAATAGAAAAGGAGATTCCAATTTCTGGGAAATATATCTGGCATTATTTTTTTGAATTATCTTATTAAATCTATTATTTGCAAACATCCAAATAAAGGTGCTTTTAAATACTTTACCATGCAATTTTTAAAACTGGTTTCAAAAGTTGAAAACTGCATCACTTCAGTACATGCAGTGGAAAGAGAGGAGTAACACAGATGAAAGGATGAGCATTATGCCTGGGAAAGCAGCAGATTCCATCAGCTTTCAAAGATTATACAGTGGCACATTGGTGCCACTGTCAAATATACAAAACCTTTCCTGTTGAGGTTATTTTTCAGGGTTTTTTCCCATATTCTGATGCCATATGAAATTGTAATCATACTTCAGATATTATGCATTTTTCAATGCTTTTAAATCATGCTTCCCATGTAAAAAACCAATATGAACCAAAAAGAAACCCTAATAATTTCTCCTAAGAATCAGGTACCTTTCATAGACTCTCATAGACTCATCTCTCGATAAAATACCTGTGCCACTTTAGAACTCCTCATATCCTTCTTGATGTGTTCATTTGATGGAGACCCCCTTGACAGTAATTGAGGGAGTCGTTCCAGGGTAAGGAGAGCTATAGCAGAAATGCTATCAATTGCTGAATCTCTAGATTAAAATTAACCAACAAGGCAGCAAACTTACAGTTTACTATAGGAGAAAAGTGGCACGGGAGAGCACAGGGGGGGACTTTTTGTTTCCCAGCCTAAAGGTAAGCTGTAAGAACACGTAGAACAGACCCTGACACAAAGCCAGGAGCTGTTACCACAATCACCATCAAACTTTGCTCCTGATGCTCTGTCGTTGTCCAGGTGGTACTTGCCCACATTACCCCTGCAAACCCTGAAGGATGAGAGGTTCCTCTGCTCAGGACATGCACATACAATTGGAATACACTCTGACCATCCAACAGATCCACTTGTTCCCACAACCTCATTAATTACTGCATTGCACTGAACTTGTTAAAGGGTTGATTTTCCAAGAATCCCGTGTACAAAACCTACAGACAGGTTATGGAAAAGTAAATAAAGAGGGAATACGGGCATTTAAAATTACATATATATTGCATACTATTTTCCTCACAGTTTATAACATCATAAACAAGCTTTGTCCTGTCACAATGATACATTACATATTTAATTTAAAGCAATCATTTCAAAATACACCAGTCATTGACACACACGTACAGTACCTTGAAAGAAAAGTCATCTTTTTGCTAATTGGTTACAACAATCTTTTTTCCTTTTTTAAGAAACTGTTTCAAGAATTTAAAGTGAAAAAATCCCACTGAAACCAATCCTTTTTCTCAGAAGAAAATTACTGCACCTCTAACATTTAAAAGAGCCTTAATACATATATTTTGAAAATTTGTTTAAAATAATTTTCCTGACTTGAGACACTGTCTGCCAAGTTCCAGCTAGAAGGAAAATTTTATGGCTAACTGCCAAACCTAGAATAAAAGGAGTTTATAGGGGAAATACTGTCAGAAGAATAAACTGTGGCAAGAGCAGCCAGCATAGGAAAGTCTTTCTTGTGCATTTTGTCTATCCATAATCTGCAATATTCATAACCCTGGATATTGGGATATTGCACTCTTGCCTGCCTCAATTTTGTGCCAAGATTATTCCTAGTGCCAGACTGATGATTTGGTTATAGGTATTTATACCCTCTCACTGAGATGAGGCATTCAAACTCCTCATTTGTGAACAAGTGATTCGACTTATGCCTCCTGACTCACCCTGCTATTTAATACTACATGTAGCACTTTTAATGGTAATATTTCTGTAAAAGTAATGCAAAGCAGATCACAGACCATAAGCAGATACAGCCTGGCAACAGAACAAATGTCAAAAGGAAAAATATTAAATCCACATTGTTAGCTGACAGCAAGTATGAGAATCCTAATTTTTATTTTTATAAATGTAGAACAACTACATTTATAAATTTTGAATTTCAAAGGAATTATTTCATGTTAATATATTTCTTACCCCTGATTTTAATGTAGATATCACTTAGTGTAGAGTCATTTTAAATACATCAAAGGAGAAGACTTATTAGGCCTATAACTGAGAAGCAGTCTGACTGAAATTAATTCTGCCCAAAGAAACTCTAAAACTTGCCAGCCTGACTATACTGCCTCTTTACTGTGGCATAAATCGAATTTAACCAGATGAGTTTTCTTCTCAGAGAAAATAGTTCTTGCCTCCTTGACCACAAGCTGTTCTGTGGGTGATGTTAAGCAATGGCACAACTGATCCAAAATCAAAATACAATTTTAGTGTTTCTTTTTATTACTCATGCTTAACTTAGAGACAAATTTAATATCTAAGTTTGCTCAGCTCCACTGGCTCCAGCTGATTTCCTGCCCTTGAAGAACAGTTTCATTCATTGTTTGGAAGGGGTCTCTTTACACAAGGGCAGCCTCACTTGGAGATGTTGGGAACGTTCCACAGGGGACACCTGCACTAGTGAAGTGTGTCCTCAAGCTGCTTTTGCTCTGCCATGCATGTAACTTTTGTTTGATCACTGGTTATTCACAGTCAAAAGATTGTACCAATTCTGTCATCTCAAGCTTCCTCCAGCTCTGTTCCCTCTCCAACAGCAAAACAGACTCAAAGTCTTCAGGAAGTTTTTTTTTTTAGATAATTTAAAAACAAAAAATTAAAATGTCCTGCCCATATCTCATCTTGCAGATGATCTCAATATGCAGAAGTTGCATGCCAAAACATCTTCTGAGGGCAGATTTTGGATATAACTTTTGTACAGGTTAAAAAAAGAAAGAGTTGCTGAGAAAAAAGAAAAAGCTTCATGTGCAGAGAACAGTTTCCCAGAAATGTATTTTATGTGGGATTAAAAATGCAATATTCTCTTGTCATTCCTTTCCACTTTGAGTCAAATAAAATATAATCCACTGAAACTCATTTGATATCTGGTGAATAGTTTTCCTTTTATTGATTTTCTAGCTTCCAGCCTGGGGAGAAAAAAACCCTGTCAAGGGAACAGTTACAATGGCAGCACAGGTCTAGATCCAACTCTCCAAGAAGCAACAGAAAAAGAAAAAGCCACTGACTTCAAAAAAAGGAAGATGAGGGCTTAATTACATATGTGGGGTAAGGATATATTTCTCCATTTGGAAAAATGTTAGCACAACTTGCTTTCTCTTCTGTGTCCAAGTTCCTGGCTTTTAATTCTCCAAAGAGAGAATTATCCAACTAATAGTATTCATGGGAGAAAAAGACAATTTCATCTATCTTGAGTTTGATTCTGATTTCATTCCAGATCTCTACTACTGTGTGTGTTTCCCTACAGTATCTTCAGCACTCGGCACAGGGTCACAGGCCTGGATATGGAATATTAGCATGACTCTTTCCATATCTGTTCAGTGCCAGTGTTTCCTATTATCAGTCCAGTATTTTATGGTTATTGTATTAGCTTCCCAGCAGTACTTTCTCAAGTTCTGTAGCCTGAAACCTCCATTAACAGATGCTAAATAAAATAGTTGTTTTTCACTTTTAGATCTTGTGAAAGCCCATAAAATTGAGTGGTCAGTTTGTCCAATTTTCTAAAGAAATTTTCCAAGATTTGAATGGGCAACATATAAAACCACTAAAAATACTCTTGGCAGCTCATTCATTTGGATTGTGTTCCTTCTGCCAAGCCAACTAATGAATAGCTTATTCCAAGATAGGACTTCCGCATGAATTTTTTGCAGTAAAGGTAAGAATATCTATTTATAAAATTCCCTGGTTGCCTGTATTTGAAGGATTTGGAGAAGGGAGGAGTTTTTAGGGTTTTTTTGTGGTGTGTTTCGTTTTTTTGGGGTTTTTATTATTATTAAAAGGGATATTAGCATTTGGACTTAAGGAATTTTTCTGTAAATAAATTAACCAACAAAGCTCCTTCTTGTTATAAATTCTTCCTTATACTCTAGTAAATGAAAGATAACCAAAATATCACTGTCAGGCACTTACTGAATAAAGTTTGATTTAAAAGCCATTGAAATTGATAGAAAGTATCTCACTCACTTTGTTGGGTTTTGTACAGGACCTATAAGACCCCCTTGAATTCCATGTCAGCTACAGCCAAACTACAGATGTGGATGTGATTTCTTACACATATGGGCAGATAAAGATCAAAGAAGAGGGGAAAAATCTCCTACATACTTTTCTCAACTTTATTTCTTTTACCAATCTCCCTTTATCAGTGTTCTGGCTATGGAGCAGGTATTTGCTCAGACTCCAGAACTATGCTGCTTCAAAAACCCTCAAAAAAGATCCACTTAAGAACACCATCTTTTTTCTCCAACATCTTTAATATAGCAAAGTTCCTTTTTTTGGCATGAAAGAAAGATATAATTTTTATGTCTTTTCCTGTATTCCATATACAAATTTATTTTGAAAGCCTGAAACTAATTCCTGATTGTTTACACACCTTTTTTTTCCACTGAAATATGGAAAGCCATATTAATTAAGTGAAACTTTCCAGAGTTCTAGGGGATCAATGAGCTATGCAGTCCATCACACTCAGCTAACAGATTTAAACTAGTTTACCCACTGTCAGATTCCAAACACTTTTCAGTTTTCCACATTTTATGGCATAACTTACTTCTCTTCTGAAAATAGATCCTCGAAGGAGGCTTTTTTTTTCCTTGAGGATAGATCTTGCTCACCATTTATCAGCCTACTCAAAGAACACAGTATAATCAGTATATCATATTTATGTTGCTGAGCACAATTTTTTTCCCCTTACTGATGCACTACATCTGTAACCATCTTCCATGTTTTTTCCATGCACATCATTCAACTCTGTTAAAAATTCTCTCAGTAGCATCTCATGAGTTGAAAAATAAAGAACAAGCTTCTGAGCTTTTGTAGAGATGACAAATGGCTGATGGTCCAAGTATAAATTTGGCCTGTGATCTCATTCTCCTTTCCCCTTTGTGTGCTCAAAGCCAGAGCAGCAGCCAGATAAGAATAACTGAACAATAAGGGACTACAGTGATAAGTAAATCCTGGGTTGGGAAGACTTTTCAATCCTGATCAACAAATACATTTCAAAACAAGCTAGACAAATACCCATCAGGAAAAGTTCACTTGGAGTTGATCTTGCCTTGGAGCCAAGGTACAGACCATGGTTTCTTCCAGAACCATTTTCTGTTTGATCTATACCACACACCGCAGGAGCAGAGAAGAGTTATGATACAGCTACTCTAAAGAAGCAATCAAGATTCAGAAAATAAAAATAAGGAAATGTCTACCTCTATTTTAATCCACACACCTTGGAATGTCTCATACTTTGTTTGGAGACAAGGTCCATCTCTCAGTTATCTGTTATTTCCAAGACACGTGTCCTGGTTGTCTGTCAGAGGGAAGTCTCTCCCAAGACACACTATTTCACAATATCTTCCCACATTAGGCATCATCCTTCAAAAATCATCTCTAACTACTGTTTTGCTCTACTCTTTTATCACAAATCAACTTTGTGTTTCCTATTTAATAGAAAAGCAGCTTGGATTACTCAAGACCATTCCATTGTCTTCTGGAGGCTGGCTATATATACCTACTCCCAGATGGTCTGTCTGGAGACAGATATATCACATACCCAAAAACTACTTCTCTTTGGGGGCTTTTAAGCTTGCTGATGAACTATTTCTGCCTGATTTAGATCATTAATTTAACTCTCAAATCCTCATTTGCACTATAAATACCACCTATTGCACAGATATTTTTTCATCCTCCTTGCCACCATGGATTGACAGCTTTCTTTAGAAACTCCTCCTAAAACACTAGGAAGCATCACTAACACAGACAACAGCTGCTACATCCATATTTATCTTCATTTTGCTTCACCTCAGTTCTCAGTATTTGTAAGTGGCCACATAGAAGGTTAGGCTGTGTTCTGTGCTGCAAAGAGCTGCAAGAGTCTCAGGGGAAGCAAAAGAAGTGAAGAGGGGGGACCATCTCCCACTCGCATATTTTCTAAATATGAACTGTTGTAGAGGCCAAATCCCCCCCTCCCTTTCTGACACCTCTTGGTACAGCAGGTCTCTGGCCTTTCTGAAGGCTGCATTAGAGGGTCTGACCTTTTGTTAGGCTTTATTTCTGTGTTGTACACAGTCACAGACCCATAGCACTACTGAGCCAAAGACATTTTCCTCAGCCTCAGCACTACTTCTCTGCATGTTCTGGGGCACCAGGTAAAGCAGGATTAGTCCCACTGCTTTTATTTCATTTCATTCAAAGAGTTTATTGCTTTTGACAATTGGGTCTCCTGCCTTTTATACATCCATACAGCTAGAGGGACAGTTTAATACATCTATGCATTGTTGGTCTGGGTCTTATAGTTATACAATCAGAATTCACATTAGATGCCAATAAAGGGTTTTAAAAATATAACTATGAAAACATGAGAGGGATTTTAAATCTACTTTGTGTAATTTGGCTGAAGTTATCATGTTGCAAGGAGATCTATTCATAGGCAATCCTATGGGGGCTTTTTTGCCTAGTTCTCACTAGGGAATGTTTTGGAAGAAAAGTATAAAAAGACATTGTTTCCTTATTATATAATACTCCTGACTTATGCCAAGAATATTCTCATCGTAAGCATGTTCATAACCTCAAAGACTGACAGAGCTATTGCATTACTTGTGTCTACACAAATAATAGGCTTCTAAAAATATGATTCCTTGACAGTTTTTGAAAGGTGACTTACATATGATTAAAAAGCTGTGTGTTTGTGTTTACATTTCTGATTTGTAAATCCTATCCAGTAATTAAAAGCAGATCTCAAGTGTTTCCTCACAAACACAAAATGAATACAAATCTAAGTTAGAGATGCATTAAGGGAAAATACACCTTTGCTGGTAGATAACTCTTTAGATGCTACTGGCAGTTTCTTCAAGTAAGGGAAAGTTCCTCAGCTAATAGTAAAACTGATCATGTTTTAAAAGGAAATCTAAAATTGTAACTATAAAATGCTAATAAAGGCATTGACAAATAGAAGAGCATTGGAATGTACCATCACACCAACCATATTTTGATACAATGCACAAATACAACAACTGAAGCAGCTAATAAATTCTCTTTTGGAAAATAGGAATAAAGAATTGATTTCCTGAAAAGAAGGATGGGCTGAGCAGCTACTCTGACCTCTTATAACAGCAGCAATATAATTTACTTTTTCTGCTTTACTGAGTGATGGAACTCAAATATGTTATTTCTTCCCAATTTTTCAGATAGGGAGAAAGAAGCACATCCTGAGTTGGACTTAAGGGACACTTTTCAATTGCACAGCTAATGGTTTTTATTATATCACAAAACCCTAATTCAGAACACAAGCTAATAATCAAATCTCCCAGAACAGATACTTTGCATCTGTCCCTTAAATGCCACATTTTTTTTGTATTACAGTTATGAACTCATTCAAATCTGCTCCTTACAAACAAGTTTGCAATAATGAAGCACTTTACTTAACTGACACAGATGTCAGTAAAAGACTTCGGTCTGTCAGTACAAACTCTATACAAAGTGAGAGAGCTGACAGTTTATCCAGAGAAAGGAAGAGTACTAAATAAAAAAAGCAAAAAAGAAAAAAACAACACTTTCCTGTTTTTACAATATGGAATTCAAAAGTGATCCTTGTCCACAGTACAGAATAGGAGGCTCATATAACTTGATGAAGTTGAAGCTGGGCAAAGGATGGATTTCTTAAGAAGACTCGTGACTAAGAAAAATTGGATAGGATGTGTAGACAGTTAATACTTCTGGAAGAATGTGTGGCAGCTTCAGAGAACAATATTGTGTGCATTATCTTGCTTCTTTAAAGGAATAATCTTCAACTGGAAGAAAACCAGCGCAGTTTGAAGGTCGGTAATGCCGCCAGCAGTCATCTGGGGTACCCGAGTGACAGAGTTTAGAAGATGATTGTGCTTTACCTGTTCTCCCATTTTAGCAAGCCACTAGAGTAGGGACACAATGTAACAGAGTAAACCACTGCCTCCATCATGCCCCTGGCTGAGCTTGACAAAGAACTAAAAGGTAGTAAAACTCAGGCTGCTTCTCCAAAGCTATTTTTCCATCCCTCACAATGCAAACACCTGTGCACAAAGAGTGCTTCAGATTACACTCTTGCTGCAATAACTGCTCCCTCATTCAACTTCTAGGCCTAGCTGAGAAACTGGGAAGCATCTTCATGAACAGAGCAGAGAGCTCTGCTCCTGTGATCATACCACACAGTTCTCTAGTAGCCCATCTGTGTCGGACAGAGCCAAAACCCCTGATCAACACTGACTGTAAACCCAGCCTGTCATAATGTTAACCTCCCAAGTGAGAAAAAGAATTGTATTTAAAAAAACCCCATGGTCCTCTCTGCCAAGCAATCCCTGTAACTGGCCCAGTTACTCTGCATAAATCCCAGCAATGCTTGGGGAAAAACTCAGAAGACGGACTACGCCCTTCAGTAATTCAAAACCACAGAGCAAAGATATCCTGTTGTAACATACATGGTATTCCAGGATTATAATTTTTGCTTTGAGCCACCTTTCAACGTAGACCAAATGGAAGCAAACCTCATTCCAGAGTGTTACGAAGCCAGTTTTGTGTCTCTCACAATTATGTTTGAAACCATAATGACAGATTACAGGAAATGAATGTATGGACAGGGTGATTTATAAACACTTTTAAACAATGTAACTTTTATCAGTTCTGCTACATCAATCACAAATCTAGGAACAATTATTTTTTTGTATATGATACTCTCAAGAGTGGTCAGGACAGGATTTGCTGACAGCCTATCTTAAAAACGGAATTATAAATTGCATTCGCTCTCTGTGCCAAGGTAATGGTTCCATACAGATAAGGGAAAGCATGTGCTTCTCACAAACAGAAGAGCACAACCAGAGAACCAAGAAAACTTTGTTATGCACACCAGTGGAGAGGCAGTCCTGTCAAATAAACCTGATGCCACACTGTGATACCAGGTGTGGCTGAGAAGGTTAATCGTAGTTATTAAACTGTTCAGCTTTTGCAAGGCATTTCATCTGGCACACATAATTTCAAAACCAAGATTTATACAATCAATAATGCATATGCTAAATGAATATAAATGTGTGGCAGATTTCAAGTAACTTTCATAACAGAATCAACAAAGGGAATTAGAAAGTAGGTGCAACTACTAATCAATAAATAAAAAAAGTAAGATGATCACTCAGTAGTCAGTAATGATAAGAAAATAATTATAACTGCACTTAAAGATGATAAAACTGATTTTGAAATATCTTCCACAATTTTGGTTGCCATATTTTTAAAAATTGTTGAAAAGTTGAAGGTCCAAAAGATAATAAAAATGGCCTAAGGCCTCAGAAAATGGACCCTCGCAAACAGAGAGAACATAGGATTATAGTATTCCAAATATCCTCCCATGAGCAAAATAACCGTTACTGGGAGTTTATTTATATCTATGAATTGTAGAAGGCTATAACTGGAACCAGCCATTAGAAGCTGAAATTCAACAAATTCAAATGGACACTGGGTGCACATTTTTCATGCAAAGAATGACTGCTTGGCTCGATGCAAAGGTAAACTGGATGAACTGAACATACATAAGGTAAAAAACATCATGTGATAATACTTTATCTTTCAGCTTCTGTGGATATCTTAAGAATATGGAAAACCAAGTCTAATGTAACATTTTACTGGGGGTATTTCTGAGAGCTAGAAAGAACCACTGAAGAAGTTAAAACTGCAGCAAGGAATCTTCATCCATAGAGAGATCTGCAACAAAAAGATCACTGCAGCTTGAACCATACAGTAACAACAAGCCCTGAGTGCAGCACAAGTGTTGGTCAGTGGTTTACAGACTTAGGACTTCTTTTAGAGAACAGGAGTAATCAGAGGGTGGATCTACCAAGGTACCCGGCATAAAGCAAAAAGCTTTCAAGGAAAGGAGGACACATCAAAAAAATCAAACCCCACAAAAACCACAGGGAAAGATTAAGAATCTACAATTTAATTCATAGCTGACTTTGAGAAGCTCCCAAATCAAAATTCATAGCTACTAATTTCAGTGGAACCTGAAATATCTGTGTACTTCTGAATATTCAATCCTGTGTGTTGTATGTGCAGAAACTCCAGAAAGCAGCAATAAGAACTGCTTGTACATTTATATATACGTGTGTGTATATATATATATATATATATATATATATATATATAAAAATCTACCTTTGCCATAAAACAAGAAAACCCCATGATTTCGGTCTGAATCATGTCACAGCTTCAGAAGTGAAAAAAATGTCTTCAGAAAAGATAGTTTTCAGTACAGTCTATGTCCATTACTCTACTCATCATTGCTAGGAACTTCTCACCAGGGGAACTACTGGGCCAACTAGCCTATAGGAAAAAAAGTACAACAAAGTTATCCATTCTTCTCTGACAGCACGGAGACAGCAGTATTTTAAGGGAGCAGTAGAGGGCACCGAAGCATAGTAAAGCTCAAATATCTCGGTGAAGAGAAGCTGCCTATAGGTGACAACATACATGCAGCATGGACAAGTGGCTAGGACAGAAGATCTGGGATCCAGGTACCCGCTTCCATGTCTGAGGAGGAGCAGCTACAAGCATTTGGATAAATAACTTCCTGACTCAGTTTCCCAAAAAATAAGTGAGATTATATGCAACTAATCCTGACAAACATACAAGGCAGGTTTGTGTTTCAAAAGTTAACATGGATGTAACATTCACCTAAGTAAACAGACAGCTGGAGACAATCTGGCTAATAAGCTTTGAGAGAAAGATGCTATTAAGACACTAAATAATATCACTGCTATATACTCTTTACAGCTAACATGGACAGTCCATACCACACAATGCAAACCCTGTTGTACTTCAAATTACTGAGTTTTACCACTCCAAACAGTCAAATCACAAGGTCTCACAAATTAAGGTATGAAAGCAAAGTGTGTAATACTTCTTTTGGGGAGCTGCCCAGAGTGGACTGGCCTCATTGCTTTTCTCATTTGCCTTCAGACATGTTCCAGCAACATCCTCCACCTGTTCCAAGATGACCATCAGCTAAAGGGGAAAATTTAACTGCAGGTGAAATGGTCAATAAGCATATAGCTGGAGAAGAAATCTGAAGAAAGCTTTCGTAAGTAACCTAGTTGGAGATCCAGAGTGTGGTTATAATCCTTAAAGAGTAATGTTCTTGCCTTCATTCTTTATCTCCAAAGGCTGCTATCATGCACAAAAAAATCTAAATGCAAGAACAGCTTGCAGATAGACATTGCTTTTCCATATTAAACACACACACACACAAAAAATAATATTAAAATATGGCAATTTGTTTTCGGAGGGAAGTGGCTAATAACCTACACAAAAAAGGGTTAGGAGGAAGACAGATGTTTCTTATTTTATTTAAACTGTTTTCAACCCGCTTTTTTATGTGCTTTTCTGACAAAAAAAAGCATTTATATATGGCTATAATGTACAGCAACCTCCCACAGAGACTGGAATCCCACCGGAAATTTCTATCAGTTTATCTGCTACCAAGATTTCAATTCCATGAACTTGATTCGCTTTGGATTAATCTGTGTTTTCTGAAAATGAATTATTCTGACATTCCTTTTTCAGCACTCCAATCATGGACTGCTACACTGCGGCCAACGTGAGCAAGCTCACACAACTCTGGAGCAGAGCTGTTGGGCTGTGGAGAAAACACTTTTTAGATTTTATATAGTGATACAATACCAGTTTACCCATAAATGAGGGTTGGCACACAAGCAGCTGTCACTAACTTTGTCCTGAGGCCCCACCAGAATAGTAGGAAAACAAGGAGACAGCCTTGTAGAAAGCCTTTTACATGGAAAAGCCCTGGCTGTTCTGTTTTTCAGTCTTCACTAACTTGTGCTGCTGGGTCAGGAGAAGACCCGATCCTAGTCCAAAAAAGGAGATTTCTCAGACACCATACTCAAAGGATAGCTATGTCTGCTCTCCGTCAGACACATCTTACTCTGCAATAATAATGAGGTGAGAGAGATTTGCAGCCCCTTAGACCATACTGCTCAACCCATCTGGAGGCCTTTGGCAAACAGCACATTTTGGGGCAAACTGGTAAAGAATAAAGCACCACGATTGTCTTGCAAGATGGTGAAAACAACAACTGTTTTCTCTGTGTGTGAGGTAGGCGCTGTAATACCCTAGTGACACTTTTCCTGGGAAAGGCTCAGTGAGAAAAGCCTCTACTAATCCTTCCTGTGCTTGTGCTGTGAGCCACAGATCAGGGGCTACATTGTTGAACTAGTTTGCTGCATATTCTTTTCATTTGACAAGGGTAAACTACTACAAAAAGGTATTTGCTTTCTTACTCTGCATACACCCAGAATATATTATCTTTGTTTCCAATCAAGAAATCAAGACAGTATCAAGAGCAACATGACTGCAGTTCAAACCCAGCATACTAGAGGGTGAGTAATATAAGGCAGCACTCCAGAATTAAACACTATTTGATGACTTTTTCTCTCAGATATTCTTTGGTGATACCAAAGGTCTTGCATTTGGTTCCTTACTCTCTTGCATCTGAATTATTCTAGAATCCTTGACAGAAACAGAAGGCTGCCACACAGCCATTGATGGGGAAGACATTGCAATCCCTGAAGACACTGGACTATTGACAGGTGTCACGTACCAGTATGGACAGATTCCCTTAAAGCTCAATAGAAAAACTTCCTCTTCCATTTTACATAAGGGAAGGTGGATCTTCTCCAGAACAACATTTAGGCCATTCCTGCTCTCTGTGGATTCAGTGATAGAATTTATATTTGGTGCAATGGTAACAAAATTAGATTGCTGTGAAGAAAGTCAACTCATCCAGTAAAACCAGTCTGATTCCACTTGTATAGACAATAACTGGAAACATTACATGGGGAAACACTGATGCAGGTCAGTGTCAGTCCAGACTTCATTAAGCCTGGCTGTAAACTGCAGCACAAAAAAATAGCTGGTTGTGTTTCAAACTAATGCAGAAAACATTCAGCTGCATTTCTTGTTTGGTTTTTGGGGGTTTTTTGTGGGTTTTTTGTTTGTTTGGTTTGTTTTGCCTTTTTTTTAAATTCAGAATATTTATCTCATTGTCTTAGAACATAAAGGAATACTGCAGTGTGTAGCTATATCACTCTTGCAAAACAAGTAATACATTTTTAAGAAATAAATGTATATTTCCAGATTTGTTTAATATCAAGATGGATACATCATTGGGATCTCAGGGCTAGAAGTTATTACAGATATTTGTTCTCTGATACATTACGATTAAAATTCAATATGTCTCTTAATCTTTAAAGTCACTTCATGCAGTCTCCAATATTCCACATATTCACACTGAGGGAGAAAAAAGAAAAACAAATGCTACCTTGTAAAGAACAGGAAACAACCATGAGCTGTCTTATAAGCAGCATAGCCACGTAATTTGAAAACAAACTTTTCCAGTTTTATACAGTAAATGTCAATTATTTCCTCTTGTAAC
Source organism: Pseudopipra pipra (assembly GCF_036250125.1). NCBI lineage: Eukaryota > Metazoa > Chordata > Aves > Passeriformes > Pipridae > Pseudopipra > Pseudopipra pipra. The sequence goes on along the minus strand of NC_087560.1, from coordinate 11,848,911 downwards.
AATTTCCCCTTTTTCCAAATTTCAGCTCAGCTTCTGCATCCATTTCCAAAGTTGCTACTAAGCTTTCTTCATTCACAGGGTAAATTGTACGAGTACACTATTCGGTTTGCAATGAAAAATCATTGGGATTGTCATACAATTGCCTATGAAGTCTCTCCCTAGATAGCAAAGTAAGCACAGAGCAAAATGTAACCTTTCTTTTTTCTGATTTACAACGACTATCACTGCTCCTCCAAGCATATTTTGGGACTGCATATTTTTAAAATACACATACAGAAATAGTTAATTCCAACTTCTCAAGTTTACCTAAATTAAAGAAAAAATAAAAATTCTTTTTCAAGAACTGCCTACTTCAAAGAACAGTGACTTCTATCTTTCATGGAGGAAAAAACCCCATGGACTTCTAAAAAACCAACTGTTTTAATTTCACAAACAATGACTCCAAGTTTAATCAGGTGAATAGAGGTATTTCAGAAAGCTGCCCTGGCTTTATTCTAATTACATACAAAAATTGCTGTGTATAAGTGGACAAATCTGGTTTTGAGCCATTTATGGTAACTCATTAGCCAAAGCCTCAGCAGAATGCAAATCATCCACAAGACAGAACACCAGAAGTGGAGATATGAGATTAAAATAACAAACTGGGCTATTTCACTTGTGTGCTGTCAAATAATGCTTCTTCCAGAAGCTTGTTTAAAAGCTGTGCCCTTAAAAATTGCTCTGGGTTATGTTCCTGATTATTTTTGGCACCAAAACCAATGTTTCTCTATATTAACTTATTAACAATGAATAGAAGTAAATCACCAAGTTAAGGGAAAGAGTCCTTACTACGTATTTTGAAAGTTTATAAACCATGTTGATTCCTTCCCTTGGCTTCTCTCCAGAGAAATTTACTGGAGTAGCTGAACTGATTTACTACCTGCATGAGATTTTAAGGCATAAACATGAAAAGTATCTTGGTCTCATCATAAGAACTGTACTTCCAGAGGAATGTACAAAGGTGCTCTTGGCAGAGGGAAAAAAGGCTTGAAGAAACTCAAGGGGAGGGAAGACTATCAGTCCTGGCACAAGGACACAGGAACTCTTTTGGCCTAATGCTGTTTGCAGAGCAGAGAGAGCATCTCTTTTACAACACTGGGCTCCTCCTGCTCATCCATCACTACACAGTATCTTTCTGCTAGAAAATGTGGGTGAGCAGTAACAACTCCAGTGTCGTTCTGATCATTGCCCAGATCTGATACGTAGGAACAGTGAAGGAAATCAGGGTATTATATAAAAAGCTGAACTATCTTCCATTGTGAGCGGTGAGAAGATGGAGAAGAACACAGGTGTTTAAAACAGTAAACAAGAACAGCTCTTTACTGTCTACAGAAGAGACAGAGGAGTGTCTGGGTCAGAGTATCACAGCAAGGCAGTGAGTGTTAAAGCTTGCAGGAATAATGAAGGGCTCAGGAAAATGATGGTGTAATTGGACTAAAACTCCCAAAAAACCTACACCAGAAAGTCCCTACAAGTTTCACTACTGACTCCAATGACAGCAGCATTTGTTCCTTAAAAGGAAAAAATGAGAAACAGCTGTCCCTAGGCTTCAGCAGCAGGTGTGATGCATCACTTCAGACAAGAACAAAAAACCGGATGGGGAAAGTTATATAACTTTAAAAAAAAATGTATGAAGAGAGTAGAAAATATTGCATTTTAACTCTATTAAGCATTTTATATTTTTTCCCCTTGCATATCTGACTCTTAACTTTTAATTAAATAGCAAGAGAAATAAACTTTCCATTCTTCTTTTGGATGTACATTTTAGTGAAAATTTACATTATTGTATCTCAGTTACAGCTTTCATAACTTCTTTATTACTTGAGTTAATTAAAATGAACTTTTATAAAGAGGGTTACTTAATAAAAAAGAACCGGTGTGATAAAAACGTAATTGAAATAAGAACCCTGAGATGGCCAACAGCACAATTACAAAACCACAAGAGTGCTGAGCTAAATTTGGTGAGCTGAACTTCAAGGTGACAGAGCAAACAAAGAACCCACAGTGTCCACAATTTGGGTATGAAAAGCAGTACAAGAGGCACTACAAATTTTTTCCCCTCTAACCTATTGAATTACAGGTTTGTCATTCCTAATTAGTTTTGTCATAGAATATACACATGGAGAAAAGATTTATTAAAGAAAAATAACCTTACATACACGTAAGATCATTTATTCTAATTAAACAGCATTCCAGATAGAAATACTGGTTTCAGCTATAGCCCATTTCATCAATAGAAGATGAAAACAGTGCAGATGAAAGGACAAACAGAAATATGGGCTCAATTCTACAACTGAGCAATGTGGGGGTCACTAGTAGGAACAAGGGTTTCCTAAGCACAGCAGTGATGCAGCTTTTACTCCAGCTATTTCAGCAGCTACCAGTGGATTATGGGAGGTGTTTGCAGAAGAGATGAGGTGCACAGCTATTCCACTAACATGCAATTTGTGCCCTGTCCTGGGGTCAGATCAAGGAGCAGCTAGCAGGAAGAGGCACTCTAACTGGGAATAAATCTTATGTGAACTGGGGCTTCCCCCCTCCAGTATCCTCAGTATTTTGTGGTCTTCTGAAAATACTGTCATTTACTAACATGAAAGTAACTACAACAACATGCTTCAGGCATATTCATTTTAGAAGAGAAACCTGAAACCTGATCTCTGGTCTCAAAAGCAAAAATTAAGGTTTCCTGCATTTTGCTTTCAAGAATGTCCTGATCTGATTCAAATCTTAAACATCCCTGACTGTGAGAAAGTATTGTCCCACCACGTCAGAGAGTGGTGAAGGCAACCACGTTGAACAGAGTCTCCTCTGGCACCGAGCTGGCAGAATGATTTCTGCTCAGATCATTAAAGAGCTGTTGCTCTAGTGGGCAGCGTGACAGCACCAGGAACAGTTCATGTGCTGGAAGGCACTTGGACAGTTAAAATAATAAGCACACATTAGAAACACTGATTCTTCCGTCATTGCCACTCAGTTATAATAAAGCACTTATCACATGGCCACCAGTAGTTCTAACTCCTCCACAACCTGACAGCAGGTCATTCCAGGAGGTACTACTGTAAAGCAAACCAAAGCCAAATTATTACTTCACAGTAGTTCCTTCCACCACCAGCTTAAATTAGTTGGATCATTTCTTTAATGAAACTTTTCTTGGCTCCTCTTGCGCTTAGGAGAAAATGAATAGAATAAGCTGGTTAATACACAGCATGGTTTAAATAACGGTGCATGTTACAACTTCCAGGCTGTAGTAACAGCTCAGTCCACATAGTATCCACCAGAAGTATCTACCCAAATAATGTTAAAGGGCTATCTTTTTATTTTGCAGTAATTGCTGCTTTGGAATCATTATGGCTCAATACAGACATCTCTGTGCAAAGAGCCTGAACAGTTCTGGATACAGCAGAGATCACAGATCCTCCTCAGCCATTATGTGGTTGTCTAAACATGCTGCAACATATCATTAATTTAACCCCTTTCACTCTGTAATACCAGCTGGGCTATTCCAAATATAAAATGATATATCGTATTATTAACTTGAAAAACAATTAATCCTTCAAATTCGAAAGGTTTTTATTTGCTTGGTTTTAATTGTATCTGCAGTAAGCCTGCACTACAAAAACCTGCACAAGTTTCAAAAAAAATGACATAATATATTCACACGAGACTCATTAAAATTAAGTTGACAGAAATCAAAACCTAAAACTGGTGAAAAAAATACCTTAAAATACAGTAGAAGTCAGACAGCTAGAGAGAAAAAACATAACCAGCCTCCTTGGTAAGCCCAGCATGGATGCAGAGCACATTATCAGGGCAAACAAAAACTCAGAAAGGGAAAAGTAGGTGTATGTTTGGAGAAGCTGATAAGTTAGTGAGTACAAATAGAAAGCCATCTTTCCCACCATATTAACAACTCTTTAAAGGTTTTAAAAACTTGACTGAAGTTGACCATCACAGAAAGAGGAGATTTTTTTCCTGGAATGTCAATAGGCACGCACAGACCTTGCTTCTCAGCCCAAGTCAGCCAGTTTTGCACATGTTCAGGCAGGAAATATCACGGGACAGGAGTCAAAGTGCAGAGTAACAAAATTACAACTGAAAAGACATTATGACTGCTGACTGTATAGACTGATGTTGTGCCTCTACTAGCATCTGTCCTTTGACTTCTTTTTCCAATTCTGCATAAAATTTTCGAGTTTTTCCTCAGAAAATACCCAACATGAATACTGATCTCCAAGTCAGGGTGCAGTATGCCCAAAATGCAGCCCTATATCTTAAAGGTAAGCCCTGTATATCTCCAACACAGAAATAAATAGTCTTTTTCGCTATGCTTTAAGTATTAATATACTTATTGCTATTGGCACTGTGCTTTCCACAAGTCTGACAAGCCATAACTTGGCTTCTAATCACACACAGACAGTTCTGTTGGTCTAGCAGAAGTGTATAAAGCCATGCCCACTTCAAGGAGCAGCACTTATATTCTGAGACAGCTGAATGGGAACACTGAACTGCTCCATAACTTCATCAGCAACTATCTCAAGTCAACGTTATCACCAAAACTGATTGACTGTCCATCCCCCAAAGGTCTCTGCCTATGGGGAATCACAAATACACTACGAAGGAAGGCACTACAATATTAATGATCTGGCCTGTCTCCTCCTATTTCCTTGCTTCAGCTCTTACTAGGTTCCCCAAGAAACACTCACAGAGGCTGATGTCATTTCAGCCACAGAAGAGCACTACAATGATGCTCAGTTTGGTTCAACCTTAATTTCTGCAGCATAACGTCTAAGCAGAGTATAAGCACTATTTGGCCAAACTCAGTCACATATTTTGAACTTGGAACATCAGAAATAGTTTATAATGCTAAATTCCAACAGAAGGCCCAAGGAGCAATGAAACAATAAATTGAGATGGTGCATATTTTCCTGTTATATGTGAAACAATTTGCTTTTACCATAAAAGGGACTTTGCATATAGCTTATAAGGAACTTGCATACAGCCATACTCTCCAATATGCTACAGCAAACTCCCTCCAATCAGAGATGAGTCAAAGGAAAAATGTTATCCAGAACCACGTGCCAACAGACGACCGATTATACATCGGTCCCACGGGCTGTTTTGCAGCCAATTTAAAAACCAGCAGCATCAGGGCCAGCCAAAGCAGCAAACCAGTGCCAAGTCAGTACTATAATTGTTTGTGCCATTAAGCATAAAGAATGCCATTGCTTCCTAATCTTACAGAGAAAAATGTAGCATGGGAATGATGACAATTACTACAGGATAAATTACTTCAAAAAAAAACTATGCTCTCATCACATCACTGCTCACACATCAGAAAAGGCATTTTTAGGGTAGTTTTGTTTTTAATTTCCCAACCCCCCCAGTAACTGAATTATGACATCATGGACAAAGTTTATTTAAAAAAGGTTTCCAGTGATGGTTCCTGCTTTGTTTTCTCCTATGAAGCCACATAACGTCATATATAAAAATAAAGTAGGAGTGAAACATGAGCACATTTCATCTCTGAATTTGGAGAAGGCATTCAGCCCTGCCTAGTGTCAGGCCTCCTATGAGAGATACTCCAGTAACCCAGGACAGAATACCAGCAAAGGGCCCTTTCTCCATGAAGTAAAAATATTCAAGAATTTTCCACACTATGCACAGAATCACCTGACTCAAGGAGATCTTTTGCCTTCGTTCTGTTCCATTGTCACATCTACACATTACAGGTCTATTATCTCTATGTCTGGTGGGAATCCTCAGCCAGAGTGGGGATCTGTTATAGATATCTGTTAGAGTGAGGGTGTGCCTCTCAGTGCATGAGCTCCATGAAGTGAACCAAAAGCATTACTACATTTTTATATGTCTGTGAGTCTAAGACACAAACCATAAACTCTTCTCCAAAGGGAAAGATAAGATGAGGAGATTTTGATGCCATAAACTGAAGTCAATTTTGTTACCTCACCCTTCACCATAAACAAGGAAAACATAAAAAGAGTAAAGGATACTAAAGAATCTTGGCAAATTCAAATTTCAAACACAATATATATTTACATATATTTCTTTTAACTTAGAAATCTACAAATTGCAAGATGATATAAATCGTGTAGAATTGATTCTTTTTTATAGCATGTAAGGTGACAGAAATCACTATTTCATTGTCCTCCAATTCTTTCAGAGAACTTACAGTATTGCTACTCACTTTGAACCAATAATGCTGGAAAATAAAGACTCTAATCCCTATCACCGTATGAGTCATCCCAGACACTGAAAAAATTCACTTTTTTCAGCAGTTAGGTGCAATACATGATTTGTATTTTTTTCCTGTCAGTCTGTTCCATTGTCCCTTTGAAAGGTACCACAAAACCTACTCATTTTTTAAAGATTACATCTTGTTCCTTTCCCTGAAATGTACTTTTATAGGTGTACTAGCACCACGGTTCTCCAGCCTCTATAGTCAATAGACTTCAGAAGAGAAACAGTTTTGCCTTTCTTCTCATATTGTATTGCAGAAACTCTGTCAATCCTGCTGTATCAAAAAATACAGATCTGTATCCTTCAATCTTTAATATGAGCTCCCACGAATTTCAGTGGGTATTTTTGTTCTATCAGGAGCATCAACACCCACCCTATAGGTTGGGAACCCCAGTATCAGCTCCCTAGTCCTACTGCTATGGAACTATTCCTGTCCTACAGGAAGAGGTGCCATTTCCACCCTGCTTGTGTTAATCTTTATTTCAACACCTACTTAAATGTCAATGTAGATAAAAGCATTTCATTTGCAAGCAGCAAGAACTCAGCCTCTCCTTGGACCAAGTGGGGGTAACTACATACAATCTCAACTATTCCAAAAGCAGAGTCACCAGTGCTGAAAGATCCATGACTCCTTCCTTTCACTCCAAAGTCTTTAGTAACATCCTGTGCTATTCAGAGAAATTTTGACTGAATAAAAATTTGAAGAAATACATAACTGTCTCTGAAAATACCAGGACCAATTTTATGACCACGACAATATTTACTATTAGTGTCAACATAGCTATTTAAAGCACTTTCACAATCAACTATAGACAGGTTTTCCAAAAGTTATTACCATGGACCTCAGCACTAAATTCTTCCTATGAAAGCAGAAAACCAGCAGCTTAGATGTTATTTCTGGAGGTCTGATACCTTTAGCAGTCTTATGCTTATGTAGACCATGAACATATGCAAATTATATGAATCTACTCAAGCTGATACCACCACCCAGTGAAACCTACTCAAGCCATCACACACAGATTATCCATAAGCTTCAAACCACCTTTCATAGCAAAAAGCAGTTGAGAACTCTCCACTGAAACCTCCAGAATTTTAACATACAAATGCAGCACAGACCACAGCAGCATTGCAGCTGATCTTGTCTGCTGGATTAGAGCTGATCCCAACTGCAGCCACCCTCTACAAACCTGTGAACATGGACTTTAGAACTCAAAGGCCAGGAAGCCTGGTAACCTGCCATGCACAGTACACTGCAGTGTGGGTGACCTGAGAGTAACATTCTGCATCGACTTGTGCTTCCATTTAGTCTCCAATATCCACCCCACTGAATAAAAGCCAAATTGAGTGGCTTCTAGTTAGAGAGGGGAGGTGTACACCTGAAAACCATTGCAATCCCACTGCCAAGTGAAAACCAAACATGAAAATAACCTGTGCACCCAGAAATGCACCACAATCATGAAAGCCCCAAAGGCTGCAAACTTCCTTAGTTGTGCTGAGCCTGTGCACACTGAGTACTTCCTTAACTCAGCATTTAAAATTGCCACATTGGGTTCTACCACTCTTTCATACACAAACTTTGTATGTTCTTGTTCACATATTCAAACCAATTACTCAGAATCCTTTGATCTAAGAAAAAAATTATTTTCTTTTAAATTCTGAACGCATTACATCATATTACTTATCTAAATTCTTTCATAAATTCAAACATTAGCCCTGTCACAATCACAACATTTATATTTAAGGCTCTTTTCAGTCATAGCTTGTTCATTTTGTTATTTCAGTAGTGTTGTCTCAGTGAAAACTGACTTCACTCCCTCAGTCCTCCATGAACAAAAGCTAACTATTAAAGTTTGTACGATAAGAGAGAACTGTTTTATAAATCAAACTGAAACCCATTAGTGAGTGGCTTTGAACAAATATATTAACAACTATTGCCTTGAAGTAAATTTTTATTTCCAACTGAAGCCAGACTATCTCCAAGTGATAGCTTTAAAAAAAATTACAGAGATAAGAGAAATATTTTATTTAAAATGAAATCCTGAGCAATTATATACACTCTGCTTTGTAACACTGGATTAAAAACAAGCTCAAAAGCTTACCCTGTAATTCCATGTACCCCACAAAAGCTTGCTACTATGAACACATAGTAGCAAGAAAGGACAGTCTCCCACCCCCATTTTAGGTTTGCCATGAATTCATAACCTTTCAAGAAAGGAAGGATCCTCTAAACAAAGCTATCAAAGTCAATGAGTTGCATTTCTAGATGTGCATTAAAGAAAGCTCTTTTAAAAGAGCAGTACAAAAGCATTTGTCATTGAAACTGCTGCAAATCCCTAAACACACACACACACACACACACACATTTCCTGCCTCTGGTCTTCCATCAAGGACTCCTAACACAAGCCTGTAGTGAACTTCGTATCCAAGTAGATTGACATCAACTCTTCTCAAGGATACCTCTACTCTTTGGTTATCAGACCATACTTTGGTTGGAGGGGATGTGTTAAAGGCCATGTCCATTTCTAACTGACATCTAGCACCAATCTGATATAGTTTCATAAAAAATTCCAACCAAAATACACATGAAGCTTTTAAAATATCAGTTTCAGAAAAGTTAAAGACCTCTCAAGTCCATTACTCTGCCATTTAGAAACCACAGCACTTCCAGATTTATGAGTAACATACAGTGAAGTTTGTATTCTCACAATACAGCCTACTAAAAATCTTGAAATAATGCCAAAACAACAAATTTACAGAAACCAGTTTCATTGTCTGTATTTTTGTTTAGTGGGGCATACACCTATAGAACTCTTCAGAGGGCACGTTCAGGGAATGGTTTAAGTGTTCTGTAATGATGTAAGAAATCTATTAGCTTTGTGAAGCACCACCCAACCCAGTATCCTACAGCACTTTACAAAAGCACTAATTATAGAGAGGAGATATGGATTAACAAATGTTCCTTTGCCCTGAAGTCCTGCAAAGCCAAAACATGCAGAATAGACTTTACAGTTGTCTGGGTCTAAATTTGGAAATCTTAGCTTTTCTTACATGACAAGGGATCCAACCCTCAAAGTTCTGCCTCAATGCATGAGATGCTGAATACATGAGGGAAACTAGGTCTTAATAAGAGACCAGACTAAAAATGGAGTTAAGCAGATAGACCCTGAAAGCCAGAGAAGTCACCCAGACCCAAACAGCAGTGGGGCTCCCTAATTGCTCTGTCCATTCAGAGCCACCACCTATGAGAGTCCTGGGCATTATCTCAAAACACACAGAAGATGTCTCAAACATCCTCCTTGTTCAGGCCACAGATAAAAAGTAGTCATAATAGCTGGCCAATTTTTAAGCCATTCATTTTATGGCTGGCAAACTCTTATCTCAACTCAATGTTAATAGTGATTTCTGCTCAAATGTGAGCAACCACAAAGTATCCTCGAATGACCTTATCCACAAAGTGAAGATTTGTAAGGTTGTGCAGAGGAGCTTTGCTACTTGTGTCAAGTGGATCAGCCCTTTTTCTTCAGAAAGGTAAATGTTGCACATGCTAGTACATTTCTGAGTAAGTTAACAAATGATTAAAAAAAGTATTTTCAGAAAAAAATTACAAATGTTATTTTAACGACTAAAAAATTATATTAAAGCATTCAGACTAGTAACATTTGTTTATTTTCATATGATCCTCTGCTTGGCAGAAATGTGGAATAGCAAAATCACTCCCATAACTAGTCAGAACTATTTGAGGGCAACTGATTGGAAATACCTCTAAGATAAACAAAAGTTTTTTGCTTCCATGCTTCTGTGTCACCTTTTATTTTATTTATGATTTTAGGCCAAAATACTGCCAGGTAAAGTAGAACTAACAACTCAGGCATGGGACATACCTGTCTGGTAATTCTGCATGATCTACCTAACACTGTTTCCCTGCACAGTGTTACAAAGGAACTCTTCCACCTCAGAAAAACTGTTCAAAATTTGTCTCCAAAGAACTGAAAGGCTTTTGTTATGAGACAAAACCATTGTCCATGCTCCAACAAGTTCACCTCAGCAGAAATATTTGAACAGTTTCAATCACTTCTACAAAAAGTCAGGTTCAGCTGACACACAGTTAAGCTTTACTGTTTCACAGCTATAAGCTGTCACCCTCCTGCCTGAAGCTTAGTGTTTAACTGCACCTTAGAAAGGCCAAAACAAGCCTAGAGACCCTCTGGATGAAAATCCCAGGCTTAAGGGAAATGTGAAATTCAATCATACGATATGTGGGGCAGAAGATTTAAAGTACACAGCTTATAACTGATATAAATCTTTCATTATATCAACCAGATCCTTCAAAAAGTATCATGTGTAAGATAGAGCCTAATTGCACTGGAAATCAGCAATGCCCCACTCTTCTTCCAGTCTCAGAGGCAGAAATGAGTTAAAATGGATCTACACTCAATTCTCTGTGTTTCTAGAATCCTGAGGGCACAATCCTGTTATCACTACACACATCAAAGTTTCAGTGCAACGGCCTTCAACATGTGAGCTATAAAATGTCACACCTTTATGTAAAGAAAGAGAAAGCTGTATCATGATTTAAAATGAGACTCATTGAAGTAAGCAGAATTCCCACAGTGAAACCCCAGTGCTTCTGCTTTCAGCAGTTTGGCACCAAATCTTCAGGCAGAAAACATAAGGCCAGACAAAAGCACAGAGATGGACAAAAGGAGGGAGTGGGTAGATCTGCCATAATACCATGCTTAATGACAACTGGAATTAAATTGTAATACATTGTACATATTCTCAAATACCTTCTCCTTTTTATTGCTCTCCTATTTTTGTGTCCTATGTGTGACATTGAAAGAGTAAAACAGAGCATTTTCTTGATTCGCAACAATGATCTTTTAACATGGCGGCCAAGAATTTACCAATCAGGAGGTTCAGAAGTTGAGTTTTGTTAACATTTCTTATTCCATACAGGCAATAAGTAATTGATACCTTCACTTGTCACACAAAAAATGAATGGTTTCAAACAATTTTCATTTAAGAAATTATACCCTCTGGACAATACTTAAAACAGCAGGAACTATCCTAGTATAAGCATATAAACCTATAAAGTTACAGTGCTATTGCCAAGCTAACTTGAACAGTATATGGATGCATATGCATTCCTGCTCACTGGCAAAACCAGTTGGAAATTTTCTTCATCTCTGCATGTCATCCATGAAATTCTGGGTTAATGGAAGGAATTTTATTTTAAACAGAGGTTAATAACTATAAAGGTTGCTAAGAAAAATTACTGTAATAAGGAAATAAAAATCCAAATGAGCAAAGTACAAATACTTCACCAAGTAATACAAGCTAGGAATGTCCCTGAATCTACTGTTAATTTTGTATATAAGTTACTAAATATTTATAAAAGCACACAAAATAACGTGCACAAACTAGTTAAATATTGGAGATACCATTTCTGTCTGCCAATGCAATAAACAACTCAAATATGTGTGCATAGCATGTATTTTCCCACAACTGGTACTCCAAAAAATACAGTTCTGGAATGGAGCTCCTGAGGCTCCAAGTACAGACTTGTGACAGCATCACATTTCTGTAAAAGATTGTGTATCCTAATGAAGGACATCAGTTTGTTCTCCCTCAGTACTGCTGCTGGGCAGCTACCTCAGAACTTTACTCACACTATGACCAGAAACTCTCCCTCTAATTTCCACAGTAAGATTATCTGAAGGCCAATACACTCATTGATGTGCCCATGGTGTCTTGAAATACCACTGCTGCTCCTTTGCTAGCCTCATACAGTGACAGGCAGCAATTATGTCATCAACACCTTTCTTCAGCCACTATAAAAAATAAACTTATAAAATAAGCTGTTCATTTCCCAATCAGGTTGATAAACTTTTCCTGTTGTTTTCTGAATGTTATTTTCCATATTAGACCTCAGCAATACTAGTAAGGTAGAATAGAGTTCTACACTATCTTGTTTCCATTTACTACCTCTGCAAAGAAGTATTTCCTGATAGTCTCTATGTGCATGACAGTGCACTTGATTTCATTACTCCCATCTTCAAAATCATCCAGTTATTACTGTACTCTTCTCATACTCCTCTGTGGTGACGGTTCCTCCCAACTTTATCTTATCTTCACTTATATGAAGTGTAATGAGCCCAATCTTACTCTTTTTTTGTCCCAGTCATTAATGAAACATTAAGCAACTCCAGTCCCACAGCAACCCAGTGTGTAATTTCTTTCTAGACTAGTATTCCTCTTTCAGCACCATCAGTTATCATCTTTCTCTCCCATTCCTTATTCATTTCCCACTTCACACATCATACTACATCTCCTCGAAGGTAATTTTCAGTGTGGCATTATATCAAATTGCTTTACCAAAGTCCAGATAAATGAGGTCTCTTATATTCTTCTCATTTAAGGAAAAAATCCCAAATCAAAACAAAACAAAGAAAAAAACCAACCCCATCAAAAGTATTACATGAGTTAGGATAGATTTGATCTTCCAGATAAATCCATTTTTTTTAGTTTTCATTTACCTTTCTGTTATTAATTATTCCTTCCTCTAAAAGCATTCCAAAGCCTCATACACTAAGATCAGACAGACACGGTCAGAGTTTCCTGGTTCCTTCCCTTCTGTATATTTCAGTATTACATTAGCTATTCCCCAGCCACTTGGTACCACCCTTGTTTTGATAGACTTGTTAAAAATTCCTGCTATCAGAGCTATGATTTCATGTGCAGTTCTTTCAAAGTTCTATACAGAATTCTTATAAAATCCCCCCAATGAGACTGCATTGAAGCTCTTGCAGTTTTGACACCTTCTTGAATTATAACAAATAATAATCAACCTCCTGAAGGCAAAAGTACACATCATACTCTGGTAAAATTCCGTTTACAGAGTGGTTTACGTGATTGCTAATAGCATTGTTTCATTCAAAAATAAGCAAGTATTCCTTAACAAATAAGAGTGTTTTCACTTCAAAGTAACGGCATCTGCAGAAGTGTGTGCCATGAATACAAAGGGGTATTAAAAAAATATTTTCTGTCATTGCAGGGACAAAGTACTTAGGTGTAGAAACATATTAATATTGCATGGTGTAAACTCACTTATCAAAGAAGTTACACAGGGAAGTTACACAGGGAGTGTATGAAAGAGAAATTCCTTCTGTTCCTGGTACTAACAGTTCATACCCAAAGTATAAAGTGTAATAAAATCGTATACAAAATGGTCTTTAATAGACAGATAGTGCTGATAATAGGTCTCTTCTAGAAAGTACACAGCTGTTTTAACACGATTATTAAATTCCAACCAAGAACGAAGCCCATCCTTCATTTCAGTCTGAAAATACTCCTCCAACTAAATCCACACCATTTATGTAACCTAATATCTATTCCATATGGTTTAATATTATTCACCTAATCTCTAACTGTACAGATAACAGGAACATAACAAGATTGATCTGCACTACAAACAACAGTTTATGCAGACAGCTAGCTGTCTTAGATTTAAAGTTGTCAGTAGAGGCCTCTCTCCCATTTCCAGTCCCATTATATATTTGTTGGCTTGTTTTCATCAGATTATTCCAGTTTTAAATTAACAGCAACATGAGACTGAGCAACACGTTACTGTATAAATCACCCAAGACTGTGGTGCTAACATCACATTTCACTTTAACACAGTGTTTGTTTAGGTGGCCACTTTGTTGTTCTAAATGCATTACCCATAGACTGGAAAAAAGTGAAAATTATTCTAGTAGGAAAACAGCTGCCTGAGATTGGGAAGACCCATTAGGCTACTGGAGTGCCTGTGAAAGACTTGATTGTGAAAGTACATGACAGGGGCTGTTTGGACAGAAGAGTAGAAGAATCAGGGGAGAACTAAGATCAAAATATAACAGTAGCAACCCCAAAGGCAAAGTAATATTCATGATATTCAGTTTGAAGAATTTTGAGTCAACTGTAAATATTTTATAACCAATAAATATATGGAAAAATATTACACTATACTCAGAGCACTACTAGATGGAAAGTATTGTAACAGCAGGTACTACAGAAGTGGAATCAAACCAAAGGGAAAAGAATAGAGCAGACATAAACACTTTGCATTCTTTGATGGGAGGTACCACGTTCTTCTCCCAAGAGTATCTGTTCTTTTCAAGTATGTTACCTTTGTAAGGACTACCTAGAATTAGATTTTGTTACCATTATTTTGCATACCAGGGTAATGCAGTAAACAGGGATTTCTCTAGCTATCCCCAAACTCACTAAGACAGAGCAAGTTTGACTGAGCAGAAGATAAGGCAAGAAGGAGACAGTCACAGGATTTGCAAGGTAATCGCTCCTTTTTTTCCTGTTTTGCTACTTATAACAACTAAATATTTGCATATTATATTATCAAGGAATGAACAGGCTTTGCTGTTCTTGCTTTGTGTAAACTTTAAGCTTCAGTTGCACTACACACACAAATTTATAGCAAGATTTTGTTGACATCCCCAACAGCCAAACAGCAATTAGTGACACTACCCTGCAGACAAATCAGTTTTCTCCTCACCAGCCTTCCCACCTCCAGACCCAAACCACTACCAAAGTGCAGCTGCAAAAGTCATCTCTACTCTCTCTCTAGGTCCACCTCCTCCTGCACTCTGTTGGTCTCCAGCCAAATCACATTCAAGTACCTTGTCTTCACCTACAAGATGTTGCATAGCAATAAATAATATAGAAATGACCAATGTGCTGAGGAATTATCAACCTTTTTAAAAAAACAGAGGAATAAGGCTTTAGATAACAGCCCAGTCACAATTCATAACCTACGCCCTCCTCCACTGCACGCTCCCTTGCCAGTCCTGTCCCAGATCAGAAGTGCAGTCTCACAGACTCCCCTTGTTCAGCATCCTACAGGAAAGAAGTAGATCAAAGAGAGAAGCCCATAGTGCCATAAAACAAAAAGGGACCACGTGCAGAACAGCACAGCCCCACACAGAGATGCTTCAGCAAACTCCCTCACATCACTGTCTGTCTCCAGTCACCTGAGGTTTGCACCTTGCAGGACATGGCACACAGCCTTTATCCTCTTCTGGGCTGCACTGCAAAACATCTGCAAGGTTCAGCCTCATACTGGGACATACAAATGCAATCCAAAAGTAGAGGGACCTACAAGCACACTGTCTGCTTAGTGCAGTTGCAGGGCTGCGAATAGAAATCACCTTTAGCTCATTCTGTGACCCAGCATCACCGTGCTCAGAGCTGCTGTAAGGAGGCAGCCCTGCCCTGATCCCTTCCTGCAACTTTGTTGGGCTGGTCTAGCAACACATCCAATACAGTTTGGAGATTAGACAGTCCAAAGATTAACTAAACCCTAAACAGAAAAAAACCCCAGGCCTTCTGAGACATAAATCTTCCAAGTGTGGCTCCATAGAGCACAAGTCTAGATTCCTGAATACTTTATGATTCTGTAAAATCTTCACTATAAAAGACTGCATATATTTAAAATTTGCAAAGGTAGCAGCTTAAGTTATTTCTAGTCAGCTCATAAAAATCTGTCTTTAGCACTTTTTTCCTAGGAAAAAAAGAGAGAAACCCAGACATACTCTAAGCTTAGTGAAAAGATAAGATTCTGGATATAATACCAATATGACTTCACCCTTTATTTTTTAAAGGGTTCAAAACAATACTAGATGAAAGTTTATACATAAGCATAAGGGATCTGCCAAAATGAAAGTGAAAACCCAGCAAATTATATTTCAGACACCTTGACATATTATGCACCATGCAGGCTGTCAGCTTCACTGTCCTTTCCTTTGCTGTAGGCCGAACGCTTGAATACCAATCTTATTAAACTACAACTCTGAATTTATCCACTATATATAACATTCCAGATGTCGTACCAGCTGGGAACAGGCCCTTAGGCCATCTTTGGTTGATCTCTTAGTCGCTTTCCAGCTTTTGCCAGGCATTCATCCAAAAATATGAAGGAAAGTGCTAAAAACAGATGTCAGAGTTAATGGTTTTTTTTCTTCATGGTAGGAAATACAGAAAGCTTGCACCCTACACCTATTCTATGAAATATGAATGTTGTCAACAAACCGTAAGTTAATTTTAAATTAAATCATAACGTAGCAGAGTTAATTCATACACTATTTTTCTGACAACAGGCCAGCCTCCATCAGCCTGTTCTTTGAAAATATTATGTGGTCATTTGGATTTTTTCATTAAGTTGGAAAATCTTCTGATGTCGTCAATCTGCAAAAATGGTTCCGAGTCCCTCATTTAAGAAAAAGTAGTGGTTAAAATGTAAACTAGACTGATTGCAATTCATGGTAAGCTTTATGACAAGGCTGGAGTAGGGAGAGTTATTAAATCACTACACATTGAGCTATGGAAGAGGAAGACCTGTTTGGCCCCATCATATTACAACAAATGATTTCGACTTCCACTCACTGCAATATGAACAGGAGATATCCAGATCTTCCCTAGAGGTGCTCTCTCTCTTTGGGGTCCTTACAGCAGTTTAACCATGGAATTCCAAAGAGTAGGGCTGGAAATGAGATCCTGATCCTGCCAACACATTTGCACATGTGCATCTTTACTCATGTGGGCAGTTCTGACGTAGATGGGAGTCCTCACAAGAATTAAGTTATGCATGTGCATAAGTGTTTGGGCCCTAGACTGCAAGGTCTGTGCAAGAAGTCATCTATCCTATCTGCTCTAGACAGTGTTCCAAATTTTCTGTCCACACTCACCAAAATATT
This sequence comes from Pseudopipra pipra, assembly GCF_036250125.1. NCBI lineage: Eukaryota > Metazoa > Chordata > Aves > Passeriformes > Pipridae > Pseudopipra > Pseudopipra pipra. The sequence continues at coordinate 11,831,869 of NC_087560.1, read as the reverse complement.
AACAAACATATGTGGAACCAATTCTCAGGAAGTCTCCGTGGCGCTGCCAGCAAAGCCTCCCTTCAGCATGCAGGACCTTGGTCTCTTGTATAGCAAAGCACAGGAGATCTCTTCAATTAAAATTACATCTTGGAAGGATGATAACCTCCTCTGACACCCAAAAGACATCCTTTTTGAAACTTATTTTGGGGCAATAGCCTTCATTAAAAGGAAGTCACTTAACTGCATAGGAAAAGCACTATTCATAAGAAATATTTTCACCCTCCTTTTCTTTGACTCACATTCATTAGAATGCAGAGCTGAAAGTATGAGAAAAACAGACTATCCTATAGCCTACATATTGAAGAAGCAGGATAAGAATGAACATTAACTGGCAAGTTCACTGTAAAGTATAAAAATACCTGCAAAAAAAGAACAAAATCTTTTTCAAAAGGAATAAAAAGGGCAGGACAAGTTTAAAACTTACCCTTACTTTAATAAGAGACTTAGCATATAATTCTGATTCATACATTAGAATGCTTCGCCCTGAATAGTTACAACTGAAGCCAGCACTCAAAGGTGGTAAAATTTCATGTATTATATTCTCATATTTGAATATTTTACATCACCTATTAATAATATCAAAAAACATTCAAGCCAACGCACTGTATTTCTTGTAAGTAAAACTGATGCATGCTAAGTATTTTTTTCCAAACAGTAAAAAAAAAAAAAAAGGTATTTTGCCATATGTTGTGTTGATGTTATAAGGCATTATTTGAGTTTTCTGAAAGAACACGCCTTGTTTCTTCAGATTTATGCCATATACAACTATATTACTTATACAAAGGAAGATCAGTGACTTATATGCTACATATATAAGCAAATGTGTATATTTTTAGCAAAGATTGGACATGAGAATGGAGTAGTAAACCACAATTTGTCAGTATTTTTTAGGTGATTTCAGTACAACAAAATTAATGAAAGAGATCAAATATTTTAAATACAGGATTCATTTCAACACTCATGGTAAGTAGGTTTGCTTGTATATGCCACAGAAAATTCAGTGATCTTCACCAAATCCAGCAGTTGGATCAAATTAACAAAGTTAGCAAGTCTTCACACATCATTTGGACACCAAATCTGAAAAAAAACCAAATAACATTGTACTTGTCTTTTTGCAGAACACCAAGGCTGCAGTGAAGCTTGTGCTGTGTAGCATCTATCCCATTTCCCAGTAATGGCCTGGTTGAACAGTCTATAGTATTTCTTCTGGGGTACCTGAATCCAATCTGTCTGGAACCAATGGCAAATCTCCTTTTGCATTAAAAAATGAAGGGCTGATCCAAAGTCTATTGAAATTACTATGATTTTTGGACCAAAGCCTAAATAATCAGGTAAAAGAGAACATATCTTGTATTTACAATTGCAACCATCTCCCAAGGGCTATTTTAAAAACTACAAAAACATCCCACATCATACAGCAGCCTATTACAACTAATTTTTCTCACCCATGTGTAAATACTCTAGTCTGCTTCATGAACCTGTAAATCAGTTAAAGGTTTGGTGCCTTTTAAAAGTCCTTTTGCTCTTACGCAACGTAAAAATGTTAACTGAAGAAAGGCTTACACCATCAAAGCACGAAAATATCTCATAGCATAATAACACAAACAAAAAATTTACTAGCAATGAGATAATTTTATAAAGCTAGATTACATAGGCTCAAGTGGCAAGAGGTCAAGTTTTATAGTCTTAGAGTATTAAAAAAAAGTCTAGATTGTTTCCAGTTCTCTGAGGTCTCACTGCCTTTCCTTCTAGACCAAGAATCAGCATAACAGTTGCCTGCCTATAGTAAAGCGTGTGTGGGGAGAATGTTTGATTTGCCAATCACTCCACAAAACATGGAACCTACAATTTGTGTCAAGCACATTAAAGTACTGAAGGCTAATGTTCAAGTATAGCATTACTCTTTACCAAAGACCACAAAAAAGACTCAAGGAAGCACTGAGCACCTTCAACTATTGCCTCAAATCACATGCAAGCCCTTATTTCTGTCAATAGTTTCAGACACCAAAAAAAAAAAAAAAAAAAAAAGAATCTATTGGCATTCACAGGATATCCTGCATCCCAAACCTTCAGTCCTTTCTTGGGGGTAATGGTTTGAAAAGATTAGAAAATTTCTTGCAGTGTTTTTGCTACCTAGAATCGTTCTGATCCTGCAGGTCAATCATTCTTGCCCATCTACAACTTGCTCTGTAAATCAGTTCTGATTTCTGTGACAAAAACACCGAATAATGGCATTTTCCTCTGTTCAGATATGCTTGACCTTCTTTCCTTTTCACCAATCATTACCTTCGCAGTTTCTTAACATACCCAAGTAGCAAAGGCATAACTCCCCCTCAAAAAATGAGGGAGTTATTTATGAAACAGCAATGAAGATTTAGAATCCAGTCACTAAAGAAGAGCTCCCACCCTTCCTGGCTATGCTGGATCACATAAACACACTTTTATTGAATGAGGTATCAAAAGAGACTGTTGCTGAAAGCTGGGAAATACAAGAGGCAGTCCCCTTATTTTGTCATTATATCAAAAGCACGTTATTAATGTGTGTTGTGAAGCCTGGCATAGTTTGTTTCACATTAGGAGCATTAAAATGATTCAGATCCTACAGTATCACAACCTGTAACACATTCTAAGCCCTGAAAATAATAAATACAGTTGTCAGCAGTGATCCTTTCAAGAACTTATATTTACCATTTTTGCTGTTACTGCCAAAATTGGTAATTAATGTATGTAATTTTCTTCCTTGTGAGAAATAGCTTTTGAAGTTTAATAGTAGAAATAAATTAGGCTTACTAGCAATGCTGACACTTATTTTGAAACAGTGCAAAGTGAAATAACTGTTTGAAGTGGTACAGAGATTGTTCTTTATCTGTCCCAAGGCTAGTTCATTATGCAAGTGTTAATGAAATCAAGCACAATTTTAAATATTTCTAGAAACAAAGCCAAGATACGCAGATTTTTAAAAGATTTCCCCCTGCCTCTTCCACATTAGTGCTATATGAATTGGAAGAAATTTAGGTTCAAGTACATCTCTACTAAAAAGGTCATTGTGGCATCCAGCCTGTACTATAAATCCTTCTCCCGTGCTGGACAGGCCTGGAAGGATGACTGTCAAGCACGTGAGGGATGTTATCCACATGCTTTACCATGTAAATTCCATTTAAACTATCCACTGCCTTGCAAACAACATAATTCTATCAGAAACACCTTACACGGAAAGAATCATTTTGTCAAGCAGGCATTTTATTAATCATTATTCTAGAGACACTATAAACTGGTATTTCCTTCATTTCTGCACTAAGGCTTTCCATGCTAAGAGGGATAAGCTGCTATAAACTCTCATGGGTCTTTAAATGTTATCTGTGGCAGAAATGGTACAGAAGGAAAAAAAAAAAATCAAATACATGGCATTCATCCTTCATGAAAAATTCAGCAATACAATTCTATCTTCTCATCTGTGCAAAATTTAAGAGAAGTTCAAACATCAAGAAGTTCAATAAATTTAGCCATATTATCAAAAAACTAAACCCAATCTGCTCTTGCCTTGACTGAGAGCAGTGAAAGGATATAGTTCCAAAATGTACTTGTGTTGTGTAAACAAAGTGATTAATGAACCACTGGACTTTATCAGCCTAAACCATCCTTTCATCCATGTCTATCTGAAGAATGACTTCCCAGTTCCAAGCATTGCATTTCCCACAGTACTTGAAATGTATCTTTTTGGTTTAGAAGCACTTCTCTACTGTATCTCAATGAACTCTTATTGATAGATGAGAGCAGTGGAACATCAGAGCTGTGTGAGATCAATTCTGCTACCTCTAGACCTTTCAGTCTTAATTTAGAAGTCTGAAGCTAAGCCTTTATCAATGTCAAAATTCTTGGATAAGTACATGTGCCAACTGCTGGGGGTGCACTGGGGGCATGAAGAGGTCAGTGGTAAATTCACTTGCATTGTATCAACCTCTCATGATTTAATCACTGGTCTCCTGTAAAGAATGTATATTGTTAATTCATTTCATCAGGTGTCCTGTTACTAGTTCAGTGCAGCAGAATTGAGCTAAAGACTTTACAGTACAATATTTGCCCAAGTACACATCCTTCTGCCTGCTCCTTGGAGAAAGAAAATAAAAATACTTTCTAAGACAGTTGTGAAAAACTGAAAAATGTGTATGAGAAAACCTGATGTTGAAAACCTCAGAACATGAAACACTGAACATGAGTTTAAAAAATTCAGTCTTTTATGAAAAATGCACACAGTAGAGACACCACAAAAGCAAAGCACTTAAGAGTTTTTTGTTTTGCTATAGATCAACCTTAAACTGAATAAACATGAATCTGTGGCCTGAAAGATATGCCTAAGAAAAAAGGTGGAAAATAAGTACCTGCATAGCCCTTTATCACCCACTGGAGCAGCCTCAGTATCTGTCCAGCTGCCAGGGGAGCAAGAATAAGAGAAACCCCTGAAAGCTTAGATCCATTCTCCTTTCTTCCTTGAGAAATCATTTTGGGGGAGAACCTTACAAATGAGGGGTTGCTTCTGCTACCTGGGAATCTTCTGCCAGCTGCTGAGGCCAGAATTATCACAGCCACAGAAGGACTAAGGACCCAGGCCAAGGAGTTTCACCACAGAATTTGGTGGAATAGGATTACAGCCTCATAGAATGTATTTGATCCAAACTGAAATGATATAAAATGTGTTTTCTACAGAAACTATATTATTACAGATTCCCTGTGAAGGCTCTTGTACTGCACAAGGTGAAGACCTACTGGCTTCTGTAAGTATGATTTACACACAGAGACCTTTGGCAGCATTGGGATTAATGTTGTAATAGAAAACAAGAAAGTCTGTAATTCTTACACACAGCACTTCCACTATTTTCCCTGAAGAACAAAACCCTGAGTTTAAAATGGTAGTTGGTGCTTTAAAAAGTGCCAGTTCCCCATTCAGTTTGCCAACAAACAAAAGTATGTTAAAACAGTTTTCAGTTCACCAAGTAACCTATCACACACAAGTAATGATATAATTACTTGGGCATATGCTAGTCACACACTTCCAGGCAGCAATTAGCCAAAACAAAAGTATTGTTTGAACAGGATCATGCCTGACTTATGCAGGACCAGTTTCTGTAAGAGTAGTTTTGCCTGAAATTGTAAGTGGTTTTCATTTGGTCTTAATCCCTGAATCCCTTTCGCCCCTTCCACTCCTAATCAGAAACACATTTCGCTTGATTATGGAACTAATTTCCTTACCCAAAAAAGCAAAACAAAATCTTCCTTAAAAATAAAGAGGCCCAAATTAAACCTGGGAACAAAAATATAAAGGTATAAAAAAAAATTAAAAATCTAACCTAACATCACCTTCAGTTAAATTTCCACAGAAACACCAAATAATGCTTTTTATCTTCACACAACCTTACAAACACGTGGCTGTAAACTCTTTGAATGTGATTTAAAACTCATTATGAACATCTGTAGGATTAGTATGGAGTACCACAAACCTGACCTCATAATTTGTTACTTACACAAGATGTCCCAGCTAAGAGAATGGAACTACTTGCAGGATTCAAGTCAGTGAAATTTGTGCTGTTCTAATATCAGCTGAGTGAGGACTCCTTTACTCAGCAGCAGAGCAATATTTCTAACACAATGCTGAAATTCACGTAGCCACATATCAGCAGTTGCACTTCTGGTGCTTGGATAAAATTAAGTTTATCAGTTCACTCTCCAAATACACAAATGAAACCACTAAGTGCTCATTAGTGGAGTGTTTTCACTGTGGAAAAATGCCTGAAATAGTTTATGCCCACTTGAAAACAGTTTGTTTATTCAAAAAATAATCTCTAAGTGAAGAGCTAGACATCGAGATTCAAGATCTTAAGTCTTTTTAATAGTTCTGAATGCTTTTTCAGGGTATCAACAAAAATGTCATGCCAGAGAATAACACAAGTGTCAGGTTCCTCAAAAGAAGAGTGCTGGAGCTTTATGTACTTGAGTAGCAAGCATGCACTAACTACAGATCTTACTCCCTTCTCAGAATTAGAACTTCTTAAAAGTTAACACTGATGTGTTAATTTGAAATAAGTTTGTCCCTTACATGACTCATCTCTGAGCCTGAAAAGGTGTGCTCCGTTTCTCTGGTGATTTAGATGCAAACTAGCTGGCAATGGAATAAAAAGGCTCAGACTGGGGGCAGAAGCCAGCAAGCAGCTGATACTCAAAACCAGGCTGTGACTCACAGTTCCAGAGGCAGAGCAGGGGGATGGCAATCAGCAGCAGGTGGAATTGGGAAGTAGGTGAGAGAAATTGTGGAAAAATGTCTGTCAGCCCAGCTGGGACTCGTAAGACAACTTCTGTCCATGTAACAGTTTCCTTGGTATGATACAAAAACCTTACAGAACACAAACAGTTATTGCTGTTTGACTACAAATAAAAAGGTGGAATAATGGGTTCCATCAATTTATTTCTATATTAATTCTTGAAATCATTCAGATCCTGGGTTCCATTACCTTTTTTTTAGTTAACACTTTAATGCATGCTGCTTTCCCCCTTAAAAGCAGAAACCAAGCCAGAATATTTCTCTTTGTGGAAAACAAGGCATTTATCAGAATATTCATTCTCCCAATTTTGGCATTCACTTTATAATAGACCTTTCTAGTCAACCCAAAGAAAGTTATTAAAAGGACTGTAACAGCTGCAGCCTGTGTATTACAACTTGCCCATCTACTTGAAACAGACTCACTGTTTTCTACCTTACCTCACATAGCTAAACACTCATAAGTCTGACAGTGCAGATTTTCATTAGTGTTTGTTTAGAAACACCAGATTTCTTTGCCAGAATCGGTCTACTTAGTGCCATATATCTAATTCAGGCTATCCTTGTGAGTTTAAACTAGTAAACACAAAATTTAGAAGAAGCAAGGTCAAGTAGAAAGCTAACTGGTCAAGCAAACATTTTCTCACTTCAAAGATAAACTCTTTTTCTTTCTTCTTTCCTTTTTTTTTTTTTACCCACCCCTCCAAGAGCACTCTTTCAGCCAGCCAATCAAAGTGGAAATGTACTTCAAACACAGTCAGCCCAACGAAGTTTTCACTGCTGTCCTTGTTGGTGGTCCGTCATATGGAATGGTTTTAATACTTGGAAGCAATACCTTAAGTGTCAGAAAACAAGAACATTTTATTTCTGCAAGAAAGCTTTCCAGTACTACTAGTATTCTGGAAAAGAAAAAAATTCCTTGTAGTAGATTAAAAGGTGAAAAGCCAAAAGAAATCAGCAAGAAAACTAGGAAACTATTTCTTATGGCAAGGTTCAACTTGTATCTCAAAATTTGAGAAAGAGCTATTACTTATATATTTATTTCAAACTCATTCATGAATGATAGGAGAGGGGCATATTTTTTCAATCTCAGTGTTCTAACAGCAATTGTCATCTTTGGCTATGCATCAAAACCTATTTGGTACCAAGTCAGATTTAGATTGCATTGACTCTGTAGAATTTTAGAAATGCAGGATGCAGTGCAGTGATACAAGACATCACTTGGTGACCAGTGCAGGATCCATAAGAAAATGTTAAATTTAAACATTTCTCTTCTTTCAGATCCTGGATAAGTATTTGCTTTGAATCACTGTTTTTCTCTTTTTCCCCCGAAGATAAAGCAGTAAATGCATCAAAACTATAATGCACTATATTCAGTGCAGATGTCACCCCAGTGAATCAGGGGGGACATCTGCACTTTAAGGTCTTATAAGGTATTTTCTTCTATAGTCACAGGAGCAATAAAAAAAAGATATTCAGTGAATTTTGAAAATATCTGGCCAAAGAATTTCACCTGCATGTAATTCTAAAGTACACACATAGCAACAGAATATGCAAAGGGGTTAGTGCAATCCTGTACAAAAATGAGAGCACAGTTCTGCCAGATTAAACCAGAACAAAATGTACTATCTTGCATGTACAACATGAATCCATATGTAATTTTGCTGTGCTAGAGCAGAGTACAGTATGTTCCCATTAATATTTACTCATCTTCCATTTCAAACTGCAAGCTTGTCGTTTCAGATAGCAAATACTTTTGAATATTTAAGTAACAGCTAGTTCTATTTTACTGAGATTACTTACTAACAAAGGAATGAATGATCCTGATTAAACTGGCTCCCTGCTTGAAAAATATCACACACAACAGCCAAAGAAAACCCCTTTGAAACATTCCTGCCTTTGGAGGATGTAAGAAAACTAATCTTGGATCATGACAATGAGGATGCTGCTATATAAAAATAATATCCATCTATCCCAACAAACTGGAAATTTTATTGGCCTGGATATAAAGAACAGTGCAAGAGAGAAAAGGACACACTTGGGAAGATACAGAAGGATCACTTTTCCTGCAAGTGTCTCAACACTGGTTAGCCAAAAGAACAGAGGTTGTGACCCGCCCTCTTCTGCCACCTCCATGCCACAGTCTCAGGAACCTCTCTGCTCCCTTCCATGGGCACAGGAGGAGGTTTCATTTCCACAGGAGATCAGATCAGACTCATCTTCTGTTTTGTCAGAGTCAAGTGCACAAGGTTGTTTTACTTTTCCAATTTTCAACAACACTAATGTAACTTAGGATGTATAGAAACACCAGGACCCTGTAGGGATGCCCAAAGGACAGTTCTGGTGTTCAGGGAAAAGGAAGGAGTGTATTTCCCACAGGCCAGCATCCCTTCACAGTAGGACAAGATAGAAAGTGAATTGCTACAACTGAATTAAGGAATTAAGGTCTGTGAGAAGATGCTGCTGCATTTTTTATTTATGTGGCAACCTTACTGCAATGACTCAGTTTCTGTGTTGGATAGGTTAAAAATGGGTTTTCAATGTACATATATTCCTCTCTTTTTATTCAACTGCATATCCTTTATCACAGCTACCATGTATCAAACCTATCCATACCAGCTTATAACGATTCCAGAGATCATCTGATTAAGGATTTTCACCCTCTAATTTAAGACTTCCTTCCATTCACAGGAGTAAAGGTCAAAAGAAAGAGTAGAATGAAACAAAAAAAAAAAAATCAAGTTTTCTGGCCAAGTTTTATCACATGATAAAAATGAGTTTTGTGTTAACATTTCATCAAAGCTGTAATTAGAACTGTAGGTTATTACAAGCCTAAGAATAATGCCCTAGAAAACCAAGGAGAATAAACTATTTACCAAAGAATTTCTGGTTTACTCACAGGAAGGTAAGCTAAAGATATAGATCAGTTCCCATCTGCATTCAAAGTATTTATAATTTTTAATAAATAATGCTTAGGGACTCAATTTCCTTTCACAAAAACTACTACTGATACAGTTGCTTTTATTTTCAACATTTTGATGTTTCAGCACCATTTCCAATTCCAAGAATTCAATCTTAATTTCATACTGCTCACTAAGTGTCTGGGAAGAGCAGGCCTCAAAACTAAATCACATTTTTGACAGAACAGAAGCTGGCCATATCCTAGCTCCAACTCAGATCCCAGTGGAATTAATGGAAAGCTTTCCATCAAGTGGAATTCTTTCCATCGAATGGAATTGATCTTGGAACTGGCTTCTGTATAGAACTATGCTGATATTTGAGGATTTTTTTTGAGGAGGATTCATTTGTTTGTTTTTTACTCAGCTATGTATTCATATAGTCCAAACAGTCTAGTCAAAGACTCCAACTAAGTCTCTGTTATATTTGATTTATCATCATCCCTAAAATATGCTCCATTAAATAGAAACTATTTTGATCAAAGTGTATAACCTTTATAGTGTTTTTCAACTACCGTCATTAAATGCAGCCTGAGTTGCAGCTGCATTTTACTGTCCTGTAAGTTATTGCTTTCCCAGGTGTTTGGTCCAGGTAACATCCAAGTACCTTTTCTGTTGATAATCAAGACCCTCTAGGGTAGTAAAAATATGAATTATCGTAAACATTTAAACTAAATTCAAATAGCTCACAGTAGCTCAGCATCCTTTCTGTTGTATCTTCTCTGCTTCCTTTTGACTTCCTAAGAAGATTCTCAGTTTGAATAAACTCATCTCAGTTCTCCCTTCTCTTTAGAGTAGTGATGAGCAAACTATTTTCTTAAAGTAGTTCCTGCAGGGAGACCATCTTTCAAAATAAAACTGCCCATCACTGGCTTCAGAACCATACCTTGCACTGCAGGGAAAGTTTGGCTCTTCTCTCACTTCTACAGGGAGTGTTTCCTAACAAATTCCCTCCTCTTGCATTAAGAAATGCACTGTAAGTGTCTATGAATGTAATTCAGACAGTTTTGATGTGAAATTCAACTGACTGCTGGAACACATTGTGTTATGAGTAAATTTCCACAGCACACCACACATTTCCTAGGTTTACTTTAGATCCCTTGCCAAGATTAACAGCATTTCTTTCATGTTGCTTTCTTTACATTTATATCTATATTCCATGTTTAACATAATGTTTCTATGGGTCTGGAGAAAGCATTAAAGAGTTTTAACTTTAAAAAACATAATTTGTTGCTTTCTAAACACTGCTCCATCCATTATTACACTTCCCATTTGTTTCTTTATAATTCACCCAATCTCCCCTTATGAAAACTTCATGAACTAATATAATGTGCTGACTTTTCAAAAGCTGGAAAATGCAAGATCTGCCTCACACTGATTTTTCCATGAAATAGAACAATTTAGGATAAGTCAAACAATTCACAGAAAGGACAACCACCTCCAATTCCACATGTTTTGCAGAAGTAACTGTAAGCATCAACACATCACTAAAATATTGCCGATTTTTTCTCTACTAAATCCTATTAATATTTTCAACAAGTGCTTCTATTTATTATTTTTGCAATTAAGTGCCTTAATTTTCACTTTGTGTAGTCTATTATCATTCACTTTGCTTTCAATCTGACATGCCTTTAAAAGATAAACACACTCTCTGTATCTTAATCTGTTTCACAGAAACCTGGATCTCAGAATTCCATGAATGTGACAATCTCTAGCATTTTCACATATGGGATACTGACCTGGTCATCATAACGGTAAGTGAGGAATTGCTCCCCCGTGGTATCCTCAAGAAAACTCCCCTGTGGAGAAAGTGCAAACTCAGGCAAGAAGTATGCACCTTGGGATTGCTCTGCTCTTGTCTGTAAGAAATTCAGAAAGGTCACGTTACAGCTACAACAAACACCAGTAAAATTCTTTAAAAACTCTATGAATATAATTACAAAGACTAAACATGAACTTCTGGGGGGGGAAGTGCTGTGTTTTCAGGCACGGTATTTCTGGGTGGATACTTTGCTGCAGAGATCTGTGATGAGGACATGCCAAATACAAGGGTCCAAAACCAGGCAAGACGCCTCAACAGCAGAATCATCTATTAAACTAAAAGAGAACATCTCTGGCAAGTCAACCATCAGTGCTCAAAGAGATTGGAGAAGCAACATTACACTTTCTTATTCTTTATACACTTCACCAGAGAGTTACTGGCTGCTGCAGATAACAGGCTTTTGGGTAAATACAGTGTATTTATTTTTACAAAGGAAGATACAAAGACACAGAATCATAGACTAACAGGATCCATTTCAAGCTACAGAGGAGCTAATTCTGTCAGAATCATAGTCCCTCCAGCTGGGCTGTCTGTCACCTAGGCCCTCATTAGAGAAATGGTTTTTGCTTAGCTGATCTATTCATGTTCATAACACACCTGAAACGTGCTTAACACACTGAAAACATGCTGGATGAACACTGTTATTACACTTTAGGTCTGAAGCATCCCTGACACGTAGCAAATGTACTGCACAGACTCTTCTATCCTTATTCTTCTGCACTGTAACTCTGCCCTGAGAAGCCAATTGGTTTGCATACTACAGAAAATAAGCAACTATCTTTTGAATGCCTAATACTGAGTTCAGCTGTGGTAGGGAGGACAGGGCAAGGAGATGAAGATTACCTTCCAAGAAGTCGAAACCTTTCAGGAAAGAAAACAAGGCCCAAAATGTACAAGTTACTGCTGGGCATTTCCCAGTGAGTCAACTTAATTCATAGGGGTTTAATTAAAGAGTATATTTTGACACATGCACAGTAATTTTACATGAAAGCTAACAGTTGCCATCGCCCATTTTCTAGGCTCTTGGCTAGAACTGTACCAAACATAGGTGTGTAATCTCAGTGCCAGATAACTAGAGATTTCAAAAGCAATCAACATAATTTCAGCAGTTTGTGGTGGAAAAGGAAGGCAAGACCTTCTGCAGTTTGTCTCTTGCAGTAAGTTCACTTTCTGAAGCTCACAACTTATAAAGCAGATGGCACCTCATTCTCAGGATGGGTCTGGAGAAGCTTACAGTGCTTTTGTTTACCTTGTTCCCCAAAGAAGCTGTCAGCTCCTCACACTGCAAACCCCATCACTTGTGACAGCATCAGATTATCATACTTGTTTTAAATCAAGCAATTTTCATATAAACTAGAAATAGCTTGCAAAGGACATGTCTAGACTAGGGTAAAGGTCATATTTCAGCATACAAGACTGAACAAGATTTTAAAGAGGATTTTTTTTCACCAGGCCTACATACGAGTAATTCACATTCACATCATATTATCATGACATTTCTATAAAGTTTACTGCAGCACAAGTTTCACTTTTACACTTTAGCTAACTGACTTTATTTTTGCATAATTAAATGATAAAATATAGAGAACAAAGCTTCATTTGATAACAACAGTTTCCCCATAAGGCCACCAAAAGAGGTCCACAGTCACACCTCCCACTGAACCCCAGCTGGCTGCAGCCATTGTGAGCCCTGACACGTGAAGGACAACCCGGACATGAAACTGGGCTGACACAACCTGGCATTTTCCCCAGTGGTTTCAATGGGCTATGGACAGATCCTCTGTGAGGGAATATGGCAATGATGTAATCCTATGACTTCAGCACAGGGTAATGGATAGGAGAGATGCATTCGAAATCTCAAGTGGCCTGGGTTAAACTACTTGACATTTCTACCTCTGTTTCCCCAGTATGAAACAATTATAACATCTACAGGTCTGTATTAATGGTGTATTGTAAAGTTTAGTTGATATTTGTAAAATACTTCAGAAAAAAATACTGTGAAGAGCTAGATTTATAACAATATTTTTGAAAGAGCTGCCTAATTTACAGGCAGAAAAGAATCAAAATTAGCCCACCACATACTTCTTAGGTAAATGAATATATCACACTATTGCCTAATTTCCCATAAACAAATTTGTCAGTAGGATATGTAGCAATTAACTTCCTTGTATTTCTCATTTTTATAAGTTAAACAAGGAAAATAGAAAGTCTTTGGACATTAACCACCGTTATGCTTTGAATATAAATGATGCCAATATCTGAAGCTGAAATAACAATTTGATAAACACGACAAGAAAAACTAAGGGTTTTTAACACATTCAATTTTCTTGTCAACAGCTAATGAGCAGCTGGGCACTGGAGAAGCAAGAGAATGCTTGCTAGATTCAGGCAAGCAAAATTCTGATTTCCAAGCATGGAAAAATTCAGTGTAAAAGATGGATGTTTTATAAGGTTACACAGGAGGTTACAATGGAAACTGATCTACCAACTGCAGCAAAAGGTACTGCTGCCTATCTAGTATAACTCAAGTAACAAAGAATGCATAAGGCAATTAATTAAAAAAAAAAACAAAACACTACTAAGAACACACTGTAAGTTGTCAGGGCAAATTTATGTTGAAGCCAAGTAATCACATCTGATAAACAACCCAAACCAAAAAGTTAATTATAAAAATATTAAAGCTTCAAATCTCAAAGAACTCTTTTGTATCCACTCACCAAAGCAGCAGTTAAACATTTTTTTCCCCTCTAGATACAGGTACCTTCAAAGAAGCTGCATGTGCCCAATGCACTTTGGTTCATACATGGTACTGAACACAAAATGTAATGTTTCCACTTAGTCCATTTTATTCCCCACTGAGGAACCTACCAATGTTCCTTATATGGCTTTTATATTTCTATGGGCACTTTGGCTTAAATGTAATTCAAATTTCAGCAGTGTGTGGTTTTAAATATATTTGGGATCATCTCTGAATGACTTAGCTAATCTGATATAAATTCATGTTTTAAAGTAAAGACTGTAAGTGCAAATTTCAGAAAACAACTACATTTCATGATAGTGTTTTAGGTCTGTTTAATGGCCAGTTTAATCTCAACAGCTTTAAGTTAAATGTGTCACATTACAAGTACATTCAAGATTTAGAACAGACATTTTAAATCAGCTTTTATGATCTTCTTAAGCCTATGAAGACAGTAGAAGGTGATAATATATCCAAGCCAGATACAATAATAATCACTACATAAAATTCATTGAAAATAATATATCATGTAGCAAGAAAGTATGCACTACCTACTGACAAAAAAAGAAAATTTATAAGTTGGAAACAGATCAGTGTTTGAAAATTTTTCTAGCTGATTAGAACATGTAACTTATTAGTCAGAAACTGGAAAAATAAGGTCTTCCATGCTACATCATTCTACCTGTGTGATCAAGGAGAACTCTCCTGATAAGCAGGTAGGTCCACGGAAGTGTGAAATGGTACTGATTTATTCAAAGGCTTATGCTCTGAGCACAGCTTTGATCTCAAGCTGTGATTTCTTCCTCACTCATCACTCCCCACCTGAGCGCTTAAAATCCAAATTACTCTTCCACTTTCAACTGCAGAAGGCACAACAAACAGCCTGTATCCAAACCTCTGGTTTTCAGAGCTCCTTCCACCGAGAGCTGCACGTTGTCATTTTTCCTGCTGCCCCATTTCACTGCTCTCTATGTCACTGACTGGAAGCATCTGCCTGAGCTGGAGTTGCTGGATTGGAGGATTTTCTATTTTATTAATAAGAGTAAAAGGGATGGTTACTGAGTGCACCCCAGCCCCTGCTGACGTTAGCAAGGAGCGTGGCTGGGTAGGACTGAATGCCCACACACAGCACATGTGAAGGAGAGGGGCTTATTTTCAACTAGCTTTAGTTGATCCTGCTGACTATCTCTTAGTGGCTGAGCACAGTAGGTGTGCTGCTGGGGCACAACTTCTGGTTCACTTTGACCCCAAAGGAATCCCCATTAGCACATTCTGAAACCACCACACAACGCAAAGAACTTTAACTGCTCTTTTTTTCCTTCCTACCCGGGACTCACAGTAACTATTGCCATCCAGCTCACTTGTCATTATCAAGTGAGAGTTTTCCTATGATTAAAAATTACAAATATTAATCACCGGTCATTCCTTCCAAGTTACAGATTCACAATTTAATCCAAGGATTTAAAATGTTATTGTAATTTCAGATAAATTAAAAATGTAGTTTAGTCTACAATTCTTGTAGATAGTTTGATACAAAGGCTAAGACAAAGTTCAAGCAAACCTCATAATAACATGCCGCTATTCTATTTAATCACAGCCACCAGTAGACTGGAAAGTAATTGTTCCATATTTATATATAAACAGTAGCAGCTTTACAAAGAGAGATTTCTGCTAAATGTGAGTTGTGAAGGTCAAGAAGATGAGAAAACAAACGGAATGTCTCGAAGAAATGACTGGAACATAATTAGAAATAGAACAGTAATCTTTCAGGTACAAAGGAATTCATTTTAGAGTTTCTTGGCACCAAGAACCACAAAAAGTAAGAACTCTGCTGTTATGTACTCTTAACATAAATCAACATTACTTAGACTCAAATCAGTCATTCCCTAAGTAAGCCTGTGTACTTGCTAACATTGGGAGCATAATGAGAACAAACTGTTTGGGGAAATGAAGACGAAAGCTACAAGATTATGTTTAAAATGCTAAAGATGACAAAATGCCATGCTCTTCCTGAAACTGCCTCAAAATCTTGTTTTTAAAAAGAGGAACAGGAAAAAAAGATAAAAGATCTAGCCACCTAAACCTTTATAGCTATGAACAACTGGACTATCCTGCCCAAAGTAAATTCTATAAAGAAAAGACCAGCACAGTGAAGGCAGTTTGCTTTCCATACTTTTGTGGCTCTTTTATTAGTTCTTGTTGGAAGCGGAAAATGGGCAGGATCTTGAGAGTGTTCATGTCCAAAATCGCTGTTGTAGGGAAAAAAGATGGGAAAAGCAAATAAAATGAGAAAAACTATGTGCATGTTTAATGACCTGTAAATACATGTTTGTCAGATTAATATGCACAGCAAGTCCAATCATATACCAAAATGTATGCCTTCCCATTTAATTCAAGTTAAATATCTGCCTCCTAAGCTGCTGCAGCACATGATTTATGCCCCAGGGAAGTAATATACCAGCTAAGTAGCAGTTCAGTTTAATGGATTTTCAAGGACTCCAATACCAAAATGTAAGACAGAGCCCAGCACTCCAGCTTCATCACAACATGAAAAAGTGTGTTAGCAGATAAACAGTGTCACATCAATAATTCAGAACTTCAGATATCTCCAGAGCAAGCAATTCTGATGAATAAATATCCAGGAAGACTCAGATTAGCTTTTGTCATGGCCAAGACGCACAAAAGCAGCTTCCTAAATTAAAGTTGGACGTTCTGAAACATTTAAAGACCCTGCAAGTGAAGGGAGTTTCCACAGAAGCTGCCAGCAGCTCAGCATTTCTGCAGACCAGGCCAATGAGTTAATTATTAATATTAAACTAAGAGGCCAGCATTTCAAATCAGAATTAAAGTATAAATGTCATGTCTCCTAAAAAATGAAAGAGGACTTGGCTGAACTGAAGCCAAGCACTTCATTAAAGAACCCTGAAACACTGAACTTGACTGTCAGATTTTATCAGGGAAATAACAAGTGAGACAATGAGACAACCTGAAAAACTGAATCAAAAGTTCTTCCGGAGACAGAACTCAAGAGTGAAACTCAAAGATTGTTGTTCCATGTTGCATAATCTGTATCAGTTAAAAGCAGACTGAAGACATGTCTGATTTAAGCCCAAATCTAATGATTTTTCCTCGCATCTCTCATTCTAGACCTGTTAGAACATGAAGAAGTGACACAAGCTTGGGAAAATGTGCCTGTAGGTTGAAGATACATACAAAGATAAGCAAAAGACAATTCTTAGGTATTTTGCATAACACACCTATTTACAACACAGTAAAATGCTGTCAGAAAGCAATTTGGAAACTGATAGTTCAGCTATTGTTTCAATAGTGTCTACTACTGAAAACTGAATTTCAGCTGTAACTATCATCATATTCACAGCTGCAAGAAAGCAACTGCCTATATCACCTCTGCTGCTCAAACCATCCTGCACCCATTCAAGCACTCTGAGTCATTCCACTGACTGGAATGTGCTTAACATCACGTCACCAGAACAATAGTGCTCAGTCTAAACCTTCCTTCAGGCTGTCGGTTTGTACAACTTTAAGCTAACAGCGAAACAGGAAGAATAATGGAGATAATTTTGGTTTTAAATTAAGATATTATCTTCCAGTCTTTTCAAAAGGATATTTCTTGATTAAATGTAAATACATTTTTTTTTTGCATAGCTTGTGCTGCAGACTGAGATCAACATATTTTGAAATCTTTTTCTGTGCCTTCTAAAATTTATACCAATGATTAAGCTTTTGGATATTTATCAACAACTACTTATGTTTTCTCTTGTTATTGTCTGGCTAAAAGATTAAACGTTTCACTGAAAGGCTGCAGTACTATTTAGCCAAAATCTCATTTACTTTCAAAACCCAGCTTAAATATCAACTCTGTTTCATATTTCTAAAAGAAATATGAACCCTGGAGTTCTCCTTCTTCCAATGAAGCTTCTTCTAAACTCTGTGTTCAGCAGACTCTACCTTCTCTCCAAAGGATTGATTTGGAGTGCCTAATATTTCCTCTAAAATGAGCCACAGTAACAGACTGAAGTTGCTCCCAGTGATATCAATGGCAAAGTTCCCACCATCATCCTTACAGAACCAGGGCCCAAATATATCTGCAGCAGGACAACATCCCTTGCAATATCCCACTTATTAGGTCTGTGAATAACACTGCATACTCAATTCTCTCTAGTTTTGTATAAATAAGAGCCAAAGGGAAAAATTCAGCACTCAGATGAGATAACCCTGGATCAGTTCATTTCCAATTATTGTCAGAAAGTTAGTGACTGTGGATCAGATTCTGCTTTCAAAATATGCAGTACCCAATTATTTCCCTAATAGTCTCTAGTTTAGCCTTTGGGGAATGGGCACAGCAATGCCTAGATACAACATAAAAGAAATTTTATAGCCTATACTATACTGGTGAGGGAAGATTCTACCTGCATGTTCCCCAAAGCTTGTGAGGTTTTTTGTGGTTTAAGATTGAATCTGTACTAAGTTTCTCTTTATCTATTCTCCTTTGTGCTGAAAACAGTGAAAGGCAAAGAATATCTGGAAATAAGACAGAAAATACTGTTTCATTAAAACTCCTTTTTAAAGTCTTGCAAGAAAGTCTTGCAAGACTTCAGTCACTTCAGGTGACTGAAGTCTAAAAAGGCTTTTTATCCCTCCTTTCACCATATGTTCCAATATTTCAGACAAAACCCTCTTTTTATTCTTTATCTAATAACCTAATAATTGGTAAAAATCTTATCATAAAACAAGTCCATTCAGCATTATTGGAGCATGTTCTCATGGAACTCTCTCTTTTATTCACTGAAAGTTTCTAAGGGTTCTTATGATCTCCACAGAAAAAAAAAAAAGTGCTACAAAAGTACTACCAGAAACCTCAGCAAAGAAACCAGGATAATCTGTAATTTTTTTTTAAAGTTTTGTGTTGTGATTTAACCCAACAGGCAGGTAAATACCACCCAGCCAATTCCCTCACTCACCCCCACAGGGGGATGGGGGAGACAATCGGGAAAAAGGTAAAACTCTTTGCTTGAGATAAAGGCAGTTTAATAGGAGAGAAAAAGAAAGGAAAACAATTGTAATGATGATGATAAAAGGATGCACAAAACAGCTGCAGTCACTTGTCCTGGCTGTGCCCCCTCCCAGCTTCTTGTGCATCTCCAGCCTCCTCGCTGGCAGGGCAGTAGGAGAAGCTGAAAAGTCCTTGACTTAGTGAAAGCACTGGTCAGCAACAACTAAAACATCAACATTATTCTCATCCTAAATTCAAAATACAGCACTATACCAGGCAGAAATTACCTCCACCCAGCCAAAACCAGGACATTTTGTTAGTGTCCTTTATCATGAACACCATGTGGTGAAAGATTTCTTTTTTTTTTTTTTTTTGTTAAACTGGCAAGCTGCTGACAATTGCATTCATTTGCAGGAAGCAGACAGTCTTGCTTGTCTATGACCATGATTACAAGTCCAACAACACACTGGGGAAGACTTGAAGCATAATCTTTGAGGAACAGCAGATTTATTTACAGAAGGCAAGGAAAAAAGCATAGTTGAAGGCTATGTAGGATCATTTTCAGAGGCAGTGGGATTATAAAGCCCAACAAATCAACACATGCACTGAATGAAGATTCTCATTGATTAAGGAGCAAACAAAATGAAATCAGAAAGGACATAGTGTCATTTCTTTACTGAGTGGTAGGAGCCTCCATCACTGAGGGCCAAGACACCTTAGTAGCTTTGGCAGGCCATGCATTAACAGAGACCTTGGGATTATTCAATGACACCACAGAAAATTGACAATTCTCATGAGATGAACAAGAAGCTGTAGCAGGCTATGGGCTGCAGGGCCCTAATCCTTTCCTAGTGGGATACACAGCACCCAATAGGCTTGCAAGAGCAACATCACCCTTTCCTAAAAAATTACTTCCTTCTCATCCCCTTCCCCAGTATTCAGACCAGGTAACTGCTCTGATAATGCTAAAGAAAGGTCATAAGGAAGGTGTGAGTGCTCCCAGGTAACCAAATATTTCATCTAAACAGAAAGCTTCCTAAAAACTAACTTAAAGCAAGAATTCTGGGCATGTGCAACTTCATGGCACCATTTTGTTAGCAATTCTGCAAAGCATTTGCAAAATGCTTCTTTGTTTTCACCTGGTCACAGTGACATGCCCACACTGGTGGGACAGCAGGATTCAGGATTTAAGGAACAACACCTGCAGTTAGATATGACCGACTATTCTACATGCAGATCTAAACACCCCAAGAAAGGTAACACAAGTGGCTAGCAATTCATATATTTATATGTGAGCAGAATGGGGCCTAGGACACTGTTGGGTACTGCAAAAAAGTGTTAGTCACTATGAGGTAAATAGGCTAATGATGAGGGGAAGTACGAGACAGGACTTCACACAATACTTAGTTCCTACACAGTATAATACACAGAGCTAAAAAATACACTTAGTTCTTATATACTCTATTATTATAGTACCATTCATCAGGAGATCTCATATGTCTCAAAGTTGTCATTATCCTCATTTACAATGGCTGCTCTCAGGAGAGTCTGGCTGAGAATGACATGGGACTCCTGACTCAGATTTTCCCAGTTCTTTTTAATTTAAATTATGACCTTAATGTTATTAATGTTATGTTATGTTAGTATGATTATTTATATTTAATTTCCTTTTTAGTTTTTTCTTTAATAATGATATAATTTGAACTGACACAGTAACATGCTTTTCATATACTTCAGTTGAAATGGTGCCTAAGGGCAGTGAAATTCTCATCCATAAGCTGCATAAAGAAAAAACCTCTGGCAGTCAGAAGCTAAACACCTGCTAGAACTAGTGGCAGATCCAGATTTTTAAGAGAATTCCTGTTGCATAATGAAAACACAAAGAAGGGAAATGTGTGGGGTGATGGAATGGTATTAAAACCACGGCACTTAGGGAAAAAACGCAACAACTAGACCACTATATACTTCAGAGCTAAATAGTGAAGATTTTGACATGAAAGTTGTTCTCAGTGCAATTAAAACCAGAGACTTTTGTCATGTGGGGAAGGCTGAACAGTGACTCTTTATCATACATTGCAGGGCACTGCCATGCCTTTGATTGCTAAACACAGGGAGTTTTCTCCCTGCCCTCAATCTCTGCACATCTGTTTCTGATTCAGGTGCCAGGGAAAAACTGGCAAGTATTCGGCCCCCAAAAAAGGCTGCCCTAGCACTAGTGATTTTTCTTCATTGCATACTGTTTATACAATGTTGTCATCAGCAACAGTGTGGTGTTTGTCAAGAACTAAACAGGTAGATGAAATGGATGGAATTGTCTGCTACTGTAAATGACTACAAATTCTCATAACAGAAAGACCTGGAAACAGGCAAACTCTCAGCCACCAAGAACTGGAATAATTTCTTAATGGGAAAAAAACATCTTTGGTGCAACCATTTCGCAGATCAAATAGCCCAAAACTCAAGTAGCAAAACCCAAAAAGCATGCAACTAAACAACTTTGACAGATCAGGAAAATAGAAAGTTTCTGATCATCACAAACCATCACAAACCTTCTCAATGGATGGTCCTGTAAGTACCCCAGGAGAGCTTGTGCTAACACTGCTCTTCATCCATTTTACCAGCAGAGCCCCAAGAGCACCTGCTACCATCTTCTCAACATTTCTTCAAAGAGGGGCTGGGGAGGGGGGTGTATCCCATAGTTACAAAAGACAGACCACCCTGAATAAGAGTGTAAATAATCAAAATGGTTCTCCTCCCTGTTACCTCTAGCTGAGGAATCCTTTCTCACCTGAGACAAACCAGACTGTAGAGAATGCCACAGCCAGATGTTCACTCCCAGGCTGACATGATTTACAACAGCTCAGCACATGAATGCATCTAACACATGGTGAGGAAAACGTGATTTTTCCACTGTTAGTTTCCACAGCTTCTGATCATTTTAGTGATATTAACCCAAGTTCTTCGTCTACTTTTCTTTCTCCATTGCAATAAGTCCCCTTTGCAGGGTTTTTAGACTGAGCAGCCTTGCACATTGCCTCAGTCAGGCACATTTTCACAATAAGGAAGCAGTTAAATGGTCATGGCTCCGTTGTAGGAATGTTGGTTTAAGGCTATTAATAAGGCACATGAGGTGAATGCCTTTCAGCCAAGCACCCTCCACGTGTGCACACCTGTTTCAGCATGATTTTAAAAAGAAATTCCCTAAAGAAACTGTTTGTAGCACGCAGTCTCTAAGTCTCAAATGCATTTCTGCAAATATTCTAGAGGTTTTAAGCTTTTAGTGCTTTACAGGTGTCAGGAATACTGATAAACCAGCCACTAGGCAAAGCACACTACTTCCTAGTAAATCCTTTTTCCTAAAAAATTACTTTTGTCTTATTGTTCACCTGCCACTTTGAGATTATTGCCAATGACTTCCAGTATCTTTATCATTCCCACCTCATGTGCTGCTGCTGAAATGCTTTCCCAGACCGAGGTCCGCTGCTCTAACACTGCTACTCACTTCTCCAAGCACTCTAATTTGCCACATTTAAATCTCAGCTTAACTGCTCTCTCAGCCCAGTGATGCCAACCTTGATATTTACGATCCATCCCTTTTCCAGTTTCCTCTCATTTTTCGGGGGGAGAGAGGATGGTTGTTCAAGTGTATTTTGTCTTTCCCTCTTGCCAGTGAAAGCATCTCAAGCAGGGCAAAGTTTTAACTCTGTGTTGTACTGAGCCAGACACACTATCCACATTAAAAATTAAATGCTAACTAGAAAAAGTCAGTATCTGAACAAAAAGGAAATAATGCAACTATGAAAGAGGACCCACCACTAATCCAAAGATTGTCCCCTTCCTAGTCCCAGTTCATTTGCCAGCATTTACTAACAGCATTTCACATGTATACTCACTAATAAGCCACTACTTAGATAACTCTGCTTCAGCAGCAAACCCCAGAGCAATTAAAAGCTCACATGACAGATGCTGCAGGCATCTGTTCACTGACAACTGTTAAGACTAATGGTCATTAGTTTAATGACTCATTTTTGTTCTTCTATTCGATGTGTACAGTAATGCTGGAGGACTGATATGCTGAAGGGGAAAGGGCTCTTACTGAGGTGAGAAAAGATAAACACAGGCTCTGCTGCTGGAAAGAATGAAATAAATCCTCTGAATGAACCAGAATTGCTGAAACGTTAAAAGACACAGCTGAGCAAGTCAGAAATAAAACGAAAATAGAAACTGCTAATTCGGAACAGGGTGCCTGCTCTTATCAGGATATTTTCCAACACTACAACTTTATCACCCATCTTCCATGTCCAGTGAATAAATTTCATTAGGCAATTTTAAAAGGATCCAGGTGATTACAGAAAGACATTCAATGAACAGGAAAAGGATTAAAAAAAATGGACAGCACTGAAGAACATCTGTTATTCAAAGGCAAAACACTGTCTAATGTTTTGGAATTTAAAATGTTTGATGTCCTATTAAATGCTCTGCATGTTCTTTAAGTATTTTAAGCACCAAGTGTCTTCTCTGTGACTGATCTCACCAACATACCATTTTAACTCTTCTAATGGTCAATATTTCAAATGCAACCAGTAGCAAGTATAAGTGATTACAACAGTTATCACAGAGGGAACACTGAAAGATGGTCCATATGATTGTACCTGCTCCTCTTGTATTCTCATTCGAGCAGCTGAAGTTGAGTGAATTGCTTCACTCTCTGTGCATTACTCTGGGAACTTGGCTACCATATCCACATGTGTGACTTGCCAATACATACCACCTGCACGCTGAGGGAACGGAAGACCTTCCTGTGGAGGAATCTCTTCCCATCCTGTGTGGGTGTACAGAAGCAGATGTGTCCGTACGATGGATAGCTCCCAGGACAGATGAACTGAGACGTGTCATAAGTCATGCACTGCTTTCCAGTAATGATTATCTTTCTACAGGAAATTTAACAGAATAATTTTACTCCAGAATATCACACTGGAGTTTACGACGGCAGAGCAGATGGATAAGATAAATGGTCTTGCTTCCTTCTCTTTACCAGCAGTTTGAAGAATCTAACTGTAGGAGGTGATAAATTTTCAGCAGGTACCTAATTCCTGGCATTTCACTGAATCTACCTGCACCTAAAACTCAGATACACGACTGAACAGAAAGCAGAGGCTGTAGATAAGCTACTGAAAAGCCTTCCTACCTTGACCACTACAGGAAAGGTTATGGAGGGACCAATTCTCTTTATTGCTGCTGATACAATCAAATCTCTTCACACATTTGTCTTGCATGCAAAATGAGCAATCAGCTCTAAGTGCCAGAGACACTCTTTAGATGGCAAGTCGTTCAGGCCTCCCCTGCTTTAGTCAAGTGGAAAATACCACTATTTTTGTCAGATGTAGGATGACTACTAAGGAAAAACTTTTCAAAAGCATCTTTGATATACTGAATTCTAAAACAGTACACAAAATCTTGGATTGTCCACTTGACCTTGTCTTTTGACAAGCTGAAAAGTTGTCATGCCTCTTGTAGGACAAGTGATAGTCTGCTCACTACTTTTAAAAACAGCAAGGGCAGGGGGAAATGTGGAGTCCCCAATACCTGCCTCATGTCTAACCAATGGTGCAAAATCATCTACCCTTCTATGTCTAGCAGCTGCTCTTTTACCACCACCACTTGTAGGTAAGGCTAAACAGAATTCTTGACAGCACAGTTTAATTTTAAAGATTTACAGAAGGGCACTATTCCTACAGAATATTTTTCAACTATTCCTGAGCACTTTTGGAAGGATCTGTGGCAATAACCTCCCCTGAATTTTCTTATCCGCAGTCAGCTCTTAGTTTGCCAGTACAAGCTAATGTGAGCTTGGAGGCCAACCCTAACAGTTCAGTATCTAAAGCTTTAGCATGGTTCCAGATTCTCATATGTTTGTCTTTAGCATTCTAAGACTTTTCAAAATACAGACAGAATCCAAGAACAATGGACTGTGCAAAGGCAGGGAAATAAATTCATCCGCCCTTTTATTTAATTGCAGGAGATTCCTTTTGCCCTGTATATCTGTGACTTCTCAGACTAGAGACAATCACAAGCAGATCCTTCACAATCTAGTGAATTTGCAGTGGTGTGAAATACTGTGATCTTACTGATTCAGCTGATCTATTTTTATCCCACCTCATTATACATTTCTTCACATTCTCCACTGCTTTGCAAATTGGAAACAATAAGACAGTCTCACTCTCACTCTCAAGCTGTTCTGAAGTTATCTGTGGCAGTAATCCTATTTTCATTTGCACTTTTTTTACAGGCCTGGCTTCCTCTGCACCCTACACAGAGTAAAAGGCTATGATAAAAAGCCTAAACACCATCCATTTTAAATAACGAGACCCAAATATAAATCGTTACCTGTGTATTTCGCTGCAAGTTTGGCTGTACTTGGAATTATCAGTCCAGAACATCTCTATTTCAGAGCCCAGTCCTTTTGGCCAAGAGAGTTGTTCTTTTATCTTGACTATAGTGAAAAAAAGCCAACTTGCTAGCCTGACTCAGGTCGTAATTATTTTCTACCTTTACACAAGCTTTCTGTAATTCCAGGTAAAAAGGGTGAAGGAAATCCTACACATCCACACAAGGTGTAAAATTTCTTACCCTCTTGCAGAAAACCATTCAAAAATGACTGAATGAGATTTGTCCCTTCCCTGTTTGCTCCTTTTTTCTTAAAGTTAAGGATGGTGCATGTAGTGATTTCCCTCATTTTGTGTTACTCTAGCTTTAATAAGAGAGAAAGGGACTGACTGCAAATTGTTCTATTAAAAAAACCCCACAACCTATTTCTCAAAAAAAATCCTGATTATCTACTTATATAAAACTCTCAGAGAAGTAGCTACACATTTTAAAGGGAAGTATGGGACAATAATTAAATTCCAAGTCAAAATGCCTATGCCAAGAAGATTTAATATGGTCCCCAAATCTCAAATAGGCCAAAACTCTTCATTCCTGACATTTACAAACACAGAATCATTCCAAAATGCCTAAAAGCCATAAGAATCCGAACAAATGCCTATTCTAAATTAATGTGTTCTATATTACTTCTTTCTGGGAGGCTGGGGCCTGAAGACATATAGGAAAGGAAGAGTCTTTCTCCCAGTTCCTTACAAGGTATAAAAATTACACAAAAAAGTTCTAGCAATGTAACAGAAAACCTTGCACTTAAATCCTCAAGTCTACTCTGAGTGGACAAATAAAAAATCAAGGCACTCCAGTTAAATAAACAATCCCCTTACTACTAATCATCATATTTTTGTCTTCTCGTATATATGAAAAAAGCCAATTTATACTATTTTCAGAATAACATTCAAGGAACAGAGAAAGTTATGTACAGCACATTTTAAACAAAGTCAAAACATAGAAATCAAATTCAACTTCATTTGAGAAAGGTTTTAAAGAAATTTAAGTTAATAGAATAAACCCTTCTTTGTAAATCTCTTCTTATACTTTCCTTTAGTTAAAGATAACATATTGGATTTAAGTCCATACATAACTTATCAAATGCCTTTTTTTTTTACAGAGGATCTATTCATAGAAGCTTGTATTTGCAACATGTGCAGCAAATTATACTATTAAACATTCAATCCCAATAAAGTTTAAATTTCATCCCTAACAACAAAGCTCGCACAGATCTTGCTATACTTGAAATCAGATTCTAGAAATAACCAATAAGTCATAGGTTGTTATTATGATAATTAATAACTGCACATTTGAGATGTAAATATAGCTCATTATATGGAAGTGTTATGATGAAATGTTAAGAATAATCATTAAATTTTTCGCAGTTGGTAAATTAAAAAAGTAAACATCATTAAGATATAGGAAACTAACAGGTGAGAGCCTTGTGATTCAGTCTACACATCTCTAAAAAATGTGAGCTCTTATGTGCCCTCTGTAACAGCCAGGACTGATCCCAGTGAGAGGCCTTTGCAGCTCCAGAGCCTTGGGAAGAGCTGGGTACCACATCAACCCTCCTGCAATGCACAGAGGGGGAAATCACTACTACAGCACAGATCCTCTGGTACTAACAGCCCACACAAACTGCACTGGCTGCCAGGAAAGCCCTCCAGATAGAAAAAGGGGTGTAGATGAGCTACACCAGCATTCTAAAAGCTGAACAGAACTTAACAAGTATCAGTGAACAGAACTTGACAAGTTTCAGTGCAAATGCCTCTAGAGAGTAATAACAGTTTCTGAAAGCAAGATCCATTAGAATCAAGCATGTCCCCACAAATCTAAATTTTATTTCAACTCAAGTGGTCCATATATTATTTCTGACCTATCTAAAGTCAGTTATACAACTCTGAACAGGATTTTCTTCTAAGCTACTTTACTAAAAGAGTCAATTCCAACACAAAAAATAGATCAGGCATGTAGGCCCGTATTTTACGAGACCAATCGTGCCACTGCAAGCCCCTGTTCAAGCAGGTATTCAACCTAGTAAAATACATCAGCCTTCAACATAGATGCTTCAACATGAAGCATCATTCCTCATTTTTCTTGACCCATGTTCTCATTTAGCTGTGCAAAAAGCTCTGATTGTGTCTAATATCTCAACTAAACATAACGCCAGAGTAAATCATTGTTTTATGCAGCAGCCCTGTAACTTATATGTAGGAAGGGTCCATCAGGAACCTGCAGCCATCTAACACTTAATTCAAACTGAAACTTAACTAAAGACAATCTAAGTTTGCCAGAGACTTTGATAGTGCAATCACCTCTGCTACACACATATTTCCATACAGCATGCACACAGGAACGAAGTTTAAAACTTCAGCAATGAATTGAGACTTTCAGCACTGCACATCACCACCAAAAAGGGGGAGCTGTATTTTTCTAGGCTTGTTAAATGCTCCTGGTGAAACAATGTCCTAACTTTTCTCTGCAAAAGCATATACTCTGACAGGTACTAGGTACTTGAAGATGCAGATGTAATTTCTCACAATAATACAGATGTCTAACTCGTTCAAACCCATCCATCTTAGACACTGAAAATATCAAAAGAATAGGGTCCTCCATCACAAGGACAGGCTAATGGAACTGGATCTGTTTCCAATCAGCTGGGGAATCACATTATTAAAATCAGTAAATTGTTTCAGTAACATGGAGGAATTTCATGAAGGTGTTCAGAGCAATCTGGTTTCGAGAAGAGCTGAGAAAGAACTAGCAGGTGCAAGGATGTTGTACTAGAAAACTCTTTCTCAGGAGACTGGATAGAGTTGATGACATGGGAAACTTGGGTTGCCAACTTTCTACAGAGTATATAACACTGAAAGTCTGGGAAAATTAATTGGATTATGAAGGTCGAAGAGAGAGGCCAGCCCATTACTGAAAGATAATGTAATTGAATTTTGCCAGTTTTATCTGGATGATTACTCTCCAGCTGAAGGGCTAGTGCCACTTCTTCATTGCTGCTAGTCTGTTTTCTTCACTCCTCAGCTCTCTTCTTTCACAGACTCATCTGGAGCTAAAAAAGCATGTTAGTGAAAATTTCCCACAAAGGGGTGGTTTTGTGCAGTCAACTAAGCTTTCCACATGCTTATGGCAGCTTTTCTTGAGAGAATCTCAGAACTGAGTATCCTTACTCTCACAGTAAGGCATTCTTGAACAGAATAAGACCATGCTGAGTGGTAATAGTGGAACCTACAGGTTGGTTTTGACAATTCTGATCCAGACATGAACATTACTGGTTAACAATTCCATAATTCCTTCCCAGTCGTGCCAGAGGAATCTTACATCATGAGTTAAATTTTATTCATAGCTGAAGTCTATATTCAAAATAAGACTGGGCTATTATGGAAGCAAAGACTTTTAAAAATTGAAAACTCCCTTTGAAACACATGCTTTCCAGTAAGTGCAGCTAGCAAACTGCAAAACACAGTCAACATTCCAACACCATGATGTCAATTTTCATATGCACAGACAAAATGCTACATGTAGAAATCAACTCTGTCTTCCTTATTGGTGGTGTGCTTGTGTTTCCCTCTGCTCTCATCCTCAGAACTGCACCGTGCAGCCGAGAGTGCAACCCCTTAAAAGGCTGAAAGGCCTCTTTTGAATATAATAATTCTGACAAAATAGTGACATTGATTTTTAAAAAATGGATTTCCATGTTCTGCTTCAGTTCCCCTGAAAAACAGTGTGCATGCTCTAAGGACCAGTTTTGATGTTTCCCTCTGCAGCAGTTCAGAGAAATTCCTGCCAACAGGGATGGACTGGAACACCTGATAAAATGGTCTTCAGTGACACACAATAAAAAAGGAACATGTAAAAAAAATGGAAATCACTTCAACTATTGCAAGTTTTATAAGCAATAGGCAAACCATCTTTATTATTGTTTGGGGTTTTTTTCCAGAGAGACAAATACAGCCAATTTTCTAGAAAACAGCTGCAGACACAGCTTCAAATGCCATCTGTCCATAGCAGTTATATGAAGAAGAGATGGAATGATTCACACCACATAACAGGAAATAGGATAACCAACTAGTTAGCACTAATAAAATTCAGCCTCAGTTAGCTTGCTATGGGCAGGTCTTACTCCAGAAAAACTCCCACTGATGTCTCAGGCAAAGTGCCTGCAGACTTCACTTATTACTTAAGTGTAGGATGTTGTACTATTGAAGTAGAAAGCCTGAATCCTACAAAATAAGGTCTCACTTGTGGCACAGCAACTTAATGAAGTCCACAGAGCTCCCCAGCCTGCATCTTCTTCAGAACTGAGGTTTTGTAGTGCCTGGAGTACAAGTTCTCACATTGCCATGGATTCAAAGTTAACTTTTGGCAGACAGTGAATGATGGGACACTCCCATACTACTGTTGAACAGGATAAGGTCTTTTTCTCAGTGTTCTCAAGGACTGGCCTTAACATTTGAAACAGTAAAAAAAAAAAAAAGTCTAGAATTCCTGCATTTCCCCCATTTCTAAATAGTGGTGTCTATGTGACATATGACAGATGGCTCATAGAGGTCTAAATTCAGCAAGAAAAACAATCACTTATAAACAAATACATCACTGGTGTTTGCTAAGGACATAATTCAAGTAAGTTCAAAAGATCAGAACAAGACCCACACGTTCTGTTATCCCAGCTAAGGCCTTTCTCAAGATGGTTATCTACAGGAAGAAATTTTCTCCAAGAAAAGCTTAGTGTTCCCAGTATATCTCTGTTTCCCTTGGAGAAACCAGGAAAGTTGGGGGTTTTTTAATTAAAATTAACTCATAAATAAAAACTAAAAATCTAAAGTAATTTTTTCCCTTTCATAGTCACACTGCTAAGGGAAAAGCTTTAAAAGGCTGCCTGTTAAGAACAGGTGATGCTAACAGGATATTTGAAAGGCCCATGAGACTTACAGCACTCAGTAAAATGTATTTGCCTACTGATCTAATTGCTTACTAATTTTCAAATCTATTCCCACCAGATAAGTAATGGCATTTTAAGCCCAGCTCCTGGCATTAAAAATACATTCCTAGTTTCCTCTTAGCAGGAGATAAACAGATGTATGGTAAACCCCCATACATTAAGATAGTGTTCTGGAGGTTTTCCTTATAGTTTTAACCAAGCTATTGTGTTCCAAATTTAACTGAAAGAGAGAGGAAGAGGAAACGGGAAAAGCATTTGGGTGTGCAGTTTCACTGTGGGGTGAAGGCAAGTGCTCTCTCATTCAGGGAAAACGCCTGGAATATTTGTATTTTACAGAAGGACTGATCACATAATCAAACTGGAATTTAAGCCAAGCCATATTTAGTGAAATATCACAAGCCATTTCTCTATTTATCTTACTCAAGGAAATACTAGTGTTTGTTTAAAAATAGGAAGCTATTCCAGCAATGAAACCTAAATTTCCTTGCATACTTTAAAAAAATCATTCTAAAACTCTAAAATTTGAAAATGTAACAGTACCAGACACATCTTAAAAATGTTTGTATGAGAAAATTTAACAACAACATAAAAATAAAAGATTCCAGGTAAACATGAAGAAGCTCAGAATGTAGGCACCTATGTAGGTTTGGAGCAAGTTCTTATGCGTCCAGGACAAACCTCCAGATAATCCTGGAGTTTAGAGCATTTATTTCTTCATTAGTTATTTAAATGAGTCATAAGTGACAGTAGGTCTAGGATTGGTTCTAGTTCAATGATCCTCAAGTGTAGCTCCGAGGAACACCAAAATGACATAAGAGCTGAACTGGTTCAGACCAAGAACTATCAGCTTCCAACAGCAACCAGTAACTGGACACACAAAAAGCATGTCCAGAAAAAAGAAGTCTCAATACTTCTCTGGAATACTTTTGTAGACTCACTTTTCTTTTTCCCAGTACTCATCCTGTCTCCCCTGAAATCTCTGTAACCTTCTACTAAAGAACCATGGCAAGGAGTGCTAAATATTACATGGAGGACAACCACCTTGCACTGTTTTCAATCTCCCTTCTAGTAGTTTTATATAATGGCAGTTTTTTATGTTGAAAGAAACAAGTTACCAGCTGATTCCTGCCCAGCCTTTTCACCACATTCATACAGGGATCTGAACTATATATAGTAC
Source organism: Pseudopipra pipra (assembly GCF_036250125.1). Taxonomy (NCBI): domain Eukaryota; kingdom Metazoa; phylum Chordata; class Aves; order Passeriformes; family Pipridae; genus Pseudopipra; species Pseudopipra pipra. Next base: position 11,800,424 of record NC_087560.1, on the reverse strand, counting down.
ATAAGTGAGGGCAACCCGGGAATTCTTACAGCGAAAGGATGATACTCTTTGCTTTGTTTTACATCTTCCTTTCACAGTATTTCCTACCATTCAATTAGCACTGTTAACTGCTACCAGGGTCTCAGCTGGTTTTCTATGAAAAGACCTACCTGAGAATCACCAGTCTAGAGGAAACATAACTGTTAGTCACATAAAGCACCTCATGGTCATATAAATAAAATTAAAAAATCAGGGGACAAAACCAGAGCCTGTTCAAGCAGTCTTATCAGTTAGTGGCTTTAGCAAAACCCCCTACACAGCAAACAGCACACTCAGCCCATCTCTCCAGTGATAGATGTATTCCCTCGTCTGCTTTCAACCAAAATGGTGATGAGATCATCTGAAAGAATCTGTATTATGTTGCATGTACCTGGCAGTTTCCAACTAGAACATCATCTACCCAGCAGACAATACTCAAGACACTACTATGCTACTGGGTTGGTCAGCCAACATCCATGTTAGTCAACCAGGGAACAGTTTAAAGTGTTTGGAGACTCAAGAAAACAAAACACTGAATGAGTAGGGAGACCGTGAAAACATCTAATAAGAGCAGACTCTTGGGAGAGGAAGTGAAATCACATCTTAGCATATTTCAATGGTTATACAGCTACAGAGAGCACTGAGCTTGTGCTTCCACACCACTGCTACACCAACAAATGCTGCAGTAGCTCAGATAGCAAGGAAAATTCCCATCAGAAGAGGTAAATCTGAATTTATCAGAACCAGTACTTTCACATTTCTCCCTCCCAGTAGATGGCCTGGAGCAGCCACGTATACAAGCTGGGAAATGGCAACAAAAGGGGGGATATTTTGGAGCTGGTTAATCTCTCACTGAATCAGCCAGCTGGGAATAAAGCCAGTTTCTGCAATCTTCTCAGAGCTTCAGCAAGGTGCAGGCCAGGAAATACTTATTGCCAAATAAAGCTTGAGAAAACACAATTCCTTATTCTTTGCATTCTGTGACAGTGCAGGTGCCCCCATGTCATCTGACTTCTATGATTCTAAAGGGCAGGAGATCAGGCAGCTAAAGCTCTCCTCTTTACACCTTTATCTGCTGCACAGTGAGCCTCTGCAGGTCCTTCCATGTCTACACATTGCAAATGTTACCCCGTTCTGCCTGCATGCACTAACAGGAGACTGTATACTATAAATTTTAAGCAGCTTCAATTTTTGGCAAAGCACCTGATGACAGAAAAAACCCAACATTACATAAGTACAGAAATACATGATTCTACATATAAACAAATGTTCCACTTACTTAATGCTACAAATCAGCCTCATTAACCAGTTGGGACCTCCCACCATGACACAAATGACAACAGTTAGCATAGAACAACAATCTAGTAACTGCAATCATAACTGTAGTTTTAATATTGTTTCACAATTTAGTTGAGCTGACTTGCATTCACTGTGTTTCTAGTGCATCCAGAAGCATGACAAACTGACAATTCTTGGAAACCACATTTCTCAAAACAGACTGAGAATACTGTTTTCATTTTCTCTCCATAATGATGTTAAATCTAATAAATACAAAATTAGAAACAGAAATAACATTGTTGCTAAACACTTTATGTAATATGCTGTCTGGAAGGGATTTATTAGGCCAAGTTCTCAAAAACTGCCCTCCCTTTATAAACATGTGATACTTGTACTTGCACTTCTCAGATATTATCAAATATATACACACACTCAAGGACTAGAATTCACACACCAGGAACCTATTCTTTCAAAAGAATTATAAGGGTGGAAGTTTTGGTTTAACTAGCTAAATATGATGAGAAATACTTAGCCAGTTTTTTGGAAGTGCTTAAGGCACCTAATGCCTGGCTTCCATTAGATTAATTGAAATTTATCTTGTTACTTTTGAAAAATCCAGCTAAGCACCTACAAATGCAGCTGAGTACTTAACAGTGTTTGTGTTTAACATGTCTCAAGTCTTACTGAAAGTCATCAAAACACAAACCCTTCTGAAAATGCTGCTCTATCTGCATTGATTTAGCACCCTTGCACAGCTGATGATCATCAAAAAAGGAGCTCATAGAACCATCCTTCCTCCTACAGGTTGGAGAGAGGACATTTTGAAAATCTGACCCTTAAATTCCAGAGCACTTGATGGTCTATAACTTCATCTAATAACAAGTTCTCCCTTATAGGAAAGAAAGTTATATGAATGCTCTCAAAACCTAAAGGAATTATTGTCTATCACTGACAATAAAGTGAGTGCATGGGACATACCAGAACTCCAGTGCTTTACAGTTCCTGTGTGGGTCTTAGTAGTCTCTCCAGAGTTGCCATGGCTATATCTGATGTCCTTTCTGGAATGCTGTGCTCACTAACAAACTGTACTTCAGAAACAAACCCATTCTTTCATCATGCACGAACTCTCTCTGCTTTACAGAGATTTTGCCTAATAAAAATTACACTGGGATTGTTCAAGAGTGACTGTGTTGGACTGCTCACAGCCACAAGACTATCACCAGTATTGTCAACTGTATAAAACCTTAACACACTCACTGGACAGTGAAGTACAACATTTGCACAGTATGATATAACTCATGCCCACGACTTCTTGCATACCCTTACAACACAAACAAGTATGGAGAAGCACAGTTATAATCTGCTCCCACTATCACTGAAATTAAATTACTATATTTTACTACTTCATGGCAAGCCACATCATAGCTCCTGGGGATTCAGATGAGTACAGAGAAATGTTTAAAGAAAACCTTCAAACCCCAAAACTGCAGATAAATATGCGAATCCTACAGGTTCTAGAAGTAAAAGCAAATTAAAAGGACTCAGATTTTTAAATGTATATTCTTTTGAAGCAAAAATCATTATTTTGGATGGCTAAATTTTGAATTCTGGATTAATAGTACAAGGGCTTTAATAGTACCACAATCAATATTTTCTGTGATGCAAAGGCAGGAATGGAATTTCGTGTACTGTGCAAAACTGCCATCTCAGTGCTGTTTGTGCCCCAAATTTGGTAAGGAATATGAAAGATCCAGCTGCACCAAGCAGACCTCAATGAGTAATTATCAGTGACTAAGTGTTCAAGAATCTTCTAAAATCAAAGATCATCCTAGAGCTATTCCCTTATTTCTTGACTACTCTTTCAAGAGAAATTAGAAGCCACTGGCAGCTGTTAGAGATTATTCTTACACTTGAGGCTTCTCTAAGCATGCCAGACTCTTGGATATCTGGTTTGGGAAACAGCAATTTGCAGCTCTACACACAACTGATTTGAGAATCTCTGTCCAACTTTTAGGTAACTTCATCAGAAATTATCATAGTAGCAAATAAATGAGACAGTAAAAGGATGCCTTCATTGAGGACATCTGTACTCTTGGTCATCTCCCATAGCTGACTTTAATTTATGAGTACGTATTAAAAACTAAGTATTCATACATAGTTTGTGTCTCAAGTCACAAGGCACACACAGCCATTTTTTAGGCAATTCAATTCTTTTGGATTGTAAATTGAGGGTAATAGCAGTTCAGATTCTATGAGCACTGGCTGAGCAATCATTATCAGTCCTAAATTTAAAGCAAGTTCAGAAACTTAAACATAAGTTTTCTGGTAATGCTGTCACTGAGTTGCAACCTTGTCAATAGCAATGAATATTTTAAGTCAGAATATTTCTACAGAGTCTCAGATGAGTTATTTGTCTTTAGAAGCAGCATCTTAATCTTCAAACTAAGAATAAAACCACAGGTCTTTTGAGGCTGATGGCAAAACTCCAGATGGGTACAGAATTGCAACCTGCCTATAGAAATGGAAAACTGCTTCAGACTTAACTCAGAACCTGCAAATCTAATCCTGATATTTCTGTCAAAGTTACTGGAGTCTTAAGGATCCTCACTATTGTATGGCATGTAGTTCACCATCTATTTTCTGCATATCAGTGTGCAATACACTCAGTAACTGTAAAACAATAATCCAAAGGTTTTCCACAGAGATGTTCTCCAAGTCCACTATGTCATATAATGGACATCAGATTTTTGGCCTTGCAAATCTCAGCCTTGAAGACATTTACTATGTTGGTAGTTTTTGGCAGGTTGGTTATGGCAGAATTACTGTGAATACAATAATGTTTTCAGCATTTATATCCTTCATATCCAGAATATCACAGATAGTTAGAAAAAAATGATAATGCAGGCAGGGATTGCAGAAACATAAATCATGGAAGAAACCAACAGCTTATTCAATGATATGTGACCTATGAAACTTTTCCTTCCATAGAAACCCAGGGCTAATGCTTCTTAAACATCCAGACATGGTGTCTTTGCTGTTATTCCCTCTGCAGACATTATCAATCTCATGGCCCTTGGAGGCAAAATGTACTGACTTGTAGAGGGTTTGATTTGGACTGTAGGAACCTAAGAAAATTTCCTGTTTTGAAAACAACGAACCAGAGAATAAATCTAAAATGAATCCACGTGTAAAATTCTTGATGATATACATTTGCCTATATAAATCTGCTAGCCATCACTTCTTCCTGCCAGTAATCCATTAGGAAGAATATAAAGATATACAGTCCTACATACACTTAATAACAAATATAAGAGTATCTAGCTGATGTAATAAAATGGTGTAATAAAATGTTATCACTGGATTAAGAAAGAGTGGTTACTAGGCTGAGCATTCTGCCTTTTCAATCACAAATATGAACCAATATGTATGCAAGACATCACTTCAAAACAGCAAAACTGGACTTGGACACTTCTACTTCGTTAGCTTAACCATCTCCTAAAATCTGTAGTATTGATAGCTATCCTGCTACAATGTAAGAAAAAAAAAAAAGAGCCTTTTACACAATATTTAGCAATAAATGCAAGGCTAAGGATATAGCTGACATTCCCAAATACACATAATCTGTAGAATACAGTAACTTCTTTGGATAGAGTAATCATTTAAATCTTCAGAAACAATGAATTATTCCATGTTGCTGCTACCGTTTGATGGAGGAGTACTTTTTTTTTTTTCAAGAAAAAACATACAGACAATTTGCTTGTATGACCATTAGCTTCAGAATAATGCAGTTCCAATAATTTCATTTATATTGGCACATTCAAGAAAAAGTCAGCTCTATACTTGAAAAGAACACAGGCAAGGCTTACCTCCAAGTGATCTCTTCCTGAGTGATTTATGCCACTGCTCTTGGTCACAGAGCAGATTTAACAAACAGGCAGCTCAGTCATACCCAGGGCTAAACAATTCCCTGGGTTATCCTAGGAAACCTAACTTACCTAGCAGTATAGCAACTAATCTGCCCTTGACAAACTAATTTTGTCAAATTTGAGACATTCCACATTTGTAAGGGCAGAGTTCAGTTTGGAGCCCACCTAAACACCACGCTGTGCTTATTAACACGCTGTGAAGAATCGGAAAGGGCTCCTATAACCAAAGTTAACTTCCATTTCTTCTCAGGAACAGCTACCTCTTTTCCACAACTTCTCATGTTAAAGTTTTCTTTGCATTACATTCATACCACATTTCCACCACATTCTTTTAAAACGGTCATTATTTTCTTCTGTACCTGCCTCAGGCAGGATGAAATGAATCAACTGCACAGAAGTGATATGGCACGGGCTTGTGACCCTGCCCAGCATCCAATTGTTTCTAATTGATTAGCTCCAGACATAAGCACTTTAATAGCCAAAAACAACACAAGTGGAAGTTATGGTACAATATTGGGGTAAAGTGACTGTGTGTGGTCCATATAGTGCAGCCCCAAGCAACCAATTAAAGAATTAATGGTTATTGGATACCGAAAATATTATGTTAAATAATATGAAATATCTTTAATGTGCCTAAAATTGTGATAAAACACCTAAAACTTAGGAGCAGTAAGGCCTCTTACAAGATGGGGCTTAAGTGCTAATGACTCAAATATGCCAAACAGATTACAATATTTTAAAGGACAATCAAGACCATAAAAATTGACCTGGATTGAAATGTTCATAAAGCTACTCACAATAGCCTATTGATTACTACAATGTGTTTGGGTTGTTTTTATTATAAAGAAATAAGTGAAGCTATGCCAAACCATTCCTGGAGAAGAGGAAACTATGCCACTACTGGTTCCAGTTGTACAATAAGAAAAATACAACAGAAAAAATACAAGAAAAATACTGTAAAAGAAAAAAAAATGATCCCTTCACAACCAAGAGGCCCAAACATGAATTTGACATTTCCCTTCTCTGAGTTTCTATTCTTATCTTGAACAGAACTATTAAGGGAACTTCATATACTACTTTCTGAGTGTTTTATAGGGCTGGTTATTGCAGCATCACTCATCTCCTTGCACACAAAAATACAAGCTGAACAAGCACAGCAAATCAGTAGCTTTTTGTCCTTGGATAAGAAACATGCAGGCAAGAAGCAGATCCCACTACGGCCCCATCTGCTTGGACATGTGCTGAATGAACTGTTTTACTGCACAATTAATACAAATGTAAACTTTTACTTTCATGGTAAGCCCTTTACTCCAGTAACCAGTGTATTTTCATGATTGCTGCAACCATAATACAAATTAAGGAGGTGTTCATCAGCTGCCAAACGAGTCAGAGCACACAGCATGCTCAGCAGTGCTACTGAGGATGGGTTGGAGCCCCATTCCCACTCCCTTAAACCTCAAAGTCCACCCTAAATTCATCGTAGCTTACTAAGTTGTCTAATACAGTCTCCTCAGTTCTTCACACTCCTTTTGAATTTACTTTTGCCTGTTGTATTACTCTTAAATTCAAAATTCTTCAGGATGTTTATATGCTGCCCAGTACATCAGGCTCCAGTTTTAACGACCATTTCTCAGCATTGCAATAGTACAAACAGCACACAGCACTATTGCAGCAAACACTACTGCAGTAAACAGCAACATTAATTTCATATAAAGACTTTATTTTTTGTCAAAAACTCCTACAATGCTTCAAAAACCGATGCTGCTTATCAAAAAAAATATTCTCCAGTTTATTCAGTCATCATTTTCTAAGGATTTCTGGATTTTCGTGTATTTAAGATTGAAGAATCCTTGAAACACTCTGTGCTGTGGGAACTATCAGTACAGAGAATGACATACTATAATAACATCTCTGCTGCATGCCAGCACACCATATTTCTTGAAATACTCACTTCTTGGAACTGATTAGGCTCATGTGTCAGGCAATAGATCAGTTGGCAGCTATGGTTTTCCTCCATGGTTCCTGTACTCACTGAACACTTAAAGCACAAACCTTTTTGGACCACCTTCTGCAGACTTCCAAACCCTTGTCACTTACAATATCTCAACATTTATCAGGTGCTAAACTCCTAGGGACAAAGATCAGCTGTGCTGCCTAGAAAGACCCATGGCATCACACATCTGGCAAGATCTCCCTTTGGTCCCCATTTGTAAAGTCAGGTACAATATTACCAGTAAGAGAAAGAATATTAATTTTCCACATAAATGTATTTGAAAGTTCAGTGAAAGGAAAACCTCATTGGGAGTCTTTTAATCACAGTGCAGCTCCTTCGGCAGTTTTCTGTTTACAAACAGAAATCAAAGTGTGCAGCAACATCACCTGATAAAGGACCACGCATGACAACAGTGACAAGTTCATTACCTACCTGTAGGTGAGCATAGAGGGCAATAGCAAGCCAAGTGAACTCCCAGGAGAGCCCGGTGGCTTTAGGGTTGGCCATCCTCATGCCTTGGGGCTCTGCTGAGAGAAATTGGTTCAAATTACAAACAAAATCAAGTGGGCTCGGCCAGAATTTCAATGACTAAAGCAAACTGGGCCGGCCGTTGGAAGCAATGCAATGCAAACACCGGAGTGCTGTGCTGGCCAGAGGAGCAGGCGCAGCGCATGCCATGAGCACAGCCTGCAGGGCGAGGCTGCTCCAATTAGGGAACAGAAAAGGGGGAAAGTGAAAGGTTTGGGGAAGTTGGCAGTCGTGGACAAACTTGATTGTCTCCTGGATGTAGGAGAATTTATCAAACTGGGAACCCCTCCCATCATGATCTCTAGAAGGTAGAATCCAAGAAGCATAGGGTTTCTGATGTACTTTCCAGCACTTTCACCCACTCAAAGCTGAGCGCTCAGCTCTGAGATTTCAGCAGTCATTTGCACTGCCTTTAGCTCAGAGACTAAGCAATCAGGGCAGAATTCAAATAAAAGAAAAGGTTCCAGCAATTTTAGTGATCATCATGATTACAAGGCCAACATGAAATTGTCCATCACTTTTACTAAAACTTCCATTTAAAATTGCCAACAAAAAAACCCAACATTTAATAACGCTGCTACAACGTGCTAGTTCCTAGTGTCAATGCATCTTATTCCCTTAGACCACAGTGATGTCAAATTAGTGCAAATTTCACACACACCCTAATACACATGCACACACAAAAAACACTCCCACCCCCTCACTGGTTTGCCAAGCCCCACAGTGAATGCAAACTTCTCCTTCAAATTAAGCACTCCCTCCTAAAAGGTCAGACATGCCAAAGGAAAACCATCCATCCAAACAGTTCTTGCACCTGTCAACTGAACATAATTAAGATTCCTTACAGAAAGAAGTGTTTTATTCCCTGCCTCCAAAAAAAACCAACCAGCCAAACAAACAAACAAAAAAACTTAAAAGTTCCCTTCCCTCCTAAAATCTTTCCCACTTCTGGATGCTTTTGCCATTGAAAAGTTTCAATTAGCTATAACAATAAATAAAATTCTTATTTTTTCCCCCTTGGCTGGGCATTGCCAAGAGCCCCAGCTGGCCCAACTCGCCGGGCTGCAGTCCTTCCCAGGTGCCGGTGCCTGGGCTGCCCAAGGGCTGCAGAAGCACCCGCGTCGCTTCGCCCTCCCGGAGACCCCTCTAGGGCTACCTTCGCCCAGCACCGCAGCCGCCCCAGGTCGGGCCGATCCCGACCGTGCCTCGCCGAGGGATCCCGCTGAGGACAGCGGGTCGGGAGAGGCTGCCCTGCCCCAGGGCCATCCCCGAGCTCACCCACCTGGAGCGGCGCGGCGGGGAGCGGGCCGGGCACGGCCGGCGCACGGCAGAGTCTCGGCTGTCACGGCCCCGGGGATGCAGCATCCTGCCCCGCCGGCGGCGGCCCCTCCCTCACGCCAGGCTCCAGCCCACCGCCGCGCCCCAGCCAAGGTCCTACAGGCTGCTGGCAGCGGGCCGCCCCCGGCCGGAGGAGCCCGGGCGCCTCCACCTGCGGCGCGGGGCCGCGGCCCGGCCCGGCTCCCGCTCCGCGCCCCCCGCGCAGCCTCTGCCTCCCCGGCCAGCGCAGGCGGGCGGGCGGCCAAGGAGGTCCGTCCTCCCCACCCCCGGCCGCGGAGGCACTGGCGACGCGCCGATGTCGAGGGCCGAGACCCCGGCAGCCCCGGGACCAAGTGGTTCGTCTTCCCCCGAGGGGCAAAAGCTACCGTGAAGTCAGCCTCCGAGTCTGATGCAAAGCAGCTTCCAAAACCGCAACCATCCTGTGTCTCATCTCCAAGTAACTCTCACAATACAGCTGCAAATCTGCTCGCACACCGAGGAGGTCTTTAATCATGCTGCCCTCTACGATATTTTTAGGTTTCCTACTGTAAATCTGACGAGTATGTCTCGCACGACAGATTTGCTCTCGTTCTCCCTCTGAGCTTCGAGCTGTTAGACAGGAACGCCAAAATCCTCTACCTTTGCGCTACGGCTTCCACTGATATCCCAAGCTTCTCGTCGAGTCCGCTACGAGCACCACGTAAAGAAAGGGCTCTGATCCCTGCCACTGAAGTTAAAAATATGCTCCAGTGAACTAAACATAACCGATGAAGAGTTTGTTCAAGTATGTTGCACTGGAAACTTTTCCAATCTGTTTAGGTTTCTCACCAGCACGGGAAGGCGCCTCCTCTATCGTTAGGAACAGAGTGCCCTCTGCTGAAACCAGCCTGCCAGAGACCTGGAGCTGACAGCCTGCGGGAGAGCCGCTCTACCGGCCGGGAGCAGCGCGAAGGCTCGCTGGGACATCACAGACCTCGCAGGGACACCCACCTGCCCGGGCTGCCTCATCCGTGCCACTGTAACTCACAGGCTGCTCTGTCTCGGGTTCACCCTGACAGCTGAGGAAAGCTGTTCCTCCCAGTCTGTACATTATCATGATAATAGGCTGTGGAACAGGCAGGAGTACTGCTAAGAACCCTATCTTCTCTTTTTCTAATACTGGTCAGCTAAAAGTGTATCAACTTTCTGGGAAGCTTGGCTTTCCGTCCATTTCAGTTGCTACAGTAACTTAAACCCTTAGTCTTTTCACTGTGACTTCAATTACACCCTGCAATTTGTTATCTTCCAAAAAGACATACTCCTGCAGTCAGCATATGCCTCAGACTTGATCACAGGTGATTTTAAAGCCAGAATTTAGCCATTAGATCATCTGATGGAGCAAATCCATTTTCCTGTCCCACAGGGATTCACTACTACAAGATGAAGCTGACCCTCAAGACCTGACATCTACTTAGGACTGAACACAATTGGCACCATCCTTATTTAGATTATCTCTTCTCTCACAATTATTCACCCTTCAATAGCGAAGCAGTCCCCTGGGTCCCTGAAGCAAAACCTGCAGAGTGAACTATCAATTTGTTTGCTAGATGGGTATATTTAGACAAAATAGCCCTGGCTATATTCCTAGCACTGGTATTAGCCATGGATTACATGGAAAGGTTTGGCTCCAAGATTCTAACAAAGTTTCCCACATTGGAATGCTGGTCAGCATTTCATTCTTTTTCCCTTTTTTCTGCTACGCATCTCTGTGTTCTCTTTCTCCTTCCAGCTTACTCTGATACATTCCTTCAATGCTGCTCTTGATCATTTTATTCAGATCAGTTGGTTGTGTGTATTCCTAAAAATAAAGGATAATTGAACATTGCACACACAAGTAGAAACATTGCTCATCTGCAATGAATTTGAACGTAGAAAAGTTGTGTACTAGAAAGTAGCCTAGATTAGGTCTCATCAAATCCAGCTACTGAAGTGAGCCTTCTGTTTACACATACACACAATTCTTTGTGATCTTGGTCCCAGGTTAGAGGTTCTATGTCTGAATTTATACAGCATGTAAGAAAACTGAGTTAAGGACCCACAACACTACTCCCTAGGGACATTTCAAAACCAGCACTACCTCCCAAGGAGATTTCAAAACCAGCATTACGGTAAATAACACAAGTGCCTTCTGCTACCTACCTCATAAAGTAGCAGTCAGCAACATCTTGCCCCAGCTGCTGAAATTATTTAGGTGTTGTTAATCCCATTCTCCCCCACAATCCACTGTCTGGTTTTTTTTCTTACACTGAAATCATGCTTTTTGCAAGGAAGATGGGCACACAAAAAAATGACAGTATTCAGAGCATAAAAATAGCCTTAGCCACCTATTACAAACTATGCAGGGTTTTGGACAGCATTTTCCTATGTGAAACTCATTCTCATTAAATGGTGATTTGTGTTCTCCTTTATCCAATTTATTTTCTTTACCTCAGCCTCACTCCACACTCCTGCCACTTTACTCTTTTGTTTTTAGATTTCCAGTTAAGATGAAAGGTTTCAAATTTTGACTCCTATTGGAGGTCTCTATAACCCCTTCTGCTGACCCAAGCAAAAACTGAACGAAACTCAGGTGTCCTGAAACTCAGGCAAGATGGGATTGACAACAAGCACTTCAAAATTCACAGTACCTGCAACTCCATGGCAAACCCCTTCAATACACACCCTAACGTTAAAAGGCCATAAACTTAGGCTCTGGATGCCTAATTTTCATCCCTGGAGAAGTTTGTCAGCAATTCTGCAAAAACTAATTGACCAGTCAAGTTTAAAATAAATCTTTTTCTAAGGAAACATTAGACTTCTCTTCTCCTCACTCTGCCTTGTCTGTATGGATTATAATTTTTCAAGACAATAATTTTTCTTTGCCTGTTATATCATGTTTGCACATCCCTGGGCCAGTGTCAAGTGCTTTATGTATTACCTTATTAGCAGTTTTTACCACACAGTCTTCTAATTCCCACTCATGCCGCATTAGCTCTGCAGAATCAGTGTAAGATTTTTGAATAGGAGACTGTAGCAATGCTTTTAACACTCAGAGTTCAGATGTATTATCTCTTGTTATTAGCAATGCTTCTTTATTCCATATATGCTTTGCTTTTGCTGTTCCCTAGATTATGCATCATTTAAATTACATTAAATACGACAACTGTAAAGCCCTTACTGTTCATAAAATTGTGAAATATGGACATTTGCACTTATTATTTCTTTGAACACAATTGTAATCTCATCCATCTGGACAGCTGGCATGGGCTCTCATGAGGAAGATGGTTGGAAATATGATGGTGTTATCCTTTGTTTTACACAGGCTTAATACCATGTGTCTTCACTATGAAACATAGCCATGAAGTGTTTTGTAATTTCTTGATTTATGTTCAACTGTAACAGAAAATTTCAATTTACACTCAACAGTGCAGGCAGAAGTGGCAGAGAAAAAAAGATTTTGAAAGATATAGCTAAGGGCCAAACTGAAGAAAATTAAATCTCTGGTCTGGCAAACAAGAAACCTCTGTTAAATCACATGATAACCACCAGATTTCACTCTCTGAACATTAACAGAAAACCTTCACATCTAAAGAGAAAACCCACATTTCTCTACTTAGCTTTGTCCTGAAATGCAGGTAGACATACTTTTTCAGCAGATTCCACTTATATATAAATATTCCCTCAAAACAAAATCAACTACACAAATCTGATGATCACGAAGGCCATTCTTTCATCACAATAAAAGTCTGTACTACTAAGGAAAAAATATGTTTGGCTAAACTACAAATTTAAAATCCATTGGAACAGTGCAGAACAACTTTTGGCTCATAAATCAGCATTCTGACTAATGAATAACAAAACTGGAAGTATCCTGCTGAGGCCCTGTGTAGAAACTGCATTTTGGTTCAAGGCCCTAAAGTTATCAGTAATGGAGCTGCACCTGATTGACTAATGAAAGCAAAATGTTAAATTTCCTGTAACAAGTCATGAGAACCCTGACATGGTCTAATCAGTTCTTTGGCCCTGCATTGTATTTGCACAGGGTGCTTGTTTACTCTGAAATAACAAGCTCTCCGGGGTAGAGAGCAATCACACACTGTCACACTTCACTAGTATGTTATACCCTGTAAAGAGGAAAGCCTCTATTAGTATAAAGTTCAGCCACAGAGCTGTGGCTTTCATTTCTTGGTGTTATGGAACCCATTGCATTCCATGTAGATCCTTGCCCTGGGCTTTGGAATCAGCTCCATCAATATAGCAAGTAGAAAAAAATTCTTGAGGCTTACAGAAAGAAAAACTACTTATGTATAGACCTAAACATTATAGAAGAAAACTACTGCCTTTCTCTCAGTTTGTGTTCAAATTACTTTAGAATTAACTAATAACAGTATATACAAATGGTCACTATTTCAAGTATTCGAGTAAATATTTGTCCTTTCTTTTCTCTCAAATTCCTTTTTATCCTCAAGCAAAACAACTTGTGGCTCATTTACAATTTGTGGATCATATTTATGATCCTGTACAGTAGGAGCAGAACAAACCCATCTTGATTCAAATGGCACAAACTTACTTTCTGTTGTAGTTCAGAGTTCATAGCCCTAACTAAAAAGTTGGAATAGGCATTCAAGGTAAACTTATAATACATTTACATTGTCATTTTGTGGTTCTGCAGCATATATTTTCAAAAGGATCTAGGTGATTATGTTGGGCATAATTAGAATACGTGAATTTGTATTAATAAAGGTTGAATGCAGAAAAGGCAAAATGAAAAATTCATTACAGATGTAAAATAGCCTCAGTTTATATGGACATAGCAATGTGTTCTTTAACAGACTTTCTTCCTAGTTTATAATAACACAACCCCACTGAGACTGTGGATATGCCATATCCTGAACTTGTCTGGATATGAATTGAATTCCTGAACTTGTCTGGCATTTTCTTCTCATGCAACAGTGACAATGATCTGTTTTCCTCATTCTGTGATGGCCTTTACTTGTGTGATTGTTAAAAATAAAACATTATTGAGTGCTTTGTGAAAGAGGCAACATTTGGTGAATAAACAGGGGATCTGAGGAAATCAATTATATTGCAAGTCACGAGCAACAGACAAAGGTCAGCAGGACAATTACTGCCCTCACTGTAACAGCTCACTGGGGAAAAGCAAGAGCAAAGTAGGTGACCTGTGTCTCACAAGATGACTTGTACATGTCCCTACATGAGCATCTAAAGATGCACAGCAATATAGAAACAGAAGAGAACAGAAGAAAGGAGCAAACAAGGTAAAGGAATAAAAAAAAAAAAGTTAGAAGAAATACATGATACATCATTGAGAGGGATACCAGCGACACAGACAATGTGGGTTATGAAGATGAATGTGTGCTACATAAAGCTGGAAGAGAAGGTGCATCTTCAGACAGTGAGCCAGACACTGGTCACAGCAGTATCAATACAGACTATGCATAGCAACAGCTCCTCTGTGTTTGTACCCAAGGGGAGAATTTGGTCACCGGCAACTGGAAACCAGGACAACCTAAGCCAGAATCTTGTCCAGTGTCACCTCCAAAATGCTGTTACCACATGTATTTTCTACATTTCACATTTTACCAAACACAATCTATTGTTTACTTTTGCATCTGGTAAAGCCACAAATAAATATATTTCTTTCCTGGTTACCAACTTATAAAAGGTTGTTCCAACACAGGCAAAACCCACTATAAGACAACTGACTTGTACTGCTTAATTTAACAAGGCAAGGAGGGCCCTATGCTGGAGTACTACACAGGATCACCTGTGCAGTTACATGTTCTCCAAAGGGCTTTTCCATCTCTGTGTACCATCATCAATGACACAGAAACAGAAACTGCCCTTTAACCTTTCCAGGGGGTAATCTCTAATTTTCTCATGGAGCCCCCATACCTACTGTAGTGCTATGGCAACCAATATCAGGCCAACAGAACTCCTTTTGTCTCTCTGGTCATGTGTGAGTCACTAACAGCTGTCTGTAAATAGATTGCTTAGCAAAGTATTTATTGATACATTCCAATGCCTCAGAGTAATATAATTTGAAACAATATTACTGCTTTATGTACCAATTTCTTAAACTGTTATAAAGGCTGTCCAGTGATACCTTGCTTTGTTTCCAATGAGTATATAGGAAAAGACCCTCATGACTTCCAGAAGAGAACAACTTCCAGAGAAATGCACTAAAATGCTATGAAATTTTTTGTTGCTTATGCTAATTCTGCATCTACGCCTATATTTGTCAGCACAATATTGCCACAATAATCAATACTCTGCACTTACTATGCAGAGCCTCAACTGCATTCAACCCTTGAAAAGTATATATGAATTAAAGCATTTTGTATTAAGTCACAGAAGAGTCTAGAAAGAGATATTACTATCAACAAACTTGGCCTTACCTAAGTTTTCAGCAGTCATTGCTCTAACAAACTCTCATCCAAGGAGAGGCAAGGTCCAGCTTCGTCCTGGTAGACGGAGAGCCCAGTCAGGTGGCCAGGCTGGCAGGGCAGGGGCCACACAAGCTGCAGCCTGTCCCACTGCTTCTAGGCAAAACACACAGGGAGCTAGAGATGACAGTCTCTAGCTGTGCAGAGTCCAGGCAAAGTTGCAGTAACCAGGCAGGAACAAAATCAAGCCAGAAAAAAAATCAGTCCATGGGCTACCAGAGACCACAGCTCAGCAAACCTGCAGGAGAGCCAGGCCAGAGCTTAAATGGAGCTCCAGCACCCCCAGGAAGCAGCGTGGGCAGGAGCCCCAGCTGAAGCTGATCAAGGTCGTACAGGTGTGTTGGTCCACCCAGAGCCCTGGCAACACTTTGGGAGCAATAGGGACACACTGCTTACACATGCCTGGAATCAGTTAGCAAATACCTAAGGAAAAGGATAGCAAGAAGTTCACCTGACTTTTTCATGGGATTTATTGTATCACTGCAATGCTGTATTCTTTTTTTTTGCCTAATTTCACCAACTCAATGTCAAGGGCTTTATTAAAATACTTGAAAAAATCCACTTTTATTTTTAATTCCAACTTTGTGGTACCTGCTAATACTGTTTAAATCTCCCATATTTCCATTTTCCTGTAAAAGGACTATTTGTAGAATAGCTTTTATGGTGTTTTAGTCTAGGACATATACCTTTTCCCACAATTTTTCCTGATACCCTCCCTATCTCTTAATCCTGAAACATTCCTAATATCTTTATCCTTGAATCAGTAGAAAAGGATGGCAGAGGCTTATCCCTGCAGGAATTCTGCAGCTATGCTTGTGGTCTAAGCAGTACAGACTATGAAAGAGTCAGAAAAAATATCAGAAAGGAGAGTCAGCAACAGACTTCCACTATGCTCTCCTTAAGTTGCCACCTTCTGTTCTCACACAGGAAGAGTAGGTAAAGAATCCAAAAGATAAAACTAGCTCAGACTATTTTTGAACTATTTCTTTTAGCTGTTTCTGTTTGCACTATTATAAAACTTTGGCAGGCACGGAAAATATTCTTAGAATAGCAGATTTCTTGCTTTGTTCCGCATCTGTTCCAAAACCATACAATGTATTTGAACAGCTGGCCAGTAACATGCAACAATCAAGTGTGGCAGCGACAAACGATCACATTCTTTGATGAAGACTGAGGTTTCAAAGCTGAAATAAACCCTCAGATGTACATCTTGGTCTTAGGGCTACATGTTCAGATTTAAATCATAGTTTTTATTTTTCTTGAATTGAGCTTTCTATTGGCAATAAAGGACAAAAAAGTACTCATTACATCAAAATAAAACACTGGAACTACTCTGCAGAAAAGAATTTCCTGGTGGTGTTGCTAGGACGAGAACCAGAGGAGCTCAGTCTGGCCGTGTGTCATTACTGTGCTGCACGTAGCTTTAGAATCTTGAAATTATGTTTTGCTTTTTACACAAATGTGTAAAGATGATCTGAAGAATAACCCCTGATGAGCATTCATACCTCCTTCGTTGTCCTTATGTCCTTTGTAACTTTGTATCCAGGGGTATACATCACCTTATTCTAAAATCCCCAGCTACAGCCTTGGGCCCAGCTATGTTGGTCTCCAATATTACCTGCCTGCCCACCTATAAAGTGAAGCTTGATTTTATGCCTACAACCTTCATAAAACCTATCTTTACGTTTAAAGACCTCCGAGAGGATGTCAAGGTCATTTTTACATGTAGGAAATAACATTAACCTAAGCTAAGATCTCAAGTGACATTTCTTGTAACTGCCACAACAAACATAATAATTAACAGTTAGAGTAATGTTCAGAGATTTTGGTGCTCATACTGAATGAGATCTTTACAGCATCTGCTCTCCAAAACGTAAGTGAACAAGCATAAATTAATTAGCTACTGGAGGAGACTGACAACTATCACTGTATGTATCACTTACTAAAGAAGTGCTGAAGCAACCTGATTGTTGAAGCAATCAGTACTGAACGCTGATTTTCATAAAATGTAATTAGTGTAAACCTTTGCAGACTGCTTCACACAGTTGTCTTCACGCAGGTCCTCCTTCCACCTCTGTTCTATCACACTGGGATGGCTGATAGGAAAGCTAAAAATTATCACCAAGATCAGAACAAAAAGGTTATTTTCATCAGCTGAACAGTTTGAAAAAACAAAACAGATAGAACAGGCAGAACACTGACGCAGCATCATGCTGGAGTATGAGCATCACTGCAGCTGTCATGCATCTTCCTAAACCTGCGATTCTGTTTTCACCCCGATCGCTTGCACAAGTCTGTGAGAACGCTGGGCTGCGGAAGGTTTTTCCTTCCTCCGCCCTCTCCGGGCAGCACCATTGGGCTGATAAGATGCAGCAAGGCACGTGTGAAAGATAAAGCAGGGAAGAGAAGGAGGAAAATAAAAAAAAAAAAAAAAAAAAAAAAAGTCTGTTTTCTACATGAGATCCTGATCGTCTGGGCCGCCGCGGGGCACAGCCCGAGCCCTTTAAGCTGCCCACCCTCTCCGCGGGCCGGCGGCAGCTGCCGGCTATTTGGCGGCTATTTATACCGGGGCGGCGGCGGGCGCTGGGTGTCCTGCGCGGGGCGGTCCCGGCGGCGGCGGGGCCCGGGCAGGAGCTGCCATGGCCACGGAGTTCCCCCCCACGCCGGCCAGAGGCGGCCGCGCCGCGGAGACGCCGCTGAGCCCGGCGCGGCTGAGCCGGCTGCAGGAGAAGGAGGAGCTGCAGCAGCTCAATGACCGCCTGGCCGCCTACATCGAGCGGGTGCGGGCGCTGGAGGCCGACAACTCGGCGCTGCAGCTGCGACTGAGCGAGCAGGAGGCGGGCACCGACCGGGAGCTGGACTGTCTGCGGCTGCACTACCAGGCGGAGCTGGCCGACGCCCGCCGGGCGCTGGACGACATCGCCATCGAGCGGGCTACGCTGCAGGTGGAGCTGGGCAAGATCGGCGAGGATCACCGGCAGCTGCACGTCCGGTCGGTGCCCCGGCCCCGAGCAGGCCTCCCTGGCTGGGGACACCCCGGGGAGCCGGCCCTTTGGGGCTCCTGCGGGATGAGGGGAAGGGGATGCTGCTGGCAAGAGCTGTGTGTTGTAGGGGGAGTGCACAGGGATGTTGAGTGTATGGGTCGTGCAGGGGTGACACCCCAAAGGCTCTCTGGGGTTGGAGTATCTTGGGTTAGGAGACATCTGGATTCCTGTTCTGAAGGCGAGCTGTAGGGACACTACTGGGAGTGCCTCCTCTGGTGGTGCTATGGGGTGGCGTGGCACCTGGGATGGGCATGGGGCTCTGTCAAAATTTGGGGTGCTGAGTGCTCTTATAGGGTATGCATGCAAAGCTGCATGGGTTTGGCACCACACCTGTGTTTACAAATGCTCAAGATGCTGGAAAGTATCTAGAAAGTTATGGAAGCAGTGGAAGGAGTGTTTGTATGGAGTAGTGCACATCTCTTTCGGGCTGTTTTGCTCAGGCATTGTCCAGAGAAGGCAGTCCTGGGAGCACTATAGCTTACCTGGTCCAGGTTGGTACTTCGTAGGAGTTTTCCTAGTGGCTTTTGGGTCTGGATTTACATGCTACTGGGATAAGCTGCCTGCTGTTTCAGCTGGACTTTCTTGTAAGATGTGTATCCTGAGCCTGGAATCATCTTCTTGTCTAGTCTTGCCTAGCCTGGAACAAAGGGGTGGCCCAATGTAAGTGCAATCACATCCTCTTGAAGGAGGGAAGAGGAGTGTAGTGAAGGGGAGGAAACAAGTGTCCAATCCCAACAAGCTTCCTTTCTGGATATATACAGCATACTAGCACTGCTAGTTACTTTAATGACCCATTGTACCCCTAAATCACCTACAGACTTGTAATAATTTGGGTGTCCACAGGCCTCCAACATCTTGTTATAAACATGTAATCATAGCAAACTTAGGCACTAGCTTCTTTTTTTAATGCCTATATGGAGCAAGTACTGCCCCCTCATAGGCTCAGTAGCTGTTCTGCTTAGGAATAAAATGTGTTTTTACTCTAAGCTTCTGTTTTCATCTGCATAGCTGTTGTTGGGCTTGTCTCAGTCATGCTGGGTTTTGGCTCACAGATCTGTTTCATAAATCTAACCAGCCACTTGACTGGACAGTGAGGAGAGGGGTAATGCCTGTTCTAAAACTTTTCTGCTGCTCTTTGTGTTTGTATAACTTTGGTTTTGTTTATAAAGCTTTAGACTTGGCAGGTATGCAGTCCTCTAGACTGTTGTTTTTTCTTTACTTTCACTAGGTCTTAGAAGTGGTTAAATTTACATCCCATGGGAAATGATATCCAGTACATACTGTTTTCTGAAAGGACTAGACTGAAGTCCTAATATTGTGTGTTGTATCTGGGCTGCCTAACTGCAAATGTCTCAGATGACTTGGAACAAACTTTGAGGGTATCGTGCCCTTAATATATACACCCTTTAAATAACCTGGTGGCTATTTAACTCTTATGGTATGGAATGTCACCAGATAATTTCCCAACAGCATTAACTATTGGCTCTGACTAATCACAAGTTGAGAGACTCAAAGTTTATGATGACTTACTGCATTTCAGTTTTTTTCTTACTACTTACAGTGGTGACTGGAAGTAGGCCAAGGATGTTTGGGGAGGAGGAGTTGTAGATAAGCATATCAGTTGGTTGAATTCAGAGCCTGAGGAAGGTCAAAGCAACTACAGTAACACAGCAGAGAGAGACAAGACCAGTTCCTTTCTGCATCAGGGAGTATAGATGTGCATTTTCCTGCTGAACTGACACATGGAGTAGCAGCTGAGGCCATAAGAATGAATTCTGTACATGCTGTTGATGTCCTCTGGTCTTGACAAACTGGAGTTGAACACATACCTGAAATATTCTGGTAAAATTATTTAAATTCTTCAGATCAAGCATATGTGACATCCTGACTTACAGAGAATGTGATTGGCAGGGCCTCAAAGTTTTTGCTTGTAATTGATAGTCAGTAACTCACACTTAGTTCTAGAATGGTTGGTATATGGAATGGTGCAGAGTACTGTAACTGTCCCTGCATGATGGTATAAAGTGGTGTTCAGAACCCCAAACTTGGTTTAAAAAGGGTAATAAAAGCTCTTGTCCAAGTCAGACTCTTTAAATTATTGTTCTTAAAGATGAAATTACTCAGTCCAGGTTTCTTTGAAAATATTTGTCAGGAAAGAATCTAGGAAACCTCAGCCTGGCTGTCAGAGGCTTACTCTGGGAAAGTGGACTGCTAAAGCACAGATAGTAATGGAATTTCAGTTTTGCAAACACTTTGATTGCAGAATGAAATTTATATTATTGTAGGATGAAACAGTCAATATTATTACTATGTAGTGTTACTGATATACTTAATATCAGTATATATAATACAGTAAGTGGTAGGAGAGACCCAAAAGGAAGGTGAATACTTAGAAAAGAAAGAAGCCTGTAAATACTAAAACTATAACACATTATCTGTTTTTCATAGTTAGTAGAGCTACTTTCCTCTTAGAGTCTGAGTAAAGACTAAATAACCTCTGCTAGCAAAGCACAGTCAACAAAGGTCTCTGTAGAGCAGGGCTAAAAAAGGCCTTGAACAAGAACCTGATGTAACCAGATGCCCCAGGCCTGTGTTGGAAGCAGCCATACCTGCATCCCTTCTAGCAGATTTTGTAACTCTTATTTTAAGTTCCAGATGATGGAGATTCCAGAATATCCCCCCCAAGCAATGTGCTTCCATGTTGAACTACTGTTAGTTTCTTCCCCCTAACATCTAACCTGAATATTCCTTCCTGCAATTTAAGCCTGCAGCTTCCCATCTGTTCTACAACAGACATGGAAAATAGATTCCCTTCATGTATGTAAAGGCTGTTCTGTCTCCTGTCACTTTTCTGTTCTCTAGACTAAACAACCCCAAGTTTTTTCCAATCTTTCCTTGCAATCCAGGCTTTCTAGAGCTGATCAATCCTGCAGAATTGCTTTGGACTCTCTCCAACTCTGCTCTGTTATCCACTGGAAAACTCATTGTATGAACTAACACAACTTTGCCACTTGGCAGAAGAGATTTTACGAAAACAGATTGAGGCCTTTACTCTTTGCAAGCTCAAGTCTGAGTTTTGAGCAGGAACTCAAGAGTCTGGATAGTGGGCAGGGCAACTGCAAAGGATTTTAAAAGTTGGAGTAGTGTGGGGAGTTATCGCTGTGTTCTTTGACAGAACTCACTGTGGGCCCAGCACTTTGCCGCCGTGGTGCCAAATAAAACTGGCAACATAACCGTGTTGGCCGTGCAGGCGGTACCCGAGGTGCAGTGCCTGGGCGTTGGTCTGGAGATGCCTCTTCCCAAGGCAAAGTTGCTCTTCCTCTGCATATCTACGGTGGAGGGAGGAGTGCGTGTCCCTTCCCGAGGGAGGGCAGTCCCTTGCAGGGGTGCTGTGAGGGAGGGCGGCTGTCGGGCCTCGCTGAGGGGCTGCAGGAGGCAAAGCTCCAGCGGGGCCGCGGGGCAGCTCCCAGGGCTGGCCGGTGGCCTCCGGGGGACAAAGCTCCCTCTGTGCTGCGGGGAGGAGGAGCGGCACCCCCGGCAGCCCCAGCCCGCGGAGGAGGGGGCGCTTTGCCCCGTGTGTGACCGGCCCGGCCGCCTCAGCCCCTGCGGAGCCCCCGGTGCCGTGAGGCGCCTTCCCGGCGGGCTGGTGGCGGCCCTTGCTGCGGGGGAGTGCCCGTGAAGGCTCGGTCACGGAGTGTGACCATCCCTCCCTGTGGAGCTGGAGGCCTGTGCTGTCCCTTCCCTTTCCCGTTGGGAATGCCGTGGAAAATAGCTGGCTTCCGCATAGGATTCGCACAGAACGAGCTGGAAAATGGGTCAGGAATCTTGCCGGTTAAACAAATGATGCTTATCCGAGGGGCCTGTCCGGTTTGTTTTACAGCTCACCCTGTGCTCTCACCGTGAGCACGATTAACCTCCGCTCTGTTTCACCGCAGACCCCTCTGAAGGCAAACACGTTGAAACACTTTGAAAACAAACCCTTCCTCGCCAGCTGCAACTTACCAGTATAAAACTTTCACTTGCAGGAATTCCAAAAAAGAAAGTGATTTGAACCTGGCCCAGGCTCGTCTGAGAGACCTCGATGCCCAGCTGATCGCGAAGGAAGCTGACTTAGCCACAGCCCTGAGCGAGAACCGCACTCTGGAGAGTGAGCTCCGTGAATTAAAGGAGGAAGTACTCACGGTAAGACTTGCTCTTGGAATTTAAACTTTGCTGCTATTCCTGCAGTTTTTGCTTGGTTTTCCCCAATTACTTTTTGATATCTAAAAGCAGGGAAAGCCCATTAACTATGGCAGTGAAGAGTAGGCAAAAAGATTTCCACAATCCTCCTGAAAGTAATTGCTACTGATAGTTCCTTAAAACTTCCACCTGTTGCATGCACCTTAAATTCTATGTATGTAATGTTTCTTGTTCTGAGGTCAAAACAAGTTGAAATTTGTAATACTGCTATAATCCCTGTAGAATTCTGTAACATGTCAAGGAAGGGAGCCCTTGAGGAACTCTGCTTCCCTATGCTTAAAATCTAGGTAGAATAAGTTCTGACTACTCTTTTTTTTGTAGGCTTTTGTGCAACTAAAATGAACTCTGCTCAAGTTGCTACTCTACCAATGCACTTATAAGAGCATAGCTTTAGTATCTTCATGCTTTAATGTGTTCATTGAATAAGCTAATTTCAAATTTGTAAGTATGAAAACTTTAAGAAACCCAACAAAACAAACAGCATTGTATCATTAAAGCAACATACTCCAACACTGGAAGTGTATAATAGCATGTCAATGTAGGTAGACTATATCTGGAGGATTTTACTCCATTAAGTGTCAAAGAAATTATATCACGAGTTAGGAAGAAGTTCTAAATATCTGCTGTTGTAAAAGGGGAGGAATGTATATGGATGGTACAATTGATTAGAAGTCTACTTTGAGGAGTCAAACTTAGCTGGTGGCATTAAGGGCTGCTCTACATTTGCCTTGTGGGAAATCTGGTCTACATAAAAATTAAATAGGATTCTATCTGTTGATAATATTCTGGATCCTACTGAAATAAGAGCTTAAACAGAATAACCCACTTCACTCAAGCAGCGTGTTTTGGTTGCTGTGGGAGTGAAGTTGAATGATCTGTAACAAATTGTCTGCCTTAATTTTGATAACCCTGTTGTCTGTCCTTTCTAGCTGAATCTGTCACTGGAAGATACTACAAAGCATCTCCACAGTGAAATGTTGAGGAGGGTGGACCTAGAAAATCATATGAAAACTTTGCAGGAAGAAATGACGTTCCAGAAGCGCCTTCATGAAGATGTATGTGTTAGCTTATAAACCAGCAAATTTTTTTTAGGTATACATAGATGCACTTAAAAGTAAGGTTAAGATGGGCTTAATGCTTCAAAAGGTAACTAGCTGAGCCAACCTATGGCAGCCCATCACCTAATTGAATCCACCTAACTAGGAAGACTTCAAGGAAGTACACGATCTCATGTTAACTGGGATAGTACCAATAGATATTTGGAATAGGAGAGAATTTTCTCAGGCTGCTCTTCTGAACTACAATCCCAGTATACTATTTTGTGTAAGTGAAAGTGCATATATTACAGTTACTGTTAAATTATTCCAGATGTTTGCTTGAAGCCTGAAATAAGCGAAGAAATTAAATCTGCTTTAATAAGCAACTTGTGTTCCCAAGTTCCTTAACACTTCTTAAAGGTGTCTGGTAACCTTTGTGAGAGAAGTCAGTACACAGAACTAAGAAACATGTGAATGTAAACCAGCTTCCTTCTTGCTGGTAGGAATCTTGAAGTGTGTGGTTTAAGTGATGGAATTCTAATTCCTCTAACCAACTGCTATGACTTTTTGAATAAAACAAGAATAGGTGAAGTAACAGTGCTTGTAGAAACTGAAGTGTACCTGCATGTGTTCAAAGTAAAATAAACAATCTATCTAGTGTAAAGAATTAAGTCTTACAATTAAATATGAATTATTACTTCTATTAGTTTGAGCAATGTTGGCAGTGAGATGGCAAAACAATAGTGAGGCAGCTAGCAAGGTGGGCATGCCAGACCTAATGGATGAACATCTGAGATACGAATCAAGATGAATTACTGTGTACTCAATGAGAAATGTGCTTCAGGAGTGAAGGACTCATGAAGCTGGTACACTTCGTGTCTCAAACTGTATTGGCTTGTTTATTCTCTGTAAAATTTCTTCTCCTTCTAGAAGCTCAAGGAGACAAAAAGAGTCCATGAGAGCAGGGTAGCAGAAGTAGAATCTGGCCGTCAGAGAGAATTTGAGAGTAAGCTCTCAGAAGCTCTGCAGGAGATCAGAAGACAACATGAAGAACAAATTCAAGGATACAAAGAGGAGCTGGAGCGAACATTCAGTGCAAAGGTGAGTTTGTAAAGATGACAGTAAAACAAAGCTGAAGTTCTCTGCACCTTGACACAATTAAAGTCACGCTAGCATAAACAGCTTATCCGATGGATCCCTTGCATTCAGTGTGGAGCTTCTTGGCATAAGTTATGGAATTTCAAAGCAGTGTCAAATTTAGGATTTCTGCAAACTTTTGGTCCCAAACTAAACTGGTTCAAACATAAATGCTGTCCCTTTGGGAAGTGACTAGGAATAGCTGATTATATTTGAGACTTCTGACAAATTTGGGACCAAGGTGTGTCATGTTTGTATTAAGCTATTTCAGTCTTGAATAAAGCCTAACTTTTTCTACACTCTAACTTATGTGCCAATTCAGTGAATTCCTTTGGATGCTTCTGTTTCTGTTTTGACTGGAAATTCTGAGTGCCTCTTGTAGAGGAGCACTTTATCCTTTCTTGGAAAAGCTCAAGATTGAGCTATTTGTAGAGCAATTCAATGCTGCTTATAATGATGCAGGAACTCTTTAGTAACAGACCTTTTGGGGAAGAGCAATAATAGTTTGATATGCACACCCAATGCCCTGCAGCCCTATGCTCTGACAAGCAGCTTCTAAATATATTCTCCATTGTTCTTCTGGAGAATTAATTTACTTAATGTCTATACAAAGACTTCATGCATCTCTAACTGAAATATCCTAATCCAGCCATTTTCACTACCTGATTATTGCTGACTTTTTCTGATATAAATGTCAAACTTGTGTAAACCTCCTTGGAAAGCAGTGAAAACCTTTGAGCTGGACTTCATTCATATCTGCACATTTAAGTAAAACAAAACTATTTCCAGATGTAACAGGTGAAAATTACTTGGGTTTCCTTTCGTATTTAAAATATATGGTAATATGCAACTGATAACTAACAGTGACTTATCTGCAGATGGAGAATGCCCAGCTAACTGCAAGAAGAAATAGTGAGTCTGCCAGTGCTGCTCGGGAGGAGCTGCTGGAAACAAAGAAGAGAATTGATACTCTGGTATCTCAAGTTAATCAGTATCAAAGCCAGGTGCTGTCTTTATTTGTATAACCTTAGAATTATTTTAATTTAAATATTCAATCAAAAATATTGGCCTCTTCTCTCTAATCCTTAGTTGTGGGGTTTTTTTTCCATTCTGTTCATTTTAGAATGTTGCTTTGGAGAGCAGAATAAAGGAGCTACAGGACTTGCTGGATTATGATCGTGATCTCCATCGAAGGCATATGGCTGAAAAGGAGGAAGAAATGGCACAAGCTCAGAGGCAGGCACAAGAACAGCTGGAAGAATATGAGCATCTCTTAGATGTGAAACTGGCTCTGGATTTGGAAATAAATGCCTACAGAAAGATGCTGGAAGGAGAGGAACAGAGGTAGGCTATGACAAGATCTTCATATGAGGACTTGCTTCATTCAGGACATCTATACTAACTCTATACCTTCAGAACATGGAGGAGATAAGACACAAACATTAAGTATGTCATTAGTGCAGTAACTTAGTTAATGAAGCATAATCTTCTGTAGATGGTATTTATATCCCACATGGTGTAGTAAGATGAAGTAGCTTGATAAACCCAACTGATAAAATTCAAAGGTCCATTAGACATTCCTCCACTTCCTCAAAGTTTTGTGCTACATCTTAAAGATATATCAAAGACAGTGCTCAAGTTCCATGGATGAAACTGAGAAACTGTATCAACTCCCATCTATCCAGACATGGTATCTCACTTGCCTATTGAGACATGAACTCTCAATAAGAAGGGTCAAAAACTTAAAATTACTTTTCCTGAAGACTGTGTCTGTAGAGACTTTAAAGGAATACTTACTGCAGTTGGGAATCTTTTCTTATCAATATAAGCTTGCCCTGAACTTCAGGGCTGGAGCTGTCTTCCAGACTTTTAACAAGCCTTAGCTACTCTCGCCAATAAAAGTAAAATCTTATATTCAAGACCTCATGGAAAGCTTGGATAGAGGAAGCTGTTAGGCTTGGTTATAGTAGGAGGATAGGACTGAGAAGAAATCAAGCATGTCAGACAGTCAAGTGAATGTTATCTGACTCTCCTCTAGGCTGAGGCTGTCACCCACTCCATCTTCACGCAGCATGGCAACTCCAACAACAAGTAAAGGACGGAGGTTTCTGCATGGGAAGAAAAGGAAAGTGAAAGAATCCAAAAAGAGAGAGTGTGCTGCTGCATTTAAGACTGTTCAGCATGCCTCAGCTTCTGGAAATGTGTCCATTGAAGAGATCGATGCAGATGGGAAATTTGTCAGGGTTAAAAACAACTCTGATGAGGTACTTTTGCTTTCATGGCCTTCATTGCCAAATGTGACTGTGAATGACTTGTAGCTTAGTGACAGACTAGAGACTGACTTCTTTGGTACTGCAGGTGTTCTGTTCACAGGGCTGTCTGGGAGGTGCTTTTGGGTGGAGGTGCAATGAGTTCTATTATGCAGAAATCTAACACCTTCAGCTGTTTGTCATCAGATTCAGGCTAGCACTATCAGAAGTACTACTTATCCTCAATGAACTAAATAGGGTGCCTAGTAAATTGGATCATGACAGTCTCTTATTGCTTAAAAATACTTAAACCAGCTAAAAGATTGAATAGAGATGATGATATCTAATCCATGTGGAGGGTTTATCTGACCAATTAGGTAGTTCTTTGACTAGTTTAGTTTGCAAAGCCAGAACTATTAGAATTAATCATCAGAGCTTCAAAACATGTGGCTTGTAGTTTAGCCTCTTCAGCCTGAGATGCTTTAAAACTTCACAGGCTACTATGTATTTTATATATATGGCTCAAGTTGGGTAGGTGGGCACAGTTCTGATAAACTTCCTTATCAGAATCTCCCTGGTAAAGAGCATCATAACCCCCCCCTTCAATGGAAGGCAAGAATAGGTGTGGCCTAACTTATGGGACTAAGGAGAATCCTAAAATACAAGGAGAAGACATAGGGAGGCTGTAATGGAAACTTGCCTGCTTCCTCAAAATTGTTCACATTCTTGTATGCTACAGGAGTGGGATTAAAACTGACCCATGAGTCTGGAAAGAACCTTGCATTTGTATCACATGGTGTTGGTCTGCAGTGCTGAGTGAAATTTCTTGTCCCACAGGATCAACCACTTCATGGATGGGTGCTGAGACGACATATTGGAAGTGTGTCAGATGTTACTTACAAGTTTCCTCCGCAGTTCACTCTTCAGGCAGGCCAAGTAGTTACAGTAGGTAGTGGTTTTGTCAAAGTTTCTCAGAGCTCTGTTCCTGTGTTAGATGTCAATAGAGATTCCTGTAATATGGAAAACTAAACTGATACTTTTAAGTGCCTGAAGGACTAAAGCTCTTATTTTATGTAGTGAGGGAGATGGGGGGAAAATCCTTGATTTTGATCTGAAATGCCAATTAAATTTTCTTTAAAGTTTGGATGAAACCTGGATCATCCCAGATTGGAATGTGCTCTAATTGTGAACAGAATCATTGTACTGTAGTATATTCTTAGGGTTCCTTAAGTATAGTATTGTACTAAGCTAAACATTAGCACTAAAATCGTACTCTTAAGTACATTTAGATAGCGATAAAGAGCCAAACTCTACACTTGCTACTCCAAACTGTGTAGGAGCTTGCTCAAGAGATCTATGAGTGACCAGGAGAGAGGCTCTTGTACACACAAGTTGCTGCCCTGAGCATGTCTGACTATGGCTTGGCTCTGTGACTTGGCTCTTGGCTCAAATGTTATGCATGCCAAGCAGGGCTACCTCTGCAGCAGGTAGAAGCTGTTAACAGCCTCTTCTGCACTAAGTGCTTTACAGTTTTCAGTTTAAAAAAAACTTTACCATCATTCTTGGTATTCCTGGAAAGAACTAACTTACCAGGGATCACAGTGATTCAGTTTGTTACTGGACATCTTTGGTATTGCAGTACTTGATAGTTATGTGTATTAGACTGAATCCTACTCTAACTACAAAGATTCTTCAGAAGCTCACTCTAAATCTATTGCAGATCTGGGGTGCAGCTGCTGGTGTAAGCCCAGGTCCAAGTGATCTGGTCTGGAAGTCTCAGAGGTCTTGGGGAACTGGGGATAGTATTGATGTTACACTTATCACAGATGATGGTAAGGTAAGTGAAAATAGTAAATACCTTCTACTGTCCTAATACTAAATTTGTTTGTGCTTAATCCGTGAGGATCCTTGGTGGCAATTCAATTGTATTCTAGGAACTCGCAGAGAGGAAGATAATGTTTGTACCCAGAGAAGAAAGCAGTGAGCAAGATGATGATTATGAAGAAATAACTGGAAGTGAAGTGGAGTTTGCATCTCAGGTAAGCTGCCTGAAGTTCAAATGCATGCCATCAGCAGAGTCACTCAATGGCCACTTCTTTTCCATTCTAAATCAAAATACTTCTTCAAGTACTATTCATATCCTTCAACTATTAATGTTTTTCTTGATGTCAGACCAAAAGAAGAAGAAAAAAGAAATGTTGTTTGGTTTCATGATAGTGGTTCCTGTGAGCATCCTTAAGCAGGTGAGATGGTGAGAATCATGCTTGTCATCTCATAAAAAACTTGCTTCATTAGTGGTGCTGCAGTCTCTTGTCCCACATAGGATGTAGCTTGCATGGCTTTGCATCAGAAATGCAGTTGATGTTTTGCTTATTCTCTGGCTGAGTATGCATTAAGATATTTAATACCTTATTACTGACACACTGAAAGGTACAACCTTTAATGTGTCTTTCATCTGAATATCTGACCATGTATGAACTTTGAAGCTGTTATCCCCCAAACAGAATGCAAACACTATTTTTGTGGGATGAAGTGACTTATCTGACACTCCAGTGTCCCTGACTTGCTCTTAAGATAACTTCAGTGTGAATTTAAGTTGAATATACTTACAAACCCTGGCTACAAACTTACATGTTGTAATGCCCTGTGCAAGACTCCACAACCCCTTCAAATGGCTCTTGACTAACCATATTACAAGTCTGCACTGATAGTAGTGAGCTATCTTTAATTGCTGAAGTTGTCTAAAACAACTAATATGAGGGCTTTAAATTGGTTATAACTGAACAATTATAACTGTTCTTGACCCAAATTAGTTTGTGTCTTGACCTGAAATAGCACCATGTCCCCTTTGCTAGTACAGTTTTCAAGGCCTGAAGTGCAAGGTTGTGCCCAGCTAAAACCTCCCTCCTGCTGACACATGTTAAGCTACCACAGCTCTTCCTAAAACTGATCCTACACAGTTAAAAGGAGGATTTGCATCTTAGTGCAATAAGTCTTAAAGCTCCCACCACCATTTCCTAAATATTTTTGTAATATATCTGTCTAAAAACTAACTCAAAAACACCTTCATGCTGTCTTTCTGAAGAAAATGTTCCCAAGAACAAGCAGTTACTTCCTGCTGCTTGTTTCTTTTTCTTATGTTTTCAAACAGAAAATTTGGGTAAATATGTTACTACAATATCATGTGGCTTAAAGGACATTTATCAGTCTCCCAACTTGCATGCACATTCTTGTAATATTTTCAGTCTCTCACTGAAGATGGTGATACCCTGTTAACGAGGCTACTGGGAGAGGTTCCATAATGCTGTTCTGCCCTTTAGGCTCTTAATGCACAGCACACACCAAAACAGTTGAAGGAAGCTTTAGGGTCATGAAGAGATTTACCAAAACAAGCTTCTTTTCATATTCAGAGTAGTGCCTCTCCTCCAGGGTGGCTGCTTTTTATTTTAAAAGGTGGGGGTTTTTGAGTTTACTGATATGGCTTGTTTGGTATCCAGTGATGGAAAGCAAAAGTAACTTTTTTCCTTAAACCTCTAATCTGTTTTATCAGCAACTTTACAATACAGTTGTGTGACATTTATGGTAAGAATCAATTCTAATACTTCCAATCAAATGTTAATATCTTTCCTGTCTGCTGAACTCCTGTTAAACTTTTGACATTAGTACCTATGTGCTTCTGCTGCATTGGTGGTACTGAAGTGGCAGCTTAGTAAACAACAGTTAACTTCTTGCATGCAGTAAAATGATGAGAAGAATGCATGCTGTGCTTTAAAGGAAGGCAGGGTTTCCATACCTTTTGCTTCTGCTTTTACCATCCTAACTAGGGCAGCATGAATCTGCATGCCAGTGAAGTTCTGATGCTCGAGAACTGAGGTAGTGAGCTTGACAGCCTTTCATGAAGGAAGGCACAGGCTCATGTATTGCATGGCCTCAAATTCTTACAAGTTTGTAGTCTTTCTCCCCACCCACAAACCATCTAGTACAGTTCATGTACTGCCTCTCTTGAAAATCTGCTTTGCTTTATTAAGTAACTAAATCTACAGAACACTAAAACCCCTACATGGCTATATGAGGATCAAGTAGGTAACCAGCAAGAAATAAGTTTGTACACATGCTAATTAGGCTAACGTCTTCATGTTCTCTTGCTGCAGCAAAATGAGGATCCTAGCTGTTCTCTCATGTAATGTGGACAAAGAGACAATCATCTGAAAGCATCTCTGAGTCCCAAGTGACATAGACTGTACGTGTTTTGGTATCTTCTGCAATATCTGAAACTTGGAATTCACATCACACCTGATGTCTTCGTAAGAACATTGTCTATAACATGATGGAATTTCCTACCTTCTGGTACTGGACCCTGTCCTCGGATTCACTGTTACAAAGAGCAGTAGAATGCAAGCTCCATGTGAACTTATTTTTACTTTTATACAGGGATCTGGTTTCCATGACCTGCTGAAAGAGAGGAGGGTACACAGTTTACAAAGCTTCTAAATGTGCTCTAGGAGGATGTTAAATACTTGACAATGAACATGAGGCTGCCTCAATATTCTCATATGGTGTTTCTCCAAAGGTAATTTCTCTTTTAAACCTGAGTGGGAAATGGGACAGATCACACCCTGGCTTGCCCCTTGAGCAAGTTAAAACATTGTCCTGAAGAGTTATGAGTGTCTGAAATGTTTCCTGCTCAGGAAACATGCAGAAGTATATGAAAACTGCTCTACAGCACTTGCTGGAGTGAAACACTTTAAAATTAAAAGCAAGTTGTAAAAAATATTTGTGCCTGGTAATACATGTACTGTTTCTATATTCGGCACCTGGAAATCCCCCAGTTTCAGTATTGTATATTCCTAGACACAGAATATCACAGCATAGCTGTGCCAACCTTAACTTGGACAAATGTATCCTGTAAATGTGAAAAAGCATCTCATTCCAACAGGGCAGGTACTGTGACTAGTGTTGTTGGCACTGTTTGAATAGTCCCAACAACAGCTTTCTAAGGGGCTAGAAAGAAAAACATGCTAAAACAAACAGGAAAACCAGAAAGCACCAACTGTAGTGAAAAATGCATTGAAACAGCTGCTCTTAGAGTGCTTATGTACTGACTCCCTGCAGTCTGCAGCACTGGGGGTATGTCCAATGGGCCAGTTGGGGGAATACTTGACTACTGGTCAGTGTGCTATCATTGATAGCTCTGGGTCCATGAAAAGCCTGTCCTGTAACCCTCAGAACCAGGCACTCAGCCTCTGGGGGCACTGCAGTCAGTCACTCCTTGCCTCTCTTCACTGAACTTACCTGCTGGCCCTGAGGGGGGAAGGAAGGGCCTGGATGAGCCACTGGCAGTACACTTCTACTTTAGAGCAGGAGGGGAGGAGCTGAGCCTGCAGATTTATCTAGATGCTGGAATAGTGTTTTGACTGTTTTTTATCTTGCCAAAGGACTCTGTTCCAAACTCAAGACCTTGGTGTTTTAGGATGTAGGTGTTAAGGTGCTTATGCTAACTTAAGCTTTTACATTATTTGACAGTTCTGGTTTTGAGACATCAAGAGCAGATGTTGGTTTAATACTTGCATTGTAGCAGATCCAAATTCTTGTTCCACCTGAAACCATAGAAATAGCTGCTGCTATAACATTGCTGTATTTGTCTTGATTTCTTAAAACTTTTTTAACTATTAAAGATATTTTTCATGTATATAAAAGTCTTGGATATAAAAGTCATGTATATAAGTCTTGGATTTGAATATTTGCAAATTAAATAATAAAGGTCTGTTTATTCATTGATTTCAGTTGAGTGGTTCAAAAGACTTCAAAGTAATAAACTGGTAAGTTTAAGGATTGCAGAGTGAAGAAACCTTCAGAACTGTACTCTGCTCTCCTGTTTATATTAATCACTCATTTCAAATAAAGCTTGACTTAAGAGGAAGCTTCAGCATTTCAAATAAAACCTTTTTACTGCACAAGGGAGGGATGGTGTTTAGCAACTGCCATGGAAGAGCTAAAGTAGTATAGAAGTGTTGATAGGGAAGAGCAACAGTCCAGGAAACAAGTTCTACTTCTTTTTACTCAATTCACAGTCTACAGGGTAGTTTATGTTGTTTTTCCTTAGCATGCACCTTTTTATAAAGGCACAAATAGAAGAATCAGTTCTCTGCTGTGCAATGGATCCTACTGTGCAAATTGTCTTCCTGACAGCAAACCTTAATGATAGTAGGTAAAGTACATGGACCATAGGAAACCCTAATTGCTAACAGTGTAGAGCTTTTGATTTGCTTCCAGGTTACTAATTTTTCACTTTCTACTTCTAATGAGGCATCTATTGCAGCTGTCCAGGAGCTCTATACTAAATGGCAAGCTGTCCATTGAAAAGTGTGTATTGAGAATTCAAATATATATATATATATATCTGTGCACGTACATTTGTGCATATATAATTCTTTCCTTTAGGGAATTGTGTTGAGGTAAAAGGGAGATTTCAAAAGCAGCTGTGAATCCCAAAGACTTGAACCTGTGTAAGTTGTCTCAAGCATTTTATATTCAGAACTTCATAGCTACTTTCATTCAAAAACCAGCCAGGGCAATTTTCTTTTCCTGTTGTTGCTCTAGTAACTAGTAATTCAGAAAGGATGTGCCTGAAGGAGCAGGCTCCAGCAGAAGCTGTGAAGGATAACCCTCCTCTTCTTTTGTGACCATTGCACAAGTCCAGACCAGAGGTGAGAGAAACCAGAAAGCCATGGGTTTGAGAGCCACAGGGGGGCTATTTATGCTTCTTAAAAGGAAAAGGGACTGCACCTGTTATACACTTGAAATTCTTTCCTCTCTAGGGAATGCTATTTCAACTGGACTAAAGAACTGGCTACAGAGTGAAACTCTGAAGGTGGATTCAAGACAGTTTGCCCATAAAAGAGTTCAGCTCTCTTCTCATCAATTTATCTTGTATGGAGAGCAATTGGCAAAATACCACATCTTCCTCTGGGGCTGCTGACTTGATTTGGTCACTACTCCATCACTAAACATGCAAGAGATGGCTAATAGAGAAACACGGTGATTCTAACTTCATTTAGTACTTAAGTACTTAGGATGCCTAAATTTGTCCTTAATTTTGAGGCATTTTTTTAGCATATCTTTAGTTATCACATCATTTTCTCTTTTTTTCTCCTTTCCATCCCTTTCAACTAAACATAAAAAGTAGAAGTGTATTGACTTTTCATTTGTTTGCAGTAGGCACCAGGGATACCTATTTCTCTCACAGGTGTTCTATACAACCTCTGTGGAACTAGAAGCAGTTTGTACTTAGTTCCAAGGAATTTGTCTCTTATCCTCCTCCTAGGAAAAAAAAAGTTAGACATTATAAATGCTAAACAATCAGTAGAGAGGTGTCAAGATGATTAGAATTCAGTGCCTGAGGTGTTATAAAACTAATACTTTGACTTTATTTGTGCATTTTTAATGTAGCATTGTT
Organism: Pseudopipra pipra; assembly: GCF_036250125.1. Taxonomy (NCBI): domain Eukaryota; kingdom Metazoa; phylum Chordata; class Aves; order Passeriformes; family Pipridae; genus Pseudopipra; species Pseudopipra pipra. Next base: position 11,765,717 of record NC_087560.1, on the reverse strand, counting down.
TTTGTCACCGAAAGCTCATATATTCAGCAAAAGTGACCTCCAGTTCAAAAACAAGTGCCAGACCTATAGGTATAGAAGCAGCAGCCACTCTTCTTATCCCACAGAAATATTTATTCAGTTTGGTCAGTAAATTATAGGAATTTTCAATGCTGAGAACTTGTACTTAGTACAACATCATCATCATATTGACAACAACCACTTTGCCTTTTGTCAACATACAAGGTGAAAGATGTATTAACTTGTTCACAATAAATTACAGTGTGATAGATGAAAAGAGCTCAATGACATCAGTAACTGAGGAACTGGTTACAGTTAGCTTCACTAACAGTATTTTTAAAAATGGTTTTCAATAGTAAAATCATTGCAGCCAAAGGTAAAAAAAAAATCCACATACAATAATAGCGAGGAAATGCATTTTTGGAGCAACAGTGAGCTACCAGTAAACACTTCATACAGTGATCTTCAAGGCACAAAGCAAAAAAACTAGGTATGGGTTTTTTTGCAGGTTGACAAATCAGGGAAGGTGAAATTTTTTTGAATATAAAATAAATACATTTTAAAAAGACGCATACAAAAGTCAGTAAGTCAGTCAAATAGCAAGGCTTTCACAGAATGCCACACTGACAGAACATTTGTGAATCCATTTCAGTCATGAAATCATGTTCACAGCTCAAATGACACAATCACTGAGGCAAGGGAACTATCACTTCAACATAATTAATGGGGAAGAAGCCAGACTCTCCATTTAACATCCCCTCATACCAATTCTCATCAATCTGATTGGTCAGAGTTATGATGTCCCCTTCCTTAAACCCAAGCTCGCCTTCATTTTCTGGCTCAAAGTCGTAGAGAGCTTGGCAGCAAGGCTGATCCATGTGCACTGAAGAACCTGCCCCAGTGACAGAAAAAACAACCATATTAATCAAGCTTCACAGCATCCCATGAAACAATGGGTCAAAAATGTAGCTCTGCTGTCCTGTTGATAGTTTTTCCATTGCTTTTACCCACTAACATCTGGTGCTTCTGCATATAGAATACAGGACTAGTTATAGTTTAAAGTGTAATTCTGTTCCTCCCTTAAGTACAGATGCTACTCCATTTTCATTCCTAGCTGCCTTCCCTTTGCAAAGGATGTTTATCTCAAACTGAAGGTTTGAGTAATCAGTTGTCAGAACCAGTGTGGTCCCTGGAGCAGCTGCCACAGAGGGATCGGAAGGGCAGGAGCTGAGGAAGCAGAACAGTCAACAGGGGAAATGACAAGGAATCATTTAAACAAATTGCAGAGCAGCCCAGTGCTCCTGGGTGGATACCACGAGGGCAGGGGCTCTGAGTCCCTCCTCCCTGCACACACCTGCAGCCTGCAGGCAGCCACCTGGATTGTCACACTCCTTGTGCCTTTGCAGGAGCAAGGCTTCCACCCTCACCTCACCTGAGCAGTGACAGGCACTTCTGGGCTACTGCTCCCCAAGTTCATATGCTCAAATCCTTTGTTGTACATGTCCCTCTGAACTACAGCAAAGGCTATGCTGGGAAACAACAGTGCCTGTCAAACTATTTTAGGGATGAAAACAGTTTTCCAATACAGGATCTGGCCGTTCTTGTGACTTAAAGTGTTTGCCCTGCTATAAAGATCTTCATTCCAAATCACTCTTTTAAAATATTAGTGGTACCATATGCAAATGTAATAGTAAGTACATCTATTTACAGGAAAACAACTAAATATAAATACAAAGTATAATATAAAGTATATTCTACAATATAAAGTATAAAACAGAACCACCATTAGCAAAAGAAGTTAACCTTGGAAATGCAGTTACCTTTTATAAAGATATTCTCATGAAGGGCTGTTCATTGTCTTGGATTTGTGGTAAAGATATTAATTCATATTTATGAATAATAACTTATTCTAATGAAATTTAATCTAATGTTCAAATGGTAAAGCTTAGCTCCATGGCCAAGGATAGCCAGAGGTTCAACTGAAGTTCAGTCATAACATATTTTTTAAAAACATATTAGTATATCCAAATGAAAGTCTGGTAATTTAAAATGCATTTATAAAGGAAGAATAGGAGAAAAGATTTCATGCTGTTGCCACGTAAACAGCAGTGCAACACCTGGCAGCATGACACCTCTAGAACACTAGAACTTAATATTTAAGAGGTTGAACTGCTAATGTAAGTTGTTTAGGTTGTCTTATTTGGAACATTGCAACCATTTTCCAATATACCAGTCTGGACTCTCTCCCCCAGCTATCCCACATGCTAATCATGCAATCCCCTTGAGGAATCATTTTTTACTGGGTAAATCAGCATACAACTAGTAATGCAATACAGATATAGTAGCTAAGGTGGCAAAAATGCATTTTAATCTGTTAATCATGGTAATACACAGAAAACTATTAAAAAGAAACTTTTCAGCATTTTCTAGATAAAGGAATTAGAAGGTCTCTTAAGGAAACCAGCTGAAAACTATTCTGGTGATCAGTTAGTGAGAACAGGTGAAATCATCTTTTTAATTGACAATAATACAATTGGGGCAATATCTGGTGTTATAAAACTGGCAAGCAGGAATTACTTTTCTATTTTGTGGGTATGTTTTATGCTGTACAGCAACAGAAGAGAGCTTTTATTTATAACAATGGGAGAGAATTGCCAGCAGAGATCCCGCTCGGCAAACCTCCCCAGAGCAGCACTGTCCCAGAGCCAGACTCGTCCTCTGCCTGTGGAAGGCTCAGGGTAGTTTTACAGGAACAAACTAAATTAGGGCTGGTCTAATATACTGGTCCAGGGGAAAGCCTGGTTCTCCTATTTTTGCTGAAGCAGTCCAAGCAGAAATAAAGAGGAGTCAGTTGCCCAGCAAAAACGGACTCTGTTTAAAACCCAAAGAGGACTGATTGTGTTAAAAATAGCTGAGCTATTTTCAGCCTTTGCCAAGGTAGAACTGGTACCAGCTCTCTGGAACTGTCAACAGCAGAAGGCAGCACTCAGAATAATTGACAGAGTTCCTCGCTTTCACCAGCTGCTCCAATGGGGCTAATTTATTATTGCAGGCCTGTTAATTTTTGACAGTAAGGTACCTGATATGAGATGGATCACATTTGGTTCACTTTAAGCTCCAAAGAACTGAAAAGATGTCTGGCAGCCTGGAAAGATTTTCAAATAATGGTCACAGCCAGCACAACCGGTTTCACTCCAGGCTGTAGGATCAGTCAAAGTCTTCATTAGAGTCAGGCAGCTGCTGCTACTGTATAATCCAATGAGACAAAGCTTCCCTGACAAAGGTAACAGGGGCAGTGCTGCCTGACAGTCTGCAACACACACTGGTTAACATCACAGAACTGCTGGCACCACTCCAGCCTTTTGCTGTCTATTAAACACTTGCACATACATTGCAGAGGTTTCAGCCAAAGAAATTGCACTCTTGTATTTCTGCAAACAGGACTTATGTAGATTTGCAACTCCAAACACATCTCCTTTATTTCTCTAGTTGTGGGGTTAAAACTGCCACACTTTCCTGTCACATTCAAAAAAGAATTGTCATTAACACCACTCAGGGCTGGACAGCAAACACCAGGTTAAGCAAGAAACTGTCTGTGATTTCTGGAGTGTTAGAGGATGAAGCCAGAATGCCATTCAATGACAGACTGGTTTTTTACTTGCTTGTTTTCCCCAAAGGGAGTTACTGCCTGTACCTGCATCTACTCTGTCCTCTATACCATGTTGTATACATAAGATAGCAAGACTGTACTTTAATAATTGCAAACTGGAAGCTTCCTAACATAATTAATTCCAGCCTCCCTTGTAGCTGAAGTGAGTAAACACTTAGATGCTTATGTTAAATTCCAGCACGTGGCAACCAGATCCATTTACTTCATATCAGAGTCAAACCTGACAAACACAACGAGTGAAAGGCATGATGTAATACAGCAATTACAGAGTTCTAAAATGAGCCAGATGATGCTCACAGCTGCAGATGATTAATGAGGATAACAAAGAATTAGAACTAAAATACAGATTTTTTTTATCTGTGCTTACTCAAAGCAGCCAAATAAATCACAACATAAAAATTAGGTTTATGTGAATCTAGCCCTGCAAATGTGTGCAAGTCATTAGTAGTAAATAATCCCCATGTGGTAGAGACCATACAAAGGAAAATACAGTTTCTGCCCCAAGAAGATGATACTTGAGAAACTGTTGTGAAACACAGAAAAAGTGAGTTCCACACTCAGATCTGTAATGTGGCAGTTGTGTGAAAGTATCATGGCTTACTTTGAACTGACCTGTTGATCTCCAGGGGTTCTCTGAACACCACGATACTACTTACCTTGAGTGACAGTATCAGAGAAATTAAACATCTGTATTTTGTGAGGGTCAATGTGTAAACAGGAAAAACTAAGCATGAAAATACTTGTTTGTGTAGGATGAAGAGGTCAGTTTTCTAAAGGAAAAGAGGATGATTGTCATACTATCCCCCCACCACAGGGAGACCTGAAGACATTTAGCAGTTTTGCTTAAAGCTGCCTGGTTCACATCTCTAAATCACAGACCATAAATCTAATCTGTTTCATGATTCTGATTTTAAAAAGGGACAGAAAGGTTTCCCCATTTATGAGCTGGGCATATTGACCCCACAGCACTTCCACAGAAATCTATATGGAAAAATTCTGAGTAGGAAGAGGAAAAGAGAAGAGAATAAACAGTGATATCACTGGTGATTGTACCTGCTGGGGAGGTAAGCACAGCACTCACACTTTATTCAGGAGAAAAAAAGTGATACATGGTCTTTCTGCTGTTATTAGCAACACTAAGAATGGCAAGAATTGTTACATTTATCCCATTTCTCCTTTTCATCTCTTTCATCTTTGTTTTAGTTCTTTTGCATTCTGACAGCCCTGAGAGACTGAAGCAGTAAGTGACAACCCTTCATTTAATGATATGCAAACAGTTCATGCAACAGTCCATGAATGGAGCCAATGAGTGGAAGTGACTCACTCCTTCCTTATCTTAGTGGTCAGTGGTCATTTATTTTTCAGTTTTCACTGAATTTCAGCTCTTTAAAACTGGGACTTTTCTTTAACTAAGTGGGCTGGAAGCAACCTTGAGAAGTCATCATCTATCTCCCAAAGGCAGGATTGATTACCCTTAAAGGACATCTTGGATCAATTACTTGATGGCAATGATAAACCACTGTAATGTGGTTTGACACACTAGTTTATAAACAAATGCTGAATCTGAATCTCCTTTCTCCACTGCACATGCAAAACAGAACAAAATAAAAGCTATGATAACTTGATAAGTAAGTGATTGGGGCCTAGAAATTGTATGCTGAATTTTTAATAAAGTTGCTATGATTTTGCTACTTTCATAAAATAACCAGGAAGTTATTGATCACTGCAAACATCTCCAGTGCTTTGGATGAAATGTGTCCTTGGATCACATGTCTTAGGAACCAGTGGTCTGACCTGGGAGAATGTGCAGAGGGGGTTGTCTCCCTCCATCCCACGTTTGACAGCAGCACAAAAACTACTCTTAGCATTCAGGCAGCAAGAGGAGCTTCAAACAAATCGAGGAATCAGACCTTGCTGGGTGGATTTATGCTGCCAAACTGCTGCAAATCCCCTTCAGTGTGGATTGTATAATAGCTTCCTCTTGTAGCACAGTGCAAAGAAAATTAAAGAGACATTAGAAGGAGCATGAAGTTACAGCTCCAAGCTTTATTCTTTCACTTTTAGTTCTCTCATTTCTCTCCCAAAAACCTTTAAAAAGAAACAAGACTGGAGGGAAGAGGAAAAATGGAAAGGTAGGAAAAAAAATAAAAAGAAAAACATTCAGAAAAAGATCCTAGGTACCACGCCAAGCAGAGAAGGGAACCTTTGCCTTCCTATATCCCCTCTATTTCCTTTACAAAAAATGTTTATGGAAAAATTTGGCTTTTTTTGGTTGTCTTTTCTTTGCATATAGTTGTCTTCTGTGTTTTGAGTTTTTTGTTTGTTTGGGTTTTTTATTGGTTTGGTCTTTTAACTTTCATCATGCACTGTAGTCATTAAGGAGATAGGACAAAATAATTTTATTCATGAGATGAAGAAAAGCTATTTTAATGAGTAGTGCAACCTTACTAATTATTAATATTCATACAACTTTCAACAGTTGATTTTTTTTTTGTGGAATCAGGGCCTAATCAAAGGAGGGATCCTATGCCCACACCACCACACCTACTTTGGTTCATTAATGCACATATAATTTAGAGGGCAGTAAAGTAAAAAATGTTAATAAAATCAGTAAGGGTGGGAGTCATCTCTCTGAATTTTACATAGCTAATATTTAACATCCTGTTCTGATCATTTATGGTCTCAGACTGTGGAGAAAAATTAGCACCTGGAGATACTCCAAACAGTGATCAAACACACCCACCATAGGCATCTGTCTTTGCAAGAAATGAACTGTTTTCTGCAAGTGCCTCTCCCTTTCTCCTCCCACCCTCAGTGGCAATATGGAGAACATAAAAGACCAAGCAGAATGCCACACCTAAATTTCAGATGGGTGAGAGGCTGTTGAGAGGAACACTGCTTCACAAGTCCATTTCCAAATCTGGGGAACAAACTGGAGTCAAATGCACGAATACTGATGCCTCATGGATCCATTGTTCTCAAGGTACAAGGAATACCTCAAGCAACACCCCGGCAAAACATCTATAGACACAGTAATTCTGTGGTGACAGACTTACCTGATGTTTTTATGGAAGAACTATAGGCAATCCCATTGTGCTGCTGATTATCACCAATTTCCAGAGTTGTAGTTATTACAGGCTTTGGCTTAAATTCACGTTTAGGCCGACTAGATGCTACATTTATTCTGTAACAGAGAGAAGAGTGGCAAGAGACTGACCTTGAAGGAAGAAATACTAACAGAACTTAAGCTCAGGTTCAGTGCTTTGCTGTTTGAAAGGCGGGGTAAGAAAACCTCCTGCTGGTTTTGGTTTTATTGTGGTGGGCTTTTTGGTTGGTTGGGTTGGGTTTTTTGGGGGAGTGTGTGTTTTTAGTAAAGGCTCCTCAATTCTAATGCAATCCTTGAATTTCAACAAGTCCCTGTTCTATTTAAGAATTTTATTTAATACTTCAGTCCTGCTGACAGAGGCATAAAACTTAACAGTCTGAGTTTGAGAAGTGATGAGCACCCACGGCTGCCACTGAGTTCAGCACAAGTTGCAGGAATGAGCTCTCTGGAAAGCTCAACTGCAAATGGCACATGCAGAAACACAGCCAGGACAGAGGCCCAGGCACTGCATCTCACACATTGCCTTTTCATTAGAGAAAATGGGAAACAACCATTTGGCCACCACAACTGCCTCAATACCCCTTCCTGTATGTGCATGTGGCCCAGCTGAGAACTCCCTGTCTCCCTGCCCTCTCTCCAGCTGGGATGGTGCAGGGTGTCTGCAGACACAGATACCCTCATGTCAATGCTCACAGCCACCATGCCCACCCTGATCTGAAAGCCCCAGACACTTATCTCGACTCTGCCTTTGCTACAGTGACACTCAGGTCTCTGGTTCTCCAAGAACACGTTAATGGCAGCAGCATTTTTAACTTCTCCCAGGATGACACAAAGTACCTGGGCCTTTCACATGTGTGTTACAGCACAGCTGTGTTCCGAGCCAGCTGGCTGGTTCCTCACTGTGCTGTAGAATGTTGTTCTACCTTTAATCTCAACAAAAAGAGGCCAACTCCTCAGCAAAGCCTCCAAAACACAACTCCAGGTATGCAAGTTGAAATAAACTTCCAAACAAAGGGAGGCTGTCCTCATTAACCTCCGCAGATGTGAGACACTCTGCACACACTCAGAGCTCCCTGGGCAGATCCTGCATTGCATTAAAGTCTCCCAGCACAGCAAAAACCTGCCAGGTGGCAGCAGTTGAAAGCAGTGGAGTTCAGCACAGCACAAAGCACAGCAAATGTGCATCTGTGAGCTGGTGCTACAGGATCTCCTGCTTCAGTGACCTTCCACAGTTGTGAACCTCGGCTGCAAAAGAGGATCAAAACTTTCTGAGGGCTTCAGTCTTACCGGTTTTGCAGCTTGCTCTGCAGATCCTCCAAGATTTCTGTGGATTGTTTATGGTAATCTAGTGCTGCTTCTACAAACACAGCCAACTGGCTGACTTGTTCTATCTGAAATACAGAGAGGAAAATAGTTGTAAGGAGCCTGCAATACATTCAGCTGAAGGATAAATGAACAGATCATTCAAAACAGACCTGGTATCTCAAAAGACCACGGTACCTTGTGGAGGCTGTTGGAAAAGAGCACATGTGAGTCTGTCAAAGAAAGTGCCAGTTGGAAACTGAACAAAACTGAGGTGTAACTTCTAGTTCACTAACTCAGGGCTGGGTCCTTGAATCATTTCCTCTCACAATGTGCAAATCCCTTCTGCTTTCAACTTCCAAGCCAGCTGTCTGTCAACACCCAAGCCCGAAACATTTAACAGGACATGACCCCTTAGCAGGTGAAAATAGGGCTTTTCTGATCAGAATGTTGGAAGAAATTACACCGTGACAGCTCTTGTGACTCAGACCCATTAGTGTTGATTAGCAATGTTTATAAACTACAGTTCTGAAATGATCTGAACTTACCTCACTAGATGGCAGCATTTATAAACCGATAAATGAAACCTGATTTACCTATCTGGATTTTAAAAGCATCAGCCAATCGTTCAAAAATATGAATGTGGAGGAAAGGGAGAATACGAAGGAGAAAAAAACAGTAACAGATTTGTCCTCTTCCTTTAAGACAACATTAAGAAGACAGACCCCAAGAAGTCTAACATGTTTCCATTCCATCGTGATGTCTTCAGACACTGGATCACAAGAAAATATCTGAGTAAGCTTTCTACAAATGTTTTATGGACCCATGGCAATTTTGCGCTATCCTTTGTCTGCTTTTACTCAGTTAAAAAGACCATTAGAAATTCTGCCAGGACTACAAGAGAGCCAAACACTGTCACATAGCACACAGAAATAAAATGCATAGAACCAAACCAACAGCTGATATAATTCCATCACAGTCAGAAGAGAGTAATATAAACAGCTGAGGACAACACAAAGTGCCTGGGGTTTGGATGGGGTGGTCAGAGAAAAAGATTGTCCAAACAAGAAAAACTATGAGCCAGAAGAAATATGGAATTGTGTATTAGAAGAGAGAGAGAGAAACTGGGAAAGAGCCAGAGAAACTTGAGGGACTAAAAGCCACTTAGGAAGATGAGCCTGGGACTGGTTGAGTGGGAAAGGCAGGAAGATGGATCTGATAAGAAGTGCCTGCAACAGTGTCGATGTGGGAGGTCTGGAACTAGCTGTGCAAAAACCTGAGAAAGATGTGGATCAGGACTGAGTCTGGAAAAGGCACCTGGCAAGGTGGCTGGGAACCAGACCTCAGAGAGCAGAGACTGCATGGCAAGAAGACCAAGAGAGGGAGACACTTGGGGAACTGGAAAGGATCATAAGGAAGTGATTGCAGTTAAGATCTCTGCAAACCCAGTTAGACTGGGGTTAGACCACAAGGCTGTAATGAGAAGTTCGAGGAAGACAGACAGATTGAGTCAGCATGGAAAATGGAAGGGAAAGAGCACAGAGTTTTCTTTAAAGAGAAACAATAGGAAAGGGGTATGGAAAAAAACCCAGAGGGACATCCAGTTCACACCCTCCCAAAGGTAGAGTAAGTTATACTAGAAAGCCTAACTCATAAGTTCTCTAGTGGCTCAGCTAAACCAGTTCAACTCCTGCACTGTTTTACCCTCAGTTTGGTGCTTTGACTAATGATAAACACTCTGAAACATTTCTCAGCTGCTGATGGAAAGCAGAACCGTAAAACACACACACAGTGCAACCAGGCAATTGGTAGAGCCAACAGTGGGACAGTGCTGGAATTGTTGATGGGGCACATTACAGTTTTTGCTGCCCTCATATAACTTGCACTGGTGAAGCAGCAAGAGGCTTTACTGCCTTACACTATACCCTGCTGGAACAAATGTGTTCCATTTACAAACAGTTTAGTAGCTACACACTAGTTTATAACTGGGTGTGCATAGAGGGAGAGGCTGCTTGCAGTTAAATATTCTCACTTAACAGCTCCTCTTTGTTGCAGTTTGCTCAGACAGCACACTTCTTAATTTATAAGTGCGTTTGCTGTGATGCTGCACCTAAAGGAGAAGAGAAAGCTTTGGAATAGGCCCAAATGGGTCCAGTTCTCTTTTCTTACAATTCCATGATTACATGGGAGAAAGCACATCCTGCTATTTATCTGTGTGTGGACAGAAGAGAGGATTATCCTGAATGACCACAGCTGCTCCTTATTTAGACATCATTTATGATGGACTTGGACTCTAAGCCAAAGTCCACATACCTGAGCCCAAGCCACAAACTCACTCTATGGAGTAGTTTTCAGAGCCAAATAGTAACAATAATGATTTTCAGAGGTAAAATCATTCAGAGACTCCAAAACAGCAGCAAAGTTTTGGCTGTAAGTGATCTAAAATTCATAAAGGGTATAGACCCTTGCTCATAGTTTCAGCAGCAGGTCTATGACTATGCTAATCTTCCAACTTTCACCCTCTCACTGACCAAACTGCATTCTACTCTCAGCTAGTTCTATTTAAGACCTCTGTGGCAATCTTGTCTGAGCCACTGTATCTCCAGAAGAAATTTCTGAATTCTTGAGTTGTCCCACTTGTGCTGTGCTTTATGTTCTTCTCTGACAGAAGATTAAAAGCAGGAAGAGGCACTTTCTGCTTTCAGACCTTACCTTCTGTGAAGGACGGGACAGGCTTTATCCAGTCCCACACATTTGCCCTCCTGGATGTACTGCAGCAAACAAAAATGCAGGACAGACTTACATCATTTTCTAAGAAATTGAACATGCTTCTTTCAGCCAGTTCCTTTGACTCTTCAAATTTTTCTACTGCTTGTCTAACTTCTTCATCTGGGATCTTCCCAAAACGCTTCTTTTTATAATCGTAATCCAAACGGCGTCCTTCCAGTTTCTTCAGATGATGCTAAATTAGACAAAACATTTATGAGAAGGACCAAACAGGACATGCCCAAACAAACACAGGAGATTTCAGTTAAGGATGCAAATATATGCAGACTCAGAGAAATACAAGGCTCAGAGATTATTAACAGCCCATCCCTTTGATCCAAGGCAGCATCAGGTAAGTCAAGGGCTGAATGAAATTTTAATAAACAGCCATTTGTTAGCACGTGGGGTATTGGCTATTTTGCTTTGCTGATCTTAGACATCCACCTCATGGAGTTCACTAAATATGCAACACCTCAGATTCTCCGAATGAGAAGCAGGATCCACCTAAATATGTGTGTGTCACCCTAATCTACATGTAATTCAATTTTATGTCTTGAATTGCTTGCAATACGACTGCTAAAAGTTAAAGGGTTATTTTCCCATCATAAGCAGTGCTTCAATAAATCTTGTATTCTTGCTCTCTTTGTTAGGTATCAACTTGACAATTCCATCTACCTACACAAGTTTTTCTGTTGCCAAAAATCATGAGTCTGACAGACTTGGAGAATGGACTCAAAGTGACAGTACAAAATGCTCATTAAAACTAACGTCAAACAACTTCTTTTCATCAGTTCAGAAGAACCACAACTGAAAACAGTTATGTATCACGGAAGACAGTTAGAGACATCAAGACATTATTACTATCTTTTTGCTATGCTTTCCACATCCATTTATGTGTAAACAAATAAAATAACTTTCATTTCTGCATTTCATCATTTTAACTTGCTTATTACTCAAATCCATTGGAATCAACAGATTCAAACAAAGACTGCCTGGCTTTCTTTGAATTGTCACATTGTAAACAAAAACACTGAAAAACTTAACTCTAAAGGTTAAAAATGTGTTCCTTAGTGTCCTATATTTTTCCTATAGTGGCATATGGCACTTCAGCATTTTATGACACTTTTCAGAACATTCTGTGATTGCCCTGAATAGCCTTTTCTAACAGTTATATTCATTCTCTATTATAAACAGCTTTAGGCTGACAGAGATGGTAAGATAGGATAATCACTAGCAGTAAATCACAGCCCACTCACATGTTCATAAGATTTAATAAAGATGTTGGTTAAAATAAAATAGCAGAAAAACAAAGAATATCATTCTTTTCACTATCCTTGTACTGATTCTACAAGCAATATAGCAAATGGAGTAGGTTAGACGAGTGAGAAACAGCCAGGCATTGATTTTAAGTGGATTTCATCACTGTTTTGCCAGAGAGAGAAACTTACATGCAGTGAAATTTATTTGCCTTATTGCTTTCAAGAAAAATCTCAGGAAAGTAGAGTTTGATTGACTCTCATTATTCATAAGTGAAGATTTGCCCTGGAAAACTTACCCCAATCTCTTTTAAATCTTTGTCCTGCAATAACTGTAGAGGATCAATAAAATTTTGTTTGACATTGATATCAAGCGAGTCCTTCACTTCTGCCATTTGCTTCATGCTCTCACCAGCATCCAGTAGTGCAAGGCCTATGGTAAAGAATAAGCTACTTATATGCAAATATATGCAAAAGCAGAAAATTTGTCTAATCAAATAGCCATTTCAAATAGGTATCTTTGTATTTGCCAGAGGCCCTTGAAGAGTAAAAAAAAAATAATTCAAGCTACGCTTGTTCCATACAGAAAACTAGAACTGTAAAGTTTTTGTTCTGAATTACCTTTTTTTTCCATGAAGGGCATCAAAGGAAAATAAATTACTGTTTTCCCTACTGTATTTGCCCAGGTCATTATTAAAAAAAAAAAATTATCTAAAGTCACTGTTTATTTTTTTCTACAAGAAATGTTTCCCTTCGTTTACTTCTCAAATATAGCATAATCATTTTTATTTAAAGGTTAAAAGAAATACACTGCATCTAAGAATCACCCTAAATTACTTAGGTTTGGCAACTTAGAAAATAAAATGGTTATGGAAATAACAGGGATGATCAGACAGCACCAGTTATCAATGTTAGCAAACCCACCTGCAACAGAGGTGGACAAACGTGCAGAAGCATCATTTTTCTTAACTATATCAATCATCCTCTGATCCCTGTACTTAAACTTTCCCTCTTACCTGCAGTAGCTATTTACACAGGTTATGTCACTGAGTAACATTTTGCAAAGAACTTTATGCAGAAATATTCACAGAGGAGATTCACAAACTCACCAAACATAGACTCATCGCCCAGCTCTCTGCCATACCGTATCATGCAGTCTCCCAGGAGTCCCTCTGTCTGGGGATAGCCTGTGGTTTTAACTTGGCCTCTGATCTTTGACATAGTGTTCAGCATTCCCAGCTTGGCTCTGTATGCTAAGGAGGACATTAAAAAAAAAAAAAAAAAAGTGATAAAACCACTTTTAAAACGAATCATTTAACAAGCAAAGTCGCAAAGCAAGTCACTAAGCTGGTGTGCAGATTGGTAAGGTTTTGTTGTCAGTACTTGATAGTCAGAAGTTGGAATAAGATTCCATTCAACAATGTGGGTCATATGAAAATGGTTTTTACTCCCAGCTGAAAGAGCATCATTATTTCAGGCAAATACACAGTGGGAGTGGTTGTTGTCATCTGTGGATATTCACCAACACTCACATTCCTTTGAACAGTCCTGCCTGTGAGCCCCTTGATTAGAAATACTGCAGAAAGTCAACGCAGAGGAGATAAAAGCACAGCCAAAGCCAATCTCCTGCTCTCTCTCCCTCACTTCCTTAGAAGAACTTTGCAGAACTCCAGAGAGAAGCCTCACCATGATGACCTAATTAGCTTTTATTTGCCTAGAATTAATTTCCAAGTAATAAAACAATGTTCATCAAAATCCAGGACCTACTCTTCCTGTCCTACCTGGATTTGGCTGAAGATACTCTGTGGATTTGGACAGAAGCTCCGTTACAGCTTTATTAGTAACATCAATTTTCTGAAACAGAAAAGTAACAGTTAGCAAAAAGCAAATTGCATACTAGAAAGTTGATCATTCTATTGGACATAATATACTATTCTAGCTGATTATGAAATTTTATTTAAAATAAAACAAATATTGTAGCTTAACATAAATATCCATTTCACAGTTATGACAGAATTTTGCAAAAAAACCCACTGATTGGCAGGTAGTACTGAGAACAAGAGAAAGTTTTACATCAAAATGTGGGTTTGCCTTTCCAGCCCATCAGTCTTGACTGCTTACACATTTTAGACTACAATTTTCCTGCCAGCTCAATAGTTGCTTCTAAGACTGCTTTTCTCCACATGCGACAAAGAGCGAATATATCCCTCAGTCTTGGGGCTGGGGTCACTTAAAGCAGTAGTTTGCACTGTCTTCCCATTTAATAGTTATGAAATGCAAAAGAAAAAAAATCACATTTCTGGTTTGTTCCCCTTTTCCTCCCTTCAGGCCTGCATATTATTTTTACCCTTACAATGTAGGGAAAGGAAACAATTATCCCACAGCCAAAGAAATTGGAACTTAGAAGCCTGTTTGGATGACAAATTCAAGACCTTTTTTCTCAATCTACCAACAATAAAAGCTGTGACCTAGGTCTACTGTGAACATGAAAAAACACACAGAAAGGCAATGGCAACTAAAAAAAAAAAAAAGCACATAAAAGCTGTAAAAGCAGAAACTGGAAGTAACATTGTTTAATTTGTAAAATAACTAAAAAGTGGATGGCAAACATCTCAATTTCCATAGTTCATATAAATTTCTGAAAAAGGATTTATACTAAGAAATGTAATTTTGTATGAAGAGAAAAATCTCACCTAAGCAGTTAGATTTTTATAATGAATAATATCAGATGGGAAGACTTTGTGACAGATACAAAGACTCACTAACACTGAAGATTTCTCTAATTTCCCGGACAGAAGAAAAAGGTGCCTCCTGATACTCTGCACCATTCATGGAGGAGCTTTTCTTCACTGCTGACAGGTGTCAGTGGAACCTGTTCCTCTGCTCAAACAGCTTTTGAGGATGTCTCTTCTCCCTTGGCTGAGCTGACAAGGCTCAAAGATAAATTTTCACTTATCCTTATGTATTTCTGTTTGGAAGCACATTGTGGGGTTTCCCCCCCCAGCTAAATCTACAATACCATTCTATCACTTGAAACATGAAACATTTTTGATTCTGCAATAGCTTAATATTGAAAACCATAATGTAACTTTCCTTACCCTTTCCATCTCTTGAAATTCCTCATCTAACTTTGTTCCTTCTGCTCCACTTATTTTTTCACTGAATAACTGTAAAAAGATAAATTTGGGGAAAAAAGGTATTAATTACAGAATAAATATCACTGAGAGTCACAGGAATTGACTCCAGATCAGAAAATAAGCAGCAACCATTTGAGACAACTGTGCAAGACAAAAGTAAACAGTCTTGGAAGTGAAGAAGTCACTTCAAGAGAAACAAAGGTACCTGATATGAATTTAGAACAGGCAAACAGAAAATTATTTCTCATGCTAAAACAGTTTGTACTCTAGAGGCATAACCTACACTGCAGACTTTGGCACAGAAACCAGAGTCTGACTGCAGGTAAATCCAGAGTAACCCTTTCAAGTGTGTCTCTCCAGCTGTGTATTTCCAAGTACCTTCTGGTCTTATATGCCAGTAGGTTCAGAAATACAACTCCCATTCCTGCTAGTGGGAGTTGTGTGCAATTCTGTGGAAAGAACAGACTCATGAAAAATGCTGCATTGTGACTCACCTGTGTGACTCAGCATCTTTATGAATGCCTTGCGTTCATCAAAAACTCAAAGCATCAGTTTTATACAGATTTCAGTAAATCTGAAATGGCTGAAAAGTTATCCAACTTTTGTGTGAAAACTCCAGGCCGTCTGACCTGAGTTTGGTCCTCACTGAGTAAATCATGGCTGGGAATAAGCCCTCAGGCAGAACTCAGCCATCTGCTTCTTGCAGTGCATGGTACCTGTGCTGCAACAGCACGAAAAGAGTCTGACCTCACTCAATGTGAAACAACCTTCGAAAGGATCACTCCACTACAACACTGGTTTAACACATACTCAACAAACATTAAACATAAATTCCTAGGACAATTCCTGCAAAAATACTAAACATTTCTCTGTTTTAACTGGCTTTCATCACTGAATCTTTAACAGCACAATGTGAAATCCAGGCCTAACTCACTGACTGCTGATGTTCCCCGAACCTGCCCCCAATGAAGTGTTTTGTTTGTCCTCAGGATCTTCTAAAGGGGAATTCATCTCACTGAATTAGAAGGGCCCTGGAGACTTGCATAACCTGAAAATGGGTCAGGGCTCTGTAGTGCAATGGCTCCCTGTTCTCAACCACTGCCCGCACCGCAGAGGTGTGGAGGGAGTGCACTGCCTTGCCAAAATCCAGCAAGGAGCTGAGGAAGCAGAGCTGGGAGTTCAGAGGCAGCTGACCTTGCATCGATATCACTGCTACCACACAGTCAGAACAGTCCTGCTTAAGGGAAACTGTGAGTTCAAAGAGAGACATACAGCTAATTATTTCTATTGGCTTTACAGCAGCACTCACAATCTTTATGCTTAACATGCCAAACAGCACACACACTTGTCAGGATTATTTCTCTTCCAGAGCACTGATGGAACAAGCACAAAAGCAGATAAAACAACCAGAGAAGCCCAACAACCAGTGAGTTCCTGAGGGTCATCATCTTTCTGCTGTAAGACATCACAGCAGAGAAGTAACCTGAGGCCAGGCATTGAGGGGGGCACTGCCCTGCTCTCTGCAGGCACGTCTGAGGAGCCCTTGAGCAGATGGAGAAAGAGCCATGACAAGGCTGCACGAAAAGCAGCCTATCGGGAATTGTGCAGCTCCTCTACACTGGCAGTTTCTGTCTCCTTTCTGTGCACTGTTAATTCCTAAAATAATCAATGCCATTTTCCATAGCCTCACTCACACATTTTCTTTCTCCAGCAGGCAATGCAAATATTTGTGGTTTCCCGAAACCTCTCATGGTGATCCCTTTCCAAAGGCTGAGTGTGCAGGGAGGGAATTACCATTCTCAGGCTGAAGATGCAAACCCCACATTCAGTAGCAACCCATAGCTGTCCCATTACAAATAATCCATTTATGTGCTGATGAAGAATAGATTTAATAAAGTAATGTGATTGCTCGACTGTGAAAGCATAATCAATAATAAATTACTGCCCCAAATGACTAAAACAATGAACTGTTCCATACTGGGAGAGAACAGATCTGAAGGTTACAACAAGCAACGCAAGTAGATGAGTTGAAAACTCACACACTAACAGTAATGCCAGAGAGAAAAAAAAAATGCCACTGGCTTATTGCTGACAAAAGATGGTCTGAAAAATACAATTTCTCATCGGATACACTGGCAGTTGGTGTGTTCTCAGTGAATGTCTCAGGGCACACACTATTTATTGACAGGCATCCCTTAGCTCTCACTGGGTTACTGATGGCCATACATGGTCACACACATCTCCCTTGAAGAACAGTCTGAAGCTCAGGCACACTGTGGTGCTGCTGTTTTCCCAGGACTGCAGCTGCTGATCCAGGTGTGAGCCTGCACTCCCAGTGCCAACACATGCCCCTTGGCACAGGGCAGCGCCCTGCCCACCCCCTGTGCCTCTGCCCAAAGGCTGCCACCCAGCTTTAGTTTTGGTTTCTCTTCTGAAACGTCGCAAAACTCTTCCCTATGTTTTGAAAGTATAAAATTCAATGTCACTCACTGAGGGAGAAACTATTTGCAGAAACATTGAGTCACTTCTTGCAAGGGAATCACTTTAAGGAAGGCATCTAAGTTAGATCCAGAATGTAGATTCTGCATCTACAATCTGCAGTGATTAATGAAGTAATTCAATTTACAACTTGGATGATGGGACAGAGTACACTCCCTGACAGTCTGGAAGACACCACCTTGGGGTGAGTAATCGATACACTGGATGGTTTGTCTGTTCCTCATAAGGGCCTTGACAGGCTGAAAAAATGGGCTGATAGGAACATCATGAAGCTCAAACACGAATGTAAAGTCCTGCACCTGCACAGATTATCCCCATGCAGAGTACAGGCTGAAGG
This sequence comes from Pseudopipra pipra, assembly GCF_036250125.1. Taxonomy (NCBI): domain Eukaryota; kingdom Metazoa; phylum Chordata; class Aves; order Passeriformes; family Pipridae; genus Pseudopipra; species Pseudopipra pipra. The sequence continues at coordinate 11,747,647 of NC_087560.1, read as the reverse complement.
CCAACTGGCTATGAAATAGCTCTGCAGAGTAACACCTTGGAAAACAAGGTGAACCTAAGTCAGAATTGTGCCCTTGAGGTTCAGTAAGCCAACCCCATACTGGCCCTTATTGGCAACATCACAGACAGCAGGTCCAGGGAAGGGGTAATTCCCCTCCATTTAGCACTTGTGAGACCAGATCTGCTGCAAGTGTCCAGTTTGGGCTCCCCAGGACAAGACACTGACATTCTGGGCGAGGCTGGTGCAGGGTCACTGATATGCTCAGGGGAATGGAGCACAGGGCATACAAACAGAGCTGAGTTTGTTCAGCCTCTGAACAGGTGAAGTGGGTTTGTCTGCCTAGGGGGAGTGCATGAAAAGATGAAGCCTGAATATTCTGGAAGAACAAAAAGCAGTAGTCATTAAGTTGGAAAACAAGAAATTTGGACCCGTTAAAAAGGAAAAAAGAAGAAAAAAATCACCAAGAGGGTGGGCAAACACTGGAACGAGTTGTCCAGAGAAGCTATGGAGCTCCAGTACTTGAAAACATTTCAAGCCTTGGTTGGACAAAGCCCTGAACAACCTGCTCTAACAGGACCTGCTTCAAGTGGGACCTGGAGCAGATATTCTCTGAAGGCCCTTGACTCCCATTCTAAATTTGTATTTACAGTAACTTGTGAATGCAGCTCCACAGAGCCAGACACAGGATCTGCAGACACAGTTTCGTTCAGGCTCTGAAGACAACCTAACACACACCTACATTTGGGAGCAAAAACATGGACCACATGAAAAAGGTTTATTCACACACTTTCCCTGTTCTATGCAAACATTAATGATACTGCAATTTCTAGCCCAAGGACACTTCTTCAACGATGTTTACTCTGAGCAATAACGTCCTTTGAAAAGGCAGACTACCTTGGTGCCGAGAGAGATACCATAAAGAATGATTCCTTACAGTCTATATACTGTCTGAGCTCCCAGCAGTAAAACAGGTATAAAGTTCTAATGGCTATAATTAAATTTTACACCACTACAGTTTATTTCATATTGGTTTAATCAGGATCAGCTGTACTAGTCTTGCATTTAGAAACACAAAAGCTTTTGTTCTGATCATACTGAATCTAGGAGTTGTAAAACTAGCATCACCCCTCTCACAATTAAAAGTCACAGAATACTCAATTAATTATTGAAAATGGATGCACAAAGGAGACAGCTGCTGGGTTTTAGTTCCCTGACTAGCTGCTGAGCATCATTCACATGCATTATATCAAGCTGCAAAATGCTTTGAACATAAATAGAGATGCCCAACTGTGGGGCTGTGTAATTACATGCCAATATCTATCAGGTTTTACGAGTCCGCCAATTGAGGACAAAATGGCCACCATCACACAGGGCAGGTACTCCAATGGAGCTTGGAATTACTTGCCCAGGAGGAATCCTTCATCTCCAAATTCAAAAGCTGGGTGCCATGGATTCAGCACCTTTTCACTAGACAGGGCCAGAGCTAGAATTTGGGACTCTGAAAATACCCAGTTCCCACAACGGGAGCCACCATTACTTTACTATTCCTCTGCCAGGTCAGCAGCTAAAGCCCTTCATTAGTTACATTTCTGCTGGAGCTGATTAGGTTTCCTCTGGATCAAAATCTACACCAAGAGAATAGCTGTGAAATGGAAAGATTTCCTCCCCTCAGGTGTCTGTACAACTCCCTCCATCCCACTTGATGTACTAGAGTTAGTGGGGAGAAAAAAAAAACAAATCCTAAATAATGAACATTAAACCACTTCCAAATCAGCCTCTTATTTGTAGTTACACATGATAGCAAACTACCTTCTATTGTAAAACTTGCATGCTCTATATAAGACCTTTTTGCCTGAAGAAAGATTGCAGTTTGTACACAAATGCTCCTTGCTTGTTACTTCTTCCTAGATCCTACCCTTCTTTTTAATATTGAAAAATAAAATAGGGCATTGTATTATAAGCAATCTGAAAGTCCCTGGTGGGCTTATGTGGAATTTTATAGGAAGAAAATTCTAGAATAAAACAAATAGGCTTTGAAAGAAAACCCTCCAGATATTGTGATTTCTATTTTAGTTCTTCATATCCAGCTACAGTTCAAAATGCAATCTGCAGTTTTGTTACACAGTCTTAAAAGACTAAATACTTATCTGTAAAGGAATTTATATTCAAAAAAATTCTCTGAGAAAACATCTTTTCTACAAACCTAATATTGAGATTTTGTTCTCATGCTAGTTCTTTGTTATTATAATTTGTTTCAGACAATATAATTTTCTTTTGATGTGTTCTGTTGTAATTAAGCATGAACACAGCACACAAACTATCTATAGTTTAAAGTAAAAATCTATGGCTCACCAAAACTCCAAATTAAAAAAGCCTGAAGCTTTCATGTAATTTTTTGGTATTTTTATTTAATGTATGTTAAGATTTATCCTTCTTATTGCACAGGAATAGTACATTTTCTGTTCTCATATGGATTCTAGAAAAAAAGCTTCAGAAAAATGCTGTTTTACTAATGTTTTGTACATCATATACACTGAATTACAGTACTTTTTCATATTCCAGTATGGAAGGTTACTGAACATGAGAAACTGCCAAAAATATCCCAGATCAACAGAGACCTGATAAAACTCTCAAAACAATTACCCTATTTTTTTTATATATATCCACTGGGTATTTTATAATACAAGTCAATAGGATTCCTGCCAGCCAATACTTTCACACATGCTCTGACCTTCTGTTTCCCTTGTTTTGCCTCTCTTTTGCAACACCCATTAGCTGGGATTGAACCATCACAGTTTTTTGCTGTTATTCAGCTACTGTTGAAAGAAGTGACTGGCCACCAAAACCCTCTTGCTCGTTACTGGCCAGGAAATCATCCCGTAATAGTTAATGACTGAATGAAAGGTATCATATTCTATTAAAGGCTTAAAACCTTTTAATGACTCTTCACGAAGTTACAGCATTAATTTTGTCCTGAAGGAGTATCTGCTGAAATTATCTGTTGAAACTTTAATGAGATGGAAAATTTCTGTATTTGTCATAAATATGCACACTGTCAAACCCATGAGGCAAAGCCTAGATTTTAGGAAAAATCTTTTAACAAAAAAGAGAAAGCTATGAAAATAATTTAAATTTATTTCCCTCTCTCAGAAAAGGAAGTAAGCAATCAACTGGGAAAACTAATAGATTCATCCCAAAGTTAACACATGGAAAGCCAGGAAATAATGTAACTGTTTGGCTTCATTTCCCACAGAAACATAACTGGGCCAAACTGCACAAATGCATTAAATACATCTTAAATACAGTATTTAGTACAAATACTACATTCCAGTATGGTTAAAACATAATAGTTAATGCTTCTCTTAATAAATCATTAAAACCTCCAGTGATTTCCCTGCAGCCATGTAATTGTTTGATTTTGTCTTAAATCATTACACACAAAGGATTTAATGCAATGTGACAACACTAACAGCTTTCTGAAAAATCTTATTTAAGCCTGTCATAAACAAAGGGAAGAATAAGGTGGCTGGCAAGAATCTCCTTGCAGTGTTCACCCTCCTGACGGGAGGGACAGACTTTCTTCTTTGTCCTTTTCCAGAATGCTCTATGAGATTGGAGACCAAAATGTCAGCCTCTTTTCTAGATCAGAAGTAGTTTAACTTCAAATACCTGTCACTCCCTGTTTTGTGCTTCTAAGTTCTACTACAGTGCTATGTATATCACTAGTTTTTCTCCTTTCCTGATTTATATAGTTCATATAAAAGCTAATTCCCACACCCAAAAAGGTTACTACTAGTTCAGGTAGTACAGGCCACCAAAAACTTGAACCTACAACACAGCTTACTCAGTGTCTTGCATCTTAGTGCACCTTAAAAGGTGTACACACCGGCAGAGCCAGCTGCACAAAGTTTGCCACTGTGATAGAAAAATATTCTTCAAAAAAAGAATAAAATGTTCTGCTTTATTGACTAGGTGAATGGGCAGCTAACAGGCACCCCTGTCACTGAGTTCTAGAGATCTAATAAAGGTCTGAATGCTCAGAAGAAAATTTAAGTGGTCCACACTGAGAAACTAAACTAGGATGCACATTTTCAAATGCAGATCTAAACAAAAGACTAAAGAAACACAGCACTTGGCCCCTGGGACAGCTGCAGAGGGTGGTGAAACCAGCCATGTGTGAGAATGGCCACCTCTTCAGGTCTCTCCTCCTGCACCAAGAATGTCCCACGTCAGAGGTCAGAGCTGTACAGAGACAAGGATGTCAGAGCCATTAAAACTGCAAAATCATCTGCAAATTCAAATGGGTAATATATACCCAAGAAGAGAGTTTTCTCAGGCTCCTTTAAAAAAACCCTGCAACAATAAGGAAAAAAGCCAAACTATAAAATTGTACCAGTACTTGGACCTGTTCTTTTCATTATATTGACACAGCTCACACTATCTTAATGCTTTGGTGAAAATCTAAGCCCCTTATTTTAGAGGTTAAGCACTAAACGATGTCAGGAACTCTTTAGGTACCTCAGTATGCTGTGTTTTCAAAGAAAACAAAAATTCTCTTGCTCTGACGTACTTTAAAGAAAAAAAGATTTAATCTTCCCCCCCCATAAATAAAGGGTCCACCACAAAGTGCAGATGTTTGAGTCATGCAAATACAGAACACTCTGGCTCACCCCCAGCAAAACATTTAAGGTCATCTCAGTAGGTGCTAAAGTGCTTTGCTGGATCAAGCCTGGAGTGCTCAGCACCTCACGGTGTCAAGCTCAGGGGGATCATCACCTTCACAGAGCACTTTGTAACTTCTTCTTCTACTGAACTTCCAGCCAGCAGTGGCACGGATTTTCCCAAAGCACTTGGGAAAACAAAAGATTTCTGACAGCAGCAGAGGGAACTGTTGGTTTTGGTTTTTTTTGAAAAAAATTAATCAAGCAGCTGAATTGGGTCCTGCTGCTATTTATTCAAAATTATGGTGTGCAAGAAGCTGCGCCCTAAAAATCAAATACTTGTTATTGTTTCCATGGCTACATGAGTGGTATAAAATACCTCTGAATTTAACAACGCTTGTACACGAGTATTTAAGAAAGTGGAGCGCTTTTTTTTTTTGCCAACAATTTAGGCATCATCATAAAATTTAATATAATATTTTGGAATTTTTGGGAGGCATAAACACGTTAAAATGATAATCATATTGAGAATAAAAAAATTCAAGCAGCAGTCTGGCAGTACCTATGGCAGAGCACACTTCCACAAAAATGCAGGGAGATGAAGTGTTGGAAAAATTGCATGTTTCTCCCATAATTCATTACCCATCACTAGCAGCTGAACCAGAAATCCAGAAAACTACATCCATGGCCATAGTAATTTATATCCTAGGGTTTCACTGAAGATGTTTATTCTCATATGTTTAAAGTAGAAACATAAAGTAAGAGCTGTAGGATATGCCCATACTTCAAAGACAACTCCTGACTATTCTCACACTATCAACTTCCTTAGGGATTTCTGATGGATCCGAGAGCAAATCCTGTCCCAGCAGCCAACAAAATCAAAATACCAAAAAGACTTTAATTTTTGTAAAATATGAAAAAAATTAAATAGATGTAGAAATGTGTTACATTTAAGGACACACCAAGATAAATATTAGATATTTCTTAAATATTTTTCAATTCAAAAAATTTCACATAACTTATGAAATATAAACACTGAGCCCCATCTCATTTTCAGAGCCCAGTTTTTTGGAAGGAAATTCCATTTACATAACAAAAAAAATCCCCAGGCCATCTAAAGGACACCAGGAATCTCAAGGGCCTGTTTCTCAAGAGGCAAAACATACTTTTTCTACCAAGAGATCTCTGAATCATACAAACAAAGTTAAAGAAATGCATGAAAGTGCTGCCAGAGTGTTTATATTCATGAAGAACATTCCTATCTCACTAATATTTATGAGCCCTTTATTTCATTACTTGTAATTTCTCAGGCAAACAGGAGCAACAAGATTATTTTTAGGGAGACAGATGAACTGAGTTATAAAAGGATACAGCAGCTAAAGAGGAATAGAAGAGAAAGATGTTTGCAATGTGGCTTGTCTGGGAAGTGGATGTGAGGGTGTCCCCAAACACATCCTTCCCACACGGAGATGTTCTGGGAGCTGCCAGTGTAACACGAACTCAGCATCAAGCACGTCACTGTTCATGGGTCATGTGCAGATCTGTGTAAGGCATTATTATCCAGCCTACTTTCTAACATGGAGCAAACACTCCACAGCTGAGCGTGACCCAAAGTGTAGAGAAGTCCAGCCAGGCAATCAGCTGAGACAGCTACAGGCAACCCTAGAGCTGCCAGTGTCAGCAGGAACGGACCCAGTCCATCAAAACTCCCCATATGCTCATCCAGAGAAAAATGCCCATTCACGCCATGGAACGTAAGCTCTGCAGCCACCACACTGAATCAATGAACAGCCACAGCTGCTGAGCTGCCACAGCACAGCTCTGGCAAGGGTTCAGGAGTGGCAGCTTAGTTTTATTTAGAAAGGAAGCTCAAATAGTGCAATCCATGTATTCTGGGATGGGGAAAGCACTGGTACACACAAGGAACATTTGAGCAGTGACAGAACTCCCTGCTGGTGGAGGAGTGTCAGCAGGCACTCCAGATACACCTCACAGGGACAACCCCAGACGCCTGTCTTTCAGCAAAAACCCCTCACCAACTGATCAACCAGAGGTTCTGCCTTCAGATCAGTGGTGTTAGAGACTCATACCTATGCAGACAAGAATTTCTGCTGCTGTCAACTCTTTTCTAAACAGTTCTACTGTACCAATTAGTGTGATCTCTCCTAACTTAAATCAGTTTGTATGAATAAGGACTGCTGAAGACACCAAGGCACATGTCAAAATGTATTTCATCAACTAAACAGCCTCTGCTGGGGAAATCACATCAAAGGAAAAGGCACAGAGCCCAGGAACATGACAAAGGAGGTTACTGGTTGAAAAATGCCTTCTTTTCTTCAAGAAGGACTCACACAATCAAAAAAAAGATAGAAGAAAAAAAGATTTCGCATTACTGGTTGAACAACCTGATTTTACATAGTCTAAACAAAAGATTTTGCCACTTGGGAGTATTATCACAACAGAATTTTTTCCCCAGGAGAAAGGAAGTCATTTTGACAAAGCCATAAAAAAAAAACAACCATAAAAGATCTGCCAACAATGTCTGTGATGGGAGTGTTTTACCAGTGCTGTAAGTTCCAAGCATCCTTCCAATTCCTTCTGCTGACATAACTCTGGATGCATTAAATTTTTTTTGATTCCTGCTCTTTCAAGAAAAAGAAAGAAAAAAAAAGGAACAGACATGAGTATATAAAAGGTCTTGACAGATTATAAGATTCTGTGTATGAGCTTTGAAAACTCATCTCTCAAGTAAGTAGCAAAAGGTAGAGCAGCAGTGCCTTTTGCTCTGAGAAAAGGTCTGCCACTGATAAGATGAAGCAAGGTAGTGTCTGGCATTAAACAACTAAGTCATCTGTAAAAACAGGCCCCTATGGCAGTCATGGTCCTGCAGCTTATAGAAGTCAACAATAATACCCAGTGAAATATCATTTATTAATCAATTTGTTACTTGCTGTATCTGTTTTAAAAAAATTAAATCTCCTTTCTTTGACAGCAATACTTAGGTTTTACACCACATGATTTCTGTGCTCTTTCTACTATATTTCTTGTATGCAAGTTTTTGCCAGAATTTAGGGCTTGGGTTTTTTTCTTTTATTATTTTAGTAACAGAAACATCAGACATTACATTCTAGCTCTGATACTGCTTCAAGTTGTTCTACAAGTAAGGCTATGCCAGAAAGAGAATTTTAAGTAGGGTCAGGAATGCTGGGCACCTGCTGTTGCTTGGTCAACACTCAAAATCCTGTACCCAGCTGATCCAGTCTGCACACAGTCATGCAGCCTTTTAAATTAACCTTATTAACAAAATCCAGCCAAAGTATGTGCAAATATAGACTGTGTAATCTAGACTTATAAAGAAGTCTGTACATTGAGAAGGGTGCTGTCTCTTCCTCTAGGCAAGCATACCCTTTAAAAGGTCTTAGCATATTTCAGAATATTTTATCCTCACAATGCAACAGACAAGTTTGACTCTGTGACACTCCAGAGGTCTCAAGTCTCTCATTAAAAGCAAACCCCTGCTACTTGTGCTGCTGATATTGCTTGTTCACACGTCTGGATTCCAGACTTTCTGCTCTCAGCAAGAGCTATTTATTAGCCACTGCTATAGCTTTGGATGCCACAGGAAACATGAGGAACAAATTCGTACAGATTGAACCACACAGCCAAGCTCCCAATATGCCAGTAACTTAGGGGAGGAACTGGAAGACTAAATACTTGACTGGTCTTGGATTAAACTGACTTGTCCTTGGCCACCCAGTAAACAAGTGGTAGCTCTGAAATGAGAATCCCACAGTCCCAAGTCTCCACTCTTTGCCCTGAAAAATCCTGTTCACTTTTTTTTTTTAATAACAGATCCTGGACTAACTGAATAAACTGTGCTAAAACTAAATTTAAAGAAAATAACAGGGTGTTGCAATATCCAGTGCAGTCCTGATTCGACAGAAATAGTTTTCCACAGGAATATTATTAAGGAAGTTGAGAACGTCCATAAGGATCATAAATCGCATCACATACAGCGAGGAAACATTTCAAAATACAGATTATACAAGTAAATGTAAACAACTTGCTCTCTTGTGCTGATTGGGAGATCAATGGACAATTAGCAGAAACATAAGGACAATATTTTACAAAATATTCCCTAGTTCAGTCACTTTTATGCTTTTTCAGTCATTTTTCCTTTTTTAAATGTAAACCTGTCAGAATGCAGCAACAAAACCACACTAGTTTGGAATTTCCAAAATTGTTGTCTTACCAATAACAATAACAACACCTAACAACATCATGCAATTAAATCTGCTGATATGCATCAAAGGATACTCCTCCATGCAGGTCAGCAGGTACAAGGATTAACAACTTTTTCCCTGTGCTTCAACAAATACAAGCAAGTAAGAGAAAACAAGAATAAAGCTAGAATTTATAGGAAAAGAAGATACAAGCATAGCAGTATTTGTGAAGTAACTCAGTGGCTCAGCAGACTGGGATGGAATGCTATTTCCTATTAAATTTTATATGATTTTGCTAAAAAATAATAAAGTTAATCAACAGCTTTTATATGCATGCACATCCCCATATCCCCTTAAGCCAGCCAAGAGGTATTAAAGACCTGGATGCTTCTGAACACCCCACCAAGTGTTTATCTAAATCTCTAGGCATGTAAATACTTCTTAAGAGTCTAACCCAAGAGACTCATCAGAGAAGCAGACGGGACTCTACACTGCCAAGATATGAGCTCTGTTTAATTTCAGGTTCTAGCCCTAAACAGCTGATAGCAGCTAAACTAACTACTAGTACATTACTGTTACTTAATGCCTGCTTTTCAAGCAATATTTTGTCCTTGTGTTTCTTGTAGCACAGCACAGCAAAGGCTTCTGTTATTTACATTCATAAATAACGGCGAGATAGGTGGCAGGTATTTTATTAAACCATCTATACATCCAAAATACAGAATCATCATATGCCTTAGGGCACACATGCAGTTTAGGACAGCTTCTGTGTATGGTCTACAATTATCACACAGGAAACACTTCAGAATTTACCAATATTTCAACTATTGCTTGACTACAGAGTTACCTGTGCATGTCTGGACCCAACCGTTCCTTGCAAACTACCACGCATATAGAAAGATCCACAGCACTGTGGCCCAATACATTTCAAATGGCATTAAGAATTCTGACAATCAGTAAATACTTTTCTCACAAAAATAAGCTGTGTGCTTAAAAAGTACACAAAAAGTTGAATATTCCAGAAAGAAGGCAGACTTGCACAACAAAGCTCAGATTGATGGCTCCTGTCTTGGCAGCACTTTGCCAGTTCAAATGGACAGACACACTTTTGCAAAGAAACACTGCATGATTATTTTCAAAGGTAGCTACCTACCCAAAAGGCGCATGAAATAATATTACATTATACACAGAAGACCCATATTTTACAGCATTCTTTTTTTATGCAATGAATTCAGTAATTTCTTCCAGGAGTCCCGACCCACCTCCTTTTGTTACTTCTTAAATCTGACTCCTCTGCACTTGTAAAATTAGCTCGAGCTGGCACTTCTCTTACCTGTATCACCAGTGCCAGAGTTTGCAAAAAGAAGTGTAAAGGAAACCATGGCAGAAATTACTGCTTTTGAAAGGGTAGCACATTGAAAGCTTCAGAATAATTTAATTTTGAGTCCTATTTAAAAAATTAGCACTTTAAATTCTGTACTTCATTTGTGAATCTTTTCAAATTTAGCTCTACTTTCAGAAGAGGCTTGCTGCAATTTCTCCTTTCAGCCTGAGGATCCCACTTTCAGAGCCTTTGATGAGAGGTGGCCTGTAGCTGCACCAGTCATCCTCCGACAGCCAACACGGTTCTGACACTGGAAAAGAGGCGCAGGAATGGAACATGTCCCTGATAAGAGGCGATGTAGCAATTTAGTGCATTCCCTAAGCAGCCACTACCAGCTGGGTTCCCAGAGCCCTAGTGACAACTAAAAGATTGCTGAAGTGTTTGGTGCAAGGCTGAAGTATAAACACTGCCTGCCTGCCTCCCTGGGAAGGAGACAGCAAAACTGATGCTCCTCTGTCCCGTCGAGGTTAAATCAGTGCCACAGTTCCAATGCCAGGCACAAAGCCTGCTCTTTGTTAGAGGATCATCGTCTTCACGAGACTGAGAAATAGGGGAGTTTGGCTCAGTGCTCAAAAACTGAAACAAGAAGCAGGGGAGGGGAGTGCAAGGCAACCACTTTAGCACTGACAGCGATTGTATTACACAGCTCTGTGCCAAGGGCACTCAGCTCTATCAAGCACTCACCTCCTGCGTCAGGTTTTCCTGGCAGTGAGTGTGTACTCGCCTCACCTGACAGCACAGAAGTGCAGAGCTGCCACTTTTGCCCATCTCTTGAGTATTTCATCTAAGCTTTGCAGATTTTTCTTTCTCACAGAAAGGCAGCCATGCACCTTGAGAAATGTTTTCTCCTCATTTATTAAACACTGGTACCCTTGCACTTGTTTTTCAGTTTAGTCTCCTTTCACTACCACTGCTTCCGTTTGGTTTGATTTCCTCCCAGTTGCCTCAATCCTCATTATCACTTACCTCTCTTTGCTTTATGGTTCAGTTTCTGTTAGTTTGTTCTAGCACACACTTCTCTCCACCTATGCTGTATGTATGGCCCTGCTCAAAACCTGAGCAAATCACACATGCACGAAGGAAAAATAAAAAAGACAAAGGGAAAAAAAAAAGAGCAGCCGTATTTGAGCTGGCAGCCTCCAGCAGCTGCCAGCAAGTAGCTCAGAGCTCTTGAGAGGGAGAGAAAAGAGGGGTAATTTCTTCCATTTTCTTCCATCAAACTTCCTTATTAGTTTTCTTCCATGAATAGCTCTTCAAATAACTGGTTTCATGAAACAGATTCCCTGATATTGTGATTTTAGATTTAAAACCATCTAGAGCCCATTTTCCATTGATGCTAAAGCACCTCTCACATGCAAAATATTGACACTGCTGAACCACGGTAATTTCAGAAGAAATGGTTTTACCACTAAAGTCATTTTCCTCATCACAGTGGGATGAGGATGGAATAAAGAGGGACATGAGTTCCATCTGGCCTTGCCATCAGTTTATATTGGTCCTATGAAACACTTCATAATTACACCACTGAAAGCTAATTTTCCAGAGAAAGGTCTAATCATGATGTTATTTCCAGTGCTAAGCCCAACTCAGAGGGACAAAGAGCAGTCCAGATATGGTTCCATTTTGGTACATAAGTTTTGAAAAAAAAATATTCCCATAGCTTGGAGCAGTGGCTTGATAAATTGTTCAGAAAAATGATACTTAGGCAGGATACAAAACATTTTAGAATTATCAGTTACTTTGTGCATCTACAGATGATAATAACTGATTCAACCTTCTATCTTAAATATTCTCTGTCACAAGCCAGCTCCTCCTTCCTTTTTCCCTGCTAGTCTCTGCTTTCTGTTCCTGGCAAGAGATGCATATACTATTTTTCTTTTCAGTACTCTGTTCAGGAGTCATTTATTGGTACACCCTCATGTTCTTTTATCAAAGTACAAGACCGGTTTATCGTGTTAATTTATAATTTCAACTCAAGGTTGAAAGAATGAAGAGTCCTGGGGCAGAAATGTTGTAGAGAACATCCCAGAGAAGATCCTGTACTTGCCGTTATTTTGAGAAACAGATAATAACAAAAGGAGCAGAAGGAAAACAGCTAGAAAGAGATAAAACCTATCTTTGCTTTCAAGGAGAGTTGCAATAAACCTTTCCTTGAAAACCTTCTATCAGCTTTGCTTTCTATCACATAGTTCTGTACCCTTTATGACTCCACATTTCACTACATTTGACCTTCTGGCTTTAAAATTGCAAAAGCCCTTTCCCACACATCGTGGCCACTGGAACTGCACAACACAATAGATCAGCATCACCACAACACCTACTTGCCAAAGGGCTTATAAAGTACTGCAGTGCCAGCTCAGAAAATGCAATACACCTTGGTTCTAAAACACCTGCAAGAGTGAAGGTCTTTGGTTAGAAGTCTGTCACTCAGAAAAACTGTCACCAAAATGTAACAAACTCTTCAAGTCATTAAACTCATTAAACTCAAGTCTTCTCCTGCCTTCAGATCTGTCAGCAGCAAAACATTTTAAGTTCCAGGTGAGATCCTACAGCTCTACCAGGTAAGAATAAATGCATGAACTAGAAGCAGAGAGAATGTTATCCATTATCCAGAATGTTATGTTTAATGTTATCCTAGCAGAAAATGTTTAAATGAACATGTTTCCAGCACTTCTAAATCTAAAATGCTATGTTCTTTCTCCTATAATGCATATAGTATTTCTTTGAGATAATTTTCCTTATTAAGCTTTTTGACAGAAAAATATTAAGTAATCAGTAATCACATGCAGATAATTATGGCAAGACCCTCAACCGCAGTTGTAAAAGTGTCTTTTATTTCTTTCCCCTAACATAGGGCAGCTTTCTCAGCTTCCTAATTACATGCATTCCTTATTCTTTTTAACCACTAACAGAGAGTTCAAACATTAGCCACTGAACAATGTGAGAGGAAATGTGTGTTGTACATTTAAAGGAAAAAAGAGCAGCTGCCATAAAGCAGAAGCTTGATTCCAGCCACAGAGACCTAGAACAACATCTCAGTGGCAGTGGCCTGGCATTTGCTACTCCAAGTCATTCTGGTCAAAGGACCTGAACTCCAATAAAGAACAATTCAAACACAGTTCTTCTCCCATTGCTCCCCCACAGTCTCTCACAAATGAGCTGGACCACCCAGTGATTAATGGAGCCTGTTATTAACTTACCCAGGCAATCTTCTGCAGTAACACCATTATCCTGAAGATGGACTTTCACCTCTAGGTCCTGTAGGCTCTTAAACCAGCTGAACTTGGGCACAGCCACTGCTTCTAGTGCTGTAATTCTGAGACACATTGTGATTGTGATATAAAGTCTTTCCTTTGGGCATGGTGATCCACCATCTCAAATGCTTTAAACTGGAAATCCATATCACACATAACATCCCACGTATCCAGACAGGATTTCTGAGTGCACCCACTAACACTGCAATTTTCACTTTAAGTGTTTGACCATGCCAGTGGGATGAGAAAGAGAGAAACAAGGGCTTCACATAAGCATTTCTAAACTACAGTGCTTTTATTCTTGATGCCCTTGGCAGCTACTGAACTTTGGAGGCAGCAAAACCAATGAGAAGTACATTCCAGAAACTGCATCCACCTCATTGCACTCGTAGTTTTGCAAAGTTATCTACATGCCACCTACTCCTCCTTGCCTATAAATCCAACTTCCTTGGTGGCCGAATCCAGACACCTTCCAGCAAGTAAAATCCTATTCCTAAATAAAGCCTTCAACTCCATGCCACTGCATAAACCATGGAGCTCCAGTAACTACTACTCATACTTTCTGCAGACTTGTTCTGGTTCTCTGCAAAGAAAGGTTTCACATTGCCCTTTGATGACTTCAAGCTGTGATCTTTCCAAGTCCCACTACATGACCTTTCCTACTCATTGCAACTGTTCAGTCAGAACATAAAAAATTGTCCTGAAACAAGCCCAAATAAATACTGCTCTGAGGCCAGTATTTCAACATATGACCAAACAGCCACTCCAGTTTGCTAACTATGCCTCCTCTTCAATCAAACCTAAAAAAGCAGTGAAAAAGGACAAAAGGACACTGAACCCATAAAAAACTAAGGCAAATGGTACAAATCACATCATTAGCATGAGATGGTATGCACACCAATGCAATGTTGTCTACAGGCTTAAATTAAATGCATACAGATATTGAAGAAAAACAGTACCATGGACAAAGGATAGTCTTGTCCATATATGAATGATGTACAAGACTCGGGACTCTATAATGTGATTTTGCATTTCTATAGAGAGTGACTCATTTCGCACCAGGCGGTGACACGTCACACTATTACTGAGCATTTTAGTCAAACTTGTCTGCTAAAGCTATTCTTTAGCACATGCATTGTACAACAAAAACTACTTTGTCTTGCAAAACCTTGAACGCTCTCCTGACAAACCTCCACTGTTTTCCAAAGAACTCAACACTGGTGCCTACACATGCTTTTCTAAATCAGTGAATTGAAAGTAATCATTACTGTACATCTCTCTAAAGGAAAACATATTTGTAAGTATTCAAATGTAATAAAGTAACCTATCTAAATTTTAGATGCAGACACATTATTTGCTCTGCAAGCCTACTTGAAAGACTGTAACAGTGTCAGACTCAAGACTGTCCACTTTTCAGAAGAGCAGATACAAGTGCTTTTAATAAGAAAAACTGATTACACTAAAGTCTCTGACAGTAATTCAAATTCATTGATGTGAGATTTCAAGTAGCCAAGAACAATGACATACCCGAAACCATAAAGCTCCACACAGACAAACTTTTACTTCCATATTTCATTTTTCAAATCTAAAATATTGTTCCCTAATCTGTCTAAAATCTTGTTTGTGAAAGTTAGAATACCCTAAAAACAGAAGTGTAAAGTCAAAGTGCCATAAAAAAATACCTGTAGTTAACATCCTCCTTCACTTTTCAATTTCACTGACTTCTTACTCTGTTCCAAAATTTGTTAAAGAAAACATTCTGAATTTCTTTGAAAAGCAAAACCTCAGGATTTTTATTCCAAATTATGATCTGTTTGGCACTTGCTTATCCAAGCCAATATAGTGAGACAGAATGTGCATGAGCACTGCAGGCAAGTGGCAGCAGTGGGTGCATCCACAGTCCTTCCTTCTCAGGGTGACCAGGAGGAGCAGCAAGACTCAGTGCTGGATATACACCCTGCAGGAACCATTCCCTGCCTCTCTTCTGGCAGCTTGTTTCAGGTACAACTGGGCAATATTTTACCCCCTTTTCTCTGCATGGAGAGGAGCTAGAGCTGTGAATGACAAGTTACACACTGTGTGTTCTCACTGGCTGTTCTCACATTAACACTTCTTCCTCCCTGCACAAAGCTCCCAGTGCAAAAATTCACTTGGCAGTAATATCATCCTGATCTGGCCTTAAAACAATCCCTCTTTCTGAAGTTGTTCTCTGTGCTTGTAAGGAAGGTGTGGCTTCCTTTTGAGATACACATATATACCCACTGCAAAGATGAGAAAGAGTGATTAAGCTGTAAACCAAAACACTTAAAATCAGACATTTAAATAACCCCTTTACACACCTCCTTTCCAAGTAATATGAGAACCTTTCACATTGTCTTCTTACTCCTTACTCCTGTGTGATTTAAGATGTTTCTACATTGGATGGTTCCCATGACTGAATTTAAAGGTTGCTTTTACAGATGTTAAAAAGTAATTGTCAAAGAAGTCCCTTACAATGTTCTGTTTTACCCAGAGTATTGAGAGAACATGAGAAGTTACACATTTATTCTTTACTGTGTTAGCTTATCTTTTGCTACCTTTAATATCCTTTTACACCTTCACCTTAACTTGTGTTTCTGTTCTACATCATTTGTCACACTAGCCCTTACTCCAGTTGAGCAGAACTTCCTTCCTCTTACACTCCTCTCAGTTGCAATAAAGGCATTCTTTCCTTCCCTGAGGAAAATGTTGTTTCCTCCCTCCTTCAACAGCCTTCTCGGTTTTCCACTGAAGTCAGACTGAAGATCGTGCTGTGTAAGCCCTATCACTCAAAGGAATTGTAGGTTACATGGCTTGAGGTGCTGCTTTCACCAGGAACACTCCTTTTGTTTACATCCACGTTGATCACCATTTCACTTAAACCACTCATTTGTCCCGCTGGGACTCCAGACTTGCTGGAATACAGAGATATCTTTTTGACTCCTTTATTTGCCCTCAAATGATTATCATAATCACAACAGTCACCACTAACCACAGGGGGAGCTGGTATCAGAGATTCCTTGTTGGCTAATCATTCAGAATATCAATGAGATACAACTCTTACAAAGCATAGCTTATTCTACTCTGTGAACAAAGCATTCTAATATTCATTCAGGTATTTTTGCATAGCTGCTTAGCCTTCTCTAAATCTTTTTCATCCCTGTGGAGACATTCCCTCCACTTCCCACGCACTGATAGTGTGCCTACACTCTTGTGTGCCTATACTGTGAGCTGCTCCAGTGAGTTAATCCACCTGAAAGCTACTCACACATTTGAGCTGGGTTAGTTTTCAGATGGCTAAGCTGCCTCTAACAGCTCAGTGTGTGATCACACAGGCACCCAGAGCTGACTCAAGGAAGTGAGCAGGACCTTTCTCTGAGGGTAGAGTGAGGCCACCATAGCCTAGACTGAGGGTGATGCAAGTTGCCATGAACTGCATCCCCTGTATGAGCCATCCAGCTGTTAAAGCTGATTGCATTAACATTGTACTTGCACATGCAGTGGGAAGGGGTGTGTACAAAAACCACTCTAACCACCCACTGAGGTAGTCTGACTTCAGTAATGACCTCTCTGCCCTAAGCCAGTTTTACTTTGTCCATCAATACCTGTTCATTTCTGTTGTCTTCATGTGACAACTACAACTGCCACTCAGTCTAGTGAAAATCTGTGCTTTGCCTTGTTCTAGAAAATGTTGGCATATTGTCAGTCATAGTTCTGGATGAGAGCACTACTCTGATTCATAGCTCCTAAGAGCTATGCACTTCATGTTCCCAGAACATTATGTGACCAGCTCCAGCACAATACTCTGGAATTAAACCCAGAAAGTGGATCCTTCACTCTTTTCTCAGGTTAAATTACTCGAGCTTATTCAAGAAGGTGGCTCCTGCTGGTTCTTGCAAAAGCTGACATTAAATATGTCACTGATTGTAGCACAGGCCTGACCTCAGGAGGGTCTCGCCAGCTTTCAACACATCAGCAGTCCCAGAGCTGTCACTGATGTGACACACTGTGACACTGAAGCTGTGTAAGTATTTCAAGACTTCATGGAACCACATCCCAATGTGTTACCCTGCAGCTGGGTCCTGTATGAAGTATGTAGAGTTGTTGCAGAATAGCCAATTGCAACATTTTTCTGTTAGGGTAACATACTATTGTTATCTCTTTTCATCATTCAAAACAAAAAAATTAAATTCTACTTCTTCAAACAAGTGAGATCAACCAACACAGAAATCACAGCCTGCATGTGCAGAATATGGAATTAAAATTCATAAAACATGTAAATATTTTTTCTTCTTGAAAACACTTAACTGCATTGCATATTCCATGACTATACAATTGCCATCCTGCAACTCCATGACCAGAATTTTCTGCTTATTCCACAGTTTTACTGAAAACCCATTTCAATAAAAATCAGCTGTGATCTAAAAGTTCGATTTATTTATTTTTTTAAGACTGAATACATAATTAGGACACCAAGCACCTACACACCCTCAATATCCACATGCAAGACTAAAAAGATCACTTATTCACACCTGATGTCAGAGAGTCCTGTGAAAGGTCAGGAAGAAGTCAGGGCTAACCTAATTCAGACTTCTGTAAAGCCAGAACATACTTTCCTCATCTCCACTGAAGTCAGACCTATTCATTATACATTGAACACCACAAGCAGTAAATTCGCATCCTAGTAATTATCTGGCAAATACTTTCAAGCATCAGTGCAGGCCAACCACAGGAAAAACAACATAGACAAGATGTGGGCATTTTTAATAGTGATTTACAGCTTTAAGCTCAAAGTTTATGTATTTGGGTCAAATATTCTTATATTTGTCACAGTTCAAGAGCTGCTAACACTAAAGGATATTTTCCAAATATTTAGGAGTATTATTTTTTAAAGTTACTGCAGAACTACATATTTATCTAAAGTTCCTTGGCAGTGCCATAGGCTAAAGTGACAGTTTTAGTGAATCCATTATCAGCAAAAAGATGTGGTCAAGATCATCCACTACAGAGCCCCAGGAGAGCTGTGCAGGGGAAGGAGAACAAGACTGTCAACAGAAGTTGTATAAAGCAAGACACACTGACATCAAAAATCATAATTTTAAGTTGATTTGGTTTAGAATTAACTTCTCCCCACATCAGGATACTATTTCTCCTCAACACTTCAGCATGTTTATCAGCAAGTCCACCTTGTATGCATGAAAAGTGACAAATAATGTTTATTGCTCTTTCAGAAACTAGTTTTCATCACATAGTAATTCTTACACAATTCCAATCCACATAATCAAGTTAAAATTTTGTCCTTCAGTGTTTTAAATTGCTGCTTGCACTTTTTAGCACTTACATTAGCCATGTGGATTTGAAGCCACTATAAAATGGACTGAGAACTTCTTCTCTTACCCTTACTTTTTACTGCATATTATTTTGATTTAAGTGGCATCATTCCTACTTATATGAGCAGCCACTCCTGTAGTTTCCTGTGCTTTTGGGACAGTGTGAAACACCCACATTCTTCTGCCACACAGTCACTCCCTGTTACTTGCTACTCAAGGCAATCCACCTGGTCCTGCTGTACATGGAGTGCACACTTGCCCTGTGTATCAGCAAGAATTTTGTCTGCACTGCTTGAAAGGTTTCTTGTCTATTTTTCTTATTTTTTTTAAGCCATTTTAGTTCAGTTTTCCCAAGTCTAAGTTCACATTCAGCATCAGAGCACTGTGAAGCAATGTGCTTCCTGTTCCTGGGTCTACTGCAAATGCAACTGAATTTTTAATGGTTTTACAGTCTCATTACCCAAATATTTCTAAAAATCCATCGGTGTGCTCCCAGCAGCTCTGCAGCATTACTGACTTCTCTGGGACCCGTGAGAGGCCCTTAGCAACATTACCCATGGGAAAAAAGAAAGGATTTAAGATATATTTTGCTCTGCTAATGTAACCTGTGCTCTTCAGGAGTTGCAAAATCTAAATGGAACAAACAAACACTCCTGTGTACCTGAAAGTTTGTAATAATCCATGCTCCTTTCATTCACTTAATAGAAAAACTCCATGTAACACAGTGAAAAGTGGAGAAGAAAAAAAATATTACTTCATCACTTTGTTCACCACGACTAGTTTGGAGAGGAAGTCGTTGTACATTTTTGCCTTATTTTCGTAACTCCATTTCAAAACATACCGGTGGTTTTAGGCAGCAAGACATTGTTACAGCAACACCACAAACTCAAATGTACTTGGGGATAACAGGGCTCCCCAGCCCCACTTCTAAGAAAGGCACACACTGTCCTGAGTCTCCACAAGGTACAATTCTTTCCAGTCTAAGAGCAGCACCGCAGAAATGCACCGCTGACTCCATCCATGGGGACAGAAAAGAACTTCCCTCACCATGCACACACAACTGACTTCCACTGTCATCAAATTAAACAAATGACAGAAAGCTGAAAAAAAATCCCAAGTATGATTTATGCACAGAACAGAATTCCCCAATGAGCTCTAAAGCACTAGTGCAAATGAGGTCAAACGGCTCTGTCCTCCTGTGTGGGCACGTGGCTTTGCAGCAAGAAATTCCTACAAAGGAAGGCAGTACATCCATCTATGGCAGAACAAGCCAAGTGCCATGAAACCTTTAACCATAGCTAAAGAGATCACTGAAGGGAAACCCTAAATCATCAAACTCACAGTGAAAATGCCATGGTTCTTGTGTTCTCCATACAAAACACAGCAGTGGATATGGCCCTTTGAATCTCAGGTGGTTACTAGAACTTACAGGGGGGAAAAAGCAAGTAGGGATTATTCATAAACTGAAGCCATATAATGATAAACAGTTAATCCTAAAGGTAAGTAACAGTTGCTATGTTCCAGTGCCTCAGGCAGACATCCAAGCAGCTCACACCAAACACAGAATTCATCCTGATGCCTTTAAAAATCTTATTATTTTCTCTGAAAGGAATTTCTAAAGAGCAGACTGGAACTGCTGGTTCTGAGTTCTTGAAATTTATAGTCCTTGATTAGTAATTTACTCATTTAATGGATCTTCTTCCCCTCTCACCATGCCCCCATCTATTGTGACCCAGATGCCAAGCTGACAGGTGCTGCATTCTCTGCGGGAAAGAAGGACAAAGCATTCCCATGTTTGTGGCATCCTCTGACCACACAGACGGCACAGGCACCAAATTTCACTCTCTACCTCTCTCAACAGGACTGCAAAAGGGAAATGCATAATTTTGAATCAAAACACTGACTTTCTGACCTCCAATACTACATGTTGTTTATGGCACTAAATAAATTCCCCACACACACTTATTATTCTCTGCCTGAAATCTCCTTTCAGGCAAGGAGATACCATTGCCTGAAAATCCCAGTTTCTAAAACACTCCTTGCCCATTCTAGAGCAGTATTAAATACAGTAAAGTTAATTGAAAATAGCATGTTCAGCCCTGTTGCAGTCAGTGGAATCAAATCACATTTATGTGGAAACTTTAATCCAAACTCATATCTACATTTTCCATTTATCCATATATCTTATGCACAATAAATTTTTAAAACCCCACAAACAATACAGTGACTGGACATAGCATCTAAAGTCTGAAAACACATAATCTGCTTTTGGTTCTGCCACTGAAAAAGAATGGGAGCAGTGAGACCTACTTGCATTTGCAATGCTCTCACAAGGGAATAAAGGGGCTCTTACCATCTAGGACCATTGATACTTGGTTTCATTATTTTATCTCTTTTTTGCTTGGTTAAAAAAATATTAAAAATATTTTCCCCACTTTTTCACCTTAGATCTGTAACCTGTCTACACAAGAACAGAAATACTGCCAATCATAGAAAACAGAATTTTAGAACCCCTTGATTTTCTTTGAGTCCTGGATTCTTAAGTCATGTTCAGTTCTTAACCAGGCTAATTTCACTGTAGTCATTATAGTTCATTAAACACAAGTACAGTATCAAAAATGTAATTTAATTAGGGTAGTACAGAAACAGAATTGATTCTCATCAGAGGCTTGGCATTGTCCTTTGAATAGAAAGCATGTAAGGCCAAGTTATTTTTGTGTTTCACATACACAGCTGCTGATATCTGAGATGTTGCAGAAAATTAACTGGTATATTCTCTCCTCAATGCATATAATTCTTAGTAACTTCGATAACAGAAACATGTACACACTGATAGGACACTAGGGCTCTAGAAAATAGAATTCAAGGTGCAATCTGACATTTGAATACCCCTTTTCTCAGTGGGCTTGTTAAAAACATTGTTAAAACCTGCATCTTCAACTCTCAACTAGGCATAAATCTCCAGCTGTACCTTCCTTTTCAGGAACAGGAAAGAGACTCAGCACAATATAAACAGGAGCAGTTTGTTATTAACAACATCATTATAAGACCAACTTTGGGTTTTACACGGGTCTTACCAGAAGCTACGAAGAATGGGACTCATTTTATAACTGGAATTACATGTGTTACAGAAAGTGTTGGTGTTTGGATGGCACAACAGACGAAATGTTATGTTAAGAACACTTCTTCAGCAATAGTTTGTTCTGGAACTGCAGCTATATTCTGCCACTGAGTATTTACATCTTTCTTGTCTTAATAGGAAGCAAGCCAAGCACTTGGACTGAGTGGACCATATTCTGCTCTCAGTTACACAAGTATGCTGCACATACCTATACAGGAGACCTTCATTGAGTCATCCAGGATTTCTATCAGTATAACTGAGCAGAATTTGTCCTCCTATACCTGTATCATAAAATCTGGTCCAAATTCTGTAGAGGAAGCAGCTTCTTGGTAGAAATGTATCTGTTCTAAGCAACTTTAAGTAACTCTTAGCAAGTGATGCTGAAGAAAACTTCAATGCAGTGCTGCTGCTGTGCTTCACTTGGCCATTTGTTTTTCAGCATTGCAGGATTCTCAGGAGACTGCACTGCAATGTATTACCCAGCATGTGCCGCAGTGACTCAGGCAGCAGCAGGAGTTTGGGATGGAGTGCCAGCTCTCACTGGAACTTTCAGGATGCCTGTGCAAAACTCTTCAGCAAAGCCAACAATCTATAAAAGGAGATGAGTTCAAGGAGAAAGTTCAGCTTCCCTTCTATTATGCCACGCTATTTTCTACTGCAATAACATTCGGACTTATATATATAAATATTTTATGTGTAAAATATAAATAACCTCCTTCCATCTCTGCTAGATTCCCAATTTACTGAATTACGATCCCTCTCTCATAAGCTTTGAGAGCTGTGTTGTTAAAGGCTGCAGAGCACATGACCACCATCTTCTGCTAATTTGTACCTGTGCTGACTGAAGCACTCACGGGTTCTTTTTGCTGCAGTTATGCCCTGCTGGCAGGCTACCTTAGCAAGGGACAAATATAGCTGTAGATGTGACTGTAAACGTAAAACTTGAGAGCTAGTTTTCCCCTCCTCCCAACTCCATCAGATATTTTTTTTTACTATTGAAGATCAGCTTTATGCCACCAGGAACTGCCTTCCTATTTCCCACCTCTTAGCCCAGCACTGGTCTCCTGAAACAAGCTGCAGTGTAAGAAGGGTGGGCTGCACAACCACAAGTCAGCCCACTGATTCAAAAGTGAGTCAGTGCTACTAATGCCAAAGGAAGAGGGGTTGAATTGCAAATGACTGTGCCATTACTGCACACCCTCCCCACCAAATCCATGCTGATCTCTGCCACAGGGCCACATTTCCCTTACACCAATAATTTTACACAAACCCTCAGCTTCTCCTCGTGTCATTTTAGGAATTTAAGATGAACAGTGTATAATCTACATTATAATTTTATAAGTACTGGACTGAGTAACAACAGTCTCCAGCCATGACACAGATAAAGACAAACAATGCTGTCTCATTAGGTATCTACATATACATAGAGGGATGTTATCTTTTGTCCTTGCCAGTGGCTGAGGATTTACTCTCGAAACACATAGGGGAAATATTCATTTCAAAACATATCAGACAAGAAACTAAATTCTAATGTCCTTTTGACCACTGTCCTACCTCCACAATTCTGTAAGATTTGCAGACGAGTAAATTCAATTATCTAATAAAAACTAGGAACAGGATAGAAGCTCTCTCTCGCTCTACTAATGTCATGGATTCATCATGCCCAATTCAGACTGGATGTGAAAGCACAGTATCTCTAACAGACTGTAAAATAACAGCTTATAGTCCGAGGAAATAAATATATCTGCATGTAGTCAATAAAAGTTTCTTTTCACATCTTACTGTCAAATTCAGGTTCTCTTTGTATACAGTTTACCATAGTACTTCCTTTGCTAGCAAGCACTTGAGTAATTAAAGTTTTTGTGTATTAACTTCATGTCAACATGGACTTTAAAAAAGGCTTAAATATTATGTCTAGGCTGGTTTCTACTACATAAGAGAAAAGAAAAATAGTCAAGAGAACAAAAAAAGCCCCAAACAACCCAACAACAAAATCCAATCACATGACTTCTGTCTGGGAACAAGGTGGTCTTGAATCTGATGTGGTCTTCATTCCAACACACTGGACCAAAATGCCACATAAATCAATGGAGCAAAAGCAGAAATCTGGAAGATAAGAAGCAGTACCCCTGCAACTGTTGGTGACAGCCAAAAGTTTAAAAAGCATTAAAAAATAGAAAAAAGGCTTTTAAAAAATTGCTAAAAAAATGCAGTGCCTGAGAAGACAAATGTTATCCAGGATATGTAAGAAATGAAAGCACAGAGCACATATTTTACTACACTAGGTTAAATCACTTTCAGAAAGCAAAAAAGTAGTAACAGATTTTGGTTGTTTGGTTAGAAAATCTGCTCCCCCTTGGGCTCTATGTATAGACAATAGAGCCAGCTCCTGATTCACACTGTCTTGGAGCCTCTCTTTCTTCCCTTACAATAGGAGAAGGTTTAAGAAACCAGCCTGCATAGGCTACAGTAGCTGTTGATGACCACATCACAAATAAGATATTCACAATAATTGGCAGTCATGTGTTTCCTCAGAAAAGCATTACTTTCCACTGTCTCTGAGAATTTAAGCCTATGAAACACAATATGAATAAGCTGTTGAGAATGAGGCTGCTGCTATACATAGCCTTTAGTTACAATTAATTAAAAAATACATAAAAAGCATGTGAATTCAAAGTCAACAGCAGATTTTCTATGCCAGTATCATGGCTGAGCTTTCAAAACACCCTAAGGCAGAAAGGTTCTGAGCTCACCAGCCTCCAAATACTTTGAAAAATCACACATCTTTACACAGAGATCCTAACCTGGCTGCAGTTTCAGAGCACAGCAGAAATTACAAAAGCATCTGACACATATTAAGGCTTTCTTCTTCACTCTTTAGGCTTCCTGCTTTTCTAAACAGAAACACCACTCTAAAAATACTCCCAGTACACACCAGAAGATGCAGTCCTCCCACCATCTGGGTTATCCCACATGCACAACCACCATGAGAACAAGGCCTACAAAAACAGTAGGCAGAGATAACACACACCTACATCAAAAGGTTTCAAACTGAAAACAGGAAAAGAGATCAGATGTGCCAGAGGCTGACAGTGACAGGACACAAATTCATGAACAGAACTTCCTGAAGGTTAATTAAAAATAATTATATTTGAAACTATATTTAAAAAAAAAAAACTGAGAAAAGAAAAGCTGAACTCCAGCAGACTTGCACACGATTTAATCAGCCCTGATGAACAGTCTGCCCTCGCTTATCAGCCAGTGAGATGTGGTCAGACACCACACGAGTTCTGCTGGGTATTTTATCAACCAAATGTATTATACTCAAGGGATCATTGCTGATATTAAATGGACAGAATGGAAGTGATCCTCATTCCAGTCCACTTTCAATTTAAAGAACTTCAATTTAAAACTTCAAGCCTAAATAAAAAGCATTGCAAAGAAAACGCTAATGGACCTGAAGGGTATTATCACTACGTAACAGATACATAAACTTTAAGTTACATATGAGCTTTGTGTCAATCAGTTCTGTGACACCAGAGGAAGCAATCATTAGGGTACAGATAATGCACAGCACTGCAGTTTTATATACTGGAATGTATAGAAAAATAGCTAAAACATGACTCACTGTGGGGTGCAGACCTGACTGCAGTAATTCCAGCAAATGATCATAACACAAGAGTTGTCTTCTAGATCTCACTACCAGACACAGAGGTGAAAACCAATACACACATGCTATTTTCAGTGAAAAAAAACCCACAGTTGGGTAAAAAATTCTAGGGGGAAACCAACAAGAACACATCTTGTGAATTACTAGATTACAAACAGAGCCATGGTGACTTTTTACTACACCAACCAAGTTTGCAATAGTGTGTCATGCCTGACTTTGGCAAGGTCTTTAGCGACCATAAAAAGTTAGCTGCTGACCTTTTATAAAGCAAACACTTATTTACTTAACTGTAACTTCAGAGAAACCAAGCTGACAGGCACCATACAAACATCCCAGAAACCTCCAATGCATGTATAAAATCCTAAGTATTCCTTGCTTTTCTCCTGGATTCTCGCAACTTGGAATTTAAGCCTACACACAAAGGTGATCACTGCTAGTCAATACTAAAGCTGTACATAAAGACACACAGAAGAGGCAGGCTATTTACAGAAACAAAACTGAAATGCATTTCTGGTGCAAAAAAGTTCTGCAACAGTTCAGTGGCTTACTAAGAGTAAATAGAGTTATTCTATAACTCCATTTATTTTACTTTAATTTACCTTTTTATAACTATACATCCATACTACTCTATATCTCACTTAGAACTGTGGTTTATTTCAGCTGACCAGAAGTCCATGTTTTAGCATGGAAATACTATCTTTTGAAAACATATGGATCTTGTCACTTTTTTGCTATTTATTCACATTTCTGAATAAACTATTTAACACAGACTGTTTTAATCCACCTTCTTCACCCTTCAGATTTTTTGTCATTAGGTTCTGTCAGCATTCAAATATTACTCTTATTCCTTAATCACATGTCCTGGCACAAGTCTCATTCCCTCCAGTATTCCTCAGTGTCCTCTGGGACATTAGCCAGTTTTTGTCATCTGCCCCCATTCTCCTTTGGGAACACTAAAGGAATTAATTTCATTCTTTCCCCAAGCAATGCCTGTCTCTGCTGTTAACAGTTTTTCCTTGGCATCTCCCATCCATTCAATACACAAAGGTCTATGTCTCCTTAAGTGATCCACTTGGAGATTTAACAAACCATCTTTGAGAAATACTTTTTCACGCTCTGCATTTGCTTGGATTAGCAGTTTCTAAAAGAATTCCACTAAAAGATGGAGTCCCAATATTTCCATTTTGCAAGTTCCACCTTATTTTTATTAGTTCGACGACTTTACATGTCTGCACATGACTGTGTCTCTGTGTGTCAGAGATAAATATTTCCGTTATTTAGACCTGGATATTTTCACCTAATACATATATATATGCTATTTCTTCTGTTATTTTCCCACTACTGTTTTTGCCCAACATCTTATCTTAATTCTTCCAGAATGAGCTCTCAAGAAGTGTCTTATTTTACCACAGGTACCAAAAAAAAAAAAAAAATTAAAAAAATTAAATTCCAGTATCTTATTCCTGCATGTTAATTTCCTAAAAAGTATTTCTTTCTCTAAAGAAAGGCTTTTTAAATCAACTGATTTTAATTCCTTGCTCAGTCCTGCCATCGAAAATAAGTGGAAACTTTACCTTTGACCCATCCAGAGAATATTCCATGACTGTGCATCACAATTCCTTACTGTAATGAACACTGAAAATCATACCACAACTTTTCAATAAATGCACAGTTCCAATCCAATCTATTCTACTGTTCCTTTTTGCCTGTACTACTAACTTTATCAGATTCCAACCCTCCTTTGTTTTGTTAGTGTTTACCTGACATCTAGGCAGGATTAAGTAACTTGCACGTTACCAGCTGCTAGACAAGATGGCACTTGTTGTGGTTACCTCTCTAACTCCCTGAGTTAAATACCTTCTGATTCTTGAGTTACACACTCACCATAGCAAAAGCTCCATCACTTACCCACGTAAGTCAGATGCAAAACAAGCCAAAACTTTGAATAAATTGTCCTTGGATTTGTTTACCCTGCAAGTCCAGAATTTTCTCAAAGGAACAGTGAAAGTTAACGAAAAGATACAGTTGCATGACATTTTTCAGGATCAGTACATTCCATGAAGCCAGCACACTACTGAAACATTAGATACAAATATTTAGCATCTCTATATCCAAACAAAGTGAACATTCTGCACTTGGGCTGCTGACAAGCTGCATATCTGAAGGAAGACCTAGAAAGATGACAGCTAAGCACTCAATGAATCTTTATTTTTGCCACTCTCACCAAGACAAGAGCAGTTACTGGATTTGCCTGAATACGTTATGTACACTAATTTCAATATTACCATTATCGTTAATGACAGACAGCAGAAACACAGATCTCTTTGGCTTGGTGCAAGCTGGCAAAGCAGCTGAGGCTTCTAAACACCTTCAGTGGAAGAATCCTACTGTGGCCACTTCCTGAGCCCTGTGGAGCACTCTGGTGCCATGGAGTTCAGCCAGTTCACCTGCTTGACAGAAAGGAGCTTCTCTCTTAAAAGAAATCAGCTATACTATTAGAGCGAAGCACATTACAAAAGAGCTAATGGGGTCAGGAGAAGATGAAGGGTCATCCTGGAAAAGCATCTAGAAAAAGAGGGAAAACTCTAGAAACATCTGATACCCTCTGCAGGACAAATACGTGGCATTCCAGGTAGGATAATAAAAGAGCGATTTGTGGAAGATCAACACAATGAACTATTTAGGGGAAAGCTGCTATCCTACAGGCTGCAGCTTTAACTGAGGCCTCAAAGCATGATCACGAATGCAGCATTAAACAACAAACACTAATAACTAGAAGACCCCAAGCAAGAGAAGGGAACGGGCAACCCTCTCCTGTGAGGATCAACACAAGAGGCTCAGAGGCAACACCACCAGCCAAGGACCCGGCGGTAACGCCGAAGGAGACCCTCCCCGAGGTGATGCCGCCGCAGGTCCAGGAACGCGCCGCGCGGGAGCGGGCGCCGGGCGAGACACCCACCAACAGCAGAGCCCGCTGGGGGCTCTGCCCGCGCTCGGGGCTCTGCCGCCCGCCCGGGAGAGCTCTGCCACCGCCGCCCTTACCTGGCTGGCTTTGTGAAACTGCTTCTTGAGCCCCGCCACCGACATGTTCCCCCGCGGCCCCCGGGCCGAGGGCCGGCAGGTCGCGGCAGGTCCCCGCGGCCGGCCCGGCCTCTCGCTGCGCCGCCCGCGCCGCGCCGAGCATCGCCCTCCCGGGCCCGGCCGGCGCCGCCCCATTGGCCGGCGCCGCGGTACATGCAAATGAGAGCGCCGGAGCCGCCCGCCCATTGGACACTTTGCGGCGCTATGCAAATGAGGCGCTGGCAAACGCCCACGCTGCGCTGTCGCTTGGAGACGGCGGGGGGGGGCTCGGCCAGGGCATCCCTGCCTGGGAGGGCATCCCTGCCTGCGAGGGCACCGGCACCGGCACCCACAGGCTGCCAGCGCCTGCCTCCATCTGGCTTACTTCTAACGAGGCTCAACATTTCTCTTTATTGGTCTCACTTCTTGTAGTTCAGTGTAGCATCTCTAGCTGAGCTCGTTAACCTCAGGTCTGTTATTGTAGGTGGTAATTTAATTGCAGCTTTTAAAATACAAAAGCTCTTATAGTGGTCCAGAACGTGACTGGCTAGTGCTGTGCATCGGAAAAAATTACACTCGGTAGTGTGATTCCATTGCTGCATTGGTCCTGCTCGAGGTTCCAAAACGCAGTCTCCCACTTGGAGGAGCAGATGGACTAGAAATAGCTCTGCTGAAAGGACGGGTTAGTTGTTTGTCTGGTCGTTATGAGATGGATAGATTGACTGTATACTGAAACATGACTGCGTATCAGGAATGTGCCGATAGAAATAAGAGATGTGATTCTACCTGCATGATGAAGCACTTCCAGGCGACGCTTAGATTGTGGGGAAGATAAGCTCTGTGATATGCTGCTCCATCCTGGCTCTAAGGACACTCTGGAGTTATGATTCAGCTGAAACTTGTGCAGGGACCCGGGAAGCAGTTTAGAGATAAGCCTGGCTGGCTGCAGCAGGGCTCTGTTACTCACTGTCACGCTTACTGCATTTTTATTGGGTTGGGAGAGAAAGGCATTTCCAGGGTGTGTTACTGTTACTGCTTTACAATAGCAAAGAGGCAAAAAATACAAGAACTTTCAGAGTGACTGTCATACTGTAATTTGGGAGAAAGGAATCACTGTCCGCACCTGTGAGAAACAATTATTATACCACTGTGAAACAAAGTGCAAAGGCAAACACATTATTGAGTTAAGGAACTGGCTGTTACTTGACAAAGGACTCTCTGTGCAGGAGAGGAAGAAGAGAAAGCAAAGAGGACAGTACCAGTCAGCGTTCCCTCTGGAAAACAAACTGCAAGGTGAAGCCCTTCCAGGTTTTCGGAAATGTTTGAAAAGAATCCTGCTGCCACCATGCTATCTGATACCACCTGTGTGTAGGGAAAGAGCATTTTCAGCCTCCTTACAAGTAAACACAATCACATCACAGCCAAAATCACCTGATTTCAGCACCAGTTTCTCCTATGATTTGAAACTGGCAGCACGATGTTAACTGTGCAGACCAAACTGGATATGGCTTCCAACAGTGACACATTTGTAGAGATCTCAGGTGAGCAAACAAGGCCCTAAACAAAGATATTGGAGATCTGTAAGAGGTATTAAAGTAAGCTCTTACTGTTCCAGAGAATTAGGGAGAGAAGGCAGCTTTGGCTAATCTTTGGCCTTAAGAATGGGTGGACCAGAAGCAAAGAAGGAAGGAGTTCAAAATAAATCCCTGTGGAGAGGAATGAATGGATTATGGAGCTGCCGTGGCTGTTAGCTGTAAAATTGGATTAGATAAAGAACTTGAGTAAAGCTGTATGTCTACAACTTCCTTTTTTTTTTTTTTTTTTTTTTAAATCCTGCTTGTAACCCAAGGATAGCAGCCATGTTGTCTCTGCTGAAGTGATACAAGAATTTGCAAGTGGGAAATACCCTGTGGAAATTTCACTTCATAGCCTAATTGCTCAATGATACAGACAAGGAGAAAACCTAATTAGTGATCCAACCTGAATAGTCCAGGTTGTTAATGATTTGGTGGAGGCACTCTGAAAAAGACACTAGTATTCAGTTCAGATATAAACAAAAGTTATAGCTTGTATCCAGTAATACACAGTGGCTAAGGGATTTCTAAAGGATTTATAATCAAATAGTTAGATTTTATGGAAAAAAGGATTGTAATTTGCTGGATGATAATCCTTAAGTTTTATGAGAAGTTACTGATTCAGTCTGTAAAATGAGAGAAATGAAAAACAGTACAAAAAGTATGGGAAGTGGTTCAGACAAAAGCTGACATGATGGGAAAAAAACTAAATCTTCTATTAAAAATAAATGTTACAAGCAGAAGACAGGTCAGGAGATAATATTACAAGGGCAGAATGAAAAATGTTTCATAGAGCCTGGGAAAAAGGGGACCTTCACAGCAAAAGTTCTAAATGTCTGGATATTTAAACAATAACTACAGTCCCACTCCTTAGAAAATCTCAAAGTGCATGAGAGCAACAGATCATGGCTCCCAACATGTTACTGAATCAGGTGTGCTAAAATGGACAGTGAAGTTTGTACAAACTGAGAGCTCCTAACTGGGCTCAGATCAAGGCAGTGACTAAAAAATATGCATTTCCTACTTATATGGGAGAACTGGGCTTGAAAATTGCTTCTGTGAAATTCAAACAACACAAACTCCTGGATAAATGGTTAAATTTATAATTCACTTGCATTCCAGTGTGGATAATACTATGTAAAAACCACTATCAGCAGAAACTCAATATGAAGATGTGGCAAACAACCTTGTAGGTGTTTGGTTTTCAATCAACAAATCATCTTAAGTTTAACAGCTGAAATTGCAATAACAGCCATATGAAGTATTAGGTTTTCAGCAGAATGAAAACTAGAAATATTTTAAAAATTATCCAGATGCATCTTAGCAGTTGAAATTACTTGGAATTCGAAGCCAACTACGTTGCCTACATGGCAATTGTAGGAATTTGTAGGCAACTACATGTGGGTGAAACGCAATCTGGATATTTTGTGGTTACTGCCATAAAAGTAAATGTCAAAAAAGGGGAGGAAAGATGACTTTGTGATGAAATTGTATTGTATTTGATTCTGGGCCATGCTGACTACCTCAGTAAAGCACTTATCTTGAATATTTAAGCCTTATGGAATAAATAAGTTACTGTACATCAGTTTATGATGAAATAAATTTCTACACATGGCATTAGGAGACCTTGGATGTACTCAGCTGATCCAGGACAAGAGTAACTACAAACAACAGAGAACAAGACTCTCAGACACAGATGTGACACCCACTAATGGTCTGTAAGGACTATACATATCTAATGACAGTGCAGATTACCTGGTTAGTTTTCATGTTAGTTGCCAAAATTGTAATCATAGGCTGTGGTTTTTTGATCACTGGAAAAGAACATATCGGAAAACTAGTGTTTAGAAAACAAGCATTCTGAAACTATACCATTTGAAAGAACAGTTGGCCAATACCCCACTCTACAAGAGCAAACTTGTAGAAAGTTTTAAAAATAAAGCAGGCTCAGATATAAGATTATGGGGGTTCATCTGGTTTGACAATTCGAAAAAAAAAGAGGAGATTATAAACTAAATTGACACTGGAACTTGAGTACTGACACAAGTAAATGAACTAATGTATAACATAGTGTTCCAGAGTGAAATCCAAAGGACTACAACACTGGATTTGGGACTGATTTAGCTAATTTCCTGGTGTCAGCTCCTGGGTTTGATGTTACAGGACACACCTGGAAGCTGACACTGTGAAAACAATGCCAACAGCAAACTACCACAATAACAAAGTCAGAAGAAAATCCTTCTACAAAAAAATGCCCGAGACAGTAAGTACATCTCATGAGGCTGTTTCAGCACCCTTTCTATGAACTTAAATGAATTATTTAAAATCAAACAAAAAAAAGTTGGTGATATGAAAATATGATCGTGTACAGGAGTAGGTTAACACTATGTTTTTGTTTCTAGAACATAACCAAGCAATTCTGCGTATCAGCACATTCTGTGTAGATAAACTGGCTCAGGTATTTCTGACAGGGCTTTGCATTGCAGTATAGATTACATAAGAAATCATCAGAAACGGAAAGGAACAGACAACCTTCTCTAAACAGCCAGCCCTGGCCAAAACTTGGAAAGCTCTCTGTTCCAAACGGCCGCTGCTGGCAGGCAGAGCAGGAATATGTGGCCCTGGGGCCAGCAGACACTCTGGCTAACCTACTGCAGTTGTTTAGGATGCTTATGTTTGCTCCCCAGACCTTCTAACTACATGTAGCCAGTGAATTATTTCTGGCATATGTGATTGTTCTTCTCAAGCTGACTTTCCATATGTGTTGCTTTACCGTCCTCCAGATCTTTGCTTCTCTTCTTGTCTCCTTGTATTTGTATTCCACATGCTTCCCTGTCATCCTGCACATACCTTCTGTCCTCACTTTCCTAAATCTCTGGCTGTTGTTCTGCAAGTGTCAATAACAAAAGTTTGTTAGGTCTTATGCCATTAAATAATAAAGATTGTTCTAATTACATATTTCTTTTAAAAAGACATATAAACAATTTAGGTGAACTTAAAATCTAGATATAGATATTTTTAAAAGTGAGATATGTGTATAAGATATTCTGGTTTTGAAAACTCAATAACCTACTTTTTTGTGTATGCAGCACATAAAAAATTTCAATCCTAATCTTGCAAAATATACCATGTGGATGGACTCCTGAACAGCTCCAGCTTGGAGATCTTGTAACTTTTAGGTGCCTATGTTGGTTTTGGTAGCAGTTTTTACTGTTAGCATATACATAGGTTCCGAGTGGAGCTGGTTCATGGAGGTACAGCAAGGTAACAAATCCACGAGAAAAGGCAGGGTTGTTAAATGGACCCACAAATGGTTTCACTAAGGATAAGGAAAAAAACCCTTTTTCTATTGGAAAATAACAAAAAGAAATATGTGTCTGTTTCTAAACAGAAAATTCTTAACCTCTTTACTGGGAAAGAAAAATCAACCTATTTTAAAAATTTATTTAAGAGAAAACCAAATGTATCAGCAATAACCACATAAGGAACATTCCTCTTTTTGCTGGCCTTTCTAAAGTAGCTATGTTCCTTCTTATTAAAGATAAGGCAAAAGCAACTCTAAATGAGCCAATGTAGTAATGTGCAGAAACATTTCTCTGAAATGTTTCTCTCTCTGATTTAAACAAACTGCACCTGAGTTCTGTGCTGCTATTTCACAGGTAACAAAATCAAGGTACTGATTTTCTGCACACAGCTGTTCATCAGAAAATGCTGACATTCTCATTGCTGACAATGCCAGCACAAAATCTGAAGTTGCAAAGTTGTTAGAATAGTAAACACTAGCTTCAGAAAGGTGTAAAGGATATTCATGTTCATGGTAAAACTACTGTATCACTCTGTTTCAAAGCAGAATGTTGTACCATGATGCTGTAAACTGGATCGCTTTGAAATCCAATCTAGAATTTAATTTAACTGTTACTCAGGTATAAAACAAAGGTTTAAGTAACATCTTAGTAAGTCTTGGTCTTTATAATGATCCTTTTCAGTGGAAAAAGGCCACACCAAAGAACAGCACATACTGCCTTGCCTTGCTGAGAGAATGCAATGCAGAAGCTCTTGAGAATAATGATTTATTCAGCTTTATCAGAGAATAAAAATATAATCAGCAAGAAATCTGAGTAAAAATCTGCAAGAACACAGACTGCATGTAATAAGAGGAGACAAATAGTAAAATAAAGTAAAAAATCTAGTGGTTTATCTTTTCCATGTATAAATATGCTTAATTATATGTTAACTTGTGTTATATTGCAGAGTAGAAACTTGTATCAACTCTGAGACACCAAGTCCTTACATAATGCACAATGTGAACATTTCAAAGAGTCTGACTGATGTTTAAAAGCAATTTGAATATCAGTAAGTATCTTGTAGCAAGTTTGTGAATATTCAGGCATACCTGATTTTAACAAAACTTTTACAACATAGATGTTGTTTTGCTTTTAGTGTAATTTAATAGGTCTTTCGGGATCTGCCATGTTTGAACATCTGGGAAACATCATATGTTGTCTGTTGATCAATGAGGCAACAGGAAAGGCATGATGTGACACAGATGTTAAATATGGCAATACTCCATAGACCAACTGGATCACAAATGGGAATGATCAGACTTTGAAAAATCTGATTAAGATTCATTGACTGGATAAGATTCAGTTGGTCTTTTTCCTTAAATTTCTTAACTGTTCTTGTATCAGTATTAAAGTGGGTATTATTGTGGTCAGTGAATTACTGGAAACTGGCTTATTTGGGGCAACAAAATGACGTAACTGAAGACAAGGACTTTTACTATCAAATACTTTACAGGAAGATGAATACAACTTGCCAGATCCCTGCTGTCTTGTCATGAAGATTAATGTGTACTACTGGATAACTCTGCCACTCCTTGTAAAACACAGAATACATAAATCAAATTTATTGTATTAGTTTAAGCCTCAGTTAATTGAGTAACTGCCACTATAGTAAGAAACCTTTTTCTCCCTCATATGCAAAGAAGAAATAGTGTATATGAAATCCTTTAACTGTTACCCAGGAATGCCACCTCCTGGTTACGTACAGAAACGCCCTTTGAGAGAGAGGGGAAAAGCAGCTTTGATTCCAGCAGCTTTTTTGTCCAGTTACCAGAAAACCATTTCAATTAATTATATGTTAAAAATGCGTGAAACAGAGACGTGCCTCCTGTCAGTCTTCCCATCTTGCTCGTTGAAATGTAAAGGTACTCAGATGTTTACTTTTCTAAAGAAATTGTGTAGTTTAAAACAATAAACACACCTGACATTGACAGAAACAACCTTAAAACTCTTGTATTTAAAGGTAGCAGCTGAATCAATATCATGAATGAAATTCTGACCTGACTGAAGCTGACAGGGCTTTTGCCACTGACTTCAGTGGGGCCCAAACTTTCAGCCTGTATTTTTTGAAAGCTGTTCTTATAAACTGGGTCTGAATTGTCAGAAGTTTGAAAGAAAACCAGACATATTCTTCTGCAATTTAGTGGGCACAGGATTGTAAAGACTAAACTGGTCATGCAAAAAATGATGGTAAAGGTTTTCAGAGTCAGAGACCTCTCTTTCCCTATGATCAGACCAGATTAGCTGTTGCTTTTATTGCCTGGACTTCTCCACCAGTAGACTTACAGTTCTTTGGTGTTGCTAGTACAGGTAAAAGCATGTTGTACCAGAATATGCTCCTTGAAGCAATCATATTATAATGGTGTATTGGACTCCCAAATCAAAGCAAAATTCTACTCTGGCTGCTAGGATGATATACAGACAGCAGGGGAAACAAGCCAGGGAATTTCTTTCACCTGGGAAAGCAAATAAGAAGCATTTCTCCAGTGCATGAAGAAGACTATTTGGGCAGACAGCAGCTGAAAGCCCCTGCAGCCACACATTACTTTAACTCTACTGCATTTAACTTATCCCTTATTTTTTTTTCCTAACTATTCCAGCTACACGATCTCTGCAGATGTAAATTCTCAAGTCAGAGCTAAAAATAATTTCAGTGAGCCCAATCCTAACTTAGATATTTCAGCAGTAAATACTTAGGTTCTTTTTGGGTCCACCTGTCATTTTCTTTCCTATGTCAAGTTAAACACAGGAGAAATGGTATGCAAGCTGACAAATCACTTAATGGAGACACTAGACTGCTTTTAATTTGCCTAATCTGCCTAATATTTTTTAATATTGTCAGAAAGGATTCAGTGGAACAGCCTGTATTGGAAGAGATTAAAAAATAGTGAATGCTATTGTATATTAATAATGGATGTTATCTGACTTGTTTGATAAAAGTTTTCCTTACAATTAAAAACTTTCTATCTGAATACAGAAGATAAAGGAGAGAAATGATGAATTTTTTATTTTTCCTTTTTAAAGTTATGTTAATTGTAATCGGTTTTGATAGATTGCAGATATGTGGTTCTTCTGCAATAAATAAAAATAGCATGAAGTTTTATCACTCTTCTTTTCTTACTCCCTTCTTTGGAGGAAGAAAATAAAAAACAGGGATTAAATTGAGATTAATCTATAGCTCTGCTCTTCCTACAGTGCCATACTTGCTTGTTTTTCTGATGGGTCATCTTGAAACTATGACCCAGGCACTGATACATGGAAAGCAAGTACCCACTTACTCAATCCATCTGAACAACTGTCCACAGAGTTTGTTATTTCTCTCAGCTGCTATCTGAGAAATCTGTAAGAAGCCATTTATAATTTTGACATGTATACTAAATTTTGACATATATACTAGGTAATGGAAAGCACATTTGTGAGTCCTGCTTTTTTTTTCCCCCTCCAACTTTGAGTTATAACATTACAGGGCTTCTAAGATTCTGAAAGTATTATGCTTTTCCTTTAATGAAGGTGATTATGATCAAGGTGCCACAGAGACAAGTGTGTGTTGGGTGACTTTGTGGGGTTTCCTAAGAGGGAGGAGGGGTTGAGCAGACAAGTGCTCAAGGGAAAGAGAGAAGAATGTTCCCATATGAAACGGTTCCAACAATTTAATTTTAGTGATACTATCTTCTATCTGTAGATGGCAGTGATCTTCCACTGCCTGCTTCAGGAAGAAAGGGGGAACAGTGGTGGTGATGAAATCCTAAAATTAAAACCACTGTGCAAAACAGATGTGGGGAAGAGAAGTCATAAGGTATAGGAAGGTATATCCCTTATTGTATTGCCTTCATGTGATGAGAAAATGCATTGTGCCATTTAGAACCCATAAATTTCTGTATCAAAGGATTTTGATGACAAATTCCAGAATATTGTGTTTTGAAATTTATCTATGATTAAAACCCTCCGTTGGCATTCTGGACTTCTCATACACACCTGAGATACATTTCATACAGTTTAAATATGTTTATTCAAATAATATCAAAGCCCCCTGGGTACTTGGCTACCTCCTTCATCAGTTGTTCAGCAGGTCTGTATTACCTGTTTCATTTTTAGCTGTTTTTCTCTTGACACTTGCATTAGTTTTCACTATCATTCAAATAAAATGCAGTAAACAGTGTGTAAGGCCATCCAGGTATATTTCATTAAAGGGTGTGAGGTGAAGCCCACTGAAATCAAAGAGGGTACTTATATCAGTTTCAGCAGGCTTATAATCTTATCTCCCATGACAGAGAATCTTCAAAGTACAACACAAAGTCTAACCTTCCCTTTTTGTCACTATTTTCAGCTGTGGTTTGTTTTCATCATACCGGTTCTGCCTACAGAATTTTAAAATATGATATTTTCATGAAGATCAGACTATAAAAACTACATTTTTGAAGTTCTATTTTAAGCGTCACATAGATCTAGTCTAACATCAGATTTTAAATGGTATCTAGACACACAAATGCAAATGAAGTGCTTAACAGGATTTCAAACAGCATCTAAATTGCATTTTAAAATTTGCTTCTGAAGATTATAAATATCAAGGAGACTTTGAGTATTGTTGGGAGAAAGATGCCTACGATGCATGTATATGCAAAGTGGACACAGAGAAGTACCTAAGCGAGTTATTTCTTCATACCAGTTGTTTTCAGTAGAAAGTGTATCACTGCAAAGAGCACAAAATACAAAACTATTCATCTGCTTCTAAGGCAGCCCAGTTCAGTTTAAACTATATGAGCATTCATTACCTTAGAGTGACTCTGAGTTGAGACATTACTCAGCAAATCATGAGGAACTATTTGTCTCGGGTCCTTCCATTTAACATTAAGCCATTTCATTCCTTGCTGCTGAAAGATGTTTTGCAATATCAGCACACCTAATCTGCAGCCACTGTTGTGTCACTGCACTCGAGCAGAGGCTTGTCACTGGTATGACCAGTGGCAATTTTGACAACCTCTAGTGCAGAAAGCCACTATAAATTACTGTGCATTGCTTAAGTCCTTTTTGGAAAGCTTAACTGGGAGTTTTATCCTTCTGCACAGGAATATATCATAACCAATATGTTCTAAAACAAAAAGGACATACACTTTTTATCCCAACAGTAGGCTTTCCAGTGGGTAAGATAAAACCATCTACCTGGCATCACTGTCTTTAGAGCTTTCTATATATGAATCCTACATTTTCTCCTCTGGATTTTGTCACCTCTTTCTTGCAATGCCAAATAATTTTTTCTCTTCTTTACTGACCATGTTCTCCAGTTCTTTGAAAAGGAACAGCAGTTTCTCTAACTAACCAGTCCACGTTGCTTAATGAGCAGTTCTAAAAATGGATTTGTTTTTTAATGAGTGAATGGTTAATCTTTATATTCCATTGTCAGAAAAATAATCCATTAATCTGTTCCCAGAATGCAGTACAGTTTCATAATATGCACTCTCACCCCAAAAAAAAAAGGATGGGAAAGGGCAGCTAAGGAAGAGTGTATGGCCTTATTGCCTATTTATTTACAGATGTGCATGTGTCTATATCCAGACATGCCTCTTCCCTCAAACCACTGGCAGGGCACAGTACACAAAATTAATTTTTTTAATCTGCTTATATTGCTCTCCCTCCAAAAAAGACTATTGTGAGGTATTAAATAAAACCTAGGTTTAATATGTCCACTCATGCTCTAAATGCAGACAGTAAGATCCCTTCTTTGGGAGTTACTTTTGGCCACTTCACAAAAATGTCAGCATTAAAATTTTGCAAAAAACTCATTTAGTAAGCCCTTGGCTCAGTTTGCTTTAGATACACTTAAAAGATTGTCTGCAGCATGAACTCACAGTGTGCAGGACTCTGCCTAACTCTCCCATAGCTTCCAGTCACACTGCCTGACTTGCACTGTTACTGTCTATCCTTCCTCCCTTCTGCTTCTTCCCATTCTCATTCTTTTGCTCCCTCTCTTCATCTTTCTAATTCATTCCACATGCCCTTGAATATGTACCATGTAAGCTGCTGTTTTGCATTCAACATTTGTTTATCCTGGGACTTATCACAGTATCTGAGAATCTCATAACTTTCACAGATTTTTATCCTCTTGAAGCCTTTGTGAAACAAGGAAGTGTATGTCAATTTACAGGTGGGGAGTGGTCACACTGGAGATTAAGCGAGGTGCTCAGAGCCCTGCTTAGCCGTGGGAGCTGTATTCAAGTATTTCTTGGCTCCTGATCTCCTGTATAGATTGAACATTCCTGTCGAACTACATCTCCTGCAGTGCACCACAGTCTCTTTTCACAGTGAGGACAGGCCATCACTCCAGCATTTCTGTCCTCTGGGAGATATGGATTGGCTGGGGAGACTCTTTTTACATTAAAACAGGGACAAGAGACACAAGTTTAGAAATTTCAGAAAACCCCATTGTGACTTTCCAAAATCAAAATTTATGGATGGGTAGAAGAGGGAATGTGTGTGGGAATGGGTTCAAGTGTCTGACCTACATTTCCATTCCCCCGAAAGAAACCAAAGCATCCTAAGGAGAAAAAAAAAAAAAAAAAGAAAAAAAGAATAAAAATCATGCAAAGCAGATACTTTACTCATAAACAGTTAATGATCTAAACATGTTGGCTTCTGAGGAAAATTCTGTAATGGCCCTAGTTGTATTCATTGGCTGGAAAAAAAAAGCCCATAACTAAGATTTCATTACAATTAATCTTTTTCTTCTCATTTCTGAATATCTGCTGTAGACTTAGCCATCATGAGTTTTTTGCAATAAAATTCACCTACCTGTACGTCAACACAGTCTCTTAAATTTGGTTCCAAATTAACTTTTTTTAAGTTGTCAAAACATACGACTGTGTATCCATGTTTTACGACTCAAGGGGTAGATTCCAAAGCAGTGAAAGGAAGGCTCTTATACCTAAGGACTGAGCCTGGCAACATGTGAGATTTGGGTGCCAGATTATTAAGTATTCTGATTTAGCCACGATGTGAAACTCCACAGTGAGCTCCACAAATAGCTTTGCTGATACTGAGGTAGTGACCTCTGAGGCTTTCATGTGACTGTGCTGCCAATGGGTTGTCTGGTCCACTGGGGCGCCACTTTCCTTTGATTTATCTTTGAGTCTGAGGAATTTTTTTTTTTCAGAGTAGTAAGAAAATCCTATTTCAAATTCATTATTAGAGCTATCTATGCTGTCTGGCCCCAGTGGATAAATCCTAGTGACCAGATCTTTATTTTCCGTGGACACACGTACTGACTTTAAAACAAGTCTCATGCAGATAGATGTCTTGTTTTCTTTATTAATTAAGGGAGATGGGGAAGGGAAGAGAAAGGGGTATATATAATAGCTCACTTACCTGAGAAAAGCTGTGCAGCTGGGTGTGATCTGTTGTATACAGCAGAAAATATGCATCTAATTAATCGTATTCTCTTGGAACCTTTAAAAAATTGGTTTATAGCAAGTGTTATCAGACAAACATGGTGATACAATAAATATTTCAGCTATTTCTGTACTTTCCTGTAGGACAAACAGTCATCATAAATTAATTTAAAAATTAAAAATAAAGAAAAGAAATTAAATGTCCGTGTAAAGCTGCTTTGGTAGTGAGCCTGTATCTCCTGTTCTCATGACTCAAACTGCTTTGCCTAGTGAAAATGTTTCAAAACTGACATAGAAAGAGTACATTCTGCTGCAAGCATAACTTCCACTGAACTGTGTAAAAACAAGGCAAGATACAATGTCAACACTAGGAAGAAAAGGTTAAATTACAGTCCTTGTACATTTGATGGGTATTGCATAAGAAAGCTTTTTTCAGTAAATCAGTTTAGTGCTATTTTTTGTTCAGTATTAAAAACATTGCATCAAAATCAAAAGTTTCTAGGTGTATCTTAAAACAGTGAAAGTAACATCTCTGCAGGCTACAATAGATATCTTAAATCTCATCAGAAATTTGTCCAGGGGACTTGATCTGTCTGCTGAAATTTTGCACAAATTGGCTCTATTGCCTCTATGCCCAACTACCTAAACTCACCTACAGAACTAGAGATACATCTTAGTCTCTACTCCATGTTTTATGCAAGAGAGACAGTTAGGGGAGTAGTGTCATCACCCTCCCAGCAATTAGCTGCTTACTGATTAGTCAGATGCTGTGCAAGGAGCACGAGCACAGTCCAGCTAGTTTCAAGAAGTACGTTTAATGCTAAGTACTAACAAATATAAACAGCATCAGCTGATCATATTCTGAATATAACACAGGATTTTCCTCACAAACTTCCCCAAAAATTACCTTTTGCACAGGGGAAGTCTGCAATGCAGTCGATGTGCAAAGGCTGTGGGTCTGCCACACGGGGCTGGGCTTGAGACAATGCTGGTTACTTTCATGACTGGATTTTTCCTTATATTTTTACTCTCTGAGCAATTCTCTTTCTCAATATCATTGTTTTTCTATTTTTTGCTTCATATTGTCAGATACATAAATACGTGGAAGCATTTTACTGGAGTTCCAAAGCTTCCTGAGAAGCGACTGACCTTTATAACTCTTGGAGTATGTGCAGTTAATTGAAAAGTTCTCCTATGTATTTTCTCTAAACAATGGAGAAAACACATATGCTAAACAGAACCTCATCCAGGTATATGTGTAAACTTGAGAGAAGAATGCAAGAGAGTTATTTATAAAAGGATGAAAATATTAACTATTACTTAGTGCCAAATATATTCTTGGTTCTTATCTGTTCCTACAAGCAGCACTCTATTCATATATGGGAGAAGCAATTTGAAGCCACGGCAGCTGAGCTACGGTAATTTTGATATAATGGCAAGGAAAAGATGCCAACAAAGTACCTTTTATGTGTGTGTTAAACTTAGCTTTGCTTGACAGTGTGCCCACTGCAAAACATACACAATACCTATAGGAATGATAAACAGAGCCTTCTCCAAAGAAGATTTTATTCACTTCTCTTGTAACTTAGTTAATAATTTAGTGCATAATTTAATCTGTCAATTCCTTATCTGTAAAAGGG
This sequence comes from Pseudopipra pipra, assembly GCF_036250125.1. Classification (NCBI taxonomy): domain Eukaryota; kingdom Metazoa; phylum Chordata; class Aves; order Passeriformes; family Pipridae; genus Pseudopipra; species Pseudopipra pipra. Next base: position 11,704,989 of record NC_087560.1, on the reverse strand, counting down.
ATGCATCAGGACTTCGGTGAGTCTTGTCCAGGCACATTTCAGTGTCTTTTTGAGAGGAGATATCCTGCTAAGTGTGTTGGGCCACACCTGCTATCCCAAAGTCCCAGTCAAGACTGGGGCCTCAAAGTGTAACTGCAGTAACCAATATAATATGAAACATTAATTTTCTTCTGGTAGCTGCAGGCATTAAGACTTTAAACAAGGAATAAAAAATACTACTGTTTGACACAGAAAAAGTATGAAGGAGAGTTCTGGATATGCTTTAAAATACCTTAGTAATGCATCTCTCTTTAAGTCTTGTAAGCCAACACCGTCTTATTAACTTTTAATATATGAAAAATACGCACTATAGGAAATGCAATGTTACTAATGAGGTAAAGATCTTCCCCATCACTGTTATTTCCTGTCCATCTCTGTAGTAAGTAACCATGTATCTTTGGATATGGACATGTACAAGATAAGTGGAATAGCTACTTACCCATCTCCAGTCCCAGTGGACCTTGATTAGCTGGTAAAAAGGCAGAGGCCACATCAAACCAAGGCTCTACAGAACAAACCCCAAGAACTGCATTAAGATTCTGCCCTTGTAGTGCCAGCTAGTGAGATTTTCACACGTGGGGAATACTGAATAGGACTTTCTAAAGCTAAAAGATCTTGCAAATCACAGTTTTGACCCATCACCTACTAGTTCCCAGTAAGATAATACAAAGAAAACTGCAATAAAAACATAGAGAAATAGCCCCTATTCCAGAAAATATCTCAGACTTTTAACTCACAGCAATGTTCCCCTTGTTAAAAAAGCAAAGGAAATGTATTTGCTTGTTAAACACTGCATTCAAAAAAAGAAAATTTTTCCTTACTGAGGATTGCACACAGCTTTCAGGTACTTTTCTGCAAGCCAAATACAGACAGACTTTTTTCCTAATATAAAATGCAACCCTTCTGCAGTCTAATCAAAAGTTAGACTGCCAGATCCCAAATGATACCAAAAAAAAGGTCACATTAAATTTCTAAGGGTCATTATTAAAAGCATGTGGAATGTTCCCTCCAGTAACTTTGGAATTTAATTACACACTGTCTGGACACTCAGAGTATTCCTCATAGGCAAGGAACAAAACATGTTGATGTTAGAGGCCACACAGAAAGCACTCTCTTGCTTCCCTCTGCCCATCCTCTTGTCCCTGGCCCTCCCTACCACTCTGGCCCTCCCCTAAAGACAATAAGCATAAGAAATAGCATGATCATGAAGGACTGTTTGAAAAGTACTGTTAAAGACAGATTTTCTCAAGAGTAAGAAGAAAAACTCAAGAAAAACTGGCTTGAGTGACTGGTCAAAATTTAAACCAAACCCAGCCCAAAGCAGCAAACCATGCAGAGCAGCCCAGGCTCGGAATTAAAGCCAGTTCATGTGAATTTCAGGTCAAGCAATGGCTAATAGCAGCTCCACAGGGATTAGAAGCACTGCCTGCTACTAAACTGAGCAACCCGAAATGTAAACTCACTCAGCCATTGAAGTCATGTTGAACATTTACTGGAGCGTGACTTAAATCAATACAGAGAATTTCAGATAAACTGGTGAAAATTTGTTCAGCAAAATTATGCAGTAGAATCTGATTTAAAGGGGGCTATTCCAATCTCCCTGATACCTCCTACTGTTTCAACTTTTCTTGAAAGGCTGATCCAATACCAAACTGCTTTGTAGTACTTCCATGAGCTTTAAGATTTCCTGACCTCCAGTGAATGTGAGGCTAATTGCAGTTTCCCCAAATGTCTAAAAATGCATCTTTTTTGAAATGGCACATTGGGCTTTTGTCACTGTGCAAAGTGCAGTCCTGTCTGTGCTGAAATTTAGTTTCCACAAATTAAATAACATTTGGTAAGTGCCAAGAACATCAGGTGATCTCTATCCATGCAATGTTACAGCATCCTTGCACTTGTTTACTGATACATTGATTCCTAAGATTAGCCTGTTGGAAATGTCTAAAGGAATATGGGGTTTATTTATAAGCTCCCTTATACTTGCTCATAATTTATTTAAAAATCATTCCAATAATTTATTTTATAAATCAATTAGCTTCCATTTATTTCCTTCCAATTTACAGTGAAATATCTTCTGCCTGTTGTTACACTGCTCATTCAAGTTGGGTAAATGTCCTTTAAATCTACATATGATGTAGGATGATGCCCGGAAATTTTATTTTTCTATAACAAATTTATTTTAAAATTCCTTTGAAAAGTTTAGTGAAAGGAAGATGAGAAACCATCTAGGGCATGTTGATAAACTATAAATTATTATTATCTTAGGTTTGCTTTGAAACAGAAGCAAACAAACAGAAAGAATATGCAACCAAACAGATGAAAATACCATACAAAAGGAAAACAATTAACAAAAGGTAGAAGTAGCACCAATGTACAGACTGTTCTGTGAAATCGTGTTTCTGAGCTTAAGGAAACTCACTGGGATCTGGGTCACTGGGTTAGAAAGAATTGTGTTAGTGAAAGAAACATTATTGTCTAATTTAGTATGCAAGATAATTAGTGGAACTTGATTTTAACAAAATGTTTCTGACATGTAACATGGAGCTATGTGCACTGCAGCTAAAAACAAGTTGATAAAACTCTGAACAAAATAAAGAGTAATGTAAATCTGTCCTTTATGCTCCACTTCTTCTCCCTATGTACCCACACAGTGGGAATTCTGCAAGGACATAATATACAAAATGTATATATCTAGGCTCTCTGCAAAAGCACCACACAGAAACATTATTTAAAAATAAAATGTACAAATGAAATTTGCTTTTAATCTCCTGTTACGTTTGTTATTAAAAAATTAAAAAAGGAAAAGTTGAAGACTTCAAAAAAGTAATGTAATGACATCTTAGAGAAAAATCATCTCACTTTAAAAGACTCAGAGAACTCAAAGAACTTTAAAATATATAGCTAAAAGTCCAGAAATATTTTATGGTTCACCACCTAACATAAAACAACAACACAGAAAGACAACAGCAAACAAACTCTGCTGCCGTAACAACCAAATCTGTTCATGTAAAATAAACCCTTGCCATGAATGCTACACTGGATTAATAGACCTGACAATCAACAGGTTCCCTCTTCTAGACAAGAAGCCTTTGTAGCAGCAAGCCAGGAGATTAATACTGTCATAAGAAACTTCAGATGGCATAACAGTATGTTTGAAATAGGTTGGAATGGAAATTTATTCCAAATGAGTTGTATGGAGTATTCCTAGCACTGCATGGAAGGCTTTGACTTTTATTACCTTGTATTTGGATTATGTTTTATCTTGCAAGACCATATGATCTCCCGGTGAATGATTACAAGCATTTATAATGTTAAGGATGATGTGATATTCAACTCGTCATGCAATTGGGGAATATGATCCATATTTTACCAGTGAAGGGACTGACATACAGACTTGTTAAGGGGTTTGACCTAGAAAATTATTTCAGAAATGGGTATTGAACAACTGTCTCAGGTTCCATAGTTATGCCTTACCCCTACTGGGTGTTCAGACCACACCTCATTGACAGGCTGTGTCACAGTACTGTTTTGTCCAGAGCTTCACCCTAAATATACGTAAAATTAGAGGTTAAATTCTCACCTTTTGAGTCTGCAGAGAGAATTTTGGAAGGCATTTTGACTCAACATTCCTCTCATTGACATTTAAACATTTTTTTTTCTTTTCCCTAGAATGGAAGACAATCCTACTTTAATATACATTGCTACACGGGAGAAAAGCAATAAGAATTTCTCTTTCTCTCTGCGTAAAACCACCTCTGGTTAATCAGATGCAACTTCCATACACTTACAGGCTTAAATGAAACTACTGATATAATTCCAACAAACTGGTAAAATTATTTTAACATTACTTGCATGGACGTGAAAATCAGATGCACAGGTAGTTCTGTTCACTACAGGTGAAAGGCTGCAGATCCCAAATGTTTTAAAGCTCACTGAGATTACTGAAAAATAACTTACAAAGATTTCAGCTGTCACCAGATCAAGACTGTGGCCAACAGGGTGAAACTGAAGCTTATTTGACTTCTGCAGAGCTGCAGGGGCACTTAATCACTAATGATCTGGTCCACCTTGAACAGCTGGGGAATTTGCAGTAGCCCTCACCGGGGCCAGCATTTTGTATCTGATTTCTCTGTCCTTTGGTAAGGTCCCCAAAACCTTACACATTTGGACATAAACCCAGTCCCTTCTCCATCATCTGACTTCTGAATCAGCCCCTAAAAGAACACTGTATTGGCACTAGGTACTGTAGGCAGAATAACCTCCATTCTCTGCCATATGCCCCATGTGGTACTTTAAAAAATGACTGATTGCTGCGTGATGGTTCTGCTTTTCCCCATAGCTCTGGGGCTGACTGTATATCTTCGGGTGTGTTAAGGTACGATGCCAGACTAAAATCTGCCTTAAACAAACTCCCAATAGCTCTGATATCACTTTTAATTTATATTATAATTTCTAAATTCTAGTTGCTCCCTGGTGATTTTTTTTTTTCCACAAACGCATCTGGAGCTGAGAAGCAGTTTTGTGCAGGAAGCAACCATGTGTATGAAATGACACCCTTCTGTGTCTCTTGCTTCTCAGTGCAATCTGACCTCTTTCACCAGAGTGGCCCGTTGAGTCCCAGAGCTCCTGGGCAGTTCTTAGTATTTTACCTAAAGCAAAAAATTCCTGGGAGTGTCCAGAAATCTGAACCGGCATCTGCTCTTTTCCTGTTGTTTCTTCTTTGAAAATATAAACAGAATGTTAATTATCTTGCCCTGATTTCATCCTGCTGCTCAGTTTGTTTCCTTTTAACTTCTGAATCTATTACCACCTGCCAATTTGTCTAATCCTCTATTCTGGCAGATGTAAGGTTTTAGCTGAGATTCCTGCAATGATCCTGAAGGAAAATGAGCCATATTCCACTAGGACAACAAGACTCAGAAAGCCAAATCTGTTACAAACGTTACTTCATAATTTGCAAAAATTGGAATCTACACACAGAAACTTATTTCATAAATTTGTTCATGGATGCATTCTGAGGAGCTTGATGATCTCTCAAATGCAGTAAAATAAAGCTTGAAGATATTTCATAAATTTGTTCATGGATGCATTCTGAGGAGCTTGATGATCTCTCAAATGCAGTAAAATAAAGCTTGAAGATTTGTGCCTCCAAAACCTTCAGAGCCTTTTGCCCTTTTCATTTTTGTCATGTTTTGTTTTTAATTGAATAATAAAATAAAACTTTAAATAATCTGGAAAGTCCTCCCTAGTTCTCAGCACACACAGGAGGAAAAAGCTGAATCAGCATTTTCACACGTGCTTAACTCCGTAATTGTGTGCTGTGCTAAATTACAGAGCTGTGCACAGGTTTCATATTACAAGGACTACTTTAATTTTATACAGGAAAAAAAAGGAATATTTTACACTATATTTTAATAAATAATTAATATTAAACTGCATCTATTAAATAAAGGTTCAAACTTGCACAGTGCCGTAAGCTCCCACTGGATAGTGTTTATCGACTTGCAAAATCAGGATCTGGTACAATGGTATTTGGAGTGCACTTCTGTTTCATACTGTGCCAGTTCAATATTGCTAACTACAGGTGTTTAAAAAGCATAAAGTGGTCCATCAAATATCAAAAGATTAGCTTTACGCTTGCCAGATCTCTAAAAAATAAATAAATAAATTTGGGGCTCTGCTCATTTGCCTTCTGGTTTTTGATACTCCAGGGTTCAGCTGGCTCATGTTTTCATGTTTTATCTCTAACCATAAAGGTGAGAACTCTTTTTTGTTGGAAGCTGAAGTTTGCATCTACTCACTAGCCTGCAGGAGTAGACTTTAAGAAAACATCAAATATCATTAACACTCATGGGAAAATCATGAAAATGGGCCATGCTGGTTGATAACTTCACTAATTTACAAATTTTTGTAATAGACATTGGTGCTTTGAACTACTGATGTGAATTAGCCAGGTTCTACTACTTACTTAATAGTCTATACTCCTTGTGGCATTGAAATTACTGTGGCTCAGAAACTTACTCTACAGCTGAACACAGTGTTGTTTGCCATGTGAACCTGGAACAGATTTCCTGCTAGAACAGCGGGGGTTTTACATTTTACGTTGAAATAGAAACAGTATTTTAAGACTAGATTGAGTATCTTTAGACTAGTTACTCCAACTGTTTTAATAATGAAACTGTTGGTTTCCCCTCCTTTTTCAGTTCTTTGCCTCCAACAAGAAGGTCCAATTTCATGCCATGGATTTTCAGTTTTGTTATTTGATGGATGAAACACAGTCATAGGTGTTTTGTGAGCCATTTTTAAGAAGGGACTGTAAACCCCTGACCATTTACTTTTTTTGGTTTGTCTAATACAGGAGCTACTGAAACAAGAGACATGGGGTGGATTTATTGGAGGAATGAATAACTGAGTAGAAAAGAACTAATATACACTCAGGCTCTATTGCTGATGTATCACAGCATTGTTCCAGTAATGAACTTCTCCAAAGAATTAAGAGTTCAATTTGAAGGCTTGTTCCCCTGTCATTTTTGCACCTGGCTAGATTAATTGCCTCAAGAGTTAGAAAACAAAAAATTAATATCTAAAAATTTTGGACCCATTTTTTACCCTGTGTACTGTGAAAAGAATAACAGAGTTCTTTCATAAGTTAATTTAGTGCTTTAATTGGCTGTTGGGTGATGTAGAAAATATAAAATCTCATTCTATACCTCATACCTTGCAACAACTGGATCCATCAGTTCAAATGAGACTGTTGTGGTAAGCACAAAACAAAATTAACTGAAAATGAAGGGAAAGACTTCTTTCTCATTATCTTCTAAAAATCTCCTGTGCTGGTAAGTAGGTAGAGTAAGTAGAGAAGAACTACACATAAACCCACCTAATTTAAAAGTGGTGCTTTTATAAATTGAACTAATAATAACGAAAAGCATTTCAAATTATGAGTTAATTAAATGTCTAGATATCCTCTTTACTGTTGCATTAACTTTTACTTTATTTTAGTATTAACAAAGTGCCATACTTAAAATTACTACTGAAGTACTGGATCAGTACTTGTGTACTTTGTACTGTGACAGTGAAGCAGTCTCAGCAGTCTCCTGTATAGGTTTAGCATGTTTCTAACAAACTGTAATATCTATTAACAGTCAAACAAGCAGAAAGCTATTCACCCACTTAATAATATGCAAATGTTTAATATTCTAAATATTAAGTGCTCTAAGTATCAGGGACTGAAAATACTGGTACATTCATTCGTGTAGAATTGTTTTACTTTTGTGTCAACTGAGGAATGAATAACCTTTCATTTAGTTCACCTAAAAACCTCTTCCACACTCCCTGGCTCTGCAGCCAGCTACTTTTAGCAGAACATGCCAGGGTCCATCACTGAAATCCCACTTGAATCACATTTTAATTTCTGTTAACATCCATGACTTTTGTTGCATATTTCACACTATCCATGCTGACCTGATTGCTACTAATGTTATATAGGTACTGTATTAGCAAGGTTTATGCTTTCTTACACTACTATAAACTCTGATTTTGTTTTTTATAAGAAATTAGGATACTTTTAGAGCACTTACGTTTACGTGAAGTCAGCAGAAGTTTGGAATGGGCAGAATGCAGGTTTGGGCTTTTGCTTTAGTAAACGTTAATTACACAGGTATTTCCTGCAGAAGGAATTACTCTCTTAGAAACACAGAGCTGTATTTTGAGAGTCAGTATTTTTGGGAATTTTTTCACTATGCTTTTTTGCTCTCCTAATCCAAAAGGATGGGGTTTTTTCTCCAAGTTCGCTTATTGCCTTGGTTTTTTACCCCCCCAAAGTACATCCCCAAGATTTTGATTTTCAATCTGGAGTCCTACCGGGTTTAGAATTTCACTAAACTTTTGTGAAGTGTCCTGGCCAAGGAAGGCTTGCAGAACTGGGCACTTTTAAGTGCAGAAGTATTTTTAGTTGCAAATATTAAAAAAATGCACTCGCAGCTGTTCACACAGCAGTGATTGGAGTGGTTGGAGTCCTGGAGAATGCTGATACCTTGATATGTTTTATGAGTGTACTGTAGCTGTGCTTCAGGCAGAAATTCTTCAGAAGAATGAAGAAAAAGAACACCAAGTGGAACTGTTTAAATTTAAAAAAAAAGGAGTTACTTTTTTTTTTTCCAAAAGAGGCAGAAATAATACCTGTGTTCATATACATATATACAGCAATGGAAGTGTATTTTCATTTGGGTATACACTCTAATTCTGCTTTTATTACAATTATCTCAAGTAAATGTCCTAACGTAAGAATTATATAGCATATTCTTTTAGAACTGATTTTATGTCATTTTTTTCATACTCCTTATGAATATCAAGCTGTCAATTCCATACATTGAAAAAAAAATGAGTGTAGAAACACAGGCAAAACAAGATTTTCCAGGGGGTACAGAGAATGTAATCTGCATATCTACTTCCTCAGTGTCCTCCATTCTTCATCTGCCCCATCTGAAAGGAGCACCAGCATTTCTGCATAAATGTGTTCTACCAAAACCCACCCAACCCCGACAGCAACCTCCTTCTGCATCTGATTAATGGCCCACCAAGCCCAGCAGCCCTTCTCCTTGTAAAAGCCAGTATTGACTACAGGGTTTTGAAGCCAAGCAATTGATTTCAGCCTGTGAAGACCTCACAACCTGCAGTTGGCAGTCTGCACGTAGTCTTAGAAAGCCAGTTTCAAATTTTAGAGATTTAAGACATGGCAGTTGGTTCAGAGAAATTTGTTGACATCTGGATGCTTTACACAAACAAAAGTTTCAAGTTTAACATTTTTTTACTTTTTTTTTGTTTGATGTCTGCAATATCTATTTGGAAGAAAGCATAACTGTCATGACTGTGCACTGATACTAATTAAAAACTTCCAATGAAGTGTGCATCAAACACAGCAGTTAAAGAAAATCTTCTGGTTTATTTGCTTTTGTTTAAGGAAGAACACATACAAAATAACTGAATCCTGTAAATAAAATAAAATTATAAATTAAGATAAAATACCACCCTTTTTCTTTTTCTCTATAGCCTCATGCATTCCTTTCAAACATGAAATAACTTCTGAAGGAAGGATGGCTGTGGTGAAAATCAATATTTTTCCTCTAGCTGAGCCTACTTCAGAGAAAAGTCAGATACTGCCTATGCCCTCTGCTTGCATCTAAAAATTTTAGGTTTCATTCCCTGTGGTAACTATCATAACTATACAGCTACTTCATACAGTATATATTGACTTTGTAAACTGTGGTTGTTCTCTGGTGCAGGGATCAGTATTCTGGACTGAGCATTCAAGTGTGGAAACAGGAAAAGTCTGACATGTTATTAGATGCGTCCTTACTCATGCTCTTTGTAAGATTTCCTACATATCCCTGGATAGAAAATCAATGGTTACGTATGAAGTATCTGTGGTTGCCTATTGGAAAGCAGCAATATGCTTCCTGAATTTGTGAAAGAAGCTTGGCTTTCTTATTTAGCAATGGAGGACTGCAAAAGACAAAAATGGAGTTGACATATAATAAGCCTTAGCTTTGCCAAGTTTATTGTGAGAAGCACCAAAAGACACAATGAGCAGGAAGTGAAGACTTACATACAAACAGTTCCCTGCTAACTACAGCATTAAGATTTGCCTTTGAGCAGAGCAGAATCTACTGCTTCTGCAAAACAAGACAAAGTTAATGAGGTAATGTAACTGAAGCTTAAAGAAAAGTGACTGCAGACGAGAAGAGAATTAGAGAGGAGAAAGGTACTTATAGAGAAGAATTATTATTAAGTCTCAGAACTTAATATAAGCGACTTCCGGTGTTTGCACATTTCAAAGTTTAAAAAATCATTAAACAATATAATAATAATAATTTTTCAGTAGAATTCTATTTAGGAACAGGGCCTTGTATAATTATCAAATAAAAGATTATTTCCTGCTACAAAGAGCTTTCCCCTCTAAGTGCCAGTCAAAAGTGTCAGACAAAAATATATTGCTAAGTGGTCAGTTGGTTATTTGTTTAAAGTTCTTAAACCAAACTGTGGTTTTAGCATCTGGGGGTGATCATATATCAGCACTGAGCTCACGTTTGTCACAGAGTTGGCAATTGCAGCTTTGCAAGACAAGGTCTACTCCTTCACATTTCAGATGTGAAAACAAAGAAGAGTATGTGCCCTTACAACGTTGTAGTGTCTGGTTGAGGAATCATATCCTACTAAATATGATAGGCCAGATCCTGCCCCTGGTTATGTGCCTTTGTCAACCCACTGACAACATTAACTACAAAATAATATAAAGTGACACAAGGATTAAGCATTTTTGCAGCTTAGAAAGTAGTGAGCTCACCTAAGAACATCCAGGCATTCTAGGCTTAAACTACTTATATCTTGCAGCTGCTAAATGTTCTTTCTGCAGAGTATACACATTACATAGCATGCAGGTGGCAGTCATATCCTATCACTATTGTATAAACAGTTTATTAAGCATACACAGTGTGACAGGGAAATGGAAGATAGCCAGGAATTTGATCTTACCTGGTGCTCTGTTGCTGCTGCTTCACGGTCTCTTGCCATGCTCAGAAGTCCTATGCTCTGTATTTGCTTCAGGCCTAGAGCGTCAAAGTGTATCAGTTCTTTTACAAAGCCACACAGCATCAGTATGACATGTGAAACTAGCCAGTTCTACAGCTCTTTACACTTCAAATGTTTTCATGATATTGAGCCTTACAAGAAAAATGTCAACCCAGCCTGATCTTTAAGCCTTTCACCATTGAATCAACACATGTGTGTCACAGATATTTAACAGTAACTGCAGAGATGGGTGAACAAGTTTGTGGAAAATCCTGACCCAACATGTGTTTGCCCCAAAAGCCCTCCCAACACTCTCTAAAGTTCCTGTCACATCAGTGGAGATCTTATTTCTTTATTACTCCTTGCTAATTTCCTGGTCATTGTGCTGTTTGCTGATGATGCAGTAAAGCCACATCCATCATCATAACCAAGCCCTTTAGCTGAGTCTACTCAGCTTAGTTATGAAACTTGTCTTTGGTAAAGTGGAGAGGCAAATACCTACTGTAAGGAACGACAGTTGCTCTGTTGGAACAAGCAGGATGTTTCACATGCTGGAAGTGAAAAATATGCTTAAATACTCTGCTGAATTTTTCTTCTTATATAACAAGACATTTTTTTCAAAGGAAGTAGATTAATTCTGAAAAGGAGGCAGGGTGAGAGGTCAGGTGTTTTGGGAAGCATGGGCCATCAGTGTATTTGCTGTTTTACATTTCTCTATATTCTCTGTTTTACCATTACGTGTCTCCCCTTTTCCACTACTTTTTTTTTCAGGTTTAGTTCCCTTTTATTCTCTGCTGCCCTCCTTTTTGTTCACACACTCTGTATCTGTAAGGACTTTGCTTCATAACTTTGTCTTGTATAGAATTAATTTAGTAGTTATCCATTATTTTGTGTTATTCTGCTTTAAATGTGTAGGTTCCACTGTCCAAGCAGAAGCAAATGACCTGTGTGAATGCTGGTGAGCACCTTGTTCTCTGTGGCTGACAGGGTATAAAGCCTGTCACTCTTAATTGCCACCACAGATGACCTTTCAGCCTGAGTTCTGAAGTTCAATCATGAGATATATGGTATTTTCCAAGCTATTTGCACATGTTTTAACTGAAGACTGTGTGTATGTGTGTGTAGCCATGGGTCATTACACAAAGTGAAACCACCAGCTTGTGTGTCGTAGGCCACCAAACAGTCACCAGCTGACAATGACTCTCGGTTTTTACTAACCAGGGTCAAATTCATGCCAGTGACCTAGAAGAACAGGGCTCCATATCTCATTACTAACATTCTGAGCAGTCCTACAAACCACTGCATTTAGATCTTTAGGTAAAAAAACAAAATTAAAAAAAAGATCAGGAAACTAAACCAGGTATTTCAGTAAAATACGTGTGGTATATTACCACATTAAACGCCATCCAGAAAGCACGAAATTCTTCCACTCACAATCTGATAATGCATTCTTAGCATGCAGATACCTTCTTATACAGAACAGCTGAAAAACTATCAACGAGATCCATAGGTATTAATATGATAGAGAAGCAGCTCCAGTCTGCAGAGGAATAACAGACACAGAAATCCCTAAATAGTTATTTACTTGATACCCCTTAACTTTTCTGAGCGAGTCACTCTGGTCTGTTCAGTAAATAAAAATATTCACAGAAGCCCCTCAAGTGCATTTTAACAGAAGAAAAGGCATTTTAAAATGTCCCTTAAGTCATACCAAGATAAACTGTAAACTTTTAAAGAAATTTCTTTTTCTTAAATCCTAAGTCATAAATGAAGTGCATTTGCAAATATCAAAATAGGATCCCATTAGTCAAAAACGTAGGATTTTAAGTTCTTTCTCCTCATTTCAAGTCCTTACGCAATCTTTTTGTTTTCAGTTTTGAGATTATAAGTAACTGTTGTAAAGTTTTAGGGTATTTAGACAGAAAGGACTCAAATCTGCAGGATACCCTTAATGTGATACTGATCCAACAAAAAAAATTGCAAATACATGCTTCAATTCAGTTAAACTGCTGATTGCCAGAATACATTTTGGGATTTAGTTCTAACAGATCTAGGAATTTGAGGTCTTTAAAGCCTAACTAATTTAAATAAATGTATACACTCAGCCTTTTACTCTTCTTAAAATGATAAACAGTACAAAATCATTAACTCTTAAGTTCTTTCCCACGTTGTCTGTACTACCATATAAAACATTTCTAATGTAAATGTCCTAATGTTGTCAAGGCAGTCATTAAAGTAGAACTCATAGCCCCTGGAATTGCAGTTATGCCATTCTTGTATTTTTTTAAATACTAAATCCTAAACTTGGGCTTAGTATGTAAGTACAGAAATTAGTTTTTAATATTTTGTTTTGCTATAGATTGGGATCATTTGGTTTGTGAAGAGCACATTATTCAGCTCAGGCTTTTATATATATTCTCTCTGCAGCAGGCTATTAGCCACCTTCAATGCAAAAAATATGTTGAAATATTGTGTCCAAATTAGTTCATTTGCCTGAAAGGGAGTGGGAGGGGAATAGTGATAGCAAGAAAACTCTTTGTGTATGTTGTTCCAGGCATGATAGCAGCCTTGCCAAATCCAGGTGTTCAAAAACCAGAAGACGGTTCCCCAAAACACAAAATTGGATCAAACATCACAAGATGTTTGTTTTTCTTTTGATTTACTTTATGGCTTCTGAGATTTAATTTTTAAATGAAAGCGGAGATTCTTACCTAACCACAGAATTTTGGAAGCTGGGAGTTAAAGAAAAAAATCATACTGAAAACTTCATCTGCTCCTGCTTTTGCCCACCCTCTGTTGCTCGACATCTACACTGAAGCTGTGAGGAAGGGACTACACAGGCCATTTCACCAGAGCTGCAGCACCTGCATTCCCCAGCACACTGTGAACCTCTGGCCTGCCAGTTAATGTAGCAGTAAGTCTGCTTTGTGCTGGGGAAGTGATGCAAATGAAAATTAATGGCCCAGTGAGTCTGGTCCTGCACTGGAATCCAGTAGCAGCATCACCTCCACGTCTCTGTTGCACTAAACAGAGGCACATCTTCCTGCTCTGAGAAACATGGTGGTGATTTACAAACACTGGAAACCGCTGGGAAAGGCGTCACTGGTGGTTGTAAAATGGTTTTCAACTTCAGTGAAGATTTTTTCTTAGTTTTTCAAGAGGATCTACTTCTGTAACACAGAATTGTAGTAGATAGATTTATGGAGTTCATCTCAGAAATTAGTTACTATAAGTGCCCACAGCACAACACAGGTTACCCAAATAAATCCAGCTGTTGGTACAAGAAGACATTTCCAGGATGGCAGCCTTCTATCTGCAGTAATATAAACCAGACCCCATCACAAACTGCAAGGTTTTTCAGCTAAATTCAGGACATTCATCCCCAATAAATGTGAACACTTGGGTTATTCAGACAGATTTCATTTGATCACTTCTGCGAAGGACAATCAGTGAACTCTGAATCTAAATTTTACACGTTTGAATGATTTTGCCTCTACATAAAGTAAGCTGAAGAGACAGATGCATGAAGTCTCAGAGACTTCATATGAGTCCAATATATGCACCTTCAAGTTCGTGATCTGCCTATGATTATCTCTTAAAAAAGAAAAAATGGAACTTGAATAATGATTTTTTTTTTTCTTTTCAGAAGGAAAACAGAGGAACAGGCACATCTGGTGATCGGGGAACAACAAGAGTAAGACAGATTTCTGTTTGACATTTTTATCTTATGTAATGCTGACTTTGCAAACAGCTTTACGATAGCAGACTTAAAATATGTTTTCTATTTATAATCAGGCTAATCAATTACTGTGTAAAGTAAACAGAAGTCTACTACTTCTATAAATTAATTACCCCCAAAAGTTTTCAGTTTAAATGCAGTCAGTCAAATTTACCAGCAAGTCTTACCTGAGTTTTAAGGTAAGAGTATAAGCAATATACTCTTTATGGAGTAAGTTCAAGCATGGGATGTTAAGTTGCTGTGTTGATATTGAGAAGTACAATGAGTATTTTCAAAACGTTGTTTACAGAATGTGTATGGAAAAAAAAAACAATGTCGTGAGTCAAGTTTGTAACCACTGTTAACTCCACTGGCTGCAGTGGATTTATAGCAAGAATTTATATGATGTTGTGTTTAAATGGATTGGCCTGTTCCCTTTGGCATAACAGAGGTCGTTCCAAGATGGTGATCTTTTATGGAGCAAGTAAGTAAGAGCATTCAAACCTCAAATAAAATCCAGTTACATATCCTGTCTATTTGGAGGATAAATACATACCAGTTTAACAACCAGCACTTCATGCATGGTTCTCATTCAACAAAGAACTAAATGAAACAACCGAATTTATCACAGTTTCTTCAAAAATCCTTTCCAAAGTGCAGCACATGAGGATCCCACTGCACATCTCCACAATGACAAAACTCTCCCCTGGACACTGGTATAATTAGCTTTAGAGACTGTCCTAGTTTCAAAGTTATTTCCATGATACAAAATGTGGAAGGAGAGGCAATGTGAATATGCTGACATAAGCAGGTCTCCTTGACCCATTCCTGGGACAGCATTATTTACAGTGTTTAGGAAACTATCTGATCTCTGAATCTGTTTGTCTAGTTCAGTCTAGTGAGTACACACCTAACAGTGCACTAGCCCAGTCTAGCACTCAGAAAGCATTACTGTGCTTCTAACCTGATCATCCCAAGCTTATGCAACTGTGTTTTCTGTCTTTCCCACTAACTTTTGAACCTATTGGCCAATCTCAAACAAATTCGATAGAAGATCCCAAAGATATCAAGTTCTACCCAGCTACATGAAAACTGATGACTAGATAGATGACTGGCCTCATTAAGAGAAAAATTGCAACGTGAACTTAAAAGTTCTGTTTTGTCTGGCTTACCAGCTGGACAATCAACACACAAGCAGCCACAGGACATGCTGCCTCTTGCCCAAATAGTAATTAGGTACAGCGATGAGACCTCGGGATACCGTGTATGGACAGCAAGAGAGGACAAGAAAGCACAGGTGGAAGATTTGAGGTCCTGGATGGAAGAATCATAAGGCACATGAGAGGAGGCAGCTGATATTACTATCGTGGAGCCTTACAGAGACATAAGATTAAAAGACAAAAGCGTAGGTGTTGATTTATGACAACATTCTTCATCACCAGGAAGGTGTGTAGTTGGTGGTTATCAATAATGTGCAACTCTTCCTTTTTGATTTTCAAGAGAACGTTTATCTGAGAATCTGATCTAGGTTAGATGCTCAGTCAGAAGTCAGTGGCTCTATAGTCAGCTGCAGATTCTATGAATTTCTTTGTTGCACACCACATACACAGGTGACATAAGTTACCTTCTAGATTATATAGATGCTTGAAGCTACAGTATATCACATATCAGAGTATATTAATAGATTCAAATAGGGACCACTTGGTGACCATGCAGTCATAATGCTCCATGATAACATATATGTAAATACCAAGGAACATAATAGCTCTTCAGTAGTATGTGACTATATTGACTTACTAAGGTATATGTTGTATAATCTAACTACAGGGGTAACAAAGAAATAAAATTCACTCCTCAATTACTACAGCACTGTTATTCTTTACTCTCTGACAATTGTGCATATCCTCATTGTGACCTCCAGTTAGAAGTTTTCAGTGTCCTGAAGAAAACTGAAGAAAATGTGCAAAGATCACAAAGATGAAGTTACATTTTCAGTTATTACCCTTTCTCATACAAAACTGCAATAAAATTCTTCCCAATAGAATAAGGAAAAATGTAGAACTGGATTCTTTTCTTTGCCAGGGTGCAGATGAACTGCAATATATGGAGCATTGCCACCAAAAAGGAACTGGTATTGATCATGAATAGGGTTTCTTCTGAAAATAATTCTACTGATTTTGAGTGGGGCACCCAAGTACAAAAATGGGCCCTATCGTTTCTGAGTGCTCTTGAAAAACATTTTTCATACAAATGTCATGCTTTGGTAGACCCATATGCTATGTGACTAAACAAGAGGAATACTTGTTTTATGATGCCTTAAAGAAGGCTATCATTATGCCATGTAAGAGGAAAGCAATGACTATACAAATACTTCAGTATATGGTAAGACAATAAAGGCAGGAGTTTTGATCTGCATCTCTGACTCATGTTCATGAATTCATTTACCTCAGTGGACTTATTTACCTCTGTCTTCAGACTAAAAACTATTCTCAGTGAAAGATTAATAAAACTTCCCCAAACTCATGGCTGACAAAAGTCATTTTATTGTCTGATATATATTAGGGTTGCTGTGAATGAAATCCCTCTACCTAATCATCAAAGGACTGGTGCTTCAGCTGGAGATCAACAGGCACTAGTGACACTGCTGGAAATGCTGAATATGAAAAGTTCTTATTCAAGGAGAATCAACATCTGGAGATACCTACTGGCTCTCTGGTTCCTTTGCATCCCCAGAACAGCACATTGTGCTCAGAGCTCTTGAGCAGGACTCTGGAATTAGCCCCTGATTAATTTATCCATCTCAGTATTTCTATTGGGCTCATCAACAAGATAACTTGTTAAGAAGTGCTTAACTGCCTATTCAGTTGAGCATTATTATTGCCATCAGCATTTCTTGTGGAACTTTCAGTGAATTTACAATTAACCAGAGCACAGCTTGAATCCACAAAATCTTGGCATGTACCAATAGCAATGGGGGACAGGACTTCAGTTCAAAATCAACAGCATTAAAGTAGTATCACTATAGTGCATAAAAATCTGTATTTTCCCAGACCAAAACAAAAAGCATAACCTACCTCTTTCTTTTTATAGTCCCTTATATTATATCTCCTATACTTCCCTATAATAAAAATACTATCTGGTAACACTTTCCCTAACAAATAGCAGTGCCCTGAACAATCTTTACTACTATAAGTTCAATGCCTGTAATGAACTTGAGAAACTTAATCATGCTTAAACACTAGTGGTATCAGTCATTTCAGAACTGGTTTGCAGCAAAAGCGTCTCCTTGAAAGTATGGAGCACAGAACTGCCATTGAGCTCAGTAAGACTGACACTGTGTTTTAAGCAGAATACTTTTGCATATGTGTTGGAGAAAAATTGCCAGTTTATCCCACAGCTTATAAATTGTTTTCTTGAGAAAAGTTCAGCTCACACAATTAAATGTTTAAATTTGCAAGCTCTTTTCTAAACAATATTAAAGAGAATCATATTCTGACGTATTTGGTCTTGGTGGTTCCTGATCCTTGAGTGTTATTTTTGATTCACAGCTGCGGATTTCATTTATGCAATCTCAGTGTTTTGGGCTCGCATTAATGAAATCTGTTAGAAGTAATCACCTGTGGCTGTGTCTTTGGCTTTTCCACATCTTGTAGATTAGCAACATGAAAGATAAAATACTGACACAGAACTACTAATCCAGGTGATTTTTGTCATAAAGCAAAAAGCACAGTCACAGAGCCTTTGGCCTCTTTCTCTGCAACGAATTCCTGTTGCTTTCTAGATTGTGACTATCGGGGCTTGTCAGGTCTCTCCCATGGATAAAATATTTGTACTGGTGTTTTGCCAGCTGGCAATTTAAACCAACGCAGCTCATTGCGAAAATGTTTTGCCTGGGTTTTAAAATCAGATCTAGGGTTAAACTAAAGATTGTACCAACTGTATGTCTTAAATCCATTCATTCCATCTGACCTGCAAGTACACATCTGCTGCATGTTAGCCTTACCCTGCCGTCTGACAGTGGCACACATTTGAATCCTCATCATTTTGATTAAAGACTTGGTTTTGTTAGGATGTCATGTACAGTATATCAAAGGAGATCAGTAACCAGTCTGAAAGTCAGATGACAAAGAAAACAATCAGCACATGCACAGTTAAGCAGAGTTTCATGAAAAGAAGGCTTAACATAATGAGTCATAATTTGGAAAAGAGTCTGTAAGTGGTCTCAGTACTCCAAACTCATAGTGGACAGTTTAGGATTTTAGAAGTGGTTACTAAGTGCAGACAATCACAAGAGATGTGTTGTCATGGGCTCTGTGCTACTCTGAGTACAAATTGGTTATCTCAGACAATCAAATTGTACAACATTCAGACTTAAGACAGGCAAAGCATAGTATATTTCAGAACATTTGGTAATAATTTTTTAAGTTTTGGAGATTTTTCCAGCTGTTCAGTAAATTAATGCAGAATAGGAAACTCTTTCCTTTAATCAATGGATAATGAAGAGCATTTGTTTCTGACTTGTAAGGATATCTAAAACACTAACTCTGTCTTTGTTTAGTAAAAATATGATTTTTTTGCCTACTACATTAAAAAAACCTGCTGGTTTCTGCCTTTCCTCTGATTTCTGGTTTAAACATTGTAACCTATTATGTTTCCTGTTTGTGTTTATTAGTGTGTATATAAGTGCATCTGTGTCTGTGTGTCAAGACCATTATTAATCATAGTAATGGCAGGGAAAAGAAAGAAAACTTCTAAGCCCACTGGAAGAGCAACAGTGTTCCAGTAAGTTCAAGGTCTGCTAGGATTAAGGTTTGGCTGATCTGAGCCACCTGTTCTTCAAGGGAATGCAAAAAGATGTGAATACAGTTCCTGAAGAAGAGAGCAAGGATTAACTAGTCTTACGAAAAGACAAGTCCAGATCTTTGCTGAGAAGAAATGGTCAGTGTTAGCTGCCAATCCTACCCAAACAAAGTTTAGGGCCTGCTGCTTGTAACATTTTCTTTGATGGTTACCTCTCTACATGTCTTTATGTGATATTTTAAAAGTAACATTATTTATGTAAGAGAGAGAGAGATATTTCTCAAGGTGTGCAGGAAAATTTGTTAGAAATCTTTCAGCTAACTTTAAAACTGCATTATAAAATCCAATAAATTGTTTTTAAAACAGAAATCATGTTTTTTATGACCCACCAGTCCTTTTGTTTATATCACTTCAGGATTTCACAAGTGAGTAATTCATAATCACTTGAGCTGTCCAATGAGGGATCAGGCTCCCATCCAGTGTACATATGGCACTTGTGCCTTCAGGCTTAGGGTTTTAAAGCCTGTAAAGAAATGCAGTCAGGCAGAACGTGGACTACCTGTGACCGAGAAACATGTGCTCATTAAAGAACACCTCTGCAGGAGAGCAACAGCACAGCAGCTGGGGAAGCTGCAGCAGGGTGGATTTCCTTGGATCACCATGTTAAATGCATTTGGAAGGCAAAAGAGCAGCTTCTTGCACATACAGAAAGATATTACGTGGACACACCTACTAACTGGAAAATACTGATGTTGAACATATGATTAATGCGTTTCCCAGGTTTCCTTTTAAAATCATCTGCGTTGTTTTAATGCACTTAAAGGCATCCTGTGTTGTATCTTCTGCACTGACACCACCTGAAAATTTTCCATGGTATGCTAGTATTTGTGTATGATCTTCAGCAGGAAGCTCTCCTTTGGTCTTCTAAGCCATGTGCTATTTATTATAGAACTAGGATAGGAGCTGATATTTTCCCAAGCAATTATGTGAATGGGGACCATGAGCCCTTTCAACTTCCAGTAAAACTCACCTGAAGCATTTAAGTATTTTGAAAATTTCAACAACCAAGTTCTGAAAGAGCTTTTGAAAGAGCACGATCACAATCCTGTAGTTAATCTTTATGAAACAAATATTTTTATTTCTTTTTGATACTCATTCCCTCTGTATCTTTACACCACGCTACAAGCAAAGATAACTTTTGCCTACCAATCTGAGTTCACAAGGCTTTGTAAACATTAATTTACTAAGAGAGTAAATAGTTTCACTGGGATTTCCTTGCCAAGACTGACTGAACATCTTCACAATCATAAGAAAATGTGGATTGCTATATTGGTGAGACCATCATATCATAGGTGATTTTGACTTGTCTTCCTTTTGTAGACTTCACTGCCCTAAAAAACACTCAAGTGTCTTATCAGACCAGAAGCCACAGATTAACAGAATGGCTATGGTAACATATTTTCTGTTAGTGCTTGTGTAAGCTCTGTTAAATCATTCTCTCCATCTTCAGTCACTGGATTAAACTTTGGAAAAAAGGTAGATTGCTCTTATTCAGCAAAGTTTTCTTTGCTACACACTGCAAAGAATTAATATGATCTTTATTGCAATGGACAGCATCAGAAATTATAATGCAGTTTAGGCTCTTATTCACTGTAACACAGGTACATTCATTAGCACTTTTTCATTCCTCAAGTTTTTGTTTCTTCTTAGTGACCACAATCAATGTCTGGAACATCCCTCCAATATACATCCTCCCCCAACACTGTTTTTTCAGGATTTTCCTTTTCCTTTCCCACACCATTTGACAGGTTTTGTAGAGAATATATTTTTATATATATTTTTAAATAGCACTGAAACTTATTAATGGCATTTTGCTGTATTAATACATAGATAAATCACACGTTTATAGTAATTATACTTATTTTGGACAATCTGCAGATGCAATATCAAACTTGTCTTCAGTTTCAGTGGTGCACAAGACACATATGCTCATACTCCTTAGCTACCTTATAAGCTACTTTATTTACATCCATAGAGAATGAGTAGTACCATGGCAGTACACATAACATCAAAAGCTTTCCCTCAAGAAGCAGTGCAGTGTAGTTCCATTTAAAGAATGAGGGGATGAATCAAGCCTCCCTCATTATTTCTGGGAGATTTGTCACATCTATTTCCATTAAAAGAACACTAGAACATGAAAATGAGCCTACTGAGTCACAGCAAGAGTCTCTGTATCCTACCTTCCACACCAATGGATGCCTAGGGAAGAGCAGCAATAAGACAAACTCTTCAGAACAACAACACTCAGTGCTACTCATGTACTGCATCTGAAAGCAAATCTGCTTAATTCCTTTTCCAGTGAGCATTAACATTTAATCTTCTGTTTTCTTCCAGTTTCTACACTTTCACACTTTTTCACTTCAGCAAACTTTAAAGTGTTTTAGGAAATTAAGTTCCTACAACAACAAAAGTGCATCTTTACCATTACCAAAGCAGACTGACACTGGCAGAAAGAACTTTGTAAACACAAAATGAACTCCACAGCATTGTGAGATAATATGCATCTATGAAATGCACTTTTACAATTTTCTCTCTTTTGTCTCACTTAGGAAAAAAGCAAAACATTTCAGCAGCAAGTTTATGGAAGCCCTGTTACAACAAGAGACCTTCAAAGGTACGTGCTAATTCTCGTACCTGGTGCTCAGCCAGCAGATGGGGCTATTAAAGTCACATGAATGAAACAGAAGAATGGTGTAATTTGCAAAATTAATGAAACTCTCTAAGTAATAAAAGTTAGAATAAAGTATACTTTGCAGCTTAGAAGAGATCTGGATGCATTCAATAATACAATAATTTACTGTATTTTTTTCAAATATGGACACGTGCTGGAGAGAGAACTAAAGGTATTACTAATTTCTTTTGTATGGATGGAATTTTATTGCTTGTGAAGATGCCCGTTTATAGCAATGTGACACTTTTCATGTCAGATCTAAAAAAAAAAGAAAAAAAAAAGTAAAGGTGTCATGACTGCACACCAAGTATTAAACCAGTATAATTTCAGTGTTTTGAATTGCCATGGGAATAGCTGAGTTCCCATCAAGTTAAGTCTTGCATAGGTAGCAGTCATGCTTCTCTTTTCCTAATGGTGCTACCATCACTCCCTTCCCTGTTGACTATTGTTCAGGTATAATTATAATGTGCCTGCAGAAATCCCATTAAATGTCTCGCTTTTGTTTGTAAATTATATGTATCGTAAGGTTTATGAACTGATTTGCGTGTTAAAAATTCACAGAAGAATTCCAAGTAAAGAGCTTTAGAACACTATTTTTCAGCAAATGAAAATAGCAAGAGTAGACACCATGTCAGTATTTTAAAATGGAGATTTGGGCCTTTTTCTCCAGCTCAGCTGAACCTGCCTTTCATATATTACAAAGGACAATTGGGCATTGCCTAAAGGCTGTCTGTTTGCAAGCAACACAGCCAGTGAGCAATTTATTTATTAAGGGCACAGCAGACATGTCATTCAGCTGCACATTTTGCCCAAATCTAAACCCAAAGATGCTGTTGCAGACCTTGCAGTTCTCGAATTGCTCCTCATCCTACCAAAATATATTACTGAAATACACTTTTGTTACCAGAATTGATCTGAAAAGTGATATAAGCAGAACAAGATTTCTTGTTTAAAAATAAAAGTTCATCTGCTCAGAGATCTGGAATCACATAGGATCCTGGAGAAAATACATTAAAATGAAAGCAGTGAAGGTGAAATGAAGGGACATATTTCATAAAGTACGAGGTCACCCTGCTGTCTCAGCAATCTTGTCTGTCTCTTTTTATCACTGAATTTAGGTATTAGTTTTCCACATATCTCATGTCTGGAAGGTTAGGATTGATACTTGCTGAAGGGTATAGGGTCCACCCAGCATTCAGGCTGCCCAGCTGTGCAGTAGTCTGCAGCTGAGGTCTGTACTTTTATAAAATGTAAGCTATCAAAACTGTTACCTTATTTCTTAAAGGGCAAGGAATACACATGAGAATTTTAAACCCTGCATCTAATGTTTTCCTTCACGTGAGTTTCGAAACAGTTGGCTTTTATACATCAATTAGTTTTTGTATATTTAGATGGACTGAGATGGAGAATTAGGTCCAATAAATCTGGAATTAGCACACTATTAGACATGAAACCAAACCCTGGCTTTACTGCAGTGCTCTACATTTTACCTCACTCTAGAGCTGAGAAACATGGAAATGCTAGCACTGGTACATCAAAGCATTGGAAAAATTTAATCAACGGCACCTTCAAGCTATTATGCATATCAAGTGGCAAGATAAAATCATGAATAACAAAGTTCTGCAAAGTGGTTGCACAAACAGTGTTGAAGCAATCTTATAAAAGTGTTCTGCTGGACTGGACATGTCCTCTGCATGGAGGACACCAAGCTCCCAAAGGAAAAAACGTGTAGTAAACTTTTAATGTGTGAAAGATCAAGAGACCGACCGAGGCAGAAGTAAAAAGATGCCCTGGAAAAAAAGAAAAATGAACCTCACCCATTGTGACACAGGTAGCAACACATGTGGCAAACAAAACGTGTTGGCGAGGCCCATTACCATCTGCTGCAGAAAGCTTGGAAGAAAGACATGCAAGCCAAGAGGAGAAGAGGGTAACTGGCAAGCAGAGAGAGTGTGAGAGTGGGAGCACGTGCAGAGAAGCTGCAGAACCAGCCAGCGAAAATGATCCCAGTGTATGGAAGGTGATGTCACACAAACTCGTGCTTATTTCGTCTTCAGAACAACAGGCATCAGCCAATGATGACAAAGTCACATTTGGACCTTCATGCCAACCCTTAACCTGTGGTGCAGCAGCTAATGTTATTCTTGGAGCTAGACAGAGTCTTGCCTAAACAGCAGTAACCTAAAAGAGTGTGTTCACTTCAGCTCCATTAAAAAATGTGGGTGGGGTGAAACACATGGGAAAGAAGCAATCATGAAAACAATCCATAAGGAAGTTCATTTCATGCTTCTAAAAGGGTTTGGCAATAAGCAATTGGGGATTTTTGATTAGGGAAAGGTCCTTGCTCTAAAAGAAAGAGAGAGATCATTTATATGGTAGATTTGAGAGACAAAGGGTTCAAAGGCAGCCATTTTTATAAAAGAAATCTTCTATTATTTGTATTTTCTCCTTTTCCCCTGGCAGCATCTGCTCTAATTCTTTGTTACTGAGCTTAGGAGACTCTTACTTTCACAGGAGACATGAAAGAAGGACATTAAGTTCACGTCACATCTATGAACATGTTGCCATGTCAACAGGCAGTACTTTGTGGCTTAATTATTGATTGACTCATGTTCCTTTAGGACATAACACAAGCAATAACAGCACACCGAGCAGCTTTTCTAACTTAGATACCTCTTTATGACATATAAGAGGTGTGGCACTTCCAACCTAGGCATGAGTAAGGTCTATGCTGGAGCTTTAGCATAAAAGACCCTACCACGGTCACCTTGCATAAAGAATATGGTGGTCTCAAACATATATAATTATATTAATCACATGGATAAAGAACTAGGATTAGAGCCTCTGTCGTTAAGATAAAAATTCCTTAGCCTGCACAACCCTAGCTAAAGATCTTTTTTAGGTAATGCATGGATTAGTTCCTACAATCACTCAGTTATTCAACAAGTCAGACATAGCAACCAGTACAAGTTATTTACAGGCACAAGCTGTGGAGTAAGAGAAGGTAAGAATTTACAGTGCATTATGTAACCCATGGTGGCTGATCATGCCCTGTGTTCCTGTGGCGAGTACAAGGCTGATTAGCCCACTTTCACTGAGCAGCAAATGACCTAAACTTACCTTATGTTTACCAAGATGTAAGAGCGTATACCCTAATTATTAACCATGCAGTACCAAATACTACAATCTACCACCCTAACTTGCCTCACAGGAATCTGTTCCCACAGCTGCATTCCAGTTAATCGTCTATATGCACAGAGCAAGGGACTGTGAGCAGGCAGAGAGGAGCACTGAGCAGCTCCGAGAACTCTCAGTAAAGTTTGAGGAAGATAAGCAGAATGGGAAGAGAAAAGCCATATTTTTTAACATGACAGATCTGAATCTGATCCCTTTTGTAGCTGGGTAAATCAGGATTATCTATGCTGGAGTCTTATGAAGTCTCCTTTGCAAGAGTAAATTTGGATCTTGTATCTGAAGTGTGGATTCTTAGGCACGCAAAAACAAAGAGAAGGGCAGGGTCTCGTTTTTTGAAAGAGGGCATTTAAAGTAGGCAAAAGGTAAGTAGGAATGCAAGATGGATCTCTAGTCCAAAAAGAGAATTTTAATTTTTTTTTTACAGGATAGGCAATTCCTTTGGAAATACCACTTAAGATTTTAAGCTTAGTATTCTGGGAAGTGGATGCACAGAAAGAGCATCTTGGAACATCCTTTTGGTACGTGTGGTCATGTCCACATTTTGCAAAGTTTGATATTTCAACCCCAAGTTGTAGACATAGCAGTGCTCACACTCAATTTGTCACTGCTGTACTATTTCTATATGCTGTGGGCCAAAGTAAGTGCTCTTTGCTGCTTAGTTCTTTTACTGTAACATATAGAAATAATTAAGATATGGCTTTAATTTAGAAAGTTACATTTGCACCAAGCAAATTTAAATTAGGAATGTTGACCTTTTTTTCAATTTTTTTTTTTATCATGGAGAGATAATTCTTCTAAACATGTTCTTATAAGTAATTTCTAATAAAATTACATTTCTTACAGAGTTACGCTGAAACATACAGAAGTTATGCTTTTACAATAAAGTTTAAATTTCTTTTCTGGTTTGAATGTATATTTATTTGGAGATACATTTCACATTTATTGGGCTGGCAATTTTTGTTTTTCAGCACTTCACTGTTCTTTGGAATTTACTGTTGTTTCCTGTGAAGTATCATCTCCAAATCAGAAATCCCATCTCATGACTGAGAAAACACATTCACTCAACTGATTTTACTCTGGCTGGGATCAAGTCTGTCCAGGCCTCAGAACCTCCTCTGTGTAATCAGGAAAATAACACTTCCCTTCTCCTTCTGTTCTACAGTGTCTAGATGGCTGCTGGGACACTCCACAAACACAGTGCTCAGCACATTGGGATCACAAACTGTGTTAAGAGCTTCTTAGCACAAAAATGAATAATAATGAGCCTGGTTTACTTTCAGAAGAGCACGTCCATCCAAGCCATTTATGCAAACAAGTTAACTCGATTCACAGAAGTGCTGCAGCCTTGCAAATTCTCCTTCCCCAGTCTGTAAAAATGACACTTTTAGCTCCTCATTGTTCTTGCTTAGAGCTACTTTTCAATTTAATGAGCAAACTTTTCTCTTGCCCCTTAACTCCCCTCTCTTTAAGCATTAATCTCTTGGGGAAAACATTGTCAAATGACTTCTGAAAATCTAAAAATATAATGTCCATGCTACACCCTATCTTGGCAGTGTTATCTTCAAAGAGTTCCAGAAGGCTAGTGAAGCATGACTTCTTTTTTTTCCTAAACCATGTGTACACAACTAATCAGGCTGAAGGATGCTTTTACTAGATACTCCTTCTCCTAATCTGTTAAAATTCTTTCAAATGTCATTCCTACTGATGAAATTAGCCTAACTGGTCTGTAATTCCACATGTTAAGATCTTCATTAAAGAAATCTCAAAGTGAAAGAAAATAATGATACAGAAGAGCATATAATTTGTGAGGGCTTGACATTCACTGCTTGTGGAGCTGTAATAGTCAGAAAAGTCCTCATTTGCCTCAAAAAGTGTTACATGAGTTATGTCATGATGACTCAAACTTACTTTCCTCTTTTAAAACACTGGAGGTACACTGACCACTGGCCAGCTCTGAAGGAGCCCTCTGACTGCCTGAGCAGAGAGGGGCCCACAAGGAGTCTCAATTGTTTTATATAACCAGAAGAACACAAAATTCCAGAATACTTTTTTCTTGCTACGCTTGTTCCAGAGATGGCCAGCAGAAAGGAACAGAGCCATAGACCTGTTGCCCACCAAACTGATCATGCAGCTTACATGCAAAATGCCTCCTGCTATTTCCTCTGGATTGATACATATTGCCACTACCCCAACCAAATCAATATCTTTGAAAAGCATATATTAATACATCTTAATAAAAAGTAGCATCCATTAAAATTCTTTGTGATGCCACTTTTTTTCTGCACTGTATATAGTCCATGGTATGATGCAGCATTCCAACTGCCAACTACTGAGTGACAAACCAAGAATTCGGTGTTTCAAGGCTTCCTGATTTCACCATTGCACTCACATTTATGGCCCCACAGAGAGAAGAATCTCTCAGCTGGTTTCAGACAGAGCCTCTGTAGCTGGCATGGCATTATTGACCCATTGTCTGGTTGAATGATAACATAACCTTGCACATTCACCCTGTAATAAAGGTACAGGAGGAAACAAGATGAACCAGAGGTGAAACAGCACCATATCATTTTCAGCAGTATGATTAGATTGTTTATTTCTTTACAGCCGGACATGTATCCTTCTTATCTACTAGCTGTGGTGAGCCAAAATGCCAAAAGCTTAAAACATAGCTGTATGAGGTCACCGTGGCATTACTCAAATATTTTACTAAAGAAAAAGAAAAAGATGCTGTTCATTCTATTGAATTTATATACTGACACATGATAAAAATCCTACCTCTACCAAAGATTCATGCAGGGAGACTCTTCAGTGGCTCAGCAAAAATGTGCAGCTGGTATGGATCACTTGATTTTTTTTTTCCCAGTGGTTAGAACCGTCATTCCTCTTAAACACATTTTCCAAAGATTTTAGAATGCATATAATTTACAAGCTTTGTTTATCAAATGCTATGGCTAAAGTTTATTATAAGGTTACAATACAGTAATTATTACATGACAAAGCTAACTGATTCACAACAGAACTACCCCTGTTCCTTTTATTCTTTGGGTAAGTACAACCCTTTTTTCTAATGCAGTTCTAAACAAATTACGGGCAAATGTTGCTTCTCCCATATGTAGTACGTAGTAGCATCTGAGTGACTATGATGAAGTTATCAGAGCTGAAGAACAGAAAACAACCTGAGGATGAAGAGAATCAGAAAATAATCTGATCCAGGGTCCAGAACATCTCCTTGGCTGCTGGGGTCTGCAGTGGCAGTGTATTAATGGATTACACACAAGAGTGAGAATAAAAGGCAATGATCTTGGTTGAAGTTGGAACAATATAAGCTAATGAAACCTCTGGCCTTAAGTTTCATAGGTCTATGTGGTTTTACTTCAAAGTCATATTTAGGTTCAAAGATCCTGAAAAAAAAAAAGAATACTCTATCCAGGTTTGTAGTTAGTATTGTGTAATATGAATGAAAAACGTTCCAAGTGATTCTCAACAAAACGTTATTATGAGTACAGTTCCTCACATTTCTTTCTCAGCCAAATATAAAAATGAACCCTGAAGTTTGGTTTTGTATTTGAAATTGAGTGTTATGTTAAGCACTCCACTAGGCCCAGCCATTCTCTCAAATACTTTTAAATGGGTTTTCCCTGGCTTATCAATTACTGATTTAACAGTCAATTAGTTTACTTGTGCAAATCTCTGGGTGTATGACCATGTTATATCAACAGCTGTAACTGCTGCCTGTGGATATTATCTTGGACAAAATGGATGACTCAGTGCATCTTCTCACAAAAATTTGAGGTGTGGTCACCTACTTCAGTATGTTTCTGTCTGGAATAGCAACCTTGAATGACATGCAGCATAAAAGAACAACTCGTGTAATGCTTTTGCTCTTTCTGAAAATTCTTTAACATTCCAAATATTCAGGATGTCCTACACCATTTCCTTCTGCCCAATAACGTCAGTTAGGAAGCAATAATTTTTCAGGAATACAATTTACTCACAGTTCTCCTTAGGAAAAAATTCCTCCTTCAGCATTGTTTTTCCCACTCAGTTAGCTAGACTGAACTCCTTCAAGCCAGAATTGCTTGCCTTCTTTTCCAGCTGCCCTAGAAAAGTTATGGGAGAGATATCACCCTCCCATTCTTCTTACATTTCTTCATAATGAATGACAAAATTTGAATAATGCCAGGATGATCCACTATATGGATCCTAGAAGTACAACCCAATGTATTGAACCAAATACCTTAACGTGATTAAGAATCACAACATGGTTTGTTGATTTTTGTTTGTTTGTTTGTTTGGAGGGAGGGGGTTCAGAAATCCAGTCCTGGGGTTCTGAACTGTCAACCATGAGCAACGGGAAAACAAAAGCCAGTTCAATACAACTTTTTTGAAAACCTTTAAAGAAAGTTTCCAAAACTGGTCTGGAACTCTGAGTATCCTCTATTAATCAATTCTGGCTAACCAAGCTTGTAGAAGTAGATCCATTGCCTTGGCTTCACTCTGTCTCTTTTTATTGATCAGGTTCCTTTGATAACTAGAAAGAACACACCTGGAGATTACAGCTCTGGCTACACCTCAGAGAGAGCTCTCCAGTGAGGAGATCGTGGTTGCTAGGACACACCTCTCCATTTTAATATATGCATGTTTCAAAGTAAACAGAAGTGCTCATAACATATTTGCATTCCCAAATATTCACACTGATTTTGGAGTATGAGCATTCTACAAAACACTGGGGAAAAAAATGCAAGTATGCATCTCAAACATCCCATATGCATTTACTTTTTTGTGGACTAACATCCATAGGCAGTCCCAGTCCTGAATTCAGACTCTCTCTGTTGTAGAGGCTGACTCTTTACCCCAGGGTTTAACATAACACTGCACCATAAAGGAAACACTAGTTCACATTCCAGCCCTTTCACTAAATGGAATGGAAACTGTATACACTCATTCCAGGTACAAAATTAATCTCTTCCTAGTGCTCACTGGCCTATTAACTTGGCAGCCTTTCAGCACTATGCTTTTAGAGCATTGACACGTTTGAAAGAAGAAAATAACGAGTCTTTAAACTCCTGTTTATAGAATTGAAAATTCTTTGATTCTGTTTCAAAATCACGATGATCATGACATAAAACAGGAGAGTTGTGTGTAAAATGAGTTGTATGCAAGATCCCTGTTATTCACATGCATGTTAAACCTTCTGAGTATGAAAAGACCTGTTTACTTGAAGAAGAAACACTATGGCTTAATGAACTTCACTATTTTGGTAATATGCTACACATTTACAAAAGATCAACTTCAGAGACTTTTTCTGATGTGTATTTCCCACTTTTTTTTTGCAAGACCAAATAAAGAATAGTACTAAGTTCACTTGTACCATTAAATCAGTATGACTTATTTTCCCCCAAAGCTGCTTCCTTTCTGAATAGTTATAACAACACCTGGCATTAAAGAATTTCAGTGCAGATATTACACCCAACAAAAACCTCCTATTACATCCTCAGATTACTTGCTGTAATATGCTTCATTTATTTACTTAATTGAACATTTTTGTCTGATTAGTAAGTTTATTCTATACACAGTTTCTTATGTGATTATCTGTGGAGAGTTGGTTGACTTTACTCACTGTTTTCACTAAGACAATGAGATTGCAAAGGGCATAAAGTGATTAAGGGTTTTAAGGTCTGTACATCATACAAGCATCTAACCATATTTTTATGTTGCTATACAAAATAATATACAGTGGTCCTTATTAAGTACATATATATAATAGAATTGTAAAGGTGTAACCACATCTGTTCACACTGATCTTCCAGAACTGTATAACTGAACTTTTTATCCTAGTTAAAAAGATACTAGTTATTTTGGCAAAAAGGTGCTAAGTTATTTTTTCCCTATGTTTTGTGTATATAGTATAGACAAATATATTCTGTATATGCCACATGATGAATATGCAACAGTCTCTTTTTTTATATGTATCCCGATCCATAGGATCCATACCTTTGAGTCACTATTTCTAAATACGTGTATCTTCTTGAGAAGATAAAGGAATTCAGACAACAACTCCATTTTCTGTTTCTCACAACACTGGTGGCTCCTCTTAGCTGTGGAAGCCTCTAGAAAAAGAGAAGGAAAAGGTTAATTGTCTTGTCACTTGCCCAAGTTTTACACTGCTGTGGGATCACTTCCACTTTACACCTTCTCAGAAGTCCAATTCAGACTTTTCACTAAAATCTTCCTATGCAGATGCACTGACAGCAAAGGCCACCTCTTACCAGAGGGGCCCGAGCACGTTCCCTCAGTGGGCGCGGGGCTCTGCGGAGCCGCCCCCCAGGTACCATTCCCCGCCAGAGACTTCGCTCCCCATCGCAGCCGAGCCGTGGCCTTCTCCAAGCCTGGAGCCTCCAAGTCCGAAGTGGCTCCCAGAGCCTGGCGAAGGCACCCCGGGGCCCGGCCGAGGGGCAGCCCGTGGCCGAGCGGCCGCCACCCGGCGCTATGGCCCGAGCTCAGGGGGCTGCAAAGCGCGCCCAGGTGCGGCGGGCGGGGCGGGGGCGGCCCCCGGGGTGGCAGGTGACAAAACCCGCCTGTCATCCGCCCCCGGCGCGGGGCGGCGGCCGTTAAATAACGGGGGGACAGCACCACTCCCTCCGCGAGCAGGGCGGGCGCTGCCGCCGGCTTGGGCCGCCTCGGGCCGCGCCATGACTGACCCGTGCGTCGGATGCTTCGTGGCCCCGTCGGACACGGAGTCCGTAAGTACTTTCCTGGCGGGCGCACGGGCGGCTTCGGGACCTCGGGCTTATGCTGTGTTGGGAGGGCGGGAAGCCCCGCTGGAGGCTCCGAGCGGCTGCGCTCCTGAGGGGGCCAGGCCCAGGGTCTGTCCCGGCGCCGCCCCGCCGGCCGCACGTGGCAGCGCCGCGAAGGCTTCGCGGGCGGCGGGGACGGAGCGGCCCCGGGAGCGCGAATGGCGCGGGCGGGAGAGCGGCCCAGCCACGGCCGTGTCCTCTCAGCGCCCCACGGGGAACTGCCCCGTCCCGGGAAGGGACGAGCCGGCTTCGGGCCTTAACTTTTCGACGACTTTTTTTTTTTTTCTTTTGTGTGTGTGTGTGTGTTTACTGTTTTGTAACTGCCAGAGGACACGATTCTTTGCCCTTTCTATTAGCACGCTTAGGCGTTGCGCATTTAGATGGTGGTTAATTGCTACCTTGTAAAGCCTTTGATAGCAGTAAGGGAAGTGTTTCTGTGGTCGTAGGAAGCTATTGAAATATACATTTGTATACACGAAATCACTAACAAATTGGCGGCAGTATTACAGGCTTGCTATCAGATGCCTTCTGGAAGACCCTCTAGTTTCATTTTACTCGTTCTGCTAGTTAAGGTAAATTCTCAGACTTAGCTTTGGCACTGGAGTTTTCAATGAGTTACACAAGCACTGTTTTTTTGTGTTATGAGTTAACGTCTAAGGTTGCTTTCCTCCTGCATTCAAATATCACATCTTGTGTTTTGGGAGTGCCTTTTCTTTCTCAACTACCAAGAATCTGGAACCTGGTTGAGCTCTCCTGAGCAAACTTTCTGACTGTGTTTATTACTCATAGGTGAATGTCACTTATGCTCTTGTACAAAGATCTCTACAAACCAAAAAGGCAACTCTCAAGGAAAGTGCAGCAATGCTTTAATCCCTTTTTTTTCCCTTTACATCCTAATATATTTGTTCCTGGAACACTTCTTGCGATTCTTCTTGTAGCCAAATCAGCATATGTTACCTTCAAAAATTGAAGTGCTTATCTGTGAAATAGATCATCTTAATTACGTCATTTCATTTGATGTGTGCTTCAGTTGGTCATTTTTTCAGTTGCTGTATGTCTGCTTTGAAGGGCAGTTTTGAAATAGCAAATGTTTTTTTAATCTCAGGGATAGTTCTATTAAAAAAAAAAAAAGACAACAACAAGAACAGAAAAAAAAATCAATCGTCTGACTCTTACGGTCTCATGTGAATAAAAGATACTTCCTCAGCTATTGAGTGACTGACTGTCCCTATTCTCATTCTAGTTTTTTCATCCTTTCAACTATTTTTAAGCCATTGTAATTAGATAAATGGTACTGATATTAATTTCATTTAGGATAGCAAACCAAAAATACAAATGTGCAGGATTTAAGGATTTTAGCTAACACAGCAATCATTCAGCTATGTGTGCAAACTTAGAGCTGGAGAAGAACCTATGATAGATAAATCACGGAAGGCCATTGTTCAAAGTCAAGATGCCAAAGGTAGCTTTGGAAGTCTTCAATGAAGGGAATTCTTAGGTGGGAAAGAAGACTGGATGTCAGTTTTGAACATTTTGTGAATGCCAGAGACCATCCCAAATATGTTACTATTTTGCTAATGCAGAAAGTTGTGCGTTTGAGGGAAGGGAAAAGAAAAAGTCTGCAAAGCCATGTTGTTATATTAGAAATTGTGTTTGCCTGGACAATCTGAGTCCATCACCCTCTATATTATGGTATTCATTTAATTATTTCTAATTATGTGCCTTCCAGGCACATGGTTCACTCAGCACACGTAAAGGATAATGCTGACTTATTGGGGATCTTTGCTGTGCCTTTTGTCCTCTTTAATGAAATAATTGGATAGTCATACTGTAAGACATAAAACTGAACTGTGGTGCACACATACTTGCAAGCCCTTTGGCATTTCTTATCCAACTTTGCAGCCTGGTTTTGGTTTTTTTTTTCAACATGTATTTTAAGGTTATTTATCATTTAAGCAAAAACTGCAGTGAAACTCAGAGCGCTGTGGTCGTGGCAATACGACAGGATTCAAAGGGCAGAGCCTGTCAAAGGGACTTCACACATTGGATCTTCACCTCGCTGGGCTTATTGATAACATTAAACATACTGTTAAGTAAGCAACTGGAGAGGGATCAGTCTTTTGTTTTGTACATGGATTTTGTAACTGTTTGCTAAGTATTCCCGAGCTCTGTACCCTCTGCATTGGCCCCCATCTATTCCTGTCCTTCCCATCTCCCCTCAGATCTGTCACCGAAGTGTGCTTCTTTCTCTGTTCCCTAGAGGGGGGGAATTTGCAGAACCAATTTTATTTTTCTTCTACACCATCCAGATGTTTTGAATGCAGTGTGTTCAGAACAGGCATTCGCTCTCCTCTCTGTTTTGGTACCTGTTACAGTGGCCACTTCCTTCATCTAACAGTAGTATTTTGATTAAAATTTATGTTCAGTCCTTGCATACCCTGCAGTCCACGGCTTCTCCAGTCTCTACTGCTTCATAAATGTGTATGAATTCACCCTTGCTGTACCATTGTGGTGAGGAAGCATTCCTTTTCCTACCCACAGAAGAGAGGGAGGTCCACTGATCACACCACTGATCATTCAGAGGTGTGAAGCACTGACAGTGGGAGCTGCACATGAAACCCCTGGTGTCTTACAGTCAGGTTTTTCTAAGATCACAGAGGGAGTTGAGCCAGGGGTTTAGGTGCATGTGTTCAGCTTACATCCAATACTTCTGGTGCAAAGCCCTCAGGAACATTAGCATTTCTTTCATTCTAGTCCAGAAAAGTGTCACTCAGAATATTGATTCTCACAGTTGGTCTTCTGTTCATTTTAATATGCATAAAATTTCCTTTTATGTATTTCTTGCCCCTTTTGTGAGTACAAACAAACATATTTATAAATTTATGCATCACTATTTAAGTACAGACTGTTTAGTAGATGATGTACTTCAGTTTTTTGGTCTTTCCCATATTTCTTCATACCTCCAAAGTCAGTTCTTACACCATGACTGGAACCAAATGCTGCTTCCTAGTGAAAAGTAATGTGTGATACATGGAGTGTCAGGCAATTCATCAGGAGTAAGGAGGAGATGGCCCTAAGGCAAACAGTTTGCTCTTTAGAATATAATGGTTACTTAACCCTTTAACTTATAGAACACGTGTATCAAGAACAAACTGGAGGGAAAAGTCCTTCTCAAGAAGAAATGTTAATTCTCTGTCTTGAAAAGTTTGTAAATGAGAACAAATCCTTAGCCCATCAGTGTTGATATTTATGAGCAACTCTTTTAAATTATAAAAAGTGTATTTGAGTTTGTCTCTTGTGAACTATGGATAGTTACTTTAGTGCCATGCTCACCAGATGAAATGTAGTTGCAGGCATGTTATTTCTTTTCTGCCTAAGTTCAACCCTGATTATTGTGCATTTGTTTTCAACAAGAGCTGAAATAACTATATTACTTTAATGTAATTTCTTTGTTCTTTAAGATACTTAAAGAAATACTGATGCTCAACTTGAATCCTAAACCATTGGAAAGCAAATCAGAAGTAGTTTTAGGAAGTACAGTAGTCATGAGTACCCTTGGCAGTAGTGCTAGCCTTGCATTATTTTTTGCTGGGTTACCTTTTTGTGAAAAGCCACACAGAAACTGGAGACATGAACACATTTTGCACAGGAGAGACAAATGAAATTGTCTAGATAGCTGCTTTCAAATCCACAGAATAAACTTGGTGAAGAATAAGGGCCAGTCTTACTCTGAAAGCTGTGACCAGTTGCTTGCTGTTTATATCCACGGATACTTTTACCTGCAATAGTGTACAAGTAATTTTGGATACAGTTCCCATTTATTATTATTATTTTTAAATAAATTTGACTCTGCCCATTTGTGTGAAGTGGCATGCATTGATATTTGCTGATGACTTTTAGGCTGCTGTTTACCTACTCTTGGGTCAGTATGTGCTTTTAAGACTCAGTATGTTTATTTTGTTACATTTTTTTTCCTTTGATACAATATTTACAGAGGAAAATTATTTTTAACTATGTTATTCTTTGCATGGCTTCTGTTTTCACTTTCAAATAGCTGGTTTAGACCCAGACTGAACCAAGTACTTAAGCATATGTGCAACTCTAAGCCCAGAGACTATTCACAACCTTAGAAATTGCATGCAAATTTATGTCCCTGGGGCAGATCAAACCCAGAGAAGCAGTTGTGGAGTTTATCATACGGATTTTGGATTAGAAATTCTGATGATTTAAGGCCTGAATAGTCTGTTTGGCTGAAGGGCAGTTAATGGGCATTCTGATTCCAAGAAGGTAAAGCAGAGTCCTAGGTCTGAAGAGGTGAACATAAAACTGTTTAGAAATTTTAAGATAAACACGTGGGACCACAGCATGGTGTGAGAGAAGGAATGTTGTATAGTGCTAACTCTTAACTTCTAATTCCTGTTTTTAAGGAAATAAAAGGACTGATTTGCTAATTGTCACTGATAGCCCACTATCTTTTAGTTAGTCAAAAGTTTCTGGGTTAAGGGTATGTTGTATTTTTCTCTCTTTCTACAAAAAAAGGAAGGAGCAGTTCCTTAGAAAAGGTTCAGCACAAAGCCCTCGGTTACTCCTGAAGGGGTTAACACCGCAAAACTCTCGGAGACATCTGGCAGAAGCTGTGGGTGTTGGGTGTGGCAGATCCCAGGGCCGTACCAGTCTCTACAAGGGAGCTGTCATCCTCCTTGATTTATCCTTCCCTAATGTCACGGGGTATGGATGTTGAAACTGTGGCTAGAATGTGAAATACGAAAAACATGAAGATTATGATTTAGTGTCTGGGGAGGCTCATTGTTGGCCTCTGTTCACAAGTTGTAAGCATTGGAGGTAGCTTGACACAGGTTACAAAATCTGGTATGTAGCACAAAAAAAAAGGCAGGAATATTTTGGCGTTTGGAACTCCTACATGTGTTAGTGCACAGGAATGAGTGACGGCAACAATTAAATCAAAGGCTGCGCTGATGATATATTACGTTGGAAGCACATCGAAGGTGCTTGTAAATAACATTTAGATAAATGTACTTTCTGGTCCTTCATTTGCAAATAAATATAATAGGTACAGTAGATGAACAAAGTAGTGAACTAACTGTCTTTAGTAAAGACTGTTTGGATAAAGAACTGATAAATTAACAGAGATCAAATGGAAGTGTATTATCCTCATGGTTTGGCATCTTTTTGAATCTGACATCAGTAAGAAGCTAAGTTTTAAAATAGGTTTACATGCAATTTTTCATACTAAAATTGATTTTATTCTCAACGTTTTTCTATCCTCATACAGATAAATATTCTATAATTACAGTAGTTTGATCAAAATGAATACTGTGGATTTGTGTCAGAATATCCCCATGGAATAAATGTTAACCAAGAGAAATAAGTTTATTGCATAAAATTGTTTGCTTTTTTCACTTTCTTAAAGCATAATCATAAATGGGATTGTGCTTTCATAATGGTAGAATACAGATGTCATAGTCATAGAAGCTGTTAGCGCTTAACTATTATTGTATCTAGTATCTAAAAAATTCTGATACAGCATGATGTATGTAAAGTCTCACAGGTAAAGTTCTATTCTTTTGGACATATATGTATTATTTGATTGGATGATAATTCTATTATTTTCAATAAAAGTCATGTATTTTCAAAGTAAGGGAAACTGTTCTCTGCAATTCAGTTTCCTAAAATAGTGCTTGCTTTAGAAATATCTAAGAGCTTGGTGGGATTTCTAGGCTCAAATAAGTTGTAACTTAGCCACTTGAGGCAGAAATTGGAACCTGATTCATAATAAATAAGTTCCAAATTGGGAAATGGATTTTGATGGATTTTAATTGAGGTGTTAATTCAGGTATGAATTCCTAGGAGTGAAGGGTGTTTGTGCTGGAGTCATGGATGCAATTTTATTTGTTGGAGAAATCCTGTAACAGGACCTGAAGAACTGTTCCTGCCTTCTTTATCATTCTAATAAACTGGTATTGACTGTGGAGCAAGAGCAGTGCTAAATTCTTGTTGAGGAAAAAACACAATTAGATTTTTAAAATACTGTGTTTAATATACAAACCAGTATGTTTAAAGTCATATTTATATGATTTTTTTTCCCTATTTATCTGGGTTTTTTGTTGTTGAGTTTTTTTGTGATCTGATTTGTTGAGTGGAGTTATTTTAAAGGACAGAAGTAGGGTTATGCTGTTACTGAGGTCTTTTAAACTGAATTTTTTTTACCAGAGACTGTTACTCACACTGACAGCCAGGTAGTTGTTTTCATCTAAACACACCCGGACGTACGATAAAAACACTACAAATCAGTTTATACATCCAGGAACATCTGTGAAACTACTGGTTTTAGAGATGCTTTGTCAAATGTGTTTAGAAAGCTGCAGTAATTTCTGAAATTTAGGGTAGTATTGTGTTTTGAAACGTTGCTGACATCATGTTCCCTAAGCAGTTCTGCAGCCTGAACTGTATTGGGATCCCACACTAACCTGCTTTAAAGCAGTGAAGTTGCTGCTTTTCTGGTACCTTTCTTTGTATGCTGGAGTCTGTCTTGGCATCACTTTGTATTAACTTTATACAGATCTAGGTGATTCACCTGATGCAATAGAAGCTGAAGGGCAGTGAAGACTTAGGTATCAAATATGTGTTAGTCAGTGGGTTATCTTTCTGAATATCTTTGCTGTCTGAATCTTGTTTGGATTACCAGGTCATTTTATTTCAGTTATATTGTTGAGATCTCTGTATAATCTTATCTTTGCCTTCTCGTGTTCTCATGTAGTGCCATCTGAGCTCATACGTATGAAGAAGTCTGGAATAGTGGAATATTTAGTGGCTTTATTTTAATAAAACCAATAGACTTTATTAAAAAAAAATCAGTAGTAAAAATGGGGAAAAAAAAGTAATCCCAAAAAAGAGCATCACAATATCATAGATATTCTTTCACAAAATTATGTAGATTTGGACTAGTCAGGACATCTGGAGGGAATCTGAAGCCAGAGAAAATGGCTCAGCTATACAAGGCCAAATTAAAAAAAAAAAAAAAAAAAAAAAGGCAGCTAGCTGGATTCATTATATATGCATAAACCAGGAAATGAACAAAGTGATGAGTTGTAAGATCAGACAATGATGTGCTAATATATAATGTCAACCTACCCAGCATCTCTCATAAACATGGTATGTTTATAAAAACAAAAATCAGCATTTTTCAGAAACAAAAGCTGTAGTTTTGCTATCCTGCCACCCTGCTGTGTGCAGGAAAGTAAACAGCTGAGAAAGCACATGCCAGGGGAGTTCTGCCACTGCCTTTGGTGTCTCCACAGTTGTGTGTGACTGGGAATGCTTGAGATACTCAGGACTTGTTACTCGTGTCTTGTCATGATCAGGCAGTGGCCCTGCTCAACGTCCAGGGAGGGTTTTCCTGATAAATATAGGTATGGGTGTCTAACAACCAGGCTACTCTGCTGGTTTGCATCACACTTTCCTGCAAAAATGAGATCAGCTGCTTTTCCATTTATGGATGCCTTCATTTAGGAGATATGTTGGAGCAAGCTAAAAGTCTTCACAGAGAGAAGGATTGTTCTTAATAGCTACAGAAAGCCCATGGGCTCACAGTTTGAAAGGCCCTTTTAATTATATGAAAGGATCTAGAGACACATATGAATTCAGACATGTTGAAATTTGGTTTCCCGAAAGCCTTTGGATCTTTCTAAAATCACACCTTTCCAAAGTGAAACCACACTTGAGGAAGTTTGATGCATTTTTAAAAGCTTTATTTCAGGTAATGAGAATAAATAGTTAGAAATACGTTGTTACATCATCTTCCATTGGGTTGTTTTTGTTTACTTAGCCTACTCACTACCTTACAAACTGATAAGGAAGAATCTAGAGACCTAAAGTGAGGCTGTTTTAATTATTATACCTGTCTTCTTAAAACAGTGATAGATGTGGAAAATTTGGAAGGATGAAAGCAAAGAAGAGTTTTTTGGTTGCAAAACCATTGCATACTTTTCTGAATCTTGCTCTACATAGCAAAACAGCTTTATTTGTGCAAGAAAAGGTAAAATATTTTTAGGACACAGGTTTGTCTTAGGCAAATCCCATTCAAGACCATGAATATTTTTGCTAGCTGTGAATAGGCTTTCGATCATCGGAGTCTTAATAAATTAATGCTGTTGGGTTTATTCATCCTCTGTAAAGAGACTGTTTGAATCACATGCTTAATTTGGAACATCCAGTTTTGTTGTTTTTTTTTTTTCATAATGATGCTAAAAACAACTTGTTTTGTTGTTGTTTAGAGTATGTCTGTGGGAAAATATACAGGAAAGTATAGTATATAGCCTAGCTCAAGTCTAAACATGATTGCTAACGTATATACAATTAAATGAAACACCTTCAAGATTTGAATCTAACCTGTCAGTCGGTTGCCACAGTACCAGAACTTAAAATCTATAGACCCTTCTTGGGTCAGTTACTATTAATAATCCAGAATTTGATGTGAATGTAAGTTTAGCATTTTATCTTTGCTGTTCGGATTTTTTTTTGTATTTTAAGATGCAAGTTTGTAACTGAGAATTCTATATATTTTAAGGAATAACATTTCAAACAGTAAGATTTCTAAGTTGACTGCAGGCTTTTGGGAACTTCTGGTGACCCATGACATTTGTGACCACTGTGATAAATAAGATTCAGGTTGGAAGCTACTTACTCCAACTGGAACTGTCCTCCATTAAATCAGGGAAATTATTCCTTTGAGTAGCTGTTCAGGAGTGTGGATAAGAGATTCACAATCTGTCTGACAAACCACATGCATATTTTCCAAGAGTGCTACACATTAGCTTCTGTTCAGTCAAGCAGTTGCTTTCTGTGTAGCTAAATCCTCTTCAGTTTGAAGTAAATATGATATTCTTTGCTTTCTGTCCTAAACATTACGTAGGAGTGCTGTGTGCTGTTAAATAGCTTTCATTCTCCACCCAGATGTAGCTGTATTTCAATGAGGAGTGAAATGATCCTTGTGTATCTCTTTCCTCACTTGCCATGGAGGCAGTGGGGGGGTAATGAATTGGTTGTAAAGGAGTTTGCAGAGCTCACATGGAATGCACGGCTACGGAAGTTTGAAGTTATTTACTTTCAAGATGAATAGTTCTTTAAGAGATGGGTTAAGCAGTCTGGTTAATATACAAGACATTAAGTCTCTAAAAAGTCGTTGTACATATCATTTGAAACAGCATAAACCCCTCCCTCCATCTTAAGTTTACAGCAATAATAAGCCTTGCAGATGCTTTTCCTGGGAATTAAGGACCAGCTGGGGTAAACAGACCTCAAACTATCCTCTTAGCCAGTCATTAATCTTCAGGGAAAGCCTGTGCTTTGATCATTATTGCTAAAATATGCCTAGTGCAGCCTGGTCTTACATGCCAGTAAAAGTGAAGTAGTATTTTGTCAAAACATGAATATTCTTTTGTTTGTCAAGTAGCCCTGTGTCTTGGGCTCATTTTTGATGTGTGTAAACATGCTTGTGTATATGTGCACACACAAACAGACATGAGGGCATGAGTTTCCCAGTTACATTATTCATTCTGCATTTATAGCACTCTAAATTAAGTGGGGTGTCTGAGTCACCACTGTTGTATCGATCAGCCTTTTAGTCAGCTTTGGTTCTTCTCAAAACTTGTGAAAAGTCTTGGATCAGGCATCTTTGGTTTTGAAAATTGCTAAGAAATATTTTATCCATTTCTGACCTTATGGAGGCCTACTTTAAATTATGCCAGTGCACCTCACTGAGGACCAAAAAGAATCAGGAACTGTGTGCAGCATGTTCCATCCCAGCCTGGCCTATCCTGATGTAACTAGCTGAATGAGAATTGTGTTGGTGGTGTTGGTACTCAAGGCTGACAGTTCCCAAACCAATTTTTCCTTTTATTTTTGGAAGGAACTTGTGCTGTACAGTGTATCTAGTAAATAATCCCAGGTTTCACAAGTCAGCTGTGGTACAGTATTTCTGCATACAGGTCATGGAGCTGAAAGTCCAGCAAGCAGCCTTCCTGGATTTCCAGGCTTTAATTTTCCTGAAGTGTGGCAAATACAGAACTCTGAGACTGGGGGGTTCCACGAATCACTCTGCTTCCCCAATCAGCTTGCCATGTGTTATGTGTTAGACAGTGTCTTCTGGTCAAGAACTAACAAGAAAACAACGTGTACTTCAGATATTTGCTGCTTTTTTGCAAAATAACCTGTACTAGTTTGCCATCTTAAGCCTGGATTAAGAAAGGTATTCCATGTCTGTAGAGTTAAAATGTTAAAGTTTTACTAGAGACAGCAATTCTTGGTGAATTTCTACAAACATCACTGAATTTGAGACAATATTGGTATTTCTTTAAGGAAGAAAATTTCCCTAATTTTCTTCTGTAGTTAACTCTCCATTTATTGGGGGAATGGGGGAATTACCCTTTTTGTGTGTGTGTGTTTGCTGTCAGAAGCAGAGGTTGTGTGGTGCCCTGTTGCATGAGGCATCAGGCACTGCAGTGACAAGGAAGGAGCTGTAGTGAGGTACATGGAGTTTACAACTGAATTGTATTGAATAGGTGCAGAACAAGAGCTGTTTCACAACCTGTGTCCTTTGCCCTAAAAGAGACTTTTGGATCTTTCCCGCTACCGCCAGTGTTGATTTTCTTTGTTCTGTGTCCCCTAAGGGGAATCATCAAAGTAGCAGGAGAAGGAAATCATTCTTATATCTTCTTGCCAACAGCATTTTCCCTATTTTACTATAAATGAGCACCATGGAGGAAGTGGAGAGAGGGGAAAAATAATTCTGCAGATCCTTAAACACCCTGAGCAAAATCTCAGCTGTTGCAGAGTCTGAAGCTTCTGGTTGCCTTTGAGAGCCCTGATGGACCTTCTTGCAAAAATCAGGCAGCTGGAATGAAGGCTCCTGCTGGTAGAGGGCTGAGTATAATCAATTACTGTGTGGTGCGATCAAAGTACATTGTGTACTGCATATAAAATGGGAACTTAGAATAATTTTTTCTATGTTTAAGTTGTATATTTTATGTTACAAGAATCCCCCTCTGTGATACACTGCTCTTGGCTTTAGTGGGCAAAATCCTGTTGCACTTCACTTGCTCCCCAGTGCAGTTGCCCATGCAATTTTTCATTGTTGTATGAAAAGAATATTTCAGAAAACAGCAGTCAATACAGTTGTTTGATCTTGTGTCTTGGTAT
The DNA here is from genome assembly GCF_036250125.1 of Pseudopipra pipra. Taxonomy (NCBI): domain Eukaryota; kingdom Metazoa; phylum Chordata; class Aves; order Passeriformes; family Pipridae; genus Pseudopipra; species Pseudopipra pipra. The sequence continues at coordinate 11,661,923 of NC_087560.1, read as the reverse complement.
GAGAATTTTTTTTTACAACCCCCTCTCCCAAAAGTACAAAGCAATAAATAGCTAGGCTTGGTGCTCTGTAAAAATAGGCTTTTGACCTCTCCATTTATTGGTATACCTTTAACCTTGCAGGTTTCTGAAAGGCTCTGCTTGGTGCTGTTTCCCTCTCTGTAAGAAGAGAAAGTACTGCTAAAGTGTGGCAGCAGTGTAGCATTGGTTTATTTTCTGAGCAGTTTTTAAACTGTTTCTCATATATTGAGAGATTCTTTAGTCGAAAAGTTGCAAATTATCTCTGTATTTCAGCTCAGGCTGGCTACTGCCCCTTTAAAAGCTTGTTTCTGCTGTGCAGTGTTAGATGTGCAGGCTACCAGTGTTTAACTAACTGTGCTGCCTCTGTAGTTACTTCAGCTACAGTAAGTAATTAAATCAAGGTGTCCAATTTAAATTCATTGCAAAATCTGTATCATTATGATGTTTAGCCCATCCCCATCATCCCCTTGAAGTTACTTTGGTTTCCTTATTAGTAGACATCCCTGGATGTCTCTGGCCTGGAAAGTCACTTGAAAATTCCTGCCTGTTTCCTGTGCTGCAGGAAAACTGCCTGCATGTTCCCCAGTCTCACAGAACCATTGCCAGCATTTTTCTTTTGCTTCCTAGCAACTGCCAATTTGGCAAAAATGAATGTGTGGGACCTGGAATTTTCTAAACTGCAAGAGATGCAGAAACAAGGGTCTGTTTGTATTGCATGGATATGTTTTATAGTACTTTCAATAGCAAAGAGGTGTCAGTGTCACCAGCCTGCCAGCATGAGAGATCAAGGAATAAATTTTCAGGGCAAAAGATATCCCTTCTCTGTAAGAAGTGTTTGTAGAACGGAGTAAAGCAGAATGGAGAAACCACGACTGGGCAGTGTGTGATACCATTTCTCTGTGTAACTAATGGTCTTCAGCCTTGGACAGTGTGCCCACACTCCAGCCAGGGGTGAGGATGCAAATTTAGCTGGGATGTATTTAGATGCAGTGTTTTCAGATACTCATGGCAAGATAATCATGGCAGTATAAAACTGCCTGCTCGCTTCAGTTTTGCAGCCCACACTCAGCTTTGTACATCTTCCATTATATTATTTTTGGTTTAAGCTTAGTCTGAGGTGTGTTGACACTCGCTGTCAACACCATGGAACACAGTGTGCACATGTGAAAAGTGTCACACCTCTGGCTCACCTCTCACTCAAGTGAAGGAAAAGCTGTGTTGTCCTTGTGGTCTTTGCCATACTTTTCACTTCTAGAAAGGGTGGTTTGTTCCTCCATCCTTACAATTGTGTGGGTTGCTGTCTCTTCATTTGATCTGGCCAATCCCAGTTGCCAAATCGCTTGTTGCTTGTTAAAAAAAGAAAAAAAAAACCAACACCAAGCACCCAAACATTTGGGATTTTGTCATCCTTATTCCTCTTCTCTACTTGCATAATCTGCAGCCATGTTTTTGCATAGCCTTTCTGATAGGAACCAGGAAGCAACTTGCTTTGCACTGAGAATTCATAACTAAATGTTCTTTTTTTAATTTTTTTTCTCTTCAAACACATTTAAATTCTAACATTTGAAGCACCTGATTATTTTTTTTCAGAGTGTTGGAAACAAGTTATCCCCTGGCTGAGATCTCGTACAAAACATTTCAGCCTGCAGCAAGCTTTTCTTTTTAATCTGGAGTTTTAGTAAACCCTCAAAAAATTGGGTTTATAATTGAAGTGACAGCACAACCCTAATTGTAGCACTGCTGGCACACCTCCATAACCAGAAGCATACATTGCTGCAATTTTGAAGAATAAAATTAATCCCTAGTATGCTAGTCAGTGGACTTTATACTTCCTGCAGTTTTCTAGATCTGCAACTATTTTGGAAAAATCTAAGAATTATAATTTGTGGCATTGAGGATGGACTAACAATCTCTACAGTTGGCATAAATCAGTGTGGTTCAATTAGAGGCAGTGATATTGTGAGGATTAGCCTGAGGTGATACAGTGGCATAATAAATTTTGAAACTGTGTGTTTGTAACGTTTAGGGAGTTTGTGTTTTCTCAGATGGAATAGCTGGGTACGTTTATGGTTTTTTTGTTTTGTGTACGATAATACTGAAAGTGGCTTGAAATTTCCAAGTCCCATTTTGTTCTAGGAAACATCTCTTCAGTAAAAAAAAAGGGGGCAGCTTCCTTAACCGCTTTTCATACACAACCTTATCTTTTCTGTGAGTTGTTGAATTGAAGAAAAATAAAAATGTTCTGTAAGAATTTGGATTGTGATCTTACATCAGACCCAAGTAGCCTGAGCTGCTGGGTGGTCCCAAGGGTGCTGAATCCTGCCAGTCAGATTTTACATTGCATAGTGACAGATAAGGGTGAGGAAAATAGACTGGTGTCATCTTCTCGTGCATGTCTCATGATACTTGTTAGCGTATGAATGTGCAATTCTTTATATAATCACCTGTAATTCTCTGTGGTGTAACACATCTAGCCTTGGGACTCCAAGTCTTCGGCAGCCACATAATTGCACATGAGATACTGCTTGTTATTGTCAGTTGTCAGGAGTGACAAGTGGAGCAGAGTATCAAAACAGTCATATCTTAACAAGTGTGTGGGGGGAAAAAAGTATTTTAAAATTGCTTATATTCAGCTCAGCAGCCAGAAGTCATGACCATGAGGGCAGCCTAGGGATCTCTGCTAATAGTTCTCAGTTAACTCAGGTCTAACCAGACTAGAGAAAATGGGCCTTTCACACGTAGCCAGGACTACTGACCTTCACCTCGGCACTTCTGTCACTTGTTAGAAACCTTTGCCACTGCCAGCAAAGCTTCTGCTGCCACTGCTTCCAGCTGGAGGAGCAAAGTGCAGGCACAACCAGGCTTGACCTCACATGAAGCAAGCACAGGTCTAACAGAGCCGGTTTTGTTTGGGCTGTACATGCACAACAGAAGGTGCCCACTGCACGATTGCTGGAATTTGCAGATCTGCATGCCATGCCTTATCCCTCCATCCTGTTTTTCTAGAGGTGTGCCAAGGCACAGTACCTTGTAAGCAGTTGGATTCCCCTTCTCCCTGTGACAGAAGGGAGACTGATGGTTGAATGTTTATAGAAGATAAATGGTGACCCTGTCTTGAAAGAGTCTCTTCTGGCCCAGAGTGAGGTCTCCTTGTGCAAAGAGAGACTTAAATTGCACATACTATTTCTTGTACTGCCTTTGTTGTATGGACTGATAAACATTTTGTCATTTAACATCTGTTAATCTAAGACACCTCACAAGTATCCTCTTAAAAGGGCACATAAATGACAATGTAAATTAATGTGCTTAGCACTTCAGGCAAACCTGCACATTTAACTGCACAATTATGAATTTAATATTTAGTATGAGTCCTGCCCCTCAGATCAAATGGCTCCGTGCTTCCACCACAGTCCGTATGGGGAGGTGTTCAGATCGTATTTGATTCTCCCTTGACGAGTAAATGGGGGAGGCACATGACAAAAATCACTGTAAACATACCAGTCTGCATCACTTCCACCAGCAGTTCTCACTGGTGTTATCTCTGACACTCAGGCTAACTTTTGTAACCATCATGCAACATCATGAGTAATAATCTGTTGTTAACACACTGTCCATCAGAAGTGTTTACTCACAGAGTGACAGCTAACACATCTGGACTACATACCATGTTTGATCTGAAATACCAGACTGGCTCTGCTGTAACAATGACAAAACCATGCCATGGTTTTGCAGTTCAAAGCATAAAATGTGAGGACTGTATGATGTCTGATTTAATTTAAAATATTTATATAAATATTGGTTATTGTAAAATATACATTAACAAATGCTGTCTAAAAGGAAGTTTGCAGTTTGTAGCAACAGACCTCTAGTAATTGCATTTTTGCAGTGTAATTGGTACTACTTCAAAGTTAAAACTATTCTTGAACTAGGTTTTCTAAATGTGCTGTTTAGTGAATGCACTGTACAGTAGCAACATAAAATGTAAAATCTATCTTACTACTTCTAGTAAAGGTCTTCTGTCAAAGCACTCTGTTTTGAAGCCGAGGTATCTCTATTGGCATCAAAGCTGTATTGATGTAAATCAGGAACTGGTTTACTGCAGAGAAGGCTTTTTGGACATGGACTCTGTCTTTTGCAGATGTAAAGGGGGATCTGTAGACAGCTCTCCCACCACCTGGGAGCCCCACACAGGGCTTCCTGTGGCCTGCAGTATTCCTGGGGGGATACTGCATCCATCCACTGCTGTGTGCCTTTCCATGGAACTTTAGGACCCAGAAGAGAAAAGCAGCTCACCCCAGCCTGCCTGAGTCCCTGCTGTAGCAGATCCAGAGCTGTTCACTTTTCCAGGGAAAACAGTAGCTGTTGTGGGCTCAGACCAAACAGAAAACATTTGCCCTCCAACCTATTAAGTGGATAAACCAAACCCAACCATTTGCCCTGATCATACCCCTCATACATGCACAGTTGCAGCTGCATTTTTCTCTGGGAAGACATTCTTTTCACTTCTAACCATAGCCTATACCTTTTCCAGTAGACTGTCATTGTATTGGCAGGATACAGGTATAATACTTGTCTGTGTATACAGACCAGAGCTTGCAATCTAATAAGGTACATATTAGAAGAAATTTTAACATTTAATAGAAAGCTCATCGTTTTGGATCAATTAATTCAATAAATTGTTAGCTAGGACATAGTGGGTTTTTTCCTTCCAAAGATATAAACCATTTATATGCTTCAAGCTGACAGTTCGTGTGACTTACCCTTATCAAAACTCACAAGCAATAGGTTTTCCTTTTAGATTCCTGGTAAAGTTTTCTCTCAAGATTCCCTTGTGTGTACCAAAAAAAATTATATAATAACCTTCCTAAATTAGATATTTATATTTTCAGAATGTAAGTGGAGGAGATGACAGCAGGGAAATAGGGATAACTGGAATGGGACAGACAGGAGTTAAGGACTTTTATCTACTTCTCTGGATCAAGTTTAGCAGGATACTGTGTAATAAGTTTTTCTGTGGGCTGTAAGAAGTCTGAGATGCATATGTTTATTGTTAAAGGTGAAGAATCAAATAGTGCTGGGTGGTTCATTTAGAATGATGCTGTAAGGCAAGATAAAGCACTCTTACATGTCACATAAAAAAAATTATTAAATAGACATTCCATGACTGGAAAAATGAGGACTAAAGGGACTTATAAGACAGGAAAAAATAATTATGCAGAGTTGTCTCCCAGTTCTTCCTTTAATGATCACCCTCCTTTATAGAGGAGCTCCACCTTTAGAAACAAATAATCACAAAACGACTGTAATTTATATAATTTTATCCCTTGAATCTACTGTACTGCTTAAGCCTAAGAGTGTCCTTTTGCTATAATTCTTTATTCTAAGACATAAGCACGTTTAGTGGGTTTTTTCCTTTGGTCTTTTACACCCCAGGGGAAGAGCCCGTTTGGGGATTTTTGTAGCACTCCGTCATTCACAAGGTGCACAGGAAAGATTAGGTTCAAGAGAAAAATTTAAAATAATTTTGTCATCTAATAGAAATTAGAGCATTACTTTTAATTACTAAATAGCAGGGAAGGTACTGCAAAATGAAGAGTGGTGTGTAGGTATTCCCTGGAAAGACCTGATTCATGTCACAGGCTGAAATGAGATCCTTGGAAAACTGGAGACCTGACTGAGCCCTTTTTTGTTCCTGAAGAGGTCTGTAGGAGTGTGATGGGATTCCCAACTGCAGTTGATTGCACTGGCAGGAGCTTTCAAGCAAGCTGACTTTTTCTTATTCTTTTTCTTATTAGTGAATAGAAAATATTTCCAGAGTGAAAGCAACGGGACTTGTGGATCCTTCTGCATCACATGAGCAGTTGCACTCTATCTAGGTTATCTGCAGGTGAATTATTTCTAGAAATTGCAGCTCTTCACTAAATTTCTGTCTTGTAGTTCTAGAACTGTGAATGACTGCATGTCTTGTACTTTCTTTGGTTTGTGCAAGGAGATACCTGTGAGAAAAGCAGAAATACAGCACTTTGACCTTGAAGTTCCTGATTCTGGATTTATGACATGAACGCAATGCACTGGCACAGCCTTTTGATGACCTCTTTACTTGCTTTCTGCAGGTTATAGTGATTAAAGTAATGGAGAAGCTGAGAGATGCTATCTTCTATTTCTCTGCACAGAAGGTACTCCTCAATTGTACTCAGTTGTTCACTTTATAAGTAGGTGGAACTATGTATGCTTTAAAGTTATAAATTTGATAAACACAGCAAAGTTAAAACTAGCCTTGAGAAAATTACTGAATTCCCTGGGCTAACAAGAGTCCTCTTGTTTATGTTTTCATATATTTCATTGGACAGTTTTTATTTTAAAGCCAGCTGTCACAACCTGATGTTTCCCAGCCTTCCCTGTTGGAACATGCGTGTGTTCTGGCATCAGTCTCCGTGGAATATCTGTTGGAACAAATGTAGTGTCAGGGCGTGCCAACTATGGCCAGTTGCATTTAGTTATAGCAGTTGCTGAATGTACCTGGAGGGTCGGCATTCAGGAGGGAGTTAAGTCAATTTTGGCATCTCTCTAATAATACTTTGACTTCAAACCTTGTACCTCATCCTAGTATGTGAGGAAAAAATGACTTTTCTATCAAAGCTGGGATAGTTTGCCTGGCTGTGGGACCAGCATAGCTGTGAGGACTCGGTTTGCAGTTGGATCATGAAGGACATTGCAAAGGCTTAAGTGAAATGCAAGTCAAACTGAAACACTGATCCCTAAGAGCACAGTAAAAGCCCCAAAACCATTAACTGCTCCCTGAATTGTCTCCTCCCACAGATTCCTTCTAGTTACAAGAGAATTTCTAAGGAAGAGGGACATTTTTATGTTGCCCACAATGCAATTTTGACATTTTGTAGGAGCAGTATGTGTATAAGAATGCAAATAATTTATTAGAAACACTAATATATTAGGAACACTAGAATATACATTAGGCCTAACTGCAGCCCTAGCATTCAAAAGTGTAGAAGGTTCCCCTAAAACAACCCACTAAATTCACAACTTCATTCATAGGAATCAATGCAATAGCATAAATGGTCCCTTCTGAAACTTGCAGTATGTTCATCTTTGCAGTTGTGACTGTTTGAAGTGAAAAAATCCAATAATCTGTACTAGACTAGTTGCACACAAATCAAGTTGTCATTAATTACACTTTGGGAGAGCATGCCCTTTTTGGAGTAAATTATTGTCAGGAAACTACAAAGCACAGCTAGATCATTGTGGAGGAATAAAAAGTCTGAAGAGTAACAGCCACTAAATCTAAAGAGTAACACGTAAATTATTTGGGAAACTAGTAGATTCCAGTCAGTGAGTTAATATGGGTTTTAAGAGAAATATTCTAATTAATTGATTCAACCTGTAACAAATGTTATGTCTACAGGTAGGATAGATAAGAAATATTAAGAAAAGGAAATATTTCCTTTCACAAATGTAGGTAGGCTGTTCCTGACAACTCCCACTGACCTCATGTTGAGATTCAATGAAATAGTGGATCACAGTTAATTTTGGGATCTGTCTGGTGCTGGGAACAATATGGAGCAAATACACCTCAGGATGGTTCTGCTGAGTGTTGTTTGAATACTGTCTGACATTCCTGGGAAGCACAAGTGTTGCTCCATCTTCTGTCTACTTTCATAGTTCTAGTGGGATGAAAAATGAGACATATTTATATCTGATTGTAACACTCCTTTAGGGGTGTAAGGAAGGAGCAGGAATTAGTTTGTGTCCTCTGAAGAGTGGACACACTCTGAAGGCTGTAAAATCTAACCAGTCCATTAATGTGACAGAAAGGGCTTGAAAAAGTCCCTGTTGTTTATTTTTCTTCAGTTCCAAATGATAAAGAAAAGCCATCTCAACCTAAGCAGGTTGAATACGCTGAATCATGACCATTGTCAAACCACTGCAAGGGAAAAAAGCTGAAGCTTCAAAGCAAACCCTGGAATTGCAAGCTGCAGGCACCAACCTATAATCCAAAGATGCCAAATCTACTTTATGTTCTGGCGTGTAGAAGGACCACTTACAGCAAAGTTACAAAATTCTGCACAGTTACACACAGATAAAATCTAAATTTGAATACCAGTATACTGCTCCTTGATATTTGGCACTGCCTGAACCAGTTTGGGGCTGATTTGCTTTGGGGAAGTGGCATAGCTACCCTTGCATAGTTTTGTCCTGGCTTAAACCCTGGGAGGAAGACTCAATGCAAATGTGACTTTACTGCTTCCAGGCTTCAACTGGTACCTGCAGAGAGGTCTGCAGAGCTCTGTGAAATCGTAGGGTGTGAGTCAGCACTCTGCCCATGCACTGCTGTGCAGGTTTGACATGAGCCAACATTCATGGGGAGTCCGTGGGCCAGGAGATACTTTACAGGAGTAAGCCCACCAGCTGTTTGCTTGGCACTCAAGCTCTAATTCCATCCTCAGAAGTATTATTGCTACTTAAGTGCATACCTCCATGATACACCTTTTGTGAGAGGAGGTTACTCATTAAAGAAAAAGTTCTGCAGGGTCAAGCCCAAAGGAAAATGTGTGGTCACACTGAATGTAAGCTGTTAAGGTGTGTAGGTATTACACTGAAGTTGTATTGAATAAGGTGCTCCACACAGGGAAAGCTCTGGAAAACAGAGCACTAAGAGAGGTTCCAACACTGGCAGCAGCCAAGGCTAGTTTTCAGTCTTTAACCTCTTTCTAAATAGTTATTCTACTGCAATGTAGAAATGGTGTTTGACATCCACAACTAGGACAGGCCCTTAAAAATATTTATTTAGGATAATTCGCAGCCATCTGAAATAATTCTGAACTTGTGTACACACATCAGCATGTTTTCATTGGGATGTGAGAGGGCCAAGTTTTAGAAATTTTTGGGGTTTTTTTCTGATAGATGGAGAGAGATTTTTCACAGTGCAAAGCCAGAGGATTTCAGTGATGGATATAACACACACAGTGCTACAGAATGGCTTACTCCAAAGAAGTAGGAAATGACAGCCATGTTATTTTTTCATATTACTATATGTGCGTTCCGTATAAAAATAATATAATGAGACTGATGGGAAAGTGGAATACTTTGTCAAATAGTGTTTAGATTTCTGTTGGCAGCCATGTATTTTCCCAACTTCAAATGACAATGTTTTTGTCCAAAGAGAAGTCTTTAATTTTCAATCTGATCTGAGTGATTTGCATACAAAGGATCTATGGCCAAAACCCCACTTAAATGTTGGTATTTTTATTGGTTTAAAAAGACTTGCGTCTGCACCCTTCATTTCAGAAGATCAACATCTCTCTCAAGATCTGTAGATAGATAGCAATTACAGAAAGCAGTTCGCCCACACATACAGTGGCTTAACTCTTTAATAACAGTTATTTTTGCAAAAAAAGCATGAACTTACCTCAATCAATACACTTCTGTTGTTCTGCAGAATTTCTTATTTCCTTCAGGGACGTGAGCTGGTAGCAGGGTCACAGCAGTACAACTGTTGTGTTCACTCATGTCCACACGCTTGGACCTGATGATCCTTGTGGGTCCCCTCCATCTCCACAGGTTCTGTGATTCTGTGACTTGGGGTAAAGCCCAAAGAGCTCGTAGTTTATTCTTTCCATATTAGTCCCAAAAAAAGAAATGAGCAGTGAATACTTTACAGCATGTAGTGCAGAAAAATGATGAATATCTTATGAATGAAGACTTAATTTAATGTTACCCTTGCTGATACTGAGGCAGCCTATGGTTTTGTATGAATATGTACAGGTTTATATTTTTTTATATGGTTCTATATCGTTTATATGAGGCAGCATATATGGTTTTATATAAACAATGAAAACAAATGCTGTCATGTGAGCTTTCAATGGTATTTAGGTAGTGCAAAGCCATGTTTTATCCTAGACTATAAGAAAACTCAACTTGATACCTGCTATGTCTTTGTATTCTGGTGTTTCACTGATATCTTTTCCTTCCTTTGCTGTTTACGCTTCTGGGATGTTGGACGAGTATTGATACTGTTATTTTGACTCCTGCAGAATCCAGTCTTGCTGTGGCTGTCAAAGACAAAACCTTCAAGCACCACAGGGGATGTGTTGGGGACCCTTCACTTCCTTTCCTCTATTAGCCTCTAGTTACTCTTCCATAGGAGCCACAGCACATCGTTTATTCCTCCAAGGAGCAAAAGTTTTTTGGATAGGGAAAGTAGCATTCAGCAATTCTTTCACTAAAGACTTGAGGGAAGGAGTTGTGAAAAATCATAGTTAAGTTTGTCTTGCTCATTTTCTCTTGAAACATTTAACTGTTCTCTCCTATTTTATTTTTTTTCCCTCATTAATGCTCCAACACCAGAATCAAAGAATTTGCCCTGAAACCATTCCCAAACATGCTTTGGTGAAGGAGGAAAAGCCTCTGAAGCTGTGGAAATGTCAGATGGGTGCTATTGAGGTGAAAGGGCAAATTTGCTAATGGAGACTGTGGATGATGCAAAGTATTGTATAGCTGACATGCAAAAGGTATTTGGTATAAGGGCAGTTGCCAGAAATCTTTTTTGGCCCAGTATAACTCACAGGTGAGCAGAGCAATGGAAAAATCAGGAGAGAGCTGAAAAAAAAGAAACCCAAACCCCAACCCAATTAATTAAAAATCTTTTCTATCAACATAATTTAAAACATTCTTCACTATCTGGATGGGAGCAACACAGGAGGCACAAGTGTATGTGTGTATTTGTGTGTGTGTACTTACCTTAACACGTTTGTGCTTTTTACTTCTGTTCCTGGCACTGCCATCTGTGTCAGGTATCTCTGTTGCCTTTCATCCTGTACTTACATAGACTTTGGTCTTGTGACCTTCTTTTCATGGTGTTTACATCTGATTCCTAGTGCAGTTACTGGCTTAGTCCTGATCTAGGGCTATGGAAAGCCCCATTCTCGAGCAATGGTAATAGTCAAGGCTTAGAAATGGAGAAACAGAGGGGGCACATGAGATGGAGAGTGGATGTTTTCCCCTCTTAAGCTGGCATGGGTTTTCTTAACTCTGGTCTGTGGTGGTTCCTAAAAGAGTTAACTTTTAAATGACCAGCTATCATTTTTTCTGAAGTGGATTGCAGGATGGACTTTTCGTTAGGCAGAAGAACCCTGCTTGTTGTTTGAACTTGAATATTGTTTGAAGTCGCCTTTTTTTTTTTTTTTTTTGGCCTCTTGGGCATAAGTGGAGCAGGTGTGTGTTTGCCACAGGCCACAGCTCGGGAAAGCTATGTCAAAGCACAATGAGGTCATTGTGAAACATCAGTGTTCTTCCAGAGACCTGGCTATTACAGGCAGGAATACTTAAGAAAGCGCAGTGGACTGGATTGCAGGTGATAGACAGAAAAGACTTCAAGAAAAATCTTTGTCTGCCTAATTGTGTTTGCCCAGTGAGAACTACATCTTATCACCTACCTCTGAACAAGCTATTTGAAACAACTGCTGTTAACAGTGAAGTGGGTTTGCACAGGTCCAGTGTTGGGTTGATCTTTGAGTGCTGAGGAGATCTGGTTTCTTTAAACAAATTGTTCTGCATGTGAACAAGGTGAATATTTTCGTTGTAAAGTGTTGCTTTGACTTTGAGTGTGTCGGGAAATACTGTATCCATTAAATGATTATTAAATAGAAAGGAGGGAGGAGTTCCCAGGCATTATGGAGCCAGCTCCTACTGCTGGACTCTAAGCTGACACCGACAGCACTTTGCTAGGAGTGAAAGAATATGTTGTACAACTCACTGGCTCTACCAAGTACGTAGTGGTACTTTGCAAATAAACTTTCTATCAAGGTATTTTTGGACTTCTGCCTCAAACCAAGCGGATAAGGAGCATTTATGGCTCTAGCAATAAAATTCTGCAGATGTTCTTTTTTGTATGTGCAGTACTAAAAAGGAAAGCTGTGCTATGCTTTTATCAGATCAACTTGAAATCAGTACAAGTGTAGCTTAGGGTTGGGATTTATGCTTTTGCAGCAACATACCTTTTTACTCTAAGAAGCCTTTCAGTGTTTGTGCTTGAAGTCCCACACTTAAGGCCCCCAAAGTGACAACAATATGGTTTTCTTTGTGAGATTTGAATGTCTGGATTAGGTCACTTCACTCTTTTATAGCTTTAACCAGCTTCAACTTGTACTGTGGTGACACACATCTGCTGACTCGATGGATCAGTGCATTAAGCTTCAGGCTGACTGGTGGGCCATGCTTGAAAGACTTTTGGCATGTGCTGGTGCCTGCATTTTTCACCCTTGACTGAAAGCATATGCTTCATACAATTGAGACAGTGTTAGCATGTGGGTCTCAGGCAGCCTCCTACACATCTGGCAGAGCCTGGCCCTCCTTCCAGGTGAATCATCTCTCCTGGGAGGGTGGCTTGCAGCACTGTGGCATCTGCAGAGTGGCAGGAAGTGTCTGAATTCATCTGAGAGTGATTTTTATCTTCACATGCTTTTCCAATTTCATCAGGCCCCTCATGCTACATTCCAAGTGACATGATTAAACCTGCCAAAGACAAAGGGAGGCTGATTGATAAAAATTATCTCTGACCCTTCACAATCTGCCATAGCTTAAGATAGTAGTAATAATAGTAGTAATGATGGAATGAAATAAGTGTTATGCGAAGGAAGTTATTATTGTTTGAATAATATTCTGTAAAACAGGATTACTTCCTTGCTTTTTGTTTCCATTTTATCACCCAAATTAACTTGTCATCAGCATAATAGAAGAATGCACTGCAAAGGATTATAAACTTTACATTGACTTTAAGTGGCACTTTACTGTGATTTCTATTGTCTTGATTTTATTTTAGCATGTAAGTTTGAGGGCACAATAAAGATGCAGACCAACAGCAAAGGATCAGTTTTCACAATGGAGGTCAGACATTTAGGCAGAGGTGTTTTTTAACAAGGAGTGTATGGATTTTTTGTTTCTCAACATGAAAAGAAAATCCTTAAAGGAAGGTTATAAACATAACTGGCAAATAGAATATTTTATAAGCACGGTACATAAAAATATTTTTATTCTTTAGTCTGCTGCACTAGTCCAGGCACTTGGGTTATATTTCCTCCCAGCCAAGCATCTGGACTGATACAGATGATCTGCAAGAAAGGAGATTAACTCTTTGCACCCTGAGATGTGTGACAGATCTGTTGCATTTGCTGCCATTTCAGTAATGCCAGCGACAAAAGTTCTGACAGAAATATAGTCAGTCTCCTGCCCTTTTTAGAATCTACCCTTGATTTTGCCGAAGGCAAATGAAAAATCCTCAGGCTGTAAAGCATATGGATATTTTGAAGTACAAAAACTAGCACACTTGTGTAAGTCACAGTGGAAAGACAACTGTGCAAACTTAGTTCCTGGTTACTGTGGTGTTAATGACGAGTAATTCTGTTGATTTCATTTCAGTTATTCTGAATTAATGCATCGAGTGAGGGCAGAATCTGACCCACCCGTCTTTGATGTGTGCTCTGCTCTGTCAGGAGCTGCGAGGTTCTTTTGAACAGATGCCTGTATTCTGCTGATATGCAGGGTCATTAAAAAGATCAAGATGACCAAGCCTGAGACATTTGGATAGCTGCAGACAGCTGTGCTTTGCCTCTGCAGTCTGCACCGAGTGGATTCTCTGAGTTTTCCCTCTGAGGTTAGTTGTGTGTGGGAGCACTTTGCATACTGACCATGGCCAAGCCCCAGCCCGATGGCTGGATGTACAAACCTGGGCAAAGGCTACAAATTACGGCTCTTTCTGAGAAAGCAGTAGGTTCCCATGTGTCATGTAGAAGGAAATCCATTCAGGGCTTTTGCTAGGCAGGCTATGAGAAAGTTGCAGGGCTTTTCCCAGAGAGACAAGGCAGCAAATAAATAGTTGCTGAGTGTGTTGTTTCTGTATTTAACAAAGGTTTGGTGTTTAGTGTTCTCTAAGTACAGGACTTTGCAGTTTGCTGCTACCACAGCAAAGCAGCTGGTCACCAAGTAGCTGAGTCAATGTTAGATAGCCTGCAAGGCTTCCTTCCAGATATTTTTATGGAGGAGTTAAAATTGCACAGGATACTAAGATATCCTCAAGTGATTGCAATGAATACCAGCTATCAACGTAATCAGGAAATAATACTTCAAATCTTGCCAGCTTGCTAACAAGAAACTTCTTCAGTGCTTTGGCAAAGACAGTCATACCTTACTAAGAACCAAATGTTTAATTCTATCTGTTCAGTGTTGTTTTAATGCCTTTTTATCTCCTTACTGCTGTTATAGGTACCTGAATTCAGTGTATGTTTTGGTGGATTGCAGCAGTGTGCATTTGTTAATTTTGTGATTTTTTTTTTCATTTAAAGCCTATTGGAGATAAAAAGTGAATGACATTATTGCTTATATACAAACACATATATAAGCAGAATAGCATCATCTAACATAGTAAATATGGGGTTTGTTCCTCAATGCAAATGAAGTTCTTCAGCTAAATGTAGCTCAAAATATCGAATACTTGAAATGAGAACAGAATAAAGTTGTACTTCACTGTTTGGAGAGTGAAGCACAATCTGCATGTTTTTTTAAGAAGTCATTACACACTTGGGATCTTTCCCAAACATATTCCTGATTCATGAAATCTGTTGGTGAAGGCTGTAGAATGGAGCTCTGAAGAGCAGGGCTAGATGCAGCCATCATTCAGATGTGGGCTGGCAGAGCTACGTAGCTGTGACTTTTCCACAAGAGCCAAGACACAGGCAGTGCCTTCAGCAGTGCTGTGGGTGGGAGGAAAGGCTGGTGCACTTTCCCCCAGCAAATCCATTCCAGCTGAAGAGGAAAAGCCCAGCGATGAAACTGGGCCACATTTAAAGCGCTGTGGTAGAATCCTGTGATGGGGCAGCTAAATAGGCCGTCATTTGGACCTGCCTGGTTTTCTGGAAGAAAAGGAGAAGGACAAAGTTGGCTGACATTTGATCCTTCTCTTGGGAAGCCTCTTTCATTAAGTAGCTGCTGATAGGAAGTGTCATTCAGCAGTTATAAAGTCTGACAGTTGCAGATAGGTCTCTGGAAAGGCTGTAGACCAGACTGAGCCGAGGAGGGGATGCAGGTGCAGGCGTGCTGAGGCAAAGCCCTAAAGGACAGTACTCCTCAGTCAGACCCATGTGCCACTTGCCTGTCTTGTCCACTCTGCAGCCAGGCAGGTAAAACTGTTTGATCTTTAGAAATGTCGCAGTAACTTGCATTTATGGCAATCTGTGAATGTAGTAGTCATTGCCTTTTTCCCCCCCACCAGTTAAGGTGCAGGGGATTTTTTTTTAATGAATCTGTATGTCTTCCTAGTCACCATTTAGCAGCTTGTCTAAGAATGTAAAGACGTACAAGCACCAGGCTTCTTACGTTCAGCACTAATTCTCTTTCAAGATAACTGTATTAAGGCATAAAGATGTACTCCATTGTGGCAGAATTGTCCCTTACCTGTCAGTAAAAGAAGTAGGGCTGCAAGGTTTGCTCCTGAAAACAAATACAGTAAGAGTTGTTCCAGAATTCCTGTTTGCGCTGTTCCCAACCCTGCCTCCATTTCTTTGGTCTTATGCTCACACTTGGAATCTCTGTTATTCAACAGGGTTTTCCTTCTTTTCTTCTATGCTTTAAGATTGCCAAGATGAGGTATTTTAGATCAGGAAATTATATATACAGTTGTTCATATTTACTCATGTTCCTAAATGTGGATGTACAACACTACAGCCTATTAACAATGTAGATATCCTTCTTTTTCCTACTTAGTTGCACGGGTTGAGAGATGAGTGTTTGTGAAGTGACACTGCATGTGTAATTGTGAGGTAATGGAGCAAAATGTAATGTTCTTGCTGTATTTCTTGGCACTTATATTTAATTCTAACCATAACAATGAATTGATTAATTCAATTTGCTAAGTGCAGGGACTGAACTAAAACTTACGCCCCCATAACTCTTGAGTGCCTTTGCCACTAGGCAACAGTCTTTTTCCAGCTTGTGTTCTCCTTGTCTGGTAAAAAGGTCTGACAAATAGGTGCTGGGTGTGTGTGTGCATGCATGCACATGTGCATGTGTTTATTTTACTCTCATTTAGAGCCATTAAGAACTTGATCCCATAAGGTTCTGAGCATTTTTATTTCCTGACAGCTTTTCAGGGGGAATACCTTGTAGAAGGCATTCGGCCTTGATGATAACATCCATGGCAGAAGGAAAAAAGTGTGGAGGGATGAGAGTAGGAGGGAAGATGGGAGACAGTGAGTGAGGACTGTGACCAAAAGCACTGAATCCACCATTCTTGTATCTGTCTGCCCAGTGTGTTTGCTGCCATGAGATTCATGGCAGGAGACAGGACTTTCATCAGGTTAATAGGTGTGCATGGGTTTTATCTGCCACTGCCCTCTACTGAATAGAATATGAGACGTGATTTTTCAGCTATCTGTTTGTAATAATTTCAGTCTTGAGGTACCTGAGACTCCATTAGCTCAGACAGTAGAGGTCACTTACTTCTGAACATGTTTCATTTTGTGCAGGAAGTGATATACAGTCTTCTGTCATCTGATGCAAAGGCTCGGAGAAAACACTCCTACTAATGTTAAAATTGCAACACAGTTTAAATTCCTTATATTCAGTGCTTCTAGAATTAATAGTTCTCAAGTCAATGCATGAAATGTATGCTTAGATCTAGAAAATGTATGATTGTCCCCAACTCTTGGTACATAAAAAACCCAAAACAAATCACTAGGCAGCCTGTAAGTAGAACAAAATTTAATTTTCATGTGATCTTCCTTTAATAAATTAAGGAGACAAGCAGTTGTAGCTTTTAATTTCTTTCCTTTAGATAATTCATTGTAAAAAATTGTATTATTGTTGGGTTTTTAGCCTCTGACATGGAACAAAATAGTGACTGAAGCTAGATGTAGTCCAGGTTTCTCTCAATTACTGGGAAAAAAACTCTTTTGGGCTGTCTAACTATTTCATCAGCTTTCCCTTTAACTAAAGCAAGGGACACAGTTTCGTGGTGAAACAACAGAAAGCAGTAAGAGAGCTTAACAGGGCCCTCCAGGTAACATGAAAGAGTGCCTCAGTCATCCTCTGTCTTGTTACTCTAAACACCAACTGCATTGTCTCGAGTCGTTTTCCCTTGCGGGAACACTTAGCCTTACCAAACACAGCTCAGCCTTACAGGTACATTCCCACCAATTAAAGAGGAGGGGTTCCTCACAAGTGCTGCCAATGCACCCACCTCGCTTGAGCGAACATTGCCAAGTACAACAAACAGTGCCAAAGCGTGTGGTGGTTTTGGGCTCCGCTCCAACGGGGACCAAGATGAGACACTCAGTCACAACTTAGCCTTTACATAAAGCCAAATCTTTGTGTATTCCTCTGGATTATACTTGGAGCCGTCCTGTAATGCAGTGGTGTACCTGGGCGGCTGCTGGCCTCGTCTGCTGTCAGAGCTCCAGCCTGGGAGAGACTGGGCAGTGGTGCATGCTTTGGGTTGAGGCTTAGTTTGGGGGTTACCAGTTAGGTTGGCAAGTCTGGTTTGTGGCAATCAAAATTGAGATTCTCCCAAGATTTTCAGCTGTGAAGTGTACGAATTTGGGGCCTTGCAAAACACCAGCCTCCCAGAAGACAGAAAATAGGTACCTTCCAGTCTTGGATCTAACAAAGTACTGAACCCAGAGGGTGGGGTTTGGATGAAGGTTCAGATCTGTATTCCCTATTTAGTTTCAGCATTGTGGTTTTGGACCATCAGTAGTGGTAACATACAAATGATTTTTCACTCTAAAGAGTACAGTAAAATGCTATTATACTTGTTAATCTTCTTTTTTATATCTTGCCAAGTGAGGACTGCTACACTGCAGCAATACAGCTGGCACAGTGGAGGTGCCTGTGTTTTTGCCACTCTTTGTTCATGGTGGAATGAGGACAGTTTTCTGTACACAGTATTCTACCCTCCCCTTAAAACATCTGAGTCACACAGCTGTTTCCCAGTTAAATCACAGGCTCAATCTGACTGTACATTAAGTTGTGTTATGCAACACAGACCGGCAAACTTGTCCACTGATACAGAAAAATCTGAAGGTGGACAAAATCCCATCCCTGCTAAAGGTTTATACTCCTCTTTGTGTCAGGACACTTCCACTATAAGCTCACTCTGCCTTGGCTTGCTGAGAGGTTTGGTCACCATTACTCCTCATTGCAGCAGGCTCTGCCAAACACTGCTGTGAAATCTGCTTAACCTCTGTTACAGAGCCCAGCGTAGAAGATGCTCCCACGTGCACCAGGGCACCTCGGGGTGTCACAGCTGTGAACCTGCCCTGGCCAGGCTGCTCTCTTTTAGTGCTGCTGCTGCATTTAGACCCCCAACAGAGAGGAAGGTGGTGGGTGCTTTCCACTGCCGCAGCCTCTCCCTGCTTTGCTGGCAGAGGCCGCGTGTCCTGGTTTACATTGGCAGAAGCCAGCATAGCTCAGGGATGAATTTAGCCCTTGGCACTCCTTGGAGAGCTGACTCAGATGACTGCACATGAAAACTACAAGCTGGTCTCTTATTTAATTCTCCCGAATGTTCAGTATTTTATTTTATTATTTTAATTTTTACTTCTTGTAAAGCTGTTTTTGTGTTTAGTGGGAAAGCTTTACTGTTGGATTCCTTGGGATGTCATGGAGTTATTACAAGAATAGATTAGTAATAGTTCTCACCTGTACAGCACCTTACGCCGAAGGATCTCAACTTCTTCACAAAAAATAAATTCAACCTTATGGGTGGGCCAATTGATAGATAACATTGTTTATCTTGAATATGAGAAGAAAGTATGGAAATTTTAGGTGATGTGCTCAAAAGTGCATGGCAGATGAATTTCAGAACTAGGATAGAAGATAAATACCACAGTTCCTTCCTCTGAAATCTGTGGGCAAAAGGATGTCCTCTAGAGCCAGGATTTCTTTTCTTCTGCCAGCACCTTCTGTGGATCACATTAAGACCTAACTAGATCAGTTTGTGCCTTGGACATCTTTGAAATTTATTGATTACCTCCAAATTTCAGCTCATATTTTCAATTGAGCATCTTTCTGGTCTTTGCTTTGAGGAGAGGAAGCTTGAAAATGTGGCCAGAGTATAGATTTGGAAGGTGTAGTAGTCTCCATAGCAGTGATTCCTAGGCAGTAGCTCTGGGAACGTACCTGCACTGCTCAGCGAACTACTGGTAATGTCCAGTGCTGCTGGGAGCCTGATCCACAAAATTTTGCAGTGGGAGGAAGTTATCAGAGTTCAGCCAGTCTGTCTGAACAGACGCAGGGTATCTGCTGTGTGTGGTAGTTGAGGGTCTCAGACAGGAGAAAGGAACCCCCGCTTTCAAATCTTCAGCTAGAAGGGAATCTTCAGTTAAGTATAAGCTTGGGGAGACTTGTGCTGTCCCAAGTAGGTGACAGGGTCACATTGTATGCATGTTTTGTCATTTGGGAGGGTTACATATTACATGTTAGGAGGTGTCTTTTTAGCAGCCAAACATTATTGGTGCCTGGGTCTTCAGAGAAGCGAAGACTCCTGCACTGTTTCTGCTCACTTGCAGTTTTGCAGCACGTAGCACATTCCTTAGATTTTGAGGCAGAAAAACTGGAGTTTGTCTTTCATACTGTGTGAGTACTTTGGCCTTGGAGCTCTAGACAAAGACAGGAGGAAATACAGTAGGGATTTGCTTCAGAAATAAAATTCCACTGCCCTTGATGCCATTCCCTACGAAGCTGCTTCCTGCCAATTTGACGCACAATTTGTATCGGAAACAGAATTGGTCAGGGCAAGTTTGTGACTGTAGCTGGCATTTCTGTCATGCCTCATGCTGAATGCACAGCCTCTCCCTGCATCCTGGGTGTCTGAACACATTAGGAACATTGTGGGGAGGAGGGCCTTGGCAGTGAGTGCCAGAGGAGCAGAGCCAGGGGGCAGACAACTGCACAGCCTCAGCGAGCGGAGTCCGCTGTCACTCCCCTTGGGTGATCAGAAAACTTGGAGGACAGTGAAACTCTGATGGAAATGTCTGGAGACACCATTTGCTTATATGATCTAGGAGCAAAATCTAGCTATTAATGTGCGATTTCTGTAAAGCTATAAAAGATTTTTTTACTAAATTGGTCTTGCATGCAACATGCAAACATACCAACTTTTTAAAAAATCTTAACGAGGAAACTGAAATCTCTGGATTAGTTTGCAGTGCAGGGACTGTATTAATTGTTCTAATAACATTTGACTGAAGAATTACCCTACTACTTAGTAGTGCTGGGGTTTGTTTCTTAATCCAATCACCTCATGACTGCTCTCTAAGCTTTCCCCTTTCTTTTCTATTCTTAACATGCAATTAAAGGGAAAGTCCCCTGTATTATTACTGCAAATAACATGAAAGTGAGCAAATGCCACTGCTTTGCTCACTCCTATAAGTTAAACGGTATTTCTCTGATAATTTAAGTGACTTCATTGGACTTAATGACAGCACATGATTTGTCCCCTTACTAGTAGAAAAAGTAGATGTTAAGTAATGACTAGATCAGATTGTGTTTGGTACAAAGGCAGAGCTTGCTCTTGCTTTAAAGAGCCATGCAGGTCTCTTACTGCATCAACTGAAGAAGACACAAACAGGTATGGGGAAGCTGCTAAACTACAGAAAACTGTCCTTTCTGGAAGTTCCCAGCTTTCTTCCACAATTATTTCTCAGTGTTAAATATAATATAAAAGTTCAAATTAATTGGAAAAAAATTATTTAATTCAAGCCAAATGATTAATTCCAGCTTTTCAGTGAAACTGTCTAATGCCATGCTACTGAAACATTCAGTTTTGACTAAGTTTCACTAAAACTCTTCCAATTTAGAAAGTTTTTGACACTTCTGTGAGCTGCTTTAGAAACTTATTAAATACTATGACTGAGTTCTATTGCTCATGAAGTTTGAACAAATGACAGTAGCTGGATCCTGGGCAGGCCGTGCTGCCAAACTGCATAAATGTCTTCTGAGCCCAATAAGCCATGACTTGGATCTCAGTGGGCTTTGGAGCAGCCTCTTTACATGTGTTAATTCAGGGCAGCAATGCCTTTGCAAACCTCTGAGTGGGATTCTTTAAAAATGGTTGTACACTATGAAGCTGGCCAGATGCTCTGAATTTTGTGATGAGGGTAAATATCCAGTAGGAATTAAGGTGGACTAGTCAAACTACCTTTATATACTTGCCAAGCTTTCAAAAGTGAAAGGCCGCCACTGAGCCACAAGACCCTTACCATAAGCAGCATCATGCTACTGTGACTGTTATTTAAATAATTGCAGTGAGGGGTATCTCTTAATAATCATATTACTAGTGCAGAGTTGCCTAATGGCTTCACAGGCAAATAGATAATTAAGCCATTTAACACTGTAGAACTGAAAATTGTGTCCCCAGTGAACTTCCAGGTTGTCTGTCTCCTTAATGGACTGTGAAAGCCAAACCTGGGTCTGAATCACAATGTGAAGTAGAAGGAACCATTGGAGAATATGGATTTAGATTTTGCAGCTTGAGCCATTCTTCTGATTAGTCAGGTTATTCTGAGTTATCTACTTTGTAAACATGCATGTAGATGTTTACACCAGAACAACAAAATTTATCAAGTCTTGAACTATGAAGGGGCTTCTGTATATATAGTGTTTTTTATTTTCCCTCTTATGAGAGAATAATATGGAGTTCAGCTGGAAGATTCTGTGAGAGAGGGGACTCTAGTCCTACTTTTGGATTTATGGGCAGAAGATTTCTAATACTGCAGAATCTTTGGAGCACTTGTGTTAGGTGCATTTGTATTCAGAGAGAGGGCAAAAGTTATATTGTGAAACTGGCCCATTTCCTCACTGGAAGGAACAGGGAGAGGAACATCTGTGTGTGTGACACTTAGAATGGGAAGAGGTGGAGACTTTAGTGAGGTCTCCAGTATTCCTTGGAACTTGAGTCATATATGATACTTCTTTTCTGTTGAAAATTTGAAGAACACAAACAGCCTAAGTCTCAGATGGCAAGACTTGCAGTAGTAGGGTTTTTATAAAGAAAACAAGAAGCCACAGATTCGGTCAGTAAATGCCATGTCATTGGAACACATCTTATTTGATGTACACTTCTGTTCTAGTGTATGCATGCATCTTTTTCTGTAGGCTAAAACTAAGCATTTTGATAGAGAGCTCTAGCAGACCACAGTGTTTGTAAGATTAGAAGATGAGGTCATCAGGCCACAGGGTGTCTTCGGTTTCATCCTCTGAAAATAGGTGAACATATTAAAAAGCTTATGGGAGAGTTTTTATGAGTAAATTTGACTTCTATAACAAGACTCTTATTTCTTGTCACCTGTCTGTTTTTATTAGATTTTTCAGTTTTCAAATAACGTTTTAAAAAAAAAAAAAAAAAAGAAAAGCCTCTGAAGAGGACCCTTGCCTGTAGCAGGAAGTATAAGCTCCCTGTTTCTCTCTTTCTCTCTCTCTCATTATATGCTGGCATGAACACTCTGACATTGCTAATTGCCTCCACATTACACTGGCTGAATTCCAACAGTAGTGGCATAAAAATTAATGAACAAGACCGAGCTCACACATAAGGAACATATGGTGCAATAGCGGTCAATTGCATTCGAGTTTAAAATGATGTCTTGAGAGAGTCATGATCAAAGCACTTTCACAAAATGGAAAGGGCCAGATTCTCCTTGCACTACATATCTATGGTGCCTCACTGTCCTCAGTGAGAGTGCAAATGTGAAGGAAGGAGATTCCCCAAGCTGTAAATAGAGAATGCCAGAAAAGCTGTTTTGTTTTCAAATGCAATAGGAATTTCCTCCACGTTCTTATTGTGAAAACTAGTATGAGTTAATCTTCTGCTGTGAAGCAAGGCTAGGGAAAAATGTTCTTAGAAATGGAGAGAATTCTTCAAAGATTTTATCACTGTCTCTGCTAACAGTGCCTTCACAGAGCAAGCTATGCAGTTTACAGAAAGGTGACACACAGTTATTTCCCATTATCCTAAAATGTGCAATTTAAAGTTAACACAAGTTACTTTTATCTGTGTATATGCTTCACGCAAAATCCAGATTTCAGAGCAATTAAGATAGTGTTAATACGAGGTACTCTCAAGATTCTTTCAAGTTGAAAGCTTGCTTAAGATTAATGTTAAAATTCAGTTTTTATTCTCTTGCCAAAGTACATGCTAGGTAACCTCTTGTTAACATTAATGGGAGTTAAATATTTGCACTCAGAGGAAAATAGACCCCAGATATGATACAAACTGTGCTTATATTACATAATATAAATAAACATTGCTTGTTTAATAACTTTTACTGCCTTATTATGGAACAAAGTGTTACAATACTATTGCAAGGTCTTATATAAATTATTGATTTTTATTATGCTGGTGATTTCCTATCGTGTTCTTTGTCTCTTGAGATTTGAACAGTAATTTTAACTTATATGGGACAAGTCCTACAACAGTTTAATGAATGGCCCAAATAAATCACTGTATCAGTACAGAGTTCATATGCATGGACAGGAGCTTTATATCACTGAGTGTGTGTTTCCTCAGCCAGAGGGGGTGCTTTGGTCTCTACCCCAGGTTAGAGCAGCCTGGGTTGGGTTTTGCCCAAACTGAAATGTGGCTGCAGATGGCCCTGCTGGGTCATTACAGCCACTGGAAAGAGCTGGAATGCAGAAATGCTCAAGCCACGTCCCCAGTGTGCCTCCTGCTACTCTGCAGGAATTTCCTTGGGGCTAACTCACACTGGCTCCTGGCCATTTCTGCTTTAACTCCTAGCAGGATAAAGGAAAGTTAGGACAGCTTACTGGGGCACTGGGAATGAAGGGTAGACACTTCTTTACCTGTCTGGATATGAGTCTTATTTGCATTTGAATTTTTCTCAGCTACTTAAAGGAAGTGTTTCTCAAAGAATTACTGAACTATCCTTTAGGTAACCCTGAAGCAGTAATTGCTTCTCATTTGGATTTTCTGAGTATGATATAATACTGATTTCAGTTGAGCTTTTATTTACTTATTTTAATGTTAAATAAAGTAGTTGATTTTAAATTTTGGACATAGTTTGGAATTTTGCTTAAGATGTGTTACAAATTATATTTTAAAGGAAAAATCATACAATAGCTGAGAGCTGAGTTCATTGCAATATAGTGGCTTCAGCATAACCCTTTCCATTTACAATGCAATTAGGTGCTATTCTTCTTCAATTAATGGGCCAAATGATACTCCCACTTATTATGATAAGCTTCCTGATAAAAATCTGAGATAACTCAGATTGATACTCAGACTTATGGAAATGCCCTATTCTGCAGAGATGCAACTGGGAGAGGAAAGCACCAGCTGAGCTGCTGTTTCTGCTGCTCCTGCTGCTCTTACCACGAGCTGGTTTTGGCCCACCGTGTCTTGGTCTATATATGAGGAAGCAGCTTCTCTCTCAACTCTCCCTTTTCATAAAGGAAGGCAAAGGGTACCAGATGGCATGTGTTACAGAGCTTTCCCTTCCAGCACAGAACTTATTTCCAAGATGTAGAATTGTGAGGATTCCTTCAGTCATCCCCCCAGAGTCACAGGTTTGGTATCTCGCCAATGCCATGTAATACACTTCCTGGCATGCTGTAGGGGAGGTAAAATTAGTTCAGAACTTCACTTTACTGTTCAAGGGGTGTTTTGGTGGGGCTTTTTTTTCCCCTGTGTTTTTTGAACACGCCTGGTAAAGGATCAGTGTTTAAGATGCATTAACCATTTCATTTCTGATTTGGACATAGCCTCCCATCCTGGCTGTAGATTTGGGGAGTTGTCAAAATGTGTGAACACTGAGTCTTGTTGCATAATGCCACATGCAAGTATCACTAATGCTTTATTTTGTTTCCTTGGTATGGGCTAAAACATTGGGAGGGAATTGAAAGTGATATTGGAAAAAAATCTTTTGTCTGTGTAGCTTTTCTTACAAAAATTGTATGGAAAAATTTATTTTTCGGGAGTTGGGGCTTCCAGGTATGGTTCCAGGGTTGCTTTTGTAGACAGAAGAGAAAGAAAACAAGCCAGAAAATTCAAGTGAGTAATTATTGTAGGCTGTTGCCCTTGCTAAGGTTTTCAAGTGAATTTAAAGCCTTGTGGAAAAAATCCTCATGAAATAGTTATTACAGCCCACTGATTATTGTGTACTAGTAGATATTTCTCTGATCTGCAAATTTGGGTGCAGCTTAACAAGTTGAGCTTCAAAAGAAAGTTTATCTCAAGGGACTTCAGCAAAAAACTTCATTTAGCTATTGGGACATGACAATTAAATTCTTTGACATTTGCTTGCTTTTTTTTGCTTTAGACAAAAATGTTTAGTTGCATTATGGCTATGAGTATTTGTTCAGTATTATCAGGGAAACTTCCTGTGACTTTTTTTTTTTATGTTTTTCTTGCTATCCCTCTTATACATTCCCTTGTCATGTTATGGTGTGCTGCACTGTTATCTCAGGAACAATGCACATCACACCATGTGCATGTAGTCGAGGGCATGTTTATATGAAAAAGGAGATTGTTTCTGTCTTGCTGTAATCCATGTTTGTACAACTCTTTCAATGTCTTTAATTGTTTTGAACTCTAAAATGAAATGACTTCTAGATAAAATGAGCTTTCAGCTCTCTCCTTTTGTGACAGATTCCAGAGCATCTCTACCTCAAGGCACGTTTGGTCACCATTTTGCCTTTGTGACCCTTCCTAACCTGTACCACTCAGCAGGCTAGCACTAATGTCAGTACTGTTTACTTGGGCAAGACTGATAGCATCCAGGTGGAGTTTCCAGTCCTCTTTTTTCTTTTTTTTTCTTTGTTTCTTCCCCCCCCCCTCCCTTTATGCACCCATGGAATACATACCCAAACCAAAAAGTCAATCAGCAGACTGTTTTGCAGATCTGTCAGGTTTTTACTTTACATTTACTACTTAACATTGTCATTTCTTTTGCACAAACACAGGACAAAACCTCAAGTCAGGAAATGTCATGGTTTGACCGATCTCAGTCATCTTATACTGCTCTGAGGTGTACTAAGGATCCGGCTTGTAAATCTGAATTTTTCCCTTTGTTTGACCTTTTCTAAATGCAGTTTCTTTACACTTTGTGGTGATCTTGTAGTCTTCACTTCTCACTAAAATACTAACACCAGCACATCTTTATTTCATTGAGTTAATCACTTGTATGCTGGTTTAGTGATACCAGTTTACTCAAATGCCCTTTCCCTGCTTTTCTTTCATTACTTCATCTTGATGAACAAGGTTGTTCAAATTAGTATAAATCAGTCCACTTACAGCTTTTGACACTTATGATTTAAGTACTGAATTACTGTCCTTGACAGCTGAAAGTTGCACAGTTTCTCTCCCCTCTGAATTTAAGACTGGAATGTAATTCTTGGCAATTAATAATAGATCATTAGAAATACTCTGAAAGTATCCACAATTGATCTGTAAAAGCAGTGTGGCTGATCAGAATCCTACAGAGTGCTGCAGCAGCGCCTGTCAGGGAGAGAATATTTAACAGCGAGTGCTTGCCTGCCTCTGCTCCATCAGCTCCTCCAGCCTGTATAAAAGCAGGATAGGACAAGTCCCTGGTCGTGTCTTTGGGGACCAACCTTTGCAAAGAGCTTAAATACCATTAGTGTGGCAAACTGTGCCGGGTAGTTCTCATAGCCAAGTACAGGAAGCCCAGTATAACCCCAGTGCTCCGCTGAGGTTCCATTTCTTTAATGCACAGAGATCAGGAGCCTGCCACTGGAATGCAGCGTGAGGCTCCAGCCTTCGGCTCCAGTTGCAGAACTCATGATCTTACCTCATTTCCAGATAACAGCTAATGTGGGAGCTGTTTTCCAAACCTTTGACTGGAGCTCGGTGTTGGTACCTGTGTAGGTTCCAGGAGGCAATAAACAGATGCAGCCCACTGAACTGTAGAGAGAGGTCGCTGGATGAATTATTTGCCCATTCAAAAAAATACAGATTTTGTCAACAGTTACAAACCTCTGGAGATGAAGCTTTGTAAATATACTTTGCTTCCTCCCTTTGGTCTTGAAAGTGATTTCCTGACTGTAGGAGTGGTGTGCAGCACTCCTTCCTTCTGTGCTCACCTTTTAGTGCTGCAGCATCCTTGTAGCTATGCCACTGATGGTCTGTGCACTGATGACCTAATGCTGAGATGATAAAGCTAAACAATGTACCTCAAAAATAACAATTTCCTTTAAGTTTAAAGCTGGAGAACATCAAAATGTCATGACTTTGTTTCTGATTAGAATTGCAGAGCAATTTTACACATAAGTCCTTCATTGTCTGTTCTGTATTAGCTTGGGGGTCTGTCTGTTCAGAAGTTGAAGTTCCCTGCAACAGGATAAAAAACCTGTTTATTGTGCCTATTTTCTTGTGAAAGTGAGTCACAGCTGCTTTTGTTATATTTATGATAGTTGATTGAAATATGGAGCAAGAGCTCATTTTTGAGAAGGTTCCTGGCATTTGTGGACTTGTTATAAAATGCCTGTTCAAGAAAGCAGTCAAGATATTTAAAAGGCTCAAACTAAAATTTATTTACCACACAATATTAAGTGTCCTGTTATAACTTACTGTACTTACTGCAAGAGCACAGTCACTGTTCTTGCTTTTATCACTGATAACATACTAGGAGCTAATTTTAAGTACCTTTTAAAGGGAATTTAAGAAATCTGTAGTTTTATGAAATTACCTTGATTTAGTAATGTTTTCCTTAACATGTCTGGAGGCAAGAGAGAAGGGAGGGAGGAAAGATGATGCTTACTGAAGCTAATCTTCCTAGGCCCCATGTATCAACATTCTGTGGAGTACTGTGCAGAGCTGGCAGAATATCTGCATTAGGCTTCTGCTTTGAAACACCCACAGAAGGAGCCTCTCCCTCTGCCCTGAAGATAGAGAAAGCCTGGACAGAATAAACTTTAGGAATATACTCTGCTGATCCTTACTAATTATCAGAAAAGTCAGAAAACTGTTATCCTAAAAAAAGTTTATTCAGGTTTCATTCATTCAAATGTATGGTCTTCAAAACTTTACAAGCAGGTAACTAATGGTGCAGCAGCACAAGGCTGGCCCTGAAACAGCCCTGAGCAGAGCAGCCCAGGGTTCTTTCTCACTTCTGCAATAGGGCAGATCCTGCTGCACAGGCAGGAAGAGAGAGATGGTATCACCTACCCTGGAAGAAGGTTGGGAATATGGTCTAGAGTCAGCATTTAGTCCATTAGGCCAAATTCCCTGGAAAATTGTCTAATAAATATATATAAGTCCAACGGTATTTGAGCTTAAACCTTCATTAAAAAGTCGTACTTTTTTTAATGTAAAGAGCCATTTCAAAACCTTTGTTGTTGAATGCTACTGACTGAGTGACCTTTTTACGTGTAGGGTTGATTTTGTTTCTGCAAAAGTTATGTGGTTACTTGCAGTGCTCAAATGGACACTTGCTCAAAAGATAAGAAATGTCTGGCTGCATTGCTACTTCAGAAATTAAAAAAAAAAATAAAACTACACCAGTAAAATGGTCTTGCATCATGCCTAAGGTCATTAGCATCTGGCTTTGGGAAGCTGCCAAAGGGAATGAATTTCAAAGGCTGAGACTATTAGTTGAAAGCCTGCCAGTCCCAGGAGATCTTACCTCAGTCTTAGAACAAGAGCTTCCTGGCAGATCTTAATAGCTGTGACAGTACTTTCAGTGCGAGGATATCACTTATGATTGAGTCTAGAACTGCACAGGCCTTGGAAGAAACTTTTGCAGCAGTGAATGGCTCCAGGAAGCCCCCAAACCCAGGGAACGGCCGGTGCGCAGGTGTTGCCTGCTCACATCGGTTCTCTCTGCTCGGGGGGAAAACAGATGCTTTTCTGCACCTGCTCTACTTTCAGCCCAGCTCAGAGGAATGCACTGCATTAATCTTGCACAGAGGTGACCAAGGCAAGGTGAATCGGCAGGGTCTCTTCCCCAGCCATGAACAGGCAGCTCTGGACGAGCACTGCTGTATATAAACCTGCAAGCCAAGAACAGTCAGTGCATGTGCATAGCAGGCACTGCTCCTGCTCAGTCCTCCAAATACTCCTCCAGCCAAAAACCCCAACCTCTTCTGGCTAATCTGAAATGAGTCACAGTCAGATGGTTTCATAAAGTCCCCTGTCTTTGTCAGGCACCGAGAAATGGATCAATGGCTGCACATCCTGTGCCTGTTAATGTGGCACTGCAGATCAAAATAGGTGCCCATCCCTTCCAGCAGCTTTACAGACACAGTAGGGAGGTCAGAGGAATGCAGGCTTTTCTGGGGTACAAACAGCTGCCCAGGGGTGTGCTTTGGAGCACATCCATTCATTTTAAAATGGAAGTGTGTGTGTATGTGTGTTTTAGCACATAGATAAAACCAAGAAGAACTTCGGCTGAGAGGCAAGTGAACTTCCAAAAAAACCCAACAAACCCTAGTAAATAAATCAAGCAAACCTGCAAGTCAAATACATCACAAGTGTAATTCCTTTTCTTCAGGGCTTTGTGCCCTTTTCCAATGTAGTCAGTGTCAATTATTGTCTCCAGACATTAAAAACCTGGTGTCCTCACCATATTACTGGTGGAAGTGATGAAAGTATTTTGATGATAGTAAAATGAGTGAGCATAAGCACAAAGGTATTTAATGGTTCACCAAAATCTGCTTTGTTTCACTTTCAAGTTCATTCTCCTGTTGTTCTCACCTGCTCTTAATAGATCACTGGTAATCCAGGTGTAATTGAAAGAAGTGCCTAAAATTACTTGTATGGCTCTGTAAGTGAACAAAGAAACACATGACGTTTGTTCCAGTAGTGTAGTGGTGTTGCTGTACATAAAGATATGAAGAATATCTTTTTCTAATATAAACCGTCCTTATTTCACAGAGAACCTGTGGCCCATCACTCTTCTACATGAGATCATTGCACAGCAGAATGAATTTTGCAAAACACAGTGCAGATAATTTTAAAATGGGGTGGATTACTGTCTTGCTTTAACCTCAGTAATGATGACTGGTCTCAGTTCAGCTCCCATATGGCTTCAGTTTAGTTCTCACTTGGGAAGGTGTACACTTTGCCTGAACTGCCATCTTTTTTTCCGTTCTTTTTTCTTTTCTTCCCTGATAAATGAAATCATATTCAGCAGAATCAAGGAAAGAAGCATTTGAGTGAGCTGTGAAAAAAGAGCATGTTTTTTTAAAGTTGGTCTCTCCAGAGCTAGATTTGGGTGGTAGATGGGACAGGGTAGGAAAGTGTGCCCAGCTAATTGGTGTCTGTAGGCCCCCCAAATGTCTATTTGATGCCTTTCCTCAATAGCAAAAATAAGACATAGTTTAAATATCTGCTTGCGCTGTCGTAGGGCCTGTGATTTTGTTATCTGAGGAGCCAGATAATTTTTTGCAAGAAGTAGAGAAAACCTTTCTCTCATATGTTTGGGATTTGTTCATTTGGTTTTTAACTGTAGGTTCAGTGGCATCCTTTGTGCAATTTCATCTGTAAAGTGAAAATTTAAAAGTGACACGCAAGTCACTTAAGTATTTAAAAAACATTAACAATCCTTTCATGCTTAAATTTAAAGAAACCATCTGAATCTGAAATAAAATATTTTTGACATGGACTAAGCAGTTTGATCCAAGAGGTGCTCAAGTAGTTTTTTTCCACTTTGTAATTGGAAAATAACTTGCCAATATTTTTACTGTCAATATTAAGTGAAAATCAAGTTCATTGTTTTTAAAAATTTAATTATTGTAATTTTTTTTACAAAAATCTGAAATATTTCTAGAGAAGTTAAAAGGAGATCAGTGCAAATGTCCCTCCTGCTAGGCAGCTCTGACTGCTTGGTGCCAGGTCCTGGCTTTGGTAATTGGGTGTGTTGTTGCCTAAGGCAGCACAGCAGGATGCTGGGCCTGGTGTCCCCTCTGCACTCCCTGCCCGTGTGATTGAGTGATGCTTGTGCTTCCTGGCAAAGAACTGTTTCATTTCAGAGGGGAGGAGCGAATGCTCTTTTCTGTGGATGCCTGTTTTTTCCCAAGATTACTGTTACTTTTTACACTTATTTGTCAGCCACATTTCAAAGTTACTGAGTGTTCAGAGGTTGATGTGGAAAGTCTTGGCCAGTTGGTGATTTGCAGTCCTGGAGAGGGTTGTAAGTCACCTGAGATTTGCAAAGTGCAGGTCTTTGGTAAATGCTCGATATTTCACACTGCATTTATTTACTAGAGAGATAATACCTGAGGTATGTGCTGTACTCCTGGTCACAACTGTTGTTTACTTGTGCTCATTGTGCCAGTTTTTGTAATTATGACTGGAGAAAGTGCGATGCAACACTTTAATTGGTACATAAAACAAGCAGCGTGTTCCACTGCTAATGGCTGGGCTGTGTAGGGCAGTTCCTAATTAGACTAAAGAAGCACCAAATACTGGCATTGTCACAAACTGGCTTTCCAGCAACTTATTTACATCATAAAACCTGTGTATGAAAGTAGCTTGCACCCCTCCTTCCCTGTAAACACACGTTCCACGTTCTGTGAGGCAGATGCTGCACAATGAACGTCATCTAGGTAATGTAGTTTGGAGTATGGAGAAAGCATCTTGATAAACAGAATGCACAATTTCTATGGCTAGAAATGAGGGTTTAGAGCTTTCTAAAGAAGCCTTTTTTTTTTTTTTTAATAGATGTATTGCAAAGGCTCTGCTGTTTCTCTTTCCTGGCCAATATAATACAAAGGTTCAGCACAAAGACATCTTTTTTGAAGTCTATGGAGAAAGAGTTTGTAAAGGCTGGGATTGTACCTGTACTCTACTGGTTTTATAAACAGCATTTGCCACTCAGTTGCTAAAATGGAGATCAGAAGAAAGTGCTATTCCTGGGAGGAGGATAAAGCCACAGAACTGACTAAATGACAGGCTGTCTCTATCACAGGTTTATTATATAATTTTGTTTAAAACACAAATTTACCAGTTCGTCAAAGGGAGATGAGGCTTACAGTGGGGGTTGTGATGTTTTATTGGTGTTTTTATAATAAAATGCATTGAGGTTACTTGAAAAGAATGGGCTCAGAAGTATATGGAATTTATTACAAATCTGGTATAAATTGCATTTCTTGGAACTAAACTGATTCATACCAATGAGGATTTGAATATATTCAGAGTACAAAATGGCATTTTGTAGTAGTCCTTCTTTATAGTAAAGATAATAAAAGATCACACTAGGTGTTTAATTTCTATTTAAAATTGCAACAGTTTTTTAACAAAGATTATGTTGACAATATCATGGCCTCATTTTAGCATGAGTGATTCAAAAGAAAACAGCACTAAATATTCATGTTGAATTTAGCGTTTCTTCCCTATTCAGGTTTTTGTCTTATCAGTCTAGAGTTTTAGTGCTCCTTTACTCAAAAGTCACAGAGGCTGGTTGCCAGCCGCATCTCCTGTTTGCAGAAGAGAGAGTTCAAAAAGAATATTCTCTTAATAATCTGTTGGACAAGGAGCTTATGGTAGAGCCATCCCAGGTGAAGAGTTTAACACAGAAAAATTTATGACAAGCCAGGGGCTTTGGAGCAAAGCATGTGGCTGGACTAATAAAAGTGTCTCACAGTTACTGCTACAGGGCTTGGTCCTGCTTCCCTTCAAGCAAGGGACACAAGTCACATTGGCTATGCAAAGGCAGGATAAAGTCTTTCAGCTTGTAGAGCCCCTCAGCAGGAGGGGACACCTGTCCTAGCCAGTGAAAAAGGCATCAAAAGTAATCCTGAGCTGCCATTAACCCCATGCTGCTCCAGCACGGTCTGCTGCAGTATCGCCACCTCTGCATCCCACAGGGCACTGACCATTCAGCTCTTCTCTCTAGGAGCCTCAGGCTCCTTCTTACCACCACTGCATGGCTTACTTTAACATTAGGACAACATAAAAGAGAAAAGGAGGTTTGTGAAAAGTCACACAAGCCGTGTGTGTGTGTTTAGTATACCTGAAGGCTCATTACTTCCTTGTGGTAATCCTGCCAGGCCTCCTTCTTCAATCACTTCTGTGTCAGTCTGGCAGTCAGCTTCCTGCAGATATTATGCCCCAGACCACTGCTCCATAAGAGACCTCTGTTTTACACCTGCCACCCTTCTTATAATTGTATGATTTCACACCTTGTTCTAGCCCTGGCACTCTTCCAAGGAGTTCCCAAACGTCCACTAAAAAGTGGTTGGTCTTGAAGCACTTTTCTTCTTTTCCACTTTTCATGCTATGCATACTTCCCTATTATTTTAAACCACGGTATTAACGGAGGGAAACCCCTGGTAACCAGTCCAGGGCTTCAAAGTTATTAACAGGGCAGCTCTGGCTTCACCCTAAACTAGGCTTGTGCTGGTTCAAGTGCATTTCAAGATGCATCCATGCTAAAACTTTAAGAACTCAGTAGGCAACACAATACTTAATTCACAGCAACTTTGTGTTTCTTGAATTGCTTCTACCTGTTGCAACATTCAAACATTCCCGCAAGTTATTTACTTCCCAAAGTTGCTGGCTGTCTAGATAAGCATCCCAGCCACTCTAACCAAGTCTGGTGTCCAGATCACCCAGAGAGATACAGGTTGAACTGACAAGGGTTTAGCTCCAGTCTGAAGGCATTTAAGCTGATAATTTCCAGTATAAATGTCTGTTGTTAATGTTGCCTAAAAAATACCAGGTAGAGGAGGAATTCTGCTTTTTCTGTGTAAGCAGTCTCCTGTCAGAAAGCTGAGTGAGACAGGGATTGGCAGGAGGAGGAAAGGGGCTGGAAAGCCTGTAAGCAGAGAAGAGCTCTGTGCTGGAAGGCTGCTCTGTATCCTGGGTTCAGAGGAAGGCAAAGCGGTGAGGGGATGAGAGGAGGGGAAGTGCAGAGGCTGCCTGGGCAATGGGGCAAGGCAGAGTCGGAAAATAAATGAGGGCTCACGGCAGATGCCGATTCCTCAGCCAGCTTTTCTTGGCAATGAATAAAAAGGTTAAAGCAAGGAAAAGTTATATTTATTTATATATGTGTGTGTATGTAGATGTGTATGTATGTATGTATTTTATTTTTAAAAGGTTTCTCTTATTTCCAGGTTTTAAATTATTTCAGACGTTGCCTCTATTGGAGGTGCCACAATAACTCAAAGCTTCACAGAGACAAATCTATTATTGCTTATATCACAGGAATGCCCAGAGGCCTCTTGTAGGGACAAAGCCCCATTGTGTCAGATGTTATGGAAACATCATGTATATCTTTGATTCATAGTGGATTTTGAATCACCCTTAATAGTTCAATATTTTTTCCCCATCAGTAAATTTCAGTTTTCAAGCTTTGAAAGGGGCTTTGAAAGGGCTTTTCTAGGTTCAGGCAAAAATTTCTACAGATCACTAAAGCCACCTCTGCATACAATTTCTATATACTACCATTGGCAAATACCAACAGTAGACAATAAAAGTAGATGTAAGTGATTCTGGGAATGTATCAGAGTGGTAGATTCAAACATTAACTGTAAAAAGATTTGGAAAACCAGACATGTATTTAGACATCCTATGACCAAAAATGAGGGAGAGAGAAATGTAATGAAAACACTAAAGGATCTTTTGGAAAAATTCAGTGTAATATTTTCAGTAAAGTATTGTCAGTTGTATTTTTTTTCCAAGAACTGTAGGATCTGTCCTAGCTGCTGATAAGCTGCTTTTTTGGATATGATAGTGTAACAGACACAAGGCTGACTCTGCAGTGTAAAGTTTCCTTTTGAGCATGCCAATAGTGGGATAGTTGTTTGCACCATTTAACAGCAAACTCTGTAAATAATCTTTGGAGGCCACTAAGGCTATTAATTTATTTTAACAAGTGCTTCTGTGAAGTCCTGGCTTTGTCCACAAATGGTAATTTTATTAATTATCTGAATGCATCAACTTTGAATTGTTTCAGCATAATAAAATAGCATCTACTATGCACAAATGCTGGAAGACATTTAGACTATGACTGTATAAAGTGATGCTTTGTGTTGTTCAGACTGGTGTTAGCCAGAATTTTGTTAGCACCACTCACATCATCAAGGTATATCCAAAACTACAGCCAACTACCCGGGCAGCTTTCACTGCAAGTTTCTCACATATTATTCTTCTTCACTCCATTTCTAAAGTCTTATCTCCCTTGTCCATAGCCAAAAGCTACTAACTTGGAACAAAGTTCAATCAAGGCCCAAACATAATGAAGAAGGAGAAATCACAAAAGATGGAGTTAATGGCTGCGGCTACCGCTGTGGATCCTTTTGCCACAGGCTCTGAAAGTCTGGAAAATTAATCAAAGTTCAATCAAGGGTGTATGATATTGCGGCTGCCGCAGCAGCACTGCCTGCTGTCACCTGGGAGCTGTCCATTAAAACCAGCTCCCTGCAAACCATCCTGCTATCGATGTGCTATCCCGGTCGGAGGGGGTAGTCAGATGCTACTCCAGGACATTGCTATGCCTTCTGCTTTCACTCCTGGGTAAACTTCGAGTTCAACACGTGTTTTAGACATAGAAAGAACAGGCACATGTCCAGAGTAAGTTAGTAAAAGAGGTGGTTTTAAAGCAACCTACTAAGTGGAGGATGGGTGAGCCTTTCAAGGAAGTTTTCTTGGAATGTCACTGTAAAATAGGAACTGACATTTCTTCCCAGTCAATTAGAAGAGGATGTTGGTGAGAAAAGATAACTGAGAGTAAAAGTTCTGTTTAAAGCATAAAGCTTCAGAAGGGAGGGAGAGCTGGTAAATATGTTTCTAACAGGCATCGATTGTCTAGGAGTAACAGCACTTGAAGTATGGTTGTTAGACTCAACCATGTGGTCAGAAATTTGTAGCTTATGAGCTTGGAAAAGAATCTTCAGCAGATACACTCTAATAATTTTTTTACAATAATTCTTCATCCAAGAATTCATTTAAAAATACAGAATGTTTGCCGTTTATTTTATTGCCTGGGAAAAGGTGTCCTGTAACCTGTTTGATGTTTATGATTAAAACTTGGCAACAGTTGTAGGCAGGGAAAATTCATCTTTCATTTTATCAGTCTGCCACTGAGACATGTCCTAGTCATCTCTCTAATACTCTAACACTCCCATGAAACAAAGCAAAATTGCCACCACTGGTATTACTGCAATGTTACTCATCAGTTATTATATGCTAGAGCTTAAACGGTTGAAAAACCACTACCAGGTATTAAAGAACAAGAAGGACAGAAAAAAAAAGTGCAGAAAAAAACCCCAAACCCACAATGAAAAGGAAGGAAAATGCTGGAGGCTGTGAAAATAAATACAAAGCTCCACAGAGTAGGTGAAAGGTCTCCTGTATTGGTAGGACTCGGTCATCTTTGGGAAAAAAAAAAAAACAAGAGCATTTACTGTTTCAGGTGTCACAGTGCCAACTCTCCTTTGCTTTACCCATGTGAATATGAGTGGCTACCAGTTTTATGGCAGGCATTTTATTCTGAGTTTGACACACCTCTGGCCTGATGTCACACCCTTTGGCCCGAGGGCACAGTCGTGGTTCCTCTTATGACAACACCAGGTCTCTGGAATTCTGTCTCAGCCCTTTCAATCAGATAGCATAAACATGTCTGTCTCCCCATTGTATTTCTGCCTGCTTCATCAGTATATCTTAACTGAAATTACTGGTACTCTTTTGATAAACCATTAGTGTTAGGAAGGGGGTTGAATTTTTCTGTTAATTACTAAATCTTGGTGACAGGCAGAATCTGCTTGTTAAAACTTGTGTTGTAATTTGAGGATTAAATGCTGCACCTCTGAGAAACATCAGTATCAAAACTGATTTGCTCTAAGAGACTTAAGGTTGTTAGGAGCTGCAGTCTGACAAAGTAGATTCCTTAATAATAGAGTTACCAATTAAATGTTTTAAACTCCTCACAGGACTTGCAAGATTAGAGGGCAGTCAGTAGAATTGTGCAGGAAGGGAAATGTGTAGCCAATACAGCTCTTACCTTAATCCCTGACAGTGAAAGACTTCGACTCCCATTATTGTTTGGTTATTAGATAATACTTGAAAAGCGCATTTCACGTGATAGTGTCTTTCTCATCTATCCCAAAGGTTTACAGGTTCTTATTCTTTGCTAGCACTTTTGTATAAGCCCACCCTAAACTAGACTGACCATGCAAAGAAAGATGGGCAGGGCTGCTAAGAACCCTTGTGGGTGTTGTCCTCACTGCAGCATTCCCATCTCACCCAGCCAGCCAGAGATATTGCTCTAAAGAGTATCTCAGACATATGACACTCATATATAAAAAATGATGCTGTTCTTTCCCATCCATTTAGACAGAAGCTGCATGCTTCACTGCAGTTAAAATATTTAGGAAGGCAGAGAACAGAACCAGTAATTAAGACAGTTTTCTATCTCATAGCCCAGGGTGATGAGGAGGGAGCAAAGAGAGTCCTTTAGTGCATGTCTAAAACTTGATTCAGGCAAGTCGCTTTAAATATGCTTTTTTTTGGGTAGCACTGTGTTGGGATTCTTGCTTTTGTAGCAATTATTCCCATCTTAATATTCACTGCATATATCTATATATGTATAAAATATTTCTACTTCTGTATTTTTAAATATATTTTTAGGGGTTACACAACTTCAATTTTGGTACTTCTTTGGCCTCTTTGCAAGTGTTAGTTACAAATACAGATTTGGGTTGTGAAGCCCTGTTCTTGAATTTTAAATTTTGCTTTACAAAACATTTTAAAGATGATAATGTCACTATGTAAGCTCTTTATAATTTCTTTTCTTGTAATCTTTGGTTGTACATGTTGAAATGTAAGTATAGAAAGCTACTAAGCAAAAGGGTGAAATGTGTAATGTTTAACATTATAAATGGGTAAAAAGACAGAACAAACAATAGGAGCAACCAGTGAGTTCCCAAATGGCTGAGATTTTACCTGAATGCTCCAGGCTCTCCACTGGGGCAGATGGTGTTTATTGAAAAGCTGGGGGAGAGTGGAGAAAGTACAGAAGCAACACTGCTGGCAGAGGAGATACAGACTTTAGACGTGTTAAGGCTCTGAATTGTAAAATTCTCCAAAAGGATCTTATAAACTTAATTAGAAATTTTTTGTAAATGCCTTCAAACCCTGGAATGAAACTGTAAGCATTTAACAGAAAGGCCCAGTTACCACAAAACTGGTGAACTCACCATTGTGGCTTATGGGAGCAATGGATTAACTCTCCTGCTTTCATTAGGAGGGAGAAAATGCTGTATTTGTTTGTCATCAAGTATATGCTAAAAGTTATGTTTCTTTTGCTCAGTGCAGAACAGCACTGAAGGGAGGAAACTGAAACACTAGAAAGCAAATGAGTGGAATAGAGTAATACCTGAAGTACATGAATGATGTCAACAAGTTAAGGGGAGCAGCGTTTCCTTCTGGTGATCCTAAGATATCTTCAAAAAGATTTGCACAAAGAATGGAGAGAATCCAAATACACAATTATAGAAATCATCAGAAGCAGGGGAAGGCTTTGGTAGGAGAATCATCAGCAGGACTATCTCCAGTAGCAAAGAGATTAATAGGATATGACGTGAACAATTGTACTGATTAGCTCAGAGAAGTCGAATCAGGTATCTTGGTTTATTCTGTTTCACATTTTAAAGTAATGTCCTTAACACCAGTACACTGAAAAGCTTTTGCTGTATGATGCACAACTACACCATGTTGTAAAATGTGGTACCATTCGTGCTAAGAAAAAGTCTTGAAAAAGGATGTAACTTAAAAAACCCAAATTTATTAGATGGC
This sequence comes from Pseudopipra pipra, assembly GCF_036250125.1. Lineage (NCBI taxonomy): Eukaryota > Metazoa > Chordata > Aves > Passeriformes > Pipridae > Pseudopipra > Pseudopipra pipra. The sequence continues at coordinate 11,623,129 of NC_087560.1, read as the reverse complement.
AAAGTGTTACAGAATCAAATTTTTCAGAGACAAATACGTTGTGGCATAAAGCAACCATTAATAAATGTTAAAAAGAAACTTACTGTTTGGGCAGGTCTTTTCATAATTGTTAATGGCAGAGTTTCTCCATCCCAGTGACTCTCAGTGGAGAGGCAGAGTTTCACAGGGATGGGTCAGTGGTGCTGGTGTTGGTGATGTGTCTCTGGGTTTGCCATACACACTACTTTAAATATTAGCATTTTGTAATGGTCAGTGCTCACTTCACTACTATTGTGAGCTACAGAAGAAAAGTAATGCACTGAACAGTTAGATGAAAATTAGTGCTGAAGCAAAGGTGCAAATGCAGACATTATTCAATGAACTTATTTTTGTTGGGTTCGATTTGTCCAGTTGCACTAAATGGGATGTAAACAGCAAAATAGGGATAAATACTTGAACTCTGGTTAAACTGTCAGTGGAAAACAGTTTTGGACACTTTATACCTCAGTGTTATCTGCTTGGCCACCTTACAAAATCGGCCTACCTGGAAATACTGAACAAGAGATTTGGGGTTCTCTGTTGCTTAGATGAGAACTGGAGTGCCTTACCTATTCTTCCACAGATCTTAGGAAACCTTCTCAAGTACTCCATGCCTTTAGCAGGCCTATTTGTAGTTTGGCTAGTGCTCAAAACCTACGCTGCAGCACACTAAGTTTAAATCTATTTTCATCTTCATGTGCGCAGATTTGTTAAATTTTAAAAAAACTTCAAACTTGCAAGTTGTTTGAAACCCACAACTGTCTCTATGCCTTGCTGACAGGGCATCAGTTCTCCTCATTGTCAAGGTCTATTTCCTCCTTCCCCTCCTACCTCTGCCTTCAGTCCTGGACAGAATTCCTACTCCAGTTGGCTTTTCTCCCTGAAAGGTGACCCAGTGCCCAGCAGTCTGATCACAGGGCTGACCGTTGCTTCACGTGTCTTCTGAGAAGTGAAACCTTTAATCCACACATCTCTCCAAGGCAATAAGCGAGCAAAGCATTAATTTAGTGCTAAGATCTTTGCCAGCACTGATTTAAGTAAGAGGGGACATAGTGTATTCTGTGTTTGGAATGCAGGCCAAGCAGGCAGGACACAGAGGTTAACGCCGTTGTGCGGCTGGCTCTGGTAGAAACAGTGTGAAGCAGTAGAGTGTGGTTGGGAAATTTAGGATTTACATCCCCATTTGCCTGGAGAAGACAGAGCAAAGACCAAACCTATTCCCAACATTTTAGTCAACGCTTGATTAGTTTCTTGATATTCTTTTTAGAATGCTTTTTTTGGAATCAAACACCAAAATTCAGGTCACAAATGAATTGTAAAAGTCAGGAGAAGTCTTTTTCTGTGGATTGTATTGCACTTTGTGCTATATCCCTCAGTTTCCATTGCAGGGATTCACTGTAATTAATTTCCATTTTTAAAATATCCTAGATAATAAAATCAGTTAAGAGCAGCAGCTTTTTGTTTATAGTCAGTTCCATGTGTTGGAGCTCTTCTCAAAACTATGAACATTGTTGTGTTTTACATCTCTCTCCATTTGTGCTGCTCTGTTTCTTTCCACAAGACACTGGTTTGCCATTAGGTTTTGGTGCTTGAAGAAGAGTTATACAAGTCACCCTCTAGTTTCCATTTTGGTCATTCTTTGAGAGACATCTTGGTAAGTGCCCTGTACAAGCAGGCTTGAACCTGCAGTTACTGAAAACACTGTTAATATGCCACTATTTCTTTAGAAAATGACCTGTAGGTACAAACTGTGCCTTGCACATCACATTATGGTAGAGATCTTTGGGTTTTGCTAAAAGGTGCACAGATAGTAAAACACTGAAAAATTGCTAATCAGAAATAGTGAATAGTTTAAAAAGAACAAGGCATGAATATGTTCCCATTAAATATTCATTGAAAAAGCTTGAATAATGAAAACAATGCTTGAAATAAAAGACTCTTAGTAGATAATTAATTAACAAAAAAGTAAATTGGTCTTAAATTGTTTGCTATGGATAGTTAGCCTATTTAATAAGAATTATCATCTTCCAGGCAAATGGTAGCTAGCTAGTAAATAGGTTTTTCCTGGGAACTGGCTAGAGGGGAGAGCAGCTCTCCACACATCTAAGTTTTAGTCACTTATCATTTTGAAGTCAATTCAGACCTTCTGGCAGTTTATGTAATCTTAAGACACTCTTCCCACCTTTGTTGCAGAATTCTCAATCAGGTTGAGCCCTTTTTACTTACATCGCTGCTTATTTCATTAAGAAGGAAATATGATTTTAGTAACGAGGTGTGCCTTTGGCTTTGAGTTATCATCTTGAGAGAGCAGCTAGATTTTGTCCTCAGCACAGAACAGATGCTTTTAAAACACTGCTGTTAAGATTTACCTCAGATAAGATGATGTTGGCTGTGACTTCTCAGACAGTTTTCCCCTCAGTTTACAAGGCCAGTGATAATCTCTGTGTAACTGTCTTGGGTTCCCAAGAGGGAAGTGCCTGAGGCACCTTGCAGGGACCAGAGGTGGTACTGGAGCCTCCATGCAGTGCTCTGTTGGGTAAGGATCAAGTCACCACTGGTGGTTGACTCTTCTCACACCTCAGGGTTTTTTGCCAGAGGTATCTGGCAGACCATTCCATGAAACTAAATCCTCCTTTCTGTACTTCCATCCTGGTCAATAGCTTAGCGGAAGAAATAAGGTACAGGGTGGAGAAACCTAGGGATTTAGGCAAGCATACAGTTCATGATAGAACCAGATTCTGGTGTCACATTGGCTTTATCCTGGCCTGGTTCCAATTACTGCCATGGACTTAATATTGACTGTACTCCAGTACATGGCTATATGTAAATTAGGTTCTCCTTAAGGGTTGTGCATTTATCTAGCAAATAGTAAATAGGATTAGTAGAAGACGACTAATAAACCAACAATAATAATATGTTAGCTGTCTTCTCCCTACAGCCATCTTATTTCCTGCTGCCTTTCCTATGGGATTACGGTATTCATCTGGTCAAACATTGTCCTGGTATGTTCTTACAAGGATTCCCTCTGAGTTCAGTGCAACTTGCTCATGTTTGTCTCTGGTACAGTACAGTGTATTCCTGAGTTAGGAGAGTGCAAAGAAATGATCTACAGGAGTTAGAAGTAGAGAGCGGGGAGAAGTGTTTTGTCCTGGGGTGTTGTTTTGGTTTTTTAAATAGGTGAGAAAGGACTATGACAAAAATCCTGCTCTAACTCATGAATGCAACCCAACACCTGAATAACTGAAACCAGATTTTGGCCCAATTACTAGAAAGTAATTCTTCTCCTGTCTTTATGACCTGTACTTCTGTTAATAGGAAGCTTCAACTTCATAAAAAGAAATAAAATTCAGCCCTAACTCAGAAGTAAGTTGATAAGGGGAAATGTTTTAACTTTAAAAAATGCACACCCCACTCAGTGAACCTTTGAGACCTGCAAATGTTTAAAAAGAAAAAAAAAAAACTGCAGCAGCTGCAATTTGAAAAACAACACTCCGACGCTAAAAATAAGTAATTTTACTTGTAAGTACCTCACAGCTTATTTGCAGATAGTTGTACACTCGGAGAAGAAAAAAAAAACAACCCTGTAATAGGCCTTAGGTCAGCTGCATTGATTTAATGCATTACTTAGGCTGCCAGAGCAGAGGTAGAATCTCCTCGCACTGCATTAGGAGCGCCTCAAGCCTCCGTGACTCCTTTTGATCAGATCTCTGTGAAAGATGAGTGTCATGCCCTCTTCAAGCCAGCTGTGAGGGGACTGCCCTGCGACTGGAGGCGCGCGCTGGAGCACAGCACTCCGGGGCAGCGAGGTGAGAGCTGGCTGCAGAGGTGAGAGGCAGACACAACTTCGTACTGTAGGTCTGGAGAACACCAAGGGGGAGGATCTTATTTCACTCCCCTGTGCACAGCCTGAGCATACATCAGACCTTGAGGTGCTCAGAGTCAGACAAGAGTAAAGAGGCGTGTGATGGTTCTGCCTTAGTACTTGTACAGGCAGGAATGTTTCCAGTACTTCTTTGTACAACTCACTGAGGGAATGGGAAACTGTTTTATAGCTCTGGAAACATAAGCACAGTAAGAATGTCTGAGGTAAGGAAAGTTCTTTGCAGTTCTATATGAATGTGTGTTTTTACTGTGCAACTTTTACTTGTGGCTATGCACTGTGGAGATATAAAAAATCTTGCAATGGTGTTGTTTTGGGTAATGAACAATGGAGATGAGAGCTGTAGGGAGCTGTAGTCTCCATTTCTTAATTATAAAAAGATACTAGGAAAGTAGAAAACTAGTTTCTGTAAAAAATCCAGGTTTTCTTTCTGCCGTGAACTGTAAACAACTGTATGACTTTTCTGTTCTACAGCAAGTAATGCAGAATTGCAGGCTGATTATAATAAGCAGAGCCATCACTTGTGTAATTGTTTTCCAATTGAAGTAGTAGCATCTAAATCATAAATACTTGACAATGTTTAATTGTACAAGTCCTCAATATACATTAATAGCAATAAAATCTGTGATTTGTGACTCAGATGTGTTCTGAGTCAAGTGCTTTAAGCAGATACATTATCATTATCATGACGTATAAATGCACTGGAGAGGAGACAACAATGTAATTTCACTATGAAGTTCTTTAGAAATTACTACTAAAGTGGAGTCTAATGTATGCCCTTTATATACTATTTATTGTTGACTATTTAGCATCCAGAAAATAAGGCCAGTAATTCTTTTCTTAGGATCAGTCTGTTTGTATTTCAGGGCAGGGGGGAATGGGGGGGGGGGGGGTTGAGTATGAGGGGAGGGGGGTCCTGGGTTTTTAAATATATTGTGCTCATTAAATGTCTTGTTTTCTGATGCATTTAACTTCTTATTTAATTTATTTTGATTTTTTTATCACATAGAAAAATAAACATGGTTTAATTGTCAGGTCATACATAATGAGGGTTTTTTAGATGTGTTTAAGATACAGCATTTTACTTTCTGGTTTATTAATTGGTCAAATACTTCCAGTGCTCTGTGAAAGGAATTCTTGGTTTAAAAATGAGGAGAGGGCAGATCACTAACCCAGGGGAGGACTACTCATACACACAGGCTGTGGTTTATCCTTCTGTAAAATCCTATGGATAAAAAGTGACACTATCCCCCCCCCTCTTTCTTTTCTTATTTTTTTCTTTTTTTTATTTTTTTTTCTTAATGTTTTTCAGTTTGAATAACCTGGAAGCCAGGCAACATTCTGATATTTTGGGGTATATGGGAGAGGGAAAATAAACTAGTTTTGTTTTAATTTAAAACAAACCATTGTTTGAAAGGCATTTAACAGTCAAATTTCACATCTGATCTGAAGTTGGATTTTATTGTGCTCATTTAGTCGAGATTGTTGTTCAAGCAATTTCTATACAATTTTTTGTAATTCATGTAACTACTTGGCTTCTTGAACCTCGGGAGCTGATTGTTTGTCTTATCTCTTGGTGAGCTAACTCTGCGTTATGTTGCAAAACCTTGGGGCATGTTGTGTTTCTTCGTGTTCCTGCAGTCTGCAAGTGAAGTCAGCTTCATTAGTTTCATGATGGCACATCAGTGCATGGCTGGTGTTGCCGCTTCCTTCAAGCTACTCCCGGAGCATGATCTGGGCTGCCTTGGTTTGGATAAGCTTGTAAGGATTTGTCAGCCAGATGTGACAAGATTGTCAAGAGGCAAGTAAAGAAGGAGATCTGATATTAATCAGTGCATAGCTTGGAGCCAAACTTTCTCAAATGCAGTGTAGCAACATGTTCTTCTCATTTACTGCTTCTCTTTGTGGCTATAGAACTGCCACTGTCTGAGTTTGACGGTTAAAAGGGATGCCAGCTAATAGTCTTTAATTGTAAGGATACAATTCTAGGTGGGAAAAGATCATATGCTTCTATTTTTAACATCCTTTTGGAAAATACAGTTCAGTTTGCTGTAAAATATGCAAGCGTTGTGTTAGACAAGAGTCTCTGTTTCTGTACTTTGATTTTTAAAACACTGAAATTGTGGCTCAGCTCTCAGTGCTGGAGGAGTGGGAAGTGGGGAGTCTCGCTCCATTCCAAGTCATGGGGCAGAGGGGGTCTAGCATTATTTTAACTACTAACAACAGTGTTGGTTTGCTTTGTTCTAGTGATTAGAACAATATACACTGAAGAATACCTTTCGAACTGCTTCTTTTACAGAAAGGGGAAAAATACGGATTTTGAAACACGCATTGTGTATTCAATTAGATTATTTACCATTCTATGTATAGTGCTGATAGGGTTTCTTTATAATCAGTATAACTGCAATTCTGTTTGAATTAAATGCTAGAGTTTTGAGTAGTTTGCAGCTTAATCAGACTTCTGACAATAAGTGAACATGTAAAAAGTAACCTTATGTTATGGAAAATACATTTTTAATATACTTAATATATATGGACTTTTGATTGATTGGTTTGTTGTTTGGTTTGGGTTTTTTTTAAGCAATTGTTCTGTTTATTCTTTGAACTACTGAACCATCTACAACCATTTCAGAACCCTAAGAATAATGGTAACTGCAAGCATATCCAAACATATCCAAACCTGCAGGAGAGCTGAATCTTCACAGAAATAGGAAAAATTATTACAAATGCTGGGCCACTTCACAGGCTTTACTATAGCCGAGATGAACTTCTTCCTCCTGAGGCTGCAGCAAGGTTTGGCCTTTTGATACCAAATGTCTTGACTTCCAGCTTCCGTGTCTGTTCATGATACTGTTAAAAGGTCTGTTCATACATATTGAGCTTGTCACTCCATTTCCAATCCAACAAGCCAGTGATTTATTTGGTTTGCAGTAATAAAGCCTTCATTACGATAATATTAAATACACCTCTGATAAGAACAGAAATGTTCTCATTTTGTTTTAGATTACAGCTTTTGTTATGAACACGTTTAAAAGGCACTTTTTGTGGGATTTGGCATTTAGTAAACATTTTTCATGCAGATTTGAGCTAAAATTTAGGTATAGATCTTGAATTGGTTATTCCAGCAAAATATCCACCAAATGTAAGGAAGAAAAAAATGGTTTTGCCCTCTGGGTCATGTCCTGCCCTCTCTGGCTTCAGTGGTGCAGGAATTCTGAGTTCCTATGTGCTGGCAGCCAGCAGGTTTTGTCCTAGCAGATGCTACAGTTGAAGTTTTACAACAAATGTCATCACCTTTCTTCTATTTAGTTTTTATTTCTTATTATTTTGTTTCTAGTTGCCATTTAAAAAATCTGCTTAGGGATTGAAATTTCAATATTCAGACCCCCAAAAAATATTATTGAGGGAATAAGGAAAAGTGGCAGTTTTTAACAGACTCCAGTCTTTTTAGAATAAAGAACAATGACGTTTTCATTCCACGCTTTAAACTTCACCACCACACTTGTGGTAGTATGGTTTCTTTAAACAAATAGGGGAGGAAAAAAAAAGTAAAAAAAAAGTGCAGATTTTTTACTTCAAATTTCCCATATAGATTATCAATGAGAAATGGGAATTTTTCATATGGAAGTAGCTGATGTCTGAAAACGAGTGAAAAATTTCCTCACCTGTGTTCAGTAAAAAGGGATACTGAGTTTTAAATTGTGAAATTACCAATGGAGCTACACTGTTGCGTAAAATATTGCATAACTGGAGCACCACAGATAGCATCGTGTATATGTGTACAAATACTGTTTGGGTTTAAAATTTATGAAATTGCATTAAACAGAATTGTGTAACATTAAATACTTTAGAGAGCTGTTATTTTTCTTTTATTCTTTAATCTGTGTCTTCACTCTGTAACAGGAAAAAGGAAGAGATTTAAGCATGCATATTTTATGGCTTTGAGACTTAAGTAGTGGTGTGAGGAGCTGAAAAATTTAGGATTGTCTTTGAAACATTAACTCACCCCCATTGCACACATACAACATTTTATGAACGAGGTAAAAAAAGTTAAAGACATTTTAAAGGCCTTGTGTTTGATTTCTACTAATATTCCTCATTTCTCTGATGTTTGTGCATTTGTGTTAACACTTATTGCTTGCTAACATAAGGCTTGGAGTTGAAGATTAATTAAACTCCTTTCCATCTCACCATATTCTCTGATTCTGTGATTCAGTCCATGGCCAGGTCTGTAGGTTCAGCATTTGTGTACCATGCTTAGCATGTCAGTAGAGATAAGTAGTATGTGCACAATTTATTTCTTAGATTAAATAGCATCAAGTGCTTTATCATACAAAATTTCACACCATTTCTGTCCAGTGACTTATCTTTACCCCTAAAGCCTGAGCAATTTTTCTCATCAGTAAGCAGCAATCTGTTACTCATTTTGGAAATGCATTAATAAGAACGATTTTTTTTCTGTAAATTTATTAAAAAGGGAAGTTACTGTAATATCTTTTGATAGATGCTGCTTAATACCAATAAAATGTTTCTGACCTACACAGGCTAGGGCAGGGATGCCGTGGGAACTGTAGCATCACAGTCTGTTTCAGAATCAAAAGTAAATAGCAACTGTAAGATAATGATGATGTGATCTTTTTCCTTCCTCAATTTGTATTTCTTCTTTTCATTTCCAAACCGAACAGTAAAAGAGGCTCTAAATATGTCCCCGAGGTGGACCGAGCTGTCTGTCAGCACTCACCTGTTGTTAACAACTGAGATTAATTACAGCATCAGCCAGTCTATCTACAAGCATGTTGCTGAATGGCAAAATTAAGTTTTGCTGTCCAGTGCTTTTTGTTTAAAGAGGAGCAGCCTGAGTGTGTGTGCTCACACACACACGCACACACACGCACATTCTTTTCTCTTTATAATTATTTTGACAGTGCCATTAACAAGAGCTGCCCTAAGGGGCCCTTTAGGGTAGGTGACATGCATGAGGAGTGATTTTCATCCCACAAGCTGTGCCGTGATTAGAGTTTGGCCTTGTAGCGTCGCTGCCTTCCTCAGAGGCGGCTCCCTGCGCTCCCCGCCCGGCTGCAGTGCCCGGCACTGCCCGGAGCTCCCCCGCCTCGGCCGGAGCTGCCGCGGAGCCCGGGCTGCCGCTGCCTTGGGAGGCTGTGCTTCGTTCAGTCCCTTATCTCAGCTCCTCGCTCTTAGGACTCTTCTCAGTTAGAAAAACTTTTTAACCAAGTGGCAACACGTGGACTCTTAGTCCATAACTCAGTAGCCAGCCCAAACTGCCTTTTAAATCCACAAGCATTTGACAGTGGTGCCATCCTGTGCAGGTATGCACCGCATTTCAGTTCTAGCTTACTGAGCTTATTCACTCCCTCCACCTTTTTGTATGTTTTTGAGGATGTTTTAGTCAGTTGTTACAAGAACAATTTAACATTTTCAGCTCAGTGTGCTCGGCTGCACCCTCAAGAGAGATTTGGTGAAATTCTAGGCCAAAATTGGCTTTGTTCAGCCCTGCCGAGGGAGAGGGTAATGGAGTAATTCAACTTGCTGCAGGATCTATGTTGTAATTACTCTGTTCACGTGTATTCTCAGGCTGTGGCTGTTTAAAAGGAGGTCAGGTTTTGGTATCTGACCCCAAATAAACAGTATGAATATATACATAAGGATCCAGATAATTAATGGGTTGTATTCCATGGTCTTATCTAGAAAATGTATTGAACTTGTGGCCTCTGTGTTCTTTTAGGAGAGAAATCATAACATAATTCCCCCACAGAGAAGGGGTAAGTGGGACTTGAGTGGTATCAGCACCAGCCAAAATTTTCAGTACAATAGGTGTTAAGTTCAATTCTTAAATCCATGTTTGGGCTCTGAAACAAAAAGCTTTTTGTCTGTGCTTTTCAAAGGTTCTTGTACCTCCTAAGCTTGGTAGGAGTAGATGGTTGGTGTGAATGAAAAACAGCCCAGTCACCAAGGAGTCATGGTCAGTTTGGGGACTGAACTGTGAACGTAACGTTGTGTTTAGTTCCACTGTGAAAGGCAAGTTGTGGCCCACCTTCCCCATCTGTCTCCTAGTTGGTGTCTTAAGCAGGAGAGAAAAAAAATTTTGCTAAAATATTTTACAAATAAGCAGCTTGTCAACTTAATCATCTGGGCCAGCATTTTAAACATGTCTGTCTGAATGGAGAAGGTTGGAGCTGTTTGGTCAGTGCTCTGTCGCATCCGTGCACAACTTCACTTAATTAAAAGCTCAAAATACAGAAGATATCAGACTGGATACAAGAAGCTGTAAGGCTTGTTTGCTTCTCATGAAAGTTGTTTGTTGTTACCTATGTTTATTAAATAACTGTATTAACAGCAGCTATTACTTCATAAGAAAGAGTTTTTTTGAGATAAGACTGTGGAAATAATGTATGCATTCAGTCCAGTATAATTAGAAATCTTATAAGGACTTTTTTCTCATTTTAATAATTTTATGTAATTATTTATTTTAGTCTTAAGTATTTTTAAAGTTTAGTGTAGAAATAGCAGAACTTTTAGCAACCAAACGTACTGGAGTAGGCAGAAATGTACTTGAATGCAAATCCATTTGTTTCAGGGGCTCAGGCTGAGAAAGGCAGGCAGTGTGTGTATGCTGTGGTGCTGGTGAACTTAGCAGGGCCTTAAACAGGGGACAGAAGAAACCACCACAATGCACAATCCTGAGCTGAACATGTGCAAGCTGTAGCATAGGCCAAGTCTTTGTGCAGAGTAACTCTCAAATGGGCCTTGCTGTCAGACTTGTGCACGTGTAGGTGTGTTTCAGTGCCCTGTTGCTCCCTTTTCCCCGTTCCCTGGGTATCCTCCCAGCTCTACTCCCAGGCAGCAAAGGGGTTCCATATTCTGTCCATCCTCCAGGCATCCTGTTACCTCTTTGAAGTGAGCATGTCAGGAAAAAGAAAATGGCCCAGAGCCTTTCCTTGAAGATGCTGCAGGGGCCCTGCTAATGGTCTCTGCAGGCAGATGGGATTCAGAACCTTATTAAATGTGGAATACATTGAAACTTTCAAGGAACAATTAGAGGTATAAGGTGCTTAATCTAACAGATATAATACCAATATGCATTTTAGGCCTAATTGTTGGGCTATGTCTTCAACAAGTACTTGCACCATCTAGAGCAGCCCAGCTCTTTTTGCGATTGTACTTGGAATATGCTGGAATATATTTTAGTTTCAATAAACTACAGGGAGCTCAACAGGGTATTTAAAACTGAAGTCTGTCTTCAGGAAGAATACACACAAGGGCTAAATAGGTACTATGGAGTGGACAGGGGGGACACAAACACATATGAAATGGATAAAACCCCAAATATCAGTCTGATACGAGTAAGCACAGCTGGATTTTGATACAGTGAAAATAAGAAAATGTAAATTGAGAGCTTGCTTTAAATCATGACAAAACTGACAGACAGTATTATTTATCAGCAGAATATATCCTTAGGGAAAGTGGCAAAAGTTGCCTGACAAACAATGGACAAAGCAAAGCTTTGCTGATTGTATGATGTGGAAAAGTATGGCATTGACAGAGATGCTTAAGATAAGGGGGTTTTAATTTGTCTCTGCTTTCAATGGTTGTGCTTAAGATTCAAATGCAAAAATAATCAAATGGGTGATGAAAAACGAAGATTTACTTGAACTTTGCAAACACAAGAAACCTGGTGGATAACAGTAAAAACAGGAAAGAAAAATTGATCAGGAAGACAACTTCACATTCATTTATAATTACTGTTCTCTTTACTGAAAGATGCACACAGATTTAGATTTGGCTTTTCATTTAGCTGTGGCCTGTACTTTTAATTTAGGAGGTAGTAGAGCTATTCATCACTTTGCTTCCCTTGCAGATCTTCTACAAGGTGCAAGAAACAAGATATTTCCAAATAACTAGACGTATGTCCCATGTTTAATTTTATTTCTTCCCCTGCTATAAATCCTGCCTCTTCTTATACAAGTGTTCTTACTGCGGAGCAACTGCATATCTATTCTGCAGAAATGGGACATGTCCCAGTTTTTTCCTATAGGATTTGTGCTTACCAGGGCACGTATCATGGTGGGTTACATATGTTCAGTGGGATTACCTTTTCTAGGAAATGATGGTGTGATGGCCACAGGAGCTATGGCTTGTTGCTAGAAGCCCTCAATAGAGAGCATGGAAAGCAGTATCTGTTACAGCTCATCTATTGACAGTTTCTCTCACCTATTTGTTTTAAGTAACTCCTATTTCTTCTTCAAACGTGCATTTTGAACTGACAGGAATTTCTAAGCCCTGCCTGCAAAATATATTCCTGTGCATCAATAACACTATTTTGTCAGTAATCCTCATAGCAGAGCAGGGAAGCTCTCAAGCTCTTCAGGTGATGGCAGTAGCTTAAAAAAAAGGCAGGAGTTTCTAAAGTGGGGCGTAGCTTTGTGCAAAAAAGACAAGGGTTTTTCTTAGATGCCAGGAAGTGCCAGAAGTGAGGGTGCTGACCTGTGCATTTCTGAGGCTAAATACCACCAGGGTAACCTGGGACTTGCTCTTCCATTTCACTGGTGTCTGCACTTGCAGCTCTCGCTATGTGCGGAAATCCAGACCAGCTTTCCAGCATGAGCAGAGATCTCTAACTCAGTCCTGACAGGGTCTTCAATATTTGCTTACTTTTTAATTTATTTCCCAAGCCAAAGTGCTGTCAAACCAGAACCCACTTAACACTGAATGAGATTTGATACACTTACACTGCCCTTCTCTTGCTGCGTTTTCCTGAACCTGCTGCTGTATGTTGCAAGTGAGCGTAGGTCCCAAAAGGCTTCAGGAGAGCATGGATGATCTCAAACTTGCTTTGGGAAATGAAGCCTGATTATGTACCCAGAATGGGAATGAATATGTCCCATTAGCTTGGGCTTATCTTTGGCTGTGAGGGCTATGAGTGGGTTGCAAAGAAACATTCAGGAACTTTTGAAGCGTAATCAAAGCCGCATCAATATCTGGCAAAAAAAAAGATGTGAGAGGAGTGGCTTTCAGGCAACAGAGGTTAAGATTCAGTGATTAGTAGTTAGATGTTTTACAGAGGCCAGTTTAATAGTTAATCTGTCTCCCTTGTAATGAGGAATCATTTGTATTAAAAGTCCAGCATTCAGATTCCCACAGTCATGCTGGTAAAACCACAGAAAGTTTTGATCAGAATTTTCAACTCTATTTTTTAAAAAGAATTAAGGAAGTGTGGCTGATAATGGATTTGGAAAGATCCATTTGTGAAGGAGAGAGTGACTGGAAAGCAATAACGAGATCCTTGATGATAGCATAAGATTTATTTTTTTTTGGACATCTACCTTGTGTTTCTGGAAAATGAAACTAAATAATTATGTGAATGAAAGGATTGTACTTTAAAAAATTTCCACTTTAATTTCCATCTACCTTTTCCAATCCTTTAATTACAATTTTCAAGCTTTACATGTATGCAATACAGAAAGTTTTTCCTTTGTTCTGTAGACTAAAATTGTGTGTACATTCCACTTGTTGGGAAAATAAAGCTTATTAAAAGACTTGATATAATTACAGTACCTTAGAATAGGCGTATTAAGGATTAACAGGCAAAAGACAAGGGTATTATTGTCATGAAGTTTTGCTACATTTCTCTTCATTGAAGTCTGATATAAGTTAATTTTGGAGATAATCAAAGTGCACCTTTTACAAGTACCTTTTTAAGCTGACCATGACAATTTAAAGTTGTGACTCACTGATTATTTTAAAAGTTAATTTTGCCATGTTCTATATTCTCTGTGACTATATTAAAGCAAATGTTGCTAAAAAAGTTTTAGGAGACATAGACTGTGACAGGCACAAATGAAGAGAAATGCTATAAACCTGAAAATAACACTTGTTTCTTCTTAGAGTTTCTTTCAAGTAATTTTTTAAGTCAGCAGCAGATCTGTGATTCGAGAGTACACCTTTGATATATTAGCAATATGCAAGCTAACTACATCTAAGACTAGTTTCCAGAAGCAATAATGTATTAACCTTAGAGGGGATAAGTTCAATATTTAAAATAGAAGGGAGCTCTCCTGCCTTTTTAACAGCTGCTTTCATATATGTAACACAAAATGTCCTCCTTTTACTTGTTCTGGTTTTTGCATATGCAGTCTTCTACACATACACAGGAAAGCAAAATAAATACATTACCATATAAAAGTTCTTAGACAAAAAATGCAGAATTTGGTGTAGCATATCTTTCTTGTCTAAGTACAAAAATTAAGTAAAAAAATAGTTTTAAAGGTCAGTGGTTTGTGGAACATGTCCAAAGGAGAAGGAATGACAAAAATTTTGAAATCTCAATTAACTTATCATCATGACAGCTTTTTTCATTGTGCATATTTCTGTTACTTCTTGCAGAAAAAGGAAGTACTCATTTGTAATTTTGTCTGAAGGGAATGCAAAAGTTGCATTTATGGAGTGCACTGTAGCTTACCAAACCTAGCAGGGTCACCTGTGGAAGGTGTTCCATCCACGCAAGTCACAGAATATTATGTATGCACAGAGGTAGAAGACTTGAACTGCATTATTGTTTGATATCTTATGGTAGAAATAAATCAGCAGTCAACTACACCTTCTTTTCCCCCAGCCTTTCTATAAGAAATGTATGGCTTTTTATTGCTATATGAAAGGATTTCAGCATCTAAGTGAAAATGTGTCCTCCATTAAAGTGAAGCAATTCACACTGTGTACGATATTGATGTGTATTTTACAACTTTATGGGGAGCATAGAGCTTTTCTCAAGAATTCAGTATTTTGCAATGGCTCCTTTAAAAGATTAAAGGCAAAGTGATTCAGAGATTTCTACGGCCCTGTTGCCACTTGTTCCAGTCCTTCAAATACAGAGGAATCTCAGCGCAAAGCCACTGCAGTTTGGAGATGTGCATGTAAACTAACTCCTGGGTAGGACAGGCACTGAAATTTTAAAATCTCAGTCCAAATCCATTACTATAAAGCACTAGACATCCAAATGTTATGAACATGCTTGTTTGTAGCAGGCTTATGTATCTAGTGTCTTCTTCTGCCCTGAGTCAGCCAAATTCTTCAAGTCTAATGAAACGTCCATTGCAAAACCCAGTGAAATTACCTTTCTCTCATGTCTTTTTGATTTTAAACATTTCCTCCATCCATCTTTCTTAGCCTGATTGTCCAAAAACTTGCTGTTTTGTATGTTTTCTGAAAGTGCCAGTGTGGGAATTGCCACGTTTCTTTTTTTCCCCGAAATCTTATCTTGCTTTCCTGTGGGTATTATAAGGAATGGAAGTCCCCATTTTGGATAATGAGGAGCAGGAACATATTGCTTTAAAGGCAGAAAAATACAGACATTTTACAATTGCATAATCTAACTTTTTTTCCTTATTATTCCAGTGCAGACTTTCTGCACATCAATTTCTTTGCCTTCCCTCCCTTAATTAATATTCCATTGATGTGGGAACTATTTTCAGTATCAGATCCAAGCAATGCAGAATCCTACAAATGCATTGCTCTATAGCAATCCCTGTGGAGCTTTAACTAGGACCTCCAGGTTGTCTGCTTGCCTCTCCAGCAGATGGGCACATACAGAGGAAAGCATATATTCCAGGAAGCAAGTTTGCATCACCCTGTTGATTATGGATATCTGAATACTAATTTGATTTGCATTATAGATGACCTTGGTGAGAGTAAAGTGGTGCACAAATTGAACCGTGCAACTTGTTGCTCTCTGTGTGCTCTGTTTTGCTTTCAGGCATTTCTCTTACAAAATGTGATTGTTCAGTCTTTGAGGAGTTGCAGTGCTTTTTGGTAGGCTCTGTTCCTGAAAAGCATTAGGGAACCCCTGTGTGTTTGACAGAATACATCTATTCCATGTGGATCCTGTGTGTGTAAGGCACAGCATCTACGCAGAGCTAATGCATTGCTCATTAGAACTTCCTATATTGCAGTATGGAGTTCCAGCAAAACTGCAAGAGAGACATCTGTATGTCTTTGTGTTCAGACCTTCCTGAAAAGGTGATCATACATGAGGGTCATAGCTTAGATGAATGCATAATTTATGACACTTTGTAATTGTTATAAAGGTGCTTCAACCTAAATAAATCCAGAGAATTGTTGCTACATATATCATTAAACATACTGCTTCTGTAACATTCCAGTGTTCCACTTGGTGACCAGTTCTCTTTCAAGCAGAGGCAATCTTGTATAATTCAGATTTTGCCTGGATTACTTATATTGCACATTGATAGGTATGTGCTGGTATGTTAACTGTCTTCTGTGGATTTTATGGGTGTACTGTCTGTGTATAATCTGCACACTAAATGGTGCCTGTATTACCTCTCATCCTTTCCATTGATCCGCAGGCTATCCGATGCACTCTCGTCAACTGTAGTTGTCAGTGTTTCAAACCTGGGAAAATAAATCAGCGACAATGTGACCAGTGCCGGCATGGATGGGTAGCACATGGTAATACTTGTTTTTACAATCTATAGAAAACCATTTGGGATCCTCCTGCCTGTAACATGCTTTTTGTGTCACCCCCTCAAGCCCCCCACTGCAATGTTAGTTACATTTAATTTTACCTCTCTCTTGTGACTTGAGTTTATTTATAATTCGTGATTTTTATTTTCAGCCCTGAGCAAATTAAGGATTCCCAATCTCTACCCATCAAGCCAAGTAGAAATAGTTCAATCCAATGTTGTCTTTGATATCAGTAGCCTCATGTTGTACGGAACCCAAGCCATTCCTGTGCGCCTTAAAATTCTGCTAGATCGGCTTTTCAGTGTTCTGAAGCAGGAAGAGGTAATACAGATCCTCCATGCTCTGGATTGGACACTGCAGGATTATATACGTGGATATGTGCTACAGGTATTTAGAGGGGCTTTTTTAATATAAATATGATAGTTAAGTAGTTTTTCTAGCTTAATTTTCTCAGTGGTTCACAATATGTTAACAACTTGGCACAGCTGAAAGGGAGTAGTAGACTTGTACAAGCTTAATGCCAGAAAAGAAAGGGTGCATTTTTGGTCACTGGTCTCTTTTCTTAGTTGGACTTAATTGAAATCTCCCTACTTGCTCAAATCTATCAACAAAGGTAAGCAAGAATAAAAAGAAAAAGTTACTGGGAATGTATCAAAGTAAAGGCTTCAGAATTTTCTCCAGTCTTATCTAAACAGTGAGTTTGCCTTTATACAGCAGAATAATACATCAAGAAATAAACTTGCCATCATCTTAAACACCAGGGACAATATTCATCTCTGGTGTAGTGCTACTGACCTTACTGGAGCTACAGCAAGGATGTATTTGGGCCTATGAGCTTACACTGACATTAGTCCTTGCTGCTGTGGAAGTTACCTTTTATGTAAAGTAACATTATGATCTTACATTATGACACGAATCAATATTTAATGGTCTTGATAATCTTGCTTTTTAGTGTTAGGATTAAAAATATGGAATCAATTACCTTGAACCTCTACCACATGAAAAATTTATAATGTTACGTTCTTCATCATCTTAGAAACTCTTACATGCACTGTGAAAAATCTCAGTAGGCCATCAAATACATGTTCTGTGATAAAATATTTATTGTAGTTATTGGGAAAAGTTAGGCATAGCTAGAGTTTGAAAGAACTCCAACACTAGTGTAATTACAGCTGTGCTCTGTGAACACTGGCAGTAGATCAATACAGGTTCATTTGTTCTCTGATCTTAGTTGCTTGGAAGATTATTAAACTTGCAATGAAAGAATACTTGACTTAAATGAGGAGCTAAATCTTGGTCTGATTGCTCCATCTCTGCTGTCTGTACTTACAGGATACTAACTGTTGTTCAAATAACGTGTCTTAATTTTTGTGGAAAAAAATAGTTTATTGAAAGGTATTACTGTCAGTTCAGAAAGAAATAATATCACCAATGTGGTAACATTTGGAAGAAATTATCACAGAATTGGCATTAATCTCATTAAATGGAATGTTTTTATCATTTTGCTAGAGAAGAAATTTTAGTCCCTGAAAAAATGAGAGATTTGAGGGGAGGTGTTTTTCGTTTGCCTTAACTGACTCATTTAAATATTTTTGGCTTTAGGATGCTTCAGGAAAGGTGCTGGATCACTGGAGCATAATGACCACTGAAGAAGAACTGGCTACTTTGCAGCAGTTTCTTCGCTTTGGAGAAACTAAGTCCATTGTAGAGTTAATGGCAATTCAAGAGAAAGAAGGGCAATCAATTATAATACCACCACCAACTGCCAATTTGGATATTAGGGCATTCATTGAGAGCTGCAATCCACACAGCCCAAATTTTTCTGCTTCCTTGGACAAAATGAGTCCCACCAACATTCATCCCTTTGAGAATATTGTCAATAACGTGGCTTTCATGCTGCCATTTCAGTTTTTCAGTCCAGTGCCTCCACCTTTGATAGGTTCACCACCAGAAAGACATTTGATTGAGCAAGGTCAAGACCACAGCAATGAAACCAAACAAGATCTTCAGATACCATTTTCTGAAAGCAGCTTCTTAACTTCTAGTTCTGCACCATTTCAAGTTGAAAATGAGAGGAGCTTAAATGGTCCAGATGTCACTAAAACAGAAGATGATGCCCTTTTAAGTGATTCCAGTTCACATAATACAGCAGCAAAGCTTGAAATGACAGCACTATCTCCAGAAAACAAAATTAAATCTGTTGAAAAAAACGGTGCTGGGCCTAGGAAAGGGCGTGTTTTCTGCACTGCATGTGAAAAGACATTTTATGACAAAGGTACTCTGAAAATACATTACAATGCAGTTCATCTGAAGATAAAGCACAAGTGCACCATCGAGGGCTGCAATATGGTATTTAGCTCTTTGCGCAGCCGAAATCGTCATAGTGCAAATCCCAACCCCAGACTCCACATGCCAATGAATAGAAATAACAGGGATAAAGATCTAAGAAACAGTTTGAGCATTGCTGGACCTGGAGATAGTAAAAGGACAGAATTTACAATTTTAACTCCGGATAGCAGAACTATTTCCAGCTATGCCAGCTCTTGTACAGATTCAAAAGGTCAGGCTGGATTTTCCAGTATTGGACACAATGGTGTCCTCTTTCCAAACCTGAAGACAGTACAGCCTGTTCTTCCTTTTTACCGTAGCCCAGTCACACCAGCTGAGCTTGCTAATACTCCAGGTACTCTTCCTTCTCTGCCTCTTGTTTCTTCCTCAATACCAGAGCAGCTTGTTTCAAATGAATTGCCCTTTGACATGCTCCCCAAGAAGAAGTCTCGTAAGTCGAGCATGCCCATCAAGATAGAGAAAGAAGCTGTTGAGACACCTCACGAAAGCAGCGATGTCGCCAGTTCTGAAGACGACACACGTCTGCAAGTGGTAAGCGATGGAGAGCTTGAGACCTGTGAGCATAAGATAGAGAAGCGAGTGGCCGACAGGGTGGAAAAGCACCCCCATTCAGGTAATTCATGGAAATCTCTCTCTGGGGTAGAGGGCCCAAAGTATTTTGAATCTGTCTTTGCGCCAAATAACAAATACATCGAGGATATCTCTGAGAATGAATTGCAACACTGTGAGAAAGAGGTTAAACCAGAAGAAAACCAACCATTAAAAGTAGTTTCCCATGAGATTATGTATGAAGATCCAAAACACCACCACAGTGATGTTATAAAACCAATGACTGAAGCCCCCATGTATATTAAAGAGCAGTCAAAGCACAGGATTCCTAAAAATGACTGCCCAGAATTGCAACACCACTTGCTGACCGGGGGCTTTTTCAGCACTTTGTCAAACAGGGGTGCTGCCATTCCTTGTTTTGAAGACTCTAAAGATATGGATCATGTCAGTCAACATGCACTAGGGATTCAGAAGGAAGAAAGCCGCTTTCATTGTGACATCTGTAAGAAGACTTTTAAAAACCCTTACAGTGTAAAAATGCATTTCAAAAATGTACATCTCAAAGAAATGCATATTTGCACAGTTGAGGGCTGTAATGCTGCTTTCCCTTCTCGTAGAAGTCGAGACAGGTAAGAAAATTATAAACAAAATTGTATTTATTTTGCCATCACAATGGAGCCTGATTTGAAATTAAAATGAGTGTTTGAGGAATGGAGCCTACGAATATTTTCTGTGTATCCTCGTATAACAGGTATGATAACTTATCAGAACATTCATAAAATGAAAATCCATTGAAAGAAACATTTCCTTTCCACTAGACTACGAGGTATTAAATAAAGCCATGAAAATTTCATAGCTGATAAAGACTGCAATAGTTGAAGGAATACTTTAGAACATAAAGGGAAAGCCACAAGGGTTTGAATTCAGCAATTTTCCAGTAGATGCATGTGTGGACTTATATGTTTAATATGTACTTTCATGTGTATTTCAATGTTTATAGTGTTCTTTAATGGAAAAGCAATGAGATCAATCAGGAAATCTTCACTTGCCCTGGTCCTTGCTTTAATCAAGGATTTACAACAGACTGGTGAGAAAAAGCCTGTAAGAAAAGCAACATTAGTCTTTGTCAGTACAAAATTAACATTATGCAGTGGTAGTCGAACTAACCCTGTCTGGTGTGTATCCACATCAGTACTGCTCTTCTGTGAGATTACATACTAATTCCCAAACTATACCACGACCTTGATTCAGCTTACTGTTAGCTGCAGCATTGTGTGGCTGTAATTCATTTTATTTCAGCCTATTATGCACATAGGCTGTGAAACAAGAACTGAAGTTTGGTTGTTGACCCTCAGTTGTGTATCTGAACCGGTCAGTGATAGGTAACAAACCTATTCAAGTGCAACAAAGTGTGGTAAGTTTTCGAGCTCTCTGTAAGTGTTACAGCAGCTTTTGGCTGCAGGAAACACGCCTGGATAGTAGTTCAGAGTGACACAAGGTTTAGATTGTCTGTAATCTGCTAGGAGTGCTGGAGCCAGCTGATGCAGTCCAGAGAGAGGATGGGCTGGTCTCTGAGGACTGGCCGCTGCATCTGAGATGCACAGTTTCATCTGCTGCTGGCAGGGCTTCATACCCTGGTCTGCTGCCTGCATCTTCCCAGATGTGAATTCCTCTCCACTGTAATTGCGATATGGGCCACAGGAAAGAAGGCCAGCAGTAAGATTTGCATCCACATACCACAGATTCCTTCCCACACCAATATATTCAGATAGGCTTTAGCATAGGTGCTTTTGGAAAATGGTTTATTTGAGGAAAAAAAAAGGCAAGCCAACTCAGAAGAAAGTTCACAAGCTTTGTACAAAACAATAGTTATTTGGAACAACTTTGCAGAAGTTTCTAGACTTTAACATAGAGTACTGTGACTGCAAGCACAAAATATTTCTGTGCCTTTTTGAACAATTCATGGTTCTGATTAAACCATGATGGCAAGGGGAAAAACAAATATTTTGCCAGTCTTATAATAAACTCAATCTTCTAGAGGGAGCCTGGAAGTTCCCAGTGAGCTGATTGATAGTATTCAATGAGGAGCAGTGATTTTGTATGTTTTGGTGGTTTTAAACAGAATCCAGAGATGCCCATTTGAAAACTGCAAGTTGCATAAAATTCAATATTCCTTTTTTCAAGGAACTTCCTGTCAAGAAAAAGCTCTGTACTGCTGTGTACAGCTGCACGTGGTTATGGTACTTGAGATCATCAACAGGTTTTGCAGACTCAGGTGTCACTCCTTTCCTGCTTTGTCCATTGCAAAAGAATCTTGTTTCTTACCCCTCTCAGTCCGTTCTCTGCTCTCGGTTCAATTTGCAGTTTTAAGTCTGTCCCCCAACTCTTTTAGGCCCAGCACTAGATCTAGCACAGCAGGCAGCTGTCCACAATGCAGGAGAGAATCTGAAACATTGATTTCTGTAGTTATTTCTGATATATGCCAGTGCAAGCAAATTCAGAAACCCAGTCATGTGTAAATCATCCATGTGCACTCCCAGTGTGGCAGTTGGTCAAATTAGAAGTATACAGTTCATGCATGCTACTAAATATTGAATTTTTTCTTTGTTAATGATCATTATGAAACAGCTGTTAAGTGAGGCGAAACACTTTCTTGCTAAGCTTGTCTTTGTTCTTCTAGACATAGTTCAAACCTAAATCTTCATCATAAGCTTCTGACTAAAGATACACTGGAATTCAACAACCATTTCAATGCAACATACCTCTTGAAAGACATGGCTAAGGAGTTTTGCCAAGATGTCTCTTTAAAACAACATGTTGGACATACTTCTGTAATCTTCAAAGGAATGAACAGAACAGGCAGCTACGTTTTTCCAATGAGCAAAATTAGAGAACCCTGTTCTGAGAGTTATGGATACGATCCATTAAATGATGGAGCTGTTCTGGATCTAAGCACTACTTCCAGCATTAAATCTGAGAGCAGTGCTCATTCTTCTTGGGATTCTGATGGAGGAAGTGAAATATGCACCATGCCCTTGGATGATAGTGATGAAAGCTGTGAAGGACCCAGCCTAATGGCCAATGATGAACTCTACCAAGACTGTACTTTAATTGACAAAGCTAATCAAAACTTTACAAATTTACCTTCCAGTTTGCCAATAACTTGTCATATATGTCAAAAAACATACAGTAATAAAGGAACTTTCAGGGCTCATTACAAAACAGTGCATCTCCGCCAGCTCCACAAATGCAAAGTCCCAGGTTGCAACACAATGTTTTCATCTGTTCGCAGTCGGAACAGGCACAGTCAAAACCCCAATCTGCACAAAAGTCTGGCTGGGTCACCAACTAGCTTACAGTAAGATCAGACTGATCTTAATTTATTTCTGCTAAGAATTAATCATTTCAATTAAGGAATGTGTTAACATTAGTTTTATTGAAACTCTTTTGACTTCTAGCCCGCTCGACAACCACAGTCAAATTCTTTTCTCCTGTGTGTGCTCTCCAGCAGTTTGAGTCAGCAAAGCTTGGTGCTGTAGTTTTTGTGCAATTGTTTGGTTTGATGTTGAATAGCTAAAACTTCTGTAAGGAAAAGAGAACATCTTAGAAATGGGGGAAATACGGAGACATTAATTAGAGTATTTCTGATACCTGTGAAGTATTACTTGCCAAAAATAGGAGCTTGAAATGAGGACCGTCATCCCTTGTGTTTACATATTAAATGAGTTGTGGTGTTGTGTAAGAAAAGAGTTAGCAGTTGAGCTGAGTTTCCTCTGGTTGGGTTGAGAGTTTTGGGGCTACCATTTTGTTCATGAGACCTTGACCTGAAGCTGACTTGCAGTATTAGTGGAACATGATATTTGCAGTTTACTATATCCCAAAATCCAAAAGAGAAAATACAAATTTGGGAAAACTTTGCATACAGTCCAAACCTTCTGAAAATCCTGCAGTCCTTACTCCTTAAGTTTGCATTTCACTTGCATAAGGATTGCAGTGTTTGGGATTTCTTAGAATTTAATACCATTTGCTTTGCAAGAGGAGGGGCTACTTAATTTGGCAGCATTGCCTGATAAATTATAGCGATAGAAAGAATGAATAGGTTACACTAAAATTTCTGAACCACAACAAATGCATCCATAAAACAGGGGGGAAAATTAAACCCTTTAATTCTTTAATTTAAAATGCACTTTTTGAGTTCTACTTTCAGGAAGAGAAGAATTTTTGTTATTTTAAATAGAAAAAAAAAAAGGGAGGGGGAACCCCAACCAAATATCCAAACTGCTTATAAGAGTTTGAAGGTGCAATTCTAAGCCTTTGAAAGGAAGAGATAAAATGGATGCAGTAGATATCTTTCATGATTCAGCATTTAGTGTTTCTTTCACCAGTGGGGGATAAAACATGTTGATGTTTGTAACAATAGAAGAATGCTTGTTCTCATTCACACCTCTTTTTAATAAGAACATTATTCAATATCTGTTAAAATGTTTCATGTCTTTGTACTTGCCCCTGTAACTAACAGTATTCTGCATTATGTTCTATGCACTTAAGAAGACTGGCCTTGCATTGTATTTAAAAAATACTTTAATATTTAATTTGTAGTCACATAACACAAATGCTGTGTGTGTACTTGTGGTGTGTCTTCTTTGACTGAATCATTTCCAAAGAGAAAAAAAATACAAGAGCAAGTCTTACAGTACCTTTTTTACTTTAATTCACCAGTGGAAATCTGTTATCAATTCTAGTATGCAAGCATGACATTGACAGCACAATCTGTACATATTATACCAAAGTGCTTACAGTATTTGTGGTTTCTAGAACTAGTCTAGTTTTCCAGTATAACTGGATCTTAAGTCTTTATTCATTTTTGTGACTGAATAAAAATAGACTGAAATTTGGGATTTCATATGTATGTAGAAAGAATAGAACAATGCTATTGCCATATGTCTTGATGTTTAACTTATTCTAAAAAAATACTATGGTATTGTAACCATTTCATATTGTATAAAAGAAACAAAAGTGGACTGAATATTTCACTAATTCTTTTGAAAAGTGGTTTGTGTGTGAGTATGGGTTATGCAAGGAAAAAACCTGACACCGTTGTAAATGTTTGTGCTCACTACAAATGGTTTCCATGCTTTGTGTAAAGTAATCTTCTATTTTTTTAATTTACCGTAGGTT
Organism: Pseudopipra pipra; assembly: GCF_036250125.1. Lineage (NCBI taxonomy): Eukaryota > Metazoa > Chordata > Aves > Passeriformes > Pipridae > Pseudopipra > Pseudopipra pipra. Next base: position 11,598,660 of record NC_087560.1, on the reverse strand, counting down.
TATGTGATATTTAAAATAATTCATTTGTGCTTGAAGCCGTCAGGAAAAAATACTGTCCTGCGAAAAGTTGTGCCATTGCTTTGAGATTTTGTGTTTTGGGGGGAGTTGGTGTTTTGGGTTTTTGGGGGGGAGTTGGTTGGTGTTTGTTTTGTTGAGGTTTTTTTGTTGTTGTTCTCTTCGTTTTTTTTTTTAATAGAAACTCATATCAGTGGAGGTCACAGTTTGAAAGCTAAGGGCACAATCACAGGGGACACAATTGCTCCCAGCCTTTTGATAGTAAAAATCAATTATTTGTTATCCAGCTATTTCAAGCTCTTTTTTTATATATATATATAAACCTATTTGTTTAATCATAAACTGTGGTTTTTTTGAAACAAAATGTGATGTAAACTAATGCTGTAATGCCCATTTATTTAGTTTTCACTGTGTCGAGAAAAGGAAACACATTTGTATACCCTAATAATTTTGTATGTGTTAATAAAAAGAAATAATAATGCCTCTGGTTGATTCAGAAGAGTAGGCTTTTGTGATTGAAAATACTACTATTCTTAATTTTTATTTAAAAAAATATTTGGAAAACACATTCCATGAGTAGAGAGCACTGTTTTGACAATGGTTCTTATTCCATAATACAGAAGTGTCATTTTAATGAGCAATTAGAAATAACACAACAAATGTTGCCAGATATTTTATTGATTTTTTTTTTTCTTTTGTGCAGTAGGCAAGGGTAGAGATGAGTTTAAATGCCGTCAGCTAAACAGAAGGTAAATATCTCATCACTGATATCTATGCTAAAAAATAGATATCTTCTATCTTCTGTAAAGGGATTTTTTTGTTATTTCTCAAAAATCTAGAGAGGATGGCAGATTTCTCAGAGCAGACTAACCCTTAGCACCCCTAGAACAGCATATGTATCTCATGAAGCATTTGTGTAGCTCCCTCCTCCTAATGACCACAATGTGGTTGGACCAAGCCTTGACATCTCCTGTTAGTTTTAAATACGTGTGATACTTAGAGCAGCCTGTATCACATATTCACCCCAGATGTTGAAGGAAGTAACTTCAGAATAGTAGTACCGTTATTTTTGGAGCTTTTCAGAGTCGGTCTGGAAAGCTGAAGCAGTTTGCCCTGACTGAGGCTGAGTTCCAGAGATGTTTACATCTGCAATCTGTGAGTATGGACAGTTGGAGGCTCAAATCTTTGCATGAGATACAAACTGGGCCTGGACATGCCCACCCTTGCTACCCAAGTATGTTGCTTCATTTTTTTATTTGTATCTTTTTTTTTTTCTTTCTTAGAAAACAAGAGCCTCAAAAAGTAGATCGTGTCATCTTTCTGTGACTCCAAGGGAGAAGGCACGGGTGCACACTGCGGGGTGGCCACTCTGTCTGAGCATCCAGTGTCTCAGAACACAGGTATTTTGAATAGTTTGTGGTAGCAAGTCTACATCACTCTGGAAAATGAGTGTCATAGTGTTTATCAGGAGTATTTCCAGAAATCTGTTTGGAATGGAGTGTAAGTGATCTGTTTTTACAGTTCCAGTTTTGTAAGCACTTTGAAAAGAACTGTGGTAAAACCAGAGGGTATTGTTTCTAATGAATCTTTACTTACGTTATACACTGCAAAGCCCAGCAAAGTGGAGAAACAAGTTCTGAAAATACCTGTCTGATGCCCTGAATTGAATAGAGAAGCCTAAAAAACAGCTAAACTACTTGGATTTAGTCCAGGGATTTTTAAATAGGATGCCAGATCCTCCTTGAAAAGGGTTCACAAGCAACTTCTTATTAATCAGCTAGCATAGATTTAAGAAAAGCAGCTGAACTAAAAACACCTTTGGAGTTTGAGATACAGCCCATAAGGATTCCATTCAGCCATCAAGTGAGCATTCATTTCCAAGCCAAAATGAGAGTTTTACTCTGAACTGGGAAGGAGACAACAATGCAATAAGAGAGGGAAGGTTGGATCAAAGGTTTTGTTCAGAGCAGCACTTACTGCCAGTGCCCTGGATTTGAGAGGAGGGCAGGACAATATATAAAAGGTAAAGGTTTGAAGTTGGATTAAGTATGCATAGTGTGATCAAGTCAGCTTTGAATGACTTGGAAAACTTTTGGAAAACTCTCAACAGACTGCTGGCTAGAGAGATTTGCACGTAACCTCAGCAGGCCTGTTTCTGGAGGTAGACTGGCTTTTCATTTCCCCTTGCCCTCACCCCCCTGGCTCCCCGTGCTTTTTGGCACTCCTTGGATTACGTGAAGTTTCTAACTTGCAAATGCACTGTTGAAACATCACCCTGTTAAGCTCCAGCCCTGTCAGCTCCGTTCCCTGTGAGCAGCCTTCAGCTTTCATGTGCATTCTGTAAACAGGTAAAGGAAAGGTAATGCTGTGAAGCGACAGCCCCTCTCTGGTGACCACTTCATCTAATTCTGCACTGGTTTAAAGCTTCAGGGAAGCCTCTTGTATTGTGTCTCTGTAGCTCCTATCCTAAACTGGTAAAACTGACTGTGAAGTGCTGCCCATTGTTGCCTGCAGATGCGTGTGTTTAATAAGCAGTGAAGTTGCTTTGTCTGCCGAGTGCAGCATTGAAAGAGTTTGTCGATCTTGTGCTTGCCAAAGCCTCTAGCAAAGCCCTCACTGGTTTGGATTGTAAGGAGTACCATATATCAGCATCATTCTGCAATTTTTTGAAAGTTTTTTTTTTTCTTTTCAATAAATCAAGGCCAATCCAAACATGTCTTAAGAGTGAGCTGATTCTTTGTTTCAGTCTTTTAAATCTTTGGTCACTAATCTTGTTCTGTAGTTTCTGCTCATTCAGTGTAGGGATTTCCATAGTGTGTTATTTCTGTGATATTGTGGTTATTGTTAGTTCCTGCATCCATCACTCTTTTGAAGCTTACAGATTTAGGTAGGGGCAGTCATTGAAGCCTATAGTAGTTGCAAGTCTGAGAAACAGGGTCAGACTGAAGAATTAGTTACCACTTTTTGGAGAAGGGTGTTGATGTGCTGCTTGAAAAAAGGTTGTAGATGCACACGCCACATACTAGAAAAAGCCAAAGCCTTCCACATCATATAATATGTGAGAGAACTCAGTACATTTGAAGTTCCCTTCCCTTGACTTTTTCAGGTTTTGAGTCAGACTGTAAGTTTCTTAAGGTGTGTAACACATTTCCTACTCATTCCCTGTCTGCACATCTCCTACCACAGGCTAGTGTTTCTCAAGACCAGAAGAAGCCCAGTCTGCCCTTCTCACTGAAGCCTAAAGACAGTGAAGTGGCTGTCAAGGATAAACTGGATTACCCTGGATTATTTTCATCTCTCTTTTTATCCACTCAAATTTAGAAACAGCTAGTCCCAACATTTGTTCAGTCACAACAATAAAGTGCAATGGCTTCCTAACTTTTTTAAAAAGAGGATCCTTGAGTAGCAAGTGACACAGCACTGTTAAGGTCTGTACTTAGCAACTTGCACTGCAGTAAAACTGAGCAGACAAAAAGATTGTAATCTGAGTTCTCATTTTAATTCCAAAATTATTAACTATAGTCATTATACAATCTGTTTTCTAGGAAAATATCTTATTTGAATCTGCTGATTTATAAGAATGACAGTATACATATGCACTGTATGCATGGATATTTTATGCACACATATATCAATACATAGTACAATTGCATATGCATAGGGCTGCATATTCATGTTAAACCTAATTCTGCTTTCATTTATGATAATATAAGTTGAGATTAATTTCAATGGATTCAGTAGAACAGGGCATATGATACTGGAATCATGTCTCAACAGGGGTTGTTACTTACATGTGTGTGTACATAGACTCATGTTGCTGCTTACACTGCTTTGTAACTGGTACTTTACTGAAGCAGGTCAAAATATAATACCTAAAAAGAACAAATAAGTTTAATTGATTTCTACACCTCAGCTCCACTATAAATGACTAATTTGCAGCTATATTTCTACATGATCAGTGTGGCAGCTGTACTAGTGTTATCTTTGCTGGTAAGAGAGCATGAGACAGATCCTGTCCAGATATAAAACTCTAAGTCTGAGTGAGCTCTGCCAGTTTAGGCAAGTTCAAAATCTGGACAGATATGCCTTATGACATCTGACAGTCTCCAGCCAAAAATTTTCAAAGTGAACAAAATGTGTGAGTGTATGGTGTATGGAGCTGTGGAAGAACCAGGAGCAGCCAGAGTGACTTCAGAGGAGACGCTGGGAAAACAACATAACTTACTGGAGAGGAGACATGTTATTGCTGCTCTGGGAAGCTGACATCTGCACCTCTGTGTGGGATGATATAAACCTTACGTTGGATTCCTGAGCACAGAGAGGCCACATGCAAGCAAGAGGTACATGCAGGCTCCTCAGGCTGCACACAGCTTGAACAGAGTGTGCTCCAAGCTATAGCAACTTGCCCAATACTATCCTGTGCAAAGTAGTGCAGGGCTTGGTGATAATACCTACAAAAATGAGGGCTTCTCTCTCTTCAGAAAATCACCGTGCAGAGCTTCCAGCTTTTGTTAATGTCCTACAGACTGTGAGCCCCTCTGCCTCCCCCTAATTTTACCCTCTATATACAAAGTACAGAGTATGTAGAGCTTCTGCTGTGCCCATCCTTATCTGTTTCTTCATCTCCTCCCTTTCCAAGGCAGCAGGGATGGTGCACCTGGCTTTCTCTTGCTGCTGTGGAGTTTGTCAGTAACCTCCAGGCTCCTTTTTTCTTTTTCTCAGCCGTCTCTTGCACAAACAAGAATGAAGAGCAGTAGCTGGGAATGAAATTTGGGGGCTGCAATTTGGAGAGCAACCACAGGGTGGTTCCAAACAGTGCAGGAGTGCATGGAGCACATAGTTATTAATGAGGGTGGCATTTGTGCACTTCTGTGTGTTATCACCATTCACAGAGAGATAATCTTTTATGAGGACTTCTTTCTCGTGTATTATTTATGGCAGAAAGGGAGGAGATCTTTGTTGAAGAAAACAGTAGGAACTGAATGGAGGAGAACCCATTTTGGAAGCTGTGCAGGTATGAACAGCCATGGCCAGTAAATGGATGATGCCACTGGCCACTGTCAGTGTGGGAAATGATGCAGGAATGGAGAAATATCTGCATGTTGAAATGGAAAATTTCTGTATTCTCTGATTCACTTTCTCTTTTCCCACTCTTTTCCCTGTTGCATTTGAGAAGGGTACTCTCCCTTCTGTTTCCTGTATTCTGTTATGATTCTATAAAAAAAACCTCTTCTAAGGGTACAGTTGGAAAGCAGCCTCAATTTCTCACCCAATGTTTGCAACACTTTTTATGGTAAAGGGATGGGGGTTTCCCCCTTACTCAGACCTTGCAGTTCAGCTGGAAACAAACAAACAAACAAAAAAAAAAAACCACCAAAAAACCAATGCCTGTTTTCACATGGAACTGCCAACACCACGTTACACACTCTTTGCTTTCTTGCTGGTGCCCTTGAGCAGATGTGAGTCTGGTACGTGCTCTCCATGTGGAGGAGGGGAAGGGCTGTCTACAGGTAACTGAGCTGGTTTGGAGCTCAGGAGACCTGCAGGAAAATTCCAGCCATAGCTCATAACTTGCTGTTTAAAATTAAGCAAAGATCTGTAAAGGCATTTTATACCACTGTCAGAGCAGTAGTTTCCGACCTCATAAGAAAATTGTGAGAGTAACAAAATTGGAGAGCTGATAAAGGCCTGGATGTATGCTGTGATATTGCAGAACACTTAAGAATCCAATTCTATAAAATCCTTTTTGTGCTCCAGTGGAAAATTATTGCAAAGGTAGTTTTTGGATGATGTTATTACACTCCCCTAATCTTTAGTTTCTTATTTTAAGAAAATCTTCAGTATTCACTATCACTTTCTCGATTACCAGTCTTTTTGTTTACAGCAATGTAAATTACTCTGTGTTCAGAGCTAACGAGCAATAGCCACTCTTTGGTCAACTATCATCTCCTTTCTGTTGCCCTTCTCTGTGACTGAAAGAAATCAATTTGTTGTTAAATTGTCATATATTTTGTTTTACATGTCAGGCTATTATTGCAGGGAGTGAGTGATTTTTAAATCTTTTTTGGCTGTTTTCTGAGTCTGCCCTGTGAGGACACATTCAGCACAGGTATATCCTGCTGCACTCTTCTGGCTGAAATTAGAACTGGCCAGACCAGCCTTTTCACTGCTAACAACGGGAGATGATGCTGGATCTGCCACACGGTAGATGCCTGTGTAAAATCTAACAAAGGCATGGTTTAGAAAACTTAAATCTAAATTTTCTTCTCTTTTGTTTCAAGTGGTTGATAGCAGCAATATCCCAGGCAATGCCTCACTTCACATAGATTCCTTACAACACCCTGTATTTTGTCTTATGAGGCCTGTTGGTCATTGTAACAGGCCAAGATCATGAAGTGTGCAGCACAAACCAACTGTTACTGCTTCAAACGTCGGGATAATAAATACACATGATCATGTTAAGTAATGGAAATATATCCAGTGTTGCACATCTGGTTTCAGTGATGCATTAACCCAGACAAAAACAATAGTCAAATAGGGAAAGTAGAATAATTTCCAGGTCAGTAATAATAACTGTTCACACAGCACTCAGGGGAAATCAAACATGCATATTTGCATTCAGATATGTACTGAAAACTCAAGAAGCCTGCATATCCTTCTAGAAAAGCATGCCAAATTTTCTTTGAAAAGTTGTGGGTTTAATCACACTAATTACATGTTGGATTTGGGTAGAAGACCACCATCATGACATTACATCAACAACTTCTGCACTAATATAAATACCACGAAGAATCCTGCAAGCTAAAGTGAGCGCACTCTGTCCCAGAAATCCTTGCAGAACATGGTTTAGCAGAGCAGATGAGAAATACTGCCCTACTTGGCGCCCTGCTCCTGGAATTTAGAGTACCTTGTGAAGTAGTGATGCTTTTCTAGAAAGGAAGAAGATATCTTTCTGATTTCCAATTTCTCATTTTGTATTTATAGTTTGTATCCTTATATTAAATCACAGTTCTTTCTTAGATGTATTTCTCTTGTGCTTTAACATGAATGTAAGTGGAAAATCCCAAAAGTGCACAGATTCTGTGGACAGCAAAGGGTGCACCTTTTTCCTAACTCAACATCAAAGGAGAGTCTCAGGGCATTTCAAATTAAGATAAAAATGTTTAATTCTGCATACAGAAAATACTTTAAAGTGAAACATAGCTTGGAAAGAGAAGTTTTGGCCAGAGTTTTGGCCTTGAGGCCTCTCAGAAGTCCCAGGACTGAGTCACAAGTACAGTTTGAATGCTGTTTTGTTGCTGTTCTTGTTAAAATAATTATATATTGCCATGCTAGCAGAAGGAGGTTACTGTATGGAAGAAGTAGCTAGGGGCAGTTGGATATTCAAGACAGTTGAAAGCTTTACAGGAGCTGTGTTTGATCTGGAGGGCAGACCAAGTTTCTGGATCCAGGTGCGTGATCCTGTGTCCATCCTGGTGCAAGTTTCAACTCACAGCCCTGTTGTGTCTTAAGGACTCATGCCCAGATTCATAGAAGGTTTTTCTCACTGAAAATTTCATGGCTTAAGATGTATCACAGTTGTATAGTTGGGTTGAGTGTGCTTTGAGGTTTTTCTCTCTGACAAAATGATTGACCTTTTCATCCCACTTTTCCAACCCAGGGTTCTGACACAAAACACTACACTCTTCTTAGCAGATATGTGGCTTCTTTGCACCAATGCAAAACTTCAGAAGTAAAATTTGATTAAATGCAGGGAAGAAAACAAAGATATTTTTATTCTCAGTCATGAGAATTCTTACAGAATCTAATGCTAAGTGGGAATTAGAAATGTGAGAAAAAGGACCCAAGCATAGCAAAATTGCTGCCACTGGCAGATCACAGTAAGTGTGTTTTGGGAAAGCTCAGATATTCATCATTGTATTCCTCCAGCCAGCCAGGCCAAAACGTAATGCATTATAATTGCAAGTGCTGTTAATATTCCATTTTTATCTGTTGTTTACAGTGTGAAAACCAAGCCCAGTGTTGCATCCTTACTCAAGGACTATGTTATGAGATCTTTCTCTTGTGGAGTGTGACATAAGGAAAGATTATTCACATAACCAAATCATGGCCTTCCTATTTCCTCGGGCCTTTTGCCCTGAAAAGGTGACTCTCACTTTTAAAGTGCTAACTTTGAGTAGCAGTACACAGCAAAAGTATATTATTTTTTAATTTTTAGAAATGAATACTGTCTGTGTGACTTTATCATGCATGAAATTGGCAGTGGCTCTTGGAATTATAATGTCTCATCAGTTAAAAGCCTTGAATTCACACCAGCAGGTAACTGAATTAATAGCAATCAGTTTTGTAAAACAACTAAATAATGGCAGTATTGTGCCAAATATCTGACAAGTGGAATAAATGTGAGTTCTCTTCTTCTGCAAGAATTGAAATATTGCTGAGATCTGAATATTCTTAACTGAGAGTAAAGAATTGTAATCTCGTGGCTTCCTCCTTTCTCCACATTGTTCGGCAATGTTTTTCTTCTATTGTTGAGCTTTTTTTCTGTTGTTTTCTTGTGCTCTGTTAAAAGCTGGACCACATTCCAAGTTTAAAAGTGAGGATCTTGGATAATTTGTGCACTTTTGTCTTCTGTTATATTCTCCTCTCACATAATAAATGTATATCTCTGTTTAAGTCAATATGTAGAGGGGGAAGTCTTTGTTTTCAGGCCAATGGCAGTCTTTCTCAAGAGAAGGACCCTTTAAAATGTTTTGCAATAGCAGATGTAAAGCAAAAGGATAGATGTTGGGGGAAGATGTGTGGTAAGATGGCTCTGAACCCTTCTGCTATGCTAGAATTTTCCTAAAAAGACCACATGCCAAGAAAAAATATCCATAAACCCTCTTTACCGGTTGGATTATGCCTCACCTTCAGCTGGGCCCATGGTCTGCTTTTGCCCTATTTTCATTTCTTGAAGATAGCTCTAGGCTACTGAAAAGCCATACATTTTTTCCTTTTTAGGAAAGGAGGGACGTAACTCTTACCTAACCTAAACCAAGGACAGAAGTTCCTCGGTCTTGCTGCTTCTTTCATGTGAAGTGAATGTAAGAGCCCCTTTTGGACACAAAACAAGGCCAAAGCATCTTCTCTCTTCTTTCTCTATTACTAATCTTTTCTTTACTTGATACTTTTCTTCTGCATTCCAGTCCCTCATATGGATCAAAATTCAGTTAATAGTTGAGCTCGAGGCAGACCTTTAATCTGTGATCAAATAGACTCACTTCGAGCTTCTTCAGGTACAAAACATGACAAATGTGCCTTTGATCTTTTAGCCTGAGTTCATTTTCCTTGCCATTTGTTTTATTTCTTCCTAATGTAAAAGTTTTGAATGGTCTTGTTCTGAAGATCTTGGCTCAGGGGAGGCATTTTGGGACAAAATGGAATGTTTATGGAAAACTAACAAAAAAGCACTAAGAAGGAGGGATATGGTCAATTGTATTTCCTGTTCTAGACCACAGGGATATTTGTGTGGTTGCTGCAGAGCTCAGAGGTGTTAATGAAACAGTCTTTGTCGTTCCTGGTGTAAAGGAGAATATTGCTGTCTTTGGCTTTAGAGAAGGGAAGGATAATCTCCTCAGATGTAGTCTCTTAAATTGTTGTGACTTTTCAGAGGTTCTTAACATGAATAGCTTCAAATGAAATCTTTGTGTTGTTCCCAGACAATCCTCTGTCCCCTTGTAGCTTCTTCCAGGGCCTTTCAGTTTTAAGATTATCTGGCAGGGTAGAGAGAGCAGGGAGTTTTATCTACACCGTCATTCAGGCTTGCAACAGCTACGTGGGAAGAAAGAATCCAACTGCAAAATATTGGAACTGGAATTGAACCCTGATATCCAGGTTTGCTTCTTGTCTCCACATTATCGTAATAACAATACATTTGTTCAGCTAAATGCAAGGTAGCAGGACAGATTAGATTATGGTGTCTTCCCCAAAAAATCTACATACCATCTTAAATCAGAGAAAATACTAACAAAACAAGGATCAGCTTTAGCTGGAATGTGGGTATTTTCTGGGAAAGAGGGAGTGAAACATGAATCAAATTCTACCCAGAGTTTGCAAATCAAAGAACTACTGAGTTGCAAGTGATTTTTTTCAAAGGACTGCAGGAATTTCTACTAGATTACCAAGGGACTTCTGTCTCATGGTGAATTATAAGCAGAAGACAGGTGCAGGCATTGATTTGACTAAAACATTCAGTTTGAGACACAGTGGAACTTTTTGCTGTTTGATTAAAATTCCTTGTGCTAAATCACAAGCAGCTCCTCCTCTTTCACTTTGTCCCAAAGGACTTGCTGTAGCAGTGGACACTGAGCAAGTGAGCACATTTATCAGTCTGTTCGTTCCATACACACACCTTCTGCTTGCTGGGCATGAATAGGAGCGAGTGAGTCAGAGCTGGACAATGAATTACAGTGATCTTGGAATTTGGCAATCACATCCATATAATGCCACCTTAATGGTTCCAGTATGATTAGTTGGTGTAGGTTGGAGTAAATTTTGCTCCTGTGCTAAGGTGAGTTGGAGGCCTTGTGCCAGGTGTTGCAAAGAGCATTAATACCTTTTCTCATTTTGCAATTGTTGTTTGTTGTGTTCTAAGGCTGAATTTGTTTTCAGTGTTTTTCTCAGTGCTATATGTGCAGCTTCCAGTCTTGCCTCAAAGCCTCAGCTTGTAATATTTTGTGGAAATGAAGGGGGTGACAGCATGTATGTATGTAGACTTACCATCCAATAATGCTAGATTTTATGACATGAATTAGAGCTATTAAGAAAATGGCTTGGGATTCTTCAGGCATTCCTCACAAAAACTACTGCTGTGAGTCACCCCACTGCAATGGGTAGGATCAGACCTTGCCCATGCTCCAGTGGTATTTGCCCAGTGGACTTCTCTTTAAAGAGGCTGGTGGTGGTGACACAGCTGTGCTGGGCTGGTCACTGGCCTTGCTTCAATCTGAAATATGGAACTGTGGCTTTTGAACAGCCAGAGACAAAGGGAATGTGCACCTTTCACATCACAGTGGAGAGACTGCACCAGGATATATGTTTCTGCACCAGGATGTATGTTTATCAAGAAGATTTCAGGGTGAACAGCCATTAGCTTTTGTTGTTGTACCACATTTAGCGTCATGTGGCACACAAGCAGGTGTTGTGGTTGTACTAAGAACTGGGGAAATTGTGGTGGTTCTGCTGCAAAACTCTCATGTCTTGCATTTCTGCTGTAACAAAATGTACACACCAGCAAACAGCTTGGCACATGGTAAGGTTCTTTCTTGAGGTGAGGGAAGGGAACTTGCCCTACCCTGATGCTATTGTTTCAGCTTCAAAAGAGCCTCTGTTTGAGACTTCTTAATGTTTCTTAGTTAATTGAGATGCTGCACAGAGCAATTAGAGACCAGACCTAAAAGTAGAAATGTTTAATGCTTATTTTTAGCACCTTGCTTTTTTTGAGTGCATCCCATGCAGTGAAGTAGACTGGTAAATAAAATTAAAGACAAGGAAGTGTAAGCATAAAAATAAATAATTTTCTCATAAGCAGATGGTACATTTGTGTTAGAGCCAGATGAAATGCAAAGAGATTTTAGCCTGAAAGCTAAGTGTCTCTTGGAGCAATTCCCCCTAAGCATGGTTAGATCTCAGCTTAGGGATCAGAGTTACCTCTGAAGACAGGAGAAGTTTCTTTTCCTTGCTTGAAATGAACTTGTCTGTTTTGCATGCAGAAGTGTGATATTTACAGTTTAATAATTCTCTTATGTACTTGACAATGAAGGGTTCTTAATTCTTAAATCCTTTGAAATGTGGGTTTTGTAGGTAGGCTACACGTGCTGTGCAAATCTCAAGAGAATTATTTAAAATAACTTACATAAGGAAACCTTCCTTGAGATCATCTCTGTGTATGTAACAGATGGGCATTACTGCCCTGCAAAGTAGATGATGATTTCCCAGGCACTCAGATTCGTGAAGTCTTGGTTTTGTTTCTTACTCCTGTGAAGAGACAAAGCCTAACACCGACTTTTGAACCCTGTGGTGCATAAGCAGTCCAACCAGACTGGAATTATTAGTAGGCAGAGACCTCTGCTGGAAATTATTCAGTACTTCAGGGAAACACAGATCTCTGTTTTGGAACGAAGCTTGGAAAACCCTCCTGATGAGAAAGGTCAGAGGCCTTGGAAGGACTACATTAACAGCAGCATAGATATTTTTCATGTGGCTTTTCTCTCTGTCCTTTCTGTGAGAGCTGAATGACTCTCTTTAGAGAAAATAAACTATCTGACTTGGATCTGTACACAAGTATAACAATGGCAACACTTTCAAGCTATCCCTGGGAAGCAGCAGTCCATTTGACCCAGCAGTGTCTTGGCAGACAGCCGTGCTGGAGATGCACCTTTAGCTGATGCAGGGGAATGCAGGGAGAGGAGAAAGTCCAGGTGGACAAATCCTTCTGGCAAGTGCACTATGGCAGTAGCACCAGCATGTGCTAAGTAGCTTCAGAGAGAGCTGTTAACTGCATCAGCAAATGATCAGCAAAATGTTGAAGCCACAATCCCCATGCTGGTCTGTTCTACAGAAGCTTCCTGATTGGTATTGTCTTTTATCAATAGTTGCAGTGCTTTTGGACACAGTGGTACAGCTCTCAGTACACTGCCAGTTCCTCAGCACAGGGCAGGTTGAATAAAGCTAAAGCAGGACTTGACCCAATAGTTTTTTCTGTTATGTTGCAAAATTTGGTAGCTGTCAGAAGCATTGGCTTCCCATTTCTGAAAAGGAAACTGGTTTTGCTCTGGAACAGCACCAGAAACAGCAAACCAGCAAAGGCCCCGAGGTTGAATGAGTGTTCACCAGGCATCATTCGGAAGAGTCCCAAGTTTGTCTCCTGACAATAGGATTCAAACTCAAAAATAAAAGAATACTTCTCATGGAAATTGCAACTCATAAGTATGTGCTATTATTTTCTCCCCAAATTCATAAAAAGACACCATAAAATGTCTAGAAGTATAGCTGATCAGTCAGTCTGCTATGGTACAGTTACAAGCAATTGCAATTTGGAGCTAATTATGCCACAAAATGGCTCTCATGCAAAGTTTATTAGTTAATGGAAAGATTCCTACTGACTTCAGGTTTTTGATTGTGCTCAAACAGAGCATCTCCACCAGCTGCATAGTACAAATACATCATAGATTACATTTCAGCAGTTTCCCTGGACATTTACAACTGCAGTTTTCTCTGCTTTAAACTCAGCAGAGTGTAGCTGGTGGCCACATGTACAAGGAATGGTAGTGAACTTTTTGGTGTGAGTGACAGTCTGACAGACTTCTTGGAGGGGTTCAGATATTAATTTCTAAACTTAAGCCTCCCGGTGGAATTTCTATTTGTCTTTAAAAAAAGAAAAAAAGGGGGAAAAAAGCGCCAAACTTTCTTGGCTTATCCTCAGACCAAAGCCCAGTTTAGAAATCCCAGCTTTGTAGTGTTTTATAGTTCTGTTGACTAATGTTTCTTTCAGTTAGTTTTCATACTAACACATTCCTGCTCCTATTGACCCAAACAGCCAATACTGAATACTTGTGGACTAGCTCAGTTCACACATATCTCTTCATTTGAAAGAATATCCAGAGTCACAGACTTTTTGATTAAGGAAGAAATCAGATAATCTAAGCCTAAAGCTCTTTCATCCAGCAGCCCACCCTGAAGTCCAGCCTCTATAAGTAACTAATTGTTCAAAATTCCTTCTCAGTCAGTTTTCATGTTCTGCCTCTTCTTATTTGACAAGCAGTTCCTCACACCAATTCTAGATATATCTTAGGAATTCCTGGGCTGCTTGGCTTTCAATTTTTAGAGGAAACCATGTGTCTTACAACCTTTGTCTTACACAAAGAGCCCATTGGCCTATTCACTGATGTTTAAGAGGCAGAGGATCTGATACCTCCTTCCTAACACACTGTGTGACTCTTCTTGGATCTACACTAATAACATCATTTTTCTGTGGTAAATAGAATATGCAACCTTGGAATACTTAAAATATACAGAATGTATTCCCTAAGAGTTTAGTTTCCCTGACATGCCAGAACAAATCACTCAAATATATTTTACATTATTTTCTACCGATCACAAATAAAATTTACACTGTGATAACCCTTGCTATGATATTGAGCCTGAATGTTGTTCCTTTCTCCAGATGCAGGCAGATTTTATAACCTGTCTGTACGTGTTTTTCGTGACAAACATTTGTTACAGGCATAGGCTCTACTGGGCTATGTGCTAGACATGTGCAAAGCAAGCAAAGTTTCTTATTTTTTTTATACACTCCCCCATAACTGTGGCTGAATTGGGTTTTGTATTGCTTATCCCTGTGAACCTGCCAGTCTGCACTGATATTTTAGGTAACTTAAGCACTCTAGTGGCCATTTTAGTGTTGAAGGAGAAACAAATATAAATAAGATGTTCTGAGTGCTTAGTTTCCATGTCATCCTCAAAATTATTCTAAAAGGTCTAGTAATCCAAACTGAAAATAATTTGAACATTTTCTGATAGAAATTGGCACTACAAGCAATATTCATAAAGAAATATGTGGCCAGCTTAGGATAGTCAGTACAAAGCTGCAAATTGACTCCATGATTTCACAGAGGATCAAACACTAGGCAGAAGTTTCCCTACACTGATGAACTGCTCAACCCTGATGAAATAATTGAGATTACAGCTGGAAGGAACACATAGCCCATCAAATCCTTGAAAATGTCCATTGTTTTTATTAGTATTTTTACCTGTTCTGCACATCATTAGCATTGTAAGGAAAGCAAGATTTATAGTACATATACTTCTCAAAGTAAGCCAGCTTTAGAGAAAGCCAGCATTATCTTCCTTTCACACTACAAATAAGATGATAAGAAGTACAACAGAAAGCAAGAACATTTAGAAAGTCTGTTTTGGAGTCCACTTTAAAAGCACTTTTATGTTATAAATGATCACAGAAATGAATATTAAGAAATACATAGCTGAATTTTGAAATTGTAGAGATTTTGGCAAGCCAGTGAGAAGCCTTTTTCACGTAGTGTCATCTGTTTTTACTTTTACACTAAAACGGCCCTGCAGTATCCTTTTAAATAGTGCAGGAGCCCCCAGCTGGGCCTCCCTGACTTCTAGTGCAAAACCCACCAAAATGTAGAAAAAAGCTTTCCCTCTAAATAGCAAGAGCCATGTGTCAGGGTGCATGTGTGTATGCTGTAATACAGAATGGAGTTGGGTGATTTGTGTTAGAAATGAAACCACTTTTGCCACCATATTGACACTTTCTCCCAGTCGACGAATTCAGACCATCCAGAAAACAAAAGCCCAGCACTGGGACTAAGCCTTAAAGATGGAATAAATTAACATTTTAAAATCCACCCCCAGCAGTTTTGTTAGCCAGGAAAGGGAAGGCTCCACAGAATCCAGCAGAGATTCAGCTGTTGACACTGCACAGGCATATCCCAATGCATGGTGACACAAAGTGACATATTCAGTCTTTCAAAGTAAGAATCTCTAGGTTGCCTCCATGGGATTTTTTGTATGAGGTGTCTGTACTATAACATTCATTCTACTCAAGTCATTTATTCTTGGAGTTTTCTGTAGGACATCTGAGTGATTCACTCAGTAAATGGACAGGCAGTAACAATTCAGCTCCAGGCCTTAGGAGCATCACAGCATAACCCAGATTCCCATCAATTGCAGTAATAACAACTGTACATGTTCTGACTTGGCTTCTGCTCGTTCCTGTAGCAGCATCTCCAAATGCCACTGCCCATTCAGTGGCAGACTGGAGCTGAGCATGCTCTGTTGTGGGGCAGCAGCCTTTGACACACCTGGCAATGAACTAGATGGCATGGATCTGGAGGCAAACACTCAGGGACTCAAAGCCCTAGTTTTTAAGTGTTTGAAGCACAAGCTTCAAACAAAGGAGCTTGCAGGAGCACTTCACTAAGAAAAATGAGAGAAATGGAGCATTTGTCCTTAATCTAAACCAGAGTGGTTACTGACAGAAGAAGGACACTGAGAGGATCAAAGCTATTGCCAAAAAAACAAATGTGATAGTTAAAAGAGAGGGTACAGCAGTATCCTCATTCCTACAGATACTTCCCTGTCTGCAAAACGCGGAGACTGCACATAAACATTTTTATTATCATGTCACATGATGGTGCTGCATTGACGGTGATAGATTTCCTGGCAAATGTTTGTGTAGAAAGGCAAACATATGGCAGAGTGATCTACTCTGAGACGGCTCCTTGGACCTGCGCCCAGCCCTTCAGGGATGTCGGGATCAGTCAGAACCAGTAGGTTCGTTATGGGATGGGGGGGGGGGGGGGGGGTTGTGTGAGAACGTGTGTGAGAAAGAAAATGGGCTCATATTCAGTGAAATAAAGGAATGTCTGAGGGTTTACATCAGTTTTGTGTGTACTTTGCTGCATAAAATTTCACATGATAACAGTTTAAGTAACATTTAGTATAAATTTAATCTACCAGTTTTTCATTAGTAGCCTATAAATGCGCAGAACTACATAGTATTGGTAAGACTGAAATTGTCTGGAGAACTCAAATGCAAGATCTTGCTGGTCATGCAAGAGGGCAATCAGCATTAATGGGAGTTTTACACCCAGCAGGCTTGTGTGAGTGTGCTTCCTTTCATTGCCTTGTGCAGCAGAGTACTGGGTACACCAGATACACAGTGACTAAATTATTTCTTGTGTTGCTGTCAGCAAAGTTGCACCAAGAGCATTTGGCCTGTTGACCTTTCTTACAACTACAACTACTGTAAACTACATATTTGCTGAGAAATTAATTTCTCACTTTAATTTGTATACCTCACTTTAATTTGTCACTTTATTAACTTCGGGAAATGGACACAAAATGGAACCATCTTTTGCCTGTTCATTTAAAGTCCTATTGCTGAAACAAACAGACAAACAAATTGCACAAAGTTTATACAATGGCCAGCACTGATGTAAAACATCTTATGGGTTGTGGTTATAGAACAGCCTGCTGTTACTTGGTTATATTACTGCCCTGAATCCCAATTCTTCTTATCCCTTGTTAACAATGTTAATTTTATGTTACGTGGGCATTACTGACATATAGTTTATATTGGTTTGAATGCTTCTATATTGGCTGCTAAAGTCTACATCCTATGAATTCCCTGTGCTAGCATTTAAGGTACAAACTATCCTGGAAGGCTGGTAGTGAGCAGAGGATGACACTGCATGGGAAAGCAAACTGCAGCTCATTTCAATTCATGCTATTGCTGCCTGAGAGCTGTATGGAAAAGTAGATCTTTTCCTGTTGGCAGGGTCCAAAATGTCATGTAGGTCCAGAGTTCTGTTTAAACCAAGGCTTGTGAGACAGCACAATTTAACTAAAGGTCTGTGGTGCCTAACCAGATGTACCAGTTCTTGCCTTTCTACTACTCCTCTGCTAGCCATGCTCCAGAAATTCACTGTTGGTCACTGCATGAACAAAAAGCAGCCTTGAATATTAAAGCTATTTCTCCTCTTTGGGCACCATGGGCCACATGGCAACAAAGACTGACTCTTACCTGCGGAGGACCAGTATCTGCCCAGTACAGGAAGCTGTCAGGCCCTGTGCAGCTGCAGAGGGAGGATGCAGTACAAGCAATTAACACGGGCATTACATGAATGGACAGAAGATTTGGATATCACTTTTGGTCCCAAGGTCCCTGCTCAGCTCTAGGCTGGCAATATGCCCTTTGAAAGTTTCAGTGGGAGGTTTGCCTGAGTGAGACAGGAGCATCATGCATGTCCAGTGGGAGAAACAGTCTATTAATACTTGTCCATTATAAGACTATCATTGCCAATTCTGTTTGGCTGCTTCATCTCATAATATTCTCTTTGACTTTCCTAATACTAACCAGCCTAAATATTTTATGCTTGTCTTCCAGCAATATACTAGGCCCCTTGCTGCTACTCAGTGAAGATAGGTATCATTTTTCTTCTGAAAACATTTTTTTTCTGAAGCATTGTAGTTTTCTTTTCATGTTCAATAAGATAGCATCCACTTAAACATAAGTGACAGCTAAAGAAGAAAATAAACAAGTGGCCAGAAACAAGTCATTTACTTACCAAGCTATTATGTTCTAATTACATAGTAATGTTGTCACTTCTTTAGAAATATGTTCTTTTCCTGGCTTATATTACTGTCTCTGAAAATCTTTTTGTAATATTTATATTGTCTTTGTATCTTATTGAGATTTTACATTTTAGCAACTCACTTTCTCAGTGATATGAATCAGGAGCAACTTCACTGCATCCTAAGTAGATAAAGTGGCACAAATAGTAGCAGAAACAGACCTCTGACTTCTAAGAGACCTAGTGCATGTTGGCTGTTTGCTAGCAAGTGCAGTAGCCTTGATTTTTTATTATTATATTTATTATTTATAAATATATAACTTTCCAAACTCAGAATAAGAAAACTATGCCTTCTTTGAAGAGGGCAGTGTTGAGAAAAACAAAGTCAGACTGTGGGGAAAGGGATACATTATACAACAAAGAGATCACTGAAATGCCTGGCAAGGTAATATTAAGTTATAATCTTAATTGCTATTAAACATGCTAATTTCCTTTCCTCCTCCACATTCTACTCATGACCTTTTCTTTTCATCCTTTATACCACTTTAATTCCAGGCTCCTACATTAACCCTTACTCTAATTAGAGTCATGGCAGACCTAATTGGCTGTCCTGGGTTTTCTGGGAGAGATGAAGTTTTGAGGAAGGAATTCGAAAGAAATGAGTTGTGATTCATGAGAAGGACATGTCATGAGCAGGGAGCACAGGGAGGAGATCTCTGAGAGACAAATAGGTGAGCAGGATATTTGGTTTGCTGTGGTTAATGGGGAAACAATCAACATGTGGCTGCCACATGACAAGATGTAAGCGGGAAGGGAAGGGGCAGCCTTGCAGGCCATCACAAGAAACATGATCTGGAGGTAGTGGGTATGTGGAATGTGTGAAGAAATGTGCTTTTAAGAAGTTCTCACAGGAGCCAACTGGAACCAGTTCTTGCACTGCACATGGTGATGTGCTGATCTTTCAGAGTACACCAGGAGGGTGAAGTGACAGCATTTCAGACTAAGTGTGGTGGTGGTGGATTCAGCTGCTTTGGTCCCTCCCTTCCAGCCTCCCTTTATGCCCTGCAGGCAAAAGGAGTGGCTGCCCAGAGAGCTGAGTAGCTTATTTGTTAGGAATGAGG
The DNA here is from genome assembly GCF_036250125.1 of Pseudopipra pipra. Taxonomy (NCBI): domain Eukaryota; kingdom Metazoa; phylum Chordata; class Aves; order Passeriformes; family Pipridae; genus Pseudopipra; species Pseudopipra pipra. The sequence continues at coordinate 11,579,381 of NC_087560.1, read as the reverse complement.
GAGGGAGAGAAAATAACTTACCCCATTTCTGCCCGACCAGCAATGACTTCCTTCCCCTGAAACCCATCAGATGTTATACCATCCATATCCACTTTCCCAAGCCCTTCTTCATGCCAGTTTTCATCCTGGTACCCATCATAGTCATCACCCCAGTGTACTGATTTGAGTCACTGAGAGTTTGGTGATGTTGACCTTGGAATAGAGAAGGATGATCTGAAGAAAGTTTCAGAGGTGACATGCTGAGTGTTTTTCTACTGATTTCAAGAGAGTTGGGATGACATTCCTTACAGTCAGTTTGGATTCCATTAAACTCTTGCTGATGCCAAGCTATCCAGGAAGAAACTCCTGACTGAATTATTAATTCTTTTTTTTTCCTGTGGTAGCACTGACGCATCAGACTGCAGTACAGCAGATGAGATTCAGGGCTTGGGTTTTGGAAGTGTGAATTCTAGAGCAATAGGTATATCCCAACATCAAACTGCTGCTCCTGAGAAGGGCTTTATGGTACAAAGCAGCAACAATGCCCAGAAGTTTCATGCTAGCCTCATTATTTCTTTCCTGGCTTCTGACAGTCATTCAGGTAACACAAAAGTGAAGTTACAAATCTCCTTAAATAAATATTGTTCTGTTGTCCATGTTGGGATGTAATTATTCATTAAGTCACATTTCAAAAGGCATTTTGATGAATGCACCAGAGGGCATATGAGAGAAATCCTTTTCTCCAGTATTTATGAGGGGAAACTGCAATGGGGTAAGTGTCATGAATCTGGTACTAAATTTATTGTTCCTGTCAACTCTCAACATACTTCTCACTCAATAAATCTCTGAGGCTTTAGATGACACATCTAAAATATTTCCTCATAGGAGAAATGTCTGTTGCAGGTTTTCTTTCTTAGGTATTATTGCTTTATAGCTTTAGAGATGGAGTCTCTCACCTGGCCATTTGAAGAGGCATTTTATAGATTAGTATATCAAATAGAAATGAAAAGTCACTAGTTTCATTGCAATAAATGACATCTATAAAAAACATTTAAAACTATGGGAACAGCAAAGTATATTTTGCAACTTCTGTCCATCAGGATAATCTTCCTATCATGTGAAATGTTTATGGAAATACTAGATTTTGTCAAGTGTTTCTCAATAAATGGCTGCTAAGGCATCTCACATGCCACAAGAGAAAATTCAAACATTGAAGTTGCAAAGTCAGGTAGTCAAATGTTAGGAAATACTCCAATTGCTTGAAAGGTTTGTGATACAATCTTTAATAATCTCCCTCTGATTTGTTTTTTTTTTCCCCATAGAAAACCTCAGGCTGGTTACTATTTAGAGGCTCTGGTAGGTCAGAGAGTTTGAATGCAGTGTCAGGATTTCCACATAAACTGATGAGCCAACTGGCAGCACAGTAACAGGTCATTAGTCTTTGTATGGAGAGCTTGCCAGCAGAGAATGAGATGTACTGGGTCACAGAATTTTGGTAGATAATGTGTGGGTTTTCTTGATGTAGACTAAGATACTCTGAAATCTTTGTGTTCTTACACTCATGACTGCTTTTGCCTCTATCTCTTAATCCCTTTCTGCTTTTCTCCCATCCTTCCCAGGCTTTAGGTCCTGCTCCCCTTCCAGCTTTTCCCAGTTCTCTCTCTGCATGTCGATTGGGTCACTGGTGCTGTTGAGGTATTCGTAGGGGAACAGCCATTTTTCCCTCTCACGAGCCAAATTTGCTTCTGCAGTCATCTCCAGTCATGAGCTGAATCACATTCACTTTAGCCTAGAGCATGGTTAGTCCAGACAGAACATGAGACTTGTTTATCAATCCCTATTGAGTGTCTATGAATGCTTTTCAGACTCTTGCAACTGAGCTACATTCATATGGTACCTGGAAATTTTGGTAATTTTGCAGTTATTTCTTCTACAGTCGTTGTCAGAAGAGTTTTGATTCATCATGGAAAATTTCAGTTCTAATGGTTAAATTATGAAAAACGTGTAAGCAACTAAACCCAGAGGTTTGAACTGGAACCTGTTAAGCAGCACTGACTGTAGGCACCTTTTGCCTGCTGTAGCTTTAGCTGAAATGCCTGTAGAGAACAAGGAATGGCAGCAATGCATACTTGCTAATAACATTTCCATCCCATACAAACCTTTCCAGCTTACAGTGGAAAGCTACCAACCAGAGAGAAAGTTAATTTTAAATGAAGTGCTTCAATCTCTTCTGCCTCTAGGATGTGCCTTCACACCTCTGCAACATGTAAAGCAATCACGGTAAAGATTGTCTAATTTAATATGATTAGGAGTGTATAACATAAGAAGATTCATGAAACTGAGTATAGATAACTTGCTCCAGCTATGATACACACCCTTCTCCCTTCTAAGCCTATTACAGAGAAGGCTTGAGATCCCCTGGTGAGCTTCTTATCTCCAGTAATTAAGAATATCCTAATGGGCATGGTAAGTGCCTTTCTGTGCATGTTGGGATGGACATAAAACATCATGGCCTCTTTCTGCCTGACATGAAGTAGCTCTGTGATTTCAGACAGTGCTCTCAGACACATCTTGCACAGGGGAATGGCTCAGTTGTAATCCAGAACAATTTCCTATTAAAATATTTAACAGAGAAGCTCTAGCTTACTGTGGACATAGACAAAACACTGATCATTGTAATCATCACTGACACATTTTTACATACAGGAAAAGGAAATGCAGAAGGAAAGAAAATTATACCATCTATAGATAGATAAGTAAAAATAAATAATTTTATTTTAGTGTCTAACAGTAAAGTTGATGGTACAAGTGGCCATGCTGCAGAGATCTAAAAGAGATTTGAGCAGGGAAAGCAAAAATTGTAAGGTGGCCAGGGACAGAATCTTAGAGGCAAATACAATAATCTGTGTGGCTTCAACAGACACAATGTAGGCAGCTTCTCACAAAATGGCAAGTGCGAGATAGCACCATGAATAGTTTGCATACAAGTAGGTGATCATGGTCATCAAGCATTTAATGCAAAACTTAGGTGTGTTTAAAAATTTATTCATGACTTTGGAGGATTCCTTTGAAATTAGGCCTTTTATGTCCACATACTCTCTTCTTAAAGATTGATCCATACTTTTGAATCAATGAAATTCTTTCACTGTGAAAGTTTTCAACCAGGAATGTGTAGAGGTTTTTTTTCTCCTCATATGAACAGGGGGGAAGTGATCAGAACTAGCTTGAAGATTCTCAATAACTTAAGAACAGCGTTTCCTGGGATTTATTGGGAAAGCAAAATTCAGTAGTGTGGTAATGACTTCAAAATAGTTACCTTAGACTCCATCTCTCCTGGGTGACTCAGGGTTTCAGTACTGACCACACTCCTGGCCCTGCCACCTCCCTGCATGGTCCTGCTGGGCCTCTGCCTTCACCCCCTCTCCCTGCTCATACCTGTGTACACTGCCCTGCTCTGGAAATATAACACCTGTCTGGCAGGCTGCGAGGTGAGAGAGAACTTGGTATTATCATTGGGGGGAGCTTAGGGGGAAGGAGACCCATCCCTGCTGCTGGTCTCCCTTGCTCTGTAAGGACATGCTATTGCTGCATCTGTGACCTGCTGACCTTTGTGCCCAGAGCAGACACAGCTGTTGGCTTCTGTAGGCTTAGGACCCAGCCTATGCACATACAGTGCATTTATTAGCAAGCCTCTGCACCCCTCCATTCACTGGTATGGTCTGAAACTGCTCTTGAAGTGTTTGGAAGAAACTCTCTTCACTCCCCTTTCACACTTCTGTGTAGAAGGAGTAGATGAACTCCCCTTTGTAACAGAAGAGAAAGGAACAGAATACAGGTGACATAGCAGGACATCTCGGGCTTTGTATGCTGTGATGAGTGGCTGAGGGGGTTATGTACCCTACCAAACTCCTTTGCTGTTTGTGCCAAGGTGCTTTTCTGTACTGTTAATGTGTGGAACATTGATTTGGTTTTTCATTTATCGGCAGGAAAATCTGCTTTTTCTTCTCCATGCTTTCCAAGCATCTTTACCATGGCTTGATGGAGGAACTGTCAGCAGAATGTTTAAGAATTTTCAGCTGGCCAAACCTGAGCAGAGTTCTTACCTTAGCAACTCATTCATCCTTTGCAGTCTATACACAAGAGGAAAAGAGAGCTGCCTCCTTGCATGTCCCTGGGATGAGTTTTCTTTGGAGCTCTAATATGTGATTATCTTCACTGCAGACTAGAAACATTATTTGTTCACTGTGTTGGGACAAAAGGAAGTAAAAATGTGTACATTGCAATAAGACATTTCAGTGCTGTATTGAGTTACTTGAGTGTTGCTATTTTGACATAAGCAATACATTGTTGCATGGGTGTGTATATGAAGTGTAGAGTTTCCTTTTGGAAGAAATTGGCACACATCCTGCTCCTTTCTGATTTAAGGTCACTAAACAAGGTACTAGAAAGAGCTATTCGTACCTGAAATGAAAAGCAAATAATGCATTAAAAAAAAAAAAAAAGGTGCAGCTCCACCTCTCGAGTAAATATTCTGGAAGTAAGGCTGGTTTGGGGAGCTGATAGAGGTATGGGAGGTAAGACAGCACATAGGATTATTCTGGACAGACTCAGATCAGAGTCCACAGCTCCTATACTCAGAGATTTTATATTACATTTTTCTGAAGGGAATTTAAACTGAAATTAGGTATCAATTTAAAAGGATACAAAATCCTATTTGATGAAAGTGAAAGTGAGCTATTTGGCCACATGTCTATACTGAAGGTGGCTGCACTGGCAACCCTGTCAATGATTGCAGTACTTCAGGAACAGATAACAGCACTGAGCACAGTGCAGGCTAATCATCTAAATGTTTATCTGGCTTTTTGGAATTTTTTTTTCATTATTAGTCTGCTACTGATACCTGAGTTAATGATTTTACAGCAATGCTTTCACCAGCAGGGAAGTGCTTATCCTTCTTTACGACCCAGAGTGACAAACTTTATTGACTTACATACTAGCAACAGTGGCATTTGAGTACCAGAGCCACATCTGGGGATACCATAAACAGCAAGAGTCTTCTTGGTCCCATTCCAGCCCAGGAACAGGTGCTAGAAGAAGGATTTATTTGTCTTATTTCTCTGCCATTACCAGCCCTTGCAGACTGGAAGTGCTCTCTATGGTCCATCTACCCCCTCCCCAAAATGTGACCCTACAGTCTTCAGCCATCTATTTCCTTCTTCATCACCAGGAACTGCCTGTGGCCAGGTGCTTTCCTTGGGACTCAGAGAAGCACTCAGCCAGAGCTGCCTCCCTAAACCCAAAGAGGACAGTTGCCATCTTGAATGTGGGAGTGGTAGGGGAATCCACTGCTACAGTCTCAACCAGACCTGCAGAAAAACCTGTCCTAAGCTTTTCCACTTGTAGCCCACCTTGCAGGTGCCTTTCTAGTTTTGCTCCACTAGACAATACTTCAGTGTAACAAATGTCAGTAATAATTGATGTCTGCACATTACAACTGAACTGGTAACATTATGGTAAAAGCAGCACTTTAGGATTTGTGAGTTCCTAGTGCTTCCCTTCCACAGGGGTGGACATGTGTAGAAACCAGCATCATCTGGCAAGTGCCAGATCCCAAACACCCTGTGAGGGGAAGCCCCCATTGTGCAGCTCCAAGGTCCATGGTTTGGTGGCTGTGGGTTTTAGTTTTAGGCTGAGAAGGCAGGTGGAGGGGCTGGCAGTGGGGAACAGGTTGGGTACAGAAACTGGGAGAACCCCATGCCTGGGAGCCAGGCCTTTGCCTAGGGTTTGCTCAGGGGCAGGTCCCGGTGGCACGGGGAGGGCTCAAGAGGGGTCTGCAGGCACCAGGGGCCTGGGCCTCCAGGACAAGGGGGGACAGGGCATTCCCAGGCCCAAAGGCCGGGAGCCTTCGGCCGGGAGAAGCGGACGCCCTGCTGCAAACACCGGCCGGCTTCTCCTCGCCGCCCAGCCTCCATGTCGGGCGCGCATAAAGAACCATGTCATGCTTCGGCGAGGAAGGGAGGGCCGGGCGGGACTGGAGCGCTCTCTGCTCTCCTATTTTCATAGAAACCGATCTGTGTACCTAGAAAATAACAGGAAGGGAAAGCGCGGGGGGGAGGCGCGGGCGGGCTGGGGAGGGAGGGGGGGATAAGAAGATCCTGTTTTCGGTCGCTGCCCGAGGAGTAATTCGGCGGAGCCGGCTCCATATTCCCGGGGCCGCGGCGGCTGCGGCGGGGATGGAGCGGGCGGCGCGGGCGGCGTAGCCCAGCGCGCACGGGGGGGCCGCGGGCAGCGCCGCGCCCGCCGCCGCCGCGGGGCGAGGGCTCCCCGGCCGCCCCCGCCCGGCCAGCCCCGCTCCCTGGTACCGGGGGCTGCTGGGGTTGTGTCCAAGGCCTCCCCCTCCCCCGCGTACACACTCACACACACAGACACACGCACACACACACTCACACTCACACACACACACACCCCATCTCCTCCTGCCGCCGCCGCCGCCGCCGCCGCCGCCGGAGAGATCGGGGATCGCCCGCGGCCCGGCCCCGCTCCCGGCTGCGCCCCGTGCCCGGGCGCATCGCACCCCGCGGGGGCTCGCCCGGCTGCCCCCGGGGCGGCGTGCGCGGGGCGGGGGGTGCGGGAGGGCGGGGGGACACACGGCGGCTCCCACGGCGGCTCCCGATGGCTCGTCCGCGGCCCCGAGAATACAAGGCTGGAGACCTGGTGTTCGCCAAAATGAAGGGGTACCCGCACTGGCCGGCCCGGGTGAGTACCGCGGAGGGGGCGCCCGGCCCTGCGCCGCCGCCCCCCTCGCCCCGCACCGCCGGGCGGGCACGGCCGGGCCGCGGCCACGGAGCCGCCGGAGGGCCCGGCCCCGGCCCCGCCGGACGGGGGGCCGCGGTGCGCGCCCACCCCGCTATTATTGTGCATCTTTTCTTTGATCTGCAGATTTCTCCCCGGCCCCCCGGGAGGAGGAGGAGGAGGAGGAGGAGGAGGAGGAGGGAGAGGAGGGAGAGGAGGGAGGGAGGGGGGCGAGCGCGGGCTGTACCTGGGTTGTTATCGCGGGGAGGAGGCTTGGGGAGCCGGCAGCCCTGCCCGCATGACAACGATGCTGTTTATTATACGCCCTCCCTCGCCCCGGCCCCCGGCTCCCCCGGGGGGCAGAGGGGCCCCCGCGGCCCGGGGCAGGGCAGGGGCAGCGCGGCCGCCGCCCCCGGCCCGGCACGGCCCAGGAACCGGCGGGGACAGCGCTGCGGGCCCGGGACTTGCGGGGAAGGGGGCACGGGCTGGGGCAGGGACAGGTGTGCAGAGGGCGAGGGCCGGAGTCAGGCTGCGGGTGTCCCCGGGGCCGGTGGGCGCGGGAGGCTCAGCTCGGCTTGGTGAGGGAAGCGGGGTCTGGCTCTGTGGCAGCCCCCCGGCCCACCTGCCACCCCTCCGCACCCGCACTTTTTGGGTGCCGGGCCTCCCGCCGCACCTTGTCCTTTAGTGGGTTGACTTTCTTTCATAGGCCTTTGTCATTTTTTGTTTTACGCTGCCATGATACAACTGAGGTGCAAAGGCATCGTGGGCATTTGGCGGTCAGATAAGGGCTGGATTGTGTTTAAACAGCCACTTCTGGTGCTGCTACAATAACGCAGGGCAGAGCTTTCTCCGGGGGATCTGTTACCGTGGCACACTTACACTGCCGGTCCCTTCCCTCCCTTTTGGTCACTGTTGTGTAAACTCACTGAGTAACACGTGTTGTGGGAACTCTTGGCAGGCATCAACCAGTGAGTCTGTATTTACTTGTGCTCTTCAGTCTTACTGGGATGACTGGGTAGTGCTTCATGCCATCATTCTCTAGTCAAGGAAAGTTGCTGGTCTTTATAGACTGTAAAGAAGATAGTGAAGTGTTGTATGCAGGGAAACATAGAGGAGCAGGGTAAAGATGGACTGACATTTAACATTTTCCTTGACAAGAGAGCCCTGGAAAGGATGGGTGTAAGTGCTGGAAAGGTGTCCTGAGCAGAATTGAGGAGGCAGAAGTGGTGTTGAACAGCAGACACTATACAGGGAGGGAAGGCCAACACTGCAGGCTTAAGCGAAGGTTGGTGAAAAAAGAATAGCGAGAGGATGCTAAATATCTAGAAGCCTGTAAATAAGGTGGTACTTTCAATTATTTTGGCAGAGCAGACTAAAATTAGCATGCAAAAGGCCGAACATAATCAACAACGGGTTGTGGTTTTATAATTCTATCATTGTACCAGTTGGTGGATATACTACCTAAAAAATGGCAATTTATGTCAGCAGAACAGCATGAGGCACTGAAAATTGACTTCTTTCCTACCTCTGTCATGGTTTAATTTACTGTGAAAATTTTAATGTGAACAGTTGAGACCATTACCACGTTGAAGCATGTTAATCCCTTTCCTTTTTGAGCCTTTGTAAAACTCCCATTTGTTTACTCAGAAGCAGAACGGGGCCTTTTGTTTTAGTGGCATTTTCTTTCCTTTCAAAAAATCATTATATGCTGTGCAGCTGGTCATGGCCTTTGACTGGGTTGCTAAATAGATATCTGAATGGCAATAATATCCAACAAAGTGCATCTTCACTTTGAAAAAACAGGTGTGCTGTTCACATTGCTCACTTCCTTTGTGCAGACTAACAGGATGTAAAGTTCAAGTGAAGACAAAGCAGTCTCTAGTTTTAACATGACTTAGCAAGTAGAGGCAGAAACTGTAGAGAGCCCAGAGTCTACCACTGGGTAGGAAGAGAGCTGTCAGGCCAGGGGATGATTGGTACTGGGTGTTAGTTCACCAGAGTGTCAAGAGGCACAGAACGTGCTCCTGTAACTTGTGATGGGTTTGCATACAACTTCGTGGTAGATCAGGCTGATGTCTGCCTGACCTAATACCATCATGATATCTTTACTAAGACTTTTCTTCATCTTGGTTGCCAAGGTTTGCCTGATGCATGCTTTCTTAAGTGAAGGAAAAACCTACTGAGGGCATCAGTCTGTATTTTGTTTCTCAAAAAACGTTATTGCATAAAAGTAAGGAGAAAATAAATATTTGAGTTGAGAATGCAACTCAGATACCCTGATTAAGTGAATGCCTTTTATCCAGGGGATTCACTTGTTTCCAGATCCTTGAGTGGTTTCTAGCTACTTCTTTATTCATTATGCAATTAGCGTGTTTGATCTTTGTATTCTCATAAAAACTTATATATTTCATGCTAATATAGTAGCTTAATAATAAGAGTAACAATACATTTAAATGGCAGTGTTATTGCCCCTACCAAATGGTGTTTGCCATCCCTGAGACCTTTGGCATGAATTTCCTGTCTGGGGACAAACTTCTTTAACTGTGTTTAATAAACCTGAGAAGTGTTACAGCAGGACAGAAGTGCTCTGCCTGCCCTGTAATGAAGCACACAGACATAATTGACCTGGCACAGAACCCGCAGTATATTTTTGTGTGCATGGGTAGTGTCATACAGAGAAGGATCCCAGAAGCTCCAGCAGCAGCAGTGCAGAGCTGGACCCAGCTCAGTGACTCCTGTCCCTCACTAGGTGGGCTCTCACTCATGGGCTCATCCAGCTCCACGTGGCCCAGCACAGCAGGCAAATCCAGCACAGGCAGCAGTCTCTAGTCCTACACCGTTAGCTTCCCACCGCCTCTCTTTAGAGGTATGTTGATCTAGTGTTCAGCAAGAGCAAGATCAGCAAGCCCAACTTCTATCCATGTGAGTAAAGAGAGAGAAACCGGGCAGAAACTGCCTAGATAGTGATGATATGTCAGGGGACCATTGAAAATTTTTTTCTGATAACTGATGGTGTGTTATAGCAGTCAAACTGCATTTAAAGTTTCTTTGGGGATTGGTCTTGAATTAATTTTAAAGGGACCAAATTTGCCACGCTTGGCCAAAGCGGTAATGGCAGATACTTGATGTCTGAAACATGTCACTTAGGTCTTATTACGTTTAAGGGCTGCTTTGCATTTTGGTATCACATTTTCCTTTGCAAAGCCAAAATTTCCTTTGGCGTGACTGGAGGACAGCAAATAGGTTTAGGGTTTAGGCCTCAAGAATTGCATTGAAGTTTAATAATAACGGTAGGTGAAATAAAGGCAACAGTTCAGTTTAACATGATTTTTCTATGTCTGTGATGTCTGTTGTCTTCAGATGCTCATCAGAAATGCAGAATAAATACCAACTGGCCAGGTCATCGGTTGCTGTAGTCCAGCAAATAAGCAACTGTGTATCCAGAGTGCCTGCAAAAATAGAGGGAAGATGCCATCGTGGTTAAAATGTAGAAAATAAGAATTCAGTTCATTGTACATTTTGCAGTGGTCTTTGCCTTCGAAGCACTAAATCCCTGTGTCTTACTTCCTTGTTTATAAAAGACAGTTAACAACACTTTTCCCTTTAAAAAGGTGTTGTAGAGTGGAGGCAAAATGTTTATGAGTTGCTTGGCTACTGCTGTGATAGGAGCTGTATTAGCACACACAGACAGAAAAATCTCTCTCTTCAGATACCCTAGTTTATCTAGGATAGATGTCCTGGTTTATTGAGAAATTGCCCCTTGAATAGTCACTCAGATGAGATAAAAGGGAAAAACTAGTGGTAGATTCAGAAAGATCAATAATGGTGTTTGTTTTATGAGTGACCCTGAAGAAACAATAGGCACTTAGTTGCTGAAATTAGCTGCTGATTTAAAAATAGGAAGGAAGCTGCTAATGCAACTGTAGAGAGCAGAGAAAAAGTCTGTAATGACCTCAATAAAATAAGAACATGCCCAAATAAGTGGCCAACACCATTATTATACAGAAATCTAGGATTGTACAGCTGGGGAGACAAGAACTGCATTTGGATAAACACAAGTAGTTTGTGGAGGGATGGTAAAGTTGGTTTAGGACAATACAAGAGATCCAAGCAGGTAAAACAACATATTTTAGTGTCAAACATGTGGATGTTTAAAGCTGTTTAGAACATTCTGTGTTGGGAGGACAGCATAGCCTTTAAAGTGTTGGTTTCACACTAACTATTATGAAGGTGCATTTACTGTCTTTGAGGGGTAATTTTCTATTTTCTGGACTCCTGTTTGTCTTGTCTCACTCTTTTCTCGCTACTCTGAATTAACACATACTTGAGTTCCAGATTTGCTAATTAGCTAACAATCCTCATATGAATGTCACTACTAAAAAGCATCTGCCAATAGCAATGGCAGAACAGTATTTGGGGCACTTCAATGTATTAGAGTTGCAAATGGATGTGAAATTCTCAGTATATTGCTTAGAGTAATACATAGTAAAAGCTGTCATTTTAATGGGAACTAGTGTCTGTGGTGGGCTGAGCATCATAAATGTAATGATTACATGATAGTTTTTAGCTGAGTGCCTATTTTCAGTATTGTTGACTATGTCCTCCATCTACAAGGCATGGAAGTAAGGCACTTGAAAGTATGAACTAAAATAATTCCAGGGAAGGGTTTAAAGGTTGGCTCATCCTGTTCAGTGAAGTATGGCTGGAGCTAGTGGCTTGATTGTGGTGAAGCTGTAGGTGTAGGACCAAGGCCTATCTTTGGACATAATTTGGCAAAGTACAAGGTATATAACCAGGTACAGCTTTGGTCTGTTATAATTGCAAGTATGGCAGCTTGAAAATATCAAAATCTCAAACACATCGTAGAGAAAGATTTGGCATTTTAAGTGTTTGATATTTAAAACAGACCATTTGTTTTTGTATTAGTATAAGGATATGGTAAGGTGGGTCTTTCCCTGGCAGGGTTTATCTTTTTTGGCAAAGAATGACAGACAAAAATCATATTAGATCCAGAAAACTTCAAAGGGTCCATCAGGAATAGACAACAGATTTTTCTCTGTGTTTTTCTGCCAAAACTCAGTCTGCAGTCTTTTGAGCTTTTCTCTTTGGCCATTTGGGACCTGTCCAGTCCTTCACCATGTGCTTTTCTCCTTTTTCCCGTTCGGTTGCTCCGGTTTATGACCTCACTTTTGCCGTGTTACTAAATATGAGTCTCCTGTGACTTCTGCTTTACCAACTCAGGACTTCTTCAGTCTCTCTCCCTTTTTAATTATGTACCTCACTCATACATCAGTCCTCAGAGATCTGCAAGCAATTTTTCGTGGCAGTCTCTGTTTGTTCCTTTCTGAGATGAGACATGATTTGCTGATTACTGCAAAGGTCTGTCTTATCCTGGGAACTGATGGTGAGGTCGTGGCTTCTTCAGGGAGCCCTCCCATGGCTTCTGCTGTGGTGCATCAGAAAAGAGCACATTGAAGGCAGTGAGTCCTTTACAGAATTATTTTTGCTTTCTAAACCTTCTGCACCAGGTTGACACATGTTGCCTAGACAGCATTTAAACTGTTATTTGCAGATACCTGGTCATATTCTAGAGTAAGTGTGAGTGCCTTTTCAATGGTTTCATCAGCTCATTGAGTCCTAATTCCTTCATTTCCTAAAACAAAAATAGCAAAAGTGAAGCATGAATTCTCCCAGTGTTTGGAAAGTAGGGAACTTCAGCAGCTGATGGTCCTTCTCTGTCCCCCTGCATTCAGTCTTAAGTGTGAATTAAAAAAAGATTTCATCTGAGGATTGTAGCATAAAATGTCATAATTTTTATACAATAAAGTTGAACCATAGCTTATGGTAAAACCTTTCCAGTTGCTCTTGTTTGGCAAATGAATCATTTTGGGGCCAAGATGTTCTATGTTTGTTGTTAGCACGGCAGGGGTATATGGGAAAACATCTTTAAAATTGAGTTCTTTAAATCTCTCTGTTGTTTTTTTTTCCCTCTTAATTAAGTTTAAATAATTAGCCCCAAATGTGCAAGTCCAATCTTTTTGTGTAAATGACAATAGATGAATACATTTTCTCCTGCAGTGTCACGATTTTAAGTCCAAATGAAGCTAACCCAGAATGAAGACAGTTGTCTCACAAGTTTTGAGGCAATAAGCAGCTGAAGTTTTTCATACCCTTACTGTACAGACTTTTAAAAAAAAATTTTCCTTGTTATTTTGAAGCCACTGAATAATTTTCATCAGCTGATCTCATGGAAATCATTGGATACATGTTTTGGCTGGAGGAAGGGCACCCCCTTCAATGAAGTCTGTAGCCTGTCAAGTCACTCTGTATATTCCTGCTACAAAAAGATAGGAGAAATACTAGTTTCCCCTTCATTAGTTGACAGATCTCTTCCTTTTATTATTGTGTAAAGAATACTTTTAGGACCTCCAACTGGAATGAATTTTTTGTAGATAGGAAAATGAGGACTGAGTTTTCAGTCTTGACTCTTCGTTTCCTGATTTTTCCCATCATAATAATGCATTAGCAAGTCCTCCTGCATTTAGGGTAATAAAAATCTTATAAGCAAGTGGTTGCTGACAGTAAGTATATATAATTGTCATTTGAGGATAGATGAAAGGATTTCCTGATGATGCTGGAGAAGTGATGACAATGTGGAGAGGTTGGACATTTTAACTGTTTGAAATGGTGATGTCTGAGCAGTAGAGACCTTTCCACTGCGTACTTGAGAGACAGAAGGGAGAACGAGCCTGCCTGAGGCCTCTCAGTAATACTGTAATTTGAGTGATAAATATAGCAACAAACACTGGAAAGTAGTTTGTGTGGAGCAGGCAGGAAGAGGTCCTGGAGCTAGCTTTTTAAAGGTGTTAGGAATTAGGTGAACACCAGTACTTTCCTGTTTCTTTAGGTACCTTGGTACAAGTCTGCCCCTGTGTCATCTGTATCTCTGATAGGTACGTGTGTGTGTACACATCCCTGTTCTGTGCACAGGTACACACACTGCCATGGAGAAGATTAGATGCTTCAAACAGGAGTAGCACATTGCCATGGTAGGACATCAGTTGTCTCTGGACTCCAACAGGGGCAGCATCACCAGAGAAAGGCCCAGTATTTCGGCTGAAGCACAACAGGAGCAACAAGAATGAACAGTTATTTGAAAGATTCCAAGAAGTATTTGGCAAACGAGAGTATCATGAGGTAAAGCTTCTAAAACTTAAAGAAGGAAACAGATCCTTGCTTCCTCCTCTTGGGAAGGTCTCTGCAGTACTGGCTTTGCACATCTGAGATTGTTTCATTCATTTGTGTAGCAGCCAGTTCTAAACCTGATACCAAAACTGGATATAAACTGCAGATTCATTTCCAGTTTTCCTTTCTTCTACTCAAACTGTTTGATATGACAGGCTTGATAATACTTTTGCCTGAAGGGTATATGAGACCTGGCCTTGGGGGTTGGTTTTGTTTGCTTGTTTATATTAATTTTTTGCTCTAGAAAACAAAAGGAAGGTAAGACATTTGAGTAAATACTGCAGCATCTTAACAAAACAGTGAAGTTCCCATGTTATGATGTAGTTCCTGTTGCCACGCTCTGAAGTTCCCCATCCTTCAAATGGTTTCAGGTCAACCCAAATATTATCCTTGGCATCATTGCTGCTCCAAAAAGACACATAATGTCCTTGAATTTCAGAAGGATGTTATCTCTGCCTCCTGGCCTTTTGTAAAGCCCTGCTGAAATCTGAAAATGCCTTCAGAGTCAACATAAAGGGAGGAGATGAGGTTGTACTGTGCTCCAGGCATCACAGAGCCCAACAATAAAAAGGACAGGTGTACATAGACTTTGGTCTCTACCTTAGAAAAGTACATTTAAATCTCTCAGCTTTCCATTAGCAGACTGAAAGGTTAATTAGCATACATCTGTAGCCCCCACAATGCAAACTGGAAACAACTGTTTATTTTGCCTTGCAGCAACATGTGAAAAACCTAGAGAGAGGCTGTTTGCCAGCTCTGGTTTGGCTGCTTGAATAGAAGACATAATGTAACAAAGGGGGGGAAACAGGGCAAGGAATATCATACACCAAAGAATTTCTTTAAGACCATCAGTTAACAAAACATCCTACCTTCAGGAGAGTAAATAGGGCCAGGGAGGAAGGAAAAAATTCCAGACTGTAGGGACCTTACAAGTATCACTGTGGTATCACCGATGTCCACTAGGAAACTGTGTCAGCCTTTAAAGTCAGTAACTTTGTTCTCCTTGGGCTTGGAAGGCACCTACCTGTAAAGCCACTTAAAACACAGAGAATAAAACCACACTGAGGCAACGAGTAGAAGAAACTTTTAAGTCTGGGAGAGCTCAAGACACAATTGCACAATAATGCAAACCATTTCTGGGAATCAATCCCGTATCAGACTGGATTACTAAATGTACTAAATATAAGTACATATTGAAACTTAATAATAACATAGGGAGTGACCTTACAGAGATGTGTGGCATCAGTCTGGAGATGCAATCCAGGTGGGAGAAGTAGAAAAGTACAGCTAGAGGAGCAAATGCTATCATTGCAAAGAACAATTCTGTAGCTGCTGTTACTCCCTTGATATGTTGATGTGTTTTGCACCCAAAGTCATTAAATTAAAGCAGCTTTTTTTTGCTAGTTTTATTTCAGCTCTACAGATCTTATATTTTACAGTGTGAAAGAGATACTCTGAACCCCTTCTTTTAATTCCTGAAGGATGGGCCATTTTCCTCATCTGGAATCTCTTCCACATGAAGAAAACAAGAATCCAGGTCTCTATTCCTGGCTGTTAACCCTAGTTTCTAACCTATTGTTTGGTAACTAGGAGGCAGTTCCTCCAGCTTCTCCACCACTTACCCTTTGGGAAAAGTTTAGATGTAGGGCACTTATGGGTCCCTTTTTCTATGGCACTATCAGTATCTTCCCTTGCAGCAGCTGTGGGTGGGAACAAGGGAGGGAGGCACTGATGGAGGAGTGTTTGGATTATCATGGGCCATGGGTTGGCTGTCCTGACAAAGCAATGTCAGGTGATGCCAGAAAGCAGTTGTGTTGAAAGGAGGTTTGTATCCTTCCCTCTCTTGAGTTTGGCCTTTCTCTTTCCTGCTCTTTGTACAGAGACCACCCAAGCATGATGGGGCTATGGGGGGGCTCCAGAGCCAGCAGACATGGAAGGGTGTGTTTTGCACCCCACTGCAAAAGTGAAGCTGTCCATGCATGGCCTGCCTTCATTCCTTGGGATAGAATTTGTTACTCAACCCTGTATGTAAATCAGTCCCGCCAGTCCCACTGATTGCTTTTGGTGTGTGCATTGCCCTAAATATCTGTATTTTTCTTTAGCTTCCTACAACATGTTCCCCAGCCTGTATGGCCATGTCCTGCACAGAGCCTGGGTCACCCTCCTGGATGCAGTTGTACCATGTGTGGTTCTCTGCTCTCTCCCTGGCAGGACCTGTGTTTGTATGTGGGGATTGCTGCAGATTGCCTTGACCTTTGCAGCACGTTGGTTGTTCAAATGTATCTTGTGGTCCACTGCTGGCTTCCCGTACTATTGCCTCTTCCAGCTTTCTCTCTCTTACATTGCCAGTCTTTTTTCCCAGATGTGTTAGCCTTTTCCTTTTACAGACTGAGTGTCAGTTTACTTGCAGCTCGTATTTCTCACAGACCCAGGACTGTGAGTCAGTTGTCATTGGGTTTACAATCACTGGGTGTGGGGAAGTGACTGCCTGTTTCTGCATACACACCTACAAGCATAAAAGACTGTCTTTGCCTGAATATCTGCAAAGGTTCCCATCTTGCTGTCCCAAATGCCTCTTCCAGACCATGGGAAAAGGTGTTAAGGGAGGCAGATCCTAGCGGGGAATACACCTAAGCAAGGCATCTCATGCTAGGCATTGTGTCCTACTGCACTGGCATTTTTTTATCATCTTTTTCTTAAACTAATTAGTTGCTAGTTGGTTTTCAGCCCAGATGTCACAGTTTCCATCTGAGCCAGTGTAAATTTGTATTTCTGTAAGGATTTCTTCAGACACTATTATCTGGAATCCAATTAAGTAGTGTTCATTCAGGATTAATCACATATGGAAGTGTTTGCAGAACTGAGGTTCCTGTATTCTTAGCAATGCAGCATTACTGCTGTGTTTCATGATCCCCCAGGAGGCACAGGCTTGGACATTTCATGTGTTCTAGGAGTAACCCTGCACAGATCCTCTGCATGGCTGGAGGCTTTCTGTCCTGGTTGTTATGGAATAGCAGAAGGAAGATGATACCTATCCCATTAGTTTGCTCTCTAAAGACCATGTCCCAAAGGCAACGGATGAGTTCAACTGCATAAAGATTCCTTGATTTCAATAAAACTGCTTACATGTGTGCTGCCGTGCCTGTAGAAACATAAAGTAGGACCAGAGCCTAAGGGAGAAGGCAGACATTCATCTTAGAAAAGAAAAAAATAAAAGATGACATTCCTTACTGCAGTGCCTCTCCAAATACCAGGGCTTTTGAAAGACACTAGTGGTGCAGCAAACTCAAAAGATAATTCTTTTCATATGGTTTCTGCATCAGGTGACTTGCATATGTGCACATTTTCAGGTACCCCTTTTGCTGCTTTTTATCAGGAGTTCTTTTTCAAAATCTTGCTCTTGTGAAAATTTTGTTTTTCTTTGTCACAGTCAGTATTTCTATCACAGCTTGTAGAAGAAGGTAGTATTGAGTTAGTAAAGTTATTAAGCCTTGAGGTTAGAATTTTAATTTATGCAAAGATATATCACCAGTAATAAGCTTGTTCTATTTGTTAATATTTTGTTTTATTTGCATTTATTTGAGAGACTCTGCTAGGGAGCTTTTTATTGTTTTTAAGGTAGTGGGTCAGTTTTGTGAACAGAATTTTTGAATTGGTACTTCTGGTAAAATGACAAGAACTCCTTGTTAAAAGATGAAAACAGATTAGAGAAGATATGTTTGTCAGACGGGGCTTTTCAGCATTAAAATGCTGTGAATGTTTTCTCCTTATCTTTTAGAAGATGCTTTATGCCATCTCCTGCCTTACAAATGAATGGATTCACCTGTGTATATAATTGCCATGTTATTGTGCTGGCTGGGATCTGATCATACAAAGACAATGGCTTTGTTTATGCTGCCAAACTGTATGCCCAGCTGTGCTTGCATGATCAAGCCTCTAGCTGTTAACTTTCTAGAAGCCCATAATAATAAAGATTTTAGTGGCAATATGTTCAGAAGAAATGCCAGCTTCTTTAGCAGATGTGGGAGCAAAAAGAACAATTTTTTACTGAGAAGCTTATACTTTTTCTGAAACATTTGCTGCTGGATGATGGTGTTAGTTTACTTGTTTGTCAAATGTCAGCAATGCAGCAACCTGGTATAATGAGAGGGGTGTCAGGGTGGGTGCCAAGGCAGATTTATTGAAATGGATGACATTGTGAGTGCCACATGTGAGGCTGAATTGAGGATCTTGACAGGTAAAAGCAGTGTGAGCTAAAACTCTTTGGTTGTGGAGCATGGATTGGACACATCATGTGTCATCACCAATGCATTAAAAAGTAAAAGCAAGTGACAGAATTAAAATTTTGAATACTGACTGAAAGGCTTTCGGTTGGGTTTGTGAGGTGTATATAAACACTCAGTCTGGATACCAAGGTAAATGTATATGTGCAGTGTTCCCTGATGTTCTTTCTAGCTCCAAATATGTGTATCACTAACCAAGTCCTCTTTTATTTCTAATTGTCTTTTCCCATTGATTTGCACAATCTGGGTTAGAATAATATGCTGTTTCTTTACAGTTGCTTTTTAAAACAAAATGGTAACCTTTTAAAACATGCTCAGTATGGAGGCCATTCCTGATTCATAGGTGAAGTGTTTTAAAGATTTAATATTAATGTATGTGGGAAAATAGCTAGTACAGTTCCACATGTGTAATTTGTTCCTTGACAGTCTGTATCCTTAAAATTAATCTTCTGGTTGCCTCTTCAGGTCTGGTATAGAAATGAGAAACAGTGATGGCCAGAAGTCTTTGGTCTTGTATAGAGAAGGAAAGTTAGAGAAAATCAGAGGAAGAAAGAAGATTCTGGAGTAAACTTTGTGACATCTGTAATGTAACTGCAGCTCAGTTACTAGGTTTTGTAGGTCACTTGTGATCGTGGCAACTCAATATTCTGAGAGGTTATTTGAGAGCAATAAAAACCACTTACATATATGCCATATATCTCTTCAACTTAACATACTGGGTGGGAAGAAAGGATGTTAAAAAGTAACTCTTCATTCTACCAGTATACAAAGACGTAGGCAACTTCAAGCCCATGATTAATCCATGTGAATTAAATGAGAGTACTCACATGCCTGAAACTCATATTTAGAGGTTTTGATGTAAAATACATTCTTAATAATAATGGGCTGCCACCCTAGCAAATCTGGTCACTACCATATTGATTTATTCATCTTGTCTCTGACATTAATGCCACTTACATCTCTAAAAATACATCTTTTTGTCTTTCATGTTTTCATTTAAGTTATTTTTTTCCTAACATGGTTTAGTAATTAGGGTTTAAGTTCATAGGTCTGCATGTACATAATGGGGTGCTTTGTATATTTTAACATAAAGACTTTCATCCCTGCTTGAGATTTATTTTTTTTTTTTTAGGAAAATGTTCATTTTAATAAATAAGGTTGTTAATCTTTTGGGGACTATCTAAGTAAATTTCAGGAACATTACATTTGGGGTCAAAACTAAATGAAAACTCTCATTCCGAGCGTTTGGAAGCAGAAAAACAGGCAGGTGGGGAGGGGTATGACTTGGCTTGGAAAAACTTGTTCCTGAGTCTCTTTAGGCAGACAGATTAAAATTCCTAAGAGTTTAACGTAGACTGAGGGACTTTGCAAAGAAGGTATTTGACACTGTAATGACAGCTCCTGGAAATCTGAGCAGAGATTGAAAGGAAACCCAGTAAAAATATCAGAGTTGGGTCCAAGTGCTGCACAGAGACCACTGTGACTCCATGAATCTCTTTTCATTGCACAGTTTTAGTGGCCCAGTTGACAAAGGCAAAAGTTTCATCTTAGCAAAAGTCTTTGTATTTAATTGATGGTTTGTGCTGTAGCTAAGGGTGTGGAGCAATGGAAGCAATTATTTACAGATAGTTGTTAGGTTTTTTGTGCCCATAAGACACTGAGCCTTTCTGCAGGTACAAGTTCGTGGTTTGTCAGCAGAGGGAACAGGAAAGCCTGCCTTTGCAAAATGATTGCAAATCACTCCATTTCATTGCCTTTGCAATTAGATTTCATTGCTTCTTGTTCCCCCCAGATTGAAACCGTGGTGTTGTTGTACGTGTTATTTGCATCACAACAAAATAATTGGCCTGTGTGTGGGTGATGCTCCATGATTAGACTTATCCCACAGCCCCAAAGCAGAGACTGAGGCCTCTGCCCTGCTCAAGAGTCCCAGTCCACCACCTTCACTTGAGCACCCTAAGTGCTGTGATTTGGTGCTCTGGGCCTGCCTGTGCTTCTGCAGTCCCCAGCATCAGGCTGGAGTGTCACCTCCACCAGAGTTGGTGCCTGCAGAAGATCCTGTTTGTGTGGCTGCTGTGCTGTGTACACAGCTCAGCTGGTGCAGATGCCTGAGCCTGCACACAGGTGGGTAGGTAATAGGGTAAATTAGTTCATGATCCTGTGAGACAGAAGTTTATGTTTGAAGTAGTTGCTTAAATCCTGCAAATAGATGTTCTGGTGTGAACATATTAAGACCATGAGTCTTTATATTCTGTGGGTCCACAGAGAGCAGCATAATGAAGAGAAATACATGCTTGGCTGTGTCTCCATTCCCTCTAGAGGACTGGTAGGACACTTGTACTCTCATCTCTTCTGCTGCACCCAAACTCAGAGGGTTGCAGGACACTAAAAATATATTTTCAGGGGACAAAAATTTTGTGTACTTTTCCCAGGTAACAGTAAGCATTTTCCATATGCAGGCACTTGTTCAGTGGCCAGGAGTGTTTCAGTCCCCTGATATATCCCTCAGCTGCAACTGACAGTGAGAGAGCAGGTCACAGAGGAGACAAGCAGGAAGGTTTTCTGTACCCAAAGGCCCAGATAATAGTGGAACCTCCAGAGTCTCCAGCTTGAATCCTCCCTAGCAGGAGCCCGTGGGCTGCAGCAGGTGAAGCACTTGTGAACACTGTTCCCTTCTTTGTCCCTAGTGCGTGTGTGTGTCCACCCTGTCCAAACTGGAGAGCGTGTTCTGGGACCTGCCATCTCCATCGATCACGTTTCCTTACCCAAAACAATTTTAGCCACAAGCTGTAGTGTCAACAGGGGTTTGTGTATTTTGTGGGAAGCTGGACCAAATACTGCACAGGGAGGCTGTGCATTCTTCAGCCTGGAAATATTGTGTCGATCCTATTTTTTTAACTGACTTTTTGGGGAAGTGAATTACATTGGAAAAGAAATGGTAAATTAAGCCAGCCAAGTCTAAGAGACTGCAACCTTCCAGAAATTTGCTTACCTTTTGGCTTTAAGTGTGCCAATATGAGTACAAGGACTAGCAACACTTCTTTTAATAAAAGCTTGGATAGTGGAATATGGAGCGTTCGATATGTGGAACAAATGAGCCTCAAGTATAAATTTGCCTGTGTGTAGTTGACCAAACGTCAACAGTCTAGGCCAGCTGCATCTAATTGAAAAGGTTTTGATCAAGTTAACTGGCCAAAAAATCCTGCCTCATGAATATAACATTCTTAAAAACAAACAAAATCAATGAAATAGTAAAATTCTAGTGTAAATATTGGAAGGCCAAAAAATATTCTGCAATCTAAAGAGTTCTTATACCATCCATCCACTTCTTCTAGCAGATGAGATGCAGAAGGTGGCAGGGTTTATCTCAGCACTTTGGGGAGGAAGATGATATGACCTTTCATGTCCCTTTGGCTTATAAGAAGAGAGTGGCAGGACAGAAATACATGTTTGTGAATGTCCAGTCCCTAAAATTTCTCATTTATTGATGTCTTTAATGGTTAATTAATTTTTATTTGCTGTATATCTTCCAAACACATTTTTATGTGCATTTCTTGCACACTTGTATATTTCAAGACAAAAATATTTGTGCTAAGATGCTAAAGGATAACCAAATTTTGTCATCAGAAACTGCTTTCGTTTGGTGTTAGTGAGCTCACTCTGGTTTGCTTGAGTGGACAAATATTGCAAACAGTATTTTGATATCTGAGAAATAATTCAGACAAAGGAGAATCAAGCTTCACTGTGCTTAAAGGGAAGAAAAGTAAATGCTAAATGCCTCAGAACTGGCAATATTTGTTTAAAATAAACAACATCTCCCCACCCATACACAAATAAAAAGTAATTCTGCAAGCCATGAAACTTAAGAAGTTTATTTTTCTCTGGCTTGCCTTTATGTGGATTTCCTAGTGTCTGATGTTTTGGTTGAGCCTGCACTGCAAGCTGTCTCTCAGCATATGGACTAGTCTGCCCATCTTCTGTTGGACAGCCTATTTATCACAAAACATGAGGAAACTTAATATCTCTTTGGCCTTTCTCCTTTTCTCTGGTTTGGCAAAATTGTCTGATGTGTCCCTGAGTTATTGCAGGTAAAAGTCAGACTGAGAATAGTGTGATCACATCCTTTTCTTTCCTTAGGGAACAGACCAGGAAAAAAAGAATCCCAGTGGTAGCACCATTGCTTCACTCACAGTGGCAGGGAAACACTTCGTTTGGAGAACATGGAGCATTTTTTGCAGCAGTCTGACTTTGGGGTGTGCTCCCTGGGAGGATTACAGTTTGGTAACCTGAAATGCAACTTGAAACAGAGCTTGAAATATGTGTTGCTAGTAATACCTCTCATTTTAGCAGTGGACCTCAAGTGCTTTATAGGGAGAACAGTCCCATAGTCTGGGAGACTATGGGACTGTTCATAAGAATGAGACTGAAGGGGATGCAGTGATGAGGGCAAGGTCATCCCAGAGGCCAGTGGCAGAGATAGGACTAGTCTTTGTGTTCCCTGAGTCTCCTCCTCTGACAGTCTTCTGTCCACCAGCCCCAAAAGTGCACAGAGGACTTGAATCACGTGAACAGATCAGTTATCTACAAAGTCATGCATATAGATACCAGTCACGCAGAACTAAGCTTTGGCCCCATTTTCATATGGGAGATTAAAGCAGCTCTGCTGAAAGTGTATTTCAACTTTCTGTCTTAAAAATATGCTGCTAATTAGGGATGTAAAGGGGCTGAACTCAGCTGCAAGACTGCTGATCTTTGCTACTGAGACACTGCTGCCAGCATTGTTTGGACTCCAACTAACCCTTCATTGTCTTCTATCTCGTTGAGGTCCTGAGCATGCACAGAAAAAAAAAAAAAAAAAAAGGAGGATTGATGTCTTTATATTGTCATTTCTGGCTGTTTGTAGGATACCCTTCAGCCATTTTCAGCAGTGCTCAGAAGCATGCTCTGCTGTTTTTAATCTTGTTTTGCTTTTTGTTTTTGCTGGTGGCACTCTTCCATGCCCAAAGACTTTTTTAATTTTTACTTTTGTAGCTGTGCAATTCCACCTTATTAAGTTGGATTCTGCTTCTAGTCTCACCGTTCACAGGGTTATCTTTTTTAATGGGTGAAAAAGTGCATATGCCAGCATTCCACACTAGGAGTTCAGGTATGTGATGTACATTGGGGAGTTGTGCTCTGCTTCAAATATCAGCCCTGATAAATGAGAAAAAGTCAGCAGTCTCCAATCAGCTTTAGTTGGATTGCTCTTCAATTTAAGTGCTACAGAATCTGAGTCACAGTTTTTAGCTTGAAGCAGGTTGGAATTTTTTTTTTTTTTTTTTTTTTTTTACATTTTAGGATCCTCTTGGGGGAAAAAAAATTAATATTTTACATTTTGCAGAACAGTTTTTTAAATAATGGTTTAGAGAAAATACTGCCATACTGCTGACTTCCAGTAGCATTAGCTATTAAAAAGTGTATTAAATCCATTGGAATAAAAGCGTTGCAGAAAAGCAAAATATCCTATTTTAATAATGGATTTTGAAGAGTATTGCTTTTATCCATCTAGAGTTCTGCTAATAAGCTAACTGCAAAAGATCAAGCTGCTTGCATGTGTTGGGCAATAATAAGCAACTTGAACCTCTTTCCAGCAAAAATACTATAGGCCTTTGCTCAACTGCTGTGCAGTGACTCCAGGGATTTCAGTGGGAGATACTGATCTCGGCAATGCCTCTGTGTGCTTTTGCCAATCAAAGGCATTTACAGTATGTCAAAACCATCAGTGATTACTGCTCTGCAGCTTTAATTCCCTCTTTTTGCAAAATAAAAGGACTTGTTCTTGCGGTTTCTGTGCCCACATAAGCATCTCTGCATGCTGATGTAAAGTTTTTCTTTTCTGTACATGGGGACCTGATCAGTATTTCTGCATAATACCCTTTTTATTTCAGTGTAAAATTCTGTTGGAATGTAACAGAACAGAGTCTGGTCTGAAAGCCACCCTTACAGCCTGGCATTCCTGCTCCTGAACAGCAGCTTATCCACAGCACAGAGATTTTGTGATGCCATTCAACATGACACCTGCTGCCCCTTCAAGTGGAAGGAGACACATCTGGAATGCCCTTCTGGCTTGGTGGGCAGAGCTGCCCCTTCCTCCGCTGCTGCAGTAACATCAACCTCCCCAGAAAGCTGCTGTGCCCAGAACAGCAGAGACAAAGCCCTGCCGGTTTCTCCGTGTCTCAGAGAGACATGTTTCCCATTTTGCAGGGAATGTAGAGCTCTGCAGAGCAGAACACCCGGGAGGGGGTGCAGCTTCCTCTGTTTCTGCACCAGCCCTCCCAGGGAGCTCCTCCGCCTGTCAGGAATATGCCACGTTATCCCACAGGCAGGCAGGGGGATGATTTGTGCTTCTGGGAGTCACTGTTGTCGTCCTTCTCGCTGGGCTATGGCTCTGCAGCGCCAGTCCAGCCCACCCAGCCAGCGCCTCTCTCCCCAGGGTCCTTAACCTCATGGCAACCGAGAAGGGAGCGGTGCAATGTGAGTGCTGCCAAACCCAGCCCGTGACAGCCAGCGGGAAATACTCCCTGAGAAGTCAGCAATTACTCAGCACCACCGAGAGCAAAATATTCGGGCTGCATATACATCCTAGCCTGTAAGCTGTGATGTAAGGATCCTGAAGGATTTCTTGCTTGCATGCTGGTAGACCCTAGCAACACCGTTTGATAAAGCCCTGCTCTGACTTGAGAGGTCCAGTGAATTTTCTGTTCTGTGTTCTTGACCCTAGAAGCCTGGCATTTGTTTACTGGAAAAAAAAAAAAAAAAAAAAAAAAACACCAAAAAAAAACCACAAAACCACAGTTACATCTTTAAAGCTGCTGCTTGGTTGGCAAACAAATGCTGGGCAGTGCAGCTCTGCTGAGGTTGTGCAAAAAAAAAGCAATTGTTATTCATTAAGCAGATGACAGCAACGGGAGCTAAGGGGATAAAACTCGAAATCTGAAACCACCTGCTTTAATTTTAGCCATAATTGAAGCGGCTGCCCGTGGTGTGGCTGATGCACGTATCAGATTTGCACGCCATGCGCTGCTCTCGCTGATTTCTGTGGCAGCTCCAGCCCACTGTCTGCTCTGGTTCAGGAGGGGAGGGAGCTCCTGTTTGATTGCAGGTTATAACGGGTACTTTAGAATCTGTTTGTTTCCTTCCAGGAGCAAAATGCAGTCGCAGTCTGATCTCTGATAGACAGATGCTGTAGTCATTAGTGAGGTTTCTGTGACTGCAACGCTGTGTCCTAGTATGGGTGCACTTCTGTCTTTTGTTCCTGGTTTGAAGCAGCGATGCTTTCCTTGCTCTTGTGCTCATGCGCTCGCTCTCTTTCTCTCTCCCTCCTCCTTCTCTCTGTCTGTCTTTGATCTTGCTGATATGGGGGAAAATATTGGATCCAAATCTGCAGCATATTTAACCAAAACATCTTGTAGAATGGGAATAAATTGTGACTGAGTGCAGCACCAAGAGGCTGCAGTATGGTTGCTTGTACCGCTTGCTTTCTGCTACAACAAAGCAGCAGCAATCATCTTGGAGTGCTGGGGTTGTTCTGCAGCTAAACAAGCACTTAGGGACTTCACATTCACAGAGGGCTAAGGTGGCTTCTCTGGGAATGGGTGGACTGTACAAAGCTCTCCTCTCAGTCTCTAATGCAGGGATTTGCCTGAAACAGGTAAAAAGGAAAGAGATATTTCCTAATGGCAGAGAGGGTCTCATCCTTCACTAAATTCCCTGGAGTTTTTGCCACAGAGCTAAATGGTCCTAAGATAACACCATCGTTCCATATCCAACCTTGTCACAGTACTAGGGACTTAAGCTTGAGAGCTGGGCAGCTCACAACAGCATCAGTGAAGGCAGGAAAAATCTTGACCTCAGCTGGAAAGTGAAATGTTAGAGTGGGAGCAGTAACAGTTTATCCTTGAGCTGTTTAGTGCAGATTTATACTGCATGTATTTGTATGTGTATGCCAACTCTCAAAAGCTATGGAAAGCTTTTTTATGGTTTCCTGTGATGAGACGTAGTCAGGGGGGATACTTGGATGAATAAAGAAATATGCCGAGAAGGTGAGCTACGTGACAGATGTGTGTGCTGTCCTTTGTTGATTTGGTGCTGCTCCTTAGTATTAAGTGCTGGGAATAAGACAGGAGGCTTAACTCCACTTGGGATATCACTTAGGAGAAGATCCTCACTGCTCTGGAGCATAGCACGTTGTGTGATGTAAGATCCCCATTCCCTTCTGATCAGCATTCCCTACTAAGCATGTCTTCATTCCTCCTCTTTACTGATCATTTACAGCTGTTCACTTTATTTCATGAGAAATTCTGAAAGGGCTGAGGCAGTAACTGGACTGTGCTGCTCTGTAATTCAGCCCAGAACTGGCACCATGTTTCACGTGGCCAAATGAGATTTGCACTCAAGTCCCAGCAGACACTGTTCATCTCAGTCAAAGGAGTCCACATTTTTCTGGGATCTGGTATCTGGAGATCTTCTTGTTGTAATATAGAGGAGGATGGTTATAGCATCCAGACACTAGAGGTGTGTTACCCCTCTACTTGGTAAAATGCCAGCACAGCCTTTTTTGGTCTGACACGTAGATACTTCCATCTTTCAGGAGGCATGAAATGTTTTGCAGAGTGGGACATGTTGGTGTTTTTCCCCTGCGGTCTTTTTATCACTCTTATAGTCTAATACCTGTATGTAAATCATGAAATAGTGAGCAAATAGCAGCATTATGGGCACTTACTTAAAAGACAACTAGCTAATGTCAGAAAATGTTGAGCTCTAAAATAGTATCTTTGACAGTCTTTCCTCCATGTAGTCCGGATGATGAAGAGGACACCAAAAAGCCTGTCATGTTGTTTCAGTTCCTTCTTAAACACAGCTGAGCTAAAAGTAAATGCATGCATTCATCTTCCACCAACAGGTATCTTCCTTCAATGTGCATTTAAATAATAGATTCTCTTTTTATTTATCAATTGATTAGCTTTGCTAGGTAGAAGAAGTTGGGTAACTGCTGTGCCCACAAGGCATGTGACACCTCTGACCATCACAGGCTGTCTCCTGCAGGCTGTGCCAGGCAGTGAGTGCTTGGTGACACATTACCCAGTGTGCCAGAGCTCCACCATCCACACCCCTGAGTTGTGCCACAGGAAAGAGACGGGGAATGGTTTGGAAGTGCTCTTAGATCCTCTGATTTTGATGAGGCTTCAGAGAATGTCACACATAGACCTAAAAGATAGGCATCAATCTCTTTTGCAGAAAGGAGTCCAGTTCCACATGTGGCTCTCGTTTCTCCATCCCCAAGGAGTGTCCTTGCAGAAAGACCAAAAGGATTTGAATTCTTGCGAAAGCTCATACTCCTTTGAGAGCTACGTAGCCAGCAGATGCTTTACAGTGAAAGAGAACATCCTTTGAAAACAATCTGTTGCTTATTAATCAACAAGACATCAGTGTTTGGGGTCCTTCAGCAACAAAAGAGAAGGAAAGCACATGTGGGCCTGGCCTCTTGAGTGAAAACATGCAGGTTCCATCCCTGTGTGCTGCTGAGGAGCAGATTTTGTATAGCATTGTTATGTCAGTACTTTGCTCTCAGTTGCAGTGACATTTGGCAGGATTTGATATGCTTATTTTGAGACTGAGTTGCCTTATACCAGGCAGCAAACCATTCACCTGCTCATTGGCGCTGCCCTATGGATATCTAGATTCATTAGAATCTCTTTTAGCCAGGGAGTTCTCGGGACACTTAATTTCATACACCCACATATGCTCAGAAGTGCCATTTCTGAGGAGGCAGGTTCTTAGATCTTACTTAAAGCTGTGCTGTGTTTCTGGTTTATGTGGGTAGGCACCTGGACTCTCTTATTTCTATTTCAGAGGACTGCAGAATTAGATCTGGACAAGAATAAGTCTTGGGCCTCACCTCCTGCCTCACAACCGACACTCTCACTCAGACATCAGGAGAAGGTGTCAGGGCACTGCTCAGCCTGAGGAGTTTGTCCTAATACCAGCTATATCTCAGGAGAACACCCTCACCATCCCTCTCTTCACTTCTCTGCAGCTGTATCTTGAGAAATATGAGGCCAGGGATAAAATGTGAAAGAAGAGATAGAGTACAGAGGGGCACGGTGACCAAAAACAGTTATCAGGATGCTGCAAGGCAAGAAGAGTCCCTGGCCCAACTCCCTGGCATGCATTATGCATTTTACACTCTCTGCCACCATCATCACAGGGAAGAACACTGAGAGATTGTCCAGTTTTCCAGCTGCAGAGTCTCAGAGATACCATCTGTTCTCCATTTGTTGCAGAAGTTATTGAGGTGGCTGTGTGAGACAGGCAGGATTATCCTCTGAGCTTCAGTGCCTTTGATGAGGCAGCATCTGAAGTTAACACTGAAATTAAGCAGACTTGGTTTTATTGCCCTCGTGTATTATAATGCCCATGAAATCTTTAAAACTTTGTGCCTTCTCCTGGGTCTTCTGTTGTCTCCCTGTAGTGTTTCAGTCATATGCTGACTTTGTCTGACCTGTCTGCCTGAAAAACCAGCAGCTGTCTCCCCTTCCTCACCCCAGCACGCAGTGGGACCTCCCAGGGCTGCAGGATACCTGGGCCAGCACTTCCATGGCTTGGTAGGGATTCTTGGATGAAGGACATCACTTTTGGGAATAATCCTTTTTCCACTGCTTCCTGTCTTACAGATTGATGAACTCCCTGAAGGAGCTGTGAAACCTCCAGCAAATAAATACCCCATCTTCTTTTTTGGGACTCATGAAACGTAAGTGAATGAACATGATCTTTTCCTTTGAAAATGTCTTCTTCCGCTGCAGATAACATCATCTCTACTGATTTTATTGGAACAAATCCTGACAGAAGCCATTGGGAGCCTAGAGATAGGTCCTCTGAGCCCAACACATTTGTGTTAAATGGAAGTGAAACCTGAAAGTAGATGGGAATGCTGCTGCCTGTGTGGTGTACCATGGTGTAGGCATAAAAGCCTGTATTGCCTGTAAAGAAATGTAGTGGCATGAATTTATTAAAGGGTCATCTGAGCTCAGAGCCAGGGGCAAAAGTTTTTTACTTGGATGTCCATGATAGCAGAAATCAAGCTGTTGTATTTGGACATGTTTGAGTTCGTGTCCTGTGTGAGAACTCGCTTGGTGGTTTGTGATATGAAAGGAAGCAGACCCTGGAGTCTTACGCAGTCCTCCCAGAGCTTTAAAATATGTGCATTCCTGGGAGGCTTGTGCTGGGGATATTGTAGGATGGAGCTCACAGGAGTGATAGAAGAACTGAGCTGGCTGAGCTCATAGGGAACAAAAGGAATCAGAACACAGGAGGTAAGTTAGGTCTTGTAGTAATTGCTATGAAGTACAGAGTTTCAAGATTATAATGTACATGTCTCTACACTATATCTGAGGTAGGTAAAAAAATTATCACAGTTTCCATTTTGCATGGAATACTTTAATTTTAAAACTTTTCCTTCCCCATCTGCAGGGAACATTTTTTCTAGAATTCCTTTAAAACTGGAAAAAATGAAGTTCTGATATTTTAGTTTGAGAGGCTTGAAGCTGTGTTAAAAATTCATTGTTTATTTTTGAATTTTAATATTTCCAGAACATGATAAGCCCCATATCTCATAGATCACATTTTATTTAAAAAGATCTTTAAAGACCGTTTCTGCTTAATAAAGCTCATATTAGCCTCTCTTTACTTAAAATATTTCTTCCTATTGCTGAAATGAAACAAATTGATATTTTGATATATTGTGGTCTACTACTACTGTCACAAAATAATCTGAAAAGAATGCAGTTCAAATAAACTTATGATGCTTTCAAATCAGAAACCAAAATGTAATTATTTTTTGAATGGAAACATCATTCTTGAGAAACATTTTAAGAGAAAAATTCTGACCACTTTTGTTCTGAAGCAGAAAAGCAGTTTGCAGTTACTACCTTAATAATTTAAAAAGCCTAACTGTTAAAAATGAACTGTAGATTGCAGCTCCTTAGTTTTATAGCAGAGCAGTGGAAACTTATACTCTCCCAGTGGCAATGAATGTATTTCAAACAAAGATGTAGACAGTTTTTCAGTGTTTACTGTACATAAAAGGCAGTGGAAACATTTCCATACATTACTTTTGAGCTAAATTAAGGTAGCTCATGGTAAGTTTCATACAGTTTTCCTTTGTTATTTGTGTTAGAACAGTTTGTATGTATTTTTGATGACAAGGAGACATCTCCTAGTATTAGAAAAAACATAGATAATTTATTCAGATCCCTTGCTCTACTGTAGTTTGGAAATCACTGTTTGGCTTTCAGGTAGAAATGTATTCTTGGCTTTGTAGTTATAAAATTGAGATATTTCTCAATGAGCCAAATAAGTGTGGATCCCATGCTCATGTGGAGTTAGAAGAAAGTTCTTTCCTCAGGGACTTATCATCTGATGCCTTTAGCAACCAGTTGTCTCTGCACTGGCAAACTTCTTGGCCAGTGGGATGATTTAAGTGAGTGGAACTTTACACATTCATAAATGCTGGGCATAAATCAGGCATTAATCAGAAATAATGTTTACAGCAAGGAGAAATATGACCCTGTGAATAAGATATTAGACTGAGACTAAAGATAGCTGGTTTTTCTTCTGTACTCTGATCTCAGTTTGAGTTTGACCTTGGGCAAATCCCTGTACCTCAGAAGTCCATCTGCAAAAAAGGGCAACTTCCCAACTTTGTGGTGAGGCTACAACAATAAATGTGTTGTACGTGGTGGAGCTCTGCAATCCCGTGGTAATGGAGACCAGAGAGTTAATGTTAATTGCAAAGATCATCAGGAAAGTAGGACAGTGATTATAGTGAAGGACACTGGGACTTGCTCAGCTCCAGTCATTGATGACACAGAATCTTCCACGTGGGAATAAAGGGGTCTTTTTGCCATCACTGTTTTAATTTAACTTGTGATTACCCACCTCAATACCGTGATACAGAATACAGTAGATGCAGATATCCATCAAAAAGAAAGTCATGCTTTCTTCAGTTTTATAGAAGTTAGAATTTTACTGTAACATATGTAGAAAAAGCAGGATAAGTCATCACTTTGCTGCTTTTTTTTTTTCCTTGGTAATTATTTTTCCCTGCATTGTGGTGCCTTTGCCTGAAATTAGTTGGCCCAGTGCATAGCTGACTTAGGCAGCAGCAGAGCACAAAATCCCTCCTTTGCTGTGCTGTCTAAAAAACTATTTGGCCACAAGCACCCTGTGTGTCTCATTGTTTCCTTCTATTACTCATCTGTCTATATTCATCCATTGTTTTTTGTCTTATAGGAAATCATAAGATTTTTGGAAAAGAACATTTTTATTGTGTTTTCACAGGATTTAGTATGTGGGGGGCTTATTCCAAAAAAGAAGATCCCAGGCTTACTGGCAGTATAGATAATAATAAATGCCACTGCTTTTTCTGTTTTGGAGTACCAGGGATAAATTTTGGTCCATGGATCCTAGGCACACCTTACATGCTTTAACTGCTCACATGGCATTTTTAGGCCTTTGTGGATTTGTAACACTAAGATTGGAAGTTTGGTCCATTGCTATCGCAGGCAATTACGTCATATAATCCCTTTCATAAACTGTTCAAGTGCCAGTTCCCAGCAGTAGTTAGTATAATAAAGGAGACATGTTTTAGTTGTTTCTAGAGATGATTTTGCTACAGCAAACATCAGGATGGTGAGCCAATCCATTAAATCAGACTCACAGCAGTAGCTCAAAGCCAGTGTGATAAATAAATAAATAATTAAACAAACAAACAAATACATAAAACTGGAAAAGTAATTATGGAATGAGCAGAAGAATGGAGAAAACATTTGCACTGTTAATATTTTGATTTTTTTTGAGGAGGAGGGTTTTCAATCCTTTTCTGAATGTTACCTTTGTTAAAATGCAGTGCGTTCCTGGGCCCCAAAGACCTTTTCCCATACAAAGAATATAAAGATAAGTTTGGGAAGTCGAACAAGCGAAAAGGATTTAATGAAGGCCTGTGGGAAATAGAAAACAACCCTGGAGTAAAGTTTACTGGATATCAGGTAAATGACTTTCACATCTGCTCCTCCTTATCTTTCTTGTTTTCCTCTTTGAAGACTTCTTGTCAGCGTGAACATTGTATGAGTGATGTGGAAGGTCCTGGTTTTGGTGGAGCAAGAAAGTTTTACAGCTTTGGTAATCATGTAATGTAAGGACAACTACGGTCTCACATGCTGTGACAAATGGAACTTTAATCATACTGCAGAGCCCTTTGCTTTATGTGATATTCTGGGCTGGTGAAGTGGAAAATTCTGCAGAAGATTTAGTTGAATTAAAAACAAGAGGTTTTATTTACTCCAGTATAAACATGAATAATTTCTGACTTCTTCTTTCTGTTGTTTATTTTTGTATCAGGCTTGGTGTATTTTACACAGCCCTTAAGGTCACTGCACTTTTGATTTTTACATTGGTAATGTATAACACGTAGGACACAGCTGCCAAAGCTGAGGAGTGAGGAGGTGGAGGGTTAAGCTGCTGTTAGGAGACAGTTGCTGCTGTACAACAGCTCTCCCTGTTGGGTGTCCAGAGCAGAAAGCCAGTGAAGCTGGAGGGGGAGAAGAGTAGTTAGTGGGCTGTATAAAACCAAAGAACTTTTCTCATTAAAAAAATGTGGTACTTTGAAGGCAGAAATCACCTCCAAAAGAAGGCAAACACCTATTACATTATTATCACAAAACCTTACAAGCCAGAGATACAGACCACCTGCAGAAAAGCTGCTGCCCCTCTCAGTTCCTGTTTCATATTTTCAGCCCTACAGATGTTTTGCATACACTTGGGTATTTGAAAAAAAATCTAGTGAATAGTCTGTGGAAGATGGACTGTCAGAGAGTGCTCAGCTTTCTGGTCAGTGTTTGCTTTTTCAAAGTACAAAGATCTTGCCCTTTAGGGGATGTAACAAACATCTTCTCTCCTGAGTAAGTCTCTCCTATTGCAGACAAAGTCTAAAAGTTTCCATAGTTTTGCCCAAAGTTAAACATGCCAGGTCTCTCCTCTGAGCAGCCCTTAGTTCTCCAGCAAACACATTTTTGTTATCGGATCTTGTGTTTCCGTGTAAACCCTTCAGAACATGCTATCCCAGAATCTGCATCTGATAACTGTGTTCAAGTGGTGGCTGAGAAAATTGCCTTTGCAGCCCATTTTCTTGATAATTGCAAGAATAACCTGAGCTCTTCCAGACTATACTGATTGAAGTTTAAACTGTCCATTTCCGGTATTTCTGTCTTCCATACAGAACAAAAATTAAGTAATAGATTTTAGCAATATTTTTGTTGTTTATGTTATTATTGTAATTGTTATTGTTATTTTAAAGGCAATTCAGCAACAGAGCTCATCAGAAACTGAAGGAGAAGGTGGAAATACAGCAGATGCCAGCAGTGAGGAGGAAGGTGATCGGGTAGAAGAGGATGGAAAAGGAAAAAGAAAGAATGAAAAAGCCGGCTCAAAACGGAAAAAATCCTACACTTCAAAGGTTATCTTCTGAGTTTTCCTATTGTTACCCATGTAACATATATACATAGAGTTGTACTACTGTCCACCTCATGGCAATTTGTTCTACTTCAGCCTTTTGATTCCAGTACCATAACAGTGGTGTTCCAATGGGCAAAATGCTCTTGCTTTTGTAGACAACCTTGGTGAGAGAGCAGTTTAAATACTCTGCCCTGTTCTAATGCCCACACTCTGAGGAGGTGAAAGTATGGAAAGGAGTTCAGAAGGGCTGGAAAGAAAGCCCATGCAAAGATGGATTGGTAGGTTTAGACATCTTAGATAGGTCTTTCCCCACGAAGAAAAAAAAAAGCCTTAGGAGTGTGCCCTCTGGGAGTCATGAGTTCAGGTCTAGTTCCTGTCTAGGAAAATTCAAGCTTCTTTCTCCCATCTCCAGTGTGAGCTCCCCAGCTGCTGAAAGATCTGGTAGGGTCAGATGTGCTAAACTGATCCTCTTGTAGCTGAGTGTAAAATACATCAGTACAGGATACAGAATGGGAAGGAGGGAGCAGGGAGTAAGGTGCTCAATTTGTAGGTAAAAGACATGCATTGTAGTACCTGCCAGCACAGTTAGTGTCCAAATAGCAACGCAGATCAGGAAGCTACGAGTGTAGTGAAGGTATTCACCTGAGTAGTGACACCTTTGGGTTCAGACAGACTTCTTACATGTCACCTGGGTGAAAGGGAGCAACATTATAGTTACTTCCTCTGGTTCTATGTGTGCCTCCAGGTCTGTACTTGACTTAAAAAATTGTGGGAAGTGTGGCTCGTGTTATTCTTTTCTGAAAGTGAAAACTAATTAAAATGAGAAGAATCAAGCAAACAATCTGATCCAGGCTCAATTTGGGGGAGAGCGTGAATTTTTGTGGTTCATCCACTGAACAAAATGTATTAAGTAATTTCACCCCCTTTGTATGTTTTACATTAGAAATTCAGGTCTGGTCTACCATCTTCTTTCCAGAAGACTCTGGGCAAACAGAGGATTAGGAAAATGGTGGCTTAATGCCACAATTTATCCTTTTGTACTGTAGAATTGCATAACATAAAGGGAGCAGAAAAGATGTATTGGCTCCACATGGCTTTAATGTTAATATATTAAAGCTGACAGCACTAAAAAAAGTATGGAAAGCAGCTCTGCTAATGTTATTCTCATTTTACATCTCTGTGTTTAATCAAAACTTTTGTCAGGCTGGCACCATCTGTTTCATTAACTAATAAAACCTACAGGTGACCCAACACTAATACCCAGCTCCTATTACTGTGTCTGTCTTTCAGTCAGTTGAGCTGCCAACCTGTGCTGAATTTCTCCTTTTACTTTATTGACGGCAGTAACTCCAGCTACTTCACCTGAAAAATGCTTTTCACCCTGCTTATCTTCCCCAGTATTCACCTTGAACAGGGAACTGCATGATCAGACAGCATTTCACATACAGTTCAGAAGTGTCTTTCTATGTCTGAAGGTAAGTTTTTAATTTTAACTTTCTTGTTGATCATTTTAGAAATCCTCCAAGCAGTCACGGAAATCTCCTGGAGATGAAGATGATAAGGACTGCAAAGAGGAAGAAAATAAGAGCAGCTCTGATGCTGGGGATGCAGGCAATGACACAAGAAACACTTCTTCAGATTTGCAGAAAACCAGTGAAGGGGTAATCTTCTGTTAATGTCATTCACTTCCCATGCAGTTTGCTCCCGGGGGGCTTTGGAGCCAGGCTGACCTGTGCATACCATGTACCACCTTCTTGGGTTGCATTTCAGTGCTCAGAATGTGTCCAGAACAGAAACATGGGCCTGGTCCCTGCCCTGGTACAAATTTTTCTC
Organism: Pseudopipra pipra; assembly: GCF_036250125.1. Taxonomy (NCBI): domain Eukaryota; kingdom Metazoa; phylum Chordata; class Aves; order Passeriformes; family Pipridae; genus Pseudopipra; species Pseudopipra pipra. The sequence continues at coordinate 11,543,700 of NC_087560.1, read as the reverse complement.
TAGAGATATGACTGAATGAGAAAAGGTACTATAAGCATTATTTTTGTTCCAACATTTGCACTGATGTCAGCTGAGAGGAGCTACTGAAAAACATGATCTGGAATGATGTAAAATTGATGTGAGAGCAGAATCAAACTGTTTGCATAATGCATGTTGGCTCACTAGCAGGGGGAACCTGCTTACCCTTTCCCAGTTGTTTAAAATTTGTGCAGTCCCACTGTGTTCTTCGGAATTCAGGAGGGTTCATGTGCACATTACAGGCTCTGCACACTGCAAGTTTCAGGGCAGATCCTGCCCCGAGCTCTGACCTTCCAAGGAGAGGATATACAGTCTGTTCCAGAGCAGCTTCATACAATCTCCTTGTGTGTTTGTATCAGTTGTGTGTTCTTATCAATATTATTTTGCTGTGACCACAACAACAGAAAGGAAGGCTGCTGAGCAGGGGGATTGGTATGGTGAGTGGTTAATTGTCAGCCACCTTTAACAACCCCTGCTATTTCTGAGCCTTTGAAGCAGCACAAGCCTCCCTGCTCCAGCACTCACAGCTCCAGCTCAGAACCAGTCCTTGTGCAGTTCCCATGCCAAGGCTCTGCCACGTGGCCGAGCAGCCAGGCTGGGCTGTCACAGGAGCTGAGTGACATGAATCCCCAGGTGTGAGAGGAGGCCAGCCAGCACAGGCTCTCCTCTGACACTGCTGAGGTGCCTCAGCACCCAGCTGCGTGCTCAGCCTCAGCCCTTTCTCACAAAGCACAGCCTCTGGGGAGTTGCTGTTGTCTCCCACTAAAAGACTCCTCCCAGAGCTTCCTTTCCCCATGTCTCTCTGCAGTGCAGTGTATGTGTTTTGTGGCTCTTTGCTTTATAAAGACTTTGATAGGTGGCTCAGGGGATCAGGAGGATAGTGTTCCCTGAGCCTGTCCCATTCCCTATGAAGAAGCCACTGGCTTGAGCCAGAGAGTGGCACAAGGAGACACTGCCCGGCTGTGCCCTCTCAGCCCCTCACCCACAGACTGTCAGAGGCTGGGGCTGGGGAGTGTGGTGAGCACATAGTGCATGTGTAGCCCACATTCTGTGAACTCTGACACTTCATGTCGCACTCATTTGGGTGAGAAAACTGTTAGTAAAATCTGTCTGAGGTTACAAGAGGTTTGGGAGGGCCTGCTGTGTTTCCTGTATCTGTAGCAGTGACAGCAGTGAACTTCAGGCATGTTCTCCATGCAAGGATAAAATCCTTACTGAGTTAGGTCAGTCACAGACTAAGTGGCTAAAAAGTCACATAGGATGTTGGCTTTGTGGCTGGTGACATTCATATAGCTCTTCTTTCCGTATGTGACATGTTTTTAACCATGGGGAGGTTGAGTCCAGCCTGCTAGAACATCGTGGTGCTTCTCAGGGTTTTCAGGATTGCAGATATTTTGGCCTCTGTGCTGAAAATCATCAACAGTCTGTGTCCTTCCTGCCAGCACCAACCCGCAGAAATACTCCCAGTCACCATTGTCATACCCATGTGGGGAAGGGCTCTGCTCTGACTTCTGCAACCCCAGCACTCGGCCTTGACCTCACCCTTGAACAATCAGTCTGTAACTAGGGGTTGGGTGCTTTTAACATTATGGGAAAGGGGGAGTTTCAGTAGTATGGATTAAAGAGACATGGGGAGATGGTTTTAAGGGCAGCTTGAGATAAAAGCACTAAGTTGCAAAGGATTCACATCCTGATCCATATATTTTACCTTGGGCATTTCTGCTGCAGAATCAGCATTTCACACGAGAATCTTCAGCATTTCATTGAGCTTTTGTCAGTAGTGCAGTTCTCTTTCAGGACCAGGAGGGGACACTCCATCTCCTCCTGCTCCTCAGAGCCAGACCAGGTATCTTTTAGGAGGTGTGCTTTTATAGGACACGAGGCACTCAGGGAAAGAGTAATCAGATTTATTTTTCAATTGGTGTTAAACAGACAGTGTTGAACAGTGTGTCTGGATTGGTGGGGTACAGGGCCAGCTGTCCTGCAGCCACAGCCTGAGGGACACCCAGACTAGGGCTCTGCAGGGCATTGAGCTCCTCCAGCCCACCACACTTGCACTTCTCTTCTGTAGAAAGGAAGGTTGAAAGAGACAAACACGTGCCTGCAGAGTTGGCATTTGGTGCTTTTGTTCACACATATGAATTCTGAAGAATGTCTGGCCTGCTAAAAGGCACCATCATAGACAAGATAATGGTCTCTTTAGAACCATTTAGCTTGTTATAAAGCTGGACCAAGAGCACACAGTGTGAGGAAGATGGACCTCCTCCCCTGCAGTGATCAGCACAGGAGCTGTGTACCCACCACTCTGCTCTTCCCAAATCCAGCCATGCCAGGGACGTGTCTGTGGCCATGAGATGGCGCCAGGAACCTGCTGGAATGGGCACAGGGGTGCAAACCTGCTCCCCCCGGGAAGGGGCTGGGGGCTGCCCAACACACTAAGAGCCTGTTCAAAGTAAATTGTAGAAAGGCACCATGAAGGCAAAGAGACAAGCAAAGCAAGAGTTCGGGGCCCTGAAGTGCTGCCCCTGAGCTGTGACTGCCTTTGGCTCCCAGCCCTCAGACCATGCAAGAATTGCTGCAAGGAGACAAGCAGCTTTTCTCTTAATAATACTACTAATAATGAGGTAGTAATTATCTTTTTTTGTGCCTGGACTGCAGGCTGAAGACACATCTCTCCTTAGATCAGACAGAATCTTGCCTTTTAATCACACTCTTACCCTCAGCATTATAGGGATCTTCTTGAAGGGCTAACGGCTGAAGTCAAATGATTGCAGAAGCATCTTCACCTATATTTTTTAATGAAATTTCTGACCTCCAGGTGGTAGAGGTGAGCTTGAAAATGTGAAGTGATGGCTTCCTAAAGACTCAAACCCAGAGCAAATAAAAGTACTTTCAAAGCTATTATATTTTTTCAGCCAATTTCATACTGTTCAAGGGCTCGACTTGTGGGGTTTTTTCTCCCTTGGGTTGACAAAGGTGCTTTCTTATCTCCATCCTTTAGTTTCCCAACTATTCTTTAGTGCTACAGGTACCCTCTAAAAAGAGACATTACTTTCCTTGGTCCTTTCACTACCTGTTTCTCAAGCTCATTCCCTGGAGCTCTTTCCCTCACTTCTGCTCTTTGGCTGACTCCTTCCTGAGAAAGATGCAGAGCCTGAACCACAGGGCTAATCATCAAATATTAATTAACTGATAGTATATTAGCTAAGACAGCCCACCTCAGAGTTTGCTGAAGTCTTGAGTCCCAGAATCTCCCCATAGCCATCCTCTGCTGTTAAATATAAATTGGTTTGGCTTTTTCAGGATACCACATAAACAGAATTTTCTGGTGGAAAGCTGTTCATGGCTCTGTGTTGTTTACTTTCTGTGGCATAAAATTGCTCATAAATGAGTGAATTCATGGCAGTAGACTTACATTCCACATTTAAATCTCTGGTGACTTGTGTCTTTGGTTTTTGGCTGGCATAGCTCTGAATCTTTCCAAATGAACACCTAAGTTCCTTTTTACTTTTACTCTCTGGATGCCCACACACTGATGTTTGAAAGCTGGCTGTGGTTCTGGCCTTATTAGAGAGTGTTTGAACGCTGGAGTCAGCACACAGGGCATGTGGCACGTTTTCCTTGTGGTATTCACTATTTTAGTTACAGCCCGGACAGCGTGTTGGTAAAGGGGGAGTTCTCATGGCGTACAGATGCATGTGGTTGTCTGTCAGGAGGTGAATGCTTTTGCTGAGTCTTTGAGAAATAATAGATTTGTGCAAAATTAAATACGTTTTTTTGCTCCTGGTACAACCTAAATATTAAAGTGGGGTAAAGGACTGTGATCCTTTTACTCACACTGACAATCATTACTGAGTCAGTGGATCTATTTGTGGAGGTGACTGCCAGCATGAATAAGGGGATCAAAATCTGGTCCAAAATTACTACCATCTGATACTATTGCAATTGGGAGAACACATTTAAAACAGCCTGTGTCCAGGCTTTTTTGTTGTGATGTTCTTGTGGGGCAGCAACAGTCCCAGTTACTGCTGTGAAGGACAAGTGTAATGGTCAAACAGGCCAGAGAAGCACAGGTTCACTGTGTCCTTCTGATGTGGTTTTGAGATGTTTGGTTCCTTCACTCTTCTCCTTACTTGTCAAAAATAACATTGGTCAGGCTGCATAACAGGTTGGGGGGTTCATCAGCATTGAAAGCATAGGATTTAGGGCTCCATTCAATGTAAAAGCATTTCTGTGGGCATTTTTTTAAGACATGGAAACAGAGTATGTATTTCTGTCTTTTTTTTTTTTCTGCAAGATGAGGCCATTTAAAATCTACCCCTCCAAAAAAGATAACATTTGTAAAAATGTCTGACTATAGTACGGTAAAATATCTATGTAAAAATCAAATAGTGGCATAGTCTCTTGTGTAAAGAGTTATGTCAACTGTTGCCTTCCAGTAGGTCAGGATAACAACACTGCTGGGTAAGGCCATGGGACATAACTCAGGAGAAACATAAATGTCTGAATGCAAGTTGAGATTAAAGTAGCCAGTATAGATGAAATATTTGCAGCTCTGCATACACTGAATTTTGTAACCATTTTAACCTCAAAACAACATAGAATAATGACAATTGTACAGAGCAAGTAAATAATTATCCTTCTGCCCATCCAATGAGAGTGTTTTAAAGTACAGGATGGCTGAATTAGTTGCCAGTCACTGTTGAGGAAGGAATTTTCAGTGCCAGAAAAAAAACACGGCAGTTTGTGGATTTTCTTTTATTCCCTGCACTGTGTTCTCTGTCCTACCATTTTATTGATGACAGAAATTTCTCACTCCACTCAGTCCTTCCCTGTGCTGTTTCCTTTGTGTGCAGTAGCACTGGTCAGCACGGCACACGTTGTACCGTAGCTCAGAGTTAAGCTGAGAGACTTGTTCAAACAAAGATGATGAGAGCTGATCTGTTTCTGAAGAGAAGTGAAACCATGGAGACCATGGAAACTGCTCAGCTCTGCCGCATCCTCGCTCAGCGGCTGCGGCAGAGCCCGGCAGTGCTGCAGGGGAGGGGAAGGAGCGAGGGCCTGAGCACTGCCCTGGGGGCTCTGCATCTGGGGACGGGAGACCTGCTGACTTCTGGGGCACCTGCCAGTGTGCCTGGGACACAAAATGTGTGTTATGCTGGAAGATGGCACTGGAAACTGTGAAAGCTTTTGTAGAAAGTGATTTACATACCTGGCTCTTTGTTGTCCCTCCTGTGCCCCAACAGCCACATCTGTGAGACAGTGTGGAGGGGAAGTATTCATATTCCCAGCAACCCCGCGTTAGAGTGATGCCTACCCAAACTTCTGGCCTTAGCCGAGAGGGGAATTGTTGTTAATAAGTGCAAAGGTTTCATACTCCAAAAGGATGGCATTCTGTTCTGGATCTGAGAGTGATACTGTAGGGATGGACTGTTATACCACCCATCCTGCTTGTCAGTGCTGGGCAGCAGCTGTCATTGAGAACTTTAGCAGAAGGCAGGGTTTGATTGACAACTCATGTGTAGCTGTTTTAATGGGTGTCCACATCTGAAGGCAAAGAAGCTGCAATGAACCCCTCCAAGCCACATCTCCAAAGCACCTGTAAGTATGATCTCACTGACTGTGAAACAGGAGAGAGGTTAGTGGAGTGCAGTGCACTGGATGAGCAGCATGTGATTACACCTTTTGGGGGAGGCAGGTCTCAGGCAGTTCCTGTAAATCATCACTCCATGCCTGAGCATTTTATAATAACCCCTGATCATGTGTCATTAGTCAGGATGTACCGGGACCTCCCACACGGAAAGGGCAGATTTCCACTACTTACTGTTCACAAACAACTTATGGGAGGGAAGGACTGGACTGAGCAAACACAGCCCTGAGCTCAGAGGTACAGCAACCAGATCAGGATCCCAGAGTGCCAACATGGCACTTGAATGTTCTCATCCTCTTAGACAAGAGAAGCAAGATAGACAAGTCTGCTATCACCGTGGCATCACACACAGCAGGTATGATGGACTAGAGCAGGAGAGAGCTTAGGCAGCAAACAGCTAGTGGAGGGATGTTAAAATGCCTTATTTTCATATCCTCCTCGGGATCCTGTGCAAAATGAAAATTCCATCATCCCCAGTGGATTTAACCTGTACTCCCACACACACACTTATTCCTTGATGCTGATTTTTTTCCTTGGTTGATCACACCAAATACAGTACCAATCCCTTCATGCTGCTCATGTGTGGTGTTTCTTTCCATGCATCAGAGTGTGGGTGGACGAGCATTCACGCTCTGAATTCTTTACAAAGGAGAAGGGATGCTTTGGCCAGGGCTGGGTAGTCATGGCACACTGCATGGTGTCATGTTGCTGGGCTAAAGTAGTGTATCCCAGTGCCAGCAGGTGAGCTTTGCCCTCTCTGTTTAATATGAGGAAGCCAAGACTTGTAGACACTTGCCATGATCACATGAGGACATTCTGATCCTGATCCCATTAATGTCAGGGAAAGCAAGAGCTGACCTTGACTCAACCATGGAAGTGGGAGTTTCTTCCTTTTCTGTCATCACCTTGCAGTGAACTCAAGCCAAACTATTTCCTTTTCAGAAGCAACATTTGGATCCCTTAGCGATCAAAACCTTTTACCTTTCCTCATGCTTGCTAAGTTTTCATGTATTGGAACAAGAGGGTGTTCTCATGGCTGGGCATCCAGGAATGCAGCAGTGCCTGAGCTGCTGCACGAAGTCCATCGGTGATTTAGTGCAGTGGAAAAAAGCAAAATTTGGTTGTGCCTGAAGTGTGCTACAAGATTTGTAATGGAGTCATTGGGGAAACAAAAACCCGCCCACATACATCACTGGAGCTGCTTATTTGAGTAAAGCCCTAAATGTTTACTTTTAAACTGTGTTCTTTAATATTTTGTAGTGGTAGTTGATGTAGCATAAGCAGCTTTCTAGGAAAAAATCTGTATGAACAGACCAGGTGGTTACTTGTACCTGTGACTTTCAAGTGTGTGAATAAGATGTGAATTGTATCAAGTTTGTTGCAGCATGTTATTTCTTACATTAAATGTGATTTTTTTTTCCTCTCTCTCTCTTTCAGACTTAACCAACATAATGACTGCTGAATATTAAGGGAAAACACAAGAAGGTTACATGTTTGGTTGTCTAATATTCTTGGATTTGATATGAGTCACCACATTTGTTCATTAGTACCATCAACAGCATCCCAGTTTGTATGCACATTATTCACATTCCTATCTGTTGTGTTTGCAGAAATGACATTTTTACCCTTTTTTCTAAGGGTTACTTTTTGATTTTCATATTATTTGGTTGCATGAAGTTGCCCTTTACCAGTGGCTGAGGTTTATGAAGATATCGCATACTTGAACACATTTTACATTCCTTTTCTAGACAGAAAAGGCGTAATTCCAAATTATATCATTCTAAATCGGTGTTTTTTAAACACGACTAAATCTTAGAAATTAGTCCCCTCCATACGATGCTACAATATCTTCCACGTACAAACATAATTTTAGATTCCCCTATATCCATTCTTTCTTGAGTTCTGATCAGTTTACAACATAAAAGAAAAATTCTTCAGTTGAGGTCACCGCCAAGTTCAATAATGTAATAAAATACCTTTCCTTATTAGAAGTACCTAGCTAGTTATACTCTTAATACTTCTCCAAACCATGATGTAATGTACACTATCTGACTTAGTTCCTATATGTGGAGTTAGTGAAAGTCTTTTTGTGTTTCTTTAGATTAATACAAGGATTTTTTCCAATGCCAACACAATTTGAAATCATTCATTTGGATGCTTTCCATTTTTAAGCTTACTGTGATATAGAACCCTATGGGAAACCAAAACAAAACATCAATTTTAAATAACGAAAGGCTTAAAAAAGGATGCTGTCATTCTGGCTTTTTTTTTCCTTTTGGAAATAGAACTAGACTAGTAAGTAAGCATTCCAAATCCATTACTCTGTGTACATTATTGTTGCTATTGTGATAATAGAGATTTTTATTTATTTTTATGCCAGCTTTTATTGTGAAAACATATTTAGTCTGGTTTTATCAATCCTTGTTATGCTTGTCCTTGGAACATCTTTTGCGTATTCAAGGTTTGTAGTTGATGAGTTTACTGTAAAAAACTAAAAAAAAAAAAAAAAAAAAAAAACCACAGGGGAAAAAAAAACAACAAAAAAAAAACACAAAACAAAAAGGAAACAAAAAAATGTATTGTTTTTACAGAATAAATTTATTGGAATGTGTATTGGGAGTAAGGTTTGAGGTTGTAAGCAACTAAGTTAGCGTCATATTTGGCTTCATACGTGTAATAATGTGAGGTATTAATGTAAGTCAAGTATTAAAGCAAAACATTCTGTTAACATGAGTTGACCATAATAGATACAAGTGCAGGTGAGATCTTTTATTTTTTCTGTACTTTGCCTTTTCTGGATAACGGGAGGTCATTAAATTCACCTTGAATGTATTCAAAGTTTCTTTAAAATCATCAGAAGTAACATCGGAGGTTCAAATACCTGTTCGTGAGGCAGCATGTCCTGTGACAGCCTGACAGCTCTGGGTTTGTTTCCCTGGGAGGATGGACTGGGATGGAGCCATCCCAAAGTCTAGTGCACATGGAAGGAGCCCGCAGCAGGGATGCTGGGTGCCTACAAGCCTTGCCTGAGATGTGCTGTGGTTGTTTTGGACCTGTCCCTTTGGCTGGAGGTGTAAAACCTGTAAAGCCTCTCCTCTGAGCACTGCTGGGAACTGCATCACAGCCTTCAGCAGGAGGCTGTCACAGCCTGGATTTCTCAGTGCTCTGAAGGTCCCCTCTTGCAGGGGGCAGCACACAGGCACATGAACTGATGCTTTCTTGTTACTGATTAGGTTTAGAAAGAAAACTAAAATTCTTTCAGTCAAAAAACCCAGAAGTCAACATCCTAAAATAAAGTGTTTCCAGTTAAAGTGGGTCAGCTAATTTCATCTCTGAGAAAGGCACTAGGTGTACTGCTTTTAATATAAACACACATAGGAGGCATAGAAATAGCTGGTAATTGCAAACAGAAACATAAGCTGCCCAAGCCAAGGTCACTGTGTTTGCTGCTGCTTGTTTATGACCCAGCAGCAGTAGCAAAAGTAGCTGCAGAGAACACAGCCAAAACCCCTCCTCTCTGAAAATGCACATACTGTGTGAGCCCAGGGGTTCACGGGCCTGAGCCCTCCATGCCCAGCCCACAGGTGCTGGTGAGCAGTCCTTGCAGAGGTGAATCCTTAAGAGAATTAACAAAACCATATGATTTGCTTATCATATATGGAGTCCTACCATAACAGTTGATTGCTTCTTAAAAGATTTCTTGGGATTTTTAACAAGGCTGACCCACAAGACATACTTTTTGACAAATAAAACGTGTGCATGTGACAGAGTTATGTATGTTAATTTTTCACGCTTCACAATGCTGACCTTCATGTTCCACAGTAGCTGTGCAGGGACTGCTGGCACTGCTGTTCTTCTGCGTGCGGAGGCTAAACACTGACATCATTATTATTATTTAACTTCATGCAGTATTTCTAAAACTGTCAAAGCAGCTTACTTAAAAATAGCTGTGGGAACTGGCAATCCACTGCCACGCAAAGTCACAATGTTGAGAAATGGTGCTAAAGGCAGTCGTCTTTATTTTCCCTTTTTGAGTAGGATAAACAAAACAGACCGTGCAACTTTACACAGTTGTGCAATTTTACACATCTTACACGCTTCGTTTGGGTTCCATCTGAGCAGTTCAGTTACATCCCAACCCAATTATATACATAGCCAAGGAGAGGAGCTGAAAACAGTCGTGCTATTCTGTTTTATCTTCTTGTTTTGGTTTCATAAAAAACTCTGGCTTGTTGACACACCTGTAAGCGAACAGCTGAGGAAGAATCCCATACATTACGTTCAATATCAGGAAAAACTCTTTTGCTTCTTCAGGGACTCTGTAGATGTAAGGAGTTCGAGCATGAAGAGAAGCACCAATATGGGAAAATTGAGCCTGTGGTGTGTATATAACGTTTATATTAAAAAAGGTGAAGTTGATGTATATTTTGGAAAGATGGCATAATCTGCATGCAAGACTGCATCTCCAGTGACATTTTCCAAGCCAGCCCTTTTATTCCAGAATTATCCATCATCCTTTTGCTCACTGGTATAAAAATGCAGTTTAAACTAAAATCATTAATATCTTGGTATAAGAGGCATAACTGGAGCCATGAATGGCATGGTTGGAGGTTTGTTTTATGCACATGGTGGCACTGATACATCAGGTATAGGATTGCACCCTTGGCTTCTGCATCATACTTTGTGCTAGAGATTCCACGATCCTTCCCCAGGCAAATGGCCACGGAAGTGGCATCCCCGCAGAGCCCTGTGCTCCTGCTCAGCCCAGTCAGGGAGTAGGACTGGCACCCACCTGCCTGGGAATGTTGCATTAGGCTTCAGTAGGAGCAGACAGTCTGAATAAAGTTAGAGAGTAAAATCTTGGAAGCTGTGTTAGTTCTGGTTTGAATTTAGGTTTTGTTTTTTAATCTTAAACCCAGAGTGTTCCAGATTCTGATCCCAGAACTCCTGATGATTTCAGAAAATGTCTGCAATATTCGGCTTTTGGGTTGGGGTGGTTCTGAAGTATGGGTTGAGCGTGCAGTGAAGGTTATAGGCACAGACAAGCTTGCTGGCCTGAAGCATATTTTTAGCATAAACAAACATTTAAAGATAGAAGTGTCAGGATAGTCGCTGTCTTTTGTTTCCATCTGTTACCTGCTATTTCAAGCTGCAGCTCATTCACATTAACTATTATGTGTCGAGGTTTTTTATTATTATTTAGTTAGCAGTGGAGGAGATATGAGAAGATAAACATAAGCAAAACACTGAGACACCAGAATTTTAGGAACACAGAGGAGTACACTAAGGCCAAATCACTTCCTCTGTTCTGGCTTCAGCAGGAGTCATTTTAAACTCACAAAGAACACAGTTCTGGTCACAGCAAAGTAGAAGGGAAAATACAGTGCAGGTGTTTCAATACACCATCCCAGCAAAAGGTTAGGCTGAGACCATCCATCAAAACAGAACAGGAAATTGGTTTTCAGGTGATTCCAACCACCTCCACTGAATGGGGAGAGCTTATCAAGCAAACCTGAGCCAGGAAACAAAATAATCAACGAAATCAAATACAAACACACTTCAGCAGAGTGCCACTTAGCATCTTTCTGTAAATAGCTATTACACAGCAAACAGATGTTCAGGGGCACACTGTCAGCAGCCTGTTTACATCGGCCTTGTAATTCAGTCTGCCTCTTGCAGCCCGTTTGTTCTCACCTGTCTCAGGCAGGACTTGCCTTTGGCTCCTGGGTGGGCTCAGATCCCTGCTACCTCTCCTGGCCCAGGCAGCCAGAGCACTAATTCTCAGCACCAAAGCCCACTTGTTACATGAAGCAGCAGGTTCCCAGGCAGAGAACCAGCCACCATCAGGCTGCAGAGGAAGTTTGGTCTGTCTGGTGTTTATCTAGACACTGACAACCTCCTGAAAGCATTTTAGAGCCTCTTCTGGGGTGAACAAGATGCTAAGCTACCTACTTGCTGTGGAGGACTGTGAGGTCCGCCTGTCTCTGAGGGTGGCCAGCCATGCATCGCAGTAAGTTGACAGTAAATTCCTAATAATTCATAGTAAACCTTGTCAGAAAGAACTGTAAGGGGATGCTTCTGAGAGACCCAGAACACTCAGAGACTCCAAGATGCCTTTGAGTATCTAAGCCTTATTGTGTGGTCTTGTCTCTTGCAAGAGTTGTGGCACATTAGTGAGCTTTGAGCATAGTAAAACCAAAAAGCAGTAACGTGTCCTGTCTGTAGCCCATGAAGATTTTTACTAGCTAATGATGCACCATATATAATGAAGTTATTGTTTATTAGACTTGTTTTTCAATGTAACACATTGCTTCTTCCTTTCATTACCAGGGAGGATATTTAGATCTGTTAAAGTCACTTTTTTTCCTTAATTTATTTGATTTGCCTCTGTAGAAATTGTGTTATGTCTTTAATCTTGTGTGTTTCATTTCCATGACTGTTCTGTGTCTTAAAAGCAGATCTCTCACTCACCAATAGCCCAGTCCTGCTCTTCCTTCAAGTACCAGGCAGACTTACACCAAGTCAATAATTTTGAACAGCAAGACAAGAGCTGTAAGACAGAGCTCTGTGTGCAACAGGCTGGTGCTGTGCTAAGTGAGAGAAACCACATGTCTGTTGTGTTACCTCGCTGTGATCGGGGCCTCTCGGCGAACAAGCCATTCCTTGGTGCTTTCTGTTATTGAACCCTCTCCAAGCAGGGAATTTTGAGGCTCAAACCAATCCCTAAACCTTGGCTGAGAAATCAACCAAATGAGATGCTGCAGGTAACTTTCTAAGGCAGCCTTACATGTCTAACATCCAGCCTTTGTTACCCTTGGAGCCTCGGCCAATCTGCTGATCCCACCTTCCCACAGCAGTTGGAAGCTGCTGGGTGCTGGATATGGCACTGCTCAGCTTGACAACTGCAATTCGTGTATGCCTCCTACTCATTAAGCTTCCTGTCCATAGGAAGTAGTTTGGATTTGCATTATTTTACAGTATTTTTTGCTTTGTTGCCTAATCATAGGCAATAGTTCAACTATTTCTTACCCTGCAGCCAAGAAAGCCCTCCAGCTGGGGACAGAGAAGGGCCTGGAAAAAGGTTAGGAGTCCTTCTTTACTCTGTGCCTTCTCTTTAAGACTGACTAAAATCAGGCAGACTGTAGCTTTCAAGGGTTTGGACCAGTTCTCCTGAGCCTAAGGAAAGCCATCCAATAGAGTGGGGAGAGAGTAACTTAGAGAAATATATTCCTTGGGTTTTGGGTCCCAAAGGTAGATAAGTAGGCACTGCAGAAACTAGCCACCAAAAACTGCAGAATTAAACCACTATGAGAGGAAGTAGAGGAAAACTTTCTATGTTTCAGAAAACAGAGAAATTGGCTACAGAGAGCTGGTGAGACAGAATGCTTTTGGATAGCAAGGCTGTGGCTGTTCATCCCTTCTCCCATGGCTCACTTATATACAGAAATACCAATTTCATCAAAGTCATAGACTGTTCCAACCTTTTTGTATAATCAGAGCTCATGGTACTTTACTTACGTGAAATTTAAAGAGCTCCTCCTGGAGCTTCAGAAAGTCTGATAATTACTGGGTCATAACTGGATTTGGAGTCTAAATGTTAGTAACAGTTACATGTAATTCTGAAAAACAGTAAGTATGTCTCTGTGTGTGAAAGGCTAGTAGGCACTTTTAGAGATTCTTAGTTTAGATGCATCATATGGTATTTTGTGACTTGTTTTTGTAAAAAGTACATCATAATGATAGAAATAAAAATTGAAGTCTCTACGTTCCCCATCTGTAGGAGCAGTGTTCATTCCCAGGGAGCAGTGCCCACTCCTTCCACCAATGGATATTTACCTTTATTGGACCTTTGTGCATAATAGGAAGCAAGTTGTGTTCCAGTAACTACATATGTTTTAATGATAAATTACAGTGTTTTAACTTGAGAAAACAGCAGATGAACCTGGAAATGTGGGTTTTTTGCCTCAAAATAGCAAAACCCCAAAATAATATAGAAAGAGTCCTCAATTCATTGTCACATGCATTTTACATCCCAGCCTGCTCACAGTTCACCGAGTCAAATCAATTCAATCATAGTCAGTTGTAGGATGACTGAAGTTCATCCTGCAGTGCATTAAGGTAAAAACTACCAAAAAAAAAACCCCAAAACCCTCCTAAATGTCAAGGAATGGTTTTTTTGAAGCAAGATAAAATATAGGGAGTACACAGCAACATACAGCTCTCTTAAACAGTTTTTCTCAGCCCACAGTGTTTGCTGCTGCCAGGACAAGCTTTAAAGAGTGAAATGGGAAATTTTGAGTGTTAATCTAATCTGCAAATTGACATCCTGCGGCCAAACCACAAAGAACAACAGAGGGGTTTTAGACTTCAGCAACAAAATGTTGCATCACACATCTAAAAGGATAAAACATCATTAAAAAAAAAAAAGGCAAGTGTTTGTTACAGGAAACATTAAAAAACAAACAAACAAAAAAACCAACAAACAAAAATCACCTCCAGGTGGGGAGGCTGAGTTTTCTGGTAAGTTTGCAAGGTTGTGATAGTCAGCACACTTTGACTTCTGTTTTACTTTTCCTTGTGGTAAAAAAATCTTTGAAGGGGTAGTTTCTTTCCTGATTGTCTGGGGAATTTATGAGACCTGAGTAATCTGTTGGTAAAGAAAAGTTCCCAGTATGACTTTACCTACTTTAGCTAGTTTTTGCCTTTTTTTTTTTTCCTAAATTACATTTAGGCTAAACACAGATTTATAATATTTATAATGCCTTTTAAGCATCTAAACCTCCTCGTTAATGTTTGCCAGATTCTGTTTTGATATCACTTAATAATTCAAGATTCTCTGTAAACTGTTTGGAGAGAAAAAAGAAAAGAAGTCTATTCTCTCTGATAATTGCTCACAAATAGAAAATGCCATTCCACCATCCTTACTGGGCAGTTAAAGTGGACTGTAGTTTGTATCCATGATTGTTATCTCAGGCCTGAGGAACGAAGTGTTGGTCTGTGTTTGTCTAGTAGTGGTATTTGAATTACACTTATTGCTATGTCCCTGTGTTCTCACTGTTGTGGCAGGATTACGTGCACATTTTCTGCATTATCTGGATGCTCAGAGCACATTTAATTTCCTACATACAGTACAAATCAATTGTCCCTGTGTCTCAACTGTTTAATGGTCATCTGGACGTTATGAGAAGTCATTTATCACTTCCTGTTGGATTGTTTTGTTTTGGTCAGTCTCCTCATAAGCATCAGCACCATCTAGTAATTAGCCACTGTTGTTTATTTGGGAGAATCAGAAGGGAATGAGTTAAGGAAGTATGATCATTGGTCTGCCTTTGGCAGCACAAGCATGTCGGGGTGTTACTGTGGTTTGTGGCCCAGGAGGTTCCCAGTGTTGTATCCATGTCATCAACTGATACTGTATATTTTGTGTGACCAGTAGATACTTTTTTCCATTTATATGTTTCAAACTACCTAGTTAGCCAACACATATTATGGAAACAATGTATTGTGCTGCTTTGTTGTGTTTGGGATTTTTTTACATGGTTGACTGTCACAGCTTTAAGACAGGCTTCCTTCATGGTCCCAGCTAAAGAGTGCATGGTGCTTAATAAGGTTTAAATGAGCACAATAAAAACATTGTGCAGAAGGAGAGAAGTCTGCTAAAGCAAGAGTGTGGTCATTAGAGACATGTAATGGATTTGATTCTCCACTCCCTTAAATTAACGGTTTTTTTACACATACAAAAACTGATCTGATCTGAGTTACATTAGCATAAAACCTGCATGGGAAGATCAAGCCCTGGGCCCCTTATTTACTCCATAGGTGTCTGCTTATTAACTTGTAATTCAAAAGTGAACATTTTGCAAAGAAATACCTGAGCTAGTCCTCCAGCATGTATGAGGGTTAAATCAGGCATCCAGGAACAGCCAGGCACCAGGAGGCCATACAGAGCAATCACATAGTATGGCACAGAGTAGAACATGTATGCCAGCATCTGCATTGTAAACACAAATATTAGTTGCTTTGCAGTGTGAGGGAGATGCATTTGAAAATCAGCCAGCTGCTTACTGAGGGATTGAGACTACTCAAAACTACACTCCTGGCAGCAGTTATTCCGAGGCCTTTTTGCAGCTCTAACTTCTTTAAGAAAGAATTTCATACCTGGATACTATTGACTGGATCCAGCTACCCTAAGGCCTCCTCTAATATTGATGGCTGTTTTCTCCTTGCCCAGGACATGTTTCCCTACCCCTTGCCATCTTGAGACCGTGCCAGTAAGCATGGCTTGACCTAACTCCTTGTCCAACATAACATGGGTGTCCATTTTTCAGGCTCCATTGCACTCTCAGTTGGGAGGTAGGAGATACACCCACACCTCCCCTTTCCCAGACAGAACTGGTCCAGCAGTTACTTGGTTTCTGCTCATTGCCACACCCCTGCATCCTCTGACTGCTTCAGGCCCTGTCCACATGCAGCAGCCAGGCTTGCAGGAGAATGGCAACCTCCAATATTACAAAAGTAAAGCACAACATTCCCTCATCTGCAATGCTTTTTGTATAGTGTCCTGTTTCAAGGAGTGTGTCACTGGAGACAGAAGTGAATGTCAGCTTAAGGAATCTTATCTACTACACCCCTTCTTACTGTGTTATTCCAGACTGAAAGTCTGCTTTGCCCTTCTAAGGAAGGAGAATGAACATTTTATAAGAAGTATGCAGATCTGTTTCATGGACTGTATTACAAGAACCTTGAGTAATCAGGATGTGTTACTCTAGGTAACTAATTTGAATCTAAGTTTATCACAATGATGAGTTGATGCCCTGTAATGGCTATACTAGAAAATAGGAAATACTGCTTAACTTGCCATGAACTTCATCTGTGAAACCCATGGCTTCATCTTTGCACCAGTTTACAAATCACTCCTTAACACACTCTGCTCCATGGTCAATGCTTTACCTGAAGCTTAGGGTAGGCAGCAGGATCTTTTATGTAGGGCTCATGCAGTTGAATATACAGCCGGCAGAGTTCAGCAGGGCAGTCCAGGGCAATCTGAGGAGAATTTTCAAAACTTCCTGTGAACAATTTGTTCTAAAACCAGCCAACCTGACATCCATTACCAGCCCTAAAGATGCACTAGTGGTCTGCAGCACTGCCACCCTGGAGGCTTGCAAAGGTGATCCATGGGATCACCAATTAAAAGGTGAAATGCAGCCCCCTCTCGGCTCCTGCTCAGGGGGGCTGGGAGGAAATGCTGGCAGCCTGCTTTAAAGACTTTGACTGGAGAGAATTTGGTCAGTTGGCTATGCTGTAGTAAAAGTATAATTGCTATTGATTTGCTCTGATAAACAACCTTTGATCCCAGCAAATGTACTTTCCAATGGAAAATTGCTCTAAGAGTGGAAACTTCAGGTTAGGCACCCAGTTTTAGGATAGTAAACTATTAATGTAGTCTAAGAAGAGCTGCACTGGGGCAAGGTAGCAACAGAGAGCAATGCAGTGAGACAGGTGTTACTTACAGTAATAATAGTTTTTAAGAGAGTAGCAAAGGAAAGATTATTGGATTTTACATTCCTATAGAAACAAGTTCCAAATAAACATGGAGAGATGCAGTTGCAAAAGTAGTTCCTTTTCATAGTAGCCCTTAAAACTACTACAAAAGATACTGTTCTGAAATGAGTTAGCAATCTGGATCAGCAGCTGTCACTGTGTGTTTATGAGAAGCAAAAGCACCAAGAGTTAGCATGAATAATTTGTCCTTTTTTATCTAAGGCATATTTGAACCCTAAACATTACAGGATTTCCCTTGACCACAATGTACATGGTTTTTCATACAGACTCAAATTTAAAAGTTGGACTGAACATTAGAGGCCAGAGTATTAAAACATATTCAACTTACCATGCCCCTAAATATGCAAAACCCCGTTGCTAGGATGAGGTATGCAGCTAACATTAAATCTATTGGTCGTCTTAAGAGCCCTTTCTTCTGGACTTCCTGAACCACCTGCAACACAGAACATGTTTAGTAAGTACATCCCAGTTCCATGTGGCTTTTTTAACTACAAGGAGGGTGAAGTGGTGAAACATCATTTCTATCCACTGATTTCAGAGACAGAAATATTTCCACACCTAAAAAGGTGACTTCAGGCTTGATACAATGTAGTGAGGAAGATTAATCTGAATAAACTCTAGAAATGGATGGATCCAACTAAAGCCATTTCAATACAGATTAGTGCCATTTCAGAGCAACCTAAATCAAATGAACACTAACTCTGCAATCACCTAAGGCTTTAAAACAGCTTTAAAACTAACTTTTTCAAAATTGTGTGTTTTGTTAATTGGAATTCATTAATTTTCCTGAATGTCCCCATGTAGAAAAGCCTTGGAAACATAAGTTTGTCTCAAACATCTGACGTTGAATCTGATATGCTTTGTAAAAAGACTGGGTCCATCTCATTACTGACAGTGAATGCTGGTTTTCAGCAGCTTGTGACACTATTGAAATCAATGGACTATCACTGGCATAAAATAAAAGCTTTTCTGTGGCTGGTTGGGTCCCCTGCTGAGTTCAGTAAGCAAATATTACATATTAATATGTAATGCCTAACTAGAGAATGAAATGTGCTTGTATGTATGTGTGTGTGTGGAGTATGTGGAAAAACCTTCCTTTCATTCTTTCATCACTTTGTGCTGTGGATTCCTCTGGCAGGCACTGAAAACACTTCTTTCTGGGTCTGATCTGTGCCTCCTTTCCTCAGCTCAGGACAGGAATCCCCCCAGTGCTCTGCAGGGGCAGATGTGAGGGGTTCACACCCCATGGTAATAAAGGCCATATCCATATCTAACAAGGTGGCTTGGAGAAACCAAAGTCATCCCTTTGCCTACATGGTAAAAACTACAAAACCCGTGGAAATAATTCGAGGTGCACTTTCTGCACTGTGCAGTCACAAAGTTGTAAGCACATCAGTGTATCTTTCTGTAGTTCAGAGGGAAAACTTCCCCATGTATATGTGTTACTCATTTCCTCTTCCTTTTTATTAGCTCTGTGTTGGCATGCAGACAGCTAAAGAAAAACCTGATTTCCTTCCTGTTATACACTTGTGGAATTGTCTCCAAAGCGCAAAACAATAATTAGGATGCAAGGGCACAGTTAAAAGCACTCGGGATCAAGATATTCACAATGAAGTTATTGAAACAGGAGAAACAATCTTGCAAGCACAATTCCTGAGTAAAATCTACTAGCTCTGAATTCTAGGCTAACAAAAACAAGGCTACTGTAAACACACAGGCCATCATAATACTTTTTCTGTTTTTCTTTCAAAGGATCTTTTTCAAGAAAAAAAAAAGTGACACCTTTGTTTTCCTTTCAAACACAAATAACAGGTTTGTTTTGGCAGTATGGTGTCACTTCACAGTATCAGTGTAGGAATGCTTTTAATATTACTGGAAAGGATGTCTATATTCTAATATTTATTCCTATGAAAGGCAAAGGTCTCCCAAGGCTGCTGAGTTACAAATAATTTTCAAATGTAACTACCTAGGATAATAGAAAGCTGATATATTTTCTTTCTATTTTTGACTAAGTATGAGGCTTATCTATCTATCTATATCAATATAGACAGATATGTATCACTCCTCCTTTCAAAATTAATATTAAATGAATATGCATATTTACTCTAATTAAAAAGCTACAATAGAACCTTGTACTTATAGAATTTGGAGACAAAGCCAATATAAGTGGAGACAACCTTTGGTGTAGTTTGAGTTTGTGAAATTGCCAGGGTACAGGAAACTCACACCTTTTTTTCCTCTGTGCATGTGTGCAAACAAAATAAAAATACAAAGCTTAAAAAAAAAATAAAAGCAGAAGCAAGAATTCGAAAGACAGAATGCACTTTGCTGGCAGAATTCAGCTACAAGGTAATTTTTCCTTGCCTTTCTTTTACACAGCAAAGCCATATCAATAAATGCTAAAATGAATTACATGTTAAGTACACTGGCCAAGCAAAGCAGGCTGGCCACGGGTTTCCCATTTATGGCAAACGACATTGAACTCTGCACAGATCTCATGCAGAGTTTCTTTTGTGTAGCAAGGAAGTGGGTAGGCATGCTTTGTAATTTCTCTCACGTCCAGGAAAAAGCTATTTCCATAACTTCTGAGGGGGTTCTCACGTGATCAGTTTTAAGGCATCAGAATAATTTTGTGTGCTGTCTGCAAAAGTCCCTTCAGAATTCATGTGCGAATCTGAATTTCTGTTTTAATTGTTAGTGAATTTTAAATTATATTAAACTTTTCTGAGCTAATATGCTTGTAGATAAATCTGTTGGGCTTTGTAAATACTGCGGCACAGCTTGGTTTGGTTGCAGATGAGGGCATAACTCCATTCTGCTCCCATGCATCCACCTCTACTAGGAAACTCCCAAAACTTGATTACCTCTCTCTGTTCCCACATTGATTATTTTTTTTTAACTAACTGATTTGTAATAATATTATAGCGATGTATACCCTGGCCAATAGAATATGCCTTGCTTCTACTGCTTTCATGGAAGCATTTTTCTATGTACTAACACTATCATGTTTAAAACCATTGCTACATTTTCTTCCTAAATCTTTTGATACCAACTCTGAATAACGATAGCTTCAAAAAGTTTTACAGCTAATTGTCAATGATCTGCTGAAAGAGAATTAAGTATGTTCAGGACTCACAATTATTAGCTCACTGATTAATAGCATTAAACACAATTATTTCCTGGCAACAATACTTAATTTAGGACTGAGAGACTTTTATGAAAAATTCATGAGTAGTCATGTTAAGATTTACAGGCATGCTCGGATATGGAGCACAAGTTACCAGTGAAGATAAAACTCAACTTCTGAAAAACAAATAACTTGGGAAGGGTAGGAAGTCCCAGTGACAGGAATCAAGGCTTTTTCTATGACCTTCTGAGCAAGGAAGTTTATGTTTACAACAAAGGATTCACAAAGAAGCATAATATTAAGTTTTCAGATCACCAGCATTTCATGCACTTTTATTTTTTTTTTTATAGAGAATTTTAAAACTAAGTTTCTCTGCAGTATATACCAAATTAAGATATGAAACCTAGGTAAGCAGTTTAGCTCCTGATAAGCACAGGAGACATAGGTGTATTTCAGCAAATAAGCAGCAATTCCTATAATGTCCATTTCTGGGGTGTTCTCAGTACTAGCAAAACAAACTGAAACCTTTGTCCATCCTCTGTGCAAAGGCTGTTCTCACTAATACATACAGCAAAAATTGCCATCGCTACCTTTAACTACACTTCTCTACCTTGATGACCCTAAAGAATGTGTTTCTGGCCAGAATTATTGATTCCTTTAAATCAATCAGCTCAGGTTGCTTTGGGATGGGGCATATGGTTTCCTGTAAGCCTGTGCAGGAGAGTGGAAGAAGTTTTGGCACCTGAAGACTCCCCTAATTTGCCTTTCATGGGGATTTGCCCTAAAAGTTGTGTTTCTGTAGTGGTTCTTCAAACTTCAGGAGTTATGAAAATCTGTCTGTGCCTGCCTTTCCTACTGAAGAATCATGGTTGGATGGATGGATGTTATTTTTCATACATCTCTGGGAAAATCTGTCCGTGCATCACCTGCTGTTACTCTTTGCCATTGGCTCTGCCTGTGCACACTGACAGCCCCCTGGCTCTGGAATGGGAACTAATCCTTCACCTCTGTCTATGTTTCCAGCTACAGAATGAACCTGATTGAGACTCAGGAGCCCTTGTGATGCAAAAATATTAGTCGATTCTGTTGCTTACAACTGATACAGAGTGCTGTGGCAATAAACTTGCTTATAGCAATCAACAGTTAAAAGATCTGTTCTGTGCTTTGTACTGCAGGGATTTTTATTTTTTTTTTTAATAAAACAGTGCATGAACTATTAATGCATTGTTTTGATTGCTCAGTTGATCTTACAATCCAACTAGTAAATTCAAAGGCAAGAGTCTAAGGAGTTTTAAGTAAAATGTTTTTACAGATTTTTTTTTAATAAGTGTGTAAATAATCTTCTTATCTGCTTACGTACATCTCACCTGTAAAATCTAATATTGAAGAAAGCATATACAAATAATTATTAAATGCATGAAATCTGTAGGTCATCTTCAGAAGAATACTTTCCTGTAGTGTTTCTGTGGGATCCTGTGGTGCTTTATGAAGCTGGTATAGGTCAGTATTTTCATCAGCTAAAAAAACTAAACCGGTCAGAAACTGAATAGATAGAAACACAATTACACCTACAAATGGGTTCTTTACTCTAAACATAAGATTATTTTTCTTTATTCCACCATGATGAAATAGTCCTCCAGTACAGACATTTTTGCAGTGTCTACTCAGCCCAACAGCAATTGTCACAACAGCAATTGTCATAACAGTCACAGTACATCCCGTGTTCTCTGAGGGACCTATAAAACCCACCAGAAGCAGCCAGCATATTTCAGCTTTCCTAACAGTAGCCAGCACTGAAACACAATAAAATTACCTTGACTGGAGTGTCTTGAGTCACTGAAGGTTGGTTATAAATTCTGAATCCAGCCCATATGGGGAGGCAGATATATGGTACACTTAGGAAAAAAGCAGGAAACACTTTTGTTCCATATTTGCCTGTTAAAGAATTATTATAAGATTTATGAGAATTTGTAAGCTGTGTTACAGAAGAATTTAAAAATATCCTATGTAATATCAAATCTGAAGCAGCTATAGTAATGTAAAGATAAAACATTAGAAATCACTGTTAAAGAAACACACGAGTCTTGTTGAAAATCACATGCTCATTACTGGTAGAGTCACAGGTAACGGAGGGCCTATTTTACAGGAAGCCATTTCAGAAATCAGGGATTTTTTAGGGAGATGGGAAACCACCTGTCACTCTGCACCAGGTAATCCTGCAGGATGGGACAGCTTTGAAATCTCTCAATGGAACCTGATTCAAAGAGAGAGCTTGTTCTTTAAAAAATGGAAATAAAAAAGTGTATCCATTTTGCAAGATCTGATATTGCACTTGCTTTCCAAAGTCCTGATTCCTTCTACAGGCCTGTACTGAGGACAAAACATTCCAAGAGCTATCCTCAGCCCAGGTAAACCAGGAAAATCTGTGTCTTTCACACGGGCCACTCTCTGTGTCAGAAAGGAAGGCAGGAGGAATGCTCCTGGGAGCAAGTTTCTTGGCCTTCCCTAGAGGGAGGAGAAAGGGATACTGTTGCACTAAATCTGCTCTTTTTCTCTGTGGTGGATCTACAAAGGAGAGCACTGGGCTGGCCCCAGCCTGCACCGTGAATATTCCTCCTCTGTCATAAAAAGCAGGGCCAAAGTGAGTTTTCCTAAAACTTACAAATTATTTGGACATATGAACATTTTTCTCAGTTGAACATTTGTCAACTTTGCATCAGTTTAAGCTGCTGGGAAGTCAGACTTTTAAGTAAATTGGAAATTTTATGTAAAATAAGATTTATATTGTTATGATACTAAGACACACTTTTTGCCTAATTATTTAAACCTAGTTTAGATGAAAGCCTTACAGGTATAACAAAATACAATATTTTTTTTTCCCCTTGAGAGTAATGTAAGTTGAAAGGGTTTGTTTTTTTTTTTTTCTCCCCTGGTCTCCATCTTCCCTTCCTCATATTTAGATTTCAAAATATCTTGTATCTCTCTACTGATATTCCTAAAATTCCTCTTTCATATTGTTACAGAAATGAACCAAGACTGCAGTAAAATATAGATAGCCTAATGCTGAATTTAGAAAATGCTTCACAGGAAAAAGTTAGTCATATAAATTACTTCCTTACCCACAATATTTCCAGGCAAAAAGACAATGATGCTCATGATAATGGAACCTAGCCAGTAGAGACCAATGGTTCTATAGCTTTGTCTGTTTAAAAAAGAGAACAGAATAATTATTGCACCTTTTCTAAAAATCCCCTACCCCAAATATTATACTCATTGCCATGGTTGTATTTCAGTATGTAAGATTTAAAAATCTGTACCACAAGTCAACAGTGGATTCTTGCCTCTGATATGGAAAAATCCTACATTCACGTGTGAGGAGATTAAAGGTTATCCCATGAACCGTACAGGCTCTGGGCATACTCAGTTATTTACTGTCATGTTTCACTCCTCAAGGCTGAGTCTGCACATCACAGGTTGTACCAGACTATAAAAGAATTAATAATTAAATCCATACTGTTAATGCTTCTATTACCAGCAGGTACATTAGCCTCTGGAACTGAAGTACTTACTTTCTCAAACTTGCTATTCAACTGCAAGAAACATAAGAATCTCTAGAAATAGCCATTTTCTCTTAAACTTCATGACACTCTCTAACATGGATGAGAGACTGAATGTTGTGCTAAGCAATGCATTATTCCTATTCTAAATTTGTTATTTGAAAAACGAATTGTTTTTCTCACACGTGCTTTTAATGTGCATCATCTTTAAGCTTTTAGCTAACACTAAGGGTGCAGATGTGCTGCTCTCTGCTACAGAATGAAGACAGATACATCCCCATGCATTTGCTGGGCTTAGGCAGCTGAGAGAGAGGGTAACTTGGCGAGGGTACAACTCCTGAATGTAATGAAATTTTAACAGCATTGCTTTGGCCTAAGACATGGAACCACCCTGAAAGAAAAATCTGAACACTGCATAGAAAAGAAAGCCCTTTGTGGGTTATGTGAGAACGGGAGCAAAGCAAACAGTACACAAATCAAACTGACTTACTCCCATGCAATAGCTGCCACCATCAACAGGTACATCAGATAGTGAGCAGAGCCATCCCAGTAGCAGATCACATGGCCATAGGCAGTGTTCAGATATGGCTCACCCTGGGGAAACATGTATTTTAGAAGAGATTCAGTGATTAGAGGAAGAATAACAAATAATTAATAAAGAACAGCAAGAGATAAGTTCAGAAAAGTAACTGGTGTTCTTGCAATCCAGTGGTACAGTTTTTGACTGACAATACATATTTCCAAGCACAGACCTGATGTATGCAGGATCAGCTATAATTAAATGAGTCCTAGAGTTGCAAAACAGGGGGCAAGATGGGAGGGAAAACTCCTATGTGTGACTGTCAGCATTACTCTGCTACATTATGGAAATATGACTTTTCCATATTTTAGTGATAAAAGCTACAAAATAAAGATACATATAGCATGGAACAAATCCAGATATATTTAGCAACCTAGAGATCTACAACAGTATTGAATATATTGATGCCAATGTATAACCTTGTAAGGTCCAACTCATTTCTCGCTTAGGTTCATGGAATCTTTTCAATGACTTCAGTGACTTTCATATCAAGCTCTTACTGAGCTATTTTTGGTGGATGTTGATATTCAGGAGCCAACACATTCTGCTGACTAGGTACCTGGCATCATCATTTTTTAACTCTACTTTAATTCCTTTTAGTAAAGTGATTAGGCAAAAATAAAACAGCAATTTTGTTTTCTTCTTGGTAACACATTTAGGTGCTGCCAGACTCCACTCCTGGGTGCTGTCTATGGCTTTCTGCAAACACGTGCAGTCCATCCATTTCCCAGAAGTTAATACAGAACAGTGTTACTTAAACTAAGTGAAATAATGTTGGAGTATGAAAGGTACATTCTTTTTCCCAAATGAGTCAGTGGTTTCAAGCCAGAGAAGGTTTTGTCCATAACAATAACAAAGCGGGTCAATGACAAAATTCAAGAAGACCCATTGAATGTGTATTTGTATGAATGGCTATTTCTCTGTGACAAATACTACACCAAGTTATTTACAGTGAAGATTTTATTTACATTTGTAAGCCAAACTATTATTTACCTCTCTCAAGTAATGAGTCATGAATCCATCGATAATTCCATCCTGTTCCAACCCAATTATTAGGTTCACTACACTGGTAAAGGCAAATACAGCATAAACTGTAATAAGATAAGGAAAAGAAATTAATAAAGACTTGGAATCACACAGTTGCTTCACAGTCTGATAAATTCAGTCAGACAGAGATCTATTGAACTAGTTGCATCTACTTTGAGGTCACAGATACTTAACACACAATATGACTTTCCCACATAGCTCAGTATTTTTTAATTAGTGGTTAGTCAACACAGTTCTTAGGAAGCTTTTCTGAGGAATGAGAAATTCTGTAAAGCTGTAGGCACAGCCTCCATGGAAAGTCAGTGTCTGCAGAAAGGACTGTGTAGCCTTTCAAAAATCTTGGATACACGAAGTGTACAGCCTTGACTGTAGTCATCACTTGGAAAGGAGAAAGGACAACAAAAAGGAGGTGGAGAGGGAGTTGTCATTTTTGCAGGTGAGCAAGGCAAATACATGACCCATGGCAGTCTGTAGCAGACCTTGCTGGCAAATTAGCCAGTCCCTCCTTCAGGACAGGAAATTTAGCTTCATCATAACCAGGACATACCATAAAACAGCGGGTCTTTTGGTGGTTTTCTTTTGACAAGAACACGAGCCAACAGAGCAATAAGAACCAGAACCAGCAATCCAACTGCAACGATTACCCAGGAACTGCAACAGTATTTAAAAAAAACAAGTTTAAAAGAAAGACAAAGACAGAATTTTGCTTCTTCAGCTTTTCTTACCAGCTATCCTCAAACACACATACTCTTAAAGTAACTTCTAATACTTTAAAAGGCGGATTTTAAAGTCCCTTTCATAGTCCATCATAGTACTTATTTTATAATTCTGCAGAATTTATGTGCCTCTATTTTCACATGTGATCAGCTAAAAAAAGAAAATACAAAAATAGCTAGATAAACAACATATCCAGGAGTCTAGATTTGTCAGCCTAAAATCAGTTTTCATACTGGTATCTACAAAAATAAACAAAAATCATGGGAAAATTAAAGGCCAATGAGAGGTGAAGATCAAACCCATAGAGATTTCAAGGCCAAAAAGGATCATTGGGGCCATTTTATCTAACCTCAGCAATAAATTATCTACCCAGGAAATGACATATTCAAAACTAAAACACATCAGTTCCATGGCATAGGAGTGGCAGTGTGGAGCACCTATGATGGATCTAGCTTTAATGTTCAGTTTTGAAGTGCTACCAGGGGTCTCTCTGGCCCTACAAGGCAGGACCATTTGAGGGGGTTCAGTAATCAATGCAGGTAGGCTCAGTGGAAACATCTTTTCCTTGGAGATGGAGCCATAATGTTAGTGCATGTAAAGTGATGACAGGGGAAAGCACAAAAAATCTTTGGCACAAAGCAGTTTAAAATTGTTTTAAAGCTCTAAGTATGTAAATTATACTTAGCTCTCTAGACTGTCCTCCTCAGTGTTCAATTTTGTGCTTGTGTAAGAAAAAAAATGAAGGGGAAAATTAGGTAAAGTACAGGTGCATAAGCTAAAAGTATCTGATACATCATTTTATACATATGGTACTTATACATAGTACCACTCTGTGTCAAGAAAACAAATTGTGTACAAACAATTTATATTACGACAATTTCAGCCTTAGTGAAACTTGACTTAAAATTATTGCAAAAAATCTGCAAGACCAAATATTTCAGAATATATATACACATACTTTCTGAGTCAGGATGAGCAGTACTAGCTTGTTGATTTGTTTCATGGTTTGAATCTTCTGATAGTCTGTTTTCCCAGGGATGAATTTCTTGGTACTGTTACAGCTGTTAATATTGCAGTGACTTTTCACTGCAGTCTATCATTTTGAAATAAATATTGGCAATGAATCAAGTAAGTCAGCATGTGTTATTCGACATTACTCCAGTAGTGAGAAACCAAAAATTTTGTTATCAGCCAGAAGGAGGAAAATGAGGAAGGAACAGATGTAGCAAAGCCTTTAAAACATGAAGCAAATATTTGTGCAGTAGTTGCAAAACACCCCAGGCTGTTGGGATCACAAAATACCACACAGACCTTTGAGTGAACCGTTTCTTGCCGTGAAGAAAGACTTTTCTTTTCTAGACCTGCCGTTTATCCTGAGACCGCGGGTTTTGGCAGAGCGAGGGCATACGGTCATTATTAGTTAAACTCGCAGGCTCAGGGGGTGCCTGCAGGAAGCCTGCGGGAGCTCTCCGAGGCTGGCGAGTTCTTCTACTCGTTGGATTTTGTTTGTGAATGCCCGGACAGGGAGCCGGAGGGAGGCTGCCCCCGGTCCCGGCACGGGCGGTACCGTCCGGGCTGCTCCGTCCCCTCGGCGGTACCGCCAGCCCGGGGTGACCGGAGCTCCGGGACACGCTCCAGGTGATGGGCACCGGCAGCGTGGAGGGTCCCAGGGTGAGCGGTCAGGCTGAGCTCCCCCTCTGCATCCCAGAGGACGCGGGCAGGACCCGGGAGCGGCGAGGCGAGGTCCGCCCCGCTGTCCGGCTCCGCCGCCCGCCCCGTCCCGCTCAGCCCCGCGCCGCCGACAAAAACAGCCGCGGGGACCCCCCGCCCCGCAGCTCCCCGGCCGCGCCCAGCTCACCTGCCGGTGGCCGCCAGGCAGTTGAAGAGGTACGTGACGGGGATGGCGGTGAGCGAGAGCACGAACACGCCGGTGGCCGCCGAGGCGCTCATCGCCGCGGCGGGAGGCGGCGGCCGCCCTGCTCGCCCCAGCCGAGCGCCGCGCCGGGCCCGAGGCACCGCCTCGCCCCAGCCCCGCACGCCCCGCGGCCCCGGCCCGCCGCCCGCCCCATCGCCGGCGGCCGCCCCCCCGCCCCGCGCGGGGAAGGTTAAATCCGCCTCGGAAACCGGAGCCGCCCGGAGAGCGCCGCGGAGCTCTGCCCGCCCCCGGGGCTCGCCCCGCTCCCCTCGCCCCTGCCCCGCGGTCGGAGATTGCTCGACGGGCGATGCTGCGGGACCGGGGGCGCGGGTCCAGCCCCGCGGGGACGGGCGCTCCTCCGCGGCCCGGCAGTGGCCGAGGGGCTGCCGTGACAGCCGGGCTGAGCCGAGGGGCTGAGCGCCGTCAAAGAGGCGTCACGGGTTAACTGCGGGTGACGGCGCGGCGAGGTACCGGGGCGGAGGCAGCCGGAGCGCGGGGTCCGCGGAACCGATCTGGGCTCATGAGAGGTGGTAGATGGAGAGAGGGTCCCCTTGGTCTCCCTGAGAAACCCGTAAAAATATTATGCATCTCTTTTGCATCAGTATTTAGCTGGGTTAATAAGAACATGAACAGTTAATAAGAACAAGGGCATTAGCGTTTTTAAAATGATGGGAAAAAAATTGCGAACTCACCTTTTCCGTTTTAAATGTCAAAAATAACTAGCAGAAGTTAAGCATATGTCTGACCTTGTCCATCAGCTTTTTTTTTCCTGGCTTCAAACTTTGTTTATATATGGGTATCAACACTAAAGTGTCAGTGGTGGAATGAGCCTTGTGCACAAGGCAAACAGAAATGAAAACCGCTGTTCCTAGAAGTTACTGAGCATTTAATTCCAGGACATTGGCAAGTGAGATTGATCATCCAGTGTTGCTTGGAGAAAACAGCAAATGCATTTCTAGCGCACCAGGAAAGCTCTTTCTGGAAGAATTAACGCTGTTGTAAAAGCACCCCTCTGCAATAGTGGGCACAATTCTGATTCCCTCGTGTTGAAATGAGACAATGGAGGACTGCTAAGGTGGCTGAGGAAATAGGGCACCTGCCTGTCAGGAAGAGGCTGAAGAGATTGGGATATAAGTGCTCTCTGTAAATACTTGAGGAGTTAACACCAGTGAGAGGAAAAAACTATTTAATTTGAAGGATGAAGCTGTGAAGAAACTTTGGCTAGTTTTCAGAAACAGCCATGAGCGACAAAAGATCTTCCAAGTGTTTTACCCTAAATTTGGTAAGTTTAAGCAATAGACTAATTGATATAATACCTCCTTCTGAAAGGAACTTGATGACCCAGATTATATCTATGGCCTGTATATTATACAAACAAATTTTTGTTAAGTTTTTCAAGTGAGAGAGGTCTAGAATCTGGTCATGGGTATACAAATGGGTTAAACCATGCCCAATCAACTATCCAGTAAAAACATGATGCAACTCCCAGAAGTAATTTAGTCCACCCAAGTGTCAGAATTGCCATTGGATGAGTCAGGGCTAAATTTACCACCTCCAAATGCCTACCTTTCAATGCACAGCCGGTTTACTTCTCAAGCTTTCAAATGTATAGGCTGCTTATTTGTATGCAGCTGCCACAGTGCGGTCTCAAGATTCATGTCTCAAGCTTTGCTTCTCAGTTCCCGTGTCTGTAAAGTCAAACACTTTCTTTCTTACCCCTCTGCCAGCATATTCCAGCTCTGATTTGCACCCAGCTTGTTCATCAAGTCCTATTTCAACTTCTGAGTAGAAAATGCCAAGGCACATCCTGTGGTAATCACATAGCAACTCAATTGTACAGGTGCATTGTTCGAGTCTTTTGTGTTGAAATCTATCAACTTTTGATTAGAAATATAATTATGAGCATCTAGTAGCAGAAAAGACCCATGAAATGTGATGTTTGAAGTGTTTTTTTCCAAAAGGGCATGTTTTTCCCTTTCATTTTCATCTCTTACTGTGTGAAAGAAGAACTAGTCAGCCTTCCAGCTCCATCATTCCTTTCCATGTCCTGACAGAGGAGGCCCCCAAGTCCACCCATGATAATGCTGAACATGTAGACTCTGGTATGCCACACTTTCCATATCAGAAGAATTTTTCTTCTAGTAGCTACAGAGCCTTTTAACTCTGGCCTTTCTTCTCTGTGCCAAAATATCCTGGCTTCTATTTCAGGCTTTAGGAAGAAAATAAAATTCCCCAGCATTCTTGTTGACTTTATTTTTACAGTTGAAACCAATTCTAGAGAAAAAGGAAAACTTGCTCGGTTGGCACAGTCTGAAACCACTGACCAACTTCCCCAATGGCACATAGTTCAAAATTGGGCTTCAGTCAGAAATTAAATAAAACAGCAAACAATCTTAGTGATCAAACACTTGAAAACCACGAGTCCTCAAAAACTAACACATGCGTTTCTTGACAACTTTAAGTGTTCTTGTGGGGGAGGAAGGGGAAAGAAGAACTTAAACTTCAACTGCTTGTAACACCACCCTCTATTCACAAGTACCAGAACAGTGATACAAAAAGGAAGGTAGGAATAGGGTGTCTCTAACAACATAATTACTAATCAAAGTGTTATATGAAAGCAGTGTTGATAAGCTGCTGTCACCAGAATAAGTGTAACCTCTCAGCTTCCTGTCACATAATTATGTTCATTTCTTGATGTTGTAAAGTCTTTTTTTTTCTTTTTTTTTTTCTCCCCCCGAATTTTATAAATGGTAACATCATCATGAGACATGTGGATGTCATCATTTGTAGAAAATCAAACACTATTTAACTATTTAGCAATATTAGATGTCAGGATAAGATTGAAACAAATGTATATCCTACACAAACTGCAATGAAGTTTAGGAGAGCAAAATGGAGTAATGGAAACATGAAAATTAAGACTCCTTCCCACGCAGAAATTGTCAGAGGACCATATTTATTGACATGAGATTCCTAGAGTTCTGATCTTATATTTCACCTGAAAAATAGTCCCTTCAGCAGCACAGTGCCAAAACCAGTGATCCTTTACCTCACTGTAACATTCCTATGTCAGAAGCTACATCATTTCTGTCTAATTGGTCATTTTAGAATAGGTAACCCAACTCTCTGTCAAATCACAAGTATCAGCCTTATGCCACATGTCAGATTCCTCACTGGGAATCCTGACCACAGAAACCAGCCAGTTCCACTTGTGTGGCCCCTCAGCTGGCACTGCTCAACTCACAGACAATACGCTTGGGCTGATGTTTGTCAGCTTCTCGATTAGACCATTAATCAGTATTTATATTATGGAAGATGTTTCTCTCCAGTCTCTGTACTAAATGGTGGCAGTTCAGTTTTGATGTCAGGACTGAGAAGGCATTTGTAAGTGTGCCAGCAAAAGAATATTGTGGAGGATATAAAAATACTTATTTATTAATGGTCAGCTACAAAGTAGGAGACTAACTGGCCATTAGGTCTTTGTGTCTACTTTTAGTTTGGGAAACAGCTCTTATCTTTAATAACTGCCTGTTAAATCATGACAAATTGTAAGGTTTAACATTATATCAAGACACACTTGACTTTATTTTAAACAAAAATTACATTAATCTAAACAAATGTAGGGAGCTGAACCTTAAGCAAGCACATGAAGATCAATGCAAGGATTAAGAGACACTATTTATATCTCTTGGAAGTACTGCTCATGTGTTCACACAGGGCTCTGCCAAGCAGCAAGCTTTCATTGCTTTATGATGCCAGCTACAAAATACCATCCTGGTACAAAACAACTTGTGTCATTCAATTTTTATGGAACTAAGCTGATACATTCTGCAGAGTGTACTTCCTGTATCTGCAAGTGACTTCTTAAGGCAAGGGGAGTCAGTAAAACCAATAGATCAGACAAAGATGGATTAAAATGTGAATTAAATAATGAATTAAAAGCTTCATATTTGAGACTTCTGTTAATGTGTTAATTTGCTGAGGGAGCAGCTTAGATCATAGATAACTGCAATCCTCTAACAGCTTTAAAGCCAATCCATTTTATTTCTGAATTTCTTGTTAGTCGAGGATACAAGATGTAATAAATGATGGTGTATTGTACATCTCAGACTGCCTGGTGCACCAGAGGCAACATAATGGAGCTCATGTGGTATGCACTGGGGGTCAGGAGGCCACGTACTAATGATCTGCTGCGGATCTGGGGGGATTCGCCAGCAGCAGTCACAGCACCAAAGAAGCACTCAAAGGGGAATTTTAGTGATTAGTGTTCATATCATTTACAAATTGGATATCACTACTTTAAAAACAGAGCTGACTTTTGTGCTACAGCCTGTATTCACCAACCAATAATCTTAGGAGGAAAAAAGACGTGTCAGAGTAAAATTAACAGGCATGATAGTGAAAGAGAGCATGTCAATCATACTATTTGTCTTAAACTGCAAATGGTAAGTGTGACTTCCATTAAGAATCTTGTTAATTGTGTGGAAATTGAACTGTTAACTACAAATAATTACAATGTATTAGGAGAAATTAAATTTGAAATTATTAGTATTATTGCTAAAAATCAGAAAAGTATATCAATATAATTGAGGGCACAAGAAACATGACCTTCATACTCCAGGACAACTAACCAGCACAGCTGAAAATGAGCAATAAAATGCTCAGATACAAGAATTACTTGCAGAAATGATAGGGCAAAGAATTATGAATTAAAAAAAATTCGGAGAAAGTTGCATGCTCCTTATAGTCAGTTTTAGAATACAAGTGAATTTATAACAGAGAAAAAACAATTGCTCTTATTATGGCTTTTTTTAAGAATTATATTATCACTTTACAAGACATAAGACTTAATCCCCGCCCTTAGTGTTCCTCAGATCTAAGACTGTTTTCTGTGTATACATGGATTCAATGCTCCAAAACTGGGTCTGTTACCTGCAGACCCCACATCACGACAGTACAGGCAAATGCAAACCAGACAGAAGAAAACAATAATAATCACAAGAAAAATCCCAAAGAAATAACATTGTTATTGTAGTTGTTATTAACCATAGTTATTAAAAATTACACATTTGGGCAACTATAATTCAGTGATGGGAACAGTAATATGCATGTCTGTCATTCACAGCAATGGCATGGATCAGATGTAGGAGATTTTAAGAATCTAATTCAGCATAGAAAGGAAAAGATGTCATCAAATGGCCCCAACCAGGAAGCTTAATCAGAAACAAATCTGTGACTTACTCTGAATTATTCTCTTCCCTCCTGAAGCAGAGAAAGGATGCTAACCACTTATGAGAACAATTGCTAATCACTGTAAAAATATGTGCCAACTCAAAACCTCTGATCATAACAACAAACAGCTCCCTAGAACATACACAAAGCTGAGTTCATGCAGGGAAAAGAAGGAAAGGGAGGAGAATTCAAATCATTTCAGGAACAAATGATTGAAAACAATACCCTTAGTAACCTAAACCCTTCTGATGGCTCTGACAGAACTGGCCCCGTTTCAGGGGCAGGGAAGGCCAGGGCCACTGGGCAGGCACTCCTGTGTCTCCGGGACATCCCTGGCATCATAGGTATCTCAGAAATCCCTGCAGTTTGATTACAGCATTCTCTAGTTCTTCTTCAGTACATGTAAACCCACCCTCTGTCTCCCTGCTGACAGGTAAAGGAACCTCAAAACTTGGAGAGTACTTTCTTCATGGATTTCCACAGAAAAAAAGGCACCAGGTCAGCACAGGCTTGCTCAGGCCTTTATGCAGATCTTGAAAATTAGCTGCTCAAAACTGCAGACACACCCTAACCTTCTGTTTTGCTGGCTAGAGATCAGGACAACCTTCACAGCTATATAATATAATACTGTTGAACTTTTGTCTACAGCCCTTTATTTGTAACCATTGTGACACATGAGATAAAAAAAAAAGTTCTTCTTGAACTGCTTATGTTATATAAATATTTTTCTCTATACTAACTTCTGCTATATTTCCTGGACAAAACCTGAACACACAGGGGATGGCAATTTAGTGACATTCATGTGTAGCCCTTTTGGGAAAAGCATTGTATATTATTTCTGATCTGGACTGGCAAATACAATGACATCACATTTAAAAATGGCTATGATCCACCCACTGAGAATGCCAAAGAAAAGCTGGCTGATTTTTTTTTTTTTAAAGGAAGCTAGCACAAAGATTACAAGGTGAAACAGATGTCTGAGGGTTGTTGTCTACACACAGAAAAACCCAGTTTCAAAAAGAAATATGTTCAAAAGGAAGTATGTTCTCTTTCAAAACTGTTTAAATTTGTGCATTTGGCACTTAGCTGAACAGCACTGATGGGCATCCAGGTCACATTTCTCCTTTGTCTCCTTTCCTTTGTCTCCCTTCTTGTTTTTTTGGTTTTTTGGGGGTTTTTTTTAGACTTTTGGTTTCTTTCATTTTATTTCTCCTTCTTTCCCCTCATTTTCTCTCTCAGCTTTCTGTCTCAGCCCATCTCACAGGCCTTTCCATTTTTCCCTATTTTGCATAGCTTTGCCTTCTTATGATCCCTTATTATCATTGCCTTCTTATCATCCCTGACGCTGTCCTACATACTTTGTCTGCCCCAGGCATCCTCCTTTTAGTTCTTTGGTGTACATTTCCCTTTTTCCTTAATCCTTTACAATTCTTGTTAACTTTCTCTAGTGTGTTACTGGCAATAGGTTGACTTTTTGCAAATGGGGTTCAATCTAGGCGGAGCAGTCATGGCTGTTGGCTCTCAGCTGACAGATTAACTTGTGAGCAAGCACAGAAAGGTAAAAGCAAAAAGACAGCAATCACAGAAATTCTCATTATTATCCAGATCACCCCATGACTGCAAAAAATGCCCTCAGAAAATTATCAATTTGCGTCCATGGCATCACATCACTGTTTCAAATCTCTGTCCCTAAGCTATCAAGGCAATGTGGGGCTCTCCTGCTTTCCCTTCTTTGCCCACCTTGGGACAAGAAAAGCGCAAAGATGACACCTTCATTCTTCTCAGTCAGCAGCATGATTTTATTTTTAAATATAGCCTCTGTGCAAAGCTAGTTGCTGCTTTCTGGTTGGTACACTGTATCTTCTTGTGCCCTTTCCCACTATAGTTTACCCTGCTGGAATTGCTTCCACCTCGCTTAAGGTTCTCTAAAACTTGTTCTGCGAAACAGACCGCATTTGCTTGGTCTCAGTTTTGTCCTAATTATAAACCTGAATGCAGAGCGGTGACATGTTCTATTCCTCTTTTAGCCACACGCTTCCATAAATGCTGACAACTCAGGAGCTATGACAAACAGCCCTCAGCCCCGCGATGGAAATCGCCGCTGTCCTTACAGCACAGCCCCAGCAGATGGCAAAAGGGTCCGCCTCGGTGCTCGACTGACAGCGGTTTGACAGGACTGGGAAAACTCCAACACTTTTTATTCCTTTCCCCTTTCTTTCCTAAAAGCCACCACGATAGCACACTAAACCCAATCCCATTTCGCTCGGTAATTCAAGCGAATTAACCACACTACATCGCCTGTTCCAAGGACGTGACACGGGGTGACTGCTGCGTGAGGCACAAGCCCACACTGGCCCCCTGATGCCTCTTCTGCTTCGGTTTTTCTCTTCAGAAGTTCAAAACACTGAATGTCGAGACACACTGTACTTGTGTAAGGACTGTAACGCGTATGTGCCAACCGCTGTTTCAGCATTGCTTCAGAAGTAGTTACAACAGGCTAACTCCGTTACGGCAAGGAATAGGGCATTATAAGAAATGGATTTGCATTTCACGTGCAATCGCCGCAACATTTACCCGCTCCCCCAGGTAACGCTATCAACCCCCGCGGCTGCCGCAGCGCCCTGCGCGCTGTCCCCTCCCCGCCGCACCGGACGCGCATTCGCGCGGCACCGGCCGCCCTGACGGACCCGTCGGGTGACACATCCCGGGTGACACATCCCGGGTGACACATCCCGGGTGACACATCCCGGCTAACACACCCCCCGGGACACCGCCTGCTCCCTCCGGCCCGGGCCCAGGGGGCCTGCGCGGCCCGCGGCGCGTGCGCGGGGCGGGGCGGGGACGCGGGGGCGGGGCGCGGAGGGAGCGCCCGGCCCGGCCCGGCGCGGCGCGGCCCCGAGGGCGGCGATGGCGGCCGCGGGTGGCGGCCCCGGGGCGCCCGCGGAGACGCCCCCCGCCACCACCGCCGCTGTTGCCGCCGCCGCCGAGGCCGGCGCGGTGCTGCAGCGGGAGCCGCTCTACAACTGGCAGGCCACCAAGGGCTCGCTGCGGGAGCGCTTCGCCTTCCTCTTCTCCAACGAGCTGCTCAGCGACGTGCACTTCGTGGTGGGCAAGGGCAGCGCCCGCGGCGGCGGCGGCGGGGCGGCGCCCCCCGGGCCCGGCCAGCAGCGCATCCCCGCCCACCGGTTCGTGCTGGCGGCCGGGAGCGCCGTGTTCGACGCGATGTTCAACGGCGGCATGGCCACCACCTCGGCCGAGATCGAGCTGCCCGACGTGGAGCCCGCCGCCTTCCTGGCGCTGCTCAGGTCAGCGGGGGCGGGCGGGCACCGAGGGCGCTCCGGGCCGGCTCTGCCCGGCGGCCCCGCTCGGCCGCTGGTGTCATTTCCTCGCTCCGCGGCCTC
This sequence comes from Pseudopipra pipra, assembly GCF_036250125.1. Classification (NCBI taxonomy): domain Eukaryota; kingdom Metazoa; phylum Chordata; class Aves; order Passeriformes; family Pipridae; genus Pseudopipra; species Pseudopipra pipra. The sequence goes on along the minus strand of NC_087560.1, from coordinate 11,506,894 downwards.
TCCCGGATCCTGTTCCCATCCTTTTCCCGGTGCCCGTCCGTGGAGGGAGATGCTGGGAAGGCGCGGAACCACCTTGTGGGCTGGCACGCAAGGTCACACCGCCCCACCAAAACCAAAGTGTTTTGGTTCCTTCTTGCTCTTTCTCCTTTTCCCAAGAGAAGTGCCCTAATTCTATGGCAGCTGGCTGTCCCTTTAGGGAAACGTTTGGTGGGTGTCTGGCTGGGCTTTTGGGTTCCGTGTTTTGGTTTTTAAAGTAAAATGGTGGGAATTAGTGGGTCCCCTTGATGTTGTAACTATCCATCCATCTTCTAATAATAGGTAATAAGGGACAGAGGCTGAGGTAACAAGCATTTAATTTCATTTGATACTTATTTGAAATCTTTCTCATCTTATTGTTCACTTTTCTTTGTCTGTGATGGTAATACATTGTTATATCTTTTTACCATAGTAACACCCATTGTAATCATACTTATTTCAGTTACTCCTCAGTGGAGAGGGAACATGCAGCAGAAGGCAGTAACTAGCTGATTTTTAGCCACAAACCACCCAAGTGTGAGACTGTGAGTGCAGTGATGGCAAAAAATATGTAAAATGGGTTAGTGATTTCTAATTTGGGCAGAGTAGGATCTGCTACTTGTCATGCTCACAAAGCTGATGAGTTTATCTTACCCTTTCTTTTCACTCAGTGTAGTGGTAAATAAAATTTATGGTGTTCATAGAATTACTGATAGTTTCTTTGTACCTTAGGCTGTGGCATGGTAGTATGACTGAACTGCTTAACCTGAAAGTTTTTATCAAAGAAACCACTCTTCTAGGCAAAACCTCTAAAATGTATGAAACAATTCTCCGGAATAAGCATCTGGGAAACAAGTAATGTTATTGCCTGGAAATAAATATGTAGTGTCTCAAAACTTTCTGTAATGGGAAAAACTCCAAAGTCTTGGCAACTTTCCTTTTGTTTTGAGGCCTAGCAGATAAGAAAAGTGAGAAGAAGAGTCACCTAGTCCTTTTGGTAATTGTGGGCATAGGAGTTGAAGCAACTGATTTAAATAAAACCCAACAAACCCCCTTGCAGCAGCAGTGTCTCTTTTGTCATTAGCAAATGAACTGTATTTTGTGGATTTTTAGGAGGGTGACGAGGTGGAGAGTTTGTGCAGAGGAGTGAGAGGTAGTGGGAAGTGTCTTTCAAGCGAGTTGGTTTCAAAGGTTAAAAGTAAATCACACAAAGTGTCATGAAAAGCACACATAGCCTTTATATATATGTAGAAAAAAATGCTGGACAGTGAAAAGCGAATATGAGAGTAGTTTATCTGGATATAAATAGAAACACAGAAACGGGAGATTTCTAAGTAAAGATAAGAAGGATGGTATTTAAAAACTGTAGAAGTGAATGAAGATATGTTGTTAGAAGCAAACAAAAGCTTGTGTTGGTAGAGCTGCTAGTATGTGATGGCCAGGGGATTTACGTCAGTAAACTGATTATGCTTGTATCTTGTCTAAATATCACCAGACTGATAAACTGTTGAAACATCTCAGGTTTAGTGTCTGTGACAGCTCTTTAGGAAGTTCTTCCAAGTTATGTATAGTTTTTGAGGTTATATCAACATAAATACCCATTGCAATACCTTGTTAAAAACATACCTAAGGAGAACTTCAATACACACGAGGACTGGACTTTTTCCATGCTCCTAAACACTGTTTCTGAAGTGTACCAACTATATGACAACCTGAATTTTTTTTCCCTGGTGTTGACTGAAAGAGGCAAGATTGATACCTTGGACTGTTGGCCTGTTGTATCTATCATTAGTAAATTTGTCAGATAATGATGGTTACCTTTTATAGGACATTTCTTTAATGTTTGCAAAGACCAATTTGAGGCTAGAAATTAAGTCAGGATCTTTGAATACACATAGCAAATGAACAGCAGGTAAAGGAAGCATTTAAATAAGTCAAAACTTCTTAGGGATAATTTACTAATTATTTAATGTTCCACAGCTCATTTCTATTTTATTTACTCATGTAATTTGTTAGGTCTTGTCTGTAGCTGATGTGTTTCATAAAGATCTACTGACAAATGCTACTTGTAAATTAAAGGAAAATATTTTTTTGATGGAAAAACTTCAGTAGTTTGACAGCTGAATCCTTAGGAGCTGAAATAGTATCAAAGTCATGAAGTTTGAATCTGTTTCCCAATGAAACAGCTTTTTTTTTTAATGTTTCTAACTACAAATTGAATAGCAATGATCAAGAAAATTAGAGTTGTCTCAGTAGGATTCTGCTTTAGGATTTCATTTTGTTGTTTTTAATAAGATTATTTTTAAATTTCATTCACATTTTACAGTAAGTTAACTTGTCCTTTCATCACAGTATAAAGGAAAGTGATGACATGGCACAAATTAGCACTCTGTCTTCTAAACGTCTTTGTAGAGGACTTTGGCAATCAGTAAATAGAGGGATAATCATGACTAACTGGAAAAAAAGATTCCTGTGTGCTTTTATAATGGTGAAAACATTTCAGCTGTTGGGAGGATGTTTAGACTAGGGGAGAAGGAAGTGCTAACCTGAGAGTAAAGGAAAGTACCATAAAATGTATGAGAGGCTGTGAAGGGAATGATTGGGTTGTCACTTGGAGAAATTGTTTGTTCTGGTTACTTGTCGCTAAAAACATTCTTTCACTCTGCACATACAAACCCCCACCTCCCCGTCCCTCCATGCTGGATGACAATAAGATTAGTATCTAAAGAGCAGGTTGTTTCTGTGACTCTCTGGAAGGGAAGGAGAGGAGAGAAGGGAAGGGGGAAGAAAAGTGAACTTGGGTCCCACCGAGTCAAGTGTAGGAGGAACACTGATCTAAACACAAAGGTGTGCTAGTCCAGGCGTGCCACAAATGGGAGAGTTAGCACAGAGACAGAGCTCTTGGCACACATGAGCAGGGGGATTTTGAGAGGGAAGACACACCTAGAACTGCACCCTGATTCTCTGCAAGCTATAGCAGAAAGTGAAACACAAGCCAGAAAAGCTCCTCTGATGTGTCACTTCGTTGGCTTCAGATTGGATTCACTTAAGAAATAAAATCAAAATCATGTTCCCAAACCAAATTGGGATATTTTTTTAATTAGATAAAAGTTATACTGTAGGTTGCATGGCAATATTGGTTTGTTGTTTTGTTTGGTTGGTTTTTGTTTGTTTGTTTGTTTTTACAGCCGGTTAATATTCAACTCGTATGGGCTTTGGACTCCAAGCTCCTATGAAGTCATACAAGGAAGCTTAGGGCATTTTAAACTGATTTTTTAGAATCTTAAATCCAAAATCTAAATGTACTGTTCCAGTGCATTAATGCACAACTTGTCAATTTGGTATGCAAAACTGTACCTATGAGATCTCAGTTTCATAGAAGTAAATTTGTCAGCAATTAAGCCTAGCAAGTCAGCCCATCATTTTCATCAACACGTAATAAATAGTTCATAGCTTTCATAATTTGATTCTAAAGGAACTGTATGAAACTTTTGCTTAAAAAAAAAGTTAGCATTTAATTAAATTCATTTTTCCTAAAAACTGTTTGATGTAAATCCAGTTTAAAAAGTTAATCTAGAGCATCATTCACATCTCCAAAATGATGTGCAAGCTGGCTGTTTAAGTAGATTGGAGTATTGTAATGCTAGATGTGTACCTGTATGTGGCAGAAAATTTAGTGCTGAATACCGTATTTACTTGTGTGTTAGCAACTACCAAGAATTAGTTTTCTTGGAATATAAGAAATATAAACAGTGAAGAACTTCAGTTTAAACTTAAATTCCAGGTTTCAATTATCTCGATCTCTCCATGTTGCAAGCAAGTTTAATGAGTCTTACTTTCACAAGTTTCTGTTGAATACAAACTGCTTATTGTTACATTTAAAACCTCTTCTAAACACACCTTCTGTCTCTGTGTGCCTTTCATTTCTGGGAGGTTCTGAACAACAAATACTAAGAAATACTAAAGAAAGGCTTGGTCTTTGTTCTGGAATTCCTGCATTTGCTAATGTGCTCTGCTTTATTATGTTTAATCATCTATGTGTTGGGGACAAATGTATTTTTGTAAATCGCAGACTATTCTTGATTGTTATCTGAAAAGCTGATGAAATACTGCTAAAATTATCTTTAAATGTCACCTGTAGGAAAAGTTATTTTTAAAAAGTCATATTTTCCATACAGAACCTAAAAATAAATCTTATCTTGTCTAGTCTCAAGTAACAACTGCTCAGGAAACAGCATTTTTTTCCTGATATTGGTGGAGACTTCTATCTTTTGGTTGACAGCTTATGCTAAAATCATAACCAATCCTCTAGCCTCAAGCAGTGGAGACAAGCCAGAGAGTTTTGCTGTGGCAGGAATAGAAGAGTCAAGGTCATCTGCTCTGCTCTCCTCTGAATGTGACAGAGCAGTAACTTCAATATAGGATGTTCTCACAGTATAAGCCCTTGACACTGTTCCCCTCACGGGGGGAAGCCAGTGTGCACTGTCAGTAAATTAGGTTCAGTAATACAGCCATAGAGGGTTGTGCATTGATATTTAGAAATACAGCTCCTCCTGATGAATCCAGAGAGCTGCATTCGTGTGTTAAGTAATTCTGCAGCTCAGCTGTTGTTTACAGTTGGATAGCTATGTATAACTAGTACAGCCGGATCAGCCTCAGGGAGTAATACATATTTAAAACAAATGTATGCCATTAGGTTAACTTAATATTCTTCCTTCAACCCTTTAACTTACCTTTTTCATTTGTATGTTCACAGTGCATGTTCATTTGCATGTTCACAGTGCAAATCTTTGGCCTGTTTTGTAAATGCAAAGAGACTTGTCTTTGACAGCCCCTCTCAAGATACGTTTTTATGATCTGTATTTGTGTATTGATTTGTAGGTTTCTTTATTCGGATGAAGTTCAAATTGGTCCAGAAACAGTCATGACTACTTTATACACTGCTAAAAAGTATGCGGTCCCAGCGCTGGAAGCACACTGTGTGGATTTTCTAACAAAGCATCTCCGAGCAGACAATGCCTTTATGCTGCTTACTCAAGTAGGTACATTTAAGCTTAGTTTTGATTTGCTAGGAAAATCAGTTTGTGAAGGGAAATGACTAATTCTCCTTAAGTATGTACTCCCTAGAAAATTTAAGTCCTCTTTAAGGTATAAACACAAAGAGTACTTAGACAAATCCAGCTATTTTGATTTAGGTCTGTACTAGAGTAAAAATGCCTGATTTTTAAGATGAGTGCTTTGTCAACTTTATGCTTAAAATGTATTTCTTTACCGTTTTAGGCTCGTTTGTTTGATGAACCTCAGCTTGCTAGTCTGTGTCTTGACACAATAGACAAAAGTACTATGGATGCCATAAGTGCAGAAGGCTTTACTGACATCGATATAGGTAAGTGTGAAATTACAGCACCCCAGTTCCCTCCCCCATCTGAGTGTGCAGAGTCCCAGGCACTTCTTCCCTTCTTGGCTATCCACCCCTGCAGTGCTTTCCTTTGAGCTTCACTCCTGAGCAGGGTTCCACTGCACTGGATATCCATTTGATTAGTGTTGGTGTCTCAAGGCTCCCACAGTGGTAACACCACACTTTTCATTACAGACAAAGCTTTCACTTGCTGAGTGTTGTGCCTCATCCCTGAGGGATCCACACCTGCATTTATTTCTCTATTTAGAGTTGTACAGATTAGGTACAATCGATGAAATCTGCTTTAAAAAATAAGTACATAAACTGCTGATTTCTATGTTTAATATCCTATGAAAAGCTAGCAGTTGTTAAATTTGCTTACTTAATTTCATTGCTACTATATGTGTCTTAAGATTTTACTCCAACTCAGCTACATTGTGGGAAAAATTCAGACTGAAGGAAGGTGTTCCAGCTGTTTAAAGAAATTTTAAAATCATTGTTAACTCATGTTCAGTAAAATTTGTGCCTAAACTGTGAGTGTTCATCTCTACTCTTGATAATTCTCTATCTGTTTTGACTTTCTAATATGATATTTTGTATGACTGCAAACATGCCCTGCTTAAATTAAGGCAGACAAACATTCCCAAAGACAGATATGAAAACACTTTTTTTTTTGGACTTGTGTTCCACGATAACTTGTGCATACATGTTATTCATAAAAGGCCAGAATGAGTAATACACACAGGAGAAGTTGCTTCTGTAAAACACGTGAGAGTACCTTGCCTCAGATCCTGTGTTCACGTTCAAGCATTGTGGATGGCAAATACATCAATGCTTAAGATCACTTTCATATACCTTTCAACTGGTTTTGTGTGCACTGCTTTTGGTGTCCAGGGTTGATCCAGATGGGCAGATGGCTATGCAGATGAGAATATGACAGTGTCATCATGAATAACTTGATTTTTGAGTAGTATGCACTCACTACTTGGTCACTTCCAGTTTTGATCTTGCCCTAGCAATGGAAATTCTTCAGAATATTGGTTATCACAACATAGGTTATATAGAGGTATAGGTTACACTCTCTAGGAATCAAGAAGATAGATCATATGCTGTCTTCATAGCAGGAAAATTAATTTTTAGTTTGAAGTCTGTGCATCATTGAGAGATTTCTTTTTCCATAAGATAAATGATGTATAATATATATACATATAATGTATGATAATAAGACAAAGATAGTAATCTTTGTCTTATTGTGAATGTTCTTAATGTGTACTTAGTATTTTAAGGTTACATAATGTGTAGCGCTTTATAGCTACACATTGATTTGAATGAAAACTGATCTAAATCTGCTACCTTTTTATTCTTTAGACACGTTATGTGCAGTTCTGGAAAGGGATACCCTTAGTATTCGAGAAAGTCGGCTCTTTGGAGCTGTTGTTCGCTGGGCAGAAGCGGAATGTCAAAGACAACAATTGCCTCCAACATTCGGGAACAAACAAAAAGTCCTTGGAAGAGCTCTTTCCTTGATCCGTTTTCCATTAATGACTATTGAAGAGTTTGCAGCAGGTGAGTTTTGGAGTTCTTTATCTTACTGTTAGACCATATCTCTGTGCTGTTCACCTGTGTTTAGATGCTTAACACTTGATTCTGTTATTAATATTATACTAATAAGGGTTGTGATGCACAAATGAAAGCAAAACATTCTGCAGATTACACTCTGGCCATTGGAAAATACTGTTGTTGTCTTCAGTTTGTGAATATGTGTGGTTTAAATACCACAGCTGGAGTAATCCTTCAAATCATCTTAGAATTTTTTTCTTTTTTCCACAGGCCCTGCTCAATCTGGAATCTTGTCAGATCGGGAAGTAGTAAATCTCTTTCTTCATTTTACTGTAAATCCTAAACCTAAAGTAGATTATATTGACCGACCAAGATGTTGCCTTAGAGGAAAAGAATGCAGCATTAACAGGTTCCAGCAAGTGGAGAGTCGCTGGGGCTACAGTGGAACAAGTGATCGGATTAGGTATGACTTTTGAGATTATTTGAAGGAGAGACAGAGAAGTGTGGGTAGAAAGGGAACAAATCACTCAACTTTGACTTTTTGGCATAAGATACAGTGGCAAACATGCAGGTTCTGTTGCACGTTTGATCTTTTTCTCTTTTTTAAATAACAGGCTGTTGCATACATGAAATACAAAGGGCAAAGAATGAGGTTTGGGAGGATTGGGTGCATTCTAGAATGATTGGGCATTGTCTGTATATTCCTTTCTGAAATACCAAGTCTTGATCTGTTTTTATTTTAGAGATATTGAAATGAATCTTATTATGTTTTGTTTAGTGATGCTGAATATCTCAGGGGATTAGCAAAGCTTTAACCTATAAAGCTGACAAAGCATTTTTCTTAGCATTGAAATCTATATAAAAAGTGTTATCAAAAAAAATGCAACACCACTGTCAGTTTACTTCACTGCTCTTCAGTGAGAGTTTTTTTCCTGCTTGACTGGGAGTAAGGTTACACATCCACCAGAGCTGTTTAAATTCCTTTCTTGGCTTGTGTCTTACAAGGTTCACAGTTAACAGAAGAATTTCCATAGTGGGATTTGGATTATATGGATCTATTCATGGACCCACAGACTATCAAGTTAATATACAGGTACAGTATATAATGTTCAAATAGGCTTGTGCAGGAACTACACTTCCTAAAGGTTTGGTCTATATTTGGATGGGAGCAATTGATAGGCCAAGAATCTAAAAGCTGTGTTTTGTCCTCAACAGTGGGCATAAGTGGATGATTAGGCAACAATAAGAACAGTATGAAACTCTTCTTCCCTTTCTGCTGTATTCTCCTGTCCTTAATCATTTTCAGTACAGGTGTTTTCCAACATCCAGCTTTTTCCCCATTTTCTCAAGCCTTTCCTAATAGGAGATGTATGTACTGATACTGTATTTGGGCATGTGATGTCCTTCAGTAGTCTGCATGCTTCTTATAATGATTTGATTTTCCTAATTGCTGCTTTTTAGTTTCTTTTGAACAGGCTTCCTCATTTTTGTCTTTTTGAAATTTAGCACAGCTGTGGAGGATTTGCTTTTGTTGTTCACATGGGAGTGTTGACTAAGAATATTATGGACACTGTTACATAGTGTTTCCATTATGAAATTTTGAATCTGATCCTGCTCATCGCTCAGTACCAAATCAAGGGTTGTGTTTCTTCCTACTGAGCAATTGGTTAGCAAGCTCAGGGAAAGGCCAGTGATAGCATCTAAAAATGTCACCCCTGCTTTGTCCTGGGGTGAACCTTGCCTGCTCTGAGTGGGTAATTGAAGGCACCACTAAAATCGTATTTCCTTCTCTTGTAGCCTGTTTGATCTCTTTTAGCACATCGTGGTCAGGATTGTCTTCTAGTAGTATTGATACAGCACTGTATTTTCCTTTTTAAATGTGGAATTTCAGTCCTTTTGAATTCTTTTTCTTGGTGAGGTTAGTTTTGGTTCTAAGCTTTCTAACGAGGTATTAGCATTCCATGACTGGCACCATTTTACCCTGTGGTGTATATTTCATAAGCTGGTACTGTCACATCACATTGATTTATTAGGTGCATGGGAAATTAGGTACATGAAAGAAATAGTCTGTGACTTCATTTAGAGGCAGAAATTCTGTTGTCCCTACCTGATTTTGTAGATTTCTAGCATGTTCTGGAACTGCTGTTTCAGGTAATTTCTGAGCATTCTATTTAAATGACAGTTTATCTTCTGTTTCCTATTTGATGATTATTATTATCTGACTATTTTGTACTTAAGGATATGGATTTTGTGTCTGTCTCTTAAGAAAAAAAAATGTTGTGCCTTTCCTGTTATGATGTTTCAAACAGAGTGTTTCTGGAATGAGGTTTTGAAGGAATTTGGCTTTTCCACATTCCTAAATTTAAAAGCTCAGTTGCAAATTTCTTGAAGTACCATCAATTTGGTTTTCTTAAACTCTACATCCATGTGAATGAGTAGTACAGTGCCACTGGGTTGGATCTTTAGAACAAAAGAGTTGGTCCTGAGAATCTATCAGCTATACTGTGTATATTTGAGGATTTTTACTTCATGTTATCTCTTAATTTTTAACCTTTCTGCTGAATTCCTGTTAGCAGATGCAAGCATTTAGTGTGTTCCCTCAGGATGTTTGCTGGATTTATTTAATCTGAAAAGAATTTAGGTTTTTTTCAAGGCAAACCAATGTATATTTAGTGGGAATGATCAGAAGATTCACTTGAAAAAGATCCTCCGATCCAAACTGAAAGGCTAGATATACCCTTATGGTTCAGATTAAGACCATCCATCTTATATGGGTTCTCTTTATCCTGCAATTAACTTCCTTGTCCCAATCTTTTCAGACATGTATTTAAGTTCTGTGCCTCTACCTTTCTTCTTGAATCTGCATCAGTACTAGCAAAGCTTTAGAGAGTTAAACATTTAAAACTTGTCTTAAATGAGTGATAATGTATATTGCAAATAAATCTTTTATATGAAAAGGGCTTATGACTTCAGCATTATAATTGTTAATATTTCTATTGATTGTGGCTGGGAAAAAAAATAGAGCATATTTTGCCTAGAATAAAGCTTCATCTCACGTAATACAAAAAATTATATGGCAATTTAAAAATAAAATACTAAAACTGATAGGATTCTTCTTAGTGCAGTAATCATGAGAAGTGTTCTACTCTAAAGCTCTGATATCCAACTCCTGCAAGAGGTGTTGGGCAGCATGGATCAGTCTGGCAATCCAAAATAAGAAGTGAAGTATCTGCAATTACTACATTGTAGCTGGTCATTCCTATTCGCCACTAAACTTGAAGGCACAATAAATATTGTGTAGTCTGAGTGTAGTTTTTATTCTGAACCTAGATTAGAAATAAATTGTATAAAGCATAGCAGGACAAGTTCTTTTTTTTCTTTTATGAATGTATCATTGACTGCTTACATTATCTGTAAAAACTTTTCTATATCAGCCACAGCCAGAGAATGCTCTTCCCTCATGTGGGCTGTGTAGGTGTGTAAAGATCAGCAATTACACTGGGTGGAGTAGGCAAGTGTTTGCTTGTCATCTTCTCATATGCATACAATGAGAATCTTTCTCATGCTTGTAACCCTAAGAATACTGTTTTCATGTTTTTGCACAGATAATTGATTATGAGAAGAATCAGACACTAGGACAGAACGATACTGGGTTTAGCTGTGATGGAACAGCCAGTACCTTCAGAGTTATGTTCAAAGAGCCCATCGAGATTCTGCCCACGGTTTGCTACACAGCTTGTGCAACGTTAAAAGTAAGAATGTCTAACAGTAGAAAGTGTTACTTTGATGCAAGAGTTGTTCTTTTATCAGTCTTCTGATGGGAAAGTGTCTTCTAGATCTTGATTTTTGGTTTAGGACTAAAGAAGGACGTAGTTAAACTCCACAGTAACTTGTAAGACTGCTATATCTCTTCTGTGCCACAGCATGGACTTAGTAAGTGGATCCTTTGTGCCTTCTCACTTTGTGGTGTGATGTAGGTGTTAGAATGAGTCCTAATGCAAGTTACTGGTTCTGTGTGGGAAAAAGCACTATCTAAAATATTTAATCTGGCAGCTGTCTATCAAAATTGAAGTTTGATTCACTGATTGAAGTTTGATTCTTGACTGCTCTAGCTGGAGTCAAGGAAACAGAAAGATTTTTTTTCATCACTTTTTAGATACTAGTGCTGAAACAATAGACAAGAATTACTTGTTCTGGGAAAGTCTCTCCTTGATATTGTGGACAAATGTATTTCTCAAGATTTTTTTAATATTCTTCTAAATATAATTCTCTGTTACAGAAATCAAAATTGAATGGGTTGGGAAAAATACTGCACATTAAAAGAAGCTGAGGCAGGGAACTAAGTGAGAATATAGACAACCTGTGTGATAAGGAGAAATACTAGAAAGTATTCATTACGAGTTGGATAAAATCAGCTGGTTTAAGTCTGCTGTCAGAGAAATGTTTTTTTGCTAGTTAGACTTACAAGCACTTGCTTCTGTTGTCTGTGCTTTTGTATATAATTTATATGATGTGGGTACAGAAATTTTATACTACTAAAATAACCTAACTCAGCAGTGTTTGAATCTTAGCAATTTATGGGTCTTGCCTACTTCCACTCAGTTGCTAATCTCTTGTGATATTTTTCAGGGTCCTGATTCCCACTATGGAACAAAAGGTTTGAAGAAAGTGATCCATGAATCTCCTACTGCTAGCAAAACATGCTTTGTCTTTTATAGTTCACCAGGTAACAACAACGGTACATCAATAGAAGATGGACAGATACCAGAAATAATATTTTATACTTAGTTTCACATGATGATCTGGAATGTGTCAGTGTCTCAGTGGACTTCAGCTCACTATTGGCAGTTAAAAAATTCTCTGAAATTACATCACTGTGTGAAAACAAATCTATCTTGTTTGAGGGGTACCAGAAAAACTATTTTTTTTTCTGCATCATTATTGGCAGAACGTAATTTAGCTTTTCCTCTTAACAAAATGTCAAGTGGAGAAAGTACTCTGTATATTGAAAAGTTTGTTTTATTTGTTTTAAACAGTATCATGTGATTAATTGCTTTGTCTTTTCACCCCTTCGTTTCTCTTGTAGTAAAATTCATTTTTTGAACTGGAAAATCCTTACTTGTTATGAACAACTTGCGTACGTTTTCCCCAATCTGTTCTAAAAAGACCATAAAGCTGCTGTTGTAGTCCCATCTTGCACTTCTTTCCAAAATGACCTTGGAATGACCCTATGGACATGGATTGCTACTATATTTTTTTGAAGTACATCAGCAAAGCTGGATTTATATTGCCATCACCTTGACTTTTTGGATGAGCCATTGAGAATTAATGGACATTAGCACTGCAGAGAGCATCTGCAGCTGCAGTGAAGAAACACTAAGTCAACTTCAGCAACAAACAGATCTTTCCAGAATCTCTCTTAATTCAGAAGGGCTGTTTTGGAATATAGAACTGGTTATGGAAATAGCCACTGCATATACATATGTGCCTATAAAAAATGTATAATGTGAAAATGAGAATACAAGACTTGTAATGATGTTATTTTATCATCGGATATTCTAGCACTAAAAAAAATTAGTATAAACCTAAGGATTACTTGTGTGCAACTAGTTTTACAGATTGCACACAATACTTTGCTGCCATTGCTTTATGTATATAGTACTCAGTGTCTTGCAGTATGTACTGTGTAGTACTAGAATGTCTTCGTGTACCCTTCCCCAGATTATACTAAAGTAGTAATTTGAGAATGCAGGAGAATAATAAGAAAACTTCCTTCTTTTTTTTCCTCTGTGTAAATGGGGAAGGTCACGCAGGTTTTGTGTCTCAAAAAGGCCGTGTGTAGAACAACGTCAAAGGGCTGTTCCTTGGAAGCACTGCGGTACCGCGGGGAGGGGGGCCGGCAGCCGGGGCTGGGCTGAGCCGGGCACGGGTCCCTGTGGGTGACACGGGTCCCTGTGGGTGACACGGGTCCCTGTGGATCACACGGTTACCCGGATCCGGACACCCGGAGCGGCCGTGCCGGAGCGCGCAGGCTCCGCGGGGCGGGCCCAGCCGGAGCTGCCGGAAGGGCTATGCCGGCCCTCGCCGGGTTCCGCCGGGTGTTGGCGGCGCCGGTGCGGAGCGGCGGGGCCATGCCCGGGAAGGTGCGGGCGGGAAGGGGCAGGGGAAGGAGAAGGGGAAGGGGCGGGTGGTGACCGCGCTTGTTCCTCTGTTTCAGGGCAAAGGAGCCGCCAAGGGCTCCGCGGGCGCGGACGGCGCGGCGGGACCGGTGGTGGCGGCGGGCGGCGGCTCCGTGAGGGTGGCGGTGCGCGCCAAGCCCGGCGCCCGCTGCAGCGCCGTCACAGGTGGGTCTGGGAGCCCCGCCGAGGGTCTGGGGTTTGCCGCCGTCCCATGAGACGGTCTTGGGGGGAACACGCAAAAGCCCACGAGGAAACTGAAGCGGGAAGTTCCGCGCTCCCGGGGTCGCTCGTTCGCGGACTCCGTGGGCAGCGCTGGGTGGCGCGGTGAGCACGGGGTGAATTCTGGTTTGTTTGGTTTGGTTTTTTTTTTAATTAAAGGAGTAACGGCAAACGCAGTTGATCGGACCTTCATTTTGGCATCTGTGGTTTAGTGTCGCGAGAGTCTGTGCGGGTTTATTAGAACCATGAAAGCAAAGGTCTAATAAAGCGCGTTCTCCCTCTACTGCCCGGGATTGCCCGTGCGCACATTGGAACCGCTTTCATACACTCTGTGTGTGACTGGCGGGGGCCGTATCGGTGTCCAGGCTCGGGTGGCAACGCGGGGAAGTTACTGATAGCACGGCTCTCTGAGCAGGCTGATTTAACACGCGGTTTTTGGTGGGGTAACCTGCTTTTTGTTGTATTACGCGATGCCTAGCAGGAACAACACCTGCATCAGGATGGGCGACTGAGAGGAGCTCAGAACGGTGCCCCCATTGAGAGAAAACTTAATACTTATGGCTGCACTGCGGTACGGTCTGAAGGATTGACTGCTTTTAGTGTCAGAAGTTTATCTTTGATTGTTCTGGCCAACACTTTAAGGAATTTATGCAGTGTGAAGATGTCATTCCCTGCTAATCTATACGTTTATTTGGTTTTGAATTAAAATGCGTTGGAAGGCATAACCGCTCATTTTTAGGAAACAAAAGATGTTTTGAATATCTCACACGTAAAATGCTTGAAATATTTGTTGTAGATGTGACAGCTGAGGCAGTAGGTGTAGCTATTGCTGCACCCCCGTCGGAAGGGGAGGCAAATGCAGAGCTGTGTCGCTACCTCTCTAAGGTGCTAGAAGTGAAGAAGAGTGACGTTGTTTTAGAGAAGGTACTTCCTTTTCTTCGTTTCAGTTTTTCCTACTGCAGTTGAAATTCAGGATTTTGAAACTTACACATTTAGGTACAGTCTGAAAGACACTTTATAAAGTGTCTCCAAGTTCAGTCTGAAAGACACTTTATAAAGGTTTTTAGTTGACTTAATGGCATGATTCATTGAGAACAAACCTAGCATAGAAAGAGTTGTTTCTGCATTCTTCAAAGATTCTCTTGTTTTCATGTGAAATGCAGTTCACAAAATTTCTGCTTCGGAGAGAATTTGGATTTTATTAACAACTTTTCACTCTTTTTTAAAAAATAGCTTCTGTGAAAGTTATTTGAGTTAAAATTTTCTGACATTTAACTGTCAGCAAGAGCATATATAAGCACTTGGGTTACAGCTGGGCCGCAAAAGTTTGTCTCTTTAGAATTTACATGTCTTGACTTTGGCAAGTGGAAATTTTGTTTTATTTATTGCACTGAATAAATAATTTCTTTTATTAATTCATTGTACTTAAAGTCAGTCTTTCCAGCCATTTTCATTTATCGTTTATGAGCATAAGGGCACAATAAAAATAAAAAACACCATTTTTTATCTGGTAGTTTAATGTTGGCAGTCGTAGAAGTCTTTTAATGGATAGTGGTAAATGGCAATGTGATCAATGAATTGAGCACTGTGTTGCCAGAAGGTAGAGATGCAAAGACTTGAGTCTTCTTTTTCTTGAATCATGGGCAAACTGCTTCAGTTGTTTATCAACATTTTATAAATATCACCCTTTTCCTACCTTCAAGGGTGGTTCTCTGAAAGATGTTTTTTTGTGTGTTTGTCTAAACCAGGGTGGTAAATCACGTGACAAAGTGGTGAAGATTTCGGTATCAATGACACCAGATGAGATTTTAGAAAAACTGAAAAAAGAAGCTTCCAGTTGACCTAAAACAAGAGGAGGAAATGGGACAATGCATCTTGGTAAATGGACTGATACTCTTTCTTACGTAATGTAGTGCTGTTGAGAGTGTGGGTAATGACTACAGAAAAATACTTCTTCCTCCCTTCCTCCTTTGTACATATAGCTCCTGTATAGTTGAAGTTTTTTGTGTAGGTTTGATTAGAAAAACTTGTCTTTCCTGAGGCTCAGTATCCACTTCTGTCACTACAAACTTTCTTCTGCTCTGGAGAGTTTCCTGTTGGTAAGATTTGTCCTCTTTCCTGGTCTCTAAACAAGTGGTTTAGAAAACTTGTTTCTTAGTGAAACAAACTTTGGTTAACAAAGCGAAAGGCTTGGAGTGACAGGCTTCCATGTGAAAAGTGGTACAAAAGGATGAGTCTGGATGGTAAAGACCTTAGAAGAATGTCCTGTTTGGTATCTCGTGGCGGGTACTGTGTGCAGCTTTGCACTGTGGGCACTTATGGGCATCTAAAATAAATATATTTGAAGCCAATGCACTGCTGTTGATCACACAGGCAAGCTAAAAGCAGAATCACCTGAACAACTGAAACAAACCTAGAAGTTTTCAGTATGAAAAACCAATGCAGAACCCAGTAATGGCACACCTGGTGTCACTTTGCAATAGTCTGTAATTAGTTATCTTAAAAGTAGAGATACGATCATATATATATGTATATTTGCCAGTTGTATGTCAAGTATAATGACTTTTTAATAAAAGGAGGGAAAATATTATTAAACTTTGTTTTGTGTTTGTATTTTTAACAAAAAAAATTGTTTCCTGGAAGTCATACTCTTAAATGTGGCTTTTTTAGAATTTTTCCTTGGTTTAAAAACAAGTAGTATTCCAACCCCTAGAGGACTGAGTGGAGTCATCTGTAGAGTGGAACAAGAAGCCTGAAACAAAATGGGCAACTATACTTCAATCTCAAGGCTAGTGAGAAGAAGGCTGGACTTCTCTCTTTATCATGCTTCAGAAGTCAGAGTAAGATTTAACTGGTATTTTCCAAAATGTATGTGATATCACACATGTCTCTGATAGGAGTTTTCTTTTTCATCTGCATCATTGCTGATGTCTGAAATTGTCCTGTCTTTATCCTGTGGTGGCCATATTAAAAAAATGTATATAAATGTAATGCCTAAAGTAAAAAATACAAACAATTTTTAAGGTCTGCTTAAGGTTTCTCCTGGAAAAACTTGTGCTGTCAATGCACAAGTTACAACTAAATTTCTTTACCAGCTGCACGCAGTGCAGACTTCATCGCTCGTAATTTAGCTTTTCACAGGCAAAAATCTTTTGCTTTAGGAAATTCTTTCTGCTTCCTGTTATCCTAAATATGGCAACAGTTGTTTTTGGAGTTAGAGATCTGGTGTTTGTCAAGATGACAGCTCCTTCAAGGCGACTTATTTTAGAGATGTAATGAAAAATGTTACTTTCTTGTTTGGAGAACTGAGTCTAAATTCTGAATGTTTTTTGCTTAATGTTTTGCACCTGGGCTCCTTATTTTCTCAGGCATTTGGGCAGCCATACATTGCCTCAGTCCTCTTTCCTTACTCATCTTTTCCATCTGCTGATTTCATTTTGCTGTTCCATCAGTTTTGGTTCACAGCTCTTTGCTGTTACACCTGCTCTTGTCCAGCAGAGGGGAACCGTGTCTTGCAGAAAAATTAAGGCAAAGCAAACCAAAACGAAGTGTTCCTGGTTTGTTGCTGTTGTTTTTTTCTAACTTCCTCACTTAAAAAACAGCAATAAAAAGACTGAGGAATTCTGTGTTTATTATATTTGGAGTTGGATGCTACAACAGCCATTATACAGATTTCTTTGGAAGTTAATACCATGTGTTACATTACATGTATTGTATACTCTATTGAAATAATGTATTACAGTTGCCCATGGCTTTAGACACAGATTGAGGGAGGAGCTGGATGGGCAGGTGCAGTCTCTGAAGTACCTTAGTCTTCAATTATGATTATCTACAGTAGCCAGTTTAATCTTTCAGTTCCCTCTCTGTATTGTCAACACGTTCTGCCTAGCCTTTGCTAACTTTTGCTTTGGAGGCTTCACCTTTCCTAAACACCTTCAGCTGGAATTCTGTGTCTGTGTCTCCTAATAAGTGAAAGCTTGAAAAGTAGTAGTGTGACAAATAAAGCCTTTACGTGCTGGGAACGGAGAATTTTTTTAAATAAGAGTAACCAAAAGTATTTTAGAAGGGTAGTATAAATAACACTGGGGTGTTGCCATATATAATATCTGAGAGCCTCTTCTATCAATGTGTTTCATGCAGTCTTCCAGTTATATCCCTAGTATCTTAACTGTGGATATATGTATCCTGTTGAAATGCCTGGGAGGCAGGAACTGCTGGTCCATGGTATATCAACAGTGAGGTAGAGAAGAGTTAAGAAACTTGTGTGAACAGGTCAAAGCCAAATCTGTTATTTATGCCTCCTTCAAATCTTGCCTTGAAATCCTTCCCTGTCAACTGACTCTTCATGAACACAGTGAAATGTCTTTCATTCTGTTGAGAAAATTGTGGTAACAAATATCCCTTACTCCAGCAGAGTATGTTTTTAAGAGAGCAGAGCTATGTGATATTGTAAGAAGCTTTGTCCAAGAATTTCAAAACACTTCTCAAACCCTGGCTCAAAATAAACTCTTATTCCTAGACCAATTTAAAAACATTGTGGTGCCAGTTGCTACCCTCCTTTTACTTCTTGGTCCCTGCTTTATCCATGTGCATTAAGCTGCATGATTACTCAACTATTTGAAATTCTACTATTGACTCAAGCACTGTCCTCTTTCCCTAATGCATGGTCTGACCAATTTCAGTAAAATCTATCTAATGGTGATTTAATATCTTGCTGCTTGCAGACCTAGGCAGTCAGTGGATTTTTTAAAATATAATTAAGTTGTTTAAATTAGCAAAATAGAAGTTATCTGAATAAATTCCATGCCAGTCTTATGGCAGAAGGTTCTTAGTCTTTCATCCACATCACATTTATTTTCTAAAATCCAGCTTTGAAAGTATATGGCTTTACTGCAGTACTTTAATATGCTAATTAAGGATATTTAATTATACCCTCTGAAACTGGCCTCTTTGCTCTTTTACTTACAATCCACTCCATTTACCATCTGCAGCACGTTCCTATCCCTCCTTTTAGTCCCAAGTGTTTCTAAATCCCCATTTCTTCAG
The DNA here is from genome assembly GCF_036250125.1 of Pseudopipra pipra. Classification (NCBI taxonomy): domain Eukaryota; kingdom Metazoa; phylum Chordata; class Aves; order Passeriformes; family Pipridae; genus Pseudopipra; species Pseudopipra pipra. Next base: position 11,488,477 of record NC_087560.1, on the reverse strand, counting down.
GTATCATCTGTCTAAATAATCCTGGATAATTGACAACTTTGTCAATAACTGGCAGCAGCAATTTAGCAGAAAGCACAGTTGTAATATCTTCCTTCTTTCAGCTTCCAGGAAGACAGATACACCTGATGTTCCTGCTCAGCACTTCACATCTCACTGTTTCCTGTCTCACTATGTTTATTTGCATGTATAAAACTTGAATCAGCTGAGTTTAATTTTTTTTTTTTTTTTGCTTCACCCTACTGTATTCTCCTCCTAATGTGTTTAGTCTTTATCTAGGGAGGATGATTCATTGCCATATTGACTATTATAAAAATAAGCTCCCCTGTTTCCTTTGGGCAACACAGTGCTTTACCCACATGTAAAACCTGTCCTGGTTATTATTCTCTAGGAAGGGGCTGCACTTGGGGCAAGGTGCTGTTAATATAACTGAGGCACAATAAACAGTCAAACAACTGCTGAAGAAATTAAATACTTGCCTGAAAGGAGGAGAGTGATACTTCTCTGAGGTACTGGGAATTAATTTCTTCCTGGTCCTTTATAAGCTTTTCAAGTAATTGTTACTGAGCCAGAAGAATTTACTTTCATTTATAAATGCAGCATTTATTTGATCCTGCATTGTTTCAAGAGCTGAGGAAGTTGGAGTGATAAAGTAGTCCACCATACCATCTTACTACAGCCTGAGGGTAAGTTTTTGAAATGTTGTTTAAATAACATTTTGAGTTTTCAAATATGAAGCATGGCAGGTGGAAAGGAAAATATATTGAGTATCAATTTAGCAGTTGGTTAGTACAGAAATGTGCTGTAAAGAGAGCAGTTAACTATAGACCCAAGGAAAAAAACAACAGAGGCTCAAAGCCTCATGTCATGCTGCTCAGATAAAGCAGTTGTTTCCCTTAAGAGAATAACTGGAGTTACAAACTGTAATTCTGGTGTGATTGTCAGTAAGTTGCCTTTTTTCTAACACGTAGTAGGTGTGCAGTGCACATGGGAGGGGCTGCAGCATGCTGTTCCTTTGGCCAAGTTTTGTTGCTGTAATGCTTTGCAAACCAGGATGCATTGAGGCATAATTTATAACAAATTTCAGAGCTCCCAATGCATCTGAGAACATACATGGTGCCCAGCTGTCTGACAGGGGCATTGCTATGTTGAATTTTATAAAACAAGCTATTTCTATGGAACCATTTTTGGTTTTTAGCAGTGCTACTTTCCATATCTTGTCTTAAAAAATCTACAAAGTTTTTTGCTTCTCTTCTGATGTTCAGGTCTGTGGGGTTACATTTTATAGTGATATCAGCACACACCTTCCTGCCACATTTGGGTCCTGGGTTCCTGTGCCCTTTTGCTGCCTCTCATGTTCAGTTCTGCTGCTGTTGTTTCAGGGAAGTGCCCTCCAGCAGGATCAGGCTCCCTGGGGTTGTTTCTACTCTTTATTTGTCACGTCAGCGTTGATGCTGACTCTTATCTCCTCAGATGCCACTGCATTTCTTTTTCTGTGTTTCAGGCCTGACAGCTCTTTGAGATGCATTCATTGTGCAAGGAGGGCAAAGACCTTGTGATACAATCTCTGCAATCAGAGGGCAAACCTGTCCCTTCCAGTGAGGCCCTGTAGCAGCTCTGTGTAGCCTCCTGCCATGTGCCCTTTAATGGAACGTCTCCTTTTGTCTTCAGTAAATCTGATAGCAATCAGGCAGCACATATGTGAGGTCATGTTCCTGCTATGAGGAAAGATTGCTGTTAGCTACTGGGATACACTTCTGAACAGACAATTTTCTTCAGTTTCTTAACTGCCTTTTTACAATGGAAGTGCAAACTGTTACTAATAAACCTGATAGGTTATGGGTTTGGGGGAGATTTTTTCTTTTTGTTCGAAAAACTCGATTAAGCTCATCACTGGCTGAATATAAATGCTAATACATAGAGGGAACCAGCCAGCCAAATTGCACTTGGCTAATTTCACTTAATGAGAATGTCTGATTCTGCTCAGTCGCTTTCTTGCTGAGTTCAAATTCAGCTGCTAAAGCAGACCCAGGAGCTTTTTGTTAAATATTTTTAAAAGATGATCAGCTTATAATGATGTTTTCAAAGTGTGTGACTTCTGTTTGCTGTGATTGATGTCACATACCAGCTAGAATAAAATTTTTTCTTTATTTAATACCATGCCAGGCAATATTTCTGGCAGAAGATACATGTGAAAAGAGAACATGTGAAAACACTAATTTGACCATATCTGTTGTTAAATTGTGGATGCAAGGCAAGGCCTGTCTTTCAGAAGCCAAATACCAGTATATGTAAAAGCAGAGAGGGTGTAAGATCTAATTAAAGACAACTTTCAGTAGTCTGAAAAATATATGAATCCTAAATATGCAAAAATAAGTAATGACAGTCTGTCAGAAGAGGTGTTGGTGCACATTACACACTTAAAGACAAAACGAATGTGTAATACCAGAGCTTGCCACAAGCCTTTCTGCCAGTTTAATGAGGTTGCCATTGCAAAGCTGAATGTACTTTTTTTTTCCTCTTGATTTTGCTGTAAGGGAGGCCTCCACAAGAAACAGAAGATTTTCTGTGCCACTCTTCATGTCACAAGGCTGTGAAGAAAAGTTCCACTAGAGCATGTTTTATGAAAAATGGTGTTTAACAACCTTTTCTATAGAAAACCTTTGATTTCTGAGCTGTGTATAATTTCTACTCACTTCAGTCTTTTGGTCTTTTTACCTGGAGAGGAATTTAGTGAAGTGCTCCAAGTTTTACACACTAGGACTTATAAACTTAAATAAGCAATTCCTGTTAATTTATTTTCAGGCCTTAGCTGTTTTCAGGCTGGGTTTTAGGCTTTACCCTATGGTTATCCAGTGTGAGGTACCTTGATTAAATTCTCAGAAGAAACAGACCTCGTTTGTTTGATTCCTGGTTTTGCATAATAAGGGAACTACTCAAATCCAAAAATAAAGAAAATAAAACATGGGGAGCAGGACGGGAGAGAAAGGGAACAATTTTGTTAATCAAAGGTTAATTTATTGGACTAGGAGCAGATTTGCTTGGCTTCTTGGAAGTATTTGCTGCATGTCCTTCTAAGCTCTGCTGGGAAGGACGATGCACAGAATAGAGGGTGTGATAGACTCTAGATGTTTTATGGCACCTGCTCTGCTGTTTAGCACTCAAGTCAGAATGGGGGAAAAAACTGTTAGGTTTTCACAGACTGTAAATCTAATAATTTGCAATATAACTTTCACAGTTATTTTTTACTTGCAATCTGTGAATCTAGGTGGGAAAATTATATTACCTGTGGCCCTCTTGGTGTGACTCCTGAGCTCTTAAATGCCAATCTGAAATTTTCTGGAAGGAAAGATTGATCTTCTGAAATTATAGGTTCATGTGAGGGTCATAAATGCATAATATGGAAAGAGCATCAATTGATGTGCTTGGTGTTGGGTTAAAATACAAATTCAGATGGAATGGTTGGTGAGCCGCTTCTAAGTATTTCATCTATTCTGCCTTCCTGTCTCATTTAAGTAAATTGATTCTACAAAGGCAGCCACATCTTGCCAGTATTTTTTCGTTTTGGTGACTGAACTATTACCTCTCACAGCAGGGCAGGACTAACACTTTGTAATTGCTGTGAGAGGCTGGCACATCTCTTTAACGCCAGAGTCAGCCAACTGCAGCTCCCAGGGTCTTGTCTTATCTGCAGAGCTTTGTCCAAAGTATTGTGAGATCTCCCACAGGTTTCCATTATGCTGAATTGGCAGCCCTGGGAGCCCAACCTCCAGCCTTTGGCAGCAGGAGGAGCTGCTGCCAGAAATGCTCATTCAGGTTGGTGGATACGGTGCGTTGGCTCTGAAGGGGAAGAGAACTGTGGACTGTATTAAAAATTGTGCCAAAATATGAGACATGTTCTTCTATTTCTGTGTCAGAAAAAAAAGCGTTAAGACTCTAATTAAAGACAAATTTGAACTTGGAGAAATTCATACCCATCATTGGCACCTTTCGTCTCTGAATTTCAGAGCTAGCCCCTCTGCTATATGAATTTTCACTGCTGCAAAAGTACAAATACCAAAAGAGGGTGACACTTCATGGTTTAAATGAAATCACTTGGAAATGCTTTAAATTAGGTCTTCTGATTAGCTGCCTCACTGGATAGTGTAGTATGTGAGAGAGTAAATCAAGCACTTATTTTCCTTTGCTTTGCTGTCTGTGAACAGCATTGAGCAGAAGAGACAACCATCTATCTGTCTTCCAAATTATATGCTTTCTTCACAAAGGAGCCTTTGGTCTACTGCTACATGCCTGTTCAGTTTTAGAGGATAAATACAGCCCACAGTTTTAGAGGATAAATAAATCTGTGACTTCTTATTTGCAACAAAAAAGTGTGACTGGAGAGAGGGTTGGCACAAGAGAATAAGCTACCAAGACTGTTGTGAATGTTGGAGTGGCAGCAGGGAGATGGCTGCATTTAAGGATTTTAGAGAACTTGTCCTAAATAATAAGGTTTGAGCCAACTGTAGAGAATAGGACTGCTGGTTATCTTATATTATCTTATATCTATGTATGTGTCCAGTTTTCTGAAGGACAGAACCTTTTTGAAAGAAAAATGTCAGACTTCTAAAGTAAGCAAATAAGAGCAGATAAACTAGGTGTAGCAACCTCTTTGTTTTATCCCTTCCCCCATTTTTTTCTGTTTGTAATAACCTACAAATTCTCATTCTAGATTAGATGTGGTTTCTTGGAGATGCACATTCCTCTGTTCCTCTGATAAAGCTCAAAGTCTCTTGTTGTCACTGTAATACAAATAATAATAAGAGCATAATCAAGGTTGTATTTGTTTTGTGATTATTCTGAACACTAGAGACTAACAGTAATTATAATACCATTAAATAGTAATGGAAAAAGATTTAAAAGTAGATCATGAGACTCCTGGAAGGAAGCGAAAATCTTGCTCCCTTTTCTTCACTGCTGCAGGCATTGCATTCCCCTCTTTTATGGCAAAAAGAGGAACCTAAAGTGTTTTCCAAAATGCCAGGGGTCAAGAGCACCGTTTGAAGGACAGGTTTATGTGGGAGAAACTAACTAGGAACTAATTCAGTTTCAAAAATTAGTTTCCTTGTCATTTTAGTAGTGCATTTAGTAGTCAGAGATACTGCATTTAGTGCCCAGAGACAGGAATATAACTTTGAAGAAAGCAATGCTTCTGTATACCTCTATACCTCTCACCATGGGATCTGATTGCTTTATAAATCTATGCAACCAGTGTTATGACACTATTTCAAACTTTTTTGTGGTGTGCAGATGAGAAAGCAGTATGTGATACAGCTCTATGGCCCAGACCTTTGTTCCATGAAACAATACTCAGTCCCTACGTCATGGTTTGTGTAAGGTGGTATTTACCTCCCGTCTTCTTTCATATGTGTTCACAGGGTAAAGCTCCTGTCATGTGCTTGAAACTTTGTGTAATCCAAGGGATAAGAACACTGTCCATCTGGAAGCCAGGTAATAGTATTGGTTGTGCTAAGACTTGGTGGCAGGGTTCCCCAGGGCCGGAGGTGTCTTTGTAGGTTCTGTGTTTTGCACATGAGATAGACCAGCTCCAAGGAGCCTTGCAGCAGCTGTGAGACCCTTGCCTTGCCCTTGCTTTGGGATGGGTATGTCTTAGGGAAAAATAGTTTTCATTTGTGTAGTTTAGTCTGTCTACTTTGTCTTATGTGAGCCACAAAGTCTACATTGGGCCCTGATTATACAGTGTCTCTGTGGCTGTTGCAGTGTTTACAGTGTTCATTTGTGAGGGAGAGATGATATACATGACCCTGGTTAATGATCCTCTAACATGCAGTGCTTGCAGTCCAAATTGAAAGACAGCATCCAAAGAGGAGGATAGGCTATGCATGATAAATACCTCTCCCACTGCTGTTAGAATAGGCTCATCACAAGTGTGAAAAATGCAATTTCATTTTCCTTCAGCTTCTCAATTTCCTGTTAATACCTTTCACAGAGGAAAAAATGTTTTTGTCAAAATCATTATCATTTAAAGCCATATAAATTTGAAAGCTCTTAGAAGGCTACAAATGTGAATTAAAATACCCATTTAAATTGTTCCTTAAGTATACTGTCTTTGGTTTATTCCTTTGTTTCCTTTTGTGTATAGTGAAGTTTCCTGACAAAGAGCCAATGAAGAAGATTTATAAACTGAGTTTACTATAATCACATTCTGGCCTGTATCAGTATTCAGGATGTATTGCTTATCTTAACCTGAAGTGATGTGCTAATTTGACTTGGAAATGGAGTAAGATGTGGACACAAAGTAAACAATTGTCTGAATTAAATAAAATCATAACTACAGATCAGTGATTCCTCTATAGCGTTTTGCTACCTAAAACAGAAGGCCTTGCTGTTACTGCATGGGAAGCTGCAGTTTATCAGCTGCTGGCAGATAATCAGCCCTGTTCCCAAATTGTGCACTCTCCAGCTTTGCCTGCGGGCCGCCAATGTCACGGGGACACACAGGGCACTGCCAGCCTTGGCAGCAGCAGACCCAGCGTGGCCCTTCCCCACCCCGGTTGTGATGCAGATGTTACATGCACGAAATCCTTCATGCATTGTAACATTTGTTTAGATTCTCAGCACGTGCAGTGGACTGACTGCTCCTATATATTTACATCTGTTGTGCTCACGAAAAAAATGTGGTTTATTTAGCAGCTTATTCCATAGGAATTCAAGTAAATTCTATGCTTTGTTTTCCTGGTTTTCAAGTCTGTAGTGTTCTCTACCCCATCTATGTTAACCCAGACAATGCCTAGTGAGGTGGCAATGATTTTTAATACCTACAGTAATTTTCTATTTTTAATAAGCTCCTCTCAGCTGTTGAAGCTGAGACACTCTTGTGTGGTTCCCTGAGACTGCCATATTAAACTCCACTTGCCTCCTGCAAACGACAGTAGGAGTGTTCAGTGGAGATTTTGGTAGATGCTGTAAGGATCCTGGACTCTCCTGAGCTCAGCTGGGATCTCTGAATAGGCTGCTTTTATTCCAAGTGGTGCAGACAAAAATACTATAAGGTCACTGCCACATGCTGTTCCACAATAAAGCTGTCCCAAAATAACCAATCCATACCTGATGCTAAACAGTGTAGAGGAAGAAAAGCTTCCCATTAAGAAAAAAGGAATTGGCAATGAGCTCTAGAGGTTCAGAGAATAGCTTTCAGAGGGAAGTGTGGAAAATCTGTCCCTCAATTCACCTAAAATTGGACTGGGCAAATGACCACAAGCCCAACTACAAATGTTCTGTGTATGGAGGCATCCCAACAGGTAGAGTGAAAGAGGATGGTGATGGACAGGGACTAAAGAATTTTTCATTTTGATAAGACACTCTTTTAAAGCCATGCTCAATTTTTGAGCAAGATGCAGATATTTGATGTGGTTTTGCCTCAGGATTGACATTTTGGTTGTCTTGATGCTCACTTTGGGAATAATCAAAAATTTGTTGACCTTCACTTGTTAAGATTACCTTTCCTTTTTCTGTCTGTTACAATTCTTAGTGTTTTGTAGCAATCCTTAAAGTTGCTATACCAGTAGCAGAAAATGTGAAGAGCCTGAGAAGGTTTTCTGAGCCATGTCTTGGTTACAGATGTGTTTCTGCCTTTTAAACCATTGTATGGGAGGTGTGATCTAAAGAGACAGAAAGTAACAGTCAGAAGCCATTGACCAGCCCATGTCCTGTAGCACTGCTGTGTGCCCTATGCATGTGCAGCAAAAGTGGAGTTGAGCCAGAGAACAGCTGAGTATGTGGACAGCTTTGAATCCAAAGTCACAACGGGACCTACTGGGATGTCTAGGATCCTCCCCCAGAGCATTAATGAGAAATAGATGCCATATGGAGGAATTCTCTTGCCAACGGTCTGTGATGCCATCTTTGTCTTCCAGTTCTCATCAATTACAAATGGCTTTTAAATAGATTTGTATTTTATCTTCAGTCAGATGATTTCATCCTCTCAGCTACTAAGGACACTGAACTTTCAGTAGACTCCTCTAGAACAAGATTTTTTATTCCTGATAAGGCATATTTGTTGCAATGGCTGCTCTATCACTCTTCCCTTTTCCTGTATCCCATCTTCCATGACAGCTGACCCATCCACTCCTCCCCTCAGCACTGTATTTTCTTTTCTTTTGCTGTAGATGCAAAGAACAACTTTACCTTTTTTGTTTTTTGAAACTCAGATGTTTAGCTATGTAATTCTAGTTGTTTGCATTAACATTTTTGCATCAACTTCTTTCTTTTTTTAAAAAAGCAAGCACTGTAATACTTACAAGACTGGAATTTTGCTCACCCTTGCAGTGATTGTATGGTGTGTGCGAGAATGTTTATAAAATCAATTAAATATACATGAATAGCACATTCAATACAGTAACTGTCACAAGTTTTATTGATGTGGAATCCAGTCTGCATAGATTGCCCTCTCATTTTTAATTCACCTCTATAAAATTCAGTGTTAACTATCAAATTGGATTACACATACGTCTTAGCTGTGATGAGACTGTCTTTATGCCACTTAAATTTTTTAAGGTCTTTTCTACTACACCTGTAGCATTAGAATCACTTCTTTTTTAGTGTAGGTCTTGCTTTGAGAGCTTCCTAGGCCACAGAATCCCATACATATATGCTATATATAACTATGGAGTGACGTAAAGACAGTGTTTAAATCAAGTCACTGCCTTCATGGTATCTTTGGGTTTAGTAAAAAAAATATTTAAAAATCAGCAAACAATTTAATTTGCTCACCAGAATGTTTCTAATGCATTGTGCTGGGGCATCAGACCCCAGCTGAGATTTATAAACCATACCTATGCTTTATATGGAGTAGCCCCTGCCTGGTAGGTTTTGTAGCCAAAATGCAGAGCACAGAGGAGGAAAACAGGGCAGACAACCACAGTTTTACAGATGGAAACTGAGACACAAAAGCATTAAATGTGATTTGTAGCTGAGCATGTAACACACATGTCTGGTTCTATTTTTGAAAACATCCTTTTCACTTTCTTTTTAGTTCAGAAAGCATGACTGGAACCGTGGCAAAATTGTCTTTTTAGAATTTTAAAGTAGCTTTAAAAGGTCTTGTCTTCAGAAGTGCTCAAGACTATGACGAACTAGTAAAACAGATATATCTGACATAAGCAGCCTGGTGCCTGGATAGGAAGGAGAGAGTAAAAGCAGTATCAGATTAAAAAAAAATTTTTAGGTCAGTAGTAAGAATATGTCTAATGCAGGTGTGAAGTAAGATTAGGCTGACCTTTTGTTACCTGGCACTAAATCCATTTTGTCTCTAGAAACTAAAATCCTACGGGTGAGGTCTAAAGAGGTTCTTCAATTGGATTTACCCAGACTGCAGGATATGTGATAAATAGCGATTTGTTTATTGTCCCTTGCATCTGTCCACCTTACTTAAGGACTTAAACTCTGCCAGTGTAATGAGCCAGCTGCTTAACTGCTTCCAGATTCTGTATTCTGCAGGCTCGTTCTGTGATGGGAGGTCCCTGGAGTCTGTGGAGGAAGGAATTTGTCTTTTTTATTTTTATTTTTTTGTTTTTGTTTTGTTTCCCTCCCCCCAGGCTGTGCTGTGGCCATAAAGTCAATTGATGACCAACAGTCAAATCTTAACACTCTCCTCTGCATGAGGAGTAGCAGAATACATGAGGAAGTAGCCATGAAACACTCCTTTAGCTCAGCCATGCTCCTTCCCTTCACTGCCTGGGCTGTACAATGTACCCTTCCACTCCCATCTTCTCTTAGAACGTAAGAAAAATAAAATTAATTCTTCTGATGGAAGCATCCTCTGAGCTGCAGGGATGGAAAAATAGGATTTGCCTATGTTGGCAATTTAAGGTAAAGCTCCTTTACATTCTTACAGGAGTTTAGCTGTAGCTGGGGTTTAGAGGAGCAGATGGGTACCCCAGCCTTGATGCTCCATCAGCTCCCTTCAGAGTGGGTGTTCCAAGTGTGTGGCTTGTAACTGAGTAATATGAGCTTGACCTGAGAAGAATGTGTGTCCCCACAGAGCTCTTGCACTAAACTGATCTAAGCTCCAGAGGTTTGCTATGCTGTATTTAAATGCTCATACCATTAAAACCACTGAAGCAATATTCTGGAACATACTTTGGTTTAGATCTCAGTGGGACTTTTAAATCAAGAGGACATGATGACTGAAAACCAGGGCTTTGTTATGGAAAAATAATTTTCTTGTTGTGTAAAAAGAATATGTAGTTATTTGGGGCTGGTTGTTTTTGGCAGTTATTACTGTTTATTTTTCTTGAGCACATTTTCAATAGAAAAATGTATCATTTCAAGCATTTGTTCAGAAATAAACTTCAGACATGACTTTGGACAAAAAGCATCCACTTTCTGATCATGCTAAACCTGGCCAAAAGCTGTATGAAACATCTTACAGTGTGCTTGGGCTTTTAACCTTTATCTTGACAGTACTGATTATAATCTTAAGTAATTTATGTGGATATATAAATACCAAATTGTCTTTCCTTACATGGAACAAGAGCATTGGAAAAGCTTAGTCTCTTAATCACTTTTTAACATGTAACATGTCTCAGTTTGAAGATTCTGCTTAAATCCTTGAAGAATATTTTTTTCATGGATGAGGTTGAGCCTTCATTATTTTTGTAGTTGTATAAAAAATAACTACATTATTTTCCTGACTTGAACTCATCTCTTGAATAGATAAGGTTTTTTTCTTCAAACAATGAACAGGAGCAGCTTTGATCCTTGTTATTGAGACATCTTTTATTAATGAAGCAAAGTTTGAATTATACAATATGCAACAACAAAAAAAAAAGACAATAGAAGGCAGACCATACTGGTGGAGTCATCCAGCTGTTGAAATATGATTTGAAAAAAAAAAAGGTCTCTGTGTTAGGATAAAGACAACAGTAATTTGCTTTTGTGCTAGTCACAGATAACACAGAAGGTAAGCATTGATATGATTTACCCTGTTGTGTGTTTTATTAGAGTTGGAGTAAAACATAGTTATTAGCAACTTCCACCGTCTTTTGTAATAGATTTGCATTTTAACAGGGCACAGTACTTGGAAAGTCAGGGGTGAGCTCTGTAGAAGTAACTTTGGCATTGCTGTTTCACACAAGCAAATGAGGACTGACAACCACTAAGTGCAATCCAGGCTTTCTGAAGAAAAATATAGGCCATGGTAAACACAAAAATACATTCCAGCCTGCAGGGCCTAATAAAAAAATAAGCCTCTTGAGAGGCAAAATCATTGTGCACCACCACAGTACGGTTGCCATCAGCTCTCCTGGCAGTGCTGGAGCCGCTGGATTCAGTTTTGATCTCCTGATTTGCCTCCGTGTGTCTCGAATCAAGCTGCATTTTTCCTAGGTGCTTTCAGGGAAACCTGATCTGCCCTATAATCTTGCTTAGCTCCTGGGCATTAGAGTATCAGCACTGTGCATAATTCAAGCAGGGTTATGCAGCTCTCTTCTAACATACAGGGACAAGGGGACAGATTACAGTAATTTCTCCTGATTGGCAAATGAAAGGCAAGGGAGATGCAGTTTTGTTAAATTGCTCCCAAGGCAGTCAGTAACTGCTGTAGGGAGCAGTCCTGTTTTCCCTTCCTTCGTGCTTCATGTTCCTACCTACCCTTTTGTTTTTCAGAGTTAGAGAAGATATGACTGCACAATTGGGCCAGCCAGCAAAATTCCCCAGAGTTGCGTAATTCAGAGATTTTTGTTTTCCCTAAGGAATAGGGCTGGTGGCAGGTAAAATCTTCCATTTAATTTAATACAAAAAGCTTTTTCCTTGCATCTCAGTATAAGAAGCAAATGTGGACATGTTTCTTGGTTAAGCAGAATATTTATTAGCAAATTGTATGAGTTTAAATATATTCAAATAAATAACTCCTGCAATATATTAAAATATATTTAAACATAGATTAAATATCTTTCTTGTTCTAGGAGTTGAATGTTGATTATATTTATATTGCAAATTACATTTGTCATGTAATGACATGGAGTGCTGCCATGGATGGCTACAAGCTCTTCAGAAGGGATAGGCAAGGTAGGAGAGGTGGCTCTATATGTTAGAGAGTCTCTTGACTGTAGAACTTAAAGTCAGTAATGATAAGGTTGAGTGCCTGTGGATCAGAATCGTTTGTCTTCCCAGTCTGGAATCTCTACTAGAGAGCTTCTTGAAAGTAGTTCAGTTCTAACTAATCTTTCGAAGCACATCTGCACATTTCTATTCCCAGCTGCAGAGACTGGATAAAATAAAGATTGAATAGCATTGAAAACCTGTAAAACTGGATCTCACAAATCACACTAAGATTTTTTTTTTTTTTTTACTGTGCACTTTCTTTTGCATTCAAGTATCTAGAGGCTTAGCTGTGATTTGAAAGCCTTTAGCATTTTTTCAAATGCTAGTTAAGAAATTGTATGGAAGGTATTGAATTTTCTTAGTTGTTTGCCACAGCACCTGTAATTTATCATGATTATTCTTCAGTATCAATTAACAATCCATGCAAAATTGCTATATGTGTTCAGGAATGGATTTAGAACTGCTGCAAAGCCTTATTCATAACTTTATGTTAACACTCTTGGTAATGTGGCAGTCATTTTTTAGTACATAACCCTTATCTTTGTTTTATTCATGATAATAATGATGTCTGAGCAAATGTCAGATGGAAGAGATCTCTTAAAGTCAGATTCCACATTTAATGTTTACCCTGCAATCTCCAGCATAGTTAAAGCAAACAGTTTCTGTAGTGTTCGAAATTGCAAATGTTAAAGTTACTCAGCTGCAGTTTTGTCATCTGTAACACACTGTGATGCACAAACCATAACTGCAGGCAACACTTAACTGGTTTTATTTAGCTTGGACTTCATCATAAATACTAATTCATTGAAGTGGAAACCGAGGTAATATATCTTGAATTCTGTTTACCTTTCTGTCTGGTGCAAGACATGCCTTTATTTAGCAATGTACTCTTTTTCCCTCCCTACATCCCCTGAAATTAGACTCTTGCCATAATTGTTCCAAGGAAAAGTTTTGTAAATAATACAGGCCCTTAAAGTTGAATTGAGAGCTCTACTGGTAAGGCAGATGGAGTCAAGAATGTAAAAATGCAAGCTGGGAAGCTGCACTGGCCTGTCTCTCTCCTAGTCTCATAGTCAAGAAACTCAAAATAAGATGGCTGAGACTGTAAAATGTGTGATTGTAATTCATAACTTCCACCTAGACCATCCTGATCTATCTGCTTCTACAGCTCAGCCACAACATTGTAGATAGGATTTGCCATTTTCTGGAATACTACACCACCTTCCATTTTTTGGAATGCTTAGGTGCACATCCCTGGAGGAGTGCTTCACCATGCCATCATGAACATGGGCTGAGCTGGGGATGTTCAGCCAGGACGAGAAGCAGGGGAGACCTTATAGCACCTTCCAGTACCTAAGGGGGCTACAGGAGAGCTGGAGAGGGACTTTAACAATGACATGTAGTGACAGGACAAGGAGTAATGGCTTCACACTGAAAGAGGGCAGCTTTAGACAGTATTAGGAAGAAATTCTTTACTGTGAGGGTGGTGAGACACTGGCACAAGTTGCTCAGAGAAGTTGTGGGTTCCCCATCCCTGGAAGTGTTCAAGGCCAGGTTGGATGGGGCTTTGAGCAACCTGGGATAGTGGAAGGTGTCCCTGCCCATGGCAGAGGGCTGGAACTAGTTGATCTTTAAGGTCCCTTCCAACACAAACCATTCTAGGACTCTTCATTCACTAGCTGAAAAATAATAAAAATAATATAAAATAGTTGTTGGGCTTGAGGAAAGGCAACAGATGAAACAGAATGTGTTCCTTCTGCTAGGTTTTATTTCAACCTGAGATGCTACTCCAGATGGTAAGGAAGAACATCCTGGCACAGCCTGACTTCCGTGGCATAGCTGGCAGTGTCAGGCTCTTTGCAGAAAGACATGCACTCCCTTCTTGAAGTCAGGAGGATTTGGCACTTCGTGTGATTCTGCATTAAAAGGGGAATTCCACTGTACCAACTTGCAGGTTCTCCACAGTGCACAGGTAAGAACTTAGCATGATTTTGTATCTCCCTTTGTAAAGGCTCTGCTATATTAATGAGGGTTAAAAAAAGTGCATTTCATCCAGTAGAACTCCTTAAAGGAAAAACAAACCTCTCATGAAAAGATTTCTAACTGAATTCGAGGCAAGTACTTCAGGGAGTAGCATATTAAAACAGTGTTATATCAAAAAGCACCTACTTAGGTGAAGACACTTGTGTCAGCTTTTGTATCACACACCATGTAGAAGCTACATACAGTGAGTGTTTCTAAGATCAAGAGTAAACACTCTTTAGCTCTTAAAAGCATCTGATGAGCTGGGGGACTGTGCTTTTGACTTCTATACTTTGTCTTTAAATCAAGATGCACTAATTTGTGCTCCTTATCACATAATGCCATGACTTTTACAGCAGTCAGCAGGGATGAGTCTGTTTCTGTACAGCAGCTGAAGAAAATGTCAAGTAGAAAGACATGCACTGCTCTCCTGATACAAATTAGCTTATCACGTAAATGGGGAAATAGAGAACTCTGACCCTATTATAGCAGCATGTAAGATAGTGGATTAACACTCCAGACTTCTAATTAATCACAGTGTGTCTCATCCTCCTGATTGCAGCTGAGTAGGCCATTCTTCTACGTTAAACCCACAGCTGCCCAGTATTAACACTTATCTGTCAGTACAGCGCCTTGTGCAGCTGTTGGCCAAGGTGACAATGGTTGAAAAATAGGCTTCAGAAATATTCAGAAACATCCTTACATGTGAACTATACCTTTATTGTGTGAATACTTAAAAAAACCCCCATAAATCTTAAATTCTAGGAAGTGAATAACACTCTGCTCTGCTTATGCTATTTTCTCATGCAGGTAAAAGTACAGAGCAGTACTATAACATGCACAAAGTATTTTATACAAACTACAATATTGTCAATTTTTACAGGTTTACTAAAATGGGAATTCCAAAATGTGTCACGTACATACCAAACTTATTTAAGATCACACAGATTAATCTGATACCACTTCTGAGGTAAACTTATATATCACTGAACTGCTACAACAAGAAGATCCATATTTAACTACTTATTTTTATTCCAACTTTCAGACCACATTTAAGAGGAATTCTGCAAATGAATTGAAGCCATTGAGTAAACAGACACTATGCTGACCCCAGAAAATATATCTGTAATAGGATCTCTCTTCTCAGTTTTAAGGCATGTGAAACCAAACTAAACTTTTCTCACCATCAAAAGCCAAACTAAGAATTTCTCTCCACAGAAAGACAAAAGTTATTTTCAAAAAGAACTATCTTAAGGCAATGTGCCACTACTACAGGCTGCACACAAACCACAGCTATCCTCCCCTGTTTTGTTTTCTAAAATCTGACAGAAATCTCAGTGGTGGAACAAAAGGTGTGTACTAGTACATATTCAGACAAAAGGACAAGATAGAAATTTAATCTAAAATCTACAGACTCTAAACAAACTCTGTATAATACGCTTTTATTATTCGTAACAGGCATTCCCTTTTTCATTTCACACTACAGAGAAACAGCAACGGACTGATTCTTCAGTTATCTGTAAAACTGTGGAAAAATAAAAAAACTGAAAGCTAACTGAATTTATTACATAGCATTACTGGACTTTCAATCCCCAGGTCCATCAGTAGGGATGGTAGCGAGGTCCTGGGTTGTAGGAGTTGTAGCCATATTGTCCGTAGTGGGATGAGCCGTATTGTCCTTGTCTGTGCTGCTGGTAGTTATTACCCCAACCTCTTTCTGGCCTCTGATTAGATCTGTAGTCACCGTGCCAGTTGTACCTGTCCCCTCTGAAATATCTGCCATCTTGAAACCTGCAATGAAAAGAAATATAGAGTTCTGACATAAACTGTGAAGTTTTAAAGAGATGAATGATAATGAACTCTTATATTTTACAGTTTTCATTGAAACTGTCATGTAAATGGTAATACACTCAAATACTTATCTATGACAAATTCATGAAAACACATCTACATTCATCTGAGATCAGTCATGAATTTCTTACTTAATACCCTGTTTGCTAAGGACAGTCTCTTTCCTAATACAAAGTACTCACAGGCATTAGGTGAACTGCTGCAAGTTTGAACAGAGACTCAAACAGACCATATATGTAAACTCAACCAGGAGGTCCATCTGTAGATGTATCAAAGCCACGTTCCATCCAGTACCTTCATGGTTGAAAGCTTTACCAAAGCAGGCTTAAGTACAACAAGCACAGAGATCTGCACATTCCCTAAGATGCGTGCGACCGCTAAAATACCACCAGCACAGTCTCCTGCAGATTTCCATACTCAAGACACTGTACCTTCTCAGTGGTACTTAGCCATTGTTCAGTCTAAATTTTGGCTTTTCAACTGTATCTCAATTCCTATTAACACTTGAGCTGGCCCACAGTTGTTTTGTTTGCAAATGGTGTGATGTACACAAACAACATTTGCATAAGGACAACTTTATGGCCACAGTGTAGATGTAAGAGTTCAAAGAGCCACAGAGTTTTCTAAGAATATTTCCTGAAACAATCACCTTTTTCTAATCACCTTCTTTTTAATAGAATCTGATTCTGTGTTTAACTTAATTAGAAGCTTCTAAGGTGAGAAAAAGTTAAAATGTTGTCCTCCTTTTCTTCAGATAAGGCACAAATCCTTTTTAGATATTGAGCTAAGAAGTCTTCCCAATTGTTAGATGGGCTGAGTTTAACTACTTTATATTAAAGGCTGGTGTTAATATTACCACATGTACTATATGCTGTAATTGTTGTTTTTCAGTCGCTCAAACGTCAGATGTAACTGTGCAAAATTCAATAAAAAGCTGTGACTACATCCTGAATAAATAATTCAAAGTATTTTGCTTTGGCAGGTAACATTGTACTTGCTAGACAGATTGGATGATTGATTTTACAGTCGTTTTTACTAGATAAAAGAACCACAGGCTAATCTTACAAAGTACAGCAAATATTTAGGTTATAAATTAAATGTTTATCTGTTGCTAGCTGTCCAGAATTCACACTATTAGCTTGTTCCTTTGCACATTTTACTTCCAGTTATCATCCAAGAGAAGATAGTCTGCTTAGTTTTGCAGAACTCCCATCTTTCCTGGAAAAATGTTCCTGGCTGAGCAGTAACAAACCCCAGGGCAATGGGTTCAGTGGTTCCAGTTCATTTTTTACTGAAAATCAAATTATTTAGTACTTTAATACACAATGCAAAAATTTTGTCTATCAGTACACAGAAAATATAATACCTCCACACTTTTCAGAGAAGATTATTTCTCTTAAGCATAGTTGCCCGTGAAGTAACAAGATACTTCTATTAACAGGACAGATTCCTAGATTTCTTCTGAAATAAATAATCATTTAACTATATACTCGTGAAACTACCAAGATTTTAAAAAAAAAAATCAGTACCGATCTCTGTTTCTCTGGTTGCCACCAGATCTGTTTCTCCATTCTTCAACTATGGGAGGGGGGTCTGCAGGGCGTTTCAGGTATTCTTGGTATTCTTTATCTTCTGATGTGAATCGATGAGCAAACATCGTTTCATAATTCGGGGGCATGTCAGCCAAGGAAGTCATTCTGAAAACTTTAAATGTGAACACAACAGAAGTGGCTTTAGCAATGTATGATGACTCTCATTGTAATAGCTACCAAAATCCACTTAATGAAAACAAAGCACAATGAAAAGTTACATTTAGATTAATGCAGCTGCTGATTTTTGGGCAAACACCAGATATGATTAATAGCAAAAAGTATTTCTTCAGAACACACTCCACAACTACTCCTAATCCACTTTTGACAGGAAAAACATTACTACGATCAGCTTGAAAAGTTTGCTAAGGTAAGGTATCTTGGAAAGCCTACAAATACACATAGAAGGTAAGCAAAATAATTAGGTTTGCAATAATTTATGTGTTAATAACTTGATTCAGGGAAAGGACAGCACCTAAGAGGATGTGAAATTACCTCATAATATGCCTCTCTAATGCAATTTGTGTTTAAGGCCTTAGTTTCCCTATTTTTATATATGTGCATTTGCTCTTCGGACATTGGTGCTATCTGGTACTGGCCATCAGAAGAAATCTGGCCCTAATAGCAGACACAGAATGAGCTCTACGCCCACTGTTTTAATGACCCCAGGTAATTTAGAGTATTTAAAGCCTTTGCCTGTAGACTTCCTGATTAAGCTCTTCTGCTGTCTCCCAAAGATTTGCTGACAGGACCGCTATTCACTTTGCAAACTGGAAGGAAAGGAAAGAAGGAAGGAAGGATGAAACTCTTTTCTCCTAGACCCCAAGAGGTAAAATATGTACCCTCACTGACCAAGCCCCGTTTTGGGCTTCTTTCCACTGTACCCACGAGCAGCTCGAGTATAAGGTAAGTGAGGGGTTTACAGGGAATCAGCACCGTAGTCCTGCGGACCGAACTGCCCTCTCGCCAGGACAGTGCAGGGGCTGCTGCCTCCAAACCCATCTGCAGCCCCCCCTCCACCAATGACGCAGCGCACCCCTCCCTGCACCAGGTGTAGGAGTTATTCCTGCAGGATGCCCAGTGACTTCATCCTCTCTTCTGCCATGAGCTAACCTCGTTAGTTTTTATTACTTGTCATCTCCAAGGAATTTCGCTCCTCGAGTCTATCCCGGCTCGGGGTGCGGGGGTAGCGCTGCCCTGGGGACCCCCCGCTGCAGCTTCTCCCGAGCAGCGGGCGCTGCTCCCCGCACGGTTCGTGCTGTTGACATCACACCCATCCCGCGGGGGCCGCTAACGGGGACACCCGTCACCTTCCTCCCCCTCAGGCCAAGCACCGAGCAACGGAGCGGACTGGCTCCCTCAGGGGGGCTCCCGCCGGAGCCCCTTCCCCTCACGGCAGGCCGGGCAGAGCTGAGGGGGGCAGTGAGTGCCGGCTGCCGCCCCCTCCTTCCCTCGTCCCCCACGGCCGCCCCCGCCATCGCCCCTCACCGCGCCTCAGCCGCCGGAGCCGCTCACAGATCCCGCCTCTTCCGGGCCGGGCCCCGCCGCTTCCCCCGGCCGGGCCCCGCCGTGCCCGGGGATGGGACGGGCCAGTCCGCCAAGTGAGGGTTTGATACAAAGCGCGTTGGCGTAAATAGTGTTGAGGTTTCTGCGGCACTGCTCTTCGCTGCCACGCAACGTTTTAAGGACGCGACACTTGAAATCACAAAATTAACTGGTTTGGAAAAGACCTCTGAGATCATCGAGTCCAACCTTTGACCCCACACCACCTTGTCTACCAGACCATGGCACCAAGTGCCACATCCAGTCTCTTCTTAAACACTTCCAGGTACGGCGGCTCCACCACCTCCCTGGGCAGCCCATTCCACATTCCAATGCCCAATCACTCTCTCTGTAAAGAAGTTCTTCCTAACGTCCAACCTAAACCTTCCCTGGTGTAGCTTAACACTGTGCTCTCGTCCTGCTGTGTGGGTTGCCAGGGAGAAAAGCCCGACCCGCAGTGGCTACAGTGTCCTTTCAGGGAGTTGTAGAGTGATGAGGTCTCCCCTGAGCCTCCATTTCTCCAGGCTGAACAACCCCAGCTCCCTCAGCCCCTCCTCACAGGACTTGTGCTCCAGACCTTTCACCAGCCTTGTCACCTTTCTTTGGAAACTCTCCAGCACCTGAATGTTTGGATTTTAACCAAAAGGTGCGACTGAAAAGAGTCGCATGGCACCCGCAGCTGTAACCCTGTGGCTGTCAATAATGGGATTTAAGTGTGTTTCTGGTATAAAAAACACCTTAGGGATGTGTTGACTGCTTCGAGGGGAAAGAAAGATGACATGAAGCCTTTTGGCAGCCAGATAGTTCCGCATAAACCAAAATAATTCTGTGTTGGCACTGCTTCAGCAACAGGTTTACGCTCCCACCTGGTACTGCAGATAGTGGTCATTCCTGTCACCTTTAATACAGGTGAAGTTATGTGTGAGCCTCAAAACTCGGTTGCTAAGCAAGGCCCTGTGCAGGTGAATGGCAAAATGTGGGGAATCACAGAATATGCCGAGTTGGAAGGGACCCACAAAGATCATCAAGTCCAACTCAGCCCTGCATGAGACCATTCCCAAGAGTCACACCATGTGCCTGAGAGCATAGTCCAATCGCTTCTTGAACTCTGTCAGGGTTGGCACTGTGACCACTTCCCTGAGGAGCCTGTTCCAACCACCCTCTGGGTGAAGAACCTCTTTCTAATAACCGACCTAAACCTCCCCTGACACAACTTCAGGACATTCCTTCGGGTCCTGTCACTGGTCACCACAGGGAAGAGATCAGTATCTGCCCCTCTTCTCCTCCTGAGGAAGTTGTAACTGCAATGAAGTCTCCCCTTAGCCTCCTCTTCTCTGGGCTGAACAGACCAAGTGCCCTCAGCTGCTCCTCAAACAGCTTCCCCTCAAAGCCCTTCACCATCTTCGTTGCCCTCCTTTGGACATTCTCTAATGGCTTAATATATTGCAGTGCCCAAAACTGCCCCAATATTCCAGGTGGAGAGCAGAGTGGGACAATCCCCTCCCTTGCCCAGCTGGCAATGCTTTGCCTGATGCTCCCCAGGACACAGTTGGCCCTCCTGGCTGCCAGGCCACTTCTGACTCATATTCAACTTGCCATCAACCAAGCTGTGCCTTCCCCTGTACTGCTGCCACCCGGGCTGTTACTGCTCATCTGTGAAGTGCCACAGTGGTTAAGAACAGCTCACAGCCTAAAGAATCTGTGATACTGGGGGGCCGTGTGACCCCCCCCTCGGAACAACTGGTGGCATCAAGACCTTCCTGTAGCAGAAATGGTGTCAGTGTCCCTGTTGCTTGTTTGCCTTGTTTCCACAGCGCTGATGTCTCTTCAGTGCTGGCTAATTTCCACAACACTTAAGCCAATGATTTTTAAATGGTCTCTTGTGCTATATATGAGAAATGGATTTTTTATAGGACCCTTTCAGAAAGCAATGGTTTTTTACAAGCTCTGCTAGAGACTCTATCACTTGCAGGCACTAGCAAAGCATAGAAACTGATAATCAAGTAGATCACTTGAAACAAAATACCCCAGCAACAGCAATAAAGGCATCCAATTCTCAAAAAATATTAGACCAAAATGACTGCCCTTTGTTTGATATAAACAGCAATAATTACAATCTGCTCTCCTGTGTGACCTACAGCAGGAGTGTATTGTCACTTGCAGAATAGATATGATGACCTCAATCCAAACAGCCTAATGCAAATATCTTAGCCTAGATAGCTAGTTCTAAACCAAACCAATTGTCATAGAGGCTGGGAAATATTATATTTTAGCTTAAGTTTTCCCCGTATAATCCCTGTTCTACCAACTGCCCTTTTGAAATGGGCAGAATTAAGTAGGATTTTATTTCTTCTCCAGACATGTTTCATTTTGATCAGTGGATATTGTAGTTTTGGGTGTGTCTACTGAGGATTTCATGCATAAAATTAATGAGATGATCCTTAATAAAAGGAGACACTTTTTTGTTTTTGAGGCTCTAGTCTGCTATTTCATGGGTGACATTTTTCATTAAAAGACCAAACTTAATATTAAACTTTTAATTACAGACTCAAGTCATCCATACAGTTAATCATGTACATAATCTAAGCATATATATAAGTTCTGTTGAAGGCACAGGCCTGCTGTAATGCTGTGAGCAGTGTATTTCACAAATTGCAGTTTTGCTGAGATGCTCTCATCAGCATATTCTACATAGAAAAACACTTGCAGGGAATGGCTAAATCAGAATGGCACATAATTATCTAAATAATATACATATACATGATGCTTGTGCTTTGTTTCTTTTTTCATTATGTGTCTTTATGCCTTATATGGGTTATAACATCAAGAAGGAGGTCATGATCCAATATCCTAAGCTTTCTCGTAGATGTACCGAAATTCAAACTGCATGTAAAAAAACCAAAGTGACAGATGATTTTTTTAGGGAATAAAGACACTCAAAAATTAATATTGTCATGGAGTAGAACTTTCAACACCCCATAAATGCATCACATAGCACATACCTACAGAATAAGTGCCCAAATACTTGAAAGGTCGAGCTCCAAGTGCTGTCAAGACTGAGAACTTGATAATCCACTCTTGCAATCTTTCTGCTCACTTCAAGGCTCTCTGGGTAATTAATGTGTTGTTTTTGTATGAAAACGATCTTGTAATCAACATCTCTGAAGTCTACTGTAGTGTAATAAAGCATCAAAGGGTTTGCTTTTTTTTTTCTGTGGATTTCATTATGTTAAATAACGTGCTGTTAGATGAAGTCTTATCTTCTGAATTTTAAACTAAGAGTTGTTCCTCTTAGCCTATCAGAAATTAATGTATTTTTGTAGAATGGATCTTCCTGACTGAACAAAGCAATATGTGCTAAAACTAGCAAAGTCTTGCTTGCCTTGAAACAATGGAAAATGCCAGTTCTTTTTATAACTGTTTAGCCTTGATAACTCATGCTGTTCTGTCACAGGACTTTGTATTTGATGTTTTACATGAATTCCCAGCTTCTGGACTCGTGTTTTCATTATACTCAACTTTCATTTGAAAATTAATTTCTAGCCCTTGTTATTACAGACACTTATTGGGAAAAGAAGTAAGTCTGCTCTACAGGATAACCAACCTGTGCCAAGAAGCAAAAGGAAAACATTATTCAAGTTTTATTTGTTTAAAATCTTTTATCTTTTGCAATTTTCTGTTTCTTTAAGACTAGGTTCATTGCTCTATCTCAGTAGAGCTTGACAGCTGTGACATTTTTAATGAAAAGTCAGCATGTGTCTATCTCAGTAGCAGGAGAAAAGGAGAACTACATTTTTTTTTGTGCATTTCTATATCTTTAAACAGGAGGAATCCTTTTTCTTCAGTGTTAATATCTACCTTGAGAAATCAACTAAGGAACTAACATCACTTGTAATCTGGGCCTGTCTGATTGAGGGAATATTTGTCTGTAAACGAATAAGCAAAGAAACCTCCATAGATGGTTATGGATGCTCCTGGGGATTTTTAGTAATATAGTAATATATCAGAAAATATTTTAGTGAAAATTTGTCTTTGAAACTCTGATTTTTTTCTTAGCTTGCTGAAACTGCTCAGTGCTTTCCTGTCAGCCAATTTTCCTCTCCCCCCCATTCTTTTCTCAGTGTCTCAGTTACAGTGTAACCGAAAGCCCGGTTTGTTTGTACAATGAAACCTGAATTCCCCAGATAATTTATTCTCAGAAATGGTGATGTCTGGCACAGCTAGGAAGAACAAGACTTTTTGTTCTGGTTGCAGCAGGTACAAAGGGCATGCGTGGCAGCCTTGTTATTGATTACACATAAAGGGAAGCTGTGTTTCCGTGGGCACAAGAGGCTGTTGTAAGACCACCAGGGGCCATCTGAGCAACTAATGACCGCCGAGTATTTGCTCGATCATTCATTGCACTGAGAGATAGGTAACCAGAGATCCTTTTCAGCAAATCTGCAGAAATATTAGGGGTTGTACTCTTTCTCTAGGACCTCCTGTGCTCAGAAGATCAGTTCTCATCATGGGATTTTATTCCTTTGGCTGGAAAGGATTATTGCCTGGATGAAGCTCACTTAAATAACAAGAAAGACGGAGATACAACAGCTGCTACTGACAAATGCCTCTGAAGCCCGTGCAGCTATTCTGTCAGATCTCTGCTTTGCCTTTGCTGTTATATTGTACAGTATCACTGAGCTTCAGTGTCTTTCACACACCTCCATATGGTATTGTAAAGTGAAGTCCATAAAGGAACAGACTGCGCCATTTCTAACAACTTCACTAAACTCAGTGCAAGAAATGTTTCCTTCCCATAACAATGACCTTTAAATGTTAACCAGCTAAAAAAATAACATTGTCCTTTTTTAAAAATGGGGAAATGCAATTCTTGGTGCTTGATTGTGTTACAGAATAACCATTTTTGTGCTGTGGGGCCCAATTCCTTTGCATTAAGCTTACAACAGTGTAATGTGTGATTTGAAGGAATTTATTCCTAATTTATGCCACTATGAAAGAAGGCTTTTAATTTCCGTAAGAGCTATTTCTGTTGTCAGTCTTTTAAAACTCACAGTCACATTAAATTATATTTCTAGCGTATTGTTCTTAAAACCAGTGCAGAGGTGGTGTTATCTGACTGCCATTTATACATATCTATATACATATGTGCGAATTAAAAATCACTACATTCCAGCTGCCTTCTTTTATTTTCACCTTTTAAACTGACTAAGCCAGCTGTGCCCTTTGGGGTCTATAAGAATGAATCATTTTTATTATTTTTGCTCTCTTAGACAGTAATTACAGGGTAGTGTGTTGTCTCTAGTTTTTAATATTATGGTGCCATTTTAATCCATGGTGCAACACCATTAACTTCAGCAGAGTTACACTAGCAATGAATTTGTCCCCAGGAGGCTTTTCCAAATGTTCAGTTCTTTCTTTGTGATTACCCAGAGGAATGGAGAAGAAGAAGGCAAGACAGAGGACCCTTTGATATGAGGAATGTAGTTCAAAGTGAAGTCTTATTTCTGCTGTTCATGGTGCTCCATATGTTCCTCATTTGGGGTGGAGGTGGGTTAGACCCCCTGAGGCACACACGCTGGGGCTGAAGGGCAGGCAGAAGTTTTTACATAGCACATCTGGTACACAGTTTATGTTCTTTCCCAGACATAGGTACCGTACAAGTGGAAGAAAAGGAAAAGAAAAGAAAGGAAAAGAAAAGGAAAAGAAAAGAAAAAAGAAAAGAGAAGAGAAGAGAGGAGAGGAGAGGAGAGGAGAGGAGAGGAGAGGAGAGGAGAGGAGAGGAGAGGAGAGGAGAGGAGAGGAGAGGAGAGGAGAGGAGAGGAGAGGAGAGGAGAGGAGAGGAGAGGAGAGGAGAGGAGAGGAGAGGAGAGGAGAGGGTCGGAGAGGGTCGGAGAGGGTCGGAGAGGAGAGGAGAGGAGAGGAGAGGAGAGGAGAGGAGAGGAGAGGAGAGGAGAGGAGAGGAGAGGAGAGGAGAGGAGAGGAGAGGAGAGGAGAGGAGAGGAGAGGAGAGGAGAGGAGAGGAGAGGAGAGGAGAGGGTCGGAGAGGAGAGGGTCGGAGAGGAGAGGGTCGGAGAGGAGAGGAGAGGGTCGGAGAGGGTCGGAGAGGGTCGGAGAGGGTCGGAGAGGGTCGGAGAGGAGAGGGGAGGGGAGGGGAGGGGAGGGGAGGGGAGGGGAGGGGAGGGGAGGGGAGGGGAGGGGAGGGGAGGGGAGGGGAGGGGAGGGGAGGGGAGGGGAGGGGAGGGGAGGGGAGGGGAGGGGAGGGGAGGGGAGGGGAGGGGAGGGGAGGGGAGGGGAGGGGAGGGGAGGGGAGGGGAGGGGAGGGGAGGGGAGGGGAGGGGAGGGGAGGGGAGGGGAGGGGAGGGGAGGGGAGGGGAGGGGAGGGGAGGGGAGGGGAGGGGAGGGGAGGGGAGGGGAGGGGAGGGGAGGGGAGGGGAGGGGAGGGGAGGGGAGGGGAGGGGAGAGGAGAGGAGAGGAGAGGAGAGGAGAGGAGAGGAGAGGAGAGGAGAGGAGAGGAGAGGAGAGGAGAGGAGAGGAGAGGAGAGGAGAGGAGAGGAGAGGAGAGGAGAGGAGAGGAGAGGAGAGAAGAGAAAAGAAAAGAAAAGAAAAGAAAAGAAAAGAAAAGAAAAGAAAAGAAAAGAAAAGAAAAGAAAAGAAAAGAAAAAAGAAAAGAAAAGAAAAGAAAAGAAAAGAAAGAAAAGAAAAGTGGGAGGAATATTCAGACACTTAAATCGTACTTCTGTGGAACTGCTTGAAAGTCAGAAAATGGAGTAGCCAAACGCCAAGATATCAAACTCATCATAATCATCAGGCTGTCTAAACTCCAACTCAGATGCTTTTTAGATGTCAAGTAATCCTGCAAGTGGGGATGTATGAATCAGTGCTATCACGGATTGCCTATTGTTAAGATAGTTGCAAAATACAAAGAAAGTACTTGCAGAAGTTTCTAGCACTAGATTTTATTCATAGTCAATTTTCTTTTACAGTTTAATTTTCGTTTGGGCTCATTTCTCATGTTCAGAACCAATCTAAAACATTCAAATCTCCTGCAGTGTGGAAACACCAACTTGTAAATTAAATACAAATTAGTAGCACCCAGCTGAGTTTGGAAGGGGAATTAAGAGACTTTCCTCTTTGCTTTCAGGGAGCAGAGTGGGACAGGAGCCAACAGGCCGGTTGGGCAGGGGCCCATCCCAGGCCCCCAAGCAGGGCTGCCCACAGTCCACAGCTGGCAGAGCTCAGAGGGGCAGACAAGTTCATGGGGACTAGACAAGTCCAAGGCAGGTCAGAAATTGAGGTCAGCCCATGGGTCACTGCCCAGATGAACAGGGTGCGTGGCCAGGCACGACACAGCTGGGTCTGCAGCGCCGGGCCGGGACCGAGGGCCTCCATGGCTGGGGCAGGGGGGCCAGGGCTGGTCGCGGCAATTAAGGGCTGTCAGTGCATTCAGGGCCCTGACATGCACATCTGGTAACAATTGCTGTTGTGTTTAAATCAGAAACTCAGATCCTTGCAAAACCCAGGATCTAGCGGGAGGAAGTGGTTATGCCTTTCAGCAAAGGTCTAGCATTTCTCCTGGGTTGGGCAGCTGATGCGGTTTGCCCGTTTCAGTCCAGTCGGTTGCTTCAGATACAAAGTCAAAATTCAACCTCTAAAGATGATACCTAAGTCTCCTATTTTACTCCCAGAGTCTCCCTTTCCTGAATGGTGACATTCCCTGGGCACTGGAAGCTCCTGTGTTCTCTCTGAGGCCCAGGTTTTAAACATGCCCTTGGTGTCAGCCCCACAGGTAGATGTGCCCTGAGGCCCCACTCATGCCCATCCTCCCGAGTCTGTGTGCAGTGTGTGAGCACATGTTCAGGTTCTGCTGAAGACAGTGAAACAGAACAGCTTTTCAGTGTTTTGTTCCTTCTCAAGGCTGAGGTCAGTGGAACTGGCTTAGGTAATGCTCCCTCCATTAGATACTAAACATGGCTCTCCCCAAATGGTTTTTGGAAGAAGCTGTTAGCACAGGAGTTTGTCTCCCTTCTTTCCCTTTTCTTTGCACGTAAGGAGAGTTCCTGAATGTTCTCTGCAGTTTCTCTTAAGTTTAAGAGCCATTAGAGACAGCAAAGGCTGAACTATAGGCCAGCTTTTTACTAATTCAAATTTGGAGTGTCTTTTTAATGTGAAGCAACTTTTTTAAAAATTGTAGACCAGAATTTTCCAGAGCTGCCAATCTGCAATGAGACCACACTGTGCTACAATGAAATAAGTTGTAAGTGAATTAGCTGAGCTGCAGAGAAGCCTGCAGGATTTTGCAAAGCTGGACTGAGCAGTCTGCTCCCTGTTCTGACATTGGCTTGCCACTGCTGTGCACTCCTCTGGGCATCCCTGTGTTATCCCTTGCTCTACACAAAACCTGGAAACTCTATGGACAGGGACTGTCTTTTCATTTTATGTCTGTGCTGTGCTGAGTCTGGGTTCTAGTATGGGGGTCTAGGTCACCACTGCTCTGAGTAGTAATATCTCTCCCTCCTGTTACTAAATTAGGACTTGAGATCATTCTTTCCAGCAGATAAGGGTTCCTAATCTTTTAGGAGATTATGCTGTGGCTGCCACCCCTCTGCATCCCCTCCTGCCCTCCCAGGGACCTCTGCCTCGGATGTCGAGGCACACTGTCCTTGCCTGCCTCAGTGTTACTGTAATTCCTTCATCTTTGCCCTGGACTCCTGCAGCAGTTTCCTTTCCTGGAACCCTTCCACAGTGCCACTGGTCCCATGGCCCTGCTCACCCTCCCAGGTTCAGGTCTCTCTTCGCCACTTCTTGAGTTGTGGCTGCTTCTTCCCCCTCCCCACACCATCTGCAGAGCTGTGCTATGGGGGAAACCAGCTGCTTAGCATGACAGGAGTCAGCTGAACTTTCTGGTGCTGGTTGGGAACCAGGGCAGAAGAACATGCTGACTACTCAATAGTCTAAACTCAAAAAATACAGAGATATTATTATGGAAAATTCAAAGTTCTATGGAGAGTCATTAAGAGCAAGCTCAGAAAATCTCACATATAAATGAAAACCACATGGTATTTTTTGGTGATATGTTGAATATGATTGTTTCTTGTTATGCTATGGCTGCTCATCTTAAGAATAATACACAGTTATTTTCTTGGTCTTAAATGGTGCTGTGGGGATACCACAAACTTCCCAAATAAAAACTTTAATTAAAAAGCAAACGTTAATCTCCAAGCAGTAGCAACTGCAGCATATTGCAAGATAAGACTTCACCAACCTGAAAAACTAAGCAAGATTCTAATTAAATCAGAGGAAAAAAATGATGAACTAGATATATGTTTTATTTAAGGATGGCAGTTATATAAGATATCAAAGATCTCTCAGTTGCTATCTGATGGAAAATGTTGCTGCCAGATCTCAGAGACGACTTCCAGGGAGAGAAATCCTTGTTCCACTGGTTCCAAGTACTGTTGGGATTTTTCCTTCTGTGTCAGGGCTTTGCAGTGGCTCTCTCTTTGACTCGGAAGTCCCTTTGGTCCTCTTGAAAGCTGCAGGTGATCCAGTAATGAAACAATGTGACCTCATGGTCTGAGGAACCACCGTACTGCAAGTGCTGCCATCTCTCCAGCCAGGAACCAATGCAAAGTCCTGACTATTTATGGTTATTAAAGGTCCCAGAGCACCTTTTGAAAATTAAGACTCTTAATCCCTGTATGAGGGCCAAAATCTATTTTCAGTGATGCCACTCTGGCTATCAGCATTTCCTGTATTGTTCCAGATGGAGATAGTGTTGGCCATTGCATCCTATTCCAAGCTGCATGCTGAGCTCCTCTCTGGTTTGGAACAGCTGATATTTTCCAGAAACACCATGCTGCACTGATGTGTGAAGGGATCTCTATGTATCCCCCCTTGTCTCACAGGAATGGAATGAGGATTAATCAATTATGACTGAATCATGATTCCAGTGAAGTCAAAAGAAGGGGTTTTTTTCCATTAGCATCATGGGGCCAGGGCTGGCTTCTGTGTGGATAGTATTGTTTTGAGATACCTGCATGTAAAAACAATGGAAAATGCAAAGCATTACCCTGTTGAAGGTCTCTGTGTTGTGAGATACTTCTTTAGCTGGAGAGGAAAACGCATTTTAATGGCTGTTTCCTCAAGAGTTTACTTATTTGTCACAAGAAGCGTTATTGCGCTGGAGGAAATTCCGTTTCACTGAGTGTGGCTTTAAGCATGTGATGCTGCTTGGCTGGCATTTGTGGCTTTACATATCCTATGCATTCAAAACATGCTTTGTTACGCTTCCAGGGCTGGCTCCTGCTCTTTTCCCAGGACAGCTTATGCTGAGGAATTATATCTCAAAAGCCGTGTTCTTAAAAACAGTAACAGTTCAGCTTTAAATACTGGAAGAAAGTTGAATACTGAGTAACAATAGCTGCAGGTTATTCTCTTTGACCAAATGTTAATTATTCTGGGCAAACAAACAGGAGCTAAAAAAGAGCAACTCTGGCTAGATTTCTAAGAGACTGCAATATATTTCTTGCTTAGATCTTCTGTCACATGCCAGTTATGATGTCACATTTAAAATTGTAAATCAATGTACAAGTTGGACAAATGATATCACTGAAAAACATTTTTGCAGGGTCGCCTAACTTCTCCCATGCAAACATAATAATAGTACATCTCTCGTGCAAATATAGGAAAGAGTGGTCATGAACTATTTTGGGAAGAGGTACTCACCAGATGGACACAGAGAGAATATTTAGTCAGCCACAGAGGAGCAGAAGAACAGTAATAAATATTATTAAAGGTGGTATAGATGAAGATTAGCCTATTCCTGCAGGAAAACTATCAAATTAAACTTAGAAAAATGTTGGTACATTCACAATATAAATCATGTACACTTCTGCAAAGGAACAATAAATGAAAATTAGAGGATATGTGTCATCCATACTTTATAGTGTTGACTTCATTTTTTCAAATATGTAGAAAAGGTTTTGTATATTAACATTTCTCTGTTGGCTAAAGATTAAATTAAAACAAAACACAGCTCAAAGCTTTTCTGGAAGTTGTAAGTGTTCTGCTCCTCTTTCCACTGAGTCCCATGGTGTTAAACTGAATTGTGTAACTGAGTGCTTGGTGTCATCTCCCATGACAGTGCACAGGGATCCCTGCCCTGGCTCCAAAGCCCAAACTGAGCTTTGGATAAAAAACTTGTTATAATATTATGCATGGCTGCTGCTGCCTGCCATCCTTTCAGTGCTTCTTCTAAACCCAGGTAAGGACTCTGGATCTAGAGAACTGTCCTCCAGGTGCTGCAATCATGTCCCTAAAATGTTGGGTTGTTTTTTTCAATATTTGCATTGCCTAAAAGTTTTGTTCTGATTTTTCAAAGAATATGGATTTTATACACCCCCCAAGGACTATGAAAATTCCCCAGAAAAGTGGAATCTGTGTTTACCATTAGATATGAGCACTTTATAGCTTCTGTTAATTAGAATTATGCAAGATCAAATTTAAAAGTGTTGACAATAAATACTTTCTGAGAAGTAAAATATGGAACTGAAAGAGAAAAAAAATATTATGTTTATTCAACTGATTGGTAGTAGTTTTGTATTTTGTTATCCAAGTATTGTTGCAGAACAAAGCTATATTGGGTAGAATTAGGAATGCAGAAGCTCTCTTTGTGCTGCTCTTATCCGGAGAAGACATGCAGCCCATCTTGCCACCCACTAGATTCCTTCAAAATGCTTTTCCTCATCAAAGTGTTCCTGGGATCTTTGTTTGTGGGTGCTGTATTCTTATTGCTCTTTTGTCAAATACTAGACATAAGGACTGGTATAAGTCAAGGTCTTTAACTTTATTTGAAAGCGATATAAATTTAGGCCAGTAAGGTTGGGGGTTTTTTGTTTGGGGGTTTTTTGTGAATTTTTTTGTTTTGTTTTCTAATGCATTTTGGAAGCATTAAAATAGTAGCCTACTTCTTAAATACATCTTAATTGCTTTCCATAAGACAGTGAAAGGTGCAAAGAGGAAAACTCAACACTTTTTTCTGAGAATAGTGCAAAATACAGCTTTTGTGGTGACAAACAGTTTCCTTCACAAATCAAAGTTATCCCTGTCTGTGAAGAACACCTATAGCTGGTGTCCTGGACCCTTCCAACTTCCTATCTCTGAGTCAGGTCTTCTATGAACTCAAGGTAATTTCTACCCTTGAAGGAGAGAAATCTTTTGCTTTGTTGCCACTCATGTCCTTCCAAGCTTTAGTGAGAAGTTTGAGGTGCTCACCACTATACCTCGACCATCAGGTTTCGTAAATAGGCTTGAAATCCCACATGGCTTCATTCCCCACTTGGCACTCTCTTGGTACTGCTCAGTCCTCTGAGAATTCATCCAGGTGAAGGATCCAGATGCCTCAGCCCACAGGGAAATACATAAGCCTTTATCTAGGTTTTGGGCATTCATGTAAATGAATCAGACCTCAGGTCTAACTCAGGGAAATGTCTTCCTTTTCCAGCAGGGCAAGCAAGAAGCTGATTAAGGGGCAAAGTCTGTTGGTGAGTAAACTGAAAAAGCACAAAGAATGAAGTATTTTGCACCAGCCTGAGGGATGAATTCCTGCAAGCAGCCAAGGCAAGCACTTTTGGAGAACTAAAATGCTCTGAAAATGTCTGGCCCCAGCCTTTCCGCCTCCCTCCTGTTTTACATGGGAATCGTGGTTTTTTTGTGAGAGGGAGGGTGTGGACACAGTGAGGAGTGACCCTTCAGGGAGGGAGCTGGAGATAGAGACCTGCCTCCTGGGAGAAGGTCAGAGGGGAAGCAGGGTGACTTGGAGGAGGACAGGTTGAAAAAAGAAAAAAATCCCACATTTCTCACTACAGTCTCTAGGAACATCCCACATTGCCTTCTCATTCTCATTTCCTCCCGCTGATCTGCCCTCCAGAGCAGCTGCAATGAGCCTGGGGGTGTCTTTTCCACCTCCTCCCTCCTTTCCAGCAGCATGACCCTCTTGCCCAGCTCTCTGACCCTCACCGGACATTGTTCACGTGCCGCAGAGCCCGGCACGGTCAGCCCGGCACAGTGGGTTCATTAAAAAGGCAGCGTTTAAAATGCCAGTCTGTGGTTGCTTGGAAATGAAATCCAACTTCGGTATTATTTTCGAGCTCAGATTTTTGAATCCAGAATTCCATGTGACGGAAGAGGTGGGTATTTAAACAGATGTCTGCAATTTCTTTAAAAAATAGAGATTGAGTTACAGATGGTAGAAAGGGCCTGAGAATTAAAATCTCTTGAGCTACAAGCACATTTACATGTGAGAAAAATGTTTTGCTGGAATGTATGGTCATACAATTCTGCATGTTTGAAAATCAAGCTTTTTTTCACCAAAAATGTGAATATCTTTTCCCTTCCTTATTATCTGTTTCCCTGCTAGTAGCCTTGGCTGTCACCACCATCGTGACAGCCAAGTTGCAATATGAAGGTCCTGTTTCTAACAGACAAGACATACACTTCTCTCCCTCTCCTTTCTCTTGTACAATTTGGCCTGCCAGGACCAACAATTTTGATCTGAATTAGTTTAAAAGAAAACCAATCTACCCTATGTACATAACTGGTGCCTGATTGCTGTAACTTCCATTTTATAAATCCCAAATAAATGGAATTTTGTGATATAAGCCTGGAAGGAAACCAGAGTCGTCATCTGTACTTGTGGATGAAATTGAATGGTTTTTTCTTCTTTTGGGATTTAAAAAGAAAATCACCAAAATAAACTTTGAGTGAAAAAGCCGATAACTTCTGAAGTGCCATATGAAATGCAAAGCACTGCATATTGGAAGGGAAAAATGAGCACATTTGGTACATTTTTGAGGAGCAATTCAGGATCCAGCTCATCAGCTGGGAGACCTGTGCATGCCTGTGCTTTATGAGGAACTTCACTCATGCATATGTGCTCCAAAAAAAGCAGTATTTGTGTGCATATGAAACAAGTACATAGACTTAAATACAAGCTGTAAAAGATTTACATGCAGTGCTCCTCACCTACTCTGCAGTCCCAGCCTGTCCACTGCCAAACCAGTTCAAATTGACATGATCTCAGAGCAGAGCAGCAAGACCCACTACCTAGAGAAGAAAGGTGCCAGGTGACCAACATTATTTACTTTACAGTGGAGTGGACATAATCAAAGTGTCTACATCAATGAAAACATTAAGAAGGACAATTGGGATTATCTGTTTGTTTTACCTTGAAAGTACACAGAAATAGGTCTGTTAAGGGAACAAGGTCTGCTCCAAGTGTGAGACAACAATCCCACAAATGTTCAGGGTCAGTGTGCACTCCTGTGTCCCAGGTTTCTAGTAGACCAAAGTACAAAGGATGCCTGGAGGATCTATCCCAAATTGTGTATTAATGCTGACAGATGTTCTCTGACTACACCAGTATTGTTAGAAACTCAGCTCTTACAATTTTGTAGCCTTCAATGCTGTGCTGGGTACTCACATTCAGGGCTGCAGTCCTGTGGTGGCTGTAGGGCACTGTTCTGGTTTTGCTGACTTTCTTTACATGTCTATGTCTTCTCTCTCTAAAATCTTATTTAATATTATTTTTGGTTAGCTGTATTTGTCTTCATTGAGAAAGCAGCATATACCACAGTGTGACAAGACAGCTCTTTGCATTTACAGAAACATCTGCTTTGAACTGGTACTCGAACATTTCACAGGACAACTCTTTAAAAGCGAGGTAGAAACTGTGTGTGCACTTTCTACAACTCCACTGAGATAGGTGCTTCCTGGCACTAAGCAATTATACATATAAGAATAAACTGAAAGAATAATAAGAGAACATTCAACCTACTATTTTAAAGTTGATTGACAAAATGCTTTTAAATTAGTTTCTCCCCTTTTTCCTTTTAAAGATACAGAAAGTAGTTCTATTATTTTGGCTTATTTCTGAAGGAGGCTGGAAAGAAAAACTTTTTTTCCCTAGAAATTATATGACTTGCTGGAGGACTTGTTAAAGGTCTCAGATGTTTATTATGAGCTCTGACATTTTAATTGAAAGGACAAGTGTGTTGGTTTTTTAAAGTAAATAAATCTTTTGTGCTAATTGTTTATTAGGTATCAGGTTAAGTTGGTTTTAACAACAAATATTGTAAATCAGAGCATTTTGAACAGTGCGATTTAAAATCCTTTCTTTTCTCAGTTGCTCATCTTTAAAATTTTATATCCAGTGATATTATAATTACATTAGTTCTCCATTTGTCAGGAGATTTTGGAAACTAATTTTCTGTTTCAAATGTAAAAATCAAGAGTTTCCCAAAGCTTTTTCTGGTTAAACTCCTGGATAACATCTAAAGCTAGAAAATGGTTGGTTATTTGTCAAAGGGGGGAAAAAGGGAACTGGCACAGTTCTGTTGGAGCAAAAAAATGCAGATTTCACCAATCTACATGGAAAAAGGAGAAAATCACAGTATTGAATATTTCATTTAATACTATCTGCCATGGGAAATAGAGAGAAGACTATCTTGAAGTATAATAGTTGAAAAAGACTAAATGGCAGGTTTTCTGAAATAAAATTATATCTAAAATAAAATAGAGTGGCAAAAGACAACAATAGTGAAAGCCAAACAAAAGGAGAGAACAGAAACACTGAGAGAGAGGAAGAGCCCAGTGAGCTCTTTGCTTTTCAGAATGCAGGCTGGGTACATACTCCTGATTGTTAGATCAGCTTTCTGAAAAGAATATTCACCCTGTATCTAGGAATCAAAAAATTATAACTTTAGGAGGCCAGTGGGAATAGGAGAAATTTCTCATCTAAAGAAGTAACATCCATTTACAGAGTGTGGATATTTTTATTGCTCAGCTTGAATCCTACCAAGGGATCCTGTGCCTTCAGTATTTTGAGTCTTCCTAACCGTGCCACAGTAATAAGAGCACAGTTGTGAATACTAAATGAGGACCGAATTACCATCATGTACACATCCTGCATCTGAGCCAAATCGGAAATGAAATATCATGTCACATGTGAAAGCATAGGAACTGATTAATTCTGATAGCATATTTATAGTTCTCATTTACAGAGGACTGAAAATACTTTAAACAACTGGAATGCTAAATTATACAACAATAATGTAAATCAATGGGAACTATAAACAAATTAGGACTCTGATGGTGGAGAGGTTAAAGATGGAATTGTCTGTAGAGCAATTGCTTCATTTGATGTTAATAATGTTAAATGGTTTACATGAGATCTGGGCCTTACTCAAATCCACGGCTCTTTTACCATTGACTTAAATTGGGGGCAGGACTTCATCCTCTTTTTGGCAGAGAAAAGAGGACAATAACAGTGTGCCACACTTTGGAAAGAGCAATATCTCATCCATTTGGAAGAAGAGATGGAATTTCAGGTGAAGGGAGTGCACTTACAGAAACCCAAATATGAGGAGAAAACTGGGTTAACTTGCTGTCTGCCAGACCAAATGTCTCAGGGTACTTGAGAAATGGGACCATAATTGTATCTCTTCTAGAAGACGGTTGTACAAAGAGCATAAATGAAATGGGAAGGCCTTAGGAACAATGTACAAAATTTTGTATCATGTGAATTTCACAGCCAATTACACTTCTATAAGCTTAAGCTTTATTTTTATAATTGGGGATGAAAACACACTCTTGAATACAAGATTGGAAAAAATTAAAAAATTAGAAAATGGTAAGGCAACTGCAGTTCCAATTTCCAATTTTCATCTTAACATGACACATATAATAAGTGTCTTATCCCATTTTGATCCAATTCCATTAGATACTTGTAAGTCACATGCAGCACTGGTTCATAAAACACAGCTTTTGGATACTCACCAAAATGAGCTAATTAATCAGAGAGGACCAAGACAATTCCTCTCTGATGAATGGAGTGTGTAATTTAACAAAATGAGGTAAATGGTGTAAAAACAGTGAGATAAAATGCTCAAATTCATGGTAAGAGTTTTTTCCACAAGATTGCTAGTCTGCTATTTTTTCCCTTCAGAGAATACTACCCTGCACTGTTTCTCCTAGAAAAGAGGAATGGTCACATCAAAGCCATATTCAAGGATGCAGGCCATCATGAACACAGAAGGATTGTCACTTTTTCCGTGACTATCCCTGAGGAAAAGGAACCTCACCTTCAGATGGCAGAACAGGACATGGGAAGTCTTTTGACATCAGTGATTAGGTAAGGAGTTAAGTGTCCTTCAACATCCAAAGTGACCATCTGACCATGGTAAAGAGAGCAGGTATGTTGGAAAGGTGTCATCCCACAGCCCTTTGAAAATGTCTGTGTAATTCACCTTGTCCTTTTTTTCCTCATGACATAAGACTTTATTTGAGTGTATGGGATTGAAGTTCCATTTTGGTGTTCCAGACATTGGGAAATAGTTGTCTGTCAGAGTGGGAGACAGTTTCATTGTCCCTAGTGGGAAGGTTTTATGTTGCTGGCTAAGTTTTCCATTGAGACTTCCCATGAGGTCCCCAGGTAATACTGAGGACAACCCAAGTTATTGCACACAAAGTTAAAGCAAGTGAACATGAAGTCTTTCCCACAATTTCTATGCTTTCTTGGAAAGAAAGGATAAATCTAAGTGAGATTTGAAAAAATAGATGAAAATAATCACTCTTGATGGCAGGGTATTAATTATAACTTTGTGTGGGTGAAGTTAAAATTCTCTCTTATGTGTGAATCGGGCATCTTTTCTCCACGAAAGAATAAGTGTGTCTGTGTAGCACAGTCCCACAAACACCCAAATGAGCAGGTCCATGGCTCTGCTATGGATTTGTGTCCTGTGATTGCCGGTCAGATGTCAGTGTCACCCTCGTAGCTGGGCAGCCATTATACAGCTCTTCCACATTAGTGCAATTTTTCCTTCCATGGACAGGAATCATCCCTCTCTTTATTTTCATGAAACCTACATGATTTTGTGACCATATCTGGCAAAGATTTGGGGCGGGGCTGCAGAGGGCCAAAGGAGAGTCAGTCGTCCCGATGGGATTCACCCTTCTGGGCACAGCAGCAGGGTGCTGGCGGGGTACAAGACCCAGACCTGGACTGTGGGTCTGGGTCTGCCAAGGCCAGCGCTCAAATGGGGTTGACACGGTGCCGTGGCTTGCAGGCTCAGCACGCACGGCCCCCATGCCCCGCATCGCCCTGGGAACACGGACTCGGAGCGTGAAACAGCCCGGGGAGGGCGTGACAGAGCGAAAGAATCGCCTGCCCGTGTTTCACCAGGCATCCCTCGGCGTGGCATCCCCTCGGGTCGGAAGGGCATCCCCGGGACCCGCGCCGTGGCCGGGCCGCGGGGCGGGGGCCGCCTGCGGGGCGCTCCCAGTGCGGGACAGCCGGACCCGCACAGCCGGTCCCGGGCGTGGGCTGACCCCTCTGGCCGCTGGGCTTCGACGGCTGCGGGCGGGGCGGACTGGGGACACCCCCACAACTTCACCCGAAGTTTTCTGGCTGCCCCGTCCCCCTCCGTCAGGTCGCGGCCCCTCCAGCGCCGGCACCGGCGGGACGAGGCACCACAACCCCCTCCCGCGGCTCCTCGCCGCCCGCCGGGGCACAGCCCCGCACCGCCGGGGCGGGGAGCGGAGGGGCCCCGGGGCGCGCCCCCCGCCCATCCCCGCCCCGCCGCGCTCCGCCCGCCGCCCCCGCGCTGTGCCTGGCAGGGCGGCGGTGCCGCGGGAGCCGCTCGGTGCCGCCGCCGCCCGGGAGGGAGGTTATGTAAGGGGGGAGGGAGGCGGCGGCAGGAGGAGGAGCGGGAGGAGCAGGACGGCTCGCTGCCGCCGTGCAGCCGCAGCCAGCCGGGGCCGGGGCGGCCGCATGTGCGAAGTGGGGACGCGGCCGC
The DNA here is from genome assembly GCF_036250125.1 of Pseudopipra pipra. NCBI lineage: Eukaryota > Metazoa > Chordata > Aves > Passeriformes > Pipridae > Pseudopipra > Pseudopipra pipra. The sequence goes on along the minus strand of NC_087560.1, from coordinate 11,450,520 downwards.
CGCTGGCCGCCGAGCGCGGGGAGCCGCCCGGGGGTGCCGCCGCCGCCGAGAGGTGCCGAGACATGGGGTGAGTCCGCCGGGCCCCGGCCACGCGTGGGCACCGCGTCCCGCCCCGGCCCCGCCGCAGGTGCGCTCGGCGGCCGCGGAGCGTGGGAGAGCCCCGGGAGCGCTCCCCAGAACCGGCGTTTTATAGCGTAATTAATCACTGACGCCCGCCCGGGAGCGGGCTCCTGCCCGAGCCGCCGGCGGAGGGAGAGCACCGCCGGCACGTTACCGGCGGCGAAATCCCCGCTGGAGCGAGCGGGGAGGAGCTCGGGGTGTCGCGGAACGGGGAGCTGGTCCGGGGTCCGGGGGGTCCGGTCCGTCGCCGGGAAGCTGCGGGATGTGTAGCGAGTTCATTGTCAGATGCTTCACTCGCGCTGGTTCAGCGAGAGCTCTGGCTGCTGGAGGCACGCGATAAACTTGCCTGAATTGTGCCAGTTGTTCCCTAATTTGCGTAAATATTTTCCCCCTTGTTTATTTTTTTTTTTAACGTGCCAGAAGTCTCTGATTACATGTGGTGGCCTCTTGGAGAATTCAGCTTGATCTTTCCAGAAATGAGTCCGGCATTTTTCCTATCCTCTAACTTGTATGAGGGGACAAAAGCTAAATGCTGGCATTAGGGCAGATTGTGAACTAAATATGTGGAAACAGAGGTTAAGGTTGTGCTTTTGACTTGAACTATATATAGGTTTAAGATTCTCTCGACCAATATGTCTTGGAGGTTTCCAAACCCACACATTTCATTTACTTTCTTTTTATCCTATTATGTTTTCTCACACCTTTTCCTTGCCTCTCCTCACCCCCCTGTGGCAAGGAATCGTTCTCCAGTTCTGAGCTTACTCCTGCTACTTCCAACTATCCAAATTCCCACTATAAATATGTTTATTTTTGTGGAAGGATATAATTCGAGACTATATGGATAAATAATGAATTAAAATGTCATGCATGTGTCTGAATTTGATACCCAGGAATACTGAATAGAACTACAGGGGCAGAAGGAGAAATAGGATCTAAGTGAGCATCTCCCTGTGTTTCACTTAAGGATTGCTAGGGGCTCATCTTCTTAATTATGTAAAGTTTCACTGGAAAATAAAACAGAAACTGTCTTTGAGGTTGGAGAAAGATGCATCAAAACCTGTGTGGGGAAGCACTGCCCCGCTTAGTCCAGGATGGTCAGAAACAGCCATCCGTGGGAAACTTGCCTCTGTCACTCTATCTGGGTGTCTCTCAATGCAAATATTTTTGTTGTTGTCATTTTTAACCGTTTCCATACTGGTAGATCAGTTTAGCTGTGGCTTGGAGAGAATTGAGTGAAAGATTGCGGTGGTCCCCCATCCCCTTCTGTCAGGCAGTTGTAGCTCTGGGCTCAGTGTGGTCCTGCTCTGTCTCTAGAGCTGTTCAGGCTGCAAAGGACTTGAAGACTTTTAAGAGCTCTGGTTGTGCTCCTGTCTGTGCTGCTCCACGTTAGGTCATGGAGACTTGTACAGGGAGCAGGCACGTCCACCAGCCTGGTTCAATACCCTGATTTAATGTATTTCACTTAAAGTAAGTTATTTCAGTCTTACCCTGGTGCTTGTGAGATCAAGCTCCCAGCATCATTCATTCCCTGGGTTTCAGCGTGGGTTGTACACACTCATACACTGTACAGAGTGCAGATGAGGTGTTTTTTGAATATACATTTTTTCAGTGTCTCATGTCGTTTTCTTGCCATTCACCTTTCTGATACTGAGAACTTGGAAGTGTGTTTGTTGTAGCATTGCTGCAGCTGTGGCTTAGCACACTTGACCCAGGAGCAACTCCCCAGTTTTCCTTCCAGTTCCATCTCTGCTGGTAAATCCTTCACCTCTGCATGCTCTAGCTTTTCCTTCTGTGAAATGGTCACCTCTGTCTTTGTGAAGCAGGTTGTGGTCAGAGGACAGAGCTCGGTCTTCCTTACTTGAAAGAATATATTTTGGCCCAGGAGTTCCAGTGGGATTTGCTTCCTGGGCACATTTTGGTGTCACATGTGGGGCATTTTCTCATAGAAATTGTGACAGCAACTTGATTCTTAGCTCTTAAAATAGTTACAATAACTTGATTATTAACTCTTAAAATATTTTTTCTTTTACTTTCCTCTTTTTTTTTTCCTAGGGGTGACCATTGCTAATGATTCATTTAAATGCTGCCTATGGATTTGGCAGTGACTGATGGTGCTATGAAACCTGATATAGCTACTTGAGCTCAGCAAAGCAAAGCTATTTAAATTGCTTATTAGCTGTGAGCTGAGCTATTTAAACTGTTGGTTTAGTTCGACTTACTAGGCAGCAAGCTAGGTTTAAGTTTTACAAAAGTAATTTACATGTTAAAAAAACCCCTAATGCCTGTAATACAGGGGATATGAAAACAATGCTGTAAAAAAGTGTCCAGGAAATAAAAAATCTGCTTCAGTGCCCATTAAAGTCAATGTGAAGGTTCCTGCTGACTGAAAACCATTGTATATTGGTCAAGCCACTGTTAAGGGTCTCACTGGACAAATGTTTACTTTAAAGGGAACAAATATTTTCCTAAATCACCACTTTCTTCTACCCAGCATATCTGATAGCTGCTGTTTACCTCAATAGTCTCAGAGCTTAAACTTTAGCTATTTGAAAACCACAGTGTAACACATTTCCAGCTGTAGAAATCTTTGTCTGAAAATATCACCTGCCTTGTCTCTTGGTGTTGCAAGCCAAAGGCTATCACAGTCAAGAAAGGGGCTCTGATGTTAGTGAGCTGTACCTACTCATCTAATAGTTTGACCTCAATTTAAGCAGTGTAAGCTAAATATACAGTTATAAAGATGCTTGAGGTTTAGGTCTTAGCTGATTTAAGGAGGTATTGGGTAGCGCTTCATCTGTGTTTAAATTCGTTTACTATTTTCATTTCTGTAGTAACTTTGTATTTCCTTATCTCTCCATTACAAAATATTTCTTGTTATGAGGTGTGTGACAAGTATCCACTTTAGATTAGACCTGTAAATCACTTCACTTGTGCTGAAGCTGTTATTTATAATATCTGTTGGATTAAAACTCAAATCAATGTAAATACCCTCTAGCAATAAAATTGAATGTTAGATATGTTTTGTAAATCATATAAAATTTAAAACGAGGCCTCTGACTGTTAGAAATTATTGCAGAAAGCTGTACAACCATGTAGAAGTGTGTGCTATACAGGTGATGAACTAGCTCACAGCACACATTTCTTTTGGCTGACATGAGATGTCTTCCCTCTGCTGCTTCCTCGTGGGCTAATGTGATAAATTAGTCCCCTCCAGCTGGGATCAGTCCATACCTCCCCCAGGTGGGCTTTGAGCCCACTAGCAGGAAGGTGGGAAAAGATGAGTTTCCAAGCCTAGATCAAGAAATGAAGTAACCTCATCTTAGGGTGACTGGACTCTTGAACAAAACTGTTCTCCATGTAATATATTCATGGAAAGGTGCAATTGGGGGCTATATTACTGAGGGCATGTTTAATGTTTTTATTATGCAGTGACATTTAAGAGATAAGGAAAGTCTGCCTTGCACTCTCCCCTTTGCTGTCAGCAGTAGTAATGTCCATTGGCCAATACGTGGCTTTATCTGGGGAGTAAAAGGCATGATGAGTGAGGGTGAGGGAAGAAGAAGGTGAAGGAAGCAGAAGATGTGATGAGGCTCATGTTATAGGAAGATGTTAATTTTGAAGGGTGTTCACTTTCCCGGTACCAGCAGTACTTTAGAAACCATGGTGATAAGCTTTGCCTGAGAAGCTCCGTGGCAGGGAATAGTGTGTTGTAGAGGAAATTCACCTTGGCTTTCATCCAGCTCCTGCTGAAATCCATGAGAGTCTTGCACCAGCTCTCTTCAAAGTTTGGCCAACCCATCTGTCTGTGAGGAAAGGAGGCATCCTGGGACCCTGGGAGTGGCACCTGCCTCTCACTGCAGTCCAGGGTCCCTCAAAGCAGGGCTGGGATGAGCATATGCCCAAACACAGCTGAGTTGGTACTGTGAGCTCAGGGGCTCTTTTTTTGAGATTTTAAGGTCAGCAGCTTCAGTTCAGTTCCTACCATAGCTTGGGGGGGGGGGGCAGATTATATCAGACATCATCCAACTGGTGTTGGTGTTGTTCAAGGAAAGGGACTGAGATCTGATAGATGCTGAAGCTGTTTATCTCATGTTTTTTGAAGCAGCTGGCTGGGGGTGCTTGATTCTTCACATCCTTGGCTCCTTATGTAGATATTCCCATTTTACAGAGTAAATATAAACAACTGCTGTTCTGATTTGGAGGTTTTGGCATCTCTGTGTACAGATACACGTCTGTACAAAATCCAGTGGAAAAGTCAGGTCCAGAGAACTCTAGTTCTGGAGCAGTATGTTTGGTTCACTGAAATGCATGGGAAAGCTCCATTGACCTCAACAGTATGTAATCCCTTATTTAGGTTGTTTATGTGTGTTTAAATAAGGTTAGAGAGGCAGGGATCTTGGTGGGGTGGGTAGAGGAAAAAAAGACCAAATAGCTAGATCCTTATGATCTGTGTGTGCTTAGGGTTTTGGTGTGGTTGCATTCAAGTGAGTGAACAAGCCTCTGGTAGAGTTTCATCCAAGCCCCATTGTCTCCTCTCACAATTATGTGAGGAGTTCATAGCAGTGCAGACAGATGCACATAACTGAATTTAGGCAAAAATCTGTGTGAATAAGCTCTGAGTAAAACATGGTATTGGGAGAAATTAAGAAATAAGCTAATAAAAGAGTAGCAGAAAGAAATTATGGAGGAATGACTGACATGAAAGTAGATTATACTGACAAGAAATTATAAAAATGTTGTAGGGTCTGCTAGAGATAAGTTTAGCAAATGACAATAGGAAAAATCTGCCAGTACCACAACTAGTTTGAGTCCTGTGCTGCAAATTTCTCCAACATTTGCTCATATACAGTATGCCGTAGAGAGTGAACACAAAGAAAACTCAGTGCTAAGAGAGTCATCATACTCAAGTTGCTTTCAGCTGCTAACTTAATTAATTACCACTGTTAATTTGATTATCACTTGAGAAAAAATTTATAAATAAAATATTCTCCACGAAGTTGAGATGTCCCTCAAGCCCTTCTTCCTATTTGAAAAGAGAATGGTCTCCTGATAACAAGGGCATCATTTGAAATGTTAAAAAGAATTATTTGATGATCAGTTCCTTTAAACTGAAAGTTTTTTAACTGATCCAAGATCTGACCAAGTGTCTTAAACTGTTCTTTCAAACATATTCCCAGCGTGACTGAAACAGGCAGAGAAGGGCAGTGAGTTTGCCGAGAACCCAAGAGCAAGGGCATCAGCCTGGTTTTACATCTAGATTTCCTGCAGTGCTGTGTATTCATTTTATTCATTCATTTGGCTCTATTATTGTGGTGCCTAAGATAAATAGCCTCACCATGAACATACACTTAAGGACACACAAGAATTTTGAATCAGCTGTTGGTTTTCCTGTTGACTTTGTGATAGGGTGTGTGCAGAGTGGGAAGGTCCTCGCTCCTGAAGGCTGCTACATGTTCAAATGTCTGTCAGCTTTCACCTTGAATGCTGTCTATCGCCTTTGTGCACTTTGTGCACCACAAATACAGCATGTGACTTGTTTATAGTGTGATTTGGCCATAGCTCTTTAGGATGTTAATGTGCTCAGGGAACATATTTCAACTATGTTTCTCTGATAATTCAGCAGCACGTTGTAAATAGCTGACGATCCTGTTATTAAACCTCAGAATGTGACAAGGGCACTGCTTTCAAACAAAGACGAGAAGTGTGTTTAAGCTTGAGCATTAAAGAAGCACTTTTAATGGCAAGAGCAATTAGGCAGGGAACAGACAATTAGTATTGGGGAAGGTTGCTGCTGCGCCACAGCCACACATCACCCAGCACAGGTTAGGGACGGTGTGAGTAGGGATTGTGTAATACATACTCATGCAAAATGTACAAGATGGGATTGGCTGATGCAGTTGATCTCTGATTATATTTTTGGTGACACATCCTAGCTGCTCTCTGCCTGTTTGCAAAAGAAATCTGCCCGCTGCTGCCGGCTTGGATGTGCTTAGCTCATGTGTGACACGAGTAGCTGGCTGCTTACTCCTCATTGACGTAGCAACTATTAGAGGCTATTGGATCCTCTTGCATCACTCTGAATTGCTTCGTAATGGGAATTTTGCCACTGGGGTCAGGATTAAAATGAAGATAATATTTTAAATAATTGATGGTCGAGGTGTTTTAGGATTTGTTTTTTAAAAAAATGGATGTTGCTGGCTGACATCAGCAAGTGGGACAGCCTGCTTAGTGACTCATAGGGGAGCAGGAGGCTCTGCTGTGTAGGTGTTCTAGGATTTGTGGGCTTCATGTTGAAGGCTGGCAAGACTGGGAGCTTTAACTGCAAAACAACAGTGGCTTTATCGTGGAGAAAGAGCGAGCAGATCTGAGACAGGGGGAAGAGGGAAAAGAGGGCCTGGTGACAGAGGTGTGAGCAGTAGTGTGTGCTGGTTACTGTGCAAAGCCTGTTCCCTTCAGTGGCATTGCATCCTCCTTTCCTGCCTCCTCCATGCACTGATCTGATTTTATTTATTTGACGTGGCTTATCAAAATGCAAGATTGTAAGAATTCCTGAAGGGACAAACTGTTTCCTTTCCATCTGGAAGTTTCACTGCAGCCTACAGGATTTAGAAGCTTGAACCCTGCTGCAATTCAAAAAGAAATTTTCTGTAGAAGTTGCACTTTTCTGCCTACACATCAAGAGGCCAGGGAGAGCCCTCCAGAGCTGCCAGTGTTGTTCCCTGTTAGCATTTTCATTATAATAATAATAATAATCCTACAACTGCATTCTTATCAGGCAACGTTTAGTACCTCAGTGCAGCAAGATAGCAAAGGCCTCTGTGGAATATGTTTAAAAATATGTAGCCAGCTTGTATTGAGTTGCTTCTGCTTGTACTGAAGATCCCTCCTTGTGGACTGTGAAATAATGCTGTACATGTACTTACTGAATAAATACTTGCTGTTTGCCTCTGCTTAACACTTTGCAGTGGATTCTCCTCAGATATGGAACTACTGTATTTTTTGGGCGGGGGGGTGGAAATACAAAATTTTAATTTTGTGTGGCGTTGAAGGGAAACGTTAATTTTATGTGTGGAGGTGTGACCATCTTTTTTTCAGTATTCATTACTTACTGTTTCACTCCTGGAAGAAGTGCAGGTAGTGCAGCCGGAGCTGGGGAGTATTGAGCAACACTTTTGCTTTTGAAAACGTGGTACTTCAAGATGCATAGTCTCCCCTCATATTAATTGCACTGCAGTGACTGACTCAAGTTCTCTGCTGTTGGTGAGTTGCTCTGTAAGTCTGTAACAGCAACACTTTGTTGCCTTTGTCTCATTCCCAGCTTTTATCAGGCTTTTGTATTCCAGCTTCCCACTATGAATCTGTTGCACACATCTAAAATGTCTTCCTGCAGTTGTTTAAGTGGGAACATGTGATCTGTTTTGTGATGTTGAAAATTGTCAATAAGAGCATTTGAAAAAAGCTGGAGAAGTTCTTTAAAATGAGAAGTGTAAAATGTCCCCAGCCAGCTCTCAGGACTGTGCTGGGATGCTGAGCTGCTTGGAGGGTGCGTGGGAAATGTGGGGAGAGTCTGACACCTTATTAGCATTTATTTTGGAAATGGTGATGTGTAAAGAAGAGTCAGGATATCTGTTCTGGTGGGTAGTTCAGACAGTGGGACAAACTGTCTGGCAGCAGTGTAGTTGTCCCCATGTTGCCCACAGCCCCAAGTCCTACAAATCACATAGATAAAATTTTTGTATGAATTGCAGATGTAAAACTTGCTTCGTGCCTCAAAGTGGGACATTTGGCTTGCAGAGAGGTGATGACAATTGCCCTTGGAGGGTCCTACCTTTTGGGATAGAGCAGTTTCTGGCATGCAGGATGATCTGATGCCAATCCTGAAGGGGATGTCGTCAATCCCTATTAACTTACTTTTTCCCAGAGCTGTCGGTTTGGATTATTCTACTGTGTCTCCATAAGCACACGTCCACTATGTACATGTCTTGACTTGGAAGTGGGATTTCTCAACTTGAGAGCCATAAGCTGGTCAATTTAATCTCATTCCACCTTTATGCAAAGAAGGAGGTCTAGGCACTTTACCCTCTCTCTTAAACACCTATTTAGCATTTGTGCACTTTCCTTTTTTCACAAAGTGGGAAAACCCTCACAAATCTGGTTTGTTTTTTTTTTTTTGTCTTATGATGAGTCTGTACGTGGTGTGGCCTGTACATGAGTGTACCTATGCACTGCCCCTCCAGGTAAAGCCCTTACTTCTTACACTCTCATGTAGTCCAATCCCCTGATAGCCCCAAAGCTGAAATACTCCTCCCTGACCTGGGAGGTTTCTACCCAGACAGGACAGTGCCACAGTGCTCGTGGGCACGATGCACTTCAAGGGCCCAAGTGCTGCCCTTGAGTATTCAAGAAGGAGATAAAAGTATCTTTGGACTCTTCATGTACATATAAAATTCAGTGATTGTCATAGTAATCCTCTCTCCTCCAGCTGGGATAGGGAGAAATTTATTCTTTTTTTAAATAATAAAGGAGATTCAGTTGCCTAAAACTTAACAGCACACAGGTGAATGAGAGCTCTCTCTTTTCATGATTATTTTTTTTTGACAGCTGTTTGTTGCTTATGTAGTCCAGTACAGGAGACAGCTAATTTGAAGTTGCCTGTTGTTTATAGTGGTTATAAACTTGTATTTAAAGTATCTTCTAAAAATGCTCATTCATAAAAATCAGTCAAATTTGGTTTATGGTCCTTTTCAAGAAGAAAAGAAACTGGCTTGACTGAGAACAGGGATCTGTCACTTCACTACACCCACCCAAATTCAAGGGAGTTGAATTAAAAGCTTGAGTGTCTAATCTCAGTTACAATGAAATACAAAAACTGTGGAGCAAGGACCAGATCCCACGCTCCAGAGAGGGAGTTGTTGGTTTGGGAGTTATTTGGGGTCGAAAGGGGGGCTGCTCATCTCCTCCCAGGCAAATCCAGAAGTGTGTTATGTGTCCCTGCTTCCTTGGGGAGTTTATCTTTCCCCTCTGTGTCTCTTTCACCTTCCTCTGTGCTTTGGAGCGGGGAAATGGCCGTTTGTGCACAATGTGAAATTCCACTTTGTCTTTGGAGAGAGCTGAACGACAAATAATGTCTTTAAAGTTTCTGTGTGATCCTCAAAGACATTCCCCAGACAGAAAGTTCTGAGCATCTGTTTTTTGAGACCTTCAAAATTGCATATTATGGAAGATGCATCATCTTTCAAGGACATAATCATGTGCAGTCTGATAATCCCAAGCAATCTCTTTTGCCCTGTTTAGACTTTTCTGGGGAGAAAGGCTGTGGTTTTTGCAGAGGGCTGTAGGGACAGCTTCCTTCATCACCTCGACCAAAGCCTGAGGTAAACACCTCTCCTGTGCTTGTGGTTACCTGCTTTTCCCTCTACAGGGAAGGTCTGTTCTGAATTTTTCAGCCTCAAAGTAATTATCCTGTGTATGTATTGTTCAGATCTTCGCAAGAACTTTTCTCCATTGAGTTAGAAATTAGCATTTCAAATTCTATGGGGGAGAAGTTGCCAAAGTTTTTTATATTTTAAGCTTAGAATTTGGAATGGAATCAAAATATCTAATCTACTTTGCATTCCCTGCTTGGTCTTTCCTCCCTGCCTTATGAATTGGCATCCTTGTCCTTAGGAGGGAGGGCAATATTGTGCAACTCTGTACAGCTTCTCTTGTTAAATATCAAGGTAATGTTGCCCTGATTTGCAACACTCTTTCCAATAACTGTTGAATTAGCACAAGTGAATGAGGTTGTACTGGAAAGGGATTATGCTTGTCAACTGCTATACAGGATGACCTCTGAATTATTGGCCAGAAGAGAAAATAGACACACAACTGCTGGGAACGATTTGGGATGGTTCAGTGCTGTCTGTTATGCCATAAAAGAACAGCTGATTTCCATGAGTTAAACAGGTTGGTCCAAACTTTGCACCTTGGAGTTAAGTTACTTTTCCTCCCTTTCTTTTCTTTTTCTATCTCCTTTTGGCACTTCTCCTTCCCCTGCGGTGACATTGGAGCTACTGCTGCTGCCTGGGGGGAGGACAGCCTGGCTGGTGCCCAGGGTGGCAGCAGCTCCAAGCCTGGGTCAAAGTGTTGGCTTGGAGGCACATGGAAAAACACAGGGCAAGTCTGGGTTGTCTAGGGAGAAGTGGGCCACCAAAATGCTTTTTCGCTGCCTTTCAGGGGTGGTAAAGCTTCCTAAAAGAAAACTGTGTTTAGGGAGTCCTGTAATAGAGACCTTACAAACCAAATCGATTTAATTCTTAGGGTGCTAAAGTGTGAATGTGCGAAAAGCATAGTAAGAATTTCTCACCAGTTGGCACCTTATCCTCAGTGGCTGAGCGAGTACTCGATCCATTCTGCATACCAACACCAGGCACTAATTTTAGATCACAGGGACTACGAAGAGTGCAATTTCTGTCTTTTGACTTGCTGTATTTTACTTATGGCAAGCAGGGGAAACTGGTGCATGAACTTTCTCCTCCAGCAAGGGAGGTGGCTGTTTCCACTACCAAGAACTTACCTACCATGAGCGTACATGCCAAACAAATTACTGCAGAATATAAAACATTATTTTTTAATCCTATTTTAAAACAAATAAATGTTCAGAATTTTGTTCTGAAAATGAAGCAAAAAAATAATTTAAATTGTGTAATGTAGGTTGTTATTCTGGCATAAACATCTCTCTAGAATTTGAGCTCATTTTGCTCACATTTGTTTGGTATAAATAAGCAGTAACTCAGATCAGAAGAGGATCATGTCTCCTGCATGTATTGTCCCGTTGTTAGAAGGATGAATTCACTGCTGCATATATCTCATAAAAAGATCAAAGCCCCACAGCAAAAGTATCAGTAAAGGATGCAGTCATAAGCATTTTCTGTTGTCTTTGGGATGTGTGTCAGCGTGATGTGCTTTACTTGCATTTGGTAAACACACTGAGCTACCAGCTTTGTGCTGAAGGAGCACTGCAGAACTTAGCAATGGCTCACAAAGTTGTCAGTGAGCAGGGTGAGCCTCTTGTCACCATCCAGCTGGTTTGATTTGTTTTACAGGGTTGCTGGGGTGTAGTTCTGTCCCCTCCCAGCTAATTCCTCTTTTGGGAGCAGACATGGGGATAACTAAATGTATATAGTGCATGTATAGTCATAGAACGGTTTGAGTTGGAAGGGACTTTGAAGATCATCTAGTTCCAACTTTGTCATGGGCAGGGAAACCTTCCACTAGACCAGGTTGCTCAAAGCCCCATCCAACCTGGCCTTGAACACTTCCAGGGATGGGGCAGCCACAATCTCTCTAGGTAACCTGTTCACTGCCTCATCACCATCACAGGAAAGAATTTCTTCCTATTATCTAATCTAAAGCTGCCCTCTTTCAGCATTTAGTCATTACCCCTTGTTCTGTCACTAGATGTCCATGTAAAAGGTTGCTCTGCAGCTCTCTTGTAGTCTCTTTAGGTTCTGGAAGGCAGAAAATCCCAACTCTTTCAGCCTGTCTCCATATGAGAGGTGCTCCAGCCCACTGATCATCTTTGTGGCCTCCTCTGGACTCATTCCAACAGCTCCACATCCTGCCTATGTTGGGGCTCCAGGCCAGGATGCAATACTCCAGGTGGGGTCTCACAAGAGCAGAGTAGAGGGGGAGAATCATCTCCCTTGACCTGTTGGTCACACTTCTTGGGATGCAGCCCAGGATATGACTGGCTTTTTGGGCTGCAGGTGCACATTGCTCGGTCAGTCCTAGTCCAGAGACCCTGTGTTCAGTTCCTCCAGTGTGTTTGCAGTTTCTTTTCAACCAGAGAGAAGAAGAGGAATGAGAAAAAAATACCAGGAAAAGAAAGTGTTTGTATCAGTGCTGCCAGCTGACAGGGCAGCCGGCGTATCAAGCAGCAGATAGTGGCAACTAAATAAGGGCAAGGCAGAAGAGCTAAAATGAGTCCCACAGTCCCCTGGCGCTCACACAGGCTCCAGCTGAGGACCCAGCACACAGCCAGTTTCATCAATAACTGCGATACCCGCAGGCCCTGGAGCCTGCGTGGAACGGGAATCCTGGGAGAGAGCCCAGCCCCAGCGTGCCAGCCCATCCAAGCCCATTGTTTTTATCCCAGTTCATGGAAAAATTATTTCAGATCATCTCATCATTTCAAACATTTTGGTAAGTGTTAATATACTTTCAGCTCAGTGGAAATAATCACCATATGGCTGTAAGATTTGCCATCTGTCCAGAGATGCTGGAATACAATTAGTCCATGTAGTCCATTTATCAATCTATAAGTGACAACATTCACAGTCCTGGCAACTTCGGCTGCTGACAGAATCAGCACTTGCATAGGGCCTACCTGTCTGCCCTTATTACATCAATATATAAATGAGATGGAAAAAATCCCATCATTCAGCTGTGTCCTTCACCCTTGACACAAAGAAAAAAGTCTATATTGGTGTAAATGAGACTGAGGAAATGGTATGCCTTAATTTTTGTAGCACTAATTGGATTTCTTTATGTCTAACAGACCATAATTTGATAAGGAAAAGAAAGATTTACTTGCAGTTGTTCAATCAAGAGATACCAGCAGGACAGAGTGTGTCACAGGGGAAAAAAAATACTATGTCCTCTCCTGTTGTATTCATTTCCAAGGCAAAAAAAGCTAAATATTACAAACACAAGGAATGTCATCATTTGCATCATACAGGTAAGAATTTATTTTCAAGGTTTCTTGTTTGACATCAGAAAAGCAAGAAGTTGGCTTTTCAGAAGAATGAATAATTTTTTTTTAAGAAAAGGTCAAGGCCTTTTCATTTTAAAGCTCCTAATGATCTGACAGTATAAAGTTCTGACTTTTGACTACTCCTGCCAATCTCACCCCAGCAGGCATCCTAGCGTGGCCCCTCAGAACTGCCATATCCTTGAAACTGGAGTTAGATTTGGAATATCCAGAAAATAACTTGAACTTTTTATTAGGTTTTATTTATTACCCAAACTCATCTTGCATAATAAGTTTATAATAGGAATGTGTGCTATGTCTTGTTTATTCTACAAATTTTCAGCCAGCCCACACTAGTTTTTGAGATTCTGTTGACAGGAGAATGTAATTTTTTTTGGCATATTTGCATTATAACACGTAGTTATGCACTGCATAGCATGAAAAGTGGTGATACTTGAAATTAAATCCTTCCATAGCCCACACCTCATATAACCTGTACCTCATGTAACACACACAAAGTTGGAGGCATTGACATGGAGAAATCAGAAGTGCCAAGGGAGCAGGACTGCAGGGATCAGAAATAGTTGGCTATTGAGGTTCAGGAACTTTTGGGATAAGTTTCTCCCAATATTACCTGCAAATATGCACAGTTTGCAGTGTTAGCAAGCTGTAGGGGTTTGGGTTTGTGGGTTTTGTGGCAAGGGAAGTGGTGTTTGTTTTGCAGATACTATGTTTCTCATGAATAACCTGTTGGTTATGCTTTTCAAATTAGTAGTTTTTCTCTCTGAAACTCAGGAGATTACCACAGTATCGCTGCTTTTGCGCTAGGGCTGCTGACAGCTTTTTATACCAACAAATAATGTACATATCTGAGATCTGTACTGTAAATCTGATGGTAACAGATGGTGTTATATTTTTAAAGATCAAAGTGAATAATGTTAGCTTCTAAATGTTTGAAATTTCCTTTGTGGTTTTAACTGGAAGCAGAAGAAATGTGTCGTGTTATTTTACTGGCTGCTAGGAGATACATGAGTTTCAAAAACTCTGTCCGTCAGTTCCAGAGAGAGGTGCTGCCTGCATGTTAGCAGCAACCAGCACACTCTGGTTGTTGATTCTATTAGTCTATTAAAATCACCAGAAAATTGAAATCTGCTTCTTTTCAGACAGTCTAATTTAAACTGCGTTGAGTGGGGAATGAGGCTGGCTGTAGCCATGCTTGTGTCCAGCACCTTGCCCTTGCCTGACTGCAGCTGTGGGGTTCCTGGCTGTGAGCACAAGGGCTGTGCTTGCACTGAACCTCTCTTTGCTGTTTTTAATACACTATCTTTGGTGCTCTTGACTACCTTTGGTGATTTTTGTCTTCTAGACGACTTGCTCTGGTAGCATCAAATCAATTTAAACATGGCAGTGCTGTTGCCAGCCTGGTGCTGTTCTCAGCGCAGGCAAGTTGATACACGCACTGAAAACCCCACGTGGGCATTGGATTGCATTTTTCTAATCTCTTACAGAGCAAAGTGCTTATCCTTTAATTGCTTTTAATTTTTACATCCTTAAGTTTCATTAAAGACGTGCAGCCTTGTATTAAGCCATCTGTTTGCACCCCTTTTCTTGAAGACTAACGAAGCACTCAGCCCTGAGTGCATTATTAGCCCAGGTGCTCTGGTGGCAGCATGTCCCAGCACAGGGCACTTGCCCTGCCCTGCCTGTGCTCCAGCACGTGCTGGTGGCCATCAGGACCAGCAAAGCCCTATCGTTTGCTTCTGACATTATGGCTGGTAGAATTCCTTATTTGATCCTTCAGGCAGTAGATCAAAAAGAGTTATACAACTTGTTCTTTAAACTGAACTGATTGGCTTTTTTTTTTTTCCCTAGTGTAAGTGGAAGAAAAGCCTCAGGGGAGAGCATTTGAATAGGGCATGGGAAAGCATATCGATAATTACATGCATGGATTAGTGCACAAAAGTACTCCCCTCCAAGGATCTGCTTAGTGCTGTGGCGTTTGAAATAATGGAGTCTTTAATCATATTATTTTGCAATAGTGAGGCTTTGATTATGCCACTGATTGAAATCAAGTTTTCAGATTGCTTTGTGCAAAGATAACCTCATCAGCCATGCAAATTCCTATAGCACGGGGGTTGGGGAGAAAAAGTCCCAAACATAAAGATGCTGCCCTGGTGGCGTCAGTGGGTTTTACATGGACAAACACATTGTGTTTTACTTCAACCTTCTGTTTGCAGATACCTGTGCTTTGATCATATATCCTCTGACATTTAGCCTCTTCATTTCTTAAATAAACACCAAATAGCATGTACAGCCTCAAAGTACCCCAAGCCTTCTGCCATGCAGAAGTGCGAAGAGTTAAAAGTAGCAATACAAGACTCCACTAGCATGTTAAAGGAATTTTCTGCTGGTTTACAAATGCAAAATAAACTATTCTATTTCTTTGAAAGTGTGTTTGCATTATTTCTCTTCTTTGATTATTTGTCTCCAGTGCCAACTGTAGATGTGTCTGATGTCTGACAGGGGGTGAGGAAACCCAGGAGTGACTGGGGCTGCTGGCACCTCATTTCCCTGGCAAGGCCAGTGCTGGGGGGTCCTGGGCATTGCTGGTGGGATGGGTGAGGGCTCTCAGGAGTACTGCCTCTTTTTGTATTCTGCTTGGTGCAGTTCAGGTCTGTACACTGGCTTCTTATTTCTCCTTTGTAAAACAAACCAGGCAGCCCCTATAGTGTTTCATCTGTGCAGGAGAAGACTGATGGTGGCACAGGGCTGCAGAGCTGTGGTTTTGTCCAGTTTCTGCTGGCCTTCTGTGACAGCAGTGGAGGCTGATGTGTGCCTTGTGGGGGTGAGCTGAGTGTTTCCTGCACATGGGGAGCCCCTGGGCTGGTTCAGCCCTGTACATCCCACCACAATGAGCTTCTATGGGGTCCCTCCTGCTCCAGCTGCCTTTGTGCTGTAACAGAGCTCGCTGAAAGCTTTCTAGAGCAGCCCTGAACATGTAAAATACAAGACCAGTGTGTGCTGGTGCTTCATCCTTCCCAGTGCCAGCTACATGGGGTAGATTTTGGTCTGTGTATGCGGGTCTGTGATCCAGAGCTTGGGATCAGTGACATCCCCTTGTGCCCTGAGGTGGGCACTACAGACAAAGCACTGGGGGAGAATGTGCTTCTGTTCCTACAGGCCTGTGCTATCCAGTCCAGGATTTACACTTTCAATTTACAATGGCATTTCTCACTGAAATATTACAACACAAACATTGTGCCACATAGGAGGCTGTGCTAAAAGCATTAACTCCACTGAAGCTGGAGTAAACACAGAGGAGGTGATTTTTAACCAAGCAAGAAAAATAGGATGACTCTGGGGGGCTGTTCATGTGCTGATCCAGACTCTTTTGTCACAAGGGTAGGAGAGGTGCTGGGTGTAAACAGAGTACAAGTATTTTTTCCAAAATACAGAGTTTGAATTTATATGTATGCAAATAGGAGGCAGTGTAAACGTTACTGAGGGTGCAGATTTATGGATCCTTTTTCAATGCCTTCTCGTGAAAAATCTCGGAATGGTCAGAGTTACACAACCAGTTTTATACTCATGTGTCTCAACTTCTTTTTTTTCCAATAAATAACCTTACCTATGAAGGATTAGTTCAGGGTCTTCTCAGTTCCTGTCACTTGCGTATAATTGTTTATTCACAGTGTCTTGAAAGGTTAATAGACCTCTGGAGATAGCCCCAAAATAAAGTGTGAGCTTTCTCACTGCCTGAGTTAAGCCTTTTAATTTGTATATTGACTTCATAAAGGCGTAGTGGTATTGTGAGACCTCACAGATGTTACAATGATTTTCAAGCTGAGAGCTTTTGTCCTCAAGATTTATTCTTTTGGATTTACTTAGGTGCAGATCAAAAATTAGTTTAATTAATGTCTGTGCTTTTAACAGACAATTCCTCTTTAGCTAGCTAGTTGTATTCTTATTTTTTTTCTGTCTAAGTAACTGGCACTATTATGTTTCCTACAAATGCAAGAAGCACTTTTGCTCATTGTATTGTGTTTAAATAATAATGCTTATAAGTGAAGGAAGCTAAAAAGATGGATTTTTATCATGAATTTCTAGTATCAAGTGGGCACCAGAGAATCATGACTGGATATTTGAACGAGTTGCATGACCTTGCCCTTGATTAACACTGCTGCCAGATTCAGCACTTCAACCTCATTGTGAGGAGAGTGGTCTGCCTAAAAAATAGGCATTTCAGCAGCTGAAAGACTGGAAAGAAGGACTTGGAGTAAATTCTATTTTAAAAATAGCTGTTTCTCTTCCTTGTTTTCTCTCTTTTTAGGAGCAGTGTAATTTCTGTCCTAGTAGTCTGGGTTTTCCAGAAGTCATTCCCTGTACCTTCTGTGCACCCCCAATTCCACCCTGCGGCAGGGAATGCCACCTGAGAGGACAGGGCTTGGCTGGCGAGTACCAACAAAGGCACTTTCAGGAGTGCCTGCGTGTTTTTTTCACCGAGAGAATAAAGAAGAGCAAAACCTGGGAGCAGCTGTCCCCTGCCAGCCCAGCCCATCTCTCTGGGCCAGTTTTCCCATCCCTGTGTACAATTGATAGCAAAGCCTCCCTCTTTTCTCTTCCTTGTATTGCTCAGGGTTGTGTCTCCATACTTACAAGTAATTTTTGCCATGGAAATACCTGCATGGGGAGGAAGGACTGTTTGCACTGCAGGACCAACAGGAGCTGGAGGTGGGTGGTTTGCAGGGCTGGCATCCCATCCCACCCTCTTCCACAGTGTGGAAGAGCAGCTCTTAAAACCACTGATAGTTCCTCTCTGCTCTGTAAGACTATTAATTCTTATAATCCTTTCTTTTGTTCAGTGGTGAATATTCAGCTGTTGATTTAGCCTTTTAAATTCAGGTAGTCAAAAACTTCCCTGGGTAGATGTGGTATAAAACTGCCCTGCAATGACAGTGATAGCTAAGCTACAGAGAGAAAATGAGGTGATTTAATTTTATTTCCAGGCTTGCTAGTGTCTCTGTTATCCTGGGATGCCATCTCGCTCTCCCTGGCTGTTTCTTCAGGTGTAAAATGGAGTCATTACCCACCTGCTCACCTCATGCTGAGTTTTGCACCCTTGCAAGTTGAAACAGGCTCTTATTTGCTTCTGCTAGTTGTGTGGGCTGGCAGCCGGCACCAGAACCTGCCTGTGGCAGCTGACGAGATCTGAGTGACCTGGATTAATTAGCATATGGCAATTTGGGAAGGGAGCAAAATGCCAGTTTGCTGCTATCACATCCAAAAAATGTGCAGGTTTGGTGTTCACCTCTCCCCAGCTCAGCCTGTGCTGAGTGGGCCCAACCTGCTGTCCTGGTCCCTGCCCCCAGCCATGATCTGGGCAGTGATGGACATTGAGGTGACAGTATCTCAGGGATTGGGCTGAGACAGCTGAATTTGCTGTGTTGTGCTGAGTGTAAGGGGGATGCACTTGCCTTGACTGGAGTGTGTGCAGAGAAGTGAGAAGGGGTCCTCTGACTTTGTTCTCGGTCATCATTACGAAGCTAATCTTTGTGGTTTTCTTTTTTCTAAAAAGATTTTATCCAAGATGCCCCAAGTGTCCAACATGTAGAGGTAACAGGCTGGAGGATAATGGACTCTCATTTTTGCTTGGAGCAAAGATCAGTATTGTGCATTAACTGCAACCGCTGTACTGATTGCGGTATTGCAGTGTGTGGCACCATGAACTGCAACTTCTGCCCACAGCAGTTATGCCTTCATCAGAGGAATACCTTTACTTGGATTTTGGTGTTTTGGGGAGAGAGGTTGGTTGTCTTTTGAAGTTTGAGATGTGTTTGTATGAACTAGTGAGGAGAGTTATGGGTAGATGAAACAGTATTTTCACAGGTAATTCTTAGGCATCATAACTTGCCTGGACTTTCATCGAGCTGAGCGTTCCAAATAGGAGAAAAATCTCCATCTGTGAGCTCAGGGGCCATCGTGCAGCAATAAAACCTAGAAAGGCAAGGCAGCAGCAGCCTGGCAGGGCAGCTGTGCACCCTGAGGGACCCTGGGGACCCCCCGTGCTGGCACTGCTGTGGCTGAAGGGGGACATTCAGTGACTTTTGGGGTCTTGGAGGAGTGATTGGAGAGCTTGCTGCTTTCAAGGGGTAGGATGCAGTTACTCAGTTTTATTTGGGACCAAAGGCATGAGTTTGCCTCTCTAATATGTATTAGCCTTTGGAGCTGTGCATGCATGTTGGGGAAATCAGAGGCACTGGTAATGCTGGGTGGCTTTGGGAGCTGGCATCGTGCCTGTCCCACTGCCACACAGGAGTTGAGGGCAGCTAGTGTGAAAGCCATGCCTGGGCAGGGGTGGTATGAGAAGAGCACTCTTCTTTTTAGCAACATTGCTTATTTTTGAACAATCACAAATAAATACTAATGGCATTCCAAACTACGATATGTGAAGATGTACATAGAGGATTTACTCTTTTTGTTCCACTGTCAGGCAGTAGTAGTGATATTCAATCCAAAGAACTATTAACAACAAGTTTATCATGTTGTGTTTAGCAAATAAATTTTTTTGTATCACGACCAGTGATAGGGGATATGTCACAAAGTAGGATTTTGCATTTGTATCTACTCTTCTTTCTTGAAAGATCCTCATTATCTAATACTTGTTACAGCAAATCACTGCAGATTGCTGGTGCTGTCAGGTAGTATAAAGCTCAGCGTGTGCACAGTGCTGGTCTGTAGCAGGAAGCACCACGTTTGAAAATATCTATGCTGATACGCTGTTTGCAGCCATGTGCATCCTCCACCAAATGGCAGATATATGGGGATGTGTGCTTTCAAAAAATATTTTTATTTCAATTGATAAATTAGACAGCAAATGCAGGACTGTCTACTATTAGTGTTGGGAGAGCACAAAAAATCCTGTCCTGTAAACTAGGAATCCTCATCGCAGAAATTTTAAGTGATCCACTAACGAAAGTTTTAGCAAAATGTGCAAATAGTGGTTTTGCCTCTGGTGGAGTACCAGAGCTCCTGTCACAACTGTATTTGATCTTCCAGATCCTACAAAAATTAAAGGACCTGCTTTGTTCTATTTATTGTGCAGTCAGCGCATCCACCCGTGTGCACTGGACGCTTTGTGCATTTAAAACTATTTGAGTGCTGATCCTGCAACCACCCACGTGAGTCACCGTGTTGTATTTACTACCAGAAAGGGTTGCTCCAGTACAGAAGTGTTCACATCATCAGTGCCTGGTTCGGAGCTGGAGCTGGTTCCACGTGGCCCCACTCGTGGCTGGGTCCGGGGTCCCGGCTCTCCCAGATGCTGGCTGTCCACCCAGCCAGGGCTCTCCATGCTGCAGCTCCACCAGCATCCCACAGCCCTTAGGGTACTGGCTGCCAGTCAGCAGAGGCTCTTTACAGCTGAAGTGATTTAAATCACTGGTTGTGCTCATGATTCAAGTGATAAACAAGGAAATTTAAATTAAATAATTTGAACTTTTCCTGGGTGAGAGCTCATTCCCGTTGATTAGGAAGAGTAATGTAGAACACATGGCTTGCAGCTAGTCACACACTTGTAAAATTTGGCGTGGTTATGTATTAACCAGAAAGTGATGCTGCATCTCTCACAGCTGTGCAGCAGTTAGTTAGCTTGAGAGTCTCGGTTTTCACTTTTTAAATTCTTCAGAAAAGGTTGATGACATTGATGGAGAATGGTTGTTTTTTACTTGAGATATGTCTCATATGACACAAGGACAGAAATTAAAGGTCGACTAAAATATGTAAACTGTTACTTGAAAATTGCGATTATATTTATGAAACATGCTTGCCATATTTAATAATAAAAAGCATTTTCTGTCTTAAATTACATTACTAAACAAAGAACTATTAGGTGTAATTTTCTACTTTTCGAGCAGCTTTACTCTAAACAGTGGATGTTACTGTCTAATTGATTTTTAAACAGTTGGGGTTTTTTTTAAAGAGTATTTAATCAATCATTAACAACTTTGGTTAAAATTAATGAGATTTTAAACATTCATAAATTCTCTTTGCCTTCTGATGAGCGAGTCCACAGCCCAGCTGGTAGTGCTGCTGCTCCCTGCCTCCCCGGGCAAACTGGCAGCCTCATGGAACGACCAGCTCACGGGGCTCAAACCATGCAGCATGTGCTGTAGGAGCTTCGAGTTAGCATTGCTGCTGTTTTATCATAAAAGTTGATAAATCTCTGATAAAACGAAAATGAAAGGAACACTGGGAAACAAAGCTGTTACTCTACCAGTAAAGTGCTTTCTTGAATGTCAAAAGCTGCAAGTGAGTTACACAGAATAATCCATCTCTGTGTGGAGCTCTGTAGGGCCCTGGTAAAGTGTTTTAAAAGTAACTAATTCAGCGTTTCATTTGAAAATTGAGTGCCACAGTTTTATAGTTGCCTGTGTGTGCCTCAGTGGTCAAAGGAGTTTGGGATGTAGTGAAGGATGTTCCCCCCCCATGTTAAAAGCTTTACCACTGGAGTTTGTCAATGCTGTTGGCTTTCCCAACATGTGGGTATGTGGGAAGGTGTGGTGGCACCGGCTCCCAGTGCTGGCTCATGGGCCCTGGCAGTGGGTTTGGGCTCCTTGGAGTAAGAGCTGAGCACAGACCTGCAGCAGGGCAGACACAGCCACAAAAATGCATCTTCTTAATTATTGTGAGACAACACTGGGAAATCCAGGAGGCTATGTCCTGGGGGTGCTTCCTTTTCTCCAGGGGGTCAAAAATCAATCCTGGGGCTTTGCTGCCTTGTAGAGCCACCTATGGCAGAAAGGTCAGAGACAGGTTGGAGCATCCAACTGGCCCTTCCAAATCTGAGTCTCAACAGAAGGCCAACAGCTCACTTACCTCAAATGAGTCAAAATGCTTAAGTTTACACATTGCATTTTCTTATTTTTAATGATTTATCAACTAGCAACTATCACTGTGAGTGTTACAGCTGCTGTTTGCACATACAAAATGCAGGAGGGGGTTCGTCGTTGTTTAATAATAATAAGATTTAGAAACGTAGATTTTGCCTTTACTTCTTAATAAAAGCCCCAAGTGAAAGGATAGTTGGCTATCTCAAGCCCTGAGCTTCATTATCCATTAATTTATCCACTTGGATACATGTATACAGCTCCTGTTGACAACAGTATCTGCTTCCAGACTCCTGAAGAAATGGAGATAGATGGTTGTGGGTTTTTTTCCTTCATTCTACTTCTATTATCTCCAGATTTAATTTATATGCTTACTGCTCCTGCAGCAAAGAGGCCAGGCGTAGTTTTAACAGTGTTTTCTGGTATCATTAAGATGACATAACAGAGTTAAAGTTGTTTGTGGAATAGGTTTGCATGGAGGAAACTTTGGAAAGTTTAAGCTGTGATATTTAGGTCATATTACTGTAGCAAACCCAATTTTTAGTAGAATCAACTAAAAATATAGAACTGAGTAAAAGGCAAAATAAATTCAAAATCATCCTTCACTCGGGGAAAGTACATATTTTTAAGATTAAGCAGCTTGCAAGAAACTTCCCCTCCCTGCATTCATTATTGCAGACAAACTCCATGACCTTCGTGGGCGTTACAGTGCTAATCCAGTGTAATGGATGTTGGAAATACTTTTAAATGGAGACCTGCCCTTTCTTTCCTCCCAGCCGAGGATGGCATCGATATTAGCCTGTGAAATGAGAGCTGGGTTCAGTGAGTTACTGATAAGGAAGAACTGAAGCAAATGCTACTCTTTGACAGCTGTAACATGACAGTCCCATTCTAATTTCAGTGTATTTCAAGTAAGTATTTTACATGGTTCAGCACAGCTGTCCATCCAGAAATGGAAAAATGTAGAACTCTGCATAAGTCTTGCAAGGAGAAAACCACTGTTTTATTTTCTCCCTCCTGAGGCCTTGCTGGGCTTTACTAGTTCACTCCATTACTCCACTGAGCTAATTCTACTCTTAAATCACTTTATCTGTTTGATATTTGCAAATTTTCTCCCCTCAATTTTAATTTAACTGCAATGATTAAGATCATGTGTGAGGGTTTATATGGTTCCTACATACGGTGTCTGAAGTTGTATTAAAAAAATGCACAGGTGACTATACAAGGAGCTGAAGATTATAGAAATAATAATAAAAACATAGTTCCAAAACTATGGGACTGAGAATAATAGAAGATAATTATTTCTTTGAGCAAGAAAGAATAACATATGAGAACAAGAGATCTTTCTGGCCTTTTGCCTACCTCTTTTCATTTGCTTTGTGCAAAATTCATCCTGGCAGCCTTTTCACTTTCCATGTGGTCAACATTCTAGGTGGTAACTCTTGTAGTACAATAGTTTTTGAATCCTGTCATAATTCTGTCAAGTGTACCTATTCATGATATGATATTTTGTATGGGATAAGAATATGCTGAGCAGTACACTTAATACAGAACATTATATACTGCAGCTTTTAGGAACCAAAAGCATAAAAATGTATATAAAAGCCCAGCAGAGCTTGATTTGCAGTTCACTTCTACTGCTAAACTTGGATTAAAGGTCTGGTTGGAAGTGAATTTAGTTTTATGGCATTTAAGTAAGTCTTAATTCTGATCTTTAGCCTGGATGACTTTTTGTGTATCACATTTGTTTCTTTTGGTCCTTTGTCTTCTCTGCTTTATGTGTGATTTGCATTGTCACGTGTTGATGGTAAAACAAAACCTCTCCACTGTGTGCACAGTTTTCTTGATGAGAAAAACATCCAAGGAGAGCTGGTGCTTAGGAATGGGGTGTCAGGGGTGGTACATCATCCACTGAGAGCTGAACTAAAAGGCAATATATATATCAGCTCTGGGGTTTGGTTGTGTTTCTTTTTTTCCCTCGCTTCCCAGGATGATTGACTGGTTTGCATCTGATGAAATTTTCATGCACATCCGCAGAGCAGTGGGATCCTGAGGAGAGAGATTAATATTTCAGTAATTGTACCATGCCTGTAGGTCACTGGGGTCCTTGGTGCATCCACAGAGGAGCCCTGGCTGTAGGTAGCAGTTAACAGGAATGTTGGTAGGAGGAAATCCAGCTGGGGGGGGCTTGTTGCTTCTGGCAAAATATGTGGATGGGAAAAGAAAGAATGCATGTGAATGTCCTTTCCTGCAAATAAGTGTTTTGAGGAAGGGGTGGGTACTGAGTTAGTATAATGCAGGGAGAAAAAAGCTGATTGTTTCCCAGGCTATGGCAGTAACTTTAGGTGCTGAATGTCACTTAGTGATGCCAGGGAGAGGTACCCAAGGCTGGATCATGGCTTGGCAGAGTCACTGTTCTGTCTTTTCATTTGGGGGATTGCCAGGCACTCTCTGCCTTGTGCTTTCAACATGCCTGGTCAAGGCTGGGCTTCTGGAACATTTCATCTTCCGCAGACTCATGCATCCATTTCTCCTGTCCCTCCCTATTCCAGAGAACAGCCCATCTTCACCACCAGAGCCCATGTCTTCCAAATTGACCCCAGCACGAAGAAGAACTGGGTTCCTGCAAGCAAGCAGGCTGTAACTGTTTCCTACTTCTATGACAGCACGAGAAACAGCTATCGGATTATCAGTGTGGATGGAGCCAAGGTAGGAGGCTGGTGGTACCCCGGCGTGTTTGCTGTGTGGAGCGGGGCGTGACTGTCAGCCCTGGCTGGAGACAGACATAGAGGGGCTGCATTAAACACTTAAGTGCATAAATACTCAGTTTTTTGTATAATCTGTTATGGAGACTTGCAGTGATAATTGGAAAAACATAGGGCACCTGAAAAGTGATTTTGCCCAACTTAAATGATTTTGTCTCTGACTAATTTGCGTTCATGATTGTAACGAGCCAAGAGCCTTAAGTGTCCAAATTGAGTCTGTGACACAGTATCTAAAACAGCCACCTATATTGGGTAGATAAGGCTGAGGCCTTTTTGGTGAAAAAAATTTTCTTTTTAAAGGGAATGAGGAGACAGATAAACGCAGACTAGAGCTTTTAATGTAAATGCCAACTGCATATTCACTTTTGCCTGGCTGAACTATTCACAGATTAGTACTTAATTTTCTTTAGCTTTTACACTGGGGTTCATCAGCCTTAGGTGACAAGTTTGACATGAAGACACCGCCCCCACATTTTTTCTTATTTTGTTTTGCATTGCCAGAGAGTGTGCTGAAGTATTTCCTGTAAGAATCCCAGTCAGTTGGGTTGAATAGGTTGCTCAGACAACAGTTTTTACTACATACTAGATTTATCCCTCTGATTAGGCCCTCCAAGGTCACTTGATGAGTGACCACTTTGCCCTAGCAGACCCCAGTCAGAGGTATAAGTGAAAACATTTTACTCATGTACAAAAATCATTGGTCATTTCTGTCAAAGCACAAACCACAGGGCAACAAGATGAGTTCACAGCCTGTTTATCTGCATTCCTGTTTGGATGAGGATGTTAAAATATAACTGTTCTGGGAGATAGAGATCACAGAAAACATCCCTTAATAAAGCTTTTCTATTTGTCATGCCTATTTCACATACTTGTTTTTCCAAACATCTCCTGTGCTATATTTGGTTATATATTGGCTTATAAATCAGCCATACTGCCTGCTTAAATTGATGGTAATGTCTCATTGACACCGGTACAGCATTAATACATCCCATCATTATGCTGTTTGTGCTGGTGTGCTCATTCCCAGAAATGCCAGCTCTCTGCCCCGGTTTGCAGAGGGCACACACAGCCCCTGCAACTTGCTGGGGAAAGCTGAGCACCCCCCCAAATTTGCTTATACCCCATGGATGCCTCTGCTTGGCAGAAGCTGGTGCTGGTGGTAGTGGGCTGGTGCCTTTACAAACCCAGGCGAGTTTTTTTCCAAGCCAAAACCGCTGTACTCGCAGCAGTGGGTTGCCTGATTTGTGGCTGTGCATGCACGCATTAAGAGCAATTAATGAAAACAAAGTAATTACTGTATGTGGCAGGCGAAGCTGCAGGGCAGTGTATACCCACAGCCAGAGCTCCTACCCAGAGCTGTGACTGGAAAGTGTGTGCTGAGAATAAGGTGGCCATCTGGCCTTTGCTTTGTAATCTGTCCAAAAGTCATTCAGAAGGAACAGCCCCAACTCCCCACCCCCATTCTAGTATGTCCCAGAAGAAAGTGAGTGTTCCATGATTTGAATTCTCCCGTAGGGCCTCCCAGGCAGGAATCAATTGCTGGCCACATAAATTATTCCTCTTGTATTGAATCTTTGCTGATTAAGGAACAGGTTGAGAGGAGATGCTGCCTTCTTACTCGCCTCTGGAGAGTCCCGTGACCCTGCATGTCCATTTTAAGCGTGCTAATTTGGGAAAAAATTGGTGACTATGCCCAAATAAGTTAAAAGTTGCATTTTTCCCCTCAACCAATTATTGTTTAGTGTTTTGACCTACTTTTCCAGGCAAAAATGAAACTGGCTAAAACTGTGAGGAAGAATATAGACAGCTTCAGATGATGGTGTCCTGCTTTCTGTACGTTTCACTTATTAGAATGAAGTTTTCTGTGTGTTGGCAAATACCAGATGGATCAGCATCACAGCATCACTGTGGGCAGGAGTTATCTCTGTCTTACGGACAAAAAAGCTGAAGCTCAAGTAAATGAAGGGACTTGGCCCTAGGAGGAGGGTGGTGACAAAGGACGTGTGTCTCTCCATCCTTGTCTGAACTGCAAAGGGGCTGTTCTAACAGTTTATTTGAGACAAACATATGCAATGCACATTGGCTTGCAAAGAAATCTCAGTTAAATCCAACTTGTATGCAGCTGTTGGATTAATTTGGTAGTTTTTTTACCTTACGTTGATGTTATATAGTAACAATAAAAATGTTTTAAGGTGATCAAGACCACAGGGCACTTCACTTAAATATTGCTCATTACCTGGTTGCATAAGCTTTCTTTTACTTGTAGCATTCAACGTGTCACTCTGGGCAGCGTGTTGAGTTGCAGAGGAGCACAGGGCTGCTGGACCCTGTTAGTGCTGCTGTCGTGCCAAGCACAGGGCAGGCTGTGTAATGTCACCCTGATGAGTATTTCCTCCTGCTGCAGCACTGATCTGATGGGCTGTGATTCTGGCAGGAGTGGCTTCTTCAGGCAGTTTCTGCTGTCCTCAAAGGTCCAGAGCCTCTGCAGTCCCCTGTCCTTCAGCCCCATCCTCTCTTCTCCCAGCAGGCATAGCCTGTCCCTATTTCCTCCTTGCCACTCATCCCCATGCACCTGGGGTGCAGGAGGATGGGGAGGGGTTCTGCAAGGCAGAGGGGAGCAGCAGGATTTTGCAATGGGTTTAAAGAGGGGGATTAAGGGAACCGCTGAGTCCGTGTGTTTAAAGGTATAAATATTGGGAGCTCATTTTGTGAGCCTGGCTGGCAGAAGGGCAGAGGAGCTGCTTGGCTCTGCTGCACAGCACAACACAACACTGCCTTCACATCCTTACCACTTTGCCAAGTGGTGGGGAAGGACAGGGGGGCCTGGCTGGTACACGTGGAGGTGGTGAGGACAGACATTGTGGCAGAGAAAAATGGGATAGAAAGAGAGTAGGGTAAAGATAGGAAGCAGAGTGAAGTCAGGACAGCTTAACTCTTACCTTGCAGAGGGATGTGCAAAAGTCTTATGCTGAAAACCAGGAGGGCAGCCAGGAGAGGGTGTACATCTTCAGGTACAAGGTTTCTTCCAAATCCTCTCAGCCCAATTACAAAAAAACCCCACTGAAATGCCTGGAGAATCAAGCACTGCATGGTGGAGACCCTAGATTCAAAACAGCTTGTACCACTTTAATTCCTCATGTTTGCAAAGCTAGACGAGAGCAGCTATTATAATTCCTGTGTCTTTGACAGAAAAACAGGTGCTGTGGACAGTATCTTACACATTATAGCAAAAGATTTCACAAGTACTATAAAAGAATGCACTGAATGATCTTAACCAAGATACCATGACCAAACAAGGGAATAGATTAGTATATCTTTTAATTACATAGTAATTGACTTGTATGTTGTCAGGAAAGTAATTTCATCATGACGTTTTAAGAGGTTTCTAGCCAGAGGCTAACTGTGGCATAATGAATGGTGGAGGAAATGATACAGTAAAATGCAAGGGCATACACTGATTCAGAGTTAATGATGCAGCCAAAAGACTTCACCATGTGAAAGTGTTCAGTGTTGTGGGCAAAAGTCAGCCCTGCTGAAAAATGACAAAATACATGGATGGTGCAGGGAGAACATGAACTTGTAAGTGCCCAACTGCTGTGCAGTGTGTGGGGAAAGCCACACACAGGGCTCCTCATTAAAAGTGACCTACATTGATCTGTCTTTTTGAGGTGAAAAGAAAGTTTGAAAAGGTATGAAAATTATGCAGACTAATAGCCTCTATCATCTTCAGGAATAATGCATGGTAGTGCCCAGGTTGGTGGGTTTATTTATTTTTTATAAACTGGAAATACATGTTATCCAAACAGTATAGAGAAGGGGGAAAGGCATTTCAGATGGAGATATAATCCCTCAGAAACAATCTTCTGCCCTCATTTTCAAATGTTCATATGTTGTATTTCTACAGAACTTGTGATTGCAAGGTCGTTTTTCTCTTTTGAGAAATGACTTGTTAACAAGGAACGTAAAGCTATCTTAAAAATAAATAGCCAGCAATAAAGCGTATAGTGAGACATACTGAGTTGGCAGCAGCAAAGTGATGCAGCAAGAGTCATCTCAGATGCCAGTCCTAAGTTGTCTCTGAAAGATGCTTAAACAGATGACTAGAAAAAATTAAAATCAGGGTTTAAAAGATAACTAGATTGCAAGAGTAATTGCGGTAAATACATGATACAGGAATAAAGTCTGTGTTTCAGGGAAAAAAACCCAGCCATCTGACACTCATTCCCAGTTACTGGATCATTTAAGAATTTATTACCTTGAATATTGGAGAGCAGTAGCTAAGTTGGGCATAAGTGTGTGAAAGTACTGAAGGGAGAACCAGAAAAATTACTGTGCTGGGAAAGCAAAATCAGTGGATCTATTTCTGAAGTAAATTACAATTACTGAGAACAAGAATATAGGCCAAATTTTGCCAATCAGTATTCACATAATTCTCCCCAAAGCAAATACAGGGCATTGTAGGGTGTGATGAAGCTGTTTGATTTAATGGTATATATGCAGCAGACAGTGTGATTTCCAGAGCACAATGAAGCTGGCAGGGACAGAGCCCCAGCAGCCTGTGGCAGCAGATATTTAGTGAGGTAAGAAGGGGTGATATGTAAGTCTGCTAATATTTGATGTATTTCTGGCTTTGTCAGTTCCTGTACTGGTCCTAATTGCTACCTAATTGAATAGCTACCCACCTCTTTCTGACCACGCTTTCCGTGTTGTCACGACTGGAGGCACAGAGAGGAAATTCAGAATCCTTCCAGTGATGTGTTCAGACACTCAAAACAGATCATTTTCTTTGCCCACAGAAAAGGAATTATTTTAAGGCATAGCTGTTAAAAATATCCTAGAGTACTTTGCCAAAAGGTGACTCTTAGATTTGAGAATCTTTTCTTTCACAGGAAAACAATTGCAGGGTATGGTAGCACAGATGAAATTCCTTCATCTTGTTAGTTCTTTTTGTTCTTTTTTTTTTATTTCATTGACGTAAATTCAGCCACTAAACCAATAGCAACTCTTTCTCAGGAAAAGCCTACTAGGTAATTTACATATTAAAAAATTTTTGGCACTGAATTATAAAAGGTTTCTGGCAGCATGTACCTCACCAGGGGTCTGCGTTGGTGTGGCAGCATTTAACTGCCTCCAGGACCTCATTGATCTGATTTGTGATAACATGTAGCAGAAACAATCAAAACATCACCTTCTCACCTGGCATTCAGAGTTATCAGTGTGTGTTCATCTGACCCTATACCCGATGAATTACGTGATGTAGAGTGCTCTATTTTTAAATGCCCATATTTTTTTTAAATGCCAAAGTTTTTTAACTACCTAATTTTTCAAGTTTAATACCTCTGTAGTGAAACTACAGAGGATGTTTTACAGCCTTGGGTAGCCAAAGATAAAGGGACATAAAAGTACATGAAAAGTGACCTTACAAAGTGGTGTGTTGCCTTTTCTTTTAATGTGTATGGAAAAATCCTGAATTAAATGCTATGATTTGGAAAGATGTGGGTGAACGTATTTGTGTGTTTTGTCAAAGGAATGGAGATTCTTTGATTTCTAGTTTTGCCTGCCTTAGTTTTATATTTATGGCCATTGCTTGTCACACTGCTGTGTGCTGTATCCCAGAAGTGTGGTGCTGCTGGGGTCCCAGCCAGCTGCCCTATGCCTGCTGAAATGCCAAGAGGCCCCACTTCTTGCCCTGAAGATTATTTTGCTGACAGCAGCATTGGCAGGACTATGATTTCCAGAGAGTCCCTGCTAGTAAAATCTGATTAAATTAGCAGAAAATACTTTTTGTTCCATTTTCTCAAAGCTTTTTTTCACCACCGAGTAACTGAGATGGGTATTTCTTTTTCTCCAAAACTTCTTTTGCCTCAAAGTTTCTTCCAGGCTGTGTGGGAAATCTCTTCTGGTGGTCCCAGAAAGTGTGCCAACCATAAAACCTGGATGGGGAGAAGTATGAGCTCAATATAATTTATGTGTCTGACACTGAGAACCAACACGAAAGGGACCTTTCATCTAAGGGCAACATGTGACACTTTGATGATCTTTCATCCAAAGGCAGCATGTGACACTGTGCCCAGGAGACACATCCAGCTTGAGGGGGACACTGCATTAGGGTAAACCACTGCAAAAGTGTCCAGGCTTTGACCTCTGGAGGTCTGATTTCGCTGATGCAGTATTTCTGCTTTCTTGTCCACACCTGTCCACAAAAGAAACCTTCATATGTCATAAGAAAAGATTTCCAGTACTGGTCTGGCTGATTACTGTAATACAGAAATATGAGCATATTTGATGGCCTTTATCTTCTCTTTACCGTAGTATGTAAGTATTTAATGAACTATTGGACCTAATTTCAGCATGACTATTAGCACTGGAGATGACACTGGAGTCAACAAATGGAGCTAATTAACACCCCATATGAAAAGAACATCTTTTGAAATAGAAAAAATGGTTTAAAATACTATTTTAATGCATGATCCTGTCTTCCAGTGTGCACTGTGCGTGTGCATGTTACAAGAAACATCTCATTGCTTTTATGCTAGGGAGATGACTATTGAGTAAAAACATTAGTTGTGGTTTTGTGATTTTATATATACGTTATATAATCATAGAATTGTAAAATGTCCTGAGATAGAAAGGACCCACAAGAATCATCGATTCCAACTCCTGGCTCTGCACAGGGCTACTTCAAATAGTTAATATAATATATAAGACTAAAATAGAATAGTACTTCACTGTTGAGACAGAGCAGTGATAATAAATACTGGTGTGTATATACTGTTAATCCATACTAGAGCCTTTACAATAATTTTGTGCCATTTAATCACTCTCATCAGGTGACTTTTGGACTTTTCCTGGTTCAAATTTTCCAACCTGTGCTGGAGAATGATGCTCATCTGCTGGAGACATGTCCTAGTACAAACAGTGCTAAACCAAAGGATTTTATAAAAGATGCCTGAAAAGTCTCAAGCTGCTTTTTGGGGATCCCTTTTGGGCTTGTTACTGCTGTAACTAGTGAAACTAGATCAGACTGCTCTCTGAGAGGCAGCTGCTCCATTTGGTATGATGAGCAGATTGAGATCAGAACATCTGTCCTGGCCTGAGTCACAGCCCACCAGCCTAACCTAAGCTGGAACTGGTCTCTCACTGAGACAGTGAAGCAACTTGCAGTAAATAATTAATATTTTTAATGGCTGTTTTCTTACTTAATTTAAAGGTGTTAGTGTTGTGGTGATGCAACTTCCAGATTTTTTAGCATCAGTGATTCAGGGAGAACCCTCAATTCAAGGAAGAATTGCCATCAGTGGTGGTGCTGGTGGCTCCCAGGCAGAGGCTGCTGCTCCAGGGCAGGCTGGGGTGCAGGTTGTGGTGCAGATGTAAGGCATGGGGTGTAAGGGTGTCTGCATGGGGTGATGGGTTGGGCACCTCAAAGGTGTGGGAAGTGTCCAAAATGTTATTCTCCAAGGGGGTCCTGTGCAGACATAAATCGTTCAGCCTGTGGAGTATCAGAGAGAAATGTCAGTGTTGGGGTTAGGGAGAGCTGAAGCAGGACTGATGCAGATAGAAATTGGAAATGGATGTTTTAACATGAGGATCAGTATCCTTTTGGAGTGAGCCCACTGAGGTGTGCACTGGATCCTTCTGCTGCATAGACCAGGACTTATTCTTCTCAAAGGCATCTTTGAAGTAAGAGTGAATGAAAGTAAGGAAAACAACAGTGCCTGATGATCTTAAAATATTTGTGGTGTCTGTATTAAGGGTTACTTGGCTTGATTAAAGTGACTTAGGCTTTGGTTTCTCTCTAGACCTTAAAATAACTTGAGAACATTTTCTTTGGAATTTGGTGATGAAGAAATACAGCATAAAGGAGAGGCAGAGCCGTCAGCCGAGGATGAGACTCCCCACTTGCATCATCCTTTATTTGCTCAAGGTCATATCAAGTATTCAGAAATTCAGGCTGAGGGGAGGTGCAGGATTTAATAACTAGGAGGATAGTACATTGCCTGGAGTTGTGTCTGCAGGAGATTGTCAACAGTTGCTAAGACAAGTTTAGATGGGTAGAGCTGGTAACATTGGGTGCACTTGTGTGAACAGGTCTTTTCAGTGTTCAGAGGATGAAAAAAAATGGTTAGGGCTTATCTGCAATGGGAATTTCAAAACTGCTGTATTGGCTCAGCAGGTACAGATGACCTGGCAATGGAAGGAAAAATTAAAAATGTTTGCACAAACAAGGTGTAGGGCTCCAGGTGGAAAAAAGAGCTTGTCAAAAGCTGAGAAAGGGAGCAAAGTAAATGCCAGGAAATGTGGTGGGTCCCTTGAGATTGAATCAGCCAGAAATCATGATCACCTGCTGAGGATGTGTTTTGGTTTAGAAAAAATAAAAAGTCTAGAGCTGTAGAACTCACTTAAATGTTTCTATATTAATCTCTTTCCAAGTTATTAACTTTGAAATGTGAAAAATCTTCTCTTCATTGCCTGGATTATTTCTGGAAATAAATCCTTCAGAAGCTGGTTAGTAAGCTTAGGAGGAAAGATAACAAAGTGCTGTCAACAGCTGTATCCTTGACAGAAGAGCAGAAGCACATCTGCCCCTGTCTGTTCCTGTCTGGCTCATTTTTCTACTTGTATGTGTGTTCTGTGTGTGTCACTGGCTCCAGAAAGATCACACACAACCAAATCCAGGAGATTGCATAAACCTTTTCAGAAACAAAATTTCTTACTCATTTAAAAGCAAAAATAAAGGTCTGTGCTAAGGATTTCTTGCTGTACCACTCACCAGCAAGTAGGGAAACTTTGGTCTGGGGAGATTTTTTTCTTTTTAAAATCTCTCTGTAAAATTTCTCAGAAAAGCTCTGTCACAGTGTTTCAGTAAGTAACTGCCCCACACAGAGTCGTTTCTGATCACCAGACATGAGTATGATGTGGCATCTGAACATTCCAGAGAGGTTAATGAAACCACGTGATGTTATTGAACAGAAACCTGGACACCATCATCTCCTAAAAATAACATACCTGTCCTTCTTGGCCATTACTCCTGCCAAGGGACAGTTTTACTGGATTTTGGAGAGGAAGTAAGCTATCCTATTGCTAACCACTCCCGAGGTGTGTAGGTTGCTGAAGAGGAGTCTGTAATGATTCTGTGTGGTTGTGCCATTCCTGACCTCTGCAAAGGGACCTTCAGACTTTACTGAAGCTCTTGCCACACAGCTTGAAGGATGCAGAAAATGATCAGTGCTTAAATTATTCACTTAGGGATGTGGTTGTACTCTACACAAAGACTATATGCTTTTATTAAATCTCCCAAAGCATGAATGTGATATGACTTTGGGAAGTTTTATAATTCTTATTATAGATAAAGCAACCTTCTTCCTCGCCCCAATTTTAATCACTAGGAAAAAATAAAGAGGCTCTACTGTATCCTTCTCCCTTTCTGTGATAAGTTAGGAATCTTAGTTCTCATGTGAGAATAATCCACAAGCATCTTGGTTTATATATTTTTTAAATTGTTGCATGAAATTCCTGGATAACAATTTGTTCTAGAGTGTTTGAAAATCCTTGCTGTAGATTTTTTTCGTGAAACAGCTGCTGGTGCTTTGAATCGTGTGGGTGGGTGGATGTGTGTGCTGTGCCTAAAAGGAAAAAAAAAGTTCTAGTCAGATGTCAAAGCAAAAATAGGAAATTTTAGAGGTTTAGACTGGGTGGAGGATGTGGGAAGCCAACTGTACAGAGATGTTAATTACCTTGGGAAAAAAAGAGAGCAATGGAGTAGGTGTAGAGGTGTAGCAGGAGATTTACTTAATACAATTCACATAATCATGAACCCACTTTTGTTGCATTTAGACAGGTTGTCAGAGAGGGCTTTAGAACAGAAATATTTTACCAGAGGAAAAACAATTATTAGTCTTTTTATTGGAGGGGAGGGCTATTTTTACATCTCTTTTCATGAAGGAGGACAAGAATTGTATGAGTTTTGTTTGATTTGTTGGCTTTTAGGGTTAAAAATAAACCTAATTTTTCATTGAATTTTTCTGGGAATGCAAGGTGATGCAGGATAAAAAAAGCATTATTTCCAACACTGGAAATGGCCCTTTTTCTCATAAAACAAGAAGCAGCAGCATGTGAGAGACTTTACCCATAAAAGGAGAGCCTCCTCTCTGCAGAGAGAACTCAGGTTGGGAAGTAAATGTTGAGGGCTGCAGCAAGTCCTCTGTGGCTTGCAAGACGTCCCTTCCACTCCCACCTCCTGCAGAAATACAGGATGTAGTTTTGGAAGCTTTTGGACTCCATTGATGGGTGAAACAGATGGGTTAACTGTGTAGAACAGAAACTTTTGAAAAGCGGCAGCTGGCCAGGTGTCCTGGCACTGAAGGGATCAAATGGGCAACCCAAGCAAGAACCTGGTAGTGGATGTCCTGCCAGCTGCTGCCTACCCGGTGCTCAGCCCCCTTGTCATGCACAAACAGTGGAGCAGAGCAGGAGGAACAGCAAAATGGAGAATCCCAATGTTCTTCTTAATGTACATTTACAGTGCTCCCAGTCTAATTATTCCATACGCCCAGCATGTCGCAGGAAAAGCACCATGTACACGTCAGGTGCTGCACATAAAGCAAAGCTGGAACAAGTGCTGTTGCTACTTTCAGTTTTCCCAGGCTTTTTTTTTTTTTTTTTTTCAAATGGCCTTCTATAAAGACTTGTCAGCAAGGGTGGAGAGACAGATTTGATCACTTCTGCTGCCCCTGATTTGTAAAACAACTATAATTAACCCTCCTGCACTACAGGTTCAGTTTTGACCAAAGGCTGTTCTTTCTTTCATCCCCAAGTTCTTACACTGCTGTGAGAATGTCTTTGTACTTCTCCTGCTTTACTCTGTTTGGTGGCCTCTGCAAGGGACTTTCTTTTTTCCCTTTAATACCACTATCTCAATTAACAATGTGTGTGTGTGCGTGTGTTCTGGCTTTCTAGGGCTAGAAATGAGAAGAGCAGTTTATCACCAGTGACATACTGGTGAAAAGATGTTAGAAGCAGAAGTAGGAAGGATGGTAGATAGTGCAGAGGATAATACAGATCATGGAAATGTAGGTGGGCTAATACCACAAAAGAGTTGCTGAACATTTGGGATAAAAGGAGAATTTCTCTGTAAATCCATCCCTGTCTCCTCATCTTCACATCCGGTGTCACAAGCCCTTCTGATTCATGCCAACTTGATGAGCTGGAAGAACCTGCTGAGCCTGTGATAGCTGTGGCCAGAGGATTAGCAGCTTCTTTCCTTCTTCAATTCTGTTTTTAGACTGGGATACATCTTTACTGAAGATTAGCAGCCTGGTGGGTTGAGGAAATTAAATTTCACAGGGGCTGGGAACTGGAAGCACATATTCAGAGGTGTGGAAATGAAATGGGGAGATCTTAATATAGTCTGAAGGAGTAGGTCCTATGGCCTGGAGTCTGGGGACTTTTCTGGAGGTGAGTACTCTTTGGAGTAACAGGTGATGTGAATTTGAAGGGGAAATTGCAGAATAATTCCTGATCTGGCACTCTTGCCCCAGAATAAGGGGCCCCTTTCTCAATTAATTTAACACAGTTCCAAAATATATTGCCCAATACATTTATTAGCTTCATAGCTGTTATTTCAGTCTTTTCCTAGGTAGAGAAGCTGGTACCAGGCTGGCTGACTTGGCTCATCATCCCCTTTGGTGAGTGTCCTGGCCAATTCCTGCCAGTGTGTTGGTTGTCCTCCTCCTCCTCGGGGCTGTGCCAGTGGCTCTGCCAAATGCCCTCTGCAATCTCTGCTCTCCTCCCCTTGGAGCTGAGCTTGCTCTCGTCTCTGCTTTTCCCTCTTGTGAACCTGGCAAGCTGAGACTGATGAGATCAGGGTGTGCACTGAGAGCCAAGCTGGCAAACCCCATGTGCTGCTCCAGCTCTCCTCCCTCTATACTCCAGCTGCTGACACACACCTTATTAATGAGACAGTGCCTTGGGAATATGTGTTTTCAGGAGCCACATCAGCTTTTCCCCTTCGTTGCACTGTTGTGGTACGGGGAGTGTGGGAGTGGAGCCCTTTAAATATTTGAAGCACCCCCTAAAAGAAAGAGCAGCTGTATATATGGGCACTGCTCATACATTACAAGCAGCATGAGCTGCCAATACATTTTTCTCCTTCTACGCACTCAGGTCGTCTTGTGACCTCTCCCTGTTTGATTTATTTGGCAGTTTCTCTCTGTGGGAAGGCAGCAGGATGGGTGTGTTACAGCCCATGAATGTTCTGCTCTATGCCAGCTTATTTGCATTCACCTTTATCTGATGAATATACCCACTGTGTTCCTAAATGTCTGGAGTCACTTGTGGGAGCGCTACCTTGTGCTGGAAACATTCTTTTGTTTCATCTTCAGATAAAAATTTAGATCTCTCAGGTTCATTTTTTTCCCAAAGGAAATGAAATTAGTATGAGATTTTGTTTGGCTTATGCAGGTGTAGCAGGAATGCTTGCCATCTGATAAGTTTGCGTGTAGTGAGTGCAAAGGCAGGTAGTTTTTTTTTAACCACATGTAGACAACTCAGTATGATGAATGAGTTTATTATTTTGTAAGGTGCTTATTATATTATGCTCCTCTTTGTCTTTAGGGAGAACTTTTTAACCACTTCAGGGATCGATTGCATTTGATTAGAGAGTAGTATATCTTCTGAATCCATTATCCTGGATGAAAGTCCACAAGTTTATTCCGTTTTATGATGCAGCTGGAATTACACTGTGTGTGTATTATACAAATGAGGACCAAAGGCAGAGCTTTTTCATAAGAGCTCATTTGAATTGATGAGTGGCCTTTTCTTATAGGATTATAACACTGGATTGCAGGTAGAGATGGAAAAGACCTGGTGGGCTCATCCTATCTGCAGCAAAATAGTGCCCTTTTCCTTCTCTCCTTCTTCCTTTGAAATTTGAAAATTCTGGCTCATACCTTCACAAAAAAAGAAAGTTTTCCGAGTTTATTTGACCTTTCTTGTTGTAGTGGCCACAAATGCTTCCCCTGCCTTCTGCCCCAGCTGAGACTGCCTGCCCAGGAGATGGAGGAGTGGTGGGGATCACTGTCCTTCTGGTCTCACATAGCCGAGGGTGAGCCAGCATGAGGGGGGGATAGGCAAGATTACCTGGCAGGAACATTTGCAAGCCTCATTTTTAATTGTTCTTTTAAATCATAGCACCTTTTCTTTCTCCTAAACACAACCAACACAATTTTCCCCTGGCCAGTGTAGTGTCTCTGTTCAGAAATAATGACCAGATTTATGGGCAAGTGAATGTACAGGCAGATGGGGTGAGGATGGGGAGGAAGACAGGGTGGATAAGCATGATGTACTCACAGCATCCATCTCCTCTGAACTGCTTCTATGAGCTCTGATTTAATCTCCCGAGCTTCTACTTAGGTTTTCACTTCTCTGTAGGAATGTGGTGTTTCTGAAGTGCCTGATTGACAGAGGAGGATTTAAGGGGGAAAAAAAGGTAGAGCCAGCTTCCAAGCAGTTTCACTAATTGCAGCTTATTATAAATTTAACAGATGAACTGTCAGTTTCTTGAAGGTGTGTGCTCACCACAAGCTTTCCTTGGATTCTGCACTGGCTATAGAAAAAGATTAACTTGTAAGGTGCTCAGCTAATGGAGCATATTTCATTGCTCAGTGAGGTGTTCCTTGGTTTACAATTTGCAGGCTTCATTATTCCTTTTACCACATCTGATAATACTGAACTGTAGTCTGAGATAACTTTGGGTTTGTTTTTTTTCTGTTTGTATTTACTCAATGATCATTGTAGGAGATATGGAAGACTTTTATTCTTCTCAGGGTCAGCTACCAGTGAGTGAAGCTGTTGCCTTTCAAACAGGTCATTTTATTATTTTTCTCTTCCACAGATGTCTAATTTGATAGGCACAGCAGGACTGAAATAATACTTTTTATGACTTGAAATTTCTGGGTATTTCATAACTTCTAAATTAAATTGTGTAACTTCTAAATTAAATTCTGTAACTTGAGAAGCTAAACATTTCTAAGTGGTTCATCTGCCCGATGTAAGATTTTTTTAAAAAGAAATATACATATAGCACTTTCTTTAAAGTTTTTGGAAAGCATCCTGATTTTTCTGGGTTGGTGGTAGCTTTTCCTCCTGCTCTTGTGACTCTCTGTATCATGCCGTCCTGGTATCATCATAGTCCCTTTGAACTGTCAAACCCTTACCATAAAATCTTTGATTTGCTTTTAATTTACATCTCTGAAATCACACTTATATTTTATGTTGGCTGTTTCTGTTGTGTAACTTAGCTGCAGGAGAGCACATCTGGGCAGCTTTGCTTATACCTCTGCCTGTCAATTGGCCATTCAAAAACATGTTTTGAATCTGGAAGCAGATCATAGAATCATAGAATGGTTTGTTTTGGAGGGGACCTCAAAGATCACCTAGCTCCAACTCCCCTGTCATGGGCAGGGACACTTTCCACTAGACCAGGTTGCTCAAAGCCCCATCCAACACTGAACACTTCCAGGGATGGGGTATCCGCAGCTTCTCTGGGCAACCTGACGTCTGTACAGTGTGTTGGCCAGTGCTGGTTGCAGAGCCTCCTCTCCCCCTTTCTTGCTCTGTTTTTTCCCATGCAAAGGACACTTTCAGGGGTACCAGCCACCTGGCCCTCCTCTGCTTTCATCCTTCTGGTGAAACTGATTGGTAGGGAATGGTGGAAAATCGTATGTTTATTTGAAAATGATGATGCAACAAGAGGGAAATAAGTTGAGCTATTTCTAAGAAAGCAAATGAAAGCATCAGCACAGAGGTCTGAAGTCATGGAGAGGATGGAGTCAAGTAAGGATCTTCCTCCGGTAGCTTTAATTCACACTTTTTGCTAAATGTAAATGAAAGCTTAGGAAAAAGTCTGCTTGGAATACATAGTAAATGATGTTGCCAGGATACTTCCTGATCATGTTAATTAAACTGTCCCACAGATTGGGCTTAATTACTGCATAATTTGCATATTGGAAATGATGGTACACATTACTAAAGAAAGTTCTTATTCTGTTAGCAGAAAGAACATTGTACATGAATTAATTTCCGGGGGAAGGAGTCTCTAGACTCATATAATGATGTATCTTGAAAATAAAGTTAAGGTTTCTGGTAATGAACTGACATATATCTCATTCCTTTTTGCAAGATTACATTTTATACCTGTTCCACTAAGTTCCTTGGAGACCTCGTCCACCAGCCTTCATCTTTTTGGCTGTTTCCTTAATTACAAGGACTACTGTTGCTTTCAAGGTTGCTGCTGCTGAAGCGGATATTAGTTAACATGTGTGAAAGGGCAAAATATTTGTTCTGAGGCCCAAATTTGATACTGTATGTGCATTGCTGGTGATACACTTCACCCCCTTCCCAAGTTAAACTCACTATTAAGATATCAGCTTCTCCTTCTTTTGTTTTTTGGTTTGTTTGTTTGTTTGTTTGTTTTTAACTTCTGACATGTCTCTGGCATCCTACTTGTGAAGGCCTGAGGAAAAATCGAGAAATGTAGAAATACCTCTCTACTCTTCAGATCTGAGGTCAGGTGTTGCTGGTGGATGCCCTGCTTGGAGGCCTTGGGCATCTCAGGTGCCTGGTGGGGTGTGGTGGAAGTAGCTGTGTGCCTTCCTAATGCTGCAAAAAGAAGATTTTGCATCTGCATTTCTGCCAGGGTAATTTTACAGCTCTTGACCCTGCTGTTGCTTTGAGTTCAGTGATGTTCCTGAAGCCTTTTTAGCTGCAGGACCATGATAGTGCTTTGAAAAAAAAGACAAAACATCAGAATTTCTGCATGAACTAAGACAAGATAAAAACTGTTTTGTTTCGGGGAAAAATCTTCTGAACACAGCAATTTCCCAATTTAGACTGCTAATTGCTTTGGATGATATTGTTGCTAGGATATATATTCTGATGTGACTTCTACTTTTTAATTCTTTTTTGCTCTGTTTTTGAACAGGTGATCATAAACAGCACAATCACACCCAACATGACCTTCACTAAAACATCGCAGAAGTTCGGGCAGTGGGCAGACAGCAGAGCCAACACCGTGTTTGGGCTGGGCTTTCCCTCAGAGCAGCAGCTGACAAAGGTACCAGGGCTCACTGAACTTCTGCAAAGCCTGTCTCGTTTCTTATTAGTGAAGAGTTGCCTAAACCCATCTGCTGACCCAGGTGTTTCTGCAAGTCCTCTTCAGCAGAGCAAGTTGCTCATCTGCTGTATTTACCCGCTGTCTGTGGGTGGCAGTGGGTGGTGGCAGTGGCAGGGGACGAGTAGCCGGGGAGGGCTCATGCCAGGCTTGCTGACAAAGCTGCCTCTGCATTAATACAAAACCCCTGGCCATGAGTTTGGTATTAATGAAACACTTCCCTGGACCAGGGACTGGCCACAGCAGCAGGCTTGTAAAGTCTAGAGCTGCCTCTTGCTATGAATAGCCAGCAGTTTAAAATACATCCTCTGTCACTGGATTAGTGGTCTTGACAAGTGCTTATGAGGCAGCTGAGATGATTGTTTGTTCATCTAGTTAAAAGCCCTACTTATCTAACACATAGTTGACACCTGAAGCATGGCTACTTGGCACTGGGCTTTGTAAGGTAACTCAACATGGTGTCCTTGGGCATGGCACAGTCTCTCACCTTGCTGTCCTCTCCTAAGAAAAGGATCACGAGAACAAGATGTTTCTTTTGTGTCCAAATCAGCAAAGGCAGAACATTGCAATAGAATGACTTTTCCATGAAGTGAATTGTTATAGGAATTTTTTTTAGTTAGTCTGTCTTACTGAGTTTTTCCAATTTCTAGAGAAATGCATTTTTTTGCAAGTATTTCTTAAAGGAAAGCATATTTTACTTTTCATGTTAAATTATTTTTGTACTTGGGATGTCCACAAAGGTGCCATGACAATAACCTGCTCTTCAGGAATGCTGAGGCCACCCCATCAATCACATGGAAAGGTTGTTTAAAATGAGGTGCTGGTGATGGTTACATTTTACGAAGCTTACCCAGGTGTAGAGGACTGCTCATTTCACTTGTGCATATTCCCCACTCCTGGGACAAAGAGGTGTTCACAGTAGTTAATAAGTAGTGTGGGAATATGGGAGGATTACACTGGGACCTAGGGGAATAGTTTGCTTTGAGTAACAGATAAGCATGATCCAATGCAACCTTTGGACACTGAATGAAAGGATTAGCACCACTGGATAGTAATTTTTAATCCTGGATTACTGAAATTACACGTCTGCAACATGACACATGACCACAGTACCTGAGTGCAGGCTGGGGCTAAACCTGCGCCGTGCACTGTGGGGCTGGTGATGCTGAGTCTGGATCAGGAGAAGAGAGGTTTATAATATAATAAGGCACAAGGTATATTTGGAGGTCCTTGCACCCTAATCAGAGAGGTTTTGTCATATTCTCCAAAACTGTTCAAACACATACTTAGAAGAAATGTATTGCTGGTATCAGAAAGCAGCTCTTCAGTGTCCGTGTGTCCAGAGTAGAGCCAAT
This sequence comes from Pseudopipra pipra, assembly GCF_036250125.1. Classification (NCBI taxonomy): domain Eukaryota; kingdom Metazoa; phylum Chordata; class Aves; order Passeriformes; family Pipridae; genus Pseudopipra; species Pseudopipra pipra. The sequence goes on along the minus strand of NC_087560.1, from coordinate 11,408,497 downwards.
TTGAAAAACATGTTGTATGGGCACAAGGACCTCAGCACCAGCTGTGTTTCTCTCCAGATCATTTTGCACATCTGTTCGCACTGCATAATCTGCTGAAGAGCCCACTGCCTACAATATAGCTTTCTACTTGCATGAAAAGCTTTCCAAATCAGCAGAAAGACTTCTTCTGGTCAGAATATTGAGAGGGAGCTTAAGGGGAGAACTTCTGAAAATAGCTTGAGATGATCTCTAAAAAAAAAAAAACCAAGCCAAAACAAAACAAAAAAAAACCTGAAACAAAACCCAAAACAACAGAAAACCCAAAACTCTGACAGTTACCTAAGTGGAAAAAGTAAGAAAACCTGATTTATTACTACCATGCAAAGCAATGGGATAAAAGTACTCCTTGTCATCCATGCTTCCTGTTTAATTATTGAACCATTAGTAAGAAAGATCAGAGCTGGTGGCAAGATTACAGATGTATAACTGTATTGGGAATAGTAAAATCAAGTTTCATTTTATGTTAATATCGTTATACTCTTATAAAAGATATAAATTAAAACTTGCCTGTTTTACGGGAAATAATTGAAGTGCTTAGTCAGGAATTGGAAGGACACACTAAAACTCCACTAAACCAGAGATCAATAGCCCTGGCTTAAAATAAATATAAATAAATAAAGCTGAAAAATGTCTGCTGAAAACAATGAATAATAATGAGACAGGAGAAGAGATTAGCACGCCTAAAAATGCCTGCATTTTTAAGTATATTGCTTGGCCTAATAAAAGATAATGCCTCATTCTAATGCCTTGCTTCTCTTGAGATACTTAAAGTATTAATCCATACCTATAGGGAAAAGCAGTTCAAATTAAACATGAACCATTAATGAAAACTGCATTCCGTGACCCAGTAACCTAATTACCATTCACATTGATTGGGAGAATCCCGGGGCTTAAAGTTGATGTTCTATTCAGGGTCCTTTTTCCCTCTTGCAGGACTTGCAGACCCTCCTTTTCCCCCTTCCTACCCTGTGCCTCAGAGGGATCTCAAGACATTATTCAAACATTGCTACAGCCAAACCGAAACAGAAATCAAAATAAATTAATGGGGTGTCTGGGTGTGAAAAGGCAGGGCTGGTGCTCTGAAGGTAGTGCTGTATTTTGCACCTGAAGCAGTTAAGGAAGTCGTTCAGGGTGCTTTGAGGGAGACATGCTATCTGAGGAGCTGCAGTCAGTCAAGGTCATACGGACAAAGATTTACACGGGTGAGAAACCCAGCAAACCCAGACTTTGCACATCATAAAACAACTGCATCCAGCACCTGGGAAGCACTGGACTTTATTTATATGCACACGTGCACATTATGTGGGGGGGGGTCACTGTGTGGAAGCAAGTTCAGGGCAGAGCCTGCCCCTGCCTCCAGCACACAGTGCAGCCCCTGCTCCAGCATCAGAGCTGGCAACGCACTGGCTGGCATAGAGCACATTACTGGGCACTTCTGGGGTAAATAGTCTTGTTATCTGTCAATCTGCCCCTACTGAGGGCTTATCTAGAGAAAACCACAGGAGAAGCACAGATGCCTTGTGGGTCATGGCACAGCAGTTCTCCCCAACGGGGACGTCACCTCACCCAGCCTTCCAAAAACTGAGAGGGAGATGAAATATTTATGAGCCTGCTTTGGGTGGGAGCAGCTGTTTCATCCAGCACTGGCACAATTTGTCAGTAGGAGACATAAAATATAATGCCAGACCAGGACCCTAAAATTTATGCATACAAGATCATGCTTTTTAATGTATAAAATGCTAAGAAGGTCTATTTAAATATATATATATTTCACCTTGTGACAAGCTGGCTACAGATTTGAACATCCTTTAAATAATCTGTGCAATGCACATTAATTTTTGCTGGCCAAGCTTCCTAATCAAGCACTGCTCATGGGCTGCAGCCACTTGACTAAAAGGCTTCACAAGTGTTGGTAACAGCACATCTTTTCCATGTTGCAGCTTAATCTCACAGCTTCCTGGGGCATGGGAAGATGTGCCCTATAATCCATGATAGACTATTGGAGGGGTGTTCAGTTGCCGTTTCTCCTACTCCAGTCTTTTGTTTTTTGCCAATTTTGGGGACTTTTGTCTGACCAACAGCAAGCGTGGAGGAAAGTAAAGATGGAAGGAGAAGGAGCATAATGAATTTTTAAGTTGATTTCATATATTTATACTTTCATTGCCCTTTGCAGCCATGCTTACCAAGCTTTCATTTACTGAACAGACTGTTCTTTAACCTTTTAACTAAGAATTTCACATTTTAAAAGTACTCCCTTTTGTTGCAGTGGTTTGACAGCTCAAAGTCTACTTAGATCTTGGAGGTGGAATGTGATTTTGCAGTACCAATTATTTGTCAATTATTTATGTTTGGGACAGAAGAAATCAGTTACTAGAGAAAAAGCAGCTCTCTGGTTTCTGACAGTGATTAGGCCCTGTGGCTGTGCTGACACTCTCCAACAGCCTCGGGATCTGGGAGGTTCCAGAAACGCCTGCTGTGCTCCTGTAAAAATTAGAGTTGGTAGTGCTGCACAAGTGTGGGCTGTCACCACTGCCTTGCTGCGCTCAGGAGAGTGATCAAGTGAAAGGCTTTAATTTCATAACAAGCCAAGTGATCCTCTGTAGCTTTCAAAATAGACTGTTGTAAAATCGAGCAGGTATTAATTAGCTAAGAAACTGCAGCAAAACTCTTTATGGACTGGCTGTTTCCAAGTGTGAGGGGTAACCAAAACCCGGAGTCAGTCTTTCACCTCTGTTTCTGTTACGACCATCTCTATGTCTGTAACAACCATAAGAAGGAAGGGTAATATTTTGACGCTTAAAACCAAAGATCTGTTACTGAGATAGTGAAAAAAAATCAGTTATTTGTACTTGTTTCTAAAAGCAAATGTGTTAAATACTTCTGTTGGTGTTTCAGACATGACTGAACTCTATTATTCAATGAGATCGTTATTGGTTTAGTATTGAAGATTAACAATTTTTTATTACGGAAGTGTAGAAAAAAATGCCCTTTTCTTCTCAACTCACATAATTTTTCACAGAAGTCTCCTGTGTGCTTTATGAAGATAGCTGCAAAAATAAAATTTGATAGATCACTCCCAATTCTTTTTATCTTTTCACATTTCATATCGCCCGTGAAGAACCCTCATAAGTTTTTCATACATAAGATGAAAAGATTTATTGTAAAAGAGAGAGAGAGATTTATTATAAAAGACAGACTCAAACCAGCCTAATACTATTTTGAAGAAACCCAAATATAGAACTTACTATTGATATAATATTTTAGAAATAATCAACTGGTTATAGCTGTTTTGTCACAGCAGGAGATACATTTTGTGTAAAGCTGGAGTTAAATCACTTAAGGCACAAATGTGCTTGTTCTTAACGATCTGTAAAGCGCTACAGAGGTAATCAAGTCGTTTGTGTGTGCAGCGACTGCACATGCCATCAGATGGCAACTGCTGCCATCCAAGAGCACACAAGAGCTTTGCATATGCAATGTCAGCTGCTGTAAAGAAAACAGCTGGATTCCAGAGCTCCATCTTCATTCATAGGCATCCTCACAGATCGTAGAGTACACCCAAAATTTCGCTCAGCTTTTACAGTGTGCTTGTCCATGGGATTTAACACTGATGTGTGTGTGTGTGTGTGTGTGTTTTGGAAATTACCATTTTTTGTATTATACAAAACATTGGTGCCTCCACATATGAATCCATATTTCTTTTAGACCAAATGGAGAAGATTTGTTTTGTCAGTCTTTACAGTCTCAATATTTTACTGACAGAGAGCATGCTAAATACCTGCCATAAATCTAAAAGTTAGAAGATAAGATTAGTAAGTGGGTAATGATTCTTCCTATTCCTCAACTATAAAATTTGATGTGTTTTTTCATGCTTTTATTTATAGTTTTTTCATAAGTATTCTGAGTTATCCAAGGATATAATGGCAATCTTTTCATTCACAAACTGTGCAATAAAATACATCTATTTATATTTTTACTTTTAATATGTCCTACCTTTCTGGCATTTCAAGTTTCTCAAAACACAGGCAAGCGAGACCAAGCTGCTTTAGCTGAAAGACGAAGTTACCCATCCTTATACTGGATACATCTTAATTTAAAAAATAAATTATGTATTACACCTTTTTTTTTCCATCTTTGTAATCCTCCTTTTAAAACTTTAAACACTGTTTAGGGTGTTTGAAGCCTTGCAGCCCTGACTGGCTGTGATGATAATTGTATTTCAAAAGTGCCAGGCTGGCTTTGGAGCAGATGTCCTACAACAACTTGCAGAGGTTGGGATTTGTACTTTTCCATCTTTATCTTTCCTTCCCCTCACCTTCCCCAGTTTGATATAACCCTCTTACAGGAAGCATTCAAGCCTTTCTCTGAAGTCTTCTGCATTTATTTTTGCCAGTAATAAGAAAATTAGACCAGAAAAGCTGTGTTTTCATAGGACTCCATCATGCATTCAGATCTACCTTCTTCTCCTTTTTCCTGTGTCTTGATAATCCCTTGCTTGCATTCTGCAGATGAGCTTATTTGCATTCTTTAATTTAATTGACTTGCTCTTAGGAATAGAAGACATTGATAATATTTTTATCCAAACATATGTCTTTTGTACTTTCATCTTTAATAGACCATCAACACCAAGTGAAACAGAAGAGGGGCAGGAAATAAACCAGGAGATACTAAAAGCTCCTTTTCCTCTATGGGTTTTAATGTGGTCAGCCAGAGGTACAGAGATATCCCTCTTTTAGAAACATCCCCATTCCTTTTGAAAGAACCTCCCTGCCAAAGAATTAAGATGTTTTTTCATGCCAAAAAATTTAAATTAATAAAATTAGTTGTTCACTTTTGGAGATCTGTGAACCATATAGAGATAGTAATCTCAATGATTTAATAGATAAATCAAGTTAATATCTTTCATGCTTTTTCCAGTTTGCAGAGAAGTTCCAAGAAGTAAAAGAGGCTGCCAAACTAGCAAGAGACAGATCTCAAGAAAAAATTGAGACCTCAAGCAATCATTCCCAGGTTTGTAATTTAGCTTTAATGCCTATACACATACAGGATAAATAGTTTAAAGTTAAATTTCCTAATGAACTGTGCCAGCTTCTGGCAGCCAGCTTAAAGTGTATAAAATGGAGATTGCTGAAGGTAATTGTCAGATGCTGGACACTAGCATTGTCAGAGGAATACTTTTCATCCTTCTATGCCCTTTGCTTTCATTTACATCTAATTTTTTTCAGCAGTTCTTGAACTGTTATAACTTTTTTAATAACAGGGGAAGCTATACATCCTTTGATTTGTAATGTTATACATAGTTTGAGAGTTTGAGTAATTGGAGAGCAAGTCAGTGTAGTGCTTCAGCAGACAGTAAATGAGATTCATCGAGATCCTTCTTTTTGTCATCTGTCTAATCCACTTTTGTAGGTTTTTTTATTTGCTAGTGGAGAGCCTGACTTTGTGGCCATAGTGTTTCCCTGTGTAGGTGTGGCTGATGGGAAGCTGTGGGAACAGAGGCAGTGCTTTAGTGAGGGGCTGGAAGAAGCTTGTGTTGTATATCTGTACAATACACTTTTCTAGGCAGCACACCTTTTATCACCAAGTGCCTCTGTGTCCAGGGAGGTCTGGGTTTCTTACAAACTGAAGGAATTGAGTGTTGTCCCAGTCTCTCTATGTGGCTGACTGTATTTTCATGTGCATTTCATTAGGTAAGAGTGAACCCTGCTCAGCAGACATTCTTGGCCTGGGCCAGTGTTTGGAGAAAAGTCAGACAGATTTTGATCAGAGAGGAATTCAGATTCATGATCAGAAAAAAAATGCTGAATGCTTTTAGTCTTGAAACTACCCTCCTTTTTGGGGTCCACAAATATCGATCTGAGCGGCTGATTTTGTATACTTATTTTATAAAGACTTTGGTCATGGTCTTTGTAGTTCACTTTGTTCTCTGTTGATGATCAGCCCCAAGCACTGTGTGAATAGTATCTGTTTGAAAGAGCAGTATTTGTTTGTTTGTTTGTTTGTTTGTTTGTCAGTTTGGGCTTTACATGCTTCCAGGTGCACTGTATTGTTTCATTATCTTAAAAAAACCCAAACAACCTTTAGAAAACACAACCTTATCAGGGGAAAAAAAAAACTTTAAAAATTTTTGAACACTTTAAACTTCCGTTTGTGTTTCATTCTAATTTTTTCATTCTTTTTAAACAGACCAGCTTTGCAGCCAAGATGAAAAGGGTATGTGTGTGTTACCACTGTTCTGCCAGGAGAGCCGAGGTCTCAGCCAAGTGGTGTGGGATCAAGATTGCAAAGAAATTGGTGTTGTGGTCTTGCAGGAGATGCAGGAGACACCCAGTGTTCGTTTGTGTGTTGTGCTGCAGGAGTCTGGACGTGAAACACCATCCTCCACTCGAGCTTCTAGTGTGAACGGCACAGACGACGAGAAGGCATCACATGGTGGCCCTGCTGAGGCACATCTCAAGTCTGAGAATGATAAATTAAAAATTGCTCTAGCCCAAAGGTGAAGTTCCTTTAAACCTAAATTGCATTGGAATAGTGTGCTGTAATTATCTGATGGCTAGTGATATTAACAGAAATTATTCAAATGTAATTGCATTAATTTAAAGTGGTGCAGCAGAATGGATGAATGAGCAGATTTTAACAAGTTCCTCCTGGTATCCAGTTGAGAGATATTTACCATTTCATGTATTCCTGATCCAGTTTGTGAAGAAATAAGCTCTCTTTTATTCTGCTGATGCCAACTATTATAACCCCCTTTGTTCATGAAGTTTTAGAACTACAGAAATAACATTAAAGCCATAGGGGAGCAATTGCTGCTGATAACATGTGAAGGCAATCTTTCTTCCTCTTTGAGTTTGCTACACTTACTTTGATGAAAATAGATATGGATATTTAAAATTATAAAAGGGAATGAACTCAACCATAAAAAGTTGAAGCGAGAAATATATTTTCATCAAGCTGCCTGGAAGTCTTAGGGGGATGTTTCTGAACTGGACAGAGCCCCTTGAAGTCACATTTTTTGCTATTTGCTTTGATAAATAATTTGAAAATGCTGAGAAGAGTAATTTCCAGCTGTAGTGAAAATACAGGCGTTGCAATATGCAAAGTTATGACATTAAAATAGAATAATTCTCTACTGGGATCTTGCCTTGTCTGCCTCTTGCATATGAATGTATCTGTGAATGGAAAGGAAATCTAATAGGATCAAGCTACTCTTAAAAAGATATTTAAAAAATAAAGCAGCATCATAAGCAGCGTTATCCTGTGAGCAATTTCAAGGTTGCATATATTATATTTGAAGTACATCATCTCTCTTTATTGACATTTTAATAGCGTAAACTATTTCAAACCATAATGTTTGCTTGTTCCTCCTGCTGAAGACACCTCTACAGGCAAGCAGCAACTAGCACACAGGGAGTGTCAAAGCCTTCCTCCCATTCACCCTCTAATCTTGTGCTCTGTGCTGCAACTCAAAGCTTTGGGGAATGAGTAGTTTAATTCTGCAGCATTATGTAACACTTTTATAGTTAAGACTCAGCATTAAAAAAAAATTCAAATATAGATCATGTCAATGCCCTAAAATCCTCCAGTCTGAATTATTGTACCATCTGCAGATGTGCAGAGTGGCTTTATTGCAGGGGTGCCAGGTCCCCAGCCTGTGCTGCAGCAGAGGGAAGGTGAGGCACAGCCACACAGCTCGGGAGGTGACAGGGCCCATGCACTGCACTGGGCTGAGACCCCTGTGTGCAAATGGTGGGGATCCCAGCTGGACCCTACAGCCTCCTCTGACAGCAGGGCTTTTCTTCCAGACACACAGGTCACTGCTGCTGGAGTTGGTAGATCCCTTTGTTTTGGCAGAGACTGTCAAATTAAGGCTTTTGTTCTCCTTAGGCATGCAGAGTCTAAAAGGAATTACATATATCTGAGTGTTCTTCATCTTATTGCAACAAATTAATGGCCAACACACCACGGTAGATGAGTTTGCATACAAGGTAAAGAATAACGATTCACAGGATTAGAAGGTGAAACCACCTCATGGCATCCTGTTTTTCTCAGTTCATCCAATGTGAAGAAGTGGGAGACGGAGCTGCAGACGCTGCGGGAGAGCAACGCCCGGCTGTCCACAGCACTGCAGGAGTCTGCAGCCAGCATCGAGCACTGGAAGAAGCAGTTCTCAACCTGCAAGGAGGAGAACGACCAGCTGAGGAGCAAGGTAGCAGAGCATACCCACAGGAGAGCCATCCCCTCCAGTTAGCTGCTCCTGCCATTGCTCCTTCTCTTGGATTTTTGCAGCTTTCTCGTTGTGTGTGTTAGGAGGTGGATTTTATCTTTGAAAGGGAGTTGGATGGGGAGTTAAGGCAGCTGCTTCCCTCTGTGTGCAGCAGGCAGGGAGGTTCAAAGGACTGGGGATCATCAGGAAGACTAATGCTGCTCCATCACACGAAGCTCGCTGCCTCGAGAGTCTTAGCATCAGCAGGCATTGCTGGATGGGATCATAAACCAGAAAGGTTTTAAAAGTGGGGTTACTATTGCATATTCCTTTCTAAGCTCACTGAAATACTGATAGATATGAATGAGCAGAAGACATGGTTATCACCTGGTTACTCAGAGGAAACCAAGCTGGGAACCACTCAGTATTAGAAGCCAATCCCTACAACATGCAGAGGAATGAGGATTTGAGTTATTTCCTCAGCACTGTGGGCTCTGAGCCGGGTTCTCCAGCGCTAACACCTGGCACATCCAGAAACCTGCCAAGAGGCACTGTCAAAAGCCTTTTGCCCTTCATTACTGAGCACATTTCTCAGTAGTGTTAAGATGGAGGGTTAGCAATGGTTACAACAGAGAACAACTCAGAGGTTTAAATTTGTGAAGTCTCAGTTTAGAGTAGTCATTGGTACCATCCTTCAGATAATACTGCATTTTCTGCAACAGCTCCACATGGGACTGGCACCAGCCTGGGCACAGGAGAGCCTGGATTCCATAAGCACTGCCTGAAGGGATAATTTCACTTTATTCATCCCTAATGTCTTGGAAAAGCTGCATCCTTTTCCTTCTTGCTTAGATGGATCACTGGGACATTTGAATTAGAGATCAGATTGTATCAGTCTGATGAGGATATTTTTCGTTTAGTGTTTGCTTTCAAAGAAGGAAGAAATTTCGTGCCTTTCTGTGTGTCAGTAGCTGCAAGTAGTATTTCAGTGTTGGAGGTGGTTTGGGTTGTCTGCTGGCACTGAAAATCCATGAGGAGCAATCTTTTTCCTGAGGCAGATACTCAGCTGTCTATTCTCACGTGTTCTATGTGTGCACAGTGGTAATGCAGAGATCAAACCAGAGCCATATTAACTGATGTTGTATTAACAAATTAATATTAGTTGTTACTTGATTTGAGTTCCTATATCCAGTCTCTTGTGGACAAGGGGGAAGTGAGAGACTGGAACAATATATTACAAGAAAATGGCATAATTTGTAGTGTAGTTATTTGCTTTCCTATACTGTTGCAGACAAAAGTTGTTCTAATTAAAATTAACTGATGAAACATGATACATCCCAATAGATGTACTAGATATGAAGAGATTATTAAAACACTGCCTTGCTACAGCTGCAAAGTCATCATGCCAGTGACTAGCTGGACTGCAGCAGTGCTGTCTGTATAATGTGCCATCTTTTTCTATAGAGGGAGGTTTTCTGAGCTTTTCCCCAAGTAGGTTCCTTGCTCAACACTCACACTGCACCACTGCAGCACCCTGGGAACTTCCTTCTCCTTTATTAAATAGGTCAGAATTTTTTGCATATTGCTCTACCTTCAAATGAGTGAAGTTAGAATCCCAAAGCAACACGAAGCTGAGAATTAAAGTACATACTTTAATGAGCTGGCCCATTGGCCTGTGGGAAGTGCATCTCCTGGGAGCTGAGTCCAGAGCTGGCAGGAGGAGGCATGGAGAGAGCAAAGTACCTCCCTGGGCGAGAGAACAAAGTGGCTCACGTTGCTCTGAACTGGTTCTTCCCCTGCAGTTTTGATGTTCTGTCCCTTGTACACCAGCTAGAATAATAAGCAACCCCCAAGGAGGCAAAGCTGGGAGTGATGGAGATATTTCTTCTCCTTGTAGTCTTGTAGTCTTGTGTTGATTTCATAGAAGTGAAGTGCAGATTTTATCCCCAGCTCCACTTATTTTAGGAGCTCAGTGTTTTGTGCATTCCTGAGTACTCACATGAGAGACTGTGACAGAGAATAAATACAGACCCAGGGCTTCCTAGTGGATGTGTAAATTTGCTCTTTTTAAGGAAAGAAGTGATAATTTGGTGAATCAAATGCTGTGATTTAGGAAACAGATCCAATGCCTATTTCATCATGCCCCAGACTTTCAGAAAATTGAAAAATTTCACCTGATGTCTGATATTTCTTAAAGATTGAAGAACTGGAGGAACAGTGCAATGAAATAAATAAAGAGAAGGAAAGAAATGCGCAACTGAGTAGACGTCTCCAAGAACTGGAAACAGAACTTCAGGACAAAGAGCTGGTGAGTGTCCTGAACACTGAAATGGCATTTTCATGTTTGAGTGGGTCTGTCTGCTTCTCTCTTGGGGTGTAGATTTATGGAGTGGCTCACCTACAGCCAGAAGCAGCCTGGTGTTTCTGGGTTGCCTGCTTCTAGGTTTTCCACGTACAGCTCCTTAGCAACAGTTTGATAGAGTTCCTCTGTCTCAGTTTCACGATGTGTTGTGTGCTGTGATGGCACAGTTTAATTTGTCAGGGGTTAACAAACATGATACTTTCATGTATACAACCCTACTCCCAATAGAAGAACCAGAGTGGTGAAATTTGTTGCCCAGTTGCCAGACAGATGTATGCTGAGAACAGATTAATTTGTCAGTCCCCATGCCCAAAATTCCTGTAGACATTAGGACCATCATTAAAAAGACATCATTTACAAAATAACTTGGCATTTGTGTAACAAGTCCTGTTTCTTTTTCTGGATGGCTCATAGTCTTCAGTTTTGCTGTTCTATGGTCTCCCTCTGATCTCAGGACTAATGCCAAGAGTGAGAAATTCAGATTCATATGGAGTACCCCAGTTTGTAATTTTTGACATACAGGGTATTAATTTTTCTAAGGAGGATTATGATGATGGCTTGAAACCCCTGGATAGTGGGGGAAAAAATGGGATCCTCTTTTTTTTCCATTGTTACAGTGGCCAAGTGCTCTGTGCTGGCTGAAGAGAAAAAGCTGTCAGCAACTCAGTCAAGTTTGCCATGTGCCATTAAAGCATCTCTGCTGGTTCTCTTAAAAGCACTGCTCTTAAGGGATTTTATGGTGGCACAAGGAAATAGTTTAGGGAGATGGATTTTGATGCACTGTTATAAATGTAATGTTTTTCAGCCCTATATTTCAAAGGAAAATGTCATTCTTTCTTCCCTACCTTTCTGTGGCAATAGCATGTATCATAACCCTTATTCTCTGCTAGTGTTTTCCTCAAGATTCACGTTTTTACAGTGCCAAGTGAGCTAGAAAATAGACTGACTTGTAAATATTACATGCCTGTCTTGCATTTACGCTGACAATATGCTAACTTGTTTTAAAAATTCATGCTTACATTAGCGGGTTCTCGATTAGCTCTAAACTACCCATAAGTAATAACCTTTCATGGTCTGGAATTCAAACCCACATGAAGTCTGCTCATGGGCATTGCTGCGTAAGAGAAGCTGTTGATACCCTCTTCATGTAGGAAATGAGGAGAGAGAAACGTAAAGACATGGAAATCAGGACAGACATATCTAGTGAAATATTTATTTATGTGTATATCTATGTCATATGCCATATGCCACATACCATATATAGTGTGTATATAAATGTACATACACTGTGTTATATATGGTAAGTATACAGTATAGTAGTTATATATATAGTAAGTGTATATATCGTATTAATATATTTATATTTTGAGATGTGAGCTCTAAGCCATTATGTAGATACGGATATATATGCACAGGAGTTCATATCTCAAAACAAAGGGTAAGTTACCCTTTCTTTTCTCTATGTCAGTAGCTGGGACATTGTCTGAATATAGTTACTCTTACATTAGTTAAATTCTTCAGTGCAGTTCACAAAAAATCTGGAGTAAAAAATGTGCTGTCTCCAATACTGAACCCTGTGGAACAACAATTGTCACTGGACTCCACCTGGACATCAGGCTGTTGACTGCAACTCTTTGAATGTGGCCATCCAGCTGATTCCTTATCCATCAAGTGATTCATCCATCAAATCCATGTCTCTCTGATGTAGAGACAAGGATGTTGTGTGGGACACTGTCAAGTGCTTTACACAAGTCCAGGTAGTCCAGGGATATACCCCTGCTTACTCTTGAGACCATCACCTACATGGGCAGTTTCTGGAGAAGGATCTTGCACTTTTTCAGGTCAGAGTTTCTCTTGGAGTTGCAAATGTGTTTTTCAGATTCCTCAAACAATCTTTCTGCAAAAATGTATAGCCTTTCTTTGAGTCTTTCCCTACTACCCACATTGGTGGTGTTCATTTGTGGTATTCATGTAGTCAAGTTGTCTTAATTTCCAACAGAGACATGGACTCCTATCAAGGCATGTTGCTCTTTTTGTTAACTCCTTTCAGCTAATCTGCTGTATTTAGCTAGTGATGCCAGAACCAAATACAGATTTTTGGGGAGGGGAGTGATTCTCAGAGCTGTACCATGGAGGAGAGCACATTACAACTGTGCTCTGTATGATGCCTCTATATATGCAGCTGGTATTGCCATTGGCCTTTCTATTTGCTGTCATATATGATTGAAAATGTACGTGTGATTTGCTCTTTGCTACCATCTATAAATTGCTTATAGCATTACAGTCCTTCAGATTTCTCTGTTATTTAATATATCTTTTGCATAGGTATGTGGTTTAGGTTAAGATTTCATTAATATAATTAATGGCATTCATGCTAGAGATTGGATTGCATTGTCTGTTTTAGAAATGCAAAGTATAAAATTCAGTGAAAAAATGTATTTGAGTAGAAAATTAGCAATTTTGGAATGCAGACAAGTTATTTTGGTTATTTTCCATCCAAATACTGTGCAGAATACAATAAAATATGCAAAGCCATTTCATCATCTCAAATTTCCATTATGTTTTAAATTGAAGCTTGCACTAATATTATTTTTTTCTTTTATGTTTTCAAAGGAACTGGAAGAGCTCCGAAAGCAGGGTGAAGTTATACCAGAGCTGATGTCAGAATGTGAATCTGTATCTGAACAATTACAGGTACAGTTTAGCAGTGAAATTAATTTTAAAAAAGTTGGTACATTTACTTTCTTTCTTACAGCTATATGCATTTCTCTGTTCAGACTTCAGTGTTTGAAGGCAAAAGAGCTCCAGTTTGTAAAAGCAAAAAATGCTAATTGCATGCAAAATACACCATGCCCTTCCCAGCATAGGAGTAATTAAATACCTCTGTTTCTTTGCCTTGCTGTTTGCAGAAATTGGTTTGCCTGGGATCATGTTTCATCTGTCTCCTGCAGATTCCAGGCTGTCCTGTATCCTGTATTTTCTGCTGCTCTGAGCTGGTGGAGCCGCACCACAGCCTTGTGTGTTGAGCAGCAATCCAAGACCTGGGGCTAATTGCTGCAGTGGCACCAGGGAAGGCTTTTGGGAAAGAAACAGATGAGCATAGCTGCACACCATCAGGAATAAAAGTTCACCTGAGGATGCATTTATGTGCTGTGTCATCCCTTTCCAGCAGCGTTTGGCTGTGCACATGTGGCTCCTCTGCTGGGAGGTGCTCGCTTGGAGCCAAGCTCAAGGGGTGTGGGAGCCCTGCCCCAGCCAGCAGCTGGACTTTGGGCATCACTTCCTCAAGTCAGGGATTGTTTAAATGCAATGAATTAATACATGAAAGGAGAATAAATATTAGCAGTCTCATCAATGAAGTGAAATCCAATCAATAAATCCCATCACTCTGATAACCTAAATGATCTAAAATATTTTAGAAGGCTGCTGAGGAATGCAGATACTGGAAATGGCTAAAATATGAATTTTGTTTGGTTCAGTATGGTAGAAGATGTGGTCTGTGGCTTTTGTGAGAATAAGCATGAGCTTACATGCGTGAAATAGAGAAGAATACGCAGAAGAGTGTAAGAGAGGGGAAAATAGTTGAACGAAGTGCAGCAAGGGAAGAGTTACCTGGCTACCCCATTCCTTGCCTGAGTGCTCACACAAAGTGGAACTTTACCAATAAATCCAAAAGTGCTGAATAAAGCAACTTTATTCCTCAGACAGTATTTTCTAAGCTTGTTTTTCAAGGTTAACCCACCACAGATAATTCTGTATGTAATTGGTGGCACAGTGTCTAATTCTGCAACTATAGCAATGACAGAAATGTATGCACAGTGCATGATTTAAATCCAGCTAAATTTGAAGATATCAACCAAATGACAAAGTTTGATGCAAAGCATCTTTTCCAGTTAATCTGTGTCCTTTCCTGTATGGGCTTTCTTTCCTTTTAATCGGACTAGCACATGTCTGTTGCTTTCGAAGGTGCTTGTGTTAATCAGTTTGCAGAAGTTGAAGCAAACTTGCACAGCCCAGCTGCCATTTGTTGCTTTAAAGTATGAAATGCTGTTCATCCTTCGTCTCCATGATTCCTCTTATTGTCTTTTTGTCTTTAAGGCTGCTGAGAAAAAGAACAAAGATCTTGAAGAGAAAGTCAGAACACTAAGGACAGAAGTCGAAGAGAGTAAACACAGGCAGACCAACCTTAAAACTGAATTAAAGAATTTTTTAGATGTACTAGACGGGAAGATAGATGAATTACATGATTTCCGACAAGGACTGTCTAAACTTGGGGTTGACAATTAGATGGCAATAGATCTTTTTTGTAATCTAGGGTCTGGATGTTTGATGTTTTGTTGATCCCAAACATGTGTTTTACGAAATATAAACTAGAATGTTCCACTTGTTTGCATTGGTTTTGTATATAGAGACTGAACATTTGCTGTGGGGGTTTTTTTGGTGGGTTTCTTGTTTTGTTTGTTTATTTACCAAACCAATCGTGCTGCTCACTGAATTCTGTTGAGATTAGAAACTTTCTATATTGCTGCTCTGGCTTTGTGGGATTGGGAACAGGTAGAGGGTTCTGTCTCAGGAATCTGGAACTAGATCTACCTTAAAATGAATATGCAGTTAGTTGTTGCAGGGAAATTTATATCTTTCTTAAGGGCTGTTGCAACCATAGAAACAGAAAACAAGTCTTTTTCCTGTCCAAACTATCAGCACTCTTAGCAACAAAGACTTTTATTCCTTGGAGGAGTAGAGAGATTATCTGGAGCTCCTGCAGTTTGTAAAATGTGCCTGTGGTGAGCTGCAGTCAAGTGAATCACTTCACACAGATACCAGGATCTGTAGGGACCACGTCAATCAGGCCTAATTCACCAAAAAAAAAACCAAACCCCCCAAAAAACCCAAAGTGCAGTGGATTTCAGATAACCTCTGACAGAGGTTACATTTGCTTGCCTGGACCCATACAGCACAAAGTCAATGATGTAGAAATGAGTTTCAGCTCTTGAAGTCATGAGTCTTACCCAGTTGGTGAGGACAGCTTCTCTTGCTTAGCAGCATCACCTCTCTTTAGCCTTCAGTTTTGAACCCATACAGTCCCTTCATTATGTGCATCTCTGAAAAATGCCCACCTGAGTCTGGGGACCAGATATTTATTTTTAAAAGTAATACGTTGCTGGTTTGTACATGACTCATGCCCCTCTGTGCAACTTGATCACTGTTGATTAACTTCTGCAGCAGTGAAGAAGGAGACAATGCATAAAAGCATTATAAGGTAACTTGAAGGTGCTACTCAGAAGCAAGTTTCTGCCCACAAGTCTGTCAGGGCCATGACCACATGAAATGAAAATCCTTTCCTATGATTTCTGCATTCTTTGGCAGTAGGGTGAGAATTAGTCACCAAGTTATAATGTATAAAAAAACCCCCACCCCAACCTGAGATGCAGAAGTGCTGTTGTATTCTTGAACTGGTTATTCAGCAGCTCTAAGGGTGCTTTGAGCAATGCAAGGTCATACCATGGCCTCCAGTGAGAAGGAAGTTCACTTAATTACAGATAGGAATGTAAAATGGGCCAGAGAGGAGAATCCAGCCCAAGTTTTGCTCTTTCCCTAGGACTTCCTTCAGCTTCTTTCTCTTCTTTTTTCACAACCTGGTTTGTGAGTGTTTACATGGGATCTGAATTAATTCAGGAAAGTACTTTTGTTTATGTGACATTATTACTTGCTTCTTGGTTAAGCACCATGTTAGTGCTTTCCAGCAGTGACTGATGTAAAATGGCCATGCTTTTTTTTGAATTTAGGGGCTTTTTTCTTTTTTTGGCACATCTCAATTATTAAAGTGACCTTTGAAAGAAAGATAGGTTATAGATGAAACATGCATTGAATACTTTTTTGCACCTGAATATATAATCCCCATGGTGGGGATAGGGTCTGTCTGCAATTGTCCCTTGAATTTTCTTTTCATCTGTTACATTATCTTTGTTGCCTGTTTTTCAGACTGGACTCTGAGTATTTTTACTTTTACTCTTTTTAAACAATGGATGTGAAGCTGGGACCTTTCATAACCATTATGACCATTTAAGTCTCTTTAAAACAGAATTGCTGTATGCTTTTGATATTTAAAAATAAAAATAAAGATCAGGTACATAACATGTAGGCGTGTGAAAATTAGACTTTGCCAGTGTGGAAGATTCAACAGTTGCATAATGTGGGGGTTAGATCAGACTTCTCAAAATGAAAATGACATCAGAAACTCTGTGTGGTTCTGCACAAGTAGTCTCCGTTTTTAGTCTCCTTATCTGATAGAAAGTGGGATATACACCAGCATTTATCAGGCAGCTCATCCTGCTTCTCCTCTCCTCCCATGCTGGTTTTGTTCCCTGCATCAGCTGGGAATCACAGCATAACACAACTAAGAGCTGCACGAAGTACTGGCAGTCAGAGCCCTACTCCTCGCAGTGGTTCATTGCTTTTGTATGAAGGACTCCACTCCATCTTCTTTTTCCTGTTGAGTAGTCTTAGGGCTCCCCTCTTTGTTTTAATATAACCTATGTTTTTAGCATGTTAGATTCCAGTAAAAGGATGCAAAAGACTCTGTGAACAAATTATATTATTGGGGTTAATCCAGATCTTTTTTCCCACTTTAGTCAGGTCTATCTCAGATCCAGTTCATTAGGAATGTATTAAGCCACTCTTAAATTGCAAGAGAAGTGTTTCCATGGAATTGCATTGATTTAACAGATGGAGTTTAATGCTGGCACATTAAGCCAGTGCATAGCTCTGACACAGGCAGTTATTTCTGGGTGCTTTGTGCCCACCAGAGGAATGATGAGGGTGTTCTTAGAGAAATCCCTGCCCTGTCTCTTCTAGTCTTGTCCCAAATGTATGTATTTGCTCGTTATCTTCTATTGCTCTGATGTTGAGTTGTTAAGGATGCCTGTACACAGCTCTATGCTGTGGGAAACTCTATCCTTTAAGAATCCAAGGTCTTGCTATAATTGCCTTCTTACTTTTTCCTTCCCAGCAGCAGCAAGTTGAGAGCTTCTATGTATAATCACTTAAAAACTTCCCCAAACTCCATCTCTTTTAGCCTTTCTTTCTCTTTCATTGTATTTTTCCTCTTCAAAAGCCAAAAGTGTACTAGGAAGAGGCAGTGCATGCTCTCAGGAATGTTTGGGCACCAGCTGCAGCTGCCCTCTCTGGCCTGGCCCCATTCCTGCCCCAGGACTGGCATCCCATGCTGCTGCTGGGCAGGGACCATCGGTGTCACACACTGCTTATTCCTCGACGCTCTGTGATGGCCCAGCAATAACCCATGTGCCAAATCATGAGCCTCACACTGCTCCTCAGAGACTCGTCCATGCATTGAAATGCCTCTTCCCTCCAGGTGGGAGCACCAGGGCAGCCAGCCTTCCCCACCAAAATGCAGGCACCATCCTATGGATGCATTTAATCCACCTTTTGTGCACAGTTGGAACTCAGCCTGTTCCTGTGGGCGCCCTGAGTTCAGTTGGCAGAACCTGCTGAGGGATGGCCCCAAATGCTGCTGGGGCAAAGAAATGCTCACCCCTGCACCCCTGTCCCAGAGAGGGTCTGCAGACTTTGGTTTTGTTATACAGTGCTGGGCAAATCCTGATTTCCAAATACCATCAGCAATGTTTTGGTCAGTGCTCCAATTGCATCCAGCCTGAGTGGAGGTGTCTTTATACGAGGCTGAGTCTCACCTTGGGCCACCCTGAGTTCCCTTTCTGGACACAGGTTTCTCCCTCTAAGTGGTTGATGGCAGGATCTCTCCTACCTCACACAGTCTTTTTTTAACAAAGGTCTTGTGCTTGGCACTTCTTGTGCTGAGTTCTGTTGGCTGCACCACCACAGATCCTGCCACGCTGGGGCTTTAGGAAGAAAAATCTGTGCTGACACCAGGGCAGAGAGTGTCTTACTGTTCTCTGGGCTGTGTCGCTTCTTTTAGCTAGTGTTAGAGCTGCTGAATAATGGTGGGGTTTGAATGTTTTTTGGTGGCCAAAATGAGAAATAAACAGGGCTACTTCATATTAGCACAAAACCAAAAAATATTCAGTGAAATAAAAATACATTAATTGTTTTCAGTTGTTTCATATCTAATATTCCATTGGATATGTTACATCACATTTTGGAAAATTACCTTAGTCTCATACTAGAAATAAATTATTTCAAAATGAAGAACTGAAACATTGTTTCACACCTCAAAATAAAGTAGGTTAACCTTTTTCTTTTTTACTATTTGGCTGAATCTTTATTTGCCAATTTTAACTCAACTTCACAAGTAGTTTTGTTTGGCCTAAAAGTGTATTTTCAGCAAAAGTAGTACTTTACAGTGTTCTATCTACATCTAATTGGTGTCTCCTTTGCTAAGTGAGCTCACCGGAAGAAAACTGTCTTTCCTGTAAGGAATTCCATGCCACCTCTCCCTTTCTGTATCCTAGTATTCAAAAGATTCACGTTTTAAAAACAGTTTTATGCTGGGTGCATCTGTCCCCAGAAAACAAATGTTCTTTAAACAATGTCTTTTTTCTGGACAAACACCTGATTTTATTTTATCTGAACAATTTAGAGAGAACATTTTTTTTAAAGCTGCCCAGTAAATTAAGGTGAGTGGGAAGGGTTTCTGCTGTTCTGCCTGTTGTCACTGCCATTGCTTTCCAAGGGTACCAGCCAGAGCATTTGTGGTGCTGAGGCAGGTGCTCACCTGCCTGTGTTTGCTGGGTGGCTTGTTGGGCACAGGAAGCCTAAATTGTCCTTAGGCTTCTGCACTCTTCTCTATGCTGTTCAATTTTTTTCCCAAGTGTTTATTTTCTCCCTTATTAATTTTTTGCCGCCTTTGGTGGCTTCATAAGTAACAGAAGGAAAATTCTCTGTTACTGCCACCACCTTGCAGTGGTGGGAGTTTCTCAGCTACAAGACCATGCTCTTCCTTAGGCTCTTCCAAAGCGTTATCTCTGCAAAACCCTTCGAAGCATCAGTGGCTTGTAAAGAATATAGTGTTGTCTTCCTGAGCCTATGGATTAACAAAAATAAAACTGCTATAAGGGTGAAACACCTCACTTAGCTTAGTGTGTGACCAATGCTGAACCCAAAGAGAAGGGGTGTAAGGAAAGGTCAGCAGCAGCAGCTAATTTCGATGATTGTTTCAGCAGAGGCTTTGGTGAAAGGTGCTCTGCCCACAAGCTGTGGATGGGCCAAAGGTCTGGATGGCCACACTGATCCATCAGCTCACCCACCTTTGTTCAGGCACTTCTGGACTTGTCAAGCCTGTAATTATCAAAAAGTCCTCAGCATATCACACAGGTGGTGATGTGAGGGATGGAAGGCGAATGTCCTCACACACAATGCTGAGCAGTGTGAGAGCGTTGCAGCACTGGTTATGATCACACAGTTGCAGCCAAAAATAGAAAAAGCTGTTGCTGTCCTACAGGGCCTCAGCAGTACCAGGGACCTTGCATAAGGGCAGGTTCAGCTTTTGACGGGGGCTGAAAGGCAGCAAGGACTCCATGGCTGGGCTGGCAGGGTCTGGTTGTGGACACAATTTAGCAATGGTAAGACATAGAGCTACCCTAAGGTAATTTTTCTTTCCATAGATCGTGTTCAACAAGCACCTGTGCATCAGGCAAAACAATATGTAGCCACAGGATGTTTAATCCAGACACACCACCAGTGGGAGAGCCCCATCTGGCTTACACAGCCTGGCCAGGGATGTTGTGCCTGGAGTCCTGTGCCCTGGGAGCTTGACAGTATTTTAGTCTCGCTATTAGAATGTAAACTTGACAGTTACATGAAGTTTGCACGTCTTAAATACCATTCTCTGTGGTAAATAATAAGGTACCTGAAGTGAAATAGAGTGAGGAGGTGAATGATAAATATGACAAAGGTGCTTCCCAAGTGAGGGCTCTCCTGCAGGCTGTGGACAGAGCTGATCCTGGCCAGGAGGGCTTTGCTTGTGTCCCTGGAGGATTTTGGATGTCCAACCTTTTTGATTTTCTACTGTGTATTGTCTTAGCTCTTCTTTTTTTTCTTTTTTCTTTTTTTTTTTTTTTAACAGGTAGCATGAACATACAGTCTTCAGATGAAGGTGCCTATACCTCCAAAAATTTTATATGCACATTTTGAAATTTAGTTCATTTAGTAACTAATATTAATGGTACACACATGAAAGGCACTTGAGAAAAATCTGTTTGCTGGTGTATTTTTGTTTGGGTTGGATTTGTTTGGGGTTTTTTTAACACTGGTCAGCAATAATTATTTTAGCCATATACTAAAGCTAAAAGAACCGATATGTAAGATTTGTGAAATAAGTTTCTAAGTTTGCAGTGTGCTGATTAACTTTGATATGTGATGAGGGAGCTATGCTCAATAAAAGAGTATTTTGCAGCATTTAGATGTTTTCATTTAATTGCCTAATAGTGTTCATGAACATAATATTCTATAAAGCTCATCATGAATGGCAAACAAAGCACATCATTTTTAACATGCTATATCCCTTGTAGTTGAAAGTTCTGAGAGTGTTTTAGTGTGGTCTGCTATACCAAAATATTTAGATTATTATGAGATTTTAGTACTAAAGATAAACATACACCCTGTTTTTACTGTTTCAAGTAAAGTTTAGTGAATGACTGACAATTTGTTGGTATACAACTGTGGGAAAACACTGCAGTGCTCTAAATGTATCTTTTTATTTGGGTTTATTATATTTAGTATATGGTTTAATGAAAACTGAAGTGTTTACTACAGTTGGATCATCATAAAAGCATCTCTTACCTCATCATTTTGTCTGCTGTAAAAAAGTACTTTCCTCTTTTTTTTCTTTTTTCAAATTGACCATAGACAGTCAATGTTAACATTTAGACTCCTAGTAGCAGTAAATGCTGGGTTTTATATCTCTAAAAGGAAAACTTGATTTTTTTCTTTATGAACTTATTATATAACTTTGTGATTTTTATCTGATTTTATTGTAACATAAAGTTGTTTTATGTAAAAATATATAGTTTAAGTAAAATCTCTTGTCTCGGTGTCTTCATTGACTTCAGAAAACCAACATCCTTGTGGCTGCAAGTCTGAACTCAAGTGAATGCTGTCCTTTGATAAGAAGAATGTGATTTTGATCTATACATATGGTATCAAGCCTTGGTAATCTTAAAAATTCTTTTTTCAGAAGGTGGAGCTTTAAAATGTTTGTCTTGTTTCCCTTTATTCTGTTAGTCCACTCAGAGGGAGGTTCAGGATTAGGGTGATACTTACATACCTAAACTGAAAAAGTAGAATCTATAAATATTTGACCATGAAATTTTGGATTTACTGCATGCTGAGAGAGGCCTTTAGTTAGGAGGCAGCTTTTTGGCATCCTGTTTGGGGCATGCTCAGGACTGAAAACACTCTTGTGATTCCTGGTGCCAGCTGGAGCTGGTATTTTCTCTGAAGAAACTACCTAGGACTCAGAAGTAACCCTCTGCATTGAAATGAGGGATGTTTTGACACCAATTTCCTGCATCAGCATATAGCAGTTAATAAGAGCCTCTCAGATGAGACTGTTTCCAAAAGTCCCTGCTGGTGTCCAGTGACACAGTCCACACTCAACAGCACATTCCTGGTAGGGGAAAACACTGAAGTCCATCTACAGACAGTGCACAGTGATGCTCTCAGCGCTGTCGTATTTGTTGTACAGAAGCAAGGTTTGCACCAGACCAGGCTTTCTCAAAGGGAATAAGGAGGTTTGAAGACTTAAATGGCTGTGGTTCATTGTGCCTTTGTTACTCTGGGCTACAAGGCTGCAAATGTCAACTTTGGGGTGAGCGAGAAACTTGTCTGCCCCTGACCTTTTGTCAGAGCTTTTCTACCTGGAGCCATCAATAACTCTGACAAGCAGTTCAGTAAATTCTGGCAATCCCTGAATAACTAGCAGCTACAAAACCAGCTTACATGTGTTGTAGTAAAATGCAAGTAACGGTCTCTAATTCTTGGCAAACACCATCCCCCCCCATTTATCTATTTGGATTTGCATAATTATAAATGTTAGTATAACACCTGTGTGTGCAGCTCATCACCTACAGTTATCAGGAGCGAGCATCATTCTGTTCCTAGGAAGCTGCTGGTCCCACAGTACACATTTCCATTCATCCACATGAGCACCGTGCCGTGCATGGGGCAGTGCCTCCTGCCACTGTGTGGAGGTGCCTGTTCGGTACAGGCACACCTGGCATTTCTGTAGGCTATTCATCTCATTAGATCCTGGATGCATTTTTAGCATCAGGGAAGTCTCTGGTTTGTGTGAAAGGCTGTTCCTTGCCAGTTGTTTGTAATGCAGGTGACCGATGGTTCCAAAAGAAACAGCCTGGTCTGGGAGCCGTGGTGAACGATGCTGCCAGCAGGGATATCTGCTGCTGCTGTCTGTGATCCCTCAATTTTCACATTCGACTGGATCCTATCAGAGAGCTCATGAGCCTCCTCAATGGATGTGCCCTTCTGCAGTTACCCATTAAAAAGCATTTTAACCTGGCTCTGGGCTGCTGAGCTGTGATGTGCCACCTCGGGATGTCTGACAAAAACATGAGGTGAATTTCAAATCGAATGTTTCACTCCTAAGTAGATGAGCGACTTAATAATACGTATTCCTTTTAGCTATCTTGAGTTCCTTCAATAGCGTAGCAAAATCTAGGCCATAACTTAGTTCCTTTTGGAGGAAAAAACCCACCATGGCACCCTGGGGGTGGCCTGTATAAAGACAGTACAGTGGATGAGATCCCTGAGCAGGAACAGGCTTACTCTCTCTGTAACACATGCAGCATGTAGCTGGTGACAAGGCTGAACTTACATAAAATACAACATTATTCTGTCCCACACATTTTTAATGTTCAGTGCTTTTCATCTAAAGGCATGTCTGCACCAACAAGGGAAGAAAGGAAGATGTGTTAATTATATATTATTAACTGTCTCCCCACTTCCTAGAAGACTTGAGCATTTGTTCACAAATCCACTGCATATATTTTCTTTCATTTCTTTTTTGCTCCTAAAAAAATAGCCAAAATCTTGTAAAGCATTTTAATTATTTACAACATTAAATATCCTTTACATAATCAGCGTTGCTAACCAGAGCAGAACAGCAGCATCAGTGAGCCTAATACATAATAGGCTAACCTTCTCCTGAGAATGACTGAAATGTTAATGTTAGATAAAAAATGCAGCAGTGGCAGCTGAAGAAGCAAAGCCAGGTGATGGCTGGAGCTCAGCCTCTGACCTGCAGCAGTGGTGCAGCCCTGCTGCGGTCACCGAGCCCACTGGAGCAAAGTCCAACCATCCTTCAAAAGCAGAAAAAAACACCCTGCCAGGTGCACTGCCAGGTTTGATTTCAGCGAGCAACGCTAAAAATGGCCCTCCAAAGGCTCGTGAAGCAGCTCTGCGAGGGCTGTGCCAGTGCCCTGGGACAGGGCTTTCCACTTTATCATTAACAGGCGTCAGGGCAGCGCTGCCACAGAGCTGTCTCAGGCTGGGCAGATCTGAGACATGGTGAATTTTAAAAGCATAACTAACCTTTGCAAGGCAAACATTCCAGTCTTATTGCAAGAATGCATTGCTGGGAACATGTAACAGATCACTGCAGCCAAGTGGTACTTAATTATGACCTCTGCCTTTGAATATTTCAAACACAGATCTCCGTGCTATGAAATTCCCTCTGGGTTTTAACAATTTTCTTGAATATTGAATATATTTCAATAACTTTTCAAAACTGTTAGATCTTCTCAGAAGCACTGTCTGAAATTAAATGATCTCTAGATGGAAAACTAGGCATTGAAAATCAGAGTTATTTGTGTGCCAAGTGGGGCCCAGCTTCTGATTTTGTGGCTGTACCCCAATTGTACAGGCACAGTAGGCGCATCTTACTGAACCAATCGTGCTCTAGCAGAGCTTTTGGGACCTGCTGTTCTTCACCGTAAAATGGACCTCTTCATAAATACATACCCTCCTGTGTTTGTGTGCAGCAGTGGTTGTTATCCAGGATCCCAGAGCTAAATCCTATGCAGCTTTCCAGGGCTATACTTGCACACATGGCTGGATACTGCAGTCAGAGTGAGGGCTTAAATACCCTGAACAACATTTCTTGACAACGGTTTGCATTTAATTAATCAAGTTTATGAGCAGATACATCTATTGGCATGTGAAGCAGGTTGATTTCAGTATTTTTGTTTTCCTTTCATGTCCTCTCCATTCATTAGTACTGGCAGTCTATGAAAAACAAATCTGTGGCTGCTGTAATCAAGAGAGATTGAGCTCTTGCTTTTCTCCTGACTTTTCATCATTGAATATGATTTGTTGCATATGCCCTGGATTGTACTTAATGTATGCTGGCTGGAGGGAATTCAGACATTCAGGGAATTATAAATAACACCAGCACTGAACCTTTTTGCATTATCATGTCACATTGAAACGTATCAGTTTTCAAAGCTATTTACTTTTAGGCTTTTGCTATTTATTTTGTTGCTACCATTAGCCATGGCTTTCATTTTTCTCTGGATGCAGGTTTGTACCATTCATTAGCCTGAAGATGAATGTCACAAAACAGGATGCTGGAGTTCCCTGAAGAACAAAGAACCCAGGAAAGAAGCAAAGTATTTATGCCTTTCAAATCCTGCCTATCTATAGCAGTGATGGGTGCATTTATAAAGATAATCCCTGACTCTGAAACCTGAGAAATTGCAGTGATTCACTCTCTCCTTAATGCTGTGGAGGTCCTGTGGTCACCAGCACAGTCATTTCAGTGGAAGAGAATGGCTTTAGGTCAAGAATGAGAGACACAGGGATGTATAAAAATATGAAGGGGAAGGGGCAGAGCTATGCTGCAGCCTAGCTCTTCTACATCAGGGTGTGTAGCATCTGATAGGCTTTTTGATTCAGATAAAAGATGACCAGAGCCCAGTGTCCAAGTCCCTCCCTAAGATGAGATGCAGCATGCCTTGACAATCCACAACTTCATCTGCCCTACTTTGTATCTTCTAACTGGGTACTGGAAATAGCAGGTGAAACCTCCAACTTGCAAAGGTTTTTGAACAAACTCTGGGCAATTTTCTTTAGCTATGATTGTTGTAATGGATTTGATTTTTTTATACTTTCTGGATCAACCAACATAGCTGGTCATACTTAGTTCCTCTTTGGAAAAGAAATTTAATGGATGGGCTATTACTGATTTACAACGCCTTGTTTCTGCTTGTGTGATAAATACATATAAAACCCAACACCAGCACTGATGGCAGTGTATGAACAGGAACTGAGAAGCACAGTGTTGCAGCAAATAAATTTGAACTCCCCTTGTCGTGCAGACTGGCACATTTTGTGCAAATTCTGGAGCAGTGCTGGCATGGCTCATCCCAAGGCATTCTTTGGGTCACACCAGGTGACTGCAATGGAGCCCAGCAGGCTCAGCAGAGTTGCATCAAGGGAAAACAATGCTTGTCTCTAGTTGCCTTCTTCACCTCTGGTCCAGATGTCTCCTTGCCCAATTTAAGCTAATTACAGTTTTACAGATGACTGCAGCCCTGCTTGACTTCTGTTCACATTACCATGGGGAATACTGCTGCTGTTCCTGGAGTCATCCCACAGGGATGGATGCTGGTCCACAGAGCCAGTCCCATTTCTGACACCAGGTATGGCCTGGGGAGCCCCTGCCCTTGAGGGAGCAGGCAGCTGCCTCATGTGTGGGCAGAGGCACCAGTGCTCCCTGGTAAGCAATGGCAGGAGGGAACAGAGGGGTCACACGCACAGCACAGGCCGTGTCTCCTCTTTGTGCAGCCCTTTTCCCTTTTCCCTACTTCACGGAGCATTCACACATGCGAAGTGCTCCTTTTGGCAGAGCAGACAGGATGCATTGCTGCCTCCTCACCCTGTGTGCCTGCTCACTCCTGCACACTTCTCAGGACTTCTGTTCCAAACTAGCAGGGCTGCCAGCTCGGGAGGGAAGGGATGGCACAGAGCTCGCCATGTAGGCTGGGGACGTGTAGGCGCTTGATCCTGTTTCGCTGTCACCTCTGCTTCGCAGGAAGAGACTGTGGGAAGGGCAGTGACTCACTTGCTGATGAATAAATGATTCGAGCATGTCTCCAGGAGTGGGACAGATTCATTTTGTCACCCCCAGTGTCTGCAGTGCCCACTGCCATGGTGCCGAGACATGCAGATACCACGCTGCTGGCATCGGAGCTGGCTGCCTTTCAACTTCTTCTGGGTGAGAAGAGGATGGAAAGCGGGGGCGGAGCAGAGACTGCTGCTGGTTCTCAGAGAAATACCCTTGGGTTCTGCAAAGACATCCGTGGGATGGTGTTTAGACTATTGCCTTGGGATAGAAGGGAGGTGCAAATGTCTTCAGATGCTAAGAGTGATGAACCAATGCTCAAGTGGGGGGAAACCCAGTCTCCTGGCAGGACACTGAGTTTCTCCCCCAAGCTGCAGCCTGGCCAGCCTTTCCCCAGACTTCTGGCCCTTTGGGTGCTGGCAGGGCAGAGCTGGATGCTGCTGTGGGCTGGGGACCAATGTGGCCCCTTTCTGCCAGAAGGCCCTTACTCAGGGCTGGCCCTGACCCACAGCCACAGGACCATGATTTACCTGCAGGCAGCTGCCTGGGGAGGCTGCTGTCCCCCCTCTCCTCAGCACTTTAATGGGGATTTGGGGCATGATGGGGATCTAGTGGAAAATGAGCAACTGTAGTTTTGCTAAATATGTTTTCTGAGCAGTTTGTGGCTCACTGTTACTGCAAAAGCAAAGGCTTGCTAGAGACGGCTTGTTTTACAAAGCATTTTCACAAGTAGCTGAGCTGTTAATGTCACTGTTACCTGAGCAAATTTAATTGTGCTGTTTCTTGCCCTCAGTTTAGCATGACGTGTTGAGAATGAAAATCACATACCTTTTTGCCAGGAAAAAAATGCCATGTTCTGGAGCCGTTTTGAATGTTTCCTCCAGGGATACGTTCACATATTGTTCTGAGCTGCTTTTGCTGCCAAGGTTTGCTGTGGCATTTATTAAATAATGCCTTCAATACCATTCATCTTTTATCATCACCATGGGTTTAGTTGAAACAATGTGTCCCTCTTGCCTACCAATCACATTATTATGGCATATAGTGCGCAGATGTGCTCTTGGAGCTTTTGGAATTAAATCCATGCATAGACTTAGGTCTCATTTTCTCCAAAGGATGCACACTTTTATCTACCAACTTCGTTGTGGAGGAGGACTGAAAAAAGAAGCACTTTCCAGCTTTTTGTAAGTCCTAATGAATGCATTCATACTGATCCTCTTTGTCCCTCTTGTTCCTGGTGTCCATGTGCATCTTTTTATTTATAGGGATAAAAGAAGGGAGTGGAAGTGATCGAAGGATGGATCATGGGTGCTACCCTGCAAACCTTCATGGGCACCACTTCAAGTTTGCATATATTCAAGTGTATTCCATGGTCCCCCATAGTCCCCACAGGTGCACAAGTGATGTGACGTACTTGCTCAAGACCCTATAAGATCATTCTGGATCACTTCAGACTTGATTTATTCAATACAGTACCATTTTGCAGAAAAGAAAAAAATCAGTATCTAGCATGCAAGTCAGCCCTGTGCACTGAGCTGGGGGGGTTAGCTATGGACATAAATCCCTAAAAGCAGCATGTTGACAGAAATGCTGACAAATCCATAGCTACACTGGCATTACCAGCTATGGCCACAGTGCTCCATGCTCCAATACCACAGCCATGACTTCTCTCTTGCTGTGATCAAAGCACTGGGGTTTCAAAGTGAAATTCTTTCAGTCAGACCAAGTAGTCTTTGAATGCATTAACTTTAAACCTCCCTAAAAATACTGGCAGCTGCTGTCTGGACTGCCCACATCATAGAGAGATCACAAGCCACAGTGATACTGATTTATAGAAATTGATTTCTTTATCTCATTACTGGGACTTCCAGCAAATCTGTGCATTATTAACTCTTTAAAGACAGACAACTGTATTTTTTTCAGTTTAAACAAATAAATTTCTGCAGCTGGACAGTCAGGGGAGACTATAACCACTGAGGGATTCGCTTATTAGCCCATGATAAGTTATTTTAAGAAGGGTATTTAATGTCAAAAAGGTGTCCCAGTATTTTTGCAGATTAATATTAATCTAAACTGATAGAGCTGGTATCACAGAGCCAACCTACTACTTCAGTTTCTCTTGTTTCATCCATCAGCCCTTGTACTTTGCTGACTGTGCATGGCACCAGCAGCTGCACCAAACCTGCCAGATCATGTTGGTGTGGGAATGCATCTGCTAAAGCCTGAGCTCAAATCCAGATTAAATCCTCTTGACCCTTGCAGGTGGCTTTTCTTGAGTGTCCCATCAACCTGGGGTAAATCAGCCTCAGGGCGCTGGGGTCATTTCCTACCCACTCTTCCTTCCAGAGCCCAGTGCTGGTGGTACAGGACAAGTCATGGTCATGGAGAGCCAGAAGAAAAATCTGATGGTGGTTCAGAAAGGTTTTTTCAAGCCTTTTTACATTTAGGCATCTCTCAGAAAACAAGCTGTGGCTTCCCCTGCAGAGGAAACAGCCTCAAGGCAGCAGACACTGAGCTCAGCTGGCCAGGGGCCGCAAACCTCTCCCTGCAGTGCCTCCATTACCAGCAGTGCCTCGGGGTGTTTATCTAACCTGCTCTTAAAGATTTCCAGCGACAGAAACTCCAATACCTTTCCAGGCAACCTGTCCCTGCACCTGTCTGCTCTGTTTGTTAGAAAGGTTTTCCTATCATTACCCTGAACTCTTTCAGCTATAATTTAAGCCCCTTATCTCCCTGTGAACACACAGAACAAATTACTCGCCTCCTCTTTGCAGCAGCCTCTTAACGTATTTGAAAACTGCTCTCTCTTCTTCTCCTCTTTAGGCTAATGCCAGTGCTCCCAGTGTTTACCCTGGTCATGCTTCTGATGTCCAGGGGTGTTGGTGCTCCAGTAGCTACTCTGCTGAGTAGCACCCATTAAATTTTGCTGGTGAACCAGGTGGTGAGGACACTTGATAGAGGTGCAATTTTCCACACCAACCAGAAAATTGCAGCAGCACATTTTCCAGAGCAGGCTTGTTGCCTGTCTAGCAAATTAAGTGGGCTTCAGAAAACAGGTGGGTTCAGTGGTTTCTGAGTGGCTTTTCAAGGGTATTTTTCAGCCTGGGAGGTAGAGAGATCTGTTGAACACCTGAGATCAGCCCCAGCTGAGCTTCAGTTACAAAAGAAACCCCTAAGCAGGGGAAATCACTGTCCAGTGACACTGATCTTCAGATGGCCTCTCATGATTAAAATTGCTGCTGTTAAACCCCCCAAAGCTGTAAGATTTCTTGGAGAAATTGCAACTCATTCTCTGCGTACTTTAAACTGCTGCATTTAATGTCCTAGCACTGTAGTTAAGAATTCAACAATAGAATTAAACCACTAAAGGGCTCTGTGCTGCCATTTGGCAGGAGGTACCAGCCACAGGAAGGCAGCCGAGCCTCTGCGCCCTTTCCTCAGCTTTAAATAACTGCATTGTTGAAGGGCACGGCCTGGGAGAGGGCAGCTCGCAGCCCCAGCACCAGCCCCCTCTGCCTCCCACTGGCCAAGACCCCTTCTGCCCAGGGTATCCTTGGGGAAGAGATTTCTGCTCTCGAATGACCAGATTTTGTCTTCAGTTCCAGTCTACGTGAAGTGCTCAGCATTTGGGGTGCTGAAGTCTGAATGTGCAGTAAATTCTCCCCTGCTCCCCCATGCCCATCCTGGCTCAGAGAGAGCAGGTGTGGGGGCACTGCCCCATTGTGCCCAGCTCCCCTCTGCAGACATCACTCAGAAAAGATGAGTAAGAACTGATCGGTGCTGCTGCTGCTCTTGTCTTTGTTTGGTTGGATTGCAGTGGACAAAAAAAAGTTTGGTTTTTTTCTGACATCCAAGCAGCAGTAGGTGCTTAAATGGCAAAAGATGAACCCCCAGCTGCTGCTTCTCGAAAACTGTTGCATACGTCTTTACTGTGCTGATTAAACAGATCTGCTGCTCTGTATTAAACAGGGAATTAAAGCACTGTATTTGCAATTTTGTTACCAAATTACAATTCATAAATATTTGAGAAAATAAGAGCATTTACATATAACATTAGTGAGAGTGCAGTTGCTATCAAAAACTAGAGTACCATGATATTAGTAACAGTTACTTCATAGCAGTATCCTAAAATGACAGCACAGTGAATCCACTTCCTCTGTCAAGACATATTTTTATTAAGGGTCAGTATAAACTTCAAAAAAAAAAAACTTGAATCATTTTTGTCACTATCTACCCAAAATAGCAACAGTCTCTACATTGAATGTAGCTGAATTTTTAAATAGTCAGCTTCCAGGCACAACACAAATACCTGCCATTTATAAGGCCATCAGGTAATTTAAATTCATGAGAGTAGCTATAAACATGTATTGATGTTCTCAGCAGAGAAATGCAACTCCACATTATAGGACTAGAACCTGGAAAATACTGTCTACAATATTTTGGCTCTTTCTTTCATTGTAAATGTAGAAGTATGAAAAACATTTAGCATCTAAAAGTTCTCTATACTTAATCTTTTCCTAAAAAGTAAACTCTTCAGTTATTACTGCAGTAGTGCTTATTTCAAACATGATACTAATTTTCCCAACCAGCATTATCAAGTGCATTCATAAGTGCACACTTTCTAACATAATGATAAATGGAGCATCCATGTAGTTATTTGAGAGTGAGCAGCACTAGAAAAGCAAAATGTTAAAGAATTTTCTGGACAATGGAGGTTTCTGGACAATGGAGGTAGGAGTGAAAGATTCCAGATTATGCTAAGTTTTCTGGTCTGCCTCTGTCACCACAGATTTGGTTCTACTTTTATCTGACAAAAGAGATTTTCAGTTATTTTTTCACTCCTTAAACTTTGTTGTGATAGCATTACCTACTATGTAGTAATAATCTAAAGAGTGTATGTTTCAATCCAGCATTTTAACTGTCTTCAGATGTGGTGAAAGCATGACATGGTTGAGCCAAAAATACCTATTAATGCAAGCATAATTTGGAGTATGATTTCTTATGCAAAAATAAGAATTTGTAGCTCCTATATAGAAAATCAACAGGATTATTTTACTTTACAAGACATTTTGGACTATCACACACACACACAATCACACTTCTTTCATTTTGAAAGGGACAGTCTTCCACAATGTGCAAAATTAGGCAGACAGTTCCAGTCAGTAAATCTGTTATGCTGAACTGGTTAGCTGTCCCAT
The DNA here is from genome assembly GCF_036250125.1 of Pseudopipra pipra. NCBI lineage: Eukaryota > Metazoa > Chordata > Aves > Passeriformes > Pipridae > Pseudopipra > Pseudopipra pipra. Next base: position 11,376,620 of record NC_087560.1, on the reverse strand, counting down.
TCTCCATTATTCCGATCATTGTCCTCCTCTTCTTCAGAATCAGCAGACACTTTCTTAATTCTCTGCATGGCTGCTTTAATGCTTCTCTCTAGGTCATTAGGGGATCCTTTACTGACATCTTTTTCAGTATCTCGATTCACTTTCCTTAGTTTAACTCCTTGCCTTATGGCAGAGAGGATGTTGTCTTTCACAGAAGCATAGGGGTTTGGCTGTTCCACTTTGCGAAGATGAACTTCACTGCGTTTTAGAGAAGCCAAAACTTCATCCATGGAACCTGCAACAGATGGATCTATTGTTACCAGAAGAAAGAACAAGACAACCACACTTAGCGGTATAAAGCCCTACCCAAGTGCTCAGGGCTCTCCCTTTAATCTGTACTAAAGACAGGAAAAAGAATGGTCTCTTCCAGAACAGACTCTTTCAAGCTTCTGCAACAGCAGGCTCTGGAACTGCTTTTGAAAAGCAGTAAAGTTTTTATATCTTGAATTGAGAATCCAACACTTCTTCAACACTTTACAAAGTGGTCCTCTAAGGAAGATATTATACACAAAGGATGATGCTCTTTTTCATTACAACTTTATGGGCTTTCAAAAAAATTTCACTGAACCAAAAAATCTCCTGCATTCTCCGTTAACAATCTTCCATCCCTCCTAGCTTGCTCAGAAGCCTGCTGAGACCATCAATTGCATTTTTGCTCAGCCAAGAGAAAAATAAAAGGATTTGAGTAGAAGGGCTTGAAAGCGCACCACTGAAACCAGTGGGAGCCAGCTCAGGCCCTACACAGGCAGGTCTTTTCTGTACAGACTTAAAAAACAATTCCCATTTTACAACATGATTTAAATCTCAGGTGTATGTTTCTGAACTTCAGACCATGAAGGGCACCATACTGAGAGAGCTTCCACTAGTCCTCCTGATACACACTAATTTGTGTTTTACTCCTTCTGTTGGATTCTTTGCTGCTTGCTGCAGACTGTCAGACAGGGAGGCCGTGTCCCTGGACAGCAGTTGACTCCTACAGCAATAGGTCCAGACCATCTGTGCCTCACAGCCAGAAGTATTTTTGCCATGCGCAGTGCACACAGGGTTATGTGATTAACATCAAGCACTTGAAATGTAACATTTTGCTAAATCCTGTGGTACCTTCAGAGACTGAAAAGGATCAAGCAAAGATCCACCAGGTCCTCTTACAAAGCCTACAAGTAAGAAAGCCTTAAGTCTATAATGAAATGGGCTGCCTGGTAAAATACTAGTCAGGCTAATAAATCATAAAAAATGCCTCTCCTGGCTCTTCACATACAAAGACACGAGTAGTCCATAACAAAACCAAACATGTTTACGAAGCTGTTTCAGGAAGTTCCTGTGGCACTAATTTAGCAATTATTATTACAGCTATTAAGATGATGATGGTTTTCTTCAAGAAACTGGTGTAAACAACCAATTAGATCTCTCCATTAAACAAAAAATAATTTTTCTTATCCAAAAATAATGAAAATACATCAATGTTAGGTTGTGAATGGCAGCAATATTAACTACCAGCAAGGCTGTTCCAACAGCAATCAGACTACTCTGGTGTACAACTCCTGCTGCTAATTAAAGCTTCTTAAGAGTATCCATGGTAGAGTTATCCCACGGACATCCCAGACCAAAGTCTACACTGGATGCACAGTAGTTTGTCATGGGAACTCGACTGCGTATCAGCCCATCAGCTGCTTGTACATCCCCACAGCTTGGAAGAACTGAAAATGCTGAACTTTCCTTGGTATTTCTGCCTGTGGTTTGCCTCTTAACTGAGAGGATACAAAGGCTGCTTAGATGTATTGTGAAGAGTCTGAAAGGGAAAGGAATGTACCACGTTTAAACACATTCTTCATTCTAGCATAAGCTCCACTGTGAAAAACGACAGAAAAAATTGCTGCCTTCCAACTTAGATCAATCTCCCTGACACAGTCAAAATATCCGCTCGCTTTAGAGATAAAAATAAGCCTGTTAGCAGGATGTAACCGGTGCAGCCTTGGGAGGCTGCTGAGCTCTATTCTCATTCAAACTACTGTTTCAATTGCCGAGTTCAGCCTTCAATTACACCTGCATGATCTTGCTAACAAAGCAAAGGTGTAACAGAGCAGAATTTCTCCCCTAGGAATGTATGCCAAAACTATTCACCTGCCTTTCAAATCCTGGTTCAATCCCACGCGAATTCTTTTACAAAACCTTTATTTAGAAACCAAGCAAATTGTAAGTGGACACGGGCTGTGCACACCTTAGAAATGCAAGCAGCCCAACTGCTAGATCTGTAGCACATAAATCAGAAACACTAAATTGCAGCCTTAGTACAACCACAAATTTACCCAGTGGTCTTCACACTGGACAGGTGATTAATCCTCAATCAAAATACCACATTCAGTCAAAGTTCCAAAATCGTGGCAAGAACAAACCCAGCAATAAAAGTTGCTTCTCACCAAACAAAAAGAATAAACCTCCTTTCCTTGGAATTTCTTCTGACACCTTCCTACCAATTGCAGCTGTGGGATGTTCAGTCTCATGAGAAAAGCAGGTCCTGAATTAAGATCTCTACAGAACTATTAGTGCTGTGATTAAGCATGGTTTAAATTAATTTCTAAGGCCATACTTAATAAATATGCAGAGATTCAAGTTCAACTGTGCTAAAAGATTGACCTGTCCCCTTTGACAGCACTCCACAAAACATGCCAAGCCACATACTCCAAGTCCAAGCATCATGAAGTGAAATCATTGTTACTCATTTAACATCCTGAATTATGGTCAGTGTTATTGTGTGTGGTTTTTTAGACCAAGCTTTCCAAGAGCTTCATTCTCTCGATCAAAACTACACACTATTCCTGTCCAGAACCAGAGGGAGGGGGAACACAAAAATATAGGAAGTGAAAAAAGCACCAGCCAGTGTGAGTCCACTTACCTATGCAATTATTTATAGACGTCCTGGGTGAGTCATCCTGTTTGTGCAGTGCAGGGCTTTCTGAGGGGCTATTGGAGCTGAGGGGAAGTGGGGTATCCTCTGTTGCTGGTGGTGTCTTTAACTGGAGAGGTAAGGGGGGAGGTGGGGGAGGAGGGGGCAAGAGAGGAGGGGGCAAGGGAGGAGGGGGTGGAGGAGGAGGTGGTGGTGGTGAGGATGGAGAGACCAACAGTTGCTTGCTGTGCTTTTGTTGCTCTGTGTCACCACCAGTAAGCTCTGCGTCACCATCACTAACAAAAATCTGGACAGGGATATCTGCTGGGGTGTTCTGACACAAAGCTTTTGATTCTTTGGCTTCAATCAGCAGTATGCTCTGTGGCTGCTCTGGAGCTGCCCTTGCTCGTGGTGAGGGTGCAGGGGACAGTACTGCTGGGGATGAAGGTGGAGGGGACAGGACTACAGCCTGCTGGGTGATGTTTCGTGGCAACTTGGGACTGAGAGGCTGGGGACGAGATGTTTTCAGAACAACATGAGCTGGACACTTCTGAAAAACAAATCAGAAGGCAGGAGGTCACATGTCCATTGGACTGGCCAAAACATCAATCCCAAAGAGGTAAAAAGTCAGAGAGTACAGACCTGTCCCACTCACCCATTCAAGCAGAAAATTCAACCTTGAATAAATTTAAATGAATATCAAAGTATTTCTTTCAAAGCCATTTTCTCACCTGTATTCTTTGCAACAGGTTCCACACCTGGAAATTATATTCTTAGTGGATTTAATCCTCTTGACTCATAACACTTAAACCTATTTTAGGCTATCCAAAACGTTGTCTCTGATTTGGACTGTGCTCACACGTGAGCTATGACTACTTTCTGACGTTGTGTTTTCACATCATTTAGGACTACTGGAGTTCACAGTACTTGCCTCCCTGAATGCTTTCAGCCTCTCCAGTGTTTTCTGACGTTCCTGGCTTATCCAAGCCTTTTTCTTTTTCTCCTCCTCTTTTTGCTTGTCTCTCTTCTGCATTAAAACACAAGTAAGTGAGCCTTAGTCTGTGAAAACAAGAAGCTGGGAGATTCTTCAAGGCTGCAATTCAGTACTCACTATCTGTATGCTGTGATGCTGCTGGAAGCGTTTTTTGCTCTCTTCTGCCTGTTGCAGTCTCTGCCGGTGGCTTGCTTCACACTGATCCTGGGAGAAGAGCAAAATTCAGGCAACTCTCAGTCAGTTCACATTCACTGTGTACCATCTGTGCCATTAACTCCTGTGCACAGGCCACTAAATAGCAACCATGGTTGCTATTTAGCAGTGCCAAGAAAGATGGCTAAGCTCAACTAGTGTCAGATGTGAGACCCTGATGGTGAAGTCTGTGGGAGTCCTTCATGGCTAAAGCCAGCGGGACCTTTTGTTTTCCTAATCAGTCATATTTTTATTCATGCTGCAGAGAAAATATACCCAGACCTGAATTGACCACTCTGTCTTATACTTTTGCTAAAAAAATAATAGAAGAAATGGAAAAAAAAAAAAAGAAGAAACAAGTTCTGAAGAAATGTCACCCAAGTACCAGCTGGAGAGAAGGAATGCAAAGACATGAGGAAGAAGGTAAGAAGGAAGCTAGCAGGGCATTACAAAAATACAAGGCTTCTTTCCCCCTGTTTCTTATTTGCCATAGGTCCCAAGTAAAAATGCCAGGAAAACAAAAGTATGGGAAAGCACAATGAATGCCTAGCAGGGGTACTTTCTGTTAGTAAGAAGTGCCACAGAAAAGCTGCAGGCTTCAATATTTTCTCTGGGAGTCGCTATTTGTCTCTGTACAGAGGGGGATTATCCACATGGCTGGACAAGCATTTGCAAATCATCTGGCATTTGGTTTTAGTGTTATATAACCCATAGACAGCAATTAAGGAAATGAAAACAGAAGCAAAAGAAGTGTTTGCCAAGGAAGCAGTTGCAAGCAAGAGACAATGATGGCTAACAAAACATTTCCAATGTCATTCCCATTTTGTCCAGGCTAGTGACGGGTAAAAGGTCAGACAGACTGGGACCTAATTTCTGTTCTCTGCTCCAGCAGGACTGCAGGTGTAAGGTAAGCTCAGCCTACTGGGAAGGTTCATGAGAGTCAATTTGTGTCTTTCTAGTTCTGCTCTGGATAGGAAACAAAAGAAAAACTGCCCTTTGCACAGAACTGAGAGGCTGGAGAGAGAATTGCAGCAGTTAAGTTTTCCCCTTCCCTCTGTTCAGAGGTAAAAGTATCAGTGTGTGGGTTGTTCAACCACTGCAGCTTCCTTCGTGGAAGGCCAGGCTTCCTCCTGTACTGCAGATATTCTGAAAAGGCTGCTAAGGCAAAGCTCCAGCTGGCCTCCACAGGGCTCTGGTAAGGCTTAGCTGATGGGGGAACACCTGGGTCTCCCAGGTAAGTTTGTGTTCTAAGCCACATGCACTTGCACCACACCGCGGAGTATAAAGCTGGCTTAGAATCACATTGCCCCTCTTTCTGTTTGTGGACCTTGGCACTGAGTTTGAATCATCCTGTATGTTCCACCCAAAGCTTCCCTAATTGTTTCCTGTCCATCCCTCGTGAGTCAAGATATCAGCTAAAGAAAATGCACATCTCCAGGACTGCATTTACTTTTTTGTTCCTGAGGTAGGCTCTCCTCGCACAGACAGTCCCACGCTTTGTCTCCAACTGCTTAGTCTTCTGCCTCAGCATCGTCATTTCTGACAAGTTAGCGTAATGTTGTCCCATTGTCTGTTCAATGACCTTGAGCTCCTCAGGATTTTCACATGTATCATAGTAAACAACTTCATCCTGTTTCTCTAAAAAGGCATTTGGCATTTTTTAAAAAACCAAAAATTGCCACAGTTATTTAAACATTTAAAGAGCTAATGACATTTCAAAAGCCATTGAAGGCAGTGAGTTAGTTATGAGGAAGTGTAATGCTCCAGAGCCGAGCTTGGTCCTTCACAGTCTTATGCAAACATGTCATGTTACTCACAGGGGTGCTTTGCAGGATCAAGTTTATGCTGTTAGCATTTGTTATTTAGCTTCCTCTTTCAAATGTCTCTCTGTGTTTTAACTCCTACCTTCACCAAATGGAGTTTTCCTGGAAAACCGAGGACTGTTCTGATCAACACTGGGTGTCTTATTTTACTATTTACCACATTTTAATTATGCAACAAGCAGCAGCAATGTTTACTTCACAGTGCACATGGTAACAGAATTCATAAGCTCAAAGAAGAACAAGACTGGTGCCTAATTTGCTCATAAATACGTCATGATGAGACACTTAAACTGGAATATAGCAGCATTCAGGTACCATTCTAGCCAAATCACCTCTTTTTGTCATTATAGGATGTATTTTGTAACTTGTACACGTTATATTAGAATAGATTATGATGAATTACAGGACCTATTTCAGCAGGTTCACGATATCCAGTTTCTATGCATAGATCTTGTAACTGTGAGAGCAGTTAAGCACTGTCAATATAAGTTATTCCACATGCTAAACCAGTGCATGCACATATCACAGCTGCTGGCAAGATAAGCAAGCACTGTGGTGTTTTTTTAAACTTGTGCCATCAAATTAGTGTCTAATTAGTTTGAGGACAAAATATCAGATGGTGCCATGGTGCCACAAATGTTTTCCAAAGATGCTTTCTACTATTGAGCCCCAAGCAGTGATATCCTTTTTTTAAAAGTGAAAACAGAGCAGGCTATATCGCTCCTGTGTTCTGAATATGTGCTTAAATAATTGTTTATTCTCACCTTTTATCTGCCTCTTTATAGTGTCCAACTGTACAATAAGCAGCATCTCTTCATGTTTCAATACTTCAAGCTGTACATTATATAACTCCAGCTGCGTTTCATAATACTGTATTTCCAGCTCCTCCACTACACTTAAGTTCTCTTCTTGTTCACCAAGACTCTCCATCTGTATAGCCCCAAACAAAAAATAAAATAACAAAATATGCACACATGAAACATGCCTGGATGCACAAGTACCTGTAAAGAGCCTGGCCTAACTGGCAGCTGCTTAGATGCCTTGGTGTGGAAACAAGAGAGCATTAGAAATGGCTTGGAGCAGAAACTCAGAGCAGCAGAGAGCCTTATTAACCTAAAGTGTAAGTTTATCTCCAGTCTACCAGGGAAGACTTCATTATAAACCACACAAATGATACTACTCCTGAAAACAATTACATATGGTGCAGTACACTACTCTTGGAAAATAAATATCAGGTACTTCTAGTGGCAGTTAGAGGGCAAATCAAGAAGATCAGAAGACTAATATTAAATATTTTAATTTTGCAGTGTCCTCTGAAAATAATATCTGGGTTTATCTCCCTAAAACTAACAATTTCAAAGGTTACTATCACAAATGCTAACATGACATTTGAACTGTAAAAGCATGTATCTTAAACTTTGCTAAGTGTCCTCAAAAATGCAGCAGCAATTAAAAAGACCCTGAAGACATGTGTTTTTCCACAACTTAAAACCATGCTGAAAACCAAAACTGTTTCACAGACAAAGACTTCGAAAGTCTACTCCCATGACCACTTTGGTAGGTTTTGATGAGCCCTTCACAACAGAAAAGGAGGCTTTGCAAGGTCTTACGAGTTTCTGAATGCCAGTTCTCTTCTGTTTCAGGCACAACTCTCTTGCCCTCAGATGCTGAAGGGTTTCTTTTGCTAACATACATTTCAGGTTTTCTAGTCGTGGCAAAGCTGATGCCCAGGCGGTTTTACCAAATCTTTCCTCATCTTGTTCCATCTGTTTGTGCATTGCTGTGGATTAAAACATTGCAGTAAGACATGAGAAATGCAGTGTACTAATAGCCCTTGTGCGTTTCTGCAGTACGAAAAATGCTGATCCAATTAAACAATTTTGGAAGCTTCTTTAGAAATTACAGGATTAAAAGGCTGAATTTGTGATCTTATATATGTAAGTAAAATACTTCGTTGTACCACGGAAACATGCCTTAACAGTTGCACGGAAACCTACTCAGCTCACATGCTGAAATCCTTGAGGCTTGCATATTAAGTGTTAAAACTTCCAGGGGTTTTGTGCAGAGCTTTGCAGCCATGGGTCTCATGCTTTGATAATATTTATGTGCAAGACAAATGCAAGTTGTAAACCAAATTAGCTGAAAGATATAAATCTTAAGTGAATAAAAGGCTTCTTTCTTAAGCTGGACACTCATCCTAACCTCAGGTTCTGCAGATACATAAGAGGAGCTCTCAGTCCCCTAAGTCAAGTATTTACACAACCTTTTGTGTAAATCATTTTGATTACCTGCCAGAGCCTTTACAGTTTCTTTGAAGTAGTTCACAGTGATATCCTGAATGGAGCACACAGCACTCTCAGCTCGCTTAGTCCATTCTTCAGCATCTTTCTGCAAAGCTGCCACTCTTCTAGGCCCCAACTTATCATACTGTAAAGACTTCTGCAAGGACACAAAATTCCCGGTTACCGCCTGGTTTCCACAGAGGTGCAGCTGCACAGTAATATACTTGGGGACGTTTCAAGCAAGGCAGAGCATGGTGGGAAACATGAGCTTCCCCTCACCTGTCACAACGTGAATCACTGTTCATGCCTATGTATTGCCTTGTTTCTCATTCTCTAGGCTAACTCAGAACCTTTGTTTCCCAATCCTGACCCCACATTTATTTCTTAAAATATTTTTTAAACTATCATCTTAAAAATCATATCCACCATGACTGTTTTTAGTTGTTACTAAAAGTAACTCAAACCCACTCTTCTATGTGCAATGTTCCCTTCTATTTTTCCCCACGTGTTGACAGCACATTGCACTGTCAGGTTCTCAAGTTTGGCAGTTCTTTCACACAGGAACAGGGATACAGAAAAGAAACATAAGAGAGTATTTTCAAGTCCACAAAGTGTACATGGGTAGAAGACTAGTATTCAAATAATTTTTTAAAACAACTATGTTTCAAATGAGCCTAAATATCCCTTAGAGTTTTTTTTAATACAGAACAAATTTTGTTTCATTTGTTCCAATTTTCACTTTAATTTTCAGAACAGGACACTGGATATTTCACCAGGTCAGATTTAGACCTTCAGTATTCAAGCACCTTAATCTAAACTTAAAACTGCTCTGCTCTTTTTGAGAACATCAGTAGCTCATTTTAATTTTAACACACTATTTAAGGAAAAATCAAAACAGTAAATGGCTGCCATTTCCAGGGGCATCACAACTTTCAGCATGTGCTTCCAGTTTAAAATGCACATAAAACTAAATGAATGCACTGACAACTGACATGTTCTTAATCTGTACTTGTAGCAGGTTGTAGCAGCAATAGAAAACTTCTTTGAGTGGGAAGGTCTCCTCTGTCTTCTGGTCTACCAGCACAACTGAATTAACCAGGTGCATCAGCATTGTTGAGGGAGGACATTATCAAAGTCATAAACTAATCCCACTGAAGGTGGCACAACAAAGGCTACTTAGATCTCTGCAAATTCAGACTCCCAGAGAGTAAACCCCAGGAAGGTGGAGCTTGGGAATATTTTCCTTTTAACTGGGACACTGGTGGGAAGACAGCTGCAGTTTTAGTCAAGCCACTACCAGGGACTCAGAAATCCTCTGAGAGCGGCTCAGCCCTAACTCTGAATTTCTCAGTCATGTTTGATGGCTTGGCAGGGGCGAAAAAAGTAGGTACAGACCAAAGTAAGGAATGTTACGTGCTTTGAGTTTAAACTGCTCCAAGAGCAGCTGATGCCCTCCTATACAGGTTGGCCTTTCACTCTGTAAAGGCAGACTTACCAGGATTTCCAGTTTGTACAGTGTCGCCAGCTCTCGCATATCTCTGAAGGGCTGCAGTAAATACTGGTAGAATTGTGTTGCCATGGTGACCAAATCCTGATAAGCTTCATCTTCTTTTTCATAAACCTTCATCAAAGCCACCATTGTGTCAGCACTTTTATGCTGCTGCAGAACCTAGTGGGATGAAAGGTAAATCAGACACAGCTGCTTTGCATTCGTGTGTGCTGGATGCTGAGGAGCTACTGGGGGAACGACCTGTAGTTCCACAGCCAAGACTTCCCACTGCATAGGAGGTGTATGCCAGGCATTCTGTGGCCACCCCAGCTGAAAATATCTTTGGCACCACCCTGTTAAAGGCACTAATTGCTGCATATTGCATTAGGAGACTGCAAGGAACATCATGCCTAGGGCTTGCACCACAGAAATTCTAATAACTGTGTGCAGATGACTTTGTTGCTGCTTTTTATAAACATAACTGGGAATCTTGGGAAGTTAGTGTACTGCAAGGACAAGCAAGGCATTCTTAAACTAGCTCTTGCATTGCTTCCACAATTACTAAATGCCTGCTAATGAATTTCTGGATCCAGAATTTCTTACCTTGGGCACAGAAAAATCATATTGACATTTAAAAATAAGAATTCAAAAATATATTTCTACACCAGATAACCCTGCAGTTAAATTCCTTTAACTGCTGTATGATTTATAATAGTTTATTCTAACCTCAGTTCTAATGATATTACATTTTGTAACTCATAATTCTTTCATGGAACTGCTGCCTTCCTAATACACTAGACCCTATTTAAAGTCTTTACTTGCTTCTATGACAAAATACAGAGTTGGGGATTTCCCTTTAATTGCATTTGTTTATTGGCACCAATCAAAGCTTCAAAGATTTTTTCTTTGACAGCAGCTGGCAGAGACTATGGCATGCTCCACATGCCAGGATAGAGTGTGCTGGCTGAGAGAACACAGCGAAGTACCACTGAGAAACACAGACCTTCCTGGAAGGACAGTGTGTGCTCTGCAGCTCCAGGAAGAGGGAAGGGGATGGGAGGGAGGGGTGTGCTACAACAATGAGGAAAAGCATTAAAAAACTAAGCTTGATTGTGTTACAACTGAAAACCACTGAAACTAAACCATCACCTTTGCTCTTGCCAGCTGAGTCTGGGTTAAGACAGCAGGACCAGAATTCCCATGCGTGGATGCATTTCCTCAGGGCAAATCTGTGGAAGTCAGCTCAAGGGCATTTCCCACCCATCCTGCCTGCAGGCCTGGCACAGGCAAGACAGGGGAACAAGAGGATCTGAACTGCAGTATTACTGATAATCCCAGATGTTAAGCAGCCCCTTAGGGCTCCCCAGGAGCTTGTGGTAGCTCAGACACAGTTCAAAGGCCCACCTGCAGCAATTCCACAGTCTGCTTTTGCCCCACTACTAAGGCCAAACACAAACTTAACAGTTAACTTTCTGGTTCCCATACTAAAAGCAAGTAGTGAGGGTCACACTGCTCCTGGAGAATGTTTAGAGTGAGTACAATGGACGTGTTAATGACATTTTAAAGTCAACTCATGAGACAATTATTCATTTACAAGGGGTTTGGCTTTTTTTGTTTGGGTGTTCTTTGTTTTTCTTTTGAAGGGGTGGTATAGTATGTCTATCATTTGGCCTGTTTTAAGGTAAAATCCCTGCTTTTACACAGCCTCATACTCTTTTCTTAGAATTCCAGTTCACCATCAGCCCAACTGACTTCTTTGGTTGCAACAGTAATGTTCTTGTGGTTTTTTTCCTTGAACACACAATACAAGAAGTATTTACACCACACTACTCTCCTCCATCCTGTACCAGTATCTTTTATATTCTCTAAAATTAATTTCCTGGCCCAAAGGATGAAGTATTTGAGAAGGACATGGATACGAAGAGGGGAGAAGGATACTCTGGTACCTAAGGCTGGGTTAGTGGCTATTTCTTGAATCTTGCATAACTTGGTCTAGAATGAAGTATAATGAACTTATGTCCCTGCTAGGCCTGCAAATACAACACTACAGCATCTTTGACCACATCTAAAATGTAGCTGGAAATAGTAAAATAACTGGCACCAAGTTGTACTTGACCCTCAAGCCGCAAATTGCTACACAGCTGTACATGTTTGTGCTGCTTGCAAAAGAGTGTGGTGGCTGGAATGCGTGTGTAGCTGGGCTGTGAACTGTTATAGTCAGACACTGACTTTTGTATACAACACAGTACACGTTCATGTAAACTAAAGATGTCTTTTTAAAAACAGTGTCTTTCTGAAACAGGAATGTTGTTACAGCTGTTAAACACTGTAATAGGAAACAGAAGGCTAAAGTCAACTGTCTTAACCTTCCTCCAAAGCACGATCACTTTCATAAAATACCTTTCAGCTTACTTTGCCAGAAAACAGACTGGAAACAGGTACTACAAGGAAACTGTAGCAGCAACACACTGGTGAGCTTGAACTTATCTGTAACTCTTGTTTTAACATTCTGCAACTGTGTTACCAGACACCGTCCTTTGAATTCATGCTTACAACAAGGGGGGGGAAAAATCCAGGAATACATCTATAACAAGAAGAAACTTAAGGTACTAAATGAAGAAAGGGCTAACATCATCATTATTTCATCAATCATTAGGGCAGAATTTGACACTTTTAAAAAAATAACACAATTTTTCTGACTACAATACACTTATTTGGCATAGAACTAGGGCAAAGTTTGGTTTTAATAAATAAACCTGACTTAGAAAATTAGCACATGATTGTACTCTCCTCTTCGGTTACTCTTCCACACATTGCACAATACTGCTGGATGTTTTTAGCAATGTGTTTTCGTAGGAGTGCTTACAGCTTAAGCAAACACCCCAGTATTCTTATATTGACTGCCCACCTGGAGCCGACTTATTCCCCACTTAATAAAGCTGCACTTATAAGGCTGACGACACTTAGTACTTGAGAAAGTTGACTTGGTGGCTCCCAGGCAAATAAAAAAAGTGTTGTGTAAGCCAAATCTGGACATTGGACAACACTACGAGCAAGATGGTATCAGCGGCTCGGTCGCCCTTGCTCACAGGAGTCTTGCAAAAGAGTTTGCCCCGAGTGACTGAAGTTGCCGCAGCAGCGGCTGCCACGCTCACCGTGCACCTCCCAGGCGAGCGAGGGTGAGCTGCAGCACCAAACAGCAGACGTGGACACCTGTAGGGAGCGCAGGGGGGGCCCGGCAGCACCCTCATCCCGCACCCCTGGGGGACAGTCCCGAGCCCCGGTCCCTCCGCCCCGCCCGGCCCCGGGGCCCGTACCCGCCGCAGGGCCTCCTTGGCCCGGGCCAGGTGACCGCGCAGGGCCCTCCCGCGCAGCTCCTGGAGGCTCTCGAAGTACTCATCGTCGCAGCGGCGGTCGGCGGCGAACAGCGCGTCCAGCACCACGCGGCCGCCGCAGAGCTCCAGGGCCCAGCCCAGGTACAGCTCCAGCGCCCGGCACAGCTCCTGCAGCTCGGCCTCGCCCGGCGCGGCGCCGCCGGGGAACAGCACGGCCCAGAGCCCGCCCGCGGCCGCGCCGGGCAGCGCGGAGGGCAGCGCGGGGAAGGCGGGCTCGAGGCGCGGGCACAGGGCCGACAGCTGCCGGTGGACGCCGCGCAGGGCCGGCGCCGAGAACAGCCCGGCCCAGCTCTGCGGGGCCTGCGCCGCCGCCTCCGCCCGGCCGTGGCAGGTCACGGCGAACGCGCCCTCCGCGCCGTTCCAGCCCACGAGGAAGCGGAGGCGCGGCGGCGGCTGGGGCTCGGCGAAGGCGGTGTCGCGCACGGCCACCCACCCGTCGAGGCTGTCGGGCTGCGGCTCCATCGCGACAGCGGCGACAGCGCCCGGGCGGGCCCGGAGCGAAACAGAAACCGGCCGCGGGCGGGGCGGGGCCACGCGTCGCGTCAGCGGCGGCTCGCGCGCCCATTGGCGGACGGGCCCGGGGGCGGGGCCGTGACGCCTGAGGGGCGGGGCCGGGGCGGAAAATAGACAGGAAAAGGAGCGGGAGGGGCGGCTCTGGGAAGGGTCGTTCTTTGTAGAATCGTGGAATGGTTTGGGTTGGAACGGGAGCTTGAAGATCGCCTCGTTCCAACCCCCATGCCGTGGGCAACCTTCAGCTAGATGAGGTCGCCCGGAGCCCCATCCAAACTGACCACCTCCAGGGATGGGGCATTCAATACTTCACTGGGCAACCTGTGCCAGCGCCTCACAACCTTCACCCTCAGTAAAGAATCTCTTCCTAGTATCTGATCTAAGCCTACTCTCAATTTGAAGCCATTCCCCCTTGTCTTCTGCGATTCTGTTAGGACAAGAGGGCACACTCTTAAGCTGTGCCAGGGGAGGTTTAGGTTAGACATTAGGAAGAATTTCTTTAGAGAGAGTAATTGGACATTGGAATGGGCTGCCCAGGGAGGTGGAAGAGTCACCATCCCTGGAGGTATTTAAGAGACTGGATGTGGCACTTGGTGCCATGGTCTAGTTAACAAGGTGTTGCTAGGTCATAGGTTGGACTCAATGAACTCAGAGGTCTTCTCCAACCTGATTGATTCTTTGATTCTTGTCCTGTCACTACAGGGTCTTGTAAATAGTCTTGCCCTATCGTTCCTGTAAGTTCTCTCTTCAAGTACTGAAAGGGAAAATTTTTGTGAAATAAGCAGCTACTTCTGCGAGGAGCAGCAGGCAGGAAGCAGGGGACACACAGTCTTTTGGGAAGGAGCACCATCCTTGGGTTTGTGCCGCTGCCTGAGGGAGAGCCCCGGCTGCAGGTGGTTCTCCTCCCACCCAGGATTCCTGTAGTCACTGAGAAACATGAGTCCTTGTCGTGTCTGAAGGCAGGTGAAATCCCACACTCCTTCCTCACAATGCCCTGTGCCCATTTGCCCTGATATCCAACTCAGCCCTGAGGTTGCCACACTTTGTATAAATACCACCCAAACACCGACTCAGGGGCTGCTGAGTAGTGTTTATATGTTGCCTCTCCCTTATTCAGGCCCTGTGTGCAAGGCTGAATGCAATTCATGGCGCACAGAATGTTATGTTCCAGTCTTTGGCAGCGAAGCTGACACTGCTAATTTTTCAATAAATTAAGGCCTGCAAGATAGTGTAGTGTAATACAAAGAAAAAATAAGTTCTAATTTGAAAAATTAATAAGATGTCAGACAGCATAAATGTTAACATTTCAGCAGAGGCTGCATCATTTATGTGAAAACATCTCTGCTCTGATCTTACAGATGATGAAGGTGCTGTTAGTGGTAATGAGATCGTGCCTACATGGGCAATTAACTTGTGATTCCTTATCAAACAGCAAACAATGGCACTGCTAGGAATGTGAGAAAATGACACCAAGTTTAATTGGAAAAGGAGGAAAAAGGAGAGCTGTGACAAGATTGTTTCCCCTTGTGCTGTCTCCTGAGCCCAAGACACATATAATGCAATGTTCTCAAATGTGCTTAAAAGCCTCCTGCCAGCAAGGCTGGCTTGGTAGCATGTTCACAAGCAACAGACTGTGTGTGGGTTTGAGCAGACACACAAAGCTCAAGTGCTACAGCAATCAATAATCAGTGCTAATACACAGCCTGGTTTTTATCATATGGACCTCTACTCAGTGTAGACTGGAGGGATATGTTCCCATGAAAACCCACTGACCACTTTCTTCACTATAATTAGCTTTCCAGAGGTCTGGCATACACATAGGGTGGGGATGTATGTGTATGTATAACAAGCATATGCAACAGTATGATTTCTATTTTTTTTCCTAAATTCTGAATTTTAATATTTCTTTCTAATATATGATCATGATTCCAACTCAATCCCATAGTAAAGCTTCTGCTAACTTAATAGAGAGGACTTTGCCAGTAAGTGTTTGCAGATAACAGAACAGACACTTCCATGTAGTTGTGCAGCAATGCTGTAAGCATGTGTCCAGCCACGTGAGTTAGTTTGTGCTGGATGCAGGTTCTGTGTATCCCATACATGATACTCTGCCTAACAGCCCAGCCTTGGAAATCACACCCAGAGGCAATGACTGCACTCTGCAGGGTTTATTAATACCACCTCCGAAAGTGAGAGGGTGCTCTGGCTTTAGTGAGGGCTCTCTATAACCATTCTAAGTACTTCAGATCCAGGAATCAACCTTCAGAGCCTTTTCTTGGTGTATGACATTCATCCTGGTGACACTCAAGTAGCACACTGCTGAAGGACAGCCGGGGCACATCTATATTTGTGCCATTGCTCATTGCTGGCATGTCCCTATCGGAGCAAAGAGGCAGGCTAGGGTTACTGCAATGCATCTTCCAACTGCAGTCATAGGAAAGTGGCGAGGAATTGCTTTCGTGTGAATTAATTTTTACTAGGGGAAATAGAAGTGAACTTTGATGCCATCTGAGCTATCAGAAGAATTTTATGACGTCTTAAGATAGAAGGCAAGTTTTTAGGTAGTAACATTCTTTGTTATATATTTACGATAATTGACGGTCACGGACTTAAACATGCTTCGTGTAATTGTATCTGTGCCTGTAAACTGAGCAAACACTGAGCAATCATCTGAAAATCTTATTTAGGCAGCAGGGTTCCAGACAAACTTAATTATGCTCATTTTAATTTATTTTATTTTATTTCATTTTGGTAGGAAAAATACATGTTAATTCACTTTTCTAATTAGTAGTAGCTTCTAAAGCAAGTCTTACTGTTATAATTATGGTGGGAAAAGCCTTTGCGGGAGCCAGACAACATTTTCTGGTATGTGTCAAGACCTTTTCTCTGTTTAACATGTTAGAATTTGCATGATTTATTTTACTGCCTTTAGCATAAATGGTATTTCTGCCTAACTTCTGTGTTTTTGTCTGTAGTAGGATATTGCTATAGCTGTAGAATCCACACTTTGTCTGCAGTGCCAGAATATAAACAGTGAACTTCTATGTGGGTTTTCTTACACATCCGTAAGGCTGGACCGAGTCAGGAATATAAAAACAGAGAGTGCAAAGTTTCTCAGTATTTTTCACTAGTTCAAGAAGTTGTTTTCTAGTAAGTGTTGATAAAAAGTTTCTGACTGTGTTGACTTTGTTAGCTAAGTAATCCTCAGGAAAATTAGTAAAATACTGATGAAATAAATTTGAGGTAATAGCAACTACTCAAAACTACAAAGACCATACAAAGTAGTTTGAAAGCAAACTTGTGTGAAAGCTTATCCAAAAGCTCTGATGACACTGGTGTCTGACTGATCTTTTGACTTTTATTTTTCAGCAAAAAAGTGATTTTAAAGCTTTCATATGCTTCACTTATCTAGGACTAGATGTAACTACAGGTTCATTAATATTCAGCTGAAATCTTTCAATGAACTCTTCTGCTTGTGGTAGTAAACTGCTGATAAAACTGATCTGAGTAGTTTTGTAGCCGTGATTTCATTCATGCTGGTGAGCAGTGGAAAGCTGTGGGAAAGCTTCTTTTATGTTAAAATATATATTTTTCCCAGCACCTGAGAACTGTGAACACCCCCAAAAGGCACTATGTTTTCCCTGCAGTATTTTAAAGAAAGGACCCAAGACCTGGACTCAAGTTTCAGTATTAAGAATAGCAACTTGAAAAATCCAGAACAGGATTTTTCAAGGCATTTTCTAGTGTGTTATGTGGCATCACTGGTCACAAGAGAGGACGTTCTACATTATGCCTGACTGACAGTTCAGAAAACACTCTTGACAGCAGCTGAAGGGTGAACAGACTTCAAACCAGGCCATTTCCAATTGCACAGAACAGCACTAACTGTGCCTGAAGCACAGCTGTAGTGTTGAGCTCAGGACAGGGCTAGTCCATAGTTTGGAAATCAGGCATGAGGGTAACAGATGAGCCACTCAGAAAACAGGATGCACACCAGAGACAGCTCTTTGCTGTGCTTTGCACAGAGGTGAGAAAAAAATAAGCCTCCCATGGCTTCCCTTCAGAAGCTTCACTCAGGAAGTAAAGCTACTGGCTGTGGTCTTTCCCATGCCTACCTCCAGGACCTGGGCAGTCCTCAGCCAAATCTATTCCATCTACATATTTTTAAGCAAGAAAAAACTCATGCTTTATATCTAAGTATGTAGCTAAAGATCTTTCTTATCTTTTACAAGATTGAGACTCGACATCTCAAAAGCCTTGCTGACAATACCAATGTCATCCAGATCTGGCAGCACAAGAGAGTATGAAACTAGTAGCCAGTCACGTGGCCATTCAGCTTCCCCACCAGTCCCAGAGTCTAATGAGACTGAGTCTGAAGGTTTGATATTTTATCACATGGATCTTTATGGATCAAAGGAGAGGTTTGATATCTTTCCTGAAGAGCTGTCTGGTCGAGAAGACAGATCTCTGGGGGATACAAGAAGAGAATCTGTATTGAGTAGTGAAAAAGTTCAGTGCTCACAAGAAATTGGCTACGACATGGAAAAGGAGGTTGCAGAGCTGGCTAAGATGTATGGACTTGATGAGGATAAAGAAAAAGAGCTTGAGCTTCTTGGAGGACGCGTGGAGATGGAGAGCAGATGGCCACCTGCTCGCACCAAAAAAGCAGGATCACAAGGCTCCACATATAACGCATCAAAAAGCAACGCTTCAGTGAAAGATCAAAGTCAAAGCACAAAGCAACAAGGACTTCCTGGCGAGGCTTCTCAAGATGAAGATCAGAGCAAAACCAGAGCAGATGATGAGGTTGAGAGCAACATATGGTCCAGAGAGGGGCTTAGCAGTGGCGGCATGTCAGATGAGTGGAACAGTCAGGCTGTCAGTGAGGAGCAGGAGGAGGAGGAAGAGGAGGAAGTGGCGAATGTTTTTTGTTCTACCTGCAAGATACCAATCCGAGCTTTTGACAAACTATTTGGTGAACACAAGGATCATGAGGTGACTCAACTGCCCAATGCCTTGGAAAGTGAAAAGGTGAGAGTAATACAGGTGTACTGGGGTGCCTCTAAACCACTGTTCAGACATAATAAGAATCACACTGGGTGTTTTGTAGGAAGAGATTCATAAAAACATGTGCAAGTTAGAAGAACAGATTGCTCAGATGGAAAATGTTGCCAGTCATTTGGAGGAAATCTTCCTCACTGTAGAGGTAAGGCATTTTTTCTTGGGCTAACTTTATGGTACTGGTGTTAAACAATTTTGACAGTCATATTGACACTCATAGTGTTCAGTTGTTGATGAAGTGAGTAATTACAGTAACAGAGCACAGAGTTACCTCGGGGTTTGCCTAGACTGAAGTACTCAGAAAAACTAATCCTAATGAATTCTTTATGTGGACTAATAAAACCATATTTAGCATTTGCATAGAAATTTGCATTCAGAAATGAAGTGCCCCCCCTCCCCTCTCAGGTTATCTTAGTTTTAAATGGCCAAAGACCTGTGATCTAGCTAGTCTATCCTGACTGCACCCCTTGTGTTCCCTCGGTTTCATTCACAGAAGTGTCAGACACAGGCAAACCCCTGGACCAGCTGCATCAAGCTGATGACTTCAAGGGTTGTGCTCCTGCTCGGCTGCTGTCAGCTTGGCCCCAGGGGAAGGGGGTCAGCTGGCAGCAAGTCAAACTGAAGCAATGACTCAAGGCACCTATGGTCTTTTCTCTGCTCCATGTGGCACAGGAGGACATTGGTGCCCGAGCAGTGGGTGGCTGCTGGCAATAAAGCCTTGCCTGCTCCTTAAATCTTCCTTCTTAATGCTTTCTCCAGCAGCAAGCGAGGATATCAGCATTATCTGCTCAGCTCCCCCAGCACAAATCCATGGATCCCACTGGGTTGCCATGGTTTCTCTCATGGAAGGATGTGCTTGTTGGAGGAAACACTTGTGAGATTATGGCTAGGATATAACCTAGTTGTGCTCCCTGGGCTTAGGTTGCCTTGCATCTTACTTTTTTTTATAACTCTGTTGCTCTTATGTCTGGAACAAAATCCAACATTCTTTTGTACCTCAGTGGAGTGAATGATCAGAATGCATTCCTCTAAAATGCAAATTAGTCAAATTCCATCTTCTGTGTACTGGCACTCTGTCCTGGCTTTGTGAATTAAATCGTGACGTTGCCTCCCTGGTAAGGAGAATTTTAAGCAGACTTGGAGTTTTCTCTGGATGACCTATGGATCAGGCTTGATGCCAAGATACAAACCCCCAAATGCCTTGCAGGAAAATTTTGGGAGGCAGGAGCAGAACTTTGAGGTGCATTACAACGACGCAGTACAAGTGCTTGCTCAAAAGTATGAAGAACAGCTGGAAGCACTGGGGGAAGAGAAGAGGCAGAAGCTGGAAGCTCTATATGAGCAGCTGGTCAGTTCTGGGAAACTTCTCGACACCTGCAAGGAACTGACAGACAAAACCCATGAACTTTTCCTGGAAAATGACAAAGCTGAATTTATGAAGGTAAAGAGCTTTAACTGTTAAGGCCCCTTCTGAGTGCTTTTTGCTGCTTGCAAGTAGTCCCCAGCCAGGAAGTTCCAAGCGGCTTTATTCTGGAGAGCATTCGGGGTGCTGAGTCCATGCTGCTGTCAGTGCTCCAGGTTCTTGCCATGGTGGCATCAACTTAGTAGGGCAACACAAGTGGGGCAAAATGCAGAAGCAGAAGTTTGTAATTTGGATGCTCATTGATTTGTGAGTCACACTGGGGTTCAGAGGGAAGACATCTCCCTAGAATGCTTATCTCAGGAAACTCTGGAAGCACTTAGTGTTCATTGCCTCTTGCAGGCTCAGCTCTCTTGCTCTATTCTGGGCTCAGAGCAGGCAGGCTGATGCAATCACTTTGGAGAATGTTTCTTTTTCTTCCTCATTTTTTTGGAAAGTTCAGCTGAACAGGAGGCTCCAAACTAAATACATCAGGAGCTCCTGCAAAGCGATGGATGCATCCCTCTCTTGAGATGGTGTCAAGAAGTTATTTTGCTTTGGCAGGTAGAAAAATAATTGGGGAAAAAAAGAGGATTTTCACTGCTGATGAGTGATTGCTCTAACCTGAGCTGTCTTGTGACTCAGGTGGATGGGAGCATTTCTGTAGCACAGCCACAGTAACTTATGAACTGGACAACAAACCAATCTCCTAAACACCTCCAGTCTGCTCCAGTGGATCAGTTTGCTATGGCACTTCAGCTTGCTGAGTTCTTCGCATGAGCTGACTTTTCCCATTCCTTTGAATCCCTGGAATAACCTTATTTTCTCCTTAGCTTGTAAACAGTTTTACATCACCCCTAAGAACCATTATTCACCAAGAAGTGAATACCTGTTGGTCACGAGCTCTCAGCTGCTTAGGTTTCTCCAGGGACTGTACATCTGTCTTCCAGCTACATGCACTGCTCATATTCCCTCTGGTGCAGATCATTTCACTCAGTTCTTTTCCCCAGCTGTTTTTGAGTTTTGTTTGTGAAGAATCTGTTGGCACTTCAGATAACTTAGGAAGGAATCAGCCTAGAGTCTAATTGGGAGGTCACTGCCTGATATTGCACTTTATTCTACCGTAAATTGAGCCAAGATCTCTCCCTTTGAATGGACAGTTAGACATGACTTTGTTCTCAGATCTGGGTGGCAGCCAATCATGTCACTCCAAAGGCTGCATTTGGGGCAATTTATGTAAGACAGGTCAACAGCATGATGTAGTCTGACTCTGGACTTTTCCATCTTTAACACTCTCTCTCTCTCTTTTTCTACAGGCAGCAGTAACCATGGTTGACAGGTAGTATCACAGTCTGGGATTTTGTGTCACCTTTTTTCTTGTTAAATGGACTGGTTATTGGAGATACCTGCATGTTCTGGACTTTGTTCAGGCACACAAATGTTGTCTAGGCCACTAGAGCTATTGAAATATTTAGTATTTCTGTTTTAAACTGCATCAGGAAAAGTTGCTCTAAGAAGTATAACAGTCAAAACAAGTTCATATCCAATTTCAGGGAACCCAAAAGGAGAGTTAGAGCCTCTGTTGAATCACTGTTTTCATCTTAGTCATAAGGAACTAATTTCACTGACTGAGAAACAGGATTGCTAAAGATCTCAAAAGAAATGCTCTGGATACAAATGGGACTAAAACTGAGCTCCCTAAATAGATTAGTAACAGGCTTATTTATGCATCAATATAGCAGGGTAGAAAGTCGAGCTCTGGGAACTCAAAACAAATACTGAAAGATTTTGGAGCAGTTGGAAGAAGTCTTAAGGCACACTAAACCAATTGCAAAAAACCCACCTCTTTTAATTGACTATAATTGTTAATGAAAACAGAGAAAAGATACCCCTTTTTTTCAAATTTACGACACCTAGAGCCACAAGGTCCTGAATTAGTAGGTGTTGTAAATTCAAAATATTGAAAATTATGGAGCTAATAGATTACCTTGCACAGAGAGGTTGGGGAAATCTCACTCCCCTGCTCAGTGGGAGTGCAGTATGCAGCAGCCAGCTCACTCATGAGGGGGCACACAAAGGAGGTCCCTCAGTCCCATCAGCATCCAGCTCTCTTTGGCATCTTGGAGCACTGATCCAACATATCTCCAAGCAACAGGCATGGGGGCCTGAGCTTTGTACAACTATGAAAACAAAATTTTAATGAAATACATGTTAACTTGCAGTGTGCTGTTCTTTTTCTCTTATAAATAGGTATCTCCAACACTATGGTACTTCCAATTAGAAATATATTTTTTTTCCCTGCAACTACAGGCTGGAAGAATTCTTAAAGCAAGAAGTGAATTTAGAGCTTTCAACACTGCCAGACTTTGAAGAGCGGGTCATAGATTTCTCTGAAGTTGAACAACTCATGAACTCCATTAATGCTATTCCAGGTACTCTTCCTATCTGATCATTATTTCAGACTTATTTACATTTAATTAAGGATATGTATTAAACAGAAATCTATTACTTCTTTTAAAGGAGAACAGCAAATGCAGGATTACCTTCTCCCTAGTTTTCATTCTAGGGTTGTTTTTTTGTTTGCATCTATTTACAGAGAGAGTGGCAAATATTTTTTGATATTATTTTTTTCATTTGTTTTCAGTATAAAATTACCAGAACTGCTAAGTTTGACCTTCCCTGCTTTTGCTGGATGATTTCCTAGAAGACTGACAAAGATTACCCCCTTCTATTGAGGGGTCAGGCATGCCTAGTTGGTGATAATGTGTCTTACCTTGTAGTTGCTTGAAAGAAAGAGAGGAACACCAGACTGCTTTAAATAACCTGCACAGCTTCTCTTGATAACCAGATTTCAGTGCCTTGTTCCTCTGCTATTCAGCAAATTTTTTTCCTATTAACAGGAAACAGAACAAAACACAGTTTTAATTTAAGTTCTAATAACTGAAAAAAAAAAATTAAAATCTTTTCTGGGGCATCACAAATGGTCAGAAAGAGCAGTTTTTATGCACAAATACTGTGTTTTCTTTAAAGTAAAACAGCATTTGTTACTTGTTTGCTTGTGCTGCTGACCCCCTGTTGTACAGCTCTTCCCCCATCCCCTCCAGAGGCTCCAAGTCCCCGTGGGGTCACAGCAGTGCAGGCTTGGCAGATGTTGCTCACTGGTGAATCCCAGCCCCCAGAGCAGGGGAGGTCGAGTTTACAGAGAAGGGGTAGGCTGAGGCTTATTTATTTTGTTGTTTTCATTTTAATTTGGAGCAAGACTAGTTCTCACACACCAGTAACCTGATTATTATCTGTAACTGTTTACGGAATCAGCTCCTGACTTTTCTCCATGTGGGAGGAATATGACCCCATTCAGTGCCAAGGCTTTGTGCAAACACCTTTGTGAGAGGAGAAGGACAATATATCAGGCTTATACATTCAAAAACTGACCTGTTTTCCCCTCTGCAGCTCCTTGTGCCCCTGTGATCAATCCCCAGGCTCCAAATGCAGCAACTGGCACCTCACTGAGAGTTTGCTGGGGCCTCTTCTCAGATGACACTGTGGAGGGATATCAACTGTCCTATAAACCAGTGAGCAACGAGAAGCACAGTGATGAGCAGGCAGGTAAGGAGGCCTGGACCCAAGGGGGCAAAACCAGCTGGTTCCAAAGTACTTCTGGACTTAATGTGGCAACCAGTGCACTTTCTGTGCCCTCTCTTTGTCACCAAAACTGTCATATCTGCCACCACATTTCCTTCTGGCTTTGTCCCTCTTCCCCTGCCAGGTCTACCATGCTGCTGGGTGCAGCAGGACCCATCACAGGAGCAAAGACAGGAGAGGGCAGCAGCAGGGATAGCAGGAATGGGAAGGGGACAATGGATGGAGTTGGGTCTCAGCAGTAGCATTTCCTTTCCTGGAGGGTGGGCACTGAATTAAGCACACATGTGCTGCATCCAGTGCAAAGCACAGTATTTTTAGAGACCAAATCATCATATTATCGGCACACCCACTGAAATCCCCTTAGTGATTTTACAGTTTATCTCAGTGCTAATAATAGGCTGTAACTCCCTATGATGCACATGCACAAAAAAGAAAAAGAACCACAGAACCATCCTAAAACGTCTCAGTCTTGTGGCAAAGCTGCTTTTGCTAATAAGATTCTTGCAGAACCTGCAAAAGTGGAAGCCAGTAGAGGTGGAAGCTGCTTAGTTCAGAAAGAAAAGCATAAACTATGCAAATTTTCTAAGATGAAGAATGAGAAATGGGTAGTAAAATAGCTTCAGCTCTTGTCCCTCCACTAGGATGAGCTGAGCAGTATCCCTGCAGTAGGAACATGCAGGGTCTTTTTGGGAAAAAAATTAGTGACAGGTGGGTGATCTTTCTTTCTGGATTTTGGGTTCTGAGTGATGTAGCTTCTTCAGAAGCTGATGTGTTATCTGATTTATGCCTCTTTAGAGGAAGGCATGCTGAAACTGCCTGACAGCTAATCAAAGGGTGTGGAACACAAGGAGCTCTCTTGAACTCAGCACACAAAACAACATGCCTCAAGTCCACTATTTGAGGCAGCTTTGGGGAAGAGTGGGTAACTGTGTAAAAAAGCACTGTAAATGCTTTGTTGTTTTCATTTCAGAGCATACCCTAAAAGTCAAAGAAACATACTGCACCATTACTAACCTGTTGCCGAATACACAGTATGAATTTTGGGTCAGTGCTTTAAATGCCTCTGGTATCAGTCCACCAAGTGAAAGAGCAGTTTATGTGACAGGTAAAAATATTTTATTCATACGACTATGGGACCTTCCTAGTGAAATTCACAGTCATCTCTGAATTTTATGC
Organism: Pseudopipra pipra; assembly: GCF_036250125.1. NCBI lineage: Eukaryota > Metazoa > Chordata > Aves > Passeriformes > Pipridae > Pseudopipra > Pseudopipra pipra. Next base: position 11,351,734 of record NC_087560.1, on the reverse strand, counting down.
CAGTAATGCTTTTTGGGCACTTTGTTTCTTCTGATGTAAGCCTACTGATTGCATGGGAATTCCCTGCTTTTACTTGGACAGCCTATCAGGCCAGTTGTCCCTGCTTTAGAGTTGAAGAAAGAGAATCAGAAAGACAAAATAATTTCTTTAAATGCGAGGATGTAGACCACCTGCCAATAAGGCTCAAGTCTCCCAGTTCTGTCAGATGGATGTCAGCTCTCCTTTTATTGGCCTATAGGTATTTTGAGGATTCCCATACTATGCTGTCCTTTGTAACAGCAGTTCAGTCAAACACACTGTGTGAAATCCTGACATCAGATCGAGCAAGCCAGAGTAAGACCTTCAAGTACTGGTTCCAGATGTGTTTGACATCTTAGAGCAGAGAAGAGATGCATTTTTATGACAAAGATAAAACTAACGATAGAAAGAAAACTGTTGTGTAATTATTCTCTATGTTACTATTCTGTGTAATTCTCTTGGGACATTTCTAGTCCAAATGAAGTATTTAAATGCTATTGTTAATTGCCCTGCCTGCTGTTTGTTGTCCATTGGGAAGCAGGTTTCTTTATATAGTATTAGTAAACAACTTCATTCTATTTTTTTATGTCTTCAAAGCATGTTTGTTGCAAACATCTTCAAGCAACAACTTAGAATTGTTCTTTTGCCTACCTTTTAGCTCCTTCACCACCTATCATAAAGAGCAAAAAGATCCGAAGCTGTGAAAACGCAGCACTGGTGTGCTGGGAATCTGGAGACATTAACCCTGTCGATTCCTACACGGTTGAATTGTACAAGCTGACAGATGAACAAAACGATGATACTATTACTGAGTGAGTTACTGGTTTTTTGAGTCCCATGACCCTTTTGTGAATTTACCTGTATAAACATTCCTCTTAGTAAAATTAATTGTATAAATGTTAATAAAAAATTACTATATGGGAATGAGCATTGGTATGGGAATAGAGCAGAAGCACCTGCACCTGTCACAGACTTGCAGGTCTCTTGGCCCTGTTACTGTACAAGGTAGAGTGTTGATGGGTTACAAAAGAACCTGATCATATAATTTCTTCTTTGTTGTTCAGAAAAATAATCTCAAAGGCCTACCTTTGTTTTCTACCCTATAATTTTCCATGGATTTATTTTCTGTAGATCTATTGTTGGGATTCCTAACTGTGAAGTCCTAATTCACCTCCAACCAACACAAAGGTATCACATCTGTGTTAGAGCCCAAAACCTAGGTGGCTCCAGTGAAAGAAGTGAACCTGTCCTGATACACACCACAGGTACTGTACAGCTCAGAACAACTCCAGCAGCTTATTGTTGCATCTATTATCTCAACAGAAAGATTCCTGCTGGTTTCAATAGCCTCTGGATCAGGTTTTAATCTCTTACATCTAATTAGACACACCTGGTAACCTTTGAGGAATAAAAAACCAACTTTTTGTAACAGTAAGTGCATTGCTTTAGCTCTGTAATTTAAAAAATATTTCTGTCCAGTACATTTGATACTTGAAAGTTACTAATTTCTAAACATTTTAAAAGACAGTATCAATCCAACGCCCCCAGATATTGCCAGCTTGCCAAGTACTGACACACCAATGAGGAAAGTTGTAGTGTGATTTTACTTTACTTCAGAGATTTCCTTGTAATGATGCTACTGTTGGAAAGTATGGCTGAGACAGCACTTTCCAGAGTCATTTGGGTATGCAAAATCTTCCTCTGTATTCATTAGAACATCTCCAGCTTGGCTGGGGAAGCTCTTTTATATTTATCAGGAAAAAGGCAGTCCAGCTTTCAGCTGGAAGCTTTGCTTTTGGCAACTGACACGGCATTAACAGCTGCTCCCAGTGCCACACTGCGCAAGGATTAACCTACCCCAAAGGGAAGTTGGAAGCCCTTTCCCCTTCCAAACATCTAATTAAAGCTCATTTTGATGACTTAGAGGCACACACCTGTTTTCACCTTCATCAATGCTGAAATGACACTGCAACTTCACTAGTTTGTCTCAAACCTCCCACATCACTTGGATGTATTCGCACCTTACTCTTACCTTCTGTGAGAGATTTGCAAATTGCATTTATTCAGCAAGCTGACCACACAGCCATTAACTGAAAGGTTACGTTTCACTAAAACCCCTGTCTGCTACACATCAGTGACACCACAGAAAAGAAATCCTCATCCTCAAATCCCTAGAGAGGAAGACTGTCATTATGTTACCATCATTTGTGTGCATTCCAACTGCTTAAATCAAACTCAATATTTGAAATTGCCCATTCTGTTTGCACAGCATGTGTTTGTTTTCAGCAGCACATGCCTGTAATTGCCCTGCCATTGTTTGTATTGTATTTGCATTGAAGTAACTTGCAGTTTGATTATAATGATTTCATTTGGGATTAGCATGGGGAGATTTATCTTCTCTGAGTCTACATTATGCAAACAGCTGATGCAAATTGATCTGTCAACTGCAAGAACCCTCCTCCAACACTGTGAATGACCTTTGGTCCTTTCTGGGGTGGATACACAAGCACCAACCACAAACAGCAGCTGTGACGGACATGGCTGCTCATCCGAGCGCAGTGTCAGGCCGGCTTTGGGAAGTCCCCGCAGGAGGACTTTTACCCTGGGCTGGACTTATCTCTCTGAGGGCTGATCTGACAAGGGATCCCTTATCTTCAAACTTTGCCCTGCATTTATGTGGAAGAGTGAAGCCATGGAGAGGCCTTTAAGCCCCCTTTCTCCTTTCAATGATTAAAACCAGATCACTTCAGCTCTGAGGAAAATCACTTGAAACCAGACAGTCCATCGGATCTTTGAATAGCCACTTCCTGTGCAATGCCTGCTGCTTTGAGCCCTGGTAGGGTTCAAAACCAGGTTAAGCCCCCTGCTTTTCATAAGGCTGAAACTAAACATTGTTAAGATGTAAAACACCAATTATTAGAAAAATTTCAAATAGACAATCTTGTCCTCTCAGTGTCAGCCACAGATTCCTCCCAGAGCACTGGTAAATCTTTTTGGGATCCAAAAAAACATTTCACCACACCCTTGCTGTAAATCCTGATGCTATAAGAAGTTTCTGGGGTTATCTTCAGGCATTTTCTCTTGCAGGCACCTGCTTCTACCTTAATGAGGACACAGCCCATCCTTTACTGGCAATCCTAGATGACGGATTTACAATTTCATGTGATGAACTGGAAAACCCAGAGTGTGATCTGCCCGTCTATGATAACAGCTTTACAAGGTATACTGAAGCACTTCAGTTTGGGTTTTTTAACAGATGCCAGGAAATGTCTAATGGGGCTTTCAGCAGCTCTTATTAATTTTGTGAGCTGAAATCTCTCTCTCTAGCTGCTCTTTGGAACTTAAGCACCACTTGGAAGTTAATGCAAATTCTTAAAGAGGATTACAGATGCAATAGCCACAATTACATACAAACCTGCTTACATGTTTGGCACATTGAGCTAAATTTTTTAAGTGCCCCCCAAAAAATGCTAAGGAAAGGAGAGGGATCTGAAAACTTAACTCTTGCTGAAAGACATAACTGATACTATTTGGACTGACAGATTTTACTTTCAAAAAGTAAAATTTCAAAAAAGAATTAGGCCCTTTGCCATTGAAGTGAGAGACTAAGCTTGCCAAAATGCATGCTACCAGTCAAAACCACAGAAACAGCACATAACTAGGACAGGCATCTGCAGACACAGGATAATAGAAGTCCACAACTTAGTTCCTCCATGGAAATGCAATGTTACTAGAGAGCTCAGTAGAAAAGAGTCGGGAAAACGATCATTCTCTTCATTAAAGTCATCATGATAAGCTTAAATGGGATTTCATCTCACTTCCACAGAGTGCTTTTATGTTTCATGGAAAAAGCCAGAGCTGGCACTTATCTCATTCTAAGGCTGAGGTTTTGGTACCACTGTGAACTTTCAGAAGTCTCTTTCATGCTAAGATACAGCTCTCGTTACTATGGTCATTTTTGTTCACAGATTTTTACCCATCCATTTTGCATCATTCCTTTTCTTTCTCAAGCTGTAGCAGCACAATCTCCACAAGTCCTGATTTCAGCAGCCTTTAAGCTATTCCCAAGACATCTATGTGCACTTGCAGTGAACTGTACACTTGCTTTAAGCAACTGCTGCTGCAGTGGCAGAGCAATGCTATCGTGCTGCATGTACCCATCCTTACACACCAGGCCCTCTAAATGCTGAATGCAGCTCTTTTTCAGCATTACCTAGAGGCAGGAGAGCTGTGTCTGCCAGCAACATCCTTTGCCTTTGTAACTTAAAACTTTAGACCCTATAACAGTAACATATTGGTTGTGTGTGTTTCAAACTTGCTGTCCCCTGAGACAACAACAGCTAACACACCATGTACTTTTCCGGAGAAAAAGCTGAGGTGTAGTCTTACAGGATTCATATTGTCCTCTTAAGTCAAGTTAGGGTGTTTCAGAAGCTTTTACCACGGGTTATTTTGCCCAACTTCCTGGGTTCAGAACTTGTGCTTTTGCAGACTTGCATCTTCCAAGCACCCATTTCCTTTGACTCCAAGACTGTACCAGTAAATCAATCTGAAGGGTCACTCTGTGGTACGTTGTCTTTGTCTTTCCTACACATCTTTTAAAAGAGTTATCTTCTACATGGTTCCTATCATACATGCTAGGAGCCACAGTCCACTGTTAAAAACTTTTCATGGCCCAGGTACCCAGCATATTCCAAGTTCTCCTACCTCATTCAATTCTTCCTGATCTCTTCAAATACAGTGTAGGAAGGTCTCCTCCCCCCAGCTGCCCCAGGAATTTCATGCTGTTACAGTGCTCAGTCCCTAAATGGTGAGTGACATTTAAAGCCCTGGGCTGTTTGGGAAGAAAATACAAGATATGTAGACTTTTTCCCCTGCTATACTGGGGTTCACCATAACACTCTCTTTTCTAGCAAGTAATAGCTTTCCTAGAAGACCCAGTCATTACAGGATGCTATTCTGAAAGTGCCCAGGGCACTCATTTATACAAAGCTACCCACAGGTAAAAACAAGACAAGTGCCACAAAGAAACCTGCAGGTTGTTTGTCAGTTCCTCAGCATGGGGAATTTGCTGTAGTCAAAAATCCACACTGCACTGCCAAGGAGACAGCAAAAGTGGCTCTCATTTGTTGATCTGTAATGTCCAGGTATATACATACCTAAACATACCTAAACATTATAAAGAGCACTAGAGAGGCCCTGCCAAAGCACATATTCCTGTCTGTCTCCCACAGGTGTATTGCAATCCTGGGCAGTCTGATCCCATTTCCAGGAAAGCATTACTGGGAGGTGGAAGTTGAGGAAGATACAGAGTACAGAACTGGCGTGGCTTTTGAGAACACTCCAAGACATGGTCACCTGGGGGCAAACAACTCATCCTGGTGCATGAGGCATATCATCACACCATCAAGGTAAGGCTGTGGAGGCTGCAGGTCTCCTACAGGAACACCTCCCACATGTACATCTGCAAGCAGAGCAGGAGAGATTTCATATCAGCCCAGACTTAACAAGGGGCCTCTGACATTCGATCAGTGGCACTGTGAACTGGTCTTGGAAGGATTCTGGAATGTTTAAGCAAATCCTCCTGCTTAATGACATTCTCACATTGAAACAGGCAGTCTCAGGGACAAATCTGAATAAAATTGGAGTTACAGAATTTAGCTGTAAAGGCTACCAAAACCCCAGTGGGAAGACAGAGGTAACCCAAGTTACCCAGAAACTGTGTATCTGGCTAAACCCAGTTGTACCCAACTGGTTTTGATCTCTGTTCTATCTATGGAAGTAGGTCATACCTGTCTGCAGAAATGCCAGCTCCCCTCATGCCTCAGTTGCACTGCTGGACACTATTACATTAGCATCATTGCCTTTGACTCTCATGAGTGATCTGGGCACCCTGTGAAGCATTCAGGAGCAAGAAAACAGTCCCATCCGCAGGCATGCCTGAGCATTGCCTACTGCCTGCCTGGATGGCTCAGTGCTCACCCAGCCAGAGGTGCCAGGGTGCTGCTGGGTCCCCCTGAATAGGGAGATGGGACAGCACCCTGCACTCAGCAAATGGCAAGGATGGAATAGCATCTGCCTTCCACACAGCAGGAAATGCTGCTTCTAATGAGGAATGCCAAACCCACCACAGCTAATGATACACTGCAGGCAGGCTAATTGGATTTCCTTGCTACTTTGAGCAAAGAGGTACTTGAGGTTTGTTGTCATTCTTCTGGAGCAATAAGCATGGACTCCAGAGAGAAAAGGAAGCTGGGCCATTGCTCAGCTTGTACCCACTTCTGCAGGGAAATTGTCTCAGGTTTGAGCAATGTGGGTGGAAGAGGTGGGTAGTGAATGAGGTGGCCCTTAGAAAATGCCAGATAACTCATTCAGCTGCATAAATCTCATTTCTGCTCAGAAAGGTATGTCTCATACATCTTTTTGTTTGCAGCATGCCACACTAGAGAGTTTGAGTAACTGTTTGAGTTAAACTAGCTGTTTGAGTAACTGTTAGGGGACCTCAGCATCACTTAGTGACTACATGGGGAGGGCTACCCTCATGACAAAGCTGTTTATGTGCAGAGCACCTTCCTGGCCTCCAATAATCCACAGCACAGGAATCACAATCACTCTGTAGTAAATGAACATAAAGACTGAAATTTCCCCATGAACACAGGCTGAGCAGGGAGGTCCTGTAGGAAAAAGCAGCCAAAAACATAATTTAGAGAGTGGGGTTTGACAAACGATGTCCAACAGCCTGGAGGATGCTTGACCATGCTGTGCATCAGGCAGCCTCTGCCCCAGGGACTAGTCCCTTGCTGCTGCTGTGAAGGTGGGTGTGAGCAGTTCTGTAACACTGGCAGGAAAGAGGGCTCAGCACCACAGGCCCTTAGGGAGCAAGTGGGCAGCATGGAAGTGCCTGGAAGGACAAGACTGAGTCACCTCACCACCCCCTCCATGGCAGGGCCCACAGCTTCCCAGGGGCAAGTCTTAGGAGATGACAATCAATGGTCTTTCTGGGGCAAATGCAACTGGCCTAAAAGAGCACAGCTCCTTCATGGAGAAAGGGACAAATTCAAGCTAAACCTAGGGGCAAGAGTGCACCCTTTGATTTATAGGACACCCATGCTGTCCTCTGAGGCATGGAAAAAGCCCAGAAAGTTCCATCTTGTGCTCTGACCTTGTCCATTCACAGCCAGACTGGGATCTGAAACAAGCTTAGACAGGCAGGTGCAAGAGCTGTGGGATACGGCTGTGTGGAAGCACAGGGACACCCCCCCTTGGCAAACACAGACACTGCTCAGCAGCGTGGATGGGACTGGGTGTGCAGGAGGGACAGGACAATGAATTGGGAAGTATATCCTGGAACACATCTGTGTGCTTCCCTTTGAGAGCAGCCAGGGTGCCCTCAGGTCTTTTGTGTTTCTTGCCTACAGGCACAAGTACGAGTTCCTGCACAGCGGGATGACACCAGACATCAGAATTACTATTCCTCCTACAAGGATTGGCATCCTGCTGGACTACGAGAACTGCAGACTGTCATTTTTCAATGCAGATATTGCCCAGCACCTTTACACATTCAACTCACGCTTCCAGCATTATGTCCACCCCTGCTTTGCTTTGGAAACACCTGGTATCTTACGGATACGTACTGGAATTACAACGCCTCCATGGACTGCCCTCCTATAACCTGTGTTCTGCCACTACCACACCTACATCTGCCCTCTTACAGCATCAACTGCTCCATCACACTCCTGTAAACCAGCTGTTTCCCAAGAAGAGCAAAGCAACCTGACCCAGATCAACTGCCAGGCCTGAGCCCTTATGAGTTACATCCTCTTAGGAAGGATCTTAGCAGAAAGCCACTATGGTCACAAGATCCATCAGCATCTCAGAATCCTCCACTTAGAAATAGATACCATCCTTCTCAGAGGTGACACTGTCATCATGCAGCAGTGGCAGCTGGATCATTTGGGTGATCACTTAGGTGACCCCAATACCCATCTGATGCCCAGGGAACTTCCCAGTTCCAGAGCAATCATTAATTCTACTCCTGAGGCTGCTGAAGAGCCAAACATTCAAAGAAAAACAAAAATAGCAAAAGGCATGAACAGTGTACAGCTGCTAGAGCTGAAAACACTCCAACCATGAAGCTGATCTCACAATCAAGTTTTCTTGTTGCTACATGAAGTCTGTGACACGAGATAATCAAATACGCCTCCCCTGTGTGTGAACTGTTAGCGCCTACATACCCAGTGAGGCTTTCTGAAATACCCAAGCATGCACTACAGTCTCAAATATAAGACACTTTTACAGAATGCCCATGTTTCTCATTCACTCATCCAGGGAAAAAACAAAAAAACAGGCAGGCTTTTTGCAGTGCTCCACTACCCTTAAAGAGAAACCAAAAGCATCATTTTTAGCTGTTTCTTTTTAGCTATGCTCATCTCCACTTGGGTGTAACCTCCCTCCACCCTCACAGATCTGTTCCCCCCCTGAGCACTGCAGAATTCTCACCCCACTGCTGTGCCCTTGAAGCTTTGGGTATCCATGGGGCTGGAAGGACTCTGGCCCAGCACTCAGTTGAGATGTCCTTGTTTAGGCTTCATTTTCAGACACCAGATGATCCAGACAGCTCTAAACAGCCTCATCCGTGTATGTCAAAACTACCTGAGCTCAATCAAGAGTCATTAACAGAGAAGCTTTTCCACAGATTTATTGCATGTTCATTACAAAATTCACTGATTTAAGTTTCCATTCTAGGGGATAGCCAGGAACAGGCAGGGGCCTCTTCAATATACAGGGTCTCTACAAATAAATGCCACTGGCAAAACTAAGAGATTTGACATAGAACTGTGTATCAAAAGCTTGTCTGTTCTTTCCCAAATAGCTTCAGGCCTTCAGAAACCATAAAACCAGGACTAAAATACCTCACTACAGCAGTGATTAGGACCATCTGCTCTTGGATTTCTATTTATTTTGCAAGCCTCAAAAGATGGGTTTAGCAACACTGAGCTATGCAAGTTCAGTCTCATTTCTCAGCCTACCCAGAATTCAGCCATTTCCAGGGCACAAAGGGTTGTTTGGGTCACCCTGTGAGACCCCCTCTAAGCGGACCAGAGACTTTCAGTTGCTATGTCTGGCAGTGAGCAAAGGAACTTGTGTTCACCAGAAACAGGTAACTCAGCCAGCAACCACTGCCACTGCAGAGGGCAGGAGGCAGCCATGCACCCCGGTGATCCTGGCACAGCTATACCAGAGAAAGCAGCTCTTGTGCTGGGGAATGAAGTGGAGAGAAAGCACTATTCTTTGCTTAAAAATGATTCTGTGTCCAAATTCTGTGTCCACCTTGATTCTGTGTCCAAATTCCACCCACTGGAACATGTTTTACCTGTACCTGCCAGAAACTGAGAGCCCCACTCTTCTTTTCAAGTAGATACCTGAAAGAGTGTAAAACGCGGCTATCCGAGTAGAGGTGTGAGGATGTTTGAACCTCCCAATAAAGCCTTTAAGACACAAAGGCTGCCAGTGAACCCACCATTCTGCTCCCCACAACCAGCTTTCACCTCAAGTGTTTAAACCATAGCTGTATCCTGGCACCAGGATTAGTCTTTCACCTAAAACCCAATCCAACATACTTTTCAACTGGTGAAATGAACTGGGAATCCCCAGGATTTCCCAACCCTCTCGCAGGACTGTGCAAGGACACCCTTGCAGTGGGACTCTACAAGTACCAAACAGTTCTATTATGTTCCCAGCTTGATGATGTTGGAGAACACAGGCCTGACGGCTGACTAGCCTGCTCAGCAGAATGACTCCAGTGGTCACTACCAGGCGTGGTACAGGACAGGTAAGGCAGCAACAGAACTATCTGAAAAAAGAACAAATAAGCAATAATTGGCTACTAGGTTAAAAACAGTAAGGGAAATGAATTTGCATGTTTCTGTTTAATAAAAGCTTCTCCTTCCCCAGGAATCCCTTAAATATTTATGCAGCAAAGGAAACTTGGACAACTTGAATTTTTTCAAACCAGCTCTTGCTGTGAACAACCTCTATATAAATCCTTTATAGAGAGACCACCACTTCCACTACAGTTGATCAGACCAGCACGACAGCCAAGCTGGAAATTCACATCAACCCCATCTCTCTGTGTAAGCCCATCAGAAGAGCAGGACATCTCTAAGCCTGTGAGTGAGGGCCAAACCCTGCACAGAACTGGAAGCTGTATTTTACAATGAAAGGCGAGTTTCCTACTGAAGCCAAAGGGCATTAACAGGTCCAGCACGGTGCCTTGGAGCAGGCTAACACCATGTGTGTCTGGAATCCTGGCTATATCACTCAACTTCGGAGAGCTGTGTTGAGCTGTCAATCCGAGAGCTATTTCTCCACATTGAAAGGTATCTCAGATGAGGCAAAATCAGTTATCTCTGGCCTATCTACAGAACTCTGGCAGAACTAGATCATACAGAAGGGCAACAGTCAGTTAAAAATCAGTTGCCCTTGTCTCTGACGTTACGTGCTGCAAGATGCGTTTTTCGTGGTTATTTTCATAATATTTTTCTTGCTGGTCCTTGTTACTATGTGCATTTACTGGCACAGAGAAGAATTCCTCCTCTAAGAAGGACACGAGCTCATGCCTAAAGCTCTGGTATTGGCCAGCTGAACCCCACAGGCTGCCCTGATGTGCAGAAGTGATCCATGCATCCCTGCAGAGCTTGAAACAGCAGGGACTGCTAAAGGCCAGAATACCCCCAACCATGCCTCACCCAGCAGCTAACTGGGGACTTTGCCAGGGCTGCCCAAACCCCTTCAGAGTGGGCCAAAAGAACCACTTTTTCCAATTCCCTTCTATTCTCTGTGATTTCAAATACCTGTACATGTTGTTGCCACTGGAGGGCATCACGTGAAGCCCTTTCACAAGGCTGCACCAGGTCTCTTACACCAACCATCTAAGGCTGAAGACAGAGTTTTCAAACTGGTTACCATAATCCTTAGGCACGTCCAGTCCAGTGTCCCTCCTCACCCAGTGCTGGAGCCGGGAACAAAGGGACCCATGGGCCTATGAGCAAAAACACACGAGACAACTTCAAAAGCAAAAATACAAGAGAAAACACAACAGTCCTGAAACATAGTTTGGTGTGTTTGATTCAAACCAAAGACTCCCACCATTTTCTACAGAAACATATGACTTTTAACTTGATCCCTCTCACTGCTATTAAAACTTTGTAGGTAGATGAAGTAGGCCCTGACTTTATCTCACAGGCAGGCCTTGTTCTTCCACCATTTAATTTAGGAGGATAGTATCAGTGGAGTCAATATAATGCCACTGGCTCCACTTTCTTAGTCCTCCAGATGAATCCCCATAAAAAACTCTGGGAAAGTCTCAGGAGTTGACTGCACCCTCCTAAAGGAGACTGCAGAGCCTAACCATTCAGCCAGGAGGGCAATTCCCTGTTCCTGTCCTCAAACTCTGCTGAATCTTTTTAACTGCCCACCTCTGTTTCCCGACAGGAACTGACATTACTCACTAGCAGTGCACAGCAAATCTGCCAGGGACCATACAAAGGTGAGGCCCTGCTTCCTGTTCAGCTCAGCACCTGGACTCCACTGCACAGTCCTGGGCCAGCCCAACACACAATGCTGCCTTTTTGTTGAATTTTCTCTTCATTGAGTTTATGCTGCTGTGCTCAGTTGCCACTGGGACTCAGCTGTCCAGGCCAGCTTACTTTTAAGCTTTACTTGCTCTGATACAAGCAATATTGAGACCCGAACTGCGTGTAAAATGGCTGCAAGGGGCTACACGCTCTGCCAAAAGGGTGCGCATCCCACAGCTGGCTCTGACTAAAAGTGGGTTTCTGCAGAGGGAAACCTGCGGCTTAAACAGCCCCAGAAAGGCAGAGGCAGCCAAAAGCAGGGTCTCCGTCTACATCACGAAACCAAAACCAGGGGCAGGATGGCCCACGCTGCCCCAGCTACTGCCCTGGCCATGTGCGGGCGGGCGGGCGGGCAGCGCTTACCTGCGTCCCGGGCACAGCGCCGCGGGCGGGGGCGGCCCTTCACCGGCCCCGGCCCGGCGGGGGCTTCCACGCGGGATGCACATCAAGGCGGCCGGTCCTGTGAAGGGACACACGGGTTACGGGGACAGCCGCGGGCAGGAGGCCGAGAGCGGGCAGGCCGGGCCTCGGCGGCGCCACCGCAGAGGGACCCGCTCGGGCTGCACGGAGACGGGGCCCCCGCTCCCCGGTGCGGCCCGCGCTCCCTGCGCCGCGGGGCCTTTCCGTGCCCGAGCTCCGCCGGCCGCCCTCGAGCACCCGAACCCGCCGCGGGCAGGCAGAGGAGCCGCTGCGCCGGAGCAGGGCCGGATTCCCCTCCCCGCCAGGAGCTCCCGCCGCCTCACCTCGCGCCGCCGCCATTTCCGCGCAGGGGCCGCCCCGCGCCTCTCCCGCCGGCGGGGCGGGGGCTCGGGCCGCGGGCGGGGCCGGCGCTGGCCCCGCTGGGACAATCGCGCTCTGACACCGGGTGGGCGCTGCTATTCATCCTTCTGTCGGGCTGCGCCGGGAGTCCTCGCGTTTTACCCGGGTTGGGAGCTCTGTGCCGGCCCTGCTGCCGCCTGGCCCGGCGAGAACTGACTGGCCGAGCCGAGCCCACCACGCTCGGCGCCCACCTGGGCCCTACCTGCTCCGTGGAGCGGCTCCTCCGGCGATGAGGAGGAGCAACTCACTTGTTGCTTCCAGCCAGCCCTGTCCCAAATGCCACCATCCTGCACAGCACCTGCCGAGATTGAACCTCTCCATTCCTTCCCATAACATGTTCTCGATCCTGCAGGTTGAAGCCCTGCTGATGGGCAAGCGCTTTCCTTCCCCCTGGGCCCTACTTCAGGCACAGCCCTGGCATGGCTGAGGAAGCACCAGCCCTCGGCAGCTGCTGGGTCTCCATCAGCAGGGCTAGGGGCAGGACAAAGCTCCTGAGGTTTCTCATTGCTAGGATAAGTGTTCCACAGCTCCCAAACCCACCTGTGTGGGCACCTTCCATCCAGGCTGGGCTGGGCCAAAATACCTCTCTTTGGAGGTATTTTGCAGTCAGTTGGATACATTCAAGTTCTCTCAATATCTAACCAAAATTCCTTATGTTCCATCTACGGTGTTGCAAAATGCATTGTCAGGTGATGCCTGGAGTCACGCCAGCACCTCCTGCCCTGTGCTCCTGTACTCACCTGAAAGCTGCAGCCGGGCTGCTGGAGTAAACCTTGTTACTTTGCCTGTGCGGTCAGTCAGATATATTTCATGGTCTGCATAATAAAATGCTTGATGAAATAAACATTGAATAGACTCGGCTCATCTGAGTCCGCAAAGCTTTCTTGTAGCAAGAGTCACTAGCAGCCCTGCTTGCTTTCCCTCCTTTGGTGTGGCTTTTCCTGCTTTCAGGATAGCACCTGGTGCTTTTAACATAGGTCTGGGCTTTGGGAGAGCCTGAGCATCCTCAGATAAATCGCTCTGTGTCTTACAGGTTGGCCCATGAACAGCCAGCCCAGCCCAAAGCCATATGTGCCTGTTCAGCCCTTTCAGTCGCAGTGCATGGTGAGGAGTACTCAGCTGGTCATGAACCTGCAGCTCACTCTCTCCTCTGGGCCAGCTACACTCCTGGGTTTCACTGCACTCCTAATTCCTCAGGGCCTCCCAGGACAGCTGATGGCAGGAAAAACAGCCATGGGAGGGAAAGCTGGGGAGGGGATGGTTGCTAAGGCTCAGTGCAGAGGCAGCCATTGGAGGCTGCTGGGCTTCTTCCATAATTTTTTATTCTTGCAAAAGGCAAAGAAGTAGCCAGAGATAAAGAGCAATAGCTGTAAACCATCTCTCCAGTGTCCATACTCTGGAGGTAACAAAGCTCTGCTTGGCCTCAGCAAAAGAAAAGCAAATTGTTCATCAGACTCCTCTTCCAAGCAAAGTAAACACTTTGCCTCCTGCCCTTGCAATGGCTTATCAAAGAGCAGTATCTCTTCAAAGCATCTTTCAAACCTGGGCTAACTACTGTGTGTGCTGTTATTAACTGGAGGCAATTTGGGAAGGGGAGGTAGGGGGCTTGGATTACTCTGACAAGAAGAAAAAGTCATAATATCGACCTGTGACGCCATGGCATACAGACAAAAGCCTAGCTGTCATTTTTGCCTGCAGAGCCTCACCAGGACTTCACTGGCCTGACTTCAGAGAAGCTCAAGCCTGATCTATGAACTGTGTTTATCTCCCTCAGGTCCCACAGAGCGTGACCTTTCCTCCTCTCCAACACCCCACAAAGGCAGGGAGAAAAACTCACAAATTGCTTCTCATACATGGAAGCATGTAGTCTACAGTGATGATTTATTAAGCCTAAAATTTCTGAGCATGCCCAAAGAGATGACTCGTATTGACATACAGGAAAGGACACTTAAGGAGTTCGACTGTCCTCACAGCCTATGAGGCAATAAAAGAAACCTTTGTTTCTGGTGGAGAATTTCAAATTCATTGTTACAACCTGTTCTCTTGTTTTGAGTTCCTCTGTCCGCGCACTAACCCAAGAGCTAAAAAAGTTAAATAAATCAAAAGTTCAAAGAACAGACAGACAAAAATAAAAATACCGTGGTGTTTCATGTACAGACTATAACAATGTGACCATGTATTTGCAACCACTCTTAGGACAGACTTCCTTCAGAAAGCAAAAATCTAAGAGGTGGATCCATGGGTAAAAAATAAAAAAGTAGCACCCAAGAGGCAGATTATGAACAGAACTAAGAAGTAAGTATAAGTTCACCAAAATCAATGCATTGCGAAGGACTTCTACTTGTAAGTCCCAAGGGGAGGGAAAAAACTCTCCAAACCCTCTTTTTTCAGACCACCTTCTAGAAACACTACTGACTCTTGTTACAACAAAAGCAACACAAATACCACTTTGCTAATACATACTGAGCCAGATTTAAACATGTCACTGATATTTATTTAACAAATATTGTTAGGTATGTACTCTGCTGTGGTTCAAAGAACACTTGTTTATTTAAAACAGCTTATTTTAAAACAAGGCTTTTTGTTTTCTTTTTTGTTTTGTTTTTTTTTGTTTTGTTTTGGTTTTGTTTGTTTGTTTGTTTTTGTTGTTGTTTTTGGTTTTTTTGTTCCTGGCATGATAGAGCAGCAGCAGCTAAAACTTTCTGTTTTCTGACCTTGGTTTGTAAGAGATCTATCATAACAGGAACAGTACATTGGCACTGAGTCTGCCAACACAGCTTTTCAGGGGCTGGGAGATGCTGATCGCTTTTAGGGCTAGGTTGTAAGACGAGGAGCATTTCACTCTGCTCTCACCATGTCCTGAAAACTGTCTATTCATGCAATTGAAGTCTTTCTCCCTCATCCTCAAAAGCCATGTCTGATGTTGTGCTTGCCTTTCCCAGCCCAGTCTCAGTGGGATGGTTGGGCATCTTGCCTGTTCTTTAGCACTCCCATTCACGCTGTATCGCTGCACTCCGTCTTACTTACCGTCAGCAGTGTCTGAAAGAGCCGGCACCACCCACCAGGGGACAGGCGAAGGGACACTCGCTGATGGCATCCGGCACTACCGCGAGTCCCACCCGGGTCAGGACACAGTAGGGACAGAGGATGGAGCTCTGACCAGTATCTCTGAAAAGCATCAGTGATAAACCCTTATGAAAGCACCTGTTTTCTCCATTTCTCTTCCCACTTTTTGACAGTCAGATGTTTCCACCCAGAGCCCTCTGCGGCAGGCTGGCAGCCCCCAGGACTACGCCAGGGTTTGCCATGGGGTGGACGCCAACAAGCCAGTTTGCTTCCCTGCAGCTTCTTTCACCCACCTATAAAGGGCTCTATGGAGCTGCTTGTAAAGCTCTTTGGGGATCTGTAAAGGAATAATTTCATTTTCTGTAAAGAAAAATATTACAAACAAAGTAACATATTTTTTTTAGGCAAAAAGGGACAGTTCTTGCTGGAGGCGCAAAGCAATATTCCTCACACATTTCACACTGCAAATACCAAGGGAATCTCATTAAACATATTCCATTTCATCTTTAGGCTAAAGACAGAGCCATACCTCCTTCCCAGGAACTGGGGAGCTACAATATCACCAGGATGACATCATTCTTGGTTATAAAACATGCTGCATGCTGAACTTGGCACTCAGCATGCTCAGGTTAAGCTAAGAGCTAATGTAATGAACTGTACGGAAGGATTTACATCAAATACCACTTTGGAATATTAAATATAGACAGGAGCAACTTCTCACTTGAATAATTACACACTGGCTAAATTTATTCTTTCATTTCAAAGCCAGGCAATCACCTTTCCCACTTCCTCTCTAAAATTATGTGCATTGGTGTGCTATTTCACTACCTCAAGAGAGACATGTGATAAAAGGATGAAGTAACTTCTGTTAATTACCATGGGCTGAACTAAGATCAGTTTTAGCTCTAGCAATGACTGTTGCCACTCGAGGGGGGGAGCAAGCAAACCGAGAAAAGAAAGATTCAAATTTCAACGTGTCCACAGCTGCTTGTGTTTTCTAACATAGTCTCAAAGGCAGAGGTGCCTGCAAACACTCCTGAACTTCACTTTGTATGTGGGAGTACAGCACAAAAGACCTTGCACACATATCCCCACTGCCCCAGTAACAATGCAGTGCTCACAAGCTGTTTCAGCTAACTATGTATTCTCCTTCTGCTTGTGGATACCAGTCTAAGGCTTTCAGCCATTTTTCCAGGCTCACTTTAACTTGAATCAGAAAAAAATATATTTTCTTGTGGTAACGGTTGCTGTAAGCAGCAAGAGTCATTTTGAAAGGCAGAGTTTAGTTCCAGTGTTATGGCTGTGTGTTTGAGGGAGATGTTCAGCCAGTGGAAGTTAAGGGAAAGACTCCTAGCAAATGGGAACAGAACCAATACAGAAGCTGAGAAGCTGAGAAGGGAAAAAGTGGAACATCAGAAGACCAGAAGATTGTTTCCTGGCCTAACACTTACTGTTAAACCACAGGCAGGGCTTGAAGGTCCAGGACTTCAAAGGTGTTTAGAAGCCTCAAAGCCATTTTTCTTAGTGATTCTGGCCCCTCTGGCCTTTCCTAACTCAGTTGCCTTTCTTGTTAAAGAGGATGCTAGTGCTTGGCTTTGCAGGGGTTGAAAAGCTGAGTCCACTGAGGTTTGAGTGGGAAGTGTGGGAGGAGATTCTTAAAGATGTTAAAGAAGGGGGGAAAAGGAAAACATGAGACACTTTTGCCTAGTAACATTCAGAGCAGGCACAGAGAGAAAGCATTTGGTGGAGTTAAACCACAGAAGTCCTTTGCCCACAGAGCCATAGCTCCAGCACAACAAAAAATCACCGAAGCACCTGGATGTCCCCTTTGTTCTGAACAAGCAGTACAGGGACAAGGCAGCAATTTAAAAGCTCATTTTCTGCATCCAAACATCATGTCAGAATGAAATGCACTCCATCCTGCTATCATTTAACGAGCACCCCTGGGACCACTGTACCTTGGAGGCATGATGTCACACACCAGCAGAGAGATTATTTGTTTTGAAGCTTGTGAATAGCTCTGAGACTTCATTTCAAAGCACTCACAGAGTCATGACTCAAACCCTTCTGGCCTCACAGAAAGGCACAACTGACTACAGTCTCCCTGTGCTGTTTCTGAGCATCCTGTAAGGGATTATTAGAAAGCTATTATCCTTTCTTCTCTTTTATGTAGGAATGGCTTTGCCGTTGCTTCAATTTTTTCACGTTCAAGACACATTTTCCTAAGTGTCTTAGCAATGATGTCTCTGCTGAGACAAGCAGAGACACTCACTGCGAAAAGCACTGCAACAACAACAAAAAGGCATTAATTCAATTTCAAGTGATTTTTAATTTATATATAGCCATTGGGAATATTGCAATATGAAAGCCATCTCCAGACCTGTGACAAGGGAGCTGTGCACACCACCTGTCTGGTTTCTCCTTTTGTCAGAATAAGCAATTATTACTCAGAATTTTTTACAAGGGAACAAGGTATTAGTCTAGGGCAATTTGCTGAGAAGCCAACATTTTTGTTAGCAGATCATAATAGTTCATGCCCACCTGGAAGCAATTACAGTGATACCCAGGTTTAGCAGCAGTATTACTTGATAGAAAATTTTAGCATGCAGCATGGAAAATAGAACCAGTCATTCCAAATGGGTCATTTAATGCTGAATTGCTGAACCTTATTCAGTTTTAAAACAAAAAGCTTTAAGATTAAAACCCCGAAGATGCATAAAGAACCTCTCCATCATGTCTACATGGGAATTTACTCTTGCATTAGCCTTAAAACAGGAACAAATGGAAAGTGCATAAGACTGCCAATCTGACTGAAATTAGAAACAGTTTCAATCACACTCAGTTCACCTTCCATGGTGAAGGACCATCAGTAAACCCATGGTTTTCTCCAGCAACGCTCCATCACTGAGTGACAGTTCAAAAAGCATGAGAAGAGATACTAAACTGGAAAGGGTTCAGAGCACAAGGTATGTGATGTTGCTATGTAATCTTGGAGGATAAAGGAAGGGGATCTGGAATGGCTGAAGAATTTGCAGTGGCATACAGAGACATCTGAGTACTGGAGTGATAAATATCATGTTAGAGGTATTAGTGCTCCACAGCAAGGCCTGGAGTCACCCCCACAGAGTGGACATATCCTCACACTGCACAGAAGGCTTCAGAGGTGTAGCTTGTAGAGAGAAGCTCAGTGGGAAGAGATCTTAGGTGAGGATCAGGCATTGTGGTGCCAGACTTTAATTATAATCTCTCCTTGGCAAATTTAGATGGACAGGAGAATGAACAGAGCTGCAGTCAATGCCTGCAAATCAGTGTTTTATGTTAAGTGAAATTATTGTACACCAATATGGACATAAATCTGGCTGATACAGAAGGTTGATTAGCACAGCTCTACACTCCAAGTAATAGCAATAAAGATGCAGTGTGAGTTTCAGGGAATTAATCATATCTTTTCAATGATGATGCATCAGGCCTTTTTATAGCAGATTAAATTAACTGCTTTTACCATTCATTAATATAACTCAGATATTAACTATGCTTATGAAGAAATATTTTTTTCTGGCCAATTCTGTTTAATATCTTTACTGATGATCCAGACAAGAGGAACGAGTGTGTCCTCAGTCAGTTCACAGATGACACTAAGTTGGGTGGGAGTGTCAATCTGCTGGAGGGTAGAAAGGCTCTGCAGTGGGATCTGGGCAGGCTGGATTGATGGGGCAAGGCCAGTTGTATAAGATTTAACAAGGCAAAGTGCCAGGTGGTTCCTGCATTTGGGTCACAACAACCCCCTGCAGCGCTCCAGGCTGGGGGAAGAGTGGCTGGAAGGTGGCCTGGTGGAAAAGGACCTGGGGGTGCTGGTTGACAGTGGCTGAACATGAGCCAGCATGTGCCCAGGTGGCCAAGAAGGCCAGTGACATCCTGGCCTGTTTCAGGAATAGTGTGGCCAGCAGGACCAGGGCAGTGATCATCCCCCTGTACTTGGCACTGGTGAGGCTCAGGGGAGACCTTATCACTCTCTACAACTCCCTGAAAGGAGGTTGTAGCCATACAGAGATTGGTCTCTTCTCCCAAAAAACAAGTGATAGGATAAGAGGAAATGGGCTCAAGTTGCACCAGGGGAAGTTTAGATTGGATATTAGGAAAAGTTTCTTCATGGAAAGGTTTGTCAAACATTGAAAGAGGCTGCCCAGGGAAGTGGTCAGGAGTCAGGATTAATAGCTGGACTCTATAATCTTACAGGTCTTTTCCAGCCTAAATGATTCTATGATTTTATGATTTTTATCTGCAGTCTCTGGGCCCACATGCTGTTACCCTTCCTCTCCCATCCTCATTGCAGCAGACAAGCGGAGGAGATGGTGTGATGCAGTTTCCCTCTAACAGAGATGGTGGAGCTTTTCCTTGAACTAGGCACAGGAGCCTGCAAGGAACAGAAGAGATTAATACCAGGTAGCAAATTAAAGCTGATTACAATAGGTGCATGTATAAGGAAACACAATGTCGTATTGCCAGGAAAATATGAATTCTGTATAGGAAGGGAGAGCGCATAAGCAGGGTAAGGGCAGCACTGGCAGAAAGGCTTGACACTAACATGAACAAATGGTGGTGGCCCATCAGCCTCACTGGCTTGAAAGGAAGGAGAAACAGAGAAGCTGGTAACACCTGGAGAGGTCACCTCTTCCTTACTTACCTGCTTTAAGGCTCTACTGCTGCAGTCCCTGGACTGCTCCATCATCCACCTCTCCCCTGCTTGTGCTTCTTCAGGAATGGTTCGAAATGTCTCTAAAGTCGATTGCCTCTGCAGTGTCAACAGTCAGCAATTCTTTCAGTGCCTCTGGAGTTCCTTTCTTCAGTGGAACACAGTGTGACACTACTTGTAGCTGTGAAGAGACTGGTCCAAGGGCACACGAGGGTTTGATTGGCTTGCCAAGGGCAGGCCACAAACACAGGGGCTTGCCAGCCATAAACCACCTTTCATCACCCTTGTGCCAGTCCAACTCCCTCAACTCTTCCCTTCCCCAGACAACAAGTATCTTAGTTATTTTTAAAAGAATTTCATCTGTTTGTTATTCTGCAAACTACAAAGTAAATATACATTTCAAATGAAATGGGTAGGACTTGACACTTCTTAAAATATACATTTTATTATTTTCTGGTAGTTGCTATGAAGGTTTCATTCAAATTGTGAAGGTACACAGCCTTTACAAACTTCTTGAGTTAAAGGTTTTTGTTGGTGGTTTTATGTTCTTTTTCTTTCATGGCAAAGGAAAATACATAGGCTATAAAATGTTGAAATTCATTAGATGCTTAGTATCACCTCTTCATATATGCTGTGGAATGCTTTCTAGAAATACTTTATAAAATAAGGCAGACTTTAACAGGGAATTCAGTCATAAAATTTCATGGGAGAAAACAGAGAGTTCCAACATATTATTATTTTTGTAGCCAAGAGAAGATCAGGTGGTCATCACTGGTTTGTGGGAGAACTACTGCAGTTCTGGTGCTCAGACAGTATACAGTTCATGTTTATTCTACTATTCTCAAGTGAGACCTTTTCAATAAAACTTATTTTAATTAACATAAATCAGACAATATTTAAACATACACATCTATCCTTACAGTGCAATAAAAATGTATCATTGTATAGTATTTTGTATTTGCATTATGAAAATAAAAGGTCTGTACATCAATTAAATGTATATTAATGAGTATGAATCATGTAAATTTATAATGCATCTAAAGTTGGCTTTGGCTTTTAAGTATTTATAAATTCATAGAAAATATTGAACATCTAACAAAATAAATAAAACATAACATTTTAATCATAGATGCTAACGATCAACCTCAAAAATTCTTGTGTTATTTTTTACATTTGCTACTAAATTTCTTAAGGAGAACTCACTTTCAGTAGTGCTCAGAAGTGAATGATTGCACCTTCTGTGATGTGAAAAAATACAGTACATCTATTTTCATAGATCAAAAATTCTTTCATAGACAGTTGCATTTTAAGTGTTTGATTGTTCTACGTAACTGTCTTAAGTGCTTATAAAAAGCATGTAGCTTTCTCATAAAAGCTGTGAGTCTCTATTAATAGATAATCTTCTAGTGAATGTCTTTTCTATGAGGATTCTTCAAGGTCTTCCAGCTTCACACGCTGGTATGAAGATATCGCAAAAGTATGTTCACTAATAAACCCTCTTCAGTACAAGTACTGCAGCAATCCAGTGTAATTCCACTTGGTGGGCTTATTTCATCGGAGTCCACACATGGTAGTTCGTGGAAGTCAACTGCTGACCTTGTGTTCTCTTGAGTTTGAAAGTTCCCCAAGTGCATGGGCTAGCCTTACTGTAATACTGAAGAGACCAAAAAAAATCTGAATTCACATAATAAAAGTGAGCTTGAATAAATATGCATCTGGTTAGTAAATTACACACCATGGTCCAACTGCTATTCTGGTGGTGGTCGAAGGACTCGCAGATTCCTTCCGTCTAATCCTTTCCAGTATTTAATGTTATTATTCAGATGCTCCATCAGATTTGGCAGGTCTGCAAATGCTAGGGAAGAAAGGGCAGAGAGTATTTAGTCTGCAGAACTGAAACAGTCACAGATTCTGTCTGCTTCAGTATCACTTGAAATGTCTGGGCAACTGTGTTAAGTAGAAAAGTTTAAATCTGTCACACTGATACTTGAAATGGTTTTGGCTGTATAGCTCTCATCACTCAAGTAACACTTGGGCCACTGAGAATCATTCTGTAAGTCTACTTAATACTGGTATTGCAAGTCCCAGCAAAGGGATACAGTTTTCCAGGAGGGGCATAGCTAATTATGCTTGTAATTATTCTGCTCCTTCAAATCTCAGTCACATGTCATGATCTGGCATTCAGGAGAGTCACATTTCCGACCACTTTTACCACGGGGGCACCACTTGGAAGGAAACAGCTGCTCCCTCAAGCAGTTTCCAGACTGTAGAAATTTGTCTTGAAGAATAACCAATATTAACATGGACAAAATGACTGTGCCCAAAGTGCTATCAAAGAGAATGTGTTCTATTTTCCATTTACAGAGAAGCAAGTTTAAAAAGTTAAACATTGCCTGAATCTAGTATATTAAAGAGAAGCCATGAGAATGACTTGTAGCGGTATCAAATATTTCTAAGCCATAATGAAGTTATTAATCTTACTTGAACTGCAGAAATCTAAATCTTCCCTTTTCTCTCCCCTTCTTTAGGAGCCATAAAAAAGCAAATTTATTTATCTATCACAGCAGTTTCAAATGTTCACAAAATAGTTATCAGGAAACAGCAGAATTTTGCTTACCATCCCAGGCATCAAACATATCAATAATGAAGTAATCAATGAATGATAATTGGGATTTGGGGATGCTGCAAGTATTTCTGTCAAAAACTGGCATCACAACAGGTAAACCTTGCCTCCTTTCTTCATCAGTCTGCAAAAAAACCTCCAATGATTATTCATCTAAGACACATTCTATTAATGGGCTTCTTTTAGCAGCAGATTGTTTGGCACTGACTAGAGCATGTATCTGCTAAATAAAAGGAGGAACCTGAATAAATCTGAAGCAGCAGCAATTTAATCTTAAGCACCTATTCGTTCAGGTTTTGGCAAAACAGCAGACAAATAGTGCCTTCCAGTGTTTCCCACGAAGAGATACATTTACCTTCTGCATCTGCACACAAGCTGACCCCACGTAACTTCACACATTACCAGGTTATGACTGTTGCAGAGCTAAGAGGTGCTTAACCATTTTCAATCTCTGACGAAAGTGACAATCTGTACAACTCATAGGTGCCAAAACACCTTTTTTATCCCCTTTCCCTGCACTTGTGTACCAAGCCCCAATTCCAGCATTTGGTCTATCATCTGTAATAATGACTCTGCCCTCTCCTTTTCCCCACCTTCCTAAAACCTTTCTTTGGTACAGTGTGCTAATGTCCTACAGTATTTCTTGGAGTGAGTGCTGTTGCCATCCTAACACTAGAACCTGATGATCCTATTCCTGAGGCAAAGCCAGCATATAGGTACACAGAAGGCATCCTTGCTCTGCCTCATGATGGAAATGTATTTGCAGGCAAGACTCGAAAAGCCCAGCTCCAAACTGAACAATTTGAAAGCTTAAATTTTCAGAAACTGCACTGTAGAAGTTGTCAGCTTTCATCTGTCTGCAGGCATCTAGCATGAGTAATATCCCATCATTTAAAATAAAAAGGTTGTTATTTTTCATGTTCCATATGCACCCTTAGATACTCTGTGACACTGGCAGTATATGCATCCTTTTAAGAGGATGCTCACGTGGAATTTCAGCAGCCCATTTTAGATGCCTTACCTGTGCAAAGTACTCCTCAGAGATGCGTCCAGCCCACTCTATACACTGTTCTATGGGTCTGCATGGATTGGAAATGTCAGCACACTTTATCAACATGCGTTTGATAAGGATACGGTTTTCAGGAGACCTGAGAACAGTTTTGATTGACTCTCCATCACCATTATTCTGTAACATTTAAGAATTAAAAACAATCCATTAGCAAAGTCTCCATGCACTAACTCAAAAGCTTTTGTGCCTTGTGAATGCTTTCAGCAGATCGTACAGGGAGATCAGTCCTGCTACTGGCTACCATATTTTATGTCCAACTGAATTTATAGGGGATTATGAAAGTTAGCCACAGCTCTGAGCTAGCAGTGAACTCCAGTTTCTGGATTCAGTCACTGTCTTTGTGACAGATCTCTTGGGCATCTTTGGGCAAGTCACCTAATCCCTCTATGCCTCATCTGCTGCCTTAAAAGTCTGGAGAGGATCCATTCATCACTACACACATAGTCATGAGCACCATGTAGGCAGAAAAATGTAACTCTCTGCTGAAATCCAGGGATTAATGGATTTGCACATTAGGAGTGAAATAGTTTAAAAAAAAGGACTGACCCAAGATGCACAGTCATCCTCAGCACACAAACCTCATCAGGATGGGTATCAATCATTCTGACAGCACTCCTACTATTCAGAGAGTCAGATCCCACACTGTCTCCCAGGCATGCTCCTTACTCCCTTCCACTGGATCCACATTAGCCCATCAGCCTCTGGTTTGACTGGGAATTTTTGGTTTCTGAGAGTCTATCAGTATTAAAGCAATATATTAGAAACATGCTTCCGAACAGCCTTGTCTTTCCTCTGCAGCTCCAGCAAAGTTTTCAGCCCACACACAGCTTATATTTGGTTCCCAGGCTACAGCCAGGAGCACGTCAATGGTACTCTATATTTGGAGCCAACACACAGCTAATATGAGTAAAGTCTGTGATGATCCAGATTAGAAGCTATTTTCTGTGGAGCTCTGATGAAGCAAGTTTCCAAAGGACAGAGATCCAGGGTTAATATATCTTTAAAAATTACCTATAAGTACAACATTGTTGTTGGACTCTTTAGGGATGGGTAGGTACAGAAATTTCCAACACTGTCTACTCAGAATAGAAACTCTTTGAAGCAAGGAATATACAAGACTTCTCTGGCACCTAGCAAGGTCTTGCTCTATAGTCAGAGCAGAGAAGAAGTAACTAACAATAATGATGATAATAATAATGTGCCACCCATTCCTGCAGTATTTTGTATGAAGAGGGAGAGAAAAAGCAGCAGAAACATTCTGACCTTTCATTAGGTCAGAATAACCATGACATTTTTCAGAAGAAAATTCTTGTGGGGAAGAAAGTTCTTCCTAAAGGAAGAAACTGACAGTAATAAAAAAAATATTATTAGGTAGTATACTGGCTCAGAAACACCAGCTCCACAGTTCTCAGCAAAATGAGATTCCCAAACCAATTCTTTTCCCTCATTTTTAGGTATGTAGAAGGGAAAACAGAGGAAGCAAAGTGAGGTGCATACATTTCCAAATGCATGGCAAAATTACATAAGACAAAGCCAAAATAAAGAGATGAAGTTCCAGAAACACAAGCATGGAAATTAAGTATGGAAATATTAGAGACCATTCAGTTAAGCACAGCAGAGAATACCCTAGTAGGTAAACCACTAGAAATCAAAAAGCGATTTTCACTTCTGTGATCTGTTCCAACCAAAGGCACAGTTCTACTTGCTCAATGCAGATGTCTTGGGAATAAAATATACTATCTCTGCTTAGTCCCAGCATCCTGCTCAGAGTGCAGAGGTGTCTCTGCATGTCAGATGTTGGCTTCCTGTCATAAGCTTAGGTGACATCATGAAGGGAAATGGGAGGATAAAGGATGCTGGAGCTGGAAAGGATTTTTTTTCAGTTTATGAACAAAAGAAGAAAGGAAACAAACACAGCAGCTTCTCAGCATGGCTCTTTGAACAATATGGATAAAAATAATAAATAAAAAAAATAAGTGGAACTGTCCCATTTGGAACATGCATTTGGCAGCTCAGCTGCAAACACTACCCTGAGTCACCACCATGACTGGAAACCAGGCCAGAAAACACACGCTGCTGCTGCAACCAGAGAGACAACACACTTGAGCGAGGGTCTGACAATGTTGTTCTGCTCAGAACAGTAAGTGATTCGCTTTACCCACTCACACATTACAGGCCTTTTAATAGGAACCTGCTGAAATGAGAAACTCCCAATCAAAAGAAGGGAAACTTTTTTCAATAGAAATTATATAACCTTTGTCTTTCTTCCCGCCCTTGGGCACAAATTGCTGTGAATCACAAATGCCCTGTGGGACAGATTATTTCTCTGCAGTCCCTGAGGTTTAAGGGCAGAATTAAACTTTTGTTTCATTTCTTTGTGCTGCTGTATTTGTTTTTACTCTCTGATTGTACAGGTCCAAGCCCTGTTCTTCAGCAGCAACAGCTGCTGTGTAACAGGCAAGAGAGGAGTTCAGCTGGATGGATGCTATGGATTCTGCTGCTCAAACAACGGCTGCATCCCAATCCTTGGGGCTGGGAGGAGGGGCTCTGCACACCAAGCCAGGCCAGCACAGAGCCCTTCAGCAGGACCAGGAGCCCTAGAGAGTTACAGACTCCACGGGGTCAGCGGAGTGGTGCACTACACCCAGGAGCAGCAGCTCCCTTGCTCTCCTCCTGTGCTGAATGCTGCTACACTCACCCAGAGGACCTGTCCAGCTGAGAACTTAACATCCTTTCTCCCAGTTTAGTCAGTAAAACCAGTATCCTACTGGGACTTTGGCTTCACAGAGTTCCCATTAGCATTGCTGGGTGCCAAGAACAAAGTAAATTCTAGCATATACTCCTGTAGACAAAGGTACAATTCTCCAATTAAGCTCCAGTCTGCTTCTGATAAGTGGAGGAACAAGATCTATTCCTCTCCCACTCTCAGATAATAAAAAGACTGCCCTTTCCCATTACATACAACAGTCATAAATGTAGCTTTCTAAAAAACATGGTAAGAAAACACAGAAAACCATGACAGCTCCTACAGGACATTGCCACTGACACAAACTTTATTATAACCATTTCTGAAAATCTTCTCTTTGCAAAAAAACATTCCAGCAAAATTATACACTGCTCTTACTGGCAACAAAACCGTTGGTTGAAGCTGTTATTGAAACTGGTGCAGTTTTTCAGAATAAGTTCTCAACAGGCAATTTTGTTGTGTCCATAGGGTTCCAGATGGCTATTGATTATGTCTATATGATACCTAATGTCACCATCATCTATTTTAAAGATTAAAAAAGAAAGCAGACAGAAAACCTATGAATGCTGCCAGGCAGCGCTGAAGGCTGAGGACCCTTATTCCCAGAGAATGCACCATATGGCAGCCCATATACCTGCCCCTGTGCTGCACCCCCAGCATGTCCCCTTGGGAGTAGGGAGTAATTTAGCCTCTGTTTTGAAGCAAACCTTGGCTCCTTTGCAATGATGCCAAGTCTTGCCGCTCCATGGGAGTGACTGGGTTAATCAAAATGGCATTTTTAACATAAAAACACAGAGCCCAAGGTTCTGGTTCCAAGTATGACATCACAGCACTGAGACGTTATAGGATCCAAGTGAGTCCCATTCACCCTCAAAATGGGTGACAACCAAGTTAAGCAGAAGGGCATTCAAACCCAGAGGTGAAAGATAAATTACTAGTCTCTCTTTCTCCACGTTTCTGATGAACCTTCTCATTATACCATGTGAGGATTTCCTAATGCCAAGGGTTCCCAGTCCCTGCCTAGTCATTTTAAGGAGGACTTGCAGTGTAGCTTACCCCATTTTCTTCTAGCGCTGCCAAGGGTTTATTAATGCTGTTGACAAACTTGTTGACATGCTCAAAGTGCTTTGTCATTTCTGTTGCTAAGACCATGTCAATAATAACCTGGCGAAGAGTTCGATACTCATTCCTGTTTAAAGAAGGAAACAATTAAGAATGCTGGCTGGTTCACAAAGGGCTGGTTGCTAAAACAAGTCTAACAAAAATGCTACAGACCATTTCCATTGGAGGGAGGTGCTGGGGGAAGAAAGGACAGTAATAAAGGCTTGGGCAGCTGCATGTATGCTAGATAAACTTTTGTTGTGTAGAGACATATGTACTCAAGGCATGACTGCATTTCTACAGTACCAGAGCTGGGCAGAAGCAGTAGCACCATCAGGTCAGAAGGGCTGCCAGGACATGCCACACCAGCATGTTCCCAAGGCCACTCAGCAGTGGCTCATGCTCCAGTCAAGTTTTCAGCAATACTTTTCTGCTGTATCTTGAGAGGACCAAAGCAATGGTCACCTCTTTGCCTTAAATGCCTTTCTGGGGCTGGAAGAAGAACATCAGGTCCTTCACTATCCTTGCCATTGCAACAAGGCATTTAATTTTTTACTGATGCTCCACAGCTCTTTCTTTCCTTGTTCTATCCAGCAAATATCTACCTACTCAGCCATAACTTGTTCTCTACATTCAATGCTACAAAATAATTCTTCTAGACTTGCCCACATTAAGATTTACAATAAGTTCCTTAGATAGGGTCTGCCTTTTTATCAACAGGAGGAACTGACACCACGGGACTACTCCTAAGTCTGTGCAGAACAGGCAGAAGAACTCTACTCTTCTAGAAGCAAAGGATGCTTGTTTGCCTTATGTTACACAGAAGTAAGTGAGAGACGTTAGTGGGCAGACAAGGACCCTGGTTTTAAGTTTACCTCTCCATGTTTTTAAATATATTGCATTTGCCATCCCGGGTGGTGAGCTGGAAAGCCAGGGCAGCGTGGTGGCTCTCCAGCACCGCCGTGTCATTGTAGAGAATCGCGAGCTCGCTGCCAGCATTGCACAGGAAAGAGTTTGTTCTTCCTGGGTGATCCACATCATGGACTGTGGCAGCAATGAGTGCGGCAACCTCATCAATTGGATCCAAAGTTTGCTGAAAATAGAAGGATGCTTAGTTTTCCTGGCAGACTCATTAGAAACCCTATTCTGTCCATATGATTAAGCCAAGTTCCTGAGGAATAAGAGCCAAAACTCTGGAGATCAGTAAGGGTCACATGTTCTACACAGAGCAATGGAAAATTCATTATAAGCTTCACTGAACACTGTATGACTTTTTTGGCCGTTTCGTGCCTCTTAAATTTTGCCTTAACCACACCTTTGTCACAGCACATCAAATTAAACAAATGTAAAGTAATAAATTAGTTTGTGTTTTCTAACAACACTGAAACCACCTTCACTTGGAGTTAGGCTATTTGGCTTGGAAAAAAGAACGATA
The DNA here is from genome assembly GCF_036250125.1 of Pseudopipra pipra. Taxonomy (NCBI): domain Eukaryota; kingdom Metazoa; phylum Chordata; class Aves; order Passeriformes; family Pipridae; genus Pseudopipra; species Pseudopipra pipra. The sequence continues at coordinate 11,322,528 of NC_087560.1, read as the reverse complement.
CTGCTAAAAATTATTCTATTACCACCAGACCTCTTAATTTCCTCTGGCAATTTAATGTGTCCTAATCACACTCCAGTTATGTGCTGGCTAGGTTTACAATTTGAAAGGAATGTTATCCATATATCCAGTTTTATAATAACAGTGTCCTGGGGTTACAGCTAATGCATATTCCGTGAAGAATACCTGCTGGTTTACATCCATGGACAAATTATACAGTACAGTGTTCTATACTTTCTGTAACAAGATTCTGATTCTGTTAGTGTGCTGCACTCCATGCTTTATGTCTACTTGCAATGGTCATTGCTTTATGTTTAATTTTATCTAAGCTATTTCATGAAAATACAAACCCATTTGACTTTTAAGGTTTTATATTGAAGTTTTAATACTGTATTAATATCAAAAAGGAGAAAAACCCCTAAGCATCTCAGAAATATGCTGTATACATTTGGACACTGGCCTTTATTCTGTTGTGTTTATGCTGGCTTTTTGTGAAGAACCACAGATATCAAACAATTATGTTAAAAATTTTAATAAAATGAAAGAGACACAAGAGCAGAAATATCCCCCATTGAATCTGGGAGCAGGGCAGAAAATTTCCATCCCAATTAGCTTGAATTTAAGGTCCAAATTTCCTGCTGGCTTTGACAATACCATTCAGAATAGTTACACTTGGTAGGTGAAAAGACAGACTCTACCCTATGTTACACCTCCTGAAATTAATGCAATGGCTTGACTTTGAGGGAGCTAGGATATTATTGAAGACTGCCAAGAGAGTCTTGTGGAGAACAAGAAAAGGCAGAACTTATTTCTGCCGTAGTTCATAGTTAGCATTGTCTGAAATACTATCTGCTGTGTGTTAGCTTCTTCTTTCTTTCTTTCAACTGCTGTTCACGGGATTCTGTTTTTGTGGTATAAAATTAGAAGAGATTTTTAGAACAGGCTCTCTTCAGAAGGACACGCTGACCAGTGCTCAGTCTGGCTGAGACAGATCTGTACAGATGGAAAATGGCCAGAAGCTTGGGAATACCCGACTTGTAGGACCAGAGCAGTCTACCTGATGCTCATTTCCTGAGGCTCACATAACAAACTTCACAGGGATTTGCAGCACTTTTATGACCAACATCAGGTCAAGAATTCTAATTTTGTCATTTTAACTCCCATGGCACAGAACTGGAAATGATTCTGAGAATATGGCTTCAATTTGGGAGCCTGAAAATTTTCCCAGGCAAGTTGACCTGAGTTCAAATTACAGAAAAAAAAATATTCTCAGTGAGAATTTGAGTGGCAGAATCAGGCCTTCTGTGTTTAAGTTAAGTTGAACTCTGGACAACACAAAAGCAGCTGGGCTGTAACTTTGAAAAGATAAAGAGAGAATTTTGAACTTTGATTCTGCTCCTTCTTCTGATGCAACATTTTTTTTCTCTTCCTAAGCCTACAGAGGAATAGAAATAACATTCTGAAAAAAGAGGAGGCAGTCATGCTTCTGTGGCATTGAAATTAATCCAAATTTATCTGTTTTTCATAGATATTCCTGGGAAGACCAGCTAAACCTCTGGCAAATCAGGGGCTGAAAAAATCCAATGACATTCTATTCCCATTTGGCATATGGTATTTGTAAGTCGGCCGCTGGAGAGCACACTAATGAGCTGCAGCTCCAGGTTAAGGGACTTACTACAGTTTAATGAGCTGTCAGAAGCTTGTTTACAGTCACACATTTCTCAGCCAGGTGCCCACCAGTAGCGCTATCCTCAGGCAGGCCAATTCAGGGGAGGAACTGCTACCCAAAAATGCACCTCAGAAATACGTACACACATGCAAGCACTGCTTTAGCTCCCCTTCTCCAGTCTGGGCATGTGAGAGCAAAGGTTGCTCTGATTTATTCTGGTTGTCAGTAGCTCTAATACCCCAGTGGATGTTATGGTACAAGGAACTTTGACAAGTAATCTTTTTCAATAGTCTCCTCCAATGCAGTCTCTATAACCCTCAGGGCATCTTGTCCAGTGGGTGATACAGCCAACTTCATGGCCTATATTGTCCTGGGAGTCACCTGCAAAGTGACTATCACAAGGCATAAGAGATGGTGGTTTATTACATTAAATCTGTATTTGGCATGTACTGTCACAAAAATAACTGTCATTAGCTCACCTATCTGAGGAAGCTTAAGTAGATGAAGAAGTTTTACTTGAAAAGAAGATTTTCGTATTCTCCCATCAAGAATTGTTCAATTCCTGTAATATTAGTATCCATCTTTCCACATATACTGTAAGAGAAATCCTAGAACTCATGTAAAGCAGACCAGTTCTTTGACTTCAGAGTTACCACACTGGTTGGCACCGGAAAGACATTTGGCTTTTGGAATCTGTTCTTGGGAGATCTTCCTTTGATTGCATCTGTATTTCCCACCTACACTGTTTCTTACAAATGTGGACTCACCTTTACTCTTTCTTTAGACAAGAAGTAAGCAGTAGCATGTAGTACATCTGCTGAATGAGTAGAATTATGGTAGGAGTTGGAGGAATGGTAGTTAGCCTCAATAACTTGTAACCATGACCTCAGAGTGGATTCTGAACAGTTTAGGAATTCACAGATTCCAAAGCGAGCAAATATTTTGAGACCCAGATAAACCAAAGGCCTGGAGAAAAATAAACAGAAAGTTTTAAAATAAATGCAGCTGAAAGAATATTATATCACATTAATAGTATGAATCCATACAGCATTTTTAAACAATGACATATTAAATGAGATATAAGAACTCTACTGAATTACAGTCCAGACCTGTAGAAGTGTTCTGCCTACCTATCACATGCACAGTCTCAGAACCAGGCCAATTCCTCCCAGGGATATTAAAAATGCTCTATATTGCTGCTGTACTGCACGTAGCAGTGTTTTGGGGCTTAGGAAGTCTATGTTGGGTAAATAAATGTAGACTGCAGTCAGAATGAGATAAATTAGCAAGTACTAAACTGTGCACGAGAAGAAGGGAGATAATCTTGCTGCTGCCACAGATTCCTAAGCTAATCTGTTTACAATTAGATTAAGTATATCTATACTACAGAATGCTGCAATCACTATGTTTTCTGCACTGCTCCACTCCTTTTACACCCACCCTTGCAGGATTGCATCCCTTACTGATCACATGCAATAGAGGATGCTGCTTGAGTCCACATGCATCAAGCATTCTGATTTTTAACTGCAACTGACAGGTGAGGTGAGGTCATTTCAAAGTGCTGAGGTCATTTAGAGCTAGATGTGCATCTTTTGGCAAAAACACTCAACAACACTGTGTCATATACTACAATTGTAATATACTAAAGTTAATCCCCCTTAATCCCTCCCATTGTCAGAAAAAGGTGCTTCCAGGTTTCTGTGTCAGGGAGCTGTAATGCACTAAAGCTTCTATTTAATTAATTATCTTGGCTTTACTACCAGATGTCTGCTTGGACTTAAGACAGTACTAATAACATATTCATACTTGTGAGTCATATAAGATCATTTTAATTCTCTTAATAAATGAACTGTCTTTATTTAAACACAGGAGAAAGCAATCATTATGATACCTTTAATAAGAGAACAGGCAACGAAGTACCTCCTTTGCCCCTCTGTGTTCTCTCGAAATTAGCAAGAAGAGAGAAGCCTATCTGGTGATCTCATGCATGTTGGCTGGGATAATTAATTAAGTTACTGCAATGCATGCATTAAATGTTGTAAATCACACAGACTGATTATATCTTTACATTTTTCTTTTTAATTACTGTATCTATAGCACTGCATTAGACATGAAAATGCAGCAAAGAAAAAAAAACCTAAAGCAACTGGATGTAAATTTCTTCACTTGCAATACAATCACTTTAAAGAAGAATAAAACCCTGGATTTTTTTGCAGCTTTTTGAAATGAAGTGCATGTATGTTAACTAAATGCCTCATATCTTTCTTAGACTTTGGTTTGAGTACCTTTCAAAGCTCTTACAGATTTGGAATTTTGCAAGGGTTTAAGATAGTCAATTCATTGCAGGATCCAGCCTCCAAATTAGTCTCTCCAAATAGAAGCTTTAAACTAAGACAAAGCATGATACATGAAATTAGACCCAAAAGGGGAACTTTTGATTAAGCATCAGAAAACAAAAACAAGGATTTAAACAGATCAATTTACTCTTAGTGGGAGCCCTTACTACTAACAAAGTACAGTCTATCAAAATTGCTGATTTGCTTTTAAAAACTTCTATGATGGTATGCCCTACTTTTTATCAGTACATATTCTTCAGTTAATCTTATAAATAAAATGTAGCCTGCCAAGATTTTAGAATAAAGACCTTCCTCTAATCCCAGGGAAAGGCAATGGGAATTCTGTTGAAAAGCTGTATTGGAACTGTTCAGGAATAAAACCTACCCAATTATATGGAAAGAAAATAAAACCTGATCTGTATCAACTAATCAAATTAAGACCAGCATGTTGACTCTGTGTGTAGTTGGCCATAATAAGAATTTGAATCCCCAAAAGAAAACAATTTGATTTGTAGAACTTTTCTATTATTGAGAAAAGGAAGGCTTTAAAAATGATGTTGTTTTGTCATTATACCATATCAAAGATACATAATCTTCACTTATATCCACTAGGAATTTGCAGGAAATAGTGTATGATGAAACAGAAGATATTTAATGTTCATACTCAACTAGAAATGCCAATGGGAAAGTTTGAAACATCTGACTTTGAAAATAAAAATTATTCAGTTTTAAAAGCACAGGTAGAGAAATTAAGCAGTCCGTTACAGGATGACATTTAAGTCACTTTTCAGCAACTTCAATGTATGAGCTTTTGCGTTTACTGACCTTTTATGGGTGGCAGCCTCAAGTTCAAAGATATCGAAATCCCACTGTTCTTCATTTTCCATTGCCTGTGTTATCCGTGGGGGTATGTCATTGAGGGAGATTGGAGAGCTCAAACTGCCAGTGACCTGATGAATTTCTGTTGAGGAATACATTTATTACTGTATTAATATATTTATTAATAGTATATTAAATGCTATATTTAATAGTGAGATACACTTCTACTGAATGTACATGTTTTCTTTTCTGTAGTAACACCTGGCAACTCTCATTTTTATGAAGCTCAGTAATGCTGCAGAAAAACACTTATAAATAAAAATAAACCCAACCCAAATGATGCTAATATAAAACCCCATCTGATCACATTTCTCCCATTTCTTAAATTTCTGAACATTTTAGTATCTCAGTAACCACCAAATTAAAACTTACGTTTTGCTGACAATATGTATTCGTTCCCTGATAATCTTCGCAGACCATCCTGTTAAATAAAAGTTGAGAGTTAAATGCAGGTTATGGCACAAAAGGTCTAGAAGATGATGACACCAAATAGCAGCACAACTTCAGACAAGCCTGACTGCAACCTGTAACAGTCATCAGAGCTGCCTCTCCCTTATTTGTGTGTACTGTTAGGATTTGCCTTGTTTTACATATAGTTCATAACAGAGGAGAAACTGCAGGATATGGATGGGACACACTAAGAACATAGATAGGTAAAAACTCGCATTTCTCAGGTGCAGATGGAGGTGTGGAATTACAGTCTCACATCTGTCTTTGTCTGGACAACAGGCACACCACTTGTGGATGTGTGCCACAAACAAGGCACTGCATGGCCACATTCTCCCCATCAACAAGCAAAGGTGGGTGGTGGGAGGGAGTGGATAGAGAGGTGCTTCTGCTCTCCTCCCCTGGCACTGGCAGATCAGGTCACCTCAGCAGCATAAGAATCTCATGATTTGTTGCTGGAATTGCAGAGCAACAAATTTCTCTGAGGCTTCCTTTCTATCACAGCAGAATGTACGTTTGTTTATTCTTCAGTTCAGTGCCTCCTAGGCTTAACTCTGGCATGACGCCTAGATGTGCAAACTGAGATGACGGATTAAAACTAACAGAGTTATATATTTAGTATTTACTTTTCAGCTTATAATTCTAAATACTGTGGTCCAAATCCTGCTTGTTCTTTTGAGGTTACAGCTGTTAGTTACTGCACGTTAATGTTTAGCCCATGATGTAAAAAAACCAGTGCTTCAAACAAATATTTCTCAATGCACCTTACTAAAAATGTTATGCACACAAAGTATAGCAGAAGTACATGTGGATGCTATAACTGAACATACAATATCTGCACCTAAAAAAATTTTTATATCTCATTTTTACTTTCACACTTGTATCTGAGTAGGGAGTTTTGTGATTTAAAAGGAAAGGGAGAACTACAGTGGCTCACTGACTCTTCAATAGCACTGCTATGGCACAAATATTTAAGACACCAGCTGCTGCCTCTCATTTGAATCAAAGATTAGTTTTTTAAGAGTTGAAATAGCAGGTGTAATTATATCTGGCAAATCCATCTTTGAACTTCAAATGCCCTTCCTGCCTGAGAGTTCAAATCCAATAGCATATTACTTGTTCCCCTTCTCAGACGTAACTTCTGAACATGAAATGGAATAATGTGATTCTGTTTTCAACAGACCTTTTGATGAAGAAATTATTCTCCCAGATAATTTTCAAACTCACACTATGTCATATGCCTCGTGCTCTGAAATAGATTTATCACTTTCCTATTGCCCCATAAAATAGCCTCTGTTTTATTTTTAGTAATGGTTTTGTATTTTGCAGAATTGTTACCAACATGTTCATGGACTGAATACAGTCAGAATACAAATGTATGTAAGAATCAGCAATCACCAAAAAGAAGAAAACAGTTGAGCTTATGGACTATGCGTATTCAGCAGGAGAAAAGATTCACTTTGAGACTAATGGTTATATGTATCAATATCCTTCCTATATTTTTATAGTTAAGGTAACAATATATTTTGTCTATTCAGTAAATTCAACCCTATATGAACCATTCAGGTCTTCTCCTGGAATTCTTGAAGTCTCCCATATGTTTCTCCTGATTAGATATTTGCTGTGGTATTTTGAAAGGCAAAAATACATATAAACTCTTTGAAGATTCTGCTGGATACTGCAAAGGTGCTGAGATAGTTACAACATGAAATTATAATAGCCCAAGACATCTCTGAAAAGCTCATATCTTGTGAACCTTTTTACATCTAACACACTGTAAATTTTTTTTCCCAGTGTAGCCTTTTATATGCAACCTACAGACTAGTGGGAACAAATATCCTTAAGGCACAGGTAACATTCATCTAAACTCATCTCGTTACCATCAGGAGGGTCAGACTCCAGGCTCTGAAGGTTTGGGTTCAGTTCTTGCTTCACTATGTGCCCTTTGTTCAACTTTGGGTACACACTAGAGGTACAAATATAATCGAGGAAAAAGCAAGAAAAATACATATTTTGCATTCCTTTGAAAACACATTTTTTCTGTTGACTGAAAGGCACCCCAAAACCATGTCATTCTAATCCTCATTAATAAATACAAGTGTCTGGCTATCTTTATTTCTTCCTCTCCCATCTCTACCTCTCTTAAATGAATCCCATTGAAAAAAAGAATTGTTTTTACTTTTCATTTGTAGCAAAACTAATGTTTCAAAGGGGCTGGTCAATTTTCTCCCTATTCTAAGAGCTGCATTATTCAAGTAGGGGAGAAAAATTCACAAAAAGAGGTGTGCAGTTTTTTCTGTAAATTTGGCATTGTAGAGGCAGAGCACATATCAGATGATAAAGATCAAGTAACTGGGCAAGTCAGGCAGCAGAACATTAATCAACAGCTGTTTGTGGCAGTATGTACTTACTGTCATTAACCCTCCAACAAGGTCACTTGTATGTGGATCCTCATCTTTTGTCCCCAGTTGTGGAGAGTACAATTCAGTGGTTCTTAAAATCTCCAAAGCCCGGTCTAAAGCTTCTGCAACTGGCAGGGGACTGCTTTCTTGTGCAGCATTGATGATGTTTATTACCTAATGTAGCATTAGACATATTGTGAACTTAGAAGTGATTTAAGAAAGAATAGAGATACTCATCAACTACTATAGAAAATTCAGCAAATAAACAAGATCCAAAACTTTAATCCACATTAAAGGGAGAATCCAAATGAAAGGAATGTTACAGAAACACTGATGCTTGCTACAGATTCTGGGAACAAGACCATGGCCTTAAAGACAGCAAACTTACTAATGACTTTCCCCTCCAAGCCACGATCTCAAAATGTCTTTGAATGGATTTAATATAACTTTCTCCCATTTGCCTCTCTCAATTTATTAAAGAGCTGATTTTTAACAAATCCTAGAGTGGTTTCAGAAGGCAGTTTACAATGCACCAAGTAAGGAGGAGGAACACAGGCAAAAGTTCTTAAAAAGGGTCATGTGATGGCTGACCACATGGATGCCACTCTACTAAGCAGACTTGGGAGATCATTGTTCAGAGTATCTGGCTTTCTGGAGCTACACCAGCAGGCAGGTGGAACAGGGGAAGAAGTTGCCCCAGAGACCAGTGCTGCCTTGCTCCTCAGCCTGGATGCTGCCCTGGAGCCTCGTGCCCCAGTGCTGCAGTGCAGCACAACTGCCCACAGCCAGAGCACATTACCTTGGTGATGGGGGCTTCGATAGTCATGGAATGTACCCTGGCCATGGACGAGCGACGCCTTTGTGAGCTGCCTGTGCACAAAACAAAGCAGAATTTGTATCCCAATTCCAGCGACAAGGCATGACAGGAGGATTCAGCCAAGAAATCTTGATTCATTTTCTGAACTGCTTACCCTGCTGTGCCTTTCAGAGGCAATCTATTGCAGAATACATACACATGCTTGTGATGCTGGGGACACACAAGTGCAAAGGGATGCTGGCTGAACCACTGATGTCCCTGATTAGAGATAGGGAGCTGTAATAGTCTGGAAAATCATGGCTTTGTTTTTTTGTTTTAACTAATTAAAGTATTCAATTAAAAAAACTCAGTTAAAAGACTATATAGATGTGTGTGTATAAACTGGCAATCAAAGGTAGGTAACCATTGCATTTAGGTTATTAGGCAATGTATCTACTCTTGCTGCCTGATGCAACATGACAAGTCATAATGAGTCAGCTTCCAAGCTGAGGTAAATCAGTGAAGCTCCTTTGAAGTGGGTACCTATGCCAAATGAAAACAGCAGAGGTCCTGACCTATTATTCATTGGAAATTTAAAAACAAATGTTTTATATCGTTTAGCAAATTTATTTCTGTAGAGAAAAAGTCAAGATAAGATTTTTCTGGATGTTGTGCTACCTATAAAATGCAGACACATCTCTGTAACTCTGTTTGCTGACCAGTCCGTAAGAAGAAAAATCAATACTATTTTTGCTATACTGGAGCAGGATTGTATTCTCACTGCCACAGACCTACTTCCATACTTCACTCGTGTATGCTGCCTAGACTGTGATGATGTATGCTTTAACAAAATCATGTAAGTGCCAGCAGCAGTTTTGAATATGACTCATCTATAAAGTTTGTGGTGATCTAACAGAGCAAAATACAACAGAGTGAAAGAAAACCAAATTGATAAAAAAATATCTTCACACCTTTATCAAGAGAAGAGGTAAGAAATATAACAATTTGTGTATTGGTTTTGTGTGGCAACTCCAACTCAGCCAGACCCAATACAACGACTTGTTTAACATACCATCACTCCCTCGTGATGTGGTGGATCTGACATCTAGGGATCCTTTCCTCATGTCTTTGTGTCTGCAAGTCTGAGTATCTGTGAAGAAAATATCATACAATGACATGAAGCTGTGCCTAAGATGTATGTCAAAGGAATTGAAGCTCAGAAAAAGCCTGACAGCAGCTGAGTGACATTCACCACAACACTTCAGCACGTGGGAGCCAATGAAAGCTCCCTTTTAAACTCGCCCAGTGACACCGCCATGAACCCAGTCATGCTCACTGGCAGAACATGCCTCAGTGTTTGTGCAGAAAGAAACTAACAGTGTGGAGGAAAAAGTGCCTCTCTTGCCACAGTGACACAACTGTAGTTGTGAATACAACCTGTGCAGCACACCTGAGTTCACTCAAGGGACCACTGCCATCGAGAACTACTTGGCCCAAGCAGAGTACACACTACCAAAGTAGGCAGTGTATCCCAGGTCCCTTACAGACCCTGACAGACAGAAACTGTCCTAGCAAGGCTATAGTTAACAAGTACCTACAGCATGGATACCAAGGATGTCATAACTGAAGTGTTGATATGTGGGATGAGGGTGAATAATAGCGTTGGTCATCCTCATTTCTACCCACATGCAAACTTCCCCCAGTACAGCTGAAAGCAATGCAGACATACATGCCACTACAGACCAGCCACAGCAATGTGACTACAGGGCATCCTCCTTATTTCTAGTTCTGTCACACGGATCCACCACCTACAACTGAAATGTGACGCTGAATCCAGCAATACCAGCTTGGGGCCCCATTACTGTGTTTTCAAAGGGGGGTGGATTTATGTCACTTCTAAAACAAATGAGGCAGGTAGAGAGGGCTTGTATTTATTTTCCTGCCTTTTGAGCTGGATTCCCAACTTATCAGTAGGTAAATTGTACTGTTCTGTGCAACTGTGTTTTCAATCAAATTACTAACAATGGCCTTAATTCTTTCCTCAGATATGTTCTCCACTTATTAGGATGAAAGAGATGTGTCATACCTGTCTGAGATTCAGCCTGAATACATTCACATGTCTTCTCCACCTACAATTCAGTATGAGAAATCCAGTTAGTCAGAACTTTGCCAGTATTTTATAATATTTAGGGCTCAAACTAAAGCAAGCATAGCACTATTTTCACTTACCTTATTGTTGTCATTGCACAGTCTACTAATTGACACATAGTGTCTAATCTTTCTGTAGGCAAAAAACAGTGTGTTAATTCCCATCCAAACCTCAGCTCTAATTCAGTGCTGATACTCAAAGTAGGTAAGAGCAACAGATTATTTTAGCACAAATCCTGTTCTGCCAGGAAGGCTCAACTTGGAAGAGGAAAACCCCACAGTTCTGCATGTCATGGGGAAAATGGAAGCATCTTTTGCAAAGTCTGTCTCCTCCTCTTTCTCTCTGCTCTCCCTCCACTCTCCTAGCTTCTTCTGGGCTACTGTAGGATGTTTCATATATGATATAAATGCGAAAAATGCAACAGTGCTGTCCAAAACTCAAAATCTTCTATAGGACTTAGGAACAGAGCAATCAAACTGAAAACTAAACCCCTGATTAGCAGAAAACTTCCTAAGTCAGCTTCAAATGGGCTTAGGTTGTTCCGTAAGTAGCAATGTATGTACTACATACATGTCTTACAAGTTTGACATCTTAAACTGAAAATACTTTTTCACTCTATTGATGGAGATTAAAGAACATGAATTACTTCCAGGGATTAAATCAACCCAAAACATCAAAACCTTTTTTTTTCCTTAAGGATGTTACTGCTTGAAAAAGCTGCATTTGGCCTTTCCTTCTTGAAGATACAATTTTAACAAACAATTGTCTCAGCCAAGTCTGAGATGACGTGCCATGCTCTTGATTAAGCCTTAAAGGGATTTGAACCTACTACTGCATGCAATCTGATCCACCTTCTTTCCCTGAAAGGACTCATCATAAACATACCAGTAACTAACATCTACTTGTGTGCTCCAAAGGCTCGATTTGGGGACCAAGTGGAAGTTGCATAAAAATCAAGACATGCTTGAATTTTGCCCATAACCAAAGCACACAGTGACCTTATCACATAAAGACACCTGGCAACAGCCATGAGTAGGTGAGCATGGAGGGACATGGTACAGGTGCACAGTTGGACCTGGTGGTCCCACCACAAAGCATAGAGAGACCAGAGAGTGCACTTGAACTTCAGGGAGTATTAGAAGAGTCAGGGTCACAAGTGAGCACACCTGGATCTTTGGCTCCTTTTGGGGGAGAAGTAGGAGAATTTCACTTTCCCTGCACACAGCATGTAAAGCTGATTTTGCCCCAAGGAATTAAAAACAGAGGTCTGAGGCTCCCTTCCTTGCATAAGCTTCCATTATACTCAGTAACAAAATAATCTAATGTCTGCAGAAAACAACTGAACTCTAAACTGAGCCTTGAGACATAAATAATTGTTTAGCTTTCATACTTACCCTCCCTGTCCGATGACAGGTAGTATCTTCACATTTTGTTGTATGCTATCTCCATTTTTCTTTTTTGCATAGTACATTCCTTGCCATTCCTGAAAAAATAATTCAAGTAGAAGGAAGTTCAGACAAAACAGGAATAGAAGCTGTAGGTTCATGCCTTCTTTCATTGAAAGCTGTCTTACTAAACAAAACCAGGCAGGACTGGTTACCCTCAAATTTCTCCCCTGGAACAAACCTGTAGGTCACTGTGCTGCTGCCAATGCATAGAGAACTTCCAGAGAGGCAGCCTGTGAGTGCCCTGATGGCAACAACTGGACCTCAGATGCTGTGGGAATCGACCATATATTCTCTTCAACATCCTACCTCAGTGGTGTTGTGGGTCACTGGGGGGAGACCTGGCACAGAGCAGGAGCTCAGACCAGTCTCTGCCTGGAGCAGGAGTTCCCCCGAGGTTCCAGGAGCACCATCAGGCTCTAACTGTGTGGGGCACCACCCTGCCCTGCCCAGGACCACACACCACATGGCTGGGACTGCTACACTGACCTGCCTGACTTTCCCTCTGACTCTGTTGACTTGTTCCAGGACAGGAAGGTCAGTGCAAAAATGCTATGCCGACCTGATCACCTTCTCTTCTGAACTGCACCGTCTCTCCTGCAGAGTTGGGAAGTCCTATCACTGATTACGCATTAAATATATCTGTGAATAAAAGTACTTTGATATCCTACTACATTTACTTTCCATACTGTCAGTTTACTATCAAAAAGTGCCAGAAATTTTTCCTTTTTTTTTTTTTTTTTAAAGCAGAATAGAGCCTAGTTAAATAGCTCCTGGATTCTGCCTCCCTTTAAAAGCAGTCTGGTTTTAGGATTGTCTACACATTTCCATCCCTAGAACAGCTATTGGTGGCCTTTTTAAATAGGTGTGTATTTTGAGCTGGGCATCTAATAAATACCAAGAGATTAATAAATAATTGATTTCATATTGCACATTCACTTGATACAAACTGCTCATTGCAATTGCTGGTGCAATTGCCGTATTTCAGTTGAGTTCAAGAGACTGCAGATCAGATCTTACAAACATATGTGAAAATACCTTCATGAGGCAGATGATACATATTTATTTATGTGAGACTGACATAGTCAAGTGAGGCTGATTTCACAGTCAGGTAGGCCAGAGCACAGGTACGGAGAGAAGAGTTTTGCATTTATGTTGATGGAGCCAGCAAACAGACTCCAGCCCATAGAGAAATGCATGGTAACAGGCTGAACAGAAAAAAATATGAAAGGCTTTTCTGAGGATCTGTCAGAGAAAAGAACTGTGTATAACAAACTGTGAAGCGAGTGTTATATCTTCTCCTGTGAGCTGCTTGAGGAATACAAATGAAGATAAAGCAAGCATCACAAAATTCAATGTTCTCATAATTAAAATATTTATATCGATAGTCTCCTGACAACCAGGATGAGGTAGAGATGAGTAACTGATCTCTAACCCAGGCAATAAACCCAGGATGTACATAAAGGGATGAAGTCATAACGCACAGATTGGATAATTCCCTCATTGAAAGTGCATCCTTCTCAAGACAGGTTATTCACTAATGTGTTCTTCCTAGTCAACAGATCGATTTTTTCAACTTGTGAATTTCTAAAACCTGTGAAACTGTGGCAGGAAATGTGTGAGAGAAAAGGTCAGCACAATTTTGAGAAATAGCAGGTCCAAGCCAAACTCCTGCTGGTAGGTAAAGTTCTCCCAGGGATGTTACTTAAATGTATTTTAAGAACACCATATGCTCTTCCCAGAGTCTCTGTCAGCAATCCAACAGAGAAGAGCTGCTTCCTAAGACATGCTGTCAGTCAAGCTCATCATTCTGTCTGCATTAGAGCCACACACGCCCTGTGATCAGTCCCTGCTCTATGGCATGGTGTGCTGGGATCAAACACAGAGTAAAAATCATTCACAGTAAAAAACCACACAGTTTCACCCTTTACAGAGTGGTCAGTGCTGATGCTTCAAACTCCATTAAGAAGTCCAAGGCATGCATCTGTCCACTGAGCACTCATACATGCACAGTAAGGAATCCCCCAATTCAGCCTTCCTTTTAGACTGGGGCTTCTTGCACAAGACAGCAAAGTTCAGCAAACTGCTTTTAGAAAACAGAGCAAACCAAAATAAACTCAAGGTGTCATGAAAACAATCTGTAAGAAAGTAAGGCTGAGTTAGGAAGCAATTGCCACAGACCTTTACCACAGACTGTGACTGCTCTCCCACCCACTCTGTAAAGACTGATATCTTGCAAACAGCTCCCAAGGAGTCAGAGGAATTGCATGTCTTGTCTGCTTTATCAATAGCTACACATCTCACTTCAAAAAAAAGCAAAACTAAGATAAAGAGCTTTGTGTCAAACTGCAGAGATCAGAGGTAGCAAGAATTCTAGTCAGAATTGCACATTTCATCTTAATGGATGCAATTTGAATCATGAAACAGAAGAACGAAGTTTTTTTAAACTCCTCAAGTATGGATGGATGAACATGTCTTTCAATAACATTGACTTCTTGCAAATTACAGCCAGCTGTAGTAACAAAAAATGAACTTCCAGAGATATTGTTTTTGCTAAGACAAACAACATCCTGACCCAAGAATCCCTACGTACCATGCAATTAGCAATTGTTGAGTATAATGCCTATGAACTTTGGATATACTAAACTTGCCCACAGCATTATGTTTGTCAGCAAAAGAGGGGAAATGCTGCAAGACTCCATCTTCCTAAATTCCATTTAAAGATGAGAGGTAGATTTTATGCAGTTCACATTTTTCTAAGGACCAGAAAACCTTGCTTTCTATTATTTTTATTATTATATTACCATGTTTGTTCAAAACAGAAAAGCCAAACCTGTTGACAGGAGAATATCACAGTAGTGGACAGTTGGCTTTTTTGATACGCTGTAACCTACAGTAGCCAATATAGGGCCTACTGTAGTGGGAAGATAGTCTTCTAAATTTAGGACATAAAGAAATCACAAGACTGAAAGCAATGCACAGACCACATCAGAATGATCCAGATAAGTTAGGCACCTCTGTAACATCTTGACACAAATGATTTAAAAAATTCAAATATTTCAAAGGTTATTCCTCACAGTTAACCTTGACTTGCAACTACTTCCTGTAATAATTTTATTTGTAATTCATTTTTATATTAATATATAAATGTAAGGTTACACAGATTACATACTATGAAGTGTTCCAAAGGGAAACACAAAATATGTGTAAACAGAATATATCCACCTGAAACAGCTTAAACTGTTCCAGATAAACAGATAGGTAGTATTTCATTAGCCCTCACCACTGAAGTCGTACAGTCAGGAGTAAAATAAGTGCAAGGAAAGAGATGGATTAGGGTTAGATTTCCATCATTCATAGAGTAAAACATATTTCTGTTATAAATGACATTTCTATCAGCCCACTAAAATATTAAAAAATTTATCACTTCATATCTTGAGAATTGACATTGTGGATTTAAAACCTGACACATCCAATATATTTGAATTATAACTTAATAAATACTCTCTTCTAACATCAGTTTCGTATTACACTCATTTACTTTGAGATAATTTTGGTCAGGCAAGAGAGATGTGAAGCACCATAATCCAAGCTATTGTCTGTCACTGGGATCTCTTCCAACAGCCAATACATGTAGAAATGAGCGATACATTCTCACTCAAATGCACACGGGATCTGCCCCCAGCCAGAGCACAGCTTTTGTTGATCAGTGCTTGTGTCAGCACCCTGATTTACAGAGTATGACTCACCACAACCTTGCAACCCTGTGTAGATGCACAGAGTGCCATGATTCACTTCAGCATCTCCTTGCTCTGTGCCAATAATGTGCTGCTTCCCCCTGGACAGTCGGTGCGACCCAACCGGCTGTCCTGACTCAGGGCTGACCATGGGCCATGACACACCACCCAACACACCAATTCCCAAATCTATTTGTGTAATCTCCACGATCTTCTTCCTATATGGTACTGTGACATGTTCAATGGCACCAGAAGCATTTACACCTCATTGTAGAAATGCAGATGGGAGCTCCTAAACAGATCCTCACATACATCCACAACACTCCCAAAGGAACATCATGGAGTACCAGGCAAACAGTAACATCCCTCTGTAAAGACCTCCCTTAAAGCCAGACCTTGACAATCTTAGTGCAATGAACATTTCTAATGGAAATCCATTAGACATCTCCCATATCATTAGCTGGCAGCTGACACCTATCACTCTCAAGTGATATTGCAAATGTCTCTGATATTTTTACGTTCTGAACTTGCTTCCACATGTCATACTTCAACATGGTACTTTTCTCATTTACATAGCACTGGATAACATGTGCATCCATCTCATTTCTCTTGTTTGCTACAAACAGCATAAATTGTAAAGAAACTCAGCAAGTCACTTATTTTCATAAAACAAGTACCTCTTCCAAGCAAGAGAAGAGAAAGAAGCCCTTAAAAAAACTCCCATTTTTTACTTCCTGTTCTTGTTTTGAGTGAGAAAGTTGCAAATGCTACTTTTCTGTGAAGCTGCAAGTCACAACGTGTCATCTCTGGACTGCAACAACTCTTACAGGTAGTAAATAATAAGTGATACAATGCCATTACTCACCTTTCCTATCTTTATGCAGGAATTAATAGTATCTAGGAAATCAGCTTTTTTTTCATTTATAGGCACTTCTGTTAATTCCTTTTGTATTAGTTCACCTATTTGATAGCCCATCATTGTTTCAAAAGCAGGATTGACGTACTGTGAAACAAAAACAAACAAATACCCATTGAACAGTATACTTAAACCACAACAAAATCCCTCTTTTCTGTTTGCTAAACCATGGGATCTCTTTCCCAGCTTGAAATAAATGTCAGCATGTACTACTCCTGAGAGAGATGCCCACATTTTTCAATTTGTGAAGCAAAACAGGAATGTCCGTGCCAGAATAGTTCTGTGGAGTGTGTGCCTGTGAGCAAAGAGAGGGAAATTTTGGAAACAGCTGAGTATTACACATTAACAGAGTTTAGAAAGACAGCATAAATTCCCGAAAAATAGGTTCTGTCAGTTCTCAAACATATAAACCTCAAACCTACCTCTGTGTTCCTAAAAATCACAGATTTGACAGTGGGATACCATAGGAATATTAACCTTATCTATTAGCAAATTCATTGTCTTATTCTATGTAAGGGCCAACCATCACTATTTCCCTGTCCTGGCAAGTCCAGCCAAGGAAACTGGAAGAAGTGGAATTTAATAAAGCACTTTCTCTCTGGAGTGAACGTTGCATTTCACTGCAGTTTTGTGGCCCTTGCCCAATAAAACCGAAGATTGTTACCGACAGCCCACACCTTCGTGACCCTCTCGCTTGCTGAGTTACAGGCACAGCTCCTGTCAAAACAGCATCTGAATGTCTCACAACTTACAGTGTTTTACTATGAGAGAAATGCCCTCTGCTTCTAAAGGTTCCCCCCTAAAGGTTCCTTCCAAAAGGTTCCCCTCCATGTGCGAAAGCCCTGCCCGCTGGAGCTCCAGGGCTCCTGCACATGTTGGTTCTCTCATACTCTGGGACTGTCAGCAGAGGGACAAAATTGGGTCTGAAAAAAACATATTTAAAACAACTTCAGGATGTGTTCTGTTATTTTTTTAAAAGGGATGAAGAAGGCACATCCTGAATTGAAATTGCCAGTGTCAAGATTTGGGTCAAGAAGGTACAATTTATATGCATGTTGTAATTCCCAGAGGCTTAGACTCAAGCTCTTTGCTGATAATAAAATCACTCTTCACTGCTTCATAGCTGGGGATGGAACTAACTCCTTTGTAAAGATGATGGTTTTCAGAACTGCAAACCTAAGCACAATTTCTTTTCCCTATTTTAAAGACATTTCTAAGAGAGGATTACATTCAAAAACAGTTGGCCCAAGAATTCTGAGACATCAAACAGTATCAGATTTTAGGGAAAAAAAAAGTGTACAATTATTTAAATAGAATATCCATTAGAATTTCAACAGTATCAAATTAACATACAATATTTTTGGAAAAGAATGCTTACAAGCCAGTGGCTGCATTCATTCTTGATACAAAAGAATCAATCAAAAAATAAAAACAAGAGAGTAAATCCTTATTCATTCAGAAACAACAATCACCCTTAAAATTGACTTGATTTATGCAAGATACTTTAAATGGAGAAAATTCTACTCTACAGCTAAACTCACTTCAATCTTTTAGAACCATTAAGTTAGATTAGATTCTTGTGCTGTAAGAAAAAGTAAGTGTAATCATGGATGAAATAAAATACAGAGCAATTTTCTGTATTTTTATAACTGGAACAAACCTGTATTACATGGTCTTCACTTGTGATCTCAATGGCTTCTTGACTTTTCTCTAATGCTGTAAATAATGAATTACACGCCCTGGAAACAAACAAAAAAAAACAAAGCATCTCATAAAATTTTATCCTCTTAAGTCTTCTCATATATGACAATAAAGTATTACAACTCCATACTGGATAACATTGTACTTCAACAATTAATGTTTTTTCTTAGCTAACTGCCATTCTATAATTAACTATCATACATAAAATAAATACTCTATTAAGATGTGGCTGAATTGAAATTTTTTTGTTGATAACGTTTTTGGTAAAATTACCTTAGTTTGAACTGTGCCTGTACCTGTCCAAATTCCAGCTGAATCAACTCATTGTAACAGGCCATTCTACTAGAATTTTCTATATATCTCTGCAAAAAAAAGGTTAGAAATATTTAATTAATACACATTTCCGAATTCAAGGGTATGAAGCTCTGTTTTCTTTTGCTTGATAAAGAACCAAAAAAAGGAGTAGACAAGCCAAAAATGAACATGCTGTGACACAAGCAACATGAGAAGACTATTTTTTGGGACTAGTAAAACTTTTTAGGTTACTGCATTTTGAAAAGGTGATCCTCATGGTAATGAGGTTCAACCAATCTGTTTATTCTCTGTGTTTGTTAGGAGGATCAATGTATTTTTTAAAAATCTACTTTTAGCTCTCATGCTACTTATTTAAAATAAAGTGAAGAAAGCAAAATTTCCAGTCAAACACACCTACCATTGGATACAATTATTGATTTTGGGGCTTGTATAGCAATGATCTCAGTATCTTTCACGTTACTTTAACACTTCTCATATTTACCAGGTATGAGCCTGAAATGTTAAATCTTTGTTCATGCTAAACCAACACAGAAGTGGATAGTTTGCAGGGAGGATTGATTATCAAAGGTAAGCCACCACATTAAGGTGCTAAACAAAATTTTCTGTGCTTTGCCATTAGCCCCATCTCCAAGGCTCTGATCCATAAATAATTCATAACCCATGTTAAATTACTTATGTGCCCCCTGGAATGACTCTTTTCATTTAAATACCATTATCTTCAGGCTCTAGCATTTCTTGGACTGGGACCTTACTAGAAATAAGCAGAGGGGTGCAAATGGAATGTGATGGGACAGCAAAAAATCTGGTGAGCATGGAACCAAATATTCTGAATCACACTGTAAATCAGGCCCATTTTTGTTCCATTGTCAGCTGAATGCAATAAGGAACCCACTTAACTGATGCACTAAGTATCTTTTTAGCTTAGTTGGAATAGTTGCCAAGGAACAGATTCAATGCAATACTTTTCAAGTGCCTCCAAACAATAGATAATAGCATTTGACAGTGTCTGAAGCCTGTTTATAGATGTGAATTGGCATTTGATAGAAGAGATTTCCCACAGCACATTGTGCTGTTCATTGCAAGCTGCTCTCTGGCTCTGCCACAGTCACCAGTCAATTTGTCCATGTCAACTTTTCAAGCAGAGCATCATATATTTCATCTGAAATAAAGGCATAAAGCAGTAAAAAGTCTCAGCACCACTTCTTACGTTCCTGAGAATGGCCACCTACTCAGCATTATTCTAATTCTACTGGTGTACAGTGGTCAGAATTGGGACCTACAGGAATGAGCAGCACGAACAGGATCTACAGGTTGGATCACTGACACAAAAAAGGACTGAGCCAAACTTCTGGATAGTTTCTTGCATGAAAATTTTGAAATATCAGAGCAACCCAGTACAATATTGCAACATACATACCCTTGTGAAGCCAGCAGAGATCAGGGGCAATATTGATGACTCCTCACGGTCAGTATGCCTTTGAAAAAAGAATAATAAAGTCAGAGATTATTTTTGTAATCAACTGAGGCCAAATTTCACAATCCATTGACATACTTGTATCCCAGATGTCACACACACTGCTAGATCTTTACAGGATCTAGGAATAAAATATATTTTTTGTGGTTTTTAATAAGCTTTCATCTTTGGCATGGAGAAGTCAAAATGTTATTTTCCTTTATGCACCTAAGGTGCTGCTTACACCACAAAAAACCTTGTGCTTCAAGGAAAACAATTAATGACCTAGGTTGCTGGACTATTCCTACTTTTTTTGGTACTGGATTCTTTATTGTTTATGCTGTCCTTAGTCAGAGATGCACTTGAAAGTCAATACAGCCAAAGTTTTAAGAAATTCCCTGTCTGAGTGTACCAAATCCTAGATGGGCAACTCAAGATGCCCGAATGAGGACAGATTTGCTAGTGTTGCCTACCCAGTGCCTTCCAGTGGGTCACTTTGGGAGGACATATTCCTAAATGAACTACCTAAATGATTTTGAAAAACTTGGCTGTACTAACTGTTAAAAGACACTCAACGTACATGAATGTATGGCTGGAATCTGGAAGAAAGGCAACTATATTAAGTGTCTGTAAATGAGCAGATTGAAGTTTTTATTTACACTTGAAGTTTCGGGTCTTGAAATGTTTAGTTATGGTCTTTTGTTTGCTAGAGATGGGGGTATATTTTTAATGGGGAATTTCAACACCTCATAATTAGTTTTCAGAATTTATGTTTTCTGAGAAATGGCTATTCCCAAAATCGTACTTTGAGGAAATTGTCTTCCAGTTATTTCATTTCAGACTAAATATATTGATTTTTTTACATTATTTTATGATATATAAGTAATGTTTTCAGAGGAGGCGGATGGAAAAAGCATATGTAGTGCTTTACTGAGATGTCATAATATAGTTTGTCTTGCTTTTAGAACTTCTGTGGTCAGATGATACTTTGTACTGATCAAATTGTTCTGTATCTTTTTTCACAACTTAGAAGGTCTCCTGTTTGTGCTGAGATTAATCATATTAAAAGGCAGACCAAGAAAGGTTCAAAATACAGATCTGTGAGACATTCTGTACAGGATGCTGCAGAAGTTGTTTGAAACATACTCTGAAAGCTTGCAATGATCAGGAGAGTGGAAAAAAACCCAAAATCAAAACACAAAGTGAGACCTCCTTAGTGAAAGCAGAAATGAAAAAAAAATTCCTGCCTTAATCCTGTGGTCGAGGATGGTGAAAACTCTGTGATATATAGTTATTACTAGCCCAGTAAGAAGTTCTCATTCAAGTTTTTAATGTAGTATTTACTTTTAAAATGATAAGATTTACACTTTTGATCACACTTGAAAGTAAAGATATGAGTATTTACCTTTGTACTACACAAATAATGACTGTATTTTCTGAGGCTTTCGTTGTTCTGATAGACCTTTAAATAAAAAGCAAATAATTTAAATTTTTTTAAGTTCACATTTCAGAAATCATGACTTTACAGACTATTCACACAGTACTTTTCTTAAAATGTCTCTTTTAACTCATTTAACAAAAAAACAAAAATCAAATCCCGAGCCTGCTACTAAGAAAGGAGAATAAATTCAGCCATATCTGAGACTCCATGAACATAAGATTATTCTAAAACTCAAATGTTATCAGTGGGGGAGCAGCAAAAATTCTCCACTCTGAAATGGCTTATAATGGACTTGTTTGAAGGACTTGGCCTCACTCATTTCAGGTGCATTTTCCTTTATTCTGGGACAGAATGGTAAACATGGGAGAAGAGGAACAGTGCTGATACCTAGAGTTTGCCTGACAAAGATCTTATCTAGTTCCTTCAGTTTAGCAAGAAGAGCCTTTGTCCCAGTGCCCTGGCCCCACCACACTCACCCAGGGTACATACCCTGACCCTGCCACCCCCACCCCACAGCCTGTTATTCAGTCTAGACACATTCCCAAGGGGTATTTCACTGGAAAGAAGTCACTGAAGCAAGGCACCACTGCCTGTCAAGTCTCTGTGGAGAAACTCAGAAAGGCAAATCTTTTTCTCCTTTTTTCATACTTCACAGCAGTTTCTAAAAGTACTTTTGGAATCAGATTGCAACTTTGCTCTTCATAACATATTTTCAAATGTTGTAGGTATGGAAACACACACACCAAATGTTGCCTGTTTGCATCTGGGGTTGCTCAACAGCAAGTAACATTGCAAAAAAATCAGAACATTCATGAAGTGAATGTATTAATTGAATTGCTTGGTGATATATGCTATCTTTGCAGTTGATTTAGTGTGCAAACAAGGAACCAGGGATTTGGGAATAAAAAAAAAACTAACAGAAGAAAAACAAACAAAAAACCCAACAGTTCACTATGGCCAGAAAATTTGTATGCTGTGGCTCCGAGCCAGATCGAGCTTCAGACACCCTAGTACACAACCAAAAATGCTTCTGCTATCAGATGTAAAGCACTGAGGTAATACTGTTTGATGCTGTCAGTGCACACCTGTCCAGAAAAGTATATCAATGATCAATAGTTTATAAAAAGGTCATATAAAAGCAAAAAAACTTTGATGATGTGTTAACTATATTGCTAAGCATTAATTGCACTGAAATGGTGCTTACCTGCATAACGCTTCTGCATCAAAGTATCTGGAATGCCTATGGTCAATAATGATAATGTCATGGTGTTTATCTAGAAAGCTTTCTAGTGCAGACTGAGGTGTCCTGGCAATGTTACATCGAAATCCAGCTTTCTCACATGCCCAACGGAACCCATTACTCTGGTCGTCTTCCTCAGCAAACACTAAAAGTACCTGCATTAAAGAATTACAAACAAATCTTACATATACAGTATACAGAGTGTGTAACTTTTGCCTATTCTTAACATGTTTTTTAAAGCCACTTCCAAGGCTTAATCCTTAATTGTTTTTTAACAGAATTGCTTTCTACAGAGCACTGCTTTTTTATAATTGTCTGTATACAGAGGTGTTTCAAGTGGATAAAACAGTTCGCCAGAACCACATATATCCACACGGGGAGAACAAGTTTGGAAAGTGTCTCTCTTGTCATTATCTACAAAGAGAGCTCAGGCAGCCAGCAGAGACTGGGTGCCTGCGTTTCAGACAGTGTACATGAACTAACAGCAAGTCCACTTCACTGAAACTGTCTCACACGCAACCATTTTCTTGGGGTTTATTTGTCTTGGATCATATTCTAGAAAAGGGAAAAAAGGCCATGTTTCATCTTGTGTGAATCAGTACTCAGTGGTGCTTCCATAGCACGATGAAAAATGTGCTTTCCTTTTTATCTCATCCTAGTTCCCCAAAGTACTGGATGCTGCCCACTCTGTGGGGTTTCTGGAAATTACAGACAGGCTGGTCTAAATGCACTCAAGCCAGACTGAAATCATAAGTAGTACCTCTATATATGGAGTATGTCCCTGTGTGACTTCTACACAAAGCTTGCCATGGGATTTATATCACAGAAGGAGATTACCATAGTTGAAATCCAAAACTGGAAGTCAGATCTGTGAGCCAGTATTTGTTCTGTCCTAACTTGCTGTGTAATTGCCAATAGCTAATCTCTCTGAGCCTTTTTAAAATCAATACAATACCTATATACTAAAAGTATGATAAAGCCCAATTCTTTAGAAATGTATTCCAAATTCTAGGATTTAAAACAGTAGAGAAGATAAAGTCTGCTAAGGAGGACTCTTACTGATATGATTGTGCTTTGCATCAGGATAATGTTTTGCAGACAAAAACTTCTTTTGCCTAAAAGAATACAGCACGGCAGACTAAAGATCTGTGGTGTGTTGTTTTGGGGGATCACTCAGTACATGCAGCCTTTCAGGAAAGACGGACAAATAAACCAATTTGGTCTATTGTCCCAAGACACCAATCTTTCAGTAACTTAATCAAGCCACACTTAAATATATGCTTCAGTCAGACAATAATATGGAGCACACGTAACTCACACCATATCCTACTGCTGTTTATCTTCCCGATGATTTTAGGAACGCCAGTGCTAGTTATACTTTGGACCAGGTTGGTGAAGTGTCTACCAGTAAATCTTAACATTTCCATGTACTGCATATTTTTGTAAGACTAAAGGACTTTGTACTCACTGAGTTCAGGTTCCTTTTATAGCAACCTGCAAAACTGTTTGCTATATTTAGTGAAGTTAATTTACAACACTCCTTAAGAGGGGAAGAAAGGTTTTCATCAATAGCACAAAAAGTCAGCAGATCTGAGCTGTATGATTGACTCTGGCACAAATGAGATGTTGCTCAACTTCTCCTTCCCTCACATCTGCCAGCTATATTACCAGGATAAACCAGCAGCACTTCAGAGTGGCCTATGACTGGGCAAAAGTGATAAAAGCATTAATAACAATACAGGAGGCAGAAATATTCAAGAAATGTTTCTTATTTACACTGGGGGAACAGCTGGATGAGGATGTTCTAAAATCTGATGTTGAATAACATTACTGTCTGTTTTGAAAATAGCTCAGGAAGATGTTGAACTGCAATTCTCGAAGACATTTTCACATTATTAGGTTCAGATGGCATTCACTGAGGAGTTTTCTAATTACTGACTGAGGAATATCTTGGATGATTCAGTATGCCTTGGGATATGGGAGAATTTTCAAAGGAAGTCCAAAGGAGTCATGTATCTGCAAACCTCATACCCACCCCAGACAAATAAGGGGACAACTGACATAAGACCTTTATTAATAAAGAGACAAAGGAGGATTAATTAATGCCAGTCAGCAATGAACAGCAAAAAAACAAGCTCACTTCAAATCTTCTGTAATAATGTTGCAAGTTTTGTTGATGCTAGCAATAGTTCTGGTATAATAGACCTTGATAGGCTTAGTATCAGTTTGATGAGATTTTGATTAAGAATTGACTACCAGTAAAGTACAAAATGAGGCATTCACTAAATTGATTACAAGATACCTGATAGCAAAGAATATATAGCTCTATTTTTATGAACTGACTGATGGTTGGAGAAAACAGGCAGGGTTTTTAGGATATCACATAGAATGTCAAGATAAAAATCTGTTATGTGCACATTATCACTTGATAAAAATGCTCTGTGAAGATCTCTGTACCCTGAAAAATTCCAGTCATAAATTTTAAGCTAACATCTGTGATGTTTTAGAAATCAAGACTTCAATTTGAACTGCTGTGTTACCTGAAGTTGATCTTGATGAAGTCTCATAGGGCCAAACTGCACATCTGTTACTGGTGCCTAAAAGAAATAAGAAGGGATCTTATTAATGCATTACACTTAAGAAGAAAGAAAAATTATCTCTGTTAGAGAAGACATTTCTTATCTACTACTGTCTCAGGGATATATTGATACCATAATGATGCTGCTTCTTCATGAGAGTCTTACTCTGGTTTTGTAAATTTATATGCTAAGCTGCATTAACAGAAATCAACAAGCTAGTGCTTAATTATTTTCTTAATTATTGTTATTTTAAACATAAAGTAATGGATTAGTCACGAAAGTCTGATAGACATTGTTATTTTTCTGTATCCTCTGTATCAGTCCAACTGTTCTGCAAAATATGGAAATGTTTAAAAATTCCATCTTTTAAAGTCCAAAAAAGCATTAAATCTCCAGGAGGAAGGCAAAAATATGTAATTCTGCCCTCAGAATTTCACATGGAACAGGTGCCCAAGGGTGCTAAAAAAACACAGTAATTTCATTTCTCCAACAGCATTTTTCTACATTTTCTCCTTGCCACCCAGTGCCTCCAGAGATGGTTCCAGAACTCAGATATTGGTACTTGACAAAGCAATGCAGCTTTGCTTTGAAAAACCCTGCAAAAACACTGTCATATGTCATGCTTTCTACATGTCAGTGATTCTCACATTAGGTTCTGATCAAGTAACACAGGCAAAGAGTTTAGCATGAACTGAGCTGGGATCTTTCCCCCTCATGTGTCCCTTCATGGAAAGGAGGGCAATGACGAGAAGTGCTGTTTATCACAGCTGCTTCTCTTTTATATCATTAATCATTAATTCAAGCTTCAATGACTCTTCAAGTGGTATAGGACAGACTTTCTAAAGTAGTTAAACACTAAATACAGAGGGAGACTGTAATAGGATTACACGGGGTTGGTTCTTTGGGAATTCCCACAAGGCAAATATCAGCACTTTCAACGTGCTTAAATATTTTTTACCTCTTGTCCCAGAAATGAAAACTAAAAAGCAGGAATAGCAATGTTCCCAATTCAAAATAGGAAACAGACCAATCAATGGTCCTTGGAATCACATAAACTCTTCAAAAGTAACTGGACAAAGAAAGCAGAAGAAAACAATTTTTGGCAATGCAGTAAACGGAAGACATCTCTGGATTCAAATGTGCAAAGAAAAGAGCTGTTGAGCACAAAGGTGGCATTTTTACATTGTTCTTTTTCAATATTAAAACCACACTTGAATATCAGATTTATTGCTTTACAGCCTGGAATTTTTCCATTAAGAAATTTTAAACAATCATCAGCACATCCCACAGAAAAACCTTTTAGAATTGCACGCTCCATTCTTTCTAGGACCTTACTGCTCCATTGCTCAGCCCTCAGAGTTTCTCATGTGTGATTTTACTTATTTATCAACTTGGAAGTCATCATTGCAACATTAAATAAGCAAGAAACATGAGTCAAGGAAAAATGGCAACCTAGTGCCTGCAAAAAAAAGCCAGGAACCAGTGTTTGCCTGTCTTGTTTAAGAGGGCCTTTAAGAGCTGATGTTAAAATGACATGGAGGGGTTTCAGATTTACTCAGTCATTCTGGTCAGAGCGGGTTAGTTTAAATACTCTCCAGTCTTTTTTCTAATTTTGAGACTAAAAATCTCTCTTCAGTTGGAAAACTCAAGCTGCTTTATTCTCCCTTGTGGCCCATCATCCAATTACTCAAAATCCACACTAGAAAACAGCAAATACTTTTGCTGATAATGCACACAGCAGGAGGGAATCCATCTCTTTCCACCAGGGTTATTGGTTTTATAGCACTGACAGTAGTAACTACTCGTCTGAATCAGTAAATCAGCAGAGATGCCTGAAGGACATGGAGGGAGAACATGTAAGACATGCCTTTTTACAGTCACTTCTCTGTCCATAACTGTACTTCAAATCAAATCCTGACACATTTTTTTGTACACTCCAACTGCCAGCATAAAACAGCAAGTGTTTCCAGTGTCACTGAACGATGGGCCTGAGATGAACTTCACTGGCATCTGAGGGGATGCGAAACCCCATCTACCAGGCTAGTGTACACTTGGACTATCAGTCCCAGTCCAAGGGGAATTTTAACAGATGAGATAAAGCCAGTATTGTCAGTTACTGTTTCTCAGATGCTTCTTTAAAGAGTTTGTGAATGAATAGTCATCAAAGTATTTAAAGGACTGAGCCTGAAAACCACTTTTCTGCCAGAAATCTGTGGCTATTGCAGCACTGAAAGTACCTGTCTATACACCATTTAAGCTTAAATCACAAGAACTGCCCAAATGAGATAAATTGTCTTGTTACACATTAACTTGCTGTCCTGAGTAAAAGAAAAACCCCTTCTGCATATCAGCTGGAAAATTCTGGTGAACTCCAGTTAATTCTTAATCCTGTTGAAATCTGTTCAAATAATTTGATTAATCATTTCAACTTTTTGTGTGCTGCTGGTAGCACTGAGAAGTAACATGGTGATTAAGTACTGTGTCAAAAATCAAGGCTTCAGCAAGGATTAGCAGAAACTCTCAACTATTGGTGAACTACATGAGCTTCAAAAATACCTCTATAGCTTTTAACAAGCTATAACAAGCTTATAACAAGCTTATAACAAAACCAAACCAGTCAAAGCTCACATATATAGTAACTGCACAAAAACATCTTTATTCACTCACACCTTTTTCTATTTCTTCCTTGAAATTTCTTTCCTAGTTGAAAAACAAAAGCCTGAGTACATTTCCACATTGGCAGACACGACTTACACGTGACAGCCTTCTAGGCAGGCACAGATTGGTAAGAAAGGGTATGAGAAGACAGAGGTAGAACTAGTTATAGATTCCTGGAATTGACTGTGATAGGGCTGGGTCTGTTGCCAAAGAGCTGCTGACGCAAACCTAAGTGTACAGCATATGTGACTGTGGCTACTTCAAATGCTTACACACAGCAATTGCAGCCCTTTTACATACCCTGACTCGCTGAACTACTGCTAGTAGCACTTATTTTCCCTCAAATTTGCCTGTCTGGTTTGAACACCGTAATTTCTGTCCTATGGAACGAGTCCTGGCCCCGGCACAAAGTAAGATCCACCCCAAGGCAATGGCATCAGCCACATGTGATTGACAGCTGTCAACGGGGAGGTCATCTACTGACTGCTGAGAGCAGCTCAAGACTCCCCAGAAATTATCTGTGTTGTAGCAGCCAAGTTGCAAACATTGAAATTGTTGATAGAAATAGTTCATGTTTCCAATGTCCTGAGAAAAGTGAATGTTTGGTAAATAAAAACAAGTGAAATAAGCTTTAAAAACACAGACCCAAACAACTGTGACTTATCTGATTAAAGTACAACAAACTCAATGTTGACCTGATATAACCTGGTAAAGTACTTCTTGCTATGAGTCATTCTTCGTATTTTACAAGAACAGAGTCTACAGGAATGGGGTTTTTTATTCTTCCTACAGCTAGAAAAACTTTATATGAATTTGCTCAATGAATAAATGCAGAAAGAAATAAAGGGTGGATATAAAGACAGCTTGATTCACATGCTCCCTGCGGTGATAAACTGCTTGTCTGGCATGTGGGACACATCAAAGCAGCCCACAGGTCTTCTATTTGCTAGAGGTCTCATATCTTGGTTTTCTCCAAAATGTCTCTTACCACGACCAACTGGAGAGGAGAGCAAACCTCCTAAAATTTTGGGCAGAGTCAGCCCCCAAAAAATCCTCTGGCTATTAACTTCCATGCAATACTCCTGCTATGGAGGGGCAAACACACTCCATCTGGAGGCAGACCTTCTTAAGACACTTCTTTTTGTGGGATGTTTTAAAGCACGCACAGCCCAGGGTAACCCTCTGCTGCAGCATCACCCACTCAGGAGAAGGGCTGGCAGGGAGCTGCCTGGCATCCTGAGGAATATTGTCTGAAATCCACAACTGTTCCATCACTTCCCTTCTACCACAGACGGCGCTGCACAGATGACGAGAGTGACTCTTCCTCTGGACGTGGAATCACCGTGCACAGCCCTGGCCTCCTGCTGGTATCCCTCCCTAAAGGGCAGCTGGGAGCACTTCTGCTCCTGCTGCTCTTCTCACCTTTCCCAGGTCAGCACTTGCAGGTGGAAATGAACAGCTTATTTCTCCTGCAACTAACTTGAACAAAGAGGTGACATAAACTTTTGCTGAATGGATTGCAGATGGAAACTGCTGCTGTGGGGTTAATATGAGCATTCAGCTCTCAGCAGAGAATTTCTGTCAGCAGGGTAACACTAAGTAACTGCCTCTTCAAATGAAGACTTCAACCTCACTATAATATATGGCACATATAACTACAATGATTAGACATATTGACTTCATTGCTGGTCTTACTGGACTACAGTTCACAAAATTCATCATTTTACAGATCAATATTTTAAGGCATCACCAAAAATTCTTATCTAACTGTAAAATACATACTTAAATTTTCTACGTATACTAGGTATGTGATACAGATCTGCATGAGTTGACTCATCAATAAGATCTGACATGAATAAGATATGCTGGGAGCCACAGAACTGTTAGCATAAACTGAATACTGATAATTCTAAGAAAAACAGAGAGATTCGTTTTACAAAGGAAAAAATATGCTTTCTCTTAACTTGCCATTTTAAGCACAGATTTATCACCCCAGAAAATGAAAGCCCAAATTAACTCATAGATTTATACCATACTTTAAACTTTAATTGATTCAGGTTCTATTGCCTGAAGAAATTTGAATTTTGCATGATAATACACTTTCTTGGAAACCTTAGCCAAATCCTTCTGGATGCTGAAAGCTGGGAAATAACCCACTCCCTATAAACTGGTATGACAAGGTCCAGGATCTTGTCCACTCAGGTCATATCAGGGCAGTGCTCTGTCTCAACAGAGAAGGGCTTTGTGACTTGGTGTGGCTCTCATTTCTGGGCAATTAAAGTCTTCATATTCAGGATCAGGTTTTCACAATTCACATTTTAATTTGCTTATAGTAACCTTTATCACTTTCTGAAATATATGAATACTAATCCAATCTATGGTCATTTACCTATTTTTTTCTCTAAGGAAATCAATCTAAGTAGATCATTTAAGAGTTAGCTGCCTATATTCCATGTACTTTCTGTGAGACACTGAACATCACTGTTCATGCCTTCCTTGCAAACTTTGCTAGCACTCTGCTGTTACAAACTCAGCTTTGGTACAAGTAACATAAAATGCTGTCTGAGCAGATCTTCCAAACGGGCACAACTGTTTAGAACATAAAATGAATTATACAGTCGACAGATTGAATTCTGACCTGGTTAGCAACAGTGAAATTCAGAGTAATTCCACCAAATACAAAGAACACATCCTGGATTTACTTCGGTGTAAACAAACTGGGAGTCTGGCTCTATGCAGCTCCTTCTTTTGTTCTTTGGAGGCCACAACAATTTGAATAAAGAATAAGAGAGAATAAAGAGTCCAAGGTTTCTGCCTTTGCTCGACAGATCCAAGGACAAAGGTAAGCCTGGCTTTCAAAGACCGTATGCTGTATGGAGTCAGTTTATTCTTTGCCACAATATAAAGACATGAGTTCGGAAAAGCAATTAAAATTTACCAAAACCTCAATCTAGATGAAACCTGTTAATTCCAGCCCTTGATATTTTTTTCTATTCCTATTTCATAAAAGATGTAGACAAATGTCACAGACTCTGAATTCACATAATGTAGCATTTTGACTCAGTGCTTTGATAAAATCTAGCATTTAGATTAGTCTAAATCAGGTTCCCACTGATGCATTGCTCTCAACAAAACAATACAGATTTAGATCTATATTACAAGATACAGAACACCTGAGGTTTTATTCTGGTATCATTTTCCCTTTATCTATTTTCTCTTTCAGATTGATTCCTGGAAGAATTACTTACAGTGCTGCCATATAACAATACAGCAGACAGTAAGTGATGGGGTAACATACCCTCTGTTTTTTTAATCTGTCTCTTAAGTTTTAGTACCTGCTGTGAACCAGTTTTACATAAATGTGAGCAAAACTCTGGCCTCTGATTCACATCATTAACAACACACAACTTGGACACCTTGAAGTTTTTGTGAGAACAGAAGTTTTATCGAGTGTAACGAGTCATCAGAGCTCTCACGCCAATCAGGCTGCCAGCCCTTCAGCCACACGACCCACTCTCCTATTGCCCATGTCCTGACAACACCTCTACCACTCCCAAAATCCAGCCCCACTTCCACTGCTCAGCCTTGAGGCAAGTTTTGTGTTAATCCAGGTCCTGAGGAAGCCACCAAGGAGATCTACAGAGATCTACAGCCTGGTGGGACAGGGACTGCTTCACTGGAGTGGCAGCACAGAGGGCTGAACACCAAGGCTAACCCAGCTCCATCAGGACTCTCCCGGGCACGGGGAGGACCCTGCTGATTTTTGGCTATATGTTCGGCTTACCACACATGCCAACCACTATTATATATGTTTGTTTGTTTGTTTGTTTGTTTGTATTCTGGGCCCGGTTCCCCATTGCATTTCCTCAGTGCCATTGCACTGCAGCAAGTGAAGCCAAGTTAGAACAGAACTGCAGCAATGCTGTTGGGAAATTGCACTCGCTGCCTTCTCACACACTTTAGACACAACCAAGAACTGCTTTGTACAGTTTATAAATTTTCCCCTTATTCTTTACAGGAAACTTTGGTTATCAAGCTGCAAGCATGGTGCATGTAAAAGTAAATCATTCTGTTCCGTTGGAAATAATTAACGATGTTGGCCCAAAGTGACTTGTATTATTATCTGCAGTGCCGTAAGGCCTCGGTGGCCTCTGGCCCAGACGAGTGTCCCACTGTGGTCACATTGTACAATGACAGTAGAAAAAGTCCAGTCAGCAGTCCCTGCCACTAGTAAAGGTCAGAACTTTTACACAGAACACGCTGATAATTTGGGAGACTTTCCTAGCTCCTGATAGGGTATTGAAGTGATAAAATAAATGTCATTATCTCTTAGCATGCCTATGGAACTATTACACAGATCTGCAAACTTGAAAAGGGAGGAAATGGTTGCTGGTTCCATTTTTAAATTCAGAGGAACTGAGGCACTGCGGGAGAAAGACAGTCCCAGCACACCAGGCACCGGTAATATAGGGACCACTGGATAACGGGTGGTACCTGGAAAACCCTCACTTATTTCTGAAATTCAAAATGATGTTGCTGATAATTCAAACACAAGTTATATTACATCTTGGTAACCACAGCATTATTGTAGGTTTCTAAGGTAAGCAGACACAACTCCAGCAAAGCAACTCTCCAAATCTCACAGTGTACTTCCACAAGAGTCCTCACTCTCAGTGAACCACACACCCAAAAGGGACAGAATGTATCACAGACAAGTCAGAAAAAGAAAGCCATTTACTTGTTAATCCACACTGACTTTTTCTGTCCAATGAGAACAAAGTTGAATGGAAACCAGTCCTCATATCAAAAGCCATTCAAATCCAGCAGGTTATATTTCCTGCAGCATCTTCCTAGTTCAGAGATCCCTTTTAGACCTGTATGTTACGCACAAGTACATAGCACTTGAAATTTCATCTACTCCTCTGTTTAGAGGAGAAAAAATGTGAATTATACACTCCACAACAACCCTGGAAATGTGAATAACCTTAATACTGATCTGTGCCGCATGGTCATCATTTTGCCAAATGTTATTATGATCAGCTAGCACAGAATTTAAAATGCCCTAATCTTAAGATTTGAGATGGCTCACTGGGGTCTTCATTAAGGTCCTCACTTTCTGACTGAAAGTTTTTGCAAGAACTTCTCCATTCAGGCCAAATATTCACAGAACTTTGGAGGTTGAGAGGTCTCCCCACGTGGAATCCCTGGGCTGCTCACTATAGTCAAATATTTCTGTGTGGTGAGGGCATGCTGTGAAGCATCTGTAGTTATATCCTGCACTAAGAGAAAAACAGTGGCTTAAATGATCTGGCTTGTACTTTAGAAGAATTTTTTAAACCCTATAATAATGGTTTTCTATACATAGATTGCAGCGATGGATGTCTTTATCAACACAAAAAAAAAAGTAGTATGAACATTTTCAGCTGTTCAAACAGGAATAGAATGTGCAACATGCAGAAACTGAATTGTTTCAGATGAAAAAAAGAGTTCATCTTTAAGGCACTAGCACCTAATTCAAGGGTCAGATGGAACACCCTGCACTTCAGAGCAAATGTCCCCCGAAGTCAGGCATCCTTGGTAGTTTGGGGTTACGTGCAAATAAGGGCTGTGATTGCCTCTGTGTACCATGGTACCTCATGGGCAGCTAAACAGCACATCTGTGTGGATATTACCACTCTGAGTTTAAGCAGCTCTTCCCTTGTACTACTCCAACAAATCTGAAACTGCTCTGCTTCCCCCTTGGCAATCAGGACCAGCCACATTCTACCTCACAAAATCCTTTCATGGCAGCCACATAAAAACAATGTGCCTAGCAATTCCCAGAAGGCTGAGAGACCTACTTCCTTTCCGCTTTTCCCCCCAGCTGACACAAGTCTGGTTACTCCACTGGCTAGGAGAGCTCTGGGGACCAACTCATTCCTCATATGCCAGCATTGATATAAAAGTTTCAGTGTGCTGTCCTCTCTCATCTGCTGGCAGAAATAACTTTTACTCAGATACCAAGGCTAGCCAAGTCAGAGAAGAAATTGGTCTTTAAGTCTTGCAAGTCATCAGCCAAGATGCATTTAAAATCGGAGCATTAAATATGTTGGGGTTTGCATAACTCCAAACAAATAAATACAGCCTTTGCCTTTACCAACATCTTTGTCTAACGGAAAAGGAACTTCTCACTCGCCTGCTGCCACCTCAGGTGTATTAATTTTGCAGGCAGGCTGTGGCTGACTTTCCATCCCCCCAACTTGAGCAGACGCTTTAGTACAAATACTACATTCTTCTGGCCTTGAGGGAAATTCTTCCTGCCTGCATTTTAACAGTTGAGCTGCATGGCACTCTGGGAGAATTATATATGGCACAGTAGTTCTATTGTTTAATATTATTAAAACTGCTTGCTCTCTTGTGATTCTGCAAGATCCTAGAGTGTAGTAGTAAGTGCTAATCTGTTTCATATCTATCAGCTAGTTCTCTTCTTTCTGGTGGATACCACTTGCTAGTTTTATTTTAGAGACTATTACACATGCATCTGAATACAACAGAACTCTATCATTATCAGGTTTTGGTTTTTTCCTTATGCATATGAATTTCAGCGACAGTTTTCTCTGAACCATCTGGATTTGAACAGACTCAGCTGACTAAAAGGAAGTTCCAGTCTATCAGGAAGTTTTTCAATTACTTTCTTTATGTCAGACAAACTTTTCATGGCTTGGATCTATCAACACTGCAATCGTCACAAACAGAACAAGCAAAGCAAGAGAGTACAGCCCAAAAATAGCATAAACCAGTCAGTGAATCTGATAGACTTCCTAGAAGATCTCTATTTTGTTCTAAATCTCCATTTGTAAAGGAACAAACTTGCTTTTTCTATTGTCATTAATAACCTATTGTTTGCATAGACACAGTTCAGGCTTTAGTGACCATAGTAATTTTTTCTACCTGCTGCCATCCATTATCATAACGGGAGACATTTCCCAAGCAATGTCAAAGGGCCTGCAGCAAACTGCTGTCAGACCACAGCTGGGCAGGCAGCAAGCTGAGATCACCCCTCCTGACCTGCTGAGAACTGCACAGGAGCTCCTGTGATTGCTGCTTTATCTTACAAATCTCCAGCCTCTGCATAAATTGGCATCCTGGTTGTTTAGTTCTCCAAGACTGGATGGTGACAGTATGGAGGTGCCTCCTTCTCCTCCTTCTTCCCCATTCTCCCAGCCACTTGCCACGCACCACACCCTCACGCAGATTACTGAGGTGTCTGTGAACCTGCTGTGGTCCAAAAGGTGTGCTCTGCCCACCTCACAGATGCACGAACTCACTTGTGCTCCATCCAGTGCCCTGCCTGGGAGCTGCTCTGAACGACAGCAAAGGTGCTGCCTCAGATGTAATTTTGCAGGTAGAATAAATGTGAAGTCAGTGGGACGGCAGCCAGTACAGTGAAGGAGAAATGTTCCATACTGATAATAAACATATCAGTATTTTTTTCTGTTGAATACATGTTTCTCAGGCTGAGTGTAACTGTCTGCTGATATTTGAGAAAACCAAAAGAGAAGTTCTTGGCAGACGAACCTTTTCTAAATAGAGAACTTTGTCTCCAACACATGAAGACCTGAGACTGCAGGCATATTCAAGGCACATTTTTTAAAAAAATGAGGAAATTCACAGCAGCACATCCTTTTTTCAGTGTAAGGTTTAGCATTAATTTTCCTTGTTCTCAGCAATAGCCAATCCAACAGAGTTTATGATAAGGAGGAAAACAAGCAAATAGACTAAAGAGTCCTGGGGATCCCTTTTTTTTTGACCACTAAGAACTCCACTGGCTGAGGGGATGAGTGATTGGCTTCTTCTAATATAGATGCCTCTTCATTTCTGAGGACCTACAGGGTAGTTTGAAACGTGACACTGGTTTTCTGCTTGACTCTGGTTCAGTAACACTCAGTGCTTCTGCCAGCCCACAGGGCTCGTTAAATATTACACACTTGGTAGATGGGTTCTCTCTTTTTTTCCTTGAGTAGAATAGAACCTTTTTACAGTTATGCCAATACCCCAAAACTCTTCATGTCTTTAATTAAGTGGGATTTTCATTATAATCAGAACTGCAATTAAGTAGAACTTGATACAGCAAAGCAATTTTTCATTCTAGTTCTCTTGTTAACAGAATTTCACTCTATCTGGATTTGTGGTAGGCACACTCCATTTATTTAATTTAAATGAAAATAAAACTGTGTAATTATACCATTATCTTCGATACAAAGCAACGTCTGCACATTCTGTCTATGGAGAAGCATTTCCTTTACAAAAGAACTACTGGATATGCCAAAGAAGACACTGTTGGTATAAAATGAATTATTACAGAGCACAATTTTCTCCCTAGAAATGCACAAGCAACCAATATGTTACCATCTCCTAGTAAAGTTTCACAGGACTAAAGCTGTGGCAACCGAGGTCTCAGCAGAGCAGTCTCCCACAAGGCAGCTCTTTCATAAACAACCCATCATCAAACCAAGGAAGCCCACAAAGCACTCTGATACTGTAGTCCTTAACTGGGAAACAAATTCAGCTGGGTATCAAATATCCACTTGAGATGAAATCCTGCCCTCAGTGAAGTTCATTGACATCGATACTGTCCAAATATACTCTCTCCAGGTACCATGTTTGCATTTCTCAAATAAAGTACAAGGGCCATAATTATGCAGATAATGATCTATAGATGTTGAATAGCCTTATATAAGTTATTCAACCTTGAGATTTCCAGGAAAGAGAGACATCAACTGGAGATACTCCCATCAGATACTTTCACAAGTTATATGACGTCAGTGAAACTGTCACAGAGTCTTGCTGCAGTTACAAAATTTGAAGAAAGATCTGTAACATGCAGGGGGGGTTAGAAGAGAAGATGCAAAACCACTGAATAAATCTAGAATGTGAACATCTGCATTCACCTGCAAAATGTATAGATGGTTAAGTGCTGTATAAAACCATGAATACTTCTGAGCACTCAGCCAGCAGTGGTTAAAATGTGCATTTACTTGAGCAGATGTGGACTTTTCATGTGTCATCTGAACACATATTTTAAAATGGTGCTTGTCTTCCCTTTAATGTGGGCAAGATGTCAGAAAATTTTTTGTCAGAAGCTTTATCAGCCTCCTCAGGCTCCAAGTCCTCAGACCCTTGGGTGGGCCCTTCCATAAGGGCTGTCTGAACACCAGCACTGTGTATGACTTTTGAGATGAGCAGGTTCTCTGCTTCTCCCAGCAAGGACTGCAAAATGTGAGCAGAGCCGACACTAGTGCAGCAAAACAACTTCTCGAATATTAGGATCACCAGGTACCTACCACTTTCTGCACAATTTTATTGACACCTAAATCTATCTGGCTCATCTAAAAAGATGCATTGCAGCTGTGAGTGGCACAATTGTTTAACAATAGGAATCAGTGCTGGAGCTGTGCACAGGTGGCTATTCTGTCACATGACACAGAGCTCCAAGTAGCACCATTCCGTCAGGCAGCGACATCCTCATTCCACATGGATAACAGTCATGAACTAGAAGCAGCAATAGGAAAGAAAGAAGCTCCACCTAGTCATTATATAATGAAACAGTGTCAATCTATGCTAAAAATGCCCATGATTAGCTGCAAGGAAAACTGGCATCTATCCAAAATCAATCTCCCTCAAGATACAAGGTCTGTTATCTAACAAGGTGGAAGCTCATTTAATCTGTTTTGCAACTATCCAAAATATGTTTCTCACTCTGCTGGTTTTTCTAAGAAAGGATGCAGTGGGCCTGGGCCTTCTGCTGCAAGCGCAGAAGCTTTATGCCAAAGAACAAACAAGAGAAAATAGACATTAAAGTCCTGTCTGGCGACACCATTAATAAGTTCACAGTCACCATTTCCTTCTTCCTCCCCTGCACCAAGTGTTTCTTCCCAGACAGTGATCCAGACTGCTGATAGCTCTGGCAGGGAGCTTTTACCAGAAATTTTAGCAGGAAATGTTAATTTGCAAGCCTCAGTGTCCTCCCTTGGGGAGGATGGACGCTGTATCTGCACAACCAAACTGTGGAGACTCAGAGCTCCGCAGACCTGCCTGCAACATGCAAAAGAGAAACTCCTCTGTATCTCTAGCAAAGCTGAGTAAAAAAACCAACTGTACTCATTTATTTTCTTTTGCCTTTTCCCCCCAAGCAATGAAATACTAGAAGAACATCCAAAGCAAACAGAGAATTTCTATTAATGAAATATCCAATTTAGTGTAGTTTTATGGCCTGACTCTGAGCTCAGCCAGACTTCTAGGACACAAACCCAAAACCTAGATAGAAATTTGTAGGACGAGAATAAAACAAAACTACTGCTTTGTGTAAAAATTACACTCCATTTCTATAAACCTGTTTAATGGGAGAGATAGGCTGTGTGAAGCAGTAAATACAACACACACATCACAAATAAACTAGATATCATGGCTAGTTTTTTAGTATAAAATCTAATGTCTGATATAAGTGACAGAAAGGAAAAATCAGACTCATGTTATTAACAGTTCAAAGAAAGCTACAGTAAAACTATAGCTTACTTTGAGAATTAAAAAATAAAAGTAAACCTATAAAATCATTGAAAAATTATGTAGATCAGACTCTTGAAAAGTTTATTCCTCAGACAGATCACCTGATTTCTTTTTCTTCCTCTATGAACTTTGAACATAAGGCTGTAATTACTTACTATAGATGCAAGAGAGAACAGTGTCCTTGATTAGGGGAACTTTTTCCAATCACGGGAAGTTTCATTTGACTTGCTTTATGTGTTTGCACGTTTGTTTAAGCCAGGACAAATGTTCTTACCACATTCATATTAGTGTGGTTAGCAGATTTTTCTGCATCTCTTTTGTCCTTATCCTCCAAAGACAAAACAAATGCTTTACTGCTCAATGTTGAACTTTATAATTTTAGTCCTAGGTTGCGGCAGGAACATATTTTGACTAACTCTATGAGCCACTAACATGTACAGTCTAAGCACCTACCATGGAACACCAAAGTTCTAATTGTTTTCTTCACTGCTTAATTTGAACCAATATGTCATACTCTGGATGACTTCAGAATACACTACAAGATGCATAATTTAATCCAGTTATATTCTGTAATCTAATTTTGCTAAGAACATTCAAATATATTCCAACAAAAAAACCCTTATGTGAAACAGCAGGAACACATTAGAGGTGGCATCAAACCACTACTGCACTAGACATAAATTACTCACAGTATGTTCCCCACAAAACAGAGTAACAAAATTTGCAGGCCACAGTATGAGGTTGTACCCAGAAATACTTTCCAGATGAAGCAAGCAAGATTTGCAGTGGTTTTGTGACACAACTGACTATTTCCTGCTAGTGGAAGAGATCTAGTGCGTTTGCTGCACGGATTCTGTGTCCTTGCACACCTCCTCTTCCGAGTTCCATGGGCAATTAAAGCTAAAGAGGACACTTGTACAAACTAAGGTCCACCATGACGCTCTGTGTCCTTCCCTCTCTGAGCAGCTGGCCCTGAATGCTGAGTAACTGATCACCAGGGAGTTCCTCTGTCAGACAAATCAAACAAATACATTGCCAACCAAGTGTGAGTGGTATTCCAGCCTCATGCCCCTTCTTTATTCTTAAATAACACAACCCTGCCATTGCTACCCATGTACTCTTTGGGAAGGAAGTAAAGCATGGTTTGTTGGTACCATAAACTAATACCACTTACAACATTTAAGACTGATTTGAATTTTTTACAAGAGAAATGTGCCCATGTTGGGAAAAATATTTTGCTGATACTGTAAACATGAAACTATGGGTGTCACAACTCACATTGCACATATTACATTTCTACTTCAGACCAAGTTTCAAGACAGAACTTCACAGTGTTTATGACAACTTAATAGCTCAGCTGATGATTTTGCTTTGCAATTCTCCTCTGTTTTTTTAGCCTATTCTATTTTTTTTTAATCTGCAGGGCATATAGGGCATATAGAATTACCAGGACTACCACTGGACTGCCTTGCTATTTTTTCTAGACAATCTGTTGGCTCTGCTAGTCAAGAAAAAACACTTCTTCCCCCAAGTTTCACTTTGAGAATTTAGTTAGAGCCTTTGCAAGCAGCACTGTGCAAATCAATGTTTCCCACATAAGAAGCTTTTCACAGAGTCTGCAGCAAGAAACACCTTCTTATAAGTATAGACCTGTTTTTTGCAATACATGATAGCATGTTTTCTTCCTGAAATGTTCCATTATTTGCAGTATTCCTGTCATACAAGATTATTTTTATTTTCTTTTAAATATAGTTATTACTGCTCCATCACTGCAGTGCCTGCCAGTTGTTTTCTCAATACAACTCTCACAATCTCATCTGGAACTCTCTCAGTTTTTCATCTGGTTGGAAAAACTTATGTCCCTTTGACTGTGAGCCACTGGCAATGGTAAGCATTCATTTCCCTCTCTGTTCTGTCATCTAACACAAGACTGAACAACTGGAGCCTCAAGCTGATCATATCAGCACTCCAGGAGTCAGAGGCAAACATCTGGAATTTATTTGTCAGAAATAAAATGAATGACATCTTTTCAGGAGTTTTAGCTTACACCTGTACTTACAAATCTCCATCAGGGCAAGTTATGAATAAATTTAACCAGGAGCAGGAGGCAGACGGCTCAGATTTTGAGCCCTTTGGCTCAGCCCCTGTCAAGGGCCCCAGAAAGGAGGTTGGTACTAAGATGCCCTGGAGACACAATTTATTGAGCTCTCCTCTTCCACTGGAGGATAAGGAATACACTGTGTTAGGGCTCCTGGGGAGCCGTCAGTGCACATGTGCAGAGCTCTGCAGAGCAGGTTGGGTGGCAGAGCTGCTCCCTTGCTGCCCTCTCCCTGACGATGCAGATGTCTATCCAGCCTTACAGTCCACACAAGCAATTGTGAGTTTAATCCAGCCTTGCCATGGAGGAAATGTAACCTTGAGGGTTATTTTTGTTGGCTGTAACACCATTAGTGGTTCAAACTTCAGCAGAAGCTTTGAAGGGGAATGGAAAAGAGCACAGGAGAAATTTAAGAGGACAGTTCTGTGAACAGAATAGTAATGGGGGGGGGGAAGAGGTCAAAAGAATCTAACACCACCACTGTTATCTGATGGGAAGGCACAAAGATACAGGATGAACTTCAGAAAATATGTAGAGGAGGGAACAGGGAATGCACGGAGAGGAAAAAGGGCAGGGAAGAAACAAAGAGATAGAAGCCCCTGCCAATTGTTTGGATGAAGTGTTACCTTTGCCTAGGCACTGAACTCATTGTCTGCAGCAGTCTCCTTTCCTGCTTCTTTCCTGAGCCTCCCTCAGCACAGACAGTGCTTGTTCCAAATCGGAAGGTGACTGATGTGGGTCCTGTGCTATGGGCAGGTCTACACCAGGGATCAACTTTTTATTTTCACTTGTGCAGAGTGCAAGGTTTTCACTCCAAGGGTTTAACTGACTGAAGTGCAAGTTGACCACACCTTACCCAGCTTGGCAGCCTGTCTTGGAAAATGTTCATGTTTAGGGATTGGTATGATTTTATTGAGACAAACCCATCCGAAATGCAACCAAAGACCTGGAGATGTAAAGCAGATTCCCACACAGGTACCCCATGGATGGGTACTGCATCCAGTTCATTTCTCTATATCCTGACTATGGCCCCCATTAGGGATGCATGCAGGATGCTGCAAGAACAGGAACTCTGTATTGCGAGAGAACCGACTATATTCCTTTCTGATCATAATGGAAGATATTCTGAGGGAAATAGTATTTTTGTTTCTGCAGAGATCCAAGCATGAAGATGTCAGAAAAGATGACAAGAACTCAGCATTTCAATGAGGTGACAGCCCACATGCTCCACACTCAGTACTTCGCACAGACTATTTCCAGTTACTGAAAGCATCACTGAGATAGTGCAACAAAACTAAATTTAATAGAGAAAGGCACTAGACAAAATGTTCTGTCTGTACTTTAATAAAAACCTTTGGAAAAATAAAGACAAATTCAACCTCTGCAATGGTGGGATGGTTCCTATTTTCCACTCCAGCACACTATGTAGTTCTGTCATCAGATGCTGCTGGACTTTTTCAGTGCTCTGCAGGGCAACTCCAAATGCTCAAGTTGTGAGGTTTTTCTTTTTTCTGGTTTTTGAATAAAGGACCTTGGAGATTCCTCACAAGAACTGCTTTCATGAAGTGATCAAATGCTCAAATATACAGGCTCCTTGGAGAAAGGAAAAATGGTTTTTGGAGACAGTGTAACACTAAGCTTGGGGGAACCATCTGGAGCATGACAGACCTATAGAAGAAAGGGAAGCACAAAACTCAGGAACCACAAGACACAGAGTGTGCCCTATTTTTACAAAGCTTGGAAGGGTTTTTTCCAATAGGTTCTTCCCTCTTGCTATGGGTGGCAGGAGGCTAATACGACGATATGGTTATTATCAATGAAAGCTGCCCTGAGCTTTGTCTGGAAGAACTGTTGAACTAAGGTCTGCTCTGCTCATCACTGCTTCTTGTCCAAGTGGAAGTTAGTAATCCTGTGGCACTGGCCAGAAAACAAGCAAACCAAAAATGTAAGGGGATCAGCCCCCTGGCAGAGTGTCAGTACCTCTGACCTCAGCACCAGACTGCTGCGCCAGCTCGCAGAGGAGCTATTGATGAACACATTGCTGACAGTTCCTCTGCCCACAGAATTACAGCACCAGCAGCTGCACAGTCAACAGCTTGCAGAGTGTTGTGCAACACCTGGACAGAGGTGTTTTCACACATACATCACACAGCACCACACTATAAACTATTTCAGGCTGCTTTGGGAAGCTACTAAAATAATTCTGCAAGAGAACACACTCATGGAAAAAAAATCCAAAAGCCGTTTAAAAAAACCCTCACAACCTGAAACAAATATTTTATCATTGCTCAATGTTTGAACTGTCAGCTTTATCCCCCCTGGCAAGTAGGCAGCTCTAGTTCACAACTGAACACCTACTTTATTTATTTAGCTATGCTGCATTTAACCTCACATCCTGCCTGCTGGGTGCATCCGGCTCCACGGATCTCCACACAGCAAAGATTTAACATAAGGTGGGGGAGCTACTTCTCCACAAGCCAAAAAACAGGAAATTTGATGACATTGTTCAGTGAGCAGACGTCAGCAGAGAGTGATACAAAAGAGTAAACAACTTCCTAGCAGCAGCAGACAAATGGGCCGGAACTACTGGAATCCTGTGATGTCTGGTGTGTTTTGCATGAAAATTACTGTTTCAATGAAATAGGGAGAAGTCTTTGGCTGA
Organism: Pseudopipra pipra; assembly: GCF_036250125.1. NCBI lineage: Eukaryota > Metazoa > Chordata > Aves > Passeriformes > Pipridae > Pseudopipra > Pseudopipra pipra. Next base: position 11,279,063 of record NC_087560.1, on the reverse strand, counting down.
TGCAAATTGGAGCTGCTCCCCGGAAATCTAAGAACTACATCAATTTTGTTTAACATCTGACTCCAAGTCTTTACCTTTGTGATCCTGAAAACATAGTTTTTTGAGAATTTATATTGTTGATATGCTACATATTTTGTAAATGTTCTCATTATCACCTCACACAAAAATTGATTTGAGTAGAAAGGATAAACTTCAGTGAATGTATGGAAGGCAATATCAGTAATACAGGTGCCACTTCACTCTGATTATACTACCATCAGTCTTACACATATATGTAATGTATATATACCTATAATATTCTTGTTTAAATACTTTGATATGAAGGAAGCTCGGCACTTTGCTGGTGGAACCATACAATAGGTATGACATCTCCTTTTTGGATTTCAGTGTTTGCTTTGTGGAATCTGCTCTCATACTTTCCAGCTACGGGCAAATGTCAAATATGATGCAAAAAAATTAACCTCTCAGCTAGGCATACAAGGACTCAAATCCGGGTTACATCAGGCAGAAACGAAATGTAAGGGAAGATATTTTTGCTCCAACAGAATGCCATTCTACCCATTTCTGTCCAGTTCAAAAGTCTTTCAACTGCAAGAAGTAATATTTGACCAGTGACAAAAAATATGGAGCTTCATCACTGCATTCCAACCAACTGTATCAAGAAAAATTGGTATTCCCTGGAAAAACTCTTTTCCCTACTCATCTACATGTAAAGAGACCATCTTGGCATATAATTTTTCAAGTCCTTTATAGTGCCTTTTGCACTATCCCTTTCAAAGGGCTGTAGAGAATTAAGTCCTATTCTAAACAAGTTAGTTCTTCAACTGTTGACAAATGAGTCAGACCAGGACTTTGCTGGGGCTTTATGATCTGGGAGAATCTGGGGACCTTACAAAAAATACAGGAGGATATTCCCCAGGGGGGTGCAATTCAGTAGGTACAAGCCCAGGACTCTCATCTCACCCAGGTATCCCTCCTAGCCAAAATATAAGCAGAACACACTCCTAAGATGAAAATTAGCAGCTAAATTTAGAGTTGTCCATGAGACTGCCCTACTCTCAGTAACAGAGAGAGAGAGAGAACAACAGGAAAGAGGCAGATGCTTCTTGGACTCCTTGCCAAATTCTCCTTGGACACAAAAAATGTATTATGTAATTCTGGGGAGGAAGACACACCAATAACCATGTCAACACTGCAGTCATATGACAAGGCAAACATACTGGGCCAAATCTATCTGCAATATAACCAGTGATTTGAGCAGACTGTTCTTCCTAAATACTGGCAAGTAGCTGCAGGCTGACAAATGGCTAGGCAAAAATAAATAAATAAAAACACACACCCAAAGAGCAACAAATGCCAATAAAAACCAGCAGGCCTACAAACAAAACAAATCCACTCCTCATTCCTCACTCTACCTACATCAGAATCTTCCTGGTTTCAATTAATTTGTCACTTCAGCAGATTGTGAGTTTGCACCAGTTCTGTCATTCTTCCCTGACTCCTTGGTTTGAATATAAGAATTAAGGGCTTAGAAAACAAACTACCCTCTCAAGCTAATCATTCTCAATCCTCTTCTACCTTTGCTTACATGGTAAAATTAAAAGTATATACATCACTAGCAAAAACTTCCAAGAATAAGCAAATCAATCTGGAGGAACTCCAAAGTGTTTATCAGAGAATTAAGATAAAAAACATCAGATATTCACCTGGGTGTACCAACAATGTCAGGAAGTCAGTCGTGTCAGAAGACAGGTTTTCTGCAAACCCACATGGCTTCAGGATGAAAGCATTATTTTGCTACAACTCCCTTTCCACTGTTTCATTCCACTAAGGCTTATGGTTAATACTTGGCCAGGAAAAAGACCTTGCTCTGACCTGCAGGAACAGCGATGACGGTGGTGTGACACGACCCGAGTGGAGATACATGACTATAAAAGCCTGTCATCCCCACTGCACACTTATTTAGGGCCTTCCATTGTTAAGTTCTGATTTATAGTAATAGAGGTGAACATGGTGACCAAAGGCAGACAGCCTGTGGTTTTAAATATAAATGAAACCACAGAATCCTATTGTGTGCAAGCACAGAAGTGAGGACAGCATAGGAAGGGTGGGTGGCTGTGCTGAGCAATCTGCGGATGGGGGTTACTATCTCTTCTTGATAGGGTCTGGCAAAAAGCACAGTAATTTCTACAGGATTTCCCTCCCCCCTTTCAATGGTCTGAGGCCCCAGACCAGCAGGTATTGCACAAAATACAGAACGTTTTCCAGTTATCTCTGCAATGACATTCTGCTAAGACTGATTGGGAGAGCCACGCCACTGTTTCCTGCTTTTTCCTGTGCATCTGAGCAGAGAACTCCTTTTAACTTTCTATGCCTGAGATATCTGTCATTATCACCCATGTTCAACTGAATTTCCATATATGATTTTGTTTCATAGAAGCGTATTTTGAAATTTTACTTCTTCAGTGTAATGGAAAAGCACCCTCTAATAAGATTAAATGAGTAATAAAAACCCAACCTAGGTTTAGGGGGGAGTTAACCTGAAGACAACTAACTTTTCTATTTCCTCTATATTACACCTATTTCAGGTCACTTTACATTAATTTAGGAAATGGACTAAACTCAAATATGTTCTGATATAGAAAGAAATATGTCAGGAAAAATGAGAGCTCCAAGGGTTTGATGCACCTACCATGTGCCCATCCACAAAGGGGAATGTGTTTCTTACAGGATCACTGCACAGTGGTAAGCTTTGTTTCTGTAGAGATTTTGACATATGGCTGAAGTTAGACCTTAAATTAGAATATCCCTCTTTGAATTGAGAAATGATCTTTCTGTGCAAATGAATAGTGTATTCAGTGTGAATAAAGCTTCTGCTATTGCACAGTTCATCTTATCTACTGATGTAATTTCCTCTTAGCTGCTTCTGTAATATTAATAATCACCATACAGTCAAAGAGGTCATACACTAGGAATGTATACTTAAAAATTCTTCACCATGGCAGAAGAGTTTGAACAAAAAAAATCTATGTTTCTGTCTACATGAACACACTGAATGACTTGCAAGGAGATGACGTTATGTCATTTAAAGGTGGGGATAAAGAAACCTGTCTACTCAGGCAAAAAAGACTCCAGGCTGCAAGAAAAATGCAAGTATTGAACTTAAAAAGGAAAATCACGAATGAACAGTGAACCTAAGCTTCCTTCATATGTAAAAAGGGGCCATAAACAGAATAAGCATGCTGATATAGCCAAAGGATCACACAAAAAATCATGAAGATTTGATTTACGAGTTCAGGACATTTCTGATGCAATCCTTGATAAGACAATTCTTGTTCTAAAACTACTTTCAACAGCAACTTCTCTTTCCCTGAACACAGCACAAGCAGTGTCCTGGTGACATTTTCAGCAGTCAGTTCCTAGCTGCACAAACACCTCAAGGATCCCCACTCACCTACCCAGCCTGAGAGCAGAAAAAAAGAAAACATGCAGGCACAGAAAAAAAAAAATTATGTTTTTAAGGACACTGGTACCTTTGAAGGTAAAAAAGCTGGAATATCATTTTTACTGTGAGTGCTCTGCTTGGTGGGACTGTGACTGTCTCCTGGTGTTAAGAAGTTCAGCTCTCTGTACATAAATGGGGGCAAAAGAGGATAATGAACCTCTATGATGTCTTAATCACACAGCTGAGACGGCAGCACTAAAAAGCTGGAAATTCTTGTCACCTCTGTAATTCATGGGCAAATGCAGGATCTTAGGAGACAGAAGAGCTCACAGAAGTGGGTACCTCAGAACAGAGCAGAGCTGCTGGCAGTGGAGTGGGATTTGGGATCTGCCCCTTGAGCTACAGTAGGATACCCACACACTATGGGAAATTAGTGCACGTGAAAAATAATGTTTAAAAAAGAGAACTAAGACATTCTTTAATATCTTTGATTTATAAAAGCCCATCATGTCACCATACGTAATTTTGAACAAAGCATTTTTCTCCTTAAAACAATACAAATCACTTTCTAGTAAAAAGCAATTGTTTCTACGTGGAAAATTTAAAAACTGTATCAAACACTGCATAAAAAAATGTAAATTTAAGGAGACAAGGTCTAGGGCATATTGGAATGAAGAGACATTAAAAGCCAAATAATTAGCTCTCAAGAAATGGTCTCAGAACACAGTAGCTGGAAGCCTTCAAGATGGGCTGATGAAGAAAAACTAGGAGTATGGTCTAGTTAAAAATAGCAGTGACTTCTCCAAATATCACAGAAGCAGTGATATCTCACAAATGAATTCTTTTCATTTTTTTTCTTCAGGGTGAATATAGGTCTGTGAGATAGGAACTCTGCTCTTTTATGTACTGGAATTCATTGTTTTAAGTAATTCAGAGCATACTGTTCTGGGAGAGATCCAAATGCTTCTTTGACAAGGTCTCTAAATCAAATAATTTTGGATAGAATTTTCTTTGTCACAGTACTTTGGCTTTATGTACTCCCCAGAATGTTTGGGTTTTTCTTCACTTTTAAGTATCAATGTTACCAGGTTGAGAATCTCATTGGGTTCCAGTTCCTGGGATCACATGACTGCATGAGATCATGGCTTTTCCTAGCAAAAAAGGTTGATTCTGCATCTTGCAGTTGCAGAAGAAAGCTTGAATCCTGAATGTTCAAACAATGGAATATCAGCAGAAAAAATCAAAATGTGCCATGACATAAAAAAAAACAAAAAAAACCAAAAAAAACCAAAAACAAAACAAAAAAAAAAAATTCTCAAGCTTTCTTTTTTTTTGTCTGGAATAGTAATTTTTAATCCCCTGGAGGTGGCAGTACTGCATTAGTGCAGCAGAAATGGGTTACAACTGCTGCAGGACTTTGATCTGAGCAAGAAAGGCATTAAGTGCAGAGCAAAACAGGATGAAAGGGCAAGATCAGCCTGATTAAGTCTTGTGCCTAAAGTCAGACCCTTGACCAGTGTTCAGGCAGCTGTCTCCAGCACCCAATTTCCAAATACAGAACTGCCATTTTTCAAAGGAGACATGCAATAGAAAAATCAACATTAGGGTTATCATGTGTGTAATAGTCCTGGATAGACATAAATAACCTGGGCTATGATGTATCACAAATAAAAACCAAAGATGGGAAAAGATGGTTCCACTGTGTGCCCTGGTAGAGCAGCATAACAGCAAACACAGAAACAGGTAAGCCAGAACAAAATGTAGCCAGAGATGAGAGATCATCCTGCACAGGGCAAAGAAGTCAGTCAATAATTTACACTACAAAAAAGCTTATACTTGCACAGGGCAGAACATCAAGTCACAGAGCTAAAAGGCATCTACAGAGGTTATCTAGATCATCGTCTATCCCAAGGCAGGATTAATGTTGTTACATCACCCTTAACACACATTTTCCCAAACTGAAGCTCCATGACTCTCAGTAATCTCATGAATTGCTTCACTGTCCTCTCTGTTCGGAGGTTTTTCCAACTTATCAGACTTCAGAATTCTCTATAATTGAGGCTGAATATAATATTTCTTGCCCTATTCTCCATGGAAATGAAAAATTTATTATTCCCTCCTCAGATTTGAAGGCTGGTTAGTCTACAGAAATAAAGGGCTTATTTTTCTTTAAGTCAAAGCATTTAAAAACTATTTTAAAAAGCCACAAAGAAAGGTTGTAAACACTGTTATGGTTAGCTGTATAAGCTACAACTTCTGAGCAATACTGCAAAATAGTTCGAGCAGAACTTATGGGAGGGATTGCAGAGGGATGGAGGCACACACAGATAAGCAGCTGGACACAGAAAGTGCATCTGACAATCCCAACCACCTGAATCTCAGTTTATAGGAAATGCCTAGAGAGAGCACAGAGAGCACATGGAATCTGAAAACCAGTGCCCCCCATGTCCACCACACAAACACATCTTATTAAAATCAAGAGAATTTTAAGTTAACCTGTTAGAGGGATGGATCTTCAGGAAAGCATCATCATCTGTCACTGCAGCAGACTCAAGAGCTGCATAGATTCACACCAGCAAGGGCCTGTGCTTTGAACATAAATTCCAGTACTTGTGTGAGTGAACTGTTATTTTTTTCCTTATAAACTCTACACATGACTTAGCAATTAGTTTTTCTGGAGTGCCCCCAGACCAGCAGGCTGTAGTCCATTGGGTTAGGACTGTGTAAACCTATGGCAAAACCCATGTTGCAAAGGCCCTTGCTCAGGGAGGTCCCTGGGGATGCATGAGATCTGAGGGGCCCTGGTCACATGCAAACATCCATCTGATGGCAATGGGTCCAGTGATGACACTGCCCTTCCTGCTGGGAGTCACAAAGTGGCTCAGAGGAGAGAAACTAGGGAGGAGCTTTTGAGAACTGGCATGTCTCAGGAGGTGGAACTGAGAGGAGTTAAGTCCAAGCAACATTTTACAGATGGCAGTTCATTCCTATGGAAAGAGAGTTGTGGGCAAGTGGAAGACACACTTGACTGCAGGTTGTACTTTGGTTCATGCTGACTAAGGAGCATCAGGCCTCTTGCCCTGTATGAGCCTGTGAGCTGGAAATCCTTGTTCACACACAAGGGAATGAAGGTGCCTCGGAAATGTATTTTGCAAGTTGGTCTCAAAGCCCAAAAATGCAAGATAACCAAAGTACAGAGCAAGATACCAGAGCTAAAACAAAGACATGTATCTTGTCTACACCACTGACTAACAGCCAACCACTCCACTCTATAAATATTACCATCAGGATGAGCCCAATCTGAGCTCTCCCTGAGTTAGAGCAGAACTGTATGCCAGTGACTCTATTCTTGAGCAGGGACACAACTCCAGGTTTGAGGTTCCTGATCTGAGACTAAGAGAGACCTCTCTGCCCAAGGCAAAGAGATCTTTTACTCACAACAGATCCTTGGTAAGTGACAGGCAGCATGCTGAATTAATACTAATGAAACATTACTAATGCACATAGCTACTCAATACTAATTATTATAAACTTCATAGAGATAATTTCATTAGACTTAAACCATTGTCCAAGTCTGAGACTAAGATTGGCCCTAGCTGCACCTAGGATTGATAAGGATCTTAGAAAGCAAGGGGGTCCGCTCTGAACCTCATGACTCAACAGGAAGGTCTGTGGTCTCTGTGTGAATAATACTAACTGGATTGTAACCCAATTTTCTTTTGTATGTTTTTTCCACACAGTAATTAATAAGGTGAACCTTGCCAGCAAACTTACTGAACCATAGCAAGCCCCTGTTAAATTTTATTAAATGCCATCAAATTTATTGAACTCTTTCAAATTATTGTTTCACCTTAATAAAACATATTGCTGCTTCTCTCCTTTGAGTAAGGTGCATTCTACTCACCCACAACAGCCAGAACAGCTCACATTCCAGGACAGAACAATAGCAACAAATTCTGGGTCTTCATTCCAGCATTTCTGGGCATCTTTCTGGGCCCCAGGGCTTTGCCACAGGTACCAGAGTTCTAACTCTGCCCTGAGGTTAACGCACTGCTTCCCAATTCAGCATATTCTCCACCTGGATACTGTCCCTGTGACAGATGAAATGCATCCTGTTCTTTTGTTGTTTGTCCTCAGACAACAAAGAAATCTCACAGAGGGTCAAAATGTATCATCTCTGTTGCCAGCTAACAATTCCTTATCGCCATTACTCATTTATACCGTTTATATTTTCCTATTGCCATAGTAACAACACAGACAGCTACAAAGGGCTTGCATGAAATAAATCAATGGAGTCTGCAGACCTGAAAGCTGTTCAATTAAACAATGGTTCATACTTCATACTAAGGGGAGAAGGTGAGGGACACACCTGCAAGACATTGATACTGGACAATTCTTTATCACTCACATGCTAGTAACTGGCAAACATAGTGTCTAAAGAAAACTAGCTAGTATAAAATCTAATAGGGAATGCGATACAAGGAGGAAGACTTGAATGAGATGGTCATGATTATTCTTCATTGTTGTAATATATTAAGTGTTGATATTACATGCAAAAAAATAGAAATTGGGCCTCTAGCCAAATGACTCTGCAGTCTATGAGACACAGCCCTCAATTATTCCTTATACTGGTGTCCTGTTTTTATATGAACAGCGTCAATGCATGAGATTGAAGATTTGCACAATTGAAACCTCACAATAAACAACACACACTCGGAAAAAAAATCTATTAATGGTGATCTGCAAAACACTTTAAAGGAGAGGTTGGAGAGGAACTGTTGCATAAAGGACATCCAGGCAAGTTTTGTTCAGTTTGTTTTAGGTTTTAACCCGCTGGTTTTCCCTTTACTACAATTCTGAAAATAGATTTACTGTTAAAAAGTACTTCGTGCTTTAAGTATATCACAATGCTGATGCACCAACAAAGATGCCCAGAAAGAGAACTTTTAAGATTCACAGATGTATTAACCTAAACACAGGTGTTTTGTGCCATTTGAAATGCCCTGTTATATCCCACATGGTCTTCCTTGCTGGTCCACTTCACTGGATTTACTCTTTATAACAACCTTTACCACTGTTACTGCAACAGGAGAGCCTCAAGTGCCTTTTCAGCTTTGCCATCCCATCAGCTCCACTATTTATGTTTATTTTTATCTCCAGTATATCAAACAGCCCTGGGATGCTGTTTTGCTGGATCAATAAAACACAACAATGGGCAACATCTTACAGACCAAGTACATGACACAGAGCAAACAGGGACAGATGGACATAACACAAGGAAACAGCACTGCCACGGGGGAAGGCAGTGCTTTCCACAGACTGGACACACAGCCACAGTTAACTGGGTGTGTGTCCCATAGAAGCATGGCTGCTTCTGTCAGCAACACTGGCAACCTCTTCAGAACAGCAAATAAGCCCAAGCAGGTATCAGCTCACCATAGGTAAGTTTAGGCTTGAAATAAGGATTAGAAACCCTCAGAAGAGGAAGAATCTGGAACAATCTTCGAACAGAAACGGGGAAAGGCTGAAAAGAAATCTGCTTTGAGACAGTACAGGATGCATTTATGAAAGACATTTAATGCTGTGGCTGCCCATAATAGCAGAGGACTGACCTTGATGACCCAGGTCATCCCTCCTACTACAGTAAGTGCATATGTCCCTAGAACACAGAAAAGAACAAACCCCTTGTTCAAAGCCCTTCTGCCTATATGCTTGTTTTGTTCTTAATCCATTTCTATAGTAGCCAGTGAAACAGTGAATATAATATGAAAAAAGATTTTAAGTCCAAGAAAATACATCATGCAAAAACAGAGTAAGTCACAATACCAAAACCCCAAATGTGTTACATTTGAAATTCAACTTTTAAATCTTTCATCCCCAACTCCAGAGCACAAAAATGCAAAAGTGATTGGGGAATCGAATCTTCTGGTTTTATGGTTGTCATTAAACAGGTCATAAAACTTACTGACTTTGGCTCTTTTCGCCTTTAATACATTAAACATAATTACAACCATGCCCTGACTGAAAAGTTATCTCACTAGTCAGCAAATGAATTTAGGGTTTTGAAGAAAAGCAATTGCTCAGCAGCACACAAACTCATCCCAGAGGAGAGGAAAGGGCAGCCTGCACAGCCAGGTGCTTGTCAGTGCACCATACAACACAGGCTTGTGTAGCCCTCTGGCCCAAGCTAAAATCCTTCATTATTGTCATTACCTCAACTGTTAGTTAATCCTCGAAACTACAAGAGAGTCACTTAAATTTTGAAGAAAAAGTGAAGAAATTAGGTTTTTCAGCCAGTTGGGAGGGAAAGTGGTGCCAGAGACACAGAGTGTAAGGAAAAGCTGAACTCCATTCAAGAAGAACATTTATAGCATGCTGTAAGCAATCTACTCGTTCCTGTTTCATGTGGAATTCCCAAATGTATCAAAGGGGGAAGGGGACTGAGTCAAGCATTAAGACAGAACATCAGAAATGACCTCCAGTTCCATGTGCTTCCCATTTTGAGAACCTCAGGTGACACTCCTACAGCTGATATTCAAAAGGGCAGCAAATTCACTGTTTATTTTCTTGTCTGGCCAGGTAGTGTGACTCTCAATTTTGCTGCTCCTCACATGGCACTACACACACAGTGAGTCTGTTAGATCTGCTCTGGCAAAGCCAAGCAAAATTCTGAGACCTTGAGTTCCCTTTACACAGGGGAGGCTGCCTTGCTTTACATCTGCTCAACTCAGCTAACTCTCCTTAACACTGCAATATCTACAGATGAAATTTATCTTAACAAAAGATTTCACAGACAGCAAAAAATATAAAAACTTAAAAGTATTTCTTGGTTAAAAAAAATTAATCATTAATCTTTAAGCCCTCACGCACCCTGGAGTTAATGCCACATGAAAGTCTTTTCTTACTCCCTCTTAACATTTCATTCAAACTGCCTAACTGCAGGTTTAGAAGCTCTTCCATCAGCACTTAGTTTTGAAAATTGTAGTAATTTACTTTCAATTGAGATTGTATATAGTAATCTGCTTGTTACCTCCTTGTTAGAGTGCCCCACTGTGAACACATCAGCTATGTGAGGTATTGACACTCTCCTTCCCATTTCAGGCATTTGCAGTTTTATCAGCTTTTGAAGGAGAAGTGGGGCTGGATTTTGGCAGTGAAGCAGGAAAGAAACGGACTTTCAAGGACTCCTGGTGTGAAAACATCTGCAACTTTTCGTCTGTAAAAGTCCAGTCAGGGATGTGGATGTTTAAGGTCTTTAAAACATGTAGTTAAAAAATTTCTCTGTTCACTTTTAGGTTCCTGTTGGATTTTTTCCTAGATGGTTCAGTATCTGGACCTTAAAGTAGATCAGACTATTTGGCAAGAATACTCACCAATGCTATTCCTTTTTTGTAAATGCATTGGTATTATCTTATCAAACAGTGTTACTAGATCAAAGGCTTATATTTGCTCATAGCACAAAACTACCTACGTCTTATTTTACTATGGAACAAAGATGTCAGTACTACTAAGCAGTAGAAAAATTCTTTTTCACTTGTCAGTCAAGATTAAAATGCCCCATGGCATTTGCATCACTTAGACCACAGCCAGTTAAGAGAAGAGCCTTTCTGTTCCTCATCTTCATTTTCTGGCTGCATGTAGTTCAAGACTGAAGCCTCTGGGAGGTCCAGCAGCAGCACCCATCTCCACAGGGCATTTGTCACCTGCCATAGTGCCTCTGTGGGCCACTTTCAGCCCCACAGTTCAGCAGCACTGGACCCCACTCCACTGGAACCTCAGCACCTTCTTTCCCACCTTCTTCTGGACAGATGGGAGTCCCAGTGACAGGCCTACTCAGGCTCCTGCTACACAGATGGGAACTCCTTCCCTTAGCTCTTTAATCCACCTCAGCATTTCCTGGTTAGTCATTCTTTTTGTTGTTCTCTGAAAAATTATTGCCTACTCCTGTAACCGGGTCACAACTTCCCATCTGGCACAAAAGCAAAGCAGCTTTCCGGCACAGGTATAGGTAGTGCTGCTGTCTAGTGACTTCCCTGAAAATCAGTCTGCCTGGTTTGCCTCAGTCTCTCCTGTCCTATTTCACTAGAGACTCTTTCCAGCCTTAAGCATCAAATGGCACATCCCTTCAGGAGATAAAACAGGTTTTCCAGTTAAAGGCTGGAAACTAATTTAGAGAAGAACATTAAAATTCCTTCTCTTGCAGCATACAGAACAAACCACACTCTATAGGGTGCAAGGAAAGCTTCAGAGGGGTCACAACTCTTCTTTTTTGGCCACGAACACACATCTAATTAATAATCTCTGGCAAAGTATTGCTTGAACACCATGATGGGGTTTTACAAGATTCTTATGTTATTGTTTGGCAAAGCTTGTAACTGATTGTTAGATTATTTTTAATGAGTAGGAAGTAAGGGGGAATTTGCTACTGAATTTTAATTTGAAAGACATTTTTTCCTAACACATTGATATGTTTAATTGGCACACAGCACTTGGTGCATGCACACAGCAACGTACACCTTTCCCACCAGCAGCTGCAGTTATCCCAGTGCATATGGCCATAAATTTCCAGAAAAAAAAAGGAGACAAGCAGGACAGGAAGGAGACAGTCATAAGACACAGGGCCCAGCTCTGAGATCCATAGCCTAGTGAGGTCTGCCAAGAACAGGAAAGCAATAAGTAATGGATCACAAATGGCCAGGGGCAGTGGGGGAGTTTTGGACCAGTTCCTTTCTAACCCAGTCATAACCAAAGCAAAGTCCACACTGCCAGGCCGGGGGAACAACAGGAGGAGTCTGACACTACTTCAAGGCAAGTCAGGAGCTCAAACATCCATGGACCTTGGAACGACCTGCAAAATCCTTCAGTGCTGCGAACCATATTTACCGTACTGAGAAACACCACTGAACCCACTCACACTTTGTCCAGCCTTACTGCAGCCAGGGCCAGAACTGACGTGCCATCCTGGGCATGTGTCCCTGCCTCAGTGAGAAACAGTGCATCTGCCAACATGGATGTCTCTTTTCCCCATGGTCTGCCTGTACTTTTTCAACTCAGCTTGAATTAATCACACTGGGAAACAACAAAGACACAAACCTAACCTTCCCTTGAAGGAGATGACTTTTTGTCTTCCTAGAGAGACCCAGGAGAATGAAATAGAGGCATCGATGCTGTGAAGGATCAGTCCTTTCAGAATGCAGGCAGGGGCAGACAGACCTGGAGGGCTCTTTTCCCTGCTCCCACAGACCTTGCCCTCCACTAGGTAGGTGAGAGTTCGGCTCTGCTGTAGAACAGGGAACAGTTGGGCACTGTGCCCTGCGGTAGGACAGTTCATGAGGAGGTGATGAGGAGATGCCTCAGGAGAGCTGGGTCAGCAAGGTCAGGGCAATGGAGGAAGCAAGCACTCCTTCTGCTCACTGTTTGCCCTATTTTTGTTTCTCCTTTTCCTCACTGTCTGCTTTTTCTATCCTCACTGCCTCACATCTCAGTGGTTTTACTCTTTTCTTTTTTTTCCTTCACTCTCACTGTCTTATCTCCCTCATTCAGTGCTATTTATTTACTCCCTTTCTCAAACATGCATTCATCCTCTTGTTTCCATTAACCAGAGATGGATGGAGGTCCCAGCCAGCCAGTAATGGCCTCAGCAGTCAGTGGCAGAGCGCTCCAAGCCTGTCCTACAGCCCACCCATAGCCTGTGCCAGCCAAGTCCCCACCAGGCAGTGCAGCCAGCAGTGCAGCAGGGAAGCAGCTGCTCTCCCATAAATCTGTTGCATTTCACTATTGTAACATTTTGAATGCCTTTGCTTCTCAGCTCCATCACTACAGCCAGGGATCACCCTTGGTCAAATCCCTTTCCTTCCTGGGGATTTTTTGTTACTCTGGGCAGAGCCCAAGCAGGAGGATCTACCACAAGTAGATCAAGTTGGGATTTTCCTCCTTTTTCAGTGGAGCCTGCTCCCCCTTCCTGACCTGTGGTTGGCGCTGAGACCTGTCACCCCCTGCAGTGCAGCCGCCCTGCAGATCCTAATCCCTGTCCCTGACAGCACATAAACCTCCATCTTTGGCAGCAGCCCCGGTGCTGGTTTAGTTGCATGCACAGACCAGTGTAAAACTTAGTCTCTACGTCAGCAATGGACTGTGATTCCTTTAACCTATAAAAGACCACCATATTTGTGCCCTCTTTGAGCTCAAAACTGAAATCTTCCTTGAATACTCCAAACACCTTAATAACGAGTTGTGACTCATTATCAGGACCGAGATTTCTTCTGTGGAAAACTAATTTTTTCTTATTCTCAGACAACATTAAAATCCTGAAAAATTTTGAAGTCTCTCTCTGGGAAACATGACCTTTGGAAATGGTAGAATACAGACTTTTTCAGTTTCCTCCATGTGTACAAGGCACATGCCCTGCTGGACATCAAAGAAAGCCACCAGGATGATAGGAATCTTTACTTTGGCAGAAAATGGCATGTAGCATATAAACAACATGCAGACTAAGATGAGAGCTGGCCTGCTGGGGTTCTGTGTGCTGTCTGTGACTCCTGTACATGGCCTGTGTGCTGGTTTAATTTTGATTTAGTACCTTTGCCTCATTTGTGTGGATTTATTTTAAAAATTCTGTAAAGCAATAAAACCCTAAATAGCTAAGGGACCTGAAGATAACTGCACACAGAATGTCTCATTTACACCACATATTCATATTCCTGCTGACTACTATATATGATTTGTTGTTAAACCATAGAGATTCAGCAAACTTCTGCTCTGATATTTAATTTGTCTGACAGTGCTTGTTTTGCTGACCTTGGGGGCTCCCTGCAAGGCCTGTTTTCCCAGACTCCCAGAGGGGTGGACTGAGTTGGCTTGAATGAGGAGTGTCACATTTACTGCAGGCTGGGAAAAGATGAGGGCTTTGCTTATTGCTGACATGTGTCAACTTTAAACCAGTAATAAGGGCATTTTTAGAAACAGAATTGTCTGGGTGCTTTTGTCTGGAGCTGACGGAGCTGTGTCGCCTGGACAGAGGAGGCACATGAGAGTGTGAGGTCACATAAAACTGGTTTATGGCAGCGAATCTATGGGGCATTAGGAGTAAGTTAATTAGAAAGGAAGAATCTGCATGTAAACACACATCTTGCTAATCAGTGATTATAGGAAAAAAAGGATCAAGAAAATACATGGCAGCTAAAGAGGATTTTAACACAATACTGAAGACAGACCCTTCCCTCAAGGCCAAACAAGCATAAACGTGGCAGATATGGTTGATAAGAGCAGCCCTGTCCCGCTGTGCTGCAGATGCCCTTCACATAACAGCATGGTTGAGCTGAAGATCAGGAGAGAGGATGGACCTCAGACACCTCAGACACCAGGAACAGCCAGAATCATGGCAAGAGCCCTCAGAAATCTGTGTGATTTTAGTTTCAGTTCCCACAAGAGGACACTGCCCCATTGAGCAGATGTGACTTCACATTCACATGGGATAATTCCCTGGGAGAGTTAGGGATCCATCAAAAGCTCCAGAGAGCCACTGGAGCCACTGTGAATTCCTGACTGAATCATGCTGACACATTAAAGACAAAGAGGAAAAGGATTATATCTCTGCACAAACATCTCAGTCAAGGAGCTCCACTCTCAGATTTCCCTCTGAGCCTTCTGACTTCCATGGTGTTTATACACTGACTGTGGCTTTTTTCACGAGGTTACCAAGTTCTCCATCGGGCAGACAACGTCTTTGAAGTGGTGTGCAATAAACTGTGTACAACTGTCCTTTTTCATTTTTTAATCAAGGAGGGCAACTGATCCTTAAAACTCAGTATTAGACCTTAAAAAAGAAATTGGTCCGTGCTACAAGTGGAGGCTTCTTAGCGTGCAGAGCAGCTCCAATAGCCTGTTCCTGCACACAACAAAACCTAAAGCACAGCTAAAATCAAAAAAGATAACATGCAAAATAATTATGCAACAGTAAAATGTAGCACTGGTGAAAGAAGCAGAAACTTTTAAATTGACATCTAAGACTAAGTAGCTGCAGTTACCTCCCTAAGCTAGAGCTGAAGCTCCAGTCACAGGGCTCGTACTTCAATAACAAGAATTGTCCCAAGAGAAGATGCAGACTCCTGGCTTTGCACCATTCACAACCCACTGGAGCAGTACTCCTACGGCTTCCAGCGTCAGCCGAGACCCGGGAGTACACTCACTCCAGGGGCCATCTGTTATCCTCTGCACAACAACCACTATTAACTCATTGTCACTGTGAAATCGTTTGCTTATTAATACATTGAGTTGGCTGTTCTTCCTGCAGAAGAAAGCTGCTCCATAAACATAAGGATGTATTTCCAAACCTCAGCACTCAACACTTGATTCCCTGCCTGTCTCAGATTCTTTATTTTTAAAATCTCTTCTTGTGATTTAGACTTCTATGAAGAAATAGTTCATTCAATAGTTTGCTTTTGGTCTTGAATAGCCTGGATTAATAAAAAGATCAAATTAGTGTCCCCCAAGCTACTTGTCAAAGTGGAAGACGAGAATTAAAAGCATTCCCATTCTCTGCCAATGACTGGGTAGAACTGCTTTCATTTTAACGTCAGAGATTTACTACTCACCTCCCTCCCCATAATGTTATTTACTCATTATGTGTTTTTTTACAGATTGGGACCCTTGCTCATGTGAGAACTCATGCACAAGTTGCACACTGCATCTTGGTAGGACTCATTTGGAGATAAAAGTCTGCAGAAATCAGGGCCATAGCTGTATTTCTGAATGCTGCCAGAGTATAAGGACTGCAAAAACAAAAAGACACAGTGTCAACAAAACCTCAAGGTAGAGCAGCTCCCTGGCTGTTGACTGAACTGCGTATCTCTAAACAACTATAAATGATGCAATCATGGCATTTCCATTACTTTACGGTAGAACTTATAACTGGTAGGACACCGGCAAAATCAGATTTAACATAAACCATGTTCCCCAGCACCCCTTTAAAAAACAAAAACAAAGCCAAATAAACAATCTGAGACAAAATAATAATCTGAGCTGACTTTGCAGTATTTGACTTGCTTTCAAAACCGTTTTTGTTTTTAGAAAATACTGTGGGTTCTGTACTCTCTGTGGTGTTTCCAGCGGACACAGCTCTTCCTGTGGTATTAGACCTGGCACTGCCACAAGAACTTTGCCCCTGATTGTCTCAATGAAAACACCACAAAAAGGAACACTTTCCACAACTGGCTGAAAAAATCTAAAATATACATGTATACAGGGATAGGTTTATACAATCAGGAAGGGGAAAAAGAAGAGAAAAATCTCGAAAACAGATAAAAATGCAATGAACTATTTTACTAAAAACAAGTAAAAAAGACGACAAGGATTTGGGGACGGATTTTTGTTTGTTTGTTTGTTTTTGAGAGATTCCAGTCAGGCTCAAAAGCTTTGCTCATTTTTAGCTGGTGGATTTGAGCCAGAGCCTTTCCTTGGCTCTGACTCAACTCTATAGCTCTGATTCACTGAAACCCTTGGCCGTAGCTGGGGGAAGGGAGACAACTTGGTGCTTCTCCTGCAAGGGGTAGGCAGGAATTGGAGGCACCAACTCACTCACTTCCATCCCTCTCCCTCCAGCATGGCGTGGGGTCCCTTGTTCCTGAACCCACTCCACTATCCCTTTTCCCAGAAAGAGTTACCAGATCATCTTGCCTCACCAGGCCTTTTCTGATGTGTGAGAGCATAGTCAAAGGGAATGAACCCAATTAAATATAGATTATTAGACGGGCTTCAAACAGGTTCTAATAACGTCACAGTGCTCTGGGTGATGCTGAGGAAGCCCTGCAGCCACGGGACAGATAACTTCCCTACACTGGCAGGGAGCAGGGTACTCACACACATTTCCAGCCTAGAGCAGATCCAGATCTAAACTGATGGTCTAAAGTCTGCAGCTTTCATTCAACTTCCTAGTTATCCAAGTCACACATTTCCCTCTTTGAGCTCAAATAACACATTATAGAGAAAGAAAATTGTAAAGGGAAGCAGGTCAGGCTTAGGCAGACACGTACGCTCTGGGGCACGTGGCAGAGAGGCAAGGAGAGACACACAGTTAATTGCAAATTGCTGCCATTGCCATATTAGTCATGCAACATAAATGCTGTCAAGTAACAAGCTTTATGGGAACAGACTCTGATTTCTCTAACAATGCCAGAAAGTGGCATTGTGGCTAAAGGCTGTAAATTAACCATTGTCAGAGTTGACAGAAATGTGCCAAGATCTGTTGGCTATACCTAGCAGGGGAAATGGGCTGGATTTAAAACCAGGATAGTTCTGCAAGTATGGCTGACTGCTCTTGGGATACCATGGAGGGAAGAGAGCAGAAGGCAAAGAGATACAGCTCGGTGGCCAAAGCACACACATTGTCTCAGACTGATTCTGCTTGCAGGAGCCCTGGAGAACTCTTCCTCCAGGTCAGAGTAACCAAAATCTAACACTGCTTGGCTAAATATTTTCCTCATTTTGTTGCAAACAGGATCTGCAGCCTTTAACTACATTTTTGTCTGCAATGATACTCTTCATTAAGCAAACCTCTTTACTTCCCTTATACCCCAGTGCTGCATAAAAAGGGTAAAGGTACAGCTGTGGGCATTAGGCATGCATTGATTCCTTCAAGAGAAATAACTTAGAGATTTTTTTCAGATTAATTTCTGACTGCATAAACAGTTGAGCTAACTCCATTCTGCTGTGCTCTGCAGTAATGAGTATCATGACTCCAAAATGCCAATTTACAGCTTCTCAGTCAGATAGTCTTGAAGAAGATGGGAGTCAGATATTTTGCTTTCTGGCATTTATCCTCATCCAAAATGAACCTATTCTTAACACAGAGCCATGCGGTAATGGCAAAGAAATAAAGACCCTTTCACCCTAAGTGGGAGATTTCATTAGTCAGTATCCCTGAATCTACAATAAACTCATTTTTGCACTGCTGTAGGGTTTTTGGTGTGGGGCCTTTCCCAGACCCCCCAGCCAGGCTCCTTTCTCTAGTTTTAAGCCAGCTGTACGCAGCCATCCCACTCCAGCAGATGAAAAAGTTCCAGAAGTGTCTGTGTGAAACACCAGCCAGCAAAAATAGATTCTAACAAGCAAAAAATGCAACACTGAGATTAGAGAGTTGCAAAATGGTGAGACCATCACTCCAGAGGGGTAGCTAAGCAACAACTGCTTTGTTTTGTTTTGAAATCTATATGAGGAATAAAAATACCACCAAGCACAGACTCAGCCCAGAAAAAATATTCTCTCCTCTGAGGAAGAGCTGGGGCAGTGTCAACTAGTCCAGCTGCCTGCAGTGCATGAAAAAGTGTCATCTGTTTAAACCTGCCATCTCAGAGCTTCTTTTGGCAACCTTGCAACTGACTGTTCAGTGTGTCAGATAATGAAGGAATGGCTTTACTGAAGTTTTTATTGATGATTTTATTTGAAAACAATGTATTTAAATTAGGTGTGCTATTCTTGAAAAACCTGATTGAAAGTCTTAAGCCTTAAAGCATTTGCTAACAGAAATAAAGCCTCCCTTAGAAGTGACATGAGCTTGTATGCACTGAGTGGGTTAATTAACCTAATAAGCACTACATTAAAACCCTATTAAACCAGGAACTTTCAAATACTCATCAAAGGGACCACTGTCCTTTCCAAAGTCAAATGTACTCTTAAATTCATTAAAAGCCTAAATAAATCAGTCCCCAGGTCAATTCTGCAGGATGAACTAAGGCTGAGATAGGGTGAGGTACTTACCATATCATACAACTAAGAAATGGAAAGTGCTGTATAACTGTTCAAGACAGTACTGAAAACTTTTACCATTTCAAAGGACAGACTCTTCCCCACCAGTTAACCAGTCCAAGATAAGGTACTGGGCACCATCAGAGCACTACTCCTCACTCCTTAAGCTTTGAGAATGGCCACCTGGCCAGCCTAGAGCCACAGCACATCTGTTGCCACAGAGCAGGAAGTTCCCTACAGAAGAGAAAAACACTGAGTAAAAGATAACAAAAGAAGAAGAAAGTGGGTTTAGCCTACTAAGCTGAAATTCCTGGATCTTAGATGACCAACACAGTTGATATCAAGGTAGCTTCCTAATTAAATCCTTACAAGGCTGAATTTTTCAGTGACAATCTTTATAGGTATTTAAGCACAAAACGACAGAAAGGCAACTCATAATTTCTAAAGGATCCAAGAGAATTGTTCCTGCATAAAATGAGTATTGTTGAAAATTCTAGTTGGTGCTCACATGCATTCGGGAACCTGTCAAAACCTGTCCTTTAATCCCTCAAAGAATAATCAGAGAATGGTTTGGGTTGGAAGGGACCTTAAAGACCATGCAGTTCCAAGGTTTGCTTTCAGGTATTTACTAAAATCCTTTTTATCACTGGACCATTTTGAATACTGTGGTGTGATAGAAGCATATCTGAAAACCCAACGAGCCTGTCTCACTTTCTTGACCTTTCACATGGGTGTAACTGTATCAGTCCCACTCCAAGAAAAGAACCTGTCCCAACATTTAGAGATAGTATTCTCCCTTTGTCATAGGAGCACAAAAATATGACAAAATATTCTTTTAACGTTTATAAACACATTTTGTCTAAATCACAGAGTTGCCCAATTCCTGCTAACTCCCGTGGTGTCCATGGTTCCTCACGCACCAGGACAGACGGAGGTTGAGAACTCTCCAGTGAATGAGCTCTAGGGTCTGGGAGGGAAATGTCTCTGAGGAGGAAACTTCTGAACAATCAGCTTCTGAAGAGAGCTCCTGGAGAGGCTGCACACCCCTCTCTACACTCAAGCTCAGTTTGGATAAAGCAGGAATGTAGTTTGGGTAAAGTAGGATAGAAACCTCTCCTATTTCTAAGGCCCAGGTCTATTTCTTACTGAGGTCAGACAGTGATCACCCTGATTTTGATGGGATTTGGATCTGATCCTAAGTAATTTATATCCCAAGTATTTCTAAGTACTTCAGCCTGTCTTTAAGGAAGCAGAATCTATGTCTGAGCACCTTAAGAGGTCTTGCAATAATTGTTATTTTCCAGTGAAGTCAAACTTTCTGCCTCCATGGCAAAGCAGAACATCAAGTCACTGTTGTTGCTAATGTTGGTTAAACTGAAAACAGTGGAAGAAGACACAGTAAAATAAAATTACAGTTTCCATGTGATGAGTCCAAGCAAGCCATTGGGGCTATGCCCTTCTCATTCCAACAGATGGAGACAGAGACCTTTGGGTTTAAGCATTATGCCTAAATATCAAAATTACAAATTTAGATATTACCCTACTTTATCTATGCACATTCCCAAAAAGCTTCAGATTCTCATGTAACTTTCTACCAGAGGAACAACAATAATAAGGGGAAAAATGAGCTTGCAGAAATATGTACAGAAATAAAATGGAGGCATAAACTAAAAAGAAAAAAAAAAATCTTTTTTTCCTCTTCTATACTACATTACACCCAGTCATAGTCCAAAAAGCAGTGTCAGGATGAAAAGCAATAAGTTTGCCTTAAGTAAAAATACTCTCTCGAGTTCTGGGAAACAGTCTCATAGTTGGAGGAAAAAAACACAGGTCAAACATTTCCCCTGTTTATTGTACTTTAAAGATCTGGATGCTCTTTGTGCTTCATAGCTGCTGTTTAAGCAACTGAAGCCAGTGAGGGCTCTGAGATGCTCAGGGTTTTGGAAGAGCATGTCACATGCTGGAATATGCTGGGTTCCCAAAAATAACCTTGGGAAGTTGTGCCTTTGCAGCCAACCATGGAAATGTTGCAGTTGGTCTTGTTGACACTGCCTTCTCATGGACTCCAAGGAAACTGTCTTTCTCAGCAATGCAGAATTCAGAAGGAAACTGTTTGTTTGGGCCATGTAAGGTTACTGAACTCAAGATATCTTTCAAAATATATTTATCTGATGTATTTTTTCCAAATAGCTCCCTCTCCTTTTTCTGGGAATACCTAGCAAATGTATCATCATTTGAACCATGACATCTCCCCATCCTACCTCCATTCTAAAGTCATCTGTGTAAGCATTTTCTGAGGAGCTGCAACTGGCTGTTATTGCAACACGCACTTTTTCCCCCCCTAATACACTCTATTGCTTCCAGCTTGTGACATTCACTCTTGCAGTTTGCACTCTTTCCTCCCTCCAAGCTCAAGTGTTTCACCTTCAGGAAATGTCCCAGCTCCTCTGGGTAATAGGATAAGAAACATGAGTTGGTTTTTGTACTTTGTTTTACTGAAACAATTGACAACATGCCAAGTTTCTAGGTTGACCATGTGCATCTCAGTCTAGTACTGTACATGCCACGTACTTCTGACCTATAAAATCCATACCATAAAGAGGCAAACAATAGAGACCATTCTCCTTCAGTACCTGTATTACTCTACTTTCTGAACATTTGCTGGATTTCATCTGAAAATGGCAGTGTTACTTAAAGCACAGAAATTTGTTTTGACTATTTAAGGCAGGAGGGCCACGCTTAAAAACAGTTTGCCTTGAAGCTAAAAGTAAAACTTACAGTTTTTTGCCATGTCAGTTTTACAAACAACTTGCAAAACTGGACAATAAATTCAGTCCCTACATACGTCCTGTCTTCCTCCTCTCCAGTAGCTCCCAGCTCTGCTCTTTCCTTTCTGCTAAAACTCTTTGGTTACTGTTTCACCATCTTGACTGTTCCAGCTTTTCTTTGTCCAGCTTCCCTACCTCTAAACTTCTCTTCACTCCGCCCTAAAATGAGCAGCTAAAATCTCCTCTGAATTTCTCCAGTGGTTTCCTGTTACTACTGCAAACTAAAAAAGCCTCTTCCTCACTTACAGTACTGTCAGTACTGAACATGTTTGTCACACACATTTTTGCTCCTCTCCAGCTCCTCCCATACCATTGTCTCTACTATTTTCTCAGCTTTCTACCTTTCTTTCACATCCAGAGCAGCTTCTTGCTTCTCTTCAGCCAGTTTATGCAAGACCTCTTTTCTTGCTTCTTGCTCTTTACTTATTAACCACCAATACTCAGATTGTCCACTAAAGTATTTCTTCATGGCTTGATTTTGCCTCTCCCTACATTAACTTCTAACCTCTTCAACCCAAGAATCCCATTCTGCTGTTTCCTTCCTGAGCATAATTTCAGCATTTCTTCACAGGAAAGAAAAGGTTGGAACAAATAACCACAATGCTGAATGAGTTTCTTGAAGTTACATGAATTGAGTTCAAGTTTTACACACAGAAGTGGCTCAAAATTAAAGCAGAAGCTACTCTGTAAAGGCAATCATTAATGCAGTTACAGAGTTACAGGAAGAAATTATATGTGTGGAAGATTTTATTTAACTGTAAGCAAATCACAAATGCACACCTCATATATTTATTATATTTATTAATCAGCATGACTGTGCTTGTGGTTTTTTGCTCAGGTGGAAATGGCACGGTTCTAGATGAACCCACAAGACAGCTCCACTTCCTGAAAAAATTAGTGTTGCCACCCATGAAAGCTGACCACATTACTTGGAAAAGAAAGAATATACTTTAATAGCTTTAGTGTAAAATAGTTCCTTATTTTCAATTTCTAACACTAACGTATTTTTTTCATTTGGCAAGTGTTAACCAATTTGATGCTCCTTTTTATACAGTGACCACAGAAGGCCAAAACAACAGAAAATGGCCTGAGCAAGACTCATCACTGTCACAAAGAATGACACCTATTCTGGAAGCTCACTCTATTGTCTTTCTTCACTAATCAGACTATGATTTTCCTTGCAAGTCTTCCTTATTTCTGAAGGCACAGATGAAAACTGAAGCTGCAGAAGTTAATAAAAGGCAAGCTCTGCGCTTCACTAGGGACAGTTTCAGCTGGTCTAAATCTGCACTTGTTCTAGCACTGTCCATGGAATGATGACAGTTCACCAAGCATTTGCTTTCAAAGATGTATATGGCCTTTTCTTTGTGCTTTATTTCATTCCAGAGGAACTGCTGATTTGGGCAAAACACCCATGGCACAGTTGTCCCCTTTTAAAACTAACATAAACTGCTGAATAGACAGGTCAAACAGGAAAACAATCAAAGCTGAGCCTAAAACCATATGAACAACTCCCTGCCAAACAGAATCAACAAGGATGATGCACAGCAATGTACAATGTGGAAGGTAGTATGTCACAGGTGTCTGAAGAATGAGCTGCAACACATGAATAGGATGTAACGTGACATCTTCAAACACCCCTCTAGAATAATGAATCATAATTGGTTCCATGCAATCATTCACATAGAGAGACTGCAGCAATATTAAGCTTTCATAAATTCTTTGATTACATCCAAAAAGCAACTCAGGCAGCATTTGAGTGAGGCTACAAAGTGTAGAATCAGTAAGTAGTACCGAGGTGTCACACACACACAATAAAGAGTTTGAAAATACATTCCCAGATAGCTTTCTAAACAGATAACAATGATCAAAATCAGCACTTTGCATTTTACTCAAGTGAAAGATAAATAGATATTTAATTGTACACGTTAGGAACAGAGATGTCCAAATCTGCCTTTCTTTCTAGTCAAAAAATACCATGCTGTTTCTGCACAGGAGAGAATAGATGCAAACAGCCTTACACATGTCCAGAGGCCGAGTGCTGAAAATGAAAGAGGAACCTCCACCCCTCCACTGCCCACTCAACAGACTGTAAGCCCCTGGCTTCTTGACCAACTTCAGAATGACAGCAAATATAGACGCAATTAGTCACCCGTGCTGAAACACACCCCATCTCCAAACAGACTGTAACATGGGCACCCCCTAACATCACAGGCACCAGATGTAGCAAAGGGCAGCCTGGGCCCTGGGCAGCACCAGACTGTCCTGGCCATGCTGCACCTTCAGCTTCCAAACTGCTTTACTGCCATACAAATGTGTCCCACAGACACACAAAGGTCCAGAACAGCCCCTCATATCTGTGTGTAACACACAGCCCACGACAACAACTAAGCAAGCATGAAGTGGAGCACGTTTGATTTTTGAAGTAAGAAAAGTGAGCATAAAAAAGTAAGAAAAAGAGTGGATAGGTAGCTGAGGAAGTCACGGTTCAAGTTCTTGGTCTACCACAGGGGTTTTGTGTGACCCCAGTGGAGTTGTTTATTCCCTGCACGCCTGAGCAATAGCTCCGTGGGTGGTGCAGAGCAGAAATACGTTAAAAACCAGGCGGTATCTGGATACAGGAATACTCAAGAGCTCTAGGACTGGCATATTTATACATACAGAAGACATTTGGAGACTATAACTCCAAAAGAAAGCATTAAGTTACAAAATAATAAACGCATTAATATTGACAGCAAATGCTAAAGTAAGAATAAACAGAGGAAAGTATTAGTAGACACAAGAACAGTGATGAGTTCCCTCAGCTAATTACAGAGTCCTAGAACTCGAGGGAAGGTCTTTTGTCACAAATCTAACTTTGTTATTTTGTGAAGGCTTGCAGCTGCCCATAAAAGCGATGAGCAGAAACACGCCAGTGTGCCGTGTCCTGTCTGACCTGTAACGACTGGAAGCAGCTGCAGTCACAGTGTAAATCACGGTCACTCTGCAGTCGCAGCCAGCTTTCTGCAGACAGTCAAATGCTGCTGTAAAACTACAGAGCACGAGTTTAACTTGCTTCTTAATGGAAATACCAGCTGGCTTGTATAACCTCTGCCCAGCAGCTATCAAGAAATCATCATTAATCAGAGAGAATACAACTCTCACCCGAGAGCTCACTAGCATTTCTTGGGACAGCTCAGCTAAAAAAGCAAGACAAATATATTTTACAAATACATACCAAGGGTTTTAAACTGCCACAGCTTTGCTTCTGAATGACCAAAATATTTGTTTTGACAATTACTTTTTTAATGTGAGAGAAATTTTTAGTTTAAATATTGTAACTTGCCATAGCACAAACAAACCATAAATAACTTATTTAAAAAGTAAATTCCAACTGGAAATGGGAACGTTCGTTCTTTGAAGTGCATTTCTTTTTACTCCTCCTCCTGAGTTGATAGGGTAGTTTTAAAATAAAAATCACAACAGAGAAAAATAGTGTGTGACTACCTTTTGCACCTTACAAAACAGTTACAGGGTTTTTTGTGAAAATGTATACTGTGGTGTTAAAAGAAAGAATATTTTCCTGGTATCTTCATCTTTGCTCTTAAGCCAAAGGAACATGATGTTAAATTCTGTGCAAATATAGCACAAACCACAGCCCTTTGTGCATGTTCTTGAACTGTTTCAAGAAGCCCTAGAGATATCACACATTATCCCATGATTCAAACCTTTAACCTTGAGGGAAAATACACAAAACAGCTTCAGATTTTTTCTAACTCAATACAGCATTGTAAATACTGCAACAGCTATTTGATAAACACAATGGAAGGACCTTTAAAGTAAATACATCTTGTTTGCCATGTTTATAGTAAATGTCTCAGAAAAGACTGTTTTAAAATGCAAAACATAACTACTCCAGTACTTTTACTCTATGTGTTCTGATTTTGTCTGCTTTAATAGAAATCTGGGCTAGTCTCCAGTTTGAAGAACACAGTATCACTCTTGTTTACTAAAAAGGTGATTGATAATTTCTAAAACTAAATAAACTTGGATTTGATCATCCTAATATAAAGAATATTTTAAAGAAAATACTTTTGTCCCAAGTAGCTGAAATTACTCCATGGGCTAACAGAGTGGAAAATCTCCTGTAGCACAAAGGAAGTGGGGGTGTACACAAATGCACCCCTCTGGGCTCAGGCAGCTTGCACCGGATGGTATGGAATTACATTAGTAGCAAACACTGTGTAACACACAACCTCTTACTAGTGTTTGTTTGCATTTAGCAAAATAACTCATTCAGTAACAAAGTTTCCAGTGCAAAACTATACTGAAATACCTGCAAATGGAATATTAAAGTATTTCTAGTCATGGTGTCTCATTTTTTAATAAACAGGAGAGTCTTTAAAATTTAAAAAGGTCCAGTATCTCCCCTTGTGTTATACTGCTTTTCAATTCACTTCTATTGCTTAGCAAATGTATCTGATTCTTTAGGAATGTTAAGGAATTTAAATTTGTCGATTTTCATTCCATCATCATTCACTCAGGCCAGAAACAGCAGAATAGCAAATTCCCTTTTCCTGCCTTATTCTGCAAATTCTCTTTCAAAGGAAGTCCAGAAGTTGTGGTAAAGACACAACCATCATGCATTTGAAAAAAACAAAAAAGAAAACAGTGGCAGTCTGACATCATCACTGCCATCATACTTCTATGAGACTGTAAATTCTATTGGATTATTGACACAGAAAGACACCTTTGTAGAATATTTTTAAACATCTGTTATTCCTGTAAATGTTGAAAATCAACCCAAAGTTTTAGGCTCTTTTTTGGCATGAGATATGGGAGCCAAAATATTGTTGCATGACAATATCTTTTAAGAAATTCTTACTTGTGCATCATTTTTTCACTACACCAAACAAACATCTGTGCTCCACATGAAGAGAAGCTGATGGTCTCAAAGAAAAGGGAAAGCTTTTCTACGAGTCCAAAGCCTGTCACAGCCAGTGTGAAATCAGAGGCTTTTGAGGCCCCAGTGCCACAGACCACACACTCCAGCCACACTTGGCTTTGTCCAGGCTGGGACAGGAGCAAATGCATTTCTTTTGTTGCAAATCATAGAATCACAGAATCATAGAATCAATCGGGTTGGAAAAGACCTCCAAGATCATCAAGTCCAAGCCTTGATCCAACACTGCCAATGTTACTAGACCATGGCACTAAGTGCCACATCCAGTCTCATCTTAAAAACCTCCAGGGATGGCGAATCCACCACCTCCCTGGGCAGCCCATTGCAATGTCTGATTACTCTCTCTGTAAAAAATATTTTCCTAATATTCAACCTAAGCCTCCCCAGTCATAGCTTAAGACCATGCCATCTTGTCCTACTGCTGGTTGCCTGGGAGAAGAGACCGACGCCCACCTGGCTACAACCTCCTTTCAGGCTTTCAAGTCTTCACCAGGTAGAAGACTGTTCTGTATGAGATACAGATCTTCACTGGCAAGGAAGGACAACTAACTAGAGAATTTTTTTCATGCAACAGCAGTCTCCAACACCAGTGACATTCCAGCAAAACAAGGAAATTGCCAACCCGCGTGTCAGTGTGCTGGTGCATTCCGGGGGGCACACGTGTAACTCAGGAGCACAGATCTGGTACAACGACTATGGCTCAACAGGACTAGGCAAAAGCCTGCATAAATACATTACATTTTAGAGCAAGCCAAACATTGCAGAAACACTACTGTATTTATTTCCTCCTAGAAGTATTAATAATTTACCATCTTCTCTAAAACAGCAGCACTGGAGCTGCATCACTGCATTCTGAGCAAATTCTAGGTATTCATATGGTTGTTTGTTTTCCTTTGTCTCAGTTCAGTCCTGCGTTTCAGCCCCACTGGCCTTTCGTAAATCCCTGAAGATAACTAGATGGAATGAAACCCAAGATTTTATTAAGCTACAAAAGAAAATAAATTATTCTGAAGCGTATGTGAATATTTAGAATTTTTTCCAAACACGAGGATAAATGTGCAGGACTTGTGATGAGATACAGGAAAAAACAATTCTATTAAAGGGCCACTTATGCCCAGAAAGAACATTCAGAAAGTAATGGGAAAAAAAGAGGGCACATAATGTCAGGGCCTTCAATACTCCCTTGTCTGTGCACCAGGGACAGGGCAGAGCTTTCCTGGGAAGCGCTCTCACCTTTTGCACAAATTGAAGATTTCTGTCTCTCTCAGATCCAGGCTATCTCCTTCTGGGTTCTAAGCTAACACAATCCTGAGACACAAGTGGTAACGAGATGCAGTGCTGGCCTCTCAGCTGGCGAACAAGAAGTCACTCTCCCTCTGCTTCTCCGGGCTGAGTGTGCAGAGGGCTTTGTGCTATCAGTGTTTGGTGGGCACCTGTGCAGGCTGCCCAAATCATCTTTACCGTGGTCCCACTGCTCCCTGAAAAGACTCTTTGCATCAGGAGAAACACCTGCCCAGAGCTAAGGATGCAGGTGCATGGGAGGGTGAGAGACAGAACAGACTTGTCATTGCAAGGAAGCAGAGGCAGGAGGCAGGAGCTGGACCAGTGCAGCCCAGAAAGTTGGAAGAAAATAAGGGGGGGAGGGAGTAGAGCTTAAAACATTTTATAGTCCAGGAATGTTTTTTTAAAAAAGGTGCTGCTAGAAGGATACAGTCATCACCTTAGTAGATATCTAAACAACCTTCTCACATGAAGTAGCTGCCAAAAAGACAGTGCAGGTTACTTTTGCACCTCACAAAGCTCTTTCTTCTGTTCACCCTGGGAGGCACTAATACAGCCCTTGCCATTAAAAGGCATGAGATCTAGTACGTGGCTTTACAGTCCTGATGTTTCCTCTCCACTGCTTTCCAAGGAAGCTTGACCTTAGTGAAGAAAATGGCAAAGCTCCCATTAGGCTTCAATGGGGACAGAACCAGCCCCTTCCAGCCTGGTGTGTGAAGGGGCCAGACGAAACATGTGCCCCTCAGTGCTCCCTAATTGCTGAACTGTGGGGAGAAGAGAGGGTGTTTGCAAGGCTGGGAACACTGCATAAACCTTCTCTAGTGCAGACAGTGATTAAAAGTCTCAGCTGTGGAGAAGAGATTCTTCCAAACAAATTCTTTCCTGTTGTGAGATTTTTTTTTTTCTTAGCAGACATCAGAACTATCTCATTTGCAAATGCATGCACAAGTCTCCAGAGGGAAGCTTGAACTTATCCTTAAATTACTGAAAGTTTATTATTATTATTTTCTCATGGAAAAAGTCACGGATGTCTTGTAATCCCACATGTTCCCATCTCCTAGAGTTGAATGCATCTTGACCCAGAGAAAAGCTTGGGAGTCCATTAGAATAGGAGGTGAAAGACAATTCTGAAACAATTTACAAGATGTTCTTTCCTGCCAGACTTTAATGCTATGACTCACAATTGGGTGCTGAAAAGTCCCCCAAAAGTAGCAAGAAATCTTTATGTTCAGTTGATGAAGTTTCTAGAGCAATAGTGTTTTATAAAGTGATGCAAAATGCTTTGTGTCAACAGAACTAACCCACCCAGTATCTAGTATGGGCTGCTTAGTCTGGGGTACAGACACTCACAGCACATGTTCATATTTTGGAATCAGAGTATCTCTACATTTGTAGGGGATGGAAAGGGAAATGGTAGAGGTTGGAAGGCAAACAGTGTGCCAAAAAACTTAAGCATATTTTAGTCTCTTCTGTAAAGTGTCTTATGTGTTTTCTTAGGGCCTTATCCAGTGCCTGCTAAAACTAATGGGAATCCCTCCAGGCCTAGGCTTTAGCCTTTACACTAATGTACACATTTTTACCACTTACTGCAATTATTTTCTTGTAACATCTGTGGGCAAAATGGCCCTGAGCCTCTCTGATACATAAGACATATCCACAATAGTTGTGCTATAAGAGTTTGTTTTCCTGATTTCTACATGGTTGTGTTCAATACCTTGGTTAAGAAAGCAAACAAAATCCTTGCTTTCTGTCTCTTAAAAAGATTTCAGAGAGAAATTATAAAACAATGAGTGATAGGATTACAGTTAATCACTAAATGTGGTCATGCCAACCGCATTCTGCGCCAGGATGGCAAACGATTTTGCTCACTTTGCCATAAAACATCAGCTGTACTGGTGTCCTAGAGCTATTGCATTGCTCTGGAATGTTGGGGTCGAGACACACATCACCCTGCAGAAAAGGCACCTCCTGCCCACTTGCCTGGGAGATGGCTGGCAGCAGGTACCACAAGTCCAGATCCTTACAGAAAACAGGCAAAGAACCCTGAGAATACAGGCTGTTGTATTTCTGTATTCAAAGAACACCCTGCTCTTGGGGCCATCTACCAACCAGGGTACAAACCAGAAAGTCACGCTAAGGAAGATTACTTTATTCTGTACACTGGTTTTAAGAAAATGCGTGACTTAATTGTTTTGGAAAGGCACGGCAAACTCATGTAAGCTGGGTGGTTTGGATCTCAGCTGGTGCAGCCTGTGGAAGAGCTGAATATTGGGCCATCACTGACTGGGTTCCAGTGCAGTTCTAGCACTGCAACAACAAACATTATTGCATTGGGTTTGGGTTTGCTGTGGTTAAAGAAGCTTATTTAGAGGCTCAGAATTAGCATCAGAGATTATGGGTACTGTGTAGGTGAGATCTTATCTTAGTCATATTACATCTTGAGGAAAATATGCAAATATATCTAGTTACAAGTGCATACAAAAGCATTTCACAATTACACTAGATATTTAGACAGTTGATCCCTCATACAACAAATGCAACTGATACAAGCTCTTAAAACTGCATGAAACGAGACCCTGCTTTTTTTTGCCAAATTAGCTGGTAAACTAACACAACAAGCTTTATCTTGTTCTTATTAGCCCACCTCTCTTTGCCCCTTTAATGTCAGACTTAAAAGAGGAAATGAGTACTTAACAGATACTGTCTCTTCAAAGGAAATATTTGCTTCAGTTACCTTGCGTTTTTAATGAGATTGTTTAGTCACAGCTTGGCATCAGTTCATAGCATGCACCATATCAAAGCTTTCAGGTTTTCAAAGCACAAAAACATATCCAGTACTTCAAGCCAGCAAAAGTGAAATTCTTCCTGGTTGGCATAAAATCATGGAGAAGATGTTTAACACCCTTCCTTGGTCAGTGCAGAGACAGAATTAAGAGGAGAAAGTTATTCCTTTAACTGGAATCCCTGTGCCACCATTTGGGGCCTGTTTCTAGAAAATTCTCTGCAATTCAGATTCAGCTAAGGGAGGAAGCACCCAACCAACAGCAATTTGCTCACATTTAGGATGATGGTAGGAGCTGCTGAAGTGGCCTCAGCACACCACTGAGCCTTAATTTACTATTATATCATGCTAGTGAAAACTTAATAATAGTGTACCCCTGAGGTTGGGTGGCCTCTTGTTAAAGGGGAGGATAAAAGACATTATAATATATTTTTATTGGCTCTTTGTTTTCTTACAGGCTCCAAATCAAACATTTTACTTTGTATGGCTCTGACTCAGCACACAGTATATACATCTTTGACAAGCAGGGCATCTATTATGCACAGAGACAAAAGCCCTGGGAACACTTACTGACTTAAACCAAAAGTATAGCTCCAACCACCATCTCAAACCCTCTCATAGTGCACACATAAGCATGTGACCTGCAGCTGAAATGTGAAGTCTTGCACTCAAACTTTTATTTTTATAAAAAACCCCCCACTCATTAATATTTTAGATCAATACCCATGTTCAAAGCACATTTCTTCCAAGTTTTGCCCTTCAGTAAACACCAGAATGGTTTTAAAAAGCAAATGACAAAAATGACTGGCAGCCTCACAGAATGACAAAAGCTCACTCCTGCCTTTACACCTTGCCATTCAAAAGACAAAAGCCCACCAAGCAGCTAAGAGGGGATCATCCCTCTTAACACACATTTTCAATTTTTTTGTTCTTCCCCCACCTGCACTCTAGAGCTTTTTTAATCCCAGAGTAGGGGAAATGTTTGGAACAGCACTGAAATTGTAATTTAGACCTGAATAATAAAAAGAGTGAACCCCAGCTCTGTAGAGCATCCTGCCTTCCTCTGCTGAGACACAGAAGTGGATACTTGTGTGTTGTTTGCCCCTTCCCAGCAGCTGAAAATATTCAAATGCTGGACAACACCTTAGTGTTTTTACTGCTCACCCAAAACAGAAGAGGGGGGAAAAGAAGTGCAGAAGAAAGGGAAAAGCAACACCCAGGAAGTGCCACTTCTCTTTAGCTTTGATCAACATAGATGTCATGGTGCCACTGTTTGGAAGGACAGTACAACAAACAGGACAAAAACAAACAAAAATTACCATCTGTGGAAGGAATGAGGAAAGCAAGCTACTGCAACAGGATGCTGGTCACCTCTTTGAGAGCAGCTGGAGGTGCAGTTTCACAGCACCCACCACAACACACCAGCCATGTGCAGAATAAGGCACTTGACAAGAAGAGATTTCCCAAACTCAAAATAGATTTGACCTTAGGATTCTTTCACAAACACCCAGAACAAATGAAGTCACCACATATAAATTCTTCTGTCTTGTGAATGCTTCTTGAACTCTATACTGGTACAAGGCTCACTAAGTATGTGGAGCAAATGCTTTGCTTCTGTCACCCTAAAGAGGCGCTTAGAAATCAGACCCAAAGATTCCCATCGAAAGACCAGAGCACCATTAAACTGTGACAGCTCCTCGCCACACAGGCAGAGTCACCCCTGCAAACAGCTGGGCATTGCCTCAGGGCAGAGGCTCCTCCACCAAGGAGAAATTTTTGGGATTCTTCTAGTATAGCAAAGTGTTGGTCCAAGGCTTTCTGTACCAGTGCCTGCTCCCAGGTAGTATCTTCTGTCATGCTTCAACAATACCTAATTCCACAAATTATCAAAGCAAAAGCCCTAGCAACTGTCTTTATTGTTTTAATTTCTCAATCTGTTTTAATTTTCAGACCACAATCCAGCTGTCCTTTTTCCAAATACTAAAATAAAACTAGTGGCTAATGAAAAAAAAAAAATGTCTTTAAAGCCCACTGATAGCCCTTCTCATATTGCTGAGGCATTATTTTACTTATATCTTATCAAGGCATCCCATTTTGGAAATGGTGGGACTAGATTTTGCTTTTCAAGAAAAGTAATCTCACCTAACTTTTGTATATAGTTTCTGTGGCAAAAACACACACAGAGCTCCAAGAGTCACCCCCAGCCTCATTTCCTCTGGAACAATACTTAGCAATGTTCTTCCTCTGCTGATTGAATGGGCTCATTCATCTGAATGGGCTGTGGAACAAGTAATATTTAAGAGGGAACTGCTAAAGGAGCTTTCAAAGACAAAATGAGTGTACAGGTAGAAAAGCAAACAAGATTCCCTTAGACACAGAGCTGGAGAAGGAAACTGGAGGCTCTCTGTGCCACATGAGCAGCCACTGCAGACCTGGGCTGCTCCTGAGCAGCTCTGTTCTGTTCACTGCCACAAGTGCTGGGAAGAAAATGTATCCTGACTTCCTTTTTCTCCTTAGGAAAGGGCAATATACCCAACAAGTGATATGTTAGAAAGGGTGCAAAAATAACTAATAAATAAACTATATGCATACAAGTACATAGCTTGCCTAAAAGAACAGTTATGTCTAAAAATTCTATAAAGTGAGCAAACTGCTAAAAGGTGATAAAATTGCCAACAAAAATAAGAGGTTTCTCAGTAAAAAAACTACCACAGTTTCAGGGGACTAGAGTATAATGATTATGGCAAACAGATATTTTTTTTAAATCAATTGGCAATCCTAGAAATTTAGACCAATGAGCCCCTGCAGTTGTGCCTGGCTAAAAAAAACCAACCAACCAACCAAATAAAGAACAAGTTCTGCATACTGTAGTTTTTACTTTCACAGTGACAAGAACAAAACCAAAAAAGATGCATAGAAAGAAACCATGGTCTAACTGAAGGTACCACCATAGATAAAAAGGGAAAGAACAAAAAAAGATGATTAAACGCACAAATCTCACTACGTAAACAAGAATGTGTCAAACATAATTTTTTGCCGGTATTTGTTTTCAATATTTCTTTTACCAGCAGCACCATCAACACCAGCCTGGCACTAAGGGAAGGAGCAATTTGCCTGCAGCAGCCCACAGAGCAGTTCCTCTCCCTTCCTCTGCCCACAGACGACCAGGCCATGGGAAGATGGATGCAGTGGCCTGCAGGTATGGCATAGTACGGCCATTCCCATATAGGCCAAGACAATTTCAGTAGCTTCTCACACTTGCATTAACTTTTAGCTCCTAAATCTCCTTCCATTTGTTTAATGGCATGTGATGGAAAAACTGGGAAAGCAGCAGTCAGAGAGATTTGCATTAAATAAGATATAACTTGACCTGCAGGCTCTGCCATGTGGTTGTGTCTTAATCAGTAGAAACTGGGTTTCAAACTCCTACCTGTTGTATTATCTTTCCCAATTTTGTTAAAGGCTGAACGGAATAAAGTCTTATACTAAAATGCAAAGGCAAATAGCTTTGGGGCTTATTTTAGCATGTATTTTTACCATTGCATAAAGTTAAAAGTAATAACATGTAGTAGGTGTGGCAGTGTGCTCCCCACTGATCCCCACTCAGGCAATAACCATCAGAGGGGGTCCTGACGGCTGCATCCAGTTCAGTTGGACCTTCGGGAGGTGGAAAGCACCTCGGTAGCCACAGGCTGTCTGGAGAAGCAACCCAGATGTCCTGCTAGTACGTAAATATGACTACAAGTCAATCATCTCACTCAATAAATAGTGGCCAGCCCGGGCCCGTCGGGCTCTCCTGCACAGTGGCAGCTGCACGCCAGGCTGTCCCCTTGAGGAGGGACCTCTCTCAAGGTTACCCCTCAAGGCTGAGAGATTCCTTTCTGCAGCAGATCCCCTGTAAGTGACTAACAGCTTGCTAAGCTTCACTAAGATTATATCTTAGTGGGTTGTGCACATATAATCCTTGAGACATAAACTGTTGACCAAGTCTGAGCCCACGGCTGGATCCAACCACACTTGGATGGACCACACTCCTCTGCATAGGAGGAATTAAGAAACCAAGGGGATTCTCTCTGAATCTCATGACTCCATGAGAGGCTGTCCCTGACACATCTGATTTATTCTGCTCTCTATGCAGTAAACAATCAAGTGAACCTTGCCATCAAATGTTGTTAAACCACTGTCATATTTACCATTGAACTTCACTGACTCACTAAATCAATAGAAGATATTGTTGCTCCTCTCTTGTGAGTGAAGTGCTTCACTCCATCTGTGACAGCAGACAATCCCAAAGGTCTCAGAGAAAAATAAAAAGCAAACACAATAAGGTACAGAAAACATTTTGCACTGATTTAAAAATCTAACTCGGATTTCTGATCAGTTTAGAGGTAATGGCAGCATAGTTACCTTCCAAAGCCAGGTCTTAGAAATAGTCACTTGTGTGTAGCCTCAGGAGGATCTCAGCCTTGTGTGCTGTAAGGAACCTGAAACAACTCCTTCAGGCAAACAGGAGTATTTTGTTTCCAGGCTGATGCCAAAGAAATTCCAGAATATACATCCATATAAAAGGACTTAAGTTCTCTTGGGGCAGCCACCAATACAACTACTGCTTCCGTACTATTATTCATTACTTGTACTGCTATAGAGCCCCAGGACTGCAATCATATGCCAGAGCTCATTCTGCTACATGATGCTGTACAAACACATAAGCAAGAGTCTTTAGCCTGAGGAGCTCACAATCTGATGGTTAGCTAGTAAAATCACTCAGCCAGAGATGCTGCTGTATAATCTTCCTTGACCATAAACTCACCTTTTATCTCAAGCAGTGTAACGACTAAATATAAAAACCAAATGTAACAACTAAAATAAGGGACTTCTGGATTGCAGTTTGGGAAAAGAGAAAATTAAAGCCTTGCCAAGTTACCCATAAACACAAATGTATTTATACCTGTAAGCACATAGGTACCACCTCAAAAAGCACTTCTTGGACTAGTCCTTGCAAAATCCTGTTCTCTGTCTGTCCTTGAGCTGCTCTCTTTTTTGAAATGCAGATAAATTAGCAGCAATCAGCAGGAGACAGTAGGCATTACTCAGGCCCTCTAATTCTTGGTGACATTCTTAATGATACATCAGATGGCTATAATTCTTCTTAAGGCTCTGTTCACACTAAATCATTCAGTGACCACATTTTTGCAATGCTACTGCATTTCTAGTAACAGACTCGTGAGTGCTAAATACACTTCAATCCACGCACTTGTTAGACCTGCACACTAATAAATATATTTATCTGAACTTTTTTGAAAATACTTTTCTCACCAGATAACTCATAACTTCAGCTTGAAAAAATTGTTTTCATCCCTCAACAACAGAACCCTTTTTATCTCTACACTGAAGAGTTTATTCTACTGTTTTTTCACGCAAGCAGATTTACAACCAAAAAAATATAAAAAAGCAGCTGCATTTCCTAAAGTTTTGATCTGTTTTGGAATGAATCTCCACAGCTGCCAGTCCATAAAGAAGAAAAAAAGGCTACCCATTGCAAATGTTCAGAAAAAGTGTGTGTGCTCTGCAGTATTCAAAGGAGACAGCGATTGAGGTCCCCTCTCAACCACAGCTGAGACAGAAATGTTCAGATTTTTTTTCTTTCAGCAACTTCCAAATCCATGGTTTGTTATTTCTCAGGGAGGGTGCACTGCACATTCAGTACATTCCCGTTTTCTCCCTCCTCTCTATCCACTGTTCTGGTCTTCACTTTCTCCAGTCTCACTTTCCAGTTTTCATTTTCCTTTCCCACAGATTCCTTCTCATCCTTCAGAATACTCTGCCTATTTGGGTTTCTTTTCTTTTTATAACCACAGAGTTCTTTCTTCACTGTCCCTGCCCACATTGTCAGCTTTACCTGGTCAGCCTGGCACAGGAGCCCTGGGAGATCCGAACTTCTTCCAAAGGAAAGAGATGACATGTTTTAGTGACCGACCTGCTGGCCAAGCTTGAATGTGTCACTCCAGACGTGAGCTGACAATGCTTGAATTGGCTTCCCATTTCCACAGCAGGCCAGTTTCCTTTGCACTGGTAAGCCTCCTGCAAAGCTGCAATCTGCATCTTGTAGGGTTGCACAGACTGAAAAACCTCAAATATTTTCTGTGGGATACAGCTCTAACTAAGGGCTCTATTCACCAGAAATGTGATGCCATGGACTTCCACAACCCAGCATGTAGGCAGACTACACTTGATAAATCTCTGTTTATCATAGCTGCAGAAGTCAGCTCTGCTTTTCCAACCTCTTTCTCCCTTAAGATTAGGAAGGTAAAGGTCACATTTTAAAAGACAGGCCTTTAAAACTATTTTTTTAAGTGCTAGCAACTAAACTCTGTTGAAAACATCCCATCCTTTTCCATTAAATTAGGCTGCACTAAATCAACATATTCTTTAAAGAGCTGGTATGTTATTGACAATGGCTTAAGAACTATTCAGTTACACTGATACACAGAGGGTAAAAGAAAACCTCTGCTACTGAAAAAGGAAGCCCCAAAATACAGAACTGCAAATTCCAACATGGGTATGCATTCAGATCATATTCCAACCAAAATTCTTATACTAATTAGAGACTGATTTTTACAAGGCTTCAAATCCTCTGTGCCTCAGGGCTGGGTTACAGATCTACCACTTTTATTCCTCATACTCTTTAGGCAAAGATTCATTTTCTGCTCAAATCAATACAAAGAATCTGTTGCACTCCAGCCGACTCTACACCTTTCCAATACACAGTCATACTCCTTTTTAATGAGACACAAAAGTCCCTTTTTCATCTCAGCAGAGACAGCACAGGGTAGAGGCAAAGCCATCCTAAACCTTGATGGATGGATGTTCCCCACTTTGTACCCAAGAAGAGGATCTGGCTTACTTTCACCATCCATGCTGCCCCTTTTACTAACACAAAGTGTATTTCTTCTTAGCATGCAAAATATGCTCACAGATTTCTTATTCTCTACTTACTCCAAAATCTCAAAGGACAAAAATGCTACCATTAGGCAAGAGGTGAACTTTTAGTTTCTTAAGAGCATATTTGTGCAGTTAAAATGCCATCCTAATCTGCTATCACTCTTTGTTCCACTGGATCTCTCCAGACTTTCCAGGCAAGGACTACACGGCCAATAAGCCTATTCTCCTGACTATGCCTTGGGCTCTGGCAAAGAGCAGCTGAGAAGAAAGACATTTTACATATTCATGATTAAAAGATAACCAATAACCAAGATCCAGATGTTGGTCTCTGCTGGCCAGCGCACAGTGCAATTATTATTCCATTTATAGAAGGAGATGTTGTCCTGCCTTTTCCAGCCAGCCAAAAGGTCTTCTATAAAATGCTTAAATACTCTGAAGAGAGGCATTCAAAACAAGGAACGAAAAGGGAACGAATCGTATTTGCTCCACAATTATTGCATTATAAAATTTTAACATGGCCTCAACCCTGCAGCACTATCCATTCCCACAAACTCCTGGGTTCACTCTGTCAGGGTGAGCTGGGATTTCCCTCTGCGACTCGGCACCAGCTCCCACCCGGGTGCCTGCGGACAGAACTGCAGCACCCAAGTGAAAAGCAAAGCAAAATGTGGGCTAGAAGAGAGGTGAGATCAGCCCCTTCACACCCACAGCCCAGGGCAGCTTCTAATGAGGTCAGCGGGAACAGGCACAAATTGTTTAAGCCAAATGAAGTCCAAAAGCATTATTAAAGCTCTTCTCTCTCTGAGCTTGATCTTGGAAAAACTTCTGAATTTGTTTAAAGAACTGAATAGGATTCTAATTCCCTGCGTTCTTGACAAAGAGCAATCCAGCCAAAGCATAGGCTCTCTTTTGGGGTTTTTTGGTCAGTGAGATTCCGGGTTGGAGGAAAGGGATGGAATAAAAATAAGTAAGGCTGAAAGGCAGAAGGTTTTCAAAGTAGTGAATGTATAAAAATTATAGTTATCAGGTTGAAGAATAGCCCACAGTTTCAACGAACATATTAAGAAAATTTTAACTGTTTTACATCTGGCATCTGACTATCATATTTTAATAACTTTTCTTAATAAATCATCAGTTTAATAAGTCCAGTCTCAATTTATATCAGTAAGCAACATGTTTGGGTTAAAAGCATCCACAATTACATAAAGGAAAAACATGTTAGAGAGGTTAGAAATACTTGGGAAAGTTCTGACCATCACTACAAATGAAAGCCTGTGAAATGTTTAACTTTACACTGAGTAATCAAGACTCTGCACACCAATACCTTATTAATTTTTTTTTCAGCTGTGGACAGGAAAATGTATAAACTATTAATCCATTATATACAGACATTTCCTTTGGGTATTTCTAAACAATGGAAAAACAGAACTTACTGAAGTTTAAAAATAACTTTCTGTCTACCAACATTTCAGTTTACTTTAAAAATATGCTTCTTGCAGACATAGAATCACTATGCATGTAGTTGCCACTTGCTTCCTAACTGTCATAAAAATAATAAAGTTGAAGTTTTGTGTTTCCTATTAACATCACATTTTTATAATTATACTGTGTATGCCATTCTCAAGCATTAGTGGAACTTGACACAAATGTGATTTCTTCCAATTCTTTTGCATTTTCTCCTTTTTCCTTCAACAGTTTCTTATTTCCCAAAATGTACAATATGCAGTAATTTCTGCTTGATTAAATAATCTGATTTTAATTTTATCCTCCCATTATAAACACTGCTTGTTCCCATATAACAAAAACATCATTTATATAACAGAAAAATATTTAGTCAGATCATTCAAACAAAACCCCAAAATTAATAAAGAGAGCTACCCATCAAGAAGTCACTCCTCCTGAAAGTATTCATTTCTTCTCCCACAAAGCCTCAAATCAGATTGCATTCTTAAGGATAGCACAGATCCACCAAACTCCAGATAATTATTAAGTTCCTGGTCCCAAGTTATTACAAATTTTAAGAGAGAACATTTCCAGGAGTTTTGCATGCCCCAAATACATATTTTTTATTATACCACTCTTAGAAACAATGGCACAATTTTGGCTGACGATTTTGCACACAACCAAAGACAAACACACATTACCCCCGAGGCAGACCCCAGACAAATTAAAAGTCAGTGCTTAAAGTCTGATGAAATAACAACAAAACAAAACAACAAAACAAAAACAAAACCAAAAACAAAAACAAACAAACAAAAAACAAACAAACAAAAAAAAACAAAACAAAACAAAACAAAACAAAAAAAAAAAAAAAAAAAAAAAACCAAACAAACCCAGAGCTTACTAGTGTACTGTGTCAGGAAACATTTCCAGCAAGTGACTCTACAAACCTCACCACAAAATAAATTCCTACCAAATTACGTTTGCTTTGGCCTCTGTTAATTTAATGCCATTTGAGTCGAACCTTGCTGGTTTCAGCTTTGTCAGCTCTATCAGGGCTTTCACACACAGGGCCGGAAACTGGGTTAACTTGGATGAGCTGCACAGGAGCAATACAGGGAAAACACTGGCTGCCGACCCATCATCA
Organism: Pseudopipra pipra; assembly: GCF_036250125.1. Classification (NCBI taxonomy): domain Eukaryota; kingdom Metazoa; phylum Chordata; class Aves; order Passeriformes; family Pipridae; genus Pseudopipra; species Pseudopipra pipra. Next base: position 11,238,515 of record NC_087560.1, on the reverse strand, counting down.
CTTCCATTGTCTCACTGTGCTTCCCACATGCATATTGCATGAGCAAAACTCTCCTGGTTCAGAGAAAACCCTCAGACAAGCAGTATGTACTGTAGAGAAAAACTGTATGAAGAAAAGCAAGGATTTCACCCTTCTATTGTTTTAATTTTAAAAGAATAAAAGGAATAAAGGAACATAAAAGGACAAAAATCATTACCCACACCATAGTTCTCTAACGGAGCGGAAGCTTCTGGCACTGCAAAAATATCTCAGAAATTATAGTTTAAGAAATAAAGCTCACTCATTAACTCATTTCCTAAGGGCAGTATTTTCTGCATATCTCCCTTTTTCCCAACATAACATTATATAACAACTTTATTACTGGTTTTATTTAAGACTTAGAAAGCAAAGCTCTGGACAGCAATGCAGTCACCATTAGCTAGTTTAATGGCAAACTGTTCCAAGAATTGTAATTGCATTTCATCCAATTTCCAAATTCACTGCTTTGGTATTGTCTGTATTTGAAGAATTAAAATTTTACAAATTCTTTTTCACAGTATTCATGTGGGAATGATTATGCAATATCCCTTATTTTTAAAATCTGGATTTTTTTTTTTTAAGTTTGAAAACCCATTCAGATATTTGAACCTTAATGGTGTATTACTGAATAGCTCTAAGCTCTCTACAGTGAACAGAATGGTTCAAAACATGAGAAGGAAAAATTTATTAATTTAAAAATAGATGCTGTAAATAGCACTTCTATTAAAAAAATTATAGTTCATCTGTCTATACAAGACTTCTAAGGTAGCTAAAGAATATCACAAACTACTATAAATCTCAGAGTTTTGTATATTAAGATGTTATATTGCAATTCTCAAAAATGCCATGTTAAAAAGAGGGGAATAAATAGTCGGGGATTTTGTTACAAAGCACCAGCAAGCCTTACATTATATACACAACTGGATAGCTGCAATGTTTATAGAAAGCCAGTCATTTAAACCTCCACGGAAAATTCTTAAGTCTTTGTTGCTGACAGTTCAGAAGACAAGGAGAAATAGGCTTTTGCCAGAATTTGCTGTTTTAAGAAAGCAAGACATTCCATTTTTGCTAAACCACTGCCTGAGTTTGTTTACAAATATTTACGATTACCAACAGAAAACATGCAACAAAAGGTGGGGATGATTACAGAAAGAGCCAGAAAACTAATTCAGAAACGGTCTTCTCAGCCAGGTAGCATAAGTTTCTGTTTCTGATTTCACACTCCCTAAAGAACCATTTATTTTTCCAAAGAAAAAACAACACTGGGTTTAGGGATATACTGCCAACACTGAAAAATAAAAAAAATTACTTGCCCAGGGTTCCACTAAATTGCAAAAAGTTCAATAATTTGTACTCTCCCAAGGACTTCACCTCTTTTTATCTTTAACTGTACACGTTGCTGCACTGAGTACAATTACCTGTCAGCTTCTCCTGCTCAGCTGGAGGCAGTTACTGCTTCCCAGGAGTAGCTCCCCTTGTACTTAAACGAGTAATTGTTACAATTCCAGCCTGACACTACCCAGTGCCCACCACCTCCTTTGTGTCCCAGAGCACTTCCACTCGGCCTGTGCACTCCAACAGCTCCCGAAACCCGCGCCAGGTATCTGCAGAGTGTGCTCCCGGGAGAAAGGCCCCAGCATCACCCCACAGGTACTCGGGGTCACCTCTGACAGCCAAGGACAGGGGCAGGGGGGGTGACACAGAGAAGCTCACACCCAGCTCCAGCTCCCCTGGCACTGCCCTGGCCACCCCCTCAACCCACCGCCCCTTCCCTTCCTCCTCCTCCCTGACCCGCTCCTGCTCTTGTCTTTCTGAAGGTTATCTGAACAGGCGGATCATCATCTAGAGACTTTTTTCCCAAATAATCAGTATTTTTAAGCTGCAGATTATCTGCAGTGCAGCTTATATGCAGGGAGACTGCTGTTGTTTAAAATCCCTTTTTCAATAAGATGCATTAGTAAACAAATGTATACTCACACGAGAAAATTATGATCATTCTTATTTTAGACATAAACAGTATTTTATCAAATATAGTTTCATTTAAACCTTACTAATGCTGAATGATTGGGAAAAAAATATCTCTTTTTTTAGCATAAGAGATTTACATCCTTATAAAACTATTTTGCTTTAAATCTCAGGCCTGGCATAGAATAAACTTCTATTCTGCTCAGTTACAAAAGGTATCCACTTACCATTTCTTCTTCTGGGTACAATAATTTCAAGACAAAATTAGGTTTACACTAAGAACGAGTCTCAAATTACTTTAAAAAACAAGAAAAAGGACACATTTCACAGCTTCATGCAATCTTTTTTCCTATGAGTTAACTTTCTTCTTAAGCTGGTTTCTTACTAAACAAGACACCGACATTTTGCATCTCTTCTTTGTGTACGTAAGAACTTGACGGAACTGGGTACACTTACAAAATGCCGCCTTTCCTTAGTGACATTTCTTTAAAGTGATATTTTTTCATGGCATGCTCTTAAAAAGCAATCATATAATCTAGAAAATATGCCATATTTGCAAACTCTTTTGCTCCACTTGCTTCATGGAAAGGAAAAGAGCCCTATTTTCCACAAACGGCTGTGGTTTCCATGTCACTGAAGGGCACATAGCTTGGCTGTACACCCAACCCGCTGAGTCATCAGAAACTGGACTTGGCTGCAGAATGCCATTTTTTGTTAGAGCCACATGTGATTGACACAGACCAACAATCTTGGGTAGAGGGCTCATGCTAATCAGCCACATACACAAACAAGAGCGCTCAACCCACACAAGTTTATCCAATTTGCATGGCCCAGAAAATAGCTTTTCATACCCAGAATGTTGATTTTTAGGACTACCATTTCTTCTCTCTTTTTTTTTACTTCTCCAGTGGTTCAAGAGCCATATTTGTGTCCCTGCCATGAAACACCAAGGAAGCTTTCATTTAAACCCATCTTGTTTTAATACCTAGACTCTAGCACCATTTGCTCTCCAGAGCAGGTAAGACACCAGCAACCTTTGTTGTCATCTGAAGCAGATGACCCTAATTCTGCCAGAAGAGCAGAAGGTCTGTGGCATCTCATTAGGAACACATATATGCCCAAAGTTACCTAAAACTGTACAGCAAATTACCTGTTGTTCATTTCCTAAACTTCTCTCTATTTAAATAATAGTGAAAGCATCAGGGTGTCAGCTGAAAGGTTAATGCTGCTTCAAAAGGAAGAGCATTTGTTACTCTGAGAGGGATCAGCAAAAGCAGCTCTTTGCTACTGTTTTATCTAGAAAATGTTATCTCCTAAATCAAGATTGTGTACTCATGTTTTAATTCAGAAAGTGGAAAAAAAAAATTAGGTGATCTTGAATAGAAAGAGGAGATACATATCACCATGCACATTAAAAAGTTAGAGATTTTTTTCAGTACAATAAGTTAAGGGAGTCTGCAGAGCTTCTCCAGGATTTTATAACGATTGAGGATGTGGGTAAGAGGTATCCGCCCTTACAGCTACCAAAAAATCTTTCAAACAGTGTTCATTTTCCCAAGGAAGGGTATCAGTAAACTGAGTGTCATGAAGGGATGGCTTGCACAGAAGCAATGAAGCAGTCTGAGCCAAAAAGTCTGACTGAACTCTCAGCTTTAGTTAAACTATGCCAGAAATAAATGGGAATAAACAAACAGATTAGGAAAATAAGGCAGAAGAAAGTAATAGGCGTCATTAACATAATCTTCACTGTGAGGAATGGGGCAAATGTAAACTGAAAGGGGCTCCGTGTGTAACAGAGACTATAAAAGGAAGACTGTTTGGTACTAAATCTGTTTTGTGTAGCCTTCTGAAGAAAAAAAACAAAAAACAAAAAACACACTAGCCATCCAAAAACTTTATACCTGGCCCTTGAACAGGTTTGGTCCAAAGAAGAGAAAGAGAGAAAACCCATAAACCTCTGCTAGAGCTTGGAAACTGGGGCCTTTTGAGTTGCTAACTTCGCAGGAAAAGTGAACAATGCTAGAAAGATCAGAGCAAACAGCGTTTCCCTGCCAGACTCTCAGCAATGGCCATGCTGCGCCTCAGGAGCTCAACCTTTGCCGTGGGATAAGAGATCACTGTGGCAGCACAGTCGCCTCCTTTCACAGCTTGAGCCCAGGAACCACAAGGGCCCTGCAAAGGGGGAAACCTCAAACTGGCAGCGTCTAATTTGGTTTTGTTTATGTTCCTATGTTCCCTATTGAACTGCATAGGGCTTAGAATCAACAGCAAAACCCAGCAACCTCCCGTGTACAAACTGCAGAGGCAAAATAACCCCAGAGTAATAATTCCTGCAACAAACCAGAAGAGACAACCAGATCCAGCACCTGGCAGTTGGGACGTGGCCCCAAAGTCCAGTTGGTACAAGGCTCTGCACAGAGACTGGGGTGTGTTTCAGTTTAGCTTGGTGCTGCAGGCTGGGCTTTCTGTCAGACACAGCAGAGGGTCTTTCAGTCTCTGGAATAAAGGGGACAGGCAGCGTGCATGGAGGAAGGACATAAACCTCATAACGAGGTGAAACAGGTTCTCAGTAGAACAGATGTAACAGGGAGGAGAAAGAGCAGAAGAAAAACAACTGTGAAAATAATCCTTTGGGAACAGTTTAACCCTTGACTATTACCAGAATCTCTAATTAACAGATACACTAACTCCAAAACAAGACATGGGTGTCTATCCTCTAACAAGGACAGAGACTGAATAGCTTGGACATGCCACATTAAAAATACTTGACAGCCACTGAAACGTGCCCCACTAGAGAAGCCTTCACAAGCTTCTCAGGAAACTACAAAGTACACAGCATCTGCATAGCAATACACAGTCCTCTCTCACCACAAATTAACATAATTTCATTTTTTCTATGCATCTTAGACCCTTAATGGCTCTCCATAAATTCCCATACAAAAGGCACAGCACATACTGCTGTTAGAAAAGCCCCTTTGCATTCGCTTAAAAGGGACACAAATCAATTAAGAAAGGCAAACCAAAAGATACTGCTTGTCGATTTTCCACAAGATACTTGTGGGACTACCCCAAGTGACCAGGCAGCATGTCCACCAAAAAACACAGTGCAAGCAGGGCCAGCATGTACCTATGCAGCAAGGTATGACCATCATTTACCGGATGAATGCCCAGTATTTGCACGTGAACCAGGATACTTCCCAAAATGGAATAATGAATGGACTTTAGCCCCTCCAGAAAAGAGAGCAATGAAATACTTGAACAATTTAACTAGTCCATGGCTTGCTGCCTGTGGGTGTCCAAGATCCATGAAAGCAGCTGAAAGACAGCATGACCTGTAATGGACACACTATGCTGCAGCCCTGCTCCGGGGTCCAGGCTCAGCACTAGCCTGAGCTGTACACAGAGCTTCTGAAAGAAAATCTCCTCCCCTAGTTCCAAGCTGTACATTCAGGATGCAGAGGCACTGATTTATAGTACTATAATCTTTCCTATTTGTTTTTTTTCCATTAAAGTTTTTTTCTCAATGCTAACAGCAATTTTTGTTGTGGTAATGTAGGATAGCGTGCACAGTGCATTGGTTGGCATGAGCAGTTCCCATCCTTTCAGCACCACCAGGAAGGAGTGCCATGGTTAAAGAGCCAGGAGACATCTCTGTCAGCAGATGGAAAACCCTACCACACACAACTGCTCTCCAATAAAAGATCAGGGTAGCTATCAAAGAGGGACTGCACCACTTTATTGCAGTGACAAACTTTTTCATGACTAATGTTTCATCCATACCTTCAAAAGACACTCTCAAATAATGAATTTTATTGTACTACAAACTACTTGCCTTGTTCATTCCTAGAAGGTAGGAGTGAAAGGAAATAGACTGATGCACCAAAGATTTGGAATTACATTCCTACTTCAAAAGAGCATTTGTATGTTGATAACAACTTCTGTAACAGCAAGAAAACTACAAACAGCAGGAGGCTGGGAAGACAGATAATTCCGGTGACAGACTGCACAGTAAACAAATAAAAATTAAGCAGATATATCTTTCATGTTTCTTTAAACCAAAGATTCATCTTTTCTTGTCTTCACCTCCATGAAGGATTAATCATAACAGAAACTGTATGCAGTTATTGAAGTAAGGAAGTAATAACAGTGAGAGGACATACAAGAGGAATGAAGGGCATAAGCATTTTAAGAGAGCTTTAAAAATTCTATGAGAAATAAGTACTGGTTGATAATATATGGTTTCACTTCAGAGATCCAAATATTGGTATTAAAAGTAAGAAAGCAGAGGAAGTATGTCATATAACATGCAATATTTTTCTTGGAATAGTCAGTAATACATAGCAAGTTGCATAAGCCTCATCAAAACTTCCTAAGGTCTCTTCCTTACCTGGGGAAGAGAACATTGTAGAAGAAGCACTTAGTTGTTTCAGTTTTTTAGTTTGGTTCAAGCTCAGTCACCAATTTAAAAAAAGCACTTTTCTATACATCCGTTGTCTAGGTGATGTTTCTCTGAGACCTAATCTGCTAACTTTGTGGACAAAAACAAGCTTTTACTACTGTTAGCTCTGCAAAACCAATATAACCATGGCTGAGCAAGCTGGAATTTTTATTACTGGCAATGAAGTAAGATTCAGACAGAAAACAGCTTGATTGTCAAACCCAAATGTGCAAGTTAGAAATATTGGCTGCCAGAAAAATCACCTTTTGACTTGTAAACTAAGCAAACTTTTATCAGAAAGAGATTGAGAAAGAACAAGTGCAGAACCTCCTGCTGTCGTTTTTACAGTTACTTCTGGAAACAATTCTACCGTAGGATAACAACCTCTGCCCTCTTCCCTTTCTGCCAGCCTGCATATGCCACTCACACGTGCAGCTGGAGGAGCAAGCTAGAGAGTGCTATAAAGCTTCAAGTATCCCTGAGGTATGTCCAAATCATGCAGGAACACTCAAAGAGATAAGAGACAAAAGAAAAGGTATGCAGCTCCTGGGTGGTTGGAGCTCTGCCCTACTACACTCTGGGCTCTGCCACTGCCCCACTTACAAATTTTCCCATCTTCACAACACCAAAAAGTAAAAGCCTAGAAAACCCCCTTATGGACTTGCTGACCTCCTGTAAGATTCCTGCACGCTGAACTCCCCAACCCTCAGGATTTAATCTGCTCCCGGCAGGAACTGGAATCCTTATTGCACTGCTGGGGACCCGCTATCCCACTTTGTCTGCAGTTCCATCCTCTGTCACAGCCACTGAGTTCTCGTTCAGGCTACACTGAACAAAAAGGGCAGCTCTGGGCTCCTTCCTCATCTTATTAAAGGCTTGATCTCCTCAGCTTTTTGTGAGGGGATCTGCACAGCAGGATGCAGGGTGGTGAGTGCCAAAGCCAGCTCTGACTTGGTTTGCTCAAGGACTGGAAGCACTATCACTGTATCACCACACTACTCTGCACACCAGTCCTGATGCTTACACAGCTCCTCCTGCTGCTGCCCTGGTTGGTCTGGTCATTCAAAACCAATTCATGTTCTTCAGGGTATTATCACTCTACCTCTGCCCTTTAGATACACCAGGAGATTGTTTTACTCGTTCAGATGAGGAAGAATCAAATTGACAAAAGTGAATCCCATGAACACCATCCTCTTCACCTGGATCTAAGACGAGAGTCTCTCCTCCCTCCCCGAAAACAAAAAAAACATTGCCACTTGGCCCATATCAAAACTTCCTTCTGCATCCCAGGAAACAGTTATTTAATCTCTGTGCAGTATCAGATTGAGCCAAGAACACGAGTTACACTACAATCTTTTACATATCTGATTTAATCCCAATTTAGTAATTTAAAACCTAAATAAATAACATTTTTCCTCTGGTATTGGGCCATTCTAAGGTCAGCATTCTGCTACAGAAGGAGCTGCCAGCCCCCTTACCCATCCTTTGGGGACTCCTTTTTCAGAACAAATGTTGACATTGCCCATTCAGGCAGGAAAGAAAAAATGGTTATGAGAAACTGAAGTCTCCACTTGGACCATATTGCTTGAGACCATGTTTTTAGGTATCTTACTATCAAGACCTATTTCAGGTGACTCCAGCACCTCACTTAGGACCCAAGATTTTATCAAAGAAGCCCTTAGTTTTTAAATTTTTAACTATTATTTTTTCCTAACTGCTAGACCTACCATCTCAGGTATTGAGGCTACCATGGGACTCAGCTGTACCAGGCCCCCCAACCCACATTCACTGGCCAGCAGAGCCCCCAAAGGGAAGGGCAGAGGCAGGGAGGAAGGAAGCACAGTAGGCTGTTCCAGTCAACATCAAACAAGAGCACTGGGAATGCTGTGGTTAACTGGTCCCCTGGTTTTGTTTCTGAATATTCCATGCAAATATATAGATATGTGCAATACACCCTTTTGATATAATAAGACTGATTTTTTCCTGAAGTTTATCACTTGTTTGATAGCTTTAGTGTTTTCTTTTTTTACTGTAAATATCTGGGACGCTGGATACCAGTGCTATCATTAATTATGCCAGCAGACAAACAAGTAATCTATTTCTGAACTAAATTACTTCTAATTGCACATGCAACTCTTTCACTCTACTTAAGAATAAAGGAGTTTATGCCTTCTTAAAAAGCACATGTCATTACAGAGAGTGGATTGACAGAGAGTTCATTTCCTGACATCATCATCATCACTATTTTTATTTTATTTTTACATTTGTACTGTGTAAGCACTGAAGTGTACAACAGCCTTATAAACAGACAAGAAAATATGTCACTATCCCAGCGAGTTTACATTCCAAGATGGGATTTCTTGTTAGCGCTAATTCTTTCCACTTTCTCGGACTGATTACCAAAAACAATCACAAAGACCTGTACAAATTATGTGTGCTGCCGCCTGCTAACACAAATAAGATGTATCATTACTTGTTTTTCTTCCTAAATCCCTGTTCCACAACGCAGCATGACCCTCTTCTCTCTGCCCTCCTCAGCAATACCCTTGGAACACAAGTTAACCAACTGAGCTGAACACCCTGAACTCACAAGCACAGCCAGTCATTCCTGGACATTAGCACAGACATCTGAAATCATCAAGCTATTGGAATAAGAAATAGTTTTCAAATATTTTTTATATATTTCCCTTTTGTTTTTTTCAAATATAACATTGATTAAGTCTTTGAGAAACTCATTGCTTCAGCAAAATTGGGCATCATTTGCATCCAGGGGAAAAAAACCCAAAACACAGAAAAGTAACTAACCACAGCTCCAGTCAAAGAAAAAAAAAGCTCCTATAATTTAGACAAAGCTAAACGAGAATTTTTAACATAAAACCCATGTGTAGTCCTTGCCCCACAGTTCTTTATCTGTCATAAAGCAGACAAGCAACACAACGACCTTGACTGACCATTATACATCATTTAAAGTTAACATTTTTCTATTTGACCATCTTATCTCCCTTTATCTTCCTGCCTGAGCAAGGAGACCCACAAGTCATTAAGTAAAATACCATTATAGATCCCAAAAGCCTTTGCCAAGGCACAACGTGATCCGTCTCAAGGATTTTTAAAAGGGGAATCTGGTGGTTTTAAAACGATGGCTGAAATACTGAAGGCCTTTCCCAGACAACTCTGTTTATCTGTATTAGATTTGCTGTAGCTGTCTAAGTTTCTTTTGGGTAATTTCTAATTCTATGATGCCTTTACTTGGAAAGGAGTCATAAAGTTTAGAAATACCCACTTATTAGCCCTAGAAAGCTGCTTTTTTTACTAAGAGCAGCTAGAATAAAGCAATTGCTTTCTCTAAAAAGAGAAGTATTTTCAAAAAGTGAGGAAGTGCAAACCCAAAGATGCACTCCCAACTGTGAATCAACATCACATCAGTGATGTGAGAACAGGCTGGGGACTTCTGATCCCAGGGCATATGAGGATGGTGTGTACCACAGACACTGAGCTTGCTTAGTTTCTGGTTGAAGGATGTCTACCCTGCAAATGCCAGCAAATGCACAATCTATGGACCAACATTGTCATGAGCTTCAAAAATGTCATAGCCTAATGTTTCTAAGGGGGAAGACATTTTGGAAGGATGCTATTAAAAAAAGGCAAAGAAAATTTAAAGAACAGAAAATAAAACATACACATTAACTAGATTTTAGGTTTATTTTCCATGGACTGAACTGGAAAATGACAAAGTGTAAAAGAAATGACTGCTGAGGTTCAAGAGAGCTTCCCCACAACACGCAGGGCTCACTCCACTGTGCTCTACCACGCACACAGGCTGCTTGTCGCCCCAAGAGACCTCAGTGGACTAAAGCCAGCATGGATTACCCTCTGGCTTTTGATCATGATATATCAGACAGGTAAAGAGCAGCCAAAAGCAGCTAAAAACATAACAGCTCTGAGAAAACCAGCCTTTCCATTAACACTATGGGCTTCATGCATCAGCCTGGCTCCAGGATGTGGGTCCAGAGACAGGAGCAAGAGGCTTCAACTCAGAGTCCAGCACATTGCTCTGGTTTACTTGCATAATACCACTTAAACAAAGTATTGCTCCAACTTCAATGCAATTAAGGTGAATGTCAAGTCTCAGTCTATTCACACTATCAACAAACCAAAGAGGAACAGTCTGTGGCCCAAAACCAGGCTGCAGAGTAGGGAGCTCCTGGAAGCAGCTCCATAAGCAGGGTAGAGCACTCCTGCACCACTTTTCAGTCATATCTGTGATGGCCACCAACTCTGCAAGTCCAAGAAAGAATGGGCAGCCCTGAAGGATACTGAAACACGTAGAACAGTTAATTATGTTAGAGAAACAATGAACATGATCCTATGAAAAAAAATGGGAATGAGGACAGTTGTTGAAAGCACATCTGGAGGAAAAGCAACAATTTCTTCCACTCGGTCCTTGTCAAAGAGAAAGCTGTCACAAAACTAGCCTGAGCTTCAATACTTCAGAAAGCCATTTTAAAATCCTATTAAGGAGAAAAATCCATTTCCCTTTCAGATCAAACTTCAGTTTAATCACAACTACTCGTGTAGATATTCCCTTTACAGAGCAAGTATCTGAACAGAAATGATTACAAAAATAGATGAAAAATGTCTAATTTTTATCATGAAATTTTGTCAGCACCAGCTGAATCATAAAAGACTAGGAGTCCACGCTTAATGTCATTTTTGACAGTCTCTATTCATAGTTAAATAACTAAAATTCATATCCACAAACTACAATCAAGCAATCAACTGATTATTTATGTTTTGTGCTATGAAAAGCAAAACTATTTTTCCCTACAATGTTACTTCTTTCTGTTAAGCAACACAAAAACCAACCTAGCATTTAAAATGTCAGTATGGAAAACATTTTAAGCAAAGAACAGCATTGCAGTTTTGAAAGTTGATGAAAAATCATTTTTTGAGCACAGCAGATTAGAAAGAAGTTTACTGCATTTTAGCTGAAGTTAAGAGAAAAAAATATTGGTTTGTTTATTTGTGTTTGTGTACACATCTATGAAAATACTTCTCTAATATCAGATTGATTTATAAAAATGGCCTTTTAAGGGCTATTGACCTTGGTGCAAATGATTAAGAGTACACTGTGTGTACTAAATAAAGATTTTCAGGGAGACATCTGTTTACTAGCTATGCCTCTTTGGAAGCAAGGTTCTATAATTTCTAGGATAGTGTCATATGCCAGTGGGTGGGAAGAAGCTAGACCTTCCTCAAAAGACCTTCACCCAACAAAAGTACCACATTAAAAAAAGCACAGAGAGGACTTGCTAGGAGTTTTATCAGTGAGAGGACATGACACCAAAAATTTATAGATGCATGCATTTATGAGCATTAGAAACATGAAAATGGCAGTCAAAAGTAGATCACAGTGGCAAAAGGAAGAAAAGGGGCTGCAGGAAGAAATGTCTGCAATGTGTGACTGAACAAGTTAAAGAAAAACTACAGAACACCAGGGATGACAAAGTAAGAAGGTTAAGCAGAAATAGGCAGTAAAATCAGGGTTCTGCTGCAGAAGCAACTGTGGTGGGACAACATTTCTATCACAAATTGCCACAATTTGGCATTAAAATCAAATTGTCACCAAATCACACCTGGCAATTCAGTATCTGCCATACTTACTGCATGCATTGTACGTATCATTATATGTATTTGTCTCATATTCAAACATAAATCTGGAATAGTTTCATGAGGTAATTCTTAACATTAAATCAGTTCTAAACAAGGCAATTAACTGAAACTTCAACTTTTCCTTAATAACCTGAAGCTGCAGAATGCAGAGCCACGTACTTAGAGCCTGTTCTGAAGAGCAGCGTACTACAGCAAAAGGCACACAAACAGCAACAGAGGACAAAGGCCACTAACAATCACTTATTTATCCTAATTCAAGGACTGTTCCCCTCAGCTTGTTCTACTGCCTGGTCTAGCCTACAAAGTCCTGCTGGCAAAAAATGCATTTCTTCCCAAAGGTTTGCAAATACCCACATTATGATTTCATACCTCGACCAAACTATTTCCTGTTAAATCCATCTGTCCAAAGAGGAAAAAATTCCAAAAGAGCACCAGTGTGGTGGCAGCATTCAGAGTGCTAGCATGGTTCCTAGTAGTGAGGAGCTCTCACCAATTCTTGCTGCAAAGGCATCGTAAAAGCAGGCAAGTGGCTCATAGACATCTACTGCCAGAAATTATCACAGTCCAAAGGCTCCACAAGGAGGAAGGGGGCTCCATGTGCTGAATGTACCAGGCTCTTGCTTTGCTTCCATTTCACTTGCAGAATCCTGAAGTCCCAGCACACATATAACACAAGTTTCCTGGGAAACTTTCTTATTGCAAATGGAGCTAACATTAGCAAAACTGGTTTTGCTGGTGCACTTTATACCAGTTCCTCAAATTAAACAAGCTATTCTAACAAAAGCATGTTTCCCCTTATCCACTATCACTATATCCATAACAGAGATTTTTCCAGTATAAAACATTATTAAAAATCCTAATTCCTCACTGATACTTCTAGGCTAGGTAACATCCCTCATACAGTCCTGGCCTTGACAGTATTAAGACTTTGCCTAAATCAGAAATGTGTCCTAAGTACAGTTCAACAAGTCAAGAAATACAGGAAAGCTTTCTCTTGTGGAAAAAGCCATACCATTGTATTTGTACTCTCAAATGGCATAAACTACACTGCCACAAGCACAGCTGTATCAGTATTGCTGCAATTAAAGCAAGGCTTTACCCTAGTTATGTCATTAAGAAATCACCAACACGAAGAACAGACCACTGCAATACTGACATTCGAGGTGAGATGAGATGCCTCATCACCTAAGACCCTACACACTTGTTTCTGTAACATATGGGTCCTTTCAGGGTCAAGGGCAGCAGAGGTTTGCAAATGTCTTCGCAACACTATTCGCTCTTTCTCCAAGGCCAAGCTGAAGAAACCCAGCTAGCTGAACTGCAGCCTCCACTGCCTTCGGCAGGTGTTTTAGTAGCGCTCAGACTAAATTTTCTATACTATCAGGAGAGAAAGGGAGGAAGGATAAAGAACAAGAATAAACTAGATCAGTTATTTTATAAAGAAACAGACATCAATGAAAAGAATTGCATATGGATGATGATTTAAAAAAAAAACTGTGAAAAAATACAGTAGCTCTTCAATCAGCATCACACAGGAGCTGCAATCCAGTGACTGTTTTTAAGTGCTTATGCTTCTTAACTCTAAAAATAGAAAAATCTATGAAGCTCCTCAACATGCTGGGACAGCCAGGGGCTTTCTTTAAACACTCTGTTAAATAGCACTCTCTCTTACCACATGAGCTCTTAATTTCTTGGTTCAGAAAAGCACACAGCACTTTCCTACAGTGCATAGCTGGGTATTTCCAGAGCCTGCTTCTTCACACAAAATCTTTGAAAGATGTCTGTTAACTAAACTTGGCTTAATTAAGTTGACAATTTCACAGCTACTTTGAACAGCTCATTAACTGCAGGCTACAGCTTCTTTGCAGCCAAAGCTCCACAATACATCATACAGTGAACCTGCTGACAGGAGGGTACAACTTCCAACTCATGTTTCAAGAGATCAGATTTATTACTGCAGTCCTGCTTCTTCTAAAACCAGTTCAAGCCTCCTTTAACAGATACTGAAAATACTTAGATTTGTAGTACAGAGGTACACAGCGCTGCAGATACAACTCTGCAAAGCCAGCGCTGTCTTACATGGCCTGCCAGGATGATAGTGGTATTGGGGTGAGGACAAGTGGCTGTGGCTGAGCTGCCACAGTTGAGGGTTTACTAAGTCAGGGGGTTGTATTCTATTTAAATTAACCACAAGCTAATTGGCAAACATCCTGTACATACATATATAGCCTCTGGACAGTCTGCTTATTTCTGTTCTAGGACAAAAGTATCTGTAGTAACCAAGTTAGAGCGATCAATTAATCTGCATTTAAGAACTTGTGTTTAAACAAATCATTACCACTGGCCTCAGATCATTCCTCAATACAGAGGTCAAGGTTTCCCAGACCTAACTCAGATTCTTAAGGGTATGAAGACCTCTTGCAACACCCAGCAAAAGCAGAGAGGCAGTGCTGTTAACGACAATCCCTTTACCCTGGCAATCCTCTGTCATGCTTTTTTCTCTACATGAATTGTTTCACTAGTTTACATTAAAAAGCATTAAATTACATTAGGAAGGGCTAAAGGGCCATCCTTTAGAAGAAGCTCCTAGAAATTCTACCTGCTGGCTTGGAACCTCCTGATGTTGGGAAAGATGATGAAAGAAATGCCAAGCCTTTCACCCACATCCATCTCTCTGCAAAATGGAGAGGAAAAAAAAGAGAAAAAAAAAAACAATGAGGCACTCTACAGGTCCTTGTACCTCTTACAAAGTGGCAGGAAGCTAATAGTAGTCAAGCATTTAAAGACTCCCAGGTAATATTTCACATGAGTATTTACTGAGTGTATTGTTACAGGTGTAAGAGGAAACTAGATCCCAAAGTAGTCCAAGTGATTGGCTGCAGCCAGGGAAGTGCTGCTCTGCTTTCAGGTTTGCTCAACACAACACACTTCCTTGGTACCTTTGTCCTGAAATGGAATAGCCCTGGCACAGCAAATCCTAACAAGTGGATGCAACTGGGTACTTCTCTGATCAGTCAGCTGGAATGCCAGTCAGCTGGGGAAAAAATGTAAGGGACCATTGACCAAAAGGATCAGGTTTCCTGATGGGGGATGGTAGTTCTTCTTTGCAGGTCATCCGTGGAGAAAGGGCAAGAGACCACATGACCTCATTGCTAAACACACTTTAGAAAACAACTGGCTGAGGGAGATAATGTCCTTGTTCCAACTGATGATGGAAGAATTTATGAGGCTTCTCAACTTTTTGGGACAAATCACTCTTCCATAACTAGGTAAAGATCCCTGTGGAGACAACTGAGACTTCCACAACTAAACTATACCTCACAGTGGCCTCTGAGTCAAGTGCTGGACCCACCACTTGAAACTCTACACTGGCCTCTGGTCTTGATTTAATTTAGGAGGCAACGACAGTGCAATGTAACATATCAGGGAGGCACCTCTTCACCAGCCTAACTCCTGTGCAAAGAATAAAGGGTTGCAAATCACAGCTACCTCTTAGACTCACAGCCTGTGCTTCCTAGAACAGCTCCAAAGCTCACAGAAAAAATGTAGGCAAAGATTGTCATTCTCTGAATCTGCACCAGGTCTATTTCACTTCCACAATCCTTAAAATTCTCTGGTTTGCTTATATTCTGTATAACAACAAAGCAAGGTTACCCCACAAAGCAAAAAATACCCCATTATCAGTGTCCCACAGCCTTAACAGAGCACAGCAGAAGAGAGTTTATATCGCCTAAAGAGCACAAGAGAGCCTTGTAAGAGCTCTCAGCAACCAGAACAGCCAAGATAAAGTTAGGAGAAAACTCCAGAGCTATGTAACCTCCAAAAAGAAGTCCTTTTTAGTTTAATTGGCAAAATAAGAGATGGTAATTTCAGCTCACTTTTTTTTGACAGTCGAGCTATGAATCTCACTGTAAGTAATTCATAAGAGAGCTCAGATTTTTAGAAAATGCAAACTTCAGTCACACTTCTCTGAAAATTTGGTGCTTGGCAATTTTCCCATGGTCAGTCACACTTTGACTGGGGGCTAAGTCTGAGGATCTGACAGGCCACTAGAATTCCCATATCTCCCGCCAACCTCTGCCCCACCAACTCCCTCTGCCCCACTCCCACTCTGAGGCTTTGCAGTGATACAAAAAAAAAAAAAAAAAAAAAAGAAAAAATCACCTTCCAGCTGTTATAACATACAAACAGTGACAACAGAGTTATGTTTTTCAGTAAAATATCGTAAGCTGATACATCAGTATTTAGCTCTAGGAATCAACAGTATACAGTGCCCAACAGAATTTCTCTTTTTTTATTATTTGCTACCAAACCAGCAGGTTGACACTACTGCCTGTCCTTCGGGGACAAACACTATCTCTGCCCTTCTCACCAAAGCCAGGGGGGAGAGGAATAGCTCAGCTTCCTCACTGAGCAGCTTCATTAGTTCAATGAGTTTTCATTATTATGAACAAGGATCATAAAAGCTAAATCTGTCTTATCTCCAAGAAGTTGGTTCTTGCTACTAGGTACCACTGCCAGAGGCAGATGCTTTTGGAGAAAACTTGGTTCCCAACAGCTACTGCTCTAATGCATTCATTTTAAAGAACTGTAACATGCAATAATATTTCAGAAAACACAAATCCCTCCTAAAAAGTAGGCAGCTGCCCCAAAGTAAAATATTCCGTACTTTGGAAAAGGTAAAATGTGAGATTATTCACTGAAGGAAAAAGTGTCATTGGTAGGCTTAGGGCTGTGACTGACAGCACTACCACAGAATTCAACCTCACTCTCTCATGACAGATCTCGGCTCCATGGTATTACACAGCAAGGAACAAGACCATCATTTCCAGAACTGAGGACATATGATAACATAACTAATTGACAGTGTAAGCAGAACAGCTGTTTCATCTGAAATTCTGCAAAAAGCTGATCCTTTCCAGCCAAAGACAAAAAAACACAAACAAACAAACAAACAATCCCAAATACTAAGTAAATTAAAAGTTCCAGCAGAATCAATGGAAGCATGAAGCAGTGCCTGAGTTCACAGGACTTACTCTTCCTTTTGTTAACAAAACAAAATTTGTTTGGGTTTGCAAAACCCCTTTTGCCTGGCTATGAAGCATTTCATTCCCCTAAAATATCAGTTTTACCCTCAGCTGTTTTTCATCTGCTTTATGTATGAAAGAAACTAGTTTCTCTGGTCATGAAGTCCTCTTCAAAATGCAAACCCATATTTAGTTACAATTCATGTCTCCTGCTTTCTTTTAAAAACTTTCATAGGTTGTTCTTGGTCCCTGCAACAGTATCTGCAGAAACAAATACATCAGCCATTCACACTGGTGCTGTTTCAGCAATAAGTATGTGCTAACACTGGTTTGAAAATTAATTCTCCATTCATGAATTCCACTCAAGAGTACAATTTTTTTACTGCATTTGACAACTTAGCAACTAAGTTTTAAGGACATAAAACTAAAATATTGGTATCAGATTACATGCCAGAACGGTGAAAAATGAGAAGTAAATCAGTATGTTCAGACTGAAGCCAGAAGAGGAACATGAAGAACTCTTCTCATTTTTGTACCTTTAAATAGATGCCTTGCATCTTAGTCCAAAGCACACTCTGCTGACGGCTGTCAGAGACAGAGCACTGCATACATGGACACGGTTTGATCTGAGTGCAGCTCTTATGTTCCTGGGTACACGATGGCCCTGATCCCTCATGACACATAATTAAGATCAAGCATTCAAGTGGAAATAGTAAGTTGGCCAAGGAGCCACACGCTAACCAGGGGAAGTTTGGATCTTCTGATTTCAGTTCACTATCTCTGGCCTTGGCTACACTGTTGCATCACTGCTTACAGAAGAATTCTAAGATGCAAGTCAAGAACTACAAAGGTACAAATAAGTAGGGAAAAAAATTCCTTTTGAATGCTTAGAAATTCAAAGTTATTCTACCTGAAGCACAGCAGCAACCCTTGAGCCCACAGATCTTAATGGGGTTGAAAGACTGTCATTTTGGTAAGAATTTGGCCCACCAAAAAATCTCTTCAGTATTTGAAAATACTACTTTGCTTTGGTTTGAAAAATAAAATGCAGATATTTTGCCATCCACATCCCATGCCATCCACACTTTAGAGTGTGGCAAAGCTCTGGATTCCAGTACTTGTACACTTACATTCTGATACTCATCCTGTGCCAAAATATTTATGTCTGAGTTACCGCTCATGAAAAAGTGCAATTTTTACCAGGCAGTTAAACTGTGTTTAAGGCACATCACTTCTGCTTCAAGTAACTGAAGTAATAGGTGTAGTTGTCCTCAACCATTTGTGGAATTTCTCACCAAACTTATAAAAAGTTATGAAGAAAAAAAAGAAAAAAAAAAACCAACTTAAAAATTAAAAGGAATGGCAGACAGTATTCCAAAAAGAATTCAGATCTGCAAACCAGTCATCTCAGCTCAACATTGATCTTGACCTACCTACCTATCACACAGATACTTCTGTATATTCAAACTTGGAATTAAAATCACTCTGGTAAAATAGAGTTCTGCACTTCAGTTCAGAAGAGACACAACTCTGACAACTCAGTGTGAATGAGGAACATCTACCTGATGATGCAAAAGGATAGATCTCCTAAGTACAGAAAAAATTGTATTCAATGTGGATCAATGTAATTATGCATTAGCATAGTTTTTTCAAACAAGATTCTTATTAAAAAAGGTTTACCCTGCTGATCACTTACTGAGGTTGTTTGTCTGATTAAATTTTATTAGAGATAACACAACCTCAAACTCAAAGACAGAACACGATAGTAAATGTGTAACTTTAAAAATACATCGTCTTTTAGTGGCAAGATGGGGCCTCATAAAGTTTCCACCGCATCCCAGCAGGGAGCTAAAGGTCACTGAAACTCAAAATGAAAAACAATGGGAAGTAGAGGATGTCATTCTTTCACATTTGCCCAGTGATTCTGTGTTTTCTTTGTATGGATTTACTTAGGAAACTGGGAAATCTAAAAAACAACTAAAAGATTTCAAAGTTAACATTTTCCCTTTAACAAGATCAGAAATCCATTCATGTCACAATGTAAAGTGTTTGATTTATAAAGGAAAATACCTCTTAACTTGAAAAAGGCATATAAAATATTTGACGTTTCCTATGCAACTTTCAAATTAATGTGCAAATTAATTCTTCTTTTGCAAAAAAAAATAATTCTCATTTCCAGTAAAGAAACAGACACATCTTAAATCTGTTAAAAATATTATTTAGCAAACATTAATATACATCCTGATTTTTTTTAAAAAATCCCTGAAATAGTATCAATTTAGTTCACTCAGAAATTAAAGATTTATCTGGTGAAAAATACATTTTTCTTTACACCAACAAAAACATTTTATCCTAATTTCTAGGGATCTTGTGCTCAAAAATTGTCTATCATGTAATAGAGTGGCAGAACCAAAAGCCCCCTTTCCTCCTACTTCAAGCAAAGACGAGAATCCTAATTTGAGTCCCCTTGATACTGGAATCAGAGTCTTTTTCATTAGCATTTTATTCCACAAACTGTTTTTATATCTTGAATATTCCTTTTTTATTCCAAGTTGTTTTGCTGTGCAAGGACATCAACTCTCTACTATGCAGACTAGCTTTGAACATTTAAAACACTATCAAAACCCATCTCAAATTACCGTATCAACTACATTCAAAACAGATACAGCAAAATTTTTGTCAACACATTTTCATGTCAAAAAGTAGGTTCTAGCCCTCTTCCTTTCTCCTGGAACAAAGCCATACATGTGGGAGCTGGCTTACAGAATGCTACGCTTTTTACTTTATGCAGAGCAACAGAGTTACAGATTTTACAATGAAGAAGAGAACAGGGCCTGGAAGTTTGATTTGAGGCCAGGAGTACAAGCCATAGTAAAAGAGGACGGTCTGGAAGAATGCATGAATTAGAGACTCCGCTATTTAATTTCACAGCATGTGTAACAACATCATTTATTACATTTTGGCTTTAACATGGATATCAAGAAAGAACCTAAAAGGGGCTTGATGCTGAAATCTTCCAACTCAGCATATTCTGTGAATCTATGATGTTTTTGCAAAGCAGAGGGCTTTAACATCACTTCCTTGATGCCTTTGAAATCCTACAAATAAAACTATTTAGTATGACACACACATTAAAGCTATTCCATTTGTACCTTGCCATCCTGTGCCAATTTAAATTATGGTTAAATGAGGATACCTAATTATTTCACTCAAAGAACAGATAGCAATGTGTACAATGTCACAGGGCCAAGCAAATTCCTAGTGAAGCTCCACTGGATGAATGGGTCTGACACATAAAACACTGCAATTCACATGGAAAACTGAGCTTGGGACATGAAATAACACCCTGTGTGCCATCTTGGAAACATTGCTAACAATGTTTTAATTCCATCCATGGCTGGTAAAACAGTTTACAGTGTG
This sequence comes from Pseudopipra pipra, assembly GCF_036250125.1. Classification (NCBI taxonomy): domain Eukaryota; kingdom Metazoa; phylum Chordata; class Aves; order Passeriformes; family Pipridae; genus Pseudopipra; species Pseudopipra pipra. The sequence goes on along the minus strand of NC_087560.1, from coordinate 11,217,974 downwards.
GGCATATTACATCCATACACACCACCAAAATAGAACACAATGCTAAACTGTTCTCCTATGTGTGCAGGTGCTTCTGTGGCCCCCTGATAAAATGACACCTTACGTAAAGCTTGTATTGAAACTATTTCACCTTGGGGCCAGTCTGCTCATTATCGTATTTGCTTTAAGTTTCTTTCACTTTTTCCTGAGAGCTAATAAAAGCTTTAGCTGTCCGTATCTTGAAATATTCATTTCCTCTTTGAGGACTCATTTGAAAGTCAGTTGACATTCCAACTGCTCAAAAAGTGGAATATTTTCAGTGTATTGTTAGTATTGCTCAAGTAACCCAGTTCTGGAGTCCTTTCTCAATGCGACAGCCAAGAGAGGTGAACAAACGTTCGTATAATAACTAAAACAAAACAGCAATTTATCACTGCTGGTAGTGGCGACTGCTGGATATAACAATTTCAATGGTTGTTAAAAATAATTCTCATTCAAATACCTCTCCCTTTCTTGACACGGACATTTCTTTGAACATGAGGAACAAATACTAAAGCATGCAAAATGGGAAGCAAAACAGTTTCCAAACAGTATTTTTTATAAATTTCAAATGAACTATGAACTTTTCTTAATGAGACATTCTTCATACTCACATAGATTATAAGCATCTTCTAATCTACAATTCATTGAACAAGAAGCATTTGCAAGCTGGCATAACCATTTCACACCTTTAATTTATATTTAAACTTAACATTTTGGATGTAAAATCTGAATTGCTAGCACCTTAAACAGCAAGGCAAAGCTGATAACTTGCATTAGAATTTCACACCACATGTAATAGTGGGAATGGTACAAATGGAGACAGAACTAATTAGTATATCACCTCCCGTTATTCTGCCTGGCTTATAAGTACATTCCACAACTAGAAAATTTTTCACTCTGGATGTACTTACATTTCAATCTGAGCCATACAATTAAGAATACAAAGGGTACAATACAGTAAAAGAAATACCTAGAACTGCAGAAATAAAGGCTTGGTTTTAATACTTCCTCTATTGACCCATTCAGGGGGCAGAAAAGGAAAAGCTTGAAACTTAACTACCTAAAATGGCCAGGGAAGAGACACAAAGCAAGCTCAGACCAGCAGCAGTGAAGAACAATGAAAAGGGTAGAAAGAAGTCAGTTTTTACCAACAGTAAGTACTCAGAAAATTCAGGTTCTAACTGTCCTTATCTCAGTCACCCAAGGAATTGCCCTCAGATGCAGTGACACATTTTGCACAAGTTGGTTTGCATGATCAAGAGAGGTACCAGTAATAATGATTTAAAAATTGAAAACACAGCTTATGCTGTCTCAGTATTGTAGCCATCCATACACTGTGAGTGATTTAGAGGGGTTTTTTTTCCAATTTACATAACAAACAACAAGAAATTTAAAAAAGATAAAAATTAGACTTAAAAGTGAACCCAGTACACATGTTACTACATCACTTCATATGGTAGAAAAATCACACTCCCATCCCCTGAAGAAAGGGTTGAAGCCTTGCAACAACAGCATAAAAAGTAGCAGACTGAAAGTCTGGAGCCGTAAAGACTGAGAAAAGTTCATGTATCTCAGCGTGGGAAGGATCCTCTCAGTGGAAGCAAGGATCTCTGTACAGGAGAGCTGACGTCAGTGGAAGTGGGAGGGAAATGGTGATGGGAGGTTTGTCAGGGAAATGATTGAGGATAGTTTCAGTGGGAACAGGGAGGATTCAAGAGAGGGTGGATGGCCTCAGTGGAAGCATGGACAGAAAGTGTGGGAGTATCTAAGGGAGGGAGCACTCATGTGTTCCAAGGGAAAGGAATTACCAGACAGGGAGGAAAAGAGCAGACAGCTTAATGGACTAAACAACGTGCTGTTAACTGCTGAAATGAGATCCACTTCAGCACTGCAGGTACCATATAGCACACAGCCTCTTATATGCAGAATTATGCAACCACTGTTTTGCAGTGACTGCAAAATTCACAGGCAGTTTCACAAGGTTTGAATGCAGAAAACTTACTGGCTGTAGGGGCAGGGATTCAAACTGTCTGTCCCACATCAGCTGATAAATCAAAAGACTTTCACATTTAGTCCTTCTGGCTTAGGATTCATTTTAATTTAAAATAAAGGAAGTTTGGATTTACTCTCTGATCCCCTTGCACCCAAACACAAATATTTCTGTACTAAATGTACACGACAGGGAGAGTTACACAAAAAAAAAAAGGAAGGAAATCTTACGTACGGAAAAGAATGACAGAGCAAAATCAAGGTGCAATCTATGTACTACAGTGTATAGTAATGCACTGCAGAAGAGTGACACACACACACGATGTTGGGATAGCAGATGATGATGAATACCCAAGACAATTTTAAATAAATGCCCATGAAGTACTTATGCCATTCAGCATTTACTCCACTTATGCCATAGATTAAACAATTATTATTCTAAAGGTGTTTAAGTAGGTTTCTGTAAAGCCAGGAACCTTTACCACAAATTCAACTATGCAAATGTCTGAAAATCATCATTAATATATACAAAAAACCCCCATAATATTACAATTTTGAGCCTGCTTTCTTGAGATTTTTAAAGTTAAAATAAAAATCAGAGAAACTCTCCTTTGCAACAGTACTGGGTAAGTGTAATTTGATATTCTTTATGTAGCACTGGATAATCAAACCTAGATGAAGTCCCTTTATCTAGGTTCTGCTCATCTTTCACTAGTACAGGGTTTAATCTGCAGAGTCAATATATCAAAAATTAAGGGAAGAGTTTTCATGGCTGGTTCATTGTTTGGATATGGCACTTATTCCAAGATGCTCATAAATTTTCAAATAAAAGCCACATATGAAAATACTATTTAAGGAGGGAGATACAGGTGCCATGACTTAAAAGGGCTGCTCCGTTTCTCATGTACTATCACCATACTCACATACACCAGAAATAGGTATTATGGCATTTATCTCTGCATACACACATATTTTCGGGATTGTTCTGCAAATCTGGATGGATAAACTTAGGCTTTTCCATATTAGGAAAGAACAGGTAACTTTCTTAGCTACAGTTTATAAATTGATGCAAATCGCAAAATACAGTATGCTCACACTGCACATCCACAAAATGTTCCTCTGCTATTTTACCAGAAGAAAGATATAGTAAGACATAAACATAAAACCAGAATAAGTTGGGGGGTTAATTAGTAATATATATAAAGCCACTTTACAATTAGCATGGGTTTTTTTCTTTTTCTTACACTTTCTGACTTGAAAAATGTGCACTATAGCTAACAAACTGATTCAATAAAAATTATTGCACTATTATACATGTTTTAATAAACTTAACACTAATGCCAGTCAAAGTGAAAATATGAGATTTACGCATAGGCCAAGTTTTGTTCTTAGCTCTAACACAGTGTTCTCTTGGCTTTAACCTGAACATATATAACAATTTAATTTAAAGTACCTGAAACCAAGTGAAAATGTCATTCAGGACTATTCACACAAATTCTGGGTGACACCATCACTGCCCAAAGCACAAAACGTTTGTAGCGTGCTGTGTTTGTTTGAAGGGATCCCTGGGGCCATGAAGGGTGTAGTGCACACTCTGAAGAATAGCAGTGGTTCTTAGTAACACCCCAATTCTTACAGTTCTTTCTCAAATCAAAAATCCTTTCAGTTACAAAACAGACAAAACATCCTGCCCAATGCTCCTTTTGGCTTCAGGAATTTCAGACTCCTGTCCTTTATTTTCAATGTTCTCACACTATTTCTTTGTAAACAACTTCACCGTACTGTGAAAACTGCTCTCCAGCGATCCCTCACTCCAGCACAATCTCCGAGATAACGGTTATCTGGCACACTAAGAACTGTAAATCTGATCGTACTGTACACACTAAGGATAAAAGCAGAGAATGAAATACCACGATGCTTTACAGCTCTAGAGAGTATTACAGGATTTTGCACATGAAAATAATGCAGATGTGACGTGTCCGACAGATTTTGCATTCAGCTGATTGCAAACAGAACTCGGCTCTCATTCCTCAAAACCCATCTTTCACAGCACTGTGCTTAGAGTGATGACAAGGGCAGAAAATGGGATCGAGTGATAAAAACCTGAGTGACTGCCAATGAGATGACAGCATGCATATGAACCAACAGCAACCCTATAGCGTCTGGCTGAATTATCCAAACCCAATAACAAGAATTTGCACAAAGTTCTTGAAACTGAACAACAAAATTCAACAAAATTAAGACTGCTTCCCACGCGTGCTTCTGGAGACAGGATTTTAGGAGGGGGTTTTCCCTGTAAGCAAGCACACAGGAGACATTCACAGAATATAAATTTTAAGACTATTTTTGGTTTAGATTTTGCTAACATACAATTATAATCACTATTAAAAATTCAGGTAACAAGACAATTGTCTGGATTGTGATGAAAACTTAAGCTTCCTTAGTGTGGTTACTGTGTTAAATAAGCCGTAAGCATGTCTATCGTGTGTGAATAAGGCCGTAAAGTTCATTTCCTGTACACAAAAAATTTAGTTTAATACAACACCATTCAGCTCCACATTCTGTTAGTTAATTGTTAATTCCTCCTCCAACTCGCTACTTACAAAGTGTCTGGTAATTTTCTAGACTTTTTTAAAACTCTTATGAACAGAGGTTACTAAATCTGAAGGAAAACAACTGAGGAAAATCACTCACATAACTGAAGTTAATTATTCCAGGTCAATACTCTAGAAGCCATGCAAGTAAAAATCCTAAGAAAACTACTAATCATTCGAGTTTCTGCTAATCTGCAAAACTCCTGACATTCAGCTAGATCTTGCCTGCATCTCAAGCATGTATCTTATATTTACAGCATGTGTATCTCAGTTCTTATCACAGAACAAGAACAGATCAGCCATGTTATACAATACCCCCTGGGCTGCTACAATTTGATTTTTCTTACACTTGCAATTACTTATTTTTACAAAATAAAAAGTTTCCCCAAGAAAAGCAAAGGCATAATCCAAACCTATAGCATTAGGAACTAAAGTACAACCCACAAACAAACAGCCCATCCATAGAAAGTAAACAAGCGACCGCACCACAAACTGTCTCACTTTAAAGAAAATAATCACAAATTACAATTTTTTTTTCAGTATGTGTCTCTCGACTTCATACAGTCTTGTGGTGTATCTCTACTCAAAAGTATGGGCGCTAACACATGTAAAAAAACCTACAAAAATACCCTATTTGCAGCTACAGACAAGGTCAACAAGTTGTTAATGTAAATCAGTACCCAGAGCAAAACAGGCTGCCGCTCTCCCTTCAACTTTCTGAATGGAAGAGGTACGCAAGCTGATCAGCCCAGCAAGCAGATCGCTTCAGTCTGCGATCTGCCCATGCTTCCAAACAAGACAAGCACAAACAGGACCAAGGGACGACCCAGCACACACACATGAGTTAGGGCAGCTCCCCTGCACGGCAGAGTCCCACCAGGACGGACGGGCCCCTCCAGGTTCAGAAGCAAGACCCGTGCCCCGGCTCCAACGACCGACGAGGTCAATTACACCGCTCTCCTTTCCGGAATTAGGAAAACACATTTTACGGAACGAAGAAAGAGACTTGGGTACCTCTATAAAGTCTTCAAGACACTGATTAGTTTATAAACGAAAGTAACAGCTCAAGCCAGGAAAAGCTCCCCCACAAAGGCAGGGAGACTCCTTGGGTTAAACCGCTACAGCCAACTCCGGTTCTGAGAGAAACAGTGCTCATGTTTAGCACCCTTTTTACCTTAACACTGGATCTGCCGGTCTGGGCCTCTGCCTCCATGCTCTGGCTGTTCTCCCTCTTGTCTTTCTTAGAGGAATTAGTCCTCGCCTCATAAGTGGATGTGTTGTAGCATTTAATGAATAATCCTGGGACGGGGTTGCCTTGCTGCTGTTGAGACATGGTTGTGTTGGTCTGGTGAGGGAAATTGCACTCCTCAGACTCATTGCTACTGTGACAGATCACTCTGCTGTCAGAGAGGTTGGTGCTTGGAACACAGCCCATGCTTTGTGGCCACCTGGGGAATACTTCTAAATTGTATATATATACGTGTATATATATATATGTATATATATATATCTTTCCTTCCCGTTGATATTTTCCCCCTGCTTAATTTTTTTGTTAACAGGTTGAATCTCTTTCCTGCGTCTCAAATACACTCTGAAGCATTGCCATCGGTCCCTTCTATACCACCAGAAACGTGTCTGTTCTCCTCGTCCTCCAGGAAACAGGTCCTTTTATCTCAATCTCAGCAGTGGGCTGGGGAGCTGGAGGGGAGGGAAGGGGGGAAATCAAGAACCGGTCGACTTCGTATTTTCACAGATTATTATTAATTTGTCTAAGCCATCTGAGAATCTTGGTAAGATTTTCTTTCCTTCTGGGAAAAGAAAAAAAAAAAAGAGGGGGGAAAAGCAAAATCAAAAATAATAAAAAAAAAAAAATCCCAAACCCCAAACCGCACACACCCCGGCGTCGGCTCGGCGCTCAGAAGGGCCGGGGGCACAGCACCATCTCCTCCCCCGAGCCCGGAGCACGGCGCATTTTCCACCCGGGCTTGCTCCGCGTTACCGATTAACCCGGGACCGGGCCGGGGGCCGCTCCCCACCTCCGCGTCCGCGCTCCCGCCGAGCAGCGCTCACTCCTCGCGGTCCAGCCCGGCGCTGCGCTGTGCCGGGGGCGTGCTTTGGGGTGTGCTTTGGGGGCCAAAATCAACGGTTTATTAAAAAATAACAACAACAACACGGACCGAAAGCCGCCCGGCCGCCCCGGGGAGCCGGCTGCGCTCCTCACGCCGCGCTGGGCACGTCCCGCGCCGCCTCGGTCGCGGGCGGGCGGGCGGCCGCCGCGGGGGTGACATTCAGGATCCCGTCGTCGGAAGGAAGGAAGAGCCCCCCGTCAGGCGGCAGCGGGGCTCTCCGGCCGCCGCAGCGGCATCCCGGCTCAGTGCCGCGGGGCAGGGGCGGGCCGGGCCGCGGGGAGCCCCCTCGGGAAAGCGGGGCACGGCCCGGAGGGCTTCCCTGAGCCGCGGGGGCAGCCGGCGCGGCGGGCGGAGGCATCAAAGGGCCTCCATGATGCGGTCGGTTTTTTGGGCAGAGAAGTGATGCGAAACGGCGAGGGGGTGAAAAATCAAAAATTAAAAAAAAAAAGGAGAAGGAAAAATTAAAAAGAGCGAGAAGTGAAGGAAAACGATCCTAGCGTCCCATCCCGGCGGCAAGGGCTGCAGCGGCGAGAGCTCTGGTTCCCGGGGCCGTGGTGTCTGCATCCCTCAGCAGGGAAATGCCTGGCTCCCCGCAGCCGCCGTCCCTCGCTCCGCGCTCACCTTGTTATTATTGATGTTCCTCGGCGGCCGCGGCGGCGGCGGCCGCGGCCCCTCCGCCGCCCCGCCCTCCCCGCCCCGCCCCGCGGCTCCCCCCGCGCTGCCCCGGCAGCTCGGCCGCGGCGGAGCCGGCGCAGCGCCCGGCGCGCTGACCTCCGGCCCGCGCTGGCGTCAGTGAGAGCGGCGGCCGCGGCCAATGCGGGACCGCCCGCGCCCCGCCCGCGCCGGCCCCGCACACCGCGTGCGACCGCACCGGCCCGCAGCGCTCAGGGCGCGCGGTGACCCCGGCGCGCTGCCCCGTGAGACACCGGGCTCCCTCCTTCGGGAGCAGGACAGCCGGACGGAGCGCGGAGTCTGTTGCTGCTTCCCATCGTTTTCCTTTCCGAATCTGCCCGTGCCAATTTCTTTGAGAATGTTTTTTTGAAAGCAAAGCCTTGTGAAAAGGGAAGATGGTGCTATGGGTGGAGCCAGGCCCTGGGGCTTGGGAAATTAACTGCAGGCAGACTTTTTCCTGGAATATGTATGTGAAATAAACCTTTTCTGTTTCTATATCGTTTCGAAGTAGCTATATTTCCTTATCATATAGATGTGCTGGGAGACTATATGTCTGTACATACTTTAAGAGAGGAAACGCAGTATTTAAAGCCCTTTAAATGCCCAGGGCAAGGCGAGTTACTACTACAGACAATACGTGTTCCAGAAGTACCAGCTCAAGTGCAGCCCAGGTTCCACGACAGACATATGACACCGTACTCTACCACAGACCACACACAAACTGATGAGCTCCTAAGAGCTCTGTGTTCCACATGTGCCTTTCACTTTCTTCACTATGTCATCTGTAGCTTCTGCTACCTTTATTCTCAATGACTCACAGAGGTGCTTCTCCAAGGTCCTGCCTGTTTTCACTAGCTCAGGAACAGCTCAGAGACAACAGGAGTTCAGGGAAGGCCCAACCAAACTTTAGATTTAGGAACATGGTTAAACCCAAATATCAAAGACATGACTTTTGTCAATAAGCTCCAGCATCTCAGGAGGGAAAAATGATGTATCACAGGAGGAAACAAAATTACTCCAGTTTTGTGCCACAATCACCTCTGTACTCCCCTGTCAGAATTGGTGGGTTTCAGAAGCCAATTCAGCATGAGTACTTCTGTGCATTCCGAACAGCCAGACTTTGAACAGTACCTCAACAACATGACAAGTGCCATCAGGTCATAATTAAAAGCAAAACATGCAGATAAATAATGACTATTGACAGCAAGAATGGCAAGAAGCTCTTCATTCATGTATGTAACAACATCACTTGATGCAGATAAGAGCACCTTATAAGGCTGAGAGATGCAAAGCCAGAAGTCGGTGCTTTTGAGAAATGTGGTTTTTCAGGATAACCACAGTACTTGCACTGTCAAAGTGCTTTTATTTACTTCTCATAATTGCCAGCATTAAAGGCTGGAAAATCGAGTCTTTCCTTTCCCGATGTTTCTGCTACTGTGCAGTTTCAAGTATAAGCAATAGTCACATAAACTTCATCCACCCCATTAATTTAGCTGATCTATACAGCCTGTTAGAACCAGAAAAAGACATCAGCTTCCTGTGCTCTCTCATCACTTTGGACACCCACTTAATATAAGCACTTAACAATAAATGAAGGGAAAGGCTTAACATATCCATTTGAAACAGTGGGCATTGTTTGGAGCAGCATCTTGTCCTCATTCTTTCCTTTATGTTAAACATTATTTACTAGATCCCATTAATAAGAACACACTTAAGTGCAGCTAGAAAAAGGCTGTGTAAGAACAGAATGCTGCATTCCTACTTGTACCATTAACCACAAGTGTGGGCTCTCTTCTTCAGCCTTAATGGATCTGTCAGCGAAACTGCTATTGCACTTTATTTCTGGTGGCACTGGAGGAGTTAAGAGACAGCAAAACTTCATTTTCAGAGCTCCACATTCAGTTTGCAGTGCTGACACCTAGAGTTAAGCTTTCTACTCTGTAAAATAAATGGGTTTGGTTTGCAGGTACACAAAGACAAAATGTACAATTCATGGTGTCATTTCAAAAAATACCAGTATTGGGAACATCCCTGCTTTCCACTTTGAAGTCAAACAAATTCCCACTCAACTAATACCTCCATTTATGCAAATGATAGGCAAATACTGGGGAGTGGGGAAGGGAGGGAGGGGGCACAGGGCATGCTTTGTTTAATATCAGCATGATAAAACAAGAAAGTGTATATGCAAACATCATGTGCATGACCCCTTTGCTCCTTTTTCAGAAGTTTTTCCACAACTATCCCTTGGCAGATTATTACTGATTATTTCTACAGCCTAATTTCAAGAGAAAAAAAAAAGTCCCCATTTGCAAGATTTTCGTATGAGAACTCACACTGCCTTGAATGGGAGGATGAGATGAGCCTGAATAATCCCTTAGTAGTTTAATAAAAGCCATTGAGAAATCACTGGAGTTGTCGTTACACTGAAAAAAATTCAATAAAGACAAAAATTGCTATTTGAACAAGATGCTGGCACAGGCATTGTCTTGCTTCTCTACAATTTGAAAACACTGGTGCTATTTTTATTGCCAATAGAAAAATACAGTTGAAAGTATAGATTTACCCAAAGACTAGAATCAGAGAGAAGGGGTGAAAACATTGAAATTGTTGCCAATGGTAGTGATTTGTCACTACACTGTATGAACTCTGTGGATAAAAGGTCTTGTTCAAGCTTATTGCTGAAGAGGAGCTCAGGAAATGGTGGGCACTATTATTCAAAAAAAAATTAAATCATGCAAAAGAGCAGAGGAAGAATAGGAGTGTAGACACTGGCAGATTAGGGCTGTGGGGGAAGTGTAATGTCAGCACAGAGTCAATGAGGGAGAGGTCAGAAGAGAACTAGTTCTAGGAGACAGCTGAGGAATGAGAAAGTTTATTTATGGAGAATAAGGTTGAATTTCATTCAGGATTGCAGAATAAGAAATAATGCTAGGAAAGAGCTTGGAATGATTCCTATCAGCTTGATCTGCAGACAAATGGGTGCTGGGGAAGATCAAAGTATTTAGAGAAGAAATACATGAGCTTCAAAATTTAAAAGGATCAAAAATTACACTATTCAGCCACATCCCCATCCATCTCACAATTACACTGGATCCTGAATTTTTTGACAAAAGACTGAACAACGCACTGTACCTCAGATCACCACTACTCCCCATGTCTGCTATCCCCCCGCAAATTTCCATAAGCAAAAGCACTTCCCTTGATGTATCAGCAGTATCCATCCATTTCCCACAGACCTTGACCAATTCCCATTGCACATTATAGAAGTTTGTGCATGAGCACTGGGACAGTTCACTCCTGTCAAGCTACACAAAAATGCATATGAAGGCCTAGAGCAAAAGTTAGTTGCCAAAATCCAGTTCTGATAATATTTCAGTACCCAAGACAATGACAGGCAGAATTATGCAGAAGAAATGATGGACTAACATCTGCATGAACAACAAATATCAGTGTGCTTTAAAAAATGTTTGTCCAGCAGTGGCAGAGCAAGCATGACTGCAGTCCTCTGAGCACAAGCAGTAATCTTGATGTGAGATTACTCTATGTTGTTTTAATTGCTTCTCCCCCCAAGTCAGCTACATGTTCCAATTGTGTCTTTTGGCCTTATGAAAAGTTAGGCAATCCTGCTGGTCTCTAGGCCAGTGAAGGAGGCAGTGGGGAGGAGGAGAAGGAGGAACAGTGGAAAATGTGCCAGCACACAAACAGCTGAATGGACTCTACACTGCTAACTACTGACACGTGCAAGCTGTGACAGAGTACGTCTCTCCAGCCCAAGATATTCCAGAAGACGAAACAAGGACCATATGCTGCCTCAGCCACAAGTGAGTATCAGCATTACACCCCACAAGCAGGCCAGGGTACTTCTGCTTGTTTGTGTATAAGCATCAGTATCCTGGAACAGTCATTTTCAGGTGACATGAGACAAGTGTAAAATTTGTCCTGAGAGAGCTCATCCCCAACTCGTGGAATGTACAAAAGTACAATGGGTTTGTTTTCTACACCACTCCCCTGATGTCCTGAAAAACCTCAAAGCAGCTGACGGAAGGGCTGCTCTGATGGCCTGGCAGGCTGTCGAGTTTGCTGTTGTTGTGTAATTGCAATTGCAGAACACAGACAGTTGTCTGTACCACTTGGAAATCAGAGCCTTCAAGGCAGTCTAAGTCAGCAACTTTTTCAGCTCTAGCACCGAAGATGTCCAAGTCTAAAGCTCAGATACTTCATGTACATACAAGTGTCATCACTGTAACTGGTGTCAGAACAGCTTTTGCAGCTGTAGTTTACCCATCACAGTCACTGCTGCTCAGTGGTCAGCAGGACAGACACTTTTTCTAGGACAAAAATGTACCCCCCTTCTCCGCTCTGCCTTCTCTCCACTTTGATTACCTTCTTTGCTGTCCCACATTGTGGCAGTATTTTTCCTAGCCCCATCCTATGCTAAAGATTTGTTTCCCTTTCTGGTATTTCCTAGTCTCTCCTTCTTCTTTCTACTTTCCCCTCAGATCCTTCTGTTTCCTCCTCTAAGTACCCCTTTTGTCATCTGCTTTCTTTTGCCATTTCCACCCCGTAAGATCAAAATCCTTTGCCCAACCCCAAAGTAATTCTCATCTCTATGATCTCCCAAAAGCTCAGTCAAATCCCTTAAAACTCCCACAAAAGCCCCCCCATTTTTTCTGGTTTCACAACTGTCCATCTGTCCAATGCTTCTTAAGTATCCTTCAGCTTTATACTTTCTCTTTTTTGCTTTTTGTAGGCTCTCCCCAAATTGCCCAAAAATTTGTGGGGAAGGGAGGAACAAAGCACTGTTGTCCCCACCCACTCCCCTATAATTATCCTGTGCTTCACAAGCAGTATTATCTGTCTGGCTACACAGCGCCATGCAGCCAGCTGTGACCATAGAGAATTAGCTGTTCCTCTGTTGGAGAATTTTCCCTTCTCTCTTCCTAAGTATTTTTAAGCTAACTTAGATTTATTTAGTATGCAACCTTTTCAGTGGAGTGGTATACCCAATTTTTACACCTTACAGGCCTTGCTGCCTGTTGTCCCTCTGCTTCCCAAGTGTGTTGGATACCCACTCCTAGCCAGCCAGCCTCTGGCCCAGCCCAAGGGCAACCCGGCCTCAGGACCCTTCAGACTCCTAAATTGTTTCCCGATGCCATAACCCCTTATTGTGGCCTGCTGAGATCCAGTAAAAGAAAACAAAAGAAAATCAGTAAAAGAAAAAAGCAACTTGTCTCCTCCATCAGTAGGTCAGTTTTCTTTGGTCATCAAAGCTAGAAGAGCAAGCTCTTAGTCTTTGTAGTCTACCCCAGTAGCTAAAAGATCCATTCAGGTTAATGAGGGGAGACTCACTCAAGGCAGGCTTTCAAAGCCACAGACTCTTTGTCCTGACTCTCTCCCCATTTCCTCTCTCCCAGAACCCCACTGCCACTTTCTTACTTGCTCCTGGTTAACCAGCAGTGTTAATGGCCAGCAGCCCACCTTCCTGGACCAGCATCCTTAACCAAAGACCAAAGGAGTAAGAGTGGCAAAGAGAACAACAAAATACAGAGCTAAAAACTCATCCCTGCTGTATGGCAGCAGCAGAAGTTGAAAAACTCTCCAAAATTCCTTTTTAAGACAGGCTGTACACCTGCAAAACAGACGGCTTTCATGGTTGCTGAATTTATTATTTAAGGAAGAGATCCATCATCTGTGGTCATACTGAGCAGTGATTTATTACTTATTCACAATAGCAAAAAATCCCATGTACTGGCTGTTCCTAGATCATTCAAACGTCTGAAGAATTTATCCTACAAACATATCTGAATATAAGACAGGGAACTGGACCTCATCTGAATTCTTAAAAACTGTTAGCTGTATTCTCAAGTAGATTTCCTTTCTTTGGGCTAAGCAATACCTTTAAATACACTCAGCCATTTCTGACTAGGTACAGTCCTTCCCTGATGTTAAGACTTTCTGTGGAGTGAGGCAGTATCCTTACATATATAAGAAGCTGAACCCTTAATTCACCAAGAGGACCATACCTCACCACCAACAGGTAACCCAGAGATGCTTGTGCAATTGATTACTCTCTCCAAATATACCCCTTTCCCAGGAATGTTTCACATCCAGTTCTTGCATTGCAATCAGGCTCTGTGAGGAATGGTTCATTCACAATTCACACTATTTTCCCAACTGTATTCTTATTTCTGTAAGCTCTCCTCAGGAAAGTTGGGCTTCTTGTCCCTTGCCTGCTTGCAGCTCTGCGTGCAGACAGTTGTAAGGAGGAATGTACAAGAATCTGACCTCTGCGGTGCCATGGCACAGCACTCACAGATCATGACTCTCGTAAACTCCATTTTACAGCTGTCTGCAGATCCAGCTGAGCAGCAGGAAGAACACCACCACAAGGGTTGCAAGAGGACATGACACCCTGCGGAAGAGATAAGGAGAAGCTCCGCTGAGGACAGGTGGAGAAACCAAAGCATGTAAGTTTTCTGGGGGTTGCTATTTAAAAAAGAGAGAGACAGACTCAGGATGTGTTGGGGAGATAAATCTTCTGAGTTTTTGAAAAGGGGAAGGCAGTGCTTGCAGGCTCACTCACCACAGCCCTAACAAACATAAATCTTGCTCACATGGGCACTGTCCTTCCCAACATGCTCACCAAGGCTGGCTGTAGCACAGCTATCACGGAAGGATCTGTCATATTAAGCAGAACAGCACTTGGCAGTTTGTGTGAATTATGGTTACAGCCAGCACAGCTGGGTGCTGCAGGGGTTGACAGGCTCTGTAACATAGGCACAATAGCAAGCACTAAAAAAAAAACAACCAAAAAAAACCCCTCCAAAATGGTTTGGGAACAGAGTTGAAAAATAGTTTTAAAATATGTGCTTTAAATTCATGAGAGACTTCCAAACAGATGGGGCGGGGGATGATCTGATGAACTGAAGGGCCTGATCTCATGGTTTATATCTACCTTGGCAAGACCTTCTGTGTCTGCACTTACTGTGCCCAAGGGAGTGGGTTCCTAATGCTCCATCAAGAAGCTTTTTAGTTCCTCTCACTTGAAATAAGCTGTGATGCCATCTCTCTGTCTCCCTGATATACCTCCAGGGCACAGTTCCCTACTTCCTATGCCTTCACATAGAGGCCTCTCTGGTGGCTGCAGGTACCCAGGAGCAATGTTGCTCCTTCCCTTATCTCTCACATGCTCCAAGTGCCAAATGCACCTTTCCCTACAAACCTAATCTGGTTTACACTGCTGCTTTCAGGGAGTTTCACTCACAATGAATTAAGACAACCAAGTCAGAACAATTGCTCTTAAATTCACTAGCACAACAAGTATACCAATCTGGACAAAGCAACTGAAGATTTGTTCATCTCCTTGCACTCTTAGAAGTTGATTAGGCAAGTGTCAGAGTCGTTTGAGAAGGTCAGGATCATACCATGCACATGACATCTCTTCAGACCCCCAAATCTAAACACTTAAAAGAACCTCACTACAAAAGCTTTTTCCACACACGGCTATGCTTTTTTTCAGGAGGAACAGGAAATCCCAGCAAAATCAATTTTTCGCTGGGGAGAAGTACAGGTATTCAAGAAAAATACTACAAGAGAGAACAGTCTAAATTCATCTCACAGCAGAAACTCTGTGTCCAGCTGCAAGGTATTTCACTGATCATGTAACAGATGATCAAAAGAAAAACAAATTAAAGAAGAAAGTAGCAATATAGCAAATTCCATCCCTCACAGCATTTCCGTTCAAGTTTTTATTAATATTGTAAGCTAAATAACAGAAAAAAAGTTAGTATACAAGGGCTGTTTGGAAGTGCTGTGCTTGGAGAGAGACTGTAGCTGTACATGTTACGTATGATACTTTGACTTCTTTCATGCAGATACTGTTTTTACAAAACAAACCAGAGAAATGCAAACTTTCCTGACTGGCAGCTCAAGCTGTTGAACATTTAAGAATGTAAAAAAAGGCATTAACCTATAGTGACAGTTAGGAAATTTGCATCACTGTGTGAATTACCTGCAACATTAGATGCTCAGACAGAAATCACTGGCACAGGTTTAGGTAAGAGGGAGCAGATCCTCTGATTGCAAGTGCTTTGTAAAACATATTGTTGCTTATTCCTTTGCTGGCTAGCTGTGTTGGCTGTTTCTTAATATGTGGAAGAAAGAAATTAACTTATCCCCAAAAGACATTTTGGGAAGAGAAACAGAATTTTATCAGACTAAATCCACATTGCACAAACACTGGTCTTTCAATATATTTGTACCCCCTGCATTATTGAAATAAATCTGAGGTAGCTTCCACACTACAATATTCTTCAAAAAATAAAGGCAGGAATTATCCAGCTCATCCTCCACTTGAAGAAAATGCGAACTTCTGATAAAAAGTTTACTTTTGTTGCTCTGCCAAGTGCTAGGCCCAGAACTGGGGAGGATTAATAACAGGAATGGGCTGGAGACACGTGATTTAGGCAGCCGTGTTTGCGGTTCGGCTCCTTAGCAAGGTACAGCCTGACCTTAGGTGACTGTGGCTAAAAGGAACAATTATGGAGCTCAGCAGTGGAAAAAAAGGTAAAACAAAAACAGACAGACCGGAGCCATATAACTGAAAGAATTTAAAGTGTTCAGCTAAATTAGGCACGTTCGATTAGAATTCATTACATCCAAGCTTTGTTAAACACTTCAGCGAGAGAAGAACTTCAGAAGAGGTTATAGAAACCATGGATTTCTTCTAGAACAGACGCTGTGCTGCTTCCTTTTATCTCTTGAACAATAAATAAAAGTAAACTTTCTTTTATCTAAAGTTATATGGCCCTATCACAGACATACTGGAACACATCATAAATACTAGTTGATTTATGATTCCAATTCCTATAGATGGGAAAATATTGAGTGACTTGCTCCACATCACCTAGGAAGTATTTGTCACTGCCCAGAAGTAAGGCTGTAAGCTGATTCCCTTCATCAGTCTCCACCTTTTAAAGCTTCAGTGGTTTCTGGGAAATCATATATTTAAGACAGTTAATATAGCCAACTACAATTCCATATTTTTCAAGTGTCTCATAACCTGTGTTCTGCAGTAATGCTTTGCCTCTCCTAGAGTTAGCACATCTTGGTCTGCATCAGTGGGAAACTTTTTGGGGTCAGCCACAGGCTTGAACTGTCTAATGATCATCTAAAAGGCTTTAATCACAATAACTTTCTGATACTTACTGAAGAGTGCGTTTCTCTGAAAGCCAATTTACCAGGAAAATGCTAGTAATAGTCAAGTGATGTAGCATTTAGGGTAGTAGGTTTGCCCCTAGAAAGGAATATCTTCCAGCTTTGTAAGGAATGGGAACTACAGCAGAAAAAGGAGCTAATGTATGGGGAGACATGTGCAGTGGGGTTATTCAGTTTCTGACTTGTATGTGGGGAATAACCTGACACTTTTGAAGAAGCTCAGAAACCCACAGACAACCTTCCCACCGTTTACAAGGAAACAGTTCTCATCTCGGCCTATTTTTTCAACTCTGCTGGTTTAAAAGACTTACTAATTCTTGTCTGAGCATGGAACTGTTGGCATTTTCTGCATAACAGTTCAATTCCTTTTCAAGAGGGACTTTGAGAGCAGCAGTTCTGGCAGGATGGACAGCAGACACAGAGGTGTGCTGATGTGCTCTCTCCCAGCCTGCTGATGGCTCTCTGTGGCCAAATCACCCGGAGTGCCTGAGTGCTGGTACCCAGGCAAGGAACTCTTGGATCAGAAGCAAGTCCACTGAAGCCATTTGAGACGATTTTGGTCCTCTATGTGATGTCTTTCAAATGTTGTTTGTGGGCACAGAAAAACACCAGAGGCATGTCTTTGGGATATAGTCATCAAAACCCAGGCATCTCGGGACACTCACGAATGCCCGCTGCAAGCCACACAACACAGGCCTGCCGCCTGCTGATCTGCTTTGGAGAAAATTGCTGGGGTTGAAGGAATTTATTTTGTTCTGTACTTCAAGGGCCTCCTGTGGCCAGACGGACGGGCCGGATGCAGCTGGAGCACTCCCTCCCTTTCCTGGTGCAGAGCGGAGCCGGGAAGGCCCAGCACGGCTGCCCAGCGACCTGGGATGGCTCACAGCACTGCCCTGGAGACAGTGTTCAGGGGGACAATCCCCAGCCCTTACACATCCCAACTAGCCAGTCAGGAAACTGGTGGGTGGCATCTGTAGCCCCTAGTTCTTCCCACTTAAAGCAGCTACTTAGTCCTCTTTTGAAGTGTGTTTCATGAGTACTGAGTTCTGTGAGTTTAAAATTGGGCTTAGCTAGCCAGGGTGAATGGACCCTGACAAAGGGCTTTTAAGCCTCCTCTATGAAGATACCTGGTATTTTAGGGAACAGGTTAGGACATGACAATAGCTCCTTGCACTGGTACAACTGGTTACTGACTGTAATTCTCAACAAAGACAATAGATTCACGTAACCACAAAATTTAATACATTTATAAGAAGATTCAGTGTTACTTATAAAGACAAGACAACATAGTGTGTTAGCTGGGGCTGGGAAGCCGATTTCACCAGCACATGGCTCCCTCCTCACATAACCAGCTGCTGTGGAGGTCAGCTCATCCTCTTGGATATCCATGCTGCCTCAGACAAGAAAGTACTGTGACCTGATCCAACCCATCAAGCACTGATCCAAACAAGAGATACAGCGCAAAGGACTTCCATATAAGGGGGAAAAAGGAGTTGGGGGAGTTCAGAAGAAAAAGCAGGATCAAAAGGAAAATTTTGTAGTGCAGTTCAACTCTTGTCAACACAGCCTGCACGGTGCCATCTTTGGCACATTATCCCACAGGATAAGAACAAAGCAAGATCCAAAAAGACAATTAAAAGGAAACCACACTATCTGGACAGGACATCTCTTCTGCAGAGCACTAATGATTAACCTTTGGAAACCACAATAATTTATCATTGAAGTAAAAAGTACAGTGAAACCCCAAACAGCATTCACATGAACCAGAAGTAGCCTCTGGCAGAGGTACTGCCTACAGGAAAAGACATACAGATGGTCAGTGTCTGGACATATTATTGGTTCTAGAAACATATTTTGCACCTTAAACAAAAAGGAAAATCCTATGAGATGAAGCTTGAATACCCATTGGAGTATGCCCTGAGACAACTCTGTGAACCATGCAATGAAGGCATCACCACAGTCCAGTTTTAGGGATTCCATTAGTACATTGGAACAAGCAAGGTTATATAACAGAGCTTGGGGTCTCTTTGCAGAAAGCATGAGCTCTCTTACTGTAAATAGTGTAATGCTTGTCTGAGCAAGGGCTGATTGCAGTGCACGGTTTCATTAGCTCACCTCTTGCCATAACAGGTTGCATGGAAATGAAAACAGAAGTTAATGAACTAATTCATTCACTCTGTGTTTAAAAATCCCTCTCTGCCAATGACTCCTAAGTAAACTTTAAAGAAAAGGGTCTGATTCCCCTGCATCTCTGACTTTGAGTACATACACAGTGATCCCTCTTCACAAGGTTATCTTTGATGTAAAGTCACTGTGTGCTGGCCGCTAACTCTGCCTACATCCATTATGGGCACCCCATGTACAATATGCACCTTGCTTTAGCATGCAAGACATTTGGTTCCCAAAAACACGATAGGATGGCTAGAGTAACCACTAACCAGACATGCTGGAATGCCTGAAAGTGTCCAAGATTAGTCATTTGGCAGCAATCCTGGGGAAATGTAGCTTTACATATCCCACTCTGGACAGAAAGGTTTAGTGCTCAGGGCCTTCTGGCAGGCCTGAACCTGATTCCTTCCCTTGCAGTGCACAGCACAGCTTAGATCAGCTGTGGCTATGACATCTAGAGCTGGGATGCAACTGCCACGAAAATCTGGATCATTCATTTTGTCAAATCTATCTCCAGCATATTCTTTACTTCACCAAAAGAAAAAAATCCAAACCAAAACAAACCCTTTCCTACACTTGGCCTTGGTATTTTTTTTTCCTGGATAATTTCAGGTTCTGTGTTTGTCAACTGAAAGGAAAATGCATGTGTCGCATACTCAAGGGTCAGAAATCTGGTGGGTGTTTGTACATTATACAAGAGATCAAAGACTGGAGAAATTTCATTCTAACTTGAGGGCAACAAAACAAGGTTACTGAAGAGCTTGGTCACTGAAGCTTGATGCATGACTTTCATGGACCATCTTATCAGGGCTGGCACCTGGAATCACTCACAAGGAGCATGGCTGGAGCAGCATGGCCTGGTTCATAGGCTCAACCTGCCTGACCCTCAAAAAAACCCAGTTTGCTTGAGCTTAGTGCTGAGCTGAGACAGAATGAATCCCACTGACCCAGGAGCTGGCATGCTCACCGTGGGACCACAGATCTGGCCATCACACTGCTGTGTGGGGCTGCCATGATCTCAGCATTTCTGCTTAGAGCTGCAGAAAATGAACCAGTTAAAACATGCAGAAACCAGCAGCTGTCGTGTTTTTCTCATATTAAGCTGCAGAACTGGCGCCAAGCACTCCCTCACTCAGGACTGCACGGATGATATTGCTCCTTCAATGTATGACATTCATGTGGCATTCCAACAGTGAAAGAAACCAGCACAACCGAATGGATGAATGGAAAAACGAATTGCCTCAAGTTGATTTAAAGGAGATATTTAGTCATGCATGGGAAGGAAAAGAGAGAATAAGTGACTAAAATAGAATGAAGCAATTGGAAACAGCTGATGTTTGATGAAAAGAAAGATATTTTCTGGGGTGAGAAATTTAAAAGCCGTGAGTATTTTGAAAGGGCAAATTATGCATGACTTTTTAATCCTTTAGATGGTGCCAGGTTATCCAGAATCCGCTCCAGAAAGATTTCCGAAACAGTTTATTCTAGAACTAAGCCAAAACCTTCAGCCAACTCTGGAAAATTTTATTTAGAGTCAGACTAACATTTTGTGAGCTCATGTCAGTATTGCAAAACTGCTCCAGCTGAAAGCATGAGGGAATAGTTTTGCTAAGGAACCCCTGAATTTTACCAGGTTTTTTTAAATTATTATTTGCAATAAGAAAAGGCAGGAAAGGAAATTAAAATCCTTAATAAAAGAAAAAAAATTGTAGAAGGGCTGAGTTGCACTTTCTGAGAGAGCCATTACTGTTTCTCCATTTCAGAGAGTGGACAAGTTTCAAGCAGTACTGGAATCAAGTGAGGAGTTTCCTTTACATGAGCTTCCCATTAGTGCACTTCACATAGAGGCAAAAGACAGTTTCACTCACCCCCAACTAGTAGGAATTCAGGTGTCAAACCCCACAGGGCACAAAGATGACACTGGCATGGGTACCAACAAATTACTTTCACAATGCAGCCTTTTTTTAGGCTTTGTGTAAGCTTTTGGGCACATCCAAGTCTGAGGCATCCTAGTCATTCATGTTTCTGGGTCCTCAGCTGCTTTTTTTTTTACTTGGCAAAAGAAGCTAGTGGATAAATGACAGACACTACTTTGTCCCTTTAGTAAATCATTGGCAGATATGGATCAGCATTTTGAGATGTCAGGGACATGGTTTAGTGTTGGACTTGGCTTTGTTGGGTTTATGGTTGGACTCGATGACCTTAAAGGTCTTTTCCACCCTCAATGATTCTATGATTCTATGTATGGACACAGGTAGGAAGCCAACCAGACAGTACAGTACTACTTTATAACAAGTACTGATGTTTTGCTTTCATGAGTGTCCACATCTTTTTAAGTCACAAGTGTGCTGCAATGAGCAAATATAAAGTCAAACACTTGTGGTTATATAAAGCTATATGGCAGAGGAAAAGAGAAACTATGTGAAATCCATGACATCTGGAAAACACTTTCTATATGAAGTCAAAAGACAGTGTACATTGTCAGCCTGGCAAAAAGGACACAGATTTCCCATATAGAAGTCTAAGAAATAAAAAATCAGTAAGTAATAAGTTGACCCAAAAAACAAGGGGGGAGGAAGGGTAACTTCGGAAATTCAAGATAAATTTGGGAAATAACTGTGAACACATACAAAAATTCAAAACAGAAATATATAGCATATTCAAATAAGCTTTGAGCAGAGGGGTTGAACTAGATGATCTCCAGAAGTCCCTTCCAACCTCAACTATTCTATGATTCTGTGAAATGTTTTGCTTTGGTATTTTCTAAATGAAATGGTTTGGGTTTGATTTTTTCTTTTCCAAAATGAAAGAGGACAAACATAAACAGCTTACAAAGCAACAGCAGGCATTCTGTTTGGGACTGAATAAGAACATTTTGCAAAATTTAAGAATCTTCCTCCTAAGCCACCTCAATTTTCTCCAAAGGAACCTCTGCTTTTAGTTTCATTAGACCTATGTTTATATTTCATAGCTGAGGGGGAGGGGTCAGAGTGCAAACAAAAAAACTCACCATTCATCCAGCTCTGCTCCCAACCCCTATTTTCTTATTCACAGATAAACCCTTTCAGATGTACCCCAGTTTCTTCAGGGCTGAAGGTGCAGAGCAGGCGTCTCTGCAGCCAACAATAACAAACAGTAACACCAACTTTGCATGTTTCCATGGCCATGGTGCCCCAGAGACCTCCTCTTTCATCCACATGCTCCTCCCCTCCAAAGCCACCTCATCACCATCTCTGAGGCTAGGGAAGGAGGGCCAGTTCAGCTACACCCACTTTCCAATAGATTTCGTTACTAGGGGGAAGAAGAAGGAGGGAGAAAAAAAAGTTTCTGCTTTTTCATTCTTTCCCCACCTTTCTTGTTCCCTCTGGTCTATTTACTCATCCCATGTGGTTACTGGTGGAAGAGAAACTGTGTCGTCAGAAAGTAGCACAGAGAGCACCCTTGCACAACCAGCAGTTACCAGGATCATGCTCCTGTCCCCAGGGCTGCACGGGCAAAACAGAGCAATATTTTCCAATAAACACTAAAACCACTTGCAGTTAAGCCTTGTGCTTGGTCTGGCATGATAGACACTGCTAGATCAACCACACCAGAGACTGACTCGAGTCCATTTGGGGTCAATGACAGCTTCAGCCAATCCCATGCTCATGGCCAGCACTGAAAAAGGTGCTGCAGAGGCTGGTGGGACTGACAGGAGGTTGGAGGGGCACCCCCGGAACATCCTGCAGCAAAAGAACCACTCCTAGGGGGAAGGTCGGGATTGGTACAAATGAGGCGTGAGGAAAATGCCAGCCTTAGGGAGGGGAGGCAGTGGAGCTCTGCTCATCCTATTAGCACCTGTTTGCTCACACAGCAACACTGCATGAAACAAAGAAAAGGAAATCTCCATTATAATCTCTCATTTTTGGACTAGTCTCCTGCATATTAATTCCTATTGATTGACAAGTGGAACAGCACACATCGATCATCTTGTTAATCAGGTGTTCTTGCAGCAATGCATGAGGCAGTTTAAATAAGCTAGGTTAAGTCCTTGTGTACACAAGGAAGGTATCCTAAGTAAAATGCAGTGGTGAAATGACTTTTTGCAAGGAGTAAGCAGAGATTGTGCACTTTATGTGCTTTGGAAAATTTTACTTCATTTATATCATTTTTAGTGACCTTTGCTTACCATGATGTGGTGTTGTCCCCCAGCTGTGACCGGTTTGGCTTGAAAGTCAAGATTTTGCAAGCCTGACTAGTGAAACCTCCTGAGGCTCTGAGCTCGCAGAGAACTCAGTACCTTCGTTTTGAGGGGACATTTCTTTTATATGGTGTGCATTGGTCATTCAAAATAATGACCACTCGTGAGGCTATTGCTTAGACACACAGCAGTTCTTAGCAGACAGGACTGCTGAGTTACTGTGGCCCATGCTCTGAGAAAAAGATCCCTTCCTCCCCATGGCACTGAAGGAGGAGACACCAGCATTGCCACAGACAAAGAGCACGGATAACAAACAAGGCTGCCCAGCCCCAGAGAGGCACCTCACCACACAGCTGACCCCATTGCCTGACCTCCGAACACAATTACATTTGCAAAAGCATCTAATTTGCAGAAATAGTGCTCAGTCTCAGCTCCTACTGATATCGGCTGCACACATGGGGACACTGAAAACTCAGAGTGGTATCACCAGCACTGTACTTCCCTCTCCCCCATTTACGAGTGTGGCTCAGCCTCTTAGGGACCATAACTGAATCTTTATGAAGACCTTGGATGGGTTTTACTGCAAAACAAAGCTAAGAATGCACATGCACGATTACACCAGGACAATAGCCTAAACTTAACAATCACTTCCTGTAATTGTCCGAGGCAGCCTGTAGAACACAGAATCATCTCACGATAAATCCTTGTTGGTCATTTACCATCATTAATCTATACTGTCAGAATGAATTAGGTGCAGAGGAGCATATTAATTACAATGCAGATGACACTCCAGCTTTAATTATCATGACTTCAAAGTAAACAGTGCCAGTTAATCAACCTCAATACCACGACGGCTGTCGAAGGAAAGTGCTGTTCAGCTGATGGCACTGAAATCCAGCCTGCAGGGTCTGCAGCTACAAAGCTGGCATTCTAGCATTAGTTTTCCAAATTGCTCTCTATTTCTATCCACATTAGTCAGGTTGGTTGGACACTTTTTCCACTGCCTATGACATGCCTTAAATTAGGGGTGACCAAATTTGTCAATATGTAGCAATCTGGCTTTATTTATAGAACACTTCAGATTAAACAGCAAAAGCTCCCCACTGTTTCTTTATGCCTTTTCATTTTGCATTTAATAGCTACTTATTCATTTTACTTACCAACTAGGGCTATGTTTTTATAGCTTGTCATTCCCATTTCAATATTATTTTATGCCATTTTCTGGAGGGCTAGGATTATGGAATACACCTAAACATCTGGACAGTTTGTAAAGCACTGGGAGAGCAGCTGGCAGTGTTACAAAGGCCTCCAAATCCCATCAGCCAAATGCAGCCCTTTTGTTATTGTAGGACCTGAGACAGAAACCCTCAAACTCCACCAGATTCCTCCTGATACTCTCCATATGAATCCCAGCAGGCAGGCAGACTGCTCAATCTGGCTGTTACCAGCATTAGGCTCCTGAGGAGGAGAACAGATAAAGTTGTTCTCCACATCGCAGGACATGAGGAGATGGGCTCACACAGCACAGAGACAGCACAGCAGGAAGGAACACTCCAACAGTAAAGCTACACAAGTGTTGGAGTCCAGTGAGTCTGGGTGGTCTCTAGCAACAGAGGCTTTAAGAATTTGGGGTATCCACTGCAGAGCCAGGGCTCACACAGCCCCTGGGGTGCTGGGTGTCACTCTGCTCTATTACCTGCTGCTTCATACACCTTGTGAAAAACACTCAGTTTTTCCTGACACTGGTGCACAAAATACAGAAGCCTGAGTAGATCCCAGTAGCCTGTGAAATGTCCTGATTTGCTCACTCAAGGAGAGCAAACCAAGGAAATAAGGAGTTACAGAAACAAACCAATAAAGTAAAATTAAGGTGGGGAATTTAATCACTCAGGAGACAGGAAATCCAAGGCTATGGTACCCATAGCAACTAGTATTTGTCCACAGTGTATGGAACATTAACCTTAACCCCATATGCGGAAACAGAAAAAATTATGGGACACATCACATATGAATGCATATTTCATGCAGAGGGTACTCTGTGAGGGCTACTGTGAAAGCAATAATTAAATTTCCTGACTGCAAAGCAGGTATGTTCATGCACAAGCAGCTCTTCTGAGACATGAGCTAACGTCATCAAAGAGAGCTCCCAGCTCCTCCCCACGGTTTAGGCAGGAAAGATTCAATGTCTTGGTTTGGTCATAGTATCATATCCTGTCTTAAAAGCTTCTGGTTGCTGTTTAGATTTTGTTTTGAAAATTGCCATGTGTTGACTTAGGAAATGTTGTGATGTTTCTTCCAGTTGTTGGGTCAACAAGAATTCTGCACTTCTTGTATGTTTTCCTTTTGACCAACTAAAGCAACATTCATCGTTCAACAAGACAGAGGTCCAGTTCCTGCTGGGTGATCATTTTACTCGAATGTGAGAACCAGATTATTGCTGAGTTAGACAGCAAACAAGTTATCAAAACTTGAGAGAGTTTTGCACTTGTCTTGAGCTGAATTTTAACACCTGGCAGGGTGAGGAGTCAGATTACTTACAGCAGGAGCCAAAACCAAAGCCAGACAGATAGACAGCAACTCTGTGGATGGAACTGCTGTCCTTAAGTTTCAATTTTTACATGATCTCAGACAACTGATGACTGGTATATCTATTTTTGCTAAAATTTGGAAGACAAGATTTATGAATATAGAAACAAATGGTGAAAGTAAAACAGCTGAGAAGACTAATTACAATCAGGTGGGAAGGGGAGCTATGGAAACCAGAATTTACTAAAAATTACGTCTGTCTTTGTCACCACCACAGGACACAGAAGCAGGCAGTCTGCTTGATTATAACCTACTGCCAGCTGACATTGGAGGTGCCACGTGCTGTCTCCTCCTCAGGCTGTGCCCCTTGTGCCACAGCCTGAAGGAGGAGAAGGAGAAGGAGGTGTCTCTGTGAGGCTTTGCTGCTCCCTCACACAGCCTTGTCTCACACCTTCCCTGGGTGAAAACACTTGGGTTTAGGCAGAATTAGGTCTGAGCAGGGATTTCAGGTCCTGGTGCCTTAGGAAAACCTGGTGTCAAAGGCAGGATGTTGCCTACCAGAGCTTACTGGCAGCCAGATCCAGGGCCCAGCACCTCCCACATCGAATTTTTCAGCAGAAGCAGGGCCAGACGCTAACCAAGCCCATCACTCTTAATAAAGCCATTTAACACATCCACAGCACCAACCAGCATAGCTCAGGTCTGACCTCTATCACCACTTCTTAGGCAGGTAGATTGAGGCCAAAATCCAGCCATGCACAGAGGGGCTGATGGAGTCCACCAAGCAGCAGCAGCAGCACACTCCAGGGCAGGCTTGGATGCCTGTGTGCTGTGGGGCAGGGGGTGCCTTCACAGGTTCCCCATCCCTGCTCGGTGCCTCACCACACAGGAGGTTTGGGCAGCTCTGACCACAGCTGAGGGGCTGTTTTCTCAGATGGGGCTCCCTGCAGGGGCAAGGAGGGAGCAGAATGAAACACAATAAAACTCTCCTCCTGAGCAGCAGCATCCTCGTGCAGTACTGTGCCAGAGGGCTTCCATCCAGTAGTTTTGGACATATTTCACTGAGTCAAGGCCACATTTATCTAGCAGCAATTCAAAGTGAAGAGATCTCCCACTGCGGAGAAGATTGGTGTTTCTTTCACCTGCACTTCAAAATAAAAGTGCTCACACGAACTCCCTCTGCCGGGAAACCATCTCAGGGCTGTCCCAGACCACGGTCCACAGGCAAAGCCAAGCTAAAGGCACAGCTGGGACAAGCAGCCCGAGAACACTCTGCACAGCCTGGTTCACACCTGCAACCTGGAGATGAGTGAACAGAAAGCAGCAGTGCCTCTCCATGGCCAACATATTTAGAGGTCAGGCTTCCTGGGGCAATTCACCACTCAGATATGCCCTAGGTCACATTCTGCCCACCCTCCTACTTCTTGCTGAAGTCTCTGAAAACCTGAGTCAGCTCCAAAAGAGAGGCTGATGACCCTCACCAGCAACAGCTCACAGGCTTGAAACTCCCCACAGGGCCAGAATAGCCAGAAAGAAATAATTTTACAGGAAGGAAAAAAGTATAAGACACACTTTTTTCAAGTACCCACTGAGGGCAACACAAGAAGGATGCCACAGTCAGACCACCCAATTAAGAGCCACATGGTAACACCAGCATCCTTCATGCAACATCCTGCTCTGGGGAAGGGGAGGACTCCCTTTAACAGTGCTGCCCTTCACTCCTGAAGACACAGGCATGCTCCTGCAGCAGGGCTTTCATTGCTATTGCAAACCCCAGACCAGTCTCATGAGGGCTGGGCTGAAGTTACCAACTTCATTTCCAGAGAGCTGTTAGTAACCTTGGACTCTTCTCACTGTAAGTGTCTTAAATATGAGCTATTTCTCATCAGGGAGAAATCAGGATTTGATACTGCACAGAAATAAGCAGCTGAACAAACCAAATCTTGAGAAATAGCCCTGCATATATTTTCACAGAAGTCATGGCATCTTAGGGAATTAATCTGGTCAGAAACCACAATATCTACATGTTAACCTAAATTGAGGCAGGTTTGAATACTGCTGGAAAATCCCACCCTACAAATAATTTCCATTTCTGAACCTCTGACGTACTGTTTATGGAAAGGTGAAGAAGTGCAGTGATGAGGTAAATGTGTTTATGTGTCACTGTTACCTTTCTACTGTAACAACTTACAGGAATTACTTTACCACTGTATTTATTGCTAATCAAGATCAGCACTGCAGGAGGAGGAATCATTTCTGCCACAAAGTTTGTGCTAAGTCAAGATGTTTTTTTATTCATCACATGAAAGCCATAGCCCAAGCAGACTTATTTGAAGCCTGTTAATGGCTAGAAGTATCCCTTTTCTAGGAGTTTGATCTTCTTTCTTACAAGTGCACACATTTTACCCAGCACCTCTTCTGTAGAGCAGCAAGCACAGTCTGAGCTGCAGCAGAGGAGCAAAGTCAAAGCATTCAGCAAACTCCACTGAACTCCTGTTTGAAGAGTTTCCTCAAAAGCAGCACAAGCTATTTTGCCAGCTAATCTTTCCAGCCTGCAGCTACAGAGCAAAGCGTAGCTGTGGACCTGTGTCAAAGGTGCATTTGTTAACACATTTCCCCTGGAGTGCTAATTAACATTTACATGAAGTACTATTAGAGTGAAAAAGCTTCAACATAAAAACACATTGCAGGGAAATGCAAGGAGCAAATTTCTTCCTCGCCCCCCCTCCCCCCAGATGCAGTGTTCTGTTTGCCCTTCAGGAGCTGGTGAAAATCCAGTTTGTTTTGTAATCTTCTGTTCTCTAAAATCAGATATTTCTGCAAGTTAATAACTAACCAGCTTCTTTTTTATTTAAAAACCTACAAGTGCATTTAAAATTCTATGAAAGCAAGGCCTTGCTGGTGTGAGCCAGCCCTTATGCAAGTCCCTGTGCTGAGCCACAGTACAAGTGTTTCCCAGCCTAACTACAGAAAATGACAGTATTTAATGATAAACACAAATAAAAGAACATCAACACATTTTGCTTAAGACCGAACCCTCTTAAACTAAACACTAAGATAAGACTGAACCCTCTTAAACTAAACACTAAGATAGGAAACACAAACACAAATATTTGTAGCTGGATCTTCAATTGCCTCATTTTGGGAAGGCGACAAAGAGGCTCTAATGAGTAACATTTGTACCCACAATAAGATGCAAAGTTATTTGCAAACACAAATTTGCACTTGAAAGATGCAAAGACAGTTGCTGAGTGGCTGATTAATGAGCTATTCTCAATATTATTTCTCAATATTTATTGAGAAAAAATGTATTATCACATTGAAGTAAAATGGTTAAGACTGCAACCAATATAACTAAAATATGGTGTTTTTTTCTGGAGTAGGGTGGAGTTTTCCCCATTTTTTAAAGGAAAAACTAGAAAATATCAGTTTCACAGAAGGAAAATCATTTTCCATGAGCTGTGAAACAGTAATATGTAAAACTTCACCTAATCTGTGAATTTACAGGTCATGAGAGAGTGCATGTTATTATTCAATATATTCTCTCCTGCCACAGCCATGCATCCTGCCCAGGCTCCCAAGAATTAAAATCTCAGTCTAAAAAAGAGACAATATTCTTGAAACAAGGCACACTTGCAGATGTAGTAAAAATTGACTGAGCAAGTACTTCCAGAAATCAGTTACTAATTCTCTACCTCCACAGAAATGAGGATCCAAGATTAACAGTATGCTGTGAAAATACAGACATTTTGATTGCAAACTGGTCCAGAGTTCTGTGAACATATTCTGCTATTGTTGCCCATTTGCCAAATATTTGGGGTGAATAATTTTCAGCCTTGGTGTTTACAAACTGCTCTCATTGTTTTGTCCCTTTTTTTCCTTCTTTTTTTTTTTCTTGGTGTGTTGCTTCTGCCTTTCAACTGGATATCCAACTTAGTAAACAAGAAAGTAAAAGCAGCAAATGCAACAGCAATGCATGTTTTTGTTAGATATACTCAAGTGAAAGACCCTAAGCACTAATGAGAACGACTGTCTGAGCAGTGCCCTGAGGTGCACCAAGCTCAGCAGATGTTCCAATAGGACAAGGTGATTGAGTTCCTTTCACTTGACCAGCTCTTGAAACCAAACATATTTTCATTAGATACACACATGTCTGTATTCACTAAGAATATTTTTTAAGAAGTAGCAAGCACTCAGATATTTTCAGATTGCCAGTTTCCTAAGTTCTCTGTCTTAATTTCCAGTAATTCCTATGAAGAAAAGGCAGTTCTGAGCCAGAATGTAAACTGGCACATTTCTGATGTCATCTCCCAGAGACTCCTTCTCCAAAGCATGAATGTCTGGACTGAAATTCTGGCCTCAGCACAGGCAACAGCAAAACTTCTACCAGTCCTCTCCAAAATTTGTGAAGAAAATGAATCCCAGTATTTTTGGGCAAACCAAAATGGAGGTAGAATACCCAGCTCCCCAAATCATAATCGTTTAATTTCAAGTAACAGGATGAGATTACTATAAACATGCAAACCTGTCCAAATTGGAAATCTTTCAAATTTCAAGCACAGGAAACAACAAGTTTTTTTTTCAGCCAGGATGTCAGAGTTACCCCCGTGGTTATATGTGAGCCGAGGACAATGTTGTTACATGAGATCAAATTACAAACACAAGCAAACAGAAAACAATCTCTGAACGTCACTGTTCGGTGTTTGACAAAAAGCACAGCTGACCCATTCGAAAGGTTAAATGCTCTCCAATGAGCTCTGGGAGAATATGAGGAGTTTGCTGGACACTGAGTTCCATGCAGTTAAATTGTCAATTTGTTTGCCTAAGTTAATGCTTATCTTACCCTATGCTTGCTATGGTTTTACTAAACACATTTGACCTGCAAATCTTAAAGCAGTGGCTTTGCTAAAATTACAAGAAGTTTCTGGATTTTCCAAACACCTAAGAAAACTATTTTGGTAGTTTCCACGGCACAGAAACCTGTAGTTACTCAGATATTTGAAACTTCCAGCGAGGCGGATGACAGTCGCTTAACCACACACATTACCATTTTATTTCTATGCCTGATGTTTAGCACAACCTTGCTCTAAGAAATTTCTGAAGTTGTTTACAAAGCTGATGCAGAGGTTGTATTCAGTCTGGTCCAAGGGCAATGGTTTACTGAAGTAATTTGTAAACAGCAGAAAGAGATAATAATTTCTGTAATTGTGGGGAGGGAGGGAAAAAGTTCTCACCTTGCACCAAGGACCGTTAGAGACAGAGCTGGTTTCCAAAATATCTGCTCCTTCATTTTCTTCCATGTCTGATTAGTTGCAAAACCTTATTTTCCAATGAAAAACATTAAATCACCCTCCAAGAAAAAGCAAACCAAACCATGAGGCTCTAGTATCCCAGTTTGCGAAAGCCCTGCAGTAAGTCAGACATCAGTTTTATGGTCACTTGTCTAATTCAAGGTTGCAGATCCTGATTCCGTGCTGGATTTCACAGAGCTTGGCCTTTCTTTTAAACCTTGATTGTTCCTCTTGTCAGGCATGTATCTCTCTCAGACCTTCCTTGTGGATCCAGGTTTTCACATAATAAATGGCAAATGTCTACAGCTTCCCAGGTGCTATAGGAGAACTGACACTGAACCTCTGATCATCTCAGGAGAAGCCTGACAACAGAGTGCAATACATGGCCACACCTCTCTGCTGCCAGAGCTGACCTAGACCATAAAATCAGAAGCAAGGTTACCCAGCAACCAAGCATTCAACGTCACTACAGTAATAAAGCCAACTTACATTCAACCTATTGCTTGGGTAGATAAATGTTTTTATTAGAGACAGAAGACCAAAGAAGATGGCAGGGGGCTGAATGTTCTGAGATAAATTAATTTTGATGGATGCAAAGCTCTCAGCAGACATGCATGGGCCACATACAAGCCCACAAAGCTCTGTCTGTGAACACCATTGGGGTAAAACCTTTCAGTATTTCTCCCTAAGGATGTGCAGATCCGTGTGCCCCAGCAGGCTGGGTGGGTAACACCCACAGGGTACCTTGCAGCGGAGATCAAAAGTTCCCATCCAGGTGCCCACAAGACTTCCATCTGCCACATGCTCAGCTTAAAAAATTTCCACTCACTCTCAGAAGTCTACATAAAATAAAGATGAATTTACAAAATAGCCTCCTTTCCCTTCCAGAGTCAGTAAAAATCACGCTATATCATAAGACTGCCTAAAGGAGCTTGCTCAAGCAAATGGATTATTTTTCTCAAGAGTAACCACATACCTAAAGGAGCACACTCAGTTTAGGAAGTGACATTTACCTCCAAACACATGGTATATGTTATAGAGAGGGGCTTCAATAAACATAAATAAAAGCAGGTAACAAAAGATCGATCCTCTTTGTTCTGTTTACACTGCATATCAGGCAGTGCCATTGCAGATAACTGGCGCCCTAAAATTTCGAAACCAACTGTGATCTCTGGCATCTATTTAAAGACAAACATGGCTTCATTTTCAGTGCAGCTACTTGGCCTGCTCAGGAAAGGTCTCCCTTTAAGAATCCCCAAAGCAGAGCAGTCCAGGGTCACTGGCTACTCTGAGAAAGTACGGCCACTTTTTCCTCTCTCTGATATGCAACCCTCCTTGCTGAACAACTCTTCATAAATATCTATGTGGTAGGAGACAACTTTTTTTGGGGGGGGGGGGGGAAACGCAACACTGCAGAAAGATTAAAGTTAATTCTGTCCAAACATTAAATATTTGAATCCAATATTCATAATGGCAGCATCATTAAAAATCAGCAGTACAGAAGTCTGATTTTTAGACCTCTTTCTGCCACTGAAGCACAAAGTGCATAAGTGATTTGGTTGAGATTACTTGCTCAATTATATACTCATCATTAATCACGTGGGATTTTGTGATATATTTCTCAGCACTTTAATTAAAATTGGTCTTTAAGGAGTTTGAGATTACATTTTACAAAACTGTCAGTAACTAGAATAGTCTATCTAGGTTATGACATAATAGTTACAAAGGTCCTCAAACACTGAGTAGGGTATGTCTGACTGAGCCAGGCAAATGTGACAAAACAGGCAAGAAGTATGAGGGTGTAGATCTATCTTTACAGAGAGAGCAAGGCAAACAATGAGTGGAGATTTGGAAACCAGCAATTTGGTTTGTCTTTGCCACTGATTCTGTGATTTTGAGATGTAAATCTAAAGCCCTGTGCCTCAGTTCCCCTCTTGTGATGTAAGACTAGTACAATAGACAATACTCAGTGCTACTATCTCAAAAGAACAGTAAACTGTGCACTGGAGATATTCAATGTCTTCAAACTTGCACCTCTGTCTACTGACAGGTAGGCTCCTCCTATCATTTGCCCACAAAACCCCAAGGAAAACCAAAGCTAACTTATCCCCACATGCACAAGTGTGACACCATCCCAGACTTCTCCCAGTGCCCAGCACAAGCCTACAGTCCTTGAGATCCTGGGAACATGCTCATTTCACTGCAGCAGCACAGTCGAGGAAGTTTTCTGTTTTGAAATTGTTCATATGAACTCACTATCCAAACCAGCAGATAAGCAGATCAAGTACTCCTTTCCCAGCTGGAAGATCCTGCTACAAACGTTCTCCAAGTTTAAACATCACTTTTTGTGATTCCACATGCCCAGGTAATTTTCTGAGAGCCAAAGAGCTTTCACAGCACGGAACCCAACAGTCTCTCCAGAGCTGACCCTGATTTCTGAGACACCTCTGGCCAGCCCTCCCTGCCCAGCTGGGGTCATCTCGAGCTCAGGCAGGGTGCAAGGCAGGAATGGGCTGGGGGGAGGGGGACTTCACCAATCATTGCCCCAGTTATTCACAAGGGCTGTTTATTACAGCAGCTTCAAGGACTCTTTCTTCCAGCTTTCCTTTTACTCTCTTGGGCAAAAATCTCTGATCATTAATTGCCGTTTGAATTTTAGTAGGGCAGGCCTGCCTGAAACATCAAATTGCTTTGCATTTTGTTTTTTCTCTGGTTTCTCTTTACAGGTCACACATTTAGTGACACTAGCTATGTTCCAGAGTAGGCAAATGCAGCCTTCAGAAGTTTGCTTGCATTAAATACCAAGCAAAAGTGCTCTATCTCATTATCCACATAGGTGTCTGTGTTATGTCTTCTGCTTTGATGGCATTCTGTGGCAGTAATTTTCACAGGTTTTTTTGGTTTTGAATTGGCCATTTCCTAATTTAAAACAGAGCATTCAAAGGAAACACTTTCCACATACACAGCATAAGATAAACTTTCCTATAGTTGCTGTGGAGAAGCAAACTCACAAGGTTTTCAGCTTCAACCTTTAGTGTAAACCAGACATCTGTTTTGAGTTGTGTCAGATCACAGGAAGGATAGCCCACAGCTTGGTTTACTCCAAACTAATTTAGGAAATCAGGACTCTCCCGATGGATGAGTCACTAGCTTCTTGGGCAATGACAGGCCAGACACATTTGTCTCTGCAGCTCGGTGGTTTTCCCTTGTAAAACAAGGATGGCGGCTCTTTCCTGCATTGGGAGGTGACTTGTGGCTGGAGGATGTAGCCCCGATACCAAGCCATACTAAACTTTTTAGCCCATTTGTACATCTGCAGTCCTGATGTCGAAGTCCACCAGGAAAGGAAAGGATGAAAAAGAAAAGGGAAAGTGCAGATGGGTCTAAAGATGGCTTTGAAGTACAGCCCAGGAGCAGAGACCAGGAAGTGAGAGCTGTAATTGCAGCCGGGTATCAGTTTCCTTTTTTTATTTCAGGATCGCCCACAGCATGGTGCAGTTTCTCCCTCAGAAAGCAGGCAGGAACAACACTCACCTCTGCAGGAGAACAGGAGCAATTAAATGGAAGGGGCCATAGAGACAAAGCAACTCTTTGCATTTCTAATGCAGAGGCAAGCAGAAGGCACTGTGAACGTGTCTGAAATGACTATTATTTCTTCTGGACCAGCAGGGAAAGCTAAAAACTATTTCTCATTTTATTTCCTACGGAAGTTGCTTTGTATTACTTGCAGGCTCTCCCCCAGTTCCTTGAAATACGGCCAGATTCAAGTAAACTCAATAAGAGGATTCATCAGGTTCACAAAAATAGGTGGTCCAGCAGACAGAAAAGGTCGTGCAAATATCACAGAGTAAAAGACTCCCAGCTGAGTTCACACCAACAAGAACACCCATGTGAGAAGTCACACCAGAGGGAAGGTGCCAGTGCCACAGACGTGGTTCATTTGACATCAGGATGGGAGCAGGTTTATTCCAAGCTGCCCCACACCTGGCAATGCTGAGCCATTAGTGACACCCCAACAGTATTCAAACCTCACGAAGCTGGATGTTCAGCTGAACACATGGTAGATGCAAGCATAAAACTCAGACCTCAGATCTGACAGACCTTTGACCCAAGCCCTGATAAGGCTGCCCGTTATGCAGCCTGCCCTGGCCTGTCACTTCCACGCTGCTGCCTCGAGCAGACGTGTCAAAACAGGGTAATAGACATCAGGCTGTAACTTTAATGCCATTAGCCAACAATAAACAAAGATTTAATTTTTTTTCTTTCCCAAGATAAGCTGCAAGACAGGGATCAGAGCTGCTGTGAGTAAACATGGACTCTTGGTATAGTGAAATAAACTTGTTTGCTCCAGTTAGAAAAGATTTGCGAGCTGAACTCAGAGACCCAAGTTATTTGGGAAATGACAGCATCTTGAAGACCATTGCAAAGGATTTAGGTTTTGGTATTTGCTAGGCATACCTTGAGTGTTTGACCATTATAAATCTCTTCTTGTTTAAGAAAGAAATCTCATTTTGCATGATATTGTGCTTATCTTTTAGCAGAAACAGGGGCAGGATCTAAATATGCTGGTGTTTGCAGAAAGCAGTGGTGCAGTACAGCCTGTCTCTTAGGTTCACAATGAAGAAAATGAGCTACAATTGTGAAATCATTGCCCAACAATTGATAAGGACAACCACTGCAATCCTCTTCCCTGCCTCTTCTTGGCCAGCATCCCAATTACCACACATTACTGAATATATAGAAAAAAGAATGGCAATGTAGTTAAAGTACAAGCCACACACATAGAAGACAGTATTTATCTCATCTTGTTTGGTTTCCTCTTTCACCTTGGCCAAGTCACTCAGTCTTGGCAATTCCTTTTTGTCTCCTTTCATAACTATATTTACCATCCTTCTGACAGCCCTTGAGTTCTCTCAAGGAATGGGGCTTTCTAAACAGGGTTGGGGGAGAGACCCATCCCTTCAAAACAAAGCCAGTACATTGAACAAGAGGCTGCAGGAGACTCTTTTAGCAGGCCTTTGCTTTGCAGAAGAATGAGGTTTCTTCTTGCCATGTTTCAAATCAAGACAGCCATCCCCATTTCACCCTTTTTTACAGGAACTCACTGTGGCACCATAACACCTTGCAGCATTAGATGCCAGCTCCTGATGCCAGCAATCCCAAGAAAAGTCCAGCACACCAGCAGACCAAAGAAATTTAGTTCAGACTTTCTCACCCTGAAATGAAGGGGGATGTGTGAAATTTCTCAGTTTTCAACATTCATGACTCTTGGGAACAGCAAGCCCACACCCACTGTTGCCACTGCCATACCAAAGGACGCAATGACTATTTTTTCCCATGAGAGGAAAGCCTGTGGTAAACCAAATACTTGTATGTATTAAGCACTAGATAAATACTGCTGAAGTGTTAAGTAATGGTATTGTCAATGATATTTAAAAAAACCAAGGGTATTATTGCTACACGGATGTCACACACCCAGTGGCATCATATTGCTCACTGGTCAACTGCAGAACAAAACCTGACAGTTCTGGTATAAGTTTTATGTGAGCTGTGTAACAGAGCCTGGGGTCACCGAACTGTAGCTCCCTTGAACACAGTTCAGTATTCCAGCTGGCTAGGGCC
Organism: Pseudopipra pipra; assembly: GCF_036250125.1. Classification (NCBI taxonomy): domain Eukaryota; kingdom Metazoa; phylum Chordata; class Aves; order Passeriformes; family Pipridae; genus Pseudopipra; species Pseudopipra pipra. The sequence continues at coordinate 11,181,565 of NC_087560.1, read as the reverse complement.
AAACTCTACCCAACAGCCCCATAAACATCAAGTCACCTAATAGTTATTTCAATGCCCTGCTGACTCAGAAGTAATACAGACAAAAGAGTAAACAAGAGAGATTTTGTTTGAATTTAAATTTGCTGTGGAAAAGCGCAGCACTGATGTACCACCAAGATGATATTTCAATTTGCAAAAGAAATAATGTGCAATTTGCAAGCAATTGCTGCTTCTGTAAAAACTTAAATTCTGTTTCATCCTAGTGACTTGGAATTTCTCAAGGGTAACATGAATAGATTCCTGTTCATTTTAAATTCTAGTTCTTCCAAACACATTTTGTATTTCTAAGAGCAAGCAGTATATTTTCACCAACAGAAGGAAATACTCTAGCAGTAATCTGAGGGAACAGGAACTGCCAGGATAGACCACATCATCCACAGAAATCTCACCTGTATTGGAGTTCAATAAAATATCAACATTTGCTCTTAATTTCCTGTAAAGAAGGAGGCATAACTGAGCCCCAAGAAGGTATCTAAAAGAATGGGGAATTACCCTATAAATCTATGGCTTTTGAGCCATAGTCTTAAAATTAATGACTGTGTCAAAACTTTTTTTGTGGTTCTTAGTCCATGTGAGGGAGGTCTAAAAAGGCAGAGATCAATTCTCTTTTGGCCCTAATTTAATTTCTTACAATCTATGCAAGCCTAAACAATACAGCCAGCCCTTGAGGAAATGTCTGACTGTGTCCCTGCACTCAGAGCACTTGTTTTCACATGTATAGATATGTACTTTTTGATGTTGAGAAATAGTACTTTATGTATTATCAAACAAATGATACCTACCCCTGAGAAAAAATTTGAGGTGTTTTCACTGACTTTGATCGAAACATCATCAGGAACAAAATTAATAAATAGAAATCGTTCTAAAACATTCCTTAGGACAGACTGGAAGAAAGCTACTGGCGTCTCAGCAGCACCCTCTAGTGCTGCTGTGGCTGGGCTTTGACAGCACTTCCTAGATAAAATCTGGCATCTGGTGTGAGGATGCAACTTCGCTTGTCCTTGAGTGGATGGTCCCCGAGGTCTCCCTGCTGGCCAAAACCTGGCATATGGGGTCCTGACTACTGAGAGCCCTGTGCTCATCACATGCCACGGGCCAAAGGGGGCCAGGCCCTGGTGTGGGTGGAAACCACCAAGGACTGATGAGTGGGATCAGTCCTCGCTACTCTGTGCAAGCTGACAAACATCTCCCACATCTTTCATCAGCTTTTGTGGTTGACCACGGTGCCACATGGGCTGGGATATTCCTTGGCTCAGTTGGGGTCACTGTCCCAGCTGTATTCCCTCCCAGCTTCTTGTGCACCCCCAGCCTCCTCACTGGTGGTTGAGGAGCAGGAAAGGCCTTGGCTCTGTGTAAGCTCTGCTCAGCAGTAACTACAACATCCCTGTGTTATCAGCTCTGCTTCCAGCACAAACCCAAAACAAAGCCCCATACCAGGTACTGTGAAGGAATTAACTATGTCCCAGCCAAAACCAGCACACAAGTCACAACAAAATAGGTACATAAGTCTAGGTCCATAAATGAGCCAAACATTCATCTGCCACAGTGGCAAACATAAAATAAAAAGATGGAGGCAAGACTGAGTATGTAGAACCTGGGTGGGTGAGATACCAACTTTAGAAGAAGAAGGTTAAGTATGACTTTAAAAAAACAGTTAATGCTCTCCTAAAGTCATGGAGCAGCGGAAGGGCAACCAAGCACAATGACTACTCTTTCTCTACCTCATTCCCTATAGCTGGAGGGAAAGCCCAGAAAGAATTACATTGTCTTAAATGCTGTGAACAGACAAACTCATCCAAATCCATTAACAACTCAGCCTTCATCCCATCACATGCAATTTTCAGAATATGCTTTTCTCCAAGTATATGGCACTGCAGCATCTGACACCTGAAACAGATGAAGATCCAAAACTCCTTAAGGTAAGTACTGGACTGGTAAAAACAAAGAAAAAAATCTCACATCACTGTAGCTCTGCTCTGACGCAGTAGGACAGGTGTATTATGCATCAGGAAACAACACCAATAAGATGCCAACACAGAAACACAAACCAGAATTTCTACACTTTTTTCTACATGGGAACCTGCAGAAACACACTTAAGCATCATCCATGTAGATAACAGATAGATCAATGTACCCAAGGAAATACCTTAGTCTCTGCCAGCTACAATCACCTTCGTGTTATCCTGTCTGGGTCTCAGATAAATAGTTTCCCCCTCATTCTTGTCCTTTGAGACACAGAGGGAGCAGGGAGAGGGTGTAAACTGTTACAGAGCATGCCTTGGATTTTGCTAGCTTATTTTTTGTGAGGCTGCCCAATTAATCACACTCCCAAGCTTATGAAAATAACATAGCAGTAAAAAACAGTTTGGAAGGTTCTGTTTCTCATTCATATATTTGACTTCATTAAGTCATGAATTGTGATAATTTGCTATAAACTAATGAATGAACCACTAACTTGGGACATCATTCATTATCATGAAGCTATTTCCTGCCTGCTTAATTAAGCTCAGAGAATGCTCTAGCAGAAGGAAAGAAAAAGCAGACCCTCTTGGGAAGTGATAAACACCAGAGACAGGGTATCCTGACATTTTCAGCACAGCTAAACACACCGGGTTTCTCCCTAGCAAGAATAAAGAGCCTCCAATAGTATGGGAGAGTGGAACAGGGAATTCAACTCTAGCAACATCTTCAACTAGCAGAAATATATGTGGACCCAACATTCAGATTTCCACCAACACTGCATAACACCAGAGAAAAAAATATTTCCTGCAGTGGCCCTAATTTTTGATCTAAAAACCAAGACTAATTTTACACAGAGACAAGTAGACATCAGCCTCCCTTCTTAAGCATTAACATCACAGTTGTGGAACTGTCCACCAGGCTTTCCAGTTTGGGTTATTACTCATATAGATGCCAAGAAATGGAGCCAAAAGAGAGTGTTTTAAGCTAGAGAGCAGAAATATTCAGGAGGTACTGAAACAAGAAACAACCATTTTCTGCTTGGAAAGACACAGCACAAAGCAACTGATTGCAGAAAACCATTCTTCCCCTCTTGCTCACTGAGTAGGGCAAACGCCCCCTCATTCCCCCAGTCTGTAGCACTGCCAACCACAAACAACAGATACACAGCAGGAGACTTTGCCTCAGAGACTTTACCTTCTTTCCACATCCTCTCTGGATTGGCGCTGGTACTTCAGGAATTGTATCTTCTCTAAAAAACAGGCACGAAGAATCCTTATTACAGGCATCCATGCAAGTACACATGCCTTCTCATGACCAGGGAGCTTACTAGAGCCGGGTTTCAGCAGCAAAATGGAAGGAAAATCCTAGTTCCCCAGGGCCCCCGCCCAGGGAGGGGTTGGCTAATTCCCTGCAGCTGAGCTGAGCCCACCCTGAAAACCTCTCTGTGCATTAGGCAACTGATTTATCATCATTCCTTACAGCTGTAACTGATGCAGTGTTTTGGGCCTCCCAGTCAGGTCTGTCTTTCTGCTGCTTCTTTTGAGGTACCATCTATTATGGAAGCTGAAGCTGATTTTATCTGAAGCAATAGCAAGTATTTAAGGCCTTCACAGCCAGTGAAAAACGAATTATGGAGAATTCAAGTCCAGCCCACATTCAGTTTGCTTTATTTACACATAAACTGCAGCCTGAAACAGAGGTGGTCAAGCACCATCATGCCTGCTTCCTCTGGCCAATAGTATCCTGCTGCCCACATGTAATTTGGCTTCATGAAATTGCTTGTAATTCAATATTGGAGCAGAAACCAAGCCCTTCTGTTTCTCACTGTAGATTCCTATTTCCAGGTTCTTGTCTAACCAAAGCCAACTATGACATAGGCTGACCTCCCTCTCTGTAAGAATAAAAATAACTTGGAAGATTATATGTATAAGGGTTATGTGGCAGCACCCACCATAACACTATTATGTATCACGTTCCCTCCATCATTCCTCTGAAGGTTGTGCTGTTTCTATATCACTCCTGAGTGGGCTACTGGGGAAAATGGTGCTTCTTAACAGTGTTTTTCAATACATAGAGAAAGCCCAGTAGAGCTTTAAAATCTACCTTTGAACTTTTTTTATCATTGCATTCCACTTCATAAATTCTCTCCTATAGCTGCACAATCTCCAAATAACACTGATAGAACAGAAGAAAATGCGAGACAGGGCAATTTTACATTTGGCAATACAGACATGCATATCCACCCCAGGGACATTTGTAAACATACCTGTGAATAGAGTCTTATGGTCCCTGTACTGGTGGGAAAATATTGCTGTTCCAGCAGAGATACAAACTTTGTCCTCCCTGGACTTGTGCTGCAGGAGGCTTAGACAGAATCCCACAGGGTTCCCAAATAATCCTTGCTTCTGTAGGCTGGAGCAGTTCCCAGGCACTTACTGTTTAACCATTGCTGTACCTTATGGAGTACCCAAGCATAGTTCTCTTGCAACTTAACATGGAAATGGACTGACTGACTTACTGATTTATGGTCAGTGAAGAAGTCAGGTCTGAAAAAGTCTCAAAAATATTCATGTCACCAGACTGTCCTCTGTCCCAAAACAATGGCAGTAATGCCTCCTCCTGTCAGTGCATTCCTGGTAGCGTGTCTCTACAATCTGTATTCTGGCACTACTGCTGGACAGAAAGCTCATATGGAACACCTCCCTGGAATTTCTTGTTGAAGGAAAGAAGACTTAAAAAACAAGTCTATTCCCAAATCAGTCAAAGCATTCATGGATTAGGTAAAAGAACTTGTATTACTGACAGCAAAAAAAAAAAAAAAAATCTTCAGAAGCAGTGGTGGTATCAAAGCAGAAAGTCTTGCTACTGTGTGCGTAATTTCAGATTTTAATAAAAGAGCATTTGATAAGGGATAAACAAAACAGCTGGGGAAAGGCTGAAATGTTTATAAAGTCAGAGTTTCATCTATAACATTGTATGCAAATATAGTCTCCTTAGTCCTGGAGGCATCCAGGGTACATGTGTCTGGTTACTAATCCACACTTGGCCAGTTTCTAATGGTTTTAGCCATACCTGGTGATATCTTATGCCAAGCACAGAGACACAGACGTGATTTGGGCACTTCAACTTGCAGAACAATGGGAAAGAGGACCTGCTGTGTGTGCTCCTCTAATGCAGCTGTCCAGCTCCAGTGCCAATATTGGAAAACATACCCTGGTTACAGGAAGACTCAGATGAATTCCCGTTGTCCAAAGAGCCTTGATTTTAGAGAGAAAAGAGGGACCATCTCTATCCTGGTCAAGTGCTGGCAGCTGCCTAATTAGATCTTCCAATTTGGCATGTCTCAAAGCATTCTAGATTGTTGGTATTCGACCAGTTTAGCCCTACCCAACTCTAAAATATGGACATACAGCTTATACGTGAGCATGTCATATCTGACACCTTTTCTGTCAAGGTGCACTGCATTGTAAAAGTAGTTTCCTCCACATTCTCTTAAGAAACATCTATTAGTGTTACTTTCCCCCACCAGTCATACTTATGTGAAAAACAGAAGTAGAAACATACCATATGAAGAACACACTACAAAGGTTTTCTGCATTGTACAAGTGTCTGTTACGTGTGTATTTTGTCTCCATCCAGACATTTCATACTTAGTCATTTTCAGAAAAACAAATTGAGAATGCAAAAAACTTTATTAGCATAAAAAGTACATAGTCAGTAATCAGTACTCAAATTCCTTCATGGCATCTGGCATGTTTTGATACATCTTTCTGTATCTGGTACAGCTGAAGGAAGACAGGGTTGTAAGGTGTCAGAAGTTTAAGGTTGGGGTTTTGTTTTGTGCCTTTTTTTAAGTTATGTAAACAACTCAGTGTGAAACCTGTACAAGCAGAATAAAAGTTAAATAAAACCCTAATTCAGCAATACAAAAAGCAATATAAAAAAGTATTCAGGTGCATGACATGCATCAGAAGAAAATGCAAAAGTACATGGCAAGTGAACATGTCTTAGATCATACTGGAAACTCTCTGTAAATATCTGTATGGCTCAACGTGAAAAACATTATAAAATTACTTGGTTCCATAAGAGATCTGTACAGTTGCATCTGTTTTAACTTCATGAGACATGAATATATTAGGAAAAAAGTGATTAAAAGGAATAAGGAAAGTTTACTCAAGTTTCACATTTCAAGCTGCCTATTTGATAGAGTAACTAGATAGAGGTAGATATCCAATATTAGTGGCCAAGCTATTCTAACAAGGCCTTTTAGCTGTTTTGTCAAGCTTTTACATTCAAAGCCAATGTGAAAAGGCTTCATAGATGAAGGATGTCTTTCAAAAAGGCAGCCAGAAAACCTGTATTGCTGATGGAAGTAGTTTCAATTATCCTGCTGAAAGTGAAGGGTATTTAAGAATGAAACATTTACCAGACCACTGTGAGGACACCACTGATCAAGCACTAGAGCTCATGCAGTCATTTTAGCAAAAGTGACATTGATTTGTTCATTTCCTATGCCTATTTTAGAAGCTGAACCATTGCTACCTATTTGGTTCCTAACTAGTCAAAATAAGACTGCAGGGTCCCACGGCGGCGGATGTCACATGTCCAGCAGTGGAAACCACCTCCCAGTGAATTGGCGTGGCGAATATTCACTTTAATCGTGGAAATGCCTGAAAGAAACATACAGTGCATACTTGAAAATTCATGTGGCGAGCTCTGATTGGAACAGTAGATAATAGTTTATCAGATCATATGGCTAGATGTAAGTAGGGAAGGTATTTCCTACTTGTTTGTTAAGAATTTATTTTCCCAAATTCTAGGCAGAGAACAAACTAGGAACATAGCTGGCTTGTTTATTCCAGCAATACCCTTAGGTGTATACAGTGCCTGGAGCACAGCCAGTGTTTGATGTGTTATGATGTGCCAGTAACATAAAGATAAATTCAGTTTATGCAGTGTGTAAAGAATTAGCTGAAATTCTGCTACAATATATGATCAGGGCACATTTGCATAAATCTGTGTATTTATGGCTCAGACACTGAATGTGCTCTTTCAAGTGCCTTTCAAAGACAGATGTATTCAAAGTAGATAGTTTTGAGTCCATCTTTCTCTGAAAGCAAAAAGAGACTCTTACACTTAGTACCTAGGTTAAGCTTCCTCCCACTTCTTTTCAGCTCTGATGTTTCAGCTGTGGCTCAGCTTACACAAAGCCCTGACAGCTAGACTAGGATCAGAAGACTTCTCTGTTGCAAAGTTTGCCTTTTTGCTTCTTGGTACTTTCAGGATCAGCTCAGTAGAATCTATCACCCAGACCAGCAATAATTTTTTCTCAGTAGACCCATCTCAGTCCTAGGAACTTACTGACTGCTGGGCTTTATTTAGAACTTACACAGACTGTGAAGTTCAAGTGCAAAAGATAAGCCATGATTAGCATTAGTTGCCTCATTTTTAAAGTACTTTCAAGCATTTATAAATCCTCAACTCCTTAGTCATGTAGCAAATTAAAGCCATCTAAGACTGAGAAGTGATTCACTAAAGGGTGTATAGTCAGTCTTTAAAAGCACCTTAAAGCATTGAATAGCATGGTTCTCACCTGCAATCATCTTAGATTTAAGGGAAGCTTCAATAAGGGCACTCGCACCCATGGCATCAAACCTTCTTTTAGGTTCACAGTTGCTATCTTCCACCTTTGGATCATTTTCTCCTTCCCATAAATTTTCTCCCTTTTAAAGAGTCTTCTGCTACTGGGAAGTATTATCTCTTACTCTACAATGATCTCTTACTTCCCCCGACTTCTCATCTACCCACAAGTCTTCATTCTACCCCATCAACTTTTGCATCACCACATACTTATCCTTCAGCAATAGTCAGCTGTAGCATCAAGCAATCTGGCTACTCTCTTACTAACCAACTATGAGCCACAAGTAGAACTACCTACATCTTTGCTCCCAGCACTATGGAAGCAGTCAAATTAACTGCATGAGCACAGACTTTTAAGTCCATATTATTTGTCCTTGCAGTGAGCTGTGCATAATAGGACTTAGACATTTTATGTCCAATAACACTTCTCCTGTCACTGCATATCTAAAGGAATTCCATGCTATCATAAGGTTACATCTCACAGGACTGAGATTCTCCATAAATGAGCAGAAATACCTGGGTTAAGTGGTGTTGACAGTTTAAAGTACAATGAGTTTGAAACTAGAAAAATCTGAAAGCATTTTGGCAATGAGGGATAGTAAGCTCAACATCACTGAGCAATATGTGCACCCAACCTCTCCAAGACAGATTTTGACCCTAAACTGAGCAGACAGTTTACATTAAAAAAGCTCATTCAAAAGCTTGCTAGCAATAACTTCAGTTGCTACTCATACCTTGATTTGCTGGAAGTGATAGGGGGCAAAAGCAGCCCATATTCATATGACTGAAGTATTCAGGAGAAAAATCACTGAATGATTCTTACTTACTAACTCTAAAGTTTGAATACCTTTTCCAGTGCTGGCTGCTTTGACTATTTTAAGTGAAACCTCCATTTACCCTGATGTGCATAGCTGGTATCATGATCATTTTATTTTAGGTATATGTACAAGTACGTTAGGACATACCTAGCTTTTCAAACATCTTCTGAGTCGATGTCTCATTGGCATCCACCATCACACGTTTCTCATCCAGCATCAGGACATTCATGGAGAGCCATTTAGAAGACATCCACAGTGGGTGATCTAAACACATGAGAATCAACTTTGTATGTACCAATGTTGCCTCATATTAATACTTTTCAGAACACTCTTGGAATCCATAGAAAAGTGAATATACCATCTGGGATGAGTGGCACTGGAGGTTGGATCACAGTCCAGCCAGCTTTCTTGAAGAGCTCAATCTGAAAGAGCAATTTAATTACATTCTCAAGAGTGTATTTAGAGTATTATGTCCTCCAACTTATGTCATTTTCTCAGGCTATTTCAATATGCATGTTCCCTCAGTTCACTATTCTTGCCCTCATTCAAGTTTCATCTACAAACCCGATTTTCATACAAGCACCTTTTTAAAGCCTTTTTAAACTTTGCATACCAATAGCATTTATTTCTACTGGGTTTATATATGCTAGGTATACTCATATATGTTAAAGACAAAAAGTAGCACATGCAGTTTGGAACCTCTTAAGTAAATATATTAGTAACAGCACAAACATATTAAAATCTTTATCTTCGGTATAATTTCTTCCCATATGATTGTAAAATCCATTGATATGAATCACACAGGCATTTATAAAGCCCATCAGAAATAACACATAAAAATACCTTTCCATCATGCTTCATGAGAAACTTAATATGCAGGTTATTTAACAAAGGGAACAATGTAAAGGCATCCTAAGTAATAATTTGTGTCTCTAAGAACTACACAATTAAGTTAAAAATAAGAGGAGGATAATTTGGCTAAGGAGAATTGACTTTTCAATTTCACTGTCTGAGTATTTGGAAGAGCTCTTAAGTGTTACCACGAGGCGGAGCTCTGATCCCAAACACTCAATAACCAGCCTGGCCCGCAAGGGTTTTAAAGAAAAGCTCCCTTTCATCCACACCATTCACACTCCCCCCCACCGCTTCCTGGTCATCCAGAACTGCCAAGTCAGTTTTTATGAAAGCAAGCTGCATCTATCTTTTCTATCTGCACAGACAGCCATTTTCTGTGAAAAAAGTCCCAGCACGTGGGTTTAACACAGGAAGGCCAAGAACCTCCTCTTGCAAGTAAGATTACAAAAAAAAAAAAAAAAAGCAATGGAAAGGAAAAGGGGAGGAAAAAAACTATGATTGTTTTAAAAATTATATTCTCAGAATGGATATTAAAAGAGGCAGTAATTCAATTAGACCATTTGCATTGAAACCACTTGCTGAGAAGAAACTAACACTGCTTCCAAGAGCTATGCACGTGGCTCCGTAATCTCTGTGGCACACAGCTCTATCCCACCGACTCAGGATCAGCTCAGCTATTCCCATGTGGTTGTACAGCTCCTGAAGTCATGGGGATCCTCACAAAAATCCTCCAGCACTGCAGTACAGGTAACATGACTGTACCAGAGACGAGCTCTTACTCTCTGGAAGGCTTTCTCTTCTGATTGTGCTCTTCAGCAATAGTCGCTTTTTCTCGAAGTGTAGTAGCAGGTTTTACATGTCTCTCCTTTTTCCTACTCTGCAGGATGTATTTCTTGCTTAGTTATTCAAAGCTGAATGCCTGAGCCACTACCAGCTTTCTGCCATTGGTTCAAACAACACTAAAGGAGAGGCTTCCAAAATAGGAATGAGAAGGGAGATCACTCTGAGTAGCAGAAACCCTCATTTTCTCCTTGGATTCAATTAAAGTATTTAAGTAATTAAAGTGTTTGGAGAAGTAGTAGTATATCCTAGGGACTTGCTTTGATACATTATTACAAACTGGATTACTCCCATCATATTTAACCATGGACAGAGAAAGAAACACACAGCACATCCACACTAAGAAAGCACAAAGACCTGCAGCAGAAAACTGAGGAAGAACAATGGTCATTGCACTGCTGAGAAAGTTCTGGAGTCAAGATCCAAATACATCTATAAGTTCTTGAACAACTGCCTGGTTCTACTTAAATTCAATAATTTAATATTATTCAAGTGCATATAAAATAAACGTGTGGAAGAGTAATTACCCAGGAGGGAACTAATCCAGCTGAGTCCTTTTTAAACATTTTCTCCTCTTCTATAGTCTTACCTGGTGGCAGGGACGGTCTGGGTTAGAGAGCACAAGACCAGGTCCAATGATGTTAAAAGTGGCATCAATGTGCATAGGGTTAGGATCCTTAAAGGATATTATATGCACTCTGTAGTCTGGTGCAAGATGTCGCCTCATCCATTCAATACCCATATAGTTTGTAACCTGAAAACAGGACAAAGGAAATTTCACTGGGCTAGACTATAAGCTCCATCCAAGTTTAGTTTGTCTAAGGTTTTATTTAATCAAATATTCAAAGCCAAAATAATAGAGAAGTTTGTGCCTTTAGCTAACCCCTTAGCTGGAAGACAGTCTTACCCCGTATATCAAACATTCTATGAATAGCAATTTCTTCTGTCAGCACTCTTATTTTAATGCTGCTCAGGAATTTAAATAGATACAAAGTATCAATCATTGAGATAGACAGCAAAACCACTGAAAGAAAGCTTTGTTTACCTGGCTCCTTTGTACAAAGATATCTCTTCCAGCTCTAATGAAGTCAGCGGCATCAAAGCATGGCTCAAATTCAGTAGTTACAAATTTTCCCTGAGCAGCCAGTTTATGCCTGTCTTCAACAGAGTGGATTGGATAATTCTAGTTGTAGAAAAAGTAATAATAACTTTATGTTGGAGAGGTTAAGGGAAAGTTTTTAAATTATTTGTTACTGAAGAGTATTTTGAAACTAAGAAAATATGTTAATATTGATAGCTAGTATGTTCCTTGGAGGTGTTTTTATTTACTTGTTATAGAATAAAAAAGAAAATCTAAATGTGGATATGTAAGGGAAAGGTTTTAAGCACATTCAAGACCAGCTGATAAGAGACAATAGTTATACCAAGAAATTAATTGCTCTTCAGAACCCCTGTCTTGATAATATTCTGGCTTCTGGATCTGAAGTGTTCATTACCAGTGGAGTTTAACTATCAGTCCAACATATCACTGCACAGGGACAGCAATACTGATATTGCTATTCCTAAGAAAAGTGGGCTCCCTGCTTTCCCACATTTTTAAAATGGAACAGTACTTCAAACTAGAAGGTAGATCTTCATTATTTCAAATAATTTTAAAATGAAACAGGGCAATTAAGAACAAGTGGGGTGTAAAACCCAGCACAAATAAAAAAATCCCAACTAAGTGGTTTCTGTGCTTTAGAACAGGTTCTGGAAGTTTTCTGACAGATTACTCTAAGGTAATTTTTTTTTTAACAAAGTCTTCTCTGTATCATTGATGTCACTGTTCCCAGAAAAAGTCATAATCATTCCACAACTAGTTTACTGCATTTATTGTAAATGCTATTACCAAGGTCCAATGCATTTGGGGACCCATAGGAAACTACCACAATTATCCAAGTAAAAATTATTAGAAAGATTAAGATACTATTCACTTAAAATTTTGATGGTAAATACTCACGGTTTTGATCCTCCACTATTTCTTTTATGTAACTTTCAAAATACTCATCTTCATGCAAAACAAGTATTATGAGTTGGATTTTTTCTGTGACAAAATATGTATTCTTTACCACTTTCCTGCACTCAGGATATATGGACATTCTCAGGGAATCTTAATTCTTTCAAGTAGTCTCTGTGATGTGTTTTTAGCATTCCTTCCTCCTTAGTAATGCTCAGTTACAGCCCGTAACCAAAACAATTCAAAGCAGAAGAATTCAATAGACACAACTTCCTGTTCCTTATTCCCTAACTGCACACACTTAGTTTCAGCTGGAAAGGCTACAGCATGTTTGCAAACACTAGAAAAAAACCACAAATCTCCAGAGTTGTACCATTCCCCTCCTCCAGTATTGTGAAACCTCAGGTTGAAATTATCAACAAAATTCTGTGTAATGAGAACTGAAGTTCTAAAGGAAAATTAGAGCAGTACCTGATCATAGAGTTCATCTGCCATTGTGGGTTTAGGGGCAGTTGTCCACTTAGCACCACTGTTGAAATAATCTTTGATTAGTCGTCTATATGCCCTGTACTCAAAGAACCGAGCACGCCAAGCCATTGGTGCTTCAATAATTTCATTTCCCACCACTAACAGGATGTCTCTTGGCATGGCAGCATACATACCTGAAAGGGAAATGGCCATTAACTTATGAGAAAATTATGCTTTTCTCAGCTCTTTCAGCTTATTCATTTTTTACCCTCCTTTTTACCATTACTTCTACTTCTATGGCAAAAATCATCATTAGCAAAGTCAGGAAACCAGCACATAATATTGGGGGCTTACATTCTTCAGTAATTTTTCAAAGTGACATTTTTTTGTTCAAAATACATGCAACTTTTGCCACAAAGCCTCACTCATAACAAATTCACAGCCAGAAGAAAGCTATCCACCATCAAGCTTCCACTGCGTAATTTGGTTAATGAAAATTAACTAGACAAATGCTTATGATTTACCCAGATGACTTTAAAAGGTGATGATGGGTAGCAAATTTTCCAAGTGAACATCATTTCTTTATATACAATCGTTTTAAAAAGTAGTAGTACCGAAGAGGAATTTGATGGAACACAGAACCTGTGCAGGAAGTACTCCCATTACACTTTTCATTAACATGATGTGTTCCCTAATTAATTTTAATTCCCCTAGAACAACTTAACAACACATAAAAGGAGCCTGAGGACTACACTTGGAAAGCTGAGTATGAGCCAGTGTGCTCTCACTGCAGACAATAAAAGCCATATGGTGCTACACATGGAGGAATGTGGACAGTAGGTAAAGAGACATTCAGATTTCCTTGATACTAGCAAGGATGTCCCTGAAAAAAAACTGTTGCCTCCAACTATTTTGGCCTCTATAGTTTAAGATGGATCCAACCCTAGGATCCAATGAAGAGCTGTCATGACAGCAGGAGGCCTTGTAGCATTTGACCTGTCATGTGGCAAGTAGGGGACAAAGCAGTAACAGTTTACAGCTACTTTGAGGGCCATTAAACATGACAGATAAACACTTCTTGGCAGTGGCAGTGACAACATAGAAAGGGAATCTGGCAACAGATGCTGGTGGGGGAGTTCAGGTTAGTTATCAGGCAAACTTCTGTCATCTGGAAATCCGTGCAGCACTGAAGCAGGTCAGCAAACCAGGAGGCAGAATCTCCATCCCTGCAGACCTCTCAAGTCATAGCTACACAAAGCCATCACTGACCTCACTTAATGCTGGCAACAATCCTGCTCCTAGCAAGAAGGCAGACTAGATGACAACCAAAATGTCTCAGGCAAGGGCTAAACAGATAAGACCTTCAACAGTGGAAGAATATTTACCTGTAGACTCAAAATCAGGTGTTTTATACTTCACAGACCAGTCAATTGGATCAGGCCTCTTGACAATAACACCTTCTCCTTTCAAAATATTGCACATCTCTTCAATTTCAGCAATAGCTTTTTTTAAGTGGTCTTTGGGGAAACTCTGGCCTCCAAATTTCTGATAAAATCCCCAATACTTCTCATACGTGTTGGCCTAAAACAAAAGGACATGTAAGTGACAAAGAATAAGCATCAGTTATTTTGGAGTGAAATAGGTGCCCAAGACACAATTCTTACTGTTCAAATTTTCTTGCTCTTGACCCTAACATGTTGGAGTGTGCCTTACATCCGATTCTTGCAATATTTTGAAGAGTTCCTAAGAATTGTTCATGTCCTGCTGATTCTTTTAAAATAAAAGGAGAGGAGGGGGCAGGGAAAAAAAAAAAAAAAGGAAGGGAGAATTGTCAATATTTCGTAAATTCTCAATTATTGCTTGGTTGAGAATCCTTATCCTAGCCCTCTGCCATCTTTATTTTTTATCTTTGCAACTTCTATTTTTCTACTTATACACACCATCAGCAAGGTTTCACTGTGTAGTTGTGTCCAGTCACTAAACTTATGTAAGTGCAGGTGTCAGACTAATTGTGAGGGGCTGATGTGTTCACAAATACTTATATACAGTGACAAAGTATGAGCTGTGTGTGCTGAGCAGGCTCATTGAACCAGCAGATTGCTTCAATGCTGCTAATGGACTGCACATGCAGCATGATGCCCAAGAAAAAAAGTCCTCTGAGGAACAGCAGGAAAAAAGGGAAACCCATTCTGGAATATGAAGAAGTGAGTACACATTTGATTTCCACCTGCAAGCTTAGTCTGACTTTTAGACAGGATTTTCATTTCCTCGTCCATTTCCTCTATTTTTGGATATAGATGGATCAGTAAGTTAAGCTACTTGTTTCTATTGATAGGAAAACTATTCTAAATAGTGTAATAAATATTTCTTCCTCTCTTTAGCCATATCCCTACAGAAAGCCTTATTATTAAACCACAGATGAAAACCAAGAGACTACATTACACTTCAGTTAGTATTTAGTGACTAGTATTGCCAAGTGGCCATGAAAGATTTGGTCCTTATCACAGCACACCTGTACAAACACACCAAGCATGGCAAACACTATAGACTCTGCTATTAAATAAGGCCTTACAGATATGTTTTTATATTAAACCAACCTTGAGTTCATCTCCAAAATGCAAACATCTGTAGTTGCCTTGTTAAAACCTCCCTTCAGTACTGTCACAATGGTGACATCAGGAATTCTAAAGCCATCCCAAGTACAGGTAACATGCCTTGTTGGCTAGAAGGGGCCATACTTCAGGTACAGCAGCAGTCTAGAAGATGCCAAAGATACTAAATTCACCTGTCAGGGTTGGATTAAAGCAAATACAACATTTACAGGCCTAAATCCTCTGCTGAAATCCTGTGATAGTCTTCTCAAATTAAAAACAAATTCAAAATAATGTCCTAGTTCTCATGGGTAAGAAAATCCAGACATACAATCAAAACAAATGATGCTGCTTCAGTTCAATGTATCCAGTGTTCCTCTATCACATCAGTGTTAGCAGAGATGCAAGTGCAAGGAGCCCTTCTGGAATGACAGCAGGAGTCAGGAACAGGTAAGCAAGTGGTGAGGCCTTCTTTTTACCAGAGTCCATCCCATCCAAGCAGCATGAAGGACAGCAACGGGGTGCAGAAGAACCTGCTCCTCCAAACATGAGGTTCTCTCCTGACACTGCAGTCCTGATACCTCCCAGAGAATGATGTTCTCAACAAAAAACATGCAATAAAGTTCCTTTTGTGTGAGCACTGTCAGTGCTAACCCGCCTGAGCAGGCAGGGCCATTCATCTGAAGGTATGCCTGTTCCCCTCTAACAATCGAGGCTATCCACTCTATTCTCTACTATTTCTGGATATTTGCCCTTATGTTACACAAGTGAGAGAGAAGAATGAAGATTCAACCTTAGCATTTACACAGAGAGCCCCAGAATGGGCATCCTGCTCTTCCAATACTGAAGCTTCTTCCCATCCCTCCTGAAGAAATTTATTCTTTTTCTATAAGTGAGGTCTTGGGTAAATTGATCACCTCAAACTTGCCAGCTGGTCAGAAGTCACATGGAGATCACATGAAGTGCTTAGCATTCCTATGGAAACCTGTTCTGCTAATGAGATAAATTCGTCCTATGAAGTGAAGCAAGCTATTTTCAGAGCCAGCCATGATGTATGTGAGTATCATCATCCCCGAGAGGTGCAGCTCCTCTCTTCATGTGTGTCTTCTAGTACTGGTTTTTTTCAAACCTGAGAAACCATACAATGGCATAATCTTGAAATTACAGAGTAACACCACTCATATTCCCTGCATTCTGAATATCTGGGAAAAGGGTGTATGGCTGGGACATGTATTCCATACCAAATCAGGGTTGAGATTTCAGGCCCCTTTGATTATATACATACAAGTCAGTTCAGACTCTTCAAAAGGTACCATGGCCAGGACATAGAAAAGAACTGAGAGTACCTGAGACACTACAGCAACATTTGAATCAAAGTCACTCTTTTTAGAGAGCAATTTAAGCGATGCTGTAAGGAAAGATTGTCTATAAGAAACAGAATTGCTCCCAAGAGTTGCTATATATTTTAAACATTTTTTTTGTGGAAAATAATTAACATTATCAAGATGTACCTTAAAATTAGTAATGACAGTTATTAAATTAAGGGCATTGAAAGAGAAATCCAAATCAGAATTCTTTTTGTCTAACTCAGTAGTAAACACACTCCCATATTCTCACTCAAGATATAGTGACCTGTATTAATAATACCTCTTCACCAAAAATGCGTCATTATTCACAGAATATACTGAAAAGCATTGAGTACAAAGCTATAAAGTCCAACTGCTTCACTAAGTGTTAACTGCTTCAGAAAACTTCAGAAGTCTCAACTGTGAGATTTTTCACTAAAGTGCTATTTCAAAAAAGGACATCTTCCTAATTAATGCAGTTGTTCACCTCCTTGTTAAGATTCCCTATGTTTCCAAATAGTGTATTTACCTCTACATAACCTACATAGACCATTTCAAACCCTGAAAAGGATATGCAATAGTGTCAGCTCATTAATATTCATCAGATATGCAGGGTTCTCTATTCAATTCCTTCCTTCCTCCTTCTTATGCCAACCACAGCAGTCTCACATCACAGCAAAAGGATTTGTGTATACCAAAACCATGTCTCAAAGTACAAGAATGCTGAATGCAGACATACTTCCTGCATTTAAATATTTGGTAAATAAACCTGCATACTATCTTAAAACTGAACCTCAACACAAGCACTCACCAAACTCTTATGATTTGAGATATATTCTTTAAAGTGTCTCAGGTCCAAAGCTTCAAATTTTCCTTATAAGAATCAAATTCATTAGTTTCAAACTGCAGTTTTTATAACCAGTGACCCTCATGCATACTTGGCAGATGGCATGTGAAACACATGAACCCTACTATTGCTACTCACAGGGGCAGAACAGGGATTTCTGGCTATGGTATTACACTGGAGCAACACACACATACACACCTTATCTTTCAGCCACATGGAGATTTGAACAATAATTCATCTGTTAATTAATAGTAATAGTCAAGGAAGGACCGAACTACTGTTTGAATTTCTCAGCAACATCCCCCAGGTAAAGTCACTGTTGCAGTTTCTACAGCAAAATTTACGACAAAAGCAGAGAAAATTAGAGGAAACCACATCTCAGCTGGCATGATCTGTTCCCAGTACCTGCTGTGGGCTTGGCAGTTGACATGAAGCAAAGCTAAAGCATGCTTTAACCCTAAGGTTAAGGTATTGGAATTGCAGAGGTAATCCTGTCCTTTGACATTCCTCATTGAGCTTTTGATATCACACATATGAGAAAGTGAAGTTCTGATCTCATGTGAGTAGTTATGGCTTAATAGGCAGTAAAACCTGTATAGCATGTCACACTTCAGCACGTTAGACACTTGAACTATTTTTTCTGGCACTAAAGCAAGCCCTTGGCCCCTACTCAAGAACAGAATTTTGCTTCACTGAATGTCACAATGTAAAAAAGTTAGACATTTTTTTCCTTACTCCTCCTGTGCATTCATTATGTCAGCTTATATAGATGCATATACATACACTCGTATATTAGAAATGCTAACACTTGTTCACTTCTTTCTCTGAAGCTGATAGAATGTCTTTGGAGTGTCTGAAAGAGGATTCCAGAGTTGGTAACTGAGCTGCAGCTTTCAAGGAGTAAATAAAAGTCATAATGAAGTCAGTAGTGAAGCTTTCATTGTGCTCACTGGCACAAGATGTCATCTCAAATGTCCCAGTGTAAGTCAAATGATTACTCTGCTGTCTGGGCATTAGAACTAACAAGCTGAAGAAATTCATTCACACTCCTTCAACCAGTTCTGCCCAGAATCATAGCCCAGATTCTAAAAAAAAAAAAAAAAAAAAAAAAAAAAAAAAAAAAAAAAGAAATAGAAACATAAAAAGAGCTAAGAGAAGTCTTCTCCACTAGTACATCTCAAACTTCTCTGAGATGACCATTTCCAGCACTTTAAATATATTTTCGGTATCTTTGTTTGCCATTGGCAGAAATATTATCCCAGCTCATTTTGCTGTGATAGCCATGGATTACATGCTTCCCTGGAGAGAGTGCTGTACTGTAACAATGAAAGAGAATGATTCGAGAGCATCCCACAAATGCAGGTAACACACATATACAGCAACTTTGAAGTCCAGGTAAAGTATTCAAAAATCTGAAGCAAGCCCATTGTTTGAGTGTTACTGTTTAAAATACATGATTTCAGAGAGCACAGAAACACAGATTTATTTAGGTTGCTGTTTCAGTTTTAGGCACAGAAAAAAATCTTGAAAAACAGAAGAGTATGTATTTCCACACAATACTGGCTGTAGCACACAGGAGTTGCAGTGAGCTACTTCAGAGCTATTTAATACAGTAGTCCCACTAGTCCACAGCTATAGAATTCGATTTTTCTCAGACTATTAAGTAGAAAATTACACTTTTTTTTTAAAGTGGTAACCCTACTTAGTTTCAAGCCAAATTAAAGTTTTACTACCTCAAAAGCTAGTGTGTACACTTTGATAGCATCGGATCTATATAACTAGAGCAAACTGCACATATTAGAGATTCTCTCTGTTAGTGACTTCTGTTAAAACAGCTCATTCAGTTAAAAGTGAAAAGAAAAAGCACATCCCTCACCAACATGGCTATACTGTAAAGTTTCACAGATATAAACAACTACTTGGAAAGAAGAATCCTCAAGAGTGAACATCATACCTTGTACACTTAAGCAAATTGTATGTATAAAACCCACATCGTTTTCTATTTAAGTGTATTTTTTTTTATTGCTTACCTTAACTTCCACAGAAAAAGGTGGGACACAAGCATTTTCAGCTCTTCCCACAATGACCTCTTCCAGTGGGTCCCATTCATTGTATGAGCAAACAAGACAGTCTTTAGGCACAGGGCTGGTAGCCTTGTCATCAGCAGCACAGGTGTTCTGGGAGGCCGTGGCTGCCTGGGTGCTCTGGAAAGTTCGCTGCACCCATCCTGTAAAGACTCTTTGCAGCTTAAAATAAAAACAAGAATAAAAATTATACTTCCCTTACAAAAGGCAAAAAGGGATGGTTCAGCCCACAAGTGCCTTAACACTGTAATCCCAAAGGAACATACCCTATTTGGAGCATTAACAGAAGCACAGCTTGTTACAGCCGTTCTAACTTATTCACAGCCTACTAGACGCTTAAAGGACATTTCGCCTTTTAAAACGCACTCAGTTTAGAAGGGTAATGACATAGAAGCACAGCTCTGACAGTGGCGACTGGAGTCACTGAACCCTGCGCTGCTGAGCCGGGTGGATGCTGGGCGAGCCTCAGTCAGAGGAGCCCGCAGCCGTCCCGCACCCTCTTGCCACCACTCGGAGCGCCCCGATTAAGTGGCCACACAGGACCCCGTCCCGCTGGGGCATCCTCAACCCCACCAGCCCCCAGCACGGCGGCACCAACCCGTGAGCCGATGAAATGCGCCGCTTCGGCTCCGCGGCTTCCCCCGCGCAAGCACCGCACTCGCAGCATTTCTGCTGGCAGGACAGCGCAGGACAGGACAGCTCAGATCAGCTTAGTTTAGCTTAGTTTAGTTTAGCTTAGCTTAGCTTAGCTTAGTTTAGTTTAGTTTAGTTTAGCTTAGCTTGGCTTGGCTCGGCTCGGCTCGGCGCCCACCCTCGGGACTGCGCCCCGCGCCCGCCCCGTCGCCTTTATGGGGCCCGTCCCGCCCCGCCCGGGGGCCGCGGGGAGCGGAGCCTGTCGGGGGGGCACCGCCCGCCCGCAGCTGCCGTCAGGGATTTAATTTCCACGAAGGGCTCTTCAGCAGCAATCTGCCTCTGGAGATTTCCAGTCACGTTTAAAATGCTGCTCTAAAAAGCGTACCGAAGTGCGTAATTCAGTCATTTTTAGTCATCAAATATGCGTGTTCTTCATTAAACATGTAGTAAACAGGTTCAATTTTACCAAAAATTCCAAGATTTCATGTGTTGAGAATTCAGATTTTTAGACTACACAACCTAAAGAGTTTGTGATTCACCTATAAATATTTTAACTCTAATTATTGAGTGGCTGTTTCAAGAATATCCTAAAAGATTTCAAATTCCAGCTTCTCAAAATCTTTATTGTGATACAACGAAAAATCAACTTAAAACCTAAACCAGTTAGCTCCTCATAGACCTATACTTATGTTTCCCTGATAAAATCAACAGATGTATCTTCAAAAGTACTTCTACTCAACAGAAACTGTCTACAAGGAGAAATATGTTTGCTACCAGCTCTACTCAGATTTAGTGTGTTCCTCTTAGCCTGATTGTGCTGTTCTGCACTTTCTTAACTTTGCACGTAAGTTCACTTATAAGTCATCTGGTTTTGCCTTACAAAAGTGAAAAACAGACACAGCAAAAATTACTTTTATCCCAGTTATTCCGTTTAAAGTTGTAAAAAATCTGCATCTTTCTTTGAACGTGATTTTTGCTTCTGGCTTTATCACCCAAGCAGTACCCTGTTCAGTATCCTCCAGCTCTCCAGAGCTGGTACAGTGGAGCACGGCTGTGAACAGACACAATATTTAACAGTACTTGTATATGCAAGATCACAGTCAGTGCTAGTGAACTCAGCAGACATACCTACAGCAGAAAAAGATAAACATCACTAGTAGTAACATATATTAAAACATAATAGAAAGTTTAGAATAGAGCAAATCAGCCACAGCTTTTACGTGCCTTAGATAATACGAGTAAGCAAGTCTTATTCTACTAAGTAATTATTCATTCAGCAGTTTGCCTTTCTGACACGGGTAAACACTACACCTTCCCAGGACAAATAGCACAGTACAAGTTTTCCGTGAATTTACATAGTTCTTGGAGAAAAGTTAATTATTTTAGTTAGCATGATACCAAGAACATGTTACCCGGTTTCATATGACTGCAGAACTTTCTTGTAACTCACTCAGTTTTTTAGGAGTCATTTGTAACATAATTACATCAAACACTATTCTTGTACCAAAAAGTATAAAAGGATTGTTCTTTTTAAATTTCAAAAGGAATTTTCTTGATGCTGTCTAATTCCTAGTTACCAGTCATCTTTTTTTAAAAAACCTCAAGCCCTAAGTTTATGCTAGTTCTGCTCAAATACTTGTTATAAGATTCAGTTGATTTTGCTAAGGTCACTTTACTTGCATTGACCTTCTAAAAAAATTAATGATTGGCTTGTGGCTAAATCCAAAGGTCTTGCTTCCTTTTCTGTCCTTTTCAATTTATCAGCTAGTTTTGGACCTTTGGATCATTCTTTATCAACTCAGTTTACATAGTTTTTCTGACTCTGCACACTACTTCTTTCCCTACTTACTACATGTGTTTGATGCTTTACAGGGTCCCTAAAATTGTCCTTGCCATAATTGCAACAAGCTTTTGCTGAATGCTATACCATTTTTTTTATATTCCTTCTGGACTGAATCATTTCTGCTCACAATTTTTTTTAGTGAAAGCATTCTTTCCCATATCCCACAGGTCTGTTTCTTTCTTTTTTAGCGGTAGCTCCTCCTGGACATAAACCAATCTTCATCCAAGTACAATCAAAGCAGAAATACTTTCCTTTTCCTAACTGGCACATTTATGGTCTGACCTAGAGACCTTCACTCATGGTAAATAGCATTTTCCTCCCAGCCTTTATACGAGTCATTTGACCCCCAAACTGCCCTCACGTGGGCCTTGATACCTGCAATGCTGTCCATGCACTCACCATCTCCAATGCACTCTAGTGGTATCACTGCACTTCTGTCCTCACCTGACCATCTTCGGGATCACTTGAAAAAAACTCTTGTTTGTCTCCTAAACAGTTACTTATTTGTATTTCTTTGCTTACATTTTTTGTTCCTTCATGTCCAATACAGACCTCATACAGTTTGCATCTGTGGTGTATGGAAGTGTCATTCCTTACAGTCCCTTCTTTGGCATCAAAATGAGAGTCCTCTTGCTTTTCGTGTATTAGGCAGTTCTTTTTATCTTCTTCCTCTTCTACAAGAAGGACTTGATCTAGTTGTGTACATTTTAACAGAGACATAAATCATGGAACACACCACCAGTGATGGTTATTCAAATTTATAGCAAGCCAAGTTCATTCATTCAAATACAAGAAATTTACTTAAACATGTGGTTGACTTAGCAGGCACTGAGCTTTTTGGATCAAAAATCTTATTAGAAAGATCACATCATTAATGTTATTACACAAATTGCTAAAATTATTGGAATACCTTGAAAGCTCAGCTCATTAACCAAAAGCTTGCCAATTATTCTAAAATTATGTGCTGATCTAGTAAATATATTTTCTTCTCCTCCAGACTTCACCTGGAGGAGAATTTAAATTATGGAATTTTAACTTGAAACAGAAAAAGGAGCTTCACATTGCTATTGCTGAGATCTGGCCTATAAATATTAACTAACAAGTGGTGATTTGGTTTTTTTAATGAGGCTCAGTGCATGTTTTGTAATATTCTATCCATCATTTTTGAATGACATAAGGTGCCTTGCAGGCTTATCTCATTTTGATAATGAGGTAATCCATTTAAAGCAACGTGGTTCCAGTTAATGAAGAGCAACATTCTGGACCAGCAGCATGAGAGAATAAGATATTAATAAGATATTAAGGAGTAAAATTCTAATTTAAAACTATAGAACTAGAAAAAGCAACAGGAGACATAGCAGAGAGAAGTTATCCTTGGCAGCAAGACCAGTGTTACTGAAGATTGAAGTATAAACTCATCTATGTTTTAGGACAGTGTCTGGTCTTAGCTTTACCTATCTTATCTCTAACACATCTCTACTGGAGAAACAGAAGTCTCAAGGGATTATACTGCTGCTTAAATATGAATTTCCATCTGCCCAGGAACTGAGGTCCTTAATTGCTGTTGTTTAGATTTGTAATGTGGTACAGCAACATGCCTGAAGCACTTGGGGAACATGATATTTAAGGTTAAGGAACAGCTTACCCTTTCTTACCAGTATTTCTGTTATATTACCTATTAAACCAATTTGGTATAAGATATCTAGTGTGAGCTGGTCTTAATATTTATATATACTCAACAGTTTTTACCTTACTTACAGAAACTTAATCTGCTCAGAAATACAAACATGAGAGACTTCAGTGCCTTCCTTCTAGTGCCTTGAAAAGGATACTGCTTGCTAAATTCCAACAGACTGCACCCACAGGAAGAGAATTTGGCACAGCAAATCTTATCTGTTAGCTATCAGGAGCAACACAGAAGAATTCAGTATGCTTCTTAGAAAGCAAGTTTCAAACTTCCTGAAGTTCAGAAGTCTGGACTGTTCCAATTGAAAAGAATAAATGCACCTCAAAGTATTAAAATGAGGGGGGTGTTTTTTTCTCATTTGAGGTCATAATTTTGTAGTCACCTCTGAACTCCAAAACCAGTAAAAATATTTTTCCATGCATAATTGAAACAATTTCTCTAATTTAAAATATTTTACTTTTACTTGTGATCTATAAAAAGAGCTAAAAACAATGTACTCTTTTCAAATTACTTTGAAAGATATTTCAATTTTAATTAAATAATATAAATCTTGCTGTCATTCTTCACACTCAAAATACATAATTCTGTTTATGCAATCAAACAAGCTACATACATAAAATGGCAGGAATCCTTTCTCCCCAATCCCAGCTTCACTGAGCCCAATTTAAATTTCCTGACAAACTTTACATGGGTTCTGCCTATTTTGTCTTTTATGGAAGGACAAATCCTGTAGTTTTCCCCACAAGTCAATTCTGTGTAATTCTTGGAAGATTTTGTGTTCTTTCTTGTCAGGACATCTTCACTGTGTGACACACTGAATGCCAAATTCTCCATCAGACCAAACACAGTTTGCTACAGTGGAGCTTTGACCACAGAATGAAACACTCCTGTGACTACAAGAACTAAGTGGAAGCGATTTCCTATCTTTTTGTGCAATTCATATGGTAAATGATAAATCATAATCATAAACTGGATGGCATTTAATATAATCACAGGTCAGAATTTGTAAGGAGTCTCCATTATGTGGACACACTGGTATCTGACAGCTCTGCCTCCTTTTTGTTAGCTGGGGCACTTCAGGGGTCTCTTTATCCCTACTCAGCTATTATCACAGAACTTGTAGGAACTTAATACCATTGAGACCTATGACCCTTTCTCAAATTTGTCTGAAAGCAGCCAACAGGTTCAAGTTACAGGGAGGGGAAGGAGGGAGCAGATACAGACATATATATGCACATACACAACCCACAGTCGTGTAACCTTCTGTTCCTGGAAGCAAGGCTAAAACCTTCCTTGTCTTTCAGAAATCAAAACAGCTCATGACTGAAAGCAGATGACTTATGTAGATGTTTTCTATTTGAAACTTAGGTAGCAATAGATCACAATTTTCTAAGGTTGTTAGTCCATTGGTACAAGTCAATTCCTAGTGTATTATTTTATTTATGCAAATATTGCTCTTCATATCTTTCTGTTAAAATGTCTTTAAAATTTCGTTGCAAAATGCAATCAAATCACATATACAATCAAAATTCATTTCAAAGTATATAGTTCACTTTATAATTCACAAATTAGTGTATTGCACTAAATTTCAAGCATGTCTGATAATTTATGAAATAATGTAACTCCTTTTTTGGGAACCAAGTAGCCAAAATACTAAAAGGATGAAGAGAAACAGTTATATATCCCTACTCAAAACAAGACTCAGTAACTGAGCAAAGGAAACAGTACAGGTAGTAGAGGTGCACATATGTGAAGGGCAGGACACTGGCCGGGGAGGAGATACAAGCTGCAATTGAAATAGAAAACACGACAGAGATCTAGTGAGATAATTGTTAGACAAAACTTTTGGCTTAAAAGTAGTAAAAAAACAAATCTTTGGAACTTTGAGCAAATAAAATTTGCTCAAATAAAAATAGCCACCTGGTTTCAGGAAGGTAAGACTTCCACTGTCCTTCTGGCTACTCACAAACCATGTTACATCATAGAAATGACTGATTTGATAATGAAATTCTTTTCCTAACAGAGCTTGCAGAAATCCACAGTGTGATTAACTACACTGTATGTGCATATAAATGAGTACCAGCACACATATAAATACCTGTTTTAATTTTAGATGTCACGTTTCTATTATAGAAAGGTGACAGAGCTGACGAAAGTTCTGTGAAGGCAAAGGATTCAGTGGCCATAATCCATGACATTTTACACTGTGTCATTTCCAGAGGCAGTGCAGTGCTAACTACTGAAAAATGCTGGAGGTTCATGCAGCAAGAGGCACTTCACTTGGTGGGATAGATTTCATTCAGACCAGCATTTCCATGTGTACAGTAACATGATCTACCAACATTTTCTAGGGTCAGTTCTGTGACGATATTTTCTCTCAGGTCTGCCAAGTGAACTTCATGGCTCTAGTACATTTGAAATCTCTTGCATCTCAAATATATGGTTTTGCAACATAGCCTGCTGTACATAAGCATTCAAAATTGGGAAACTGCTTCACATCTTTCTAGAACAATATTTATTGAAATTATTAATATAACTGCTGTGCCCCTGAAATAACAACTGCATCCAGTTTTCTTTTCACTGCAGTTAAAATTGCAGCCATATCACATTATACATCTGAACAACTGTTTCACAAATTATGACTCCTTTAACCATTATGTGAGAAGCAACTGCAAGTAAACTACTAATCTCCTAATTTGAAGGGAGGTTCCATGATTTTTGTTGAAATACTTAGCATTTGTTCCACTTTCTTTCTTGGAAGAGACAGGAAGCTTTGGTTCTCCAATAACCTCTTATCCATACCAAGTTTCAAGAGAGGACAGCCCAAGGCACCAAAGTTATTAGACTTCTATTTACTTTAGGGAGTACAAAAAGCAGCTTTCCTCTGCTTCTCCTTTCTACACTGAACCATAGAATGCCTTGAAGAGATTCCTTGAAAAGAGGAATAAGCCACAGAACCTCAGTCACTCTATGCAGTTTCTTGAGGAATTACTCAAGCTACTGTTTTCTAGCATATGCATGCAGTTTATTCGTGTGAAAGGGGCTGAAGTACCCTTAGATTGAACTAGAGGGCAGAACTTGTCTGTTTAGTTTGCTGCTGCTCAGTAAATAAGGTTGTGAGAGCAAAGCATATTCTCCCCCCTCCCGTTTTTCTAAGAAAACACAGTTCTTTGATAAGCACATTCCACCACTTGATTCTGGTGTTGGCAGCACCTGTGAATGTTGCTTATACTCTACTGCCTTTGAAAAGTTTGCTGAGTATAATCTTGCCTTGACGGTAGGACAGTAAAAGTTATACAAGTAGGGTTTGATTTGAGTGTCTCATTCAGAGGATTTAATAAATTCATAGTGAGTTTTATGCTGAATCTGATTCAAGCTTAAAGTTGTGGTTAAAAAAACAACATTGGATTTGGACACATGGAAGTCATTTACTCTTCCATCACAAGTGAAAAAAAGTGAAGTCAGACTTTGGTGGAAAGGAGTAATTTTAAATTCTCAGCCCAGCTTTCTTCTTAATCCTTACCCTTTCATCTCCCCTTGGCCACTCCAATTATCGACAGATAACAAGTCCTCAGCAGAGGAGAGCACAAGTAGCTTGCTTGCAATGACCAGGATACCTGAATTAACACAACTAACTGAACTCTCAACTGACTTCTGCTGGCATAGCTCTGGAAGCAGTTTGGCTGTGTATCTGTAATGAGCCTACAGAATTCAAAATCTATTTATGGGATGGAAACATTTTCTCAACTTCATGAATGAGAATTGAGCAAGGCTCCCTTTGGAGTTTCTGTATTAGAAGAGGAGCTAATTCCTGAGCTTTGACAGCTCCCTTCACTGATCCTGGAAAGCACATCTGTTCTGGTGAATCCCAACCATGTCCATCCAAGGAAGACAAGAATGCCAAGAATCTAGTTACCATCCAACACCAGGAATCTCTCACATCTCACTGTAGACTATTACAATTTTGTTCCTAGAATTTCACAGCAGTTGCTTCTAACACCTCTGCGCAGAAAGATGAGTCTCACTGTGACTCAGACAGCTTCACCTAGAATTTCTTTAGCCAGTCATAAATGAGCAGAGAGCTAAATCCAAGCTCACCAGTCAATCCAAAATAGTTTAAGATTTTTAGCTTCAATACACGGTATTGCAAGGAGATTCAGTAGGCAATTTTCTAGCAAAACAAATTCTTAGCTGCAAAATTCCAATTTCTTGAAAAGGAAGGAGGTTTCAGATCCGATAAATTTAGGAAGAACAGAAGCATATAGCACACAAATCTGGACTGTCTATATGATTTTGTCTAACAAGTCATGGCATGTTTAGTTCCAGCCAGGTTGCACCATTTTATCTTTCAAAAGCAATGTAATTAACATAAAGGAACATAAAAGAGCTGCAGCAAAGTAAAGGCACCCTATAACATCAAGATTTCTTGATTTTAGGAGGGACCTGGGTAATTCATTAGACAAAACTTGCTTGGAAATTCTAGTCACAGGAGTGGCTTTGAAGGAGACTTTTTTCAAAGTTGGTGATTGCAAATTATTTCAGTGAACAAAGATGTCAATTCAGCTCACCTAGCTGACCTACTAGACATCCTGATGCATTACAGACTTGTAAGCATCATCCCTCAGAAGTTGGGAAAGATATGGAAAAATACCAATAAACTGCTGATGCTAGCACAGTTTAAGTAGTGCCAGAGCATGTATTTCACTGACCTTCATCTCCTGAACCTCTGCCAGGCAGGGAGGGTGAAAATGGAATGGCTTTGAACTCCACCGTGAGTAGGTTCAGTGATTTATCTCTCCATAGACTAAGAACTTGGTTCCTACATTTACAAAAATTATTTTGCCTGGTTAATAGACACCTTGCATTCCTTCCTAAGGTGGGAGGGAACAGAGGGAGAATTTGGGATGTAGCATGTAGGGAAGGGAGATCAAGCTGGTGCTTATTACTTCCTCATTCCTTCCTATGTATTAGTCCTAATATTGGTACTAATACGATTCCTTAAAAAGCCAGTTCTACTCAGTGAGTCAACAGAGAACTCACCCAGCAAAACAGTTTTCTGCTGGCTTAGTGAGCTGAATTCATCACTGAACTGTCAGAAGAGCACCAGAGCTGGAGCAAGGGAGGCAGTGGAGTTAGGAGGTCACATAAGGAGGACAGGGAAACAGAATCACCCCTTCTGGCTGCACCAATGAATTAGATCAGGTCAACCTGTCACATCTGATTGAAACCTTCCAGAAAAACTGTGGTAAAACTGCAAATAAGCATTTAATAGAAACTGTAGTAGCTGTGAATTTGAAATGGGACAGAAAGACATTTGAAACTGAAAAATTACCCTTGAAGGCTTTAGTTTAGCAATCCTGAAAAACACCCAGCTGTGAATTTCAGTGGGGAGTGTCAGGTGACACAGGTAAGGAAAGAACAAACACAGCTGGCCTGTTACACCGGTTCTCTGAAGCCACAAGTAATCCATTCTGAATCCCAGCTCTCTGCCATTCACCAGTAATTAAGTAAGAGTTGTTTCGTGGTATCATTGCTGTCACACAGCTAGCTAGAATGCTGCATGCTGTCTTGTACCATTACAGTGTAATCTCCTATCAAATCATAACAAAATAGAAAACTGAAAGAAAAGAGAGGAGGCTGTCTGCACAGAAAATGCTGCAGCCTGGAGCATCCTGTGGTTAGCAGCATGAGGAGTGTTGGGCTTTCCCATGCTCCCTGTCTTGCACGGTGAGCCTGAATCCCAATTTAATGCAAATTTCCAGTTACTTGTTGCCCGCTGGTGACATCTCGTGGATCAAAGCAAGATATCCTTGCCTGTTGGTAAACCCTGTAAAGTCTTGAATGTTGGCACCTGCAGAGTGGAAGTCTCATTCCCAGGTCTAAGGAGCTCTATAGGATCTGACAAGGTTTAGCTTTTCTTTATTTTAACTTCCTTTCCTGCTCTATGAATAGAGCAAATGAGCACTGTAGCAACAAGCCCCTTACAAAGAACTGAAAATAGAAGTAGGCAGGAAAAAAGGCAAATGAGAGAATAGAGCACAGAAACTGAGAAAAGAGTAGTGAATAAATCTCATTAACTGTATTTCCTGTTAATGAAACAGATTTCTATTGTCTAAAGCTGAGTATAAGCAACTGCTGACCAATTAGGATTTCATAGTTGAAGTCAAGTGGAACCTATGCTCTGCTTGACACAGTGGCAGAAACAGGCAAATAATCAGTACCACATAGTCATAGTTCCTTGCACCCTACAAATATGAAGGAACTAACCCTCCCAGTGTGCCTGTGCATCATTCACTGGGGCTGGAGCTCAGATTCAAGCTGTGACAGTAACAAATGTTAGTAATACTTTGCTAAAAATATTACATTTTTATGTAATTATTTATTTATTTTGGATGGTTAATTTTGGAGCTTCCATTTCAAAATACTGAGGTGTTTGTTATATAAGTTAAATTCACAGCAGTCTAAAGAGTTCAAGTCAAGGTATAAAAAAAAAAAAACCAAAATCAATGGTGCAAATAGAGACCTACACTGTTTACCCTCTACTGAGGCCAGTATACTTTGTCAAAATTGTTCACCTACCAGCTGGAAACTGCCCATTACCGGGAGGAATAAGGCAGAAATTGGCATTTTCTTTACCACAGTCTACAAAACACAGGGTTTCATGTTATATGCCTACAAGATTTATTTGACATTTTAATCTATAAATACATGAGGTTTTCACCAGTAAAAGCACAGTAATTTTCTCAGTGGTCATTGCCACTGCTTACATATTGAACAAAAGAACACGTGGTATTGCATATGATTAAGCAAACTTTGGTTCTCTTTCTAAGGACTAAGCTCTCTTACTTGTTAAACAATGGCTTGCAGAGGACAACAAGGCAGCTGAAGGCCACACTGAATGCTACACTCTGGAAAGCTTGGGACACCGTAGAACTTAATTAGTTTTTTGAAGGCACTTTTTTTGAACATCATCATGTCTTCAGGCAGGCTAGAAAGAACCCTGGCATTTGCACGAGACTCCTCCTTGTCAGTGGCTGCAGCTTTGGGGTTACACTGCTCAAGACTACCAGTCACTGGCACACTGGTGCAGCTAAGGGAACGTGCTGTCTTTTTCTTGCCTTGAACAGATAAATAACTGAATAAAAAAGAGGTTAACTTATGTTTGGTAACATCTTGGACATCTTCTGGAAAACAGTCATCTAGAGGATCCCCTTGACCTTTCACTTGTTGACTAATCACACGTGTACTGGGACTCACCGATAACTTCTTGGGCTGAACTACTGTTTTTCTGGAAGGTGGTTTAGATTTCCCTCCATCTAGATAAAGCTGGGAAGCATTACTAATGGCATCAGAACTGGGCTCTACTACCATAGCAGGGATTCTTGCCCCATCATCAGAACTGATGCAGTGCAGCCCATAATTCTGGCTAACAATTTGGGCTGCAGTGTGTTGAATGATGTTCCAGTCTCGCAGAATGTCTTCCCTGGTTGTGAACTGAGACGTTACAGTAAAGCGAATGATGAACTTGTCACGAATGGTTGCTGGAATGAGGAAGAGCCTGCCAGAACTGCTTAGTTCTTCCAGGAGTTTTTCTGTCAGCCAGTTGGGACCCTGTTTTAAATGTGAATAAGAAAAAGAAATACTACAGTTAGAATTTCCAATGACATCCAAACATCTCTAAGAATTGCGATCACAAATTCTTACGTGAAAGTTTATTCACAGTTCTTAACATCTGGGGAGAGATCAGCTGTGGTCAATTCATTCCAAACAGACGTACAAAAGGTCTAATCATTACCTTTAGCCGAAATACAACCAGTCCAAGATGCCTCTTTGCAGGAATTTCAAAAAGCGGATCACTTTTAACCAAGGACTCAAAGAATTTGGCTGTTTCAGTACCCTATAATTAAGAAAAACTTAATTAACCTATAACCCTAGTTATATATTGGTTTGTCACAAACCCACTGTAAAACACTAAATTAGATAGTTAAAAAGACTTTCTTTCCTTACTAAAACACATCATTTCAATGCATGGATAGCAAAAAACAGAAGAATGACAACAAAGTTAAGAATTTTAAAGTCTGTCTATTTGCCCAAACCCTTGACAATGAACATGAGTAATTGGACTATACATAGGGATTTTCTAGAAGAACATTTGAAAACAATGTGCCTTCTCAGACTGGAGTCCTTTTGCGGCAACCATTGATCCACAATACGATCCTTGTACTTACTCTCCATCAGAGACTTAAGCCTGTACATTTTCACAGTGGTGGGTTCAGCCTTTCATCACAGCCTGCCTCTCAAACAGCTGCCTCAAAGAAAGCTCCTACAGATTAGTACTCAGTAACAGGCAGAAGGCTGTGACTTACCAACTCGCCTGCCATTGCCTATTGCTTCCAAGAAGGGGACAGGAAACGTTTTGTCTACGCAGTTAATCTTTACAGATTACTTAAGAGCACACGTTTAGTGTTCACATGCAAGCTTTGCATGTCAGAGGATTTCTGTTACTCATCTTTGAACCTTTGAACTTATTAATCTCAGCTACCGAGAAATGAACACAACACATGTATGGTTGCACTGTTAATTCACATACATGTCGGACGTGAGCTTGAAGCTTTTTCACCCCAAACGAGCGAAGCACAAACCACAGCTTCAAAGACCGGAATCGGCGACTCAGTGGAATCTGCCAGTGCTGTGAAAACACAACAGTGCCTCGATGAGTGCAGAAACAACAGAAAGGAGGGTTCCCCTTACACTGCTACACCTATTGCTTCAGGCTCAGGCCAGAAATCTCTTTTGAGACAAATAGTGTCATATTACTGAATATCTGCTAAGCCTAGGAAACAGCCATCAAAGAAACACTGTGTCTCCATACTTTTCAATTATTTGCAAAAATAAGATTTTGGCTATTCCCCTCAGTCTATGGCCTAGACATGATTAGAATTTTAAGTTAATTATCAGCCAATAACAACAACTTTTTGCATTTTAAGAGCATGATCAATTTAAGATGTGGCCATTTACACTTCAGGACTGAGTGCTCACTTCAGTTCCTGTAATTTGCATATTTAAGTGCCATCCTGAACAAGAGTTGATACAGGGGTAGGCAGTTCCAGACAAAGTAGCACCTACTGCAAGCAAAAGAGTGAGAAAACATATAAAGGAGTATTTCTAGGGAGCTACACAATCACATGCAGGATCCGATTTAACCACAAGAGGGACTCAATATCTTTTTTTTCCATCCCTCCCCTCCACTTGCACTCTAGTGAAAAGCACTATTGATTTCAAGAAAACAATTATCTTTTCAGGACTAGGGTGAGATCATAGCAGAAATAATTGGCAGTGAATATTCCTTTGTATTACTGTACTGAAATCTGCTGTAAGAGGTATCTAAAGTGAAATGCCTCTTGGCTCTCTTATGAATACCTTAATCTGAAGCAAAATGTAATTCCTGCTGTTTCAGAGCATCGTGTTTCCATTGCTTACTCCTTTCTCTCTTTATTACATGTCAGAGATACAAGAATTTCAGCCAAAATGGCATCAGTAGGAATTACTTCAGCAACACAATGCACAGAAATGACCCTTCTCATTAAAAAGGCAAGGCTGGATCTCTATCTGTGTAAAAATCTTAAGTACTTCAATCTGAAAGCAATTTTATAATCAATCTTCATAACCACAGATCACTTTAAAGTTTTATTATTTACTTTGTATTAGGATCTAAGTATAATTGGATTTATGTAATCAGATCATCTATAAGATAAGCATGCTCCAGAGTGTGAAGAATTTCAGTCTGTTTGAACATTTTATATGCAATATAAAATATCAACTTAAATAATAACTTACCATGAAGTCAATTGCAGCTCCTGAGTTGGCATGTCTGAGGTAGACAGGGTTAACACTGAAGGTTTGATGTAATTTGTATTTATCCTTAACCCTATCAATTGTAGAAGGAACTGGGTTTAGCAAAATAAGTGCAGAGAAATACTTTGCAATTTGCATGTTATTCTTGTGGTGTTGTTTGCATTTTGCCTTTACTCACCAAAATCCAGTGCAGTCAAAATGAACCATCATCCATTTAGAAGGGTTAAAAGTAAAGGAATCTGCATATTCAATTCCATCCAAGAACAGCCTAAATTCAGGACATACAAATGCTGTTCCTGCATATGCAGCATCAATATGAAGCCAGAGTCCCTCAGCATCACCTGATGGAATTGAGATTGTTGTTATGTAAGGGACATAAGGAATCAAAGTGCATGCTTAATCTCTCCTCTCTGAAAAAAACGTGCATTTTTTTGGAGGAGGCAGACAAACAACTGACAATCTAGTTTTATTCTAAAGCTGTGAATCCATAACCCCAAAATATAGGATAATGCTGAAATCGGGTGGACACTACAACAAAATTCACTATTTCATGTTTGATGTGAGTGGGACTTCTTAATGATTGACTTCTCTCCCCTGCCCTTTTACTACATGAAATTCCCCAGTACCACTCAGTTGCACAAAGCCAGAACAAAGACAGCAGGGCAAGCAAAAAGGACCCAGAAACAGAAGCCACAATCTGACCCATATGAGAAAGCACCTCAAGTCTTCCAAAGCTATTGGGCAGAATTGATGCTGGAATAGAATCTGCAATCATGTCAAATTTACCTACGAAACTGGTAGATCCAAAGGATGTCCTACTAGAATCTACTTTCAAAACTCCTTTGTCAGGTTAAATGTTTATGTATCCATCCCATAACAGTATTGCACAGTCTGTATTTCCTGAATAACCACATTAAAGATTTATCAGTTGGCAAATTTCATCCATCTTGAATAGAATGTATTTTAGCATCCTAATCTAAAACTTAGAGAAATCACTGCAAAGTCCTGTACTGCCTTCAGCGATCCCTGAGATATGTCTGAAAAACTCAGCTGATCAGTGTTCCTACTCTCCTTGGTTTTGGCATGCAAAAGTCTCCCTACTTTTATATGCTTTCATAGTTTAAAATCAGGAAAAAAAAAAGACACTTACAAATTGGACCCAGTTCTGAGAGACTGTCAAAAGCACAGACACCAGTTGTACCCAATGTTGCACAAACCTAGAAGAAACGAAATCTGTTAGGATGGATTGGGGTTTTCTAATAAATGGATGCAGCACTTTAAAAGTGGGCAGGTTAGGTAGACAGTCAAAACATTCAAAATTTACATTCAATAAAACAGACACTCTTCTATACATTTGAACACTCAGTAGATGTATTTTAACACAATAAGAAATGTTTCAGATGTAATTTTATCTTGACATTAAGAATACAACACTATGCCAATACCCTCAGCCAGAAAGTTGAACATACAAAGACTGGCACAAGGCCTTTCTTTCTGTCTTCTGCAATGGCTTTCTTCAAAGTTTCACCTCTGAGGGAAAAGTTCTCATCCACAGGCAGAAATTTTATCTTCACAAGGGAAATCAAGCCAGCCTTTTCTACAGAAGAATGTGCCTTTAAAATAAGAAAAACAGTGAGAACTCAAGCTCTGAGGCTGAACAGCTGTGGTAAGTTATGGTCTTATGAAAAGACAGTGGTGGCAAGAAATGCAGAGGTAATGTCCTTATTGTAATCCATATTATACAAGTCTGAAAGTGACTTCTTTGTAAGTATCTATCAGAAATAGTACACTGTAATTCCAAGGAACGCTTCATTTATTTGGGTACTTGTCTCTAAAACAAATATAGTGATAGGCATCCTCATCTTGTGTTTGAAGGGCCATTTATCAAAACTCAGTGCTTAAAGGAGCCTCTAGAAATAGATCATCCCCAGTTTATTCCCTCCTCCCTGCCATAAGAAGATAAATCCCCCAAAGTGTGCTTACTTCTGGGTAGACCAAAACACCTCATAAGAAAAAGTCCTTTTGGTCTCTCCTGTTGCAGTTTTCACATGCAAATACAATTGTTTAGTTCAGGAGCCCAGGGACAGAACAGGTTTGCAGGCAGAGGCCCAGAGTGGAGCCCACAGCCAGGAGCAGCACTGAGGTAACAGCGCCTTGACCGTGCCTGTTCTGAGTGGAAGGAGGCTGCGAACAAACAAGAGCTGGAGCAGCATGAGATCAGCACCTAGTTACTGGGGTAAGGCTTTGTGAAAAACAGGAAGGAAGTTTAGAAATGAGTCATGTGGAACAGCCTCCTGAGTACTGCCAGGACCCTTCAAAACCTCGCCTCACACTGATTTCATTTCCTCATCTGCAGAAAGCGGTATTAGAGGAACTGGTTCATGCTTGTGAGGCATTCCTGTGTTTGCCTTTTGGTAGAGAAATGAGAGTTCACATCACATAGTCTGAGTGAGACAGCAGGAACACATTTGTTTTCTTTGTAATCATAAGAACCTACTTGATCAGATGCATAAGCGATGAGGCGAGAATTGAGCGAGGACTCATCGGTGTTTGGCTCAGAAACCTTCATCTCCAGAATTTTGTTCTTCCTTGCTGCTAGCAGTGCAACCAAGGTGGATTCACTCACAGTGCTCTGCAAAGACATTGCTCATTTACTGCAACTGCTACTTCGTTGCTATCTTGCCAGGGATTCACTGAAGTCAGTACTCAGCTGCCCACCCCTCTTTTATTCCTACTACCGCTTTTCTGTGATGCAGTGGAACATCATTAGCTGATGAGCAGCTCTCTGGGCCAGCAACACAAAACGAAGCCTTTTAACTGCTGTATATTTTTTATGTGCAGGACTGAGTTGGGGGGAGTAAATAAATCATATTTTCCTTTTGTTCTACAGATAAAATGTACTATTTCCCATAAAATTCAAAGGTAAGTAAAATCCCCTATAACAACACAGAACCTCAACACCGATTCCATGGGATACTTGCTTAAGCCTTCCAAAAGGAGGCAAGGTTCAGGCCTTGATCTTGCACCTCTCAGAGACACAAAGTAGATATGACAAAAAGGAAAATTATTTTTTTGTGTGGTTAAGGACTGTGGCAGAAGGACAGTGATAAGAATTCCTTCTCTAATTATGTAAGAATCACTTTAGTATATAATTTGGTGATGTGAAACAGACTGAAGAAATGAAATTTGACTCTCATTTATCCTTAGAAAGACCACAAGAGTAGCTGCTGCTCATCCCTAACACAGTTAGCACTAAAAGCAATAGCAATTCTTATTCTGTAATCTTCTATGTTATACTAAAATTTGGGAAAATAATGCCAAATTGGGATTTGTCTCTATTTAGACCCATACAGAGAATCTTGTTGGTTTTGCCTCTAGGAAAACTATCACCCAGAGGGAAATTCACCTGAGGGAAAACAAAACATTGATGAGACCTCTAATGTCCCCTACCTGTAATACTCCTCCACCCACACTGTCAGGATGGTAGTGCAGGAATTTCTCTGGAAGTCCCAGCATTTTGGCCAACCAATCCATCACATTCATTTCCAGTTCTGTACAGGCTGGGCTGGAGGCCTAGAAAAAATTTAAAAAAAAGAGAATCAGACTGTAATTCACCCTGGGCGCTGATCCCTCTGCCAGCTGAGAGCTAAGGGAGGCAATGAGCTGATCTGATACAACTACATGGAGGCAATACCCATCAGTTTCTTATAGGTTTATGAGCTTCTACTGCTTTCTTACACAGAGACACACACCTAAAAATCTCGGCAACTTCACCACTGGGGAGAACATTGGCTTCAGAAGGCTACTGAGGTAAGCAGAGTTATAACAAAGTAGCGCTGTGTAACTGCTGCAGGAGGACACAAAATACTCAGGTATTTTGGGCCAGGCCACCAAACAATTATTTTCAGAAGAGGAAAAATAGGAAATGTGTTCTCTCAAAGGAGCAGGAGAACTGGACTGGAGCCCAATCTAGCCTGCAGTAATGGATGGTGGCTGCTTTATTGCCTGCAGTGCTTGTGTAACAATCTTGGCACTGAGATTGGATGATAGGGAACAATGCTCACAGTGGGATACGCAAAAAATTAGAAAACAGACATTTCTAGTGGTATATTTTCTTCATTCACCTCTTACTAATACGTAACCTTTTGAGGTGTTTTTTTTAAGTGAATTTTTCACTTATGCAAACAACATACAGTTGGTTAAAGCAAATAATTAGACTGACTCAGAGAACAAGAAAGAATGACTATGACCTGCTCTTGCATATTACACACAGGAAATGAATATCTAAAATAGCCAAAAAAAAAAAAATTACCCATGTGAATCCCAAGCAGTTAATTGCATCAGCCAACATATCTCCAAGGAGTGAAGGCCAGGAAGTAAGAGCTGGAAAGTAGGCATGCATGTGTGGACTTTGCCAATGAACTACCTAGAACAGAATTATATAGAAGTTAAATCTGGAAATGTCACAAAATTCTGCATGAGATGTAACAATTATCATTAGATCTATAAAGTGATGGAAAAGGATCACAGCAACATAATGTGTGCAACTATACATCTGCTAGCAGAAAGTTGCAGAGATAGTATCAATAGGAGTGCAGCACTAACACTCTGTCATTGTTAGATAAATTCCAAACAACAGCAAAAGCATTTATCTGAATTAAACAGGCAGACGAAGATTCTGAACAGGAAAGAATGTTGTGCCATGTTCAAAAGACCAGAGTCAGAAAGATTTATCAAAATGTTTATCTTTATAAAGGGAATTCATGCAACAAAGTTGCTCTTGCTCATTTTGTCAAACAAAATAAGTAGCTACACATAGCAATCTACAACCATATAAACCCCTCTATACACCTGAAGGAGTTTCTATGTGGGACATCAGCATAAGCACGTGTAATGTGAATACCTCTCCTACATCAGATCAAGTTTCTGCAAACATCTATAAAAAAATTTGAGAATAGACTCTGAAAGGACTTCTTACATAAAACATGTAATTCGATAATATGAACTCCCTTAGCAGAATCTGCAGTACTTATGTATAAGAGAAACAAGACCTTTACATTCAAAGAACAGGAGACAGGTCTTATTTGTACACAACTGCTGTGCCCAAGTTTCCACATCTCTGAAATAGATATTATACAGGTCAGCAGGTAGAGACATTGTGAAGCTAATGATTTTCTGACACTGGTGAATTTGTTTCCCTATAAGCAAATACGAGTTAATGTATAACATATGTCAAAAATACATTCAGTCTAGCCCCTAAAACTATAGGTAGGAACACAACAGTAATCCCTGGAATCCTTCTGTGGACATGTCTACAAGACTTATTCTACGTTTTTGGGTACTTTATTCATTTAGATAAATGTTCTGCAGAACCTGTGCATTCCCAGGATTTGGTGTTCACCCCAGGCAATAAGTGCTTTTTCCTGTCATGATTACACTTTATTGCTTACCCCTGGCATAATAATCTTCTCTATATCTCCAAAGATGCTGTCCCAGCTGTCAGGATCCATTGGGGCAGAATCCGGCAACTGGGCTCTCATGTAACCTGGCTGCACATCAGGAGTCACCCGTCTCTCTCTCACATTGCTCAGGTACTGGCAAATGTAATCCACCATCTCTTTCCCTGGAAGAGGCAAACCAGTGTTTTGAGTTTCAATTATGTGAAAACTACCTAGCAGTACCAGCACCCCACACAATCTGTCATTAGCATTGGAATACTGCTCCCAGCACAGCCAATGGAACTGACCTCCCTCCTACACCCTACTGGTCCCATCTAATAACACAGGGACACAGCTTCCAGAACAGGCTTCATGGGGACAGAACAGACTCACAGGGTTATTTCAGTGTCATCATTGAATAGTTCAAATGTACCTTTAAAACACAGTCAGGGTACAAGTACAGTTTGTTTGACTACTGAGAGGTTAGACTTTCTTGCCTAAAAATTAACTGAAACTGCATTTCATAGGAATTAAATTTTCCTAATGCCCTACACTTCCTTGTCACTATAGCATACCCCCTTTTGCATCCTCTGAAAACAGCTGCATAGCTCCACACCTCTTCTCCACTTTTTAAGGCAATCTCCTCTACCCCTGGAACTAAAGTTTGTTCCCCATCTCCAGAACTGTACCAGTATCACAGTGTCAGCTGGGGAAAAGCCACTGTGCATAAACCCTTACCACAAGTTCATTCAAAATTACAGTTTTGCAGCTTTCCCACACTATCTTAAAAGTAAGACCAAAAAGGCTAAGTTACCCATGGACTCTAAATCCATTTACAGTAAATCCTGGGACACATTTTTGTCTCAGCCTCAGCAGATCCAAGTCTCAAGGACATGTGTGCAAATAAAGAGTATATAGGCCATCCTAATTTTGGGGACCACTCCCAGCCCTACCATAGTTGATCTCCATGAGCAAGTGATACGTATTTGCAAGAGCACACTCACCTCTCTGTCTGTACTCCTCTGGCTCCATACTGATTCCTTACAGAAGCACCTCCAAACCTGGGCCACGACCCCTCGGGAGCTGTGGGCAGTTCCCTCTGGTGCCCTCCTGGCTGCTTCCCCCTTTATAGCTCCCTTTATCTCTCAGACTCACGCATTCTGGAAAAGGTTCAACGTAGGCAGGTTATTGGTGAGTGTTTATTTAACTCCTCCCAAGTGAGGGCTTTTACAATCTCTCATGTTCTCATCTGTGCCCTTTTGATGTGTAAGATAGTGTATCGCTAAGAGGAGCTGCCTCTGCACTACCCCTTTCCCACTTTCAGTCAATCTTTCAGAAGTCTCAGAGTAATCCACGTCATGAATATAAGGCATATTATAAGGAGACTTGTGGGAGAGAAAAAGCTCAAGAACTTCCAAAACCAAATAAAAGCCAGCAGATGTTACACCAGCACACCCAACTACTGCGCTAGTCATTAAAAGGCACCAGCACAGAACAAATTTGACACTGCAGACAGGGAAGGAGATTTTTTTAAGAATTGTTTTGAGAATTCCCAAAGCAGTAAGAATATACCTACATCCCCACAAATCTTCAGTCCTTATGCTGTCAGTCCCACGCTGCTAAAAGGAAAGGCTTTACAGTTATTGCCATTCCAGAACTGCAATACAAAGCAGCAATGATCTTCTCAGTGGATTTCCTGCCTTTCCAGATCAGAGCAGGTTACACAAACCAGGGTGATGTTTCTCCATGGATATCACCCTAGATTGCTGAGCTGGGAAAATGCATATTTTTCCCCTCATTATGCTTGCTTT
This sequence comes from Pseudopipra pipra, assembly GCF_036250125.1. NCBI lineage: Eukaryota > Metazoa > Chordata > Aves > Passeriformes > Pipridae > Pseudopipra > Pseudopipra pipra. The sequence goes on along the minus strand of NC_087560.1, from coordinate 11,140,812 downwards.
CCTCACATATGATACACATAAGAACTGGGATTTGGTCTTGTCTCTCCAGAATTCCTCCAAGTCCTCCACCTGTGTTGTTCTGTTTGAAAGGACAGCTATGTAGATTCCCCCTTGTTCCAGTTTTAGGGCCTGAAAACACATCCTGACCTATCTCTGCCAGCACAACCTTTGACACTGTACTCACTGTTGAGCACTTACCATCTTCACTTGCTCTACACTGTACCAAGCAGCCCTGGGCAAAGAGAGAGGTAGGATTTGCGGACTAAGCACCAGGAAGAGAAACTACTACCAGTACAATATATCCTTGCCCTATTTTTGCTATACCTTAGGCTCCTGCTTAGGGCAGACCCTGCTGGAGACAGGACACCAGATCAGGCAGAGCCTTCATCTGATACACGACAGCAGCTTTTCTGTTCTCGTCACACAGAAGAGAACTGGCTGCCAGAGCAGCTTGAATTCTCAGCCTCGTGTACCCAAACACAGACCAAACACTTTCATAGTTCTAGAAAGCTGTTACATTGTTCTCACAGCAAAATGTCTACAGAACAGTGTGAAACCCTTCCTAGTTCCTGTTGCAATTAGATATTTGAGAAGGAACTGTTTTCTAGATATGACAAAGATGCTCTGATACACACACATCAGATTAATGTACTGAAATAAAAAAATCCAAATTGATAAAAAGGCATTAAATAAGTGAAAAAAATACTATATGCATATTAATCTGTTTTCTCACATTTCTCTGGAAACATCAGGAGATAAGTAACAAGCTGCCCACACACTTCATATCAATTTACTAACTTCTCTTGGCTTTACTGTAAATGATCTCATAAAGGGGAACAAGGAAGGTGAGAAGGTGCATCAAGCACAGGATCAACTCAAGAAGAGCCCAAAGTTCCCCAGAACTGTGATTCTAGCTCATTACAAGTAACTAATACTTAAAATATAGGGACATCTGTTCAAAGAAACAGATGGTAGCTAACTACATTTTGGTTTTACTTTGGAACAGCAAATAAGGAACAATATTTTTAACAATGTTTTCAGACCTAAATTATACAATAAATATTTCATGTGACATATACCCTACGCCTTGCTCAAAGGTGAGTTTCATCAGCTTGGTCTCTTGTTCTGTGCAGAAGAGAACGAACAGCAGGTCCTGTTCAGAACTAGAAAATAGGTGATAATGAATTACAGGTAGGGTAAATATTGCTGGTGATAAATAAGGTTTTGTTATAGCTACCCTGCACTTACTAGGATTTCATTATGGACAATGAGGAATAGAATATTTGCTCACAGGAAACAGGATGATTAGAAAAGGTTCATTTCATTATCGCTACAAAGGTCTGTGCTGTCCCAGCCGTGGGAAACTCTCCATTTGGATGTGAACGTTACCACACTCACCACTCAGACTGAGACTCTTATCATTATTAAGAACTCACAGAGATTACACTGTCATCAATTTTGTGGGATGTGAGGACACAAACATTACTTTGATCACGGAATAATTCGATTGGAACAATGCCTAAGCAGCACATTTATCTCGACTAACTGGTTTCTGCATTTGCTAGTGACGTTATGGACAGTTCCGGAAAACATCCCTAAAAACCAGCAATTTCCAGGTAATCACTGCACGAGGCTTTCTTCAAGTCCTCGTACCACCATAATTATACCCTTGAAAATAGTTCTTCTAAAACTCACCACCAGGTTTTTCATTTTTATTATCTTTTGATTATTTTTAGGTCAAATCTGCCAATCAGGATCAAATTTACCAACTATGTAATGATACTAGGATACTTAGCATTTTTTCCTACTGCCAATATTATATACTCAAGTCAAATTTTGACCTGTTTGACAAAGTTTTGTACAGTACAATGCAATTCTCTGCCCACTCCTCCCTCCCAACACTTAAGGCCATTCTAAGCCTAAAACTGTTTCTTCATGTTTTTCCAAGTGCCCAACACAGAGGTTTTGACCTTCTAATGCATACACAAAACAACTGAAATGGAATTGATTCTACACTATATATATGTGGAAAAGATATTTAATTGTAAAATAGAAAAAGTAGGCCAGAGTACAGTTTTAAGGGTAATTCTTCCGTGTACAGTATAGATAAACCAGACTTTTTGCTTAAGTTTATATAAACAATTCCATAAAAGCAGTGAACATGGAACAACAAAGCAAAGCACAAAGAATTTTATCTTACAAAAAACGAACCTGCACAGTAGTTCAAAATTTAATGTAACACAGCACTGAACAGTCTTAAGGCAGCTCAGTCTAAGCACAGGACTAGAAGCCAGGAACTCCTGAGATCCATTCCCAGGTGACCACAGGTTCATGTGGTGTTAAGCCAGTCATTTACCACTCCCTTGTGTTGCATTTATACCAGTTATAAAATTGAGACAATAACACTTACCTGCCTCAAGTAGTATAGGAAAGGGTTCTTTAAAAGATTTTACAATGCGCTGAAGATGTAACGTGCCATATAAATTTTAAGCATAATAGATCACTGCACAGACACACACAAACACAGTATCACAGTGAGGAACAATGATGCTGGGTAGGAAGAGCATCACTACAACATAAAAAAATTACTTGTCCAATTGCATAATTAAAATGCAAAAGTCTGTTCAGAAAAAAATGTATCACTGAAGTAATTTCAAGGCTATTGGGGAAGAGAGATCAATAGGAATATTCTAAAATAACTACTATTTGTGTTCCAGTGGAGACATTCTTTTCCATTCATTACTGAACTTTAAAATGTTTGTACAGGAAAACTGTAAGACACACAAAGTGAAGTTTCAATGCCTCCACTACCAAATTTTGCCTCTTAATATGTAAATTAAGATTCTTTTTTGTTCTTCTTAATTACAAATTACATTCTTCCAAGAAATATACCATCCACGATAAAACTGGCTGCTAGCTTACTTCAAATGACCTATAGGCTAAACATTTTTCTCATAATTTTTCTCATCTTTGCTGAAAAATACCTATGCAAGATGTATGTGTAGAAATTATAAAAACATGCAGCATATGTACAAACTGAAAAGTTTAAAAAATATTAGCTTCATATACATGTAAATCTACTTGGATATATCTGAAATTAAATATAAAAATTTCACCACCTAAAATAAAAAAAAACCAAAAATGGTTTTCAGAGAATCTGAGACAACTACTTAAAGCTGTACAAAGATTTCCACCTGGAAATGTCTTACTCAGAGAAGTTGTTTGAGTTGTTATCATGTAGAAATAACTGTTAATTAATTTTGTCACATAATCAATTTTCAAGCTTAAATCAACATCACCCTTAAAACTGTTCTGTTTTTCAGAAGTAGATTCATACTAAAATCAAAAATTTCACAAAAACATTGGCTTTTCATGTTTCTGGATCCCTTCAAAAAGATTTATCAACTTATTTTGAAACTGTAAAAAAACCAACTATTTACAGTATTTAATTTTAAATACTTTTCACAATTTCTAAATTCAGAGTTTTTATGTTACAAGAAATTAATCAGAGCTCACGGCTTAAGTCCAGTTATCAACTTGTAGCATCTTCTCTATCATGAAATCCCATGTCTGTACCTATATAGTGTACAGTTCAAGATTGTACTGCAGGTTTTTGAAAGTAACAGGCTTTGCAGTGTGTTCATTTTTTATTAAACAGCTTCTTTATTAGTCTGGAGGCGGTTCATTGCCTCTAACTTCTGCCGATAGGCCTCTGCTTCTTGTTCCTTCTTTAGAAGCTGCTGACGGTATTTTTGTGCTTCTCTGTTTGCCTCATCCAGCTGTTTCTGAAGAGTTTCTCTCTCCTATTAGAAACAGAACCAGCAATACTTTGTCAAATAAGTATCACATACAAGTTAAAAAGGCAAATACTTTTCCTTTACATGCAGCTCAAGTGTTAGGGTATCATGTAGGAACTGTTCAGTTCTTACTCAGGCAGACCTGTATGAATGCTGCTGTGCAAATCAGACATGAATTATAACACCAGACAACTCCCCACAACCAGGCTTCAGCTGTGGATACAGTAAACCTGAGTCTATTGAGCTGCAAAGGTCCCACTCAAGTCTTCATCAAAAAAGAGCTAAATAAAAAAAGTGGAAGTATGGTGATTAAATATTCACATAATATATTAATATATTAATATTTCTCCAATGATTCAATTCCCTTTGTTACTTTTTAAAATTGGAATCCAATTTAACAGGATTGTCCCTTTCTGTTTTATTTCTAATCAGATAATATAATGAAAAACCTCTACCTAACAGCTCTTTGTGCTGGAGAGTGTCAGCTGCCCACTGACCAAAATACACATCTCACTGGTCTCTATAAACAGTGATTGATTCAATGCAATCCAGAGTTATAATTACATCCTCAAGGATATCACATCTTTATGAATTAACAGGCATTTAGCCAGATAAGGTTTTTCAATTCAAAAGCAGCAACTGAAAAAATCCTTACTGAAGTAATTGCAGAAGTTCTGTATACAAGTTTGTTGGGAATGGGTATAAAATGGTTTCCAAGCAAAATCATATGGGAAATGCCACTTCCTCTGAAGCTGCCTTAGGAACTAAGGAGAATGCATTTCCATCTCCAGTGAGGTAGGTACTGTCATTTTGTCTGATGCTGCACTGAGCCCAATTGAAAAAGCAATTTGCTTGGGAAATAGTTTTGTTTTGATCTTCAACCAAATACAATTTCATTAAAGTGCATCATACTTTATGAGTAAGGTAGTATTAGATTTAAAATCATTCTTTCCACTGTAGTTGCTAAACAGGAGCAGGAAGGAAGGCTGTCAGAAAAGCAAGCCATCTCCCACAAAAACAAAACTTATCAAAAAACTGAGGCCCAGTGAAAATAAGTTGCCTTTTCAGCTTCTTCCCATCCCAGCAGTTCAGTACCACATTCCCATTTAATACCTCAAACAGCTGTTAGAAGTTCTGCCCCCCCCCACTCCCCTAACAGCATCCCTATTCTTCATCTCTGATGCACTCACATATTTTCATGGTCAGAAAAATACAAAATACTCTGCCTCCCTTCAACTCACTACTGTTCTCAGTACTTGTCACAGTCACATTTAGCAGTCACATGCTGTGCTGAATGTGCTGAAATACAGTGACACAGGTGATCAGATCATTCCTAACAGCAGCACCTGTACAGCAAAAACAACAGGTGAAGGAGAGATGTTATTAATAGGTTATAAAGGCTGGCTAGAATACAGAGCAGTAAGTGCAACTTCTTTTTCCATAGGGCTTTAAGAGCTGAAGGCAGCAAGCTGGGGTTTGCTTCGTTTGAAGCATACACTAATCAAATGAGAGCTCATCTGGTCTTGCTTACTTTATTTGAAAAGGAAGTTCAGCTTCCACCTCTGAAAATTTGCATTTTGCTTTTTAAGCAACTCTGAGCAGTCAATCCATGTAGCAACTAGACTGACAGATGCCACATGAACAGGAGAGCCTACACCTCAGAGGATCTGAAACACACCAACGATGTTCCAGCACCAGTCCAAACAAAATGCACTGCTACTGCCGTAACTTATCTCTGTGGTATGAGGGGAGCCAACAGCTTACATAAAACAGCCACGTGGAACAGAGGGTTGGTGCAAAAAGCTACAAGACAATTGTCAAAGAAGCAGTCAAAACAGCAGATCCTGCTACATGTGGAAAGCAGCCTTTGGAGGGCTGGGATATACTGAGCTGGGCATTATCTATTCCATGAATTTGTCTCATAAAAACCATCAGAAACCTAATACTGCCATGAAGCAAAGCTGCTCTATCTACTGGGCTGCAGTAGAATAAGAACCATTGGTAGCTCAGCAGCCAGTAGTTCTGCAGTGCATTACAAACAGCAAGAGGCCATCACTGCTATGGAGCGTGTGCACCCTGCAAACATTTGGGGGTGGAGAGGTTCTCAGACCATATCTTAAGAGTATTTCCCACAGAAGAGAGAACTAGAGCTGTGTACCCACAAGTAGTATAGCATATTAAGGATGGGATAAGAAAAAAAGGAAAAACCCCAGTCTCAAAGGGCAAGGCCAAGATAAAACCAGTATCTACTAGGCAGACTAGCAATTCAAAGCACGTAGATTAGTCCAGCAGCTAACAGGAGCACCTTTTAGACTGTCCCAACACAAACAGAATGAGTTAAGGAACTGAGGCCAAGTATATTGTGTGATGGCAGTGGAAAGAACCCAACGCTTGCAGAGGAGCAATTATCTACAGTGAACTCAGTGAAAAGTGGTTCCTTAACTTTGACATCTAGAATAGGGAGGACTGTATCTGATGTTAGTTTAATCAAACCCAGACAGTGTTCTTGGGACATTCTTTAGAACACAACTGAAAGCTTTCTAAAGATCTGAAGTCCTTTTGTATCATATAAACACCTACCCAGGTAAAAATCAAATTAGAGGATCCTCAGTGCCCTTAAGCAATCTTCCATTTTATCTGGGAATTTCCTTCATTACATGTAACTTTTCTTAACAGTCTAAATATTGACAACGGGAAAGCCCGTAACTAAAATAACCAAACCACTCTTTTGAACAACAGAAAAAAACAGGGATATGAATTCACTAAGAGAATTAGTTTATGATTATTTTTTAGTCTAATGAAATTATTGTCCTGGTTCTAATGCGTGTGTGTCACCTTTCAAACATACATCATGTGAAAAACAGTCAAATTAAAGAATGAAAATAAAAATCACTGTACATTAATGAATTATGCATGAAATGAAAAACAGAGTATCTGTGTGACAGGGTTTTTTTGCTGCCATCCCATGTTTAAAATATCCAACTGCTTAGGAAAACTATCACTCTTCAAAATGAGCCAAAATGTTTGAACTTAACAGAGCCAGAAAAGAGAATTTAAAAACACCACTACCGCTTTAGTCATTTCACAATACTTTCACAGGAAAATTTGTTACTTCACATGAATGGGAGGATTTTCAACTTACAGAAACTTTGAAACTACAGTTAACTGTTCACACACTATGAATTTAAAACAGCTGAAGAAAGGATTCAGCCTTGAATTAACTCTTTATAATGAAATAAAGGAATGAATCAGTGTGAGGCAAAGAAACCAAATAATTAAGGTTTTCTTTATTTCTATATTTTAAAATATTTTAAAAATAATTTAATGAGGAGAGAGGGCCCACTCTCTCCAAATTCAAGTATCTACCACTGCCTGTGACAAAGAAATTTGAAGTGACTTCACGTGCACTTCTTTAATGTCACTGCTACCAAAGCAAAGTAGCACCATACCCCTGTGAACCACAATAAGGTCCCTAAAGTTAACTGTCCTCCACACAGAGGCAGAGATCTGCAATTCCAGTTGTACAGGCAGGGAAAGATCAGTCATCAAAACTGGCACTTAAAAGTAACAGGCAAAATAACTCATTTCAAGCAACTTCTTTTTATATTTGAGAAATGTGTTCAACATATAAAATTGCAACTGGTAATCCCCTTAAAAGAATTATTGGTAGTGTTATACCAACTATCTCTAATCAGGAACAGATCAATTTATTCCTTAACTAATCTGTATTTTTTTAAAATCTCCTAACAGAATTATTAAAATACTTAAGGAAACATATTTTCCTTTACGAATAATTCAGGCAGATTTTTAAAAGTGTGAACAAAAAAATGCTTTTATTGTAACAGTCATACACTTTAAAAAATGCAGCAAGAAAATTTCAACTGTCAGGATAATCTGTAATGACCACAAAGCTGCAGAGGCCAAAAGTATTTGATGTGACAACTTAGGGACAGGGAAAGCAAGAGATGAGAGATGGTAATTATTGTTATTAGATATGGATAACATATAGTACACACTGTACAACAAAAAGTATTCAATTAGGCACAATTTGATAATATGAACAGAAGTTGGAGACTACAATGTTAGATAAACGAAATATCATGGAGCTGACAAAATGAGAACTTACAGTCTAGTCAAAGCAGACAGCAATTTTCATAACGTTTTGACCAAAACTGGTCAGCACAGTTAGAAGTAACAGGAGAAGGAATGAGATGGTTGACCTATTGTGGCTAATATAAAAAAAGCTACATTTTTAAACTGAACAGCTACAGCTATTTGTCATATAAAAAGAAAAGCACTTTCCACAGTTGTAGGTCTTTTGCACTATAGTTTAAAAAAAAAAAATGGACAGTGCAAAGTTGTGTAACAGTAAATTGCTTTGGAATTAAAAAAAAAAGGCAGGGGATGACATACAGATAAAAATAGACAAACACAGAATCTTACTGTTTCACACTTCCATCAACAGTTATCTAGATATCATGAATGGAAAGGAAACATTGCTAAAAATATGATCTCACAATCAGGACAAACATGTGGCTGTAACAGAAAGATGAGGATACAGTTCTCTCATTCATCCCCAGCGGAAAGAGTCAAGTCACTTGATAATATATCGGTGCCCAAATTTAAAAACTAGTCAGTGACCTTAGAGTAAAAACAAAAAAAATTACATTATCACATACTTAAACAAGTGTCACTTCCACATGCATGACCACAGGATGAAGCAAACAGCCCTCCTGTTTTCTTTTTACAACTTTGTAAAAGACAACTTTCAGTAACAGGAGAGACTGAACAAGTTATTGTTTCACACACTTCGTTCTGTGGTAACACAGAAATTAACCTGAACCACAACCAGATACTCAGTGCTGAACACTGTTTAACACAGATCATGTAATATACTCCTTACTTCTATTTCTGCAGACTCCACACGATTTTCAACAATCTCAATGCACTGTCTCTTCACTGGCGGTTCTTCACTTATCACAGTTTCTTCAGCAATGTCTGTTGCTGGGACTGTTAATACTGAAGACATATTTGTACGTGTAAACATATTTATTTCAAACAATATTTGCACTATATAAAACTCATATTACTTAAGTAATTTTATTAACAGCAATAAAATGCAGAGACATTTCCTTCTGAAAACACAGCTATATAATAAAGTGCATTATAAAGTCAGTATGGTGAAAATTTACTAAAATTTTAGCTGCTTGTACACTACCAAAGAATTTTAAAATTCCTCCTTACTGAGATCTACAGTCTCCAGTGTACAACTCTCCAAGCTTCACACTGGCAGTTCTTATGAAGAAACCAGAGGAGAAGTCATTTTTATCTAAGTAGTGGTGACAGAGCATCCTTAAAAGAAATCACCCAAAACATACACATTCAAAATAGCACTTATCACACTAACAGCTTCTACAAAGTACATATGGCCCAACAGGAACATTTGTGTCACCCTGGCTTCACTGGTTCTGTCACTGCTGCTCTAAAACTTGACATTTGTCCTGTTAAGTACACACTCCATGGGACTTGCACAGCTTGCTTCATTGCCATCAGATTTCTAAATCCAAGCCTCACCTCCCCACTGTATTTCCAGCAAGGCAACAGTATGAGTGTTGGAAGAAGGCTTCATTTTACTGCACCTTCTAGTTTTCATAAGTTTGCAAGAATCAAACTTATTGAAGGCAAAGCAAGGAGTTATCACTTTTTCCTTAAATGTCCCATTTCTCCTCCATACAGTTTAGTAATTCTTCCATTCTCTCTCCTAATGCAGAGACTCAGCTGACATGTGTTAACCCACTGAACTGCAGTAGCTCACGTTCGAGTCTCCTGTAGTATAAGAATTCTTCGATGTACACAAAATTGTCCAAGCTATTTGCACCTAACAAGTCATTATTATTACTGTAACTAAAACAGTTCCTCAATCTGGAATCATACAAGTCTGAACTCACCTTGCTGTCCATCTGGCATGGTCACAATGATGGGTTGCCCTATTCCACTGGTTGGAATGGAATGCAGGTTACCCAGCTGAATGCCATCTGTAACTATAGTAATAACCTGCTGACCTCCAGAACTGACAACTTGCTGAATGGCCCCATCCACAGATTCTGCAGTCACAACTTCTTCTGTGGCCACAACTATCAACAGATTAGTGAAGAAATTAAGTCAGTTTATAAATTAAACTTTGTAATTTCAAATGGATTTTGGTACAACTGAGAAAAAATTTCTTCCAGAACTTTTTAAATTTGACCCTCCCTCAATTAATACATTACTGTGTATTAAATTTTAATAGAAATCTTTCACCAGACCAACATAAAGCACTCACATTTTGAAAAATACATGCAACACTGTGCTAGTCTACCTTGCTCAATATAATAATTTTTTTTTTGCATTTTGCTAATAGATATACTCCACTCAAAATTGATGCTTTGGGTTCCGTATTAACATGGCAGCAAGAAGAGCTACTTTTAAGAACACAAATAACTTTTACTTATAAATAAATAAGCTGGACTAAGTTACACTAATAGTGGAATTTAAAAAAAAATTAAACTTGAAATACTACCTTGAAACTACTTCTCAACCAATGCCTTGCCACCCATACATCAGGACCCAGCCCAGATTTCTGTGCTTAACACAATGGTTTTTAAGATGGTAAAAAACTGAAGGACCTCTACAGAATCTCAGAGCTTTGTCTGTACTACATCAGTACTTCAAACACACCCACAACTTTATTATATAAAGTATGAAACAAGAGTAAAGCTGACATTTTTACATATCTGAAGAAGAAAGATAAAGCTTAAAAAGTAAACCAAACATTTTATGTATATAACTTCATATGCCACAGCTTGCACTATATGCTGCAACTCAGGTCTTGTGCTACCACCCTTATTTTTTAAAACAACAAGATACTGAGACAAAGAGCAAGATCACTAGTAACACAATCAAAGAAATTCAAGCACACTAACTCTGTATTTTATTTTCAATTTGTCAGGGTAAAAGCAAAGCCTTTGATTAAAATAACAGACAATAGAGTGCTTTCTATCTACCAAGATGAAATTAAAACCCTATAGACCTGTGTTGTGAGGTTCAAGATGAGAGAAGGCAGATAAAACCCTGAAGCTTTCATCTTTTAAATTAATTACAATATAACATGCACAGAAAAATCACTCTGTAGTTTAAATAATGACTGCAGTCATTGTCTTCTGAAGATCTTTATGTTCAGAGATCACTGTCCTATAGCACTGCTTAAACATTCATAGAGTGTTTATTCAGTAAACCAAAACAGCAAGTCCCACATGAATAAGTGGTGGTGTACTGAACTTGATTTGGCTTCCAAGCACAGGCTCAGCAGTAAGAAAGACCACTGTCACAGAAAAGTCCCAGTTGCAAGTGCCAATACTAGGTGCTGTGGCAAACAGCTCTGATCTTTTTCTGTTTCAAATTCAATATTGGGGTTTTAGCTCTGGAAGGAAACATTGCAAGGACTTCTTCAAACCTTGAAAGAAAAGTGGAGATTTTGTCTAAAGAGAAGCTACTCTATATAAAAGAAAAACAGCCCCATAAATATGGTCATTATTCATTCCTTGCTCTCCTTTTGTACCTATATCCATATAAGCACTATTTACCACACCACTTTGTGTGCCACAGAAAAGTTGAATTTTATGTACTTTTAATTATTAAATTAGGTTAAATGCTTTCTAACCTGGTGTTTCCGAAGAATTAGACAGTGGAGCTGATGCTTCTGCTAAAGCTGCCAACGTAGCTAATACTGATGTTGATGAATTTCCAAACTGTACAGCAGACACTCCTGTTTCATCTAGTAGAATGAAAAAAAGTTAGCTGATAAATTTAAAACCAATAAAGTCCCTTTTTCTATTATTATTGCACCAAAGCCTCTAACACACACTCAATTTTCAGCAGCACTCTGCTGAACCTAGGTGCTATTCTGAAGCTGTTTGTTAGGCAAGTACAACTTCTGATAATTTAGCTCTGTGAAGATTGCTGTTTTAGGCACATATGTATTTACAACACATAAAAAACACTGAAGAGGAACATGGTAACTATTCTTACCACTGTTTTTCCTCAAAGCTTTTCACTAAGTGTGAAAATCAAAGCATAAAATCCTAGTGGCTATCCTAGAGGCATCTGAATACCTGTTCCATTGGATGTATTTGCAGAAGATACCAGACCTGTTAGGTTCACCACCCCTCCAGGTCCAATGATGAACTGTGGTGTTGCTGCGTGTATCGTCACAGTGTCCGGACTCTCTGGGTTTGTGTTGATTTGGTTCTGCATTGCAATCTAGGACACAAAGGCAATCACATCATTCCAACTGCAGGTATAAAGCAGTCATTTCTCTTGTGTAAGAGCTACAGTTACTGCCATTCCACACAAACAGGGAGGATCTCTCTCATTATACTCATGCAATACACACACATCATGTCACGTCTCCAAGTACATAAAGGGGTTTTTTTTGGCAGAAATCTAAAGACAAAAAGCGTAACAACACATCACTACTTCTCCCTACCATTTACTCTAAATAAAGAGGACCACATAAAGACAAGGCCCTTTTGCAGATACACAAGCTCACGTATCTAAAACAGAAGCCTGAAGAACCAAGACTGCTGGGGCAGACACAGGCCATGAAAATCTGCTCTGACAGCTCAGCAATTGCTATGAAATGTACATGGCAGCGTCCTTTTTGTCTTTCTTTGAATTATTATTAACTTCTCTTCACCCTTTCTGCAATGAAGAGCAGGCTAAAGGGACAGATCAGAAGTTCAGACAATTCAAGATGTAGGGAAGCAACAGATTTATACAGTGGCATAATGGTATTTTTCATTTGCTTTCTATTATTTTCTCAATAATGCTTATCACTTATTTTGCCTTTAACAGTAGTATTGAACAGTGAGCACACATTTCCATGGAAGTATCTATTATAATCCTGATCACAATCACTTCTCCAACAATTCAATCCTAGCTTTTCTGCTTCTGGAAAAATTGTCATCTCTTCTCTCCTGTCTTGATCTCCAATTGTTAGGAGATTAATATCCATATAGGAAGCTAACTGAACACCAGGGTATAGTCAAAACATACTGTCAGAGTAGGGAGTTAATTTTTTACACCTCAGTTGTGAAGAGTCCACCTTGTTCTGTGTATTACAACACTGAAATTTAAGAAAATAAAGGATACATATCCTTGATTTTGTAGGTGATGAAAATGTTCTTCAGCCAAGTAATGTTTACTAACATTAATCTCATCTCCATGTAGTGAACTAGACTGGAGTTTGGCATTATCAGTCATTATATAGTGTCACAAGTGCTATATTAAAAGCTTAGTTTATGACATGTGTAATCAAAATTATGACAGGAATCAAAAGTTACCTGTAATATTTCTGCAATGTCTTCGTTCCCGTTGTCTACTGCAATATCTAATGCTGTTTTGCAAAATTTACTCTGAGCATGAACATCTGCTCCATACTTTATCAAGAGTTCTACAACTTCTTGGTGGTGATGCTCAGCAGCCCAGTGAAGTGCAGTCATTTTGAGCATGTCCTTGGCATTGACATCAGCACCATGCTACAAACAAGATCATTGCATAAACTATGTCATTAGAAGTATCTGACCAGAATGAAGCCCAAAATTGTCTTTCTCCACCAGGAATGCCTTGATATCTTACATTTACAAGTTCATTAAAAGTACTTCAATCTAACTACCAAATGAAGTATTTACTTCAAAGGATTAAAGAGTCCCTAAAACATATCTCAGTTCTAAAATCTCTTACTAAACACAATGTCAAATTAGGGAGTAGACTTATTTTGAAATAGCAGTGAGTAATTCACCTGAAATCCTGATGACTTTAATGCTAAAATAAATTACAGCTTAACAGGAAAACAAAGCTCCCAATGCACACAGTACAACTGTCGATGTAATTTCAATCTTAGTTTCATGACTAAAAGAAAATTGCAAATATCTGATTATAAACCATTGCAATATTCCCATCTCAGACTTGTTTCAGCAGTGCTCACCTTAAGTAAGACTTCTACTATGCTGGCATGGCCTTCTGATGCTGCCATATGTAATGGAGTTCTGTCCACTTTGGTTCTGGCATCCCGACTTACACCTGCTCGCAGCAACACCTCCGTGGTTGAGTAGTGTCCATACTGTGCTGCTAGATGAAGTGGAGATGTTCCCAGCTGGAATGTAACAGAAAATGTGGAGTTTTAACAGATGCCAGGATGAAGTATTTCTTCTTATTCTGGAGCTATCAAACCCAGGTGTCAAGCCAGCACTTAAAAATCATTCTCCCTTGCAGTCTCAAGGAAAGCAGCTGCTGGGGCTTTAACAGAATATGAAGAGGAGTAGGGAAAGTTTGTTGTTGTTTCCTTTTTTCTGTGATTTTTCTGTCTTTATGAAGTGTAACATTTCAAGGGGCCTAACCCCATTTTTAAGGTCGGTCACACCATATCAACATTGGAAGGGACCTTTGGAAGTCACTTAAGTCCAATCTCCTCCTCAAAACAGAGTTAATTTGAAAGTTAGGTCACTAAGCAGATTAATGCTCTTAAGAGCTTATAAATACCCTGGGAATTTTAGGTACCTGACCTCTCTATACAACCTATTCAAAAATATGCACCTCTGAAAGACAACTCAGAGCCCCTGTATCAGGGAACTCTCAGCTGCACACATTAGGCAGTTGGGACTGCTTTCATAATTCAGACCTCTTACTATACTAAATGCATAAACACAATAACTAGGAGGATGATTATTGCTTTCTCCCATTAACAACTCCAAAGTTCATCTTAAAAGTCACCAGAATGAGCTCATTCACAGTCTGTTACTAAAATCAGTAGGAGGTTATATGAAGAAACAGGCAATTTTAATTTCAAATTAGACATTAGATGATGTGCCTGCAGAATTCCAAGAAGAATCGCAATATAAATGCATAATTGTAACAATATTATTTTCTTCTTCACATGAGAAAAGTAAGATGATCTACCAAACACTGTAAAAGTTTTCATTACCCAGTCTGTGGTAAAAGGTGCTCCATTTGCCATCAAAATGCGAACTTCGTCATCTTGACCTGCTCGTGCAGCTTCTAAAAGTTTCTTTCCCAAATCTACTAGTGACATCTAGTGAGGGACATACAGGAATATAAAGGCAAAACAGAAACATTAATACTATTTTAAGTGCATATATGCTGCTCTTTTTTTCAATTATTATTTCTGAACTACTCTGAAAAGTTCAAAAATTGAAGCTGGCATTCTAGCCATGGGAACAAGCTTTGTTGATCACAATAAGCAGCTTGATTTTAGAATTACTTTTGCCAGCCAAACAGAAGTGATACTGGGGTGGAGATTTCAGTATTACAATGCTGTAACCACAGCAGCTGTGAAGTTAAATTTTAAACTGAACTGGATGCACATTTCTTATAGCAGAAGGTGGTTTAGAAGCTCTCACCTGATTCTGCAACCTTCTGCAGTTTTGTCCAGCTTTCAAAGGGTACAACAACATCGTGGCTGCCATGTCACACGCCCAAAGGCACTGCATCCACTCACCCAAAATGCCCACACGCATTTAAGAGGTACCACTATGTCAGTCATGGCTGGGCTTCGCGAATGAAGATCTGGGAAGGCTCTATCCACATTTGTTACAGGCACGTTGGTGACTTATGAGGCCAATACGAGACAGACATGTCCGATTGCAAAAGGCACAGCAGAAAGACTCCTTAGATGGTTTATTCTGCAATACACGGTTCTTTCTGCGTTGCCTTTTCTCCTCGAGAGTGATCCTGCGTGTGTTCTCAAAGGAGACAGCAGCTATGTAAACGCATTGAGATAGATATGAAACACAACACCTTCCTGACATCTTGTCCATCACTATTTTTGTTCACCCTAAAGTATAATTTCTGTATTCCCAGTTGCAAAACAACACAAGCATATTATTGTACTACATACATACATACATACATACACCAGATGTATGAAGTGTTTGACCGAAAACAAATACTACTACTGCTTCAACTGTCTATAGTTACCAAGCAAAGTTTTGAGACATGACTCAGATACCAGCTGAAAAACCCTCCCATTGTGATTAGATAACATCCTCTTACAGCCAAGTTCCATATAATACAGAGCATGCCAAAATACAGGTAGACAAATGACACCTATCTGTTTCTGTTCCATCAAAGATTTCCTAGAAATACACATTTTTAAACCCACTCTATTTCATACTCGCTATTAAATTTGTTCAGTAAAAAAAAAATCTGAACTAAACCTTAACACATGCTGCTAACCAAGATATATCATTAACATTTTAGTCCTATAGCTATGTTTTCCACTACCAGGTTGCTAAGAAGGGAATTGCTTTCAGCAGTTTAGTTTCCAGTCACATGCAAAGTAAAGTCTGTTTTACTCATAACAGCAGTTGCAAGGCCACGCAGCCAATTTCCTGCACAAAGGTAGAATATATCACTTCTGGAAAGAAATCCTCTTAAACATACACATCTATCACAAAAACAATGTATTTAAAAACTTCTCTGTCTCTGGCTCAACTGGCAAACTCTGTGTGGTCCATTGCTCAATAAACTGAAAGCTATGGACTTGGGAAAAAATTAGAAAGGAAGACCAAAATACTGCAAATGGAGAACTTCAACATATATCAGTAGGGCCATGAATCAGAGTAGATTATACCCTTTTGTCTATAGAACTGACTGCAGGCAGCACCATCCCTTTCACCAAAATACTCCATTTATGTCCATCTTTTCAGTACACATGGACATGTTGATTTGTCTCCAGCCAGAAAAGGGAAGAGAAATAGGAAGGTTGCAGGACAGGACAAATACTGACAATGGGAAAAGGAATGAAAAATAGGATCACAGTCAGATGCAGAGGAAGGGACAACTGCTGTTGAAGAGCAGAAGAGAAAATCTAGGAAAGATCCTGAGGAAAAGAAAAAGAGGAAATCTATCATCCCTGTTACAGAGAGACACTGGGAATAACGATATAAACTAATAACAGGACAGAGATGGCATTTGGCAAGTGCAGCAGTGAAATGAAGGAATATAGCACTCCCTTTACATGGCTTCTTTTTTTCCCCCCGTTGAGGATTGCAATTTAAGAAGGAAAAGAGCACATGCAGACACACATACTTTTTCTGTTGGTCTAATACCACCACATCAAGGTCCTCAGAAGCAAAAGGAAAGCTGGAACTGAATGCAAAATACTGAAGTTATGAACTAGTTCAGAAAGGCAACTATCCCTTTTCCACTTATTTATTTTTGTTTTAAACAGCAGTAAAGCAAAGCAACTAATAAAATCTCCTTTTGGAATTGCAGAATAATTGAGGCTGGAGGGGACCCTGAGCTGGCTCAAGGCTCGGTTTTGTTGAGTTTTGAATGTCTCTCTATGGATGAACATCCCACCACTTCTTCAGCCTCATTCCAGTGTCCAACCACACTCACAGCAAGAGCTGCCTTCAGTGTACACCTTTCTTTCTCCACTAACCAAAAAGACGGTCATGATAACAAGCTTATACTTGATGTCTATTAGACAACAAAAATAGGTTCATTAAATTACAGTCCATACATTTAACAACACACCTATTCAGAACCCACTGACCACACCTGTACACCAGTGAGACTGCAAAGTTCTTACAAAAACCCTATGTAGCAAAAATCAAGTCACCAAAAAACCAAAATCAATTGTGGTGGCCTGCAAAATACAGCAACTCACTCCCAGGAGATGTCAGGGACAAACTGCAGCCCGAGATCAACACCATTTCAGAGCCTCTCTGAACAATTACTGTTGAACACAGTCAGTGCCAGTACACCAGTTCTCATCTCAATGCAAAAATAAACAGCCTTGTACTACACTCAATAAGAAACGTCCTAATCAAGGAAAAACATAAACCTTCATTACCACGTATTACTTACATTAACCAACACTCTCTCCGTTGCTATACAGTGCTTGTATTTTAAACAAGCACAAAGCATCACCAAAGTCTGTATATGCTTCATGATGCAGAATTTTAACTTCAGTTAAAATCACACGAATTTATTTTAAAAATTAATTAAGTTGCAGTTCTCATGGGGTATTTGGACGCGTGCTTGGGCCATCTAGTGGAAGAAAGATAAATTACACTGTTCAACTAAAATAATAAAAATCCCATTATGTCACAAATGCACTAACAACAGCAAACGAAGAGGCCTTTCCAACAAAACTCATGCACATTCAGTCACTTTTAACCAATGCATTCAAAACATTTCTCAGGAGTAGTCAGCCCAAAGCTCATTTCTCTTTGCAGACTGTTCCAAGGACCAGTACTGTGAGGTCAAGAGACCCCTCTGTAACATGCCCCACACTCCTCCAGCTGCTGTGACTGGAACATACCAAGAAGAGTCTGCAGTGTGAGAATTTCTCTTTCCAGAAAAATTTTTCAGCTGCTGTACTGAGATCATTTAGTAACACTACAATAGTGCAGTGACACTATCACAAGCAAAGATCTATATATGTAATACAATTAGATATTTAAAATTGAAATGAGATTACCATTTCAAAGCAGGACTCTGCTGCTACTCCACAGTGTGTAACCATCAACTCTACTGAACTGTCTTAGAGGGTTCTCTTTCCGGTATTGTTTCCATCAAGCTTGGCCAGCACACCTGTGTAACACTTTACATGAGGACTCTTTCAGAGAATAAAAACATCACTGGCTCTGAAATAGTTTTGAGACTGTTATAGTTATTTTTATGGCAATCTGATTGTGTTTTCAGACTTCTAACAGCTCCTACACAACTGTGTGAACAGAGGGTTTTGTCTACAACTGAGTAAATCAGGGAGAGCTTCTGCTGGCTTTGGACTTCTTTGGACCTCCTGAACTTCCACATTTCACTACTGCAATGCATTCTGTAAGGTATCATTAGCCAGATGCCACAAGTAACTGGTAATTAATACTTATATCGAAGTATTATTGCTATTTTACTTCAGTACAATAGAAAATCATACTATTTTGCATCCATCTTAGATCTAAGTTTTTATACATTCTATGAAACTGTGAAGATGATGTATCAGAGGGCTATATAATAGCACTCAGCAGGAGTTTTGGTGGAACTGTGTGTGAAATGGGCTCCATGGGGAGCAAGTGGAGCTGAAAAACATGCAGCTTGGGACACCTGGGCTACCACAGCACAGCCTACAGACAATGGAGCAGCAAAGCCTGCAGTCCAAAGAAAAATTAAGTTTGGCTTAAAATGTTGCAGCATCTTTCAGACTGGTGTCCTGCCACAAGGATCCCAGACCCAGCCTTGTTCCTCTTCTACCACTGAGTGCTGAGCATCAGCTGGTAAAAATCAATAGGCACAAAACAGCTGCTGCAAAACATCTGCCAACCCAGAGATCCTGCAGCCGCCAGTGTTTGTACTAAGGTACACTCCTGGAAGAGACATCCTTCCACTAGAGGAGCATGGACTGCTCCATGCAACCCACCTACTACCTAATAAGGATTTGCAATCATTCCTAAAAACTCCAGGACAAAGTTCCATTAAAAGCTAATTAAAGAGGTTTCCCTACTGAAGTGATACATGGAAGAACTGTACTTGGAAAATTGCTGGAGACTCATCATCTCTCACATCCATTACATCTGGAAAAAGAATGCCCCTTCAGAATGTCTTTCTTTCCCCTATTACAAAAATTAACCTGCTTCCCCAGACCTGACCTTCAGAAATGCCATCATCGTACTAATTCCAACATCACACATTAACAGGAGAAACTCAGAATTGCCATTTCTAGCTAATTCTATGTGCCTGTCCATACCAGGGTCAACACTATTTTGAAGCACAGCATATACTAGTTAGCATCACTTAAACACTCTGGCATGATTTTACTGGACATATCAATTAGCAGCAATTACAGCAACTTGAATGGGATAAGCTCAAAAAGTTCATGTATTGTTTCCTAAGGGAATCAAATGTAGTTTGACAATGATTTCACATGTGATACTTCAAATTTCAATATAAATATCATAGGCTTAGACTATCCACATTTCTATCATGATAGTGAAAATTACACTAATATGTCAATTGCAGTCAGCTTTAATTCCAGTGCTTTCAGCTCTCCCCTATGACTTTTTAATTAACTTCTCTCTAGTTCGTTCCAACAGCAACATGACCTTCATGTCAGACATGCACCAGATGAAAAATACCTGATCTGAGAAAAGCAAACATTGTTGAAAAGCTTAGTGGAGAAGACATTCAAGCCCATACTAATGCAGGTCTGTCCCCCAATTAGGTTCATACATTGATTTAAATAAGCTTTCATCAACAATGCAAGTCCCTTAAATAATACAGATGGTAGGAAAGTCGTCTTACAAAGGAGAGCACAGATTTGGTCATTATCTGCAACACCTAAAGAGTGTTATTATGCAACAAGGGCGAACCACTGGCACCAAGATTCGCGTTGGCACTGCCAACAAGCTACAAAGCTTTCACAAATAAGTTTGGCACTAGATACCAAAAGGTTACTTTACAGCAGCTACAATCAACACGAAGGATCTAAGTGCTTGTGATGTAGCCTTTGAATTGTACTACAGCCTTAAGAGGATGTCTCAGATTAATTGAAACTTGAAATACCGTTAAATAAAAGTCATCCACCTTCCAAATACAGCATCCATTATATCAGGAGGACTCTTCCTCGACAGTTTCTGTCTAGCACATAGTCCTAAAAAAAACCCAACTAGAAAACAAAGTGATTTCAGCAAAGAAAGTGGGTCACAAACAAGCATCTCTATGTAGTGTGTGCTGATCTGCCATGTACACTCTTAACCTCACTCACACAGCAGACTGAGGTTCCCTTACAAGTACTTTTGTGGGCATACACAGCTCAACCAAACTGCTTAGTCTCAATAATACTTCAGAAGTAATGAGTAACTTAAAAGCAAATAGGCTAAAGAACTACAGGGCAAGCATTCACAACTCTAAGCATATTTAACTCTACTATGCAGCATTTCCCACTAAACATAAGCTATCTTAGTAAGCAGGTTACAGGAAAACATACAAATGCTTCAAGAACTGTAAGCGCAGACGACTTCCTACAGGGGACTTCACCAGTGCCCCACCAACGGAAACTACTTTGACTACCAGGGGAGAATAGGAAAAAAAGAGTCCACACTATAACACCTCATCCCACGTTTATACTCCCACCATACGCTTTATTAAGAGTCCAAAGCACGAGTTACAGACTCCGGGCGAGGGGCACTGCGGCGGGGAAGCGCTGCCGTCCCGCCCGAGCCGCCTCTCCCCGGAGCACCTTTGGCGCCAAGCCTGGGCTCGCAGCTCCGCCGCCCCGGGGGCGCCGGGCCGGGGCACGGACCGACCACCCGCCCCCCGCGGGGCCCGGGGCCGT
Source organism: Pseudopipra pipra (assembly GCF_036250125.1). NCBI lineage: Eukaryota > Metazoa > Chordata > Aves > Passeriformes > Pipridae > Pseudopipra > Pseudopipra pipra. Next base: position 11,119,620 of record NC_087560.1, on the reverse strand, counting down.
CCCCACGCGGCCCTCACTGCGCTGCCCGGAGGGCAGAGCCGCGGGACGAGCCGGGCCCCGCTCTGCCCCTCGGCCCCCGGGCCCCTCGCCGCGCTCGCCGCGGCCCCGCGGGCCGACCAGGCCGCCGCCGCGGCCCTGCCCGCCGCCCGCGCCCCCCGCGCGGCGGGGTCCCCGGAAGGCCGGCCGGCCGCCCGCTCTCCCCGACAGGAAATCCTGGCTGGGCTGGGCGCTGCGGAGGGAGCCGCGGCGCCGGGTTCCGGGGGAAGTGGAATTATTTTTTACCAGCGAAGAGATCAACTTCCACATCCGGTAACAGGGCCCTATACAAAGGCGCAGACTGACCTGGAAAGGCTTGGCCGGCCCGGGGGGGGTGAGGGAGAGACGGGGCGCGGGGACGGGCCCTTACCGTGCTGCCGACCCGGCCGCCACCGCCGCCGCCGCACCGAGTCGGGGCTCCGCAGGCCGAGAGCCCCACACGAGAGTCCGCGCCGCGCCCGGCGGAGGGACACGGCGGGCGGAGGGGAGTGGCGCGGCCCCGCGCGGCGCTGGGCGGCCGCGGGCGCGCGGGCGGGCGCGAGGCGGCGCGGGGCGGCCCGGGCCGGCCCGGAGGGGCTCCGGGCACTTACCATGGGCGCGGGAATTACCTTATTAACACACACATCGAGGGAGAAGGGGCGCGCGGAGGGATACGGCCTCGCCGTCGCGCACCGCGCATGCGCGCCGCCGCGGGGAAAGGCGGGGAAGCGCGGGCTGGAGGGGCCCCGCCATGTTCCGTCCCGCCGCCCGCCCGGCGGGGGCAGGGCCGGCCCCGAGCGGGCGGCGGGACGGGGGCGGCCTCCCGAGAGGCAGCTCGAGGAATGAGGACAGGGTAGCCATCCTGGGCTCCCCTGTGCCACGGGGCGGCGAGGGTTGCGCTTCCCGCCTCACGGCTGCTAGGGCTCTTAAATCTAATCCCAGGCGAGGGTGTCCTGTCTGAGAGCCAGCTTCGCTGCCTTGCCTGCCCTGGGCAGGGCTTTACATAGAAACACAGAATCAACTCGGTTGGAAAAAACCTCTGAGGTTATTGAGTCCAGCCTGTGACTGAACACCACCTTGTCAACCAGACCATGGCACTGTCACGTCCAGTCTTAAACACCTCCAGCGATGGTGACTACACCACCTCCCTGGACGGCCCATTCCAATGTTTAGTCACCCCTTCTGTGAAGAAATTTTTCCTAATGTCCAACCTAAACCTCCCGTGGTGCAGCTTAAGACTATCCTCTAGTCCTGAGAGAGGAGCCCGACCCTCACCTGGCTACACCCTCCTGTCAGGGAGTTGTAGAGAGTGATGAGGTCTCCCCTGAGTCTCCTTTTCTCCAGGATAAACACCCCAGCTCCCTCAGCCACTTGTGGGACTTGTGCTCCAGATCCTTCACCAGCTCTGTTGCCCTTTGAACTCATTCCAATACCCTCCAGGCTGAGCACAATGTGAGGCTCACACCCCCCCCAGCTGACAGGGCCCGCTCCGTTTCTGCAATACCTGTGATTTGAGTTGGGCTACAGGCAGGAATTTTTGTCGGCTGGTTTTTCTGGGCCTGCTCAGCCAGAAGGCGGCAACAGAGAACAAATCCAAACACCTCTGGGCTGCTGCTTGTCACCAGGGCATAGAAACCTTGAATCTAGCCTCCAGCACATCTCTTTTTCCTTGTTGGCAAGTGTCTGTGTCTTTCAACAAGCATTTAGCTTGTCCTGTTACGGCTTTTCATTTACACAGCAACAGCAGATACAGAAAATGTTACAATGTGCTCACAGGCGTGTGCCAACAAACAGGAACACTTGGTGGTGGTGGCTGCAGTGCTATGGGAAAGTCAAACTTTTCATATTAATGACCGTCTTTCATAGAGGTGAAGAATGCAGCCTGCAGTTAGTCCATTAGCACTGTATATCAGTTTTCATTATTATGATATAATAATATTATAATAATAATGTCTATTTTTTTTACAGGTGTGCTGGTTTAAACCAGCAGGGGAAATAAACTCAACTCAAAAGAGAGATTATAAATCAGAATAACAATTTAATAAAATAATACAATAAGTACGATTATACAGACAAACAATTGGTTTTAACCCACAAAACCCAAATGTATAACCCTGGGGCATGAACAGAGTGGTGTTTGTTGGGCCCCCTGAGCCCAAAGTAAAGGGAGAAGGGAAAAACCTGTTGGTGAAAGTGCTGTTGCAGTCTGGTCAAGAATGGTAATTGCAGTCCGGTCGAGAGTGATGGTTGCAGTCTGGTTGAAAAGTGGTGGTTGCAGTCTGGTTGAGAGTGGTGGTCTGCAGTCTTCCTCTGGATCCCACGAGTGGTTAAAAAAGTTCCAAGACTCCAAGATTATATATTCTCTAGTTCAGGCAGGAATGCTCAGTACTTCCCTCATGGCGGGGAGTTCCACAAAGGGTATGAGGACAGAAGCACCCTCCTATCTCAAAGGCCTCTTAACACCTAGTTTATAGCCTAAGGAGTCAGGCTGCTCTGGGCAGAGGGTGTAAATAGTCTACTGACAACAGTTTCTGGGAAATGGCATGGAAGGCTATAGAATACACAGTTTTGGGTTACACCCCTCCAGTGATGAACTGGTCCCAGCTATTCTAACTAGGACATGCTTGAGCCTTTTCTGTGCTCCATACCAACCAAGGTTACTGTACCACTAAGTGCTGTAATACAATTCAGCCTTCTGGGCAATTAATTGCTAGTATTTTGGAAGGCTACATGGAGACAGGCAGCTTTCTCATTTGGCTTCATGACCTCCCTGTTTTGTAAAGTGGCTGAAGGAGACTGCTTCAGTTCACAAGACATTTACACTGGCAAAATGGAGCAGTAGGTTGGAGTAACTGAACCCCTCCCCTCCCGCTGACACAGTTTGGGGGCAGGCCAGGACTGTGGCAGTACAGAGCATCTTTCTGTTTGTGTAAGATCTCGATGGCACGACCTGCCTCTCACCTCCTTTCTCCCAGCATGGCTATACCAGTGTGTCAGCACGTACCTGCCATCCCTGAAGTATGACGCTTGTAATAACATCACAAGCTGCACAGAAAACAGTCACAGCAAAAACCGAGATCTAAACTCACGATGTCCCCTGTCAATCCAGTTTTCTCTAGACAAAAAACAGGATATTTTTATAAGGAGAGGTGACTTGCCTTCCCACACCTGATCGCAAGTGGGCCAGTTTAACAGCCCATACAAAGACTGGACGCCTCACAGATTGTGACAGACCCAGAGGCCCCTCGTAGTGGCTTGGCCTCGGTAACGAATCTCCCGAGGCCAGGCGGGGCACGGCAGGGAGCCCCGCGCTCTCTGGGGCAGGCGGGCGGCGTCGGGCCGAGGTGACCCGCCTGTCCCTCCCCTCCTCGCTCCACCGCCACCCCCGCAGCTCCACGGCGGCTGTGGGTCCGTGTCCCCGCCCGACCCAGCGCGGCCGCGCCCCGCAGCTCCCTCAGGACAGCAGCCAGGCCCCCGCCGCGGCCCGAGCCCAGCCCCGTGGCACGGATAGGGCCGTGAGAGTCCCGCCCCCGCGGGGAGCGGGGGCCCGGCAGGGAGGGACGGAGGCAGGGAGGGAAGGAGGGAGGGACGGTCGCCGCCGAGTTCCGCCCCAGCAGCCATGGCCGCGTAGCGTCTCCCCGGCAGCCGCGCTCGGACATGGGCCTGCCCCGGGCCGGCGGGCGGAGGCAGCGAGTCCCCGCGGCGGTGAGTGCGCGGCCGGGCAGGCTGGGAGCAGGGCCTGCGGGGCAGCGGCGGGAGGGGCGGGCGCCCTCGGGGGGAGCCCCGGGCCCAGCCCCCCGTGCCGGGGGGGCGGCCCTCGAGGGGCTGCGGCGGGCGGGGACCCGCTTCGGGCCGCGCGGGGGGATCGGGCCTGGCCCGGCCCGGGGCCGGCAGTGTGACCTTGGGCGGTCCGCAGTACCCCGGCCTGAGCCCGGCCGGGTTGGCGAGTGAGTGGGGCCGGGGAGCCGCCGCGGAGCCCGGGAGCGGCCGGAGGAAGATGGCAGGGAAGCGGCGCTTCCCAGAGTGCTGCACTCCTGCGGTGTCATGGAGACTGCCACGGCCCCGGGCCGCCGCAGCGGTATTGACCGCCCGGTTATAAACTTGGGGGAGTTCTCTGCCTCTCTGCGACCTCCCCGGCTTCTTATCACCTCTGCTGTTTGCGTACTCCTTGCAGATGTTCGTTTATCTAAATAAGAAGTGGAACTATTTGTGTTCTTGCATAGATTGAGTAACTTTTAAACTTCCTGCAGAAAACTCAGCATATTTTTTTAAAAGAAACTTTATAATATATTCCCCCTCACCTCGGTGTCAGGTAAATTGTTGGATGAAGGAGCTGTCAAAGGGTTTTCTCACTGCCGAGAGAGTCGTTCCCAGGCCTGGCAGGGCAGGTTTGAGCACCTCCATGGGCAGAGACAGACCCGTGCTGTGTTGCTGCCCTGTGCCTGGTGGTGACCAGCACAATGGTGAAAGTTTGGCTACCCTGCGTGAACATAATGGGCTTGCTATAAGAAGCCCCAATGGTTATAATCAGCCTATGCACATTAGGTTACAGAACCAGGGCCTGTATTATTAACAGTACCAGAGCCTGGAAGAGAGCTAGAGGCCTTCCAGAGCTAAATATGCTGGTGGGTTTTGTAGGTCAATCATCTTAAAATTCTCTATCTGACTAACACTGATAATCTTAACAAAGCCAACTCTTGTGTACCAAATGCAGATAGTAAAATGTAATTCCAAGAGAATTGAGGAACTTAATTCTCATGAGAAACTCATTTCTCATTTACTCATTTTGCTCATTTGTCAGAGACAAAAATAAGTGAATAATACTTTATTACGTACCTGAATTGGTGATGCACAGTACTTACCATGTCAATGTGTTTCAGAGTGCGTTAGTGTGTGCTGCTTGCAGCGTAACTGCTACAGTGTCATTCCACTTAAAGCTTACTCATATCCTTAGTAAAACTGGCATGATAATTAGATGTTGACAAACCTGTTACCAACAGGTATGTTTCCCTGTCAGGGTAAAACTATCCATTCCCAGTATGTCAAATGCCCATAATCATTCAAGCGTGACTTCCCTCATATTTTTGGGATATTAGCCTTGTTTTCAGCACTCCTAAGTACAAAAAAAGAGCCTGAGATAATACTTCAGCTGGGGGTGGAAAAGATCCCAAGTCTTGAATTTGACCTTAATCTTTAAGAAAAGAGTTGACAAGCCTGAAATAGGTTGTTTCTTCTTCGTCACAGGTTGACTAATCATAGATTTAGCTATTACGGCTTATTCAATCTGTTGTTTTCATGGTTTTGTGATCCAGTTTTCTCTTCTTGCTGAGAAAGAAGATCTCTCTCTTCTTTAGGGATGTATGAAAGGCCACAGATGTAATTGGAAGGGTTCATTCATGCCTCAGTGTTGCCATTGTATTCATATAGTGATTCTAAGTGTGGAGGGAAATGGAATGCTCCACAAAAGTGAGCATAATCTAGTCAGTACAGACTGGAGCAGTGGGATTTTATCCTGATAAAGTGGATGGGATTCTGGTTAGACTGCAATTTATTGCAGCTCCCCTAGAGGAAACAACTACAGGCCTTGTCCATAACCTGCAGTAGCTGGTCTGTCTCTGCATTTCCCTGATGGACATTGACTACTCCCAGACTGTTTTATTTGTGCCACTTCTTTTGCCAGATTCCCTCATTGAGACTAGGCCAGTTAGGAATTGAATATCTGCAAAACTTGTGTTCAAAATCAGATGGTAATATTTATCTATGAAGGAGGTGATTTGGATTCTGAAATCGTAGTCTTCCCCAAAGCCTGCTCAAAGATGAAGGGAAAAAAACTTGTTCATTTGAGTATAAAGAAAAATTAAGGTAAGGCACATCTTGAAATTTCATAGAAGCTTAAGAAGTTTTAAGGGTCCTCATGAGCTAAGACTGAGCAGTCAACTGGCAACTAGTTGTCAGTCTGTAGTATTCAAAATCAAGTTAGGGGATTTTTGATGCATGAGACTGAAAATTTTAGTTACAGTTCCAAAGTTAAGATTCTGTATAGAAGAATGAATTAGAAACTGCAGGTGAAATCTATCAATTTGCGACATACGTTGTATGTAATTCCATTAAGTAGGCTGTTGAGAATTTGATTTTCAAAAAAATTTAGAAAATGTTATTCTTTATCCGTTCTTACTCATTTCACTGCAGCATATTGTGTGAATTATGGTGCTGTGGGAGTTCAAAGAGTAATACCTCATTCATCAGATACTGTGGTTAGAAGCTCATGTTTTGAAAAAAGGTATAGAAATTTCTTTAAATCAGGAAATAAAAGTTCAGCATTGAACTTGCCTGGCAACTTAAAGACCTGCAGTAATAACTTCGTAACCATAGGAAAAAATGGAAAAGCCCTTTTTGTTTCAGGCCAAAGCTCAGAGTTGGCTTTTATTCATTAGTTCTATACTTGTATAGATGAGGCTCCAGAAGAGCTGCCCTTTTCAAAGTGTGTCAGCAACACTTGAGAATTTACTGAGATCATTAAATGGTTCATCTTCCACATAGCCTTGGGGCTTTTTTTGCTCATACGCACACATCACACTAGTGTTATATTCAGATCTTTTTGGACTACATATTTAGTTACAATATTCTGTCAGAACACAACCAAATGCTGCCACTTAAGATTAAGAAAATACTGGTTACATAACAGAGCAAACACTGAAGATATATTTGGAAGGGACTTAAAGCTTCAAAGGAAAAGTCTATTTACAGTTCTAAGGAGAAAAAAAAAGCCAGGTAAAGACATGCTCTGACAGGACAATTAGACAAGCAATGCTAAAATCTTAGTAAGAGTGAAGGCTTTCTTTATAAGCTATGAGGATGTAAAACGTTGTTTTAGGCTAAGAGGCTTTTACACTGGAAAGGTCCTCTTCTTTGGGGCAGAGTGTCTGTATTTTGTTTCTGCTGAATACAGTTCTTCTAATGAATCATCTGCCTTGTTTTCAGCACCTAAGTGTTGAAAACCCTGAAAGTTAAAGGTGGACATAAGACACCTTATATAGGAAAGACAATGTTTTAAGATAAGTAGGTATGGCATATATTTTTCATTTTATGTATTAAAGGTAGTATTTGAGGATTTATTATTTACTTTATAGAATTAAGTGGAAATCAGTCTCCTAGGGAGGATTTTTGACAAGTTTTTCAGTTTTAAAAAGTTGCTACATAATTGGAAATTAGCAAGTACAGCATCTGTGTTCAAGCAGTACGTTGTCTTGCTTGATGTTCTTTAGTCTGACCTTGGCATCCCAGACCTTAAACCAAAAAACCATCATTAGCCATCTATCTTTATCTTATTTTTGCATTTATTTCCAACATGAACTTACCAAAGGTTTGGGTTAACTTAGTATTGTTATTTGATAACCAGTTCCTAGAGCAACAACAGTTAACCCAGTAATACTGTGTGCACTGATGCTTCAAGGTATACAACAGCTCTGTGCCATGGGAAGGGATCGCATTGCCAGCTTGGCTTCTCCTTCTTGACTGCACATGCCAACTGCTGTCCTTGCACAAGCTGTGTAGCCTTTCTGCCTCTTCAGCAAGCTGAATTGGCTCAATAAGAGGTTGGAGAAGCACCAGACCAGCATGAGAAAGAGGGAGGGAAATCAGGATCACCTAATTTGGTGGCAGTCAGCTACAGATCGATTCAGTGGGGTGAAACTTCACTCTGAAGTCACTGGCTGATGGTGGCTTTAGTCACACTTGTCATGCTGATCATCACCTTGAGGGTGAAAGGGAAATGCTCTACCTTCATCTTGTCAAAATCCATGTGTTTTTTCTCTGCTAGGAAGTAATTGATTTGTTGGGATCATTTGAGCACCTTTCTTCTAAGGAATTCCCCGTAGTTTCTTCAGTGTTGCTCACATCTTAACGTCTCACCACTTACATGTGAGGGAGCTCAGTTCCTCCCCCACCACCTCCAAGGGCTAAAATAGCTTCCTGTGTATTAGATGAAAAGAGTTTTAGATAGACTATCTGCAGGAGACTTAATGGACTTCACTGTGTCAGATGGGATGATGTAATAGTCCCTTCTAGCCAAGCTCTGCTTAACTATTTCAGGGCTACCTGGAGAGCACTTTCAAATGGAAGCACAAAGACAATAGCACCAAGGAGTTGAAGACCAAGAAGTTTCAAGTTGACTTTACCCATAGCAATCTTGCTTTCTCAGCTTACTCTTACCAAGACATTAGAAGTCACTTTTCCAAGGGGCTGGTGTGTATTTGCAGAGTACAGAGAAGTCAGCTAATTTTTTATAGTATACTTACTGGCATTTCAGTAGAATAAATTTGCTGGATACAATGATTTTTCAACATTCTTAAGTCAGCATTTCTTTACTTACTATTTTTTATTCTTTAGTTAGCAGCATCTTGCTGGACATCCTTGATAAATTACCTAGAGTGGTTTCAAACAATTCTGTCACTTTGAGAGGATTAATTTATACTGTTAAGTGTTCAGCCACTCTGTTGGCATCTAGTGCTAGCTCACATAAAGTAAGATAGGTTAGGTAATAAACCCACACAGGTAACTCTATAAGTGTATTAAAAGTCACTGGAATATAATTAGGCTCTTCCTACCTCTTCCCCCCTCCAGAAAAATATTGATAGAGACTTCTAAGAAGCGGTACCATCCTAGGAGGGACATAAGTAACAACATGCCTGCTGTGGCATCTGTACCTAAGGAGCTGTATCTCTGTACTTCATTGAAAGATCTCAACAAGAAGACAGAAATAAAACCTGAAAAGACAAGTACAAAGAGGTATATATGTTATATTTGATTTTGAACCGATATTAAAAGTATTAGTGGTTTCGGAACAAATTTGTTGTGGATCTAAGTTTCCTCAGGTATTTCTGTTAGCTTTAAAACCTTTGATAGTCTTATGTGTGGATCTCAGCTGCCAAAACATAGCTTGGACAGAGCATGATGCCCATGAAGATTTGCATACTTGGAGGAAAAGCTACATAAATGCAAATTCTTAAAAATTATAAAAACTTCAGCAAATATGTGAATAGAAAATGCTTTGCCTCTAGCATTTTTAGATAATCAACGATTTCATTTTGTCTTACTATGAATTAGTTTCCTCTATAAAAAAAAAGTTATTCTTAGAAGGGAACAGTACTTTTTTCCTTATCTCAGTATGCTGTTTAATTATGGAAGTCTTTAAATAAGGCTAGTAAACAAGCTAGCAAAAATGAACTTTATTTGGAGGAACATGATTGTAATTCATGTTTAATGAAAAGCTTATATTAAGATGGTAAAATCAAATGCTTAATATATGAGCAGAGGCTGTAAACACTTAATATGGCATGTTGTAATGACAAGTCAACAATCATGTGCTTTATCCTCTTCTTTGGTTTCAGTTATGTGCAGAGTGCCCTTAAGATTTTCAAGGCAGCGGAAGAAAGCAGATTGGACCGAGATGAAGAAAAAGCTTACATCCTATATATGAAATATGTGACTGTTTATAACTTTATTAAAAAAAGACCTGATTTTAAGCAGCAACAGGTATAAAAGCTTTCTGACTGACCTCCTCTGCATTGGTAAAAGTATGAGAAGTACAGAGAGTTACACTAATGCACATTCAAAGGATCACACTGGTATTAAGTAACTGCCTCACTTATGACACTATTCCTTCCTTCCTGTTTTTGACAAGTCTGTTGTTAATTTTTTTTTTACAGTTTGCTTTTAGTACATAAAGTGTATAAATTGTCAAATGTGGGAATATTTTTTCGTGGAGAGGTGTTCTTGTCATCTTTCCCATTCAAACAATTTTACTTACAAACTCATGTTTGAGAGGAGAATATTTTGATTCAAACCAGTTCCTTTTGTTGGTATTAATATCATTATAATACCAATTCTCTGTATATTGATGACTCTTAATATGCACAGAAGTAGGCATTCTTAAGCTGTACTATTAATATGCAATGTGATGCTTGTAATTTTAGGATTATTTTCATTCAATTCTGGGACCTACAAATTTAAGAAAAGCTATTGAAGAAGCTGAAAGACTGTCAGACAGCCTTAAACTCAGGTACGTGAATACAGTTGATAGATAAGATTTTATTCGTTACACCTGAAGCCCATACATGTGCAATTTCAGTTTTTCATGCTATTTAGTAATAAGCAATTGCACTTGAGTAGACCCTAGATAGCTGAAACTCGAGACCTTAAAACTGTTTATCCCCAGAAGTCTGTTACTAGAAATAATTTTCACTGTCACACACTCCAATAATTTGTCACATTATACATTATCTCCTAATTCCTGGCAGTTATGATTTGTTGACATGGTCTTCTAATTTTGTTTATTGACTAATAAAAAGAACCCATATGATCTAAATGATACATACACTAGAGATGATCAAGAGCGATTTTCTCCTTAATCATAAGGTCATCTGAAACCAAATCTATTAGTAAATGTTCCTAATAATCAGATATGTTAAAAAGTCCTCCTAGTGTGGTTATAGTTTACCTTTTCTCTGCTATGTGCAGCCAGTATATGCAATACATGGTTTTGCCAGTATGTAACTAAGTTGATGCTAATGGACTTTTGGGTACCTGATTAACAGCTGTCAAGTTACATCTTTGTGCCATAAGCCACAAAGTGGTGTTGGTAAGAAGTCATAAGATAGAGTCTGTCTTTAGATGATATTTAGTGCAGTGTGTGTTGCTTCCAGCCTTGTCTGCTTCTTGCATGCTTAGCAACTCTTTCTTGCCCTTTTAACTTTCTCTCTGCAGCTGGACACGTTACCCTTCCTGTGTCTCATGTCCCACCCTGCCCTTCCCAAATATTCTTGTGAAAGCATTTTATTCCCTTCCAAGTGCTTAATCTATAAAGTTAAGTTTCAGTGAACAATAAGACTATAGTTAAACCTATATGAAGAGGGACTTTGCAAAGATGTCTCATGATACTGTATATGAAACAATCTTTAGATTTTCTTTGTTTTTAGTTGAGTCTTAAAACTCAACAGAGCTATGAATTCACTGTAAGAGTAAACACTGATAGACTTATAGAAACCCAAAATTTAGAGACTTGTTTAGTGACTTTTGGCTTTTTACAAAAGGAAAAGAGTTTCGAAGTTGACACAATAATTTTCAACTGCTCTGGGTAAAATGTATAAATATTTAAAGGGAATAGAAATGAAACATGACTCCTACGTAACTACAGAAGTGGTTTCAGGGAAGTTATTTGTATAATTTCTTCCCCAGGCAGTAGGCCAGCAAATAGTTTCAATGTTAATTGTTAACTAAAAGTGGAGCTGCTGAAACACCACTTGTATAGGAGCAGGAATACCTACATGAATGACCTACTATGTGCTTCAGAGATATAAAAGGGGAAATTGATGGGCAAATATTCCATACTGACCAAATTAAACTAAAATATGAAATATGCTTTAGTGTCATTAACTCCAAGTGGGAACAAAATGCTTTATTCTAGCTTACGATGCCTGTGCCAAATTAAGAAGCCTGTTTAAAAGATAAAATTACAGACTTGCTGCTTCCTTCCTGTTAGTGGCCAATTAGTGAAGTAGATTTGGAGGCAGAATTTGATTTAATGATCTAGTTTATTAACACAGTACTTTTTGATATGAAATACAGCTGTATTGTCATTGTTACTTTAACTCTGATGAGGCAACATCTGATTCAAACAAGCAATTGTCAACACAGTTCAGTGTTCATGTTTCACTGCTTGGTTGAGTAATCAAAATCATTAGTTCAAAACATTCTTCTTTGTTCTATGGAACCCTAGTAACCCTTAAACTTCTCAGTTGTATTAAATATAAGCAAATGCTACTTAACAGTGATGTGACTGTGCAAACCTCCAGTGGGTGATCTAAAAACTGCAGTTTGGAGGTCACTGGCTTACAATACCATGATTGTCCTTCCAACAGCAAAAGGCTGGGAGGTTAATTGTCAAGTCTGAGGCTTTATGAGAAGGACAGCAAGACCCAGGTCCATCAAAACTCATGAATGTACACAGTTCTTGCATTGGCTTCCCTGTAGGTCCAGTGTTTGAAACAAGCACCAGGCACATAATAAGTTCTGATCTGACTTCTCAGGAGAAGGACATTTAGATAACTGAGCTAACTTACTCCTAACAGGCTCCAATGCAAACTAAAATAAAATACCTGGGATGAGTGTTGTTATATATTGAAGTTTCCCTGTAAATCACCAGTCCTTATCCTTTACAGTAGGAAATGAAAAACATTTAGTGATACCAAAGCTAAGAATGACCTCAGATTTGGAGAAAAAAATAGCTTTACAAGCAGTGGCTATGAAATAGGACTCAAAACAGGATTTCAGAATAGGAAAACCAGCTCAAAAAGTGGGAAAAATAAGATCACACGGTCATGCAGGAAAATGGGAATTGTTGGAATACAAGAACTGACAATACTTTAACTTTCTTAAAACTTTGAATACTTTTTTTAAAATTTCTTCCTGAGGACTTAATGATTCTGATGTTAATAATCCAAGGTTAGTCAATAGCACAATATTGAAAAAAAGACTTTTTTCTTTTTTTTGATAGATATGAGGAAGCTGAAGTTCGGAAAAAACTTGAAGAGAGGGACAGACAAGAGCTGCAGAAAAAGCAAGAACCAAAGGATGATGGAAAGAGTTCAGCCAAAAACTCCTCAGAAAGTGCTGTGGATTCCAAAGGAAAAAGCCAAAGGGTAACTGAAGATGTTTACAAACTTTTTAATTCAGTCTGAATATATAGTTTCAATCTAGCATTTGGTCTCTGCTAGTAACTATGTCCAGTTCAGAGTCATGGTGGGGGATTTTTTTAGTAATTAGTTTACACTCCCTGTAATCCTTCTTTGACATTTTTTTGGAATATGTTGAGTCCACAACCTCCAAGTCTTGCATAAGATAGAATTTGACTGTACAAGAAAGCTCAGCCTATTTTATACTAGAATTATCTAGTGCAAGAAACCCAAGGTAATGGTAATAAACTGATGTTAAATAAGCTTTTTAGGAGATGGTTGACTTTGCAGGAAGTGCGGAAACAAACTTACTTCTCCACAAATACTGCATGAATTTCATCTAGTAGATGATGCTGTCCTAGATTGTATTGCCTTTTTAACTCTTTTCTGTCTAGGCAGAGCAGCAGCCTTGGTATCTTTTTAGTACATTTGTCAGCACATCTTCAGAAGCAGCTTACTTGTGCTAGGTTCCTTCTTGTGTCTTAACAGCCACCAGTTTCCTTCAAGGTCTGTGAGAATCAGTGTCTGTTGGCCACCTTGGTTCTGAGTATTACATATTAAACTTTTTTTTCCCCCCTTATAACACAGATTAATGGTGAGAGGAAGCATTCGCTGGAAAGAAAGGATCAGTCTGACAGTCTGAGTGGTAAGAAATGCAGTGCTGCCACAGGTGTGAAAAAGGTCTCCATATGACTGTGTACCAGTCACCTAAGCAGTTGCAATTCTTTTAAGAAGTTATTTCACAGAATTTGATGGAATTCTAGTATCCTGTATTTCAGTTATAGCAAATTATAAATTAACTCTGTATTGCAGCTATAATCACTTATAACTTAAAAAGCTGTAGTTAGTTTTTCAACTGTTTAATAACTAAAGTTGAACTAGTTCTGAAGTGTTCAAGTTAGAAAGAAAAACATCTCCTCAACTGATAAGAAAAATCTAGGCAAGGCTGAAATATTTCTCTGCTAAATAAGAAATTTTTCCTTTCCCCTTGCAACCTTGTTTCTTGTTCTTGCAATAAATATGTGAAAATGTTCTCTAGAGTTCTTAACTGAGAAGGAGCATTAGCAGTATATATTTTACAAATGCTTGCCTATATAGCTGGATTTAAGTGAGACCACAAAAATTTAAATTGGTTTATCACTGAAATATTCAGTATGGTCTAATTTAGCAGATCAGGTGCTAATCACTACAGCAGTAGGAGCAAAAGGTCCAATCTGTTTATAATGTCTCACCTCTGTGACTTTGTGGGACTTTTTAATTCTATTTCATCTATTTGCAGTCTTGACTGCACCAGCCAGATATCATAGCTATCTCCATTTATAATGTAGCTTCTTATATCTATTTGCTTCTCTATTTCAAGGAGCTGTCACACCTGAGAAACTGTTTGCAATGATGTCGGACAAAAATATTGAATTGCTTATAATGGATGCTCGAAGATTGAAGGATTATCAGGAATCCTGTATTCCAAGATCTATCAGTGTCCCAGAAGAAGCTATCAGTCCTGGGTATGACAGAATGTTAAATGATAATGAAATATTTAATTTTATAAAAAATTATATGCTTTTAGAGCTTGTACACTTAATTTCAGAGTCCCTGCTGTATACCAGTGGGTAAGATGTATCTGGACAGGTCTGTTCTTGCACATACTGACTTCAACATAAAGCATATTTATTTTGTCCAGGCACATAAACATATATGGTCATATGTTGTTGGATAAAACGTTACTTGTACATTTGTTTTTAAATGCATGTTAATACATTTCAGAGTTACTGCTAATTGGATTGAAGCTAGACTCCCAGAGGACTCTAGAGATCCATGGAAGAGGAGAGGACAGTTTCATTATGTTATACTACTGGACTGGTTTAGTTCTGCTGAAGACTTAAAGTTAGGAACAACTCTTCAGAGCCTGAAAGATGCGCTGTTTAAGGTTGGCAAGTTTCATGGTTTACACTAATCATCTCAATAAATCAGAAGGTCTTAAAGCACCTGTGTTTACAAACTATGTGGAAACCTTAATGACACTTCAGGCAAGCATCCTGGTTCAGTTTTCAAAGCCTGCTTATTTTAATAGCAGAAGTGTAGTCTGAAGTTTCCCATTCCCATGCTCGTGCTCTAGTAGAGGACAGCATCTTTTATTAAATAGGTTAACAGCAGAGTGAGGGAGGCTCCAGAAATATTTTGAGCATGGTTAACTTTTCTGCATTATTGAATATAACTTTTAGATAAGTATGAATTTAAATTTGAGCTTCTTCAGTGCAGGGAGTTTATAGACTCTATAGTAAGCAAATGCCCAACACTTTCAAGTCAAACTCTAGCTTTGGCTGTGTTGTCCCTCTTCTCTATAGAGGTGGCTCTTGTGAAAGATCACACATCTTTCTGTTATCTAAACATTCAAGACTGGAGTTCAGAGATAGTTCAGGGAGTTCTCCCTGTTTATTGCTTTAGAGAATATTCTCTGAGCCCTCTGTGCCTTGTTCATGTTCTAATACTGGGAAGGCCCTCAGGAGGAGGGCAGTCTGGAGCCTGAACTCTCAAGAGGTTTTCAGAAAGTTAATGTTGTGCTTTCTAAAGCACTAATCACTCAGCAAACTTAACCAGATAAGAAACTGAAGCAAATATTATAATAAAAATATTTTTCTGCATGGATTGTTATGTGAAGTAGCAATAAGTGGATCTTTCTGTACTGAAAATGTTCACACCCTCTTGTAAATAGAGCCAGGAACCTGTGTTGAACATTCTCCAAACACAGAGAGGATCTGTTTTTGCAGCCTCTTTAATTCTTACTTAAAAATCTCAAAAATAACCTTGCAATTTAATGACTAGACACAGAAATTTCAACCACGCTATCAAGCTCTAAAAGTTTCCTTTCTATTTTTAAATCAATTAATTTCAAACTTTTTTTCCATACAGTGGGAAAGCAAAACCATACTGCAGAATGAACCTTTAATTCTAGAAGGAGGTTATGAAAATTGGCTCCTTTGTTTTCCCCAGTATACAACAAATGCTAGAGTAACTCCACCCCAGCATGGCAGGAGTGAAGCAGTGACTGTTTCTTGTAAGTAAAAAGGATGACACCCCACCAAGCTTTTGTAATCACTGCATATATCTTTAATTCATTCAGATGCTTTTGGGAGAGCCTTGTTCTGGCTAAAAACTAAATTTTGGGTTGTAACTTGGGCGTTTATTTTGCTTTTGTGTTTTTGCTTTAAGAGCTCTTTTAAGCTTCCCTCCTCTCTCCTCTCCTGCAGTGGATTTTACATATCCATCTCTGGAAGAGCCAACTTCTGTTCCCCCTGTTGCTGCTGTAAAGCCATCCCCAACAGAAGCAATTGAAAATGAAGAAACAGGAGATAATTTGGAAGAGAGACTAAAATCACTTAACAGATCAAACATACAAGATGCTGCTGTTCCAAAATCTGACAGTTCATTGGTAGTTAATCCAGTATCAATTACAAGAAGTATCCCTGAGGTAAGTTGTGTTCCTTTTTTTTTCAGAGTTAATATATAGTAAATCTGTTAGACACCTGCCACACACAGAACTCTAAATCCACAAGCAAACATACTCAATACATTTGTTCAAGCCTTGTACACAAGTATACTGATACAGAGACTATTGGTGGTCTGTGAAGCCATGGGAACTGATCTCCAGAACTCTATGAACTAAATATACTTAACAGAATTGCAGAACTTTTCATGAATATTTTTATGTGAGCACCTGAGAAATCAAAGGTCACCAGTTGATCATTAATTCAGAAAGTCTATAAGCAAACTTTTATACTCAAAACACATGGGATGAAATACAGGGAGTGCAGTTAGGCCTTGGTTTACCTTGGCTATTCTAAAGATCTGCTTCCTAGCAAATGTATCTTCCTTCAAATAACAAAATATTTAGGTGGTTCATCACCCTTGGCCCAGTAGTGAAAGTACAGAGATTTGTTTCTTCCTTTGACACAAATAAAACTTTCTAAAGACACTTTTGAAGAGTTCTTATACTAAAATAGCATTCCTTAGGAGAGAAGGCTAAAAGCTGTTTACTTTCACCATTCTGCATACAGGCTTAAGTACAGATTTCAGCCAGGAGACACTAAACTTTAAAATTTAAAGACATTATTTCTGTTCTTACCTGAACCAGATGAGTTTATAGTCCATCAGAACATTCACTTCAGCATCAAAACCAACTTGCTATCCTAGTTCTAAGCCATTCTTAAATATCCCTTCCCATCAAGCAGATCTGCCTTAAGCATGTGCTCTGTCACATGATTGAGAGAGCCAAGCCCAAATTAGGCTGCCTGATTGCCCTACAATGTTCACCTTTGAAAGCTTGAAAATAAAGAATTGTGGTAATCAGTGCTTAATGCTGTCCTTGTGGTTCTGTAGGGCTTGTGATGATCTCATTGATTATCTCACATCTGGAAGATAAGTGAATTGCTAATTCTGCTAACAAGATCAGATTTAATGAAATTGAAAGATCACTCTCTTTGGCAGAAGTCAACTTGTTATCGTGTTTATTCTCTTACAAATCTCACTTAGGAAAACCTTAGCAAACAGAGTGGCAGCAGCTGTAGTAAATTGATGTTCTACACTTTGTGTTCTGCACCTGTGTTACAGGTGGATCGCACTAAAAAGCCTTCACTAAAAATCTCTGATGATACCAGACCAAAAGCTCCAGGTACAGGCAGTGACATCCAGCCTGTTGAGAATGGACGAGTGGTTCCAGACCGTTCCACAAAGCCGGTATGGGATGTGAAGAGTGCTCTGACAGAAGAAGAAAAAAGTCAGGTACACGCAGAAACTGCTGCTTTGTTAGAGAAAAACAGGCGGGAAAAAGAACTCCGGGAGAGGCAGCAAGAAGAACAGAAAGAGAGGCTCAAGAGAGAAAAAGAAGAACAAGAACAAAAAGAGAAAGAACATCAGGAGCAGAAAGCAAAAGAAGAACAGAAAGAAAAGGAACACAAAGAAAAGCTACAGCAATCCAAAGAGGAAAGAGAACAGAAGGAGAGGGATGAACAAATAAAAAGAGAACAGGAGGAGAAGGAACAAGAAAGAGCACGCAGAGAAGCAATTGAAGCCAAAAAGCAAAATAAAAATGAACTGGAAAACATTGGTGCAAAAAAGATTGAGATTGACAAAACATCCATGGAAGAAAGAGAAAAAGGAACTCGAACACCAGAAACGCCGAGACGGGCACTGGGTGATGCATCTCAGACCTTTGTTTCAGGCAAGGTTAGTGAAAAAGAAAATCATCATCAAATGTGGAGTAGTTATGCACTCAAATCATCCTGAATAGTTTAGTATCAATCTAGAAATTTGAAATACATAATTTGAAGTTTATTTAGACTATTTTTACATAAAAGTAGAGGAGAGAGTTAAAACCAAGACACAAATAGATTTGGGGGTTTTTTTTCCCCAAGACAGCCTTTTTTCTTGCTGGTAGGTGGGCAACCAGTACTGTATATTACACTGTTAGAGACAGAATGGTGCTGTCATAACAAACACTTTAGTGCCCCCAGCTGTATAAATGCTGACAGAACAGGATTTTGTTTCCTGGCACAGGAAGCAAAGGAACACCCTAATCTAGTATTTTTGCTGAGAACAGTCCACTTCCAAATCTCTGGGGGATTGTGTCACAGTTTCTTCTTTCCCCATTATTGAAAAAAATTGCAAAATTTCTCAGTGTAGAAGTCATCTGATCATGAAACAAGAGCCATTTGTGAAGCTGAGTTAACAATGGAACACGTCTTTACAACCATTTCTCAAGAACATGCATTAGGATATTTTTCTCTTCTTTTGCAATTGCAGTTGTTATTTGATCAAACTCTCACGCTTGTTTAATCCAAATGCACAAGGAAGCCAAAATAAATCTTCCTGTGGGCAACATTAGCACAGTCATTCATGAGCTTTTGACTGACAGAGCAACTTCACATAATCCCAAAATGACTGCCTATGATAAATTCAGGTTGACTTCACAGTTTGCCTTTTTTTTCATGGAGAGATTTTGCCACAGTGAGGAGTCAAAGGGGAAAAAGTCTGAAATATATAAGCAACTTTCAGGGGGAAAGTAGTGTAGGTGGAACTTCTGTGTTTTATCTGTGAGCTCTTGAAACTGTAATACAACATTCAGCTACAAAAACTATTCCAGTCAATTGCTTATAATATAGAGTAGGAAGAATAAAAAAGACCTATTTTAACCACTTCTTTGTGACACATGCATTTAACAGCCAAAAAAGAAAGTATAACTCTGCTTTATCAGCATTCTTTACTGGCATGCTAGATGAAAATTGAAGCCTTGTCTCAAAATCTTTTACAGCAAACTGGGGTTAAAGGACAACCAGACAGTGGAGCTCAAAAGCCAGGACCCCTTAGAGAGGATTCTGAACAAGATACTGAAAAACTTAAAGTAAATACAAATGTATTGTATGTAGCCAAAATAATCAAGCGCAGATGCTTCATGATTATGTTAAATTCCACCTCATTTCAATTTTTAAAGTCATCATCTTAAGACTGTGCCATGTTTACAGCTGTTTGTTTGCTTTTTTCATTTGTCATATTCATCTGAAAAAATATTTGAAGCTTTCATTAGAAGTCTTGAACTGTTTCTGATGGCATTAACAAGCATTTTACGCGCGTTCATCATCTCACGCACGTTCCTTCGCACGCTGCTTTGAGAGGCAGGAAAGCTCATCCTTGTGTGTTTAACAAAAGCACATATCCCTAATATTTCCTAATTCTTTAGGGAAGAAATTGAATTGTGAGACCTTTGTAATACTGACTGTCAACAAATGGGTTTTGTTTAGATTGAGTGATAGAAAAGAGTAGTACTAAATTACTGTTGTAATAAACTGTATTTCCAGCTATAATCAAGGAATTTCTTATAGTACTGGTTTGCATTGAATCATGTAACCCCATAGGGAAGTCACAGGCAGCCTGTTGCTCTGTTTAGGTAACTGTATGTACCTTACACTTCTCTTTGTTTATTAGTCTCAGCGGGAGCCATTAATGAGAGCACGAAGTGAAGAAATGGGAAGGATAATCCCAGGGCTGCCTGCAGGTTGGGCAAAGGTAACTCCTCTTCTGATACTAAAATCAAGTTGCCTTGTGCAGTTTTGTCCTGCATTTCAATTGTGTCTTATTTCTAAGTTAGAACTTGTTTATTTTTCACTCTTCTTCAACTTCCACATGGTTACTTTCTGAATTTTATTATTATTTGTAATGAAACTAGGAGAATTCATCTGCTGTTCCTGGTATGAAGCCGTTCCTGTTTAATAGACATTTTGGTGAAAGTGCTCCCTTCGAGTAAATCTAATCTATTAAATGTTGAGGCCAGTCATGACTGTTAACATCTCAATGTCTGAAAAACTCATGCACTGTTCTTACAGTAATTTATAAGTAGGTAAGTAAGTTAATGAAGGATTTTTACTTGGTTTTGAAACTATTTGTTTTTTTTCCCCAAGTTTCTGGATCCAATCACTGGAACCTTTCGTTACTATCACTCGCCAACAAATACTGTTCATATGTATCCACCAGAAATGGCTCCTTCATCTACTCCTCCATCAACCCCTCCAACTCATAAACCCAAGCCACAGGTGACTGTTGAACGAGAGAGAGAACACTCCAAACTGAAGCGCTCCTACTCTTCCCCAGATATAACCCAAGCCATTCAGGAGGAAGAGAAGAAAAGAATTCCTGTAACTCCTGCAGTCAATCGTGACAATAAGTATGTTCTATAATTTATATCACAGCTCATGCAATATGATGGCACATAGGACTTCTTTCTGTTTAACCAACCAAAATTCATTAATATTTTCTAGTTAGGTTTGAAAGGATGCCAGAGGGATAGAATGAAATTTCATTGCTAAATATTTCATTATGGCAGTTATCTTTGGAGAATCAATGTAATTGTTATGTATTAAAAGGAATTTCAGAGGTCACAGTCCATGTAATCGGACAACAGTTGCTTTTTAAGTTGTGGTATTTGTGTTAACATGCTAAATGCTTGTCTTCTCACAGCTTGTGAAATGCAAAGTATTGAGACTTTAAACTAGATTAAATCAACAGCTAACTTTTCATCTCTGAATTAAATAAATAAAGCAAAAGAACCCCCATAAATTCCACAACTGATGAAGCCTAAAACTCAGCCTCATTATAGGCCAGTGAATATGGATATCTCACTTGCATTGATTGGTTTTGAATACCTTAAATGATTGCATTTGGTGACATCTTGTGCAAGGATAGTTCAGTCCCTGGGGTTGGGGGGTGAGGAGAGGGGGTGTCTTGGTTTATGTGTACAGCCTTGTCAAGTCTGAGACTCTTAAAAACCAATTTCTTCCTTACAGACCCATCTGTTACACTAAAGCAGAAATTTCAAGACTCTCTGCATCACAAATTCGGAATCTTAATCCTGTGTTTGGGGGATCGGGACCAGCTCTCACAGGACTCCGTAACCTTGGGAACACTTGCTATATGAATTCCATATTACAGTGTCTGTGCAATGCACCTCACCTGGCTGACTATTTTAACAGAAACTTGTATCAGGATGATATTAACAGGTAACAATCTCTTATCTGGCTTTATATTTGCCAATTCAAAAAGATCACTTAGTGGGGTTGTTTTTTTTTTTAAGTAGAAGAGAAATGATACCTTTTAGGAGCCTCAACATTTTCAAAATTCATATGTCACCAAATAGGTTTTACTGGACAGTTGTAATTAAACTGTGGTCATCACATTCATAAATACAAGCGTACTAGTGCCTCCTAAAACCAATCTCTGTATTTAAATAGCAGTTTACAAAACAAGCTGAAAACAGCTGTACCTTCTATCTTGAATATGGAATCAAATTACAATGCTAATGTAGACAAAAATTTTAGCTCAATCTAACAGACAGTTTTTCTTGGTCTAAATAAATTATTTTGAAATTGGGATAATGTCTTGAATTAAAAACAGTAATACTAAAAAACAGTTATTGGAAGGGCTCACAATTTTTTTTTGTCTATTTTATAGGTCAAATTTCCTGGGGCATAAAGGTGAAGTGGCAGAAGAGTTTGGTGTAATAATGAAAGCTTTATGGACAGGACAGTATAAATATATCAGTCCAAAAGACTTCAAAATTACAATTGGAAAGATTAATGACCAATTTGCAGGATATAGCCAACAGGACTCCCAAGAATTGCTTCTCTTTCTAATGGATGGCTTGCATGAAGACCTAAATAAAGTAAGCAATACACTTGTAACAAATTATATATCTGTCAGATGATCAAGAGAAATAAATTTTTAAAAGGCCTTCTTATTTTATAAGAAGGTTATGTTACTGCAACTTTGAATAGAAAGAAATGCAAGTATTCAGAATTTAATTAGGAAATTAGTATGAAACAGTATAATGTACTGAAGGGAGCCATGGAAGAAACCTAACTAGATAAGAACTGGATGTCTACACTGACATGTTTAAATATACTTGAAAATATTTAATAGTATGCTTGCCTATAGATGAGCCTTCTGATTTATGTGGTATTTAAACTTCTGTTATCCAGGCTGACAACAGGAAAAGATACAAGGAAGAAAACAATGATCACCTTGATGACTTCAGAGCAGCAGAACTAGCCTGGCACAAGCACAAACAGCTCAATGAATCCATTATTGTGGCACTCTTCCAAGGCCAGTTCAAGTCCACCGTGCAGTGTCTCACGTGTCACAAGAAGTCCCGAACCTTTGAGGCTTTCATGTACTTGTCGCTACCGCTCGCGTCCTCCAGTAAATGCACTCTGCAGGTACGGTGCAACCAGAGGGGAACAGCTCCTGAGGCACAAACACTTCTCTGGGACTTCATTATGATGTTGCTTCTGCTTATCCTCTTGTTGAAGGGGTTGGTCAAAATTCCCGTCTAATTTACACTAATGTAAAACACGAACAGATCTGAATCTTCACAATTTTTAATTCCTTTTAAGTTTAAAAAAATAGGTCATCCATTAGAAGTTTTAAAATACAAGCGGGATAGAAATATTGAAGCTGTAGTAGCAGAGAAGACATATAGGATTTGCTTTTGTAGGTCACAGTATAAGTATTTTGTGGTTTTAAACAAAACACTGTCAATATATTTTGAAGGACTTGCAGCTAATTAATATATTAAAATTAAATATATATATAAATTTTATATATAAATTAAATATATATATACATTAAAATATACTAATTAATATAGTAAAATTTGCTTCTACACTGAAATTTAACTCACTTTTCCTCATTCTTATGAAATTTAGGATGCAGATAATTGATGCAGGTTAACAACCAAATAGGAAACAAACATTTTTTGCTACACTTTCATAAGCACCTGCCATTCACAATCTGTGTTTGTGTTTTGTTTTAGGAATGCCTTAGATTGTTCTCCAAAGAGGAAAAGCTTACTGATAATAATAGGTTTTACTGTAGCCATTGCAAAACTCGAAGGGATTCTTTGAAAAAAATAGAAATTTGGAAATTACCACCTGTTCTCCTTGTGCACTTGAAACGGTAAGGAAATGGTGATGGATGAAAATTAGGGTGGAGTGATCAGGCTTTGATGGAGAGTGATTGTTCTAGGACAGTAGCTGACCACTTTTAATTACAGAAAATTATGGATGTATTTCCAGTTGTAATGTTGCAAGAATTTTATTTTCATCTGATGTTTGTTTTATAAAGCTGTAGTTCACAAAGCACTTTTACAAGTGACCTCTTTTCATTTTTTGCTAAGAAACACCTATTAACGTGTTTGTTAACACATTAACAAAACTGGGGGCTTTAATTGAGATCACATCCTGGTTAAATAAGGGAAAACAAACATGCTTAATATTCTTAAGTACCTTGTGAATAACTTGTAACTTTTAATGATGCTTTTTAATTCTCTAGATTTTCCTACGATGGAAGATGGAAACAAAAGCTTCAAACTTCTGTAGATTTTCCACTGGAAACACTTGACCTTTCACAGTATGTTATTGGTCCAAAGAATACCTTGAAGAGATACAATCTGTTCTCAGTGTCGGTAAGTAACCGTGGCACATTTCGAAACTGAGCTGGACTTTATGCAATGACTCAGGGTCACACAGCCTGTGTGATTCACCCAGGTTTCCAGGCTGCCTATCCAGTTGCAGATTAAGCTGTGTTCTAAAAAGACTGATTGGTAGTTAGTAAAAAATCTCATGTTCTAGATTATTTCCCTTACCAGGGAAGAAATGGCAGCTTTTGAGGCCACTAATTCTTTTCTTACCTTCACAGAATCATTATGGTGGGCTGGATGGGGGGCACTACACAGCCTACTGCAAAAATGCTTCAAAACAGCGCTGGTTTAAGTTTGATGACCATGAAGTCTCTGAGATCTCAGCGTCGTCGGTGAAGTCCTCAGCTGCTTATATTCTCTTTTATACTTCCTATGAACAGCGAGCAGTGGATATGGCCACGTAAAGTAGTTGCGGGTTAAGGAAACCGGTTTTCTTTCTATAGGAGCAAAGTAGGCATGGGAATGCATATAAATATGCAAAACTCTGACAGACATAGTCGCTCCCAGGTGTGGGGATGGCTGCAGTAGTGTCTCTGCAAGCAGGCTCGCTCTGGTCCGTAGTAGTGCTTAACAATCAGGAGACTGATGAGTAACGCTTGTGGTAATACTGCCATCTGTGGAACCATTTACAGGCATACTCGCATTACTGTTTATTTAAAAAACAACTATATTTTTAGTCTGCTCCAAAATTAAATTCTAGCTTAGTCATCTGAAATCTATTAACAAGTAGTTTAAAATGTCTTAAAATCCCAAGGCATAACTTGGTTTATTTTTTTTCTTTCACTGTTAATGGCCTTTTCACATTTCTAACCTTAAGCTTGATTCTACTGTGAATACTCTAGAACGATGTAAACAGTTAGGAATGTAAGTGTACATATTGATTGCATACTTGCACATCAGAACTATGTATATAATAAAATGTTGTCCTTTTTGTGAGAATCTCTAAAACTCAGAGGATTGCGTTTATTTGCCAGCTCTAAGTAATTGCAACACTACTTAATAAAAAAGCAGAGCTGTATTATTTTTTTTCTGTTAGCTTTTGTCAATATTTGTGCACTTCAGAGTTATTCTAAACAAACAAGATTTTCCTTTTTAATTTTTTAATATAAATTTTCATGTACACATGCATTAAAAACCTTAATGAAGAAATGATTTAAAAATATATCCTGTTAAATGTATGTTTGAGTTTGGTGTTTCATTCCCAGCTTGTAATGTAATAGTCAGGATTCTATGTAATGACAGTCTGAGTCATAGTCACACAGTTTAAAGGTTCTCCAGGTGAAAAAAAGTACTATTTTGCATAGAACTGATAAGTTTAGAAACTTACTTGAGTTGTATTTTATGTGTTTCTCTGCTGTGGATTTGGGTTAATTTTCCCTTGCTGATTAGGTTGGCATTCAGAAACCTGGCATCATGCATTTTGAGCTTTTACCTGTTTGTGTGTGTCCTGCTGATGGAATTAAGACCAGAATTGATTGTTTTCCAGAAGCCTACAAGCTGCAAAAAAGTTTGCAGTGCTAGAGGAACAAAAATGACATTACTAGAAAAATGTCTTTTTCTTTCTCATATATTACTGGTCACTTCATCCTCTGCTCTCTTCTGAAACACACACCCTCCATGCTCTGGTTCTGTGCTTTCGCCTCGGCATCCTACTGTCAGTTCCTGAAAGGCAGCTTAAAACAACATCATATTCTTAACCAGCAGAAAACCAGGAAATTTCAGGTAAGTCCATCTGTATGCTCAACATTTGTGTTCTTTTGAGGGATGCAAGAGGGTTGTCATGGAAAACAACCATCAGACCTTGTGCAAATGGAGCAGAACTCACATTCCTGTG
Organism: Pseudopipra pipra; assembly: GCF_036250125.1. Taxonomy (NCBI): domain Eukaryota; kingdom Metazoa; phylum Chordata; class Aves; order Passeriformes; family Pipridae; genus Pseudopipra; species Pseudopipra pipra. Next base: position 11,094,017 of record NC_087560.1, on the reverse strand, counting down.
CAGGCTCAGGGGCTGTAACTGTTCTCTCTAGGAATTACTTCTTGAAAGACCACAACAGATAATCAGTAATGCAAATGCTCTAGTTTATTGATGAAGTAGGAGTTGGCTAATGCTGCTGATGGGTTCTAGTTGCTGCCCTACTCACTGTTGGTCTTCAAGGGCCAGCAGATTCTCAATAGCCTTGACAGGTGTAGAAGAGGAGGTAAGCAGTGTCAGTCTGCACTGCAGAATCTGAGATCTTGGTGACCTGGACATCATCAAAGCTGTACCAGTGGTTGGTGCTTGAGTGCTTGCAGAATGCTGTGTAGTGGCCATAATCTATATCACCAGCATGGTTCTGTGACAAACAACACAGTCTGTTAAAACCAGAGTCTCGCTCTGTCTCCTCACAGGCAAACCGAGGAATTGCCCATCATTTTTTTTTGTTTGCACTTGGAAAAGTTGGGAGAGAGGGTTCTAGCCCCCACTGGCCTACGGCAAGGAATGTTAATTCAAGTAAATGCTTTAAAACAGAACAAATGGATTATCATTATGCTTCTCTATTTTGCAATTTTACATTTGCAACCCAACTATTAGCCCTGATTTTGGTCACTATAAAAGGGGCCCACTTGCTGTGAGCAATGGAAAAAAAGAGACCATCTAGTCCTTATTTATAAACAGGATTCATGCAGGATCAGCCTGTGAATTTATTCTGAGGAGGCTCCAACCAGGCATTATGTGTCAGGAGTGCATGCTTTTAAACTGGGCATGTTGGGGAAGAAGGACAAATGACGACTTCTCTCATCTTGGTTTACATACTGTTGTTGGATTATGTCCATGGCAGGTAAAAAAAAAAGTATACAAAAAGCCATACATTAAAATATAAATCAGTATACATAAAGTCCAAACTAACACATGCATCATCTGTTCCATGAGAGAGAGCATTCCAACTAAAAGCAGGAAAGGCAAAGCTTACCACTACAGCACACAAGCTGTACACTTCTTTGTAGGAAAACGTGGAGCTGTAGGGAGAGAGATCCAGATTCTGTAATGGATAGTCGACAGTGGTTGAGAGTTTCCTTCTGTGCTTGTCCTGCCAGGCAAACCTGAGATGAAATTTTGAATGATTTTAAATAACCCTCGACTTACTTTTGCATTGTAGTGGTTGCTTAACTGACTTTCCTAGGGGAAGGGAAAACCAACAACTGACAACACAGCGTTTGAAAGAGAAAGATCTCTATTATTGTGTTTTACAGTATACTGACAGAAAGTGCACTAAACCCACAAAAGATGTCCAGCATTGCTCTCACTGTGTCCTAAACATTTTGGACTGGACTGCACTGCCATTGTCAGCTCTTCTCTCATGCCAGGCTCCATCCCTCTTCCCTCTGTAACGTTCAGTACAAACTGCACTTTTAAACATTTACAAATGTGGCCAAGGGCTGCAGCTGGGGACCACAAGTTCTTTGAGCACATTGAGAAAAGCAGATGTTGAATGGAAAATTAAATCATGACTTCAGATAACATAGTTCTGGGAAGCCAAATCATCCCAGAGTAGTTTTCTCTATAGGTGGAAAGTTGTTTAGAAAAAAATCCTTAAGAGTAAATTCAGCATCTGGCCACATGTAGCTAGTGAGGTCTGCTAATCCAGGAGCTCTTACACTGATGCACCTCTCTGTTTAGTATCCTCAGGTGTTTAGGCCTGATTTAGTTAAGGGATAAAACCAAAGCATAGTGTCTCAGCTGCAGTAATGACAAGAAAAGCACTCTGTGTCAGTCCTGCACTTAGAACGCAAATTACAAGCTCTCCCACTGACCACAGGAACTCTGATTCCCAGGGATGTCTGACTATGAGCTGCTGCACTAATTGTATTTCTGTTACTGCCCATTTAGCTTTCAGGTATTAAAAGTACTAAAAACACTGGTGTGCAGTGATTTTTTTTCCTTCTGTGCAAATGCAAGTGACTGTCCTTCACATCTCACAAATCGCAGGAACTGGCATGTCCTACCCCATTTTAGACTGTACCTCTTTAGGTGAAAAATAATGATCTGCGGTGCCCTGGTTATGGTGGCCTTTACTGTGGCATCTTGGTTTGTTCCACACCAGTAGCAGTGGATTTGGTTATTCCGAGTCAGTGTGTCTGGCTGAAAGAAGCAGTCAAGACACTCCTGTCAAAGGAAAAAAATAAAATCAAAACCACTTGATCAAACTGATCTCCCTCCACCCCTGAAGATCCTAAGCAAAGTAAGAGATGAATTTGCCATACTTCAGAGCTCTCTTCTTAATTGGAGGTGTGATGCAGCAAGGCTGTCATTACAAATACACTTAAAAGACGGAGCAGCCAACATTGGCTTCCTTTCTTCCCCGAGTGAGGAAATACTTGAGTGAAAGAAACCCTCATGGTTGCTATTTAACAATCCTGATGTCCCTCATCCCCTGCAACTCACAAGCATTGCTCTTGTAACCCTACCAGCCTCTGTAGTCCTGAGACCAGTGAAGAAACAGCACTTCTCTAAGGACCAGATCCAAGACTATCCATTAGCTCCCAGGAAACCCAAAGTAACTAAAACCCTGCATCTTTTCAATAACATTCACTAGTCTAAGCCACCTCTTCCCATATGAAGCAGAACCCAGCAGGAATGCATTGGCAGTTGTACCTGCAGAGAGCACACTCTCCTAGAAGGGATGGGCAGGGAAAGGACAGTGAAGCTCTCAGGTCTGTTAGTGATGGTGTTGCATTTCAGACATGTGATACCATAACTGAGCTGTCCCTCAAATAACTGTGTTATAATGGAGGTGCCACTGCCACTCCCTCTTGCTGCTGCACCAGCTCTGCGTTGGCTTGACTATACAGAAGAAAAAAAAATTAAAATGCAGATGAGCAACTGTTTTGGGTTTTAATGGTTGCTGCCACTGCCTGGGTAAGTCAGTTGTTAGTCTTGTCATAGAACTTGGCTCTAAAATCTTCTTGATGTTTCATACAAGCAGAGCAAGCTTAATTCCTTTCTTCACAGAGAAATTTAACAAAAATATAATAATCTGGACATTTGACAGGATTTAACTGCTTAAAAAGCTCTTTATCAGTGGATCTGAAGAGGAGAAAGACGTGAGGGCATGCATATGTGAACATCTCAGGCAGATGAGAAAGTAGAACACTGAGCGTGGAAGGAGCAAGGAGAGAGAGAGGTTAGGACAATGAAGCTACAGACAGCATTGTCATTTAAATTGGGGATGCAATTTGATGCAGCATTAGATGAGAAGCAAATGAATAATTGTGTGTAAATGGGTCTGAAACAAAGGTAGAAAAGAGCAATTATTAGTGGCCCCATCATGGAGTTCAGAAGGGAGGACAGACAATTATTACATGGAATGCTAAATCATGACATGCAGAGGGAATTGCTACAGTCTCCAAAACACCACAGCTGGACTCACCTCCTTGAAAGCCTCGTGGAGGTCATCCAGCACACAGATCAGAAACTCCTGCGCATCGTGCTGAGTCCTCCTGCTAAATGTTGGGTATTGCTTCCCAAAGACTGAATGAAAAGCCTCAGGGGAAACATAGTCAAACTCTCCAAGCCACATATCGGACATCAAACAGCCAAAGGCAGTTGCAGACTCTCCGATCTCCCTTGGAAAAAATACACATAAGTTTCAGGTAGAGTATGAAAAAACAGTGTCTCTGCCTTCAAACAGGAGCACACTATAGAAACTTAGAAAACATGTGCAGGTACAGCACAGCTCTGACAGCCTGTCATCAGGTTTGAGGGACTCTGCGGATCCCAGGAAGTAGTAGGGATCATGGTCAAGGCAGCAGTGACTGTAACAGGTATTACCATCAAAATGACAAAAGAAGTGTAATGCTGAAGGTACCCAGCAAGGAAACAACCCAGGGTCTCAAAGGACAAGGAAACCAGCTTGTGGTATTTGACTATAACTGCTGGTAGCTGGAGCCTCACACATTCTCATGGCAACATGGATCCTTTGGGAGGAAAACAGCAGTGCCAAGGCAAGAAACAAACCAACTCACGTGCGCAGGGCTGTGTTCCACCTCCCCGAGAGGAAATACTCCACCAGCTGGGGCAGGCTGCACAGGCACTGCAAAACAGCGTTCATGTAGCACGTGTTCTCCAGGTTCTGCAGGCCAGTGAGCCCCGGGTGACGGCTGCTCGTGTCCTCCATCTCTTCCTTGTGGGAATACTTCCATTTCCAAGCCATCCTTCCACCTACTAGGAAAAAAAAAAACCCACAGCAGTGGAAATCTAAAATGCTACAGTGTTTTTTGTGTTATGCTCTTTAAAATGCCTCTTCAGGAGGCATTTCCTGCTGTTTCAGGATCTTTATAAACTACATACACATTTACTTTTATTGGGCTAATACAGTGGTGAAGACTCTCCATCTGCCACACTAGGCTCTTCCCAAGATGGTGAGATACATCATTAAGAGGTATTATTTAAATACCTGAGGTTTTAGAGCTATTCCTAAAATTCCATTCAGTCTTTGACTTCATATCCAATTACTCAAAATAGCTACCTTAAGCATTTCACCCTAAAGAATGCATATTATATTTCATTTCTTCTGAGGTGTGGTACTTAATATATTTTCTAAAACCATAGGTTGCAGTCCAGATGCTACTAATAACAGGTTGTTCTTTAGATTTTTGCTATGTTACTTATGTTAAGAAAATTCTAGTAGGTTTTTTTCTTGCTGCATGAGTCTGTCCTGGATGAAACTGTCCCCCATCCCCAGTCAGGCAATAGAGAAGCTGAACACAAACACTATACCACCCAGAGGTGCTCACCAATGTTGCTGTTCTTGAATTTTTAGAGGCTGATACTCTATTTTAAGGCAGGGCAGAGAACTTAGAAACCACAGCAATCTCTGTAGAACAAGCCAAGCAATGCCTCGGGTGTTGTGTCCTGTGTTCCATCCTGTCACCTGAGCTATTCCTGCCCCATTCCCTTTGTGATGTCACCTGGTTACGTTGGTCCTCAGGCAGGGGAATGTGCCTGGCCCAACCTGCCTCTATCTCCTCCCTATGTGCCACCCAGAACAGAAAACCTTGGGAAGAGAGGGGCACCCACCCCTTGCACTGAGCAGGGAGCTTCAGCCTGACCCACGTTTATCCACGTCTGCTCATATGCTCTGGTGGAAGGGATGATAGTGTTGACCATAAAAACATTCAACTACCTCAAAACATCACACTTAATTAGTCTATTTGTGTTATGAAGATTTTCCTGGGGAAAAGTAAAAAAAAGGGTAGTGGCAGAGAAGTGGCTTTTATTTAGCTAATAAGACAGTGTAGTTAATGTCTGAATGCCATACACAGAAGAGCAGCAGGTTTTCCTATTTAACATACAATTAGGGAAGTAACAAGTATTCTCAGAAGAGGCCCAGGAAACCATTTTTAAAAATCCCTAATTATTTTACTTGTTAAACTTCAAGCAAAGGATGTCTCCCAGCACTCTTGGGACAGCTGTCACTGCTGTTAATCCCCCAAACTGGTTACCTTCAAACTGAGATACAAAAGCAACACCCCCACACAAACTACTGAAAATCTGGTCTACATTTTTGTAAATGGAACTGAATATGCTTATTCCTACTTTTTGTGGAATCTGAATCAAGACTTTCACTATTTTTATGTAACACGATACACAAATTCACATAGGTGCTACCTACTGCAAGTTCTGGGGCTGAGAATTAACTTACATTACTTTCACCACAAAATGCATTACTTGCAAGGTAAAGTGTTAATTGTAAAAAGAAATATTAAATTATCAGAATTTTTTTAAGAAGCATTGTTACATGTAAAAAAATGCTATTTTTTTTCAACTGATCTTTTAGGAACATTCCATATGAAGTGTTACTACCAGTTTTTCAGTTGTAGTCTAGTCTTTTCCCCTCTCCAAAGTTCTGCAGTGTTCAGTGTTATGGCATTAAGTGAGATGCAAACACAAAGAATTAAAGTGTATGAAACAACTGTCACAGGCTTAAAAAACAAACCTCTCCTTTTCCAAATCACACAGCTGCTGAGCAGCAGCTAGAAAACCAGCTCCCTCAGGAGCTGTGTATTTTGTCACAACAGATATGGGATTGGTTTTCTCTGAAATGTTTCAGCATCTAAATAATGCAAGAAAGCAGTCAACAATGCTGAATTGGGTGGATTAAATAATTAAATTATGTAGCTTACTTACTTCCCTGTGTGAGAAATACTCTTTAAATATCCTTGTAATAGGAATGTCACTGAAGCATTTCAGATTTTCATTAAAAAATAGAGAAGGTGTGAATTATATTCCTGTATTTAAAAACCAGGTTCTAAGAAGATACGCTAATACTTTGTTCTTGGATATTATCAGAAGTTCCAGTGCTGCTTCTACTTTCCTTCTCTCTGGTAATCTGAAGGATTCAACAGAGAAGTGACACTTGATGTTCTCAAACAAATTAAATTTCATGCTCCTACTGCCCAACACCAGCAGGATGTGGCACTGTCCAAACAGTGTCAGGCTACTTCTTCAGACCAACTTGTTTTTTTCTTTGCCACCACACTTTTCCAATGCCTTCCCTGAAGGACACCTGACATTTCTTATTTTTTTCTGCTAGTGTGGAGCAGGTCACTTCTGAAAGTTATACATTTCTCCCCCCCTCAGTTTAGACAAACGCTTCTCATTGTAATTCCAGCTGTAAGTCAAGCAGAGTTAAGCCAGTGCTCGTGCCAGCGAGATGGACAGAAATATGAACAGTGTTAACTACTCCAAGGCTTACAGGAATTTCCCAACCATGTTTTTTCCTTCTGATTTTGAAAAAGCTTCAGGTCTGAGTCACTGCAACACTGAGCAGATGGAACACTCCCCACGGTCACTCACACCCATCACACAGTCACATCTGTTTATTTTGCTAAGAAATTAGTCACATGCAAAACTCCTGAAGACCAGTGACATGGCTGTAAAAACTGTGTTTGTCAGGAAACAAAAGCTTTCCCAACTTTTACTTGCGATTTTCTCAAAATGTTTTTCCTATTTCATACAATGAATTTGGTTGCATTTTCAAAATTACACAGGCTCCTCTAGGAATCTTTCTCAATTTGCAGAGTCAGTCACACATCCAGACTAACTGTTGCTGTTACCTGGCATTAAAAAGGTGTAAATACACCTTGAATATCTGCCCATTCCCTCCCAGTAACAGGAGGAGATACAGTCAGACATCTAAGAAGCAGCTCCTAATTAAACATTGTAGAGTTATTTTTGTCTCATTTGCTTAGTAATCCCCTCACATGTGTTTGTCTGTGACAGCTTTCACTCTTTTACCTCCCTAGTTTCTGGAGTTGGCCAAAGTTGCGGTACCTCAAAGGCGAACAACTGCTTTGATCCAGCATGGCAAAGTCTACTTTTCCACATAAAGAGTTACTTAAATTCACCAAAATAACCTTTCAGACTGAGATGGACAGCAGAAGTCTGTAAACAAGAATAAATTTATTTTAGATTCTTTAAAGATTTAATGATATACAAAATGTATACAGTATTATATCCTTATAACATTTTACCTTTCCCCATCAAACATAAAACACCATTTAAACAGCTATTGTGTTCGTGCCTTAGGTCTGTATCTATAAGATACACTACTCAATAAAAAATTTATAGAGCTATATACTGCCCTTTTAATTAAAAATTACAAATTAGTACCTATGTAACAAAAAAAAAAAATAAAATCGCAGCATGAAACTTCAGTTGGACAACAGTTTTTTCTTGCTGAATGCTCAACAATATTTGGGACAGTTAAATTACATTTTATTGGCATGAAGGTGCATTGCAATCTCCCGTACTTTACACAATGCTAATCCAACCCTAGTCTCTCTTAAGTAAGTACCACAAATACCGTAACATTAAGGATGTTTTCTACACAATTTTAAATACATTTACAAGTTATGTGTACATTCGGTTTCGATATACTGGTTTTACGAGATCTTTGGAAGGCAGAGCTTCTGAAGCAGTCACTACGTACGGACGAGGAAAAGCACTTCCAACTTGTGTTCTTACAAGGCAACTTATTTGGACCAGCACATACTAATTCTTCTATTAAATATGATTATACCAGTCTATCATGGCTTTGTTACTATTTGACAGTGACTTGATAAAATTGAAATGTGTAAAAACAAGAAATTTTTATTATGCACAATTAGGGCTCTATTCCACAAAACAACCAAGCCCAGCTTTACAGTCATGAAGCTGCATGAATCCTGATTCAGGAGACTCTCTCTCTTTTGGAACAGATCAAGTTCCTACCTTCAACTTCATTCTGTTGGCATCCTATATACACCTCATTTGGTTCTGTCCTCTTCAAAAGGCCAGATTAAAAGACACCTGGTGAGGAAACATTAGTGGAACACTTCCGAAAACACTCTAAGAATACTCTGGCATTACAGAGGTAGGTGCTTTCTCCTGGTTTTGCTCATTGACAGTAAGACAAATGCCAAAAAGACAAATGCTTTACCTTAAAACATCAACTACTAAAATCCTTTTGGTGGAAGCCATATTTCCCACCAGAGGACTACAGAAGGAAAATCCTCCACTAAACCAAAATAAAATAAAAAATAAAACTTTCTGTTTAAAAAGCCCCTTTAAAAACACATCTTAAATACTTCTCATTATTCCACCTTTAGAATGATCAGCTGCCATGCTGCTCTGTAGATGGTTATCACAAGTTGTAAGGTCCTTAGATTATGGACCAGCCAAAATCCCACTTATGAGACAGTAATCCTTCTTTTGACATGTCTATCTTTTAATTATAGTGAAGGACAGGTAAGTGACAACTTTGTGATGTTCCATGAAGTTTGAGTGGAGCCATGGATTTGGTCACATCTTTAGAGCATCAGACGAATAGAACCAGCTGAATCGGATTCTTTGGTGCAGCTTCCAGGCTGAATTGTCAATTCAGGGGAATCATCCTGAGGAAATATCATCTTGTCAGGTGTGTAATCGTTCCTCTTCAGATCTGTACAAACAGAATGAAGTCATAATGATTACTATTTCTTGAGCTAGTAGAATCAGTGGGGCATAAAAGTGTAGCAAAGAATTGGGTATGCAAACGTAAAGAATTCCTAGATATGTAGTGTCAAAAAAGGGATGCTTTTATCATACATGTAATCAAAAACCCAAAGTCAAATTACAAAACCACTGTTTATTACTTATTCCACCTCCACAGCATGGCTTAACTATTTCATTATGTACATACAACATCTCATGACATAAGTGTCTCAGAAGAAGAAATACAGCAGCTCTTACCAGGAAGTTTGAGTTTCCTGCAGCAGGAATTGCAGTGGTGCTTTGCTCTGAAGTTTTTTATTGCATCCTCTCCCAAATTGGCCGGACCAAACACCATATCATGAGACCTTAGAAATAAAGTGATCATAAATATTAGTTGCATGTGTTCTCTGTCTAGTGAAAATTTTATAATACTTTAAGTCTTTCTTTAACCTTACCTTTTTTCTCCAGCTTTTATCACAGAGGGATCTGTCAAATTTTCACCAACACCTTCAGAGAGAACATGAAGAAAAAGTTAAATCTGACACATTTCTGATTACATAAATGCATTAATATTGAAAAGCATTGGAATCCTTAGCTATGACTTCTCAGCTTCCCCAAGAATAAAAGCAGAAAAAAATCCCCAACAAATGCAACCCAAACTATACGATTCTCTATCCTTACAAAATTGCTCCTAAATGAGCACTTTGTACTTCTCAGATTTCTTTCACTTATTTTTACATCTGCCTGCAATTCCTAACCTGAGTTTTTACCTGTAAGAAAATTTCCCTATATAGCTCCCGCAGCCAGAATATCTGGCACACAGTTCAGAATAAATACAGCTTATCATATTGGCACTGCACAAATGCACCAAAAAAATAGAATTTTTATAGCACATTTCATTAGGAAAATATGTATATATTTCTATTCTCTGTGTTGTCGTACGATTTAATGCTATATTAAGAGCAACAAAGCTGGTGAAAGGTCTGAAGCACAAGTCCTGTGAGGAGCAGCTGAGGGAGCTGGGGCTGTTTAGCCTAGAGGAGGCTCAGGGGCACCTTATCACTCTCTACAACTCCCTGAAAGGAGGGTGAAGCCAGATGGGGGTTGCTCTCAAGCGATAGGACAAGAGAAAATGGCCTCAGGTTGCACCAGCGGGAGGTTTAGAATGGACATGAGGTAAAATTCCTTCCCTAAAAAGGTTGCCAAGCACTGGAACAGGCTGCCCAGGAAGTGGTGGAGTTACCATCCCTGGAGGGATTTAAAAGATGTGTAGGTGTGGCACTTGGAGACATGGGTTAGTGGTGGACTTGACAGTGCTGGCTTAACAGTTGGACTCAGTGATCTTAGAGGTCCTTTCCAATCTAAATGATTCTGTGACTAAATAAGAAAACCATAGATTCAAACTAATTAGGCCAAGAAGAACTAAATAATGCTTGTTATTTATTACAGGCATACGAATTCTTAACAAAATGCTATCAAGAAAAAAACTCACATACATCTATCTTGGCCCCAATCCCAATTTCAAAATAAGGACATTACCTTGCAGATCTAGCACCAACAATTCTCCTCTTGTATATTCATATGTCCAATGGCTGAAAGCCAGCATAACCTCCTCCAGCATGTTAGTTGGGATTATTTCATCACCATTATTGTTGTTATATTTTCTAAACTCTCCAGTCATGCACTCCTCAACTGCAAACCACTGGCCAGCAGAGTGGCAATATAACAGGAAAACTTCCAAGAACCTAGTAAAAAACATATTTAATGAATATATTTACAAGATAAGTGACAAATATATCATTACTATTAGATTTTTATTTGATTTATTAATAATTTAAATAATTATAAACTATTACACAAAGCCATTTAGGTTATCACACTAGGTTAGAATCAGTGCAATAAGTGTCAATGGAAAATACTGTCAAGGATAATTCTGCTTGACATATTCACAGTAATATTCCAAGACATACATCCACATACCAGTACCTTAATATAGTTGATGCATCTGTTAACAGCCCTGTAGGCAACCTCCTGTGTCAAAAGCATGCACCATAATGGCAGTTCAAATACTCACCTTGGGGAGTATGGGATGGATTTGGGCTTCATTTGATTGAATGCAAAGGTGAGCTTCTGTGCCGCTCTCTGCTGCTGAATTTCCTACAAATCAAACCCTTCATTAGCTGCATTGCAGAGCAGGGAACAGTGAAGAGCCAAGCAGGCACTGGGAACAGTGTCCATTCCCCCAAGACAGCATAACAGATTACTTGCTTTTTAAATTATGTCTATGTTTTAAGAGTTTGAGCTCTTGGATTAAGTAAGCCTGGAGCGGAGTTTTTAACCCTTTAGATCCACACAGAACCCCAGACTAACCATTTTTTCCTTTGTGTAGTAAGTATATACTAGTTCTTGAGTGGGAAAATTTCTTCTCTTTAACATATAATGCATGTCTGTGTATAATAATTGACAAAGATAAAACTTACTCTCAAGCACAAGTGTAGCACAGTGTCCTCCTTGTAAATGCTTGACCAAGTATTCACAACTTCAGGAAGAAAAGACTTGATGATATAAAGATGCCCTGACTTCAGGATATCATATTCTGACCACGTGCACACTACTTTAAGAGCTCGACGTAAACCTCCTCCCATCTCCTCCTTACTTAAAAATTCAATTTTAGCACAGAGTCCTAGCTGTGACCAGGAGGACATGCTGTTGTTCAAGATGCTGGGAGAACTTTCTTCAAGGCGATACACAGTGACTGGTTCACCTGCGTTACAACACGGACAAAAATTACTGCATTGAATTTTCCAAGTTTAAATTTAAAAGCACTGAAAACCTACTGTCTTTTAGATTACAACATGCTGCAATACTAAGTCATTACTATCATCCTGAATTAACAAAAAATTTTAACTAGTCAGTAGGAAGACCCCTCTCCAACTTTTTTCACACAGCTGCAGAACAGTACAGCAGCTTTGTCCTCCTAATTAGAACTATTTATGACACTGTTCAAACACTGAATAAATGTTTGTTTATATTTTATACGAGTCAAGACAACTTAAAGGAATCCTTCCAAAATTTGTTTGTAATAAAACTTAGCACAATACTACCATCACTGTATCACCATTTCTGAGGACAACTATAATTAAATCTACATTTCATAATCAAGTGAGTTGCCCTAGAAAAGGTGTCATAAGTATTTTGGAGTGTTCTAACACAGAGATTGGATTTCTTTTAGTTTATTATGACTTTCACACTTGCTGTGAGCAAGTGTGAACTTTGCCTTGATAATTCTATATTAGAAAGATCAAGCCAAATTAGAGTCTATATAAGGTTTGCTTTTATTTTCTTCCACAGTGAACCAGCAACAGGAAATAAAATTCTTACCTCTTGGAGGCACAGGAGTGAATGGAATGCTCTGTGATAATCTCATCAAGTTATTTCTTTCTACAGCTGGAGGAAAAATACAGCATTTGTTGAAGTTTAGGGATCTAATAAACATCAGTAAAAATACAAACATTAGTTCATAAGAATGACTGACCTGAGTAATAGTAATTGATATCCATGATAGGCTTGAAAGGAGAAGCAATACCTGAAAAGAGATTAAGGGGGGAAAAAAAGATACTGCTTGCCACCTGTATTAGGTACTAAAATATCACATGCAAAGAACACTCGCCAAGTAACCAGAGTTTGAAAAAGATCTGCTGTGCAGAAAATTAAGTATTGCACTTAGCTCTTCAGTACTTTGGGGGAAAAAAATAAAAATTGTAGTGCTTAATGATAGGCTGTTTGTTAAAAAAATAAAAATCACAGCATTGTGTGTCCATTAAATTCTAAATTACCAGTAATTAAATATATTCTTATACAAGACCCAAACAGTTGCTTATATGAAAAGATCTCACCATGTTTACAAGAGAAAGAAAACTTACCATTCAATGCATCTTCTTCTGATGGCCTGTGAAATGCCACAAAACCAACAGTCATTGCTTCTTCAAAACTTACTTTGTATTCCCTGATTTTGACACATTATCCTAGGTCACCTTATTAACCCCACAGTACTGCTTTTATCCTATTTTTCAAGGGCAGTACAAGTTTTCTTAATTACAAAACAGGAATGGAAAGCTGTTAAGTAATCTCATGTTTTTAGAGCTACACTTTAAATACCACCAAGTCACGTACAACATTATGTAAAGTTTGCATCACAAGAGCTCGTTCCCACAGAGGTGCTTTAATTAAAACTTGTTCACAACAGCTTACCCTTCTGTTATCTGATAAATAAGGTAATGGCTTTAACAGTTAACTCAGGGGATAATTGTTAACAAGAGCAACGACTGCACAATTTCAGAGGTGGTTACAGTTTGAAAGGTTGAGTAAAGAAGTGAGCTCCTCACTAAGTGTCAACAAAGTCATTTTCATTTAGGGACATGTTTTGCCCTCTGACATGTGATGCCATTAATCTAAATGGAACTTGTCAAAGCATGGTGAGAAGCCCAACGTGACCCGTCCATGTGCGCCTGCAGCCCAGGAAACCAACCAAATCCTGGCCTGCACCCCGAGAAGTGTGACCAGCCAGTTGAGGGACATGACTCTGCCCCTCTGCTCTGCTCTCATGAGACTCCAGATGAAGGACTGTGTCCAGAAGGGCATGGATTTGTTGGAGCCACTCCAGTGGAGGCCACGAAGATGCTCTGAGGGCTGCAGCAATTCTGCTACAGAAACAGGCTGGGAGAGATGGGGTTTTCAGCCTGGAGAAGAGGCAGCTCTCCACAGAGACCTTACAGCAGCTTAAAGGGGCTATGAGAGAGCTGGAGAGGGACATTCTACAATGGCATGTAGTGACAGAACAATGGGTAATGAATTTAAATTGAAAGAAGGCAGACAGATCACATTAGGAAGAAATTCTTCACTATGAGCACGGTGAGACACTGGCACAGGTTGCCCTGAGAAGTTGTGGGTGCCCCATCCCTGGAGTGTTCAAGATCAGGTTGGACAGGACTTTGATGAACCCAGTCTAGTGAAAGGTGTCCCTGCTCACAGCAGAGAGGTTGGAACTAGATGATCTTTAAGGTCCCTTTCAAACCAAACCATCCTTTTTTGATCCTATGATTTCAGTGAACACTGAAATTTGGTTATTTGTTAGAAAAAGAATTTAAACCTTGAGTTGTTTCTTTTTTTTTCATTAAATTCAATTAAAATACCACTATAATCAAAAGACAACCAATAAGAAAAATAAAAATAGAGAGTGACTAAAAAATTGCTCTACTAGTAGAAAGCTTACTTACATTTGACTGCTATTTGAAGGTCTACCTTGTAGCCAATCCTTTAAAAGAAAGGAGAGGAAAAACAAAGAGGGCTTCAGTTTTGTAAGGAAAACATAGTATATTTAATTGGAGGTGGGGTGGTAATGTGTTTTAAGATTTTGCAGAACAGCCTGTTTATCAGAAATACTTCACCAGGTTGTACTGAACTTCAGTTGACTGGAAAGACTCAAATACAACAGAGAAATGGTAACTACAATTAAAACGGATAAGGTTATATATTCATTACTGTTTCATGGATTATATAAATCATTCTTTTCTTTAAAAGTTGTGGGGTTTTCTATAAACAGGAAACAGCATAGATTTTCATAGTGAGAACATACACAACTTCTTCCCTTAGTCAAAACAGGTCTCCTGTTGCCTCCTAGAACAACTGAGTCCACAAATTAGAATTATTCTTTACACTGTTTTTTCTCCTATATTTGTTCAGTTTGTAGTTCTGCTCAACAATGTCATCAAAGCTTGATACAAACCGGCAGTAAGGCTGCCTTAGAGTCCACTTGCTGAGTGTCTTCACTCGATGCTCTTCTGCTGTTGCTGTAAACTACAAAGGAAAGAGATTTGTAACTGGACAAAGAACTGCACGTGTCATTGTTAACTATTTCCTAACAGAGTGAGCAACTAGACAGCTTAACATGGCTCTCATAACAAGAGCCTGATCCACAGCTATCTGATCTTTAAAAAAAGGTTTCCAGCACAGTCCTAACCGGATCACTTAGCTTTTTATGACTCTTGCTGTCTGTGGCAAATACAAGGTAACAGAACTGAGCTGGCATGACCTGAAGAACCATAAGAAGCTGGAGGAGCAGATTCAAGTAGCAGCAACTATGAAAATATTTAAAGATGCTTTAACTTATTGTGTTTCCTTTGTACCTTCTTAGAATATCCATTAGCAACGCAATTTAGGGACAAAATTAGATCACCTGAAGAGACAACAAACTTACGTTGCTCTGAATGGACTGCCAGAGGGTCAGTGAACCCACCACAGGAACTGGATTGTCTTAGACCAGAGTCAGTTTGAAGACCCTACCAAAAAAAAAAAAAAAAAGAAAGAAAATAAGATGACATTTGCCATTAGTCATCATTATCATTACTGCTTTCAACTACCACTCTTGGCAGACAATCTGCCCAGTTTTCTTTTTTAGGACTATCTAGGATTCTTTCTTTTTTCAAAAAAAATTCTGGATGTACCTCAAATACCTTGCTGGACAAAAAGTACAAGCTGAGCACATAATTCAGTTAAAATGCTCCTCACCGTAACCATCAGCTCTAAAATTTTCAGGCACACATTAAGACTCCTGACCCACACCAAAAGGGTTCTTTACAAGGGAACATTACAATAGGATACAACTACAGAAATGCACTTTACACTGGATCTCTACAAGCACAAAATTCAGCTATTTCAGCACGTCTTTGTTGGTTATCAAGAACGTGGCTCTGGGAGAAAATAAAGTTCAGTTTGCACCCACTTAAAATAGGAACAAAATGTAGAAAACTCTTGCCACATAAAAACCTATGGGTTATGAATGGAATTTCCTCATGGACATATTCCTTAATAGTAATTACATATTCTTGGAATATATACTGAGGTGGTGGACTTTTGACAACAAAATCTTTCTTTTGCAAAAAAGGAGAAAGGCAGTTTCATCACAAACTTGGACTATATGTAGAGTGGTGTAGGGCTGGACCAGTGTATTAATTCCAACGGTTACCTGAATAAAATGCAAGAATTCACTATTCCCTATTTTGATTTCAAGATCTATAACAGTCAGGAAAATTGTTACCACCCTTTTTGACCCTTCCCTCTTAAGGAATACACCCCACACACCTAACCACATACATACAGGCCTCTGTGTATGTATGTGTGTATCTATACCCACGTGTGTGTTTGTGTAAAGACTATTTCTTTACATCCCTAAACAAACACTTCACTGGAAGGCAACACAGAGAATGCACCTGCTGAAAGTGTCTCCTGAAGACCCGTTTTTAGGTCTATACGTGTTTCAGTGTTCGGCACATCTTCAGCATCTTACAATCAATGACTGTAGTGCCTACATGAAAAGTAAGAATCAAACCAGTCCCAAGTCAAGGTGGGACAGCTCTATCACTAAGCATCTAAGAACAGCAGTATTGTTTGAAAATGCTACTGGACTTTGTATCCCAATAGTACCAAACACCAAAACTATTTAGACCTACATAAAGGGGACATCCAGCTTACAAAGAACAGGATAATAAAACAGAGTTGTGTGTCTTTACTGTAAAGAATGCATTCGGTATCTGTTCAAAATAATGTCCCTAATAAATGAAAACTTTACTTACTTGAAGTCTGGTTGTCTCTATGCCCTCCAATATAGCTTTTTTGAAGTCCTCCTGTTGCTCCTATCAAAAAACCAAAGCAAATCACAAAGGTTACCACCAAAAAACCCATGCCAAAAATACACATAAAAAGCATTTTGGTCACATATTATACTTATCAGAAGGTTCAGAAGAAGCAACTCAGCAGAACAGAAACATTGCAAATGGTCATAATGCAATTCTCAAGGCATATTCTCCCCTTGGGGTGGGGTAACTGCAAATGATAACTTGTATTTACTAACTTAACAGTTACATGGAGAAAACTAGCTTTTCTACATATATATATATATACACTACGGCACTTGAAGGACAGGTTTATTATGATTAATCACTTTCTATTTAGTTATTTTTATTACTCTTTAAGAAAATGGAAATTATTCATTTTAGTTTATGACAAGTTTATTAGAAAAGCCTTTTCTTCTTGAAAGCATAACAAATGATTTTGGTCCCTTTTTAAAATCATACACTGTCTTCTTGCTCCATAAATTATAATGTAAGTCACTTTAGCCTTCCTAAAGGCTGATCTTGAAATTTATGAGTGTCAAACATTTCATGAAACACTAATTATGGGATACTTAATTTGATCTTAATTCACAGTTGTACTCATCTCAGCTTTCATAACCTCAGATCTTGTTTATTATTTCATTAGTATCCTATTATGAAGCAACAGTATCTGATGGCAGTTAAAGTTGCATGAGCTTTCACTAGATTTCTTTTTTTTCAATCATAACCAGATGCAGAGTGCAGTCTGCAAGGAACGTGTAAGTTCTTTGATTATATTTGCTCTTAAGACTTTTTCAAAAGATTACAGTTCAAAAGAAAACAATCCCCTTTAACATGTTTGGCAAAGTCTTTCACGCTTACCTCGATGTTGGCACTTCTGTCTTTAATTTTGCTTGCTGCCTCTTTAAAGCGCTGCAAGTCCATGCTGTCTCTGTGACCTTTGACACAGTGAATTCAAAAAGAGTATTCAAAATCAAAGCAACCTCCAATGTTCTGACCATGCCAATAGTTTGCATCAACACAGCAAAGGGTTACAAACCACCTAAGGTCTCTGTGCCTGTTTGCACTAGAAAAGACATTACAAACACACTAAAGTAAAAATTCAGTGTGACGATGCGTTGATATGAAACTATTGCTTTTCCCACACCGAGGTGTGGATTACCACAATTCAAAAGGTAAAGCTAATATTTCAAAGTTTTACTCCAACATGTTCTCCTCACAGAGAAGGAACAAGGTCTGAATTACAACACTTTTATGTACGTATGACAAATGAAGGAAAAGTAGAGAGTTTTCTGGAGGTAGCTTTTACAGTATACTCTTCATCCTCACAGCTGCAAGAAATACTTTTCAGAATTTTCCCAAGCATGTGGTTTTATAATAACTTGAAATCTACTTGGCTTCACAATTGAAACCTGCACGGTACCACAAGTTTTACAAATCCTGGGCAGGAGGAATGAAGAGTATGTTGTAAATGCTAGAGATGTCAGAGGACCATACACAAAAAATCTGGCTCCAGTAAATAAGTACAGTTAGTATTCAAAGTTATTAGTGGTGAAGTACATTTAAAGATTAGATAAGAGTTATACAATCAGTGTCCGTTATTTCTGTTTAGTCTTACTTTCTGAGTTTTAAAAAAAAAACAACACCTTTTTTTTCCAACCTGAGGCACTTGTAAACAAATAGCTAATGAGTGTGCAAATTGGAGATACTCTTCCTATGCATATGCCAATCTAAAAACACTAGTGCGTGTAGGGAACTTCTTAGAAATCCAGGTTTCACAGCAGTAGAATAAACCCTTGTCTAGAGATTTAAATTTCTACATCCTCAGCAAACCTTTGGAAAACACTGAGACATCCCTAAACAATTAGGGCAAGATAATACCTCTGCAGGCAACCTGACAATTCCAGATTACCATCTTCTGCCATACACTAAGCGTACTTAAAGTATTATCTACTTTACAGGAATCAGTTAGTAAACCCACACCTGTGTTTTGCAATGAATCTGCCACTGTTTTACCACTCAGGTATGTAGGTAACTAATCAAAAACATCCACCTTTTTACTGTTCAGCAAAACTTGAGGGGAGGTAAAATGTTGTATTGAATTAAAGAATTTTGGAAGCTTCCAAAATGAGTACCCCAACATATGTTATCCTAGGCAACAGTGGAAGATCCCAGTTATAACAGTGTTTAGAAATACAGTACAGGAGGAACCCTCAGCTTGACACAGATACCACAGAGATATTTGTCCAGGACTCCATCAGCCTAAAAAGTGTTCTGTAATTACGTCAAGAAATAGACAATATTTTTGGTTTATGCAATGAGAAGGTATGAGCCTTAGAATGAGTCACAAATATTTGCCTACAATGCCCATACCAAGTCATATAGCTGCTAATTGCACAAAACTGCTGAAGTCAACAACTGGGTAATGTTTTGCAGAAAAATATTGTCTATGTGACAGAATTATGGAGAAATTACAGTGTAGGTTAAAAACAACATTCAAGCAACATAGGGAAATTAGAGATGTTAAAAGCAAAAAAAAAAGCAGAGCAAAATGGTAGAATGAAGTCACCTGCAACCGGAATACACCCAAAATACTATACAATTCTTGATAAGTCAAACCTTGTGGCTTAGATTTGGTCCACAGTTTATGAAGTAGTCCCATAAGGATGTTAGAACATAAATCTCGGGTTTGTAGTTCCATTGCAGGGACATGCTGACTTTTGGAAAGTTCATCTTTAATATTCAATTTTCCATGTGAGCCGCCACAGTTGACTGTTGACATCAAGTCGCCAGTTGACAAAGAGAACTTCGTTTGGGGCTTGTTCTTCAATAACTTGACAGAGGACTGGTGATCACATTTGTCAACTCTGCAGCTGTAGTTATCATTAGTGTCACTCTCATCATGAATAAAACCACAATTAACGTATCCTCCATTTTCAACACAAGGTTGGGTGAAAGCAAGGCAAGCAGAGCCAGAAGCAAAAGGATAAGAGCAGCTAATAATGACTTCAGGACACTCAGAATCTACTTTGTTATACTTACCCACAAATGCACCAAATTCTACATTATTATCTCCTTCTGTAGCCTTAGAGAACACAGTCTCTTCACGCTTTGCTGAAGAATCCAGCTGACTTTTGCAACTGGGTCGAGATGGAGTGCTAACAAAGAACTTTGCTGTTGGGGATGTTACGTGTGGCATGCTGTTGGATGAGTTGCCTAATTTTTTACTTTTACTAGTGGACTTTGAGATCTCTGCAGCCTGTATTCGTTGGCGAAGTTCTGGAGGGGAAACAGTATTTGAAAATAAGGCACTGCCTGAGGAACCTGCCTCTTGGAAGTTTTTTTCTTCTCTTCGGGGAACTGGAGCCAACTCCTGACCAATTGTCTTATGCTGGGCTTCTTTTTCATCACGGATAGAAATGTTACAGAGTAAAGCATTGTTACTTTCAAGGCCTCCTTGTGGGAAAGAACCAAAGACATTTCCAATGCTGTGCTTTTTCCACACAGATGATCTTAGGGAGCCGTCCTCAATGAGGTTTTGTGCCAAATGTTTTGAAATGCTCAGTTCCCGTGTGATTTCATTATGAACCTTGCTCGCTTCTGAGGCTTTCTGCGCAGTCAGTGTTTTCAGGGTATCCACAGTCAGAGCAGACAGATCTTGGAGGTGGCCAATCTGTGAATCTAAAGACTGTAATGACCGTTTTATGTAGTTGACACGATCACCAACTTCCTTTATCTGAATGCACATTTGCTCCACCCTAAGAAAAATCAAATTATGAAGTAGCTATGAAAAGTATTTTTCTCAATATGCAAAAGAAACATCTCTGTAACACTTTCTGCCCACTTAATCAGAGGAAAGAAACCTCTGAAATTATAAGATGGTATACACAATACTACTGGATTGTTTGGCAATACTACATTTGTACATACTTCTGACTCTTAGAATTAAAATACACATCGATAGAGTGCCCACAACACTTTTTCAAATCTATCAGTTTGTTAAAACATCATGGGAAACTAAATAATACAATTGCCTCAGCTTCGTGGGTGCTGCTGCAGATCAAGAAGCATCAATCACATTGTTAGTTTCTGTATAGCAATGGAAAGATACCACCTAAAGTTTGTGTTAACACTTATGTTCTTGAGCTGCATTCCTCCCCTTAAAGTACATTTTAAAAAAACCTGCAAAAGTTCTAATTCTCTATTCAGAAATTTTATTTGCAAATATTCTACCGTTCGAATGTGACTCGAATCCTCTCCTCACTTCCAGAATGAAATTTATCATCCTTTTCATTGAAATACATCTCAACACACAGCTCTTCAAAATCATGAAGTTTCTTCTGATCTTCTTCTGTCAGGAAGAGTTCTAAAGGAGATTAAACAGTTATGATACATATGCAGTGAAGCTGTACAGGTGCTGAAAACTAATAGCCAGAACTTTACCAAGGGTGTTAAAAATAAAAAGCCAAAATAAAACCAAAAACAAACAAAAAGACCCTACCAGAGTGCCATCTAAGACCCTTGGTCTCTCACTGACAGAAACAAGTTCAACATCAAAGATTCCCAATAAAATCGAATCAAAATAGTAATTCTGAGAGGATCTGTGCACAATATTATCATTCCTTACACTCATACCCCTTCAATTTCTTTTTCTCTGAGGCACAAGCTGGATTCCTTAGCTGGATTTTATTCTCTGTGGAACTCCTCAATAATTTTTTTTAAGTTTCAAAGAAGTTTTACAGAAAGAAAACTAAAAAACTTCTCCATTAACAGAACAGGAAATCAAATCTCTCTGATTTTTTGGTTTTGTCATAAGTTAGTTTAACTGGAGATTTTTAGGGACTGCATTATACCCTTCATAAAAGCATTGTGACTGAACAGAATTAGATTCTTAACCAATATTATAAACATGGAAAATTAAGATCCACTTTGACTTTCTCCAAAATATACATTATAACCAAGAACACAGCACTTTTCTGACAGTTTGCTTTAACCATATCAAAAAAGGTACAGCAATTTTTTGGATAATAACTATTCATACTTGGCCCATCTGAAGCCTTGTCTGTCTGTCTTCTTTTACAAATACAACAGAAGAGGGAAGCCATGTGGCTGAGAATAATCAGCGGCGGAGGCAGAACAGGTTTTTCATGGTAGGCCATAATGAAATGATAGCGCTGATACTTCCACACAATGTTTGAAATCGCCTTGACTTGTAAATACACGTTGCTGAAAGGGAACAGAACAGTATTAACACACCAAGGTGGTTTTTTGGGGGCTGGGGGAAAGGTGTTGGTGTGTGTTCGGTAGTTGTTGGGGAGTTTTGTAACTCTTCCATAACAACCTTGAATTCTGATGTCATTTAAGTAAGAGACAAAAGCATGAACTTGTTTTTTGCTTCAAAATTATTTTGGTGGATGTTGGAAACACATTCAAGAAAACACCATGATTTAATGCAAGGAGAGGGTTAAAAAATTTTCCTTTCTGGTGACATCTCAGTACCTTTATTCAGAAATAAATCACACTGAGATCAAATTTCAGGTTTCCCAAACAAAAAAAAAATTATTTCTAATTAAAGCCAGATTTTTCTATCAGACCACATTAATCCTGCAGTCTGCCATTCTCCAGTGTTCGTGAGCTGCTTATGCCCATAAATCAAACACTTGTGGAGAACTATAAAAGGCAATTTAATACAATTGAACTCAACCAACTAGAGAACATTAAATGAATTTAAGAACAACAGTCAATATAAAGACAAAGAAACAATGTTGTTTGTTTTCTAACAAAGAGAAGTTACAAAATGCTTTCAATTTTTCTTAAACTTCTGATTCCTCTGGTGTCATAGATCACACAGTTCCCTAACTCAGCCATGGGCTTGCAGTGAGAAGGAGATAAAGACCACACTTAGAACCTGAAAAAACTGAGACTGCTTTGAACTGGGATCACTTCTTTTCTTGTCATCTTATTGCAATGAAATATAAACTTATCAAATTATTAGCAAAAATTAACAATTATCCATATACTTACTTGAAAAATGCAATAAGGAGATTAACCATGATTATGTACTGTACAAAGAGGTAGACAGCTTGAAGAAATGGGGTCAACCATGTTCCTGGGCCACAGAGATGAGCAACTTTTTCATCAGAATCATTTGCACATACTGTGTTGGGAAAAAAAGGATACAGAGAAGATATGTACATTTTTTAGAACTCCCAGTAGGTAAAGATACAGAAAAAAAAAGGTCACAAAGTTTGTAACAACCATCATGCACTGGTTCTGCAATTCCAAATGTCTCCATGCATTTAGGACATGGTAGAAAAATACCAAAGTATCTGGTTAATACTATGGCATAATCACATTATCATATTTTTTTAAAAAGCAGAGTACACCACCACAGCCAAAAGGGCATGACAGCTGTGGGGAAGGATTCCAGTATCTTGCTATGAACAACCTTGTGAGAAACTGTGATTACAAAGAAGTTTTCATTCTAAGCCATTCAAGCTTTAGAAAGGATAATGAAAAAGTCAGGTCAAGAAGTTACACAGCTGCAGCCCACAAAGAGGAGATAATCCAATGAATGGAACCAATGTCAACAATAGCAGGCATTTCACTTCATAAAATTGGAATTTTGTAAGATCTCGAGAAGATTTAATCAGAGTAAGTTTTCTCTTTATTTGTTTCAAAATTGCAGTGTCTTACCATCAATTTCATAGGCATACACTTCACCAAAAATCATCCAGTATGGATGGAACACAATATCTCTAGCAAGAGTCCAAGAGGGTGCCTCATCAGGATACAATATTGCCTTCCTGGGAACACCGAAACTAAGTAGTACAAGGGCCATAATCACCACAATGTAAAACATGTTGGCCACCTATTAACACACAAAAAAGTCAGTTAATCCATGAGATCATAACTATGATTTCACAACTTGAAACACTTTAACAGTGACAGTGTACACTTGATGAATTCTAAGAATTATATATGGAAAAAAGTCCAGGACACTTATATTTCAGTCAGAAATTTTTGTTAAATAACGAATCATGTTAAAAAACCCACACAAATGTTGGGGTTTTTTCTGTGTCCTTTCTTAGAGCTTACTTAGTATCCCTGGCCAAAGGCAACTGAAAGTATTTCCTTCATAACTCTAATACTTAATACGTGCATGAGTAGCAGCTGACAGAGAGAAACATTCCTTCCTAAATGTACTGAATAGCTGCACAAAACCCAGAGGTAGTTTTCCAAAGGCTGGAACACAGAACCTATGCCTCTTGCAAGAAATCAAAGTGAGACATGAGCGACTTGATGCCCTCGTTTTCAAGGAATGACAGATTCAACTTTTTAGGAACCGTTTTATAGAAATAAGAAGCATAAAAACCCTTTCCACCTTCATATATACAGCACTCAAGACTCAATATATTTTTTAACATTTACAAGAGCTACTGACAGTAGAGCCAGGTTATTTAATTTCAAACAATTTGAATATTTTTTACGTGATTAGACAAGAACAGGGCCACAATCTATTCCCAATTTTCCACAGCACAAAAACATTAGGTGCTTTAGGACACAAAACAAGTCAAAGTCCTGCCCTAAGGAGTACAAAAGTTATAAATAAATCTCAGGCCCAAATGGGAAGCGATGCCAGCTCAGTCAAGAAAAAGGCTTCATCATATTCATTTAAGTCTCTGACAGCTAAGAACAAAACACAACAGAGGAGAAAGATTTGCCAGTTTCTTACAATTATGTGACACAGAAAGCTCCATAATAAAGGAAGCCTTCTAATCAGTGCTCACTTTGAAACACTTAAAGTGATATTCCAGCAAGCTAATTCTGCACACAGAGTTGTTAACAAATTACACCAGGATAAGCAACCTTTTGCTAAATAAAACTATGAGGGAAATTGTAAATGGATGCAGCAAGGAAAACAAATTTCAGTTGGTAAAAAAATATCAGTAACAAAAGTAGTACTTACCATTTTCCCAATCATCATAACATAAGGTCCAGCCTGTTGATTTACAGCTAGAAAATCCAGTAATCGCACATACCAAAAAATTATATTGAGACAGTATGTTATTCTTCCAGCAACAAAGACATAATTTTCTCTGTAAGTGTTTTCTCCAAAATTCCCCTTTGCTCCAAATCTTAATGCAAACCCAATGAAAAAAGTGACAATGGCAACTGTGTCACTGATATTGAAGTAATCACTGAACCACACTTTGATCTTCTGATTAATCTTCCCAGCCTCTGACATAAAAATCTGTAAAAAAATAAAAATAAAGGTCAGGACTGTTCATATTTATTGCACAGGGACCAACAGTGAAACATACGAATCACTAATATTTTTATACTTGCAAAAATAAAATATCTATTCAAATGGATAATTCTTATTCACTGAGAAATCAAAGCCAGTGTTTAACTGTGTCAGCTTCACAACAAGGAGAGGAGGATGCATGTTTCGCTCTGTCTAAACAATTTGTGAAGGAATTTGGAGTTTGGTGGGGTTTGGTGGTGTTTTTATTTCTTTTGAGGAGGTTACTGTTGCAAAACAAGCCCCATTATCTGCCCCTTCAGTTGGGCCTGAGGTACCAGATTAAAGAACTAGCTTTCTCTTTCCCATTTAAAAATGCTTTTAAAAATCCTCAAAAGTCTCTTGCTGACCAGGAATGTTGTAGTTATGATAGCTATCCTGTCTCAGTAAACCTTTTTATTTTTGTTTTGATATCTTGGTCATGGCACAGTGGTAGAGTCTGACTGACACTAATAAATAAATACACGTTTCACCAGCCAGAAAAGTAAGGTTGTTTATTGCATTGCAACTTGTTGGCAGGGAGTTACAGAATCAAAAAAAGTAGCAATCAACTGGGGAGGGCAGAGAGTGATGTGTTTTAACCAAAGAAATCTGACCAGCATGTTATTGCCAGTTCCTTAATATTTAGAAAGAAAAATCCACCTTGTTTTATAGTACTCCACCCCCAGCCTATACCAAAGTTTAAGATAAAGGTATCACATCACACGCTCTGATGCTTGAAGTTCTTGGGTTCTTTTGCTTACTGAATCATAGTTTCAAGCATATTGTTTTAACTGACAAAGAAAGCTAAAATCCCAGACTGTTAGAGGCATACCTCACGGATTTTCTCAATTGCTGATGTGAAAATGTAAGCAATAACAATCCACTCCTGAACGGATGGTAATTCTTCCATCTTTACAAGAACCACAAATGTGTAGAGCATGAGGAATCCTAAATATGCCAACTAAAAAACACAAATAAATATTATACATATAATTACTGAAGGGTTCTTTTTAGATGTGCATGGAATCTTCTGATGTGGTACACAATAAAAACTTCAAATAGGATTACAGGACTGTATTTACCCATTTAAGCAGACAAGTTTCTATTTATAAGGGGATAGAAACATTTTCATATTAGAAGAGGAAAAATAGCTGTAACAAGCTATTTATTGTTAGCAAAGCTTTACTCTTATTACAGCTATTTTCCTTTAGTATAAATTCTATTACAGTAATTGAAACAGAGCAGTGCATGAACACTTCAGCCTAACAGATGGTTATAGAACTCCTGCTAGCAACTGATGAAACTAATTACTCAGCCCAGAATAAAAACGTTCATGCTAATTACTCTCTTAGCTTAAAAAAAAATAAAAATTAAAAAAAAAGGTATTTCTAAAGCCAACATCATGAACTTCAAAACAACCCAAACCACAGGGCATGGCATGTGCATATGCAGTTTTTCAAAATCAGGTACTTCTCATTTCCAGCTTAGCAAGGTAAGGGTTTTTTTGAATAGTGCTTAACCTTTGATTCAGTCAGAGCTACATGCTGGGAAAAGAACCAAAATGTAACCTTCATTTTCAAATGAAATACACACCACACAGAAAAAAACTCACCGTATTAAACCAAAACTTCACAATTGGAGCGTGATAAAATGCATAAAACTTCTGCGTAATTGGGAGTCTTTTAGGTTTTGCTGGAGTCTCCATATCGTGCTTTTCCAAAGAACTGTCCAAGATCTTTACTTCTTTAAAAACCTCCTAAAATGAAAGGACTGTTAACTTCACACACAGAAACATATGCCTTTTGACATTCATTTCAACTCTTGACTTAAAAATGTAACTGTTTGTTAGGAATATTGCTTTAATACCTCCCCCTGCCCCACATTACCATAGGTATTTCATCTGCTACAGTCTGGAAGTTGATTTCACTGTCATCCATTGCCATTTGATGTGCGTCTTGAGACTGAGGAATGTGTGACATTTCAGCCTTGGTCTTATATTCCAACAGCAGTATTGCAGGAGGGAGTAAAATACTCAGTATCACCTGGAAAACATGATGACTAAGTGCAAATAGTTCACAGCTACATTAAAGTATCAGAATACACCAACACACAGAATATCCTCTGAAAATATATAATTTAAATTTCACTTGCTTGTTACTGAGGGGGAAAAATGTAAAAAATAATTAGTTGTTACTACTTGTACATACACTTAAGAGCCTAAGATCACATATTCAGAGTGTTTCTTGATTTGAAGATAAAGGAAATGGGAAAAAACCAACAAATTCCAAAACTAAAAGCTACTAGAAAGAATCTACTTCAAGACTGAAGATAGAGATGTCCTGTTCACACTCTGTTATTTAATCCACTCCCAGAAACTCTAGAGCTGTGTACAGTTAAAGTGTATTTTAAATGCATATACAAGGTTGTGGTTTGCAGGGGGAGAGAGGAGTGGTGTTTGTTTGGTTTTGGGTTGTTTTTTCAATTTATGGCAGAAAAATGGGCTAAGGTATAGATGAAGAGAGTAAGTGAAAGCTATTTACTGTCATTAGCATGTTACAAAGCAAGCAAGAAAATGGTTAATCAGTTATCAAACGAGATTTTAGTAGGTCACAAGTTAAATGATGCTTGTAGATATTTTGTAGGAAAGTTTTATTTCATTATATTTCTAGCAACAATCAGGTTTTTTGGCACACCATCTCAAAGAAATATGCAACTCCCATTTTGGTTCAATTGATCTACATCACAAAGGCCACCACTGGAACACCTGTCCCCGATTTGCCTACCCTTGTTTTGTTCTGTGCCCTGCTTTTGCTCAGTTCCTCCAAAATAGGAATTATGTGCTCCCTGTAAAAAGCCAAAACGCACAAAACTACAGTCTTACAGCGGGTTTTCCATCTGTTAAGGTTTGTTACTACTTTGTTTTTAGTAGTGGATTAGTATTCACATGATCTCTTTAAGCCTCTGATTAAAGGCTACTTGCCTGGTTTTTGCCTTCTATATTTCTGTACCTTATTTGAAAAGATAATAGAGTGTCAAAAGAAGAGTTTACAACAAATACTTCCAGTTTTGATTATGTTATAGGAGACTGGTTTACAGGATTTATTAATGTAAGCTATAGTTGTGGAAGCTTTATACTAATAGCATTTAAACACACACTTTCCTTCCCTTTAAACATAAACTCCATTGGCCCTTTTTACACCAAAAAACTGCAACAACACTTACTTTGTACCAAGAATTCTTCCTCATGTTCAGCCTTCCCATCCACATATCCGATAACAACATCTGTGTACAAGTGTGTGCTACAAAGGGACGGAGCCTGGACGACACTGCCAACTTCAGACAAGTGGAGTTGCTCCAGTTTTTAAGCTCATAGGTTAATAATTTCATGGCCATAGTCTCATCCTGTCGGAAGGACTGTTCTAACAGCTCAACTGCCAGTTGGCCAAACTCACTAGAATGAAGAAAAAACAACAAAACAAAATATAGTATCTATAGAAAATGACCTTCAGTTTAGCGTGAATTTTCCTGTACAAATTCCCAATAGCACAACTTGAAGGGACTATTATTTGACCCTTCTGTGCAGATACATGGTAATTTGTAACTATAACACATCAATCTGTGGTTTCTATTAAAAACATATGCATGCTACAAACAGCTATTAAAACATGCTCAGAAATTACACAGAAGTAAATGGCACATTCATTGTTCTTTTAATTCAACTATAAATAAAGACTTGTAACAGCTCTCAAGAGGGAGCAATATCTAATATGAAACTTCTACTAGAGTGCCACTCAATCCTTTTTTTGCAAAAAGGAATTGTCTTCAAGTGTGCTAATAGAACAGTTTGTTTTGTTCATATATAGTTCATATATACTTTATTGCAAATGCCAAGAAAATATTTTGAACAATATAAACGTAATTTACTTGGAATACTGTTTCAGTTCTTCTGAAGTATCATCAACAAGGTCACTTTGTTTTGCTTCATATGCCATTGAACGATACACTTTGCAAGCAACCAAAGCTTTTGCCATGGACTCCTCGCCGTGCTGCCAGAAGAAAAGGGCCATTTTCTGCCTCTTCATTAACACCGCCCACAACAGCAGCTCGTTGAGAGGATAAGCAAAACGTCTCGTTTCAGGATCATCTATGTCTACTATTTCATCTTTGGTTCTTTTCTTTTTTCCCTCTTCTGCACCAGTGTCAATCTTTAAAATAAAAGCAGGAAGTTACATTTTTAAGTCTCTATACTCGGTCGTTGCATAAGCTTGAAATAAAATGCTGAGTGATCCAATACCAAATTATATATAATTATAAAAAAGAAAAAAAGAATTTCTGAAGACTTGAAAAGCAGCTGGAACTTTTATTCGAAAACTTCAGCTGAGTCCAAATCATTTTAATAACTGTGAGACTTGAGTTACTTTGAATTATAGATGAAAAGAAAAGCAGTAGCTAATATACCTACATACAAATGAGGAAACTCATGGAAACTGCTTATAGTAGTAATACATGGTCAAATCTTGCTCTGAATCCACTGAGTTCCTCCCCCCCTCCCCCATTGCTAGTGTTAAAGATAAGCTTTTTGGTCCCCAGCATATCAAAGCTCACCCAGAACTATACTGAAAGAGAAACACTTTACAGAATCCAGTAAAACAGCTACCATTTAGAAACAAGTACAAAAGCAAGGTTGAAATTCCAGCTTTACAAAACTCAATGCAATTGCTGCTACTCACATTTCAGTGAGCACTTGGATTTCAACCAGGCTTTCCAGTCTTAGCTGCTTGAAACAAGCCCCCACCATGCTCCCCTCCCCATGCATACCTTTGGTTTGTATGGCTGCGCTGTCTTGATGAAATGATTATGGCGCATTTTTTCCTTCTTGTCTGCCCTGTTACCAAAAGACTCGTGGCTTTTACACATCTGAGGAGTAGCACTTGAAGGATTTCGACTAGATCTCTGTAACAGGGATAAGGAGAAGGTGTCTGGTTACTGAAACATTGATGAACTTACATGACAGCACAACCAGAATTTTTAATGGATATTTGACATGGTTTCTTGTTTGTTTTCGTTATTTTTAAGAAGTCACCAAATAGGCAGTTACACTTGCTGTTTAGTGTAGCTTACACAAGGAGCTAAGATGTCTGAATCCCAAGCCCTACATAATCTGCATGTTTAGTGCCCATTCTTCCCCTACAAGTAGGAAAAGAGGGAATCACAGAGAAGAAATAAGGATGTGCTAGAATAAGGAGCAGGAGAACAAATCCTTTTGTTTGCTCTCAATCCGAAACCAGCTCTCAGCTGCCCTCATAGGCCTTACCACTGCCTTGAAAAGTAGTCCATTAACAAGAGGAACAAAACAACATGGACCCAATTTTCCTCCAAAACACATTTTAATTGAGAACATAGGTCCCGTTCCCCCACTGCTACGTACCCGATTGTTCCCGCTGAGACTGTTGTATATCGCTCTGAACCGTTTCCTTGTGTAGGTGCATCTATAGGTTCCTCCCATCAGATATTCAATAACCAGTCCCACATCAATCAGGTTGATTTTATATCCTGGAGGAAGATTTCCCTAGGAATACAAAAGGTATTTTTTAGTTTTTCAAATTATAATCTTAAGCTTGCTTAGAGTGTTTCTACATGTTCTATCACAGCTCTAAATAACAAAAACAAACAAAATTTCATTATTAAAAAAGAAAACCACATCAAGACAACAACGAAGAAACATCTACATGGCTCAATAGTTATTATTTTCAAAGAAAGACCAGGTTATAGCTTCTGTTCTATACAATCTCCCTTAGCAGAAGCAGAACAGATGTTTATTTCCTTGGGGGCAGGAGGGACACACTGGTTTTTTGTCTTTTGTTTTAACAGAAGTACTCCTAGCTGAGAGTATCAGTTTTCCATCCCCCCAAGAAGGAAAATTTTCAAAAGGAAGATGAAGAAGACAACATTCTTCAGGTTTAACATCTTTCAGGCAGCAGGGCACCAAGCATACAACAGCAAGTATTGTAAAGAACAAAATGTCTGAAGAGGTAACTTATTACTTACAATAAAACCTAATTAATAAGCTACAGATCAAATGGACAGTCAAATAGAATAAATTTCCATAAAACTACCATTGCTGTTTTGACAGATTTGTACATTTACAGCATACCTGTTTGACGTCCCGAACAAGATGAAAGAGTGTTGGGTTAGTTGGGCCTTGTTTCTGCATAAAAAAGAGAAGAAAAACGTTTGGAATGAGAAATTCACGTGCAGCGGCAACACGAAAAAATCATAGTACAAGCCAAACACTTTTGCATGTTGGCTCAAATAAAAAAATCCCTAGCTTTTAAACAAACAGAAATGCAACAGATGCAATACATCACAGTATTGTAGTAGCTACAGACTATTTCCTTTTTTGCTGCATTTTACTTCCGTTTTAGTTTGGGGCATAATATTACACCCACAGTTTGTCCAAAAAAGGAAAGACCAACCAAAAAATAAAATCCCAACAAAACCAGAATACAAAAAGCAGAATGAATTTTCAGGAACACAGACTGATATTCATGTTTACAGTATTGCAGGATCCATAGTAAAAGCTCCCTTACATTTTAAATTTTAGTCTGAACAATCCCCCTTTTCACTAAAGTGGATTTTAATACCTTCTCTGATTTCCTGTGAGTGTATGAACTGTTACACTTACAGACATATGGTTAGCCCCATCTCCCACACAGACTCTATCAAAAGCACATCAAGCATGTAAAAGCAACATTGTATTATTTATTTTTAAAATTAATTATTTAATTTATTTAATTAAATAGTTGAATTTAATTATTTAATTACTTGTTTAAAATAATTAAAAACACAGCTAATAAAAAAAAACCTTATCACATGGGCTTCTTTACAGAGCTCTATTGGCTAAAGAATTAATTCTTTTTTCTTTTTTTTTTCTTTGGCAAAAGCAGAAAACGAGACTGTCAATGCAAGCCTAAGCCATATTTGTGTACCATTCATTAGTACATGTGTACTACTACATTAGCTAATTTTTGGTGGAATACTTAAGTGTTAGGCAAAACTACCTTGAAATTCTTAAATCAACATCTAGAGCAACAAAATTTTTCTAAGTAATATTTACAATTATGCAGGTTCACAAATTGAACTATTTTTACAACTATTGTGATAATGTTAACTGCTATAGACAGAATTCATTCTATGAAGCCCTACAAATCCCATATTTTGTGCACAAGTTTCACCCATCTGCCTTTCTCTTGTTCTCTTCTCTGCTGTGAGGAGGGTTTACACATTTCATGAGTTCCACAAGGGCTGTAACACACCTTCAGACTGGTGCACACAACCCAGTATCCAACATGCTGAGCAACTAAAAAACTGTTCTAAAAGTAGCTTAAAAAGCAATCATTTACTTACTGTGTTATAAAGTTCTTCCAGCCTGGGAATTGTAAGAAATTTGTGCATGCTTACTCCATTTTCAATCAGAAGTTTCACAAATGCAACTCTATCCATCACGAGAGCATCCAACATAGCCTGTTCCAGGGAGCCAACCTACAACAAATAAGTAACAAGGTTAACTGGAGAGAGCCAGTAAAACAGGGCATCACAATGTGTCAACCTCATTCATTTACAGGGCTGTAGAAACCTTACATGTCTATAAAGGTGTCACCTTTGGTATTCTGAAGACTTTAACTGTTTCAGAGGTATCTCCTAGTGAGATAGTACATGGGACTAAGTAGACATTTGGTTTAACATGATTAAGCTGTTCTCACAGATTGATATTGGATAAAACACAGATATAAAACACTTAAACCACTATTTGCTTTGAAGACAAATGGTTGGAACCACCATTTCAGTCAATAAGCCTTACAGTACATACTTCTGACTGCACACTCAATAAGTTTGTGTTTTATTTTTTCAGTAAAAAGGGGAAAAGGCAAGAGCCACCATGCAGTTTTTAAACTAATTTTCAAACTGCAAGAAACAGACATTTTGTCCCTGCCTCAAAAGACACTCCCAGTGTCCCAATAGTGCATTTTAGTAGATGCTGCTTAATAACTTTCCATGATCATGCAGCTGCAAGGAATAAAGAGCATCTGACTAACATGAATTCAGCTTCCACCTTTTGTAATGTCTTTGCTCTGCTAGTTATTCAGGAGACTTAGCACATTTCTAAAATTTTTGAACCATTTTCAAATACATAACAGCAAAACAGCTGTAAGACTATGCAGTGTGCACAAATAAGTGTGTCAGTATTCTACAGTCTCTCTCTACAAAAGTCAAAAGATTCATTCTTTACAGTAAATTGTGCTTCTCTTTTAGAAGTCATCATAATTATAATTTTGCTTAATCCAGACCATTACATACCAGCCATTGTTGCCCATAAACAAAAACGTGATTTTTGGCTATGTCAACTCTGTCCCACGCAAGTGTAAGAACAAGCTGGTCAAATGCAGATGCATTCGTGCCTTTAGAAGCAAACACATTGAAGAAAATATAAAATTAATTAAAATACAAGCTAATAAACATTCTTACTTCCTAAAAAGACCAAATCAAGCAATCCACTACAAAGCTATACACCATATTTTATTATTTATGTCACATTATGGTATTATGCAATGAGAAAACACAATAAATACTTTTTTTGTTTAAAAACTAAAGATTCCTACTGGCTATAGTATTGTATAAATAATCCGTCATATACAGACTAAACAATAATAGCTGGAGGTTCCAAATGCTCTTAAAATTAAGTCTCACCTTTTAACAAAGCTGTAAGTATTGCAACATCAATGTCCTGGTGTTCATCTGACCCAATATGAAAAACTGTAATCTGTCCAAAAGGGAAAAATGAGGAAAACATATTTTGAAGTTATTTTTGGGCAAAGGTGATTAGCTCCAGTCTTTTTTAATCTATTTCAATTCCTGACATAAAAGACACTTTGTCTTTGATGCAATTTAAGCCTGCTACGCTTGATTTAAGCATTTAGCACGCACTCTTTTGTTTTGTTTTCCTAACTGGGTGTCACACAAGACAATCCATTACAGGTAAAGGCAGAGCACAAATCCTTCACACTCTTCAATCAATTTGAACATCTCTTCCTACTGTGATTACAATACTCTCTTGTCTATAACACAGGACCCTGTTTACCTCTCCAGTTCATTCTAGGTCGAGATTAACCTGCCAGCAAACATATTTAGCTGAATATGGTAATTTTAAACCAACATAATATGATGTCCAAATGAGACATCAGTCCCTGAACTACATACAAAACTTTATGAGGTGATTCTGTTTAAAACATGCAGAGATAGTACACTTTTGTTAGTAGTCATAACTAAAAGTACAAAAAAAAGGAAACAAAAAATCATATCATATATCCATAAATGCATGCACCTTGCATAGAAAATTTTATGGCAAGATCTACTTACAAGTTCTTTTTTTTTCATGCATTCCATCAGTGTCTGAAACAAATGAACTGC
This sequence comes from Pseudopipra pipra, assembly GCF_036250125.1. Classification (NCBI taxonomy): domain Eukaryota; kingdom Metazoa; phylum Chordata; class Aves; order Passeriformes; family Pipridae; genus Pseudopipra; species Pseudopipra pipra. Next base: position 11,059,595 of record NC_087560.1, on the reverse strand, counting down.
TTCACTTTGACCAAAGTTAAATGTCTTTTTGATGGTTGAAATGATTTCAGGCTCAGCACCCTCAGGAACATTCCTGAGATTGAAACAAACAAACAGGAAAGCAATTGTTTTATACGTGAACAGAAAGAACAACAACTCATTTAATTAGTTTCAACATGCCTATTCAGAGTCCTGCGATCTATAAGATTATCACTGTTTCTGTGGCAAAACCTTGGGTAACCTTTAGAAAGTATAGGTTGCTTAATCTACGATTTTCTGCTACTGCCTCATAAAAGTAACTCAGCTCTCTCTCCCTTTCCTTCCCTTATTGAATTCTGAGATACCATCGACGAAAAGATTTTGACACTTACTTTGCTGAATAATCTGCTTGTGATCTTACCATGGGCAAAGCTGTTTGGTTTACAGCTACATCAGACCCCTGCCTCCTGCCTGAGGCAGCCCCTGCAACAAGGACCCAGTATGTTTAAGGATTTATGCAAGGCTGACAACTAACTAGAAGTCGCTAAGAATTGTGGAGCCTGACCACATCCCTCTTATTATTTGAAATGACAGTTGAAATAGCCAAGTGTTTTCTGCACTAAAGAGAAAAGGCTCTTGCACAAATTCATTAGGAAATGATCTCAAAACCCACCTATGTACGACAGATAGTTTGGCTGGCAGTGCTGGGACTTACCCTCCCTCCTCTGTTTGCTTGTGAACATAGGCCAGTATGTCTGCAGCTCTGCCAGTTCCTTCACACACCACCACCGGCACCGGGGGACTTTCCTGAAGGAAGTCTAAAACTGTGAGGATGACATTTGGGCCCCCTTCGAACACAAGTGCCACCACAGGCACACCTTGACCAATTCCTGGAAAGTTGCAAATAAGTAATGAAAACCAGACAATGTTGTAGGTGTATAGGGAATGCTAAGATCAATTTTACACATTTAATAAATCAAGTTTGCCCCTTTCATTGAATAAAAATTAAAGTGCTGCCTGTCAGACAGTGAACTGTTGTTAATACATGGTTTCAAGCACTGTTTATACTTTGGGCTGGGAGGAAAGCACTGGAAAGCTGGTAAATACAATGGAATACAGTCTACAGAACAGAGGAGATTCTTCACAGAAATATTCACGAACTAAGGCAGAAAATTGAAAAATTTTTCTTTTGGAACTCCTCCTCTAACTTCCCTCAAATAGTTTGACAATGACATACTATACATATGACAATACATATATAATTTGAATATGGGTACACAGAAACCCTCTACTGATAGGAAATATTGCGAAAGCAAGCATTCCTAGAAGAGTCAAACATGTTGCTCCATAATTGGGAAAACGCCCAAAAATAAGTCATGGCTTCTTTGCACAAACAGATGACGTTCTACAAACTCAATTGCCCCATTGTGCAACTGCAAGTGAATGGTATCAAAACCATTAATCAATCAGACCAGGAAGGTCTGACAACATACCAAGACCTGAACTGACTTACACTTGCTTTATCAAAGTAAATAGACAACCTTATTCAAAAAGACTCTCCTCACTGGTCCCAGAGAAACCATAAATCTACCAGCGATCTCCAGGGTCTAAAGCTGCTGTTGAAATTTGTAAATTCAGACTTGAAACATAAACAAAAGACTTAATTTTTCTACTTTGTCATTCAGATGTTTGGTGCCAAGTACCTTTTTCATTAAAGCACAGTAACACTCAACCCTGAGGCAGCAGAATTACTTACTTGCATGGATCCGTTGCAAATTAATGGTTTTTTCCAGTTCTCTTCGCAATTTAACTTCTGCTCCATACTTTCCAACTGTTCCATCATCCACCAGAATGAAATGGGAATGGAGGTTATTTAGGACGTTTAGTTTACTTAATGGATTTAACAAGGTTTGATACGGAGCAACCACCTAAGTATAAGCACACAACAATGTCTTTTACTTGTGAAGATTCATACTTGTTTCTGTGAAACTTAACTTTTTGTCTAGACACAAGGACTGGTGGCTCAACGAGAAGCACTGACACATAAAAGCCTGCCTTGGGTCAGGATACACCAACAGCTCTGAACTTTGTGCAGGGAAGCAGATAATTATTTCACTAAAGGAAGCTGTTCTGAGGGATAACAGAGAAAAGATCCATTAAAAAGATGTCTTTGGGGAAAACTTGTTTGCTCTGGCAAACAGTAGCACTGAAGACTCCACATCAAAATTTTTCAACTTAACATCCTCTCTAAATGTGAATTGTCTGTAATAGTTTAACATTTTTGTAATTTGAGTCAGGGGAGAAAAAAAAAGGATTAAATACTTAAGAACAAGCTCCTCCTGTAGCACATTTGCATTTTGCAACTTGTTTATACATAATGATCTTGCATAAGTCACAGATGTCAGTGTATCTTCACAGTACAGCAAGTATTCCAATGATGCAAAGCAAGGGAAAAAAACATGCTTGAGCAGATTTGTCAAAAAATACATGGGGTAAATCGTTATTTCAGTTAGGTAACTCATCCTTACATCTCTTCCAACAAGGTCATTTCTGTTTTCAATCACTCCCCACGGAGCAATCCCAATAGTGCAAATCTTTCGAGATGATCTGGAAGCATGTTCTCTTAGAGCATCCCCAACATGTTTTGCAACACCTGTGCATAAAAAGATCATATGTATTGAATGCTGCACCTTACTAAGAAATACAACTGCTTTATTTAGGTAACTGGACCTTTAACTGTTTTGTTAATTGGGCCTTTAAGGATTCGGGCACTTATTTGAAAAAACCAAAGAAAAAACACCATACAACATCTACTAGAAGGAAACAAAATAACTCAACAAAATAAGGATTAGCCTAGTAAGAAATAGAGAGCTACAGTACATTATTGTACTTGTTTTTAATCACATTAAGTTTTTCCTCTTGTAGTTTCAAAACCAAAACCTAGAAAACAAACAACCAAACCAAAAAAAACCACCAAAAACAAAAACAAAGCCCAAAAACCAACACCTCCCCAATATTTTATTTCTCTTTGCAAATCAAAACAGCAGCCCACTTCCAACTACACATGCTCAAAATTTATTTTAATTTCACCTGACCAAACTCACTCGAATTTACTTTGCTTTAAGAGGAAGCTATGCATCCATTAAATCTTTTGGCTCTTATAAACCATAATCCAGTTAACTGTGCACATTCTTTAGGAGTTCTTTACCTGTGTTCACTCCTCCAGTTATAATCCAGGCTCCTGTTGTCACTGCAGCTTTGATAAGACCTTTGCCAAGCAACTGTTTGATGCGTGGGTGAAGTTCGAATTTCTGCATGCCCCCATGTACAGATATAACAAGCTTTGGCAACTCCATCTGCCATTCTTTGAGCATAAGCTGCAGAATAGCTTCAGGTTTGGTGTCATATGACAGTCGCACATACTGCAGGCACAAGAAGAGAGTTAAAAGGTTCCAACATGTGAAAAGAAGAACCAGGGCATATTTCAGGATATATTATCCTATTCCTGGCTATGGAAAATGTAATTCACTTTCTCAAAACACAGCAGATGCAATAAATGAACAAGCTTCCTTCAAGTCCTCTACAGTCAAGGACAAGACAGTTAACAGTTTGGAAAGCAAGTTTTGGACAAGGCATGACTACAAAAAGATCCTGGTATTCCATCCTACCGGCACAGGGACTTGGAAAAAAGAGTCTTTATGAGAGCACTGGATGATCTCTAAATTAGACGAAATTCAGAAGCATTTATAAAAGTTCTACTGGGGAGAGGCTTTCATGTCCCCTGCAAAGACTTTTTCAGACAGTTGTTTGGTTTTCCTCCCCTGTTCCTGGTGGGAAGAAAACCTACATTTTTTAATAGAAAACTTCAAAACTGGCAGCTTTTTAACTTGCCATCTTTAACAGCATAAGATTAAGTAGATTAGTTGATTAGCTAAAATACTGCCACATCTTCAATACAAGCTATTCAATAGAGGAGGGGATAGTGTGCAGAAATTAAACCCTTCCTGAATCAAGTTCTAAATAAAAAACCACCACTACTCCATTTAACTGGTTTGAGCAACCCCACTTGCACTCTGCAGAAGGAGTGTGGGCAGCTGCTATTTCTGTGCACCCAGAAAAGGGTTCACAGCAATTTTAAGCTATACTAAGAGTACAGAGGAACCCATACACTGCTATTACCAACATGAAAGAACTCTGCTAAGGGCCCTTCCCATTTCAGAGATGATCTGACTTAAAGCACTGGACTGTCCTTGGGGGTTCTGCATAAACAACAGCTCCCTCAAAAGCACTTCAGTTTTGCCACAGGAGCCACACTGTACAAGAACCCCTCGTAGCCTATAATTGCATAAGCATTAAATAACTTCTACCACAACTAAAAATCCTTCACAAAATGGCTGTGAAGAATCTGTCAGAATTTCCACTTTTTTAGCCTCTCCAGTACATGTGCACTTGGGAATTAAGAACTGGTTTCCAAAATTTTGATTTATTGGTATCCTTGCTTTTAACTAACCTCCTCTCCCCAAAAACTTAGTTATTCTGTTCAGTACAGCTATGCTTTAATGACTGTCAAAAATCTCATAAAGAAGCATATTCTACATCTGTCCTTAATTTTAAATAAATTTTTTTCAGATTTTGAAAATTATGACTAGAGGGTTAAGATAGCAGATATTACTTAACAGGTCCTATAAAAATATAACAGTGTTGTTATGCTGTATTTTCATGAAGTCTGAAATGGTAACACTTAGTTCTTAATGCAATGTTTTGCTGAAGTGTTTATGAATTCTTATTACCATTCGCAATTTGAAGGTAAGGCTGTACTTGAATACAACTAATTCTGATAGATCTGAGCAACTTTAGTCATGAAAAACTAATTTTAACAAATGAAAATCAGAAAGAATTCAGATCACAACAAAAAATACTAGCACAGAAGAAGGAACTGGCTTGTCACAAAATGGGTGATAATACTTCAGCATCCAGAATATCAACATAGTTAGAGTAACAAAAACAAATACAAATAACAGAATGTCATACGTGCCTTAGCCCTGTAAGAATGAGATCCCCCTTGAAAGTTGATGACACCGTAAGCATCAGTAGGGGTTTGTTCCGTGTGTTTTTCCACTGACCACTCCTCTATTTCCTGGTTACTGTTTTCACCCAGCTTCACATCCGAGTATTTCATAGCCAGACTGGCAGTAAAACAAGCATGTTGTCTGACCAGGCGGCCACAGCAGCACCTGCACCCAACCACACCAGGTACAACACTTTAGTAAATCCTATTATCACAAAATAAATTAAAGGAACTTCTTTTGTCTATAACAGAAATACAATAGATTTAGAAAGCAAAGATTCTAAATATTAGAAAAACCTCTTTTCCAGAGTAAGCCTTGTTGCCATAAATATTTATGGCAATAGGTAATCACAATACATATTATTACGCAAATTATTGAAGATCACTGAGATAGCAAGCTGGAGGCCAGAAAAAACTGATTCTTTGAAGTCAAATAATTTATATAATATTCACAAATTTGTGATCTACATATTGCAGATAGTTCTTGAAACATTTTTTTATATCTAACCTTTCACCAACTTGTCATTCATAATATTAATCAAAACTTCCAAAACCCCTATTATGAAAGCACTTATTTAATGGAAAAATATTCATAAATATTTTAATTACAAAGAACTCTTACCTGACAAGTTGCTGACAAATCTGACATCCTGGAAGGCATCTGTAAGAAATATTGAAAGACGTGAGTTAAGTTCAGTTTCAATTTCAAGGGCAGGGGAAGGAGGGACACGGATGGGATGGGACAGGACACACGACCACTCAGACCACTGTGTGCTTACAGAAAGATTGCTGAACAAAAGAGAACTCCAATAAATGGAAAACATGATGCCTAAATTTGTCCATTTTCAACCTGGTAACTTGTCTGTATTTTATACAGTAGTGTCTTTCCATACAGTTCATTATGTAATTTCTCTCATCTTCCATATTAAACATTTTCCATGTTTTCCTGCTAACAGCTTTCTTAACATCTAAAATTAGCATAGCAGATAAATTTGTATCACTGCTTTCATAAGCAGCTGTTAACCAATTATGGTTAAGAGCCAGCATGCAAAAGTGTACGAATAGAGATGTCAGACAGAAGTCTTCAGTTTTACTCAGACGTTGTGCATAAACAATTTCTAAATTTTGTCCGCTGTAGAAGTTGCACTCTATTAATCATTTATGCTTTTAACACTGACCTGTAGCTTTAGGTCTTCTCTAAAAATTACTAAATTATAACTGTCTATACTAAAAGCTAAATATCATCAACACATACCAAATAATCCTGTCTACATTTGATTAATTTATGCATAATTCAGAAACAACAGTGAGCAATTCACCAACAACAGGAGGCGATTTTTAGAAGCTGAAGGGCAGAGCCTGGTGGGAAAGTTTTAAAGTCCCTTGTAAGCTACAAACAGGTTAAAGTAAAAGGGCAAGTGTTGAAGACCATTTTGTTCCTTGTTAAATGCTCTGGAAATTTTAACAGCTTCCTAATTACTTGGTTTGCATTTGCAAATTTTCCATGTTCTACAGTCATGGCTATAAATTCTAAAAGCTTCTCATGTCACATGGTTTCAAGGAACAAGGTGAATTATTTACAAAAACTTAAAATTTCTACAGCATTTCCTTAGTTCTTTTTCTGTTTAAAAACAAAGTTCTTAAACGAAAAATAATACTCTGTCCCAACAGAACAAAAGAGATTCATAAGGTTTTTTTTATGGAAAAGACTGAAATAGAAGTTCTCCCAACCTCAGAAGAAAAGGTTTCTAAGCTGCTCTCAAATATATGAAGCTTAAAAATCCTGGTCCCGAAAGCATGAGGATTCATGACAGTATTTCTTACAGACAAAGCAGTTAGTCCAACACTCTTTACAATACTGACTTTTTTAATTTTAAAGAGCAGCAATGGGTTCTTGCATCATTTCACTTTTACCTGTGGGGGTCTTTTGAACTTGGTATAATGTACACACACTCCCTCTTCGTGAAAGTATTTTCTATCCAGGATTTCTGGGACTGAAAAAGAAAAGCATAACAGTGTTATAAAATACAAATCATAAGCCTTTGCAATGAAAAATGCTTCTTAAGGTAACAAGAGTTAGAATGAGGGGTTTGCTGCCTCAAAAACCTTTAAACCACATATGACCCTATAAGAACATCCCACATATCTCTCCAGAAGTTGAGACAACCAGAATCATTATGTAACTTATACACAAGTCTCTTAAAATCCAAAGCAATATTTTTCAATGCTAACATTCAAATAGCAAAAACTTTTAATATGAAAATAAAGATGCACAAAAAAAATAACATACACTGGTGACCTATCTTGCTAAGAAAAATAATCAGTTAATTTTTTTAAATTAATTGCACTACACTGAGATAACAGTAATTTGATCTTTTTCCCTCTTTAATAAAGTAGAATTTTAATCTTGAAATTGTGGGTAAGGAAGCTTTCTAACAACACTGGCAATCTTTTCTAGTAGCAATAAATAAGTCATAAACTTCTTTCTTCATCAAAATACTTTTCATTTCAGTAAACAAAATTAATTGGCATCTCTGAACTGCATTTTAAGCTTAGACTTGAAACATGCTCTGAAACATGAAATCAAGGATGTTCACTATTTCAAATGCTTCCCTATTCAAATGACTGGACATGAATTTCATTTCAGTTGCTTTAAACAACCACATTAGCATTATCTTACATGATAATCTTAAGATTACAAGCTAAACAATATCATAATGTACAACATCTACGTCAAGTTCCAGCAACACATTGGGAAAGGAACTCAGACGTGATTTTTAGTAATTAAAAACATGAAAAATCTTGGAATGCTAATTTGCATGTTATGCAATATTGCTTTAAATCCTTATTAAGAATATGTTAAAATTACTTAATTGCTAACAGCAACGTTCTACATTTACATTTTACTTTTAGAAAAATTTGATAAATTTCATACCTGTTTTATTTTACAACAAGGGGGAAAAAACCCGACAGATATTATTCACAGGTCCAAATTTTTAGCTTCCTCCTCTCATAATTTTTCTTAACACTATTAAGCCTTAGCCCTTGTGATGGGAATCCCAGTTCTGGAAGCTGCTTTCTGCTGAGTCCCCATGGTTTAAATGGGTGTTTTTGTACTTCATTTCTTAAAACTGAGCTTTGCTTTAAAGCTGCAGTAGTTTAAGCTCATATATGAACTCTGCAGATCCTCCAGAATATAAAAAGATAAAGAAGAGTAATTTAATACTTAGATGTTTTAGCCAGCTGGCTAAAACTATACCTTCAAGCAAGCTATCACAGCATAACATGCCAGATGTTAAAATCCAAAGAATATAAACCACAAGCAATTGCGTCAATTGCTCCACACAATATTGTTTTATTATTAAGTGGTGATCAAAGCTGGGGACAAGGAACTCTGGCTCACAATGTGCAACACCACTTTTCATAATAAACAGTTCTGAAAATAAAAAAATTTTTAAAAACCCACAAAACAACCAATGATTCGTTAATTTTCCTCTTAAAGAATGTAGTTTTAACCACTTGTCAAGGATTTCTCTCTATTCTTCAGCAGTGAATATATTTTCAGTACAGCACTGTGCTGTTTATGTAGAGGAGGCTCTAAAATGTTATTAAAACATACTTGGGAACTTGTCATTTGGTAAAATTAAACTCTCTGCAGAAGCATGCCTGTATGCTAATTAATCTTTATTGCAGGAGATTTTATACAGGATTTGCTAATTACAGGGTCTTGTTTTCTGTTGAGAGGAAAAAAGAAAAAAAGAAAATACAAACCAAGAAAAGAAGAGAGTAAGTGAGAGGCACTTCTCATAAACAGGTAAAAATCACATTAAAAATATGGGCTGTATTGCCCTCCATGTAAATAAGAACTACTATTACATAACGTTCCTGTGAAGATCAGAAACAGGAAGATGACATGAGGACACTGTTAAGGATAAATCAGTTGCAGCAATTACCTCAAAGAAATACTTCCTTATCAGCAAAAGATTAAGTTAAAATAGGAGATCAAGGCAGAAGTCCAAAATCAATAGGAGTTATCAGACTGTTTCAGAAAAATTGCCTACTCTTATTAAAGCTTTTCATCATCTGTACAGGACACACAACTGCACCTCTCAAACTCTGCTCCAGTAATGGGTGACCCCTGATGAGTGCTCTGTTTTCCCAGTGTATTTTTAGAAGGTGTACTTTACACCATAGTTATGGGCAACATAGGTCATTGGCCTTCTAGAAAAAAGCACAAGTAATATCAGCATATAGTGAGCTATTTTACAACTGTTTACTTTCTTTTCTTTCAAAATTCCACTTGTAGAAAAAATCTTAGCTTTCCAAATTCTCTCCTGTGCATTTTCAATCTCTCAAGCTAAATAAAAGTTAAGACGTACAAGAAAAATTTTAATACAATTAATATTATCCAGAACTACCTTCACTTCTTCCTACAGGTGAGTTACCTACAGAAATTTCACCACATTAAGACTTCTTAACAATCAGTGTTGGCAGGACCTCATCTACACACAAAATAATCCTTAACTTTTACTTTTTGGAAGGTTTGCTACAGTTCCTACTAACTCCTCATCCCCAAGTAGCTCAGACTTTAAGCTGTAGCTGGTTATGCAAGAGATCTCATTCTGGTTGTACTGACTTCTGAGCAGACACTGTGTCTTTCAGTACTTCTGAAAGAACTTCAAAAAGCAAAAAGCACATAGATTTGATTCAATAATCTAGAAGAGATATGGTCACCCTGGGATCATGATTAAAGGAAACACTTTACACTATTTCAAATAAATAATTCCTTTCTTAACAGTTTCACAAATGCTGAAATAATTTTAATTGCCATTTGAAACACAACTTACACAAACATTTGCTGAACTACAATACAAGCTCAAGAGAACGTGCCCAACTACTTCCGAGTTCTGGAAGTGTATAAATGTCAAGATAATCCCACGGCCTTTTACAACAGCTGGAAGTTTGACCATAGCCATTTTAGTATTAGCTGGTTTTGATTCAGCAATAGCTTTAGCTCTCCAATACCAGAAATTACCTAAGTGTACCTGCTCCAGATGCAGATGTTACCTTTGCTGAAATTCATAATGGATAACTTTAGCAAGGCTCTTCATAGAATGAAACTTTTACCACAAATTATAATTTAAGGTTTTGCATATAGCAGGTTTCACAAAAAAAAAAAAAAAAAAAAAAGGAAACAATCAAAGTACAGTATGAGATCAGGTCTCAGGAAGAAAACCAAACAACCACTCCCCCCTTCAGCTCACTTAAGTGTTTGTAAGAGCCTCTCATTCAACACACTAAAAATAAGAAGACAACTAAGTTTAGCAGGGCAACAATGGGTGCACAATAGTATGACAAAACCTTATCAAACTATTGTGAAATTTGCCAAGTTTACCTAACAAACTTGGTCTGAACTGTTTTCTCTACAGAAAGTAAGCCTGACTGCTCAGCAAGATCTCAAAATGACTCGCATGGTTTTCAATTAACAAAAATATGGCAGCTATAAATATATTGTGTAGCTGACCATCCTGAACTTTTTCAGGTACAAAGGGATCCCAGTTTATTCTTTCTATTTTTTTGTGATGCTGTATACTGTTGGTAGCTCATTAGTTCCAATATTTACAGTAAGTTACAATATTGTAACAATATTTGTTACAAAACTAAAACCTAACTTATCCCAAATATATCAGTCTGCAGCCTGCAACAGTGCACCCCAACCCACAGGTCTGTTGACAGTTTGTCAACAAACCTGACCTGCCGAACCAGGAAACCAACCTGGATCAAAAAATAATTTTCCAAACTGTGACTTCTGTGGAAGGCTGACAGTGGAGATTTCAGTTACTGACTGCACAGACCTGAGTTTCAAATTTAGAAGTCATATCACTTTTCTACACCATCTCATATTTCCTCTTTCAAATCTTTGCTTACACCACACAGCAGTTTGATACACGCAATAGTTTCTAAAGGAATAGATCTTCCAATTTTATTTGTCCTTTACATAAAAATCAATACAGACTCTATATTCTTTCCCCATAGCCTCGAATTTTCCAAAAAGTTTATTTTCCATCTGAACAAAAGAAAATACATGGAAGGTTTCAGCAAGCCTGAAAACAAGAAGACACAGTGAAAACTCTGCAGCAGGAATAGCTGTGCTAGCATGGCCGCAGAGGAGTCCTATCTGTCTAGGTCACAGCCAACAAGATGAATTTCAAAACATTTCTAAGAGACATTCTGTACTAAGAGCGTCCTTTAGCTTGTCTAGTCAAGGAAATGTCCACTGACAATGTTCCAACTCGAAGTTACAGCTTCTTATATAACTATACATGCTGCACACACTCTTTTCGTGATTTACCAGAGGATCTCTTATCTGAGAAACCAACTCCATCAGCCAAACACGTGCTACACCATGGGACTGACCTGTGATCCCTGCCCAGACAACTAACCCCTGGCCAAGCACTGGGCTCCTGCAGCTATAGCTGAAAGGCAGAAATTCCAGACAAACCTCATAAAGCCTCACACTTTTATGCCCGATACATTGAATAAAACCAAATAAAGCCAAGCAACCGTGATAAACACAACATCCAGTTAAGTTAACGCATATTAAGGAGTTTAGAATTCATAAAGCTTCCTGTGGGAAGAGGTGCCATAAATAAAATGCATGCTACTTCTCACTGCAAAGATTTCCAGCAGGCATTTCAAACCTTTAAGGCACTGAGCACCACACTCCAGGCAAAGCACCTGGACTTGTTCTTAGCACAAATTAACTGAATGATACTGAAAATGTGCATCACAGGATGAGCGAGTAACTAAGCCATTGTGTATGGGCTGGAGAGTTATCTAAAAGACAGTTATGTCTCTCTATCAAAGAAAATTCTTCCAATTTTGTATTAAAAAACTAGCAGAGCACAAAACTTAGTTCCTCAAGGAAACATTTATCATTTGAGTAAAGTCTTCAAAACTTCAGCTAGCTTTAAGTAAATAAGCAGATGGGAAGAAAAAAGAAAAGGTTAGGTAGTTTGATGCCATGTATTTGCTAATGTTTGTTTTAAACTCTTGGTTCCAGCAAACTCCAGGCGTTTAATTTACTTGCTTTCCCTTCAATTTAGAATTACATATTTCTATAATTCCTGTTTGGGGTTTTTTGTTTTCTTTTGTTTTTTAAAAGGGGGGGGGGGAACAAGGCATTTAGCCAGCTAGTATTACGAACTATATTTAAAAGACTCTCTGACGAAGAACAACAGTGTTGTATGTCCACAGAATGCACAAAACACCTACAGAATTCGTTCCTCAATCAGTAAGTACACTACAAGTCAATCTCATCAATTTTTTGTACTAACTTCTACAAAAAGTATGGATACGTGCAGTACTAGAAAGACAAATAGGTTCAAATATTGCCACAATGCCAAAAGATATTTATACAGTGCTTTAATGTATCCCTGTGAAGAATGTCAGTCTAAATGAGAAGGATTGTGCTTTAATCTTAATTGTTGTTTAATCCAGCACAAATGAAAATATTTGTGCAAGGATATTTTACCTGCTGCCTCCATCAGGACTACTTCATTATTATTCTGAAACAACTACTTGCCTCATCTACAAGAAAAAATTGGTTCATTTATCTCTTTTTCCCAAATGCATTGGGGCATCTCTTGTCACAGAATGTCACCAACTCAGACAGACCCATCATGCATGAAAAGGTGTCTCTGCTATGTTGAAGATCCTGTTCTGAGCAGAGCAGCTCACTCGGCTTCACTTGACCCATAAGAAACCAAACAGCTCCAATTTTCTGGACTGAAAGACTTCTCTAGTGAAAATATTGCCACAGCCCTGAAAATACACTGCTTGACAGCAAAAAAAGTCCTAGTTTTATTTAAATAAAAAACTGTTGAAGCAGGGAAGGAAAAAGGGCAGTCAGAGAAAGCCTTCTGTCAATTCTCCTGCTCACAGGAAGCAAACCTCAAATGAGCGGCAAGCAACGATAGGAATCTTCATCTCAATGGCTCCCCTGGTGCCAAAAACAAACCTTCAACAATCCTATTCTTTATTAAACAGTTCAGGAGATTTGCTCTGAACAGATTTCACAGCAATCCAGGTCTCTAACAGAGTAGCTATTGTTTCATCAAGTTCTTCTCTGACGTAAAAAAGCCACCACAGAACTCGCCGAACCCTCGTGCAGTTCTGGATGCAAAGAGTAACTGGGATTTGTCAAAAGGGATTTTTACAGTTCTCTTAAACTTCATGAAAATTATTCCAACCTGCTATTTGAAGAACAGGCTGATTCTGCGAGAATTATTTCACTGTATAATTACAAAGCATATAATTCAGTAGTTTAGGATTTTTTTTGCAGATCCATTTAATTCAGAATACCCTAAATTGATGTACAGAATTTAGCATTATGAAATCATTACTTTTAACTCTGACACGCTAGAAAAAACCCACAGACCTAATATTTGTGGAATATTTTTATTACATTCAATCTCAATTCACTTTACCCATATTATTGGGAAAGTTATCTTCTAACTGCAATACAGGTCTTCCAGTGAGAAATTCAGAGTAAATGCAGCACATTTTTAAATACATTTATTTAAGAGGGGAAGGTACATGCTGTTCTGCAGTTAGACCAGCCATAAAATTGCTCCTCTTCTTTAGAAACTATTGAATCTTAAAATGAGAAAAATACACCATCCACACAGGGCATAACAGAAATATTCAAATTTACCTTGAAAATATTTCATAGCTGATTCTAAAGTAAGAGATAGTTCAGGTTGCAAGAGAATAAACCATCAGCTGATTTCAGAAGACACGCACACACTGGTGGAATTTTGAACTCGCTTTTTCTCAGCTGATATAACAATAAACACCTTCAGAGTTAAGTGTCCAATTATAACAGATACAGTAATTAAGCTTGCCAAAATCAGAGACTCCCTGAGACTGTCAGCAGAGCAGATGGCACTGCTGCTCCTGAATACGCCTTCAGAGAAGCCGAGGGGCAGCAGAGAGAGAAATGTATTTGATTTTTATTTCCCAACAACTTTCATGGACAGAATTTGGAATTTTGGTAGGAAAAGGAAAACACAGCAGACGGTAAACCAGTTTCATTGCTGTACATTGGAGTTAGTAAATTAATTTTAAAAGAGTTTATGTTTGCAATCCTCCCAATTAATGAAATACCAAGCTAAAAAATTTTAGCCCTGCTAAAGACTCTATAAATTACTTCCTGTGAGCTCACAGACCAAAAAGTATTTCAAAACATATACCAAAGTTATGACCTAGAAGCAATAAACCACTGAGCTTTCAAAGGAGATGAAAATAATTCATTACTTCCTAAAATTTACAACAATGGATGAAAGAAAAGAACAGAAAGGGAGCATGTGGTAGTAAGAGCAAGGAAAATACAGATTTAGTTTTTTGGTTACCTCTGCTTTACCTGTTAATATCCACTTTGCTCAAATTATATTAAAAAACTGAAAAAAAAAAAGCATGGCAAAAGTACATAGGAATGTTTTCAAGCCTGTCATACAGTGCCCTCTTCTTTCTGATAGGTTTCCTCATTTAAAATCCATTTTTAGTTATGTTTCATGACCCATATAAACCAACCCCAAATCTCTCACATTTTTAAACACACAGCCTACTTTTCCTTATCTACAGTGATACAATGGTATAGTCTGCATCCTCCTCACCTCTCTCAGCACCAATGATTTAGCTGCAGCCTGCAATCGTTCTGATGTTCCATTGATGCAGATTGCAAGCCTACACACACTCCTAAATAAGCCCAGCAGGAAGGTGCAGTCAGCATTCCTACTCACCAGCATGCACAGAACGATGCCAAGCCTTTTTAAGTTGGTCAGAGCATTTCTGTGGGTATGAAGGATGGCCACTCTGCCTGGTCCTTTCCACAGGGACCCAGGGGACACACTGTGCTGGCTGCTGAAGCCTCTGCACTTCCTGGCTCATCAGATTTACTCCACATGAAAGTATTAGTTTGGTTCATACCTCACATTTCTGGCAAGTGCAGGGCTTACCTTGCACGTGCCAGAGAGGCTGTACAAACAGACAATACTATAAACTCTGGGGTTATTTTTGGAAATGAGGCTTGGGGCAAGCTTTTGGAGGTAAAACAACTCACACAGCCTGAATGTCGTGGCTGTCCTCCTCAAGCAACCTCCAGTTCCTTCCCCATCACACAGGGAATAGAAGTCTTAGATGCAAGACAGAAATAAGTGGTGGCCACCTCCAGAAATACAGTAGCAGGAAAAGGCTCATGGACCAGTCAAATAATTAATCCTGCTCTTGATCTGCTTCTGATTTGTTCACAGATGAAGAAAGCCCAGCTCTGGCAGCCACTATTCATAGGCAGCAAACAGGCTGCACACTCCTTCCCCTGATGCAAAGGATGCATTTCAGCAGTATTT
Organism: Pseudopipra pipra; assembly: GCF_036250125.1. Taxonomy (NCBI): domain Eukaryota; kingdom Metazoa; phylum Chordata; class Aves; order Passeriformes; family Pipridae; genus Pseudopipra; species Pseudopipra pipra. The sequence goes on along the minus strand of NC_087560.1, from coordinate 11,044,160 downwards.
GAACTGCAGATTTAAGGAAGGTCCTCCCTTTCTGGTTCATGAAGTGCATGAATATCTGGTTAATGCACTAGGTGCTGAAGCACATTACAACTATAAAAATGAACTGAAAGGGTGGATGCTGTTTATCTTGCTCTACCACTTTCTTAGTCTGTTCAGTTTACAGATCTGACTTATTTTTCATGTTGTACAAAGAAATACACTTCTCTATCATCACAGCAAAGATTTCAGTGCCTGCTGACTTAAGTAGGCTATTATTAACTCACTAGAGCAATGGAAACTTGTTATCACTAAGGAATTTTTGACATAGCTGGCCTCAAACAACCCTTTGAATATATATATTTAAAACAAAACCCCAAAAAAATTATAAACCTGTAAGCCTTATGCCCACGTTAATTATCATAGATCAATAATATTTCTCTGAATAGGAAGAGCAAGAGAAGATACCAGTGGGCACATGAAATAGGTGACAGCACCAGACCACTGTTAAGGATGAGGACATTTCACATAACTTATCTTTAGACACAGTATCAGGAAAAACAAATTCATTGTTATAATCAAAACCACCGACACTAGGAAAGAGGTCTGTCAGTAAACACACAGCCAAAGACCCATACGAAACAGATTTGGAATTTTGTTCACTTTAGCAGTGAGTATTATTAAGAAAATAATTTTGTAGAAGTTATGCAATTCAACTCAGAGAAGAAAATAAGCCTTAGACTGGTTTCAGGCCAGTATTAAACTATCAGGAACGGAGCTGATGTCTGAAGGAGACCAAGTCAGTTATACAAACCCCGACTGCCTTCACATCCTTGCTAAGGGAAATATGGGCACCACCCATGGGCAGGACTGTGAAGGTGTGATGGGGTACATCACATTAACTCCTCTTCTCTATGTTGTCCCTGCCTGTGCACACCAGTGTGTCAGTAGTTGCCAGCTACAGTAGGGGAAGCAAACATTTTAGTCAGAGTTCTTGGGAGATTAGAGTGCGATGGAGAAAGTAGGATGAGCTGAGATAAAAGCAAGCCAAAACAAGAATTTGCTATAGCTCACCTGCTGTAGAATTACATAGACTCAAGCATTTTTAAATCCAGCTCACTAACAAAGAGCTACTGGATTCAGTTACACTTGCACTGCTTGTCAAGACAAAGAACCAGCTCTCCTGTCACAGCAAGGCCCTCAGCTGCTCAGGACTGCACAGACTACAGCCCTCATCTCAGGGCATAAGTAGCCCGACAGCATTCTAGAGACATCCATGTACCTACACTCTTATCAGAAGATAAAGTTCCCCACTAAAACTATTCAAGTAGTTTCTGTTTACTCTAGAAAAATGCAAAGAAGAAACTTAACTGGGTCTTTATTAAGGTAAATGCAAAAGCAGCTAATTACTGTCTCAAATAATATACAATGTTTATTTAGGCACTTTTAAGAATTTCCACTCTCATTTTTTGAGGGGAACAAACAGTTATTTGAGTTATTGATGCTTTTAGAGGCACACCTACTTTAAATAATACATATTTAAATAATTACTCAGAAACTAAATATACTATTTTTAGAAATAAACTAACCTTTTGGGGTTTTTTTTGGGTTGTTTGGGGTTTTTTTGCAGGTTGAGGGAAACAACTAATTAAATGAGACTGAGAGACCACAGCACAACTTGCACTTGGAAAATGTTTTCTATTTATGATAATTTCTTCCAGCATACTCAGTTCCAGTAAAACTCACCCATGCTGAGTGGTATGTGGCACAAAGGCCTGTCTGAGCTGCGCTGGACTTATACCTGGGATGGACTCCTCCCTGGCCTACTGGGAAAGGAGTGAAGACAATCACTCTAGAGAAACAAAAGACACCAGTAAAGGAGGTGGAGATCCTGGCAAAGCCAAGGAACACAGGGGAAATATTTGCTTTAACAGATGCAATTCTTCAAATTATAAAGTGAGGGTGCAGTCAGAGAAGAAAAGCAGAGCAAGTGCCTTCCTGAGCTACTCTGCCCTCCCACTCATTCTCCTGCTACTTCCCTCCCACCAGCAGTTGTGCACTCGCCCTTTGGGGTGATTGGGATCCCTAAAAACGCAGGTAGATTCGATGTTAGAACAAACAGGTTCAGATGCAAACTGGGCAGAAAACCAAGGCACAAGAAAGGATCACAGGGCCATGATCAGGGTGGGAACAAGGGAAGTAGGACATCCCCTTTGGTAGCAGAAATACAGGGGGTTGGCAAAACAGCTGAGCTGATCCAAGCATACTGTCAAGGTACATCAAAATAATCCCCAAAAGCACACCGACTACAGGCATCCAGGAAAGGACTACAGATCTGTCACACCAAGAGATTTTTTTTTTAAGCACATGTATCCTGACGTTCAGGAAGGAAAGGAAATAAGACTGTATTTCTTTATTCCTCAGAGAGCTGCCAGTGAAGCAGGAACGTGTTGCCTGAGGTCACATTTTAGGTGAGCAGATACCCTGTATTTGAGAGTAGCATCCATTCTCATCTGGCATTGAAGACTTTTTCTAATTCACAGTATAATTAAAATCCAAGTCCTAATACATTAATTACAAAGGATTTTTCTTGTCCTACATGCAAGATCTTTACATTTGTTGGAAAAGACCTGAAAAATTCAGTAATGACACCCAAGAGGATAGTCAAAAAGACTAACCCTATCTCAGCAGTGCTAATTTTTCTACATCCTCTTTGCAGAGAGAAAAGCTGCTCTGAATCCCCCTCCATCTCCTCTGAGCAAGCCTGGGGACTTGCTGCCTAATTAGCTTTTGTGAATAATCCTCCCCCTCTCTGTGAAGCCCACCTGTATTCTGCAGATTGCCTACATGCGTGTGACCAGAAAACATTTTTCTACAACCTGAAGACGAGATTTTTCTGATGGCAGATTTTTTACACCAGGGAGAAAGCACAGCCCAAAGCTTATTGCATCATATTGTCCAGAAAAGTCCTATGATTATACAGGTACCAAATATTTCTCTTGTGGGCTACAAAACACCAAGCACAACCAGATGACCCATTCACACAATGAATGACCTGTTTGTTAGCAGCCTTCATCACCACAGAATCTTCACCTGTAACACGAACCGGCAGCCCAAACCAGGACAAGGATGATGAGTGTTTTCCGCCCTCCTTCCCTATATAAGTAACATAAAAAGGCCACATTGTTTCACTAACGCATCCGAAACAGTTACAGAGAACTTAACAGTGAAGAGTCCCCGAGTTGCACATAAAGCTGTAAGATTTATGGAGAAAAACTGCCTGCATACAAACCACGGGTTTTCTACAGCTGAAAATTAAAAAGGGATTTTTCTGCATAAGACTTTTATAAAAGAAACCAAGACTAAGACAGGCCAATTGCTTAATGAGGCAAAGGCATAAATCCTCATCAAGAGTATTTCTGAAGCTGGCACAAATTAAAAGGACAAAGGTTAGTTAAGGAGATACTTCTGCTTTTCAATGCCTCTGGCTGCAAAGCCAGTTTGATGCCAGCTTAAGAGGCGTATGTCCATCCCAAACTCCACATGGGCCAGCCTGCAGCATAACCCCATGAACATCTTCAGCAGCAGTTACAGAGTCAGTAAACTAGAGTTTGTGAAATGAGGAGGAGAGAGGCTCTTCCAACTAGTTCTGCATCCAGAGGCATTGCCACACCAGATGATGTTAAGCTCCTAGAAGGTTGTGTAGGATGTCAGCTATGGGATCAGTGATTCATCACTCTTTCCCCAGTGCAAGATTACTACTATGAGCAGGAACTCCTTCAAGATCAACCTCTCTCAAACTTTGTGGCCAGAAGATCACCCAGTCATGTACTCTTCAGCTGAAGTTTTATTAAATTTGCTGTTTAACAGAATTCTGCAAACTACAGAAAACACTGCAGCCTGGGAACGCACGAGAAACTGGTAAGACTCTGACATTTAAAACATCATTAACTGCACCTACTCTTGTAGATTAACTGATTTTTATAATTGAAGAGAAAGTTGATTAACAGTTCTGTAATTACACAACTGGTATTTTTAGGCTCCAATCATGTGTCACTTAAGCACATGTATAATTTAACCTATCCAGGTGACTGAAGTTATGCCTGACTAAAGACTTGTGTGACCGCAGCAGCCACAGAGACAGGCTTGGAAAGCAAACAGCTTTTTCAGGCTGGCTCTAGCCACAAACTAGAATGCTGCATTAAGCTCCCTACACAAAGCCAATCTACGTGCAATTTTAACGACGTTGCACATCAGCATGACCGCCTTTGAACCTTGTCCACACGGCTGCTGTGCTGAGCTCTGGCAGGCTCATTAGTAGAATGCAGCTTTGGTCTCTCCTACCCCAAAGAAACAGGTTCAGCTTCCTGAGAAAGTTAAACAGGAATGGGAATACCACTAAAAAGCAAATAAGCAGCAAGTTAAGAACACAGAGAAAAAAAACTGAGCAAGATTTTGTTATGCAAGACAAGTTACCAGCAGTGAATCATTTGCTAACAAAAATAACTTGATGGAAGGGGTCAAACTCATCCTGATGCAGCTCACAAGACCAGCTTCACAAAGACAGACTGGAGCACAGCACACCTGGTAAAAGCAAGTGATCTTGCATCTGTTAGCATACATTCAGAGAACCAAGTCAGAAAAACATCCTCTGTAAACAAGAATTTAGGTACAAGAGTACTCAAGAACAGCTACTACATGCCTGCAGTACAATTAGGCAAGGCCTACAATGCCATTTGGTTTATACTTCAAAGAGGCTACAGAACCTGACTCGTGATGGCACAGCTCCATCCATGCCTGTGCACAACACAGAAAACATTCATGTACACCAAACACAACACTTACTCACAGAGTAACCAAACACTAATACGATGGCACAAATCAACTCTCAGGCACTGCAGACCAAGCTTCCAATCCAGCCTCACAGCTCATGGCAAGTTTGGGGTGCCACAATCCCATTTTCCTAAGCCTCTGCACATGATCCCAACCTAACTCATACCAGCACTGGCATTTATGCAGTCACACAGAAAGCCGATTCAGGGGAACGACTGACAGAATAATCCAGGAAAAAAAAAGAAGGTGATCAGAAGTTCATTCAGTTCAGATCCCCAAAATAGTGGCTGAGCACAGGAAGAAGCATAAAGGGACAAGTGAAAGGGTGACAGCCAGAGTTTAGATGAGTTTAGACTGGATTACACCTTTAAGAAGGGTTTTGGCAGATGTGGGAACAAGTAGCAAAGGGCTTGAACAACAACCCATAATCTGAGATTATTACCCTGCAATACACACAGCCACATCTCAAGCACTCCAGGTCAGCCAGGAAATATATTGTCAATAGAGTAACAATGGGAAGAACTGTGCTGCTAAATTATACTAGCTCTAAGAGTGCCCAAAGTCTAGAAATTTTTAAGCAGTAAATGCTTGTGAAACACAGTTTCGCTAACAAAGCGCCTAGAAATTAATTTGCAGAAGGCAAAAACGTACATTTATTAAAATTAAATTTTAAGAGCCAAGTTTTTCAAGTCCACATTTCACAGAAACTTTGCAGCCTTAGAGAAAAAATTAGCAGACATTTGGGTAAAAACCATCAGCCAAAAAACACCTTGCCAAATTCTACCCAGGACAAGTCAGGGGACTACAAAGCAAAAACTCTTAGCAGAGGTGACTAGAATCAAGTAGATAAGATAAAGAAAATAAGTACTGCTTTGGGCAGAGGTAAGTGTGAACAAAGCATGGAACAGAATCTGGTATTCAGTTACAAAAACCATTGTGCTAAGACTGACTGAGCTGTAACAGACACTTTCCCAGGCTTTGAGGATTACAGACTTACGGTAAAAGACTGAACACCTAGATTAAACTAATTCAGAGCTGTAACTGAGAAAGTATTCTCAAGCAAGAATGCTTTAGTGTAACACAGCAGAAATATACTGCAGTAATCATCCAAAAAGTTGCCAGCAAAGAATAAAAAGAAAAGATAAAAATCAGCAAATCAGAACTTAAGAGAAATATGCCAATTCTCAGAATCTGCAGCTTCTCTCTCTCTCTCTCTCTTTTTTTTTTTTTAAGTCTGCTTTGATTAGCAGTAAACAATTAAATACAGAATCCAACAGCACCAGGAGTCATCCGGACCAGGCTCTGGGATCCATGACTAGGAAGCAAAAAGCTTGACCAGTCTGCCACAGACCTTAAAAGAGTTCCAGTGCTCTCCAACTCAGAAACAAGCCTCACCAAATTCTTGCTGGTACAATTACTAGCAGGAAGTTTAGACATTGGTAAGATTCACACGTGCACAATTTTCAGATGTAGACAAACTATAAGCACACTTCTACACTCTTTGAAACTGTGTATTGGCTCTTTGTAGAACACATGATGCACATTTGAACACAATAAGCACTTCATGTTGGACTGATCTCCACAGACAGGTTGAAGATGAAGTACCAATAAAAGCTTCACAGAGGGTCTACAGTAGATGTTCCTGAAGTTGGATGATCTTCTGGAAACATTGGTTGTCCAACTACACACAACAGAGCACCAACTCAGTTACTGAATCACCCTCTAAAATTCTGATTTTGCAGCTGTAGAAGGATCAACAGATATGCCAGCACACAAATCATATGGCATCCTCCTTCAGCTGAAATCAAATTAAATAAAGATGGGTTGGGATATTAACTCAGCAACTGCATGTTTGCCATATACACAGTGTGCAAACATTTCAGAGCATGTGACAACATAAAATGTATAAAACAGTTCAAGTTAGAGTGAGTAAGAGGCTTCAGAAAAAAACATATTGCTCTTAATAACATAAGTATTAAACAATTCATAACTGTGATGCAACTTTCAGGATTTAAAAAAAAAAAAAGACAAACAAAAAAACAAACACACACAGAAATTCCCATAAGTAAGGTTTAATTCAAGCCTACCACTTCAGTAACATATCACCTCATCTTTAGTTAAGGGGAGAAAAATGCATAACTTACAAACCAGGTTTCAATGCACTGTCAGTTTGGTACCATAAATTCTCCTTGGCAATAAACCACTACATTTATCTTACAGACTAATCCCATAACATCCTTATACCATATGCTGTCAAACCATTTGCCATAGTTCAATATTCTAGTCCTTTCATAAGGCAGTTTTTCAGAACTATCAACACCACAATCAGCAATACAGTAATTTTTCTCCCCATATTTTCAATAGGTTCAGAACACTTTTTACCCAAATTTTGGGAAGGAAAAAAAATCCTATACAGTTAAGGATAACAATGTTATTTATCCCAGTTTCTCTTGGTTTTTCTGTTTTATTATACCATCAGTAGTTCACTGGCCTTTCCTTCTGGGAAAGAACAAGGGAGTAAGAAATCTCTGCTCACCTAACAGCAATTAGAGAACCTGCATTGTCCTTTCTTCCCTGCAAGAATTAGAGCAGCTGAGAGGGAAAACAAACTCCAGCTGTAGTGTAGGTCCAGCAAACCTGGTAGCAAAAGAAAATGGCTCATGTCCCTGCTTTTAAATGGCTCACACCTACTTTACACTCTAAGCAAAATATAGGTGTAAAGGCTGAAAAGAACTCACCACTCCTCAAGGGAAAACAGCATTCCTTCCATCAGTGGAGCAGCTGGGATGGAGACACCACTGCCCTGCTCAGGTCTGTGGGGACACCCAGGCAGAAGCAGCAGGTCCAGTGTGCTCGACCACACTGTTTTATGACAGGCTGCTGCCAAACAGACAAGTCACCTCCTGCACATCCCAGCTCCCCTCCTGCACATCCCACCCCCCCTCCTGCACATCCCAGCTCCCCTCCTGCACATCCCAGCTCCCCTCCTGCACATCCCAGCTCCCCTCCTGCACATCCCAGCTCCCCTCCTGCACATCCCACCCCCCCTCCTGCACAGCAGCAGGGGTTCCAAGCTAACCCTGTGCTGAGCCAGGCCAGGGAGTGAAGCTTGCCAATACAAAGGTTTTGGGGGTTTACTTTTTCTGTTCCTTTTGTTAGATGAGCTTTCTATTACTTGAAATACAAAAACATCTACAATTTAAGCAAAGGAAAAGCCAAGCTTGCCATAATAAAAATAACAGAAACCAAGGATTAGGCGGATCATTTTCAGTACAGGTTGTATCATGATATATTAATATGACACCGTCACCTCTACATTCTCATTATGTGAGCAAAAGTGATGGGATTAAGTCAAATAAAGGATTATGACAAGTCTGCAGAGACTACAATAAAGGAAAAAGGTTTCAGGCCAGGGAACACAAAGAAAGTGTGCAACAAATGTTCAAGTTTTACCACAGGTCAAGAGGACAATTTTTTGTAGAACCAATGAAGCACATAGACTCATTTGTCAGAGGCCACAACTAGTTGTCAGTATCAGAGGTAAAAAGTGACATTTCCTGAATAATCTTATAACTATCTCATCTAAATATACTCCGAGAGTGAGATTATTCAATAGTTTATCAGATGAAAAGTCAACTGTTGAAATTTCAGCCACTGAAGCTAAAATGCACTAAGATGGAATTATTCACAGAAACAAGAAGCATCATCTTAAAAACAAAACTTTGATTCTCTTTTTGCCTTTAAAAAAGAGGGACAAAGAAACAGAACCAATGTTACTTGTTTCAGCAAATTAACGTGGCACACAAATATTGCAGCCAAAGTAGACACTGCTGAACAAAAATTGAGAATTCCAATAAAAATAAATATCAATTAAAAAAAGACAAATATATATTTTTCAGGCTAAGTATATTGGCATGAGAAGTATGATTTCATAATTGAATTGGTATTTCAAAGCACAAGCTACCATTTAAAAATCCATTCTCGAGTCTTTAAAGACTGAAACTTCAAATTTGGGTTTATTTCAGACAATATGTTGGCAGCACCAGAGGTTTAGTAGAGGTGTCACTGCTAGTATAGTTATGTATTAAACTCCTAATTAGGCTAATCAGGGTTTTCTGGAAAAGAAAATCAACTTACTATGCAAAATTCTATCAAGAACACTGATTTAGACTTTAAAAGCATCTCCCTTCACACACAGTTTCTGACAAGTCTTCTTAAAGATTTATTTGCAACCTTACTGACATCAAATCGTAAACCAATATGGCCAAACTCTAGTGCGTCAGTATTATTATTTAAGTTCAAAACAATATTGTTTTGTTTAGAAAATACTCATCTGTCATGACCGTCCACAAGGACTGAATGGTTAATAGAAATGCACCTTATGAAGTGACATGAAGGAGAAGCATGAAAAGTTAGGGTGTTGGTCCAAAGTTTCCAGGAAAAGGAAGCACAGCATGTGGCAAAGACAACTATGAGAAAAGAGAGGACTTTGGATGCTGTAGTCTGTCACCAGCAGAGCAGAGAAAGCAGGACTGATGTGGTAAGACAAAATGGTAATGCAGCAGGACTAGTTAGGCAGAGCCTCAAGGGATAAGAAAAGAAAGGAACGTTTAAAACACAATGGAGTAACTCTTTCCAAGATAACCCATGTGGGGCAGTAGATGATCTGATACAGTATCCTTAAACGTGAGATAACTGTCAAATGCAAGGTGATGTTTCAAGGTGCCTTTGCATGGCAAGCAAATAAAAAAAAAATATCAAAGTACAACATCAGGAAACTAAGGTACAAACAGTCCAAATCCAGCCTAAACAGCTCCACATGCAGAAAGGTTCCCCCCACACACTTGAAACAGCAAAGTCAGGAATGGCCTCATACCAGAAGGCATGAAGGATGATCTAGCAGACACTTATCTCACCCACACAGACACATTTAAAAAAAAAAGACTGAACAGCCGGAATTGCTACACTGAACAACTTCACTCCTTAGAATAATTCCTGATTTAATGTTGGACACTGTCCAGCAATTATTCAAAGCTACTAAATAGTCATGGAGTAGTAGGGAAGTTTTTAACAAAATGAACTTGCATAAAATGTCCTATATATTCAACTCAGGCAAAACACCTGTTAAACAGTGGTTTCAAAATATTTAGTAAATACACAGCAAATATAAAACATTGCAAAAATGTTACAATGACAGAAAAACTGCTGAGCCCAGAGTTTACAAATCTATGATGGCTAAAACCAACTTGTACATTTCCAAGCTATGTCAGCACCAAAAAACCCTCCAGAGCTAAACTAAAAAATGAAACCAAACAAAAAACGCCACTCTCCAAAACTAAAACCAAACAAACAGAAAAAAACCCAACATGAAATCACTTCATTTGAGAAGAGCAAGTACCACACAAGTGGGAGATGCCAAGCACTCTTTCAAGTCAGAACAGAAGGCTGCATTTTCAGCTTCTTCCTAGGGGAGTGCTGGATTTGCAGATTCTAGAAAAAGACAACCCACATTTCCACACAGTTCACAGACATACTCAGAAATGGAAGAACCGACGGGCATTGAATCCTTGTGGGCTGGAACAAAATACCGTGAAATAAAACACCTTTATTTAAAATGAAACAAAGCACTTAACCGGGTGTTCAAACAGACCGTAGAAATCCACACTTAGATTTTCAAAATTATTTGAAAGCACTCGATGTGATGAATCACTCTAGATTCTATAAATATCAACTAAGGAATAAACTTATAAGGATAAAGAACTGAGCAGCAGCCAGAAGAAAGAGCTGGAATTAAAACTGTTTCTTTACAGACGCTCATGCATCGCTTTCTAACTGTTTATATGCTCCCTTGTACATGACAACACGCATAAACAAAAAAAACACATTCACTAGGTGGAAAGATGAGAAGGGGAGAACTGCTGCAGCCAGAGAACACACGGCGCACCGTGTGACCCCCGGTGTTACACCAAACCGCCACGCCGGGCAGGGAGCGCTCGGCCGGAGCACCAACCGGGCGCTGCCGTTCCCGGCACTGCGGTCCCTCGGCCGCGGGACCCGGCGCTGCCCGGGGCGCGGAGGGTGCCCGGGGGAGAGGCGGGGAGGGCGGCGGCGGGAGCCTCGCCCGGCGCCCGAGCCTCCCCCGCGGGCTGGGGGCACGGCCCGGGGGGTGTCCCCGCTCCCTCCTCCCCGGGCGGGGAGGCGGCTCGGGGCGGCCGGGACCCGCGGCAGCCGGCTGGGACAGGTCTGAGCCGGTCGCCCCGTCCCTTCCCCCGCCCCGCCGGGCGCTCCGGCCCCGCCGCCGCGGCACCCGAACACCCTCACCATTCTCCTCAGGGCCGGGCTGGGTCTCGGCGCCGACTCTGGTTCTCCTCTCGCCGGGCAGCTCCTGCTCGTGGTTCGGCGTCGGCGGTGGCGGGGCCTGTCTCCATCTATCGGGGCTGGGCTCGGCGGCAGCGGAGCGCTGGGTGGGGAGCGGCCGGGCGAGGACGGCGCACGGGGGGCGAAGGGAGGCGCGGGGTGCGGAGGACGGCGCTGGTTCGGCTCCACACCGGGACCCAGGGCTGGTGGCGGTCTCGGCCCGGCGCCTCTTTCTCATAATTGTGCGACTCGGCCGGTGGAGGAGCCGCGGCGCTGCCGCGTCAGCGCGCACCGCCCCCGGGGGAGGAGGGGGCGGCCGGGGCGGCGCTGCCCGGGCGGGAGGGGCGCGGGTGTCTCGGCCCCTCCGCACGGCGGGGGAGCCCCGAGATGCCTCGGAAAGGTGGCAGTGGCTGCCGGTGGGCAGCGGCCGTGCTGGTGAGGTAACGGCGGAGATGTTAAAAACGGACCTTCCCGGGACAGGAACCCTCCGGGCTGGGAACGCGCGGTCAGAGGCGGAGGCTCCACACCCCACAACCTCCGCAAAGACACGGGCCTCGCATCAGGCTGCGCGGCTGCCCCGAGGGCAGGTACCGGGGCTCCGCTTACCGATATCGAGGTGTCACCTCAGCCCGGGCACGTTCCCGCCGGCTCCTGCCTTCGGAAAATGACCCGCGTTTTTCCTAATTTGAGCTACAGAGCGGGGAACAGCATTAGTTCAGATTCGTTCACCAGCCCCGCTTACACATGGCAGTGCCCGAACCCCGTAACCGCGCTGTGCGAAACTGAGGGAAAGTTCGTTTTGGAGGGAAAAAGGTGGATGCATTCCTTCCACTGCAATCAACTCACTTCCCAGTTTAGATTAGGATCTGCCCAGGGCAGGAAACTTGTCTTCTTTTGTCCCAGTATGCAATCTCCAAACGAAAAAGCTCATACAATAATTTCTATTACATGTGTCATTATATATCTTTTGAAACAAACTTTATGCTACAGTAAACAGCATTTGTAAGGGAAGAGAGATTAATTGTGGCTCTAATTATTTGTGTTCCCTATATGTAAAAAATTAAGGATGTCCTAGAAAAATCTTGCATCTAAAATATGTATCTAATATTATGTTGTCATTAACTTTTATTTAAGACATATGCAGTTCAATAGTTCAGTGTTTCCCTCACAATGAAAAGTGAGTTAAATCTGGCTCAAAGGTCCTGGTACCATTTTTAAAATGCCATAGCCATACAAGAGCAGTAATTATGTAAAAACTCCATCCAAACATTCAAAATTTAAAACATTAATTTAAAACCTTTGATTTTTCATTGTCAGGCCTGATCATTTGTCAGCTGTTGTGAGTTGTTGAACCAATTATCATCTGTCTCCCCTTGCTGCAAAATGCCAACATTAACTGCCACAGTGTTGGGCTGAGCTGACAGTGTGTGCTCACACCTAAACCATGGGCTTGTGTATCACAGGGTAACAGGGCTCTGCTCATGCAGCCAAAAACTGATGAGCCACAGCATGACAGAAACAGTTTCTTAACAGTCTGAGGGTTGGTATACTACCAAATTCACTAGACACACTCCAGTTATTAGACAGAGATGATCAAAAATCAAACCAAGCTTAAAAAAAAAACAGCAGCAGAAGTGGCAGCTGAAAGTTTAAACAGAACTGTGGATAACAAGAAACAAAAGATCCAGTTCTAAATTCTGGTACTAGGACCCCTTTGCTGCAAACAATAGGTGCAAATTTGAGAAGACCCAGCACCTGCAGCATCCAGCTCACATTAGGGTGTTGCTGTGGGGAGTTCCTCAGCTGCAGGGGAGCTCCTAATGCTTGTTTTAACTTCTGAAAAATTCGTGCTATTTTACATACATATGAAAATTAGGTTCCTAGGACTCCCAATTTTAATAGAATAGGAAAATTTGGCTTTTCCAGGAAAAAGTTAAATTAGTTCTGAGTAAAAGATCACACAACGAACAGGCTACATTTACTCTCTTACTGTAGAAGTCCCAAGCCTTCTGATCTGCAGCTACTTGTTCCTACCTGAATTCCCATGTGCCAGTTCTTGGCTTAGGGAGCAGGGACAGGAGCAGTGGAAGCCCAGTAAAATTTTTTTGGAGATGATTCAAGAACTTTCCAAAGGAAAGCAGAGAAAGTGGGGGATTTCTGAATTCCTCAGTTAACACCATAAAGCATTTCTGAGAAATTACCCCATTCCTATTTCTTCTCTTCCTTTCCTCTTCTTCCCTTTCTAATTCATTAATTATCTAAAGCTCACATTCCACATTAAGTTAATGAGCAAATTCTTCTATAACTAGGATCCTTTATCTCATCTCACAGTCTCACAGCAATATTTGGGCTATACTGGTTATCATGTTGGCCTCTAAATTTCATATTTGTGAACCCAAGAGCTAGAAGGAGCAAAGAAATTAGGAAAAAGTAGCTGGAGGCCAGCCTGAACATGAATCTTCTCTGGTACAAGCTGTAGTTTTAGGAGAACATAGAATTACAGAGTCAACTAGGTTGGAAAAGACCTCTGAGATCATCAAGTCCCATGCTTGAGGTGAGGAATTTCCATGGTTTTTTTTCCTGTTGATCCTGCAAAACTGTAGAGAGATTGACATTAAATTGTTGGAGAGTTCAACTGTGATTAAGGTTAGATGGAGAGAGAGCATATTTGTTTCACTGGAACAGCTTGTGATGAAAATGAAAGGAAAATGAGTCATCAACATCCTCTCTGCCTCATGCTGTCTGGGGGAGCATCAGCTCTCTGAGTGTTGGGAAGGGGGGCAGGACACAGGGCCCCAGTGAGATACATCCCTGTGACCTGGCAGTGATGGCACAGGGCCTGGGGAAGTCACCTTATATCCTTTTATTACTTGGATCAACCATATAGAACATGGCATGATTTGACCCTAAACTAGCAGAGTTAGTCACCCAAAGGTGAATTCTTTTACTTTCAGATGTTAAATCTTGTGAATCACTCTACCTCAGCCTTAGAGAGATGAGCAATGGGAGAAATATTTGCTACTTGTCACACTGTTACCTTTCAATCACACCAATACTCAACTCAAAATTCCTCTGATATCTCCTTCCAAATCAACAGCTGTCAGCTGTGAATGACAAGGAAATAATGAAGAAGCATTATTTTATACCTCACTGCATTTAAGGACCTTTAACCTGAAGCAAGCTTCTGCTATCTCAAATTGAATATAACCGGTTTAAACTCCTTTTGTTACGTGGTTCCTGTATCTCATTTTTGTATCTCAAATTAAGCTACCAGTGTGTCCTTGACATGTTGAGTTTGTTACATAATCATAACCAGCACTAATAAAATTTGTGATGTTAACCTTAATAGGTTCTGCATGATATTAAACCAGCTATAACTCGATCACACTGTAAGTGCTAAAGTATAAGAAATCTATCTAAGGAAGCCCTTATCTCAATATTGCAATACCCAATAGCCAGGATGCTGCTGTTTCATTACTCACTCACCCTCACATAGATGAACTACTGACTCATGCACTGAAAAAAAATACAGCATTCCTCTTGATGATAAATTAAATGGGTTACTATTAAACGAAAGTAACCTTGGTTTTAACTTTGATTCTATAAAAAGTTTTATCAGATATGTGCTGCTATTCTGCAGTTATTCAAATAAGTGCTGAAATTCTAGTTAAATCAGTCACAAATGCCAACTGATAAGGAGATCTAGTTACTATCCAACTTAGGGTCAAACAGATTCTGTTTAGAAAACCTTTTTTATCCCTTACTACAGTAATCTGTGGTGGAAAACAGTTATAATTGGTTCATTTTTCATATTTTTCAAACAGAGGTGAATTATCCCAAATGCCTTTTTTTTCTTTTTCCCTTTGGACACAGGTTTATCCACTTCTGATTTATCCAGGTAAATCAGCTGTTCAGCTACAGTGGAAACTCAGCAGTTTACATTGTGACTGCTACTCCTGAAAACTGAAGAAACCTTTCTTTTTTCCACATGAAAGTTCAAAATTTGTCAAGTAGGGAAAAAACCATACTGTGACACAGGTTAATGGGAACTCTAAGCCTCCTCCATTATTCGTGAAAGGTTTTTCTAGTCCTGGTGTTGCTGACTTTTTGTGAAAACAGTTCGTCCTGTACCAAACAACGTTACAAACATGAAACTTTGTAGCAGTTCAAAATACACTGTTTCAATATGGGATTAAGTAGAAACAGCCTATTGCCCTTCATCACACCACTTAGGAAATATAACCTCAAAGGAGGAGGCTTCTTGCCATTGATGGTGGGGAAAACAAAACTTTAAAAGTGTGTAAAATCACAGTTTTTCAACTGTTTAGTAATTACTTTGTTGGCATGTGGTACACTCCAGAGTCACATATCTTCTGAAGAGCTCCCGAAGGTTTAGTAATCTTTTTGCGTTATACCAAGGTTTTGAAGTCAAAAAGTAGTTAGTCTGAGCAATGTGTTAGCTTTAACAGCTAAGAAGACATGCTCCCTCAAAAGAAACAAGTGCCTTAGCTGTACATTTAAGAAAGAGATCATGAAATCCAGGGTAAATTCAAGATATAGCAGGAGAAAAATGAACAAAAATTAATTTTGCATATTTAACAGTCATAAAACAAATTATTCCCTGTAGCTGTTTCAGACTCCAATCTCACAAGCAATGCATGTATTTAAACTAAAGTAACAAAACTGCTCATGTATTAAAATTGACAAAATAACATTGATGGCTTACTGTGCCACTAAAACCATAAAAAGAGAAGATGGAGGTGCCTTTGGAAATAAAAGAACTGATCTGGTATCACCTGAAGGCCACCAGTGCAGTTCAGTTCCTCTCTAACAACACTGCATTTAGGTGCTAGCTAAGGGCAAAGTCAGCCATTTACTTTGCAACACAGATGCAGGGAATGGTATGTGAGGCTTCTCAGTGCTTCAGTGCTTTGCTGGGAGTGGCAAATCACCACTAACAATAGCAAAGGGCTGTAGGGTGGCTTTCTGATGGCAGCACAAAGGACTCGATGACCAAACACAACAAGCTCAGAGTGCAAAACCAGTAACTCAAGTTCAGCTTTGCAACATGGCTTGTCACATCCCAATTAGGCAACTGAGGGGTGGGTTTTCCTTTTTTAAAATCTGCATTAAAGATACTCCCTATTAATAGAAAGGGACATCAAATTAATGAGCTAACTGAGCACATGCAGTTCTGAATGTGGGATTTGTCCTTTCAGATGCTCCATGAGTATACAAAAAGAGACACATTACCCAACCCATCATCTAAAGTAAAATGTAAGTGTATCCTGTATTTGGGAATATGACACATTACTTCCTGCTCAGAAAACTGCATTTGAGAGCTTAACCCACAAAGGCTGAAGTCTTGCACAAAACTGCCAAGGGTGTGCCACATTCATCTCTATTTAGATGTGTAAAACCAGCAGCTGCCAGGAACTGTGTGGGTACATTTACAACATAATAATGGCCCTTTGCAAGATTTTATCAGTGCCTGCCTTTAAAAATGCAACTAAAACAACTTTATCTCAGTTTTGTTCCTTCTGAACTTTCTCCCCCCATAATTTTTTTTTAGAATTTCTCAAGCTTCCCTGTGAAAATTGTTCCTGCTGCAATTTTTCGGCTCACAAATTCTTGTGTTTTCACTTGTTAGCAGCTGAGCAGGTACACAGTGGTCAGACAGTGAGGAGGCCTTTGCACAGAGAAGCTCCATCTGCAAGAAGCAGAGGTGCAGCATCTCCTTCCAGGACTGCACTGCCTGAACCAGCAAGCAAAGCAGCAAGAGGCAGAGGTGCCTGAATTTTAGAAACTGGGGACAAGTTCACAGAGCTCTGCTTCTTTACAGTTTTGTTTGTTTGTTTGTTTTTTTAATTTAGGGATAGGTAACTCTTAATCAAAATGTAAAATTTTAAATTTAATTTATATGGGACTGGTCTTAATTGTCCCACTTTAAACTCTCATTAGACAGTGACCATGACAAAAGTATCACTTTGTCCTGTGGAGGCTTGCTGTTCCATTTCTTGGAGAAAAGGTACCAGTGGGCATGCATTTGGTCTCGGTTCCATTGTTACTGTAATGTAAATTTACTTATAAAATTTATTTTTGAAATCAGCTACCACAGAAATGCTCACTTACCTGTTTGCTAATTTTCTGGAGTTGCCTTAAATCCACAAGGATGGATCAATTTCCCAGTGTAAGTTTCCATTACATTTTGAAAGAAATATTTAATTAAAAGAAGCCCACTTTTCTTGTAGCTTTGACAGGGACACATCACAACAAAGGTGGAAATTAAATTAACTGAGCCATTGCTGAACTTTTAATTCAGCAATTAACCTGTCAAATTTCCTCGTATTCCCAAGCGTGTGCAACGCACAAGTTGATACATTGTAGTAGCAGTTCTGCAAAACATTGGGAGAACCAGCACGAGCACATTTCAACTGCAAAAACTTTCCCTTACTTTGTTTTGTTTCCGAATCTAAATCTGGCTGTTACACCAACAATGCAACCCCAGAAAGTCGGTGGGGCCATAACACAGATAAAGAGAAGATCAGCTTGTTTTACATGACTGTCACTGAAACCAGACAGAAGAATACCTGTGAGCACACTCCTGACAAAAAGCTAAAAGCTCTTTGATCTAAACACTTTCTTGGTTAAAAGGTCTTTGAGCTGCAAGCAAAGAACCTATTCTCAGCTATTTGATGCCCTCTATATTCAGGGAAACAGGATCTTGCACATTCTTTATCAATAACAGGAATTCCAGAGATACCTGAGCCTCCACCATCAACCTCTCTCAAGCACACAAAACCTTGAACTTTGATCACTCACTTCTGACAAAAGGGATAACAGTCTGAGTTGCCCTTCTCCTTCTTTCCTTAAAAATCCTAAAGATAAACCATTCACTCAGAAAATGTGCTGTATAGGCTACTTGAAAATAAAACAATGCTTCAGCTTTTGAAAGCATTGCAAATCCAAAGACAACTTTTAAATGTGCTGAAGTCTAACAGCCTACTCCAATCCCTCTGCTCAGAGCAGGCTGCCAGGCCTGTGTCCACTTGTATATTGAGTATCTCCAAGGGTGGAAACTCCAACTCCACCCTCTCTCTGTGCAATTTACACCAGTGTTTGACCACACTCACATGGAAAAGCTTGCTCTTGTGCCTAAATGGAACTGTATTGTAAAGACTGGACTGATCTAAACAGGCAAGCATCCTCTTCCTCAGAAGAAACTACCTCTCTTCTTGCAATTTTGAGATTTACAGTTTCGCCCGTGTGTCAAATGGAGCAGCCTTAACAATGGAATGCAAGGGGAACAGACAGTGAAAAACAAGCTTGCTGATTGCAGCTGTGTCTGTTCTTCTTAACTTCTTTATTTTTTAAAATAAGTAAATTCGAAGAACATTTTAGAGAGTTTCCTTCAAAACTGAAACCAGAAAGAAAATAAGAATTTAAGTACTCACTTACTGAGACTCAATGCTACTGGAACCTCCAATGTATGAGCAGAAGAGGCTCACAATATTTAAAAACATGTTGCATACAAACACACTATCACAGGGCTGTAGGGATGTCTCAAGGATCACATACCAAGTCTATTCAGGTTCAGTGACTTTTTTTCTTTTTCCCTGCCAACATTTCCAACCCAGCCTGGGTTTCATGTCCGAGGTGTGGCTGTTTCTTGCCCTCATGTCAAAGGCTGAGGACCTTCAGCTGAAAATACTGCAGCACTATTTCCTGGGCTGAGTGCAAGCAGCTTGTTACCATCAGGAAGTCTGCACGTGTTAAACAAATTTCTCGCTCACTTTTGTCAGGTGTGCTTTCCCAGAGCTCATGACTAACAGCTGTGCAACGAGCACTCCCTGATCAGAGCAGTCCAACAGATGTAGGTTAGTTCATAGACTTCAGTTCCCTGCTCTTCACCCCAGAAGAAAATTAAAAACATAGAGAAAAGGAATCCACCGAATCTATCACACAGATACCTACAGATTCATAACCTGGATATACAGATAAAAACCGCAACTACACATTTATGGGGCTGCATCACGGATTTTTAATTTACTTGGTATTATGAAGTGGTAACTGTTTTGCCATGAACATTCACAGTAAGAAAAAGATGAGTTAGAACAAAGCAATTACTCAACTATCTTTTTTCCAAGTAACATTTATTAATAACATTCTTAAGGTGATAACTTAAGAGTCATAAGGAAGGGGGCTGTTGTCAGTAAACATACAATAAAAAGGTAGTAAGATTTTTCTACTAAAGTATGACTAACAAGGCTTTTAACAGTGTTTAGCTCAACCAAATTTAATATTAAAAACATTCAAAATTGCTAGAAGTGTTGCAATCAGTTCTGTTGAACTTATAAAACCTCATTTCAGTAGTCAATACTAACCTACTATTTATATAAAACTTTAAACTCCATTCTTAATTTTTGTAAACAAAGCACCTAAGCATTTGAAAGGAAAAAGTTAGTTTACACCCCATTAAACTGCAGCACGTGTGTGAAACCTCAGGCATGATCAGGCATGGAGCATTATTAGGCACAGAACAAGACACAGGTTCCACAGCCAGCTGCTGAATACACTTACATTGCCAAAGGTCTTTTTTTATACTAATTCCATTATCATTTATAGTTGAAAATTTAGTAAATCCTCCATGCAGAAGATTTCAAAAGAGACAAAGAAGTCATATAACATAGGTTTGTGAAGCTTCTGAAGGCTGCATGACTTTGAATGAGTTATGACTTCTTTATCTGCTTCAGAAATTTTCAGAAACTTCTTCAAAATCACTGAACTTTGGCAGATACTGGGCCTGTCAAAGAGCACGACAACACACCAGAAGACACATTTTCAGTCTGCTATTGGAACACTGAGGTATGCTGTAATTTATGAAATGCCAGTCAAATAAAAACTGAAGATGACCATTGCATTCTGAGGCTGTCAGTTCAAGCTCAAGTCAAGGAGGGGAACTGCTAACATACAAAACCTGCTTGTAAATCCTGTTTCCTTAGGGAAGTTGCAAACAAGGTGTTTATCTTACCCGTATCAACTGGCACCACAGTCAATCCCTGTGAATGGCAACAACTGACATCCAGACTGTCAGTCTGGCTGCTCCTCCCTCTTGCAAACCAACGTTTAAACTTGATATAAATCACATAAAGCTGCGAATGAATTTGCAGTAAGCCTTTGTTAACTGCCGATAGAGATTTACAATTGCCTTCATTAGCATACTGTCACAGTAAATCTAGCTAAGCCAGATTTAATCTGGGTAAGTTTTCCTGAGCCGACACGCCCCAAACTAACTGTAAATCATAGAATCATAGAATCAGCCGGGTTGGAAGGGACCTCTGAGATCAAGTCCAACCCTTGATCCACCACCGCCGTGGTTACTAGGCCATGGCACTAAGTGCCACGTCCAGTCTTGTCTTAAAAACCTCCAGGGACAGAGAATGCACCACTTCCCTGGGCAGCCCAGTCCAATGTCTGATTACCCTCTCTGTAAAGAATTTCTTCCTAATATCTTATGTCCAGAGGTGACCTTCAGACAAACAGGGAGGCACTTGCATGAGGCACTGCAGGAAAAGTCTTCACTGCCCCTGCCCAGCATGTGCTTACTCTGTTGTTTTCCCAGGGTTCTTGAACTTGTGCTGGCTATAGGAATGACATTCATTCAAAGAATAGGAAAAATGCTTTAACAGCTACCTGACATGAGCACTAAGTGAACTCAATGGTCTCCTGTTGTTGCCTTCTCCAGTTTTCTTTGGTGTGAGGTGTTAGCATTACAGCTATACAAATTTTTTATGCCTAATCCCCCTCAATTTGCAGTTTCCTGAAAAAAGAACAAGTGTCAGACAAACTCAAACTCTTCTAAATGCAAATAATGATTTAAACTATTTATCCTTTTCCAAGTCTTTAAGAGCTAAAACAAATTAACATTAAACAAGTTAAACACATGCATTGGCTTTAACTAACACAGGCACTACTAGCATTATTCAAACCTGGTTTGTCTATCAATTTCAAAGAATTTTCAAAAACAGTTAAAAAAGTATGGTGCAGATGCAAAAGGTAAAAAAAAGAAAAAAAAAAAATCTGTCCTGTTTTCCCCCATCCCTTTGAATTGATCCACAGCCAAATGAAGACCACAAATAGAGACCTAGTACAGACCTACTCTTAACCAGTTGAAGAACCAGGCCAGAGTTAACATTTCACACCACGCCCCAAAACAGCATTTATTGAGCAAAAAACCTCTTGCCTTTTGCACCATCTTGTTTGTCAACTACTGCAGCTGCACAGAAGTTTTCAGGATCATTGTGTAAGTACCTTTTCCCCCCCCTTTTATTTTTTTTTTTTCAAATGTTTGGTGATGTGTACAATCCAAAGACTTGCACCCAAGCTTAGCAATTTTCACAGTTAAGGCATAAGCCAGTGATACAACGGGGGAGGAGGGAGGAAGAGCTCACAACCCCACACTAAATTTGCCCTGTTATTGATTTTATGGCTTACAACGTACATAGACACACACACACTGTTTACTGAATTACTTGTAGTAATGGAACTATACTTTCATTCCTCAGTTGCTATAGCTGCATTACAATCCAACGTTGCATTCAAAATCTGGAAGGAAATGCTAGGAAAGGTACTGTGTTTTCTTTTAAAGAAACTCGACTAGTCAATCAAAGTTTTAAAAAACCACTTCAGGCATCAAACCAATATGGGCAAGCAACTTGTACAAAAATATACTGTATAGAAACACAGTTGGAAAATTGCATAGAAAATATCCTTTTATTTAAATTGAAATAAGGCACAGTTTTACTAGCTATGGTTTGGCTGTAAAAATGCAAGTCTATTTTGATTACTTTTATGTCGTTAACAATATTTTCCATAAAAATATAGGTGCAGGAATAAAAAACCCTTTTACACAGAGTGGGAAACACTCTACTGTAAAATTTCACCAAATTTAGTGTAATTCAGTTGTTGAAAATTCAAATGCCATTTTGAATCAGGATCCCATATGTTATTGTCCTCCAGGCTGTTCAGGGGCCGATGCTGTGCTTTCTTCATTTCCTGTGTAATCCAGGTGTTCCATCATCTAAATGTAAAAAGAAAAAAGAAAGGAAAAGAGATGGCTCTTTATAAAGAAATATTGCTTTCCCCCCATTGATCTGAAGTATTTGTTAGCTAAGAGAAATATAATTAAACATTTGTTAGAGTACATTTTAGCAGCATACAGATAGGAAGTCCTCTATAGATCAAAGAAGTATTCAAGCTAAATAATCAAAGCTCCATTAGCTAATGCTTTCCACTACAAAAGCATTCTCCAACCAAGGACTCAAGTCCTCTATAAGAAATTAAACTTATGAGTCAGAAGTATCTTGATTATTAAATACAAAGAACAAAAAAAACAATTGGGTTTAAGCAAATTCTTCAAAGACACAGTTTTCAGAACTGGAAGTAGACTCTAGGATCTAACCTGACGTTTACAGGTAGCAAGCAACAGCTTGAACAGAAAAGAGTGGCTTTCTCTTTTCACGGCTGTAAAGGCTACCTATCATTATTAGTAAAAACTAACTCTTGGTAACATCTCTTTGTAAATTTTCCTTCTATTTTAAAGAGGATAAGGGAAATGGAACTGTAAAGTCCTGCAACAGATGAGAATCTAAACCAGATTATTATGTAGACTGATTATACTTTCCAATTAATGTAACTGATTAGATCACTTGAATAACACAAGACAAATTTGTACTTGTCCCAACTAAAAAGCCCCATTTCCCTATCCACTGCTGTACTGCTAGAGGGCAATGAAGGCTCTGGTCTTCCCCTTGGGAAAAGTCATTGAATGTATTACACAGGTAAAGTACACATTTGTTAGTGAGACAAACCAAGACCATCAGTTCGAGGGCTTCAGAATTAAACATAATGAACAAGAGGCCAAGAACTGGACAGTTTTGGTAGCTGACAACCATAGATAGAAGATACACAAGTAGCACAACCAATGCTGAAAAACAAAGTGCCAAGGAGCTCATGTGCCCAGCGTGGCAGGATTATTAGGACAAGGGATAATGCATTCAGCATCAAAAGGTAGAAAACCACACGGACGTTCTTCCTTAGTGGAATAACCAGCCCAGGAGTGAGAATTCTCCCTGTCTTTCTGTAAAACAGCTGCTCACTGTGTGGGTTCTGATCTAAGCTGGGCAGATTTCCACACAATAGGTTCCTTGTTTACTAGCACCCACTGGAGAATCCTTGGCAACAGGCTCTGACACTGTTGTGCTGTACACATTTTAGTGTGATATAATTCTATGTACAGGGCAAAGAGACAAGTTCCATTAACTTCTCTCTTCTTCTCCAGCTGTGACCCATCTCTGTGCCATTCCTTCTTTTATGCCAACAGAATTGTTTCATTGAATGGCCCACAAATACACCTTATCAAAAGCAGGTTTGCTTAAACAAGCTGTTTCACAGTCCAGCCACACCAACATGCTGTACAGTAAGCTGACAGTTCCCAAAAACAAGTCAGTGGGATTTGGGTAATGCTCAGGAGAGCCTAGTGGCCACAGTATCAATTTGACTCAGACCAGAAAAGGTCTTTCACAACTCTTTCTTCATGTGTCAGAATTAAGACAATAAGAATAAAGGCAGGCACCAGTCTTGCCAACAGACCTAAGAACTGAGTTACAGCAACAGCACACACTCAGTCCAGCAGTGAACATGCAGCTCCTGTGACAATGACAATTTTGCATTCATTTCAGTATATTCAGACTTTTCTCCCTGCACTGTAACCAAAAATCCACATCAAAAGTCACCCAAAGCAAAACACTCCCTACAATTACAGAACTCAAACCATCCCTTGGAATGAAGACTGAAGTATTTGTTTCCAGGATAAAACAAGAACAACCTCCCCCCACAGTACCATATTACATCAAGTCGTGCCATATATCCTCCTTCATCCCAGGGAAGATCATCTAACAGCTGGCAGAGAGAAGGTAATTTTGGTCAGCAGAGACAAGATGGTTCTAGAGTTAAGAGTCACCGCTATTCGCAACAATTCGGTGTATTCCATAATCAAAGGTTCTTTTCTTAATCCTACAACACTGGAAGTAGCAAAAAATGTACTTTTTTGTACAAATGCTGGAGACAGCACCTGTATTTAAATTTTAAATTCTCAACTTAATAATCAGATTTTTAAGTTAACTTTTAAAAACCTGAAAAAAACTTTAAAAGGCCCAGTAAAGCATCAAGGATGTTTTGATGGGGGTTTTTTGTTTTCTTTTTATATAAATGTTACAAAGTTAAAAAAGCCACCCCACCCCATTTCTAATCTCTCTTCCACATTGAAGGACAGCCCATAACTTGAAGCTGGGGACAACAGGTGCCTCTCTAAAAGTCTGACATTGCATTAAGCAGCTTTTCCCACAGATGTATCTCCATTGTAGATTCTCTCAGGACAACTCCATCCTCAAAGCCTCAGCAGAAGTTGCAGGAATCTTTATGACAACCAGTAGCAAAATGAAGGCACCTCGATACAATCCTGGACAAAGTTGTTGTTTTAACCCTCAAAAGAGTCAAAGCAATCTGACATTGTGGAGAGCTGATGAACATGTTTAAAAGTGGAAGAGATTTAGAAGCTCTGCTCCCACATCTGAATTCCTGACAGTTTTTAAGGGGGAGGTGTTAAGACAGCTTTGTAACTGAAATACATTTATGTTTAACCTATCTCCTAACACGGTGAACAATTAAAAACTAAACCCAGCAAACTCACCCCAAAAAAGCACTCCCACAGAGCCAAACTAGAAATGGCAATACCAACTCCTCCCTGTAAGACTACACAGTACCTAAGACACACTTGTCTGCAAGATTCACTTGGATGATGTTGCATTCACAGAATTCTTAACAACTCACAGGTATGATGAATCTGTGAGTTTCTAAAAATGTGATTATAAAAATGATGGTACTAAACTGCAGGTGCATGCTGTGTAACATGCCAATGCCAAATCTGTTGATTTATTACTTCAAACAGAGATAAGAAGTGCCAAGCACTTAAAACTGACAAACTCTTAGAAGTTGCAACTGTCCTATGTAGAAAATTTCAAAGTTGCATTAGTCCACTAGATTTTTCATGTTACTACTAAAAGTATTTCATAGTTTGTACTGATGCAAAAAAACTAGTATTTTAAAATTAATAACTGGAAAATAAGTATGAAATTAGTTTATCATGCAGGCATGCATGAGAAGTATAAGTAATCCAGAAAACACAGAAAAACCTTTATTATACACTCCACAGCAGCAATACTGCCTATTTAGGTGGCAGGAAAGTCGGTACATTACTCTCCCAAGAAATGCCTGTGCCTGTGCTTCAGAATAGTTAAAATGTTTTCCTGTGCAGCAACTCATTACAGCTCAAGACTACTCCATAAAAAAGCCACACAGAGCATAACTAGAATTTCAGACTGCATCATTACACAGAAACAAATGATCTCAGCTATGAATTATGGGACCTCAGAGCTATCTTGAGGAGTCAAGTATTTGTCATATGTATAAAGCAGAAACTGAAAAACTGGTTTTAACAAACCTATCCAAGAACTTGAGTGCACAGAGCAGGACAGAATAGTTTTAAGCTATAAAAATACAGTCTCACCATCTGCTTCTAATTTGCACTCAACCCCTCCCACTTTCTAATATCATCTTCAGTTTATATCTAATTTCTTTATTATTAAGGCTTTTTAATGAGACTTAAATTGTTAAAGTTCTCTTTATTAGAAGAAAGAAGCTAACGAGAAGTACTTTTTAATTGAGAATTTCAGACACAGTCAGGGAGAGTTCACCATCTCAAATCGTCTTCAGTGTACAGAGCAGACACCCTACGCTTTATAAATAGATGTAGAACTCCAGACCAGCAACTATAATTCAAGATTATATTTAAATTCCACATGAAGCTGAAATTTGAAAGCTTGCACTGCTCCCTCCAAGCTATGTGGACAGTAAAAATAAATACCATCAGTGTTAGCAGTCATGAGCTACAGCCCAGAAAGGTCAAACCTTGCTGCAGACCACAAAAGCTGGTCTGAATCCTGGCTCCCACTGCAAGCAGTGCAGGCAGGACGGGGTAAAGGACACTGTGCAGCAGTCAGGTGACAGAGGGACAGTAGGTGCAATTACTAAAGGCAAATTTATCATGCTCAGCGTTATAACAGAATATGACAATTTTTGTTTAGCACTAAGCAGGTTTCATGTCAATGCACTGACACAGAAAAATCAGGTGAAGGACTTCAATATAGGTAACAGAAGAGAAAATAACATCAGTTGTAAATATTTTAAGACACTCCTAAGGATTTGGGAAGTTAGAAAGCAGAGAAGCATAGGAAGCCTGCCTTCAGGCTTAGGAATCATGGCTCTGTTGCTACTTAATTACATTTTCCTGTATTCCTTTAAAAAAATAAAAAACCCAAAACACTCAAGTGCGATGACAGATTTATATTTTGTCTTCAGTTCTATCCCCTTATATTGAGCTATTCAGAGAAATTAAAAAGTAGATGCAAAAAAGACTGAAAAGAGGAAGCAGAGGGAAAAAAAGGAAAAAAGAAACCACAAGATGATTAAGCAAGTTGCATTTAAAAGAAGACCATAATCACACCTTGTAGCAAAGGCGTCCTGGACGAGTCCGATACCTAAATAAAATTCAATTATTAAAACCATATGCAACAAAACCAACAAAAATCAGAAAAACCCAAAACTCAAAAAAGCTAACTAATGAACTACCATGAAGTTTAGTCACCTGATGCACTGCACATGCTCTTCTACCTCTATTCTTAGGACACTTTGCTCTAACAACTGTGCAAGGTTTCTCTGCTCCCATGAGGACAAAGCAAACCTCTCCACAAGTCTGACTACCCTTGTCAATGGGGCACCTCTCCCCAAGTCAAAATCACCACAGCTGTAGCCAAAAAAGTCTTCTGACACCTTTCTCTATCTTCCTCCTTAGACTGAGCACTGAAAACTGGACATTTCAACCCCAGGCCTGTGTGGGCTGGGGTGGTTTGGGGTTTTGTTTGTTTGTTTGGAGTTTTGGCATGTTTGTTTGTAAGTGCAGTAAAGACAGTTCAAAATACAGCTTTAGGTGAGGAGAACATCAAATGAAAAGATCAACACTGCAGCATTTCCAGAGTGCAACTTGAATAACACCCTCTGGGAAGAAAAATTAATATAAAAATATTCTTCAGATAGTTATAGAAAAATAGGATTTAGCAAAGTTACACAGAGGTGCTCAATCACAGACGAGTCTACTTGGGGTGGTAGAGTGGGGGTTGAAATCAACATTTTAAATCATGCTAGAAATGGAAGTCATCTGACCTCAAAACAAGCTGAAGTTCAGAGTAGTTTTAATCCTTCAAGAAACCAGTTGAAAGGACACGAAATAACTACTATGGCAACATAATTCTTTCAAGTATGAGTTTTGCTACAAGAAGTACAAGAAATTTTTTTTGCTCAGGAGAGCTGCCAAATTTACTTAGGCCAGTCTTACTCAGAACTCAAGTGAAGAAAATAAATTGCAAAGCATTTTGCCCCTAACAAACCCAGAGCTACTGGGCTTCATATATATGATGCTGTTCATTTTAGGATAGCAAACAGTCACCAATTTATATATAAATGCACAGTAAGCCAAATTCATTCAGACCTACAGAGGAACATTTCTATTCACTGGACCTCAGAAAGGAGAAAAGGTGCTTTTGTAGACAAAAAGACAGGGTATCTAGTTAAAGCTGAAAATCACCAGAGTAATTTCACACCTAGCCAACCTCCAGCTGAAGCAGGTGTACAATATTAGTTAGATGAACAAAAGGTTCAGCTGCAGTGTTTAGTTGTAATACTATAGGAGCTGCCTGCCTGTAGTTTTACATTTACAAGAATTACCCTTGATTTCCACTAACCCACTTAAACCTTGCAATCCAGAAGTTGAAAAAGCAGGAGCTGCTCCTTTCCATCAACCTGACACCCACCTTCCCCCACAAGAAACTACCCAATCTCAGAGTTCAACACAGCCTAGACACAGGTGAGGGTCTGAACTCACACCATATTGGACTTTAGGTCTCAAGCAAAACGTAATCTGAGATTGGTCTGCCTTATGATCAGTGCCAGCTCACAAGGGCTACTGGCACACTCAGCTACCACAGCGAGTTCCAGCAGGGAAATGTGCACGTGGCCACAGACAGCAGGTGGGATTTTAAGGAGTGCAATTCCTGGGTAGTGTCAGACATAACCAAGGGGGAAATGCAGAATGCCCAAGGCAGTGTGCCCACAGTGTGTGCTATGACAGGAAACACTTATGTAACCACCCAGCTATTTTGTTGCTGAGTGCTCGGTACAATCCTGACAGTGCAGGATATCAGTGATGCATGGAAAGTTTCTAAAATTCTAGTTGATCACCAACCTTTTTGGAACTGTCTCTGATACAGGACTAGTGCAGATTGGAGTCTGCATGCTTAGTTCAGTGACTCATGTCATACTACATCAAGATGATCGATGAGGAATGTCAAATTACGAGAACAGATTTATGAAAATAGAACAAACTACTTTTCCTCCCTAAGTACTGAACCAGCTATTTCATCTCCCTTAAGCTCTGTTCTCCATGTCAACTCCTAGACTAAGATTTTCTAAAAGTAAAAACTGCTTTTCCTTATTAGTTCCAAAAGATCACAGGAAGACCAGCAAAAATGGGACTGCAGGTGATTTATT
The DNA here is from genome assembly GCF_036250125.1 of Pseudopipra pipra. Taxonomy (NCBI): domain Eukaryota; kingdom Metazoa; phylum Chordata; class Aves; order Passeriformes; family Pipridae; genus Pseudopipra; species Pseudopipra pipra. Next base: position 11,015,273 of record NC_087560.1, on the reverse strand, counting down.
ACCAAGTACTCAAAGAAGCATATACTCAAAGGAATTAACCCAAGGCATCCAGCCTACCTGGTAACTGCTTCCTTTCCAAAACTTCTTCATCTCTTTGCGCCTCCAGGCAACAAGTGAGCTGGTGATGAGTGTACATGGTACAAGATAGAGAAGGGCAGGTTGTCCCATCTTCATTAGTGCCAGAACAACAAAAGTCAGCACCATACCAACAGCATAAGCTATAAAAAGATATTTATACAGACACAATCAAGAACAGGAGAATTTTTAGATTAAGTCAGATAAGCCAGAATTATTTTTTTTAAAGCAGTATCTTCCTTGTTAATATAACTGAAGACAGACAACTGGTTGTTCTGCATTTGCAAGATTTCTCAAAGCAACTGACTACCTTTAAGAATAGTCACTTTAAATATTAGCAGGCACACTAAAAAGAGTTTATAAAGAGATTCTTGACAACATTGAACTTTTACCTCAAGAAAACTACCTAGTTCTGACATTTAAACAAAGACCAACAATACTGAAATATCACATGATTTACCTATTGTGCAGGAAATGTAGTATACAGAAGATGAACTTGTTTGAACATCAAATCTTCGACAATAAGCAACCAGAAGCCCTTGAAGGAAAAAAAAATTTAAAAAGGAAAAGGATTAATGAAATGTCTGGCCAGGAATTTTCCTCTCCCCAATCTCCAAATGAAAGCAGCATAAAAAAAATTTATAGTAAGACTTCCCACTACTGTATGTTATCTTCTTCCCATCTATTTCTGGAAAGCCAAGAACCAGTTTAAGAAATCCTACAGTAAGCCCAGGAATTCAAAACCATACTGGAAATATGAGCCAAGTGAGCTCAATATTAAAAGGGTTTGTTTTTTAAGCAAGCTAATTACATTTTCAGTAATTATACTATTGTAGGCTGTTTTCAGTTTTCTAACACACAAGAGTAACAACCTATTTTTAATACTTTTCTTCGACAGGATTCTAATGCTCACACTTAACATTCAGCAATTTTGCCTACACGTGCTTAAGTAGTTTGCTCAACACTCCAACTATGGCAAAATTCAGCTCTTCTGACAAAGATGGAAAAATTGGGCAATATATTTTCTGTTACTTCACCTCTAATTATGTAGTCTTGGATACAAAAATCCCATGAAGTCACAGAATACCTACTTTCTGTGAGATTTGGATGAAATTTAGTTAATACTGACAACTGGATTTATCCATGTGACTTGTATTTACACAATCCAGCCCAACAGAAAAAACCTGTCACAATTGAAGTGTTCTGCAACACACCAAGCTTTCTTCTTCTGTTGTGGCTTCTGTTGTATTCTGCACTGACAGATCAAGGCAAACTGCAGCACTTGATTTAGTAATTACTCTGTGAATAAGCTCTACTGTAAGTCAGTTGAGAATCAAACCCAAAATATTTAACCTTAAGTTACAATTACCAAAACCTTTGCTCACCTGGGACAATAATGTCTCCAAAACCCAGCAATGAAAATGGCAAGTCACACAGTGTCGATGCAGAGTGTTCAAGTCTAGGCACTCTAATAACCACAGGTAACTGGAAAACATTATTTCAGAAGCCACATAAATCTCATCTAAAGCATCCTGGTGTTTTGGATTTTTGGTTGCTTAATTTAATAAACAGTTAAAATATAATTAATTTATTGTTAATGCAGAACTTTAAAATAGGTCGAACCTAAAGTAAAAACCAGAAACCAACACAGAAAATAGATAAAGCTTAAGGCAACAGGTAAGCTGGAATTTCAGATTTACAAATAATATACACACCAAAAAAAAAGTTAAAACAATATTTAACCATGTAATTGGAGTAACAAATCTGGATTATTAACCTAACTATAGAATACTGATCAATGATATCCAGGCCCTGAAGAGAAATTTGGACAGTCAGGTTTTCCCCAAAAGAATAGTCTTTTCAGAGGGAATAATTTAAAAATCCAGTATCTGAAATACAATCCTTACTTTCTCATGGGGAGCTGAGCGTTCAGTAGGGACTTCCACCAAGTTTCCATCACTCTAGGATCAAACCCAAGTCAACAGGAATTTAATACTTATAAGAAAATAGCAGAAGCTGCTGTATTTTGTGAGAAAGTTATGCCAAAAAGCGCACTATGAATTAGCTACGCAGAGTCAGTATTTTTATGCCGCACGTGTTAAAATGACTTTTCATACCTTTTCACTGTTTCCAAAGGGACCAGCTGCAACTTCAACCATTATACTTGCCCCATTCTGAAATTACAGTTATTTTTCCAAAAGTTAGTGGTTTAATGCATCAAAATTTTCATACTACATTTACAAAAACTGCTTGTACCTCCACCTACAATTCAGGATTGGAAAAATCCTGAACATCAAAGCAAATGCACAAGTATTGTACAGTATTATACAATAAAAATCATGTAGTCCAGCCTAAAACCACTGTTAAAAAAAGCCCCAAACTACAAGTCCACTAGATGTAGCTGGAAGTTTAGATAAAAACATGTCAGCTTTTTCTGCCATGAGCTTTTCTGCTTCAAAACAAGAGCAGGTGATGCTTGTACAGAATTCATACTACACTGCAAGTGAGCATGGCAGAAAATACTAGAGCATGTTCCAATATACAGGTGTTTAAAGCAAAAGAAGGAAAAAAACTGGAGGGCAGCAATTTCTCATCATCACACTGTCCCTCAACTGGGGACAGTTTACTTTTGGCCATGTGATTGCCATAAAAATTTAGGCCATTGTTGTTTTAAATGGGTAGAAAAGAAAAGAAAGTCAGCTTTTCCTTCTTGAGAATTCTGAAAACACTGACCTGTTGGACAAAAGCACTGCCCCAGTAACCAGACATTTTTGTTAAGATAAATTCACAGACATACCTTCGTGATAAATGGTGTTATGAAGACAAAAAACACATCATATAGAAGCAGAAGGCCTAGAAGTATTACACAGGACTGGTAAAAAAAAAAAGAGAAGAAAATATTACTGTGGGTTTTCAAGGATTACATAGCTGGATTCTGGTACCACTATTGTGCCACCATGTAAAAACCAACCCAACCCAACTCCACCCCATGCCATGCTTTTTAATCTGGCATAACACTTAGAAGAGGGTTAGTGTCTTTTAATAATTATTAAAAATTGTAAAGATTACATTTTTTAATATAGATTTCTTGAGTGTTGAAAATCTATTTCCTGACAATAAACTTCCAGATTCAGGGCAGTAGAATACTATGTTAAGGTAAGCAACTTACAGTACCTTAAAGTTGGGCATTTTCAGTGTTTTAATGAAGTTTAGGCAGAAGGCAACTCCCAAAATATCTTGCAAAATCCAAGCCCACCTAAAAATAAAAATACATTTTTACAGGTTGTAACACTAGCTGGTATGGCTTATGTTTTGGATTTGTGCTGGAAACAGTGTTGATAACACAGGGATGCTGTAGGTAGTCAAGCAGTGCTTACACAGAGCCAAGGCCTTTTCTGCTTCTCACCCCACCCCACCAGTGAGGAGGCTGGGGGTGCACAAGGAGCTGGGACAGGACACAGCCAGGACAGCTTGGGCCCAGCTGGCCCAAAGGATATCCCAGACCATGTGTGCCATGCCCAGCATATAAAGCTGGGGGAAGAAGGAGGAAGGGGGTGATGTTCAGAGTGATGGCATTTGCCTTCCCATGTCACTGTAATGCACGATGGAGCCCTGCTTTCCTGGGGATGGCAGACAGCTGTCTGCCCATGGGAAGTGGTGAATGAATTCCTTGTTTTGCTCTGCTTGCATGTGCAGCTTCTGATTTAACTATTGCCTATTAAACTGCCTTTTTCTCAACCCATGAGTTTTCTCTCTTTTAACCCTTCTGATTCTCTCCCCCATCCCACTGGGGGTGGACTAAGCCAACAGCTGTGGGGGGCTTGGTTTTCAGCTGGGATTATACCCTAACAGTTTTCTTCATCAATGTTCTAAAGAGAAAACGAGTTGAACATGGGCTAGAAGAGGGCCTTGGTGTCCACTTGTGTGATTGCTCACTTGACTGGGAGCCCTACTGAGCATCTGGCTTAAGATGCTACTTGGGATGTACTGCAATACTTGTGTACTTGTGGTCCTGTGCTTCTACAGGCCCAGAGGAAGCACAGGACCTCAGGTCCCTATGCTCTTCTGGACCTTTTCCTTCTGGGGCAATCCTTAGCAATCAAGCTAGTTCTTCCTCATCTTCACAGGTTTTCTTGTAACTTCAAATTACCACACAGTTCATTTGCATAGCTTTGTTCTCTATTACTCCCAGGCTTGTTAAGCTTCATAAATACTTTCATGACTTTTTTGAAATTGGCACTGGAGTTTAGAAGGATGCTACACTCCAGGATTAGTGGTAGGATGGGAAGTTCATTAATGCCAATTATTCATATTACTCTGAAGTTAGAATGCACCACTTACCTGTCTTCATTTCGAAACACTGCCCAGACAACAGCTGCTGCTGTGCAGAACACAGCAAGAAAAATAAGCCTCACTTCAATGGTTTTGTTACAACATGTAATCCTAAAAGAAAATAATTAAATTAAAAGAGAAAGCCTGCAACAGCCAAGACATATGCCTGTTCTATCACATTTCCTTAAGCTGACCAGCTGTTCTCATCCCAAAAGCTTCTCCTTTGCCCAGCTGTTCTGTCCAGACTAAAGCGACATTATTCTTGCAACTGCAGCACCAATCTTTTTCTGGACTACACTAAAAACCAGCCAAGTGGGGCTTTGATGGCCTGTCCTCATTTTAGCAAACACATCCAGAGAAGGTAGCAAGCAGGTTGAGTTTGTTAAATCCATTTCTGTCAGTTAACTGAACTGTCAGTGAGGGACAGCCGTGTCATGATTGCACAAAAGGGTGGTGGTGAGGAAAATCAGTTTTAGGACACATAATAGAAGATTTAAAATGGGGTAACTATGTACTGCAAAATTGTGAGCCAATATCTGTTTCCAGTTGTCTGGGACAGTTCTTGAACTGATATTAACTGACAGAAGTAATGCCTGCAGCTTACACAAAACCTGCTGTCTTTTCTACCTGATCTCTACCTTTGATGGGCTGCTGGATCACCTGGCACAAATATCCTGCACTAAGGAACAGGTAAACAGAATTCCATGATTCCGAGTTCATAAGCATCATTCTTTTGGGGAAAAAGAATCATTTGTTGCATTAAACATTCAGGATTTTTGAAGTGAAAATACAAGAGAGGAAAACAGGGGCACTCCCATACTCACTAATAACTGCAGGATATTTAACCCAGAGTAGTAAAAAGAGGCTGTCTGTACACTGACAACACACCACCCAAGTCAGGACTGTAACTGCTGCCTTCCAACATGGATGACATGAGCAATGTGTTGCCTTTGCAATAAAGTTAATACTTGGCATTTCACAGGTACAGTATAGAGTAATATGAGGGAAAAAACCCTCTACTGCCTACAAGGCAGTACTTGTTCAAAACAGGATCAAATGTGTAGGATCCCCCCCTTACAAAGTTCCTTGATGAACAAAGTGAGCACACGACAGGCAATCAGAATTTGGTAAAACCAAGCTCAGACAGCCAAGCAGAGCCTTTCAAACTTGACTACAGCAATGCTTTCCAATGAAGGTAATGCAGAAAATCTCCCACAACTATTTTAACTGTTGATTATGCAACAGATACCTTTAATATCTATTACAGAAGCTTGTAATTTTCTTTTGTAACTATCCCCCGTGCTAAACCATACAGGAAATACTTTGTCAAACTCATATTTTCACGCCACATTGAGTAGCAACCAGAAGATATGCAAAGGAAACCTCACACTCATAATAACTGAAGGTGAACAATACCTGCACTGCCCAAATGGGATTTCTCCTACTAATGCTGCCAGACAGTTGTACAGACTCATCGCAGAGGCCAAGCAGAAGACTGATATTATAACATACACTAAATAAAAAGAATGAAGATGGGAATCAGTGACAAAAAATAACAAACAGGAATCAAACACAACAACATACATTTGATATTTTGTGTTCAAGAGGTGTCTGGATCTAGTGCTGGGTGATATGGTTTAGGGGTTACGGTGGTAGTGTTGGGTGGATCATTGGACTGGATCATTTGAATGTCTCTTCCAACCTTGAGGATTCCAGGATTTCATGATATAAACTGTTAACAGCTATAGCAGTGCTTGATACAGTCACTGGAGACTATAGTCAGCTGATGACAGAAAGTGCTCAATTCTGAGTGTCTCTGCCATGACAAAGTTCTCATCAAACAAAAACTTAACTTAGAGGTATCAAAATTGCTTTCTACCCAGATCTTCACTACAAAAAACTAAAACCAAACACCAAATCCCAGCTACTAAAAAACATTCTCATCAAGCAAACTCTAACAAATTGTCATTGCCATCCTCCCAAGAATGTTGACATAAATCACACAGTTTTTTTACTCATTGCTAGTCACTTCTTCTCCCCATCACTTCATTCAGAATAAGCATTGTTAAGACAGTCTTTGCAAGACAGTTGAAGAAAGCTTCTCTCCTTTAAGTAGCAATTGCATCTTTTTAACCTTCAACTCACACATGGAGAGAACAATTAAAAAAATTACATTCATTCCAGTTTAGAAATCTACTTTCAGACTTAAACACCTAATAAGATCACATAAAAAAATAAGTCAAATGAGATTATTCATTGTTTCTTACCTAACCACTTGTAGAAGAAATAAAGTAAGACCAGCATGACACAACAGATGGCAACAAACAAGATAACTGTTACAGGGGTGAAGGTAACATTTTCCTCCTTCTTCCGTCTGGTTTCTCTCTCCCCTGGACTTGCTATTGCTTTCAGATTCTCCCTGTTTTAAGAAAATGACAAACACATTTACCTCAAATGGCAGATTATGAAAATCTTTTACTATGATCATATTTGTTGGCTGTAGAGCATTTAGACTGACAGTGTTCCAGTTTAATCCTTCAAACTATTATTAGACTTAAAACCACAGAAAAAATGGTATGCTTGCTGTTTGAGTTTCTCTCCATTTTTAATGAAGATATGCACTTCCAGCCTAGCATAGATCACAAGGAAAAGATTCTTAACTGCAATCCTTTCCAATTGTGTGGTGACTGCCAACTTTAAGGAGCATGCCCCAGTCAAAACCCTGATCTGTATGAAGAAAAGTAGTCCAATACTCTTAAACTCCTTTCCAGGATGCACACACTCAGCTCTGTTAGGGCATGACCTCTGCCTACAAAATTTCTTGGGCTAAATGTAGACAATTTGATAAATATGTCTACAATAAATCAAAATCATGAGTATTGCACACTGTTTTAACACCTCAATTAGACATTAAGTGTCTGTAAAACCCATTCATGTTAGCAGAATGAAGCTGGCTATGTACTAGTTCTTTTACTCTGTAATTATAAGGTGTAAGGGTAAGTGAAAGAGAGGGGGTGTAATTGGGGACCTTCACTAGGAGTAAAATTTCTGTACATACATACTCCATATTTATACCTCACCATGCAAAATAAGGAGACTTAAATTGCTGCTTGTTCTTTGAGCAGATAGCCCTTCTACTCTTTAGTACAGACACCAGTGCAACTTGCCCATCAGATAACATGTTCCTGATGAATCCCAGGACCTACTACAAAACGCTGAATTCAGCACAAACAGCCACCTTCAAAAGAGAAAAACCCACAGGAGCAAGGCACTTTGTTAGATGAATCACCTTCTCAGAAGACATGCTTTGAATAAGCAGCTTTAAAAAAAAAAGCTCACCCTAGATTTATGAAAGAGCACTTTCACAAGTTTAATAAATTACACCTAGGTATTTTTCAATATGGCAGACAGCATCACATGTTGTTATTTTAGCAGTCAGAGCAGCCACACCCTGCAGCACTGCAGGGTGAAAAAGAAGAATAATCAGATCCAACCTTTTAAAAAAAGAACATATACACCTCCCCTCGTTCTACTTCTTTAATCTGTTTAAAATCACTAGATTTGCGTAACTAGTGGGAAAGAGGAAGCTGTTGTTATCACATACAATCCTCTCCCTGTTGTTCTGGGGACCAAAGCACCAGAATACCACTGAGACATGGAAGGTAGCAACACACACTGGCCTATTCAGCATACACAGGCACCCAAGAATACTGCAGCATAATGCCATGCTCTCAAAGGCCAGCTATAGCCAGCTAACCCCAGACTAAAACCAGTTCTGTGCATCTGTTAAAGCTGCACACCCAGCATAGGGCACAAACCCCTACTACCTTGTTTCTGTCTTTGCCACATTCTACACTTCCACTCCCTCCTCTGCCCTGCACAAGGACTGCTGCTCCCTCCTTGTCCTTTCCTAGTCCTAGACCTGCTGCTGCCCCAGCTCTGCTGCTCCACCAGATAACACACAAAGCTGAAGCAGATAAGCCAGGCTGGACTTTATCTGGAGCCAGCCAGACTCAACCAAACTGCATTTCCCAGTGTTCCTAGGGACAGGAGTGCTGCACTGCCAGCTGGAATGGAGCAGCTGTACAGACCCCTGCCAATGTAGACACTACATACGACTACAGAAATACCTCTTGAATCACTGGACTTGAAAGGTGTAATGAAAATACCTAATTTCTATTGTGGATATTGGAGACCTATGATGCCAGTTACAGACTGCTTGGTAATTCATCAAAATGTTAACTCATTCCTTCTCCTAAGAGCTGTATTATCCCTCAGGGACTTCTACTCAAGGCTCCTCAAAGATCTGAGGTGATTTTTCAGAGGTTCCAGTGCTCAAAAATTTCATGGCAAAGCAGCTAATTGCACTTGGATCTTCTAATTTTATAACTACCAGCATAAAGCAAAATAATTTCTCACTGATGATAGTGGCAGTTTTCACACACTTTGCAGTCCATGTAATTTAAGCAGCTCCATTTCACAAACTTACAGTTCTGCTACTCCGCTCCAGTAGCCTCCCAGTGCCACTGTAGACACAGCAATTAGGAAGATGACAACCATGCTGTAATCAAACTCTGGCAAAGGTGGTGAATACAGAGTCACATTAACTTCATTTCCAAGTGTCTGAAAAATAACACACAAGTTGGTTCATAAGGAGAACAAAGAAATTATAGGGTTTATTTTCCAACAAGATGTACATCCTGGTTTCCTGCTCTTGATCTATACAATGCTGAGAGGAAGTTTTCAACTTAGTGCACAAAAGATCCCATATATTTGCCAAGAAGCAATGCTTTCCATGTTATCTTTCAGGATGGTCAGGTTTGCAAACAATCCTATTACTACCAGTGTGGAAACACAGAGATACCACAAGACAAAACGGTACTTCTTTGCATTCTTTCCACACTTCCCAGAAGTTGTGCCTCTAGCCCAAATATATCAAGTACTACCAAAGATGTCTTCTTTGCAGGAAAGCATATCTAAGGTAATCCACTTGAAATACAAACTCACAGGTCCACTAAGATACCAGCAGAGATCTACCTCTAGCTCTTGAAACCACAAATCTCACCGTTCAGATATAGACATGATGCTTCAGAGAGAACACAGCAAAAAATCCAAGTGGCAGAAAGTTATTTACTAGCTTTACATAAATATGATTTGAGATGGATTCAAAAGAGAAGAAAGCAATTTCACATTACTTATAAAATGTGAGACCTAAGTAAATAAAACAATCAATTGAAGGACGGTGAAGAAAATGGAAGAGAACACTGAGATGTAACTCAGTGAATCCTACAAAAAATCTTGAAAGCAAAACCAAGATGCTTCCATTTGACTGAAAGGTGAGATTTAAGAAGCATAGAATGGATGATAATTTGACAGAAAATGGAAGGTGGTAGGGGAGACAGGCTTGCTGTTGCAGTCAAAGGAAGTCAAGACATCTAAAGTTACCATGCAGTGAGAACAGACTTCAGAGATGCTGCAAAAAACCCAGATTTGTTTACAGTCTGCGTGTCAGATAAAAGCAGGAGAGCAGAAGAACATGCCAGGCAGGTTTGGCTACAGGAAGATCAAACTGGAAGTAGACTGAATGGGAAGCCCAGTAGTGCAGTGGAATACAGTGGCCACATGGGAAGAAAGCTGATTCATTTCAGCATCTGAGTTACCTAATTACAGATAATAACCTTTCTGCAGGCTAAAAAAAGTCAGAATCACTCTTTTGCCTGCAGTTATGGAAGTTCAGAAAACAAGGAATAAAATTAAATTCCAGTGAAACACTGCAGTTGTATGAAGTGGAACATAACATTAAAGAGAAAAAAACCCTATCCAAATTACAGCATCCTCTATGTAAAAAAAATAAAAAAAAAAACAAACCAGATTCAAAGAAGTGCCAAACCCCCCAAGAAACCTAAAGGCTCATACATTTTTAGTATTAAATTCCAACATATCTTAATCCAGTTCTTCCTTTAAGTTTCATAGATCTTACAAAGTATAGTTTGCATTAGAATCTAAAGTAACTGTTTCCTTTTGTTCCTATATTGTTCTTTTCTTCCCTAAAAACTTGCAAAGTCTCAACTTCCTCCACAGGGAGCACTACAATCAAACATTGCATCAGATAACAACTGCAAGAGGGCTGTCAGCTGTTCACTGACTAGATCTGGGACACTGTGCTATTGCTATTAAGACACATGACAGACCTACCTCAAATGGTGAAGGCTCACAGAGATGAAGTCTTGTAAGAAAAAGTAAAAAGAATGCTTATACAAACCAGTTACCCTCAGACTGGTGCTGTCTGTCTCTTCTAAATAAAAGGAGAAAGCTGGAAGCCTTAAAAAGAGTTAGACCAGAAAAACAACTGTAGTGGGAAGAGTACAATGGCTGTCAGAGTCTAAGCAGGACATACCATTCAAAACAACAGCTGCCAGTGACATGACAGAAGGCTTTGGCAAAAAACTGTATCAGAACTAGGAAAGGATCACTTGTAGTCTGGGCTGTGTTCCTCACTACTTTTATCTCATTGTAAGACAAATATGAACTCTGATTCAACAGCAGTATGAGACATCATGTGGCATACCAATCTGCCAGCAAAGTTGCTTTGGGGAATTACTATGCCTATACAGAAGTGATTCTACATGACACCACCCTGAGCAAAACAGGGCAATAAAGTGCTGCAGAGAAGACTCAGAGAGCCAATTAGGGACCCAACCTTGCCCCACTTCCCTTTCATGTTACTAGGGCATTTTAAAATCACTCAACTAAGCAAATGACACTTGTCTGACTTGAAGGAACAAATCTGAAGACAGAGGACAACCTGAACCAATCCACATTATTTATCAAAGCTACAGCAGACTGAGAACAGTCACCACAAACCTTCAGTCGTGTCAGTGCTCAGCAAGTAGCAATCTTCAATGGGAACAGACAGCAAACAACCAAAAAGTCCTATAAATCTAGGCAGTTTCAGTTTGCATACTTACCTAAGACAATCTCCCATGGCAGCTCTGAAGATTAAGAGCAGAAATGGTGAAGTGAGCTTGCAAATTCATCCAAAGAAGCTAAGACTACAGAGGTTAGAGCTAGCCTCTGCTCCCTACAGAAAAACATGTGCAATGCAACTCCTGCTTAGCAAACCTATTTAACACTAAATAAAAAACCTAAAACAACAATAACAATAGAAAAAGCCACACTGAAGAAAATATATTGTTTTCCTTAAAACTCTCTGCAATATTCTATATACTTCCCAAAACAAACTTCCCTGCTTATAAAGCGTAGCAGATACCACAAGTGCCTCATTTTAATGACAAGCATTTGGCATCTCACCATAAACTCATGAGCAGAAACTCACACTATACTGCCTAACACTGTAACAGATGCTGTCACGCCATATAAAAAGAAAGCTCCTCATCTGGCAAAGATAAAAATCCCTTTCACCCTCTTCAATATCCAACTTGATAAGGTGCTGCTTGCCTGAAAGCTATTGTGCCATAGCTACAAGCTCAACTGTTGTAGCTTCCAAAGGAACAGCCCTCTCAGGATCTGTAACTGTACACAAGTCTACTGGAAGACAGCTTATCTTGTTTAGCAGGAAGACCTCTAAGATTTCCTTACCTCCAGTTAAGTATTGTGTTTCCCATTCTTAGTGTTCTAATCTTTTCTCTCATTCACCTGAGTTAGGAAGACCAGTACTTCCATGATTTAATGTCCATCCTCTTCTGAGAAACTGAAAGCAGTATCTATGCACATTCAAAACAGGCAGACATCTGTATCTAACCTGAAACTATTTTATTTATTTGTTCAAATAACTAAGTTTATACAAACCATAACATGCTGAAGTTCTGTTACTTACCAGCTGCATATCTACTATGTCATTGTATCTTATAAGAGCAACTGGAAGAGTCACATCTTCAAAATCAGTCTTGTTGTCTGAAATAGCAGACTAAAAGGCAAAGTATAAGTGATAAGTATGTTGAGCCTATTTGTGAAGCAGGTTAGATCCCTAAAAGCTGATTATCCTTTAAATTTCAGTGTATTTCCAGGAAGGTAAAAAACAAAAAGCTCATTCATCACCCTGTGCAAAAGGTTAATGAAGACAGATGTACTTAAATCACAACAGGTGATACTAACAACACATCTGGATTCATACAGCTCTTGTGCTTTTATAGTATTACAAGGGATAATCAAAACTGTTTTTATTCTCTACACCTCTTAAACAAGATTGATTTTTCATGATAATCACACAAATTCATAAATTGCACATATTGGTACAAAAATGTTGCAGCTGTGATAGAGAACAAAAAAGCAACAGAAGTATCTGTGAAAATATCTCAAAATACCCTTTTGTCTTCAAATTTGGATCACATTTTTGTAGCTTATTTTTATCATACCTGTCTAAAACAGTATCACCTAAGATTACATGGAGTTCTGAATGCACTAAAATTAGGGAATGATAAAGACAAGTATTTGCATTCAGAAACATGACTGAAGTTATAAGGAAGAGAATAACAATACAATGTGGTTGTAGATACTTGCAGCTGACATAACCCAGCATTGCACAGAGGTAACTCAGTCTCAGAACACCAGTCCCACCAGCACAGCACTCTGTGGGAGGGTTAATGACTCCTACTGGAATCCCACTCATAGCCAGGGTCCTCTGCTTTTGGGCTTCTCTCAGCTAACCCTGTACAACACCTCACTGGATCAAACAGATAAGACACTATTTCACCACACAAGAAAACTGTGTTATAACTTACCAGCCCGGATTTACTGGCAATCAACAGCATCTTAGCACCCAAACTTTGTGCAATTCTTGCTTTCTCCAAAAAGGTGCAGTTTCCTCTCATCACTACAACTGCTTTGTCCTTCATTATGCCAGAAGGAACTTCAGATGAACTGCAGAGGACTGTGGAAGTCAGGTTTTCCAGAGTCCTGAAAGTCTGCAGAGAAAAGAAACATGACAAAGCTAGGAAATTTGATATTACAAACTAACCTAGATGAGTACATTACTATGGTCCTTAACTCGAGGTTTGCCAGAAAGAGGTGTAGCAGAAAACAATCATTAATTCAGGAATATAAAATCACAGCAGCAGTTTCTGCAGCCTGCAATACTGAGGGACATTTAGAGCAGCATATAACTGAAATAATCAGGCTGTTTCTAAGTGCAATTCACAGCAGTTGTTCCTGTAAATTAAACATAAGAAACTGGTTACGTAGGAAAACCCCTACTTGCAGTTCTGGGGAATCCAATGTACACTCTGTGATATTTCCAGGTGCCCAAAAGGGCACTGATGGATACAACACAATCAGAGTTCCAAAGTATAATGCTTGTTCAAAACCTGCTGTTGAGTCTGATAATGTATTACTTACTACAAAATAGTAGTAAAAAAATTATATCCTTATTTCAAAGTTTAATTTCATATTGACAATTATGTTTAAATTGTTGTCAATTTTCTTTAGCCACTTGGATGTCTTGACTAACTAAAGTAGCCCAGCAAAGATGTCTGAGGCAGACAAATGATTTTTACTCTTTTTTACATTGAGTTACCCTGTGAATGAATGACAGAACGGAAGGCAGAGTGCCTTGACCACTCCCAAACACAAAGTGTTTCCTATTTATATGAAGAGTGCCTAAAGAACATTAATTTCTGCCTCACACCAACACACTAAGAAAATAAGGCATGATGATGCATTCCAGATAATCTATTACACCACATGTTTTGAAGACAAGTAAACAGTACATCAAATTGCTGAACCAATATAAAAAAAATCTGTTTCAAAAGATTATCGATTCTGTAAACAAATAAACAGAACTTTAACTCCCAAATATAAAACATAGACATAATGATAACACCTGAAGGAAAGAAATTAACGGTATCAAATGAATACATAAACACATTTAAAACTGGTTCTAAGCACAGAGAGAGAATCCCTTTGTAAGCTTTAGAAGCCATCTTTTTAAAGCATAGAAAAGCTCACTCTAATTTTTTTTTGAGGGGTGACAGGGAGGGGACAGCATGACCCAAAATGGTAAATATTCAGTGTAGCACCTACTTAACATTTTGAACACCAGCTATAGCTGACCCAAATTCATACTGCATTCTAGTTCTCAGAGACTGTGACTACAAGCTACTTACAGCATTGTCCAGGCTTTTTGGAAGAGATGTCCACTTAGAATTGTAAATGATGCAGTAATCCTTTGTCACTGGGGGCAGCCCGCTCCCGGAGGCGTGCAGGATCCCCTCATCCGCGGCCACCTGCGAGAAACCAGGGGGTTCTGAATTAAACAAAGCTCAGAATACCACTTATACAGACATCCCTCTAAAAAGCTGTTAGGAAGAGAAAGAGCTGGTAGGAGAAAAAGAATTTATTCACTTAATTATTTTACATAATGACTAATTCCATGAGAGATGGGCAGCTTGAGAGCAGGCCAGAAAACAAGAACCTAGTTACTGTAATGCTGCTTCTCCTCTTTGCAAACACAATGTGTTCATGATATGCACAGCTCATGTCACCAAGTATAGAATACCAGCAAGACACCCAGGCAAATGATTTCAGATTCTGTATCCCATGCCTTCCAAAAAGTGTAAAACTTTACATGGAAAGCAATTAGAACAGCACATGGAAAAAAGATGAAAGTCTTTCCCTCCTTGCAGACTCTAGAATTTCCCCTACTAATAAAGGTATGATATGACAATTCCTGAAATATTTTTTCTCAAATAACTGTAAACACAGAGACCAACTAGTGTACTTTAAAAAGAATTTGTGTAGTTAAGGAAATACTGGTGTTTCTTAAGATTAGACTCCCTCACATAACATGATTTCTGTTATTTACTAATACATCTGAATTTTAAAACTTCTAATAATTTTATGATATATGCCTCTCCCTAAGCATTAATAAAGGTCAGGTGCTTCAGTGGATAAATGAACAGACTAAAGATTAAATGCAGCTACAGCTGCATAGTACTGAAAATAAACATAATTTGTATCTCAAAGAAGTGTCACCTTAGGAAAACTGGGAGATGAATTCATTTCATCTATCTGTCTTGAGACAGAAACTGAGCTCCATAGCAAGAAGTGTCATTAGATTAAAAACAAATAAACTTAAATCCTGTTGTAAATTCCGTATTTGTATAAAAGAACACTGAGACATTAAGCTAGAAGTGGGTATGGGGGGAAAGCCCAAATACTTGTGATATACAATGCTAACCATTAACAGTGCTACAGAGGCATTTCTCCTCTAGCTCACAGATCTGTATTCTTCAGCAAGTGTGAACTGGAGAGAAAAGAAAAGCATGTGACGATATTGTTTCAGAGGTTTATGTCTGCCTGGTTTGAATAGCAAAAAGCCTTCTTCGGAGGAATCCATTATATTGGCTACAGCGCAGGAACATCTGCTGGGAGAACTGTGTCAAAGGGCCTGAGCACATTAACTGTTTAACATAGAACAGTTCTTCAGCTGTCAGCTAAAATAAATTGTTCCATGATTTATGATCAGCACAAAAATTATCAAACTTCCCTCTTAAGTGCACTCACCTAAAAGTACAAACTAACAGCAAATTAAAAGCAGTAAAGACTTCAACAGGTGCAAACCCCAGATGTTTCTATCTATGAAAAGCTCTTTCTGCTTCACAAAGTAGAATAATAAGTGTCTTCTGGGTCCCAGGAAATCAACTGTTAATGCTACACAAGCGTAAATCTACCTAGAAGGAGTGATTACTTGCCTATTTGATATGCTTGTTTTGTTTGGCAAGCTTTCCCTCCCTGGGGATGAATCAGGGAACACAATTCATCCTCATGAGGCGGAGGGAGGCAGGACCAGAGTGTGACATGTACCCACACGTATTCATTGCTGAGCTCTGAAGACAGCATTTAGAAGTCAAAAAAATTAAAAGAAACACTATTGATGGACCACATTTGGAACATCCCTCCTGAAATCCTGTTGCATCCAGCTGACGTTCTCTCATTTTCTAATTGCTTCAGTGTCCTTCTTTCACAACAGACAAGGGCTACTGGTTTGGGCACCTGGCCTTGCAGTCAGCTGCATCACTGAACAAATCCTACTCTCAGTATACATGCAAAGTAAAAATTTCTTACTGAGCACATTTTCAATCTTGTTACTTAAGAGAAAGACTAAGAGTGTGTCCACAAAAACAGGTCCTGAAAAAGATTAACCTGCTTCCATAGGCTGACTTGCTCCAGCATAAAAATGTTCCCACATGGTGTAGAGGCGTGACAGCTGTCCTCACCTAAAGGGGCATCACCATCTCCTCTCACTTCAGGTTCAGACAGTTCCCAATGGCCCCTCACCTCCAAACGAACTCCTTCCTATTTTTGAAAGGTAGTTCTCTCATTGTATTTCCCTTCCTTAGCACCTTTAAACACTTTTTTTATAATTCCTTATCTTTGATAGAGAAGAAGCATCACTCTGTCTCTTGCTCTCTAATTTTCCTAACATGTCCTGTCACTGCAGGGATACAAGCTGGAGCTGACTGCTGAGCTTTGGAGCGTACCAGTAACCCCACCACGCAGAATACAGGAACTCAAATGAACCAGCAGACACAGAGACCAAACCAAGCCTATATTTACAACATCCACCATAATTAACATCCAGGTAAGACATACAGAAACTCAAAGGTACGGAGCAGGGAGAAGGTATTCTGCACCTAGCAAGTAATAACATAGAAAGAAAGAAAGAGAACAGAACAGCCATGAACAGAACAAGCATCGTTTTGTTGTTCTGTCAGTGGCCTTGTGACACACACAAACTGTCCCTTCTTCCCTCTTTCCAGGCACTGACTCAGGGGAACATGTGCCCATGCCCAAAGAGCAGCAGTGGTGCTCTGAACACCTATGACCTTCCTGAGGGCCAACTCCCCATGCTGTTAATACTCCAGATACAGAATCCAGTGCTCACCACTGCTACAACTGCATTTGTAGAGCAAAGGAGGAGGCAGGACATGGGGCAGGAGCTTTACAGGAGGGCAGATGCCCCTTCCCTTGTCAACAGCAGCCAACCATTGGGTTAAGGAGCAAAATCACTCTTCAGAAAACCCCAACATAATCAGTGACAACTATGTGGGACTCACAGAGAGAAGACATGAGTTACTTCATCCACAAACATTCTCAAGGCATTAACAGACAGTGCTGTGCACCTGTCACATATTCAATGGTGACTTCCTACACAGGAAGTACGCTGCATCCTATCTTACCAAAACAAGATAAAAACTATGTCAAAAAAAAGCAAACAACAACAACCAAACAATTTAGTGGAGCACCATTTAATGCAGATATGCCCTTCATACTGACTCAGCAGATTACAGAGGTTTCTGGCTTCCCTCTTTCACTACCCCATTTGGCAGAAAGCAGCCTGCCAGATTTCAATGTCCACCTGTGGAAAGGGAGAAGCTCCGAGTATGTCCCACACCGAAACCGAAACGGCCCTGGACAGGACAAAAGACAGGACACGTACACACACCACGAGCTTCCCCCCTTTCCTGCACCGTAATTTAAAAGCCCCTAGAAACAACAGGTTTACCCACGCAGGCACTCGGGAGATTTATTATCCCGACTCCCAACGCGTGACCGGAGCCGGCCTGGCCTGGGGGAACCGCGGGGCCTCTCCCGAGGCCCAAACCCCACGGGCCGCTCTGCGGAGCGAAACCGCCCCTGGGCCGGGGGGAGCCCAGCCCAGCCCAGCCCAGCCCGGGAGACGGGAGCTCCCGGGAACGGGCATCGGGCGGGCACAGGGAGCCCCTCGGCCGGCAGCGCCGGGCGGCCCCATCCGCCAGCGCAGGCAGCGCCGTCCTTACCGGAGGGAGCAACAGGGCCCCCAGCAGGGCCCACAGCAGCCCGGCCGCCCCCATCGTCCTCTGCCGGCCGCTCGGGGAGGGGCCTCGCTGGGCTCGGGCTCCGCTCGGCCCCGCCGAGCCTTTCCCGGCTCCCGGCGACACTTCCTGTTCCGTGCGGCGGCCCCGGCCCGGGCCCGGGACGCGGCGGGTCCGGCGGGGCGGGGGCGGCGCTGGGGCGGCCGCTGGGGCTGCGCGTCCCCGCCCCGCCTGTGCCGCCTCCTTTTCCTGCGGCTCTCGGCGAGTCCGGGTCCCGCCCTGCAGCTGCAGGTGAGCGGGGTTTGGGCACTGACAGGGCCCTGGGGCCCGTCAGGGCCGTTACGAGTGAGAGGGAACGGCCTGGTTGGCCTCACGTCTCCCCAGACAAAGCGCTCCTGGTGTTTCGCCCCGGTCCAGCGCACACACAAAGCCGTGGGAGAGAGGCGTGGGGAGGAGAGCGGGATGTCCTGTGTGAGAGAAACGAGTACAAGGAACAACGAAGTGTGACCTCTGACGAAAGGCCGAGGGTTCAGAGATGTCTTCCAGGTTTCGAGAGCATTAAAAGGGCTGTGATGCATCACATGTAAGAGCCAGCAACGACTTGCGGGAAGGAGATGGGGTGAAACAGCTCCGTGATTTACCGGCAAAGGAAGTTGTGCAACATTTTTTTATTTCACTGGAGGTTTTCCAGCGCTGGTTCGCGGTCCCCTCCTGCCCCTTCCCAAAGGGCCGGGTCTGCCTCAGGGCCAGCGTGCACAGGGAAAGGGAAGGGCTGAAGATAAGAAGGATTGTTGTAGATAGAAGGGGATGTGGCCATGAGCCAGACGGGGGAGGAGTGAGGGAAAGGGAGAGGCAAGAGGATGAGAGTGGAGCTGCAGTCCAGCATCAGTCAATCAGAGCCTTGAGTGGGTAGCCAGCTTGCTTTGAGTTGCTCACAAACTAAGTGGTTATTAGTTATTACTACTGAGGAAGGAGATTCCTTCACGCATGGTTTTCCCTATGCGTGAATCTAAGGACAAAGCCACGTAAAACAGCTACAGAGAACATTATCCGCTGCATTATGGCAACTTTTCAGGAAGCTCCTCTGTTGCTGTAAAAATCTGAGTAACTTTTACATACCTGTACATAAGGAGTGTTTTGATCAATACTGATATTTTTATAGTAACAGACAAGCTTTTGTTTTTCCCTCAGTGACAATCTGCAATTCATCATTAGATCAGCAACAGAACAAGCTTATGCATCTTATAGAATTGCTGGGCTGCAAAAGTGTGTCTAACAATTTATTGTACGTAAACAGTGAAAGATAATGGAACACTGTGACACAGCTAATAATTCATATTCTATGCAGAATTGGTATTTAAAAAAAAAAAACAAACAGGCTAGCACATTGTGCATCTGTGTGTTTCTATTTTAGTGCTGTTGTCAGAGTAACCATGACACTTTATCCTGACTACTGTCTCTTCTTCTGAGTCTAACAAGATCTGGAAGACAGATGAATACTGATTACTTCAATAAATCTGCCAGTTCTGTGATCTGAAATGAGCTAAGGGTATATACATGACAGTGTATTTCAGGCATGGAAGAAGTGTTTAATTTGAATTGCGAGTGTGTAGCTGCTCACAGGAGCACATTCCATGGTGGCATGTCCTGTCCTACCACATCCTAATCCCTCTCCCTGTGTTTCCCAGGAAAGCACAGCAGCTTTTATTCTATCTGCAGCTGGGAAAAAAAAATGGGCCAAGGAGAAATAGGAATACAATTTCCTCTAAATAAAAGAGAATTTCCCTCTCAAAAAGTGTGTGTTTGGTTTGATGTCCTCTGCCTTGATGCATATTTAAAGGTATTGTGAAAACATTTCTTACACTAAACACACATCCTGCAGTCCAATGGGACTGTGTGGGTTAGAAATACCTGCACTGAAGAGCCCACATTTAGGGTATCAGGGAAAACTTCTTAAGTTATCTTTATTGGCAACTTCAGCAGTCTCTAATTTTTACCATTAGCTTTAGTGTGTAACCACAACTAAAAACATGATGTAGTCTCAAATTTCAACACTATGAGAAAAACTAGATTTTGTTCATATATGTTATTTCCAATGCCAGGCAGAAGAAACCCAGGCTCTAAAGACTCAGACCTTGAATGGCTTCAGAGCCTAAAGGATCCTCTTTTTTTTTCCCCCCTCCAGTTTTAAAGCTGAAGTTTCTTACTTGGAATGAACAATACAGCCTCTACCCATGATCAGTGTAAGATACCAAAAAGAATTCTATCCTTCTATACCACCATAATTCTTCCCATCAGAGAGAAGAGCAACACCACTTTCAGAAAAATCCCTTTCCCAACCAAAATATCAACTTGGAATAAAATCCGTAACTCAACTCAGGCATTCCTAAAGTGTTAAGGAATGGAAATGTTTAATGTAAGCTTTGAGCACATTAGTTAGAAAGTGGAAACTGAGTCTAAATAACAATTAGCACAGAAAGTAAACTGCTTGAATAATACACATATATTGAAATCCTTTTCACAGACATAATGAAATTATCCTTTCCTTCCCTGTGCTGTTTTCCAGCACTTACACTTCTAAACACTAATGATTTCACTCACAAGGAAAGAAATCCAAGATATCTTCTATTTCTTCTATCCAGGGCTGTTCTCCTAACTCCCATATTGCATTAAGTGCTGCTTTAGTGTTTTTCATATTTATCAGCCTTTTGGCTTTTGAGTAAACTTATCCCAACCAATCTGCCTTTTCCTGTTCCTTCCCTATATATCTCCCTATGCAATGAAATTAGCTCTTCCAATAGCTTAACTTTGAATTACTGTCTAATTCTGTTAATTTTGCATAAAATGCCATAAACAGTTGCCTTCTCAGGTAGGCACATTTGGGAGAGTGGCTATCAGCATTAGGTATTTAAGAGAAAACATTGCATCATTTTTGCAAGACTAGAACTGCAAAAGTGACTAAACTCTGCTCACCAAACAGTTCTGTCATACAAAAATCAGACAGAAGGGATTTTGGGTGCGTTAATCAACAAGCTTCAAAGGGATGAAGGAATTTGTAACATGTTGTATTAACTTCTAAGAACTAAAAGAGAACATTGTCCCAAATACTGAGTATATTTTTAAGAAAATTAGTAGGCACTAGAGAAATAGGACAGAATAAAACAGGTGATGAGGAAAAGGAAGTGGCTTAACCAAAGAATATTTTACTCCATCCTATAAACTCTTTTCAGTGCTTCATACTTTCACAGCTTTTTGGCTGGAGCCTGGAAACAGCAAAATAACACTGTGAAACCTCTTGATTAAAAGGGCACAGGAAACATTGTTGCTGGAACCTGCTGTCTCTGTGAGACAGGCACACATGGCAAGCACAGGGACATGTGCAGCAGCCTGATGGGACCTGTATCTCCAGGCAAGAGAATGATCCAGAACACAGACAGTGTTTAAGAACTATTTATTAACACAAGCACATGTAGCAACTTTTCCCCATGGACTAACAGCCTTATCTGAACACCAGTAAGTATTAATCTATGCAAGCAAGACATACCCTAGTTCACTGAGTATTATGCAGCAGAGAGAACAACTAATTTAATGCATTTTCAAGGTGATGTTTAAAGTAGTTGAAAGAAACTAGTGAAAGCCTTACTCATACACCATTATGCAGCAAGGACACATTAGCATGCATTAATGAAGGGCTGCAAACCTTATTTTTGAATTATATTTTTGAGTTTGTATCACACCCTCAAAGGTATTGAGTCAAGTTTTAATATTCCCCGTGGTAGAGACTGCAAGGGTAAATGTGGGTAACTGCATTTAAAAGCATATTTCTTTCACCATTAATATGCAGGCCCAGCTCATGTTGAGTCTGGACTTTCAAATTACATATATTAGATCAATTTTTAAAAAATAGATTTATGTCTAGAATAAGTGCCATCATTTTGTCAGATCTACGAATCCTTAATTTCAGAGAGCTCGCTAATTACTGGTTATCAGGATAGTCTTCATTCACCTTTAGACTCAGCTCAGGTAAGTTATGTAAAATGTACATGTATTTCTTAAGCACCAGCAAGATCAGATGCATGTAAATACACTACTATATATAAAATAAAAATCCTGTAACCAAACACTTTTTCTAACTCTTTGATGAAGAAATATGAAATTAATTAGTCATCCACTTGTACAGGCCAATGTCAGCTTTAAAAGCACATCAGATTCTCTCTCAGTAGTTTACATGTAGATTTTAAGTCCTTTTTTTTTTAACTTCCAGTAAGCCAGAGCAATCATACTAATTTCAGTTTAAAAGAATGGCTTATTTCCTTACACATTACTTAAGATGAAGGTCTAAATATATACATATATATTAAAATGTATATTAAAGCACTAAAAGACATAATTCACTCTTTTTTTTTCACCCCTGAATTAGGGTGGGCCCTTAGTAATAATAACGTTGTTTTTGTTCAGCTTGGATTCATATGCAAATATCAGAGGAAACTTAAAATTTGTTTAGAATATTCTTCCCTTTTACATTGTTTTAATAACAACACAAAATTTAAAAGGTAAAGTAGTTTCAAGTGGCCTTGATTTCATGACTCATTTATTGCAGAGGTTTCAACAGACACCTCAAAGTTGTTGTTCTTGTCCAGCTGTTACTACTGTCTTCTAAATGAGATTGAAACTAGATTAAGAGAAGAGAACTTCTCTTCAAACTAAGGTTTTGGGTATCATTTTAGGATTTTGGTCATGCTAATGGGATGCACAGAAACAGGATGTATGGAACAAGTGACAACCACAAGGTGTTCAGTAGCCTTACTGCAAACCTTGATAAGCTGGGTTCAGGCAGTGCAGAGGCCAAAGCAGACCATGCCATGGTTCCCTGTACACCCCACTCTCCCTGGAAGGGCACAGGATTGTGTTACAACACTTGCTCATCTCTAAGTTCCCAGGTAAAGTCAGCAGCCTCAGCATCAAGTACATCAAGTTGGGAGCTTTTTTGGCACAGGAAAACACATACTAGTAACATCCCTGCCTCCTCAAAGTGCTTTCCCTGTGTTCTTTTGTCTTTCCATCCTCTACACAGCATCAGGAGAAAAGGCATTAGTGGAAATGTGGTGTAGCCATGGTGGCCTCTTGACATCTCAGCCTGCAGAGGGTCCAGGAGACTATTACCCAAACTTCCTCAGGCGTAAGGAAGTCTTCATGACCCTTCACTCCAATTTGTCCCTATCCTTCCAAGACCTGGAATCTGAATATCAGATGGATCTAGTTAGTTTCCCTGAAGCTTTGGCAGCACAGTGGACCAAAGGCAAATACCCTTTTACTACTGCTATTTTGCATTCACTAAATCTATTTGGCTTGTTTTCTATTGGGTGCAGCAGATCTCAGCGTTTAGAATATCTGCAACCTCGCACACAGCAGAAAGAAAAGAAAAGGCCATCTTGTCTCCCAAACATATATGTGACATCAGTGTGTAACAGCTGAAACCAGAGCTACGTTTCTGGGTGACTCCATACTTTCTGTAAACAGCTTTGTAAGTCACTGCAGGAAGAGGATACTATCATTCATTAAAGTGGTATTGGCAATCTGTGTCTCAAAGTCCCAGCTTAGTCATGCATTAAGTGCCCAGTTTCCTCCATATACCAATTATGCACATATTACAGGTATTTTCCAGTTGATATCGACAAAGCTGTCTTGTGCATTGCAGATAACAAATGTCAACATGCACATCTCTGCCTCTTCCTCATCACTGTGTACCACAGTGCCTCTCCAGGGATAAGCCTCCCTCACTTCTACACCTCATTGTTTCTATAGTTCCTGATGTACCTGTTGGCCTCTCCAACACCTTCCCTGGAGTGCAAAGAATTAAGCCATAATAAGGGGACTTTATGCTTTCACACAGCAAAGTAGAGCTCAGAGCTCTGTGTGTGACAAGGTGAAGTAACTCCACAGCTTAAGGCTCTGTTGAGGGAGAAGCTGTCCAACAGGCCAGTTCCTAGGAAGGACCTATTCTGTACAGGACTAGAAACCTTTTACATATACACTGTAATCACATAAATATCATCAGGAAAACTACTCATGTAAGTACCTTGGGCCTTGTGTGCCAGACAAATTACCGTGAATGAAGAAAGGACAGTTTATCTGCAGAAGTCCAAGCACCAACACTCACAGCATCCTTAGGCACACAGGACTTCAGCTGTAGAGGTATGCAGCTAAAATTTTGAATTTCAAGCATAACTGCTACTTGGGGCTAAACTCTGTCAATTCAGTCCCTGCATTAAAACAGAAAGGTACATAGTAAGACTGGTACTACAATAGCAAGGAGCTAAAAATGCAAGTCTCAGCTTTTTAAAAATAAATAAATGAGAAAGTTTTATTCCAAGCAGCCTTGGTTTTAGAAAAACTTTCTATTTATGGCTTGTCTGCATTTTCTGCCCTAAAACCAATCTGCAATCTAATGAACCAGATTTTTTTTATTTCAGAACTCCACATCTTTGACATTAGCCCTTAGTGCGTGATTCACCAGCCTTACAGATTTTAGAATTCAAAGTCTACCCCCAGGAGCCATAAACTAGAAGCAACTAAACCAGAGTTGGGAAGCGGTCTCAGTAATCTGTCCCACTGAAGAGTTTGTTCTCCTGAGAACAGAAGACAGAATCACTAGGAAGGAGGATCTGGCTTCTACCTCATATTCCCCAACTGCCTAACTTCATCTCATTGATTTCCTAACACAGTGAAAAAACTGCCTGAGATTCTTGACTGTACTGCAGAACCACAAAGTATCTGGAAGCCTTACAGGAACACACTCACCACAGGATATCTGCAGTGGGGTTAAAACAGCTATAAAACAGCACTGTTGTCTTCCTGTAGTTCCACAGTAATTATGAAAGGCAGACAAGATCATTCTTATCTTCAGCTGTTGGGTTTTTATGGCAGTGTCACATTGCTGATAGCAAAGTAAATCTGACCATAGTCAGGAGCAGCCTTTCATTGACAAATCTGATTATTTTTTTAGCGTTACTGCATTTAGTAATATATAGTGAATTTCATGAACACGAAAATTAACATTGTTGAATTGTGCTTATTCTTGCTGGCATAGTAAGGTTAAGGGTATTTATTCATCTCTTAATGTTTTTTGTCAGTACAGAGTGGAAGCTACAGAAGCACCTGATGGTCCAATATGGCAAGAGCATACAAAGGAATAGCACTGCATGCCTGGGTTACAAGTTATATCACAGGCTAACTTGAACATAGCATGACACCACATAATTGTTATAAAGCTGCTCTACAGGAAACATTAGACACATCAGGTTGTGAAAAAGCCAAATACCTTTTCTACATACTGACCACAGGTTTATGCAGCATTATGGGACAGTCAGTAAAGCCTAGCAGGGACATCAAGGGATAAGACAGGCAGTATTGGAAGTAACTCCCCCTCCCATGACTTTTTGTTTTTTAAAGAAGCAAACAGTGGTGAGGCTCTGACAGATTACATATGAAACACCTGATCCTGCTCTGCTTGCAAGTTATTTTACTTCTGACTACAAAAAGAAACCATAAAATGCCACCAAGTTAGAGTAGTAATGGTACTTGATTGTCTTGGCAAAAGGTCTTCACAGCCTACAATGTAGTAAAAAATATGATCAATTGGTATTATTTCTGTATTTTATTCCAGTCAAGTTCAAAAACCACCAAACAAGCCACCAAACACCACGATGGAATGAAAGCTTGCATAGAGCAGAGAAGACTTGATGTAAAACTGTGCTCTCTAGTGGAGAAATTTGATTTCGTGCCATGAAAGTTCAAGTCACGCTGATCCCTCCACTTAACCAACAGGTTTTCAGCGCAGAGAAAATATCAAGATTTTCCACAGTATGAAAAGAGTTCAAGTGCCCAATTCAACATATTTGTTACAACTGAGACAGACTTATACTGAGTTACATGACAGATTACAGCTATGTAAGGTTTCTAAATATAGAGCAAGAAAATACCTAAATCCCAAGACATGTGTTTATGTTTGTTTAGATTTTTAAAAATAATGGCACTCTTAATGCAATAACAAATAATTTCATTTTAATTATGTGATACTTTATTATGGACTTATATAATACTCTATACTCTGAGGGAAATAGGTTAGTTTTACATCAGATAGTGCTACTTGGTTTGTATGATGAAAATTAGGATTTTTCTCTAAATAAAAGTTTAATAATAAATTCTCAGTTGGTTTACTTTTAGAGACAAGAACTGACATGATGACCAACTCCTTTATTTCTAGTTACACCACTAATCTTAAACCTACCAAATGGGTCTTTGGGAAACTGTAACTCCTGCTCAATTTGTTTTCTTACAACCCATTTTCTTCATGACATCTGCCCTACCACCCATTTTTCTGGGCAGGTGATTGAATAATTGAATGCATGAACTCAGTACAATAGCAGGTGAATTGGAATCTATTTTTTGTAACAGCTTGGACACTTTATGCTTCCTCAACAGTATGCAGGATTTATCTTCTTTAAACTCTGTCTAACTAGGTGGTTGGAATATACCTGAAGTTAGAAGACAGTAATATGAAAGACTTTCATAAGCTAAATGTGCAGCTAACTATGCTAATTTTAAAATATATTAAAATCTGACGTGCATTTTGATTCAAGAGTAAAGATCTAGCAAGACACAGATATTAGATTTCTGTCATATGATTACAGAATGTTATGATCAGCTGTTGACTGTTATAGAAAGTGATACTCCCCCTTCCTCTTTGGCCCTTAAAGATGAAATGGGGGAGGGGAAGTTATTTTTTGAACATGTACAGGAACACAGAGCTACCTTTCATGTTTTAAGTTCCCTACTGTACTCAGAAAGGCAGCCTAACAATTCAGCAAGGCCTGCAATCTCAATTTAAGAAGTATCACCACCTACAAACAGAATCGAAGAAGTTAAAAGATTTGCCAGCTAGATATTTTTCTAAATGGAAAGAAGTTCATAACTGATGTTCTGCATAGTGCAAGGAAAGAACTTCACTGACTTGCAGCATACCTGGTGCTGATATGGCAGCAATTAAAATACTTGTGTTTAGTTAATCCCCTGCTAGCAAGAGGATGTCCTGAGTTTCTACACTGGTAGTCATAAAAATTTTGAGCTGGGGAACAGTTGTCAGTGATTGGGTAAAAGGAAAACCTTGCTTGACTTCAAGAGTTTTGTCCTATCAGTTAATAGAAAGATCAATAGGAGCTCAGTAATAAACTGTAATTTCAGTATGTCTAAATATTTATGGCTATTTCTTTAAATATTTAGGAAGTGCTGGAACTCTGCAAGACACTGTTTCCATTTACTATTCCCCTGCAACTTTTCACAATATTCTTTGAGAGTGTGTACTTCACATGGTTGTATCACTTAAACCACATGCAAGAAAAAATTCTGAAACAAAGTCATTCAATTAAAGAGCCAGAAACATCAGCAAGATATCCCTTGAAGTCCTGTATGGTTACTGTTAGAGATGGGTAACAAAGAGAGTGATCTTATATAAGTTTAGTTTAAGATTCAATGGTAATCATGCAAAATTAACACACAGTTATGAGCATATTTCAGCACCACTTGAAGTTAACTGGCAGGTGCCATCAGCTGTGTTGCAGTAATACCTGCCAGTCACACCAGTGTGTGTGTGGATGGAGGCAGCCCAGTCACTGAGACACATCTGTTGTTCTAAGTCCCATTTGAGAGTCTTTATGTTTGCATAACCTCCATTTTTAGTTACAAAAGTGTTATCACAGCAAGGCAGAAGTTTCACTGTGTTTTGCAGACTCAGCTAACTATGTTACATTAGTTTGTTCACCATCAAAAGACATTAAAAATACCAAAGAGTTATGCCTTAGGTTGTAAAACATCTAAAAAACAGGTCAAAAGTTTTATGAAAATTACAAGACCATACTTGGCTCTCAATTTAGCCTGTGTTAGAAGTGAAAACATGCAATACCTTCCAATTAAATCAATCTGCATTTCATGAGGGGAGAAAAAGACAGAGACCAAAATCCCAAACAATTCATACTGACTTCAAATTCCATCCTACAAGACAGCTTTGTGAGGTTTTTGGGACAGAGCTAGGAATTCATCCACAGTGACAAATTACAGTTGCCACTACAAACACTACCACAAAAGACCATTTTAAGGATCATTTACAATAACCCCCCTTCAGAAGGTATTGTGCAAAGAACACCAAAGCTTGTACTGACCTATTTATAATTCAAGTACTCTCCCTACTCCATAATAAAGAGGTTTTAGAGAATATGAAAGCACAGTCCAGGGGGTCCTCATAGAGCAGATTTCAGCCTTCTCTCAGTTTCCTACATCTCAACAGTTGCAGAAGTGCCATTTGTGTAGCCACCTTTAGACTTCATGTGGTCCTGAATTGATACAGCCTAGAAAAAAAGTTTATTAGAACATGCATCTTATAAATTCTGGTTGCCAGAGCAATTATTAAAAGCATCAAATTGAAAAGACAGGTGGGCCATGTGTTTACAGTGCTACGTTCCAACTGTAGTAGGGAAAAATAACAACTAAACCCAGGATTATTAAATACTCTTTCAAGTCAGTGTATGAGATGTGTTTTGCTATCCAAAATCCACTTATTCTTACATCCCTCACCCTGGCACAGCTTTGGCTTCAAGGTGATGTGTTATCTGCTCCCAGTATCAAGTGCATCCACAGAATCCATATCCAAAAGGTTCTCATCATATGTAAAGACACTGAGGAAATGGGCACTTCCTGAGTGTATCTCCCACAGCATCTCGTGTTTACAAACCAAAAGACAGTTCTGTTCTGATGCTCTTCTATTGGTTAAAAAAAAAGTCAGGTTTTTCTCTGTCTTACAATTATCTAATATTTTATTAGCTGCCTGCTCTACAGGTTACTGAGTGGAGGTGTCTGCTTACCCAAGAGGTGCACACTTACTGATGTGTAGTCACTGCTCATCTCTCCTGCCCCAACATGTGCGGTGTGTACAAAATTCATTGGCTCTCCGATCATATTCCGGTCCAGTCTCCGACGCCTCTTCTACAAAAAAGAAGATATCTTAGGTCTCTGTTCAGAAAACATGAGCAGCTTTCAGATAGAAACAAGCAGCTGAGATAAAAATAGATAGCCAGCACTGACCCGTAATTAAACCTCACAGCAACCAGGCTGAGGTTTCAGACTGTTTGCAATAAGACAAGATCAAAGTCACTTTTATTGCTGCTAATTACATTTTATCAAAAAATTCATTTAATGTTGGAAAGTCAGGGTCTGAGAACAAACAGTCACACGGTCCAAGCTTCTGGCAAAGCACACATAGTTCAAACAGACTGGTTTTGGCTTTTGCATTACTTTGCCCAAATTAATCAAAACAACAGGACAATGAAAGTGTTTCCTCTGTAACTGAAAGAAAAAATTTCAAATATGACAAAGGTAGCAGTTGTGCATCTACCTACCGGCTGGGGCTGTTCACCATTGCACCAGTTAAAACAAACCAGGAATTCAGTCATTATATTTCTCAGTAGGTAACAAGGTCTTTTTAAGTGAAATTATTTCTCTGGGAGTTTGAGGAGTACAAGGACCAAGATGCAGTTCCTTGAGTGAGTTTAGAAAGGAATTGCTTGTGCAGGTTCACTGGTAAAGATCACAGAATGCATCTGATCAGTATACCTGTAAAGAGATTATTATTTAAGTTTACATTGAATATATCAAAGTTTTGTAAGAGTTATTGAGAAACAGGCAATTCATAAGACTAAAGCAAGACTGTTACATTCTTAAACACACCAGGAAAAGAGAGTAGCATCAATTTAAAATCCGTATGTCCATGTCAGAAATCAGGGGTAAGAACTCTGTGTATTTAATCACAGACAGTAACATAAGTTCTTTACAGAAATATAATAAAAACAATGTTAGAATTAAGTGAGGCCTTGTTTAACAGTCTATAATCTGTCTGTAAGCAGAGCTAGCCAATACTTATGAATTTTTTACTATTTCGAAAGAAACTAACTTTGAACCACAACAGATTGACCACTTAACATTTACAAACTGGTGCAAAAGAAAGTTTGGGCTTTACATCTGATACAGTTACTCTTCTTAGACACAGAAAAGCTTAAAGCAAAGAACCTTGTATAGCTCCAAATAGCCCTTAAAAGAGAAAAGAAGAGCCTTGTATACCAGCAAGAGAAATCATTCATCAGAGCCTGGAGCTTCCCAAAATACACAGAACTATTAGCATGGCACTCCTGAACTGGAGACGCAACCAGGAGACTCACTGACTCCAAGTGCCCTGCAGCCAGGACACAGCCCAACTTTTAGCAGTCACTGACTTTTTTTTTTTTTTTAACATATCTTCCTTCGAATCAAAGCTAGGGCTACAGAGTAGCCTTTCATATCAACTTGTTCATTAAAACAATATTACAACCTGTTCATTTATAAAGAAGATTTTGTTATTTGTTCAAGCTTACAGTTTAACAGAAGTTACAGCTTCAGCAATTCAATCTTTCTGGATGCCCACTAAAGCTCTCACAACCAAACAGCATAAGCTTCCCCCTTCACAGGCATTTCTTATGTAGTCCCACAATTATGTAATTAGCACATCTATTTCTTTCACCTTTGTGGTTTTCTTACACTTCCTCACTTCTCACACTTCAAGCAGATTTCTTAAATTTCTGCCATTTATCTTCCAAAGCATTTGTTATGTCTGTCCCTTTGCCTTAGGTAGTCCATATGATACATTATTGCAGAACATGTCATATATTATTTCATTTTATCCCGGGTGGATAAATTTTTAACCTCTCCTCATCCTCTCACAATGGTCTTTATCACCAGTAGAAGGGACAGTGGCCCACACTACCGTAAGAACATGCAGAAGCCGAAGCTTTTGCTATCACTTCACATGCAGATTTTCTTAAAAATCACAAAGTGTGTCCCTCTGCAGTGATAACCTATTTCGAGAGCAGACTGACTGAGATGACAGCATCCCCATCCCACAGTAAGGGCTGAACGCCTCTCATCCTCCCGCCCTACCCCCCATGTGTCCCTCTCCCTCCGTGGGGCTCGCGCATACCTCGGGGTTTCCTGCAGCTCCCAGGCAGTCCTGCCGGGATGGAGTGTCCTCATTCGAGCGCTGGCACACAGCCAGCTCCCGTCTCGGCAACTCCAGCACGTTCACAGTTCATATTCCTGGGCTATAATTAGTCCCGTTGGCCAAGCAGGAGCGCTGCGCTGCGATCCCGTGCCCTGCGGCGGTTCCTGGGCTCCGGGAGGAGGTGCTGCCCAAGTGAGCTGCGCGCTTCACGCGAGCCCACAGGTGTCAGAACGGCAGAGCGGAGACCAAAAATAGCGCCCTGGTTTGGCGTCAGATTTGTGCAGCCGTGCAGTTTTCTCAGCACTCCCCCTGCAGCCCGTGGCTCACTTCCACCCCTGCGGCAGCTCTGCAGGTGTCCCCTGGCACACGGCGTGCTCAGCGTCTTCCTGTTGTGTTTTACACCACGACGCTTCTTTTCCGCTACATGAGTCAGAGAATCATCCCCCAGGACGGCAGCGTTCGCGCCAGTGCATGGGACACCACCTTGCTCCCGGAGACTCAAGGTCTCCACACTAACTGGGAGAATTTAAAAAACACCTCAGTGTCTCCAGGCTCACTCAGGACTAGTAAAAGCCAACAAGAATCCCCAACAAGGATCCCCAAATCGAGGAGAAAACAACATTTTGTCACAGTTGGCACGCAGAGTAGAATGGGACAATATCCTGTTGTTCTTTCCCTCTGTTTTTCACCATGGCAGCAGTATCATCGAGCAGAGGGGACAAAGGGCCTGGGAAATGGCTAGCACGCGCAGACACGGATGCTGGATCCGATGGCAGGATGCACTGCCCTTCTGGAGCCCGGAGCCTTAAAGTGCCCAAGAGCTTTAGGAAGGCTCAGATTTACTTTCCTGAGCATAACATTCAATTTGTTGTACCATTGCTGTGTATTAAAAAGTATTCAAAATACTCTTCTGTTTTACTTACAAAGTATCAATGGAAAATATTTGCCCGAATCAAAACAAAAGAATCCTCTTTGCACAGACATGAGAGGTGCACAGTGATCCTGATAATTAACAACACTAAACGTGTTTATTCTTCCCAACTTTAGGCTCAAAGTCTGATAATGTAAAATTCTTGGCTGGAGCTGTTAGTGAAGGACAATGAGGGTACAGTTCATGTATATTATCACATATCAGGCACAGGCTGCCATCACCCTGCCCCAATTCATTGTTAAACTGTGATTAACTGAGGCCAGTTGCCATTTTCATTCCAGCTCTATCTGTACTGAGTTGATGTGAGAAGCATATTTCATCCTAATTGCCTCTGTGCTTCTAATTTGTTCATTATCCTTTGCTCATCTGATATCTGTTAAAATCCTCCAACAATTGTATGTTTATATATTTGAATGGCAAGGTGTGGCAAAAAATCAGGATTTGTATTTCAAATACTGGTTTTGAGCACGAAACTTGAAGAGTGCATCTTGCTTGGTAAAAGGTGAGGAGTACAAGACAATAAATGACCAAGACTTTGGAAGAACTTTGGAGCCAAACAGCTAAAATCCTGAAGTAGAGTGAGTTTAACCGCTTGCAAGTAACATCCTGATTTTACCAGAGTATGTACAGATTCCGAACTAAGTTTGGGCTGCAGTCCTCACTACATAAAAATGCTATTATGTAGCATGAATGTATCTCTTGGTTTTCTGCCATCCTGGAGCTTTAGGAAGCTGAGAATAGGGTTTCACCTGAGACCTTCATTAGTCTAGGTGTGTTGGTATTTTTAACCTAAGGAATTTGGGCGTAGTCCCTGAGGAGCTCCTCCTTTTCAAAGACATATATTCAAAGTGCATATATTTAAAAAATAACAACAACCTCCCCAAAAACAAACAAACAAAACCGTCACAAAAAATACCCCAAACCACAAAGGCAGTTCTTCTATTTCACAGTGAAAATGAGCTAAATAACCCTAATCACAAAATGAAAAAAATATATTTTCAACTAAATGTCTATTCCTCCTCAAAAAAGAAGAAAAGTCAAGAGGCCAAATTATGTGTTCCCTTTGGAAGTTAAAAATAACTGCGAAAGAAATCAACTGAGATTTGCCTGTGGTCTTACCAGAAGAAAATTAGCAAAAATCACAAAAGGATGAGAAGCAAGAAAATGGTTGGCAGCACACCAACCACTGGCATTGTAAACATGGTGAACAGAGTTACTGGTTTGTAACTTAGGGAATTTAATGTTACTAAAAATAAATTCAGATTAAATTACCAGAAAAAAAAAAAAATGAAAAAAAGAAAAAGAAAGCTGTGGCGATAAGTTTCCCCTTCTTTATAAAAGGATAAAAGTAAGAAAAGGTGAAGTCCCTCAGGCACAGCCGTTTGGAGGAGTCCGAGCCCCGGCAGCCGCTGCCGAGGGACTCACACAGCCGCCAAGGAGCAGCGCGTGAGGGCAGCGGGGGAAGCAGGGGCTGCTCGGGGCCGTTCCCGCTCAGTCCTCCCCGGGCTCCCGCGGCCCCCTCACGGCCCGGCGCGAGGACACGCCGTGACCTTCACACACGCTGGGCCGCGCGCTCCGCCAGGGGGCGCCCTGCGCACCGCGCGCGCGGCCTCCCCGCCCCGCCGCGCCCTCACGGGGAGTTACGGCTGGCCCAGGCCTCGGCCCCGGCCCAGCCGCCGCCCGGCCCCAGCGCAGCTCCTCAGCGCCGAGAGCCGGGCCGGTGTCCGGAGCGGGCCACCGGCAGCACCACGGCGGAGGAGCCCGGCCGAGCGCCCGGCACTGCTGCAGCTCCTCTCCCGCGCTGCGCCGCCGGAGCCGCGTGGGGGCGCCACGCCCCCGCCATCGGCGCGCCCGTCCGTGGCCGGCGCCGCGCCCAACGAGCGCCCCCCAGCGGCCGCGCTGTAACACCGCCCGGCCTGACTGAGAGCGCCGCAGCCAATCACCGCGAGGCGCCCGCGCCGCGCCGCTCCGCATTGGCCGGGAGGAGGCGGTGGCCGCCCAATGGGCGCGGCGGGGCGCGAGGGGAAGGCGCGCGCGCGGAGGAGCCACCCCCCTTTGCGGAGCGCGCGGCGCGGCGCGGACCGGCCCTGCTGCTGCTCAGAGCCACCATGGCGCGGACCCGCAGTTGACGTTTGGCCTCTCCCCTCTCCACCTTCTCCTCTTCTCCGGCCCCTTCCTCCCCCTGCCCGGGTCCCGGCTCAGGCACGTAGGCGGCCGGTACCGGAGACACCGGGTCCCCCCCCTTCCCAGCCCCTCAGGACAGGCGGTAGGAGTCGGGCCGGGCGGCCGCGGGACACGCCATGAACATCATCATCGGCATCGGCGGGTGAGAGCCGGGGCCGGGCCGGGGGGCGGCTCGGGGGGCGATGCGGGCGCGGGTCCCTTCCGCCGGCCCTCTCGGTGCCGCAGTGCCGGGGGTGTGTGGGTTACCCGGTCCCCACGTGGCGCTCCCCGACGGCCGCGCTCTCGCCGCAGGGTCACGAACGGCGGCAAGACCACCCTGACGCGGCGGCTGATGCGGGCCCTGCCCAACTGCAGCGTGGTGCACCAGGACGACTTCTTCAAGGTGAGCGGGCCCTGCCGGCCGCGGGAGGGCGCGGGGTGACCCCCGCGGGCTTCCGCCCGCGCTGCTGGCGCGGTGCCCGCCCTGCGCCGCCTCTGCAGAGCCTGGCTGGGCCCGTGTGCCCGGCGGATAAGCGCTCCAGCGTGTCCGGGTGATTTTCCGTCCCCATGGAGGGCTGCACGGTGCGCTCGTGTCGCTGGGAAGATAGAGAAGCGAGCGGCTTTATCTGAGCCTCGTACTGTTGGTTTTTATCTGCATGCAAAGGAACCTGGTGGAGGGTGAAGAGCCTCTTTGGTAGCTTCAGGGTTTGAGTCTTGAATTTTGCTTTGAAATGGGTATTGAGCTTCTCGGTAGTTTTCCTGACCAAGTAGGTTTGTTTTTTTTTTTTCTTATTACTGTTTCAGCCCCAAGATGAAATAGAAGTTGAAGATGGGTTTAAACAGTATGATGGTAAGCCTTTCTTACCGTATTTCAAAGCATAACTCAAAAACTTGGAGTATTTTGATTCTTTATGTGCACTGTTTTGTACTGACTGTGTTACTAGATAATATTTAATTACTGCTTAATGATAGCTGTCTGTTTTGTCTTAGTGATTAGTGCATTAGATATGGAAGCCATGATGAGCACCATAAATGCTTGGATAAAAAACCCTGTCAAGTTTGAACGTTCTCATGGGATCAACAACACACTGGATGCCCAGATCTTGCCAGATAAGGAGGGAGGAGATGAAACAATTCACATTCTTATCGTTGAAGGCTTCCTGCTTTACACCTACAGGTAATCAAATACACATCCATACATTTTGACTTTTACATTATGTACTACTGCTGAGTTTAGGTGTCACAAGTCTGAAGGTTGCTCTAGGTACAGTAAATGGATGTAGTTTTACCTCTCCATTTTTTGCTACTGTAACCACCCACATGTCTCTTTCAGGCCACTGATTGACGTATTCCACCATCGGTACTTTCTTTCCATTCCATATGAGGAGTGCAAAAGGAGAAGAAGGTAAATTTGTCTTTCTGAGTTTCCTTGTTAGCCCAGTAACATCTTACTCTGTTCAAGATTTTGTTTCTCCAAAGCTTTTAGATAAGAAGGCATAAATGCTAATGTAGCTGTTTTATTAGAAGATTGTAGCTTCCTTCAGTAAACCAACCCAAAGCTTCCTACCAAGCTATTGTGTTTGTGTATGTAATGCTCAGTTTCTGCACAGACCTTTCACTAGTCTTTTCCCTTGCTGGTTTTCCAATGATAGGGTTCCCAGATCTTGAACTATGTGGGGGTTTACACTTGGCTGTACTGTTGTACATATACAGTGTTCTTAATGCAAATGGAAGGTGTTAAAGTTACATTTCAAGACAAATAAGCAAATGGCTGTTTTACCCAAAGTTCTGCTGTAGCTTTCAGAGTTTACTCATCAATGTTTAGATCAGTCTGTCTTGGGAACTCTTTTTGCATCTTGAGCTCTTTGGACCTGCCCATCAAATTCCAACTTACTTGGGTATTTTTGTGCTTGCAGCTCTTGCTAAATACTGACTTTCCATAAGCTCAGAAACTACATTGGAGACAACAGGCTCAGGCTAGTGTGTAGAGAAACTGAGTAAAATGTCTTTTCTTTGAACTGTAATTACAATACTTTTGAGTAACAATGCCTTAATTTACAGTTCAAGGAATTACACTGTACCAGATCCACCTGGCCTGTTTGATGGCCACGTTTGGCCTATGTATGTAAAGCACAGGAAGATAATGGAAGAACTTGGAGTTGATGTGGGTAAGTCTTTAATGACAAAAGGACTTCATGAGATTGCTTTTCAGACCTGCTCTATACATACTGGTTAGATGCATGAGAAGAGGTGAATGAAGCAGGTGAGGGAGTGTATTTCTCTCATACCAGTCAGGTGCATGCTTTTTAAATTAGGATTTGGTAAGCTTAGAAACATTCAGTTATAGCTCTGTTACTTTACTTTCAGTGCACTTGGATGGAACAAAATCAAAGGAGGAGCTGTTTAATGATGTGTATGGGCAGATCCAGAATAAGATTGAAGAATTACTTAACACCCAGGTAGGTGTTCATGCTTATAACTGCAATTCAAAGGCAACTCTTTCAAAGCCTGTGTTGAAAGTGCATGAAGCTGTAACTTGAAATATGTTCACTTCTATCTTTCTGTTTAGAAATAAGCTGCTGCTGCTGATTCTTGTTTGAAGATGATTCCTGTTTGCTCCACGCTGTCTACCTGACTGCCACTAAAGTTCCAGCTTCTGTGAAGACTCAGCTCTTAAGTTCAACTTTGTTCAACCTTCCCTTGAAAACTGGAGTTCTACATGGCCATAATTAAAAAGCACTCCCCCCTTGTCTGTGATCCTAAATTGTGCTTCAGTTTATTATGTCGTCTCAGATGATCTCAGTCTTTCCCAAGTCTCCTGGGAATTCTTTTCATGATGTTCTTACTGCCATATGTTAAAACATTATAGTGGAACTGATGTGAAGGGGCACAACTGTCCTGGGAGAGTGTGTGTATGTATCCATATACACATACACTGCTTTTACTTTCATTTCAGTGTCTTGCATGAATTTCTATAATCCATATAATTAGGCAGCAGGTATGGTTAGAAATTAGGGTTGATTTTGTTCTTAAAAAATGAGAGAACAGTGGGAGACTTTCAGGCCATTTTACTAGCATTGAATCACTCTTAAATCCAGTGTACATGTTGATCTATTAGGTATTCCAAGAGGGAAGATACTGATCAGTGTGAGACCAGTCCATTTTCTTCAAAAGGGTTTGACCGACACCGAGAACGAGCAGTTACTTCAAGCCCAGATGCATCAGCTTCCTGAAGGGAGCTGGTCCTCCCCAGTATCCCCTAGAAACAGAGAAAGTTGTTTTGTATATCTACTATTGAAGTAGGATTTAGGGACAGTTTTTCTTTATTTCTGTAAGAAATATATTGCTAAAAGATGAGTGACAAGGGATTGTTTTGGAGGTTTGTTTCAGTGAAGTTCTCAGTTTTGCAATGGCTGCCCTTCTCTGCAATTCAGCTCTGTTCTTGAACAAACCCCTGTTACTGTCAAAGTGCCCATAATCCTCAGAAGGTCCAGGTCCTAATTATGACTAAGGATGTAGTTGGTTTGCTTCTATTCCAGGAAGGAACTAAACTAGAACAGTTGGTTTTTTTTCTGACTGATCACAGAAGTGAAGTACGTACTTAAGTAGTGCATTCCAGTAGAGCAAAGGCATCATATCAGCTTTCATATGGTACATGGTTACTCTCTCCTTACTCTGGTCAATGGGAAAGGTCTCCAGAGGCTGAGCATTGTAGTCAAACTCTGCTAGAATCACCTTGTTGTAGCCTGTTACAAGCGGGCAGGAAGTATATCCATCATACTGCAAGGAAAAATACCCACTTCTCATTCAGTTGAACAAAGCCTAAATGCTGAGGTATTACAAGCCATATAGTTAACATTCACATTTCAAAATTAAGTTACTATGAGCCTTCTGCATTTACAGGTTTAATACCAGTGAAGTTGAAAGGCTGCTAAGCTGATTATGGTTTAATAAGCATAATATTAAGCCCCTCTATTTCAAATGTAATTTGCTTGACAACACTGCTTAAATTAGAACTAACCTAGAACAATAGGGCTTTGTGTCACTAATTGTTGGTTACTGTAACCAGCAGAACAGGTGACCAGTAGATCAGGATGAGAACTGGTGTTTGCTTCAACAGGCACAAACAGGATCTTGAATCTAATTGCAAGAATTTCCAGAAGATCACAGGACATTCAGGTCGGTGCCCCAACAAATATTAATTCAGAAGCCATATGTAGAATGAAAGTAAAACCTCAGAAATTTGGACATAGTTACATGCTTATCAGCTGTAGTACAAAACTTTCAATTTAACTCCTTAAAAGATCATGCTTCTACAGGGGAAACAAGTTTGCAAGAGTTCCTAGAGTAGGGATTGTTAGTCAACAGTTTAAATAAATCACCTGCATTGGTGGAGAACCCAGACTAAGCAGCCTTTATGCTTCTTTCAACTCAGAAGTCAGGGAATCAAATAGATAGTGTTTTTAGTGGCAGTCTCAAGAGCATGAATTGTGCAATTAAGTTACTACTCTGACGTGCAGTGTGGAGCAATTTAGCACCCAACTGCTGCTGCAAACCCCTTCCTCCCTTCCTGTTCACATGGTTCAGCTGCTTGCAAGACTTCCTGCATGAA
Source organism: Pseudopipra pipra (assembly GCF_036250125.1). Classification (NCBI taxonomy): domain Eukaryota; kingdom Metazoa; phylum Chordata; class Aves; order Passeriformes; family Pipridae; genus Pseudopipra; species Pseudopipra pipra. The sequence continues at coordinate 10,976,268 of NC_087560.1, read as the reverse complement.
AAGGGGGAAAACACTCAAGATAATTTATCTGTAAGACAAGAGCTGTAAAAAATCCAGGAGCTGAGAGTACCTTTTTAGCTGGCAACTGATTCTTCATTACCAGAGAAATAGTTTTATCAAGGACTCCAGACTGGGCAGCTGCATAAGAGAGAAAAAAAAAAAAAGTACTAAGGCTTTGTTTCAGGTAGCAATTGTCATTACTAAAGCAAACACTAGCAGCCAGGCATTTTGTTGGACAATTCAGCTGCAACTGAACTTACATGTAAGTTTACACTCCCAGATTAAAAGAAAAATGGACTAATGCTTTGGCCTTGCTGCTTGGAACATGCTTAAGCTTAATGAAACTTGAGCTGATATTCTTAGCCTATGCCCATTCTCCTGTGATAGATTATACTTGCTCAGTCTTCACAAGCACTGAGATTCTGGCACACTGAATTTCTTTTTCATTTTGAGTGCTGTGAGGGAAGTATTGTAGACCCTTTTGCTGAAATAGTTGACTTCCCCTTTCTTAAATTACACCAATAACATAGTGTATACCTTTTCTTTTTTTCCACCCTTTTATTTGCCCTTTTTCGGTTGTGAGACCATATACCCAAAGTGTTTTTATAGTGGAATTGGTGGCTACAGGGACAGAACATGTGATTTTTTGATAGTGACTTATCAATTGGCTGACACATATGCATGAGGTGCTAAGATAAAGCAGAAAGTTTTGTTACTGAATGATGATGGAATACAAGAATAATAGTCATGTCATTCTGTGAACACAGAAAATAGAATTAGTTCATCTGTGAGGTATCTGGAACAACAGAACTGTGTGGGTTAGTGGCATTAACATGATTTGTAGTTAACTTTGGTATTTTTAAAAGCTCAAAATTGAAGTCAAGACCTTGGGAGTAGCAAACTAAACAAAAGGCTTACTGTGACTCCACACTTGTCATTACACCCACAAACACACAGATATGCAACTTTACCTACAGCTGCAGCAGTTTTTGATGTTGGAAGGTTGGTGCAGTCTCCAATGCCAAAGACATTAGGATACTTTTTATGTTGTAGAGTTTCCTTATCTACATCCACCCAGCCAGTTGCATCTGAGACAGGACTGTTGATGAGTACAGGAGGTGGCCCCATGGGGGGTGTGACATGAAGCATTCCATACTAAACAGAAAGAAAAGGGGCTCAGTGCTTAATTCATCAGAGCAAACTCTGTGTCGATGTAAGGCAATAAGCACAGTGTGCAGAGAGTGTCTTGGGTTTGTGTTTGGTTTGGTTTTTTAAACACAAGTGTATAGAATGAAAATTTGTTCACAGATTTCAAGCACATCAGTTAATGAACATGAACCTTATCAAGGAACTCCATCTGGACTGGCATAACAGCAATTTGCCTTCCTCCATGCACACCTGAAACATTCCCATGGCATGCAGGACTCCAGGCATAGTTTATGAAATATTTTTTTCTTCTCTCCACCTTCGTTTCAAGCTTTTAAATATTCTGCTAAAATTAGAGGTGGTACTCAGGAAGGAACAGCAGTACACAAAAAAGCAGACATGTTATTATAGTGTGGAAGTTACGTTACAGTACACAAGGAAAAGAAATAGAACCAAACTACAGGTCTGAAAGCTCCTGACCTGATGAACTTCAGTCTCTCCAGGTTTATCCAAGTTTTCAAACACGGCCTCTTGCCTGTCTGCTCGAACTTCCACAAGGTTACGCTTGTAGTTCACAGCAATTTTCCTCTCCTTTATTACTTCAAGCAATGCATCAGCATACTTCTTAACAGCAAAAATTGCACCAAGTGAAGTGTTGAACATGATATTTGCTTTGGAACGTTTTCCTGTCTGCAGAAAGAGATCAAATTAGCCTTTTCTATTAAGAAGCTGTGACAGGCTAGCAGAGACAAAAGAACTATGCTGCACTAGTAAAGAGCTGAGAGAACTATTCATGCAGTTCAATTATTAATGAAGTATTAACATTAGAAGTCTCAGACACAGCTATTTCACACAATGTTAAAAGGCAGACCCTCAAACTGCTTGTGAGAAGAGGTGGCTGCAGTGCACTGAGGAACTGCTGTGTGCAGGTTAAGCATCTGTAGCAGCTTAGCTTTCTGAAACCTTCACTTCTATGCCTTATTCAGGTACTCACCCAGTAGACAATTCATGACACTTATATGCATTTGAAGCCTGACACTTCCACCTGAAGTTGTCTTTTGCTTTCACCAAGCTTGTTTAACAGCCTGGCTAAGACTCCTCCTGATTGTGTGCTCCAAGGAGCAAGCATAGCCACTTCTCAGACTAGTTGAAAGACAAACGGCAACAGGTATCAAGTACTTAAAATAACAAGAATTAGTTAATTCCAACCAGTATTACATTAGTGCAGGACCTGAAGTTATAAATCAGGCTGAGAACAGTTCTATCTGCAGCTCACCAGAAGCTGGGTAAGCAGTTCTTTCCTTATGGATTCTGAATTCTACAAGGCTCTCTGGTATTAAACGTATGCTAAATATTAATGTACAGTCCATTTACCTATCTTCATTATACATTAATAGAAAAAGAAACTCACTTTAAGAATCGTGAGTCACAGTCATTTCATGTGGTTTATATTTGTTTTAAAGACAATATGAAACCCTTAGAAAATCCTTCCTTCCAACTGTAGGGACAAGCACTGGCAGAGAGGGTAAAATACTTACTTTCCTCCAGTATGCATCTGATAAATACATGATCTTCTGAGGAGCCCCTGCACACTTCACTGGAGTATTTGGGAAAGTGAAGATTGCATTTCCTTCCTTAAAGTCTTGTATAGCTTTCCATGTTTTCTCTACTGTGTGAATTGAATAATTGGAACCTATTTTAGGGTGATCAAAACCCTCAGGCAAGCCTTTGATCTAGGAAAAAGAAATGAAGGTTTAAAGTACAGGTGGCAAAAATTTTGTCACAATTGACAAGTATTAAATATAGACTGAGAAAGAGCTATATAAGAAGTTTCTAGCAAAAAAGGAAGTTTGAACACAGGTGTGGTAACTCAGCTGGTTCCTTTTGAAGTGCATCCTTTAAGAAAGGCGAGGGTAGGACAAATTAATTCTGCAGGACAGATTTTACTGACTGCTGTGTGTTCCTCATTCTGTTACATTAGAGATGCTTTGGACTAGAGTCAACATGCCTTATTATCTCATTATTACAGGCTGCCTTTAAGTTCTAGATTTAACTTGCTGCCCCATCTGCTGATATTGCCATAGAGATGCAAAGTTGTCTTAAAATACCTTCCCATGGGTACTTTGGGTTATTACAGAGATCTGTGGAAGTGGTAAAATCAGTCTTCTGGTTCATTCATTCAGATAATGTTCAATATCTTGCAGTAAAAAAAGTACTGAAAAGCCTTAATGAATGTATGTGATGCTCTTAAAGCTAGTAAAAACATGATTACTGTAAAACAAATACCTTTTCATAATGCAGACTAATTCCAAGGGCAATTATCAGATACTTGTAAGATACCTGTTGTGTAAGGGAAAAAAAAAGAAGTATTTAGACAAAGAAACCAAAGCATTATCTGACAGCAATAGAGTCATAACGGAAGGAAATCTAGAGAGTATTAGTAATATAAGTTAAGCTCTAAGCATTCTAGTTAAAATGCAAACTGCATTACACACAGCCTTTGCTATACACAAATATCTGGAGCAAAACATCTGAACATCTTTTTCACCATAAACAGGGCAAAGACTTATGATAATATTTTAAGCTGATTCTATTCTAACCTAGTTACCTACCAAAATTTTTATCAGAAAAAGATTTTAGGGTCAAATACTTCTCATAAGACTAAGTGGAATTTCCCGGCCTCCTCGATGACAGAGGTCTCAATAGGCAGTTCCAAGGGGATGGAAAAAACTTCCTTTTTTTTTTTTTTTTTTTCTTTATGTTTCTACCTTGATATCATTCTCCAGCCAGACACAGTTCTTATCTGGATCCAGTGCTGTAACTCGAGATTTGATCCACTCCACACCTTTGGGCATTACACTTCCCGTTGGACGTGCAGAAGCCGCCAGCTGCTTTGCACCACCACCAACCAGGGTCCACAGCGGCTGATAGTAATGAGTCTGAAATAAAAGTCCAAATGGACATTTAGGAACCGTTTAAAAAGGCTTCAAGATGAAGGCACATCACTCCACAGGGGAAGCAATGTGCCCTTAATGTTGTATTATTCTCAACAAAAGAAGCTGTATAAATAACCGAGAGTTTTGCATGACAAAGCTGGAGGGATGCAGACATCTCATGGAGTAACAAATTTCATGCAAAGCCTTTTAAAAGATAGTTAGTTGGCTTCCTCTCCACATTTAGAAATGTGGGACTGGAGGGGGATGAGAATCAGACCAATCTGGTCACATATGTAAAAAAAAAGCTTATTCTTTACAATGCTTTACAGCTGATGGAGACTCACCTTACTTGGCTCAACAACAGCCACATTTCCTGCTCCCACTTTCCTCTTCATCCGAGCACTCATGGCAATTCCACCAGCACCTCCACCCAACACCAGTACTTCATAGTAATCCTTGGCAGCACACCTGGCTGCTGTATGTAAGCCAAAGGAGCTCATCTTCTGTATCCCTGATTTCAGCAGCCATACACCAGGATGGAAACAGGAACAGGAAGACACTACTCCTATTGCTGACATCTTTCACTAGGTGGGAAGCTACGAGATAAGGAAAGGCATCAGTAACAATCACAGAAGGTAGAATTTATTTATATGCTTGGATGAGTCTTCAGGGCAATAATTATAATACCAAACCTTTTGTTGCAGTTAAACCACTAATTTGAAAATGGACTGTAATCAATTTGGGAAAGAAAAAAAAAAGTCCATCATGGCCTCTGCCATGAAACTGAAATTTCATACAAGCAAAGGAACAGTTTCTGGTTATTGTAGCAAGTCCATCTGATCCTATAGCACAGGCAGTGCATATGCTGTAACCCCAGATGCAATATTACAATCCTGAAAAGATAAGCGCTGCAAAACCAAACAAGAATTGCAAGGTGGTATAGATCACTGAAATACTGAACAAGGAAGCTGTGTGAACATACTGTGTGCCATCCCACTAACTGTAATGTGTCAGCCAAACACACCTTTACATTTGTATTTTAAAGTTAGGATGTACCAGCACTTGCCCCTCCTCACTGCCTCTCGGGGTGCAAGCCCTCAGGGTGAGCATGCCAGGTCCTATGGTGCTTTGAGCAAAGGCATAGTGAGCCCTAAGCTTGACAGGAAAACAAAGTTACAATGAAACAAGAGTTTACATCTTCCTAAATCTGAGATCTTTGAGTATGTTCAAAATACTTGGTTCTCTATCCATGGTCACCTCTTTGCTTTTGTATCAGCAAAGTAGCTGGAAGCAAAGGTCAGAAACCCATACTTGTCTTGCTAAAGCTGTCACCTGGCAAGTGAGAGCCAGGACTCTAAAGTGTGATATATCCTGGCAATTGTAGCACTGGATGTGCAACTGCATTACCTGGAAGACCGTCAAGATTAACTCATAAGTCTCCCTCCCGCTGCTAGAGGGAACAAGAGCTTTTCTTGTTCTAAATCCATTGTTTGCACGTGTTTGCACTGAATATCAGATTTTAGCTTTTCAGTGATATAACAGGTATAAACTCATTTTAATTTACTTCCTTGTTGCCACATTGCCAGTAAAGAATGAGTAAGCATTATATCATGAAAAGCAACTTATGACAAGACTTTCCTGTGTTCTGTACTTACTCCCCTTTGCTTAACTCAGAGTTACAACTAATTTGGGACTGAGAGGAGAAAATCTCAGAGGTGTCCACTATAAAAAAAAATTAATCGTTTTCTTTTACAGAAGGTTTCCAAGATGTAGACATTTTCTTCCCATCCCCTCTCCATTCAGAACAAAATGCCCAACTCCAGGATAAGTTGGTTTCACTTTAGGAGGCTGTTTGTCATCTGTCAGTGCAGGCAGCTGTTTAAAAATGTGGACAGACTGCACATGCAAGAGGAAGAAGTTGTTGTTCTCAGCCTAGATATAAAAGTTATCTGATGAGGATGTGTCCCGTTCCTTCCAAATCAGAGAGACGAACTGTGAAGAGAAGGTTTTGAGACTTTCGTTTGAGAGACAGTTTTAAGAGCGACATCCTGTTTGTGGAAGCTCATGAACACAGAATTTTGCTCGGGTTTATTATGCACACAGAACATGTCCAGTGGCCTGCTGGTTGACAACACACTCTGGACCAAGAGAACAAGACTCCATTTTTGTAATGCTAACTAAGGAATAATCATCCTCTCTGACCACATAGATTTTTATGTAAGTATGCTTCTAAGCACACACAAGATGTTCCTTAACTAACAGCAGTGTAATTGATGCAAATGCTGCATTATGTTGCTTCTCAGTGGTTTCAGAGTATATAGAAACAATCATTTGTAGATAGCTGTTTTAAAAAGAGCAGCAAAACCCTTCCTATTAAACTCCCAAGTCAGGCAGCAGCTGGACAATTGATTCAGTCAACAACAACATCAGCTCTCTCCTTCAGACTCAGGAGACAGAGGAACAGGGGAATTACAGAACTAAAATTAAGGTAAAGGAGAAAATTCACAGCTAACCTACTGAACTGAGCTGAAATGTTATGCATTTAGAAGACTGCTTTAACAGATAGCACACTTATCCTTCATCCTTTAAACTATGCACAACAAAACATGACAGTTGATATTGGCCTTATATAGCATGAAATTACATTCCTAACCAAGATCCATAAACGAATCTCAGAGTACTGCCTAGAAAGGCAAAGCCTGCAGTACATTTCACCTTATCAAGGGCTCTACTTAGCCTGGGACAGTTCTGCTGTTTAAAACTCATTCTGTCCCCAGGAGAGGTAAATCTGTTCTACAAATACTTTCAGGACACTGTGGTTTGTTACAGCACTGGCACTATCTCAACTAGTGCCCAGAACAAACAGTTAACTGCAGCATGGCAGTTCATGCAGAGACACTCGGGACAACTACACTTTCTTCCTCTCTGGAGTACCTCCCATGTGCTCAGCTCCCAAGCCTGACAATTTTATCGAGCCAGTTCATGAACAATCTCTTGCAGGGAGTTGGAACAAACGAAGTTAGAAAAGTCTCACTAACAAGATCATTGTAACCATTCTTTAAACAGTTGGCCCCAGATTAGCAGTTCAAACATTCCACCCGTGCACTTGTGAGAGCACAGAATGCAATCCCTCACCCCGCTGCGGAGCCTACGAGCCCCACAGACCAGGCTCACGGCACCCGCTGCCCCTCGCCCTCCCGAGATCAGAGGCACCCGGTCCTGCAAGGCTGCCCCGAGCAGGGGCACAACCCCGGGGCTGGGGCACAGCCCCGGAGCTCGGGGGACAACCCCGGGGCAGAGCCGTTCCCCCCACGGCCCTCCCGCCGCTCCCTCCCCGGCCCTCCCGCCGGGGCGACCCCGCCACCTCCGCCCCCTCACGCCGCGGCCGGGCCCCTCTGCCCGGGGCGAACCGAGCCCCTCCGCCCGGGCCTCTCCGCTCCCTCCCGGCGGGACTGACCCCTCGGCCCCGCTCCCGGCCCCGCTCCCGGCCCCGCTCCCGGCCCCGCACTCACCTGCTGGCCGCGCCGGGCAGAGGCGGGGCAGGACCCGATGAGCGGCGGGGCCCGGCGGCAGCAGCGGCGGGGCGGAGCTCGGGGCAGGGCTCGGGACAGCGGCGCTGCCCGGCCGCGGGCAAAGGCCGCGCTCCGGCCGGGAGAGCCGTGCAGGGCCGGGCCGGACCGTGCTGGGCTGTCCCGTCCCGTCCCGTCCTGCCCGTGTGTTCGCAGCCCCAAGGAGCCCCCGAGCTGCTGAGCCGGGCCAGGTACCGACCGCACCCACAGCTCCAAACACCGCGCTTCTCTTTAAGTTTTGAAACTCCAGTCCTAAAGAGAAGAAAATGGTCATATTGTTTTTTTTAAAACATGTATTTTTAGGATTGTCCTTAAATATTAAAATATTTTCTTTATGCTCCCATGCATATTTCCCCACTGACTTCTTACACAGATGGTCTGTAATTTTAATTAAAAAAAAAATTACTTAAATGAATACCATAACTTAGAAACAGAACTCACAAACCAAACATGAAGAGAGTACTCACCTGTAGCACAGAGCCCTCCTGCAGCTGCAGGGAGTGCTGCCTAAACCTTCCCAAGACAGCAAAGTCCAGGCAGGATGAGAGGGTGGGAGCTGCTGTGCAAGGGCTGGGCACACACTGCCTGGGCCACTGGCACCCCAGGGTGGCTGTGGGAGCAGTGGATAACATTCCCTGTTCTCCAGGCAACCAGGCTTTCCTGGAATGCCCCATATTCTATTTCCTTTCATAAACCCCATGACTTGACATCATGGAGATAAACTGATAGACAGGAGCAAAACCAAGAAGGAAATACTGATATATCAGGTATGGCCAGCATCGGTGCTTTGAAGCCACACAACACTGCATGAACAACTTGGACTGTGAACCCCAGTTAGTCCCAACCTCCCAGCTATGTTGTTGTCAAGTTACTGCCTGAGGGAAAACAGTTAAAATTCTCCAATTTTCCACACCAGCACTGCTGTGACTCTATTAGAGTTGTTCTTCCCATCAGTTTTAGTTCGATCACCTGTGTAGAGAAGATCTGAGAAAACCGAATTTGTCACATCATAAGAGTTCTTGGCTGCGCTGGTATCACAAAGGATGGGTTGAAGACACAACAGTGGTGGTGGGGGGATGTCACTGTCCAGTTTTGGTACCTGTTTTTCTACTAATTGACTGAGAAGATTAAAGTAAGTATAAATATACTTAAAATTACTGGAAAGCAGTGACATTTGGGCCAAACCCAACTCTTTCCTTCACCTTAAGCTTTGATTTGAAAATAAATAAAGAAATAAATAAATCAAACCATCTTTGCTACCTTCACATACTGCCTCACTGAGAAACTTAGTGTGTAATGTTCTGCCTGGCATGAATAGCCATATTAATATTTACTCTGCTATGATTTGTATTCTTACAGATTTACATCACTAACTGCAAGTCCTGCACAGTTTTTAGCAGGAATTTAGTTATATTCACATAATGAATCCAACAAAGATCAAACAAGCAATCAGATTTAATGAGGTTTAAAAAAACCTGACCCCTGCAAGGTGAGACATTAAAGCACCAAGCTCAGAATTAAAATAAAGAACAGCCAGCAGTGTTGCAAAGCAAGCAACTGTGGCAGAAAGTGTCTACTGAAGCATAATTCAGAATAAATCAGCCAGAGAATTCTCTCAGCTGCTGGAATTCCAACAGAACAGCTACAGAAACAGCCTTTATGTTATTATTTACGCTATTATCATTTAGGTCACAGCACACAGAGGAAAACCAGCTAAAATATTCTGTAGCCATTTTCCAAAAGGAAACAAGTATTCATCTTATGAATATCCCTAGTAGTGACAAAGCCAGATTTCACTGGATTAAAAATTGTCTCATGCAAAGCTGTTCAGTTATAGGTAGGGAAACCCAAATGAAGCATCCGGGTTAACAACAGCAAAGATAAAAGCATGGGAAACCAAGATTCCCCAGTGAGCCATGGTAACTCCTAAACTTGTAGAACCTCACAAAATAAAAATTCAAATAGTTACTGCCCAGTTAAGTTCTTACTTCTGCTGCTGTGACTTGATTGTTTAAAAACAAGTGAGTACACTGAGTATGAAATAGCACAAAAAACCCCAAACTTGTTTTAATGCTGTCATTTTATCTGTTTCTAAAAAAATGCAGCTAACTACACCTTCTCACGTGGATAGGACAAAAATTCAGTAAGTAATGTCTAATACTACTGGATTTATCTACTTGACAAGTAATTTTTTATAAAATCAAGCCAGACTAAATGTATACAGCAATAGAATTACTCATTGTAGCTGTGCACGTTACTGCAAGAACACAAGTTTAGATGCCAGTATTGTTAAACTCCTCCAGTGCAGTGTTTACTTTTATGCATTAAGACATAAGAGTATTTGGGAGAACAACATTCTACAGAGATAATGAATTGTAGTTTTGACCAAAGTAATTTAAAAGCTCATTAATTAAAGTTACATAAACTGAACAAACTTCCCCCTATATATTTTTATTCATGCCTTCCCCTTTATTACAGAGAGGTAATTTAGTAAAATTAGTTCCTTATTCATAGAAAAAACAGATTTTACTATACTTTTATAGAAAAAGTTAATCAATTACATTTTTCTGTATATGTATGTGATTCCTCAGGCAAGCACTGTCAGCTTTTCTTCCTCCGATCACAAATTATTCCAAAGAAATGCTGAAGTGTGCACTTGCAAAGGCATCAATTTCTATGCTTAGAATTCTCTAGTTTCAGTAAAAGTAGCCATGAGTTTTAAAACAAAACAAAAAAACCACCCACAGTTCTTCACAGAGAGAGATTACAACTTGACACAGTAAACTGGATTTAGATGAGGGAACACAAATCAAGAAACACCAAAGGAGTTCAGTCCTGATTTGGATACTGAGGCATTTAGTTTTATGTTATACTTTAATGAGAACTGTTTAAATTCCCAGAATCTGATTTTCAAATTACATTACAAAATAAAATATTTAAACAACATTTACTTATGTACATTCTGCTCCAAAAAATGGACTGTGGAAATTCTTTACATTTCTCTTAGAAATACATACAAACCACAGCACAGGTCAACAATCCACTGGCAAGTAAAAGACACAAGTCAACTTAAGGGAAAAATACCTGTGGAAAGTTTTAATCTATTACTGCTTCAGTAACAGCATTTCAGTGTCTCTTCAGACTTTAAGCAGGCTTTAAGTAGTTTGTTCTCCTTGCCCCTAAATTTTACCCCAGTTTACCTTGCATGTTGGATGGGTACTTGTTAGAAAAAGATGACAAATATTAAGAACAGGAAATTAGGAGAAAATCACAATACAGAAGAATCCAGGCAGGTGTACAGTGTGTAAAAGTAATCTAAAACAGAAGAAAAAATAAAATTGCCTGTGCCTCTCTGATACCTTCCTATACATATTTTATGGAAAACTTTAGATAGCTTATCCTTTATCTTACTTCAAAACACACCACTTACATTACCACTTAAAAAATAACACAGATATAAAATAGCTAGTTTGTTAGACTGTAGGAACAAATAGTTTAAAGCTCTTTTACCAGTCTAGACAACATGTACATTCATTGGAATGGGAGTTCTCACCAAGTGCTGCAAGACAAGAATTACATTCAGAGAAATGGATATCAACCTCCATTCAAATTTATCATCAGTACACAGTAATAATCATTAATTTGGGTAAGGACAGCATAACAAAAATTCTCTTACATTGCCCCAAAGTGCAAATGATTCATTTGTTAAGGAAAAAAAATTAAATGCAATAGTTTTCCTACAGGAAACTGAAGTGGAAATTGTTTAGTTTTGGTTATGTTTTATTTTCTCACACAAGACAAAGAAACTGTAACTTCTAATCCCACAAAAAATATGCTTAGATGACATTACAGAAGCAACAGTTCCCTGGTTTGACTCAAATGTTTGTGGAAGCACAAATTCATCAATCTCTGCATTGTGCACACATCAATTTTGACAATCTTTCGTGTTCTGCTTTCCCCCGTCAATCAATTCAGCTGGGAACTTATTCAGAAGTTACTTTAAAACTGTTTTTAAGCTACTTGATGCCAAAAAAATAAGATTGCAGCAATAAAGTGAGTTTTTAGGCAAATACACTGGAAGTTTCTTCAGATCGTTAGAGATGGACCAAACTAAGGCTGCACAAAAAGTCAGTATTTGTGATCAAAGGCAGATCCCAACTGCCTGAAACAAGGCAGTTTCAGTGAAACAGGCAGCCACTGAAGATCAGTGATGAGAAGGGAACTTTAACTGGTATTCTGTATTTTGTCTGAAAAACAAGTCATCAAATATCTCTCAGAATTCCAAACACCAGAAGGACAAATGAAAAAAAAAAGATATTTAAAATTATGATGCCTAAGTTCTCCAATATACATATACATAAAAAATTAACTTACGTTATAATAGTATCAAACTGCATAGCATTACAAAAGAAGGCAACTTGAATGGCTGAAATGAAAAAATGTGAATGTTAACAACACTATTATTACCATTCTGGAATTTATAATACCATAGGGTATTACCATAGGCTGCCAGTAACAGCTATAGCCCAGTTTATGCAAAGTCTGCCTTAATTCCAGAGAATGCAGAAATCATTAATTCAGACAAGTTGTTGCATGCTCTGCTTTCATGTCCTCTTTGCAGGTTTTGCCGTTAACTGTTTCTCTCTTTCAAGTTCCTTCTCACGTTGCTGCTCTCGTTCTAGTTCTTCCTTCTGCCTCTTTTGTTGCAGCTTAAGTGCTCTTTTCTAAACAGAAAGGACAAGAAAATAATTGTAGGTTTTATAGACATATTTAAGTTGGAGCTACCAACAAAATCCCTTCCCTTCTCCAATCCACCCTCTTTACGACCGAATGTTGCAGGAACTGTTCATTTTTGCTTCATTCCTCCCACTTGCAGCCTACTGTTCAGAAATGGCAAGTCTGATCTGCACTGGGAAAATGCAGACTGGATTCTCTTCAATCTCACTAAAAGTCACCCTTTGAGTATACCAGACAAAGCGATTACCATGCAATTTATTGCCTCCAAGAGAAAATCCTCTTGGAGGAAAATCCTCCTCCTTCAGCATACTGAAGGACTTGCCAGAATGTAACCTGACTATACAGCACAAAGTCAGTGAACTTACACTATTGTTACTGGTACATTAAATAGAAAGAGCCATTCTTACATTTATGACAATCTAGTTTTCATTAGAAAGAAACTGAAACAACAAAGAGAACTGGTTGGAATGGAGTGGTTTAAGTGACAGAACAAAGCGTGATTCTTATACCAACTAAACATGATGAAAACACTGAGATTTACTAGTAGTTCAGAGGTAAAAGTTGCTTAAGCAGCTTTAGGAGTAAGTGAAAGTTTAAAAACACACATGGCTTGGTGCTACTGGAAACATCCTTTCAGATACAATTCTATTTTAATCAGAACTTTCAGCATGCATCCAAAAGAAAAGCTAGAAGTCAATAATACATAAGAAATTATCTATACTGGAAAGTAAAAATATTTATTTCACTCACTTTTAACTTTGACGTCTTCTCATGGATCATCATCATTTCATTTCTAATATTCACTAACTTGTTGTGATAGTGTTTAGCTTCTGAAAACTTAAAAAACACAACTGTTAAAGCAGTGACTGTCAAGTTGGAATGGTTGTTTTATAAAGCTACACAGCCAAATGGCAATCAAAAGCATAGTGATTACCAGAACAGTTTGCTAATGCATCAAATATATAAATTTATATATTACCTGTATCAATATATACCATATCTCAACAGGGATACCCAGTAATCTACCAAATTAAAATTCATCATATAGAATAAAAATATTACTACTCCATGCACCATATATGAGTTTTCATGCACCCCTCCTGCTAGTTTTGGGAGGTGCACAGAGCTTGGTCCTGCCAGAAAAAGGCATACATTTGCTTTGGCTGCTGGCTTTGAATGACTAGTCTTACTAGAGCCTGCCCTCTCTTCCCAGTGCCCTTCCTATTTAAGAGAAATATGCTGGTTCCCACCCTCTCCAGCAACAATTTGTCCCAAATATCTGAACTGGTTGGTTTTCTTCTTGTAGGCCACTAAGAACAAGGAATATACACAAGTTGCTACTAATGTTTTAGCAAGAAAAACCTACACTAATAGGGATTTAAAAAGGCATTTGTTGGTACTTACCAAAGCATTGATTTCAAGAATGGAGTTACACTCTTTGAATTTAGAAATTTCTTGTTCTAATGTTTCTAGTAATACCACCTGGTTCTGTCTAAAACAAAAAAAAGATGCATAAACCCAAAGTAAAGCAGCACACATGCTTTTCAACCAGCTCTTTAAATAAATAGGACTTTTGATCATAACAATATAAATACACACTTCTCAATATCAGATTCTTCTTATGCATTGCTAGGTCATTTCAATAAAGACATGAGTAAATGGTTTTAGAAAATTCCCAGCTGAGTACATGAATTCATCTGGCATTCATTTGGATGAATACCCAAAACCCCCTGAAGAGGCACTCTCCAGGCTGCAGTGGTTGAATGAAAGGAAAAACAATTAGCTCTCGCCTTTCCACTTGGGTGCCTCTGCATTACACTGCAGGACCAAGTCATTTCTGTATAGAACTTGTGTGGATCCTTGGTGCTTATTAAGGATCCTCCATCCCACACAGATCAGCTCAAGTCTCTCCAGACACAGGCTGTCCTTGGCAGCAGCATAATCACATCATGTGTAGTGAAACCCAAACCAATGTACCCTGTAGAACCTGAGATGGATCTGTGTAAAGTCCTTTGCAGTATCTCTGTACCCATGGCAGACCCAGTCTGCATTTGAAATCAGCTACTCTCAGTTATCACTGAGATATCAACGTACAAAGAATTCTCATCTATTTAGCTTCTTACTTATATTTTTCAAGTGTAGCTTTTGCAACGGAGATTAGAGACTGGACAACAAAAAATTCACTGCACTACAAGCTGCTCTGAATACAAACTGCATCTCTGCAAGTGACATAAATCCAGCTTTCAGCAGACTTTCCACTACAGATGTGAACAAGTGTTTAAGAAATCTCCATGTCTTCTGCTATACCAGCTCAGGGGATTTCAGTGTTCTAACGTTACACATTCTTCAGTCAAAGTTCCTACAGGCTACATGGCAGCTTATACACCACCAGTACTCCTGCAGAGCACTTAACTGTTCATGCTGCTCCAGTCAGGGTACAGAAATGCTGTGATAAACTCTATTGCAGTTAAGGGGAGCTGGGACATTAAACTGAAAAAAGTGGCAAACAAAGTGTGCATGTCTATGAAGTTGGTTTTAAAAATCTGCTTACGTAAGTTCCTGCAGTGCTGATTTTGATCGCTGAAGATCAGGCAGATAATGGGAAATCAATCCTTCAGTCAGCTGCTCCACAGCTTTCTCATCTATTAAAGGCAGATCTTCTACTACTCCTTCATCTGGAGATGCAACACTAGGGCCTAAAGCAAAGAATAGCAAGGTTGAATGCAACAGGTCAGTTGTCACTTACAGCAGCTACATTTTCTTGTTTAAATCAAAAGTATTTCAACACTAAAGTTACAATTCTCTGCACTTTATCAACTAAGTTGTGCTTCCTTTTTCCTCCCTCTCTTTATCCCTTCCTAATTCCCAGTCCTATATCACGAGCTTCCTGGTGAACCCTTTTGTCTGAAAACCAGCTGAATAGAAAGAGGAGAAATAAGAATATTCCACAGACATCTTACAAAAAAAAAACCCAAATGCTCCAGGCTACTGAGGAAGAAAAGGGGCAACATCAGTTGTCCTGGCTATGCATCAAGATCTAAACATTAACATCCCCCCTTTGCTTTTAAAGTCAGAGAACAAACAAGGCCTTTGGAAGGTCTTCGCCTGTCACTCAAAACACAAGAAGACCTCCTTGAAACACCACGTGCTGAACTCCAGGACTTTGCAGGAGCTGGTTAAGAGCTACTGTAAGCTCCGTATTAGCGCGTTGTTATTATTTATTGCGTGCAGAGCTCTTGGAAGATAAAACCCTTCAACCCGCAGGCCCCACCGCCTGGGGGAGAACGACGGCAGCAGTGCCCCCTTCGCCCCGAGGGAGCGCGGCCGCAGGACCGAGGGCGGCCCCAGTCCCCCCTCAGCCCCCGCACCCGCCCGGCCCGGCCCGGCCGCCCCTCGCGTACCCAGCGAGCGCCCGGGGCCGCCCGCGGCCGCCTCCTCCGGCCGCTCCGCGTCGCTCATCGCCGCCGCTCCGGCCGCCCCTCGGGCACGGCAGGGCAAGGGCCGAGCCCGCGGCGGAGGGAGGCGGGTCCGGTGCCCTCACCGAGCGGGGCGGACCGGCGACCCCGGCCCCGCCGCACCATAGAGAGGAGCCGCCGTGCCCCGGGGAACGGGACGGCGCCGGGCGCGGAAGTGATGTGAGAGTGCGGTAATGACGTGCGGGTGACGAGGGTGACGGGCAGTGATGATAATGACGTGAGGGGTGACAGTGACAGGGCTGACTCCGGGAGCCGCCGTGGGGCGGTGCCTGACCCGCCCGGGGCAGAGCGGCGGCCCCGCGGGAGCACCACGGCTCAGCTCAGCCCTCTCTGCTGCCGCGGGGAAAACAGCGGAAATCACCGCAGGGCGGCCTTTCTTCGTCCTCCTGTATTTGATAAATCTGTATGTTATTCTCTAGAAACCATGCGGACTATGCACTACTTGTAGCTTTTGTTTCTTAGGAAATACATAACCGGCTTTTGTATATGCATCTGTCTCTGCATCTCCCTCAACAGTCGTAAGAGCAATAATAACTTGCATATATATATATATATATATATGGATATGGATATATATATTTAATGAAAAAACCACTTTAAAAGGTGTGGAAGGATTTATATTTTTTTTCCCCTCTTTTACCTGTAAAGATCTTTCCAGGAAATGCAGGTGCAACTATAGAAAGAAACTGATGAAGGAACCACTCAGAGTGTTTTTGGAATGCAGTATTTCCATAAACCCCCAAACCTTCAAGATTAAATTAAATTAAGGCAGTCCCCCTGATGCTCTTCAGAAACAGACCAGGGCAAAAAACGGACTTTTGAGGTGATCTGTCAGCCTTAAAACTGACATTTTTAACAGTGAGATTGTTGCAAATTAATTTGTAATTTTCTTCATATGTATATTCTAATCAACTGTTGATCACAATTCTGTCGGTATTCTGTCATCAGATTAAAAACGTTACACGTTTTTCTTCCTTTTTCTGCTTTTACTCTAAAAAAGAAGCAACAACAGGAACCTGTTAACTTAAATTCTGAATTACAACTGGTTAGCAACTTCAAGTTTCTTTTGGTGGGGGGAAAAAAAACTTTTATTGAAAGTTTCACTGGGAAAGACTTCTAAGCTTCCAGATGGAATTTTTAGTAAAAGCAAGTGAGATAATGATTCTGAAATAGTCTCACTTGAGATGTGGGAGTTTCAGATTTGTGCTCCTGCTTTGCCTGTTCCAGGCCTTCCCACGTCTTGCAGAAATAGACTAAGGATTGGAATAGAAAACTGGTATCTGGTTTTCTAGATAAATTAAAATTTAACTATTTATCAACCCAAATGCTCCAAAAAAGAGACCGACAGAAAGCCCTTCCTGATTCTTTTCCTCTGCAAAATGTTCTCTGTTTCATAGTAACTATTATCCAAGTGCCATGTATATACCACTGTAACACCAAATAATTGTGTTTCCTTTTCATTCATCTTGTAGCAACTGTGTTCAGAATCCTTTAATGCAACACTGTCACATACACATTTTGGATTTTACTGTAACTGATTTAAGCAGGTATGTAACACTGTCCCACCCTAGAAATCTGAGTGAAAATGGAGTTAAGTTAGCTTGAATTGTATAGCAAATAGGATGTTTTAAACCATCAGCTTTGGAAGTGCTGCATGACTTCAGGGATGGCAGCATGAAAAGGAAATATTAAATAGGTAACCTTTTAAAGACTCTCAGTCCTTATTAAGTAAACGAGACTACTGAAAAAGTACAGCCTTGGCTGTCACAATAAAGAAATGGAGTGTAGCTGGCTGTTACAAAAGGCTCTGTTCCACAGAGGTTCATCTCACCAATGTATGACCCGGTTATTGACTTGGCAAAGAAAAAAATGTGGTCTTAGTTATTCAGTAAAAGGCGAGCTGGCAAACCTTGAGGTACTGGTTTAGGGTGTTAAAGTGTTAAGTCCCCTCAGATTAATACCCTTACTCAGTGCTGGAAGTTTCTGTTCCTGTAGAAGTGGCAAAGTCCCAGTGCAAAGCCCAACAATTTAGGAGTCTTAAGAGCAGTTGTTTTGGTGGCTCCTGGAACCTGGCTGTTCATGCCTGCGTGTCCTCGCTCACTTGTGCTGGTACAAGTGGTGAAACTGTTGAAACACAGAGTGAGTTAAATCACGCAGAGAGAACAGAAATGTTAAAAATGCATGAACTGGAACACAGCTGGGAGCACTTTCCTAGGCTGGCTTAACAGGTTCCCAGCCTTGGCTGCTCATGCTGCTTCCCACACTGTTGGCTGCCCCCTCAGTTGTCACATGGATGTCTATGCAAGTTGTGGTCATGGAAGCAGTCTCAGTTACAAATACAAATACGTCTGAAACCCTTTCAATATGTATTTTTTAATTCTCGTAGATCTCAGGAATCAAATTCATTGCCTGGCCCACAAAAATTGTGCTGGTAGCTCTGCTGGGGGAATTACGAGGTGGGTGAAAAGGCCAGGGATGGCACCTCTTTAGCCACCTGAGAAAGGTGGCTAAACTTGAGGTTACATGCGAAGGAAAACAGCCGCATTGTAAAGCGGCAAGGGAGCTCGGACAAATCATCATACTTTTTATTTGTGGACATCATTATGGAGAACAACAAGAACAACAAGCAACCTCCGCCCAAGGCCAGTTTACCACACAGGACTCCCCTCCTGCAGGGCCTGTTCCAGGAAGGGAACACATTCCGCTCCACATCCTGTGGCAGTACCCCAACAGCCGCCAGAATCTGCTATCAGCCCTTGACCAGAAAGGGAGTGCCTTTCTCCAAAATCTTGCACTTCTCTACAGCTCTTCAGTCTTCACTTAGTAACCTCCTTCAACCAAGTAAAAACCCAGGATATGTACTTTCCCTGAGACAGGAGTGTTTTTGCAGAAATGTTTATGACTTAAGGAACTGACTGAATGCAGTAACAAAATTCGGCCATGTGTACAAACTGGTGCTGAATATGTGGAGGCTGGAAATTAGAAGAAAATTCTAGTACTCAGACCAGTGAGGAGGGGGAATAACCCTAAATAACCAGAAAAATTAATAAAGGCAAAAATCTAATTACTCTTAAGTTAGAACACAGTAATGAAAGGAATTACAGAACAGCAGGGTCTCTGATGTTTGTTTCTCCCTAGATCCTTAAGGTCATATTTTAAGGGATACATTTAAGGAATGTCCAGAAAGGTGCATGTTACTAAATGGAGCTACTGAAACGGTGTGAAGAGCAGCGCCTTTGACAGGGAGAGAAAGAGAAAGCGACAAAATGCAAACTTCTGCCTTTTAAAATCTCAAGCCAGAGCACGGCGATGCAGTCGGGGTTTCCAGTGTAATTGAAAAGAGCCTCTTGTCTATCACAGATCACACCTGGATGGTAGGGCTTTGGGAGCTGTCAGTCTGTACCTCGCACGGCATTTACCCACCGAGCACAAACGCGGGCAGGGACGGGAACAGCCCGCCAGGTACCGCGAGGGACAGGCGGGCCCCGCCGTGCCCCGATCCCCGCCGTGCCCCGATCCCCGCCGCGCCCCGATCCCCTCCGCGCCCCGATCCCCGTCGCGCCCCGATCCCCGCCGCGCCCCGATCCCCGTCGCGCCCCGATCCCCGCCGCGCCCCGATCCCCGCCGTGCGGCCCCTGCGCCCCGCGCTCGGCGGGACTCGAACCCGCGGCCCCCCCGCTGCGGGCGGCGCAGGCGCGGTGCCGGCGGGTCCGCGGGCGCGCAGGGGACGCGGGTCCCGCGGGGCGGCCCCCGATCGCGGTGCGGGATCGCGGTGCCCGCCCGCGGGGGGATGTGACGCGCATGGCGGCAGCGGCGGCGCTCCCCCTGCGCCGGCAGGGAGGAGGCGGCCCTGCGCCCGGCGCCGCCTGCCCGGCCGCGCCGTGACCGGGGCTGGGCGCTGCGCGGCCCGGCGGTGACAGCGCCCGCCGTGCCCGGCGCGGGGGCGGCGGTGCGGACCGGGGGTGCCGGAGTGCGCCGGGCGTGCCGGAGCCCCGCGCCGCGTTCCGGGCGGCCTGCGCAGGGCCCCGCGGGGCGATGTAGGGGACATGTCCTGACGGGACGAGGAGGGTCGGGCGCCGCCTGCCAGGGCACAGCTGCGCCAGCGGAGCCGCCCGCGGCGGGTCGGCCGCGCACGGCGAGGGCCCCCCGGGCACCGCCGCGATGGCCGGGGCCGGGCTCTGGGCGAGCATCAAGTCCCTGCTGCGGAGGGGCGAGGACCCGCTGTTCCTGAACGACTCCAGTGCCTTTGACTTCTCGGACGAGGTGGGGGATGAGGACTTCCCCAGGTTTAACAAGCTGCGCGTGGTGGTGGCGGACGACGGCTCGGAGGCGGCCCCGGAGACGCCGGTGAACGGGGCGCCGCCGGGGCTGCCGTCCGACGACGAGTCCCTGCTGGAGCGGGACATCGCCCTGCGCAGCGCCCGGGCCGGCCGGCCGGACCCCTGCAGCGGCTGCAGCAGCCGGCGGGAGCGCTCCAAGCAGAGGAAGGTGAAGAAGCGGCTGGCGCTCGCTGCCATCCTCTACCTCCTCTTCATGACTGGGGAGCTCATAGGTGAGTCGGGGGCCCTTTGTGCCATCCCTTGGGCGCGGTGCCTCACAGCCTGTTAACGCTGCTCCGGCCTTGGCTTGAAGTATTTACTGAGAGAAACCATCAGTCCTTTAGAGAAATCAGAAACATTAGCAGCACGTTCAGAGTAGTGAGAGAGAATGAAGTCCAACGTGGATTTTCAATGAAAAAATTTGCAACTTCCCTTGCCCGAATCTGTCATCAGATATGTTAAATATGCATAAAATATGTATTCTTTTGTACGTTTAATGGCTTTTTATTTCTCCTTGTAAGTTTCTCCTATAAGTTTGTAAGGTGTTTTTAACAAAGGAGAAGCAGAATGAACAATTTCTTTCTCAGTATTGTTCAGTTACTTCCATAAAATCTCGCTGTGTCTGCAATATGAGAAGAGGGAAATACACCATATTCAGCAATACACAGTCACTTAGAACTGAAAAGATGTGTCCCGTGCTATCAATAGCAATCCAGTGAAGAAGCCACTCTCTGGACAACCTCTTGATGTCCTCCTGTGCTCTGGACTAGCATGTGCTCCATCCAGACATAAATCATACACAGTCAATTAAAGTAATAGATATTTTAATACTTCGCATTGCAAAATATAAGAGGTACCAAGTAGTTGGATTAAATTATTTGTGGGGTTTTTTTGTTAGTACTTGCAGAAGTATGGTGGGTTTTTACCTGAAAATGAGTTCCTGTATAAATACCTGATTGTTGTTGGTCAGAAGAATGAATCTTGTGCTCAAGCTCAGCTTTTATTGTTCCCTCCCAAAGGCTCACAACCAGGTGCTGTGCAGGTGGAGGAAAACCTGTGACTTATACAGCAATCTGTACCCAACAACTGCTTTATCCAGCAGGCTTGTTGCAGGCTTGCAGCATGGGCTTGGAATAAAATTAAATGTGAAAGCCCCTGGGATGCATAGATTATCTGTTAAATGTTATCCCTTTGCCATTATCTAATAATTTTTACAAAGTTTAATATTTATCTTTTAATCTCTGTTCATTTACCAGTACATATGTCTTGTTACTATCTGTCTTTTGGGTACATCCATGCCATTCAGTGCATCTGCTCGGTGGGACTCAGCCTCCTGAAGAATGTTTAAGTGTTCCCATGCACTGTCCCCTGATTTGGAATCATGGGGACCATTATGCAGTGCCAGTACATTGATATGTATGTTGAGCCAGGTCTCTGTAGCAATTAATTGCTTTTAAATTGCTTTAATTTCAACATTCAAGTCTAAATCAGAGCTTATCAGATGAATTATTTGCCATAATTCACAAAAAGTAAAAAAAAAGAAATGTAATCATAAAAACTTTCTGAAAGTGAAAAACAGAGATGCCTCAGGTATAGTAATATGGGACCTACACCCTCCTCCTCCACAGCTATGCAGTTTTGGTCAGTTGTTTGCTCATGTGAAGTGAACTCATGCTCTTGGATGCTTGTCCTAGGACAGCTCTGAATTATGTTTTTAAGACAAACTTGTATGAGATGGCTAGGAAGCAAAATAGGGGATAAATAAGGCCATTTTTCCTACAGATGTAGGAAAAAAAATCCTTAGGAGAAATGTTCTGTTTTTCAGAGAGAGACCAGAATACTGTGTCTGCACCAGTTTTATTTGGGGCCTTATTTCAGGAATGTGGGTTAATGGAAAAAAAATGGTTTTGTCCTTCAGCATATCTCAGTGTGTGGTTAGTCATTAATAACACTGCCACATCAGCTTATCATGGATAAGGCGCTTCGTGCCAACCCTGTTGTGGGGATTTGGCCGAATGCCTGCACTTGCCCCCTGGCTCCATGGTTTTTCTCTGGCTGAGGTTTTGGTTCAGCATGAACTCAGGTTAATTTGATAAGTAACAGTGTTGTATCTTAGATGTAGACACCCTTTAACCTGAGAATGATGTTATTTGGTTTTATTTATACCAATACCAGAGTTTTGGTGTACACCGAACTTAGTTCCTCTGAAGGGCCTCTTGCTGAATAATATGTCTGTGCTGTTGGCATGTTGATGCTGAACTCACTGAGTGTGTGTTTGGGGCTTTGGATCTAATTCACACTTGTAGACCTCTCCATAGCTAGTGCAGGGAGAGCTCTGAAAAAAATAGATATTAAGAGTAATAATAGTCTCTCATCACTGTCACATCTCCCATACAGTCAGGGTGGTGGA
Source organism: Pseudopipra pipra (assembly GCF_036250125.1). Classification (NCBI taxonomy): domain Eukaryota; kingdom Metazoa; phylum Chordata; class Aves; order Passeriformes; family Pipridae; genus Pseudopipra; species Pseudopipra pipra. Next base: position 10,953,675 of record NC_087560.1, on the reverse strand, counting down.
TTTGTCTGTACAAAGCATTAGTGCTGTAGTGAAGACTTGTCCTCCTCAGGTGCTTTCGCTCTTTGGGCACAGAATCAGAGAGCACTGAGGCCAGACCCATAAAATATTCAGGCATCCATCTTCCACAGAGAATAAATAGAGGGCTTGGGTATCTCTGTACTTTCGTGGATCTCGACCTGAATGACTTGTCAATAGGGCAAGTAATCAGCAGCAGAAGAGTAACTAAAGAAAGAGCCCTCAAGTCCTGGGTCAGTGCCCTACTTGTTTAATTTCTTTCACTCCAGCCCTATGATGTGTTCTGTCTGGTTGGTTTCAAATTTTGGAACTTTATGAATTGATCTAAAGCTCAGGTATTTGGGAAACTCTGTTTGATCATATAGGATGTTTTAACTGACTTCTTTCTGTGACCTTTGACAGATTTGAGTTTCTGAGAAAAAGACAGAAGACCCTCTCAGACAATTAATTCGTTCAGTAAAAATCTTTCTGCTGTCTGTTACTAATGTCAAGATGAAGGAAATCTTATTTCAGCAGCTTTTTTTGTGAAATCTTGATTGACATATTTTTTTCAAAGGGTAGCCAAGCTCATTACTCCAGCCTATCTCAGTGTTTGTTGTTTAATTTGATGAACAGTCAGGTAAAAACTTATGCTTTGTGGAAACCATTTTGCATCAAGAAAAGAAAATCATACCACAAAACCTAGTTAGCTTTTCTGACAGGGTTTTGATGTTTTCAGCTATGTTTGAGGATTTCTAATTGATTGTCCATGAGAAGAACTGCTGTCCTTCACAGGTCACTGAAAACAGTGGTGAACCATCAAGCTGTCTATTTGTAAAGGTTATACATGTCTTTTTTTCTAAGTTGCCAATTGTGTTTAAATAGCCCCTAGGCAGTACCTTTAACCAAGCAATGAACTTTTGGGAACAGAGAACCTTTGATTTCAGAATTCAGTAAATGTCAGTAATGTTTTCTTAATCCACACATTGCATTATGGTCAGCTTCAGTACCTGAATTCCTTCTTTACCATTTTATTTTGAAAAGCTTTAAAGGTGAGAGGCTGGCTGAAATAGAATTGACTCACCTTGGACTGAAGTGATTCTCAAAATTAATACTTAAGAATTAACATACATACTGTAAATAATGATACGTGTAAACTGCTGAACTGAATGTCTTCAGAAATAAATTGTTTTTTCTTTTCTGTTGACTATAAAAGAGGCTGAGTTGCACTTTTCTAAGTATTTTTTTTAAATTATGTGAGAACACAAACTAATTCAGAAAGGAAAGCCGTAACTCATTTTACTCAAAAAGCCGCTGAATTGTTAAATCTTAAAACCTCATTGTTCTTGAGCTGCGATGGCCTTTTGGAGAAATTCAGAAGAAGAATTTGACTTAGGATGGGAACTGGTTGAAATGTAGTGTATTTGTAGTTATCACAGTACAGCAACACTACAGCAGCAACCATGCTGTGCGTGTTTGGCTGGGGAGGAGAGAGTAGCTCTGGCTGCAGGTGTGCACATACAAACACCCACAGCCACACACACACAGGTTTTATGACTGATCTTAAAGACAAAGTTGTGAATTCCTCTTTGCCATTTCCTTGTGGTCAGCCTCTTCACTAAGACAATTTTAATTGTATATAAAATTGCTTTATTTGAAATGTTAGTTGGAGCTTCAAGCCTGCCAAATGGCACACAAATGGCACACCAGCTGCATGCTTCACTCAGTACAAATTTACAGGCTGAATGACAATCTCAAGGTAAAAAGGGAAACCAAATCATAGCTGAGCTGACACTGAAGATGTGATCTTTTCTGAGAAAATGGGCTTACCTTGAAGCATATGGAAGACAACACAGTCCGTCCTTGATTCCCCTTTGGATAAGGGATACTTACTTGAGAGAGAGGTGCATTGTTCAAATCTCTCACCATCCAATAGTGGCATTAGCAATTGAATTGGAACAAAGATATTAACCTTTGATCTTGGGTTATTTGTCTCAATACAGCTCATAATTACGAGAAAAAATTATGGTAATAAATAACAGAGAAGAATGCTGTGCAATTGAAAGTCATTGCTTGCAATAGATATTGGCAGAACTCACACAATCCTGCCAGGACAGGGAATAATGAAGGTTAAAAGGTATTTTAACAAAAATAGAAAGGGGGCAGGGTAAATTTCCTTTTTATTGAGTCTTTGGACTTCTATCCCTGTTCTGAAATATCACAATGTTTAACAGAGGTAGTTTAATGAAAGGATCAGTTGATTAAACACATGTGCAGTAATATATAGAGGAAAGATAGAAAACTATTTTGGGCCTCATCTTGCACAGGTTATTATGCAAGTAGTCTGTGTGAGAATAACAGGAGTGAATCCTTTTTATGTTACTCTTAATAGAAAGCACACTTGACTGCACTTTTAACTATGGTAGCTTTAAATTACAGCATGGCATTTTGCTTGTAATAGCAACTCCCCCCCCATTTAGTGATTATAAGACGGGCTCTCCTGCACTTAATGCACTGTTCTGAAAATAAACAACTGTCAGCTGTGCCAAGAGGATATTATCTAGAATAATTAAAAATGTCTTGTGTCCTGACTTTTCCAATTTTGTTTTCAGGTGGCTATGTTGCTAACAGTCTAGCAATTATGACAGATGCACTTCACATGTTAACTGACCTTAGTGGTATTATTTTGACCCTGCTTGCTCTCTGGCTGTCTGCAAAATCTCCAACAAAGAGGTTCACTTTTGGATTTCATCGCTTAGGTATGTAGATATCAGATTTTGCTATTAAAGAGTATTTTAAGCAACAACTGTAAAGATCAGCAAATTCTAGAAGAATAAGTAACTAGAAAGAAAGTAGCAGCAAACCTAAGAGTTGCTTTAACACCCTGACTCTTAGTGCCCTTTCACTGGCCGTTGTGGATATAGTACATAGGTAGTATTGCCACAAGGGAATAGATAAAAAAACCCCCGTGGCTCAGAGTTTGACGGCAGAGTTTCATTCACTGGGAGCAGGATGAGTCTGTTCATCTCTGTGGAACTAGGACTTGGCAGAATCAGAGTTCAATTCTGAATGCTTGATTCATCTTCATCTTAAAGAGGAAGGTTGGGGAATTGGATACATGATCACATTGTGACTTCCTGCAAATTAACCATGGCCTAAAATGTTTAAAAAGGGTTCAGAGGAGGGAAACTGTTCTGAGCGAGAACAAGGGTGGCTGCAGAGCTGTGTTTCACAGCCTGTCCATAGTTAATGGGCTGTTGCATCAGCTCAGGCCCCTGTGCACCTTTGTGCTTTGGAACTGAGGCTGCTGAGCAAAAGAGGGATACATTCTTTATACTCACTGCTGTACCACTGTTACTGCTCCTGTGACACACTGAGGAGCTTGTTGGTGCAGGAGCTGTGCACATCAGTCTGTTGTTGTTCACAATAGATTATTGCCAGTGCCCAGGATTTATGAAGTCTCGTTGACTTCAGCAGAATTGTGACACTGGAAAAAGGTCTTATTCAATGTGAAAAATGACATTTTAATCCAGAACTAAAAAGTTATGTAGAACATATTATTAGAGAGCTGTGCCCTGCCCGAAGTCGCATACATCATTCCTCTTGCATTCCCCAAACCACACAAAGCTGAGGTCAAAATGTCCTGTGGTTTGCAATACAGCAAGTTATTTAACCTCTGCCTGGTTTACGTGTCTGTAAAAAGAAATATAAACAGAATTATGAACTAAACCTTGGAAGCGTATTTTCAGGATTCATTACTTCATGTTTGGAAATGTAATGATTTGGAAATGTAAGGGTGTTTTCATGTGGTTGTGAATTGGATATAATAATTCACAATATACAGCTGCAGGTCTTGTAGACATTTAATCAAAATCTTCAAAGCTTTATTTTTCATGAAATAGATAATTTCTAGTGTCACATTTTCTACCTGTGCCCTATACATTCTATAAAATACATTTTTCAAGGAATTTCAGTCTTATGTAGTTATTATTTGCAATTCTTATTTTGGCTGCTAGAACAGCAGTAGAATTCAACAACTCCATCACTCCTCGTCATTTGTCATCAGTTAGTCACTAATGCATGAATGCATAACTCTGTACACTAGCAAAGCTCTTTGGGGCTTTAGCAAGAAAGCATTAGCAATGCCAGCATTTCCCATTACAAACTTTTCTTTCATGAAGTTTTAATTTTGCCATAGGAGCTCCCCTAATACTGAAACCTGACCTTGCAGGTAGGCCCCTGGCATTTGCTCATACTCTCCAGAAGGATGTTTGCTAGCATTTATACATACTTTAACCCTATTTCAAAATCATTTGAGTAGTTTATATGTCTTTGTAACTTTTCTAAAACCAAATAGCACATAAATTAAAAATGCCATGGCCTAGCTTAAAACAGTTTATCTTGGGAAAAATAAAAGAAACTTACTTAACCATTAATATCTTTTTCAGTTCTGTAAATTTTCACTGACTTTTCAGTTAATTTGCAAGCACAAATCCCTGAGGATTCCTGCCATCTCATTTTCTATATCTCTTTTTCTTGTCATTTTACTGCCAGGAAAAATACTGGCCAGACTGATCCACTGGTGATCCATGGGCTCGATGTAGCCAATAAAATTAGTTTGTATTGCCTACCATCTTGTCCCTGGGAGAAGCTACAGGGAGCAGCCTCTCAGTTCTGCAACAATTACTCCTTTTCTGCAGCCTCTCAGTTCTGCAACAATTACTCCTTTTCTGCTGCCCAGTGCCAGTAGGTGGTCAAAGACTAGAACAGGTTGTGGAGTGTCCACAATTGGAAAAACACAAAACCCTAGTGGAAGGAGCCCTGAGCAACCTGCTGGAGTTTCCCTGTTCTGAGCAGGACTGCACAGTTCCCAGGGGTTCCTTCCTACCTCAGCCATTGTGCTGCACTGCAGCAGTGCCGCTCTGTCTGGAGGAGGACTAGGGCCTGGGGCTGGGGGGAGAGTTTCTGTGGCTGTAGTAAGGAAGAGGAAGCAGGTGAAAGCTCTACCAGGGACCTCCAAAGTACAGAAGATGGGATGGTTCAAAATTGCTACACAGAGTTTTTTAAAAATCCCATTTGTGAAATTTATATGCCTGGTTTAGGCACCCAGTCTGAATGCCATGGCCTGAGGGCCCAGTTTCACACATCAGTGAATGCTGGCAGTGGAACAAAGCAGTTCCTAGGGTATATCCTTGCTGTAACACATTTTCCCAAATAACCTAAATGTAAGAAGCTTGTCAGCAAATAACATCATTTCAACAATAGCTTAAATTCCATGTGAGAGATGTTAAAACATGACAGAATGTTAAAAATAGGGTACAGATTGGGCATCTGTCACAGAAAAAGATGTGGAGCATTTGTTTAAAGCTGGGAATGTATGCAAGAACTGTCTCATCACTGACCTGCTTTACATTAAGTTTAAGATAATCCATACGTACAGTAGGCATGAGAACATTCTAATGAACAATGTTTCTGGTGTTCATTATCATTTTTGCTTGTAAAATGATGAATTTTCAAACTTATTCCCATAAACATTGCTTGGTAAAGACAACAGACCTATTACTTGTCTAGTCAGATTCCAGAGGGAAGTTAGTACTAGTTTTCATTTATTTGAATTCTCTCTGGATGCACATTATGTATGCTCCATCTTCAGTTTTATTCCATTCTCTGGTGAAAATGAGGCTGACAGATTCAGGAATGGGTTAGAAAAGTGAAGACAAAGTAATGGAAATTGCAGTCACGTCTAAAAAGGATTGTATTCTTGAAGGCAAAAGTAGTTCTGTTTCACCACCAAGTGTAGATACCTCCCTTTCAGCAAGACACCGAGCAGATTTAAGCATAGATATGGAACCTGGCACTTTTCCATTGCTGCAGAGACAATGTTAGTAATGACAGAATCAGCCAGTCCACTGAGCCAGTGCACAGTTCATTTCACAAGAAGTGAAAGATCTCAGCACAAATGTACAGTGCTGACACGACAGTGACTGTGGAAGACCCTGCAAGGAAAACACTGACTTTCATGCAGAAAACATGGGTTTAGATTGTAGAAGCACTATATGTTATTTCTCTGGTAAATGGTAATGTACCATGGCTTCAAAAGTTTTTTAAAAAGCATTCTGGAAAACCTTCTAAGCAATGTATTGTGTGTTTTTAAGGCTGTTGCCCTGAGTAATCTGCCGACTTTGTAAAGAAGGCTGCCACTTACACAGATATTTCCAGGATTTTCAGGTTGCTCTGAAATCATCTGAGACAGTTGCCTTTCAGAGCCTTGTTACTGCCTGGTAGTGCTGGTACTTGTCCAGGCACTGACACACCACCCAGCAGCTGAATGCATTGGGGTGAGTTTCTCCTCCCATAATTCAGTGTAAGGATCAAGTGATTTTGGTGATATTAAAATGCTGATATAGCTGCATGGGTCTTTTTATGTCATATTCAATAAATAAAAGTAAAACACTTCTGTGTTAGAAGTGACATTTTCTGCAGTAACCAAAGTTGGTTACAAAATCTACATGCTGACAGATTCAAAGTGGAGGGAGAAGTGAGGCAATTCTCAGATGAGTATTCTCAGAGCTGTGCTATAGCCAAGAGCAGAATTTTGCCCTTACTGGGGAATAAATCAGGGCAACATGTGTGGACCTAAGGGGAAGAACAACCATTAAAATTTCAAGTAAATTAATTCTAACTCTGATCTTTGAGTTCACACAGGAAGGCTGAGGTCCCAGTGATCCATCTGGCAAGTGACAGTAATGAGCATTACACATAATGATTACAGATTACTCAGGCATGGCTGCAGATTTGCATGCAGTACAATGGAGTGAGCATTAAGGTCTTCCCAGTGCTTTTTGCAAAGCCCTATATTAACTTGCTTATAACTGAGACAGTTGTTAACTGGGCCAGTGTTTTCTCTCTCAGCTATCTTGCCTATTTTTTTTTTCTTTTTTAAACTTCAGTTGCAGCAGGGTAATAATTTTAAGCTAGAGGGTAAAAGTATGTTTATGATAAAATGAATCTAGTGACCCATTTAGGAATACCTGTATTCTTTGTAGTAAGACCTTAAAACTGTAGTGTAGACTCATCCTCTTCAGGTTTATGTATGCTGTTACCAGCCCAATTTCATGACTGAGGCAAACAGCACAAAAGGTCCTGACCTGTAGAATATTCAGACCTGTTTACCTCACATCTGAACAGGAGGAACCTTGTAGAGAGCTCTCACCACTTTTCACAGATGTCAATGGCAGTGGAAGGTGCAGTGCAGTCAAATAATTAGGAGTTTTTATTAACTTTCTAATTTTATCTTTATATATTTCCTTTTGAAAGTCCCTGCTGATCAGATAAAATTCCTACACCAAAATATTGGTCATAATGCTCTTACTTTTGTGAAATATGAATATTTGGTAAATATTAGATAATGTTAAAACAGCATATCACACCAATAGAGATACTAACATTCAGCAATCCTTTGTAGCTGAAATCTGCAGTAGGTAATGTGTATGTGTAGAAGCTTAGGACTGTCATGTCTGACGAGTTTGTACTGTTCAGTTTCTTTATCTTTTTATAATTTCTTCTCCATCCTAAATACAAAAGGATATATAAAAGTCATTTCTAAATCCAGCTTAATACTGTGGACACTTGAAATCAGGCCTTCTCTTATTTGTAGGTGTGTTGGTGATGTTTGAGATCACCTGTCCTCCTCTCCCCTGGGCATGGCCTTTGCCTGCAGCTTCTCAGGCAAATGTTCTGGCTTGTCTGAGGAAGTCAGGGTCATCACCTCTGCAGAAGTTTTCAGAGAAGACATAATTTGAGGGATATACTGGTGGTAGGGAAGCATGAAGGAGTTGATGAGAACAAACTCCATTTGTTAATCCTACTTTACAAGTGTTATTTATTGCTAAACATATTAGTTTATAGTCGTTTTTATAATACTCATAAAATCGTTAAAACGATTAAGGCTCTGTCCGTGTTCTAATTTGGAAATAGAAATATGATAAAATATGTTTTTTATATTATAAAAATATATTTTTATAATGTTGTTTCCTTTCTTTTTGCAGAAGTACTGTCAGCCATCATTAGTGTATTGCTGGTCTATATCCTTATGGCATTCCTCTTGTATGAGGCTGTTCAAAGAACTATCCATATGGACTATGAAATAAATGGTGATATCATGCTGATCACAGCGGCCGTCGGTGTTGCAGTTAACTTAATGTAAGATCTCCCCTTCTCTCCCTTAACACTCATAAATGTATTTCTGAATAAGCTGCTAATTCAGTCATGGCCTGTAACTTTTGCCATGTAACTTTTCCATGGGATATAATTTTGCTGGACCTCTTAAATTTCGTAAATAAGACAAGAAATTATGCTGAGTATTACTTTTTCAATTATTTCATTTAAACTGAAAGGGAAAAAAGCAACAAAATATTAGGCTATTAGAGAGCATCCAAAAGAGGGCAATCAAGATGGTGAAGGGCTTTGAGGGGAAGCTGAGTGAGGGGCAGCTGAGGACACTTGGTCTGTTCAGCCTGGAGAAGAGGAGACTGAGGGGAGATCTCATTGCAGTTACAACTTCCTTGTGAGGGGAAGAGCAGGGGCAGGCACTGATCTCTGCTCTGTGGGGACCAGTGACAGGACCTGAGGGAATGGCCTGAAGTTGTGTCAGGGGAGGTTTAGGTTGGACATTAGAAAAAAGGTTCTTTAACCAGAGGGTGGTTGGAACAGGCTCCCCAGGACAATGGTCACAGCACCAAGGCTGCCAGAGCTCAAGATGTGTTTGGACAATGCTCTCAGGCACAGGGTGTGATTCTTGGGGATGGTCCTGTGCAGGGCTCAGAGTTGGACTTGACAATGCTTGTGGGTCCCTTCCAACTGGGCATATTCTGTGGTTCTGTGAAAACCTACCCACACACCCAACTCTAAAAGCCTGTTTCTTGGAGTGCTTTTCTTCTTTCCCTTTCAGAATGGGTTTTTTGCTGAATCAGTCTGGCCACCTTCACTCTCACTCGCACTCCCACCCTCACTCTCATGTACCTCAGTCGAGCTCTCCGAGCACGGCCCACGGCAGTGGCCATGGCCATGGCAGTGGCCATGGACACAGCAGCCTTGCTGTGAGAGCAGCATTTGTACATGCCCTGGGGGACCTGGTACAAAGTATTGGAGTGCTCGTGGCTGCCTACATCATACGCTTTAAGGTAAGGAATGGCTGCTCTTTGAGGCAGCGTGGAATTCTTTTCACTTAAACTCCAGTGATTAAATTAAAAAGGGGCCTGTTGTTATAAGTATGAAAAATAGCTGTGATATTTTATTATAAGCTTCATACATTCATGCAAAATAAGCGAAACTATCTCTACTACATATTTTATAACTATTCAAACAAAAAAAATTCATAGAAATTGAAACTAGAACTAACTGCATTTTCTGAGTCACATTTTTGTAAGTGAGCTTATTTTCATACATCCTTTAACACTGTGGATTTTCCCTTGCAGCCAGAATACAAGATTGCTGATCCTATATGTACATATGTATTTTCCATACTGGTGGTTTTCACAACAGTTCGAATTCTCTGTGACACAGGAGTTATTATTCTGGAAGGTAAGATCTGTGCACAGTCTGCAGTACTTTACATGCCAAATACCAGAGAGCACTGGCACTTTTTTGACATCACAATCACCATTTCTAAGTGGATTGTGCCTGGAGATCTGTTTGTCTTGCTGCTGCTTAGTCTGTTGGTTCTTCACAGCTCATCTAAATTGCTGCAGTGTTCGGGTGTGTTTGTCCTCTGCCAGAATGACACAAGTCCTACCTGTGCTCCCACTTTGCCATCAGGAGGTGGGGAAGTGAAACACATACAACTTTCTTGTGTGTCTGCAGTGGCTCTCAGCTGAACCAAGTGAACCTTTGCTCAGATTCAGTTCTACACTTTCACTTCAGTTACTTGTGAAGTTGAAGTGGATGTGGATGAGTGTAAAAGGAGGAAGCAAGCTTAGACCAAATGGCTGGACAAGTGGTTCACCTCTGTCCTGTCTTCCCCTTTTCCACAAGTGCCTTTGTGTTACTTGTGTGCTTCTGCTGTTACCATAGGAGAAGCTACAAGTAAAGAGTGGTGTAAAAGAAGAAATAAAATAGGGAAGAAAAACCTGAACATAGGCTAAAGAATCTTATCTCATGTAGAGGGAAAGATGCCAGCAACATTCTTTGCTTGATCGTAGCTTACCTGCCAACTCTTACTGCTTGATCTAGTGCTCTTACTTTATGAAAGTGAAGATATTAGGGCTGGGAGAAAAATGCTAGGTTTTAGCTGCACCTTCCTAGCTGTCTCAAGTGAATTATTACTGACTTTACTTTTATTATGTTACGAGGTTAAATCAGAAAACTCAGAATCTTCATTCAAGTGCATTTGCTGTCACTTAGGATTAAAAAAAAAAAGAGGCAACAAAATGGAAGTTCACTGAGAAGGCAAAACCAATGAAATTTGCTCAACAATCCTTAATTAGCTCCAAGGCAATAGCTCAGGTTTGGCTGCAGAAAACAGATAAGACTAATGATGTATCAGATTCCAGATGTTGTGAGTTGTTGCTGTTTGCATAGGTATCCCAGCTGTCATAAAAATCCCCTATTAATGATGTTATTAAAAGTGATGATACATGGGCTTTATGCATGGCAGGGAATTTTTCCAACTCAAATTCAGGATCTCCAGAGAATGGACTTGCATTTATATTGGAAACTACTTCAAGATCCATGAAATTGGTCCTTTTGGTATTAATTTCAACTTAAGTTTCATCATTAGACCAGGAGTGCTAAATTAAAACATTAAATAGCTTTCTAACACAAGCAATGAGATTCTAGCTTTTCATTAAGATTTATAAAGCAGAATGGAAGTTTGTCAAGAGTGTGATGTAGATATGAGGATTTAAGTCCGTGTTTCCTGGGAAAAAGGAAGCTGTACAAATAATACAGATCAAGGGTGGTGGTGGGAAGCTATAGAGGTGCTGAAAATACCAAAAGGACTTGATCAGAGCAGTCAGTGATTTGCAGAGGTGACACCCTGTAAGATGAAATCCTGTGAGTTAATGCTGCAGATGGATTACTGTGAGCATGTAAACATCATACCAGTTACTTGAAGAGAAGTTTCAGGAGACAGGCCCTGGTGTTTTTTTCCTGTATTCTGACCTTAGAGTCTGGTTGAAGCAGTTACTGGGGGTTAGAAGCTGCAGTAAAGTTGTCTACAAAAGTACATCATTCCAAGGGATCTAATGCTGGCTGTTGCCAGAGAGCAGATTCTGGGCAGGACAAATTACATTTGAGGCAGCACTGCAATTCCTGTTCAACTGCTGTGTCCATACGGGCCAATTTCCATATTATTTTTTGCTAATAACATGGAAGTTACTTATCAATTCCAACAGCATAAATTCTATTTTTTTTTTGGCATTGAGTACTGTCATGAAAGGCCATTGAGAGTTTCCAGAAGACAGAATTTATTTTACCTCTTATTTGTAATCACAGGAGTTCCGAGGCATTTAAACGTGGACCGCATCAAGGAAGACTTGATGAAAATTGAAGATGTTTATTCTATAGAAGATTTAAATGTTTGGTCTCTCACTGCAGGAAAAACAACTGCCATAGTCCACTTGCAACTGGGTAAGCTGCTGTATAGCATAATTCTAAATTAAATGTAAGTGTAGGAAAACCCCCACCACTTCCTCTTCATATTGTTATCTAAGTCGAACCAAGAAATATTATTCTGGGGTTTTGTACAGTGAGGAATAAAACCTCTTTGCCCAGAAAGACATGGTGTAAATGAAAATTGTGCAAATAAAATACATTCATACAAAAACATCCAGTACAGATTCTCTGGGTAGGGGTAAAAAAGCAACACACAGTTTTTCCTCAGAAGTTCTCTCTCTTGCCTAGGGAAAGAAAAGGGGAAGTTCTAACGTGGAACAATCTGACACGTGAAAAACAAATGTTTTGCCAAAACATATGCTGATTTACACATCTAACTATACCATGAATATTAATTCTTAGTGAGAAAGCTCAGGTTTTTGGGGGGATGGTGTCTAACACATATGGTTTTACCAAGAGTTGAATCTAGTTGGAGAATATAGACCTAAAAGTGTAAAATAATAGAGAGACCACAGAACAACAATAATAGTGACCACAGAACAACATTAAACTAATAAATGAGCATGAACAAAGATTATTGTAGTTGGTAACACTGTGATACATTTGAGAACAGATGGATTGTCTGAGTTTGAATTTATTATAATTTTCTTAATTTTCCAGTTCCTGGTAGTTCATCTAAATGGGAGGACGTTCAGTCCAAGGCCCGACACCTGCTGCTGAACACCTTTGGAATGTACAAGTGCTCTGTCCAGCTCCAGAGTTACAAACAGGAAATCAGCAAAACCTGTGCAAGTTGTCAGAGTTCCAGTGCCTAATTTCATATGTTTTGGGAACTGCTGCCTTATTCTTTACCTTGTAGTCAAAAGACTGAGAGCAATAAATGCAGAATGAAAATTCTCAAATAGTGACCATGAATATGTGGCTTTGTACCATGGGACATGCAGCAGGGAGAACTGGTGCTGCAGAAAGTGCAGTGGTTGCCCTACAGAACGTGTGTTTTACTCTCTCCCTTGTACTGATTTATTCAATTTATTATAATTTTGAGACGCAACTGTTTTCAGGTTATTGTTTACAAACTGCAACGTGGCTCTGCAGATACCTCACAAATTACAGTCCAATATTGTCCTTTAATCATTATGTACCACAAAGTACCTGCACTCCAAATGGAGCATCAAATATTCAGTATTTCAGTCAAAAGTCTCTTAATGCTGACCCTGCCAGGGTTGCACAATATGTCATGATCCCCAAATTCATTATTCAGTATTTTTTCAATAGTGATTTTCATACAGTATCTTAAACTGGAATGCATACAGTGCTAGTTGAATTCTTGTGGAAACTGTCCCTTTGGAGACACTGCAAAATACAGAATTTACTGTACCCACACCAGAAAGTTAGCTTTAATCTGGGCATTCAGAGATCCAGACAGGAAGATCTTTGCCCAGACTTGTGGTATTTAACTAGAGACCCAACACGGGACCCAAAGTGTTTTAAGTGATCAGTTATCTTAATGTATTTTAGAATAGGGTTTATACATTAGAAACAGGTTATTTATTTTACAAAGTTTTGACTTGTAAGATGACTTTCTTATAAATAGTCTTGAATGTCTAAACCCATCATTTGATTCACATTAAAAGGCCAGTTGCTTAGCATGCACTCTAATTGTAATTAATAAATGTCCTGTAATTGATCATTTTTCCATGATTGTTCTGTTTTAAAAGAAAAGTCAAATGTTAGAAATGATGCTTGATGTGCAGATGCTCTCCAGTGCAATCTGCAGACATGCCAGAGATGTGCATCCAACAGGAGAGTGGGGAGCAGGAGTTTTAGAGGTGCACTATTCCATCAGTCACGGGTCTCTGACCTTTCCACCTTTGCTTTGAGCACAGCGTGGCAGTATCCTGACAGGAATGCCACTGCAATAGCAGTTCCCACTACTAAGCTCATGAATAAAGCAAAATCCAAGCAAGCTCAGTAACCTGATGGTGTTGGACAACAATGTCATAACAACCTACAGGGGCAGAAAGGCCTTTTTGTATTTATAGAGCTGAGGCAGCTGAAAGGACTGTTCATTCATCTGGACACCTCAGAGTCCCCAAAGCTGAATTGTTTGGCCTCATTGTGGAACCCCTGTACTTTGAATGTACACAAGATATAAATCTTGACACTAACCTGTCCTACACCTGCAAGCTCAGATTTATGCCTGCTTGTGAAGTCCTTGGCATTGAAAAAGTTAAGGGTGGCAAGAACACGACCAGTTTAGAAGATGGAAAGAACTTGGCTTCAAATATTTTTTTTGTTTATTCTGGACTTTGACCTTTATGCAGAACTTCCACTGACATCGAAAGTAGTTCTCTGTTGTGGATCAGAAAGGAAAATTTCCGCCCAGTTATGGATATTGTGATACTCAGCTGTGAATACTTAAGCTGTTTTCTGTTTCTAGAGTTTCACATATTCATCAGGCTGATTTGTACCTGCAATTGGTGGTAACAATCTTGGCTTCTTTTCTTCCCTTTTTGGAGGTAGGGGTCACATGCTGAATTTTTATTGGTTAAAAGTGGCAGCACATTGTGAGTTTGGACAAAGTGCATGTGACACTGGATTGTGTTTGTATCTGTTCTGGCAAGAAATGGGAATACTTGAGTCCAGCATGGGAGCTCAGGCAGCTCAGAGGCAGAGCAGCCCTGTGCTCAGGAAGGTAATGCTGCAATACAAACACTGTCATTAATTAAGCCATATCACAGTTCATGAAAAATGTGCATCCCATCCTTACAAACTTACTGGGAAAAAAAACCCAAACCACAAACAACAGGTATTTTGCACATACTAATACTCAAATGGGTTTTAATTAAATTGGGGTTTACAGTTGATGTAATTAGGTGTTGAAGTACAGTAGACATGTATTGTATTTGCAGTTTTTTAATAATTTACTACACATTTGTTTAATTGAAGAAAAAAGCAGAAGTGTGTTGCTTTGTTGTGGGTTTTATGAAATCAATTATTAAACTTCGCATTGTCTTATAAAATATTTATTTGTATTTCTCTCTCTTGTCATCTTTGAATTCTTGCAGCAATCTTTGATTCTTATAGCAGCTGTTTTTTGAAACATCTGAACACTCAACTCAGTGTGGAGATGCTGTATATGGAATTAATTAAGTCTCTCTTTAGTCAGGACAGTTTAAATCTTGTTAAAGCAGTAACTTTTTATAGATACTGCAAGATCATTCTAAGTATCAGCTTAGTCTTCCCAAGGAGGTGTCCAGCACATCTAGATTATTTCACATGGCTAAGATAATTTACACTCTGCTATGCTGTTTTCTTTCTACCAAATCCTCTGCTTGAAATGAAAAGGCGTATACTTGGCAGGACTTCTCTCGAACCAAAAGACTTGGAAGATAGACTTTCCACAACTAGTATCCCTGCTTTCCAGAGCTGTGCTGCAATGCTCTTGCTGACTGAACAGATGAAATCCAGTGAAAATTCTGCCACCTCTGAAAGTCTATACTGGGAGAAGGTTTTTCCTTCCTGAATCTGTGATTGTCACCCATCCTTTTTTGAAGCACACATAGAGTTTTGATGACAACCTACTCACATGAGTCAATACAGCATTTTCATATGGAGTAGACTGCAAACCCTCACATCCCACTCTTCTATTCTGAAGTGTCCTTATCCTAAGAAGAAAATTAACAGAAACCTATTTTGTTTCTGAATGTTTTCCTTGCTTAGTGCTGGTTAATTTTTTTTTGTTGTTGTTGTTTTTTTTTTTTTTTTTAATTGTGTTGACATTTAGTCTTTTCAATACAGCAGCATTTCTTTCTACACCAGCAGAATTACCATTTAAAATGTCATACCTCAATCTGGTCTTCAATTATTTTACTACTGTACATATCTGCTATTTCTTGCAGAATCACTCCCAACTGGGAGAATGACTAAGAAAAGCACTAGGCTGGCATTTAAAAGTGATTTTCTGACATAAAACCAAAAAACCCAAAAGACACCCATCAACTGATGAGTGGCAAGTCTTTTGTTCAGGTATTTTGGCAGAATCTCATGAGGACACTGTGCTGATGTTGCACAGAGCAGGGCTATTAAGTGTTATTTCTCTCTACAGATACTACAAGAATATAATAAATGAAGAAAGGTTGTTGGGTAATTTGCTTTGTGCCCCCGCTCTCAGCTTCCCTCCCTTTGTTTTCTTGCAGTGTTCTTCCCTCTCCACAGTTTCACTAATAATGTCCAGCTCTCCCCCTGTGCACCTGCTGCTTACACGGTCACCAGGAGCTTCTCACACAGCCCCAGGTGTGAAACACACCCCAAGAGCTTGCAAGGCCTCTGCTATTCAAGTACAGGCTTGTCCTTGCCCTAAGTTCATTCCCTCTTTAATCAATAGATTAAAAAAACCCTTCTAGCCAACAACTAGTTAATTCACAGGAAAGATCTAATCTGGAAGCCTCTACATTCCCTTTCTACCAGAAAAAAAAAATAAAAAAGAAGTCCTCCATCTTCCCCACCCTTAATCCCCTTTCTACCTTCACCTCTTCCTCCCCTCCATAACAAATCGTGCTTGGCACTGAGAGTCTCTGTGCTCTGGAGCTGGCAAATCCCCTTCTGTTCCAACTCTCCTCATACCATTTTCCACAGCTGAATGCCCTAGGAAGGACCAAACATGCTCCTTTGTTCTGTGAAATACCTGACACAACTTTGGAAGCGACTGGAATAAATATGGATCTTTCCCATTTGCTGCTCTCCAGCTGCTACAGCAATCTGCTCTTACAGCACACACGTACCTGCCTTCTGTGTGTACAATTGTAAAATGGTGATGTCCAAACCAGTACTTTTTCATCTCTATTTTCCTTTTCTCCACTGTGTTCTGCTTTTTTTTCCCCTCTCAGTATCACAGTTTGAAAGCAACCAGTGCTAAACACACAGGACAAAATAACTGCTTTTATTACAGCTGTGAATGGCACCAATTTATGTAGGAAAAAAGCCACTTCATAAGAAAAAGCATAATTTTATCCTTGAGATGACTGCTTTGTGATTTCCTTATATTATACACAGTGAAAAGTTGTTTTTCCAGGACTGTGACTAGCCCATATGAGGGTACATGATACTAGTTAATGAGTATGTTTTGCAGTAGACTAAGTACTAATACATCCAGGGATCTCTAGTTCAGCTGATGAATAAATAAAAGCATCCAGATGGCAAGCAGACCAAAAATTAGCCTTTGTCACAGGTGCATTAAGGCACTCAAGTCCCTGCAATCTTCCTATTTCTTTTTCCCGCACAAAGAAATTATCTAATAAATCCCTAAATGAATGTTTAACTTATAAAACCACTTACTTAAGTCTAAATGGCCTTTTAAAATTCAAAGAGAGTTTTTGAGAAAAACGCTGTTAACAAACAAGTTTCTTAGGTAGGATGATGCTCCATATTTGAACCCAGCACACAATTATCGTTGATTTTTTACGGATTTCTTGCTTTTTGCAAGCCCACAGCGAGAATAAGTCTGACATACCTGAACGGACAAGGACTCTCCCCTCACCTGGCAACTTCCAGGCCGTTCCCGAATTTACCAGACGATGGCGCCCTGGTCCCAACGTTGGTAAATAGAGTTGTGTGCTGGGGAGAACTTTTATGGGAAGGGAATGTATTTTGTCACATATTTTAGAAATGTCTTCTTAGTAAGTAAAAAAAAAAAAAAAAGCCGTATTTTTTTCCTTTTTCCTAAGGATAACAGAGGGGATTTAACTTTATCATGGATGCAATAAGGAAAAGCACAAACCTAGATTGTCTAATCAGTTATTGGGAGGGAGTTTAGATACTTCTTGAAGGCATATACAGGTAAACATCATAGAATACACGCTCAAATGCTTCCCTCTATTTCCAAATATGTAACAAAAACATTGTATAAGGGGAAATTAGTTGTGGTGACAGGTATCTGAAATGCAAGTAGAACAAATTATATTAATTAATGTAAACAACATAAGTTATCATGCAAGCCCTTTGTTTCTATGAAAATAAGTATTGCTTCTTTGGGGTGCTGAATTCATATTTCCAGGAAAACACATACTTCCATCTGAAACATCCTTGACTGTGCCTTTTTTTAAAGAATTGGATGACATTTTCCATCAAAAATATACATTGAGGGAAAAAATTTTGTTTTAAAATAGGCAGGTACAATTGTAAATATGGAATATTGTTGTGTTTACATGCTGCAATTGCTAATACAATGTTGTCTTTTGATCTAGTTGAACAAGTTTCAGAGAGAGAAAATAGAAATGACAGAGGCTGATGAACTCAGAAGCACAACTTCCTTCCAGTAAAGTCTTCTTTCATTTCTTCAAGCTATTAAGCAATTCTGTGTTTTCTAAGCTTTTGCAGAAGACACACACCTTAAACTGGAAATAGAAATTGCCCAACCAGTTGCACACTGGTTTCTTTCTACTTAGATACTTGCTTTAAATAGAACCTAGATGGAACAAATGAAGAGGGTTCTCAGGTAGCCTGGCTGCCTCGACCTGCCACAGAGCGAAGTTCAAGTCATATAATAGAAAATTCAAAGGAAAGTGACTCTCTGCTTATCAAAAGCTAAAGGTCCAAGGGCAGTAAACTGTAAATGAGGGTATGTTTTAGATACACTCACTCGTGGATATCTGTGCATTACATTAGGTCCATTAACTGCCTTTGTAAAGCAGTAATGTCCTTCCACATTCAGAATGATCTTCTTCCACACTCAGACTTACTACATTTGAGGCTGCTCTGGAGGGAGGATCAAGGGAAGAGGTTGTCCCTAATTGTAGCTGTCAGAGCTAGAAAGAAGCAGCCCACAGAGTAGGAGTAACAACAGAATTAAATCCTGCTAATAGGCCCAGCATGTTTTATGGCAAAGTAGGGTATTCATATTGCAGGGTTGTTTGCTTGGATTTTTTTTCTTTTTTTTTTTTTTAGGAGTTCATGCTTTGTTGATGGTACAAGATGTGTTTGCGTACAAAAGAGGAAGGAGGGAAGAAAACAGATAAAGCCAGATCATGTGGGTACTGCAGATAGCAACTGGAAAACATTGGACTCCATTATGTTACCATGCAACCAACTGTGGAGCACACTACTGTTTCTGCACCAAATTGTGGGGGTCAGAAATGAAGCCAATACCAATCTCCTTTATAGGCTGTAGCATTAACTGATCTGTTGTGCAGTTCAACTAGAATTTTCTCTTAAATAAGGTATGTTTTACTGGTCTAGCCTACACCATGCTAATGTGCTGATCATGTCCTGATGCTAAGGACAAAAAATAAAAAAGATTGAGCATTGCCCCCATCTCCCCTTCTTTGCTGGGTGGCCATACTTTTATTTGTTTAGTGAAGAAGAAAAAAGTCCAGTAGGTAAAGAAGCTCTCTTAGCTTTTGCTTCTCAAAACTGATTACACATTGCTTCAACAAATGCTCATCTGTAGCTACAATAACACCTCTGTGCTGTAGTGTTTCTTATTGAGGAATGCACATCACACCTGTGGCACTGCCAACCAGACAGCTGTGAGGGTTCCTAAAGACAGATAGGAAGGTCAAACACTTCAGCTCTTTATTGAGTGGATCCATCTATGACTTCGGTGGTGACTTTTTTTTACCACTGAGGGTTTACACCTCTTCCCTTGACACCTATGGAGAAGTGATACACTTGACAGTGTGTCCTCAAACACAAACTTACTTTTAACACCCTGCTTTGCATTGTGCAAAAGCTTCTTCTTTGAGGTAGCACACATAAAGGAGCTTGAGCAGAGACATGCCCAATTCTTAAATGCTTTTATTTTTCTTAAGAAGAGAATTTTCAAAAAACACATACTTGTGTACAGATACACAACCACTACAACTTTTACCATATTATCTCCATGCCTCCCTGAAATCAGTATAAAAACATTCTCATAACTTCAAAATAATGTTTTTTTTTTAAATTTACTTTGTATAGCATGCTATTGTAACGCTGAAATTATGGCTAAGAGTTTGGCAATGAGGCAAAGACCAGAAGTGCAAGTCATTGTGACTAGGATTGTGCTGTGGATTTCTGTTTTTGGGAGCAAGGTGGATGCTGCAGTTCTGAAACAAATTCATTTTTCTGACTGTCGCATGTTTCATTCAAAGCCTTTCACAAGAGGACAAATAAACACAGTAATGGCAGCACAATGTAAACATCTTATTTAATAATGCTAACAGTCATTAAAAAATTATATTCAGGCTTCACTGAATTATAAAGGAAATTGCAGCAGAAAGGAGAGCTGCATCATTAAATGAAATGTTCTTAACAGCTTTAATAGGAAAACACCTTTCCCTTTGTTTTATTGTAGTGATCAATGATTTATTACCAGTAGATGACTTTGCTTTTCTTTGTCAAACTGATAAGACACTTCTGTTACTACCAGGGATTACAATTAATCGGGATTTTCTGCATTTACTTCCTTATTTGTGCAGCAGCAGCAGCATCAAGTAAAGAATGGTGTTTATTAGTTACCTGCCTACTGGAAATATATTTAATTCAATTAAAGAAGTGACACACAAGAGGAAATCAAGAATGTGAAAGTTTTGCTAAGGTTGAAAGCTTAAACACATTTATTTTCATGTAAGAAGTTTTTCAAACTTGTGTGGCTTTCTGATTAACTCAGCTAATACAGCACTTTGCAATTAAAAATTCACATACTGTACAATACTGAAATAGGAAGAGAAAGAGCTTTACACAAACATTGTGCTGTTAACAACCTGTCTAACAATCTAGCTGGGAGATAAGCAGTACTTTCACCAAAGCAGTACTTTCTGGAGATGAAACACAGTTCCCTGCACAAGGCCCTCAAGCCCACAGTCCCTACCAGTGCACCTCTCGTGTACCAGAACAGATTGGTGTCATGCCAAGTACCATACAGATGAGTAAAATGATAGAAAATGGCTTGAAAACCAAAGAGTTCTAGAGAACAGCTGTAACCATGAAGTGGGATGCAGGCGGCTCTGCCTTGTGACTGCATGATTCAATGTGTGTTCCCTCAGGCAATGCTGACGAGTTTGCTACAGAGCTCTGGTCCTCACAGTCTGTTTTTGGTGCTGTATCCTAATGACTTGTCCTGCAGAGTCTGTAGCTCCTCAGTTCACCATGATCTGGTAACAGCAGTGTCTGTGCAGCATTCCCACTCACATCAGTGGGGAATTCTGCTTTAAAAATCAATTGCTGTGATAAAAGTCCCAAGTTCAAGACCTATCAGCTCCTGCTCCTGCTTCAGCAACACTTGGGGTCAGGGAAGTCAGCAAGTCTGGCTGAGTGAGGGCGAAGAGAGTTTGAACTTAAAAGAAATGTTTTGTAATTACTCAAAAAATCCATGAATGGAAAAAATTATTTCACAGCTATTGCCTGGACTGGCACTATCCAGTCTGCAATGCTACAGGAATCACAATGATTTATAGTGCTTAGGGTTAAGACCTGCCTGACCACTTCAATTTTGGAGTTACAGAACATGAACAAGTTCTTTTGGCATTTCCTTGCTAGGAAGCAACCAGGTGAACTGAATTTCACTAACAGAACAGCCTTTACTCAAAATAAGAGATATTTTGATAGAAGTGGGTAAGGAAGTGTCTCCTATAATATTATTAGCAGATATGGTCTTTATTTTTTTCTGCAGCAGCATAATTAAGAGAGAGCTTTCAGTGGAATGGACCCTCCCTACCTAATATAATGTTAATATGTTAAAAAATCAAAAGAAAAACTGCAAATGTTTTTATGTGAGTCTTTAGGCATGTTTACATCTATGACCCAGATTTCTGCTTCATTTTTTTAAAAATGGAAAGACAGTTTTTAAGTATTTCTGTTATTTATGCACATATTGAAAATATAGACTTCTTGAGAAGTTTTCAGTCTATGCATCCTTACTGTTACTAGTAAGGATCCTCTTTTTTCACCTCCAGTGGTGCATTTATTACAATCCCACCAGCATAAATAAAGCAAAGTAGAAGAGGGGGAGGGAGAAGGAAGACAAGCATTACAAGTAGGGCCTTTTCTGCTTAATTTCTGAATTCAAACCACCAGACTAACTATATTCTAATCTACTCATTTGACATGTGTACCTTTCAGGAACACAATGCAAGTGCACCATCAAGTTGTAGAAATAGTAGAAATAAATTAGGCCAAGAAAAATGTTAAATTTTTCTGATATGTTTGTTTTTATGGGTGAGACAGAAAAAGATTTGGCAAGAATAAAATATATGCCAGTAAGTGAAAGAATAAAGAAGTGTCAGTAGAAAATAGGAGGAGGGTGTGAGAGACAGCAAGCAAGTAATACCAGAGTCTAATAACTTTCTAGATCAAATGTTTCAAGTTGAAGAGAGTGATTTTTCTACTGCTTGACAGCTGGTAAAACTGGAAGCACATTTATCTGAATTTTCACAGACATTCACATTTGTAAACCTGATGGAAACAAGGTCACAAAAGTGACTTGCTTTACACCTTAAAAATGTTGCATCATGAAGCCGAAGTTATTTATACAGAACACCTTTCAGGGAATGTTATATATGGTCAAATCCAGGCCAAGAGCCAGGCCCAGCACCAAGGCAGTGCTGTGGGGGGAGGCCCAGCCGGGCCCCTGATGCACTGGGGCTAAACCTTGGATGTCTTAAAATGAAAACGAAACACAAACCAAACCCCTTGTTGGGCTCTCACTGCTAATAGATGAGGGTATATTTAAATTAATTTCCTAACCTTGTTGGCTAGTACATGGCCTGTATCCTGAAGCCAGACTATCTCTTGGGCTCTCACTTGCTAATGCATCTCCTAAGGAGGGCTCTGCCACCCCCCATTACAGCTCTCTCACACCACCCTCATCCCCCCACAGGCACAGGGGGTAACACTGTGGGGCAGCTTTTCACTCGGAAGGGTGAAATGTGTTGTAGGCCTGGGCTCCCTGTGCTGTGTGAGGGGCCCTCGCACGTCCTGGGTAAGGCCTGAGGAAGGGCAGCACCTTCCCAGAAACAGCACTGGCCAAAACACACACAACAACAAGATTATCTAAAGGTAAAAGCTAATTAAACCAAAACCCCTTATTCATCAGGTCAAGGTACAGCATAAACAGGGTTGGTGCAGCCTCGGTGATCACACCTGGGTGATCTTTGGTCAGGGTGAGGCGCTGCAGACGGGGTGTCACACACCCGGCTGAGGGCTCTGCAGGGTGCCAGGAGTGTGATGGCTGTTTTAGGACGGAGAGAGCTTTTGGCAAACAAGCTGCCTGTTCACAGCAGAACCTGAAGGTCAACACTCACCTTGTCCCACAGCAGTGCCCGAGGCCAGGTCATTGCTAACGCTTTTATTTCCATTTCAGTGACACTTTCAGGCAATCTCATTATGCGTGTGTTCCCGTATGGCAGGGATGTGCTGTACAGCAAAGACTTCACACAGCAAACTAAAGCTGTGCTGAGTAGTGTGGCCTTGTTTGTTTAATCTGAAAGCTTTTCTGGGAGGTGTCCCACACCAAATATTGGCCAGATCCAGTGAATCATTCCCATTTCTCGTTTGCTTTTCACAGCTAGTCCTGGGGACAGCCCCCTCTGCACTGAGACAGGCGACAACTGCAGGATGAACCATTTCCTTTAACAGTTGCATCAGCCCCCTCTGTAAGTTACTATTTTCTGCAGAATGGCAATGAAGTAACCAGACAGTACAGTACTATACTAACAGCACCTTGTGGTAGAGAAATACAGGGGCTACAGGACATCAGGAGGAGAAATGCTGACACCAGGGCTATCACAGGCAAAAAACCCTCGAACTGAAAACTCCATACAGTGCTCTGGTAACCACAACAGCACAAGATCTGCAGTTTTAAGTCCTTCAGTACTACTATAATAACAAAAATTAGTAACTGATTGTACGTACACTGCAGAAAGCAAGCTCCTATTCTTCTTCTCTTCCAGAGAGGTATTTACAAATAGACTACTTAGAAAAAATTAGAAAAATGTGACCATAGATTCTAATGATGCATTTCTAATGGTGATTAGAACTATTAAAAACATTTCTAATGGTTTCTAATCTATATTTGAAACTCTAACAAGCCAGTGAGCATTTTAATTAAACTTTGTAATTAATATGAAAGTTGGAGGTGATACAGTTTTTTGAAAAAGTACTAGAATTGGTGAGCAAAGATAGCCATTGTTTACAAAAACAACCAAAAAACCCAACCCAACCCAAAGAACAGAATGGAGTAGGAGACAAAATGGAGAGAAGGAAAAAAGCTGTAAATTACTTCAATAACCTCTAAACTGTCCATGGAATAAGAAGTCATGGATTTGCTTAACACAGGACAGGGAAGTCTTACTCTTCTGATAAACACCAGCTCATAGAATTCAGCCAATTGAATCTTTACTGTTTGTAGAACAAGGAAATAATTTGTATATTGTGTGTATAGATTTATGTCTATACACATAGTAGTTGAGCTGGGGAGGTACAGTAATTTTTCTTGGTGTGCTCTCCAAAAGTCCTCACCTATGCAAGAGACCGATTTTTAGGGACAGTCAGAGAAGACACAAAATCCCAAGAACTTTCATAACACTCACAATCTTTTTGAAGTGCAGAAAAATATTTTGATTTCTCACATTATGTGACAACCCTCCCAACAAATCTATATTAAAAAACAAAAAACAGAGCAGCTAACAAGGCAAAACAGTTTATTACTAAAGCTGTTATGCTTCAGGACAGGATGAGAGAAGCAACAACCCGTGACTGATAGCAGTCATACTGCTTAATATGTTACTGGAATCATCACTGAAAAGTAGTTAAATACAAAAATGACATAAAAATTACTTACATTTATTTCATAGTATTTACAGACCATACAGCTGGTGTACTGAAGAACACACTCATTTAATTCATGCATCAACTCAGAGCACAGCACTTTGTTTTGTTTGGCACAGTCCAGTAAAAATATGGAAATATAGAATAAAGTAGAGAAATATTTTGAAATATTTTCTGTATTAAAATACTTTAAATTTGTACTCCTCAGAGCACTGTATCTTTATGGTTCTATGCTATCCAACCTTGTAATGCCATTCCTTAAAATGAAAGCTAAGAAGGTATTCTGAAAACCAGTAGTTCCTCTCGTTCTAAAACATAAAAGCTGCTGAGTCATCATTACTTGATAAATATTTACGCTGAATCTGATAAAGTAACATTTTAACTTTTTTTCCTCAGCTGAAGAAAACATAAAGCTTCTGAAGCCAAGCCACCTTGAAATTTGGGAAGCAGCTTTTCAAGCTGAAGTTTGTCTTTGCTGCAGCAGAGCGACCTAAAGCACTTGACTATTACTCATTTAGGGGGACTTTTTCCAGTTAGCAGTTGTTTCACTTTTGCTTTCTTCCTGACAGAAACTAATCTCCCTTCTGAACGTCCATTGTAAAAGAAACTGAGTAACAGACTGTGAAACTGCTTAGAAGATAGAAAATATCTACAAAAATACAGAAAATATCTACAAAAGGACTGTTCTATCATTGGATGCATTTCTTGTCTCATTAATTTACTGGGGGTCTGCCCATTACATTCTTTCCCTGGCCAACCCATAAGAAAACACACAGATGCTTAGAAAGGAAGTGTCTCTTCATAGAATCATTTCTAATTTTAATATGTTAGTTTCTATTTGATAAAGTAGATGTTCCTAACAGCACATAGAAATGTTTAAAAATATTGTTAACTGTGCAGTACATTTGAGCTTGCACTTGAACAACCTTGGACAAAAAGAAGAAATTAACATTGTTTGGGATAATGCAAATTTCCTAATTCTAGTAACTTTTTCTAAATTTAAACATGAACAATATTTAAACACAACAGAAATTATCTCATTTTCATTTCTGTTTTAGCCATGCTCAATTCTTCAGTTCTAATCCTGCAGTCTCAAACACACCCTTAAATAACCTACTGGACTCCTCAGCAGGTTAAGGTGAGCACATATATAAGTTTGAGTATTTGCAGCAGAACATGAGTCTTGACTTAAACTGTCATCACATCTAATGTAGACAAGAAATGCAAGTGTACTTTATGACCACATATGTTGCCATACAAAGACATCTTCTGGATATGACTTTGGTCTATATACTGCATTGAAATACAGCATAGAGAGGAAGCAGACCAGGAATTCCAGTTTAGAAGGGCTTTTGGGTAACCTCCATTTACAGAATTTACATAAATTGTTGTAAAAATTTAGCATTTATTTAATTAAAAATTTATAAAATAACAAAAATAATGTATTTTGAAAAAAATCTCAAAATTCTACAAAAACTGTGAAGGCTTTTTCCATCTATAATTACCATCTGAATATTCAACATTTGGCATCAAATGCCTACTGAAAATGAATATTTGAGTCAGTTTTTTTGGACTATGTGGATGCTGTTTGCCAACTTCTAAAGCAACACGAAATTCCTCATTCAGAGTCCAAAAAAATGGAGGAAGACCCCAAAAATGTAGCAGAAGCATTTCCGCACACTGATTTCAGTAGTCAAGTTTGTGCAGAAGTGATTCCACTAGATTCATAGGGCACCTTTTTGAGGCAACAGAAACTTCTCACTTCATAAGCTTTTTGACATTTTCCAGCTCTTCTATAGGCTGCCATTTCTGCTGGATTGTTAATAGCTGGAAGAAATGGAAAATATGAAAGTTAGCAAAATCCCAGTGGGCATTTACTCCACTCCCACACCCCCCAAGTCATACATCAACCTATTGGTGAAGAATTTCTAGTAGCTTTACATTTTTCTTTCAGAGGTATGCAAAAATAGCAACTGATGACATATATAATAATTTGTTGAACAAAATAGTTTGGATATTACATAGATAATAATGCCAAAGAATTTTATTTTTCCTTATAGTAGATGCTCTACTAAATAAAGATATTTTTCCTTCAGGCTGCAGTACCAAAATATTCTTAGTCAATTTTGTAATTCAGGAGCAAGGGGAAACAGCCTTCCTCTGTACTCCAAATTTCCAGTGTTATCAATGGAATTGAGTAAATGGATGTTGGCAGTGGGAACAGACACAGCACAGCAACTAGAAGAGTATCATAAGTTCAAGATCAGACCTAGAATGTAATAGCTGATCCCCTATCATTAGGTAACACAGGGAAGATCTAAAGTAAGGAACTAAAATTTTGTTTCTACTATTAATTAGATATACATCAGCTTTACTTGTGTTTCCTCATTAATATTTTGCTAGTTCTTACACATTAAAACAAGTTACTCACTGTGTTGGAAATATATGCTATTTATATTGACTATATTGCATGTAAAAATTACCTTCTGAGGCTTGGTAGGATCAATATTTTCCCATGGTTCTGGATTGCCACTCCTGTTAATCCTTTAAAAGAAGATAAAACCAGACAGGTACTATGTTTTAAGGTGTGTTCTTCCATACGTTTTTCTTATATGAGCAGCCTATCATCAGCAGAGCTATTTACTTAAGTAAGGAGTTCCCCAAAACACAAGTTTACAGGTTTGGGTGTTCTGGGTAGAATCAACAATGGCTTGCTTTATGTGCATCTTCCAAAGGACCAACCAAGCCAACACTCATGTATCGTGTCATTGTAAGGGAAGCAAGCTGAAAAATCAGAACTGAGTAAGGACACAAAGTAAGGGGACTCTGACAGCTAAAATGCCTATTCCAGTCACTTTAAAATAAATAAATAAACTTCCCAACGCTTGAAGTGTATAGGACTTAATTCCAGTTATTAGCCAAGCCACTAGAATACTCTCTTAAGTTAATATTATCAATGCTGCTCTTCATATACAAGTTAATAGTCTGGTTGCAACATATCTGCATCTCATCTACCTATCTGATGATTTGAAATTCTTGATAGGAGCATTTAAAACCTGTTACACCTAAAGCAAAGAAAAAATATTAAATCAAAAATTAGGAAATAATTTGGACTACGGTCCAAACGAATTAATTTCTTTGCTATTTACTATCTGCAGATATTTAAGGTGTTACCAGTAGTCTGGAACATGAACATGGATTTTTTTTTTTTTTGATGTAAAACATGATGGTCAAATACTTCTGCCGAATACAGAAAGGTTAGGGTGAGCACCAAACAAGAAGTATTTTGCTTACATCACATCAGATTTGCCGAATAGGGAATACAAGCTAAAAGAGAACGCCCCAACTGCTGCCACGGACAGTATTCCAGCCAGGGGAACGAGCTGAAAGACAAAACGGAGAAAGAGCTGAACTGGTGTCCCGGCTGAGAGCCTCGACTGGGGGAGCAGGGGTTATACAGCACTCAGGTGGCATTAGCTGTTAGCGTATATTACTCTTCACACCACCTCACTTCTAACACGGGGCCCTCGCTCTCTCCCTTTCCCCGGGAAGGTGCTCTCTATCCCGCGGCAGCCCCGGCGCACCTGCCCGCGCCAGCCGCATCCCTCCCCAGGGGCGGGCACCACGGCCCCGGCTTCTGGGAAAACTTACTTCTCTTTTTGTTTTAAGTATCTGGAAGATGCTCTTGTTCATCGTGGCGGCGGCTGCGGACCTGGGACAAGCGGTTCGTGTTACCGCACCCCGGGGGAGAGGGGCAGGACGGTACCGGGCTGCGGGGACGGGCGCTCCCCGCGCTGCACACGCACCGCGTTATATACGCACCGCACCGCGCCCCGGGGCGCGGAGGCGGGACGGGACGGGACGGGACGGGACGGGCCAGCAGTGCCACCCCCTGGCCCGCGGCGGTAGGCGCAGGGGAGCGCCCTAAGGAGTTCCCGGCCCCAAAGGGAGCTGCCGGGAGACCGGGATGCTGCGCGTGCTCTTCCCGCCTTCCTCTCGCAACTCCTTCTCTCTCCGTTACTGCAGCACTCAAACCTTTCTTCTCCATTTCTCCTTTGTCTTCTTGTCTGTCCCCGTCTCCAGGCAGCTGCCCAAAGAACAGCATACCCAGGCAAACGCCCAGGTGAGGCCAGGGTCTGTCTCTTCCAGAGCTCAGAGAGGCGCCTATAGCGACCCAAAGAGGACCCCAATGTCATCGTGTCACCTTTTGCTGCAGCAAAAGCTTAACCCAGGCCCATGTTCCCATCACTCTGCTGTGTTACACAGCTCTCATCTCTTTCCAATATCCCTGTCTGGGAAAAACTCCTACCAGGGGCAGGCTGGAGGTGAGTGCTGCCAGCAGATGACTCCTGAATATTTCTCCCCTTCTCTCTTGCCCACTGGAAAGCAGGGAGAGGAAGAAAAGGCTGCTGTTACTGCACGCTCTGCTGGCTCCCTGCAGCAAGGAACAGACACGACAGGGCACAAGTAGTTCTGTTGGTCCCTCTAGGGAGCAACTATGGAAGTTAAGCAGCAGGGTCTTTGAGGCAAAGGACTGGGAGCATTCTGCTGTCACAACAACTGTCAGGTCTGGCAATTCTAATACAAACCCTCAAACACTGGGAAGCAAAACAGAATTACCTAGAAGCGTTTAACACTTTTTCTCAGCACTGCTGCTGAGAAACCTTTGGGTGTTTGGGAAGTTCACAAGCATTGCTAGGTTGTTGCCAGCAATAAAGCAATAAAGATAGTCCTTTCCATAAAATGGTGATCAAAGCCACCCAGCTAAACCCTTTCCTAGGTTACAATGGCTTCTACTACGGCCTTTGGCCCTCCACAGTCACCAACTGCCTTGGAACTGCCTTTTGTGATCCATCTCACTATAAACCACACTCAGTGCAGTCCCTACTGTCCCTGTTATAAGAAAGAAATATTTGTTAATGGGTTTATAACTCACGAACCTCAGCTGAAATAAGGAACTATCTTTGAGAGTGGTGTATTTAGTTCAAAAATATTTTCATTGGAAAAAGGAAAATATAATAAAAAATAATAAAACCCCTCCTACTCTAGAAAGTTAAAATGCACACTTACACGTAGTACCAATTTCCTTGGATATAACTGTATTTTAGAAGGTGACTTACAAAAATACACTGACAAAGAATGGTTGGGTAAGGAAAAGAATTTTGCACAAATTGTTATAAAGCAAACTACCTTATCTAAAGAAATTATTACAGTTTGAGCTGATTGCATACTTCTTACCTGCTTACTCAATCCAAATGTTTGTACAGTAAGCAGTAACTGACCTAAAATTACTCCTAAAACTCCAGACTTCCAAACCTACAACAAGGTATTAAGCACTGACAACTTTTTCACTGCCACTATATTTTGGAATCTGCTTGTAAGAAAGTAAGCCTGTGAATAGGCACATATAAAACACTTCACATCTTATACAGAATGGGACTTACTTCCTCCTATTTAACATGTGAAAGCTTTTCTACTTTTTAAATATTCACTGTCCTATGAAGACTTCTCAACACATTATAAATTAAATACTCTTGTGATGCCAGTGTTTATACTGAAAACTGGGAAATCTACAGTAACACTAAAAAAGCTGTTCCACAGTGCTTTATCTAAGTATCTCAATTACTTGTTTCATCAGATGTAAACCTATCCAAAGCAAACAAGACTTTAATTTATTATTCATTATCAAAATTATAGACCTTTACTGTATTTCATACACCCTGAAACCTACAGTAAGTACAGTATTAAAAAGCAGGAAAGATGTAAGCCTTTTCAAAATTTTGCAATATATTTAAAAATACCTATGCCACTCCTTTTTGATTCAAGAGGCTAATTCTTGATTATAAAATTTTTCATAAAATTCCAAGTCTTTTCTGTTTAAGGATGGTTTTACAGTCTTCAATGATTTCACAAAATGCTCATGTTTTACAGCAGTTGCTTCAAGTCCATTCTCTTGCAAAGCCAACAAAGCAGCCTTTAAAAGAAAAAAAAATTAACAATTTGAAATGCTTATTATGTTTTAAATTGCAATGAATTTATTGCAAGTATTCTAAAATATCTTACAAGGAACAAAGTCTTAGCTATAGCACCTAAAACCAGCAATGTATAATTTATGGTTATTTAACAACAGATAAACATCAAATAAGGTTACTATAACTTCATTCACTTTTTCTGTCTGGATTAGACAATACATCCTTGATCATTTATATATTTGGATTTTCTTCTAGTCTTCTCTCTTTTATACAACTCTTCTCAAATTCTGGATTTCTCTTAGTTTTTTTCTCTCTGGTCTTGACATTACATGCTAATTTCAGCTAAAAATGCTGCAGTTGCCTGCAGTACACAGAGTACAATTCACCCAGATGTGAGTATGGATTAGAGAGAGCCACACAAAATAAAGGGTAGTACAGTTCCTTAACTTCTATTAAATTATCACAGAAAGATTTCATTCTTATTTGGCTTTTTTATTTAAAGAATTAACCCTTGTGCAGTTCTCCCGTTTTACTCTTTATATTTTCAATACAAACTGAAAGAATCTGTACTACTGATGGCTTGGTAACATCTATGAGTTAGCTCTCCTCTTTCATTGAAAGTTTTCATTTACAGTTTATTTCACAGATGAGCCAGGAATATTTCTTACCTCCTTGCACAGATTTTCAATATCAGCTCCAGAGAAGAGGTCTGTTAGGGCTGCCACATCTTGTAGTGACACATCAGTATCCAATGGAATTTTTTCAGTGCAGATTTTCAAAATGGAAAGTCTTCCCTGTAAATTGGTGTATATTGTAGAAGAAAACAAAACCAAACACACCAAAAATTAATCCTTCTCCAAAGCAGTTACAAATTTGAAATTAGAACCAAGGAAAATCCAGAAGAATACCAAAATTACCTGGTTTCAGTGGAAGAATAAAATGCTATTAATGGAGATATTACCTGCTCTTACAGTTATCTCATATTTTAAAGTCTGTTATTCACAGTTACTCATTACTTCATGAAAACACAATACTTTAGACTGAAGAGTCCATATTTGGCCTGTTTTGAGTCAACTTTTCATGTGAAGCTCAGGACAAGTAGCTACACTACCCTTGGGAACAGGGCACAAAAATTATTTGAAGCAAGGACAGACAACTTGTTATGGGTATCTCCTAAACTGTAGCTTGATTTTGTAAACACAAATTTTCCCTTATTTCTCTATGCAATACTACAACTACATGCACCAATTAAAATGTTACAGGTACTTAAAATACAAGTGTCTTTATTCCTTTTTAGATTTCTTCATTATACCTTGAGTTTGGTGACTGATCTTCAGTGAATCATCCATCATTAAATATATTACAGGAATATGCCCCCTTTGCTCTTAAAGTCAAGTCTACTGGGAATTAATATCTCTACCTTTAAAGCAACATAAGGATGTGTAATAAATACATCACCTTCAGATCTGGAGGTGGAATATAGATCATCTTGTCCAACCTTCCAGGACGCAATAAGGCATCATCCAACATATCTGGTCTATTTGTTGCAGCAACTACCAAGAAATCTTTGTTCAAAGTTTCCTGAAACTCTAGCTGAGTAAGAGATCATACAAACATATCAGTGCAACATGGTAAAGAGAGATAATAGTTAAAGATTCATTAAAAACTAATGAGAAGAAGGGAAGGGCAAAAAGACAATGTACCTTTACATGTAGCTATTTTCCTTTCAATATTAATATTTAATTTTTCTTGAAGTAAAAAAATGCCTTGGTGCAGATCAGATTAAAAAGAGGAAATATGGTTAGTATCTGCCTTGACAATAAACAGAGGCTTTTCTCTGGCCAGATTGCAACAAAAAATCTTTTATATGCAAAAATTCAGTATGCTACAATTCTGAAACTGTTTTCTTTAATATTCCCCCAAAGAGTATCATAAGAAGAAGAAATTTAAATACAAAAAAGCTAAATATTAAATATTGCGAACCATTCAGTGAAAAGCGAAGGTACAACTTTTTGTTTGAGTAAGTAACTGATCATAACTGTGCTGCTTTTGTATGCAGTATGTATGAGAAAGAACTACAAATGAAGTAGGGGAAATGCTTATAAAAAGTAAGTTCAGGGAGGAACTTGAACAAGAGTAAAAATAGCACAATCAGTCTAAAAAATTACTGTAGTGTCAAGGAGAGGATTTTTGTGACAGAAGATGAACACCAATTAGTAATGCTCATTAGCCTGTGTGGGTATTTTGTTCAAACAGTCTCCTCGAGGAACAGTGTACATAAAAAGTCTGCAGCCTATATACAGTATTTTCTAAAAATTAGATATTATGGCAGAGTAAAAGAGCATCTTGCACCTTTTTAAGCTTGAGGATTTTAAGTTTAAGAAGTGTGAATGCCAACGAGTAAAATTTTTGGAACAAGTGGACAGCATTTATCATTCTTCTACAAAAAAGGGAGTATAAATACCTTTCTTTCCTCATCATCACTTTGTTCTTGGCACTGCCCCTCAAGCTGTAATTTGCTTCCTCTTCTTTCTGTAACTTTGAGCCCAACACCATCCAACTCGTTGAGGAGAACAGACAGAACCCGCTGTGAGACCCCCGGGCCAGTCCTGCCGTGTGACCGACACCCCAGGAGAGTGTCAATCTCATCCAGGAATATTATTGCTGGAGTGTTTGCTCTTGCTTGCCGAAAAACCTTTTTAAAAAATGTTCATAAAGTCAAACATTAATGCATGCAGTCTATCAGGTAAGGTGAAAAAAGTTCAGTTGCATATACTCTGTATTTTACTTAAGTTTAAAGGTACATTTATAACGACTCACAAGAGCTGTTCTGGCTTACATTTACTATAGGCAGATTCTGCTTCTTATTTATATTCTTAAATGAACTGAAAACAAAAGACTAGAAATACTTATAAAGTTTAAAACTTTATAATTTTAGGGATAGATTCTCACTTTTATATAAATGTGAATCTCTAAGCCATTTCTATTTAATAATCAGATGAGACCTCTATGATCTTTTCAATAACAAAATTTAGGTCTAACTAACACTTTACAGAAGTCAAGCAAAAATAAACCATAAGCCTTACACAAATTAAAAACTGTACCTGAGACAAAATCTTCTCTGAGTCTCCAACATAAGGTGAGAACAAGTCAGCACCACTTACAGAGAGAAAGGAACAGTGACAGCTGGTGGCCACAGCCCTCACCAGCGTGGTTTTGGCACAGCCAGAAGGTCCATAGAGAAGGATTCCCTTGGGATGGGACAGGCCCATCCGAGCAAATGCCTGAGGAAACTTCATAGGCCACTCAATACTCTGCCAATACATAAAAAAGGGATGAAATTCTTAGTAACAAGACTACAGTTCATAGGCAATCAATAAAACTGCCAAGCACATCGCTGCTTCTCCTTGATACAAACATTCATTTGAAATCGGGGAATACTGATTTAGTCTTTCTTCATATATAATTCCCCCTTCTTAAAGTTTCCCTCTGAAGCAGATGGAAGCAGACTAAAGGCAGTCATGGAGAGATGATACACAAGAGCCACCTCTGGCTAAATATTCAGGAATATTCACAAATTATCTGGCTACAAGTTAAGTATCTTTCAGCTACTAAAAAACATGCATATTTTCCCATGATAGTATTATGCTTGGTGTTACAAGATATTATTATCTTGTAACAGGAAGACCTCTAGCTCAAACATTGTAATAACTTAATGCAGTATAAAAATGTTTAAAATACAGTTTATAATCAGGTAATTAGCAAGAGAATTAATTTTCATAATTAGCATACAGAAAAACTTGGAGCATATGCTTATTAGAAATTAGCTGTTCATCTAAATTTGTTCTACATGTTACCTGTTTTAACTTTAATTTTACATCTTCAAGACCACCAATTTGCTCCCAAGTCACAGGTTTACACTCTGTTAGTCCAACTGCACTTCGAAAAGAGGATGGTTGAATTTTTTTAAAAGCTTCTTGGAAATCTCCCATGTTAATCGTGGTTTCAGTTTCAGTTGACTCCTAAAAAAACCCCAAACAGATAAAGCATATTAACAATATTTTTAGGTAATACTTAAATGCTGCATTATATGTGAAACACTTCACAGAAGGCCAAATGCAACTAATAAAGAAGCCAATTCCTGCCCTAATGAGCCTAGAGAACTGCAGATGTAAAAATGCAACAAAAAGTAAAATACATTCTCCTTAATGGCATGATTTTACACAAGAAAAATCTATTTTAACAGAAATTAATGTTTTAGAGAAAACTACTATTCCGTAAATTATAGCTCCAGTAGACAGTGATGTGCTAAATGTTGCTAATTTGAGGGTTACCACACAATAAATCATACAATCTTCTGAATAGAAATAAAAAGGTTGCAACATCCATTTTCACCACACTGAAGAATGCAACACATTTTATCTCAAACATGCTATACAATAACATTATTAAACTACAGATACAGTAACAGAACTAAGATGTATTTTACAAAGGCACTTGCAAAGGGGCCATCTACTTATTCATTACTTTCATTTGTCCATCTATTCTTTTCTGAGATACCAGGCCCAAATAATTTTATTATTTTCAGTGCTATGCTCTCTTTTTTTTCTACCCAAGTGAAGACAGAGGGTTCTACCATTCTCTGCAGATGCTTTTGACTTTGGAAATTTTACAAATATGGCTTTAAATTTCTGCTCAGCCATTCCAGATGAAAAACTACATCAAACATGTATCTCACAATTTTTGTAAAAGCCAGAATAGAGACAGGAGTATTAAGAAACAGGCATTATAGAAATAGAATTAGAGAATTGCTAAGAGGTTAAATTTCTGCACACTGGGCAGTTGTATACCTTGTGTCTACAAGAATTTTATATCCAGCCATACAACCCAGATGATAATAGTTATTTTCACTAGCTGTTATACACTTGTTATAACCTAACTTTAACTTGCAGTTATTAGAAAGTAGAATTCTAAATTAAATTAAATAATAAATGAAATTAAGTAGCTTCAAAAGAGAGTTTTGGTGGACACAGTTTGCTGAAAAAGACAAAAATGTCTGCTTTGCACAATCATAAAGAGGAAGAGGATAAAAACTTTCAGCAAAACTTTTCACTCAGAAAGTAGAAAACAGTCCTTTCAGGTGAGAACTGAGAGGACTAGAAAAAATGGCATATATATATTTGTAACATATTTGGTGGTTTTAGTATTTTAATTTCTGAGTCTTCAACTTCTTGAGCTTTTCGAGTAAAGCTAAGCATTAATGAGGAAAAGGTGGTAAGTACATTAATGACACTGTCCTTGAGTGATGTGCAGCCATACCAAGGAGCTGTGGGACACAGCCTGCATCACAGCTTCCCTGCAGAGTGCTGTGAGGTCAGCTCCCACATACCCAGGGCTCAGCTCTGCCAGCTGAGCCAAATCAACGTCCGCACAAATGGGCATATTGGACGTAAGCAACTGCAGGATGGATCTTCTTTGTGTGACTGTTGGGGTCCCAATAATAACCTAAACCAAATATAATAAACAAAAAATTTAAGTAAATATTGTGCTATACTTATCTTATTTTATAGAGCTTTCATCTCTGTTTTATATTGGTAACTAAATATTGTTACAAGAAACCTATTAGCAGCACTATACAAATGACAAATATTTAAAATACCACTTAATTTCCAAGTGAACAGTGTTTGTACAAACAGTTGTTCATAAGACACTGTCAGCTAGTGTCTACCAAGTCCCATTTTCAGGTAATTTCAACATAACATTGAAATAATAATTTCCTTGCATCACAAGGACTAAATTAGATTCATATGACAGGGAAAAATAAATCAATGAGATAAACACTCATACATTATTAAAACCCTGGTGAAACACCTTTATAAAAATATATCTCAACCATCTATAAATCCTGGAAAATAATGAAAATTACAATTATGAAAGCATTTAAGATCTTGACTAAACTGGATGATCCAAAAGTGGGTTTAGATAGAAAAATAAACAACACAAGCAAAAGAACTGTAAGTTGCACAACTGTGTTTTTCTTCTTTTGGCTACTAGGCTAACAGAAGTTTTCCAGAACAGACTCAACCTGTTACTGAAATCTGAATAGAATTTTTGACACAAGAGGTTACTAGTTCTCTGTCACAATAAATCTTTAAGGAGAGATGCATCAATCTTCAATCTAGAATTTAAATGAAAAAACTTAAGCCTGTAAAGCTAAGTATCTGTAAGCAAACAAACCCCTCAAGGACAGGTAAAGATAAAGAAGCATAAAGAATCCCCTTGTCTATTTTGAAGTATACCGAGTTCTCAGTATCCCGAGTAAAAAAAAAATCCCACCTTACCCAAGCTGAAGCAAAGCAAAGAAATAGGATACCTGGCTCAAGGCTGTAGAATCCCACTCTGAAACACGACCAGTAGACATTAAACTTTATCAACAGCCCCCTTCCACATCAATAAGGAAAGACAAAAGTGTGTATGAATAAGAGGGTTTATTTACCTCTCTGTCAAATCTGCCAGGTCTTCTGAGTGCAGGGTCTAAGGCATCTGGCCTGTTTGTTGCTGCCACAATGACCATCTTACCCTCGCTCCTTACACCATCCAGGAGCGTCAGCAGCTGAGCAACAATCCGATCTTCGGGAGCATTGCTTGAACTTCCTCGCTTCGGGCACAAAGAATCAATTTCATCAAAGAAGAGAATGGTTGGGCCTTCCTGGGACATTTCTCTGCCTTTTTCAAAGACTCTCCTCAAATTCTCTTCACCTTCTCCTGGCCTTGAGCCATGGAGGGCTGGGCCACTGACGCCAAACAGAAATGCACCCACCTCTTCTGCTACTGCCTTTACCATAAGAGTTTTCCCTACACCTGGGGGCCCAATTAACAGCACTCCATTAGGGACAGAAAGCCCCAGGTTCTTAAAAGTTTTTGGAAAGCGCAAAGGCAGATCAATCATTTCTTTCAAAGACTTTCCCACATCATCTAGTCCTGCAACTGAAGTTTTTGCAATGCCTTCTGACAAATGTCTGTACCACTCTAAAGTGATCACCTCCTTAATTTTTATGCTTGTTTGGGGGGTTATCAATCCAGCTTCCTCCACCAAAGAGTCTGCAGACAGTATTTCAACATACACCACGGGATTTTCGGGACTTGGGGCAACAGTAACAACGTAACGAGGCAAAACATAAACATTTCTCAACAGTTCTCTGATCGTCTCCTGCAACACCGCTCTGGGAGTCGACTTTTTCAGCGCGGCGCTCCTGAGGACCACCCTGACCGCCGCCTTCCCCAGCCGCCGGTGGGGCAGCGGCTCCAGCTGCCGCACATCCAGCGAGAGCCCGCGCAGGGCCGGCGGGGCCAGGCCCGCGGTGCCGCAGGTCAGGTCGGCCTGCAGGAACCCGTCGGCCAGGTCGTGCCGGGGCCACGCCGTGCACACACAGCACCCGCCGGGCAGCGAGATCCTCAGCGGGGCGCCGAGCCGGGCCCCCAGCAAGGACAGCGCGGCAGGTCCCAGCCGGCAGCGCTGCGTGCCCTCATCTCCCGGGTCCGGTGGAAGCAGCTTCAAGGCCGCCGGCTCCATCGCTCCCTCCGCGGGCGAGGGCAGCGACCGCCCTGCTCCGCGCGGGCCCGGCCGGCTGCTTACTCACCGCGCCTCGCTCTCCCGCGGGGCTCCTGCTCCGCCGCCACCGCCAGGGACACCGCGGCCCCCCGACATTCCCGTCCCGGGATGGGACAGCCGGGAATGTCCCGGCCGGGATGGCACAGCCGGCAGTGGAACACGTCCCGGCCGGGATGGAGCGGACCCACTCCCGCGCTGACAGGCGGTCCCGCGCATGCGCCACAGCGGAGCAGGCGGGCGAGGCCCCGCCTCAGCCAACGCAGGATCGGAGAAGTGACTGTGTTAGAAAAGGAGCTCGCTGTGCCCGGTCCAGTCCTTCCCTAGACACCTGCGGGGACGTCACTCCGCCACCTCCATGGGCAGCCCATTCCAGTGTTTGACCACCCGTCCTGTGGAGAAATTCTTCCAAATGTCCAACCTAAACCTCCCCTAACGCAGCTTGTCCTCTTATCCTGTCACTTATTGCCTGGGAGAACAGCTCGACCCCCACCTGGCTACAACCTCCTTTCAGGGAACTGTAGAGAGGGATAAGGTCTCAGCTGAGCCTCCTTTTCTCCAGGAGAAACATCCCCAGCTCCCTCAGCTGCTGCTCACTGGATTTGCGTGCAAGACCCTTCACCATCTTCGTTGCCCTTCCTGAGATGAGGGGCCCAGAACTGGACACAGTCCTCCATGTGCACCACCTCCCTCACATCCTGCCTCAGCTGCCTCCCTGGGCCTTCCCTTTTGAAGGGCTGTCAAAGCACTGCCTGTGAGGTGAATGTGTCCTAGAGATTTCTTATACCTTTATTCCACAGACGAAATGCACTGCCCCCCTTTTCCCACTGCCACTTGGCTTGTTCTCCACAGAGCTGGTCATGGCAGGGATCACTCACTGCCCTCATTTCGTCACCCTCATTTTGTCTCCTCAGCACCTCCTGCTTGTTGGTTTGGTACTTCTTAAACATGTTCCCAAAAGTTGGGCTTCCACTTTCCCATGACCCTGCCAAGTGCTTCCCTTGGCTCAGGGCAGCATCTTTGTCACCAGTGGTCAGGGTTGAGTCAACTGTGGGTGCTGGTTAAAGAAATATGTGTGAAGCCACACAACTGACTCGAGAAGCTGCTGATACAAGTAATTAAAACACAGATATTTATTTAACAATTGGTAGAACTGTTGTAGTATGTTGCTCTGACAAATACTTAATCAGCATTTAAGAAAAATAATTGTATAAAGTTTTGGTCCATCACCACCTTCCTAAATTGTGCTGTGAATTGTGCAGTACTTTTATAAAAACCTTCCAGGAGGTCTGTCAGCATTGTGGGATACAAGATAAAATTGTGATCTATAAAATTTAGTATGTGCATAATTTTATTCTTGCAAGTAGCTTCATTTTAAGCAAAGTCACACAAGTACCAAATACATACAGACCACATATACATGAGACCACATATACATGAGACCACATATGTACAAGAATTGGGATCTCAAATGCTAGAGGGCAGTCAGACACAATTATATTCACAGAAAACCAGAGAAGGTGGTTTACAGCACAACTACCGTATTTCCTGCATGTATTCTGAAGGCCTCAGCGGGCGAAGCATAAGAAAACCTTTATGATGGTGGCCTGACTAATCACATTCCTTACTGAACCAAGGGCTGTACACAAAATATTTAAGTAACCCATAAATAAAAGCAGGCAGTGTTAACAGAGCCAGTTCAGATAATTCAAAATGCTGAATAGAACTCAGAACAACCTAGGGCCGAGCAGTGCAAAAACCAGCAAGCCTTCTCTTTAAGCCCAATTATGTGCAAAAGGGCCTATGAGATATTTCCTTTCAACTCATGACCAACTTTTCTCCTTGCAGTGTTTATTTTCTATTCCTTTACTCCTGGATATCAACTTAATATTTGTTTTCATAGCATGGTTTTACACTGCACACATATGCAAATGTTTATGTGCAATATGCCTATATGGAATATGTAGACTTATTAGGTACTTAGTGTGGGACATACTAATGTTTGTCCAGAGAATGAACAGACAAAAGATTATAAGGAGCTTTCATTCCAAGAAGGCAAATGTATTTTCAAGCCAATGTCTTATAAACACATTCTCTTGTTTTATTTCTTTCCTCAAAGGTTCTCGTAAACACGAGTGCCCTCAAGTACGTACTCGATTAAACAAAAAACATACTCTGTTTAAAATGGCAGATTTGTGTTTCAGAGTTTCAAACTGTAAGTGTAGACTCTCTGCTTGGTTTTAAGAAGTTGTGTTTAGGAAAGAAAAGTATGGAAAAGTGCATATTTGCAATGAGGTCAGTGGTCTATATTCATACATGGTTGTTCTTTGTAACAGACTTATTGTAACATCTGGAAAATCTGATTTCTTATGAGAAGGAAAAAACCTGCAAATCTAGTCTTGAGTAACAAAGAATTCCAAATAATAGTTGTTAGAATTATTGATTTGGGCATCTGTTGGCTTTAGTGAGGATGACTTTAGGTCTTCTTGGATCAATTTAGACAGTAAAAGAGGGAGTTCCACCCTTTATCAACTTATTTATACAACTCCTCTACTTCCTTTTAATAAGAAAAGCATCAGTATAGCAAAGATATATATTGTCTGAAGTATCAAGGGAATACTTCCTGTTTCACAAAAATGTTAAGCTGGAATGCAGTACTAATTCATGAAGCACAGTGGTCTTATCTTACATAGGAAATTTGACAGTGTAAATGTACACTGCTAATATTTTTGGGTTTATTCTATTTACCTATAAATTAGTAAAACATACATATAAAAATAACATGCTTGGTGTCCAACATAAAAACTATGATATTGTTGCTGGATGAGCACATTTCAGGGATTTTTAACTTAAACTTCTTCGATTTTTTTACTGTAGTCTGTTGTTGTAATACTGATTATGTTACTTTAAGACACTGTTAGTTTGGTTCCTTTTAGTATAATCATGTGGAACCCCCAAAACACCAATATGTTCTATTGAAAGTGCACAGGATTGGCTTTTTTTGAGCAAACTGTGGGATCAAGACCTTATTTATTTATAATTTAATAGAAAACTTTGCTGAGTTTGCTCTGCTTTGGAATGCACACCTTTTAATAGCCATTCTCCTGAATAATTTACAGACCCCAGAATTTACAATGACAAAGTGGCAAAAAGGTATTCCACCAGGAATCTGGTTTAAATTGACAAAAAAAATGAAAGCAATGTTTTAAACAGTTCTCTCACCATTCACTAGATGGCAGCTGATCTTCAAGAATGGCTTTCTTTTCTCCTTTCAGATCTGATAATGAGGAGGGAGCAGTCATCAGTTCTTGGAGAAAATATTGTCCGGCATTGTCTTCACTCCATTTCTAGTATGAAACTGAAAAACCAGAACAGTGAGTGTTCAGATTATTTTCAGCTTCATTACTGTTCGAGCTTTTTCTTCTCGGGCTTGTTGCAGTTTATTTCTGGGGAAGATTGTTCCATTTTTTGCTTTCATCTTTAGTGAGCCAGATTATCTTCTCTTCAAGCAGAATGTACAATACTCTGATAATATTCTAAAAATAAAGATTAATATTTCTGATTTTCTTTTTTATATGTCTATTGGGTTGTCATAGAATAATGTTCAAAATTCCCAGTTATTATAACTCACAAAATAAAAATAATTATGTCTTGTTACAATAATTCCCTGGATACAAAGTAAAGGAGGTATTAAGCTGATTATAATTTTGGTAAGTTTGACTATATCTAGTATCAGAACTGAAAATTTTATTTAAATGGTCTAATTCAGAGTGTCTTTAACACAGTTTATCCACAGTAGGTGGATTTGAAAATGTGGTATGATTGTCTGTTAATCAAATAAAGATAGTTCAAAGTGAGTAGATGGCATGTAGATACTTTAGGGCAGGATTTTAGTATTTGGGGAGGTTCTTTGACTAAGTATAAATGTTGTATTATAGTTATGCACATTTCAAACAGCAGGCTTTGTTACAACAAAACTTCATGAGGAAATTGTAAAGATGTGCTCAGAAAAGAAGTGGAAAGAGCTTTTGCATGTCTGCATGTCTTTATGGGAGGGCCACCCTCACTGTGTTTACTTAATTTTCTAGTGAGCATCCAGTCTTGTGTCTTTACAGGGAAAATGTTCCCATTGCAGTCAGTAGGAACTTTGGATGGGAAGGCACATGAGGTTGGGCCCACCCCTTAAGAGTGTGACACCAGGCTGTGGGGAAGTTACTGCACCTTAGATAGATACCACTGCTGCATCTCTGCTGGAAATCACTGCCATCCCAGCACAGGCATCAGAAGGAATGTGTGCCTGCCCCTGAAGTCTTCCAATGGAAACTCACTTGTCTCAGCTGAAGTTGCCAAGGAAAGGATTTTATGTTAACACACCGCATTTTTCGGGGGGAGTGACTGGAGTCCCAACTGCTCATTCCATTCTCTTGACACTTTGGGGTGGAAGCCTTTCCAGAAGGGGAAAATAGAGGGGACAGATAGTTAATAAAGACACATTTTCCCATTTGTCAATGTTTGTCTTCAGTACCTTTTGACTGTTGCTTAGGGATGCTGGGTTATCTGTTTCAGCATAACAGATAATCCAGTGGTTCACTATATCTTATTTTGGATGTGGAATAGTGAGATCCTTGTGTGGTATTCAATGTAGGAATGAGATGATGAGTATTATAGAAGGACCATTCAAACTGGAGGGACTTAGCAGTAAAATGGCAGATGAAATTCAGTATAAATGAGAAGTGCTGCACAAAGAGAGTAGTGACCAAAGGGAAGGGTCACTTTTATAGCATCAGGATAAATGATTTTATGAAAATGTCAGCTCAGTGCTTGATGTGCAAAAAGCAGATCAAATGTTAGCATTAATTAAAGAAACAGAGAGCAGAACAAAAACTATCTCAGTCCCATTGTGTAAGTTTGTGGTACCCCTGTACTTTAGATATTGTGTGTGCTTCTAATCTCTGCTCAAAAATATGTAATGGATCTGGGGAAGGTTCAGAGGGGGCAGCAGGAATGATCAGAATGATTTTCCCCTGTGTTTGTTCTAAGCCCTCTCAGGGCTGGGAGGGCACTGACAGGCCTTGATTACCCTGAGGGACTCACCTGAGTTCCACCCACACCTCTACCCATGAGTCCCAAGCTCTATTTAAGCCCAGGCTGGGGCTCCTGGGTCTGGATGCTCTGAGCTGCAGGAGTGTGGTTTCAGAGCTGGTTGTGATATTGTTTTGGGTCTTGCTGGGACTGAATTCCTGGTTTGTATGTGGACCTGGTCTTGTTGGTACAGGTTTGTCTCATGGCCTGGAGTCTTGGATATTTTTCCTAGGCTTGTATTCCTTGGGTTTAGGCTTCTTAGGCTGTGCCTTGCAGGCCTTGTTTTCAAATTTGGTTACTGGTTTCCTATCCCACCTAGAGCTGCTCCTTGCTGTTCTCAGGGTCTGCTTTGTAGCACTGCTCACATGTTAATAGTATGTAGCAATTTGTACCTTTCTTTACAAATATGGACTTTCTTCTTTGGGAACTGTTTCAGTTACTTGTAAGGTTTTATATTTTACTTGCTTGTTATTCAAGTTGTCAGGAAACTGCTGTCAGTTGTTATGAGTGTCTGAAACTATATTAGAGTTTTTAAGTAGATACCACATACTATCATCTCTTGTAACTTACTTTTGTGGAGTCCTGTTTGTAACCTTTATTTGTAGTTTAATTATCTATTGGAAGGTAGAGTATCTTATTCCATTTTAAAAATAAGGAAACAAATGCATTCTAAAAAGTATATGTTATTATTAGAATTTTTGGAGGTACACTGAAACTTGTGTTATTCTCTACTGTAGAACCCTTACAAAGCATGTTATTATTGTTGTAGAAGTTCTTTGCACTTTCATTTATGCATTTATACAAATGGTGAGGAAAGCTACAAGAAACAAAGTGTTAATATAATAATTCTTCACTTGGAGGGGAGTATTATATAAGGGGCATGGTCAGCAGTTGCATCTAGGTCATAGATTGAACCCTGGATGGAAGTATGCTTTACAAATGAGCCAATTCTCTCTTTGTGATGAGGTATATGAGCACCTTCAACTTTCTGAGACATCTGAGGTCTTGGCATCACCTGAGAAATGCTGATTAAATTAGCAAAGTCTTTAGCCTAGTACCTGTAATTTGATACAGATACACCCCATGCAGTGGTAAATCTTAATTCTCTTTGTAAAACTATTATGCTCTGAACTGAGTACAATGTATTTGTTTTTTCTGCTATACCAATTGTTTTTCAGGCATCAAATACACTATAGTATTAATAGAAGTCACCTGTGTTCCTTGAGAGGAACAAATGGCAGTCAACAAATAAAGTAGAAAGGGGCTAAGCAAAAAAAGGTCAGGAATCTTGCAATAGGCTGTATGAGGGTAGTATAAAGTAGGAAAGACAGTATGAAGGGAAAAGCAGGGGTTCTTGGAATGAAAACCTGAAGTTTTCCTGTCCTTACAGTGATGCATGGAAATGTGCATGATTCTACAGATATTATTGGGCTGTTATATATCACAATAACTGTGTATGTTTTATCCGTGTTTATGCACATATCTTATGCTTTAGTTGAAGAGTTATTTTTGAGACTTTGAAGAGTCAGTTAATCCAATTATTGGTA
Source organism: Pseudopipra pipra (assembly GCF_036250125.1). Lineage (NCBI taxonomy): Eukaryota > Metazoa > Chordata > Aves > Passeriformes > Pipridae > Pseudopipra > Pseudopipra pipra. Next base: position 10,909,054 of record NC_087560.1, on the reverse strand, counting down.
GGAACAATTGTCTTTGAGGACTGTATTAGTTTTAGCCTCTGCCTTTGGTGGGGATTCTGTGCCTTCACAATTTCTCTTTCCTAAAACAAAGGTCTTGGAACACAGTCATGCCCAAACATTGACACTTTCACCCTTAATTAGATTAATAATTCTAGGCTTGTATGAATTCTCACTTTAGTGTTTGTGGTTTTGCCTTCATATTTTCAAGCTGCTTTATCTTCTCTGTTGTGGTTTTCAAATGTTTAATGCTCCTGGAATGAGTCACCCTTCCTACTTCAGCCTTTGATTTCTGATTTTACTGATGTGAGACTGTTAGGACTTACAGAGGGAGCAGGTACATTGTCAGGAGAGTTCCATACCTCCAAAAACATTACAATGAAAAATATTTCAGAGAATGAAATCCTTTTTGACACAGACTGACTTTCAAATGCTGCTTGTTAAGAGATATCACGCAAATGCTGTAATGAACAAAATAGAAGAAAACTATGGCAAGAATTTTTGTTTTCAAGAATAAGAGCTACTGCCTGCATGAATAATTTAGAGGTACTGAGAACAATAAGAGATGCACACACCTTGAATTTACATCAGTTTTCAGGTGTTACCAAGGCCACCCCTGTTCTTTTGTAAGAACTGTAGTGGTGTACTTTGAAAAATTGCTGCCAGGATCTCTTTTTCCTAATGAGGGAGTGTTCTTTAACTTTTCCTGGTAAAAAAATTACAAAATCATCCTGTTTATACTGAGATCAACTTAGTGCTATGATGCAGATCTCATAATTAGACTTTGATCTTAAGTAGCTTTTTTCATTCAAGGAACTAAGCAACATTCTACTGGTAGTGTCTGTTTTGGGATCCTGCCTTGTGCTTTAGGGAGCTGGCTGACTAAACCTGTGCAGAAGGTAGTTTGATCCAGATACCTACATTGTTGTTTTAAAATTTCAACCTGACCATGTATTGAGGCTTCATAGAACTGAAAAAGGGAGAGGCTACAAGTATTTGCAATAGAAATACCCTTTTCTTCAAAGGTTTAGGCTGCTCTGACTTGTGCAATGAATAGTCTCATTGAAGTAGAAGGTCAGAAGCTTAAGAATGCTCTTCTGAATTCATGTGACATGGAGCCACACTAGAGCAGTCATTTTCAGTGAAAAGATGTACTGCTCAGGAGCATAGAAATAGCAGAGAAAGGCTGAAACACAAAAATCAATCTATCAAGCCAACAACAGGACCTTAGGCAGACTTTATTATATCACCCCAACCGATGTGGCAACTTGAAAAGCATCAACATCAGTAGCCTGAAGGAAATGTTGTTTTTCCAGAATCTTTCCCAAAGGAGGTTCTTGTCAAGTGTAATTTCATTGTAATTGAAAATGATGGTTAAAATTTGTGAAAGATTAAAGTAAATAATTAAAAAGTAATAAAGCCACTTGTCAAATTGAATCTTGCTAATGGTAAACAGCTGTTTGTTATTGTGGTCTCTGAAGCCGTATCAGTGAAATAATTAACCTGTTATGGCTGGTGGAGCTGCATCCAGTCACAGCAGATTCAATTATGGCTTCAAATGTCCTTGTTGTATTTGATGGTTAGCAGAGTGTGAATATCTTTCTTTCTAAAATGCAGTTGGTTAAAACTTAGTTCTCTATTTCATAAAGGTGTAGCATGAAAAGCAGTACTGTTGAAATTGCCAGTGCATGAATAAAACTGTCTTTCCTATCTGTCTGTGATCTCTTCAGTAAGACAGACTCTTCAGTTAGGAAACTTTTGATGGTCTCTGCCTTTTGATGAAAGAGACTATACACCATCTAAATTAATCTCCAAGGATACTTAAACTTTTCTCCCCTTTAGGAATTCTACAAAGTCAGAATTTCTGAGATAAGTAACTTAGAAATTAAATTTAGCTTTCACATGAACCACAGTTTAGAGTCCAGAGTAGTAACTGATGGAGCAAGCTGGTATAATCACATATGGCTGAGTACACTGTTAGTACTTTTTAGTGAAAGTGTCCAAAAAGAATCCTTAGGGCATGTTAACTCACTGGAATCATGACTAGGGAATTACTCATGAGACATATGTGATGGTTCTCTCCCACAGATCTACCAGACTCAAAGTGACTACTGGGTTAAATATATCTAAAGATTCTGAGTGATCTAAGTAGATGTGGTTCTTGAACAAATGCTTTCATAAACTAAAGATTTTATTTTTGTTTTTCCAGTCCAGAAATTAAATATCTCAGTAGAAACACTTTTCAGTCATGCAGTGTGTGTGTTTTGCCCACAATGCTTTGCTTCTTAGTTTTTGGTTGTTTTTTTTTTTTTGCCTTTCTCAAAGCTGTTAGAGGTCGTGCTGTTCTTAGGATCAGGCTATAGCCCTTCAGAGTTCTAAATTCACTTCACTGAACTCCAAAGCTGCATAAGCCACAGTTATTTCCTGCAAGTTTAATGCAAATAAGAGACTGAGTAACAGCTTGTGCATCTGAACCATCAGCTATAATACCTTTACCACTGCCAGCAAGAAGCTGACAGTTGAAGTCCAAATGCATAGAATTCTGTTTGCTCCATTGCCTCTAGACAACTTTTTTCTTTCAGTAGAAGCAGCAGCTCAGTAGGGGATCAGTTATCTCCCAGAGAATTAATCTGAAAAACCCCACTAACTTCTGTGGGATTTGGATGGAGCCCTGGCAGCCAATTTAGGAAAAATGTGTACTTACATAAACCAGAATGTAAGTGTTCAAAGCATATTTGTGTGAAGCTTGTGGAGTCCTACTGTGGAAGAACCTGTGTAAAAATTACTATACGCATTTATTTATTAAATTAATGACTGCTAATCAAATTGTTTTTTCCTTTATAAATGCATTTTTAATTTCTCTTGCTAAAGGCTCTGTTCTAGTCTGAGATTTGAAAGCTAGAATGCTTTGAGGTCACTAGTAATCACAATTTTACTTTCCAATTTCTATAAATGTGTTGTCCTCCTTTGGTTTAATTTTTATATGAAATATTGCCTTTACATTTACAAAAGCAAAAATAGTCTTGAAAAAAGTGAGAACGGGGGATTGAAATATTAGAATATTTTCATATACTTGTTTTTAAAGATGAGCTGAGGACCTGATCAATTAATCATGTGATACCCACCTATTAGAATGACACTGAATATAAGAAAGGGAGGGTTAAATAGGTAGTTGGTACAAAACTATTGCAAGACTGCCTACCTTGAGCACATGCTTAAGTTTTCACTATACCCCAGGTTTGATGAAGTGAATGGATACATAGTCTCCCAACTTCAGATTCCCCTTGAAGACCTGAAAGAACGCTGTAAAAAAATACAATAAAATTACAATAGTGAGGATAATGCATAGTAGAATTGTAAGATAAATCAAATGTACATTGTAAAAGGTAATAGAAGTTTTATTTTCAGCTATCTCATCCTTTCTTTAAAATTAGAATTTATAGCTGTTGTAGCAGTTAAACTGAAGTTATCATGTATAAAGTTATACCGAGTTTAAATATCCACAACCTGCCTTTTTGTCTGGGCAAGGGAACCTGTGCAGCTTGTGCTGCACTTTGCAATTCTTTCAACAGCTGTGCCTTCTCTGCACCTGCCTTGCAGTGACATCTGCTGGGAAAAGCAGGAAACCTTTCTTGTAATTACAACAGTTTGGAAAGAAAGAGTTCATCAGAAATACAGAATGTAAGTACTGTTTTCCGAGGTGTGTGTGTTTCCCTGTGCCAAAACCTTGTGTGATGACAAGATGTAGATAATATGGAGCATTCTACTACTACTGTTTTAAATAAAACTCAAATTGGTTACAATGGCAGTTGTTTGTTTCTTTGCTACAGCCATATATATTGTTGGCATATTAAGGAATAATTATAAAACACCCATAATGCTAATTGTGTGACTTAAAATATTTTAGCTGCCATACCGATGTACATTTCAAAGAAATGCTTATTTATTTTGTCCTGATTTTATAGGTGATATAACTCAATTTTTTTTTCTAGAATATATTTGGATAATTTTTTATGAACGAATTTTTAATGGTGTTTCTTATCTCTGTATGTTAACACAGTAGCTTTAAACAAAGAGAAATTTTCTGTGTTCAGGGATATGCAGGCATTCAAAGGTAGTTCATAGATAACTGAATATACAGTGAGTCTTTCTGGTATGTGGTGGTACTTGTGCCAAGTTAATAAAAAGAAGATCTGAGAAGTAGGGGAAAATACAAGTGATGTAGAGGAGGAACTGCATTTTTTTCTTAGGAGAACTTCAGAGGTGAAAAATGTCATGTTTGGTAGTCAGGCAGTGGGTTGAGATGGAGGCAGGACAAGCATTTAAGAGTGGTCTCTGTCCTCAAGTAACCCAATGAAATGAAAATGGTATTAATAATACTGAAAAAGAATACCTTGAAGGAGAGAATACTGCAGAAGATGATGATCAAGTTATGAATGTTATGAGGTAACATTATGCAAATATTTTGAATGTGCATACTTTTATCTGAGAATATTGGAGCTTTGCAGGTATTTTTCTATCCGATGAGAGAGATGAGCAGTATATTCAGGACTGTAGGTTTAGATTGTTCAGCAGCTCAGGGCAGCCTTGTGTTTGTCATGTGATTTGGCCCTATTAGAGCTTCACTTGAACTGCTTGAAGGTTGCATGTGGCTCAAGAACCACAAATTGGCCATATCTGCATGACATGATCATAGTGGAGTTTTCTGGATTTTATATAAACAGATAACTCAAACTCACTCCAATTTTTAAAAATGCTTGAGATATTTGTAACAACTGAGGTTGATTTTTCCCATGTTTTCCCTTGAATGCCTCTGAAAACCAATAAAATACATAACAAAAACCAGCAAGAGGTAAGAAAAAAAATCAAACACTTAAGGTATTGGGGGAAGAAAAAAGTCTTCTCTTCATTCTTTCCTGTTTATGGACAATTTGTGCTTTCTCTTCCGAGTGGTCAAATCTATTGTGAGAGAAAGTAATTGCTCTTGGCAGCAATGCAAGTAGTTGGGAGTTGGGGTCTCAAAGGTGTGGTGTGATTGAACTCAAATTAATTTTAATCTTAGACAAAATATGTCAAAGTAGCAGGTTTGCTGTGGCAGGAGAGAGCCCAGTAGAGTGCATGAAATGAAGCTCAGAAACAGTTCTCTGTGTTCTTCCATGCAGGCAGTGGAGATGCACATGAATTGCATGAGAAACCATCTAGTCTCCAAACCACACCATCTTTTAAAAAGCTTATTGTTCTTTATAGAAATTCAGCTCCCATAGCTACATAAACAGAGCTCTATGCTAACAGTGCTTACTAAATAGGATTATATTGGCTTAGAATGTGCTAATGCAACTTACTTGACAGAAAACTCAAATAAGCTCCCCTTCTTGCAGCTGTGATATCAGCACTGCAGAGCTGTTAGTGTGTTTGTCTCATTATGCAGCTCACCATCATAGAGCTTAATGTATGTAGCACGATTATTTCAGTGCCATTGATTTTGAGGGGAGACATTCAATTGGAAAAAACCTCAATAAATGAGAGGAAGCCATTTTCTTTGTATGATTTATTTAAAGCAAGACAACTGGTTTGAAAAGCTGGGTTTCTTTGCATTTTGTTGATGTACAACAATAATGTAGAGAGATTTGGAGGCAAAAACTTGCTTTAACAAATAGTTTCTCAAAAATAAGTAACTTTATGTGTACATGGTTCAAAGAAAGTAATAAAAATGCAATGGTTATTGGATGTTGGGCTGAAAATTATTATTTTTTAAATAAAACAAGTATTGACAATATGTATATTAAAAATGGAAAAAGCTTATTGTAGCCAAGGAGTTCAAACTCAAGAATGATGGATAAAGTTTTTTACACTTAGATGGAACAGTATATTTATTCAGAAAATAGGCTTATATCCTGAATAATGACAGGATTTAGCCCTTTATCCTGGAACTGGGCTGAATGATGAGCGGAAAACTGCTTCTGAGAAATGTCAGTGGTTTTTTAAGTAATAGTGGTAAACTAGTTTGGAAAATATGTGATATTTGGTATGCTTTTCTTAGCAAGCTTAAGTTGTGTTCCAAACACTTTATAAATTGGGGTAATGATTCAAAATATTATAAACACTGAAGAAAATACAGACAATTGACTTATACATGTAACTAACATTTCTTGGTTGGAAACTAGGTGAAGGACTGGAAGCAATTTCTGAACCCTGATTGGGTGTACACTGACTTGGTAGAAGCTCCAGCAGCATTTCTGAGACCGGTGGCAGACTGTCATACTTTGACCATTGCAAATGAGAGGCTTTTTTGATGATCTGGAAAATGTTAAGTGATTTTATAGAATATTTAATGTCATTAGGTTTACATTCAGAATGAACTCTTTTCATCTCAATAGGATGGGTTTTTGTGGAAAGATAGTTTCTTTAGTGAAAGTGCTATATATTCCTTAAACTTTTTTCTGATGCTGGTGGTCACTTCTTGTTCAGTGTTGCAGTTTTGCCATAAATTGATAAGCAAGGGAACAGCTGACAATCTGAAGTGGTTGTTGGTGACAATACTATAGTTAATTACCTGATTTTTAACTATGAGTTTATTTTTCCACAGTCTAATAACAGTTTATTTGAACTTTATGAATTTTATTTGACATTTAAAATGTCAAGTGTTGTTTTCACAGTTTTAATTTTGGATGACTTTAAAAACCAATTGTGCTGAGAACTAGCTTTATGTAATTAAAATCTGAGATCTTTTAGTCAGTTGTTTCTGTATGAAAGTTCTACTCTTGAAGAGAGTGGTTAAGGCATCTCTCAAAGTCATTGTGTACTGATTTGGTCCTGTGGAGCCACTGAATTTTGCTGTGCTCTATGTATTACCCTACTTTATTCTCTTCTAAAAGATAAAACCATTCAGATATTGTTCAATATATACAACAATGTAGCTCTTAGTGCTTGGCTTTCCAAGTTTAATGCTCCTTTAATATAAATTTATAAGACAGTTAATGAATTCCTACATAAATGAGTCACAAACACAGATGTGTGTCACACTTGGGATACAATGCCCACCTTAGCAAGTGTAATGTAGTGGTAAAAAAGAAATGAGATGGTGTGTTGGTAGATGTAAATTTTATCTTCCTGCTTATGTGATGGTCCTCATCTAACATTTTATATGTGTTTCTGGGATATTTATTTTTAGCTAAATTTGGGGTTTTCAGTGTGCTTTAAGGGGGGGAACTTGTAAAAGCCGCACAACAAACCTCTTGAAAGAGGTCATATCACCAGTCCTTGATTTTTACTGGCTTACATGTATAATATGGAATCATATTTATGTGTTATATGTATACATTTTCAATCAGAGGAGATTAAAACTCACAGTCCTAATTATGCAGTATTAAATTCATAGTTGTTGAAGTATTTATTTTTATTCCTTAGGTGAGACCTAAAAATAAAACAACACACCCCATCCTAAGTGATTTTTAAGAAGCCTGAGTTTAAACATAAACCCAAATTCCTGCTTTTGTCTGGCTGTGATTTCCGTGAGACAGTGGATCCACAGAGAAGTCATAGGAGCCTGAAAGGCGTCCTAGTGAGTAGAATTTGAAACTGCTTTTAAGATGGCCCAGTTTCTGAAGCACACTAAAATTTGGCCTCTTAGTCACTTGATAGTAACTGTTGTATGGCCAAGGCAGATGGACTGCTTGATGCTCAGCACTTTTTTCCCTGTCTTCTCTGATGTCTTGCCCTTAATCTTTCACCACTTGTACACCACATGCAGTAGACTAAGCATCCATCAATGCAGTTAGTCATAACCAGATAAGTGAGATGAAAATTCCTGACTTCAGCTCTACTTTATTTGCAAAATTTGTGCTTATAAACAGATGCTGGCAGTTCTTTTTCAAATCTTTTCTTAAAATGCCTTTGCCTAGCACACCATATTAAAATCATGCTGCTGCTATTATTGACACATGCAAGTCACACACAGAGCAGTAATGAAAAGCAGTCAGATGACTTTTGAATTTTGTATGCTGTCATAATTACAATTATATTCTTTGTATCATACAAGTGAAATTTGAATAAATAGGATCCTTACTGGGAAGAATATTATAGACAGTTTCTATTCCTGTACTTTTCTTTTTGAGTGTTCTTCAAACATCTCTTCTAACAGATTTGACGGAAATGGCAACACATTCACTTTTTCATTAGCAACAGATTCTCTTATTAGTTTGAAAATTGAATAATACAGATCTTAGATCCACTGTCCTTTTATAGTAAGTGATGTGTGTAGTTCTCAAGCTTCAAAAGCAGTTCTGTTGTGAATATTTTGAACATGTGTCCACATGCATTTATGGTGTAAGTGCATCTGCCTGGTCAAGACAGAATTTTTCCTTATTAACTCTCTTCTCTTTCAGTGCACAAAGATAATGGTACTCTTATTAATTTTAACACTTCTCATCAGTTTGGTATCTCAGGATTATGGCAGATGTGTGATAATCTGAGACTGTGGCTCCCTTTGTGGTCAGTCTTTCTCCTCCAGTGAGGAATGAGCTGGGCTAGGATACCATATCTATCTGTTTGAAAGCTGAACTGATGCTGTTAAAATGAGCAGAGATTCTTACAGGAGCTCTTTCTCTGTTGTCCTGGCCCTCTGTTATGCTTTCACAGGATTTGAACCAGTATGTGGCAATATGTTTTAGTGCCTTCCTGGTGAAGGTGTCTCTGCAATTCAGGAAGGTAGAACCAGAAAAGAATTGCTGATATTTTACAGTGCTGGTTCTCCAGTCTCTCAACAGACACTTTGTCAGGCCAAGAAGCTAACTGATCACAGAAATAGTTCAATTTGCACAGCTCTTCTGATACTCTGTACATTTTAGAGTTATTTTTTCTTAAAACACAAATATTCAAAATATGTATCTCACTTTTCTGACTATAAAAGTATGCTTGAAAAAGGAAAGCTGAAGTACTGTTGTGCTGATATGCCTTGAAGCCAGAAATGTACAATGCCTGTTAAAGGGCATCTGACATCAAAGAGAAATGAGGAAAGGTGAGAGGATTCAGTCTGGAGTTGGTTACTGAACTGGAAAAACTTTAAATTGCATTAAAAACTGAAGTATTTTATTCCACTGCTATTTTGTAATTCCTCTAGATTTTTTCATGTCTCAAAAGTGACTGTTTGCAGACCTCCTGAGTGCTGGACTCTTTGGGACTTAGTGTGCCCAGAATAGGTTCTCTTGCAGTAATACCAGATGCCAAGATACTTTTTTGACTTGTCCTATTTCATACTAAAAGGTCCCAGTTGTTCAGCTGCCTTTAAGTATTCCCATTCTGCAAAACCTATGAAATTCCGTGCTCTTGTATGAGTAGGACTGGGATGCCTGATAGCACCAGTCCTGTTTTGTCTGGCACTTCTATAGAAAGGCATTAATTTGACAAAAGTTTGGTTGGGTTTGCGTAGGTTACTTTATTGCCTTTTTTCCCCTCGCTGACTGTAGCGAAGACAGTGGTTTTGGGAGAGACAGAATCATTGTCCAAATCCACTTGGTACACAGGATGAAGTGTAGGGGGCAGATCTCCAGCTGGGGATTTGCTCATAGGAATCTTGATGATATACAGACAACTTTGCTGATACTTTTGGGTTCTCTTTGATCCAAATTCTTAGCTCATGAGACATCAACACTTATTTTTCATTTTCACATCAACTGTTATGTTTTCACTCCAACTCCCTGACAGCTTTAGACTGTCTGGTTATGCTATAGGAGGAATGAAAATAACAGCTTTATCATGGGCAGAATATCACTAGTACTGTCTCCTACTGCTTTTCCTGTTTCTTTTGGAATGGAGGACCTATTTCAATGGTTTGTAAGAGGTTGATGGGCCCCAGATATCTTTGGGGAATTAATAATAAAACACAGAAAATACAGCCTGTCTTGGAAACTTAGGAGAAAGCTGTTTTGCTGTATGAAAGTGATGCCTTCTCTTGTAAATTAGAGCCCTGCTCTCTTGCTGTATTAAAGTAGGTTTGTTCAGAGCAATAGGAAGAACTTGTGTTTATAATATAAATTAAACTAGACTGATTTAAAGTGCGTGAAGCCTTTTTATAGCCTTTTAATACTTTTTACCAGAAAAGGAAGGAAAGATATTTCTACGTATTTTTAATTTTCTTTTACATGCTGGAACACTGTAATTTAACAAGCATTCATAAAGCCGTATTTTTCTTATTGCTACTTTTTAATAGAATTTTGGCTGGAATAGATAATAGTGTTATTTGGCTATAAGCAGATGAAAGGACTGGTCTGCTGCATAGAGTTAACTGCATACAGTTAGTTAAAAGCTGCAAAACTATTGGAATGCATCAGGTGTTATAGAACTTAACTTTATTTAAACATATGCTGTAAACCCTGTGGGTGGGGAAGTGCTTTTAGTCAGTTGAGTCCATTCCAATGAGGAATGGAGCACAATGACAAAAAGTCTGTTAGACCTGGTTAGTGCCCCAGGATCGTAAGTACAAAGCAGCCAGAGTATTTTGTGGTGCCAATCACACCAATGGTGTTATCATTACGTTTGCCAAACTAACCATGGAAAAACTAGTAGTTCTACTATGAATAAAAGGCTTTAATAATCAGAGGTCCCAGTGTTTAGGTAGATTTCTGAAGGTTTGTTAAGAATTCCTCTGTCCGTGGATATTCAGCGTATATAAAATTCTTCTTAATAATTTAAAGGAACATGGTCTAAAACAATGCTTACTGAAAACCAACTTGCTTAGAAAGACTTGTCAGGGATGGGAGGTATAAAGAAGCTTTTGAAGCTTTAAAAATCATACCAGATGAGGGAAATTGCAGCCTCAGATGCTGTGATGAGGGATATCTGTGCACAGCACTGAGGATGGGCTTAACAGCCCTTAACTTTACTGCTTCTAAATATGGATCAGTACATTAGTAGTTAATTAAGATATCTCTACCTGGCCCTGTGTTGTTCAGTCCCTCACAAAAAGGAGTTGTGTTGAGCTGTGAATGTCTTATTCAGGAGCCTATTAATTTCCGCTGTGGAAAAACTTAAAATATTCGGTATTTCACATGCAGGGATACTGATTTTCTGCTTGCTTAAGCTGCTGTGTGTAACTCTGATCTCGGTCAGTGTGGATGCTGTAGTGATGCTCTGCTTTCCAGGCAGACTCTTCTGTGGAATTTTATGTTAAAAAGGGTAAATAAGATGTTATGAAATGGTTTTCATAGTAAACTTCTGACTTGGACTTTTTTATGTTGAAGCCACAAAAAATAGTTGCTTGTATAAAGATGTGTTTGTTTTATGGAAGTGAGTTTTACATTTTGGAACTTGGGGATTCAAAGGGCATATTTTCCAAACCATGAGAGGAGTTTATTTGCTTTTTGCATGAGCATGAACATTTGCCTCTTACAGTTGTTACACTGAACTTATGCATGTAAAGGTTTTATGTTGATTCCTTCCACTGTTGTTAGTTTAAAAGGCCTTGAAGGAGAAAGATCTTTTGTAGATAGACAGTCACAGTAAAAGTTTAACATTGTGTTTATTTGCAGAAGAGTCAGACTGGTCTGCTAGTACCTTAATTTTTAAAAAAAATCTTATTTAGAAGCTAAATGCAAGGCTTTGTAAAGCACAAGGATGTTACTGTTTGCAAATCATATTCTTGTTGGAGCCAGACACTGTTTCTCTGCCTAAGAGCTGTCACTCCTTCTCCATCTGCAAGAAAATAATTTCAGTACCAAAAATGGCCCCATGACTTGGAGTTCTCTGTCACAGGTTCTCACAGATACCTGGTGTTAGCAAGTAGCTGGGATTTGAATTGTGCTTATATTGGTTCTTATTGAATGCTGCCTGTCAGGTTCTATGGTGACTCATTTCTTCCAAGGAGGGCAATCCCCAGTCCAGTGTGTCTCTGACTGCAACAGGATTGTGCTTCACTTTTGTGTTGAGCACAACTTGGTAGCCAAACATTGCTGGGATTGGTGCTCATTAATTGTTGTTTTCATACTTAGTAGATGAACAGTAGATTTTCTAGGAGTGTCATTTAGATATGAGTGAGCTATGATATACAGCATTTGTTTGGGATATAAAACCAAAGACTGTGGATCTGAGATCCCATTAAGATTGCTAGTAAAGATTAAAACTTCAATCTTGATCAACTTCTATCTTGACCTAAGCTTTGTTCTACAAATTATCTGGAGAAATAATACTGAAGATAATTACATTTCCTACAGCTGTTTTCTTTAAAGATTATCCAAATGCATTAGTGCACCTGTAAAACTAAATAAAATTAAGTTAAATGTGCTGCACTAATATACATTTCCCCACTTAAGATAAAGTGCAGGAGACAATAGAAATGGAAAACTAGTGCATTCTGGCTCTAGATGAAAATGCTGCTATTGAACTCTTTCCAGAACAACATGTACTTGGATCAGTATTAAAGGGAAGTGTTGTGCATGTCTAAGCCAAGTGACCCAGTGCATTGATAGCACAGGGCATATTTCACAGTTATACAAATACCTAAACTTCTTTTTTCAGTCTATAAACCAAATAAATTAGAATTTAAGCTAAAAGTGAAGGAAGCCTGTCTGCCTGAAGTATTCTTGTTCTGGAATTGCCTCCAGTAGCTCAGTGCTGTTCTATTACTGTTAGAAGCAGGCTACTAACTCGGAATGATTTCAGGAAACAAGAGAGGTGACATGCTCCTCTATTTGATGTTAAAAACCCTCAAAGCTGCATTGTTACATTCACTGTGCCTTTAGGTAGAAATGTCAATGGGCTTCTACTTCATTTCAGTTCCTAAAGTTAAAGTAATATTTGGCAAAGAAGAGGTCTTTCCTCCATTATAATGAATGCCAATAAAAAGATGATTGCAAATGCTGGCAACAGGAAATATTTTTCAAGGAAGTGAAAAAGAGCCTGTTGTCTCATTTCTGCTTTCATTTCATTTATCTACATCTTTCACATTGCTTTGCTTGTTTTCATTTCCTTTCTCTGTCAACCACTATTTTTGCTCTGTACTCATGCATGCAGTGGTTTGTCAAAGCCTGTTTTAGTCTCTATGAATCACTGAGGAATCTTGTGGAAGAAGTTAAACACTTGTGTCACCGATAAAAGAACACATGAAATCTCATACCTTCTTTTAAAGAAGGCTTGTTAATAAATGAGCACACTGTCAGTGTCAGTAGATGATCTTAAGCACCCTTTTTGTACTTCAGTGCCAACTTTTCATATCACTGTAAGTTTAAATAATTAACTGTAACTTAAAACATTAGTAATTGAGAATGTTTTCTATAACATGAATTACAGAATGAAAAATAGACCACAGTAAGAGTTAGTGACATCATTAAACATCAAAAAATACATATTGTAGTGCTTGTGACAAAATAAGATTGATCAAACACCAGTATGATCTGGATCACATTTAAGGTCTTAGAGTTTAAGTGTTCCATGCATGTATGGAAAACTTGCTATTCTGTGCAGATCTACCTTATACAGGTTGGAAAGATTGCAGGTCTGCTCACAAACACACCAGTCACATTTGTCACAAAATCGGGGGGTCTTAGTAAATTGGTATCACTGGTGCCATTTTTTGGTTGCATCTTTAGGCAAGTGTTTGTTTATTGTCAGAATTTTCATCTTATTTTTCTTTCCTTTTGGTTTTCCTTCTGCTTTGTTTTCATTTTATAACTTGGAGTGAAGGGATAGAAGATTTGTAGTATTAAAAGCCCCCTTTATTTTCTCTTATTGTGAAGCTTAACCAGTCTTTGCAAGCAATAGTTCTAAAGAACTTATGTCCTGGGATGCTGTAATTGACAGGTTAATGTGAAATATTACAAAATATTTTTAAAATGCAGTAAGTTTTCAGAAAAGACAATGTCATCAACTAGCTTGACCCAATTAAGGGATTTTTTTTTTGACATGAACACTGGAAGGTAATAAAAATGAGAATTTTTCACACTTTTTATTCCTTCCTATTGTCTTCAGCCTCAATCCCCCCATTTGCTTTCCATTAATTATCTGAAGCAACCTTTCCCTGACTCAAAACTATCTTGAGCTTTAACTGTCTGGCTCTGACAAAAAAAGGGAAACAAACTGCTCAGCTTTCACTGTTCTGAAGAGCCCCCAAAATGCAGTACAAGAGCACTTTGAAATATGTGCTCTGTCAAAACATAGAATTTATCATAATTTCAAACATTAAAACAATATTTTTTTAATCCTTTGGGTTCCACTCTCACTTATCTTCTCTCACTCATATTATCTCCTGATATTTAGTAGAGAAAGTGTACAACCAAGAAATACTTAAGATGTAGTAGAGTTAAAACTTTTGGAACGTCTCAAAAGTTTAGGCTGTGGTGTTGTATTTGTTATATGTCTTCTTGAAACTGCCTTCTGGAATTCTTGGTGACCTTTCATTATAACAATATTTAATACAATTGCTCAAATTTGGAATGTTTTTAATTCTAAAGGGAACCAGTTGTTTAGATCTGAGTGGTAGCCACCAGTTTTATGACTGAGCCAACTTACACTGCCATTTTTTTCCATGGAAATGACATAGTATTTTCCAGACAATACAGTCTAATTTTGAATTATCACTAGGTTTGTATATGTTATAATGCAGTACAGTTATACCTCACCCCTCCATAGTGTAAATGCCAAATTATATCACTTGTCTTCCACAATAAATATTCGATATATCTTACCTGTAGGGCCAAAGTTCTTGGTCATAGGATATTATATTTTGATTCAAAGAGTCATTGGGCTCTGCTCCTGGTTTGTCACATAAACTCATGCTGCCATGAATTTCTATATTATACATATAAATATGCCATGAACATACACCTCAGTTAACCTGTGACATATTAAAACCCATCCAACTGTGCTGGTACAGCATTTTACCTCCTGTGTTCAGTTGTAATTAAAAACAAGGTTGTAACACTTGAATAGAGTATGGCTGGTTTAATATCCAGACTGACTTACAACTGCTTAGACTGACATTGCTCTGTGGGATATCAATGCCTTCTAAATTTTAATAGTTTGAAATTTTATTCTCTGAGGCCAGGAAAGGGCATGATGTCACTCCTATTATTCAATTTTAATTTTAATATGTTCCTAGTTCTATTTATAGCTTTTGTACCACTACTCTGACCATGGAATTATTTATTATTCCTGCAGTCATTCTTAAGAACATTTCGCTTTTAACTGAGTTAATTCTTTCTCTAACAGAAGTCGTACCAATGGGAGAAGATTTGTAAGTCAGAAATGTTTGGTACCCTTCCTCCTTGAGGACAGGAGGATTTCTATCAGGTGAATGAAGGGAATCTGTTTAGGCTTAAAACAGTCTATTTGGAGTTATGGTGTATGTTTGAGAAGCCAGTCACATGTAAATGTAATAAAATGGTGGCATGCTCTTTAATCTGTGTTTATTTCAGTTCACTTGTGTATTTTGATAAACAGGGAGATGCTACAGCCTCTTAATAAGGCAGTCAAGGAGGGTGTAGTGGGAGAACATTGTGGCGTAAGAGAGTTATAAATTTCATTTGAAGAATTATGGTACTTCATTCTATGTTTATTATATATATAAGGGCTTAACTTGATTCACCTGAATGAGTTAAAAAAGTTTTTCCATCATTATGAATACAAGGTAGCAAATATGGATTTTCCAATTGCATTTGTTTCATTGTGTTGGGAATATTTGTAGCTTGAATGAAGCACTGGAATTTATTTCAGGGAATATTGTGTCCTTTCTTGGAATATAGAATAAAGAAAAGAGTGTCTTAAGGTTTATATGTTACATACCATGTATCTGTAAACTCATGGGTGACTTCACAAATAAGTTTTGTGGGAAGAATATTTTGTGGGAAGTTATTAGTCCCCAAAATTTTAAGCTTTTTTTTCAGGACTTACTAATCACAAAGGCTGTGCTGACCAGCACAAAGGCTCTTGTAATGGTATATTTACAAACTTTTAATAACAACAAAAGTATGAGATTGGTATCTCAAATTTCATTTGTTGATCTAGAAAACAAACAAAAAAAAAGGGTAGTTTTGCTGAAATAATTTATACAGTTGTTAAACTTGTGCAAATACTTTAGCACTGGAATAAATATTTATACTGAACTGTGGTTCATTCCTGTAGTCTCTTATTAGAATTTTGTAGGCATTACAATTTACCGAGTAAGGGTAATCTAAAAATATCAGAATCTGCACATACTTGGGTCTTTTTTCTGGATGAAAGTACAGTATATGCCATTTTGCATTTAATACAGTCCTGCCTAGAGTCTGATTTTTGACTGTTGTTGTGATCTGTTTTATGTAACTTATGGCAAGTTTACATATTTTCCTGACTGTTAATACTAAATTCTATACTAGCAAAAGGTTTAGGAGTCCTTTACAAGGAACCATCATATACTATGTGGTCATTTTGACAACTTATGAAATGGAAAAGGAAAAACTAAAATATCTGTTTAACGAAATATTCATGATTTAGTACTTAATTCTCCTGATAACATACATGACTGGAAGCGTATTTGTTTTTCTTAATTTAAAACATTCACAAAGTGAAGACCTGAAATAAAAGACTTCAGACTCAAATTCTTATTTTTAAAAATAAAACCATAGGAGACAAACTCAAGTGTG
Organism: Pseudopipra pipra; assembly: GCF_036250125.1. NCBI lineage: Eukaryota > Metazoa > Chordata > Aves > Passeriformes > Pipridae > Pseudopipra > Pseudopipra pipra. The sequence continues at coordinate 10,892,447 of NC_087560.1, read as the reverse complement.
GATTGAACTAGGTCTTAGTTGTAAATCCCACGACCCTCTCATCATCCCTGCCTACTATCAGCAGTCACTGTGGTGGTTTGTGCTTTTTAAGTGCCATGGGTGAGGCTGGATAAGTTATACTTTGTGTTACTGTCGTGTTCCCAAACCTGCAAGAGTTCATCGTTAATTCTTTGCTTTCCTATGGTAAAAGACTTAGCTTATGTGCAATGTCTTTTGGGCTATAAATCAGTAAAACCATTTCATAAGTGAATAATATAGAGTGAAAAAAGGTAAGGTAAATTAGTGTATAACACTTCAGAGGAACAGGGATGAAATCCAGGAATTAATTCTGCTTGCAAGTCAGCCTGAGGTAGCTGTGAACAGACCCCATTACATTTATTCTACTGTACTATAGAATCTTCTGAAGCTGAGATCTTAAATTGTTTTCACATAATGCTGGTGTAAAAAGAACCACTGCATAGCTGAGACTTATTTCTCTATACCAAATAGCATTTTGGGTTTTTTTAGTGACTACTAAAATTAGTGTTGCTGAGGAGTCAGCTGCTCAGTCTTATCCAACAGCAGCTCAACCAAATCTTTAAAGACTTTGGGCTTTCTTTTTACTGTAATTAAGCAGAGTAAATTTAATTGTCTGAGAGGAATAATGGTATGTTAAGAGATTTACTATCAGGGCAAATAGGAAAATGATAGTCAGAGCAAGTAGATCAAAGCAGTATGTACATGTTATTCCAACCTCTCTTTGTCTCCATAGGTTATTTTTTGGGTTAAAAAAATCAAAAGACTCTTCAAAAAAGCTGTTCAGTGCACAGATTCAACACCATCTCTGAATGTAGTTTTCCAGTGGAATTTGGTTGTGAAGAGAGAGATTTTAAAGATAGGGAAGTTAAAGGCTGATTGAGCCAGCCAGTGCAGATGTCTAAATTTGAGTGGTGTGGCATAGAGCCTAAAACTAAAACCCTAAATCTTGTGCTTTGTACTCAGAATTGACTGTGATAAGTTTGGTACACATAGATGATATCAATTAAACAGACTAAATAATGAATTCATATTGTTTTAAATTCTTGCTGTCTTTTTCAGTTAGAAATCCTGATGATCACATAAAGCTTTATTGCAAAGGGACAGATACCAATGTATTTGAACAGCTTCACCCAAGCAATGGAGTACTGATGTCTCTGGCATCTACCTGGCTTGGTGGAAGAGCTTCTACTTGACATACTAATTCAGAAGCTCCCTTAACCAGTCAACATATTCAACTTAAAATAGAGACTTAGAAATCACATGGTTTGAATATTCTTCTTAATGTAAAGATATACACAAATGCAGGAGGACTTCCTGAATCAGGGCTGGAATGTTTTGCTGTGAAGTTAGCCAAATCTAAGTGCTGATTAGAGAGACAAATCTACTTAAATACTATGGGTTCTGAGGTTTTATGCTAAAATTTGAAACACTTAGAATATTCATATTGTGCAAGTAATCCATATCTTATAATTCCTAGCTAGAAATTGGTTCAAGTCTATGAATATAAATAATCTAGTTTCATGTTTTTTAAATAAAGTATGCTCTCTGCTTGTTTTCAAGGGTCTCTCCTAATGTGAACTTAAATGAGAATTTTATCCAGTTTTCCTTTCTTTCAGAATTCAAGTTCTCTGTAAGTGTTCATGCCTAATACAAACCATTCCATGATTTTTAAAATGTCTGACATAACAAAACCATCATAACATATACTTAATATGGGTTACAAACATAACTATTGTTTTCCTCTCTGTAATAGAGCTTTCTTGGCTTTCTTTTAATCTTTTCCAGAAGGCAAAAATGTTTCATATGAGAGCAAAGCTGGAATCATAAGCATCTGATTCTTTCTTTTAACATTTCCTTAGATGCTAAAACCTTGACTGTTCATACTTACTCTGTAGGATTGTGTGTGTGGCCAGGGTACAGCTGCCACCTGGGGAAGGGAACAAGCCCATGGTGTGGCTGAAAGCACAGTGCATTGTACAGCCTGCACACGCTGAGTGAGATGATAATGGGTGGCAAAACTTGTTCCTTTAACCTCTTTTGTCAGATTGTACCTGTGTCTTCATAGTCTCCCTCCTTTCCTGTTTCTCTCTTTCCCCTCTCCCTTTCTGCTGCTCTCTCTCCCCCACACTCCTGCAAATCTTCTTCCCGAAGAAGTACAGTTTTCCTTAGTACTTCACTTATACAGTTAAAAAGCTTTCTTTGTAGTCCATCAATTTTTGATGTTTAATCTTTCTCTTTCCATTGTAGCATCTTACTTACACCAGAATGTAAGGAATAATCAAGATACACTGTTGCTGCTGGTAAAGCATTCAACAGCCTGTTTTGTTGATATGCATTTCAGATGAAAAGCATTTCTGGACATAGTCCTGCCATTTAACAATGAAACTGCTCAGAATCGTTGTACTTCAAAGACATTTACTCTCTTAAGTTTCAAGTGCTAAATAATGCAGTATAGTTGGTTAATAAAAATGTCTGAGTACAGTGAAAGTATGAATCCCAGCTATAGTAATGCTGATATTCAAGAAATAAGTTATCTGAAGTTTTGAGGATTTCCCTCAGTGCAGTTGTAATTCTTCAGAATATCAACACAAAAGGTGAAAATTGTAATACCATCTGTTTCCTACTGTGCTTGGAAGTCTTGCAATTTGTCAGTCAAGTATCTTTATGTGTACTGGCCAATATTTGCCTAATTATATCCTTATTTTTTTAAGTGCTAACTAAAACTCAAAATGATCTTGGAGCTTTTGGCAAGCAAAAAAAAAAGTGACTTGACCATGAAACAGCAGTGTGGAAATGTTTTAATTTCAGGTTATTCTGCCTCTTCCAAATAATGCAAAGATTGCTTTAAGAATTGTCATTGCTTAATCTAAGCTTGAGTTCTACCTCTTTCTGAATCTGGTACTTAACTACTTGTCTACAAGTTTTGTTTGTAATATGTTTTTAGGATTAATTTTGCAGGATAGGACATTTTCAAAAGTGAATTGTGCCTTTTTTGTGTAAGCTTGGATCTGCAGGAATGCACAGTGCTTATTGCAAAATGAGGTAGAAATGTAAGGGGCAATGACCTTATTTTGGGTGTTAGTGAGACTATAACTTTCTTAATACAAATGGTGCTGAGATGCTGTAGTGATCAGTGACAGAGTCACCCTGGTGGTTCCTGGAGCTGCTGTCTCACCATGTTGTGGACCCAACCAGTCCCACTGTATATGCAGAAGGGCAGACTTATTGTACAGCCTGGTCAGGCAGCACGTACAGGAGATCCTGTCTGAATGTCAAGCAGAGTGAGCGCTCGCAGTTGACTGCTGAGGGAATTTTCAGCTATTTTAAAGCATTTTAAAATGAAAGCATGCTCATTTTTGCTTTGGAGATGGTATGTGAGCATTCCTGTTGCTGCAGATGACGTCTGAAAAGTGACAAGGGCCATGACAGACACCTTAATATTCAGCTTTGCCATGCCTGACAGTCCAGCAGCCTTGCAACAGCCCAGCCATACATGCAGGGGAACCTTTGTATTTCTGAAGGTGTTATATTGATAATGGGTTCCTGACAAGTACTTGAGTGCCTCTGAATGGCCTGTCCTCTGATGGAAGGCTCAGGTACACTCTGGTACAAACATAGCTGACTTGGCCAAGGCTTGGGTACACTCAGCAGACTCTCCGGAGCTTGTAACCCTCTGAGTAGAGCTAATCCCTTATCAGCCCACAACTTTCGAAGGTTCTGAACTGAGCTAAGGATTATATGCATTTCACTCCTAATTTTGTAGTTAACACACTATAAATCTAAAAATGGAAAATGTGCACTTGCAAGAGTTACTTTTTCATTTCTACTTATAATAAATGTGGTATTGACATTGTTTTATATCACTGCATGGTTTAAACTGAAAATCAGTTTTGCTGAATCCATTTTATTGTTTCATAACTTATTTGAAATTGTTGTACAAGCAGATGCAGAAGACAGGAGGAAAATCCTGCATGAGTACTAATCATGGAGGATTAGGACCTGAGAGAACATATTGTCAGAATTAGGTAAGAAAAATATGAAATTATTCTTTTTCTTTTGAAAACGTATTAGTGTAAGATAAATTCACGGGGGCAGGATATGTGATATCGCAGGGTTTTTATAGAAAAATAGAGACTGAATGCTAGTGATGAATTTTATTTTACCACGTAACATGGTGCAGTTTAACAGATGAAAAATTAAAATTATTAGTGGTTAATGCTGCCATCAGGTCTTTTAATCCATATGAATTCCACTATTTCTCTGAAGTAATTTGTAAATATACAAATGAGCCTGACTTGCATTTCATTCCTCTTTGGTATGAACAGCTTTCAAATCAAAAAATAAAAGGAATAAGTAAAAGATAATTTAGCTCTTAAATTTACTGCACATCAAAGAAACACAGAATTCGTTCTAGTTATTTCTGAGGAATAATATAGGAAAATTTTTTATTACCAAACCATAAAATAAGTATTTATAATCACTGGAGATGATGGAGAATGCTTAGAATCACTGAGAGACTTTCTGGTGAATGGGTGGGCAAAGCAATTCATACTTGGGTCTTACCAATTCCCTTCCCCACCTCGTTCACTGTGAAGCTTTAAAGTGTCTCTGTAACGCCGTGGTGCCATTGTGCTGGCTCCTCTTTTATATGGACCCAAATCATGAGACGTCACCCACCACCACCTGCGACTCTTAGAGTGCTTCCATCAACGCTGTCTCTGCACAATCCTAAACATCCACTGCTCAGATTATGTGACCAATACATCTGTTCTAGAACAGCAGCAGTCACAAGTATTGAGGCCATGTTGCTGAGAACACAGCTGCGCTGGGCAGGGCACATCTCCAGGATGAAGGACCAACCACCGCCTCCCTGAGATCTTGCTTTATGGTGAACTTGCCACCGGCTGCTGGAAGAGAGGAGCCCCGAAGAGGAGATACAAGGACTCCCTGAAACATCTCAGCCTTGGCCATATTGATCATCATAACTGGTCTACTCTGGCCTCCAATCACGAGATCTGGAGACACACCATCTATAACGCTGCTACTGCTTCTGAGAAAGCACGCAGGATCACTCCAGAGGAGAAAAGACAACATAGAAAGAATCTTGCAGAATATACCACCGAAGGAGTCCTTCTGCTGTGCCTTTTGCAACCGGACTTGTCTATCTCGTACTGGCCTTTTTAGCCACCAGCGTGCTTGTAACAAACGTGGGTAGAGCCCTTCCCAAATCTTCGTTCGCGAAGCCTGGCCATGAATGCCGTAGTGATTCCCGCTGTTGGAGTTGCAATGAAGGTGGTTCTACACCGCGGCAGCCCCGTCCAAACTCGGTATTAGTGTGTCCGCCCGCAGCGCGGTGGGGCTGAGCCGCGCTCTGCAGTGCCCGCCTGGGCCAGCGGGGGGAGCGCCAGAGCAGCGGCCGGGCCGGTCCCGGCCCCTCCACCGGCCCGGGGCTGCCACAACCCGCGTGTGGCAACACCGCAAACACCGCAACCGGGGCTGCCAAAACCCGCGTGTGCCATCCCCGCAAACACCGCAACCGGGGCTGCCAAAACCCGCGTGTGGCAACACCGCAAACACCGCAACCGGGGCTGCCAAACCCCGCGTGTGCCATCCCCGCAAACACCGCAACCGGGGCTGCCAAACCCCGCGTGTGCCATCCCCGCAAACACCGCAACCGGGGCTGCCAAAACCCGCGTGTGGCAACACCGCAAACACCGCAACCGGGGCTGCCAAAACCCGCGTGTGCCATCCCCGCAAACACCACGACCACCGCTGCCCAAGGAACAGCTTAACTGCGAAAACGTGGATACAGCAGGAAAACACCTACTCACCACTGTTCATTTTAGGGTTTCTTGGCCATTTTTGCCACCGCCATTACTGCTGTTACTGTTTGCCAGAACTACCCGCCTTTGTACAAGCTTATTCTTTGAATTGATAACTAAACAGCCTTTTGAAACGTGTATAAATTTTTGCAACACAGCATCAAGACTCCATCTATGAAGGTAGAGTCTGCCTTGTGTCGTGGCCATTTTAGAAGTTGGATATGTGGGGAGTAGTCCTTTGTGTCTATATTTTAAGAAAGTAAGCTCAGTAATTTCTAAAATAAAAATAACTAAAATTAAATAATATACCAGTAACAACATAATTATTCCACTACTAGAGTTGCTAAAATGCAAAAATGGGGGAAAATATATCAGTTTAATTTAATCTCCTTTGATGAGATATGAGCAACTCACATGTGCCCTACTACTATGATCTACCAGCTAATCGCCTTTAGAGTAGGTCAGCTAATGTGTTATGCCAAAATGTTCTTAAGGATAAGATACTTAAAAATTTTGCTTCCTTTCAAGAAAGAAAAAATATCTATTTGGACAAAATTAAAAACTTTGATCTCATGTGGAAAAAAGGCAAAAGTCAAACCAGGACTCATTTTGTGGCAGGTCTGTCATTGGTAGTTAATTAACCCCTTAGCAGTTAATGGTTATGGCCTCATAAGTGGGTTTATCACATCTTGAACTTTCATTCCCACTGCAATTGTATGTGTTCTGTTCCAGGAAAGATGGAGTTTTGTGGTTTGGGTTTTTTTTTTCCCCCAGAACTGCTTTAATATAGAAAAAAATAATAATTTTTAGATGATTTTGAAAAAGGAACAAAAATAGTATTCTGTACAGCTTTTTAAAAAAAAAATTACTGGAGAGAGTCTTGTAGTCAAAAATGTTTCACACAATCTGATCCATTCCTAATTAAAATATGCCATGGCTGCTATTAAGGGCTTGTGTGGGAGTAGCCACACAGGACCAGTGCCAATGAACTGCAACTGAAGTAGGCAGATGCAGTGCAACTATTTTTCCTCATTTTCCTTAAGGACAGATTTTGTGTCAAATTAATGTCATTGTGGATTTTCTAAATATCAGCATTTTATGAGAGTGCCAAAGCAATTTGATTAGAGAACCAGGTTCCTGTCATAAGAACAAAGTTGTGTTCTTTTTGTGTACTTGGGGTTTCAACTCTTGAAGGAAAATTCAAGGGATTTTTTTTTTTACTCATTTATTAGATCTTCAGACTTCATTCATGAGAATGTAACTGCATTAAAAGATACAAGTTAGCAGTTCTAGTCTCCACCTGTTCTGACTCTTTTTGACTCTGCAGTGCTTTCCTCTTATCTGTGCATTTTTCGTCATGTTTCACTGCCATAGCCTGTGATTTACAGCATTCCAAAACTTCTGGAAGGAAAAAATAGGAGTATCAGAAAAATTTGCTCTTTATATTTTATGTAATAATTTTTAAAATAAATTAAATCCTATTTTATATATATATATGTATATATACATATATGTATACATACACATGCAGGTGCTACAGAAGGTGTGTAGCCACATTCCCTCTGTGAGTAGCTTTGGTATTGGATATAAATCCTGAAGAGAATTGCTGAAGGTTATGTAATGATAACTGCAGAAGTTAACAATGGGATGTTCTTCCAAGAACTGAATCAGAGAAACACGCATTTCTTCACTAAATGCCTATTGAGTTGATGGTTCGATTTAGTCAGTCTTTGTTTACTCTTTAATCCTCATAGTGTCAGCTGGAAAACTGAATGTTTTTCTCAAGTAGCCAAGTTTAGGGAGCTGGTTTCTTTTTAGCAATTAGTAGGTAAAGTGAAGTCAGTTTTGCAATAAGATGTGTTTTGTAATCTTTTGTGTGTGTTGAGATTATATGTGCTCTGTATGTCTATATACACACAAGAGGATGATTTATGATGCTGAATAGGAATGATATATTCTGCTAAATGATTCAGGTGCTTGAAGTTTCTTTGACTTTCTTATAGAAGAAGATACCTTATGCATTAAATTCAAGGAATGACCAACATCACATTGTTTTATAATAGTTATGAAACCAACTGACTTACCAGAAGTTTTAATGCTCTTGCTATTGAGGCTGATTTGGAGAAAATGCTTGGAACTTGAGTGTGTATGTAAAACTGTGACTGGCTGTTGAGTCACTCCTTTAAAAAATGCCTGAATCTCCCAGCTGATGAGGAAACAGGAAGGCAGTTACACTGGCAGTAGGGATAGAGCTAATGACATCAATACAATCAAAAGTAAGGACAAATTTAAAATTTAAAATGTCAATACAAATTATGGTTTATTAATGAATTGTATTTATAGCAGACCCATTACATAAACCCTTTTCATTTGAAGAATTACTTTTCTTGTTATGGAAAAAATAAACCCAACTCAGATCGGCCTTTATATGTGATATTTGAAAGGAGCTGTGATAAAGAAATAAACTTTGAACTTAAACTGAGTCAAGCCAGGGTCTCATCCATGGTCCTATCTTTAGCAGTGACCAAGAGCAGATGCTTAGGAAAGAACAAAGGAACAAGACAACCATTCAAAATCCCTTGTGAATCTTCTTCCACCCTCCATGTCTCAGGAAGATGTGTGTTTTCTTTGTGTTTATTAGCTCTAGATTTCTTTTTTGTCCTGTAACTTTGGTCAACTTAAAATATATGGTAAATTATAACTTCCACAGTACCCTCCAAATGGTGGTTATTTTTCTAAAGTGCATGGTTATTGTTGGTTACTAAAGTCTACATTAAACATAAATAATGGACTCTGACTGAAGGACTTGACCAAGTTGGCTGTATGTCTCACATGGGGAGGTGACAGCTGTTACCTTTGTCCATTTTTTTCATGACCCAATGTTTAAGTGTAGGATACAGCCCATGGAGCAATGGAGAGTATGAGCAAAGTTCTTATTCTTTGCCTGCTATCTTGGACATCCTTTTCATTCAGGACATTTACTAAATACTGCATTGAATCCTCTCAACTGCCATCTGAAAAGCTTACCCTTTCTCTTTCTTTAAGGAGGTGTTTTGGATAACAAATGGTGCGTCTCTTGCTGTTGACTGAAATTTCTTTCATGGCTTTATTTTGCTCATGGTCAGGTCTTTGAAATACAAAATAATCCAAGCCTGTTGCAAAAAAAAATATCATTATTTTACCCACTGTGAGCTGAACTATCAAATCCTGGACCTGCTGGATGCAACATGAGCCTCAGAATGCAGCACAGGATATCTGTACTGGGGCTCATTTAATTGCATGCAAACATCTCAAATTAATGCTTCAAGAAAGCAGAGAACTATTGTATTAGTCATTATGTTTTGATAGCCTGTAAACTATCCCAGCTGCCTGATGTTCCTATTAAGAACACAGTGTGGTGGGATCAGAATATCAGACACTGTTAAGCATACAAATGCTTTACACTTAAGGTTATACTTGTAAGTGCTCTGCTTTATTTTACTCTCAGATACCTGCAAGATTCCTTTTTATAGAACAATATCCATATGAGGCTATAGAGTAAAATGTAACTTTCTAATTAATTGATGGGCATTCTTAAAATTATATAAGATGACTTCATGATGAATAATGGCTGAAGTTGTTTGCTTACATTGTTTCATCTTGCTCCTGGTAACCTTGCCTAGAAACTTGTCGGAACCTCAAATTCCAGTGGCATATTCTTGAAGCAAGAGAAATAGTGAAATAAGCCTCTAGAAAATGTTCAAGAAATGGATTTTTCTGTAACAGTTTTATTTTAAATTTTGCTGTGGCCATCTAGATCTGTATATCTAGTATAAAGTTGGGTTGCATTTTTTTTTAATCTATTTTGGTGGGAAGAACTGGGAAAGGGTCTTCCAGAAAAAACAATGAAAAGGGGATTTAAACAGGATGTGCAAGGAAAAAGAAGAGGAACTGGTTTAAATAAAAAGTAACCTATCAATAAGATTATTTTGCACAGGTTGTTTCTTAAGCATCCCCCCTGGGATGAGAGGGACTGTATAAGCTGAGTCATGAAAGCAAATGCTGATGTGAGACCATTCCTCCTTTGAACACTTCTGGCACTTTTTTCAAATGTCCTGTAACCTAAGGATAATGTTTTCCATTGACAGTAATTATAGCTGTTGTCTGACACTGTCTATGTGGTAGCTTAATATGCTGACATCTGGTTTTCAGCTGTTCAGTAGAAGTGAGTTCCCTCTCTCTTGGCTTGCAGGTGCACAATAGGAGTTGGCATCAGTGGCCAGGAAGGAATGGGAGCAGCCTTGGCCAGGGACTGACAGCCCAGTTCAGACACCTTCAGAGGCTCTTGCAGGTTCCTGGCAGACATTCCTGTTTGACAATGTGCGAGTCCTTATGTTTTCTTCTATGAAAATTTTGCTTTCACACTGCTACACTTCTGCTTTGTCATCTGTGACTTCTCTACTCACTTTTGTTTGTGGTTTTTTAAGTTTGTAAATTAACAAAACAGTGGCTTGTACTCTTTAGATACCTACAAGTATCTGGAAGTCAGAAGACTGAGGCAATCTAAATATTTGCGTACAATTGTTTTGGAACTTAAAGAAAATAACTGTTTCTTTTTCTGTTTTGAAAACATAAATGTATCTGACTGCAGTTACTACACTTAATGATCCCCTTCATTTTCCCAGTTTGTTAAGACATACTGTTTTCATATGTTATACAATTCTGCCTTATACTTAGAAGGAAAAGAGAACCATATGTTGTGCTTCACTGGTAAATCCCAGGGATTGTCTGTGTGGTTGTAAGGAGTGTGTAGATAAGCCATGACGAAATGACTGTCTCTAACTAAACTACATCTACAAAAGACATCCACTAAGTAATTATATTAAGGTAAAGAACCGTCTTGAAATCTCAGGCTTTTTTAGATGCAATCTAGATTTCTTATGTCCTTTTTTTTTTTTTCTAATGCTTGCTCTGTGAGTACTTTTCTTCAGGAAATGTTAACCTGATGACTTAAGAAATGTTGAAGGAGCCCAAGAGTGGAGTCTTTGCAAACTAAACATCATGTTTTAAAAATTATCCGTGTGTTGGACTGGGAGAGTTTTATGGGAGACTATATTTGGAGATGTGTAATGGGAGTCCTAAACTTTCTCTCCTGAACATTTAAAATGTGTCTTATGAGAATGAAAACCTAACCTCCCCATTTTTAAATTTCTTCCCTTTGTGATGATATACATCCAAAAATGTTTTAAATAAATATTAAGAAAAAACCTAGTTTTTAAATTTGTACACAAGATTCCCTAGACTCTAAGTAAGTGGGTTATTATCTGTCCCTCATAAGTACTTTGCTGTTCAAAAGCTTTCACATCTCTAGAAGCTTTCAGTAGACCTTAGTGGTCATACTAGTCAGTCCAATGACCTTCTCATATTGTCAGAAACCTCCTTTCAACTGTCTAAAAGCAAAGGACTAAAGAGTAGAAAACTGGGGCAAATATGTAACGATACTTTCTCATGTTACTTTTCTTCTTCCAGCAATCTGCATCTGAAGGACTCACTGAGCCACAAGCAATGCTTTGTTTAGTAAGTGTCAAAGGTTTTGTCTCCAAACAGGAGGTTCCACAATTTAAGATTAATTTCTCTGTTGTACCTGTTGTCTACTACTTTCATTTAATGCCCCTTAGTCCTTGCCACTGAATTAATCATGATTTGATAGATGACTTTCTCCAATATTTGCTCACCTCTTTTTCTGCTGAAAAATCTGTGTATTCAGTGTCTGATTAATCAAATGGTGATTGGAACATCCTCTTGTGAGACACCAAAACCAATTAGGATATGACTTAGGTAACTTCAGCTGTTAAGGTGGGTTGATCTAGCAGGGTGAGAGAATAAAAAAAGAAGTCTTCGTTGAATCCCTTGAAGCATAGTTTGTGGGGGTTTTTTCTGTCCATGTGTAACTCCTGAAACCAGAGAGATGAACTGGGGAACAATTCTAAACTGCAGTCAGAATGCACGTTCCAAAAGTTGTACAGAGGTAAATTGAGAAGAGGTATCCACTCCTAATGCTACTGGCATGGTTCCAGAAAAGAGAGAATCACTGATTGTGTGTAAGCATGAATAACTGTGAAAATATGTTAGTGTTCTGAGCCTTGGGATGTAGCCTTTCTGTGTCTGTAGAGGGTTTTTTTTCAACAACTGCAGCAATTAAACATTCAATTACAATTTCTAGAATTACAATGTATTGGAAAGCTTTTAGTGAGCACAGGAACAACCAATATGCTTCACTTCTTTTTTTCTACTTTAACTCACCATAGGAAATGTAGTACAAATGTAGTACAAAAAAGAAATTTTTCCTGTTTGGGGCTTTTAGTTTTTCCTCTTAGATACAACATTTGAGTGTGGTGTTGGTTCAGACTTGTTTTGACTACCTACCTGCCTTATCATTGTTCATATTCTTATCAATGAGTCTTTGATTCAGACTGTTTCACATTACACAGACAGCCTGGGCTAGGGCTCATTTGGGAGACTTTTAGATAATTGTTGTGGACACGACTCCTCAATATCCCATGGACTAGAGAGAGACCCTCATGAATGAGCAGTTAAATGGGGTCACTGAATGCACTGAGCATTTTGTAAGCTGTATTTGTAGGAGGTGATTGTAGCTTCACACAGCTCTGAAGGTCTGGGCAAGAGAGGAAATTGCTGCTTGTGTAGGATCTTCTTGCTTTGACACTTAATTCAGTTGTGGCCAATTTTTCTCAATATTTTCTGATGAAAATATAACTTTATTGCCCTTATCTATCCTATTTGAGGATGTGATGAGTAGACAAGTACAGATATTACCAGAGAAATTTTTGGCGGGATAATATGTATGAGATATAGAGGGTGAAAACCATCTCATCTGCTTGTGTTAAACACAATCAGCCACAAAGGAGAGTTGAGGACTCTTTCTCTTTGCTCCTATCTAAAGACCTACACTGATAATACCAAACTCAATAAGATCTGCTTATGCTTTTTCTTATCAGGAGTGCTATGGGAAACACAACATCTGGAAGGAATATGTACATCAGTAACTCACATTTGTCCTCAGGGTTATGGAGGACCATGCATAACACCAGCAGTGGGTTGATAATTTACTTAAGGGGACGACAGAGCCAGTCAGTTGTTCTGAAATGTTGAATCTGACAGGAAGTTTCAACTATTTATTTTCTGAAGTTTTTCCTGTGTCTTCACATTTGAGAAATAAAGTCAGTTAAATAATTTGGCCCTTTCTGAATATTTTATTTTCATACAAATTAATGTGACTGTATAAGGAAAGAATTCAAGCATTTGGTAAAGTTTTTCTCAAATTATACATTTGGTTATTAATTGGCTACTTGCACTTTTCAAATAGCTTTCCATAACAAATTCCTTTTGTTGTATAAAGCAGCTGGTCAGGATTAATGTCACGTCAACGTCTCGGGCTGCAGGAAGAGGATGGATGAGTAAAGCTAAACCTCAAATGTCAGTGAGCTCTTTATTTTTACAACAGAAAACTTTTGCAAGTGATCAAAACAGCTCTGTCAGATCAGGTGAAGAAGAAAACCAATGGCTTGAAAACTATACTGCTTTGCCAGTGGCTTCTTTTTTAAAAAAATAATGACACATTAACTGATTAAGAAATACTTGCAATTGACTGCAATAGCAAGGATTGATCAATACCTGTATTACGTTCTGAACACCTTTTTCTGACACTTAATCTGTCTCATTGAGACTCAGTTTTCTTACTCTAGGTTGCCATATGCAAGAGACATGTAAGCAGTTCATTTGACAGCAAAATAACACACCTAATGTATCCATATGAGGTTTGATATTACTGCCTGTTAATGAAGTATCCAGGACTTCCACAGTATCCATTGGAATTTTTTTTGAAGGCTAGTTAAGATGTGAAAGAATGGAAGAAGGAAAAATCAGTGCCTGTCTTTGAGAAGGGAGAGAAAGGTACAATATTTAGATAAGTCAACTTAGGTTCAGTTCCCATAAAAAGAAATGTTACCACAAATGACAAAAGTATTTGTAAAAAACCCTGAAAATCAAGATGATTAACAGTCTGCCAGAGCATTACAGGCCCTGTGATTAGAGGAGTTTGGCACGTATCTCATCTTTGAGGCTCCTGTAAGCAGGCTGGTAAAACTTAGTCTTTATGCATCTGCTGTAAGGTGGGTGCTGGTTTGTGTTGTAGACGTATTTGGAGTGAGGTATCACTGCTTTTCTCTCAAAATGGGAAGTTCAGTATTGAGTAGGGATTGGCAGGTGCTGGGTCAGGTGCTACTTAATATTTTCATTAAGGATCTGGATGATGGAATAAAAACTTAGTCATTGAATTTGCATTTGGGATGAAGCTGGAGGGCACAGAGGTTTTATTTTAGGACAAGATTTAAATTGAAAATTATCTTTGCAAGTTGGGAGGTGCTCTGAGACAGTGGGGGGGGAGTAGAATACAAGTAACAGGGATGACAGCAAGATCCCACAAATAGAATTGAGGAGAGATCTGCTGCCTAAATCCCATGATGGCAACAACTGGGTAAGTAACAGCTCTGTAGAAAAAGATCTTGGTGTTACACTGAGATTCAGTGTGAGCTGACAGTGCTGCAAAGTTCCAGGAAAGGGGGTGACCTTACAGGCTGTGGGATGAGGGTGACGGCCCGTGTGACTTGTGAAGTCAGTCTGGCCTGCTCAGGGCTGTTATGGCCTTGGGATGATCAGGCTTGGTTGTCACATTTAAGGGAAGATGTGAACCAGCTGAAAAGAATTATTCACCAAAGTGAAGAATCAGAATTATGAACTGTTTAGGGAACATAACTTAAAAAGAAAGACAAGTGGAATTGGGCTTTCTTCACTGAAACCTTTATATCAGTCCTTTGATATATAAAAGGCTGTTGCAAAACCAAAATACATTCTTGTCTCTTGTGAATAAGATGTATAAATGCAGCTAAATTAAACTTGATACTTGTTAAATTAAGATAAAGGGAAATGGAATAAGTTTCCTAAGGTGTTGGAATATCCATAATTCTTGACATTTCCAGCAATTTCTTATATAGACTTGATACTGTCTTGGAGCAGAAAGTGATCTAGATGAAGTCTTGACTTTCATGTCCTAAGATTTCATGAAAACAGTTTTATTTACTTACTGATTTTATTAGTTAACATTTGGTTTCAATCTTGAATGTGATTTTTGTCAGAAAAGCTGTTTCATATGAAATGTTTGATTCTTACATGTCTTGGGGCAAGAAACACCTGTAGTAATGATGATTTACAAGCAACTTAGCTCAGCAGGTCAGTAAAAGTACATTTAAATTGGAGTGGTGTACATATATAGCTGTATGATGTATTGTTGTGCACCTGGATAAGATCTGAGGTCCCTGCTAACATAAAATAAAGATGAACTGTCATGTTGATCACTACTTCCAGAAAGTAAAATATTTACATTAAAAGATGGAAGTAGTGCAAATAAATTGAAAATTAAGAAAAAACATTGTTACTTACAGCAATGTGGAGAGGAAGTAGAGCTTCTTGATGTTTTGTTGTTCATAATCCTGTAATCTTGCTATACCTCAATCTGCTTCTGGGTGTCAAAATAACTCCTTTAGCCAAAAGATTTTTACAACAGGATAAATTACTTTAAAAATACCTATGTAATCTCTGTCATTTGCACACTGAATAAAATCATGTATTGGAAGATAATTAATCCCATGCATTATTTTGTAATTTTGATTTGTATTAAAGTTTTCCATTGAATTTGTAATGAAAAAGAAGAAAGCAATTCAATATTTTTTTGTTTAGCATAGTTTCATTCCAATACTGGAAAGGTGTCAGTAACTTTACCCTTTACTATGAAATCTGTAGTCTTTGTACACATAATCTCTAGATTTAGACTATTTCAAAAGGCTAAATTATTTGTGGAATAAACAAAAAGTTAACTTTCTATACTTCATTAAATAAATCAATGACAACTCAGAAGTTAGATTTTACAATAATATACAGGATGTGGTGATGTTGTAAGAAGGTATTATTCATTTGTCTTGGGAAAATCTGGGAACAAGTCTTGCCCAATGTAAGAATCATTTTTCAAAACCCCCCAGAACCCCAACCCCAAACATATCGCTGACATTTACTTCATAGGCCAAGAGTTCCCATTTTTGCTGTGTAACAGAATGATTGCAGTAGACGTCATTTTTGAAGTGGCTGAGTAATCTTCTGTAAAAGTGAATGCTTAAGAATTTCCCCTCAGAATCACCCTGTTCCTGTGTTCTGGATAGTCCTTATGAAGAGATTATTCTCTAAAGAAGTTGCTTGCACAATACTGTTGATGTGCTCAGAGATGATATCCTTTTTTGCGGGGGTAGGGGAAGCAATTGTTAACATTTCAAAAAGCTATATGACATATTTCATGTCAGAACATTTGTATTGTAACAGTCTTGTATTTGCATATTGTTTGTTCTTTCAAATGAACAATGCTCATAGAATACTTGTTTTTATCCCAGAATTGTTCACTGTGCAGTTGACTTTTTTGCAGAAAAGTGTCCCTGACTGTGTCCCTCCCTGACTGTGTCCCTCCAGAAGATAATTTATCTCCTCCTAAAAAAAGCCTGAGATGGGGCAGCTGAAACACCTTGTGAAAATGTTTCTTTCTTTCTGATTCTGAAGGAAGTTGTTGAAAATAGTTCAAGATCTGCATCTAAACAATGTCTAGAATTAGTTAAAATGAATCCCACCCATGGGGGATTCAAGCTAGGTACCTAGAAAATGAGAAGGTAATTATTTTCAGCCTTTAATGGAAGTAAATGATTTAATATTAACAAAATGTGGAGATTAATTTGCCTCCTTACTCCTTATGCGGACTTACAAACAGGTCCAAGAACCTCAGCAGTAGAACCAAGACAATTTGACAGGATACTCCTACCCAGCAACAGGACACTTGGAGTTGTGTGTGAAAGGGCAAGGATAGCACTGATGTTATCAGCAAATAGTACCAGCAATGTAGAAAAGTCGATTTTCTTTGCTGGTCTATAACATTCATGTAACTTAAAATAATAGTGTACAAATGCATCTTCCAGGATAAGGACCCAATCAAGTTTTGGGGTAAGTTGTTTATCATACTGGCTGAAGCTTTTGCCTAGATTATCTTATCTGTTGTCTAAAATTTGAATGCTTTATACTGAAGGAAGAAATCAGTCTTACACGTCTTCTAATCAGCCTGCAAAGGCATTTGCATTTGAACTTTAATTGAAGGATGCTGCCTATAGAACAATGTGGTAGTGTTTGGCTGTGTACAAGTGTGCTGAAAGAACTCAGGCTATTTGTGCATGTCTTCAGAAGAAAAATGTGGGTAGGGTTTAGATGAAAGCTGCTGCTTGATTCACTAGACCAGTTAGAAGAGAACTTGGCTGATAACACATCATTTTTTCAGAGAAAAAAGAGGTTATGTAAGCTTATTTAAAAATACAACAGAACTGCGCATTCAGAGAATGAGTCCAAGGCTTTTAGAGTTAGGGAGCTCAATCCAAAGAAAAGGAAAACTACTAGCTGTATTTTTGACAGAGACTACTCTTATGATTCCTGCGGGCTGCCAGCCCTGAAGCTCATTCAGATGGCATGGTGTGCAATGGAACACATGAAATAAATTACAAAACTGACATGAAAGGAAAAATTATAAAGAGTGTAAGAAATCTGTGCTCAATTTTTTCCACTATCAGTTAATATACTGGTGGTGGTTAAGGAAACTACCTGAGGGAACAGAAAGATGAAATTTCAGGGTAAATAAATCCTGCTAAACTCCAGGGTAATGTAGACAGCAGGCAGAGTTGTAGGAACTTGGTGTCAGTGTAGAGTCACTTTTTTGTGACAAATGTAAGATGAAAACATTAAGTGTGCTATTTGTATGTATTTATAAGGAATTGTTTGTGCACAAAGCCCAGTTGGATTGGATGCTTAATGTATTTGAACTCCTAACAAGGAGAAAATGGGTTCATGAATCCTGAACGCTTTGAATTGGAATTAGTCTTCAAAGATCATGTAGCCCAACCGCCTGCCACGGGCGGGGACCTCTTTTGCTAGATTACGTTGCTCAGCCTGACTTTGAACACTTCCAGGGATGGGGCATCCACAACTTCCCTGGGCAATCTGTTCTGGTGCCTCACAGTAAAGAGTTTCTTCCTTAGAGCCAATCTAAATCTACCCTCATTCGCTTTCAAACTGTTGCCCCTTTTCCTGTCCCTGCAGACTCTGACATGAGCATCGACTCAACTTGCAGGAGGATTGTTCCATGATGTTACTGGACACTGAGATGAGGCTGACTGGCTGGTAGCTCCCATGGTCCTCCTTATTATCCTCTTTAAAAATGGGTAAGATATTCCCACTTTTCCAGTTACTGGGAACTTTGCCTGACTGCTGTGACTTTTCAAATATGATGGAGAAATTCTTCACAGCTACACCAGCCAATTCTTTCAGGACCCTGGGATGCATCTTCTCAGGCCCAACAGACTTGTTTGTGTAATTGAGCTGTCAGTGAAATGAATTGAGATGCATGGCTATCCATGCGGTTGTATATAGAACAAAAATTTTAGAGGTTATTTCTTCTCAACCTGTCTTTATCAGTCCTATCTTCCTGCCTTCCTTTTGGTTTCATATTGGGTCTTTCAGTATATTTCAGGATTGCTAATAAATGTAATGGAAATTTTCAAGTAAACAACTCCCCCACAATCTCTTTCTAAATCTACCTGTAGTCTGCCAAAGTTAATTCATGATGCTGAACACTTTATAGCTACTGGAATGCATTTTTCTCAATGGTATGAAGCTGCTTTATCTGTGCCTAATTCTATGAACACAGGGGTCTGAGTTCTAAAGTGCCTCCTAAGAGTGATGGAGGCTGCCTTTAAGGCTTTTACCTGTGGTTCCAGAGGATCATCTTGAGGTGTGTTGGGCTGAAATAGTGATTTAGTTTTATCACTCATGACATTAAGAAGAGGATAAGAGTATGTATGTCTGTCTTTGCCAAGTGTTACGTTATTCCTCAGGAAGGAGTGTATCTAGTGTAAATTAAAACACACATTTGGCCACTGTAATAGTTTTATCTGGGACACAATCTTGTGGCTAATAAGACCAACATTAGTAGTCCTCTACAGTGACATTACAGCACCCATTTACATTTTTTTTCAATTACATTATTTACTTCTTGGTGAAAGGTTTCTTCTGCATCACTTGTTTATCACTGTGATATTGCAATAATCATCCCTGCACTGTGAACTGAATTAATTGGTATTTCTCAACCACAAATGCGTTGCTACAAAGTTCCAAGCAATGATTTTTGTAATTAAACTCAGTTGCTGGTTTACTTTACTTTGCTTACATTATCTGGTTAGGCAATCATTGTCTGGAACGTAATAAAATAATCTAAATTACTGTTCTTGTAAGAATAAACCAAACAATAATTATTATGCTATTGCTTCCTTAGGGATGTTCTTTGAACATTTCGATGGAAAAAAAAAGAGAAAACATAAAGAGAAATAAATAGAATATAGGAGTAGTGTTGCCATATATGAGTATTTGAATGCTTTACTTCATTCAAAATGCTTAGAGAATGTTAAAGAAATAAACAAAATGTAAAAACTGAAGTATTTCCTATGGCAGGAAGCCTTTAAGGCAAAAGTGTAATGAATCATGTGAGGAATATTGCTCAAGTGCAGTTCCTGTCCTTAGAATTGAATGAGCTGGACCCCTACAAAACTGTGGTATTAAACGTGTTTGCTTTTGTGTACACATGTGAGTGCCACTTGCTTTATTCAGTCCACTATAGACATAATTAAACCAGATTAGCCTGGCAAATGTACTGCAAACAGTGTAACCCATGGTGGACTTCTGAAAGGCAGACTAAATATACAAACATTAGGCCCACAGCAGGGCTCACTGCCCCGGACAGATACACTCTACTGGCTGATTCTGAAGTAATACATTTAAAGCTAATTGTGGGAGTAGTTTAAGTCTAAACACTTTTCATAATGTTTATCACATTAATTTCTGTTCCTAAGTGAGGCCTTTAAATCCTTCAGTAAGCAAATAGTGACACACCTGCAACCAAATTAAAATGCAACCCAAAAGAGCTAACCCTTCTCTAAAGCAGAATGCAGAAGCATTTCATACTATTAAAGCTTCTATGTTTAGAATACACTTCATAGATTAAGTTGTGATTGAAAAGTTGGTGCTTTCTCTTGCTCTGTACTCTACCTGTATGTAAAACAGTTGTAAGTGTTCTGTGCCTCACTACACACCTCAGATATATTTGCCTTTCCCCTGAGAGCGATGGTGAAACCCTGAAGACCAGCCTGGTAAATTGTTGGATGTTACTCTTCAGCTGGAATGAAAATATCCCTTAAAAATGCCCTTTTTCTCCCCTACTTGACAAATATTTTTGATTTTTTTGATATTAACTTCTCAATGAAGTTAATATCTTTTCCTGAATTCCTGGCAAACTGTTAGTATATTCTGTGAGCAGCTATGGAAAATAACACAATAAGTGGCTAGCACTGAGTAGCCACTACTTTTCAAAAGATTGCAAAATGTATGTTCATTGCAAAACCACTGAACTTGGGCCTGAAGTGGGGTTTGTGTATATTTTATAAATATTTTTTGTCTTAAACTAAGCTGTTGGAGTTCCTTTAGAATATAAAAAGACATAAGGATGTGGTTTAAGTTGCTTCCAACTATATCGAGACTGAGAAGAGCTGTGGAAAATACATGTTGCAAAGGGATTTTAAATGTTTCAGTATCTGACAGACACATTATGTTAGAAAGAAAGAACTATAAATAATTAGAATGAATGCATGATACATGATCTGTGTGGAATGAAACAATAAAACTAGTGATGTTATTACTAGGAGAAAGAATGTAGGTATAGGAAGCAACATCTACTAAATTCAATTGTTGAAGTTCAGCAGGATGTTCAATTGTATGGGAGGTTACTACACACAAGACAGCTAAAGAGGACTTTGAAACAAAAGAATGGTACAAATGATTTTCAGTAATTTACAGTTATCTGTCTGTTCTTTCCTAATGGAAAGACATAATATTTGTGTGTTCAGAAAATATATGTAACTAATGAATCTGGAGAAAGGAGCACAATTGTAACTAACCTTGCACACGTAACTGGCTCATATTCTTAATGAGGCTGTAAATTTGCTTTAGGACGTGAAGCTTGATAATTCAAAACTATTTACATTACTAGAAGGTACTAGGAGCATAACATTCAGAAGTATTACTGTGGTTTTGTTTATGACACCCAAAAAATATAATTAATTAACTTATTTCACACGAATCCTGGTTGAAACAGTAAAATAAAGGAAGATACTGGAATTCTTCGAATGCAGTAGTAAAATTTCTTGTAGTTATTCCTTCTGCTGTACAAATGGAGGACTTAAATTTACTCTATGCTAATGTTAATTATCTAAGGCAAGATAATTCAGAGTTTGTGTTTTCTATCAGCTCATTTGATGTACTGTCTGTAGTCTATTGTATCGTACCCAACAGTACCTGTACCTTGGACCATTTGGTAAAACGTGCTCAAAGAATGGGTCAGGCCTGAAATGGGCAGAGTTTGCAAGTGAAGACATTCATGGGAGCTTATGCAGCTCCAGATTTGACAGTGCTGTATTTCATTAGCACAGATTTGAAGCTACTCACCAGCTTGGCCAATGAGGTGAAGAGGTGTATAAGAGAAAGCAGTAACGCTCAGCTTCAGATCCCATTCCAGCTTGATTCCAGCTTTTTGGGGACAGTTACAGTGGTGAGCTTTGAAATATGTACAGGTTTGGGCTGAGGATAAAATTGTTCCAGTGACCAGAAGTCTGAGTCTGAACATTTCTGCTCATGGGCTCACTCTCAAGCTGAACTCTGCCAATTTTCACAAAAGTCTTATGGAGATTTGGATCCTGTTGATTCTAGGCCTGCCAGAGCTTTTACTGCTTTTGCATATATAGTGATAATAAAAAAATGACCTTTTATTTCCTCCAAAAGTGGCTATGGGAAGAATTATATTTACAGAAATAGTAGGTTTAGAATGCTTTTTAACAGTGTGGCCTATTCTGCACAAACTTATAGAATAATACTTCAACTTTTTTTTGTTGTTGCTTGCACGATACTTGAAGCAGTGATAGGTTACAGAAGAGATCCAAGAATTCAGCCTTTCCAAATTTGGTAAGTAAAAGAAAATACCATTTCCAATACGAATCTTGAATCTAAATCTCAAAGACCAGATGGTGGTCTGTAGTGCTGTCATAACATCAAAGAATAGAAGTTGATGTAGATGAATTACAGAATTAACTACAGATTGAAGGCTAGTGCTGAAAACCAATTGCTCCTATGTAAGTATTAGAATGTTCTTATGGATTAATAAATAAAATGAGAATAGTGTTTTTCTGTTTAACCTTAGAAAAAACTCAAATACAAAAATAACTGTGGGTGAAATCTTTTGCTCTGTGCACTCGTATAATTCCATGTAGCCATAAGGGGTAGAACAGGATATAGACGAAGCATTTCCAGGACCTATTTTTGCTTCGCCTTTGAGTTACTTAGATCTTGCATCAGAGATATTCTGTGCTTATTTCTTTCCTTCCTAGAGTAAATGGGCAGGGATTAGAGGGAGATTTTGCTTTACTTTACCTGTTACACATTAACCAAGCAGCTGAGATACTGCAAGGCCATTGTGTATAGTAATTGCTGATAGTGATTTACAGTCTTTGTCCTGAAGGACAGAGCAGAGCAATTACTTTGAGGAGTGTATCTAAAGGATTTTTTCTTTCTTGAGCAGAGTTGTATATCTTAGGATTATAACAAAAAGCTTCTATTTTCTGTAGCACTTCACAAATAAAGGTCTTCATTTTTAGTTAAAAAAAAAAGGTCTTCTTAATGGCCTGAAAATATCATGTGCACATGTGCAGGATAGAACAGATTTTTTCCAGTGAACTCATTATGACACTTTTCTTTGTAGAATTATAAATACTGGCAGTTATTTCTTTAGTGTCAATTAAAGTTCTTACAGTTGTTCCCAGCTTTGCTCTAATGCCATGTGTATATCTTTTAAGCAAAATGTGCTCTGTACTAAATGGCTTTGTTTAGAGTGTTTCTAATAGAAATGTCCCTGCCACATGTATCTGCTTGGTCTGTGTAATCTCTTGTAGAATGTTTTCTGGCATTGAACTGACAGTGTATGTTTAAGCAAACATACTTTAGTTTTTGCATCTCTGCTAGTAATTAACACATAGCTTGGGGTATCCTCAGTTAATTATGGGGACAACCAAATTTTAATGAGATGTCTGCAATCAGGCATTTGGCTGTGTATAATATTTAACAAAAATTTGCCGAAAAAACTTCTGTGAAATTATGTGGGTATGGTGAAACATTTGTTTTCCTTTCTTAATTGTTCTATTTTGGGGCTAAATGTCAGGTCCACTTGATGTCTGTGAGAACATTCCTGTTGAACTGGGCAGGAATAGCACTTGGCTGAAGCTGATTCATCTTCTAAGGCGTTTCCCTGGTTCTCTGTGTGTACTACTTTAACAGACAGCATTGGATTTTGAGAGTATTCTGGAGGATCAAGCCATGCAGGTAAATCTAAACAGTTCAAGTTTAGCAGTAGGTAGCCCTTCAATCACTTAAACCCTGTTTTGAAAGCACGGACAATGCTTTGGTATAATAATGTTGTCCTTGAACCTGTACTCAGCACAGGGGGAGTGTAATGCTTGGAAATCCAGTTTCCCCGAAGTCAAGGAGAATCTTCCATTGCCCGTAATGGATAGTGAAACAGGACAATAATAATCTAGGACTACATCCTTCTGTGGATCAGCATGTTTAGTGTGGGTCTGTGGGTAGTCAGACATATATATTTCTATATATTCCTTATATAAATATATGTAAAATGTTTAACTGCATATATGCTAAGGGCCAAGAGAGGTGTTCCTTAGTCTCACAAAATTAAGTAATTTCTTTATTAACAAAACACAGTTTATTCACAAGCCAGGAGAAACAAGTGTGAGAAGGAGGAGAAGACAAAGTGTCCTTTCCTAATCCTGCAGTTTTGTTATTGGTTTTCTCACCTCATGTGTGAGTGGAATTGAGGTTGTCACCTCATTGTGGTCGGTTCCACACCTTTTTCAGGGTAAACAGCATGCAAACTTGTATAAGCAGCATCTGAGCCAAGGCCCTTTTATAAACCAAACTTTAATTTGTTATTGTTCTGGCATCTATGAATGTGTGTGAGACCATGTGGGCTGGCTGTGGAAGGCACTATAAAAACTAACAGTGGAATGTTCATCTGGAGATGTTCTGTGTTATTTATGAAAACTTGGGGCCCAATCCTGCCACCTTCTCTCACGCAAACCATCCCGCCAAGGTCAACCAGTGATTATACCTCTTTAAGGATGATTTCTGTGCATAAAACTTTACTGGTTTTGATATAGGGATGGAATTTTCAGACTTCAGAGAAACTGTGTCTGCTGGCATCCATTGGATGTTGAAATCTGTGCCTTTGGAACTAAATAAAAACTAACTTGATGTGATCAGTAGGGAAAAAAAGTCTTTGTACTTAGTTGTATCTTCTAGTTTAGGAGTGTTCACTATAAGGACCTTATAGCGAACACCTCTAGTGTGGGATTTATCAAAGAAAAATCAAGGTGAGAGGTGGGTTGCATGTTCTACTGGTGTCCAGTCCTTGGTAAAACATTGACTAAAAGTGGAGTAAGAAGCAGAGTTCTCTGCCGAGCAATATAGACAAGCCAGGTAGTAATTAATGTTTGAAAACTGTATGTAACTCAAATGTTGTTTTAAAGGTAAGTTTGTAATTCTTGGATGATGTAACCATATTTATTCTGAAGACTAATTTGTGTCAACTAAATGTGATCATCAGTTTAGAAACTAGAGCAATCTGAGCATTAGGGATACTCCCCCATTTTCTGCCTTCACCTTTACACAAGCAGTCCCACAGAAAAAGTTTTTACTACTTTACCAACAAGTTGAGCTTTTTTTTTGTTTTAGGCTAATGTATCATGTTTGGGTTTTTTTCTGCTGCTTAAGCATCACTCTTTCTTTTTGTGAAATACAGTAAATGTGGCCTAAGAACTATAGCAATTATAGGTATAAAATATAAAACAAAACTAATTTTAGTAAATCCATTGAGACATATGGTTAAAAATTCCATTGACAGCATGATAAATGTGTCTTATATTTGGCATAGCTTTAACATACCACTTTTTATTATTTTTCCATAACAATCTCTCACATAAGTAGGACTATAAGATGGTTTGCAATGCAAAGTGTGAACTGATCACAACATGCAAACAGGATTGTCTATGGCCTGGAGTGTAACCTGTAATACTGTCTTTGAAGTTGCTGTGTTTATTTTGAGGCCTGGCCCTGAGGACAGTATGAACTGGATTAAAGAATCTGTTACCCCTCACAAAACTGCAGCTTCTGACAACTAAAGGTGCAAAATTCTCTCTGTTAGTTCTGAATTCTGGCTCCCCATGTAGTTATCACATTGCATTAGGGGCCAAACAACAGTCAAGACCAGTTGTTGTTCAGTATAAGACACATTTTGAAACAATTCAGATTTGGAACTGATTTCAAAGCGATTTAGATTTCTATAAGGAATTAATTAAAAAAACTGCCAAACACAAACAACTAGTTTAAATACTGAACCAATTATTTATGTACATAGACTGCATATTGAAATGGTTTTAAATTTGAACCAGTTCATCTCAAGCAGAATCAATTTGATAAAGGTATCAAACACATAAGTGCTTCATTGAACAAGGCATTCTCCCTGCCACTTGCTGCCTTGCCACTGTTTTATTCATAAATCATCTGAAAAGAGTTTTGCATATCACTGCTTATGATACAGCATTCCACTGAGGAGGTACCAGTGAACATAGTCCTCTGTGTTCCACATTATGCATAACAGGCTGTAGCAAAGTAATTTTATGCGTTTCTCTTCTGCTCTCTGAATAACCAAAAAACGTAAGTGCCCTTTCATAGCAAGGAGGATGTTTGGGCCCATCCCTGGGCCACTCCTGCTTAGCAGTAAACATCCTATATGGAAAAGAACAACAACTTTTTCCTTGGATTTTTATTTCTGCAAAACTGTCCAGGACCTGGATATCTTAAACATCTTGAGAATCAGTAAACAATAAACTTAACTTTTAGTGCTAAAATGCACATCTATATTTTTATGCAAAACTTCCTTTAAATCTTGATGAATTTTAAGAATAAGGTACAGCTGGCCTGATGTTTTAGGTTTTCTGGTGTCAGGATTTCTCTCATTATCCACCTCACTCAGGTTCAGGTGGAACCAGCTCTGGGCAAATGGTGGCAGTGACACCTTTGTGCAAGTGCCAGCTCTCGCTCTGGCAAGCTCAGTACAATGGTGCAAAACAGTTTTCTGTGACCCCTGTCTGCTTGCAGGTGGATGGGCAGGGGATCTCTTTATGATGTGTTCTCCCTGTTTTGGCCCTCCACACTTTCAGTAAATCATAGGAAACCATCTACCACCCATCAATCATTATTTTTTCCCTCTTGGAATGAGATTGTGTAGGGTTTGCAATTGAAGGAGCCTCATGACCTAAACTGGGCCCTGCAGTTGCATCTTCTTATCTTATTAAAAGGGGTATCCTTTTTTGTTCCAGAAGATGAAACAAAACAAATCACTTTTCATGTAGTCAGCCACAGTGAAGTTAAAGAAGGAAAAATTACAAGCCATGATAATGTCAGCAGTCAATATTGTTTGTCTTTACAGAACCATAAACAAAATCATGCAACTAGTCTCTAAAAGGTCTCGATGACAGGTCTGGTAAATTTAAGCAATCTGCTACAAAGATGAATGGTATTTTCCTGTTGCACATTCTCTCTCTCTCTGAAACTATTTAAATCTAATTAACCTAGTGTCAAACCCTCTGATTTCCCTCCAATGTTCTAACACAGGGCCCTAAACAATGTTGATTTTTTTTTTTTTAATATCAACTTCTCTTAAAATATTTGTTTTTAGAATTTATCCTTTTATTTGCCTGTTTACCAAAATAAATTATTACCTCAGTTATATAGCTATGACACTGAATCAGATGGTACCCACAGAAGAAAAACAATTTTTTGTCTAATACAGAAAGCATGTGTATACAATGGCTGTCTTGTCCTGGCTCAGCTTGGGTATTAGCATCTCTTGTTTTTGCCAGTCTTTCATTCCCTTCCACTGCATGAAATTTCATTTCAGTGAAGCCAGTAGGAATGTTCCTTCAGTAAGGAAAAATTATTACCATTGCCTACAAAATATTGGTTTTCTAGAATTGTATAGGAATTCTTGAAATGTCTGCCTATCTTATCCTGCAGTACTGACAGTGGACTAACTTCCTATCTGTATCCAAGCAATCAGGAGAGTTGCACTGGATGTACCTTGCTTCAGCATTTAGATCACTGATATTAAATTGGGTTTGAATCTGTTACTCTCTTACGAGTTTGATTTTTAAGCTTTGACAGAAGGAGAAAAAGGTTTGAAGTAAAAATAGTATAAAGACAGAAACTGAATTTTCAAATTTTTCCATTTGGCTAAGCAAAATCTTGAAGTTGTGTGGCCTTCAGGACAAATACTATGAAAGGACTGAGAAACCCATAGATAACTGGCCTTAAAAATCTTTCTTTAGCAGAACAAGCACAAAACAATTGCAGCTCTTGTTCAAACTACTACATACCTATATAACTCTTTTGAAGAAATCAGTACTTCTTTTCTTAGTTCCCCAATGAGAAAAAAAAAAAACAAAACCTACAAAAACCACAAACAAAACATCCCACAAGTGTTAGATGTTAACCTGTAAAAAAGCTATATTGTAGTGGGGTCCACATAGCTACATAATGTTGACACAAACCAGCATTTTAGTGAATATTTTTGGGGCTACCTCCAGTTCTTTGAATGAAGAATGATAAATTGAAAAGATTTTTGAACAGTAGCTTATTAGGAGAGATAAATTGTACAGGAATGCTTAAGTAGCATGTAACTATGAAGGCAGCCTCTATATTTCAAACATATCCCCTTTTCAAGGGAGCTGAAAGGTTGGCCCTATTTTCCAGTTCATGTAAAGTGTATATGCTCATCAACTCATTGATTTACCAGGGGGATCTGTGCTGTAAATTCCTGGAATAGTTATGAGCAGCTCTCTGCACCGTCCATGTTCTGTGCAAGTGGGCAGACAGTCAAGTGTAGGCATGTTAGCTGACCACAGAATTAAAAATAAATAATTCAAATATCACAGTTGCAAGAAGCACCTAATGCTATGAGCCACCCTCTTTGGTATGCATTCTTTTCCCAGCATTTCTACTCCATCAAACATTTAATTCTCAAACCACTGGTATAAATTGGAATGACTTTTGAATGTATTGTTTCAAAAATATTACTTTAACATGTCCATTTTGCTATTGTTATGAAGCCTCTGTTAATTATCTAATAGATTTGGTTTATGTATTTGCCTCAGGAGGATTTGGCTCGGCTTCTGGAAGTTGTGTCCTGACACCTGAACCCTAGGGAGTGGCATCCATGAATGTTAATTCATCTGAGGGTGTAACTACCTGTGTGCAATGTTATTTGTTCAATTGTTATGGGTACAAATCAGTAGTGCTGGCACCTAATCAATTTGGCAGGGATTTTACTGGTCAGATATCAGCAGCAGGACAAGTGTCCCTGTGAGAGTACAGTTGCATCTAAAGAGTAAAATTTTGTGCTGGAAAGATGGACTACTAGTGTAACAAGGCAGTTCAGCTCTTCTATGTGACCTTTCTAAGAGACAATTAATAGCATTTGATTCCTTGTGATTTTATTTGGGTTTGCTGGCTTGTACTGTCTTTAGATGTTTGAGCCATCCTATGGAATTTGATTTAACTGCATTTGAGCATTTCTGAATACAGAATTTACTTGGTTAAAACCTTTTCAGACTTCCCCAAGGGATTAGGATTAGATTCTTCCCAGAATGGTCCCAAAAAATATTTTGTACTAGATCGGCTTCTGCTTGGCAGGACCTCAGCATCAAGGACTTCTCTCTGTTCTCCTCTGCCCTAAGACAGTGCAGCCAAAGGTGACTGAAGTTTGTAGCTGAGTGTATTATGTACATCTGAGTTTGACCTTGGATGTTTAATTTATTTTTGGCAGGTGACTGAATTTTGTAGCTGAGTGTATTATGTACATCTGAGTTTGACCTTGGATGTTTAATTTATTTTTGGCAGGTGCTTGATCAATTACTTGAAGTGTAAAAAATGCATTAAATCACAGCTCAGCTCAGAAGGACACTCCCTGTTTTTTAAAGGACCTTAAAAGTCTATTTCTCTATTCTGAGACTGACCCCTGCCTTCTGATCCCCATTTCAGCATGTCTGTCAGAATTCACACCTGAGAGGAGCTGTAGTAAAGGAAAACATTTGCATAAGTGGGCAAATAATGTCAGCATCCTTTGCTGTCAGAGTCTGAGTTAAGGTCTATCTCCTTATAGAATACCTGTCCTCTAGTCATGTGCTGTTTAACTTATTTTTTTCAGACTTTTTTCTGTCTTATTTCCTACATCTGGCACCTTTTGTACAGATGACCACCTGTTCTTATAGTCCAAACCAGCTGTTTAACTAAGTTGTATTGTTGAGATAAGATTTTATTTTTTTTGCTTCTCTGAAGTATTTACAATTTTTAGCCTCTGATGCTCTTTAAAGTTCAAGTGCTTTTGAAGCTAAGGC
Organism: Pseudopipra pipra; assembly: GCF_036250125.1. Taxonomy (NCBI): domain Eukaryota; kingdom Metazoa; phylum Chordata; class Aves; order Passeriformes; family Pipridae; genus Pseudopipra; species Pseudopipra pipra. The sequence continues at coordinate 10,862,851 of NC_087560.1, read as the reverse complement.
GTATTGCAGACACAGCATGTGATGGAATAAGTGAACATAGAATGTACTTTACTATCTGTTTGATCTCTCTAGATGCTGATAATTGGTGCTGGCGTTGCTGGGCTGACTGCAGCAATAGCTGCCAAAGCAATGGGAGTTACTGTCAAGGGATTTGACACCAGGTAGAGTAAGAAAATTGGCTTAGAATCTACTTAGAATCTACTGCTTAATGCTTTAGAAAATATTTTGGTTAAAGTTCTCCTTTGCTTCACACTGAAGCAAACCAATCTGTCATTCAAAAACAATCTGCCAGGTTTCTCTGTCATGGGACTAGCAGAATTTTTACTCAATTCATTGCTAATTAACACAAACTTCAAATTATTGAGTATTCAGGAAAAAAGAGCATAACTTTAAAGAAGCACTTAAATATGCTGCCTCTTTACTTCCCAGGCCCAATTTGAGTGAAACATCATCTTCCTCCTTCCTTTGTAGTTTCAACTTTCCTTTTGTTCCCTGCATGTTGCACCCAGTCCATCCTAGTTCCTTGGAGCATGGGTTGTATGCATGCTCACATATGAGCTGATTAAGCATTCTTGTACCTGGTATTATTTGTCAAACAGTGTGACAAAGTGGTATTGTTATTTGTACAGGTCTTATTCCAGGGAAGATTCTACTTAACTACTGAAAAGTACAAATATATGTCTCTATTAGCATAAAATGGTTATGAAAACACACATTACTAAAAACTGTTAATGAATTAAGGCTTTATGATTAGGTTTTATTTGTTTTTTATTCAGCAATTTAGAGCATTTGCTTCCCTTTGCTAATGATTTCCTAGTAATCTTGAATTCAGACTCATAGTAATTAATATGTTGTACTTCTGAAAACACCCCTGTGTATTACATATCTCCACATTTACCATCTTTGCTTCTAGTAAGTCATTAAACTTGTTTGGTTTGCTTTCTTAAACATGAAAGTGGGGAAGAAAGCTTCAATTCTAATCACAGGGAGCGGGATGGAATCGATGAAAGAATGATGAGTAATTCTATGGAGCTGAGGCTGGGGGTCAAGTAGAAATGCCTCATCCTGCAGAACTGGACATTTGCCAGGTGTGTATTATACCACAGCATTTAGAAAAAACTCATGTACAGGGAAAACGCAAGTAACTCTCTAACAAATGAAAAAGTAACCAGTGTTACAGTAATAAAGACTGCCTTTCCTTGAAGCCACTTCAAGTCTGTCATGGAATTCTTACCAAAGTGTTGTGGGATAAGAAAGCGAAGTAATGAAACCACAAATTGGAATATTATTCAGACACCATTCCATCTTTGAATGTTTCATGCTTTGTGACTTTCATAAGCATGGTAACATAATTTCTAACAATTACATCCATCAATGCTTTTAAATTAATCCCTAGAGCTTTATTAACAAGAATTTTGAGTGTCTAATTCCAAATATAGGAAAAGAAAATTCAGAGATGTGCTTAGTTTCACTATTTTAAACCAATTGCAAAGAACGCTTTGTAATATGAATGGTGGATCTCAATGGATTGCCATTAAAATTATTATAATTTTTAGATGAAGACTAAGTTCCAGTGTGACATAGAAAATTCATGCAGTGTATTATGGTAAGATGATATAAAGGTGCAGTTTTATTCTGTCGCCAGAGCCTGTGTTAAGAGTATCGTCTAAACATCTTAATTTTTACCAGTTACATTTTGGTTTTGTTTTCTGGGCTTTTTTTTTTCTTTTTTTCTTTTTTTTTTTTTTCCAGAACAGTGCTGTCCTAAGTGGTGATATACCTAAGAGGATGAGACCATTTCCAAAATGCATGAAGATGTAATCAACATTAACTTTTTTTTCTTTCATTATCTCTTCAGGGGTCATATTTTCAACTCATTTATTTAGTTCTGAGTACATTTTACTTTTTGAATAGAAAGTTATAATTACATAATGATCTCATTCTAGTGGTTAAAACTAATTTTTCCCTTCTTTCTAGTACTGTGTCATTTGTTTTTGTTTGTAAAGACCCATTAGTTAAAGCAATTAGAAATGCTATCATTTGAGTATTTGGGAATTTACCCAAGAAAGATAAATCATCAGGAAACCAGCTTGGGAAGTGGGCTATGAAGCAGAACACTTGCAGCCTTCCCTGTCCTCTAGGTATTAAATAGATGCAATGGCCTGTTCTGGAAAGCCCGGGGAAAAGAGCAGTCCAGCCACAAGTATTTCAATTTTCCCTCGAATTGACTCCTCTGGGGCTGCTGTACCTGCCTGCTGTGCAGTGACTGACCCCGTGCTGTGGATGGAAGCCAACAGGGGATGAACTGGCAAGTGTAGTGTCCAGATGGCTGTTCTGGAATGGGGCAATGAAAGAGAGGAACAACAGTATAGGGTATGGTGTTCAAGATCAGAATTCACTGTAAGTTGTGTTCAGAGCATGGCATTAGAATTCTTTTGGGGTTTTTTTGATGTTCTGCTTTCATAATAATATGAAGGGATGTTAGAAACATAATATTAATCCAGATGTACTTGCAAAGAATTCAGGTTTCGAAGGTATCTCCATCTTCTTCCTTGGGATTGACTGGAGTGCGATTAATCTGTGAAACACATTGTGCAATATGATTCTTATCAGACAATCATGAGGTGTTTTCGAATTTGAAAAAGTACTTGATTTCTTATTCTCAAAAATAAGCACCATATGGTTTTGTAACCAGTTCCCTGACCGGCCTCCCAGCTCATTTAATCTCTGGCTTCCTGACAAAATTGCTGACTTTCTTTGGTCATGCATCAGAGTAAGCCATTAGTTTTACACAGAATCCTTAACTTGTAAAAGAAAGCTCTAGTAACTCATGTCTGTAGTAATATGCAAATTTGATTTACTAGCATGTGTAAAGCAGGCATCAGATCTGTGGAGAACATGTGAAAAGTTTCCAACACATAAAAGCTTTGACAACTATTTATTTTGCTTTCTCATCAGGGTGTGGTGAACACTGGTTACAAGGACTTGCCAAGTTGAATGGCTACTCAAGCCAGTAGCCTTTTTTCCAACAACATCTTGAAATTATTAAAGCTGTTTCTCCTGAGAAAGAATATTTTCACTTTGAACAAAGAGATGATTTAGATTATGGGACTATTGATCATGTCAGTAGAGGAATTTTGGTAATAAAGGTGAGTTTCAACACTACTTAAACATTTTTGATAAAAACATGTAAAATGTGTTGAGAAAGCTGTGACTTTCTTAGCGAGTTTAGTCGTTCTGAGGAAATGCTATCATTCAATGTTGATGTGATAATGTGGGGAAGGGAATTTCTTGCTTGTTTCAAGCAGTAAAATATGAGGCAAAAAAAATTATAAAAATTTCGATACTGTAAAATTACTGCCATACTTTAAGCTCATATTTTTGAAGAATGTGTTTTGAGGATCAGCCCATCTCCTGACCTACTGAGCTGTGCCTTAAACAACAGGATTTCAAGTGCTAGATAGTTTATGGACTCAAATATATTGAACAGAGGTGCTTGACAAGTAGGGATAGGTGGGCTGTGTGTGACACTCAAGAGGACTTCAGTGGCACAAGGACTTCAGAGGCCAAGTGACCTGATGACACTGACTCCATCACTGTGCCAAGGTCAGGAGAAGTGGAGCATTGCTGCTTATAAACATGGTGGCTTTCTGTTGAGACAAACAGGGGCTCAGACTCAGAATATCAAATGTGTTTCAGCCCTGATATGACATCCTTAGGCTCTGTCCTGCGTAGTCTGTTGTAATAGCAGTAGCCCTCATGTCTTCCTACATCCTTTGGCCCCTTATTTGGGAGGAGAAAAGGAACTAGATATACAGTTAAATCAGGAGGCAACCTTAAGATCTGTGAAAACTGATATTACTTGTGTGCTGGCTGCAATTTTCTGTATGCAAGATGTTTCTTGAGATAGACCGATTCTTTTTCAGTCAAGTTTATTTTGGATGTAGTTAAGAAGAAAAATTAATTTCTAGAGTCATGGTGAATTGAAGATTGACAGGAATCCATATTTGCCTGCAGGTAGCATTAAAGCAAAGTACAGTCATGCTAAACTTTAAATATTGGCAGACTGGAATTACTTTTTGGCTAAGGAAGTGTTTGTAAAGAGAAGCATATTTGTGTTCAACTTTTAAGGAGGGTAGTCTAGGATGTAGATAGGTTCTTGTTTAACGTTAATTTATTGTGCTTTTTTTTTTTTTGATGTTTGTTTTGGGTTTTTCTTAAATTTTGTTTGCTTGTTGTCCCCCTTCAGTATTCAGTGTATTACAGCTAAAATATATGAGGCTAAATTTGGTTTAGCTAGAACACAGAGATGTTTCTTGCAACTAACTGCAATCAGTGGTTGGTGGTATTTTACAGATCAAGTATTATTACAGATCAAGTATTTTACTGTAATCAGTACAAGATAAAGGCCAAATCCCATTCTGTCTACTCATGTGAATTGTCCTACTAATTTCAGAAGTAGAAATGAGTGACCATGATGGAATTTTGCTGAAACAGTCAGCCCATAATATAAAGAAAAGTAAAATACAACAGGGATCCTTCATAATGATTGTTTTGTTATGCAACAGGAAGGTGCAAAATATTATTTCAATAACCTTTTCCAGAAACAGCACCTTTTCTATGAAAAAAACAAAACACAAGAACAGGAAGAGTCATATCCTTATAATCTAAGAAAATTATGACCATAACTGGAATTTATATAAAAGGTACAAGATAATTAATTTATCCATATATCTCATTGCCAGTTTGGTATTTAAATGATAAGCCATACTGGGAGTAATTATGTAAAAGTAAAGTGAGTTCCTGAAAACTGGTGGGGATTAACAGTGAGAAGCAGCAGACGGTGGTAAGTCAGGGTTTCTAACACACCATGTTGCTTTTCAATTAAATGAAAGGCTAAAAATGGAACTTTTCAGGATCCTTGGTGAATCATTGTATGCCTCTTGTTACCAAGAAATTTCTTTTGATGTTAATTATGCATGAAGAGCCAATATAGTATAGGTTAGGGACCCAATCCAGGGCCAATTCAAATTAACATAGGCTGGTCTTAAAAGCTTTTGGATCAGGGCCTGTGGATACTGCATAACTCCAGATGTCATTATCTGTGTTGAAATAAATGTATGAAATGGAAAAATGAATCATATAGCAAGGTTTTGATTATGTTGAATAATTTTTTCTCATAAACAAGATTGTTATGCTCCTTGCATTAAAAATAATGATAGAATGAAAGAAGAATAATGCAAATGACAACAGAAAATGATATGTATAGCACAGTTTTCAAGGGTTTACTGCCTTCAAGGCTCCAGTTCAAGGTGAATGAGTAGCACAAGAAATATCTATTAGTTCAAGGAAAGCAAATTTTGGCAGTAGGGAAAGTCAATTTTAAAGGAAGAAAGCAGAGAAGGAAATCTGTTTCACTCATTCTTGAACCAAACTTTGTACAGCATCTGAAAGATCTCCCTTACTGTCTCCTCCCAGGCTCATGGATTTACAGTGTTTTGTCCAAAGTATCAACCTTGTTTAAAGATCTATTGTCCTCGATTAACAGTGGGCAATTTACATACAAGTTTTTGTTAAAGACTTCCTAAAATGACGGTACCAGTGGAAGTTAAACTCCTGTGCCTTCTAAGAGTGAGGTTGTAATATATTGCTATTTTGGGCTTTGTCTTGATCAGAGAAATTAATTCTGTACATTGACTTGCTCAGAGCTTACTTGGGTATATTTAACAAAATGTTGTACAAGTGATGACAAAGCATGTCTCCGAGTAGAATATTGTATTATCTTGGATTAATGACATGATCGAGTCTTTTCCTAAAGAGGGAAAAACATTTTCTTAAACCACTAACACATATGGTCAAAGAGACTAGTACTGGAAGCAATAATATTTTCTCCCAAGGAAGTATTGTTGAACTCTTTGTGTGGTCTGCATCTTGTAACAATGTTCAGATGCTACACTGTGGTCTGTATTTCTACTAATGCAGTAAAGGTTGTGAGAAGTCACTGGGGAATTTATGACAGATTTAATTTTGGCTTTTTTTGATGAACCATTTCTCCATATTTGCCCAAGTGGAATATTTTTTATTTCAGAAATTTAGTTTGGCAGTCCTGTGTGCATCTGCCAGATCCTGGGGTACCCACTTCATTCTCAGGTTGACCAAGAGTCTATTATTGTCAAATTAGTTTTCTGGCAAAAACAATGTATACAAGTTCTGAATGCAAAAGCATGTGCAGGAAATGCCTTCTGCTGCCACGGGTGTCAGTGACACAACTTCAGTGCAAGTAGGGTTTGGGTTCTACGCCTGTTTTTATTTTATGACTAATAAAGAAAAGTGCTTTTTTACTCTTCTGAGTAAAAAAGTTTTTTCTTTATAGGTTTGGCAAGTATTTTAGGACTGATGCTTGTTTCTCCTGCTCCTTTTTTCAGTCAAATAGTGACCATATTTGTTCTTGCTTGGAATAGTGGTTATCACAGTGCCCAGGGAGTCACACCTGGCCTCCATTTGCCTCTCATATCAGAAATTGGATTTATTATTGCCAAGTGTTCTGTCTGCTGCTTTCTTCTCTCTTATGCTTCTTTATGACAGATTTGAGTTCAATTTTATTAGGAGGGACCTACAGGAAACCAAAACAACATTAATGACTTAGCCAAATTGAATTACAAATGAGATTAGAATTTAAGAGTTCCTGCCTTAAAACTTTTACTCCAGGCACTAAATGCTGGTCTCATATTTACTTCAAATTCACGATACATATTCATGCACAGAAATTTTACTGGCAACCAAAGGATTGTATATTGATCACACAGGAATGCCAACAGAAGCATCAACTTCATATTTATACCCACTGTCTCTACAGTAAATGCACATGTTTTTGTGAGTGGTAAGAGGACCAAAGAAGAAAATGTTTAACAGAATTAATGGGAATAGTGAGAAGAAGAGATGAGAAATTGAGTCCAGCACGGGTATGTGTGTCTGTATCCTTTGCATTTTCCCCTGTAAAGGATCAACCAGCTTCTTTTTGCATGATCAGCCCTAAAGGGAAGATATCTCAAAAAAAGGAGAATGTTTCTTTAGCTGATGAAACTATGGGTTAAATGGTACATTTGGGTGTGGGTTTGTCATGCTGATCAGGATTCCACAGTTATTTGTCTGTTATTTGAGTGGATGTAGCAGATCTTATAAATGATGTAGCTGGCTTCCGAATCACAATTTGTGGTCACCTAGTGATGTGATAAAGGTGGAGAAGAGACCCTGAATCATGATTTAATTTTTTCAGTGAGTAAAGATAAAAACCTTCATGCTAGCATTCCTCTAAAACACTCCTCAAAAACACATGTAGAGAAAAAGTCTACATCAACAGAAAAGAAAGATTTTTAATTTTTTTTTTTTTTTTTTTTTAGGAGCTGGGAAACCTGTGGAATAGGTAGAGTTTACAGGAGAAGGATGGATTCTATTTAATGGAAGACTAAAAGCTTTGGCACTTATTTAAAAGATTATAATCTAATTTTCAAAACACAAGACAGAAAAGCAGATAGATTAGATTTCCATCTAATGTAGAATGAAGTTCTGTAACTCTCACAGAGTTACAAAGGTAAAATTTGTTCAGTAGCCAAGTAACCCAAAACTCAAAGGGTGGCCTTGGCTAGGAAAGCCAGGCACATGAGGGCCAGCCAGGCCAGCAAAGGGCCTCGTCCTCCCTGGAGTATTAATGCTACAAGCAGTGAGGAACAAGGGGTTTGTGCAGAATCAGGCCCTCCTGGAAAACGGTCCTCTAGGAAAGCCATTCACTTATATGGGCAACTATTTGTCATTCCTCTTCATTGTATCATGGAATCTGTTATCCCTAGGGCCAGGGAAACTATTTTACAGCCTTTTTGTTTTCTACTGTCCTTATTTGAGCATATTCCTTTGACTGTGCTGTGTTTCATTCAAGAGAAAACAGCTCTGAATTTCCTGCTCCACAACGTTCAGTCAGTTACAAAAGCAGAAATCCATTCATCAGAGAACTGAATTCATTTGCAGAGGCACCAATCTGTAGCTAGTTTAGAGTTTAAGTACATCAGGACAGAGAACGTAATTTATTTTTATTTGCTATTTTTTTAATCCACCTTTAAATGCACTTATTTGCTAATTTTTAATCCACATCCAGATGCATGTGTTGGTCAAAACTTATTAAAACTGAGATCTATCTTATTAGAGGTAGAACCTAACTGGCATTCATCTTTCCTATAGGCAGAGAAAGGAGGTATTTTGGGAAGAAAACAATCTGATAGTAATCAGACCTAAACTGGCTCTTACTCACCCTTAAAGCTTCCAGCATCCTAGAAAATTGTTCAGTACTTACCCTGGAAGAAATGAGGTGTTGGATTTCATTAATTCTTTAAAGTTTTTCAAATGGTACCAGCACTGGGGAGAAATGTGATTGATATCCTGGAACTTGTCAGAAGGTTACCTGGCAGTCAAAATACATAGTAACAAAACTTTATTTTTTGTTGTTTCACAGTTAGTTTTGCAAATGGAAATCCATTCTTTGAAATTATATTGTATTACCATAATAATAGAGTAGCTTGTGCATTAAAAGAATAAAGGAAAAAATTTCCATCTGTGCTATAATATGTGAAAGGAATGGATCAAAAAAATCTTTAATAAATGTTTCAAAGGCTGAGAGAGCTCAGACTGAACCAGAAACCATAGCAGATATTTTCAGCTTATATTCTGCCTGCAAATAAAGGAGACTAATTCTTACACTTATATTTTGACCTCATTCATTGAAGGTCAGGTTAATAATTAGATAAACACTGGATCAAAATATGCTGCACTGTTGCTTCTTAAGGATAAAGTGTAAAATCATTGAGGCTAATTTTTTTCAGTTGTCTTACAAATGAATACTCGAGTGGTGTTCTGGGAAATTTATGTTTCTTTTTGTTATGTTGCATCTTTTCCACAGGCCATGGCAAAGGCCCCATCAATACAGTCATACAGCTCTTCTGTTTAACCCCAGATCTCCTCAGGATACAATATCCATAAACTCGCTCCATCTCAGGATTATTAATATCCTTATGTGACAGTTTCCCTTCCGTCAGACTGAAGCCTTTGGACTTAGACTCCCAAAAAGCCCATAAATATTTCTTGCAGCTACCAGCTGACAGATGGTCTTTGGCCTTTCCAAGTGTTCCAAGAATGTTGTTGAACAGCAATATCTGTCTGTTATGATTTGAGCATCACTGATTTTTCTGACTATATGGTTTTGGATCATAATTTCAATCCATTCAGTCATGTAGGTTAAAAGATGATTTATTATTTAAAATTAAGTCACCATGTGTGCTCTTTAAGTATCAGAAGGATGACTGCATGTTTACTAAGTGAGGTTATGTAGGAACTTCAGAAATATCTAAAATCTAAATGGGAGAGAATCAGAACTTCGCATTTACCTTGATAAAATATTCTTTATGGGTAAAACTATTATATAATGACCAAAACATTTTTAAATGTGCACAGTGCAGGGCAAATCTACCAAAGGTAGATTCTTTTGTCTTTGAGCTTAAAATAATGTGCTAAGTATTTTTCTATTGGGATAGAGTATTAAGAAATAAGCCTGAAAACAATAAAGACTAAGGCAGTAATTGAGGCATTGTAGACTAATATTAGAAAACAATACATCAGTGTTGATGATAATTGAAAACATGTCCTCAAATATATGTCAGTGGATCCTGGAACTGAGTGGCTGGGATGCTAATTAGTTTCATAGTTGCTCAGTGGATTGGTGTTTAAAGAAATGCAGAAACCAGAAAATGTGAAGAGAGGAATGTGCAGAAGTCTTATAATCAGAAACGGATATTCACTTGCATTAATAAACAAAGGAGAAATCTATCTCATCTTCACAGATAAACTCTTTATTCTCAGTCCTCCTGGATATTTTAAAGTAGTTTGAAGTACAGCAACACTGTGTTTGATTTTTTTCTTTACTTTTTGGAGTTTTTTGGGTTTTCCACTAATGTGTTTCAGCTCTTTTGTGTGCTGGCTGAGAACACTTGTGGATTTGGGGATGGCTTTGGTATGATTGGGGTGCCAGAGGTGTAGGAGTAGAGAAATCCTCACTAGAAGTGCTCTGGGTGGCACAATGGGCATGTGCATTTCTTACACAGTGTATGTGCTCAATCCTCAGCATCCTTGTTATTGATTAATTTCCTATTCTTTCAGAGGATAGGAAAGCATATTATGAAATAATGAATTCCTAAAGGTGGCACTCTTAACTAAGGGGGGAGTATAAGTGAGGATGAAAAATCTTAACTGCTGATAAAAAGCTCAAGTTTTGCTGAAATCAAATGTTGTTCTGAAATGAAAAATCGGTGTTTCAAAAAGCACTGAACTAGTTCCATGTTTTTGGAACCTCCCAATTGTTTTCTCAACAGAAAGAATGTTCTTGTTATGAATCCACCAACTGCCTCAGTTGATCTGAATTACAATAAATTTGTGGGAAAAGAAACGTTTGAAAATTTTGATTTAGTTTTTAAGGCTGATTCGTTAAGAAGGATTTTGTATCCAATATTATGGAGGCCTATAGAAATTCTTAAAGGTTGAGGCTGAAACTTGGTAAGAGAGAAGAGGGGAAGGCACTACCTCTTTGCCAGTTTGTCACTTAAATTGTGGCAGTTTCTAATGCATCCAGAGCTGTTTTGCCTGCCTTGATTCTCTGTAGGCAAAATGTGTTCAGAAACTCTGGCAACTACATCCACACAATTCTCTCCCATACATGAGAAACAGTGGCTTCAAAGGAGCTGTTCTGGCTCTGTTTCTTACAAATTGTCATCCCAAAATGTTCTAGCAATGTATTTTTGGAAAAGACTTAAATTAGGTTAAAATTTCCAATAACTATTATATTTCTAATTCATTGTATGAAAAGGAAAACAACAGAAGTAAACAGTTCTTTCTTGCTCAATGGTCTGTTTATGCTATGAGTACGAAACACAATGTAATATTTTATTTTGGATTTAAATAATTTAATTTTGCAGGTCTTAGTATTGCAAAATGAATTGAAATCTCTGACCTTCCTCAGCTTGTAGCTGCGTTTCACAGTCCAGTTGGTTTGGCAGCAGCAGCTCTTCCAGGAATTGCCGAGTGCGCGATGGAATATCCACACCTGGATGTTCACCCTCCTGCCGAGGTTCTCAAAGTGGTGGCACATCTGGGCACTCTTTTGGGCTGTAGCTTTCAGTGCTGCTTTAGTGACTTATGAAAAATTGCTGGGTGCTCTTTACTGTAGTCTGTCATGAAATTTAGGATGCAGTTCACTTAAAGGCCCTTTTCTGTTTTCCTCAAAATCTTGTTGAATCCTAGGTCCTTTACAAAGGGAAGGAAGCAGTCTTGTACAACTTAGCTTAACAAATTTGGTAGGACTGGAACACAAGGAGAAGGAGGTTACTGACTTTGGCTTTTGTCTTGATTAGGAGAGATGCTGATGTTGATCTCCAGGATTTATTTATTTGTTTTCTGGATTTACTAAAGAGTGTTTGGTTAACTGACAATCTGACTTAGATTCCATAGAACTTTACTCCTAAGAGACTCATGTGAACAACTGTTGGCTAGAGGAAGAGATCTTTTAGATCCCTAAGTAGCAATTATTTCCTGCTGTGAAGTTATACAGCTATTGAAGCTTTGTGTTCTGAATAATTACTGTCCTATTTGCTATTAGAAAGCAATCATATCAAACTGCTTTTGTTTTCTCATAATTAACAAGGGTGAAATAGAAGGAGTCACGGAGTGTGACAGGAGCTGGAGCACTTCCATTTCTGAGAATTCCTTCCAAAAAAAGTTCTTAAGGTTTTTTTCTTGTATCTGAAATGGGTGGATCTTTCTTTCAGCTAAACTAAGAAGACTAGTATCTCTAATAATGTTATTCTGTATCTGTATCCTGTCTTAATTTCTAGTGCTATAGCATTAAAAATATTTTTAGTGCTACAGTCACTACATCACCAGAGCAGCCATTCGGGCTCCCAGGTTTGCTGAACTCAGCACCATTTCTTCCTTGGGCACCACTGGTTAGCTTCTTTGGCTTGCTGACAGCATCCATGGCTAGTCTGATAAAATTTTGCATTGGATCCAAGCTACACCACTGGATTAGTATGCACTCCTCAATTATGGTAATACTCTCAAGACAGTAATTCTTGAGCTGTTTCATTGCAAATAAATGTAAGTTTTTTGCACGCACATCCAGTGCTCACTGAATGGCAGCCACAGTGCAGCCTTGCATGTTAACTGAAAAAATTGGCATAAATGATGAAGAATCAACAAAGTACTCTGCAGAATGTTTATCTAGCCCTATAGAAAACTCCTTAACAAGTCTGCAAGACCCTGTAGCATCCCACAAACCACTCTGCAGAGATCCAAAACTTTTTAGCCAGCAGCAGTGCTGTAAAATAAGCTGTGGATGTTTACCTAGTCAGATGTATATGTAATCCTAGCCATTGCCATAACTGTGGACTAGTGTTGGAAAGAAATAAGAGAGTAAGGGTTTTGTCCTGCAAAATAACAAATGATTTCAGCTCTTACTATGCCTGTATAATCTTTCAGCAAAAATTCTAAAGGCATATTTGCTTACACAACCAAACCAATAATGATCATAGGTAACAATCTTCTGCTAACCGAGTGATTGAATAACTTTTATTTGCATTTGTTTCACTTAGTAAATATTTTGGGAATTGTATCATTTCTTGAAATACAAATTTAATTTTTCCTTCCCTTATGTGGTGCATACTAAATTGCAGGGACTGCCAGCTGTAGGTGGAGCAGATATGCCTGTTACTCAAATGCCAGACAGTTACTCTAGCCTTGTGTGCAGAAGGTTTTCTTCTTGGCAACAGTCTTGACAATTGTGGGTGTCTTGACTGGTTCCTCTGGATGGAGCTGTCCTGTCAGGCATCGTGTGTGTGGTAAGGAAATGCCACTAGTTTTTCCCTTTTCTATGTGAACAAAAAGACTATGGCATCTACTTCGGAAACTTTTACAAATAAGATGTTACAGAATATTGGATGACTGGACTGGCTCCCTGACAGAATTTCGCTCATAATGGTAGTAAATATGAAAAGTTATGACAACTGGATAGATGTCTGGTGGCTTTTCTAGATTAGAATTTGGCAAACCAACTCCTAAAATGCCAAGGAGAGTAAAGAAATCAAAATATGTCTGGGTTGCATGATGTGTAACACTGCAGAGATACCCAGCCAACTCAAGGATTGCAAGCAGTACATGTGTGCTAGGAGAGCCTTTCCTCACTTTCCCCCTGTTTTTTAGTAGCTTTGTTGCCTGTAGCTCAAGCACTTCACTGAACAGTGTGAACGTGCTACCAGTTCAGCTCTGGCTGGTCACAGACTGCCTGTGGGCTGGCACTTAAAGCTGGCCTGGAGAACAAACTCCTGTCCTTGGGACGGTTGACTCCTTCCCATCACTGGTGATCTTTTACCATAAGAGAACCTGCTTAATTTGGCCTGAGTTCTAGCTCTTCTGCATGTAAACAGCTCCTAGTACACTAAATCTGGCAATTGAACTTAAAAAACAACTACAAAAAGCAACAACAGCAATGTGATTTACTCGTGAAACCAACCATGTAAGTTAATATTTCATAGAACACTGAATGGCCTTCACTGAAAGATCTCACCCAGCAACTGGCTCTGAGGAAATGAGAAATGTGCTGTTTCATAACATGCAGGATGGGAGATGTTATTTAAACAAAGAATATCTTTGTTTCACTAAGGAAAATGTTAAGGTAGTTTAGGGAGAAGAAGAGAAATTGTTTAAAAATGGCTGAAAAAAAAGGTTTTCTCCAAAGCGTATCTGAAAATCTGTTTGAAATGTGATTTTTATGCCAAGTGGGATCCTGAAGCTTTCATAAAAAAAAGGCAATGCAATACTGAACTGTTGAACCATTTTTGTATTGGCTTCACAGCTTGTTAAAGTAAACTTTAATGAGCTGAAGAATAACGCAGTCTGACTTCCCAAACAAACTACATGGGAACTTACAGCAAATGAACTATTTATTTTGGGATTCTTTTAATGGACTTGGAACTAGTGTTTTGACCAATATGCTCATTTAATACATTCACATTTAGGCCACAATCAGATCTTTGCCAAATGTCACTTTTGGGTGGATATGGCACAGCATCTACAGCAGAAAGGAAACCTATGGAAATTGTTGGAACTTGCACTGAAGCTGGATTAGACCAAGCTGTTGAAATGATAAAGGAATCTAATTCCATCATTACCCTGGGTGAGAGTTCAGGTATTTGCTCTTCAAATTACTCAACAGTAGACTTTCCAAGATACCTTAGGTCTTGTGTAACACTGTGCATATTCCACTGTTCACTGTCACTTTAGTCATGTCAAAATCTTGTTTCCACTTCCTTTGAGTGTCCAATTCAATGACTTATAATCTGAATACTAAAACTGCTCAATATCTCTTCTCTCATTATATGCCACCTGTACCTCATGTGATTTTAGCAGTCATTCCTATGTATTGCCCATAATTAGGGGTACAGACCTCTACAATCATTAGCCAACTTCATGCCTAACCCTGTCTGTTCCTCTGTATATCCCTGCTTCCTTGGAAGCTGGAGTGTCTTGAGCTTTCCAAGAGGGTACCATTTTTCTTTACCTTGAAATCTGTTCTGAAAGCTTAAACCTGCTGGGTCATTTACTTGTAGGCTACCTGAGTGCACACTGCTGAAACATTGCCCAGCTCTACTTTGACAGGCTTCCTCTTCTGTCTTTGATGCTTTTGTCCCTGATTATAAGTGTTTTGGAGAAAAAATTTTGCTTTTTTTGTCTGTTGCAGACTTGTGCTAAGTATTAACTGTTATTTTAGTGATGTGCAAATATGCAAGAGGCTTGAAAATTTGCATTATAGACAACGCTACACCATAAGCTAGGAAGGGGGTTATAATATTGTTTGGTGAACAAAATACAAGGCCATACTTCTTTTCTATGTTTGCAGTGAAACCTGTTGTTCAGATGTATTAAAAAAAGCACAATGTTTTTGGGACTTGGTGCCCACTTGTCACCAGTAAACCCATTTAACAGCATGTCCTAGATATATGTGATATTGTTGAAGGCTGAACACCTCCTGATGTAGTGAATTACAACCATAAATAATGCGATGGTTCAAATGAAAAATGTTGATTAAGTAGAAGTATCACAGCATATGTCTTGGCAGTACTATAGTGTTCATTCTTTTGCAATGATACAGCATAGGGCAAAAGGGTTCAACAAGGCCCTAAAACTGCAATAATCCTAATTTCATCAGGTTTACACCATTTGACATATCCTGGAATTCTGAGGTTTTACAATTGGTGTATATTCCACCTCCAGTGTACGTCAGACCTGTTTTTTATGATTAGACTTTAATGAGCAATGACTCACTTGATCTCTGTGAACTCTGCTGAGAATTTTTCCTCATCTTAAAACATAGTGAAAGTCTCTAGTGTGGAGCTGGGGATAGTGGAAATGCAAAGAATTGGGCACAGACCTTAGAAGTCTTTGGTTTTTTACCCTTTGAATAGTACTGGTTTATAGCAAAGAAATATGAGATGAAGTCACTGAATTTACTTCACTGGACCTCCCTCATCATGTTAATTCTCATTAAAAATAGAAAAATCTTGCTTTTCCTAAAAATGGGTGACCCAGCACTGCCAAGATTTGTGCAGGGTAATCAGTTATTCAGTCTGAGATTTCTCTAAGAATGACAAGCTTTGGCCAACATTCATTTTCAATTTGCAGCAATAACAAAAATGTTTGTGTCATGATATTTCAGGACAGTTTAATTTCTGTAGGATACATGGAAAATATTAATGGAAATCGGGAAACATTCAGTTTTCACACATCCCAACTACAGGACAGCAGAGCCAGTGAGTTGAAATGTGCCAGCTAATCATTCCTCTTTCTTTGTAAGAACTTGCAAATGCCTATGAAAGCATGTGAACAAAAGACTGTGGTTCCAAATATGTAGCAGAAAATCCTTAAATAAAATAGTCTTTATGCACTGGATGGCCTGAAGCTATTGAGTGCTTGCTATGTGCCAGCTGATATGTTTTGCACCTCTGCTGAAACCTGAGGTGAGGCCTAGGTCTTCTCTCCCCTCAGTTATGGGCATTAGAAGTGCTGGATATCCCTACAGTTGTAATCAAGCTGACTCCTCCAGCTGACCCAAGAATACAGTTGGCTTCTTTCAGAGGCAGCTGCGTGCAGCCCTCAGCCAAATGGATGGGTCATCATGGTGAGGGGCCTCTGAAAGGAGAGGGATATGGAAAAACAGGAAGAGAACGGCCAAAGTGCCTCCCCCAGCAAAGCAGGCTGCCGTAGAGAGTAACGCTAAGTGCAGTTCATTTTGTATAGTCACATTAAAAAAATCCAACAGAAAACCCTCAAAGTCCTAGAAATTTGTTATTAGTCAATATGTTGATATACTCTTCCCCTGAAGATTAAAGAAATTATCTTTAAAAGGGTCAGAGGCTTTATTCGTAATAAATAGGGAATTCCAAGCAGAATGCTGCATTGTTGGAAATACAAACACACAAAAATCAATGTTTAGGGTGTTAATGATTTGTGGTTTTAATTTTCACTGACTTAATTGTCTCTTTTGATTTCTTTTTTTCCATATAATTCCTAAATTTGGGAAGATGGCAAACCTTTCCTAATATATTCCACACTGCACGAGTAAGGAAGGCTATAACAACTGTGATAATTTCTCTGGAGGTGCACATGAGCTGTAGCATCAGGAAGAAAGGTCAAGATGGCTCTCTACTGCCTCTAGGCCTTTCATTCCTTCTGAAGCTGCCAACTATTAAACTAGAGACTATGAAAGTCACTGACAGATGGGGAACTGGTAATTTCAACAGCACCTTTTCTGATCTTTATATCACCTTGCACTGACCATATTTCCTTCACACAAGAATTCTTGACTGCTTTATCTGGTTTAGAGCTGCTTTGCATCACTGGGCCCAACTTTAATGGATGGGAGTAAAGCTAGATGATTTTGTTCCAAGCAACTATGCAGGTGACAGCTCATAAAGGAAGGTTTACAAGCAAAGTTTAGTACCATGGGATCTTGAATTTACTGCCTCTAGAAGACTCAATATCAAATGTTTTCAACTGACAATCTTAAAATGTTTCTGATTCACTGTTCATCCTATAAACACAGATTAGAAGGACAAGATTATGTAGTTATGTTTCATAAACATCTGAATTAGATGTAGCTTCATTGCTGTCAGTGAGGATACTCTGCTTGCATTGATGTATGTGATGTTGTAAGTTTGTTGACATTACATTTGTGTGCATTTTAGGAACTTAGAGGCAGCAGGGAAATCAGACATTTCTGTGTTACATTGCTTTTATTCCCTTCTATGCTCGAAGTAGACCTAGTAGACCTCTTAGACCTGGAGGCTGTTCTCCATGTAACAGGACACTAAATTCCTTTGGCTCATGCACCTCAGTCACTTGGAGGGCTCTTGCAGAAGGTAATAAAATGGTACAGCCAGAACATCCTCCTCTCATTGCCAGGCACAGCCGGCCCTGTGGTTAGAAAGGTTAGGAGAAATGGAAGCTGTAATGTGGTGCTGATTTTAATATGGACTCCAGGAGACTGAACAGATACACAGATTAATAAGCTTGACTTTACTGGGCAAACTGTGAACAACTGAAAAACAACAAAAAATAAATTGGTAGGCATGTGGGTAAGAATGCTTGGCAGAGAATTACTGCTGCTTGTGCAGATGTCACACTTCACAAGCCCAGTAAGAGTTCCTTGAAGGATTGAATGAGCATGAGGATAAGGGAGATCGACTTGATACTGCTGGTGCCAAAGCTCTAAATTGAACACTATATTGTTATCAGTAGAGTTACTCTAGAAATATAACACTCATGACCACTGTGGCTAGAAGTTTTAGGAATTTTTACTAATTTTTAGAGCTGTGTTCTACCATCTTAACCAAAGCTGTGGAATCTCTTGAGCTACTAAAATGTCAGTTCCTGGACCTACCATGGATTGCGTGTCAACGGAGCGCTTCCTGCACGCAGAGCCGTGGAACTGAGGAGCCCAACAGAGCAGAGGTTGTAGATCTGGCCTGTCAGTGAGCAGTGTTGAGACACCCCATGTGGTATAACATGATGGACGTCATCCTCAGATCCCACATATGTGCTCTATTTAGCAACCTCACCACGGCCTTGCGTAAGGGCTGCCTCTTAAATCTGAGCTGTATTTATTTTTATGATATCTTGCATAGAGAATGCACGAAATTTTTTTAATAGTTTTCATTAGCAGTTAGAACTGCCAAGATTGGATTCTAGGTTTGAACACCAACAGATGGACTTAATTTTTTCATTCAGATGAAACAACAAACTGTCATCATTTATTGTGTGCTTGATTAATGTACTTTGGTGTTGTCTTGATAACTCGAAGCAGTGGCTTTTCCTTTCATAATAACACATTTTGTAATATATTTCCTTTTTGTCTCAGATACAGACTTGGCTCTGGTCAGTGGTGCAAATGACACAGTAAACTCAGCAGCACAGGAAGATCCCAATTCTCTTATCACTTGCATGCCAATACTGGAACTCTGGAAAGCAAAATAAGGTACTAAAAACCAGTGACAGAGTTTAGTACAGTGCTAGGTATGATATATTAATTTCTCACAAGAAGAGTGCCAATATACAGACATATAAACAAGAAATGTCTTTTCTAAATTGATGCACCGCAAGATGAATATACATGGGCACATGTTTAATTGAAAATGACCACTGCCTACACAGAGAAGGCAGAACTTTTCAGAGGCCTTGAAAACCAAATCCTGGCCATTTCCATTCAGCCATCCATATGCTGGAACAGCTGAAGCATTGGCTGCTTGAATCTACTGCATCAGTTTTCATGGGCTTCAAAAAATTAAAGATTTTTTTGTTTGTTACTCCATTATTTTTTCAATGAATTCTCCTTTTAAAATGAGCAAAATCAGGTAGGCTATGCCTACCTTAGAGAGCTTTCTGCATTCAAAAGTTGGGCAATATGGCTTTGTTGGCAAATTCCCTGGCTGCTTCAGGCATTGATTTTAAACCAGCTCCCCACATACAGTAAGCAATATTCAAGGAAAAGAGGAAGCTTTTGGCAATGTGAAGGTTTCTATGTTGTATTTTTTTGCTAAACAGTCACAATAGAATAGAACACAAGCATTTATGTGCTCTTAGCCAATGTAGGTATGCAGATCAAAGCCAATATTCTAAACACACCTAGACATGTGTGAGGTTAAAAGAGGAAGTAATGTGATCCAATTGCTTCAGGTAGACTGAGGTGCTTTACATGATGTTTCTGATAACTGAAGCTGTATCAAGTTGCTTCTTTGTCTGCTGTAAATATGAAAAAAAAGAGACTGTAGCATTGATCAGGCCCAAAGGAAGGCTGTGAACAGAGAAAGCTGTATAGAATGTTTCAGCTGCACAGACTAATGGCTAGAAAATGTAGGTTTAGATCAGTTGGAATTCACACTGCATTTGGAAAAAAATTTAGTCATAAAACTGAAACCTCAAACAGTTTTTGAAAGAAATAAAATGTTATTATGTTCTTGAAACATTTTTTTTTTTAGTATTTGGCATTAGGAGCAACATTTGAAGTGGAGGCTGAGTTTCAGCTTGAGCAAACTTCTTTTACTGGAACCCAAATTATTGTTCTTCTGTAGAAAAGATACTAAGGATACTTTTTTAGATCTATAAAGAGTTTGATTCTCTTCAATTCACTAGCATCCATCTCCAAAGCAAATAAGTTCAGAAATTGTGCTAAAGCAGACCTTTAGGCTGTGAGGGTGGCATTCAAGCACCGCTAAAAAACCCCACCTCACTGATTATATGAAACACTTCACAACTGAGTGCTTCCTAGGAATGCTTTTTTAAATTCAATTTTTAATTGAGTAGAAGAAAGGTTTTTCATATGGAAACTCATTAGGAGGAAAGCCTGAAGGGTCCTCAAGTATGCTTAAACCCAGGACTTGTGGACATTAACAGATACAGACATTACCTAGAGATTATATTCAATCCTGGTTGATATCATGTCTATTGAAGATCATACTGAGACATGTCATTTTGCAAAAAAAATGAAGAGTCTATGCTATTACCTCACAGAGAACTTGTGGTTATACCAGATCATATGTACAAACACATTCTCCAGAATAAAGGCCATTTTGGAAGGAGAGAAGATATATTATGAAATTTACAGTTAAATTAATAGATTTACATGCTGTTGTTTCTAATAAAATTATTTTGAAATAGAGTAAATACTAGCATAAACTAAGCAATTTATGAACTACTTGTATAATATTAATTAAGGAACCTCAGAGAAACTCTATTATTTTATTCTCCAGTCAGTAATCAAATGCCAGCAAAGAAAACATCACATTGCATTATGTACGATACCAATTTTCCATCAAGGATCATGTAAGTGGATGTACATAGGTGCTTATGCCCACTATCACCTGAGGTAACCCTTTTTCCTTAGTACCTTACATGGTAGATGTCCTCTTGCTCCTTTCTCCTTCTGTCCTAAACAAATGGTGGAGCAGGATCCATGGCATTTCCCCTGTACAGGTGTAGTTCAGCAGTCTCTACATTTTAGATTTACACTTTTAAGTACTTTGGTGTATCCTGTTCAGCCTCGTTGGGTGTTCTTAATTTTTTTTTTTTTTTTTTTACAAATCTAATATTTCAGCACTGCTTGGAGCTGCAAAGAAAATGTGATGGTTACAAGAGAAGTGTAGGGAGCTTCACTGGACTCAGCAGCAGCAATCTTCAAAATGGTAATAAAATATAAAACATTATTTGTTTTTCCCAGTGTATTGTTTGGAGGGATAATACAGCACTTGTGCTGGAGAGTACATCCACACTTATATGAATTCCTAGTCATCTAGGTAAATTAGCAGGCTCAGCTATATGTCTCTCTAATTAAAGTATACATTTGCTCTATGCATGTAGCAGTTTAATACTGTAAACTCTGATACCACACTGATTTTCTTTATATTCCCTAAGACAGAAACAGCAGAGAAAATATTTGGCTTGTGTCCTAATGCATTTATTGCTAGGGGAGAGATATATGTTTATTGACACTAACACATTACACCTACTTCTATACATGTACACATATGTACTTACTGCTATATGTGTACATCTTGTCCCTGTTGTTGAAAAATTTTACCAGCAGAACCTTTGAAGTAATAATTCTCAGCCTTTAGGTTTCGTGCTCAGTTCAGCTGGCTGATGGGCCAAGCTTCATAGGGAGACATTTGTTATTCAGAGGCAGAAATGAACTTCCCAGGTCAGGGAAGCCCAGTGCCCAGGCTGGTGGCTGCAGCAGGACTCAGGCTGGGGTGGGTTGGTGTGCAGCATTCTCTCCTGTGGGATGTTTCTAAATATCCTATTGCAACACCAGTGGTCTGAAAAGTCAACAGTAAAATCATGTGGTAACCGCACCAGTATTGCTAAAGTTAGACAAAAATTTCCACTTTCCATGATGTTAAAATACTAAGTCTGCTGTCTGCTTTGCATTAGAGAAGTAGTTCCCACCTCTTGCTGTGGAACTCAAGAACTATGTGAATTTATTTCTGGCAGAGAGTGGTAAAGAAATCACACCACTATGAGTGTTTTTAGTTTAATGTGATACCCTACTTTCAAAATTCTGCAGCATCTCATTTCTCTTTGGGATCCATAAAATGGCAGCAATGTGTTATCTTTCCCAACAAGTGAACAGGAAGAATGTGGTACATTTTTCATATAAACACTTCCTTTGAATGTCAGTATTACTAAGTGTCACCTATCACAATTCACATTCTTATTAATGACAGCATTGGAATTTTACTAAAATGGTATCTCTGAAGACAAGAGGTAACAGTTCAGGAATTATGCTGAGTTCTTCATTACCTTAATAGGTGACCTCATATTCTGGTATCAGTAGATCAGGGGTTTAACTGCCACATGATATTTTAATCTTAGTGGAAAAGCTTTCCTGTTTTAACTGTGCTGCAATCACTGTTAACTTTTGTGTCCCAGAATACTCTGAGACACAAGTTAATGGTACCTGGGAGTGTATTAATTATAGTAAATGATGGGAAACTAATGGAAATCTACCCCCATCCTTCTTTTGGCCCTTTCAAAGGTAGGAATACTTAGAATGGATTTTCCTATCACACTACATTTTATACAAGTGAGCTATAACCATCATTTATGTAGGCTGATTTTTAAAGCAGTCAAGCAAAATACTGAAGCTCAGTGCAAGAGTAAAGTAAGAACAGATCACTGTATTACTCTGCAACTGGGCCTGAAGAGCACTGTGAAAAACCAGATGGACTCCAACTGAAAAATAATTGCAAGAAGCAGCAGCAAAGGATTTAAATAAGGTAAGATTACAAGTGCTTTGGAAGGTTCTCCTGTAGATTCCAAGTTGGCATCTCTTTTCAGTCTCAATGTATCTTTACCCCATGCACTGACATGACCCTTTATTCAACCTCAGCTTGGATGACATTTGTGCTACCTTCCAGGAAAGGAATTGTTTTTTGCAGCTCCCTCTCTTATTCATTTTGAGAGAAGGATTAAATACTCCCTCTGACCAAGCATGCAGGCATGCTAAAGTGAAGCCACTTCGTGCTCGTGGCCAAAGAAAGAACAAAAATACCCACAATAAGCAAAAGCAGATGGCTCCAGTGGCAGGAAATGAATGAGCCAGACTGCAGGTAAAATGGTTCTCTGAACACATCGGGCGGGGTTGCAATGACAGGTTCTTTGTTATCTGGGGCCTCCCCGCAGGAGGCCAGATGTCTTCTGTTGTGAAAGGAGATAGAGATGCTCTTCCTTTTCCTCCCCCTTTAACTGATGGCTGTTTAAGTTACTGCTAATGGAAGCAGAAGCCTGTTTTTCCCTCTTGGTCTCTGATGTTTTTGGAAACAGAAGAGATAGTTAGTGAAGGGGTATTCTGATATGAAAGAGAAGGCCCAGAACTGGCCTTTACCTCCCCATGACCCTCATTTTAAAGAACAGGGAGGTCAGTGCTGCTAATTGCACTTGAAAGGATTAACCACTTGATCGCTTTCATTTAGCAGAACAAAATTTTTCTTTAGTCTCAAAGCTGGAAAAATGTACCACTGGCATTGAGGTTCTTTCAGTGTGAGATGGATGACTTGGTTTGGCTTCTTATACCGATGTTGGAATTAAATAGAGCATTTAAACATTTTTATATATATATGGGAGAGAAGGAGGAACTATATCTGCTGCTCAGACAGGATAGATTTGCAGCAGAAGTGACAATAACCTCCTTCCTGCCCCCATAAAAGGTTATCAGAGGAATACCAACAGACCTTAACAAATTACAGATATTAGGTGTGTATCTGTCCCTTGGTGTAACAAATGACTTTTGTGTTACACTGAGGTCGCACTGGGAGAAAAAGAATCCGAACCCAATTCCTGGACACAGTGTTCCAGATTTAAAATATTTTCTGCACATTAATTTCACCTGAGAATTAAAAATTAATTTTCTTTTGGAATAGTTTCTTAATTCCCATTGTTCAAATGAAGTGAGGTACACAAAACTTAAATTTGGAAACAATTGTTAACCTTATAAAACTATTTTCCAAAAGTAACAAAGACCAGCGCTTATACAAGCTTTTATCTGACCTCTGCTTCTTAAATAAAAAACATGTTTTCAGGGAAATGTGTCTTGGAAGTAAGTCCCCGTCTCCCCCCAGATTTTTCTCTCTGGTTCTTGTAAAACATTAGGTCAGTGGGTTCATTTTATTTTTGTTTGTTTAAAGTGGGTGAAAGTTTCCTTCTCAAGTTATTATACTCGTGTGATTTAAAAAAAAATTATAACAATCTTAGTTTAAGAAACATAAGAACAGATGGAAATGTCAAAAGACTATCAAAATTCATACCAAAGGAAATAGCATTAATCATTTTAAAAAGCCAAAATAACCTCTCAATAGCAATAAGAACCAAATGAATAAGTGGTGTTGTTTCAATAGCACTGAGACATGACTGCTGATTTTTCTCATTGCCTGGCACATGAACTCAATATAAAGGTAGATACAAAAATTATCTTTCTCATTCTGACTTCAGGCCTGTGTTTCCCTGGTGCTGCTATAGTTCATGCCCATCTCATGTGCACTCCTGTAACATAACCAGCATTTCTGGTTGCAAATGGAGGAGCTTTGTTTCCATCATCCACAGAAATGCATTTCTCTGTGCACTCACTCGTGCAGATAAGCACACAAATCTGATGTATGACATGGGGAAGTGTATTTGTTTCTTGGTTTAAGCATTATTAAGCATTGTTTCAAGCAATATTAAGTGATTTCAATATGCTGAAGCATTAAAACACAGCACAAATCAGTTTTTGGGCCTGTATAGATTGCTGTGTAAGCATAAACAGATTTTCTTGAAGTATTTTTCAAGACTATTTCTGTATTCACCAGGACATGAGAGTGCCCTAGAGAGTATGCTACAGGTGATAACAAAATCTTTATTTTTTTTTGTTTAAGAAATAATCTATTATAATTTTTCAGTCTGTCATTTGACAAGATTTATTTTTTTCTTAACTTCTGAGAATATTCAGAAATATTTATCCATCTTATCTTGTACCTCTAATGAAACATTTTTTTCTACAATAAAATATAACTTTTTTCAACATGATTTTTTTATCACAGTATGATAAAAATATATTCATGTAACTCTGCTGGTAAGGTACTTGCTCAGGTCTGTTGCCTCTGCCAGCATGGGCTGTACAGTAAAACATGATAAAATATCACATTCCCAGTGTGACAGCAGTGCCACACCTACCAGCAAACTTTCATCAGCACAGAGAAATTCTCACTTGTGCTGTTCACATTTACACAATTACTGCAGAAGAAAAACCAGCAGATTCACAGTCTGTCTAATTTAAGGAAGCCTTGTCAGAAATGCTGTGGTCAGAATCACCATCTTCTCTGTTTCTTGTCACTGCAAATTACTTTGAGTCCTCCAAAAAGATCTACATTTTCAGACAGCTCCTGCAGTGCAATGAGCCCATTCTGCTGCTTCAAATACAAGCATGTGGCACCTACAAAATGCTACTGTTTACAATATGCCATAGTGACATTCATTAAGTTAGTGTTCCCCAGAATAATATTATGTAATAGTAATAAACACTTAAATAAATTTGTTTGAAGAAATCTAAAATTATCCAAGAAGTTGAGAATAATCTTAATATAACAGTATGTGAATGGTACTACAGAAATCACACTGTATATTTAAAGAGACCATTTTTATTACTAGAATAATTTTCCAGACTTAATTTTGAAAGTACAGAATTTGTATTCAATTAATGTGCTCTTTCATTTTGTATTGGTGCAACTCTCCTCAATTAAATACCACTCTATTAATTTCTGTAAGCTTTTGATGTCATGGAAGTGAAATCCTTATTACTGTGTAAAACAAAAGGAAAACACCTGACATGAACTATTAGTAACAATAAAAAGCTAGCAAGTTAATCCATTTTTACAGTTAGAGGGATCACTCCTTATGGCAAGTCCTCCTGTCCCCACCTCAGGAACGGTGCTCATCACAGTGAGCACATCACACCTGTAGGATGAAATCCAGCAAGATTTAGCAAAGGGTAACTGTTTTCAAAAAAAGTAACTCTGACTAGAGTGCTCATCTGAGTAGTTCTACAAGCTCAGGTGTGAAGGATGAGGTCTGCAGGTTACTTCTGGACAAACACTGTAGCCATTGTACAATCTATTTCCAGATTTCAGTCAGACAAAACTAGTTATGTCTGTGCAGTTTATCACTACAAAAAAAAGTTGTGTCATGCACCTATAGACAGACATCTTATTCTTTTCCTGCACAACACTTGGCATTTTTAATCAATGTGTACATAAATGAAAAGAAAAAAAGCAGGTTATCGTATTGTCCTTTGTAGTTCTCTTTCAAAATTTCCTGATGATAGTCCACAAGGAAATAATAAATGGCTTCTATTGTGGAGAGGTATGTGTCTGGCTTTCCCTTCTGGTGACGCCAAAAACAAGTTTTCCTTGTCTTCAACTCAATTTGTAGCAACCCTGTCATGACAAAAAGATGACCCAGATTAGACAATGAGGATTGGTGGCCAGGATGCCAAACAAGACTTTAGTTTTGTTTTCTAGCTGTGCTGCTGCCCTGCTGGCTGCCTGCATGCAAATCATTTCTCTTCCTGTACCTCCATTTTTCATCTGTAAACCTGAGGCAATAATTTTATCCTTCTTTATGGACCACTATGAAATTTGATGAAAAAATGCTGTAAGTACAAGGATACAATCCTCATAGTTACAATTAATTACAGGTTATCCTTTCATTCCAACAGCTTCACAACCCTCAGTAAACTGCAGGGTCTCTTCAGATGGCAAGAGTGAAACCCACACCTACCAAGACTCATCAAGGTTCTTAAAATTATTACTTCATCTTTTGCAAAGTTAATCACTTTCAAGTGTAAAACAGAATCCTTCAGACTGTTAGTGTTCCTGGCTGAGGACTATTTGCAAAAGCCAGAAACTTTTCATTTATGCTTGTTAAGTAACTGAAATCTCACTGAGATTACTCAGGAGTAAGTATGACAGAATCTCGTAATTAACTTTATTAGAAACTAAAAGCATTCCCACTTGAGATGAAAGAGGGAACTTGGTGTCTGTATGGCACATGAAAATCTTTTATCTACCACAGTCTCTGTAACTGTTCTATTATACAGATGAATTTTAAGTGTGTATCTTGGTTGTTATGTTCCTTAAGATGCACAAACTATTCAAAACTAAAGCCTCCTTAATGTGTAATAGCTTTGTAAACAGGATGGACGGTTGGATTATAAAGAACAGTGTATACACCTGTCAATAGTATCAGGAGCAGGTTGTAAAGTTACCTTTTTCTAAATGTCAAAATCTGATATTGTGTCACATGAGATGGTTTAGCACAAGTAATAGTACAAATAACAATATGGTCTAAGAATTGCTTGGAAATTACGGACAGAGAAGTTTCAGTAGGGTCCAAATTCAGGAGCACAAACTGGGCTATAGCCCAGCACCTGTAATCCTATACTTCTTACCTTCCAACTATGGTTAATTCTTTCCAGTGTAACTACAAGCTGGATTTAGTTGTTTGCTTTGCAGTTAGCAATGTATGATACCCTGCATAGTAAAACAAGTCTCTACTACAGTGTTTTAAAAAAACTTGAATACCAGAAGATTCTGTCCTTCAATTTAAATGTTATTGTTGGCATTTTGGAAACAAAACCTCAAAACAACAGGCTAATTATTACCTCTAATAATTCTATACATGTGAAAGTTAAAACAGCAGTAGGAAACTGCATTGAGCTTGTTTCCCTCACAAGTTTTCAACACCTGAATTCTCAGCCATAACCAAAGTGAAAAGTTCCATCAAATTCAGAGACACTTCCACCTGAACAGCAGTGAAGTAAATCCAGGGGATGATTCTTCCAACATAAACTCTCACATAGGTGTGGCTTGAATACAACCAAAAGTTCATTGAAGGCAAGACCATGGACACTACTGAGCTTACCACAACTGCAGGATCAGCTCATTTCAAACAAAAAATTTTAGTAGTTTTTTATAAAAAATAAAAACGGAGGGAGTTAAGGGTTAGAGTTTACTGAGCCAAAGGCAATGTTTTATTATAAATATGAAAGCTTACAATACTAATGTATAAGCTAATAAAATATTTGGCTAATACAAAGTGGATCAAATTTACAGGAAAAAATATCAAAGTAATTTGTTTCTTTAACAACCATGTTGATGTTGCCAATAAGCTCCATCACTCATGTGAGAAAGTAATTATTAACATTAGATTGAACTGTTTCCTTTCTGATCTAGAGACCACTTTTAATGAAGTAATCAATCCTAGACATTACCAACTTTCAAATATTTCCTGTCTTTAACACAACTGATTTAGTTTTGCTTTCTAAAGATATATTACACCACTTTTACAAGAAGATATAGAAGTACTTTTTTTGTCCAAGTTCTCAAGGCTCTTTTTTTAAAAGATTGATGTACTCATTTGCTTTCTCTTGCAGTACAATTTGCTAGATTTACTCTCTATATAAATACAAGGTTACAAAACACAAGTTTTTTCTTTAAATTTTCTTGGCTTCATTAATGTTTCCATCCAGTATTTCTTGTAACTTAAATCTTTCTGAATAAGTACGGCAATTACTTATTTGGAATTACGATCACTTCTTTTTGAACTTTAATATACCAGGAATATTTTGTTGGATGATGACTTCATTTGCAATTGAACTGAAAAATGACAACAGTTCTCTATTTTCCATGTGTGTACAGCATAAAAATGTCATCAGTTTATGCTCAGAAAACTGCCTTGTTCATCTTGGAAGTCAGACCTGTCATCTCTAAAAGAAGTGATAATGCAATTTATGTTCTGTATGAGGGGCACTAAGGAAAGCAACATGTGCAACTCTTACACCTGATGCAGGAGGGGTAAAATTCTCCCTATAAGAAAAAAACTGACTTCCATGACACTATCAAACCTTACAGCAATCCTGAAAGGTGCTCAGGGAAACAGGGGACTGGAAAACAGCTGGATCCAAGATGATGTTCTAAAAGGGAGGGAAGAGTCCACCAGATCAGCACTGTCATGGGGGAACTGGAAACCATCCTTTGAGAGCTCCAAAGGAACACCATTTATGACTTTTTTACTGAAACACTGCATAAGCTTCCATGGAAATCTTCAGTTCCCCTGGCTGCCTGTTACTTTTCTTGAATTCATCCTCTCAAAATAAGTTCCAAATGCTTTACAGAAACTTGCAACATGCAATTACTCTAATTGTTACAGTAATACTTCAATGTAGTTGATAGAGCATGTTTTGTGTTAAACTAAATACTTGTAACAGGATTTTAATTAGCCAATACATTATACTAACATGTGGGATTCTTTAATAAACTGACTAGACAGCAAGACAACATTCATCTTCCATGGAAGACAGTCTGTGAAATTCCTTGTAGGATCCAGTGTAAAGCAGGCACTAGTAGTTATATATATTGCATATAAACTTGACAGGCTGCCTCCCAGCTAAGTGCACCTTTTCCACTAATGAAAGTGTTTTCAAACTCCTATTCATCTCCAAGGAAATGGAATGCTGTTGCTAAATTGTTTTGCCTTTTGTGGATTTAATTAGAATTCTTAAATGTAAACTTCTTGTAATGAACCTAAGACAAAAAACTTCTGCAGAGTTACCAGTTTCTGCTTCCAGAGTTGCGAGGGTACAACGGGCCAGCAGGAATTCCCTTTTAGTCTGGAAAGTAGCAAGATCATCAAAATGTAACAACTTCACTAGAAAGAGAACCCAAGCCATGACATGCCTGTGCTGTGTCTCCTAAATCCCTCATTCACCTTTCAGTGGCCTGTCTGCCACCACCGTGTACAAAAACGCTCCCCTGGGTCTCCTGAAAAAGCAGAGAACCACCTGCAAAGGAATCCTTTTTGACTTTCTTCAGAGATAACTCAAACTACTGTTCTGTCTTAACATGAGAGCTTCCATTCTGTGAGACAAGATTTGTTCCAACAGAGAAGTGAGAGAAATAAATGTAAATGCTTTCTTCAGTATTATCATTTTGCAAAACAAATTATATGACATGGAAAGTAATGGAGTCTTTGGCTCAGGAAGTATTTACAGCCCTGAAACAGGCTGTCAAGTCTTTCATGTACCTATAGGGGTACATATACACTTATACCATGCTCAGGTCTGTTATAGATATATGTCCCTTAAACATTTCTGCAGCAATAACATCTCAATATCAACTTGTATTTTTTACCTTGAAGTCGTTCATCAGTTATTATCTTGTTGGTTTGGTTCCAGGTACTGTCAATAAATATTATTTTCTTCAGTCCAGTGCCTTCATTCCTGCTGCTTGAGATGCATTCATTTGGACTTTTTTCTTCTTTAGGTTCTATTTTTGCTTGCTTAAGAACTGGTTCTTTGGAACAGTCATCACTATTACAGACACCTTTTTTAGTGTACTTTTGGAGATGGAAAGCAATATCTTTTACTGAAACCGAATTGGGGCCAGGAAATATAAGTGCTATCTGAATGAAAAGAAGAGAGAGATCCGAATGTCAACAAAATCTAATAAAAAGAATTAGAATAATAAAAAGAATCTAAGAAAGAATTCTTCCATTAAAGAACAGAAATTTTTATAAATTTTATAAAACATTTAAGTCAGGACAAAATTCAAAAGTATCTTGTAAAAAATATTCTATTTGCTAATGTAATGTTAAATTTGTGTTAAAAAACATGTTAATTCAAAGTTTAAGTACTGCAGCTGCTGAATATGATGGGCACAATGCTGTTGTGCTGTTTAACAAACTGCTGTTTAACTTACTGCAAGTTGAACACGTTCATACGTGGGCAAAACATTTCTTATGGTACACAATGAATCCACTTATGTAAGGTGGTGAACAAAGGAAATTCAAGGTGGTTAGATAGTGCTACAGTTTTCTTACTTCATGTCTCTTTTCTTCATATTCTGGAATGCAAGGGTATTTATAAATTGTAACATCATCAGGTGCCAGGAGCTTTGCATGCACAGCAGTGCTCTTGCCATCTGTTTCATTTGGGTGCTTGATAATGTCAATCTTCAAAGGTAACTGGAGTTAAAAAAATAAAAAAGGACAATATTTATGATCATACACAGAGGTATAAACATTTGTACAAATCTTATGTAAAATTCAGGAGGAATCCCTATGGGTGTGTAATTAAAACGTATCTGACAATTTTGGATAATATTTTTGTTTTAACAGGCTTGGAACTAAAGTAGAGACAAGTGACAAGAGGCATCTTTTACATTCAGTTTTTGGAAATACTTGAGAAGAAGCATGGCACAATCTCTAGAAACAGAATCAATAAGGTAAGTCAGATGGGGTCTTAATTTGAGCAATGTAATGGTTCTAAATATGAATACTTGTCTCTATTAGGTATTCATCCAATTGCAAAAATGGCCATTTCAATGAAAATACACCTAAATCTAATAGGTCAAATTTCCAAAGTACTTCTAAAGTATTTTCACAATGCTTTCAATCTTGTACCTTCAAAATGCATCTTAGTTCCCAGCTGATTTTGCAAAACATCTCAGTCCTCTTTGTGGTTCCTGCAAGTATTTTAGCTGAAGGGCACTGCCCTATTTATTTATATTTTGAGAGTGGTTATCTGAATTGTATAACTATGACATTTAGGAATGCCTTTTAGCTCACATTTTATGTAAAATTCACTCTTGGTTATGGACAAATCATATTTTTTGTTCACAATACAATCTGTTCTGGTCAGAGTTATGAGAAACTGAAGAATGAGGAAGAGCACTGTAAAGAAACTTCCAAGAACTACCTGGTTGAATGAGAAGCTGAGTGACTTCAGCTTGTATTCTCATCTAGTAGATACATGAGTGTTTATGTGAGGGCTGGACCATTTTCAGTATTTCTACCTGCAATTCCTCAAATAAGAACAATAATTTTATCTAACTGTAGTTTATTCATACTTAAGCTGTGTTAAAGATGAATGTCCATAAAGAGTAAGTCAGAAAAGAAATGGTTGCAGATAAATTATTCTCTGTCCACAGTAACTAAAAGACACAAGAATATTATAAAAAATCCATTAGATATATTAACCTTCACAGTTGGAATTTCTTTGGTAGGGACAGTTTCAACAGGAACAAAGCATGTATAACAATAAAACATCCTTGAACTACTGCATCGGGGGCACTTTGATCTGCCACTCTTTTTTGCCTTTTCCAGCACTTCCTGGGATGCTAACTGTAATTGTTGAAGAGGGTTATCTTGAAATGATGATGGAGTCTGCAGTTCTTGGCTTTCCAAACACTCAGTACTTCTTTTTGGTCCTTGTGTAGATGAACCCAAAGACATGGTTAGCTGAAACACACAATATGTTGTTAAATAAAAATCCAGTTACTGTGAATTAATTTATTGAAAATTATTCTGTATTATCCTATTTAACAAAAAAATACTCATCAGAGAAGGTATTTCCTACAGCAGAAGGAGTAATAAAATCATCTGATTCAGTTATTATAGCACCAAGAACTCCGAAGAGATTTCAGGAGGGCATGAGACAAACAGCTGGAAAGAATCTGAGATCTGCCTCTTTAATGCACATATAGGCACGTTCATAATTTTACTAAGTTATCCCACTCAATTCCTGCAGAAATATATTTTTTTCTGTTGTTAGGATCAGGGACTAAAAGTTTATGAAAACACTGCTAAACAGTGTTTACCTGGATGAGCAATCCCATTAGTCTTCAGTCTGACTACCAACAATGAATTACATGCCTAGGGGATAGAAATCCATAAGAGAAAAGTTAATTGTACAAATTTAGATCTCTATCCTGAAACTTATTGTGTGTGGGCCAACCAAACACCCTGAATGAAATCCCTCCTGGGCAGAACTTTGTGAGATAGAAGAAATCTTCCAAGAGCAAAGCTTGAGGCTGAAAAATCAGAAGAGCTAGAACAGGGCTTTGGTGCTCCATGTACCAGATAGGAAGTGCTGACCCAGCCTAGATTTGTTCTGCAAGTTTGTATTTATTTAGTACCATTGGTGAGTTTTTTCCAGGCTTTCTTCCACACAGGTGTTGTCTCACCCTCTGCAGCCGGTGCAGAAGTTTCCCCGTGTACTCTGAGCGGTGCATCAGAACCAGGATGTGCCCCCAGCCAGTGCAGGCAGAATTAGTGCTCTGTGAGCTCAGGCTCAGAGTCACTGCAGGCTTTAGTAAAGCCCTTCTGACAGATCACTCAGGGTCCTCTCTGATCTTCAAAGCAGCCCCCAGTCAGCAGCCTGCACAGCCTGCAGTAGTTACAAACTGCCTTTAGCACTTTGTGCTGCATCACTGGAAATGAAAAAAAGTCATTCTCAGTATTTACTTTCAGCTAATTTAGGTTTACTTTTTCATGTCAGGGATCACACTTACGAAATGATGTCACAAACCAGTCATGTTTAACAAAAACAAACAAACAATAATTCCTGAGATGTGATCCAAAATTAAGTGTTTAAATAAAATCAAGTGTAATTTAATTGAAAAATAATAAAACTAAAAAACTCAGCTAGCTTTCCAATAAAAAATTAAAATTAATGCCAGAAAAAATTGTTATTGTCTGGTAAAATTAGATACTCATGTATGCTCTGATACTGTCCCCTCTCCTGACAAAGTCTAACTTCTGAAAGGTCAGGGACGTCCATTCCAATAAACACGAAATCTAACATGCACACAAAATTTATATTGCAATTTGCTTTCAATGATCTCTGAGATAAAGCAAATATACACTACATCTCAGACCAAGCCACACTATTATCAAGTTTCCTCAAGCAGCAGAGAGGGCGAGAGGCCCTGGAATTGGACATGCATTCCCAGCCTGCAAACCGATTCTTTTCAGTGCATAATGTCTTACGCTCTGTGGTGCTCAACGGTGACACCTCGAAGCACTTTTGTTACCGATACTGACAGGGGATCTGCTGCGGCCTCACAGTAAGAGCTGTGCCCACGTTCAGCTGTGTTCATACGGTATTCTTTGCAGAAAACGACAGCAACAGAGTTCATGCAACTTGTAAGACCCAAATCTCACTTCAGACATACTTTTAAGACTGTAAATAACTCCATCTACACCTGATCTCCAAACCCCGGATAAATCGCTGCTGCTGGAGGGTTCTCTCCACATTCCAACTGCAACTCCGGGGCAACTCCGGACCTCGGTCCGGACACCTCGGGGGTTGTGTGAAGCTCTGGGGGTGTGTGGGGTGCCATGAGCTCCCCACCGCCGTGCCCTGCTGCTGCTGCTCCCCGAGGTGAGCGCAGCGGCCACAGCACCGCGGGCTGAGGGCAGCGGAGGGCACAGACCTCGGGGCGGGGATCTCCCACGGGAATAACAAAGCGCTCCCGCCGGTCGGGCACGTCTGAGCGGCCCCTGTCCCGCAGGCCCCGCGGCCGCAGAGCCGCTTCCCCCCGCGGGCCGCCCGAGCCCGCCCGCGCACAGCGCGGCCCCTCAGCGCTGCCTCCTCCGTCCTGCCCTCCGCCCCGCTCCTCTCCTCATCCTCTGCCCGGCTGCAGCCCTTCCTCACCCGCCTCCCGGCTTTGCTCCGCCGCGGCCTTCGCAGGCCCCGGAACGAAAGTGCCGAGCTCTGCCCCGGCGGGAGGCGGGGAGCGGAAGCAGCCCGGGGCTGAGAGCGGCTGCCGTCTCTGTCCGGGGGTTTGTGTTTGTTCGGAGCCTCCCGCCCGGAATGGGATTTTTTTCGACGTGTTGTGTCGCAAAAACCTGACCAGAAACCACACACACAGTTCGCGGGGAGCGGGGGCAAACCCGCCCTTCCCAGCGGGGTCCGTGCCGGGTGTTTCCCGCCCTGTGACATGTGCCCAGCGCTGCCCCCGCCGTGAGGGCACCGCCTGGGACAGCCTGGAAACCGCTGGGGCGGGAGGCTGCGGGTCTGTGTCACTGCCTTGGCAACTCCTGGAAAGCTGGATCAGTTGGATTTTTCTTTACCTGAATTTTTCCTCCACCTAGTAGTATACTTAGAGCATACCGAGTGCCTGGTGCTGGTTCTGCATCTCTCTCCCCAAAGAGGACATGGGATCTGCTCTGTGAAATTCCTTGGCCTGGTTGAGGATGCTGCCCCACAGTAGCATTTACCCAATAGTCAGTCTTTAGTAACTGCATTTTTAGGTTGAAGTGACTAAACTAAACCAGTAATTTTGGTATAGAGAATATTTCTCTCAGTGAAATGAAGTCTGTGATGTATTAGTTGCAGTAGCTTTAGGGGGAAAAGTTGACATTATAGGCAGATTTTATGCCAAACTTTGATCTCAGTTACACCCCAAAAACCTCACTGACTTCAGTGGTATTACATCCAGTGGCAGAGAATGCCTACCAGCATTCCGTTATTACTTGTTTTGTTTTGACTTGATCAGTTCTTCATGCTGGCAGCATGTCACACATTGCAGTAGTAGGGAAAAAGAGCTACATTTCCCCATCCATATTTTTCACTACCTTACGCTGTGACAATACCTTGTGATGTTCAGTAGTTAATGATGTCAAAATAAAAATGTTTATTAGACAAAAGGAGACTTTTATAATGGTTTCTAAAACACTTTCTTGACAAACTTAATTTTAGTAGGTTTTGCTAAGTTTACCATCTCTTTGAATTATTTCTTTGGGTGCTTAGTGCAGAACTTGTTTGGGAATAAACTGAGCTTCCTCATAATTTAAAATCAGGCTCTGAAAGCTGAATTACTCCTTTGTATACTTTTATTCTATACAGTTATTTACCCAAAAACTGCAATACTGAAATAATATTTTAGGAATGGATGCTGTATCACTTTTGTTTGGGGCTCTTAATTTCAGAATATACTAAAAAATATTATCTTTTCCAAACCAGAATTCCTCACGCTTGATTTCTACTCAGTTGCAACTCTAAAGTTTGATTTTTTTAATTATACTGAACTCAGAAGATACCAATTGATTGATTTCAGTGAACACTTTGGCTAATCTGAAACTCTCCCGTTGCTTCCCACTTCTAAACTAAAAACTAAATCTGTAAGAACAGTGCCAGATTTGTTGCTTTTTCTTCAGTGTGTATTTTAGAAGTGCATAACTAATAATAGTATAAATGCTATGGAGGTACTGCGAAGGAAATGGAGGTTCTACCTTTCTGATTAAGTGCCCTTACATATTTTTCGCATTTTGCTTTGACCCAGAACTACTTCTCTCACTGGAACAAAAAACCAAAAAATGTGTGAAAATATTTTGGTGGGTGGAACATTCCAGTATAAAGAGCAACTTGACATAAAAATGGAAATATTTAATTAGGGATAATGTAAGAACAAAATATTAATTTTTTTTTAATTTCTAATTGCTATTATTGCCTTTTTCCTTTTTACCCTGAAGTCACAGAATCACAGAATGAACATATGTGTATCAATAGCTTCCTTACATTCAATAGCATTTCACTGATTTTTTTTTTTAAGAAATAATTTGTCTTGCTGCCCTGCTATTAAGATAGAACATGTTGATGTCTTTCAGCTCTACCAGAGGGCTTAAAAACACATGAATTACTCTGTATTAACACTTACTAAGTTATTTCAGGAAAGTGATCAATTTGATGGTTAACTTCAAACAATTACCTTTGGTTTCAACAATTTGCTCAAATATTTGGGCTGCTTGTTTGAATTCTGTGCTAGATCAAGGAACAGACTTTCCTCCTGTGCTTCCAAAGCTGTGCTCAACAGATGGAAGGCATTACTGGCCTTTCTGAGAACTTAAATTGCACATGATTTTATTTGTCTCTTTAGAAACATAATGACCCTTTTTTCTTGAGTTATCTCCTTGTCTAACTAAAACGTTATAGTCTTTTTAATTACTCTGTGTCTGCTCTAATGGGCCTCCCTGGCCTATTTCAGTTGTTCTGTCTCCTGGAGATGATGTAATCACCTCTGAATGCAGTACAGGAGGAAATCACAGTCTCCTTACAGTGGTGCCAAAATTAGAGATTCTTAGATGTTGTATGCATTTACACTCCTATTACAATTCTTTATGCAAAATAGCCTTCACAGATTACTTAATCTTTGCATTTGTGTAACTTTCAGAAATAACTTTTTCCAATGGACTGACTGCAGAAGGGTTGGCTGAGTTGTCTCTCTCTCGATGAACCTTTCTCTTTGGTGGGTAAGCTACAAAAAGATTATTCCTTCAGTGTTATATGTAAATGTGTGTATGAACGTGTTCCACTGAACATCAGTCCACTCTCAGATTTGACCCATGTCACTGAACTAGAGAATTATGCTGAAAAAGTATTTTTGTTACAGTGGCCCAGCTTATCTAGAGGAACATCCTTGAAAAGAGTACCTGAAAGATTGGCCCAGATAAGTGTTTACAGCTTTCCCTCAGGTTGTAAGAGTCAAGTTTATAATTTAAAAAAGTCTAATAAGCCAAAGTCCCAGTTCTGCCTGGGTTTTAGGAGCATTTTTCTTCAGGCCTAAATAAAGTACAGGCAAAAGTCTGTGCAAACATGTTCTCCACAGCTCCTGGCGTTATGAAGGAAAGATGAGTCATATAGAAAGATCAAAATGGTGACTTTTAAGCCTTCCAATCATTCCAGTGATGCAGCAGCACTGTACAGTGTGATAAGTTTTGTGTGCAGACACATTTAGATGTAGATCCAGATATGTGTAAAGTCTTTGCCTGATTAGAGCTTTTAATCAATAAAATTATCAATCCAGCCTCTATTGCTACCTAAACCTTGCTAATTTTTTTAAGGAATTGTTACAGAGCAAATTGCTGCAGAGGAAATTCTGACTCAGATGAGTGAGATGGGGAAAGCACAGGAGTGTTACATATTTTTAATTCTTTTTATGGATAAAACAAGAAAGATTAAATTTTCACTTTTTTTTTAATTGGATCCAGAAGTGGGATTACACCTCTCTCTGTATGTTTGTTGGAGGAGAAAAAAAAAAGGACTTGAAAAAGTCCTTTTTATTTCTTTATATCTCCAAAGGTATCTGTAGTCACCTGAAGTATCAGTTTTAGACCAGTGCTCCTTATCTGAAGTACCTTCACAGTTCATAGTATGAATTAGCTGAAAATATTGTTTATATCATTGTGTGAAATAACATTAATTATGAATTGAGTATTTAAACATTTTTCAGGTTGCCAAATATATTGCTGAGAAGTCAAATGTTAGGAATATATAGGTGATTTTTTTTTTGCCTTACATGTAAAAAGGTACACAGGATTCTGTCTAATGACTATGGTTTGACTTGGAAGTCGAAGAAATATCTCCGACACCAAACTGAGTCAGTCAATTTTTCTAAGGCTACATGAATTCAGATATATTGGGTAATGGAAATTCTAAACACTGTGTAAATATGATGACTGACTCAGCCACAAAAATTGTAAACAGCAGTTTAGAGTGTTATTGCAACCCTGACCTCTCTGGTTTTATCTTTTACTCACTCCAGTGGGAATTAGGTATGGCTTTAAATACTTTAGTTGCTTCCCTTGCAGACAAGTGAGAAACCATAGTCTGCAATCCTGACTTTTGACCTATTTTGCATATTAAGTTGTTATTATTAATAAAAATAATTTTTTGCACATTAACCTATCATTAATTAGTATTGCACTGGCTGAATGTCACAATCTATTTTAAGATAGTTTCTACCTGATCGGACTGAAGAGTATTGTAAATATTCTAAGTGAATTTTGACTGCTTCACATTTATAAATGAAGGAAACCTAATTCCTGTCATTTATCCAAGTCCAAATACTGTCAAGCTGATAAAAACAAGTTGTACAGAGTGAAGGAGAGATTTAAAATTCAGATTCTTGAGCAGCCTTGATAAACTCTGTGTCTAAAGAGTGACCTGTTGATAGCACTTGCCACAAAACATGTGCACAAATGCAAGAGAAAAAGTGTTAAAAACACACACAGAGAAGCATGTTGGTTGAAGTTGACAATGTACAAAAGTAATCACTAGTCCTACAAAATATAAAAAGTCTTTTTTTTTTTTTTAAGCAAAGCCTAATGCCTTGACATCCAAAGAATGGCTGGAGATCTTATTACTTGCACTGGATAAAAATTTTATGTGAGTTTATAATCTACAGCTCTTCCTGTTAGAGATATTTATAATACACTGCCAGAAGCTGCTGCTGCTTTCTGAAATGCCACACACCTTTGGAGGACTTATTGAAAATTTTTGTTTATTTGTGCTTAAATAGGTGCAAATATACCCAGAAAAGCAAGATGCAAGAAATATTAACATCCTATTGGCACTTCTTGACACAGTTCTGGCACAGCTTAGACTCAGTTCTTACCTCCTAAAATAGAAGGAAATGTTAGTCCAGTGTCTTCCTCTTCTTTGTTATTGTTGTTATTTACAACATTTTCTTCTTACGTATTTTTTATTACGTAGTAAATTTAATGTCACAGGTGTGACTTGATGCCTCACTGATTTTATGTACCTTCCTTTCTGTGTTTTAAACTTTAGATGTTTCAACTTTCTTTGTCGACTTTTCTTTGTTTATGGAAAATTAAAAACAAACCAAAACAAAACCCAGTAAAAGATTGAGAGCTTTACAGGTACCTGGCATGTGGACATCAGTCCCTGTATTTTGACAACCTAATGTTGAAATACCCAAAGAAGCTCTTTTGCTCTTCTCAGTAAAAGCCAAGCATTTCCCCTGCAGGTTTTTTCCCATAGTATTTTTACAAACTGAAAGAAGTTCCTCTGTGCTTGTGGATTGTGTTTCAAATTAAAATCCTTATAACTTTTACCTCTGTCTAGTTTTTATTTGCTTTATGGGTTTAGGTTTTTTTAAATCCCTTCATTCAGCATCTCGAATATTTTTTTGTTGTTTTGACAGAAAATTGTTCTCAAAGTTTGGAGACATTTCTTTCTCTTGAAATAATCTATTGCAGTGTTTTAGGGTTCTTCTTGATCATGGTTTCTCCCAAAGTTTAATATATAAATTAAATTCAAGTATTCTTAGATCTGTTATTATCAAATAAGCTGCATATTCCCCAAGTACAAAACTGCAAGTATTTTACTAATGAAGCTCAACTGCATCAGCTGGAGACCCAAGATTAACTTTTCAGGTAACTTTAAAGAGCTGTAGTGGAACATATGTAGAACTAGTTTAGTTAGCAGCTTTATATCATGAAGCTTAAAACAAACTTTTAGATGAAACTGTCTGTCTGTCTTACTTTGCTTACTTTGTGTAATGGTGCTAAAATTTATAAAAGGTATGAGTTTGGAATATTTAGGTTAAGAGAATAAATGAAAAGTGTATGGGTTCTGTTACCTCAGGTGATCCCTATGTTCTTTATTAAGAAGAGAAGGAAAATATTGCTGTGGCAGGACACTGGTGATGTCCACTGGCTTTGATTCAGCACATCACTTAGATTCTGTCTTAATTGTTGGCTGATAAACTTAACATATGCTTCAAATAATGAGTGTTTTTAAGTGCTATTCTGAATCAGGAACTACTGCAATATACTCAAAAAAATTAAACATTTAGAGGAACAACATATTGAAGTAAGAGATGGAACACAAATATGTGTGTCAGTGCTATTCCTTTGTGTTGTCAAAGCCTCTCCTCACAGGGTACATAAGCATGAGCTTTAGTAATGCTGTGCAGCACACAGCACACAGCTACAGCTGAATTTGGGCTGAGACCTTTGTCCTGATTTCCCCCCCTTTGAAGCCTGACCAGGACCCCTCGTTTGACAGAATTGCAATATTTTGTGGCATATTTTCTACTTGTTCCTGGGGATGCTAAAGATGCTTTTTCTCAGGTAAGAGTACAAGTAGCATTTTCAGTGGTATGTGGGTAGATGCTGCATTTCAGCTCACAAAAGTATTAACATGACACGTGAGCCAATTACATGCCTCCAGACTGGCAGCTTTTGGCTGCAGAAGAGAGCTGGAAGCACATGCATTTAGGAACCAGAGAGAGCAACCAGAACTGGTGAGGAAAAGCTAGAAATTATCATGAGCAGTCAGTA
Source organism: Pseudopipra pipra (assembly GCF_036250125.1). Lineage (NCBI taxonomy): Eukaryota > Metazoa > Chordata > Aves > Passeriformes > Pipridae > Pseudopipra > Pseudopipra pipra. Next base: position 10,822,258 of record NC_087560.1, on the reverse strand, counting down.
AAGGGATCTTTTTGGGGCTCATATAATGTGTGAATAATAAAATTAAATTATAATATTAAATTAGGTTCTTTTAAGAATTACTTGATTTTCATTAAATATAATAATTAGTTAAATATTAACAAATATTACTTATTCTGCATCCTAATTTTAACCCTAAGGACTTGTTGAAACTATGTAATTTGTTGAAATCAGCATCCTCCAATTCAGGCATAACTGGGAACTTTGACTTTTACATTGATAAAGTAAGTTTTTGAGAAGTGAATTCCCCTCTTGTTTGTAAAGTTACCTAATGTCTCACACAAATAACAAAAGGTTATACTTTTTTTTTCTTTGGCAGAAGGTCTTTGCAACTGCTACAGTTCACTTGAACATTTTTACATTAAGTAAAAAAATTGTAATATCAAAATCTCTTTTGTAGACTTTTTAGATACAGTTATTTTGTCAGGTATATCCTGATTGCTCGTTGCAAGTCATTTATGTTGCTTTCTGTGAAGTATTTCCTGAATCTATTAAATGTTTTGATGATGATTTTAAGGAGGCATTGGCAGACTTAGTTTTTCAGTGGCTATCAGGTATTAGTAGTTTTTTTTCCTTCTACCAGGTCTGCATTTCAATTAGAATCTATTGCTTTTTCCCCTGGTAATTGTGTACATATGTACACACAGAGAAAATTCAGAACTAGCAATGCTATTGTCAAAACTGGCTTTCTCAGCTCAGTAGTAATTATGATTTCTTAATACTAGTTGTTGGTATATAAATATGGATAAATAGTTTAAACCATAACCTGGAAGGGAATCTGAGCTGACTATCCATGGCTTTATTTCTCTTTAAGAAAAATAAAACTGGATCAAACATCTCAAAATGTTTTTGGCAAAAACAGCTATTTGTAGGTTGCCCTGAAGGTGTCTCTCTATAAAAAATGTCCACTTTTTATAAATATCCTTACAGGATTCAGACTGTACCTGTCCTAGAAATTTCTACTGGAAGTAGTATTATATTACCATTAAATATCTGCATGTTTTGACAGTAAAAGTCTATGATTTTTAGATTGCATATGTCATTTGATATCCATTCCAAAACTTAGATTTAGAGCAGATTTCTATCTTTACTGCTCATTTATTTAGATTTCATGACAATGTGGATTTCATTATCTTGTATGTTGAAGCTGATTGACAAATGCAATAGAAATATGTTTTTGAAGTAGATATAAAATACAGAAATATTTTTCTCGAAACCTTTCTCTCTGTCAGTCACTGTTTGTTGGGCAGAATTTTCTTTTTAGTTACAGACAGAGAAAATTGTATGTAGAAAAAGATCACCCTGAAAATTTAATTTAGAGAAGGTTTACACACATCAAAGTTATATATGCTCCAAAGTCCTAATGGGTCTTTAACTTGGAAGAGCTGGGTAAGCCCACAGCATTCTCTGTAATGTGTAACCACTATAAATAGATAATGGACAGATTTAACTGAAATTTAGTCAGACCAGAAAAAATCCCAAGACTCTGGGAGACCACTGCTATGGCAGAAATTCTGTATCTGCATGAGACTTATGGTGTGGGAGCTGTGTAAAATTCTAGTGGAATGAATACTGAAAACCAAGGGATAAAGTCAATTAAGTATTGCTGTGAGAATAATTCACAACCTCAACAAAACATATGCAAATGTATTGAATTACCAGAATTGGAACAACCACAAAGTAAGAATATTCAGCCATGTGCAAAACCAAGCAGAAGCAGAAGGGAGATAGCAAAAACTGTTCTGGTTAACTTTAACTATATGAATATAATTATTTCAGTTAACAGGCTTGGAACCCATGCCTGAAAGTTGACTGTGGGCATAAAAATGTGCCCATTTTAGGCAGGAAATAAAGCAATTTTAATTTCATTAGGGAATATTTCATAGGGTGATTTTCAAAATTAACATAAACATTTTTCTAAATTAAATTTTTTCTTTTCAGATCTAAAACCAAGGAAATGGGTGTGGAAGAAATGGAATCTCCAAAGCTTTAAGGCTGTCACAGTAAATCATACAGTAAAGATGCTACTGCTAACACACAAGCTGCTGCATCTGCCAGTTCTGCAGCAGCCAGTAAGTCTTGTAAATATTTTTAAACACATAATGCACGTGACTGTACATTTTGGAATAGAACTTAGAGTACACTGCAAAATCTTAATTGTCAACAGAAATGATTAGTAATATTTTCAGTTTGTTTTGCACAAAATCTAAATGTTAAGGCAATTAAAAATGAATCGTGAATTTTGTTTGATGTTTTAGTAGAGTGTACCAGGCTCAAACTTGTTTTTCTTACTTATCAAATAGGACATTGAAAATGGCTTGCTTAAAGTTATATGAGAAGTCTGTAGCAGAGCCAGGTTTCAAAGGCCAGTAGATGAGCCCTGAGAACTCAGCAGTGAGTAGCTGATGACTAGATTCTTGACCATCCAAACTGGTGCTGTCCAAGGTAATAGTGAGTTGTGTTTATGCTTAGACAGCCAGTTGTAATTGTAAAGAGACTTGGTCCTGAATTCTAATTGAAATTATACAATGTAACATTATAAAAACCATTTCTAGTGGTATTAAAGATATTACTGGTTTAGTTGGAAGAATAGGGAAGTCATTCTTCTGCTCTACTCAGGACTGGTGACACCACACCTGGAGTGTTCAGTTTTGGGCTCCTTAGTTACTGGAGAGACGTGGACATACTGGAGAGAGTCCAGTGAAGGGCCACAAGGGTGATTAAGGGACTGCTGCATCTCCCCCATGAGTAAAGTCTGGGAGTGCTGGGACTGTTTAGCCTGGAGAAGAGAAGGCTCAGGGGAAAACTTATCAATGTAATAAATACCTGAAAGGAAGGTTCAAAAGAGAACTGAGCCAGGCTCTTTCCAGTGTTTCCTGGTGATAGGTCAAGAGGCAATGTGCACCAGCTAAAAGAACATCTTTTCTTGTGAGGGTGACTGAGCACTGGCACAGGTTGTGCAAAGAGGTTGTAGGGTCTCTCTCTTTGGAGATATTAAAAAAAATGTCTGGATGTGGTCTTGGCTCCTCTGCTTGAGCAGAGGGGTTGAACCAGGTGACCTCCAAAGGTCCCTTCCAACCTCAACCAGTCTGTGATTCTGTGGATGAAGTGAGACAAATTCTTTCAAATTAAGGTGGGAGAATGAAAGAACTGTGGTTGGGGATATAGGCTGGAAGTAATACCTTTGCTCCTGTATAAAAACAACAATATGGAAATAAGACATTGCATAAGGACTTGCAGGAGTTGCTCAGTGAACATCACACCATGCCTGTGTCAGTGCAGTGATGGCACATGGTCACAAAACTGAGATGCAAACCACTGAAGACTGGTCTGGAGAATGAGCTGTTTTCAGTGTTTACTTTGCAAAGGTCGAAAAAGATGGTTTTGTGTTTTAGTCTTACACTATTCTGAACACCCAAGTAACACAAATATTTCCTAATTTTGCACACTTTGTTAGCTCCAGAAAGCTTAGTCTGCAGAGGACTGAGCCCTTAAAACTGACCAGCCTAACTCCTCAAAGATGAGGAGGCTGTTGCTCTATGTAAAGTGAACTTGTAATGAGTTTCACAAAGCTATCTGGGTACCAGGTAACACAGATCCCTACTCTCCTCCTGGAGCTGAGTACATTAGGTATGTACTTTCTATTGAAATACATTGAATTTCAGCAGCCTACTTAACCTGACCCTTCAAGTTGTCACTAGGTGCCAACAGCCAACCCCTGGGTACCTGGTGTCCCCCAAGATCTGGATTACACTGAATAAAGCTCAGTGTTCAGGTCTTTCCCCATCTTCATTAAAACACTGTTTGAGAAATGATTGTAGAAGTGAGGATTGTTATTTGATATTGGACTTCAGCTTGAATACACTGTAACCTTTATGTGACGAGTTTATGCATCTTCATTCTAACTCCTCTGCTTTTCTGCCTAGCACTGCAGGTAAGTAGTGATTCTCATGAGGAAGTCATTTCATCTGAAGTATTTTTTTTCCCCTCTGTGTCAAGAGACATCCTTTTGAAGTGCCAGGCCTCTAAATAAAAGTGTTTCCTTAATGAAACAACGAATCTTGGTAAGCTGGGATCTGCCTTCCAAACAGAATTGAAGGAAATCTCCCATTTTAGGTCTGGAATGTAAGCAGTTATGGAATTTCAGTGTCTGGAATGCTTGAGATTTACAAGCCAGCTTTCCTCAGCCAGGTATTTATTGTGAAGTTATTTACAGAGCTCAAGTCTTAACACTTGGTAGCTTTAATACTATGTTAACCCCCCCTCACCTCCCAAATATTTATAATTAAATTCTGAAGTTTTGTTTTATGTAAGGTTATGAATTTCAATGTATGGTGTTAAAAAGCCTTTTAAGTAATTTTGTTGTGGGGGTATTATTAAAGTTAATATAAATGTCATTTTTTTTTGCTTAGTTTAAAAAAAGTACATTATTATTTCGAAGTATGGATCTCAGCTCTGAGGATGCCTGTTTTCCTAATTTGGGGAAAATCGTCTAAACTGGATTTTTATTTTCTACATATTATATGTTATGAAATTACTATGGTTTTTGAAAAGTTGGTAGTGAGGAGATAGATATCCTAGGCTTATTTATTTAGACTTAGAAATATTTAGACTACTCAGATACTGGTCGTTGAGTGCAATGAAATACTGTGGTTCTCATTACTTTATTGATTTAATATTAACTTACATTTTGCTTCAGCTTATTCAAAGAGAATATACATGTTTTCTTCAAAAAGTAATTTAAAACACAGACAAGTGTATTTTAATAATTAATGGATCATGTAGTAATCTGATTATTACAGATGCTGTGCAGAGCAGTGTTTTAAAGTACTTGCAACAGAACTAAAAGTGAGGCCATGTTGTACCATATCAGGTGTTTTAAAAAGTCATGGAAATTGTCCAATTGTCATTTTTTATTGTGTATTTACACCATTTTGCATACATTTAATGACACACAAGTGATGAGACAAATGTGTAATTATCCCCCTAACGTGGAAGATGTGTTTTGTGTCGTTGTTTCAAGACAAATAACTTTCCTATGGAATCTGGACTCATTTAGGTTGGCAGAGTGCTGCAGGTCTCTTGTCCAATCTCCTGCTCAAAGTAGAGCCCACACTGCTTGTGTAGGGCTTTGTCCAGTCAGACCTGGAAAACCTCCAAGGATGGATATCCTGCAGCCTTCTGTGAGATTCCTCAGATGAGATTTGCCCACTGCTGTGTCCCAGAGTGTTTATCAGCACTAATGCAAAAGATAAGTAATTAAGTAGAACCTTGCTAATTAAATTTAAAGAGCCTGTGTAGTGGAGCAGTTCCCACGAAATGTGAGTGGCTGTTGGAGGTGCTACTTAACCCTCAGAGCTTGTGTTTCACTCCTAAACCCCAGTCTGTGCACACTGTGTAGTGTTGGTGGTAAACAAAATAAAAAGCTGCATGAAAGCCAATCCCTCTGAAGGAAAAGCAGAGAAATTACAACTGAGGTTGGCTTTTATAACCATTTTGTTTGGGTTTGCTTGAACCTTTAGTATTATAAAGGTTACTAATGGGCCATATCTAGAAAGGAATATCTGTTTCTTTTCATACGAACGTGTTTTCCTCCCACATGGTGTATTATATGTTGATGCTAACATTAAATTGTGATGTAATTGATTTAATAGGCTTTTGTGAAGATTTCTGACATCTATTTGAATATCTGTTAAATCCTAATAGCTTCTTTTTATTATCCTTGTCTTTTAATAGTTCGCTGCTGTGGATCATCACTTTACATTTTCTGATTATTATTTTCTAGTTTTAGCACTAAACTGATTTTTTTCCTGAGTTAAAAATAAGTATTTCAGAAGAGATTTTCTGAGATAAAGCTACATTGAAAATTGTTCAGTTTTAAGGCCTTATGACTGTGGTACTGAAGAATTGCATCATTTGCAGTCAGGTGTCTTTCTGTGACCAGTTCCCTCACAGGACACATTTCAGTTATGACAGCTGTAAAACATAAAGCAGCCTTGGCTTACCTGGTAATGATGGTAACTTAGGGATTCATTAGAGAAAGCAGTCAGCAGTAAAGGCTAATTACAGCTGGGGCTCAGGAATTGTATGACTCTGTTTCTATATCCTTCAATTACATAATCAAAAGATCTTTTAAAAGAGCTTGTCTACATCTGGTTTTGATTTTAAGGGTTTTTTACATATATATTCATATATTAACGTGTACTTACTTAATTCAAACTTCAGTAGAGCTTTTAAGCACAATCTTAATGAGATGTTATTTTCATTTTTATTTCAAAGTTTCAACTAACCTAGTTTAGGTATAGAAACTTCTGCTGGTGTGTTAATGTTGATCATGAGTGTGAACTTGGTTTCATGTTTATATATTCACAGAAAGGAGTGCAGACAATTAGCAGCAAAAAAGCTTTTCATAGTACAGTCTGTTGTGATCATGGAACATGTGATAGATAAACCAGCAAGAGCACAGGGAAGGTTTACTGATACAGCTGTAGTGACACATTTTCCTGCAAGGATCTCTTTACATCTTCTTTGATTTTTGACTTGCTAATAACATAATCAATTTTCAAATTACACTATTTGTTAGACAAGTATTTCTTTGGAAAAAGAAATATTTGTTAAAGAGAATTTTTGCTGTTTTCTGTGAGTGCTCTTAAAAAGAAAGTTTTTCCTGTAGGAAAAAGTGGTAGACTCTAAACACTTGTAATGCAGCATAGGGCATGTAAGACCATTATTAATTAACTTGACTGTATCCCAGTCATCTGGCAGCTGCTTCAGCTCATTTTTTGGTGATCTTTATCTAAGTGCAGTTATCACACTACCAAGAAAACATGTGGGGAAAACTGAGCAGAATGAAATGATATAATGCATTAGTCATGTAGGGCTTAGTTGAACACTTTAATAGCTGGAAAACTAAGATGTCTTTTCTTCAGCAGGTCACACTGATTTTAGCTGCAGTTTCAAACTAGTCCTACAGGCTCGTGCACATTTCTGTATCTGTGAGTTTTGGTTCTACCATCTGAGAGTTATTTCCATTACCTGCTGGAACTGTAACCTTCCTTTACCTGGCATAACTCTGAGCCTTTAATCAGCAAGAGTATGTGGCAAAGATTTTTAAGATTTTTGCATTGTTTCTTTTGAGATGTCTATTGTGTGGTTTGCTGCAGGCTGTCATTTTTGTCTGCCATCCAATGTATGTTGGCAGGAGGGTTGTGTACTAGTCTTTGTGTCTGGTCACAGAAAAAAATTCATGCATCTCAGCCAGACCATTTTGTTATTCCTTTAGAATTAAAAGCATATGAAACAGATGCAGCTTAATAAGTATCTTTTTTTATAAATAACATTTAAATAACTTAAAACAATAAAGTTCAAATACAACTTAAAATAAAGTTTAATGCTGTAACAACAGGAAAAGCATGTATAAGGATGGAAAAATAATATTGAAAGCTGTATGCCCTAACAGGAATTATACAAAAGATAGGATATGTTACATAAAAAACCTTAATATGTCTGAATTTTTGCTTCATCGTTATATAAAATGTTAATTTGTGAAAAGTGAGATGAAGTACGTTATTTATTCCTATTTTTATTTTACATACACTATTTGAAACATCTTTTAGAGCAGCATTAGGTATTTGTTTCATTAATAGATAGGAACATTTTGTGTTAGAGTAAACTTAATTTTTCCAAACTAGCTCTTTTATCTGAATACAACAATAAACATTTACAAGATTATATTTTTTTTCTGATCATATAGTTTATGTATAGGATATCAGTTTCTTGGGGGAAGTATTTAAAATACTGCTCAGCCTCCACATTTTCTATTGACTTGATAATCTGACAACTCATTCCAGCAGCCTTAAAGTCTGACATATTTTACACAACATTATCATCTGCTTATTATTATTATAGCAGCCATATTTAAGAAGCAGATAGGTTTTTTAAATAAAATATTATCAGATAATCAAGTAATGACTTATTCTTCAGGGTAAATTAATTTAAGAAACTACCCAGTTACAATGACTAAGATAATGATTGTACAACTCTTTAGAATTTTTTACAACTTTTAGTTACTAAATCTGGTTTTGTGTATATTTTCAAATCTTTTCATGTAGTCTCTTAAAAATAAACATAAATGCGCAAGTCCAGCTTGTTCAGTTTCTCAGTAGTATTCCAGCCTCTCTTGATATCTTGTCAAATAGTCTTCTTAAAATTAATCTTCCTGCTGGAACTAGTTCTTTATAGATCATTTGTGATTAGGATATTGCCAGAGGAAGAAAGTGGGATGCTCTGTGTTCTTTCTTTGTTTTTTTACCTTTCATTGGAACCCCTTTGTGGTTTAGTGTAACAAACATCTCCTTTCCTTTGTGTGTCCATTTTGCAGAAGCATATGTGTTATAGTGGTTTTCTTCAATCAGTTCTATGAAGTTGCAGTCCTCGTTGCAGACTTTCTGTTGAGAGTAAATAATAGAGTAAGATAAGTGCAAGTGTTCTTAAATATTTAGGGAAAATGGGAGATGCATTATAAACCCTGTGTATTATTAATATTTTAATAAATAAATTTGACTTCTGAAATCTGAATGTTGAATATTTTGAAGGAGTGTATAAGCTCTAATAATTGAATTTATTAAATGGGCGTAAAAGTCTAGTATGGGGTGTATGAGATAAGTACAGGATACCTTTTACTTTGTTAGGAATCTGTTTTATAAAAAACCATACAGATGCTACATCTGAAAATGTGTATCTTTAAGATTTTGTAGGGTGACTGTACACATAAGAGAAGTTTGCATCCATACCTTTCCATAGAGTCTTCCTGACTTGTTCATTGCCAGAAAGTATTCACTTTCCACTCCTTTGATTGCCACTATTCCAACTGCCACCGTTCGGATTTCTAGAATACCTGCAAAGGCACATGGCAAGGGCTGTAAAATGGTTGGTTGTTCTCCAGTCAGCTCAGAAGGTTTAGCTGAACTCATATTCAGTAATATTTCCGTGTTTATTGAGAATCTGAAGCAATTGTTCTTGAAAAATGAAAAAATTACGTGTATTCATGTGAAAAAAGGGCTAGACTTTCAAAAATCCCTGTATGTGATCGTGTCTGCGTAAAACTGCTTAAAAAAACGAATGGGGATAATTTTTGAGAACATTCTGAAGTTGTGATGTCAGTATAAAATTTTTCTATTTTCAAAGAATCAGTGTATCTTAGAATGTATCAGCCTCGTGGTTTCATTTGGAATATATACTCAGCCGTCAAGGTTCGCAGAATTTGTGTAAAGCCTTTATTTTGAAGTCTTGTGTAGCAGTATCATCTCCTTGGAAGAGTTTAAACCTTAGAACTTGTGAGTGATAGAAAACAGACCACACAGTGTCTTAAATAAGATAAAGTATTTGCCTGACCTTTGTGTGCTTTTATGACTGATTGGAGCTGTAAAGATACGTGTATTTGAAAATCATTAAAGGCTGCTCTGAGAACTTAGTTATTCAAACCCAGAAAACATTTAGTGTTGTTTTCTATAAACTGTTTTATTTTCATCTCCCTGGAATATATCTCTGTGGTCACTATGATACATTTAAGTTACCTGCAACATAAAAAATATTCTCATGTTAGTAAAAAAGAAAAAAATTAGCAAAGGCGAGAGGATGGTGCAAGTTATTAAGGAACACCAGGTTGTTTTCAAGATTAAATATTATTAATGTTGTCTTAAGCAATAGTTTAGAGCTATACATCTGAATTTGAGCCGTTTCCTTCCACACTGAGTCGCTGAGAGAACTCTGCCACAGCAACTGTCCTGTGACTTGTTCTCCAAAATGGGGTCTTTCAAAGGCAGCAACTCCAGGCAAATTCCAACGGTGTGGAGGAGACAAGTGAGCGACAGGGAGACAGAGGCACGGGTTCGATTGTCACCTGAACGATGACTTTCCTCTTTGAAAAAACATTTCATTTTTTCCCTTCCAAGTTTGCATTGACTTTTCACAGCCATCACACATACTAATAATTTTTCAGTAATTGGTGGGGTTTTTTTTTTTGGAAGACATTAAATATATGTGATATTTTTCCTTTCCTATACTTCTTTATATCGTGATGTCCTTTGCTTTCTTCCTTGTTCTGCTTTGCTTTCCTCCTTGATATTACTCATGTATCAGTCCTAGTCTGTATTGTTGATTTTTATTTCCTATTTTCCTTACCAGCTCAGTTACCTCTTCTCATGGTGTGTGCAGTGCTGGGCATTCGTCTTGGAGCACTTACACTTCTGTACTTCTCCATAATGCTAAGCCAGCTTTAAGTAAAGCTTTTAGACTTCTTTGACAAGTTCCACCCTGCTGCAGGCCTAGGAACAATTCTTACAAAGGGCAATTTGTAACTGAAACTAACAAAAATTATGTTAACTTTCATTTAAATTTCACTTTAGAAAAACCACAGTGAGGCTGAAAAACAGATGAACATCTGCATTTAGCCAAACAAAGAACATAACAGTGGAAGGGATCTCTGGGTCATCAAGTCCAGTGTTCTGCTAGCCTGGGAATTGCATCAGATAATTCTCTTTTCATAAACTTTGCCAATACTAAATTGGAATTGTTATTTCTTTGCCCCCAGTGTTTCTGCCGAGGGCTGTTCCAGAGTTTGATTTATTTTAATGGCTGCAGACTTCCTAGTAATTTGCAATCCACATTTTTTCAGTGACAGCTTATATCCATTTGCTCTTTTGCCTGTGCTGGCCGTTAACTTAAGGAGAGGTTTATTCAAAAAAAAATCTGTATTAGAGTTTTCTATTTATACAGAATTTTAAAAAAATGAAAGATTCAAAATGACTTTTTAAAACAAGTCATGCTAATAGGAATGGAGATTTCTTTGAGTAAGCTGATGTTGGCTGAAGTTACAGTAGTAAGAAATCCTTCTACTTTTAAAAAGGAAATGCCAAAAGGTTTTGTCCAAGGCAATATTATGATTGTTACAATTTTTACATTTTTTTAGATTTCTTTTTTCTGAAGTAGATGGTGACATTCATACTGACTTGTTGGAGTTATTTTATTTTGGTTTGGGGTACTTGTTTTTCTACTTTAGTCACGTATCTTCCTTTATGTACATAAACTATGGAAAGAGGCTATTAAGGTTGAGAAATCATACATTGCAGTTTATTAGTTTATCAATGTCATCATTGCAGTTGTATCACGTGCTTAAATTTAGTATCCACAGTAAATATCAGAGGTCTCTCACAGACCAGGAAGAATGATTTTGAGTAATATTCAATATAATATAGACAGAAATTTCAGTACTTTAACAGTTTTACAAGGTGCTTCTGAATATACAAATTTATAAGATGTCCACCTTTTCCCTGCACACCTGTTATGCTCAGCATAATTTTCAAAGCACAAGTTCTTTGATGAACTAGTTAATGGACTGTTTAACACTTATGAACAACATAATCTCTCTATGAAAACATCTAAACTACTTTTCTATTTTTTTAATTCTCAGCTTGATATATAAATACTTAAACTTTGAGGTTAAAGAGACGTGGATAATGGCAATCACTATCTCTTCCAATTATAATTTTATAAATTATATTTATTTAATAAAATTATCTTTTATATTATATCATAATTATATTACCAAAGCAGGAAATTACTAAAGAATATACCAAAGAACAAATCCATAAAATAGAGAATGTAAGTTATATTTTTCCCTCTTTGTTTCATTTCCTTTCAGTATTGCTATTAAGTCAAGGTTTCACATTGTATTCACTATATGACAGTGTAGTCATATTGGTCTTTGTTTATTTTGTATGTTCTTGGTACTCCATCCCTGTAAGAGAAGTTACAGGATGGTAAATAGACACTAGGATATGTCCTTGCAGGTAGGAACCTAATCCATCAGTAGGTGTCAAGGGAATAAAACTGTTCAACTAGAATTTTGGCCAACTGCAGATATTTCCTGTTTCTTCTATACTGTCTGCAATCATCTGCTCCTGGAGGTTCTTGCCAACAGGAAGTTGGGCTAAATTAAATTTGGAGCAGATATGGTTATCCTTATGCTCCGTGTGTCCGTGGTCTGTTACACGGTCAGGACTGTTACATCCAGCCAGGTCTGTGAATGTGATCTCTTTAGGTAGCTTTTTTTTTTTTAAAAAAAACCTCTTCTTTTTGCTCTTCTCCTTCGTTTTGAAGTTCTCTATCACTGCAATGTCTTTGAGACTAGGCAGGAACAACATTTGTGTACTGGAAACTAACCCAATAATCTCATTTTTCTTGCTGGAAAGAGCTTTGCTCCTGAGTAATTGAAGGTATTAAATTCAACATCACTGTAATATAGTCTAAAGATTAGCTTTGTAAGGATGGGAACATGAGTTCAGCAAAACTCACCAAAGCTAAAGATTGTTCTGGTATTCCATTTTTCACTGCCTTTAAGACATGAACTGAATTAAAATGTCTTTGTTTCATTGCTCCTCTACTGTGTAGCTGACCTTCAGTGTTCATGCTGATTCTTTTCAGAGGATTCATTGGAAGGAGGTAAATCTCTTTATTAGTAGAAAAATGGTAATAGAAGTAAACTCTCTATGCTGTGTTATGTTCATAGGCCATTTTATACATAAAGACAAAAATTTATACAAGAGAATTATAAGATTTCAGCTAACTCAGTGGAGGCAGGATTTTATCCCTAAGGTGGTTTCCTCAGAGCAGCAGGAGAGGTACAGTAAATTAAAATCTTTTCAGAAAAAAACTCCACACAGAAATAGAAAAAAATGACCAGGCACACACGTGAGATTTGTCTGTGCCCATTTCTAAGTGTTATTTTATGTAGCACCAGATGCTTCAGAAAAATGATAAAGAACTAAAATCTACAGTCAGAAGTTCTACTAAGGAAAGCCTCTTCTCCTCAGTCTAATACTGCACCATTCCTTGTCTTACATTAGCAATTCCATTCTTAGGTACTTCCTTTTGAAGTAAAGAGTTTTAATCCTTTCAGTCTCTATTCATGAAAAGAAAAAAGTTAGTTTGGATGGGAAAAGTTAGTTTCCCATCCAAAAGCTAGGATGGGAAATAGAAAATTGTTATATGTAGATTGTTTCATTGAAATACTCTTTTCATGCTCTAATAACCAAAATTGCTTTAGAGGCATGCTTAAATTGATAAGAAGTTGATGAGAAATTCAGAAGGCCAAACTTCAACAAGGTCTTAAATACCCCTGATTTAAAAATTAAAATGTAAACTGTGTTTTTCAGTAACTTTATCTAAAGCATCCCCACAGAAGTTCGGAAGAGGTTTAAGAGTAGACTTGAATATACCACAAAGTAACTGGGAAAGAAATCAGATTAAAGCCAGAAAGAAAAAAACAACAACCTAGAGATGGGCATACAAAATTGAAAACAACTGTAATTTCTATAAAATCAGCATGAAATTCCAAACAATTTTATATGGTTGCACGGTCAGTGTATCAAATGTAGCTTAAAATTCCTGTAGTGAGTGAACTTTCCTGCGGAGCTGAAATTCTGTCTGGTGTGCGTAAAAGACACTGAGCTGAGATGGGCTACAGTTTGTCTTTAGGAAAGATGACTGTGGATGATGGCAGCATTCTTTTTAACCACTTGGTGCAAATTAAATAACAGACAATTGATATCCAGTAGGGAGGGGAAAAAAAAAAGACAAAAAAAAGACACAAAACAACCCTTTAGGCTGACACAACAGTTTTAGTGGGTGAAAAATATATTGGGTTTTGGAGAAAATTTACATCACAGATGAGGTGAGTTTCCTGGTATTGTGGTCTGGAATGACAGTTGCTCAGTACTTTACAAGCAGGCATTTTTATGTTTGGACTTATTCCATAGTACCTCAGGCTGGATATTTATGGAGAAAAATGGGCGTTTAGCTGTATCACTGATACAGATTTGAGCATTCTCATGGGAGATAATTCTTTCCTGATAAGCACTATTTGATAATTTTGTTTGTTTTTAATCACCTATTAATCACTTATTAATAATTTTTTATTTGAGTAACGTGTTCACATTAACATTTTCATCTTCCTTTTATTTGCTAATTTTTTTTTTGCTTTTACAACACACTGTGACATTTTATTTGTTTTAACGAATCTTTGCTTTTATTGCTACACAATCCATTTACAGATTATATTAGAGTAATTTCTATCAGTATGCAGCTAGAGCTGAATAGGCAGAGTCTCTTTGTGTTTACCCATAATATCCTCAAATAACAATATCTTATCTATCACAAAGTAGTGAGAGCCTTGTGATTTAGCAAAACTGGGGCATTTTGTCTTTAATCGTTTTGCAGCCAAGGGGCTGAAAGAGCAATTGAAATTCTTGCTCCTGAGAGCTGTAAGGAAACCAGTGAGTGCTGCTCATGGCTGATGATCTAGCAGGCAGCTCTAACCTGTCCAAAGAGGTTTTGGAAGAAAAGAGGGAGCAAAACCAGCGAGCTAGGGATCTTTTCACATGGCAGGGAGCTGCCCCACTAGGCCAGGTGAGATTGTTCGGGAAGATTCTGGCAGAAATTTTGAAGTACACATTGTGTTCAGTCCCTCATCAGCTCTTTCTGCAGACATTTCCCGTGTTGCAGGTATCCCCTCAATGTCTGTCATTCCTGGGCACTGCTCCTCCATTTGTTAGAGTTTCTGTAGATACTAATTTAAAGAGAAATTTGGACATCCGTTACATTTTTCAGCAAGGCCAACAGCAGTTTCATCCCAGTGCTTTTCTATTCTGTCAGGTGCATTTGTTACAAGAAAATGTTTAAAGGTAAGGTGGAAACCACTAAGAAGACTTTGGTAGTCTTCTAAATGCTGGAAAGAAGGAAAGGAAAAGTATGTTTTTTAAGGACAGGAAAGCAAAAGCTAGTATAGAAGCTAGTTGTTATTATTTTCTTTTTAAAAAATAACTAACAGATAATATATTTAATACTGATTTTTAATATAATCTAAATTCTTTACAATGCCAAATTTTGTGTGATATGTACAGCACTTTATTTCTTGTGGCCTCTTTATGCACTGAAGTAATAAAAAACAGTCTGTTGCTGATTTCTAGGGGTAGGGAGGTTGACAGTAGTTTTAGGGCACTGACAGTCCAGCACTTGTGAGGAATGTGTTTGTGCAACACCCTTTCCTGGGCAGAATTGTCTTAAGATAAAGTATGTGGAATCTCAAATAGGGAAGGAGGAGGCAGAAAAGACTTGGATGGAGAATAAGTCAAAACAAAATGAAACCTCTAAATTTCACTAACTTGTGTTTTTAATTAATTGAATTTAGAGCACATATTTATGAATTCCAGTGACCTTTGCAGATGGTTCAAGGCCAAGAAAAATGATCTCATTGTTGCTTACACCATTGAATGGTATTTAATGTAATTTGTTCTTTTGCTCTGGGATTTAATAAGTTAATGTCTGTGCCTCTTAAAGCAAGAAAATGCAAATCTCAATGGTCAATCATACAGTGTCTTGGAAAACTTTCCCAGTCTTAGTGTGTGTGTGCATTTGGTGAGCCAGCACTGTAAATACCTTCATGAGCTGGCTTATTAGTTTTTCTGGAAAAGTCTATCAGTAAAAGGAATGGTTTCATTGGACAGTTTTGTAAAGTCATTGGTTTCAGGAAACATTACCCCTTTCTATCTCTTTTTTAAAAATAGTGGCTATATTGTTAAGTATTTGTATGTGTTTAAGTTATTTTGATTCTTTATAATATTTTTAAATGTCAGTGCAACAATTTGCGTGCTCATTCTCTCTCAAACATAAAATCTAATGGTAAAGAAGTTACTGTGAATTAAAGTATTAATTTAAGATACTTTGTAATATGACTTAATTTTTACCCTTCCTATTGTTAAATTAAAATTGATAGAAAGTAGAATTTGCATTTGTGTTGTGTACTTTCCTTAGCAAGAGCATGAAGGAGTTTCCTGGACGGTACCTCAGAGAACTTATGTTTATAAGCTTTATAAGCAGAAAGGGATATACAAGTGGATGTTTTAATGGTTTTCAAAGCAGAGATGAAATTTTCTCCTCCCCAGGAATTTTCTATCTATGGATATGATTTTAATGAACAATTAATTATGGTAACAGAAAACAAGTTGGTACATACATTCACTATCACTTTGTTCTTTTAGCTTCTCCTTGTGATACTCAGAGTTTTGATTAATGGCTTAACCACATATATGTTGTTGTTTACAGCATGGACCAATATGGAAGGCTAAAAAAAGCTTTTATTTAGGGGCTTTGTGCTGTATCCATGTGTGCATTTGCTGTGCATGTGTAGAATATCTGAGGCACTGTAGAGATGAATATGGCTGTAAAAATGATCTGCACATAAACAATGGATCTGTCAAGGATTTTCAGGAGAACAGTTGAAGCTACTGCTTCAGCAAGGTGCCAGACATCTGGATATCATGGATAAATATTCAAAGCACTCAAAACTCCTGTGTTTGTCCTGTGTGTAATTTCCAAGCAGGAATTGTAGTTGTCTGAGGAAACACGATTAAAGGTAGGGAGATATTCCTTGAGGACTCAGTGCAGCATTTTGTTAAACATCCTCAAGTAGCAGAATTTGCTTCTAAGATTTAGTCCATGTGCAGAAAATATTTGATTAAGCACAAATAGCTGATGTTTAATTGCCTTTTTGCAATTCACTGGACATAAAAACAGTGGGCATATAGAATTAAAAAGAAAATCAACTAATGGCTAAACAGAAATCCATCAAAGAATTTTTTGTACTCTGTTAGGTTCTCATTTATTGATCATTTTAAGTATTCCTTATTTGACATTACATTTTCCATAAATTTCTTCACTAATTTTCAGTCCTACAAACTGATTAATACATACATTGCTAGATAGAACAACTTTTTGATAAACCATTGTCCTGGTGATACTCAACAGTTGACAGATAAGTTAGTTAAGGATTTTGAGCCATGTCAAAGTTTCTGAAAGACACTGCTGACTTGATATCTCTGTGAAGGTAGCATAAAAAATGCAAGACAGGAACCAAACATAGGAGGGAAGGTACAACAGGGACTAAAATGACTGTTTAGAAATGCTGGTATTTTACTAACTAGATCTGTTCTTTGCATGTGTACTTGGACTTGTGGGTGTTTACCTTCATGACAGAAAGGGAAGGGGTAAGCCAAGTGCCACTGTCAAGTCTGCATTGGTCCAAGTGTTTACACAGTCTCCTGTGCATCATCAGATGTATGATCTGCCCTTCCAACTCTGCATTGCTGGTACCACAGCGAGAGGTGCAGAGTCTGGTTTGAACTTCCAGGCTGATGTTTGGAAATACACCTTCATTTTCACTTACAAATTTAATTTGATCTGCAGTGGGAAATATTAAGAGCCATAATACCTTTGTTTTTTAGTTATTTTTGAAAGTGAATAAATGTAAAACTGTGCTTGTCAGTTTGCAACACGCAGTAAAGATTCCCTCCCCTAATCACTGGAGTGGGGATTTCAGCCACCATATGGCAGTTAATAATTGCTGAAGAGAAATAGCTTAGAATTTCCAAGTATTTTTCTTTATTGTCCAGCCTCTTTGGCCTCAGTTTTGTATTAACTCTCTGCTAATGTTTTTGGGTTAGATGGGTTTATAAATCAAATGCTTCATTCTTCATTGAAAATGGTAGTATAGTAAGAATTGGTCTAGGACATTCTGACTCTAAATTGCCTTCTCCTGAGTAGGTCTCTGTCAAACATTAGCACTTCAAGCCACTGTATTTCCAATATTTCTCTTGACTTTATTGTCAAGACCAAAGGCTGTGGCATTTTTCACTGAAGTAGATCATAAAACTATGGAACTTTTCAATTTAGAGGTGTGACTTGTGAATAGCAGTACACAGTAACAAGTGAACAACATGCTGCCCCAGGCAGTCATTCTCTTGTGAATGTCTCCTTAAACTTATTAGACCCCTTCACTTTGCTGATCTCCTCTGTGCTTTATATAAATATTTTCTTGATCAGCCTCTTATACAGCATGTAGTCATTTCTCATTTTTGCAGGAAACTACATTTCCCTTCAATAAAAATTGCCTTGAAGCTAAACATATGGTTATAATGAAGAATAATATTATTTTTTAGAGTTAATACTGTCATGTAAAATCCAAGTCTTAATCCTCAGTCTGAAAAAGTGCTCTCTTATTACAGCATTAATAATTTACTGATATGAAAAATGGAAAAAAAATAGTTGAATGACTGTTTACAAAATGTAATTGTTTCCAAGCACTTAAGAAAATTAATGATTTAATAGTTCAGAGCTGAACTTGTACAAAAAATACTTTCCCTACAGCTCAAAGGATATTTCTAGTATTTAAATCTTTTCTGCCAATTTCACTGGATTACATGATCTTTTCAAGCTTTGTAGACTTTCAGAATACAGCTTCAAAACAGCAAAAGTAAACGTAAAATGTTGCTTATTAACCTTTTCACAGCAAAATATGATAAACCATCTAGAGGTGGAAGACTTCCCAAATTCAGTTTCAATGCCTACAGCTACTTTGATTATCTGAATCTGGAAAATCCCACAGACTTCTGTCTCTTCAAATTCTTCTATAATGCAAAAGTTTTAAAACAGATTCATTTGTGTTTATTTTGGTTACTCTGCTGTTTTGTGTTTTCATCTAGTAAAGAGGTGGTGTTCTCCTTGCCCCGTTCCTGGGTGGAATTAGTGATCACAGTTAACATTAAATTAGTCATGTCATTCTCATGAAGACCTTTTCTGTTTTTCAAAGAAAACCAGGAGTGCATATTCACACACCTTTTCTGTATGTAAGAAAACAAATTATCCATTATCTGAATTGTGTTTGAGGAACTTTGATTCCATGTGCGTTTCCTGTGTTGTGATGGATTATCACCTGGGTAAACGGGCTGCAGGCAGTCATAAAGATGGCCTGAATATAACATGGCACTGAGGGCTGGACTTTTCCAGTTAAAGGAGGCAAAAATAAATCCAAGACAGAATCTTCTCTTTTTTATATGAGATATTCCCTGATCTCAAGGTTTGGCTGTTTTGTTCTGTCTCCAGCCATTCCTGTGGTAGTTTTCCTGGTTCATGAAACAGGCTTGACAGGAGAAATAGCAGAGCTGTATTCTGGGGACAAACTGAACCTAAAAACTGCCCTCCTGTGTTCTTTCAGGAAAATTTCATATTATACATTGCTGAGAAAAATTACTAAAAGCTATTATTAAATGCTTGTAGAATGACCATGACATTCTGCAATGTGTTATCAGTTTAAATATATAATACAATGCATTTTTATTAGTGAAAATGCTCCCAGATGTGGCCAATAACCGAAATTATTTCAAATACGTAGAATTCAGAAAGTGGATGCATAAGAAAGAAGGTGGCTGCAGGATTTCAGAGCTTGAATGTATACACAGGGGCCTATGGCATAGAAGCAAATAGTTTTAAATGGTCTGAAGCTTTAGACAGTAAAATTTTGTTTCACACAGTTAAGAGCTCTTTTCAGTCATAAACGCCGCCATCCTATTGCAAGAGACAGACATCTTTTCCCACTCGGAGTAGTTGTGTAAAATGCAGGGCAAGCACAGCCCAACTGAATACATTTTAGTTCCATTTCCAGGTCGGATCTGCTGTTTGGTGCAGGATCAGCTGAAGCTGGACATGTAAATATACCAATTACAGTGTCTAGAGGAACACAGGCAGGCACCACGTAATTCCTGTCAAGGTACAAAATGCAAGAAGCTGCTGGGAAAATCTCACTAACCCCTCACTGCATCGCAGAGTGGGGATTGATAGAAACCAGCTGGCTCGCTCCTCCTGCCTTCAAAACCCCACTGGACATATATTTGTATGATATGGTCTCTCAAATTGTTCTAGTTTGCTGCTGACAAATAATTTAGATTTAGTTGAACTTTCAAAATCTGTAGAAGTCCAAAGACTAAAATATGAACTAATAAAAGGCAGAAATTAAAAACCTCTCCAAATCAAAAGCAATCTAAAAATTTGATGCAAACCTGATAAACAAATTAGGATTTTCATACCAGATGTTTCTCCTGTATTGCTCAGTATATGGATCAAAATGTGTGTCAAATATCCAACAATTTTTTTTTTTTCAAATAGCTTAAGAATTCCTTGTCTTAATTTTGCCTAATGTAATTAATTTCCTTTTAATAACACACTGGTTTTACCTGCCTAAAATTTTAAGCCTGACTGGAAGCCTGACTTTAGGGAAATCAATCGAATATTTGCCATTACACACAGGCAGCACTTTGAAACCTCCCTCTTTTTTTACATGACCAGTTATTTATAAATGTGTTACTGTCACCCAGTTGTTATCTTTAGTCATTATCTAGATTTACAAGCCCATATCAAAACTGAGAAAAACAGAAGCATCAGCACCAGTGGAGAAAATTGTTCCTGGCTACAGGACCAATTGCCATTAGCAGAGCAAATATACTATGGGACCTGCAGCCTAGTCTGTATTTGTTTGTGTGATTTTTAATCTGCCTTTTTAAATTCAGCTGAATTGACCCGTTGGAAGATCTGGGGTTTTTTCAGTTTTGACTGCAAATGCCAGGATGTAGAGGAAATGCAGGATGTAGAGGAAATGCAGGATGTAGAGGAAATCAGGTGTTAACCATGGTGGTAAAAGTATCCATGCACACTTGTAGTTTTGTCTGTGTGCATAATATTGGGAAGTCAGTGAGAAAACTATTGCAACTGGAATAATGTAAATATTTTCTAGAGTCTACAGCCTTTCTGTGCTTTGCTTTTTGCAAGTATTACATAGAAATAGTGCCCAGTTTTTTGGTGAAAGTTGCTTGTACCCTAAAAGTAGAAATCAGGGCTCTAGAACTAAGGGCTGCACATTCCAGTGTGTTGTGCTGGAAGAGTGTCATGTTATCTTATAAAAAGAAGTTATCAATCATAGCTAAAATCTAAAAAGTCATGAAATGACTAATCAGTACTAAACAGTTAATAGAGCATTGGATTAGCCAAATTATATTATATTTCTTTAAACTCTTTTGTTAACTTTAATGCATTTTTAATATAGTTTTGGTTGTACACAACCCAGTTTCCCATTGGTCTTGTTCTAATTTTTATATTCCCATATGTGAATTGGTGCAGTTGTATTTATTTCAGTTTATATTAAAATAAATCTTTCAATATATTAAAATTACTAGCTTATGTCAGTTAAAGATACCTAAAGGGGACATGTAAAAGGGCAACTATGAAGTTAGAGCTGTGTTGTTATTCACTTTGCATTATCACCAAGAACCCCACCTATAGTATTCTCTCAATTAACCAGAGGAAAATACATAAAATGTGATAGAAATTCACTTTCTTTACCAACTAAGAGAAGTTTCCCGTGGCCCTGAGCTGCCTCAGGAGGGCTGGGAGCTCTCCTGGGCCTGCAAACTGCAGTGCTTCGTTTGCTTGGCTCTCCCAGCACACAGGTACTGCTGTCCCACACTACAGGGACTGTTTGTAATGAAGATGTCTGTGACCAGCCTGTTAAAGGATCTGATACCTTACATTCAGATCCATCCCAGCAGCCATATGATTGGTAGTATTGGTAGTATTCCAGATTTCCATCTCTGACAATAATCAAACAACCTGTTTGATAGATGACAGTGCAGTGCATTGGCATAAGCCTAAAGACATACTTTTCTCTTGATCTTGGAACAAATGGAAGATTTCATTCCACTCAGTCATTTGATAACAGCTTCAGTCTTTTAGCCTTTGGTAATGTTCCACTTTTCAATTTTTCTGCTACAGTTTGCTTTTATATGTATTGTCATGAAATTTTGATGGGCTCCACAGAATGCATAAGCAATCTGTAGCAGAAAGTATGGACCCCTTTAAAATCTGGAAAACAGCTGGTCTATGAATTGCTGATGTTTGAAAACATGAATTTCAGCTAATGGGCTTAAACAAGGACCTTGTTCAAGCAGGGGAGAGTAAAATGTTCACTTTAAGGAAGCAGAGGAACACGGAAGAGATTTCTTCCGTAGGTTTATAGAGCTAGAGGGCTCGGGAAAAGGTTAGTGGGCTTTTAAGATTAGACTCTGGACTGGGTAGCAGAAGCTGCATGTGCAAGTAAAGGGGTTGCAGCTCTTCCATTCTTTTTTTATTTTTTTTTTTTTTTGTGTGTGGAGGATTTGCATTAAGTTTGTGTAATTTTGTGATTGGCAGACTCAGTTTGATAGCCTTTTTTGATTCTGCATTGTATTTATGATCATTTCTGCTCTGTATGGTACTGTTCTCTCCTAGTGTTTGTAACATAAAAGTGACTGTGTAACGTTGAACTTAGCAGGAAATTTTTAAACTGCCTTGAAAACCGTGTAGTTAAACCAGCACAGGGCTTGGCTGGACCCATAGGGGTGTGTTCTAAAATGTATATGGAAAACCTGTTCCTGGTAAAGGATTTGCTATGCTTTTTGCTCTGACTGAAACAATTATGGCTATTCCAAGTACTTAAAGTGGTAAAGAAACCTTTTCTTTCTTTCTTTGCATGGAATATCTGTGACTTCAGCTGTGTTGCAGCAAGGAGCTGGAGAAACAGTACCAAAGTTGACTGAGATAGTAATTGTTTTTTACCACACAAAATGAGACAAAGTAATTCTACTGTTGTTAACTAGATCTTTTTGTGCCACCTTAATTCTCCCATGACTATCAAGGTATTCTTGATCCATATGTAAATTCAAATGTCAAAAAAAAATTACAAAATGAGATTACACTTTTACTATTAAATATATATTCACTATAAATAATGCTATCAGTTTTTAGTATAGAAATCTGGCTCTGTGGTTTTAATATAGGTCAGAAAAACTTAGAATAAACTTCCATTTATATCTTTCATATGGAAATATAAATTTGCACATATATTTGAAAAGTAATAGCTAACTATTTTTCAAGTTGAGTATCCTGAATTGGGTACATTCTGCTGTATTGGACTCTTAAGCCCATGTATTGAGTAGACTAGAGATAGAAACATTACTCCTACATTGATATTGTTATGATAGATAAGTCATTTTGACTTGAAAGTCAGGAAGAGATTAATGGTGGAACAGGAATTTCATTTTTCTTTACGTCCAGTATTTATTACCAATGTTATGAAACTGTATCTTAAAGTAAAAGCACATGGATTTGCAGAAGCAGTAGTTATTATCTGGCATTTTTTTAAGTAAACTCAAGCCATGGATAGGCATCATAACAAAACTTTTACTGATTGCAGTAGAGCCAGACTTCTACAAATGGCATGTATTTGTTTCTTTCCTAATATGGGTCTTTCAACTCTTGAGCAAACTTTTCCTAATGAATCACAGGGTTAGATAGCTTTTCCACTAGTCAGTAACTTAACTCCTCCACAGCTGTGCAGTATTTTTGCTTTCAACAGCAACTACTTAGGCTATTAATGATAGTTTGCCACAGTTGATCCCTAAGTCAATAGGAATAGAAAAGCCATATTTTGACTGTATGTTGAGAAGAGCCAATGCTATACTTCTCAACCATTACTTTCTCATGGTGATTACATCTCTGTGTTGTTGTGTATTTCAGTCAAATACCATGCACAGAGAGTGGGAATTATTTTTTTTTCATGTAGAAATCTGTGTTAATGAAACAAATATGGCACAGTCTGACAGGGATCAGATCAGACTCTTTTGTACAATGCCACCTGTAGATTGCAGCACATGTGATTCCATTAGATGATGTATGTATAATTCTTTAGGAATCCACTGACAGAGGCTGGTTTGGGGTGCAGCTGCCAGACAGCTCTTAAGGGGAAAACAAAGAAAGAAACCATCCAACTGTGACAGGTCTGGTGTTGGAAAAGAGTAAACTCATGGAAGCGTGTGCTATAACTGGCACTTCTGCTTGCTCAGCTCAGTTCAGCTGAAAACATCCATAAATGCATAGTTGAAGTTTGGACAAGAAGACAATATAAGAGATTGTGATCCAAAATCTTCAATATTTACGGTGCTGTATACAGACGAAATATTCTGCGTTTTCCTGCATCACCTAAAGAGGGGTGAGCACCTGCATTCTCATTTTGGAACCCAGGTAGTTTATCGGGGAAATAATTTGTACAAAACTAATGTTTGTTAAATTTTGTCATATATGGGTAAGGATGCCCCAAAGAAAATTGTATCACAGGCACCAAAAGGTGAACAACTGATGTGAAGAGGAAGAAAGGGAAAAAGTATTTTTATAGTGGCAGTCATACATTTTAATTGAGCCCTAGCAGGAGAAAAATGTCTGTTTTATGCATGCAAGATTATCAGTTACAATGATTAGGACAAAGTCAGGAAACATGAGTTCTCTTGGTTTTGTCTCACACAGTTGCCTAACAGTGGCTACTTGCACATTTTTGCATCACCTGAAGTTATGTAGAAATGGAAGTACCATACATATGCTATGGGGCTTAGGCTTAAGTATTGCCCTTTTTGAAGGTAACTGAAATGTCCCTTGAGTACTTGTCAGCACTTTTAGAAAATTGTCTCTGGGTTGTCTGCAGATCCTATCTGACCAGGACAGTCTACAGATACCTACTTGTGTTTATGAAATATTTTGTTATATAGGAAGGAAAAAGTCTTATTTTGGCAAAGATAGGTATTTATTACATTTCTGATGTTAAACAGTTCTGAATAATTTCTCCAATAATTTCTCACTGTAATTATGATAAATATACCTTCTATCACTTGATCATTTTCTGCTTAAATGATATAGCCATTAGAACTCATCACATTCTCTTAAATAATCTGCTTGGATCAGAGCTAGGCAGTTAATCTCTGTACTAAATTAGGGGGTCTGCTTTATATGTTATGAATTATCTGACAAATCCTGCTTTTGGTCTGATTTGGTCTAATGATAGCTCACTGATTTTGATATAGACCAGTTTTGCTTCCAGTGTTCCTTCTGGATGAAAGTGCCCTTTCATAAGTTCTCATCCAAGTGTGTCCTTGAAGAATATTATTAAAATAGAGTAATTCAAATTCAAGACACTGGATTACTTAGCTAAAAATTAACAGAGCATGATTTCCGTGAAATATGTGGTAATAGTTTCCTAGAAAGATGTGGTAATTTTTTTTTTTTGCTTTAATTTAGTTGCATGACATTAATCTTCAGTAATATAGACTGAATTTTCCAAGTCCCATAAGGATCCAGTCAGAAATGAAGGCATATTAAATAATTTTAGTTTGCTATTTATAATCAAGTAGCCTGGGCACCAGTTTGCTAATATGAACATTCTGATTGAAATTGGTTTATAATAATCTCAAAGCTTGGCTTTATTAATAGCTGTATTATTTTCATTGCTCAACTTAAAAGGCATTTAAGGGGACAAGTATAAGTGGCCTAGGACTCTTGCCATTTACTTTATAATTTGAGCAGACTCTCCTAAGGCTACTCTCAAAATTGATGTAATGCTTGATTTCCTTTGAACTAATAAATATTTGCTATGAAGTCCAATACCAATTCACCCAAATATATGGCTGTTACACTGCTAGTAAGGTAGGAAAACACACCAGACTGTTTGTCTTTTACACCCTCATAAGAAAACTTCCTTCTTGGCTGCTGAAACAGATGCTCAGACAGAACGCTCAGCACTTGGAACCCCAGTGCCAGTGCTGCAGGGGAGGCAGGATCCACAGCAGAGCAAGAGACTCAAAGCACCTGTGTACCTGCTTCCCTTGTTAAGTGAAAGGAAGGAGGGCGTAGCCAGGCCTTTGTAGCTGGTCAGTAGTGTGAAAGGAGGATTCCTTGCAGGGAAGAGGCTTTCCATGTGTTTCCCATTGTGGTTTTCTCCACAGTTCATATGATGTCCCTGCTGAGGTAGGTGGTAGTATTTCTTTCCTGAATGGTCTTTCTGGAATCATAATTTGGACACGAGAAAGTTTCTTTTTTTCTGACTTTTATGCAGTATTTTTAGAGCGCTCAAAGGAAATTGCTTGCCCTGGAAATTATATACCTTGTTATTTGGTTTTGATTCTCAGTCTTTTTGAAAGAATGGCTTTTTGTCACCAGTTAGTTTGAAAGTACTTGTATTTGTATCCAGTTCAGGTTTTGATTAGTAGCAATATTTGTAGGTAGAGCACTGAGTTTTGTCACGGTTGCAGTTCATGCGTGGTCAGAGATGGGCTTAGTACATGGCAGAGGTTTCTTTGTGTGCTGTGTTATTGCATTGCATGGGTAAGATGGTGCTAAACTAATGCAGGCAATAGTACTGGGTGGGGAATTCAGTTGGGATGAATCTCACTTTGGGGACAGGTATTTGTCCCTGGCCTTTTGTAAAGGTAACACTGCAGTGTTTTGTGGTAGGATTGCAAAGTGACATAACTATGATGACTTCAAGGCTTCTCAGGTGCAGTTTCCTCACACAAGCAAACATAAAGGATTGCTGCTGAGGAAGATCTTGTGCTGGCCTTTCCCACAGTGTAAGTCTGTCTCTTTGTTAGTTGTAAAGCAGCACTAACAAGCAAGTCTCATTATTTGAATCGTTATGTGCTGGATTTACATAGCTGATTCCCTAAATCCTTGTAAAATTTCACCAATAAGCACTCAAGGACTGCTTGGATTTCTACATATCATCTTGCACATTATGTGCAGTCCCCAGGCTGCCCAGGCTCTTCCTAAGGAAATAAATTAGCACGGAGAAGTTAAAGTTGGTTTTGAAAGCTGGTGAAAGTTGCACTTTCCAATTGTGTCAGTACTGGCTGCACTCTCAGGATTCAGTTATCCTTTCTATTTTGCTTCAGAATTTCTGTCAGGGAGAACAACTCTTGTTTTCACAAGAAGCTACACAAGCACTGGATGGAATCAGTCT
Organism: Pseudopipra pipra; assembly: GCF_036250125.1. NCBI lineage: Eukaryota > Metazoa > Chordata > Aves > Passeriformes > Pipridae > Pseudopipra > Pseudopipra pipra. The sequence goes on along the minus strand of NC_087560.1, from coordinate 10,795,479 downwards.
GTTCTCCACTGCCTTCTTCCCTGGACTAGATCTGCATTTTCTCCCAAATCCATCTGCTTGGTGGTCAGCTAGAGAGGCTGAACATTGCCCCCCTCAGAGTTCATAGAGAGCACTCCAAGGGCAAATCTCTGGTCACCATGCAGTGCTGGGCACATGTTAGGTAAGAAACCAGACAGCTCTTGTGAGCCTTCCCACACACCTGGCATGTAAAACTCCCCGTTTGCCTCTACACTGTTCACAGCTGTGCACAAAAACACCCCCAGAAGGATTCCACCAGTTCACCTGAGCAGCTCTGGGACTGCAGCACAGTTTCACATACAACCTTCTCCAAATGAGATGTTGATTGTAATTATTCCCCCCCCACAATGTTTTTCAGCTCTAGATAATATGTATGTTCATCTATAATTTCTCTGTTTAACAATCATGAACTTCTCTATATACTTCTTTTTACTGTAAACATTCATTTTTGATTGAAATATCAAATCCCACATGACATTTAATGGTTATAATAAAATGTATAAAATTAGCACAGGTTATTAATGAAAAAAAGCTTCTTGTTAACAGGTGGTGATATTTTTTCTGTTTTGAAACACATTACCTGCTAGTAAGACAAATATCAAAATTCCAAGGTATCAAAATTGCCAAGAACAAGTCTGATCACCTTCTTTTTATAGTCTATAGCACCTCCCAGTGTCTATTGACCCATTTAAAAGGAAGCAAGCGGGTTTACCAAAGATGGAAGTATTAATGCTAGGAAAATCCTTCAGGAAAATCCCACTGGTAATGGGGGTATTCAGAAAGTGTTATTATTGGAGTGATGGAGATGAGTGGTGTTTGTTGATCCCTTTTGAAGTTATTGTGGTTAACAATGCCACGAAATGGTCATTTTTGCTGTTGTCATTTATGGTTTTGAGTTGATCTATCCATGTTCTGACTGGGCGTAGTTTTGAAAGTCTGGATGCTGAAGGATTCTGTTTTTAACAGAATATCTGTCCTTTTAATAGAAAAAGACCTTTTAATAACTTCATCCTGGTTTCGTTCTTTGTTTTAAAAGCTAAATAACAGTCAAGAGAGCGTATTGATTGCATCGGTATTTTTATTGCTTTTTTTGGTGTGTTTTCATGAAGTTGTGGGCCACATCTGTGATTATCCACTTCTAACTTTTCAACACCAGTTGTAACAAAGAACTTTTTCCATTTGTATAAATGATGTCATGTGTTATGAAAGTTTTAGAGTGTGACAGTTCAGTGCTAGGATTGTTAACCTCTATTATGCTTCTGCCATAAGAATTTTCACTATTAACTTTTTAATAATCATGTTTCTAAATTACATACACCAGAAGGCTAACTTGATCTTTCTGTCAGCTCATATCCAGAATTAAAAATTAAAAATAAAGTCAAAGGTCAAACAAGACAATTGAAATGCAGTTGCCAAATATAGTCATAGACAGTCAATTATGCAATGAAAGCAGTGTGCCACCCACGAAGAGTAACAGCCTTCATTTGCCTAAACTTCTTCTGTTTTGATGAGAAAAGCATTCCAAAATATACTACTAGTTGATAGATGTTGTAGTGTGGAGCAGTATAATTGTATGCTCTGGGATGTCTTGGTCTTCCTGAGCTTTAAGGAAGATGGAGGAGAAAACCAGCTTTGCTCTGTACTCCAGGATCCTAGAAATCTAAACCAGTCTCTTTGAGATACTCAAACAATACAGAAAGCTGGAAGCTGTGAAGGGGGATATCTGGATTTAGGTTTTGTTTTGCAAGACTCACTGGATAAGGCATTAAATTTTCTACCAAATTCTCTTTGCCTATATGGAAATTGCTTCTTTAAGATTCATCTGAGCTCAGTGTTTTTCTGTCTAGCTACTGACTTCAGTTATTTTAGTTCATTTTCTATTAGTCGATATTCTGTAATAAAATTATTTAATATTTGTAGCAGTAACACACAATTCTTTTGAGATTTGGAAGTTTTTTCCACTAATACTTTTAAAGCTCTTTACAGAGAGGTGAATAATTCTTTTCATAGAGACACAGGGAGTCTGAAGAATTTTCCCAAAGTCTGTAAGCAAATTTCTTAAAAGTTTGGATTAGCCTCAAGTCTCTTGAGTCTCAGGTCAGGGCCACTTCAGCACATTTTCTTTGGGATGGAGCAATAACATGCTTAATGATACAACACTGAATTTTTTGAACATTCAGAAATTGTAAACAATTGAGGGGGGATAAGCTGTGGGGGAGAAGGGGCTGCAATTTATCTTTGAAATGTGTCCTGTAACTGCTTCCACAGTTGGCTGCTAAATTTGAGTGATGGTTCCATAAAAATGCACTGTTTCTCATTTCTGATAAATCTCAGTATTGAGAGATTGAGAAAAACTTGAAGCCACAGCTGAATTATGAGGGCGTATCAAGGTCAAATGACTCAGTTTAAGGACAACGTGTTTAGACTCAGCTTAGGTGTTTTTCACTGCTCATACTGATTTTAGCTCAGTTTTGAAGCTCACCCTGGCAGACAGAGCCCTGTTGGTGTATATTAGCTTGTGAAGCTGCTGCCTGGGCCTGAGCCCAGAGGTTTGATTCTCTCCTCACAGAGCTTATGCAATCATTTTTGTTCAGAGGGAGAAGAAAGTGAGTATAAACTGCTACTGTCTGGCTTTCCACATACTTTTCAGCTGGTAAATGCCTCAGAATAGACAAGGTGATGAAGAGTCAGGAGGTATATTCAGAAGTAATAAACAGTTTTAATTGTGCTTTGTGGCACCCCTGTCATGCTGTGTCAGTTGAGCACTGATCTGGACATGAGATCTGAAGAATCTCGCTGCAGTGGTTCAGGGCTTTATTCCCTGCTTTCTTCTCACTTCCACAAAGGGTACACTTACCGAAAAAGTTATTAGAATCTGTGAGACAAGTATAACTCAGCTGCTTCTGATATCTGAATCTTTGCTAAAACCCATCTTCATCCACAGCTGAGAGTGAAAACCTGGGATTTGTGATAAAGTATAGGCTGGGGTATAGCCAAGGAGACTTTCTGCCAGTTGAAACCTGGGGGGTGGTTTGTACAACCAGTGCTAGACAAAGAACTGGAGAGGGAGAAGGGAAATCTGTTATTTAGGTCTGATTAATTGCTGTAGGAGAGAAAGTCATCCTTGGCACTGTAGGCTAGGTTTTGAGGGGATACATATATATTTCCATTTGAATTAAATCTCCTTCTGTTATAATTGAAAAGTGTAGCAGAGTACTAATGTGAAACAAGAGCACTTTCAGGTTAGGAAAGGTTTGTCTTCTCCTGACACCAAAATCTTGGTTGAACAAACAACCTCTTGAAAAATCAAGACTGCAGTTACAAAGACAGACTTTCTGTTTGTTTGAAACACACATAACCCTTAACTGAATCTGGTACATCAATACCTGCCTTGAAACATCTGATTTTCAGGAACTGAATCTTCTTGGTTCTCTATGTAACATATATTTAATCAACAGAAATAAAATTTATATGGTGGCACAGCATACATAGTCCAGCATTTGTTTTATGCCAAGAAGCATATATCAAATGCTACTGGAAATAATTCTGATTTCTAATCAAGTTTGAGTATTTAACCACTAAGATGCATTTAAAGTGTATTTTGCCATCAGTTAGGGTTTAGGTTTGAACAAAACTGAGTTAGAGTTCATTTAATATTGCTGAAAACTATGACTTGTTAGATTTTGGTCAAAATAGAAGTAGTTTTCTAAGATAAAAGTTTTAATCTAGATTTCAGCCATTTTGTGTGAAGATCTCACTAGATTACTTTTTCTAGTTTTTTTTTTGTTGTTGTTATTGGTTTTACCCACTGAAAAGAAGAGGAAATTGGCACTTTCTGGGTTTAGAGCACACATGGAATATGACAGGATCAGACATCTTAGGATTCAGGTTCCGGGAAGGCTTTTCTAGTAACTAAGAGACCCTTTGAAGTCTTTAAAATGAGATTCCAAAGGCAACAGAGCGTGGAAAGTCCTAAAGCATCATCCAGTCGTAGTTATAAATCCTCTTGGATAGAGTCAAAATAAACTCTGATTTTTTGTCGCATTTTTTTCTGAACAAAATCAAGTAAAATATGGCAAAATTAATAAACACAAACTGAAATGAAGGAAAGAGTAAACAGTAATAATGAGAGGCTTATTTTTCTATCAGAGATTGAGTTAACAAATTGCCATGTTATCTCCAAGACTTGTTCAGTCAATCTCATATTTTATAATCAAGAATTCAAAGAGTCTATTCTGTGTGCCCAATTAGATTCTTTTCCATGAGCAAGATAAAAAATTATTTTTCAATATAAACCATCTGGTTTAGGCTTGGACAAAGTTTTTGTCAAAGAGAAATTTTTCTATGAATAATGACAGATTTTTCTGGGTGACCTAATCTCTTGGCTGCTTCCTAATTCTTGCTTTAGTTTTTCAGTGTGTGACTCAGTTCTCACTCTGCCTTTTAGCTTTCAGATTGAAAGCAAAGCTGTCAGGTGCAAAGTGATTTCCTCTGCTTAGTGGAGATCACTGTCCTCTGATTTGATTAGTTCACTCTTGAGTTATCACCTTTATGTCCACCAGAAGGCTCTGCTGCTTTCTGAAATGTGCACAGAACCATGTTCTTTGGGTACCTAACAAGGTCATCACTGTTGTAAACAGGATTCAACAATTCCCTTTCACTGGGGCAGCGCACACAGATTTCTTGAACTAAACAGTTAACTTCTGATGTGTCTTGAAGCAAGTGAATGATAAATACAGATTAATTACAGTTGGCGAATGAGGATTTGGTTCAGCATTCATGAAATTTGGATCCACATACATTTAATACAGTGGCTGTTAAGTTAAAACCATAGGAAATTTTAACACTTTCATTATTTTTACTGTTGCTTTCATAGTGTGTTATTATATATTTTTACTCTGTAATTAGAGAAGTTTGAAATGCAAAGACCCTAATTCCTCACCATCCTGGCATTCTGACATTCATAGTTCCAAATGATGGGAGAACCTCTGTGAATTTTGGCACTTGCCAAAGTGGTGATGAAGTTATCATTCTACAGACATTTCTCAGTCAAGTTTGCTTTTCACAATTTTCATGCTTCCCTATTCACGAGCTGAAAGCAAATAGTTGATGCTATCTATGAAACTCTCAGGGCAGCTTCCTTTATGATGCTAAGTTATGATAGGTAAAAATATGATTTTTTCTTATTTTTATGTTAATAGCACATATTAGTGAATTCAAAAGGGAAAAGAATTCCTTTTATTTATTATGTAAGTGGAAAATTAGGACAAAAGAAGAAGAAATGTCTTGGAGCAACACTTTTCATATCCATTGATTAGTTTGACTGCAGCTGTTCTGGGATTGCACCCTAAGAAACAGGTCTGTTCTACCTTTTACTAACTTTCAGAACTGGAAATCATGGTACAAGAATATTTGAACACACACATTAATACATCTTTGTCATGGGTATGATTTTAAAATCATGTTTTTCAGAGACCTGGATAAAAATAGCTTTTTAAATCTCCTAATGTTAAAAAGGGAAAGGGTGTTAGTCCAGGTGGGGATTTTTCTTCCTGTATTATTTTGGTTGGTTGGGTTTGCTTTTGTTTTGGTTTGTTTGTTTGTTTCCCCCCTTATAAAATATTATTTTCTTTATAGGTATGTTAGTAGAGAACCATAAGCACATCTTCAAAAAGGCTGCTTGCATCTTTTGTTGAGCAGAGGATATGACAAAAGAAGTGTTTCTATAATACTACAACACTAATTTTTTTAGTTTCTCAGACAATCCAAGTTATAAGTGTTCACATTTTTCCAGTCGTCTTTGTCTATTTTTGCCTATTCTACTTGTCCAACAAAAGCATTTGGATGTTATTCCCTGGGATACAATAGATAAATTACAGTAAGAGACCTAAACTTAAGATGGTGGGAGACTTCTTACATACTTCAGTCAAATTTAGTGGAGCCAGTTCATCAAAACACACATCAGTCACCAAATAACCATTCAATTTTTGATTGGTTTTTCTCCTGAATCTCGTTTAATTTACCAGAAAAAGGATTCAATTTTTTTTCACTGCAATACAAATGTAAGGGTTTAGTGACTCAAGTTTGCCTTTCTGGAATTTGTAATAGTTAGTTACCATCACTAAATGATCATAAAATGTAGTCTCTTGTAGTTTTCTGAACATCATTAGCACAAGATGATCTATTATTCTCTAGTGGTCTCACTACAGAATGTTTCAAGGTGTCATTAATGTGCTTCAGCAGCATGAAATCCTGCAGAGAACTGAGAACCTTTACTTGAATTTGAAATAATGCTAAATTGCTCACACAGTTTTTACTTGAGCATCATTCAACTAAAAAAAAGCACAAATGTATATAATTATTCAGCTCATATGCTGTCATAATTTCTTTAAGGTGTTTGTAAATAACAAAAGAAAAAATTGGGTACTGTGGATATTCACTGATCTACATTAATTTAGAAGAATCTGTTTCAATGCTCAGTAACATTTTTTTTCAGTGATTTTTGTGGGAACAACATTTCCCTTGAAAACTAGCCCTATGGATCTGTATTGTAGCAATGTCCTGAAACTCAAAGGGAGTCTTCTTGAATATGGACCAAATAACTTAGTTGGCTGCTGGCCATGTGTTGTCTTTCAGAGGAATATGGTTATTCACTGGGTAATAGTGTAGGAAGAAAGGAGACATATGGAAACAAATTTTAAAAGAAACAGTCACATTAGTCAATGCAGTTTTAGCCACACAAGTTGCCAAGCACTTAATGTAGTCCTGAAGTAAAGAAATAAATGATGCAGCCCACTAGGCAGGCACTTATAGCATGGAAAGTGCTGTTCTTATAGAAAACAAGCAGGCAGCTTTAGCTAAAAGCTGAATCACACCAACGGTTCTTGAAGGTTGATTTATTGGTTTCTTTTGCTGCTGCTGCTGTTATAAAAAGCACAATACTACATACAACCTACATTAAAACTGTATTTAACAGCATCCTTGGAAATATGTTTGTCCTTTTATTTGTCCCTGGCCCCTTTTGCTTATGATTTTATTTTGAAATATGCAATATAATCCTATGTATTTTCCTGTTGTATCTTAATAAAGTAATATCCTTTCAAGTAGATGCCATGTTTCTCTAAATAAACAATATATTTGCAACAACATGAAAGAAAATGTGGCAAAATAGTGGCTGCAAAAATTGATGCCTTCAAGTGTAAATCAAAGATATATGGGTATTTGTGTGAAAAACACAGATTAGTGCAACAATTATTTTTCCAGTCCAGAAATTGTATTGGGTAGAGCTTTGTAAAATATTATATGTCCATTCTCTCTAGATGAGTCATGGTTTTGGAAGAAAGGGGAGAGAATATTTTTTCAGCATCATGATCATTGTAATAATGAACTGCAGAAACTATAATAGATTTTGTTCCTGGCTTGGCAAACTATCTAAAAGATTTTGCAAGAGAGTTTACATAATTCTTTCCATTGAACTTTCTAGTATTGCATATGTTTTAATTAACTCAAACAAACCAAACCTTTAGGTAGTTTGTGGACTATATAAATGTGGTTTAATGTTTCAGAGGTATTTTATGAGCAAAGTTGGTGGTTATACATTTTCATACTTACAACCTTAGTTCACTTGTTAAAATAGGCTCTCTGTTTGCTAATAGTTTCCAGCTGTAACTAATACATTAGCAGATCTACAATGTAGTATTTAAAATGACGCATTTCAAAATCAATAACAAATGTCCTGCTGTACGATTAATTGGCAAACTTGTTCTACACAATGGTCAGTTCACTATACAAAATTCCTCTGAAATGACGATAAATCAAGGAATGGGAAACAATGATGTGTAGATTTCTAAAACCTTAGAAATAGGAAATGCAAAAGTATTACTTACTGTAGTTGTTGTTTGCTTCTCTTGTCCCTTTTACTTTGCCTCGCTTATCAATCCTCATATACCACTGAGTTCGACAGAAAAGTCTTCTCACTCTTACATCCCCCCCTTCCATATAATCATAGCTTCTGGTGTGTCGCTCAGGGCTGGAACAGTTCACATTTGTAGCCATTTGCTCTGGAGTCATGTCATTGCAAGCTAAAGATATAGTGCCCATTAGAAAGATAATGTAAAAGTATGATCTGTAGAGCAAAATTGGCAGGATCCATGTCAGTATCCATTTGTGCATTATAGTGCAGTGTTCTGGGTGTTCATGAACAACATAATGAAAATTAAATCTCAAGTAGACTGTTGCTCTTAGGTCACCGACCTGCCTTCTGTCTTTATGAGTTACAGATTCATTTAAATGAGATTGCTCCCTCTTCTAGAATTCTGATCGTTATTCCTTAATAGTTAATGGCGAAATAGAAGAGCTTCTTAAATATCTCTTCAGTCAGAATATCCTTTAAAGACACAAGTTATAAAAACCTCTGTTGTCGTGACCTTCTTTACTACTTGAATTTGCTGCTTGCACTGAAAATAAAAGATCTGTGAGAAAAGGTGCATGTGTAAGTCTTTATGCTCAATTGTTACAAACACGCAAGGTTACGTTATGCTAATGAAAAGTACTGCACACAAACGTAGGACATCTGAGCTGATTTTTAACAATATGCAAATGTATCTACAACAGATATCTCTCACACAACTTTTTACACAAACAGACATTTCCCCTGGTTGTAAATAGAGCTCTGTCTTCAGTTTTAAGTCCTTCCAAAAATCTCCTATTGATTCACTTCAACTACTTTCTCATGCATGATAAAATTCTCCTTGTTACTTCATATCTATATAGTCACTATTAGCACAATCTATCATTTAACTTTTTGCTAGCTGAGATTTCAAAACAGACCTCATAGCTTTAGCCCTGTATTTTCATTCCTACCCTTTTCAGATTATTAGTAGAAATCGTTTTCTTAATTCTTTTTTTAGCATCGAGCGTATACAAATGAAGATAAAAGCTATCAGCTGTTAGAAACTGTTCTTGTAAAGGACAGATAACTTACTTGTTCCTGTTGATAAGAGCTGGATGCCCAAGTACTCCATTTCTGTTGTCTGCTTTTTGCAACATGAGACACTCTACTGTAGCTACAAACTTTCTCAGCTCAGAAAGGCTCCACCAGAGTTGTAATTGTTTCCATAAATCAACAGGCTGGAGCGATGGTGTGTATGTGCTTGTGCGTGCGCGTGCATGTGTGTGTTGAGCCTGTTGTTCAGTTCTTTTCGATAAATACCTTTGCTGACCTCACTTGGAAGCAATTAGAATTTAACCAGTCAGCTGTCAGTTGAGTGCATGAACAAAAGTAAAAGGAGACTTGCATTGTATCGTGTCCAGTGGTCATCAGAGGGAGCTATGTACATAGTTTATGCTTTAAATCTCCAAGAATCTACTTTCTAAAAACATATATTTCGTGGTGCGTGGATAGAATTGCTTCGTGTGCCAACCAGTGTTTCTGTGCTTTGGTTTAGGTTCGTATTTTGCTGTCCTTAAAACATTCCTCCTCCTCTCTTTCGTACTCACATGCTTATCTCAGTTTGCTTTCAGATCTCTTCTGCAGTTTGGTGTATTCACAGTCTGCTTAGTGCCTTTCTAAAGGATACATGAAACGTGGGGCTGTTATGTGCTGTGGAGAAGGGTGTGCTGTGGCTGTAGATCACACAGTATATTTTCATATCATGAATTTGAAAAGAGGGAGTACTGCGCTGAAATTTTTATTTCATCGGCCGCTAGGTGAAAATGAGAATGTATATTTGGATGTTTCAAAGTCTGACATTCAAACACAGCCTTTATCAGCAGGAAGGAAAAACTGCTAGTAGGGAACAGCCTTCCTTAGCACGTGTGGTTGGTTCTTGAAACTCACAGAGCGAGAATGAAAAGTGGCAGCAATGTAAGAACACCCCTGATACGGTATAACAGCCAATGGTGAACAGAGGCTTAAAGTCTGAAAAATCAAAATCATGGGCATATACACCTGGTTTTCTGTGCCTATTTCCATCTCTGGCACCAGTCTGTCCATGTCGCATTTCATCTGTAAATTCTGCCTAGTTTCTGGTGAATGTATTTGTAAAACATACTGAAGCAAACTTTTCAATAGCCCCTCATCCTGTTTAATTGCCAGACTGCTGATGTGAGTACACCTCAGTCCCTATAGTAAATAATACTAACAAGGAGAATTTGGAATTAATCCACTTATTAAGAATAGTTTACTTATATTTACTTGTTTATTCTTGATAATATAACACGGATTATCATTCCCTGCTTTTATCCCACTTGCACTCCTTTCCTCGCTCTACAATTGGATAACAGTTTTTTCTTTAAAACGAACTGTAGGGGCAGTTAAAAATCCCAGGGAGTACATATGTGCCACCTTGTGGTGAGGGGGGACAGAACTAAATCAGAGTGTTTCCCTGCAGTGATCCAAAAGAGCAAAAAGGTGTATGGCACCAGGCAAGCTTGTAGTGCTCAGCCCTTCCTATGCACAGACAAAGAGAATGAGCAATTTCCTTCCTTGACATTGTCGGCTTCCTCCTCAGTGCTCCCGTGGAGTGATCCCATTTGTCACTTGCTTTGCATTCTTTTTTTAACTGTTTTCACTCAAAGTCCAAAGTTGATCAATTTTTCTTGTCATTATTGCTCTTTCAGCACATTGGGCTGTTTCCCATATTCTGGAGCTCAGCCTAATTTTCAGCAAAAGTCTCAATATATGCATCTTTCTGATATGAAAGGTATAGTGCTTAGGGCTTTCAAAGGCTGGATGCCTGCAGTTGATACACCAAGAAGTGGTTTTCATTAGGTTAACTCTTGTAAACTGTGATTATGGCTATTTCCAGTTTGACTTGTATCTTGCCAACCCGTGACCACCGTTCTGACAAGAAGTGGGGACTGAAGTGATTTATCCCCGCTGCGGTTTTTGCCAGTACATTGGCTGGATTTGTATCAGTATGTTCTTTGGCCCATTCCACAGTCTCAATTCAGAATGATAGCAATGAAAAAAATGTGTGGTATTCAAAAGGCTTATCTGTTGTGTATTATAGAGAAAGCAATCGAGGATAAAAGGTAATCTGTGCTTTACGCAGCAAAATAGGATGTAAGTAGAAATGTTTTTGTAAATATTCTGGGTCTTTTATGTGCAATAACAACTTGCACTTTCAGATCCATACTGGTTTTAATTTTTCGTTTTCCTTGCTAACTTATTGTTTCTGACAGTTAGTAACAGGAGAAAAAATACATACCTGAGGTTTCAGTTACAGAAAGCTGGAGCTATTCATGGTCCAGATATAGGCATGTATTTCTCTTGGCTCTGAAAAAATAAATCACTTGCTGTAAGTGTGTTTTTTAAGTGGTGCCTCAGTTCAGATTTCTATGAAGTTTTGTATTTAAGAATAAATGCAAAGCAGCTTAAATAAGGCATGAGCTCTAAGTTTAGTTGGTGAACAATGCAGTTATTCTTTTATTATTGTTGGTTACTTTAATATCCTAGTATTTTATAATTATAGAATAATGTCTTTCCACCATGGTTTAACTGCAGTTTTCCTTAATCACACAGTTTTATGTCTTGCTATACAACAAGTACAACCGGATATTTTTTAGTGGGAGGATGCCAGCTTGGTCTGCATGTGCACATCAGGCTTCTCTGCACATATCTCTGGTCCTTGGAATGATCCAACGTGCACCTGTTTAAACCAAGCATAACTAATATCTCTCTCAAATTGAACTGGTTTAGGTTTAGAGAAGGTTTAGCTTGACTGGCGCTTCGTCCTCTATCTGCTTGCGTGCACGACCAGGGCTACGCAAATACAGTCCCAAGAAAATCCTGAATGATATATAGAAATTGTCCACCTAAAATGCTTGTGATTTCCTGTTTCTTTGGCAATATTGTATTTGAATGAATGTGTTCAGGTATCAGGAACACAGGAAATGCGAAAATGTGCAAACCACATATGCTGTAAGCCATCCTTCAGTGCTTAACCCTGCCCCCTTTATGTTAACCTATGCTTTGGTTCCTGCTTCCTGGTTGATAGGACAGTTTTCCATAGCATTGCTGCAGTGCACAAAGTGCTGAAAAGTGGAAATAAATTGTGAGCACTTTGCTTGTGATTATGAAGACTGTACATAGGCCTCCAGCTCAAATAGAAACAGTTTAATAAAGTTTATTCCCTTTTTCCTTACATAGGAAATTACTTTCTGTCCTTTCAGATGAAAACATGACTAAGGATCCGTGCTTTCCTCACCTCCAGGCTGGCCTGCTGTGATATCTACTGCCCAGGTTTGGCACTGGGTCATGAGTGTGACTTAAAAAACCCTCCTTTTTGTCCAGTTTGCCCTTAGGGCAACACAGACCTGCTAAGAAACTATCACTGTGTTCCTCCTTGTTCCCTGATCCATTTTGAATTTGCTTTAGAACATCTTCCAGAACTTCCAGAGTTTAAGACAGTAGGAAGATAATAATCTCTGTATCAGACTCTAAACTCAAGTTGTTGGGCATTAATGCCCTGCAGCAAGAGCTAAAATGGGATTTGAAGGGCCTATGGAAAAAATGCTGTAGATGTGAAGGTGCTAAATCTTGCTGTGGTTAAATCCTTGTCCATAGTTTCCAGATCGTGGAAATCAGGATTAGTTCAAGGTTGACTTTTGCTACATGAAAAAGATACGAGAAAGGTGCTACAGTTTGTGCAAATCTTTGGGCAGCATTGGAGTATCTGAAAAACGCTGCAAAATGCATGGAAAATAAATGTACAGCAAGGCAGAAAACGAGAGATGAGGAATATTGCACCTCAGTTTGGATTTATCTTTTCAGGTTGTAAACCTAAGATTAAAAACCATAATTATGGATCTTTTGTCTCCTTGACTATAAGAATGTTATTTTGGTAACTGGTGTGGGTTATTAAAATCATATTGAAAGGACAACAATAATTTTTTCCTAGCAATTTTCAAAACAGATCTCTTCAACATCATTAATTTCTTTGTTTCCTCCTATTCATCAGGATCATATTGAGCTGATTTAATTCTACAGGAAAATTTGAATGGGATGCAGTAGATACTGAAAAACACCCCCTAAAACTATCAAATAGTTGACAACTGCATAACTACTTCCTTTTTTGCTAATTAACTACAGAAAATGTGTTTTATTTAGCTTATTTAAGGGAAAACAAAGACTGGGAGTGCCTTAGTTCAATCAGTAGTAAACTTCAGAGATAAACTCATCCAGGCTTTATTCACTAGGACAGTGGAGTATCATGATACTGACTTTGAAAGGAGACAGAAAAGAATGCAATGGCCATCAGATGAACCCTTCTTTTCTACATGGAGCTTGCACTGTATGTGGTTATGATAGATTTCCTTGTTCTAATTAATATATAGCTTGATAACCCTCGGGTTTAGGGGATCCTACTTGTGATGACATCAGGACACTCAGGCTGTGTTTATCATAAGATGTTGCAGAATTGTAACAGTATATTTTTGCTGGAGATATGAAAAATAGAGAGCTGATATGAGAAAATACTGAGGAGAGCCATTTGATTTATCTCATTTATTACCAGGTATGACATTCAGAGGTCTCTCTTTCTGAAGTGATCCATCTGTTTGTAGTCAAATTTTTATTTTACCAAAATATTCACCATACAGTCGTTTCTTCTGCCTGATTTTAAATATATTCTTCTTACAAAATAAAAAATGTGTAGCATCTTTTTATATACACAGAATAAGAATCAACTTTAAGACCTGGATTTGGGGAATGTGTTTGCTTAGATCCACCTTCTACACCTGTGAGCTTATCCAATTAAATAGGTGTGATACATCCAATATTTACTGCCCTTCTAGCATACCCTAGATGTCAAAATGCTCCTGTGATTGATTCTAAAAACCTAGGCTCACATATATACACACTATACATTGAAACATTATTAATGATGTGAGGTAAAATATGCAAAAGGCACAAATTCTAGTTATCCATCTCATGCATTCAGTCAGGGAGGGAAATTGTGAAGAACACAGTGATGATAAAACTTAAGGTCTGTATCACAGTACATAGTCACAGAGTCACCCAAACCAATGTTTATCAAACAAAGCTCTTGGCATCTCTATATAAATTTAGCAAGTCCAGGATTTCACCCAGGGTTTAATGTAGATTCCTGGTTCTGTGTTATTTATAAGCATCTTAAGTCCTGAGATTTCACTAGACATTTTTTCAGTGGCTTTTCTTTTCTGTACAAAGCAGACAATAAAGCAGGTTGGTATAATCAGTGCAAACAAATGCAAAATAACAAAATGTGGGACCGTGTGTGGCAGAAATGCTACTGGGTTACTACTGCGTATTTAATATTTGATTTTGGGAAACAGCTGGAGTAAGACCTTTCCTAACCTCCATCTAGTTGTATGGGCTATTGTTACATGTGTTTTAAAAGCAAAATAATGTAGGGGAAAATTGCCCTATTCCCCTGTAAAGCCGTGCTCCTTGTAGAGTTCAGAACTCACCAGTAGATTCAGAGTAAGAGCAATTCCCTGTAATGATTGCATTATTTATTACCCATCTGTCAGAAACAGGGACACCACTTAGTCACAAAAATGTAAGGTTTTCCAGCTGTTGACCATTTGAATGGTAGGTAAGCATTGGCTGAACTGAGGAAATCTAATAAAAGGGTGTTGTTAGCAGAGGATCTGTGTTAGTAATTGGCTTTCAGAGCGAGCTCCACTACATTTCCTCACTTTTTCCATTCCCTCACTTACTGATAATGAAGTCCATGATATCCTACTAAATCCTATGTAAATTCAGGCCAGAATAGTCATTTGATAATCTGGGGAGGGTGTGAAAGAAGGATGTAAAGTGCGAAGGATTGGAGTGCAGTTCACCATATCAAGTGCAGGGTTAGAATTAGCATGTCAACATCATTCCTGAGGCATCTGATGTGGGCATGGACTGGTGAGCCAGTTTTTCTAATTATAAAAAGAAGGAAAGAAAGTGTCAAAATACCTTTGCATTCAAAGCAGCAGGGCAAATTGAGACTATGTGAAAACTCCAGTTTCTTTCAGAGCTCCTGTAAAAGTTAAGCAAGATGGGATACTATTGGTTTCAAACTGGCTGTGATTTAAAGATGCCTAGACTGAGAATTACCAGACTGTGCTATTTATTTGCAATATAAACTCTCCTGCTGCTCTGTATGTATAGTTCTGCAGATTGAAGGAGTGATTCCTTCTCTCTGTGAACAGCTGTGCTTCCAAGAGTCTAAATGTCTCTGCAGCTGTTGCTTTGTTGGATGGTTATTTGCCTGGCTTGTGGCATCAGCAAGGATTGAATTTTGTCAGCGACTGATGAGGGTCAAGCATTGGAACAGATTGTTATCAAACTTGATGTTGTTCTGATCTGCCTCCTTACTCCTGCATTACTTTGCTTATCATAACTATCACATTACTACCCTTTTAACAGCAATTCCAGTTGCTAGTTTTTCACACCTTTGACAAAGACTGTCCATTGGAACTAAAGTATTCTTCACACAAACCTAAATATTACTGTTCGGTGAAACTGGAACGCAGAACATTTGGGAGGTGGTAGAAAGAAAGAGGGAGGGAAAAGCTGGGACTAAAGATCTGTGTATCCCTTTCTCCCCATAAAAGAGGAGGAAAAATTTGATTCCCTGATAGGAATTTGCCTAGTGTAGTGGTAAATTCTCCTTATCAACCTTTTATGATATCGGGTTGAGTGCATCTGTAGCATCTGTCTAGTTTGTGTACCTCTTGCATCTCTGCTGTGCTTGACAGTGTGTTACTGCAAGAGAATCCTTTTCTGTTGTAGAAAACTTTTCTTGATGTGACTTTGTGAAAACTTTTTTCACACTGAGTCTGTGTATTGGCTCCAGTGCTGAAGTTACTGTGCTAAACTGCATCGTGCTGAGGTACAGAATGGGGCAGCCCCTTGACACTGAACAACTTTCTGTGGGTGTTTTCAATCCAGTTGACTGAAAGCTCCAGAAAAAGAAGATATAAATATTTAGGGGAAGTTACTGAAAAGCTATTTTTTTAAAGAATTTTGACAGGCAGTTTTTTGCTAGTTAACCACATTTCAATAAAATTCCTCTCTGAAGATCATGCCATTGTTTGTTTGTTTGTTTCGTAGTGTTGTTAGACAGGAACAATGTGTTGGCAGTGCCTGCTATGAATTCTTGGTCACTAAAAGGTCTCTGGTGAATAGTTTATCAAATTGAACATGTATTCTATAATCTTAAATTACAAATTAGGTTTTTTTTTCTTCAGTTAATCTGCTGTGCCCTTCCTGATTGTTCCTGATGGTGACTAAAACTTTTTGTATCTTTTCTTGATTGAGTTCCCTATGGAAGAAAAGATGGCTCTCCTAAAGTATCCTGAAATCTGGAGGTTTGTTAAAATTCTGAGACTCTTTTGTGAGGTTTTATCAGTTAACTCCCAATACCAGTGTGATTTTGATAGTCATTACTTCAACAGCAGTAAGAAAATATCTCTTATAGCAGTCTCAAGTTGTACAGCTGTGGATAAAAAAGTGATAAGGCAAAGAAAGATCACCTATGTACACACACAAGTTGAAGTAATGTTTCATGAACGGCATTCATTCTGGTGTTTCCAAAATACAGAGCATTTGGCTTCATGATCTTAATTTTCTTCTGATATTGGAGTAATTTATAGTTGTAATTGTTGATTTACGCACCTGGCACCAGTATCTCAAATGCAGCAGAGGATGTCTCAGAGAATGGAACTTTGATCCAATACCAGCCTCTCAACATCCACAAATGCTGCTTCTCAGGCAGGTCATTGTCTGAGTGTCCAAGCTCAGTAAACTTTTGCATGAAGGTAGTGATATGTTTCCTGAAGTATCCCAAGAGGCCTGTAAATGTACAAGCAGGTGCTGGCATGTGGAAGAGAAAGGAGAACCAGCTATGGGAAGAGGAAAATTAGGAGCATTATAAACTGTGGGAGACAAGAAATAATGGAAAAAAATTGGCAAACTCCCAGACAGAGGGAGAGGGATATGAGACAGAACAGAGGAAAGTAATGAGGTTCCTAATGTAAGCAGTATGTCAGAAGAAATAGGAGCTAAAAAATAGGGGACCCCTGGAAGTCGTTTTAAGAAGGAAGAGATAGAGGAGTTTCTCATATTAATCCCCTCTTCTTCTGTCCAATGCTTTTTCAAAATATATCTAAGAAAAATAACATCATTTGGCAAATCAAATGTGTATTAGGCTGTACTGCATGTAATCTTAAATTTCTAAGTTTATGTTTTGGCTTTGGTAGTCTGCAATGAAGGACTTCTAGAGATGGAGTGATTGCTGTACCACATGGTGACAAAGCTTTGTTCACCCAAAAAATCAGATGCTGATATCTAAAAGTGTTAGTTTGTGAAAACTGGAAGTAAGTTATCTCTTCTGCCTTTATATGGTGTGCTATTTCAGATTTTGCAGCCTGATTGTGTGGCTTATGCTTTTCCCATTGTAAGTGACACTCAACTGCAGCAAAATGACCTGGTGCAACTGGGTCAGTAGTCATTAGAGTTGGTGCTGAGCAGGGCTAACCTAGTCTCTCTTCTAGCTCTTCTAAAGTTAAGGTACATATGTGAGACTTTTTTTTTTTTCCTATTTTTTACATTATTATTTGATCTACCTAATGAAGAAATCCACTCTTCTCCATGCCTGCCAAAGGAGACTGCCACCCTCTTCAGTGGTCTGGTTCCTGGCCTAGATGTACAGAAGCAAGGGAAAAAAATCTGGCTGCAATAGGTCCACCCTGATATCTGCAGTAGAAGCTGTGGCGTTAAGGACTGGTCCTGTAATTTCCTTTGTGGTTTGTGATTTCTGTTCCTCTGTGACTAGAAATTTTGCTCTTTTCTATTCCATGTAATGAAACAGATGGTCTGTGCTGCAAAACATTCAATCATACTCGATCTTCAAGATTGCAGACACTGCTCTGCATTTAGCACAGAACCAGCTCCCATCAGGATTGGCACAAAGATAACACTTCCGTTTAGTGGCTCTCTGGAGTAGAAGATAGATAATTTCTTTGGAACTTTCATATCATACTTACAGGCCAATAAACCAAAGTGACATTCCCATAAAACACTGAGGTCTAAATGTAAATTAGTCTTTTTCCTATGAGCTTTATTTCTTACGGATTTATGAGCAAAACTAAAAATAGTGATTTTTCTTTGTTTTAATGTTGGCTGGTACACCCAATTTTAATATAGTGATGCATTGGAATATAATCAAAATAGGTGTCTGAAGAATTAGATTGTTTCATGTTTCTTAGGGATTTTTTTTGTGAAAAAGGAGATTTCTGGTTTTGAATGTTTTTCAGTTTTTACTCCACCCTTCTAAAAGATACATATACTCTCCTTCTTCAGTTTCGAGAAACACCCCCAGGGCATCCTTTTTATTTGAATTGATTTTCTGGTTGTTTATCTTTTTCAATCTGGTCATGAAAAGCACATCTGGTTCCTATTTTAATCAGTATTCCAGTGGGAGCAACATCATATTATAGAAGGCTAACAATGCTAAAATAATAATCCATAATGATGCAACTTCTGGTAATTTAAAACTATTTTATCCACTGTTTGTAGAAGTGTGTTAATGATGTCGGCCAACTGATCTCTTTGTAGATTAAACTCACCCTGGGTCCTCATAACAGAAATCTCTGACATCCACGTAGGCGAACCCTTGGAACTGTCAGGAATTCCTGTGTTTTCTGAAGTGTCTGAGCATTTCAGTACTTGTGGAAAGTGCAAAACTGACAGTTGTGCAAACTGAAGCAATCAGCAGACAGAGACTTGGTAAAACAACCCCGGTGCTAGTTTACATGTAAACTTGTTCTGCCTTTTATTTGATGCGGTTCTGCATCTGGAGGTGACAGGGCTGGAGGTCTTTCCCTTGTTTTTCTGCACTTTGTTGGTTGATTCAGGGCTTGGCCTGTACGGTGAGAGCGCCAGAAAGCAACAGTGGTTGTTTTATTACAGAGCTGTGTGCTAGCAGCTGAACTGAGATGGGTTGCCAAACAGCCTTCAAGTGGTAGGACTTGTTTTCTATATTTCTTTCCTTGGTCTGAGCCAGCAACAAAGAGGAGAGGCTGCTATTGTTTAACTAACACACTGTAAAAGTGAAACTCAGGCACATTCATATGTGCATTGCCACTTAAAGTACATCATTGTAGTGCCATCTCCAGATTAGGCTTCCACACTATTACAGAACAACTGAAGAAGCTGTCCTTTAGAAATAACTTTGAGAGGTGAGGAGAACACACTCCTATTTACTGAGGCAACTCTGATAACGGAGTAGTCTATCTAAACTTTTTATTCAGCCTTCAAAATATTTCTTGGGACAGTCTGCTTCTCCCTTGACTCTGGTTCAGCAAAGTTTCTCACAGAAGTAGGTTGTAGCATATTTTAAATTTAATATTGGTATGGTCAAATTTAACATTGATATGGTCAAATTAGGACTGGCATTCTTGGCAGGATGATTAAAATTTTGCAAATTCAATTTTCAAAGTAGGAATGGTTATGCTCTAGAGCGTGGTAACTGCAGTCACTGTTAGTGAAATTCTCCTGAAGGTCTGTGTTCTTGGTAGGAGAGTGTGGAGGAGGTGTACAAATTAACCTCAGCAGTAGGTTTCTCTAGTTCTCTAAGAAGCTCTGCTCTTAATTTGTTTTATCAGCTCACTTTCCTATCTGAAGACAACTGATGAATAGATTAATATCTTAACACTTCCATGATTTCATCCTTTGGAATAAAATAAGCTATTTTTCTCACAGTTCTAAAAGAGCAGATTATATAAAACATCAGAGCAAAGCAATGCAAATTTCAGAGGAGCTCAGCTTTTAAAATGCTGTGTCTGAACTTCTGTAAATAATCTGTGCTCAAGGTCAGAATATCAGGTCAGGGATATCCAATGACTGTACTTTAAAGCAGAGGAGCTACAATATCTCTCATCACTAAAGTTTTTGGTTTGCATTTTTAAATAAACCAGGAACAAGTGCAGGGTGTATATATAGTGTGTGTGTATATATACATATATACGTGTGTGTATATATATATATATATTAATATGCCTTGTGCTGGCAGATGGGATGTTTTGAATAATTTTATTCCAGCATCTTGAAACATGGGGTTAGTTAGACTGGTGAAATGTTATATTTTCAGCTACCTATTTACAAGAGAGACTCTCCGTAACACTGTCAAGTGCTATTCCTTGCTCTTGTTTGTACTGATGCTGCATTCCTGGTAGATATGGACTCGTTTCAGGGGTAGATAAATGGAAATATCACTATCAGAGCTGGGGAAAGTGAGGTACAAAGCAGAGATGCACATTTTCCATGGCTGTGAGATGATGCAGCCGTAGATGTTGGAGCTGAGTGCAGGTGGCCTCACTGCGGGAGCTTTCAGAATGAGAGCAACTGCTGAGGCTCTGCAATAAAAATCATTAGCTCCACCTTCTATTTTGGAAGATGCTACTGTCTTGTTTATGGAAGCCAGTTCAATTTTTCCTTTGGCTTAAGAAATATCTGGTTTCCTAAAATTGTTCTTTCTGTGTGCATAATGCCAATTTGGAATTTTGCTGAATAAACGAGTAGAGGAGTTGCATGGTGGGTAGGAGAGAAGCTGAAAGAAATATTTGGTGTGAACTCACTTTCTCCAAGTAGTTAGATACAATGAAATACAAATTTAGGTATAGTTTATAAAGTAAAATTTCTCATTTTCTCAGTGGGCAAACTGTTAATAAATTGGTGGCACAATGCAGCCTTTTCTGTTTCGTTGGGTTTCTTTCTCACTACAAGTAAGATGATAGTGGGTCACATAATTCCTCTATTCTGGAACAGAAAACCCACCTGACTTCAATGATTTTGCTTAAAAACTGATGGCATGATAAAGTCACTCTATTTAGCATCTAATATTATAAGATAAGAATATTAAAAGCAGATTTATTGTACAAAGTGAAAGCAGATAAATTATCTCTGATTTATCAAAGCTTTACACGTTCTAGAAACAGATGCCTTTTCAAACCAATACAAAATTCCTCGATATTAACTTTTCAAACAATAACAGCTGTCAGAAATCAATCCCTTTAGATTAACTACTCTTGGAGTAGTCCAGATTTGCTTTAAAATTAAACACTATCACAGAATGACCTTCTAAAATCAGTGCATTGTTTTCTTACTCAATCCAAGGAAATTCAAGTTAATTCAGAATTCATTGTGTGTTTAGACCATATTTTCTAACAAGGGAAATCTAAGTTAAAATGTTACTTTTTTCTTTGCTCACAATTTAAAGACTCTGTAATGCAGCTTTTCTATTTATTTTTTTCTGGTTGTTTTAATCTATTCACAAGAGTGACAAAGGAATTAGGGCTGATATTACTTCAGTCAGTTGTATTCCTTGACAGATTAAATTTTTCTGGCATCTTCTTGAAGAGATGAATCAGTTTAGGAGTTTGACTTAATCTCTTTTTTTTTTAATTATTCTTTTTAATTGCAAACAGATGAATGTGTAAATTAAATATTTGGAGATCAAGTTTCCAACTGTAGGGGAGTCCTGATGCCACAGAGCTGGACTCTTGCTGGATCCTCTGCCACATGCCTGTGTTCACATGCAGCTCCCTGTCTGACTGCACCTGTTCCAGCTTTCTGCTATTCTGAGAATACATTTGTGTGTGTGGCAACGAGGCTGCTTTTTAAATGGAGCTGGATTTCCAGTGCCTCAGGGCAACAGGAACCAGTGTACTGAGCGACTGGGATTGTGTGGTGCTTTCCCAACCACCATTCATTAAAGAAAAAAAAAGTCAATCATTCTTTCCTTCTCTGCTGTTACTGCAATTTTAGACTAAAAGGTTTTGGGAATTTGGGTGTTCTAATCCATCAATTGATGGTACAGTTTGGGGAGCAGCACTAGAGATAAGGAGTAAAACTCGACTGATATTCCATTCATAACCCTCATTCACGACAGTAATTTCTATTAAGCAAAACCAGGTTTCTGTATTTCAAGTGATCAAAAGCAAGATGCAGCTTTACATTTAGAAGAGGTGATAGGTGGTTTTTTGTCTGTCTTTGGCAGTATTGCAGTTCAAACTTTCCACTCCACTTAGAAGCAGCAATAACTGTAGGACTGCACTACCAAAGCTGCTGCCAGAGATACTGTCATGTGCAGGAATGTAAATCTTTGCTCATTAACTTTATTATAAATGTTTTTCCTTTACTCTGAAGACAAGTACAATCCATATTTTATTTGACACCTAGTCCTAGATTCAAGCATAAGAACCAGTAACTGACATACAGAAGTACACGTTGTCTTTGCTCAGATACTGAGTCTGTATTCAGAAAGTAATTGCTTATGAACCAAAGTGTCAGACCCTCAAAATACTATGACTGGGTTTGTGTTCAACTTGGATGCATCCCAAGAGTGCATATTTTTAACAAACTCTTCCTCTGATGGTGATCTTCTAAAAGCACTCGGACTGCTGTATTAGAGCAATAGTTAATTAATTAAGGATTAGGAATGATAAACTATCTTCTGGCATTCAAGCAGATGGGGAGAAAAAAAAGAAAAGCAGACTTTCCACTACTGTGAAAGACGAAATTCTATAAAGTCTGGAAAAACTGATCTTATATATCAACACTTTCTGGAAAGAAACAGTTTTAAGTAGTTTTAGGTATTTACACTGACTAAGAAAAATATACCTTAGAAAGATTTGACTTCCAGCTATGGCACCAGTTCTCTTCTGCTTCCATCTTCAAAAATCAGGGAATGTATTGAAGTGCTACCAGGTCCTCATCACCTGATAGTTGTTCATTCAAAATTACTGTAATAATTAGAACCAGAATCTTAGCTCCTTCCTCTTTCTAAGCCTCAAATAGCCTCAGAGAATAGAAAGGCCTTGGAGTGTTTCATCGTTTATTGAAAAAATGGAAGCAAGCTGAATTCCTGAAGCCTCTTGGAAGTTGTACTGTCACTCAAAAGTCTCTTGAGATATGAGTGGCAGTAATGGGGAACAGAATTTCTGTACCTGTATTTAGAGGTGTGGGGTTTTTGCATGTATGCACAAATTTGAATGACCAAGATATCACTCACCTTTTTCCAAGTCTCCCATATAAAAAGGTTTGCCACTGTGTCAGAAATGCATCAGCTTTTTGCCAGTACCGTTCCTGCTGTTAGTCACAGGGTTACATGCAGTGTTTAATCAGAAAGAAAGAATACACATATCTTCACTGCTTTTATTCTTCTATCATGCAAAAATATGCAAAGCGCTTTATATAGGTTATTTCACGGCCAATAATAAAAAAAAAACCCAGCAAATTTATTTTCCAAATTTATTTGTTTGGACTTTGTCCATTTCTATACCCTAAAATCTGCTGCTTTAGATTGTTGAAATATTTTGTTAGTACCTCCCTAGCTGAAAATAAAGAGAGACTTTTTTTCTCCAGCATGCAAGTGCTGCTCGGGGAGGTTCTGGAAGCGTTCACGCCCCGTGTAATCTCTGACAGTGCACACACTGCGGGGGGATTTCCGAGAGCTGCGGGCAACAGTCCTTTGCCTCAGCTCATCAAAGGAGCAGGGGGGACTTGACCCATCAAAACCGTGTCATACTTTTTTGACTAGGTAATTATAAATAAAGCCTCGCTTTCAGTTGTTAGCAATTCTTCATTTCTTACTTTCATTTGCGGTTATTTCATGGCGTGCTGCAATAACTAATGACAGCCTAGGTACTCTGGGTTCTAAATCAAAAACAGTTTTAAGAGTTAAATGCTTTCACTTAAGTTGGAAAAATCCCAGCAGAGTAAAAGCTTATATAGTACAATTTGTGCATAATACTAGAGCAGACTCAGAGTTCATTCTAAGTTTCTGCATACTAAGCATCAACTGAAATCAATGACAGCTGCACATGAAGAGATATTGCAGAACCCATCCACAGATTAATGAGTAATAAATAGTAAGTATGAGATAATCTGACTCTACTTCATTTTAATTAGAAGACGTGGGTTCAGAGTTTGGGATGAAATTGTACTCAGACTTCCACGTGAGTTTTTAAGCTGAGAATTTCCTTCTGAGTGTGTCCTGTATAATGTGGTCAGATACTCATCTCAAGCAGTTTGCTCATGTGGCTTTTCCTCTACACACCTTCGATTTATAAGTCTATTTTCGAAACCAGCTCTTTATAGATATGAGATATTTTCAACAAATTCCTCTGAAAATTTATTGTAGCAAAAGTGATATTGTTTCCAGCTGTTTCTATCCAGAACCAATATTAAATACTGGAAGATAACACAACCAGATCACTTTCTCTATCAGACTTTGACACTAGGTCACGAGAATTAATAATGTTCAAAATGTATCTCAGATTGAAGCTGGAAAGGCCAGTCAGAGATCTCAACCAGCAGCAGATGTTAAAGCCAAACTCTGATCCAATTATTACCTTGCACCACAAAAGAGGAAGAATATTCTGGAGGCCAGTCTTGATATTTGGTCTTTCTGGGTGGGCTGCATGTCTTCTGGTTGACTGATCTAGTCCAAATATTGCTCACAACACTTTCAGGTCATTCAGCTGGCAACACATTTCATTCCTTCCCACCACACATTAAGATATTGGTGAGACAAGATATGGGTAAGATATCGAGACACTCTCTCAGTTAATACAGTCAGATTAGTTTTAAGCTTTTACTCTTACTGCCATATTTTGTTAGTTTATAATATAGCTGTTTGTCAAGTTTCTGTACTACTTCCTAGTTGTGTGTGGGAGATAACACCAAGGGTGATAGAAAAGTAACAATGTTGAAAGCACGTGAAGTCCCAATCGCTTGTTCCCTGGAAGCAGCCGATTCAAAGTCCTGGATGCCAGCTACAAACTTTATATGCACTTCTAGTTATTGTTGATATTTCAGATGTGATGAAAATACCAACAGCCACTAATACGTGGTTACTTAGACATTGGTTCATGAGGCAAGGTGTATATATTGCTCAGGTGATACCTTTTGCTCATATGCAGCATATAATTTGTGCTGGGCTCTGAATACTTCAGACTTAAAGAGCCCTGTTCCTGAATCCACTCTGGTGTTTGGGAGCAGTGCAGTAACTGTGCCACTGAGAAGTGACATATCTAAAGTAACCTGGTATCAAAGATTTCCCACGCTTGCTGGGAGGCAGAATTATTTTTCAAGGATCAAGGTGACCATCTAACTCCAAGTGGTTTTTCTATTATGTGTTGTACAGTAAAATATGGATTCTAAGAAACTAAGTAATCAAGTAGGGAATAAATCCTTCTGCTGATAGCACCAATATTGGTTCTGTAGAGCAGAAGTAGTCTGGGCAGCAGTGGTAGCAGCAGGAAGATATTATATTGTGGTAGTTGATTTGCACCAGAACATTCTAATGGTATTTGATTACTAGTTGATTGAACCTCCCTGCATGGCAGGTAACACACTGACCATGTCTGTGCACCTCGGGCAGCAGAACACTTTGTCACTCCATTAAATGACCTTTGTTTTCAGGATGATTCATTTCTATACAATTTATTCTCTAGTTTTTCTAGACAGAATTGTGAATGTCCAGGTTTTTTTGAGAGAACGTGTGTGTAAATCTAACAGTCCATCCCAATGAGAAAAGGAATAGTTCTGCTAGGAAGAGGCCTGGGTGAATCCTGAAAAATGGCTGTGGATCAGAGCTGCTCTGCTCCTCTGACGGGTTTATTTGACCTTTCTGCCTGTGTTCCTCCCACTAGGGCTACTGTGAAGAGCTGAATTTAAATTGCTGTATTCTGACAGTGCCTCAGAGTGAACAGCTACTGAGAAAAGCTATTTGCTTTAACCTCTGAGCTGTTTGTTTTGCTTAAGGACTGAGTTTAAGTGAGGTGTGATTGCTTTGTTGAAGGACTGAGATAAGTGAGATGCACTTAAAATGTGCATCTCTGTATCTTGGTCTGCAGGCAAAGCTCTTTATTATGGTGATATATAAAAAGGTAGGACAGGATTTTTGTTTGGCTAAATGGTATTGTTAAATCATCTCTCAGAAAAGTATAGTCTAACATCAAAATATGTGATAAAAGTGCTATTAAAATATTGAATCCAGAAAATGGAAATTCTTCTCCATTAGTTTGGAAATATCAAATGAGCAGAATCAGGAAAAGAAACCTGTATTGAGAGAAGAGCTGTCTGTTCACAAGATGTCTTAATATACAAAACTTTTCAGCTGTCTATAGCAAGAATATATATCTTACAAGAAGTTCTCTGGCTATTCCCTAATTTTCAAGCAAGCAAGGCTAGCAGAACATCAGATTAGACTAAACTAAAATAAAAATGGCTATTCATGCAATATTATTAGCACAAAAGGACACTGTAGGTACTAAATTTTAAAAAATTTCAAAGATTACCGAAGAAGTTTGGAGAAACACACAGAGCTGTTAAGTAGAGTCACTACCTCTGGTTTCTGAGCCACAAAATGCTTGTGGCCAAGAGAGATTTCTGTGGAAGTATCACTATGTGCTTGCCATGTTCTTAGCCTTGCTGAGGCATCTGATGTTGGTCAGAGCTGGAAATTGGACATCGCGCTCTGTGTACCTTTGGTTTGACCGAGCACAGCTATTCTTGTGTTCTTCTCTTAGAACAGGAAACCATCCACATATGTCTTATTTTTTTCTACTGAGAGAAGTCAGATTTTCAAGTATAGCAGAGCAGATGCAGCATTAAGCTGTCTGGTGACAGTCATACAAACTCTCAATTTGTTAATTTTAATTTTTAACATTTTCTTATCCACTGATGAACAGACTTACTTATCTATAGATTCTGTATTTAAATAAGAAGGAACTGATAGCATATTTTCTTGAATTTTAAATTATCTAGTTCCACACTTACTCAGAGCCTCTACAGGCTTGTTTAGAAAGCCATCTTTTTCTCTGGGTTATTTTTTTTGGGGGGGGGGGGGTTGGTGTGTTTTTGTTGATGTGTGTGTGGTCATTTGTTGGTTTTTTTTTTGGTTGGTTTGGGTTTTGGGTTTGTGGTTTTTGTTTGGTTTTTTGTTTGGGGGTGTGTGGGGTTTTTTTGTTGTTGGTAGGTTTTTGTTGGGTTTTTTTTGTTCTTCCCCCCAACATTTTAAGAAGATTCCAAGGAACTAAGTGGTATCTGATGATTGGCCAAGTTGTTCTTTTGCATTGGTGTTGGTTACATTTTGAAATATCCTTGTCTCATTGGTCTCTTCTTGAACACAGGATTTTGAATGTCCAGCTTCTGTCTGATGTTTTGAGGTTTACTTATCCTGTGCTTAGTCCTTTCAGTGCTGAACATATTTCCCTAACTCTTACTTCTCTTAACAAATCCGTTTTTCTCCAAGATTCATAGGACCCATAATGCAAATAATTTCAAATAGGAGAAGCAGGTGACATGATGTTTGCACCATGTCCAATTTTGTGTCCCTGACGCAGTGAGGAAAGATAAGTTACCCTTACCCAGTGAGGATAAAGTTCTTCAAAGCTACTTCTACAGACTGTGATTTTTTTTTTTAAAGAAATGGTCTTGTGAGAAGTTGTGTCTGATGCCTTTGCTTCTTGTTGGGTCTGTTCTATAACGGCGAATTCCATGAGGGGTCTGTGTGAGGCAGGTTGTGCAGCACAGTCTAAGGCTGACCTGCTGTAATGTTTTTACTTGCTTTTCAGAATGGCTTTTGTCATCCTAAAGAGAATTTTGTAACCTTTTCTTCAAACCAAACTTTTCTTCTTTCATTCCACTTCTTTCTCCTTGTTAGGAAGTGAATTCTGTTGAAAAGAAGGCAGTAATTCCTTAGCAGTGAGGGAGAAATCGGATAAAATGAAAGCCTATGAGGCTTTTCTCTGTAGGATGACAAGTTGTAAAAATATGACTGTATGCTGAAAAGTGACTGTAGAGATGGCATCTTGGGAGTGAGGGGGGGAAGGTTATGTTTATTATCTGTTAATGACTTCCAGATCAAGTTTGCTCAGTTTGTGAGTAGAAAAAAAATAAACCCACCCTTTTTTAACTGCCTTTTCTGCAGACTCAATTTGGGATTTAAAAATCATGCTGTGCTAATTTCAATCCAAGTATTACTGTCAGCAATAAAAAGGTTCTTTAGGGTATATTGTGCCTTTAGTCAAACTGTCCATCACTGGACTGTAAATGAAAAGCTTATCAAAATCAGGATTTGTCTAGTTCTGATTAGTCTTGATTAAATATTCCTTAAGTCTTATTAACCCTTTTAAACACTTATATCTGTTGAAATGGTTTCTGGACTTACCTACTGTGGAGGACTGTAAAAGGAAGAGGAATAAAACTCAAAGCTATTATTTTTGCATTGTGCATAAGGATTGTTGGGTGAGGTCATAGGAGTTATAAAAGAAGTCCCATTGACATACTGACCATCTTGTTAAGTTTAAATTTCTCAAGGATTTGAGTATCCAGCGTTCATGTGTAACACAAATGAGAAAAGTTTGTGGGAAGAAGCAGTATTTTAATTAAACCAAATGATGTAATCTGAAAAACGTCAGCTTTCAGACATGCAGGTCCTTCTTTAGATCCAATTGGAATCAAAACGTTATCAGAGACAGCCAACAGCTGAGGAAATGTTGGGGTGCATTTATGTGTGGCCTCAAATCTTTTCAACAAGGACCTTGTTACTGCCTTGTCAGGCTTCAGGGTTCAGGCATGTTCTGAGACCTGACTTTTCTATTGCTCTTCTCACTAGACTGGCAAACTGGGCTGGAGACTGGAGACTGGAGACTGCCTCTCCCTGTCTCTGTCAGCCTGGAACACTGGGGTTCTTTGGGGATCAAGGGAGGAGGAGGAAGTGTTCATCTTTGTTACGCTTTTCTCTTTTTTTTTTTCTTCTTAGATCATCTGGCACTGTCCTGGGTGACAGCAGCTTTTCTTTAGCCTCATCTTGTTGGTTAAGGATCCTGTTCCACTCTGCCCCTTTCTTCTTTCCAGGAAGAACACTGTTCTACAGCAGGAGAGCACTGCAAGGATTTGAGATCACTCCTGATTTTAACAGGCAATAAAGCTTCTGCCCTCAGTACCCCCTCAGAGGGGCTCTCCATCTTCTCTGTTTCTGGTGTTGAGGGTGTTTCCTCTGCAGCAGAACCCTGCACCTATGACATTTAAATTTGTTACTCCTATTGATCAGCCTTTCGGGTCCTTGTCTGCTTGCTTGCTGCTGCACCTTTATAGGGAATTACTCTTCTGTGTGCATGTCACTTCTGCCTGCAGTGGGAGATTTTCGTGCAGCACACGGATGTTATTCCCTGAGAGCAGCATGTCTCTGAACACCATGTTGTGGACAAGGTTAGATTATAATTCTGTTTGAATCAGGACATTACTTTATCTATTTTCTTTCCTAAATTTACGTCTTGGGACTAGAGCATTTCTCTGGTTATTGGTTTCAGAAAGTCCTGGGCTATATCTGAAAACCCAAGCTTTTTCTATGGTGTCTTCATTTGGTTTTAGGGCTGAGACTGGCAACTACACACATGTCTATGGAGGGAATGTTTGCCCATGAACCAGCATATCTCAGTATAAAGTAACCTTTGTTCCCATTTGTATTTAAGATCTTTCTAAGAATTCAAATTAACTGATTTGGAAGTGGTTGGTACCTCCTTCCCCCTCTTGGTAGTTTTCAGCAATGTGGAACATTGTTCTCACACGTATTCTTCTTGTGAGTATATAAATTGTTTTGAAGCCCTATGGGATAATTGTCATTGCTGGAAAACTTCTATTGAATGGTGTTTGTCTGCCAGCATCAGAACTTGAAGAGGTTATTTCATCTTGGCTTTCATTTCAGTTCTATTTTAGCAGTTCTTTGTCTTCAACTCCATCATCTTCTCTGTGCACTGAGCTTCTGTGTTCAAAGACATTTTTTGAAATAAAATTCTTCAATTTGTGGTTCTTATTCAATGATGTTATTTCTCATTTTAGGAGCTTTTGTATTTCTTTAAGGCAAGTGAGACATGTTAGTGGTTATTTGTAATTCTTTTTTGTTCAGTGGATTTCCTGTTATGCAAAAATGTAAAGCTTTTCTCACTGTTCTTCCAAACTTTTGTTTTCCTGTCTTGATAGTTTTGTACATCTGTGTCTGCTTTATGACCTGTGGCTAAGATGTACTTGCCCAATCAAGATCTGGCTTTGTCTTCATGGATGCCTGACAACTTACTGTAAAACTGCAAGTTAGAACTGCTGCCTGTTTGTTTCAAGACCTTCAAGAAGGGAACAACTTTTATTCCTCTTTTCTGGATGGACATGAGGGTACTGAAGATCTATCTAAAAATATCAGTGTGTCGTGCTCATGTATTCCATTTGTCCAGTAATCATTTTACTAATTTGTTACTGTAACAAAAACTCACAGGGGCAGCTTTGTAGAGCATGAAACTTGTAGTTGGACAACATGAGTGCACACGTGTGCACTGCAGGAAGTGAAATGTTCCAAATGGTGCACAGGCAAAGTCAGGATCACGGAGTGGTTTGGGTTGGAAAGGACCTTAAAGATGATCCAGTTCCAACCTCTACCACAGGCAGGGACATCTTCCACTGGACCAGGTTGCTCAAAGCCCCATCCAGCCTGGCCTTGAACACACCCACAACCCTCTGGGCAGGCTGTGCCAGGGCCTCACCACCCTCACAGGAAAGGATTTCTTCCTATTACCTGCTCTCTTTCAGTTTAAAGCCATTACTTGTCCCATCACTACAAGCTCTTGTAAAAAGGTCCCTCTCCAGCTCTCTTGGAGCCCCTTTAGGTACTAGAAGGCTTTACACACACCTGTGCTTTCCAGATCATTTTTCTCTTCATTGGCAGGTGGGTGGGGACAAGCAGAAAGACATCATCTTGTGAAACTGGATAATTACTACTTTCTACCACCATGGATATCTAGTATTATTAATACCAGTCTTCTAAAAACATCAGAGACTGAGCTAAGGATCTGTCTTTTATTGCTAGTGTTAGTAGTATTTTGTCTAGTTTCCAATCTTTTGAGATACAGAAAGTGGATTAAATAACCTTAGCACCATTTTTCATTAACTGATTCATTATCTGTAGAGAAATCTCCTTGTATAGCATTTTGTCTGGAAAAAACCCATGAAAATATACCAAGGGGAGATTTGGTTTATTAACATCTCGCTGGAAGTGTGAAGTGTATCCTAAAGTACCAAAAAAATGCTCTGTGATGAAAAGGGATGTCAGAAAAATAGGAAGACAGCAATATTTCTGTATTGCCAGTAAGAGAAAGTGTATGATTTTTATATCTTTGTTAACAGAGGATGCAATTTGCAAAAATGTACCTGAAGATAGGAAATAGGCAGATGAAAGAAAAGAGAAGATTATGAACATATAAGAGATGTGCTAAAGGAATCCAAAACCATAACAGATGATTGCTTTACATACTTCTGATATTAAAAGGATCATACCATGGGTAACTCACTAACAAAAGCCATGCTTCTGTCAATATTTTTGAACTATGCTACTAAATTCTTGACAGAATACAGAGGATTATGGAGAGAAAACAACAATACATGTAACAGAAGAAAACCTGAAAAAAAAAAAGGGGGTTGTTTTTTTCTTTACTGATCTACAATTTCAATAATATTACGTGGGATCTGTTTAAAAAACTAGACAGAAAAGTCAGAGGTAAATGTAATCTTTCTTTAATAACCGATGGTTATACCATCAGTGGTTTGAATAGTGCTGCATTTATGTTGGACTTTTTCTTTTATAACCTGTATTTGTGCTGGGTTGGTTTCACATGTTTCACGTGATTTTTTTCAGTTCTCCTTTCTACCATATTTTAATGCTTTCAATGCTCACAAAAGGAAAATTTTTTTGGGATTAGAAAAGAATCAGTTAGTCAGATAAAGGTGAGAGCATGATTGTAGTTAACTGCAGTTTAAAACGTGATACGCCAGGTTGATTCTTGATAAAACTTTAATTTTTCACACACCTTGATTCTTTCACAATTACTGTTTATAAAATACATCCTTGATTTTAAAAATAACTCAAGCTTACTTGCAGGTGTTTATGTTCCATGCCAAGGACTTGGTCTTATGACTATCTGCAGTTTTCCTGCTCGAAATGGAGAATGGTCTCCCAGAGCATTAGATCATTGCCATCAATCTTTGTCAGAAATTCTGATCCCTTCTTATCCTGGTATCATCATTACGTAGTACAGTACTTAGTTTTGGTGAAAAAAAATCATAGCTAAAAAAAAATTCAACATAAAAATGTTGTAGTATGTGTGTAGAAGTTTTTAGTCTCTTCTGTTAATATTTGCAGAGAGTTAGTTTGATAATATCCTTTATTGACGTTTCTCTGGTTTTTACTGTCTTTCTTAATACAATAACTTCTTCTTAGTTCAGATCCAGAATAGAAGTGTTTGCTCCTCAGACTTTGGGAGCCAAAGTCCGTTGATCTCCTACTTTCTTAAGACACACAGTGCTGATAATGCTGTGTCATATTCCTTCACTTGAGCAGTAATTGGGTTGAAGTTTACAAACAACGATATCCTCTTGGACTCCCTGACCAACCTGCACTGTGTTTAAAAACCTTTCCTCAGAAGTTTTTGCCAAGATGGTTTAAACCAGCTGGGGCAGGGAAGAGAAGAATGCATTACTCAAGTCTCACCCATTTATTTTGTTTCCTTTTTCTGCTATGATCCACAATAGCTGGGACAGTTTTCTCTTTTCTAGACCGAGACAGACCACAGTAATGCAGACAATCTCAGCAAGTGGTTTGCCTAAAAGACAGCAACTTAAAAATACAGAAAAAAGGTTTGATTGGTTCTTCATCTTGTTATCCTCTAACCTATGATTTAGAATGTCTGAATTAAGACTGCACTTCAGCTTGGTTACTTTATTTCTGTTAGATTTTTGGGGAGGAAGGCTGAATGAGAAATATAAATCAAACCCCACAAAACATAATGAAAGTCCTCTCATATCTGAGTTCTAGCTTTATATATTGACTTGGTTCTATTATGGCCCTTTCTGGATCCCAACATCTATAAATCTTGAGGAAGTTTAGAGTATTTTCTGAATTTGGACATGTTTCTATCTGGCATCTATCCTTCTGAATGTAGAAAGGACTTATCTGTTGTGTAGTACAGATATTCAGAGCCCTTTGTTGTTTATGTCTTAAACAAACAGGTTTCAGAAGCAAAGACTTGCTAATTAATTCTGTACTTTTCCTGACATAATATACAACTTCTTTAACTAGAATGCTTTTGAAGGATTTAATGAAGACTTACTTGAGTTCCCCTAAAACCTTTTCTCATGGGATCCTTAGTCTTCTGTATACGGAAGAGTTTGCACACAGCACATTAAAGGAAAATTACTTTGCCACTGTTTTTCAGCATATTCAGCACAGGGGCACCACAGCTTGTAAAGAATTCTGTCAAATCTCAGCAGCTTTTGTTCCAACAGGGCTGTCCCTTATTCAGTGAATTTAGGGGTCAGATTATGTGTTATGGTAGTTTAACTTCACTGACTTCAACAAGTTTCGCAACATCATATAGAAGAGTGGAAAACTTTTTTTTTTTCAACTTTCAGTGTGGCATTTTTATATTTGTCATTGTTTTTATGAACTTTACAAGGACAAATTGTAAAACTTGTTATTAGGCTGACTAATGGGATAAAAAGAAAATTTTAGACTTCTTGTGAAACTGATTATGTTTTTCGCAGCAGATTTTAGGTGACTATTCACATTATGAGCACAATTCTGTCTAAAAATAAGTCATGTCCACTTCTTTATGGGTTTATTGAGAACAGAAATTTCCACACCATTCTCCCTTTAATGTGACCACAATGGGCAGTCGTAATTTGTGCATTTATATAAAAAGAATAAAGTAGCAAATTGGCCACCATAAACTGTTAGTATATTCACTTTTGCTGACATGTTTATTGTAGTCTGCAATATGCATGATGTTGATTTTCAAAAATGTTCCATTTTCTTTTTTGAGAGTATGAATTATAAATTCATGAATCACAGAAATCAAGGCTGTAATACAACTTAGAAGTTGGAAACACCACATAGCACTCATCTATGTCATCCTCAAAAAACTGGGATGTTGAAATTTTTCATAGTTTGATTAAGAGCCTGAAACCTTCTATTCATTGTACAACTAAAACTGAGCAAGTCGGATAGTTTTTCATGTGTTTATGTAATGAGCAAAAGGCAGTTAATGAACATGCCAGGAAATATCCGGAGAAAACCTAAAAAGGGGCAAATATGTAAATTTTGGTGCACCACTCAGAACATACTATAGCATAGAATCTCATAAATTAAACACATAACTTTGCTTAAAGATCGAAAATGTTTTAAGTTCTTTGTTTTCATGGTATGTTTCAAAGGAAAGGAACTTGTCTCCAAAAAACACATCTAGGAATTAAAGATGGCCCCTAATGAACAGACAAAGGAATGAAAAAAGCAGAAGCATTTGCAGCCTTAAAAGTAGAGTTCAAAATATCACCCCTCTTACAAAATATTTCCTGAAAATAGGCTTGTGGAGCACAAAAGTCAATTCTGGAAATGCGAGAACTATGAAAGCAAGGCCAGTAGTCGGCACTTTCAAAAATAAATAAAACCATCAGGCAACAACTGTATGCTAATTGCATTTAAGAAATAAAAGACCACCTACATAGAAATAAAATAAATCTCATTACTGGAGCTAAAGCAGATAGTTGAGATTCAGGCTCTGCTAACTCAGCCCCTTAGGCTTCCCTCAGAGAGCTCCCAAAGTCGCTGCCGTTTCCTTTGGGATGGGACAGAAGTGTAAAAAGCCACCTCCGTGCCCTCACTCGAGCAGTCTGTAAGAGCTGACGTGTGTTTCCTGTCAGAGCTTTCAGAGGATCCAACCAGATCGTTCTTGCTTCTCTCCAGCCAAGGCAGGGAGAAAGGAGGTCACCAAGAGCAGCTGTGTGCAAGAGCCTGATAGGTTAGGATGGCACCAAGAAATCCCACAAATCACAACTTTTTTTTCTTCTGTCAAAAAAAAAAAAATATTAATTTAACCATTGAATTTGTTTTATGAAAAATCAACTTTATGAGGGCAAAGCACTGCAGTGTTATAATGAAGAAAGTTTAATATTTTATGAATTTTAGGCAGGACAATAAATCTTGAAGTTTTTCAGTAACAATAGTGAGAGGCCTGTAGGTCCATCTCCTGAAGCAGCTCACAGTAACCACCCTATTCCCTCTAGAGGAAGTATTGAAAATCATTTGCAAGCAGTGACCCCTCTCTCCCTGTTGGCCATCATCAGGTTATAGATCTTCAGAAACAAAGGCTGCCCAGCTTCCACTCACTCTCTAAAATGGTCTTCTGAAAAGAAATTTAAAAAAAAATTTAAAAAAATCAAGGCTATTGAAAGCTCATCATCTGTTCTGCTGCTGATATAGTTGGATTGGCTGTTGAAAGATTGCACAGGAATTTAACTGGATATATTTGTAGGGCCAAGGCCTGCCCATAACTAACTTGAAAAAAAGCCCAATAGGTATTTTTTCCTTGACCTTTAATCCTTTGTCCCCAAATCTTTCCATTCATAGTTAGTATTTGTCTCTGATTAAATTTATGATTCAACTGTGGAGCTTTAACTTAATCTGACAGAAGTTCTGTAAATCCTTGCTAGATGCTTTTGGTTCTGATTTTAGCTCCTGTTTTCTGTTAGACTTTCTAATTCAGCTATGAAAGTTAGAGCTTTATGTTCCTAACATAAAATTAGGTTCAGACCTTCATAAAAAGCTTATTATTTGTGCAGCTGCTATTGCTGCATAAAAGTGGCTCACTGATTTTTTTTCCTCAAGTAGAGGTTCTTGTCTGAATTCTTTTCTAGATAGAAGCCTGGAAAGGAAGGAGACAGAACCAAGAAAGGATGTTCCTTGGGAGAAAGTCAGTAGAAAACACTTCAGTGTTTAATCAGAATGATTTAATTCTGTTGATAATTGATCAATAGTAACACAACTAAAAACTCCCACTTTGAGTCAGGACAGCTTAGCCAACAAAAATAAATATATGTATTTGTCACATGAGGGACAGATAAGAAATCAGGAAATGTCGAACTACACGAATAAAACCTTCCATTATATGAAATTTGGCAAAAAATAAGGCCTTTAAAAATATTCCTTAGGAACTGCTGTAAGTTTCATACAAACCTGCTTCAGTGTCCCTTGAAAAATTAATGTGGATTTTAAAAAAGAACCCCACACATCTGGCTTGATCACTGGCTGATAGAACATATTTTTATTCCCACCCCAAATCACACACAGCTTGGCTGGAAGGAGGACAGCTGCTTGGGCACTAGTGTGTTTCAGTTTGAAGTACATCTAATCTTTATTGAGTTATTTGAGCCTCATGTGCCAAGTGCAGAAAGACGTGCTTTTGTGGGGAGAGGATTTTTTTTCCTTTTAATACTAATGTGTAATTTTGGCCAACAAAATAAGGCTTAGGAGACAATAGCAATTCTCAAAATGCATTAGACTTAAAATCCAATAAATATACCAAATGCTTTTGTATAAATCCTCATCCAGTTTGTTGTTTCTGCAGGAAGCACTGCTATTGGAAATCAGTCTCAAACACATTATCGATCAATTAATTCTGAAAGCTCTCTAGTGTCTTCCCATCTGATTTGCTTAAACAATTTTTACTCCTCTGCACTTTTTCCATTACTGAATCTCACAGTTATGATGAATAAGGTACGAGTGCCTTAAATTATATGTGGGATTTTGGGCACATCAGTTTCATGTGCAAACTCTCCCTCTTTGTTATTGTACGGATTGAAACGTTTGCTTGGGAGTGTGGGCTGGGTAAATCTACCTTATGCTGAGAGCAGTGACCAAATCTGCAGCCTTCAGGGGCTCCAGAAGATGTTCATCTCCAGGTTTTACTGGTGAACAATTGTAGCTGAGGGGAAGAAGTCTGCTCAAGAAGCAGCAGTTCTCAGTGTAACAACTACAGCTTTGTCCTCAGGTAGTGCAAGTCTCTGTCCTCAGAGACTGCAGAGGTGGTTGTTGGGCACCATCCACCCCAGCACGGTGTCACCTGTCTCCTGCAAAAACATTGTGCTCTGTTGTGTCCTGCAGAATCTCAACTACTTGTTCCACAAGTCCTAAAGCAGAGGGCAGAGTAGAAGAGATAAGATCAATAACAGAATTAATCTTTTGTCTCTGTTTTATGACATATTAAATCTTAGAAGAGCATTAGATGAAAGAGCTGCTGAACTGCAGAGCTGAGGGAGGACAGATGTGTCGGTGATATTGCTTGGCAGTGCTTTCTCTGCCAATCCTCTGTGAGCTGGGAAAATCTGTCAAACAAGGCTGGATCACAGGGAGCAATTATGAGTTGGTTTTATTAGTTAATTATCAGTTAATATTATCAGTATTAATTATCAGTTAGTATTATTTAGTTCCTCATTTTAGTCCTTTCTGCATTGTGAACTACTCTCTCTTATCAATACCTAGCTTTCCATCTCAAAATTAGCATTTAAACTATAATTTAATATGCTGTATGATTCATGGGTGTCATGATACTAAGCCTTACCAGTCTGGTTTTCATGCTACTATTACTTTGTAGTGCAAGTTCTTCTATGGAGTTCATTTTGTCTTGATCAAGGGTACAATGACGAGAATCAGGGAACACTACTTCGGTCCTGCCCGTAACAGCTATGATTTGCAGGGTATCTTTTTTAGAACAGGACAGTTCTTGTGAATATTGTTGTGGGTGTATCTTTAACCAGATCTGACTGGGATTTAGCACACAAATAAACTTCGTAGTGAGCTGAAAACACAAATCTTTCACTCAACTGAAACTGTAGCACAGCAGTTGCTCCAACATATCAAGATGTTATTAAAGAGACACATGGAGAGGAATTTCAAAAGGATTATACTGACTAAGTACACAGCAGTTACTAAAATAAGAGTTGGCATTCAGATCATATTAACTAGAAACCAATATTCCCGAAAATGTTATGTAAGTAATTATTATATATTAGGTTGCCATATGTGTGTGTGTGTGCTGTGTCCAAGGCAGCAAATGTCAAATATGCTGCCATGACCCCCTCCTGTCGAGTGAATGGTAAAATTGCTTTCATTCTGTGTCAGAGGATGAGCATGTTCCTGTGTACAAGACACACAGTCAGCAAATACAGTGATGAAGACATACATGTCAATGGGATTAGGATAATACAGAGCATTAATATGGCACCAGGCAATGATGCTGCACTCAGATGTCTAACAGTGTCTCCATTCCAGATCCTTTTTGGAAAGGTTTAGAACCCATTTACTGCACACTAAGATTAAACTCATGATTGAATGAATTACAGTCAGGCATTTAAATAAGATAAAGTTACACTCCATGGATAAGCAGGGCTCGTGCTAACCTTTACTGGATGCAGGGGGAAACATAGTGACAAAGGCTGAGGAAACGGCTGAGGTACTTAAAGACTGAGGCAAAGAAGGCATTAATAGCAAGACCAGCTGTTCTGTGGGTACCCAGCCCCCTGAGCTGGAGGACAGGGACAGGGAGCAGAAAGAAGCCCCCAGAATCCAAGGGAAAGCCGTCAGTGACCTGCTACGTAACTTAAACACACTCAAAGTCTCTGGGTCTGGATGGATCCACCCAAGGGGACTGGGGGAGCTGGGAGTGCTCACGGAGCCACTTCCCATCACTTATCAGCGGCTGCAGGAGGGAAGGTTGATTGGATATTAGGAAAAATTCCTTCATGGAAGGGCTTGCCAAGCACTGGAACAGGCTGCCCAGGGAAGTAGTGGAGTTACCATCTCTGGAGGGATTTAAAAGATGTGCAGATGTGGCACCTGGGGACGTGGTTTCAGGTGGACTTGGCAGTGCTGGGTTAACGCTTGGACTCAGTGATCTTCAAGGCCTTTTCTAACCTGAACGAGTCCATGATTTGATATCCCAATTAGTGTTATTTTAGCTATAGAAGAGATTTTTGAAAGGAAGTCAGAAAAAACTACTAAAAATGCAGATCTGGCAAGACTTGCTTAAGAAATATGCTTATGAACTGCTGCTTTACGCTCAGAAATTTTCATCAAAATCTTCTTTATTTTTAGAGATTCTGCTAATATTTTTGCTGCTTACCATTCTCGTGCTCTCATCATTGGTTTTACCATTATGTAGAAACATGTCTTCAAAGGTTTAAAAAGCAAACAAAACCCACCCAAACCAGAGATTCATTATTTTTGTTTGTTTAAAGAGAAACTTTTACTTCCTATATATAGTCAGTAAATACAAACATTTGAGTGCCCTTCTTATGTGTATAGTTTGAATACTGTAGGTCTTTCAATGAAAGTTATGTCCAAACTTTATTGGGAAAGACATTGGAGCAATAAAAAAAAGAAAGAAATTTATCAGAAGTTTAGAACATTTGGTTTTATTCTTTTATACTGTGCCAGTTTTCTGTTTCCCTTTTCTTTGTTTATGAGAATATAATTTATCAGATTCATTGACAGAAAAATTTTGAAATGTACTGCATCCTGTGTGTTTTTGGGAAAATTCCATGACTTTGTGTGTCATGCTCAACTCAGGAAGAAAAAAAATATTCTTATTCTGCTCATACACTGATTAGTGCTTCCATGAATCCAGCTGAACTGAAGTTCAATGCAAATATCTTAATGAAAGGACTAGTATATACTGTGTTCTACTCCATTTTTATGACAGGATAATAAACGGGAATCACTGGATTAAGCTGAGGATTATATTTCATAAGGCAGTTGGTAACAAAGCAAAGACTTTTTTTTTTTTAAATCCCCATGGTTATCTTAGATATTCTTGAAGATACTTACTTGTTTAGTTTTTTGAGTCCTATGTTTATAGGTTTATTTCAATATACAGTGTATCTGCTGTACATTACAAATGGGTTACAAGTTATTCAGTTTTCATAGATGGTAATAGCAGATGTTTTAAGATTAACCCATTCTCTGATTCTGCCTGTTGTTCAGAACTGTCTCCATTATCCCTTGCTTTGCCCTTCTCAAATGCATCCTTTTAACTGTCCTCCCTCCAAAGGCAGTCTTTTCATCTCTCCCCATTGTGCCCAGACCCTATCCTTCTCCTCTCTTAGAGGGCTTGATTTACTTGACCTAAGCACTCTGTTCCACTTCTCCTGATTGTCAGAAACCAGAAATCTCTAGTGATAGTATTATCATGACATGTCCCCTCTGAGGTTCCTGAAAAGATCTGGTGGTTTGCACTGGCTGTTGTTCATCTGCTGTGTTCAGATTTGGCAGAGTCCTCTCACAGAATCAGGAGCCTCTGAGAATTTGGGTTTGGCCTGAATTAGCAAGGGTAATGTACAGAAAATCTTTTCTGAGGGATCTCTAATTTGATGCAGACTTCTGGACATCAACTTGTGCTTAGCATCACAAAAATGTGCACAGGGCCAGCTCTTGCTGTGTCTTTTATGGCTGCAAGGGCTGTGACATGAGCAAACCTTGCCTTTGGTTTTCTTTGTAGAGAGCAGAGAAGTGGAAGTTTATGCAAGAGAGAGGGCACAGGAACCTAAGTTTCCCCTTGGAAGCAGGGTTAGAATATCTCTGGGGACTCCTGATGTACAGGACCTTTCTGCAATCACAGTAATTTCTCCTCCTGAGGAAGCAAGTTACTGTGGCCTGTCCTGTCAGAGCAGTCACAGCCTGGGGATGGTGAGGGGTGTAAGCGGGAGCGAGGTCAGAATTTATCAGCAATGTCAGCGACATTTTCTCTTGCTCCTACCGATTCCCTTTTGCTTAGTACAGCTAAGTGAATTATCTCATTAATTGTTCCTTATAAATTTTAATTGCTTGTTTACATGGTCAATGGATTATATTTAGTCCTTTTTAACAGTTTTGCATAAAATGCAAATGTTCTACCATGTAGAAGCAGAGCTGGGATTCAGCCACTAGAGTATGTTATTTGGATACTTCAAAATCCAACATTGCTTCATTCTTTGTTCATTCTCATAGGGGAACAGGTTGTCATATTGTACAACTCACAGATAACATTCATTGCTGTTGAAACTTTCATACCAAGTCATCTTGCACAAATATACATTCTATCACTAGAAGAAGTTTTCCTGCTTAACATAATGTATTCCTAATGTTTGACTTGGCCTGCAGGTGCTCCTCCAATATTAGCATTAATGACAACAGTGATTATCTTATTTGTGGAGACTATAAAACTTCTAATGCTTAGCAAGGTCCTTCCAATTTTTTGAATGCTTCAGTTTAATCTTCCTTTTTTACAAAACACTCTAAACAAAACAATGTCCAGCACTTGAAGAGGAAAAGCACTGAACAGCCCTGCTAACCCTGCAAGGTCCCTCCCTGTACTGAGACAGCTCATTGCTCCACAGCCTCTGTTTAATGGAGTACAGGGAAGAGAGAGCCACTGTAACACAGTATCATCTTTATTTCAATTTCAGTTTTCTCTGTCAATACATTTTAGTAAATCAACATTTATACTGAAATATATATTTAGTATGGAAAAAAATAAGACTTTTATAATCAAAGAGTTTTCTTTTAATTAGTTCTTCAGAAATACATTTTGATAATAGCAACTGCTCATTACAATACAAACCAGAAAAGGCATTCATTTACTGTGGCATGGGAAGTACTGCCAGTTCCAAATGCTCCACATAGTTTCTTTAAAATTTTTACGTTCTTTAGGCCTCAACAAAAACCAAAGCTCCTCTTCCAGGTTTGGTAGCAAACAGACTGTTATTCTCCCCTGCTAACCTTTGGCCATCCATTTGGTAATAAGATTTTTTTACGTTTTTTAGGAACATGCTCAGCTTGTCAGTAGGCACCATTGACACAGTGCAGCCACCCCATCCAGCTCCAGTCAGACGTGACCCAATGGCCCCGAATTGCCTAAAAAAAAAAAAAAACCAAGAAAAATCATGTAAAATAAACCAAAAAGGGGTGCTTTGTCATATATAAAGTGCATATAGAAAACTAAGATGTGTTTTGAGCATTCATGTCATCTGATTTTTCTGAGGTTCACTTGGTTGTATGCAACACTACAGCAATTTGCAGTTACCATTGTGGTCCAAAAAAAAAGTGCTGACGCTTTAAACTGCAATATAGTAATTTCTGTCAGTTCCAAAAGTCACCCTGTTTTGTAATGCTCCAGCATCAGCTGTTTTAAGGATCACAGCACAGCTGAGATGAAGAAAGCAGGAGAAGAAAGGAATTGTGTTAGCAACATTCATAAGACATCAGAAGTGAAAACAGGAATACATGACAAAAATAACAAAAGAGGGTTCATAAACTAATTGCACAGGATGTAGGCATGCAAGCCATTTTCTAATGTGGCAAAGACAAATAGCTCTATTCTTCCAGGACAGATCTAAAACATGCTGAAGATTCACAGGCTTCTGCAGGACTGCTGAGCATGGCAGTCAAGAAAAGGAGAATTCAGAAACACTCAAAAAGCCATACAGAGTCACTGCACTCTGTGTAAATAAACTCACCTAAACATCTGTTTCTGCTGAATGGACAGAGTCAGGAATCTCTCTTTAGGGAAACCTCATGAACTTAAGAGACTGCCAGCAGTAGAGGTAAAGTAAGAACTTCGTCCCAAAACAAAAAAATGCTCTTAATGAGGAGGGTGAATAGAAAGAACAATGACAAATAATGACATCCAAAATATAAACCATTCCCAGCCTCAAGATACTGGCCTGCTAGAAATGTCCTACAGCAAATCCCATGCCATTACACTGCAAGATTCAGATGCCATCCCATTAGAATTTAGTAGAATTATTTTCATTAGTTTGCTTACCTGTGCTCCTGATCTTTACTTAGATTCAGAAAAAGTAGGAAAATACCATGTAATAAATGTCTTTGGGGCTTTTCTAACCTAGTCAGAACAGAACCAGTCAGATTTAGAAAACTCATCTGAAATCTCATTCTCGTGGGAGATCTAATCTGATTTGCAAACAAATACTTTTGATGTGTTTCCAACAGCCAGGCATGGAGAGATTTATCAGCCCCAGAGTGTGTCAGAGGGAGAGGCAGCGTCATGTGAGCAGTGGTGGAAAAGGACAGCTCATTCGGAGCTGTTGTAATTTTTCATGTGTGTATTTTATGTTAAATGAATCTGGTGTAGTGCTGGGTTAGTAGAGGTTTAGGTCATATTTCAAGCAAGTACTTACATATGTGTTTGATTCTAAACACACAACTCTTGAACAGAAACACTTTCTTCAGTGTGTCTGTGTGGTGCCACCCTTCATATTGACTCGATTTTATGTTCATTCTGCATTTCCTGTTGGTGTTCTATTTTACTTATTGTTATTCCTGTAAGCCACTCATTCTCTGATGCAATTTAGTAGTTTTTAGTCCATGGAGCAACCTCCTAAAACGAGCAGGATCCAATCCAGTCTCAGTTGCAATCAATAAGGTAATTCCCATCAACTTCATAAGGCCCAATCCACTTTTCAGAGTCTGCTAAATCAACTGTCTGTACTCATTTGGTCTGTTACCTCAGTCAGAACTTTGCATTTCTGATGGTGTCTGGCTTTTATTTTGGTAGGCAACTGAAATCCCTTCAGAATTGTTCTGAACCTTTTATTGATTTCGTAATTCTCTGTGGTCATGCTCATGCCTCATTTTTACTGAGTCATTTTAAAATACTTAGTTGAAATAAAGCATAATGTAGACAGAAAATATGCCTGTTGCAGAGCTGAAGTCACTGTGTTTCAAAATACTGCGGCTTAACAGTGTCAAATGTGGTGATATGATCAGACACTTGGGGTTTTCTGCTGAGGAACTTGATGGGCAGTGCTGTAACATCTGAAACCTGGGTACCTTATATTACAGGAATTCAGAAGTGAGCACCTAATTCTGCTCTGCAAGAGATGTGGTGTCTGGTGGGTATTTAGGTCCAACACGAGAAAGGTGTCTTTGGGACAGGTCTGAAACCATCTTGTTCGAGTCCTAATCAGTTCAGTGCCGGCCAGGCCCCTCTGGTACAGTGGCATTTCTGGCCAGACACTCTCTTCTGGTGCACTGGCATCCAAATCACGGGTTTTGGAAGAGGAGTCTGAGCAGACGATTCTGTGGATGGGGAGCTCTCCCAGGGCTCTGGGACTTCATGTGTGGAAGTCCCCTGTGCACTGCCTGGGCTGTGCTGCAGCGCAGGACAAGGAATACTGGGAGAGGTAATGGAGTATCTGGAGCCCCGTGCTGGGGGCACTCAGCTCCCAGTCCCAGGTTCTGGCCTTTGCTTCCTTAAGAGTTTATATATCTTTTTCCAGTTCTCACTGGATAAAAAGAGAATTATCTTATAGGGGTGTGAGTGAGAGT
The DNA here is from genome assembly GCF_036250125.1 of Pseudopipra pipra. Taxonomy (NCBI): domain Eukaryota; kingdom Metazoa; phylum Chordata; class Aves; order Passeriformes; family Pipridae; genus Pseudopipra; species Pseudopipra pipra. The sequence continues at coordinate 10,751,218 of NC_087560.1, read as the reverse complement.
AAAAACATGAGTACTGCAGCAAAGGAGAGAAGAATAAAAGAAGAAGAATAAAAGTGGAAGTCCCATAGTTTGGTATATGGAAATTATAGGAAAGACATTGCAGTAGTTAATTTTAAAAATAATTGTGCTGTTAAGAAGTGAAAATTTGAAATACTCAAAATTATGAACTAGTTTTTCAGAAAGCATAGATGAGATGATGAGATTTAAATATATAAATGGAGAGGATTATACTTATTTTGCTTTGTAGCTTAGTTTGCATTTGAATACCATCTTTAAGCCTTTCTGGCCTTGTGAAAGGCCTACAACTTTTTGTTGAATTTTCAAGTTGTGCCATGACTGCAGGCTTTGCAGGTTTAAGAAAATCATCTTTGGTAATGGTAAGAGTCTTGATAAAACACAGAATTGTCTTGGCCACCATAATGCACTTGGATGTAATGTACAAACTGTACATTATCCTTTAAAAGTGATCCAAGAGGATTCAGCTGTCTGTCAGGCAGTGGGCATGGCTGGGAACACAAGAATTATCAGGATTTTTAGCAACAGAAGATGGAGAATAAGAGAACGAAAGAAAGTTATGGGCAACACTAAGGACTCAGAGAGATTTCCAAGAGGACCTAACATATTCATGAGCTCACATCCAATTTTTTGTCCCTTAATTGTTCGGTAAATCTGCTGTGTTACCTACTTTAAAAGGCTAACAGGTAAAACAGCTATTAAGAGCATGAGGTAGGTAGAGAAAAGTACAAGTCTTCTGTCTTTGCAAAACGAAAAGAAAAACCTGACCAACTAGTGGTTACGGTTTTCAGCACTACAAACCACAGCAAGTATGGATCCCTTTCTTTCTTGGCAGAGGTTGTGCAGTAAAACATAAAGATCTAGGCAAAACAGAAAACATCTGGATATGCAGATTATTCTTCACAGTTTAAACCTTGTAAGGAGAGAGCAGCAGTAGACTCAGGCAATTCTGTGGAATGTATTTTTGGAAAAGCTTTTTAAAGCTACAGGGCAGCTGTATATCATCGTAAGTAAAGAATGTAATTTATGTAGTTCCTGGCCATTTCTATAATCACATCAGCCAAGTTTTCCTAGAGTGACTAGTGATTTTATGTCCCTTAGCTTCTTTAATGTACAACTTGAGAAAAGTTAAGACTTTTTTCCAAAAAATTGAGTGCTGGCTTAAGCTGCATTCATCTGGAATAGCTATACACTTTTAAAAATCTAATTACTGAATCAGAAAAAGATTTAATATTAAACTTCTAGAGAAGAAAGATACAGTTTTTAGGAAATACTCTTGATGGGACAAAACTGTAAAGAATAATGAACAAACAATTTCCTTGTTTCTGTTCAAAGACTGTAATAAAAAAACTCAGATTAAATAATTTTAATATACCAATCAGACAACATTTCACATAAATGACACTCCACTGTGGTGCTTAGCTCTGCCCATCATACTGCTGTGGGTTCTTCTGCTGGTAAATTAGAAATCTGATGTAATGAGGGCACACACATCACTTTTTTCCTTTACTATTTATATTTTGCTCCCTGGAATTGGAAGTTTAATTTAATTTAGAAAAATCATAACTGCTCCTTTCCTTTGGGTTCTGTGGCTGTGGGTGTGCTACCTCCTGCAAGCCAGTGCCCCCATGCCCAGGCTGGCTGGAGCAGCAGCTGTCTCACCATGAAAGCACAGAGCTCAGCAGAAATGGGAAACAGTTTCCATGGCCATGCTGAGCTTTGCACTGACACAGGCTGTCCCTGCCAGCCCTGCTGGCTCACTGCAGTGCAGCTCAGGTAACCCCGTGCAGGACACACCTTGCCAGTTTATGCCTGGCCTGTTTTCCCCTGCGTGGGACAGGACAGTCTTCTCCCAGCATTTCTGAGAACAGGCCCCTTCAGAAGGATCCAAGGTGGGCACCCAAGTGAGGACACTTAAAATGGCTCAGCAGTCACTGGGTGCTACTGATGAGTTCTCAGCACTGGGTAGTTACTGCACCTAAAAACAATGCAGATGTTAAGTTTGAAGGCTCTTCCCCTGTCAGAGGTGTCTCAGAACAGGCAGTGCCGACGCCTTGCATGGGATCAAGACTTTGTTACCCAAGATTTTTGAGCACAGTTGCTGTCTTCAGCTGATTCTGGAGATAGTTGTCCCTTCTCACACATGGATCAGCAGTTCCCTTTGAGCAGCTGGGATAACCCTGGTGGAATTGCCCTGCTGAGTGACTGTCACAGCTTATTGTGTTATGTGATCACTATGTGACACAATAAACTGAACACAGCCCACGAGAAGGATCAAGAATTGTTCTGCTCAATTACTATCAGTCTGTCCAATGGCTATCAGGCTTCTCTGTGTTTTATCACAAAACAGCATGTGTATCCCATATACAAAGTAATCTCTCAATGTCCAGAAGTCTTCTGTTCAATTTTTAAGTTCGTAGCTTTCTGCCTCAGAGGCCATTCCATCATGTCTGCAAAGGAAATCAAACTAACCTAAATAATCATCTGTATTGTACTCTATTGATTTATAAACCTGGTAAATGAGTATTGCAACTTAAAAAATCCATATGAGTATAGAAGTAAAAAAGCATATGGTAAATTGCATGGTTTTAAAATTCATATTTTCATTCTAAGCCAGATGAATTACTTAGTTAATAAAAGAAAAAGCCAGTTGCTGGTAAAGACACATTTCTGTAATCTTCATTTATAGGTGGTATTAATTTTGGGGGGGAGGGGGTTCTAGCTTCAAATTGAAACAGTTTATTTTCCTCAGAACTGGAAGATGTAGAGAAAGGATGAGATATTTGCCTCTAAAAGACAGTGAAACAACATTTCTTGACATGAGGCCTGCAAACACTTATGTCATCCTGCATTTCCCTTCTGGGAGGGCAGTAATGCTCTGGCTTAGGGCAGTTTCCCAAACTAAGCACATCCTTCTCCAAGGAGAAGTAGGAACAATAACAGAGGAGCAGAATATGAAGGTGACATCACCAGGAGATATGATGGGAATGCAGGAAGCAGCAGGGACAGGGTGGCTGGGGCAGAGGCAGGAATGGAGTAGTGGTGGGAGCACTCAGGTGGGCAACTGTCTGTACCCTCAAGTCACTGTTAAAATGATCACCAACCACTGAATTCCTTCTGTAGGCACTGAATTTAGATCAAAGTCAGCATAAAATGTCTGTCTCATGATTATAAATGTACCAGAAAAATGAAAATTAGGAGGGACTGAAATGTGTACATTGTTTCATGCTGACCTTGTGGTAGGGATGAAATACTGTGTAGAATGTGAGTACTTAAGTACTTGTTTTTACTTTCTGTATGGATACATGGTTGTACCACATCTGATCCTCCCCTGTAGCAGAGTCATGAAAACAACAGCCTGCTGCCACAGCAACCTGTGTGGGGGAGAAGAGAAGGGACAAAATGACACTCAGGGAACGTGCTTTGGAGTTGAGAGGGCTTGTTTCATCATGGCCAAACTGAGGAAGGGATCCAACCTAAAAGAATGATGTTAGAGCAAAGATGGAGAGTAAATAATATGTGGAAAGCTCAGACACAGTGCAGAGAGAAGCAGAGTGTCAGCTCTTGTAACAGTTAACACACATCTTTTGAATAGTGAAATGCTGTCCAACCTATCTGATACGCTAGACAATATATTTTTAATTTAAAAAAATGCAAATAGCATTTCACTACATTTCATTATGATTTCAAGGCAACCTAAGATTGTAGAACAGCTTGCTTATGCCCTGCCACTCCCTTGGTGGCAGTACTGAAATAGTTAAGAAACAAAAAGAGGGCAGATTTAGATTAGATATTGGAAAGAAATTCTTTTCTGTGAGAGTGGTGAGACACTGGCACAGGTTGCCCAGAGAAGTTGTGGATGTCCCATCCCTGGAAGTGTTCAAGGCCAGGTTGGATGGGTCTAGTGAAAGGTGTCCCTGCCTGTGGCAGGGGGTTGGAACTAGATAATCTTTAAGATCCCTTCCAACCCAAACCATTCTATGATGCTATAACTCTAAGAAATACAGAAGTAAAAGAGTTCAAATAGAACAAGTAAAATAATGTTTTAAGAAAATGAGTTATGACTTCTTCTACAACTTAAAAAGGAATAGCCAAGAGTCTAACGTAACACTTGTGACGATGAGTCAGTCCAAAAGCAAAATCTGTAATAAAGCCATAAACTGAAGCTTTCATCTGAAAGTATTACACAGATGTCAGCAGGGAAACAATTGACCATGTAATGTCCCTGCAGGAGATTAATTTTGTAATAAGAGACAAGAATACTTTCATTTTAAGATTGCAATAGCCAACCATGTCATATTTTCTCATCAATTCAAACACTATTCTCAACAGACGATTCCTCTTCCTTGTGGTCAGAACTTACAGGCAGATGTCGACCAGCCGATCCAGTTCGGGACAGCTGCACTCGTACATCTCCCTGCAGCTGATATGGCTCTGGTTCATTAATTCTCCCAGCAGCTGGAGTGCATTGGCAGGTGCTTTGCTGCATATCTTCTGAAATTCCAGCACTCTGGCAGCTTCACTGTACACGTGCTTTGCACGCTGGTATAACTTAAAGGTGGAGACTAAACAAAAGGAAAACTGCGTTACTATCCACTACAAAAGGAACATGCAAAAACATAGAATTGTATTTTTTTAGTAATTCATATTTTGTGTTAGAACTTTCTAGGCTAAAAGTCTTCTTCAAAAGCTCACATCTTCTTTAAAAGCCCTAATAAAAATAGTGTTCACAGAAGCAAGGCACAAGTTCAAGGGTTGGCAGCGACAGCCTTAGGGCATTAATCTACAGCTTTCAGGTTTTCAAATCCCAGCAGAAAGGAGGCAGGAGAACACCTGGAGGGTCCCCTGTGCCCTGCAGGCAGCTGTCAGCCAGCACCTGCTGGCCCAGGGCCTGGTGTGTGGCTGCTCCAGGCCAAATCTGCAGCATTATGGAACTGTGTGGACAGACCTTTGCTTGAGAGAAAAACACCACAAAAACCACAACACACTTTTTTTTTTTTTTACAGTAACAAAAATGCTCTTTCCCTATTTTGTGATGCACAGGTAACAGAGCCCTTTCAAATATTTTCCCAATGATACAGGCTTACCCTGACTGTAAATAATACTGGATTAAAGGTACAGCGAAGAGCACAGGTGCTTTCACTTTGGTTTTCAGGGTTTATTTTTGGTGTATGTTACTTGCCAGAGTGTTGCCTGTGTGGATGAGATGTCAAGCCCAGACAGGTACTGCTTGGTACTGACCTACTAAGATCAAAGACTAGTGCAAGGATTTTGGCTAAAATTTTTCTGTTGGGCCATGAAAAAGCCACTCCTCTGGGAAGGGCTGGGGGGTGCCCAAACCTGTGTGGCCATCAGGTTAGAGACCTTCATCAAGCCTGAATAATGGGGCATAAAAAGGAAGGAGATGGCTTTGGCTAAAGGCTCTGCAAGCCACTCATATTTACAGGAGGGTTTGGTTTGCAACTAATATCTGAGAATTGATCTGCCTTTCCCAAGCTCATGCTGTAGTTCATTGTTTTCCTCTCCCAATATAGTTCTGTTTGCTTTAATACCATGGCTACTATTAAGGAAGTATTGTTCACCAAAAGCATGCATGACATAATTTAATTTATGATTAAATTGGTTTGCTTGAGCTGTTTGGGTGGTAAATATTAAATAAGTGGACTTTAACCTCTATGTGGAGCACCTACTGTTTCATCATAGCACACCCTTGTTAGAGCACCTCAGAAACATCCCTTGTTTTCTTTCTACATGTAAATTCTCCTTTAGAGTGAGGTTTCTCTCCTCATCTCAGCTCCTGGTCTCTCTTACTTTCAAAAATGGCTGATGAAACACTCAAGTAGAAGTAAAAGGAGAAGAGAGACAAGCCCTGTATTTAAAATAGAACTTGCTGTCTAACCCAGACACATGGAGTTCCTACTTGGCTGTTCTGTGGAGACGGCAAACTTCTGGAACCACTTCTGACACTTTCAGCAATCTACGTTTGCAAGGATGTGTAGAAATCTTCTTTAAAAGACTGGAAATAAAATTATGTCCAGTATGAAGTTTCTCATATGTACACTCCAGGCTGCAACCCTTACAGACTAAAACTTCATCAGCACCTCTATAATCCCTTTTTTATTTCTCCAGAGGATTTCACAACTATAAATGCTAAAAATACAGTGCTGAGAAAGACACAAGTAGTCTAAAATGAGAGAGAAACATTGAACATAGCAGTCTTCTGCTACTGCTGATATTGCTTCTGCTCCTATTTATTTTGTAATTCAATACAGCCTGCTACTGAGAAACCCTGTGCTGCTTGTGTTTTGAACAAGACTTCTGAATGCATTTCAAACTAGGACAGAAATGAGAAAATTTAGTGCCCCCCAGAAACATGGACTTGAGAGTATCACACAGGAAGAGCATATTTTGGTTTCCGATTTTATTGCTGCTGGAGTTAGTTGCACTGTGTTTTGCAGAGTGGTGCCTCGGTATTTTTGAATGTTGAAGAAAGGCAGCTTGGCCTATTTTTAAGGATGGTTTCTCTTTAAATATTCTTTTCTTATAAGCCATTGTTTTAGAGCAAGGAGCTTTCTAAATGTGCATTCGTTTAGGGAATATCTAAAGTTGCGTGAGAGATTGCCATAGCTCACACTCTCTTGTAAATCACCATTGAACAGTAGTAACCCAAAGAATGAACTGAAAACATGTCTGGTTTCAATTGTCAGGCAACAGACTTGCCAAAGGCTGTGATTGATTCGGAGACCACCCTTTGGTAGAGCAATGCTCTACTGGCCAGATTACCTTCAAAATCTCTGGGGTTGTGCTGTGCTCGTCACGTTAGGAATTGGCAACCGGGATGGGCGCTTGGGCTCCTGGCGGCCGGCCAGGCCTGAGCCGTGTCCTCGACAGCGCCGGCTCCCAGGAGAGCCTCCCAGGGCAGGGGGAATGTGCTACCTTGACACTGCTCCCTCTCCATGGGAACACTGCCCTTCCAGACAGCTCCAGGCTGAGAAAGAGGGGCTGGCTGTTCTTCACAGACTCCTTTGTGGACATTTACCCAGTCAGTAGCGGTTAAAGGCTGGGATCCTTACGTTGCCTGTTGGTCAGTTATAGGCAGCATTTTATTTCAAAATAATCATGTTTGTGTTTAAAAAAAATTTTTATAGCTTGCTTTTCCTCTCTGACAGTGTACTTTTCAGACAAAATTATCTTCAGGGCAGCAAACACCTCTGTACTCTTTATGTCTTATTCTAAAGTAATGAAATGATTCATGTATTTTGAGCTTTCAACACCAAATGCCTCTGATAATACAGAAATTCTCTTCTGTCTCTTCTGTTTGGATGGGTAGTCCACCCAGCCATCTCTATCTAATGGAAGATAGCAGAGCACACACGGTGTTTCCAAAAATTGCATCTATATTGGAATCTCCTTGCCATATCGCAGCCAGTGTATTAGCTCCTCATAAAGCCTGAATTAATAGGACATGTCAGAGAACTATGGAGGCTGTGACTTTAGAAGAAACTCATCAATCTGTGTGCTTCATGGGGTCACATTTTTTGACAATTACAAAGGACTGATTTCTTAAGCCATACTCTGCCACTGTTAAAAGAAACAAAACCAGAGGGCCCACTCCTGCTTAGTTTATATCTGAGCTAGGGCTGGAGTGCTCTGAAAGAGGAAAAGCTGACGCCCTCAAAGAAACCCCTGCAGTGTTGCACAGGACTGGGTTATATGGTCTCACCCTCTGTGGTGCTCAAAGGAGAGCAAAAAAGCAAATTCTTAAAAGCATGTGGATTCTTAAATCAATTACAATGTCTGGAAATTATGTAATAAAACTGAAAATGTAAATATACTTTCCTAATCCAGCAAACTCTAATAAAAGGCCTGGTTTCTCCCACTTCAACTTATTTACAAGTTCTCTGAACCTCAGGTTTGCTCCTTTGCAGGGGATTTCTGTCATGTCACCCAAATATATTCAATTTCCTTACAAACCACCAAATGCCCTTAAAAGAAAAGTGCCATTTTTCAGGGCACCAATAGCTCACACTGCAGCAAGAACCTTCCAAGTTCCTAAGACCCAGCAGAATAACGTTAATGAAAGTTTATCCAAAATCCCTATAAAATATCTAAATAAACAAAAATCTGGGCTATTAGTCCCAAATAATTGTGGGTTAACTAAATATAACGGAAATGTTTACTGTGGATTTTCAACTGTATGGTCATATTTTTAATTTTAGCTTTACAAAAACTGTGCAAACCTGTCCACTCCATCTACAGGGATTTTTTTTTTCTTTATAAGTAAACCTTGTGGCTTCTCAGCAATTCATATTATTTGTTACAACTTCAACTTCAGCAGATTCCTTTCTTTAGAGGCTTCCTGTACAATTCTGTCTGACCTTTAGCTAAAGACCAACCTCTTCAGGCTATATATTTTTTTTCTAGTTGCTTTGGCAGCTTCCTAAGATACGTTTCACTGTAGATTAATGAGCTGCACATGGCTGATGGGACTGTTAGAGATTTACAACCGGAAAAACTCACCGATGCAAAATCATGTAGGGGACAGTTTCTCCCACCACTCCTCCCATGGAATAGGACCCTTCTCTGTTAGACATCCTGCTGATTGAACATGATGAGGGTGAAGGTTTCTGGCTCAGAATGTATATAAGAAAATGCTGCCAGATGGCTTTAATTTGAGCCAGATTGTGAACCCCCTACTTGAAGTGGGGAACAGTTATTCTGCTGGGACTGCTCAAGTAACTGTTTGCAATCTGGTTTTCTGAAAATAAACCAGGGGACGAGTCAGCACTGGATTCAGTGACCCATTTAGCAGACACCTGTTTCAAGATTATGATAATCACTGGTTTGAAGTGATTTTTCATCCAGAGCTGGATGAAAAGCTTTAACAAGGCTTTTGCAACTAACCTTGTTGACTATTCAGTGCCTGTACCTCACCTTTGGCACACCCCAAAGACCTGAATCCTCCAGGTATGGGATTGGCCTGGAGCAGCCACCTCTCTGTTTTTGTGGAAGGGAATGGTATGTTCCCAAATCTTTCCATGATATGGATCAGGCCAAGGCTGAAGTAGGCACCTGGACCCTTAAGCTGGGAAGTGCTCTTAGGTCTACCAGTTTGGAGGTAACTTCTGTTCATGTAGGACATCTCCTGGTGCACAGACAGAGCCGCCTCAGAGCACCCGGGACCCCCTTCACCTACACCTGTCTGTGCAGGCAACATGGAAACTGTTCTGCACCATCAATACCCATGAAAGGCTATTCAAGCACCACTCATTGAGCTGCAGCACAGACTTAGAATTCTCTTTCCAGGGGACAAACTGGAGTTAAACAGCCAAATCCACATAGCAAATGGATGCCTGCTCCTCCAATGGCGATTTCATTCCCGGGTTTAAATGTCAAAATTAGACTGCAATTTTATACATAAAAAGGAAAAATGAGTTTGAAAATACCTCATTTAAGAAGAAAAAAACATTTCATGGTTAAAGGAATACACTGTTTTACAGGAAAATATCCTTTTGTGGTGAAGCTTATAAATACTTAATGTCCCACAATCACCACACACTACAAGTTCTGTGAAGCACTCAAGTCCAAGCCAAAGTTATGGCACAGTGCACCTTAAAAAGTAATAAATATTATTTTTCTAGAGATGTTCAGAAGCCACAAGTGCAATCCATGTGTAAACATTTGCAAGGGAGCTTTAAACTCGGGATTTTGAGTTGGCCAAGGAACAACTGTAAGAAGTTTAGAGAGGCTTTATAAACCCTCTGTGCTTCTCCAAACGTGGGGAACAAGTGGGCTGTACGGTGGGGAACTGCAGAAATCTTAGAGTACTTGCCTATAAAAGGGATGCAAAGTTGCTGTGTGCTTCCAGACCTGGCCTGGGACTTGCCCAAAGCCTGTCCATACCATTTTCCTTTGAGATACAGAGTTTTTCTCTGGTCATCATTATATCCTGATAAAACTTTGTTACTGTCACTGAAGAAGTAGCAGAGGGAAAGCTGGACTTAAGGCTAAAATACTACTTAAACATGAGATACAATGCCAGTAAAAAACAGTATTTGTAATGATAACTAGATATTATTCAAAGCCCAGATAATGTAACTGGGCTTTGAATAATAGAAAAAATTAAAACTACTGACAATATCTATTCAGCCACAGAAAAAACTCAGAATGCAATAAATTATATAAATGGGAATTTGCATGTAAATAATTTACCTTTAGCATTATAATATTTTATAAAAAAAGTTGATAGAATGTATACAAAGAAAGAAAGATATCCTAAATGTTATGGTTTGTTCTGCTGAACAAAGAAGTTCAACAATGCTGAAATTCTCTGCAGAGGTTACTGATTGGATGGTATGTTTTCTCTCACATGAAGAAGCCAGGCATTGTCATTAAAATAAGAGTGGAAAAGAGGAGGGGAAATAAGAAAAGTATTTTAATCAAACAGCCTGTGCTTCTCCAAAACCAGTGTAACACGTAATCCGTGTACTGCGTAAAAAAAACAAACTCTGGATTTAGATTCTTTCTTTCTGTGTCTGTCTTGTTTCTTCTTTGCATATGTTTTACAGAAATCTGTTATTTAATTTTATATTGTACATGCAAAGACGCTTTCAGCGTAACCCTTTTTAATTGGTCTTATCAAATGAAATCGTGGTCATGCAAGTTTAAGAGATTCTGTTCAGCAAACATCTGCAAACGGTATTCAGAGCTACAGTATAAAATTTCCTTTGAGTTTCTTCTATAGCTTTTATGTCTCAATTTTTTATCCAGACTTTGTTTTTTGAAAAAAATCAAGATAACCTGTATAAACAACTCGATTCTACAGAACTGTAGAATTTTGTTTTACAAAGCAGGTATAAGGAGTATAAACATCTGTAAGTTAATAGTCTTTTATTGCTTCGTGAAGGGGAGAGTACGGGGACAGCGTAAGAGATTTACAACCTTGGAGTTTCCCATGACAATGCTGCAGAGTGCAGGTACCTGGTTCAGTATATTCCTCGTGTACAGACAGCACAGAGTTATCAAAACTCTTTCTATGGAGATAAAGAGCTGGATTAAGATATCCTAGTCCATCCTGGTACCCTCTGGCAGTGTAATTAGACAGTAAAAGTTTCATACTGCCTGATACCATTGGGGTGCAAACCAGGTTATAGATTCAGGACCTGGTCCTTGGTCAACATATAAAACTTACAGTCACTCTAGATAGATGGATTATTTAAATATGTGTCAGTGTAGATATCTGTATTATGGATTTATATACATCAAATGTATACATTCCTGAAAGCAGTCTTGGCAAGGACTGGCAAGGATATAAGTCAGCTACAAAAAAAGAGAGCTATTAAGGCTACAGAATGGAAACAAGGAAGAAGGATTCTGTGTAGTTCTTAAAGAAAGATTCTGATCTCAATTGGAAACCTGTTATGAATGCAAATGAATTATTTAACAAATTCTTTATTAGTCATTATTATTAGCGACCTTTCCAGGATCCATTCCATGCTCATGACTGTATGGTATAATCATAAACAATAATACAAGGGAAATACTTTAAAGAGTAAATTGTTCACCTCCACCAACATTGTCCTAAAAGAAAAAGAAATATTGATAGTGACAGGAACATCTTTCTCAGGAGAGACCCAGATGATTTGCTGCCCAGTGCATTTTTAGGAAGTGACCAGGTATTTATCAGTCCAAAAACAGAAACACAAGCCCATCTATGCTGGTCTTTAACACCAGTTAAATGAGAGCAAACAGGCTTCATTTTAACGACTCTGTAACTATCCAAAATGTTCAGTTTTGTTGTACTTACTGCCTAAAAAGGAAGCCTAGTTTAGACTTTTCCCTTGAAAACAACCTGGGTTATTTAGAAATGACTCAAACAGCATAGGCTAATCTAAAATACTAAGGGATCTGCTATTTCCATAATTTTAGAAACAGTTCAATCAAAATCAAAGTTTTGCTCTATTTTTTCAGTCACAAATTAGAATGAAAATATCAGTTGATGATGATATCAATTCTTTCAGTTGCTAACCAAGATTCTGGGTGAGTATTCTGGCAAGACTTCCACCTGCACTACTTATTAATGCATAACCTTTTTATATAATACAAACATTGTACAGTAAAGCCCACCATTTCATATATGCTTACCATCTTGAATGTTTTGACTAAGGATCTGAGAGTGGAGCTCCTCCAGGCTAATTCCCAGGCATTTACAAATTTCCTCTGTGCTGTAAGGCTCAGGATGTAATACCTCCTCGACAATGGTCAGCATTTCCTCTAGGCTAACTCCTAGCTTGGTTTGCACATCATGGAGCCTCAACATTTTTTTCCAGTCCAAGCCTTTTGACTTTGAGAGAAGCTGAAATTAAACAAACAAACAAACAAACAGAAAATATTGTACTTCCCTGTTTCGAACAATTAATTATCTGTAAATACCTTTAGGGCCCATTTTCTCTTCTCACTTCTTAATTGGGAACCATCAGAAACTTTCTATCAGTATGCAGCAGGCAATCATATTTATTTATAAAAGGTCTGTGAATGACAGCTATTCTTCCCTCAAATCAGATACTGTCTGTAAAAATCCTACTGGCATTATTTGTGTGGAATCAAATAAATGATTTATCCTTTTCCATGAGCTTTGTTACTTCAAGCACTTACTTACCTTTTACAATCCCATCTGGACAACTGCTTGTAAAAATGCTGTGATATTGTAACACTAACAGTCCTTAAAAAGTCTATTTCTGTACCATTAGCATTCACTCTAACATTTAAATCTCAGTTTGACCTTTCCAATATGCTCCTGGAATTTTCTGATGAACGCTGAGGTTGTCATTAAAACCCTTGCTCATAATAGCCTTAAAAATATGAAAGTGATCATAAGATTTGTTTGGAGAATAACTGTAACCTTTCTCAATCTCTAGAGTTTAAGGTACATTTTAAGTACCTTCTTTTAATATCCAATTTAAAGGGACTTTTGAGCCTTTACAGGAACATTACGATGTGTTGGTCAGAATCTGTTCCATTCCTACATGGTTGCTGTGAGGTTAATTAGTTATAGATGCATCTGCTTTCCTCATTGCTGGCAATGATATCGTGCTCTGTGGATCTTTGTGATGTTTTGGCAATTGACAGTAGTTACTTCAACACCAGAATCCTGAAAGGCAATATGCCAAACAGGCTTTTCCCTGGAAAGTTGTTGTATGTGTTGATGCTCTCACGTGCCTAATGAAAATGGTTGAGCAAAGCAGCTTTCCTCACAAGGGGAAATATTTTTGATGTTATGAATTATGGAAGAATATTAAGTGGTCGCTCTGGGATCCTACTGACACATCAGCTTTAATTTCAACAGATTGCTGCAAAGCGAGACACAGATTGGCAGGGACACACCACTGTCGCTTCACTGTGTTCATAAGCACATGGCTCATCTCCAGTTCTGCACCATTTAAATTGAGATTAAAATTTCCAAGTATGCCAGATCAGGCTGTATGTTTGCAAAGACTTTAAACCAGTGCAGCAAGATCAGAGAGTGAAATCCTTTTTCAAGGTTCCAACCTCTCATCAACGGGGCCAAGATTTCACCCAGTGTGTTTTGTTACTCTTTTCAATAAGCGCTGGTTTTGAGCGAGATTCGTTTGAAATCATTTGTGTCTTGATTCAGCAAAGCCACTTAACTTCCTGGTTAAAAAAGTCATGGGATTTACATACATGTCTGAAATGTATTTGCTTTGTTCTGTGCAAAGTTACAGCATGAAATTTAGGCAGAAGATCCACTGCCCAACTATCTGGCGTAGATTCTCACTCTTCTCCAACAGTGCCTTTGCAGAGGCTACTCCAGTTTTGCTTTATTACAGTATCTAAAAATTAACTACTTTTGGTGCCATCTAGTGACTTGCTGAGATTTATGTGAGGCTCAGCAGAGCAGAACAAACAAAATCCAATCAAAATCCTAATCATATAACTCTGTCGCCATTTAAACATAATTTTCTCTGTTCAATGGTAGGGAAAGAAGCAGTACTGTTTAGTGGCTAATGCAGAAATCAGGGAGAGAAATTTTCTTGTAAAAGAGTGATTAAGTCACTTCTGGTCTCTTTTTCAAAGGCCTTGAGTACCTAGAACTCCACAGCCTTTATGTAACTTTATTTTAGCTTACTTACTGGTAAGTTAGAATAACAATTATTGCTTCATTTTACTTAAATACTTAAATATTTTGTATGGTGGTGCACCTTTGTGTCATGTTTTTAGATCTGCTCCAAGGTGCTAAATGAATGGAAATGTTTTTCCTTGTGCTTTAATCCTAATAGTCAGCATCCCCTAGACTTTACTACCAGAAATTAAACAGAACTAGGAATTTATAAACAATAATGTTCTATAAGGCAACGAAAATTCTCCTACTTCCTTTTTGAATAAATAATCCCCTGCAGAAATATACCACATGCATTGTCACATCTGTTCCCATTTCTGTACTTCAAGGGAGATGCTGTATTTCAGGTGAGCCAACTAGGCTGGGGTTTTACAGGTCAAATGTTCCAAATGGAAACCGACCCTCTTGGGCCATTGGGCACAGCTTTGCTGCAAAGGTCTGTCCTGATTCCAGCAAAGCTTCTATTCTAACAGCACTGGGAAAAATGTTATGGGCAAACAGAAATGGTTTTTGAAAAGTCTAGCTGCAGCAGCTCACATTGTAATGGACACAGAACAGAAAAGGAGAAAAAGAATCCCATCTCTTTAATGTACAAAAGTAATCCCAATACTGCTTCCACAGTTGGATATTTTCTTCATGATCTCTGACTAGATGGATTAAATATGTGGACATCATGCAGCTGGCTCTTAACTGCCAGGATATAGCATCTGTGGGCTTTATTGTCCTTTATTGTTCAACAGGCACACTGGAGCACTGTAAGTAACTGAGAGGAAAACATACTTGGTAAACGATGGGACAAATATAAATAAAAGAAAGTCTGACTAGGAATAAGTCCAGAAATACTTCTGTAGCAACATCACTTTCTTACACATTACATTTCTACAATGCCATCTGAGCATCTTTCCACATTTAACAACCACTAGTTGGTGAACTCTATGGCATTCCAGTTGCAGACATTCTTGGCACAGGCTCCAGCTGACAGAGGAGGGAACCACACACAGCGAGCGGGGCCGAGCGCGGCGCTCCCCAACGCTCTGCAGCACCTGCCGCGTGAGGCTTCGCAAGGATGAGGTACAAGGTCATTTTCTTTGGAATTGTGAGTGCTCTGCAGAATTTAAGTGTCTTTAAACACACAGAGTGCAAGAAAGCACTCAGAGGCTGCTACAAGAATAGAGAAAGGGATGAAAAAAAGAACTGAGAACAAGAATGACTCTCCAGAAGGGAAGGAAAAGGAACAGAATCTAAGAAATATAATTTTGGGAGGATGATCAAGAGTTCACTTGGTGTAGGACAGACTGATATCAAAATGTTTTACATTACTGCCAAAAGGAATATATTGTGTTGGCATCTTTACTTACATAGAGCTTTCTGCAAGCAGTATGAAATTCTAGAATTACCTAAAGCAGAAAGGGGGGAAAAAGCCTATCCTAAGGCACTTACAATGAGAATTTCTTTTAAAGCATTATTCTAAGGCCCAGCATGTTATTTCATAGTTCCATTAGCTTAATGGTGCTTAAAAGACTTCCCTGTTTCCACTTACATACCTGCCCTCCTTCACCCCACTGTGACCTCTTCCTAAAGACACTCTTTTCCTGGCTCAACGTGTTTTTATAGTGTGTTCAACTTTCCATCTGGGTAGCATATGTTTAAAAACAGACAGGTGTATGTTGTTAGTCTCCTTACAATCAAGCATCTGCTAAAAGTACCTTTTTAGAGATTGCATCATAGCTGACAGGAATGTCAAAAAAAAAAATCTTTCCTTACTACCTTTTTAGTTTACTGCACAGGACTAATAATTTAAAGCACTTTAGAAAGCTGTGATTCAGGTCACAAAATCTGGTATATGGAACAATACTTCAAAAGCTCTTACAGCTTAATGCACTCATTGTTGCACTTTGCCTTCTAGAATAGATCATCTGTGAAGGTTCTCTATTTCTTATGCAAAAAACCAAATTTCCAAAAGAAGCTCTTCCTAAAAAACACATATTTAGTGAAGTAGCTATCCTAAATTAGAAGTCTATCAGTTATACCAGAACTATCATATAGGCAGGTCCTTATATTTGTGGCATAAGAATCTTTTTATTAACTTCAGTGACAACAGCTTTAACTATGGTCATTGGTGCTATTAGTTTTACCTCATCTTATATACAACTGAAATGCAGCTATTTTTTTTATACTTGAGTTTACAGCCCATTGAAAAAGTCATCTGAGGTTTAGCTTCCCTCCTCGAAAAATATCTCAACACATTATTTCATAATACATTTTGTCAGTATCTGATCATGTCTTCTACTATTTTTTTCACTAACTAAAACATAAAAGAAATTACTGTTTTATAGAATCATGATGCCAACAGATGTTCAAAGTACTTCTGAATATTCATCAGATATTGGCCAAATGTTTTGTGGCAAGGAATTCCATGCTGGTTTTCAAAACTTTCTTCTAGACTTTGTCACCCAAATTCTGTTCTTTCACACAGCACTCTATGCTGGGAATAACTCCAGTGAATCTTTATGCTTACTCCTCATTTACTCTAATCAAAGAAAAATGCACTGTCTTCCCATAAAAAACTCAAATTATGCCCTACATCCACATATTCCTGAACGTACAAAATCCAGAATTGAAGCAGAATTTAGATTTTTTCCATACAATTTCCATACATTTTAGAGACAATGTCAAGCTGTAAACTGGCAGTACAATGTAAATGTTGGGGTTTGATTCAAGCCTCTTTTTTAACTTTACACTGACATACATGCTGCTATTCAGCATTTCCAATATTACTTCCAGGCCTCCAACTAGTAGCTTTGATGTTCTCTAAATCCTAGAAAATACACTGCTGTTGCCATATATACATATAAACATGTGACCATACTGATTGCTTTCCATTATTTGTCATTATGCAACTTTAATTAGAAACAGTCTATCTTATTAAGTGAGAATATTTTTTTCTGAAAAACAGACTTATTTCCTCCACTGAAATATAATACAAAATAAATTTAATAGAACTAAATCACATAATCTTCTATATAAGGACACAATCCTTGGACTTCCATTAAGCTCAGCAGGAGTTCTGCTCCTGCAGATGGAGGTGTCTGGTTCTGGAAAGAAAAATTATACTTAAAGTAGCACCTAACCAGGTGTTAAAGACACAACTGGTCAGCAGTGGAAAAAAGCACATATTTAGATGAAGGTTTCATTAGAGTTTGACATAAGCCATGCCTTACCTTTGTAGCCAGCCGACACTCCATTACCCTAATATTGTAATGAGAAGTTGCTGCTTTATTCATTTCAACACAACTGTTTGCAATAACAAACGCTGCTCCACTTGGAAGTCTAACATCAGTTGCCCTCAGTGGATTGAACTCTATCAGCTTGGCCTATTGAAAGAAAAATGAATGGTTAGTTTTAATTTACTACTAGCTAACAGAGCACTTAGTTCTATAAATCAAATGCAAATTTGCATGTTTTTTCTCTTGAAAATCCAGAGACAGTTAAGGACAGAAAGCTGACATGAAACAGTGAGAAAAGAGGTTTAACCTCATTGGTCAAGTTACACATACATTTCAAACCTTTCCCTGTAGCTGGATTTTAAAATGTTTCCATTAAGTCTTTGGGTTTTTTCAGCATTTCACAGAACCCCACCCAACCTATTTTTCTTGCCTGTTTAAGACAACAGTTTTTCTTTGATCTACAGAAAAGTAGCAGGCCTGGCTGAAGCTAATGTGCCTGCTACTAAAACAAGGGGCTTTGCATTCCCTGCCCCTTCATCAATGTCCATCTCCCCCTCAGTCTTCTGATTTTCCACTACATCAAGATTAGTTCACTGAGGTACAGGATAGTACCAACATTTTAGGACTCACTGGAGACACTGATCATGGCACATATGGACAATCAGAGAAGTTAAAACTACGTATAAAAATGTAGTTACTGTCTCCTTTCTGACATAAGAGACTGCCTTGCCTCACAGATGCTTACATAGGCTGCGTAAGATGTTCCCAACATTTGTGACCTTTTCATGGAACAAGCTAGGCATCCATTAATTAAATAATTCAGGATGTAATGTAATCAAGAGATTAAATTCACATCTGGTTTTTCATTGGGATAAGTTGTAAATCATGTGCCCTGCTTTGGCTTCTTAGAATAGACTGTAACTCTGCAAGCAGGGACGTCTTACTGGCTTTGGCATTGTTCACCCCCAGAGAGTTCCTTGAGCAGCTCGAGTGCTAAATAAACAATGACAAATCTGCTTGTACATTATGTACAGCATGTGTGTTACTCCCTGCCATTGAGATTCTGGACCACACCACAGAGCCACTATCAAGACAGACAGACTTGCTTACATTTAAATATACCCTTTAAGAACTGCTGCATTAGATCAGAATGTACCCCTAAGCTGGTCTAGTGTCCTGATTCCAACAGTAGCCATAAATGGCTATTTAGGGGGAATTAAAAATAGGATATACACAAAACAATCTTTTTTGGGGGTATATTTTTCTAGCTTCCCATAAGCAAAGATTACAGTGGTTATTCTTACACTGGAAGAAACATCCAACTATTATGTTTAATAGCTACAAATAGGCTAATACTCTAATAGTGTATCCAAGAAGGTCTTTTTTGAACCCTTTTAAAACTTCTGCCTTCCACAATGTACGGTATTTCTCAATTTAACAATGAATGTTTTGGAAAAAAAACCCCAAACTTCCTTGTTTGTTTTTAACAAGCTGCTTGCTAATGTCATTGTGTTTCTATTAGTTCTTCAGTTATGAAAAGCATTGCACTGAATTCTCCATTTACCTTCTCTTTACTCATTTAGGGGTTTTACAAAGCTTCAAAGTATCACCCCTCTAATCTTCTTGTTTTCCAAGCTGAAAAGCTTTAAATTATTCAGTCAGTGCTCATATAAAATAATAGCTTTGATCAACTTCAGTGTCCTTTACTGTACTTTTCTCATTCTAGTATATTTTTTTAAGATGGGAGGCCAGAACTGCATTCAGCTGCAAGTAAACTGAAGCAAGGATATTTTCTGGTTTGTTCACAATTTCTTCTCTAATCTTTTCTAACATTTTGTCTTTTTAATCACCACCTCTATATATTAGAAAAGCTTCCACTTACATGATCATCTGTGTGCATGCCAACAATATATCATCATTCATGTAGCTGTGTTTTTACTGCTAACAGTATAAAAATGTAGGGAAGGTGCAGAGCAAGTGCAGGTGATGTGACACTGAAAACACATGTGTCTCATGATGGCATTAAATGTTTGGTGTAATTCTAGGAATTAGTTTTATTCTGTGTAAGCTCATCCAAGATATGGCACTAAGGAACAAAAGCTGTAGAGATATAATACCACAATCATAAGGAAAGTAAAAGTTTTTGTGAAAGGCTCCATCAATTTCAATAAAAGTGCTTTGACAGGTTTGAGGTTGAAACAGTCACAGTCCTGTGCATTTTCTGGGACAGGGATGAACTCCACTGCAGATTCCACTGCAAGCACTCAGGCATAACTTGGCAGGTCCTGTTTATCATAGCTAGTCCACCTTCTGTCACCACGTTTAAAACAGCTAAATGCCTTCTACCTCAGAATCCAGCCACAGAATTGTCTGGAATTAGCAAAACTAGTGAAAAAAAGTCTCCATTGTCTTTGCAACTGAACCTGGCAAAACATCCTAGAACTGTTTGGTTATAAGAATTTTCAAGAAAGCATTTTTGTAATAATTATCCCATTTTCACTGAATACAAGGCATGCCGACCATTCAGACTTCATTATATGGGAAACATTCTGAGTTCAGTGATGAATTAGCCAAATAATGTGGAACCTGGTGCTCTTCCAGAGTACATCTTTTCCTACATCTTTTCCTTCCTCCTTGCCATTTCTCATTTTCCCCATCTTATTCAAACTTGTCATACTCAATTGTACACAAGTTTATACATTTAATTCCCATTTCATTTGTACACCAGTGGTGCTTATACTGCTTACTGAGGTATGCCAGTTTCTCGTCTTATCTTTCTGCCAGACACCTGTGAAGGTATTTTTTGTTTCCATAAACCACTATTATGGTGTTAGTTTAGATTACAAATATCCACATACAGTTCCTTCTTCTGCCAGAAAAGAGATTGACTGGTCCATCCCTCCACCTTCTGTGCCAATGTAACGTTCGCTCTTTGTGCAAATTTCTGCAAGTTCCACCTGAAAAAATATTAACATGTGAACCTTCAGCCAGGGTTAAGGATGGTACTTTTATTCTGTTTACATCATATGAACTAGTGGGAAAACAAAGGAAATAAGGACAGAATTCTGAAACCACTGTCTCTCACACATCAAGTGGTATAAGCTGGTATCAACCAGGATGGCCCCTTTTCCCTTTTATTCTGTAGCAAAAGAGAATCAACTATTCAGTCTCCACAAGACCCACCATAGCCAGATGCTTTTAAGAGTATCCTTCTTTAGATGCTTAACTCTTGTAGCTGTCTTCCTCCCACCTTTCTTGTTTACTTCAAACCCTTCCATCTCAATAGCCAGTATTTTGTTATTTAGTTTAATCCACCTACATATGCAACTCAGTAGCTTACAGAAAAATGCCAAGTTGTTACTCTATACTATTTTAATGCACTGACTCCACAATCAGAAATACTCAGAAACCTTTTCTCCCTGTAAATATTCTAATCAGTGGTGCTTGTCATTTCTCCTTGAGATACTGTACTCTGCTTACATTGTTTATCTGAACTAATTCATAGCTATATGTGATGTGCATTCTTTTGTGACATTTTGGGCATATCTTTGTGCATTCTGATACTTGCAGGTCAGAGGATACTATGGGAGAGTGGGATATCATTGTCATAACTGTCAAAAATAATAATTTACAGTAAAGCTTTCAGCTATCAGGCCAAGTCAAAACAAAACACAAGAGAACCCTTGGAGAATGGTCAAAGAACACAGACTAGTCAAAAAGAAGTGGGTCAAAAGGCAAGTATCCCTGTCCACCTATTATGAACCTGACCTGTTTGTTTTTCTAAGCACAAGGTGACCACAGGGAAGATGGGAAAAGAACTTTAGAAAAGCGGTTTTCCAGGCTGTTGGCAAAGTCAGATTCAGATTCCACACTAAGGATGTAGCATTACAGGACTGAATCAAGCTAAGCAGCAAGACAGGGACATTAGCCAGCACACAGCTGTAAAAGGCAGCAGACAGAGGCAGTAAATCACCATGCTGAGAGAGAGGTATGTGCAGGGTGCCTGCCTGCTCGCTCGCTCAAGGTCTGTAATGGCACCACAGACAAAGCTGTAAAATTGGTGCTTAGATGAATGTAATCAGGCTGAACTGTTTGCAAGTGCAGTAACAACCAATTTATTCAGCTCACAGTGCCCAATAAGCCTTGGGCTGATAAGCAGAAAGTATCAAAAGAACATTAACAAAGTTACTCTAAAACTATGCAAAGTGGATCTCTTTGAATCCAACATGGTAAATGACTTCTTACTAGAAAAAGACCATTAATGAGAGAACATTGAAAGTGCAATCACTAAAATTACTCTCCTTTTCTGTGCCGCCTTTCCTTTGTGTATTTTAAAGATGAGCTGAAGTAGAGATAATGTTTTCCTTTCTGGAGATAAAATTTTTCTTGAGAAAGTATAGAAACATCATGCATTTTGATGCGCTTTTTTTTTAAAAAAAGCTATCTCCCAGGTTCATCAAAATTCAGTTTTCCTCCCTTGTCCCACATCCACTCCAAGAAGTCTCATTTCCAATTTGAACCTCAGACCTCTTTATGCCATGGATGAAAGTGTAACATCCAATCACCATGTCTCTGCTCCACTCTAAGTTGGAAATGATTCTGAGTGAAATGCTAATGAATGTAATGATGCTTTTTTCCCATTTAATACTAAAATAGTCAACTACAGCTCCACAGAAAAGACCAAATCTCCACACACAGCAGTCTCTAGGTGCTCACTCTATACATGTGAAGGCATGCCTATTTACAAACATGTTGCTGGGCTGTGGGAATGGCTGCATGTTTCAGCCAGTTCTGCTGAACCTGCCGTTCCTCCCTCTGAGAACACAGCAATACCACATCCCTAATTTTTGTTGCCACTGGCAAGAGATATCAGGAGTTCAATATTTCTCACTGGCCGAGAAGACCATGCCAGCTGACAGGTCATGGACACTTAAACAGCCACAGGAGCTGTGGCTGTGCAAACCTGGCCTGAAGTACAGCTCCTGGGGTACTCACAATGTACACTCCACTCGTGGGCACAGCTGCCTGAGGTATTACTTCATCTGCAACTGCCAGATAAAGCTTTGCAAAGTCAGAAATGAAGCATTTCACCCTTCACTTAGTCTGGCTGCATCTCTATCTCCACATACGCATCAGCTACCACTTGATTGCTTAAATTGTTTAGACTTTATGAGCCTGGGCTTATTAAATAAATATCAGAAGTCTTGCAGAGGAGGAATGTTAACAATTAGGACAGTGCCACTCCCCTGTCCCTGCACTGGTGAATTGTGCCTGGTTCAGCCGGGCCTCGCTCCGTCCTGGCTCACCAGCTGTCCAGCTGCGTACGCCCGGCTCGCAGCGCTGCTCCAGCTTGAGCAACTTCTGTTTTGAAACTGAGCGAGGATTGGCAGGACCACCAAGTAGTAACTGGCAAGGGTTGCGAAGAACCCTCTCCACAAGACAGCCCAAGGCATCCCTGAAATATTATTTGGTTTCTAATTTAAACAGGCCCTTGCTGACACAGGCTGGCCTTCTAATACGGGGATGAGAAGCATGTGAATGGAGAGGAAATCGTCTGTATAGAGAGCAGTTTCTACTTACTATTGAGACAAATGGGCAAATGTTTGACTTTTTGCTAAAATGAGCGAAAGGGCAAAGTTTCATTGGAAGCTAATATGAAGACTAAACTGAAGAGCCTTGTGTACATATTTGATACTTGGAAAAGGATGGTCATACGACTGAAACAGTGAACCGAATGTCAGGAGGTCTGGGCTCAATTTCTAGCTCCACATTAGTTTCTCGTGATTCAGAGAAAGTCTCTTTAATTCATCATGGTTTCATTTCCTCAGTACAATGAGGAGTATCTTCCCCTCTTCATAATTAGTAATTGCTACTTGGGATTCTTAGATGATAATGCTGTAAATATGTGTGACTTCATTACTAGAAACTGAAAAAAACCACATTTTACTACCCAAGTTCTTAGAGTTTAGGCTTCTCTAAGAAAATACCTCTAAGGAAAAAAAATCTGTGAGAACTATGTAATAAAAGGAAATAACTTTTGCCTATCTCAGAGCAATGCCTTGTTTCCATTCAACTTTAAACACTCAGAAGCTCTTTAGGGCAAGGACTGTTTGAATCATCTGTATAAATGTTATTTATATCTCTGCAGTGTACGCCTGACCTGTTAAAACACAGAGCTTCTTGGATCCCAGATTTCACTGCACAATTTGGCAACATCTCAGATGTATGTCTGAGCAACACCTAGGCATGCAACACCTTCCTTCTGGATGCACTGCAGTTCTTGCAGAGAAGTAACTCAGAGCATTCTCACGGCCACATTTAGGGGGACTGTACCCCAGACTACACCACAGCATCACCTGGCAGGTAGGTAGGTCAGAGGGGGCCAGACGCTCCTTGGGGGCTTAAGAGTGCAACTGTTATGCAGATAAAATAAACAATGTTGTCCCTGTGAAGTTGTGCAGGAGTCCTAGGACAGGCTTTCTCACTGAACAAGGTGAAAGCAGGCATTTGCTCCTCGTGAAGAACCACGAGAAATACACAGAATAAACCCATCTGCACGTAGACTCCACTTGCATCCCACGTATTCTGATTCACATGACAGATCACTTTGAGCCAACCACAAAACATAACTAGTTCTACTCACCCAAGGCTCATTAGCATGCTTTTCCATCCCTAAAGCAGTATTTCAAAAACACTAGTAAATCATAATTTAAGTCTTCATAGAGTTTCACATAGTTTACTTTAAAAGCATTCCTATAAGGCTGCTGTTATCTTCAATTTAGAGACAGCACAGATATTTATATGGTTTGTTCAAAGTCATGTGAATCAGTCACAAAGCTGAAAAGAGAATTCAGAAACCTCCCTATTTCCAGTATTGTGGCTTATTTCTCTAAAGAATATGGTCTCTGGGAAACCATTGCAGGGTGGATTTAAAATCCTATTAATAATATGATGGTAATGAAAAGTGGAACAAAAAGATACTAAAATCCAAGCTAAAATGAGTTTGAATAGTAGCAATATGATTCTAGAAAAAGAATTATTTAATCAGATGAATTAAAAATTTCCTTACCTCAACTATTCTGAGATCCACATATGCTACTGCCCTCTGAATTTCTGTATTATTGTTCTAGGACGTTGTTCCAACAGGACTAACTAGACCAGGTCATCATTTGTGTACAGTAACTATCACGCAGACAGTAAGTCCTAAGCTGTCATCTACACTATTAAACAAGCAAAATGATACATGTAAAATAGTATTTCAAAAAGCTCAAACAGCAGGAGATGTTTCCTTTGATCTCACCCCCTGTGAAAAAAACAGCCCAACAAACCAGTGCATATAATCACAGAACATCCTGAGTTGGAAGGGACCCCCAAGGATCATCAAGTCCTGCTCCTGGCCCTGCACAGGACAATCCCCAGAATCCCACCATGTGCCCATGAGTAAGGGATTGTCAGCATAAAAAATTCATTAAAAGACTTGAGTCAGAATAAATATATAAAGTATATTAAGATAAAAGCAGCCTTTGTAGGTCAAACCAATGCCACATCTAGTCTTGTATCTTGTACCTGAAAGTGGGCTCATAGTATGAACCAGAGGCCAAGTACAGCTGGTATTTCTCCAGGACTTTATTTTTTATTTCTAGGCTGAATATGAATTCTGCACCCTTAGGTGCACAACAGTGGATTTCTTATACATGAATTTGTCCAGGCTCCCTTTTAACTCATTGACAATTTTAACATGTAGATCATCCAGTAACAAGGACTTCTACAACTTGTCAGGTGAAGAGCTGTCTCCTTTTGTTGATTATTAACATGCCCCTGACTGGCTTCATTCCATACCTTCTGGCTCTTACCATTTGAGGGGCAATGAACAATTGATTCCTATCCACTCCATCAATTACAGTCTTTATTTTATGGATCTCTATCACTTTCTCCTTTAAGTGATTTCTTCCAAAGAGTCCTAACATACTTTTATGGGGGTCGTTCTGTACCTTTAATCATCCATGCGGCTTCTTCCTAAATCTTTGTCAGTTTAACTACCTTGGTTGGTAAGAAAGAGAAAGGCAAACTTACAGCTTTTTTTAGTCTACCTTAGAGAAAATGTCACTGTATTATTTGCTGCTTTAATGTGACAAATGAGCCACATAAAATGTGTGTTAATTACTGTTGGCATAAACATATCGTAATGCAACCTCATCCCGTTCAGCACTAC
The DNA here is from genome assembly GCF_036250125.1 of Pseudopipra pipra. NCBI lineage: Eukaryota > Metazoa > Chordata > Aves > Passeriformes > Pipridae > Pseudopipra > Pseudopipra pipra. The sequence goes on along the minus strand of NC_087560.1, from coordinate 10,725,627 downwards.
TATTCCACCACTGTCACTGAGGTGACAGGAGAGATTATGTGACCACGTCTGACCCTCCTGTGCAAAGTCCCTTTGTTTAAACCTGCTTAGGCAGTGCATGGTTGAAGCAAACTGTTCCCTTGTGCTGACTGTAGGGAGGGCTGTGAAAATGAGCACCAGTAAGCAGGGAGCTGGCGTGGAGACTGCAAAGATCTGCAGTTAGTTCAGCAGTGCCCTGAGCTGGTTTGTACACTCGGCCTGTTCAGCCTCGGAGCGCAGCAGAGGGATGAGCGTAACGTGACAGCAGGAGTAGCTGGTAGGTGAGTTAAACCTTGGAGTCTCCCTGGTGATCTGTCAAGAAACACTAAATATTGCAGCTCTTGAATGCCAGACCCAGTATCATCCACGCAAACAGCACTTTTATAGCTGTTGGCAAGTCCACATGCCAGGTTGGCTGAGCTTCCATGGGAGATGTTTAGTATCAATGAGTTTCATGATATATTAACAGGGTTTTTTTGTTGTTTATCCAGCAAAAAATGATACAACATTATTAAATGAGAATATCCATAATTAAAACACTACAAAGCCACATTTCAAGGAGTAGAATATCAGTGCATACAACTGACTAGCAAGCAATTAAGCATTAAGAAATTTATGTGAATTAATTACTTAAGGAAGCTGCTCTGAGGTTTTAGACAACTTTAGTTCGAGGACTTGGAAAAATCTGAAACTAACAATGTTCACAATGTAATTTTTTAGGCTGTTCTTTTTCAGTAGCTTAATTCTAAAGTCTGTTCAGAATGTATCCTATTGCAGAAGGCAGTACTTACCAGTTCATCTAGCAGGCAACTGACCCCCACGTGCAGACCTAGGCTAGCTTTTGATCTAAGAGCTCTACTAACTACCTCTGCTTTTTGTTTGAAACAATTTAAGGTTCTCCCTGATAAGGAGCAAGTCAATCTTGGGTTACAAAGAAAGAAATTACTACCACTTAAATCTGTTTTATCTTTGAGCCACAAGATTTCCTATCCAGCATGCAGAAAGTCTAATCTGGGAAATCATATTAGTGGAGATATAATTTAGTCTGACAAAGAAGGGTTGTGATTTTTTATTATTAGTTGCCTTATGTGTAGTTACTCTAGATGGAGAGATTTCTTGTAATAAGAACTCATCAGTAGCTCTGCATCATGTTACCTTGTTTGGGATTTTTAATGGAAAAAGCGGGTTTTCAGTAAAATGATACTTTTCATTAGAATGTATTTTTCTCTGCTTGTTTATGTTTCAATATGAAACACCTCAAATTCAGGTTTCGATTTACAACTGAGTATTTTTGGTCTTTCAAGTTGAAGAACTGATAAATTATGATCCACCAATGTAGCTCATTTGATTCTCTCTTGCCTCATCATTTATTTTACTTTCTCTCAGTTTTATATTATTGATAATGAACATGAGGGCCTTAATGTACAAAGGTATTTGGGAATCTGAGAAATAAGGAAAGTGAACAGATGATCACTTACTTATAAAAAATGTCCTAAAAATAGAAACCTAAAGAATTATCTGAGTGAGAACAGCTAAGGAAGTTTCACCTTTAATAGTCCCCTTGCTCATAAAGAGGCCAAGGGCCAACTGCTCAGATTTTCACTCATGCAATAATGGGTCTGGACAGTGTGTAAACTGTGACAGAATTTGTCCCTATATAACTGTCACTGTCAATATGTTCCAAACCAGGGATCAATCCCCTTCAATCTCACATAGCCCTTTAAAGAAGCAAACTTGTGTAAGATTAAACCCCTTAAAAGAGTAAGACAATTAGTGAGTAGGAGACAGGCAAATATTTGTTAGTAAAACAGAATTAGTGTTGCTTAGTATTTTTTTGGAACAGCTCACCCTACATTACACAGAAACTTGATATATACAAATCCAGAATGACAGCAGCCAAAATAAAGCAATCTTCTCCATAGAATGATAGTATTAAATTACATCTGCCTCAGTGGTTTAATGGAAGTTCATTTTGGCCAAAGTTCAGTGTGCTACATTTTCTACATATCACAATGCAATAGTAATGATAACTAATCTTTAGAATAATAAAAAAATTCTTCCTGTATTAAACTTTATTATTCATGAAGGGAAGCTCCATGAAGAAAATAAATTTGTGAATATAATTTTTTTAAGCATTGTCATTTCCAGTGTTCTAAAAGTCTCTCCAGCATGCACATTTAAGTAACTGGAGTATTTAAATATCTATTCAGTCAAAAGTCCTGTGCATACACTTACTGTCCCTATATAAATACAGTAATGGTTCCCCAATGAACATTTTGGTCAGTTTAATCTACAAAGTCAGACTCAGTCTGATGCTTTCCTTTACAACAAATAATGTTGGTAATTTAATGGCAAATGTAGTGTTGATTTTCTGTGAAATTCTACACAGTTTCGTTCACAATACACAAAACTGAAAACGAATGAGAAACATTTATAAATAAAGACAAGTATTTTACAGGAAGAAGAAAACATTCTCCATCACTTAAGGCAAATTTAAACTCTAGTTACATGGTGGTATTTTTTTTCCAAGCTGGGCACATTTTATATACATATATATAGGTACAAAAATAACTTCTGAAATATAAGACACTGTGTTTCATTTATTAAGGTATAAAATGATGGCCAAATTTTGAGGTTATTTTTATCACCAGGAATGTCTTTATTTTTAATATCTGGTCTTGACTAGGAATAGATTGCTGAAAGTTACCATCTGCTTCCAGTTTGCACATAAAATCCCAATTAGCTAAACTTCATATATGTTTTGCAAGGTAATTACACTTTTTTCCAAAATGGGGAAATATTTGTCAGATAGTATCTGGATGTCTTCATAAGCACAGCAATCTTAGCTTGACTTTGTCTGCCCTCTAACATGCTCAAATAGAAGGTTATCAATTTGGTTGATGAGAGATTATGGCCTTTGATTACCACTGCTCCAAAGTACTCTGTTTCCTCTTGATTACAAACATACATAGTCAAACGTAACAAGTTAAAGAGCCCTGTTTTTTCAATTCCACAGGGAGAACGGGACTTCAGTACTTCTCAGTAATGTCGTGGGTTTCTGTGGCTGGGTTTTGGTAGCAGAGGGGGGCTACAGGGGTGGCTTGTGTTAGAAGCTGCTGGAAGCTTCCCCTGTTCTGTGGAGCCCATGCCAGCTGGCTCCAGGATAGATTTCCTGCCCCTGGCCAAGGCCGAGACAATTAGGAGTAATAGTAACACCTCTGTGATAACATGGTTAGAAAAGAAGATTGTTGCGCAGAAGAAATTCCAGCCAGGGAAGAGCGACTGAGAACATGAGACCCCAAGGTCAGTGCAGAAGGAGCAGGAGGTGCTCCAGGCACCGGAGCTGAGGCCCTGCAGCCCGTGGTGAGACCATGGTGGGGCAGCTGTGCCCCTGCAGCCCATGGGGGAGCATCGGGGTGCAGAGACCCCCCTGCAGCCCATGGAGGAGCCCAGGCTGGAGCAGGTGGATGCATGAAGGAGGCCGTGACCCCGTGGGAGGCCCAGGATGGAGCCCGTGGAGAGGGAAGCCCCCGCTGGAGCAGGTTTTTCCCAGGTAGGGCTTGTGGCCCCTGTGGGGGACCCACGTTGGTACAGCTCATTCCTGAAGCACTGCACCCCATGGAGAAGTGACCCACGGGACAGCAGTCTGAGAAGAGCTGCTGCCCAAGGGATGGACTCACGCCAGAGAGGTCCATCAAGGACTGTCTCCCATGGGAGGGACCCCACGGGAGCAGGGGAAGGACTTCTCTCCCTGAGCAGTGGCAGAAACAACAACTGACCACAACCCCCATTCCCTGTCCCCCTGCACTGCTGGGGGGGGGAAGGGAGAACATGAAAGGAAGGAGGGGTGGGGGGAAAGTGTTTTTAAGACTGTTTTATTTCTCACTCTTTGGCTCTTATCCTGTTAGTAATAAATGTAAGTATTGTCCCCACTTTGAGTCTTGTTTTGCCCATGAAGGTGATCAGTCACTGACCTCTCCCAGCTCTTATCTCTACTCATGAATTCTTAGCTGGTATCTGGCCAGGGTCAACCCACTACAGTCTTTTTGGTGGCCTGTACGGGGAAGTCATGAGGATTTTGAGATAAGGATAGTAATTGGGAGAGGTAACGGGCAAAACAAGTACTGAACAATGTTAGAGAATGAAATGATTGGGGAGAATTTTGGCTGTAATTGTGGTAAAGGTACAAGGGGTGGATTTTGTGTAAATTGTCCACTTGAATTTGGTGTTATGGTGATGTTATTTTGATTTTTGGTGGGGGGAATTTTTGTTATATTCTGTTTTGGTAGGTTGTTATTTTTGTTTATGTAAGGGAAGGTTATGTGATGAATATGGAATTTAAAATTATTAAATATATGATTCACAGAGGCGAGGAGTGGAATAAATCTCTGGGATTTTGTTTTCTTTTTTCCCACCTCACTCTCTCCTCTGCCCCTCTGGGGAGGGGAGTGATAGAGCAGCTGGGTGGGCACCTGGTGTCCAGCCAAGGTCAACCCACCACAAGTATTAACAGTACTTTATAACACAATATCTATGTGCCATTTTTTGTGTAAACAATTTGTTTCTCATATAAATAACCTAGCATGCATCTATCAAACATTTTTGATGCATCAGTATAATAAATTATAAAAATAAATAAATATTTTTTAAAAAAATAGAATAAATTATAAAACAATCCTAGGCAGTATTATCAGCACTAGTTATTAATTTCAAAGTCCCACTATCAATATGTATACTCACAGGTTTTCCTGCCAGATAGGCAAAGGTAGGTATTATGCAGGTATTAAAGCCCTACTGCAGAAACATTATTAGGAAGTGGTAAAGGGTTCAATTTAAGCTCTTTCCTTATTATATACAGGCTTCAGAAACAAAGAAGAAAGGATTCCAGAGATATCTATTCTCCCCTGAAATCAGTGACATTAGCAGGTACAGTAACTGTTGAAATACCATTTAAAAATGTTTTAAACCCACACTCAAATTCATCTGAGCCATAGCTTGGGAGAATTGGAGCCAATGGACACTGTGCCATTACAGATTAGATTTAGGTCCTTTATTTATCATTTTGTCTGACTTAGATTTTTCTCAGTCTAGATAAAGTTAAATATAACCTTCCTATATCCAACATTTCATGTTAAATTAAATAAACCCTATTCATTTCTGATCTATTCTTCCCAGTAAGTATGTGCACAGCTGCCCAGCCTTGGGTAACAGAGAAGATGTTAAGGTGGCTGAACAGACCTTAGTTTCACAAGATTTAACATCTGGACAGCAACACTATCATCACATCTTTCAAGTAAATCTAATTACTCAAAATACTAAGTCATTTTCTGTACTCATTAATTCCTACCACGTAACACAATGCTGGGACAATTTAGAGCATTATTATATTTCCTTTACAAAAAGTATCTTCTCCTGATGAAAAGTTATACAAAAGATTGATTTTGTAACAGTGAAATAAAAATCACTCTAAAATCAAAAACTACTAATAGTGAGCATTGCTGCTGCTTGAGTGATGCCAACACAGCCTTAGACTGGTATCCTGTCTGGAGAAGAAAAATGGATTCTTTTTAAGGATCACATTCTACATTTTCCATCTTGTTATTTGAATGCTATTGCACTGCTGCAACTGGTTAGCACTGCACATCTGGCTGAATTGTCTTGAACTGGTATTTTCCCTAAACTATTGTGTATGTGTGTGATGGGTTTTTTAAAAAAAAAATTTGTATGCACACTGAAACAATGCCCTATTGCAGACTGCTACACACAATTAGGGAGAGCATATTTTTTTCTGATTTTGTTTTCAATGTCAAAAAAGTGCTATTTTTAAAGTAAGCCACCATGAAATTCTAGCCATGCTTTTACAATGTTTTTTAATTCTGGGGTTTTTTGGCTCTTAATCTCATAGGCCCAAACTTCACACTGGAAGTGTTATCTCATAAAAGCTCTAAATTTCAAGGACTTTTACTCTACAGCTACTATTTTAAACTTGCATTTGTCAGGAAAAAGAGCGTATAACTAAAATATTCTCATAAAAATAGTTTCACAGAAGCAAAACAGATAAATGTTCCATTCAGTAAAAGGTCAATTTTTCATAACTTTGGCTACAGAAGCCCTACAATTCAGCCAAATTTGATTCCAAAGCCAAAAGTTTCCTGTACTGCTGCTACAAACCATCATACTAAGATTTTGCAAAGTCCATCAGACTAATGAGGGGCAAAAAGTCAATCTTTTCTCATAAAATTACCGCCATGACCAAATATTGTTACTTATAAATGCCACAATTTACAACTTTCGCAACTGTAAAGCATCTGAAAAAAAAAAAAAGGGTGGAGGGGAAGGGTACAATGATATTTCTTCTTTAAAATAAACAAACACATTAATATCCAGAGCCTTAAAAATGCAAGGTCCTGGTTTGCTTTCTAGTAGAAAGGCTCTGGAAAGCCCCTAGTTCTGCTCAGCTAAGAACTTCCCTGCCATGGGGGAGCTCCCGGCTGATGCACAGCCAGCTTTGCTGGATCCTGCACAGACACCATTTGACACCAGCACAGGATGCATTAGGAGCTGGCAAGAAGTGGCCAGAGCACGTTTTATACTTCTGAGGGCTCACATGCCTAGATTGCTCTAATTTATACTCAGCTCTGCCTTATACAAGGCAGTTCTGGGAGGCTAAGCATAAATCCAGTGCAACAGAGAATCTGGATTTAGCCAGATATAAGAGGTCTCTAATGCTAAATCATAAATGAGCCAAGAACACTGAACTTGTTTTTACTGTCCTGTAAGATTTGGGGAAACTTAAAGCCTGGACAAAAGTAATCAGTCTTCAGAGCTGTCATCCTCTCTCTTAACCACCACAACCAAGTGTCTTGGTCTATGCAAGCCCACAAAACCTGGGAGATGTTCCTAATTGTGCCTATGTTGGCTATTGAGAATTCTCATCTGTACATTAATTGGTGATTTTTCATCACAAGTGCAAAGTATCTGGCTGCAGACAGCGGGATTTCCTGACAAAAATGTGCAATTGTGTCTCTTGTGTTTGTCTAACTGTATTTCAGACACAAGCTTAACTTTCAGCACATTTTTCAAACAGCAAGAAGAGACTTTGGGTTGATTGAACAGGACACATGAGGAGAAGGAAAGCCATTCAGTGGAGTCCCTGTCTTCTTTCTCTTCCTCCATAATTTTATGTGAAAATGCCAAAAGTTTTGCACCTTTCTTTACAACAAGTCTGGCATAATGCTGGCCAGTACTCCCAAGCCATGTGTAAATTGAGCTCAAGATACACACTGTATCATTTATTCCCTGAAGAAGGCTGTGCAGTATTTCTTGGAATAATGAAAACCTGGCTTCTGGTTTTGCAGATACAGATTTCTACTACCTAGTAAAATTTGGGCTTTCTGACCTCTGTCAGTTTATGGATTTTGAAGATAGCCAATTTGAACACATGCACTCCAGTGATTTTGATCAGCAGTTCCCAAGCTGAGCTCATTTGGTGACCACCATCGGAGATGGGGCTGAGCTGTGGTGAGACCATCTGTGCAAAACCAGAAGTTTGTTGCCAGGACAGGTTCATGTCATGTCACCTCCAACCCTTTAACTGCAAAGTCTCATTCATCCAAGTGGAATTCTTGACTCCACACTTTCATCTCCCACTCCTCTACATGTCTGACCTCACAAAGCAGAGCCTCTGTCAAGGTGTCCAATCCCTCACCTACCTTTTGACCACACCTTGCACTGACACAAATCAGGGTGACAGTGACTGTAGCCATATCCTCCTACATAAAAAAGCTGCCCTGCCTCACCAACCTGTTTCTTTCTGCCCTGACCCTCTCCTGAAGCCCTTCGAGGTGTGCACTGTGGGATGGTGAAGTCACTGCTGAGCAATTCCTGCAACTACAGCTACACAGAGAAGTAAATCACAACAGATCAGCAAAAACTTCCTGTGTGAATCTGTTTACCTCATGGCTCAGAGAAGTGCTTGTTACAAGCAGAGTTAACAGCTGCCATCATCATGTACCACTTTCAGTTGGCTTTGTACCACAATTTGGGAATGTCTGCCTTAGACAATAGGCACAAATATGCATAACAGTCACATTTAGATCTGTTCTTTTCTCTTCCTGACAATGTTCTAATTTAAGATCCTAGTTTCACTTAACCAGACGTTTTTACTGGAGAGAAGTTCATTCCCATATGGCACCTTCAAGGACCATGACTCCTCCAGAAATTTGTATTACATGAGCCAAATTCTACTAACAGTTGTACTGCTAACAGGTCACATACTTGGGGTTTGTTTTTAGACTAATGTTTGTTTAAAAGTGAGGAATACATTTTGGATTGTAAATATGTTCATTCTGAAAAAACTATGAAGAGAATAAGGAGAGTCAGATGGAAGAATTTTACCTCTAGTTTGTGCTGATTATATAATTTATCAAGAAATTGTTCCACAGGCCTCCAACAGATGCTCTGCTGTTAAAGCCATGAAAAGTCATTCAGGGAGAGGGTAAAGGCCTCGGGGGTGTGGTCCACATGTTTCAGCACATATATCCTCAGTCCTGGCCTGCAGATAGCACATCTGGTTCAGGCATGGACCTGATGGTTGGCCAAAATACAGGCTTACAATAATGCTCCTTTTTTCAGCTTTAATGTAAGCCTGTGTTCTTGCCAAATTCAAATGCTGCCAAAATTTGGCCAAAGATGTTTGCTCAATTGTGCAATATCTGAAGTTTATATCCAACAACTCTTTGCAAAAACAATTGTATCGTGTTTTTAATGTTTACAGGCATTAACAATATTTAATTTTAAGTAGAATTTTACTGCTGACACTCTCGTGTTTTACAGTAAATTACCTTAGAGAGGGTTTTTCCATTAGCTCTGAGTGTCACGAGTCCTGCACAGCACACCAAAGCACTGGAGCTAGAGAGACCAGAACTTGGAGGGATGGTTCCATCTAGCAGACAATTCATTCCAGTTGGGTTATTAAGACCAAAATGTTCCTAACAATGAAAAATAAACAATCTCAGTTTCAAGTACAGACAGGCTCAGGCTTGCAATTATCTGATACTTAGAAAGAGAATCCTTCTACTGAGTTGCTTAAACCAAGGACCTGCTTCTGGTATCTCCAAAATAAACCAAAAGCAAAGTTTTCCTTCTATTCCTTAAGAACAAAGCCAATGGTAGGGCTCCAGCCAGAGGTATGTCTACAGTTGCTGTACACAAACATATAACTGTACCCCAAGCAGAACTCAGTATGGGCTGAATGCCCAAGAATTTACCAAGCTTCGTGGGTGGGTTTTGCAGCAACTGCCTCCACTCTGAGCTGCCGTGGTGACAGTTACCAATCATTTCATACCCTACTTTTGTCCTTTTCTTGACAGCTCTTCACTTTAAGGCATCCTGAGGAGCTTCACATCTAACAGTGGCATGTGGTATTAGGGAGCCACGTGACACTGATGGGGAACTGGTAGCCATGCAGCTGTATTCAAAGGCAGATGCTCATCTCCTGAAGCACCCACAGGACTGACCCTGGGAAAACCAAATGGTACTTGAGGGACTCTGTGCTTTTGGAGGCACAAAGACACACCTACCAGCAGGAATGGTCTCTGTCATGCTACTTTTAGAATAAGGTTTAAAATACTTTTACGTGCATGATAGGTATCACAGATAATACATTTAATCCAGAAGTCATAAATCCTCATGTACATACTCTTTTAATTATTCTTTAGTCGCTTTGTCTTTTTATTTATAATTGCTTTAATATAAGTTTCTGCTGTCAGTTTGAAACAAACATGCAGTACTTATTAAAAAATCATTGAATGTATATGGGAGGTATATGAATAGCTGCATTCTGATGCAATTTATATGTCAATAGACTACATGTTACAGTGTCAATAATCAGAAAAAATAGCAGTGTTTTCATAAAGAAATACCCACCTTCAAAAGATTTCTACTGCTTTTCCTGAAACAACTTCAGCCATAAGTACCAATGGTAGAGATCAGCAAACACAAAGAACCTCCTTTAAAGTCTTCTACTATCAGTTCAAATTATTTTGAATTTCCCCTTCTACAAATATAGAAAATTCATACCTAAAATACTATTGCTGCCCATGCCCCTTCATGAAGAACACTAGGCAGGCTTGTTCAAAAACAGAAAATGCTTGAGTAACCAGAAACTGATCCCCAGTTTCTGGATTGTCTTGAATATGAATCAGGCTCGCAGACTTATCACGCGATGTTTAAATAGAAAACGTACTTCAGTTTCAAAAATGAAAATGGACTTTGCCAAGTTCTGCAACAGTTCTGTCCCAAAAGGATAGCATGTTCAACTCAATATAAACAGATTATCCTGCTGGACCCTCTGAGTACTTGTATTTCAGTGTTTCTTAAGCCTGTAACATTTATGCTTATTTTCTGCCAGTACTAGAGTCTGCAAACCTGCTTTGCAAATTAACCTTCAAGTATGAAAGCTTGTCCTTAGGAAACAAATCTCAGTAGCAGACTGCAAAATAAATAAAGTCAATTGGTCATGCTAGCCTTAATATAAGAAAGGACATATTGTAAAGAAACCTAATCTATATCTCTCCAGTCAATGCAATTTAAACGCTTGTGGTACTGAGCAATACCAAATTGAAAATACTCATGTTACTGCACACATAAGTAATTTATTGGGGTCTGTACATAGAGACAGGGGTCTGTTTAGGAACTGTGGATTGTAATAAAGTGATTTGTGGCACTGATTGTTCCAAAAACTGTACTTTGAAGCCTCCAGTGGCAGGTTTGAGGTAGGCTTTGTTGGCTCTCTGCAGTTCTTATCTGTTGGACCATCCCATGAGGTGACCTAGATGGCCTATCCTGAGGCAAACTTCATGTGCTTTAAAAAGCACATATGCCCATAATTTGGGATGGCTGTGGCAACCTGTTCCTGACCTGACCATCACTGTTTATCCCATCTGCCCTTCCAGAAGTATCACTGGATTGACATCAAGCAGAGAAGGCACCTTTTTTTTTTTTTTTTTTTTTTAACTCTAAGAGCCACGAATCACCTGCAAACAGCAGGTGAGATTTATAGGAGCCCCTCTGGTGAGTTCAGGCTGCCTCCCAGGACAGCACTGACAACCAGCACTTGGCTTCACAAGCAGTTTGGTCTTCAAGTCAGTCTGGAGACAGGCGAGCTCCCAGCGGAGGAGATAAAGCTCAGATGGGCAGACGGGAAAACGTCTGTTCAGTGTTCCCGCCGTTCCCGTAAGTTGCCGTTTCCTGCAGAGCTGCACTTTTAACTCAGGAAATTTTGAAACTCCCATTCAAACACTGAAAACCAGGATAAGTAATGGTTCTTAATGGATTATTTCTTCTATATGCTGTTTGCTTAGTTTTTACATTTTCTTTTGCCTCCTGCATGACTCGGCTTCACTCAGTTGCTGTGCACAAATTATAGGTTTCCAACATTAATAGAAGTTCATGGTTTTTAGAAATGTTTTGAAGGGAAGAAAAGGACGAAAATATGATCTTTGTGTCCTGACAGACAAGCCTCCAAACCTTTTTTAAAGCAAATTGTAATTAGATTATTCCATTGGAAAGCATTCTTTTTTACTTCAAAATACAGAAATGTCATCATGATGATGAGTTTGATCATGACGTTACTAAATAATTATTTGCTATCGTAATTTTTTTAAATAAAAACAAAAATAGTGCTCTGCAACTATTTTAAAGCAAACCCACTCATATCTCCTCTTTAAATTTTAACATAAAAATACTTAACTGTATATCAAGAAAAGCTATAGAATGCAGGGAAGTATTCTGAGATGAATAGCTATGCTTGTTGTATTTTACTTCAATGATAATTTCATAAGTTAAGTGGATTTAGCTTACCTGGATGCCCTTCAGTCCACACAGGAAGTAGTTATGCCATTGAGGTTTGGTTTTGTTAATCTGGATGTTATTAACACTAGTACTGAAATCCCTGCAAAAACAGAAAAACCTTGAGGCTTAAATTTGTATTGAATTTAGTTTGAAAAAACATGGCTTGTTACTGCCACCTGCTGATGGACAAAAACAGGTCAATGTTTTTCAATGCAATGTGTTTTGGTTTGTTTTGTGGTTTTTAACAGATATTCTTTATTAATCAATTCTATAAGATTATTTTAGATGAAAGCATAAGAATTCTTGCTGAAGTATACAGAATTTACTAGATAAATCCAGAATTTAGGCTGCCTTTGACATCCTTAATTAAGGCAGAATGCCCTCCATCATGTATGTGTATGCAATCCTGATATCTTAGAGAAGTAAAAATCTAAATAATCATGTCTGTCAAACCTTGAATAGAGAGAGATAAATTTCAGGCTCTCTGGTAATTCCTGCTCAGGAATTCATCTTCATCACCTTTTCTCTGAACAGCACTTCACTAAAACAGGTCTAATGCTGCAGAGTTCTATTACGGACGTTACAAGATGTAATTAAAATTATTTAGTTTAAATAATTTCTCTGTTTCCTCCGGGATAATTCCTGCTCCATCCTCCTTGCAAAATAATAAAAAGAGTAAGCTTGAATGTTCTTAAAGAAACTAATGCTAGATAGGTGCTGTCAAAATGGGTATGGAATGATTCACAGAGCCTCAGAGGAGTGGGCATCAGTCCCCAAGAGGTGCAAGTTGTTCAGAAGTCCTTACTCTGAACACCCAATAGCTGTATCTACTTGATGCCATTACAGCAGGTGCCCAACACTGAAACAGGAAAGGCACCAAGAAGGTCAAGAAATCTAACAAAATATATTCCAAAGTTGCAGGCTAAGCTGTGCTTTTTAAAGCAAGGTCTGCCAAACAACGTGAACAGAGGCAGCTGAATGTCACAGAAATATTTAGGTTTAATGGGAATAAAACCACTTTCAAGAAATTATACTACTGGAAAGCAGGCAGATCAATATGAGAACTTTATAATAAAATAAAATAAAAAATTGGGGAAAACATACCCATGAAATAAAAGTATTCTGATATTGTCTGTTCTAGCCTTTCTTTTTTAGAGAATGCTTGGGAAAGAATGCCACTTCTCCATGACTAGATATAAGCATTCCATTTCTTCTGTATAATGACAAGAGATGAGATTTTTGAGTAGAGTGGCTGAGGCATTTTTTACTGCTCAAATACTAAATAATCCTTATGTTTGGAGACCAATTTGGCTCTTTCTCACAGAACTTCATTGTCTTGTCAATCTGTTAGTTTATGTGTTTGAGTCCTCTGTACAAATACCCAGATTTAAAAGAAACCCAACAAACAACAAAGCTTTCAGGCCATGGGATGGAAACTGCTTGGTAATTACCATCCTCTGGTACTTCTGAAGGCATTTTGAGAAGTATAATGCCAGATATTCTCTGTGCACATGCTTCTCAATTACAAAGACATTATGTGAAGGGGAGGTATCAGGAACTTCAAAAGACTGTAAGTACTGAATACCATTTTAGCCCTAATAACATAAAAGGTGTCAGATCAGTTGAGATGGTTTATGATGAAAAACAAATAGGTGGTTTTTCTAGCAACCTGTTCTCTGTCCTGTTTTTCCTAAAAGCTAACATGAACTATCAGGGTGGAAGCTACAGAACTGTTACACATTTTACCAGTTCACAAAACAAGAATTAAACGGGAAATAGTGATTCTATGGAGGTTTATGATTTGTCCTTGTTCACCAAGGCCTATATATGTGCATTCACCACAGGCATAAATCTGCCAGTGTAACAGGCTGGGAAAGAAAGACATACTGTCATCAGTTTTGTTTGTGGTGTAACATTCAAAGTGTTGAAAAATATTTCTTTGTTATGAAATTATGGGCATGTTTCAGCTTTGTTTTTAAGCAACAGTGCCTCAACAAAACCAAGATGTTAATGCTGAATTCTGAGACCTCTTCTTGGTTTATGGTTTACAGCATATGATCTCAAACTGAAACCAGGGCAGATGTAAAAATATAGTGACGGTGTGTGCAGTCTGAATTCAAAGGCTGTAATTCTAGATTTGATAGGAACTCTATACACCTTAGGAGAAGGGCATTTCAACTGTGATATAATATGCCAAAGCTTGAAGACCAAGTAAAAATGTTTACCTTGTAATTACTGTTTTATTTATTGTCCATTATAACAACTACTCCTAATCAAAGCTTCTCTAAATCTGAAACTATTGCCTCTTACAGAATGGTTTTGCAATACAGCTTCAGCCCTGTTGGGAGGTTGCTACTGAAGAAAGGGAAAGGTCCCATGCACATCTTTCATTCCTTTTGCCCCTGCTCAGCACTGCTTGTTCCCACTGTTTACCCCATGTCAGCTTTAGTGCTGAGTGCATGGCAGTTCACTAAAATGACAGAAAATTAAGCAAGCAAAAAAGGGGGAAATAGTGCACTTTACCTTAAGATCAGATACCATACCTGCTAAAAGGCAGAGGATGGATCGATGTTAGAAGCAGGGACAGGGAGACTTGGGGTAAAAGAAGCACCATTGCCTTCTGGCAGTGGCAAATTCTTAATTCAGCCCAGCTATAATGTGAAAACATACTCCAGAGTGAGTGAAAAGTCTGTGAGTATTTATACTTACCATGCAAGCACAAATTCTTTTCAACTGTTTTAGTCACAGGCAGCAGCTCAGAACATGTTTTTGTAACAAACTGAGCTTTAAGCAGGAATATGTGCTCAAATAGTTCTCACTTTTGGCAGTGTGTTCCTGACCCCATGTTGCCACACACTGTGCTTTCAGGGAGTAATTTACCATTGGTTTAAATAATAAAAATGGCTTAAACTAAGCTTATGCTGATTCTGGCTTTTGCAAAATGTCCACAAAAGCTCATGTGGATGAGTGACCTGATTTGAACTGCCATGCAACTACACAAATATCAGTTTATTACAAGGAGGCAGAACAACGTGGCTGAAGTTGAAAAGAATGGCAGGATTATTTCCCTATGTTCAGCACTTGTGAGACCATAGCTGGAATACTGCATCCAGTTTTGGGGTTTCCCAATACACGAAAGACAGTGGTGAACTGCAGGGAGTCCAGCACAAAGCCATCGGGATGTTTACAAGGATCTCTGAAGGTCCCTTCCAACCTGAACTGGTCTATAATTCTGTGAACAAGCAGCTGTGGAGGAAGTAGAAGAGAAAGAATACAGATTTTTTGAGCCAGGACTGTTGCTACAGTCAGATTGTTGTGTTGTGAAAACACAGCCCCAGGTTCTCCAGAGCAGGGGAGTGTTAGCTTACCTATGCAGTAATCGATTACAAAACATTTCACTCCCTTCTCCAGGAGAAACTGAACTGCTGCCAATTATGGGGATTATATCAAGACAGATGAGCTAAAAGAAGGGAAGACAGAATTGCACCTTCAGAAGGATTGAAAAATCAGAGGCCTTACAAGAGAGAGATGAACAAACAGGTAGGAGACAGCAGCTGCAAATCTATTGCTCTAAACTAATACACAGCACGGAGTCAGTGGAATTCCATCTGCTGACAGGATTTGTTTTACACAGTTGCACTCTGTATGGCAATAGAAGTTTGTCAGCTCTCTGGAAAGGTGACTTGTATTGCAATTGCATGAAGAGGTTCACAAAAATTAGTGAATAAACAACATAATTACTTACAAGTATGAAGAATTGGTATTTGCCAGTTGCACAACTTGAGTCTGTACAGGTTCTGCTGCAATCAGGATATCTTGTTCTATAGCCATCGGGAGCACAGCATAACCACAGTAGTCTATGTGTTCTCCTATCAAAGAAACAGACAAGGAAAATATTTTGGAATAGTCTGGAATAGCCATAACAGGGCTTCTGCAGGAGTTCAGTGCTGTTTACTGTATTGGACAGTTTCTTAGTGTAGTTTCAACTCTTATTACTTGATGTTTGGGATGCATTTCCTCCATTTCATATTACTTCACACAAAATTTCTTCTTTAGTGATTTTATCTATTGCACCCGTTTATAAATATTCATTTTTTAACACTGGCTTACAAAAATTAGAAAAACCCACCATGTAGATTATTGTCCAGCAATGAGAACAGCCACATTATTTGTACACTGTCATGTGCATACAATTTCTGGACATTTTTCCAGGAATATAATAATTATGTTTAAATAATCATTAATACAGTTGCATACAACACATAAGGTGTAAATGTCCTCTCTCTTGGGAATAATTCACAGTTACCATATGCTGTCTGTTTAATCTATGTCATATGTTCTCACAACACCGACATAAAAATTAATTAATTGCACAACAGACTAACTAATTTTAAAGCTCTGTTTTGCAGGATCTTTCTACTTACAATGTCTTCAAATGCATAGGGATACTTCATATACAGGAAACTGAGCTCCAGGGAGAGCAAATCCTAACATGGATAAAGAAATCTCAAAAATAACACTGCCACAGAAATGCAAGTAAGTCCTACATACGAAATAATTGTGTCTCTCCAGTCTGCCAGTGAATCACATCAACTATTCTAAGTTGTGTGGACACACCTCTATGGAAGAGAACAGAAGAGGAGATGATGGTAGAATCATTTCATGCTTTATCATATGCATTGCTGTGTGACTGGTTATATTTAGTAACTTAAATTATAACAGAAGAGAAAATATACACTAATTTAATTTGTGGATGCACTATCCATGAACTACTTCAGATTTCCAAAGCCTTTCCAAAAAATGGTATTCACCCATAAACTGGAAAGTTACTCCAATTTTCAAAACCATCACTGCTGTCTATAAATGTTTTTTCCAAAACTAACATGGATGTACAGTTGTTTATAACAAGTTATAGTAAAAGCTACTAAAGTATATATGATTTCCCATTTATCACAAGAAACTTCTCTGAGAAAAAAATTAAATTATTTCCATTCTGTGTTTTAAACTATTAGACTTCCATGATGGCAGATAAAGCAAAATAACAGAAGACTAATTTTCTCCTTTACCTATTAAGTTCACTCGTCCTGGTGCACGAGCATAAAACTTGGGAGCTGATCCATATTTTGATATAAACATTTCCTTCAGCTTCTGCAATCTGAAAGGCAGGTTAGAAATATTATAGTTAGGAAGGTTAGAAAGACTATATTTGCATAAAAGGCAGGAATGTTCAATGTTTCTTGAAGTAAATTCAGTTGAACTTTCTGAAGTATGTGGAGTTTTCTCTGATACATCAGGAGAGACATTAAACTGCTTATTTCTGCTCTTCACATAACATTGTGACAAAGACAACTATTTAGAATGTTCTAATTAATAAGAAATGTATATAGTCACTTGATAAGGATTAGCAGAGGCCTTATTTTATTTAAATTCTCTGTCTAGGTTGGGTCTAGACAGAAGCAGGGAAGGCAGCTGCCTGGGATAACAAAATACCACGGTCTCCACCCACCTCTTCTATGCCACAGCTCTGTAAAACTGTTTGCCATTGAGGAGGAATCTGGCAGTGTGGACCAACAGCTCATTTGTGGCACTGGGATTTGTCACACACCCAGAGACACTCCCTTTAAAGTCAAATCTGGCCACCCCAGGTCTGAGCAAATTAATTTTCTTCTGAGTTCTGATTTTTATCAGTTTCCACATTAGCCACTCCCCCATCTCTGTACAAATGCATATACAGACAACTAAAATTCCAAACCTCAGCTTGTTCCTGCAATTTAGATAGTATTTCGTCCACAAGATTACAGGAACAGTTCCCAGGAAATTCTTTAAGCTTTCTGTTTGGAGGTCCTAGATGTGCTACTGAAAGTTCAATGCAAAGAAACTCTGGCATACTGCTTTATTGCCTTAGACTGTAAAGACGTGTTTGCAAAGTTGGGATACTTTAGTGTGTCATGCAGAACGTGGTGGGTAAACAAAGGCTGAGAACAGATGAAGCCATTATCTTAGTGTAGCATAGGAAATTTGAGAGTAACTCACTTCAAAACTACCTTAAAGCAAAATTTTGGTGTCCTAACAAAAATCCAGTAACAGCAACCCTGATAAGGTATCCACATTTAGTCTAAAACTAGAACTGGAAGCCTAGTTAATACAAAGTGGAAGAAAACAGCAATGAGAAACAGATGTTAAAAATTTCACAATTATTTGGTTTGTATTTCTTCGTAAAGGCTGTGTTACTGTCCAATTACATATATTCAAATGTTTTGTAAGATTTCTTTAAATGGAAAGCTACAAAATATCATTTGTTACGATTTTCTTTAACAGATTGTTTATTACTTTTCCATCTTGGTACCCAGTAACAACGCTGTATCAGGTCCCTCTATAATTTCTCCTTCTTATAATCTCCCCTAGTATTGACTGGTATATCGCTCTTCCAATTAGCAGAAGCAATTTTTGCCATTTCACTGTACAATCTCTTCTCTAGATCACATTAATAAATATTATAGTCCATGGGGGAATCTGTTGGCAGAATTCTAGGTGTTAACTTTATTCCTTTTTGTGTCAGTGTTTAGAATGCTGCCTTGTTGCACAGATATTTTTATAGTGTTGGTACTAAGAGACTAACAACAAACAAAGCAGTCATGGGGGCATGTTTATCTAAGTGTTGATTGATCTCTTTTTTTAATGTGGGTTTTACAAGCAGGCCTGATGAAAGGCTATTTACAGGCTCTGGCCTTGATGTTGCAACACACACACTGCATTTTAAGCACCTACATCAAAAAGAAGATTGTCAGAAGCATTAAGCAAAGGCATCCCTCACAGCTTCACACATCCAAGTCTGGAAGTGCTGGACTTGTCCTTTCCATGTGACTTACAATGCAAGTAAATGAAGTTTTAAAAGGTGACTCTTCTGTGATGCTAACGCAGTTGAAAAGGTTGGTTTGTGTGTGTTCTACCTCCACACACAGAGCGCGGCTCCGTGGGGAAGGAGCGTGTGCTGGCACCTGCCACGGCAAAGCCACCGTAGGGCCGGGCCTGCCCTGTGCCAGGGATTTTATAGCAAAGAGAAAGAGAAGATAATCAGTAACGCCAAAATTCTGGGGAAAAAAAGGTAGGAGGAAAGCTGAATGAATGAATGAATGAATGATTCCCCCTGCTGCCCCAGCAGCACCCCAGGGCCACGCGGCGTGCGACTGCCACGCTGGTCGTGCAGCGAGGAACCCAATCACCACGAGCCAAAACCCCCCGGCAGCTCACCCGGGGGCACGACGAGGGGCCGGCCCACCTGCCCTCCCACCTCCCGCGACCGCCCACCCGCCCCGGGATAAGCGGCGGCGGGGCCGGGGAGCGACCCACCCACCTGGGCTGCTCCACCAGCTGCACCGGGAGGGCGGCGGGGCCGTCCCCCGCCATGGCGGCTCCGGCGGTCACGGGGCCCGCACACGCCGCGTCCTTCCGGGCGGCAGCGCCGGCGGCCCAGCCCCGGCCCGGCCCGGCCCGCCCGCGGCGCTCGGCCCAGGGCACTCCGCGGCCCCTCGCCCACCGCAGCCCAGGCGGGACAGGAAAGCTGCTGCCACGTGCCAAGGAAGCGTTTAGGTTTTTTTTTTCCCCCTGCATTCCTGCCGGTTCTCCGGCAAAACGCACTTGCAATGAAAACAATAAATTGGCAGTGCCGTCCCCTCCGGCGTCGTTCCTTCCCTTTGTTTTTTCTGGTGTGCGGTTCTGCCAGCTCCCCTCCCAACAAGCCACCTCGGGGCTCCCCATACCCCTCGGATTAGTGGCTGCAGATACGCAGAGGAACTCAGAGTTCCAAAAGTGTTTCCAAGTTCACTTGCTCAGTGTTACTGCCAATTTTGGTGTATGTCTTTGTCCATTTTGGCGTATATCTTTGTCTGTTTTGGTCTGTATCTTCTGGCCCTTCATATCCCACTCGTGGAGCTTTTCAGGAGTGAAGGAAGCACAGTAACAGTGACATTTCATTGTGGGTTTTCTGAGGTGAAACTTTTTTCTCCCTGTTAGTATGGTGGCAGAATACAAACGGAGTTTTTAGAAGACTTAACGCAACCTTTACGGGAAAAAAAAATTCTGTCAGAAACCATAACAATGTCAAATGACCAACAACAGGAAAATCTGGAGACCCAGTAAATACGGCAGATGCATCTAGGAGCCCGTGAGAACCCCAGGCCTTGTGGAGATGGGGAGGCAGAGCTGGTCTGTTGGGGGTTTTGCATCGCTCAGTTGAAGGCTGAAGCAGAAATTAACGTGTAAAAATCTTTATAAAGCCATTGCTTTGCAAGGCCCGTGCATTTTAACAGTTCAGGCCTTTAAAACTGCTGCTCTGGGACTTCCTTATGGCAAACACAGCCCATGTAAACTGTTCAGCAGCACCAAGTGAGGCAAATGGGCTGCACTGAGGGCTGAGCAGCACTGCCAGTCCCAGTGTCTGGACCAGCTTTCACCGAATCACAGGATGGGTCAGGTTGGAAGGGACCATAGTGGGTCATCTGGTCCAACGTCCCTGTTCAAGCAGGGTCATCCTAAACCACATTACACAGGATTGTGTCCCGACAGTTCCTGAATATCTCCAGTGAAGGAGACTCCACGACCTCTCTGGGCAACCCGTTCCAGTGCATGGTCACCTGCAGAGTAAGTTTTTCCTCGTGTTCAGGTGGAACTTCCCATGCACCGCTTTCTGCCCATTGTCTCTTGTCCTATTGCTTGTCACCACGGACCAGAGCCTGGCTCCATCCTCTTGACACCCTCCCTTTAGATAATTATACATATTAATGAGGACCCCTCTTAGTCGCCTCTTCTCGAAGCTGAACAGGCCTAGCTCCCTTAGCCTTTCCTCCTAAGAGATTCTCCAAACCCTTGACCAGCTCAGTAGCTCTCCGCTGGACCCGCTCCAGGAGCTCCATGTCTCTCTTATACCGGAGCCCACAGCTGCCCACAGCACTGCAAATGTGGCCTCATCAGGGCTGAGCAGAGGGGCAGAATCACCTCCCTCGACCCTTCCAAACCCTTCCAGGGACCCACAGCCCCCGCGGGAGGCGGACACCCGGCGGGCGGCCCTGGCGCCAGCACGGCGCGCTCCCGGCGGCAGGAGCGGCAGAGCTACCCGGGGAGCTCCGGCGTGCAGAGCCCAGGCCCCGCCCGGCCGCGTTGCCACGGCCCGGTCGCTACCAGGGGCAGGGCGGCCGGCGGCGGGGCGGCGCGGATTGGGCTCGGATTGGGCTCGGAGCGGCCCGGGCCGGGGGCGGGAGAGGCGCGGGCGGCACCGCGTTCCGGGCGGAGCGGAGCCACATTGGGCAGCGCCGCGCGGGCTTCTGGGAGAAGGGGCCGTCCCCGCCACCGCCCCCCGCCCGTCCTCCGGCCAAGATGTCTGACATGGAGGATGATTTCATGTGCGATGATGAGGAGGACTACGACCTGGTAAGGGCGCGGGGCGGCGCGGGGGCTCGGCGGTGGGGCCGGGGGCGCGGCCGGCGCGGAGCCGCTCCGGGCCGGGGCTGGCGCGGCGCGCCCGCCGCAGCTGCCGCCCCGCCGGGGCTGCCCCGGCAGGGAGCGCGGACAGGCAGGAGGAGTTTCCCTGCCGGGGAGGAGGGCGCGGGCAGCGGGCGGTGGGTGCGAGGGGCGGGTGCTGCCGTGGGAGCAGCCCCCGGCCGCCTCTCCCTGGAGGAGCAGGCTCCGGGCCGGGCAGGTGGATAGGCCCGGGCTGGCCCGCGGGCTGGCCCCGTGTCCCCGCAGGGCTCGGGGTGAGGGCAGGCTCCGATGCGCTGCCCCCCTCTCTCCCTCCCTCCTCCTGCCCCCGGCCCGAGTGTCGGGCACGAAGTAAAGTGATAAAGTTGCCCGCCCTCCTCCCCGCCCGCGGCTCCGAGAGGCCCTTGGGGGTGGATGCGGTTCATGTGCTTGTGCGGGCGACAAACTGAGGGAAAAGTGGGGGGAAGAGAAAAGGGGGTGAGGAGAAGGGGCCGCACGACCGGTTTGTGACGCAAAACGCTGAAGGATGCGCTTGTTTTTAACTTTTTGTTTTTATAGCCTTAGCGAGCGTTTTGCCACCCCCGTTTTGCTTTTAATTGCAAGGTTTGGGGGGTTTTCCTGTTATTATTTAACTAAATGTTGACATCAGGTTTTGTCCTAAGCTTTTACGGTTAAAAAAATTGCTGCTTTTCTCATAGGTTTTATTTACATTGCCCTTGCTTGTTGTTTTTTTCTGCTTTTACGAACTTTCCATGGGTTTTTAAACTAGAGACATTTAAAAAAAACCCTGTGTATGGTTGAGGCTTCAGTGCTGCAAACTCCGGACACTTGTTTCTGGAAGATTTGCTTTCTAACAACTATTTGGTAATCCTTGCACCTTATGAATTCACTTAAAATACTTACCTGATTTTAGTTGAAATAGTTTCTGGGCAGTGTTTATTATGAGCCGCTCAGAGTGGCTGGATGACATTAGATACAGAATAAAAGCACCTGGGTTTGGTTTTGAGGGATTTTTTTCGTTCATGTAGGAGTGCTTATGACCAGCGTTGTTATCATAACCCTATGAGCTGCTTGTGTTCCAAGAACTGTTAGTGTTCCCCTTAAGTCCATGAATGAATTCACAGACTTTCAAAAACAAGGTTACTGAAGAAAATACACAGAGACTGTTTAAAACCGAATTTTCATTCATTTTCATTAACACTGAAATTGGTGTCCTGATTTAAAATACTATGGGGTTTTTTCCACGTGATACAAGCAGAGGAGAATTCATGTTGAATATCCATCCATAACATGAGAACTGAACATGTCGAGAAACCATTGGAATTGCATTTTTCAGTCTTTAAAGGTACAAATTTGAGTAAGACTGCAGCTCAAACTCCTGCTGCATTTTGTCAGTTTTCACCAAGAATGGTTTAATGCTTTTTCCTGTGTTTCTTTCTTCTGAAGTATGTACTTTCTCCTTGGAAAAACCTTTCTGAAACGTCTTGCTTGTGGCAGGTTTCAGCCTCTGACTGTAGTTACTTTCACTGGAATATTTTCACCATCATTAATTACCCCTAGCCCAGACCTTTCCAAAATTTTAAAATACTGCTTGTAATAATTAGGAGCGTGTTAGTTTTTTCCTTTCAGTATGTAACTCCCATGTATAGCATTAACTAAAGCTACAGATTTTAAAATTTGATTTCAATTCATAACTGATGGGGGGGGAAAGCCTCCAGAATTGAATAATCAAAATATTCCAGCTAGACTGGTTTCAGCATTCCAGCACTAACAGACTGTGATTGGCTGTTGTTTTCAAATGTGCTTGAGACTGTAATTGTAGTGTTCCACAGAATTGTTTCAGAAAAAAAGTTAAGGGCCCTGAAGATAGGGCCTGGTTTCATCTTTTCGTGTTGATATAAATCTAGTTATATTAAGAGAAGACTCTATAAGGGGATGCATGACTCTCAAGTTCAGTGAAAAGGCTGCTGCAGAAGGCTTTGCAACAAAAAAAATGAGTACAAGACAAAATACTCAGACCAGTGCAGAGCTGAAAATAAAGGAGCACGTGTGAGTGCAGGTGAATACTTTTTTTGAGGAATAGGAGGAGAGGCAGTAATTAGAGAAACAGTTAAGGAAAGAAGAAATAGCAATTTTGTCAAAATACAGTATGGTGAAGCTAGGTTCAGGTTTCCCAGGGTAGCTACTAGCATAACGGTTGTACTGAAGACTCCCCCAAAAATTCATTTTGTCAGCTTTTATTAGAAGTGATTATGGCTCTTTAAATGTGCACTTGACCTGCTGATTATGGAGAACCAGTCAGTCAAATTTCCTTAAGTATGCAAATGTTTCACACTTGAGTTGAAATGTGAACAGATATTCTGAAGGCCTAGCTCTTTCCCAACTTCATCATGGAATTTTGTATAATTAGAGTAATTACTACACTGTTAAACAATTGAAGACTACTCACTTTACAGGTTGTACTTGACTGTTTCTATTTAGTTTTTCATTGGGTAAAAAGTCAAGGTTTTGTATGTAAATGACCTCAGCCACTCCTAGAGAAGTTAACTTTGTTTACTGGGAGTCTTGATATCAGGAAGAAATTCCATTTATGTTGGTGTGGATGGACCTAGATTCACAGTTTGCTGCTAATGTGCAGTGACAGCCTTGATTATAACATGGATTATTCCACTTCATGCTTCAATGAACAGAATAATGTTTACTGGTCATTAGGAAACCACTCAATTTTCATTTCTGGTTTAATTTCTAAATTCGAATTTCTAGCTTTTAGGTGCCTTACATGACTTCAGTCCAAGTTCTTTTTACTAGATCCAGCCTGAGGGTGGAGAAGGACAGGGAGGGAGGGACCATTGTAAATTCCATTTTTGTTTTCAGTCTGGGACAAAAGACTATGTTTAGAATTGACTTTGAGGCTAAACTCAGCCTTCATCCAGAAATTGATTCTTCCAGGCACAATGACAAACACATTGACAGTTGTTGTAGTACGTCTGCTGGATTGTTTTGTTTTAAATAAACAAGGAATTTGTCTGTGGTGTTCTTAAGTATTGTGTTCTGAAATTAAAGGAAGGTTGGACAAATCTGTTTTCTGAGCAACTGGTCTTTTTTATGTTATGGAGTTGTATGACTTCAGTGACTTGAGTGGAAAAGCTGGATAAAATTCTGAGGAACAGCCATCAGTTTGCACCCTGCTGAGAGGGCTACAGGTTCATGAGGATTGGTGTGGCTCAAGTATGGGGAGCATCCCCTTAGATTACTGAGGATTTCCTGTTTCAGACTGTGATGATATTGGGAAATAGATACTCTTATTATTTATTTCAAGCTACATGAATTGGTTCATTCTTTATTTCCAACAGAGAGAAATATACTCCATTTCAAAAGGAATTTTTTTATGTTACCAAACTTGATAACCAATCTTGTCAGTAGGTAGAGACATTATCCTATCTTATATTGATGCATTGAAATTTTATGCAGATATTGTCACCTCTTCCCAACTGTTCATGTTTCACTATTGCCATTATTTTAATAAATACATAGATATGTTGCAGACAAGAAAGTGATAATTCTGCACAAACAGACTTTTACAACTAAAGAAATACCAAATCAAGCAGATCCAGTTTACCCTCTTCTGTTTCCTTGTTATGTTTAATTACTTTAGTATGTGATTTAAAAAAATAAAAGTGAGCTTCACAGAGGACATAGGATGTACTGTTCTCTGAATTAATTACTGTTTCATATTTGATAGAGTTTCAGCATATGTCCTGAGATTTTATTTTATGCATTCTCTTCAGACTTATCTTTAAACACAGAATTGATATATATGGGGCTTGTTTTGCTCATTGAAATGTCTCAGGAGGAGGTATTGAGGTAAAAAGCCTGAAAATAATTAGTCAGTAAATTCTTTCTGTCTGACCAGTGACAAGTGTCAGTAAGTTCTGGGTTTTGTTGGCTTTTTTTGACAGTTATTCAGCACTGTGTTCAGAACAGAGCTCTCCAGGATCTGATATGCAGTTGGGTGCTTAACAGAAGCAAATTAGATCTAAGTTATGCTCAAAACTGGACTTTCTGAAAAGGATGCAGGTGACTGTAGGAGAGCTGTGTGACAGAGGTAGAAAGTAAAGGCACCTTTTTACTGTACTCTTTACATGTCATAATACCAGGTTTCTCCTTCTGCAGTCTCCTGTCTCATTTCTGTGCATCTTCCAACTGGAAAAAAAATTAAAACAAAGGCAGAGCAGAGTCTTTCATGGGACTCCTCTGACGCCGCTGCAAATCGCTGGTTTCACAGCCTTCTATTCCTGGTGTCAGCCCTGGTGTGAGCCAGCAGGCTCGGGATGACTTGCAGAGTTAGTGAGTAGGAGCAGAAGAGCAGAGACCTGGAACGTGGAAAAGAACCCAGGCCTCCCAATGCCTGGCTGAGTGCTTGCAGACTTCTCACACAGATCACACTCTTGTTTTTGCTCCCAGCGTTTGCCTCTGTTCTTTTCCTCCTTGCTCTTTTGCATTCCAGTCTTACTGCTTTCCTTATATTCATGTGCCTGGATACCAGCAGCAAATGCTCATAGAAACTGGTACTTGCTTTTTGTCCTGATGCCTGCAGGCCAGTGGTCCAGGAAGAGCAAATGCAAAGAAAGTTGTGCTTAGCAGACTTCCTGAATGCCATGGTTAGGAATCAAAGTTAGCTGAAGTAAAACTAAATTTGTACCCGACTTATTCTCAGAAACAATTGTACTTCATAAAAAAAAATAATTGTTTGAGTCAGCCAAATGGTTGAAATTTGGTAAAATTACCAGCAATTGAAAATTGACAGTAATAAGTATTTTCAACAATGTCCTTGAAGGATTCATTTTTACAGAAATAGATCTCTTTATATTGTGTCTTTCTTCTGGAAAGTTATCTTTGTATAGCTACTTTCCACTTTTTTTTTTTGAGAAAGGCTTGCAAAGTTTAGTTCCTGTAGAGCTGGTGAATGACAAACAATGAGCACTGGGGGGCTGCTCTCTCAGCCCAGCAGGATCAGCCATCAGCAAGGACTCTACAGCATAAAACCCTGAATTGCTGCAGGGAAGGGCAAAGGGATGCTGGGACTGCAAATGGACAGGGAGGATCTGGGAGCACTGGGTGCTCTTAACCTGCCTTTGCTGCTGGAGAAACTGCAAATGGATCCATGCACTAAAAAGGATGATTAAAGCTGACTGGGGGGAACTGACTTCTGTGTGTGCTCATTTTAGAATCTGAGGCTTAATGTTTTATAGCTGTTTACTGGATAAAATGAATTTTATGAAAATACGTAATGTAATAAAGACTTGTTAATTAAATTGGTTCCTTGGTACTAATTTAACTTTTAATAAAACTATCTGAAAGAACTATGTTCCAGGCAGAGTAAGCTATGTCAGGGGTTTTATCTCCATTACAGTTGAGCTAGTGTGGTAATTTCTCTTCCCCCAAGAAGTGATGGGATGGGATTCTGTTGTTTATAACTGAATGCATTTAGAACACGGAACAATGCTTAAATA
This sequence comes from Pseudopipra pipra, assembly GCF_036250125.1. Taxonomy (NCBI): domain Eukaryota; kingdom Metazoa; phylum Chordata; class Aves; order Passeriformes; family Pipridae; genus Pseudopipra; species Pseudopipra pipra. The sequence continues at coordinate 10,698,769 of NC_087560.1, read as the reverse complement.
ATGTCTTAAGCTCTTTAACTCCATTTTTCCAGACTCTATCAGGGCTTTCTGATTTTTTGAGTACTAATTAAAAAAACCCACTCGCTTGGTTTGATCTCTGAGCAGGGAAGAACCCAGGGGTTTTCAAAGATCAGTTCTGCATACTCAGGCTATTTTTTTTTCATTTGAACTTATAATGTTGATGTCCATTTGAAAAATATCACCAGGATCTTAATTTTAAAAATTCTTAGGCCTGTGACTTTTTTTACATGAGCTGGAGATAAAGTATCACACAGGTGATACTTGATCTTGAAGTTCTAATTAAGAGTGTTGCTCACTATGCAGATTATTAGGTCTAGATACTATAGTAGAAATTCTTAAGAGTTATTTAGAAATCCTTTTTGTAAACTGTATGTTTCTACTTAATTTGCAACAAACTTCTAAACTAAAAGGGTTGCGCTGGGAAAGTTGTTCAAGCAGGAAGCAGGGGCATTAAAAATGAGGGTGAGGAAAGGTTAGGCTTTTGCTATCTGAATTTATTGTTAAAAGAACTTTTCTGTTTCCAGAACTGAGAAGGAAATGCATCTTTTTCTTAGTTTCACCTTTGAGGATACAGCTTCATGCTTCCCTCCTTCTTTCCTTTTGCTTTTGGCAGAAGCTGAATGTTTTCACGTTCATATCCTCCTGCACTAAGCCATCTCTGCCTCAAAAGAAGGCAGAGTGCTGGTCCTTCTGAATTTATCACCACTGATATAATTAGCATCAGTGCTTGAATTAAGATACAGTGTCTACATGGCTGATTTTTTTTTAATATCATGTACAGATTAATGGCATCATTTCATACTTAGTTCAAGGTTTGAAAGTTTTCTTCACAGCTATTAAGTCTAAATATGTCTTTTAAAGTAACCACCTTACATTTTCTCCCTTAAAACTTTGAGTCCTTATCAACATCCTGAATCTGATGTGAGGCAAATAGGCATCAAGTGAAGAAAAAATACAGAGAGAAAAAATGAGACTTCGATGCATTTCAAAGCATTTCCACTGGGGAAAAAATTATCTCTAGACTTAACACTTCTTCTTTATTATGTATTAATATTATGAAAATAGCTTTATGGGATATTTAAGTATCATTGAGAAAAATTATCTGAAAAAAGGTTTCTTGCATGAATCCACATCCAGAATCCCTGCCAGAGCTAAGAAGAAAATTCAGATGTTCCTGGCTTTAGGCTAAAAAAGCATATCGCCTCCTAAAAGGAATTAATTTAGTTTGCTTTCCTTTTATCTTTACAAATAGACACTTCTGCCAGAAATATTCCCCATTGTTCAAGTTAAGCATAAACAAGACATCAGCTGATTACACACATCTTAAATGTTATGTTGTTTAATTTTTGGCAGCCTGTATTTCCATAAGGTGCCTGATACAGCTGTTGACATCATGTTCACGCACTCGTAGCTGCTGCTCCACCAGAGCTGGATCAATAAAGACTTCACAAAAACAAGCTGACCAAAATGAAAGCCTGCCCAATGAAATGAGACACTTCCTGTTTTCTCTGCTGTTTTCAGTATTAAGTTTTTATAGCTCTGTGGGAATTCAGAAAACAGGTTTGTGGAATTGAGACCATTCGTTCTCACTAATGCTAATACTTTGTGGAGTGAAAATAAATACATACATGGGCAACTTGCCTACATGTTACAAATAGAAACATTAACAGGTAGAAGGACAAATGTCTCAAGTACCATGTTTAATAAATTCTGAGTCAACTGTGAGCTCCCATGATTAATTTTTCCATTAGAACTTTAGAAAACTGAAACTTTGAAGGATTTGCTTTCAGTGCAGGGAGGAGAGAGCTATTTTAAAACTTCTCTTTTATCTCATCTTTTTTCATTCCTTCTTATGGTTTTGAAGGAGTCCATTAATAGTAGGACATATGAACGAACAAAAGAGTAAATGTGCCTGATGAAGTACAATAAAAGAATAAAATCCAACCTAAAAAAGAGCACCTTACTATGCATTGTTTGTGTTGTTACAATGGAAAGTTACTGTGACAACAGTAACTTTCAGATTTAAACAGATTCTGTTAAACAGTTTATCTCCTAATAGCCAAGGACCCTATTCAGAGGAGTTGGCTTGAAAATTCAGAGGTGTGAAGTGGTTTTGAATCGTGTACACCTCACATGAAATTCTTATTTTAACTTTGTTAGTGTTTTGTAATTCAGACACACAACGTTGTCCTTCAGCAAAAGAAGATAAAATGTGTTGAGGAATTTTCATCAGAAAAAGTCTCGGAGTACTTTTTTAAAAAATAAAGTAATAATTGGTAGAAGTAAATTACTTCAATTTGTTTGGCACCAGTGTACATGATGGGTAATTATTTGATTAAATTATTGTGCCTGTGCCCCACCCCACTGTCTTTGGCAGCATCCTTAGCATTTTCTCAATCATCTCCTGCTTCTCAGCACAGAAGCAGCTGGTGTTCTCATTATTCTTTTTTTTTTAATTTCCTCACACAAGTATGAATCGTTATGGCATAAAAAGGCAGATTGGAGTGAGATTCATGGAAGCATTTGATATCCTCCATAGCTGAATCATTCCTGGTGCAGCAGCTCAGCCCCAGTCTGTGCTGGGGATGGCAGAGGTGGTAGAACAGGGTGCCTCTTGGAGAACCAGTGGGCATCTGTCCTTAAACACGGGCATTGGCAGAATTCCAACAATACAGTCTGTACTTGTCATAAAGGTGAAGCTGGTAGAGCTGTGAGTTCATTAATGCAGAAAGAAATCTGCTGGCAGGCAGATGTTGGTGGTTGGTGAGTCTGGTCTGGTGATGGGACAGATTAAATCACCATGAGGGTCCGTACCTGTCACATGCTCTAGAACTGAACACTTCCTGTTAGTTCCCAAGCATTCCATATCAGTTGGAGCAATGTCTTACTATATTTTATCCATTTTCAGCAGATTATTCGATGTTCTGAACCTTTCTTTTTTTCTCTTTTTCCCTTTAAAATGTAGGAATATTCTGAGGACAGCAATTCTGAACCAAATGTGGATCTGGAAAATCAATACTACAATTCCAAAGCTTTGAAGGAAGATGATCCCAAAGCAGCATTAAGCAGTTTTCAGAAGGTTTTCCATCTTTATGTTCTATCTCCTCTTTTCATATTAATTCACATTTTAAAATACTTGCTTACCATTTGAGTTATTTTCTGGAATTTTAAGAATAATTTTTAGGTTTACTACTGTGCTAAGTTTTTCACTGGACACCTTAAAACCCCTGGCTGACTGCCTTTCAGGATCATTCTTAGGGATCATAAATAGGACATGAAATAGTCTTATTTTATCACAGATCTGAGTTTTTCATCTTCAGGATTTACTAAGTTAATTGAACAGTTCTAAATGTGTTTTCACGTGTCAACAATAGAAGCCAGATCCATTTGGGTTTTTTTTAATGAAAGTGTTTTGCCAAGTGGTTTATGTAACATATTATATTTGATTTGCTGTCTGATTCCAAAACATTAAATGTATAAATACTAAGTGACACAGAGTTTCTTTTCTTCATCTCAGTTTTAAATTTTTTGTTTGCATACTGGTACCAGAAAGCAGTATGTTAGATGTAACTTTTTAAAGGAAAAGTAGGTATTTGCATCTCTTGGCTTATTTATGGTGTATAACAGAATTATATACATGACTTCAAAAAAACTTTCCAAAATTTTTACTTACGAAACATTCCCTTAACTATGTTACATTAAAGCCTAGAAGCTTTTCTGCTGTGTGTAATTCAGAACTGTGCTTCTTTAACTAATTTAGTCAAAATTGAGTTGAGTCGGTTTTGCAGGGGGTGTTAAAGCTTTTTTGTGCATATGTATTTATGGAGCAGTGGTAAAGTTTAGTGTTTGGCACTAAAGTTCAGTGTTTGCTGCTAACAACAACAGCAATCACATTCACCCTCCCTACAGCAGCTAAGTTGTGAAAACTTGTAAGATACAAACCTCTCACCAATCTTTTCAATAATACCAGGAAAGAGTAAAATCAAAGAACAGGGCAGAGTTAAACATTACTTGGTAAGGAACAAAGTGGGGGGGGGAAGGCATGTATGGGATGTGTACATTTTAAACAAGATATAAAATGGATTTAAGTTTGAATAAAGCTTTTATAAATATTGTGCAAAAAATTCTTCTATTTCAGGTATTGGAGCTCGAAGGTGAAAAAGGAGAATGGGGATTCAAAGCTCTGAAGCAGATGATTAAAATAAACTTTAAATTGGTAGGAATTCCAGCTATCACTTGGGAGTAAATGGCATAAATACGTATTTGATCCAGAGACCTTAAGTTATTATTCTGATTTACCCCCATGACAACTAAATCTGCCAGAACTTGTCTTTTGCAGCCTTTAGTGGCTACTACAGACCTGGCAGGAAAATGATGGGGTGGTTGCAAGTCAAAGGCAAAGTGGATGCAAAATAGCTGCTGTAGTCAGCTGATACTCTCTGAAAGTCTGAGGCTCAGTCCTTGCTGTCCTGAGGTATCACACCAGTGAAAATGTTCATGTTCTTGTGTGTGTGTGCCCTGCACCAAGACAGAGCAGTGAAACGTTTATATGCTGCATGTGCAGCTGTTCCAAACAGTTGTATGGCCAACTGTGTTTTCTTCATTGAGATAAATATTTTAAATGTCTATTCCATGCAGTGCTGATGAAGTTATTTCTGATTCTGCTGCTTATGAATAACGTGGTGATGTAAAAGTTCAAATAGCAACCACTCACTACTGCATAGTCCTTCTGTTATGCTTTCTTTCCTGTATGCACTTGCAAGATACAACTCAGTTTTTAATCATTAAAACAAAAATTATAATGTAATTTTGTTTTTCTTTTAGACTAACTTCCCTGAAATGATGAATAGGTACAAACAGCTACTGACCTACATACGGAGTGCAGTTACAAGGAATTACTCTGAAAAATCCATCAATTCTATTCTTGATTATATCTCTACTTCCAAGCAGGTTGGATAATCACTTCTTTCATCTTCATGGTTTTCTGTTTTGCATGTTAACTATGGACTTTTGTGTTTGGTTTGAGCTTTTTTGATCTTAGAATATATTTCCCACATTTTGTGGATTCTGTTAAAACAGATAACTTTTCATAGATTTGTCCTTTTTTGGCAATACTTACCTGGGTTTTCTATGCTCATAAATAAATACTTTTTTTTAATTAGCGTATTAGCTGCACAGTATCCAGTGTCCTCTCAAATTTTTAATTAAACAATACTTTTTTTTTTTACTTTTGGGGAGGAGAGGGGAACCTTTGTAGTGAAGTGTTGGTGTGAAATGCTGCCTGTCTGAGTGACCTGTGCCATGGTCACAGCCCAGCTCCTTTTCTTTTTTGTTGGTGTAGAAGCTTTACAGAGAGTAGGAAGCTCCTCTAACTGACTACCTGGGAGGATCTGGTCTTTAGTGATGACTCTTCAGTCATTATCACAATCTTTCCTGTCCTGCTACTCCTAGGAAGTGAAGGTTTAATAGCTGAGTGGTGGGTTACCCTTAAGGTCTAAAGAATTGTCTTAGACTATTCCTTTCTTGGCAAAGATTAGTCTCTGGTCTAAATGCAATTGAGCCAGACTTGGAGGGACAATCTGGAAATCTTAATTTTATGTATAGTCACAGATCTGCTATCCCCAAAAGAACTATGGCTGTAAACAATACTAATGCATTCTCTGTTTTACCTTGTAAAAGGTAACACTCAGCACTATGATTTCCATTTTAGATGTTGTATTTTTGGGTTTGTGCAGAGAAAAGGTTTGAAACACTCCAGAGGTTTCTTTCACTCAGCATTGGTAGTACAGAAAGGAGAAGGGATCTTTTCCTTTGACCGTTTTCCTCTCTTTGTAAAGTATATTTTCTTTTTGATATGTAAATCATTTTTGGTTTTCTTCTTTTTAAGTAGGAGCAATGTTGCCTGTCTTTGTTACACAACATCAGAATTCTATTCCTTGGTTATATAAGATGGGCTCTTATAAGATGCCTTTCATTTTTCACAGATGGGTGGAAATCTTGGAATGTGAATGCTTTTTAATTGTATGTTTCATATAAGAAAAACAAGTGTAGTTAGTTTTGTTACTTTAGAAGCTCTTTACAGTTTAAATGCAGACATTCAGTAAGATACAAATACCTTTCTTATTTTGAAGTTCAAGCATGCACTTTTAGTTTGTTCAGATTGACTTTATTAACAGGTACAAATTTGCTGTTTACAATTATAGAATTCTGATTTTTTATGCCAGATGGATTTGCTTCAGGAATTCTATGAAACAACACTTGAAGCTCTGAAAGATGCTAAGAATGATAGATTGTGGTTTAAGACAAACACAAAGGTAAAATATATAACTTACTGTTTTTTGCCTTTGTTTGACACCTTCAGCTAACTCTTATACTTGTGAAATCTTAATAGACCTCAGTACTTCAATTCTTTTTTCGTTACAGCTTGGCAAATTATATTTAGAAAGAGAAGAATATGGAAAGTTACAAAAGATTTTGCGTCAGCTGCATCAGTCGTGCCAGGTACCTTTATATTTTTAATCACTGTGGCTTAGTAAACAACATTGATTTTGGGGGTTTGGGTTTGTTTTTTTTTTTACATCTGTTGTTGGCCTTTGGGGCATGTTGCTGAGCTTTAGTACAGAGGGAAGAAATTCTGTGCCTGATTTAATTTGTTATCTGTTTGATAACATGAAAAAAAAAAAAAGATAAGTGTTTTATTCCTTGCTTAAAGATGATTTTTTAAAAAATTATTCACAGCTGCTGATTAGGTTGCTCTTCAGTCAGGTGCAAGGATGAGAAGCACATATCAATTATCTATAATGCATAGACATTCATTTTAAAATATAGCAAAGATTCCACGTGAGCTTTATTCAAAACTGAAAGTACAGTTGTTACTTTCCCATCTGGAAGGAGAAAAAATAAATTAGCCGTGCAGCCTGCTGTGTGTGTTTGTGACAGTTTTCTTCTTTCAATATGGAAAATAGGTTACAAATGTCTGGGAAATGGTTCTGTTACAGGCAGCAGAAGATTGTATGTGTTATCTGTATATATGCATTTGTGTCAGTCATTGCATTTATGTACTGAGAGTGTGATTTAAGCAAAGTGGGAAAGAATAATGGGTAAAGTTTTGAGGAAAACATTTAATTACACAGAAATACTGACGTTTTAAATAAAGGGCTTCAAAACTTGGCCTGTGATAAGTTCATTGAGTATTATGTTTTCTGTTAAGAGTTGTATCAAAATTGCAGAGTTTTTAGGAATATTCCTATTTCTGACAGGAAATTACTGAGGGTATTTGGTAATCAGTTTTTTTACTAGTATAAAACTGAAATTGCTGTTCTCTTAAAATTTCACAGTATTTATTACTTAATCTGTCCTAGACTGATGATGGGGAAGATGATCTAAAAAAAGGTACTCAACTATTGGAAATCTATGCTTTGGAAATTCAAATGTATACAGCACAGAAAAATAACAAAAAGCTTAAAGCACTATATGAACAGTCATTGCACATCAAGTCAGCCATTCCTCATCCGCTGATCATGGGAGTTATCAGAGGCAAGTTCACCTTGAATTTTTCATTTAACTTCTGTTGCATGGATTAGTTTTATGAAAATCTGAGAACTAATGGGTTTTTTTCAGTTCCAGCTGTAAAGGCAGAGGATCCTGTAGATTCAGAGGCTGCTGTCTCATCATGTAGGACGTAGCTCTGCTGTTCTGGTGCCCGAGTACCAGATGCACTGATCAGAAGGGCAGGACAGTTGGCCACATAAATGTTAGGAAAGAAGCAGTAGAAAGAAAAAAGGAAGACTTGAGCTGTTTGACACCATGGCAAGCAACAAAAGATAAATGCAAAGGCATTTTCAGGGGATAAAAACAAAGGCTTGACAGGAAGGGCTGCTGGCAGAAGGGACTGCTGTTTCTGTAATCCCCTTTGGTAAATTTGTGCTCGATGTCTCACCTCACTGAAATTCAGCAGGAACTGAAGGGCTTTAAGATGTACTTGAAAATATTATTTATTATCTGCAGTGATGAATTGTAGTGGAAACACGCTGTGTGTCTTGAAAAAAAACCCCTTCTCCAGAATACTGTTGTGCCTTCCTCCTTCCACTGCTGTAGGCACTTGCACAGACAATCAGGCAGCAGTGGGTACTTCAGGAGATAGAGAGTATTTCTCAGTTTTTCTGTGCAGTTTTGCTCAACAGATGGGGAAAATTCCATAAATATAGGAAGTCTGTTGCCATTGAAATGGAGATAAATTCCATTTCAGTTTTTAGAGTATTTTAACATAAGGGTGAACTAATTATTGGCTCTGAGGATTAGTGTTCTTTCAGTTTTACGATGTGGGTTGGGTTTTGTTTGTTCTTCTTTGGAATGAGTTTATCCAAATGACAGTGCTGTATGTGAAGGCCCTAATGCTTTTTTTTTCCTGGTGATTTCAGAGAATGAAATGACTTCTGAAAATATTTCAGTAATCTATTTAGAAATAGCGTGGAACTTGGGTACAATTACTGTAGTCAGCAACAAGCACACAGTGTTCCTTTTCATCTGTGTTTTCTTTTCAGAATGTGGAGGCAAAATGCACTTAAGAGAAGGAGAGTTTGAAAAGGCACATACTGATTTTTTTGAAGCATTCAAGAACTATGATGAATCAGGGAGCCCCAGAAGAACCACTTGCTTAAAATACTTGGTCTTAGCGAACATGCTCATGAAGTCTGGAATAAATCCATTTGACTCTCAGGAGGTATTTTTTTCTTTTTCCTTCACATTCCCCCTCTCCCTTTCTGAGTTTATAGAGAAATTACTCAAAAGATGAAAATGGAAAAAAAATACTTAAAATCTAAGCTTGCATATTGTGCTTTCTGTTCTGTGTAGGCTAAACCATACAAAAATGATCCAGAGATTCTAGCAATGACGAATTTAGTAAGGTAAGATTTTAATTTTTCTGGAGGAGAGAACAAAAAAAATAAAAAGAGAGAGAGTCCAAACCAAAATGAAATATTTTTAGAGATGGCTTTTCTCTATACAGCTAAGACAGTTATTTCATCAATATTAGCAAATATTAGTACTGTTTTTCTTAAGAAACTTACTTAGTATGAGATACCAAAGTATGTATATTATACCAGGTAGGAATACAAGAGACATGCTGTTTCTTCTACTATCCTGAATTTTTTTGTGCAGTGGCAAAAACCTAATTTCTATTCTTAAATAAAAACTGTCCCACCTTGTACTATAACTGGTCTTTAGGGCTGACTAAGTTGACTGACATGTCATACCAAAGCCAATAGAATAATTTGATGCATGGATATAGCATGATTACTAAAGGAGCTTCATAATTTAGCAATAAAAAACCTGAACTCTCAGGTGATCTCCCCTATCCTTCAAAAACACATGAAAATCAACAGAAGGCCAAATTACCTCTTACAGGCAACTGTGATATGAGGGCTTTCAGTGTATTAAGATCATAAGTAAAATAAAGTGAACTGAGGCAGGTTTTGTGTACTGTGCTTTGAAGCTGCCCTATTCCATCCATTCTATCCTGCCTTTGCTTTATCAAGTTAAAAAAAATAAACAATACATAGGAAAAGCTTTCCCACCTTTTCATTAGGTAAGAAGTGGTGTCTGCTCACGTTCTGAAATGCACAGTTGATCTCCTGTTGGAACAAACCCTGCTCTGGTACCGCTGTGGTGCTGTGCCATTGTATGCATACAAATTGTTTCTGGAAGTGAGGATGTTCATCCATTTTTGACACAGTGCTTGAATAAATTATTTGGCAGTTCATTAAGAGACTATTCCCAGTAATTCATTCCACTTTAGATGTGTTTTTTCTACTTCACTGTCATAGTTCCTTGTGAATTTGAGGCAGAAGGAACTCCAGATGGCCTTACCCAATCTGATTTTATTCATATTTCTAATTTATATCTTTTATCTTGACATTTGAGTATAACTGCTTCTATAAAATTAATAATGCAATTAAAGCAGTGTAGATAAGAAATATGCAAAAGATAAAATTAATTTCAAAGATTACAATTATGTTTTTAATCCTTTCTATACAGTGGGAACTTATATGTTTTACATATGATAAAAAGAGACTTCTGAAATAAACAATAAAATATACTGAACTGAAATTCCTTTTAACTGTTAAGTAAAATTTACTCGTTTCATGTGATACAGTCCATGCCATTCACATAACTCCATTTATAAACTACTCAAGTTCTACCTTAAATGTAAGAGGTCTTTTTCTTGCCCATTTTAATAAAGGATGAATCTTTTTGACCAGTTTCAAAACAATTTTAAAATATACAAACCAGGAAGGAAAAATAAACGTTGTTTTTAAAATGTTTGATGTCAGTATTAAAAAGAAGTCGAAAGCATGTATTTAAAGAAAAAGGTCTTGTTTCAGTAGTTACAGCTCTTGATCTTAAAATGATGCTGTGGTGCCACTACTGAACCCACCTGTTTAAAACCCTTTCTCAGATAACAAGATTGACTGACTAGTTAAAGGATATATACACAAATAAGGTATAAATAAAAATCTAAAACATAATTTTATGCGAGAATTACTGATGGTTAATCCTGGAAGTCAGGATTTCTTCCACCTTCCAGTATTTTCAGAATTCAGCTTAAGATGGACATTGTAGAGACAGCAACTGCCTTCTACGCTCTTTTTAGCTCTTATTTCTGCCATGAATTATGAGTTATTGAAGCCAAAATTCATGTAATGGTACTTTTCAAAACTGGCTGTTTTTAGGGTCTAGGCTTTTTTAAAGAAGTAAGTACAGAAAGTACAAAAGTTTTGAAACTAGAGTGCACTTGTGGAATGACTAAATGTTCATACTAAACTTTAGTAAATGCTCTTAAAATTGAAATAGGAGAAAGGTCATTTCTGTTGCATTTCATCTTGAGACAGTTTTTTGCTTATAAAGGTTCTGAATGTAATTATTTGCCACCAACGCTTAATACATGTTTGTATAGAAGATGTAGAACATACTCTTATATAAGTCTGTAACTTGTAGAATAATAATTCAGTCTCTTGTTTTTTCTGAAGTGCCTATCAGAATAATGACATCACTGAATTTGAGAAGATTCTGAAAACAAATCACAGCAACATCATGGACGATCCCTTCATAAGGGAGCACATTGAAGGTATTTTTGAAGGCTATTTTAATCCTTTTTGTTTTCACTACTTGGTAAGCTGCTGGCTTTTTTCTATTTTTTTTCTTCCCCGTGGTTTACTTTTCTTCTTGGCAGACTGAGAGTTCTTTGTAATTACTTGTTGACAATTCCTTCACTGTTTACAAGTTCCTTAGGAGTTGGTCAAGGCCAGCATGCATCCAGGCATGTGGCATGTCTGTGAAGAATTGCAGGAATGGTGGAGAAAGTTCTACCAAGAGGGGATGTTCTAAGATAATATCTGTGGTGGTGTTAAGACACTGAGTATTTTGAGTGGTTTGGTTTGGGGTTTTTTTTCCCATTGTAAGGGTGAAATGAGAGCAGCCCTTACCTGTAAAGGTGGCTTGTAAAAAATTTTTGGACTTACACTACCTATACTTAATAAACCAGGAGAACACATCAACACATGCCTTTCTGTTCCAATAACATGATAAAATAAAGTTCCCCCTGCATTTTTTAATGTATTTGAGAACTGAGAAGTCTCTGCACTTGAACATAGTGCCCAGTTCTTCAGGTGACTAATAATTCCAAGAGTAGGTGTTACTGTGGCATTGCAAGATCATTTAGCTGGACAGTTATATGAAAAAAAGAGTTAAATCTAGAGACCTGCTTTTCCTATACTTCTTGTTTGTAAAAGAGAACGTGGCAAACAGCAGGGGAAACTAAATATAACCCTGCTACTGCTGCTACATGTTGACTACTGGTGAGCTTCAAAGTCTTGTAGGGAGACTGTAAGATTAGAGAGATGGATGCCTGAGGAAGAAGATGTGACAGAACTGAAAAGCAAGAGAAGGACAGTTGAATCAAAGAATTGAAGAGGATTATGTGCTAGTGATGTCTCATCTTTTTCACTCGGTAGTGATACGACATGGTCGTGGCTGTAATGTTTACATACCTTGCCTCATTGTTTTAATCTCCTCAGTTTTATTGAGACACATCATCTGGTCTTCAGTGGTTTTTTTATTATATAAACAGTCCTTGTGTAACTAGTTAGGTAAAAATGGATCTAGATTTTTTTTTCCTATTAATTTATAATTGTAATTTATGCTTTCATTTTATCCCAGCTTTCTTTAATAATGTAAAAAAATTCTAAAACTGCATTACTTTACTGAAGCAAAATCAGACACTTCATGCAGATTGTTTTATACTGTTTCAGTTCCTCATCATAATTATACCACTAGGCCCTGATCTTTTCACTTTAAATGTGAATATTCCCCATGAAGTTAAATGCACACAGACTTTTTAAGTTGCATATCCTTAAAAATACCACTTTTCACTTTTGTACAACACATAAATTAGAGGGACAGACGTACCATGCAGTAATCTCTAGGACTTATGCAGTTAGTTTGAATAAGTTAAATTTTTACCAGAGAATATATTGCTCCATGTTTAAACAGTTTTTGACTCTGTGTGTCCACCTTCAGGGTTGCACATTGTTTGGATCCCTTGGATTCTGCTGTGCTTCCCCACCCACTGAATTACTACCTTAAAAGATGCTGGTATTTAGGATATCTTTTTGTATGGAGTGGTGTTGCATCTTTATTTCAGTACTGTTGTTTTTACAGTGTTTATTTTTTCTTCTCTACAGAGCTTTTGCGAAACATCAGAACACAAGTGCTTATAAAATTAATTAAGCCTTACACAAGAATACATATTCCTTTTATTTCTAAGGTATGTGTCAGTGGAGCCTTGCATTTGCTTCAATAAATGATTAATAGTGAATAAAAGCTTTTAAATAAATACACTGCTTCCAGAAATAGATCATCTAAAATACAATCTACACCATAAAGTAGCACTGATGCACTGCTGGCAGCTTTGCAGTGAAAAGAAAGTAAATTTCAAGTGTCATGTGAGTGCTTTTTATAATATGTACTATGATATACTTCTAAAATACTCAATTACCATATTCTACTTGGTGTGGAAAATCGCATTTCTGAAGAGAAGTATACAAAGTGGAATTTGTATAATTAAAAATGTGATTATGAATGTAAATTTTATGAACATAAAAAATTAAAATTTGAATTCCTTTTGTTCAGAAGGTATCTTAAAATGTCCGTGTTGTATGAGTTACAGAACTGTGGTAGTAGAACAAACCAGCCATTATCACAGAATCACTGAAATCATTGCCTAATCTGGAAAGAACAAAATCAAACCCCAGCGATAAGAGATGACTATTTCCATCTCGTGTGGGTCTGTGATTTTGCTTGCAAAAATTCACAGCATTACAGAATGTGTCATGAAATATTAGAAGTGCCTATTTTTTATCCTTAAATTCTATTTAGAACTCTGTGTGCCTTTTTTTTAAAATTAGACTTAGTGTGTGTAGAACTTGCTTGAGCCAGAAGATGCAATTATGTCTCTAAATGGTTTTGAGTGTAGATCCATTCTTTCCTGATAATTACTGTCTTATTTTATTTCCTGGGGTTTTGTGGTTGTGGTTTATTTTGTTGTTGTTTGGGATATTTTTTATCTGTTTGTTTTTTCAGTAAGTCAGTAAAGGAACTAATTTCTGGAGCTTCCAAAATTTTGCTTCAGCCTTTTCTGAGAAGTTACTGATCTCTTGATTCTTGGCCACATGTACTTTGGTGGAGGTCTTTTTCTTGACAGATCATTATTGAATTGATACTTTTGAACAGTAAGAAACAGAAATGAAACCCAATTCTGTATATGAAAATAAAGATTGGAGGGTTTTAATGTTGCAAAACATGATGGCAACATAATGAGTTTTCTTTTTCTTTTAGGAGTTAAACATAGATGTAGCTGATGTGGAAAGCTTGCTTGTGCAGTGCATATTGGATAAGTATGTACTTTATTCTTGATTATTGATCTTTGATTACTTTAAAATAAACTATACAAGAAGCAACAAAACATTGTTTTGGTGCATTGTGACAATACTAGTTGATTCTAGAAGTGAAAGGTAATGATGCTGATTTTGGATTTGCTTATGAGCACAGTAGAGTATGTTGGAAAGATGGGAGCCAAGAAAATGACACAGAGATTGAGTGGCATGTTTTTATTTTAATTTTTAATTACATAATAAAGTGTCTTGAATTATTATGAAATTATGAAAGTTACTATTCTAAGTAATTGCTGCTTATACCCATGTATATTTTTGAGTACATTTTCAAGTTGACAAATTAGTAGTCTGCTCTCCTTAACTGGAAAAACTTGACTACGATTCCTAAAACCTATTTTTCTGGAGGGTAACTTGTTATATCTACTGCAAAAATAAAATCCATACATGAGTTTATATTTTTTTAATTTCTTTTGACATAAATCTCCATTTTTTATGATTCCTTGACTTTCAAGAATTGTTTACCTCATACTGCTTTAGACTTTGTGTGGGTCATAGTTAAGCAGATAAAATGTGCATTGCCCAATGAATAAGTCCATTTGATTTCCAATCATGGTTACAGCTAAATAGGCAGGACTATCCAGGACAAGAATTATAAAGGCGCCGAATTCTGAAATGGACTTTCTGTCTCTCTTGTATCAGACCTTTTATTTTCCCTTTGATTTATTGTTAGTTCCTATTTCCACCTCCGTTAGCAATTGACAGTTTGTATTTCTTTGCTTCCAGCACTATCCATGGCCGAATTGATCAAGTCAACCAGCTCCTAGAACTGGATCACCAGAAGAGAGGTGGTGCCCGGTATACTGCGTTAGATAAATGGACCAACCAACTAAATTCTCTCAACCAGGCTGTAGTCAGCAAGCTGGCCTAACAGAAAACAAGCTTCTACAAACTACTTAAGGCAACAGTGCAGTGATGTAAACCTTAAAAGAACTGGGAATGGCAAAACTACTGTCGGTTGGTGTGCCCTGAAATTATTGGAGTTATGGCAGAAGTGCTTTTTTGATCAGCTGGTTTGTGTTTTGCTGCTGCATTTATCCCAAGAAAAAAACAGCTTTAATCTCCAGAAGAAAACCAAAATGCCACGGGATTTATGCTGTATTGACATCTTGCCCTAAACATACAACATCCTAGTAATTTGTCAAGGGGCAATTGATGACCAGAGAGAAGATTTTTGTCATGATTTTAAATACACTGACACATTACTGTTGGTTAAATTTAAACATGTTTTACCTGCAGAAATTCTCTCACAGAAATAACCTGCAATAACTTGAAATGCATACCCTTTTGAACACTTCCTTTTCTCATGTATAAATTGAAATGTTTGCTGCATTTTGCAAAATGTCAATTCTCCAAAAATGTGTCCGTATATTTCTGTACCTGCAGTGTAGTAAAGGTTTAGAAGAGACCCCATAATTATAGTGGCATACTGTCACTTAGGTTTCAAGCAGCAAAATAAACAGTGCAGTTCAGAAATTGTACAGTTGTTTCTTGATGTGCTTTCATTATACTTGAATTTTTCTTGTGTTATTTTTAAAAGAAAATAGATACTACTTCAAAAATAGGTATTACTTGATCCTCACCTCATTTGTGAAGGACAGTATGGAGATTTTAAGTCTGAATGCCCTGATAAATGTGCTGTTGATTTTTCTTTTTTCCCCCCCTTGAAACAGTGAAACATAAATACTAAAGAGCTGACATTTAGCAGTCTTGCTAACTGACTTTCAGCTTGCAAGATGCCAAACCATTATCAGCCCTGTCTGGTTATGTTGGTGGGTATTTGGCATCTCTCAGGGATATGCTCTGGTTTTATTTTGCTATTTTAAGAATGCAGGTTTGCCAAGCAGTACCCTGGGAATAGAAGTGCAGACCCTCTTTGGCCTGATCTGTGGTCTTTTTGACTGGATTCAGTGTATACAAAATGACACTGTGGGTTTGGAGTGGGGCCCAAGTACCATGACATTGGTCATAATGGAATCTCTTCTCAAATGTTTGAATGTGTCGTAGTCCCTTCAGAGCTGCTATTCAAGTCCTGAACTCCTGCCACATAGTAGGCACATGCCTTTTGTGTCCTAAGATTTTGGGATCATCAGATCCATTTAAAATATAGCTGCAGTGGTGACCACAGCACCTTTTATTCCTGTAGCAGATTGTCTGGAGCTGACAGAAAAATTCTCCTGCAGGCCTCAAACGTAGAAGGAATTTTAAAGGGTCACTTCTGTAACTGAGAGCAGTGTGTGATGGTACACAAAGCAGTGCCACACACAGACATTATAATAGTAGAAGGAAAAATAAGTGCATAGAGCAATTAACACCACCCCAAAAATAGTGGAAAAGCCTAATAAATTACACATGCCCATCACATACATGCAAGGCACCGTGGTACACTCAATGTTCTAGAGCAGGATTTAAATTGGTAACAGGGTGTAACTAAATAGGATAAAATTTATTTTTATCTGAAGAATAGTTATGGCCCTTAGAAAATTATTTTGCTCTGCAGTTGTCAAAGCAAGTGAATTTTTTTTCCTGGAGTTTACACAATAAAGCTTAATGTGTACCATGAGTAGCATGATGCTGAATCTTGGGTGAGCATTTCTTCTTCACTAATGCTTTTTTTTTTTACCCATAGGTATTTTTAATTTATCCACTTACTTAAAACAGTGGTAAAATAAGAATATAAATTGAACTTAGTTTTTAAGCAAAGTTTTTTTTTCCTTTGTAAAATCTGTAGATAACATTGACTAAAAAGCACATTGTGTGTTGTTTCCTTACAATGCTGTGATGTGTAATATAGTTTTTACTTTGAACATTCCAATAATACCTGGTGATGTGAAGTTGAACTTAACAATACTGCATTGGGATAATTGGGACCCTTAGCTACAGATCCAGAGACTTTAATTTGGATAGGGAATGTTGCAAGGTTCTTCCTCCCTGGGGGACAAGGGACTGTCTCAGCTCTTTCAAGGTTCTCCTTCCCATGGAGACAGGGACAGTGACAGCTATTTGAATATGTTTCCTTTCCCTGCCATTTCCCACCACTCTTGCTGTGGGAAGGAACAACTCTCTTCTAAAGGAGGGGGAAAAGGAGAACTGTGGATAAACTTACAATCACTGAAAATAAAAAAGTCTTCTTGACTTTGTCTCTTGTACCTGCTGTAACCTTCCCCATCCCAGCCATGTCTGTTAGGGAGGCATGTTTGGATTTTTATCAAGAAGGAAACAGGAATACTGCAGTAAATCTTGTCCTTCCATTTAGTTCCCTTGTTTTATCTTTTTGTTCTGAAGCTCTAATTGTCCAACTTGTGAAGGACCCTCAGTTTGAGCGGTGAGGGCTAGCGATGTTTTTTAGACCGAAAAAGCGTCAGTCTACCTCTAATAAATTGTTGCGTGTTTTGGCATGTTTTAGTTCTTACTCATGTGTACAGTGCCTTAGCAGCTGTGCTCTAGGCACATAATGAAGATTTATATAATCCCTAAGGGATTCTACTCCTTTTCCGAGTTCTCATAATTCTTAACCTGGAAGATGAGAATTTTCTGTGGGGAAATACAGAGGAGCTCTGTTGTCATACCACGGCAGCAGAAATCGCCAGTAGTTGCTGTAGCCCACCTGGTCCCTGGTAGATCTGGCTCTGGTGTCATTTCTGCCTCCTTAGGAAAGGTGAGCAAGCAGTTGAAGGAAGAGGGTGAATGAAATTTTTTTCAGGAAACACTCTTGCACTGCAGGTTGTTCCAGACGTGGTAAAGCAGCCACGCTGTGTTCTCCAGTCTGAGTTCCAGTCATTAAATTTCTGCAGTTGTCATTGATTGTCAGAGCCACACTTTTCACAGCTTCTGGGGTCTTTTTATATACTTTTTGTTGCTGTTGGTACAAGACAAACTGGCATCTTAGTACCAGTACCACTGTTTGCAGAGGAACATTTTAACGGCTGTTGTAATCTTGTGTGAGATTACAACAGTGATTAAGCTGTGTATATATAAACCCTTCTTCTGAGTTGCTGGCAGCTTATGCATTAAAACTGGACAACGTGAAAATGAAATCTGGGAGGATGTGGGTGCTATGTCTGCATTTCAGATTTATTTTTTTTATTTTATTTATCAAGCTTACTTGGGAGGAATGTATTCTTTTTGCATCTCAAAGTCCTACTCTAATGGATTGGATCTGAAACCTTGATGTAGTGAGGATTTCATTTTGCTTTTAAATAGGACTAAAAATGTATTGAACAATAAGAACAAAAAGAAAAACCCAGCTAAACAAAAAAAATGGAAAAATGGCAAGGCAGCTGAAATGCACCTGGTAGAATAATATAATGAAGGTATTTGAATTGTAGTCTGTAAATAAACACTGATTTTTGTAATTACTCAGAAGTTGTCAGCTGTAAAACATTATGTCTGTATTTGAAGATTGTATTTTTTTTGAGAGGTACTAAATTAATTTACTTGAGCAGGAACTGTGTATTTATGGAGTAAGTAAAATGACATCACTCTGGACAGTACCCCTTGCTTTCTCAAAAATACAGCAATTATTTGAACTAAATTTCCATATAGAGATGTTAATATTGACTTTGAAAGTTTAGCTGTTACTTTATTATTTTGAAAGTGCTAAAAATCTATTTTAGAACTAGGTTAGAGAACTAGGTAAAATACATTACAAGCTAATCAACTAGTGAAGTGTTAATTAAGATATTGACAGAAAGGATTATCACTGTCTTAAAAGCCTCTAAATCTGTGGGAAGGTAGATTGCAAAGTGCATCTGTGTTATAATAATTGCATATGTAGTACCAAATCTTAGCTGTAATAACTGGAGGCATTACAGCAAGAGTAAAGGCTAATCCCTTCCTGGCTGTGGTACAGAGAGCTGCATGGCGGGATCTGTCTCAGTTGGCTCTGCTGCCTCTCTGCTCTCGGTGGGAGAGCTGGGCTCACTCTGGCAGCTGCCAGGTAGTAATTGCACGTTGCCATCAGAATCGTGATTCTCAGATTCATGCACTAGTTCCCGGCTCACCTTCCCACTTTGGTTCCAGTGATGTTCCCTGTTGTCTGTCCCCAGCTGCCTGTGCAGAACACCACATGTTGTACCAGCAGATACAAGTGTTTATTTGCCAAGATATACTTTGCTTTCTGTACTTGTCTTTTCTCTAATTATGCTGAAGATTTTAGTCCCAGGCCAGTAAAACTGTCATTTTGGAGTTTGCTTTATTCCTGCTGCCTCTTCCCCTTGCTCACCATGGCAGCCTCCAAACCTGCTGCAGTCCATGGTCAGGTGGTGCTGCTGCCTTGGAGCTCAGTCTCGGCCTGCTCAGACCTAGGGGGTGGAGGGGGGTGTTACTGAGCAACCCTTATTTCATGTTTCCATGCCAGTGCAGTTAAGGCTGTACATATGTTCAGCTTCCAATGTAAGGAGCTGCCTCGATTTCAGTGGGATGTGCATAATCACATCCTTATGTGTTTTGTGGGACTTTATACCCACTGAATGTAAATAGACCCTATGGAAGTAGAGAGCGTGAGTGGCTGCACATGTGCTGTTAAATTTGCTTGTTATCCTGTGATTTGAATTCTGAATACAGTCACTACCAAGTGCCTTTCCATGTTGCTGAGGTATTTTGGTTTAGACTCCATTTTTTATTTTTGTGTCGACCTACATTTTCTTCTTCCTTTGACCTGTGTCCTCCATTGTGTTTGGGAAGGGTATTTCTACCACCCAGCAGATGCAGCAATAAACCCCCAAAAATTTACAAATTTTTTCTGTAAGCAATCAGCACTTGCTAGGTTTGACCATCATTTTTGCTTACAAACTCTTTGCTTACTTACTCCATGTTGCAATAAAAAAGTAGCAATGATTGTTTACAAACTGCCAGATTTGAGAACTGGACCCTTAGGCTTGAGTATTCAAAATCAGCTCCTGCAGTTACCAGCGTGTTTAAATTCAGCAGGGTTTTTAGAATTTTTTTATGGCTTCCTTAAGGACTGTAACACGGTTGGGTTCTCTTACACAACACTCGATCAAGATGGTGATGATGTAACCAGATACCCTGGCATATTTGTGATAGCTGTGGATAGAGGATCTCACATAACTGGTTCTGAGTGCTTTGGTATGTTTTTCTTTTTGGTGATAACACAGTTAAATTTTACGGGAGACTTGACATTTTTTTTCACCCAAATGGCCACTCGGGTGACCCAACATGACTTTCTGTAGTATTTATATTGCACAGATTTATGTAGCTCTGATATCTCTTTAATCACTGCCCAATTGAGATCTTAGACATCCTTGTTGTTTGTGCATAACAGCCCTTTCAAGTGTGACCTTTCTGTTGGTATGTATGTTGGGAACAAAAGAAGAATTTCATAACGGACAGCCTTGCCATAATGAGTCATTATTTCTTAAAAACACAGCCACTATCTTAAGCAAATGTCATAATATATATTCTGTGGTCAGCACCAATTTGAACAAATTAAGCTGCATTCCACACTAAAACACTGGTGTGCTAATACAAGAAAATGATTGTTCTACTTGTTTCAGTGGGATTTTTTCACTGTTTTCTGTCCAGTCAGGCAAGTTCTCCCACATTACTTGGGAGATGAAAAGTGACTAGGTTTGAAATAAATCAACCTAATTTTGCACAAATAAGTGAAACACATTTAACAACTGGGAATAAAATATATTTTGCTCAGTAGAGATTTGTTGTTTAAGTGAGATTAAGTTTAGGTGGCATATGTTTCATAATTATTATCTGTAGATTTCCATCTCATATTTAAGTTCATCAATGACTGATGAAATGCTGTTCCATTGCATCAGCTGAAAGCTCTTTGTACAACCAGCCTAATCCACAGTTTTACTTTCGTGACTTCTTGTGTTGAAATAAATCTCATTGTGTAAAAGCCCCTGGGAACATAACCTCAAATTAATCTTTGTTACCACCTTGAAATGGCTTCTTAGAGTCATGAACACTTGTGGGAGTTCTGCTGACCATATAATCTCATCAAGGAAAGTGCTGGGATACAGAAGTGCATATAAAGTGTAAACTGCTGCAGCTTCTCAGTTAAACTGAGGTTTCTGTATCAATTAGGGTGCTGCAGCAGCCCTCCTGTTCTCTTCATTTGTAGTAAAACTGTCCTCACTGAAGTTAATAGAAACCCTATAGTTAAATTTCATTGGGATTACAATTTCACCCCACTCCCTTTCCCATATAATCCTATGATTCTGTGTACTACAACCTCATGAAAACATGCCACTGAATGTAAGTAATATTGCAGACATGTAAGCAAAAGTTACACCTACATAGGGATCCTGCTGATGTGGATGGAGTAGCACAGAAGGCAGGCATGGTCTGTGCAAGTTCTCTGTTCATGTCATCTTTGAGATCTTGCTCTGCAACGCAACAGCCATCTTCATAATCCCATGTTACAGGCGAGGTTTTAATGGTGAAGAGCAACTCTTAAGAAAACACAAAGGCATTATGTGGATTTACCCAAGAAATAAATTTTTTATAAAGTAGAACAAATTGTTACATAGTATAATGAACATAAATCTGGAAAGGTTAAATAATTATAAAGGTTCAATCTAGGAAGCTCTAGCAAGATAGCTCTGTAGCGACATTTTTGGTAGTTCTTAGCTCTGTCAAAATCAGATCCAGGCTTGCTTGCTTTTTTCTTTAAAAGGCAAGCCATTTATTCCTCACAAGAACCTTCACGAAGCAGAAACCTTATTCTTGTATTAATACATAATACATTTATAATGTATTTCACCTGGAAGTGCTCAAGAGTCTGCTCTAGGATATCCTTTGTGTATGTCTTTCACAGAGATACTTAGTCTAGTTCTTTTTTTTTTTTTCCCTTGCCATGAATCAACCAAGTTGTAAATAAATCATGCTCCTTTTCCATTAAACCCGAGGCAGCAGACATATTAACGCTTAATGAAATGCGGGACCATCCCATGCAGATCGCACGTACGGATCATGTGCTGTTGCGCAGCACCGGCTCCTTCACTCGCTTCCTGTTCTCCAGTGTCTCTAGGTGAACATGGGTCTGATGGACTTCACTGGTGTTACTCATAATTAACCACACTAAAACCAGGGCAGCAAAATAAAGGGACGTCACACAAGCTGTGCCAAACCCCACGTCTTACAATCCCCCTCTTTCGCCGGCAGCGCCCCGGTCCCGCACACACGGTCCCTTCACAGCCCGGCTCCAGACGCCGCTGCGACATTTTTAGATTCCTGCCTCTAAATAAATCCCAGATTTTTTTTTTCCTTCGATGTTCCAGTTAATTTCAAGGACACCGCCGCCCGAGACTCCCCCGGCGCCGCCCCCGAGCAGCCGGGCCCGCCGCGCACCTGCCGCCCTCACGCTCCGGGGGGGGGGGCGGCCCGGGCGGGGGCACAACGCGCTCCCCCCGCTCCTTCCCGCGGGTTTCCGCCACGTTCGAGACACGGCCTCGCTTGTTTTCGTGCGGCCCGAACGCGGGCGGGGAGCGCCCGCCCCGGGGGGCAGCGAGGGCGTTCCCAGACTGGGCCCGCCCGGCTTCCGTCCCAGCTGGGCCCTCCCCGCCGCCCGCCCCGCCCCGGCCGTGGCGTAGCCGGTCCCGGTTCCCGTGATAACCGCGAACGGGGCCGGCGCCGCTCCGGGCGTGTGCGGACGCGGCGGGGCTGCAGCGCCATGGGGGAGGCGGCCCGGGCCCTCCGCCGCCCGCAGTAGAGCCGCCGCTCGGCGCCGCGGGAGCCATGGACAAAGCGGACAAGGTGCGAGGGCACCGCGAGCGGCTGCCGCGGGAGGGGCGGCGGGGAGGGCGGCGAGCGGAGCGGGCCCGGGCTGTGTCGGGCCGTGTCGGGCCGTGTCAGCCCCGGCCGGGCCGGCGGTGGGGGCCGAGCGGCGGGCAGGGACGGCAGGGCGGGGCGCGGCCTGCGGGGCGGGGGCCCCGGGAGCGGCCGTGAGGGGCCCCGGGCCCCGCCCCGCCCGGAGCGGCCCTCCGGAGGGGCGGGCAGCGCGTTCCCCCGGCTGCGAGAGGGAGCCCGGCGTGTGTCCGACCCCTGCCCGGGCGGGAGGCTCAGGCCGTGCCCGGCCCGGCTGTCCCGGGGACCTGCGAAACCGGGAGCGGCTCCCCTGGGAATGCGAAGGGAATTCAGAGCTCCGTTTTGATCTTCTCCCTCCTGGCCTTTCGGGCTTTGTTTCAAGCAAACTGCAGTTAGCGGCGTTTAGTCTAAACCTGCCTGGTCATTAGGAGAGACTTGGTTTCTTGAGGAAGAAACAGGTTTCTTGGGAACTTTGCAACGCAAGTGAGGTGTCACTCTTGCTGAAGTGCTGTAAATGTCAGGTTCGGGCTGAAGTTTTCAGTGCTAGGGCACAGCTCATGGTCTGGGAGCTGAGTGGGAGAGAGATGGGTGTAGCTCACTAATTCTACAGGTCCCTATTTTTTTTTTTCTTAAGTATTAAACTTGGCTTTGCCGAGGTAATCAGTTTGAATTATTCTTAAGATCATATGGGGTATGAAGAAATCTAAGCTGGGCCTTAAGAGTTTGTATGGCTTGTTACATATGTGCAATAACACAGTTCATGGTCAGGAGGTAGTTCTGAAAGATGTATCTGAAATGAATGATGTCATCCCTAACAGCCTGATGTTATTTTTAAGCTTCTGTTTCTGCAGAATGTGTTGAAAATTCATGAATTACAGCTCTTTGTTTCCTGGTTTTCAGCTTTGGCATCTCCAGGGGTTCTAATAGTAGGGTTAAGGAATAAAATAACACAGGCTCCTGTAGCAAAGTAGATAATAACCAATAATGTACTCTGTAAAGATACACTGCTTTCCATTTTGTACATATGTCTAAGGAAGTTAGTGAGCAGTACGTCTTATAACAGGATGGCTCCCACTGTGGCTTTCTTACTGGGCTTTCTGGTATTGAAATGATTTTAAATTCAATTTTTTTTTGCTTTTTATTTGCCTTCATATAGAAAAACTGATCTTATTCTGTGAAATTTACATTAGTCCAATCTGTAGTATTTTCTGCTTTAAAGTGTTGTATTTTGGTGTGGTTTGTATTTTTTTTTACCCCTTTGTTTCATCTGGAATTACTGCTGTAGTACACTTGTGAAATATTTATTCTTTGTTGCTTGAGCTCTTCACTACTGGAGGTTCACACATGTGCCTTTATCAAACCATTCTCTTTGAATTTGTTCAAAATAGTTTATGAAAACTGAGAGTTGTTGTGTTATTTACAGTGTAGAGTGTTGACTGTGACTGTCTTAACTAAGTGCAGGTTTTTGAGTTGGAGGTGCAGTGAAGTTCTTTGAAGCAGGAACCATCTTCTTGTTTACTCTGTTTGCAGCATATCTGGTCCTGTTGGTTCCTTAGCCACGAGTAAGGCTTCTAGGCAGACAAATAATTAATACCTGATGAGTTTCTAATATGATTCAACTATCTTGTTGCTTTTGTCTTCTCATTATACAGTACCATCTTGATTAGGAGATCCATAAATGCTTTGGGTTTGAACCCTTTGTGCTGTAAGAATTGAATGTAATCTCCTTTACCAGTGTAAGTGCTTGGTAAGGTTGCATCAGTTTTGGGAGCTGTTTCATTTTTTCCTTTATTTGGGCTTTTTTCTCCACCTGTGTTGCATGAGATCTGATAAATGAATATTAAAGCATGCAGATGTGTGTTAGCAGGAGTTATTTTCTCCTCCCCTTTCCCTCAGAATGCTCTCTCAGGCCCATTGTGGTAACTGTTCATGCTGATAGGAATAACTCCTGTGGAATCAGAGTATAAGCTGCTAGGACTGATGTAGTGTGGTAGCATGGGATTTCAATGGTATTTTGATGGGGAAACAGTTTTGTGGTGTTGGCTTAGTAAATCAGTATGAAATTTCATGTAACAAGATTATTTGGACACCTGAATGACAAAAAAATATCACTTGTTGAGTGCCCTTCAGGTTTCCGTTGCCTAAATTCTGGTATGACTTCATTTGTTATAATATGCTCAGTGATATTTTGGCAGCTGACATAGACGAAAACAGAAGAAAGCTGTTTAAAAACTATTTGTTTTATGATAGGAATTGTTGTGATTTTTGTAGTGGGTGTGGAAGTTTACTTCTGTCTACACCAGAATGAAACTGTTCCCATTAAAAAGCATATGGGTTTCAGCAGTTAAGTGGAGGTTATTTTCCTACTAGAGAAAAAATTTGGCATATGACCTACAAGCCTTTTTCTGCTTAAGCAGAATATGGTAGAAAACTAAAGAGAAACAACTTCTCTCAAAGGTACTGCTGTGCTTTGATTTTTCTCAGTGTTACACTTTTGTCTTGGCCTGTGATTAAGACGTTTGGTTCCTTTAGTACAGTTGAGAAATCAGGTGAAGTTGAGAAATCCGTGACCTGTGTTTTTGTTTTAGTATTGCTTAAAGACAGCCTGTTCTGCTTGTCTCTGCTATTCCTGACTGTTCAACAGGTGGCTTGATAATATGGTTGCCATAGAAGTAGATCTGGATCAATGTTTTGTGCTCTTTATCCTGTCCACTTTCCTTTTGTGTTTCTTACCCATGGCAGAGTTTTCAACTGAGGCAAGCTGGAAAACGTCAGTTTTCCTGTTCTGTACATTTTGCCTGCTGCTTTCTCTTGAACCTTGAAAGTTTGGGTTTTGTGGGAGTTTTGTATGGTCTTATTTTAGAGTGTTCTCTGGTGAATTTAAATGTTATTGATATGATTCCATGAAAATCTTCTTTTTGGTCACAAATGTATTTGTCATTGACTAGTTCGTGGAGATCAGAAAACTGATTTACATAAATAGTTTGGATTAATCCTTTTAGAACATTGTTTACAAAGCATTCAAATATTACCATTTCACATGAATAGGTTTAAAGGTTGTATGTACTGTTAAATGCTGTAAAGTAAGAGAAGGAGATCATGTTGGTAGCTTTTTTTTATCTTTGGACAAGCTTTTGTAACTGTAAATACTAAGTTTTATTTTCCTCCCTTTTTTTTCCTAGAATATTCTGGCTTTGAGTTTAAACATGCCAACTTGTCATGTTGTGCCACTTGTTTGTTTTCTATATATAGATAAAACAGTTAAATATTTAACTTTGTTATGTTCTGATCATGGTACTTTTTCTGTGAAAGGGAAGGGAATTATGCATGATTCCCTTATTATGAGCTGAGGGAAAAGGGAAAGACTCACTTCATAGTGTATTTACTTTAAGTGGTGTGTTGAAATGACTATGTTAAATGTAAATAGGGAGGATGAAATTTTGTGCTTTGTTAAATGGCCTGCTGCTGGTGTTTCCAGTCCAACTGCATATTTACCATTCCCAGAGTATCTGCCACTTAGAAGCAACTAATTATAGAAACAATGACTTCCATATTTGTAAAGTTTATCTTAAAATAGATGAACTGTGACTTGCCTTACTACTAACATGGCTTTTAAATTATGAAATCCAAAATTCGAAAGCAGGATTGTTTTTCTGGAAAAAAAAAAAAAGGTTGAGCATGTTTTTATTTTATGTTTGTGATGAGACTTCTTGTTTCCAGACTTTGAGACAGTGAACCAGCTGATTTTATTATAGCCCTCTGAGATGTGGCATCTGTGTCTCTTTTCTCACCCTGTAAATGGTAAGATTGATATCTAAGTGTTCTCCAAGACAGCAAGATGACAGAGATTCTATTTAATGGAAAATGCTGAATGTCATTAAGCTACAATGAACAAAACTTTTCTAAGATTAAACGTACAGTGCTATAACTACAGGACAAAGTTTACCAGTCTGTCCCTGCTTGTGTCATCCTCTGTCTTTGCAGCTGTTGAGGACTACAGTAGCTTTTATATAGGAAACAAAGGAGCTCTTCAGTATATATGCTGTCTTGAAAGACTTGTAATTGTTGGACTGAAATATGTAATGAGCTACTGCAAAACGTTTTGTAAATTGAAACTAGGGATATCTACAAAAGAGACTTCTGTCTAAATCTTGGTTTCTTTTGAAGGGGTGTGTTTCCATTAATAGGCAGCTGATTGAAAATCTGATGTTTCAGCATGACTTAAATTTGTATTTAGAATTGGGTTGCTTATCAAAGGTCAATTTCAATAAGGTTTTGTTTAGCTTTGTGATATGAAAGGTTGAATAAACATGAAAAAGTTGCACTCCAAAATAAAATCAAGTTTGGTCCTGCAGTATTTTCAGTGTTTGCTTTTAGAGTGCCTGATCAAAATTGCATGTTACTTTATATTAAGGTCTGACCTTGCATTTACTGATGCCAGTGGCAAAGTGCTAATTTTTTTAGAGGGTACAGGCTGAAATAAATCTCAGTACTGTGGGAGCAATTACAGTTTATCTTGTATCACAGGTGCTCTATTGTAAGGATTAGGGAAAGTGAGGAGCCTTCCCCCAAATCCTTTAGTGTGTGACAAATCTTTCTTGTCTGTGTGGTTACAAATCAATGGCCTGATCAGTCAGTCCAACTGGTGCTGTTTGTGTCACTTGTCCTGTGTGGGTGAAATCTTTGAGGAGTTGTGTTCATATATATTTATATGCACTTTGTTTCCTTCTGAAACAAAAAAGCATCTCGTCTCTTATTCTGGAGTTTGCGTCATTTGTCATTGGTTGCAGTCCTAGGCCTGTCAGCATGGTATTTAAAAGTCAAAGCCACCACCAACACGCTGTTTATTTGGCATTATTGTTCCTGTATCTCCCCAAAGGAGCACAGAGACAACCTATTAAAAGACATAGGAAGTTTCAGTAGGAAATATCTTTTGCTTGTCCAGTGAAGTGACAAATTAGCAGCACTTTTACTTACTACTAAATGGATTTCTTTGATTTTTTTGTTTGTTTGTTTGTTTGGGGTTTTTTTTGTTTCACTTTTTCTTCTTGCACTGTGAAGGGAATGTTATTTCTGTTGTTCTCACAATTCAGTGGGTGCCAGGAGGGCTAAAATGCATCTTATCAAATAGAGGAGTTACTTTGCTGTCTGTCTTTACCAACCCTTCCTCCCAACTGAGGAATCCATAGTCCTAAAAAAATCTACTTAGATAACTTTGGGCAAATTACTTAGCGTTGCTCTTTTGTTTCCCTCACTTTTCCACTGAAACCACTGGCCATCTGTGAAACGTGCTGAAGTGTCTGGACAATCACCCTGCAGAGTTAATTCTGTTTGTTTTGGGTTGGTTAGCAGGCTGAGCTGACTTAGGACATTTGTTTCCCCTTTTTGCTTTAAGTTTCATTAAGTTTACTGCTCTCCTCTGAAGACACATCCTATGTAAAACATTACTGTTGGAGTATTTTTGAAGGACTGGTAAAATATTATAAGGAAATAATATGGTGAAGTTAATTTGGTTTAGTTGGTGATACACTTGTTGCTGTTTCAGTTGCTACAGAAGAAAATGCAAAATCTAAAACAGAGGTTTACCCTAAATTCTTTTCTTTGCTGAAACAAGTTTCTTGAAAGGATTAGAAAAAACCAACCTCCATGAACCAAGCAAACCTGTAGGTGCAGACTAAATTGCACAAAAACCCAGCGTCTAAGGTATGATGCACATAAAACATTGTGAAATGCAGTTTTCATTCCTTTAAATAACAGACACTCTCCAAGTCCTGTAAGTGGAAAAAGAAATTAACTTTCAAATGCACCCCATATGCGTTTATGATTACAGGATGTGCTGTATCTTTATCATTATTGGTAAGCTAAACTTGTTATGAGCTGTGTATAGAAAAGGGTAATTAAATACATCACCCAATTGCTCTGTCATAGCAGTAGTAATCATTGCCTCTATGAAAGACTGGGCAAGAGGAAAGGAAGCATTAAAGTTGTCTTTCTAGTTTGGGCATCTCTGAGTTGTTTGAACCTAACAAAATCAAGCAGAATAATTTAAATTATTTTCCTAAACTTGTCAAATTACATGATAAGAGTGTTTTGTGTTGTGGGGTTCTGTAATAAATTTAGAAAACAAATAAAAAACCCCCTGACAATCACTGTTTTCACTGGAAAGATTTAAATAAATCAAATTTTATCCAATCCACCTTGGATGTAAAAGTAAGGTAGGGATTATCCTCAGAAATTGTCAAGAAATTCTTGGCGGCCTTGCAGATGGGATTCATCTCCTGCTCAAAGCTCCTGCTTTGATCAGTTATACCTTGTTTTTTTTAATACTTGATGTGAAAGACAGTTCTCTCATAATTCTAATGAGTGATGATGGAGTGCAATATCACAAAAATCATGAGACCATTTTGCAAGAGACCTGTCAATAAAGAACGATTTTAGCATTTCCATATCAATCTCCCAAAATAATGTAGGGAAAGAGTAGAGAACCAGACAGGAAGGATCTTTAAAACAGGGAGTTTTGTCCCAACCTGAATTACAAATAGAATGTTGAAACTATTTTCTGAGCCAGTACTAGAGTTTATTTTTAGTATCTTGGCTACAATTCACTTGACATGTTGCAGGCAGATAGTGACCAGCAGATTAGGAATAGTTGGGAAGTTTTCAGTGTTTATAAAGCGCTCATCCTAGTTCTGCTCTTGAATGTTCTGTGGAGGAGATGGCCTTGGTGTGTTCCTTTGATGTTTTGTAGGCCAGCCCAGAACCGAGTCTGTTCTCAAGCAAATATTTTTGCCTGAAATAGCACGGAAAAAAGATCTTCAATTTCTGGGAGGGGTTTCAGCACTGATATTTCTGCTACTTATTCTCTTATTCTGCGATCACTATAGATAAGCCCTTTTTTTTTTTTTTTTTTTTTCTTTAATGGAAAGCCTTTCCCCTCGTGCTTGTTGAGGAGGATGCCGGGGAGGTTTGCGGAGGGGTGGGCGGGTCACGCGGCAGCTGCGGGATGTGCCCGAGGCCAGGGAGGAAGCTCGGGATGGAGCCGCGGTTTGGTTCGTGTTGCACAAATTCGGGGCTGCTGCTGCAGCTGCCCCACAGCTTTTCCTCTCAGTGCAACTCCAGGAGTTGGAAAAGAGTTACTGTAGAAGAAAGGAATGTTTGCCTACTACCTAATGATAAAGAAATGTATTAAGGTGATTTTTTTCTTCTCTAATGCAGACCTTGTTGTGCAGCAGGTAGTGATGCTTCTGTGTTTGTGCTTATAGAATCCTAGAATGGTTTGGGCTGGGAGGGACCTTAAAGATCATCTAGTTCCAAACCCCTGCCATGGGCAGGGACACCTTCCACTACACCAGGTTGCTCAAAGCCTTATCCAACCTGGTCTTGAACACTTCCAGGGATGGGACATCCTTCCATGCATTATATTCCATACTTGTCTCCATTTTATAGCCATAAGCATTTTCAGAACAGTCATTAATAAATACCTTTTTGACAAGAACCGTATTTCTTGTCACTTTCAAAGACATATTATTTTCTCCTGGCACTCTTAATTCCACTTTTATCTTTTTTTTTTTTTTTAGATGTTTGGTTTTCTCTTGGTTGCTGCTGGAACTTCACATCTGTTAACTACAATTTTATCTTGAGATGACTGTTGTTACTAAATAAGCATATCAAAGTAAAGACTCACTTTGTTGGAAGGGATGTTTCTGCTTTCCCAGCACACTTCAGAAAGTCCAAAGACACGTAACCTTCTCAAGAAATGGTTAAAAGTAGTCATGGACTCTACATTTGATAAGTGATGTGGGTTTCCCCCCATTTTGTGTAATTTTTTTCAGTTTTCAGTTCGGTTATAAACAAGCTTTGGTCTTGGTCACTGTGGCTTGCAGAATGTCCTGCCATCCAAGTTAAGGATGTGACTTTGACCTCAATAGTGAGGTGCACAGTATTTGTAATAGCACCTTTTGCAGGAAAAGTTTGATTTCACTTGTACAGGTCATCCAAAAAGGTGTTATAGAATGACTGTGTCATAATTACTTAGTTTGAATGTCATATTTGGAGCTAAAAAGAATGAATTGAGCAAAATTTTTTAATTAGCATTTGAAATTGTCAGGGAATTCTAATATTACTATCATAAGTAATATGTCTTGAAAATTATTTCCTAATATAAAAATAGAATGCATCAGTCACTGGTGGTTATGATGATTTAATAGTGCATATAATACTTATATGAAAATTAGGGAGCTTTTACTGTCTCAACAATGTTTTTTCCTCTCCCCTTTGTAGGAGATGACAGCAAAGTACTTAAATACCAGCTGATTTTTCAACTCATTTGTTGAATTACAGTGTAACTCATGGGTTTGGTAATTTACTTGATGATGATTCTACCTCTTGCTCAGTAATTAAATTTCTTGTATGTAAGTGTGTCAGACTAACTAAACAAAAATCCAGTACTTTGCATGAGTGGGTCTTGACCTCACTTTTTCTAGTCTGATCCATTAAAGTACTTACTCATCAAGTAAAAGTAGCTTTTCTTACTCACTGGGACAACTGTGTTTTCAAAACCTTTTTGGACTTGCCTCTCCCACCTCTTCCACCCATATGGGATCTTATTTCAGAAGAATAAGTTTTGGGGACTTAGAGATTCTGATATTGGATGTAGGGCTGTCTCTGGATTGTGGATGTGACACAGAACAAGGATATGGACTGAGAAGTATGTGGTAGGTGTGGGAATACTTGCCATGATATTTTCAGAGCTCCCATTTAACTGTTTCTGCTCATGTGGATGTTCTCGGGTAGTAGCAAGAATGTTCTCATCACATTGAACCTTCAGGCTCTCCTTTTTGTAAAATAAGAGCATGTACTCATTCAGGTTACATGTTACTTTTGGAATTCTTTCTTAGTTAGATAGAAGGAAAATTGTCTGGAGTCCTTATCTGCTTTAGAAAATCTTCTTTGGATTTGGTAGTCCATGAGGTAGTAAAGTCAGACAAATAGAATTAAGCTGAAATCTTTGTTTAAAAAAATTATTTTCACCTGAATATAACTTTTATAGTGGAATATAGAATTTAAGGGTGCTTTGGATCTGCAGTTGTCTTATTGGATGGAGTAGTTTTTGTTGTTTAGGTATAAGATACAGCTACACAAAACCAAAAGCGTGGGCAAAACCACCTTGAACTCAGGGTGCCTTCAGGATTGGGGGAGATACTCTTCTTTGAAAGCATAGTTTTTAAAACTTATTTCTAAGCAGTCTTTAAAGCCTTCTTCATGGCAAACTTTAATCATGATCTTAAAACTTCAAAGTGTGTTAAAATTATGCAGATGGAATGTAGGGGGGTTCTTCTGTGATACACCATCTAATTTAGCAGTAAACCTATGGTTTAGTGCTGAAAAGTTTTTTTATAATTGCCTCAGAACACGGTCAACTTTGTAGAGCAGGCCAGGCATTACTACATCTTCCATATGTTGGTTTCACTTCTGAAAGCCTACACAACTGTGCTCCACATACAGTGCTAATTTGATTTCTTTCTGTGCTCAGACTGGTATATCCTCTGCAAGATCTGAACTTCAGTCCCTTTTAAATTAATTAGTGTTTGTATTGCACTTGTAAAGGTTAACACAAATGCTAAATGTTGGTGATCTGTATTACACCCTGCATTGATTGGGAGCATGCAAGAAGCACTTGCCAACTGTTTTCCACCTCCTGTAGCCTTGTCATCCCTTTGCCTGCTGGTTGTGGTACTGAGTGTACAACTTCA
This sequence comes from Pseudopipra pipra, assembly GCF_036250125.1. Lineage (NCBI taxonomy): Eukaryota > Metazoa > Chordata > Aves > Passeriformes > Pipridae > Pseudopipra > Pseudopipra pipra. Next base: position 10,666,203 of record NC_087560.1, on the reverse strand, counting down.
TGAATCTAAATTTTCACAAGCAATTTATGATTGTATTTAATGAAGGCATTGTTTCTGTTCTCTTAAGAATGTCAAGCTGTCAGCTGAAGTAGAACCATTTATTCCTCAGAAGAAGGGTCCAGAAACACTAATGATCCCGATGGCGCTTCCTAATGACAGTGGAGGAATTAATGGCATGGAACCAACTCCAATCCCCAGCTACCTGATCACTTGCTATCCATTTGTACAGGAAAATCAATCCAACAGGTAATAGTGGTTGTGGTCTTCATGGAAGAGGATCTATTTTTAAGTGAGTTTAAACTTTTGGTAGGCTTGAGAGGAGTCAGTGAGTGTGGACTGTATATTAGCTTTTTTGGGTTTACAGTATTTCATTTTCTGACCCTTCATGGGTGAGGATGAAATTCTTGTCTCCAGTCTTTTACTTATTTTCTTCCCTCTGCTTTTTTTTTTCTCTATTTATATTCTTTGCTGCCCTTTTTTCCTGGCTACAGAGGTCTGATGCAAATCCCTCCCAAAGTCACATGCTGTGCTTTTGCATCTTGCAGGGCAGTCAGGAGGTCCACACCCGCATCTGATGCTGAATGAAGCAAGGCTTTGGGTGTCCAACTTGGGTCCTGCCATGGCAAAACAGTCTGCAGCTGACTCAGTACTGAGTGTAGCTGTATCCAGTTTTCTTCATGTAACTAAAATATGCTGAGTTTAGGAACTTATTTTTTAAAGAAGTGGTAAAGGTCTGAGTTTTCTTTCAGAGAGGGAAAAACTTACCAAGCAGTTGTCTTTCCTTTTGTTTTTTTACAGACAGTTTCCACTGTATAACAGTGACATCAGATGGCAGCAACCCAGCCCAAATCCTGCAGGACCATACCTTGCTTATCCTATAATATCTGCACAGCCACCTGTTTCTACAGAATATACTTATTATCAGCTGATGCCAGCACCATGTGCTCAGGTCATGGGTTTCTACCATCCCTTCCCTGCCCCCTATCCCACACCCTTTCAAACAGCAAGTGCTGTCAGTACAGTTACTACAGAATGCACTGAGCGGCCCAGCCCCTCGGGCCAGGTCTTCCCATTGTCCAGTCAGCGGAGCAGGAGCAGTAACAGGGGACCAGCCATACAAAAAGTAAGTCTGCTTTTAATAGGATAAGAAGAACTGTATAAAGAAAGTGTCTTTGCACAGGAAACATGTATCTCATTTGAGCCAGAGCAGGTATGTCAGTAGTGGAAGAAAAATAGAGGGAAAGGTAGGCAGAAAAGGTGTTATTCAGAGAGCAGAAAAACTGTCTACAGAGCTATTTTGTGGTAAAATACTTTGTGAGTTTATGAAGTGTGTAAGTATGACATGGGGGACTCCCATTGCCTCTCTGCTAGTGCAATCTGAGCTTAGAATTACTTCATTAGAGAACAGAGAATGTATACCCATTCTTTCTTTATCCTTTTTTGGTACTTTCACATCATAATGAACAGTTCATGTAGTAAATAATGCAAAGAGGTTAATAAATTAAGTACTTTTATGAATATTTCCCTTAATCTCTTGTCTTCAAACATATGGCTTCTGTAGAGGGCATTAGAACTTCTAATTTGTTTGATTACAACTATGAAGTCAAATCATATGACTTTGTTTTGTGTGGCTAATATTTTAAAACAGCAACAGCAGTTACAGATGCACATAAAAAATAAACGTCCTCCAGTGAAAAATGTTGCCACTCAGAAGGAGACAAGTTCATCAGGTCCTGAGAACAGATCAAAGATTGTTTTGTTGGTTGATGCATCACAGCAAACAGGTAATTTGTTTCTTAAGTTCTGGGTGTACAAAATAAGTAGAACTACATGTCAGTTGCCATCTTTTCTAAAAGAGGGTGGACCTGGTTTAAACGTGGCTTTTAAGAGAAGTCTTTGCAGATCAAAAGGATAATGAAGACAAGATGCTGATGGTTGCAGATACCTACTCAATATGTCACCTTATAATGTTGTAATAATATGGTACTCCTGCAGAAACTTTGCCACGGTCAGAATCACCCTTCTTGAAGGAGTTGGTTATTATTATCAGTTAGACCTAGACATGATTTAAATTCAATGCTGGTTTAATTTTATTAAAAGACTTTGGCCTTTTCAATTTGTTTTTATGATGTATAGGTTTGTCGTGTCTTTTAACAACTCCTGCACAAGTAATTTTATTTCTATTGTTTCTTGAAGACTTTCCTTCAGATATAGCTAATAAATCACTTTCTGAGAGCGCCTCTACAATGCTTTGGAAATCAAAAGGCAGGCGCAGAAGAACTTCTCACCCTGCTGCAGAGTCCTCCAGTGAACAGGGAGCAAGTGAAGCAGACATTGACAGTGACAGTGGCTATTGTAGTCCTAAGCATGGCAATAACCAGGCTGCAGCCATGGCTTCAAGAAACACAGATTCTTGTGCGATGAATGTATGTAAACATAACTGAGCAACTTCACTATGTTTGTATCTGACAGACTAATAAAAGTTACTGAAATAATTGTTTTTTTTCTTTTTCAGGTTGTAGAACCATCAATAAATGCAAGTAAGCATTGTTTTAACTGGTGAGCTGTTTAAAATTTGGCTGGGTCATAGTTGTATTTTGGCTTTATGTTTTGCTGGGAACCACCTCTTGATCTACTTCAACTTACTGCTCTAACTGCTCAGATACTTCTGAAGATGTCTTTTTACTGTGATTTCCAACCACCTCCAACAAGACACCTGGTTCAATGAACAAGTGTGTAGCTATCACTGATGGTGATACAGCTGTCACTAATGGTCTATCAATAGCTGCCTTCTTTAACAGATTAAAGCTTGAGATTCCTCTGGAAGCATTCAGAAAAAGCTGTGCTTCTGCTGTAGTTTATCCTCAAGCTTCCTTACCCTGTTGGGCTGCAGTTCATACCTGGGTAGTAATAGAGCCAAGGAGTTCTCATTCCCTATTTGAGAAGTACTGACAATTTTTAGGAGCTTTACAGAGGTACTGTACCATGAGCAAGTGTTTTGATCAGTCTGGTAGTACTAGGTAATGCTAGTAGCTGCTATTTGTGACTGAAGTGAGGTTGGTATGGATGTGAACCTGAGATTTCCTTTGTCTGATGCTTCCTGATGATCAGTAGTTGGCAGTTTCAGTGCTCCATGAAGGCAGTTCTGCCCATGTCTAAAAATAGCTACAGAAGTGAGTGTTGTCACAGGAGAATTAGACTTTCTCAGAGAATTCTGTATCAAAATTTCTGTTCCTGGCTCTGGTGGCCTGTGTATCATTATATGTTCTGTTGTACTAGTCCAGTTTTTCATAGATGGCACTTCTCTTTTCAGCTGGTGTAAGTTGGACTAATGTAAATTCCCAGGCAACTCAAAAAAAACCTTGGATTGAAAAAACTCAGACCTTTTCCAGAGGTGGAAGACAAGCTGAGCAAAGAAGTAATCCACAGGTATGTTGTCTATGGTTCTGAACTCAAGTCTTTTGGGGGTTTTTTTGAGACGTGAAAATACAGAATTTGAAAGGAATGATAAAATTTACATACAAATAATATATAATAAAAAGAGTGAATGAAAAACATTGCATATATAAAGTAACTTGTGAAATTAAGACAGTGTGAGTGTAGAAAAGCTAGTTCAGTTTTTGACCCGTTCACACCTCAGAAGAAAAAAAAATTCTCAAACTTCCTAAAGAAAAATCGTGATGTGACAGTGAATTAGAATCCTGTGTTCTCGCTCCTGTTGTCTTTGAAACTTTTGTTTATATTTACATTAGCATACTATATTTTTTGCATTTTTATTATTTCTTAATGATTTAAAATTATTTTATTCTGTGAAACTTTCTTCAAGTGGGACAGGATTTCTGTAATCAGTATGTAAGGAGAAGATGACCTTCCTAATTTTGGTAGATTTTATTGGGGCAGTTGGTCCAGAGGGGGACAGAGAAGGCTGAAACATCTGCCTTTGTTTGAACATAGTTTCTGCTGGAACTCAGATATTGCAGACAAGAACTGCCAAGCTTGAAGTGGGAGCTTCATCACAGATGTGCCTGTACGTGCAGACATAGCTTGCCCTGTTTAGGTTTTTAGAGGAAACTGTTAAATTTTCTTGAGTCTTCCCATTTTGTGTCTACAGGTTTATTATACCAAGAAGCCTGTGGATGCTCTTACCTGACAGTGTAGCAGTTCTCAATCTTTTTACAACCTATAGTCAAATCAGAGGCTTTAGAAGCCACTATGGTTAGTTTGTGGCATGGGGAGAGTAGGAAGAACCAGACTTGCTTTTATCCGGTCACAGTTTAGATGCTAAATCTGGCAGTTATTTTAGATACTTAAAAACAAAGCTGGCATTTAAGCTTTGTTTTAAATGAGTTTTTAATGAGGCTACCCCAGCCAAATTCACTGTACCTCAAGGCAGAATTGTCCTAGAAAATATTTTCCTTTGAAACTAAATTGTTACCAGGTCTGTGGGAAATTTTCTTGCAAAATACATAAGTTTAAATGTGAAATTCAAGTCACACATTGGTTTCAGCCAACCAGTCTTGCATGTGGGTTTCCACCAACCTGTCACATAACGAACAGAAGAATGTTTATACCACTATACTGGTGTGTCTGGTCCTTGGAGAACTGTGTGCATGTGCATTGTCATAGAAAACGTGTTGAAAAGGCAATAACTGTGTGCAGAATAATTATGTAGTGGGAGAATGTTCTTCTGAGTGATCGTGGTTACAGACAGTTCCTCAGGATTCATTTCTGTTAAACAGTCACCAGCAATTCAGGGGTTTCTTCATGTTGAGCCAAAAGGAACCTTTTTTTTTTTTTTTAAGTTAAAAATTTAGGGATGAAAATAGAGATGCTGGTTTTGGCTTGAGGGGGAGGAATAACCTGATACTATCTGTAGAATGTTTGTGCAGGTTTGCAAAAAAAAAGCAAACCACCAGAAAACCTCTACAAAAAAAATTCAAAACACCAAAGCACAGCCTAGCAAATACAATTCCTTAAAAACTGTACCTAGTTGGTGACTGACAGACATAAGAAAGCTTTCATGAGAGCTTTTTGTGTGTGCACATGCATCTTGAAAAATGGAAATTGTAAAATGCTGATCGTGTTTGTTACTTTCAGTCTGGATTCAGATGCAGAGACCACAGCACGTCTTCAGAAAGGAGGCAGAGTTTGCAGAAACGACACGAAAAACCTCTCACTACAAGCCAGTCAGGCAGAGCAGAGCAGAGTCCTGAGCCTCTGTACTTCGAGGTACTGTTGTAGGAGAGCTGTTTCTGTGCTGTAGTGGTGCCAGTTGTGTGCAGAATAAATGATATTTTCAAGGGGAAGCTGCAAAACATCTGGCTCCAGGAGGTCCACAGCATAGAGCACTAATTTTAGATGATCCTTTCATCATGTACAGACAGACTTGTGTTCGGGTGTTGTGGGCAGTGTAAGAATTTAGAAGTATCTCTGATGGACAAATTAGATAAGCGACTTTCAAGTAACTTTTTCTGTTCACTTGTGAATAAAAATTAGTGTTCTCTGGTTTATCCCCCCTAACTGTAATTGAATTTTTTTCATGTTAAAAACTTACTAGTTGTTCTTTCTTTGAAAAATGTTATTTGGATGCAGAAATGCTTTTTTAATGTTTCATCATTTTCTACTTGTATCACTTATAAGCCCTTCTAGCTTATGTGGGACTTTGGGATTCAGTTTATTTTTCTGCCTTAAACAGTTTCAGTTGATGCTTCTGAGGTGACTTTTGGTTCCATTTTTTTTATTCTTAATTTCTGTATTGTTTAGGATGAAGATGAATTTCCGGAGCTAAATAGTGACAATGGCAGCAGCAAAAGTAGTAACATGCAGCAAAAGATTTCACCCAAAGTAGTAAGCAATTATTTTGTTTTGCAAAGCATTTTGTTTTGAGACTATGTAATTTGTGTATTTTTTTTTTATAAATCTGCTACAACACTTAGAATGCAGTAATTGTGATGATTTTGGGGTATTTGCATTACCAGCCTTGAATGCTAAAGATATACCAGTTAAAATAAGTGGTGCAGGGAAAATGTCTTAAAAAAAAAGAACTACTGGACTTAGATCATATCTATCCCAAGTTGGAAGGGACTGCTACATCCTGATGCTTTGATGTAGACTTGTCTTAAAATTTTAAATCTGCAAATATGTAGTAATTTGGTGTCAATTTTTCAAAATAACTACAGATTGTGTAGTTTGTTTCTATTTCAAAATAAACTACATCTACTTTAAGGCTGGGGAAGCAGTTGTTGGGAAGATACTTTTTTAGTATGTGATCTACCTAAATATTTGGTTACAAGTGTGCATATAGACTGCTTAATCTATTTGGCTGCTTTCCAGGAAAGTCAAGTCCTATGTGAAAGCTTGGGGAGGGGAGGAGGAATTCTTTATTTAGCAGTCAGAGTGGAAAACCTTCTGAAGCCATAATTGGAGCTAAGTATAATAGTTTTCCAATACAAAAATAAAACTAGAAACTTATTTCTATTTCATTAACTTGCTGTGTCATCTAGGATGTCATACTGGTAATGAAAGCATTGGATGATTTGTTTTCTGGAGTGCCACATATCCTATGGTCTTGAGAGAAAGGCCTTTAACTGTGGTTTGTTTGCATTGTGTTTAAAATTCTAGTTGGATGACTTACCAGAGAATTCTCCAATCAATATAGTCCAAACTCCAATTCCCATTACAACCTCTGTACCAAAGCGTGCAAAAAGCCAGAAGAAGAAGGCCTTGGCAGCAGCACTTGCAACAGCTCAAGAGTATTCAGAGATAAGCATGGAACAGAAAAAACTTCAGGTGTGTAGGACCCTGAGCCCCCTGTAGCTGGGAAAGAGGAGTATCAGTCACCTGTTGCTCCTTGTCTTCCCCAGTAGCAATGATCCTTTGTAAAGAATGTTGCAGGCACTATTTCTTTGTATTTATTGGCATATAATGTTCCTGTTATAGGAGGCTTTATCAAAAGCAGCTGGAAAGAAGAGTAAGACCCCTGTCCAGTTGGATTTGGGTGACATGTTGGCAGCTCTTGAAAAGCAGCAGCAAGCAATGAAAGCTCGTCAGATCACCAACACCAGGCCCCTCTCATACACAGGTCTCTCTGATCTGCTTGACAGTTGCTACATGCATTTTTGTCAATATAAATTTGATTGATCTGGGCATCTTAAATGTTGGGGTTTTTTTCTGTCAAGTTTTAGTTTTTGAATACAAGCATGATAAAAACCGGGGGGGGTTTGATGCACTTCTCAATAAATTCACCTGTGCTATCTGCCTCTGAGCTGCAGTATGCAATGGTGAAAGATAGAACATAGAACATAGACCAAATGTCTTTTAAAAGACCTGCTCTTCAAAACTCAGGATTCATGCCTTGAGAGTAATTCAGTGCTGAAATAAATATATGAAAAGAACTGGTTTAGGTCAAACTAAATGTCTTCTAAAGAAAAGATATTAAAGTACTCTTGGAAAGCAACTTAGGATACCTGTGACTAGGATACATAGGGATATCTCTCTAGGATATTCTTCCCATCTCTGCTGATTGTAGTTCTGGGCCTCCTGACCCAAGGCTTTCTCAAACCAAATTTCCTTCTGAAACTGTCCATAGTTTGTATCACATGCTTCTACCATCCATAATATCCAATGGCAGCCCATTCTAACCTTACTACATCCTGTGTGGAGAAACTCTTCTTTCTGCTCTGGTTTTTTTTTTTGTGTGGGGTTGGTGTTGGTGTTTTTAGTACCCCAACCCATAATTTTGTTAGCTTTTCTAGCCTTTGTATTACAAAGACTGAGCAGTTACTCCCTGTTTTCCTCCTCTGTGATTCTTAGATGTTTGTCATCTCTGTTCTAGTCTGAAGAGTCCTGCTCTATTTAATTTATTTGTGGAAACATCTTTTCTGAGAACTCATATTGCTTTCTCTGTGCTTTTGTGTAGTTCTACTTTATCCTTTTAAAAATAAGGAAGATCAGACATACACAAATATTAAATTAGAGTTCCATCGTGAGTATATGCGATGGCTTAATCATGGGGTTTTTTTGCTATTTCTTCATCAATAAAACATTAAATCAGCTTTTTTAATGCTTGCTGACAAATACAGAATTGACATTTTTGTAGTTATCTGTTATAACCCACCAGTCTCATTCCTGAGCACTTGTATGTAGCCTGGAGTCCATCGTTATGCACATAGTTACCATTTTCCTTCTGGTGTGTTGCTTCATTTACCTGCTTGAGTTTCAGCAGTGTTCAAACATTCATTCAAGTTGGCAAGGTTATATCAAACAAAGCTCAGCAAAGAACTGTTGCCATTTCCATTGGAGACAGCATTTGTTTTATTCTCTTTCTGGCAGAAGATACAGTTAACTACATGGTGCACTCCTTCATCTGTTTTGTCCTGTCAACTATTCAAGTCTTCAACAACTAAAAATCAATGTTTGGATAAATATTTGCAATTTATCTTATCATAATCATCTAACTAATAAAGCTACACGTAGTCACTTGAGAGAGATCCCTTACCATTTATTAAAATAATTCCTGGAATCCATAGCTTCCTAAAACACGAGGCTAAGTTGAAGAAATCTTAAAACCATCTGGAGGCAACAATATCTGATGATGTAATTTTCCTGTCATTATGAACTGCTTTTTTTCCAAGGAAGGAAAATGTACTTAGAGAATTCATCAGTGGAAATTCTGAAAACAGTGTTGAAATAAAGCTGACATGTCTTTTGGTGAAACTAATATCTATCTTGTATTTAGTTGGCAGTGCTGCTCCCTTTCATACCAAAGAATCTGCCAACAGAAAGTCCTTAACAAAGGGACAGCCATCTATGGGTTGCCTTAATCCTTTGGATTCGACTGCCCCAAAAGTGAAAAGAGGAAAAGAGAGAGAGATTGCAAAACTGAAACGCCCTACAGCACTTAAAAAGGTAAATGTGTCAGCCTTGGAGTGTTTTGACCCACACTCATGCCTTAAAAATAAAAACTGATATTTTCTTAACTGAGGCTTGGTTCCCATGACTGTAGGGCAAGGGAGTTGTGAGCTTCTGCCTCTAGTTCCTGATAAACTGATGTCCTGTCCTTTGGATCTAGGCATGTAACATAACTTTTATACCCCCATAATTAGTTGAAGGTGATACAAATCCATCTCAATACAGATTGCGAGGGTTTTGGTTTGTTTTTTTTTTAACTATAAGCATTAGTTAACATGGGAAAACGTTGTTTTTTTCATGTTGCTGATGCCTAGTCTGTAGTGCAATGTAGTATGTTAACTAATTTTTCCTACTCCTTTTTATAGAGGTGACTGTAGAACTTGAAGTAAACCCACAATTTTTAATTGAGTAAATTTAGAAATAACTGCTTGTGTATATCTAGATACATGCACTTATAAAGTAGATATGTACAAAAGGAATAGAGTATGTATGGAAATCAGAAGGTAAAATACAAAAAAGGGAGTCCTAAAAATGCAAGTGTGAAAGCCTTTTTCTGACTTGCCCATGATCTGAGTTAGAGGAATTCACACCTCCCTGTTCAGAAAAGTGTTCTAAACTCTTTGTGCTCAATGCCTTTGTTGCTATTAAACATCATATCCAGTATATCCATGACTACTTACCTTTGCACTGCACTTTCTTTTGTAGAAAGGATTCTCCTTGAGAGAATCTTCACAAAGATGACTAGTATGGTTGCATAGGATATCTTTTTTTCATAGGCATGGGGATGAGGAATTGTTAATAAGTGAGTATTATGTATCAGAAAGCAGCTGTGACAGTACTTTCAACAGCTCAAGTATTATTTATGTAGAAGTGTGTGAGTATTAACTGTACCATCTGTAAAATGCTGGAATGAAATACTCTTTGTAATCCAAGATGAAACTGAAATGGTTTCAGGGGTTTCTGTCCTGGCATGACTAAGAAGGTTCAAAACAACTCACTTAAGTTGGTGTCATGTTCAGTCAAATGGACATTTTTCTTTACAGGTATCTCTATAATTTTCAGATGCTGATGACTGTTGGTTTTGTTCCTAGATTATTTTGAAAGAGAGGGAAGAGAAGAAGGGCCGTTTATCAGCTGACCACAGCCTTTTGGGTTCTGATGAACAGAAAGAGGCTCATATAAACCTGACTGCTGATCAGTCCCAGGAGCTGGCCTCTCAAGAAGGTTGGTCTCTTTATATCTCCAGACTCCCACTGTTCCCCCCAAGTTGTACTAATCTGTTTATTTTCATATTTTATCTTTCTCCTTTTATGGCACACAATTTATTGACATTATCTTTTATAACTTTTTTTAACTTTATGAAATACTAACAGCCTTCTAAACGGCCTTGTCTGCCTCTCAGTTGTGGAAGGCTTAGTACAATGTGAGTTCTCAGTACATAATCTCCATACAGCCTTTTAATTAACTTCCCAAGTGGGTGTTCCAAACACATGTCAGTCTATAGCATTTTTGATAAGTGAGCAAAATGTGACCTGTTGTCAGCCATACCATGTTATCACAATGCTTTTCAGTGATGAGCATACTGAAAGTCTTCCAGATCTAAAAGTTGCAAACTGTAAATAAGGTTTTCCAGTTGGTTGAACAGGTTGTCAGTCAGCTGTGATGTCTGGACTGTCAATTTGCAGCAGCAGCTCTGAGCAACTGAGAAACTGCAAAGAATTTCCCATGTCTTTTAAACACATTTGGGGCAGTTGGGGGTAGGGGAAGGAGGTGACTGTCAGGATTCCAGATGTACTGCTTTGTAACTTTTCTTCTGAGTGACCTGCCTGACTTCACCTGACTGAAGTGGGAATATTCTAAATATTATAGGAAAAGTTAGTTGAATATTAGTAAAGAATTATTGGAAGGAGCTTTGTAGCATTTAGACAGGTTTTTCCTTCTGCTTTATTAATTTCTCAAACTAAGCTTGAGGGTTTTTTTAATGAATATTCAAATATTCCTTATTTACCCAATCCATATTGAGTGGTGTGTGCTTATTTTCCCCCCTCTCAGCTACCCCTCTGGGGAAGAAGGTTGAGTTTTCAAAATGTAGTTTGGATAAAGTAAAAGTGATACACAAGAAGTGTGATTCTGTTCCTTTTACATAAAAAAATGCATTTGTACTTTATAATGTTTCAAAATTGCCTTTCAGAAACTGGACTGAGTATGCCCAGTGATACTTCCCTGTCTCCAGCAAGTCAGAATTCTCCATACTGCATGACCCCAGTGTCCCAGGGGTCACCTGCTAGTTCTGGAATAGGCAGTCCAATGGCATCCTCTGCAATAACCAAGATTCACAGCAAGAGATTCAGAGAGTAAGAGTTCTGCATTATTAATATAAATTCAGGGCTTGCACTTGAGTCACCCTTGTTTAAGTGTGGATAGACTTAGTAGACTTAAGAGCTTAATGAACATAAGCTTCCCTTTTAGAAATAGAAGGTTCTGCAAGCATTTTTTTTCCCTCTAAATAGATTGCTTGTGTATGTTTGTATACAAATGTGTATATATATGTACACACACTCACTGTAGACCTCCTTTGGTTGCCACAGCAAATAAGCAAGGTGAGAGCATTCACTAAAAAATATTTTTTTTAAGGAAGACTGTGTGCTTTGGATGGGAAAGGAGGGAATACTTAGGAATGCTGAAAATACTGTAATAGTCACTCTTAATATATTACAGCTTTATTTTTAATATCCTTATAAAGTACTAAATTAAGGAAAAGAATAGTGACTTGTGGCACCTACTGGAGTACATGTTTGTATTTTTTATATTATTTTAGATTGGCTTCTTGAGGTAAGGGGTGTTACTAGAAATATGAATGTTTTCAGGATGTATTTTTAACTTACAGTTTGCAGCTTGATTTCTAAATCCTTTTAATGACTTTAAGAAAATTTTAATAACTGTTCTGAGGAAGTAAAATTATTTTATTTGAAAAAAGGTTTGAAGCAGTGTTGGTTATGTGTCGTGCTAATATTTGTGAATTAGCTGTGCTGACATTTGTGAATGTTTTTGGCATTGACAGATACTGTAACCAAGTTTTAAGTAAAGAAATAGATGAGTGTGTGACTCTCTTACTGCAAGAGCTTGTCAGCTTCCAGGAACGGATTTACCAGAAGGATCCCATGAGAGCTAAAGCACGGAGAAGACTTGTTATGGGGTTGCGTGAGGTTACTAAGCACATGAAACTAAACAAGATCAAGTGTGTCATCATATCTCCCAACTGTGAAAAAATTCAGTCCAAAGGTATAAATGATAAATAAGTGGTGCACTTCAGCTGTTTGCAGTTTGCTTGTGCTGATTAGGAGTGTTAATTAGCAAGGTTAGACACATTTGTTACTACGTGTGATGTAACACTTCCAGACTCCAATTGTGTAATTGCCATTCCACATTCATTCCTTTCTACTCTATTCTGGAAAAAACTCATTCATGAGGGGTGAAAAGCTTTAAGAAAAATAGATGCTATAGAATTGAAGTCTACTGTGTGTGTCACTTCATTCAGTCTTGGACACACCTAGAGTGCCGAGCTCTGAATGCTGAAGAGGAATGTGAATTGGTTAGTGAGCCAACCAGCACATCTTGCCACAACCAGAAATGTGAACAGAGGCTTCCTGAGATTGGAGAATAGCAATGCTCTGCTCAAGAAAAGACCAGTGAAATTCTGGTTTAATTTCTGTGCAAGGCTAGTAGAGAATACAGAATATCCCCTTGTCTGTACTCACTCACTGTGCTGGAAAGGTACCATGTGTTATCCGCTGGGGCACAGGAGCTGCTGATGTGTGCGTTGAAGTTTTACTGACTAATTACAGTTAAAGTGGGTTAGAGAGTTGTCACACCATAGGATGACATTAACTGACTAGGTATCTGTTTAAAATTGGTTTCTTCAAGGTGGACTGGATGAGGCTTTGTACAATGTAATAGCCATGGCCCGGGAACAAGAGATTCCGTTTGTCTTTGCTCTCGGCCGCAAAGCCCTCGGCCGTTGTGTGAACAAACTGGTCCCTGTCAGCGTTGTGGGCATCTTCAACTACTCAGGTGCTGAGGTGAGTAACTCCAATCACATAAATGTCTGGAGTAAATAATTATGTTCCTTGCAGTAAAGAATTAGAGCACACCTAAATAAAATAAAATATTGATAATAGCCCTGACCTCGTTAGGGTGTGTTTTTCTTTGAAATTCAGTTTTTATAGTACTGAAAGACTGTGCTTTTGGTCACAACATCTCTGTAGCTTTCAAATAGACTTAAATGTTGTCTGAAGTTCTCTGGAAGGCATAAGATACTGGTTTTTTTGTCATCTTAAAGTATGTCCATCTCCTCAAAGTTGAATGAACATGGAGTTGTGGTTTTATTATTTAATAGAGAGGAAAACTAACTTTTAGTTGAAGTTCAGGTATTTGGTGTTAATAGGCTTGAGGCTCACTATCTGGTATACCTTTGACTAAAAAGAGTAATTTAAAGTGAACTGCCCTTTGTTTTTAGGACCTGTTTAATAAGCTGGTATCCCTGACTGAAGAGGCCAGGAAAGCCTACAGAGACATGGTGGCTGCAATGGAACAGGAACAGGCAGAAGAAGCCCTGAAGAATGTTAAGAAGGCACCACATCACATGGGTCATTCTCGTAACCCCTCTGCAGCAAGTGCTATCTCATTCTGCAGTGTTATTTCTGAACCCATATCTGAGGTGAATGAGAAAGAATATGGTAAGTATGTTAAAACTTACTTTTGTAACAAGAAAGTGGAGTTTTCCAAATGCTGTTTATTGTGAAATGTAGCTAAAAATGCAATATTTCCTACTAATTTACAGTATTACACAATTTTCAGGGATGAGAGAAAATTGGTTAGTCTTCAGTTAGCTTCATAAGTAATTTTTTTCTCTGAACTATTCAGAAAATAATTTTAATTTCTAATCCTCAGAAGTGTTGTAGCCATCTAACTCACATCAGTGGAGGTGGCTTCTCCAGTTTTACTGAACAGTTATAAAACTGGTACCAAACACAGAATTGATTATATGATTGAGGAAGAACTAAGGACAGAGTAGGAACTAAATTTCTGAGGTCTCTGATGACAGGACATGTAGCTTAAATTTTTAAACTTGAGATGGTGGTGAATGTTTCTAGTGTGAGCAAAAGGCATGTTCATTAATTGGTTGCTTAAGCCCAGGTGACAGGGAAAATAAAAGGAAGAATACTTGTTTGAAGTTAAAAGACTACCCTTTTTTTAGTCTGAGAGTAAATTAAAGAGACTACTATCTTCTTAGTGAATTTCTTTTATGGTATCTTAAATTCATTTCAGGTGTTGAACATTTTTAAGTAATCCTTAAATGGATGACTTAATATGGTGGCAATTTTCTGCTTTTAATTTATACTTGGGAATAACCTCTTTGACTACACTCACTGTTAGATTTGGAGTTGCCACAGTTTACCCAGGAAACTGAGTGGCACAAATTTTCAACTTTGTAATGTTTGGTTTAGGGTACTGTAAAAATCCAAAGTTATTCACCACTCTTTCTGTAGTCTCTTACCTCCTTTCTCTTTTTTCTGATAGAAATTTTTCTAGCAAGCCTAGAATAATATTAAAATTATTAGCTCCCATTGCTATTTAAACAATGGAATGCTCAGGAGAAATACTTTTATATACAAGGAATTAATGTTTTGTACTTAAACTTCTTTTGAAACTTTTAGAAACAAACTGGAGAAATATGGTGGAAACATCTGATGGGTTAGAGACCTCTGAAAATGAGAGAGAATCCTCGTGCAAGACTGCAGCACCAGAAAAAGCTGGTAATGGTCCAGTGGAAAAAGCCACTCTTAATAAACAACCACCTCTGGCTACAACTGGCACTACCTCAGCAACAAATCATGGAAAATCCACACCAGGTGACAAAGATGAGGTGAAACCAGATGACAATCTGGAATGGGCCTCACAGCAGAGCACAGAAACAGGATCACTGGATGGCAGCTGCCGGGATCTCTTGAATTCCTCCATGACTAGTACCACCAGTACTCTTGTACCAGGAATGCTGGAAGAGGAGGAGGAGGAAGAAGATGAGGATGATGAGGATTATGCCCACGAACCAATTTCTGTAGAGGTTCAGCTCAACAGCAGAATTGAATCTTGGGTTTCAGAGACCCAGAGAACTATGGAGACGCTTCAGCTCGGGAAGACCCTGAGTGGTGCTGAAGAAGACAATGGAGAACAAAGTGAAGAGGAAGAAATAGAGACTTCTGAACAGGCTGATCCTGGCACTGATGGGGAGGAATGGACAAATGAGAAGCACGCAAGTAACACTCAACATAAACCCACCATCTGCAGTTCTTTGAACAAAGAACACACGGATTCCATCTACATGCCGTAAAAATAAGCAGGAACTCAGGAACTTTTTAGAAGTTACATTAAAACTAACCGTTGTAAAGGTTGCAGCCATTATTTCATATGCTTCATCTCAACATTTTGCACTGTTAAAACATTTAATACGTGTATTTAATTCACAACAATATTTTTGTAGCTGTCTGTTACTTGTTTGATTTAAAAACTAGTTTAGCTCTTAATCGGTATCGGTTTCCCAGATTAGAAGCTGTGTGGAAAATTTGTAAGTATTCATTTGATCTTTTTTAAAAGAAAAAATCTTGTAACTAACCAGCTTTAAGCAAAATTCTTTATTTAGCTTGTTTCCAAACAGATAAGGTACATTAACACTGACAAATTACCAACGAGTCACATTGGTGGTATGGTGTTAATGCCAGGCCTGTCAGTGTATTTGGCTATGAGTTTCTGGTCCTATCTAGAAATAAAATTCAGCTTCTCTTTCAAGAAAAGCTAGAAGAAGCCATTTGCAGTCCTAATGAGAATTAAATACTAGAGAAATTGTGTGTGATTCTTCTGCTAAGATAGATGCAGCTTTTTAGTTGATCTTGGTGAATGCATCGTTAAAAAGATGCTGATGGCTGAGATGGCTACAATAGGCTATAACAACTTTGATTCCAGAAAAAACTTTAAACCAGAGGGATATAATTAATGTTATGCAGTTTTTTTACAAGGTGGAAATACTGCATTAAAAAAAACAGGAAAGAAAACAACAATTCCCCATTCTCTCAGCAGTTGCTGTCTGCCAAACCACACAAAGTGACTCATTAACCATAATCCCTATCCAGGGCTTTTAGTAAACTGATGACTTCCTTTCTCTCTCCTGTCACTTACCTCAGGAATGCTGTTTTGCATATTGTATTCTGCATAACATTGCAAAAAGCAAGAATAATCCTTTTAACTGCAAGTGTGAATGATGTGGTGGCTCGGGGTATCTATGCATTCCCCTGCATGCTGTGACCCCGGCCAGGACGTATCTTAACAATTCTTGCTGAAAGTGTGGCCTCTTTGTCTGTTCTTGCTGTTGTAGCAGCTTTAGGAGTTGACTTCTGGAGTAGAAAAGGAAGTAGTTATTCTAGGAAAGGAGGAAGTGCCCTGTAGTATGGGGAGGTATTTCAGCAGTTTAGAGGTAAGAGACAAAAATATGCCCTCTTTGAAACATACCTGTTGCTAGAGAATTGTTCTGTGTTTTGTTCCTGATACTGAAGGGAAATGCATTAACTGATGAATTCATTTCAGACTGAGGATGGAGTGTGTCTAAACCTTGCATATCAGGAGTCTGTTTTCCATCTTTGTCTGGTATTGGCAAGGGATGTACTGAAACTGCCAGCAGCAGGAGCTTCACTGCAAGAGCAGCCAGAGAGTTACTCACACGAACAACACTGTCTTAGCAAACATGTTTCTTTTAATTACACTTCATTTTCTTTGTCACATGTATCAAAATGCGTGAAAGGCCTCTGGGTAGGCTGAAAACCACAGGAAATGGATATCTGAGTTAGGTGTTTAGGCCTCACTTAGGAACATGGGACCAACGTTCATAGCACTAGTTATGCTGGCGTTTTAAGTTGCACTGGGAAAATAAGACTCCAGGTTTAGAAGTCATCCAGCCCTGGGTTTTTGGATGAGAATAATAGAAACTGTGTATTATGTAAATAATGCTTTGATAGCTATAGGCATAGCAAATGCTATGTAGATAAGCAGTGTAGAGCTGCTAGGACAACTGGCTGTTCTGTCAACGTTCTTAGTTCCTAAATGTAATCTTCCTAGATGTTAAACAGGTGTTTCATAGGAAAACAAAGACTAAGGAATGATGCCTCTTGAATGTTAAACCTTTTACTTGTCTGTATGACAGACTTCTACTGTCTGTAAGTTTTGAGAGTTTTTGCTTTAGGACATGACAGGTGTTTGAACTGCTGACAAGCAAAACTCGCCCTTGGATGTGTAGGCACAGCTCGGCACAGGTGAGATCAGTGCATACACTGAGGGCAAAACTTTGCCACAACATCAAAAAACAAAGGTGTTTGTAGTTTCTCCTTTTGCTTTTTCAGTGCCAGTGATTCAAATAACTTTTGATCTTGAAGTATTAACATCAAAGGCGCATCTTTTTATATGTCTTTTCTGAACTTGGACTGTCATTTTAAAGTTTTCTGACATTTATATCAAAGAAGTCTTGTAATATTGAGCCCGCTATTTAACTGCAATTTTGCTACAGGTTTAATAGAGTTCTTGAAGGTGATACAGCACTTATTATATCTCTCAATTTGCCAGCAAATAAGGAACCAGTCTCTTTTTAAAATGTGGCAGATCACCCTGAGGGGAGCAAACTGAAACTAAGTAAAGGAAACTGGGTTTAGTGCTTCCTTTTTGATAAGCTGGGAATGAGCAATAACTGTGAGAATGAAATTGCAATTCCTTTGGGAGTGATCCATTTGCATCTGAAATTAGGGAAGTTCCTTGCTACTTGAAGCACTTGAGGAGAGTATCTCACTGTGGTAATTTTGATTCTATTATCAACAGAATTTAAAAAGAAAGCATACAAATGTTTTACAATACCAAGATTTTTTTTAAAAAGTAGCTGAACTTCTATTTCAGTATAAAAGTGTGCAGTTTATACAGGTTGTTACTGTCCCCATGAAAAGATGTTTCTGTAGTTATAGGTGTATAGATATTTTTGTTGTGAAAATGATTATTCGGGAAACAAATCTAATTTTCTTAAGGCATTGTTTATAGATTTCACCACTTTATCTGGTAAAATAAAAAAATGTATCTGTGGTAGGGGTAGAAATCTTTAAAACTGATAGAGGTGGCTATGTATACAACCTATTTATATAAATATTCTTAAGTATCTCTGTCAATAATAAAACATAGATTTCGAATATGTAAAAGGGAAAAAATTCTAAAGAACTTCTGTCCTTAGTTGGACCAAGTAGCAGCGTCTTAGTAAGGTTAAGGCCTTGATCCTTCTAACACATGCTTCAGAGTGTTAGTGCCACTGGCTTGAACTGTGGCCTGTTGATCTGCTTAAGTTGTGTGCAGGTTGTTGTAGGATTGGAACTAAACAGTGACAGAGGGTATTGACCTGTGTTTTAAAAACTCATTATAGAAAATGTTCAGTAATGCACTTGTTAGTGTTCTTCTGGTAAAGGTAGGAGGTGTCTTTATGCTCATTTGGGTGGGTGGGAGCTTACACAGTGTGGTTCTGTCGAGTTCTTTAACACAAAGTTAAATTTTAATAATGTTACTTTAAATATGTATGTAAAAAGAGTATTATTGTTTGAAAAGCTGCTGTTTGCTGAAACTGTCATTAAGTATTTCCTGTGAAGTTGTGCCAACTAATAAAACCATCTATTGAGTTGATTTCAATGTCAGCCATTTAAAAATTAGACATGGCAATTTAACAGAACAAAAGCAAGCCATAGAAACCAGGACTGGGGGGTTTCTACTCCCCCTGCCACACACAGAACGTCTGACCCAAAACTTCCTCACCAGTGAATGGTAATGCTGAAAGTAGAAACCCGGTTGGCACAGCCCACCTTCTAAATGTTCATAATAGTTCATATAATTTACTTTTTAAATAGATTGTAATAAGAAAAGCTGTTTAATCTTAATGTCTTAAAATTTATAGTAATATTTAGGTTAAAGCAGTAGAAAAATCATTATAAAATACAATATGAAGGGTTTTGTTCCATTTCTCTTTTGCTGTATGAAGGATAACTGTTCTGTCTACCATACTTTTTGGAGTAATAACAGCTTTTTTGCACTATGTAAATACTAGTGGGGAATCCTTCCATAACTAATAAAAATGATTGTAGAAATTTATGGCTTTATTTGCTGTCATGTTTGTTTGGAAGCGCTGCCCTGGCACTGCAGGTGCTGGGAAGGGTCCGTGTCACTCTGTCTGTAGCCACAGGGTGGAAGAGCCGTGTGGTGGCTCCACCTCTGGCTGTGGCACCTCTGGTCACCGACAGGGAATGGGCACTGGAAGAGGGGCTGAAGCAAAAAGCAGGATTAGCAGAGGATTTTTCACAGGAATCCCGTGTCCCTGTTGTCACACAGTATCTCAGTGATGACCAGAAAAATATATAGAAAAACGTACCCTTCTTCAGAGACCATGGGAGTGAACCAGGTCCAGAATATTGACTTGGAAATAACATTTTACTTAAGAGGAAATGAGCAAGAGTAAGCACAGGTACCTCCAAGAGCTGGGGTTTCTCACGTGCTGCTACTGGATGAGAATTTCTGGTGACCTGCCCTTATTGATGGAGTGATGCATGAAGTCACCCCTGGAAAATAACACCAAGTTCTCAGCATGTTGTCCCCTGTTCTCTAGTAACTGCTCACATTTCTGTGGCTCTGGTAACAGTGTCATTAAATGGTTTTGCAACTCCCACGTGTGAAGGTATTTGTAGCAACTCAGAAGGGATACAGCTTCATCCTGTAATTCTGAATTTTCTATTTATGTGCCTTAACTTCATGTTTCAGTTCTGTTATTGCAGTTGTCTCCTGGTGAAAGTGCTGCTGTTATTAACCTCACTTTTTAGGTGCTGTGACTTACTGAGAATTACTCCTCACATCTGGGTCCTGCATCTGCCTTCTCAACCTGATACAATTTTTGGAAAGCACAACAAAGTGAGTGGCACAGTGTGACTTGTGCTATGGAAATGACAAAATTAGTTACCCCAAAGCCTTACAAACCGAATTTTCTTTCTCCCTCTTAATTTCTTCACTATTCAAAAAACATTAACCTTGAGCAAAGTTCTTTGCCTCTATTGAGAAAGTTTTAAATGTTTTGTGCTCCTGCACACACAGAAGAACTGGCAGAAGAAAAAACTAAAGTTCCTCCAAGAAGCACAACCACTGCCTGTGCTCTGAGAGCAGCCTGGGCTCTCCCACTATGGGATTATAGGGATACGGCTGCAAACTTATCAATGTGTGTCTGTAGTGTGCAGAAAGACCACAGTCAGTCAAACTGCATTCTGCAACAACAGTTACTTTTTGGATTTTTAGGATCACTGTGTGTAAAAGCTAGGGCTTTTTTTAAAAAAAATAGGTGGTGGTGGTTGTTGTTGTTGTTTGTTATTGTGGGTTTCTTTGGACAGAAACAACAACCCCCTAAGGAGATGATGCAGCTGAAGACTCTTCAGCTTTTGGGGTCTTCTCTCAGTTAGCAGGTACAGGGAAACCTAAGGTAGGAAGGTACTTCTTGGCAGCAGCTCCAGTGTACTCAGAGCTGTAAATTCCAGTTTAATTCTGGAGCCGTTGAATTCCCTGGCACCTGGTGAGCTCCCGCGGGAGGGGATGTGTGGGTGGGTGCACGTCTGTCTGGGCACTGCTGAGAACGTCCAGCTATCGCCTGTGTTGTTTTCCAGGGATAGGGCTTTAATGAGTAAAGAGGAATTTAATAATCGTGTAACGCCGATAACAGACTTGTTCTTACTGCAGGGAAATGGGGGAGGAGGCGCGGAGTGAACCGCGTGTCCCACAGTGACCTGGGCGGAGCTGTTTGTGCTTGGGCCCCCCTGGAGGCTGCGGCAGCACCGACCCCTCCAGAAGTTCAGTCTGTGTTTGGAGGGAAAGTTAATGTGTATCCACACCAAATTTAAAACAACCTTGTGCTCCTTCTGCCTCTATAGCAGGTAGCTCATTTCTTGCAGAGTTATAGAACAACAATAAATGTTGTTGCTCAAAACTTGCGGGGGTTTATACAGTTTCCAAAGGGAGACTTTTTTTTTTTTCTTGGGGGGATGAAAAAACCACACTAACCATACATTATTTAGAGCATTAAACTCCTTATAATGCCTTTCCTGCAAGGGAAGGCTGCATTTTTCAGGTGGATTCTGCCCCTGGGGGTACTATTTCAAGCTCCTGGGATTTTGTTAGCTGCAGCTGAGATGGTAAGTGCCCCTTCTGCCAGCAATAGTCTCAAGGTATAGGTAAGCACTGGAGAGGTGAGGATGTTTGGCAAGAAAAGCTGTGAGTAGCAAGAACTGGAAGAAGCTCTTGTAAAGCCTTCCTTGTGGAGGAATGCTGACTGTACAGGAAGAGAACAAATTAACAAATAAAAGTAATTGGAAATGTCCCCATATCAAAGTTTCCTTTCTGATTTTTTTCCAAGTTAAAGGCAACCAAAGACGGAAGCAGGAGATGCACACCTAAGGAGACACTGGGAGAAGTTCAACCCTGTTTGTGGGATTTATTGTTTTCAAATATGTGCCAGTGGAATGCCCTACAAAAATATAACTTTAAGCTGAATTGAAGGAAGGATGTTCCCTGCCTGTTACCACATGGATACCAAGCCTCGTGATGCCCCTAAAGCATGACTGCTTCCACCTTCCTTTGGAGGTGACAGTAGTTTAGTGTTGCTGTTGCTGAAACTTGTCTCATGTGGTGGTTAATTCTGCAGGGATGAAGCTTTAGGCTGAAATTTGTCTTTGTCTCCTGATATGGGGCTGTGCTTAAAGCTGGAGCCAAGCAATAGACACTTAATCTGCTGTGGCTTTCAACACTTTGTGGAACAAGAGACAGTGAGTGATACTGTGTTTTGCTCATGGGCTCTTGGCCTCCTTGCAGGCAGTGCTGAGCCAGGCCAGCAATGCTGCTGAATCCATCTTTGGGCTCTTAGGATGCAGATCTCCTTTCAGAAAGCAGTGGTTAGGGCAGCATGCTGTTCTCTGATGGCTTGCAGCTCCAGTGTTTTCAGTATGTCCTTGTTGAACCTGCAGAGGTTGGCACCATCCCCCTCACAGGTGGGACAGCTGTGGCACGGGAGCCCCACACTGTGCTCTGATTTCAGTGTTCAGCTCTCGCTGCTTTGTCTTTGATGGCTGCTTTCCCTCAGAGGTGCAAGGACTGGCTCTGGGCTGGTTCTTGGGCAACCTTCAGGCTCTGAATTTTGGGCTCTTGCAAAGGACTCTCCAGCTTATTTCTTTTCCCCTGTGCTACGGGCCTGTC
Organism: Pseudopipra pipra; assembly: GCF_036250125.1. Classification (NCBI taxonomy): domain Eukaryota; kingdom Metazoa; phylum Chordata; class Aves; order Passeriformes; family Pipridae; genus Pseudopipra; species Pseudopipra pipra. Next base: position 10,643,943 of record NC_087560.1, on the reverse strand, counting down.
CTGGTGGAAAAGGCAAAGCCCAGCAGTGCTTGAAGGAGGGTGTGGTGGTCTTGCCAGGCAAAGAGGAGCTGAAAAGGGAGGTCATGGAGCACAACCAGCTAAACTTTCTCGCACACCAGGCTGGTTCCTCCCGCTCTTGCTCAGCCACAAGGATGTGCTCTTTGCCCAGGTGGAACAGCCCTGTCTCCTGCTGCCTTGTCCCGGTGCAGTGCTGCGGTCACGGAGCTGCGGTTTTGGACAGAGCAATGTTGCTGTAAGTGGTTAAATTGGGCTGAGCTAAACACAGCACAGTACCCAAGAAGGGAAATGGCAACTTGACTTTCAGTCACCCTAGGACATGTTTTCTGGGATTAGCACTTCAGAGCTAGAGTAGGAGAAAAGCAGTGATAGTCTAATCTCTGACTCTGCTTTTGTATCCAGCCTTTGTTCTCCTCAAACCCGTTACCTTTGATTTCTGTTTTCAGCCCAAGCAAACCCTGACTCTCCTGAAAAGTAGGAGGGGCTGCAGTTATCAAATACATCTGGTTTTACCTCTTTCAGAACAAGGGCTAGGAGATAAAACAGTGAGACTGATGCAATATGTGGGAAAATAACTTTCAACTGAAATAATACAGTTTCTGTGCATGACTTTCACTAGTTAAAATAAGCTACTCCAGGGCTTCCCAGAGGTACCTGCCAGCACGCTGCTGGTTTCTGGATTTTCCTGCCGTTCTGCAACACTTTGCTGATTTCTGCCAGTGTCAGCCAGGCATGTCAATGAGGAAGGAAGGCGGATCAGCTCTGTGCACCTCAGCGTGAGTTAACTCTGCTGTTGCTATTTATACAAGGGAAAAAAATCCCCTCTTCATTCTGTATTCTAGCAGAAAGGCTAAGTTGCAAGCAGCGCAAAACAGCTTCCTCTGGGTTGCTGTGAGCCTGCACCTACTTTTCAGGTGTGCTCTGCACGGGGGCAGCAGCTCCTCTCCCCGTGCTGCCCCCATGCTCCCAGTGTGAGGCTGCCGAGCTGCTGCTCTCTATTAAATTGGTCCCCAATTCGCCCTGTGCTCTCCTGTCACCAGGCATGTGCACCTGTCCTGGCCCCTGCCCTTCCCTGGCCCCGGTGCTGCACACAGAGGGTGGGGTGGTGGCATTGATTGCCTGCTGAGCTGTGATCCCACAGCTCCAGATCTGAAATGGTGTTGTTCCCAAGGGTGCCTGGCACTGCTGCTTCCTGCCACCAAGGCTGCCAGTGGTGATGCTGGAGGTGTGGCTGCTGCCATCTCTCCTCCTTCTCTGCAGCTCTTTTAGAGGGGTGTTGGAAGTGGCTGTAGCTGGTTAACTGCTCCTGCTCCTGTGGAATGGTACTGCCCCACCAATGTGGTTGCACCTGCCAAAACTGCTGTCCCCTGTGACCATAAGTGATTGGGGGCTGCTCCTATCAGCTTTTTATACAGCATATTTGAGGCTGAAAGGCTGTTTGGGGCTGTAAACAGGGTGTGACGGAAGGTTTGGGTGTGATGGGGACAGTAACAGTGATTGAGGGAGGTTTCAGCTCATAACCATGCACCAGAAGGGCATTCCCACGTACCTGAGAAAACATACACCATCACGTGTCAACAGGCATGGTAGGGGCAAAGTGACTTTTCCCTGTGTCTTGCTGAGGCAGCAGCAGGTGGGTGGGTGGAGCTGGGGCAGCTCCCTGGGCCCTGGGTACTGTGGGCAACCGGGAACTTGAGCTGTGAGCAAGAAACACAGGCTCCTTTTAGGCAGCATACAAGGCTGTGGGCTCAGTTTCACCAGTGCTTAAAGGAGCTTTGTTCTCCATGCTGGTTAGAGGGCTGATTTCCCAGTATCTTAAACAGAAATCTTGTTTTTAGCCTTGAGAAAAAAGCTTTTTAATTTACAAAGGCATGGTATTTTTCTTTTCCCTCCTCTCTGTCCCCACAATAGCTACTATTCCTTGGACAATGCCCCTCTTTGCATCATTGTCCAAGAGGGTTCTGCTCTCGAGCTTGTATTTCTTGATCGCTGCTGAAAACAGAGCTTGTCACAATTGCATTTTTCTCTGGAACTTGCAGTGAAACACCAGCTATTCCTCACCTCCCACACTGCAATCACACTTGCTGGTGCCTGTGAGCAGAGATGTGGAGACTGAAGCACCGGCCTCCTTCACCTCTCTGGAGAAGCCCCCCCGAGCACCCAGGGGGACAACAACACTTTGACCACGGGGCAGCAGGTGCTGGTGCCATGCAGAGCTTGAGACACAGCTGGTGGGTGATTAGTGAAGGACAGGCTGCTGCATTATTATTTCTTTTTCTTGAGAATGTCCCCTTTCCCAACACAGGTTTGAAGCCTGTCCCATGAACCCCTTTCACCTGCCAGCTCTGTTAGCTGCAGTAGGACACAGAGGGGCTGCATCTCCTGTAGGGCCAGACTATTTTCTCACTCACACAGGTTAGGAAGGCTCAAATTACCTCCTGAGGAAGAAGCAGCTGGTGAAGGACATGAGGACCACCGTGAGCCAGAGACAGCCCATGGCCATGAACTAGTCTGACCCGAGCTAAGGCATAGGGGAGTGTCCTGGTCACCAAGTCACCCTTTCCTGGTGCCCTCATCTATGTCAAGGGACTGCTGTAAGGCAGGAAGACCCTTGTTGTGTGCTCAGAGAAAAGGTAGGCGGGATGGCAAGGCTGATCTCGCAGGAAGAGGAGATTTGGTTTGTCTGTTTGCATGTTTTTCATGGCAGTGAAAAGAGAAATCTGGAAGGTCCCCCAAGAGTGGGGCATCAGCATCTCCCTCTACACTGGTCCTTGTTGTCCCTTCATGGGAAGCACAGCTGGCACTTCCCTCCAGGCCTTCCTCCTCACCACTGTGGGCTCCACGGCCTCTCCATCCCAGGGATTTTTTCCAGCCATGTTGGTGTCATGTTCCAGTGTGGTGTAGAAATGAAAGTTAAGAAAGAAGAATATTCATGCTAAGAGAGTTTCTGTGCTTTATGTACAATCAATAGTGCTGCTAATCATTTCTGAACATTTTCTATCCTTTTGTGCTCAAAGCTATGATTAAAGCTCCATGAGAAATTAGTCACTCTTTGTAACTTGTGGCTGGTCCAGGTTTTGCCTTTGGGTTTGATTTTGTGAACACACCCCCAAAAGGGATGATTCAAAAGCAGCTACTTCCTGTTGGAGCCACGTTTCACTAACAGTCTGGACTAGATTTTTTTCCCTACTTTACTGCAGCAACTATTGCATCTTTAGGATTAATGCCACCTTTTATATCAGAGAAAAAAAATGGCATGGCTATGTTGTGCTCTATCTCTCCAGCGCTCTGGCTGTGATTTTCTCTTTCTGTCACAGGCAGGGCACTGGGCAGCACAGCCTCTCCTCATGCACCAGCAGCTGATTCACAGCTCTGAACGCCGGGAGAGAATGAGGCCGGTACCACTGTGAGCGTGAAAATCACCACTGAAAATCTAGCGAGAGAAAAGGCCTCAGCTCATGTGGGAAGCGAGGCCCTCGTGCCGGTTTTCCCCTCCGGGCCCGACCCCCATGGTGCTGCATTTCTCTTCCCACCGCGCTGCCCCAGGTGTGGAAGTCCTACACGGAGCCGAGGTAACGTGCTGAGGGCCCTGACATTTCCAGGGCGTAAAATAAACCCCGCTCGCCGGAGCTACAAGCGGTGCCTGAGAGGGGCTTCCCCCCGGGGCAGGAGCTGAGCTGCCGAGCAGGGAGCGCTGGGACGAGCCTGCCCTTTCCTTGGGGCCGAGTGGGCAGCGCGGGGGACGCCGCAGCCCCGGGTCGGGCTGAGCCGCAGCTCTTGGCCCCGCCAGTGCCGCCGGCGGAGGAGGACCGGCCGCAGAAAGCGGATTTTGGGGGATTTTGGGCGCCACCGGAGGGACCCTCGCGCCCCCTCTCCCCCCTCCCCGCGCGCCGAGGGCGCGTGAGCCGGCGGCGGGCGCTGATTGGCTGCGAGGCGCCCCCCGGGGGCCGCCGGGCCGCGGCCGCGCGCCGAGCGCCATTCACGGCGGTGCCCGCCCGCACGCGCCCAGCCCATTCACAAAAAACTTCATTCATAAAACCGGCGGCGGCGGCTGCGGCGGGGCCGGCCCGGGCGCTGCGGGGAACGGCCCCGGGGGCGCGGCAATACCCGGCTGTTCCTGGATTATTACGGTGCTGAAGGACTTTTCCAGCAGGAATTAGCGAGACCGACGCTGCTCAGTGTTTTTCGTGGGTTTGTGCCTGACGGCGGGGCAGGAGCTGCAGCGCAGGGATGCTCTTCGCCTCTGGGGCAGCGGCGGTGGAAGTGCAGAGAGCTGGGCACCTTTCGGGGTTCATGCCGGTCTGAAAATACGTTTGAGCTTGTAGCTCTCTCGCTGTGCTTTGTGTGGAATATGCTTGAGCTTTCGCTGCAGCCAGGACTCGGTAATTAATGATGCTACAGCTGTAAGTCTTCAGAGCTAGGTGGGATTTAGTGCCTGGCTTGAGGCAGGAATGAAGGCAGGTTTGGATAGCGGCTCGTCAGCTTAAGCTGCTGTACCACTGATGTGCTTTCCCGTATGCTGCTTTTATTACTGCTTACAAAATGCCAGATGTCCATGCAGTTTTAAGCCTTGTCCATTGAGGAAAATAAACCACTCAAGAGGGAGTCAGCAAAAATATCCGATAGGTTTCTGTTTTGAAAATTATTTGACTTGCTTGATTTCCATATAAATTATCTACAAGAGCCAATTTATGCAAGAATATCCAATTACAGACCTGCCAAGGCTATGAGAGAACGCAGCCAGCAGAGCCTCGGTGGACACGTCCTGTATGTAGGGTTATTCAGACATCCAGGAATGCTGCACAGGGCTAAGTACAGCCGATTCAGGAATGATTCCATAACATCCCTAGACGAAGGTACACAAAATACGTCTTTAAATATCAAAGGTTCTTCCTCCTCTTCCCATTCTTCAACACCTAATTTACTGACAGAAGATGTCTCCTTGGGGCCACAGGACACCTGCACCACCCTGTGCACGCTGATCCCCCGGATGGCGAACATTAAACTTGCCAACCCATCAAATCTATCGGGGCTGAAAAATTTCTGCCTGGGAACGAAAGAGGTGCCACGAATTAAACTCACGGAGTGCGTTACCATCCCGAGCAGCCCAACCTCGCCCGAGATCAGCTGCCTGTCGGCCTCTTATCCACAGCCTGACCTGGATAAGCTGGTCCTAACCCCAAAGCCAGCAGGTGACTGCGCTGTGCGAGGGGCTGAGGAGGCTGCTCCTGTGGGCAGGCAGGACAGGAGCCTCACACAGAGCGATGAGAGCACGTACACCCAGGAGCCAGGAACGACCTACAGCGTCAGGGTGAGTACTTCTCACAGAGTCTCCATTCTCTGACAAAACAAACTGCTCAGGGGCTGCTGGGTGATCTCCATTTTCCCTCTCCTGGAGTCAGTGCCCCAAAACACTGAATTCTCCTGTGTATTTCCTGTCTCCTGATGTAGGTAGGGCTGGGATGTCGAACTGAAGGAGCTAAAAGTGCCCCAGCTGCTCCCAGAGGTAACACAACCTTCATTTCCAAAGGACTATCTTTAGACTCCCTGAGGAGTGCTGCTGAGCTGCAATTAAAACAAGGGTTACTCTGGCCTGAAATGCATGTTGAAGGAAAAAGGGGGCCCATCCCTCACAGAGCAACTGCAGGCACTAGGTACATGCTGGCCCACGCTGCTGACATATTTATCAGGGAGGATGTGGGGCAGGTGCTGCCCAGGTTGTATTTCCAGTATGGTTTTCTTCTGGTCTTTCTGGAAATCACCTCATTTCATGAGGAATATCTCTGAAGGGGTGGGGTCACTGGTGGGAGCCTCACAACACAACAGTTGTTTCCCTCCATCCTCCTGCTCCTAATGCTCCCATGGCTGTGGGTCTGCAGGACCCTGTCCAAGGAGAGCTGCAAGAGCATGGCTGATGTGTCCTGGCCAAACTCTTGGTGTTTTTTTCAACCAACCCCTTTAATAATAACAAGCAGGTGGGTAAATAAGCAGCCTGGGGGGTTGGGCATCATCATTAGAGAGGTGGGCAAGGTGATCCTTTCCTCAGGGACCACAAGGCTTCTTTGGGAGCTGGTGATGAAGCCTCAGATGGGCTGAGAAGTGTCTGGGGGCACAGTGCTGCAGCATGGCAGGGGTGTGGTGCAGAGGGGTGGTCTCACCTGGAGGCAAAGCAGGGCTGAGAGGCCAAGGGCTGGGCAGTTGGAGCTGCTCCCAATCCTTACCCTCTTGCCCTGGCCCTTGCCCTCTCCTGTGGTGTTTGGAGACACCCACTATCCCCATGCAGCTTCTTGTGCCCTGCTGGGCTATGGGACTGTTGGGATCTCCGCAGAGCCCCCTTTAGGGGGAAGGTCAGGTCTATATTACTGCTGTTACCAAAGGCCTTGGCCTTAACAGCTTAGAATCTGAAGAGGATTTGGCAATTACAAGAAGATCCACAGTTACTTTAGAAGGGCAATAATGTGGTGAATTAAAGAAATGCTCTAGGGCAGAGTCTGTCCCCTGCAGACTGGAGTGAGGCACAAATTGCCTTTCTGGGGTTGTTCTAAGAAAAGGCAATGTTGGGCTCACTGTGTCCTTGGGAGGTGGCTGTGGCTCTCTGTGACTGGTGGTGACAGGGCACCTGTGTCAGTGCCTTGTGTCACTGGGGCTCCAGGGGAGGACCCTGAGACCCATAACAGCACTTGTTCCCCCAAGGTGTTTGTGCAAATAACAAAGAGCCTAAATATTAATATTTTAATAGGAGCCTGGACAGCTCTGATTCTCACACGGTTATCTTTCAAAACATACTTTGTATGCAGGTTGCTGCAGGCTTTACAAGATGGGTATTTACCCTGCCCATGTTCACATTCTACCCATTATGCACCTTTCCCACAGTGCTGCCCATCTGGAGCTGAGGTTCTCTCTAAACGGTGCCCATGGAGGCCATGGCACTTGTGTCTCCTGCTAGTGTTTGTTATGGCTGTGATGAACCTGAGGAATATTCCAAGAGGCACTTGGCCATCCTGGCTCTTGCCTGTTGGGGAGTGTCAGGGAGTTGGCTGCTTCTGAGCAGGAGGATAGGACCCAGCTTGGTTTTAAAAATGTGCTATTTAACTAAAATACGGAAAGGAAATGCTACTGCCAGATATTTCATTACAATGCCATTATACTTTAAAATAATATGGGAAAGGCTGCTTGCAGCATCCTTTGTCTCAAAGGAGGTTTATGAATGTGCAGGTTGATCCTCTGCTAGCAGTTTGATGGCATATGCATATAGATACATGCTATCATACCTATCTGTAATCAGTTGCGTGTCTCTAGAGTAAAAGGAGCCTGACTATTTCTGACATAGGAGTTCAGAATGACATGAAGTGTGCCCTGAGAGAGTGCACGTGGGCACCTGTCCCCTGCAAAGTCCTGCTCTTGTCCACAGAGGATGTGACAGGACAGCCTGGAGCAGCTGTTCCCTGTCTCTGTGTGGGGAGCGGGGTTCGGGGCAGCGCTTTCCTGGTCCCCAGAAGCCACCAGCGCCTTTCCCATGCTCAGGGCAGAGAAATATTGTGGTATTTCATCTGCAGGCACTTCCCTGGCGTGCGGTACCCTGACACTGCACCCGGAGAGCTGCCCTGCATCGCCCGTCGTAAATAAATAACTCCACGCGTATGCACAGCCGGGCTCTGGCAGGAAGGAGATGGGCTCCGGTGATTCATGGCTTCAAAGCCGCAGCTGTGAATCATGAGCCGGGGGCTCGGGCCCGGCGGGTGCTGGGGCGGTGCTGGCTGTGCCGGCTCAGGGATGGATGGAGTGTGGGCAGCCCTGCAGCGCCCACCGGTGCAAACCTCGGCCCAGGGGCTGCGCCTCTGCACCCCGGCATCGCCCCCGAGGCCCAGAGCCTCTCTGGGGAGCTGCTTCCAACAGAAACCTGCGTGTTTTCAGGCCATTTGCTTTGTCACAGCCGGAGAGTGGGGACAGGGTGGTTTGGAACCAATTCTTTTCGAGCCCTGGCCCACTGCAGGAAGTGGTTTTTTGGCACAAAACTAAAAAGGCAAAGGAAAATATGTGTATGTGTCTTTTTATGAATTTTCCCTGTTTTTGTTTTTGTTTTTCAAAATGTATTTAAAATTGAAAACCTGTGAATGAAAGGGTCAGACTTTCCCAGGAAAATTTCCATTTATCAAAAGCTGTTCTTCATCACAAAAAGCCCTGGCTCACTGTCCTTAGGGAAGGGGCTGTGCTGTGTGGACACAAGGAGTAGGACAGACCAAGGGCCTGTCTGTCAGTCTGTCTGCACTGCTGCTGCAGGGAAGAAGATGAGAGCAGAGTAAGCACATGAGGAGAATTAGGCTAGCACTGACAAACCACTAGTGGGATTTTTTTTGTGTGTTTAATGGTCTTTAATGGGCTGTTTTCTTCCTTGAAGGTATCTAGTCTGTTTTCCAGCCTGTTCTGCCCCAGTTTTGTGCTGTCTCGCCAGTGCCCCGGGGGTCCCACAGCCGCCTGCAGTGCTGAGTGCTGTGGGCTGCCTCGGCCTCTCTGCTCCCCTTGGTGGGGATGGAAGAGGCTCTATGGGCTTTGCTTTTGGATCTGGATGGGGTTGGTGTTTGCTGGAGGAAGCCAGTGGGGTTCAAGCTGAGGAACAAACCAGTTGAATGTCCTGCAGGGTGCAAACCTGGGCCAAATCTCTTCATTCGTTGCCTGAGTGGTGGCTGCTAATGGTGTTGCACAGTGCTGACCCCAGCCCAGTGAATCCTGCTGTGTGAGGAGGGATGAGCAGCCGAGCTGACTGGCATGGTGCAGCTTGTGCCCTGGCAGGAGCACAGTGCCACTGCCAGGGTAGCTGTGGTGGTCTCTGCTTCACAATGGACACAGTGGCTTTCCAACCCCAAAGCTACCACAGGCAGCATCTAAGGATGCTTAAGTTAGAAAACTTCCCCACCAAAGCTACAGTGGTCTGTGCATTGCTCCTTCCCCACATCTCTGCTTCCAGCGTTATCCATAGAGGGAAGACAGCACTTCACCTTCCTGCTGGGGTGAAAGCAGGGAAATCTCCAATCAGGTTCCTGAGCCTGGCAGCCAGCTACAGGGGGGGCGGCACCATGGCTGTAACTGGCAAACTCGTTTTGCCTTTTATGCAGAGGCCTGTCTCCTTATAACTCCAGTGCCATTGTCCTGCCATGTGCTGGTGGCTGCTGCTTGCTTCTGTCTGGTCTCCTTTCCAGATGGCTCCATTGCAATCTAGAGTTGAGTTACTCAGGCAAATCAAAGCAAAACTCTCCCACTGCTCTGCAGCTTCCTGCCCTGCATGGCAGAAATCAATGGTCCCTCCGTGGGGCAGCACCCACCCCAGGCAGCCCTTGCCTGCAAGGAGAGTGAGGGTAAGCTTAGAAATGGTTTTTCCCTCTCTTCAAAAGCACCTTGTTAAAGCAGTGCCAAGGGGAAATGATCAGTGACCTGCTACACCACTTAGTTGCACACAAGTCTGTGGGGCTGGGTGGATCCATTCAAGGGGACTGAGGAAGCTGGTGGAAGTGCTCACTGAGCCACTTTCCATCATTTATCAGCAGTCTTGGTTCACTGGGAAGGTCCAAGTTGACTAGAAAGTTAGCAAATGTCACAGGCATCTACAAAAAGGGCCAGAAGGAGGATGTGGGGAACTACAAGCCTGTCAGTCTGACTTTAGTGCCAGGGAAGGTTCACCTTGAGTGCCATCACCTGGCACATGCAGGACAACCAGGAGATCAGACCCAGCCAGCACAGGTTTAGGAAAGGCAGGTCCTGCTTGACTAACCTGATCTCCTTCTGTGATGCACTTAGTGGATCACAGCAAAAGGCTGTGGATTTGTCTACCTGGACTTTAGTAAAGCCTTTGATACTGTCTCCAACAGCATTCTCCTAGTGAAACTGGCTGCTCATGGCTTGGGTGGGTGCAGAGTTTGCTGGGTAAAAACCTGGCTGAACAGCCAAGCCCAGGCAGTGGTGGTGACTGAGGCTTCATCCAGCTGGCATCTGGTCACCAGCAGTGTTCCCCAGGACTCAGTACTGGGGTCAGGTTTTGGGCCCCTTACAACAAGAAAGACATCAAGATGCTGGAGTGAATCCAGAGAAGGGCAATGGAGCTGGGGAAGGGTCTGGAGCACAGGTCTCGTGAGGAGCAGTTGAGGGAGCTGGGGGTGTTCATCCTAGAGAAAAGTAGGCTCAGGGGGGACCTCATCACTCTCTACAGCTCCCTGAAAGATGATTGTAGTCAGGTGATGGTCAGTCTCTTCTCCCAACTAACAAGCAACTGGACAAGGGGAAATGGCCTCAATTTTTCCCAGGGTGGTGGGGATGGGGATTTAGGTTGGATATTAGGAAAAATTTCTTTGTGGAAATGTTTGTCAAGCATTGGAACAGGCTGCCCAGGGAAGTGGTTGAGTCGCCATCCCCGGAGGTATTTAAAAGACGTGTAGATGGGGTACTTGGAGATCTGGTTTAGTGGTGGACTGACAGTGCTGGGTTAATGGTTGGACTTGATGATCTTAGAGGTCTTTTCCAAACCAAATGATTCTATGATTCTATGTTTCCTGTGTGTGAATCACTGTCTGTCATTCAAGCTGGAGCTGGAGTCACTGACTGCGTTATGGCAGGGAATGAAGTGAGACGTGGGTCTGGATTAGAAAGTGCCTGAAAAGCTTATTCACATGGGCCCTGCCTAGTGCCTTCACATCTCCTCCCACACAGTCCCTCATCCTGTTTGCAGTCACTTTCTGTCATCTCTTGTAAATGGATGTGAAAGGATGTGTGTGTCTTCAATAACCACTGTTCTCTCCTGCCACCTCCCTGCCATCCTGGTGCCGTGGGGAAACATCAGCCAGCCCCACATCACCCTCCAGATTCAAACACCAGGGGACAAAGCAGCCCCCAATGCCAATGTCTCTCTTTGCAGGGAGAGAGGGGACAGCTTTGCATGTGTTGCCATTGAAGGAGAGGTTCCCTTTCCAGCAGGGGCCAGTGAGTCTTTCCTTTCCCTTCCAAGAGTTGCTGCTTGTCCTTGCAGGAGCTCTCCATCCTACTCCTGACAGAACAGAGGGTTCAGCATCCGCTCTCATTAATGAGGTCAAGTTTTTAGCACTTGGCTTGTTTCAGTGTTGGTGCTTTATTTTTCCATAGGTAGCTGAATTCTGCAGTTGTATCTGTGCTTGTTGCTGCAGGCTGTTTACTGCACCCTTGTGCCTGTGTCCAGCTTCCCCCAGCTTCTTGCAGCTCAGTGGAGGTGTGCCATGCCTCTAGTTGTGGGGCTTCAGAAGAGGAAGCCTCCTTGGACATTATCTTATTACCCTGGTTATCCCAAAAGTACCTGGTGAATAGCTTGGGCTGGGGCAAGAGCTATGCACTGCTGTGGCTTCCTCTCCTGGGCACCTGTGGCTGCTGCCTTCCCCATGTTTTGGTTCAACCTTCCCTGCAGCAGGAAAGCTGGAGCTGCCTTGATCCTGCATCGCCAGATGAGCCCACTTTTTGTGGGAGCTGCTGTTTGAGGTGTACACCATGGGCACCACCTAAACTGAAGTCTGCGTGCTGAAGTCTCTGAGGCAAACGTCCTTCTCTCCTGCCTTCCTTCCTCTTTCTCCCATGCATTGGTTGTGCTGCTTGTCAGACTTTGCTATGGAGGGGTTAATATTTTCCTTGTTTAATTGTTAATTATTTTTTTGTTCCTTGGAGAATGTCTTTTGTTTTTTTGAATAGGTTTCTGGCATCCCATTGCCCTTTTATGTGCTCCACAGGCTTCTCCCAGGCTCTGTGACCCTGACTTCCTCTGCCCCAGTCCCACATTGTCCCCCTGCCCAGGGCTCTGCTGGTTTTCTATCCGTTCCTACTGCAATGTGAAGGTTCAGCCATTACTAACTCTGCCAGTTTAGATAACCAACAACAGCTAAAATAAATGAGAGATGCAGTGAGGTGCCATGTTAATGCACTTCCCTACTCAGGCTTTTAAAGAGGAAAAAAAAAAAGGTCTTTTGTGAATCATTGATAAGTTCAGCTTCACTCAGGGTCACTTATGCAAAAACCTAATATTGATTTTTCATCTTTGCTTAGAGTAGCTTCCCACGCATCTGTACAGGATGCAATGGGGACTCACTTATCAGCATATGACTCACCTACTCCTCTAAATTTCTCTTTTTTCAAGGGTAGAGGAGCAGCCAACCAGCTCATAGGATGCTTGACCTTATGCTGTGGGATCAGAGGTTGTCGCTGTGCTACGGGCTGAGGCTTAGACATATTTTCCACATTTGCTTTGTTCCCGTTAAGCAGGAATATCTTTAACAAGGCAGATAGCTCTCAAAGTCATTAAATGTTCATTAGGGAAGCAGTTCTGCTAACCCTTCAGATTCTTATTGATGTCCTTCCAGGTCCCTGACCTAATTCTGGAGTTCTCCCAAGGGTTACATTGCTATCTGGAAAGAAACCAAAATAGGGATAATACAATTGTTGTGGAATCCCTGCTTGACTGCACACATAACGTTCTCTTTTTCACACACACATTCATTTCTGAAAGTCTCCAAAGCTGAAACAGATACCTAAATCCACCCCCCTCTGAATGGCCCAGCAGAAAAATCGATTCACAGGCAAAGTGAGGCAGAGGAAGCAAATGCAGTACCTTTCTCTGACAGACAATGCTTTTTCTATCTATTCAGACGAGGGGACAGAGCATGCATGTCCCTGCCTGGGATTTCCAGGTTGCCTCTGTATCCCAGAAGGTTTGGCTTTCTGCAGGAGAGGTCTGCACAGGCAGGCTGTTGCTGCAGCTCTTGGGCACTGTGTGAGCACTGCAGGATGGTCCCAAAAGGCAAACTGAGAGACCCAGACCTACACCAGCTTCATGAAATGAAGAGATCAGAGTGCTTCAACAGCACAGAGGTGGAGATCAATAGAAATGCTGACAGAATTAGTAAAATATGTTTGGGGAGGGGTAAATTCAGTGGATAGGCTTAGCCTAGCATACTTCAGTGAGATGAAAATGTGCCTATAGGTCAAAGGAGTCTGTGGGCTGACATGCACATTCTTGATATTTCTGAAAATTAGTCTTATGTAAATCCAAAATGAGTACAGAAAATGCCTCCAGCTCTGTCCTGTACAACAGAAGTGTGGTAGTCACCCCTCATTTAAAGCCGGTCACTTTACAGTCCAGGCTCTTAAGAGCTGTTGCCATGAGCTGGAAAATTGCAACTTTATCTCCTTCATCTTCTGCAGAGGTTATTTGTCATCAGATGTGCAGCAGCATGGAGCCAGTGTTTTTCCTCGTGCCCTGTAATGCCTCCTACTGCTCTGAAGGGACACTCAGCTCTTCTGCATGGGGACTCTGAGTACATTGGTCTCGTGGGCCTTTCAGAGCCTGTCTGCTCCTGGAGGCTCTGTTGTCTCCAGTATTTCCTCATGTATTCCTCCCAGCTAGCTCAGTGTCACAGGCCAATAACTGAGAGTAGGCAGAATTGGAAAAAAGGAATAATTGTATTTTGTTTCCCCAGAGTGTTTTACTCTTTTTTTTGGTGCTATGGTGTTGAAGCCATTGGTATCTTTATTGCTCTTCTCTACATTTTTTAGTAAAACAAGATCTGTTTAGGAAGCAGCTTTAGGATGGCTGATTTGATTTTCCATTTAGACTGTAGTTCTGCATAGACTTAGTGGATGGTAGCCACATTTACTTCCTCCTGTGATCCTCCTCTTACTTGTGTACCAGATGTTAACAGAGTCCTCTCTTTTCTCTGTCTCTCTGTTTTCCATAGTACATGGGCTGTATTGAAGTGCTGCAGTCAATGAGATCCCTGGACTTTGGCACACGGACACAAGTCACCAGGTAGGTGGTATAAAACTGAGATTCAGACCAAGAATGAAAAGCCCAAGTGCTAATTTCTGTATAAAGCTGAGGGTGCTTGCCAAGCTCTGAGACAATTTTGAATAGGAGTTTGCGTGTTTTGTTTTTTTTTTCCTGAGTGATGATTTTAATTATTTGATCATTACAATAGGCTGTTTGCATTGGAAAATGAATTGTTTCAGGCACAGAGCTCATTTCTCTCCCAGTTCTTGTTCAGAGAGCCTCCCCCTGCAGTTACAGCTCAGTGCAGACATCCCTAGCTAGTCGGGTACCGGCAGCAGCCGGACTGTGCACGCGGGATCAGCGCTGCCTGCAGGCTGTCCTGGGGCACAGGGGAAATCCCCTGGTGCTCCCATGGCTGTGGTGCCATAGCCAAGGTGGTAACCAGGACGGTCACAGGTCTCCCTGCCATGCTGCTTCACACCTGACACAAAGTGTCATCACTCCCTCAATCCAGCAAGGTCATCTGATGAATTTTTGTCAGACGTATGACATTGCTTGACCTCATCTGCACCAAGACCAGGCTCAGCTGGAAGTGGACTCACCAGGAAAACATGTTGAAATACAGCTGTTTCCATCTGTACTGCAAGCCTAAGTTTCCAGGCTGCAAATCAGAAAAAGATTCAGATACAACTGAATGTGGTTTAAACATGAAATATTTTGTGGTCTTTCGGAAAGTTTGCAACTTCTCTTGCAGATTGCTGCCATTTGCTGGGTGTAGATTATTAATATATGCACCTGTGGGGTAGCTGAAATGTCCTGCCAGGAACAGAAAAGCCCAGTTTTATTTTTACATTTATTCTTGTAAGTCTGGCAGTGCAGGAGTGTTTGAGTTTTCCAAACAATCACCCCCTTTCCAGCTCTGAGTGCTTCATGCTGCCGGGACGAACTCATGGTCCAACAGTCAGGACTAGTGCTCTCCCATGCAGCCCCAGCAGCTCAGCACCTCCAAAGGCTTTCTGGGGAGGTGGGTGGGTGCAGGGCATTTTGGCCTGGCCTTAGATGTGTTCCTTCATCCACTAAGCTACTTTTCTGACATGGTTCATGCTGAGGATGCCAGGCTGAGGTTTCCTGCACCTGCCCAACTCTCCCTTCCTGCTGGTGGATGATTTTCAGATGCTCTTTTGCTTCCTCAAGTGTTTGTATCAAAGAAGTAATGGAGAAAGGAAAGGAACATTAAGAGATAATTGTTCTATTTCTACCTGTTGGCTCCCAGACTTATCAGCTGAAGAACTTGAGTCCTTCAGTGCCTATATACCACACTTGAAAGCTGCCCCATTTGTTTGATATGCAGAATCAGCAGTTGTTGACATTTACAATCAGTATAAGCACGCACTCACCCAGTTCCTGCATGTGTGTATGAAGAAGTGCCTGAGATACAAATACACTTCCCTCAGCCCTGTCATTTACTGATCAAAAAGAGCCATGTAATGCACTGAACCCAAAGCAATCAGCCCAGGCCACTGTGTTCTTCACAGCTCAGCCAAAGAGCGAGGTTATCTCCCATTTGCAAGACACAGAGTGTCTGCTACACTGACAGAACAGAGCTTTGGATGGTTTGACTGGAAAATAATGAATATGAATTACTGCGTGACAAGAGCTTGGCAACTTAAATTTGGGCTGGATAGTAAGGTTTTGTTAAGCAGAACTATGTCAAAACTTAACAATGGAAATATTTCCATCACCTAAAAAAAATGCCACTGCTGACCTTAACGGGCTCTTTTGTGCATGAGAAATTCAAAACTTAAACTGTTTGCAAACCAGATGCTGAAGTGCTGAGCTCATGCATGCAAACTTTAAAGTTCGATCGATTACAAGCTGACTGGAGCAAAGATAACATTGATTATTCCCCTATTGTTCTCCCAGGGGAGTAAGTTTATAGACACATGCACAACGCACCAACCAAGGAGCTGTTGGAAATGATCCCATTTTAATCATCTCTGTTATTTGTACTGGGCTAAAAAATATTTTTACTTTGATGACATTTCACTAAGTAAAGTGGCTTCTTCTGTCAGAAAGGGTCTTTAATTATGTCTGTGCCCTGCCTTGCTTTATGTGTGTGTGGATGCTTAGTTAGCCTCATGGTTTCTAAAACTGAAGTTGTTATTTACCTCCCTCATGTGAATGTTGGAAAGATCAACAAATTCATGTTTGCCAAAGTGCTGTGAGGAGTTCAAAGAGATGAGCAGGAAGGATTTATTTTCTAGTTTCTTGCTGGACTTGCGTTTTCAGTCACTTACCAGGCACGTGGTTAGGGAAGGCAGAAAGTGGCCTCTCCAGCTATGAATGACCATGGGATGCAGTGCTGAGGGGCCAAATGACCACAGGATAGCAAGGGTGGGGCCAGGCACTGAGGTGCTTTTTACCCTCGGTGGCCGTGTGGTGAGGAGGTTGGCAGAGCAGATTTCACTGCAGCAGTTTTCCAGCTCTGCTGTTGCCTGCCTGTGACCAGACTTACATGCTCTTAGGACATCCCTCCCGTTTTGTGGAAATTTTTGATCCCAAACTCCATATAGATGACAGAAGTAACACCAAGAAATAAGTGTTACAGATCCTTCTGCTTAAGGGGATTTGTATTTTTTTTTTAATGGTTACACATAAATGCACTGTGTTTGCTGTTCTGGATCCCAGATTGTTTGAGTTGTCACTCTTGTGCTGTGGCAGATCCTGCCTTTGCTGGATCCTGACATGTGCTTCCCTTGTCCACCCCCTCAGCTCTTTTACACATTGCCCACTTCTGTTAAATCAAGCTGATTATTAGTCATTGTATTTGGGTATTTATGGGAAAAGGGATTCTGTATCTTGGATCAGGGCATTAACTTGCAAACTTGAAAATGGTTAGGCAGCGAGGGGTGAAGGGCCTCTGAAACGTGCTTCTGGGGAGGGCTGCTGGAAGAAGGCTGACTTTGTTTGGAGGATTAATTTCAACTTTGTTGAGCCACACAATCCCTTTCTGTTACATGGTGTAGGCAGAGCCCTAGCTGCTTAAAAGCAAATCCTCAACAGCATGCTTGCTTGCTTACATCAGCCCATCTCTCATCTTTTACTCTCATTTTGGGGAAACAATAAACAAAGTGTCTCAGTGTTACTGCCCACAGGCCTCTACTGCACGGGCACGTTCTGGGAGGAGCAGAGGTGCATCTGCCACAGGTTTCACTCCAGGGCTGCAGACCCAGAGAAAACCCATAGACTGTACTGCTGAACTGGTCTAAAGGCTTATGGATGCCAAAAATGAGGCCACCCTATCACACCCTCCTGCCCCAGTGCTTGCTGAGCCCTTGTCAAGTGGCTGCAGCCCTGGAGGTTGGCTGCTGCTAACTCAGTGGGCAGAGGGAGCAGTGCCCTGAGGGGTGGGAGGCTGCACCAGATTTTTTTTTTTGGAGAAAGCAAAAATTCCCTGTGCCAGCGGCTCCTGCACCATTCAACGGCGTGGGACTGCGGCACTGCCCCGGTTCAGCACACCTCAGCCCAGAGGGTGGGGAGCTGCCTACAGCTGCGTGCTCAGGAGTCTCAGTGTCCCAGTTGAAGAGGATTGATCGTGCTTCCCCATCCCACCTCCTGGATCCCTGCCCCCAGAGACCTGTGCCAGCCTTGATCCTCACTGAACTGGTGCCCAACAGAAATTCCCCCTGTGATAGTGGAGCATGTGCTGGGGCCAGGAGCAGGAGCACTGCCTCTATGGTAGGGTTGCTGGTGGTGACAGCCCAGGGGACCAAAGTGCTTCAGAGTAATATTTTTCAAGATGGTGAAAAGATCTGACTCAGATCTCTTCCATTCACTACGGAAAGGGGAAAACTGTGTCAATGAAACAACGACCAGTTTATGTAA
Source organism: Pseudopipra pipra (assembly GCF_036250125.1). Lineage (NCBI taxonomy): Eukaryota > Metazoa > Chordata > Aves > Passeriformes > Pipridae > Pseudopipra > Pseudopipra pipra. The sequence goes on along the minus strand of NC_087560.1, from coordinate 10,626,269 downwards.
TTGTATGGGCACTGCAGGACTGGCAGACAGTGAATCTACTTCAAATGGCAGAAGATGCCTGAAGAGTTGAAGGACGAGATTTTCTTTGCCTTAAACTGCAAGAACAATTTAAAATCCTCACAGCTCTCCCGATTCCATTCTGTTGCTCCCAGGGTGGAGAAGAGCTGCTGCAGAGTACAGAATTGGAGTTACCTCATTCAGGGTGATTTAAAAGAAAAACAAAAAAAACAACCCAAAGTGTTTTGTGTTGGGATGAATGACAAGAAGGAGCAAAAGAAACAGCAGCAATATGACTGCAATAACAAGGCCACGTTTTCTGGTACTGCCACAGATTTGGGAGATATCGAACGGGCAAGCAAATGCCGGTATCCGTAAGTTGCACATCCACCCAGGAAGATCAGCTATGCGAGCTGTGCACGAGTGTACCATCCAGCAGATTAAAAGCAGAGACTTGCCTAAGCAACTATTTGAAAATAAATGGCTGTAAGAATGAATTAATAGCAGATTTCCCGGAAGAAAGCACAGATACAGTAAATCCCATTTCAGTTTATTATGGATGTATCCAGAGTTTCTTTTCTTCCTAATGTGCGGTGCAGTTTCTAGTTCATGGAAATGACTGCAGGTAGGAAGTGTTCAGTCACAGCAGCAGGTGTTACCAAGCTGCTGCATTTCACACCTTTAAAGTAATGTAAAATTTTGTTAGATCACTTGGAAAACCACCCAGAGGTATGCAGCAAGAAATGTCTGTGAGAAGATAACTTCTCCTACCCAAGGGTTGTAATAGCAACTATTAAGTAGAAATGGTTTGCCTATTTTTTAGTTCCTTTTAGCTGGACAGGTGCTTCAGAGAGTGGTTAATTGGGCAGCCACCACACTGGCTTGTACAAGAAGGGGCTCCATGGCTGGCAACTTTGCCTACAACTCCTTAATCCACATGGGCTGCCTTGCATATGTGAGAACTCATTTGTCACCAAAAGAGATGACTTCCCTGTTTTTCCAATTTGTTTTGTATCTGGTTTTCTTTCTAGGTAGGGCTAGACTTGAAGACTCCAAGTAGCCTTAATGTCTTGGCTCTGATTTTAATTTCCTTTAATATTGAATGAGAAGATGAGTTCTCATTTTCCAAGCTGATTATTGGAATCTGCAAGATGATCCTGCACGATGCCTTTGCCTTTTATTTTTTAATCTTTTTTTATTTTTGGCCTTTCTACTGGTAACAGCTATATAAAACAGGAGTTAAACAAGAAGGATACCAGGAATTCACTTCAAAAACATATTTTCAACTGTGTAGGGGGAAGTATTTGCTTTAAAATGCTAAAAATAGGCAATGTTTAAAAGGCTGGGTTTCTGACCCATCTTGTGTAGCCCTCAATGAGGCCCCTCTTCTTCCCTGCTGTTTTCGCTCAAAACATATTAATCATATTCTTATCATTTTGCCATGGGTGAGGTTTCCATTCATTTGACAGTCTCCAGGTTGGATTTCCCAGGATGTTCTCTGACAAGAAGACTCAAGGTACACTACTGATCCTCAGGGCTTTAACCACATAGGCCACTGATGTAGCAGCTCGGGGGTGATGAGCAGGAGCAGCAGCAATGCTGGGCTTCACCAGCGCTGTGCTGGCTTTGCTTCCTCTCTGATCTGCTCCCCGGGCACAACGCAGGGTCCTGGGGGGACCACACTCCTCACTGGGGCACCTCTGCTTCGTGGGATGGCTGGAGCCTCTTGCCATTGTGTGGTCTCCTGATATTTTTTAGCCCTTCTGAACCAAAACTTTCTCAGGAAATGAAGTCCAGTGGCATTTTCCTCCCACACGCGCGCCAGGATCTGAAAACAGACAAACTTTCCTGACTAGCTCGTTTCCTAAGAAGCTCTTTGGATAATAATCCAGTAACATAAACAAATAATTAAACAAACTAATTCCCTTCCTCTTAAGAACAAAACCAAATCCCAACCCTTGGAAGCCCAACTCTGAATTCAGCCAAGAGAGGAAGGCTGAGGCTACAGCCTCAAAATGGAATTGCCTGATGTGGGACCCAAAGCCCAAGAGGGTGACAGGCCCTGTGGCTCAGGGTCAGGACAGCTGGAGAGGTCAGGGGCTGTGGTTCAGACCAGGATGTTCAGGCAAAGTTAAGAAAACTTGCCAAGCACATTCCAGCCCAGGAAGGGGGCACCATTTTTCTGTTGACTCCAGAGCAATAAGTATCAGTCAGGAAAAGCCTGTCACTGCCAGCAAAAAGTTTTATTCCAGCTGCTGTGCTGACCTCAGTCAGGGCAGTCAGTGCTCTACTGCATGTCCAAACCAGTCACCTGCCTGAGCATAGACCAGAATTTGCTTTGTTCAAGTGTGGAAATGAGGCACAGCATGCCACTCTGCTATACTGTGTGTGATTTAGCTGCCTTCAATATAGACCAGTGAACACTGTAAGTGTTTTATGCCTTACCTTTCTGCTGCCCTAACTGAGAGGCACCTGTAGAGGATAATGGGTGGCTAGAAAGAATGTCTACTTTGGGAAACTCCTGACACAGATGGAAATACATGAACTGAGACCTCAGCTCCGAAAAAGAACTGGAAGAGTTGATTACACCTCCCCACTCAAGCCTCCACACTTTTTTCCTGGTGTTTTGTTTGTTTGTTTTTTTTTTGCAAGAAACCCCAAGTCCCAGAAAGGCAATTAGGGCCTCCAGCTGAGCTCCCTCAGCATGCACCTGCTGCACTAAAGAGGAAGGATTAAGCAGGGAGGAGCCCCTCCTGCCAAGCAAGAGACCTATCCACCATACTGAGAAAGAGGATTTGAAGGCATGAGGATGTTTGAGGTCTTGTGGTTAATTATGTTTGGGGGTTTTTTAAACAAACTTTCCTTAGGTGAATCTGATGTGTTTGTTGAAGAAAAAGAATCAGCCTAAGCCAGGCTGTTGAATCATTGTATTTTGTTAAATAGTTGTGGGGTTTTTTTAACAGTGGGAGGAAAGAAAAAAGAAAAACAACTGTGAAAGACCTTCCAGAAGATTTAAGCGTTTAGAAGTGGCTGATAACAATTAATTGCAGCGTTGCTGGCTCTGTTTCAGATGCTGAATGTGAAATGATCCAACAGCTTGTGCTGTGTTTTTTTATTTGCAGGGAAGCAATAAGCCGACTGTGTGAAGCGGTATCAGGTACAAATGGAGCTATAAAAAAGCGGAAGGTAAATACAATTTTAGCTGAACAATTAATTTGCTATATCTGTTTTTGGTAAGCTGGATACATGATTCCCAAACAGGCTTCAGTCCACACTGGATTCAGCACATATTCATCCCTCTGAACTCACTATATATAACATGAAAGCACTGGTAGCAGGGTGTTTAGCCTGCTTGGTTTGGGGCTTAGGCCATGCCCTACTTTATTTTCTTCAGGATTAATGCTTTGCCAGAGTTCCTGCTTCTACCAGCCCTTGCAGTGCTTGGTGCTTTACAGGTTTTAGGTTTTGGCTGGCAAATTACTGGAACTGGGTGGTTTTTTGGATTGCAAAAGGGAGCTGATTCACTGGAGGATCACCTGCTTCTTATTTATATATATAAAAAATTAAACACAACTAAAATGGCAGTGTTTAATGGGTTTTATTAAGTAACTGGGATTCAATGAGGGGCAACTTCAGTGGTTACTGTTGGGTCGTGTCCAGAGGAACTTATTGATTTCCTTCTGTAACTGTGGAGCTTGAGAGGAATGAACTTACTCCTGAAAAATGAATACAGGAGAGAATTTCTTGTTTTACACAGAAGCACTTCATTCTCAGGAAACAAAGAGTTCCGAAAGAAAATTACACATTCTGAATTACTGAGCCAGCTATAACATTTAGCTCACTGGGATTTTACTTTAAAATTTTTTCTCCCATTATTGACATAAAAACCATGCCTACCAGTACTGTATTCAGAGCTGATGTTTGTTAGAAGATCCATTTGCATTTGATCAAGCCATTATCCCTGCTCCATTGAAAGTCTCAATAAGATACTGTAAAAGCTGCTTGACTTCGATATGTTTCTGCCCCTGACAGACTTGCCTGAGAGCTTCTTTCTTTTGTTTCTTTGTTCACAGCCTCCAGTGAAGTTTCTGTCTTCTGTACTTGGCAAAAGTAACCTTCAGTTTTCTGGTGTGAATATAAAGCTGACCATTTCAACAAGCAGCCTCACTTTGATTAATGTTGACACTCAGCAGGTAGGATACATGTAATCAGTGTCCTTTTATCCATGCTACTGTTTTCTCCTCCTCAGTGGCTTCTGAAGGAAAGGCTGGGCCCTTCAAAGGGAAAGCAGCACCCTTTAGCAGACTTGTGCATGCCTAGTGAAGCTGAATTACATGATGCCTCTGAATTTAAAAATGAAAGCACTTTAGGGGAATTGGACATGCAGCACATGCCCTTTTTGTTTATGGTGGTCTGTTCCATGGGGGGATCCTTAAGCACTTGGCAAACTGTTTGTGTGTGTGTGTCTGCCTGCACAGTGCCTCAGTGCCTGACAAATAAGGCACCAGTTCTGACTGGACTTTCTGACTAGTCTTAAGGGGAAAAAAAAAAGGATATAAATATTAAGTGAGAGCTTGGCTTTGGTGTCATTCAAAGCTATTTTACAGCTGGGTAATATATATGTACAATCAATTACACTATGTAAAGTCTCTAGGCTTCATCGAGGTGTGTTCCTAAGAGCCTGGAACTGGGGTGTGCTCACTTCCTTCTTGGCAGATGTGATGAGGAACTTTGTCCTGCCCACCTAATTCCTGTTGGCTTCAGCTCCCAGAATGATCTTGCCTTGGGCCAGCAGCAGCTTTTGCTCCAAGCTGGAGCAGGGGAACATCAGAGAGGTAGTTTTGGCTCACTGGCTCTGAGGAGTCCCTGCACTGAGCTGATGCCACAGTGAGCATCAGGCAGCTCTTGGGGGTTTGTCTGTACCACAGAGGTCTCCTGTCCATTGGACATCCGTGCTAGGAGGGATTAGGGCTTATGGCACAAGGTTTCCTTTTGGGTACAGCAGGAAAGAGCTTCCCTACAGCAGGTGAAGCTCTGGGGTTTGGCAGCTAAAACGTGGCCCTTTTAACCTGTTCCTGTTTGTACCAGGACTAAAAGCCAGGTAGACAGATCTCTTTCCAAATACATTGATGTGCTGGTCATTGCACACACAGACATGCAGGGCACTGTCTTGAAATAGTTACTAGACCTTTTCAAATGGAAAATCCTATTTATTCTTATTCTAATCTTGTGCTGCTACCTAGCATATTTCATTGCGTTCACACCTAAATAATTTATTGCACTTGATTTTATAATAAAAAACTGTTTGTCTCCAGAGATGAGGTAGTGTTTGAAACCAAGAAGAATTGATGCTTGATCTAGCTTGTGAAATTTCTGCCAGGTAACAGTTTGGTGCTAATGGTGAGAGAGAATATGATCAGACTATCAATGGGCCTCTTTGTAAAAACACCACCATTATATACATCAAACATTTAAATAAAATTATTGGTAATTTTAAAATTAATTAATATCCCAAGACTTTGCAAGTGTCTGCAGTTACTCCCCCTTAAAAGTTTCATTCAGCTTCATCCTGACTAGGTTAGAAGTTGGTGATTGAATTAATTCTGAAAACTCTTTAAGGAAGGTTACTCAGGGAGCTAGACATTACTAAACATGAATGAGTAGTCTCAAAATTATTCCTATTTTTATCTCCTTCCTTCCCTTCATGTATTAATGGACTGAGTTGTCATGAACTTAATTGCTTGCTCTAGGAAGATATATGCTCTGCTGTTTCCTAAGGTGTGGCCTGTGATCATGTTTAACTAGTTTGTTATGCTTTTCAGATTATTGCCAACCATCATATGCAGTCCATCTCATTTGCTTCTGGAGGTGACCCAGTAAGTATTGATTCATAGGATACACTTCTGCAGGTATAATGAAATTATTATGAGAATAAAATAACTGCAAATAATTTGCTTCATCCCTTCCTACCACAAACACTAACAGAGTACACCACACTTCTGGATCCTGACCAGTAATACAAGAAAACTGAGGAACTGGGACTGAAAAAGAGCTCTGACTTGGGGATCTAAAAATAAGAACATTAACATAGGAATTGATCAGTACCGTGGTCCCTGTAATCCAATACCTGTCACAAAAGTGGTCAGCACTGGCACCTCTATACTTCCAGATGAATTTTGAGTCAAACAAGTCCTATGAGACAGATGTGGCATAACCACCTTCTTCCTTCAGATAGGGCTGTTCCTCCTGGTGTCATAGTTATGTAGTCATTAATGTTTTCAGGCAAGAGGTTTTCCATCCTCTTCCAAACTCTTTACTGCAATGACTGTAAGCAGGAAATGTCATCTATAAACAAACCCAGCCCTGCCAGTGTTCCAAATTTTACAGTCCATGTGGCATGAAACCAGTACTTTTTAAATCAGTTTTGAATTTTCTGCCCTTCAATTTTGTTAAATGTCTCCCTGTTCTTGTGTTATGAAACAGGGAAAAGTGAAGGCTCTTTGGGTCTTGCTCTTGATAACACTGTGATGGAAGCCAGATCCAACTTTGACTGGAAAATGACAGATCTGCCTCTTTGGATTTAGGAGCAGTCAGGAGAAAAGAGCTGGGAACTGGTGCTGTGTGGCTGGCAGCCCTTCTTTGGAAGGGCATGTGGGTGATGTAACTGGAGCTTTCTGGAGCTGGGCTGGAAAGTGTGGAGGAAGAATGTCTGCAGTCTCTGTGCTGTCAGTCCTGCACCCAGAAGGGAGATGCAGCACTGGCCTGGTGCCAAAGTACTACATCCTTAAAGATCCCATTTAAAGCTTAAGGCATTTTGAGAGTCTAAGAAGTTCAAATTTCACCTTGAGATGCCTGTGCTATCCTAATACACCATGCTGCACTATAGAGTCCTTGGACTTTGCAGACCCTTCCTGATATGGAGTTCCAAGTAGCTCCAAGTGCTGGCATGCTGTTGTACTGAGCATCACCATATTAATGTCCAGATAGTTAAACAATTTAAATATGTCCTTAAGGTGACTTGCTTTTGAAGTTTTTACCATGTCCCATATGCTGGTTGTCTGGTTTGTCTTTATGTAACATTTCCAGTTTGAAAAATTCAGGTATGTGTTTTCAGACCTCAGCTAAGCAGGTTGGATGAGTAATTCTCCAGGGCTTTTTTCCCTTTTTCAGTCTTTTTTATATTATGATCCTGCATTGGTCTTGTGCAGTGATCCCATCAGATGCCACAGGCTACACAGGGCTGGGTTTGGTAAGTAATTAATGGCAGGGCCACCAAGAGATGTGCTTGCACACAGATGTGCTGCAGGAAATGGGCTTGGTGGTGCAGCTGGTGACACTTCTTAATGGAAAGATATATAAAATAGAGGTCTTGCTCAGCAGTGGTAACTATAAATCTAGTGGCCCTTCACATAATGGGAAATTTTGGTGTCTTGTTCAGGTAATTTTTTCAAAATTCCCTTTACATTTAAAATGGGAGACAGTTTTCCCAGGACACGTCTATCCACCTGCCCCCGCACTCAGGGTCCAAGCACAGTTCAGTGTCGCCCTGTGCAGTTAAGGAGTAACACTATTCTGCCTGAAAATTAAGCCTATTCTGGCTTTATTTTAAAGCAAAGTCATCCAACCATGTGCATAAACACTACAAAGACATATAAATAGCAGGTACTGCTCCAGTTACGTTAGTTTCTGGTTGCTCTCTAGATCTCATTTATTTTAAAATATTTATGATCTTTAAGAAAAAACTTGAGAGGAAAAGGAAGGAAACTGAGTTCACTAGATGCATAAGAAATATTTAGCTTGCTTTGTTTTAATGACATTAACTTTGGAGATTTAAAAAGAATAATCTAGGACAAGTTCTGCTGGCCCCAAGACCTGCCTCTTGTGTCATTCATTGTGAATTATTAAATGATTGTTCTTGTGCATATTGCAAATGGGGCCTTGTTTCCTGCCAGCTGATTGCATCTTCCCTCAAGAGAGCTATGCCTTTAAGCTGTGAATTGCATTTTCCCCATCCCGCCTTAAAGATCCAAAATAACAAAATGCATGTTTAATAATTAAAAGAATGTTATTCATTACCTCACCAATTTTACTATAACACTGAATTATCAGGCCACTCTTTGCTTTTGTGGTATGACTAGAAATGTTGATTTTTCTATTCCAGTTCCCTTTTCAGTTTGCTTAGAAAAAGAGGATTATTTCAGTGCTGGCTGGAAGGAGAATCAGAAACAGACAACTGATTATACTGTGGTTGTCTGATTTCAGCAGCAGCTTTGAGATCCAGAGTAATTTAACCTGATCGTAGCCAGACTAAATTCGGGCAGCAGCAATTGAGATCAGATACCTATTTTATTCTGCAGCATTTTAAAGTTTAACTTTTCTCTAAGACTCCTTCAAAACTCAACCTTCATGCTACAAATTGGAAACATTACAGTATATTAGCACTGTCATTTACAGTATATTAGCACTGCTTTATACCTTCCAGTGATATTGATAAGGACTGTCCCAGCCAAAAGCTGATGAGTTACTCTGAGGGAGCAGTGGGAGAGAGCAGCACTGCCTGCTGATGAGGCACGAGTTGTGTTTCTACTCTGCTTGCAGAGCTGGAATTGAATACACAGTTTATTGAAGACCCAAAGAATGCCAAATGGTCTGGTGTGTTTTTTAGAAGGAAAAGATCATGGGACAATTGTTGTGTCCACAGCCACTAGAGTGTCACTGATGTTTGCCTTAGCTCACTCTGCCAGTACCTCTGGCGGTTTTTCCCTGAAGGAAGCACACATTTTAAAGCTAAAAATATATCTGTCTATACTCAATTGCTTTGATATGGTGGTAGAGTGGTTCATCATGATAATTTTCAATACATTTGTTGTCTTTTTTCCTATAGGATACAACAGACTATGTTGCATATGTAGCAAAAGATCCTGTTAATCAGAGAGGTATTGAAACAATTATCAAATTGTTATATGTGTTTATACAATTGCTTTATTTGTATGTAACAAGAAATTGTTTGACTGTTAAAACAAGAAAGCTACTGAACAGTTCAATATTCTGTACAATTTCTGTCTGTATGGATAGGGCTAATGGTATGTAGGCTGTAGCTTTAAATGTCATGTCCTTTGTGCAACAAAGTGAGAAGCTACAGGTCAGGCTAAAGCTGTACCAGATGCTGGCTCCATGCAGGGGTAGGAGTTTTCCCTGCTCTGGGACAACTTCCAGGTGAGGGAAGGGTAGTGAATGAGCCAGAGGTGTATATTTATATATATACTCAGGTGTACGAGACCTTCTTCCCTCTAGAGGCCAACCCAGGGGATAAAATCCCTTTCCATCACTTATTGTTTGTGGGCAGTACAAGAAAGACTGGAATTTGGCTGCTTCTTTCATGCCAGACAGTTCTCTGCCTGATGGCTGTGAAGCTGGTAGTGGCGACTCACAGAAAGGTGCTGTGGGTGGCTCATAAGATCAGGATGTTTTCTGGAGAGGCTGGGCTGGAGCCTTACAGTCTGGTCTGCCAGCCCTCAGCCCCAGGCTGCCAGAGCTGCCCATACTTGTGTTTTCATGGTGTTTCACATGAAAACTGCACATTGGTAGGGCTGGTTCTCTCCCCTGCTGCTCCTTACTGCAAGGCACAGGGAGAAAAGAAGATGCAGGAAGCATAAATGGAGAGTTTCTTTTATTGAGGTATATAAAAAAAAAAGATGATACTATGATTAATATATCTAGAGCAATTTCCTTAGCACGTGAACAATCTCAGTCTGTGTAATGTCCTAAAGCTATATACGTGCATATTTTCATGCCCATTCTTATTGCGATAAGCAATATAGCTTAAGAATTTTCTGTTATAAATTGCATTTAAAGTAATTAAAGTAAGGTGTCTCTTTGCAGCATGCCACATTCTGGAATGTCCCAATGGGATGGCACAGGAGGTGATAAACACCATAGGGCAGGCTTTTGAGCTCCGCTTCAGACAGTACCTGAAGAACCCATCCAGCCTGGTTACACCTAATGAAAGGTCAGCACATTCTCAGTCACTTAACTGGTGTTTTCCTTCTCTTTAGTACTTTTCAGAAAAATAATACATTACACAGAGTGGTTCATAAGTAAGATGCTTTGGATATGCTTTCTGGACATATGCTAATTGTAATATATGTCTGTATGTGCAGAGTATAATAGATTAAAATTAGCTTATTCCATTAAATCCATTGGTTTCTGTGACATCTCTATAGGTGCAAAACACAGAATGTAGCTGTACTGTTCCTTAGATAAAACAGCCTTGTCTTAAGTCATGCAAGTTGAACAAATGTTCAAATTACTCTGCCCAAGTAAGTTCAGCTCTATAAATAGCACACACACACACACACAGGCTGAGCTCAGTCCAGACCTGTGCCAAGTTTAAGTGTCCTGCAGCTGTAGAAAGTGTGGGGTGGGGAAAAAAGCCATTTTAATTCACCTTTCTGCTATTCTGCTCATGTCCTGGCAGTGGCCTCGGGTTTCACCTGGCATGACTTACATCAACCTCGTGTACTGAAATAAACACAGCCAGCACTTGGCATTTGGAAGTGTGGAGCCCTGTCCTCTGCACATTGCCCAAAATACAGGGCCTAGATTAATTTCTGGACCACAATTCACCATTTCAATTACCCTTTTTCCATTGCACTGGGGACACAATTCTTGCTCCAATTTATGGCTCTCCTCACAGGTTAGCCATGCCTATTTTTCTCAGGCGTCTTTTACTGTAACACCAAATTTGATTGCCTGCTACCTCCTGTGAGCAGGCAAAGCTGTAACACCATTTAACTGCATCCTGAGCACTGGAGCCCTGTGCAGGCAGTGTCCCTGGTACAGTGCCTCATGCAACACAGCAGAGCTGGTTTTATTACATAAGAGCAACTCCAGCTTATATTTATTTCAGTGTATATAATGGTTCTTGCCATTCCACTGCTAATACTGGTCTGTTTTCCCTGGGGCCAGTAACCAGCAGAAAAGCCTTTCCTATGAAACTCTGCTAGGTTATGCCACAAGTATCATAGGAGCAAGGAGAAATGGCAGAGGCTAATTAGATTTCCTCCTGGAGCATAACCTGCAGACAGCCCTCGGGCAGAGAAGTCGGATATTGCTGTGTGAATGAGTCACTCCCTTCCAAACTACTATGAATCACATAATCAAATACTTGCACTACATATCACATAATCAACTACTTGAACTTTCTCTCTTTCCTGCTCGAGGCCTTTTATCCAATTATACTCTTGTTAATCAGAAAAGTAAGATTTGAGATGAGTTTTTTTATTTTGGGACCGGAGACAGTACAGGAAGCACCTAGTTGCTTTGCAGTGTATCAGCTGTGCATTTAAACTGTCATCGTTCTGGTTTAGCTCAAGAAAAACATTGGGCACTCTCCTTCATGTCATTCAGTGTTTTCTTCAAGCTGAGACAGAACACTTATATTGATTATGGTTGTTAAATTCAGAGTACATTCCACTCAGGAAAACAACTTTTTTTTTTTTTGGTAGCAGTATTTGATGGGCTTGTCTGATTAAATGCCATGAGGTTTTAATTTCCTCTTGTAAGTCTGTCTGCCCCCCAGCAATCTCTTAGATTTATACAGTTCAGCCTATAAGCCAGAGGAATTAGTTTAATGGACAGAATTTTGAATACCTTAATGAACAATATATTGACACTCTTCTCTAAAAGCTTCAGTAGGTACCTCTTACATTTTCAAGTCAAAAAGGTATCTGGGCTTCCCAGTGCTAAGGAAATAATGGTACCTCCCTTTACCCCAAACTGAGATGACTCAATTTTCAATTCAGGAAGAAGTAACTGGAAAAATAAACAGCTCTGAAAGTTCAGGCCCAAAGCCCTTTACAGCTTCCATATGGCTGATCTGTGTATTGTGCAATGTGCAGACACTGGGGACATTTGCCTACACGAGAAAGCAATTGATTACATCAGTAGTTTTTTTCCCCCCCCTTTTTTTTTTTTTTTCAGTGAGGCAGCAAATACTAATGGATCAGCTGGGAATTCACAGGAGAGGCAGGATCACGAATATTACAACGAAATTCCAGGGAAGGAGCCTCCCACCGGTGGAGTGTTAGACATGAGAATGAAAGTGCAGACAGACCAAAGGGCTAAGTGTCCTATCCAGTACAAAAAGCAGTATTGCTCAGTAAGTACATCATCTTCTGGGATAAATATTCGTTGCCTATTATGGGAATGAATAATAAAATTATTATTCATTACTGTGGTGTTAAAGCATGGCATTAACATCAGAACCAGGTCCTGATTATCCTGGGAAAAGGTTTTTTAGGCTAGATTTAATGATGCTTAGTACATAATTGAATCCCAAAGCACTTTCTGAATATTAGCTGGTTTGTCCTTAGAGTACTTTTAGGAGACTAAGTAATATTCCCTTGTTCACTTGTTAGCTGTAAGAAGAAAATAGATACTGATTTAAATAGCTTGTCTGAGAGAACATCTGCAAAATCTTGGACCTCCTGGCTCCTGATTCTGTGATCTGATAAATATTTCATCCTTTCCATTATGCTCTACAACTTATACATACAACATCAACTGATTGCAATACATACACAACATTCATTACTCTTGGAGTGTTTCAAGAGGCTCTGTTAAATCAGCCACAAAAGATGCAGATATCTGTGGCTCTTGTCTGGGATAGTGGGGAATAAAAACCAATCAGGGAGTAAAAAAGAGCCAAGTTCAGACTGGCTGCACAGACTTTACAGCCTGCTGAGCGAATCCTTGGGAACACCATCCTTTCCCCATTCAGGAAAACAGGCACCACTGCTTTGTTCAGAGGGAGCACACTCATGTGCCTGCTGGAATCCAGTTGGTTCTGTCTAAAAATTTGCTGCTCCCAAGAGTTACTTGTATTTGGTGGCCACTGCTCCCAGGCTGCTCTGTGTTGCTGTGCTACTGCTCCCTCCATTTTTTGCTTGAACACCAACCATACTCTACATCTCGGCTGTGGGCCTGGTGGTCTCCACCTCCCCAGTTCTCTAATTCTAAAAGTGTTTTACTGTATTCTGAGTTTGCACCTGAAGCTTGCCAGTTGTTCCAAGGAGTTACCCTGTGGCATGTAAATGCAAATGCCTGTTTACCATGCAGCGTTACCTTGTGTTTTTCCCTTCAGTTCCCATTCCAAGACACCTTGGTGACCATTTCACTTTCAAACTGTGATACCTGTAGTTATTTCTCCTTGTTTTTATCACAAGGGACATTTATAAGGAAATCTGAACTTTCTTACATAGGAGTTATACTGTGTATACTAAACCTTGGATACATAACTGGGCAGTTAATGGTCTCTGTGAGGTTGGAGTCCAGACATGACACCCTGCAGGAAGAAAAGTATCAGCATGAAATATTATTTGAGGAGATGGGAATTTTTTGGTGAAGAAGATATGTTTAGTTACCAGTATGTTAACTAACTAGTGCTTGAATGTTTTAAAGTTGCCTGAGTTTTCTAAGGGACTGCTTTATGTGACTGTTTTTACAATTTTTCTACAGACAGGCAGCCCAACATTCATCAATATATATGAAAATTGTCCAGAAGAAAACAAAGCTGTGGGTATGTACTCTCTTTTCTTTCTCATGTATAAGCAGAATTAACCAAGGCAGGCTGCCTGAAAGAGCTGTCCCTTGGCTTTCGATACAATGGTGAAAAGTGTTCTATTTACTGGGTCATTTTTAGTTCCGTAGATGAAGGGCAGACAAAAAAGCCTTACAGCTTTTCTAAAGGCCACTAATCTATCTTCATGTCTGCTGGCAGTCTTATTTTACTTCTCATGATACTGTACAGTAGCTCTTTGTTTTTTTAATTCTCTTTCATACTCTTTGTTGTTTTATTCCCTTTTTTCATACCCTTTGAAAAAGGAAGATACTTCATTACATTTCAGTCTTTGAATATACCCCTTCCCCCTACAAATGCTCAGTGAAACCCAAATTATTAGTATCAGATTGTTGTTCCAACAGAGCCTGGTCCCTTGGCTTCAGCATCACTGACTTCTCAGTGTGACTGTGCCCTTCCCCTGCCTTAGGCAGCTTTGTGCCCAGGATCAATTTGCCTTTAGCAAAACCTGCTCTCAGGGATCCCAGGAGATCATCAGCCTCCATCTCTTTCTGGTCTTCCCTGGGCACAGCTGACGCCCTGAGCACATTTCCTCAGCTTATCTCTTTCCCTGCACAATGAGGTCCTTTTTGAATTCCCACCTGCACTGCTCTGAAGTGATCCATTACTCTGTCTGCAGGGGATACTTCACTTTCTTGTGTTATTTCCGATTCAAGGGAGGCAGAATCAAATGGTTTCTACAAAGAGAGGGTGAACAAATAAAAGAATGAATGAATAGATCTATGAATAAAACGTTTGCTGAAGAGCAAAAATATGCCTGCTATTTGGCAAGCTGCAGTGCTATTATTTTCATACCCTGCAGGGGATATTCTGTTCCTAGGCTTGAATCCTGACCTGACAGATGTGGCTTTGGCTCTCCAGAGCCACAAAGTGCCAGACCCCTCCATCTTTCCTGGTCCACCAGAATAGCAAGAGAGAGAATTGTTCAGCTTCCCACAAGCTCTTTTTGTGGTGCAGAGGGGAAGGAAAGGGTTTTGCAACAAACAACGTATATGGTTTGTGTCTCTGTAGAGTCATATATATTAATTTCTTTCCAATCAGTGTGGAGTTCACTGCTGACATCGATTGAAGCAGAACTGAATCAGTGCAGAAAACTTCATTCTAATTAATTTTGGATAGTGTACCTTGTGCCTTCTAGCCATAAGGAAAAACAGGTTCATCTGCCCATGTTTCTTTTCCTTCTGAATTACTTTAGTGGGATATAAAGAAATACATCATTCCTATTTCAGCTTTTACAGTTACTTAAACTTGAGATTAAAAAAAAAGAAAACCCAAGGAAATCTGTGCATACTTTATACCAATTGCAGGTAATTGTGATGAAAGATCACAGAAGACAAAAAAAGAGGCAACAGTATTGAAACCTGCCTACAAAACAGATCTCTTTGACGACCCTTGTTACATCAACACACAGTCCCTGCAGCCTGCAGCCTGCACAGCCCGTGGTACAGCAGCAGCACAGAGCCAGGGGAGCCCTCTGCGCCAGCCCAGTAGGTCCCACTGCAATACCATGTCTGTCTAAGCCCTGAAAATAAAGGGCCTTGTCATCTGTGTGCAGGGAGAAAGGCTGGGTTTTCCCATAAGAGATATGGAAAAGGCGGGGGGAAGAAATCTATCCTGCTTGTTTTGTTGTTTTTGCTTGTTAAATTCAAGAGGAAGGGGATTAAAGAGTAAAAATATCAACCGTAAACAAGCAGAGTAACCTTTCATCTTCTGTAGTCAATTGATGACAATATACAGAGTTCCACAAGTAATGATAAGCAAATCTTTAAGATGAAACAAAACCTTGGGACAGTGGCATGCCTCAAGGAGGAGGGTTCTCCTGTATGCTCAAGGTCTTAACCACTTGAAGGTGGAAGTGACCTCAGATGGCTTTGCTTCACAGGCAGCAGCATGCAAGGCAAGGTCAAAGTGGGATCATTGTGACTGTCTTTTCTCAGTTCTTCTATAAGTGACCATTGAATTTCATCCAATAATGTCTAAATCAAACTGTTTGATCAGTAGTATCTATTAAATGTGTGTCAAATTAAAACTTGATTTATGGACTCAAAGTGGTGGATATCCATTAAATAACTACATAGTTGCTACTGATTGTCCTCATTATTGAAAAGACTTTATTAGCTTTGCCTTTTATGGTTTCCCACTGAGTGTTTTCTCTGTCAGAGTTGGCTCCACATGAGAAAGTGGACAAAGGACTGGGCAGAACTACAATAAACGAAATCTGTGACCATTGAGACATTTCCAACCTGGGGCTGTATCATGCTCTAAAAGGAACTGCCTATATCCTGAGGAGCCTTAGGTTGCACAATTCCATTGAAGAAGTGGTATCCTCTTATTTTCCTCAGAAGAACCCTGCCTGTGAATCATTTGCAGTCTGACTGGCTATATCCCAAACCACCCAGTTTTTTTAGTACATTCAGAAATTGTTCGTTTTTTCACAGCAAATGCATCATGCTGTAATCCTTCCCTTCTGGCTATGTTGGCTATGTTCTCTTACATTCCTGCACAGAGCTGGAGCCACTCAACATGACTCTCCCAATGATCTGTGACAATCTCTTCAGAGCTCATTAAGGAAGAAGGAAAAACAAGATCTTAAAAAAAAAGCTAAAAAGCCAACAAAAATCTTGTTTTTACAGAGAAGATTTGACTTTTTAATACGCTCAAAGAAATATAAACCCCAAACAGTACAGCATCAGAAAAATTCCTGTTTTTATTCCCTGTTGCCTAGCGACCCAAGGTTTTGCCATCTAAGGTAGGGGAGGAGATGGTGTGATAATTCTACCTAATGCACTGCAGGGCTTTGAGCATTCATGTGTGCATATCCTTACAGTCTGTAAGGTTGGTTTGACCACAGCTTCAAGACTGAATCGTTTGAATTTTTAAAAAGCTATAAAAATACTGTCTTGCATCCTTTTAGGATGAAGTTCTAGGTGAGGTGTCCAACACATTTCCCTTCAATTCATTTCAGAGTTACCCGAAGCTATTCAGCAGAGTGCCACGAGCAACACAGCTGGTCTCTGTGTTCTGCCACAAATAAAGCAACAGCTAAAGAATGAAGATTGTTACCATGGCAAATTAAACAGGAAAGCAGCAGAGAGCCTCTTAGTCAATGACGGGGATTTTCTGGTGCGAGAGAGCACAACGTCACCTGGGCAGTTTGTCCTCAGTGGACTTCAGGGAGGGCAAGCAAAGCATCTGCTCTTGGTGGATCCTGAAGGCAAGGTATGAATATTTCATACACTGAAATTTCAATGCTGCTAAGGTATTTCAATCAAAATGCACGGATGCATTCCAGGAAGTGGAACTGATTTGATTCCATCCAGGTTAATTTAAATGTAGCCAGTGGCTTCAGGAGGTTTGAGAGTTCAATTCAAGAACTTATAAGCGCTGAAGTACCATGGAAATAGAAGTGAGGTACTTAAATAGTGTTGTTAGTCCAGATGATGATAATTAGTGTATACCCTTAACACAAATTTTGAGTTGATATTATATTGCTAGAAAAATAACCCTAACCTTAAATAATGAATTTCTGGATACAAAAAAGGTAGAGCTGGTTTGTTGTCACTTCAATTCTACTTGTTTCTGCTCAGGGCTGGAGGATGTCACTCTTGAGTGACATCTCTGAGGAGGGAGTAAATCAGAAAAGTAATCCTCAGTGGGATGTAGGAAAAAAAATATCCCTTCTGTGGAGAAAAAAGAAAAAGTTATTTAATTCCCCTTTGCAGCATCAGCCCAGTTCTACATACAGTCTCTTTAGCTCAGCCCTCTGCTTTTCATGTCACCTAATGGCGGGTCAAAGGACAGGTCTGAATTGCTGTCTGCAGCCAATGGTCCTGCTCCAGTGAGTTCAGTGGCTTAAATGCCTTTTGACTTTAATGTGCTAGGATCATGTCCAACTAGTTCTAAGCACAATCTAACCATAAATTTATTTTTTTGCTTTTTTCGTTAGGTGAGAACCAAAGACCATATATTTGATAGTGTGGGTCATCTTATTCAGTATCACATGGAAAATAATTTGCCAATCATCTCCTCTGGAAGTGAAGTGAGCTTGAAGCAGCCTGTGAGGAAAGAAAGTAATATGGGACACATGCAATATCACAAATAATCCCTTGGATCTCACAAATCCCAAAACAATTCATATCTGAAAACTGTACTGAGAACTTTCTATTATGAAGACAATTCAAAAAAATATAGACTGCACTTTCTGCTGCTGTTCCAGAAGAAACCCTTTGTGTGTGTATGTATGAATATATGTATATGTGTATATCTATGTAGATCTATAGAGATCAACAAGCATAGTTATATAGATACATATAATCTTAATCTTAACAAAATTACACCTTCCGAGTGCGAGATTGATTTGTGAGAAGGTATTTTAGACATGCACAAATGTCACTTTCAAGGTCATACTGAATCAGTAACTATTTAAAAGCACAATTAAAACTCTACATACAAAAGCTCACTTGAATGAACTGCTGGAACATTAGTATGTGCCTTTTAGCATAGAATTATTGGAAACCAATGTTATTTATAATGAATTAGTTTTGGGTGGTTAAACAACATGTCTAAGCTTTTAACTATTTGCCAAAAACAAGTACAATTTGAATATTACTAAAATGTCATCTTCTTTCAATAGACACTAACAATTTCATTTTGCTTGTAACAGCACTTTACTAGCAAGTAATGTTTGAAATGAATAGTGCTCACAATACAGAAAGATTGTCCAGTTTCTTAATCATTTTTTGTCACTGACTACTCAAAGATTTGAGATTATGAACACTTACAAAGTTGAAATTAATATATGTAACATAATTTTGGAATAGAACTTGTTAAAGGACAAGCATGCTAGATCCTAATATTTTTGTCTTGCATATGATTTTACTATTATTATCAATTAATACTGGAGACATCTTTTTAAAAGGTAGACTAAATATATTTTCATTGATTACATAGTTGTTTACAAACTAGAAAAGCTGAACAAAACTAATGATACATTTTGAAAGAAAACTCAAAATGTATTTGAAAGATGTTTGAACTTTGCATGTGTCCTTATTCAGTGTTCTTTCCAAAACAAGATACAGTTTTCCCCTCTCTTCACGTAGAGTCCATTTGTTCCTAAACATGGAAAAAGGTCTTTTAAAGGAAATCTATTAATTGTTTTGCCACAATAAATACTCTAAATATGAACAATCCTATGTTCAGAGTAAACAGTGATTTATTTTGCTTTCTGTTGAAGAAACAGTGATTTAATAAGTAACTGAAGAAAGGCAGGGGAGATTTGGGAAATGAACTGGTAGCCCAGGTGATGGCCTGAGAAAGTTGTGCCTTTAAGATAAACAATGTCCTCTGGCATGAGCAGAGATAATTCTCTCTGTCTCCCAGCCCACCAGCTCAGGTTCCTAAGGCAGACAATTGTTGTGGAGTTCAGCAATTGCTGGAAGATTTGACTATAAGAAATACATTCTGTTCTTTTGCCTGTGCTCATGTTAAGTGGGACACTGTAGTATGAGCTCTTTCCTCTGGAAAACAGGAGGAGAGGTCATATACAGATAAAATTATTGAAAACAAGCTTCCTTGAAGGGGAAAATATAATGTAAAGAGCCACACTTAGAGCTGACTAGGAAAGATCTTTATTCTTATCCTCAGCCAATAGCCATAAAATGCATTTCATTCCTTGATAATAACATGATTAGAATACTCAATTACATATACTGAAGAAATGAGAGGTTTTAAAACAGCAGTTCAATTCCCTGCTCATAATCTGGAATGTTTGATGCCTTCAGACAGGAAGCCCAAGCTTATGCCTCTTCTATCCTATGCAAGGTGTTCACAGGTGAAGGCCTCCAGCAGGAGCTCATGCTGGAGCTTTGTGCCCTGGCAAGGATGGCTGGGAAGAAACTGGGACTGGAATATTAAACCCCTGAGTAACAGCCTTTCCGTTCTCACGTCTTACCAGACTTCATAATGTGCTTGACATGACTTTATTGATCAAACAGTGAAGCAAAACCAGCTACTTCTCTGGCATGTCAAGGGGAGAGAAAGACCTGCATAGGGCTGGTTTGATATTTGCATCAAAGCTGAGGTTTGTGACAGGTCATAGAAGGAAGATGTGCTGAACTCCGTCTCTATTTTTAGTACAAATCCGAGTTACTCATGACCAGAATAAGAGCATTTGGAGTTATGATAGTATGAGATCAAAGTTGTTTGACTTTGCCAGTCAAGATGCTGACTCAGGGACTTTTTTCACTTCATCAGTTTTCACTTTACCAATGCACAAGAACATCCACAGCCAGTGTGTGATGTTTGGATCACAGGATGGTGCAGTCTGTGTCTCCCTCTTTGAATATCACTAGCTTAAAAAGTTAAAAAGACCCAAATCTCTGTTTTTATGCTCCTGAATCTTTTTTAAGTGTCTGAAGCAGAACTTTGAAGGAAAAGAAAGGAAAGGTAGGTAATTGGGTGCCACTGCAATAAACAAGTATCTCAAAATGTCTTGATGTGACAGAAAGCAAAGAATCCAACTAATTACAGATACAAATCAAACACAACACATCCATGCATTATAGACAATTGTTTCCTGGAATAAACTATATTCATTATCAGTTTTTTGTTTTTAACATTTATATGCCTTGAGTTATTAATGCTGTTTTTTTAATTCATGCTGCTCTGTGGAGCAGCCATCTCATGTAAAGTGCACTGGCAGATCCTGTGTGGAGCTCTTACAAGTAATTATGCTAAAAAGAAAAAAAAAAGTTGCCTGAAAGTTTTCCAAAATACTGTTCTTGAGAAACTGAATATGAATTGTCAGACACATTTAGACTCTTTTTTTGTTATTGATTTCTGAGTCATTTAATGCCTGTCACAATGCTGAGAATTGGTTAATCTGTTCTGATGGCTACTAGAATCCCCTGGAAAAACCAGATAATTTCGCCTATAATGTCACATTTACAAGGCATAGCATGTCCATTTTTTTCAAAGCTCCTATAAATTTCACTGAAAGGTATTAGGTGCTCGCTTCCATCAGTAAAATTGTGACAAGCGACCCAAGAGCCTCCGCTCCCACCGCTCCCCTTCCCTGTCAGGGCTGGGGTGTACAGATGTACAAACTGCAACGAACATCCATTGTCCACAAAACCTTTCGGATTTAGGGTTTATTCTTTATTTTTTTCTTCTTCTTCTTTTTTTGTAACGCTTCCTACAGGCAATTCTGTAGAAGAAATCCGTTCTGAGAGAGAAGCTTTTAATTTTTTAGGGAGATTGAGCTCTCGAGGCAGAGAGTGTTCCCCGAGCACCCTATGAAGGCTGCCTGGGGAAGGTGCCGGGACAGGGGAGGTGTCTGCGATCCCTCAGCGCTATCGTGACACTGTCGTGAGGGCGAGCTCGAGGGCGCATGACGTCACTCCGTGGCCGGGCGTTGCCAGGCAACCGCCCTGTCCCGCCGCAAGATGGCGCCGCAGAGAGACCCCGCCCCTCCATGAAACAGCCACTGCTATTGGCCGCCTGCTCGGCCAATGAGATCGCCGGACGCGTTCCCGCGGCCATGCGCGCCTGCTTTCAAACAATCGGCAGGGGCGGGCCCGTGGCGCGCTCCGCCTCTCACCCTCCCGCCCTCCCGCGCGGTTGGCCCTCGAGGCTGTCAGTCAGCACTGCCGGGCCCGGTTCTGGTCGCCGGTTGGCGACCGAGGCTGTCAATCATCGCGTCGGGCGCGGGCCGGGTGTGATGCGGAAGCGTGACCGTGGCTGTGGCGGCCCCGGCGGCGAAGGTGGGTTTGGGGATAGGACCGCGCTCCGTCGGCCCCGGGGACCCCGCCGGAGGTGCAGCGAGTAACGGCAGCGATGGCCCCGCGCCGCCGCCCTGAGGGGGTTGAGGTGGCGGCGGCTGAGCTCGCCTCGCGCCTCCAGGGCTGCCCCGGCCCGGCCCGGCCCGGCTCTCCGGGGCTGATCGCGACTCTCTCGTGCGGCTGCCTCCGCTCCGGGGCTGGGAAGAGCTCCAAGGAAAGGGGAGAGGGCGGGTGGTTGTGTGCGGCTTGTGCGGGGCTGGGGTGCCGTGGTGCCTCAGAGCCCCCTTTGAGGGGTCCTGGGTGTTACGGGGGTGCACAGACAGGTACCGGCGTTTAACTCGCAAATTATGCTCCAGTAAAGCTCACTATACCAAGTGGAGATTTCAGCAGGAGCTACACCTGTGTGCCCAAAGGAGGATCTTCATCAGGGAGTAAGTTACCCTGCAACCCAATGTGGGCCAGCACTGATACGCTGCAGCTGAGTGTGAACTCCCTGCTCAGCGTAGAGGAGCCCTCGGGAATCTCTTCATTAAGGAGTGAAATCTGGAAATATAGTTGTTCTCTAGAAGATGAAGCAAGATGTACCAGGGGACATAACTATCAACATGTATCACGCTATATATATATATATTGTGTTTGAAGAAAATAGTGTCTGGTTGTAAGAGGACTTCATTAGTTTAATATGAAAAGCCCAAATAATTGTTTTAAATGCTAAATTCTTAGAAATTTAGTAGGCTTGGGTATACTGAGAAACAAACGTTAAAGTGAATGATACTGATAATGTGCAATGTCTGTTTCAAAAAGGATGTTTTTGTGTGTGTTTGGCTACATAATTAAGGAAGTGAGGGTGATGCTTTTTGGTTCCTATCCTATTTCACTCACGTGCTGTTTACCTGTCCTGTGATAGGTTTTGCTGGATACACAGACACGTTGCTGGAAAACAATGTCCCTTGACTTTGATAGTGGAACTCTACAAACACAACATGAAGATGAAGACTATGACCAAGAAGATTATGCAAGAGAACAAGAGGTGAAAAAGAATAAATAATTAAATCTGAGGACTTGTGTATTTAGCTTCTTCCTGTTTCTTGTTTTTAAGTGTTTGAAAAGAAAGAAAAATGTTTTGTGTTGTCTTTGGTAAGAGTAAAGAGAGGGCAGACTGGGCCAGTCTTATAAAGCATAAAAAGTAAAGAAAATGAGATGCTGCATCTTAAGATCGTCTGTAGTGGCTGGAAGACTTTACTCCTTGCCTATGCAGTAGATCAAATGTAAAAGGCTAGTGTCACCTACATTTCTTATTTCTTGATAGCTTTTTCACTTACTACAAATACTTAGAAAGCAACAATTCTTTCACTTGAAAATTTGATTTGCTTAGAAAAGAATGAGGAGCTATTTCTCAAATTCTGATTATAAATCACATAAGAGTCTGAAAAAATATATTCAAAATTTTGAGATTTCTTTGGAGTTGAAACATGTTTCTGTTCTTTTTTGTTTCATAAAGCTAGTTGGCAAAACATGTGTTTAACATGAATGTGCATAGTGGTTTTTAGAGGATGGTAAATCACAATCATGTCCCCAGTACACTCCAGGGGAGTGTAGGAAAGGTTGAAACAAGTGCTCACGAAAATGTGTTGGAGCGATGCTCTTGAGAGCACCATAGGGAATCTGATGCCTGTTCCAAAGCTTTCTATCTGGATGAGGAATGTTGTGCTTGTGCAGGAGAATGAATAGTGAAATAACTGTAGGGTTATGACAGTGGGTCAGTGAGACAGTGGATAAATAAGATTATAAGTTCAGAGTGTTGAGAGGAACATCTTTGCTATACGGAGAGGCTGGGAGACCTGGGACTGTTCAGCCTGGAGAAGAGAAGATTCAGGGACAATCTCATCAATGTGTATCAACACCTGAAGGGAGACAAAGGAGCCAGGCTCTTTTTAGTGGTGCCCAGTGACAGGACAAGAGGCAAGGGGCACAAAGCAGCCTCTTTGGAACAAGTCAGTGATGATCCTTGTTGGTCATGCACGTTTGAATTGGGGCAGGGTGGGGCTCACAAAGCTAATGTGAATATTTCAGTGGGGTGTGACTTTTAGCCTGGTAAAAGGAGGCTGAAACACAGGCTCTGCCGTGTTCCTTGGTGAAGAGTAATCAGAGACTTTGCAGTAGTTTAAGTTCTCTGCTACCACAAGTCAGGTGGTTCTTGAAAATCAGAGAGATCTTCATGATGGGAGAATACTTTGGCACTAACTTAAGAACTTACCCACATCTGGAGTTCTGTGCTAGCTCACCTGGTAGACTGAGCTCGGTTTAAGTGTTAACTCTCCTGATGAGGTTGTGAACTATGTGTGCACTGCTCTCTTGACTTTCAAGTTTCTAAAGCAGTGCAAGACCAGCAAAACCTCTGGTGCTCAAGGATGTGCTTGATTCCAAGTGGGGCAAAGGAAAGAGGATCTTCAGTGAATGATATTCACTTTCCTGCTTCCTGGAGCTGAGATATAGTAAATCTAGAGAATACCCTCATGACAGGAAAACTCCTTCATGCCACTAGTGAATTTCTAGGAAAAAACTTTTGGTGATACTTTGTCCTGTAAACATTTTAAAAAATTATCCTTCTGGCCTATCCTTTGGTCTCAGAGAGCATCTAAAATAGCATCTGAGAAAACATGGTCTCTTAAAGATAAACTTTTTGTAGATGGTAGTTCTTGTTTTCTGGATTCTTGTTTGTTTCAACAAAGAAAACCCAACAAGGCATGTATCATGGGGCAGCTAATGTTTTTGCTCATATTAATACATGCTTTGTGAGTTCAGAGAAAAACAGGGTTAGGGTTCAGAAATTGCATGTAAAGTTCTGAATATATTGGATTTCCATCCAGATTCCTCAGAAAAAGCATGTTTTGAGTGTCCAGTACCTCTCTTGCCTGGGATTTGGAGAGGAGAATACTTGGCATGATTTTTTTTCAGACCATTCTTCACAAGTAGTCTGTCACAGGACTGACTCTTCCTTGGAGAAGAACACCAGGATTTTGTGCAAGTGGCTGTTTGGCCTCTCTCTTTGGACTGAACTTGTATGCATTCTTCTGAAAAGCATATAATGAATGTTGTTTGTTCTGTTTCAGTTGCAACAACTGTTGACAGACCTTCCCCATGATATGCTGGAGGACAGTGGAGACCAGCTCTCCAGCTATTCAGACTGCAGCATTCAGGAGACTGAGCAGCAGTAAGGCATTTGGCTCCATGTTTTAATTATTTATGTTGTGGTTTTGAGAACAGAGCAAAATCTCAGTTGATGAGGTGTGTAAAAGCAAGCCAAGTAAAAGGGAAGCTGTAGTGCAGTTTGCAGTAAACTAGATGCCACTTACTTTAAGAAGAGGTGGTTTGCTTTGTTTTTTCCTAAGTTATAAGTAATTTGCTTGTGTTTCTGTAGATCACATGAGCCTGGGAAGCACGATGGGAGGTGGAATGATCATCCATTGATAAGTGATCCTCAAAATGTAAGCTTGCAGGAGCAGTGATGTAATTAGTATGAACTGCTTGTTCATAATAACGTGCTAAGTATTGTTTGAATTCATTAGAGAAATACTTTTCATGTTCTGCTGTTCATTTGAAGTGTTTTTAACTTGAGGGCTGGTAACCTCAGAAAAAGGAGGGTGGGGAGAAATCTGAGTTTTGAGAGAGCAATTTTAAACCTCTTATCCATTTATAGGGCTATGAACAAGGACAAAATATGTACCCTGAACAATTCTTGTGTGACCAGCAAAATGATGACGAGAAGAAACTTTTATATGATGTTAAAGAAGATTACCGTGGCCAGAACGGTCAAGAGGATCCTGATGATGTGTATCTTGGTAGAGATGGGTTTAACTCTCCAAGTTGCTACCAACAGAACAATGTGTATCATCTTCCTGAAAACTTCAGGCCATATACAAGTGGTCATAAACCAGAGTTTAACAGTCAGCAAAATAAAATAATAAATTTTCCAGATGCTCCAAAGGAACATCTTAAGGTATGTCAGAAGCTGACATGTTTTTCTATCTCTTGTAAAGTTTTCACAGATCTTTTTTGGTATTAATATTTCTAGATGCTTTCAGTCTCTTACTATCAATTTAAGCAGTGATGGGAAGCTTTTGTAGCCTATTTAAAACAATGAAACATTAAATAATTGTATTTTCATATGTTTCATATGTTACCTCCATTGCCTGTTAGAATTCCATGAGGTAGAATGAATGTGATTCACTGAAGTGCTTACATTGAAGTCAACACTTTACCACTTTAGTGTAAACTTTCATGAAAGATTCTGTCAAGTTTAAATGGTGTGCTGGATTGGAGCCTGAAAATGAAGAGCTACTAGAACTCTTGATGTCAACCTGTAAAATGAAAAATATTTTTCTTGAGCAACACTACAGGTGTGGTTTTAATTTATTTCCTCTTATCTCTATATTGTCACAACAGCAATTTGTTGCATCCGATGTTGTCAGTGGCCAATCACCAGAATCTTACAAAGTGACTTACAAACCATACCAAAATGGCATTCATCAAAATGTTCCAGTAGTCCAAGAAGGAAACAGAAGAAATGAAGTGTTTGAAGATTTGCAACGTGAATTCTTGGCCAATGATGACAGTAAGTGTTTGCTACTTAGACTTGAAATAAACTTGTGTGAAAAGCCCACTGGAAATCAGCAATAGAAAACACATTGATTTCAGCAGTTTTTCTAGTAAGAAGACAACTAAAAGTATGTTGATGTATATGATCTTTTATATTTAGGAATTGGGTGTTTTTGATCAGGGTTTTTGATTTTCAGGGTATTTGCGTTTCACACTGTTAAAAATGTGGTTTTGACTGGTGAGACTGAAAGAAATTATTTCTGATGGCTTGATGTCAAGTCTTGCTGGCACTTTGTCTCTTTTCATAATATTGGAAAATAGTGACTTACTATACCTTAGGAAGCATGTTTTCTGTGATGCCACATTGAGCTTTTCTGTCAGGTACACTTCAAATAGCAGAACATTTGTTAAACATCTTGAAAATTTGTAGTGGCCACAAGACAATTCACAGCACATAAACCTTTATCTGGGCTTGCTGTCGGGTTTGAATTGTGTTGGTATTTCCTACTGTTCTTCAGCCATTGCTACCAGAGCAATTTGGGTGGTGTGAATCAAATGTGGGTTAAAAAAAATGATGCAACTTTGTGGCCCAGCAATGAATTTAGCACTATAAAAAAAGTATCTTGGAGCAGGGATGATGATGATGATGACGACTTTCTTGGTCTCTGTGCTGAGCTGTTTGCATGCTATTTGAAATTTGGCAGATTCTACAGAAAATATGCAGATTCTTCAACTTCAAGTTCTAAATAAAGCAAGAGAAAGACAACTGGAAGAATTTAATGAAAAGCTAGAGAAGAGTGCACAGCAGATTAGGTATTTAAATCATCAGCTTTCGATGGTCAAAGGTAAAATGTTTTGTGCTAATTCTTATATTTTATTCATATCTAGCAACTTTATAATTCTGAAACTTTGATTTAGAAAGTGTCTCTAGGTAGTTATCATATTTATAAACTTGATTTGGGATTATAGCACCTAACTCTCTTCCCCCAAACATTGTTCTAAAGAAAATTCTCTGGATTGGTGCCTGACTGCATAACTGTTTTAACTTTTACTGCATTTTCAGAACCACTGTTGTTTTCCAGAGTCCCCGTGTGTCAGGCATCACAAACGTACAGAAAAGAGAAGTTTGCTGAAGTAGTCTGTTAAAACTACAGAAAATTAAAAAAAAGTCCCTCAAACCAACACCAGAACACCCAAACTCCAATAGGAGAAGTGTACCTACATGAAAAAATAGATTTGTTTGTGGTGTCTTGTTTAACAAGCCATTTCACAGACTGTACGTAGAGAGAAGCTCTGTGTAGTGGACACTGGTGGTTTCTTAGTCTCCCATTTCTTATAGGAACTGACAAAACCAGTCATGAACTTAAGAATATAGTTTTTAGAATGCAAAAGGAGCAAAGGAGAGGGAAAACTTCAACTGTCAACCATTTTGCTGTGTTTTGGCTGTTTCTCCAGAGGACTTGTTTTGTTTCTTCTTTTAAATGATGGCAGATGCCAGGTCCTACTGCTGACAGGATGGGGCTTGTACCTTCAGAACCCTTGTGGAAACAGTACATTGGAGTGCTACCAGGAGACAGGGGTTGCTGGATGGAAACTAACTGGTTTTGTTCTGTCTTCTGTTGTTGCCCACAGTATGAGACAGAGTGAATGGCTCTGTAGAGCAGATACTGAGCTGTTGTGTTCCATGCAGTGGTTCTGTGGGTGGCTGGCCATATTTCTCATACAGTTGTTATGTCTCTTTATTTAGATGAAAAGGATGGTTTGGCTCTTAGTCTTCATGAATCTCAGAAACTCTATCAGAATGGAAAAGAACGGGAAATGCATCTTGAGGGTCAAATCAAGGCCCTTGAAACTCAAATCCAGACTCTTACTGCCAATGAAGAGCAGGTACTATAAATATTTTCAGACTGTTTATTGTGGAAGACCTTTACAGTTATATGTGTGATGCATTTGCATTAAACATTAGTGCTCGTTTTTTAGAATGCTGCTCATGATCATTTCAGAAACTGAATATATAATGAATTAATAGGATCCACTGTTGAAAGTAGCTTGTATTAAACCCCATACATTATCTGAGGACTTTTAGGAACTCTTGCACGAGAAACCCTGAACTGACATACAGAATATTGGAGCAAAAGTAAAACATATGTAACTGGGAACTACTCTAATACTGTTCCTACAGATGCTGAAGCAATCCAAGGTGGCAGAGGTGGCCATGGAGAGCTTGCAAAAGCAGCTGTTAGAACTTCAGCGATCAGATGCCCTTCAGCGAGCCAGAGAACAACATGAGACTATTGTTTCAGCACTAAAGCAGAAGTATGAAAAGCAAGTACTATCATTAGAGCAGAAACTTGATACTACAAAATCTGCACTCAGAGAGCAGGTAAGAAATTATTTTAGGATGCTGAGTATGGTACTGGAGAGGCTGTAGAAATCCCCATGTTTCCTAAACTGCACTTCTTGACCTATAACTCTAATAACTCCTTCTGGAAGCTGCTAAGAAAATGGAAAGTCTCAGTATTAGGAAGCCTATGAGATATGTTTTTATAAACATCTCAAGGCAGTTGTGAGTTCAGATTTCATTTTGTACATAGCAGATGCAGAGGAGGCAAGAATTCATTGTCTTAGTTGCTCTCCTGAGCTTTTGTTCTGTGCACAGTCTCTTTTTGGAAGAGTACTGCAAGTAACTCTGGGAAAGAAAAGAACTAATTAAAAATGATGTGATATTCTTGTAAGAAAAACCAAGAAAAACTGTTTATTAAACAGTCTTTTGCCAAGATTTGGTCTCAAAGTGATCAAGGATGACTAACCACTGAACAGTCACTTTATTTTAGAAGTAAGGATTTAAAAGGAGAGAGGGGGGGAAAAGGCTGTCTTTGAGATGGACTTTGATATGGATTGTGTCACATGGTTGTAGAGCATGTCGTAAGAATCCATTACACTATTAGACATATTCAAGCAATGTAGTCTAATCAGGCCTTAATTGTCTTCTTATTTCAAATAAAGGAAACAAAATTGAATTTCTGTGATTCTTGTCTCAACATAAATATACATAAAAATAAATGGGATTTATGTTTGAAAATGTAACTAGCACTTGCTTCTGAACAAAATGCATTGCTAAATTTTTGTCTATTAGTACCACAACAAAGCTTGCACAACTTTGTCTCTACTGCAAAATATATGGTAGCATGTTTGGGTTATTTAAGGAGAGAGTTTTCCTGTTTTTTTGAGAGGAGAGTTAACAAGTATAAAGACAAGGTACTGTGCCTCCCAGGTCTGTGTGGGTAACTAAGTAATGCCATATGAAAGTCTACTTTGTATATCATGTGAAAAAACTACAGTTCCTCTTTTAAAGAGTGCTGGCCCTTGCTAGCTTGGCTTAAACTCAGTTAAAATAAACTGAGTTAAGCTCAGGCTTAATATAAATAATGTGAAGGTTTGATTTTTCTGCAGTAGACTGACTATATGTGAATAATTACAGGAGATAATCTGATGTGCTGAAAACCAAGTGCTCTAGAAAATATGAAATGGTTCACATCCATGTATGTTTATATATGAGTACACTTACTGTCTCCTAGTGAAAGCTGAACTTTGATACTGCAAGAAGTGACTTGTCAGCCCAGGATAGCATTTGATCTGTGATTGATTTAGCTGTTCTCTACCCATTTAGGTATCAGATTGATTATTTGTCTCCTGTTCTAGATGTTTGTAATGTGAGTAAAAATGATCTCTCTTCCTAGAAAGAGCTTTGCAAAAATCTAGGAGACCATGTTAAGCAACTTGAAAAAAGGCTGGAAGAAACCAAATGTGAAAAAACAGAAATAATAAATCGACTGACGAGAAGCCTAGAAGAAAGCCAAAAGCAATGTGCAAATTTACTGCAAACAGGTCAGCCTTTCACTCATAGCTTATCTGTCCTTGCAGAAATGTCTTCAGTTTTTCTAAGTATGAAATTGCATATCAATGTTCCTATTGAAGTGAAATCAACATTGAAATAAATGTGCACTAGACCATTTCCTCTGCAGTGCCTTAGTCAGATTTAAATAAAGTTTAGTTAAGTCTAGACTGAAATGTAAAAAACCAATCAAAATAAAAGCAAACACCACCTCCAACCCCTGGGCAACAAGATTAAACTCTTTTCCTATATATTTTGTGCTGCATATGTGTAAACTTTGTTTTGTACAAACAACAGCCTTTGGGAACAAGCTGCTTAGTTTTGTGTTAAGGTGTTTGACTTGAATTACCATTCTAAATTCAAATCTTAATGAGAAAAGAATTGTTTTAGGAACTGGAGGCTGATTCTGGGAAACATGTATCATTGGACTAGATTGTGAAATCTTTTGCCATTTGTGTGTTTGACTTTTGCCTACCTTTACTCATGAAAGTCTTTCTATAGTAATGTCTCTAGTAGCTGTTAGTGAGCTCAAGGAAATAGAAAAAGAGTACTCCCTATTGCCAGAATCAACACTGCTATTTTTAGCAGAGATCTTTTTGCAGATTGCTTAGTCTTTCTTGCATGTTTATGACTTGGTCTTTCTCTCCTTTCTCTTTCCTACTACAGGCTCAATGCAGGAGACAAATCAGTTACGGTTTCAGTTGCAACAAGCTCAGTCTGCACACATGATGAGCAACGACATGAACAAGGCTTTGCAGGTTAATTAATTTTATTAAATATTTTACTGTTTTAATTTGATGGGGATGGGCATTGTAGATAAGGAGTTGGTGCTTGAAATACTTTTAATTTGTTGGGGAAACAAGCACATCTCCTTTGACTGCTTCATTTTCCAGTGTTGCATGTTGGACTTCATCCCTGGCCCCCCAAGTTAAAACGCAGCAAGGCATCTGTATGGGCACACATCTGATCCCCTACATTGGTCTAACCTGCTTTTGGGGGAAGAAAAAAGAATGTAAATTCAGTGTGCTAGGAATTTGGAGATAGTGTATTCTGAAATTTACCTTTTGTCAGCAAAAGGGAATGCCAGAGAGTCTTCTGTAAAATATGAGTGGAAGTCTGTGTTCCCAATTCAATTCATATATTGGATTTAAATCTGCCATTTTGTAAGCTATGAATCCTACTAAGTCCTGGAGCAATAGGCTGTTTTGCCAGCTATGTACTTTTCTGTTGTCATCCATTTTACTATACAAGGGCAGCAGGAAAGCGGAAGTAAGAGCAAAAGAAATATGAACCGTGGTAAGAACAATAGGGAATATTTTCTGTTGCTCAGTATATTCTAATTTGTAGTTTTAACATGTGCTTTGCTAGAGGTATCAAAAATGATACTATAAATAAATTAATGCTAGGTGATTCAACTACATACAGCTATATTTAGAAATAATAGCTCCAAGTATTTGTTTTCTTTGGAAGAATTATCATGGGCCTGATATGTTTTCTTGGAGTCTTTGCTCAGCATAATTTTTTTTCTGACTCTTTCTTTCAGGAAGAATTAACGGAACTGAAGGAAGAAATAGCTTTGTATGAATCTGCTGCCAAGCTTGGAGTATTTTTGAATGATGCAAGTGGAGAGCAGCATATGAACCTGGGTGAATCCTATGTAGATTTGGGAATTAAAAAAACCACTGGGAAGAAACCAAAGTTCTGCAGGTATTGAGTGATTCTTGTAGAAAGAAAATCTAAAATCCTCAAGAAATTATACAAGTGATGTGTAAAAGATGGTCTTACTGGATCAACTACAGGTTTTTGGTAGATACTTGAAATACTGCTTGTATTGCCAGGTAATGTGGGAAACAGAAAACTGAACTAATACCATAAATTGGTTGCCTAATTACGAATTAATAAATCCTTAGATTTTATAGGGAACATGTTACTATTCCTTGAATTGTATGGATTGTATTCATACAATACAACACAGTTACTTAAAGCTAAAGTTGTCTTTTACCTTCAACCAGTTGAGTTGTCTCAAAATACCTCATATGATGTGAGAATGAATCTTTTGGGGAAACAGCTGAATTAACAAGTTCTCTGTAAATTAATTGCAACTTGATAAAAAGCTCTTGTATCCATGTTCTTATTCTTTTTGCTATTGTGTCTTAGACATTTGTATTTCTGGTAGCATTAGTTGCTCTTGTCTTTGCTACAACTACCTTTTAGATAAATGTGTTTTGTCTTTTAAATACTGAACTGGTTATGTCTTCCCTGATAGTGCAATACAGAACAGAGACATGGATAAAGAACTCTCCAAAGATGAAATTATTGTAGAATTAAAAGCTGAGCTGGAACGTTTATTAAACAGTAATAAAATGAAGAGAAACCAGGTTACTCAGTTACAAAATGATCTTAAAGATTGCCAGAAGACACTAGAGGAATACAAACTGAAAGCAGAAAAAGCATCAAAAGAGTCAGAGGTTTGTTCTTTTACACTTCTTTAAAAGTTAAGATATCAGTGGTTTTTGGTGAACAAAACCAGCATTTAAGCTTCTTGTGAGAATGGATCAAAAATTTACCCGTAGCTGAGTATCCATAACGGCTCTTAAGGAAAGTATTGCCATTTGGATGATACCTTGTTTTGTATTGGTTAAGAGGAAAAAGGCTGAATAGCAGAACTTGGGCAGCATATTCATTATTAGGGGAGTTCTGATATCATGACTGTCTTGCTTGATAGCATTTAATGGCCACTCTGCTTTTTTCAGAAGTACATTTCATTGGAGAAAGTAGGTTTTCTTCAGCCAAAAGGACTTGTAATTTCTCAGGGAAAGCTGATAGTACTATTAGTTTATACCAATGGAACATTTCACTGATTGCCTTCAGAGGGCCTTCACTGTGTAATTTGATCAGCAGGGAATCTCCTTGATATTGCATCTCTCTTCACTCCATTACCTCCCTCTATAAGTTGATCAGACCTGTAATATCTGCTTTTGTAATCTATACATTGTGATGTGGGATAGAATTACAGTGTACTTGAGAGCTGTGCTCTCTGTAGTCATTCATCTTGCAAACACAACATCTCTAAACCTTCATGATACTGAGTTTCAAGGATTCATCCAGAGTAACAGTGATACTGTTATATCTTGCACTGCAATAATTTCTTTCGGTGTGTTTTTTATTTTTTTAAGTACAGTTTTTATTTAACCACTCTAACTTTTTTAAGCATTAACTTCTAAATCATTTATATCTTGAAAGATATCCTTATTTTATTTATCTTTAGCCTGTCACAAATCTAACTGATACTTCAGTGGCTAGTCCTTTGGTTTCTGATAATCTAAAGGAAGAAGTTCTGAGACTCAAAAAGGCTAATGAAGCTTTGCTACAGGAAGTTGAGGTAAGACAGAGATGCTGCTTATCCCTGCAGAAAAAAAACTCACAAAACCACAAGACAAAAAACCCCTGCCCTGTGCTAAGAGCTCTGATTAGAAAAGGTTCTTATAACCCTTTTTTGTCCAGGCCCATGCTTTGACTATTGAAGAACTGAAGGAAAATGAGGAAAAACTGAAAAGCTTAAATCAAGATCTCTGTTGTCAGATGAGAAAGATGGTTCAAGATTTTGATCATGATAAACAAGAAGCCATTGACAGGTAGGTCTGTTAACTTCGTTTAGTTTAATTAGTGGATTTTTAGCCCGCATGTATAATCTTGTTCCAGCTCTCAGGTACAGGAGGAGGTTTATGTTGGAAAGGTGTTTTCTTAAGGAGAAGTTGAACCCCATTTTAAAATGGGGGAAGAAAACTAGATAGTTATTTTGCTTTCTTGAAATTGTAGATGTGAAAGAACTTACCAGCAACATCATGAAGATACAAAGGCACATTTTGAGAAAGACCTGATGGAGAGGTTTGCTGTGGAGAAGCAGCAGCTTATTCAGATCTATGAAGAGACAATCTCGCAGTTAAAGTAAGGCTTACCATTTTTTTCCACTTTTACTGAAACTTGCATGTTTCCTGTCTGGCCTTCAGTGATAGTGACACTTATTTTAAAATTGACTTGCTGTCCTGTCAATGTAAAGTCCAATTGATAATAAATAATCTGTCCTGTGAAGGGCTAATATAGAGGAGCTGAACAAAGAGATGACTGCAGTGAAGGAATGTTACATTGGAGTCTGTGGGGAGAAGGACACCTTGGAATCTACTTTAAGGAAGAAGTTTGAACAAGAGCAGCAGTTGAAGGAAGAAAAGGTACAAATGGAAACACCTATAAACCATATAATCTAACCAACCTCTGATATAACATCTTAAAACATCTCCTTTTGACAGGCGAATCTCTTGTTTAGGTATCATCAGTAAGATCAGGGCACAGGCTCTAGAGAGTTACATGCCTCATGCATTCTCATCACTTTGTACCAGAGCAGTTGCTATGCCTTGGAGAATGCTTCATGTATTTTTTTATTTTTGGTCTAGCTCAAGAAACAGCTAGTAGAAGAAAAAGAAGTCTCTCTTAAACTTCTGAGGAGTGAGCTTGAAGAGAAACACAGCAGGTCAATGATAGCAGCAAAGAGGAAGTGGCTGGAAGAACAAGAACAGCAGGTTGAAGAGAAAGTTGCATTAGCTAAAGTTGACTGGGAGAAGGAAGAAAAAGAGGTATGGAACTCAGATCAGGGAATTTCAATTTTTTTGTTGTTGTTTATGTTCAGAAACAGAACTTGTATGTAGATTTATGTGCTGTTATTCTGCCATTTGAAGTGGCTATTTAGGATCTGTCATTTTAAGAGCCTCGGAAGAAGTCATTAAGTACTATACATTTAAGATTTTGATTAAAAAAACCCTAGATCTTGTAAACTAACAAGCAGAATATCCTGAATGTCACAGCTGGTAATATGTTGGAGTTTTCCACTCTGATCCTTGGAGAGTGGTTACACATTCTATTGTTTAATTCAATTATCAGAAGTCCTTTGTGTCTCCTATCCCATAGAAGAAAGCTGTGATGAGTCACCAAACTCTCTTTTCTCTGTGCATGGTTTTGTTCTTCTCCTGTTAGGAAAGATTATTGGTGTAAACAGAGTTTTGTTTGTTAAACACCAATGAAATTCTATTTATTTGGACATGGTGGGGGAGATTTTCTTAAAAAATGTTTTTTTCCTTAGAATAAAGAACAAGTCTTTGCAAAAATAGAAAGAGAATGGCAAAGTAGGCTGGAAGAAATGAGAAGAACTATAGTTGAATGTAATGACTGCAGCTGCCAAACTGACCAAGTAACAGCTGTGGATGATGTTCCAACTAAAGAGTTAGAAGGGACTGTCGAAGACCAGAGGCTGCAGATCCAGAAGGCTCAGAGAGAAAATATGGCCTCTGAAGAGGCCTTAAAAGAATTTGAATTAGAACTGGAAAATAAATACCGTAAAAATCTTGCCAGCCAGGTAACAAATAATTGTTCTGTCTGCCTGGAGCCTGTGAAACTGCTGTGTGCAACTAAGTCACTTGAAAAACATAAAGTGGTCTCTTCCACTAACTTCCTCTTAAGCTCAGTAGTTGATATTTGCTATATTAGAAATACAGTTTTAAAAAAGTTCTGAACAAGCTGTAGCATGTTGCTTGTTTTTCGTACTCTTGAACAAGTTTTACAGGAATTTTGAGCAGAACTGAGCAACACTGACTTAGATTTTAGATAATTTTGTTAAAAATAAATTTTATATTCATAATTCTTGCATCAAGAAACGCATCAGATGCTGCTGGTCCAATTATTTTAATTTATGTAAACACAGGCAATTCAAACTGAAATCTCTTCTTGCACTGTTACATGAAACTAATAATAAAAATGTGTTCAGTGGTGTTGACTGAAGTAGGTTTTTTGTCTGTTTAAAGGTAGATGCAGCTTTAACCCAAGCTCATGCCAAGTGGCTGCAAGAATTAACAGACCTCAAAGAGTACAAACTAAATCTAAAGATAGAAAAAGAAAAATGGGAAAAAGAACACCAAGCGACCACAGCAAAGCAGGTAGCCCAAAATATTTGTGTACTGATAAACAGTTCAGTCTTCCAAATCCCATATGTTACTGAGGAATGAATGTAGACACAGGCAGGAAATCATTAAGGAAAGATGTTTCTTGTGCACTCTGGTCCATATCCATTTTTTTGCCTATAAAGGTTTAATTTTTATTAAATAACTTGAAAGTATCTCCAATAGATTGATAATGACTCAGAGTTATATTTTGTGTATCTGTAAATGTGTGTATATATTTACAATGACTGTTATGTATTTGCCAGTTAGCCCTAGTTCTCTCAGCTGCTGAGGAGAAATGGAAGAAGGAACATGAGAGTACAGAGAGATCTGGACCAAGAGTGAAAGAACTTGAAGAAAAGATAATTTCTCTCAGGAAGGAATTGGAGCTAAAGAAAGAAGAAATCCCTGCAGCCATCAAAGCAGAACTAGCAAAGGCCCGTGCACAGTGGAACAAAGAAAAGCAAGAGGAAATCCTGCAGATACAAGAGCAAAATGAGAGAGACTACAGATCATTCTTGGATGATCACAGAAACAGGATTAAAGAGGTACTTGCAACAGCAAGGGAGGATCTTGCAAAGCAGAAGAATGATCTCTCCATTCAGAAAGAAGCAGAAATAAAGATGTTACTAGACCAAAAGCAGCAAGAATGGGAGGCTCAGGAAGCCAAGAGACTGCAGGATGAAGTTAATCGCTATGAGGAGAAGACTCTGGTTGAGCTTGAGTACCTGTTGAGTGAACTTCATGAAGAACTAGTCAAGTGCACACATAGTCAGCATTCTTTGAAGGACAAGTGTTTTGACTCTCATGTTCAATTAAACAGTCAGTGCAAAGACAAACTGAAGGCCTGCTTACAGAAGGCCTATAGGACCACAGTTTGCACAATTCTGGAAAAGAAAGAGCGAGAATGGAAAGAGGTAATATTTCTGTAAACTGTAACTGCCAGTCAGAGAAGGGATTTGACAAGTCACTTGGGCCTGTTTTCTCCTGACTTGGAATATCCATGTAATCCTGAGAAAAAGAAATTCAACATTTGTGTTCACTGATAAACAGGAGTCCTTTAGAAGTCAAAGAAGGCTAAATCTACCATTAGCGAGTGAAAAGGGAAAGGATAAGTGTAGCTTTGATGTTTTTAATCTTTCAAGAAGAGAAGGACAGGTTAGGAGTGTCATTTATGCAGAGACTCATAAGTTAAGGAGATGAATCCACCCTCTTAAGTTTGGGAGCCTGTTGAAGGCTCCTTGTGACCTCTTAGATGGGCTGTAATGACAGAACTCTCCTCGGATTTTTGCATAGCTGCAAAATCCAGTTTTTAGTGGTGATTGGATAGTGATTGGATAGATCATGTTTTATGCCTTTTTTCCCCTTCTTCTTATGCAAATAAGGATGGAAACAGTAAATCCTTTTTTTGTAGTTGGTCAGTTTGTCAGTTATTCAGTTCTGTCTTGGGAATTATAGTCTTGCTTAATTTTATTGTGGCTCTGGGAAATCCATTTCGGCGTGCCTGCCCAAATGAGGAAAGATGTCCCACCCTCTTCTAGAGGAGTTTGGGGCTAAGTCAGATTCTGTCCAAAAGCATTTGTTTCTGTTGTTTTAGCAGATTACTCTTCTTGCAATACTTATGCTTGTAGTAAGGTTTTTTTTTTATGGGGAGCATCCTACCGGAAATGCCGTTGCTTCCCAGCATTTAAGAGCTGGGAAATTATCCAAGAATAGGACAGAGAAAATGTCTTGTTTCTCAAGACAAGGTGGGATGAGGGAAAATGACTATGTAGTGATTTCTCATGGCAATTACACCATTTTTTTAGTGACAGTGTATTTCTGTTCAGAAAGTGGGCCTTTAATGTTTTCTTGTCACAAGTCATATTCACAATGGTAAAGAGAATAGGAAGCTTTTTTCTTAAGTCTGATGCATCTTTTGTAATGGATATGAATGTGTCCTGGTAAACTGTTTAATATGCCTTTGGAACCTCAAAACCTTGACTGGCTTGAACCACCTTATCTAGTGAAGTCTCTGTAATTTCTTAGTAATGTCTTCTCTCTTTTTAAAAAGCAGGTTAACTTCAATTACTCAAAGGCACAGTATAATTCTTCAATGTTAAGAGCTACTCACATTTCCAGATTAATACTCAAGATATTCATGTACTGCTGTTGCAGTGATGTACACTAAGTAAACTTCTATATCATAGAATAGTTATTTTCCTCACAACTTGAGCTGCAACCTACAGTTCTATTGCAGGTTTAAAGTACCTGTTTTAAAATGAGTAAAGCCACTTGGTGGCCAGGATTGGTTGTTTTTAAGCATAACATACTGCTTACCTACTTTAAGATGGAGTGGAACACTTTTTACTATGTGTTGGGTTTTCAGAAACTGTTTTTCAATTGCAGAAGTATGAAGAGTTAGTGAGTAATGCAAATAAAGAATCATACCCTTACCTGCAACACGGTGCAGGAGACCCTGGGGACATGGCCAGAACTCCTTTGTGCAGTGTTGGACACCGAGCAGAAGCACAAAGGAGATTAGGAAGACGGACACCCTTGCAGGAAACTGGAACAGACAAAGGTATTTGCTTTGATCTTAATCTGGCAAATTGTGTATTTTCAAATTAAGCTTATTAATAGCAGTCTTTAATAGTCAATGGCCTATTGATGACCCCAATGCAAAGTTAGTTAATTAGTTAATATTATTATTAGCTCATATACAAGCCAGTGTTGATCATGGCGAGCAGGGTATGGTCTAAACTGTCTCGTAAATGGGTAATGCAAAATCAGAGCTTCAAAGATTGAATTATATTACTTGCTCTTGACATTAACCAAGACAAGGAATTCTGCATTCATGTGAAAGGTATTATTGTGTCAAGAATTATATTTCACCTGGCATGGTAGTCTGTAGTCTTTTCTGGTTCTTTTGATCAAGAATGTAGTTGAAAAAATGCGAATCCTCAGGTGATATTTCTCTCTTTCCCCCCTTCCTTCTTCTCTTACTGTCCTCCCCAGTATATACTTTAGCACTGTAGCTCTTCCTAAAGCTGGCACATGTACTGTGGCAAAGCTGGAGACAGTGTAGATGGGAAAAGCTTCATGGGAGGGACAGAAATCTCCTTGGGGCTTTCTGTTTAGTTTGAGTTCTTACACAACTGAAAAACATAAAGCAAGAAAACCCAAGAGAGTCTTTGGCTTTATGCCTGTAGTGTGGCTTGGATTCCTTTAACACCAAAATAACAAACCATCTATTAACACAGAACAATACAAGCACTGCAGTGCTCCTGTCTCTAGAGCGCCCTGTCCTGGCTGTGGAGAGCAGCCGTCGCTCTCCTGGAAGGAGCCCAGTCTTTGTGTATTCCTTAACTAGACTCAGATGCGTATGAGGCTTTCCAGCTGGGACAGTTTCCTTCAGCTGACTTCAAAAGACCCTGCTTGGCTGTTGGTTAAAAAAAATAAGTAAAAAATTCAAAAACATTCAACCTACAAGTCTCATTGCTGACTGAAGAACTCAAACTGATGGGAGTGCTTTGAGGCTGTGAGGGCTTTATGAGCAGATAGATGCTGCTGCACCTTCTGTAACAGGGTTCCAGCCTCTTGTGATTTGTTTAATTGGACTAAAGTGTTAAGTTGTCCAGCAAGAGGAGGACTAAGTAGAGCACTGGAAAGATGTTGGGCTTGATTCTTTTCTTTTTGGTCCCCTGTTGATGTATAATTTTTAGCAGTTACTGTTGCAAGTGAGAAATGTACAAAAAGGAGTCTTGGGTCTCAGGAAGATTTTTGCTGTGAACACTGCTGCCAGGAGCTTGAAAAAAGGGAGGCCATGTGCCAGGACTTGAAAAGAGAGCTGGAGATGGCCCACAAACATCTTCAGCTTGCTGTAAAGCAACATGAGGCTAAGTCAGAGCATATCCAAGGTTAGGATGGTTAGTCACCTAAAGACAGCCTTGATTCTCTTGTCTGTTGCATTGTACAGTTTTGAGTGAATACTGTTTTTTGATTATTAGCCTTAAACCAAAAAAACCCTGCATCAAACCAACAAAACCAAACAAGCTTTATCTTCTATCTCCCCACCTCAAAGAAGGCACAATTGCTAACCTACAAATTAATACTCTTTTCCAATGTTTATCAAGACAAACCTTGTTATTTTTTTTATCCCGTCCATTCTCTTCACATACACTTGGTATCTCAGAAGTTTTGCCTCCAGCATAGTGTTAGTAATGGCATATGAAGACTTTATGTTTATTTAATTACCATATGAGATGCCTTTTGTATTCAGACTTCATTGAAGTGCATTGGGATGGATTCCTATCTGCTTGTTACTGCGACAGCTGTATGGTGCTGACGATGCTCTGTGACACTGAGCTCTTATACCAGAGAGAGCAGATTATGTAATAACTTCTGTTGAACTCCAGTTTAGAGAAGTGCAGTGAATTATGGTTCACCTCCTTTTTTTTTTTTAATAGAAAATGAGAAGGCTCTAATTACAGAAAACTCTGAGATGAAGACTAAACTGAATGACCAGGGGTCACCACCAAGGTATTTTAAAAAAGCTAAACAAGATGATTTTTTTTTTTGTAAGATGTGAGTTGCTTTTTTTATGCAGTGTGACTTATATGCATTTCAGGATGCTGTCAAAGGGAGGCATCTCAAAACCTTGTGCATCCTCTGACTCCGTGAAAGGTCTGGAAGAAATGCGTGCTCACTACATCAAAGCTGTGAGCAAGATTAAGTGTAAGTACTGAAGTCTTAGCTAAAAAGTTAGTGGAGGAATATAATTTACCTTGCTGCTTCCTCCTTCAGCCAGCTTGGACAAGAATCTGACAGCCAAATCACATGAGAAGTAAATTTTTCCTTCTTACTAGACTGAATGGGAGAAATGGAATTGTTGTCATAATATTTGACATGGAATTGTTGCCATAATATTTGACATATCATTGCAATGAGTGAAGCCTTGTTATGCCATCCTTGCTTTGTTGCACTGAATTATGGCTTTTAAAGTGTATTTTGAAACTGATCTTGTTTCTCCAGATAAAAAAATCTACCTGACCTGCAGTTTGTCCTGAGAGAGAATCTGCTTTTCTCTCTTGCTGTATCCTGCCTTCTGGCTTAATCAGAAACCTTCTAGCTGAGGAGAGAGGATTAAATGTAGCACCAGCTCTTACTTGAGTACAGCAGGTCCCCAAATTCCAGCTGCACCGCCTCTGAAGAATTTCTAGACCAATATTTTACCAACCAACAGTCCTCCCAAATCCCTATGCCTAGTGTTTTCTATTCTTTCTTAAGATGCAGAATCAGACCAGACAACTGAATTCCTTTCTGATGCATCATATTAACCTGCTGTGATCTGCACTGGTGTTTATCCAGTAGGCAGCAAGGATTTGGGTGGAATGTTGGCAGGTAAATCCATGCCCTTGCTGACTTGTTCCAGATCTGCTAGACAATCCCAGTTTGTGGTGTTGGCCTTTTTCCCTACTCTGGGGGAAAACTGGTACTCATGAAGTGTGTTTATAGGCGACATGCTTTGTTACATCCGTGAAAGCAAGGAACGAGCTGCCGAGATGATTAAAGTGGAGGTTCTGAGAGAGCGCCAAGAGACGGCGCGGAAAATGCGCAAATACTATTTGACATGTCTTCAACAGCTCCTGACTGACAATGGGAAACATGAAGGGTGAGTTCAAATACATTTGGAAGTTACTGTTGGCTTTGCAAGAGATGTGTAGATGTTAGTCTGGTGTTTGTCCACCTTGGAGCAAACAGTGCCCAACCCGAAGTCTTGCCAGTCTGTGCACACTGGCATGGGGTCACTGCTGAGCTGTCTGGCACACTGTCTCTTCAGAATTTGCTGACTCTCAGTAACATTACCTTGAAGTAAAATGCAGAGTTGAAAAGGAATTACCCTAAAACTTGGTCTTTTTTTTTTCCCCGTGTTCTGCAATTCTTGACAGAGCTGAAAAGAAAATAATAAATGCTGCCAGCAAACTGGCTACAATGGCTAAGGGACTTGAAACACCTCTTCGACACATTCCCCAGGGCAAATCTACCCGCTCAGGTATTCTACAGTTGTTCTCTTCTTGATATTGATTTCACACACATAGTAATGAAAGTGAGATGCAGATGGAAAGTAAAGTACAATTTATTTATAAGCTAGCTAATGTTGTAAATATAAGCTGCTTATTTTGACAATGCTTATGATTCTCTATTAAAAACAAACAAAAATGTTACCTTCAATTAATCTACTTCCTTCCTTCCTCTTCTAGCTCTGCATTTAGTTTCTGAGCCTGGAGCTGAGTGCTCCAAAAGAGATCGTGTGCTTCGGACCAGGTCAAACCATATGGAAAGCAAATCATGTGGTGAAAGCAGTACTGAGACAGCCAGTGATAAAGTTGTCCAGAAGTGTGTGCCACGTGACTTGAGACAGCAGTTTGATGCAACACAGACCGTAACTCAACATATGCTTCATGAAACAGTGACTGCGGGTGTTCAGAAGAATTCTAAAAGTCTGGATGGTGCTTCTAGAGGTGCTCTACCAGAGTTTTATCCAAATGAAGATGGAAGAAGAGGAAAATATGGCCCTATTGTAAATGTAGACAAAGGACCTTTGCATGCTGCGAGTAATACAGCACATCAGCATGCTCCTCCATCTGCTTGTCAGGGAACATTAGAACATATGCAGGAACCCAGAGTTACAAATGGCCACACCAGCTCTGGGCCAGCTCATCACATGCTTAAGGGCAAGAATGGAAGAACAGTCTCAAAAGAGGATAAATATATCCAATCATGTGGAAAATGGAAAACTAAGTCTAAGAGAACTCAGGAATTTAATTTTAAAGACACTCCAGGAAGAGATGAAGGAAGCAGCAGTGAATGGAGTTCTGGGAATGGAAGCCTGTATCTGGACTGTGGTGATTTGCCTCTCTTGTATCCTCAACAAAAAGCCAGTAGTAATGTCCAAGCACAGACTGTATATTGTGAAGAGTTTCCTCACATCAGGTCATCTTCCCCTGCAGATGAAAATGTTACATCTTGGAGAGACATTTCGAGTGGCAATGGCAAGTTTCTCAGCACATAAAGCAGCACAAAAGTTTACAGTAGAGACCAGCAGATAACAAACACAGAGCATGCTTCAATCCTCAACTCTGACAAATCAAATTCTGCTGTCCCACAACCCAAAGCATCATCAGATTCAGATGGAGGAAAATACTGCAACAAATGCTTGGAGAAAAATGGTGTGGGATCCCAAGTCTCATCGGCAAGATAATGATTTTTAATAGTCCACTTTCTAACTTGAACTGATACCAGAAATTCCTTGTTTGAAGGAAAAGAAGATTAACTTGATGTTTAAATAAAAGTGTGAGGATTGAGGAAAATCTGTTCTACTGTGTCCATTTCATGATCTTGAATGTTACGTGAACAAATTTTATCAAGTTACTTGAAATATTAATACAGACTTTTGTTTACCTTTGTAATAACACTTTCATAGTTGTTTATAGTGTATTATACACAAATTTATTAAACAGAATCTATTTTTATATTCAATTTAGCTTGCAGTGCAGTGTTTATCTAAAACAAAGCTACTGTAACTTGTGGTAATTTTATTAATTCTTATCAAAATTCCTTCAGAGCGTAATGAGAGATGTTTTGGGATTTGTTTGAAGTCAGTATTTTAATTGACTTTTCCATTCTGAAGGACCCCCTGTAAGCCTTTGTTTGTGTTCCCACAATGAAAGCAAAAATACTTGCATTTTTTCATTAAATAATTATAACAAACTGCATTTCAAGTATTCTTCCCTTTGGAAGCAAAAAATAGCTTAAATTGGGCAGAAGAAAAGTACCAGTTAGAATGACCACATTTTGCAGGTGTTTCTTCAACAGCAAAGTTTATCAGGGTAAGCTAAAGATATCATCATGTTCCTCCTGAGGCTTAGAAAGCTCCTATTTTAAAGGCCTGCTCACATTTGAAAGAGAATTGAAAAATGTATCCTTTTTCCTGGACTTTTTGCTTTCCTTGGGATGACATTTCATTTCTAGTGATCCTGTGAGGAGCAGAGGTGTTTTGCTGCTGGCTTACACAGTAGGTGATTAAATCTTGTTGCAATTAATAGTATGGTTATGAGCCAGCAATTCAAGTCAACAGTAATATGGCAAATGTAAGCAAAAAGGTTTTGCTTGATATCCTGTGATGTCAGAAGAAGAAAAAATACTGAATATTGTCTCAAAGATTATATATGTGCCTTTCATATGTAACATTTAACTGCTGTAAGGTTGCTTATTTGGTCTTTTGGAGTTGAACATCACAGTTTAGTCTGAGAATCTTTTCAGTTTTAAGAGGCAAATAGTACAGAATCTGAAGAAAAATGTGTTTAACTTCTCTTACAAAAAGGCTTGTTTGTATTTCAGGCCAACTGGCAAGGCAGAAGGCATTGCAGCTCTTGGTGCGCAGGGCTGGCTTGTGACTTGAGACTCTCAGGCGATCTAATGAGAGACTTCTGAATTTCTTGGTGGCCTTTAATGTTGCCCATAAATCCAACCCCACTTCCTCTTTGGTGAGGTGGGGTTTGTCATCATCAGTGGGAGCAAACTGAGGCCATGAGAGACCGCTTGTGCCTAAACAAACATGGGCAGTGGTTAAGTTCAAGGGCCAAATTCCGAGCTCTTAGCTGAGGAAATAGCTGTGGCCTTGTCTGCAAGGGAAAGTTTTTACTAGTTGTCCTCTAAGCCCCGTGTGGAGTTTTTTTTTTTTTTTCCTTTCCAGTGATGAG
Source organism: Pseudopipra pipra (assembly GCF_036250125.1). Taxonomy (NCBI): domain Eukaryota; kingdom Metazoa; phylum Chordata; class Aves; order Passeriformes; family Pipridae; genus Pseudopipra; species Pseudopipra pipra. The sequence goes on along the minus strand of NC_087560.1, from coordinate 10,581,630 downwards.
TGGCTTTTTCTGTTTAGCTTAAACATTTTCCCGAATTCCACAAGGTAAAAAGAGGCACATTTATTCCTGTGTGAGAGGTATCTATACAAGTGTTTAAGCCAATAGATCAGATTAATTCGCTCCTTGGGCTAGTTCAGAAACCTTCCCAGATGAAGACTGGATCTGTAAAGCTAAACATCCTTCTGTCCTGTAGGACGACATCCCTGACCTTCCAGACAGCAGCTGAGGGCCCTTCATCTCATTGCTGTGGACCAAATGCAACTTCTACAAATGATCCTTCATCTGAGGCAGGTTCAAGAGCTTCTCTGTAGTTGCTTCCCAAAACACCACACTTAGTGACAATGTGCAAACTGCTTTTAAAAATTCGAAAATGTAACTTTTCACAGCACATTTTGTCGTATTGTTCAGTGTTGTTCATGTGCATAACTTACTGTCCATTTCCACAGCTTTTAACAAATTCCCTGTGTTAAAAAAAGCTCAATGATTTCAGTGCAGAATGAAGTGCTTAACGATCCTAGTCTTGCTAAAACTTTGAACAGCTGATGATTTTTACATATTTAATTTAGAAGCTGGGGCCACACTGATGAGGAGAGATCTTCCACATTACTGACCACTCTGCAGAAAGCTGAGGGTGCAGCAGATCCCAGCTCCAGGGAGGAAACCAGGAGAATTTTCTTCAGCAGGCTCTGCAGCCTGATGTGAGAAAAGGTTCTCTTTTTCTCTTTTGGAGCAGGGAGATGTTATGCAGGTGCAGCAAAAATGGGGTGGGTGGGTGGAATCTTTCCAAAAGTGGCTTTTAAAAGGGAGGATATTTAAATGTGGACATGGGGTGCCCAGGTAAATTTGGTTGCTGTCTCAGTTGTATCATATCACACCACAGTACCAGGCAACTTTGGTGAGTGAAATTGCAATGTATGTGAGAATGTGGCTGTAGGTAAAGATTCAGTTAAATCCTTGCTCACCTAATGTTTACTGTGTGTCTTGTTGCACTGGCAACTCCAGAGAGCTCCAGAGGTGCCAAGGGGATTTTAAGTTTTCCTTAATGAAAATCAACTGCAGAGGCCTGGAGGGGAGATCCATACCCAAAACATCAGCAATCATTCCCTGGTGAGTAAAGCTGAAGGTACAAGATGATACCTAACCCAAGAATCAACACCTCTTAGTCAAAAGTGTTCCTCAGCCCTCCTCCTTCCAACATCAGTAGGAAGGAATGGAGCAGTAACACACTAGGATAGGGGGTGGCAGCTCCTGAAACTGGACAGCTGACACTAGTCAGAAAGGGGGATGGAATGTTGCAATACGTGTGGTTGGACTTGTATAGTTGAGCCAAGATTGTAAGAGAGTCACTAAATGAATCTCTTAAGTCTGCCATGTATTTTCACCCAGTAGGTTATATGGCTGAAAGAACTTAGCTGCTTTATTCAAGATCTGATTACCTGCTGTTACGTCTTTTTGGTTCAAATGATTCCTTTTTGAATACTGTGTTTATGCAGTAGGAGCCAGATCAAGTTTTACTGTAGTGATGTTACAGTTCAGCACTATTTAGCTTAAACTTTGTTTAATGACACCCCCAAAGTAGCAGAATGCAGTGGTCCTCTTTCTAGCTGTATTTTTGTTTTTTATATTTTCTTTAGCTGATTTTATCTTGCAAGTATAGTATAGGACAGCAAATGATAAACAGGAAAAAAGGTTAGATCCAACAGTCTTGATCCTACCATGCCTGATAGTTTTCAGTCTGGTTCAGCAGGTTGTCTGTTCTGCAGGATTACTACCATCTTTGCAAAATACCCTATCACCTTGTGAAAGCCTTTCAGGACTGCTGTCATTTAATTCAAATATCCCTGTGGATACGCAACTAGGAAAAGCTCTGGCTTGCTTGCATTCCCAGGCTTTCCTTAACACCTTTGGAATTTCATACCTTCTTACCCCCTTACCACTTCTTTTACTTTGTAGTTGGTACTTTCCCCTGAGGTTTGGAGGTCTACCTACTACTGTATAGTGTCCCTTTTCCCATAAAACCTCAAGTTGGGTATACTTCACAGAAGTGTAGAGATACACAGCCACATATATATATTTCAGTCATTCATCCTTAAAACTTGCTGTCAAAGCCATTCTTCTGCTGTTAGAACTCTGTTCTCATGTTTCCCTTTGTTCTGTGGGAGTTGCTAAGATTTCCCATTGAAATTTATTTTGCTCTTTTGTGCAGATTCAGTCCTGTCTCCCACAGTGTGGATGGCTTACAATGGAGGCGGTGGTAACCTGGCAGTGATACAGGAGCACATTGCTTGCAGCTGTAGTGAGATTTCACCCAGCATTCTGATGCAGAGTACTTCACACTTCCAAATTAATCATGTTTCTCTCTGTTCTTGTTGCTTGGGTAAATATTTCACTGTTGTGTAGACTTGGGCAGTGATCTATGTGAGAACCAATGTTCTTAATTTCCTTCTTGAACAGGCTTACCTACCAAGCAAGCTTTTAAGCCCGATGCCTTTTTCACACTTGATAAAATGAGTCTGTTTCCATCATGTAGCATTGCTTCTTTATAAATCTGAATACAAGTAAAGAAATTCATGTCTATTGCCAAATGTTCTGGCTTAATGCCATCCCTGGTGTTCTGGCTTCATCCAGATGACGAATGTTCCCTGTCAGCCTGCAGCCTAGTGAGAGGGGACAATGGTACAGAAATACTGTAATTATCTAATCAACTTTGCTTAGAATGTTAAGCAAATGCAATTCTTTAATACTCTGGCTTTACTATAGCTGTTAATTACCATGTGCAAATGCAATTTGTACAGCAAAACCAAGTAGAGGAAACAGTCACTTTTAAGTTACTTTACTCCCCTCTAGTGGTCTTATACCACACGTACATTTATGTAACACTTCCATCACCGTACATTTAAAGACAGTGTTAGTATTCTGTAAAAACTAAAAGTCTACTGGTAACTTCTCCTTCCTTCTGCTCATCTTCTCTTTCTATGGAGAAACCAATTCAGTGACTGGGATTCTCGCCAGTGTAACTCTCTAAGTGAACTTGTTCTTTATATATCGACTTTAAAGGCCAAACTTCACCCACAGCTTTAAAATCAGTACGTGCAGAAAAATCTCAAAGCTATGTACCAAACGTTTATTTTCTGTGCCCACAAAGGTGTTCACAAGGGGTGTTGGTGTGAATGTCATAGTGACCTAGACTGCAGCCAAGGCTGTAGAAACACCAGCAGAGCCCAGTCACATCTGCAGTGTTGCTGTATGTTTGTTCTCTGGCACATGCCAGTTTGGGTGAGTGTCTAACTCTGTTTGAGCCTGTGGAAGTTGTGGGACATATGGAGTCTGTCAAATGACTTGCCAATTGGCCATTTTGTGTACTCTGCAGCTTTCATAGGTGGAAAACAGGCAAGACCCTACAGGATTGGAATGGAAACTTCTATTTTTCCAGTATTTCCCTGGTTCTTTGCTCAAGTTACTGATGTTGTAATCAACACTATCCAGGTGTGCGGCACAGGCTTCATTTAGCAATAGTTAATGGGTAAGTTCTTGGCTAAATTTTTCTTTGCTTCCTGGAGTCTGTATTTTAAAGGTTTTGAAATTACTTGCTAATACCATGTATTGGAGAAGACAGGGTAACCCATAGGATGTTTTCTACTCAGACAGAATGTATTAAGAAAAATGTAGATGGAGAATTCACTTTTCAGAAGCTAGTTGCTTTTTTCAAACTACCCACTAGTAACTTTTCCATTTTCTTCTAGAATGGTTTGGACTAATGTTTCGAAGAAAAGAAAGGGGAATAAAAGGAGTACAGAGTCAATAAAGAAAATGTTGACAATTTTCCATTTGAAAAAATACAGTTCTCCTAAAATACTTCACAAAATTGTGTTTTTCTTCATATTTAGTTATGGAAGAAAAATGGAAACGTTCCAAGAATCAAAACATTTTAACACTCTTTGAGTGGAACCTTTTGTTTTTGAAATGAGTCTTGGTTTGTAAAGTTTTGCAGCTCTAAAAAGTCAAAATTGAAATGAAACAGTTTAGGAGATCCAAACCCGGCCTTTTTTCCACATGATTTTTCTTTTGTGGAAAACTTAAGTATCTCAGTTTCCTTCCAAACTGGAAGGAAACCAAATGTGAAAAGTAAAATCCTTCATAAAACGTAACTCCTGTCTTCCTGCAGTGCTCTTACAAGAGATTATTTGCCTGTGTCAGCAATGCATGTTATAATGACCAATAGCTGGGGAAACTATTTCCTACGCTTCTCAAGATTGTTCCCTTTAGGTCATTAGCAGATAGTTCTAATAAACATGAGCTGAGCCAGTAGAGGCTTTGACTCTATTTATCACTGTGGATGTCTGAGCAGTCCCTGTGGGAAGCTGTGACCAATTCATCAGCCAGGGAGTTTAACTTGTTCTTAAACTCTTCTCTTGAACAGCAGTGTCAACAGTCAAACTAAATCAAAATCCTTCCCATGTACACATGTAGGAAGCAGGTAAGATATGTAATGTTGAAGTAACATTATCAGTAGGGCTGTAAAAAGCACACAAGCAGGCAGCTGATGCAGAAGTTTCTTTACTCGAATGAGCTGGCAGGCCCTGCCTTTGGGAGTGCATGGGCCTGAGTAGGGCAGGATCCACTGCTGCTTGGGCATCCTGTCTGAGCCCTGGCAATTCTGCAGGTGGCCCCAACCCAGCTCTGCTAGTCCAGCACTGCAGTGCAGGCACTGGGGCTTGATAGATGGGACAAGTTTCCCTGCCTCCTTTGGTGGCATTGCTATTATTCTTGTTTGTGGGTTCTGTTTGTTAGCTCTCTGCATCGACTCTGTATAGGAGTCTCATAACCTTGCAATTCCAGGCATGCATATGCTCCAGTACCTTCCTCCAAGGAGCAGATGTGGTTATTTAAGAGCTTAACAAGTGAGTTAAAGTAGGACTTCTGGGTTCTTGTGCTTAGGAGGAAAGGGAAATTGGCCAGTATGAATTCAGACTTAATGATTCTAGGTCTCCAAAACAGAGAAAATCTATTGAAACACTGTGCCCCAGTGGAAGTATTAGAGAGAAAGTGATTGAATAGATTCCAATATGAAGCTTGTTATCCCAGTACCCCTACTTGTCAGAGCACAGAGTATTGGAGTGTTTGAGGGTGGCAGAGAGCTCTGGAGGCCATCTAGTCCCACCCCCACTGCATAAGCAGGGCCACCTAGAGCCAGTTGCCCAGGGTTTTGAATATCTCTACAGGTGGAGACTCTACAGCCTCTATGGCACAACATGTTCCAGTGCTCAGCCACCTGTGTAACAGAACACCCCTGTTAGGTATGGTTGAGGTAAGGCAGGTCCCTTTCACTTTGTTGGGCCCACTTAGATTTAGTGAATGAGTTCCTACGAGATTCACAGAATCACAGGATGGCTGAGGCTGGTTGGACCATAAGCTATTGTCAAGTCCCCAGCAGTTTATGTATTTTTCCTACAGCTTCTCCCTTTTAGGTTAGCATGCTTCCTACCCTTGAAATATGTGTTAGGATGTTATTAAATCTAGATGGGTAGAGCAGGGAGGATGGGGAGGAAACAGTTGTAGGGAAAAATCTGCTGCCATTACTTCAGCATGCAATAGCAAGAACAGTGAAAGAGGTGGAAGAAATCTATGATCATGCTGTTACTGTGGATTGTCCTATGTGACACAGTACTTCAAAATATGGCTACTAGAAGTCAGCTCTGCATTTCTACTGGGAAGTTCACTGTTGTTACTGTCAGAAGCAGTGATATGAGTGATAAGAAATATTTACTAAAATCCCTAATAATGGGACACATTCCCCCACCCTTATAATTATTCTTTTCCCTTTTTGTAGCTTCAGATGAATGAGACTGTTGACAAGGAAAACAGGTCTTAAAAATGGACTAAGCAAGGGGCCATATCCAAAAGCTGTATGATCCAACTAGGGTAAATGAAGTTCTGGAGTCATCCAAGAAATGGACCACTTGCTGCACATGTTTCTGCCTTTCTGTCAGAGTGTCTTTACACCCCTGTTGCATTTGCCTAGACCTGGTGTTGAATGGCAATGGTGAATTGTCTGGCGCTTGCTCTCTGTGCTGTTCATATGCTGCAATAGGCCAGTCTCACTTGGGGTTTCTGAGAGCTTCTGGAACATGAACAACCTTATAAATTAAATCACCACACTGTCTGCTGAATGCTTTCTTGCAGAAGTGCTGGCAACTGTGGAACATATTTTGCTGATCATCTGAGGAACAGCAACTTGCACACCTGGCAGCTGTCAGACAGCAGTTTCTTGAAGCATGGGTGTCTGCTGATAGCTCAGGAGAAGGGTTGAACAGTGCAGACTCACATCGGTTTATAGCTGGGATTTGCAGATTAACACACTGTTGTACTTCTCAGAATCTTCCTGGGCTAAATCCCACCTGCATTCTGCACAAATGGAAGAAATTTCTCATACTTTCTTTCTACTCTAGTCCTTCAATCACAGTTAAGACAGAGTTTAATTCCAAATGTGTTAGAAGAGCTCTCTTTTCCAGCATGGGTTTTGATTAAGCACAGGATTAACATTTCCTGTATTATGGGTGTAGCCAGTGGCAGAATTGATGATATTCTCTTTAAAATATTTAAATTTTATTTTTTCTTGCAAATGGTACTATACAGTTTTTGACCACAGGAAGAGGAAGGACAGCTTGTGAAACAAACCTGTCAAAGCAGGGTAAGTAGTTACCAGGGCTGCCTAAGACAACCACCCTTAAAATGAAAGGAAAGGGTGGAAACCAAACAGAATAAAATAACACAGAAAAGGCTAATAAGATTTCAAGTGCTAAAAGAAGCAACTTTTTTCAGGATTCCATGGGGAATGACCATTGTTGGCACATGCACATCAGTGATCTACTGAACTGACACAATTGTACAGTTGTTTTTATAACACATTTAGCTCTGAATTTGTCCCTGTTGAACATGGGTATTAGAGCATGATACATATGTGAATTCTGATGGCTTACTTTTTAAAAGTTGGAGTAAATTCAAAAAGCAGTAATTTCTTGGTTTAGAGAACACTTCCAGGATTTCTCTTTGTATTTTCACTGTGCAGAGCTCTGAATATTTAGTCAGCAAGACTGCAGAGGCTTGTGGTTGTTTCACAGTTTGTGACAAAACCCCAGGTAAGTAAAGAGCCTCATGTATGGACCAGTGAGTGCAGAGGACTGCATATTTTGAAAAGGAGGAAAGGCTTTGTAGCCAATTGTATGGAAGGAATTGTTTCCAGTTCTCCATAATGCTTTTAAATCCATGTAATAGGCTGTTTTCAGAAACTTCACAGCTCTAGCTCAGCTTAACTGATGGAATAGCATTCACCACACCAAAGTCAGGACACGTTCTGAAGTCCACTGAAATAAGTGGAGAGAAAAATTTATCTCAGGCTTGGACTAGGCTTGTAGTGCCAAAGGAAGTTTCTCTAGATCATTGCAGTGCAGGGAAACTGTTTTCCCAATAGTTTATCATAAAGTGTGTCCAGACTGGAGCCTCTGAAAGATTTCCTTATCTTGAAAAGGCAGCATGAATCTCCTTATTTACATCATCCACTTTTCATCCATAAAATTACATTTCCTTCCTTTTACTGATGAACAGGACTGGGAAAAGTCAGCCTTACTGTATATCTATGTATCTATAGATAGATAGATAGAGATGTCCTTTTTCCCAAGCATCTCCTGCCCATGAGTATTTTTCCTTGGCTCTCCCTCATGGGTGTCAGATGACATTTCCTCTGCTGACTCTGTGCCTGTTCGACCTCCGTTCTTATTCATCTGAGGTTATGTGGTATTTTTTTTGGTACTGAAAGGAGTTCACAAAGCTAGAAACAGTTTGTTCAACATCTTTATTTAAAATTTGTAAAGTGTCAAAACCTGTCACTTTAACAAAGAAATGTAGCAGACCAATCTCTTCTGAACTCCACCCCATTCATCACAGTAATAGCAATTTTGGGTGGACCTGGTGTTGATAATTTGTAAACCATTAGGGACATTTTAGAGGCAGTAATTCCATTTTTTAAAAAAGCTTTAAAGATTTTTTTAAATGTTGGAATTACTTTCTCCATTTAAATGTAATCTTAATAATTTGTACTAAAAACTGGTAAAAGTTAGTGGATTTCAAGTGTTTCAACTAATAAATTTTAATGTGTCCCAGTATCTTAATTTTCTTTGTAGGAGAGAAAAAAAGAGTTTTAAACCCCCCAAAAACATAGAGAGCTTTCTTCCTGTCCCTTCTCATTCCCACTTTGAGCCACAGTTTGTGGAATCTGTTGCAACTTCCTACTCAAATAGCTTCTTTTACTTCATTTGGTCACTTGTGAAATGAATGTATTTTTGAATTAACTGCAATTATTATTTCCTGTTTCTTTATAAAGAAAGGCAACTTGACTGATTTGGATTATATAGATTCTTTATATCTGTTTAAGGACACAATCAGTTTGCTGTGAGTTGAGTCAATACATAAATGAGAAGGGGCTAAATATGAAAGAATAATCTATAAATTAACAGGAAGTTTCCTATTGATGTCTGTGGGCTGAATATACTCAAGTAACTACTGGAAGTGCACGATGCCATATATTGAAGATGTATGCATTAATAAATGGATCATGTTCTCTCCAGTGTGGTGCATAAAGAACCTTGAATCTGATGGACATTTTGAGGCAATGAAGACTGGCTGCTGAAACTTCTGAACCTGATAAAACAACGCCCCAGTGATTCTCAGTAAGTAAATTTTAATACTTTCAACAGATGAAGTGGGAGGGAAATCCCCAAATGATTTTATACCAGTAAGAAATCACAGGCTCCAGATGAGGTTGCCTCACTTAGTTTACTGGTATCTAGAAAACCTGAGGAAATGAAGTCAGCCTTTGGAAAGTTACTGAATAAAGGAAAGTGCAGATCAGAGCTGTACTGAATTCTTTGTTGGGCAGAGACTCATCCCTGTCCTACGTGAGTCACCGGTGCGTTTCTGCAGCAGAGGAGCTGTGTTAGTGGGAGTGCAACCAGTCAGTGCAGGGAAGTGATTCTTCCCCTCCTTTGGTACTTTAGAAACTGCATCTGCAGTAGTGTATCTAGCTCTGGCCACACTGGCACAAAAAAAACCCAAAACAAAAAACAAAAAAAACCCCACCCACTCCTAAACCCAAAAACTATTGAGACCTGCAGCAAGCCTGGCAGAGGGCCACCACCATGGCTAGGGGCTGAAGCAGTGCTCTCTGAGCAGAGGGGTCATTCAAACTTAAGAAACAAAGGCTAAGGAGGATCTGACTGTTGTCTTCAGGGTATAGAGGAGATACAGCCTCTTGTGGGTGGTGAGCAGTGGTAGGATGAGGCACAGGCACAAATTCTAGGAATGGAAATTCCTACTAAGAATTAAGTTTATCACAGTGAGGTTTGTAAAACAATGGCATAGGTTACTCCAGGAAAGTGGAGTGTCCATCCTTGGAGATATTCTGAACTCATCTGGATAGAGCCTGAGCAGCCTACTCTTAAGCTGGTCCAGCTCAGAGCAGGGAACTGGACCGAATGACCTCCATGAGTCCCTTCCAACTTAAATTCATCATTGATTCTCTGAGAGTTGTATACAATGTCTCATAGTGTTATTTCTCAAAGGAAGTGCCTTGCAAATGGAATGTGGTGGGTTCAGAGTCTAATCCCTGGTCTCTTATTACCTATTTTATTATTTCGACTGCATCATGGGGCAACTCCCTATCAACCAAGACATCACATAGCCAGAGGAATACTAGGATAGAAAACAGAGGCAGAGACACCCAATCCCTTGCTGACAGTGTTTGAAGGAATGTAGGGCCTGATTCAGCTGTCTTTGTTGGAGTCAGTAGGGAATTCTGCATAAGTGAGAATTACAAGAAGAGGCTCTTGGTTACTGATTTCCACCCACTTGGAATGTATTAATTCAAATAAAAAGCCATATCAATTTGCTCAATTTTTTAGGCTCAAAATTCACCCAGCAGTTGGCATTTTATGCTAATCCATGAAAGTTGTTTCACTTCTGAGTTTACAGGTGGGATTTAAGAGGTCACTTGGGATAAATGTAAGATTGAGGAAATTCAGCTTGCAACTGTTAGTCTGGCAAAGTTCCCATTAAATTTGAAAGGGTTATAGCTGACAGAAAGTATTAGAATATATATTTCCTTTTCTTGCACTAAGGCTGGATTAAAATATTTATTTTGAAATCAAAAGCAATTGCTATTGTTAAACTAGGTTTTCTAGCAGTACACATAGAATTAAATATATCACCATATGCATTGTATTAAACTGGGATTAAAAAAAATATTCTGCTGTATTTTAGTTCTATTTCTATTCAGCACTACTCTTATAAAAAAAAAATTGTGTTTCCCCTTCCTGAAAGAAAGAATGGAAGTCATAGGATTTCTTCTGGTTTAGTTATCTTTTCTGTAGGACCTCCATGAATAACTCTGATAATATAATCTCATATTCCTTTAGGAAATGGAGATGTATGATAAGTTTTGCTCTTACAAGGTAAGGATTGATTTAAAATGAGATCTAGTTTTAGAAAAAAAACCAACTATGAATGGGGTACAGAATTTTGTTAAAAAATAGTACTGAGAAGGGAGTGTCTGAATTAAGGCTCTCTTGAGTTTCCTTGTACTTTCTTTGTCACTGATACTGAAGAATCCAAGTGTGTTAAAGGAATAAGAACATCTGTTTCATTCAGATCTTAGTAAGGACAAATCTACAATTTTTCATGGGGTAATATAAAAATTTGCCTTGTTCTTGTAAATTAAAGGTATTATTTTGTTTAGAACGACATAAGCTCTGTGCTAAAACTATACCATAGAGGTATAAGTAGGAGAGATATGTTCTGAATGTAAGAAAAATGTAATAGGTTTATGCTCATCTGGGATACAACTGAGATAAAATACTGTAATTGCCCCAGAAGCACTGGGCCCATAACGTCTGAGCCAAGGAAGACCTTTTATTTCTTATATTACAGAAACATTAGCCCAACACTTTGCACAGTATCACAAATTATGGAATTATATGTTAATGTAGGTTGGATTTTCTCCTCCATCACTATAAATTCAGCTGACAGATGAAAACTTAAAACCATTTGTAAAAATGAAGTAAAAGTCTTGAGTGAAATATGTCCCCTAAAAGCTATCATTAACAGATTCCATAGCTACTTATCACAGCTTGTCTGACCTAACAGCATTAAGAAAAATGGGTGACAGCTTATTTTATTTTGAGTTCCTAATTTTTTTTACTTTTTTTTTTTAGATTTAAACCAGCTAATTGGTTGTCTGGATGTAATTACTGTTTGTGCTTGTAACATACTTAAAAAAATACACACACCAAAACTTTCCCACACTATTTGTTTTCATTGGCACAATCAAGGCTCTCTTAATAAAGAAATATGTAAGATGGACGTACTTATTTTTGCTCACTTTGGTTAGAGTAAATTTACAGATTAAAAAAATGAAATTATTGCAAAAATTCATATAAATTGAAATAATAAAAAAAAACCCACTTCATGAAATGAACTCCCAACTCTATCACAGTATCCAGTGATAAGATTCTTTTTGTTTGCAACAGTTCAGAGAAATTTGCCTAAAATATGACAATTCTCCTAGGCATCCTTCAAGAGGAGAGGAAGGAGATGTGTGAGATGAAGAGGACTGGCCAACTAAAGGCCAGAAAGGAGGGAGACCAGTCCTTTGCATCATTGCTGCTGAGCACAAAGGTAACCAGCACTGAAAATTTCAGTTCAGTATTTTTAGGGAAACCAAATAACAGAACAAATAGGTATATCTCTGAGAATCAGTTAAATTTTCATAATTTAAGCATGGTATAAAATGATTTATGTACATGATGTTGATAAGCACAGGGAGATGCACTAAGGCATGGTTAGCTAGTAGCATGTCTTTTCCTAGAGGAATGTACTGGACTTGATTTGAAGTGTGTTTGTGTAGTTATGTAAATATTTAGGATCATTGTTTCTCAGCTGATACCTAATTGCAAAGAGTAGTCTATGTCTTTTCTATCATTCCCTCTTACAATCAATCTACCTGTAATTATCATCCCTGGATTTTGGGCCCTGCTGCCACAATCCATGCCATCTACATCGTCCAAAATACAGCTATAGGATCCTCAAAATCACCTGGAAGAATTATCATTGAGAAAAAATAGTTGCTTAATTGTTATGGAAAATTCCCCTGTGCATGTAGCAATGCTGTCATATGCCTTGTTTTTGGTGTCTTTTATTTCTGGGTTTGATTCCATGGTTTGATCAAGGAACTCAAATATCACTGAGCTTCTGAATCTTGGTTAGTCTAAGAGTTTATCTTTCTGTTTGTCACGGGAGATGATGATCAACTGGATCATCAGAATTGCTTCTTTGTTGCTTTTTTCTTTCCCCTTGAGTGAAACTTTGAGTGGATGACAAGTGTTTTGGAGGCCATATAGAAATCTGTTTGTCTAGATGTTCTTCAGAGTCCAAATGTTTGCAAAGACTCAAGTGGCTGTGGGAAAGCCACTTATTAGCTGCTTTGTTCAGCAGCAGAGAGCAGAAGTTGTTTTAAGGCTTTTGCTTGTGACAGTGTATTTTTCTGGTGGTTTGAAAACCCAGGTGGGCACTATTTTAAAGTTGTCAACAATATAAGTACTTGTAATATATAAGCATATTCTTTAAAATGACACACCAGAAGTTGATGATGTGCTACATATTTCACTAGATTAATGAACAGACAGCCCACATATCATGTAACATTACTTCATATAGTGTAATCCACATTTCTGCAACCATGCAAGATACCAAAAAATAAATCATAAAATGTGCTAGAAGATATGAGAAAGTCACCCCATTAGCCTGTGACAGAGACTAGATATTTTTCTGGTAGCTCATCCAGAAAATTAAAGTGATTGAAACAGATAATGTTGAAGCCTGAAGAATGTTTGAGTAAATAGTAACCAAGAATTCCTTTCATAACTCACTTTTGTTTACTGGTAAATTCTATCTTCACATTATAAACGTAATTAGTAAATATCTGACAATATTTTTTGCTGTGGCTTGGTTTAAACATATTTACCTTTTATATTCACTAAATAAATGTTTAGATTTTGCTGTACCCACAGATGAGAGTGAAGGAAGAGAATTGTGTATCAAGGTACTGCATGTCTGAATCTCTTAATAGAAGGGACAATTACTACCACCTTTATCCTGGTCTCTTGGTTTCTGAGAAAGTTTTAATTTGACACTGCAAAAAACCCTCCCAAAAGCCTTTAAACAATGCTGTATTGTCTCTTCAACAAACATAAACATAAAAAAAATTCTTATCTTTGTCTGCCTATTTGTCAGACAAACAAGAAAAACTTTGAAAAATCCAATTCCTATTTATCCAGCTGGATTGTAGGAGAAAAATCAACATTTTGCATTAATCACAACCCCTAATTTTTATTTCCGTGGTGCAAACTGCAAATCAGTAATACTCTCCTTGCAGAATTGAAGTTCAGTCCCTTGGTTTATTTTGTACAAGTTACAAGAAAATGGTATAAGGTGTGGGTTGCTACTATCTTGAGCCTTGTTCAGAGACACTGAAGAGGCATATTCTGTATCCTGTCACTTCCTTTTTCATTGCACATCTACATTTTACCTGTATACTGAGTGTCCATCTGTAAGTTAAACCGTTAAACAGTGGCAATGAAATAGTCAAAATCAAATGACTGTTTTGTAATTTGCAGAACCTACCACTTCTCTTGATGATGACAATCAGCCAAAAGGACTAGAAAGCTGTTATTGTGGTGAGTACATAGTTCAAATACTTCTATGTATGCTTAGAAGGATAATGCATATTTAAACATGTAATATATAAACTGCTAACTGATTCAAACGATATATTTCAAATAGCATCTGTCATATCTTATGTCACCATTACATTTCAGCTGTAAACAGAGATTGGTACTAGGATATCTTACATAGTACTTCCTTTCTTTCTGATACTGTATTAGTGGCAGAATACACCATGCATTTATCTTTGGGCAGGGTGGTTTGGCAGCTGCTGTAGGTGGGTGGTCAGATGCTTGCTTATAAAATTGTGCAGCTGAGCTTTTGCAACATCAGTTCAATAATACAGAACCACTCACTATCAGTACCTGCCTGAAACTAACAAAAAATGAAAACACTTGCCAACTGGGAAATCCAACATTTCTGCCAAAATATTTCTATGTGAGGAGCAGCACAATGCATAAGTATCATTTACTTTCAGTCTAATCAGTTTGCTTTTTTTGTTTGTTTTGTATTTTCTGTGCATGTTGAAACGGAATAATCCTGGTACAGAGCTACTTGACAGGAGCATATAGAATCTGGGCTTGAACTCTGACTATTAATGTGTTGTACCGTGTGTGTCTCCCCCCACCCCACCCCCAATTATTTTGGTATTAAAACTTTCTGCCTTTCAGGGGGTGATAGTGGTTTCCTCTTCAGGATTTCTAAATCAACCCTGAAGCATAAATAAAACCTGCAGGGCTTCTTTTCCTTTCCTCGACAAGGATGAGGCCGGCATTTGTTCTGGAGGTGGCTGTAGAGATTTAGGAGTATGTGCAGAAGAGCTCGGTGCCTCGGTGTCTGTGCCATGCCCGTTACTAGAAAGTGCATTATTCACTTTGCAGCAGCCTTTAAGGTAAAGGAACGTCCTTGCTGTTTTTCCTTATAAGGGAAACAGATACTTTCATGGTTTTTTTCACAAGCCATAGATGTAAAATGCTGCACCTCTAGCAGATAGGTATAGAGAGATATAAGTGCATATATATATATATATATATATATATGCCTTTAGACGGAGGCATAGGCGTCCACTTCCTTCAGTTCCCCCCGGTGCTGCCTTACACGCTTGGCGGCTCAGCATTCCGGCTCCCCCAGGCTCTGATGCTTCTGCCGCCGAGTGAGCCGGGGACCCGCGGGGTAACCCGAGCTGGCAGCGCTGCCTCCGCAGCGGAGGGAAGGGAGGGAGGCGGCAGCGCCCCGTCCTCCCGGGCAGGACCGCGCTCTCCCCGCGGCTCCCGGGGCGCCTCCCGGGGCCGAGCATCCCGCCGGCCGCAGGTGACCCGCGGCGGGGCGAGCCGGGGACTGCCCCGGCACCGCCGGGAGCCCCCGGGGTGGCGGCTCGGGGGTGGGGGGACATTTTTATTCCCCTCTCTCTCGCGAGAAAGTGTTGGGCGGGCGATACTTGAAGAGGAGAGGGGGGGAGAGAGGAGGGGAAAAAGGAGGAGGAGGAGGGAGGGGGCAGCTGGAGCCGCAGCTGGAGTAGCGGTGGGTGCAGCGGCCGCAGCTGGAACAGCAGCGGGAACGGCAGCCGGCGGCGGCGGCTCCAGCGGGTGCGCGCCCCTCGCAGCGGCTTCTCCCGGGGCGGGCGGGCTGGGCGCGGGTCCTGCCCGCGGCACCGCGGCCGCTGCGGCTCCAGCGCTGCCCGGCGCGGGGACCTGGGAGGGTTCATGCCCGGGGCGCGCTTCCAGCCCCGGAGCGGCTTCGGGAGCGGCGGCGGCGGCGGCGGGCGGTGCGGGAGCCCCCGCGGATGCTGCTGGAGGGGCAGCAGAGCCCGCGCGGCCCCGGGCAGCCCCTCGCCATCCCCCGCGGCCGCCGCCTCCCGCGGGCGGGATAGCGCCGGGACCGCTCGGGGGCAGGCGGCGGGGGGCGCGGGGCGGCCGCGGCTCCTTTTCCTCGGTGCCTAACTCCCTCCTTCTCCTCATTCCTCCCCTCACAGCTCGCCTTGGAGAGGCTGGTCGGAGGCAGGGCGACGGGGACCGGCGGACTTCGGCGGCGCAGAGGAGGCGGCGGCCGCTCGCAGCCCGGGGGCTCGGGGGACGCGATGTGGCGGGGGCGGCTGCTGGGGATCGCCCTGGGAGTTGCCGTGCTCTGGGCGTCCCAGGCGGGCGCCGCCGCCGCCGGGCACGGCGAGGGGGTGAGCGCCAAGGAGAGCCGGTCCAGCCGGGCCAAGAGGCGAGGGCACGGCGGCGGGCACGACGCGCTCAAAGGGTAGGTGCGGGGCCGAGCCGGCCCCTCCTTGGGCCGGGCACATCTGCCTGCGTGTGTGTGTGTGTGTGTGTGTATGTGTGTCCATATCCAGTACCCCTTCACGGCGGGAGCTGGCGGGGGTGGCAGAACTCCCCGACACCCCTTGGGGCTGCCCATGCTGAGGAGCACTTTGGGCTGGGGGGCGCCGGACACCGCTTGTAGCATCGCAGGGTAGTGCCAGGGCACGGAGCCCCGCCACCCTCCCGGACCCCCCTGGGGGCAGGGTGCTGTATCCCCGGCGTGCTGCAGCCTTGCTTCACTTCTGGGTGGGCGATGCTCCGTGAGGTTAAGCCGCAGCAGCGCGGAGGTTCCTGATTTATCTTCTAGGAAGGCCTTGGATAAAGGCACACTGCGGGCTTTTGCATTCCTCCTGCATCCCGTACTCCTGCTTCACATAAAGCAGCATAGCAATGAGGCCCGGAGCCCACAGCATGCCCTTTCCATTAGCTGTCCTCTCTCATCTCCACCTTGAACCTTTGGTGATGGGCATCTTCTCTTGCTCTCAGCTGGACTATCCAGCTCTCTAGTACTCATATGAATGAGCCCAAACATACAGGAGTTTGATTTCTTATGAAACATTGTGGTACATGCTTAGCAGAGTGGTTTTTCTAAAGGATACATCTGTGTCAGGCAAACTTTTCACAATTCTGATGGAACACCTTTCCAATGCAAAAATAGTTTTGAAGTCAGCTGAAAGGCACTGTGTGCATTTGCAGTTGAAAATCTAGTTCACTGTAAAGGTGAAAAGCTTGTACTATAGGAATAAAAGAGAGGTTTTCTTTTTCAGGTGTTCCAATGTGCCTTTTCAACCCATAGCCAGATTTTTTGGTTGTCAGGCAGAGGACAAATATAGCAAAAATTGTATTAAAATAGTTATGCTTCTGTAAGGGATGCAAGCTATTTTCTTTCTTTTCATCATTTCCTCAAAAAGGAGCTGTTACAGCTTTATTGTTAGAGGCCTTGATGAATATGCTTTAACTTCCTCATACTTCTATAGTACTTTTTACCTATATTTGGATTTACAATCTTGGCTTTTTTATGTTTGCCTGATTGGAAAAGGTTTACGTTTGTAGGTCCATATGCTGCAAAAATGGATGCAAGCTGTCAGCACTGTATTTCATGGATCTGATTTTGTAGGATCAGAATCTCTTATTTCATTTCCTTATACCTTGTCACAGAAGAAACAGTTGGACAAAGGAGATCCGAAGTACCTGTGACAAAAACTAGGACGTGAGAAGGTTGTATAGTAAAGTTTGAGGGACTCATTGCAAGCAATAAAAGATGATAAGGAAAAAGATTTATCAGAAAGCACCTTTATTCTTTAGGGTGTTTTAATAAACTTTCTTGTTATAGAACTTTGAGTTAATATCAAACTAATAAACACCATTTTCCGCCCAGTGGCACAGAGTATGCCAGCTAGCACACCGTGCTGACTTGGTGGAAGTCAGAGGCACATTAGCTGAGGATAAGATTTCTTTGGTGTATGTAACTGTTACTCTAAACTATGCCATTTAGACAGTAGTAATAGTGCATCAAGGGATGATATTTCAAGTGTTAATTATTTTTGGAATTTAAAATGGATTAGGGTAAGTAATCTTATGAGTTGATTCTTGTGTTTAACAGAAGCCTTCCATATTTTGTGTCCATATTACTTTGCAATAATTCTTCCTTTTATTGTGTATTATCTATGAGTTATATATCTACTTAGGTATCTGCAAATCTGGAGATAATGGCCACATCAATAATAGGTGTTCTATATCTTGGTCAATTATTTGGAATATTACAAACCTGGAGTGCCCCTCAGAAGCAGATTCTTA
This sequence comes from Pseudopipra pipra, assembly GCF_036250125.1. NCBI lineage: Eukaryota > Metazoa > Chordata > Aves > Passeriformes > Pipridae > Pseudopipra > Pseudopipra pipra. The sequence continues at coordinate 10,563,760 of NC_087560.1, read as the reverse complement.
ACAAGGATGTAATAATTTACCAGATGATCTGAGATACAGTAGAGACAAAACAAATTATTAGTTTGATTTCTTTTTAGACCTTTTATGTAACCCCAACTTGAGGCTGAGTGTAGAGTTCTCAGATTGTTTGGAGGACAGTCATTTTGATCACTGTTGGGTGAATCCTGATTGATATTTCCAGTTTAGAAGTTGTGAGCACTTTCTTAGGTGTGGTACTGTACTGTACAATGTGAATAAAAAGAATTGTCATTTTAACAGACAAGGTTGGAATGAATTCTTTGGAAGGACAGATGGAAAACATATTTTGAATGTACAGGAACTGTATATACATTATTCATTGTAATTGGAGGACTAAAACACTAAAAATACGATTTTGCAAGAAGACATACTATTTTTTTAACTTGTTCATCATCACAAATACATTTGGGAATCTGATAGTTGTAATACAAGTCATAACAGATGCTGGGAAACTTTATTTTCTTGTTATTGTAGTTGACTAAGACATTTTTCCTCTTGCAATAAACTCTTGCTCTGATTGTAAGGAGCACGGGGATACATTTTTAGAGAAAATCCTTTACATTTAGGCTTTTTGTGTGTTTGATTATAATGACTGTTGGAAATCTTTTAGCATTTGAAAGTATTGAGGTTAGTCTGTGTGTAAATACTGGTCTTGTATGTTAAAATGAAGAAGCCAAAGATCTGTTTCAATTCTTGTGACTTTTCCAACTTAACATTTTTTACTGCAAGCTGTTGATTGCAGGAGATGTTTGCTTTCCTCCGTGTGACCTTTGCCTCATTGTTTATGCCAGTGAGCTGTCTGAATGTATAACGTGATTCTAGAAGTATACTTTAATTTTAATTATTGTAAATTATTTAGAAATACCTCTTACGTGCTCATTTTAAGATTTTAAGCTTGCTGTTCATGCAGTTTAAATTGATCCAGCTATGAAGGCATTAGAGGTGAAATCCTGTAATGCCATCTGTGTTTGGCCTAAGGCAATGTATATTTATGTGCTGGTGCCTGATGCCTCTAAGTGATTAGAAAGCAATCAGAATAAAAGCAGTAATTATGAAAAAATATAACTAGATTCTCCATTCATGGAAATGTTGCTGGAATCCATTGTGATTCAGCAAGTTAAAATAATAAGCTGCTACTGAGACAGTTATCCTCTGGATCTCCAGAACTTTATCACAGATGTTACTGTACTGAATTATAAGGCATCAAGCCATTAAACACATGCTACCCCTTAAACACCTAAGAATGTGGTGTCAAACTTCTGCAAGAAATAAACCCTACAAAACTGGCCAATAATGGGAAGTTCTTTCTAAACAGTGTATACTTGAAGACAACTATTTCTATGTGTTTCAATCATTTGAATATAAAGTAAAAAATAATGTACTGGTGGTTTAATTGGTAGTTGTCTCAGTTCAAGAAGTATGTGCTTAAAGATCTTAGAATTAATTAGGATTTCCCATTTTCTGATGATGCCAGACAATGACTTCAAACACTAATGAGTATCAGTCAGTTCTTAATATTTTAAGCAATGTTTGTCATGTTTATCAGTCTCTTCTCAGTATAATGGCCAAAGAAAGCAATGATTTGTCTAACAAATAGCAGAAGTTTTGAAAGAACTAAAATTTCTTCAAGATAGCTCAATCGTGACATGTTTCTAATTAAGAGACTAATTAAATGTATTCGTGCAAGAATGATTTAATTTCTTTGTTTTTAGTAAGTTGAAATGATAGTGAATATTGCAGAACAGAATAGTTGGCTCCACAGTGATTCATATGAGTCTTGGATTAAAGCTATTCCACAGGGGATTGAGTTTTTTTGGACCAATTTCTTTTGGTTATCTCAAGTGAAGACCACAGGTTTACTGATATGCTTACTTGAGTAAAGCTGGTTGGATTTGACCCTTTTTATGCATCGGTGCTCCTTGAAATAGAATAAATCTTACAAATCTATAACATAATTCTAGTGTTCAGCTATATAATTAAGGCTTCTGGTTTTTGTTTTAAACCAATAATTACCACTAAAAGCCTGCTGAAGGAAAGCAGACTTTCTGTACTGGTAAATATTTGTTTATACAGAAAAAACCTCAAATATTTTTCTTGCCACTTGTGGCCTGCACACCTCTGGGCAGCTGCTGGTGCCACACCTTGTCCGTGGCACTCTGCAAGCAGGAGGCAGCCTGAATACTTGGAAATATAAAACTTAATTAAAAAGAGATGGGGGTTGCTGTAATACCTGATGTGCTGGAGCACTCCCTTGGCTCCTAGGTGGCACAGCTGGCCTCCCTCCAGTCCTCTGTGCCTCACAGGGTAAAGCTTATATGGAGGGTGAAAAACTTCTGCGCCAGCACATCCCAGCATAAAACCTGAAGTCCTTGGCAGTTACATGTAGTGTTAAGATTCTGCACCTCTCTGCACCTCTGCCAATGCTTGTGGTGCTGGTTTTTTGTTATTGTATGATCCTTGGAATTCTAGTTCTAGAGTGAAATGAGTTCATAGATCTTGGCTCTGTGTCTCATGTACATGTTTCCTGTCTTTCACTATGGTATGATTTGATACAGGTGTAACTTTCTCTGGGGAGTAGGAGGAATGGATGAGGAGTAGGGAAAACAAACAGAACCAAGCAAGAAGCCAGCACAGAACGTATTCTGTGGCTGGCAAAAGTTGTCATTAATGCTTGATGACAGGCTAATATTTAAAGAGGGAGTAACACATTATTTTCAGTTCTGATCCCATAGATGTCTTCCCCTGGCTGCCACAATAGGTTTGGATTACATACTAATACATACATACTGTCATTCTTGTTCTAGTTCCATATTGTTCTTTAGCCTGAAGAAAAACTGTGAAGGTAAATAATCTTCAGGGCTTCGTGGTCCTTGTAACTCTCCATTTAGATTTTTAAATCCTGTCATTTGGACACCATCTCTTTAAAAGGCACAGCCTTAATCCCAATTCTGGTTTATCATTTATGGGGATAGACTTCTGGGCCTGTGTAGTTTGTAGTGCAGAATTAGGACTTAATTGATTTGAGGCATGACAGGGAAAAACCATCCAATGGTTAAAACTCTTGATGAGTACTGTTGTAGTCTCTCTTTCACTGGTGAGCCTCTGAGGCACATGTGATTGTTACCAACAGCTTAGCCAGTTCCCAATGTCTTCTTTTCTCATTTTGTATTGTAGCTGGACACAAATGGTTTTGAAGTGCCATGTGTCTCTCCTAAAATACATTAAAGAAATACTTTATTGCCATTTGATGATAGTAGGTCACAAAGAGAGCAAACAGAGGAAAAAGGCCACCATAAACAGTGTAGCAGCATTCATGATGCACTGTATGCAACGTGAGTGTTTTGGAAATATTGTAAAATTGGCCTGGGAGTCTGAGAAGAAGCAGGTTTGCTGTGACCATGCACTACTTTGCCAATGTTGAAGATCAGGACGGCAAGATGGGATATAATTCTTTTCCTTTCTTCCTTTCTTTCTTATTTATTTATTTATCTATTTTTGTCTGCACAGCTCTTGGCTGTATCAGGCTGGCCTGATACACTGACCCAGATGCTGCTGGACTGGTCACAGCTGTGATGGGTTTGTACTTCATGTACAGAGAGAGTGGAGAATTTCACATCAGTTTTGTTACTTTGTGTCCCAGCACAGGAAGGTGCAGTGCTGTCTATCACCTGAGGGGTCCTGTGTAAGGCTGATTGTGGCTATGAATTAATTGCTTGGCAGGTTAGAAACAGGTTATCCTACAGCTTGTACTCAGAAAACAAGAGATGTCATGGATTGTACTTTTTGTCTTCGTGCTCCAGGTAATAGTTTTCTTTTGTGGATTTGTTATGCAATTTTATAATCTTATGTGTGGTGGTGTCTTTCTGGAGACTTTCTGATCTCAGTTTGTTGGTGTTTAGTTGAACATTGATGAGGACAGGTGGTGTACTGTCTTTAGAAACTGGAGGCATAAAGGGTTGGGGTGGAAAACAGAACAGCACCTGCAGAGAGTGTGTCTGGTTGGAGTGGGATGCTGTAATTTGCAGTTTGCAGTGCAGGTTTCCTGAGAGAATTGTTTGGAGGGGACATAAGAAACCTCTGGCTAAACTCAGCTGCACTTTCCTCAATCAAGAGCCTCCTGAAGAGTTATAAAAGTAGACTTCTCCCTTGTTGTCAGCAAGCACAAGATGCATTTTTTGTTCAGTGGTGCTTCCATAAGTTGTTGACCAGATCCAGTCGCATCTGGATCTGTTTGCCATGTTAACTGGGAGAGCTTCTACTCTATGTGCAGCTTCACACAGTGGTGTCAGAACCTATGCTGGGCTTCAGGATGCAGACTTGGAGTAAGCACAGGGCTGCTCTCAGTGTATTTGGGAGCAAAGGGAGGATCACTGGGTTACGGTTTGGCAGGGACAGTCCATCTGTCAACTTCATTTACAGTCATCCTTATCAGATAAAATTGCAGCTTCTGTTTTCCTGTAAGCTTGTTTTCCTTTCCTGTGGTGTGTTTCCCAGCAGTGCTGCTCACTTAGGACAGTCTTTATCATTCATCTTCCATCCTACAAACTTGAATGTTTAGTATGTGAACTGCAATACAAGTTTTGACAAGGTTCACTTTAAATATGTTCGTGGACTCAAGCAACTGTGATTATTGGAATAGTGCTACCCAAAATGAAAGATCCCAAATATTTAGCTATGTGGATCACCAGGAAAACTTCTTGGTAGAAATATAGTAGATATTGGATCATAGGAGGCCATCTCTACTTAAACAAGACTTTAGGAGCTTGAGATCTTTGAATGTGAATATAGAAATAGTAAGAAATGAATCATTAGCAATAAGATTGTCTTCCATCTCACTGCTTTTCTTCATCTGCCTGCTGAACCCTACGGATGAAGAGGATAGAGATGTATGTCTGTCACTTTGGTCTTACTCCTCAGACTCAGTAAATATTTTTGTAGAATGGAACAATTGTGGCCTGGAGTGTTTCTGATTAACCATTGCACTGTTCTGGAAAAGATATTTGTAGCTTTTTGATCTTGTATTGTGAATGTCTCCTTTGGTTGTTTTCTCATCCACTCTGACTTTCCCACTTAGTTTTGTTTACTTATTTTAGGATTTCAGACCTACTGAACAGCCTCATTCATGCTAAGATTGGTGTGCAGATAGAGGCATGAGGAGAGTAATTTGCTTTTTTGTGACAGTTCAGTAAAGTTGGGCTCTTCTTTGGAAGGTACACTGGGATGTAAAATGTAGCCTGTCAAATTAAAACCTCTGCCTTCTGGTTTTGCTTATAGATCTTCACTGAAGTATGAAGGAGTTCTAGCTTTTATCTAGAAGAATATTTTTAATGTTGACTTGCTGGAGAATCTGTTGTTTTCCTTTCTACTTCTCATTTTATGAAATGATTCATGACCATTAAAGCCTCAGAAATACCAAATGAAAGCCACAGTTCTTTTGTCTACAGTTTTAATCATTTTCATCCTCTTTTTCAAGCTTCCCTCTCTCTCATGTTTTGCTGGAGGACATCAGAATATCCAGTGATGTTCAGCTGAGGTTTCAAACTAAAATTTGTTTCCTTTCAGGAACATTATTTCCTGTCTCTTTTCTCCTTCTTTGTTTTTCCCACTAATTTTCCATCTTTTTCTCTTCCTTGTATACAGAGTAAATTACCAGTGTCTGCTAGGGACAAAGGTGAACTAAAAGAGAGGGGTCGGTATCAACAGGGTTTTCCTGTTTCCTTATGGCAGAGATGCAGGTAATGGACCTTTTGAAAACGTGGAATCACTGTCCCAGCAAGGAGAAAGGCAGAGGGTAGGTTACAGTGTGTAGTCAAGGGAGGAGGAGAAACACTGATATATTACCTAAAATAAATCTTCCAGTAGCCTAAGGGAGAGCACTTAACACACAAGTTAATAGCATTGCTTAGCACCTCAGGGCGTTCACTGACAAGTACTGATGGAAGGGTCAGGTTTATGAGGCTCCCTAAAGGATTGTGTTTCCTTCATGGTGGGAATGGTGGGTGGCACCAGCACATCCCACAGCCTCCAGGAAATCCTCAACAAGGGGCTGGTTAGCCCTGGCTTTGGCTGGCCAGTTGTGCTGCTGCTCATCTTGGTGCACAGTGCAGACTGGCAGAAATCCTGAGCTCTCCTCTGTGTTTTCCCTTGGGAAATTGTTAGAGCTTTGCCTCTATTGATAGCCATTAGCATCTACGTGGTGAGTGTGGGAAGTAGAGCTGGAGATGGGAAGTGGTCTTTCCCTGTTACCCTGTTGGAAGTGACATCTGGAGAGCTAAGGAGCTAAGCATTGTCCTTGCCCACAGTTACATCCATTTCCTATGGGATGCTGTTTAGTGCTACCAGGGTACAAAAGGCTATGATTTCTTGTCCTCTGAAAATACTTTTTTTGTGTGTGTGTGTGTGTTTATTTGTTTGTTTTAAGAAAGTACCTGACAGATCTCTCCTGCTTTCCCTCTGTACTTGTCTGGCCCAGCAGATAGTTTCTTGTGGTGGCATACTTGTACTTTATGTGTCTTACCCAGCCATGTAGACTGGGTTTTGAACTGGACCCGTTGACATTCTCAAGTGGAACAATGAAGGAATACATGCCAGAAACGCGTCTGTCCCTGGCTATGAATGAGAACAATGCCTGGCTGTCAGGTTAGATGAGCGTGTCCCTGCAAAAGACATGGTCAGATTTCCAGAGCAAGTGCGGAAGAATTCACTTAATGTCAAATGCTGTTGTTGGATTGCTGTATTTAGCTGTCACAGTGTGTGATGGAGGTTGGGGTTAGAAAAGTGTTCAGTGTTGCTGCAGGAAACTTGCATGTCATTTTGAACTCTTGACTTGCACATAGGCTGGAGCCAAAGATACCCGTAGAGCTGCTTAGCGTGTTATTTTTTCAGTTGGACTGAGCCAGGATTCTGGGACAGCGGTATCCTTACTGTCAGAGTGAGAAATAGTTATCATATTAGGCTCTCTGCATGGCACAGGCTTGCTTATTGCAGTGCAAAAATGAGTACGTCAGATGCAATCCTTTGTATGTAAAAAATATGTTTTGCTTAAAAATGCGTGCTTATTCTTGAAAGGATAACAGAAGCTAAATTTTGTGTTTGTTCCAGAATCTAGCATTGTTTCTTAGATTTTCCTTTTATGTGATTGAAATAGATGGCTTCAAGAGTTCTCTTAGTAATCTTCACTGCATGAAGAAAAAGGGCACAGTGATAAAAAACATCCCATTTTTATAATATTTAGCTAAACAACAGAAAAGCAATCCCTGTTTAAACTATTTGGGGCGCCTGGAAATGGGGCCTATGCATGTTAAATGCAGATGTGATTTTAGTTCTATCCCATCCACAGTTAAGTTTCTCAGTTTGTGGATGTACTCACTGAAAGCAGTGAGTTCAAAGCACAACCAGGCTTCTTCCCTGGGCTCTTGGTGCAGAGTGATGTGTGTCAGGGCTGCAGGTGGCTTGGGACAGCTGCCCATCACGTGCTGTAGCTGTTGGCTGCTGCATCCCATTAGGAACCAGATCTTCCCTTCCTGCTTCTGCTTTGCTTGCAGCTCTGCTGCTCCTCGGAGGACGGGGTAGGCGCCAGCGCAGCCGAAGGAGATGCTTCAGATATTGACCTTTAATTTGTGCATGAAGTACCTGACTTCTGTCATTTAGGTGAGGAGGGATCTTGGAAGGCCATATGGTCCAACCCTCGCTTAGAGCAGGGTGAACTTAAATCAGGTTGCTCGTGGCTGTGTCCACTAAAGTTTGGAGCGTCTCTGATGATGGAAGTTCTTGGTTATGTGGGAAAGCTGAGTAAAGCTCCAGTGGAGTCAGCAGAGCTCAGTCACTCCGTGTATTTAGTATTTACTCTGAAACACTGAGAAGTTCAGGTAGGTACCTAAGCTGTTTTACAACAAAAGGTATTTACATGTGATTTTGTGTCTCTTGAAAGCTACTAATAAAGGATTCTACTTCACATTCTGGAGCCTTAGCTACTATTTCTTAATACTTTGGTTATCCTCAGACTTAGACAACCACATTTCTAAGACAAGCCCCCCATTTTTTCTGGTGCAGTTTGTCATTCTTTTTAACTCCCAGTGCAGACATGGAAGCATCACTCCTATTTTATGTGGAAATGATCAGCAAATAGTTCTGTATACAGTTTTAGCAGGTACCAGACTTACCCATGTAAGAAGAAAAATAGGCAAAAGCTTCTCTAAAAATAATCGTTGGCTGATGATGTTGCTTTAAATTGCATCTCTTCTGCCAGAAGTCTGGGTCCCTACATTATGTTAAACATATGGTAGCCACTGCGGCAAAATAATTAATAGGTGTTGTTCATGAAACGTTTTCTTGCAAGAAAGAATAGCTGTGTGTTTTTCTAGGGAGAGGAAAAGTACATTGAGGGAATGATTAGAAACCATTCCCACTATGCCTGCATCTCAGCTCAGGTCTAGCTGGTGATCAGCTGTCTCTCTTACTCACTCAGCTACTCTCTGCCCAGTCTGTCTGGTCTCTGTCTAATTTATTTGAGACCTGTGCTTTGGGTTTGATTCAGCCCGGATTACGCCAGCATTGGCTGGTGCATGGCAGTGCTACTGACAAAATTTCAGCCTGAAGCTTCGCTCACAGCAGTGCCAGAAACTCTTCCTCCCATGGGAGCTGCAGATGGGCAATGCTTTCTTCAGGAGAGGGCTGTAATTTCCTTGAGGGGTCACAGTCAGGGCAGAGTGGGGATGTGCAGAATTAGCAGGCCCCCCTGGCAGGCTGCAGCACGGGGCCCTGACTGTGTCTCTGCCGGGACCCTGGAGGGGACAGTCACAATGCCAGAGATGCCCCCACCATTCCTGGGCTGGGGGGTGTTCTCTGCTGCCAGCTTCATGCACGGCTTTTGAACACCTCCCTCCCTTCTCTGTCTGTCACATACCCTCGCTGCCTCATTACATCTGATGAGAAGGCTCTGCCAAACTTAGCATGATTTGCTTCCCATCATTTTATGTTTGTGTGCCTGCTCCACAAATCTACCCCCAGTGTCTGGGTAATGGTGTGCAGATTGGGAGAGCTGGGCAGCCAGGCATCCTTGCTGAGACAGGGCATTGGAAGCAGGAGTAGCAAGGGAGGGACAGACCCAGTTGGTCCTTTCTGTGAGATGATGTCCGTGTTGCCCCATGGAGAAAAGAGACCCTTTATTTGAGAAGGTGTGACAGGCAGCTGTGCTGCCCCACAGTGCTGACCTGGGGCAGGACCACGGGTGTCCCTCTGAAGTTGCTGATGGTGCAGTTCTGCCCAGGCTCCATCCCCACAAGTGGGGATAGGACAGACAAGGCTTTACTTTGTAATGGGGGTATAGGGTCCCTGTGGTTGTTTCTGAAGAAGAATATCTTCTAATCTGGTGCACACACATGCCGCCAATATCTATGCAAACCTATCACTCTCAAGCGTTAGTTATCACAATTTCCAGATGAACTTTTTTCTCTCTGCTGTTCTAAGATTTTTCTAGTTGATGACTAATGTCTTTTGATAATTGCTCAACTCACTTTGCTACTGAATTTGTACTTGTGTATCATTAATCAAAGACATAGTTTCTTGTTTACTTTGGACATCTTTGATGAAACTCTGGGCATCAACCATCCTGTCTCAGCACCATACCATTACAGAAATCCTTTTATACTTTACAAGTTAATTAAGCGACTCTAAAAAGAAGTGAAAGACTTATCTTTTTTTAAATTGCAGAGGGAACAGCTTTGTTCTGAGATGTTCTCTCCCTCCTCTGGTCTTTGGAGTGAAAGGAAGGTGCTATAGGTGGTTTGAGGGTGAACAGATGCATTTTTGCTTATTTTACCATTCCAAATCAGGTTATATAACAGAACTCAGTTTGTAGTGCTGTTCAGAGAAATGGTTTTATAAGAATATAAAATACTTCTTTAGTATTTATAGCTTATAGTATCAACAGGAAAATATGCTCTATTTAACACAACAGTGGGTAACTGTTTAAAGTAAGTACCACGATAGAGCCTTGACAATTTGATTGATGGTTTCCATGACTTTACATGAGGTAAATTGTTATTACCTTGAATACTTTATTTATTTATGGGGATTTATTGCTGTAGTGTCTGATCACCTCATAAATATCAATGAATATAACCTTCAAAATTAATTATTTTCAAAGACATTTTACAAATGTGCACAAATTCAGAACACTCCCTCCATCTCAAAAGAGTGGCATTCAGACTTCAATATAGGTTTCCTTTATAAGCTAAACAGCAGCTTTCTGACGAAAAAGTGTTCCACTGGAAAATGCACTTGTCGGGCTCAAATTGTTCCATGGAAGTACAGTTTGATGACTTTTTAAAATTTTTTTTTTTCAAAGCTAAGCCCGCTGCATCCGAGTTGGAGCCTCTTGGGTGTATGGCTCAGCTTACCCTGTGGACAGCTTCAAGGCTCTCAGGGTCTCTGACTTCATGGTTGCTGGCACATCTAGGTTTTCCGGAGTCCCATTTTGGAAACGGATTTCTAAAACCGGGTTTCTCTGTGACACAGAAATCTGCTCCTGGCTCTTAACATGGACCAGATGGTCCCCAAAGCCATGTACTTGCTGAGACTGAAATTTGACAGAGTATGTAAACATCACTTTATGGTCAGCCCTTTATAGATTCTCCCCAACCGGAATGGGAAATGAGTGGTTTATGCCCGTAGGTTGTAACAGGTAGCAACAAACCCACTCTGTCTGTCTTAATGAGTTCTATTATTTCTTCTGACTGGGGAAGGTGAAAAGCAATCTCACTTGTCTGCTTGCCAGTCTTACTTGGCAGATGATCATGGAGCAACATTTGGCATTGACGAACAGGGAACTCTAGGAAAGTTACATGGTTATAGCCCTGCAGGGAAGTAGCTGACATTACTAAAACTGAATACATTGGAATTAAATGAATAAGACTTTGAGTCTCTAACACTGGTTGCAGGAAGAAAAAAGGGCCCTGTAACAAGTCCAATTGTGTTGCTCACATTCACCTCAGTTACCACTTTGTAATTATCCAGAACCAGAGGAAGGTAATGGCAGTGCTTGCTTTGACTTAAGTAGTTTCTGGCCAAACATGTAATTCGAAAGAGTAAGTGTCACAGCAGTTGGTGTAATCAGAATACCTGAAACTGCATTAGCAATGCATATCCCTAAATAAATACAGTATAAAAAATTTGTTAATTAGAAAATGTGCATAGAGAAATGTTTGTATGTATTGAGATTGTTTGCCTTAAGTTGCCTCACCATATGAAGTAATGATTGTTTACTTAGACATTGCATTACTGGGAATGAAGAACTTTCTGAAAGACTAAAGACAAAATAATAATAGAAAACCCTTCCTAAAACAGCAAACACTTAAATCTATCTCTAATCTGTATACAATATGCTAATAAAGCAGTTTCTAGGAATTTTATAGCTAGCTCTAGCTGCATTAATCTATTGGTAATTGCTCACAATATTAATAGAGGTTGTAAAATTTTCCTCCGGTAAGATTATTAGACATAAAACAAAAGAAGGCACACGTTGCCATTTTTGAAGCTATTCTTACCGGCTTTATTTGCATGGATAGATGCATTAAATAAATAGGACAAGATAGATTTAAAATATCTATTATCTGTGAGGGGCATAGAATAATTTCAACTTTCCAATTTTTACCAGTAAAGTCATGATAGGAATAGTGTCATGTCCTGTCAGCTTTCATTGTAAACTCTAGTGATAAAGTTATTTGACGGGGTAAATGTGTATGAGAGGAAAGGGTTGGAAAAAAAAAGTCCTGTGGATCCATCATTTAAGGAGGGCAGTAGACTTTTCATACTCACTTCACAGGATCCTGTCGCTCTACATATACCCACATCCTTGATTTTTTTGGTAGTTAGTAATTTACACATTTTGACTCTTTTTTTTGGCTAATGTTCTGGTTGGCATGTTTCAATCATACATACGTAGTTTTGCTCATGGACAAAACAGAGAGCAGTAATAGTGCTTTAGAGAAAAGAAGAGAAAGCAAAATTAAAAATTACCACTCAAAGAGCACTAGATTTCCTCTGTGCTCATTAATGATGATGGATATGATTCCTTATTTTATATTTAAATGTTAGTTTTGCTCAAAAACCTGTATGGTTAATTCTTCAGATATGGGGTGATATGAGACAAGGTTTGCCCATTCTGTTGCTGTTGTTCAGATGTTACTGATTTGATTTTGTGTTTGTAATGTAATCTTCAATTTGTAAAACTGTATGTTACCTAAAAACCCCAGCCACAGGCATACAGTTCTGCTAAAAACGTACAACATTCTAAATGTAATTATTGAAATGTATATTGCAGTGATTTACTTTTTCTGATTTTATGCCTCTACTTTTCCAACATACTGCTGGGTAAAAATAAGACCTCATCCTTTTTTTTTCCCAGGCCAAATGTATGTGGATCACGTTACAATGCCTACTGTTGCCCTGGATGGAAAACTTTACCTGGTGGAAACCAATGCATAGTCCGTAAGTTAATCTAGTTATGTGTTATGACTGAGGTTTATCTTTGTCCCTCTGTGTCAGGGTATTTTTAATTGTATACCAGAACTGAAACGTGTTGCTATATGTTTTCAATAGCAGCTGTACATTTCTTTACCATTTTAAATATATTAAGCCAATTTACAAAGGTTTGTGGGCTACAACACAGTGATGTGATACCAGTATTTAACAAAGGATTAATCTTATCCACATGTTCTGTTTAAGTCTGTGGTAAAGGGTTCCAGGGGGTGTGTGAACTCTCGGGAGTGAGTAGCTGTGGAATATGTTAATCTATTTAAGTAAAGGGAAGGAGGCAACAGCGTTGGGCCAACAAGTACATTTTCTCTGCTTGTTTGGACCATATCCCTGAAATATATATATAGGGATATAAATATACATGCATCATGGTGCTGTGTCCATACTCGTGTGTAGCAGAACAGCATACCAGAAATAACTCCTAAAGGCACTTTGCCTAAGGCTGATAAGACTCTCCAGAGATACTGAGGCAACGTGCTGTCAGCTGGGAATTATTGTGTGTCTGGTGCAGAAATAAAGGAAGCATTGTAATGCTGCCTCAGTGCCATCCTTCCTCCAAGATTAGTCTGGTAAAATGGACAACAGTTTCAGTTTTCCAAGGAAATCTCCCTATATCTACTGTGGCCTGTGGCATGTTCCCAGACCTTTTCATAGCAGATAGTGAAGGTCTAGGTTTTAGCTGTCCCCTATAAAGATGCAGACGAACAGGAGGAACTGTTTTGGGATCTGTTGTATGCAATTTAATGAGTTTGTCTGTATTTCTGTTATGGTACTGAATTTTCTATCAGGTGTTTTTTTATGTGTTTGGGGTTTTTGAAACATATTTTAAAGGCATTTATGTTTTCTTTATAGCAATCTGCAGACATTCCTGTGGGGATGGATTTTGCTCTAGACCAAACATGTGCACATGCCCAAATGGTCAGATAGCCCCCTCCTGTGGTTCAAAATCAAGTAAGTATTTCTTCTGTGTCTTTGATATTGCTCTTTTGAGTCTGTGAAGCTACTAAGGTATGTAAAATAGTTCAGTGGTCAATATTTAAGACAAATAACCTCTGAGTCACCAGACATACTTTTACCACAGGAAGGAAAGTGTAGTCTCCTATGATGAAACTGAAGAGTGACTCACAGACCAGCTATTGGAGACACTTTCTTTGCCAAATCAAAACCAAATTAGTCTTATTGGAAGCTATTTTCATTTGGCACTTTGTAACACTAATTCCAGTCTTCCTTGCTTTCTGCAAAATGCCTTACCTCTATTCAACAGTAGACTTGCTCTTGTATACAGCACAAAAGTTGTAATGAGGGATGACTCTTGACAACTGGCTGAACTTGACATGCTTTGTAATTCTCCTGATTTCAAGGGTTATAAGGCAGACACTGTGCTCTGTCTTACTTACATAGGCCTTACATTTCCTTGCCAGGCTCAGTTCACACCTTTTGAATCTCGCATTACTTCTGTAGGTACTAGAGGTACAGAGCTGGTCAAGGCTTTTAAGTGGAACACTTTTCATCAGAAAAAAAAAGATGCTCTGAAAATGAAGCTTTTCAGAGAGATGACTTTTCTCAGAAATGTTTGGATTTCAGATTTTCAAGGAAGGTTCCCCAGATCCAGGGAAAAATAAGTAAAATTAAATTCATTCAGTGAACCAGAGAACTCAACGGCTTAACATGAGTTAAGTATTTGATATAAAGATTTGATATAAAGATTTTGCTTGGGATAATATCTGTTCATATCTGAGATGCCACCTGTAAAGTACTTACTCTGTATTCTCATTAGAGTGTGGTGCTTGTCTCTTAGAATATAGAAGATTTTGATTTTTATATGAAATGTGAAGTTTCTGGGAAGAATTTTGGGGGAAACTGGTTCCCACAAATACCCTTTAATTATCTGAACAACATATTAACTGAAGTCAGTGGGGGATGCACTCAGCTGAGGTCTGTAATATTATGCTAAATGGTAATCCTTTTAGTTCTGAATATCTTATGAGACTCAATGTGTGGTCTGCTTTGCATCTGTATTTTTTACCTTGCCCTTTTTTTTTGCTTTCCTGGTTGATAAGAGTTTTACCACATAACTGACCATTTCAGCTTGTGGTTTTAGCATCCTTTTTATCCAATACCAGTGGAAAAACAAAAACAACTGTGGAATGTAATGGAATGGCATGTACTAAAATGGTAAATATTGTACTTTGTAGTTCAGCCCCTTTCTCAGGCTCCTGTGATGTCTGTTAGGGAGAGGCCAGCATGAGGAGGGTATGGAGCTACAGTTCTTCTTGTGGTTCCTTCTCTGAAATATTCTACAACTGATCTCCATAGTTTTAGCCTTCATTGGAGGAGCACAGATAAATGGGTGCAGGACTTAACTACAGTTTTTAATCAAGCAGCTTCTTAAGCCTGTGTGACATAGCTAATTTGGTTGTTGACAATTACTTCTAGGTATGAATATTCTACTAATCATAAATCTTATTCAGTGCTGACATTATTTTCCTTACATTGCTACACTGGTTTTCCCCCTTTTAAGTGTTGCTTAACACTTTACAAATAGACTTAGCAGTTGGCTTATAATAGGTACGGTTTATATCTTGTTCAATTTCTGCAATAAATTAAGATACATTTTATGTATGTGGTTACATCTCTTTTGTTTATTAAAACATACCAATTCTAAAAGCAAAAATGTCCTTAAGCAATAGAGAGAAAAGACTCCACTGCTTCTGTGCACTCTTGTGTAATATTTTTTATGATCCAGCACATCATTAATACTTACAGAGCATACTTTATGTAAGTCATTTGCTTTGTTGGCACTGTAGACAAAATCCATGAATACATATTTACACAATAGACCACAATGACTTAGATCTGCTATTAGGAAACAAAGTAAACATAAAACCAAAATATACTGTTTGACATCAAATGGTTACTGTCAACTGCCTTTGGTAACAGTTAATTTTTTTTCAGAATATGCATTCATGAAAGCTTATATTAATTATGTATTTTAACAAATGAGAAGAAAACTGATTAAAATAATGAAAAAATAAAATGTAAATGATACAAATCTTTCACATTTAAAATAAAAAGCATAAGTATGAATCAAAATGCCATGATTTCTCAGAATTAAATGTATAGCTTCTGATCTATGAGATGCATCTCAGGCATCCTTTGGATATTTTAAGCTACGTGTGTCTTTAGTATTTAAAGAATCAGTACTTGGCACAGGTTCTATAGCAGGTACACCCATTGACAGTAAATTAACAGTGACTCTTATAGAGTGGTTATCTGTTGATATCAAATATTTAATGCAGATTGGGAAGCATGTGGATTGGAGAGCAAAACAAAGCCTCCAAGTTTGATTCTCACACAGGTCAGTTGTTGGGACTTTTCTGGTTACGAGTCAGCTTTAGGAATCTGATTTGTGGTTGAAAAGATCAGCTGGTGGTTTTCTCAGCAGGGATTTTAGTGACATCAGTAAACTTGCTGGCTGAGTAGTGGTTATTTCTGTGTAAGTAGTGAATTTTTGGGTAAGCTTACAGCATTCTTGGAGATAAGATTGCCAAGTGTGGGGGGCCCCCCTCCCTGGCTCTGTGGGCGCTCTGATGCTGCACAGGTGCAGCTGTGAGAGATGTCCCACACTCTTTGCTGTGGGAGATGTCCAGCGGAGGTGTCCCACACTCCATGCTGCAGGACATGTCCCACACTCCGTGCTATGCTATGGTGGCTTTTCTGCTGCCCCCCAAACTGCCCGGGCCATGGCTGCTGTGTGTTGGGGCTGCGGCTGGGCCCCTGTTTGTGCTGCATTCGTGCTCTATGATCCTGCCACGTTTGGAGCTGCTGCTCTGCCCAGTGGGAGCAGGGGGTGAACCAGGAGGATGGTGTCTCTTTCGGCATCAGACACCCTTTGCTGCCCCCAGGGTTATGGGTCAGGTGTGTCTCTTGAGCTCAGCCGCTGGTTTTGCTTCCAGCAAGTGTGGTCAGAATGGTTTAGGCTGGCTGAAAGAGAGGAGGTGTTTGCTGATGGGGCTGTCTCTGAAGGAAGGGAGCTGTGACAGAGGCAGCGGGAGCTGTGGTGGGTGCTGGGAGTGGCAGCTTGTGGAGACAAGTGTCTGTGTGCTCCAGCAAGCTCCTTACGCTGCCTGACTGCACAGCAGGGCCTGCTCGGCTCCCCTGCCACAGCATCAGAGGCACAGCTGAGGACTGAACTCTTCCTCAGAGACTTCCCACTCAGAGTCTTCCTCAGAGACTGCCCGCAGTGGGGGCTGAGCCTGGGCCTTGGCTCTGCACCCCGGGACCCCACTCCTCGGGTGCTATGGGAGGTGTCCACTCAATGGCAGTAAAACCTAGAGCTCAGCCCCTTCCCTTATATTCTGCTGCTGTCAGAAGTGGTGTAAGGTCTTGAATTTTGAATGTTTCCAGAGTTTTTGAGGCTGCTGCGGGTTTTCTCTGTACCCCGTGCAGGGCTGCAGGCCCGCGTCCCGTCCTGGCGCTGGCTGCCATCTCTCTCCTGAGTCAGTCACTCGACAGAGAAAGCACGCTGAGCATCTGGGATGCGATGAGGCCGTCATTCCTTGTTTACAGCTCCTGGCAGGGAAAGCCCTGCGTCATGCACGGCCGGGGCTGGGAGCGTTTCCTCGGCAGTGGCACGGAGGCGAGAGGCCGCCTCTCCTGCGGTGCCCGCTGGCTGCCCTGCCGCGCCCTCGGCCCGGGCTGCTGGGCCAGCGGCTCCAGCGCTTCTCCCACCTCGGGAATACAGACCCTCGCACCTCGTGTTCCTTAGTTTGGGATCGCAGAGTACACGGCACGTGTGTTACCTTTCGTCTGCCTGGTGAGCTCCTGCACGTTTTGTGAGCGTCTGTGGTTGTGGTAGCGCTCCGGGTGTGATGAAGGCTTTACTCACTTTTGCCCAGTATTTATTTTAGAAGTCAGGAACTGTTGTGCTTAAGTGGAGAGCTTGTTGTTTCACTTTGATAAAAAGCACAACTACTGCCCACACACAAAGCCTGTGTGGATATGTTTGATCTCTCTGGCTCTATTGCAGGGTTACAAAGCTGTGTTCCTAAAGTTATTCCTGTTTTGACTTCAGACATTTCCAGTGCAGACTGTTTACAAATTGGATGTGAAAAAGAACAATAATTGATTAAAAGCAATAATTTATGAATGTTAACATTTCCTGTGCATGCTAAGGCAAAGGTATATGCATTGATTTACCAGCTTTATAGTAATTCCTGTGCTTTTTCCCTGCGTCTCTGTCAATGTGATATCTTGGAACAGGTTGTTTCATTTACCGGAATATCTCCACTGACATTAGCGGAATTGTTGATATAGCTGAGAAAAGAGAACCTGGACCAGCATTAATATGCTAGTTTTCAAAAATGCATTCTTAACATCATCATCTGAGCTCCAGACAGCCTTTGAATGTGTTTCTATAAACTTTTGGAAGGGTAATGTTTCAGAATAGTCGGTAGGATTTTGGAAATACTCTTTTCAACATTCCCTCAAAAGAGGGCAGAAAATAAGTAATTAGTTTACCAAGTGTATGCCACTGATTTTCTTGCCTGGTAATAAGGGAGAAAGCTCACTGATTTAGATGGCTCATTTTAATAAAGATGATTGGTGTCCCAGCAATCTCTCATAATGATTTTAGTTTAAAAAGGAGGAAGTAATATTTTACCTTGGAAAAGTTCTTTTAAGAAGCAGTAGGACAAATTATGGAAACTTTGTGTGTGTGTGTGTGTTATGTGTTAAACCACTCCTTATCCCAAAATGGGGAAATATACTTTACTTTACTTGAACAAATAATATGAAAATCATCCTATAAGCTACTGTTAACCTTTTTATCTCGAATGTAGCTCAAACTATTTAAATGGCTTTGGTCTTCATGTGGGAATGGAAATTAGCTCTTGGCATAGCTTGCTCTAATTGAAATCAGTTTGTGGTTTTTAAGTTCCTTCCCTGCTTGACAGATGATATCATTTCCTATGCTTTTTGTAATCCCCTCTGTTTTTCTAAGATTGTATAAAGCTAAGTTGAACTACACATTTTAAAGTAACTATACACCTTTTTCTGACCTACTTAGGACATAGTCCAAAAATCTTCACCAGATATTCACTCTGTGTTTGCAGACAATTTTACTTTTTGTTGAGGAATGTTAGTACATTTTTGTTGCCTGAAGTACTGAAGTACATCCAAAGTAGAACAAAGATGTGTTGTAACTATTAAACACATAAGAAATGTAATAGACAGTTTTTACTTTTATAATTGAAGAATTAAGAAGGAAGTGCTTTAAATGCTAGGTTGTTTTAAATCCTTTCTCTAGTTTCATGTTTAACTTCTGTTCTATGGATTCATATTGCTATGGAAGGAAATACAGCTAAAATTATTATTTCTACTTAAAAATAAAATTCCATTCACATACTTCTGAACTGTAAAAAGCCAAATGATGCTTAAGGGTTTTGTGCAAGAGGAAAAATTCTGTGGTTGGCATAACACCTGTTAGCAACAGGCTCTGATGGGGATGCAATTTCTACTTTTCAATCCTGAGCATTTCAAACAGCATGTTGTAGGTATCCAGTGCTGCATCACAGTCTACTGAAATGCTGATCAGACTGTAATCCTATCTGGGGAGGAGCCTTTCATGTGGTTCCTGTTAAGAGGAAAACCATATCCCAGCTGCTTACTGGAGTGCGGGCCCCAGTTCACAGCTGTGTTGGACAGCAGGACCTGTAAGGACTTCACTTTGTTGGGAGGCCTGCCCACTTCTCTGTGCCTGATGAAGAGCCTGACATACTTTTAGTTGCTCCTAACATCTAGTTAAAAAATATATTTTTCCTTATTACTGGAGAAATGCAGCACAGACATTATGCTTTGCTGGCATGGGGCTTAAGCTGCTTGTTAACTATTATAAATGGTGGGGCTGCAGCTGAGGAGAGTTTGCTGCTCCCCTGCCTCTGCCCCTTGCAGGGGAAGGTTGTTGGCTCTGGGGAAATGCTGTCTGTGAGCTCTGCAGATCCCAAGTACAGCAGCTGGCAGCAGCTCTACTGCTGGGGTGAGCCCACAGATGACATAAAGAAAGAAATCTCTCTTTTATTTTTCCTTTTTATGCAGCAAGTCCTACCTGGCCAGATCAGCTTCTGGTATTGTATGTGTTGGCAAAAGAAGGCTGTCTTCAGGAGCTTCCTTATATGCTTCCCTTTAATACTTCCCTCCCCAGTTTCCCAGATGATAAGATGCCCTTTCCTTTTGATGGTATCTGCCAGAAGTTTAGTACTTTTCCCTTACTAATGGCTTGTTCTCATCATTGCAAACTATGAAAAAAGCTCTGTGGATTTATACTCATATAAAATGCCTTTGTCTTCAGTGAATGAGGGGGGCATCAAATTCTTGCACCATGTCCTATATTCCTTAGGTACTATAAATCTATTGTGTTCTGTAGTGCCAGTGTAGTATCTGTCCTAAAATGTGCATCCTTGACTTCTAATACTTTCTTGTTCACAGAATAAATCCCTAAAAAAAAAGTTAAGTCCTTTAGCAGACAGTTAAGTATTTCTGACTGGTTTGATTTAACTGAGGAAAATCTTTTTCCTTTTCAAGTACAACACTGTAACATCCGGTGCATGAATGGAGGGAGCTGCAGTGATGACCATTGCCTCTGTCAGAAGGGATACACAGGAACACACTGTGGACAGCGTAAGTGCCCTTCTGTGAATGTAGAAACTGTGCACAGTTAAGTAATCCTGTGATGTGTGGATTGGACACCCTTTAGCACTAAATTTCAGCTGCTGTTGACCTTGTTTTTTATCAGGTGTAGTGGAGTTTTACAGAAAAACACATTACTTTGTAATGAATGCCGAGCGAATTCTTTCTGATCAGGACTGTTAAAATAAACATCATATGAATTCGTAATAATTGGATATAACCTGATCCTGTAGTTCTCACACTACTGTTATTGCCATTGACCTCCAGGACTTTTAACTCACTAGAGCAATAGGCCATACATCCAGAGTGTACATGGGATTCAGTTTTCATTTTATAGACAAAATTAACATTTTTAATACAGAGCGTTGTTTTCATTTCAGCATTTGCATCAGACTTAGCTAGTATGCCTGAGATATACTGCTCATTTTGGTGATGTCTTATTAGAGGTGACAGACAGATTTTTTTTTCTGTTATTTCCTCAATCAATCCTTAGCCAAAAGTGTTCCTGGATCTGCTGCTTAAAATTTCTCCCAAGCTGACTCTAGTAGTCTCTCGCTCTTCTTGGCTGGAATGCTGTGAAGTAGCTCAAATAAGGATGTAGACACTGCTTTTAACCAAGGTCGTCACATTGCTATCTAGTGAACTATTGGTCTGACAGAGAAAATGTGTTTAGCTCATTTAATGAAAACCTTTTGTGCTCTGTCAAGATCAATGGCACACTTTACATGAACTTCATTGGGACCAGGAATTTACCGTAATAATCTGGAGGAGGATCACATGGTGAAAGGATTAAGAATTGTATTTCTGCCTTCTCTGTGAAATATCAAGTGGATAAAAGAGGATAAATGGAAATCTTCTTTCTACTGAAGTGAATGTGGAAGGGAACAAAGAATAACATTACTCAATGACCATCAAGTTGTATTTAAAGATCTCCTTTTTCATGTGCATGTTATATTTTCTGATTATTTTTGAGAGCAACTGGTTTTGGAGTTTATTCTGAAGAAAATTGGGTCCTGAATCTAGTGACAACATTGTACAGGGGAAGAATATCTTGGTTTAATATAGTCAGAATAGATATTGATTACATTTTGCTATCCTGCTTAATAGTATGAATTATTTAACATCAGCAAACAGCCTTTTAATACTGGATTATTATGTTAGAGGAACAAATACATTTGAGGATTTAGAGATGAGATTTTTTTTCTGCATCTTCTATCTGCAGTCTCTGTCAGTGTTTATTTGTTGAAAGAGATGTTAGTTTGAGGTTATGGGATTGTCTAGCCATCCCTAAGAGAAAGGCTCTGAGAGGTCAGAAAAGCTGTGGTTGTTACTGTGTTTATGTTATGCTCCCTTGAAAAGATGAGTTCGTGATACCAGTGAGGCCAGGAAATAAGAAAAGACTGTAAGTAGATTCTAGGAAAAAGGTTTCCTATCCTGTTATGTTTACTGTTTTTGCCACTTTAGTGAAGCTGGTCAAGTACATACCTTCATGTCTTTGTGGCAGTAGCTCAATAAAGATTACTTTTGCCTTCTCTCTGATCCAGCTGTCTGTGAAAATGGATGTCTAAATGGCGGGAGATGTGTGGCTCCAAACCGATGTGCCTGCACGTATGGCTTTACTGGACCCCAGTGTGAAAGAGGTATGTGCCCGAAATCAGTGGGGAAAAAATTGTGTTACAACTTGCTTAAGAGTAACTTAAAAATACTTAAATGGTAATACAAAATAAAATGGTAATATTGCTGTCTATGAATAAAGTAGAATAGCATTAGTGTTCTTGTAGAATGCAACATAAGGATGTTTTACTGAAAGGAAAACTTCAGTCAAAGAACATTGTGGAGATATTGGCCATGGAAAAACCCAAAATAGGAAATTTCTTAAATGGCATTTTTGGTAAGAAAGCAAGCTTTAGGTTTGATTTAAAACCTAACATTCAATCTTACCTTCTTTTGTTACTTTTATATCTCACAAGTGCTGATTAGTGTAATTTTAGTAATTAGTTCTTCAATTCATGGTAGGTTTACCAAACATTGTTTTCATTTTCTGGGGCAAACCCCCTGCTCCAACAGTGAGGTTGCTGGGCCATTACCTACTGTGTTCTATAGTTGAATTGGTTGTGTTTGGTTTTGTTAGACTGAAGACTGAAAGTAAATTTTAAATAGCATGAACTTCATAAGGATAGAGGCCAGGATGAAACACAGATGCAATTGTTTACTTTTTTGCAATGAAAATACTCCAATGGAAGTGGTGGCAAATGAAAGTTATCGATAAGTGCTTTTACTCAAACTTCAGCTTCTAAGTCATCAGAAAAGCTCTTTGTATCTGATACATTTGCACACCAGTGATAAGCAGCATCTTGCCTCTGTCTTTGGTATGTTTTGTTTTGGCAGAGTTTATTCAGTTTTTCTTTCCATTTTGTACAGATTTATTCTCATAAATTTTCAAGTGAAAACAGCTATACCAACTGTCTTGTCTGGTGTGTGGATTTTTTGGGGGTTATTAAACCAATTTAGTGGTTCATTTGCGAGCAATATAGTGAACAACGTTTAGGAATATATATAAAATTAGGTTAAAAATCCCAAGTTTGAACAGAAAAAAGGCTTATAGGTAAGAATGCACTGAACAGTACTGTAAAGACTTGGAATTTCAAACAACTTCTGCTTGTTCTTCATGGGTGAAATTTTTGAGCCTTAAGAAGAAGACTTCAGTGCTACTTTTGTGTTGGCTGATCTGAGTCCAGTTGGACTCTGGCATTTGGGCGAGTTTCTAGGCTGAATCCTACTGAAAGCCTTGGTCCTGCCCCTCAGGGCTCCTGCCTTCTGGTGGGTGGAGTCACAGAGCCATTTGAGCCAAACTAAGCTGAAATCCCATGCATGTTACTGAGCACAACTGAGGTGGAAATCTGTGACTTACATACCTTGTCCATAGGCAGTTTTTTACTTAGAACATCTGTTTGATTCTGTAGTTATCAATGAAAGAGAAAATAGCTGTTAATGAGTTGTAGAATTCTGGCTAATGCTCACTTGGTGTGTTGAGGCCAAATGATAGTCATATCTTCCTAGAAAACCTCTGAAATTTGGCTCCTTTCACACAGATTTCCTGCAGCTTCTCTACCTAGCTGAGCTAATATGTTCCCCTCCTCTAAAAAGGGTGTGGTGGTTTTTGTCTCGGAATCACATTATGCCATCAGAAAAACTTTTTCTGAAGATAGCTTTTCAAGTATAAACTAATGTTGGTCTTAGTCAGAATAACTTGCCTTGTTCAGCACATGCACCTGTGTGGTCACTGGGGAGTTGTCTGGCTGCATATGATTTTACACAGCTGTCAGCTAAGTAAGAGGTCCATATTTTGAATCTAGCTTTGGAAAGTTATGTGGATTTGTGACACTCCCTGGTGGGCTTCTGATGTGAATGGATGTTAGCCAGTAAATTGACAAGATTCATGCCTTGTAGAGTAAAACTGTGTGTTTATTAGAAAGAAAAAGGGGGAGGAAACAAAACAATAAAACCAAAACATCTCTGTGCATGGAGAAGGGGAAAAAAAAGGAAATTCCTGAAGAGAAACAGTCTCTTAAACTATCCCATTTCTGGGGGAAGCAGGAGAGGATGATTGTTTTGAAAACACCATTGCTGGATAGAAAGGTAATGTGCTATAGTGCTATAGTTCTGTGGCATGTGCACAGTCTCCATCTGTTTGGCTGTGATTTGATGGCGAGGTTATGCCATGCCACAGGCTCACAGTTATGGAAGTCGTTTACTGCTGCAAATCACCCCCTGCTTTTCTCTACAAGCATCAGCTAACAGTAACAATCACACAGTGCTTGTGCCACATACGTCACAGACCAAAGAAAATTCCAGCCTTTGCTGCATGTGTTGTAGCTTAGAACTGACTGGAATAAAACAATTTGAGGCAACCAAATAATGAGGTTTTTCTGATAGTCTGATAGGGAAAACAGTTAAAATGTTGCAGGTGGTTAGAACAAAGTTAGAGCGAGTTTCTTAGATACAAAGTCATGTAGTTCTGTTTTAAGTAGTTTTTCCATACATTTGGTCATATTTATAATACAAATCACCCTGGTTGGCATTATCTCAGGAAATGCTGACTTAATGTGATTGTTAATGAAGATCTAAAAGACTTCTGTGTAGGTCAATAGCATCAAGTACATGCATAATGAAAGGGCTTTATCTGGTGAAAGACCTGCTACTTTCACAGTGCAGCAAACTCCACCCAATTTGTGGCATGAGTATTTTTATGTATTTATTCAGTCATTCTTTGAGAGGGTAGCAGCTGGCCTTGGACAGCTTTGGCACACGAGTTGCTTTTTGTGTGTCTTAGAAGTGTTAATGTTAGTGTAACATTATAAACACTATAAACAGGAGCACAAGGAATTTTGAGATTCATTTTTATCAGTGGGGTTCCTCTTCATGTTCTGGGAGTGTGTGCCATGTCACTGGTGAGATTGGCTTCACCAGGGCTGGATGGGTAACTCTAAGCTGTACACATGTATGGTTAACTCCTGAGCTGCTGGGTGTGGTGTTTGGCACCTTTCCAAAGCAGGAGAAGCCACCTGGGTGTACTGTCAAGTGCATGCAGGTGTATCATAAATACAACAGACCTGGCTTTTCTGTGGGATAGCGTTCAAAAAAGGTGGACTTGCCATAAGCTCAACAGTAAAAGTGTAGTGGAGTTGGAGATGCTTCCTACAGCCATTTAAGACACACTTAAAATACATAGTCCAGGAAGGAAAATATTTCATGGATATTGTCTCAGTTAAAATTTGGACTTCAGGGATTTCTTTTGGAAGGTGCTGAGTTCCCTGGCTGCGGTCCAGTGATGGGCTTTGACGTGCCTTTAAACTCAAACCTGAGATGCCATTATGCCTAAAATTATGCAAGTGCTTAATGGCCTTACTTGATTTTGGCCCAAACTTTCACAGTTAGTTAAGATCCAAGAGGTGCACTCAGCTTTTGGCTTATCAGTAGTCATGTTGTTAATGAAAAGACATCACAGGTAACAGAAAATGAAGATGCAGGCAATGCAAAATTTCTCCCACTGGTTAAAAACCAGATGCCGTCTTTATGCCATTTGTCTGCTAGTGCTGAATAACAAGTGAATTACAGATTATTCTGCAGTTCCTTTTAAAGCTGCTGAAGAGTTTGAGAGCAGAGACTTAGCTTATGTTCCCCTAAGGATGATTCAGAACATCGACAACTCTTTTTATAATCTGTGAAAGAGCCTGGGGGATTTAGCTGGCTACAGGAGATGCCCATGTTTGGGTCATGTGAAAACATCCCTATATCATGGACTTTATGAAAGTCCATAGGAAAAATTGATGTTAGGAGCTCAGAGAGATCAGACAACCCTATCAGATTTGGTAGAACTGTGCCTCCAAACTTGTGCATAAAGGCTTTCTTGACTATTTGTAACTCTTTCTCTTTGGACATTTGGGTAATTATACTTTGAGACGGCGAATTCTATAAAATATAAAATTGTACATTGTTGTTATCCTTGTCTTGCAGAAATGCAGTGAAATATGCTTTTCTTTTTCTGTCTGGATTCATTTAGAGGAGCACAGTGGAAGCTCAGAATGTGTTACAGCCCTGTTTGTTTATTTGAATGCTTGTGACAACATCAGGGGCTCAATCCTGATGCATTCTGGAGTTTTGCCACTCGCTTTGCGTAGGAGCAGAATTGGGCCTGATGTAGTTCAAATATCAAAAACGTACCACGTGTGTTTTGTTTTTTTCTGGACTCAGAATATGAGCAAATGATTGCTTTTTCTTCAAACAGAGTCGTTTCTGTACTGCTCTCTTCATGGCAGGAATTTTTGCATAATTTTTAATTATATTTGGCCATTATTAAAAGTTCCCAGAATTAATGCCATATGTAAAAATATCTTTCCCAGAGCCTCTTTATGAAAGTGCAGCCGCTGAAAGTGGTCAAGAGTAGTGTAGGGCTCTGTATATTTTTTTCTTTCTAAATACTACAACGGGTAGAACGTTTTCACAAAGAGGACACTGCACCCCTTAGTGTGCCCCGTCTCTGGTATTTAGTCTAAATGGAAAGTAAATAACAAAGTGTAGATAGCAGTAAAAGTATGTTCCCAAAGCCGTATGTTGCATTTAAAGTAGTATTGCAGCATATGGTAGCTGGCAAACATTTGAATAAACTTGATTTCTGTAGCTTTCTTCCAAGAAACACATCTGTTGACATAGACATGTAGTTTCTGCAGCCCTGTAACATGAATGCATGTACAGTGTTATAGCAGCAAGCTAAAGGATGGCTAAACTTGAAGGCCTGGAATAAGGATTCTTGCACACATTTTTCACCCTGAAAAGTTATGAAAAATGGCTTCAGGCTGAGGATCAATACATTCAGTCACAGAGTGATGTTTTACTGAGTTTAAAGTAATTCTAATACACGTTGTCACCTTTTTGTTTTAAAACAAAAATTCAATATCGGTGTCTTGGATTATCTTTTCTGTAAAATAGGTTGAGATTAAATGGATGAGTTTTTAAATTTTTAAAATTGAAGCTGCAGCTTTTTGGTGGAGAAGTTAGTCTCTGCAGAATAATTGTGTGTGATTTAAAATTCTTCATCATACTTAGCAGTATAATCAATAGCCCTCTGGATCAGAACTCAGGACTCAGCTCAGTCTGTTATTTGATGCCAAAAAGCATTTTTAGGGATCCTGTGTATGTGAAGGCTTTTATCCATTGTTTTGCTCCTTGCAAACACACCCCATAACCTGTCCTGTGTTGCTTGCTCTATGCTTTGTGTATCCTAAAATATCACATAGCAAGTTTTAAAATGTTTCTTCGGATATGTGCTTAAAAGTTAAATCAAGATCCATAAATGATTAAGTACATATGGCTAAGGTCTCATGTGAGATGTGAGGGCTCCAACTTTTGTACATGAAGCTGAACATTTACATTTTGTTCCAAATTGAGTTTTGGTTTCAGTCAAACAAATCCAAATCTAAAGTTTTCATTCAACTGTTTGGCAGACCTTTCTATACATCCATGCCTTCTTGATTGGCTGCTAAGGGCACTGACCTTTAGATGTGCAATAAGGTATTGTTTGGACTTTGGTTTGGTTTGATTTTCATTGTAGCAGTGGAGATGCATACAAATGTAATCACAAATTGGGAAGTCCATATTTTTGGTATAAGTGAGGATAAAAACATTTGAATGAAATAGTTGCATTGTTCTAATCTGTAAGATTTGTTTCTTGCATGTAGGATATTGAAGGGACTCATGTGAGAATCACTATCATCCTTCTGGAACTGCAGACAGCTTTGTTGTTGAACCTGACTCCTACCTCCAAGTGTGCTGGCAGCCTGTGGCACGTGTTTGCTGTGCAACAAATTTGGTTCTGCTCTCACTGCAGATAGGCTGAACCTTGTACTGGCTCTGCTTGCACATGGTACTTGCAGTTGGAATTGTAGTGTCTTAGGAAAGGAAGAACAGAGCCTGTGCTTTCATCAAGAGGCTTTGTAGAAGTTATAAGACAGAGAGATGTCTTTGTGTATTTGGTTATGGGATGTTACATTAATACAGATATAACTTTTATATACACAGTGCAGGCAGTTGAGAGACATATCTTCCCTGAATGGACTGCAGTGCCAGATCTGTGCTCTGTGGTGTTCCAGGGAGAATTGGAAAGAATCCATCTGATGTGTTGTGTGTGCTGAAAGATTGAATCAGCTTTTACTGATGTTGGTTGTCATTGCAGCACAGTTGTGCATTTGAGGCCTTCAGAATGAGTGTCTTCAAGCCATTCTTCCTCTCTTAGTACCATTGTACCAGGCCAATTTTTCTGATTTCAGCCATCTCCCAATTTCTGGGTCACTACAAAACTTGTGGGAAATAAAATAGGTGGGTAAAACTAATTTCTTGTGGAACTTTCCAGAGAAAAAGTGCTTTCAAAATGGTGACTCCTGGAGCTGTACATAATACAGGGAATGAGTAAATGCAGCTGAGAACTTATTTAACAATGCTTGCTTAGCTATTCCTGGAGAAAAATGTTCCTTTTTCTCTGGTCTGCCATATATTTTGGTATAAGAAAGCACAGCTACCTGAAATCCTTTGATTTGTTACAATGAAAACAAATGTTTTCCTTGTGAATCGCCCATTCATAGCTTTTTTTTTCTTGTTGGGCTGGTAAACTGAAAATTTTTGTTTCAGTTGCAACACAAACAAATATCAGTGTGTATGGTGTCTCAGTCAAGTTTAGGTTATGGACTTAATTTTTTTTCTTTCTTTGCTTTTTAAGGTGATCTAAAACTTTCATGATGGTCAGCTCTAACAAAAAAAAGAAACCTCTTTTAAAACATCATAGATCCTACCTAATGCAAGGATAAACTGACGAGGGCATGTCCAAGTAAAACAATTCTTTTATATAGGTCAGCTGCAAAATGCTAATGAAAATGCATCTTAAGCAGAGGTGCTCAAAGTGGTCGGTGGGACTATTTTGACACATATAAGTTTTTTTGCAATATATTGGTAACAGAGCTGATGAAATCTCTGTAAAAATTAAAACTTTTCTGGAGTAAACTGTTGCATTTAGAAAGATATCTCCTATCTTTTGCAGCATAAATGCTGCAAAAAATTGTGGGAAACAACTACCAAAGGACAGCTGTAAGGACAGGCACATTCTCACTTCCAGTTGCCCTTGAGAAGTTCATGAATATTGACGGAGTAGTTTTTGTAATTTTTTTTTTTTGGTGACAGCTTGTACATTTGGCACTTTAGAGAAATGCTGTAGGAAAAGAAAAGAGGCCTAAATAAGGTCTGAAAAGAAAGGAGCCCTGAGAGAAATATCACTCTCCACATTCTTTGCTGTAAACTAGAGTCTGGCTTTGCACTCCTTATCCAGAAGAAACTCCTTCTGGAAAAAGGTGGAATTCTGTTATGTAAAGAAACCAAGATTCAGTATTTCTTTTTGTGGGAAGGTGTGCAAAGGCTAGGGAAAAGTAATTTTAAAAAAGCATGAAAGTTATTAAAAGTGCATGTGTGTTTACACTGATATATACACATAGGGTTTTATATTTTCAGAAAAGAAATATGAAACCTTTTAAGCACCTGTTTTTTGCATGTGACCTTATGCATTTGTTTTGTATCTGTTGCAGGCATTACCCAGGCTAACCTAGCTCAGGTAGCTTAGTGTGACTGCTGTGCCGTAGCCTTAATTTTGTTTCCTGGTGGTGTAATTCAGATTACAAGTCCCATACTGAAGGAGTGGCCTCTTTTTTATTTTTTACAAATTTTACTTGTCCCTGAATGTTTAACTTAGAGTGTGACACTGTTTGTAAAA
Source organism: Pseudopipra pipra (assembly GCF_036250125.1). Taxonomy (NCBI): domain Eukaryota; kingdom Metazoa; phylum Chordata; class Aves; order Passeriformes; family Pipridae; genus Pseudopipra; species Pseudopipra pipra. The sequence goes on along the minus strand of NC_087560.1, from coordinate 10,534,206 downwards.
AGCATTTAACTCCAGTAAACCTGGCTTACCAAATGGTCTTGATCATGTTTTGTAATGGTCCTGCCCCCAACATTTATGTTTTCTGTGAAGTTTACCCAATGACTGCCAGGCATTTATTTAGTGCTGTCCCCGTTTGCTCCTTACTCCTTGGAACAAATGGTCTTCTGTGACCCTCTAATGCTTTTTCTTCCAACACAGAGGTGCTGACAGTCATAGGGAAGCAGAGCTCAGCAGAAACCTGTATGCTCACAGTTCTTGCCTCCTTGGGGAAGTGGTGGCTGATCCTTTCATCCTGCACCACGGCACACAGCATGGGACAAAGCCCCTGCTCCCCTGAGCTGAAGCAGGAGAAGGGTTCTTGCTGGTATTGCAGCAGTGGTCATAAAAGGACAAAAAATGGGGAGACCTAATAGGTACTTGAGTGATATTTCACTTGATTTAGGAGGCAGCTGGGTCCCTCAGTGACAGCAGATTTCAGGACCTCAAAAGCTCCTATGTCTCCTTACATTCCTGAGAATGGCAGCAAGAAGCAAAGCAGCGAACATAAAGTGGAAAGAGCACGTTCTGCACTTTCTTCAAAGTGCAATTAAGATGGATCTTAAAGTGAGGCACCTTGAACTGCTTCTTCAGGGGGTGTTGGATTTGTCTTTGGGCTGGAATAATATGGCCAGACATCTTAGTTCAGTTGAGCAGTACAGTGACAGGATACTGCTTGAACTTGAAATGTTTATAAGAGGTAATAGTAAAACCAGAGAGCAATGAACTATAATTGTCCTGCTGGGATATGATGAAAGCCTTTATGAGAATCTCTATGTCCTGGAGGGACAGTATGAGTGGTAACTTGGAGAGATTTGTAAAATGGAAGTATGACAGCTTTACAATGGGATTAATACAGGCTTCAGAAGGAACCACAGGGTCAAAAATTACTTCCAGGCCACAGGGCAGGAAGGCAAAAAGATCTGCTATTGAAATGGACAGTGAAAGATGAGGTAAGTGAAAGGAGAGTTGATGTTGGGTTACTTGGGCTCCAGTAATCTTTAAGATAAGACATAATTTAATGATGTAGATGCTGTGTCTGGAATTGAATTGCACCATGCGGTGTGAACTAATTCCAACTGCTTGATTCTTGAGTTGAAGAATAGAGGAGTAATAAGAGGATGATTTGTGACCATTCTGAGGCATTGAAGTAAGGAGAGGAAATCTGGGCTCATAAAGAAAAAGCAAGAGAAACAGGTGAGGAGGGAAGGTAGGTAAGAAGAGGATGTCAGAAGGGATGTAGCCAAATAATTTTCACAATCTTGGGAAAAGAGCATTGAAGGCAGGTTGAGAAGTTTAGACTGCTGCTTGGGCAGGGGAGACCCAGCGGAGATGTGCATTCCATTCATCTGAATGGCTCTTCTAGTAAAAACATTGCTAGACACAAGCACAGGCCAGGAATGGCAAATGATGAATGACTTAGCAGGCTATCTTGCTGGGTATTTAATCTGTGTGGTTATCTAAATAATTTGAAATGCTTCTCTTGGCCTGAGCCAGGCTGGGCAAAATGAAGTGCCATGCATTAAACCCTGTGCTATTTCAGCTCTCAGGTCCCAGCAGGAACCCAACAAGATATGGCTCCGTGAAAGGTGATACTATATTAAACTAACAGTACAAGTTGTATCAAACTCTGTTCCAAATTCAATACAAAAACTCATGGTTTCAGAAGGCATTTTAAATCTAGCACTAGCACTTCAGTCACTTGCTGATGTCAGTACAAAAAAAAAATAAATGCTTTGTACAGCTGCTGACTGCAAGGAAGATGAGAGGTTAAATTGGGTTAGCAGAAATGAAAGACATGCAATGGAAGAAGTATTGCTATCAGAATGTTTATGGAATTTGTCATTAAATAGTAGAAGTGTTTAAATTGGAGGGCAAATTTAAAGCATTCCTTTTTATAATTTTTTCCCCTATTTACGTGAAATAGAAATTATTTACAAAGGTGTACAAAGAAACATTAATTTCTCTCCCTCTTGAAAAAAAAAAAAGGAAATATGATGGCAAATCCATCTTAGTCTCTTACTGTTCAAGCCTTTTTAAGCTCAGGCCTGAGCCACTGATGTGTATTAGAATAATTCTGCTATTCTTGCTACAGTTGATTACAGTGCTCTGTTATAAAGGGTGGAGGCACTTGGTTGTTCTCCAAAGAAAGTGAGTAATAATTGACCTAATGTACAGAGCACATGAATAACATATTCTTTTGGTAAGAAATTTATGTTTTACAGGGTGTGCTAGAGTTCACATCCCTTTTTCACATCTTCCAAAAGATTTTAAAATACTCAGCTGCTCTATTAAATTTCTAATTCAACAAATACTCAAATACAAAGTATGTGTTAGATAAAGCTCTTGAGTTGAATCCAAACATTGAAAAATCTTTTAATCTGCCTTGAAAACAGCTGTTTAGAATTTTGAATAGAAATAACAACTTCCTTCAGCCTACGTTGTTGATGTCCCGTTCAGTCTCAAGCTGGGAGGAATTTCTCTTTGTTACTCTGCAACAGCAGCAAGATTTTGCATCAATGATTTGACCATACCCAGAACATGTTAGGAGTGGTATCCTGGTCCTCTTTGAAAAAAATGGTAACACATCCTTGAATTCTGTATAATGGAGGAGAGACTTACTGAGAAGAATTAAGGTAGTTTTGACACTTCAGTTGTAGTTGTCTGGAGTGCAGCTTACGGGAGCTCCTTTTGACATCTCCCCCTACGGAGAGGCTGCTTTGTGTTTGTCTGCTGAAGGAATTCGTGATATGAGAATTGAGTTTTTTACTGTCTGAAATAATTTAAACTAATTAGGTGGGGTTTGTGCATATGGACATATAACTTCTATTCCTTGTTCATAAATATTTGGGTAATCTTAGAAACTGTTATGCAGTGACCCTGCATGAAATACCACAAATGATATTTCTAGGCAAGTGCCCATTGCATCCAAGGAAATACCGAGAGTTTGAGATGACTGGCATTTCAATGGACATTGAAAGCAGTAATGATTTGCCACTTAGTGTAAACTATTGCCCAACCCTGCAGGGAATGGCTTATGTTTATTCTACAGCCTTTTGTTTGGCTGAGTTCACAGGGTAGATTGTACATTCGTTTCACACACATACTCACATGAAAGGGACATCCAAAGACCTAGGTGGGCTTTCAATCAGGAGTCAGGGTTGACCTGATCAGATCTTGTCAGCCAGATTTCAGTAAGATTATTGAGAAAGCAATTGGATCTGTGCTGTGCTGCCACACAATACTTCCAATCAGCAATACTGGATAAAAGTTAGAAGTGCTTAAAGGCGTAAGCCACATATATGAATGTGTTTTAGCAAAGAAGACTCTTTTCTATGGCTGTAGGGTATAGAAAACGCCATTATATGGAATGGTATTTTATTTTTAACTGCAATTAGGGATTTCAAGATGATGAATAAGAGATATTCTAGTAGAGTAAATAGCAAAGAAAATACAACCTCTTTCAGTTTTATAATATAATGTTCTTTTCCTGTTCTTTTCCTTTTGGGTTTGCATGCTGCATACACAGTCTCTCATATGATATTCTCATTTCCAAAGTGGTTTTAGAATGCAGGTGTGTTAATGTACATTGGTTAACACATAGACAAGTTTGTATATGTGTCCTCCAATGGCCTCTGGTGAAGTGTAAGCAGATCTTTGCATTTTAGTTGGTTTTAGGTTATGCTCAAATTGGAGCGGATGTGGAAGAGTTTTGTCCCTTCCTTTTTCCATGAGATTATGTCTTTGTGTCTTTTTTTTATTATTATTTGTTGTTGTTTTGGCTTTATTTGGTTGGTTGGTTCTTGTTTAAGTAGTCAGTGCTGTGTGTGGTTTGCAGTGGTGGGATATTGCTGCAGAGGTGCAGGTGCAGTACCCAGGATGGCAGTGATTCTCCCACACCTCTTCCGAAGCGCAATGAGATCCCAGTGTGTCAGGAGGGCTTGCTGCCCTGCAGAGGGGCAGCCTGATGCTCACAGGAAAAATAACCAAGATCACTTTTGTGAACAGGCCTTTTAATCAGCTGTTTAAAAGTTGCTGATCCAATTTCAAGTTCCTAATTAAATGAAATGGGGGAAAGAAAGAGATCAGCATCCTGCCAAGCAAGAGTTCCAATCCAGTGGTTATCTCATTTCAGACGTGTGGGCTAAATTATCTTTATAACTTAAGCTTATAGTATATTCACACACTAATAAAATGTTCTTATGTAAGGGTAGTTTAACCACCACAAGCTTATTTTATTTTATAAGACTAAACTATTTGATACTCTAAAAACATTTTTCTAATGCGAATGTTATTTATCACTAGTGTAGTTGAAACCTGAAACTTAATTATTAAAACAGATATTGAGACACTTTCCTGACAAGGAATGTGGATAAAAGGCATTATTTCTTCAGGAAATCCTACTTACCTTTTGGATATAGTGCAAAATACTTCTGATAGTGAGGAGGAAGTTTTTTCTTCCACTGAAGTGTCTTAAATTATGGGCTGTCTGCTGTTTAATGAGAATTTTTTTAAAGCTGCCTAAAAGTTTTCCCACAGTGCTGGTTTACAAATAGCTGAAACTTTAGACACCACTCAGAACAGTCTGTTATTGCACTAACGTTGATGGGAGTGATGCACATGTGTATTGGTGACCACCTAGATTGTTAAATGTACCCATTCTACTAAAAATGAAAATATTTCCTATATTTTTAGGTACAAGTTTAAATTGGCACTGTAATTGCTAAACCTTGCAGCTTAGGCAGATGCCAGAGCTCCCACAGAGGAACTTTAAACTGCACTATGCTGTACTCTGTATGCTTACCCCTCTTAACTCTTCACTGCTCCCCAGCAGTAGATGGGCACTCCTTCCTGCTTCCCTTCCTCTCTCTCTCCTCTGACCATTTGTGGGAAACCCAAGGTGCTGCCTTCATGTACCATTCTCTTGCACTTGGTCCCAAGCAGAATTTGTCTTTTAATATGTAAAGTATCCTCTGTCTCAGCTGGGAATCTCCTTTGGGCTTGAGGAGTTTAGGGAGTTGAACTGGATTAGTAGCTTACTCTGGGGATCAGACCCTATTTCTAGAAGGGTAAGATAAGCATTGAGACACTGCCTATATCTGGATTGCCTCACTTCTGTGAGTCCTGATTCCTGTTCATTCTGTGAGCCCTGATTCCTTGATAGGACCACCTGTCAAACTAAGTACCTCCTTCATATGATGCTGAGTTAAAGCAGGAAAACTTGTTGGGGAGAACAAAACTAACAGGGAGAAAAAAATGAACAGAATGTGCTTAACAGTCTGATGACTGTGAAATGAAGCTTGTTCTTCTCAAAAATAATTTAAATATATATATTTTACTGCCTTTTTTTAAATTAAGTATAAAGTTTAAATCTAAAGATATGGGGGTACATAATTTGTACCTTATCAACTTGAAAATATCAAAGTAGAAAAAGAATATGGAAATCAACTCTACAATTGCGAGGAAAATGCCTTTTAGAAAAATGAGTGGTTAATATCTGCCATTTGTGTAATCGTTGTTTATTCACATTTGGCCACCCAGTGATACTAGTGGATAGTATTTCAGAGTGCATAGCCAGATGTGTCAGTGAGATTCTCATCCCATTGCTGGGACATTCTCAGGCACCTTTTTGCTTCTTGCTCAGTGCCATTCTTGGAGCACAGGGGGCGGTGCTGCTAATGCCCAATTCACCTCCTGCAAAGGGGGGTGTTTCCCGCAGGTCACCTGGGTCCTGGGTGGAGCTGGAACTGCTCCCAGCCTGCTCCATGCACTCATTCCTCTCCTGGATGGCTTTGGCTGCCTGGCTGCTCTCTACTCGTTGGCTCTGGCCCTCATTTTTACCTAGTTAGTTGGCCGGCCTGCCCTGGCAAACTTCCCTCTCCTGGTCGGCTGGCAGAGCTCTCGGGCTGGCCAGCCTTTTCCTTCCCTTCCCCTTCCTTTTCTCCCCTTCTCACACATGGTGTCTGCTGGCTCCCACTGATTATCTCTCCGTGTCTCTGTGCCTCCCACTCATTTCTGAGATTTGCTTTGATCCATCCCGTCTTTGCTGCCTTCCTGTTTTTCTTCCCTCTGCTCTTTTGCTGTTTTGCTTCTTTGTATCCTTGTTTCCTTCACACTTTTTCCCTGAAGGCTCTCTGCTCTGCTTTTCCCCTACCTACAAGCAGTATGTATCGTTTCCAGAGCTTGCTCTCTCTCTTATCCCTTCATCTGATCCAGCAGCCACATTGCTTGAAACAGTAACTAACAGAATACTGATTAGTGTTACAGGTTGGAGAAACTGTTACGTTTATCACCTTATATTTACTGTGGGCATTTTTATAAGTTCTCTACAGATCTAGTCTGTGCTTCCATAGAAATGCCTGTAATAAAATCCCCACTGAAGTGCTTTGTTGTGCTTCTATCTGCTTTCCCATAATTGTGGATTATCAAATATCTGTGTATTCTCTATAACTCACTGTCATCTCCCTTAGGACCCTTAGAAATGTCACAGCTCACTGTTTTAATCCAGACATCACAATTATAATTATAATCTCACAAACACTTCATCATATTGGTGTGGAATAAGGACTTTTGGGTGATCACAATGATGGGAAAGGAAGTACAGAGAAAATTCATGTCAGTTGAAAATTTGCTGCTGAAGTCCCTGTGAGAGAAGGCAGAAAATTCTCTAGCCATTCCTCTCCTGCATGTTTCAATCTTCGTTCCAGAGTCCTTATTCAGACACATTGAGATTTTGTTTGAATTACGACTAGAGAAACAGATATCTGTTGTTAGATGCTGTAGCACCTTATGTAATCTGTGATTAAAACCCCTGTAAATATTTACATTTTTTTGTCCCTGTTTGGTTCAAGCCTATTTTTAAATGGGTCTTTTGCTCTTTCTCTCCACATGGTCAATGTTTTCATTCTCCCTAATTACAGGGTACCCTAATATCATAAATCACTATAAATACTGATTAACAAGTCAGTCCCTAATGGTAACTACATAACCTTGTCAACTGGAAAATACTCTTATCCCCCGGTATGTGTTTTCTCCCTTCATGACAGAAATATGAATCCCACGTGAGAGGGCATCGTTCCCATGTAGCAGCCCATTCCCTTCAAGTGAATATTATCTGTCCCTCTCCTTTAAGATTTTAGAAGTTGTTGGATTGCTTTTACACATGTGTATCCAGTATAGATATATTTCTGAAAAAAAAATAGTTCATAGCATCTATTGAGTTGGAAAATTAATTAGACGACCTAATTGATTGTGCATGAGTTCCTCTGTGGAATGTGTTCTGCTGCTGTTGCACTCACCCAGCACAGAAAATCCCAGGAGTGAATTCCTCTTGTCTTTTACTAGAAACTGTCAATTAATTGAACATTAAAAAGCCAAAAAATCCCCCAGAAAACTCCACCACAACAGTCTCCCATCCCCCCCCCAAAATGCAACCCCAAATCAACCCAACAAAAAGATCCTTAAAGGATCTTAACACAAAAACTTTACGTGAAAGATCTTTTCTCATTTTATTAGGGTGATGCCAAGAGGCCTGAACTCAGCTTGAGGCTCCCTTTATCATTCAGAAAACATACAAGTCTGTGTCCCAAAGGCTGTGTAGTCTGAAGAGGAAAAAACCCCAACATCATCCAGAAATATTGGCAGCCCCACGTTCCATGTGGGGAGCTAATATACAGGGAGATTAAGTCACTTGTGTGAGGACGTACAGGGAGTCTGTAGCAGAGTCTGAAACTGAACCCAGGTCATCTCAGTCCCAGCCAAGTGTCTCAACCACAAGACTCTCCCTCCTTTTCAGTATGTCAGTGTAGAAAGTAGGCCAAAAAGCATTTTCCATCCTTTTATACGCAGCATTTTGTAAGGCTGTGAAGTATTATGTATTAGACAGGCATCTGGATCCACGGCAGTTTCTGCGGATACTTTTATCTGTAAACAGAAGCAAAGCCTGTTAGGGCTTCGTAAATTTAACATAAATTATTATTTTATCTATAAATAACGTGGTTAAATTTGTAAAGACTGTACTTAATTTCATGGCATTTTAATGATTTTTTTTTAAGAATGGAAAATGTGTTTAAAGGACTTCTGTTGTCTGTGGCTCTCTAATTTTCATGTGTTTTAGATTCTGGTGCTCCTCGCACATCATGATGCATTAGCAGTGATGTGTAGCTAGGCCAGGCTATGCAGGGTGTTACACCACACAGGGGAAACAGAGAAAGGGAGGCTTGGGTCGCATGACAGGCTAAGGCACCCGTGTTATGCAAAGGTTAAGTACTCCTGTGTTGGGAGTTAGTGAGGCTTGTAGTTTGCTGACCTAAATCTGAGTGATTCCTATTATGTTGAGTATTTGCTTATCTTTCAGAGCATCTCTGTATAGCCAGGGTGTAACAAAACTTCAGCTTGAGTCTGTTGTACTGCAAATGGAAGAGGAAAAAAAAGTGCAAGTATGTGCAGATATATGTACATGTATAACCAGCAGCCATCTTCAATGGGCATCTCCCATTTTTGTATGAAATCAGCATTACTGTGTTATTATTATACAAAGAACAGGCCAGAGCTCTTTGTTCCCCTCAGTATGCTAGTTATCTGTTCACAGACACCTGGTTTATTTGCTGAACCCCTGATTCCTTTCTCCTACATCCCTCAAATAAAAATTACTTATCTGATTCTCACTGGATTTAACATGTGTTTTGGAGCACCACTTACTGAACTCCATTTTTGAAACCATCAATTCCAGTTGTTCTGTGCATTTATACAGATAAATGTCTGTGATTATCAAGGAAAAAAAATACAAAGATCAGCTTTGAGGGACCACTGGGATTTATGCAGCATGAAGGTGAGAAAACCTTATTTTTCAACTCAGAATGTCTAAAATAAGTAATGAGAAATCATGCAAAACTGTACAGTGATCAGTGTAATGGACCATTCAGTGCACACTACAGTTTCCAGGATTCTGATGCTATTCCTCAAAGCACATAATTAGTAAAATACAATTGGAGTGTGTCGCTTTTGGTTGAGCCAGTATGGCCCAGCTTTTGGAAAGAGGCCCCTGAAGCTGGTTGGATGTCTCTCTTTCCTTTACCACCCCACTGTGGTTGTTTTTTGTGTGAGGATTCCCCCACTGAATTGTCAGTGATAGGAGTCAGTAAAGACCTTTTGCTCTTCTTGCCTGCTGCATGAAAGTAAAAAGGGAGCTTGACCCTAAGTTTGAGAATTGTCTGTGAATTCACATCTCTTTGTTTTTCCCACCTCCTTGTTTTAAAATACTTATTAGTCTTCACGCTCTCCCTGCTTGGGAAAATCAGACTTTTGATATGGTTTTACAAAGGGTTTAATTGCCAATTGTCATAAATAGTTCCTATAACCCTTAGATGAAAAATGTGAGGGTCCTCACTTACTTGAGGCCTGTCATTCATGGATGCTGAGGGACATCCACCTGTTAGTGCTGACTCCTTCAACTAAGTGGTCAGCGAAGACAGGAATGACAGCAAGCCTTAAAGAAATAATATGAGTAATGAAGCACATGTATTAGCATCTCATGTGCTTCATATTGGTGGATATATTATATATTTAATAAAATCATGCTTGCTTAGTTGAAGACATGCAAGAAAAGATTAGATCATTTGCCTTCTCGTAAGGAGATGTTTTCTACTTCTAGCAATAGGATTTGAATACATGAGATAATTCTAGAATTATGGCATGTAATCTGTGACATTTCAACAGAGATACCATCGGACTTAGTCAGAGTTAAATAGTACATGTTATTACCATGTTTATTTTTGGACCACAGTCTTAATGCAAATCCCATATATGTGGTTATGCAAAATGAGCCAGACTCTGGTCATGATTACGCTGGTGTACACACAGAGTGATGCCACAGTTTCATAGAGGAAGGAATCTGATCCTGTAACACAGAGGGTTGCATGGTATTTCAATTAAGTAGTTGATGTTTTTCACCACAGAGTTAGAGGTGAGATATTAGTGTCTGAAGCAATTTTTGTACATTATTGACTTAAATTTGTAATGCTTTCTGAGATTTTTTTGTGGGTTATTGTGCAATCATGAAATGAAATAATTGTTAAAATATTTCTGTGAAAATCAAAATATGTTGTCACTGTTTTTCAGATTTTTTTGATGTCTTTTTAGCTGGCTGTATACAACATAAAAGTCTGTGTTACAGCCTTACTCAAAAAGAACAGTATTAGTTATTCCAAAGTCACAGAATATTTTGAGTTGGAAGAGACCCACAAGGATCATCTAGTCCAACTCTAAAGTCTTTAGCTAGTAAAAAAAATTCATTATTTACATAATATCAAATCTGTCGTCACCAAAATCATATCACAGAAAATGCATGCATATGAGAATAAGAAAACCTGGGTAAGTGCCTGGCTGAAGGAATGTGGAGCCATGTGGAGAAGAGTTTTCACAGAGATACAATCTGTGTGCCCCTTCCTTTCATTTGGTGGAAGTTTTCCATTGTTATAATTTCTCAGGAGTGCTGGTCTTTTTGAGTTATGGCAAAGAGGGAGCTTGCTTCAGACAAGCTTGGTGGTTCCTGTTATAAAGGGGTAAGATGTTGATTGTTCTAATTACCTTGTTAAAGAGCTGCCAGGACTTTAGAAGTTCTGAGTTATTTGTGTATGTGTCATTAAATTAACATATAATTACCAACACCCAAACCATCATTATTACATTTCCTGCCTTCCCACACTGAAAGCAGTGGACTTCTCTCCGTTCCTGTTGTATGTTTACTCTTTGTATTTCACTGAGAATTGGCTCCTTTCTCCCTCTCACCTCCCCTTCTTATTTATAACCCGTTTTCAGTTCTGGACTGAGTTTCATTCCAGTGCTCTGCAATTGTATTGTGTTTCATGGCACTGCAGAGGAACATTTATATTTTAGAAAAAACCCCCATGTTATTTCTAATGTATTGTACCACCCTCTCTCCTTTGTAAATGGAGCAGTATCTCTTTAAGTCATATGCATTGCATTGTCTGAAAGCATTTTCCCTCTCTTTGGATGTTACTCTATTTAATATTCTGTAAGTCATTAGAATCTATTTTTCTTACACAGTTTGCACTACTTTCGGATAGTCTCAGTTACTTTAGTCAATGTCTTCTGGAGCCAAAGAGAAAAAAAATGCACAGAACTCGTCAATTAGTTTTGTCTTCACCTTGCTAGTTAATAGTTAATACTTTGTGGTATGTTAAGAGAGTTTCTATAACGTGGCACTCTTAAGAACACTTTTTAAAAAGTAGTAATAAACTTCAGCCAACTTGTTATTTTTAAGTGAAACTTGCAGAGTTCTTCAGTTGAATCCATTCTCCTTGATAATTGTCTGGTCTTAACAACAAATATGTCACCAAAGTTAGTTACTCTTTAGCAAAAGGGTGAAAATCAAGTCACAATTTTATTTAATTGCTGTTAGCCTGTGAAAGAAATTGGAAAAATTAAAATCTGCAAAGACATGTTCCTTTGTAGATTATACAGCAAAGTAGGATGGGCTAGAGTTTGTCAGGTAACTGACTATTCAGAAATGAGAAGTTATTCTACATTTAGCTGCATTGCTTACTGTTTTCTTCATCATGGAAAAGAATAAAATGTGGTAACAATTTTCTGTGTTTGGACTGCTGCCGCACATAATTGGGAACAAGAGAGCTAAAGCTTTGATTTTGGTGAAATGCTTAGTCTGTGTGTTGGATTAAAGTGTGTGCAACAAATCACTCCAATTCTGTAATAATAATTTTTGAACACTATTTTTTTATTTTATTACTGTAATGTTATTACTTTTCAGTTACGGACTTCAAGAACTGGGTCAGTTGCAAGAACAAAATTGGCATGAAAATAGTTGTGTATTTGTTCTGGAAAATGGATTGCCAACATACTGTAGAAAATAGCCTGAATTGTTCTATACATCAAATGCAACAGATAACATTAGTCTCATTAGTCTCTTATTAGTAAGCTATTATTTAAAAGTCCTGTTCTTTAACAAGTATTCTAGGAAGACTAGATAATATTTGCTAGATAGACATGTTAAACAGATCATCTGTGCAGAAATGGATTTGTGAAGCAGCTTATGGAATGGAAAATAAATTTAGACTGAAGTGTGCCAGCAAGTCAATATATGAGAATAATTTGCAACAAGCAAAGGTGAGGAAGACATGCAGAAATGGGGTCATCAGATTCATGAATTAGAGGATAATATTCCTGGGGCTGGATTATATGAGGCGGTAACTAACTTTTGTATCAGACTAATACAGAATATAGAATTATGGTACCAGTGTTAGATATGCTTCCATGGATGTTTTTTACTCTTGTTAAAATAACGAGAGGCAACTTGGAGCTGTGATCTGTGCACAGCACAGCTGTAGTATTTTGAGACATTTCTGCTGCCAGATTTATATCCTGGCCAGAAACAGTGCCTGAGTGGTTGCACTCTGAGTCCCTATTTCCAGTGACATCTTAGCACTAGCCAGAGTTAAATCTCAGCAATTTGTAGCTCAGTGCTGCTCTGAAGCAGCTGGGAAATGGTCTTGCTAATATGTGAAGCCATCTCTGGCACTGGAAGGGAGCAGACAGAAGTGGCATGGTGATAATTTCTTCACATACCACATCTCAACCTACCAAACCTCATTGGTGAGAAGTGTCAGACATCATAGGAAATAAGTTTTAAAATATTTACGAAGTTTTGTTTTCTTTCCTTCTGAACACCCTCTGATATCTTTGCCATGTACTTTCCAATGATGACACATTGGGATCTGACTGGGGTGAGTAATGGTGTCTGGCTGGGGGGAGGAGAGGACAGGGAGTGCTTAACAGTGAGTAATTATTTAAGGAAATGGCCTGTGTGGAACAAAAAAAAAGTGTGTTGTGATTGGATGCATTTATCAGCTGGCCTTTCAGTGTCACCTGTGGACAGAGCATTATTGTGTCTGAGTTTTTTAATAGCTGGAAGTCAGTGCATGGAGCTAATGTGGGAATGTGTCATGTGTCTGGTCTTGATTCAATCCACGAATCGAGATGTGCAGCATACACTGTATTAGGGAAGATGGAGGCAAATAATAGTTATCCCATGGGTTTCTGAGCATGGTCATTCACTTTTATGACCAGCAGTTAAAATCCATAAAATCTCATGTGCAAAATATCCTTTGATTATAGCCTACCAGCAACTGAAAGGGACATTTTGCAAGTGAAGATGGATTTACAAGCTCACTGCCCTTCCCTTTTTCTCTTGTACTGTGACACACACAGGTTTGCACTAATCTTTTATGATGAATATGTCTGTAAAGCCTTCTGTTTGTTCTCTCTGTCCTTATCAGGAGATTTTAGTATGTCTAAAAAGACCTAGAATCACTTGGATTTTGAAATTGAGCCTGAAGTTACAAACCCTTGTGTTCTGTAACTCTCTGTCCTATGGTGATGCTTACTGCTCCAGTCAGCTTGGTCATGCTGTTCTCTTGTGTCAGTTCTGAGACTCTCTGCAATTCTTGGAACTTTAGTGCAAAAATTCTCATTTCAGGCACAGCACATCCTGCCTCCTGAAACGAGAAGCATTGTGTTTTTCGCCATCGTCTTCAAATGTATGGCTGCCTTCTCTGAAGAGAGTGGAATGATTGAAGTACTGTGAAACATAGTGATGGACACTGTGTTTTTCCATTGGCAGTAGAGTTGTTTCTATAGTGAGAAGTATGGTATGGTTTCCAGTCCTCTCAAAAAGCAGTTCTCAAAGAACTGAAGTTTTAAGGATTGGTGTTTCTTATCGTATCAGTGCTACAATTGTGTCACCACTTATTTCAGATGTTAGATCAGAATATCTGATCTATATTTCTTCCATTCCCAGTTTTTAAACTCAGGGAAAACGGATTTTTTTTCTGTACAAGCACACCTGAATTGGCTTAGGTAGATAGGATTATATGTGCATGTTTTTAGGATTCATTTAAGGTTCTTCATTCATGGCTCAGTGAAAATGATTTTTTAATACTTTGTATCCCTGTTCCAAACACATAATTTTCTTCATGTCATCCTCATATAATTTTATTGGTGACATTTGACTTGACACGTTCAGAATTCCCTTCTCCTTCCATTAATTTTCTCCATATGCAAGCATCCAGTCACTGGACTTTTTTGGAAACTCCTTTGGAAATCCCATGATCTGTTTTTCTAATCCTAATTGTACTTTACTTAAAAGCTGTATTTAACAGAAGGCCCCTCCCCCCATAACAGAGGTGTGATATCTTTTCTTATATGTAGCATTCTGAGCACCTGCCATTCAGGCAAGGGAAAAATGGAAGCTCTGTTTCTCATACTGTTCCTGCACCCAACTGCAGAGTGCTGCAATTTATTTATCCAGTATTTTTTTTTCTGCTTGTAACTGCTTAGTTACTAGTTCTCTCACCATTTAAAATCCTGGTTTGCACTTTAAGAATGCCATTGAAGAAAAGAATTGCTATCAAATTCTTTTTTATTTCCCCATTAGAAATACACATTTTGGATATTTGAGGAAAGCAGTTGAAATGTGCCTGAAGTCATGTACTGTGTTAAAAGGATTCTTCAGTTTGAAACTTAGACTGCCAACCTTTCAGCTTGCATTATTCTTTGGCTGTGTGAGATCAGTTTTGAAAAGAGTGTTCTGGGTACAACTGACTGGGATTCTGACTGGGATTCTCTTTTGATGGCTGGCTGAGCAGTGGCACAGGCCACCAAGTGCCACAGGTCCCACCTGGGCAGCACTGAGGGCTTTGCAGAGATAAAACTGTGTTTCACTTCCAATGTCCTGCTTTTATCCCTGGCTGGTAAAAACCCCACAACCAACCCTTCAAACAGCAGAAAGAAAAATACTGCCCAGCAGGAAAGGAAGTTGTAATAAAGATCAGCTTTAAGATACTTCACTTGCCTTTGAGCCCTTTCTGACCTTTCTTTCATAATTTCTGTGATAATGGAATATTCCTTTCTTTCCCTTTCCTGCTGTACTAAAGAGAGGGGAAGTTACCAGTTTGTGTTGCTGAGGATGGTTTCAGTTGCACAGCAGTCTTGGCTGGATTTAGGGGTTCATGCCGATTTTCCCCACGTGAGGTGCTAAGAGCTTGGAGGAATGATTCCTCCCTCCAGGCAATGGTCTGGATGTGCAGCCCCAGGTCTCGTGGGAGCTGTGCATGCTATGTGAGGAGAACTGGAAAAACAGCACTCATTTTATTGTAATCCATTTTTCCTTCATGGCAAGAGAGGGCATTTTCCTGTTTTCAGCAGTGAGATCTTGATCCTGATCATGCTGGCTTGCTACAGTCTCATCCTTGGACCTTTGCACCCATTCCATTTCCATTTATTTTAACAGAGGGCTGTCAACCTTCCCAACAGGTGGTTATCAGTTTTCAAAATCAGACCATTACTTTGAAACATCAAGAACTCTTTATTGGAGATTTATAGTGCATCTTGGAGGAAAGAGGGACCAGAATTTCCTCCAGCATCCTTGCAGTAGCATAATTGTTTCATTCAGGTTCCATTAGTTCACAATGTTTTTAACCTTTATTTTTACATTAAAAACTATATTGTACTTGAAGCCAAGCAGAGGTTGGCTTGAGATGTGTATCTGGTGTCAGAAGTCTTGCATTATCCTGGTGCTTGGAGTCTCTTCGGTGCTGTCCAGAATTACTTGGAACAATTATCGTTATTTATTGCTGTGCTTGGTTTTGATCAAAGCCTGCCAGGACTACATATTTCAGCAGCCTGTCTGGTGCTTTTAGGAACATAAAGGATCTTTTGAGAAGATAACTAAAATTATTTGATGGTTGTGGCTGAAACAGGAACAAGTTCTAGATCAAAATGTAACTTGATTCTTTCCTGTGGAATTAATAAGCTAAATTGTTGCATGCTGTAAACCAATGTCATTCTATTCCCTCTTTTTGACAATATTATAACTTAATATCTTAATGTAGTTTTACAGTTTCTACTGTCTTTTCAGTTGTCTGAGGCTCCCTGTGGAATTATTCCTTATCCAAATAGCTAAGAAATATGTGAAGAAGCAGATAAAGTTGTTAGATAACTTATGACTATAACATTATGACTAATGCCTTACTGAAGGCTGCTTGCATGTGCTGAAATTTGCATTAGATTTGAATTACCAGTTGCACATCTTTAAAAAATCGTTTTACTAAAGTAATTTCAAGTCTCAACATTCTTCAGTTAAAACGAAATTACCTCTGGGAAAAAAAACCCAAACAAATTGTGTAATAGCTTTCCTGGCTATATTTTCCCTTTTTCTATCTATTCAACTCCTGACTGATCACTGGTACCTTGTGTTTCAGCTTTACTTATTGAAGTAGTTTGAATAATCACATATCACATGAATGTTTAAGGAAAGTTTGTTGCTGCAAAATAAATATTCCGGTTTTAAGCTCATATCCCAAGTCTCTTTCAATTGATGTGTTAGTAGAATCCCATTTCCTTCTTGTAGACCTTTATCTTGTCAAAAAATCCTAAACTCACTATTAAGAATGCTTTGATTTTAAAGCTCTATTTACTCAGCCTATTTATTCTGTATAAAAAAAAATGTTCTTGACATGTGGATTTCTCTGTGGCCTTAGGTTGATGTGTACATCCAAACCATCTTTTTCTTATGCATTTTCTGACATTTAGAATTTTCTGGTAAGAACAAAAAGAAAATCTTCCTTGTGAAAAAGTGACAGTTTGAGAAAACAGAAGGAAAACTGTACTCAGCAGAAAACTGAGTATTAAGAATAAAATTTATCAAGGCAAAAGATTAGGTGAAAGTAGTCTGTAATTCTCTATTCTAAAGTCTTATGAACTTGAATAGTAACAAATAGGAGCTGGACTTGCTTGGTTTTGAGTGCATATTTGACCTACTTCATGCACTTTGAGTGCATATTTGACCTACTTCAAGATTTGCGTGATTATGAAGTTAACTTCATGGGGTTCACCGTATTTCTAAGACATATTAGCCACTGCTAAGTCATTTATAGCTTGAAAGCAGACAATTGTAAATGCTGATCCATTCATATCCTACCATAAAGTACAAGATGGGTTATTCAGTGCTGTACGATGCTGCCACAGAGAACAAAATGACTCCTTTTCAAACCGTCTATATATAAACGGCAGAGGGACAATCTACAATGAGGGATTTCATTCTGAGGAGGTGCACTGAAGATTTCCTGTCGCCACCACAAAACTGTGGTGTTTCCAAAGAAATTGTCATCTGTTGCTTTAATATTAGAAGTTACACTCTGAGGAGTTTTGCACAGAGTAAAATATGAGTTCTCATGTTGGTCAAGGATGAAGAATCGATCTGGGAAATTAATTTTTTTAATTGATAGGTATAATTGATCATGACCTATTTGTATTCATTTCTGTGTTGAAGGAATAAGATTAAGCTGGTAATACTTGGTTTTGTACTACATGGTCAAAAGCTGCATGTCTAGAATGAGAAAGAAGGCAATGGCAGTTTTGACAAAAGCAAAACAAGCCTGTCAAACTGGGAAAATAAAGCAGTCACAAAAATGCTTTAAAATAGGGAAAAACTTGATAGAAGTTGTAGTGTAGAAAATTAATATGGGAAATGAAGGGACCCACTAAGAAATACCAGGCCAAAGAAAGTTATGATGATGACAAGGAATTAAGTAATCAAAGGCAAGGGAGATGTTGTCAGACATTCTGACCCATTTCATGATGAGGCTGATGGAATTGCTAGAGAAGGGAAGGGAGAACTGTACAGTAAATGTAGCTGTACTGGTTGGAGGGGATAGGAAAGGAATTTTATATTTGTAATCTGAGAGCCTTTAAGGATGAAAGTAATTAGCAGGATTTGCATTTACATATTTTTATACAGCTAGTTCAACTAACCAGGAAGCCTGAAAATAGCTAGCTAATTGGTTCTCATATCATGCAGGTTAGTTCTCCATAAATCTGGAAATATAGAGGCTTAAAGAAGATTGTTGTTGTTCTAGTATTTTAAAAGGAAAAGAGATGATCTGAGTGATTATAGAAGTGTTAAACAGAGAAAATATAGAATGGCAGTTATAGGAAGTAATACGTAATTAATGAAGAATAAATGATATTTATTGTCATTTAGTATAAGTTTTTTGGAGATAGGTCCTTCAGAGTAACTTGATATCCTTTCTGAGATCATCATGTTTAATTGATGAAGACAACAGTAGCAATACAGCACTATTGTGTGGCTTACAGGACTTCTGTAAGCTATTTTATTAATTAGATCAGAATGACTTGATTAATTATCAGAATTATAGGATGTGGACACAGCATCCCTAGATTGGCATGAAGGTGGAGCAGATGGGGAAGGCATCCATTCTCACGTCTGCCTTATTTCACACTTTCTAACAATGGCTTACTGAAAACATATTATTTTTAAAAGAAGTTTGAAAGTGGCATGAAAATTGGAGGAATTTATAATGTTATGAGTCTGAGGCAGTGTGGATTACTTAGTGACTTTGGCTGAGGCACCTGGTAACTACTTCAGTACAAACAAACATCAGGTTCATAATTTGCTGGCTATGCTTACAGGATGCTGGACTCTGTCTTGGTGCACCATGACAAAAAAAGCATTTTAGAGTTGCTTGTGAAAAATTGACTGGAGTGTGCACCCTGGATGTTCAGGAGACAGCAGGAGTTGGCAATACCACTGTTTGTTTTTTGCCCTCGGAGGATGGAACAAAATGAAGCCTACTAGTATTTCATTAATATCTTAGTTTAATTCTGTCTGTTGGCTAAGTGATTTGTCCTACCATAAACAAATCCAAGCAGATGTGTTCCACATGCCCTCCGTTCAGCTGTAGGCAAAGCTTACCCGTGTGTCTGGTGCAGCGTATGCCTGAGTAACAGTGCAAATTGTCCTCAAAAAACTTCCTGCAATCTCTTCTCTTCCCTTGAGCCTCATTTGAGAACAACACTTGTGAAAATAAACATATCCTAACTCTTTTATCAGTATTCTTTTAATTAATGCACTGAATATTTAAAGCAACTGATGAAAAGACCCCTGAAAGAGTATTATGAGTGATTAAACCAAGCAGCAAAGGGGACCTCCAGGATCTTAATTTTATAATAGTCCTGGTAAAATAGTCACAATTTATATTATCAGTGGATTTGAATGAAAGAAACAAAAAATCCTCTGCAGAACACTGCTGAGTAAAATTGTTGGGTCGGTGGGCAATTTGTATGAAAAAGACTTGCCTAGACGTGCTGTTGTTTTGCTTTATTATGAGTTTTGTTGTGTATTTTTATTGTGATGCTAATTCGGCTTCCTGTGTTTGGCTCAGATTACAGGACCGGCCCTTGCTTCACTTTGGTGACCAACCAGATGTGCCAGGGGCAGCTCAGTGGAATAGTCTGCACAAAAACCCTCTGCTGTGCCACTGTGGGGAGGGCGTGGGGCCACCCCTGCGAAATGTGTCCTGCCCAGCCCCATCCCTGCCGCCGGGGCTTCATTCCAAACATCCGAACGGGGGCCTGTCAAGGTAAGTTACCAGCAAAGCCTCCCCCAAAGCTGCTGAAATTGTTACTGGATTAATCTTAATTGAGTTACACTGCTGTGAATAACCTGTCCTAAGCCATTCTCAGCTATATGTGTGAAGAATGGAAAAACACTGTCAGATGCATTACTTCATGATTCAGTGAGTGTCTGCTGTTCAACTGAGTGCATTAGTAACTTGGGTCATGTGAGAGCAGCCAGCATCTTAATGAATTTCTCACTGCCAGCAGCCCTTTCCCTTGGTTCTGTAATCGTGTTTTTCTGAGTGTACCACTCCATCACTCTGTGGAGGAATTTGTTCTGTTGCAGAAAGCACTCAGAACATGCAAAAATCAATCTGTGGCAATGCTGCTCCATTTATCCGGTGTGGGATTTTTTAGCTAAAAGATGTGGATTTTGAATTCATCTTAGGTGTCTTATCTCTAGAGCTACACTGCTTTGACCTAGAGAAAAGTGCCTGTCGTGCCATTTGAAATGCCCTATTATACATTTTGTATAATTTTGGAAATGCATTTGCATTTGTTTCAAATTGTAAAATCCACCCAGATGTTGCTTACTTCTTTCAGAGCATGCCTTACCATAGAAAGTCCTTACACTGCTTTTGGCTTTTATTCTAATACTTCCAGCTGTATAAATTCTTTTATTGTCTGGATGTCTGGCAGGAAACAGGAGAAAGTTAACAGGGGCAACTATGTATTAAACCGATGTGGATTATACGTTCCCAGGACCATATCTTTGGAGCCAGTTTATTTCAATCTGTCTAACATTTTCTAATAAGTTACAATATTTTTGAAAATAGGGGAGATAAAGATTATAAATCTATGAGTTATTTTGTATAACCATGAAATTCCTATGAAGGACTTCAAGGCATTCCATTGCATTAAAAATGTAGATACTTTCTGTCACAAGCCAAGTCCTGGTTGGTGCCTGCAGACAGACATTGTGAACTTCGAGATGGACATGGTTGTGTGTGCTGCATGATCTGCCCATATTTTGACCTCAGTGATTCTGTTCCCCCTCTCACTGTAAAGGTCAGGACTAAATTGTGCAGAAATCTGTGGACTGAGGTTCTGGACACTTTTGAAAACTTGTGTACATAAATATGTGGCCCACACCCCTGAATTTATGCCACACCTAGTTATATCCCAATTGTTTGTGTCATGGGAAAGCTGTAGTGACCTCTCCAATGGGTTTTGTGCAGTTTGGAATAAGGATACTTCTGCTTACTGCACATTTCTTAGCAAGCAGCTACATTGATGCTAATCTGCATGTGGTGCCAACACAGTTTTGGCCCTGAATGTTTGACTTGTATTTTCCAGTTTTTTCTTCTCAAGTATTGTGTTCATAATTTCAACAGATCTGTTATGGGATCATATATTAGCTTTATTTTTCATGCAATTGTACTAAATCAAATCCTTTTGAAATCAGAGAACTTCCATTTAGACTGGAGACATTTCAGGGATTTCACATCCATATTCAATCTAAATAAAGGAAAGCAGGTTAAACAAAATCCAGGTTCTCTGAAGAGAAAAAGAAATCCTTGTTATTGTGTGGAGAAGTCAGAAAAAATAAAACAAAAGGGAGGGCACGTTTATTTTCAAAAGTAAATAGAATATCACTGCTCAAAGTCTGACTTTGACCGAAAGTTAAATTAATATCACAGCTGAGATTTTTAAAGATACAAAGGAGAAAAATGAAAGCCAAAAGGTGGGATTTTGAAACAGACATTGTGACTCAGAAGTACAACTTCTATTTTTTTTAATTTTTGAGTTTTTTTTTAAATCAGTACTGTGCCATGAAGTCTGACTGATTGCTGTTATTAAAGCACAGCACAATGCTGTAGCTTGAGTCCCAGCAGCAATGTGGCTCTCATGGTGCTGAGGCTGTGCTGGTTCTGTGGCCTCCCAGCACAGCTCTTCCCTCGGGCACAGCTCTTCTCTGCCTCTGCTGCTGCACCCCCTGACCTGCCTCAGTCTGCCCTGGGATCTTTACATAACAGTTTACCATGTGGTACAGATATGCCCCTTGGCATTCCTGAAACTTCCTACTCCCAGGAAAATTGCCTCTTGGCCTTTTGTACAGACGTAATACTTCGCTTTTCAGAGTGCAAGGCACATTACAGCTGGCTCTCTGGGATTTTTAAAAGGAGATTTGAAGGCATCATCTCCAGCCCAGTGCGAAGCCCAAGAACTCAAGCAACCAGGTTTTGTCAGCAGCAACTGGTTCTCCTGGGGAGCTGGGGGAAGCACAGGAATTTGGATCAGAGAGTGGAGTGCTTGGTGCTCCTGAGGGATCTCCTGAGCAGCAGAGACAGGGCAGCCCCTGGGGACTGTGAGCCAGACTTCCTGAGTCTCCTATTGCAATCCACTCCTCCTCCTCCTTTAGCCTCTTCTCTGTAGCTGTTATTAAGCTGTGACAACACTTCTGCAGCTAAGTGACGGCACACATGTTGTTGTGCTAAAATAGCTGTGAGGCCAGAAACTGGGGCCTCTTGAAAATATTTGTTGTGAGCCTACTACCTAGCCTGTGATACCATCTTTGTTGTTTCATTTTCTTCAGTGAAAAAATCAAAAGCAAAAAGAGAAAAATAAAAGGGAAAAAAGCCCTCCAAACTGATGTATGTCTGAGCAGGTCATTAATAATTCCTCTTGAGACATTAATTATGGCTATGAAACTTCTTGAGTCAAATCCTAACCGCAGTCTAAGGTCATTGGTGCTGATCTTCC
Source organism: Pseudopipra pipra (assembly GCF_036250125.1). Taxonomy (NCBI): domain Eukaryota; kingdom Metazoa; phylum Chordata; class Aves; order Passeriformes; family Pipridae; genus Pseudopipra; species Pseudopipra pipra. Next base: position 10,511,955 of record NC_087560.1, on the reverse strand, counting down.
TGGAGTGATGAGTTATTAATTTCCATCAATAATGACTCTGCAGTTCTTCGTGCTCTCCATGAGGCCCCTTCCATGCACACCCTACTCCTCTGCACTGGTGGCCTAAGCACTGGATGGAGGTGCCAAGATTTCGGAAGGGGCAAGTGATTTTGGGTGCCCAGCTTCAGACACTTCAAAGGAATTTGAGTTCTGGCTGGCTGTGTTCTCTGCACACCATTCCCCAGATGTTTTAGAAAAACAAAGCAATAGCAGTTAGATATTTAATGTCTGTAACAATAATAACCATGTGATTTCTTGCAGAAAATATTTAGAGTACTGTACTTAATCATACTTCGCATAGAGTAACTACAAAATTAGTGTCTGTCTTCACAAGCAAGTATCATAATATTATGATGGGTGAAGAATGGATTTAGGCATATTTACTTTAATTTCTGTGTAGACAAATTATTATGACTGTTCTTGAGAAATGAAAGTGGATGTTTTTTCCTTTTTTATATGATAGATGTGGATGAATGCCAAGCCATCCCTGGGATCTGTCAAGGGGGAAATTGCATTAATACTGTTGGATCTTTTGAGTGCAAATGCCCAGCTGGACACAAGTTTAATGAAGTGACACAAAAATGTGATGGTAAGAACTTCTAGAACTTTCTTCTGAAAGTAAAAGGGGAGAGTCTTCTTTTGGGGACTGATTTTGTTTAATAGATTGTAACAAACTTTTCAGTCTCTTTTGCCATGAGTATGCAAAAGCATTATTCACTAAAAATAAAAATAGTGATGCTTTCTCCTAAGCTTAAATATTGGCCCTGCAGCTTTTTACAGCCTTTTTGTAATGTAACATTTCACAGACTTAAAGGTATATCTTAACATTAAACATTAAAACTAAAAATACTTTTCAGCTGATATATTGCTTTAGAAATACTTGAGGCACCTGTTTCTTTGTGGATCTTTTAACCAAAGAGTGTATATTACTGGAAGGTTCAACACATTCCTACCTGCTCAGCTAATTTAATCTTACTTATTTAATATAAGTGAGAGTTTGACACTGATGAGTGAAGACTGCAGGACTGTGCTCTAAACTCACCCTTACAGCTGCAGATGTCACAGAAGGACGAACATTTTATCTTTACTTATTGGTCATCCTAATTTGACAGTACAGCAGGTGCTAGATAATAGTGTGGAAATTTACAGTGTGTGATTATGGAATCTTGCTAATTTTTGACTGTGATTTGATAGTGTTTTTTTTTTCTAATATAATAATCAAGCATAGATGTCTCCCTTGCTTTAAGAGAATTTTGAAGACCTATGGAACATAGCACTAGAATGTGTCAGTTGCACATTATTGATTCATATTTACAGTGAAGTCCATATATTGTTTAAACTCTTGCAACTGATTCTACTTTCAGTCATTAGACAAAAATTAAATGAAAAAAAACAACCAACAACAAAAGAACAAAAAACCCCAAACAGCCACCAGCTCCAGAGCTTGTACTTGGTAACAGTTAAGGGACTGGACCCAAGAACCTGGTGTGGCTTGCTTTGCTCCCAAATGCTGCCACAAATTTCCCACCCCATTTGTGAAATCCCTTTGGAGTGATTGCCTGGCTGCAAAGATTGGATGAATTTTTCCTTCTTTAATGTCATACGTGTAGATTTTTGAACCTCAACAGACAGAGTTACTTTCAGTGCATCTTCATATTGTAGGTACCAAACAATTTTAGTTAAAGCTGTGTAGGTATAAATACAATTCAAAGAATTCAAAGTAGCACCTTTATACCAGTGTCATGAAATATGATAGAGATTCAACATTAAGAGTGTGATCATGAAACAGCAGAATATCCATTCCAGTATTTTAATTTATCTTTTGAGTTTTATACGGCAATATAAGACAAGGTGTTTGTTTTCTAGTAATTAACTATAATTAATTCTTATACTTAATAAATAACATTTGATCGTGTGCTTGGTTTAACTTTCTATCCAGCAAGAAGTACTTCTGGCAGCTATAACATGTCCTTGGTCACTGATCTAGTACAACTGGGAGCTACCTGCTGAATTACCAGTACTGTTTTTTCAGGGGGTCCCCGTTAAAGTGGGATCATGATAGCAATCGTCAGGTACAGAGAGATGATGAACAAGATGGGAAATGGGGTGGGTTGGCTGAGGTTCTCTTTATTAGCATAGCTGCTGGAAACCTTATTTCGTTGCTTCATATAACTATTCCTCTTCCATTTGCATTAATTCTGAGGTAAATACGTTTTCTGTGGTGACTAGGGGGGAGTAATTTTTCCTGGAGTGACATTTAAGTCTGCGAGTACATCAAGTAAACTTACCTTTATAAAACTTGCATGCTTAACAACAGCAATGTTGCTTATATGAATGTCAACACTGGTATAAATAGTGAAATACTGTTTGGGTTAGGCTCAACCCTAAAATAAAGAGTGATGATTTTGCTTTTAAAAAGGTCGGATGCTATATAAACAGTGGCAACACTGACTTTAAGATAAACATTGGTGAATTTGAGTCAGAAAATGCTTGAATCTGATCCATTAACGACTGCATTTTTCTCTGTTAATTAAGGGCTTTATTCAGACCAAAATTCAATTTCCACATTTTTTGTCACTGAGACTTTTGGGACTCCTGTGGAGTATAATCGTGGAGCAGAAGCCAGAAGTCTCTTAGCAGTGCTCCCAGGGCACTCGGACTTGAGGCTTTGGCAACACCCTGGAAGTAGCACTGAACAAAAAGTCACACCCCTCTCACACACCCAAGTGAGGAATGTGACCCACATCAGGACAGCTGGCAAAATGCTGGACAAGAATGTGTGCAGAGGGGGCCCAAAGCCTTGCACACTTTGGATGGGTCAGTCTGCAAAGTTTGATTACCTGTGTGCCATCCCAGCCCTCTACTACTTTCCTGCAAAGGCAAGGAGGCACAAAGGTATTAGAGCATCCTGTGCCTTACCCCGGAGAAAGAAAATGTTAGTTTTTGTATCACTGAGTTTTTGTATTACTGTCTTCACAGGAGAAGTAGAGCAGAAATCCTGTCTACTTGCTCAAACACTCGTTAATGGTCCTGTGGGACTTTGGGTGTTCCTCCATCTGTTGGGGCCAAATTCCAATTTAGGCGTTACATTAAATTCCTTCAATCGTTTTTGATGACTATGGTGTTATTCACTCCTTGCCTTGGTGTGCTGGGTGGTGTTGCAGTATTTCATCTCAGAAATTTTTGTGGTTGGTGAAATCATTATTACAGCCATGTGTCTATCTGTTCTTGGATCTCTGGAGAGAGGTTGGGTAGAGTCCTGTGATGCCATTATTTCTAGCTGGATGCTCTCTGTCAGGAGAGCAACTGGGTGATTTTAATGGCTGTGACAGGCAGTTTTCATGGATCACTCCAGAGAATAACCTCCCTTTCTGCCCTGCTTAGCTGACCCTTCTTGTAGGTACTGTGGAATAGAGCAAGCTGTTTTTTAAGCTCAGCAGAACTCCAGGTCCCTACAAGATGAGAGCAGTGCTAATTAGATACAGCTGCATTTTTAAGACTAGAAACCAAAGGGAAAGTAACTACACATCACAGGCGAGCTACTGGTGGTAATTAAGGAGCAATTGGGGCTGACATAGGTTGTTGTTCACATAGCTGTAGATAATATAAACTAGCTGTGGAAGAAACCCTTCAAGTTCCCTCTGTTCCTGTGTGCAGCTATGATGAGGTGTAGGAAGGTATTTGTTAGGTTTTTTTCCTGCACACTTTGAAATTTTTTCTGCATTGTAGCTGTGATGATGATTTAGTATATGGATTGAGATTTGTTAGTGAAGACAATAATGGAAATTTTATTTTAAAATCACTGACAAAATATAAGGGGAATTGTGGACATTGCCTGACTTCTGCAGTAGATATTTCAGTACTGTCTAGAAACCTCTTGAAACTTCAGAACTTGTGAGTGTAATTTGACTTAATGAAGAAAGCTAGGAAAGGTGATTTTTGTTGCCTGCAGTCATCCTGCTCTGAGCTATAATCCTGTCAGATTAGTTAAACAATACCTAGCTGCTCAATGCTTTTATATGAGGGATTTCCAAGACAAAAACCAAGTGCAGTGAGAAGGAAGGGCCATTCAGTAAGTGCTGCACTTCCCTTTGAGTCTGTACTGAACTGGTGCCTCAGTATGTTACCAGGAGACTGTTGTGCTGCTGGAGATAACGTTAAGATCCTGATCACTATGGTCATTGCACAGTTTATTCTATGGTCCCAACAGACTTTTCTTAATTCTAGTATGTAGAATTCAAACTGAAGGGGTTACACTTTACTTACAGTTAGTAAATATCCTCTGCAGTTTAAGATTTTCATCCATCATTATTTAACAGTAAAACAAAGTCTTTGGCTTTTAGCAATTTACAGATACAAGATTTTCTTTGGTTCTGTTTCATTTCTGTTTATAAGATGCTTAACAGAAGATGCTGATTCAAAACTGCTGATTATGCCCTTAGTGTGTAAGTTAGGAGGGGTCTCAGACCACATTGAATTTGATCATTAACACTAATTACAAAATAGCTATTCTTGTGCCAGAACTAATTTAGCTAACTTTCCCCTGCATCTTTTTTTGCCTTGAAGATATTGATGAATGCAGCACCATTCCTGGAATCTGTGATGGAGGAGAATGTTCAAACACAGTAAGCAGTTACTTCTGCAAGTGTCCTCCAGGGTTTTATACAGCTCCTGATGGCTTAAAATGCATAGGTGAGTACAATCCTTTAAGCAATAGGTGTTACAAACATTCCTGAATATCTAAAATGGCTAACAGTGTACCAGAAACGTATTTCAACTTGCAATCTTGAAATCCTTCTACACAGAAATACATCATGTGCCTGTATATATATTCTGAAGTGAGTTTTCCATTTGCAGAATGTTTCTTCTTTCCCCATTCGTTGTGACCTTCCCTTTCATTTTTATTACTGCATTTTTTCTGTTATGCCATATTTATTGCCTTAGAACTTGTTTAACCCATCCCCTTGAAATTATTGCTCTCCTGTTTGTCTTTGATGTAGTCCGTGTTATATTCAGCAATCACTTAGAAAAGCAAATTTGCATTCCAACAGTTACAATCCTAATACAGGTATTTTTCATTAAAGGAAGTAGTGTGATAAACTGGGTATGGGACATTTGTATGTGGTTTCATGATGTTGATGATTTGGCAGGGCTGTTCTCTCAGGATTTCACTGTGGCAGAGCTGAACCTGTCTTCCAACACTGGTGAGACCAGGCACCAATAAACTATGTGAATTAACGCAATGCCACAGCCATGAAAGAACAGTGTTAGCAGTTATTCCTTCTGGGAAGCAAGCAGCCTGCTCTGAGGCAGGTCTAGTGTTCAGTTAATTTATTTATTTCTCATTTTCGTGCAGGAATTTCTTTTTTCAATGCCAGTTCTGAATTTTGGGCAAAAATCAAATTAAAGGTTTATTTCCTCAGTTTTAACTTGCTTACCTTAAAGGCTCATAGGCAGTGCCAGCACTGGGGTTCAAGAAAACATCCTGTGTTTAGTACCTTTGATAGAAAATAATTTTGGAAAAAAATTGAAAAAAATCCCGAACTGTGCAGAATTCAGTACCAAATTATATTAACCTGCCCAAGAGATCTGGAAACAGTTTGGGTTATGATTCATTTTGAATGGTGCCATTCAATTTCTACAGGTTGTAAGTAATGAACAGTATTTCTTCCATCATCAAGAACAGCATTTTTCTAGATTTGATCCGTACTCTGCACTTAAAATGTCAGTGGGATTTGCTTTTATTGCTTCAGATTAATAACTACTAAATGACTATGGATCATTAAATCATTGATTGATCCCTGCACTTAATATTTATAAAGGAGACTCGCTTTTCTGTAACAAAAAATTTCTAGAGATGCACAACTTGCATTTGCTTTTTGCTTTTTATAGTCACCACTCAGTCAGAACTACCCAGCATTCACACCCATATTCCTGCATTTTTCCAGCATTTTTTACCCCCTGTATTTGTAGGCTGAAGTAGTTCAGCTAAAGAATTGGGGACTTAAATGATGACAAGATGTGATAAATAATATGCCAGACTATGAGCCATCATTAACATTTTGGCTTTGTGTCTAAGGCAAAACGTGCTAAATGGGAAGCACTATTAATTATCTGCAGATATTTTGGATTCATGTCTAATATGCAGGCTGCATACTTGCCATATTCATGAGAACAGAGCCCAAATCTTCAGTAGTGTTGGGCAAAGCATGTAATCTTGTTTTAATTACAAAATGCCTGTCTTAAGTGAAAAGTGTTAGCTGAACGTGTCTGTTCTGTTTGAGAGGAGGAAGTGCTTCTGAGAAATGTATCCCTTCTGGGACTCAAACTGAGCAGCACTGGGGCCAAACATCCAAAGGGAGAGCTGGGAGTTCCATTATTACAAACCTTAGAAATTAGAATAGACAAAGCAAAGATAATATCTCCTAGAGCTGAAGAGCAGAAACAAGAGTGGGGCATCTCAACCCGAGTACACAAAGAATGCTGTGAAGAAAGCTGCCCATACTTCCAGCTGGCATAAATTTGTTTGGTCTGTGTTACTTTTTGATGGCCTTTTTAAATATTTTTTTTAAGAGACAATTTTTTCTTGAAAGTTATTCTCACACTGATTTTTTGCCTTTTCAAAAGACTATGTTTTTAGTAAAAATAATAAAATATTAAAAATGAAACAGTGAAAATATTGTTTCCTGCTGTTCTTTTGCCCATATTTGTATGTTTTACCATTTGGAATAGAAAATGAAAATGAAAGAGGGGAAAAAAGGAAGTAAAAATAACCACATTATGCATATGGAAAGATTTTATATTTTTCTTACAACCTTACTGTCTTTTTATGAAAATGATGTGGCTTTTGGGCACACTCTTACACCTGTAAGTAGACAAAGATGTTTGCTGTGTGCTTCCCTCTTCCTGGTACATTGTGTGCTTGCACAGATCCCATGTAGATTCTTTTTCCACTTTTTCCCATTGCTGCTTTTAAATGTTACAAAACTTGGTGCTGACCAAAGCTGAGAAAGATGAATTACAGAGGATGATGATGGGGTCTGTTAGATTACTTCCTTCCTTGCCATCCACTCCATCATCACACCAAGCATCTGAATCTCTCTCCAGGTGTACTGGAGGACAGTTTCCTTTCCACTAACAATTTGCATCAGAGCTTTATTTGATTTTTAAAAGGGTGGATGAAGGAGTAAATGTTTGTGGCAGTTTTGCTGGGTACCAGGAGAAAATGGAGGACCAGTAATAGAACAGAGTAGATTTTTTTTTTCCTCTGTTATCTATCTATTATCATCATAAGATAATATGAGTGACCTAACTAAAGTTTGGAAACAAAGACCAACTGACTTTTTTAGCTATACTGTCAGTAATATCCATGTTCAGGGTTCCAGTTAACAAAAAGCAGAATCATCACAGACTCTCCCAACATATCACTATATGTCAATTGCCTCAAAAATAGTAAGAAATTTCCTTGCTTTCTTTTATAACCTCTTGAATAGCTAGTAAATTCTGGAAAGCACTGGTAATAGACAGATGAATCCACCATGCTCTGGATAATTGAGGTACTGTTTCTTTAGGAAATGATGTCTGCTGTTGTAAGATTATGTGTGCAACTTTTTCCACTACATTTTGACAGCAAATATTTGTATATGTTAGAAACAAACTTGGTCTGGTTTATCATGCAGCATCAAATCACATCACAGCTTATACTGAGTTTGACATGATGTGACATATTGTGAAACAATTCCTCAAAGCTTGAGATGGTATCACAAGATTATTTTTTATGATTTTTTTTTCTTCCATCCGCATTTTCTCTTCCTTTGCTAAGCTGGAGGATCTCTATGCAGTGTTGTTAGAGCTGAGTATATAAAATCTGAGTACAGGATGTTCTTTGCACAGCACGTGCTTATCCTTTTCAGACAGGAAGCCAGCACATCTCCATAAACACTGTGATGGCACCAGTTAAAGCTGTATTGCTCTTTCCTGCCTGCAAGCCTATATCTTGTCAAATCACTACATACTTCAGCTGGGGAAGCCATGACTAATGAAAAATGAAGTAATGCCTTGAGAGCTGTGATGCTGTGAATTTATTGCTGTACTTCAGTGGCTTTCAAATCAAGGCTTAGACAGAACTGATCTGGTACTATCTTTAAAAGACATGACACTGCAATTTTTCTTTAGGGACACAGTCTTATTATGTACTGAATATATGCTTCTATTGTATTTTTGCCTCCATTAATTCATTCCTGTTCCTAATTTCACTGCAGCTTTCTCACAGGAGGTGTTACACCTGAATCCAAAGCAGCCCAAATATTATCTAGGTTTTTCTGTTTTTCTGCCTTTTGTTTTCTGGTGGTTGTAACCTTGTAAGGGCTGTGTCATTGATAATGTAAATCTGTCAAGAAAAATGGGGCATTTCCCTTTTGTGAAAGTCCCATTCCTCACTGGATGATTACATATATCCGTTCCTTTCTCTCGGCAGACGTGCGTCCTGGATTCTGCTTCTCCACCCTGAGCAACGGGCGCTGTGGGAATCAGCTCCCCCAGCCCATGTCCAAGATGCAGTGTTGCTGTGACAGCGGCCGCTGCTGGTCCTCCAGTCCAGCCAGTGCTCCCGAAATGTGCCCCATCAGATCCACCGGTAAGAATCCACCTGAGTTCCTGGGAGTGTTGCTGAATGCTGACTGTCTTTTAGCAGTAATGTTTTCATTAAAGAGTGCACAGAATGGTTGAGGCTGAGGGGCACCTTGGCAGGTTGTTCAGTCCAACCCACCCTGCTCAAGCAAAGCCTCCTATGGCAGGTTACTCAGGACCCCCAGGAGGCTACACCAAGCAGACAGAAACAATTACTTGTTGCTAATTCATATTTTGTGACCAAGTTATTCTGACCTTACCTAGTTCAGATTTTGTTTTCAACATCCTCTTCATGATCAAGTTACTTGCTCTAGAGCCTTCTAATAGGTCCCTATTCCCTCTACGGTTTCATTCTCCTTAGGAAACTGTTTTTTCCTTCCTCATGACAAGCTTTCTGAGGTGCCATATATTTCCTGAAATTTGACACAGAACGTTGCTTCTGTCTGCTACCAAAATGTGCTTTACTTTGTTGCCTCCCTGTGTGTTGAGATCCCCAGATATCGTGCGACTTGAACTGAGGGAAGATGATGAGCAGATTGTGAAACTCAGCGTGAGGGAGTGGAGGGAAGATGTTTTTGACACTGTTTAGGACTGGAGACCTAATGAAATGCTTTAGAAAAGGAAAATACAAGGAATTTCAGCATGGGAGGGAGGTCAAGAGAGGTGCCGAGTTTAGGGAGGAATAGGGATTGTAATACTATAGCAGTGTAACTCAGACATTGTCAGAGCTCATATATGGGAGTCTTTATTATTCTTGTTTTTAATCCTTTGAGTGCAACTGCATAGTACTAGAGCAGAAATCTACAGTCAGAATTCTTGGAAGCCTTTCTGTTTCTGTCACTGCCTTATTAATAATATTTAAACATGTTGAAATTTCAAAACTGGCTAGAATAATGCTGAAAAAATAGTGTAATCTATTGATAATCACGTGAAATAGGAAGACAAGGAGAAAGCTTTTAGTCTTAACACAGTTCCTTGTTTTCTTTACATACTTTCTAATTATTCGTATCTAACTGGTGAATAAACTGGGTGGAAAAGTAAAGTAACTTGGCTAAAGCTGCAGACTGAGACGTCATGGAGAAGGAGCTACAACCCAGGACTTCCTGACTCATAAATCCATGCAAGGTCTTCCAGATCAGGGTTACATGCCACTTTTTTTTTGGTTTTATTTCTGACTTGGGATATAAATTGACACTGTAAATTACTCTTTTCAAAAGTGCTTTGAAATTCTTTGTAAGGCTTTACATGTATTTAAGGTATTGCTGTCATTATTTAATCAAGTTCAGTTATTCCTTCCTTAGCGTATCCTGAGAAAGCAAGACGAGGAATTTCGAGCTGTCAGTGGCCCAAAGTCTCTCTAACTCTGAAATGGAAATTTACTGCAATATAAAGGGGAGCACTAACTGCATAATGTAACTGGGCAGTTGCATTTTCGATGTGGGCAGCAGACCCACTTGCTACTATAAAATAGACTGTTTATTGCTGGAAATTATACATGGAGATTAAAGTTGCAATAAAAAAGGCTTGCACTGTATTTATTTGTATAACATAACAAGAATTGTTTATGTGGAATAATAGGGCTTACCACTGACACTATTTAAAGACTAAAATTAAGGAACAATAGAGGGAAATGCAGTGACACATGAAACAAACTGATCATCTAAGAGCATTAAATAAATGCAGATTTCATAATCAGGAAAAGCATAACTTAAGGAAGGCTACAATGTTTATTTAACAAATCCTCTGTCATTCAGGAAAAGCTTCTAATGTGTTTTACAGGTGGAAGCAGAAGTGAGATGAAAGTGTTGAAGGCTGAAATATCCAGCTTAGTTGTCCTAACATTTACTTTATTTTTCAGTTCTCATTTTTTATATTGTTTCAGGAATTCATTAATTTTTTTTTTCATTATGTAATTCCTCTCCCCCGTTGTGCCACAAACTTTAAATTTTGAAGTTCAAAGGTATTGGCTTCACAAATAGTTATTTGTGTACACATGAATTGTGAACATGAATTAGGTCAGCTGGAAATGTGGTCTTTAATTGTGATACTCTGTGTGCATTTTTTGGATCACAAGTTCCAAAACCACACTTACCAAAGACAAAAGAGTTGGGGGCAGGAGGAAAAGTGGGGCAGTAGGGCAGATGCCACTAATAGAGATAAACAATAGGAGAATGCATCACACTCAGAATTGACTGTGCTTACAGCAAAATAGATAGTTTTCCCATCATGTGGAAAAGAATTAATATCATGTGGATCTGACTTGGTTTCTCCTTGGCTACACTCCTTAGTCTGCACCTCGTTTGGTTTCTGCTTTTGTTGGCAAACTTAATTTTCACAGGGAAATAGTGTTGGTGTATTCATTCTCTAATTGGTTTTGCCTCATTGCTTATATTTATATTTTTTTGTTTTAGGAGGTTAACTTTTAAGAAATCCAGTTGAAACTGGGCTTTTTTCCCTGTTAAGTATTTTTCTAACTCTGTGACAAGCTTTCTATTAAATTAACTTGGGATCAAATCCAAAAGTCCTTCTTTAGGTAAACTTCACACTGAGTTCACTAAAGACTTTGCTTGAAAGAAGACTAAGTAGGTTAAGATCAGGTCCCCACCTCACTGTTCTATTTCCTATCCAGGATGTCAGTTATGTTACCTTTTTACCAGCAGTCTTTGGACATGTAGTGTGGAGAATCTGTGCATTAATGACTCAGTTCACAGAACAAAGCTCATTACTATGAAGAAAACATACAGACTCACATTTTCCGAATTATTTAAGATTTGTTATTGCTAATCTGAAGCACCACAAAAAGGGGGAGAGTTGGATTAAATAGAAAGGCTGCAAGAGTCTAAAGCAGGACTTATTTTTTCATGTTTCAGATGAGTATCGCAAGTTGTGCACAGTAGCTGCTCTGCTGCCAGCAAGACCTGACCTTCCTCCGGCCCGTCCTGACGTCATCCCTCCACCACTCATTCCTGGTGTTTTCCCTCCTCCACAGCCAGAAATTGTCTATCCATCTCGGGCTCCACCACCTCATGGTAAGAAAGAAAGAAAGAAAGAAAACCTCTCCTTGCACTATGTGCATTTAGCTTCTTTAAAAACATGCTTTTCTCAGTAGCAGCATGCTCCCTTCAGCTGTCGGTATCTTTTGCTTACTTTACATGGATGTGTAGTCTCTGGATATCCTTTTAACCAGAGCCTGTTACCATGTATCTTATGCTAAGTGTACCTTGTGTTTTCCCTGTTAAGACAGAATTCATAAATTACATTCTCACTGTCTGTACTGCAGCTTGTAGTAGTTACGTTATTGTAGTAGTTACGTTATTGTTGTTCTGAGGCTATTATAAGTTCTGCTGCTTGTCAGCATTGAGGGATGTGAATAGCTCTTTGACTAGGTTGTGAAAGTTATTTACATTAAAGAGCTTGTCTGGGAGAAAGCAGCTTCTTTCAGGTTGTTTTTCTCACCCTCACTTGACCAGGGAGGAAGTGTACTGATAAAAATACTATTCTGCTGGACACTGAGACTGACCCAATGTGCAGAAAGAACTTTTTTAGTGATACACGTGGATGTGTTAGTTTTCTTGACAGCAAGGAGGAAGCCAGAGCAGACTACCAATATATTCCTTGATCTGTCCTTTGCTCAGGGAATTTACTTCATGCCCATATAGTCTGCAGTAGGCATGTGCCACCTGAAATCGTTTGGCATAGCCACACTCTTTTCCGAGTGAACAGAAGCTGATTTTGCCTGTGCTCTGTGCAGATGCAAGCAATCTCTGCTTGCACTGGCACCAGCTGAAACTATTTAGTCTTGGTTCAGCACCAAGCTGAGCTAATAAGCCTGAGAGGCAAAGTATGTTAGCTCAGGCCTGACACGGCACTGACGTAGCTGCACAGCTTCTGGTCAGCTGGGAGCAGGGACAGAGCCAGCTCACGCCTGCCTGCCAAAGACAGTATAGGGATATCTCCCAGGGCTATCCCTGCCCTCCTCACTCTGCTATCTGGGAAAATGAAAATAACCAGTCTGCCTGCTCTTCGCTACTCTAGGCTTTTAGTAGAGTCCCTGCAGTGCCACATACCCACTTTATCTCTGGCTGTGAGCAGACTTGGTCCTCTTTGGCAGGAGAAGAGACTCAGACTTGCTGCAATGAAAAGATCAGCAGTGGTTAGCTGTTTTCAGACAAATCTCTAGGAGTAAAAGTGTCATTTTCTCTCTCCCATTTTGCTAGGTAATTCACATTACAATGGAAGGCAAATGTTGACTTTTAATGGAAAATGCTGCACAAGTTGCAGGTTACCAGAAATTATTAAGATGAACATTAAAATGTTTTTTCTACTCTTGTTATTTCAGTGATCTTGCCGGTGAACTTAACTGACTTGTGCCAAACATACCGACATCTCTGCCTTAATGGACGTTGTATTCCCACTCCTGGGAGCTACCGCTGCGAGTGCAACAAAGGATTCCAACTGGATGGTAGAGGGGAATGCATTGGTATGTGGTTTTCTGCTGTAAATCACAGGGAGGAATATATTTTAAAGGAAAAATCCCTGTTCTCCACACAATGTAACAACTTAGAGTCTATAAATAAAACAGTCCCCCCTCCAAAAACTCTCCAGTAAATAGATTTCCAAGGACTAATTGATTTCAATGGCAAACTTACTTTTACAACAGTTTTGCCTTTAAGACAGTATTTAGCAAGTCTTGTAACTTGTAACAAAATTGTACAGAAGCAAGGATTTCTTATTTTACTAGCCTACGACTATAACGTGTTTATTAATGATTGAAAATGATCTTTTTAAAATGCTACTAGCTCTTTGAGTATGTAATGACCTATTGTTAAAAAGAAATCATAAAATGGGGCTCAGTAAGATTTACAAGTCCTCTTTCAGCTCCTGAGGAGTATCTTGTTGGGCTCTTGAGACCCTTAATTTTGGGACTTAGCAAGAGCTTGATGATGGAAGCAAGTATTAGCTGTCTCTTACAGGCAAGATTTTGGTTCTATCAAAATCTGTGTCTTCAGTGTGGCTGGGAATGTGGAGATGTAGGATTGAAGCCTTTACCTCTCACACATGCAATATCTTGTCTTTTTGAATATTCCTTTTTTCCAGCTCCTTCTTAGCTTAGAATGTGGGATCCTTTTCCTAGGAATTCTGTGGTGTCCACTTTTCCTTCAGAGTGAAGGACACTGTTTGTCCAACTACAGAATGATAAAATACCCCTACAGGCACGAATAACTTTCAAGCAGTGTTGTAATAAAAATATATTGTCTCTGTTCTGCAGATATTGATGAATGTGAGAGGAGTCCATGCATTGGTGGAGACTGTGTGAACACCCCAGGATCCTACATCTGCCAGTGTCGTGTCGGATACCAGAGCACAGCCACGAGAACAGAGTGCAGAGGTAAATCATGGCCTTATAGCCTGGTCTGTACTATTGTATACATACCAGGAGGGAAAATAGTTCTTAACAGATGTGTTAAATATGAGGGTTTTTTTAAAAAGAAGATCAGATATGGCAGTAAAAATTATTAACCTGCTGGAGCTGCTGTTCACAGACGGGTTTTGTCTTGTGCTGAAAGTATCTTGGCACCGTTTGTGGCTTTGAAGTGGAAAAGACATACTTTCTTTTTTTTAAATACTGAGAAATTTTTTCTTTTGCTACTAGAGGATCTCAAGGACAATTAAACATCCCTTCTTTGAAGAAACCTTTTATCTGTAAAAGACTGTTAAAAGACTAAAAGGGTTGGAGGGGAAAGATAAGTCTTTCAGTGCCCCTGTGTTGTCCCTGCTCACTGTCAGAGAAAAAACTAAACATAAATTATGTCAATGAAAACTTAAATAAGATATGAAAAAGTAGTGAAGCACTGGGGAAAGTCTAGATAGAGAAGCTGTATAATCCTCATTGGTGTTATTTTGAAGATCAGGCTCAACAATAGTCATGATGGTTTTCATCCTGTCTTCCTATGGGAGTGGGGAGCACATAGCTCCTCAGTAGTCAACCCTCTGTCAGGGGTCTGTCGCTCCCAAACTGTCCTGGGATGGGAATTCAGCTGCAAAAGTGATGCAGTCCTTTATAGTTAAGTCATAATGAGAGACTTCTGGTGGGGGAATGAAGGATTACTTTGATAGTTCTTAAGAAATGAAGCGTCTAAATGAAACAGGATGTTTGAATGCTCAGTCACAGCTTGTCTTCGTATTTTGCTTTCTGGGCTGGGTGCAGGGCACAGAGCATGCACTCACTCTGGAGCAGAGAGTTTCTGAAAAGCCAGAAGAAAGTTATCTGTATTAGTGTGCGTTTTTTTCTTCCTTTTGTGAATCAGAAAGGTATTTGTGGTACAGAAGCTTACTGCAGCCCAGGAGGACATGCAGAGCCAGCACTACTGCTGCATGTTGCTGGGAGGGTTTGACCTAATTGCTGCCAAACAGCCATGCTGCGGAAGCATCTTCATAGTTCAGCTGACTAGTGGTGAGGGAGTGCTGAAGTGGAGTCTCAGCCGTGATGAATTTACTCATGAGTCATTTTTGTCACAGGCTTTTAATTTGACTGATTCATTACACAAACACATGGTTGTCAGAAGCCCAGTAGCTTAATGGCATTTAAGTGTGGTCACTTAGCAGTTCCTTTGCAGTCTATGGGAACTGTGCTTGCTTGACAGGCAGTGCAGAAAATGCTGCGATGTGCAGAATCTTTGTTTTCTGAAGGAATTTTTAGGACCAGTGTAAGGAAAAGAAAAAGGCTAGTGGGGTGCATTTGGCAAAATGTGCATATAGCACTGATGCCTGCCAAAATCAGCATTTGCTGTAAAATTACTTTGCATGACTACTTTGGATGTTGAGATTTTATTTTTTTGCATGCACAAATATGTCTGTGCTGATACGCTTTTGCAAATGTATTCCTTACGTCTGATCTTGAAAAACAAAGTCTCCATAATGACCAGATGTTTATCTATTCCTTGCTCCAAGCTTCCAGGGCAGGTTTTTTTCTGCATGATGACTCTGATTAATGATTAAACATTGCAGTCTGTATCACAAGCTACTGACTCAACTGATACTAGGATCCCTTATAATTCTAGTAGGAGTTTGGCTGAATGAATATCCTTATTGGAGACATAGGTGGATAAAGTTGTCACATTGTGATTAGTAATCTAAACAAAAAAATGCTTCTCAGTTGCAGAAGAGGGGATATAAAATGGACCTCCAAAAAAGATCCATTAGCTATGAATGTGTGGGAGTCAAAGCTTTAATAGCTAATTGCTTACTGTAATCTGCTCAACATTTCTGAGAAGAGGAGCTCAGGTCTTACATGGAGATGACAGAAGTTATGGATATTTCAGTGAAAGAAGGGCTTTGATTTTTTGCAAATTTCTCTGAGGGAAAAAAAGATCATGATATTATTTCATATTTTGAAAATTAGAAATGTGTCAGACTAGTAGTGGGACTGATCAGCTTGTGTATATATAAAGAACAATGAGATTCAGTGTTAATTTTCTGCACCATAATTTAGATGGCATCAGATGAATGAAAATACAAAACCTAATCAACTCTAAAAATTAAAGGGCCAGAAAAATCTTGTGGCGTGTTAGCTGTCCTAAGGAAGAAAGCTGGTAGGGTAGCTGAAATCAGGCTCAGGTACAACCTGAGTGCCAGAAAAGTGGGGGGGAAAGGGGACTGAGCAGAGAGGAAGCTCACTTTTATGCATTGCTGGTTGATGACGCTTGTTTATCCAACGAGGGGATGTTTATCGGGTCTGTACACTTTTGCTAGAAGCTGCCAGTGCCCCGAGCTCTCATCAAGCAGCTCTTGCCCCTGCTGGCTTGGTTGCCTGCTTGCAAAACAGTTATTTTCAGGGGTTTCTTAGCAGCTTCCCAGAACTACCACCCTGCTAAGAAGGCAAATAGAAGTTCACAATTTCAAGGGGCATCAGTTCCCTCTCCGTAGGTGCCCAGAGAGCAGGGACATTGAGGAGGATGCCCTGTGCTCTGCTTCTTCCTGCAGCACAGCAGTTTCTGTGGAGAGGGTTTGGGGAGGGGCACTCCCAGGATGTTTGGGAAGAAGCGTGGTTGCATGATAGATTGATCTACTTGGGCTGGTTGTGATCTCTGTGAGCAGAGTCCCCTGTGTGCAGGAATCTCTGGGAGATGGTCCAGGCCTTGATGGAGAATACTGAGCAATCTGAAAAATGTCTAGACAGTCTGTCTCAGCATCTCCTCTCCCCTCCTTTAGAGGAGAGGGAGAGCTGCCAGCCTCGTGTGATATCACTATTCAGGTCCTCCAAAGCACTTGCCAAGCACCTCCTGCAGAGAGAGGGAAATGAGGATCTGATGTTTCAAATATAAAATAAGCAGGAGAAATATCTTCTGAGGTGGGAAAGTCTTGAACTTTCCTGTTATCTTACAAAGCAGCAGCAAAAGACAAGCTTTCCCTCATCTTTTCTTAAGTAGTTAGATACTGTTAAGTTAAAGTTCAGCAAAAATATTTTAATGATGAGCAAAAACAAAAAAACCCCAAACAATTGTGATTCTTGTTTGAGAAAGCTGCAGGGTACTGTTCACTGAAATTCTTTCACAGCAACTTGAAATTTCAAGCCGATGAACATTTTCCACCCCCATAACATTGAGTTATGGAAATCAAAATAAATCTTTATTCAGGTGAATATAGTTTCCATGTAGGTTTAAAAACCTAAGAGAAGGGGAAATAGGAAAAATTCCTCTTGAGTGTAAAAAAGAAACCCCCCCCAAATGTTATTTTTCTTTTCGGTTGGCTTTCAGACATTGATGAATGTTTACAGAATGGTCGGATCTGTAATAATGGACGATGCATAAATACAGATGGCAGTTTTCACTGTGTGTGCAATGCTGGCTTCCAAGTGGCAGTTGATGGGAAAAACTGTGAAGGTAAGACTTTTCTGAAGTTATTCCATATCAGTAATTACAGTTGCAAGAGGTTATTCATGTCAATGAAAAAGAAAAGGACCTCTGGTGGGGGGAAGGGAAGGAACAAGGAATCAGATTTCTAAATACCTTTTGCTGTATCTGGGAGGGCAAGTGAAATGTCTTTTGCAGCCAGTTCTGGAGCCTTGGCTTGGCAATCCTCAGCGGGTTGTCTGTCCAGCAGGAGAAATAGCACATACCACTATCACAAAATGCAGTTTCTTTGATGGGAGTGGTACATTTTAAAACACAGCACGAGTCACATGCGGCCTGATTTTACTGTGTGTTTTACAGCATGCTTTATGGGATCTTACTGGGTGACTAGCAATGTGTTTTATGTAGATGCAGTCTGGTCTGACCTATAAAAACTGTTTTAAGAAAAATTTGTAAACATAATTGATGTGTTCCTACCTCCCAGACCTTTAGTAAAGGGGGAAAAAAGAAGAATGTTCTTTATCATGCTTCCCAAGGTCCTTGGGAGGGTTCCCAATGATCTATTCATACGTTAAAAGAATTTCAAGCACTGTTCTTAGAAACATTTTTGGCAGAATATTATCTCAGTGATTCAGCTCAAAGACTTAATGCCAAAATTCTTGGTTGGGATAGATACACGATTTTTTTTTAAATCATAAATTATTTTTGTCTGACTTAGCCTGTAAGTAAAAAGAAAACACACCATGTCTAGAAGTGTAATTTCTGTCCAAGACAGCTGCAATATTAAGGAAAATAGCACGATTCTGAATATATTGTAATGTCATTATGATCCAGTGATTTTATGTGCTAGTAGTGATTCTGTTAATCCTTGGTAGAGACAGACATTTTAAGACTCTGTTTTTCCTGACTCTTTTTTAGATACAGTTTAGCACTATAAGCTGCTTTTTAAATATGTTATAATGGAAGTACATTGACTAAATGTATTTGGAAATGAGTCTATTTGGGAAAAAAAACCCCTTATGCTGATTTCTTCCTTTCCCACCAAATACCATGTGCTAATAGTAATAAGAACCAGGACATCGGCAGTCTGGTAAAACATTTTTAATTCCATTGCATGTGCTGCCAGAATGTCTGTTGCATCCACTTATGAAACAGTTTCATCTCTGGCATTGTAATGCATCGAGTTTTGTTCTTAGGAATACATGTACACACACACTAATCAGAAAAGACCATGGCATTGTGCCATACCTTAATGTAACTGCGTGTATCCCTTCAGATGAAACTGGTGAATAGTGCTGATTTTTTTGGGGATGTAGCATCCAAAACTGATTTCATTTGTGCCAGGACAAAGTAAAGACTAAGAGGATATAAAAGCTTACTCAAATCAAGCACAGAATTCTCTGTACTTGCCTATTTTTTTTCTTTCCCATTGTGTGAGTAACTGTGCAGGGTTCAGAATAGCAGTATGTGAGACCTCCACCTTTTCCTATTTGAATCCTTCATGCTACCTCATTAGGTCAGAGGGGTAATATAATGCTATTATGAAGCTATAATTAGTAAGTATCCTCCTGTGTGGCCTGTCATGCTAAATCTGGGGAAGGGGCAGGTTTTATTTGAAATGGAAGTTGAGGATGACAGTGCCCACAGAATGCATGCTCGAGTACAGTGCTGGGAATTCTCCCACATCGTAAATCTTAGACTCATCCGATGGAGGTTACAAAAGTTTTCACTCCAAACCCAAATGTTCACTCCTCCCCTTCCAGGTCTTCTCAGTAACATAAAATTGTGTTTACCATTTCAAACAGGAGGCTGCTTCTAACATAGCTTCTATTTAGGTTAACATTGCAAACCCTCTTCAATTACATCCTTTCTCACTTTTTGATGGCTTTTACCAACTGGCAGTTAAACTGTCCAGTTTCTCATCTGGTTTTCATTCTCTTTGCTCTTTTTGGATGTTAATGATTCATTATGAAAAATGGAGTCACTGCTTTGACACATCCTCTAGGACAGTGCAGTATGTCCCATCATATGTTTCTCATTATCATGTACCTCTGACAACTAAGAAAGAAGTTAAGGTTTATCTTTTGGATATAACTAATAAGAGTTCTTTTGGTTCAACACTGTGAGTGTTATGTCTATCATGTACATTTTCAGATATGGATGAATGCAGCATAAGGAACATTTGCCTCAATGGGATGTGCATCAATGAAGATGGCAGTTTTAAATGCATTTGTAAACCAGGGTTCCAGCTGGCATCTGATGGACGCTATTGCACAGGTGAGCACAATAAATTATGGGCTCCCAAAGCTTGTGAGTCATATCTCTCTGGATAGCTTCAAGAATCACGTTATTTCCTTACAGTGATCTTTGGGAACAAGAGGTACTGGGCAGAGTTCTCATCAGATGTGCTTTTTTAGTCAGCTAGAATGATTTGTCATTGTGCAGACAGTACTCAGTCTTCTCCACAGTGTTGAGCAACCACCCAAACCAGCCAGTGGGAAATATCCTTCAGTCAAGGACTGTGTGATCTGACCTAGTTAAACTCCATTTTTTTAGCCTATGAAGTCTCCTGCAGTTTGGTTCCGGTATATCTCATACTTTGTGTTTGGCCTTTTAAAGTTTTCTGCCTTGGGCCACCCAAGCATCCTGGCTCATTGCCTCCTAGTCAATGCTCCAAGGAGTGGCCAGCACTCTGTGTGACCAGGGTGCAGACATGAGCACCACAGCAAAATTGTCTTTGCCATTTGCTGCAGTAGCTCAGCAATCCCCCCTGTGGGAGACACTGCAGCGTCCTGGTTACTGGTTATGTCACTGGAGTTTCTGTTCAGTCCCATCAGAAACTGCACGTTTTGTGTGTGTAAGTCTTCATGTTTCAGTAAATTTACAGGCACAAAGCAGAAGTCAAAATAAGGAATAAACAAGTGGTGGGCCAAGTTATTTACAGTTTTTCTTTTGAAAAATTAAAAATCTTTTAACTCTTGGAATCAAGACAGAAAAAGTGCTTGATTACACTTCAGCAAATTTTTAAAAATGCCACATTGCAGCATCTTGTTGTGGACCAATAACAAAAGTAAATGTTTGAATAAGTAATTCAGTTTTGAGAGTTAGTGACATGAAAGGTGAATTAGTTTGATCCTTTTGCTTATTAAACACTGTACCAGACCTGGTACAGGCTGCTCTGTGTTGTTAGCAGGGATGTGACTCATGGATGCAAACTCAGCCTGGCCCAAATGCTTGTCTTGATTTTTGCCTTGAGTATCTTTTGGTATTTTTTGTATTATTTCTTTGTGGGTTTTGGTTGGTTGGTCTTGGTTTTTTGTTTTGTTTTTGTGTTTTTTTTTTTGGGGGGGGGTTGTTTGTTTGTTTGGTTTTTGTTGGCTTTTTTTTTTGTTTATTTGTTTGTTGTTGTTTTTTTTTTGTTACATCCGTCTGTGCACTGAAATACCACCCAAGAAGATGGTATCTCTACCAGACTGCTTAAAACATGATGATACTCAACTTTACAGCCTCTCTTATGTGCCTCCTGGCTAAACAGGAGTATGGATACAGTCAAAAAGGGGTTTCTGGCCCTAGAGAAATGTTACTTCTGTGCATCAAAGGAGGAATATTTGAAAAGTATCCAAAATTGCAGGGAACTCAACTGATTCCTACTGAAACTTGGAACAGACCTTATAGTAAAATGAAGGATTTCTCCTACTGCCTTTCAACACCTACTGTAAGCCTTGTTCTTTATGAATGAGCATGCAAACGTTCATTATGTGTTAAAATTGCTATTGGGTCAAAATCAAACCAGATTTTGAGACCTGGACACACAAATTACACTTTTTACCCACTTCGTATTTGTCTCCTTTCTTCTACTTTCCCAAAGTATCATGTAACAATTCCCAGATCTTCAGTGGCTAGAGGAGCACAACTCTCTCCAGTCATGTTACTAAAAGTTTAAAAGTTTGATCCTTAATAATGTCTTTTCCTGTATATTTGGATGTTTGTCCTTATTAAGTCTTTTCCGTACATGCCAAATGTACGGAGTAAATACCTTGTGTCCCACAGAACTGGTAATCTCTGAAACACTCATTATTCACAATGCCTTAGCCCAGTTTGTTTATGAAGTACATGCATTAAATTTTACACAAGTTTAAACTCTAAGCTCATGCTTGCACATGCAGTGAGTGCTTGTGCACGTTGGGAATGTGTGTATGCACAAACTGACAGTTCTGCAGCAAATTGGTTTCCTGCCTGAGCAATTCTGATAGGGAGTTGAACATGTGTTTTTGCCAAACTCTTTAGGGGATCAACAGAGGAATATGAGTGCAGCTCGTTGCTTCTGTAACCATCTCATTTGATGCACTGTAGGCTAAATGTTCAACTGTTAAGAAGGGCTTCTAACCCAAAGATGGGGGTAATGTAATTGGCAGTTCCACAGAATTGGAATTTAAGTATAAGTACAGGGCAAATGCTTGGCTGTCTGGTAAAAAAGTTCCACTTAGACTTTCTGAAATAACATGCCAAAAAAGAATGTTACACCATAGTCTTGTGCATTCTCTGAAATACAAAACATGCTAAACTTATTCACCATTAGCTTTTTTTGGTGGTGATTTGCTGGTGATTTTTCAGAATCACTTAAGTGGAGCAGGCAGAGGTTTGAAGCATTATTCCTCTTATTGTTTCATCTTGAGATTAAAAATTCCTCAAACTGAAAGCTTCTGCAAAGCAACTGAAAATGGTAGTTTAGTAGTCTGAGTAAATTTTTCCTGGTTAAAATTAGAGGACTTATTGTATCCCACTAGCACTACTAACCAAGCTAAGCAGAAAATGCAAAAACTCATTGAACATGGAGGATGAATCCATTAGTTGGTTTTCCAGAACCAAGTTGAGTATATTTTAAATTGTCAAAATAGTGACTTTTACCACAAAAGACAGCAGAGCCTTCTCCAAGTTAGAAATTTAGACTTTATGCCTATGTGTGAAGTTGATTTACTGTGTGGAATCTTAGCCCTGGTAAAAGCAGAGGCTTTTCACCCCATCTTCACTGAAACCAGGTTTTCAGCTGATCTGCACCATCCTAAGTGACCCACTTTATCTTTCTAAAAAGCATCTACAATAGTTTTTCC
This sequence comes from Pseudopipra pipra, assembly GCF_036250125.1. Taxonomy (NCBI): domain Eukaryota; kingdom Metazoa; phylum Chordata; class Aves; order Passeriformes; family Pipridae; genus Pseudopipra; species Pseudopipra pipra. Next base: position 10,489,325 of record NC_087560.1, on the reverse strand, counting down.
AACACATCTATAAATCAGTGCAAAAGACAAAGGATTGCACATCTCACCCTTCACTAGCTTACAAAGTCTTTTTTAAAAATGTACTACAGGAAACAGAAGAAAATCAGTTTTGCCTTTCTGTTTCTATAAATAACCATAAAAAAAGGAAAGTTAATTTTTTTCCCCACTTTTAGGGGAATCTCTATCTGTCTCAGGAGTTCTGTGTTGTCTAACAAAATAACTGTATACACTGTTAAATAGTATGGGCACATTTTGAATCTCAACTTCGTTTTTACCTAAACTGAGTAGGGACTAAATTTAAAGTGGGAAAAGCAATTAAGATTTGTCTGAAACAGAACAAAAGATTGCAAGATGAAGTAGAAATGCATTGAGCCCATGTACTTAAATATAGCTTTTATTTTAAAATGCAGTTCGAAAAAGGAATCTTGGATCATACAAGCCACGTTTTATGCCAAACAACACAAACTAAGTAAAACACAGAGGTGTTTCACTCTCAATTTGCCCTTTTAAGGTCAGAAAAAAGGAAATTGTCACACACACTGTCTCTTGTATATATTATGGGGAGTTGTTATGAAGTGATTATTTTATGAAGATTATACATACTTCCAAACAATATTTTAAACACTCCTTTTCTTAATCACTTCTAAAATAATGACTTGCTCTCTGCACCTAGAGAATGATCTTACTATTAACAGGATACACAACCTATATAATTTTTTTACTAATTTCACATCTCTTTGTAATGGTTTAATATTATAAGGCTTCATTCTTGTATTTCCTTGCTCTGGGCCTTATTGTTCAATGCACCATTGTTGGGCAAAGATGGCAGCTTGTGCTGGGCAATTGCTCAAGGCTCAAATCATTAACAAATTCCTTTCAAGGTTGGAGTGCAGTCTGTTCATTGAGAGTTTATAAAATGGGCTGTAATGAGCATCTGATAGGAAAACCCAATTGTCATGCAGATCATCAGAGGGACACTACTGAGGGCAGGGTCTGACTGTGGAGATTCAGATGTGCTTCCAAAAACTGAACTCGCAGCAGGAGGAAGGGAAATTCTTTGGTGGCCCTGTGAAGGGACCTTGTGGGGAGTGAAAGGTTCAATTTGCTATTTTGGCTGATTTCTTACAGCATGAACTGTTAATATGGAAAGGGAATGTCCTGTTATATACTACATAAGTCCTTTGTGTTAGCAGTCGGAGTTTCCTCCTTCCTCCAATTATGATTTTGCCTGAATGATCCTTGAATCGGAACATGTACCTCTTGGGAACAACTTCGGAAAATGTAACCCCTTTTCACTTTCCAAGGGAAGCAAAATTGTTTTGTTCTGTTTATTTCTCCTGAATTTTGCATTTTCTTATTCTCTTTCATGGAATGAAGTAATTATTATTCCTAACAAAACCTTTACTTGAACTAGTTTCCATTTACACTCGATATTTTTTTAGGATACATTGAAAATAAGCTGCACAAATGCAAGTTTCAGCCAGGCACTGACACTGGCACTGGTTAACTATGTAATTTAATTTCTAATAAAGCTCATTCTGTTCTCCAACAGACATCAATGAGTGTGAGACAGATGGAATATGCATGAACGGGCGCTGTGTGAACACTGATGGCTCTTTCAGATGTGAATGTTTCCCTGGCCTTGCAGTGGGACTGGACGGACGTGTCTGTGTTGGTAAGACAAGCTTAATGTGTGGGGAGTCACAGTTAACCAATGTTAAGACGTTAATGCCAGACTGATGGACACATCAAGTTTGAATGTAGAATGGACCATATTTTTATGGATTGGTGGGTAGTAGTTATAGTGGATACTAATAGCTCTGAAGTATTTACTGTAATAGCCTGTTTTGCTCTTGTTTTCATTTCCTTTGCATTTAAAGTGAAAAAAATGCGTGGTTCCAATCACAAGGTCAGGTAGACTGTACAGCATAGGGGTGACTAGTGCTGTAACAGTTTTGAATAGGTGAAAATTTACCCTGTTTCTGTCAATGTAAAATTTTTCATTTGTCACTAAGCTTAAAGATTTAGTTACTCTTTCACCTCTTTTTAACGTGGGAGGTACCTAATTTTCTGTCTGTTTCTGTACAAGCTCAGTGTTTGATTTTAAAATACTAATGTGCTTGAGAGCCATTTATGGGCCAGTTTTTAAAAAGTGAGAAAAGTCACCCCTGGACCTGAAGACATAAACATTTGAGATCATATGTACTGGGACAAAGCTACTTTTCCTTGTTTTTTTTTTTTTTTAAAGCAAAGAAAGAGCAGAGACTTGTCCATTTTCCCCATGGCCTCTCGCTAGTTCATGGTTAAGAAGTGATTATTCACTTAGTAATTCACTAGTGCACGTGTAGTCATTAAATGCAGTAACTAGTTTGTATATCTGAATTCCTGGGGGCATGAGGAAGAAGAATTTCCTGTGCTGAGTAGAGGAAGGGGATAGGTGGGTGAAAAGCATAGGGAAACACTGAAAGATATTTTGTTTTGACAGCTCTTTTACAGTGTTTATGACACCCGAGCTACAGTTAATACTTGTTATAATTTATGACTGCAGTTGGCTATGGCAGGATTAAGAGAGATTTCTTTCCTCAGACACACATATGCGAAGCACATGCTACGGTGGCTACAAGAGAGGACAATGTGTGAGACCATTAACGGGAGCAGTTACAAAGTCAGAGTGCTGCTGTGCCAGCACTGACTATGCCTTTGGAGAGCCTTGCCAGCCCTGCCCAGCACAAAATTCAGGTATGGCATATTTACTGGTAATTTTATAATTTAAGCTTTCAGTCAATAAACTGTTTTTAGAAAGGTAAAATGCAGTTTTATAGTAATAAATCAGGAGAGTTACATTGTTTTATAATGTTACGCATTTTGAGCCATCTTCTGTTTTGCGTGTTGTAAGAGTACAGGAGCTGATTTTTTAAAGCAATCGTAAAGTATGATATCTGGTTCCAGAGTTGTTACACACATTAAAACAAACTGTACATTTTCAAAAAGCGAACTCTGTTTTGGTAGGTGTAGATAACGAAAAATATAATTCTGAACTGGAGTTATTAATGGAAAAATCATGATTCAGATCTTCATGTACACCTGCCGGTGAGATGTTTGCTGCCTGAATTCTATATCCTTCAAGAGATCTGAAATCATTTATTCAGTAACCAGTCTGTGGACAGTTGACTCACAAACAAATGTCCAGTTAAGTTGGTTGTGAATACTTGAGTCTGTCACTGAAATCCTCACCAAGTGAAGTTGGCTGGAACATAACTTCCCTCTGGCAAGGAAGCAATCCTAATCATTCTGATGGGCGGGATCTGCTCTTAGGAAAGCACTTCTTCCAATAAGACTCTGCTGACACAGTCCTTGCCATGAAGCCAGTAAACAGTGACCTTGGTTTTGTGGAGGTGACTGACTGCAGGGAGCTGGTTTGAAAGCCCAAATTTGTTAAGTGTTTCTTTTCACTCAGCAAATTTGTTGTTGCGTATAAACAAAATAAGCCATTTGATATGTAGTTCAAAAGCGTGTCATACTAACAAGGTATCTGCTTTGTAGGCAAAAATAATTTTAGATTTATCTTTTAAATCTTTTTTTTTTAACTGATAGCTGTATGGAAAGCATTAGGGAGACAAAACCAGTTGGAACAAATTAGGCTGGTTGAGCTGATGTGAGCTCCTCAGCAGGAACTTGCTGATGACCATTTTATAACTTGATGTGTTGTTCAGAATAGCAAAACACCAAGGAAATGTTAGAAAAATAGGAAGGACCCTTTCCAACAGCCTCTGATGATGTCAGTGGGCCCTATTGTACAGTAGAGTTGAAATCTTTTACAAATGTTGGACTGTCTATCATTGACTTCTGTTTTGTATTTTATTTACGTTTGCAGAACATTTACATAAGTGGAAGCCATTTTTCCTGTGGTTTTTTCCTCACCTCTTCAATTATTAAAAAAATGCCATCTCATGTAGGGTGAAGTGTAGCATTTCTCTGGGCTTTAAGTGGGGGAGGGAAGGAGAACATTTCTTAGAGAGGACCATTTTATCAGAGAGACTGAAAAAAATTCCTGAAGGGAAGACATTTTGCCCTCAGAAGCTCTTTGCAAAAATTTCTGCCATTTTAGACTGAAAGTTTTGCTGATGCATGTTCAGAGCAGGTCTGCTTTCCCATACAGTGACAGTGATTATTGATTTAGGCAAGGGTACACATTAATCTGCTGGTTATGTTAATATTGGGAGATGTGTTGCATGTGATTTCCCTCAAAGAGAAGACAGCTAATTCCACAAATATTTCTAATATTTATTAATTTTAGCAATGTAGGTATTTGGGCTGTTATGAAAGTGAAAATATATTGGAAGATGTTGACCTATATGGCAACAATTAATGCTGAGCTGGCTGTCAGTTCAGTGTGCTAATTGTTCTGAACTCAAAAGAAGAACTTGAGCCCAGCAGTAGTCGAGACATTTGAGATGCTTTGATACATATTACTTTCTTTTAAGGATAACAGATAGGAGTTAGTTGATCTGTTATGAATTCCTGAAGAGACTCCTGCTAAATGGAGTTAAATATGGTCTAGATTTATAGGAAAAAAATTTGTTTCCTGGTCACTTTGAATATGCACCTTGAGTAAGGACTTGGACATATGAGTTCTGGAGAATCTTGCTGTGAATATGTTATGGTTCATTTGTGTGGGAGGGCCAGCATGAAGTTTATGTCTATTCCTAAATGCCACGGTTCGTCATGTGAAGTTTTTACTCATCCATCTTCGTAAGCAGATGCAGACCCTGAATCTGCTAAAATGTTTCACAGGTTCAGAACACTGTGAGGTTGTTCATGTTTTCCAAAGAGTTGAAAAGCATGTTATTTCATTCGAATAATTAATTGTCATATTGTAAATGGGGATGTTGAAAGCAATGAGCTAAGAAAGAATATTCCAGTAAGTATTTTAATATTTTTTCCAGCTGAATATCAGGCTCTGTGCAGCAGTGGAACTGGCATGACTGCAGGAGGAAATGGTAAGATCACCTAATGTAATTCAAACTATAGCAGTTCTATCTAAAAGAGTTACTTTGATATCCTTAATTTGTTAGCCCTGCTGGTGGGGGTGATGACAGGAGAGAATGGGAGAAAGGCTTAGTCAGATAGCTGTTTACAAGACATTAGAATGATTTAGGATGAAATGAATGGAGCATGCCATTTCACCAGTGTGTCTTCTCTAGTTTACATCAGGGAATGTATGTGAGTGCTCAAATGACAAATTTGTGAGAAATGTTATTACCTACATGACTTTGAAATCAAGTATGTAAATAATATTTGCATATTTCAAGTGAAATCATCCTGAAGAACAAAGCTATGTTGAACATTGAGCTTCCTTATTTTTTGTCTTTCAAAATAGGCCAGACTCATAGAATTTGGCTAAATACAGAGAAAGAGGAAGTGATTACAATAAAAGTTTTGTAGTCATAGAACTGTGAAACTGCAAAGTCTTAAGTCAGCCAATGTTGGTTGTAGATTTGCCGGCAGTAGACAGGGAAAAGCACTCAGAAAAGAGGGATATTAGTGCTTTGGGAAGTGATGCTATGAATCAAGAAATGGGGGGGTATTAGTACATGGGCCTCTCTAAATCTAATCTCTGATCCCCAGTTTAATATCCCAGTTCTTATCTACAGTTGGAAGTCTCTTAAATGACTGTGGGCTAGAAATGGTCTTAAATCAGAGTGAAAGAGATGCTTCTTTCTCTTGAGTGTGAACATTTAAGTGGAATTTCCTATTCAGAACTACACGATCATAAAATATGGAGCAGCCAATGTTAGTGATATTGAAAATGTCTTTTTCTAGTTTGGAGAATTAACCCCCACAACCCCTCAACAACTGGCTCAGATGTTCATTATTTTTTCCCTTTATTTAGATATTAATGAGTGCTTATTGGATCCTGATCTCTGTCCAAATGGAAGGTGTGAGAATCTGCATGGAACGTACAAATGTTTTTGTGACCCTGGATATGAAGTAGATTCAACTGGGAAAAACTGCATCGGTATGAAATATCCCATTTTTCACTTTGAAGTTTGATGCTTGTTTTTATCCTCTTTCCCTTTTTTTCCCCCAATGTTTCAGCAGATCCACTTACTGCTCTTCTGATATTTCTGGATATTTCTGCTGAATCCTGTTCTAATTTCAGTGCTTTGCAATGCTCATAAAAGTCCTCCACTGTAGGGCTGTAAGGGACTGTTTCTGTCATTGACTCAAATCACTGGCAACCAGGCAATATATACCCTGTTCAGTTAAGTCCACTGGACATGCACTCATGTTGTGCCAATGTTTCTCAAAATCAAAAGAAGCCAGAACCTGCAATTGTAGTGCACCATAGGGAAGATCTAGGATCCCCAGTGTGTTAGGTTGCCTCCAAGAGAAGGAGATTTAAGTAAAACTCCTACTGATCATAGGAAGATAAGCATCCAATATGCCACAGGAGACTTACATGGCTTATCCTAACTCTGACTTTGAGGAAAATTCCTTTCAACTTTCAGACAGGGCTATTGGTTTAACTGTGTTAAGTGTACTGGCCAGACACAGGAAAGCTTATTGTCATTGGAAGCACCAGCAGAATCTGATGGCGTGGTGTCTCTGGCTAGGGCTGGTTTCCTATGTTGTACAAGTGAAAAATATCTAAAGCCAAATTTTTTTATCAGAAAAGTTGAAATAAGTTTTTTGCACTCCTTAGAAGTGACCAGTGGAAGCACTGTGGCATGGGATAAAAAGAATTCAAATATGCAACACTCCAGTTTCTTCTCACACTATTTGGGATGTAAAAAACCAGCATCAGATGCCTGCAGACTCCAATTAGAAATTTAAATTCTGGCAATTCTCTTGTTCCATTACATGATCCCATCAAAAGCCCATAACTTACAATCCTTTAGATTCCTTTCTCCCAGTCCTGCATTGTTCCAGACCTCCTTTGCATGACTGATTAGAAATTTTTTATGATTTCCTGTTAGAATTTATTTGTGACCATTTTATTACCAGCTGATGTTGTACTAATATTATTCTTTGACTTAGCACCATGTCAGCACTTCTCCCTAAAGTATTTATAAGAAATCATTGTATCCTTTTCTCAAACTCTGTTGGCTAAGCTATCCAAATCCACACTTCCAGTCTTTTCATAAAAGCGAAGGCTGCAGTCTTCTCTTGAACACAACTGATCTGACCAGTGTACAGTGTTCTGATGAAGTCTGACCAGTCGCTTGTATAGTTGTGCCAGAAATTCTCCATTTCCCCTAGGAATATCCTGCCTAAACTGATGCTAGAGTGCATTAGTCTTCTCTCAAATACATGTTATACTCTGGGATCAAAGTCAACCTCTAATTGGGAGTTACATCCAGAGTTTTCTCAGTAGCCTTCAACTGATGAGTTCTGGTTTCTAGCATGTTATTGTTACTGGTCCCTAATTGCAAAGTTTTGAACGTTGGTGATTATATTTTATCTTATTTTTCTCATTCATGTTGTCAGGATTAATTTAGCATCGCCTGATTCTCTGTATTGGTAATAACTTCCAGCTTAGTGTTGTCCACAGTTTCTGATTCCATTCATTTTTTATTTCTGCATTACAATGAGTATTTTATAGGACCAGTCCCGAGACTGATCTCTGAAAGGCATTTCTAACATCCTCTCTTCATCGTGATTACTCTCTTTTTTTAATATATCCTACTGTAATCTCTCCTTTCCAGCTCTGGAACCACCTTAAAATTCTTAAATTCCTTCCTGTTATCTCCAGCTGACATAATAATTTTATTTGGGTTCTGTATTCTCTACTTGAACCTAAATAGCTTAAGTCATCTGTGTTATCCAGTCTAAACTATCCACTATCTTTGCAAAAAAAAAAAAAAAAGGATTGATCTATCTTAGATAAAAATCACACCGTAATTCGTCCCATTTTCCCATTTGCTTCTTTGGCTTTAATTATCCATGTCCCATTTCAGTGTCTGCCTGTAGCTGATGGCATCCCTTCTCTTTTCCCCATCCATCTGTGAGTTTTCCAGATGCTCCCCAGCCCACCCTGTTGTAGCCTACATCCATGCTCTATCACAGCTGTTTCCCATTCTTCCATAATGTTCCACCTGGCCCTCTCTCAATTTTTCTGAACTCCTGTGAAGCTTCCCACATGGTCTGTTTTACTCTGCAAGTCTCCCTTCTTTTCCTAGCACTTTTGCTGTTCCCAGCTGCTGCGCTGACCCTCTGAGGCTTCCCAACTTCTCTCAACACTTTCTGAGGCCTCTCTGACTTAGCCAATTGTTCCTGTCTGCTCTTGGGGTCTCTCTTGGTTTTCACCTGCCATTCATGGCTCATTGCCACCTTCTTGCAACTTCTCTCTGATGACTACAGTTCTTCCAAAGATTTCCTAAGGGTACTTGAAATGTAGCACTAGCATTTCTATTTAAATTTTTCACCTCTGAAGCAAGTGTATACTTACATTAGCCTTTTTAACCATAACATCTAAGACAGTTCAAAGCCAGTTTGGAACAAATGGTGTTTTAAAGACCAGTATGATCAGCAAACTTTTCCAAACCAGTCCTCTCCTTATTTCTTTCATGACTGCGGGGGCTGCTGTGCAGGGACTCAGAGACTCCCAATGTTAGTCCACAATATAGGAAGAAAGTGTGATTCCCAGCTCTATTTTGAACTGTGGTGTGACTGTCACATATTATGAATATGTGAGGAAAGAAAGTACAGGCTCTTGTCCAAACCTGTTGTCTACTAAAAGAATCATTTAGTATTCATATTCCACACACACCACAGCCCCCTACCCTGTTTGTCTCCTCTGAAATGTGGCTGTTGGGAGGGAAATTCTGTCCTGACTTCTGTTTTAGGAATTTCTTAAAAAGTTCTTTGTTTTTATTGTAGACATTGATGAATGTGCACTGAACATGCTGCTTTGTGACAATGGGCAATGCAGAAACACCCCAGGAAGTTTCACCTGCACCTGTCCAAAAGGATTTGTGTACACTCCTGATCTAAAGACATGTGAAGGTAATTGGTAACACTCCATTTCATCCTGGTTTTATTCATTTGGATTGTTCTCAGCTTGTGCCAGAAACACTTAGAACCTTGATGAGGATATAATGTGTAAAACTGAAAAACCCCACTATAAATAAATTCTGTGGGGAAGTAGGAGAATGAGGAGCGACAATGCCAAAATGAAACCATTAGATAACTTCATGGAATTGCCTGTACTATGTCTGTGCTAATTTACTCCTTATTTGCTACTACCCATGAGCCCACGCTGTGCCAAGGGTGAGAAAAATTTGAGAAGAATCAAGCTTTACAAATCTGTTGTGTGAAGAAGAAAGCCAAACAGCTCCTCATTTGAACTCACAGACGGGATATGTGTCAGATCATTGTAACAGCACAGTCCATCACCACAAAGCTGGATACCACTAAAAATTTAGATGCTTCTTCCAAGTTCAATGTTTTAATGTTCTAACGTGTTAGTGTGTCTTTAGGACACATGCATTGTTAGTCTATTGTGAAGAGTTCCATAATAGAAAAGTGGAGTATCAGGAAGACTGGTTATGAGGAAAGCTTCTTCCCTTTTTCCCTAAACTGCAAAGAGCCTTATGTATTTTTTGTTAATTATTTCTGGCACTAATGGCAGTTTATTTCTCTTTTAGATATTGATGAGTGTGAATCCAACCCCTGTGTTAATGGAGTGTGCAAAAACACACCAGGCTCTTTTGCTTGTGAATGTTCTCCTGAAAGTACTTTGGATCCAACCAGAACCATCTGCATAGGTATTTATTCTTCTGAAAATTTTATGTTTGCTGGTTAAAAATGTCCAGTGACATGTGACCATGGTACACCAAGTTAGAATATACTTTAAAATAAAATTCAGATAAATTTAGTGGAAAACACAACAGAGACAATGTTAAGAAAGGGTTTGTTTTCACCATTACTATGGGTACATAGAGTGCACTTGGGAGTGTGGTGTGCTTCCTTGTCAAATTTGAAAGAGGTGAACATTTTTTGTAACTAACACAGAAATGCTAAGACTGCTTCTTCAGGTCTATACTCACCTACTTGGTTTCTCCTGTAAGAGGTGTGAACATGTTCTCATTAGGGTCTGCTCTCTGGAAAGACCAATTTTCTATTTGAGATGGAGCATAGCAAGTTATCCGCAGTCCAGACCAATTCAGGAGCATCCACAGACAATGCTGTGACTCAGATACTTGATGGACTCGTAATTTCTTCTCTTGCCTGTTCTGGAGGGGACAGTAATTTATAGCTCTTGTCTAGTCCGTGAGGAAAACTGTGGAACTACAGCTGTCTGATCCTTAGCTATCTCCTGGCACTCCCTATATGGGAAGATCAGATATCCAGAGTGGGGGATCTAATAGATTAATGGAAGATCTACCAAGGTTTCATATCTATCCTGTTCTTCTGCATGTGCCTCTAATCTGAGTCATAATAAATACAATGACTCAAATCTTGAATGGTATTGACATATTCCCTGTTAAGGACAAAAAGCATAAACTAGGATTTGCAAGAGCTCTATGCTGGGATGATTTCAGGCTATAGTCCAGCACAGAGAAGGATAAATTAAGTGATTTTAAAATATATTTAGACCTGATGTGGTAAATTATAATGAAAGGATGATTCTTTTTCATGGTTAAATTCACATGTGTTTGTAAATATAGTAATGGATAATGCTAAAGAGTCTGCGTGACAATACATTGTTTTTTTCCAAACAGAAACTGTTAAGGGTACCTGTTGGCAGAACATAGTGAATGGAAGGTGTGAAATAAATATCAATGGAGCAACTCTGAAGTCCCAGTGCTGTTCCTCACTGGGTGCTGCCTGGGGAAGCCCATGTACACCATGTGAACGAGGTAAAGCTCTTCATTTTCCTCAGGAACGTAGGACTTTTATTCTTCTGAGGCTGGTCCAGGTTATTATCATAGAAGTTGGGCACAGCCTAGACAAATAACTTTGCTTGTTCTGTTATCAAGCACCTTATTCAGTCTGAAAAAGACAAGTTTTAATATTTGAGAGGTAGTGTGTAGCTACAGGAGGTTCTAACTCTGCGTTTTACAGTAAATATTTTACAAGTTTAAACACTGAAGGGAAGGGACCACACCTACAGTCTGTAACTTGCAGCATTACTTTAGCATGGTTTGTCATAATTAGTGATCTAGAATTCCTAATGATGTAGCAATAGATGCATTTTCCCCAGAGTTCCCAAGAAAATGTTCAGAACAAATGGATCTTTGGTGTGGTAAGGGAGGGAGGAGAGGGAGTAGCCCTTGTTATACTCTGTAGATTAACTGATGACCTACAGAATCATACAGTTGATCAAGAAATGGGTTGAGGTAGCTTCATATTCATTTGATAATTTGACTGAACAGTGGGATGGGCTGGGAACCCAGGGATGAGCTGATGAATGCAGAAATGTGTGTGGGTTGTTATTTCTGTATCCTGAAAGCTGCTAGTTTGCTCAAAACTTTGGTTAAATTCATTCTGTGTATCTTAACAGAATTCATCCTCATTCATCCATGGTAAATAAGGCTGTAATGTGCTGTGATCAAGTGAAATGAATTAATTGGTTTGAATGAAGCAGGAATCATAACCACTTTTGGGTTAGTCAGCTGAGACACATGGGAAGCAAAAGATGATAATGGCTGACACTCTGTATAGTTTATGTAGTTGGCCCATCTTATCTCTTTATTATTTCAGAAAATACTGGGATACTGTCTAAGCACTCAGACTTCTCATAGCAATAAACTAGATAATGTTTCACATGGTCAGTTTTGCACAATAAGTTAATGGCCAGTTTTGGACTGTAATGTTCTGAAAGTTCTCTTTTGTTTGTTTTACAGACCCAATATGTCAAAAGGGATATTCGAGAATAAGAGGAACATTGTGTGAAGGTATTTATTGTTGCCCTAACATAAATCAGAGCTTGAATGAAAAAATGCCAGTGTTTTGATTTAAGTGGTTAATTTAGCATAGAGGAACACTATGCCAAATTCTTACCTCGTGTGGTTCAATTGACTTCATTAGAGTTATGTCAGGGATGAATTTGGTTTCAGTTTGTTTAACATTCCTACATACTCACAGTTTATCTCAAAGTACACACTTGCAAATATAGTGTCTACCAGTATAAGGAAATAGTTCTCTCTCTTCAAATCCTGCTAACTGAGTAACCTGTTTGGGCAAAGTATGCATCTTATATATACTATAAAACATGGCATTAATAATACGGTGACGTGAGAAGCCGTAACTATGCTTTAGAAAAAGAATGTTTAAAGGCTATATTTCACATTGAAGTTTTTTTGGTTAAAGAAAAAGTTAAAGATTTTTTATATGTGCAGCTCTTTGCTTGGTGTGAGATGACTCTATACTGTTCTGTGAGAATTGAAGGTCCCACCCTATTTCATTTTCTTTTGAATTGATTTGAACCCCTGGAAAAGTACTGCATATTTACATAATATGCAGAAGCACAGAGAGTCTCAAACTGCTGTGGGTCATCCTGACTGACAACATCTGACATGACACTGCAGTTAAAATATTTTTTAAAAATTACTCCCATATGTAGCTTCCATAAAGAAACATTGTTTTTTTCCTTAACAAAAAAATAAAAAAGCAGAGGAACACCCTCACACATACTCTTTGCTTTCCAAATGATGACTGAATATCTTGGCACGTCTGTGCTGCAGACCCACTGTACATAACTTATCTGACCTCAGCAACACTTTCTGGAGTGTGTAAGTGAAAGAAAAGAAAAAAAAAAGTGGCCCCACCTATCTCTCTTCACAAGGAAAGTCTTAGAACATTTTCAACACTGCTGGGATGGAAAGTTTTCAAGATGTAGACATAACTGTTTTCAGCATTTCCTTTACCAGCACTTTGGATTACATCTATTACATGCTTTAGTCTTTCTGATTTCAATGGGACCTGGATAGCCCCAGGTTTTTCAGAGTAGTTTCCCTTGCTTGTAACATTACTGAAGCCTTATTTGGTTTTCAACCAATGTAAGCGTTTTTCAAGACAGGGAAAGGTCTCTAGGAAATTTACTGGCAAGTGAGAGGCAGGACAAGGGAGTAAGTTTAGTTCCCAAAAGGTGATACTCAGTTCTCCCATATACAGCCTGTGTAAAATGAGTAATAGACCTTGTGCAAGGAAATAAGCAAACTAAATTGGCAGCGTTCCTCTCGTTTACGGGTGAGCCCTGGAGTTGTCAGCTGCAATATTGCTCACAGGCCCTGAACAGTGTTGCAGTGGTTTCTAGTAATCCACTGGATTTACTTTGTACCTTCCAGTCAATTTATAATATCTATCCAAGGGCAAAAGGCACTGATTTCCCCCGTCCATAGTTTTCCTCCGTCCTGCTCCATGTGATTTGAGAGCTGCAGAATCTGTTTGCACCAGGAGTTTTGTCTGGGTCCTGGCCAGCCCAACCTACCCACTTCTTGATTACTCTGTACATGAATGTTCATGTACAGATTGTCAGTCATTCTTTTCTCATTTCTTGGTCTTGTCCTCTTCTGTCTTAAAAATTGTCATGCTTCGTCTTGGACCATTTCTAATGTTGGAGGCTCTTTCCTAAAGGCAGTTGTGAAGTCTATGCTTTTCACAAAGGACATAGATGGGATGACCCCACACTTAGATTAGTAAACATTTATTTATGCTCAGGCCAAGCTAACACATTTAATCAAATTATCCTTACCCAAAAGTGCTAAATTTGCCTCTTAAATATAGAAATATAGTCTTAATGAAATTAAACTCTCTGTGCAGTCATAAGGAGGTTATTTTAATATATAAAGTTGCCAATTGCTGACAAGGTCATAGGGCCAGATTTCAAATGGTACTGTAGTTTCCAGACATGCAGAGGTACACCTGATAAGGCAGAAAAATGAAAAATAAATAAAAATACAGAAAACTTTTAAAAATCTTTAAAAATACAGCATAATTTAATTTAATTGAAATAATACATAATGTATTATGCACTTACCTTTGTCTTTCTTTGCCCATTTGCTTCAAAATTCTGGCCCACAGTGAGTATGAAAATGGATATAATTTTTAAACACCCCTCCCTTTTCTGTTACTTTTGAATTTGATTTCAGTATGTGTAGAAATGGCAACTAGCAACATGCACTATTTCTGATTGTCAGCAGTTTTCTGTAATTAATTGGTTCTGGCTGACTTGCGTAGGAAATCGTAAATTTTTAAATTTTGTCAGACCGTGTAAGCTGCTTTGGTTTTGTATTTTATCCTAAAAACCATTAGAATGTCAATATTTTTTTCTAATCTGTTCATGTTTAGCATGCTAGTGATTACACTTACTTTTTCTTTTTGGAAACAGATGTAAATGAATGCGAGGTGTTTCCTGGAGTTTGTACAAATGGGCAGTGTGTCAATACCTTGGGATCGTTTGTTTGCCAGTGCCCCAATGGAATGACTTTAGATGCTTCTGGGCGGACTTGTCTTGGTAGGTATTAATTCCATGTACAGGTCTGCTAGGGAAGAGCAAATCTGTGTGGTGAGTGATGATTGCACTGCGTGTTTTCTTACAAGTAAAGAAAATTATCTTTCCCCATTTTTCAAATGAAATTAGTCAGGGACATGAACTTAGTTTAACTGGGATAGGAACAGATACCGAGGGTAATAGCTAAAGCCCATCACCATCTGCTAGCTGGTGAACAGCATTGATTTAGTTCCAGATTGTTCATCTGACAAATCCCTACAGATTATCTGTGCTCTTAGCACTCTTCATCTGCAGCCCCACTGAAACCAAGGCTGGAAGAGTGAGGGACACACCACTGTGGGCTGGGACTTGGGTGTGTGAGGAGGAATGTGATGTTCCTCACCACACTGTACACCTTAATGGAGGATGCACCAGAATGTCCAAGTTTTGTGTGCTGTCCACCCAAAGCACACTTATCCATTTATGACAGTAAATGCCCAAGATTTCTCTCCAAACAAGGCATAGTGTGTAGTAATTAAAAGGCCTTATATAAGTACGGTAAACTGGAATGTTTAAAATCCTTTTCTAGTTTACTTCAGGTATTGAGCACCATCTTTCAGATTGGTGCTTTAAACATACTTCAACTCTTAATTTCTGAATTTAGCATTAATATTTTGCTGCCAGGAATTCTGCAGTGAGCTTGGTACACTCCTCTGCGTCCACAAAAACGTGGAGCAAACTGTCCTGTGAAGGGACTCTGGAAAAATATTCCTCTGCAGTGAACTAAATTTTCTCTTTCTTTCTCAACATGTTGTTCAATTGCCCAACAGACATTCGCTTGGAGAGCTGCTACCTGCAGCACGAGGACGAGCAGTGCAGTGCCCAGATCCCAGGCCGGCACCGGATGGATGCCTGCTGCTGCTCCGTGGGGGCAGCCTGGGGCTACGAGTGTGAGGAGTGTCCTCTGAAGGGATCTCCCGAGTTCGAAGCTCTTTGTCCAAGGGGCCCTGGGTTCTCCACGAAGATAGAGATAAGTGGGAAACCTTTCTCCAAAGGTACGTGTTCTGTTTGCGGTTAATTTCCAGCAAACCCTGCTGGCTTTCCCTTTTACTGTTCCCTCAGACAACTGCTCTGGGTTTGAAAATTTCAGTGATAGTCAGGTACTTCATTCACCTTAAGGCACATTTGAAAATCCAGTTTCCTGGATTTCATGGAAATTTTTAATTTCATGGAAATTAAGGCCAGAATAAGCCACAAGAGAATTTAATACTATTTAATACCAGTAATTTAATGCAGAATATAATACTGCAGCTTCAAAACACAGAATTTGTGTCTAGAGAGGTTAAATTGTACCTGATTTTGCCTCCTGGCACCTCATAGTACAAGAACTGGAACAAACTGGGCAGTCAGCTTTGGATGTATTGAAAGAGCAATCCTTACCTATGAAGGGTGCAATAACTTTCATTCTACTGTGAAGCAAGCAAGGAATGGTGAATAATTTGGGGAATTTCTTATGAAACTACTTGGAGAAGTGGAGGAAATAGTTACCAACTATTTGAGAATTCCAGCTCAAATCAGGAGAACTTGATTTACTGTAAACCAAGACATGACAACAAGTTATGACTCTTGTTGGTAAACTTCCAGCATTACATGGGAATCACATAGTGACACCCTTGTATCCTGTGCTGAAAGTGTCTTTCCAGGGTTACCACAGGGGTTAAGCTGGACAATGTCAGAATCACAAACGGATGTGAACATGTTTATAAAGAAAGCCAGCTACCCAAAAACTAAACATTATGAAGTCTGAAAAGAGGGAAAAATATATATGAATGACAATTGCTGTTGTTAGTTTCAGCCTTGGTTTTATAAACAGTTACTGAGGCATTAATTATCCATAAAGAAAAGTGACATGTGCTTTTATTTAGGCTCATTATGTTTTCCGTGACTCATGGAAGTCACATTTTTTTTCTCAGAAATCATAAGACAGAGTAGTTCTTTGGAAACTTCCTTTGCCTTAATCCTCTGTCCACTGAAATCTCACTTAGCTGCAGATCAGATCCTGCAGACAAAGAGGAGACTAATACCATTTTATGGCAGCAAGTGTTCTTGGCAATTCCAGTGTGGAGTGTCTACACTGTTGGCTGGGGTGAAGTTGGTATCAGTTTATGTAGTGTGGTCTAATTTTCCCAAAAGGAGGGGTCACTGTCATGAGAAAGGATGAGCTCTGATGGCAGCATTGCTCTTTTGTGCACTGTTTTTGTATGAAGTGATAACATCATATGTCCATACTATTTCATTTTCAGACATCAATGAATGTAAAATGTTCCCCAGCCTTTGTACCCATGGAAAATGCAGAAATACCATTGGCAGTTTTAAGTGTAGATGTGACAGTGGATTTGCCCTGGATTCTGAAGAGAGGAACTGCACAGGTAAACTGCATGGGTACCTCTCTCATAACTTTGAATTGAGAAGGAAAAACTGAACTCCTTTGAAAATCCCGTGAATGTGTTTTGTGTTACAGATATCGATGAGTGCCGCATCTCTCCTGATCTTTGTGGCCAAGGCATCTGTGTCAATACTCCTGGAGACTTTGAGTGTGAATGTTTTGAAGGCTATGAAAGTGGATTTATGATGATGAAAAACTGCATGGGTATGTTTCTTATAGACCTTAGATGTGCAATAGTATGCTATGTACTGGTATCTATGCATGGTTTATTTTGGTTTTTTTTTAAAGGTTTGATTATGCCTGGATTTAAGTCTCTCTTATTTTGTGAGTCTTATTAAAGCTAACTTTAAATGTGAATTTGCTACTTTGGCAAGTTGCCAAAGCATATATAAGCAAGGGACAGGATTTTAGGATGCTAAATTTATTCCTACAGTCCATTTTGCTAAGTGGGACACCACCCTGATCTTTGCAGTTAGAGTAGATTAAAATTTAGAAGAAGCCTTTTTGAATTCATTTTATTTTATTTTTTTCAACTGCACTGTGGGGTAAGGGGTGACTGACTATAGGAAAGGCTTCCGAGTCGATCAAGGCAGATGATGCAGTGATGGGTCCCAGGCTGTGGTGAGAGATGGGCTGATGCTGTGGCAGTGCTGGCCCTGCAGTGATGCACCTCTCCTTCTCCCCACAGACATCGACGAGTGCCAGCGCAACCCCCTTCTCTGCCGAGGCGGCACCTGCATCAACACAGAGGGAAGTTTTCGGTGCGATTGTCCTCCAGGCCATCAGATATCACCAAATATCTCTGCATGTGTAGGTGAGATGTGCAGGCAAAGTTGATATTGTGTGCAGCATTTTATTGTGCTGTGCATTTACAGTGTTTGCTTTAGTCCCATTTTCCTCCAGCCCTGAAAGGTGTTCCCCTTTTTCTTTTGCAACAGACATTAATGAGTGTGACCTGAGCACCAACCTGTGTCGAAATGGCCGTTGTGTCAACCTGATTGGAAAGTACCAGTGTGCTTGCAACCCTGGGTATCAGTCCACACCTGACAAGTTATACTGTATTGGTAAGGACAAAATCTACATGGGAAGATAAAACACACAGAATTGTTTCACTTTAATAGTTACATAAAGACCTTTAGAACTGTTATTCAAAACTTCTATTACAATCTGTCAGAATAGTATGCAAAACCCCCAAAATGTCCACATCCATTGTTTTGGCAGTGCTACAGTTAGCTGTGTAGGAGATTATTTTCTCCAGTAAATCAATCATGATGCATAAAATTGCATACTATTTTTAATGGCCTCAGATTTCAGACTTTGATCATTAAGAGGGAATAACTTGTTAGATTAGTTCTATACTTTATTAAAAATTAAATATCATCATTCCTGACAGACCACGAAGTAGAATCACGTGGTTCAGTTACATACATACACTCTTCTGTGCCATGGAAATACATGAAAAATTCATTGGCTTTAATTCTGCCTAGTAATTTTTTACCTTGATCCTTACAAAAACTTTATTGCTCTAATGATACTATGGTAACCCAGCAGTGGTATTTCTATATGTAGAAGGAGAATGATTTGTATGTGCAGTCAGATACCATCCCTAGTTTGCATCACATCCATCCCAGTGCCTATATTTGCAAACACTTGAATGTTCAAGTAGTGTGCAAATGCCAGGTGTAGATTCTGGACTGATGCTGTTCTGGAAAGCTGACTCAAAGTATGTTCTTAAAGGAAAAGATATTGTGGGTTTTAACTGTAGTTTTCTCCTTTTCAGATATCGATGAGTGCAGTATAATGAATGGTGGCTGTGAGAACTTCTGTACTAACTCGGAGGGCAGCTATGAATGTAGCTGTAAACAAGGCTTTGCCCTCATGCCAGACCACAGGACATGCACTGGTAAGGGAGATTTTGGGAACTTTTCTGCTGGGAGGGTTTATTTCAATAGTTTAAAAATGGACCTTCTTTTTAAGATTAGAGGCATTGTAACAAATACATTATTAAAAAAAGAAAATACATGGAAAATGAAGTTCTTTTTCTAAAGTAAACATCTCGAAAGTGTCAGAGTTGGACAACTGCAGACTGAATTGCTTTGAAGGGAATTAATTCTTTATCACTTCAGAAAGTTGATTTTGAATTTCATAACAAAAAGCTGTAATTTTTTCAGTAGGAGATAAATTTTCTCCCTTAAGGTATTATTTTAGATTGAAATCCAAAATAGTCGAAGACCATGAAAAAAATTATCATGAATAGAAGCCGAAATGCTGTGCATGTGTATTGTATGGTTATACTGGAAAGGGAACAGACAGAAAACCTAGAAAAGAAGCTGATTACCCTGTTCTGTGGTTGTGTGGTATCTGCTCTTAAGCAAGCAAGAAAATTCCTATTTTTAATTCTTTGTTTAGTCAAATGCAAGTATCCTGCATTACTTCAGAACTGACTGACTTTCAGAGAAACCGAAATGTGAATAGTATGAATCTTTTTTAGGGAACAGCTCTTTTGCACTCTTAACAGGGTTGGTGAGAAAATTTTCAGAGCTCTCTTATGGCCGGGCTTTCTCCTTTGGGAGCCTGGGAGTCATAATCCCTGGAAGTGAATTGTACTTGGTGATTTCCACATAGGTTACTGGAAAGATGAATCTACCCTACATTTCTTTTATTTCTTGCTTCACAGCACTGGCCTGCTGAGGCATGGGAATATTTGCCAGCTGTTTGCCAATTCCATCCAAGAGTTCTTGAAGAGCATGAGAATTATAACAGGGTTAATCCCTTGGAATAGAATTGCCTTTATAGTTGAACAAATAGAGAGTTTTCTATACTGAATTAATAGAGAGAGCTCACATTTAGAATTTGTAAATATTTATAGGCCTCGCACCAGGGTCTCAATTACCCTGAGGTCACTCACTACCATTCCAGAAGATAAAAGAGCCTCGAAGCAGAGTAAAATGTAGTTTCCCCACACATTGTAGCTTGCACTGTCAGAAAGATGTCAAGTAGCCAACCTTCAGCAAGCATCAGAATTCAACTAGGAAAAGGGAAGATTTGATTGAGCCTGAAATTAATTATTTCAAAACTTAAAATATTTAGATTAGAAATAGTTTGCTTTAGCTCAAGTTTCTAGAAAAGGCAAGCTTTGGTGTTTGGGGCACTTTTTCAATGGAAAAATAAAACTAGTTGATCAAAATTGTGCCTCAGCCAAAATCTGAACCCAAGTGACAGGATTAGAGTGACATGAGAGAGAAGGGAGGAGGGGGGAGTTGAGGTCTCTGAACCACTTTTCTCTTTTCATCTTCTTGGCTTGACTGGGGACTAAATGACCCAAGTATACACTTGGACAGTCTTAGGGGTCTCAAGTCTGCTGGCTAGAAGCAGATCGTCTTCACTTCCCTTTTAGTATCTAAAATGCTGCTGCCTTCTCTTGAAAAGATGTTTTTTATATATGTAAACATCTGGTGAATATTCAAAATCTGCATGCTGAAATTTTGCCTCTGCCCAAAGGCACCCCACTGGGTGAAAAATAAGAATAAAAACATTTGTGACATTTTCTTCTCCTCTGGTTGTACTATGTTAGATGTTTGTGCTTGGTGCAAGATACAGCAGAACTGTGACCTGCGTATGTGAAACACCTATTTTACATTTTCAGTTTTCTCTCTGTGTGAACATGTCTTTTATCTTTAACATCACACGAAGCTGGAAGCCATCACAGAATATGTTTCTTGATAATTGAGCTGGTAAGAATGCTGTGCAGTTCAGTAGTAGGTCAGGTTTGAATTGGTGAGGTTATGCATAAATAATCAGCTCAATTAGGAGAAACAACAGGTTCTTTGTCAGCTGATTTTCCCCCAACTGTGAAATCAGTACAGTGGCAGGTTAGTAAATAAAGTTCTTTATTTCTGTCATCATTATGCCCATTTCTAGAGCTTAATTTTGCATGTTAATTCAAATTCCATTCCAAATTAACATTTTCAGGCTAATGTCCATGCCAGTATTATTTGGTTGTTAAGATAAACAGGGACTGGTCAGCCTCCTTCCTTGCAGAAGTAGTGTGTCCACACAAGCACTGACTGCTAGAAATACAGCAGAATAATGAACATAATATTTTAAATTAAAGTGAGTTCATTTTCTGCAGCTGCATAATTACTGCAATCCACAATAGACTGCTCTGATAATGAGTTACACCCTTTCTCTTGGAGAGGATTCCTGAATCTTGTCCTTTTTGTGCTGATTTTTTTCCCATGGTATCACTAGGCAGAGTTTCTGATTTTTACTCTTTCTAGTCTATGTTGGTGCTGACACAGGGAGATTCTAGAGATTTTTACAAGGAACACTAACATAACCCCAGGGGCTCTGAAAGATTCCAGAACTTAGCATGGCTGCATTAATATAATAAAGTATCTGCTTCTGCCGCAAGCAGTGATGGCCAATTTCATGAACTGAGAAAACAGCTCACATCCTAGAGGCCTGACCAGTCAGATGAGATGCTAAAAAAGACCATAAAAATCTCATTGTACTAATGTATGTACTGTAATTATTCCCATCATGAGTTCAACTCTGTGTTTCCAGTTTGTCACCACCCTTGAGACCTGTAGGGATATTTTGCATGTATGATAGCTTTTTAAAGCTCTGTAAAGTTTGATATTTTTTGTCACTGAATTTGACTTCAGTGATGGATTATACCCAAGAATCCCCAGTTATATGTAGCCAATGTGGTGTGACAAAGGTTCTGTTGGGGTTCTTTTCTCTGAAAGAAAAGTTGATTCCTGTTGCCACTGGAGTCAGAGAGGAATGTTTTGCCACTGACTTTAGCTGAAGATGAAGAGCTTACTCACAGGGACAATTTTGCAATGTACCACTCAGTTATTGCGAGGATTCAATCTTCATATGCAGCAGAGTGTTAAAATGCTTACTTTGCCATGATGATGGTTAATTGCTTTCTGTAAAGGTAACATATTTTAATCTGATTTTCCCATGTAGATATTGATGAGTGTGAAGACAATCCTAACATCTGTGATGGAGGCCAGTGTACAAACATCCCAGGAGAGTACAGGTGTCTTTGCTATGATGGGTTCATGGCATCTGAAGACATGAAGACTTGCATAGGTAAGTGAAAGTAAATATATTCCAATTTGCATCAAATGTGGAAAGCGTATTTATTAAGGCACTCTTTCTAAATCATCATCTAAATAGACAATGATATTTAAAGAGTATTGCTCTTATCTCCTAATTTTGGCCACCTGACCTTTGGACTTGAGCACCTGACTCTTGCACAAAAGCAGATGTAATCTCTGCAGATTGGGATGCAGACATGATGTTCTGTGAGGTTTTTATGCAGCTCAGATAAAAAAGTGCTTGCAGAAAGGAAGTGCTGGTGAATGATGCCGAGGAAAATTTCTAGCAAGAAAACCACCAGTGCTCTTTTAAACTTGTCTCTAAGACAAAACTCTGTGCAAGTCTTGTACCTTGGAAGAATAAAGTCATGAAACAGTATGTCTCCAAAACCACACACATTTGAATTAAAAATCTCGAGCGTATTTGGGGAGAAACGTCTGACAAAACTCAACAATGTATGTGTGCATGTATAAATGTATATACACACACACACGTACCTGGAAATTATCAATAGTCATAGTCATTCTTTGAATAATGTACTGAATCTTAGTGTCTATTTTTAAGAAAAGTTGGAATTAAAGGTATGTTAATACAGATATGGTAATTTAGCATTGTTACCCCAGATCTCAAAAGGTACGCTAGGTAAGGAATAACTAACCTGGGTAGTTTTTTCTTTGCATGTATAGACCCACTTTTTGTATCAAAACTCATAACTGAAGAGAATCTGCCAAATACTTTCTAAGAATTTTATTAATAAATCTTAATTCACGGGTTTTTTTAGATGTTAATGAGTGTGATCTGCATCCAAACATCTGTCTGAGTGGAACCTGTGAGAATACAAAAGGCTCATTTATCTGTCATTGTGACATGGGATATTCAGGCAAGAAAGGCACAACTGGCTGCACAGGTATGTTTTAAAGTTTAATTTTTAATTTTTATTTAAACTTGTGAATCTGCTTTTCTGGTGTTTGGAACCTTCTCTCACTGCGCTTCTTTTCACTTACTTGTGCTCTTTTTGTACCTCTCATCCAAATTTGCTGAGCTTGTGTTCTGCTAATCTTCAGTGGTACAACCTGATGCTGCTTCTGCTGAAATGAGTGACAAAATGTCCATTGGGAATGTAATGGGCGTATCACTGTGTTGTTGTTCATCTAAGAGAACAGCAAATGCCATTATCTGTACCTTGACAAACTCCCAAGGACCTCAGTGTGTTTGGATTAGTTAATTGTACATTATGCAAGTAAATAACAGGTATGTGTCCGAAGTGTTATTTGGCAAACACAGATGCCTTGAAATAAATGCTAAAATATATTTTGGGTTTTTGCAAAGTGGCGATGATACAGTTACAGAGCTACATTCTATCAGCAAAATCAGAATCTGCTTTATTCTGTGTATTGCCAGCAAACAGAAATGAGATTCAAATATACAGGCTCTAAGGGCATGATACTAATAATGCTGGTGTCTCAAACCAAGGTGTTGAGAGTCTCAGACTCTGCCCAAATATGAATGCAAACATATGTTTAATATAATTTTTAATGTAAACTTAGGGTAAACATATTTCTGGCAGTGTCTTTGAGACACACTTTTATTCTTAGTCTGCCCTTATTGTACAGAGTTAATAATATGCTTCTTTAAGTGCCCCAAATACATGAAGCTGTTTTTTTACAGCTCTCATAGAAAAATCTGAGAGCTGGAGTTGTACTTTGCATATTGGACCGTGGACAAATAGTTGTGCATTCGTAACAGCTGCCTTTGACTTACATATGAACTGACCTAAATCCAAGAAATCCCTAATTGTACCCTGTAGACCAACATTTCAATGTTCTTTGTTTCTGTGCTAAATTATATGAAGATCTTCAGGACTCTAGACCTGAAAGCCCTCGCGCTGATCTGTTACACATGGCGCAGATACCGCTCCCAGCAAGGAGCTCTCAGGGAGGAATGAGCAACCAGTAGTAGGCAAAAGACAGAGAAAGGTCATGGAGGCAGGGGAGGAATCTGAGGTATGGCTTCTGGGGAAGTGCCTGGAAATAGCCACCATTTTGGCATGATGTGATGCAAGGTAGTGGCAAATGTCCCAAGCAGTGGTTTTTTTTGTTAACAGAGAGGTCAGGAAATCCTTCCCTCCTGATCCCAGCCAAGCCCAGACCTCTGGATGGACACTGTCTGTCATGTGGGCTCTTCCCACCTCCTTGCATATCATTGTCTTTCCATGCTGCTTTTGTCTACATGCTGATGTTTCAGAGAGGATGTCACTGACTAGGAAAAACAGTAGAACACTTTAATTACAACATAGAGATACTATAGAGGGGCTCAGTAACTTGAAAGAGCCCAGTGTTCTAAGATAAAAAGTTGAAGTATCAGTTATGCTGATACAACTGAGATGGGACCATGCTCAAATCACCAAAATCTTTTGTATTTAAATAAGAAAACAGGAAGCAGAGTGGGAAGTTTCTAGTTTGGTTTCATAATGAAGAAACTGGTCCCATTGCAACTACAGCATGCAGGTTCTCACATTCTGTTTTTTTAAATGTCTGATCTGCTGCTGGGGAACATTGAATTCCCCACTTCATGATTGCACAGTATTCAAGCAGAATTGAAGTTCCCAGGCTCAGGTACTGCAGACCACGGGAGTGTCCTTCAATACTTCTTCTGCAGGGACCTTGCCAACAGCACCTTGACCCCAGAATTCAGTTCTTGTCTTAGACAGATCAAAAGCATTCCCACTTCTTTAGGAATTCCCATGGAAAAAAAAATTACAAAAACGTGTACAGCACTTTGAATGGGAGATTCTCTGTTTCATGAGAACAACTAAATAACGTCCTTTGGGTTCCATTACAGTTTTGTCTAAATATTTCAGCTCTCTTGTCATTACTGACTGTTTCCATTTTAACAAGTAAACTTGTTTTTTTTCCCCCCAATCATTTAACAGTATTCAGAATCCACCCACTGACTTACATTCCCATCCCACACAGATGTTAGTTCTCCCCTCTCCATGGTTCTCAATAAGAATGTGGACAGAACGTAGTAACAAAAATACAGTTTTTAAACTATTATGCAAAATTATACATTGTAGATGCAGGTTTCCAAGATCAAGTGCTACGAATGGTTTAATTTCCATTCACAGGGCAGACTGTGATAATACTGACTCAGAGCAGTTCATTTTACAGTTTTCTAGGCAGGCAATAGAGCACAGCCACTAGAGAGAAGATTGCTGTGCTTTCTCCTCTCCTGGTTCCAGATCGCCCAGCTTTATGACAAATATCTTGTCTGCACTTTTTCTGTCAATAATGTATATGTGTATTTGTGCAGAAATTAAATCCTGGTTTGGCACTTGAGTTTGTATTTTGTGATTCATCACCACTCTGGAGTGCTGCCTGTAAATTTGCAATATTTCACTGTTGATGTAGGGCCTTAGATTTAGTTGCTCTGATATTTTCACAGGGAAACAAATCCTTCTCTGACTCTCTCCCATCCATCCTTGCAGTTATGGCTGTGTGTACAGCCCCCCTGTTTGCCCCTGGTGGAGTGGGGCTGGCACAAACTTAGGGCACAGTTTGTCTCTTTACAGAGCCAAGCTGAAGGATGTGAACTTGGAGGCAGAAGTTGCCCGACATGGTCATCAGATCAAAAATAAATGTGCTTTACCAGTCAGGTGGATTTCTCCACAGCAGGCTCAGGTAGTTGGAAGGCTGAGATTAGGCTCTGACTCTGCAAGGGCCATGCTGGTGCCCTTTGGAGAAAGACTGGTGGAAAGTGTTCAACTTGGTGTGGGGTGTGAGCTTGAAGAGTTTGGTCTTGAACATGACCTTCTGTCATCCAGTAATGATGACATTAGTGGATACAGGAGCAGTGAGTGCACACTGCATACTTGGGTGGCTGGCAATAACTTGATTCTGAGGAGGTCAGACATCTGATTCAGTGAAAGGAAAAGGTGAGGCTGTCCTTGGCCCTCAGAAATAGATCCATAGTATTTTGTGACTCCGTGTGCTCTCCTCTCCATTATTAGTGGCTTCTGGCCATTAATAATATGTTGTGTTTCAGTCTTGGTGGCATAAAAGAGCTCTGGTCTCAATGAAGCACACATCTGCCCTTATGAATCTGGGAGCTGGCTGTGTCAGGCCAAATACCAGAAGATAACAGTGCTGAGATCTGCCCGCCAAGGGGGGGTATTACAGAAGGAGCACATTGGGAGTAGGCGTCTGTCCAGCAACAACATGCTGCACCCCAGCATGCTGATGATGTAAGGATGGATAGCAGGCAAGGGCTGAACCTCCCCATGTGAAACTCCAAGAGGTGCTTATTGTACAGTATGCTGAATAAAATCCAAGAGTAGTTCCAAAAGAGAAAACAATTTTACGTGTAGAAAGATCAGAATAGGGGAATTTTTCCATATATTTTTCTACTTGTATGAGCACCAAGTTGAAATTCACAGTCTTTTCCCTCTGAAAAACCTTCCCTTTTCCTACCTGATTACATGGGCAGGAACCCAGGAGGAGGAAATGCCTTGTGACTTCCACCAGACGACTGGCCCTTTGGGAATTGGACCCAGGCTCGAAATACCAGTGAAACGTCAGGGTGATAAAATGCACAGATATGCAGAGACTGCCAAAAAATGTAAAAGTCAGAAACTACTTAAGGGATTTGCATAATTCCTGACAAACAGTACTGATTTATAGGCGGAGTCTGAATTAAATTCACATTTTGCTAAGGATCCTTATAGACCCTTGAAGCCCCATGAAACCTAACAGAAAATGGTACACATTTTCTAGAAAAATCCTAGAGGATTTCACACCCAGCTATGAACATTTTCTTTAGTTAATGTTCACTCTCCTCTGTTCAAATGCAAAGAAATTACTTGGATGTTTCTAGGATGTAGGTGAGAATGCAGTGACTTATCCTTGTACTTCTGTCTGGCTAACTTTAATGATCCACTTCCAGACTGTGAAGGGATGTGCTGTGCAGATACTGGCTATTGATTTCTTTTAACTTTGCTTGCCACATTTGCAAGCGTAGTGCCAACATGGCAGGTATATTTGACGTGTATTTTTGCTGCATATCAACAGCCCTGAAAATTTGTGCCACTGTGGTTGATGGGAGAGGTGCTTCATTAATTGCCAAAGACTTGAGAGAAAAAAATATTTGTCCAAAGAAGAGAACTGAAGGAGCCAACAGAGTAGGGTGACTGACAGGTTTTTTTCCCCAGAGTGCTTGGGATTGTTATGATGTCAGACCTGCATATTATTTATCATGCGTATTCTCATCTGTTGTAGGCAGACAACTCCCTTAGTATTAATGGGAGTTGTGCAATTGCAAAGCTGAGAACATGTGTGCAGCAGGACTGGGGCACAGTGGGACTGGCTGAGGATGCAGTGTCAGTCTTGGATTGGAATGTCTTTATTTTCCTTGGCTTGTCACGGACTCATACTGGAGGCAGAAGGAGAAGGTTGATATAAATCAGTGACTCACTCCTTTACTCTTCAGTGAAAATCCCCATGAAGTCAGTGGGAATAGGCCATCATTGTGTGAAACCCTGACTTGAGTAGTGTCCTCCTGGGTGCTCTTTGGGTCATGATACCTTTACTCAGACCGAGTAACGCCTTTGTCTTCAAACAATCAAATGAAAATAGTTGGAGTATTTGAAGAGTGTAGTACTGTTTGTGCTGCCATGCAGACAGAACAGGCTGGACTTATGCTCTTATTAAAGATATTTATATTGAGTTAATTTTTCCCCAGTAGAGCTCAAGTTCTCCTTTCTGTTTCATTCTGTGAAGCCATAATTCAGTACTTATGGCAGCATAAATCCATATTAAGCTCCACTATAGCCAGGCATAAATTCCATTGATTTCACTGCCCTGTTTACACAGTACTGTGTTTGGTCTGAGATCTCTTTTGCCTTGGAAATAATTGCAATGCAATAAATGTAGGCTTACAACTCAGCTGTGCAATGAAAGGAGAGAATAGGGATTATAGCAAAACAACATCTGAGTTAAAAGCAGGTAGCTTTGAAAAGAAGTAAAATCTGGGATGAAGCCAGTGATGGTATTTTATATGCCTCAATCAGCTTTCATTTTAGTATCTGAAAACCTTTCCATGCATCATGGAAATAAGCCCTGCAATGTCCCAATAAAGGTAGATCATATTAGAAAATACATTTTGCATTCCACATTTGATCTTTACCCAGACAAAAAGCATTGAAATCTATTGAAAACTTTTCCTGGAAAAAAGCTGAGAAGGATTTCAGGATTTTATTCAAAGCAAGTGGAATGGCATTTCAGTGGCTGATCTCTGAGAAAGTTGATCCCATTATAAATACTTGGATATAGATATGCACTTGCAACTTTCATCCCACAAAAGATTCCAAGCTTTTTAGTGTGTGTGTCAAACAGCTGATGGGGGAACGAGTGTCCACTGTGAGGGCACCAGTGTCATGGTGCTGCTGTCCCACTGGGAGGTGTTAATGGGGGCTCTCTGGTGCCAAGTGTCAGCGGGTCAGTGCAAGGTGGGATGAAGTCCACAGTCACTTTACAGAGAGTGGAAAACTTGGCTTAGTTTGTCTTAAATTTGAGTCTGAGCATGACTTCATTGCGGTGTAGCTGTTGCATGCAAGTTTCTGTTTGTGTTTGCTGGTGGTTTAAAAAAATTCTTGGCAGAAACCTCTCTACTGATGATAATTTTTTGTGGTGTTTTGTTGTGCTCTGCAGGGTATAAGGAAACTTGTGATTGTATGTTTCAAAGCATCAAATAATCAAATGCAGTGCAGGCTTAATGTTAGCAGTGGTTTAACAGTTTGGGTTTTAAAATCATGTAAAGGTTAAACTATAGAGTGTTTGCTTCAGCTTTCTTGTGTCAGTGTATACTGTAGCTGACCTCTCTAAATTCCTTCTACTCTTTCCCTTCAGACCAAGCCAATATGGGTTGGGTTTTTTTCTGACCACCCTTAAGATTTTTGACAGACACTAGTTTCCTGTTTAGTGTGATGTTATCTTCATATGAGTTTCTGCACATGCTAAAGGCAAATCTACTCTGACCCTTTTTTTGAGGTTACATGTGAAAGGCAAATCTGCTCTGACCCTTTTTTTAAGGTTTAAAAAAGTAAGTATCCATTTGCATGTTTTCAGGCTTGTTGGTGCAGTCAACATTCATTAATGGTAGATTCCAGCTGCCACATTTAGATCTATATCTAGACATCAGCATTCAGATTATGGGAATGTTCATGTCTGGAGTTTTGGTTCAAAGCAATGCCTCATTTAGAAAGAGACTCAGAAAAGTAAGATTAGATGAAATTCCACTTAGGCAGACTTTAAACAAACTCCAAAAAAACAAAAGCTAACAACCAATACCAAAAAACAAACAAATAAACCAACCACTAAAAAAAGGCCCAGAATCCCAACAACAAAAAACCCTAAGCAAACCCAAAACCCACCAAACAAAAAAACCTCCAAACCAACAGTGGGTTTGGGTATTTTCTGGCCTTCTGGGTATTTAATTTTAGGATGATGGATGGATATTGTCTGCTTCTCGAAGTCATGTGTTGCCTTTGTGAAAAGGCAAAATATGTGTACAGAGCATAGAGAAAGGACACAGCCTTTTGTCTAGACAAGCGTGGGCAGAAAAACCTAAGAAAGAGTTACAAAGGAAATGATTAAAATCATACCTGGACAGTTTTTCCAATAGTTCCACAGTCATGCCCTCTTTAAAGAGCTAATTTTTATTAGGCAAGATGATAGGGAGACTCAAATCTCTGATTTTGGGGCTGAGAACCCCAAAGGTTGTTACATGTTTGATGGCTGATGCCTTTCTTAATCATCTTCTTAAGAGGGGTCAGAGCTGGGGGTTTGTCTGTGGAATCATGCAGTGTTTGTGAGCTTGTTTTCCCTTTCCATGAGCTCATTGTACAGAATGAGATGATTTGGCTTTTACTGCAACATCAAAGGCACCTGGGAGGGCTAAAATATTGATATAAATTTTAAGTGGTTTGATATGAACTCTAGATAATTTACATCCTGCGTGGAAGTAAAGCACAATTAGAGAGAGCTCAGTTACAGAAAACACCATAAAATCCATAGCTCAGATGTGCAAGAAAATTCCTGCCAGTTTTGTTGTAGTTACCAGTAATAATTTCTGAAAACTTTGCCTTTGAGTTTATACATTCTCCAAGTACCTACATGGGGCATTAATAATGTTTTGTGAGAAGGAAGAATGGAGTTCAGTTTGGGTTTTGCAGTCTATACATCATGATATTGCCAGAGAATGACCAAGAATGAAAATAAGGTGAAAATAGCAAGTACTGAAATAGAACGTGCTGGCATGAACGTGTGTGTTGAAGATTGGATGACTTGGTGTCTTCAAGGATGCTGACTTTTTTCCACTGTTTTCTGAGGTTTCCTGAGTTCCTAGTAAACACAGCCCATCCTCCACCTTCCACACAGAGTCTGGCAAAGCTTCATGAGGTTCCTGGGCTTATCCTAGGAGGAGTTTGTGAGTGGTGCCTAGCTGGTGTTCATCAGCATCCATGCAGATACAATGGGTGCTTCTGGGAGTGCTGCATTCCAGGAGACACTGGGCATTAGAGTTGCCTCTGAGACTTTTTAGCAAACCATGCAATGTAGAGCCACCAATGTAGTCCCTCTCTGCAGGCTTCAGGATGGACAGATTGAAAAAACTGTCTTCTGAGTTACTGTTTTCCTCCTCGAGTGTAGCAGTTACCAGGCATTGAAGTGAATTGCAGAAGTACTGCTTTACATGCCTATGAGAATAGGTAGTGGGGCAGCATGTCTGAAATATGCCACATGCTTCTTTGCTTTTCTTTACTTTTCTTTCTTGTGATTTTATTTCTCTTCTGCTTCATTTCTAAAAGTCATGTTGTAATGAAATGCAGACTTGCTTTCATGTTCACTTTGACTTTCTTGAGAAATTCCAGTGTCAGTTATCTGGATATGAGAAGGTGTGATCCATGAGCCTCTCAAACATCTCTGTGTTTTTGCAGATATCAATGAGTGTGAAATTGGAGCCCATAACTGTGACAGACACGCCATATGTACAAACACAGCAGGAAGTTTCAAATGTAGCTGCAGCCCTGGCTGGATTGGAAATGGTATCAAGTGCACAGGTGAGGGTCATATGCATTTGTATTTATTTATAAGGCTGGGCCACAGTGGGGTTCTAGCAATTCTGAAAAAAAACCCATACCACATCTATAAATTGTGAAGAAAAGTGATTATCAAACTTGTTAGGTCGATCTGACATGATCTGTTAGAGGACAAATTCTCTGCCATGGTAACTGTGAAATCAGCATTATCTCATATTTGGCTTGTGAAATGGTGAGAACACAGCAAATTCTGTGATTCTGTGACCATGGAGAGAGACACTGTGTGCTTGATGGCAACTGATGGCAGGCAGTGAGAAGTCTCCTGGTGCTCCCTGTAAAAACAAGGTACAGGTCTTATTATTGAGTGCCCTGCAGCTTCCTCATTCACAGTTACCTTGTCAGACTTTTTGATGTGCTACAAATAAACTGTTCCCCTCTTCTTCAGTCAGATGACCTCACATATTTATGGGTTTTATTATGGAAGATGATTTAAAGTAGAGCTTCTGTGTGCCATACGCTATTTAAAATTTCTATTCATGGTATGTTTTTTTAACTAATGTTGTTTTTTTTCTTTTCTTTTTTTTTCCTTTTTTTTATTATTTTAAAGATCTGGATGAGTGCTCCAATGGAACCCACATGTGCAGCCCACATGCTGACTGCAAGAATACAATGGGCTCTTACCGCTGCCTCTGTAAAGAAGGTTATACTGGGGATGGCTTCACTTGTACAGGTGAGCTTTCCTAGGAAAGCATCAGATGACCTCCAGTGGTCCCTTGCAGCCTAAGTTAGTCTGTGATCCAATACACAAAAATAGCTTTTAAACATTTGAAATTATGCGCTAATATGTCATCATCCATTGTCTTCTCCTTCACCTAGGTTACCATAACTTGAAAGAAATACTGTATAGTAAACCTAGTCTAAATCAATCACTTTTTTTCACTTGATAAAATGCAATTTTTCATTGAGCTTTCCTTGTTAGTTGGCATGAGTGGCAAAATTATTAAAACAATGCTTGATCGTATAATTTGGCTAGTTAGTAAACCAGTCCATTGGCCCCTCACCTTA
The DNA here is from genome assembly GCF_036250125.1 of Pseudopipra pipra. Lineage (NCBI taxonomy): Eukaryota > Metazoa > Chordata > Aves > Passeriformes > Pipridae > Pseudopipra > Pseudopipra pipra. The sequence continues at coordinate 10,457,171 of NC_087560.1, read as the reverse complement.
ATACTTCAATAATAGGGCATATGCATTAAAATTGCTTCATAAAATTGCCTAAAAATATCTGTTCTTTCCAGAAGTGAGTGTGTGCTATCTGTCTTCTTTACTGCATCATCCTGAGAGATGGTGTCAGGATGCAGTGCTGGCATGTAGAATGAGGGAAGTAGCTGCTTCAGAAACCTCATTTTATAAACTGTAAATGTAATTATTAGACTTTGCTAGAGAGATGTTTCCCACCCACACTTCAGTCTTCTGCTTTGAAGAGCAGATTAGCTCATGTATGCTTAGTCATGAGGAGCTATTGCACTGGGGCTGTCAGTGTTGCTCTGTGCAGGGTGACGCTGTTTGGAGCAGAGCCATGTGGCGGGCAGCTCCTGGGCCAGGTTTTCAGCTGGTGCAAATCAGCAGCACTCTGTCAACTACAGCAGGTTTTTATGGCACCTGAGAATCTGGCTCATCAGGTTTAAGGCTGAATTAGAATCAGTCCAAATTATCAGTGAACCCTGGGATTCTGTTTAGTTCTCTCCATATAATTTAATCTTGAATCTGACTCAGCTTCCTCAGTGGCCTTCCTAAGCCGGTGCTCTTTGTTCATTTCCCACGTGATGATTTCCAGGAGTCCATAAACTACATCCTTCAGCTGAGTGCTTACCGAGTTTCTGCCTTCAGTAGAACTTGAATTTTTTTTTTAAATTTGGGTTCTTTATTGTTCCTGGATTCAAAAGGTGGCTGAGACTCCAACTACAGCACGCAAGTGTTCTGTAGGCCCTCTGTCAGAGGGTGCAGCATTCACCCTGTAGGTACTACTTTTGATTTGCCAGCCATGGACTTTCCAAAGCTCACAGTGCCAGCCAGGCTCTGCTGCAATAAGCAGGTGTTTTTGTGATGTGTAACATTTCAGCTAAAGAGTAAGGGCCACGAGCTGTCTGAAGGGGAACGTGGTCCAATATCAAGGCTGTTTTTCTCATCGGCTGTTAACCTGCAGTTTAATTTTGATCAAGTTCCTTTCATGCCACTTTCTGTCAGTGTTTTGTATCTTTGACATGGAGAACTGCCTATTACCATATGTTTGCTCATTGCACAGTAAACCTCTTTTTTTTTTCAGTTACTGCCTCTAGGCTCTGCTGTAATAGAAACAATAACTATAATAAATTTCACGTGCTCGTTCTGAGTCTAAATTTGACCCTGTGTACTGCCTCCAATTGTTATTAACTGTAGCTACTTTAGGAGTCTGTGCCTCTCTCTGATTTTCCTTTTGATTAGAAGCTGTATTTTCAGCATGTTGGAAATACACTGAGCTGTTACATGTAGTAACCTCTGCTCATAACTGGATTGCAGTTTCCTCTGCAAGTGTTCAGAGGTAATAGAATAGTTGAAATGTTTGGAACACTGCAGCTTCAGCTCACATATGTTGGTGAGAAAACCATATTACTGTAAACTTGCTATTTCTCTTCCTTTTACAGACCTTGATGAATGCTCAGAAAACCTGAATCTCTGTGAAAATGGGCAGTGCCTCAATGCCCCTGGAGGGTATCGCTGTGAATGTGATATGGGATTTTTGCCAAGTGTAGATGGGAAAGCATGTGAAGGTAATTCTCTGTAAGCTTTAAACAATGCTCAACAAATTCTGCCTTAATAGTATTTTATGTTTCAAAAATTTTACAATTGGTTGCAATTGCGATTGAGGTGAGAACGGCATCAAAATTGTCAGTAGTAGTTGCTTTTTTGCAGTTTATACATTTATTATGGATCTCTAAGTGGTCATCTGCCTGTTGTACCTGCCTTTTCATTGACCATTTATGTCCAGTTCCTCATCTTATTCATAACAATTTAACAGAAAAAGTTGTCACTTTGCACTGGTATGTATGGAACTGAAAAACAGTGATTTGGTAGCCAGTACAGTGAACATGCTTTGAGGGCTTCTGTGAGGTGCAAAATCAGAGTGTGAGGCCTTGCAAGAAGTTTATATGACCACAACAAAAAAATAAATTCCCATGACTGTTCAGTTTTGAGGGTGAGCTGTCAGTTAACTGTTTACAACTCGTTCATAAGAGCTTTGCATATATGAAGATTCAAAACAATCAAATAATAAACATGTTGCCAACATGATTAAGGTCATATATTTGATTTCAGCTTTTGAAATCCTCATTTGATATAGCACTAATCAGTTAAGTCAGTCAAGAAGACTCAGCCATATCATCTGACATAGTAATAACTCTTAGTAACTGGTATTTGGAGTTCATAAGTACATCACTATAAATAGAATTTTCCCCCTTGAAAAGTGTTCTGTGTATTTTTTTAGCAATCAACCAAGTGAAATAATTTATGAGAGTGAATTTTTCTTTAAACTAAACCAATATTAGGTTTCATAACGTTTCATGAAACAATTTACTTTCAGACCTTTTAGCTAAGTTTAAATAGCTTACGTAGAGCCCAGCTCCTGTTGCTAAAACAGACTTGCCCTGATGTTTCAGATGTGTATGCTAAATGCAGTATTTTAAGGTCCTTTGTAAATACACACTTTTTTGTTGTATCAAATTGGTCATTCTTTGTGCAGTGCATGTGGCATTCAGTAAATACTGAATCAGACTCATATGATTTGGACAAAAAACACAAAAGTGAGCTCTGCTTGCCAAACTTCAGATCTGTCAAATATAGAAACCTGAGGATGAACATGAAATTCACCTTTGGACACAAGCTTTTCCCTTGCTGGTGTCCAGCTTTCTGCAGATGATTGCTGACTTAGAATAAACTTCATTTTTTTTAAAGCATATCTTCTTCTATGTTTAATATTGCTACTTTTCAGATTAGCCCACTAATAAGCTAGGATTGTTTCTGGCATGGCTTCCAGAGATACTGGAAGGAGCCTTTTTCCCCCAGAAAAGGTTATGGAGTAGGTTCCTTAGTCTCCAGCATGTTACTTTTTCTTGTCTTATACTGTGTGCAGAAGCTGTTGGCTTCCAGATCCATGTTGCTGAACCTTTTTACAGTTCTCTGTCTATGTCTTAAGAAGATAAGGAAACCTCATATTTTTCCCCTCCTGTTCCTTTATCAGATATTGATGAGTGCTCACTTCCTAACATCTGTGTCTACGGTACCTGTCATAACCTTCCGGGACTTTTCCGCTGCGAGTGTGAAGTGGGCTATGAGTTGGACAGAAGTGGTGGAAACTGCACAGGTAAAACTTTGGAACAACGTGCTTTTTAATTTTCTGTTAGTGTCACGGTCAGCTCCTTAGGAAATTCTTTTAGAAAGCTATACAGATCAAACTGGATATAGGAAAGTACGGAGTTGCCTACTGTATAACACGCTTCTCTTTCCTGTTCTTTGTCAATCTCTGATATCCCCCTAAGAAAGGGAAAACAGATCAGAGAGAACCCCTCTGGCAGAGATGTGTTGTGCCTTGTACAGTACTTCACAGTACTGAGTGGTCAGCTCTGACCTTGTCTTGTATTTTTCTGTTAAGTATTTTTTTAGTACTTTATGTGAATTCATAAAGTGAATGTGAAAACATAAGTTCATAGATTGATTTTTCAGGAAAAACACTTTTTCCCCCCTCTATAAAATGATGGATGCATCTCAGACTACTGTTCTTCTAAAAGGTGCCTTTATTTTTTAGAGCTTTCTGGAGATCAGTATCTCATAACTAATGGATTGTGATGGTCAGCATATGGTACCTGATATATCCATGACTTGCACTGTTCTTGAATATTTGCTTACCACATGCTGTATTTTCTTGCAGATGTTAATGAATGTGCAGATCCTACGACCTGCATTAGTGGCACATGTATCAATACTGCTGGTAGCTACACCTGTGAGTGCCCTCCTGATTTTGAGCTGAATCCCACCCGAGTTGGATGTGTTGGTAAGGGACCACTTGTTATGTTATTTACAGGGGAAGTTCCACAGAGGGACTGCAAGCCCAGCTGCATAAGAATAATCCCAGGTCATGGAAAAGGGCCTCTATTCCCATCCCACTGCCCCTGGCTTAGAAGCTGTAGTAGGGCAGCAGGAGCATGTCCAGAGTTGATGCAGCAATGCCAGCAGTGCCCAGCTGCCAGAACCAACCCTTTGGGGCCTGTTAGAGCTGTCCACAATTTACAACAGGCGTAGACAATTTCAACTTTCAACAAACTTAAGCCCTCATCCAGCTGGCCTCAAGATGGCAGGCAAATGAAGTTGTGGCATAAAGCCACCCATGCTCTTGGAGCATTGAGTGCAGCTTGGCTGGGCACAGCTTCATGACCAAGGGAAATACTCTTGTATTAGGCTCCAACTGCTTAGTAATGCTCTCATATTTTTTTGGTTTTGTTTGTTTAAGAGAGTGGAGGGATGCTTCTCAAATTCAAATGTATTTGAACACTTAGTAGATGCTTTCATGCTTGTTAACCTCAAGGAGAGGAGAAAGCAATGAGTTTTTGGAATGGGAAGGATGTACAAATGTGGGGTAAAATGTGGATGAAAATGAGAAAAGGCCAGGCAGAATTACCCTTAGTCATGATAAGTAAATTCCCTACTTTGTGAGAAGTCCAACAAAGCCAAGGAATGGGGCACCATGAACCTATGTAAGTGGGAAATGCTGGGCCTCCCTGGGCAACACAACTTATTTGCTTTGGCTGTCCTGCAAGAACTGAGAGCCATCTGTAGGTACCCCTCATCCTAAGATGATGTGTTGTGTTTTGCTCTCATGAAATGTGTTTGTCATTATGTACATTGTGAATAGATACCCGATCTGGCAACTGTTACCTGGACATTAAAACTCGTGGAGATAACGGTGGCACCTTCTGCAGCAACGAGATTGGAGTGGGTGTTTCCAAGGCCTCCTGTTGCTGCTCCCTGGGCAAGGCTTGGGGAGTTCCCTGTGAGCATTGCCCAGCTGTGAACACAAGTAAGTCTGCATTTCCTGAGTTGAACACAGCAGTGTCTTAGCTGGATTTTTTTTCTAATTTAGCCGGGTAACTCAAATACTGGTGTAATCATTTATTGTGTACATGCGGGGGACAGGAGTTAACCAAAAACTTTACTAGTATTTCAAAAAGATTACTTAGTCAGAATATTATTATCACTTCTGAGCAAGTTTAGTGTTACACAAAAACCTACATTATGAAATAGAATAGCAGTTGATGTTACAGAGTAAAACCTAATAATGTCTATGTCTGATTACTTTGCAACTTTACATTTAAACAATCTGTAATAATGGGATCCATTTTCAAAAATAGTTGTGCTGAAAATGTTTCTACCATTGTATGCTCATAAGTCTATTTTGGTTTCAGCTGAATATAAGGTTCTTTGCCCTGGAGGGGAAGGATTCCGACCAAACCCTATTACAGTTATATTAGAAGGTAATGTTTACATTTTCCTATATTTACATGTCTAAAATTATGAAACTCTTTAGTGAGGGTTGTTTTTCATGGAAAAGCATTAATGAAATGTTTATGGATTTGTTTGGACAGATATTGATGAATGTCAAGAGCTGCCTGGACTTTGCCAAGGAGGAAAATGTATTAATACATTTGGTAGCTTCCAGTGTCAGTGTCCATCAGGGTACTATTTGAATGAAGAAACTCGAGTGTGTGATGGTATGTAGCCTTCACTTAACTAGTCTTCTGTTTTATTCTTTGAAAATGATGACAGATCAATGTTCAGAGAATTAATCTGTCCTTGAAAAGGAGCATAACCAGACTAAGCAGTGTAAAGCTTAAGGGTGGGAAAACTGGAAAAAGTTCAAGTCTTGCACTGAGAGAGTGAAAATTCCATCTTGACCAAGTATTACTGACACATTTTCATTCTCAGAAGCACAACAACAAAGCTTCTGTGGCCACTCACTCACTGCCTTTGTGTTCTCTCCTAGATGTGAATGAGTGTGATACACCTGGCATTTGTGGACCTGGAACATGTTACAATACTGTTGGGAATTACACCTGCATCTGTCCTCCTGATTACATGCAAGTCAATGGAGGAAACAACTGCATGGGTATGTGTTGGGGGTTCTTTAAAGCTTTATCTTACTGCTTTGGGCCAGGTAGATCATCTTCCCAAAGAGTTGCCTACTTCATTGGCCTGGGGTCTTCTTCATTTTCACAGATATGAGAAGAAGTCTGTGTTACAGAAATTACTATCCTGACAATCAAACCTGTGATGGTGAGCTGCTCTTCAATATGACCAAGAAAATGTGCTGCTGTTCCTACAACATTGGACGTGCATGGAATAAGCCTTGTGAACAGTGTCCTATCCCGAGCACAGGTACATTTTTGTATTGCAGAGCTATTTGAAAGCCTTGGTAACATCATAATTACTATTAGTGAGTGTGATGTTGTTAGCGATGCTGTGTCTTTTTCTGCTCTTGTGTGTCTAAAGTGAAGGGATTAGTTCATTTTTTGCCTGGGGGTGATCAGCCCTAGTCACAATGAAGGCATATGTGGAGTGGTTTGTGTTTGTGCTGCTGGGCTGTGCCACCTTTGTGCCAGTTTCACTGTATTGGAGAGTTCATGCTCTGTATTGGTTAATCTGTCTCTGCAAGTGCTTGATGATCCAGTGTTGAGCCACTGACCAAGATCTTATTGGTATTGCTCCAGCAAATGCTGTACTGTGCCTTGACTGCTGATTGTCACGAGGGGCCTTTGTGGTAGCCATGAGTTTACAGAGATAGCTTGGTCTCCTCTGAGAATGATCTGTATTAAGCAGCTAAATGTAAGATGTGGGAGTTTCTGTGCTAACTGTAAGGGCATTCAAGACTCCTCCACACTGGATAAGGCTGCAGAGTTGACTGTGGTTTGCTTCAAGAGCAAGTTCCTAGACACTTATTTGATTAACTTCCAACTTATAGTTCAGGTTTTTAGAAGTCAGATCTGGACTTGTGTGCAAACACTGTAAGGCACAGAGATAGGAATACACAACGAAAACCCAGCATTTGATCCGAATCCCTCTACATTTTTTATTTGCTAATTTCAATGGCCTTTGAATGAGAACCCAAATGCAAACTAAGCACCTAACATGGTGAGTTTGGGAAAGGGGCTGCCTACCTCTTTGTGCCCTGCAGGTGCTGAAAGAGTAGAATTTTCTTGAGCAAAGAATATAATGAATTTTTGAGTGTTGATTAATTCCAAATGCTTTAATCACTGCTTTGTGTTCCTGTTGCAGATGAATTCTCCACACTCTGTGGAAGTCAAAGGCCTGGCTTCTTCATTGACATTTATACAGGATTACCAGTTGGTGAGTTTTAACTTATGTTTTGAACAAAATTCCATGCTACCTCTGCCCAGGAAAGAGGGGAGGTTTGTTTTCCCAGTTATTTTTTTCAAGGGAGGAATGACAACTAAACAGTGTGATGGAGTTCAAGCCTCTGTTAAGTCTGAGCCTGCAAACTTTCTGCCTGGCTACTCCTCGCTGGCAGCAGGGATAGTTGCTGCTTCTAATCAAGGCAACAGACAGCTCCAAAGAAACTGTAACCAGGCCTGAGCAGGGCACAGATACCGAGAATAAGAGGTCTGGGAGTAAGGCCAACCAGCATTTGGTCTGAGAGGAATTGGGAGTCTTTCCTTCAAACTAAAGCAAGATTTAATCTGACATTTCACACCAGTCCCCCTGTGTATTGGTTTGACACAAAAATCCTTTTTTCTGCTCGGCTGGAATATTTCTCACATATGTTATTGTGTGTTACATTTGAATCGCAAGTAACAAATTGCAAAACAAAAAGAGGGAGAGAATGAGGAATTCTAGGACAAGGAATTGAGTAAATCCCTAATGGGACTCCCTTTTGTTTTTATTCACACTAAAATGCAAATAAGAAGCAGATAATGTGCCCTGTAACAAACAGAGGCAGCATATAGGCAGTAATCAGATGCTTTAGCATTAAGCTGTTGCTGCAATGCAGGGTTCAGCTAGTTAGATGGAAATATTTCTAGTAAAATGGGGAATGTAATTTTTAAAGAAGTTTCAAAAATGTACAGTATTTATTATTTAGGAGGTCATTTCTTGGAAGCAAAATATCCACTCCTAGGTATTAGCATTATCCCAAATTTTTGCTGAGTCTGCTCAAGCTCATTAGGCCATTCATCAGCATCAGCAGGGAGCCCTTGGATGGTGCTGACATTCACAGGTAAAAGCTGCATCTGCAGTGCTGCCATGTGTGCAGGAGGTTTGCAGTCTGCTCTGTCTGCCCAGCCACAACTGTGCCACAGTGCTCTGTGTACCCTGTAATATTTGCTCACAATCCTTACATGATGTTGCTCTTCTCTTTGGGTTAAGGTTCTAGATAGTTGCTCCAGGTGGTTGTTTCAGAGACAGAAGTAGTTCTATTTTTACTCATCCATTATATCAGAGGGCTCAGAATTACAGGATCTAATGTAGGAAATGAGGGGTTGGATCCAGCAGCAACATTAAAAAAAAACAAAACACAACAACATTATCTGTTGGAAACTCCTGTTAGCTGGTAATTTCCCCCCGTATTCTGTGTCTGTGTACCTCAGTGCATGTGGCAATGTTTACTAAAGACAGAGGCTTTGGAGGAGTCTCTGAACTCTGTCATCTTGTCAGAATATTAAGATGTGTAAGGGCCCAATAGGCAAGACATATAATTGCAATAGCAGCTGGGTTTTTTTTCTGCCAAAATCAGTTACTTAACCTGGGTGTATACAGAGCATTGGCAAGCCCCAGCTGCCTGGGTTAATCAATCTAATTAATAAGGTGTTGGCAGCACTTCAGATGTTACCTGGCATTGGCACTTTCAAATTGTTACATAAACCCATGGAAGTCTTTTCAGATTAACAAGGGTAAAACAGTGAAAAACTAGTTCTGACAAGTGTTTGCATTCAGTCTTGCTCTCCTGTATTAAACCAAAGACAGTTACATTCCCCCTGTTTGGCTCTTCCCAATAACTCCACTGCAACACTCGGGAAGACGAGGAGGTTCATCAGGGCTGTGGGTGGGAGACATGAGGAAGGACATATGATACCCTCTGCATTCCTATGTGGCAGGATATACCTTTAGTATAGTGAAGAGTCAGAACCTGAAGAAGCAGAAAATACCTACATTTCCACAGTTTGGAATGACTCACTGTCTTGCAATTGGGAAAATTCTGATGCTCTCATCATACATTTAATAATTATCTTAAGGATAAATGCCTAAGGACATATTCTGTAGCAGAAGATTCCATGAAGTGCTCTTTACAAGTATTTAAAACCAATTATTCTTGCAGATATTGATGAATGCAGAGAGATTCCTGGAGTGTGTGAAAATGGGATCTGTATAAACATGGTTGGCAGTTTCCGGTGCGAGTGTCCCGTGGGATTCTTCTACAATGACAAGCTGCTGGTCTGCGAAGGTAAAGTGCTGTTCTCCTGCAGAGAAATGGTGTTTCACCAGCTGGCAACTCACACACCCCCACATCTGAGACACTTGCAAGTCATCCGTAATGAGGGGAAAATACCATTATCAGTGTAATAAGTTTGTGTTAATTCAGGCATTTTGAATTCTATTGCATAGAAAATACCAGATTTTCCATCAGACATCTAAGGCCTTGAAGGCACATGAGTCAGCAGTCATGGGAAGAAACATTGTTTTTCACGTTTGACAGTAAAGCCAAGAAAAAAATAGTAGTCTTGAGTCAGATCATGAGCATAATTTTTTTAATTCCAAAATATTTTTTTTCTAGTGCAACAAAGTATTTTTTTAAAAAATATAAACACATGATAATTTTTTTCCAGTTTAAACATTTCCTAACATTGTATTAGTCAGTTTGGTGGAGAAACTGAAAATAGCAGCAGGAATTGCTGTCATTCTCTGGTGTGGGTTGTGACTGCTGGCAACACGAGTGCTGCAAGCAAGGCATCGAGAGCTTTGAGTGAAAGCATCTTCTGTGTGTTGCTTCTAATTAAAATCCAGATACACTTCTGGGGAGATAAACTTCTCTTTTTGCAGCAGCTTAAGTAAGGAAAACCCATCAAAATGTTTTTGCCTAAAATTTTGTGCTGCTGTTTATGTTGAAAGCTTCTAATATCCAGCAGGGATCTTGATGCTCTGTTATGCTCAAGGGAGATCCCCACAGTCTCCAGTGGAGACTGTGCATACACAACAGCTTACTTATTCTGATCTCAGTCTTAAGACTGAAAATCACCCATGTGACGTGTTGCAACAAGCCTTTCATGGGCCCTCCAACACCACAGAAAGCTATTACATAAATTCTCAAAATAGGAATGAATTTTTACAAATGATAGTTTGGGATAATTTCAGGGAGATACCTAAATGTGCCATAAATATCAACTTTCATCTATATATTTATTTTTTTCAGAATTAGAAAGGAATTCCTGTATTTGGGTACAGTAATATTCTTTATACTAAGAAAATAGAGGTTTTGACATCTTTCTAGCGCCAGGTACCGTAAATATGAAATTCCGTTTTTGCACTGACAGATATTGATGAATGCCAGAATGGACCAGTTTGTCAGCAAAATGCAGAGTGTGTCAACACAGCTGGCAGCTACCGCTGTGACTGCAAACCTGGCTACAGGTTCACCTCAACGGGTCGCTGCACTGGTGAGTTCCACTGGCTCGGTCGGGTGAGGGTCTGCAAAAATGAGTAGGTTTGAAAAGTCTGAAAAAAGCATATCTCCTTCTCAGAAAGATGCTATACCAGGAGGTGATTAGAGCTCCAAGAACCCTTCTCTTAAAGCCTTTTGGGGCATCCTGTAAACATTCTGGTAATTCTGGGCACATCCCCCAGATGCATAAATGGGAGTTAAAAACCTAAGTAGGTGTTTGTCTTTCACTTTATCCCACCAACCGCAAGCATTTTTCTTTAGCCCATGTTATGTTTAGGGAGGGAAGACCAATTGATGCACTATCTTTTGGCTATTTTCTGATTTTCATTGTAATTTGCTATATGTGTTTTAGCAATTTATTTTCCACTTGTATTTTTACAAATAACTCACTGCTTGCTGGGGTCTCTACTGATAAGGTAGACTTATCTGCTGGCCTGAATGCAATAACTTAAAAAGCTTATTGTTAAACTCCCCAACTTTGATATGGATTTAAACAGGTCACTGAACATTATTTTTACTCACTGAATGGGACTGCAGTTTTCTAATCTATTTGCTTTTTCTTGTAATATCATAGTCCAGTGAGGCATTCATGTTATCTTGCTTACCTGAAGATTTTAAACACTGCTGTGAGCCAAGCTGCTGTAAATATGATATGCTATATACATTTCTGAACAAAATAAGAATTACAACAAAAACTGGTAACCTTTTCCTTCAGTTTTTGCTTCTGAGTACTTGAGTTTTAGGAAGTGCACTTTTCCCTGCAGTGCAGTTTTTCATTGTTTCATGTGACTCTTGAGGGAAAAGGGTGTAGGGGAAATCAGAACTCTACTATGAGAACTAAAGCTTTGCTTTGTTAAGCTATGCAGTGGCACATGTAAATATTCAATATGTTCCTAATGCAATTGTTGTTGTTATGGGTTCGTTACAGCAGTACAGGAAGAGCCAGGGGAGGTTCTGATATGGGTTACAATGCTAAAGATGAATTGGCACAAACAGTAATACTTCCCTGTATTTTGCTCTTATTTTATATTTGATCAAAATAAAGTTACACAATTAGAGTTGAAATAGAAGTGGCTGATAATGTATGTGATCCAGCAAAGGAAGGAAATTCCCAACCACTCTGCTGGGAGCAGAGAGTGCTAAGCACCTTGCAATACTGGATCAGTTCTGCTGCTGGATGGAAAATGTTTATGTGCTATTGAGTCAGACCTGATGTATCACAGCCACTAGTACTATGAGTGCATTTATCTTACCTTCCAAATAGCATTCTTCTCATGCTGTGTATTGTGGTAAAATAAATAATTTCTCATATAAATTAATTTTTGTCACTTAGGACATTTCTGCCTTCCAATTTTTTAAGAATGTACAATGTTCTCTGTTAAATCCAAAAGAAGTGACTTTTCCCTTGGACTTTAACTAATGATTCATTTGCCCACAGAGCACCAGTCACAGTTTTTCTTTTCTCTTTGCTCCCCTGACCTGTGAAGATTAGGAGTTCCTAAGATGTTATCCAGTGTTGGGTCCCCAAGTACCTGTTTTAGACTCTAATTAGCAGTGGTATCATTAATAACGTTGGGAGAGCTTGGTCATCAGTGAACACCCATCCAGAGTTACTCATGGCCCCATGTGCTGTACAGAAATCCTGGGGATGGGAGCTATCAGGATTGTCCTGTGCCAAGTAGAGAGCAGAGAAGAGGCAGTAGAGACAGGAAAACGAAGATTTAGTACATGAAGTTCTTTGCAATTAGGAACAACTTGACTCTTACTTTTGCAACCACCTGGGGATGGTTTGGTAAGAAACTGCATCTGCTTGCCTTAGATTGCATATAAAAGAAACTTACTGAACACTAGAGTCTAATCACTTGTAATACAGGCTTATGGCAGCACCTCAGTTCTCCTAGTTTGGAGCTGCAGCAGGAAACACAAGGAATTGAATCAAACCAGCTTTTGTTGGTGTTGAGGTCTGCAGAAACACCTCATTGGATTCATGCTTCTGATTTGTCAAGGAGAATCTCTGCTGGAGAGCAAACATTTTGTTTGTTAACATTTTGTTTCGTTTACTGTTGATAGAATCCTGGATTCTGCCTGAAAGCATTTGTAAGTAGAGTAGCAGTCAGCAGTCAGCTGTTGAACAAATATAACAGTTTCTGACTCCATATAGCTGTAACTCTGCTTGCTGTTTGAGCTCTGTCCAGTTCACAGGATCATCACATTGCATGAACACACATGTATATGTGTACATGGTTTATCTCTGCATGATGAGTAGGTAAATTTACAGAGCCTTTTATCTCTCCGTAAGCTTAATGAGAAAAGTGGGGGATTCATCTCCCTTTCTGTTCTGTATGATTTCCTTTAGTTAATGAAGCAATCTGTGCTACAATCAAATGTAGCTAAAAGCAAGTAGCTTTCGTGAGAAGACTACACACTGTGGTTCATGTGCATCTTTCATTTTTGCTGCAGTCAATGTATAGTCCTCAGACTCAGACCCTTTACAATTTTGTGTCATTAATTTTACTCTTCAAAGCCATGGCAGTATGCTTTCCCTCCAGCAAGGATTTTTATGCTAAATTTTTTTCAGCTCCACAAATATTGGAAAAGATAATTTACATGCAAGTAACCCCTTTTCTGAGATTTACTTAGTAATGGTTTTCTCATTAATAAACTAAAAATACTATTTTAAATTGGACTGTGCTCTGGATACTGGTTGCTGCTAATGTATCTTACCAGCCTTGCAGTTTAGGGACCTTAACTTTCAGTGCATCTCTTTGTTTTCAGATCGGAATGAATGCCAAGAAATTCCCAATATCTGCAGCCACGGGCAGTGTATTGACACTGTTGGAAGTTTCTACTGCATTTGTCACAATGGATTCAAGACCAATGATGACAGAACAATGTGTATAGGCAAGTATATCAAATTAAGCTGTACTTAGGTTTCTGTTAAGATAATTACTAAGCCTGTCCTCTCTGTAATAAGGAGTTACACTACAATAACTAAGATTGTGAGCCATTTACTGCCAGGTAAAGGTGCAAAACCACCCTAACTGGCCACTGGAGGTGTTAAGAAGCTGATAATGAATGAAAAATATCTCATTAAAATAGAGTTAACCTTTGAAATTGCATATCCTGTCAGTGAACTGCTAATGCTTTCATTTTTGAGGAAAATATTTCATTCTTAGAATTTTCTAGAGCATCTTGTCTCATTTATTGCTTTAGGCAAGGAATTTAATAGATTAGTATTGTAATGTTGTACAGACTACTTGTTCATAGAGTAGATGAAGGGTAAATTTCTTGCCAGAAAAGTGCCCTTCTTAGAAAGAGTCATATTCATAAAGAAGGAAATTTTGTGGTTAACCCCATCACAGCTGTTAGTCATCTGTTCTGAGAAAGCTGAGATTTCAAAATGCTTATGATTAAAGTTAGCTTAGACTTCATTTGAGAAGGGTGATATAGGAACCACATTAAGGTAAATGATTGTTCACCCTTGATTATTTTTGTAGATGTTTATATCAAGTGTGTAAACCCATGTAAAAATCTTCCTTTTGGGAGGTACAACAATCTTTTCCCTTCTATTCACCCTGTTGACAGTGGATTATTTCTCTTTCCTGCCCAATAGCTACAGACTTTCCCCATCAGTGATTAAAATTCTTGCTGCTTGTTTTCCTCTTTTGTAGATATTAATGAGTGTGAGAGAGACGCCTGTGGCAACGGGACCTGCAGAAACACCATTGGCTCCTTCAACTGCCGCTGCAATTTGGGGTTCATCCTCTCCCACAACAATGACTGCATAGGTGAGGAGTGCTGAGACCAGGCACATGTTCCTAAGACTTTCTGCTCCTAATAGAAGTACCATAAGTACCATCTTCTGTCTTGCATGATCTGCATGATTAAAGACAAAACCCAATTTCTTCAGTCTCAGAAGACCTCTTTGATTATGCTCTCCTCACTTTTCTAGAGCCACTCAAATGTTGGTGTGTGATATTGGGCCATTTGGTTTTCTACTCCTGCTTTGACAATTTCGTGACATGGACCAGTAGTGGTATTTTCCCCTCACTTGCCTTTGAAACAGGGGATTCTCTGTGTTATCAGTTCCTCTGTCAATATAGTGAAAACTGAAATATCACCTATCACTTGTTACTGGTGTTTCTTACATATCTTTCAATGTTATTTTTTTAGATGTGGACGAGTGTGCAAGTGGAAATGGAATGCTCTGCAGGAATGGTCAGTGTGTGAACACCATTGGGTCCTTCCAGTGTCTCTGCAATGATGGCTATGAGGTGGCTCTGGATGGAAGGACTTGTGTTGGTGAGTGCTTTCTTTTAGGGTAAAAAAACGTGCAGCAAAGCTTGAGGAGATATGCTTAGTAAAACAGTAGGTCAGAGAGAACTGTCACACTGTCATCATTGTATTGAGCAGAGGAAAAGAATGATAAGAGGATGAGAAGAGGACTTCTCTCCTGCTCCTGGGAAGTTCCACCTTCAGTTTGATGGAATCAAAGTTAAAGCAGCCTCAGCCAGAGATTTGAGATAACAGCAATTATCTCAAATAAATTATCTTTCTTTTCTTTCAGATGTCAACGAGTGTGCACTGGATCCTGGAAAATGTGCACCAGGCACATGTCAAAACTTGGATGGCTCTTTCAGATGTATCTGTCCTCCTGGATATATCCTGCAGAATGACAAATGTGAAGGTGTGTACAGAACAATCCCTCTTCTGTCCCTTTCTTAGCTGCTCCAGTTGTTACCAATTTCCTCTGCATCTAAACATGAGCAATGTTTAGTCTTTTGTGGCAGTGTACAGTTCTAAACTGTAGCCACTAGTAAGTCACTCACTTCCCATAAGAAGTATCACCAACATTTGTTTGAACCAGAATTACCTGATCTGAACCCAAGAAAAATGTAATTCCAGGCTATTTGCTTGATGGTACATTGCTAAAGTTTGCCCACTGTATGAAGATTTGAAAACTACCCCGAGATTTTGCACCTGGATTTCTAATTCCTCTTTCTGTCTCTTTTTGTTTGGCCTTCTTGTTTGTCAAGTCTGATAGATGTCAGTGATGATGTAAGGTTGGATTTCATGTGGTACAGCTGCCAGTGTAAATATTTTTATTTCTCATCTCTTTAATTACTTTTCTTCCAGACATTGATGAGTGTGTGGAACAGCCAGAAATTTGTGCCCTGGGCACATGCAGCAACACTCCAGGCAGTTTCAAATGTCTGTGTCCGGAAGGCTTTGTATTGTCTTCCACAGGAAGGCGATGCCAAGGTAGGTTCATTCCTATTTTCTGGCATTTCAAAATTTGTGTGCTGCTTCAGAAAAGCCTTATTAGTGGGCTGTTTCTAATATAGCAAGGAGACTCTGGACTCGAACAGTGTTTTTCATAGGGAAAACATGATAATTCTGTAGCTGGGGCCAGGTTCTGTCTTGCCCTAACATCTGTTTGTCATTAAACAGAATATTGCAATAAAAAGGGGCGAAGATAATGTTCAGTGCACCAGGTTAAGTGAGGAAATTATGTTGCCCTGCAGTCCTTTCTTGCACCCCTGGAAGAAATGTTGAGGATACTTGGCCTCTGTATAGACAGTAACATGACACAGAAATAGAGCAGGAGCCTAAGGGCAGAATTTCTGGTTACTGGGCTGTCCTTAGCACTTACCATATTCACCATAGCACTTGTTATGTGCTATTCCTCTCCACAAATGTGTGGGTGGAAAAAATTTGGAAACAATGTTGTGAGGACAATAAGCACCCATCTGCTTAGAAAAGTCTGAAGTGTCTTTTGGCTTCCAGAACACACTGTTCAGAGCCTAAACATGGGCACTAAGACAGACCAGATGCTAAAAGCTGAGCATCTAGTAAAGAAAAGCCACAGGTTAGTTTATTTTGTGTATAAAGAACAAGCACAACAGATTAGGGAGTGAGTTACTTTAAAGGCTTTGAAAATTATTAAATAGATGCAGCATTAAATGTCCTATACACAGTGTGCACAGTGGGAACCACTGATGAGTAAGACCTTTATAAGGACCTCTGTAGTTTTGCTTGGCACAGAACAGTGATGCTTGTTGACACCATAGCGAGTTCTTCACTTCACAGTGGGCTAAATGAAATTGTGGTTTTGGTAAAAATGAAACCAACCTGCAGTAAACATTCATCCAAGTCTCCAAACCACCATGCAGTTTGGCACAGTTACTTCACTCAACTTCAAGAAAGCAGCATGGATGTTTTAGCTGTGCTTATGTAGCTTGCATAAATGAAGTTTCTTCAGTGGGAGGGTGTCATTTTCTTCAGGTAAGGAGAAAAAAGTCACAAAAACTCCAAAATCATAAAAAAGAATGTAACCTAGTCTAACACAGACCACTGTTTCACATATAATGTCAGAGGAAAATGCACACTTGTGTGTGAACTTCAGGTGGGCTTCTCTCCATCCCCTGAAGCAGACTGGTTCTTTTCAAGTATCTCAGGCCAAACAAAGTTTTGTTTCAAACTTCCCATTACCTCGGACTTTAGTAAAACCTGGACATTGCCCACCACAGATGCTGCACTGGAAAACTGGATGATCAGCTGCTTCCATAACTGCCCTGTTGCTGTCCCCCTGCCAGTGCAGGCAGCTGCCAGCTCTCTGCCTGCTGAATGCTTGTGGTCTGTGATCTCAGCTCAGCTTCAGGATCCTGGTTACCCAGCTTCAGGGCACAAAATACAGTGCTACTGAGACAGTTTGCTTTGTTTGTACCTCCAGGAGGAATGAGGAAGGAAAGCACCATTGCAAATTGCCTCTCGTTTTAACACTACACAGTATTGTCATTGCAAGTTAATTAAAATGTCTTGATTCAAGTGATTCTTACTAATAATAGAATATAAATAAATTGAGGCAATATTCAGTTTTTACAAAGAGGAATGAGGATAAGAGGAGAGTACAGCTCTTCTATTTCTGCTGGACAAAAGAGAAAAACCCTTCCTTTTCCATGACCTAAGTAGGACACTCTACCCCATAGCTTTCCTTTACTGAGGTAGGAAGCTTCCCTCCTTCTTCAGGTCTTCCACAGTCAGACAATAGATCCCTATTTATAGACTTAGATGGAAGTTGGGTGTTTTGGTGGGGGTTTTTCAGGTAATTTTGCAATTAACACTTCTAAGTGAAAATTGTGCCAAGTCACCCTAACTGCTCATAACAAGTTTTTTTCTCTGTGCAGATCTGAGAGTAAGTTACTGCTTTACCAAGTTTGAAGATGGAAAATGTTCTGTGCCGAAGTCCCGAAACCACTCCAAACAAGAGTGTTGCTGTGCCTTAAAGGGGCAGGGATGGGGAGATCCCTGTGAGCTCTGCCCAGAGGAAGCAGATGGTGAGTTATTGACCATACTGTCATAAAAGCTCTCAGAACTGAAAAGAGATTGGGATTCTTATAAGAAGGACTTTTGAAAAATAATTCCCCAGAGGTGTTTAACCTTAACAATTATTCTTGCTCTCTGTAAAGTAGATGCCATTGCAGTCTCAAAAACATTTTCCTTGGATAGTCAGTTCTCGAGTATGTTCCTTGTTTGCTTGTAGATTTGTTACTGTGTTGGGGTGCTGACTATTTTGCTGGGGAGGTGTCACATGTGGAAAGCTGAAAGCAGTGAGTAGGCCCTTGGTAGGCTGTGAGTGGCAATACCTGCAAGACACAAATGGAATTCATCTAATTGTAAATAGGTACAGAAAGAGGTTCTACAAACATGAAATCTAATTTAAAAAAAAATCAATGTAAACAGTTAAATTAGATCCACGTCTGAATTTTGTTATTAAAAAATGTAAATGTGCAAACTTATCAATGTGAATGACTTGCAAAAATAGCAGAGAATGACAAAACGCAGGCCTTGAGGAAGGAAAGCCTCCCCGGACTGTTGCTAAAGAAACAGTTTACTTTGTTAGTATCCTTTATAAGGCTGAGTAAGTCGGCATCAAGCAAGTCAACAGGCCTCTGTACCATCCTGGTGCAATTTGCTGAATGGACTTTAATTCCTGCTGACAAATGCGGTTTAACAGCACTACTGGTTTCAGCAATACATGATGGCAGTTCATTTCATTAATAAGTCATGGAGATGTTTTGCAGACAATCCTCACAGAAGCCAAGGATAGAAAAGAGAATTAGATGTGCCAGTTGCAATATTCCTAGGCCTGTTGCCTGTGCATGTTTCATTCTGCTGACGTGGATCATATGAACTGAAGCCGGTTGGAAAAGCACAATATATGTCACAGCATTTTCTTGAAGCATCAGCACATACATTTTTCAATATATTTTGCACAGTCCGAACTCTTCTCAAAGGATCAAGGCCCTTTTCAAAAAGACACAGCTTTAAGATAGCTGAGTCTGGATTAAATTGTGTCTTCAGAAAATGTAGGAAATCTTTCATTCACAACGGAAAAGAATGCAGTCAGTACTGTCGATACTTCTAAAATAGAAATACTGCATTACTTTGCTCCTTAATGAAGTAAGATAATGCTTATTATTCCCAGAATTTTGCACATATGCACACAGGAGATCAGATGAAATGTAAAATGACCATATAGTTTTTGGATGAATATAAAATTAGAAGTTTATACATTTACACACTTTATTTCTGGACCTGAGCATGAGGAGGATGAACTGGTAGCAGTGGTTACATGTGCAGCTCATGAGTGATGCTGATTGCCAAGATAGAATTTAACATATGGTTTGATTTTTATGGGGTTTTTTACAGAGGCATTCAGACAGATTTGTCCATTTGGAATTGGCATCCTTGTTGGACCTGGGGATGCAAGACTGGGTAAGTACCTGAACTGCGCAATGCTGTAGTTCCATCAGTGTGCCATTTTCTACCCATAAGTCATTCTCCCTTTCAACTGAGAATAACACCTTTGCAACAGTTTCCAAAAGCCATGAATTGTGGAAACTTCTGTACTACTTTTTTTTTTCTCAATTTTTCCTACCAATTTCAAATTCAAGCTTGAATATCTCATATCTCAGAAATCAAACTTCTTTTAGAGCTAGGAAACCTATGTAGGATCTAGAGGATGGATCGTGTAGCCCACTTGTCTTTTCTTGTACAATATATGTAGCCTGTTTACAGTAAATGGTTTTAATCCTCCAGAAGTGCAAACCACAGTTTCCCAGATCCCTTCAGTACATTCTGTTCTCTCCCAAGACAAACAGCACTTCAGCCTTACTGGCAAAAGTTTGCATTTAAGGAGCGCTGGATGACTACTGCTTTTCATATCTGCTGCTCTCCCTATAGCCCCAGTCAGAGAGGTTTATATCTGACATTTAGGATCAGTTTCTTTTCTGTGTTGTGAAAGCTGGCCTGCAAAACAAATTCTGTGCCTTCATCCTAAGATATCAGAATTCAAATATTAGTATTTTTTGTGATCTCAGGAATATTTCTTGCCAGAACAACACTTGTTCTTTGAGAGAAGTTTAAAAGCACATGAAGTCAGTTGCACTTACTGTGTTGTTTATATTTCTGGTTAAGATGTGGATGAGTGCCTTGATCCAGATAACTGTAAATTTGGGCAGTGTATCAACACAGATGGGTCCTTCCGCTGTGAGTGTCCGTATGG
This sequence comes from Pseudopipra pipra, assembly GCF_036250125.1. Taxonomy (NCBI): domain Eukaryota; kingdom Metazoa; phylum Chordata; class Aves; order Passeriformes; family Pipridae; genus Pseudopipra; species Pseudopipra pipra. The sequence goes on along the minus strand of NC_087560.1, from coordinate 10,437,072 downwards.
TTACATCCTACAGGGAGCAGAATGTGTGGGTAAGTAGAGCTGTTTCATCTTCCATTTTAAAGGTTTTCCTGAATTGCTAAGTATGGCATTAAGGAGCAGTGAGGTTGTTTTACTCTAATGTTGTGGAGTCTCCGTCCCTGCTGGTGCTTAAAACTTGCCAGGGCAGGCCCTGAGCAATCTGCTCCAAGTTGGTCCTGCTCTGGCTGAGTATTTGGCCCAGATAACCACTAGCAATCCCAAATTATGCTGGGAGTCCATGATTCTAATTCAGTAACTTAAGTGAATTCTTGGATTTTTTATTTTTCTGCTTGTACATCAACAACATAGATTTTATACCTTTTTGGTTGAGTAAAACCACTTATTCTTGTCTTGATCTAACTGCTTGCAGATACTGATGAATGTGCTGTTGGAAACCCATGTGGAAATGGAACCTGCAGGAATGTGGTGGGAGGTTTTGAATGCACCTGTGTTGAGGGCTTTGAGCCTGGGCCGATGATGACCTGTGAAGGTGAGACTCCTGTCTGTTAAGGGCTGTTGTTGTGTGCTGAAACAGGTCCCTAATTTTGAAAACAATTGAGGAGAGTAAAGCAGCTTTAAAACTAAAATATGGACATTGGGAACAATGCATCTTTATCTGAACCAGAAAAATGGGCTCCTCCTTCCTCTATCCACTGTGAGCTGGAGTATGTTCTTCTAAGTGGAGGTTGGGTGAACAGGCTTTTGTGTGGTGTCTGCCCACAGAGGAGCATGTTGGGGTGCAGTCCCTCCAACAGTTCCTGGAAGGGCTGTGTACTGTGTGTGTGGGTTTTGCCTTCCTCCTTGAGTGAAGAGACTCCCTATAGGTGATGAAAATAGGACATGGGCTGCCTGAGTTTGTTAGGGAAGAAACGGGGAACAAAACAGAGAATACAAATACAGTACCAGACAATGACCATGGTACCCCTAGGCTGAATATTTTCCATAGTGCTTTGGTGTTTCATTTCAAAAATTAAAATTTGTAAATGTACAAAGAAAAGAGAAGTAAGGAAGATCAGAGTTATAGAAGGGACAGTCAGAAAATAAGTTAGAATTTTTCAGTGTGGAAAATGTGGTTGAAGAGATATATGATTTAAATTTATGAAGCCACAAGTGGTAAAGGTACCAAAAATAGAGGGAACATGTTAGACAAACCAAAGCAAACATTTTTATATGCATGGTACGTACTTAAGCTGTGGAACTCTTTGCTGCAGAGTATTAGTGAGGCCACAAGTATAAATTGACCTAGAAAGAAATTATACAAATTTGTGTGGGAATCCATCAGTGGAAATTAAGCTTGATAGTTTGGTTGTGGCATTTGGCTGTGGAAGTCCTCAAACTGAGAGGCTGTATCAGGGGAAAGATCTCTGTGTACATGGTATGAGGTTTTTTAATATTCATCTCCTCCTGTTAAAACCAGAGAGAGGAGAATGTCCTAGGACATTCTGACACTCTCTTCTGACTTGACACAGCTGTTCTTAAATTATCTGCCACAATCTATTTCTTTGTGAGCCCATACAAAAGAATGCTTCTATTTTTGCATCAAATTGCATTAGTTTTATATACAGTTAGAGCTTCATTCACTTCCCTGTCGAATGTTGGGTGAAAGCTCAAATTGCAGAGGAGGATTAGCAGAGTGCATAAACATCACTATATAGCAGTACTTACTCAAGTAGTCCAGACCATATGTAAATGCACTTCAAAATAATGTTTCTAGTAAGGATACTGTTTTATGGAATTTAGTTTATGAAGAACCCGAATTAGTGAACGTAGAATTTAAAAAATAACCAATCATAAAAGCTGAACCTAGATGTGGAAAAGATACAGTTTTAACTGAGCCAGTATTTTGGCAGCATGGATCTGGAAATTATTTCCATTGGCTGCTTGCTGTTGAACATATTGAAACTTCAGGTAGCTGTGCAAACATCCTGGTGTGTCTGGTGCCTGCTTCATACAGAAATCCATGAGTAGAACCGTGGATCCTCAGCTGTTAAAATTTAGCTCTCAATAAACTGGGATCTGTGGTATTGCCTGTACTTAAAACCTGTGCACTCAAGTCTGCCGAGTTTTACACAAGTGTTTCACTTTCCCCATGGTCTTTGTCGCTCCAAATCCAGACGTCAACGAGTGCATCCAGAACCCTCTGCTCTGCGCCTTCCGCTGCGTGAACACTTTTGGATCCTACGAATGCAAGTGCCCCGGGGGGTACGTTCTGCGGGAGGACCGGAGAATGTGCAGAGGTAAAGCTCCTACCAGACTCTCACAGTTATGAGAGAATGATTTCAAGTTCCTGCAGGGGCGGGGCTCTGACTCACTGCACTATTGGGCCAGGGTTTTAATCCCAGGAAGTAACTGAGTCAGAAAGAATTTGGGATGAAATTCTATGGTTTGCATTATACACTTGATTGTATTAGTCCTGTCCTGCCAGTAAACTTACACATCTGCCTAAGTGAGGTCATATCAGATGATGTGGTTTTGTCTTGCACTAAAAATGGGCATTTGGGAGAAATCAATTTGCTCAAGGCTCGTGTATTTTATGGTTAGTTTAGAACAATAAATGTATGTATAGGGTTTGATTACAATTGAGATTCCAAAGTCAGAATTTACTATTGTGAATTTCCAAGATCATCCCTCTGTATAATGAAGTCTAAACCTTGTGTTTTAGATCAGAATGAGTGTGAAGAAGGAATTCATGACTGTGACTCAAAACAGATGGAGTGCAAAAACCTAATTGGTACCTATATGTGTATCTGTGGACCTGGTTATCAGCGCAGACCAGATGGGGAAGGCTGTATAGGTAAGTGACACTGAAGTGTTGAAACTCCTGAAACACGCAATTCCTCAGCAAAGCTAAAAGTTTTGGATTTAACAAAGTGTTAAGGAACTCAGGGGAAGGATTTCACAACTACCTGTGTAACGGATCTACTGGTGCTGTACACATTTCGCTTTGCTGTTCAGGTGTGCACATGTGTGGGCAGAAAGTAGAAAATCTGGATGTGGGTGTCTTTACAATCAATTTATACTGCTGCTGCTGCATAGCTCTGAGGGAAGAAAGCAGAGATTTGGATCCATTGCTGTAGGCTTGTTTAGCTCTGTTAGCACGAACGAGAGTAGATCTGAATTGTTTTTAAACCATGGATGGCATTCAGAAGTGCTGCTGTAACTATGAAAAATTGTGAAAACCAGTGAGGAATATATTGCAGAGAAAATGTAGTAACAACATATATAGTATTGTGAGCTAGGTGGTCATCTTTCCTCTGAAAATTGAATAAAAGAGACTTTTGAAATAAAAGAAAAAGAAAAAAAATGGAGGTTTAACCAGGCAGAATGCACAGCTCAAGAGTTCTATAAAACCTCTCTAACCTGCATTATTCCAGTAATGGACTTGATTTTTGTCATGTAATTTCAAAAAATAGATGAGAATGAATGTCAGACCAAACCTGGGCTCTGTGAGAACGGCCGTTGTGTGAACACAGTGGGCAGTTACAGGTGTGAGTGCAACGAGGGATTCACCGTCAGCGATGCCCAGGACGAGTGCCTTGGTAAGTCCCACATTAACACCCCAATGAGCTGTCACTTGGATAGCAGCAACTGGGGTTGAAATTAAACTTAGAAACGTACAGTGAGAAAACAAACTGTTGAATTTACATGCCTTTGGGAAGGGGCCTTTTTATGTAGGGGTCCTCTTGCAAGTTCTTCCTTCCCATCCTCACCAGATTCCTGCTTCAGTCAGTACGGTTGGGGTGACTTGCTATGAAAACTGACTGTTCCGTGGTTTCAGTCAGCCAGCCAGCTCTGACATTTCTCAGGTCCTGATTTTCAGCCAGTCCTTTTTCTCTGGGTTCAAACAGAAACATACATTTTTATAAGCATATTGTAATTTCTTCTCTTCCAACTTTTGCTAAATTTCCTGTCTTTGTTTCCCTTAGATATCACGCTCTCTTTCTCACTGCTGATAGTCTTTCACTCTCAGTTCCACAGTCTCAGGGTGAAGTATGCCCTTTCTGTTATATTTCTGACTAAATTCCCAGTATCTCGTGACCCTCTGGAGGTCGTCACCATTAGGATTCTCTGTGATGCACCATTTGTCTTCCAGACAACAGGGAAGGCTACTGCTTCATTGAAGTCTTACAAAGTATGTGTCAAATCGGATCAAGCAACAGGAACTCTGTCACCAAGTCTGAATGCTGCTGTGATGGAGGCCGAGGCTGGGGGCAAAACTGTGAGGTCTGTCCCTTCCCAGGCACCGTGGCCTTTAAGAAGCTTTGCCCTCATGGCCGAGGATACACGTCTAACGGAGCAGGTACTGACTTTTCTATTAAATGCTCTCTTAGACAATGCCAAATTAAGTGATAAATTATAAAGTATGTGAACAATGGGAGGTCCTAAATGTTTTGGATATCAGCTGAAATTTTCTGAGAGTTTTTGTGTTGAGAAACTCCAGTCCTTTGGGAGAAGAGTGCATGGCCAAAGTCCCTGGATGATGAGGCATCCATCCCATCTTGGCAGAGACTTACTTTGCATGCTGGTTGATTGACAGACACTCAAATGGGAATTTGCACTCTCACATTTGGGTGTGTTGCAGGTACACCTTAAGAGCTATTTGTGTTCATGAAAGCAAAGTGATGTTTGATTTGTGGAGGCTAATAAATTATGAATTCCAGTTGTTTACTTCCAATTACAGCTTGTTCACTGCATTTGGAAGCTAGATTCCATGTTTTTCCACTTAATATTTCTCTATAATCTGTGCAGTATTTTATTATTTTATGTACGGTGTGGGTTTCTTTATGTCAGGTCACAAGAATCTGTTGGAGCTGTATAAAATCAGTTGTTGTTCCACTGAGAACTAACCCTCCTTTAATTGCAGATATTGATGAGTGCAAGGTTATTCACGATGTTTGCCGCAACGGGGAATGCATCAATGAGAGGGGATCTTACCGTTGTCACTGCAACCTTGGCTATACTACAGATATAACTGGCACTCTCTGCATAGGTAGGTTTTTCATCATGGTGTTTGTATATGAAGTTTATTTCCAAGAGGTGACTGGAAGAGAGAAATAGAAAGATTTTGAAAAATGAGAAAATAAAATGTCATTTGTTGAAGTGCTTTGGGGATTTTGGTTTCCTTCTGATCTCTTCTGAATGTTTTGAAAAACATCATCACAGATCTTGGTTACCAGCACTGAGGTATCTGGGTTTGCTTCTCCTAGATCTGAATGAATGTAATGAGTCTCCAAAACCTTGCAATTTCATCTGCAAAAACACAGAGGGGAGCTACCAGTGTTCCTGTCCTAAAGGATACATTCTGCAAGAAGATGGGAGAAGCTGCAAAGGTAAAAATCAAGAACAGAATTAACTGCAGAAACTGTGTTTCACAGGCAAAAATGAATGCAAGGACATTTAAATGATGCAAATCTGTCTCCTTGATTCATGTGAATATTTCTGCTGAAAACAGTGTAAGTGGTCTGCATAGGATAGAGCTGGTGTTTCAGTTAGCTCTTTGGTAATCTGGATGAACAGTAGATGCACAGGTATTTCTGCAGGATGATGGCAGCTATCTTAAAAGATTTTGTAGCCAATAGTGTATATATATGATTGTTCTTATTTTGGTAAGCATGTTGGTTTAAGCCATATTATTCAGTGATAAATGAATCAAAATGGATGCAAAGATGAGTTTGGCTTGCAGTGCATTGTGCTCACCATCAACAGAATTTTTACCTACTGCTTCTGCAGTGTGCTGGATAAGGCACAGCAGTGCAGGAGAGATTTTGAAATGTTCATTAGAACTCCATATATTTATGTATCTTGGTAACAAAGATCTGACTGAATCCACACAAGTTAGAGCAGCAATTCTTAACTTGGCATGGAGACCAACAGTGAAATTTGTTGTTAGTGTTTCCATATTTCTTTTGGAGTAATAGTGTGCTTCAGTGCAAGGCCACTTTCCAGTCTGCCAGATCTTCTCATGAAGGTGGTGACTTACATAATAAATGTCTGCTCAGTCAATAAATGGTAACAAGAACTTTCAGAGAGATGAGAGTGGTGTCTAAATCAGCATTGGCATGGACACTGGTGTAGCTCCAAAGTCCCATTCATTACATGTGAGGCTTCATGAGAGAAGAACTAGAAGCCAGCACGGAAAGTGAAATGTAGATTCAAAAGGCTTTATTTGCTATGTCATTTATTTGTAATCACTTCTTTCTGAGTCCAGGGAATGTAAGTGAAAGATGTTCTCTTGGGTTTTTTTCAGATCTTGATGAATGTGCAACAAAGCAGCACAACTGCCAGTTCCTTTGTGTCAACACCATTGGGGGGTTCACTTGCAAATGTCCTCCTGGCTTCACTCAGCACCATACAGCCTGCATTGGTAGGTGATGGGGGAAGGTAGACAGATTTGGGATTTATTACTGACCCTTATTCCAGAAGCAAACTAGCAAGGAGGTAAAATCACCTTCCTGAGAAACCAAATGGAAAAATAGGCCAGGTTCTGATCCCAGTCCCCCCAGAGCAGAAGATGCAAAGAGGCCCTCCCTCCTACCTTTCCTTGCTTTCATAATTTATGTCTTTGAGATTTTGCCCTTGCAAGAACCAGACAGTATAAACACCAATTTGTAATTCTTGCCTTACCCTTTCTTATCCATTGAGCCAAAAAATAGTTCTATTTCTGTTCTTGTAGCTTGTTGAGATCATGTCAAGGCTTCTGGAAACAATAACCGTGAAATACACATTTCTGCAGTTGTCTTTTAAACACATATCCACTGGGTCTGTGGAAATGTTAAACTAAACTGCTTCCTGTGAAACATACTCTCCTGCCACCACCCGTTCATCCTTAGCAGGGCTGAATGATCACCTTCACAGCAACAACTACAAACTAACCCTGAGGCTTTGGTTTCCTCCAGATAACAATGAATGTGCCACTGAAATCAATCTTTGTGGGCCGAAGGGCATTTGCCAGAACACACCAGGAAGTTTTGTTTGTGAGTGTCAACGTGGCTTCTCACTCGATCAAACTGGGCAGAGCTGTGAAGGTGGGTACAACACAGGCCTTCTCTTGCTTCCTTCATCTCTCAGCCATACTGTCACCCCAGGAAGGACCTGTGGAGGAAGCATGTGTAGATTGAAGGGGGGGCGTGTATGGAAATTTAGCAACAAGACAGTATTTCTCTCCATGGGCCAGGGTAGATGGATATACTGCAGAATGCTAAAGAGCTGGACAGATATTTTCTGAGGAGATGTCAATTTAGCCTGGAATGTTTCAGTTTAAGTGTTGTAAGTTCAGTGAACTTTTGTTGAATCCTTCATGGATTTCTGAGGGACTCGCCAAGGACAGGAAGTCTTGCATCTCCAAGGCAACCTGCTAAAGAGAGAGTTCAAGGGCTGTAGGCTTATTCCTCTGGGTCCCTAGAGCCTTCTCCTGGGATAGAGTTTGGTTTGTTTTGAAAAGAGATATCCTGGGATTCCTGGGTTGGATGCCTGGGTAAAAGCAAGGGTCTGTCTGCTGAGGAGCTGGGACCCCTAGGAAAGCACTGGGGGGGTAACCATATACAAATGTCTTCCTGCTGTCTACTCCATAGCAGAATGCAAAAACTCTGAAAACTGTGGGTGAATGTGAGCTTTCTGTGGTTTTCAGCCCTATGTTTCTTGCTGTGGAGCCACAAATCCAAACCGAAATATACCCATATATATGATATATGAATATATATGAATATATATGACTATTTGTAACATACTTTTCAAATACAGCATAATTTGAGCTTCTCTCCCAAAACTCAGAGTGTATCTCACTCTTTCAGATGTTGATGAATGTGATGGAAACCACCGGTGTCAGCATGGCTGCCAGAATATAATTGGAGGATACAGGTGTAGCTGCCCACAGGGATATCTCCAGCATTACCAGTGGAACCAATGTGTTGGCAAGTCACTTTTGTAAAGTCATACATTAAAATGCATGTTACCTGTGTTAGCAGCAAGAAGTGAAGGGCAATGGTGCAGTTTGCCTTTTTTTTTTCCCTGATCACAGTTTGCTAAGTTCAGCAGTTTCATTCCAAGCGTCACGTCTGGCTGCTGAGGACGCTGTGGAATCTGAAAAAGTGCAGCACTGAGTTTTGCGAAACATCTTGGCTGTTTCCAAGTCTTCCTGGGTGAAATCATTTAACTAAGTGTATTTCCAAACCAGGTGTACACTGTTATTCCAGCTTTTGAGCTCATTGACTACTGTTTAGATTTATACAGGGAATACCAGTTTCAAAATGCACAAGCGCTGGTATTTCCCCCACTGAAAGAAAGGCTTCAGCCTTGGCACTGAAAATACTGGTCACCAGAAACTTCACCAGGGAAAATGACTCTGAGAACCACAAGCGGGACAAGACTAAGCCAGCACTTCCACCTTCTTGGACATGGATGGGGCAATCCAGGCAGAAACCCAAAGCTGCAGGGAAGGAGGCTTAGTTTCCTCTGTCCTCATGGCATCTCTCAGAGCACAGGAGAGCAAGGCTGCTACCTGACAGCAGAGCTTGCACAGAGCCTGAGGGTCCCAGAACTGGTGTTTTTCACTTTTCTTCATATTTTTTCTTCCACCAATCACCCAAAATGCAGGAACTAATCTCACTAGTGTTCACAGTCTTGCTGTGAAGTGAATGTATCTGCTCTTGGTACAGTAACTTTCTGTGGCCCAAACTTGCATTTATGACATAATTGCTTTTAGGTGTGACAAATACTGAAACATCACTCTGAGTTAATGGCAAACCCCTACAGGCTGCGGGAACACAGAATTCAGCCTCAGGTTTTATACCTTGTGTTCTCCACATGTTCACATTGTAATGTTTGTATCTGTATATGCTTAAGATGCTTATCTAGATCTCCTGGGTGTACCACAGGGGAAGAATCTCCATGTAATAGGTTTTTCCGTGACAATTCCTTCATATTCCTTGGCAATCCCAACTCTGCAAACAGTTTCTGTCTTTTTTAGCTTATTTAATGAAGTGTTCAGGGACTTTTGATGTTGCTGCAACACATTTAGATAATCACTGAAGAATGCTTTGGTTCCTCCCATGTCTTCTGTTGTCTGTGACTGCATTCCCTGCCCAGGCAATTCCATAGTGCACCATGCTGTAAATCAGGCTGCAAGAAGCAAAGTCACTGCTTTTAAACAGAGAACAAACAGGCACATTGTTTGGAAAAAAACAATAATGCTCTGACTTAGTAGTTATTCTCCTGTAACCTGGATGCTGAGGTCAGAGATGCTGCTCTGTACTTTCCAGATGGCATTTCTTGTGTGCACACACATGCAATGGACATATGCGTTAATCACAGAACACGGGGAGCAACAGCAGTCAGAACTTTTTTAAGCAATTTGCCACATCAGACAAAAAAAAAATCAGACCAGCTACATTTCAAAAAGCAACCATTTACAGTAAATAAGCCTGAACTGACCTTGAACTCCTACAGTGCCACATTTGGGAAGTTTGGAAAAGGGCTGGCTCGGAATGTGGCAATCTGTTGTACCTACAGCTGTGTTTATTTTTACTTTCCTACTTGCTCCTGTACCTTACCTGTACCTAATATTTAAATGTGAGTGTGTAGGAAGGAATTTTCAATGCCTGGAAAAGGTGTCAGAGCTTGATTCCTTACTCTTTCTCCTTTAATGTCAAATAGCATTTTGAACAGGAGATTATTGGACCAGATTGTTGGCTGTACAAAGTTTTATTCTTTTCAGTTGTTTCTGGAACAAAAAAAAAGCTACCTCCTCTGTTTCTCTGCTCTCCAGAGCATGAGCTGACGTGGCACAAAACATCTTCTGCAGAGTAGCCCAAATGTTGCTGTGTTGTATGGCTGTAGTCATCTCCTAGCGACCGCTGCCCCAGCCGAGGGTGAGGCCAAGCCCTGCTCTGTTTCTGTCCATCCCATGTGGCAGCACCTTTAGCAGCAGCCAAGCACAACCTGGCAGAAGGGGTAGGCTGGGCCACACCTGAGAGTGAAAGTTAATGTGGTATATTCTGCTTCTTTTCCAGATGAAAACGAGTGTCTCAGTGCACACATTTGTGGAGGAGCATCTTGCCACAATACTTTGGGAAGCTATAAATGTATGTGCCCTACCGGATTTCAGTATGAGCAGTTTAGTGGAGGTTGCCAAGATATCAATGAATGCGGTTCTGCACAAGCCCCATGCAGTTATGGGTGTTCAAACACTGAAGGTGGCTATGTCTGTGGATGTCCACCTGGTTACTTCAGAATAGGACAAGGGTAAGGGATTCTCATTTTAAACTAACAGATACCAAGGGGACGTAGTTCACTCCTTTCTTTGTAGTGTGGAGCAGCAGAACCTGGGGAATTGTCAGCAATTAAAGAGGGATAGGACTGGGGAGGTGCTCAAGAGCTGGAGGCACCTGCTGATTTTGGAGATGAGGAGGAGGGTGGGAAGAGAGGGTTTTAATGCTTATTGAAATTTGGTCAGGGCTACCAGGTTCAATCATATATTTTAAGCTACTGCTTTCACCTCTCCTGCACACCCCAGCAGCCTGCCAAGTCCTCTGAGCTTGCCACTTGGGAGCTCACACCCCTCGCTGTGATTTGTGGTGTATCACTTGTCTCCTTAAAAAAAAACTCAACAAAACAAACATTAATAATAACACCCCCTGCCAACTGCAAAGAGAAATGATATTATACAAGTGGTTTCACCTGCTGGTTGGAATAACAATTCTGTATGCTCTTATGTTCTTGTGTGTTTCATATTCTTCTGTGTTTCAGATGAATATTTTTTTAATAAATGTCTGCTTTATTGAGAGAACCAATTTTCACTTGCCCCAGTGGGAGTGCTAGGGTAGTGCAGCCTATAGGAGCAAGAAACCCAAATGGAAAGCAGAAAGATTGTGGCTTAAATTTTAGAAGAGACTAAAACCTTTGGGATGCATTATGAAAGACCTCACTTTTCCGATTTTAAAGAAGTTTCTGAAAATTGGTCTCTTTAAATGTGTTCCAGGCTGGATAACAGAAATTACTAATAACAACTCAGAGCTTAAGCCTGTGTTTTTAAAACCGTTAAATATTGGCAGGTCTCTCTTGGGCAAAGCCTCGTGGAGCCAGATTCTTGAAATCAGAGGTGGCTGTGTTGTGTTTCAGTGACAATTTTGTCTGTTGATTTCAGCAGAAGTTTTTCCTAGGAAATAAATGCAACATAATTGCTTTATTATTTGTACTCACAGTCCCCCAAATTCAGCTCTTGATAAGATCTATGTCTTGCTGGAATTAATTTTGAATTTCTTCCGTCCTCAGACACTGTGTTTCCGGAGTGGGGCTAGGCAGAGGTCAAGGACAAGAACTTTCACTCAGTGGAGAAGTAGACGACAACTCCCTCTCTCCAGAAGCTTGTTATGAATGTAAAATCAACGGCTATCCCAAGAGAGGAAGGAAGCGCAGAAGCACAAATGAAACTGCAAGTGAAGCAGAGGTAACTGGCCCTTTTTTGGAGGGGGGAAAGGGTTTGTGGTTGTCTTGTGAAGGCTGGACTCAGAAGGAGGTGTGCCAAGAGACAATACCTTGGGAAAAATCTACACCCCAAAGAAAACAGACCAAAGCTGGTTTGGCATGTCAGGTAGTCTGTGTGTGGGCTTTCTGGAGCTTTTCACTGTCCTTAGGCAAGGCCCTGTACCCAACATCTATGTCACATCACAGACTGGAATAGGTGCCCACCCAGCTGTGTAGAGAGCAGTCCACTCACCAGCAAGGGCAGGCTCTGGGGTCAGGGGCAGCGGGTGTGTAAAACCATTGTGTGACCTTGTGGCCAGAAAGGCAGGACATGCTGGTCAGGGTGGATGTGGACCCTGCCAAGCAGTGCTGTCTTGTGTGTCTGGGGCTGGAGCCCTCTCCAAAGCAAACACAGAGCTCTGGACACACACACTCACCTGGAGGGAGTCCAGGGCTGCAACCCTTCCTGGGTCTTGTCCAGACCCTTGCTCTCAGTCACCCAGGTGGCCATCCCGGGGCCAAGGCTACCAGCCTAAAATATAACCAAGAGACACTGAACACTCTGGTAAAATGTTGTCACACTATCACTACTCTGAGGTAAGTACCACCTGGACTCTCTGCTCATGTATAGGTGCCAAAGAACTTGCTTTTCCATGTACAAATGCAGGGAATTCGGGAGCCTGTTCGCTGTTTCCATTCCATGCTCAGTGCGTGGTGCTCTGCTAATGCAGGAAGGCAGGAGACTGGTTTTGCCTAAAAAGTGTGAACATTAGATTTTGGGCAGAGTGGGATCATAAACTGTATTTCTTCGGTGTGTTTTACTACTCTCTGTGATTAGTGCTGGATTTGTCTCAAGGGTGATGTAGAGCCTCCCTTGCTTTCCAAATGAAAACATTACAGCTGATGTGCTGTCTGAAATGTTACCACCCAGTCGGAGGTGAAGGGTGAGGCTGCTTTTCCAGCGCTCTAGTGCACCTGCAGGCTGCCCTGGCTCCACACCTAAACCAAGAGAATCTTGAAAAGCATAAAACCCTCTCCTAAATGCCATGCCTCCCTCACAGATCCTGCTGTCCTTTACACGTTGTTGTTCTGGTCAGCCTGTGGCTGCCCTGGCAGAGGGGAGGAGTGTGCCTTGGCTGCTCTCTTTGTAGGAGGTCGGTCACGGGCTCCAAGCACAGACAGGCTTTGTTTGTCAGGCAGCAGGACCCACGCGCAGAAGCTTCCAGGGCATGTCCCAGGCTCCCATTACCCACACAGGGTGCAAACACTCCACTTCATCCTGAGGAGTCCTGAGCCCACAACAGTGGATTTGACAGATGATGTAACAGAACCTCTCTTTTAAGATCATTTAATTAATAGTGAAAGAGCTGGGCAAGAAATACACACACAGAGGCACATGTGAAACGCTCTCTGACAAAGCCAACTAACGTCCTTTGTTCTTGTGCAGGATCAGCAGGAGCTGCAGCCGCCAATCAGTCTCGCCAGCTGGGATATTGAAAAAGCAGCAGTCTTCTCCATCAACATCTCGGATCTCAGTAACAAAGATCGCATCCTGGAACTGCTTCCTGCCCTCACAACACTGACAAACCATAACCGATATTTAATTGACTCCGGAAATGAAGATGGTTTCTTTAGAATCAATAAGAAGGACGGGATAAGTTACCTTCATTTCACAAAGAAGAAGCCAGTGCCTGGAAACTATTCATTACAAATCAGTAGTATTCCACTCTATAAAAAGAAGGAACTTAACCAGCTTGAAGCGAAACATGACAAAGACTACCTCAGTGGTGAGCTGGGAGATAACCTGAAAATGAAAATTCAGATATTGCTTCATTAATTCATCCACCAAAGACCAAATAATTAAACCAAAGATAGATAGGTAGGACTGAATATTTCTCCCAATCAGATTCTCCATATCATAGGTACAATCTTACATGAGTACATTTGTATGAAGGAGCACTATTATATTTTTACATAAACAAGGTACAGGATGAATACCCTAGCTCAACACTACCACTTTCTCAGGCTTTTACGTGTAGCTGAGCTACCTTGATATGTTGAATCTTGAAAACTGGGACTTTTATCATTGGAAGTTGGCCACTGATGCTGAAGACACGTCATCATTTCAGCAGAGGTACAAGAATGTGCTTTCAACTGATGGACAGCTCTATTTTTGTAATTCTTAAACTTCGCTTCTCCAACTACAACTTACTAGGTCAGCCATTTATGATATCCATTTGGTGCTAGTAAATTTTCAACCTAGATTTATAAATGCACTGTAATATTTACACAACTTAGAAGCCAAAATTGCCATTATTCAGTCTAAATACTTCAATCAACCAAAGTTAGCTCAGTAGTTTATCTCAGTTATGCCTATAATACATTACATGTAAATTAAGTGTGTGTATACTGTAATCATGCTATTTTTATCAATGAAGCATTTGTAAACTAGATTAATAATACCCTTAATGTGAGGGTTTGTAATGGTGCTTATAAGACCAACTACTTGTTAACTGTATACACAAACCTGATGATAAAGTTTCTGTGACTTGCCAAAATGCACTGAGGTCAGTAGGGACCATTAAACATTCTCAAAAGTCAGATGACAATCAGTGCCATCGTACACCATGACATATTGTAACGTGTCAAGAGTACCCATAGTCATTCATATCAACAAGGGTTCAATGTCATAAATGTCACAATAAAACAGTTTTTTTTTTTAGTTTATTCTGTGGCCTTGTGTTCTTGCTAAAAGTGTGATAAGCTGCATTCTTATGCTTCTGGTGTTGCTGGTAGGGTTGGCTGTGTATCTGTCCATGTGTCCAGGTGATTTCTCCTTGAAGGTGCTGCTGCTGTTCATTCTTCATGCAAACGAAGAACAGAAGAGATACAGAAACCTTCACAAATCTAAACAGCAGTGAACCTCTGTCAAGTTACTGTGTGGCTCCAAAAAGCAAGTTAGAACATTTTCAATGATGTGACCTGAATAATCCTGTCAATAAGTAACTTCGATAGCCAAAATATGGAGAAGTGGATGTTAAATCACTATACAGAAAACACAGTAAAGTGTGTAAAATCTTGTTTGCTAAAATTGCCTTAAGATATTAATTTCTTTTATCCCCATTTCAACAGCTACTGTGAAATAACTGGGACTGATAACAAAGGGATAATCCAATACCAAGAGCCATTACAAGTTGTAGCAGGATTTTAATATCAAATTATTTGCTGATGTGGGTGTTCTTGTGTCTGCAAATGCTATGGCGTATCTTTTAGCAGCAGCAGAACATTGTGCTGAGTTTTGATGCTATAAAATCTGGAAGAAAAAATGCAGCAAGCCATGTCACTGAAACTGCTGATGGGACAGCACTGTATTTGATAGAGGGAACATATATTGAGCTATAATAGCTTTGGAAGGGAAATGTATTGTAATAATTCACCACAAATTGTATTATTTTCTGTAATTAGATTTCAGTTCTCTGTGATTTCTTCTGCATAACAAATATAACTATATAAAAAAGGAGCTTGTGCACAGGGTTACTTTGATACTTCTAATAGACTGTGTCTGGATTTTATTTATTAGTGTGCCAAAATGTTGGACAGTGTATTTTTTCCACATGTTCCGTAACTATGGAGACATATAATCAGAACTTTACAGTTGTAAATGGCACTCTTATTTCAGCAGGTTGGGAGTGATTTTCAGTGCCAGTGTGCACAATGGTGTGGTTTATAGTTAAGTGTACAATTTAAGTATTTTCTCTCAGCCCTTAAACACTGAGAGGAACTGTGAAGAATGATTTCAGAAACACCTGTCAGGACTCTGTCCAGTAGAGTTGGTTTACTTTTAAGCTCTGTATAACACTGTATGATGCCAAAGGTTCTTTGATTGTGTTACAGCAGCCCCAGCATTGCCTGCACAGTTCTGCAAATTGCCTTTGTTACGTTGTAGAAACAAGAAATCTTGACAGCAGCTCTTTTAGTGATGTGAAAATGGAAAACCCAGTCTTGCTGTACCAATCAGCATGTAAAAATCCATTTTCTTGTGCAATTATTCACCTGTCTCTTTGCAGCAGTGCCATTTAACTGGTATGTTGGTTTTGCCTATCAGTTTAGTTGCTGTATGTATATGATTATTTGCATTAGTTTGAATTTCTGCAGCTTCCTTAGAGGCTCAGTGAAGCACAAAGGTTGCCTAACATTGCGTGAGACCTGCAATTAAAAAGTGGTTTGTAACTTACAGTGTGATTTTGAAATAATCTGTATTTCATTTGATAGTGGGATACCAGAATGACTAAGCACTAGACAGACAGAAGTAGAGGTGTTTGTGAATATGCATCCATTTGCAATTATAGGATATGTTTCAAATTCAAGGAAATAGCAAAATGTTTAATTATTTGAAATAACTGGCTTCCCTCCACTGCAGTTGTTCATGTGACTCTGCATAGATGCATGCATGGATAATAAATGTAATTTTTGGTTAACAGAGATGGCTTGTTACTGTACAAACCCAGTCATTCTCTTGTTGTGTGTTGTAACAGTATCTTGTAAATTTGACAGCGAGGTGTATTTTGGCAGAACAGGACTGTTTCCACAGTCTCCCTTTTAAGCTGACTTTCAAAGGACCCCAAGTGTTTGCTTTCTTATGGCAGGTCCTGAAGGGTCATACTCAGGTTTTCTGTAAGATAAATATTTTATGCTGTGATTCAAGTTCAGCTTTGTGCTTTGGAAGAGCTAATCAGGTCAAGACTTCTTAGCACAGACAGGCCTGAGCTGTTTGGAGAGCAAGATGCCCTGGCTCTTGTCCAGCAGTTGCCTATACCTTCCTGGGCCCAATTTTGGGCACTGCCAGTCTCTGCCAGCAGCACCACAACAGGTAAGTGCACAAGACACTAAAACCCACTGCTCTAGACCGAGGTGGAGGTGGTGGTACTGGCACTGCAAAAGCCTTCTCACTGCTTTTAAAAATTGACATTGGCTGTGAAGGAATTTTTAGGATTCTCCCTTTAAACTGATGCTGTACTTGAACCATTAAAGCCTCAGAGTACTCTTGTAGGTCCGATGGTTTCTGCCAAAATTAGCAAGGTTAACAGCTTATGTTGTGCTGCTACTTTCTGAGTAGGCACCAGTCAGGGAGGAGACAGCTTTTCTTACTTCACTGCTGTGATGAGAAAATCTTGTCTTTTCAGTTCTAGAAGGGAAGCCAGAGTTCAGCAGTGGATGAGGCCAGAGCTGCAGGAGCTGTGTACACCCCTCAGGGCCTCCCAGCTGCCCTGTGCTGCCAGGTAGGACAGGAGCTAACAGGAAACACCAGCTTCAAAAAGCTGGGATGTCTGGACCCAGGATCCTGTCTACTTCACCCTCTCCCCAGAGCAAGTCTTTTAGCTTTTCTGTGTGCAGGAGCAGCCAGAAGCTAAGGCCAAGATGTGATGTACACCTGATTAATCCAGTAAATCTGGGTTGGCAATGTCCTACCAGAGTATTTGCCCAGAGTAAGCCCTCACGTTATCACAGTCTTGGCAGAATAACACTTGGCTAAAACTCTTGTGTTCAGAAAATCCCAGAGCTCCTAGTTGTTGCCTGTGGCCTGAGTGTTGGATGCCTGCAGAGACCCGTGCAGCCCCTGTGCGAGCTCCTGCGGTTACACGGCTGCGTGGAGGGGCTCTGTGTGCAAACTGTGCATGGGTGTCACAGGTCCAGGGTGTTACATTAGCCTGCAGGATCATGCTGGTTCTGGATGCTGTGGAAACTTAGGGCAGGAAGAAAGCTGTAATTTGGGGCAAAATACACCATCATTTACACTAATGAAAACCTAAATCACTGCAGAGGTTGCAGTAGTAGCAAGAGGGAAAGAAATGGGGAGGAGGCAGAATGCTGCAGTCATTCAATGGCCCAAAACACCCCAATGCATGTGGCTTCTGCTTCGGTCACATGCACTGGTCCTGCCCCAGCCCTGGTGCCTTGTGCTTCTCCTGAGTTGTCATTTACAGATCTCCACGCGGGTACTGCAGCGCCCAGCAGCCATCCCTGCAGAGGGACAGGAGGTGTTGCTGGTGCCAGGCAAGTGCAGGTGGTCGGCAATAGGGTTCTGTGGTGTGGCCCCACTCAGTGTTATGCTTCACCAAGGCCACTGGTGCTCCCGGAGAGACTCTGAGGGCCACGCCCACTCCCTCTGGAGTGGGCTTTGCACTTTGGTTTGCCTGAAGATGAGACCCTCTTTCTGTGCAGCAAAAGCTTTGAAGATGTTGATGACTTCAGCTCTGACAAATTCCAACAATCTGCTTCTGCTGTCCTTAAAACTTGCCAAATATTTCACACCCTCATAACAAATGCTTTTGAGGAACATCACACCCAAGCCAACTTCTCTGTTATGAGCTTCCCATTGAGTTCAGGGGAGGAACCTTGAGGCCAAGAGGTCACCAAAGTGTTTGTTTTTGTATTTCAGGCTCTCCTTTCTGTTTCTAACTGTGAAGCACAGCAATGGCAGGAAGCAGCCATGGAGGCCTGGGCTGCAGGACCAGCGGGAGCATGTGGGCACAGCCGGCCAGTCCAACGTGTTATTGCTGCTCGTGAGTGTGCACTGAGTCCTCAACCTGCTTAGACACACACCCAGAGAAATGTATGTGTTCTTTCTGAAGAGTCTAGACAGATAACTATATCTCAGTACTTCCAGGCTAAACTCACACTGTGATAAACCTTTAAGTACCCAGGAAGAGCTTTTTCCCCTCTCTTGGGCTGGGCCCTTCCCTTGCACGTGGTGGCAGTGCAGGCCCAGCCCTTTCCCTGGCTTGGCTCTCACATCTGCAGGTTTGTTTGTTTATGAGCTTCTCTATGACTCCCAGGGCTGCAGGATGTGAGTGCTTCGCTACACCCTTGTGAGGTCGGGATGAGTTTGTCATCCTTGTTTTACAGGACAGAAACTGAGAACCAGATGTTTTGGGTTGGGAGAGCCCACAGGCAATGGCCGTTCTGCCAGGAGCAATCCTAAAGTACTGAGGTGTCCCTGGAGAGGAGGACAAGGAGCCACAGGGGCTCATCAGCCATGACAGCCTCAGCAGGCAAAAAGCCATGGGAACAGCCTCTGTGCACCAAAATGTGTCCCAGATGGAGCCTGTTGGAGCCCTGGCAGCTCCCCACGCTCCTCAGAAAGTCAGGAGCATGTCCCTGTGCCCCAGCACACAGCCCCTGGAGTGGCTCTCCCCACAGGTACCCCCGCCCAGGACACTGCCACTGCAGATGCAGCAGCACCAGTTTAAAAAAAATAAAATAGAGTGTTGGTGCCTGATAGTTTTGTACTAGAAAAGAAAGATTTTGGGTAAGTATCCAGGTCAGCAGGCTGCATGGAGATAATCAAAAGTGACACTGCTGGTGAGCAGGACCTGGGCTCTGCCAGCTTGCCTGGCTCATATCTCAGACTGCTGGATGAACCTGCCCAGAAAACAGGGCTACCACTTAGTTTTCTTTGGAGGTTGATTCTTTATCCCTGTCATTCCTGTGTGAGGTGCTTCAGAGTGATTCTTGTTTTTTTTTGGTCTGTGACAACTTAGGAGCAGCCCATCTGGGCCTGTGTGTGACTGTAGCTGCAGTGCAGTACATGATGGAGCCCGTGAGCTCGGACAGGTAGGAAAACTGTCTGGACTTTTTCACTTTGCAGAGTTGTGTGTGTGCTTGCAGCTCTGTATAAATGTGTTGTTATTGTAATCATAATAAATACTAGAGCCGTGAGAAATGTCTATAACCAAAACCAAACCAGGTGAAACTCCCCTGGTTTTGGGTTTCATTACAAACTCAAGATTCAGGCCAGGTTTGTGGAGGTTCATGAACCTCTCTCTGAAGCTGGGCTCAGTTTCAAGCAATCATGGGCCAAGTTTCAGGCAAATTGAGGCCAACTTTTGAGTAAATTTGGAACAAATTTTAGGTGAATAACAGATGATTTATGATTTTAGGTTGAAACCATACAAACCATGGACTCTCTGCTTCATTTTAACCTGTAACCAGGAAATCTTGGCACTTTGGCTGAGTTTCATTTTGATTTTGCATTTTGACCATAAAACTAAAACAATCAGAACAAAGAGGTGAGTTCCCAAGATAAACTGTGCAGAAACTGGTTCCCAGTGTGGGAGTTCAAAGCCCTGCACCACACTGAGCACATGCCTGTTTTGCTGCATCAGCACTGAGATCTGTTCCCCCCACTGCAGTTGACGCCATGCATGGCCAGCCAGCATCTGACATGGTTTGTGCTGCTCCACTAAATCCTCCAAATAATTAAACCTTCCCCAGACTCTTCATTTGAAGTTGCATGTGCAATTTCCATGCCTGGAGTGCACTGACTTTAGGTTTGGCTTATGCAACAAAGATCCAGCCCATACTGTGTGTTTGCGGTTTGAGGAGTAAATTCAGCTAAGAAGGGAATTAATGAGTAAATTCAGGGAACAGGACTAATGGTCCTCATGCCCACATTGCATTTAAAAATGGCTCACATCCAAGCACACAGTAGAGAAATGGATTTCCTACCTGAATTGCTGAGATTCAGAGCGATGTGGTGCCAGTTCTCCCAGTCTAGAGGTGCCCAAGAGGATTACAGGTCTGTTTTCAGTGCTGCCAGCTCTGCCATAGCACAGATACCTTAAGGATGGAAAAGAGCTGAAAACACTTCTCATGCAGATTTCTTTAGATTCATTTAGGCACTTTAAAGAGATCTCCAGATATAAAGTCTTTTTAAATAAAAAAATATATATCGTCATTAGAACCCTTTATCACCTGATTCTTTTTGCATCAAACATAAACTGTAGATGGAATATGCTTGAACAGGAGCTGGATTCAAGTAACAGGAAAAATATGAACAGCTGAGCTGGGAATGTAAGTGCTGGGTCCAGAGAAGAAGGTGATAGCACAACTTGCTGTTGCTTTGAGGAACGTGATAGGAGGGATGGGCAGGAAGGAGGAGGAAAGTGCCAGCGCAGAGCAGACAAGGAATATGAAGGGAACTGCACTGTCAGTCTGTATCCACATCACTGCAAAGCCGAAACAACAGGGAACTGGAAGAGAGAAGATTTTTGGTGTGAAGCAACAGCCTTTGTGGTAGCCACTGCACAAGGCTGCCAGCAATAATGCACAGCCTGCCCCCTGGGCTGACACTCCTGAGCCAACCAGCACTTTGGGAAGGACTGTAAAACAGTACACAAGGCTTTGGGTGGTAAGAGGTTACCAAATGAACCAAAGAGAAAAAAATCCAAGGCCCATTAGGTCCAGATCATTATAAGACTTCAGCAAGTATTGCAGGTAGATTAATAAGGCCTTAAAGACAATTCCTCATTTACTGAATTAAAAATAAAAGGTAAGTGATCAAGACAGAATTCAACAGATTTCCTGTTCCACATGTTTAAATTGTACTTGCCAAAGGCATAAATCCCCTTCACTAAAAGCTTTTTGCTATCATTTTTTTGCTTCCAATTTTCAAATCTGCTCTGTCGCAGTACTTTTTCAAGATCTCAGAGTCCTCACAGGACTGGGGAGAAGCCACAAAAAAGAATGTAAAGTTCAGAGAACCCTCGTCTGTTAGTAGAGCTCTTAGTTCACAGCACCACAGAGGTGAGATGCTGTGTTAGGTTAGACCAGCATCAGTTTGGTGAGTACAACTGTGGTGTGATACAGCACGAGGCCAGATCTGGAGAATCCTAAGGTGAATCTCGGGCCATGAGAGCTGCTGTGTGGTGTGGAATCATTTTGGTGAGGGATGGGGCGAGGTCCTGAGGAGACCTGGTCTTTATTTTTAAATCATGTATCATGTCTGCGTTTCATGGATTAAGACCAAAAGCAGCACCCAGCAATGAAAGGAAGAAAAAAAAAGGCTGAAAAAATCCACTACACATGTGTTCAGAGCAAAGCTAAGGAACCAGGAAGCAGAACTTTCAAAAGTTCACTCTTCAATGAAGCCATCTCTGTGTGAATCTGCCCATTATGTACTTGCCCTGTAATATGATTATGTCATTTAGGAGACAGAGTTTATTAAAGATCATGTTGTTGCCCATACACAGGCTATGCACTCCTATATCCCAAAATATGCTGGGAACAAAAGTGTTTTCTGCAGCACAGAAAAAATCATGGGAGGAAATTGTGGGTCCCAATGTGACCACCAGGCCCAGGTTGAAGGCCAAGTCTGGCAGGAGTTGCACAACCCTCTGGTGAAAAAGACCAACTAATTGTGTTGGGCTCATTTGTGCTAACAAATAGCAAAGTCTTGGGTTCCCCACAGCCCAGCCTGGAATTTATTTAAAAAACAGAGTATTGGTAAAGGATTTATGCAGGGGGACCTTCCCACCAGCCCCCTAAGCATTAAATGTCTCGTCCTGCATGATCTCTAACCAGGAGCAATCCTTCAAGAGAAGCAGCTTTGTCTTTGAGCACCAGCAAAAAAGTGAAAGAAATGCTGTTTTTGTTGTCAGCTGAACCCCTATCCCTGCAAAACCTGCAAGTAACCAAACTTCATTTGCTGCCAGTCTCAGCAGTGCCACCAGCTTGTCCCAGCCAGGCAGTAGCACACTCTTCAAATCTACCACAACAATCAAGTCCTGAAGCAATAAATCTGGTTCCTGTGCCACATCTGAGCTGCTGTGACCTGTGCTGGGGTTGCCTTTTTACAGCACAGGCTGGTTCAGCACA
Organism: Pseudopipra pipra; assembly: GCF_036250125.1. Lineage (NCBI taxonomy): Eukaryota > Metazoa > Chordata > Aves > Passeriformes > Pipridae > Pseudopipra > Pseudopipra pipra. The sequence continues at coordinate 10,414,938 of NC_087560.1, read as the reverse complement.
GTCACATGTCCATGGTACCTCTCTGCTACTTGAGCAGCGGGAGCAAAGCACCAGGAGGTTGTTGTACAGCTGCTCCAGAGACAGCTCCCATGCAGAGGGATCAGCCACGGGCCTGCAGCCAGGCAGGTCCTTAATGCAGAAATGGCATCTTCAAGGCAGCAGTGGAGCAAAGGCAAGTGAAGTACCTCCAAGTGCCAGAAAGAAAATGCATGGAATTATGTCCTGTGTGAGAATGGATCCTGATACTAGCTGTTGTACCTTTTCCTTTTCTTGAAAATGAGAACAAAAGTCAAATCTAAGAGTTATTTTTGTGTCCTAGTAGTCTAGATCTGCCCTTGCTGGGCAGATACCTTTAGCAGAAGGTAGATTTATCTGGTGGAGGGTCACTCTGCAGATGTTTCACTGCTCTAAAAATATGTCAGCAAACTGATCTCTTGTGACCCAGGGTCCTGCTCAGAATAGTTGGATTATGTTTATAAAGTCAAATAAAAAAGATGATGGTTGATCAGAGTAATATAAACTATGGCATGGAAAATGAATTTTGAATGAAATGCACAGATAAATCATTTATCCTCACCAATACTCTCTCTATGTTTCTTATCCCAGTAATTGAGACCATGTGTTGTGCTGCAAACAATAACTATGGGAAATTACTCACAATTCTTCCTTCATAAACTTGGGAAATGAAAGTGATGGGAAGTATGATCATCTTATTTTTTTTTTATGTTAACAGCTCTAAATTATTAGGGTGGGAAGAAAATGTCAATAGAACATAAAAGTGCTTTGTATAGTGTTCACATTTGCTCATACTTTCAAATCCACTGTGGCTTATTAGTTCATGGGAAAAATGACAAAAAGGAATAAAACCCAGAAAATGAATCCAGTATCAACATCTTGCCTCTATAGTAACAGAAATTGTAACTTGTGGGTAAAAAGTGACAATATTAGGAAATGTTTGTTGGGCAATTATGGTAATTAACCCCCTTCTTTCCCTAGTAAGTCCAGCTTCCCATCAGCCTGACACATTCCTACAGATTAAAGAGTGCCCATTGCTCTGTGCTGCTCCCTGTATTAGGAGCCTGGAGCTGGTGAGGCCCTTAACCTCTGTTTCTAGAGTTTATTGCTCAGCTGTAAAAATTCTCCCAGGGCTGAAACTTGACAGAAAAATGCCTCCGCCTGGGAGGAGTTTCTGTTCTGAGTTTGGTTTGAATTAGTTCAGCCCTTTTCCACTTGCAGTAGGACAATGGAGCAGGATTCCCTCTCCTCTTTTTTCTTTTTAAATAAAGTGACCATCCTGCCGGGGCAGTACACATGGCAGGCAGCACTGAGACCACAGCTCTCTCTGCAGCTGTAGCACAGGTTCAGTGCTGGCTGCTACAGCAGTGTCCTGGCCCTGTAACAAGGCAGACTTCTGCCCTTTGCCTGTGCAGATGCTGGCTCAGATGATGGCTTGAGCCATCTTTGTGCTGAGGCTGCTGAGGGGCAGCTTGGCCACGGCTCAAGCCAGAAAAGTCCACCCTTGCTGCTATTGCTCGAGGGACCAGCCCACTGCAATGCAGAACCACCTGGGCTGCACCTGCACGGGACTTCTGGCTTTTTCCAGAGCTGGGTGGCATGAATGGTTATCCTTCTGAGGCACAGGTCAGCCCCACTCGCACCCAGGCTCACAGTGGAGTATCAGGTGGGAGGTTTCCCAGATGAAGGGCTTGGCGCAGGGAAGTTGCTCTCTGCAGACCTTGGCCTGAGCCAGGGGATTCATTTCTAGAAGCAAGAGTGCCAGATCTATTACGCTGCTGCATGGGCTGCCTGCAGGGCTGGTAAATCTATTATAACAGTCAACACTTTATGAATGAAGTCTGGCCCCACCAAAGTCAATGGCAGAACTCCATTGATTTCACTGGAACAAGATTTTACCCTGAATCCTTAAAGTGCCCCTGGGATCTCTCCCGTGCTCAGCACAGCCATCCACAGCTCCAGCACAGGAAAGGAAAACAAAGAGCAGAGAAGGGCCCTGGTGCTCCCTCAGCTGAGCCTGTGTCCTGCTCAGACAGATGTGCTGTGAAGATGACTTTGGCAATATGGACAGGCCTGGGTGTGGGATAGGTGCTGTGCAGCTGAAGTGGCTGATGGAGATACTTTGGCGCAGAAGCGGAACTTCATCGGTCAGTGGAGTTTTGCTCTGAGCTCTCAGAGGGCCAGAGCATAAGTAACAAACAAAAATTTTTATGGATGGAGAGATGTCCCACCCGCCCAGGAGTGCCTTGACCCTGTGCCAGTAACCCAGCCTCCAGTCACTCCTCTGTGTTCATTCAATTGACTGAACAGTCACTTGTTATCATCCAGAACTGCTTATAAAATTAAATGTTATTAACATAAGGGCATCTCACAATGCTTGCCAATGATTATTTCAATAATGATGCTATACTTGCCACTCCACAGATCTGACCTGTCACTTGAGAACTCAAATGACTCATAAATAAACATGTTTTATCCAGCTATAAATTTGGGCAGGTTCATTAGGTGAAGCTGGCACCATGTCATATTCTGTCCAACCTTTTTACAACCATTTAATTGCCTCCTGCTCATATGTTTTCCCATCACCCCAGGATATATGACTTCTAGTGACAATATTTTGCCACCTACCTGAGTAAATTAAGAAGATAAGCTAAGGAAGTTAATTGCCGTTACATAACAGCTATTTCACTGGTTTCTTCTTATTTTGCAAACTCTCCCATACCTTACTATTCATTAAGCTGACTGAAAGGTTTTCTCCATTTTTGGATTCAAGCAACATTTTTTTCTTTAACAGCTACTTTAGAGTTGCCCTCCCACTGATCACAGGTGAGCCCATCTCTAAACTGTGCTGTGGGATTTCTGATATATAGAGCTCTTTCAACACTGATACTGGGGTGGGAGTTCAAATCTGAAATAAGAGCAGTCTGGCACCCTAAAGGCAAGGCTTGTATGTCTAGGCAGAGCCAAGGGTCAGTCAGGTCTAGTCCCCAGAAGGACAGACCATTGGTAGCAGCTCCCACACCCTTTGCTGCAGACCAGTACAGGTGAAGCTCACGCTGCTTGCTTTTATTTGGGTGGCAGCTAATCCAGCCTCTCCTGAAAGGCACATACGAGCTCAGCAGCTGTTAGACATTTAGCTCGTGCTTTAGTTTGGCTGATGCTGACCAGTGGCTTTGGGCTTTGCACTTTTACTAGAAGACATTTAAGTACATACACAGAGAAAGCAACAGTGAGTATTAAAGTTAGCTCATGGCTTACAGTCACTGGGGAACAAAGTTCCACTGAACAGCACATGACACAATTTCAATCAATGCAGTACGAGGGGCTCCTGTCCACTCCTCCCTTTCCTGATAGAAGCTAATTAAGAAATTGTTTCTTACTTTCTTTTTTTCCTGAAGGTCTGTAAATGCTTCTTTAAAAAGAAAAAAAAAGAGTCTTTCAACCACCTGGTGATGTGATACCCAGAGGTTTTTACTTAGAGCCAAATACATATCAGGTCAGACTCTGAAAATCAATCCATTACTTTTATTTCCCGTTTTGCTCCTTGGAATGAACAGACTTTCTTTCTGTTTTTTACAGTTATTTCAGAGATTGCTGATGCTACAGGCATCAGAATAGCTGCTCTGGGGAATGAAATGGGGCCCAAAAGTATGCCACATAGCCTAGCAGGTGAACTCCACACTTTCCACAGCACCAGGTCCCTTCAGGTCAGAAGAAGCAGATGGCATAAAGCCAAGTTTCTTTTCAGGAAGGATGGAAACATAAACTGATCTATCAGCTTTCTGTACTGCATGTTCTAGTATAAGCACCAAACAAACAGCATTTGCTTTTTCTCTTTTACAGAGCTGGCAGGAAGATACCCTGAGTCTACAGTCTGCACTGGGACCTGATTTAACTTTTTAGTCTCACCTAATCTTCAAGGTATTAAGACACAGGACACGTATCCAAGGATACACATGGGTGAGAAAAGGTGAGCCGTGCTTATGGCACTGGGAGCTTGAGGAGCTCAAATAATGAAGTGGTTTATTTTGAGCAACCGTATGAAATATATTTTGATAGTAGCTCAGAAGTCTAGAGATACTTGCAAAGTATGAGACAGTGAAGGGTTAAATAAAAAGAAACATATTCTATGAAGTCTATAGTAAGTCCATGCAACCCTCATGGTCCTATTGTCTGCCTGATTTGGAAAGCTTAATATGTTTATTTGCTCACCTCAAGCAACAAAAATCGCTCTGTCCCAGAGAGTGGCAGTCCAGTAGTGTTCAGCAATTACCTCTTCCAAAATTAATTTATATTTTTTACAGATGCCACTGAGTTTCAGTTGCAGACTGAATAAAGTCATTCTAGGTGGAAATATACGGGTTTTCATATGATAAAATAATGTAGTGAATACAACAGCTGGAGAAAAAACACTGCTAGGACTACATTCTTCACTGATTACTAAGCAAATGAAATACTAAGAAAGATTGCTGGCGTTGCAATATCCAGAGAAGGATGATCTACCGTAAAATAACTGTCTAGCTTAGATCTTGCAGTTTAACATTTAGAAGACTCTTTCAGACAGCAGATTACTACAGGGAGGATGGGCAGCTCTGGGAGAATGTAGGCAGATTTTCAATGAACTCTCCCTGCTAGTTTCCAATCAGTGAATTCAGACTGACTTTTATTTGGTGATCATTTGCAGGTCACCACCAGATATTCATCCTGGTGAATACACCATTGCCCAGAGGAGCTGTGGATAGAGCCCTGAGCAACCTAGTCTAATGGAAGTTGTCCCTGCCTATGGCAGGGGGTTTGAATTTGATAATCTTTAAGGTTCTTTCTAATCCAAACCATTCTCTGATTCTATGACACTGGCAATTAAAGGTAATTAGCAGGAGACTGGCTGGTGTAAACAGCTGCAGCCAATAATTACAGCCAGTGCTCATTTCACCACTTTCTGAGTGTTTGCAGCATTGCTGAGCTGGTCCAGTGAAGAAAACATCAGTGTGTTCAGGATTTTGAGCTACTGAAGATGTAAGTCCTGTTTTCTTCTAATCTAACCTGTTGTTATAGCTGGAGCAAAGTCCCTCTTTGCAGGTTATGAACCAGTTTGGTTGCTAAAAGACTATGAGAAGTAAGCAATGAGTCATGCAAAGCTGAAGTTCAAAGAGCACCTCAAAAGACCCTTCTAGCTTAGGAAAAGCCTAATCTGATTTTCTAAGATTGAAATGATTTTGTAGGTGAAGCACATGGGGGGAAAGGAATTGCTCTTGATTGCCGTTGCTGTCTGTTTTGTGGACTGAAAACAGCAAGGGAGAGGGAATGATATCCAATTAAGAATGATATTCCTCCATCACAGTAAGGCAAGCAATGCTCTGCAGTGCTGAGTCCCAGTGGCTCTCATGTCCTTGGCCTGTTCTTCTGCAGCTGGGGAAGCACCCGCGGTACAAACAGCACTGACAGAATTCAGAGGGCCCTGTCTAAGATCTATCACTGCATGTTAAGGTTGTAGATTCCCTTTTAGTTTTGTGTTGTGCACGGCTGGCAGACGGGGATTTCTTGCTTGTTTGTGTGTTGATAAAGTGTTTGTGAACCTAAAGGACAAATCACCCTCCCCTGTAAATTAAGCACTCGCCCTAAAACCTCCTGATCCTTGATGACTATTACATTAGTCAATTTGTGGCTGGCCCAGCAACCCGATAGCAGCGAATTATGGAGCAATGTGGGAACTCTGGTTTTTGGAACACACTGATGTTCCCAAGCTCAGGCCCAGCACTGCTAAGGGTGTGTCATCTGTGTGAGGCATTTAGCGGAAAGAGGGAGCTGCAAAGCCACCGTCCCCAGTGCTTTCTGGAGGACAAAATATAGCAGCAATATTACATTAAGGTAAGAATGGGAACAAACAGAACTACTTCCCCACCAAGAATTTTTCTCTGTAGTGAGGAACTGATTAGTTAACCAGGCTTTCAAGTGACACTATGTTCAACTACCTGTTATACTAACGACTGTTTTAAGTTTAGACATGGTAAGTCTGAGAGTGGATTTGTGCTGACCAAATGCCATGTCTGTACCTTCAATCCCATACTTAAGGGTTTTACAGGAAGAGGTATAGGCCACTAAAAAAGATTATTGCATTCTTATGGGATAATGACCGAAAGAAGCTAAATCCTGACCTGTGGCAGAGGCAAGTCAGTCCTGGTGTCCACTTACACTTGTGCTGGATTTAGTCTACTGCTGGACTAAGGGTAACTACCACAGTCTTCACCCACCATCCCCATATCAGTCCAGACCGAAGGAAGGAAAGACATGACATCTGAGGGCCCAGGACCTCTCTACTCATTCACTGTAAAAGTAGTTTTTTGTTAAAGCCCAGTATGAATGCCACTGATTTCAGCAGTCAGACTCCTACTGTATTTTTTTAAAATTGCAGCTACCTTCAGTACTTATGTAACAGCTTAGTGCTTCTTCAAGCTTTCTAATGCATCCAGACTTCAACTTTACTCTGGAAATTAGAGAGTAAACTGGATTGTGATAGAGCCAAGTAATAAACTGCTGAAGTCATAAGAAACATTCAAAAATTTTCAAAAGAGCAACTTATATGTTACTAAGTGTCAGATTCTGTTCTGCCTTGCATATCTGTGCAGTTTGATTCACTGAATTTCAGGGATACCAGCCTGTGAGGACCTTTACAGTCAGCTTTCAATTCTGGAGGAGGTTTTTCCACAGGGCCATTGTGCAGCAGATGGAAAGGTCTGGAATTTAAGATACTTTCCTAAGCCACATAGCAGAGTCCTTTGTCTGTGTAGGTCCCTCTGAATTCCAGGAGATATAATAGTGTTGACGTGTTTTTATTTTACACAATAGCAAAAGTGATGACTTTCATTTTATGCTTATTGATGTAAGTAAACACATGCACTTCATAAAAAGTGCTTCAATTATTATATGGCTGTGTCCAAGGCTACCATATCAAACATGCCTTTCAGAGCCAGGATTCTTGTCCAAGAACCCACCCAAAACTTTACTGTATGAGGTATGAAGCAATAATGGAACCCACTGATTCACCATTTCATGAAACCAGGAGTGCCCAGTATTGCCCAACAGAAGGTTACATAGGGCCCTAATGAAGTGTTTCTCTTGCATAAAAGGGAACAGATGTGGCCAATCTCATGAGAAACAGGGCTGTGACCTGCTGTGAGTTCCCAGTGGGCAAAGTTTCCTTCAGATCTGAGAAGTTGCTCCAGCTGAGTCAGAATATTCCTCTGGTACCACTATTCCTCCACAGATTAGATTTCTAGATTCAGATCTGTGTTGCTGTAGGCTACATTCTACCATATTTCATTTAGTTAATGTATTGGCAAAATATCTTTAGATTTTGCAAACTGTTGGAAACCTGACTGTAAGCTGAGGAGCTCTGCTCTATGGACCAACAGAAGCTGCTCAAAACTGGTTCTGTCCTAGGGGCTTCTGGTGTATCTCACACAGAGAACCAAGTGTTGGGTGACAAGAGAGATTGTGAATCTTCCTACTGTTCTCTGAGGTAGAACTGGAATTGTGTTTGCCCCTGAAGTAACTCCAGTGGCAACAGAGTGAAGTAGAAAGTACAGTCTTTGGACTGACAAATAAATGTGACAAAGTGGCTTTTGTGATCTTGTAACAACTTTAACAAGAGGATGTGCTACAGTGAAGAGGAAGTAGGCTTGTGGTAGCCACACACTAGGTAAAGAGTAGAGAAATACTGACATGTTTGTTGCTGAGTGAGGATTTCTAGATTGATTTCTGCATCTCCTAATGAACTTTGGACCAGGCCAGACATGGGAGTTTATAAATCCAAACAATATCTTGGGCAAACAGTTCAATTAGTGGTTATGCACTGTTTTTTTTCTGCATTGAAGTAAGCAGCATGCTGACATCCATTGCAGTTACCGTATATTGATGCAAGTGTTGCAGGGAATCCTGGTGTTCATGGCCAGAATAAACCTAACTAGCGTGACAGGGCATGTTCCCACTGGCATTCTTGTTTCCTCTCACCCCATACTAGAGTCATTTGCTCAGTGGTATTAGTTATTCCGAGTTCCAAACCAGATCTTTATTAAAGCTTCCAGGAAAGCAAGAGCACTGTGGATGTCCACAGGGCTTCAGTATCAAAGCCGCAGAATAAAATTATAGATGGAAAAGACCCATCAGGTCATCTACTCAACCCACCAGCCAATGCAGGGCTGTTCTCTGTGGGGTGCTTTTTCCTTTCTTTGTCTGCATCAAGCCAGAAGGGTTTCTACAGCTTCCCTGGGGAGACTATGACATAGCTGACTAGTTCTTGCCCTTAGGAATAACTTTGAGCCTGTGAAATATCAGAAGCATTCTATGCTTCATTTTGATGGACAAAAGGGACTCTGTGAGAAGGTCCCTCAGTCTTATGGCTATACTGTATCTCAGATGTAATTCTATATTAATGACTTCTTGTATACAGATCATATGAGGCCAATGTTGTGCCCCACCCCACAGCTGTCTCTTCCAGTAATTACTCCTTATTCAGATTTTGTCATCTCTCAGTAGTAAGCAGTGAACAAACCCTGATCAATTGCATTTCACTTGGCAAACAGTCAGAATTTGCCCTGACTAGTGTTTGAAGTGTTCTGTCTGACTCTCCCTCCTTTTAATTGTGCCAAAGTTCTTTGGCAATTTTTGATCTCGTATCCCAGGAACACATAAAAAACCCATAATTCCAACATATTTTCCTTAGGTGAATTAAAAACACTCAACAGATGTTTACTAAAAACAACTGCATTTATAGATAGAGGACTCTTGACAGCCCTTGGTTTAATTCTTCCAAATGTTTTCATTTAAATCTCTTGGGCATCTACTGTTGATCAAGCATAACTTTCTGGCATCTTGATCTCTTGCAAGGCAATGCTTCTAGCCAAATATATAAATGTTATTTTTGACCTTGAGTATTGGGCATTAACAAACATGAATCCAATGAAATACTTCCATAGCTATTAAAATATGCAGTCCTCTGACTTTTCTTGAAGATCTTTGTGCATAGGAACTGTTCAAGTTGAGTATGGAGATGGTTTTTAAGCAATGCCAGTACCCTCAGTATTCTGATGAGGGCTGTATCAGTTTCACAGTTTTCAGCTGCTGAAAATTATATTTAGCATGCAGGATAACTTTAAAAATATTAGTTATAGAGCTATGCAAGGCCATGATTAATACCATTTGGTGATTGTTTGAGTTGTACTTCACACAATGAGCAAGGATTCAGAAGAAGCCTTTGTCTGACTGCCACTTTGGCTATGGGAGGAGGGGGGAAATCTGAATACCCAACATGTCTTTGTTAGCAGTTGGATGTCATTCTCTTTTGTTTAGCACTTGCACAGTTCCCTATGTAATGCAGGAATATGATAAAGCTTTGCCAGCAACACCACCAGACTTTGGGAACATGCACAGACCAGTGAGACCATGTAAAATACTTTTATCAGTAGAAGAGGCAACTTAATAGACCTGTGATGGAGTTGCACCAAAAAGGTTTTCCCTGGACTATTGGCATACGCTTTATAATGCTAAGCCAGGAGTTTTGCTGTTAATGTTATTTTGATTCTAATGCCTAACTTGTAAGCACTTTTCTTTTGCACCAGTTAAATATAGCTTAAATTATTTCTCTACTGTTCACTAGAAGTGAGCAAATTTCACATGAATTTTTCAAGCTCCTATTTAATCACCCTACCCATTTCCTGCTAGCTGATGGCACACCTGGAGATGAAAGTTTGGCGATCCAGAAGGTAGAGATCAATGAGCAAAGGCACAAGGAGGAAAGGTTCTATCCAGGGAGATCCTAAGGGGATAAAGATACAAGGTAAGCCTTAGTTTTCTCCACATCTACTCTATTCACACAGTCACAGTATTTGTAATAAACTCCCATATAATTTCTAATGTGGGTTAGTATCCACAATGTAGTATCATGATGAACAAACCTGCCACAGGCAGACAGTCCTGATTTTGATGTGACATTGTTTTTGTTGATCTGTGGCTCTAGAGGAACTCAGTGTTCTCCAGCAGCTCAAATATACTGGAGACTGGAAGAGTGACCCATTTTCTGGGCAGATGTTGTTAGCACGCAACAACACGTGTTGTTGTGCACCAGCTCAACAGTGGGATAAAGTTAAGTCTTCCAGACAACCATGGCTGTGACTTTGCATGAGTTTCTGTAGCCTGGGTGCCAGCTTAAACAGATCCTATCCCTCTCCTCATCCAGCTGTTCTGTTATTTTGGCAGCTACTCAAAATGTCTTGGAATAATTGCAAATGAGTAATAATTTTTCATTTAGCTTGTATGCAGCCCTGGCATCAGTGATCATTTGCATGCTGTAATATACACATAGCCATGCCTTGGACATATGTTATGTACATCTGAATAACAAACTTCAGGAGTAGGGGGACAGAGGTGGAGTCCAATTTGTTGTTATTGTTACTAATGTAGTTCTCATGGTTTTAAAATCAACTTTGTTAGCAGAAAATGATGTAAAAATAAATAGGCGGGTTCTGTTGGCAAGTAGGTGGCCAGTAGACAGAACTGAAAACTGAAAAATCAAAAATCCTGTTGTAGGAACCAAACTACCTGGAAGTGCCTGAGCTATGCTTTTCTGCTCAGTCCAGGCTGTCCCATAAATGCTAAGCATCTCAAAGGTCATCTAAATAAAAAGAAAATGCAAACAGAGGCTACTTTCTCCCACACAGATCTCCAGCCTGCTCAAGATACAATGGTGAAAGCTTGCCTGTTTTGACTATTAGTCAGACTTAACTGGCATTTGGGAAAGCTATGAACAGCAGTCTGGAGGCTCTTTGCAGGTGACCTGGGGTGGGACACAACATCTGTCATGCTTCCAGAAATATGAGGCCCTCTTTAAAGCCACTCTTAAAGCCTTTTTTGGCTAGAAACTGATAACAAGATGTACAGTGAGGAATGATTTTCTGACAAAAATACCAGTACTGTGCTGCCTCCCCGGAGCAGCAGTTTGGCTTTTCATTTGGTAGCAGTCTTCCAGGCAGTGAGGTTTATCCAGTTTTTCCTGGAAAACTTTTAGTAGCTTAATTGATATGATTAATATTAAAACTCAACCAACCAATCAAAAAAACCCTCACCAAAATAATGAAGTGGGAGTGCTGAGTCTGTTCTTATTCAGCCACCTCCTCTTCACATCTGGGAAGGGCAATGTTGCTGGATGCATGATTTCCTGTCATTGTCACAGCTCCTTTTTCAATTTTCTCACATTACTGAGGCCTTAATGCAAGTTGAGAAGAAAGGTAAGAACAGGATTGAAATATCCTACTTTATCCCCTAACAAAACACCACCTCCTTCTCTTTGACTGCTCCAGCCTGCATATGTTGCTAAGATACAGCCATAGATAGGATGAACAATAAATTCCTGCAGAATTTGAATGGCCTGAATTACCTGTAATGCTGACAGCTTGGCTCCCTGCCAGCAACAGCTGTGACATGGAAGCCTAGGAAAGCAAGACTGGTGTTTTGTGTTTGCTGCTGTGAAAACCTGACAAGTGGGGATTCCTTGATCTGTCCTGCACCCTACGGAAGGGTCCCTGGAATCTGGCAGTGACCAGAGTGTAAGCTGGGCAGGCAGGGAGGTTGTAGTCAGGACTGAGGTGTGTTAGCAAGGCAGCATTGGATACTATACTCTGCCATGCTTCCTAGACATGGCACAGTTAGTTTAGCTGCAAAGGAAAGACATTTCCTTCCAACTAGGACACACAGTTATTTTGTCTTGGACACTTGGAGACAACCTTTCAGACTAGGAATCCATAAACCACAAAAGACTCATGTTAAAAGAATCTGGCCAAAGATGCTACATTCATGACTGTTTGTTTTTTCTTTTTCCTCCTACAAAATGAAAGCAAACTAATTCCTTTGCTATAAACAATAGTAGATAAAAGATAACTTTTTTCAGCTCAAGACTACAAGAAATATTAATTGATACAAACCTCGTATTTGTTCCAAAATTTACCATACAAATGTTCTCTACAAAGCCAAATGTTACTATAAAATTTTTGTGACATAATGAAAAAACCCATCCAAATCTAAGGGGAAACAAGTAAGTAGGCATATACAGCTCACATATGTTTGCTTAAACATACTTTACATATTCAAATACAGTAGTTACTTTCTGGATGACGGCTCTCAATATAAAATTAATCTGTCAGTTTTGCAGACTTGGCAGGGTAAAAGGCTTTCTTGCTGTGTTCTGAGTAGGGGAAAAGCATCACTTTGGTGGTAAAGAGCTAAATAACCACAGTTAATGGAGGGAAAGTGTAGGAAAATAATTACGTAAATTCACTTCAGACCTGATCCTGCAACCTTTAACCATGCAGTGACATTCTCTGCCCAGCAGCAGCCCCAAATTTACACTTTTCAGAATCACATCCTTACTGAGGCAGAGATTGCCAAATAGCTGCTAGTGAGGGAAGCGCCACGTGTGCCAATTCTAGAAACCAGGAAGGCAGTACACTCTGCCCTATATTTTCAGGCTTTTTGGTACCTTACATAACTAGGTGCAAAATACTTATTTTTATTTCTGGTTCTTTTCTTTGGAAGTGCAGTCATGTGCAATCAGGTGGAATAAGTGTGCTGATAATTTTCCTTCAGAAATTGTAATGGTTAGCGATGTGGACACTTTTCTTTTTAGGCAGAAACCATGAGGCACTGAAGCAAGCATTCACTTTTCTTGCACTTGAGGTCACAAATTTATGCAAGTCAAAAATGTTGAGCCTGCCAAAAACATCATGCTACACTCCACCAAATAAAAGGACACTGTTATTCTTACAAGGAAAGGTTTGACAGGACAGGAAATAGGCAGGGTCATAGAAGTTTACTTACCAAAACTTATTTAACCATCTTTAAGCCAAAATACAATGTTAGTTATTAAAAAAAAAAAAATAGAAGAGGGGGAAGACAAATACAAGAGCTCCAGACTATGTTATTACAGGAGTAGCAACCAATACAGAACTAGGTAACCTTAGTAAAAATTTACATAATTCAGGATACTATGTGTCACCTGCCCTTACTGGGTTAACACATACTAAGTAAGTTTGAATTTATATTCTGAACTTGCAGTCAGAGGCATCTGATTTGGAAAATCCAGTGCAGAGTTTACCAAGCTATACATTAATTTCATTACAATGCAATCCTTAAGTAGATTGCAATCCACTTAAAGGAATGGAGGAAGAAAGAGTAAGAAGAGAGTGAGTATGAAAGATAGGAAAAATGTTGCTGTTCATTACAATTTTCCATTTTTGTTGAAACGCAGCAGGAGAGCAAAGCCACAGGCTTCTCTACTGCTCTTGCATGCCAGGAGGGATTATGCAAACACTGCAACCACCCAAATCTTATTTAAATTATAGTCATTGTTCCCGCTTTAATGGTTATACTTTTGCCTGCTTTCACTCAAATATTGCTGCATCTTGCTTTCCGCCAACACAGTCCCAATGGGAGTCATCAACTCTTAATTACAGATGAACAGATCTTTGAAAAATACCTCTAGAAAAAAAGTGGAAAAGAAAGCAAACTTTAAGTGCCATCTAGTGGCTGATCTAAAAAACATGAAACAGATCAAAAAAAATTCCTAACATGCCACAGGGTAATAGAACTGTTGCTGAACTGAAGAAGCAGTGCTTAAATGCCACTAAAGACCAGGTTAATACTCTGGGGGAAAGAAAGGGACTAAAGATCAGCAGTATCATTGCCATAATTTTTCTTTTAAGATTGTTGTCCACAAGTGGAGAGTTCAAGCAGTGGGAATTGTATAGGGATCACATGTTCCTTCAAAACTCTCATCACCTTATGAGCTTCTGCCTTTCTAAGGACATAGAGATTACCATAAGTATCTCAGTCCAAATCAAAAAATAGAACCCCTTTCAGATCCCAAAATAGAACCCAAACCATGGAGTGAATCTGGGGCCAAGCATCAGAACTTTCCTCCAAATGCACCTGGGTGGGAGGCCAGATTTTTCTCTACCTGTGCAACAAGTCATTGTTACGTTTCTAAAAGAAAGGAAGCAGACTGTTAGTTAGTAATGTCCTTTTCCTTTCCCTGCAGGAGAATGCCATTTTCTGCTGCACACAAGAATTCCCTACAAATTACTTTTCATTTACAAAATCTCCATGTTTCATTTACACAGCAGATGTCCCACAAGATCATTCCCCAAGCTTTAAGTAATTTCTCTTGGTCTGCAGTAGCAGTAGCAACTTAAGAACTTTTACTGCATTGGTAACTCCTGTTGCCTGATGAGATTTGTGTTCTATAGAACACAAAACCCCCAACACTCAAACAGGAATTATCAGATTTGTTACCCCGGTGCAATGGTTTGGTGCACAGGGAGGAGTCAGTATAGAGGTGAGCTTGAAAACATTTCTTATTTGAGAGACACTTTCCAAGGTCCTACTGGGGGCCCTGCAGGAATCTAAAACTCATTATATGCTTCTCTAGATAAGTATTGAGAAACAGTGGAAAGGAACTCCACTATACCAGCTTTCAAAATAAGTGAGCCTTTTTTGGTAGTAACACTTAGATATTGGTTTTTATGTTGACAACTTACAGCAGGCATGGATATATTTCTTTGTCATGTTTCTACTATCTCAGGAGCTGCTTTTTCTAGCAATGAGTATTCCTTCTTATCTCAGATTCTGGAGTATTAGTATTATTTTCAAAAATGGAAACTAGATCGGTTTCCGACACAACAAATAATGAGTATCAACAGAACTTCAATTTCTTCCTCATAGGTTGCTGTTCCAAGCAAGATCATCTTGTAGAATCTTCTAAAAAGGACTTGCCTCAGTGTATCCCCCGCTGGGTTTTTGCTTTGGGAGGTGGGAATAAAAAAGAGCAGCAAAACTTGCTCTTTGACTTACAGGAGGAAACAGCTTTACATAAAGGAATCATAGTTATTCTGAGACCTACAAATAGCCTTTGGTAATTGAAGTTCCTTTTTGGCAGGTTACAAAATGCAAGCAACAGTGTCAAGCTCATCTTTTCCAATTCACTTGAAGGTGCACTGGTGTGATGTGCTCCTTGCTTTGGCCTGGTGAGCCTGCTCAGGAAGGTCTGGGTGTACAAATGCAAGGACAGTCTTGTGATGAGGGGCAGGGAACAACAACAACAAAGACAATAAGCTTATCATGCACATGGGAGGGAAAGACTTTACCCCAGACAAAGATGGATGTACTTACTGTTTCAGCACTGCCAAGTCAATAACTATCCCATGGCCAAAGGAATATGAATGCTCTCATACTACACTTTATTTTGCAGCTCACTGTGGGGGAGGGTGGGATAAAATATACAAAATGTAAAATATTTTGGGCTTATTTCACTGAAAATAGTTAGTTTTAGACAAGGACATAAAACTAATACCAGTAGGATTATTCTAATCTGAGACTACCAAGAGGAATGAACATCTTAAATCTACAAAAGGCCCACCTCTCCACTGCTGAAGCACTACTTAAAGCACAGTATTTCGTACCTGTGACCTTTCAGCCAAGAAAATCTAAAAAGAACACTGACAGCTGCAGGAAAAAAATGTTTGAGAGCCTTACAGCCTTTTTCTAATTCTTATGTAAACTGGAAAAATAGTCATTATTTTTTCCTTTTTTGTTTCTGCTCTCCTGTGCATGTTCTTTCACCTAAAAGGTTTTGAGGCATTTCAGAGATTCCCACACTTATGGAATCAGGTTCAGGACAGGTTCCAAAGAGTCCTCTGTTAAATGGACAAAATTGAACTGAAAAGAACAATTTGTGCACTGCTTCAATAATTCATACAGTAACATATTAATAGATTTGTCAACAAGTATTTCAACAGCATATTTCATAGCACTTACTATACAGAAGTTATTTCCAGACGAGTTGTTATTTAGCTCAAATGTTGTATTGTTTGCTCTTAATATAAGAGAGTGGAAAAATTGGCTACTTGAAGATCAGCTAAGGATCAAAGTCAGAATTTTAGCTTTGAACAGAAACACAAGTATTTGGACAGGTTGTAGAAGATGCAATATTAATATCTTTGCCTTTTTCAGGGGGCAGAGTGGGAAGTCATATCGAAATGTATGAAATGTGCTCTCAGTATGAAAACCTGAGCCACGTGGAGGATGGATTTCAGAAGATTACCACAAACTGGCAAAACTGGTCCTTTTAGTTTAGGTGAGTAAAATCAAATTGTGAAGTTATTTTTTAATTTATTGGAGTATAATCAACACATAAACAACACATTCTTATTGTTGAGGACCAAACATCAACTGATCAGCCAAGCCAGTCGTGCACATTTCCCCATTATGCAAATTCACTGCCTGTAAAAATAGACAGGAGGATACAGAGAAGCTGGAATAAAACTGGAAATGTTCTTATGCAGTCCTAAAATCCCACTTCTAATTCAAATGAAAATTTAGAAACAGTGTAACAAAAAAAAAAATATAAAGCATATTCAAGTAATTTTCAGTTCTTCCCAGTAGAACCAAAGCCACCTTCACCACGTTCTGTATCATCCAGAGCCTGAAAGACATCAATTAGGATAAGCTGGTTTAGTGCCTTTACCTGCTTTTTGTTTCTATACAATAGATATTCTCTACCATGGAGAAAGGTACATTTACATTTAACAAGAGCTATAACTGAGAAACCAAAAACTTTTTATGAGATATTTTGGAATAGTTTTTGCACAAGTTTAAACAAATGCCACATTGTGAGACAACCATTTCTAGTACAGACTGAAGTATTTCTCAAGTACCTGTTAACTCTGAAAACTACACACCAAAAAAAAAAATCCACCTGGGGGTGAGCAAAGAACCAAGACTTTCATTTAGGTAGCACTGCTGCTATGCAGTTTTAACACTGAAAGTAATTCTAGCAAAGTATTTATCTATATCATAAATTTCATCTTATATAAAAATATCTTAAACTATTAATCATGGAAAATACAAGAAATATTTTCTTTTGGCAACTTACTTCAACTTCTTCTAGCTCAGGATAATAAATGCGTTCACAGATGAGCTGGGCAATTCTATCCCCTTTTTTAACTGCAATGAAGTTAAAATATTATTAGTTCCTTCAAAAACAGTGAATAATCAATCCAGAGTTTAGATAATCTCCTTTCAAAGAGTATCAGAATGTAATAAAAGTGAAAGCACTTATTTGAAACTTAGTTAAGCAGATGTTGACAGCCCCAGAAAAGTACAGGTAAAGATAAACTTGTGCTTAGCCCTTTTAAGGTGAAGTATCAGCAGCTGGATCAGCTCAAGGCACTTCCATTCATTCCTGCTGCCATCCTCTGGCATCTTAAGTGTCATTTAAGCATTAGTAGTGCAGAGATGGAGAGACAGCTGTATGTATAATGTGGTTCCTTTTGTGAACTAGGCCCAGGAATCTGGGGGGAAAAAACTGAACTGATAAAAGGAAAACAGGATTTCTCACTAGTACCCAAGCTGGTTCACTGAACTTCCCTAAGAAGCCTGTGCTGTGAAGATGCAGAAGAGGCTGCACTGGCAATATTTTAACTGGGCACTGAGGCTTAAAACTGATGAAGCTTAATACAGTCTGCACTTCAGTACAGATTGTGACTCTAAAGCTTAGCTAAGTAGGGGTTTTTCTGGTTTGGTTTTGTGGTGGTGGGGTGTTTTTGGGGGTAGGTTTTTTTGCATGCTGCTTAATTTGCTATGAGTGGAATCTTTTTGTATTCCCTTGACATGACATTATTAAGTATCCATGTTTTTGTTAATTGAAAGAAGAAAAATGTTCTTAGCTCATTCTAACTCTGCAACTCTGCATAAACTTTTAAAGAAAAAGTTAGTTTCTCATTCCCAGTCAGATGGCTGAGAACAGGCTCTGCCAAGCTCAGCAATTACCTTCAAAAGTCTCCTTGCCAAAGTTGAAGAGTACTACACCAACATTTCCCCTGTAATCCTCATCAATAACCCCAGCTGTCAGGAGAAAGAATTTAGAGGGATATCCAGTTAATAAATGTCAGTATATTAGATCACTAGATTAGATAATGTTTAGGTTTATAAATCACCACAGCAGCTCATACTGACATCCTTTATACTACTCATGCACAATCAAACAATATATATGCAAATACCAAGACTCTAAAAATGCTAATCAGTCTTGCAAAAAGAACTGAAAAACACCATCACACGTCAGGAAGTGTTTTACCACTGTACTACTAATTTTAGTTGTAATACCCCATCTGAAATCAAGACAGCTGGACCAACTTCAGGCTCCATTTGTTCTGCTAACTTCAGCTCTCTGAGTGTCAAGCAGAAATCTGTTGTTAACTTTAACATTTCCTCTGAGAGCTCTGGATTTGCACAGATCCAAATCTCGTACCTCTGGCAGGGTAACAGAACTGGAGCTTTAAGAAACTGATTGTCATTCTGCTATATTTAAGTATCAAGACTGAAAACTGGCTTGCTCTTATATTTTGTTTAACTGTATTAACTACATAGTTCAGAAGATTATCTACCAATGCACATTAATATAATTATATTCTGCTTCTTTGGAGTTTTTCTCTCTGATACAGCATTTCCAGTAGAAAATCTGGAGTTTGGGCCTCCCTGTGGACCCGAGTATGTATTTTGAAGTCTACTTATATAAAAAATTCAAATATTAAATTACATGCCATTCCAAGACAATTCCAGATTTACAGAAAGTACAACCCTTAGAAATTATCAACACTGGAGGAAATTGTATTATACCTTGAAGCTTTAATGTTGAACCACAAGATGCACACCTAAGAATAGCAAACTGGTTTTTTAATTAGTTTCTTCAGCTGTGTGAAAAAACTGAAGTACATATGATCCATAGTTGCTGTACAGTCTCTGCACTAGTTCCCAAGTTAACTTGCTGGCATTTAACTGATACACAATTGCTTAAAGGGATCCCAATTACAGAGCACTGTCAAAAGTAACAGTGAACAAATCATAGGGGGTGCTGTGCATGCACATTTTCCAGAAGCAAAAACATTATTCCAGGGCTTTCTATCATCCCTTTCCAATATCATTGCCCTACATTCTCTGTGTAAAAGACTATTTGTATGTTACTTATTTAATTCAGTCAGATCTTAACACTAGACTGAAAAGATGTTTAGTCAAAATGGAGAAAGCAGAATATAAAAAGTCATCTTTAACACCTAAAGGAAAAAATAACTTCCATGGCAGGCACTGCCTACAAAAGCATGATACGGTTACTGTTTTAAAAAATCAGTAATACCTTTATAATTCAGCAGGTTTAAAAATAATTATGATGCACTGGCTCTCTGAGGTGTTACCCAGTCATCTCCTTTTGCCAGACTACCCATTATTTATTTACACACATTACAAAGGGAAATTAAGGAACTTCTGTGATCCATATTTACAAAGTCTTAATAAAAATAACAAAAGTCTTACCACCAACATCTATGAAGTGCTTTGCAGCTAAACCAGAACGTGGTGCTAGAAAAGAAGAATTTTTTTGTAAGTGTAATAATTTATTTCTTTTAAAAGACAATATTTATAGGTTATATAGTCTGTTTGCATAGTTGTGACAACAAGAACTGCTTCCACAGTCTAAAACAAACATGATTTTACAGGAATTATTGTTAGTTTATATATATATATATATATTAAACAAAATAACAGCTGCTACTGGCTACAATAAAATTGCAGTTTTTAAGTGACAAAGCGTATCTTTGTTTAGACCAACAATTGCAGAGTAGGTTTCTCCAAGGAAGGCAACAGGAACAGACAAAGACTGTCCAATCTTGGTTTATTTTTGGTGACTACCACTGGTTTGGCATAATCTCAAAAGACTATGAGGCCAATCCATTTAAGTTATGATGGAAAACAATATTTGGCAAGCAATTTACTAAGCAGTATTTTAAACAGATAAATTATGTGCAGGGGTTTGGGGTTTTACTTCCCTTAGACTACTTTGATGACATTCTTCAAAATTTTCTTTGGGATAAGAGAAATGCACACATATATTCCTTTTAAATAAAAGGACATGGCAAACTGATCATGCTCTTCCACTGGAGTGGCTATTGATTTTTTACTTTATGAATTCATATATAATTCATAAAAAGAATGCACAAAATAAACAGAATATCTCGTAAAGTTCTCCCAAGTATTCTGTCACAAAAAGTAGTCAAATTCTACTTCACTAGTATTCTTACTTTGGGGTTAGTTTTTAAACATCCTGGGATGTATTTGTTGTATGTTCATTACGTATTGGTCTTTGTTTAATTCAAATTCAAATTCTGAAACCACAAAGAAATAATGAGCTATTGCAGAGCCTCTGAAGTTGCATGTAGATTATGACCATTTTTGCTAATCATCTTTTTGTCACTTGACACCAAACTTCAGATGTATTTGACAAGAAATGTCTGCTACAAGGCTTAATAAATCACGCAGCCACGTGGCATCTTTTTTGTGTAGACTAATTCTGAAAGCTGATGATGGTGTCAAACCTGTTCTAGAATGACTCTGCAGCCTTTTTATAGCTTCTTTACTTACCTACTCGGCCATAGCACCCAGAAGGAAGTGCTATTTGAATGTCTGTTTTCACTACTGCCTTTTCCATGGGTGGTATTACACAGTCATAGGCACTACAGAAAAGAAAGAAACACTAGTTTATAGAGAATATTTTTTAAATTTTCTTCTCTGTAACTTAAGGTAAAAAATTACCGGAATTATTCTGGTTGGGAATTTATAAAATGGAACTTACAGAAAAATATTTACAGATTTGCAAAATCTAATGCAGATCCTAAGATACAAGATGTTCTAATTTTGATAGTGCTAGTTTAAGATTTCGGAAGTGTCATTTGAACAGCACAGTCTTACAACTGACAATTTAAAATGGTTTTTAACTGGTAAGACAGACAGAAAGTACAAGTTTAACTTTAAAGTAACCATTGGGTGAACATGGTTGTGCATTTTTTTGTGCAAAAGCAAACTTAACTCCCTGATTAAGCTTTCTACTGCAGATGAACTAACTGTAATTAAAATTAATTATTTATTAAGTTAAATTCTAGGTAACAATGTTCCTGAGCAAACTGACAGTTAACAAGTCACAAGATTCGCCTTGGAACTACAGAGATTTTAAGAACTTGCTGATAATACCCAACTGGAGGCTTAAAGGCAGTGGTGACAACACTTGTTATATCTTGACCTTGACAAGGAACTGATTTTAAAACACTGGAAGCACTGAAAAGTTTTTTAAAAAACAAGACTTCTTCCAGGTCTACAGTGCACCACGGTAGGACAAAAGGAATACAAAGAAAAAGGGCGCTGAGGCAAATCTTCAGGAAGGCAGTCAGAGAGGTGAAGGAAGAAAAACATAGGCTGATTATTTTAAGTAATAGTAAAAAAGGTAGAAGAGGACACAGCGAAGTTCAGATGTAACTAGTGACTGTACTGGATCCCAGAAGCATTGTATAAACAACCACAAGCTGCAACTATTCCTGAACATAGCGAAAACCTTTGAACAATGGTTATAAATTCACCCAAACCTAAGTCTGTACATTAACCCACATGGGTTTCCAGCTAAGATCATTATCAAACTGCCACAACTTCCTTTGCCGCACCCAGCAGCCAAGAGGAAAGCACAAAAGCACAAGCGCTGGCAAGGAGGGCCCACGTGCACTACCACTTTTTTTGTTTCACTAGTGAGGCACCCGGCCAACGCTGGCACCAACAGCAATTCTGGATGATGTGTCAAGCCTGGTTTTTGGCCAACGACTGCATCGCCCTCTAATGAAATCAGTGATGCAGCACGGCTGGACCACAGATACCTGGGGATGAAAGGCCAAGGATGGAGGAGCAAGGGAGATAACTACCAGGGCAGCTCTGACCTCTGACCTCCTCTCCCGCAGGGCCCGCGAGTCCCCCTCAGCAAGAGGTCACCTCAGCCCCTCAGCGGCCGGAGTCCCGCGCCCAGGGCTCGCCGAGTGGGGCGGCATCGCCACCCCCGGGTGCGACACCCCCGGACCGCCACCCTCGGGTGCGGCCCCCTCACCTGTGCGGCCCCCTCACCCTCACCTGTACAGATCGTAGCCCGCAGCCCGCGCGGAGCCCCTGGAGGGGGCGAAGGCGTTCTCGGACAGCTTGGTGAAGCGGAGCCGTGTGCTGTGCTCGCCGGGACCCGAGCCCTTCTGCCTCTTGCTGGGGGACGGCTGCGGCACGGCCTCGGAGGCGGGCATGGCTGGGGACGGGGAGACGCCGTGAGGGGACTGACAGAGCCCGCCAAAACGCGGCACGGCCCACTGCGGGCGGGGACAGGGGGAAAACCGGCCCGTCCGTAGCTTTTCTGTGCGCGGCGCACCCCCGCCACACCCCACCCCCCTCCCTGTGATAATGGTCTCGTCCAGGTCCCGCCGCGCGCCCCGCGCTCGCGCGGAGGGTCCCGCTCGCGCGCCAGGCGTGTTCGTCTGTGAGCCCGGGCCGCGGCGGGCGCTCAGGGGGCAGGGTGTGCTCCCACCACTTCCCCGGGGCCGCGGGCTGTGCAGCGTGTGCTCCCCCCAATCCCCGCCAGGGTCGGGCAGCGTGTGCTCCCCCTCGCCCCCCTTACAGTGCCCGCGGGGCTGCAGGAGCAGCCGAAGGTGCCGGCACAGCATCGCGCCGCTGCCGTGTGTGGAGCGCCGCCCGCCCGCCCGGCGCTGTCCGCCGCGGTCCGCACCCCGCGTGGGGCGCGGGCGGAGGCAGCGGCGCCCCGTTCTCCCCTCGGCCGGGCTGTACCTGCCAGCGCAGCCCCTCTGGCGGCGGCCCGGCCCGCGGCGCTGGGCGGGCGCGGCGCTGGCGGTGCCGCGGGGCGGGCGGGCGGACCCCGCGGCGCGCGCGGCGTTGCCGGGGGACGCGATTGCGGCTGCACGCGCGGGCGGGGCCGGGCCGGGCTGTGCCCTCAGAGGGGCGGCGGGGCCGCTCCCGGTACCGAACCCCGCGGCGGGGACACAGCGCCTGGGCCACGGGGCGGTCGGGCCTGGAAGGGGCATCTCGAGATCATCCAGTCTAATCCTACTCTTAAAGCAGATCCACTTAGAGCAGGTTGCACAGGATAGAGGGAGAAGGAGGCTCCTCCTTCGGGAATGGTCAGGCCACGAGAGAAGCGTTTACCTTATGAAAGGGAAACAACCCTTGTCGGTGCTGTAGATAGGAAAACCTATCAATGCTCGGCCCGTCCTTTTCTATTCTTGTTCTTGTTCTTTTGTCGTTGCAGAAGACTCGGTCTTTGATTTTCCTACTCACTGCCCTCTTTTGCTATCCCATCTATGATGTACTTCACCCTTCTATTTTCCCTACGTTTTTATCTATATCTGTAAGATATATATATATATATTATATAGGACTAGGGAATTCCCTAAATTCCCCCATAGCTCTGTGTGCTGTGGGCTAAGACTCTTATCCTCTGGATTCGTAGTTTCAAAGCTGTCCCTGACAAGTGTGGTGGAGGTATTTGTCTCTCTGCAAAATAGCTGCAGAGTGTTCTCTTTGCTAGTCTAAATTTTGTCAACTTTTATTTGTGTTTTTTTTTAAAAAAAATTGAGATCTGAGTGTATATGATTGTCTCCTTGCTATGTTACGTTTTTTAAGTGCAGCCAGATGGCAGTGAAACCTTTGCTATGCAGTTCAGTTACAAAAAAATATTTTGAAGCATGTCCCAGTTTGTGCTTCCGTTTATTTCTGTTCAGTATTTTCAGTCTAAATAATATGAGGTGTTTGAATGAGAATGCATATGTATCACAGATCTGTGTGAAAACACTACTTAAAATATGGCTTCTGCATATTGAAGCCATCCGCAAATTGAAGTTTATAAGAATTGAATTGTATCAAGTGAATATCTAATTATGAAATTTTTTTTTATATAAGCAGAACTTTATAGAAGTCACAACAGCATCCTGCATTATAGTGTAGAAAAATTTTATGAATGGCCAGGCTTGATGAGGCAGACTGGGTTCTAAACTGTGCTTAAGGTAGCCTGGAAGTCCATGAATAATAGATAGGAGGACTCATCCAAAAATATTATTAAGGAGAAAGGTCTTGGCTGAGTGACACTTTTTCGCCCCACGTCTTTACAAGAAAAAAAAAAACCAACAAAAAAACAATGCTTGGAGTCTGGGCAACTTTGCCTTGGTCCTGGGAGCATGTTGCTTGCTCTGTAGATAGTCAGTTGGCCAACCTTCCTGCATTCTTGGTTGCTGATTAGTCCTGCTCTGCGTTGGGCATTTCTTCCTGACTTTGGAAGATAAAGCTGAAATAAACTGGAATTATTTACCTTTTTATCTCAATTGAGAGCAGCAGTGGAGGCTGCTTTGTTGTCCACAGAAAGAAACACAGAGCTTCTTTCAGAGCTAATAAAAATTCTCTCTGATGAAGTTTTGGTGTTAAAATGAGCATTTTTATTAGGAGAAAACTATTGCTTTAAGTGAGGTGTTTCCCAGCCCACTCTCACTTAGAACAGCTGTCTCTCTCACAGTGATTAAGGTTTGTAATTTTAAAGGCTGTTATGATGAGTGTGTTTACAATGAAGCTCTATTTTTGATTGCATGTTTTGCTGTACAGTGTGGGGGCTGTGGAATTTTGCCATTGCTTTTTACTGCATTCCAGACAACCTTAGCGTTTTATTTTGTTTGAAACTGAATTTCCTCTGATGAAATTCCAGCAGCGGCACGACTGTGGGCTGTTGCTCTTGTTATTTGTGGAGAATGTGAACTACAGCTCCCTGTATCTGTTTGTTGTTTCCATTTTGCTTTGCAGAGTCAAGGCCGGTGTGAGATGTTCCCTCAGCAGCGCTGGCCACACAGTCGTGATGGGTCACACCAGGGGGCTGGGTCAGCCAGGCACCAGCATCAACACGTGTCTAAAATGGTGGCCTGATGTCTGCTGAGGCACACTGTGACAAAACCTTGACTTCCTCATCTATAACTCATTTAGCAAAGAGCTGCAGCACTTCAAGGGTTCACTGACCTTCTGCCAAAAGTTGCAAAGAGGTAGCAAGGGAGTGAGAGCAAGAGGTAGCAAGAGTGTGGAGTGATCCACACTCACTTCATTGTAGTCCAGTGGCAGTCAAACAACCAGAAGCAGAAGCCTGAGGGAATCCCCTGAACTTCAAGCTGGAAAGGCTGAGGGTCACTCAAATTCTGTCCTCCCAGCTTGGCTGATAAGTCAGGGACCTCTACCTGAGGGGAGGTGACAAACAGGTGAGGGGAGTTAAATCAGTCCGTTACAGCTAAAACTCTGCAGCTGTTTGCCCTCATCTACAACTTCAGTGCTAGTTCACGTTACCTGTTGCCATATCTCTTGCTTGTAAACTGCTCATCAGTTGCTGAAACTGCTTTTGCCGTGAGGATCTTGAAATACCACATGGAATCATAGAAGAAGAGGGAAATGATGATGAATGTCCAGGTTTTCTGAGAATTAAGGACAGCCTGTTTATATTTTGTCTATCCAGGAAGGCTTTTGATAGGACTCTTCAAAGATGTTATGAAAATTGCAGAGGTTTAAGGCTGGTGAAAATTACTGTGCATGTGGCTGGAGCTTTGTACCTTGTGATTATGATGATTAAGTGGGAACTCCTTTGTGTGTGAAGTGTGATAGCAGCATGTTCTTTGCAGTGTGACTTGCATAGCTGCAGTTTATCTTCACAGTGGAGTGCCTTTTTGATTAGAAAACTTTTCTGCTTGCACTGTTGAGTAGCTGATTTAAAATTAAATAAACACCCCCACAAAAGTAATCTCTGCTGGGGACTGAAAAATCTAGTGAAAGGCGCATTGGAAGAATGATGTTCTGGACAGCATAATCTGGACTATGCTCTAGGGGTTATATGATCAAGCTAAACTGTTTACCAGTGGTTGTAAAAAGATTTAAGGAAAGCATAGTCTCTGAACTGTGATGAAATGCCTTCTGTGATACCTGTCAGAGCTCCACTGATGTTAGGAGGGAAAGGTAAGATTCACTGATGAGAGAGACAATAGTGGATCACTTTAACAGGCCCTTAACTGTGCAGGATGCCTGGACTTTTGAAGAAAATTAAAAATATTCTTTGTTCTTGCTTCATAGCAACAGTGTTTTCACACTTTAATGTCCCTGGTCACCTCATCTATGCTTGCTTTTGTGGTGGCTGATCAAATCAACCCTAAATTATATAAACTCACAGAGCTGGTAGTGTGATATAAGCTCAAAATGTACTAGACAGCATTAGAGCTGTATGTTTTCTAGAGATGTCAAATGTGTAATTAGAATTTAGTTACTAACATGATGATTAAAATTCAGCACTTGTTTTATGTGTAATTTATATAGAAGTGTTGCTTACAGAGTGAGAAATGAGGTAGGTGGACTAACAAAATTTTGCAATCAAAGTTGCAATTTCAGATAGTCCATAATTAGTGTGCTCTCCAAATTGGTCATGCACACACTTCAGGAATCATAGTGAGGAACAAGAAATGCTGCTGTGTTTAAATTACTTGTGAATTTGTGGAAATAATACTTTCAGGTAGTTAAGAACTGTTGCATTCACAGTTTGTGCTACTCATTATAAATCCCATAACACTGTTGTGTGGATACATCTTGTAATTAATCACTGTAGTTCAAGCAAGGAATTTTAGAGGAATGTTTATGTTAGTACTTAGTTTTTGATGACTGTTCACTTAGAAAAGTACCTCTTGGGATTTATTGTTGCAATCCCCACACCACATCACTGTGTTTGTGAGAGAAAAGTATGAATAGTATTGAAAGTGCCATTGCTGGTTTATTTTGTGCTCATTCTCTTTTTGGATCTGCTTAGGTCCCCCAAAACAGTTTAGGTCAATGTTCCCTGTAGATTGAGAATGACAGTACTTGGGAATACTTAAGAAACAATCACCTCTCATGTACATAATTAAATGGCTTTATAGAGGTGTGTAATTCCTCAAGGTCCTTTCATAGACGTGGTAAGAAACACACAAAAGACCTAAGTGGAGCCTCCCTAAAAGTTCTTTTCTTTGCATTGCCTGGGTGCCACATGCAGATTACACCTGTGTGGTGTCTGAAGTGAGATGGAAAGGATGGTGGCCACTGCAATTCTACAGAGCTGGAAGGACCTGAGAGCATGTAAGAAGCTGCAGTATCACTGCCAACGTCACTGTGAGGGATGAGAATAATCTCCTTTTTTGCAGGTGCAGAATGAGAGCTTTGGTTTGCTCAGAGCTGTGCAGGAAGTCTGCTGTATGGAGGAAACTCATATATCTGTGTAATGCACTTAAACTGCAAAATGATCCTTCAACTTGGTTGTAAATGTGTAAGAAGGAGCGAAGGAAGAACATGATGAGAAAATATCAGTATTTCATATCCTGCCTTTAATAGATGGAGAAAATAAAGCATGGATTACTGGGCTACATTACCATGTTCTGCTGAATTGCTGCTGTTGAACTCAGAAAAATATGAATATCAAATATTTGTCATTTTTGGAGATGCAGTGCTAGATCTTCCCCCAAGTTAAATTCTAATAATTCAAGCAAGATGGAAGCTGAGGCTGCTTTAAAATATACATTTAGTGAAATTCAGGGTTCCCTGGCTTTCATGAGGTTTAGATGTCAGTTAATCTCTGTCAAGGATTTGCAGAACTACAGAAAATAAATTAACCATGTTCCTTGGTGGTCTTTAATTTAAATAATGCTTACATAGAGAATATAGGTTTCCCCATTAAAAAGAGAATCTGCTTTTCTTGGCAGCTGAAATTATAAAGTACCATAATGTTGCAGAATAGAAAATAGAAAAATTACACAACTTAATGGATTTCCTTTATTTTAAGTTAGTGTATAATGAATATTATTTCGAAAGTCAAAAATAAGATAAATCTTTTATATAAATCAAAAAATAAGGCATTCAACTCAGTTAATGGGTTTTTGTTATTTTCTAATCACATAAATCACTGTACATGTTATCCCAAAGTATGATGTCAGATTGTATTAACCCTAACATTCCTAGCAAATATTGTTAGAATATTTATGATTTTACTAATTTCTTTGTGAAATTTACCTACCACATTTGATTATTGCAATCAGACATTGTATTCCATGTCAGAGCCTGAAAATTCAATATCAAGTCTTGTCACGTAGAGTCCATATTTTTATAAAGGTGAAGTTTTTGTTTGTCAGTTAATTAGAAGTGTTACAGTTAATATAAATTAGCAGAACAATTTAAGTAAAAGCATCTGCTGTAGAAATAGGTCTTAATTTGGCAATATTACAATCAAACAGCATTGCAAGTATTCTACTTGCATTCTGTTAGTTTATGGCTTTGCCCTGATGGATGCCACACAGGTTTTATTCTCTCTCACAAGTTGGTGCATTTCATTTTAATCCTATTTTGTGCCTATTAGCAACTATGATAGTGCAATTCAAAAGAAGTATTTATTTATAGATTTAATACATTTTGTATTGTAGAAGTTAATTTTGGCTTTCTAGGATTAATATCAAATAATTTTCAATACTCTATAAAATCAGAGGAATTTCTTCTTTGTGTATTCAAATATTTGCCAACTCATATAATATATAGGTAGATTTTCCTTCTTTTGCCTGTACTGGAGTGTAAAACCAGCAGGGACCATTTACATTTTTTGTCTAATTCTTTGCTGTGTTGCTTTGGATTTTTGAAAAAATTTCTGTCAATTATTTACCTTTTAGATTTATATTAGGTAAATGTGTCTTTAATGCATCACTGCTGTTAGAAATGTGGATGTTGAAATCAAGCAAGGCATATTCTAGGCACTGATGTTTTCCTAAGAATAGAAAGTCAGTACATTTTTGTGGTTGCCTCTGACCATTAGGACTGGAGGAAGGTTCTTGGAGAGAATTTCTAGCCAAGCCAAATACAGGTAATCAGACACTGCTCCTTTTCTTGCCACAGGGAGGCTCCTGTTTAGGCAGAGGGAAAAATAAAGTTATCATTATGAAGGCAGGGGTAGCTCAGGTAAAATGCTTCTCGCTCAATATTAAGTAGAAAACTTAACTGTTCATTTACAACTCTGATATAATAAGACCACATGATTGTTTTAATATCATCAAGCACAAAACCACCATCAGGCCTTAATTTGCAAACTCTTGCTCACCTGGTTGTACTGGACACGAACTGTTTGTGATTGTAACCTTAAACTGGTAAAGAATATTTTCATAAAGCCCACACGTAATATCCTTTTTTTTAAAGGATAAAAAATACAGTGCCTGAACAGTTTTGCAGTCCATCAGCCTATTTTCTGATCTGTAATTACTGTGAGATGGGAGTTTTAAAGTGTGGGTCAGTTTATGGTAACGTGATCACCCTCTTTTTGGAGACTGAATTAATAGAGCTGAAGAGGTTTATCTGCACATCACAAATGCAAGCTAATTTATAAAAAATGTGGCTCTAACTAAAAATTCATTCTGGAAATGGCTTGCTTTTTTGGTAATTTTATTGGTGGCCTCTTTTCCTTTATATAATTGCATCAGCCTAACTCAAGTTTCAAGTAGATCTTGGCTAACAACCCTATTTTTTACATGCAAACCAAAAGAATCCTTTTTCTAACTTTGAGTTTGTAATAGTTGGGAGAAAAGAAAGGAAAAATGTGTATTTTCTGCAGGCAAGCAAGCAGATGTAACACTCAACATGCAGATTGGATGTGAAGATTACATTTTTGACAGGTTTTTCATGAGTAGGGATTTCTTTTAAGCGACCAGGAAAGATTCATATTCAGTGTATCCCAGAGAATTATCAGTCCAGATGCAAGTCCTTCAGAAGGTACTTGAAAGATTGGTTTTGTGCTCAATTAAATAACTCAAGGGTTTCTGTTGCTCCAGTCCAGAATCCCTTTACACACTATTCTCAAAGTTAGAACCAAAATCTTGGCACTCACAGGACAATGATGTTGGCTGCTCTGGAATGCTCTTGTAGGAGTTCATTCAGACGGACCTGGCGGTAACTCTGATTGAAACAGGGGAGAAGAAAAAGATCAGTGAAGTCAGTGATCCTCAGTTCTGGTGCCTCGTGGACTTCTACACTGCCCCTTGCAGGAAGATTTTCTGCTGTTGTTTTGGCAATATTGGACCTGTGGTCCAGATTTAGAGAGATGGCAAAACATGAGGCCAAGCCATGCTTCTTGATTAGTGTAGTTATGTTGAGGCCAGAGTTGTTCACCCTTGTGTAAGGTTTCCTGGGGATAGGGGTTATTTTTGTACTGACACAGTGTGTAAATGATTGTTACTTTGATATTGAGCCTTTATCAGGCCAGGCTCAGGCCCTCAAAGTTTTTATAACTTAACATGAGTCATAGGGAACAAGAGACCAGGGCAGGTTTGTGTAAGATAGATGTGTCTTAACTGGTCTTGTAAATTATTTTCTCTTTCCCTGGAGAAAGTAAAAAGCTGGATTTTTTTCTGTTCACACCTTAACATTTCTTCCTCTACAGAAATTTTTACTGTTCTTTTACATGTTATATAGCTAAGAATCCTCATAATTTAGCCAGCTGTTATCTCATGAGAGTCATCCTATAATATCACCCTTTATCTGTGCTGCCAGGTTTTTCTCTATTGAATTTTAAATGTGTTCTAATGTCCTCTGTGAAATTTCCAGAACTGCCTTACTTTTAAAGATAAGGGGCAGGTCTTTTCAGGTGTGTAAGCTAAAATTTTTGTTGCTGTTCTTTTTTTATAGAGCAACTTGGCATTTCATGTTGCTGACTTTTCAACCAAGGGGGTATTTTTCTGGTTCTTTAGTTAGTGACCAAGCTTAATCATGTATTTTCTTTCTCTTGTATCCTGGTTCTGCACACAAGTGTGCAGAATATTTGTGATTATATTCCCATTGTCTTTTATACTGAGATGTTTTAAGGGCTCTGACTCTCAACTTTTGATGGTTGAAGCTGAGAGTAATTCTAAGGTTTTCTGCCCACAGCTGACTCCCATAACCTTATGCTGGTTATCAGCTCCACGAAAAGGGTAACACAGTGAGCAGCCAGGCTGCTTCCCAGCTACTGCAGTTGGTAGTGTAGTGTGTTATCTTAAATCACCATTGATTTCTGATTATGTTAGTATGTCAGGCTGTGACTTCTAGCAGCTCTGAGCTCAGAGTCACAATCCTTGCTCTGCTGAGGAAGTTACTGGTGTCATAAAGTGGAGATAACTGAACTCTCAGTGCACTCAGGTTAATCCAATAGGAACCATAAATAAAATTGCTAGATTAATTCTCTGTGAGTTACACTCTTAAGAGTGAAAGAGTTTGCAGTGTCCTTTTGGTACTGGCCTGATGAAGCCAGGCAGTCCCTTGATAAAAAGGTATTTTCCAGTAAATTAAAGAGCAGCCTGAACTCTAATTTACGCAGTGGATCAGCCAACATCAGCCTTAAGTGCCTGTGAACTGCAGGAGAGCTCCTGTGCTGTAGACAGGTTTAGTCTGCATGCTGCCATTGAGGAAAGAATCCATGTTAAATCTTGCCTTTGGAGAAATTTCTAGAGTTAGTTGTGGTGTCTGGATTCAGTCCTGCATTTCCCAAAGTGGTGAATGTTTGGAACTGCAGTCTTTAAGAGGCTCAAGCTCTAAAACAGTGGAGCCATTTAATAAAGCTCTCAGCAGATCCGATTAGCTCAGGCTCAGTGCAGCACTATGTGGCTTCTTGTTCACAGTGGGTTTTCATCTGGCTGGCTCTGATGTGGGCAGAGCTTCTCATCAGCCTGGAAAATACTGTGTAAACCTGCCAAGGTCTTAGAGTGCTGAATAATGCAATCATAACACACCTCTGCAGTGTTTACAATATAAATCCAATTTGTAAATATCAAATACAGGTTTGTACATGTCATGTTTCTCATTCCATATCTGGTATTTCACATTTTCTTACTAATCGCTTCAGACATCTGGAGTGTAAGAAAAGGTACATATGGAAAAAGGTAGGCAAGGCTTTACCTTCTCCTTGAATGCTTCCAGCTCTGCATCTGTAATTTTCCATGGAGTCTCTCGCTTTAATTTCTCAGCAGTTGTTATATCTTTGCAGCTTTCATGGAGACGATATGGTTCAATCATCTCTTCAAAGAATTTCCAGCTGAAACAGGAATTACAAAGGAGGCCTTGCTGCAGGGTATGAACTCACTAACTTATTTCACAGTCACTGTGTACGACAGGCCTCGCTGATAATAATTGCAGCTGAAAAACTTGCAAAATCTTTAACTATTGTTTGTTACATTGTGCCCCAAGTTATATCTGTGCCACTTCAGTATGTTTGGGTTATTTGAGGATAATTAAACACTGCATTTGGCAGAGAATTTTCAGCATTTTCCTGGTTCTAACAAAAATTACTTCTACAATAACTCCAAACTGGTTACTAATTACTAACTATTAGTTAGTAATATTAACAATGAATATGGGTTCTCATAATAAATATAAGGTTTTATTACTGTTTTAGCTCTAGCAAGACCAATCACTTGACTGATGCAGTTTTACTGAGCATTTTAATGAAATGGATAAACAAGTGATATAAATTTCCTATGGTGAGGGGCTAAAAGAAATGCTGTAGGTTTTTTGCTATATGGGGGCTCAGATTTGTGTTCATTTCCCAACTTCCCCACTTCTCCACAGACTTTCTCTGTGAATGTCATTTTTTTTTTAAAGTTTTTGACTGTCATCATCTGGAGAAACTTCCTTGCTTGCTGCGTTGTTGAAAGTTTTTTATAATCCCACAGAGACCTGAGGGAGTTTCTCTTGTGTCAGTGTGAGTGTCTTTCTCTGAGCACTTTGTGCTGACAGACCTCACTAGGAAGTGAAATGGGAGACTGGGCACAGGCTGGACTTTATGGCCAGGAAGTCATGAGGTGGGTTAAAGACTGTGACATGCAGCATTTAGTGTGGCTGTTGCTAAGTTGTCAAAGTTTGTCAACATCCTTACTCTCTTTCAGTATTTAAAATAGTGATAATCCTCTTATTATTAATGAAATAAGTGGGATGCCAGCTGGAAGAGAGATACGGTGGTCTAGCAAGTGTCTGGCACAATATTCACTTGTTCTGTTGAGATACTGCTGATGCAGCACGTGTGTGTGTGTGTGTGTGTGTGTTTTATGTTAATGCCAGATATGAATTCCCTTTGCTGGCTTTTATTTATGTAAAATCACTGCGTTGCATTGGAGGAAAAAAAGAAGTATTCTGCACAGTTCTTTATATAATTAAAAAATATTACTTCAGAGATCAAGAGGGCAATAAAAGGTGACTTTAGGTATCTAGTAATAAAATCTTCATATTCTTTAGTTTCATTTCTTAAGTGAAAATCTCCAACGAACCATAGAAACACTGATGAATCTAATATTGTTTTTGCAAAGTTATGTGTTTGTGTAAAAACAGGACACAGAAGGACTGAGAAACTAACCTGGGATTGCACTTGAATTCAGAGGAAGGGCTTTGGGTGGAGTAAGGGAGGGGATGGAAGAGAGCATAGCAAGGTGAGCACATTTTCAGTGGATCTTTAAGACCAAGAGCAATACTGTGAATTGAGTTTAGGATTCAGTTATTTCATGAGCAACCTGCTGTAGACTTTTGTCTACATTAGCA
Source organism: Pseudopipra pipra (assembly GCF_036250125.1). Classification (NCBI taxonomy): domain Eukaryota; kingdom Metazoa; phylum Chordata; class Aves; order Passeriformes; family Pipridae; genus Pseudopipra; species Pseudopipra pipra. The sequence continues at coordinate 10,381,386 of NC_087560.1, read as the reverse complement.
GATGTCTACATAGATGATTTTTATGGAAATATGTTTTAGAAAGAAAGGACTTTAAGATTATTTTTTTTTTAGCTGACACAGTTGGAGGTGGAGCTCCTTGAGCACTGTTTTACCAACTTCCTAACCTTTACCTAAGATAAGTTAATTTTTAAAAAAATTGAACCTTCATTATATTTGAGTGATAGGGGAGTATTATAATGTTGTCCTCATGGGAAAGAGGAAATATGCTTATGTTTGGCCAGAAAAATGTTATGAATTCATTATAAAACCTAGAAGGTTGAGTTGACATAGATGGTAAGTTTACAGAACTATGACTGAAGTCTATTGCAAGCTAAATAGATATGAAAAGCCATCATAAAATGCCTGTTAAATTTAGTGGCTCATAAGTATGCTGTCTAATTAGTCTTTATTAAAATTCTTATAATTACAACATAAAGAAAAAGGCTGCCTATGGTTTTGACTCTTTGAATTGTGATTGTTAAAAGGTTCTTTTCTTTTTCCTGCTCTTGGTACTTAGAAAATTATTGTGATAAAGTGACAGTGTTGTTCTCTGTGGTGTGTTTTGGTTTTTTGTTTTTAATGCTCAACATAAAAAAAAACAAGCTCCAGATAAAGGCTGACTGCTAAATAATGGATTTTGTTAATGTTTCTTACCTCTCTTTGTTGGGCTTTATATTGATATCACAAATGATATTAATATCAGCAAATTTTATTCTGAATTTGCTTAGGAGTGAAGCCATCCTGAAAACAAAAGAGAAATGTTTTATCACTGTGCTTCTGAGTGCCTTGTATCAAAGAACACTCATAAATGAGTTAGACAACTGCATTTGATATCTTATCTTTAACTATATGACAAATTACTTTAAATGCTTTTAGTGTTTCAATTTGCAATTACAGAACTGGATTAATGTGATTGCTGTAGTATAATTCATTTAACTGATGATCGATGAAAATCACAAAAACTGGAAATTAATAGCAGACAGAGGGCAGGGTGTTTACATTTTGGGGAAAAATGGTACTTTAGGTGTATCCTAAGGCTTGAGTTATAAAGGAAAAATATTCAAAATGCAGTAGGGCAGAATCCTCCAGTTCTTACAGAAGGCTTCTGTTATTCTGTTATTATCAGAATTGTATGCATGGAGTGTGTGTATGTGTTGGTGAAAATCTGGTCCAGAAAGTTAGTGTACAATACTTAAAGAGTCTTTTTCATTTAGGAATTTATACTGATCTACTCACATGTTGTTTTTGCACATTTTTGTAAAAGAAAATACTTTACTTTTGAGCCTTGGTTGGCAGAAGGAATAGTTTATAGCCTTGTGTGTGTTTGTGCTGAGGTTACAGAGGTTTGCTTAGGTCAGTTTTGCCTTTGTTTGAAGCACAGTTGGGATCTTGTGGTTCTTCCCCACACCTCCTTCCCCTTCTTTTTTTTTTTTTTTGGTACGTAAGCTTTGGAATTTGAAAAGGTCAGAGAATTCCTAGGAGCAAACCATGGTAGAAGTACATATTTGTTTATGACCTGAGAGTTTACTCATTCTTTTTTTATATATATAAGAAGAACATACTGCTTCTATAAATCTTGACGTCCCTTGGGGCAATCCTTGTTTTGAACAGGAAAAAGAGAAAAGTCTCAACTTCTGTGGAGAGGTTTTAATATTTGGGGAATTACATGCTAGTAAAAGTCCAGCTAAATTTAACTTCTGAATTGGCTGAGATTGAACTTGACTGATGTTGTTTTTAACTGCTCTTTGTTAAGCAGTTGCTGATTTTCATCCCAAATTGAGCTGCTTCCACCAGTGGTGAAATAGTTGTGCCTCTAGTGTGTAAAGTGCTTTGGAAGGAAAGGTGCTGTATACAGTGATGATAAAAATAAGTTAATATTAGTACCTTTCATCTGCTTGAAGGCAAATGATGATTATGAAATCTAGACTTGTTTTAAAAAGCCGAGTAAAATCAACTTGGTCTTAAAGTTGATTAACTTGCTCTTTAACTTCTTTATTTTTTGCCACAGTTAATCACATTTATGTGAGCTATCTATCTATGGTATTGCATATGAGAGTTTCATGTGCAATTTCACTTGCTGTTAACTGGACAATCTCATGTAAATCCCATAAAAGTAATTATATTCTCATTACGAAGTGCAGACTGTTCTTCTTAGGGAAGGGAATATGAGCTATTAATGGGAAAAAGTGCTGGATGTGAGTTTCCTTTGGTAATGACCATTTGCAGAGCCTTGAGGGCTATGCCATAAGCTCAACACCTTTCTGTCAAGTACATCTTTTTTTTTTTCCTGCTACCCACAGTACAACAAACCAGTTGTGCTGGAAAATTCCCAGCTTCCTGCTGTATATGCATTATATTCAGCATCATTCAAACACTGAACAGCGAGATAAATAAAATTATATTTACACTAGTTTTTCTTCTTCAATCCTGTTGACTTTTCCTCCAGTGAAGATCCTTAATTTACAATTTTTCCACTTCTTCCTGATAGTTAGAATGTAAGGAATTAGGATTGTTAGACCTGGAAGAACATACAAAATTACAGGAAGATCAGATTAGTGCATTGTGTGGTAAAAATTCCATCCTTCACTTTAGTAGCATTGGATGTAAGTTAATTTTAAAACATTTAATCCAGACATAAAATTGAATATGTGATCTTAAAAGAAAACGGTTTAATGTGAATTCCCAAGCCTCTTTTTATATTTGGTAACACAGAAATCTCTCTCCCTGTGGTTCTTACTCAAATTCCTTACCTCCATCATCGAACAGCCACCAAATGTCAATTGTACCTTTTCCTTGCTTCTTTTTAAATTGAGTGCTGGCTTCTAGCAGCTTCTGATTGAATTCACCCACATGCATTGACTGCATGGTGTTAATGGTGCTCTCTGCAGTGAGAAAGAAAAAATGTGAAAGGATGTCTGACAAGCGAGGACACGAGTAGCTTTAGGGAGCCAAAGGGAGAGAAAGCTTCAAGAAAATGAACTGTTTCTGACATAATTTCTATACTTTAAATCTGAAAAAAAATTACAGAGTGGATGCTATGGAGTTTTAATGTGCCAATACTCACAGAAACCAAAGCTTGTGGGATACATTGTCACTAGATTATAGCATCTTGAAAAGGGTTATCTGATTATTTGTTCTCTGTCTCTTTTTACATAATGTAAAATTCTCTGGGGCTTTAAAAAGCGAGTGGGAAATATCTGATAGATTTTAGAAGTAAATGTGTTATTTTGCCTCATTTACAATCTCAGCTGTCTTGTAAAACACAGAGCTCCCTGGAAGGCACAGTGATGGTGGACAAACGAGGGTGCAGCGGGAGCACAGGTGAAGCTGAGGCTGGAAGGCAGGAAACACAAACCTATGTGGCTGCTTCCCTGGGCTGGGATGGTCCTTGTTAATTGAAAATACATTCTGGTCCTTTCTGTTTGCTTGGTTGGCTTCAAAAGTTATAGTTTTGATTATGCACTAACAATGTCTTCTCTCATTCCATCTTTTGAAGCCTGTGACTTTATTACTGCTCCTCTTTCAATGATTTCAAAGAGATGGTGTCAGAGCAGTATTTTAAATGGAGCAGACAGGCTTCTTCAGAGGTTTTACTCTGATCTGCTAGGTTCTGAAAATGCTTTGTTTGGTTTTCTTGTATTTCTGGAGTGTGCACAGGATAGTTCTAAAGCAGTTCTAGCATTTCTGGTGGAAGATGCAACAACTCCGGGGATTATGAATATAAAAGCAAAAGAGAGAGGCAGGGATATTTATTATCATAATCTATCTCATATAGAGAGCCAGAGTGTGCAATATGTATTTCCTTTATGCCTTTCTCAACTAAATCAAAAAGGGTAGTTGAAACAGAGGTGCACACTCTTGTTGGAATTGTCATAAAAATATATTTTACTGAAGCCTGCAAAATGAACTGAAGTCTGCCAACTAACAAATAATGACATTTTATGTTTTCAGTCTGTAGATCTTCCTGATACCTGTGGGAGTTGCATGCACAGCCAGATGTAATAGTCTCTGCAGGTGAAAATTCTGAAAATACATGTCTGTGTACAAGCATGGCTTCAGGTGGGTCATTACCATTACAGCCTAGCAGTTGTGAAATGAGACCTTAAATTCTGGCTGTATTTCTGTATCATTTTACTATATCTGAAATGTAATTTTGATTTCATCACCTACACATTTAAGTTATGTGTTAATTAGTTATTTGACAGCATGCTGTGTATGTACTTCCAGTACTTTTACCACATTCACTTGTGCATTTTTATGAAATTATGCTTAGAATATAGAGCAGTTGTGCTGTTTTTACCTGTTTTTCAACTCTGTACCGAGTTTGTGTGTGTGTGTGTTAAGTAAAGTAAGATTGCTTGTTCCCTGAATATTGGGAATATGTTCCTATTTTCTTTAAAGAGGAGGAAGAAGGGCCTCTATTTAAAAACTGAAAACAGCCTATTAAAAAAAAAACAAACAACCAAAAAATCCCCAAACCAACTTGTTCTGTATTCGTCAACCAACCATATTCTATTTTTGACAAATAGAATTGAACATTAGCTGAGCTGAGAAGTTTATCTAGCAAATGAGGGGAGGAAATTGGTTGTGTTTTACGAGGTAGTGTATCCTACAAGCAGAGGATGTCACTCTGTGCTGCATTACAGGGTTGTAGCCACCATGACAGGTTTGTACAGGGGAGGTCCTTTTCCAGGGGCTTCTGTGTGGCTCAGGAGCTTTTGGCTTGGAGTAAAGTCCAGTTTGTATATTGGTGAAAGCAGGGTGTATTGAAAGGTCAGGAAGGAGCTGTCATTTTGGAACTTACCCTTTTTTGTTTCATGTTTTGAGATATTGAGTGTGCTGGCTTTTTTGAAGAATCCACAGATGCCCCTTTTTCCTTCTTCAAAATCATTTTCTTTAATGGTGGCTTCTAGTGCCAATCTCTCCTGCTCCAGCTTCTCTAATTCCTCTGTATATTGGAAAAGGTAAGTGAACTGGTAACACATCACTTTCTTTTTTAAATTAAATCGCTTATTGAACTAATGGTGGTGATGTAATTGCTATTATGCTACTTTGTAGACAATGTAAAGGTGTTCCAATGACTGTACGTTTTGAGCAGTCAGTTTCTGACTTGCATCAAGCAAAGAGACAGGCACATCTCAGGTGTCACGAGGGGGCGAAGAAATCTTGATTAGTTTAGAATTTTTCCCAAAGTCCCCGTGGCTCTCCGTGCACATCGAGCTGCCAGTCTGCTGAGCGAGCGCTCATCCACCTTGCTTTTGAAAGGAGTCTCTGGCGCCTTTTAATTCGGGGAGGTGATTTGCTTTTGAGCGTTACCTCACTCTGGACTGCCCGCTCTGCCGGGGTGTTAATTTGGGCAGTAATTAGCCGGGCGGTGCGCGGCGCTGGCGGCGGGCGGCAGCAGAGAGCCGTGCTCTGCCGGGACCGGGGCCGGGGGGGACGGCCAGGGTGAGCCCGGCTCTGTCCGAGCGAGTGGGTAGACTGACGAGATGTGGGGGAAATTATCGTACTGAACACCTTGAGAGAATTGTTCTGAGGGTTATTTTCTGTGGAGCTGTTCCCTTCCCCAGAATACCTGAGGAACAAATAAGACCTCTGTCAAGACCAGGAGGGGAATGTGCAGCAGAGTGACAGGTTGCTGTGGCACAGCATGATTTTTTTACTGCTTTAGTCTGTGCCTGTGCTGGAGCTGCTTTGGGAGTTGAGTTCTCTGGAGTGCAGAGCCCCTTAATGTGTTAGGCTTGAACTCCTTCTGTCACTGCCAGTGATCAGCAAGAATTTTGGGCAGGATTTAAATTGCAGAAGCAAGGAGGAACTGTAGAAGTCATGAGTGTAGGAACTATCCTAGAAAGCAGGTGGTGACTCTTAAGGGTACTTCTTGTGCTGTGCATGTAACCAGCACAGATATTCAGCTGTGGAGTCTTACCTTGAACCTGAAGGACCTGAGAGATATCAAATCCTTGGCTAATTCTGACAATAATCACCCCAAGCTCAAAATCAAAGGCATCACTGGAAAGAAAGAAAAAGAAGAATAAATATGCTTTTTGCGTCATGCACGTCAGTGAGGAAAGCTACTTTGAGAAGATCAGAGGAAGTGTTACTGTTCACAGGGAGGACAGGCTAGGTAAAATTGCAGAAGGAATCGCCCAAGATTAAGCTAAGTACTATAAATTTTCTTCCCTTATTTAAAAGAAGTGTATGAGTGGAAATGGGAACAGATAGGCTATTCCTGGAATGGATCTTTCAGACAACACTTTTTTAGGAACTAGGTTGCAATTGGGTAATTTTTTTTCTCCCTTCTCTGAGGAAATAACAGAGCTGAGGTGGGGTTTGTTGCTCTGTAACTCTCTTATGGTGAGTTTTGAGCAGAAATCTATGAGAAGCCTGTTTCTAAATGACTGTTTCCCAGTGAAATCCCAACCCACAGAGCTGCTGAGCCTTAGGCACACATGAGATTTGAAGCAAGGCTCTTCCTCTGTCTCCTAGGCTTAAAAGAAGAATTCCATGATGTTCTCTTATTCCCTAAGTACGTACATGATGGTTGTTTTTCTCTGAGCTCCTGCCCACTAAAAATGGGAAAATACAGCTCTGCAAAAGCCCTGCTGAAGGCAGAGCAGCTCCTTTAGTGCTGTCAAGCCACATCAGCTCCAACAGTGCAGATGTTTGACAGGCAGATCCTACTGGGTGTGGGAAGCCAAGGAGCCTTTTATAATGGGCAGTAACTTCTGTTACAGAGGTAGGATGTGTGAGCCTAGATTTGTAGGTACTTACATTGTTTCTACACATCAAATTCTGTATGAAAATGCTATGTTAATCCAGTCTAAGAGGAGTGAAAAGGGAGGTGCTGAGCTGACTTACTGTATAATGCCCACATAGTTTTCAATTTGTGTGGCAGGTGCACTTCTCCAGTCCTTCTTAAATCCAATCACCAAGGTATTTGGTTTCATTCTACCCAAGCCCGAGGCCTAACAATATTAAAACACTGCTTAGAAAGGTACACACACACACACACATGCTTTTAACTGTAAATGAAAAGTAATGGTAAAAGATAACTGAAGTAATGTTCTGGAGACACTTACAACTAGATTGCATTTCATAAATGCCCTTCATGCTCATAGCCAGGCAGAAATCAGAAAGATGAGTTTTAAATCATTCCAACTGTAAATGATTTTAGACGACATAAATGTAGTTTTGCTAAATTAGCATTCATTTGCATTTCTTCTGACATGCTCTCATTAAAATGGTTCAATAACTTGGAATCAAGAGAGAGTTCAGAACTGTTTGTATGCTCGTTCTAACATTATAGCATAAAGCTTTTATCAGCTTTGGAATACTCCATAGATGAACTGAGTCTGAAGTCTCTTAAAACACCTCAGAGACACAGAGAAGGCGTAGCCTCCTAAGAATATTTTTTTTCCTTGAATTTGGAAACTGTTGCTGTTCCATTTGCTGTATTCTTTTCAAAAGATTATCCAAAATCAGGTGAGCATGCTTTATAGATACGTCAAAGTATCCTTTTATGTGAAGCATTACTATTTACTGTTAAATTATAGTTTATAAACAGGAAGAAGAAATGGTTTGTCAAGATATTAAATTGCCTCCAGAACTGGTTCTGGATGCTAAAACCTGGACAAGTAGGAGTAGTCAGATCTAGATTCAGCTGACTTAATTTTTGTAGAAATCTAAACACTCAGTGTATTGGGAACCTTCAGGAGGAGACACAAAAAATACCAGCTTGTCAAGTTGTTACACTTGCCCAGTTTTACTACTAGCAAGCAGAAAAGAGGTAAAAACTGTTGGAATCTTGGTGGGTTTGCACTGTTTACATTGAAATCAATAATTGTTGTACATGACTTCAGGTTACAATAGTGATGATATGGTTTTCCTTCTGTTTGTTGGAAGGCAATTATTTGTGGTCCAGTAGTTGACTTTGGCAATAGTAGTAATGGAAAGGAAGAGATCATCAGACTGTAACAGTTCTCAAAAACATCAGAGGGATCTCCTACTGAGACAGTGTATAAACCCAAGATGAAGTGTCTTTGTGAGGCTTTGATAGAACAAAGGGACCTTTATTAATAGCATTTCATCTTGCTCAATTGTACTGTCCATTCAGCAAGTGTACAAAGAGCCCTGGTAGGCTGCCAGTGGGTGACTGTTACCCAGAGTATTTTAGTTGGTTCCCTACTGTCTCAGTTTGCACTGATGTCTTTTCAGCAGTGTATTTTGTGCAAAAGATGTGAATTTTCTCCACATTTTGCCTCAGTACCTGTATGTTTAAATATTCATATATGTGAAGGGGGGGAGATGGGAAATATGGAAACAGTGTCTCTGTGCCTTCATTAAAGCCATTTTAAATGGACTGTTGGAAATGATCTGCTGTATTCTTAGAGTAATAGAAAAATATTGCGCTTTTATTTAAATGGCCTTCATGCTGTTTGCAGAAAATGTATATTACACATTTTCAGTTTTCATTTAATGCAGAAACATTCTCATATATTTAATATGCTGCATTATACCAAACAATAGAATTGATTTGAAGTGTATCAAGTGTCAGCTGCAAAGACAGTCATATGTTGCCCTGCAGATGCCTCTCTTTTTTCATAAGTGTCTTGTTCATTTAGGAGAGAATCAGTCTGCCTTGTCTCATAATGCCATAGCCCAGAACGAGATCTTTATGAAATAATCTGTAATATAATATACATTTATATTATGCCCCTTCTGCATTCTGCCCCCAGAATGCCCCTTCTGTCTATAACATTATCCATCCATCCATACACAGGGCTTCTTAACAAGTAAACAGTAATGCTTCACATAAAGGGATGCTTTGATGTAACACTCTTCTGTGTGTTTTGTAAACAAAAAGCTTACTTGAAGAAGACTTTTGACTCCATCTCTGAAGCTGTCAGCTGCCACTGCTGCATAAAAGGCTTTTCTTTTGTTCTTTGTGAGCCAGGCCTGCTTTTTTTCCATGCCACTGTTCATCTCCTTAACACACAGCTTGCGTGGGCCCTGCATGATACAATAAAATATTATTAAAGTTTTGTGTTGTACATCACACAGTGATTTTGAAGCAGTTACCTGTGAGCAAACGGGAGAGCCAGAAAAATACATTTCCAAAAAGGGTCCACAGAGATTCAGCCCTTTGAAAAGAAGTGTGCTGCTAACATAATTCACATTCTGTTTGAGAGGCTGAGGCTGTTAATGCTACTTAAATATAGTGATTCTGACAGAAAGAAGAACTACTATGGATTGTAACATCTTAAAAAAAATCTAAGGTATGATAAAGCATCTCAGAGTGAATAAAGTCCCTCCCTGGCTTGACTACGTAAAAGAGTCTCAGCAGATCTAAATATACTTGTTTAAGCTCCTATCTACTAACAGTAAGAGAAAAGAGCTGTGCAATACAATTAAAGATGCCTTTGACACCAGTTTGTTTCACTGGTAATCTGGTAATTTAATGGGACAAAAATCCATGTGCATATTAGAATCACAAGACATGGATGTAACTTAAGGAGAGTTTGATCTTGGCTGCTTGAAGAGCTGGGAGTAATAACTTGAACAATAAGATTTAAGTTTTCTTGTGGGTAAGGGGGGAGAAAAACAAGTTTTACCCTTCTTCCCTATCTCTTTAAGGAGAGAACCTGAAGGTGGTTTTGCAGCTGGCTTGCACAATGTTTCTGCTGGCCAGGGGTCCAGTCCCACCCTTCTGTCAGGGGACAGCCTGTGTGTGTCCTCCCCTGCTCCTCCTCTGTACCAGTGGTAATGTTTGTACAACTGTACAAGGAGCCCAGTGAATTTGCAGACTGAAGACTAACGTTGCAAAAATATTGTATGTGAAGGCAGGGAGTAAAAGCAGGATAGCCCTTTTTACTAGAAACTCAGACTGTTCAAGCCAACATGCAGCCCCAACCTCAGACACAAGTAAACTTTAAATTGTCTCTATATTCAGTTGCCGTATTTATTTTACCTATTTCTGAACTATCTGTCACTGTGTTCCTGGAAAGTTTCTTGCTGCTTTTTGGAAAAAAGGAGTGGAAGATGCTCTCTCTGGCATGGTTTCTCAAAACTTCATGCATAGCTAACAGCATGTCAGCTTTTGAGGCAAAATATGTTGCGTGTTACATTTATGGCTGAATAGTCTTACTGTATTTTATGATATATTTTGATATATTTATTTTATGATATATATTGTAGGCTGCTCTTCAATGTGGTTCCTAGGAATTTTATCATCCATTTTTTACCACAGTTTTGCAAATCAGAAGGGTTCATTTTGTCACATTTTTATTACCAAGCAAATTAAATTTCACTTAAGTTTCCGAAGAAATAATATAAACCTCCTCTCCTCAAAACAATTACACTAATACGGTAGACTTAGGGTTTTTTTGTATGGACAGGAATGAAATCTCAGTTCTGCTTAGAAAGTACTGGTATAGAGAAACATGTCTAATAATTCAGGAACATTGCTGAGACTCAGCTTTAGGAAGCTGCATAGTTTCAGGATCTTGTTGGGATTGATTCTACACTTACTGCATGTGATGGGAAAGCTAACAATAATTATAGTAGGGAAGAACTGGGACCAGTCACTCTTTATAGATTCATTTGATTTGAGAAGAATCACATGTGGATCTTCTGTACTCCGTTTCTGCAATGTGGCAGCATCAACTGAATTATTCCTACACTCTTGTAGAGGAATACATTCTCTTTCCTGAAATGACACTAAATTATCAAGATTCTGCATCCCCATTTGGTGCCATGAGCTGGGTTTTTTTTTGTTTTCAAAATTAAAAGGTCATTGTAATATTTAAAATACGTTTTCTCTGTACATTACAAACCTATCTATTTTTATTCTGTCCTAATGAGAGACTAGATCTTCATCTTCCAAGATACATCATTTGCTGTGTATTTATAACTAGACATTTACTTTTCTCCTCTCTTTAGGTCTCAGAAGAGCATGTTTATCCTCAGAATTAGCACTCTAACAGTTTTGGAGGAACCACTGCAAAGGGAGCTGAATTACTTGCCAAACCCTAACACTGCAAATCAGTGACAAAGCCGAAAATGGAGCCTGGGTAATTTGACTTTTGCACAATAATCCTTCAAATTTTATGTGTTGTGTGATTTGGGGTTTTTCTGTCTTCTAAGCCTAAATTTCCTTGTAATATTCTATTTTTTTCAAACCATTTTTTGGTCCATCTGCTATGAACTCTGAAATGCATCTCAGTGAGGCATTTACCAGCAGGCTCTGTATCAGCTGATGGCTTTCATGTCAAGAGTTATGACAAAATTCCTTCTCAGTGCGAGTCTCTGTCATGGTCTGCACAGACACAGACCAGCACCAACAGGAACACTGTGTGCTGAGTGAGAGTGGAATGTGTAATGGAGACCTGCAGCACCCACTGGGGCTGAGTTTCCAGATCTGTCTGAGCTGACCTTACCGTGAACACTTCACAGCAGATACACAGCCCGTTGTTCTTGGTGAAGGTGTGTGTGATGTCCAGCAGAGCAGGCCTGATCATAGGAGCTCCTGTTAGGGTTATGCACTGAGGTCTGTTAGGAAGAAAAGAGGTTGTATATGTTTGGCTGATGTACATGTCCAGGATAAGCCATTCTACTGTTCACTGAAAATCTTACCTGAAGTTTTTCACATGGTCTTCCACTGTAGTTAATGCCAGAGCACTGTCTAAGGCATTAACAAAGTAAAGAGCCTGTGTAGAGGAGCCCCAGTTTACTTCTGCATATAATAGAGATAAATAATGCGTATTAAACCATGGGCTTTTCCCTACATTCTGTTGCAAAAGTCAGCAATCAGGTGCTCTGTGAAAAAAGCAGGATATATTCTCTCATGCTTCATAGATACAGACCTATTGTTCTTTGTGCTTCTCAATAATAAGTTTTGCTTGTGTGATGCAAAAAAACCCCATGCAAGTAAATGTTTTTGACAAGTGCCTTGTGACAGGTGTGTTCTCCTACACCTGATGATATATTTACAGGAAAGAACCACAGGCCATCCCAATGGGTATGAAAACCCAGACAGGGAGGACACACAACAGTGGAGCAATACACAGAAAAGAATAAGTCTCAGACCAGGTGTTTCTGTCCCCAGCTGGCTGCAGTGAAGGCACATCTTCTCCTGGGAAACTTGTCCCTTTTATTTGTGTTATTTTTTTTATACTGCAGAAGTAATTCAGGTGGTTAGCACTGAAATCTGGACCTGGGTTAGTTTTGTCCTGGATATGAATAACCAGACTGTCTTGTCTGATACTGGGGCTGTATTAGCACACAGATTTCTGACGACACCTCCTGCGATTTGCTGAGCTACTAAGTAGTTTTTTTCCAGCAGTAAAGTGTGCCCATCTTCTTTTGATTTATGGAGGGATTGTAAGGAGGTGCTGGAGGATGATCAGTTCAGGAGTAATTCAGATTACATTTTTGTTGTTGTATAATGGACAGCAAGTTTAAATTTTGAGTGATGACCCTGGATGAGTCAGCTGGGAGCACTGCAAAATTCAGGTAAGGTTTTGTGTGTAGGTGGAAAAAAATTATGAGTGATACTCAAGTAAAAGCCCAAATGTCATAAAGATGTGATGGGAATAAACCAGTCTGCTGGAATGTTTACAGAAAACCCTGAACCATACTTGAAGTACTTGTTAAATAGGCAAACATTCACCAGATTATCAACTTAATCTATATTATATAAAGTGGAATTTAATGGGATGCTTCAGGCTTGCCTCTAAATAAAGATATCAGAGAAAAAGTAATTGCTAATTCTGTAAGCAGAATGAATTCCTTTAAAATCAAGTCTGGCTGTGTAACATATACACAGAATAATAGCAGGATTTGGCCTTACCTGGCTTCTTATATGTTACATAAATATATAGAAAGAGCTCAATGGCATAAGTGATGAGAGCTGCCCACCAGTTGATGACAAACATCACACCACAGCATAGCAGGGCTCCAAAAAGTGACACCCACATGTTATAATACCTGAATGCAGGTCTCCAACCTGTTTAAAGACAATTGAGAAAATTGGAAGAGCATAAAATATATGGATGAAATGGTGATTCATGTTTTTTGTGTATACAAACCCATGTGCAGTTTGTTTCAGGCTCTGTCAGAAGGGGTGGGAGTGATATGTGCAAATTCTCAGGCATTGCATCAACAGATACTTTTAAGTGTTGGCTGCTGTAGGTTTCAACATGCACAGAATATAGGGTCTTACAAGCCTTCTGCTATTTCCTACTGCTTTGCTCAGCGTGGCTTTGAGTAGCTATTCTGTTTATAGGTATTTTTCACAAATTAAAGTTTACTGGTTCAGAACATTTCAGAACATCAGAAACAGATTTTCCTGTAACTCCAGGTAATTGGTGACTGTCCTTTTGATGCATATACACAGAACTTATTATTGGTAGCTGAACACTTGCTGAGAGGAGAGTTTATCCCAATACTGTAAGTGCACCTGTCTGAAATTGGAAATCTCCTGACCTCCCTGCAGAAAAATAGAACCATTTGCAATTGACTTTAAAAAGATTTTATTCCTGCTGCTCTTCAGCTGCAGCACTGAATCCATCCCCTGCTACCAATTAAAATGATGAGGCAAGCAGTGAGCCTCCATGGTTTGCAGGTCTCTGCCAGGTGTTCTACAGAGCACACTCTTTGGAGAGGGGAAAAAACACAGAAGACACAAGATCCTGTCTTGGATCATCTTTGTAATGAGGGAATGGGAAGGACCTGCTGTGAAGAAATTTGCTGTCCTGCAGCCTTGCAATTATTATAATCTATCACTGTGAATTGGCAGAAATTAACTGGAGGAAATGAGAAAAGAAAAATGGCTGCAGTTCTGTCTGAAATGTTAAGTAGTGGTAGAGTCAGATGCAGGCAGATGAAGTCTATAGAGGAAATTGTTACTCAGCTCCAAGGCCATGTGGAGCATATCTGCATTTGTTCAGCTGTGCAGGTAATTAGCAGAAGTGCTCATCTTTTCTGCCCTCTGAACAAATGGCACTATGCAGCTCTATAGGAAGGAAGCTGATGTAGACATTTGTGTTGCTATTGCAGTTTCTTCACACTGAAAATCAAAAATGTATTCCTCGCTCCTTGAGTTGAATAATTAATTCATAGCATCAGGAAATTGTCTTTCCTATGTGCCAAACCCAGAGTTGCTCAGCTGATTGGCTTTAGTCCTGAAGGTGTCACCCCTTCATTCATGAAGATGTGAGAATCACTCTGCTGTGGCAATGCGGAAGCCTGAAAGCCACTATGTTCCTTTGCTGCACAAATATAGAGAGAGGATCTCAAGTTACCCCTGAACAGGATCTCATTGCATTTCACCTTACAGTTCTGCTTCCAGGTACTGCAGAGATGTGCTGGTGCTGTCTGGGGGACCTGCTCTTGCTCTACATGTTCCTCTCCAGGCAGGATCACTTCTACTGCAATTACTGTTCGTATGAACCTCCCCATACACTTCACTGTAGATTTGGACATGATTACTCCCCACTATACCTTGCTTTATGTGGCTAGAGTTGGCATAGGCTTTTATCCACCCATGTTTTGTGATAGTGAGGGGAAAACACTCTTAGGAGGAGCTTTTTTTGCTCCAGTGGGATCCCCTGAAGTATTTTTCATCCTGTACAACTGTAGAGATTGTAAGGACTAGAGCCATTATTTTTATTTTTTGGAGATAAATAAAATGTCTTCATATTCAATAAGAGCAGTAAAACATCAGATCACATAGCCTAGGTATTTTACATGTGCTGCAATTTCCTCTGACATACAGTAAAAACCTTGCAGAGGTCAGAAAGCCCACATTTAAATCACTGGTGAATGCAGACTCACCGGGAGATTTTGCGTACGAGGCGTGAAAGCAGGAGAAATTAATCAGGGCGTAGGAAGCCAGGAAGAAATTGGAAATGATGGGAGCAATGGTATTCAGTTCAGCTGCAAGACATAGACACAAGTCAGACATAGGCACCAGGTTCCTAGATTGTTGGCTGGCTTTTTCCTAATGATGCATTAAATCTGAACATTTTCTGAATTTGTCATCCAGGGAGAGCTTGGGTATTTTACTGTCTTACTAATTGAAGGCCACTTTGATATACGTACATTCATATGAATTATGTCTGCTAATGCTGATTTTAATAACATTATGTGCTGTGCAAGGTTATATTTGATACTGTGATTCTACAGGCTGTCTCTTAACAATGTAGATCTTGTGTAAAGTTAAGAATTTTAAATACATAATTGAAAGGACAGATGCTTTGCACAAGATATTTATAGTTAAAGCTTATTGTTTTGCTTTTTAAATGGAAATCTGAATTATCTCTACTAGACATCCTATTTACTTAGTGTCAGACAGTTTGAATTTCTAATCTTGGAAAAACTGATTTAAAGATTCTCACACCCCTAAATATGGTAGGTGGGATTTTCTACCACAAGTGCTGGCAAACTGATTTACTTTGGACCTGACTGTTGGGAAGGTTTGGGCAGAATAGGCTTCCTGATTGTCTCAGGACTACCTCAGAGCTATGTGCAATATAAACTGAAAAACCATTTTCAAAGCTTGTGACTTTGCCTTATTTGATATAGCTCTAAACACTGCCCTCTTCCAGCAGAGTGAACAGGAATTGAAACTGCATCTTTGAAAATGAGGCTGTGGTGGTGTTGAGATGTCACAAGAATCCCTGTTGGGGTTTTTTTGCCTTCATTAAGAATAATGGAACTACTACCAGGACTTTGAGTGTGCTTGAGTTTATGTCAGAGCTTACCTGACTGGAAATTTTTCTAACCATAGCTAATAATTGTATCAAGATATCAGTCTGTATAATTTCAGAACATGGTATTATAGCAGTTGTGTTACTTTATACAAACCAATCAAAATGAATGCCATAGCGATCACGAAAGTGAGAACATATCCCCTGATGGGCTCATTGTTTTTTCCATATCCTTTGGCAAAGAACTCGAGCCCTTTGTAGACATTGTCCTTGCAAAGAGCCTGGTAAGAAATCAGAACAGAATTCTGTTAAGCAGTGCTTTCTTGCATCAGAAGTCACTGTGAGTGGCAGCTTGCTGGGCATTTGCTAAACAAGTTAGATATATCTTAGTACTTCAAATACATCAATGCCATGGCACGTGAACATTTAAATAAGGTGATAAGACAATGTGCTACTACGTTATTATATAGTGGGAAACAGAAATACAGGCATTTAATGCTTATTCAGTGCTTTAAAAGAAAAGATTAATTAAATAGTTAAATGAAATCTAAACTGGGGGAAATTGAAGACCAAATCAGTGGCTTGGTGTAATTTGTACAGGTTATCTCTGTCCCATGCCCTCTGCTCCCACTCTTTCCACATTGCTGCTGCCCAGACAACTTCTGGAAAGCTGAGCAGGTGCTTTGCACAAAATATTTATAGTTAAAGCTTATTGTAGCCTTCAAGCTATTTATAACAGACGTGTGTATCCCCACTCCTGCAACAAAGCTGAGCTCTGACCAAAGGAATATTGTTGCCCTTGTATGAGGATGAAATCTGCCTATTTCCATTGAAAAACATTGTACATACTGTTTTCCCTGCCTTTTCCTCCCACAGGTGTCAGTGTTGTTTAAATATATATTACATTTGGCACACAGACTTCAACTAAATTTTGTGTCTTTGAAGTAAAACTGAGTGTAAGGAAATGGATAGTTTAATTTTACCTGGAAGACTTTGGGTGCGCTGACAAGAGATGCTAGAGCTGATGACAGAGTAGCTGAAAAGATGCCAGCTGTGATGAGAGGACCAAAGCCAGACACCATGCTCATCACCTTTATGAAGAAAAGAAGGTAAAAAGAAGAGTCAGTCATCACCTTTATGAAAAAAAAAGGTAAAAAGAATAGTCAGGCTTACATTTAGATTTTGTTGACAGTACTCTTGTTTTCTATGTGTCTCTGCTTTTCATGGTTCTAAATTCAATCTGCTACAAACCAACTGTGAAGTAAGGAAATATTATTATTTCTCTTTTAATAAAAAGCAGTGGGGGCATGGCCAAATTTTTATTCAAGTATGCAGCTGTCTGCTGGGGCAGATGAGTACTCTCTGAGATTTTCTCACTGCCTTTACTAACTGATTGCTACAAGTAACAGCCTCTATTTGACAAGTAAATAGCCAGCTCATAGCAAGAGAGGAAAATGGAAATGGCAGGAAAAAGCACCAAAGTATGAAACGTGGTTGGAGGCATTTGATTTGGTTTGGGGTTTCCTTGATTATTTAATATGGCTAAAAAAGAGAGAAAGTGCCTGGTTGTGTTGGCATAACCACAGTGCTGCAAAGAGCAATGTTGGTTCCTGTTAGGCCTCCCTGAGCCCTCCTGGGGGGCTGGACTGGCCTCTGTGACCACTGAAGCAAAAGGGATGTTGAGAAGCACCAGACAAGGAAACTAAAAGATAGATGGCTGTGGCTGTCAGATGCTTTTTGGTGTGTGGGAAGACTCCAGGAAAGAAACCAGTTAATCCTGAAGATTTGTCAGATGAAGATATATTGTTTCCTGACTTTAGTCTGGCAAAGGTAAATGCAACAAGTGCAACTCCGTTTATGGCTGTAGGGAGGTCACTGATGTAAAGGGGTGCCCCAGGTCTGGGCAGCTGAACTGAGGTGGGAGTGAGGATGGTAAATGATCAAGAAAGGAAAGGAAAGTAGTCTGTGAAAGGGACAGCATATCCCTTTTAAGGTGGTTACCCAGCCCTGTCATTTAGCAGAGCCAGCTGGGAAAAAAGCAAGTGAGTTTAAAAGCTACAAATGACTAGTTGAAAAGCAAGTGCAGGTGGGTGGTGAGTTCCTCTTGCGGGCCATGAAGGACAGGGGCTGAACAGAGATCTGGGAGCCGTGGTTGTCAGGCTGCAGAACTGCTTTACTTTGATGCTTTGCCTATGCTTTATTTTGAAGAATAAAAATGGCAGACAGTCTCTCTCTGGCCTAGGAGAAAGACCCCATTACTTTTCACTTGATTTTTCACTTGACTATTTTTGGATACTTTTTTTAAAGAAGTCAGAACTCTGTTTTTTGTACCACGACACAAACCTTTAACAGTGACCACAGCACCCCTGAGGTAAAATCACATCCAGGTGTCAAGAGCAGTGAGGTGAGTTGCTCATCTAACAGTTCCTGAAGTCTCTGTTAAGTTTAGGCTTTCAGTTTGAAGATGTTACAGCATATACTGCTGCATGGTACTTGTTGAAAGAGGAGATAAAGACTTTACCAGAGTGCTAGGAAGGCTAGTGATGGGCAGTATGAAGATGTTATGGAATGCAGGTGATTTTTGCCTTTCATTATTCCTATAATTCCTTCCTTTTTTAGATAAAAGTGGTTGTCCTGTTGCAGTTAGTTGTCTGTAAATAACGGGTTTGAATGTTTGTACTTATGTATTCATGTATTGCTTATGATTATACATATTATGTCATTAGAACCTGAAAATTATTCATCAGCCCGTAATCACATGGCTGACTTGCACATCTGGAAAAATCATAGCCTAGGCCACAGGCAGATGATCCATTGCAGCTCATTCCAGGTACAATTGTATCATTGATGTTCCCAGTAGCATCTCGTACAACACAGGAGGCTGTGGAAACAATCATATATTATTATTTTCATTCCTTGTGACATTGGAAGAATGTTCTTGCCATTTGACTCTTAATCTGCACACATTTTGTCCAACTGCTACCTTTGACTCATCCCAAGAGCAACGTTTTGTGTTGGGCAGAGATTACTACCCTGTTCTATGACTTAGATTATCATGGTGTCTGTAGGGAAATATTTCCTTCTATTACTTTTAGAATAATCAGCCAGTTGACTAGTGAGGATTAGCATATTTCTGAGATTAGGCAAGACAGAAATCAACAATAAATTAACTAACTCAGAAAATATATTGTCTTCTTGTCACTACTTTTACAAGTGCCAGTATTCAAAGGAAACAGGTCAGTGAGGGCCTTAGGTCTAGGGATACACATTTTTCTGTTTAACAAGGACATGCAATTGCTTTAGAGACCCAGATCCTCAGCTACTCAAATTGTCATAGCCCTACTGATACCAATATGATGAAAAAAACAGGAGAAATTGCCTATATTCTTTTTGTGTTTATTGATATTCATGTTGTCTTTATTTGCTTGCTACCAGAAGCGAGAAAAAACACATGGAGGCAACTTGGAGTGCTGATCTCAACATCCTTAGTGGCCAAAATGTAAGTTTTTATGATAACTTCAAATATGTCAAAAACATTGAGAGTCCCAAAATAACCATTGTCTATTTAGGAAACCAATATGCAAACAGAAAAAAAAAAAAGGAAATAGTGCCCTGAAAAATACGCAGCTCTGAATTTGAAATACAGCTATTGCTTGTGCAATGTTCTCAAACAAACAACAACTTATAATAGAAAGGAAATTTATAATAGAAAGTGAAGAATGACTACTTCAACTTAAATTGCAGGGGAAATTTAGATCCAAATAATGCAGTGACCTGAGCTGAGGCTTGAGTCAAGCATTCTGCCTTTTGCATAAAGTACAAGAACAACAAAAGTCAAGAAGGCTTGAGAGTCATCTCCCAGAAAAGGAAGTACTCTGCAGGGCTTTCATGCAGGATTGAGGTATTTACCCATAAGAAGGGGTGTCATTTACAACCCTCCTTCTTACAATACTATTAAATACATAAAGAATAATATTTTTCTTGACCAGAGATTTATTGTCTGCTTATAATGAGGATTTAACTGCATAATCCTCCAACACAGTTCATGGTCTCCTTTTTATTTGTGTCCACTTTGTTGTCACCTCACATTCCAATACTGCAGAGCATGGAGTTGTGTATCTTCTGTAAGACAGGAACTGATTTGTGTCTTTGACATATGACATACAAAATGTGTTACCCTGTTTCTGTGATTCTCATGAGTGCTCAGTAAGACTAGTGAGAGAAAGCAGAAGCCATATGAAATTTCAGTGTGAACAAGGAACAAAAGATCAGCAGATTGATCAGAGGTTCCTTTCATCTTTACTATGCTCATGGATACTATATGCTAGTGGTCTTTGTCAGCAAAAGTAACCATACAAGTTATATGAAGGTCCAGCTACCAAAAAGACACTTTCATTTCTGCTGATTGCTGCTTTTTTTCCCCCTCACTGTTTTTACATACAGTAAAATCAAAACTACTGTCTCTCTACATAATAAATTCACAGGATTAAAAAGCAGTGAGGTTAATCATTCATTTGCATACCAAGCTTCCAAACTGAACTGTACAGATGAAGACCTGAAGCAGAGGTTCTGTACTCACCCGCACAAATGGCCACGGCAATGTAAGCAATGGTGGTGATCAGGATGGCCAGCATTGTTCCTTGGGGTATTGCACTTTGGGGATCCTTAGAACAAAGCAGGGACATGAAAAACACTGTGAGTGTGTGTGCTGCAGTCTGATTGCATTTGCCTGCTGGGAGTCCTGCCACACTGTGGTGTGAAGATACCCTTAGAGGGCAGATTTTTATCCCTTGACCTACACCAGCATTTCAGGTCCCAGAACGCAGACAGTGTGAAGTGGTCCTGTGGTGCAGTGCTCCTGTCCTGGACACAGTGAAGGATATTGTACAGGAGCAGAGGTCACATTTATTGCAGTAGGAGGGTCCTGATCTCTGCATTTCTGAGAGCTCCAAACTCTCTTTACATTGCCGTTGGCTTTATTTTAATGTTTGATGATGTAATCGCTAAATAATTACTGAACCAACCATCAAACTCCTGTGGATGACAAGATGGGACCATTTTTGGTTAACTGGTGAGATGGATGCAGTGACCCTGTACAGAATACAGGACTTCTGTGATTAGCAACTAGTAATTGTTAGTTGGGTCTTCACAACAGCTACTTTCTTTCACTGTTTTGACATTTAATGTAGATAATTTACTAAGGCTGGGTTGTGATGCTTACAGACTAGCTCACAACAATTTGATCATGCAACTCTTGAGTCCAAAGATCTGCATTATACATTTTTAAGGGGTTTTTAATGCTAGATAACCTTACAATTTAGGGTGTGTTTGTTTATGCTAAGAAGCATTTTTTATTAATTGTCTTCTTAAGTTGGTTTAGTAAGGTTTTTTAAATCAAAAATTAGTTGAATGCATTTTAAGTCACAGACTTTTTATAACTATGGTCATTGCATGGTTAAAAACAATGCGAAACATGGATGAATGGCTTAACTATGTTAATAATTAATATAATTTTTAAATGACGTAAAGATTTATCGAGCTGAAAAATAGTTTTGAAGTCACTTGATCTGCATTTAACACCCTTTGCTTTCAGACTTTGGCAACTTTATGAAGTTCTGGTGTGCATGTTTCAGGTCATCTAGAGTCTAATGTGGTTATCTTAAACTCTGTAACCTTAAATCTTAGGGTTAAGTCTTCTTACAGCTTTACAACTTTTAAATTCTGTCAAAAATCAAACACGTATTTACTATGTTGTTAGCACTTTAGGGGCTGCTCCAAACCCTACTGAAGTCACCAGAAAGACTATTTGTTTTTGGAAGTAGACTTTGGACTAAGACACAACTTGAGTGTGTAGTGGCTGCAGGAGCATGTATGAAGGTTTTTGCAACAAATTCCAAAGAAAGTTTAGTTGGTCAATATTACACTTTTTAAACACTCCTTAGCTTGTCTTTTAGGTTTCTGGAGAGGCTGGTTAATTTAATTAGACCTGTCTAATGCATCTTAACATGCTCAGTGGGGATCTCCAGTCTGGAGGACTTGCTTATAGAAATCCACTTATTGTCAGACTGAAACAACTGCAGAGATCCAACGGGAGAACTCTGTCTGCTCGGATTCTTTCAAACAGCTCATGAAAGAAGTGCTGCTGCTTTGGGAGCTGCCATGTAGAGAGAGCACCATATATGGCAAAAGAATTATTTTTGTTTGCTAAGAGGATGGAGATTGTGTGAGGCTGATTCAGTCTCACTGGGCAGAAGTACAATGATTTTTGGTTTTTTAATTAAAACTAGAATCTCATTGACGCTATCAGTGGCTCAGTTTCAATGTAGTTCTCTCTGTGCTTGGCTTGAAAAGCAGTCCTTTGAAAACAAAGGAGATGAGGCATCAGCTCAGTGTGAGGAAGAGAACTGGCTGTCAAGTGTGGTAGGATGTGGTTAACTTGTGACTCCTATGCCAATACAGATATAACAGACCTTTGGATGAATCCTTAGGGTATCCAAGGCAATGGATTTATATGAGAAGGCCAAATAACTTAGTTTGACATACTGGGGTTATCAAGCTGTGAGTGACATCTTCTTGGTGACTTTTTTTTATTTTTCTTTTTAATTTGGAGGAGGGGTTGGATGTTTTTGTGATGGAAACTAGAGGGCACTCGAAACTAAATTCCTGTCTCTAGTTTACCTGTAATTTTAGATGCTGGAAATATCCCCTACAACTGCTAAACAGCAAGAGGAGAGTGGGGAACAGACAGAATGGCCACAGCAAGACAGTTGGTCGCCCTTGGACCTCCTTCCCCTTTCTCTTCAGACTCCTTTCTTTTGTCACAGCTGCAAGCTTGCAGCTTTTCCTTTGAGCAGCAGTAGTGACATGGGACTGGGACATACTTGCTTTCGTTAAATGCCCTGTTTGCTCTGCCCTTGCTATGACCCTGAATACAAAAGGTGGTCTCTGCCAGTTCCTGTGAGTACAAACTTGAGCTTTACAGGTATGGTTTTTGGGGTGATGTTTGGATTGATGTTTACAAAATACAAGCTTTAGGAGATACACCTATAATTTCTCTTATGTCATGTGCTGCTAATGGACCATTAATGATATATTATTACAGGTTATTGAAACATGCTTTTAAATGATACAATAACCCAAATCTAACTGTGGTAATTTCTGTAAATAGCCACAATGCTTATGAGAGAAGATGTGAACTGATGTTTTCAATTAATAAATCAGGTACTTAAAAGTGAGAGTTTTGCTTCCCAAAATAAGACATGGTTTAAAACTGAATACAGAGTTGATTCATGATTTGTTTTCTTGTTCTTTTTCTCAGCCTACAGATAGTATTATGAAGTTAATGAAATACGTACTTTCAGATCTCCTGAGATATTGGCTCCTGCAAGAATGCCAGTGGCAGCTGGGAAAAAAATGGCAAACACCGAAAAAAATCCTTCTCCACTTCTGAAATCTGGTCCAAAGTTTTCTGCAAATATTGATGCTGCAAATACAGGTGAAAATGAAATATACCACCAGGATTTGATTCCAAAGTTACTTAATGAATGAGGAGAATAAGCCAGTCTTTCACATCTGGAAGACTGGGTTTGAATGTGTCTCATATCATAAGCAAAGTGAATTTGATTTCCTCAGTCTGGTCCCCAGTAGGATGTGGTTGTCTGCATCTCAGAGCTACAGAGCCATATGGAAGTGACAGCAGTGTCACTGCAGTACTTGCACTTAGGTCTGTGTTAAAGTTTGTCTGTGCTCTACTGATGTATAAATGACTCAAGCTGCAGCTCACTGTGCTGTCAACTTCAGCAGCAGAGAGACAGACTCAAAATTAAAGATGAAATAAATTCCCTTTGTTTGCAAGCTCACTTAAACTTGGGCAGAAGATTCTGATCTTGTGACCTTTTTCAGTGGAATCCTTAACTTACTGCTAAGCCAAAAGAATGCAAATCATAATTTTATGATAGCAAGGTTGCTTACCTTGGTAATTAAAAAAGCCTCTTGCCTTCTTTTCGGTGTTGGTAGGAATGACTGTCCCGATAAAGAAGTTTGCAATGGCAACAAGGAGAACAATTAGAAGAATAACTTGAGCCTATTAATAGAAGCAAAAAGATTTTCCTGTTAGTTTTAATTTGTGTTGCTGTGGAGATGGCTATATAGTAAGTTATCTGTATGTGTTCCCTATGACAGGTTATTAATTTCTGTAGTTTTCCAAACTACCAGGAATCAAGATAGCTGAATCAGCTAGTGACAACAGCAGATACTTTTCACTAAGGGAGTAATGAAATATGTAGTTATAATTTAATTTTATGTTAGTTTCTTTATACAAGGAAAGGCAAATGGAACAGTAATGCATTAATATCAAGTATAAGACATTTTTATATTGTTATAAAATTTGTTTAGTTGCAGTGAGTTGTGACTTCAAGGGTTGTAATATCAAATTGTTTTCTGATCTCTTTTTCAAGTAGTTCTAGTCTCCATCACAGCAGAATGTAAAAATAAGGATGCTGTTGAATCTGTTTTCTGGTCCTGATTTCAATAGCTATATTACACCCTCTAAAGTGTTTCCATTTGAATTTGCATTCTGACCTTTTTTTACAGGTGAAGGAATACCAGAAATCATTAGAGATTAAGGAATGGGTAGCAAATAGAGATCTTCTGCTGAGCAGGGCTTGAAAGAGTACAGTGATAAAACAATATTTTACTACTGTTTATTCTGTCAAACTGCATCAAAAATAAGGGCAAAAGGGGCACTTAGCCAAGGCTCTAAATGAAGCCATGAATTGTAAAAATCAATATAACCAAGCTGTCTGCAGAACCCAAACTTCCTCTTTGCTTTTAAATGTATGTTCAAGGAAGAGTGTGGAGTAATTGTGCTTTCATTGAATGTAATGATTAAACTGCTCTTGCTTTTAGAAAGATTAAGCATAAACTGAAACTGGGTGCCTATGAAAATTCTACCTGTTGTGTAGCATTCCTCACACACAAATTCTGTACAGTAGGCTAAAATACCACTTGCTTTAATGTTCTTTTAAAGGTTTACCTTTGCTTCCCATTCCATGCCAGCAGCAGTGATGCCGAGAAGACAGACAACAGTTATGGTGCCTATGATTCTGATGTCATTGGACTCATCTACTATCAGAGTATCACTCTCCTGAAAGCAGTGAGAAATGTTAATAGAACCAGTGTTTCTCTGCCCAACTGGTGGGATCAAGTAACAAGGTGAAGTAGAGAGCAGTGAGCTGTCAAAGTTGCAGAGATTTATGAGACCAAGTGTTTGTATTTCATGTTCCAGCTGGCCTTCTGCAGTTGGGGTTATTTGGCTGTCTAATTAGATGTCTGTTCCTCTTCTGATTTTGAGATTCTTGTCAAGAAATGTATGAAATATATTCATAAGGTAGAAATAATGGAGAAGCGTTCTGTGGCATGTTTAGACACACCAGCTTCTTTCCTGCTAAAAATGTCCCTCAAGCCTTAGCTAAAAAGTATCACCACTTAAACAAATATATTATGTAAAACAAACACCACCCCCTAAGAAAAGAAAAAAAGCCACACAAAACACAAAAAAACTAAACTAACTTAATCATATACCTGAAACATCTACATCTACATTTACCTTAAGAAGTTCCACAACTGTTTCGGCAAATCCAACTACATACATGGCAACTGCCACTGCATTGGCAAAGGCAAAGATAAGTCCTATAGATCCACCAAACTCTGGGCCCAGACTCCTTGAGATAAGATAGTATGCTCCACCTGCAGACAGAAATGATTGTTATTTTGGCACAACTAAATGCTCAGTTTTTGCTGTTTTTTCCCCACAGAACAATTACTGCAGAAATCTGTGCTTTCAGCCTCACAAATATAACTGAACCTTGCCCTATGTTGATAGAGGGCACTTACAGAAAAGCAATGTGCTTTGTACTGGTTCTGCCCTCAGACTTCTCAGTATGCCTTTCTATTGCAGAAATCTTTTAGTGCACATTACCATGCAGAACTGGACCTTGTTATAATTTTTCATGATACATGATATAATAACACAAAGGAGAGAGAAACTCACTTCCAGACAGGTTCTAACTTACATGGATTTGTCCCAGTGTTAGCATGAAGGATCATATTCTGTGGTACATTGTTTAAGCTCCTGCAGTAAATCTTTAATCTTTTTTGCATTAAGTTTATATACATTTTAATTTGCTGTTGATGCACTGAAAGAAATCACTCCAAATATATTTGCTTATTATTTCTTTGCTTATAACACAGTTATCTCAATTCCATTTATTTCTCTAAGTAAAATCTGCAGATTTTTGTATTTCTCATGAGATCATAATCACTTACCTCCTCTTACTACTCCATTAGTGCAAATGGCAGACATGGAGATACCTGTCAATGTTGTTACTACTACACTCAGAACAATAACTATGATTCCAAGACCTGAAAGATCCGAAAAAGAAAGTATATTCAAGTATATTCCAGTACCTGTTGTGCTTAAATGACGTAGTAAGAACTTGCCATTTTCCAGAGAGGTTAGACCAGGCCAGATAGAACTTAAAGGCTGTGAAATGCACTAGAAATTTGTTTCATAAAATACCTGACATGCACTTTTACAGCATAATCATTTACTCGTCTTCCAAGGAGTGGCTGAAATGTAAGAAGTGTTATAAAGAAGGCATTAAACTGAAGGCATCCACTGATGTGCATCAGTATTTAAAATGAGAGGAAGAGGTGTCTCCATGCTCAGTTTGTGGAAGGATGTCCAACCTGGAATGCTCTGAATAGGAAAGACCAGCTGAAAGGTAAGAGCAGCCATGGAAAGCCAGCAGCCATCCCTTGCTCCCAGCAGGCAGGAACACCTGAAATGTACTTCTCAGACTGAACTGAAATCTGTGGTTTATTAAAAGTGACTACCCAAACATGCCTTAAATTGTGATGAGAGGTGGCTAGAATTGTTACCTTCCAGTTCCTTTAGATGTACCACTTGGTTTATCGTCCCTCTGGTTTGTCTCACACGGAAATAATACATAAATACCTTTTTGGGCTTGAAAGCATTAGTAACCCTAAGATTTTTACCTCCACGGACAAACCCATTAGTTGCTATTGCAGAAGTTGACAACCCAGTAATTGAGGTTACCATCGTGGCGAGGAGAATTATGATTACTCCAAGACCTGTCAGTAATAAGAAGATAAAATATTTTACTCATGTTCCATGTTTCCTACAAATCATTCTCTCTTTAAATTGAATTTTCAGGCCAGAATCAGAGCAATAAACTGAAAAGATGGTTTGTTGACCATTTGCAGCTTGCAGAACATTTTCATGGAGGCCATGACATGGTAGTAAATTATTCCCATCAGTCTTCAAGCAGTGATTCTTTGTGATAGGAGTACTCTAGCCAGAAATTCTCATGATTTTCAAAGGCTGGAGGAAATGAACAAACAAGTGTCCCTTGACATGGAAACTTATATCTACCTTTAACAGGCATCCTGGCTGTTTAAATGAGGAGATTGACACATTAACCAGAGCTCTTGTAAGAATGCTGCTGTCTTTCATCAGATAATTTAATAGTGAGTCAGAGGAAGATTCATAGTGCACCAGGACAAAGAATCAGTCAGGCAGAGAGACAAAACCTGCCTCATCTCCCTCTTTCCCTGCAAAAAGTAGTTTTAGTCTAACACAGGAAAAACATTTGAAAATGGAAATACTGCTTTTTAGATGCCATTTACTTTAACAGGTGACCTGTAATCTTAGAGAACTTAGAATATTCTTTTTTTTTTCTAGCTGATATCACAAACTTGAGTAATTGAACAGAAATAATCAAACATCTGAAGATGAGTGAAAGGTGATTAGTTACAGGTGAACTGGGTTTTAGTTTAAGTTACGCTCTGAAATCTGAGAACGTTTCCAGTCTTTGGTTATATGGTCAGGTTTCTGTTAACAATCAGTTTTTAGTTTTATCTGAGCTTGCTAAGGCTTATGCACTAGCTGCCTTGTGTCTGTGAGGTACACAGGTGTTCAGTGTGGAACTGGAGAACATACATTGCCTGTAGCAATATTTATTGACCAGGGCTCATCCAGATTGAAACTTGGATCCGACAACTATCACTGAGCAAGAAGTACTACAAACTGATTGATTCATCTGGTTTATTTCTACCTTCTGGCTTCCAGATCAGATTCCTGACTTCAGTTCATACTGGATGGTTATAGCCACCCAGTCCCTGAGTGAACGTTCTTGGCTGCTTAAATTATAGCCATGTTATCACAGTCCTTTAAGACAGAACAATGTCATGGGCAAGACAGAAATGATATATAACGTGGTGTAGGATATTCAAAGTGATTTGAGCCTCTAATAAATTGTGTTTATCCTATTGATTTCTGAACTCTAACTAGTCATGCAGCTTTTTGTATGCAGGTCTGTATAAAAAGAAATCCAAACGGTCATTCCTTTTGGTCAGCTACCATTACACAGAAGGTTAAACCATGCAAATTTTGTGTCTGAGAAGTGGCTGAACATGATTTTTAATCAGCTGTTAACTCTTAAATTGAATAATTTAGACATATTATTCTTAAAGTAGTTTTAAAATTATTTGGTAAGTGCATGTGCATCCTAAGGAGTATTTTTCAAGGATGTTTTGTTGCATTTCACAATTCATGTCGTTAACATGTATATGATACATAGAGTTGTTAACTTGATAGTAACATCTTCATAGAAAGACTTTAATGTTAATTTTTAAAAAATATTGTAAGATTTAAGAATAAAAGTGCATAAAATGCAGTGACTTAACCAAAACATTGTCATATAACATAACATAATTGTAATATTCAGGGCCAGATTTTCAGGTAAATAAACTTGGTGTTTTTCCCTTCCTTTGGCTAACCATTCCAGGTACATGTACTCCTCAGATGTTAGGTGAAAATACCAGACTAGTTTTGGACCTGGAATCTTGTCAGGACCATAGTGTCCTTTTTTTCCCAGCTGATGATAAACACAGATCTTTGTTGAATGGTATTTTTTTCCCCCTGTAAGAGCTTTTGCCCAAGACAGCCTATCAGGATACGGAAATAATTGGGTTTGCTCTCTTTGGCCCTCTAATGATGGGGATATAAATGGTGCCCAGATGGTGGTTTAACTGACTCATTTAATTTCCATGTTAGTAGCAGTACCCAGTGAAATCCCTGAGCCTTGGTGATGATGAGCTTCCATCACTGTTCTCCTTAAGCAGCTTGGCTAGGGACTTAAAGCTCATTGCTAATAAGACATTCAGAAAATGCAATGAGAAATTATTCATATGGAATTTGACGTCTCATTTTCAGAAGTAAAACTAACCTCCTTGCATAACACATGCAACTTTAAAAAGCAACAGCAGAGCAATAAACTCTAAGGAAAGAGAGTCTGCTTATCAATGAGTTAAAATGGTAAAATTAAAAGTGAAAGCAGAAAGGTTGTAACTGATTTTGGTGCAAATTAATGTTAAAAATCTGATTAAAGTTTAGATTGAAAAGCAGGCATATGGCTCCTAAGTAAGTTGTTCCAAAATGAATTACTCTTGCCCATGGCTATTCTCACACCTCAAAACAAAGTAATACTTCTTGATGATCTCAATAAGTTACTAAACTGCCCTTAAAAACTAATTTTGCATGAAACCCCAGAGCAAAGTCTTGGCAATATTAAGATGCAGAAATTTCATGGCAAGGCATATAGTTATGAGTGCCCTGGGCTGTACGTGCTCATTTGGTATGCATCATAAAATCAGCAAGCACCCTTTTGTCAGGCACAGTGCTGGAGCCACGCATGGAGCACTGCAGAAGTACTAAAGTTCTCCTGCTTAGTTCTTTATTGTTGGGTTTCTTGTTTCTATTTATGTTTCTGTAAGTTTGTGGCTGGATTTTTTACTTAATAAGCGTTTCCTTTGCTATTCTTTGTTTAAAAGCTCAGACTTGCTCAAGTGAAACTTCTATGAAGTTACTGTATTTTATTGGAAATGAGACTTCAACCATGCAAAATTTTGGAGATGTTTCGATTCAATGTTTCATTTCACTTCCATTAACAAGGAAGTGAATGACAGTTATACCATCTGATTTTGGGCACTGAGTTTTATCCAAGCCCAGCAGTCAGCGCTCCTTAATTTACTTAATGTTTCCATTCTGTGAGCATCCAAACTGGAATACTTGCCATCATGCCTTTGGATTGCATTTTTTGCAACATCTGGGTGCCAGTCAAAGATTAGGGCCTCAACACTCCAGATTGCAGGATCATGGATCACAGAGTGACAGTGCCATTGCAGGTCACGTTTCTGTGCTTCCCCAGAGCAGCAGCTCTAAAAAGGCAGTTGTACCACACAGAAATTGCACCTCATTGAGCTGCTCTTGTAGTGCTGGAGATTCTTGCAGTGTTGTGAGCACTTTCCTCTCTCACTGGTTTAATTGAACACTCAGCAACATACTGGATGGAGGCCTCGGGGCCCAGTCCCCCAGGGACTGGCATTTGGAATTTGGATTAATTAAATTGCACAATGAAGAAGCAAAGATACAGCACATAGTGAAGTGTACTTAGTTAATTTATATGAAAGCTACAGCAGAGTTTTTTAAACTTAGTCTTTCATAGTACACTAGTATCTAGTACTGTTCTGCAGTTAAAAATAACAAAATCCTGATGAGATGAGACCTCCTTCCAGTTCTGTTTTCATCCTTGCAGAGAAGTGTGAAGAAGTGTTGTTTTTAATATGTAGATGACAAGGTTTGGGTTTCACAGATAAGCAAAGTGTGAACTCTTAAAGGTTAACTCTGTACTCACATATTAGAAATTGACCCGAGTCATAAAGTTTACATCTGTTACAGGATCTAAATACAAATTTCACTAAAGCTTAGAAATATTCAAATGTGATGATCATATGCATAGTTAACAGATCTGTGCCTCTAAGCAGTAATTTGGCTGTGAGTCTGGAAAATTCCAATAGTTTGGAGGATTAATGTCTTTTACCTTGGCAAGCATTTGAAAACGTTATTTAGTTCAACATGCAAATGCACATCTCAGATTATATATTAATCATGATCATGTATAGTTTATCCTCTTTATCCCTTCACTGTTGAAAATGATATTAAATAAGATACATACCAATTCCTGCTTGACCTACAATCCAGGAAAGTCGAATAAAGAGCATCACACCCCAAATATTAAGCATGCATCTTACCTAGGTTTTAAAGAAAATATACCACATTAGTGCAATGTTGAAAGTAGTGTTAACAACCAGCAGCATGACAGACTACATTTCAGGCTTTTAAAAAACACCCCAAACATCCCTGAAGTCCATCTCCTGCTCTTAATTCTTAGAAGACCTTAGTGTAACAGAACTGATTTTATTTGCTTTCAATTTTTTTGTTCAGAAGTGCAGGTAAGTTTCTCACCAGCACACCCTTCACCCATCCGAACTTGACAAATCCTGCTTTGTTTTCCTCTTCCTTGCTGGCTGCTGTCTCCTCTCCAGCCGTGCTCTCTCCATTAGCCATTCTCTCCACTGAGCCAGTGCTCACAGCGATGTTCTGGAGAATCACACAGAAAACAAACACGGTTTTGTGCAAAGCAGAGGACACCTGGCTGCATAAGAGAGACACAGGAGAAAGGAATTCCAAAGAAGATCAGGTTTTACTGCCTCTGGAGTAGAGAGCAATATTCTGCTTACACCAGGCATCAGCAGGTGGGCTTGTTAACAGGGAGAAAAGATGAAAGAACCGCTTAAGCAGAGTAAATACTTTATTATCTGTACTTAAGTGTTTTTATTGTGAACTATTCCACATACATATTGTGTTGATATGTAAGTAGAGCATCTAAGATAGTGAGAGGCTCCTGGTTGGCCTCTGCATGCTCTTGCAACAATTTATGAATAACTCCAAGTGTAGAAGGAGGGATAATTGCTCAATAGTGAAAAGAGACTGAGCTGAGTGCTGCATGGTGAAGTTATGTGATGAACTCCAGTGTTTTCTGTTGGATAAAGTGCAAACATAACTGCAGCAGCAAATGGGTAACATATTCCTGAAAACAGTTAGAGAAATGCCAGTGAAATGTAGTAAATGAATAATCCTTTCTGTGTTTTAGCCACCTCTGGTGTAACCATAGTAGATAGGATTAGGAATTGCTGTATTTGTGGTGTAACCAGAATAATAGTCCAGAATTTTAGATTGTTCATATTAGGTTACAAATATAAATCTGTATTTTATCTCTTCAGCTCTTCTGCCCCAGAATCTTTGAGGCAATTTAGCACCATGATATGTTTTTTGTGGCTTGAATAGGAATTAGTCATGGTGCTGAGGTTTATGCTCTTTGTCATTGCTGCTTTTAATTTCTTTTTTTATCTTACTCAGAGCTCTCACTGGTTCTGGGAGCAGCTGGCATTAGGTTAGCTATTGCCAGATATTTTCTGGGTCCTCTGCAAAGGCCTTTAGGAAGGACCAAGCCCCTTGCCATAGTCTGGCAGAGTCAGGAGTGGGTAGCACTTCTGGAGAGGAATCAAGGTGCTTTTAAGGTTTGGAGGTTAATGAAGATATTTCCAGATTAACCAAGCAGGTCAAGGAGGAAAAGCATCTGTAATTCTGTGAAACATATGAGATTTTTCATCTTGATTGACTTTAAGGCTGTTTCTGTATTTTGTCCGTGAACTTAAAAATACCCAACACACAAACCCAAAACAGACATAAAGGCCAACTGAATATGCCTTTTACACTAATATCTGGACCTGCCCCTCATGGATGGAGGCTCTAGTCACGATGATGCAAGGCTGTAGAATGCC
Organism: Pseudopipra pipra; assembly: GCF_036250125.1. NCBI lineage: Eukaryota > Metazoa > Chordata > Aves > Passeriformes > Pipridae > Pseudopipra > Pseudopipra pipra. The sequence continues at coordinate 10,348,912 of NC_087560.1, read as the reverse complement.
TTTGACACAGTAAATCCAGGACTGTGCTCACAAATGAGAAATAAGTGGCTGGATAATACATTTCGATATGGACTAAACTTGGTGCCTACAGCCCTGTTGGCCCTAAGTGAAATGGGAATACAAGATCTGTTGAAAGCCTGTGACTTTGAGCTCCTGAGTTACTTAGATACTTTTGACAATTCTTACCCTGAAATAATAATGGCTGTGTTTGCTCAAAATATGGTAAATGATTAAAGTGAGTTAAGGAAGATCAGCAGAATAATATGAGGGGTTTTTGCTACAGTGGTTAGAATTTCAAAGACAAAAAAATTAAAAGGGTTTGGTCTTTGTACTTGAAACAAGTTGTTTCCTCTGTACTTTGAATTAATTTGTGCTCTCTGTGCCATTATCATAAATTATGGCCTTAAACCTTCCATAAATGCATTTTAAATTGGTGTGCTTTAGTGAATGATTGGTTATTTACCAAGCAGCTGTACCTGTGCTACTCATGCATTAAGGATGTGGAATAAAAGTGACAGAACATTTTGAAAAGCTACTAAAATAAAAAGTTAACTGCTTAAAAAAAAATAAAAAAGAACTAACCCAAACATTTTCCTTTCTTGTTTCAGAATGGTTTAGTCTTCATCTCTCCTGGGGCTAAAGATGATGAGCTCATCAAGTCTCCGTAACAAGTGTGGAGAATAGCCAAGAGGAAGAAAGGTTAGATTATTTCTTATGTAGGGTAAATATTAAGCCCAAGTAATTATCAGCAGCCATCAGCTGTGAAGTAGCACTTAGACTATTTTTCAGAGATTTAATTGGCGATTTGTGGCTTAATATGTGCAAAAACCTGACATGTCTTGCTAAAAGATGACACACATTTGACTCCAGCAGTGTGGAAACTAGATATTTGAAGTTCCTTTCAGCCTGCCTTACATTCTGACATTTGAAAAATTGCATATTAAAAAAAATATTAAATATTAATATTTATCTTCTGATGTGAAGCCCAGCATCAAAGCACAATGGGAATAGTTATGTGATGTTTAGCAATCTGAAGTCAAACATATGCCACTTCTTATCAGAATCTGGCAATGGGCTTGTGACAGTATAGTTGTCTTCAACAATCTGAGTTTCAAATTGGGGGTGAGGGGGGTGGGATTGCCTTGGGGTGTAGTGTGGTAAACCCAGATTTTAGTGTTAAAGTAAAATAGAGCATCCTCTTCAGAACTGCACCTCGGGCTATTGTGTAACCCTTGTACCTGCTCAATGGGGCATTTCATCCCCTCCTTGCTGGTGGCCAGAGCTCCTGCTGCAGGCAGGGGCTGCAGGCAGGGCCCCTGTCCAGCTGCTCATACATATCTTATCCTCCTGATAGGATATGTATCCTCCTTTTCATACCATCCTAATTCCCTTCCCTGCTAATCTGCTATTTAGTGACCTTGTGTTTGTTTATTCTTCAGAATAAGCTCTGCAGACCGAAGTGATTTGCCCAAGGTCACCAAGGGAGACCCAGGACAGCCAGGCACAGACTCCAGCCCTGCTAATGGTGCCTCGTTTGTTCCAGGGCTGTGGGCAGTGGCTCCCACACCAGGGCCACAACTCACATAAGGGCACAGCAGGTTGCCAGTGTAACAAAAATCCCATTACCTCTGACATTCACCTTCCTGTTTTGAAAGGCATAAGATTATCCTTCTGTAAGCTGAATACTGGAAAAAGTATGGAAATGGCCAAGCTAGATGATGCTCTTTTCTCTTCCCTAACAGTCCCAACCTGTGAAGCAATTCTCCCTTCATTTTATTCTGTGATATCATCTGCCTTCTTTTTAACCTTCTCTAAGTGAAAGCCTTAAAAAAACCTAAACAAAGTTATCTCATTTTGTTTAAAATATACAAACCTGTGAGAGATGCAGCAGTGAAAAACATGGAATTTTCTGTTTATGATCAAAACAGAAAATTCCTTAATATGCTTATGTTCAGTACCTTATCATTCAGCATTATGTTCAAGGCTAAGACACTATTTTACTCCTCTCTGGCCACTACTGAAGTAAATTATTTCTATAAGAGGAAGTTTTCTTCTGGGCATAGAAATGTGTTTAGTCTCTTGAGCAGCAGTTTGTACATCTGCAAACGAATACAGATACCAAATTCATATTTTTCCCTTTTATATCCACTTTGCATTCATCTTTGGAAATGTTTCTCCTTTCCATGTAAGCCATTTTACACAGGTCTGTGGAGACCTTAATTTAGGTAAGTTAGGCCAAGGCTAGGAAGCTGCCCTAATAAGATCCTAAAGAATTGGATCCTAATTTGCTAATGGCTATTTTTTTTCTTGATTTCATTATTTTATATTACCCTCCTTAGGACAGGTGAATCTGCAGAGAGTGGAAGTCTGAACAAGATCTGCGCCAGCATCCAAAAATCAGATGCTTGTCCAAATTAGTCAGACCTCAGAAGTATGTAAAACTGAGTGGAATGGGGATGAGAGCTTGTTTTCTCTCAAAATTTCTCATTTCACAATTGGCCAACACAGAAAAAAGACTGGGGATTTTTGCTGCATATTGGCACTTTTAGTCTCAGCTTAACTATAGCAATGATCTCTCTCCAGCCCTGCCCTGATAAGTGCACAATTAAGAACCTCAAAAAAGGTTTTTGATTCTGAAAGTAGCTATATCCTGTGTCTCTGCTTTTTACAGAGAACTTGATATTGTGGCTTAAGGGGGAAGATATGGCTTATGAAGTCAGTAGAGTAACGTGTTATTCCACTGTTTTGTAGTAGGTCTTTCAGTAGTTTAACTGTTTCAAAGTGTTTAATCTATTTTTTCTTGCCACAGAAGTTCTTATTACAGCTTTCCACGCTATTTGGTTTTTTTCCACATAGGGTAATCAACCCTTAAAATATCTAGATAGGTGACTAGACAGCAAAATTCACCCATCTGAGACACTAACACAGAAATTAGTGAAAATCTGGTATTTGAGACTTAATATTACCAACTTCTCAAATTCTTTCCAGTGGAAGTTTTCAACGTGCAAACCCCAGAGGATCATACCTGACAAATGTATATTCTTCTGCAAGTAGCCATGGGGGGTGACAAAAGTGAGGATTATCATGATAAAGGGCATGTTTTGGTATTTCATTATTCACTTACTGTGGTGTATATGTGGAAAAAGTGGAGCAAACAGTAAGAGTCTGCTAAGGGGAAGGTTTTTTTTCCCCCCACAAAATGCATATATATCAATAGTAAATGCCTACAGTGGGTCCACCAAAAATAGGTATCTCTGAAGGAGAGAGGAGAAACAGCTCTACAAAATCATTCAAAGGAAGGTTAGACAGTTGTATTCTGTTTTATAGTTCTCTCTGTAAGTGTATTTTACATGGATATAGCCCCATCTATTACATGAGCAAAGTCTAAACAGCTCTTCCATTGACAGATTAGGAGGAATTTAGCCAAATCATTCCTCCATAAATGCTTTCTATGTAGTCATTCAAGAAGCTCTTCAGATTCATTCCAAATTCATTGGAATAATGAGTGTGAAGGCCTAAATTCATTCACTGAATCAGCACCTGAAAACTCTTGTCTGCTATCCCTCTTCTGAGCAAACACTCTCAGCCTCAACACCCTTGTTCTGGATTCTTTTCTGCAGTTTGAATGGTTTGTTACAGCCATAAACAGAGAGTGCTTTGGATTTCTGATTGAGATTGCATTTGTTGCACATAATCTTTTTTATAACACTTATATTTGTTAATGAGTACAGCGGAGGAATCTGTCAAAATTAGTTATGCATTGATGTTAAATTCACGTTTAGAACAAGTGTGAATTGTGTACCCTGGTTAAATTATGAATTGACATTTATCATCTGTCATCCTAACTCTTACATGGAACAGAAGAGATTAGGTAGATCCATACTTTAGACAAGATTAAGCAATGTTTTTCTGTTAATCAAGTACCTTATGACCACCTTTTAATAAAAATCTTTGCTTTGATCAGGATACAGAGCAGCAAGCAGACTGCAGCTACCAGAGGAAATATGGTAATTACTTGTACTTTTTCTCTTGGGCAAGGTCCATGAATCTAAGGACTTTCTCATATTAATAAGCAGAATTAACAGTCTGGAAACAGAATAGAGAAAAATTGTATCTTTCCTTTTCACTTACCTTTGCCAGTTGTTCATGAATTTCTAATAAGCTTGGTCTGTTGAGCTTATTCCCACTGACGCTGCCAGTGTTTCTATAATAATCAATTTTGGGAACTGGGTCCATTGTGTTATGGCCAAAAGTTTGTAGATAATACATTTTAGTGTGAGTATCATAGGGATGTAAACTAGCTTCTGTTTTCTCTGCATTTTGAAGGAAATTATCATATAATTCTCTTTTTCCTGGTCTGTAACTGATTCTCAGTCTGTTCTGTGTTTCATCAGTAAAAGATGTTTCTTCATAATGTGGTGGGTCAGAGCCCACATCCTCTTGGGCTGTTTCGTTGTCGTCATGGCCTTCATTAATTATGTTAACTTGAAACCGATTTGCATTTGGATCCGAGAATACATTTGGTGCATTGTTCATGGACATCTTCAGGGATGCTGCAGGCTCAGGTCACTGAGCCCTTTACTCTTCTGTGGCTGCAGCCAGTTAGTAGCAGCTACAGCAAAGGGTTTACTGCTGTTTCATATGAAATCTTTACTCCTTGAGTAATGAAGTTCTGAGAATTTTCTCTTGAATGTCTAAGCAGGCTTCCTAATGTTGTCTGCTGTTTTTCTGCTATAAAAGATATAAATAAAACATTTCTGTTATTTTGCATGGTTAGATACATTTTCCACCATAAGCTCTCCCTGGCCTCACCAAGTATCCATAAAACTGTCATCCTATGACTTGTTGACTAAAAAAATATTTGAGTCAAAGACTGAGTTTGTGGAGATGTTTCCATCAGTGACGGACACACTTGACCCCTTAACCAAACCAGCAGTAGTTTGGTACAGGCCTGAGCGCTAAATGGGCCAAAAACTCCTCTGGTTTCAATCTGTTTTATGGAAACCCAGAAAGGAGCAGGGTGACACAGTGAGCATCCATGTACATGGAACATGACCATGCATTTAAAACGTGGAAAGCAGGGGACTGCCTCCTCTGTAACCTGCTGCTCACCAGGTCCCTTCCAGGAGAGTTGCTCCCTGCACGGTGCAGGCATTAAGTCTGTCTGAAGTACAGGATTTCCATTTGCCCTTGTTGAATGTCATGAGATTCCTGTTGTCCTGTTCCTCTATCTTGTTCTGGCTCCCTTGGAGTCACAGCCCACAGAAAAGTGGACATATAGCTGTATAATCTCCTTCCCACCTCCACTTCCCCACACAGACCCTCATCAAAGAAAACGAGTGAGCAAACAAAAACACCAAGAGAAGAAGGGGTATGTATGTTTAAGGCCTTTAGTGGGTTAAGTACCTTTTCAGCAATTTACAGTATGGCCCAGATGGCCCTTAAATGAGCTACTGAAATGATGGCAATCCATAAGTCTTGAAACATATTTCTAAGGAGATTAGAAAGTGTGGTTGTAGAGACCTGTATAATTCAGCAGGAGTCCGGGCCTGTTCAAAGGGACTAAACCAGAGCATTGCTTAGACATGAAAACTCTGCAAGTGATTTTAAAAGCAGAAAGTTTTAGAAACAAAATATGTCTTTTAAAGCAATATATGAACTGAAAATCTGGGTAAATAAGCCCATTACAGGCATTTTTTTTTTAAGTTTCATGCTTTCACAAGAGGTTGGACTAGATGACCTCCTGAGATTTTTTTCAATTTAAATTTCTCAATGATTTTGTGAGATGCATTTGGCCCCTTGGCACAGAAAGGTAAATACTGCCATCAATATTTATAGCTCAGCAATGTAAATTTTCTCTGAAATCACATATCAAAATTATAATTTGAAGAGCTGATAATAAAAAGTCCTCCATCTTCAGTATGAGATACACCTAAAGCGTATTTTCTCACTTCTTCCATAAGCTATAGATAATATTCTGCTGTCACCTCTCTGCTATGATACCACTTTTTAACCCCCTCATATTTATGTTGGTTTTCCTGCCTAATGTTTTGTAAGCCTCACAGCAATGTTACATTTATTTAGTTTATTTTACTTCTGCTGTCTCTGGATTATCAATAGTGTTATTATTATTACACATTTCTGATCATAGATAGTATTCTGCTTCCTTCAGCCTTTTAAAGTTGCAAGGAAGTGTTTCATCTGCAGGCACGAAGGAGCAAAAACAAATCTTCTGTCATTAAGGTCAGTGAAACTACATTTGTTTTCATCTCCCTGACTGAATGAAATCCCAATTCTTTGATGACAATTTGCTTTGATGACTTGTGCTACCAAGTAAAATGATTCTGTCATTTCACTGTCTTATTTCCATAATATTACTGTTTTGCTAGGAAAAGTAAAGTCTCTTACCTTTCTGCTGTTCTTGAAAATAATACTTTGGTTTTCACAATGTATTTCCAGAGGTCTCTCAACTGTTATTTGTCAATAATTTTGTGTTTAGCATTCTAGCATTACGCATAAATAATCAAGTTTACCTTATTAGGGTAATTTAACTTACCATTCAATCCTGTGTTTTTAGGGAAGGACAATCTGCCTCTTTTATTCATGCATATAGTCTATCCCTCTCTTTGAGGCATTACAGACTCTGCCTTATTGGCCAGATTTTTCTCCTGCTTAATACACTGAATAGACCATCCAATCCCTCTCTTTCAAAACATTTCTAGATGGTGATTTAGAGAGACATTCTAGCTTGTTACATATTAACCAGCAAATGTACCTATCCATTACAATTACTGACTTTATGGCATTGCAAAATTTCTAAGGGGGCCTGAAAATACTTTTGTTATCTCCATTTCCCTCCCAGCTATGCCAGATTCTATGCACAGATCATGTTCTCTCTGTTTTTCAGTTCTGCATATATAGTCATGTAGATAATGAGTTCAGGACAGGATCTGCTCGGTGCATTTTATGCAGAAGACATTCAGTGAAGTCAGTGGGATTGGTCATTGGGGGGGTCCCTTGTCCCACATGCAGTTTTGAACCATTTACTCCAGACCTCTTTTTAAGTTTTATTCTGTATATTTAAGGAAAACCTTTGAAAAATTATGTTCTCTGTATTCTTTCCAGGAAGGCTGACTTCCTTGTCTATTTGGGATGCAGAGAAGGGCAGGCAGGAAATGATGAAGCTTTGTAATCATAAGGGAACTTGATAATTGCTTCCAGCAATAGATTGGGTCAAGAACAAAAGTCATAAGACAATATTGGGGTCCTTCGGGTACGTTTGCTGTGTTTGTTGTGTAGTTTAAAGCTAACTGAGCTATATTTAACCCAGATAACTTAAGTACCTTCAGCACTCTAACCTGACAGCACAGAGCTCAGCTGTGCTGATTAGATGTACATAAAAAGAATGGCAGTGTCAGGTCTCTGCAGTGGATGATCCTATCCAGCAATAACAGATCACATGAATCATTGTACTGATATCTACCTTGGATTTTATGGTTAAATTAACTAGGATAAATGCAATATACTGAATCTCTGAAGGTCTGACATTTTTTTCTTATGTACAATCTGAAGCAGTACATATATATTCACAAAACTTTATGTTTTATAATTCAACTGGACTGGTGTAGATTGATGTTGGCTTTTCCTCTGTTATATTCTTCAGACAGGAGATTCATGTCCTTCCCCGTACAATCAAGTATTTCATGTTCCAAATGGCGCTTGAGGTCTGCTGTTCCACTCTCTGCCTCTGCCTAGTATATAGGGCAAAAGAAATAACGTATTTTTTCAGAATACATGAAAAAAGAAAACAGCTGCTGTAACTGATCTCCTTGTCTTAGCTCCTCGTTGCAAACAGAGCTGTTTAGCAAAAGTGACAGTGCCTAAAATTCTAATGCCAGCCTCCTCAAAAACTGAATTGAATTTCTGTCAAGTATTGTCACACTTGCTAAACAGCTGTGTATATGAGGGTGACCTTGAATATCCAGATTTGAGTCTCTGCTTTCACTGTTTCACTTCTGCTTTGATAGGCTCTCCCATGACCAGTTCTTCAGTGACAGTCCAGATCTGTACAAAGATCCAGAACACTGTACAAAGTTGCAGGAGCAGCAGAACCAGCTGTGGAGAGGGGCTGGAGAGTACAGAGCTCTGCAGTCAGCTCTGGACCCTTGTCCCTCTTGGGGACTAGGTACAAATGGGTAAGCAGCATGATTGTCTCTGCTTTGGCCTTGCCAAACTGGTGTAATTATTGCTGGGAGCTGTTAACCAGACAGTTTAAGTTCCAGTTTAAACTGAATCGACATTTGTAACCAAGTAGTAAAACATTGGCAATTGACCAATTCAGCTAGAGTTAGATTGGATATTTAACATTCAATTTTTCTCTTCCACTTAAAATTTTTAACAATGTGGTGATGTTGATTTGGAGTTCTGAGCAGGTAATATATTTTGCATGGCTGAATGTTTGTAGTATTAAAAACTTCCTTAATGATGTTTGTTTCCCTTCCACTAATTCTGCTTCAGTTTCTGTTGCTGTAGATTGGGAGATCTATCAAAAAAATACTCATGTGAGTTACAGTGTTTGCAAAGGACCACATCAAGTTTTCACAGAGAAGCAATGTACTTTCCTCATAACCAGTCAGTAGTAGAGCACCTGCTCTTCTTGGAAGGTGAGAGATGAGTTAGCAACGGATGTGATCTTTGGCTTTCCCATTAGTTTCGTAATATTGGTAGTATGTGGGCTAGCCCTTGCTCCTCTCACCTCAGCAACACAGACACACACCTCTTGCAGGCACCTCCTCAACATTTGTTGTCCTCCACTTTTGTATTCTCAGTGTACAAGCACAGACTACGACTTTCAGAAAATTGTGTCAGATGAGGAGGGGAGGGTGTTACCATTTAAACATGCACCATTCGTGAGCCTGTCTTTTGTGTTATTCATCTTTTTCTCCAGCATATCATGAGACACAGTAGAAATGAGATCCTTCTCTGAAGAAGCAGATATCATCTGACTCTTAAAATATTGGCCATCATCACTTTCTATTGAATTATTGTAGTATTTGTTTTCTGTTAACCATTTCTTACCTACCATTCCACTGTTTGGCAAGTAAAAGCAATGTGAAGCGCCTTTTGAGTTTGCAACAAATATTTATTTAACAAAATGGATGCCACCAACATATCTCCAAAATGCGGGGATGTATAACAAATGTAACAACAGTTGGTTTCCAAAATGAAATCAACATCAAATTTAAGGCAGGATATTCTGTGAGTTTTCATGCAAGAGCATATTCAAATGTTCCTTTATCCAACCCCTCAACTTCATCTTCCCATGTAGAAGAAGGCATACTACTGTAGGGGTCTAGCAAGATTTTGAAGCATCGGATAATTAGAAGTCCCAAGAAAACACACAAAATCCCCACAAAGGCAAAGCCAGTTTTTTGTTCTAGAGTCAGAGGGAAGGCAGACATTTCGTTGACACTCATGCTGGCTGAAGTGTTGCTGCAGTAATTACTGCTCATCATTGGGCATCACATCCTGGCGACTCTGTGGGGTTTTCACCTCTATTGCTTCTTTGCCTGCATAGAAAAGTCCAATCAGTGTGGTTAGGTCTAAATGGGATGCATGTATCTAAGCTGTAGTATATGAACATTTGGAAGTGAAAACCAGCTCGGATTTTAGCAGTGTCCTGTTGTTTTTTCACATTTAAATTAATATGAAAAAATTGCAACTTTTAGCCTCTACACACCATCCACTTACTGGCCTCTGTTATGAGACAGCAAACTCACAGTTTTCTGGCTTTCTGTCTCCTCAAAACAGGAATTTCAGCACATGGCTGTTGCAAATAGTATTTTGTCAGACTGGGCACAAATCTACAGATTCCGATTTGGCAATACTCACCGAGGTCTCCACCTGGAGAAGCCAGGTATGTTTTCTGAAATGGTTTTAAATCTCTATCCTTAAACTAGTTAAACTTGCATTGACCTCAAAGGCAATTTCAGCCAAATAATATGGATTTTGCCATCTGATTTAGATCACGAGTCTAAATAAATAGATCCAACTTATAAAATAAACCACTGTGTGTGTGTGCAATTTTAGTGAAGTCTTGGTCCCCAGTTTCAGAAAAAAAAATGCTGTGTATTTAAGCTTGTAAGAAAGTGAGCATATTGATAAAATTACCCCTTCACCTTTCTCTATACATGTCCACTCTTGTGTATGAGGAAAGATTGGTGGGAGAAGAGATAACAGAATTAAATTCCCTTTCCCTAAATCTTGCTCCCATTTTTTTCTTCTTCTTGGTCTTCACCTTAAATACATACATATCCTGCCATTTTTACAGGCATAGGAAACAGCAGGTCTGAAATCCCTCCTGATGTTGCTCAGGGGGCTGACCCTGATGTGTGTCCTATGGAGGGCAGGAGGCTCAGGCAACTCCACTCTGCCACTGCCACCAGGAGAGCTCTGCGCGTTTCCAGGCAGGTGAGACCTTTTATTTTTGCCTGTTTAAGGAGATCTTATGTATAGATTTTAATTGGGGGCGGGGATTGTTTTGCTTTATCTTAGGTTTTCTATCAGATATTAGAATCACATCTTTCTTTTGTACCTATAGACAGCAGGAGGTTTGGAAGGACTGGGACATCAAAAGCACCAAAGGACAAAGGCACTTTTATTCTGAGGTTAGAGCTTGAGGTTTCCTGCCTCTTGCTAACACCTATTTAACGAACATGCCTCAGGGAAAAACTCTTTTTGTTAACGGTTCAACCATCTTTTTCCCCAGGGAATTACCAGTATCCATTTATTTCCTGGCAGAGTAATTAGGCCACTCAGAGCTCTGTGCTGCCATGGCTACCCTGCTTCAGGTACCTGCACTGCTAAGCCAGGTTAAAGGGAGCTCTGGTGTCTGTGTACTGCAGTCATGGCTGAAAGTAGCCATACCCTACAATAAAAAAAAGCAAAAATAAGATTTGGCATTCCTGAGCAGACAGAAATGGACAGAACTTTTATCTTCTTTGGTGTCTCTTTTCTCACTTCAGAATTTGTGGGGGGTTTAACTAATTATCCTATAAAGAATAAAAATTTTAAAACAAAGGTTAAAAGGGCAAGACACAAGTCTTTTTCTTTTTGCAATAAACCTCAATGTAGTAGATGTTAAATATGTTTTCCTATTACTGTCTTTACATGTGTGCCAAAGCATAACAACCAATGTTCTGTTTATTCTATAGAGCTGTGTATGAGATCCTTCCTTGTTTTGAATTATATTCTGCTCTTTGGGTCACAGTGTTTTAATTCCTGTTAAGCTGGAGAAAAGATCCAGATATAGCCTATTGGAATTAGAAATAATGTCAACAACAAGCAATATTTATTTTCTGAAAATGTATCATAGGTAAAGCCCACCTGCTATATGGATTTTCATTGGGCATACTTCCAATTTTTCTATTAAGTTTGACCTTCTGCAGGGAAAAAAAAATCACAGAAAGTTCAATATCACAAATTTATGTCACAAATCAGTTGATTTGAACAAGAGCCAATCAAGGAAAAAAATTACTTTCCAGAAATCATAGGACACTGGGTTATAAAAATTAAATTTAAGGCTTATACTGGAAAATGATACCTAGCCACTACCTGGAAAAGCCAGACCCAAACCCCCCAGCTGCTACCTTGAAAGACATAGAGAAAAATCTTAGCAATAGGCTGGCTGTGGAGAACCCTGCATCTGAGCTGAGTCCAGACAAACATATTTGTGTTTGACATGACATTTCTTCACCATAGAGAGTCATTTTCTAAGAATATGACTTCCAGTCTTACTAATTTTGCAGGTTACACACTGGAATTAATGGGATTTGTTTGTACATTATGTGCTTGTCAGGAGACACTATGCAACAGATCTCTGTGCAAAGCTGGACTGATGCTGAAACATGGAAAAATATATCTTAGTCTTATCCAACAAAAGTTTGGCTGAAACAGCTGCCTGAAAACATCATGCATTTTGCTGGAGGGGGGGATTGGTTCTGGGAAACTCTAATGTGCAGATTTGTGTTCTTCTCTTCCTTGTCCTGAATTTCAGAAATTGTAATTGAAGCCTCCATGTTCACAGGAAATTTTGCTCTAATTATGTATCCCCAAAACTGTGGCAGCACGTCTGACCTTGCGTGCCTGTTTTATTGTTTCCACATTGTAGTGCTGCACACAGGTTTGATGTCCTCTCCCAGTCAGTCAGATACCCTGGCATTTGCTGCAGAGTATGTGTCAAGTCCTGAGTCAGAAGACTGAATGCTAACTAACATGGCCTGGATCCAAAAATCCTCAAAGATAGCCTCTAGAAAAGCGTGATGGGGACAGGCATTGTATCAGTTAGAATCTGCAGAGCCGTTTTGTGGGGGCTGGCCCCAGACTGAGCTCGACTTTTCTTTTCACAGGTGAAGACTCTACTCCTTGGAGTTGCCTGTATGAAAACACTGGCAAAAAAAAGGCTCCTTAACATCCTGCTGAGAAATAAAAGGCCACTGGAAGCCCTTCTGAGGTCAGAATGAACCATAAGAGTCCTAAAGAAAATAGGAATGAGGAAAACAGCTTAGCATATAGACCACTTAGCCAAGAAGAAGAGAGGTATAAGCTGGGGGTGCTGGCTACACCTGTGGGGGGATGGTGAAGGGGAACACCATGGGTACTAAGTATTGTGAGGCAGCTGGAAGAAAGATGTTGAAATTCTTATCCTAGAAGCATCACCAGCCCAACTCTGCCAATGTTTGGTGTTGATTGAAGACCCCAGCTCCAGTTCTTTGGTGGTTTGCGGTGACAGGGTGCCACTTTTCTCAGACCTAGCCTTTACTCGTATGTTTACAGAGAATCTGAGAAGATTAAGAAAGTAGCCAGAATAATCTTCCTTGTATTTTGGGTTTCAGTCCTTCTCTCAGAACTCCCTATAGGATTTGTTTTCTAATGGCTTGGTACTGGAAAGGAGTATCTTTACATGGTCTCAAGCTGGGAGCATTCATCCTCTTGGCATGATTAAACCTCAGTTGCCTGAAAACCCACTTCATAAACTGTAGTGTGCAACAAAATGGACCAAATCAGTGGCCATCTGTTCACCTCTTGGATGTCTGCAGCCCAGCTGCTGTTTCATGGATGTGGTCATTCTCAAAGTACTTCTAATAGCTTCAGTCCCAAGCTTGTGTTTGAGTAAGAACAAACCTAACTTGAAAACGTGGTGGTGTGGTTAGGGACATTTAAAGTTTTGGAAGCACCTCATTTGCACTTAACTATCTCTTTAGGGAAACTAAACTGTATTCCAGAAATGCTATCAGAAAAAATGGGCACAGGAGGTGATAGGATGAAAAGACTAACAATGGAGAAATCCTAATGAAATGGAAATTTGAATGAATATGGAATTCTCCAACGGGCCTGAGCTACCTGAGTTAATAACACATGGCCAGAAATGCTGCAAAAGCCGTGCTGTGACCACACAGCCAACCTGTCATGCTCATGTGCACACTGCATGCCTGTATTCTCTAAATTGCAGAGGAGAAGACTGTCTCTTCAGGGTTCTAAGAAAACATATAGGGAAGTGAAGGTAGGAAGGCCAGGGCATGGATGCCCAGCAAATGAAGGCATGGCTCACTGTTCTGCAAGGAGAGCAAAGCCCCACACAAGCAGGCAGTGTTTTTGCAGCATGGTAACTGGGTGCAAGCAACACTTTTCCACTTAAACAGTGTTCCCCTGCAAAGAAGCAGCAGCCGGGCAGTGACACCTCCATCCTTCCAACAAGCAATGAATTGCAGAAATGAGATTTTATCCTTAGCAAATACATCAGCCTGGAGTCTCCATTGGACAGGAGCTCTTGTGCTGTAAATTCACGTATGTAGTCTAGATTTCGATAATACAGTGATGCAGGAAAATAAAACGTTCATTAGCATCATCCTTAACTTGTGAACGTGGAAAAGTGTTGCCTGCTTCCCTGGGGGACGGACGCTGCGAGAGACCGAGCACCTGCAAAGCAATTGTTGCTGTAGGATTGCGCGCACAGCCTTCCCTTTCCCGGCCCCGCTATCCAGGGAGGGCAGATTTAGGCTCTGCCCCTGCCCCCTGCTCCCCCCGCCGCCCCGGGTCCCTCGGTTCCCCCCGCCCCGCTGGGCCGTGCGGGCCGGGCCGGGCGGCGCCGCAAGGTCAGAGCCCGCCGCCCGCCCGCCGGCCCCGCCGCGGTGCCGGCCAAGGTACCCACCCGTGTCCTCCGCGCCCGCGCTGCCCATGGTGGCGAAGCGCGGAGCTCCCGCGGCTCCGGGGCCGCCTCGCCGGCTGTCGAAAGGCCAGGTTGGAGTCCCGACGGCTCCGGGCACGGGGTAGTCCCGGGCGGCGGGGGGGCAGCTCGCCCTTGCTCCCCTCGCCGCCCGGCGATGCGACCCCGCCGAGGGATGCTCAAAGTGCCCTAATTAAAAAATTAAACACGGCTGCTGCTGCTACCGCCTCCTCCTCCACCTCCCCGCCCGCCCCCTTCCATCGCAATTCAGCCGCGCTCCTCTCCGGCCCCCCTTTGCACGGATTAGACCGAGGAGCGTGGAAACTTCCTGCAAAACACTACGTGCGGTGCATCGGTAAGGGCCGGGCCGGGGCCGCTGCGGAGCGGGCGGGAGCAGCGCTCCCTCCTCCGCTCCGCTCCCGCCGCCCAGGCCGGGACTGAGTGTCCCCGCAGCGATGGGGACCGGGCTGCGGTACCTCCCGGGCCGGGAGCGCCGGTACCGGGCGAGCAGCGCAGCCCCGCCGCCGGCGCGGAGCGGGACCTGTGGAGCCGCGCTGGGTGCGGCGGGGCCGCTCTGCTGCCCTGGAACTGCGGGCAGGGGCTGACACACTGATCTGAGCGGGGCGTGGGGACCTGAAAGCCTCTTAGGGCTGCGCCCGCAGAGTGGACTCGGGTCCTCCCGATAGCTCCAATAGTAATAACGATTAAAGCCTAAGCCTCGCTTTATATCCTTTCATTAGCTGCGTTTAGTTGATGGTGGTTGTATATTAGAGAGGCTTCCATTTGCCACAACAGAAGGTGTTTAAGGTGGATTAGGAAAGAAGATTCATTTTCCCAAAGCTGGATCTGTATTTATTGCATTAATAAATGGCAAATCTGTTTTAAAGGATAGTGATTCCATTTTTGTACACCATCCTGCAGGGATGCACATCGGTCAGTGGAACAGGACTGTATCACTCTGATATACATCATGAGACTTTTGAGACTACTGCAGACCTGCTAGCAGAATTGTTGTGCAGAAAATAATTTTAAAACTCCTCATGTTTCTCACTACATGCAATAACTCTAGGATAGGTTAAACCTTCTTCCTGATACGATCTGGGAAAAAAAGGGGTTGCGTTGCCTGCCATTTTACTGCCTGATTCCTCTGTCGTATCAGCAGTGGACTTCTAAGCATTGGATAGAGTCAAAATACAGATTTCTCCTGCTAGTAGAACTAATGGTTAAACTGATGGGTAACTATGTACTTGCTAATGGTTATTAGTCTGATCTTCTAATGTTGCAGCACCCGTCATGTGGTAAATAATCTCTGTTGCTGAAATTGTAAGTCAAGCTAATTTTTGAAGTGCCTTTCATATTTGAAGATCCATGAAGACTTTATAAATAGATAGTTTTAAATAGTATAAGAATGTGCTTTCAGATTATGTATATAAAGAGCCTCTACTGTTCCTAAGGAGCTCTAGTTTTCTTTTTTAGCCCTGTCCCTGATCTACTTGAGGGCCCCATGAAGGTCTCACTAGATGGAAACAGCTATGGTTTGGGATTTTGGGAGTATCAAACACAAGGTCTGAGAATTTCATGGTACCCCCTTCAACCTGGCACAATTGTTAAGGGAGAGTAACATAAATCCAGGCTTTTCCAATAATTGTTGAGCATTGCTATACTTGGAGAACTTTACTGGAAGTAGGTCTTGGGAGTAGCCAGGATGAATATGTCTGCTCTCTCTGGGAATGAGGGACAACATTGACAGTAGAAACAAATAATTTTGAGCGGATGTGTCTTGTCTCTTCTGTTATAATTCGGGCATTGACGCTGGGCCTTTCACTACCATTTTTCCTGGGAAAAGTTTACTTGTGGGATCTTACTCCTTATAGGTGTAATATTATCCTTTTGTTTTGTTATTCTTGTAGGATTAAATGTTGAGATTTTTTTTTTAACACTGAAATAATTACCCGTCTTGTACTATGACATGGCAGAGGCTGCTGAAATCGTGTAATTAGTTCTAGGAATCTGATACTCATGTTCTATTTTAAAGACTTTTCTTTTGATTTTATGTATTGGAGATCCACTTTTCATGGAAATAAAACTGGAAAAGAAACTGGCAGCCAGCACCAGGGAATGAATCTCCCTCTTCAGCTACCAGTTGTCAGCAAAGTAGCACTGTTTTTCTGTTCAGTGTACGTGACCCATCCTGGGTACATAGACAAAGGGAGCGTTCACTACTCTTCATTTTCCATTTCTTTATCAGGCTCCATCTTTTTTGTATTCACCAGAACAATAACTATCACTTCCATCTGACTTCAATCATATTTGCTGTTAATTTGATCCTTGTTTAGGGAGTTGTATTTCCTCAAAGGAGAGCCCTTGATCAGACATAGAGATTTTATAATCATCTGGTAATTTGTTACTTTGATCTTGCAAATTCAACTGGCCTAATTTAAGGTTGGGCAAGTGGGTGCCAATGAGGGAGAAGCAATAAGGAACTCTTAGAGCTGTTAGCCGGTTAATACTTTTGATGTTTAAGGATCACTTGAGTGGTGTAGGTGTTAAGAAAATATAACTCCTTTGAGGGACAACTAACTCCACTGTAACTTGCTTTTCAGTTTAGCTTTAAAGAGCTCTTTGAGTGTTCCTTCCCAAGCAAACTCTCCCTTCAGTTGCTAGAAATTTTAAATGGGCTGAAGTGGGCAGAGTCAGTGAATAATATAGTGCACAGAAAAAACAGATCAAGTTGAAGCTCCGCTCCTAAGCAAATTTAAGCAAGTTTTTGAGAATATGTATAATTAAAAAGCAATAGTAAGTAGGGGATATAAAAGCAATAATAGAGGGGCACAGCGGAAGTATGTGAGGATTATATATTAATTTATGTATTGATCACAGTAACAAGTGGGAATTATCTTAAGTAATTTAATTCAGGGTATTTAACATTTGTTCTACTATGGGGTTTTTTCTGTAATATTTAAAGAGCTGAATCTCTCTTTGTGCTTGGCTAAAGGCCATGCTTTTACTAGGTACTGACTTCACCAGAGACATAAATGAATCTACAGCCCTGTGAGTCTGTAGGGTACTCCTTTGATGACTGCCAAGAATGAGGCAGAAAAACAAGTCCTACAAAGCAGTCTCCCCATGTTAAATGTCTGAGTAGGCCCACTCTTCAAATAGGAAAAGTGTAGGGATTCAGAAACTGAAGAAGGTTGAAAATCACCACTTTGAAATCCAACCAGTGTTAGTGTGGGCAAAGGTGGAAGGGGGAATACATACAGTGAAAATCAACAGTGCCACCTTGTGTGGGTGGGACAAGAGAGTTCGGCCATGAGGAGGGCAAATGGCCCCAGGTGTGTCGCCAGCTTCTTCACCCTGGGATTGGGGCAAGCCCCTGGTCAACTAGGGAGAGGGCAAAGGGAAGGATGGGTTCTTCTTAGATCTGCAGGAGGTAGGTGTTTACTGCCTCGCTGTGAAAAGCGGAGCTGGTGGGTATGTAAGGGGCACTCAGCCTGACAGGGTGGAAGGAAGGACATGTTGTGGAAGGAAGGACCAAAGCACAAGCAGATTGCTTAGTTTTTTTCTTTTGTAACTTCAGCAGCTAGAATAATGTCTGAGGGAAGAGAGAGTAATGTGAGTTGTTTTAATATAGGACCAGTAAAAGTGCTACCAAAAATCTGGTGTTATGCAGCCTTTTAGGGGTAAAAACCAGGTGATTAAGATTTAGACTCTTAAGCTGTGGGCAAGGGTTGCATTACACCAAAAAAAATTTTATGAGACTTAGGAGGATGTAAGCCTTCCATGAGGGACAAAGAAGTTAGACCCCTGCAGATCAAGTAGATCAGGTCTCCTCTGTGACTGATCCCACGTTGTTTCTTAGACTAGGAAGATAATGTTTAATTGCAAAGAGAGCATTTGGGAAAGATTGTTTTACTCCAGGTGCATTTTAAGTATGCAAAAAAAGGGTGCCAGTTGCAGAGTAGGGTTAATTTAATTTTTTTTTTAGCAAAAAATAAAGCAGTGTAGGTTGGTTGCATCCTTAGGCAATGCAGACTGGTCTGGAACTACTTGTGTCTGTGCAAAAAGGAATCTTTAAATAAGCTACAAAAGTCAAATGATTCACAAAGTGAATCTGTTGTTAAAGCAACCCTTCTCCAGCTGTACTCAGGGCTTCTTGGAGAGGGGATAGGGTCTGGAAAATGCTAAGCACATTTAGGAGCCACAAAACAAGAAAAATTATGTATGACATATTTACCATACAGGCATCATATAGGTGAGAACAATGTCTGCTTGAAAACAGTAATTTACAAAAAAAAAAGTCATATGGATTTAAGACCTATGAAGCTCAGAAGTCCCATTTTCTGAAGTTCCATACAAACTGACTTTCAGGAACATAAAATAGTTTTAAAAGTTTCACCTGATGAAAGTGTTGATGAACTGCTTTTGATCATGACTTAACTGGAAATAAAATTAAAACCAACATTGAGATAAACCACAGACCAATTAAAATGGTCCTTTCTAAAAGGATGCTATATATTTGTTCATTAGCAAGTTGAAAGCAATGTGTTCTTTGTCATTGAGGACTTGAATTTACTAACAGACTGGAGTTACTGTTTTGAAAAGAATGGTGATACTTAGAACACATGTAATTATTTTAGCTCTGTAACTACTACTCGTACAAGAGACTTCCAAGAGTAGTTCCTTTACAGTTGCTTATATTTACATATATATGCAAGAACATTAATAATATTCCATTTTCCTCAACTCCATGTGTGAATCAGTGCTGTCAACTCTCTGCTTGCCAAGAATAAACAGCCATTATGCCATACACCCTCCCTACAACTGAGAGACACTGTTTACATGAGTGGATGATGAGAGGAATTTGTTAGGACAGCAGACCAAGAACACTTGTAGCAGTGTTGTACTAAATGAGGGATATCCTTGTAGCAGGAACATTCCTCAGAAACCTCGTCTGTCTCCTGCAAGGACATGAACAAAAGTGGAAGTGATGTTGAAAACCCATATATCAAATGATAATTTTAAAATATTCCCAGGAGAGATCAGTAGTGTGTAACAAAGGAGACTTTCTCAGCACAAATACAGGCATGGAAAGACAATGGTTTTCCTTTTTTTTCACTTACTATGCTAAGTAGTTTTTTAATTTTATTTTTATTTCAATCATTTCATATTCAGAAGTCTTCCTAGGAAAAAGCTTAAACATTTTTCAATACACTTTTGTAGACCAAAGAAATCCCACTTTTTAATCCCAGTTTACCCCTTGTCAGGTCTCTAACAGCTCTTTGTGGTATTGTTCTCCCAATTTTGTTATTATTCTTTGAAGACAGAAATACTGAGTGATTATGTGTGAGACTTGTAGAAAAGGAGGCAAGACTCCCATAAAAATTCTAACACAGGCCACGGACCTAAACAGGATGCTGTAAATTGGAGTTGGGGTGCAAGGGGGACAGGGCAAAGCTGGTATCACTCCTCCAGGCTTCAAGCTAAACTATGCCCTGGTGCAGCTCTGATACAAAACACCTCTTCATCTCTGGATGTGTATGGATTGTACAGTTCTGAATATTTATTGCAAAACACTTTGTGTGACACCTGAGTTTACTGTGGGTGTGCTGGGCCGTGGTGGGTTGACCTTGGCTGTGCCCACCAATCCGCTCTACCACTCTTCCCCTCAGCAGGATGGGGTTACAGAAAATAAGATGGAAAAAAACTCATGGATCAAGATAAAAGCAATTGAATAAAGCAAAGGCTGCATGTGGAAGCAGAGGAAAACAGAAGATTTATTCTGTGCTTTCTGTCAGCAGGCAATGTCCAGCCACTTCCTGGGAAGCGGAGCTTCAGTACACACAGCAGTTGCTCCAGAGGACAAATGTCATAATGAATGGCCCCTATTCCCCCTCCTTTTTCTTGACTTTTCTTCCTGAGCAGATGTCATACAGTATGGAATATCTCTTTGGTTAGTTTGGGTCAGCTGTCCTGGCTATATCTCCTCCCAAAATCTTACCCACCCTCAGCCTGCTGGTGAGGCGGGAATGTTGGAGATATAGCCATGATGTATCCCAGCAAACACTGATTTGTTACACCTTTCCAGCTACCAATACAGAGCACAGCATGGGCTGCTGTGGGGAAAACTAACTCCATCTCAGGCATACCCATTGGCCCAAAAGGTACACAAACTTGAGGAGGTAGCAGCTGAAATAGCCAGTAAGTTAGTTGGAACAAGTAGGCAAACTGTGTATAAGAACCTCAATAATTCTTCCTGTTACTAACATCCATGGGCCTGTTGGCATAGGAATTATGTCAGCTGCTTCATGCTATAATACTGGGTTAGGGAGTATAGGATTCCAACACTTGAGATGCTTTGTACAAAGCACAATTGAACAGAGGTCTGGTACCAGGGTTTAGTAACCTGAACATGGGAATTACTGCCCTTCATCCTGTAGTAGTGAGAGCTGTAAAATGTAATGACAGCAATAGCAAGTAAACATTAACTGTTTCAGTGATGATTGTTATCGCAAATACCAAGATACTTATTTAATTATGGTTAATGTGTGAACAGAATTACATGTCTTATCAGACCCCTGGACATGCCTTTCTACCTTCATCTGGGATGTAGTTTATTGAGGTATTTCTTAGTATCTTTGAGCTTTCTCAGAAATCTCAGATGTTACCTGCTGTGACAGTCATGAGGACAGGCAAAAGAAAGTGCCAGCAGCTCATAAGGAGTTTATTTCCAAAACCCACATTAGTCCAGGTCAGTGGGTCAGAAACCAGAAGCCACTGATCTAAATTCATTGCAGAGGATTGAATGGCTTTCCTTATATAATAGATGTTTATATACTATTTGGAAATACCCTTTGGAAATGCTTTTGTACTCATGGTTAGTGAAATGATTAAACATTGTCCAAATGATTAATGTTTTTACTTCTTCTAGAAATATTGCTTAAAACCTATTGTTTTCCCCAAGAGACAACTGGAATTGAAGAAGCCAAAGGAATTTCAGAAGAATATATTGCAGATTCTACCTCATAAGTAAATGAATGTCTTAGAGGACGAATGCTAGAGAATGCAAGATGTTTAGTACTGTGTGTGTGGTACAGACCTATGTGATTTTAAAGTTTTATAGTAGAATTACAGCTATTCATATTTAATTGGTTTTTATAGGATAGATATAATTATATAAATATAATATATAAATATATAAATTGTTTTTTATAAGAATAGAACAAATTGCCATCGAGAAGCTTCCAATGCTCCAACTAAAACTGAATGAGTGAGGTGACTGTCCCACTCTGCTCTGCACTGGTGTGGCCTCACCTTGAATATTGTGTGCAGTTTTGGCACCACAATATGAAAAAGACATTAAGCTATTAAGTGATGAGAGAGCATCCAAAGGAGGGCAGGGAGGATGGTGAAGGGTTTGGAGGGGAACGGCCTGAAGCTGAGTCAGGGAAGGTTTAGACTGGATATCAGGCTCATCCCCCTCTGCTCACACTGGAGACACCACACTGTGAATCCTGTGTCAGTTTTGGGCCCATCATGACAAGACAGACATTGAGGTGCTGGAGTGTGTCCAAAAAAGTGCAACAAAGCTGGTCAAGGGTCTGGAGCATAAGTCTTGTGAGGAGCAGCTGAGGGAGACGGGGGTCTTCAGCCTGGAGAAAAGGAGGCCCCGGGGGACCTTATCCCTCTCTACAACTCTCTGAAATGACGTTGGAGCCAGGTGAGAGTTGGTCTCTTTTCTCAAGAAACAAGTGGTAGGATGATAGGAAATGGCCTCGAGTTGCACCGGGGGGGTTTAGATTGAATATTAGGAAAAATTTCTTCATGGAAAGGTTGCCAAGCACTGGAACACACTGCCCAGGGAAGTGGCGGAGTCACCATCCCTGAAGGGATTTAAAAGACGTGCAGATGTGGCACTCGGGGACATGGTTTAGCGATGTGCTTGGCCGTGCTGTGTTAATGTGTGGACTCGATGACCCCAGTGATTGTGTCTGTGATTCTGTGACTCAGCGGAGGTCCCTGACGCGACGCGCCCGCCCCACGGCGGCCATGGCGGCCGGGGCTGGGTCTCCATGGCAACGCTCAAAGCCTCGGCGCGCGCGTCCCGGCCGCTCCCCTCCCCCGGCCGCGCGCGCCGCTCTCGCGAGACTGGCCGTGGCGGCGGCGAGGCCGAGGCGCTCGGGGCCCGTTTCAAACCGGCGGTCGCGGGGCCGCGGCCCGGCACGAGATGGCGGAGAGCGACAGGGTCGAGGCGGCCGCGCCGCGCAGGGCCGAGGAGGCGGCCGGGCAGCAGCCCCCGCAGCCGCAGCAGCAACAGCCGCCGCCGCAGCAGCAGCCGCAGCAACAGCCGCCGCAGGATGAGGAGGCGGCGGCGGCCGCGGCGCCCGGGAGCGGCGCGGGCAGCGCTAATGGCGTCAAAATGTGTGTGAGGGCAGCGCGGGGCAGGGCCGGGCGGGCGGCGGGGGCAGCGCGGGCGGGGGGAGGCAGCCGGACCCCCCCGTGCTCCGGGCTCCTTCCCCGCGGGGCTGGGGCACCGCCGGGGCTGGGGGCCCTTCCCGGCCCGGGGAGCGCGGGGAGGCCGCGGGCTGGGCACGGGCACGGGGGGGCGGCGGCGCTCGGGCAGCGGCCGCGGGGGCTGGGCCTTGTGGGGCCTCCCCGGCGGGCAGCGCTGCAGGACCCGTTTCCAGGGGTGTCCGCATCGTTTCTGGTGCCGGTCACGTTTCCACTTGTGGCCGGAGCGGTGTGTTCTGTGGAGCCCTTGAACTACTCTTTGTTTACGTGAGGGTGGTAAGGCAGCCCTGTAGTGATTTATTTTCTAGAGACAAAAACCACACATGCGTGCACGAAGTTTGCTTGTAAATTGTAACATTTTTATACATGGAGTATGCAGATCCTTGTCTAAAAGGAACATAGTATAAGGGAGCTGGAACTACCAGCTCTCTAGAACAATACGATGAATAAATTTTTTTTGTGAGCGGTTGCTCTTGATGTTAGGCTTTGAGGGTTGTCACTCTTTACATGAACTAGGTTTTGGCCTCAGATCGTTGGAATTTCCATATCTCGTTTAATCTCATTCAAACCTTGGAGGGAAAATGGATTTGTAGTAGACTTACTGTTGCAGTACATCAAAGCTGTTGAGGTCTGTTAAGTTTTGACATGTTCCAAGCAGCCCAGCTCTGATGCTGTTGTGTTTAAAAAATGCATAAGGGACCAACTTCAATATCAAGCTGGAGGAATAAAGGCATATTTCATGCCTTTACTTGGCGCCCTGTGAAATTTAGTTTAGTTTACAAGTTATAAATTTCACATTACTATAAAACCAAAGTTGTGGTTTTGCTTTTTTCCCTCCTGAATCTGGCCCTCAGCTTCCAAACTACACAGATTAGAACTGAATTTCCACAGGAAGATTGTCACCCTTTTGCTCCTTTTAGGTGTATAATTTTATTGCTCTTTTGGGGTTGCTGCTGTTGAAGTAATGACTTAATTTCTCTGTATACCTCCTGTCAGCAATGTCTTCGTTTCCCTCCAAAACCTCACAAGCAAATGAAAAATCCTGGTCATTCCATGTAGTAGAAATCACAACTGGAAGTGTGAAAGTAATGCAGAGTTCTTGGTGACAGAGATACAAATCTTGTTCTTTCAAATACAGTTTCTAGTCTTCCCCAAAACATGTAGGAAGGATGAAGGTGTCAGTGGGCAGGTGAAATGTATTACTTAAAAAAATAAATGAGTAACCTGGTTTGATTAGCACTCATGAAATTGGAAAGGAATCCTGGTCTCAACATGCACACTTCCATAAATTTATTGTACTGAGCAGTGGGAACTGTTCCACACAACAAAGCTGTGCTTTGGAATCACATGTTGTGAACTTCTTGCATTTCTATCTCGACTGATCTTACTGTGGACACCTGTGAGCAGAGAAGTAGAAGTTTGGTTTTAAAAGAGCAGCTTTTAGGGCTTTCATGTTGGTGTATCTTGTGGTTATTATTTTTTAGGCTGCTAGTTTTGTTTGTGGAAACCTTGTCTTTTGTTTCCAAAACTTTATGGAAAGTTCAAAAGCTTTTTTTTTTTTTCCAATTGCTAATCGATGAGGACATGCTTTTTTTTTTAAAAAAGAAATAATTGTAGGGGTTTTTTTCCAATACTGGAAATTTGCTCGTGATTACAAAGGCAAATATTAATTAAATCTATAAAATGTGTAGCTCATACAAAAGGTGAAGACTAGAAATTACTATTGTTTTTCCCTCGAGAAAATGTCAAGTCATAAATTCTGAGGCTGTCTTTTCTGTGGTCTGTAGGTGACTAATGTGACATTACTTTGAATGTATTATTTGATTGAAATTATTTTTAATATTCAAGGAGGAGGGTAAGAACTATAAAAGGATCTCTGCCTCCAGCTTGTTCACTGGCCTGTGTTGATCTTGGCAGATGAGTTTTGCAAGAAGAATCGTTTCTTTAATTAATCCTCTATTTTCAGGAGACTGGCTGTGATCCCCAGACTAAGTGAAGTGTCATCTTGTTTCCCAGATTTTGGAGTTTATGCCAGACTTGTATCCTCTTTGCTCTCTACTGATTTGTACAGCCAGGTCTTGCAGAGCCTGTGGATTCCCTATTTGGAGACCTGTCTGTTCCTGTGCACTGCACTGAGCACCAAGGGGCTGTTTCATAATCCTTTAAGCAGGAAAGAGCTTAAAGGGCTAAAGAGAATCCATTGCTCTAATCCTAAAACTTAAGGAAGAACTCGGATTTTTGCTAGGAGCTTCATGGGACAGGAGTTTTGCATTTGCAAATGGAACTGGATTGGAAGGAACTGCTCTGACTGGAAAACCTGACACTCTGCTCTTTCCCTCTCCTCTCCCTCTGGCTCTCTCCAGTTCCTGCATTGTTCCCTCCATTTCACTTCATTACCCAGCCACACAAGAATTATGTTGTCACAGGGGCAGGATGGTGTGGAGGAGGGATGATGCAGAGGGAAACTGGAGGATGCTTGAACCAGATAACATGTCATTGACTTGAAACGTTTTAAATTTTACAAATACTTGGCCCAGAGGAGTGTCCAGGCATTTCCCAGTTGCTAATCTTCTCTTAATCCACTGGTAAACACAAGGACTGTGAAGTTCATATTGGATGAGTATTTCAGAATTGGGGAAAAAGTCGTGGGAGGAATATGGATGTGTTTGAATTTCTTCCTCCCTGGAATGTGGCCAAGCTTGAGCAGATAATACATGAAAGGCTGGCTACTTGCATGTGCTTTTGAGTGCAAGATTTCCACTTATTGTTTGGTTAACTTTGCAGAGAGCTGAAAATACTCATCTCAGTTAATCCAAAATCAGTGATCTTACCATATGTTGTGGTTGTAAAACTGAAATGCTTGTTTTGGCTAATTTTCCACCAGCGACCTTCCAAAGTATCAAAATGAGATAAAAACTAAGCCTTCTGAAATGTGGGAAATAAAGTAAAGGCAGTGATGTAATATAAGGAGGGTTCACAATCAGTTACTTCTGTCATTTCTGTAGGACATCACCTTCTAATTGTTCCAACTCAAGTGGATAGTGCTAGCTTTTTAAATAAATGTTTGTGTAAAAGTACTTTTTAAGCTTCTCTTAGTTAACTAAGTAGACAGTGATGTGGGTCTCTAAGTAGCATCTGTTTAGTGGGTCACATTTGTGTGGCTTTATTCAGTGGATTCTTTTAGTGCAGCAGTTCTCCTAATTTAAAGTAACAATTCAGGCACCTTGAGCCTCTGGTAGCAGATTAAATCAGCTCGGGATAGTAACAATGTCAAGAGTGCCACAGAGTTCTGATATTTAATCCAATTCTGGTCAAAGTGTATTGTTTCATTGAACTTGAGATTGGGCTGCTTTAAAAGAGAAGCAGCAAATTTTCTACTAAAAAATTTTAAAAGAGGAGCAGCTACTATTGGTAAACTTTTGAAAGACCGAGGCCAGAAGTCTATTTTGTTGTTTCTGGTGGATAATATCTGGTAACTTAATTAGTCTCAGGTGCATATCATGTCTTAATACAGCTATTCCCCATGCATTTAGCAAGTTTTCAAATTCTAGTAGTGCTAAGCAGTGAGACTGAAAAAGTAATTGTGGTTCTTAGTTGAATTTTAATTTCTGTCTGAAATCAATCTGGCACAAATTGTGAATAAAAATTCTTTATATGGTAGATAAAATACAATTTGATTTACAAATTGAGTTGATTTTGATATATTATTATTTCATTGAATAAAGCATACTGAGCTGCTTTGTAACTTAGACCGTTTCAACTCTCACTTTTGGGGCGAATATTGTGTAACTTGGCTAAATGTGATGTGAAGCTGGTGGAAGCACCAAAGCATGGGTGCTAAGAGCTGATTTTTCAACTGAGTCATTCTGTTTTGGTATTTGTAGTAGTCTATAGCACTGTGTTTGTGAATCTTGACAGACATGATGCGCTGGAACAGGTTGTCCAGAGAAGTTGTGGATGCCCCATCCTGGAAGTGTTCAAGGCTGGATGGGGCTCTGAGCAGCCTGAGCAGTGAGAGATGTCCCTGCCCATGGCAGGGGGTTGGAACGAGATGATCTTTAAAGTGCCTTCTAACCCAAACCATTCACAGATTCTTTGATTCTGTGAAATGGAATGTAACTGAAATAGCAAGATGTCCTTTCTTTACTTGATATTGTAACGTTATTTTTTTTGTTCTAGATAAAACCATGTATTTTGGAATTACGCTTGTAATGTGAATTTATTTTTCTTAACTTGAAAAGCAACATTTAACATCCTGGAAGTTACAATAGCATAGGAGATAGGCAGATACATAGATATATATGGATATATAGAGATAGGTAGATACACACACACACACACACACATATATATATATATACACACACATATATATAGGAGCTATGATGGTCTAATGATCCAACACAAGACTAATTGTGTTTTTGTTTGGATTTTTGTTTGTTTTTTTTAAATGTAGGGAAAATGATGAGACAGCAAAAGAGGGGAAAGCACCTGTGAAAGAGAAGTACGTTGCAAAAGCGAAGGCAATCCCTTCTCTTGGAAACAAGAATAGATTCCAGCCCTATTCCAAGGAGAAGAATGCAGGCTCTGGAGACAAGAAGGCTGTTAATCGTAATAGAGTTTTTATTAGCAACATCCCGTATGACATGAAATGGCAAGCTATTAAAGATCTTATGAGAGAGAAAGGTAACTTATTCCTTATAATACACTTCACACAGAAAGGGATAGGACTCAAATGCAGTGTATGTGTCCTTTGAGCCACACAGATTTGATTTGCCTTTTTTTGTTTTGGCCTTTACTTGGTACATCTATCTCCCTTCCCCCTCTTTCATCCGAGACAATTGCATTGCAGGGTAGGATGGGTAAATGAAGTGCTCACAACCTTCTGCCATTCTGGTGTGACAGTAGAGAGTATATGCATGACCTCATGACTTCCTAAAGAGATTGTGTTTCGTCTAGTTGTAGTTTCTGTAGTTTTTCTTTTTTTCTTCGAGGGCTATTGTATTTAAGCAACACATTAAGTGTGTTAACATGAATAATAAGGGATGTCTTTCAAAAGTTGTTTTGTATTTCTTTGGTGGAATCTGGCTGTGGCATTAACTTTGTCTGCATTGTCACTACTGCCATGACTGTTTGTCTGGAGATTTGTATTAAAAGCTTGTTACTATTGTTGAAGTTCTGATAGAGAAATCTTACTGCCCCCAAAATTTTGTTTTAAGTTTGGGGTAAAATAATGATAATATACGGATTTTGTAAAAAGTTAGTTCTGTGTTTTCCTTGAAAAATTGATTCTTCAAAAGTAATGCAAAGCACACTTGGCTTTTAGGCTGTGAAAAATGCCAGTACCCCTTCTGTAACTGCTGGTTTATCTGTTGTAAGGTGACGTGACTATTTGATTGGTTTATTCACTGAAACTTCCTACTTTAGAAAGTGAGTCGCTTGCTGTGAAATATTTGATGTGTAAATTTGGTTATTATTGAAGGCAAACTTATGATTGAAGATATTCAGGTAGAAAGTCACCTTAAAACAGGTGTTGTGAGTAGGATGATAAATGTAACACTTTCCAGTGAACGTTGACGTTTCATTTGTTAGGTTAAGGGACTCTATATCTGAATTTGTTCACCAACTATATCATACTGGCCAAAATATGATCTGTAGTATGAATTAGGTTAAATATAGTTGTTTGTTTTTAGCTTTTGAGAATGTGGCTGCTGCATATTTCTGAAAATTAGCTAAATTACATAGCCATTGACAGGAGGTATGTTGGTCTGGTTTTGATTGTTGGTGAATAATAGGTGATTCTCTGTAGACTTGTGCACAGGGGCACAGTAAAGAAAGATACTGGTGTTTAAATGCATTGTCTCTTGGTATTTTCCCTTTGTATGTCTTATGTAGTTGGTGAGGTTACATACGTGGAGCTGTTTAAGGATGCTGAAGGAAAATCAAGGGTAAGTGCCGTGGGCAACAATCTGCTAGAGGTTTAAAAGTTCCTCAGCAGTTTTATTTTTGTATAATACCTGTACCAGTTATTGGAAAGTAAGTTTCATTTTTACACTGATTTTCATTAAGGTAGCCTTGAGGATTCTGTATTAGAAGTAGTCTGACACTTTCATGCAACTCACACTAGCTGGCTGTAAAGGACAAAGTACTTCTGTAAATGTTAACAAATGGCATTTACTTAATTCTTTTTAGCCAACACCTTTGTTTTGGTACAAATTGTTTCATATAAAGGACGTTCAACAAACCACTAATTTTATTTAAATTTTGTTAGTGTAGTATTCTCGGGGCCAATGAGTATAAAATGTTAGCTAAGAATATACTGTGTGAAGTGCCTGATTTGACAGCTCTGCAGGGTTGGTACTTTAAACACTGGATTAATGTATTTGCTTTCCTAAAACTAAATGGATGGAGATGGTTGGTAGCCAGCAGAGTGCCTGCAATGAGGCACTAGGAGTGAAGATTGTTAAAGCTCCTCTGTCTTCTTAAAAATAGTCAAAAGTTGGGCCAATAGCAGCTCTGAACCTGCAGTGAGAACATGAGAAATGCAGGTTTGAGTCTTAGCTGAGGTTGTATCAATTGTTGTAAATTACTTCTTTAATACTTGTTAAAACTAAACATGCTGTCAGCTTTGCTATACTTAAAGCAATCCTCTACTCTTTGCTTTATTAGAAGGATTCTGGTGCAGTCAATCAGGTTATTTTCTTACAAGGTAATTTCTCAATTCTGCTGTAATACTGAAGAGGTATGCAGACTCCTTGTTCATTGTACTGGTATACTCGATATAGGTAGATTTGAATTCTTTAGTCAGTGGGCAGCTTTTAATGACGAGTGTCTTGATTGGTTTTTGGTTATGTTTTGGGGTTATTTTCTTTCCACCCTTTCCCTCCCACCTCCTCTCCCCAATTGTCCTTACATGGATCTGTGTGGCATTTTTCCAATTCTGGTTTGACTCTAAGAGAGTGAGAGACAATGTATTCTCTTGCATTTGAAAGGTATGTATATTGAGAAAGCAGGAGAAATTCAGATTGGCTACCACTAAAGAACACGTATTATGGATTTTGAAGCTGAAAATAACTTGTATAGTTATTTAACAGTGAGCTGGGATCTTTAACTGGAATCTTCATTGCTCTGTTATATGTGCTGACTGACTTCTTGTTTGCTTGTTTTCTCTTTACATATGATGACAAATCTCATGGATGTAGGGTTGTGGGTAAGTTTCTTTTTCTAAGTGTGTAGAAACACACTGATATTCAAACATTCTATTTGTTTTGGCATTTTGGACTTTATTTTAATACTCTAAATGTTTTGTTCTCTCTAAGTGTGGTTGAATTCAAAGATGAAGAATTTGTTAAGAAAGCATTAGACACTATGAACAAATATGATCTTAGTGGAAGACCCCTGAATATTAAAGAGGTATGGTTATTGCTGCTGTTTTGAATTTGAAATAGTGAAGGTACTGTAGCTACTGAGATGACAATACAGTGTTTTGACAGTCTTAGATGTGTAATTTCCAGTTTAAGTTTTTATGAAATTTTCTTAATTGGCTGAAGTGCCTGTTGGCTTGCAGAAGCTATCCCAAGTAAACTGGCAAAAATCCTAAAGTCAAAATAATCTAATGCTGTTTTTCTTTGAAACAACTTTAACTTCATATTCTTACCTTAGTGTCATCAGATCTTTTTCAGCCTAAATAATTCTATGTTTACATTGCTTACCTGCCTCAAAATATGGCACAGAAGGAGCTAATTGTCAGACTACTACATATGTGCAACAAGGGGGCTGGAAGTAGAGAAGTTGTGCTGCCTGGAAAGTGAAATAATACCAACATTTCTGTTGTAGTGTACTATATCACAGTATCTGATGCAGTGCTTCTTATCCTGTTACAACTTTAATAGTGATATTAATAAATAATACAAATCCACCACCTAATTAAATTAATTCAGTTCCTGGAGGAAGGTGCCAGACTGACAGTCCTTTAGCTTGAAATCTTCTCTACTTGTCCATAGGGTAGGTGCAGCATGTGAAGTGGCAGTGCACACTTCCTCAGCAAGTGCTTTGCCAATATGGCTCAACCCTCATCTAAAAGGACCCACCTCTAGAGGTGAGGGAATTAGGTCTCCATGCTAATTCAGTCTTTGATCTCTCTGACATGGACAAGGATGTCAGCTGATAATTTTGATGGGTTTATGTAGAATTTCAACAGTACTTTTTATTTGTTGCCAGTCCTGTTTTTGGTCATTAAGTGGCTTTATTTTTGCCCATGTTTCAGGATCCTGAAGGTGAACATGCTCGTAGGGCATTACAGCGTGGGGGAGGACAGTTTCCAGGAGGACATGGACCTGATGCAGCACCTGGAATAATGAATTTACCACCTTCTATTCTCAATAATCCAAACATTCCTCCTGAAGTTATCAGTAACTTGCAGGCAGGCAGGCTTGGGTCCACTATTTTTGTTGCTAATGTAAGTTTAAAACTGCATTTTATAACTTTATAACTTTATAACTTTGATCTTTGTAAGACGTCTTATACCTGCGTAGTTCAGTTTTAATATAAAGAGGAAGCTGGAAATTAGTTCACAATTACTATATTCAACTGAAAAGGTTGTATATATTAATATTTTGGACATGGAAAGATACATTAAACTTTTGAGGCTGGCATGCACTTATAATTATTGCATAGTTATTTGTTGATTAAAAAATATTTTATACATCTTTTTGCTATTTACAACTGCATTTTTTTTTATTAAATATACACTTCAGTTTATCTTGCTAGTTACTTCAGACTAACTTAATGAAGTTCCAATAAATATAACAATGTAAGTTCTTTATTTGCACAAGACACAACTGTATCTGCAGGAGGGCTTGTGGAGCTGCTCTTCTCAAGATCGAATCCATTCCTCAACGTTAGTATGTTAATGAAAGTAAAATACATGTACATAGAATAAATTGTTGCTTTTAGACTTTGATGTAGTGTGTGTATATTACAAAATCATGGCTATTTACATTCCTCAAGCATTTTGTGAAGCTGAAGAGTTAACAGCAATGCAGGAAATCTCTTCAAATGTAATGGCAGAACAGAGATGTGCACTGAAATCACTAATGTATTTCTGTGTGTCAGCTTGACTTTAAAGTTGGCTGGAAGAAGCTGAAGGAGGTGTTCAGCATTGCTGGAACTGTGAAGCGTGCTGACATCAAGGAAGATAAAGATGGCAAGAGTCGAGGGATGGGAACCGTTACCTTTGAACAAGCAATTGAAGCTGTTCAAGCAATATGTATCCTTGGGTTTGGAAAACAATTGATCAAATATGGATTAGTCTTTAATGGCTTCTGATGGCATAGTTTTGCAAATGGTGCTTATTTGCCTTGTAGCTTGTGTATAGGGAGTAGAGTGTAATAGTGTACAGATTACATTTGTAAAAGTGACTAAGTGTACTGCTAAAGTCTAAAAGTCCCTGGTGGTGTTGAACTAAATTAAAATACCTAAAAGTATGACAGTTGTTAAACTGACTTCCATGTACCTAACAGCTTGTATTGCATCTGCTGGCCTTTGAATGGGCATTCTAAGGATCAGGTAAGGAAAGATAAGGGTCCTAATTATGGTACAGAAATAAAATAAGTTATTACATTAATTCTTCTTAAATAGTAAAATTACTTTCTGTAGACTCCTTGACTTGCATTTCTTCAGCAATGTTCAATGGACAATTCCTGTTTGATAGACCCATGCATGTAAAAATGGTGAGTTGCTTACATTTCTTGCTACCTTATAATGTCTCTGCCAAAACAATGAAAGGATCGTGGCATGACATCCTTGTTTTTTTATCAGGATGACAAATCAGTTCCTCACGAAGATTTCCGTGTTGCGGACAGCAAAGGCTCACAGTTACCTCGTGAGTGCACACTCTTTTCTGCTGCTTGCACTTAATATGTGATGATACATGTTTGGGCACAGTTTAGTGCCTTTTTTGGCATAGTTTAATAGTACTTTTGCTTACTGTGGTCTCTGTATTGTACAGAAGAAAATCTCTCTTCTGATGATACTTATTTTGTTGTTTTCAAGGTGGTCTTGGTGGCATTGGTATGGGACTTGGACCAGGTGGACAACCCATCAGTGCAACACAGTTGAGCATGGGCGGTGGAATGGGGAGCATGGGTCCAGGAGGTAAATCCACATTCTTAATTTTTAAGTTGTACAGTTTAAAATTGTCACTTCTGTATTTGGAAGAATGACAGACTTTTGATAAAGGAAGCCTGGTATAGTGTGATTTAGAGATTTTAACTATCTGTAAGCATTTAAAAATCCATGAGGATCTTGCCTGTCTTCTAAATGTTGTTTGTCTTTTTGGTTTAAAGGTATGGGAATAGACGGTCCAGGATTTGGTGGAATGAGTAGAATGGGAGGCGGTACGTGCAGTGAAGTTTTTTGCTTTAAGTGTTTCTTTAATACTGTATAGAAAACACTCGTCCTTATTTTACAGGACTTGCTGGATTTCGTGGAATGGAAGGAATGCCCAATATGGGAGGATTTGGAGTCAACCGCATGGGAGGTAGTTGAACACCGTTCCTGTACACTTACTAGTTTGCTAATATTTATTTATTAAAAGCTCTTCCTTTAGGGATGGGTAATATAGATGAGTCCAGAGGAAACAGTTGCCTGAGTGGAGGCCTAGTAACTGGCGTGAGAGTTAAATATTTGATGGGTGCCTCTGACTTGTGCATTAGACCCACTTCTATTTAAACAAGCAGCTGTGAAACAAGTATTGTGGGAGCATAAACTTCGATGTTAATAACAGAATATTCCTGGTTTTTTGCCTTGTTCTCTATAGAAATGTTCCGTGGTGGAATGGGAGCAAACATGGAAAGAGAATTTGGTCGTGGTGAGATGGCATTGAACCGTGGTTTTGGAGAGTCTTTTGGAAGGATGGGTATGGTAACTGTTACATTTTCTGTGGAAAATTGCATCCAGAGGAGGGCCGTGAGGATGGTGAAGGGTCTGGAGGGAAAACTGTAGGAGGAGCAGCTGAGATCACTTGATCTGTTCAGCTGGAGGAGACTGAGGGGAGACCTTGTCACAGTTATAGTTTCCTCGTGAGGGGAAGAGGAGGTGCAGGCACTGAACTCTTCTCTGTGGTGACCAGTGACAGGACCCGAGGGAACAGCCTGAAGCTGTGTCAGGGGAGGTTTAGGTTGGATATTAGGGAAAAGTTTTTCACCCAGAATGTGGTCAGGCGCTGGAACAGGCTCCCCAGAGCCTGTTTGCAAATGCATGGTGGAACATTGTTTTTACTGCAAATCACGTAGCATTGGACAGGAATGGTGATTTTAGGTGCCCTCAGTTTTCTTCCTGTCTTCTGAGCTCATGCAGCTCAGAATGGTATTTCTTTGCCTCTTCTGAGGCAGCTTTGTTTTGTTTATAGATGATGTCTTGCTGACAGTGGGGTTCCCTCAAAGGAGTTACTCTTCTATCTTCAGAGGCCTTGAAGTGCTTAACAGTAGAGCCTTCTTGCACTTTGGTACTGTGCTGTTACCTGGATGAATCACAGAATCGTTAGACTGGAACAGACCTCTAAGGTCCTCGAGTCCAACCTTTAACCCAGCACTGCTGAGTCCACCACTAAACCAGGTCTCCAAATGCCACACCTACATGTCTTTTAAATACCTCCAGGGATGCTGATTCCACCCCTTCCTTCCTCCACCTGTTCCAGTGACTGACAAACCTTTCTGTGAAGAAATTTTTCCTAATATACAATCTGAACCTCCCCTGGTGTAACTTGAGGCCATTTCCTCTTGTTCTGTTACTTGTTTCTTGGGTGAAGAGACTGACCCCCACATCTCTGCAACCTTACAGAGAGCAATAAGGTCTTCCCTGAGCCTCCTTTTCTCCAGGCTGAAGACTCCCAGCTCCCTCAGCTGCCCCTCACAAGACTTGTGCTGCAGACCCTTGACCAGCTTTGTTGCCCTTTTTTGGGCACACTCCTTCTTGTCATGACAGGCCCAAAACTAAACACAAAATAATTGTGTGGAAGTGATAAGAACATAACAAGCTTGTCCTTTGAGCTAGGCTCAATGCCTTGGAATTAATGCCTTAGAATGTATACTTTCAATCTGGCTACTTGCAACATTGGATAAACATCCAGTGTTTCCTGAGTGAAAATGCAAAGTGATTCCAGTTGTAAATGTTCATGGAAGCAGCGGGCTCTGAGTCTGCTGGTAACACGTTGTTTTGGAAATGCACGAACATGGGCACTGTGAGAAACTGGTGGGGGAGACTTTCATTCAGTAGACCCAGCAAGCTTCATCTTGCAACCTGTCAGCAATCTTACCAGTGTTCTGAGAATCAAGATTAGAGTTTCCCAACTTAACCTTAAATAAATTACAGCACTCACAAATACAATAGTTAATAGAGACCGTGTTTAATCAGGGAAGGTCCTTCTGTACTCCTGTACAATATTTAGGTTAATGGTATTTTAAGAGGAAATACTGTGAAGGCATTTGGCTTTAGTAACCTTGAAACCAAGGAGGGTGTCTTTGATTGGGCTGTGGCATCAATTAGTGAAATTGAGGATGTTTGATTTGGAGCAGAATTGCTGAATTTTTGTACTGTGAAGTTCAAATAAGATGAAGCCTTGAGTTTTGAGGTTGTTCTTCCCAATGTGGGAAATGGCTCATTTAGTTTTACCATGTTTGTGCTACTGGCAGACTGTCAGAGGGGAGAAAAGCTAGAAAGAAATCAGAGTAGCTTAAATCCCATAGTAGAAAGGGAGGAATGAAAGGCACAGGTTAAAGTGCTCTGTAGATATGTAGTGCCAGGTAACACTGAGATCGGTGCACTTCATCAGCGTGTGCTTTGTTGTTGTCACTAACTGGTGGTTTCAGTGTATGTCACTTCATTATTTTTCTCTGTTTAGGTGGTGCAATGATTGGTGTTTTTGCAGGAGGAATGGGAGCACCTAGCATGGGCCCAGTAAGATCTGGAATGAGTAGGTTAACTTGTTTCACTAGAACATAAATGCATAGGCAATGTAATGATGTGGTGTACATGTAATTGTATCAGAGGATTTCCTTGTAGGGTAGTGTCTCACTGTCTATGGAAGAAGTAGAGTTCTGTTGCATGTGACTGCAGGTCTAATAGTTTTCAAAGCTCTTTTGTTGAGGTAAAAGTTCAGAAGAAAACTTGGTAATATAGTCTTTCTCTTAGTTTTGTAATGGTTTTAACTTCTAGTTTGGAGGGAAAGGTGATTAAAGTAAACTTGTGTTCCAGAAAAAAGAGAGATGGGCACATTTATTTGTGTAAAGTTCATGAAGCTGAACCTCAGTAATCAGTCATCATTGAAATAAAAAATCAGGCTTGAATTTCAGATTATTACTCAGTTTAACTTTGTGCAAAGCTCCAGCACTGAGATTGTATTGCAGCAAATGTCTGAGTTCCTCAGGCTAGAACAGATGAGAAACTAAAATTTTGCTAGTGCCAATCTTGAAAGGCATAAGGCTTAAAAAGAACGTCCCTCCTGAATGATCTTGATAGTTTTGCTGTACATTAATTTTTAATTATGAATCCAGAAATAATATTTGAATGCCATTGCTTTTAGTTCTTTTTATATAATATATATTAATATATTTCATTGCATGTATCATAGGGAAGTCCATGCTCTTTACAGTGCTTGGCAGTAATTTCTGTTCTCTGCAAAACAATGCCTTCTGTGGAAGATTTTGTCATTAAGTGTGGGTATTGCTGCATTAACTAAAGCTCAATGTAAATGCAGGAAGCCAAATAAACAACAGTGTATTTGGTCAAATTATCTGTATCTTAGCATGGCCACAGTTATTTACTTGATCTTTTTGGTATAGGGTGTAACATTTTTATTAATTAAACAGGACAGCGTTTGAATCTGAATACTTGTGTTCAACATTTTGCTACATTAGGTGGTATGACTAACAGCTTGATGCAGTTTGGTCTTTTATTTTAGAACTGACACTTTGTGTCTTGTAATGGTTTGTCCTAAAATCTTAGCCATGCTACTGGATAAATCACTGTGCATGTATGAAAGTGATGGTTTATATTACAGCAGTTCTAATAAAGTTATTTTTTTATCCTAATGCAAGAATTTTATTTTATTTTTACACAAAATACTTTTGTGTTTATTACTGAAAAGAGATTTTTATTTTATCCTCCATTTCTTTCTCTGTGTAGGTGGTGGAATGGGTGGTATGAACAGTATGGCTGGAGGAATGGGAATGGATCGGATGAGCTCTGGATTCGATCGGATGGGACCAGCCATGGGGGGAGGCCTGGACAGGAACATCGATATCGATCGAGGGTTTGTGCCTGGCCCCATGGGAAGTGGCATAAGAGAGAGACTGGGCTCTAAAGGCAACCAGATATTTGTGAGAAATGTAAGCAATTGAATATGTAGAAACCACAAGCTTATTTTGTGTGTATATTTGATTCCATGCTCTTTTTCTCTTTGTAATATTTTGTTATCAATAATGTGTTTTCATTCTAGCTTCCTTTTGACTTGACCTGGCAGAAGCTAAAGGAGAAATTCAGTCAGTGTGGTATGTATATGAATCTTGCCCCTGCTCAGCTCCATCAGCTTCATGTTTAATGTGGTCTTTATTAGATAAGGACAGGAAGACAAAACTGTTGCCTTACTCTGAAGGACAGTTTGGTGAGCTTAATCTTTCTTACTTCACCCAGCTTTCTTGAGTTATATAAATAATTTTTAGGCATGGCTGTACAGGTCATGCATTACTTCAAGAAATGGTGCTGCATCTGCATCAAATCAGAGATAGTAATTTTGCCAAAGTGGCAGATTGGGTTTTTTAGGCATATAGATGATCCTGATTAGCATCTTTGAAGGCTGTAATGTTCCCCTTTATCTTAAGAAATAAGGGGCCTTTTGATATAAGATAAAGGATTGCTACAAATATTCAGTAATTTTTTTAATGTAATGCAGAAAAGTTCGTCTTTTCACAGAAGTAAACAAAAAATAAAGCTTGGGTATAAAAATACATGATGTGTTTTGAAAACACACCTTCAGAACAGAAAGCTTTAACTGAATTACAGGATGACTTTTATTTTGGAGAGACAGAAAAGACAAATAATCTAAAACACTGCTGATGTCTAAGACAGTTATACAGCTGTTTGCAGATTTGATATTAATGGAACTCACAGTTCAACTATGAAAAATTATAAGGTGTTGATGTTATTTTTGTAGCTGGAGGATATAGTGCAACAAGTTCTTTCTTTTTTTAAGTCTTAAGTGCCTGGCAACTTTCAGATTGTTCAGAATTTGGGTTTTTTAATCATCTCTTTTTCAGCTAACAGATGTAGTAATTATGTTCAGTTGCTTTTAAGAATTATAAGCAACAGATTGTATTCGTGTCAGTGTCATAAGGAAATACAAAGTCTGTCTCCCCGTGTTCAGTTTCTTTCAGTGAAAGGCCAGTCTTATATGATACTTAAAAATAAAGTCATATATTTTAGGGAAAAGTTTTTTGTTCCTAGTGGCATTCTGGGGCTCAGGAGTGATGTGCTATAACACACCATAAGCAGAACCTCATTAGCTCCAGGGAACTGAACACTCTTAGAGGTATCAAGACATCTTCATGAAAATAATGCCTCGTGAGTTGGGTGTCCAACCTCAAGAAAACTTGGCGAGAATTGAATAGTCCATGTTACTTATCCACCACTCCTAACCTGGTAACTGCATCATTTTAAAGACATTAATTTTGCTCTGCAGCTTCTTAACAAAACTGTTTGATTGTTGCTATTGCTTGATATGTTTTTGTGATGAACACAGTGGACTGGGCTACTCTGCAGTTCAGTTAATGCCTGTCAGTACTCACCCTTCTGTCAGTGTCTGTAAATGAAACACAGACCTTTCTCTGAGTCTTACAGGGACTTTGTTTCAAACTTGAGGTCAAATACAGGCACAGTTATACTTCATCTTAATGCTGGTGTGAAGATTTGAAATAGTGGATCATAATTTGGATTCCTCACTGCTGTTTTGTCCCATGTCCCCTTGCCTGAATGAGTGAATGTACCATCAGTTTGGAAGGGCCAATTTCGTATGTTCCCCTAGATTATACTTAGAAATGTTTTTTTATCACTTCTGAGTTCTCTAAGTTGTTAGTGCACTGAGGACTTGAAATAACTGCTGTTTAACTTATTTATTCAGGTCATGTAATGTTTGCAGAAATAAAAATGGAGAATGGAAAATCAAAGGGCTGTGGAACAGTCAGATTTGACTCACCAGAATCTGCTGAAAAGGCCTGTAGGATAATGAACGGCATAAAAATCAGTGGCAGAGAAATTGATGTCCGCTTGGATCGCAATGCATAATTTAAAACTCTGTGTTCAGGAACATTCCTATGTCTTGTTTAGCTTCTCTATCTTAGCAAGTCATTTTTAGTAACATTGTATGCTTACAAAAGATGTAAAAAGGAACTTTTAAATCCCACCAGCCTTTAACAGTATAGTGTTTAATATACTGTGATACTTGTTAACTGAATCTTACTATGTTTGGTTTTTAAAGACAATTTGCCTGATTTTTGTTGTTTTTTTAGAGGCACTGAGCACCTGCAGGTCCCTGTTGACCATGGAAGGTTTGGATGCTCAGTGCCTTTGGAAAATTAGGCCAAGTGTCTCTAGTCATTCAGTTTAAATGAATGGTTATACTGTTTTTAATAAAATAAGCCATTTTCTCTGTTAATCTCAAGACTGCATAGTGGGATTTATTTAGTGTTTTCTGGTTTTTATTTTTGCCCTCCAGTGTGTATCAACATTGTAATGTAAAAAGTAGATGTCTTTTTATTTTTCAGGATTTTGGTTTTATATGTGTGTTGTAGTCATACTGTAATTCCTGACTCTAAAAGAAAGGGCTCCAGTTAAGCTGTGATGTTTTTGTTCTTAATATTACTTTGATGACATGATTTAGTTCTGTATATAAGACTTAGAGCCCAGTGGGAGTTTGGAGTTGTTTTTTTTATTTTATTTTATTTTGACTAAGTGAAGAAACTGATCTTTTCCTCCTGCTTTAATTTTTTTCATCAGTATAATCACTGATTAAAACTAGTTACCACAGACCCTTGTAGGATTGTTTCCTATGATGCCAAGTTCGTATAAAATTGCTAGTACAGTAAATACTAAGTACAGTACAAGACAAATGGTTCCCAATTTTTTATCTATTTTCCAGCCATTCAGGTGAACTGCCAGAAAAATAAAAACAACAGAACAGATAAGAGAAATGGCTGTGTATGTCAGACCACTGCTGTTCACTTCTATGGGTCCTGATGTATTTATGAAGGCGGTTTTTATAAACCAGGGTATTCCCAAACAGAGCATATCAAATACGTTGGATCCTACAATGTTAGACATAGCCATATCTCCATTTCCTGGAAAAGAAGAAAGGCAGATAAGTTTGCTTAATTGTATTGGATGAAATTACCAAACTGTTTTGGAGGAACAGACTGTCAGCCCTCAGTTTCTCACAGAGCACTCTTTTCAGATTTTGCATCGAAGGAACTGTAGTCATGACTCTACAGAACACGGTTTTGGGTACCACAAGCATAAAAATATCTCCCTAAATCACCAGCATCTGCACAGTTGCACTTAAAATAAGCTAGACAGGCTAAGGTCCAGTTAAGTTTAAAATACCAAGACCTACAGTTGTGTTCTGCAGTAAAACTGTAATACTTGATCAACAACAAATAGATCAATCTAGAATACTTCTCTGAGATACTCTGAGAAGTTTTGAAATGTCTGAGCCACAGCTTTTTCAGGTAAGCTATTTATTTATTTT
This sequence comes from Pseudopipra pipra, assembly GCF_036250125.1. Classification (NCBI taxonomy): domain Eukaryota; kingdom Metazoa; phylum Chordata; class Aves; order Passeriformes; family Pipridae; genus Pseudopipra; species Pseudopipra pipra. The sequence goes on along the minus strand of NC_087560.1, from coordinate 10,308,380 downwards.
TAGTAAACTTAAGCTCTAGAATCTGGAGCACAAATTTTGAAGTTACTCCTTGAATTCCTGGAAGTGTTGACTAGAACTCTTTTTTTTTTCTTCATACCTCTTAAACACATCCATTGGCATGAGGTGGAATACTAAAATCTTTACCTTTTCGAGCGACCAGCACGCTTGCAACTGTATCTGGTACACTTGTTCCTGCTGCTAGTAATGTGAGACCCATTACTGACTCTGGAATTCCCAGTGTTTCACCTGCAGTTGATAAATAACGGTGGAAAATGCAAGTATGTTTTTAGTTAGGTTTCATCCAAAGAAAGTGCTTTGCACTATGTTTGCTAAAGAAAGAATTAGTAATCATACAGTAATTTCAAATGGAATGTGTCAGCTAACTTGACTACATATGAAATGACTAAATCACAAAGCAGTTAAAAACATGAGTAACAACAAAGAAATACCATCCTGTCCTTGTTCTTCGATCAAATAAAAAAAGGAACTGTGGTATAGTGACCATCTTAAGTTTCTCAAAGACCTGTGTAGAATGTCTCCAGTGGTCAAGAAAATAGCAGTTATGAATTTTTTTCTTGCAGATAAAGTAGATGTTTAAATATCTAACAACTAATTTTTTTTTCTTTCTTTTTGCTTTCAACTTTAGAAAATATAGTCTCTTTTACAGTTTTGGGCGTCTCCTCATTAGCGTTCAAAAGACTTATGAAGCAATAACTCTTACAAGCACATGAATTTTCTTGGGTAGGAGGGTCATTAAGATATTAGGAGAAAACTGTCTCAACTACATGTTTACCATTTCACTCCAATTAGAAAGTGCTTAGATTTGGAAGAATCAAAATGCAGAATTTTTATATGACTTGTAAGTACAAGTAACCCTTTGGGAGTGTGAGTTCCGTTAGGTAAATACTTGTTTAAATGAAGAAAAGTTCTAAACTGTTACTAAAAGGGCAGCTTATTTTTCCCCCACTATTTTTCTTAGCCCCACATGTCCTGTGACTCTGTTCATTTTTCAGTTAAAATACAGGGATTCATCAAAACCATTTTAGCAGTTGTACCATTCAGAAGGGTCAATATGCTGAAGTGTTTGACACCTCTGTTCAAGCTATTAAGTAATTAAGTTTTTCTTAAACTTTTTTGTTCACTAAAAACTATCTTAATTTTTTTTATTGTTGAAATCTGAATTCTTACTTGCAGTATTTCAACTCTAATAAGAGCAATTTTAATAACATAAGAGGCAGTGCTCTAAGCTAGGTCAGCAATGCTTGTTAATTACTTACCATCTTAGTCTAGAGCAGCCCAGTAAATTTATGTTTGAAACTGTTTGTTGGTTCAGAGGGACTAACATGATCCTGTTGCAGAATTTGTACTCTCTTTATCCTTCCATTGCTCCTAACAGATTTGTAGGATGAGCGACCAACAAAATCAACTTTTATAAACCATCCAGGCTGGAAAATAATGGGTCAAACCAAGGTGAAGTATGAATGAACCAGCCTTATGTACCCAACAGTAGTTTCTAGCCCTCTGAAGGTTATAAGACAGAATATAAACTCAGGAGAATCTAATTTTTCTTTTTATTAGATAGATTTATCTTCTATGTAATGTGTAGGGGTGGTTGTTTTTTTTTCTGGCAACTGACCATAAAGATAGAATAGTATTATTTTTCTAGCCTTTAGTTAATTTTGTGTTTCAGTGGCAATGTCTTGCTATAAGTAGTCAGATTTTCTTTGCTAGCAACAGAAGGGTGTACTGAGGTAGGTTTGTTCTTGACCATCTAAGTTTAGTCCCCAGCTGTGACACCTTTGTGACAATTCTGATAGGCTGATTATGCAATGATAGAATCTTTGAGTCAACCTTCATGAAAGAATCTGGACTTGAATATAATGTGTGTGTAACTTTTAGTGTTTTAACATGTAAGTAGAACATATTTTACCTAGAAATAGTGGGCCAAAGACCCCAGTACTGCCTGTGATGACTGTTGAAGGTGAACTAATACACTACTGAATCTCCACTGTACCTGCTTTCATATGAATTAATGCTTTGTCTTGTAGAACAGCAATAACTTTGACTTGAATCCTGTTTCAAAGGCTTCTAGCATCCAGACAGTGAACAGTGAACCCTTGCTCTTTAGATACAACTGGAAAATTATTTGACCAAGGGGTGAACATGGTGATTGTTGTATCCAGCCATTTACTAGTTATTTCTCAAAGGTTTACCAAACGTGTAGGTCTGTTTCTGCACTGAACAAGGACTTATTCATATCTGAGCTAGCAGAATGCTTGAGTAGGATTAGTGAACTATAAGGTGGAAATGGCAAGCTTTGTAAAATTTCTTTCTGGTTTAGAGTTTTGTTTTCTGCTTGTTCTTAAAATTAAAAACTTGATTTCTTTAAAGCTGACTGGAGAAATAGTGAAATGAGGAGACCTTTAATACCTTAAGGTACCTTAAAACATTTAGTAGAATGTTTTTACACACAAGTTCATACCCCTTCCCTCACTTAAACACAGTCCTTTCACTGCTTCAGTTTTTAATGATGCAGATTTGTAAGAGATCTACATACACACACACATCAAGAATGGTTAATAAACACATGATGCTATAGTTGAAATAATATAGTACAAAAATTTGGGACGTTTTTTGGCAGTTAATTTAATGCCAAATCTCTTACTATAGCACTCATGAAAAATACAGGTGCAGAAATAACAGATCTTTTCCAAAAACCTTAACCTCTAATTCCAGTCTTTGTGGATTTTGTGTTTGTCAGCCTTCAGCATGACAAGTTTATTGCTGTGTATCTAATTGTTTCCCTTAATGAGCAGTTTAATGAAACTCTTTTTAAATATAGGCTGGTTTTTTGTAGCTACAGAAACAAACCCTCCTTCCTGTGATGGTAAGTAGTGTGAAGCAGCTAAACTCAAAAGTGTTCCATCATTAGATGGAAGAGGGTGGCCAACTAAGCAGTCAAACATAAGTTTCTGTTGGGTTTTTCTTGTGTTTTTTTACAGTGAAGTCTGAGTTGCTAAACTGATGGTTGTGGAAAGGGAAACTTCACAGGGAGAAAACTGTTTTTTCAGTGATTCCTGGTTGGTTGATGCTGTATAGCAGGAGCACTTTGGGTACCTACCTGCTATTGTTATCATCCATACGAGAACATAAGTTATTGCAGAAATCCATGCTGCTGAAATTAAAAATGTCACCATGAACCAGTTCCTCCAAAACTGTCTTCTGCAATCTGGTATAGTCAAATAGAGTAGTGTGATAATGGGAAGCGATAACACCCACAAAATTCTCTTCATATCTGCTTCAGGCATGGTGAAGACATTTGGATGATCTGGTGAAGAAAAAGTAACTATTTTAAACTGTAGCATTAATTAAGTTTGAATCCATAGCATACAGTATATTACTGTCCTTTACTTGTGAGAATACTGAAAAAAGGTAAAAAATACCTCCTCAAGTTCCAGCTGTAGTATTGCCCAGTACCTGCATCACTTTGGACAAAATTTTGAAATCAAGTTACTCATGGGGAGATTCTGCTTGTACACAAGAAAAGCATTTTTCACAATGAGAATAATCAGCTACTAAAATGATCTCCTCAGGAAGTGATGGATTCCTAGTGCTAAACACTTCTGAGATTCAGCTGAACAGGTGCTGGGCCATATTCTCTAGACCATGCTTTTGCCAGGAAAGGTTGGACCAGGTGATCCCTGGGGTCCCCTTCCAACCTGGTACTCTATGATTAAAATGTTCTTTATTACCACATCACCAAGGTGGATGAAAAATGAACTTCTCTATAAAGGTTTACCCATAACATTTACCAAAAAAACTACTGTTTTTTTGCCTAAGAAGAAACATGGCCTGTGGCCACATCACAGCTATTCCTTCTGATATGATGCATCTCTTGGGCTGTGAATCTGTCATTGTCATAAGAAAATAGCATATATTAGTACAGTACCAGTGTGGCTGTCAGGTGGTAGTGCATTTTACAAGCAGCGTTGCTGGGAAGTTTCAAATATACACAGCAAAGACGGTTAAAAGTTCTAATATGACAAAAATGAGCAACTATGCTTACATTCCTTTAGCAATTAACTTCATATAAATACCACCAGTCTGATTTTGCTTAATTTTATATTCCAGGTTAGAATATTATTTACTTAAATACTATGCTGGAGTTCTTCTGTGAACAAAATCTTAAAACTATCTCAGAATAGATTAGAACTTGATTAGAACTGATGCAGACAGGCATGCAGAGTGCTAGAGACAGCTGTAATAGTACTTGTACCTCCAGAGATTTCATCAAGCCCATGTAAGCTTGTTGAAAGGTGAGAGTAGTCCAGCTCATCCTGAAAAATTCCACTGTCTGTCCTTGACTGCTGACGGATTAGAGGTCCACTCTCTTCCCTCCATCCAACCAGTGGCTGCTGCTCTGCATTCTCTTCCATAGCTTTTGTAAAACATGTACAGCAGGGACTGAACTTTTTCATGAGGTATTGGTTGATTTTAATGTCAAAACACAGTATCAGAATATAACACCCATATATCAATAATAAGGATGCACTTTCATACCTAGAATGAAAAACAGGTTTTATGTAACATGTAGTATAAAAGAACCCAGTGGCTGGTATAAGTAGAGAGAGAAAATTTGCATGAGTAGCAAAAGGAAAACACACAAAAGCATCTATTTGCAGTTGTATGGCTGATGTCATGGAAGTTTGTGAGTGTCCCCCTGTCTTTCAGCAGTTTGATTAATTCCCCTCCCCTGCAGAATCTTGTTTGTGTATTGTATAGCTGCATGTTTCCCAGGGAATCTTACTGACTGAACATCTTCCTGATGTTTGCAAAACTGAGTCTTCACGTGATGGTTAAATTAGAAACTTCAAGAGACTTAGTGCTGGACCTGACTGTCTTTTTGAGGTAACAAGAGTTTTGGTGTTGATGGAAGAGTTACAACATCAGAAACTCATGATCTTCTGGCAGACAAATGTTTTTGTGAACAATTCTGCTGTGAAAGGAAAGGCTCAAAAGGAGTAAATGATGAACACTAATTGCTATGCTAGAACAGTTGTGACAGAAATTGTGAAGTCTGTACAGACAAACCTATGCAGATCAAACTTTATAAATATGCAGAGTTTGAATGTTTAGGTAATAATCTTTACAAGCATTGTGACTTTCTGTTTTTTAAAGCCAACAGGATGTTTATTTCTGTTAGTGAACGGCAGTTCAGGCTACTTGAAGTTTGGGGGTTTTTGTTTGTTTTTCAAAACACTGTCTCGCTAATCTCCAGTCAACATGAATTCAACACAGCTTGTGCTCTTACCAGTAAATTCTGTTGTCAGAGATCATCGCAAGGACTGCTGCTGCACTGATTGTATAGACCAGACAGTCTCTAAACAGCGGCCAACAGGATAGCCTGGAAACCTGCAGATCAGAGTCATTTACTTTTCTTAAACCTCTCTGTAATACTTTCACTAAGTGCTGTAAATGCTGCATCAATATGTTGTTTCTATATTATGTAAAAATTTAAGATTCTTAGGAATGACTTAAGTATGATATTTAACAAGTTAGTGTTTTTAAAAACTTTCATAGCAAGTTATCTTAAAACTGATTACATGCTGGTTTTGCTACTAAATAATAAACTTGGCAGTTGTCATAGTAAGTCTCCCTTGGCTTTTCTTGGAAAATGAGAATAGATAACTGTTAGGCTCTTAGGAGCAGAACTATCGAAGTTGATACATACCACAGTGGAAAACAGTCCACAAGCTGCAGAAATACCAAGAAGATTATAGATTGCTGATCCAAGGATGGTGCTGACGCCAATATCTCCCTTTGTCACAAAAGCTCCTATAAGGAAAATGACTTTCTGGTATGTTTCAGTTCAACACACAAGGAAAAGAATTCTAGGTTCTAAGGAGTCAAAACATACCTAGAAAAGCAGTGACAAGCTCTGGAGCAGAGCTTCCAGCAGCCATAAAGGTTGCTCCAGCAACATCCTGAGAGAGGCCAAGGCCTGGGTATAGAGCAAATTGATACTTCAGTAGTCTGTACCCTTTACTTGCATTAGTATGTAATGTTAGATGCTACTACAGTTTAATAGAATGAACTTTCATTACTTTTGTACAGTCAATGCATTTACTTGAGATTAATGAAAAAATATCTTGAAAACTAGCCTCATTTATTGGGCTAGTTTATTTCAGACTTTGTTACAGAAAGTAGTTTAAATACCAGAAAAGAGGTACTGATAATGAATTTCTGAGATCATGTGCATATCTCTTGTAAAATAGGCATTTGTAAGCAGGCTTCAACTGTGTTTCATATGGGTAATAATTGTGGGGAAATTCCGTGAACTGGTGTGATATTGTTACATGATCCATATCAAGTCTATCTGTCTTCCAGGGAAATCTATACTACTGTGTCTTCACATACCAGAAGCACTAGTTACATGCAAATTTGTGCTGCAGTCTTAAAAACAAATTTTCACTTCGTATGGACAGTATAAAAGCCTGTGTCTTGCTTGAAAGAAGTGAGATTTTTGTCCTGGTAAGTTGACTGTTCCTGAAATGTAACTCACTCTGGGGATCAAGTCTTCCGCACAAAGAAGAGGGATGTTTGGCCAACCATGGAGGAAGTCCGAAAATGCTTAATTATCATCAATTAAATCAGCTCTACAGCAGTGTTTAAACTTACATTTTCTGTAAGTGTTCTGGTTTGGAGAATGTTTTCTGGTGTTCAGGGATGAGTTTCCCTAAGGAATTTTTTTAATTCTTGGCAGTGAAAAGCTGAACTCCCAGCCAAGACCATCTCTTTAATTCAGTGGTCTGCTTAAGCCAGTGGAATTGGTACAGGTTGATTAGATGTCAGAGAACCATTGTAACCACAGTATTCCTTTGCTTCCTGTGTCATACTTTTAATATGTAAACAGTAGCTCATCCTGATACTTGTTCACTACTTTCATAGAAAGAAACTCTAGATAGGTGCTAAATTCCTATGTTCTAAATACAGGGAGAGGTTTGGTTTCTTGATTTGGTTCCACACACCAGCCTTCCCCCCCCTTTTTTTTTTCTTTTACTAGTAACCTGGACATGCCACTGTGCACCCCAGAGTTACATTGTCAGTTTAGTTAATACTGAGGAAGTGTTAAGATTTTCCTCCAGTCAGAAAGAAAGCAAATGCTAAATGAATACCTGTGCAGTTTAATCGGAGAAGGTTTTTTCAAGCTAATATTGATCCTGTGTATCAAATTAAATACTGTATTGATATGTCTGCACAAGGACTGAAGCTTGTTTGGTTTTGTTTCAGAGCACTCAAACTTTGAAGTTTTTTAAAAGAGAATGTTTTTTAGAGAACGTTTAAAGAGAACTGAGCACCAAGCTGCTCAGTTTTACAGGGAAAAGATCAGGATGTCACTTACATTCACTGATGATCTCAAGGGAGGGTAGGAAGTAATCATCGCACACAATGGACACGGCCAAGAACATGTACAGGATAATTATGAAGTAGATAACGATTCCTCCATCCTTCCTCTCCTGCGGCGTGAAAAATCCTTCAGGAAACTCCGATGAAGACGAGAGGACACAGCGCGTCCCGTTTTCTGAAAATTTGAGCACAGCAGTGTTACACATCCCGACACCTTTCAGTTCCGCGGGTTCGAGCTCGGGTGGGTTTCGCTGTTTCAGAAGGGCAGCGATGTCCCCAGGCCCCCGAGAGCCCCGCGGTGCCCTCATCCCCGTACCCGCGGTCCCTCATCCCCGTACCCGCGGTCCCTCATCCCCGTACCCGCGGTCCCTCATCTCCGTACCCGCGCTCCCTCATCCCCGTACCCGCGGTCCCTCATCCCCGTACCCGCGGTCCCTCATCCCCGTACCCGCGGTGCCCTCATCCCCGTACCCGCGCTCCCTCATCCCCGTACCCGCGCTCCCTCATCCCCGTACCCGCGCTCCCGCCGGGCCGCTGTGCCCGCGCTCCCCAGGCCGCGAGCGCCCACAGCAGCAGCAGCGCCGCGCGCCGCCGCGCGCCCGCCCGCATCGCCCGGCCCCGCGCGAGCCGCTCTGAGCGCGGGCGGCCGCGGCCGCGCTGGGCGCGAGCGTCACGCGGGGCCGCGCCCCCCGCCCCCGCCCTGCCCTCACGGTCCCGCCCCCGCCCCAGGGGTCCCGCCGCCCCTCTCGGCGGCCGTGCCTCTTTGGGGTCCGGCCGTGCCTCTTTGGGGTCCCACCACCCATCTCAGGGGCCCGCCGCCCCTCGCAGGGTCCCGCTGCCTCTGGCAGGGGTCGCGCCCCTGTCAGGTCTCTTGGTCCCCTCTCTCAGGGGTCCCGCCACCCCCCCCCCCCCCCCGCGGGGTCCCGCCACCCCTCCCAGGGTCCCACCCCTCCCTGCCGGCCGCAGGAGGGGTCCGGGGCTCTGCGGCAGCGCCTCCCGAGCCTGGGCTGCGCCTGACGGGCTCGCAGGGAGCCGCGCTCCGGCCCTCGCCCTGTCCTGCATCGCGTTTGGGGGACAGCGGAGGTTTTGGCCGTGGCGAGTGAGGTCTTGGTGCAAGGTGCTGACCGTGACACCCAGGTGCCGTGGGCTGTCTGGGGAGGTCAAAGGTACTCCGTACCTTTTTTCTGCTGTGACAATTTTGCTTATTCCCATTGATTACCAGGATCCCTGTGCCGGACTGTGGGAGCACAGGGCTGCCCCTGAGGTGGGGCGGATGGCTGTGCAATTTAGGTGAACGTTCGCAAGAGCAGAGCAGAGACCTACACACAATCCCTCCCTTCAGACCCAATTCACTGAACTTCTTTGTCTGGCAACCTTTCCACAATGAAGTCATGTGTATAACTGAGGATTAAAGAGTAAAATACAGTCTTTTAAGCTTTGTAAAGTCGTCCCCCCTGCCCTTCCCCAGTTACTGGTTTCTCAGGAAGTGAGTTGTGTTTCCACAGAATCACTTACACACATGTGTGTAAACATTTCCAACCTTATGATGCCAAATGGCTTTTTAGGGTGCCTGTTTTATTTCTGATTCTTTGTGAGGTGCAGGGCTGATGCCCTCATTTATGAGTAAGAAGTGCAAACTGGAGCATATTGTTTTGCTCCATTGCATCTAATCCCTCTAAACTCTCCTCATTCCCTGTGTCTGTGGTGTTTGGCTAATATGTGATCAACCCTTCTCTAGGATACAAGAGATGAGATAAGGTGAAAAAGTGGAAATTTTCCTTTTGGTTTGAATGAAACATAATTGTACAGCCACTATTACAATAGGAACACAGAGAAAAATTTTTGGAGCCGCAAATTCTGCAGCAATTGCTGTTGCCCATTTCTGACCCCTCTGTGGCCCAGAATGCTTTTTACTAGAGCAAGAATGATTTTAATAGTCAAGATTTTTAGGGGTTACAACTAACTTCCAGAAATGAGTTCTGTGTTTATTTTCAGGAGAAAATAAGTCATTCTGATTTTGAAAGATTTAAGGATTTTCTTCCAAATCCCACTTTCCACCAAAGAAAACAGTACAAAATTTCCTGTCTAAATTAGTGGTGGCTCTTTCCTTACACAGGTCAACGGAAAGGGTTTTGTTATCAAGGTGAGAGGCTTCCTTGCCACTGCCTCTCTTCCTTGAAACTTATCATTGGCTTACTCTTAAAACTTCAGCACAGTTTTTCAGCTGCTTCATTTCAATTTAGCTATTTTTTGATGGCTCACTCTTTTTTAATAGCTTTAAAGTACTTATGAGCCTGCTGTTCTGATGGGAACAAGCTCTGGTACAGCAACATGCTCACTGCATGGTTAGGAAAGCTCAGTCATGTGATTTCAGGATTTGAAGCTTTTGCTCTGCTCTGGTTTTACTGTGTGTTCAAGCTCTAATTCCTTTCTATAGGCACCCCCTCTCCATGCATAGCTGAAGCAAAGCCAGAGCTTTGATTTTGCTGAAGGCTGAAGTCCGCTTAGTTTGCTGAGAAGTTGTGAGTGAGGGTGCTGCCCTCTCACCCTCCTTGCCAAGAACACCCCTGGAGAGAGCAACAAATAGGAAAAAAGCCCTTGGTCTCCCAGCATGAGGAACCACGTGCTGCCTGTCTGCGTGCTTGACCCAGCACAAAAACACTGGCAGCCAGAGTATGCTCTGGCCTCAGCACCGCTGGCTGCCTGGGCTGGGCCACTGCAGTCTGAGAGAACATTCTGTGAAGCTGAGATGTGTCAACTAATAGTGCAGATTTAACGCATGCTGCTGCATTTTTTGGCTGCTGTTAAGGTAAAGTTCTACTCTCTGGTAGTAAAATAAATGGATACGTAAATTTTCCAGAGCATCTGAAGGAGAGAGGAGGTGGCTGTTTGGTAGGCAGGTTACTAACACTGATGCTCTGCCACCCATGGGGGTGGCTGCCTGAGCACAACCCTCTGGAAGGATGAGGGAGCATCAAACTACAGCAGCTGTAGCTCCTTTCCCAGTGAGCACATTCCAGTGTGAACTGGCTACAATACATCTCAATGCTCCTCAATTCAGCTGAGGACAGAGAGTTGGTTTGCTGCCCCACAAAGCAAAAGGAGGTTGGGCTGGCTAGAGGTGTGACCCAGCTGTGTGCTATTTAGGGGGCAGGTGGGAGAGAAAATGTTCATTGGGATCAGCTGTTGTGTCTCCACAAAACAAGTACTCATTTTCTTGTGAGTGGGGTAGGAGTTTAGTACTTCTGTAGAAGTCCAAGATGGAGTTTCTCTATATGCAGTGAAATTGTTTAGCATTGCTTGAGGGTTTTTTCTCCTACTTTCTTCACAATTCCAGCAGACAGAGCATGGGTAATGAGGAAGAAAAGCAGGTGAGTTTTTCAGAATTTAGGGGGAGCGTGAGTCCTTGTTGGAAGGATCCAGTCCCTAGAAAAGATATTGGGATAGTATGATCAATTCATGACTAGCTTAAAGTAACAAAAAAAAATATTTTTGTAGGGACTGGGGTCCAGTCTTTCTGGGGGAAGAAAAGGTGATATAGATCCTAGTAAGAAATCTGTAGCTAACTTAGGTACAGGTAATCATACCTGTGCAGGAATGCTCAGTTTCTCTGGCTTTCTTAATTATAAATGCACTTGGAATTTTCCTTATAACTCAAGCTGCATCCCATTGTTTCAATCACATATCAGTGTCATCCTTTCCTTGTGGTTTTGTTTTTTGGGATTTGTTTGTTTGTGAGTTTGGGGTTTTTAGGGGTTTCGTTGGTAGTGGTCGGTATAAAAATAGCCTGGTATGGATTTGGATGAGGGTGCTCAGCTGGCCTCAGGGCTGGTAGGAGTGCAGGGTAGAAGTGCAGCCAGTGTCAGCTGTACCTCAGTGCTGTGGCTCCTGTCCCAGGATGCAGACCCTGTGCACAGCTGTGCTCATCTTCTATGATGGTCTGTGCACTTACACACCACTCATGCTCCCAGTCACAAGGCCTGATGTGCTGGGAAACAAAATGCATGAAGATGTTTTCATCCTCAAAAAATACCCCAAACCCCAACACTGTTCTGACAGTCTGGTGTTATCCCTGTTTGGCAGAAGAGAAGCTGAGGATGAAAAGGGCCCTGAGTACCTGGCCAACTGCTGTGACAGGAGGCTGTGCTGGTGCTGCTCGGAAGGTGAGTTTCAACACTCTTTTTCTTCTGTTCATGCAGGTCCTGTGGCATCTTTGCAGTGTTGTGGTAACTATCCGTGTAAAATGGTGGTCTTTAAAAGAGCTGATAGAATAAATTCTCTTACCCTGAGGTGCTCAAATATCACCCTAAGGTGATGAGACAGATACTTTACTGTTGCAAAGTTAAAATGAGTCTCTTCAGTGTAACTCCATTATTCTTAATTTAAAAGATAAATATACCGTCATTGTCAGACCAGATATTCCCCTTTGTCAGCATTTCATGGCTCACTTCCTGGATGTAGATAGATTGATGATAGCTGCTTAATATTCTTTCCTTCATAACCAGCAATTTGAGAGTTGCCAACTCTCATGATGGCTGCCGTTTTTCTTAAAGCATCAGCTTGATGTACATTAGCCACACAAGAATCCTGGCTTGCTTTCTCTTTCTTTCAAACAGATAGTTGCTTGAAAATGAGGATCTGAGCATCTAATGCTGGAGGCAAATAAGCACATGACAGTATTATTTTCAAGCTAATCTCATGACTTGAGGAAAGGGTGATAGGTTCATTCATGGCTTTAGAACAATGTCAAAGGGAAGGATCTGATTTCTGACTCTTAGCTCCATTAGAGCCAAATGCCTTTTCTGAGAATATCTTTGAAGATCACTGGAAGACACAGCTCCACTGAAATCCCTAGTGAGGACCTGGAAAGCTGCTGAGCTGTGAAGGAATGGTGTGTGATAGCCAGTGCAGAATGGTGTGAGTCAAATGTATTGGCCTTTGTGTCCTGACTTTGCACATGTCATGAATGGTTTTTATTGACTCTGAGCTGTGAAGTTGTGAACAGTGTATGTTTTTAGGTGGTCCCTCTCACTTCATCTGCTGTCTCTTTGGTGAAGCTATACAGTAGTTCTCATGGTCTTATCTTGCTCACTGGGTAGTTTGATCATCTGTTCAGGATATTGAAAGAGTCTCTCAGCCTGAAAATGAAACGTGTCCCAGATTAAATATTTTTAAGAACTTCTCCTGATTTATTTGAGTGCCCATCCATGTTAAATGCTTTCCTTTGGTTAGAAGTCCTCATTAAGACAATTGGAATGAACTGTAATGCCAGTGCTTGTGGTATCATGGAGCTGAATATCTGCTGGTGATTAACTATCTAGACTGATCACAACAGAAAATCTTGCTATATATAAATACCTACATACACCAGGAGAGTAGGGCTGTTGCTAGTTAGTAATAAAGCTATAGAAAACTTCTCTGTATAGCTCTTGCTTGGTATCTCAATATACCCAGTGCCTTTAGACCATCTAAGCACAAAAGATTGCACGTAGTCTAAAAAGGATGCACTGCAAACAGCCAGCATGCTTCAAACACCTAAATCAGGTGTTTGCATGTAGGATGGCCAAAGCATGGAGCAAAATGTTAAGGTTTGTGAGGATAGATGATAATTATATTGCACCATGATCACTTGAGGTTGCTCTGTTCCATCTCTCCAGCAATTTATGTACAGACCAAATACACATCCACTTCTATTTCTACACTTGTGTGTCAAGGGGGCAGATAAATACACCACCAAACATAAGTGAGAGTAGATACTGGCAATGAGTGAGTCACATATTTCTTTCATAATGCCTTGGGTGGGGTGTTTTTATGGTTGGTGTTTTGTTTTGTTTTCCTCCCCCCTCTCAAATATTCAAGGTCTTGTTTCTGTGGACAAAGGAGAAACAAAGAGCAGAAAAACGGTTCCTTGCCTGCAGTTTCTAAGCTTGTCTTTTCTGCAAGTGTAGTGCACCAAGGAGTTCTGGTGTCTCTCAGTGACTCTTTTTCTTCCATTTGTTTTCTTTCCTCTTACCATGAACACAAACACTTTAGCCAACAGTTGTACTTGTACTTACACTGGAGTATGCGCTTGTTTTTCCCACTCTTTGAAGCCTGTGTTTGCTCTGACTTTTATTTTACTCTGGCTCTCACGCTGGCTGTCTTGAGGCTTGGCTTTATCTGCTGCTGCCGTCCTTTCAGCATTTTTTTTTGAGATCAAGGTGCATGTTGAAGGCTGTGTGTCACAGCCTCTGCAGTCTCAGTGTGTCTAATGGGTTTGTTAAAGTTTTGCTGTTGTTTTTTATTGTGTTGCTAATGAAACAATCTTGCTGCTCTGGCAACTTTCAGCCGACCTTGAATTTGCAAGTACTTAGGAATTTATATTCTACATAAATAAAATGAAAATTATTATTCTTATAATATTGTTCTTATGGTTATTGCCTGCAAGTTCTGTAATCTCAGTGATATCTCTGGAGATAAAACAAACTCTCAGAACATAAGTGTCTACATAAACAACATCAAATCATGTTTTCTTCAATGCGATTGCTCCTTTTCATGTATTCTGTAACTGAACAAGCATTAGAAAAATAATTATTATTGACATACTAGAAAAGGGACACATTCAGTTCTATCTCACAGGCTACCAAGTTGTTTCGCCAGATAACATCAGCGTGTACTAATGTTATTTACAATGCAATAGATGTTGTTGATTTGAGGATGTTCCTCTGTTCCAGAAATCGATTGCTACAAGGCAGTGTGTTGCAAAACACTACCAGTGTATGTTGGGTTATGTTCCTGTGCATCAGTCCAGATGCGACGCCATTTTAAAGCACTTTCAGTTTTTGGTGCAGTAACCGTGATGCTAAACCTTTGTTCCTTTGTGCACGTTGTGAGATGCTCCTGGAAATTCTTTCTTCCTCCCTTCACTGCTGTGCAGCCTTAGGGGTGAGGCCAGCAGGGAAAACATTAGACTGGTTGCTTTTTGGCTGTGCTTTCGCTAAGGAGGAGGAGGAGAAGAAAGGGGGGTTGGGGTGGTGAACAGTTTTCTCAGGAGCTGGAGCAGGGGCCTTTGTGGCAACCTGGCTAGACAGTGAAGCATAAGCCTGTTGTGATTTCTGTGATGAAGGGAGTGGGTGGCAACAAACTGAAGAAAGAAACTTCTGATAAAACATAACTGGGCAGCTACGCACCAAAAAGATGGTCTAGACAAACAGCTCTGTGAACCTGGAGTTTATGCAAATTCATCTGGAACTGCTTGGTAAATCAGTTCTCCCAATTTATATTTTGGGTAGAGTTCATGTAATTTGTATCCAGACTAATATACAATTGTACATGTGTGCAGACGCCTGCCTTTCCTCTGGAAATGCTGTAAGCTTTACATGGGGATGAAGGAACAAAATCAATTCTGTGCTTCTGCTGAGGAGATGACAGAACTATTACTGCTCAAACTGAGCAGTGCAGACAACTGAAGGATAAAATTATTGCAGTCTCTGAGAATGTGTCTCTTTAGAGAGCTTTGGTGCAGCCCCCCACTGCTTCCTCATGAGATATCACCAGAAATGCAGTTTGTTTTGTCAGAGGGCTTAGCTTCTCTCAAACTTGCATAAACTGCTGGTGAGCTACTACTGATTATTCCTTCACAATGCTAAGTTAAAAAAGATCCACTGTGAAATGGAGAATATTGAAAACCTCACACATTTAATAGTAATTCTGGCATTGCTGTATATGCCAGAACATAATGTTTTTAATATTCTAAGGCAACATTTAAGTTTCTATCAGACCTTAAAAAAATGAACATATTGGTGTCTTAATTGCTAGCACAGAATATATAGATACAGCATTATCTTCCACAAAAATCATGTTCTGCTGACAGAAGAACTGATGTGATAGAGCTGCAACTTTTTCCCTCAGGATAGAACCATTATTATATCCTTATGTTACTAAAACTTGTTTCTCATATTCTCGCATATCGTGAACTCTGATTTAGTATGTCCTCATCCATTTTAAAAGCTTCCAGCTTATCCATCTGTTCCCTGGCCACTACAAACATGATTTCATTGTGGTCATTTTTCACTGTTAAACATAATCAACAACATGGAGATGATATGCATGGTATATGCAAGTTTATATGACTTCTTCCATGGACCATTCTCCTTGTGATCAGGGATGGAAATGGCAACCAGATCTTCAGCTGCTGTCCTGTTTCTGCTATCCAAGAAAGATGTTTTAGTACTGACTGGTTTACTAATAACAAGTTTTTACAAACAATTATGGCTTACCTTTTCCTGAATCATATTTAGATGTTCTCGCTCATTGCCAAAGATTTCTCAGCTAGAGTTTGACTGAATGAACAGCTGATCCAGCACAACAGGCTGGAAGCCACCAGCAGGGATGAAAAAATGGTGGGAATAAGGAAGCGAATCAGCTAGAAATTGAATAGATGTTCTACTGATAACAACTGGTCAATTCAGTGGATCTGCTTTGAGATACTTTGGCTCTTACCTGTTATGTCCACCCCTGACCCTTTGCACTCTCAATTTGAATGAGAACAACCGGTTTAGAGGTTGTTATAAATGTAAAGGTGTTATTTTCCTTTTTCAAGTCTGTTGCTGCTGAATTTCACCTGCCACACTGAGAAATTTGTAGTTAAAAGAACTGTGGGGTTTTTTCTCCTGCATATTTTCCCATTTGTTTGAGGAGGAGCAGTGGTGATAGCTTCATCTTTGTGAGCTGTCTCCACACTTTCCCCAACAGCTGGAAAGACATTTTTATTTGTTACTGTTTGAAGACATTGGGCTGGGCTAACACTGCAGGAAGCCTCTTGTTGTGCTTTTCTGGTGTCCATGCCTGCTGAAACCAAGGCTAAATCACTTGGAATCAAGGAATGGCTTTAGGTGGGCTCCTGTGTTTTCCTGTGAACTGGTCTGTGAACCAGAACTGCTCATTTTCTAGTTAGTGTAAAATGATTTTTTTTTTTTTAATGACACTTGTTTTGATTCTGTGGGGGAGGGATGTACTTATGTCAAGTGTGATGAGTTGATGCTCTTTGTAAGAGACCTTGCACAATCTCTAATCTTCAAGACAGGACAAACAATTGGCAATATAAGACTTAAGGCATTTAAAAGCTCTGCTTGCAAGTGCCTTTTCTTCAAATGCTTTCTCATTTAAATATTTCTTTCATATTTACGAAAGCAATAAAAAAAAAAGTATGCAAACTTCAATAGACTTTAAAAATGCTCAGTTTAATTGTCCCTGATATATTACTGAATACTAAATCTGCTTAGTGGGATATCTGGTGTCCAATAATTTGAAATTTGAAAGTGTTATAGACTCCAGTTCCATAATTGTGGGTGTTCGACCTTTTGGATACTCAAGGGTGTCCTCAGCTTTCCATTTGCTGCCCTGACCTAAGTCCATTGTGTTTGCCCCTCACATGAGTGTCTTGAGTACTCTAAGATTCCCCTACTAACCAAGATAACTAATGTTTCAGCAACTGAGTTGAGCATGTAAGTTATTGTTATTATTTGAGGTGTTTTGGTTTCTTTAAAGTTAACCTGTTTTTACTCTCCTCCCTGTTCAGAGCAAAACAGCACTATAGATAGGACCTTGTTTGCAGCAAAAAATTGTTCTTGTGAACTGTTAACATCTGTCAGAGCCATGAGCCCATTTCTGTGCAAATCAGCTTATCACTGTGAAGTTGTGCCAGCTCTGACCAAACCACAAAGGGATTATTAAATATTATAAAAACTTTCAGTGAATTCCTACATCCCTCTTTACCATGCTGTCAGCTTCCCAAGTTCTGAATGTTAAAAGCCAGCCACAGGTCAGATCCAGTAGCTCTAAACTACTTTGGCTGTTCTCCTGGACAGATGCAGAGCACTGAGGCTTAGGGAAGAGAAAGAGTACAGTTACAAACTTGCACAAACAAAAACGTACTTGTTTTTGACTTCCAGCACAGTTTAGAATACTTTCCCCCCCTCTCTTTGTTAAAGCTCTTCATTTAGGAGTGCTACAATTTTTTCTGGCTGAACTAAAAAAATAGAAATCTGCTTGTGCCTGCACCCAAATCTGGGACCAAGCAGACTGTGACTCTTGGCTGATTGAAATATAACTCCCAGCGTCTAGAAAATCCAGATCTAAATACATCTCTAAAGACCTATTGGTGCAGGATTCATAGCATCAGAGTGCTGTGGGGGGAGGGAGAAAAAAAATACCATTGCTGTTTCCATAGTTGCTAAAAACTAATGGAAAATTCTGTAGAAGGAATTTTAAAAAACCTCAGACAATGCTCTTACTAAGGTATTTCCCGAATCTATACTGAAACAAAATAGTTTAAAGCTTAGTCTGTCAGCCTTCTTGTGCTGGCAGGACTGTGAAGATAACAAAGTAAATCCATATGCTTGGAATCTGTAATGAACAAGCAGAGGTACAAAAAAAATGTGGTGTCCACTTCCACTCGTCCACTCACTGACTTGTTGTCTTTCAGGCACTTGACTTTAACAAGGGCATGGTGCCCCTTACTGTCCTTAACACACACCAAGAGGATGCAACAGCGTGTTTCTATTTACATAACCTCTGATGGCAGGACAGCACCCGCTATTTCCATGCTTACCCTGGTTAGTGCCAGCCTCACACACTGTAAATTTATCTCATGCATCCAGTTTAGCGCTTATGTTGTGTTTTGCTTGGGTAGTATATTTAGCAAATTGTGTAGTCAAATGATTGTTAGACTGAGTGGTTGATGCCTAGTACACAAATAATTATGACACTAAACTTACTATGTATGAGCTGGAGCCATAGCTGATTCCAGTGACAGATGGAAAACTCCACTGAACCTTTTATTGGCCATATGCCATTTCTGAGTGTTGGCCAACAACAAGATTTGTTGCTAATATATAATGATTTAAACAGTAAAAAGAGCAGCTGCACTTTGATTTTTGGTGCCTTTACTACAGGTTTTCCTGGAGCTTTTGAATATCTACTGCTGCTTTCTAATGCAAAGCTGTCACTTCTAGTCTGTGAGAAAAGACTTTATCTTCCCAGCACTATCTGTGGTAGAATTTTATATTTTGATACTTATAACTAAAGCTCTCCTCTGCCTTTTATTGCATGATTAAGTTGACAGCATAAAAATCTTCCTGCAACATGGGGCTGGCAGTGGCTCGTAAGAAACTGGCTCTGTTGTGTAGTACTGCAACAGAGCTTTTTCCAGGCTGTCAGTAAGTCTTATGTTTTATGGCCTGTCTGAGGACTGGGAGACCAGCATTCCTCCAGCTGTTCAGGGAAGACAACTTTCAAAGCACAGTTCACTGAGAGGAACCACATGTCTTGTTCATCATATTACCAGGATAGTGTTTGCAAAAGTGAGGGTGTGAATAGAAGCTGCAATTGTTGTCTGTGCAGAACATGTCACAGTGTTCCTACTATTGCCGGTGGAGCAGAAAAACCTGCTGCCATGCAACATATTGACCTTCATTTCTCCTAAAGAGGTTTCACTGCATTGTCCTCTGTCAGTCTATTCATTCCAATATTCATTCAGAGAAAAACAAGATTGGAATCTGGAAAGCAGAACTATTCTGGCCCTCAGCCCAGCAGCAAAGAGCATGGTAAGGGAGGTACATGACAAGCAAGCACATTCCAATATAACTTTATATATTTTTTGGGGGGAGGGAATGAACACTTTATTTTATAAAATTTGTATTTTGCAAGCTTGAATACGAGTAAAATTGGCTAAATATTTGACTGTCCTGAGTATCATCAGTCTGCACTGCATTGAGAAGTACTCTAGAGGTTTCTAGAATGTGTCAGATAAGTCATCATGTTGCTTCTGTGCCAAGGGAGGCATGAAGTGGTCATTGCATAAAGTGATTTTCATTGTTGAAGGCAAGCAGGTAGGGAAGAGAGCAGTGAACACCTGTATGCTTCTTGCACCTCCTTGGAAATGAGTACCAAGTGAGATTCATGTTGCTCCCCTGTTTCTCTGATAGGTCATATGGAGAGAGTTACACAAGTGGTGCCCACAACCCTGGTTTGGTTCCTGACCAGCCCATGGGCTGTGCTGTGGGTTGGGCTGCCCTTAGTGCACAAGGACAGTATTTCACATGGGCTGTGCTGTGGGTTGGGCTGCCCTTAGTGCACAAGGACAGTATTTCACATTGGCTGGCTGTGGCTGAGCTTTGCTCTGTGTGGCTGGACTGCCTCTGGGTCTCAAGCCTGGCTGCTGATGTTCTGTCTGTAGTGCTAAAATGCTCTTGCATTTGTCAGACTACCTCTCTTGTCTGCCTCAGTGCCTTGACCTCTGTGGCTGGAGCAATTTTTGCCAGTAGGCTAAGCCAAGTGACTTATCCAGGCAAAGCCTATAACATTAATTTATTTCTTCACCCAGTAGTAAAAAGGAAGGGCCTCTCTGCATTTACTGCATTGTTGACTTTTCTTTGTGGTGTTTACATGCCAGCTGACTCCAGGTCTAGCCGGTTGGATTGGTTGCTGACTGCTGCATGCTCTGAAAGTGTCAATGTGTTGGTTCTGCTCAACTTTTCCTTCAAGGAATAAATGTTTTGTTGTGTTTGTTTACTTATTTATTTTGTATCTCTTCCTTTAGCTTTGGAAAAGCAGCCATGTAACTGCTGGCTGCAGGCAGGTTGTTTCTTCACAGCTAATAGTCTCTGTGTTGTAGTTTGAATGTTTGTGGGGATGCTCCTTATCTAGGTCATCATTTTTCTTTCCTGTCAGATTCCCCCTACACCCCTCTTTGATCTTACCTACAGCAAGCTATCTGTCTCAAACAGCCAAGCCCAGCTATGCAAAATGTTTGTAAAGCAATAAAGATATTTCCCACTTTGTCATGTCATGTGGAGTGTTGGACCCAGTGAAACCCACATCAGTCACAGGGATAGAAAACAGTGTAATTTTTATTTGTATTGGAATCGAGAAGTAAAAGATAGATCTAATTCTGGGGGAGGTTCATAGCTGGCTCTGTTATCAATCTGAAATAGTACCTACTGGGGAATAATTTTCCCAGTGATGTGGATGCCCTTCCTCACAGATGTGGATCATCTGTGAGCTGTGTGTTAGAATCGGTGTGTTGCACTTGTTTTTACCTTACCAGCTAGTGCCTGACACTTTGAGCATCTGTGCAACACAGGCCTCTTCCACTTCTGACTATGTTTTTACATTTTTGATGCTATCTTTTGGAGTTGGATTTTTTTGGTGTTTGTTTGTTTTGGTTTTATTTATTTGGTTTTGGTTGTTTGTGGGGTTGGTTCTTTGTTTTGTTGTGTTTTGTTTGTTTGTTTTCTCCCAGGGTTGAGAGAATCTCTTATGCAGATGTTTGTGGTTAAGTGCAAACTGTTGATTGTAGAGCACTTGGGAATTCCTTATGTTGAACAATTCCCTAATGCCTGCCAATGTCACTGGCTACATCATCTGCCCTCTTTGTAATATTTGCTGGCCTCAATATGCGTTGGTCCTCATATAGTTAAATGAGGAGTATCATTTGCTCTAAGGAAATACATACCACCTTACACTGGCTACAGCTATTTTTCAGATAACATGTGTTCAAGTATATTGCTAAAAACTAAGGGAAAAAAGGGTAATTCTAAAAGCTGTTGGAAAGATTAGTGAAGGTTGTTCCCTCCTCTCCCAAAGTCGTTGTCATGTACTTCCCATTGATGTTTACAGGCAGTTCTGTGTGCAGTCGATCAGGAAAGAATCAGATAACAGAAAATGATTATGGAAGCAATAAAGTTCTAGAGTTCCCCCCTCCCCCCAATAAATTTGTTCTTGCTTCATATGAAAACTGAAATGATTTTTCTGTGTGACAGGTGTACTGTGGGTAGTGCTAAGCCATGGTTAGCAACATCTCCTTGTGATGTTATTTCATTGCAAGACCGGTGATTTACAAGTTCAAGATAAGGGTCCTTGGCACCATCATTGCAGTGTATGAAGCAATTAAAAAATGTGATGATTCTTGAGGGGACATATATACAAAAATGAAAACACTTCACTAGAAAGCAGAACTTGCTGGTGTCAGCTGGTGATTAGTATTTGTTGTCTTAAAGGCCCAAGGTTATTGCAGTCTTGTCTGGTTTAACTCAGCAAGCTCTCAGTGTGATGGGCACGACATGCCTGGCTGAGTGCTGTGGCTGCAATTTCTGTTCAGCTGGTACTCACACAGAATGAGCCTGTTAAGATCTTCAGACAGATCTGGTTGAGCAGTAATGCCAAGCATGTCTTTAAAATCCAGGGGTGGGAGTAGAGACTCACAACAGGTAAAGCAAGAGTGTATGGTGAATGGTTCTGTAACTGTTATTAGCGTAGCTGGACTTTAATAAGATGGGAAAAGTTTCTGTATTGAAGATTTGTGATGACTTGGAGGGGGGTGAAAAATAATTCCTACTGCTCTTTGTGACTCTTCTACATCCACTGTGATTTCTAGGGTTTGTGCTATTAGCAGTCTTCACTTGGCAGATGAATGGTGGGAAGTGTGTCTCTGATGCAGTGCTGTGTAGTAGCCACTTGGTGTTTGCTCCAGGCACGTGTATTATCTTGGTTATTCTGAGCAGATCTGTTTTGTCCTTGCCTTTCGGCAGCCCGCCCCACTGTTTCCTTGTGTGTTTTGTTACACAGCTGCTACACAGATATGTCTGTGTGAGCCTGTACGTGTCTGCAGGTGGGTTCTTCACAGCTTTGTGGAGACGGTGACCCTGCGAAGCACAGAGAGCAGAGTGATAAACAAATGCACCATTCCTGGCTCTGCTAATGCCTGTCAGGATGAGTTTAGCAATTCCCTCCTATATCCATGGCCTTTAAAACAAGGACAGTGTTTATATTCTGTTTAGGGATAAAAAATTCTTAAGATTAGTGTTACTTGAGAAGTCATTTCCTTGATTATGCTGTACATGGCAAACAAAACGAGCAAATGATCAAGTGTTTTCTAATGGCTTTGACAGGAGATGGCATCTGTTGCAGTCCATGTGGATTTATTAGTGTAGTGACCCTGTCTCCCTAGAGCTTCCTGCTGTCACATGCTGCCTCATTCTGTGTTCCTACTGGAGTGCATACAAATGTAGTGTGCAATTGATATTTAATTATTTTAAGGAAAAAATGAAATTCGTAGTTCCATACCAATGTTGATGATAGATACACCTACATAGATATATGTATTTTTGTAGAGATAAATAAAAAAAGATTATTAGATTCATGCATTTGAGTACCTTACTTTGATTTTCTCCCCCTGCACTGAATGTGATATTCTATATAATTAAAATGTTGAAAGAGAAAATTTTACAAACCATATCGTGGTGACCTTTAGTTCCTAATCTCAAAGCTGTCAATAGAAATCCAGATGCTTGGGAACCATATCCAAATGCAGACAAATCTCAGGTGCAAGTGGAGTGATTATTAATCAGCAGCTGTGCTTATCAACATGTGTAGTTATTCCACCTTTAGCTAAAGCAGTAAGTCCTGTGCATTTGCAGCTGATTTTGCATCAAGTTCTGAACGGACAAAATCTGCTCTGGTAATGAAATACTTCAGTTGCTAGGTCATAGTGCATCTAGCAATTTACCTATGTGTGTAAAAGATGTTTACTACCATAATACTCTGAAATAGAAACAATCATGGCCAGGTACTCTTAAGTATTTTGTTCTCAGGAAACTACTTGTTGTTTGAGCAGACAGAAAGGTTGTGCATGTAATACAGATAATGTTTTTCTGAGGTTTCTGTTGCTTCAGGTATATCTCTACCATTGCATACCCAAATTTACAATGAGGACATTTTGGGAATTATAGAGCTCTCAGAAAGCAAATGTTCCATCACAACTAATGTTCTCCTCCTGCTGATGACAATACCTCAGGATATCAAAATGAATGGCAGAAATGAAAGCAAAACAGTGTTTATTTGACCACCAGCGAGGAGCATCAATGTGAAATAAATTAGAACTTGTGCCTGCTTATGATTTTTCTTTATATTTTTGATTTGTACAATTTTATGATCCTTTTCCTCTGTTGACCTTGAAAGCACTGGTTATTTATTAGCATAATATGATTACATACCTTTCTGCAGCATTTAAGATGAAAATTGAAACCTTGCAATAATTTGGCTAAAAGCTGCTAGAGTAGCCAGCTGTCAAAATTTTAAGAGAAACCATATTAAGCAAAACCAAGCTGTAGCTGTTTAACTGACTGTTTAGCTAAACACAGTCAGCACAGCTACCTGGGTAGGAGGCACTTGGGCAGGCTTAATTTGCTGGCTACAGATATGAAATATTAGCAAAATGCAATTTGGCGACAGCTTACACACTCTGGGCCGTGGACTCTTCTCAGTCCACATGTGCAGCTTGAATTATAGCCAAATTAGATGCATTTATAATTCATTCTCTCCCTCTCTCTCACAGGCACTCTGCTCTGTACAATCTCTATTTGTGACTTAGATGGGCCAGGGCTGTGTAAATTGCATGACCAGGAAAGCACCGCTTGCTATCAGCTTATGGATTCCTTACAGATGTAAGGGGCTAAGAACAGGTTAAAATCTCATGGCAGAAGTAGCAGTTGCAGTACTGTTACCTAAAATGTGACTGTAGTTTGTTTAAATGGTGGAGTTTACTCACCATTTAAATGAAAAAAAAATTCTCCTTTAGGTGTGGATGACTAAGTGTTGCTAATTCCCAGTTGGCCAGTGTAGCGGATACGTGCCAGAACTTGCTTAATGCCCTTTCTTGATCCTAAAGGTAATTCATTTTTTAAGGCAGAAGCAGTCAGTAGTATTGGTAAGTGATTCATTTGTTTTATTTGTATTTGTTTTCTCTTGTAATATAAATTGTAATAGTTGAATGGCTGTCGATATCTTTAAATCTATCAAAACCATTGTGTTCTCAGAATCTTGCTTTGAAAGTGTGTTCAGCCTTGGTGAGTCGTATATTACAGAATTATCTTGTTTGGTTTCTCTTGCCTGCAGAATGTGCATTGATATTTACAGTAGACACATGGACAAGTTTCTTTCTTTTGTAATGTTGGACATAAGGCCAAAATTTACTTACCTGCATGGTAGTTGTGGATGTTTAGGAAACAGTCTGCCAGTAACAAGGTCTTACTTGAATTTGAAAAACATTGAATTGCTGTGTGGTCAGAGAGACTTTCATACCCAAGCAAGGGGAAATAGCTCTAAAGCTTTTGTGGTGGAGTTTGTACTAAATGGAAGCCCCATGCATGCTTGGTATTGAGCTTAGTAACTAGTAATGTAAATACTATTCTGTTTTCTCCTGCATGTTTTAAATCATCCCTCTGAAATTCTACATACTGAATCCTATAGACACATGGTAATTTAGTCAAAAGCACTTACTGTATTTTGTTTCAAAATACTAGCTGAATCTACAGTGTTTCATAAACATATTTGTCTTTTCCTCAAATAATCTCTAATACCGTATCAAATATTTTAATATTTGAAAAGTAATTCTGAATTGGACAGAAATTCTTGTAGCAATAGAGCATAAACATCCTTTTTGTGTTGCACAATGTTTCTTTTTAAGTCCTTGACATGCCACTATTTTAAAGTGAGATGGAGAAAACAGCACTGAGGTCTGTTAAATGACTAATTTGCATCCTCTGAAGTACAGATTGGAGATAATGAGAGGAAGAAAAGATAGAAGACAGGAAATAAGAGATTAGCCATGAGTGCTTAAACAGTTCAGGGAACTAGTTGTTCTCTTGCCAGTGTCCATTTCTGAAACCAGCTCAGATGGCTCATATATGTCTCTCATGTTTCACTTCATTCCACCATTGTTGTGTACTGATATGTAACTAAGCCTTGTCTTTTTTTCTGCCTTAAAAGTAATTGTGCTATTCAAACATGAATTTAGTTTTGTTTTGGTTGAGATTACAGGCTGTTTTGTTTAGAAATTTTTAAAATAGGCATTAATCCTACAATATGATGCAGGGGAGTTGGTGGTTGAGATCATTCAGGCTTTGTGAGGAGCTCTGAAGCTGTGTGTTGCACATTGTGTATTTGTTAGTCATGTTAAGGTGCATTTTCTATTAGAATTTCTTGCATAAGCCTTCCTTGTTTCTAAATTATCCCACAACAAAGAAAGATTTGCCTAGGTATAGCTGTGTGTATATGTATATATACACGCATATTTAAAGAAAGTGGCTTTTATTTGATGGTGACGGCTGAATAAGATGTTTATTATGATCTTAAAAGGATCTTTAAAAACAACAAATCATGTAATACCGTACCTTTAGCCTATTTTAGAACTGTTCTACTCAGTTGTGCTTTTAATGGGTTTGTTCATCTTGTCTGTGGCTAGAGTTTCAAGAATCTCATTTTTCACTATTTCTGGATCTCCCACTCCGGATCCCCCTTGAGGGGGGTGGGTTGATGCCAAACGCTTCATTTATTGTTGAAGGTGTGAAGTATTGACAGTGGTCATGCCTGACTGCCTGGTGAAGTTTGGCTTCATCTTGCTTAGCTTGGCCTCTCTTGTGGTGATTGGCTTGTGGCTTGGCTTGGTGATTTTTGGCTGGGTTTGTTTTGGTTTGTTCCCCTTACTCCAGAAAGGATCAGTATTTGTTCAACCTTTTGCTCAGCTTTTGTCAACATTGAGTCAATTTTTGAGATGGAAGGGGGCTGCTTTAACTCAAGTCTTGACAGTTGAGAGTCACTGTGATGACTGTGTTCTGATGAATCTCCTTGATGCCTTAAGACTTTTATTACCTCATTAGGAAGACAGTAGGTGATTTCACTGCATTTGCCATTTTATTAAGCAAGATTTCCTTGTAGGATGTCTTGAAGGGAAAATTTTTTGACCTGAGAAGGTAAAACTTCCTTTTTCTAGGAAGTTTGTGTTTGCTCCACTGAGCCACCTGCTACCCTTCATTGTAGGTAGCCAAAAGACTAGTACTGCCTTTATTGTATATTGTGTTCATTCTTCCACCCACCCTCAAGCCTCCTTTCTGGCAGAGAGTTTTGCTTAGCCTTTAACAAGATAGTCTTAATTAAGTTTCCTACAATTTCACTAGCAATGGGAAAAGTATTATAAACATTGATTTTAAAGTTTTACTAATTTGTTTGCTACAGTGTCTTACTGAGAACTATTTTCTGGATTTATTTGGCTAGTATACAATCAATTGCTGAGGTGCTATGTAATTAGCAAGAACTAAACTAAGTATATCAAGCTTATGGCAGACTGTCAAGTACTTTGTGAAAATGAATTCAGACAGACAAAGGGAAAACATTCCTGAAAGGTGTGGAAAATAACAATGGGAAGTGGTCCATATGGCCCCAGCAGCAATCCTCTTCCATGTCTAGGAAGGCAAACTTGGAAGATGTTTAAGTGCTTTTACCAATGGCAGACTTGCAGGGTACTGCCTCCAAGTAAATCTCCTCCTCTCATCTAACCTTGCTTCTTGAACCCTAAATTTCCCTGATTTTGTTTAATTCTTCTCTTTCCTGGGGTGGCTGGACTCTGTGGCCTGAAGCACCCACTGCTCAGTCATCAAACCCTTTACTGTTTGCTGAAACAAGGCTGAGTGCCACGGCTTCTGTGTGCCCAGACAAACAGCTGCAGCAGTTCAGATGTCCTCGTCCTGCAGTGATTTGTTACTGTCCCTCTGCTAGAAATTGCCTTCCTGCAGCAGGGTTGGTGTGAGGGAATGCAGCCACTCCACTTCACAGTCCAGCACCTCAGAACAGTTCACTTTTAGATCAAACTAATCCACATCCATGTGTTTCACACTAGAGTGTATGTGGTGTTCTGAGACAAAGGATTGGAACAGTGAGGTCCACCTTAAAGCATCTCCAGTCCATGCCAAATCAGATGCTGCCCATATGCTGTGTAGCTGTAGCAAAACAGGATCACTATCATAGCAAGTCACTTGGGAGGCACTGGTAGTACAGCTATGCTGCCTCAGATATTTGCAAGGTCATTTAGCAGTTTGGGTGCCCAAAGAAAGCACAGCTTTGCACTGCAGTCAAATTATAGTCCTTTCTGCATGATATCCAAAGCCAGCTTCCAGAAATGAACACTGAAGTGTGTGACTGACAAAAGCATGTTGATTTAACAGTAATCTCAGTCCCTGTCCACTGTGCATTGTGTGGTTCTCCTACCTGGCAGGATTTGAGATTCACAAGAATTCCCCGATTTCTGGACCTTGTGAGAACAGAATTCCTGCTGGTTTCAGTACCTTATTCATAAAAAGCGGACCTGGCAGAGAGATTTGAAGTATGCATGTATTTGTCTGAGATTAAAACAACCTTCATATTCTGGAAGTCACCCAGCCAGGAGGCTGAGAGTGGGTGAGATTTTTAATTCCCCTCCTACACCTCTGCAGTTGCCCTCCAACAGCACTCTGCTAACATGGTGCAATAGGCTGCATCCTAAACTAGTACATCTGAAAACATAAGGTTGTGCAGCATTATTTTTCAAGCCTGGCACCTTTGACAAGAGAGAGAGTTTCATAATTCAAGTCAGTTTTTCAAGGCAAAGGCTCTTTACCCATGGGCTGTGTGTGGTCTACCAGGGTAATTAATCTGGCCAGCTTCCCGGGATAATTTGGAAGTGGTCTGAAGGCAAAAGGTTCTTTTAGCTGGGATAGTCTGCTCCTAGTTATCTCAGTTCTGCTTTCCTTCCCACTTATCATGTTATTGTGTATGAGCAGTATATTTGTTTGTGATGGGGAAGGAAGACTGAAGCATGTGGCCCTGTGTGTCATTAGTGCCATGTAATGGCTGGGCAAAACAGGACTGGGTTAGCTGGGAGACTTCTGATGTTCTGACCACTTGCAAGCAACGGGGCTTAAACAGGATGTGCATCAGTTCTTCACTGTTCTTCCAAAATTGCAGGAAAATAGCAAAAATATAACTGGGGTAAATATATTTTGTCTGCCAATGAGGAGCAAGAAACTTATTTAGAGAAATGGATTTACCTGCAAGGGCTGTGTGTTTTCTCTAACAGCAGCACCTCTGCTCCTCAGACATGCAGAAACACCTTCCAGGTGTAGGCAGAATCTAAGCCTGACCCAGCAGTGTCTTCCCACGGTATCTCTGCTAGTACTTCCCTAGGTGTGGCAGTTTTCAAAGAGCAGTTTTACTTCATCTATCCCCTTAATTCTCTAGACAACAAAGACTTCCTGCTTGGGAAAGGTGTTAAGCAGTTCAGCTCTCAGAAGCTAGAACAGTGAACTGGGGTAGGAGCAGTATAGACTGTATTCCTGCTGCAGTAGTGGGAGTCCAAGGAAAGTGTCTTCTCTATTTTCCCTCCAGTTCTTGTTATCATTGAGTATTCACTGCAGTTTCTTCTTGTGTGCAGATGAGAGCACAGGTTCTTTGATAAAGCTGAGACTTCGTGCTCCTCCAGGCAGAGGTGTTCTGCCTTCTGCAAATTCAGAATAATAATAATAAACCCTTGAGTTGGACAGAGCAAACTCCAGCAAAGGAATTGTGTCTCCTGTATCAATAGAGAGGGAATTGTGCAGCTAAAGAAGAGGCCACACTTAATCAGAGATCTGGTCTTAAATGACTTGTTCCCAGCTGACATGAAGTCCTGCAAACTCCCTCTCTCTTTCTAAATGGCCTGAAGTTGAGGCTACAAGCTCTGTACCTTGAAGATTGGGTCAGTAATGTTGGCTTGCTTAACCCATGTGATTCCACTGTGTGCCTGCACCCCATACCTGGATGAAATGATGCCTACTCCCTCTTTCAGCCCAAGCCACTGGCTACCAGAGTCTTAGGGGACAGTTTGCAGTCCATACCTTCTCTGTTCTCTCTAGAGGCAGATGGCTGTGATCCTAAAGCTGAGAGCTTCCTCTGGGCAGGTTATGAATGGTGCAGACCCCTTGAATGTGGATCCATACCGTGTCCTAAACAAAGTCTCCCTCCCCCTGTGCAGAGAAATCTCTCCCACTTCCTCTGGATGCCCCCTGACCAGCTTGTCAGCTGCTAGTTATGGACTGTTCAGCTCATGCAAATCTAGTTCATTACTTATTCAGAATTAAAGTGGTTATAATTTGATTGAGTTCCCTTTGCAAGTACGTTAATACTTTACTTTTGATTGAGAGTGTTTGCAGAGGGGCTCTGTTTAAAGATTTGATTTTGAAAGGTAATTCAAGTTAATATTCTTCAGCACGTGTTGTTCTTGTCCTGTATACTTGCTCAGATTTTAATTTTTGCAATCTGGGAAAAGCCTGAAACCACGAACTTTAGCCTGGGATAGCAAAACCAAAAAAGGCTTAAGAGAGTAGTGAGAAAATGGTTGTGCTAACTCTATATTCACCTCCCAGTACTGGATAAATTGCATGTCTGTGGACCCATCTGGCACTGCAGGGGAGTAATATCCTTTATGACAAAGACATTTTACTTAAGCTTTTCTTCCAGCTCTGGTCCAGAAGGGGGAAATTGATTTAGCCTGTGATGTTAGAAACCAAAATTGAGAAGTGTTGAGGCAGAGGGCAAGCTGCACTGTGACACCTTCTGTTCATTCAGACTGGAAAGTGGATTCTTTCCCCATTGCAGTGATCTCCTCATCTGTTGCTCCCTTCTTATTCAGACACATGCAAAATCACATGTGCTATGCTGACAGCATGGCAACTGTTCTCCTGGAATCAAAGGACTCCTCATATGAGCTCCTGTGCTCTTGCTGTAAATGCCAACCCACAGAGGACAAAGCCTTGGACTTATTTCATCCCAAAAGGAAGCCTTTTTGCTGGGAGTGTTTGGGGACAATATCCTGAGGGAAAATATTTTTTTCTTCTGTTGATGCCAATCTGACGTGCTTTTGCAGCTGGAAGCAGTTTCTATAAAGCTGGTATTTCTGAATGAAAGGACAAGGACCTTCATGAAGTTTGTTTTAGTCACTTTGCCTCGCATGGGGAAGTGGGACACAGTAACTAGATTGTGCCTGTCTGATGTGTAAAATGATAACAACTGGTTCATAAAGTGCCAGAGACTGTAGATCATTCCTAAGTAGAAGATTAGGGTTTAAAAATACTGGGGTTTTGGGGCTGCATTCAGCAGTTATTCCTTTGAGAGGCACCTCTTGTTACAGCACTTGTGAATACCGTGTATTTCCTGGCCAACAATTTTGTTTTGCCTCTGATTCAGTGGCTGGAAGCTCCCTGGGGAGCAGGAGGGCTGCACAGCCAGTGATCTGGACTGAGCTTTGAGATGAAGGGTCTTGTTTTAATTTCATTTTGCTCATTTGCTCATTTATGTAGCTCAAGTGGTTTCTTCTCTCTGGTAACCAACAGCCACAGTGTTCATGAGAGTAGTGTATCAGCCCTTCTTTTCTGGGGAGCAGTAGGCCTGCCAAGCTAGTCCAAACTCTGACAGAAACGTGTTTTTCTGGGGTAAGTGCTTCATATGAACCAAAATATCTTGCCAAATTAGGTTGATTGTTGATTAGAGACATTGTTTTTGAAAAAAGTTAGAAAAAATTCTGGTGATGTCATTCCCATTTCACCTTTTGGGGATAGAAAGTTATTTTCTTTGTTTGTTTGCTTGTTTTTTGTTTTGTTTGGTTTTTTATTTTGTTTTTTGTTTTCTCTCTCTCTTTTTTTTTTTTCTTTAAATTGAAACCAGCTTTTCATTTTAAAGCTCTTTTTGTACATGTACAGCATATAACTGAAGTGAAAACCGGACCTTTAGGTTGAGTTGTAATAATTTTACGGGAAGCTGTTTCATAAATTTCCATTCAGGTTTGGCAGAAAGCTGAAGATTTGAAAGCTCCGAAGCTTTCATGAAACCAAACCTCTTCTTCACACACCTTTCCTGCCTGTCCCTGCAGGGGTTTCCACCTAGATGATTGCAGTGAGGAATACACATGCAGAGCAGCAAAGCCTTCAATCTAGTGTGAGGTGTCTGCTCTTCTCTGTATGAGCACCTGTATGGTGAGATGCTGAAGTCTGGCAGTGATGATGATTAGCTGACAGTATTATTTTGTTGCTTTCCGGTGACTCCATCAAAATTTTTAGCTGTAATGCTTGGAATATGAACTATTTAGTGATTATTTTGAGCAATCATATGAAATGAAGTTTGAGAAATCCCTAATCATTACAATATAGGCTCATTCAAATCATCTGTCAAAGCAGTGCTACAAGTGCACCACAGGAGAACTCATCTAAGAGAGGAACTGAAGTTGACATTCTGAACTGTTAAAGTCTGTGAAATTTTGTCTCTTGAAGCTTGGGCTTAAATTGTAAAAGTTGTTTCACATGGTATGCAAGTGGAACTCATTTCTTGATTTATTATGGGAACTGCATTGGTGGGTAACTGTTAGTACTTGTATTTCTTTTATCTGAAGAAGAAATCTCATGGGGGTTTCCTCATTGTTTTAGCTTCTCCCAAAACTACGGGTGAACAAAATACACACAAAAGCAGATGTGATTCTTTATGCCTGCTGTCACAAGTATTCCCCTGAAAAATCACAATGAGAAGGAAGAAGATTGGTGCATTTATTAGGAGAAGCAGCTTGCCAGCAGCAAAACATGATGTGGAACCTCCTCCTTCCCAAGGCTAACAGTTCACATGCAATTGCACATTTATACTCTCTGAGGGATTAAAAGAAAGACTCTCGAAAGGCCAAGATGCCCATTATGAAGCTACCAGCCTGGAAAGCTGCCATTTGTTAGATTAATATGAGTCTGGTCAATTTTTCAAAACATACATTATAAAAAGAACAATGCTTAGTATTTTATGTTTTCAAGGTTCCTTCAGCCATTCATTAAATCATCCTTGGAGACACAAAAGATATACTTAAGCAGAATTTGGAAGTAATTTGATTCAGGATTTTTTAGTTGTTGTAGAAACCATTAAGAGTAAAACATTTTAAATGTTTTTCCTTTCTCCTTGCCCCCACCGTTTTCCTTATTTGAGACCTGTAAACACAGTGGGAGGTACCCAATTGATCCACTGTTGCAGAGCCACTAGGAGATGGTGGCGGAGCTGAGGTTGCTGTGGTTGGTAGGACTGGCTGTGAGAGAAGGTACCCTGCAGCAGAAGGTCATTACACACTTGTCCTGATTCCCTGTGTCTGAGGGGTCTTGTCTGAGCCACTCACTTCATTTTCCATGTTTTCTTTCACCTAGGACCAAAGAGCAGGGACAGGTGGTGGGACAGGCAGCCAGAGATCGGTAGGAACCGGAGTTGCCACCAAGCCAGGAGGTACATGGGTGGAAAAAGAAGGGACTTGGGATGGTGCCTTCCCCTCTCGGTGTTCCCTCCACTTCCCACTGCCTTTTGCCTTTGTGGCTACTTTATCTCCTGGTTTGACTCTGCTGCCTCCTACAGATACAGGTCGGGGGTGCTCCGTTTCCAGCGTGGTGATTTGTGCCGAGCATGAGTGGCGCGGGACCTGTGCTCTGTCCCTCCGTGCGAGAGCAGGAGTGTCCAGCAGAGAGCAGGGCTGGCATCCCCTTGCACCTTCCATGGCAGAGCGCAGGGAAGTGGAAAATAACCCAGCTCTGACAAATGACGTCTGGTGCAAAACAGGCTTTGCTTTAACAATTGTCCTTATTTTGGCATTAATGGATTAGGAGAAAAACTGTCAGGGTATTGCAGTAGGAAGTTAAAGAACTGAAAAGTGGAAAATGATGCTTCAGGTGACACAGAAAGGGCATTCAGAGTCTTAACACAACTTTCAGACTGGCTGGTGAGTTGCTTCATTCCTTGTATTCTTTCCAGCTGATAGAATTGCTACAGAGGTTAAAGATTGTCACACTTTTTCTCACAGTTTTAGCCATTTAATATAAACACTTTACAGCTTAACCAGGAGTGTTGCTTTGCCTAAGAAAGTTGACAACATGAGAGGTTTTTATGAAATTTTCCTTACATGTTTAGAATAGCAATAAGCAGCAGAATTTCATCCTGTTTTAATAGTCTGGATGTGGCTGCCTGGAAATTCAAACCCCTGGGAAAATCTCACACAGCTAAATGTGTTTTCATTCTGTATCAGACCCTTCTTCTCTCCAGCCCTCTCCCCCCAGCTCTAAGGTTTTTCATTGAATGCAAAGTAATTTTTGAGATGTTCAGTATTTTCATTTACTAATGTAAAATCATAAATATAATCTCAACAGTTTTGGTACAACTGAAAATCAAATCACTGGAACAAAATAACATAGAAATTTATTCCTTCAGCACTCGTCAAGGGAGTTAAGTCATTGAACTATTCTTGCAAAATATTTAGACTTTTGATAAAACTACATTTCCCACAGAGAATGTAGTTCTGGCATACTTTGGCTTTCTAAGATTAGTGATAGCCAGCAGCAATCCTATTAAGTTTGCCTAAGATCCAGGGTCGAGTTTAAAGCAAAAGCTTCAGTGTGTTTACATGTTTGTGCATTTCTGAGAATGATATTTTATAACTTCAGGGACCTTATCAGCAAGAAAGAATAAAGAAACTGAAGCAAGCTTGGGCTGCTGACTGCAGTGATATATAAAACAATGACAAGAACAAAATTACATATTGAGAGCATTGACAAGTGGGATTTTTTTTTTTTAGTTGTAGTAGCCAAATTTCATGCTTTTATGCATCATGATAGTTGAAACCAGTTATTAAGTTGGCATTCAGAGTGATAAGGAGAAAGTAAATTGATCTGTAACAGCAAAAAAGAGCAGTCTTGGATCTCAGCTGGTGGTAGTATTTTTTTATCTCTGGTGTAGGTTACAGATTTACTTCCATTCATTCTGTAAGCTTATTTTTTTTTTATTGCTAGCATATTTTTATGCTTTCATTTTCCTTTAATTTGAAGACTTAGAGCAATATTTTTGCTGTCTATAGATGAGTGTTTCTTTCAAACATGCCCTGATGCAAAATGCTGAGAGGGTTGGCTTTGGCTTTTTTCTTTACCTACTGTGTACTTTTTCTGACATGTTAGATTAACTTTCAGCCGCAGGCCAATCTGTCAAAGAAACAGGGAATGTCTCCTGCTATGACAGATTTGCCAGAGGCTGAGGTTTGAAACAAGCTGGGTATTGCTTCTTACACAAAAGTAATTTCTCCCTACTGAAGAGAGCTATCACTGAATCAGCTGAACAGAAGCCTCTGACTTGCATTACTGGGTTCTGATCAGAAAATCTGCAACAGGCGTTTTTTTTTTAATAAACTTATACGCCACAAAGGAGCCTGGCAGTATAACTGTGGGAGAACTTTCAGCAATATAAGGTCAAAATAATTTCTTCAAGGATATCAGGAATCCAATATATATTTTAAAAACTTTCCCTGGTTGACTTCACTATTGTTATCGTGTAGGATGAATATACTGCTTCAGAGACAGACCCATAGGTCAGGCTTTAACATCCAGACAGGGCTTGCACTATCATCCCAGCATCTGCTCCAAAAATAACCATCCCACTCGTTAAACCTGACTCAATTTACTGTAGGAGCTGAACAAAATTGTGCCCTCTGCACCCCAGTGTCCCTTGGTGTAGTGCTGAGGCACTAGAAGCTGCTGTACCTCCTGAACTTCCCTTGCAGCAGAGCTTCTTCCAGGTGATATCAACAGCCGGCTCTCAGAGCAAGTCCAGGTGTGCAGAAAAGCCTGGGATCTTTGCAGAATGGCTCAACAAGTGTCTGTTCCAGGCATCCCCCAAGAGGCGATGTGGGCAAGCACAGCAGCCCCTGCTGCCGGCCAGCGCCTGGGCTGAAACTGTCCGGGTTCTTTCCAGCGGGACTCCTCCTGGGGCCGAATGCTGTTTCCTGTCTTCAGGACCGACTGGCAGAAGGTGTGTAAATAACACACGGAGCATTAGGAGAGAAAAGGGAGGATTAGGCTGGGAATCCTTGCTCTGAGCAGTGCACTGTACTAACTGGGAAAGTGGCATCAGTCTTTTTTCTTTTACTGGACTTAAGTAGCCCTTTACATGCAAGTCAGACTCTAGGAGAGTATCAGAACAATGTTTCGTCTGGCTTGATGAAGGAATTAACATGTGTCCTCCTCAGGCGGGTGTCATAAAAAAGAACTGACTTAACCACACGTAATGGACCCCTTATGGCACTAGAATAGCTGAAGCTATGCCCATTTCCACAGACTAATTTAAGTCAGTACAGCTGTATTAGGTTATGCCAGCCAAGGATCTGACCCAATTAAATTGGAATGACAAACCATGCTAATTTTAAGACTTTCTCCAGAAATGCACTCTGCCTTATTACCTACTGATCACAAAGTTCATAAGCTGCTGGTTATAATTTAATTTCCCCTTTATAAAGTGGAATTTCTATTTGGTTTTTCCTTAACTGTATGGATTTATATATTTTTAAATGTTTTGAACAGTAAATAGAGGTGATATTAATTTATATTACCATAGTTCCCCTTACAGCTGCATGAAAACACGATGTAGTTCAGAGGGCTATGGGGAGGTGGGAGGTCTAGATCAATATTGTTTCTTTACTAAAGTCCAGATAGAGTCCTTGGGTGCATTTGAAGAAAACGCTGTTCATATGTTGAAACATGGTGGACTTCTGAGGAATGAGGAAGCCTAGAAGCCTGCCGGTTTAAAAGTTCAAGAAATGCCAAACAAAAATGTTTCACGTGTACTTAGAGTTGCTGAAAATGAAGTGTCATTTTCAGTGGGCTGGGGATCTCCTGCTGGCTCCCCACGTGGGCCCCTGCAGTGTGACTGGATGTCCTACAAGAGGTGCAGGAAAAGAGGATGTACCTTGGCTTTTCTTTTTGAAGTGACCAAAATAAAAGCTACAGAAATCAGCAAGAAAATGTTTTCACCCTAAAAGTTAAATCATAGCAAGATGCTTACAGTAGCCATTAGGTTTACCAAAAGAGAGAGAAAACTCACTCTTTCGTCCTTCATCCCATCTACAGGAGAGCTGGCAAAAGATTTCCTGTTTGATCTGAGGTAGGATGGCAGTGCCTTAACGCAGCTAAAACTTTAGCTCACTGTGGTCATATATGTCTGCAGTCAGGGCTGAGCCCTTTTGCTGACACATATACATCAACCTGGAAATTGTACTGTATGTCAGAGCTTCTTACTGTCAAAAAAATCAGCAGAGAGCTGAGAGGAAATATAAGAACAAAACTACCTGAACTAAATGTACAGATTAAATCCTTGATGCAAAATGCATACTGTGAAAATGTCTCCAGCCTTGCAAAACTGCAAACTTAGTAGTTCTCACACCCCCCCCCTGTGGTATTGTCCCAATTGTCTGCAGTTTTAATAACTGCATAGGGAAGAGTTCTCCTGGTTACCATTATGTTTATGCTGCTACCAGAACAGGAGAGGTGCAGCTAAGCCATTGATACTGTGAATCTACCCTGTTCATCCTGCTGCAGATTGTCTACAAAGGGCCTTTAAATCTTTTTATAGACTTACTCACCATCAGAATTAATCAAGAGAAGTGTTATACTGACGTATTTTAGTCTAACCTTTGTGGTGACTTCTATAAATAATTAATTGCTTGTAGCAAACACTGATTGCTGTTGGTTGAACAGGGCACCTGATACTTTCTTGTGGGCTGGAAGGCACCTTACTCATCTGCAGACATTCAGTGTAGCTGCACCACATATGTGTGCAGATTCAGTAGTGGTGCCACAGTTGTTTTTATTCTTCTGAACGTCTCCAGGACCACAGCCTTAGCTCTTCAAACAGGCCAAGAGGACAAGATTGCAAACCCCAATAAACAGACATTGACGGTGGGGGCTTTTATCTTTGTTCTGGCTGCCGTTCTCACTGCTGTGCTGTGGAGTGTTAGTACACTAAATTGCACCTTGGAAAAACAAATGAACAAAGTAAATGATGTGCTGTAATACCCTTGACTGGGCTTTTTAATAGCCTTTGTTTGCTTACTTGCTAATTTGCAAGGTCTGGTAATTTGCAATTGGCCTCCCAGTTGTTAGTGTGAGTTAGTGCAGTCCTATTGTATCAGACAGACAAGCGAGTCCAAAAGAGAAGCATCTAGTGCTGGGGAAGCTATAGGAAAATGGCTTGAAGTCTTTGGACTGTTTAGTGTGGTATTTATAACTATTTTAGTTTAGTTTAGTTCTTAGTTCATTCCTTTGCATGTAAATAACTGTCTAAAAAAAAGTCCCTCCTAGTCTTTAGTGAAGGCGATCTCTTGTTATTGTTCTTTGAATGCCTCCATTATGGGCTTTTTATCATTTTTACAATGGTGTAAGAAATGTGTCATCTCTGTAGCATCTGCACAAGGTTTGCTGAAAATTAAGCTGGTTTAGAGCATTATATTTCAAATCTGTCAGCAATTTCAGTGGTGATGTTCTTTCATTTTAAGCAAATTTTCTGAAGTTCTTATGTGTTCGGGTTTTTTTTGAGAGAGAATCACTCTGTCTATTCTCTAAGAAAAAGAATAGAATAAAGTTTCTGAGGAAGAGAATCTGTAAAATTGTATGTTCTCTGTGTTGCACTTACTGCTACTGTATTTGTTAGTGCATTGGGTTTTTTGCTGTTCAGAATCCTCTAATTATGGCAGGTTTTGCTTCCAAGGCTCGTGACAGACAAGGTTATTCAGTGTTTGGAGTTGATTCCCCTTTCCATCTGTCACTTGATCCTCTGTTCCTATAGATGCCAGATGATTATTTCTTCCTTATTTTTTGGTTGCTTTTATTCTTTAATATACCAGCACATAGTTTCATATTTAAAATTCCTACTTTGATATAACCATCTTGAACACAGAAAACATTTTATTTAGGAGCACTTTATTTTCCTTTATTGCTCAGCTGACTAAGAAAGAAAAGAGGAAGGTGAATTTCTCCAGGGACACATCAAGATTAGCTGGAGATGGGGGCAGATTCCTTCTCTTCCACTCTAAGGTTGCTTATGGGCTGGTTTCCACAAGTTTTTCTGGCCTGATTTTTGGCTTTATAGTTGAAGATTCCCCTTTATTCATGCTTCATGGACATAAGTAGAGTAAGTTATACTGATACAAGTCATATTGTGCAAGTTTAAAATTGTGAACACCTGGGAATCGAAGGGCATGAGCTATACTGTGCTGTTAGAATTGCATCACAAAATGTGTTGGTTTTAGTGAGAGTTATCTGATATACTTAGCTGAGAGATTTTTCTGTTTGTGAATAAGGTAGACAGTTTCATTGCTGCAATATGTCTTAGCCTCTTCTTATCTTAGCTTTATTATACAACCTCCATTATCACAGAATCTAAACGATGCACACTTTCTAATGGACTGGTTTTACCATTTGTCTGGGAGGCCACCATAAAGATGGAAAATAGAATCCCTTGACTGGTTAAGGACTGAGTTTGGACCACCTAATAGCTGTGTCTAGTTTACTTATGCCAATTAATACTGAACTTAAATGCAGGAAATCACTTGGTGATTGAAACTTTGTGCACCTCATGTGTCTCATGTGTCACCGTGTTCTTCTCGTGGTGTCCTCACAACTGCAGGTTGATCTATTGGGATGACAAAGATTTGTCAATTTTATTAATTTATTATAGAAAAAACAAATCGATGTGGCCTGTGCTTGTTAGAGGAGATGCTTGACAAGAGTCTGCCAGAAATGACCAGGCTTTCACTAAACTTAAGGGAAAACTGGACTGGATTACAGTGGATGCTGCAGAGCTTTTGTTTCTGCCTTGCAAAGGCAATCAAGGCAGCTCAGGGCATCAAGCAACAGAGATGCTCAGTGAAGGCAGATTTATTAATTCAGCTGTTTTACACATCACAGAGTCACAGAATAATTCTGGTTGGAAGGGAGTGCAGTGGGTTACCTGGTCCAACCTCTCTGCTCAAGCAGGGACATCCTAGAGCACATGGCACAGGATTGTGTCCTGATGTTCTTGAGTATCTCTAGTGAGGGAGCCTCCACAACCTCTCCGGGAAACCTGTTCCCGTGCACGGTCACCTGCACAGCAAAGAGGTTCCTCTTCATGTTCCGGCTGAACTTCCTTTGCATCATTTCTGCCCATTGCCTCTTGTCCTATCGCTTGGCACCACCAAGCAGAGCCTGGCTCCATCCTCTTGCCACCCTCCCTTCAGATAGTTACAGACATTGATGAGGTCCCCTCCCAGCTGTCTTTTCTCAAGGCTAAACAGGCCCAGCTCTCTGAGCCTTTCCTTTTAAGAAATATGCTTCAGTCCCTTAATGATCTTTGTAGCCCTCCACTGGACCTGCTCCAGGAGCTCCATGCCTCCCCAGTACTGAGGAGCACAGAACTGGACACAGCACTCCAGATGTGGCCTCACCAGGGCGAAGTAGAAGGGCAGGATCACTTCTTTCAACCTGCTGGCATTGTTCTTCCTAATGCATCCCAGAATACTCTTGGCCTTCTTGGCACTCAGGGACAGCTTGTAGTCCACCAGGACACCCATATCCTTCTCCACAGAGCTGCTTCCCAAGCAAGTTGGCCCAGCCTGTCTGGTGCCTGGGATTCTTTCCCCTTTGAGACAGGGGGACCCTGTTTGTTGCCAGCAGGCTCAGTGTTGTGTAAACTGACCCATGATCAAACCCCTCAAAATTCTGTGGTAACACTAGTCTTGAAACCAGGTGTTCTGTGCATGCTTTTCTTGTTTCTTGCCCTGCAACTCCATTTCATTAAGCTGTAATCTTGTCCGGTCTGAAAATGCCCTGTCTGTTCTTCTGATGTCCTGGTATCTCACAGCTTGGTCTGATCAGGCTTTGTTGATGGCACATCTGCTGCTGTTCAGAGCACAGTGCTGCTTCAACTGCAGCACAGCCAGGTTTGGCATAATTTTCTCTCTTAAAATTAAATATATAAACATTTGAAATTATATTATTCTGTATGACTCACTTAAAAAGATGAGAGGAAAAACCATAATTGGCTAAATTATGTTGTTCAGCCGATGCCTGATGGTGTGGGGATGACTAGGGACATACATGCTTCCCTGTTCTGTGTCTTGAGAGCATTGTCTCTGTCCTGCAGGGTTCTTAGGGAGACATTTGTGCAAGCAAAACTACTTTTGTTGTGTGTGTGGTTTTTTAGTTTTGGGGTTTTTTTATTACTTTATTGTTCATTTGAAGGTGAACTGCAGTAATGGCTTTGGCAGGGAAATGTTTTCTCCTGTTTTTCCAGATATATATCTATGCCTCTTTTTCAAACTCTACATTATCCTTGGTAATTTTGTTGAGTGATATTCAAGCTATTCAAAAGCTATTTTTACTATTCAAAGATTGTGATACTGACTTGTGATATTTTATGCCAGTCGTGTCACCTGTAGCCACTAAATTTAATGCACTTCCCAAAATTGTCTGATGGTGACCTTGTTCCCAAGGGTGTTGCCCGTTCTAGTTAAAATATGCAGAGTATTTTCATGTTCTGAGTTTCAGGGTGGCAATGGGCCATATCAGAGAGATTTGAGAAGACTCTTTGTTTCTTCAGAGCTTGTGAATCCACGTTTGCATTGAACTGTACAGACTGAGGAAGCTGTTGTGAAGGAACCAAACTAAACCTTTGTTCCCCAGCCAAGGACAGATTAACATTTGTATTAGCATGTTTTAGACAATGGATAGCTTCATGTCTGAGGTCATGAATTTTTTAAAGTAGCCATACTGTGTCACATTTCTTTTTGATCTGCGCTTAAATTTTCATTTACTTCAATATGTTGCTGGCTGAGGGGCCCTAGTTTGCTATCATGAGAAATGGTTGCTGAATTAGATTTGCTTTTTTTCCCAGCTCTGAAAAGATGTGCATTATCAAAGTGGTTGTTTGGTTCAGAATAAGAGAGGAGATAGTTCTGTAGGGAATACGCTTAGCAAAGCAATGCCATAAATAGGTCTTGTGTCAGTGTTTGCTGTAATGTCTTGATATGTGTCATCATGAATTATATATTATTTCAGATTTATCACTTCTTCCACTGATAAGGGACATTGCTTCTTTGAGTGAGTTTTCTTCATGGCTTAAAAGATTTACTGATACATTGAAATTCCCTGTATTGGAGATTCAGATGAACTTTGGAAACTTGAGATAAGAACTATAAATCTGCTCTAAACTAGGAAGCCATTTCTCAAAGTGTGTATTTATTGACAGAGTTTGTACTAGCTTATTCTTCTGCTTCTCATTTGTGTGCATCAGAAGAGGGTTTCTTTTCAACAGTATGAACAAAAAAATGAAAAACTAAATGTGGGTCATACAATATATATATATGTGTTCTGGGGTAGACAGCTTCATTTAATTTAAACACTTTATGCAAAGTTGGCTTCACTTGGGCACATTTGAAAATAAGCTCATTTGGTGGATGGTGTAAGGGCAGCAGGCAGGGAAGCTGCTATATCAAAAAAACCCAGCTCCATTTTTTACATGGAAGGAGACCTAGTAAATCCTTGATCTAAAAATCTGACCTGCCAAAACCTAACCTGCAAGAACTATCCGAAGTCTGACTTGCATGGGAGAGCAAATGGGACAGTATTAGACCATGTGACCTGCCACTGGATCCCCAACAGGACACTGGACCTGAGGGGGTACCTGTGTAAGTGAGACCCTGAGCAGATTTGTGCAAGGAGATTCTGAAAGTTGTGGTGTAAAATTACTTTTCTTTCCTAGTATTAGTAGGATTGTAACCAGTATAAAGCTACTGGAGATGATATACCTGAACTTGATTTTTGAAATCTTACACTTTTAAAAAATCTTTAGCAAAGATTGAGCTAGGGAAGTGAATGAGTAAAGAGTATCTTATTTAGGAGCTGTTTTTCTCTGATCCCACCTGAGTTACATTTTTTTTTTTTTTTGCCTTCTTCTAGCTCCTTTTATTTTGTAAAATATTGACACAGAAATTGCCATTGAAATTTTGTAATAAAATTTCATAACAAGCAGCTTGGATACAGAATCTGTCTTCTGTTCAGGTCTGCTTTCATCCCATTTTATGGTTCAACTGAGTTAAAGATAAGACTCAGATGATTTTCTCTGGGGACCAATTAGATCCAGATGGAGACTTCTTGGTATCACTTCCCTGTCTTTACCCAGGGGCAGATTAGGAGCTGGTTTACCCCATTTTACTGATACAGCCATGAAGTGAGTGATAGTTTCACTTTTACCACTGCAGAGGTGCTTTGTATTGCTGTGATTTCATCTGCTGTGTTAGTTCTGGCCACTGAAAAATGTGGCAAAATCAGGTTTTAACTTTGTTCTCATTGCCAAAATGAAAGCTCTTTCAGAAAAGCCTTAAGACATGATCCCAGTATTAAAGCAGTAAGTCTCCCTCTCCCTTTGCCACTCCTTCTCCCCTAGGCACTCAATCATTTATCAGCTGAAATGGGCATTAAAACTTGGAGCCACATTGCAAAATGCACATACAGAACAGAGGGATTCTCCATTACAATTGTGGGATAATTCAGATAAGTCATCTTTGATCCAGTTATACAGTGGGGAGGGATGGGCAGAAATGTGCTGCATGGGAGTGGCAAGAAATTCTCAAATTTAGCAGCTGATAGTATGAAGAAAAAGAATGTAGGAATATTTCACCTACCCCCAAGCTACATCCAGAGCTTAAAATCCAAAGTTTTCAGATTATGGCAATTTATCTATGAGACTTGCAAGGACAATCAGTACTGATTAAATATTGAAGCAATCTAAATCAAAATAGCATCACTTCCTGTGCTTTCTAGTTACTAAAGACCTGCGTCTCCAGCAGCAGTAGCAGGTCCATTGGCATCTGTGCAAACTGTCCAAGGAAAGCACCAGTAGCTCTAAGCTGCTGTTGTTGTTTGAGTGCAGACTCCCTGAATGCATCTTGATAATCTTAGAGATGAGCTGACTCCTGCCTGTCCAGCTTGGTATGTGTTGCATCTGGTCATCTCCCCCCAGATGTGAGGTTAGTGCTGTGTGTTGGTGTGTGTTGTGGGCTGTTGCAGTGCTTGTGGAGTCCAGGGCTGTCTCTACATGTAGATCTCTCCCAGTTCAAGAGGCCTCTTAGTGCCATAAAGTTTAGGATCAGGTGGGTTTTGGTTCTCAAAATAACTTCACTATTTGCTCAGACTTTCTAACTGCCAAAGTTTGGATGAATGGAGGTTTTCTGATTTTATTTGAAGTGTCAGGTTCATACTGAGGAAGGTGCCAAACTTGAAGGGAGAGACTGAATCTTGGACAGTCATGATCAAACACCCAGTTTGCTGCTCAGTTGGGGATGAGTGGTAATCTTAGAGTGATGGGACACCACTACATGGAAAAATGCCGATGCCATCTTTTAGTACAGTAAGAGCACTTAGATGGTGCCATGTTATTAAATGCTACTGAACGATAGACAAAGTAAAGAAGTTTTGATATTTTAGTGTCTCTCACTGAACTTACAAAGCAAGAATGGTGAAGCTCTTTGGAGCTTTAGGTCACACACTGACTGGCTGCTGGATCAAGAGGAATTCATTTCTGGCTACAGTAGGTGCTGTAAGAAGCAGACAAGGATGTTTTCTTTCTCCAATTCGTTATAGAGGATGAAAGCATTCAGTGATGTACAGCAATGAATTAGACCAGTGATGAATTTCTGTGTCTGTCTGAATATGTGGAGTGTATAGAAATGGGAGCAAAAGAAAATCTTTCTTTTCAGCCCCCTCCCCCCACCTCTTTCTTTGGGGGAGTGGGGAGGAACTGTGTTTTTGTGGGGGTTGTTTTGTTTTGCTGCAGATCTAAACCTAAGTGAATTTACAGGGATGTCTTTTGAGATGGTCTTCTCCCAGGCATCCCAGCTCAGACTGAGAACAACTTGAAACTGCTTTTACTTTTTGTCAGACTTTTTGGCTGTGATTCTGGCAGGAGACTCATGCAGATGCACTGGCCTGTCTGCATAGAGCTGCAAGCAATATCAGGACCTGTATTCTTTCATTTTGTCTTCCATAATTGGAAATAAATCCTCTAGATTGAAAATAAAATGTATGGTTTGTTGCATATGGGGGAAAGTCTGACCAATATAATAGTGTTGTATTTTTATATTTGCTGAGATGAATTGATTCACTTTCTTGCATTTCATTTCCAGAGCTGCTTTCCAGCTCTGCTCAGCTGGACAAGATGAAGAGAATGGCATCCAAGTAGGAATTTTCTTACCCAAATCTGTAAGCTGTTTTCAGCATTGCTAATGTGCAGGCTGCTGTTTT
This sequence comes from Pseudopipra pipra, assembly GCF_036250125.1. Taxonomy (NCBI): domain Eukaryota; kingdom Metazoa; phylum Chordata; class Aves; order Passeriformes; family Pipridae; genus Pseudopipra; species Pseudopipra pipra. Next base: position 10,263,981 of record NC_087560.1, on the reverse strand, counting down.
GTTCCGACATAGTATAGGTGAGTTTAAATTAAGAAACCTATCACTGAGTTTTTGATGGCATAATTTGTTACCCTAAATTTTAGTGTGTTGTTTGCACCAAGGCTGGTTTTTCTTCGACTTCATGCCAATACAACTGTCCAGGGTTCACCCACCAGTATTTAGTTTGTTGAGAATCAGCAAAGTGCCTGTTTTTCCCCTAATGCAATGCATATATTGACCTTTCTAGTGTTTTAGTAGCACTGATGCATTTGTCTGAATCTTGATATATGCAGAGAGATAAAGGTCTTGTGTATGAGTATAAAACACCCACAACTGCTCTAGGCTTAATCTCTTTGCCCAGCAAGGTGTAATTTGCATGTGTAGCCCACTGGCATGAGTGTAATTTAGGTAGCCTGTGTCTGATACAGAAGGTGTGAATTATTATAGCCACTAGAAACAAGCCTTAGTGCTTTATTCAAGTTGGTGCTTGACATGCTTTTAGCTATGGAGTTCCCTAGTGTACTGCCTGTGGGTGGTGGTTGTCTATTGCTGTTGGATATTTTTATAAGCAGAGTACAAAAAAAGTATTTTTTGAATGCTACTTCAGTTTTTGCAGTAATGAACTGAAACCTGTGAACATCAAGTGAGGGCACCACTGATGTCCCAGCAGTTGTGCAGACTGCCCAGGGGGATGCACCTGAAGGATGCTCTAAGTGTCTGCAGGATTCTAAGTAGACTTGACTGCTGCTTGCCCAGCTCAGTTTGTGGGCAAACAAGCTGTTCCACATGCCCATCTCCCTGTAGGAGTGCTTTTAATGCTGTTAGTTTCTGGAGTGCTTGCAAAGTTCAGGGTGCCTTTGCAGTTAGATCTCATTCAACTGTAGGAATCTCTCTGCCCGCATGAAATTTAGGACTAAGGCTGGGCTTGTTTCCTTCTTAAAATCTTGGAACCCAAGATGTGACTGTTGTAACAGACCAAGCTCCAGGGGCTGTCCTTGCTCAATCACTATTTACACAGAATGGAATAATTTGGCTGTTTTGCAGCAGGCAATGTGGGAAGAAGGTGCCCTCTGCATTTGTAGATTACTTGTTTTATTTTCTTTCGCTGTGGTGATGCTCTCTAGTGTTATGTAAAATATCAGTTCATCAGACAGAACCCACGGGAGCCAGGGAAGTTCAAAGCACAGCTACTTTCAAGAGACTCCCTAATGCCTTAAGGGAGTAAACTTTGGCAGACATTGTAGGTTTACTGTGTCCCTAGTCAAAAAGTTGTTGCTGTTTGGCATGCTGATGGGAGTATCCTTGAATAAACATAATACAATATTTACACTCCGATTAAAAAAAAAAAGTCAAATACACTGTTCAGAGAAAAAGGCTCTGATAAAAAGAAGTGGGGTGTTTTTTTCCTAAAGCTTCCTGTTTTGTTATGTTTTGTATTTACTACTATTGTTGCATGGCCATGGGAATATAAACTTGTAAACTATCTAGACTTAGGAGGTAACACTTTTCATATTTCACTGAGAGATTTGTAAAGCTGAGTCCTTCCAAATGTGTTCCCTGAATATAGACATTATTTGCCAAACGCCTGATTCTGTGTGAACCGTGGTAATGGACTACTTTCCTCCTCTGTTGTGCCAAGCTTTTTTGTACTGTTTGATCCATCTTAAATATTTTCTCCATTTACCCTTTCTTGAGCTCTTGTAAACAACTATGTTTATAAACCCACCTTAGGACTAAGGATAAGCATAATAAAGCTAAAAGTGCAAAATTCCGTAACTTGCAAGCTAAAAGCACAGCAATGTGAGGCATTCTGACATCTCATGAATGTTGACATGATGGTCTTAGATTAGGATTCATGGACTTATTTACAAGAATGACTTACTTTAATCTTTGCATCACGGGAGTGGAAGTGTCATGCAGTGAGGATTTTAAGAGGTCTTGTATTTCCTGCTGTTGATCTTTATGCTCTAAAGGCCACAAAGCAAAGACTCTTAATTTTCATTCGTGCAGAAGGTGCTGATTTATGTGCCTGTATTGCTCTCTGGACAACAGGAATAACGATGCTAAGGCTAAGAAAGAGGACGAAGCGTCCCTGTGGCGAGTACCACGTCACTGTGGGTCTCCGGGCGGTGCGAGGGAGCTGTTTGCACCCGTAGTGGGGACCCCGGGCTGTGATTTGGGGCCCTCCTGGCACTGACACCTGCAGGTGGCAGCACCTTCCTGTTCTATGGGATGCGCTGCCAGTGCCCGGCTTCCCAGTCTCACTGGGAAACTGAAAATTAAAAACGTCTTCCTACCCCCTTTTTAAGGTCAACATTCTCCTTTCCTGCGATGTAAATGTGAGGCAGGACTTGTTTGACATCTCTGTCAGCCTGGCTTGTTCTTTGTCTATTCTCGTTAAGCGTGGCTTTTTCCTTTTGTTCTGGGTCAGTTTTTCTCTTTGTATTTTAATCCACTCTGTTGTCAGACTTCCAAAGTCTAAGGTCTGTTTGAAGGTAGAAGCAGGGAGTTGGAGAAGGGCTTACTGAAATGTTGTACTGACAACTTGGCAAGGAGGAGCAATTAATGGGTATTGTTCATCATTTCTACTGCTGTTTGAATACATGTAATGTTGCTGGACCCGGAAAAGGTCCAAAATTGCTGGAAACAAAACAAGTGATGTTTTGCCTTTTAACAATGTCATTCTGATTTCAGTGGGATCTTCCTTCTCTGAATTAAGGCTGTTGGAAGACAGACATTGTTATCAACTTGAATAATAAATGTGTTCCATTAATATATGAATATTAATAAGAGCAATTAAATAAAAAGTCTTAAATTTGTTCTAGCAAGATAAAAAGCCAACAGAGCAATAGCAAAACAGTGGGATAAACCAGAATAGTAAGAGAATTAGTTCTAGAAAATACTGAGAGAGGACTGAGGATTTTTTTTAATCTAACTGCATTAACTATTATTAAAATGAGGCTGCTTTTTCACTAAAAGATGAAATCATATCTCTAGCTTGTCTTGAGGGAGAACACATAACACTTATACCATTGGGGTACACTCTCATAAGGATCATCTTCCAGGGCAACTGCTGCTGCACCTCATGGCTTGGTGTTTAAATTGGAGTCTGCACGAGGATTGAGGGTAGGCAGTGGCCAGAGACAGAGGAGATGGAAAGATGCTCACATGACTATTCACAATAAGCCAAATCAACCAAGGCAGAGATGGAAGCAGGTGTCCAATGTCTCTTGTGTTGGCTTTCTCTGCCCAGGGTTTCCCTTTTCATGGAGGATTTACAGCTATGCAATTAGAGCAGTCTTGCAGTGCATGAAGCAGCTAGAGAGGTATTCAATCTACTGTGTTTCTCTACTGGTGGTAGGTAAAGTCACTGTTCCAGAATGACACTGGCAATATTGCTTCAGATAATGCTGTAGCTTTATCTGCCTGGATGCTGCCCAGTATCTGCTGCTTATCTCAGCAGCAATTTCAGACTGCTTCTCTAGATTTGCCCCTTGCAGTGGAAAATGAGGCCCATGTGTGTTCTCTATACCTGTATCATGGATTGTATCACACATACTAAATCCTTCCTCAAAAGGAATCTGAACAGTACCCTTTTCTTGTGTGAGGGATCCATAATATTCAACAGCTTTTCTTCTGTTACATGAAACTAAGAAATGCCACAATTCTGGATGTCATGTTCCTTCATAACATGGAAGATGAAAATACATTGTTCATACTATCAGTAAGTAGCAGTACATTTGTGACAATGACAGGTTCTGCCAGCAAAATTCAAGTGCCATGCCTGCTAGGAAGCTGAATGGTATGCAACAAAACACTGGTTGTGGATAGGAGGCACTTCTGTCTAATGCAATTTAAACTAGGTTGTAACAGATTTGAAATCTGCCTCCAAACACAGACTGTAGAATTCTTGGGAGGGTGATTAAAATAGTAGTTCACTCATCGTGTATGTGTTTAAAACCTCTTATTCTGATGTCTTCAAACACACTATGAAAATGTTTTGCTGTAGTCTTCATGTTCAATTACCATCATCTGCCCTGTTCCACACCTCTTGTGCATGTAACTTTGATGTGAATTACCAGAATTATCCTGTGTGTGCACACATCCTTGTTAAAATATGTGGGTCAGTGCTGCTGTCTCCTCTGCTAACAGCCCTGATTCTCATCTCTATCAACTGCCCTTTCTAGAAATCAAAATAATACCCCTGGCCAGTTTGTGTTGTGCCTAGAAAGTACATTACACACGAGGATGTGTCCTGCCACAAAGAATTGTCATTGAAGTTAACATGATACCATATGCAGTTTCTGAGGGTTTGCTTCACTCTCTGTTTGCAAGGCATTTTTTTCTCTCCTACGTAGACTGATTGTTGATATCTCTTCCAGAACAGAAAACAAACTGTGAGGTACTCATTTTCCTGTTTAGTGGTGAGGTCAGTGTAAAGGTGCTTGACAAGTGAAACCCTCTCCTGTCATGTCAATGCAGTTGTTGAGAGCGAACCCCTGTAGGAACCTTAATGACTCCCTATGGAAAATGGAGGTGCAGAGCCTGGGCTCCTCCTTGGTCTTACAGTAATAATGCAATGATCCTTCTGTTCACTGTGTAACTGTGAAGATGTCCAGTAGTGGGACTCCATAGGGTTAAGCTACAGCTTGTCATGATCTGATTCAGGCTGGAAAGCAGTAACAAACAATACTATTGATGAATTACAAGTTATCTTCAACCAGGAGAATTGTTATTTGTCTACTAAAATTAGCAAATCTGCTAGACTTACCCTCAGTTTCTCTACCTTGACTCTTAAAAGCTCCTAGTACCCTCCAGAAACAGTAGTATGTGGGCATGCAGTTAATTCTTGAAGAATGAAAGTAGTAATTAGCTGTGGGTATTTGAACATCACTGTTCATGTCTAGCTCCTATTTATCAGACATGTTGAGTGGAGAGCAGAAGATGCAACTGTTTGATGATGAAAAGAATAAAGGTTTGGGGAGAATAATACTTCAGTGTCCTGCAGTCTTCCTCTCCTAGCTCTTTTAAATCCCCCTCCATAATTTTTTGTGAGTGTTTTATCACTAAGATGTAAGGTAGGAACTAGACCAGACTCCTTGATGGAATCTAGTCCTTTGCTGCCATATGCTACTGTATCATGTAACCCTGCCAGTGAAGCTATAGAATTCTATCTTTACCATCTTGCCAACTTTGACTTTTCTGCATCTCTTTCGATGTCTAGAATTCACCTAGTCTTCCTTCCTAATTATGTGTAGAAGTATCTCTGCACATACAAACGAAGAGAATACACAAACCACAGATTTTAGTGTGGGAGTGCCCAATTCTGATGATACCTGTCTTCCACAAATTCAAGGGAAAGGAGAAAAGAGCTATTCTTGCTATGACTACTGAAATGTGAGATGGGCCAGACTCTTTGAAGCTGAGGCTACCACGCTTTTGCTGCGTTTTGGTCTCAGAGTTGCTACTACAAAATTGGTGAATATATTTGAAATAGAAGCATCACATGGGAAATTTCATATTATTTGCTTCTTTACTAATTATATTTAAATCTTTTTTTTAACACAGTGATACAATATTCAGTAATTTAGTTATTGTTATTGATCGTGTCATGGGAATTCTGAATTAAGACTTTTTGATAAAATCCAGATGAATGTAAAATTCCTTTTCACTTACATTGTTATATAACACATGACACTAATTCTTCTGTCCAGCTACAGAACTGATACAATGAAAGTCCCTTTTGGTCCCTCTCCAGTTTTGTGCAGAGGTCCAAACTGGGATGTTGTGATCCATTTCTTGGGAATTGTTTTCTTCCAGAAGGTAAAATCTCAAAATGGTCTTGACTGAAGAATTTTTCCACTGGAAAATACCAACTTGACAATGATAGTTATGGAACCATGATGGTTCCATCAGTGTTTGACAGGAAGTCATGCTTTGGTTAACACAGAAAGATTTATCTTTCACAATTTGGAGTGTAGTTACCATGAAGTCCATACTACAGTGTTTTGGGATAAGTCCCAGGTTGTGACTCTTGGGAGTTGGAAGCAGAATTGTGGCAGATTTTTCATCAACAGTTCCTCCTTAGATGACTCTGCTGAATGTGAAGCAGAGCCAAACTGGTACTCAGTTAATTCTGCAGAGCCTATTTTACTGTAGATTTTTTTTTTCTGGGTTGTATATAGATAGTTTTATATGACACGTACATCTTTATTTGGAATTAAGTCCAAAATGGTGCTTAACCTTTTTTTTTTGTTTGTTTGTTTGTTTGCTCTTTCTGGCTTCTGTGATTAGTGAAGTTAACACAGCATCTTTTGGGCTTAGGTCCTGAAGATTTCAGAAAGAGATACAAAAATATTTTTTCATACAGTGCTTTCCCTGTGGTTCTCTAGTACCTGGGGTGTAAGTCATGAAGGCTGAGGTTTTTCAAGGAACACAAAACCCCCCAGAACACCCCACCAAAATAAAAAAAAACTTTTGAATTTTCCAACCCCACCAGGCTTTCATGGAAACCAGGAACTAGGAAGTGTTTCAGTCGATTAAATAATGGACTGTATTGCAGTCTGTGATACAGACATAGTGAATACCTTGTTATTTTTCTATGGAGAATGGTTGTGATTTCAAGAAGTTGATGCCTTATCTAAATGATAGGATTGCACATTCGAGGCTGCATGGGAAATAGTGAACAGTGACAGGTGTCTTTATTTTTTCATTCAGCTCACTTTTCTACCATGATCAAGATTGCAATAAATTGAAAATTGCTGTGAAGTCACAGCAGAGTCAAAACAGTGTCACTTTGATTATTCAGAGGCCTGCTTTTTTAACAAAAAGAATTTGCAGGATCTAAATATTTAAACAGCATTTCACCATACAAAAGCTGGAGAAGTTACAGTAATAGTTTCTGCATCTTTCATTGCTATTCTTTTTAAATGGAAAGAGCAGGTCACTTAATGGTATAATGTGATATCAGACACTCTCTTTCCTCAATAATAAAATGGGGATAATACTGCAAAGGACTATGTTGTGGTGATTCATCTTTATAAATTCCTACAGAAATGGTAGGTGCTATTAGGATGATATGGTAGTTTCTCTAAATTGGTATTAAGTGGTACTGAAAGTCTCTCAAAATACCTGTTCCTTCTGCATTTCCAGACATTAGAGATTTAAAAGTTTGGATAAACATCTGGACTGAACTGAGCTCTGTCTTTTTTAAAAGTTACCCTAAATTACAGAGGAAGGAACCTTATATTGTGATAACCTTCTGCCTGAAGGATCCCGAAGTACTCAGGAATCAATATGCAAACTATATATAGATTACATCCGCTCTGTCAAGTTAGAGCACTGTTTGGCAGAGCACACTGAAACAAAACAAAATGTGATAGAAATCAAAATGGAAAAACATAACGTTAAACTCAAAATACTGGGAGGAAAGTAGTCAGAGAGAAAGTAATCGTCAGCTGGGACCTGGGAGGAAATTGGGAGGTACAGCTTCTTTTCCCACACAAGGTACCATGAGAATTGGGGGCTGAACTCAAAGGCTCAGAAATGCCTTTATGGCTCGTGTGAAAAATTGCAGCTCCAGGGACAGGCAATTTGCTGGGATGTAGGTTAAATAATGTTTCATATAGAAGAATCACAACTGCCTGTTTGTCAGCATAACATCACAAACCCCATGCATTTTAAACTGATACATAGTTGACAAAATGTGCTGCTTACCAGACTCTGGAGCTCTTGCAGCGGGAACGTCTTTGGAAGGAGCTCCCTTTTTTAACCTTACTCAGCTTGAGTGAGCTGAGATTGCAGTATATGGCTAATATCACTTATGGAAACAAAAATATATGTTTTACAAATACACTTCATCTAAAAAAAAATTAAGCATGGAGAGACACTGACTAGAAGTTGCTTCTTTTACTTTTTACCTTGTGTCTGTTTTTGACTCTTTGCAGCAGAGAATAGATGTGGCTCATCTGAATTAGCAAAAGCTGCTTCTCATCCTGCCTTCTTGCTCTGATAAAAACACTGGTAAGAGCAGTCTGACCTACACTACTGCTTCTAATTTTCTCATTTTTAGCAAAACAATGAAGCTTGAGGAATTATGCTTTCTGCTTTTCAACCACAGAAACCTATTACTGCTCAACAATATGTTGGAGGATTTGCTGTAAATCTTAACTATCTAAAATAAATGCCCAGGGTTTAATATTTTATAAACAGGGGAGCTGCTTGCAGAGATGGAAATGATAGAAGTTCTGTGTTTGTTTGCATTCTATCTAATTATCATAGCCAGGCTGTTAGCAGGCTGTTTGTATCTTAGTTCTCTGTCTGGTGCGTGGGGTACATGACTGACCGGTGAGTTACAATGTGCTGTGCTAAAATTCCTGCAAATGGCAATTTAGCAATAGCAGTTTAGAAGCTCATCAGTGAAAGCTGGTTGTGCTGAATCAGTCGAAATGTTACATTGTTTCCTATTGAATATATTTGCTAAAATTAATTATTTAAATGTCCAATGATTCTCTTTCCCTCTTCAGAATAATCTGTTTTCAAGTGGTCCTAAGTGAGCATAACACGTTTTCTTCCCTCTGCCTTTTAAATATTTCACCAAGTTTTTCTGTCACTGTGATAATTAAAGAAATTAATAATATGTCTTTAGAGGAAGGCCAAAGGGCCCTAAAGGGCAGTATCTGTTCTTTTCAATCACTGCTTAGCATTTGCCAATAAATAAAGAACTGCTTCTTAAAGGCAGGAAAAGGTATAATCTACACAAACCAGCCACTGTGTGAGTGCCTGTCCTCTGGAACAAGATCTTGTGCTTAGCCCTTCTTAGGGCCATGGCCCTTTTCCGAAAGTTTGAAGTCCTATTACCTGGAAATGGGTTCCTAAAAGCTTCATGAATCTAAGATTTTGTCAGTGAGTGGAAAGGCATCATCAGTGAAGAGGTGAATGAATTTAGGTGGTTAAAGAAGGCTCAGCAGTCCAAGTTTGTAAATGAGTGAATTAAAATATAGAATCATCCCCCCGAACTCCAAAGGCAATTCTTAAGATCTGTAGTGCTTAAGGAAGTAAACTTGGGATGATATTCCTATAGCTAATAACATGAATTTGCATGCCTGACCCACATGTCTATGTATGCCTCCTTCAGAGCAGAGAAGAGTGATGTTGTTTGCTAGTACTCAGCTCTGGAGAGACTGTCTATGACTTGTCTGATAGCTTGAGAAGAAACTTCAGCTCTAAGGGAAGGATTTCTTCTTGTTTCATTGGTGTTGGGGTCAAGCATGAGCCTCAAAGGAGGCTGAACGGTGCTTTTTCGGGGATAACAAGTAGAGACAGGTTGATTTCATAAGACTTAAAAAGAAGAACTCTAAGCATGCCTGCTGCTGATGGTAATGGCTCTGGATCTGATGGTTTGAAGAAATGAGGAGCCTTTGATATGAGAACCATAATTGATTATGAATCATCTTATATAAGATGAAAAAACCCCAATTTGCAGACTCACAAGTCAGAATGTGCTGCAACATAACCTCAAACAATGTTCTGTATGTTAGTTTTCTCTAGGGGTATTACAAAAAGGATAAGCTTCACAGAACTCTGTGCTTGAAGGGTGCAGCACTGATCTAAAAAATTTGTATTCAGCCAATCCAAAAAAGGAGGTAAGCATGGCCTTGTAATCCTGTCTTCATAACAGTAGTGCAAACAAATACATTTCTAAAAACATCCAAAAAATTGTAGTTTTGGGCAAAAATTCCTTTATAGTAATATTTCTTAGTGCAGGCTGTAGTCATTTTGTCCCCTTTTTTTCAATCTCATATGTTGCTTTAACTCAAAGCATGCAGTATTATGTTTTCTTCCAAAAAATCAAGGTTCTGAGGTGGTTTTTTTCTCCTTCCATACTTTGTAGAAAACAAATCTTTAAGAGGTAGAGACTACTTGACTGATTTGTGATTCTTTTTTGAAAAAATTCAGTGCCGTTTTGAAATTTTTTTAAAAAATATGCTCAGATTGTTTACCAGCTGGAGCATGTTACAGACTAGACCTACTCTGATCAGTTTGTGAGTTACTGTATCAATTGATGTGCCCGGTTGTTTGAAACCACGGTAATAATTTGCTGCGCCACTGTGTCACATGTCACATCCTTGTTGGTTGCATTCCAGTCTTCCCCATGAGCCCAGTCTAATTTCATATAACTGTTCACAGGCCTCTTTCCAGATTATCTGTTTGCATCTCTCTTTTGTGTAATTTGGGTGAATGAACTTAAAATCAGATGAGGTGAGCTGAATTTACTTGTAAACCTACACATGTGAAAAATCACAGTTGTTTGGCCTCAGAAGGTTTAACAGAAAACAACTAAAGCTGTCAGTATGTTTAGTTAATCTTTAGAATTACATAACAAATAGACTTTTGAAGGAATACAGGTCAAATATTTTTTTCTTTTTGTGAATACAAATAGCTGTCTCAAGCAAGCAAGCCTGACTGCCTTTCAGTAATGTCATCCTTAACTGTAAAGATTTTTCTAAGAACTAGAGGGTCACTCCTGAGCTGGACGGTGCCAGTCCATCCCTTCAGTGCTCAGGTTCCAAGGTCCAGATGGTGGCAAGCTGCAAATGGATATTTTGCAGCTGAAACATCTATCCCCTTGGCAGACCCGAGAGACACTGGTTCTGGCAGATTTAGACTTGTCTCTGGCTATTTAGCAGAGTTGTACAGTTAATGGGCTGGTGGACAATTTTGTCAAACTTGCTATTTTCTGGTGACTCGTTTATAATCTGGGAAAGGAGCACACGGTTAGTCACTTGTGAATAATTGGAAATCCTCTTGAGATCTCAAGAAAAACACTTTCATTGTTAAATAGGGTTGATTTGCCTGTTTATTTAGGTAGCCTAGATAGAATCTCCATATCGACCCTTGAATGCTCCATATATTTCTCCAAATTGGATTTTGCCCTTGTGTGTGTGTCTGATGTGTTTTAAGAGGCCAAGGTCTTAATTACTGTTATTATGCCTAGTTTACTATATGATTATAGTTGATATTAATTGAAATAGGGACCTTGCAAATTGGCATTTGCAAGATCTACAAGTTTTAGGGCTTGCATGTACGGTTTTGTTTGCATTCACAGGTGTACATAGGTATGAAATCTTTGTCATTAGTTGCATTTATGATTTACTTCTTATTAGATCTGCTAACTGATTTTCTGGACGCGGAAATTCTTGACCAGCCTCAAACCAAAGTAAAACCTAACTTATCCAATTACTGTCTTAAATACAAATCTTCAATGAGAAACCTATTTCCAGTATCTATCAGGCTTGTAGATGGGAGTGTCATTGAAAAGACTCTACCTATCCTATAGGACAGACCTCACTTTTTTTTCACACTGCAGTCCCCTGATACAATCACAGTCATTTTTTATGAACTGTTTGAAGTTGTTTTGGACAGTTCTGCCATGAACTAGAAAGTTAAAACCTTCATCTTCCCCCAAGACTTGCATTATGATTGCTCAGCTTTACAAGTAGAAATGTGTACAAGTAGCAGTGATAACAGTTTTAAGACACATGGCTGATGCTGAATGCACAATGATATAACATTAAGGATATATGATGTCCCTGGATAAAGATGATATGAATGACTTGCTCGTGTCTTCCTAAGCCTGTGCAATGGGGGTCTGACATACAGATAACATCGTGCAAAGAGACAGATGTAATGCATACCCACACAGAAAAACATGTGCTTGAGAGAGATTGTTCAATGGTTGGGAAAAGACAATTTGTATTTTTCAAACTGAATTGTTTTAAAATTCTAGATGATCCTGGGATTGGTATTCCGTGCAGCACACTGGCATTTTGCTGTATTTTCCTCTCTCAATACAGTTTAATCTGTATTAAAGCACTGTGCTGTCACAACTTTCATAAATTATTACACAGCCAGCCAATAGAAATTACATAAATACTGCAAATATAATCGTCTGTTCTTAGCAGAGAGTCTTAAAGGACTTTTAAACTAGTTACAACAGCAAGTGGTAATCCTTCTATTAAAACTTTCTTACCATGTTATAAGTTTGCTGTTATGCAACATTTTTCACTTTGTCAGCTCAAAACTGTTTTTCCGAAAGTAATCTAGACCTTGCTCTGCTGAGATGGAAATAAAGGGAAGTTTGTCTTGACTAAGTGCTCTGTTTTCCTGTGACTCTGAGCAAGTAGTAGTTAGAATGAAACATTGGAAACAACAGTAATTTACTAATCAGGAGAAAAATGGTTGTTATTGAAACATATCCCATGTTTACTGCAAAATTGATTTAAAGCGCATTTTAAAATAACAGTTCAAGAAAAATAGGCTCACAGTGGGCTCCAAATTCTAAATGCAACTTTTGCATATATATGATTAAGTGCTACAGAATGGACTCTTAAGGGCAAGAAGATGTGTTGTTGAATTAAACTGCTTTTGGAAGTCTGAGGAGCATTGAGCTCCTGATCAGACTTCTCATTGCCCTTGTGGAAGGCGCTGAAGCAAATAAAATGCTGGAAATAAACCTAAATTCTGGGATACTTTCACCCAAGTCCCAGATTGTGCTTTTACTGGAGTTTTAATGACCACAGTGCTAAAATGTAATTAGCTTAAATTACCACTTGTACCCTCACAAAATAAAGACGACAAGGGAAGAATTATGCAGTGCTAGTGCTCTTCTTGGATCAAAACGGATTAAACATGGCTGTAAATCAGAAGTAAACTGAGGAACATAGTCCACTATCCAGGAGAATGAATAGCTGAAGAAATTAGATCAAACAAAAACCTAAGCAAAGAGAAATAGTTCAGTATACACTCCTCTGCAAAGCTTGTGAGGAAGGGAGCAGGGGCAGCTTTTAACAGCACTGGCAGAGTGGAGCCGTGTGTCATGCTGGGTATGGCCCTGGGCTGCAGTGGGGGCTTCGGGGGAGAGACAAGGACAGAGCTTGATTAATTCATAGCATGAATTATCTACCCCAAGATCAGCAACAGTTGTTGGGCACGAGAGTGACAGAAAGGGGAGATATGTTGAATTATATGTGTCAGCTGTGAAATAAGTTATATATACAGGGGTGGGCTTCGCCCTGACAGACGTGGTGGTAGAGAAAAAAGAATAGAGAGTTTTTACTAGGAGCCAGTTTCCAAAGAAAATGAATTTCAAACTCTTGTGTGGCAAACAGCAAAATTTATCATGAGTAGTCTTCTCCTTTTTTGTATTTGTGTACATCCTGCTTTTATAGCTGTATGTACTTCACATGGTAATAAATATTCAAAGATTGCTTTAGAGTGGTCACAGCCAAGTTGGTGCTGGTTATTCCAGATGGAAAGATCATTGCTTCTCAAGGTACTGTAACAAAAGACTTGGCAGTTCATAAGTAGTGTTCCTGCTGGGAGCAGGTGTCTTCAGTTTGACAAGATTGCACTTTATCCATGAGTGCTTGAAATGCACTATAGCTGGTAGCAGGTCAAACAGATCTGAATTTTTAAAGAGAGTGTTGTAAGACTTTGGTAATGAGCTTGAGGTGGTGGACAATGACATGCAAAACTAATTACCTGTTTACTAACGTCACAATAATTCAGCCATTTGTCTTGACTGGAGCCATGCTGAGCCTCAGCTCCCTCTGCCAAGCCCACTTTCCAGCCATTGAGTGATTGTATGTGAACTGTTTTGCTAGAAAGTGCCAAAAAAAGGAGAAAAAAAGCAGGAAAAGGGAATTCATTTAACTGCTACAAACCTAGATTTTAATTTACTGACCACATAAGAGATTTAGGGATTAGATTTGCTTATATGCAGGGCATGTCTCTTTGGGAGCAATGTGTTTTCAGTGAAGAGCATAAACCAGACACCCAGCAGAAGAGTTAATTATCTCAGTGCTAATGTTCTCAGACAAATAGGTACGGCATCGTAAGTATTAGCAATGAAGTGCTGGCTGGCAGACTAAAATCAAATTACCTCTACAAGTTTTATTGTTGAAATGTGGTTGCTACACTGCAAAGATGCAGGTTACAAACAGACACCCGAGAGCAGGGGTCCTGTGAAGCTGTGATGGATTCCTCCCTGGGAGTTGCACACAAGCTGCTTTCAGCTGCAGAAATGACATCTTTGTGACTGTGGGCTGCAGAACTTAGGGTTAGATCGGCAACTTCGTGTGGTTCTGTGACCTGATGAACTCAACAGTTACCTCACTGTAAACCAACAAAAAGTCATTTTGAAGAAGTTAAAAGAGACTGTAAAAGGGTGGCGTTTTTTTCTGTAATCAGGAAACTCTTTGGCCACACTAGTTTATAGTTCATAAATCAGAACTTTTGTGTGATTTGGTTGATCTGGATATGTTGCCTTTTTTTGATTGTATCAACAATTTAACCTTCTATAATTCAGTATAAAATTAATCTCTGAAGTGAACTATGTGCATTTCAAACTGCTAGGATTTAGTCAAAAAAGAGGTGCAGAGTGCTTTGCTCTCTGCTTGGTTCCCCACTCCACTGAAACAGGAGGATCTCATGTCTTCAGTTGGCATTAGGTCAGATGTTAATCTTACTGGAGCTAATTCTACTATGGGTATGCTTTCTTACAATCACTGAAAGTAAAATGGATTACACTTAGGGCTAGAAACTTGGTAAAAACCAGTAAAGACAAGGAAAAAGGTAAATAGATAGAAAAAATTGAGTTTGTTTGCCTAATGTTGTACTGAAGGGAGGGGGAGTGTGTGTCCAAGGAGTGTGTTCTGAAAGATTAGTACCTGTCTCAGAAATGAAAATCCTTGAATAATAATAATTAAAAAAGAGTATTTGAAATGCACTGTAACTATCTAGAAAGCTTCAAATCAGAGCAGTCCATTGCCCAGGACTTATCCAAACATGATCAGGAGGAGATGGTGGAATTCCTCCATCTGTCTTCCCTGAGGAGCCTACTTTGGCTGATGTTTGTAGCACACACAGTGTGCAGTGGGAGTGCTGGGCTCTCTGCTGAGCACACTGCCTGTGTGCTAGGGAACACAGCAGAGCTCTTGATCAAGCTAAGAGAGCTGGTTGTGGGAGTGTTTTCTAATTGGTCTTGGCTATCACCTGCAATGTAAGCTGAACCAAGGTGGTGATACTTCAGCTGCCACCAGTAACCTCTCCCATGAGGCAGCTAGGTCCAGAAAAGGGTGTCTGTGTATGGTATAATTTGTTAGGCAAAGTAACAGAGCATGTGAGGACAGATTGTGTCTTGGTATTAGGATTAGGGAAACTTGAGTTGTGGTTACTACTTGGAGATTTTCTGTAATGACCCATCTCAATGTTGGTGGTATTTTTTTCTTTTTAGGTAGGTCTTGTCAAGATGAAAGATGACATTCTGGTGTTGCAAGAGCATTCTGAGCTTGTGGACCACAATCAGACAGAGATATCTTACTTTGGTTTCTGTCCTGAGGAAATCTCTCCTGGATTTCAGGTGCCTTCCTGTCCTCTCCATTTTCCTCTTTGCTAGTACTGCAGTTTCTCATTGAGTATGCTGAATTGCTCCCTGTTCAGTGTGGTGGTTCTTCTGAGACCCTTGTTTATCCCATACACATTCTCAGGAGATCTGCCTTACTCCTAGCACAGCAGCTAATTAGGTTAATCGTGTTGCTAAAGAAATGTTTATGGAACCACAGACTTGGGCCCAAGCAGAACAACCCATTCCTGTTACACCCACAAACACCTGGGTCTTGAGCCCAAGAAAATAGGGAAGGAGGAAGAGTAAAGGCTCTTCATCCTCTAATTTTCTTTAAATTCCAAGCAAGATATCTGCAGCCCTCTGTAAAACTCAAACAAATTCAGTATTTTAGATTAAGTCTTGCATATGATTGTGCTACTCGGCCTGGAAATGATGTTTTCACGTCCAAGCAGGATCTGAGAAATGAGACTATTAAGAGCAACTTACAGGAAGTGATCACTGTTGCTGTTGGAGATACCACAGGTATTGTCTCCCCAGTTTGAAGAAATTTACTTGTATGTCTTGAGTCTGCAGAATTTTCCTGGAAATGAACCAACAACAGAATTTCTCGTGAGATTTCTCTTATATCCTGGCAAGCTTCTTTCCTGGAGTGTGTTTGCAGGCCCCACAGGAAGAAGCTGATGTGAACAGTAAGAAAATCTCAGGAAAAATAGACATGTAAACTCTGAGATGAATTCTGGGGAAGATGTGAGTTGAGGTTAGTTTTTTAACCCAATTCAGCCATTCATGGACCTATAATTTTATCTAGAAAAGGGCCAAATAGGATTCGTTATCTGAAACTGCAGAGGGTACTCTGTCTGGGTTCAATGGACTTTAGATCTGTTTTAGTCTGCAGAATCATAGCCTAGCTGATAAGCTTTTTTCAAATTCTAAATGGTTTGCCTGTACCAGCTGTACTCCTCATCTCGGGCTTTGCAAAGACATTCGAAATTTTCCATGTGCTGCAAATCTGGTAAAAAATAGTTTCTGATGTTTCTGATTTGAGTGGGAGACAGGAACTGAATGATACACTAAAACACAATACATAATTTTCATCAGTGAAAAGTAGTGAGTTGTTCAGTGCTAGTGGATAGTTAATAAGAGACCTTAGGAAGTAAGGTATATGGATTGCTAGAATGGATGACTAAATAAATGTTCATAGCAGTATAATGTGAAACACATGCATGATTCTTATTTATTCTGTGCCTACAGACATGCAAAGCACAAATTTCCTTTTGTTCTGAATCAAAATGCTTCAAAGGAAAAAAAAAATCTATAGGAAGTGAGCTATAACATTTAGGAAATACAGGACAGGTTTAGGAGCTGTGGCAGATACCCCAAGCACAAGACTACAGAGATGAGATGCAGACAACTGGCATTCAGCCCATGAGTGAGGAGGTGAGCACTGACTGTGGGATCAGCCCAACAGAGGCCAGTGTCATACTGGTGATCAGGTGGGGAAAAGCACCAGGGCTGGAAACACCTGTAATTCTTAAACAAAAAATGGCAGTGAGAGCACAGAGCAGTTACTGTAATGGTGTTCATTCCCATTAGCTGGAGTTCACATGTGACTCAGCCACATAAGAAAAACACATCAGAGCGACTGCAGGGGGGCTGCAGATCTTGTGATCATGTACAGTGCAGGGGCTATGGAAATCCAGCATGGATAGTAAATGATGGATGTGGTTTAGGAGCACTTGGGAGCTGCAGAATGTCATGCTGAGAGGCAGAATGTGATTATCTGATGATAATCTCAGCCTATGAAACCAGCTGCTGCTGAACCCTTAGCAAAGGGGTAAGGGAATAAAGGCTTACCTGAAATGATTGAATATTGGTAAGGCTGATTCTTATAAGCAGAATGTAGAGGCAGGAGGGTAAAATATTCACAGAAGGGACCTTATGGAGTGGTGTTGTCACGACTCAGCATTTGCAATACTTTTGCAGTGCAGTTCAGAGGTGAGATGTGTGACGGATTGTACCACGGGAATGGCTGTTTTACAGCGAAACAAAAAGCAACCTGAAGAAAGGTTCAGGTCCAAGGTGTGTGCTGTAGTTAAGCTATATATCTTCAGTGATGTGACAGGCAGTAATGCTGTGTCTGCTTCACTGCTGTTGAACACCAGGCTCCCAGTTTGCATTGGGAATTATCTCCCAAAACCTCCTCTTAGGTCATCTGCACCAAGGTTCAGGTATGACACAGAAGAAAAATACTAGATCCTGGTACTGACCTGGAACAAATCCAAGTCAAAATTGCATGTCTTTCCATTGTTATACTTCTGGGTTTGGATCTGACCCAAGTGTAATGAAGTTGAGGGCATGAAACAAAACCAGCATGATAATGTGGATACCTTCTGTAGGTTGCTGCAATCTGAAGAAAATTCAGTTCAGCTGAAGATGTTTGTGACTTGACCCTGAATGATACCTGTGAAAATTATCCTCCTTTTTTTTTTTTTTTTTTTTTTTTTTTTTTTTTTTTTTTTTTTGTTCAAGTGAATGGAAACCCCTTAACTTTGGGATCTTTGAAACATGAAATAGGATTAAGATGAGTGTGCCCTATCAACAACTTGTGACTGTTCAGATGTTTTGACTGATTTGTGTAGTCTAGGGTTAGATACTCTGTACATGTGCCTAGTGTTAAGAGGGTGTTTGGTCGGTGGGATGCAGTTATGGGGTTGATTTGGGTTTGGTGGAAGAATCAGACCACCATCTCTTGTGTATCAAAGGAAGCACAACAAGGCAACAGACAAATCACTTTAGCTGCTCCAGTTTCTTTTTTTCTGGTCTCATTCCTAATGTATATTTAAATTATATCAGATCTGAGGAATGGAAATGGTAGAGTATGATTTGAATGTTAATAGAATTTTAGTTTTCTCTGTACTTTTCTTGCATAAGTGTTCTTTGCAAGGATTGCAAATGAGGGAAGTGTGACCCTGCCATTTGTTGTGCATGTGTATTTTAAGACTTCTAACACATAACAAAACAAAAGAAGGTAGCTTTCCTTTAGGTGTGAACATGAATTGTATTTACTAAATATTCTGAAGAGACAAGTTCAAACCGGAGGAAAAGACGTAAGGACACCAGAGACATTCTGATCAAGAAAGATAGGCTTAAGCAGAGATTTACCCTTGTACTCAGAGAACAGTGAGAAAACAGTCTTGATTTTTCTTACCATCACAGTATGTCAAGGGCAGTGAGCACACTTTGTCTCTTGATTTTTACAAGCAATGGTGACACAAGCAGAATGCTATTAGAGAGAACTGGAATATTATTAGCATATATGTGGTTTTTTTTCAACTTTTAGGTTTGATTTCTGATTGGAAATCTAATGCAGAATGCTACGTGTTTATAGGAGCACAAGCTAATTGAGACCCACAACGTAATGGACAGATCCAGCTTCTCAGAAGCTTTGTACACTGGAGGCAGAGACAATCCTTCATGAATGAGGAAAGATGATGCAAAGCTGTCAGCTGCACATAAAAATTACCCCCAAATTGCAGAGACCAGATGGCTGTTAATGGCAAGTGTTTTTAACATAGCTTTATTGTCCCATATTGGGACATTAACTTGTCTCTCTGTTTTGTTTTGTTTTTTTTCCTAAAAAAGTCACTTTGTAAAAACGACACCTTGGCATGACTTGTATTTTTTTTGTTGTTTCCACATCGTGTTTTACTCAGATATGCTTACCCAATTTTCTGCAGTCCATGTGCTCAACAAGCCATTAGTCTATCTTTTTTTTTCATACATTCTCAGTATCTAGTAACAAAAAACAACTGTTTTTTTTAAGGACTACAATGAATGATTTTTTTTTTTAATTGGACTGATTCTGACTGCAAAGTACGAATAAATATTGTGTGTTTCCACGTGCTAAACTGATACTTACAGGACTAAATACACAACATCAAACTTGCTTGGACTAGCAAAATTTCTAGAAGAAATAGAAAGAAAAATGCATATGGAACACCCTTAGCTTTTCTGTTTTCTTAACTGCAGGTTGAAAGCTAGCTTTTGGATGATTAAACTTTTCATTTGGTTATTAAGTGATAGACATCTTGCTGAACCCGAGCATGCTGCAACAAGCACAGGAAGAGTGTTTATTTAAAGCAGACACAAAAGATTGCACAAAGAGACCCTTAAACAA
This sequence comes from Pseudopipra pipra, assembly GCF_036250125.1. Classification (NCBI taxonomy): domain Eukaryota; kingdom Metazoa; phylum Chordata; class Aves; order Passeriformes; family Pipridae; genus Pseudopipra; species Pseudopipra pipra. Next base: position 10,244,419 of record NC_087560.1, on the reverse strand, counting down.
AACACAAATGTCAGCAAAATGAAATAAAGTAATCATGCACAATTTAAGACAGATAGAAACAGGCAGTAAATTGGTCACAGTTCCTGAATAATCCTTTAGAGAAGAGTCACCCTGGTGACTTGGGAAATCTGTTTGTTTGTTGCAGTTTCTTATCTTTTCCCGAAGGAAATGTAGGAAACTTCCATATCAAAGGCAGTGCGTCCACAAGGATGGGCCTGAAATTTGTTGATGGTCATGTGGGTAGCAGGGTCATCTCAGCAGTGCAGTGCTCAGGTGTGTGTTCCCTGGAGATTTCAGACTAACGAGGTGCAGCCCAGCCGAGGTGCTGAGTTGTGCTCTGAGGAGCCTGGCTGGCTTTGCCTTCTCCCTGCTGCCTGGTGCTGCCAGTGTCTGAGCTGGCTCATGCATTTCAGGGCTGTGTTACAGGCTGCCCGTCAGAAAGGGCTGCCAGTCCCTCCGAGATGCAGGGTGATGGCTGAGACACTTGTGCTGGAGCTTTGTGCTACTGTGGTTATGTTACAGAGATTTTTGTTCTGAGCTGTCATGAGCAGAGGAGACTTGAAGGGACCTTGTGGGGCCACTGCAACAGTGGGAACCATAACATTTTAGCCAGGACTCTGCCCTTTTCTTACTCTGTGGGAAAGTAATCTAACCTTTCTGTGACCTGGGGCTTCTCCTAAGTGAAGGAGCAATGGCATTTGTTCTGAGACCTGTGGATTAGAAATACTGCGCAAATATCCAATTCTTTTTTTGTATGTGTGTGGAGCAGCTTGGACCTGGGAAAAGCCACATAGCTCTGTAATCAATTCTTCTCTGTTCTGAACAAAACGGTAGTCAGCTTCTTGAACATCATCCAGCTTCCCTCTTCCTGCCAGTCTCAGCATCTATTCTTCTCTCCAGAGTCTTTGGCACAGCATTTAACCACACCAGAGTTTCACCAGTTGCAACATGCAGCTCCTCTTGAGTTGGAGTGAGAGAAAGGCTCCAACGACATGGCAGGGAGGGAGAGAGTAGTCACTGCAGAGGACAGAAAACTAATAATAAAACAATACACAGAACTTCTCTTTCCTTTTTTTTTTTTTTTTTTTTTTTTTGAGAATTAAGAAAACGGAGGAGAATGGATGGAAGGAGATGGAGATTGAGAGAGATACTTGATATTTTGACTGTTGTTCCAAGAACTGGTGCAGAGCAACTCATGAGGAATAGGAAGAGACATTTCTTGGTCAAATAGCCTCTGAAGGGTCATTACCACTAAAGAGCTGGGAATCAGAAAATTGATTAGAATGTTAAGATCACCGAGAAATCCACTGGACTGTTGTCACATCAGCCTCATTTCTAGAAAAGCAGCTCATGTTGAGCTCATTCTGTCTGAATGGAAAAAAACAAGTCTTTCAGATGACTATCAAATTTTTTTTCATGTGTATATGCTAACCTAAGGCCTATCTTCTGTGTTTTCATTGCCAAATTTCAGTTCCAGAAAGCAGCTGATGTGGAAGAATAGCAACTATGTTGCATTGTACTGAAACTGAATTTCATAAAGCAAGATGAAGGCAATAATAGGTGTGTTTTCTTGTTCTGCACTAGAAGTAATTGTACAGCTGTCAAATTCTCACTCAGGAAAACAGGTCCAGGACACTGCAGCACTGAATGTGTATTGGCCAGTACGACAGCTGTCAAATTCTCAGAAAACAAGCCCATACACTGCAGAAGTACATCTCAGTGGACTAAGATAACTTAATTTCCATGTGTACCTTTGTATTTTCTGCTGCTTTCAAAACATCTGCTCCTATTTCATTGATCAGTAGAAGTGGCTGATTAGGGTTTTTCATGTATAGGCACGAAGTTGCTCCATGTAACCTGTTTAACAACAGGAAAGTGTCTGTAATGGCACCAATGACCCATATAATCTAACTTTCAATGGACCATTCTCGTACTCTTTTAATATTGGCATTTTTAATTAAATGTCTTCTTTTTACAAGTCAGTGACTAAATTACAATTGTGAAGTAGGTAGTGTTGTAACAAGTGCTGAAAACTGATCGAAACGAAAGGTTGGAAATAGTTGCACACACAAATGCTTTAGTTCCAGAGCTTTAAATCAAATTAAATGCAGGATCAAATTTTTCATTCACTAAATTCAGTGGAAAGCTCTGAGTGACCTATGCTGCTGTATAGATTTTAGAATCATTAAGAAGTCTAATTCTTCTAACACAGTATAATCTTTTCCTTTCACTAAGCAGTACCACAGCATTTTTTCTTGACTTTATCTGCAATGATTAGAATTTTATTTATTTTTCCTATAACATTGTAGCTGCATGTTTTGTCTTACTCCTTGGAATACTTGGTCAGTTTAAGTATTTGAAAAGTATGATTTTGAAGCAGTGAAGTGTTTACTTACACGATAACTATGATTCTTATGTTCTTTACAAGTATTGTTTTGATGTAGCTCAGAATGAGGCAAGGTTTCTTGTTATGGTTAAGCTTGAAGGGTCCACTTATATGTAGCCATAAAAGTATTTGTTTCATGCCACATAGGATTCTGAAGTTTCTAATGTGTAACCAACTCAGTGTTTCATTGAGCTGATTACTAAGAAGATTTTGCATTTGACAAAAATTTTACCAACCAGTTTAAAATTAAATTAGCAACAAGCTACAAATCATTTTCCGCATAAAGAAGCTTGTGCATCAACCTGATATTGTACATTTAATTTTTTTTGTAGTCTAGCAGTATCCAAGAGCCCTTGTTGTTGACTACAGCCCCCAGTGTCAGGTGGTGTACAAGCTCAAGTGAGGATGTGACAAGAGGCAGACACAAACTACAAGTGTGGGAATGTCGGGCTGTACAGTAGACAGTGATGGCAGCTTGTCAGCTGTTTAACTGTGGTTAAAGGCATGAGACTTTCAATACCAAGGCCATAAGAACAGGAACTAGTTAGTTCTTAAATATATAGGTACTGTAATAGCACTGTGTGTAATATATGGGTATTCCTCTCCTTTCAAATACATTTAAATCAGGGGTTGAGATATAAAGTAGAAACAAAATTCATTATCAGTTTGGAAAACAAAAATATAAAGATGGCAGCTTTCTGCAGATGCCAATTGCCAGTCATTCAGGATGAACTCTGAACCAGCTTTTGCTGCCTGTGGTAAAGTCACTGTGCATGCAACTTAATGAACATCTGGCTAGTGTGCTGTCAGTTCTTAATAGTACATAATATAGAGCCTATTCTGAACTGCAGAGCAAGGAACAACACTTGTAGGTGTATGCCAAGCTAGAAGTTTCTGTCAGATGGTGTCAAGAATGTGGCTATTCAGGTCTTGCTGGAGACTTCAGCTAAATTCAGGCCATGGAGTATCTGAACCTGTTGGGATACTGTTCTGCCAGAGCCAGTTAGATTCTCTGTTCTCTTTTGTGTCCCAATGGATTGAAAAAGATTTTTATCAAAACAAACCTCATGAAACTATCCAACTGCTCATGTGAAATTTAAAAAGCATAGCAAGCTATGATGCCATGATTACTATCTCTCTAGGTCACTTACTGAGTCCACACCTGAAATTCTGAGAGTCTACTGAATTTTCTGCAACTCTTTTCAGTGGATTTTAGCTCAGACTCTGCAGTATGTTTCAAACTCTGTCTGCTTTTACTGGCTTAGTCTACCTGACCACGAGGTAATTGAAGGAGGTGACTAAGGCTATAAAATGCTAACTAATCTAACTTTTTGAACTATGAATATTTTACTATAACAAATGATGCTATTCCAGTTCAATTCAGAAGAAAGTTGGAAACAGAAGTCAAATTGCAGGTAATGTGCATGAATAAGCTGCATAAAAAAAAAAAAAGATCAGTAATTCTATACATGGACTTGAGTTCATGGCAAATATTTGTTGTGTGCAGTTTAGGTAAAGCATTCTAAAAATTCTAAGCATTCTAAAAACATGGGCCAAATTAATTATTGCTGCAGTAGGTACTGCATGTTGGATCACTTGAGACAAAAGTGATACTGGTTAGTGCAGCTCTTATTTTCTCAAAGGTGTAATTGCTCAACTCCTTTGAGTTGTAACACCTGAGTATACTTGATCCAGCTTAATTATCTCTTTAGACAAATAAAAAGCTTTACAGCTAGTTTATGTAGCTTGGGCTTGTGAGGTAAGCTTTGCAGTAATACCCTCTGATATTGCTTAATGCATTAGGTGTTTTTTGTATGGAAAAATCAGGGCTTAGAAAATATTGCTTAGACCTTTTATAAGATTTTCATTGGAACAAAAGGATAATGTCCTTCCCTACTCAAACATTTTAAGGGGGAGTTTTCCTACCTGATGTTGATTCAATGTGTGTGTCATTTTTTGAAAAGATGCAAAATCTAGCCAGTGACAATACAGTGGTGAGAACAAGAAATCATCCATTTCATGTTTAATAAGCAACACCTTATTTTAGGGAGAAATATTTTATTGGTGAAATTAGTTTTATACACTTGACTGTGTTCCAAGTGTACTTTAAAAGAGCCCAGAACCTTACATAAGAGAATTTTCTGTGTGAACCTTAAAAGAGAGTCTTTTCTGTGCAAAACACTCTTAAATTTATAGGCAGTGTTATGCTCTTGCATCTGCATGGTACTGAAGGACAAAGTCACCCTGGAAACATATTGCTGAAGTCATTCCTCTGAAACAGAAAATGCCAGGGTTGCTACTGTTATGAACTTCTTGCTTACATGATTTCATAAGCTGCTTGTCAGGAAAAGGGCCCTGCCTCAAAGAGCTTGTAGTTGGGACAAAGAAAAGGAAAATATTGGAGCACAGAGGGGCTGCAGATAAAACACAAATGTGATCATGGATAAGGAAATGCAGGTCCAGTCTAGCACCTTGTTTACAGGCAGTTGTGTCTTCTGAATGTTTCAATGGAAGTTTGATTTTTTTTTTTTGCAAAAGTTTAAGTTAATTCTCTAAATAATTCTATACAAGAACTTTGGATATTAGTGTAGCAGCTTCACTGATTTTTAACCTGCCTAAGGGACAGACTGGAGCTAGCTGGGAACTTCATGACAAAACAGTTTTCCATCAGAAAAGGCAGATTCACTGATACCATAATACTTTGCAAAAACATAATTTTTAGTGACTTTCTGCAAAGACACAGGATGGGTTCTGACAAGCTTCACGGCTGATTTCATGGCTCCTGGCGAGCTGTGAGGTCTGTGGCTCTAGGATAGCTTTGACATGCTGGATGCCCCTGGAGATCCCTGAAGATCTGGCATATACCATGGGTGCTTTGAGGGCTTCTGGGCACCGTGCCACACAACTGGAAGTGTGGGAGCCGTGATTCCTAAGTTCTGTGACTTTTTGCTCTCTTATGGCTCCCAGGGCTTTGAGCTCCTCCTTGTCGGTTCATTTGGGCTGATGGGGCAGGGGGAACCCAGGAGCACTTGGTGACATTGCTGAGCCAGGAGTCTTGGAGCTGGGGAGCTGGCGCTCCCAGGCTCAGCTGTTCTGAAATGATGTAAATGAAGCACTGATTATTTCTAACAGATTGCTTAAAAAGTTCCCTTCCGTGGGAAATGTCGGTATCTGTATGGCACAGGGGAGCTCACTGACTGTCTCCCCTTCCACCTGCTTGGGGAATTACCTGCAGACAGGATGGCAACCACCTTGTAACCTCCAGAGCTTAGGTGGCATTGGGGCTGTACTGCAGGTACTCAGGGCACAAGCCTGGTGCTCAGGGCAGCTGCAGGCAATGCCTTGGACTAGATTTGGCATATTGCATATCCCAGGGAAGCAACTGGCTCCACTGACAGTGAAATGGCAGTTATGTTCATAATGTTTTGGTTTCACAAGAAAGTCTCTGTGTGGGAGTACAGTGCATATATTACCTGTGTGAGTACAAACAAGCAGAACTTGGACACATTTATCTATATAAAGAACACTTTCAGTGCAATATAGGGTCCACAGATCCTTCAGGCAGGTGTCAACATAGAGGAGTTGTGATAGTTTCTTAGTTATGTATTGCAAGTGTTCCTGATACACTTGTGTTGTCGAGAGGAATGGTTGTGATGCGGATTCCCAAGTGGTCTTTCTAAAACCTCAATATGTTAAGGAACCTCAAGAGTAGTGTTGTCTTAGATGCTGTGGAATGCTGTAAAACTAGATGCTTGAGCACACTGAAGGACAAAGGTTAATTTCAGTAGTTGAAGGCCCTTTAGACTCCTGGAAGACAAAACAGGCATTTGATCTGTGTTGTGAGTTTGTGTGCATGTGTGCTTCTATATGGCTGTATACTTTAGAATGACATTTGGTTTTACAATGCAAAATTGTAGACACATGTAAGGGGCTATAGAGGGATATTTTCAAAAATAAAAATGCCAGCAAAGTTATCTTATACTCATTGACTTCTGGATCATGGATCATCAGTGAAAGTTAAATTCCTGGCTGGCGTTTGGTGCCTTTGGCAGTCTCCCTATAGATTTCTAGCAGTTCATGTTTTGATGTTTGCTGAGAGTGCTCAAGGCTTTGCCTATTTCTCCTGATGTGAAATCACTGGAGTTGTAGATGCAGAGGAAATACAGGAAAAGAGTCAAATGAATGTTGATTGCTTCAGAGAATTAATTCCACACTGCCTTTCTGAAGGTTCAGTGCGTATTAGCTGCAGTGCAGTGGCATGACGGACTGGTAAATATCACTTACTGAGCCCATCATTCATTGCAGAAGAGGACCTGGACCATGCAAATTGGATGACGCTGTTTGAGAACCAGACAGCCCATAATTTTAATCTGTTAAAAAGGATTATGAATGACATCGATGAAATACAGTGTCAATTCTTTGCAAGATGCCTTTTCTCTGCAAGAGCAGCTGGAAGCACAGCCCAGCAGCAGGCACTCAACGCCTACTCAGAGGCTTTCACCAACTTTGATCTCCTTTAAGGACTGAGCTAAAACAATGTCCCATTGGAAACCAAAGAGGCAGAACTACTTTGCCATGCAGAGAGTTGAACCTTCCCACACATGTGTTTATTAATGTGAATGAGCTAATACAGCTGTATTAACATCATAATGTTCAGGAGCCTTTAGGCTGCCAACAAACTTGTTTGAAGACAGTCCAGTGCTCCCTGGACACACTTGACTCACTGTTCCTTTTTGTAGTAAAGTCACTGTTACGATGTTAGAAGAAGATATTCAGGAGTTTCTACTTCGATTGATAGATATTTTTTCATAATGGACATACGATTTCTTTATATCAGTAGGGAGAAAATTCAGTTCAAAGCCACCACTTTCTCCTGACCAAAGTGTATTGTCCATTGTTCAGGACTATGGAAGGATCACTCAGTTTTCCCAATAAGCTGTCTTGATAAGATGCTTGCAAGCTGTGTAGTGTTAGATTTACTTCTGAGCTAAAAGAGCCAAACCCAAGTTGTGCATGCATGTGACTAGATTAATCAAAATCTATGCTGCAGAATTTGAGGAAACACCTGAAGCGTAAGTATTGAGTCCCTCTAGCAATAATGCTCCTTTCTCAATTTCTTCTTATCTGTATATTTAAAAATACCAGATACTTGTGTTGGAAGTCAGATAAAAAAAACCCTCAAACAAACAAACAAACAACTGCTTGAATAAAAAGTAGAGTCCCAGTTCCCTAGTTTTCCCTTTATAATTCTTAAATTCCCTGAACTGTACTCTGGGCTTGTAGGCTCACCATCTGAAAGTGGAGTGTTTCTAATGCCAGCAGTACCCAAGTCAGTGTCATAGAAATTGATACGAGCTCTGTATCACTGTGATACTCTCCTGTCCCTCGCAGGGATTTGGGGATAGACAGTTATTAAGTGTGACTAGGAACTGGAATTTAAGGAGTGATCAGTTCAATGGCTACTTCTTGCTAGAGGCATGGTATGTAGTTGGTTGACCTAGGCAAAGAAAAAGCAAAAACCACTCTGACAGCATGTGATATATGAAAGTAAAGAATTTCTGCAGTTATTAAATCCTATCTGAAAGCTCTTTGATAATAAAAAGATATGCTTCCATTGCCAATCTATTGTATTAATAGTCTAATCCTAACTATAAACATACCTTTCCAAATAAATTTAATTAGGTATGAAAATAGTGACTGCTGTGTCACCACATTTAAGAGCCTTTCTTGCAAACCTTAACTCACATACATATGTCATTCCAATCCACGTGACTTCTGAGCATGAGTAACCCTTATGTGCATGAGGAAAATTTTTCTGGGCAAGACCTGTAGCTGTGTTTGACTGGGAGGTATTGGCAAGATTTCGAAGTGTGGAGTACTAGTAGGACACCAAATACATACAGAAAACTTGTTTCCAAAAATACTTGGTGTGGGTGTTTTATTTGAAGTGGGAACACCAGTAAATATGAACTGAGGGAACTTCTATCTATTTTTATGGGGATTACTCTAGCAGAAATCAGGCACTTGTTATATAGCACATAGAAACATCTACTGCCACCTGCTTCTCTGATGCACAATTGTCCATTCAGGTGCAGATCTGAGATTTTTCATGCTTTTTTACAATTGCATAATTTTCACCTTTTTTTTTTTTAATTTTTAATTTCTCGGTCATGTAACTTGATCCATCCTCAATGTAGCCTCTTTCGTCTGACTATCCTGAGGCTGGGACCTGGTGCACTTAAACAGTCCAGTGGACTTCTCTGAAGGTACTTCAGACCTAAAGAGAAAAGGCATAATAAGGAAATAATAAGAAGATCTGTCCATCTGACTTGTTTCTGTGGAACAAAACAGAGCGGAACAGCTCCGTTGCACAATATTCAGTAAGACAGATTAGCCATGCCCGGGCAGGAGCACCATGTTAACATGACTGTTGGTTTTAAGATCTAAGATAGCTGTGAATGAGTTGTGCAGAGATTGAATCATGTCTCTCTGCTTGGCTCCACCTTGTGCTGTGCAGACACACCTGGTATTGCGAGGAAGAGCTGCCTACCCCCCGTCACCCAGCACAGCTCTGCCTGCAGGAGCCCCTGGCTCTCCTGTTCCGCCAGGCGCTGGACTTGCTCGACCTCTGGTCTCCATCAGCACCTCACACTGCAGATGTGGCAAGAGCTCCACTCAACTTCTTGCCTTCTGTCGGAACCTTGAGTGGTGTTTAAATATGTGACTATTCTTTGTGCCAGACATAAGCTGTTAAAACAACTTATGAAGGGGATTATCCAGGCTGTTTCTGTTCCTCTAGTCTACCTTGTGATAGCTCAGTTTTTAATGTTATTGCATAACTTCCAAGACCAATGAAAAAAAATAACCAGCAAAATGCATCTCCAACCACAAGCTGCATCATTTCTGGATTTGGCAAATAGGAGTCTTATCCTGCAATCAGGGAGTGAGACTAAGCGAGCATACAGATTTAAGAGCAGAGAACAAAATAAGCATTGTGGCAAACAGCTCAGTGAGAGACACAAGTTCAAGTATTATCAGCACTGCCTTATCTGCAGTACGGGTGCCAGCACTCAATTGCTGGGTTATTTCTGACGGATACGTGTCATGTATTGCATCATTTTAATTGCTAATACTCAGGTGTCTGTACTTGCTTTCCAAGAGGCAAACACCAGAGCCAGCTCTGGGCCTTGGAAGAACAGGCCACTGCCTAACTCATCAGCCTGTAGATGCCTGTCAAGTCTGCCTGGGGATGAGGTGATGGTCATCTGTTTTGGCTTGTGTGGGCCTTCCTGCCTGTGTGGGGAGGGGATGGAGGGGGTGGTGAAGTGAGGAGCAGTTTTACTGCAACAAGAGTTGCTCCTCTCTACAGCCTTTGCCATCACCTTCTTCCTCAGCTTCCCTTTAGGGCTGTTCTGCAGTCCCTGGTCCTTACTCTTCCACTTCTTCTGCACTGTAAGGTCAGGGACCTCATTGCCTCCTCTCATCCCCAGGGACCCAAAGAAGGTGGGGGAGGTATGGAGTCTTGCCTGTGTGAGAACTCTTATGGAGACAGTCTGTCCTCTGAACAAAAATATGTTTTTCACAGTTGTGTTATTCCTTTAGAAGGTTTTTTCTGCTGGCTTGTCTCTAGCACTTAACTTTGACTTGGACAATGAACATTCATTTGCAGTTACAAGTCACTCTGAGAGTAAAACTGCTTACTGGGGCAGTATTCTGTCCTTAAACCAGGACTGAGATTATATTTGAAACAACTAAAGATATTGGTGAAAAAACCCCACACTCTTAGCAATTAGAATAAAATGAACATTGACCTCATTTTAGGAGCCTTAATACCAAAGAAAGGGAATTTCCTTGCACCTTTATCTTCTCACCATTTTTAGTTGAATTCTCTGCTTAAGGAGTTCTTTCTGTTTTCTTTCATCTGGATATTTTACTTTTATCAAGAAGCACACAGAGGCAGGGAGGTCACATTTGCTGTAGTGCCATTGACAGAACTGGGTTTTCTAGAAGTAACTGCTCAGAATGAATTTTATTTCTGGGTGGGAATAATGACACCTCCACATTTTGCTCTCAGGAATATATTAACTATTTCCCATGGAATTACTAAACATAGGGTGGTGGGCTGACATGTCTGGCTGCCAGCCACCCACTCCCACTCTCTCTCTGCCCTCCTCAATAAGATGTAAGAGACAAAGCCAGGGAGATTGTTTACAATCACCCTCACAGGCAGAACACGCCTGACTTGGGGAAATTAATTTAATCTATTGCTAATTAAAACAGAGTTGGTTGGTGAGAAACTAACCCCATGGACTGCAGTCTCTCAGAGTACACCTGCTCCAGTGTGGGATCCCCAGGAGTGCAGCGGAATCCCTGCTCTAGTACCTGGAGCACCTTCTCCCCTGTTCCTCCTCTGCCCCAAAGGTGGCAGGGCTGTTCCTCACTGCCTGTGGGACTCTGCCTGCTCTTAAACAGGTTGTACAGAGGCTACACCAGCTCCTCTGAGGGGCTTGGCCATACCCCACGGTGGGAACAGGCTGGAACTGTGTCCAGCCAGGACAGCCCCACCCACCAGTCATGGGGGTCCCTGCAGCCCCCTGCTGCCAAAATCTGGAGATGGGCACCCAATATATGAGAATGCTGGAGAAATGTGTCCAAGATTGCTGAATGACAAACTCTAGAGGTACAGGGTCATTAACTAGGTTTGGTTTGGGGACTCCTGCTCACGTCTGTGCCTCCCAGCACACCTACGGGTAGCCAGCTGAATGCAGTACTGGGAGTTAAGGGAACGGTGGACTGACTGAAGGGTGGTAGGGCAGCTGCAAGAACTCAGGTGTGGGACCCCCAGCCTCTGAGAGAATGTATTTTTGGTGGAGAGGTTCTCACTGTGCAGGCTTTTAGCAAGTTTTTCCTGTCACGGTGAGTGTGAACACGCTGATGTGAGAGTGTATGACCCAGCTTTTTAGTCTTACTAAAGGCTCTTAAAAACACGCTGCAGAAAATAAGGTGGCATAATGTCAGTGACCTTCATGCTGAAGACAGGATTTCCCAATTTTGAGGTAATTACCCTGTTCTGGAAGCTGCTGAGGAGTTTATCACACTCTTTGGTGATGTTCAGAGAGTTTCTGCACATGCACTGCAGTTAATTTCTTTGAGATTAGAAGCAATACCTGGGGTACTTTCCTTTGGTCTATACATTATTTCAAATAAATATCCACACCTTATTCCAGGCTGTTCAGCCTTAGGTCCTGCTCCTGGGTCCTCTTTTGCAATTTTCAACCCCACTGCTGAGTGCAGGGCAGCTGTGAAAGATCTTTTACTTTACTCTGAAGCCTGTGAACCTCTCTGTGTTACAGACCCAACACACTGACAAGCCAGGGGCTCTGCAGGGAGCACACCAAAGAGGGCTTTGGAACCTTCTGCCTTTTTATTAAAAACTTGCAGGTTGGGATGCAGCAAAATGTCTAGTCAGAAGCAGCGAGAGTGGGAGCGAGCAGCAGAGCAGCAGGCATGTGGTTAGTCCAGCAATCAAATGTCACCACTGACATGGGTGAAACAACCCCCTTGGCAGCAAGTTCAGCTTGACTTGCTTGAACTTGTGAGTGGGGGCTTAAATTGCTGGCAAGGTCAGCAGGAAATGTGAGGTAGGCATAGAGCTTTCTCTGGGTGGACTGATGGTCACTCCCTGACTGGAGGTGAGCCATGATGACTTGTGCTCATTGCCCAATATTGCTTGGAGAAAACAGCTACAAAGCAGCACAGTTATGAATGCCGCAAGGTGGTTATAAACTTTCTGAGTGTGATGGCAGTGAAGAGTACTTTGGTATGCTGTTTTCTGCTCTGGCTGTGTTTCTGAAACACTGGCTGAGCAACAGAAGGGGTACTGAGGGCATAATGAAGCCATTGCCCTCCTGTTGCTGTGCCTGATTCTTTGATTTTTTGCTGCATTGGATCTATCAAAAGCCTTGTTTTGTCAAGTGTAGCAAAGTGCACACCCTCACTGTGCACTGTCCACAGTGGAGCTCAGTAGGAAAGTGTACCATAGATCAGGGACCCTGCTTTGTAGCACCAGAATGTACAGAACACATGGCATAGAGAGCATTTGAATACTAAAGTGACCGAGAAAGAGGGTTTCCTCATCAGGATACTTACTCTTTCTCTTGCCTCCCTGTCTTATCAAATTATACCTTACTTACTCAGTCTTACTTTTACTGTGTCATTTTCTTTCCATCTTCCATCTCTCTATATATCACATATTTTGGTTTTTTATAAGCTGAAGTGTTGCCCTCACCTGAATATGCATGCCCTCACTTGACATTTTTGAACCTGGATAAGGAACCTGTATCCTGCAGAGGTAAAATGCTGGGATGTTGCAAACTTGCTGTTCCCTACCTTACATGAGCTGGAAGTTGAATTTTAAAGGTGGTACTTTCACTGGTGTGGCTGCATGGCCTGTTCTCAGTTCTGGCACAGATATCCATGAGAACAAGACATTCATGGTCACACTCTTAAAAGAGCTCTCTGCTCTTTCTTTAACCACTTAAATGTGGTAACTTTCTGTATCCAGCAACCACAATAGATGCTTTGAATCCTTTTGAAAATTTTCCTTTTAATACTTCACTTTTTCATGGGGGCATTATAAGGCAGTGATTGCTACAGTAATTATGAACTAATAGAAATAATGGCATCTTCAAAGTCCTGAAATAAATGTATACAGTTCAGCAAGGTTCCCTCTCATAGCCATTCATTGTGAGAGTATTAAAACTTAAATGACTTAAGAGGCTGTTACAAAGGCAGAGCAAAAAGCAGCATTTTTCAAAACAGGAAGTAGAGCAGAACAATTACTAGTTAATGGTACTGGAATTGGAAAAGATATGATGAAGCAGGAGTGTCAAGTTTACTATCCAGATCACTACTAGGGCAGGATGCTTTTTGGCAGAGTTTATCCTATTTCTGTTTTTCTGCTTATACATCTATACTGGTGATATGAAAGGATTCCAGTAAAAGCTAATCCAATTCTTGGAATCCCCCATCTCTTCCCCCCTTCACCAAACTAGGGCTTGTTCATGGCACTGCTTCTGCTTTTCTGCTTCAAGGCCAGCAAGATGGTTCTCTCGACATATCAGAATGCTGCAACCCTCTAAGGCTCGTTACCGCCGTGGGATGGTCCTCATTAGGTGAAATAACCCAGAGGTTGTTTCTGCCTTGCAGCATATCCTCTGACAACGCTGCCTTGACTTAAGCAGACTTGGTTAAGAATGTTTTTTACTGCTTTGAACATCATTATATCAAATATCAGTCAAACCAATGTAAAAATTTCTTAGCACAATTTGTGACTGGAAAGACAGTATAGGACCTCAAGTTCCCCGAGACTAAAATATCTTTATGTATTTCTCAATAACCTCATCTAAACTGACATCAAGAGTAGCTCCATCTGAATCACATACGATCTCTTATTTTTCTTGTATTTTCTCTCCCTGTAACCTAAAAACCCAAATTTAAATTTTGCCAGCAGTGAGGTATGTTATACCAAGCACTTTATTTAAAGATTGCCCATGTCTGTGATAGTTTTGAAAGAACAAATCTATTTTGGAATCCTTCTGCATATACTAGCTTATATGTTGTGTGTCTCTCTATGCTTACTGTCCATTTCCCTGGGGTGTTTACATGGAAAGAAATTTTCTGTTCCTTAACTGCATCTATATCTTCTTCCAGTCTCCTACCTAAAGTTGTAATCCCTTGCATATGACATTGCAGCTTGGTGTGCAGATGACATCTCCAGCAGAGGCCTGGCTTCAACTGGGGAATCAATTCCATGAGCAGATGAGGTCCTGGAAGACAGCTATTCAGCTTGAATGGGAATTTTTATAATGAAGATTGACAGATGAGAAAATACGGAGTTTTAGGGTATGTGGTGTATGAGCCAAAAAATTCATTTTGCAGGCAAAGTGTACTGTGATTATTCATTTCTTCTCGAAGCCTTCTGTAGGTTAAAAAATATTCTTAATTCAAATGGATTTTGAATATTTTAAGTATGTTAAATTGTTTAGGCAGGTACTTAGCAGTGATGTTTCTGTTTCTGGACTGACACCGCCCTACCTAATCAACAGTGCAGGTAATATTACCACAGGGATTTTCCCCTGCTGGATGGTCAGTGCTTTTGGCCCTTTTGCCTCTTCATAGCAACTTTCCTTTACTGGATCTTTTCCCATTTACACTTTAATCTGAGTTCTTGTAGCTCTGTGGTTTTCCTGAAGAGTATTTTGTAGTCCAGGTTCTTACAAAGTGATTCTAGAGGTTCAGTATGCTCTTTAAAATCACAGCCTGCTTAGGTCTGGTTTCGGAAGCCCTGGGGAAAGAAAAAGTGTTTGTCAGGTTTATTTTCAAGAGGGCAAAAACTTGCAGTGAATATTATTGTGGGATTGAAATGTAAATGTCCATTTCTTCTCTATAATCCCTTGCAAGAAATAGAACTGTCCTTTACATTTTGCCTGGGTATATACTTGGGAATTTATCAGCTTTCAGGACAGAATTGCCTTTAGCTTAAATCAGAATATCTCACTGATACTGGATCTTCCATAATTCTGGCAGTGAAATACACCCACCTCCACAGAGAAGCAGACTTCTCTTTATTGTCACCAAGCTTGGTGACTGTCTCTTGTTTACTGAGGAGAGAAGCCAGACTTGCTAAAACTGTTGTGATATTTAGCAACATTAGTTATAGTCACTACATCACCCTGCTGCTTTGCTTTCTGCCTGTGCTCACTGACAAATGACAGAGTAGTACAAGCAATATGTAACTTGGCTCCATTTGTTTTGATAAGAGAGTGATTTTTTTTTTCAGTACAATACAAACAAAGAAAAGGAGGTTCAGTGCAATCAGGTAACCTGCTCATTTCTGAGCTAAAGTTCAGTTTCATGTCTTGAACTAAGTGATGCAACCTTGTTTTAAAGATCAGTTCGAGGAGATTTGTCACTGTGGCAGTGACACCTGCCAACCTGGCTTAAGCTGCTCTGCTATTCCCACTTCAGGAGCTTGTGTTGTTTGTGAGAATGAACTGAGTCACCATTGTCAGGGCATGATTGGGTTTTTGTTTACTTATTTTCTGCAGAGCTGGGTGTAATAGTATGTCCTAAACACAAGCCCTGTTTTGAATATCAGAAACACAGACAACAAAGCAGAGCTCCAAGACACAGTAAGATCCAAGAGGCATCTTCACAGTCCTAGTAGTCAAGCCTTAACCCATAGCAATGACAAGCCATGTTATGTTTGTTCAAAACCTTGGGCAGGTTTTCATAAGATCTGTTAGTTGAGCAAAAAATTTAGATGTTTTAATCTTTGCTGGACTGTATGAAGAGGGAATTGTGTAAAGAACCCTCCACAGAGACCTTGTAGAAGGATGGAATATATTAAAAGGGCAGGTGTTGGTATGCCTGATTATGTCTTTTGCAAAATCAGTAGGTCTGTTCCCATATGAGGAGCTATGCTGAGGCTTAGGGTTGGGGTAGCAGAGCTCATTTTATCTATCATGGCACAGGTCAAAGAATTCAGGAAGACTGATATTAGTAGAGACCAGTGTCTCATCTTGACTTTTGTCATATGGTCAATCCTACTTCTGAATTGAAAATTTCAGGATTTTTTTTTTTTTAGCATTTCTATTATAGACTCAGATATTGAAAGGGTCAAGAACCCAGCTTATTGCTTACAGTGCTGGAAGAGGCTGCCATCAACAGGGCTCTAAACCAATAATCTGCTTTCTGTACTAGTAGGTTGTTTTGATGTAATTATAGGGTTAGGTTTAGGATTCAGGTTTGGCACTGTGGTGCTGAAGGTTTCTCAAAATAATGAACAGTGCTTTGTGTTACTCCAAGGATTGATTTTTCTGGCTTGAATTAATATTTGCTTTGATTTTGGGTCAATTTTTTGACACAAATTGACTAAAATTTGGAAAATTGTTGTTGAAGATTCCCTGGTGGTTCAAGGTTTAAGATTTTTGAACTGTGGTTCAAAAATTTTGAAGGCCAAGGTTCAAGATTTTTTTTGCTGAGTTCTGGATAGTACACAGAAATGGGAGGTGACTGGTGCAGATAAATGCTGATGAGTCTGGGGAGCAGTTATCTGGATATATTTGAGGATATAGCTAAGGGCTTTGGAAGTGATTTTTTTGAGTTGTCTATTTTTTTTAATTTTTTTTTTTTTACCATGGTAGCTGACTAGGTAAAAATATCAGCTTCTCTGCATCCAATCTGAGGACTCTACCATGCTCATTCCTATCTCATCAGATGATCTCTACCCTGAGGAAAGAGCAAGGAACCAAATGACAGCTGCAGCTTTTCAAAGTCATAAAAGAGGGAAATATGTGTGTATGTACTTATTTATTTATTTTCTCTTCTTATTCTGTATTTTATGCTGAGGCTATGAGACTATTGAACTTTTTTTTTGAGCCCTTAAGGTATATCCAGTGTCACTCAGACATCAAAGCTCCAGAGCTGAAATGGAAAGAGAGCAACCAAATTGCATTTAAAGGTTAATAAAATAATGCTTGTGTTTTCTGTTGTCACAGAATACTAAAAAGAAAAACATTGCCTTCATGTTTACAAAGGCGAACAAAAACTAGAGAAATGTGAAGTCAGCTGCGATTAGCTTAGCCTTTGTTCTAAAACTGATATGTCCTTGTGTTACATCAGAGACAGGATGGGCTTTTGAAGCCCTACTTTTTTGTTTTGCCAGATATTAAATGATCTCAGTGGCCATTGATAAGTCTATTGTAGTTTATGAGAGTTTATTACTTCTAATTGAAAACTAATGGTTTACCCTAATACGAGAGAATTTCCTGTCTTTATTCTCTTGGAATCTGGATGGCTTTTGCATGTGTAAAGCTGAGTATTACCATCCTTACACTACACATATTGGCTGTGCTTATAATAGGCACAAAGAATAAAATCAGGCAGTTTATAGCCATATAGCAGATTTACATTAATCTAACCAGCCCCTTTGACTCATATGGCTGAGTTTAACTTTGATATCGCTGTGTCTTCAACGTACAGATGCAGTTCTGTGGGTGTAACTGAGAAGGGAGCAGAGCTTGTAACTTGGAAGCTCTACTTGTGAAAACAAGTTAAAACTCCAGAAGACTTAGCGTTTTGGGTTTTTTTTAAGTTTTACGCTTTTTGGATACATACTGAGCCCAGTACAGCAGCTACACATTTCCTTCTTGTGGCTTATCACCCTGCAGGCAAAACCTCACATTGCTCAGTAGAATCAGAATCCTCTGGGACTTTGATCGCTGTTGCTCACATTATTCATGAAACAGAGGTCACTGAAGTCTAGGAGAGGAGAAAGTATTAGTAGAGTGATCAGAGCTTATAAAGTCTGCTGAATTATTTGAAATTCTTCCTGTGGTGAGGTCCAAGTATCAGTCTGATTGACTCGACAAGCCTTGGGTCTTACTTTAAGATAAAAAAAAAGAAGAAGAAAAAAGAAAAAGATGTGTCATGGTAGTCTGGAGGCCCAGATGAATCCAGTAAGAAGGATACTGGCAAAATTTGCAATCACTTAATAGTGATTCTTTTTCCCAGGAGTATTATGAAGTGATCTGCTATGTGCATCTGCTTGTTCTATTTCTGTTTCGTAGCCCAAGATTCCTAACACAGGAGGCAATAACCCGGCACCGTGTTAGATCGTATCATGTCACACAGAATGTTGACCTTGGCTGACATAACGTGACATGCTACAGTTGAAGTAATGTAATGTGAGCCCATGTATCATGTGCTTAATGTTAATCTAAAGTTATTATCTGTGAACACAGCAAAAGGTTTGGATGGTGTGTTGTATGGAACCGCCTTTTCTTCCTCAGGCAGTCTGAGCTGTGTTCAAGTTAGCAACCAAAACCAACAGAGAGAAGAGGGGCAAAAGCTGGGCCAGTGTCTCTGGGAGAGTTAGTACTGAAGATACTAACCAGCTCAGTATGGGTCTGCAGCTAGCCTACTGAAAGTCATTGTATCCACCTTGAGACCACCATAACCACAGAAGTGTAACCATATGATGGAAGCACTGGCTATCAATTATTACACTCTTAGGAGTTTTTTGGTATAGAAAGCTGTTAGTATACATTTCAGAGTAGATCTGTTGCTGAAGGAGTTACTGAATATACTTATTGATACTATTTTAGTTAAAGCAGTTAATATAAGTGTTTGGCCTTATGAGGTTAACCAGTTTTATAACATTTCCTTTGTTTATCTTCTTCCTCAATCTCTTGAGTCACTGCCCAACACTATGTGGGTTGGTCTCTGTTGTTTTCCTAGGGAGACTCAGAAAATTCTGTGTGTCTTCTTGGAAGATATTTTGCAAATTACGTGTCATATTAAAGCATGCCTTCAAATTAATTGCTTGAATTTAAATATTAAAAAAAAAATTCAGTGCTAGAATTGTCCTGTTCCTTCAGTAGTGTATAGGTGCTCAGAGCCTGTTTCTGTTTCTCCTATCATGTGCTCCTGTAACAGGATCATGTTCTTCAATGTGATCACAGGCTGTCTGACTCCTTTGTGCCACCTTCATTCTTAATCAGCTAGCTTTAACTGACAGGGGTTATTATTCTTGACTTTTTGTTAGCCAATATTTTCAGTCCTCAGTGCTTAAAAATTAGCCTTATAAAGCTGTAATTGTGCATCTGCTTTAGTGAAAACATTAGGCAGCCCAAGCTGGAAGCATTTTAAAAATGAGCTAACAGTGTACCTAGTGGCCTAATTTGATGAATGCTGGCATGTAGATTTGCTGCAGATGATAACCAAACATCGGTTTTATTTCAAATAGGGGCTAAAAGAACTTAAAAATAAAAAAGGTATCTCCGTACATGTGATTTTTGAGTGTTGTAAATCTTGAGTGCCATAAATCAGGCTTTGGAGCACCTTAGAGCACCTGGTAGAGAAAAATGGCTATATCTTCTTCCTTTGCAGGAAGTGCCTTTTCTTACTCTGAACTGCCCTTTTGATCATAGATCAGTGCTGCATTCTTGGCTGTACTGAGCCTGATTGTGCTTACCTTGAAGATAACTAAAAGTTCCCATTCTCTCCAGGAGCACAGGTCTAGACTATAGTTAGTACAGTAGCAGTGTTTGTGGGTGAAACTTTCTTCTCTATAATCTGCAAATCCTTACAGCTTTAGTAATTAAAATTATTTAACGAAAGATACTTTGTCTCCTATTTTTTCTCTTCTGCTGTTTATCTTTATGGGCTGGATATGGAAATATTTGCAAAAGTTTATAATAGAGCAGCACTGTCATTACCTAGTAAGATGAAGTAAAGGATAATAATTTGTGCTGATCACAGCCAATATTCTAGAAAAGCAGTGGAAAAAAAAAAGAAACTTACATGTGTTTTCTCTGACTCCAGACTAGATTCAGCTGTGTTGCAGGCTCTCCCCCAGGTTTAACTAGCAAGCAGTGGATGTCTGCAGCGATCTGATCTGGGTGCTTTGCTGTAGATCATTGTGGGGTTGATCTGAAAACAGGAAAGAGTTGAAGCAGCATAGCCACAGATTGGCAAAGAAAGTAAAGGTTCATTTCATACAGATTTCCTCTCTTCTATTTAAGACAGTATCAGGAGCACAGGAAAATTAATTTATTTTGCTGGAATTAAGGAGATTTTGAGATTGTCAGTGGCCAGGCTCAAGTGGGTCATCAAAACACAGAACTCGGAAAGCTTAATGTAAAACCATAATGGTATTTAATGTAACTTAAAATCAGGAAAATATGGAGGAGCCGGGTAATTTTGAACACTAATTTCTAGAGAGGAGCATCAACCCAGACCTGAATGCAGCCAGGAATAAAAAGACATTTTCTTCAAATGTCAAGCTGAAGCAACACACTGACAGCATTGCAAGGACAGAACTATCCTGAATGAATTTTCAACTCTTTAGCACATAAATCAGCAGTTACACTAATTAAATATATACAGAGAAAAGGGCTCTAATCCTTTCTAGGCAGTGTTGCTCAGCAAAAGGGCTATCAGTTGAATAAAATACTAGAGGAAAGGCCATAAAATGGCATACAGCAGATTGTTGATGACACCTGCAGTTGCCAAAGAAGGATAGAGCGAGTGTGAGGAAGAAATTGCATTTCTGTGTACAGTAACCTTTGGCCAGCCAGATAAATCATGGCTAGTCAGAAGTTATTCCAAGGCTGGAAACTTTAGGGCAGCATGCAAGGCAGAGACACTAGAGCTACTGTGAGATGTTTTCTATTTGTGGAAAGAGGTACAAAAAGAGCAAAAAGTTTCCTGAGAGAAATGGGATGTTGGAGTTAAGAGAGCAGGGAAATATTACTTGTGGCTTTTCTCAATTACTTTACTCCCTCATCTTTGAAGTTAGTAACACCACGTACGGTGAGACTGAGAGCAGTGAGTATTGAGAGAGTTCAAGAAACTCCTTCTACAAGTGGAGTTTTAAAGGTCTAAGGAAATTAGCATCTCTACAACTGTAAACTCTGTGGAACAGAATGACTTGCATGATCGATTTAGAAATTACTATATGTAGTGTCAGTAGAGCAAACAATTCACTAGAATCTTTGCCCCAGAGCAAAGTCTAATAGCACACGTCTCCACCACCCTTGCCGTGTCTCTCTGTAGTCAGCACAACTTAGCAGACATCTGTCACGGAACTGACTCTAAAACAGGAATAAACACAAATATTTTTGGAAGAATGTTCCAGAAATAACATGGGACTACATTTGAAGGAGGCTGTTGAGAATGAGGAGTTTCATTGCACTTCCAAATAGGGTTAGACATGTTCCCTCTCCTTTGCCCAAAACATCAAACTATCAAAAGACTCATTAAAAACCCTCTTCCCAAATAACTGATGATATTTTCATACTTCCCTTCCTTTATTTGCTTTTTAAAATCTCTAATGCTCATAGGCAGCAATTTGGCTGCCCAGAGGTACATGTCTCTGCACCCTGTAGCTTGCTGATGCATCTTGTATGCAGGGATCCAGGCTTGATCCCACCAAGGCATTGCTGCCATGCTCCCCCACACTGCAAAGGTATCAAACAATGCTAGTTCCTTTCAGTAGTAGCTCTTATGCTCACTAATATTAAAAGAAGTATTTTCCAGCTGAAAGATGCTGCAGTCTAACCCCACTCCTCCCGCCCAGGCTACCCCTTTTACTCTGGTAGGAGTCAGTAGAGTGACAAGCTGTGCTTCAGAAGTGGATATTGCCTTACAGATAAGAGGTCTTCTCTGTCAGTTTTTTGTTCATGTGTGTTGTCCATTTGCAGAGCTTTTCCTTTACTGAAGGATCCCAAAGCTCTTCACAAAACTGTTCACGTGTAGGACCGTGAAAATTCAGTTAAGCTGTTATTGAGAAGCTCTGAAGTCATTCTCTCAAAACCTATGTAAAAACAAATTCTCAGTTTTTCAAGTCTAATTTGAAGATGAAGATGGAATTACAAATCCACAGGCATTGCATTCCCTTTCAAAGAAGGGAAAAAGCAGATGGGGTTGCTTTTTGTGTGCACTTAAAAACAATGAAAACTTGTCGATATTTTTCATTTGAATTTTCATGAAGAGCTAAGAAACTGTGCTGATGCTGGAGGGGGCAGGAAAATGTTGTGACTTTTACTGGCAGAGAAGTATTTGAATGGTTATTGACAAAGAGCACAGTGCACAGAATGTGCTTAGGCTAAGCAGAGTGAAGGTGTTTGACATATTGGCAATACAGTGCAGGGTCAGGGGGTGACAGATTAATGTGTTTCACAGTCCAAGCTAATACTCACTGCATACCTCCATATGCTCTTTGTTATTGCACACATTTGGAAGGACAAACTAGCTCTGGGTTAGTTAAACCTAAGCACTGATTCTAGCACAAAGATGGCTTATTTTGGTTTAATCAGCCAGGCACAAGTGTAGAATAAATCTAAATAAACTATTCTCAGATTAAACTGAGAGCACCATGCAGGAACTTGCGCTTGATCTTAACTAATATTTTAGTTAAGATCAATTAAATTTCTTACTGAATTCAGGGCAACAGTGAATGCAGGAAGGAGGGAGTCATTCCCAGCTCAGTGATTCACAGCAGCCTGTGGCCGTGACCATTGTGGCCTAACCATGAGCACATGTCACAGCCAGACCCAGTGGCTCTGGGTATGCTTGGAAAATCTTAAGGAAGGAGGCAGAGATTACAAGAAGTTAAAAAACAGCCCATGAACCCCTTAAAACTCCACCTCTTGGCTTGGTGCTCTCCCTGGCTGGCTGCTTCTGGCCTGCTCCCTGGAACAAGTAACAAAACCGACTCTGCTTCCAGCAGCAGAGACCAGCAAACCAGCAGACACTTTTCAACCCTACAGATATGTTAAGAGAATGGGAGGTAGAGGACTGAAATGGAAAACAGATGATAGACAGAGGCTGGCGAGAGCAGGAGGAATGCAGTGCAGGCAGCCCGTTTGTCTCGGAGCAGCTGATGTGCCTGCCCGTGGCAGCCGCCCGGTCTGTCGGCAAAGCCTCACGAAACGATGGAATAGTAATGCCTCTCTTCTGGAAGGTGCTGAGCGCTTCGGCTTCATAGAATCACTGTGTGGGACACAGGCCCCAAAAGTTCACATAGCTGTGCAACCAGGGTCTATAGTGGAAGTTTGTATGGGAGGAACTTACAGAATGCAGAATTGCACACCAGTCCCTGCAATGCCTGGTGAGATGGGCACACGTGTGAGAAACAGCTTTGGGGGTTGGTGAAAGCAGAATGCCATCAGAAGGCTCCAGTTGCTGAGTTCTGATCTCCAAACCCCTCTAGTACCTTGTTGATGGATAGTTCTAAATGGATTTCATCTGTGTAGAAACATTTGCACAGAATTCTGCGTGTTTATATGTTTTATATTCAGAGCTGTTGTTTTCAAGGGAAAGAGCTCTTCGCCAGTGTAGTTCCCTGTGTTGTACATATTTCATACATGAGGAGCTGACAATAGCAGATTAATGATGAGAAATTTTCTTCTGTTGGCCCCAGATCATATTCTTTAGCAAACACTCGCAAAATACATGTGAAATGGCAGCAAAGGCAGAGCTCACAGTGGGAATAGCCATAGGATTCAGATATCAGCACATTCACTGGCACATTGGAAGTGATGTGACGCCTCTGACAGAAATAACGTGGGTGGGTAAGGATCTGCTCTTTGAGGTCCAGGCAAGTGCAAACGTGAGGAAAACACAGGGAAGAGTTTATCCAAGCTCCATTCAAATGCAAAGCAAAATGAGCAGTATTTGATTGCAGCCGTCTGAGAGCGTGAGATGGATGGCTGACTGAGCTAGGAAGGCTTTGCTTTGGAAAGATACCACCTGGTTCTTGAGTAAGAATAGCTGGAGCATATTGCAGTAACTGCATAGCTGTAAGTGTGCTAAGAGGCTTGTACCCCCTTAATAACACTGTGTGTCTGTGTGATGATCCCACCCTTAAGGAGCTCATGTGAGGAGAATAAGCTGTGATGACGCTTTAAGGCCATTTTTTCTATCAATATAGCACTGTTTCTGTGCTGAGAGACATGCTGCTGCTCCAGATTGCATACCTAACTGCAATAGCAATGCTGGTAGAGGAGCAGTCTGCAGTCCAAGCAGACATCCAGCATGAAAAGCAGGTCTGCACTGCAGTGGGGGGTGAGCATGAGTCACTGGGGTGGGCTGGGCTGCTGCTGCTCAGGGGGCTCTGCCCGGCTCCACTGCAACGCTGTGATTGCAGCTCCAACTTCCACAGAAATCACAGGGAGTTTCCAATTAATGCCAGTAAAGGTCATCCCTGAATTGCTCAGGTGGCCTTGCCCACACATCTCTATCCATCCCCACTCCTCAAACTCCCTGTGAGAAGTTGAGTGATGGTTAACAGGTAATTTAGCTTCATGTGCTTGCTCTGCTCCGTGGTACCTGAGCATGTCACATGCATTATCATATATTATACCTTGCTTGAAAGGAGGTAATTAAAAAATCGTTAAACAACATCCTTTTTATTAAAAGAAAACCCATGGATTTAAGCAAGAAAATTTTCTGTTTACTTTCAAGCTTTAGAGAAGTTGTTGACAGACAACGCAATTTAAAAAAAGAAATGAGCTTCTTCCCAGGATCTTTTATAAAGAGGCCTTGTCCATCTCAGAATTTGGGAAATGTAGCCTATTTTCTGAATTTTGCAGTTGAGGTCAGCCTGTCTGTGATTGCGAGTGTCTCTAGGCTTTGGCACTGTGCTGATTTAAGCCCTAGGGCACGCATTTAAATTGTCACATATAGTGTGTCTCACACTGACATCTTCTTCTGTAGAAGTGAAGGATAATACAGCACTTGTGCTGCAGAATAAGACAGTGCTCTCTCCTCAAGCATGAAAATTGTCTGCAAATTTAGACATGTTTTCCTTGATTGTGGCGGCTAATCAAGGCAAAACCCAAAGTTCATTTTACTTGGGGATGAACAATGCTTGGCAGTGTAGTGAATGTTAATGCAGTTAATTATTCCTAATTCTGTGTCTGTCCTCTGAAGAGTTCAATATCTGTAGACAAGGCTTTAACGATCCACAGCTACCCTGTGGTTTCACCCAGAGAATGTTGTCTCCGACATGCTGTCCCTCAGCCTGTGCTGTCCCCTGGCTTTGTGCTGTGTCACATCTCTTATGGTGAAGTTGGGTGGGTGGTTTTAAATAGGCCTTGTTTTGTTACAGAACTCAGAGAATCATAGAATATGCTCAGTTGGAAGGGACCCATCAAGATCATTGAAACCAACTCCTGGCCCTGCATAGGACCCCTCAAGAATCACACCATGTGCCTGAGAGTGTTGTCCAAGCACTTCTTGAATTCAGACAGGCCTGGTGCTGTGCCCACTGCCCTGGGGAGCCTGTTCCAGTACCCAGCATCTCTCTGGGTGAAAAACCTATTCCTGATATTGAGCCTAAATCTCCCCTGACTCAGCTTCAGGCCATTCTATTGTGCTTTCTGTTGTCTCTGTTTTCTTCATGCTCTCTGTAAGCTTTTGATAGTGTTGATTGGGGAACCTAAGAATAGAAAAAAATCCCAAACATTTACCTACATGGGGGAATGGCAATAGTGTTCCAGGTCACCACGGTGCTCAGTGTCAGTGGAGTCCCTGGAACGTGGTAGGAAAGCCTTAACTAACTTGTGCACTGACAGGGATAAATTATCTTCAATAACACCTGTTTGCTGATATAATTCTGTTGTAACTTAATCACAGTGATATCTTTCTCTAAGTTGTGGCTTTTATTAGGTCAACATAGTTTAGAACTTCATGTTTGCTAGGGTGTCTGGGAAATTTAAATTTTAAAATTGTATATCTCTACATATAAACAACTTCTTTGATACTTAAGTTCTGAAAATACTATTTCTCGAAAGTTGTCAGATAAATCAGCTGTGTAACTGTTTTTCTGTACCTGAAAACTATGGTTTAGGGTTTTTTTAAGTTTTTCAAGTTTGGGACAGGTCCTGTAAATTGAGAAGATTTGTGTGTTTTACCCTGAATACACTATCTTTGCTACAAAATTACTGACAGACCATATTTCTTTATCTGAGAGTTTGCAGGACCACATCCTGTAATCCTTTGTGTCATAACTTTACAGCTGTGTTTTTTGTTGTTGTTTTGAAAAAGCCAGTGATGGAAATTGCCTTAATTTGGAAGTTGACCCCCCCCCATGACTGTGTGGTTTGTTGACAGCTGAGTGCAGTTCTACCTTCACCAAGAGCTCCACACTCACAGAGTATCTCCATTTGTAAATGTTCTATTAAGAAGTGCTAATTTCTTAAAAACAAAAATCTCTAAAAGTGTCTCAGGCATTCTACAGGACTTTTTATTGAAAGGTCTCATACAAAACTTTAAAGTAAAAAAATGTTTTCTTCATCAAGAAGCCATAGTTAAAAATTGGCTTCAAGAAATAGAGAATGATTAATGAAGCTCCCTTTCTTCAGTGCACTAATCCTTCTTGAGATTTAAGTGTCTGCTATGGAAAATGTCCACAATTTGGACGGAATGATTTATGGAAGAAATTAGGCAACAAACAGGGCTTGTGGTTTCTGCTCACAGCAGAAGATAAAAAGCTTCTGGCATTAAAAATTATTTTTATTTTATTTCTAAGTATTTTTCTTACTGAATTCTTGACATATGTACTGTTAATTAGGCAGTAATCATTTCCTTTCATTTGCACTGCAAATTACACCAATAATTATGCTTTTATTCACAGAATATATTTTGTTAACTGACCTTGGGTTTAGTGTGGAATACAAAATGAGAAAGAATTGTTACGTTCAGCTGATGCTTTGAGATTCCTAGGCAGTTCTGCTTTTGCTAACTTTGAATCTTAATTTTGGAGACACCAACAAAGATACGCAACAGAAAGGTTTTAACTAAGTATATTACTTTGACAGAAGTCACTGGGTTCTACAATTAATTCTCACCAGTAGATCAATGCACTTCATAAGCTGCAAGTCATCCTGACAAGATGAAACAAATGCAATCGTTAGTGAAATCCTGATAATTTGGAACAACGGGCTGTAAAACTAGGTCAGTTTGTGTCTTCTTTGAAATATTTTTCCCTCCATAGTATTTCATACTTGGCTTATCTTGATAATGCACTTGACATCTTTGGTGACTGATCATATGCTAATTTAAATTCATATTGTTATGCGTGAATTCAGAACAACACTGGGAGATGTTTCAGCACGATGACAAAAAATTTTAACCACTAAATGTGACTTAAATATTTTTCCGTTAAAATGTATATTTTTTTTCTAGTCTGAAGAAAGTAAGGGGAGACTTATTTTTGTTGTTTGAAGATAGGTATTTTAATGACTTAGAGCTTTTGTTTTCCTGTCTCAGAGAAATATCGTATTTGAATGTCAGGGCAAGTTACTTGGAAGGATAAGGTCTTTTAGAGCTGCTCATCCAAACCACTACAGCCAGTTGCTAGGACTGCTTCTCTCAGGAGCTGATTTACTGGCCCCAGTCCTCCTGCTGATGTCAGTGGTAAAAGTATTGTTGACTTCGGTAAGAAACGTATGAATCCCATTATCTTCAGACGCTGCTATCTGGATTTTGTGATATTTCTTGGAGCATATATGCAACTTCAGGTGTTTGCTGCTGAATTCTGTAGAATGCTTTCATTGGGGTAGTATACAAAACTGTCATGTCCTTCTTCATATACTGTTTATTGTCCTTTTTCCTTATCATTTCTCTACCATAGGTTTCTCACAGACTTTCAGAGGTGAAGAAAGTGTTTATAAACGCTTATCATGCAGGAACACTTCTGATAATTGCTAGCATGCTGTCAACTGTTTTGGAAAGTAAGAACTTCTTTATTGTTTCCAGTAAAAAAAGTTTGATTCAAGATTAGTTAGCTGTTTTGTTGACTTACTGATGTATTCCATCTACCTCTCTCCTCTCTCTTTTTTTTTTTTCTTTTTTTTTCTATAAAGGTGTGAATTCAGTGAATATTTGTTGGGCTGGCTGCTGGTGAATAATAATAATAATAATAATGAGAGAGAGTGCCTAGGGTATAGTGTATATTTAATGAGATAAATAATATTTAAATATAATATTTTCAGAGTTTTGGACTTCTATTCCTGTCTTATGTTTGCCTCTGGTTTACACTGATTATGTAATTATTAGTTACCACTTTGGAGGAATAGAAAAAACGTTTAGTTTAAAAGTACTACTGACTTAAGAAAAAGATAAAGAAGAAGAAGATGAAAATGATGAAGAGACTTATTGACACTTTTTCTTTGCTAATAAGTCTAAAACATTAAACCTGTAGGAGTGATCTAGTTTCTTAGGTTAGCTTTTCAGAGGTGCTGCCCACTGAGATCTCTCTTTGCCCCACAGATGAATCTGCAGCACACTTGGCTGCTTATGTTAAAAAAATAAAAGCAAACCCTGCGTAGGGAATTAAGTCAAATTGAAATTCACAGACGAGGTATTTTATCTTGTCTTCTTTTTCCATTCCTTTTCTCAATGAGTGTTTTTCCATGTGGCATAAAATAGCACCTAAGAGACGTAATAAGGAGAAATCTAGGGCAGTGTAACAATATTTATTGTCCTTTGTAACACAACAGGAAGAGCTGGCAGTTGCTCAGTGACAGGTTTCCAGATCACACTGTTTCTGATAGACTTACAGCCCAGGGAGGCCAGAAACAATCCAGCTCAGTAGGTTATGGCCTTTCCAGAATAATTTCACTCAGTAGAGATTGAGTGATGCAGTCATGAATGCCCTTGGGAGTACCTTGTTAAGGACAAGGCACTGTTAGTATATTATCAGATTTGAAAATAATAGTAAATAACATCCTAAGTTGTAATTTTCTAGTGTTACGATAATAAAACTGCAACCTGATCATGTCCCCTTTTGTAGATTTGCTTGCTTTCACAGCTGAATTTTTGGTGAGTCTCCTGGGGCCCTGTCTAGTTACAAACCCTCTCACTTGTCACCTGCATGGAAGTTTGATTCTCTTCCCAATTACAAGTTCCAAATAGCAACTGCCTCTGACTGTGTGTCTGCTTGGCATACTGGCATGCAAATAATAACAGATTACTGTTAAAATTCCAAGAAACCAAGAGAAAAGAACTTGCTTTTGTTGCTGAAAGCTTGGTTTTTGTTATGTTTTTCTTCTGTTGGTTTTTTTCTATCTTTTTGTGTGTGGGTTTTTTGTTTTGTTTTCAGGTTTTGTTTGTTTGTGGTGTCGGTTGGTTTTAATTTTTATTTTGTTTTGTTTTGTTTTCTTTTTAAAGAAAAAAAAAGATATTTTCCTAAGCAGATATTTTAATCCTTCCAAACTGTCCTGAAATATTATTACAGTCTCTCAGTACTCCTTGCCCTCCAAGGTTTTCCACTGTAGTGTGTTGTCCCACATATTCACTGAACATTTGCGTTTCAGCCAAAGATCTGTGTGTGCACTGAGTGGAGTGTTGGAGTTTTGTGAACCATTGTTTTGCACAAAGAGAAAAATGCAAGTGCTGTGCTGTATTTTCAAATATAGCCCAAGCAGCACAAGCTCACATGAAAATGGAAGCCTTTGAAATGTGAATGGATATCTTTGGGTATCATTGTCCTGTCTGCAACTAAACTTCATCTAGGCACAGATGTGTGGAGCAGGGGGGGCTGCACTGTGACGATTTATCGTGAGGGTTTCTTTTGGCAGACCAGGAAAAATTACAATGTGAATAAAGGGAACTTGTTTAGTACAGATGAAGACTCTGTTAATGAGACCCATTATTCCTATTTTTGGAAAGTGTTAGATTTTTTAAAAAAATATATACAATGATGTATTATTTTTGATTACAACAGTATTCACTGGTCACTTTTATCTTTGTGTGTGAATTTCTAATTATACATGTTAGATGAGTTATCTTTACTGTAAATAGTAATGTGGTTTTCTTTCACTTGATCTCTCTGTACTGGATTCTGTTTCATTGTTCACTTTCTTCATCACAGTATCTTGCTTATTTTATCTTTCAACAGACATTTCTTTACATCCTCTTGCATGGTCTTCCCCTCCCCCTTGTAACTTTTTGAAAAGGGCTTTATCTGAGCAGGCAGTTTCATTTGTCTTTTGATCTATTTTTTGATGGATGTGCATTCACTTCTGATAGTAAGCCCAGTACTGCAATCTTTATTCAAGGCCAAAGTGTGGGGGCTTGGCTGCAACTCCTGGGTAAGGCTCTTACCTACAATTTCTTAGAGCTAACAGGGAACCTGGAGACCAGAGATGTTGGTTAGTTAATCATGAGTCTTTCAAAGATTTTTCAGGGTATATTGGCAATTTCCAAACTTTCAAGTGATTCCTCTTGAGACCTGAACAATAGCAGCATTGGTAACTGCCAGCCACTTCTGGAAACCTGGAGTTTTCACCCCTCGTGCATCTGTGAGAAGAAGCTCTTGCATGCTCTGGCATATTCCTTGTTGGCATTGGATTGCTCCCTGCCCATGCAGCAGCACAGTCTGCATGTGAGAGCAAAGGCTGTCTGATCCCTTCTGATGGTTCCACTGAGCTTCATCACTGAGCTTCATCACTGAGCTCTTCTTTCCATGTCCTTACTGAGGTCCTCTTAAGAGCCAAGAACATGAATAAAGAAGGTAGATGTTGGCCCAGAAAAGTGAATTGAAAGGTAAACCCAAGAAGTACGGACACCATCTTTAGGAGAGGGAATAGAGGTTCTGAAAGAAAACAGAAGAATCACTCATCTACCTGGAGATGATAAATAGGGAAAACCAGAAGTTATTCAGCCTAAGCTACTCCCTGCATCTCTAAACCAAAATTAAACTGATTTGTAGACATGAACAGTGACTAGAAATTCAGATATTTGTTTTGTTCAGTCTATTTTTCTGTAGGTCTTCAGATGCAAAACCGAAGTAAAATCCAGTTCTCCTTTACAAATGCGAGTGACTTAAACCCAGCATTTGTATGTTAAACAACTTGTTTAATACAGTATTAACATTCGGAGAGGCACAATGAGGCTTTGAGGTTAACATCCCATTAAGATGAATGGGAGTTGTTCATACCTCAGGCTGCAGATTCAACAAGACAGCAGAGCATTGATTTACATAGTGAAGGCTATATCTTGGCAAACCAGAAGGGCTGCAGACATCATTTTTCTAAAGGGAAGCTTCGATTGCAGTGAACACATTACAGATGGCAAAAGGCCCCAGATCAGGAAGCCACTGGAGCTGGACAGCCTCTGGCTGTAACTTTAAACTGAAAGACATCAAATGAGCTTTTCATTATAAAAGTTGAGATCTCAGTGAGGTGCTCTCCACTCCTGTCTTGACACTCCCTTTGCTTCCTCTTGCCCCCTTTCTCACAGAACTGATTTTCTTATAGGAAATGTAGGCCAAGGATTTGATGACCTTTACTAACCTTAATGTTATGTTCATTTTTGTTTCCTTTTTTAAGTAGTATGTCTTCCTATTTGTACTTAATCTTTAGATTCTCCCTTTCTTCCATATGTTTTTTATTCTCTCTTATGTTGATGTATTATCACATTAATTCCTTTCCTTCCTTAGCTCCACATTTTTCCCCACAGGAGCTCTTCCACTTGCCTGTTTTCCTGTGTTCTGTCCTTGCTGTCTGGCATGCTGTAATTTTTTTCTTAGACATTGTCCTTCTAAGGAGCTCCTCTTTGCACAACCATATGTATAGATGTGGATTTTCTTTATATCTCTCCCACATAAACTCTCCCCTGCAGCAGACTAAGGCTCTCCTGTAAATCCCAGGATGCTTCTGTCTTGGGCACACAGAGGAATGAGACAGCCTGGATTTTACAATAAGGTCAAATTGCAGACATTGTGCCTCTGTGTTTTGTAGCTGAAAGCCTTCATACTCTTTCTAGCAAACACTGGCTTGATTTGGGCATCAGTCTGGAGTGCAAATGAATGTGGCTGCGCTTTAGTTCCAGTTGGTTACATCGCAAACCCAAAGCATTGCCGGTTGGGCTGGCAGGGGAATCAACTGGGAAGGGAATAGCAGGGGCACTAATGCTGAGGTGCATTTGGCAGTACAGCAGCTGCCTAGACTGTGCTGCATATATTGTTTATGTCTTCTGTCACTGAAGTAGCTCAGCTCTTCTGAGGAATTAATAGAATTATCAGCTTGTGACAAGAGAGGCTAAGCTGATTTTTTTTTTCCGATAGACTTCTGCTTATGAATTTTGCTTTGCAATAATGCATTCATTTTTTACTGGTCCAGCTTGTGTAATTAATTAATCGGTCATGGATGAGACATAGAACTTCAAGATTTTGTTTGTTTGACAGGTATTGCTACATACTTTGACTTTTTAATTTTTTCTCTTTGTAGTACCTCAGGAGAGCTGGCATGAGGGTCACTCACTCTATTATTGACTCTCTGTTGCATTGCTTTCAACAGCTCGAGCACCATGGTATGTCACACAGTCAGGCATTTTATATTCAGTATAGTTAGTCTAATAAGCATCATTTTCTGTACCACTAGCTTGTGTTCTACAGTGTTGGTTTCCCAAGCATGGTACTAAGCAATTTTAGAAAATGGTGGTACAACTGTAGCAATTTTCCTCAATTTGTTCCTGACAAAGAACTTGCTTCAAAATTGAGTTGGCTTCCTTTTTGTTTGAAACACTGGTAGACACAATTAGCCTCATTAACCCTGGTTTCTGTTTCATAACAGAAAATTAGCCTACAATCACTGGTTTGCTGGAAAACACTGTTGCAATTAGTCCTGAACAGTCTGATATGAAAATCCATCGCGTTTTTAATTTCTCTGACATATACAGAAAACATGCCTGATTTCTCACTTATCTTGGAGATTGAGATAAAGTCAAGGACTAAGTCCTTGGCTCGCCCAGAGCACTGTTGAACAGATTGGACAAACATCTGTCGAGAGTGTCATGTGTGCGTCTGTCCCGCCATGCAGGAGGGCAGGAGGGGATTTCTGGAGGTCCTGTCTGCCTCTGATTCTGTGAGGTTCTGACCTCTCATGCAAGGCCCAAATAAGGACCATTTAAATCCTGGCCCCACTGACTGAATGCTTTTCCTTACCAGTCCTCCAAAAATGCTGTATTATTCCAGATTCATGCCACAGAAGAGCTCTGCCTTGTTCCAGCTCTAAGATGGTAGTGGCACTGAAGACAGTGCCTTTTTTTCAACTTAGAAATGGACTGACTCAAAGGTAAATCAGACTAATTATTCTTAAAGCTCTGTAGATAATCTGGAATTGGTTGATTGGGAGAGATCTATTATCACCTTTAGGGCCTGTGTCACTCCAGTGAATATGTCAGAGTGTGATTATGTTCTTATGAAACAATTAATTATTTCAAGACTGTTATTCCAATCAGAGGGCAAAGGTGTAGTTCATGTGGGGTGCTAAGCCATTAGCTGGTACCTGGTACGTCACACACTCAGAGGTTCACAGAATTAGTGCTGCTGTAGGGTGAGACTTACTAGATCAAACTGCTGTGAACTGGTGTCCAGATTGTATCAGGCTCTTACCCAGACCCTGAGGAGCAGAAATAGAAGAGGTCTGTGTACACCTGTGTGTGCAGAAGAACTCTTCTGGAAATCTGGGTATCTCACTTTGGCCAAATTACATTCCCCTGTGAAATGGCTGAGATTTGAGTAAATCCAGACTTCTCTGTGTTAGAAATGAGAAAACAACCTTAATTATTTAGAATTCAGCACAAAAACTCTAACTCCTAATCTAGCTCTGCCCATTCCATGCCTCTTGTCATCCAGGAAAGAGGGATGCTGCTTGCCAACCTCTGTAGGTGTGTCATTAGTGACTTGAGTGAAGGATGTTGTATAAATGCTCAGCAGAATTTTAGTGAAAGACAAGAGAAATTATTTGTAAAATTACAGAATCTTAATTCTTGCAGGTGGGACAGAGGGCAGGTTTACAAAAGCTCCTAGGGCTGCTTGCACAATAGGGAGCTGAAGACTGAACTGTGTCATTTGTGCAGGAAAGGGATTATCTCACAAGTCTCTAGCACCCAGTGGAATTTTTGCCTAAGGGACATTTTTCTCCTGTATTAAATGTTCCTCTTATTTCTCAGTTGTTCTCTCTAAATGTATATAACACCCTGGGGGTATCTCCATTTGAATGATCTCAATTGCGTCTGTGTCCATTTGGGTGCCAGGCTAGAGGACTGAAGTGAAGCTGAGCTGTTCTATCTTGATAGCTGAACTGCACATGAGGAATTCTGTAATTTAAGTTCAGGTCACTACATGTGTTTGTTATTAAATTCTCAAATAACCAAACAGTAACTAAATAAATGGTAATTTAATTTATTAGATGCCCAGAGCATTTACAGTCAAAATGCCGGGGAAATTAATATGAACTTATTCGACAAAGAAACATAAAAGCATTGACAAAAAGCAAAGCCTTCAGATGCACCATCTTCATTCATGCATGAGGCACCCTGTGTGCAAAATGATAGTGTTTGGAATGTCAGCCAATCAAGCAGTCTAATTGGCTGAACTACTTAAGTGCCTCATCATATAGAAATGGGTTTTAACATTTTCTCTGTCACACTTTAGCTCCTCCAAAGTATGTCTGAGCTTTACTGTAGCTCCAGCCTATTGAAGATTTTTTTAAGGCCTCTGAGTGAAGGTCTGCGTGATACATTGGGCTGTGACTTAACACTCCATCGAGCTGAGAGCCCCTAGACCTGCCTCAGAAACTGGTCATGGGCAAGCTCTGGAGGTAGTCCATGGATAGGACATGGTACTGGCTCCTATTTCTCCTGTTCCAGTGCAGTGTGGTTGGGTCTGGCTGGACTTCAGGTTACCTGCAGTCTCACTTCTTCCTGCAATAATGGGTTTGGAGCCCCGTTTGCCCTTGTGCCAGCACAGCTAAACTGCCAGTCATGTGAAATAGCTTCATCCCATGAGCAGTAGGTGAGAGGTTCAAGTACCAGAGGTCAGCTGAATGTACCACAGATCACAGGTAGTGAGGTGAGCAGGTGGTGCTTCAGTCCTTGCTAGCAAAGATGCATCAAGGAGCATGTGCTCCAAGCATGTTGAGGCAGATGTGTGCTCCTGTTGAAGGGAGCACATCCTCCCTGAGCGCACACAGGGAATTCACACCATGCGCGGTTGTCAGTCCGCAAGGCTGAAGAGCCCAGAGCAAAGATGATAATTAGAGCCTCATGAGCAATGATTTCCATCTTGTACTCCCAGCGCCTTCACTGATTTTTGTGATGAATGAGGACAAATCATCCAGACCATATGAACCAATTTACTCTTCTGTAAAATGATTATACTTGGTAGTTTCTGATTGCCCTACTATGCTGCATGTGACTGTTTGAAGGATGCCTTGAGATGCTTGCATGAACATTGCTATATAATGGCAAAGCACTGTCATCAAGGGTCTGTTTCAGAACAGAGTCAAACTCTTCTGGGGAATAGTTTACTGTGCATGCACAGACTCTTTCTATTGGCTTGTATTTGTCAGTATGTGTTTGTCCATCCTCCCTTCTTTTGTTTACTTTCTTTGGTGATTTCACACCACATTCACCCTAACCTGAAGAGGAAGAGATCAGTTTAGATGTTTTCAAAGATCTGCAAATGTAGTAGAATGCACAAGGGGCATTTTTGGCATTAATGTTCTGTGTATTTTGTTTGGATAATTAAGCATGGAAAGATTACCTTGTGTTCTAACAGGAACCATAGAGAGATGGCAGAGAGAAAAGCCAAGTTCAAGCAAAAGCATTTTAAGGAGAGAGGATCAGCATCTCACAATATTTATTACTTCTTCACTGTTCCCCAAGCTGCTGAAATGCATTGATTCCAACCCTATGCTTATACATTTAGTTTTCAAAGGCTAATGTAAAGTATGATATTGAACACAAGGTAAGGGCTAGGCAGCTCAAAGAGAGCACATTGTTGACAGCCATTTGACAATGTTTGTCCTTTGGGACAGGCATCCAGATGAGGTTTGTTCAAAGCACAGCAGCCATAGCACTTTGTAACCCTCTGAAAGAGAGGACACATAAGGAGCTCCTTTTCTTGTCGTGTGCTCATGTACCTTCTGAATATTGTGTCCTTAAATTATTAAAAAAAATAATCTTTTTTTCTTTAATGGAATGAGAACAGTGGGTAGAGTTTGATTATGAAGTTCCAGACGTTTCTGCTTCAAGCCTTTCCCACCTCAGAGATGCTACTCTGTTTTTACTCTGTTCCTCGTGATTTTCTGTCTGCAGCTTAACTCTGCTCATTATTCATCTGGTGAATGCTTCCAGTGCAAGCCACTGACTGTACTCACAGGTGAGCTTGGTCTACCTTACAACATCCAGAAATCCCCTCCTGAATTACGCACACTGAGAAAGGATTCAGCTGGTTATTGTTCCCACAGCAGCTTCAGGGTATGAAGCAAGGCCAGATGTGAGCGGCTGTGTGCACACAAACCCCGTCTTTCCCTGTGTGACCCTTGCAGCATCAGAGAGACTAAAATAGCATAAGGATAGGTTCTTGAGGATGATCTCTGCTCTCACAGTACCTAAGACTGGGAGGTTGTATAGATTTCTGTCTCATGTAGGACCAATGAGTGCAATGGGTGAATATAATAGGAATTCATTTTTCTTCTGTTCCTAGTTCTCACAGAATGTATTTAAAATTCACTCTTAGGGGACCTTCCTGCCTCATCTATGATTGGCAGGGGGACTGCCTGTACTATGCAGAGCTGTAATTTATTTATTCCTTCTATTTGTGACCTGGAGTTCTTTGAGTATTTTTCTCCTCTCATGAAAAAAGTGATTCTCTTGCCTACTTCAGTCCTACATCCTTTCTTATGAACACTTGGTAAAGATTTCATTTCATTTTTCTGCAATCTTTTTTCATCTGTTACTAAATAACCCCAGCACTCTCTTAGAGCTGCGCTGACATTTTGCTTCTTATATACTTGAAAAATTCTTATTTGTCTTTATTCCTTGAAAATATTTTACCATTCTTCCTTTCAGCTTTTCCTAGCCAAATTTTTTTCTTTTAGCCTTATTCTAGGACTTCCTCATCTACCTCTTTTCTCAAATACCTGTTTCATACCTCTTGGTTACACAATCATTAATTTCTCTTTTTGTGTCTCTTCTCCCTGTATTTTACTTCCCTGGATAGCCTTTATTCTTCTAAATCTGCTGAATCACAAAATGCTCCAGTCCATGTTTGGTGTTTCCAAGGCCAAGTAACAAACCTAAGAGAAAGGAAAAAGTGAAGGCTTGGTGTGTATTGTGTATCTAAAGGGATCACTTTCAGAAGGATTGGCAGGGTTTCAGCAAGCAGTAGACCCTTGGTGGTGCTTGTCCTCAGTGAAACTGTGTTATATTTAAAGCTAAACTACAGCACTTGCTCTTAAGGATACGTGGTGGCCCTTGTTCCTAGAGGTTGGCTGCTCTGTGAGTGAAATAGCAGCACCATGATTATGTGGGTCATTCCCCTAGATTCCTTCATGGCAAACCCACAATTTGCTTGTAGATTTTTTTTTTCCTCACAAAAAAAGCTGCTTCTCCTCTCTTGCTCTCTCTCCCTCTCCCCCTCCCCCTCTCTTTCCTGAGATTTTCTGCTTTGAGTCTGAGAGTGCACCTATTTACTGTGGTAAGACAGTAAATTTGGCCTCGTTTCACTCCTCTGTTTCAGCCTTAGCCCCATCCCTGTGATTTCTGGGTCAGCTTCTGCTTGGTATGCAGTGTCTTGCCTGGACTTCTGAGCATCCTGTTTCACTGCATTGCTGGGCACTTTAGTGTCTCTCCTGATCAGGCCTCTATATGTGCTTGCAGAGCCCAAAAGCAGAAACAGAAATTCCTGAGTTAAAAATGCTACCACAGCTTGTTTTTGTGACTATATTATCTTAAATGCTGTCACAGTGGGCCACAAGCATACCTCCCAAAAATGCAGCTTATTAAGCACGGTTTGAAGATTCCTGCTTACCAGGTAGGGAAGACTAAAGCAGTATGATAGTACTTCCACAAGCCCTCTGAAAGCCATTACATGGTCTCATATGAGATTATCACCTCTCCTGGTTTTCAGTTTAACTTTTGGTGGCATCAACTGTACTCTTGGAAGAAGACGGGATGAAACAATAGCTTGAAATTACAGGGAAGCAGAAGGAGCCTCCAGTAAGACACACTCCTCATGGAAAAATCCTTTACATCTAAACCTCTGACACTGCAAGTTCAGAGCAGAAGAGGAAAGGAGGCAGCAAGCCAGTGGTTCAGGCTGATAGAATTTAGTTTTGCAGGAGGGAAAAAAGCCCATTGTCTGCAACTACGTAATCATCTTGCATGGTGTGTAATGTTTATAAAGAACAGGGGGTCACATATGGCTGGCTGTCAGCAAGAAACAGCAAGCTTGAATTAGTATTAAAAAAAGCTGAGTACTTAAAAATAATATAACTACATGTAAAAAATGTAAATGGTTTCAGCTGTGATAAGAGAACAGTCTCTCCTTCCTTCAGACTTGGCTCTGTGTTTCCTTCCTTAATTTCTTCTGTCATGTTAAATTATTTACAAAATTCATCCTGGTATTGAGAGGGTAAGACCTAACACAGACAGCTTCTTTACTGGCCTTGTGGTAAATGTTTGGCAAATCAACTTAGACCTGCAAATGAGAAATTTCTACAGATCTTTTTAACTACTGCCACATCTAAAGAGATTTTCAGGTTTGGAATACCTCTCTAGCTGTTGTGCAAACAGCTCATTTTGGGACAATTTTAGAAGCCCACGTTATTCCCTTACTAGCCTAAACAGCCCATGTGCTCCAGTTGTATGATATTAGGGATGGGAACAAGAGCTGGCTATAGATAACTAGGGCTGGCTTTAACTGTGTGGGATACTTGTACGTAGGAAAGAAAGAGCTGGTTCTCAAGGAAAGAAAATGAGGCCACTAAGAACTGCAGGCTTCCCTCTTCATCTTCTGCTGCTTCCTGGGGGTTAGGGGTGTCAGTGTACAATGCTGTATTTTAACACTGACTGCTGATTATTCAAGTGACTATCAAAAAAATTACACTGCTGCAAAGAATATACTGAAGATATAGTGCCCAGAAAATGCCATGCACTTCAATGGGGAGCTTTTGCCAGAGAACAAAAGGCCTGGGACTGCAAGAAAAGACAGAAGGAAGTGTGGAGTCAGTGCTTCCCTGGGGCAAAAAAATTCCATTAATTTATATTGATTATATCCCTAAAGCATTTTAAAGTATTTTTCCCTGTTGTTCAAACTTTGCTGTTTCTAAGTCATAGAGGAAAGGGGAGAAATGATGAAGAGCAGGCAACAGTAGCTTTACAAGGAACAAATGAGATTAAATGCAGCTTACCCATCCCTTCTGTTCTCTATCCTGCCTCCGACTTACCTTGTCACTACTCGTGGCAGCCCAACTCCAGAGGCTTCTGCAAGCTGAGGAAGTGAAATTGGAGGGTGGAGGGAAATAGCTGAGGGGATGTTTTGTGATGGCTGGGGCTGGGCCCCTGAGCAGTCTACCAATGATCAACAAAGCCTATTCAGAGCACAAAACTGCTTTCTCCTCTCATTTGCTGTATTGTCTTGATCATTCATCATTAACTTTATTGATTAGAATAAACAATTATTATAGGGAAAGCAATGAAAACAATGTTCTGTTGAGATAGCAGCCATAGAAAACCACAAATGAAGGTGCTTGCAAGAGCCCAGCCTGACAACTGGAGTGAGGAGGTGGCTCCCACATTGATGGAAGTCACAGAAATAAAAAGCTGTTTCACACCACTGTTCACAACCCTCTCACAGCTATTTGCTGCTGTCCCTGTGGCCATATTCTTATCCCTGCTGCTCTTTCCCAGAGTCTCTGAGACTGGAAGAGGTTGGATTTCTGGCGATCCATTGGATCAAGGCGAATTCTGGCAGCCATGGCAGGGAGGTCTCTGACAGCTTGTACTTACTGCTAGTTTACCTCATGGCCTTTTCTTCCTAGCACAGTAGAAAGGTGAGGAAGAGGTACAGAGAGAGGGAGGCTCCTGCAGACTGCCTGGGGCAGTGTGATTGCAGCTGTCCCTTGCCATATCAGAATGGGCAAGTAGGTGACAGGCATGATCTGCTCTGTTAGCACTGCTTGGTAGAGGGGAATTATATTACCTTGAACAAGGTGGTAACCCTTTGTTTAATTTTAACATTTGAAAGTGCACTCTATCTGTGTTACACTTTTGCAGGGAGCTGGTGTCTGCCTCCTCCGAATGATGATCAGGATACATTATTTGAGTGTGGTGTGATGGTAGATGCAGCAGTTGCTACACTATTTTCTTATAGAAAACATGAATTATTTTTTTTTTTTGATGGGGAAAAAAAACTTTGTTCAAAACACCATTTACTACAATGTGAAATGGACAATATATTAATCCCATCTTATGTTATCTTTGTGGCAACTTTAATTACACGCTTCTCTGGAGAAGTAAAAGTTTTCTATCTATTTTGTGTACTGGCTGACTAGTGTGCCTCCAGTCTTGGCTCTTCCCCATAGAGACAGTCTGCAATGGCTTTGTTATCTGTCTCATCCCTCCTCCTCCTCCCTGCTTTTGTCTCTGGTTTCCGGCAGAGCTCTGGAAGTGCCTGCCAGCCCAGCAGTCAGCCTGCCCCACACAGCATCCCCAGCTGCTCTGCCCCACTACACCCACATTTGGTTCACCCTGTTGAGACCAGGACCTTGGCATGTGTTTTACCCTGGGGTGTGTATTTTTCTCCATGGCACTATTTATCACATATTCTTTCTTTCCCAGTTCATTACTTATTCAAGCATACAATTCACATCCTCCCACAGTGGGCATTAGCGAAGGGTCCTGCTTGGTAAATGGGAGGGGTTTTTACCCATTTACTTTTTATCTATGGTGGTTCTTTCATTGCTGAAGTCATTATTTCTGGCACTTCTGTGATTTCCATGCTGTGATCTCGTTCAAATGAGCTCCTTCACATTCTTGTGCTTCTTCTTCAAATGATAGGCAT
Organism: Pseudopipra pipra; assembly: GCF_036250125.1. Taxonomy (NCBI): domain Eukaryota; kingdom Metazoa; phylum Chordata; class Aves; order Passeriformes; family Pipridae; genus Pseudopipra; species Pseudopipra pipra. The sequence goes on along the minus strand of NC_087560.1, from coordinate 10,203,605 downwards.
TGTCTGTAACTTGAAGTGTTGTTTTTCACTCAGCTCCAGCTATGCGTTCCTTGCACCTTTCCGCTTCCAGTCTCTTTTCTCCTCATGGTTTACTTTCTCTCTCCTGCCTGCAACAGAAGAGGACTGTCCTCTCCCCTCATTTCTGGTCTTGACTGACTGACTTCTTTCCCGTGGCAGGTTCGAGTGGCTTTCTCAGAAGTACCCCCTTACAACTGAGACTGGTGCCTTGCTATTGAATTGGTCCAAAGTTTCTCTCTGTTGCCAGAAGCCTCTTTTGCAGACTGTTTCTAAACACGACTCTGAGATGTTTTAATCTTTTGTGGTTGCAACTCTGCTCCTGTCTCTGTATTACCTCTCCCCACTCCACCTTCTTTGCCCAGATTAAATGAGAACTGCAAAAAATGTCATCTTCTTCATGACTAGCCCTGACCTGAAAAAGTTCCTTGCTCTGACAGCTGCTTTCTTTTTGGCAGCAACATTACTGTCTGCAGCACTTTTAAAACCTTCTCCAGTTATATCACACATTCCCAGAGAAATTCCGTCTCTGACGGCACTTCTAATTGGTTTGTTTTTTTCACTTTATGTCTTATCTTATTTTACTCCAAGTACTTTGTGTTGTCCTGAAGTTACCCTGAGCCAAAGAGGGTGGCAGGGATTTGCCTCATTCAGTGTCCAAGCTCCAGCAGCCTGGCATGGTGTAACATGAGAATTGGCATAAATGGAAAATCAGTTTCAAATAGCTCATGCCAGCGCACGTAGGAATGTGTTGACTGCAGACAGTGTGTTGTGTGGATTGCACAGATAAGCATATTCTCTACTATACCATCATTCAGTGCACAACCTGCCATAAATGCATGTATCTGCTCCTTTACAGATGGACTAGTTCTTAATGCAGTTCTGTTTTTTGTAATGACCTATAATGTGTTCACCAGTTTTTGATTTGTCCTTTTGTAGCTAAATGTGTCTCAAATATACCAGGCACCACAGGTACGTAGGAAAGTCAGATGGCTCTATAAGGGCTCCTCACCAATTAAAAAATAACCCCTGTGGACGAATACAGTCAACTGTTATAGTTTGATCCACCAGTACATTCTTTTCCTGCAGCACATCCACTTATTAAAGCTGCTTTTCTGTGGAAATTAAACTACCCCCAAAGAGTCCTTTGGTGGGGGACATTCACCTCTCTCCACAAACAGCCCAAGCGATTGAGGAGGGCTGGAATTCACCTGCAGAAACTAAAGGCAGCTTCCCTATAGGTGTTGTTCCAATTTAGAGACTGAAACAATGGCCTCTGGCCCCTGCCCTACATGGAAGGATAATGTGGGAGTTTTGGGCCAATGGATTTGCATATATGTGGAGCCAGCATGGAGAAATAGAATACAGAGCATTTGTTAAGTACCTCCTTTTCTTGTCTGTAGCTCAACAGGCTGTACCTGTTTACCACCACAGTTTGCAGTTTCTCACTTGGTGACATCTGCAAGGCACCACGCTGCTCTGCGTTAGAAATCCCCAAGCTGGCTCTGGGGAGGCTTGAACCTGCACATTGTCAAACTGCAAACAGATCTGGAGTCAGTTCAGTGCTGACTGAGCTGGGAGTCTCTGCAGCCCCCTGCCCTGCAGGGGAGAGGGAGCCTGCTGTGCCCCACGCTCTCTATACATCCCCCAGATGCTCTTAAAGTGTAAGCAAATGTCACTGCATGGCAATGACACAGCAGACACTGGCGAACAAGTCAAATTTCACTGATCTTCTAGCTGACCCAGAATGGTTCACAATTGGAGCTGTTCTCCCTTGACAGCCCTGAGAAGAAGACTAATGCCTACTGCTGATTGCCAGAGTTTTCTGACAGCAAAGCAAATAACTTTTTAAAGACAATGACTTGTTTACTTTTCATTGAAACTTGAATTGAAGATATTTCATAATAGAATCTGAGCAAATTTACCAGATGTTTCATCCCACTGTGCTTTTCTGGCAGGTCTACAAGACAGAATGCTGACTAAGGCTAATAAATCAGGCTGTGTATGAAAGGCTTGGGGAAGGAATACAATATATATGCCTGAAACCATAGGAATATCTTACTCCATCGATCCTTGGGAATTCCTGATGTTTCCTGTGCTTTTCTCAGAGACTGATCTCAAATACAGAAGGGGAAGGGGGTCCTGTTCTGTTCCTGTAGCCTATGGTGAGACCTAGCTTTGTCTAACAGCACTCCTTGTACTGGCATTGGAGATCATAGACATAAAAATGATTAATATATTTCTATAGTCAGGCAATTATCTATCCAGCTGGGATAGAATGGGAAATAGGAGTTAAAGGTGCGTTCAGAGGCTGGCTGTGACCCAGAAAAGTACTGTATTGCTTTACAAAATAATATTCCCTTCCTCATCCATCTCCTTTTCTTCCACTCCCTGTCCTTTTGCTTTGTTCAGTCTCTACTAATCTCTTTGCTTCCTTGCTGCCCTATCCTGCTGAGCTCTGCTGGTTCTCTTGGAATAAGGAAATAAAGCCACCTGTAGAAGACTTCTTTTGGGGACTTGCATTGCACGTGTTATCCGCACAAAACTTTTAAAAGACATTTCTACCCCCTTTCTAGTGACTCTCACAGTACCTGATTCAGTTTACTGACCACTGTGCAAGTTTGGGCTATTCAGTCTGCTTTTGCTTTCTTTTCTCTAGTCTTCTTTTATTTTCTCTTACTGTAGTTCTGCTGGTTTTCTAGATATTTACCTCCTTGTTTCCCTCCCTACATATCAGGAAAAAGCAGATGAAGTTTCCACACCAGGTTCCAAGTAGAGGAAGTAATACAGGAAATGCTATTCGTGTTTGTCTGACTGCAGTAGGAAAACGTATATCAAGCTCTTCACTGAAGCCCACACCAGCCCAGCAACACTTGTGCTAATGATACCTGGTTCCCTAGGGTGTAAGAGGCTTTGGGTGACAGCACAGCATCATGTCACTCTACCCTTGCCTGGAGTGATTTAATTAACATGCCCCTGAAGTCCCTCTGCTGTTACAGGCTGTGTTAGTTGGAGGCTTGCAGTGCTACTCCTCCTGTATGGCCATTTTAAAGGATTCTCCCTCATACCAGGGTGACAGTGGTACTAGGAATCCCCTCTTTTAGTCCAGGAGATGTGAAATCAGGATACTCGAAGGTAGCAAAGCATTCTTTAAATAAAAACATGGACAGACATGGACCAACAACAAACAGATTGCCTTTGAATAAAGTTTGCCCATCTGAATAGCAATGTCAGAAGCTGCATTTTTAAATCACAATCATATAATTTAAACAAGTTCTATTATTCTGTGTGTTGCCTTTATCTGAAGATTGCAGGCATTTGTGATTATCTGTCATTTTATGTTTATGCAGCTGTTTTCATCCTGATAGGTCACAGAAATTTGCCACATGGCAGTAATGGCAGCCATCTCATCCAGCATGTTACAAAGGAATGGAGAGATGGGGAGTGTCTACCCAGGACTGCTATTGCAAATTGACACACTTAGAAAAATGCTGTAAAGCCATTCCACTCCATTTTTAATGCTGTGTCTGAACAGCCTGTGCTCAATGAATTGTGAGATGCTCGAGTTATCTGTCTGTGCAAGATGAAGGGCTGAGCTGGCTGTGCTACGTTTAAACCTGGGCTTCTTGTGGCAGTAGGTATTCTTTGGCCCATGCAGCATCTTGAGGGTTAAGGGACTGAAAAGGCAACACTGACTATCCTCCAGCTCCTCAGGTCTTAAAACCATCAATACCCGAAGCTATTGTGATGTTCAGACTGTGTCTTCTGAGTGAGTCTGCACAGCTGGCACCACTCCAGCTGCAGCTGCTCTTTAAAGTTAAAAAACTTCTTGGAAGGTATTTTTTTTTTTTTCTTAAATTATTATTTTCTCAACTTTGAGAATAGTTTGGTGTCATGTCCCTTCCCCCTACTCCTTCCTTTAACAGCAGTTTCAGTCTAGCTTGTGTCCCACCACTCACACTCTCACTGCAGCCTTAAAGGAGCACAGACCAAACCTCAGCAATTTTCAGCAAGGCCACAGAGTCATTGGAAAGGTTCCCACTGCCTTCTTCAGTGAGCTCTTAAAGGCAGGCTCCAGCTTTCCAGTGCTGCTGTAAATAATGTCTATAAGGGGCCGGATAAGGAAGAAGGGGTACACACGGCCCTGCTTTCAGCTCGCATTTAATTTCCGTTGTCTCTTTTAAGAGAAACAAGGGAGGTAATTTCATGTAGCTTGGCACATCGTCTGACTGTTGGACCCTTAGGGGTCTGTTTGGGGCTGGCTCTCCCACCCACAGGACTTCAGGCTCCAGGTTTTACTTGGAGGAGCCAGAGAGGCCTCTCGGGTGCCTGAAGGGGAGAGCGCAAAGTGTTAACTGCAGAAGGAGCACTGGAAACAAGGGCAATTTTCTGGCTTTGATCTGTCACTTGGCAGTTCCAGGAGACAGGCTTGTCTGGGGCTATCTCTGCTGCAGAGTTTGGAAGTGGCTGAGAAGGCACTGCTCAGCCTGGGGGATCAAAGTGCACCAGAGAGCAAAGGAGCACGATGTCCTCTGTTTGAAGCAGGAGCTGCAAAATATAAATGCAGTGCTGCTCTCCTCTGGGAAGCCAAAAGGGAGGATGTGCTTCCCTCCTTTCCCCCTTTCTGTGGATTTTTCAACAGGTTAAGTTGCATTTGGTTGTTAAGGGTTGTGAGTACACTGAGAGACAAATGCAGCATCTGCAGGTAGAAGGAAGGCAGTATTATTGGAGTGGGGTTAATAGCCAGATAAGGTGGCAAATATTAAGTTATGAAAGCTTACTGTATCATTCCCTTAATTCAACAGAAGGTGACAAGGAGATGAATTAAATATAAAAAGTAGACATGAAAGAACTCAAGGAATGTCTGTGTTCTTATTCAACACTAGGATACAGAATGCTTGATTTCATGCAAATCAGACTTCATTTATTTTCTGTTTTGCTTCTTCAGTTAAATATGAGATGAATGAGGAGTGGTTTTTTTCAGCATCCCATACCTGGTAAATTCACTCTGGGAATGGAGGAAATAGAGTGAATATGATTCTGGACAATGACATTGCCAATGATCCAAAAATATTTGCACTGGGTGACCTGAATAATCTCTTGAATATAAATGAACCACAAGGGAAAATTTCTATTAAGAGCAAATGCAGTAGCTAAAAGGGTGATATTGGTGAATTGGAAATATGCAGAAGGATTAAAGCTTGCTGAATTGTAGGATTAAGTGAACTGACACAGGTGGAGAAAATAATTTCAATAATTAACAGGTTTTTGTTCTTTGGGAATCTTTCTAGGAAACATAGTCATAATGGTCATACTACACACACTAAGTTACTGCTGCAGTGTAGAACAATGGAATATATCCATGTGGTAAAGCAGTGATCCATAATCATATTGTTATGCTAGACAGCGGAAAAACATAGATATTTTAAGCAAAATTAAACTTTGTATGTTAAAATGGGTATATTACAATATGCTTCCTCCTGCAGGACACCTTCAAAACGACAGTTTGCTTACTGGGCTATCACACAGCACTTTCTCCTTCTGCTTGGCCCTTGTTTACCAATGAGGGACTGAAACACATACAAGGCAGAGAACATTGCTGAGGTCATGCAGAAGAGACCTCAATTTCTTGGTTGTCTTTCCTTTGCTAACCCTCTGTGCTGTTCATTTATATGTTGATCCTGTTGAAACAGGGCCAAGCAAAAGCAATAGCTGGTGATCATGTTGGGAACTAGGTGATTGTGGTTATTACTATGCTTCATCTGGAATCTAATGTCTCCTAAGTCATGAGCACTCTTCTCAAAGTCAGTCAACCTGGGCCACCACAAAGGCTTACAAGGGTGGGAGTTAAAAGCTAGGAAGCTGGACCAGGCAGACTGGCAAGGGCTTGTCTGTCTTCTTACAGTTTTAGGCTTCTTGTTTTGTCAATGCCTCGTACTTATCATCAGGTTAAGTCTTAACTGGTTATAATTGCTGTGCATCTCTGTTTTTCACAGCCTTACAGCTTCCCAAGGCATCTCTTTGCCACTGAACTTTTCCATGCATGGTCTACAGCAAGTGTCACTCACTTTTTCATGAGGCCCTTTTTCTTCTTCAGCGAAGCCAAGTGATTGAATCTTTGTAATTTACTGGGGCAAGGAGTACATCTTATCTCTCTTTGTAGCCTATCACAGTGTTTGCTTTCAGTGAATAATAACAGTGACAACTCTTTCATTAAGGGGCTGTTAGGTGTGTCTTCTAAGACCAAAGTTGTACAAATTATGTTTAGCACATATGCTTAATAGGCACATATGCTTAATCTTCCTATGTGCACTTGAACTTTTGCAACCAACCTGTAATCTCTAATGCTGCAGAACCTGTGAGCAAGGTGGTCCACAGCTGAATATTCTGAACAGTAAGAATTCCAATACCAGCAATTCAGGTAAAGCATTACTTTCTGATAGCATTAAGTATAAAAGGTTCCCCTGAAATGGTTGTGACCTGCCTGTTCTGCATGGCTTGGAGGATTAGCAAAGTCTGTTTGAATTGACAGAGATTAAAAAATGTTTCTTGACAAAGCAGCTGTTATTAGCATGATTAGCAAAACCACTAATTGGGGAGTGGTGAACAGCAACCAAACAAAAGCTATTTGACTCCAGCCCTGCAGTTAGTGCCAAAATATTGATGGACAATACACAACTTTTAATCATTGCATAGAGGACTGTAGGAGAATCAAGAAGGGCTGTGATCCAGTACTGTCCAGTGCCTTTGAGACCACTGCAGTGGTGCACAGGGAGCGTGGTTTGCTAGCTGGGGAGCAGTCAGTGGCAGTCAGGACTGTATTGGAGGCTCTTCTCTTGGTGTCCTTGCTAGTACAGAGCTTCTTCCTCTTTGGTGGAGGAAAGTGTGTGCACCTTGAAATGTTTATGATAGTGAGTAAGGACTTGATTTGGGCTTGGTTTTGTGGTCTGTTTGCTTTACTAAAACCTGAAGAACTGATCCTAAAAAAATGCTAAAGGACAAAGGTAGAATGTTGTGCTAATGATGGTGTAGGATATGGCAGCAGTGCTTTGCCATATAATTTTTTTGCCCTTCTTCCATGTACCTCCAAGTAGTAGCTTGAAATCATTGCCGGTCATGAACAGTTAATTGTGTCATGTATTACCTCCCCACAACAGTCACTTGGACTACAGAGGGCTGTGTGGGGTTTTTATAGTAGGGAGTTGGGTTTTTTGTTGCTCTTGTCATCTCTGCTGGGATTTGGTTTTAATGCTAGAAATATGCTTGGCATGGACAGTGGGGCTGCAAGGCACTGTGGCTCTGGGGAGTTCTTGTCCTGGATAGTATCCCACAGAGATGAATTCTACTCTCATAGCAGAAGGAAAGTGTGACCCTGCTAAAGGGACACGGCTGGTAATTGCAGTTCTCAAATTGCAAAGAGGATGTTCCCGAGCAATTCTGTTGCTATGTTGGAGAGCATCAGGAATGGTCAACAAGTGGTCAACCTGTGGTCCCAATGCCTGCTGTCTGTCAGCCTTGATTAATGGTAACTGAAACTCAAATCACTTGAAATTGAGTTATTAATTAATTAAAAACCATAGTATTGAGAGCAGAGTAGGAACTACTTTTCTTTACCTGAAAGGTGAATCAAATGCTGGTTGGTTGCAGCATAGCAGGAGCCCGGAGGAGTGCTTGAAAGTTCCAATAACTATACAGAAGCAGGCTGTGCCCTTTCAGGCTGAAGATATCTGCAGCCTTTGACCAGGATTTTTGGTCCAATGAGGGATGCAACTTCAAATGTGCATGTCTTTGCTGACATTCACTGGGGCAGTTTGGTGTGGAGGGCTTTGGATTCCCTTCTGACATGCATAGCCCTTTTCTGAATTTTGATCATTGTGGCTAGATGGGCTTCTTAGGATGACACAGATGCAACTTGTGAATGATTTATAGCATTTCAAAAATTCTGATTGTGCTGTCTGGGGAAATGGACTAAGTACAGTTTGCTCCATTTAAAAGCAGAAAGTTGTTTTTATTGTAAAACTCCAAACTGTATTTGCATATTCCCATGCTCTGCTATCTTGCATCTCCTGTCCCTGTCAATAAACAAGATCTTTCAGTGGTTTACTCAGTAAGAAAGTGATTCCACATTATTTCCTACAGAGGTTTCTGCTGAAGTAGGCTGGCTGTAAAGAAGCAGCAACTTCTTTACATTCAGTAACCATACCATTTTCTCTATCAGCATGGAGCATTTGACTCATGTGCCCTAGAAAATAACTCCTCACTCCCACTATGTGCTCATATACTGAGCTGAGATCTAAACCTGACCTGCAGTTCTGGGATAAAAACTCGTGATCAGAATCACTGGATGCAGGAGGTCAGTGTTGCAGCGTCCCTAGTCTCTGGGGTGAGAGTCCACTATTTAAGGAGTATTGTTGTGAATTCTAAAACAGGTTAATGCTTTCTAAGGTCTAGTGAAGTTACAAAAACACAGTACAAAAGAACATGTCTGCCTTAAATAAAAGCTGATTATGGGGCTCAATCTTGTTTCTATAAAAGTCAATAAGGGGATCATGCCTCTAGATTTCACCCACTCTGGGTCAGGGGCTTTTATCAGGGGGCAAAAAACTTCTGTATGAAAAACTGAGATGCTTGGTTTCCAGCACAAGCTGTAATTCCACTCTTGCAGTAATGTCATGCAAGTATACTCTTCAGGGAGCCAATTTAATAAACAATTCAAAAATAGTGGTTCTGTCTACAGTCTCTTCTCCCACACAGCACCTTGAAATGTATTCAGCACTGAGCCTTATGAAGCAGAAGGCTAACCTTCCCCAGGACTTTACACTCCCTGTAGTTGAGGGACTGGGTTTTCATTACAGTTAGTAGCAGATGGGGTAACTAATATTTTAAGCCAGATCTGAGACTGTGAATTTGTAGCAGAGTTTTGTGTGATTTAATTTTCTTAATATGATACTCTCAGAATGTGCACAATCCAGAGGTGCTTGGTTGTAAAGCCTGCAAATAGGCTCACCTCTTCCTGTAATTATCAGAAAGTCTTCTGATCTGTCTGCATAAACTGGGTATTTGTATGTACACAAGCATCCACCCAGCACAAGCCTCTTGAGAGTTTTGGCTCCCTTTTTTTGTAACTTTCTTTCCATGATCCTTGCTCTGCATGTCTTGTTTGTTATTCCCCGTTTTCCATACTGGAACTCGCCTATTAAAGACGTGTCTCCTAATACTTGCTTTTCATGGGGAGATTGTGATGAGCAGGCTGGGATTTCAGATTCCTGCAGAAATCTACCTCTGAAACCCATTTCTGACTGTGCCTCACCCTAGTGTAGCAGCACCCCTGGCTGTGGTGAACTCCACTCATCCAGACTGCCCTCACTTGTGAGTAATTTTCTTGTTCTCCTTAGCTACCCATGGATTTGCTAAGTGCTGAAGAGCATATATGAAACGTACCCTAGAGAGTTGTTAGCCAGGTGGCTGCTCCATTAATTTTCATGGTGGCCCTGTGTTATATCTCTGTATGCTGCTGTGGAAAAACTCAGTGCCCTCCGAGTTTTAATTCAGGGATCATAAAGGCCTAATGTCACTTTTCCGTAAAGGAGAGAGCAGCAAATGATTCCTTGGTGCATTTTGCTTTTATTTTGCAGCATGTGAAGACAGAGAGGTTTATGATTTTATTCGTGATATAAAATCACTTGGTTAGTTCTGCATAATATTGTTTACAGATATTTCAGAACCATTTTGGAAATTCTCGGGGACAGAAACGAATATCAAGGTGTGACCAGTTAAAAAAGTGCTTGTTCTGAGATTCCTTTCTATAGAAATTAATGAGGCATTTTTGGGGAATGAATTCTGAATGTATTAATTTCTGATCATCTTCAGTACTAACCAGAGATTAAGGGAGAAGTGTCGAGTGCAGTTAACTCAAGCCAAGGAGGAGAAATGGAGGGCAGCTGAAGCCTGCTCAGCCAGTGCTGGCTTTTTCGGCTCTGTTCCCCTTGCTGAGGAAGGGCTCTCTCCAGGCATTGACTTTACTTGTCTGTTTAATAGTCCTAGTAAATCCTGAAGTACTGTGTACCCATGGCTCAAGGTCCCTCTGTGCACACATGCACAGTAATAATCCTGCCCTAAGTGCCTCTTAGTGTGTTAGGTGTTACCTTCAGAAGATTGCTTCCCTCCCACGTAGTGTCTCAGCTTTACCAAGGTTGGATCTCCTTCAAAGAGAGCAGCCTTCACAGTCTTAACAGGCTTTCATCCATATGGCTTCTCACTTTTTTTCCCCTCCCTCTGCTTTAGTTTTTCCTTGCTCACCTGTCTGCTCTGCAGCTTGCTTGGATGCATTGCTGACTTGGGAGCTCAAGACCAAGGATTCTTTTAAGCTTTCTGTCCTAGCACGTAGCTGAATACATTCAAAGACTCCCAGACGTGACTGGCTGTGAGTGTGTTGCATGGGACGGGCTGAGGGCTGTACTTAAGCTACATTCAAGTCTCTCACAGTTCTTCCCATCCCCACTGGCCAAGGAAGCCATATATCCTTTTCCTGGTACGTAAAAAAAGAGTTCTAAGACTTGCCCCTGTGGTTTCTTCCTACCATTAAACAACTCCATCTCTGTACAGCTAATATAATTTTGTTTTGCAGCTAGTCAACCCTCTTGATCATGCTCTTTGCTGATCTGGTAGTTATTTTTGTTGCCTCTGTGGAGATCTGCTCTCAGCATACCCAGAGCCAATGCTCCTGACAGGCAGCACAATCCTGGAGAGCCTTGGCAGGCTGCCTGTGTCTGTCCTGCAGGCCCTGGGGGGACTCTCACACGTTTTGCTGCTTACTTTCCTCTTTCCTAGAGATCTAACGCAATTTTGCAAGTAGTCACTTGGAGCCATATTTCCCTTTGCCCTGGAATATTTTTTATTTATTTTTAGTAAACGTTTGTCAGTATTTCTAACATTGTGCCTCCAGCAACGTGGCCTGGACTGAAGCCACGCAGCAGTCTGACAACCTGTTAGGCGAGTCTCCTATCAATTAGGCTGCAGCTGTCATTGGATCTATTCTCAGCCTCCTTGGTACGTGTTTGCAAATAACAGGGGCTGCTGTTTTGCAGCTCTTGATTTTTTTTTTTTTCTCCACAGCCAGTCAAGAACATTTTATCCCTAGAATCCCTTCTGCCTCCTTTGTTTTTGCTTTCTAATCATCTTCACTTTATTCTCCTAAGAATATGTGCTTATCGACGATATTCTTATAAGTAAAGTGTCTTCACTCTTATTTAATGCAGAAAACCCAGAAAACCTCCCTCAAAGAAACAAACAAACAAAAAAATCTCACTTAAGGCCATACCTTGATCCTTTAAATGTTTTCAGACTTTCTCCAAAGCATCCAGACTGCTTCTTACCTGTGGGGAGCTGCCATTTTGAAAGCCCATCTTGGATGGAAGCTCTCTATGGGGGAGCCTTGTTTCTGCTGATGTTTGAACTTTGAGGTGATAGTGTGCTTTATTATCAGGTTTGCCACAGCTGGAAATAGAATCCCTGATGATGTACAATCTGTTAGAATTTCCTCTTATACCTTCTACCATTTACAGCTTTCTCTTCTCTTCCAAAAAATTAATGAAAATGGCTCTATAACTTTTTTCCAGATGTTACACGCTGCATGGGGGTGCTTGATGCTAATCTTTCATTCAGTAGTCCATGGATCACAGCCCAGTTTGTGTTAGAGTAGCCATGCTTAGGCATATAACTTTTTTTGTTTTGCTTCCATGTGAAATGGGAAATCAGAACTGGAGTATTCAAGCAAGGCAAAAGCACCGAGAGCATTTTGTCCTTGGGTTGGCTGAAAGATACATTCTGGTATTATGCTGTCATTTCTTTCATAAGCCCAGCTCCAATTTTGCATGAAACCAGTGGAAACTGTTCCACCTTCCACTCAATCCATAGGTTCTAACAACAGGTCTCTGGCCAGCTTGCAGCTCTGGAGGCAGAACCAGCCCATCATAGGCAGATTGAAACAGTTAAGTTTAGATCAGCTCATGCTGAATTGGCCAAAGTCCCTACACTTTCCTGCTGGGAGGCTCAGGACAGGACTTCTTTCTATGCCCATGAAATAGCACTGCAAGATACTTCCCCTGACATCACTCAATGTTTGCTCTGCAAGAATATCCAGGAGGAGCCCACTTGGTGCTGTAGCTGAGCTGGCATTCAGAGTCAGCTTGAAGTTTTTGTTTATGAAATTACCCCAAAGTAGCTGTGTGGCCCTGTGAAGCTCTCAGGCGCTGTTTGAATTCACACAGCACTGCTCTGCAATGCTGTATTTCCTGGAGTGTGGTAAACCTGGGACTGGAAGGCTCCACCAGGACCCCAGCACTAAGAGGTTTGGTGTTAGTGCACCAAGGTAAGGGACAGATGGCTCTTGAAGGGATTCTGCAGAGCTCTGAGCAGCCTCTTGGCACATGAGCAAGAGGGGCTTCTATGGACAAAATTAGGGAAGCCAGACCACATAGAAGGCCTAGACAGGGCATGCTGGATTGTCTAGCAGTGCTTTGGCACCTCAGAAAGTGGTGCTTTCGTGATCTTCTTCCTAGGACTCTAAATTCCTTAGGAAACCTCTGTTTTGACTAGGATCTAGGCTCCCACTTCAGGTGTTTCACGAAATACTTGTTGGACATAGATCCTACTGAGCAGTGTAGACCTTTGGGCAATCTCCAGCTGAGGCATTTAAGGGTTTCTCAAGTACTTATTTAATGAAAAACGCATTTCACATGTATATAGCATCCCACATTGTTCCTGCTCAACCACTGAGCTTTCAACTCTTTGAAAGTATAAACATAGTTAGAACAAGCTGCCATCCTGCAGACAAAGCTCAGTTGGCAAGATGATGTAGTTTATGCAGTATTTATGTTCTCCTGGTAAACAAAGACAAGTAAAATGCTTTACTTGTTAACATCAATTCAAAGGGAAAGCGAATGATGGCACTTGCTGTAATCATGTTCAGTGTTCTGAAGGTGTCTGCAGGTTTCACCTTTATACTAAGCTCTTGCTTATAATTTGCTTCTTATGTTTTAATAGTGTGTGTCTGTTTCTGAGAATGCAGTGTAGGACCTTGTTTCAAGACCATATCTAAGGAGAAGGGCTCTCTCTGGATTTTATAGTGATAATATTAAATGCAGCAGGAGCACTGGTTAAATAAGCAGGAGAGGACAGAGCTGACTAGTTTGGTGTTCATTTCTTTGTCAGCTGCCATTGGAATAGTGTTCAGATTAATGTGATTACTCTTTGCAGTGGCTGCAAGTTCATAGACCAACTGTGCACTTGTATCAAAGTCATTAGAATGATTTTAGTCCAGGTTTCCTACCAGAATTATTTATATAAAATGCATTTGAAATTCTATACTGGCCATTTACACGTGAGGATTTCTATTTCAGGAAGCTTTGGAAATAGCCAGGATCTTCAACTGCACCCTTTCCAAAAGATACAAGATCCTTTTAACATTTAATGATGACTGAGAAGGTGCTTAAAAATAACTTAGAAGCACAAAACACATTAATGTGGTCCCTACCAGTTACAGGACTGGACTAACAGTTAAATTTTGGATTCTATTTGCTTTTCTTGTCCTTTCTTGCTTCATGACCTCAGGTGAATTGCCTGGTTTCCCTTGACAAATGAGCTTAATACTTATCTATTGTCCATATTTATGTTATTACATTTAGGAAGTGATAGAATCTGAATTCATCTTCTTGAGGAAAAAACTGTAAAACTCTGTGGTGATCGGGTAGTATAAAATATACCCTTCTACATGACTGCACATGGTATTATCCACTGCATAATTTGTTGGGTATCAAGTCCATTTCACATGCAAAAGGTCCCTAGTTAATGATGGTATAAGTTCTTTTGGGAGGGATTATGCTTACATATATATTTTTACAATATTCAATATAATAGCAAGCTAATCTGGACTGTATCATTTTTGCTTTGCTACAATTTATACAATATAGGTAATTAATTAGTCTGATTCTCCTTCATGTTGCTAAATGGAACATGAACAGCTCATAATGGGCAGCAGTAAATAGATATTTGTATGTATACAGGTACCCTGTGCGGTGAAGGGGCCATGCAGGAGACAAGGTACTGAGCAAAACAGCCCTACATAAAACCAGGCTTTCATTTAAAGGAAGAAAAATGTCACTGAAAGCTGCAAGATTATTAGCATTACTATGCATGAGGAGTAGTCAAAGAAGATGTTACAAGAGGAAGAGAGACATTATTCAAGTGTCTAGGAAGATGGACCATCATCAGCAGTGGAGAGAGAAAAGGCTTTCAAAGGAATAGCATACCATTTCAAACATTAAATTATAAGGGGACTGAAGCTTTAAAAGGTATGTTGGAGTTCCTGCATTATTTATAATTTGAGATTGCCTTTCCCCCTAGATGCTTAAGTTTTGTTCCATTCATACAGAAAAGCCCTTCTCAGCTTCTGGACACTGAGCCAGCTCTAAGTTTTGGGATATGATTTACTCTGAGAAGACATTGATTACCTGCAATGCTGCAGTGGGTTGAAGCTGCTGCTTAAAGAGGTTGGGGAAGTGAGAAAAATTTGGCTACCATTACTCTGGAACTTGGGAATGCTGGGCTTGGAATTAATTATTATTTTGTGTTTTTATTGCGTCCATAACTACCAGTTCCAGGCACTGACAGGATTTCACAGTGCTGGGTGCTGTCCTTTCCTCAACACAATTTAAGGTCTTCTGGACACCTTTTTTGAACCTAGTGCAGAGCTGCACTGACAGTGCAATCATTCAGAGTGCAGAAGCTTACACCAGGAAAAAAACCTGCAAAAATATAGCTCATATCAGTTGCCTGAGCAAAAGAAGCTGTATTGGCAAAAAGAAACTTTTTCCCCCCTTTTGCTCATATTATAGCTGTGTCTACGTTAGGGCTTTTGCTAGCATAGCTGAAAAAAAAAATCATACTCCTAGCTGACAGGGATATGCTGACAATTTTTTTAAATAGATGATGGATCAGTGTGTGTTTGGGGGGGGAGGGGGAGGGGTGAACCTGGTTTAAAATAGAAGTTTCTAAAATTGGTTTGCACAGATACCCTTAAAATGGCAAGTACTACCCTTGCCAATAGCCTCCTGCTTCCTGGCCCTCCTGTCCTTCTCATCCAGGCTCAGACCCCAGCCCTGTATTCCCCTTCCCTTCACCCACACCCTGGTGTGTCCAGCTGGGAACTCTTGCCTGCTGTCCTTCAGTTCTCCTGCCTGGCTTCTGCCCTGGCATCATCCCACCTCCATGACCCTGCCCCCCCCTTCCCTGCAGGCAGACACCTTCACTAACGCTCCAGTCTAACCCCTCTGCTCCCTGAAGTGTTTCTTACCTTCCTCCCAAGGCCTCCATCGGGTGTGAAGGCTCAGGCTTTGCATACAAACAGAAGTCCTCCAAATACTCTCTGCCATTGCAAAATGCTTCATTTCCTTTGGCCAAACTGCACACTGAGTCAGAGAGAGCAGAGCGATTCTCATTTCTAACAGGGAGGCAGAGACTTTCCAGAACACCTGGAGAATACTTGGAGGAAGAGATGGGCTGTGATAAGATCACAGGACTAGAGGCATGAAGGTTGGTTCTGTTGCTGCTTGCCCTGACCAGACAATTACTATGTTTCCCTTGTTCCATCAGCTCAGGTTGGTTGATTGGTTGGTCCAAATGGCATATAAGGGTGTCATATGCACTAGCTCCTGGGGACAGTATTGATTCCAAAGCTAATCTGATCTTTCTGTGTCATCTTTGGACTAAAGTTACTGCTTTGGTGCATCAGATTCCCTGTGTATAAAATGAGACTTCACAGTCATAAGGTATGAACCTTAATTTAATCAAACTGGAAATGGGGTGAGGTCCTGTGGTGGTTGAATCTGCTGAAGTGCAAGGAGTAGGGATTAGCTGGTCCCCAGACGACTATCATGCCTTTGAAAGCACAATTTTGGAAAATAAGTTGCTAAATAACCTGCAGACGTTGTGAGGGAGTAAGGGGTCAGAGGCAAGCAGGGTCCTGAGCAGACAGCGGCCTGGGCAAACGGGTCTTGGAACCACCCACAAGTGTCAGTGTGCATAGCCAGCACCCCAGGGTCCTTACTGTGGTTATTGCAGGTAATTCATAGGTTATACACCTGGAAATGAGGCATATGTAATAATTTTTTTAAAAGAGCAATGAGAAGACTTGTTTTAATTTCTTTTCGAATATGAAAGTTTAAGTACTTAAATAGATTTTAACTAAGTAACCCAAGCCCATTGGTATCAATTATCTGTTCAGAGTTTAAACTGACATTTCATAAGTATGTTAATTGATACTGCACTAACTAACTATAGGTATCTTCCTAAGTGCCAATTATCTGCCTCAACATTCCCCACAATTTAAGTTTGTTAGTAAGAAGCTAATTACACTAGTTTATTGCTGATGGAATTACATGAAGAGTAGATTTCACTCTTACATACTTATTAGACCTCAATAAGTGATCCTTAGCAGTCTGTTGCTATTCAATTAACAAGTAATAACTTACTTAATGAATCTAATTGAAATGCTTATTTCAGTCAGGCACCTAACATAAAGCGCTTTACTTTGAGCACTTTTTTGAGTGCTATTCTTGTTTACTTAACAAGAACAAAATGGTGCCACTGAGGAAAACTCAGGACTGGGACACCTGAACCACTGTTGGCAGAGCCCTGCCAAACATAACCAGAAGTAATCTGCCAGGTGATTTCTGTTCTACTGAAACATCATGGGAATAAACCAAGATTTTTGTCTCTCTAAGGGTTTAAATCCACGGAGAGGATTCTGCAGCATGAAATTCTCCTAACACATTAGCTCTGCCTCCTGTGCTGGATGTAAACACACTGGCTGCTCTGCTGGGAGTGCACAGCTCCTCTGCGCTGCTGTGGGCTCTGTCACTGAGTTCTCATTGCAGTTCAACTCCCTTGAAAACTCACTCCTTTTCCTTTTGAGTCTGCAAGTTTAGCTTAAGAGATTGATAGAGGTGTGATGATGGCTCTATTTAATGATCTGAAACTATTAGTATAATTACAGCCAAAAAGAGAATGTAACATGTAATTTGAGTGTTTTATACTGTTCCATGTCCTTCAGTGAGACTGACACTAAATCACTGTGAATTTAATCTTTGCTCACAAGCAGAACCTGTGCTGAGCTGTCTTGAGTGACCACTGCTGGGGTGAGCAAAACACAGTTGCTATGAAGAGACAGGTTCCTAACAAAAGTGGCTGCACACACCGTACCTAGTGAGCCATTAGGTTGGGAGTCTCCTTAATGGGGAAAGGGAGGATTCTCAACTGGGATTTTGTGGTCTTGGGAAGGATAACCTGGTGTGCCCATTTATGGGAAGGCCCAAGAATGGTTGACTTCTAAAGCTATTTTGTTTCAGGATTAAAAGTCTGCTTTCTCCTATAATGAGTATTTAACAGACAAGACTTGTGTTTGTGGATAAATGCCAGGAAATCTTCTCAAGCAACACTAACAAATTATGCCATTTGGCAATATTAGTGTATGGGCAGTAACCTTTTCTCGAGAATTTTTAGCAGATAGATTTAGTGTCAAAAAACCCCATAATAGGCTGTAATACCTTCTCCAGTCTATCAGGTTTGTTACCAACTTTTTAATGTATGCCTTCTACTCATTGAATTGAAAGACCTTATTGATCTCTTTGCAGCTGAACTGATTATTGGGGTAAGAGAGAGACTTCCTGAAAGAAGCCAAGAGAAATTATTCATTTAACATATTCTTATTTTAGTAAACTTCCATTTAACCTCCAGGGTTAATGAAAAAAAAAATTGCTGGTTGGCTGGCATGAATTTATTAAATCAGACAGAAACTGAGTTCAGGCTAGTACATTTAATGTCAACGTTTGTAATAATCTTCGGGGAAAAAAATCCACACAGATTTATTAGTATTGCAGAACTGCTTTATTTTAAAACAACAGCCGTAACAGCAAAGGAACCCAGCAAGAAAAGTAACCCCCAAAATGGAGACACATTCTGTACCTTTGGATAGTTCAGAAATACTTAAATAAGGTATTGGGGACTTCGTAGGTCTGTGGTTATTGGCTGAAATCCTTTTGTCATCAGGAGGCATTAGCTGGCTGGTGTCTGTAGCTTCTTTGAGTTGGTATTGGGGGATTTGGTCTGCTGTCCAGAGGTGCCATGGTTCTTCCCCATGTCTGCAGAGTGAATGTTGCACATCAGAGCTGGCATCTTTGTTAGTCTGAACAGAGAGCGAGGATTAAATAGGCCTAACAGCTGAGGGGATTTTCAAAGGCATGAGTGGTATTTACACATGTATCTTCTGCTGGTTTCTGTTGGTTTTCCAGACTTGCTTTCAGATTCCTGGTTTGATGTGGGTCTGTCATCCCACTGCTCTACTTGACCCTGTTACGGACAAGCTACTTACGGGTGTTTGATGGAGATTTGTGGAAATTTTCAGAGATACAAATGTCAACACTGAAGTTACATCGATGAGATGGAGAAGCCCATTCTCGATAGGAAGGAGTTAATAGAGAACCATCCTGGAGAAGGTTCTGTCTTGTCATTTGTTGTGTGACAAGCTTGGAGGTGAGACTGGGTGGCATAAAAAAGGTGCAGTCTGACATTTTGAAGCTGGGCTCCTCTGATCCTGATTTGACTTTGTATGTGAAGCAAAGGGGAGTGGGGCTGGAACATCCTATAAAGCAGCAGTTCAGGAGAGGAGAAGCCTTTGTTGGAAGGACTATGAAAAAACAAATGAGTACTAAAATACCGAAGTGCAGCTTGTTCTGTGCAGAATAAGTTAAACTATGTTTCAGAGAACACAAGGAGGAGTGTAAAAAGTCCAGTACTGGATTTAGATAGAAAGTGCTGACACTATTAGCTGGGTGGTATTTGTGCAGGATTTTTATTGGAAGCCAACATCATAAAGCTGTCCATTCTGTCAGCCAGTTTCAGGGCAAACTTTTTCTCCTCCCTCCTGCCATCAAATTGAGGTGACAGGTTTCTAAATGGTTTTCTTCTGAAATGTGACAAAAAGTATATTTTTGTCAACTGATCTTGCTTTGTGTCTTATGTGATATTTTGTCCCTCCTGGCCTGGAATATCTTCTGTAGTTAGAGGCTTTTGAGACATATTCCCTCCCTCAGAATATGGGGAGAAATTCTACCTGGAGTTTTGTTCCTGTGGAAGAGCAAATCCAGTCTTTTACCAACTACTGCAGTTTAACTGAAGCAGCAGGAACTAGCAAGGAATGCTTGTAATATGGGACATATCATGTATAGTAAAATGTCATTTTCAAGTGCTTTCTGAGCTATCCGTCCTAGTAATGAAGCAGCTCTGAAACATCACATGACTTTCTCACAGTGTGTTGCACTCAGGATAACCTCACCTTTGATCATGATGTCACTTCAGATGAAAGACTTGCATGGAGAGTGGTACGTTGTGCATTAGGATCGGCAGATATCCTCTGGGATCTGAACAGTGAAGGACTATTTGAGATGTGCACTCTATGCTTGTCAAAGAGAAGTAAGTGCTGCGATAAAAATAGAATATTCAAACTCCCCTCAGCCTGGGGAGAAGGAGGACTTCACCTTTATGCAAGAAGACCTGCTTAATCTGAAAGTTCTCCTAGAAAGGGTTTTAACGGTGAGTAATCATTTTTACTGTCATTCAGTCCAGGATCAGATCAGTGATCTCCCGAATGAGTAGGTCCAAGTGGCCCTGCTTAAACAGGGGTCTTGAACCAGATGATCTCCAGAGGTCCCTTCCAACCTCAATCATTCTGTGATTTTGATATCTTGATATGCCTACCAATAGAAGTGAAACAAACACCACAAAACACTTTCTTCTCCTGTTAGCACCAGCAGCCCCCTGAAGCCTTGACCAAACACACGTGGCCAGAGATGATGTTGGGGCTGCGTCCTGTTGCAGCAAATGCTTTCCTGTAGATGTGCTGCCCATTTTGCTTTGGCCTTGCTCCCCCCTCCTTAGCATTTGCTTTCAGGGAACGTCTGAGTGATTGAGGGTGAAGGCCTGGCCCCATGCAGCTCTGCCACCTCCTTCGATGGAGTCAGTATTTCACCCGCGCTAACGGTGACAGAGACTGAATGTCAGAGCTGCATGCACAAGCTTTCAGAGAAATCAATTCTCACATGCAGCATTAATACTGGAAGTGCTTTTCTCTCACCTAATCGTTGGTGAGGCACAATAACCTGTGACTAATGGCCATTTGTGGTTATACAGCACGGCCTGATTATAAATATTTGCCATTAGTCCGTAACAAAAAAAAAATCTCAGGCTGTTAATTGACCAACATGTATTCCTGAGGAAATCAGAGTAATCAGATGGATATTCATTGCACAGAAAAGGAAGGTGCAGCCAGCTTGTGCATTGTTTTTATGATTCATCTGCTTTTGATTATTTTTTCCTCATGTGAGGCCAGTATTGTAAATCAAAGATTTGAGAAATAACCCTGTGCTTGAAGTGACCCAAATTAAAAGCCAATTGCCACCTTTCTTCTCTTACTAGGCAGCCGTCCATTTCTGTGCAGGAACAGACATATGTTAAAGGCTGTCATGCTGCTGCAGAAGCAAACCAGTGAGCTCATGGGCTGCCTCTGCCAGTGGTTAAGGTCAGCTACTGGAAAAAATTACAAGACAGCTATTACAGCCAGGTATGATCCTGAAGAAGGGCCTTCATGGAGAACTGTTACTCTTTGCTCAATTTTGTTCAAGTCAGTGAGACTCTGACCTGGAAAAATTGCTTCTGATTCTCAAAACAAGGACAGCAAGGTGTGTGCAGGTCGGTTTGGGGATTGTGATTTTTTTTTTTTTTTGGCCATTCAAGTTTTTCAGTCATAAACTGCCTTTTTTGTTGACAAATGGGGATCATTCCTGAAAATGGTCAGGACAGCTTGTCCATGTGGTAGATTTTCTTCTCCTTCCCTACCCTTTAAAGCATTACAGGAGCTTGAGCAACAATCTTCCTGGCTGACATGAAGGGCAGTCTGATACAGAGGACACAGTGTCACCATTGCAGCCCAAGGAATTCTCAACCCTTACCTAAACATTGTGACACTCTGGCCTCTCCACTCTGGTCAGCAGCCTTCACTTGGACACAGACTTGGATCTAGTTACAATTTTAACGAGCGGAGCTCAGAAAAGTTATTAGTGACTGTAGGAAAAAAGCAAGTGAGCAGGCCATAAATCAGGCCATGGGATGAATTCAGAATGCACTAATAAAATCAGAGCTTCCAATAAATTTCATTTCAGGCAGAGTAGCAACAGTTTCTCAGTCGAGAGTTCAGCACAGATTATAATTTCAGATGTGTGTCTGGCCAACTCAATATGCCTACAAAAATGTTTGCAAGCAGGCAGCAATGGCTGGTCTAGAGTCAGGCCCTCACACCAGCTGAACTTTAGTAGGATTGAATAAAAAGGTGAGAATCTCTACTTCTCTGAGCAAAGCTCAGTCTAATTAAATATTTAATGTGTTGGGTTTTTTTCTCCCAAATCCTTTGATTTCTTGCTCTTTCATACTGTGATATGATGACATTTGAACAACAAATGCTGTCTTGGTACGTTGGTCTCCTGGTACTGCTTTTTATATGAAAAGCTTGCACATCCTAGCTGAAGTCCAGATGCTCCATTTATGAGGTATTTTGTCGTGATCAATTTTTAAAAAATATTTTTCTATGCCATGAAATTAATAGGCACCCAGGGAAATACCAACCAACTCCTCCCTACTCCTGCAAATACTAACCTTTCCCAGATGGGAAGGTATTTCTCCTTCCCTTTATTTACCTGCAAGATGTCCTTGCTGGTTCTCAGAATCACAGATAGAGAAGGAAACATTAAGTGGAAAATGCTACAAACAGACCAACTGCACTAAGAACACTGCATTCTGAGGAGCCATTTACTGCATAAACCCTGCATAATCTTCCCAGGGTCACAGAGTGAGTCATTAGCAAGACAGCACTAAGACAGAGGCATCCTGATTTTTCTAACTACTCTGATTACTTTAAGACCCCAATTTAAAAGGCCATAGGTTTGTGCTGGCAGCACAGTCATAGAGATAACTACTCACGATTTTACAAATTGGTTTTCTTGCAATCATCTCACTAGTGTGGGCCTGCAGCCCTTTTGTGTTCTGTTCAAAATTATTTTTTTCTATCAAAACCAAAGCAAGGCAGAGATGAGCAGCAGCCTCTTCTCTGCTGCCCCGTGCCCACAGCAGCCCTGGGTGCTCAGGCCAGCTCTGTGTTCTGGGCCTGGGACCTGCCCTTGCCAGGATGATCCTGCCCACCTGCATCAAGCACCCTCTGTGTGCTCATCAGCTGTGGCCATGAATTGTTCTTCAAGAGAGACTTTAGGATGCTTAAAACCAACCAATTGACCCAAGAGATCACTGGAGGAGAAAAACTGAACCTGTGTTCATTTCTTTTCTTTCCAAGTTTTCCTTATTGCTGCAGTTCCCTTTCAGAATGGGGCATCTGTAGGTGGGTGCTTTGGCATCATCCTTGGAGACAAAGCAGTTTAGAAGCTGCTGGTATGGCTGCTTAGCCACTGGCTGCCATGTTCCCTCTCTGTTAATAAAGGGAGAGATTTTCTTGTACTTATTTTTCTAAAAAATGGTAAATATTTGTTTTTATAGACTTCTGTGGTGTTTGCAACCATCATTGAGCTCAGCAGATGTTTGGAGAGATGATGGTCTGGCCACACCTGTCCAGCCACCGTGTCCCTCTGGTTACAGGAAGGCTGGTTCAATACAGATCAAAATACGTAATTCTGGAAAATGGTCACTTGGCACATTTTAGATAAAATACAGACGTTTTCTGAACACAAAAAAGTACCCCAGGATTTGCATTGCAGATGCGCATTTATATGTCACTAAAATAGAAATTTGTAATTTTCTAATGACTTTTAATGCCTGACTAAAAATGACTCAAGTAGATGTGTGCTTCAAATGCTACAGACTCTCCATGAAAGGACCACCTTTAGCCACACTGGCTGACACTTTGGTGTCAAAGGCATCATTAATTTTAGTGGAAATTAAGTGGAAAAGCAGCACAGGCTTGCAGCATATGACAGCTGTATGTCTTTGATGCTTCATTTCATGTATTAAAGACATCCAATGAAAAAACATAATACACCAATAAAAAGAAATATAAATTTTCTTTGGCACTAGAAAAATATGTATTGAGCCATTATAGGTTTGGGAGGCATTTTTGGCTTTTTTTTTTTTTTTTTAAGCACCATATTTTTTTTATTTTAAAAGATTTTTTTTTAGTAAGATAAAACTAGGTGCCATTGTACTGCTAAAACATGGGCAGCAATTTCAAATGATTAATACCTTGACAGCATAATCTCATAAAAACATAGTTTTTATCCATTATCTAAAATCAAGTTTTAATTAAAAGAGTACGTTATAGTTGTTTTCTGTTACTAAATTATCTTAAGATCAAGTGTGATGTTGGCACATACTAAATATACAGCATATATATTTCTGCTGGGCTTTACTGTCTGCAGGAAATGTGAATTTCAATTATTAAGCATTAATAAGTATATAGGAATGTCCTGCTATGTGGGTCTGCAATTAATTTTACCAGTAATTAGCTCTATCTTTTGTAGTCTATATTTTAGAAGGAACACGCTACCGTCTTACAAAACTGTGCTGCATTTGCACAAAATTGGTATTCTTTTTACCATAATAAGAAAGGTTTGCCCAGGTGAAACCTGGATCAAGCTCCAGTAAAGGCTTCATATGGGCACATGGGCACGTTTTCAAATTCAGTGCAACATGTTGGTGTGTCATGTGGGCAGCCCTGGCTCTGTCCTGTGTTCTGCTACTGCACACTGGTTACTTGGATGTTTTGTATTCACCTCAGGAGGCTGAAAGTCACCTCCAGACCCTCACTGCTCCCCAAGAACACCCATGTCAGCGTGTGGCTGCAAGGGAAACGAAGGACTGGTGAGTGTCACCTCCACCTCCACAGTTTCTGTACGGCTGATGAGCGGCTGGATGGCTCCGTGCCTTCCTCACTGGACTACTGAAGGTAAGCAGAGATTTTTCCTCCATTGTAATCCCAACCACACATCTAAAACCAGCTGCACTAATAATGAAATTACACTCTCAGTACATTGGAATATTTTATTTTGACTTTACATGCGGTGTTAAAAACCCAAAGAACGTATTATTTACACATCCACAATACAAGTTTACAAGATATCTATACATGTTAAAGTACTCTATAGTATAGAGCAGCTTCATTTAAGGGTTACTTTTTTTATGCCGTACCATTAAAAAAGATACAATCTGCGTTTACCTTTGCACAAATGGATAAAGCATCTTTTATTATTAAATTAACAGAATAAGGACTAGGTTGAATGTTAGAAATTTCAACATAAATACTGAGAGAACTCACATTACCATCTACAAGGCAGCACAATGTTACAGGAGGTTATCAGGGTTCACATACATTTATCTTTCGGGTCACACAAGTCTGTATTAATATTTGTAAAGTGAATTCGGATCAGTTTGTGTCTTTTGACAACGGAGTACATTTTAATAGTTATTAATCTGTAGTGTTTTAGTTGCAAGACAGAAGTGTTTAGGAAGAGAGATCATTGATTTTTGGATCCAGAGGTCTCAGGAAATAAATGTCCCTTACAGCCTTACAAGAAGAAATGACTACTTCTATCCTTTATTCTTTGTTCTGTAACAGAGATCCAGTTTTTTAGTGACTAACCTTTTCTCCCCTTTGAACACATAATATAAATCTCCACCGTCTCTGAAACCCATTGCAGTTATTTGTCCCACTAATTCATGAATATTCCTCTGCCATGGTTATTTCTATAGTTATGTTCAATAAACAATGTGGTAGTGTGTAGTTTGCAAGCTAAAATAGCCATCTGTGTTGAACATCAGCTGCAAGTGGATACTGTAAACCCTACTAAATAGCTTACACAACTTTAGCAGGTGTTCCATTACCCTAGAAACCTCATTTGATTTCACATTATAACTGTTTGATCCTTCAGAGAGCTGGAGTGGAATGTTTATCATGGTAAGGTGATTTAATGCTGCTGTCTTCTTGGATTGTAGGCTGCCTTTAGTTACCATTAATTATTCTTGCTTTTTATCCTTTTTTTTTTTTGGGTGCTGTTGAGAGGTTTTACAACTGGCACTCGGGAGATATGTGCTATAGTGAGAACACTTGACAGATTTAATTTTTTTTTTTTTAGTACTTTTATCATTTGCATGAATAAGGCACAAAATGCACAGATTCAGGTAAACTCACACATAATATTTACAGAATATTGTCATTACCTGCATGACTTTGGAAAAAAACAAACCTTACTTTACACAACAAAAACAAATTGATTGCACTACTGTTGAGTTTTCACAGACTGCTTCTGCCAGGCCAATTAATGTTTCTTCTTTTTTACTGACAAGAGTCTATCAGCGTGTAGGGCATAATTAAATGCAACAAAAATGTAACCTTCTCCAGTTACACAGGCGTTTGCCAAGTGAATTGATTAGTAGCTGCCCTCAATGAGAAGTACAGGGGCTCAAGTTCACAGTGGCCAGGTATTGGATGGAGGCACTGTGGAAACACAGTAAAACTCCCCCGTTCCAGCCCAAAACACTAGATTTGAAATGCACAGCTCTGAATCAATAGCAGCATAACAGAGTTATGAAGAATTAAACACATCTGCACTCTTTCACCGGGTGACTGTTTCATCAAGGCGTTACCACTCAGGAGGCTGTCAGAGATGCGCAGTTCATCCTTAGCTGGCTCCAAACTGAACCCAACGGGCTGCAGAAGGCAGAGTCATCTGTTTGTTCAGTCATGCTCAATGTAAACAATTCCATAGCATAAAAGATGCAATGGGAATCTAAGTACATCCTAGTGTGTACAGTACACACGCACATCCACACACACGCACAGCTTATCTGTGGCAAAAACAAAATGCCACACACATGGAGAGAAAAAAAAAAAAAAATGCTACAGTTGGGCCAGAGACTGAATTCCAGCAAATTGATTATTAACCCAGCTATTCATTGAGACATTACCATTTTCTGACATTTGTGCAAGAGGCAAGGTGAATGCATACATAGTAAAATGTTCACATTTAATGGGAATGACCACACTTAATGGCAGTCTAAAATGGAACCCATTTTTCAAGTATTTGCTTACTGATTTTTTCCCAATAACTGTTTTTAGCTATTTAGAACAGTAACGTAGCCCCCACCCCATTGTGCTACATGTCTCCTTAGCTCCAAACAAAAGAAATGTAATGACCAGCACTTTCCTTTGTTCTTTTGTGTTTGCTCGTAGCAAGTACACGAAGTCTTGCTACAGCTACACGTGGCAAGACACAGATGTTGCTGAAGTAAAGACAGTTTCTTTGGCCACTTTGTTCTCCTTAATAACAAGCAAGTCTCTGTCTTATGTGTCTACCACAACATCATCTCACAACCTGTACAGGTCAATGCCAGACTCATTTTAGCACAGACATGTCCTAGTAACTGTATTTGTTCAGTGGTCTGACTGAAGTTGTCTGAGGAACGAATGAGGGTTTTGGTGGCACGTCGGGTTTTAAGGAGGGTGTCCTCTTTATTCCTGTACGAGGAAGGGTGCCGTTGCTCGTGTAACTGCTTTGCCTGGACAAGGAAGGCTGGAGGTGAACGCTGACAGGCGTCCCTTGCATGTAGTCCATCTTTGTGCCTGCCGTGGGGGTCATGTACCCCCCACGATTAATACTTGGCTGTCTGGATAACAAAACACCATTTGGTGAGTTTAAGTTTTTAGGAAGGGCAGATATCGAGTGCCTTTGTGAAGAATTTTTGTGATAACCTCTCTGCCTTTCCAAAGAGGTCATTGGTACTGCAGGGGTGGTGGGAACGTCCACTCGTTTTGTGGGACTGTTTCTTGGAAGAGTTGATGGAGGAGAGTATAAAGATGCCTCCCTGTTGGGAACCTTAGGTGGGATCTCAGACATATTGCCCATTGGATCCAGCATTAAAGTCTGGTGGGCCACTTGAATATCTCCCATAATTGCTTTGGGATTATTAGTAGTTTCATTTAAGTGTTTCAGAAAATCATTCAGGGTGTTCCTGGAATCAACAGATCTCCTGTGGTCTCTTTTGCTGGATGGTTTTGTAAGTGGATGATCAATATGTTGCATCTTTTTGTCTGCCTTGTGTGCATTAGAATTTGAGAAAGATGTATTGTAATCATGGGTAGCATTGGGAAGAACAATAGCACTGGGAATATGTCCATGACTTAGAGGAGAGTGGGGTGGAGGACTGGAAGGAAAAAACTGAGGGCTTTTTAGTGGAGTTTCCTTCCGTGAAGCATTGAGGTTACCGTGCGCTTTGTCCGACTGGCTTTTCATAGCCTGCAGAGTCTTTTGTTGAAGAACTGGTGTAGATTCAGGAGTTGGAAGTGCAGCTAATTCTGGAGGCTGTCCCCTGTGGTCCATCATCATGGACTTTGTATCACCGTTTGGAGGCAACTCCTTCCTGCTAGTCAGCAGGTTTGTGTACAGTTTGGGTGAATCAATGTTCTGTTGATATTCCTTGACGGGACTGTCAAACAGCCCATTCAGTTTGGCAAAGCTCCCACTGGAGTCCGTGCAGGACTGAGCCGATTCTGCATCTTTGTGTATTTTTCTGGATTTCCGTACAAATATATCCCGGTAACAGTAAACGGCCACTCCCGCAATAAAGGCTCCCAGGACAAAAGCGGCAAAGACACAAGTGATTAGGACATTCATATGTACCATTTGGTTGGACTCTCCTGATTGTACTTCCCACCTTACACCTGCAAAAAACAGGCAGGATATCATAAATCTACAGGTATTCACACTGACACATTTCAGAAGATGACAGCCTCCCTCAGGGAAGTGTCTACTCAGTGTTTGTAAGTGCTCTGGGTGTTGTGTTGGTGTAACTCAGTAGGATTCTGCAATTCACACCACTGGTGAATGCAAATAATTTTATAAATAAAAATGACTGTGTGAGCATTGACCAGTCTAAATGAAGACTGTCTATCTGCTTTGATAATAAGGTATTCTTGTCGAAGTTTCTCTCTCCTTATGTTTTGTTTAGCCTGTCCCCAAATTTCCTTTAAGGCTCACAAGTAGGGGCCTTATGTTATTAACATTAATGATTTCTGCTGGAAAATTGAGGTTAGAAGGTCCTACTGGGCCAGACAGCAATTAATAACTCATGGATGGATTTCTCTCTCTTTTCTGCCCAACTCATAAATCAGTATCAAAGGAGAGGCAGGATTATGCAAATGTTGTGTAAAAATGTACAAAGTACATACTGCATTGTTATAACCATGCTACTGTAATACGGTGCAAAACTTGTGAACTACTCCACCCCCATGTTGCTGGCCCTGTAGTGCACACCTGGCACTATATTAATGTACAAGTCTTGAAGTTCAGGATCATGTGATTCTGTTAGAGCACTAATTTTTATTTTTTTTTTTTTTTAGCCAATAATGAACATAAATACTTACATAACATAAAAAAAAAACAACTTGCAGGGTAAGTCATTAGAGAATGTTAAAATTTAGAAACTTTTAGCTTAGACTAAGAAGTTGAATATTTGATTAATTTTTTTATTTGTGTATTAACAAGCTCCCTTTGGTTTTTTTTGAGATTTTAAAGCAACCACAGACATCTTGCAGCTAAGACAATGTTAGTTTTTAATGAAAGTAATTCTGTTGCTATCCCAAGAGATGTTAGAATGAAAGAGCAAGAGGGAAGGAACAGATTCGCTTTTTGTTAGAGGCAAGGCCTTTGAACATTGTTAATGTTCAGGGTTACAGGTTTTAATGGCACTGTGCAGAAGAAGAAGGAAAACATGAGTAAAGTTCATTAATAGCTACGACACAAAATGTGATTCAGAACCAAGAGCAAATGATAATAAAAACTTAAAGCAAAACGGAAAATAGCTGCAACAAATAAAAATGACAAATGCACTGCCATAATGGCTGATAGGAAACCTGATATGTTTTGGTGAATGGTAATAAAACACAAATGGTTTTTGGCTGGTGAGATTTTTCAGTAAATACAGAATTGTGCAAACATGTCTGTCACCTCACTGTACTGTGCACTGATGGAGAATTGTGTTAAGTTTTGGTTATTGGATTGGAAGCTTCTCGATTCTGTGGTTGACTGCAATAGTCCTACTCAATTAAAGTCTCTGTTGCCATAACAGCCTAATCAAAGGTTCACTTAGCTAAGTGAACAGAAGGATGAACTACAGGCAGAATAGGTTTCTT
This sequence comes from Pseudopipra pipra, assembly GCF_036250125.1. Lineage (NCBI taxonomy): Eukaryota > Metazoa > Chordata > Aves > Passeriformes > Pipridae > Pseudopipra > Pseudopipra pipra. The sequence continues at coordinate 10,174,294 of NC_087560.1, read as the reverse complement.
TTTGTGTTTAGCTAAAAATCTCTGCGTGTCTCAGTATGTACTGAGACCATCTGTAAACTGATGCTCATATCCAGAGAATAAAAATTCAGCACATTCTTACTCTGACCCACGTTCTTCAGAAACATGCTCCAGGCAAGCAGTGTTTGGGATATGCCCCATTTAACACACGGATCTGTCACTGAGCTCTGATTTGTTTTCTGTTTCCCCCCCACCTTCAACCCAAATGAAAAAACCCAAATGAAAAAAACCCAAACATAAGCAACCATTCATGAGGACTAATAGTCTTAACCAAACTAGACTGGTTTGAAAACAACAAACAGAGGTACAGGCAAGTCTTGAAGGTAATTTTTTTTTAATGCATCCGGAACTCCCACTGATTTCAATGGGAGTTTTGAAACATCCCAGGAATAAAAGGCTGAGCTTATTATCTGTGTTTCTCATTATAGTCTCTAAGCAGCATTTTGTCCACAGGATAAGTATATATGAAAAACATGATTGCACTGTCTGCATATTCACAGGAAATGGGTGTAAAATATAGCCCAACAATCATGGTTGTTACGTTTAAGCCTTAGGCAATGCTGAGACTATCAGGTTTCCATTCAGCTGCAATGTATTCCCTGGTAAGGCCTTACCCTTTGGGACACCTGATAATGGATCAGAATAATCAGAAGTGTTTGGGTCATCTTGAACTACAAATTTCCGAGAGCCAGTCACTTTAGGTTTCCAGGAACCAATCACTTTAGGTGATATAACTGGGATACTTGCCATTGTGGTAATGGAAGCTGAGGAGAACTTCATGTCTGTGGTGGCAAACAGATTTTTATTAATGTGTTTCATGGCACATCTAAGCTATAACTGGAGACAGTATTTAACGGGAGTTACAAAATGTGACCCCCCCTACACTCTGCAGAAGTACAGATGGCTGATTAAAATCAATCACTTCAAAACTTTAAGTATGAAAAAAGTACATTTAAACATCAACAGCTGCTAGCCAAAAAGCCAGAGAAGTCAAACATGAAAGCAGTGCAAAAGTTAAAGTAAGCAACTGTGGGGGTGAAAAGCACAACTCAGTCTACTTAATTGCTGTATTCTTCATTGGAGACAACATAGTTGGCTGCCTTTTAAACATCTTCAAAAAAAAAAGAAGTTACTTGGAAAGATATACGCTCATGACAGGTTACGCCTGAGAAACCAGATCAGCTCCATTATTGTTATTATGGTATACCTGGAACTGCTGAATGAGCTATTTCTGCAGGTGGGGATAAAAGGAATGCTTTTAACCTCTATTTTGTAATGGTTCTTAAGGAATAATGTTGCATAGATTCTGGCTCTCTGTAGTACGTTTGGTGAACAGAACCACCACAGCCTACGTGAAAACAGACAGGAGCAGGAAACACATCAAACTGGGTTTACAATTCACAGTCTAGTTTGCACACTCAAGTGTTTTGTGTTCACTGTCACAGTAGGTTTAGGCATGAAGGTCTATGGCTCAAGATTGGACTTGAGAAATGTACTTCAAAAGCACACAAATTCAGGACTTGAAAATAAGGTTCAGTTGTATCTGTGTCATAAAATATCACTTTGAAAATTCAGTCAATAAACACTCATGAAGCCAGGCAGCACTTCTGTGTAACACGGTTTTGTTTTGCTTTCCTAAGTGAGTCTCTAACTTGCATTATGAGTAAATAAATCTGGAAGATTTGTCATGTTACAGAAGTGAAAATGTCAGAAACCAAACCACAAAATAATGTTCTTGTTTCACCCTTGCAAATTTAACATACAAATAGATTATTTTCGTATTTGTCAGTCAGAAATGTGCCCTTGGTTTGAAAGGAAAGACCCAAGTTCCAGAACCAAAGACTGGAAAATAAGGGCTGAGTCTTGCTCCTGTTGAAGTCAACACAGGTTCTGCTCTTGAGTTCAACAGAGGAGCACTCTGGTGTCCCAGAACACCAGAGGCCGACACTGGAAACACTATTAGAAAAGTCACTGCAGGAGAAAAGGATGTGAAAGTCCATCTGACAATGCACAATATTTTTTCTAAGCCACTTTTGTCTACACAAGTTCTCATTCAGCTACACAGTTTGTGATGTTAAATTTTTTGCCATTAGCATAAACTACTTAAAGCATTTCAAAAATATAGAAATACACATTTTAGAAAATGTGTATTTGTGCAAAAAGCTTGCTGGGAAAGAAGGAAAAGAGAAAAGGAGAGGTAAGGAGGAAGAGGATGAAGTTCTGCCATTCATCTACTAGAGATGACCAATAGGGGCATTCACAAACACATGGCTGGGGATAAAGAGTAAAGCTTAGTGGACTTCGTGCAGTGAAGATGTCATCTATGTTAATCAGGCTCTTTAATAAAAGATGGCTCAATAAATAATGAGCTGTTAACATGCGGCTACACAGGGTGAAGTGCTGAGTGAGAAGAGTCTGACTATCTTTACCATCAGTGGGAACATGAGTAAAAGCACAAAAATGGAGGACTGCCAACTGTGCAAAAGGAAGGAAAAAAGGGCTGAAAATGCTGAACTGAAGGAAAGTAAAGGTCATTAATTCAAAAAATTAAAAAAAACTAACCAGATGTTGGGTCGCCAAATATTTTGTAATCTGGTGTAGCTGTAGTAGGCAAAATTTCTAAAAGAATTAAAGGAACAAGTAATCAGTAAAAAGTAACAAAAAGAAAGCAAAAGATCTCAAACCTGAGTAATGGAAAATAAAAACTAAAATATTACTGCTTATAAAAAATAAATTCTTCAATACTTTGCCGTAGACCCCAAATAGTTGTAAACTGGTGAAGGAAAGACAAAAACTCTGCCACCCAGGACCAAAAAGCTCAGCTTTGTGAACATTCACAGTAACACCAGGTGATGTGTTCATCATGTTACTGAAAAGCTCATCAGAAATTTAACATCCACAGTGAGGTGTGGCCACAGACTACAGTGAGACATTACAAAGGAGCAGCATCGACTGGGCCTTACCATGGCAGTCCCCAAGCTGCGCCGTGTTGCCGTACTCGACATCTTGTACGTATCCTCCAGTGCTGTGGTTGTATGAAACAAACAAAGAGAACCTGCAATTAACAGTATTAGTAAGGATACAAATGGAGATTTTTATTTTTTTTTTCCCCTGGAAGCAGCAAATAGAAACATATCCAACAGCCAGTGTATGGCCCAAAGAATTCACAAAATGCACAAGTTAGCTATAGCCCAGGTTTTAAAACTCTTTTGTGTGTGCTTATGCCAGGAAATAGAAAAAAAAAAAAAATCCCTTTTTTTTAGCAACTGCATCATGTCTTCTCCATTGGGCACGCTCTTGGGTTTAGATACAACGTCCAATTATACTAGTTAAACTTTGCACTGGCCTGCTACAAAGGCCTCTTTTTAAGATACAGCTGCTAATGCACCATATATTACAGACTTGATTTGTGCAAAATGCCTTTGGTATGCATATATATCACCCCAGCTCCAGCACAGAGGCACAACCTTACTCTTCCCACTGTGAATCCTGTGCTTTCATATTTGCAATTGGCTGTGCCCTGGCCGGGAGCATGCCTGGGAGGGGATACTCTGTACTCTCTGAGCTGCTCAGGTTTGCAGGCAGCCTTCCTGCTTCCAAATGCTCTTCCTACAAGTTTGCTCGTCCTGCACATGTAAAACTCCCACTGAAAGCAAGTCTTCACCCAAAGGTTGCAGAATTAGGCCAGACTTTAGCATTCTGTTCTCTTATGTGCACAGTGCACTGAAAAAACATGTTTAAAAAAACGGAGATTTATTAACTGTGTGCAAGGGAAGAGCACGAGATTTGAGCTCATGGGGTCTGTAAAGCATATACAGAGATGCTGGGCTAATTTGAAAAGGAGTACTTACAACATGCCTGGTGTAACTCTTCCACAAGTCTCGTGGTCTAACCAGCCGCAGTACGGGTCCCGTGAAGCAATACATGCCCTTGCAAGAGAAAAAAACCAAAAAATCATGCATTTTTTACTTCCTTCCCAAGAGATGTTGGTGCCCTTCCTTTAAGGGGGAATTCAGGAATGTAACCATACTTTTTACATGACCCGTGACGCTCACACCGACTCAGAGGAATTCTAATGACGCAGCTGGAGAAGGCCACGAACAGAGCATGGTGGTCTCTGTCCAGCTGAAGGGAGATGACTCTTCTGTCCTCCTCGCTCTCTCCATTACACCTGTTCAGCAAAAATAATGGGAGGTCATTGCTTTAGTGACTGTAGTACCTTGTGCAGTAAATGTTTTATTTATGGTCCGTGTAAATACTGAAAAGAGACTTTTTATATATACAAATGTAACCTACTAGTCTTTGCTGAGTCATTTTGGAAACAAATCCGTGAGTTATCAAATGCCAGCTTCTGGTTGCTATTTACAGCTAGGTGACAAATTTGCTGAACTAAAAAAAAAAATCCAAATCCATTTTCTTTGTTCTCTCAGTCAGCCTAAATATCTTGACAGAGCAGAAGAGGAGTCCTATACTGGATGCCTGTAGAGTCTAACTGGAACATTTCCATTCCCAAATTCTTTGTGCCAGAACAAGCAAGTTTAAAATGATCAGATGTAGTTTATACATTATTGGTCACTCCTGAGCAACCCCTCAAGATAAGCTCAGATTATTTAACATCAGCAGATACTTCTGACGTTTCAGAAGTACTTGTGGCAGAATTAGACTGTGCCACTGACGTCACTGGAGTGGAATTAGGTTGTTCATTCAACCCATGCAAAGTGGCAAGTGACCAAATATTTTCAGGTTATTCAGCACGAGGAACATGATGAAATGACAAACAAGTGGTGATGTTGGTGATAATGAGCTGGCTTTCTCTTACCATAATCTTTTTTAGCTAGGTACCTAGTACTAGATGAAAAGCTTAGATGTTCTGGTAATACTTACTTTGCATGATTATATGCTTCAATCTCTTCCAGTAATACGCTGTCATTCAAAGAAAAGGGCCCGGTCTTTGCCAAGATTTTAAGTACTACTCCTGCTTCGGAGCCAACAAATATGACTGTGTAGTTCTGGTGGGGTCCAGCAGCGTGATCTACAGCTATTGCTGTCAATCTGTATCTAGCAAGACCAAAAGGCATATCATTAACAGCAAGTCTTCTTGTTTTCCTTTTCACATGTGTTATTTTTGAACAATGTCATACCTGACACGTGTTTTGGTAAACCAAGGCTCCTCAGTGACTGAGGGAACAGCTGAATCCATTAAAGGATGAGATTTGATGAAGGAGAGCGTTTCGTCTGGGAAATCAATGGAGGTTTTGTAAGCCTCTGCTAGGCCATGTTTTGCACAGCAGCCAGGTCTGAAATGAGAACAGCATTGTTTTCCTCTTGGTATTTTGGCTAATGAGAGAAGGCAGACAGCTAATGAGCATCCTTATGGCTGAAGTGTCAAGTTCTGCTTTGGGTTTTACCCAACAAGGCACTCAAGAGTGCAGTTGATTTAAAGTAGCTCTTTACAAGAACAGTGTTATGACATCATAAGTAAGAACCTTTTACCTTGGCTTTGGTACTTTGTCTTCAGGTACAGCTGTCCAAACAGAGTCAGGAGTCTTTTGTTCTTTAAATCTGCCTTTGAAGACTTTCTCAATGTCATCCATGCTGAAAGCACACACTGCTGAACCAGGGATGCTGTAAAATTAGAAAAACGGTTGCAAGAACTCAGACTACAATGGCAGCAATCTCAGTGTAAGAGAGAACCAGAGAAGTACCTTTGATGTAAAGTTGCTCATCTCTCACCTGTTAAGCTGTGTGGTGAATACACCAACAACTGTGGGCACTCCATTGATTTCTATTATGTCTGTGATAGACTGCAGAACATCAAAGTAGAAGAATGAATCCCCAGGAACTGAGCAGTTGAGTCGAGCTTTCAGAAAGGATGTCCAATGTTTCTCCAGGACCCTTTGGGATCCCCCCATGTCATTTTTGCATATGCGTGCCACACGGGAATACACAGCCTGTCAAGGACAAAAAAAGAAAGGAAAAGGGAGGAAGGCTTGAGAGATGCAAAGAAAACAGTGCTTGTTTCAGAGCTGTTAATAAAACAGCAAAGATAATTTTGTTAACAGGACGCTGTCATTTATCTGCACGGAAAAGATGAAAGCAAACGGTGTTCATCTCGTAGTGCACAGGCATCATAATGTATCACAAAGCAAATGCATCTTCACAGCTTGTCCCCACCCTTTTTCCCCTTCAAAATTGTATTGTTATTGAGATTTAAAGACTTTAATTAACCATGTGTAAAGGATTTAATAATTTATTGTAGAATATCCTTCCATGGTGAGGCATGAGTATTATACTCTGTACTGGCATGACTGAATTATTCAATATCCAGGGACATTAGAGAAACTTCTTTGAAACTCTTCTTTTGTGTTGTTTTCTTTTGTTTCTTTAATAAGCATGAAAACACCCTCAGATTTTCCATTACTTGCCACAAGAGTTAAGGCAACAGCACACTGAAAGATACCTGTAGTGAGCTCACCTAACAGCAAGGCTTAGAGACCAGAAACAGCTTTTGGGTTGAAGAATGCACTGCTCTATTTCTCCTTTATTTCCCTCCCTGTAAATTATAATGATGGGAAAACTGTGCAACCTTTATATTAGTCCCTACTTCATATTGTAAACTGTGCTTGTTCCTGATGCTGGTTTAGGATGATCTCTTTCTGCTGCGACTCACACCCCCCTGACAGCTCCCTGACGATACCGACCTTGCCCAAAGTGTTGTGCTCTACAGCGATTTCTCGGAAGAAGAAATAAACATAGTTCCCATATTCTATGGCGTGGAGGAAGTGTGGTTCTGTAAGAAAGAGCAAGGACAAGTTACTTCAAAGAGCTGCTCAGTCATCATACGACACTGACTGCGCTGTGCGACTTGGTGGCTCCCCCCCAGGCCCACACCACCCAGTGTGAGCTCCAGTCTTCCAGATACTTTGGGATGGCCAAATAAGGGTGCACTGGAGTTTAAATGAACTTGAAACTGGAGTTTAAGTGAACCTGAAGTCTTTAGTGTTGGCTACTAGACTGTAAAAAGGCCTCGCAGAAATTCTATTTCAGCTATGGTATTTTGTTACTGCAAATCCATTCACTGAAGTGTTTAACAAAAATTTTTCCTTTTTTTTTTTTTGCATTAAACAGCTTTTTTATTGTAATGATACCACACTGAAAGCCTCATACATGCTGACATTGTAGCATATGTGTAAAGCATGCTGGCTGTGAATTACCTGACCTGTGCCACTGAAATTACATTTGCTATGTGTATGGGAAAATACTCCCCAAATTACCTTTTATCCATTTGGAATCATACTTTATTGTTCTTAAGGCAGATCCATCCCCCATGCTGCGATAAATAACAGCATCACTTGCCAGGAAATCTGCTACTGTTGCCGAATACAATTTTCCATCTAAAACGGAAGTTGAAAACATGATATTAAGAGGCCTTTAATAATCTAGAGAATTCTGATTAGCCTGTATTTTCCCCCATTTTTTTTGCTGTCACACTTCCCCAAATTGCTGTAACCTATTTATTAGCAGGTCAGCTTCTGATCCTTTGGAGGCCCTTTAAAAATTTAAGAGCAGGGGCACCATGACACCTTTAGCTTTCCTGTGCTTGCTTTAAAAGCTCTCTGGCTCCTTTGGTGTCATTAATCATTTAGACTCATTACAAGCAAAAGTTCTTACCAGCAAAGAGGGCGACATTGGTTTGTCTGGCATCAAATGGGCATCTTGCCAAACCACTAATTTCCTCCCCATCATACTCTAAGGTATTCAGCTGGAGAAGAAGAATAAATGGGTGATAGTGTCATTTCTATTTTGTGCACTGGCACAAAAGCACAACACTGTCTTTCCACAAAACTTAATTCAGCACCTTGGCTTCTGTCTGTTTTTATTTCACCTTGAAGCACTCCCCAATCACACTGGATGTATTTGCTAAAGCATAATCAGTGCAAGCAAAATCAGTAACAGATGAATGACGTCTGCAATATTCTTACCCGATAGTATCTGCACATAGGGTTAAATGCATTTGTTCCACAGACAAACACCATCTCATCATTTCTTGGAACAAAGACTTTAATGAAGTTATGGCATTCATCCTGAAAAGAGAATAATATGTATTAATCACAGACTTCACATATATAGTAAATACTAGCATAATTTTTCTATAATGTTTATTAACCCTAAACTTACTTTATGTTTGCCTTTCATAGCACAGTTCTCTCTGTCCTGTTGCCTTGATCTCCATGTTAATTTCTGTTAAATAAGACCAGAAAAGAACATTGAAATTCCTTTCCATAGAAAATTCTTAAAAAAAATTAAACCCAAAGAAAACACCTCTCCCTTTCCAGCACCTGCATCTACTCACCTTGCTTGGAGTAACTTCTGATTTTGGAACTTCATTTAAGTTTACAGTGTAAACCTGGTCCCTGTTTGCAGAGTAAAAAGACATCAGTAAATTCATTAATTCTATGGTCCTGTATTTGATAAGCTAAACTGATTTTTAGAATATTGTGTTAGACCAGAAAGTCCTATGAAATGCTTTTAGATTTTCTGAGAAGGTTGTTCATGGGAAACATGGGGTGGTTTTGATTTTTATTGGTGTGGTCCTTAAGCAGCACCTGCAGTGTCCAGCTCCTCATCTCTGCCTGCCCATTCAGTTAAAGACTAACCCAGGCTGTAAATATGCAAGTGTGTAATCCTCACTTCTGACATCCCTGATGTGTCAGTCCAAGTTTAAAGCGATCAGGAGAGGTTTTTATCAGGCAGGGCAGCAATATAAAAGAGGGAAAAGAGCATTTGATCATTGGTTTTAGCCTAACTACAGTAACTGCAGCCTTCAAATCCAATTTTCATGCACTGGCCATAGATATGGTATATTTCTCTGGGAAGTCCTTTCCCAATTCTAATTTTTATCATATTCTGCACATTTTTCTAAATGAATTTTACACATAAATGCAAAACCAGAAGAGAAAAGAATTTTAATCTAATGAACTGAGTGAAGGAAAATTACCTGCCAGTGATATAAAGTGTGTCTCGAATTTTCAGCATTAGTTGGAAGTCCAGTCTGTGCTGAGATTCATTGCCTGAAGGGCGTCCTCTAAATACTGGATATTGCCTTGAATCTGCAAGTAAAAATGGGCTACACCATCACTCAGGATTATAGAGCTAAAGAATCAATATATGGCATTGATTAGCTGTATATACTAGGTGTAGAAGGGTTTAAACTAAATTCCTTGAGTAATGTCTTGAATATAAATGAGAAAAAGATGGCTAATGTCAGCAAATGTTCTTTTTCCTGAAGTTATTGCTGTATTTCTGATTGCTTTTTTAAGAAAATGATTAAGTGTTCTATTAAAGATACAAAGCCAGTAAACACATTTCAATTTGAAAGGAATCAGATTTTTTTTTCAATCTCCCAAGGAAAAAAAACCCCAAAAAATCAACATTAAAACTTTTTCCCCGGTGTTTAGCACCACTTGCAGATTAACTTACAGTGGTAGTCAACAACGTTAATGGGGTCCTCGTCCTCAGGGAAGCTGACAGCTCGGCACCCGGACAGGCTCATTAGCGTCAGGAAGGCACAGAGCAGAGGGAGCCTCATGGCTGGGGAAGGATGAGCACTACCTTTGTGGAAACACTGTTTAACTACCTGGAAAACAGGAAGACAACAGTGAGATTTCAGCTGCACAGGACAGTAAACGTGACTTCCTACAGCAGATTTTGTCTGTATTTGAGCACTGGCAGCAGTGGACTGAACTGGAGCTTAGGAAAGGCTCCCGTAGGCACACTGATGGAAAACTGCTGCATGGCATACCCCTAACTCAAAGCTGCCCTGAAACATATTGATGTTTGCTAATTTTTAGCTGGATTTAGAGGCATTTCCAAAGAAGCTGACAACTGTCAGCCCATTTAATTCACAGGAATCAGAACATGCAGGCTGCTGACCTGGCAAGAAAAATTGTCAAACTTGGGATTAGAATTTTAATTAAACCGCAATCTCTTTCCATCCCTTCTATCACTGAATGTCATCCAATAAAAACCCATTTCCCATAAAATACCTAAATCTTATCCACAAAACGTCATGGCACACACAGTCTGTCCAAACACCCATGCTGTGTTTTAATATTGGTGCTTGTTTCCAGGCTGTGCCATCACGGTACTCAGTCTAACATGCCCATTGTCAAAGACCTTATGCCAAGGACCAGGCACTTGATGCTTTGTCTTCTGCAGTGACTTACACATGTGCACAGTAAATGCAAAATGTTGCCCTTACAGCACTGTCACATGTTTTGCAAGGGTGGCAAGAGACTTAAATGAGGGGATAATGTTGAATTGGGTTCCCAAGATGCCACTTTCCCCCTCATTCTATTTTATACTGTTGAAAGCAAGCAACTTCAGAGCCTTTCACTGGGGGGGGTTGTGTGTGCCCTATAGACTGTACACTACAGATTATGACAGCACCGCAACTTTATACAACAAAGCTTTTAAGAGGGGAAGGGAAACATAACTTCTCCAATTAAACCACAGAGATATTTTAGTGAGCAAGAATGTAACTACTCAAGTTGCAATTTGGGTAGGATGCAAGAAAACACATCTCAAAGTGAAATGTGATCTTTAATGACCGCAAGTGGTCTGGGCAGGGGTCATATTTCTCATTAGAAACCTGGCAAATGTTGTATTATTCCCTCCTCCAACCTTTTGGAGGCATTCATTCAGCCCTGATTCACAGGTCAGAGCTCTGAGTCATCAGCTCAATGCCTTGCACTTGCTGAAATTAGTTATTAAATGCTTTGTCTAAACAAAAAAAAAAAGAAACCTTTCCATTTTAATGTTTCAAGAACTGCAGTGAGAGGAACACGTTGCCAGCACAAGGTGCCAGACCCGATCTAGCAAAGCACAAAAGTATTAATCATTTAATAATTTGAAAAGCAATTAAAAAAACCCCTTCATAACAACACTTAACCTTTCAGCAACGCTTACTGGGGACAAAAATGCTGTACTTGTTAATTGATACTATGGCTGGCTAAGGGCAGGGCTTCCTCCTTCCACAAGGCTGCTGAGCTGTCAGTTCAGGCTGGACTGTGAGCAGAGCAACCGAGAGGCTGGTAACGTTTTGGGGATGGGGGCGGGGGTGTTGTCTGGATGCCTGCCCATTACAGACTGACCTGGAAAGAAGCATTTTCCACTGTTAATGATATTTCTGTATCTCAGTCCACCAGTCCAGAACGAATGGGCTGTGCTCTTAGTCAAGATTGATGAGTGCAGTGGTTAATAAACACTAATGATTCCTGGCACTTTCCCTCTGCTCTTCCTTGTCCTGACATGGCCTCTTCAGCTGAAGCATCTTGCGTTAAATTACTAATGAGCAAACTTAAAACAAACTGGAATTAATAAAGTTAGTCAAATTAGTTCTTTCTTGTGAAAGCACCATTAGAGCAAAGTCCTGCAGCACAGTGGCTCCCAGACACAATAACAAATCATTAATGGTTACACAATCTTTCTTTTTTTTTTTTGGTTCTTTTTTTAAAGAAAAGCAGGCTCCAAATATCCAATCCACTGCTATCCCAGTGAAAGAGAAAGGGGAGGCACACAACTGTACGTTGAGTCAGTGCACAGTAACATCCATAAGGTGCTTAGTGAAAGTCCTCCCTGAAGCCTTGTTTTCTTGGAGAACAAATGAATACAAATTGCCAAAGAGCAAGAAGCTCTCCCAGCCATGCAGGCTGTAGTTAGCATAGAAGATGAGGCTGTTCGTGGCCCACACACCAGGACTCAAAGAGACCCTGGCCCAGCTGCAAATCACACACAGCCTGCAAACTGCACAAGTTCTGCCTGTACCAAGCATGGGCAGAGATCCTTTTTTCCTCACTTTCCTTCCAATATCCCACCTGGGAAGAATTCACTGGGGCAAGTCACAAAACTTCCATGTAACCTGCCTTACACAGGCAGATACTGGCTTCTGGACTCGAGGAAATGGCTACAGAAAAAAGGGCAATTTGTTTTTGGGTCATGATTGTCATGGCCAACACACAGCAAACTGTCTCAAAAGCAATAAGGAAACACCCGAAATGCCACGTAAACAAGGAGAGTTTCAGTTCTCTCAATTAGATTCAAATTTCAGGGGGCATATCATACTCCCTCAAAGAATGAGAAGTTTTGTAAATGTAAATTCACAGGATGTGTCTCCCCAGAGATGGCACCCAGAGCAGAAACAAACTCACGTTCGTGTCTTCCTCAAACCCCCTGAAACATCTCAGTATACTCCAGAGATGAACTCTGAGAACACACAGGGCAGGAATAGTTATGTTCTGCAATCTCTTCTAACTGAACATCACCTGTCACAAATCTCTATCAAAGAAAATATCTACATGAAGCACAGACCTTTGTCATGACAGGAGAGAAGAGCAGACAGAGAGCTGGACTGGATCAGCAAACCAGAGGCAATCACTTTTCACCAGCCAGGCAAGAAGTACAGATTTCTTTGTTATTTTGCTTGCAAAATTATTACAAGAACATTAACAGTAGCTCTGATTTCCAGCCACATGTGAAAAGGAAATGCACCTGCTTCAAGAGGCTCTTGAATGCAGCTTTTATCTAGTTGGACATAGGCTTGAGATCAGACTGAACAGAGAATAAACTGGGAAGAACAGCTGTTTCCTGGATAATCAGAAAAATGGGCTCCATCTAGCCCTTGGAGCAGGGGTTTATGACAGCCAGGTGTATGCCTCTGGTAGACACAGATAGGCTGGTGTGAAAGATGTAATTCTTGCCACATTCAAACCTTTTAGTGGAGGCCACTACTGGGGACTACAAATAACAATGATGAAGTATCTCTTTGGACCAGAATAGCTGATTACAAAATGCTGGCAAAGTCTACCTTCAAGAAAATGCAGAAAACAATCATACTCTGGGTTTGATTATTTCTCCCCAGCCAGGATTCAGACCAGTCTTTGATTAATTTCTCTTATAAATTGCATTCCTAGCGTTTCTGCTAGGAAACAATCCATGGCAAGTGCAGTGTTTGGAAATTACCATATTGCTATCCTTGTTTTGCAGCTGGGGAATTGAGGCACAGACCAAGGCTGAATTTGTGACCAAGGCCAACAACCAAAAAAGCCTTTTCAAAGGTCCTGAGCTGCTCTGGGTCACATAGGGTCCTTCCTTGCAGCACAGGCACAGTGACCAGTGCCATTATGGTGGAGAGCAAGTCACAAATCAGAGCTCTTCTGGCCACTTGGTCTGTGCCATAACTACTTGTTGGCTGCAAATACAAAGAACTAGAGGAATAAATGTTAACTGGTGGCACAAATCGACATTAAGAGGAGAGCAACCTGCCTGAAATGGGCCTCAGGGAGATGCTGTTGGTCAAATGGAAGGCAGGCAGTTGTCCCAAGTAATAAACTGGTTCTTTGTGGCTGGTACCTTTCAATCTCAGCTACAAATCCCATCCTTCAATTCCTGATTGGGGGAATCCAGAGAAGCAGGATATAATTTCTGTTAAAATATGAGCCTGCCTTCAAACAATCACACATGAAGGGGAACAGGCTGGTGTTTCTTGCCCATTAATCTACTCCAGCCTTTGACAACGTGCTGGTGACACTCCATCAATCATCTTTCTGTGCACTGCCACGTAAAAGAGAAGGGGGGAAGGGAAAGGGCATTCAGCCAGCTCGGGAGAAGCAACATATAAAATGGCTTCAAACCAGACTGATGCAATATCTTCTACTCACTGAGAAAAAAAAAAATCTTAAAAATCTCCTTAACGCAATAAATGCTTCTCAAAATGCTAAAGCACAGACAGGAGAGCAGCACGGCAAATCCAGGCTCAAGTTCAGGACAGGTCAGAACAAAAGACATATCCTAAAAGTTAGCTCACTTGTGGAGAGTTTGGCAAGGAATGGAGAAAAGGGTTGCAATAATAACAGCTGAGTAAATGACTACATTGTCTTCCTTCTCCACCAGACTCAGGCTGTTAGGTGAGATCAAGGATGTCCTCTGTGCGTGAAGGTACAAGTGAACCATAACGTAGAGGGGGGACAGGCAAAACTGAATATGCTGAGCTTAGGCAATTTCTGTTGGTGTGGTTTGCCACAATCCCAAGTGACTGGACTTGGACAGATCAGGAAATCCCTGCTGTCCTCTGTTCCTTCCTGCATGCAAATGGCTCCCTGAGGGCACTAATTAGTGCAAAGGCACTAACTACTGCATTTCTCAGATGGCACCTTCTGAAATCTTGAGCATGAAACCACTCTAATAATAAGATAAAAGTTAATATGAAACAAAACATAAAAATCTTTTACTGCTGTTTGTTCAGAGATGCTCAACAAGTTTCTCAGGGCCTACAGTTGAGACTTCAGTTTCTGACACAGAGCAAAGCAGATCCTGTGCAACACTCAGCAACTTCCACTCAGCCCTTGAGACAACCCTCGGTGAGGGTCACAGGGAAACCTTAGAGAGTGGCTTCAGGGCACTGAGCAGTTGGGCTCTTTAACCAGAAGACACTCAAGCAACAAAGATGTGCTGGCCAGGCTAGAGCAAGTCACAGATTTCACCTGCAACCAAATAAAAGCTACATTAGTCTCTGAATGGGACCTTCTGTTCAGCACCTCTCCCCTTTTTTTGGATACAAAGGGCAAGTCTAGAAAAGTTAAAAATCTTGTTTACTACAGCTTCAGGGATCATCTTTTGATGCACAAATCACTTACAGTCTACTAACAGCAGGTTAAAAAGCACTACCTGAAAAGGGTATGGTTCAGATTCTGGGCTTCATGAAGTTAAAACACCTGTTGGCAGTGACTCCCCTTTAGTGTGCTAAGGATCTGCATCTGAGTTTACTTGCTGATGGTAACTGCTACCAGGTGGGAGAAGTTCAACTTCTTGAGCCAGCTGCAGAGAGAACAGCTCACCATTAGGGCACTGGGGCTCTACTCCACTTGTACCTAGTAAAGAAATGTAGGTTGTTGCTCGATTTTGGTTTGTCAACCAGGTCAATCTTTTCAGAAGATAAAACATTCAGAAGAAAATATATGAAGGTGGTACAGGCTGTCTTCAGCAGCGCCCTACACTCATAGAAATGTATGCATTGGCAATCACAGATACATGAGAATATTCACTCAGATACCTAATCCCTGCTGTGACTAGAATAAAATAACTAGAGCAGAGCCACAAAGCGGGGGAACCAGGTCAAAAAATGTTTTGGTAATCAAAACATGAAAATGAAGCCATTCTGTATCACTGGAGTCAAAATGTAAGACCAGCATGGCCCAAGGTCTAATGGCTTGAACTCCAGAGAGGGAACCAACTACTCTTTGTCCTGCCTCTATTTTTTTGGTTTCGGTCTTTTTCTTCTGTGTCTTACTGTGTGAAATGGGTATGATGAGTCATTTGCTTACAAGCCAGAAAGTATTCCACACAGAACACAACATTTGCCTTAAAAATCTGTATCAGTATTTATTATACGAGAAGCAAGGGATTAGATTCCCATTTTAGGTCATAGCTATACATAGGTTTTCCAATGATGCAATTGCATTATAGTGTGCTAAATCCTCCCTAAACAGGGATACAACAGCCAGCATCAATGCAAGTGTGATTTTCTTTATAATTTTTTTTAATGTCATTCCAGTATGTGTTTCTTCTAATGAAGGCTGACTTCAATAAAGTTCCTGAAGGCAATGCCTGACACACAGGTTTACTGTACATTCAAATCTTGGAGATTGTCTATGATGTGATAAATCCATGTTGTGGAAATTGGTGACAGATTGTTTCAGCTAATTATCAAATAGCACAGAAAAATATTTGTGGTTTTAATAAAAGAGACGTACTTAATTCTTGTAGTCCCTTTGAGAAACATACAGCATGATTTTGTATGAATAAATAGGTAATAAAACCTGTTTCTGTCCTATAAAGGTACACTCAAATTTAAACTTGCTGTATATAGCCCTCCTGACTTTCTATAACAACCTTAAAGTCTGCAGCTCTGAAGAAAAAATTTAGGATATTTGAAGCAGATATATTAATTGAGCATGAAAGTGCAAATAACAGGTCTGTTATTTTAAGATAATACTTGACTTCTTTTAAGGATTCTGCATTAACACCTCTTGATCTATGCCTAAGTAAAAAAAGATAGTTTAATATTAAAGTGATGAAACCCTACCACTGAGTATCACAGCTTTCATCTTAATTGGCTTATGGTACTGCCAGCTACACTTCAGTTGTTTGCACGCTTTGAACGTTGCAGAAAGCATACCCCTCTTACTCCAGAATGAGCTGACAGAATGCCTGCAAAATGGATAGGGTGACTTTTAATGATGCAAGTGTTTAGTGGTTGATTAGATGCACTTTGAGGGCTAAATTCTCCTGTGATCAAAAATTTACTTGAACACAAGGTAGTTTCAGCAGGAAAGGAAATAAAATGCTCAACAAACTGTAAGTGATTGCTTCAATTATGTTCATTTTAAGTTAATTTTTGAGAGTGAATGTTAACTACCTTCCCTTACCAGGGTGACACAAAAGTGCTTCAGCTGAAACCAACCTTTGATTTCGGCTCACATCTATGGTCAAATCTGTTCTGTTTTGCAAAGCTCCTGTAGGACATCCTTCCCTTGAAATTTTGCCAAGGTTGAGCTATTGGTGATGGAGTGCAAGGTACTTTAACTTAAGCAGTGCTCTGGATTCACCATTTCAGCAGACCTGCATTTCATTAATTCAAACTGCTCATGCCCAACTGGGACTGCCCTAGGATATACTAAATTTATTCATGAAAGCATCCAAGGACTGGTGCAGCAAATGTCAGTGCAGTGATGTTCAAGGTTTGTTCTATACTCTTGGCACTGATCTTCCATTAATTCCTGGCCATGGGCAGCACTGGTAGCATGAGTTCCTACCCCTGCCCTGACCCCAACCCGAGGAAAGCAAAGCCCCCCTGCTGGGGAGAGAAGCTGTGGCTCATCGGGGTGAAGTCCTGAGTGCCTCCAGCTGGGTCAGAGGTGTCTGGTGCTTTTGATTAGCGTGTTTCAGACCGAAATACTTTTATCCTGAAAACTAGCAAGAACTCTTAAGCCATGATGGCAAAGATCTAATTACTTACAGTACTACACACAGGCTTAGATGCAGGTTTGGGAACAACCCAAACTGCCCCCCTTGGCCTCAAACAAAAGCCTAAAAACCTAGACCAAAGTATTACTTTTCCTCCCTCAAGGAGGGTTGGCCACAAGTGTGAGTGAGAGCTGGAAGTGAAGGAAGTAAGTATTCTTCCTGCAAGCCTACAGAACATGATTTACATAGGAAAACTGCCACTCATTTCAGCATGATTAGGCATCATCTGATAAGGCAACTCTGAGACAGGTATAAACCAGTATTTGCAGGTGAGGACATAATGAAGGTCTCAGGCACAACTTGCACAAGTCCAGCTGACGCCACAGCCAGGGTGAGTTGCTGGCAGTGCCCCGGGCCTGCTGTCTGAGAGCCCTGCTGTCTCTCCAGCCTGCACCTTGAGCAGTGCTCCAGCCCTGATCCCCGAGATAAGTGCTGCCCATTTTAGTCCTGGCTGGAGCCCAGGAGGTCAGGGTTGGCCTACGGGATGAAGTGAATGGGATGTTCTGAAATGGAAGGGAGGTTTGGGGGAAAGAATACATCCCAACAAGCAGGACAGGCAAAATAAAAAGGGATTTGCACTGTGGAGAGGGCACATCTGCTGTTCAACAGGCTGTGCCTCAGACAATGTTTCTGTCAACCTCACTCCAGAAAGCATCACTTCTTTCCACCCACTGCTCTCCCCTGCTATAAACATCCCTCCAGCATTGCATCACCATGCCTTGCTGGAGCATGGGGCCTGCTGGCCTGAGTTGCTACTGCCAGGGAAAAGGCTGCCACTGCTCCCCCTTCAGAGAGAAAGTAAATGGCTCCTGGAAAATGCAAGGGGAGAGACAGAAGACTATCAACTGGCAAGAAACACATCAGAGCATCTTAAGCACTGTGCTGGTACTATCAGTATGCCATTCTCAGGGCTGGAATGGCCAGCCAGCCTTGCCTGTAGGAATACTGCCTATAGAGAGTGGGGAACAAGGCGTTTTTAACTAGTTTTGGTTTTTCTGCACAGACAAATCTGGTAGCTGGCCACCCAGTTACCTCTTTGGATATGCAAAGCATGTGCTCCGTCACTTTCCTGGGCACAATCAATTACATGTACAAAATACAGGCATGAAAACCTGGAGGAAGCTTGAGCTCAAAGTTAACGATTACTATTCTCTTGTTAAGCATTAAAGATTAACCACACCAGTGAAAGGATGTGTTATGAAATGTCTTTCCCAGGCTGGAAAGTAATAAGAGTTGGCTTTTTTGTTTAGTTAGTTTTTTTTTTTTTTTTCTTTTTTGTTTTTGGGTTTGTTGCCTTTTTTTTTTTCATCTCAAAGTCTACTCGGGATTTCAAGTAATTGTTTAAACTTCTGTTTTTATTTACCATAATACCAAACTGTTGTCACTTGCCACGTGACTGCTCATACTTTCATTTGAGATGTCGTGCAGAAACACATGGAAATCTGGTGAAGGCAAACCAATTTTAGAACATGTTCCGAGCAATTGTTTTGCAGCACTGCCCTACAGTATGAAGTCTCTTACATTTCTTAAATTGCCTAATCAAATGCAGACTCTGTTCCAGTCACGCTAAATTTTCACATAATGGCAGAAAAATACTTCTTTCTAGCCTAGCACTGAACAGTTGGATCACATTATCACATTTGCTGCTTTTGTAGTCTCCAAGTGTGTATTTGTAAATGTATGTATATACATATTCAGAGGGGAGAGGGGGGGAACATCAGTGCTCATGCTGTGAGACCCTGGGGACAGTCAGAGGGACAAGACCCATGTCTTGAGAGGTGTCTGTGCTGAGGGTCTTCTGGGATGACCTGGCTTACCAGTAGTGGTGAAAAAATTATTTATATTTATTCTAAACAAAAATTTATTTGTTTAGAAATCAGAAGTATTAGTGCAGGATTTGATCCAGCTGATTTCCTTGCCCTGAAGTTACTAAACTGATACAAACTCAGTAAGGTAAATTATACCCAGTTGTTGCCAGTTTGGGGTCGGAGGCAGGATTGGTGCAACTTGCAGCCATGGCTATCCTGCTCTGGGTCCCAAACTTGGGCACATCCCTGTGTTGCTTCACATCAGTTTGGGGAACTGTGCATCCTAAATCCACCCACTTTCTACAGACCAAACACAACCTGCAGAGCCCACCCTCAGCAGTCATTTGGAACTGGATGCAGCTGTGCTTGGCACCAGCTCTCCCTCCTCTTTCTCTCTTTTACTTGGGCTTCATCACCTCATGGTAACATTCACACTGCAAAACAGGGAAATATATGCATCTCAATACTTTGGCATTTTGACTAGTACGCCACAGAGAAGTCACAGATCAGACCTTTAAAATTAAAAATAAAAAAGATATTCAAATCAGTAACATATGGACTGCAAGTGCTTGAATCAAGGTCAGAAGGAAATCTGTAGCAAATCAGGGAAGGGTTTTAAAGCCTTATATTACAGCCTGTCCCCTTCTCTCTTCCACACAGACCTCCCCAGATGCCCAATACAATTACAATGTTTCCTTAAATCCTTGTGTTGTCACCAGTAATATTGGCCCAATATCAACAGACTCACGCCCACACTATTTAAATCTGCAGGTCTATTTTTCTTATACATCTGCACCAAATACATTTAAGTCTGTGCTGGCATAGTTTGCCCCCAAAGACCACAACCACAAGCAGTGTTTGTTACATTTTTGGTGAGGATGAAAACCTGATGCTTTAGAGGGAGGAAAAGCCATAATCCACTCTCACAGTAAAACCTGTACAATGGTACACAAGAAAAAAAAATTCTATCTGTACCCTTGCAGGAAATCAGATTAATCCCCAAAGCATGAGATTTGATTATTTTTGTCTGAGGTTATCATCAAGGAAAAAAACCTACATAATGCTAAAAATATCCACAGCATTTACTTTATGAAGAAAAAATATGACTTACTGAGCAAAAACAAATTACTGGCTTTTTGGTGTTAATCTTTGATAAACACGTGCTGGGTTAAAGAAACTGTCACAGAGAGAAGTTTGCAAATTGAAATAAACCATTCAACTCTTCAAGATTATTTCCCCTCCACGCCCCCTCTTTACTCCTTTCATGAGACATGGGGACATTGTTCACACAGTGTTGACAGCTTTCACACTACTGCTTTTCCTCTGTTACCCTTCTCCTCAGCACTCGTCCCTAGGTGGCAATACACAAAAGAGGTATATTTGCCAGGGGTGCCAATGCTGGCTCTGGGACAACTGTTGAAGAGCCAGAGGGTCCTCTCCTGCCTTCCAGCTTCGTTGGTTCCAGTTGCTTCCACAGGGTACTGAGCCTCCCTGACCTGCCAGGCAGTGCTCTGGTATTTCACACAGAGTGCTGCTTAGGGAACACACAGACTGCTTACAGCCCTTTCTTGTTTTAACCACCATCAGGTACAGTCACGCTCCCTAACACTAGGCTACATTCAAACACTATCTAAAATTTTAATACTATAGCCTTAACTGTACACTGAGGTTTTTGTAATATACGTTTTTCTTCCCTGCAGTCTCGCAAACCAGGATGGTTACACAGCCCGATAGAACATGTAGGTGTTCACACAACATGGGAAGGGGGTACCTAAATGGAGGCACAATATAAGCAGGGGCTTGAAATACAAGCGTGAAAGTTTTCTTTTGACCCCAAGGTGCATCTGTCATGACAGACACACACAGAAATAGCAGCAACACCTCCTGTTGGAGCTGCAGTCCCTGCCCACCACCAGCACCCATACTCGGCCTGGGAAGCCAGGCAGCAGCACTTGAGGGGAATACCTTTTGTTTCACGCCACAATAAAGCTCTGAGGAAGGTCCAACCCGACAGAGGTGTGAACTGCTACTTTACTGTTGCTTGAGAAAGCAGAGTCCCAGCTGCCATGACCATTTGGTAAAAGAAAGATGAACTATGTAGCTCACATTAAGAAAAGCCTATTATTGCAGTAGCTGAGCTGAGTGACCAGCTGATCAGCTCTCATCTCTTCTGAGGTTTCACTCCCACCTCTGACGGGCTGTGATGATGGTCCCCATTGCTCACTCGTTACCTTTCCAGACAAGCACCTCTGTGTTTGCCTCCCTGCTGTCCTTCACACACTTGAAGAGCCCCCCAGCATGCATCTGCCAATTAACTTTTCATTCTCATCCCAAGCTCTCTTCAAAGCTCCCCTTTGCCTCTGATGCCTCCAATCCTGTGTGCCCCCTCTTCCCAACACACACAGCTCAGCTATGCTTAGGCAGCTTGTGCGCTGGCACAGCTGCTGATTATGCAGTCCAACACGGCTCTCCAGCTTCCACAGGCCACTGCCTGGCTGTACCTATTTGCCATCTCTTCTCTTAAACCATCCACTGTGAGAACAGGATCCATCCTTTTTAGTCTGTGTTTATCCAGTACCTATCCAATTAGAAACCTGGGCTGCAACTTGCCTCTTAGATGAATGGTTAAAAAAAAAAAAAAAAAGAAAGTAACGGCAACAACAAACCTTTTTGCAAGAAGAGTATCTGTGTGCAAATACGACCTCTGTTATGTTACCAAGGTCAGGCAGACCAAGGCCAATCTGCTGTGTGAGAATATAAATCAAAGCTGTCCAGGGACTGATTTCATTTACAAGGTTTGTAACCATTTTGGACAGAACAAATGTCACTTGCTTGCCTGAGCTCCTTGCTCCTCCTCTTCCACCACCACTTCTTTGCTCCTCCACTCCCATCTAGCCCCTCCCTTCCTGGTAATACCTCTTGACCTCCTTTGCTCTTGAAATCAAAAGTTCTTTTCCAGCAAGAAAGCAGTGGCTCACACATGATAGACAGCCATACTAGGCCAATTTATTTAAATTATGCAAAAATCTCAACAAGTAAAATTAGCAGAGAGCCACAAGTACATTCACCTGCTGGTTACCTGCCATTCATAGCGCACATCAGAATTAAAACAACAAATCCTGTAAGGACTTCTTTCCTATTGCATTCATAGATCCGCAAAACAAACCAAGGAAAGCATCTGTAGCAAGTATTAGAGTCTGGGCACAGATCCTGCGAAATCACATGGTTTCCGTTGTGGAACTAAAAAGGCTTCTACAAGAATGTGTGAAATACACAGCCGAGATTCTCCATTTCTTTTTGTGCTCCTTGGCAGTTTGCGTGGCCAAGTTAAAGCGGCAAGTTCTGTTTCTTTAGCTGGAGGCTCTCAAAGCACAGCCCGACCCGCACACTGACAGCGCACAGGACTCAGCCAGCAAGCTCCCTCTCGAGTACGGACAGAGTTAATGTAATCCCACTCCAGACAACAGGTTGCTGTCTCCAAACTGGAGCCTCGAAAAGAAGGAGTCCAGCAGTTGCCTCGCTCCTCACAGCCATTTTGCAGCCCTTCCTCCTGCAGGTGTGCACACCGAGCCGCAGCGGGGCTGGGCAGGGGTGCCAGAACGAAAGAAACTTCACGTTCTGGATGTTAACTTTAGTTACCATAGCCAGACAATGCTGCCACTGGCGTGGAAGAAAAAATTGCTGTAGCCAGCTGTGCTGTTCACAGTCGGATGGTTTCTGTGTAGCTCCAAATGGTTATGGAGCCAGTAGCCTGTTGTGGCCAAGGACAGGATGATGGATGGTCTACACACACTGTCCAAGCAGGGAGAATGGCAGAAGTTCACTTCAGGGTTGTTAAAATGCTAATCTGGGTTAGTTAACAAAAGCTGAGTGGAACAGAAAAGTTAGGGAAATAAACACTACTCATATGTTATATGTGTGCACTACAGATTTGATCTCTGTGGTTAACACAAACATTTGACTTTGGAAGTGGGACAATTCAACAGTCTTCCCGTCTGAATAAACTGAATCAACTGTAATATTAGCTGTACTGTAATTACTGTCAAGCCACAACGAGGGAAAGTGGGCTATGGCACACAACACACAGAGCTCCAGGAAACACCATTGAAAGGGCAGTAACACGATTTTCACTGCACACCTCTTCCATGTGACATGGGAACAAATCAGAACCCGCTTTCTTTTGAACTCAAGGCTGGCAGCTATTCACAGAACAAGCAACAACTTAATAAGATGACTTAGATAGATTTTAGCAGTAACTGCTGTAGCTTATCAGATGCGTAAGAAAAGAGATCATCTGTTCGAGCAGCAGTTTTGACGAAAGCGACATTTGAACTGTTTTAATTACATACAGAGTTGCTAAGACTGAAAATAACTTGTACTACCCAATGCAAGTAAGATGCCTTATTCTGTTTCTTCTTAATTACTTGTGGAGCAAATTATTACTTTATCAAGTGGAAAGGTATCTGATTTTATCAATCTGGAATTAGAGGTATGTTTAACGACGAGTATGTAATCAACCACCATCTCCTCTGTTCAGCAAGCAAAGTAAACACATAGTCTATGCCTTGAAAAATATCAGATCACATAAGTAAGCTCAACATAAGCTTATACAGGCACAGCAGCTGTTGATATAGCTATTTTCTTTGTCTTACAAAGACTAGAACTGAAACAGTCTCAGTCATATCACTTGTAAAACACTTGATGAAAACTGACTGTATTCACACATGATCTCCACTGGACTTCAGATTTCAAATTTCTTTCTTCTTTTTTTTTTCAGAAGGAAGAACAACCATAGCATTTCAACATTTCCATACAGGTTCTATCCATCCAATTGGGCTTCACCTGACTTCAGAGGATACTGAATCATCTGTTAAGTACACTAATGTTTTAAAAAGAATTCAAACCCCCTAAAACTCCAGAGCTGAAATCTGCATGTGATCAACTGCAGTAAGACCAGAAGATACATTGCTACAAATGCTGATATACACTTTGAAGTGAGCTTCTATGATGGACTTTTGTTTTCCTTCCCACACCTCTCATGACAGGACTGATGGGATCAAAGGCCAATTTAGTCAGAGTGGATTGCACATATAATTAAGCATTCTATCTAAAAGTGTGCTCTTCATAAATACACAGCAAAGTTATGGTGGCTCTAAGGGCTATAGTATCTGCTGCAATAGTCAGCTCAGCTCAGCCGTTCCCAGAAACGTTCAGATGGTCCAGCTCAAAGGGCACGAGAGGCTGGGGGAAAAAACCCGCAGCCATACAGCTGGTTTGTAGAGCTTTGACAGGGCCATCACTGTATTCCTGGCACACACTCCTGCATCACACAAAGCACATTTAGAAAATGATGTTATCTTTGTTGCATCTCGACCATAAAGGAGAACAGGTAGTGACAGACTGCAGGATATGGGGGAGGAATGTTCACTGTAACTAAAGGTGCAGATGAAAGTGAGAAGCTGGTTAAATAAACCAATTTAGAGCCTCTGGGTTATACTTTTTTGGCTGTCTTTTTGGAAACAAATCTGAGCTACATAATTCAGAATGCTAATAAATTCTTACTACAAACTTTTCCTTTCTGATTTAAGAAAGCCTGAGTTTTATATTAGTTTAAACAAAAGGTGTTCAAGTTCATGATTATATAGAAAAGAAATCAGGGCACTAAGCTGGCAATTTGTATTTATCTAAGCCAGAGTAAATGTTTATACAATATCTGCCAACATAACAAAATATGCCTGTCACTTACTACATTAAACATGATTACGTACAGCTTAATTTACTGAAAGGAACTGAAGTAGACTTTGGAGGTGCATAGAATTTTATAGTGTGAATAAAGCAGGAAAAACATCTATTCTCTTTTGCCACAAAAGTAATTGCAAAGCTTTACAATGAGCTTCCTGTTGGACTTGGGAAAAGGAGAGAACCTCAGAAAATTCTCTGTGAAAGTATTTGTATGTGAGAGCAACAGACCAGCAGTAAAAGCCTCTAAGACAGTAGGAAGCTGTTCCTTCACATAATATTTAGGGAATTAAAACACATTAATAAGACCAAAAACTTGGGAGCACAAAGGTATCCCAATAAAGATGCATGTTTTTTTCTCCAAGGGAAATAACCGGGAGAAAAAATGCCACTCATTTACAGAGCACTGAACAGTATTCTGGAGGAAGTTTGCTGTAATTCCTGCACATTATGTGTGAAGCTTGTGTGTGTACATGGATAAGCTACAATACCATCTGTACAGCAAGTGCCACATATGTGAGCATTATGAACCATCATTGCTGTTGCTATGCTCAAAAGTAAATGTATTCTAAGCCACACACACATATAAATACAAATGACTTTACACACTAAGGGCTGAATTTTGCTCGAATTACTCACAGGCTAATGCCTGTGATACAGACATAATCTTGACCAGAAGTAAGAAACAACTCAGAGGTTGGCAGAAAACCACTAATTTAAGACTAACTATATTCATGCTAACAAGTGGGATATCCACCAGAACTACAATGTTTTCAACACATCAACCTAAAGCACTTAATCGCATTTTTCAACTCACAAGATAAAACACAACGACAGTCACAAAAAACCCCGCACCACCATCCCCCAGCCCTTTAAAACACAACCCGGATAGCCACCTAGAAATATCTGTGCGACCTTTCATTTCCATTCATCCTTATAAATAATAAAGAAGGCTTTAAACCCTTCCTAATTACTCCCTGAAAGCAGCTGTATCGGTTTCTGCAGCGCTGAAACGCCTCCACCTCCCCCCGAAAAAAAAAAAAAAAAAAAAAAAAAGAAAGTTTCCCCGCTCCGCACCTGAGCATTGTTTTCGGCAGGAGGGCGGCGCGGAGCTGCCCCCGCCGCGGCGCGGGGATAATTCACAACTGACTCCAGTATTTGTTTCCATCCATAATTGATGGGGAGCTGGAAACACAGCTCCCTCTGCCTCCCAGCGCCCGGCTGCTGCCGGGGAGCCCGTAAATCACGCCTCGCCGGGCGCCCGCCCCGCCGGCAGCGCCGAGCCCCGCGGCCGGGCGGGCTCAGCCCCCGACGCGGCGCCACAGCCCCGACTCACCCCAAAGCGCCCCGGGGCGACTTCGCTGGGGACGAGCCCCACAGCTCCGCTCCGGCCGCCCCGTCCCCGGCCAGCGCCGGCTCCCTCCCGCTCCGCTCGGCAGCGCTCCCCGTACCTGCTGCTGCCCGCGGCCGCCGCCCGCCGGCGGGGCCGCCCGCTCCGCTCCGCCCGCCGGCCCCCGCCGGGCGCCCCATCCCGGCGCTGCGCTGGGAGCCGGGGCGGCGCGGGGGAGGCGCGCCCGGCAGAGCCCACCCACCCCTTCCCTCCTTCCCTCCCTCCACCTCCCGCTAAGGGGTTTATTCTCGCCCGTCCTCCGCGCCGCCACCGCGGACAACTTTTGGGTCTCACCGCAGCGGGAGCGCGGCCCGCGGCCGGCGGGGCTCGGCGGCGAGTCGCGCCATGGCGGGGCGGGGGCGGACCGGGACCGGCCCCGGCACCGCCCCGGCCGCGGCCCCCCCGCCTCCGCCTCCCCCGCCGCGGGCAGCGCCGGGCGCCGCCCCGATCCCGCACCGAGCGGCCCCGGCCCGGTGCGCCGAGCTCCGGCAAAACTTCGCCCGTAGTTTTACCCCTCCCAAAACACCTCTCGGCAAACCTGCCCACCCTCTGCCGCCCCCGCGGCCGCGGAGGTAAACAGCTGGGGCGAAGCCATGGGGAGGCGTTTTCTTCATCGCCGACGCCACCTTCGCTTCTTAAGACAAATTTTCGCTTCTACGTGGAAAGAAAAAAGTCGTTGCGAGCGATGCAATTTTGCAGGCTAATGATTTTGCAGACGAGTACTTCGCGTGTGGTGCTGGGGGGGGGGGGGGATGTCCTTGAAATGACATCTTTTTAAATGCCTGTCCAAAATCCCCTCAGATATTCCAGAAACAAAAGGTTTAATCCCAGAAATGAAGTCCAGGAAATAGCTGTCACTAATTCATTTTTTCTTCACATGAAAGATAAATTAATTAAGGCTTAAAGTGCCATGGAATATTTTGGATGCCCCTGCAAGGAGTAATAAATGATTACTCGCCAAACCGTATCATCTGTGTTTGTTTTATGGGAAATAAGTAAAATACTGAGTAAAAATAATTTAGAGATTTTGCTGTGGAATATCTTCTTCGTTCACATGCAGTTCCCAAATTTCTGCCCCTTAGCTGTGCACTGCCTCCATGGCAAATCCTTGGGCCGGTTGCTCCCCACAGCTCTCCTGCCCCTCTGGAAGACAAACACTTGATACTCCCAAGCAGTATTTTGGGCTGATCTGGCAGGTTTCTGTGCACACACACCACTCACAGTGGGAGCGTTTCTTCTTGAGAACTGATTCATCTAAGCAAGGGCGCCAGGATTTGGCCCATAGTAAATTCTCTTTAGAGATTGTGCCAACAAAATCTCCCAGCCATGGGAATAGGACGTTTTTGGCAACTCAGCCCCTTGGCTGTCTCACTCTGATGTTTCCTAGTGGTGACAGGCTAAAGGCGAGATCATTATGGGCTTCCTCGAAGGGAACAGAGCACGGCGATGTGGCACCCCAGGAGCTGCTGCCTGGTTAAAGGTGTAAGGACATTATTTCCCCTTTCTCATGAACAGCCCTAATCTGAAAAGCATCAAAATTTGCACAGTGCACGAAAATGCTGTGATAGAGACTACTCGCTTGGTTAGGAATCAAATTGCAACCTGAGGAAAAAGAAAGCTGAAAGTGCTTCAAACAGAAGGATCCGTTTCACAGAATAGCTCTGTGGCCTTTGCACTGGAAGTCAAACCCTTGGAGCAAACCCACTGTTGTGAGGATTTATCAGGGGTACAGAGGGGTACCTTGGTGCAAGTTACCCACACCAGGGCATTACAAATGTAGGATTTGCTTCTTGGCTTTTGAAACGCCTGATGGTAGTGCTAGCCAGAAAAACGGCAGTACTAGAAGAGCCACTCATATTTTCATTCGATAGATCCCTTTTGTGAGTGCCACGTAGAAATTACTCTGCAATGTTGCTCGGTTATCCCTACAGCGGGGGGCATTGGATGCACAGCCTGTGGCATCTGCTTGGGCTGTGGCTGCACACTCCCCTCTGCTCTGAGAAGGGCGGCTTGTGGGAAGGGACCTTTCTTCCCTGCTATACCTCCCAGCCACAAGCTGTCTCAAGGCTTCCATATATCAAGATGAGAGACTAATATGGTTTAAATCTCCTTCTGGTTCAATTAGGCAGGTGACACAATGTTGAGCATCGGATCACATTCCTGTAGGGCAAAGAGTTCCAGTTTGAAGTACAGCATTTTAGAGGATTTTGGTATAGCCAAGACTAATATCTTGTGTCTACACTTAAATACGGTAGTTTATTATCGTTTCAAAATTTGCTGCATGGCTAGAAACCACTTTATGTAAGGATTTAAAGTATGTGCACTTACAATATGTGTGCAGTCAGGGAATTACACAGCCACAGGTTTTTAAACACAAATATATGCAGGTTCCTATTGATATGATAAACTATCAGTAACATGTGCTGCAAAGCTTCTTAAATCCTCATTGACACAACAGACCACTACTGTGTCAATAGTGTGCAGATTAATGGGGTATTGTCAGGCTATTTTAGGCCTTAACTTTCATTTATCCTAAAACTTGTTCTTCATTGTAACTCTTAACCTTTGGATTCTGCCAACACATTTCTTGTCACAAATATACTAATGGAATTAAAAGAAACCTGGCTTTTAAATGTTAATTATCCCTAGAATGATTGATTTGTAAAAGAAACACATCAGCAGAATCTGAAAGTACAGAGGCACAATAAAATGGGCTGAGTGTCAGCCCAAGAGCCAGGAATGCCCCAGGACCAGCTTTGGCTCCGACCAGACTGTCCCTGTGCTCCAGGTGGTAATGAGAGCACTTACCCACCCTATCTCATGGTTTAGCATATGGATTATTCCTACAGTCTAAAGGACTTTTCACCCTCTAAGTGTTTTACAGACTTAAGCAACACTTGTTCATGAATTTGAAAATGTAAGCAAAATATTAAAAATTTACATACTGATAATAGAACCACCATCTGTTAGAACACCATCTTGAGTTCTTGATTCATTAATATATGGATAATACTAAACTAATATGTGTTTAAACCAGACATTTCTTTGTGCTTGAATGCCTCCACTGGGTTTATAACCAAGGCTGAACTGCTTTCAGCAAGCAGGTGTGTTAATTAAAATCACCGCTTCAGCCACACGGTGATTTGGTAAGGAAGTGCAAGTGCACACAGTGCAGGGCAGTTTGTAAGTTCAGAAAACCACCTTCAGAGCATGGTCACACAGGAAAGTTTGCTCAAATGGCGCATCCCTAGGAAATACCAAGTGCCAAGGAAAATGGCATTGATGGTTTCCCCCTGCCTGAGCTAGAGCTGAATCAGTGACTCAGCATGCTAACACAAGGAAACTTATATTTTCAGGACATGTTCATTTAAGCTGTGTCATTTCCAATAAAAACAGCAAAGGTCAGTTACAGAAGGATGGTCAAGTCACAGGAGTGCCAAGAAGTGATGCTGTTATATCCTAAGAGTAGTTTTGCTTTAGCTAAATATTTTCTCTCTCCCTTCTCTTTTTTTTCTTCCAAAAATCACCACATTTTGCCAGTGTGTACAGACATCTGCCTACTGCATGGCATTGTATAGAAGAATTGGTAATGTAATATGGATCAATACATAATTTCTGATGAAGTAGACAAGCATTTTTTATATTCACTGTCTTTAAATCTAAATTGCAAAGTGCGGATGTTATGACTTACCTTGCCTGTAATTAAGTTTGATAATAAAAGAGAATAGAATTTATTTATTATGAGTGCATAAAATTAGTTGGACAATTTAAGGTGCTATTCAATGAGTAATGCTCCCATAGCAGGGGTAAACATTAGTCTGTCTGATAATATTAGTTTCTATTAACAACCTAGAAAAGTTATTTTTATACAGCTCTGTTTTTATGTGCTTTTGTGTCTTCTCAATATCTGGGGAGCCATTGCACAGGGCAGGGCAGGCATGTGTAATAGGTGAATAAATGTAGAACAATTTCCAAGAAAAACAGGCTTTTTATCTCTATCGATTGGTGAAGAATTCTCTCCTTTGGATTTTTAAGAACATAACTGTAGAAAATAGGAAGATGAAGCTATAATGCTTCACAGCTCATCACCAGAACAGGGTTAAAGCCATATACTGATAGCTCATTATGGTACTCCACCTTTAGCCTGCACAAGGCAGAATTAGGTGTTTCCTAATGCCCACCTCTGCCAACCATTCCTGGCTTTAGCATCCAGTCTTCATGAACCCTTACTGTAGCTATTGCCCTATTTGTAGCCACTTATTCACCTCCACTCCCCATAGTTTAGATCCCAAGATGGGTCTTTAGTCTGCCTGCATTTAAATCCTGTCCCTGTTCAATCACCCTAAACTTTGTTGCCTGGGGGAATATAGGTGAAAATCCCAGTGTTTGGCTGGCAAAGCAATAAAGCCATTTTCCTTTTTCAAGTCCTGAGCTTGTAGCAGTATCAACGCAAGTCAGAAGTGAGACATTTCAGAACATTGTTGCTCATGATTTACACCAATAGGCTAAAAATAGCAAACTGCCAATGTAATAAGCCTGTGCTGTGTTGATACAGGCAAATAATTGGTTATAACTCAAGTATTGTATAAAGAGTGGGAAGTTTAAGAAAAGACATTGCAAATTTATCCTTGTAAATAGTATCCAATTCAAGTATCACATGAATGTAGTTCTTTATAATGCTTACAGGAAAGAAGATAATTTTCTCATATTTTCCAAAGGATGGGAAACCCTTCTTTTCACCCTTGTCAGTTGTCAGAAGATTATAGGAGGTGCTTTTAGGCAACTACCATTTTGTAAAATATAGGAGGACACAAAACAGTTCCAACACTTTCTCATAGCATCTTCTTGGGTATTGTGTTGAGAGTTGTGTTTAAAGCATTTCTGACTGTCAAAAATTAACATAGAATCATTTAGGTTGGAAAAGACCTTTAAGATCATTGAGTTCAACCATTAACAACATCACCATGCTCTCTTTTTTATATTCTTCTAATCTGCCTCCTCAGTTAGAGGGATGTGTAGAAATCAGGTTGTATGCCTGTCACTTGAAGGTGTAGCGATAATTTTCTGCTAACGGTGATGGGCTGTGCACCCAAACTTGGCAACTTTATCCTGTCTCTGCATAGGATCACCTTGTGCATATGCTTTCACTCTTGTCATGTATCTTTCTGGCTGGTGTAAGAAATGGGTCCACAGTGTCATTCATGACCACCCACGATCATCTGACACCAATTTGCCTCGAGAAGCATACAGAACACTATTTCTATATTGAATATTTAAGTGATAAATCTAATAGCTGCTCTCAAGTCTTACTTAGGCAAAAGTCTGGCTGAAATTCAATATGTTGGTTTTCCAATTCCTCCAACTACCTCTGGGGAGGTAGAAGAGATGTGCCAGTAATGAATAAAAATAATTGTAAAACAAATAATTTTTTCTAAGCTTTGGCAGTATGCTGCATGGGTCAGCCAGAGAGGATCATGCAGGATCCTGTGCAGATGAACCTGAGGCAGTGGAAAGCCAGAAATTCCCCCTCTGCTGAGGCTGTGGGGCTGGCAAAGAGAACCCGTGTCAGCAAAGATGGGAGAGACAGAGACACAATGCTTGTAATGTGTTGTCCTGTGTGTTTTACTGCTCGAAATGTGCTTAAGAGTGAAATCTGGATGACTGTATGACAAAGCTAATAAAAGGGATTCAAGCAATAAACATAACTGGGCACAGTCTTGTAAAACTGGTCTTTCCTGCCTGTAAGCTCCCCATCAGGCTTAACTTTGTAAAACTGACTCTTTCAGGGCAACAGTTCTTGCCATGGCACTTTCCTGCAAAGATCACTGCAATAGTAAAACATGACTATTTCCTGGTCCTTGCAAAAGAATAGTATTGTAAAACAAACAAACAAACAAAAATCCCAGAGAGGGACAATTCTACAGGGCAGAGAGCTGGGAACAGAAAAACCAAGCTTAAGGCATTGTCATGGTGCCTTCTGGGGCCAGGTGTAGAGTGGTAAGTGTTGCAAACTCCCTTCAGCCCTTTAAATGTCTACAGGAATGATTGAAAGCCAGAAAACTCCATTTTTCTGTACAATGATTAGCTTTTCATTTAGGTATATTACAGCACCCATCTTTTGATGGGGAATTTATTTAAAACATCTAAGGTAATATCAACAAACTACTGTAATTAGATTTAATGGCACACTTCCAAGATTAATAGGTGATCTTCCTCACAGGCTACAATTTTAATTTCCAGAATTTCATTTGTCATACAGCTGTACTCAGTTCAGATTCACCAGCTACAGTGTTTACCTCCACTTTTCCTTACTAGTAGTAGAATGTGCTGCCTTTTCCAGGCACAGACAGATGAAAAGATGTATTAGTAACAAATTTTTGTTCATGGCATATAATCACCAGATGACAAGACACTTAATGTTATCTATTTATATATTATACATAGCAACTTCTGTTACACAAAATCACTTTTCAGTCCCATTTTAGCCGATTACCTAATCCTGTAATTGATTCTGTGTGATGAGTCCCTGTTGTCCTGTGGAGACCCACTGACCTTCAGAACAGGAACAGGCCTGAAAACATTCTATTATTTCACTGTTATTTATGTGTAAATTACAAGATAATGTAAGATGAGAACAGATGATTTTATCTTTTTATTTATTTCACTGGGCTCAGAATTTTAAGTGTTTTATGTCTTGGCCAAGAAGAAAAAATACTCCCTATCAGTAAGAATGACCAAAGACATAACTGATGTTTTCTTTAAGGTAAATCAAATACTCCCTTAGAAATTTAACCAATCATACATGTTCTCAAGCAGCTCAGAGCTACAGTAAAGCTCCTTTATACTGTAACTGTCACATCTCAAAACTTGCAAAGGGGTGAGGCAATTGCTCACTGGTTATAAATACCAGCAGATTAGTTTATCTATAGATTTGTATCATGTTATTCATTCCAGAGTCTGTAAAATCTGACGTGAATCAGCTTGACTTCATACACAAACAATCACATCCTACACAAAGGTGAGTCCACAGGTAGCAGCTGATGACATTTTATAATCTTGGAGGTTTTTAGTATTACAAAAAACAAGCAATTAATGTGTGCTTGTACAGACTCACACAGACACATCCACAGACACACACAGACCTTCCTCCTTCACTGTCCCACCAAATATAACTCCATGGATTAAGGCCTTAAATAAGTCTCTAAGAATGTAACTTAGTACAGTCTGAATCTCCCTTGGGCAAGCCTGAGGTAGCTCCTTCGGCTGTCACAGCTGAGCAGCTGTCCAGCCTAACACCGACTCAGGAGCCAAAAACCTGCCTCATTTGGGCGACAGTGAAACAGTTGTAAAGGATCAGACAGACATTATTCGTGGCTGATGTAGGGAGGGTGCTTAGAAAATAGTTAATACCAGTAATTACTAAGAATAGAAAGATAAACAACCTGCTTGTAATTTTGTATCTGCTTGAATTCTGAAATAAAGCCTCTTACCACATGGCATTCCTGTCCAGCAAGAGGGTAGACTCATCCTGGGTTTGAAGAAAGATGATCAAACTATTTACTTTTACCTCGGTGACACACACAGAAAGTTCATAGCCCACACACAAACAGTAATGGCAGGAGTTGCTGCCTTTGGCATATTAACTTGAGTTTCTGTTTAGTGTATGCCCCTTGACATCTCAGTATCTACTTCCTAGCCTAGGATATTTTGTTCTTGAGGCATAGGTGGATACCTTTAATTATATTTTCAACACTTATGGCCTTATTTAACATTACAGTTTGTTTGAAAAAAATTACTTCTATCTTTGGTGTACCTCAGTGTTCCTCCTTGTGTGCTAGCTGTGGGCTGCAAAATCCTTTCTATCGAGTAGCTCTAGCAGAACCATCCATGGAAGGTTTGCTTTTCTCTGTTCTGTGCTTTGCACATTAGTGCAGAAGGAAAATTTCCACTTACAGAAGGTGAGTACACACAATTATTATTCTTTATATACCACATTATAAAAATTAAGAGGCGAAAATAAGTGCACGTTTTTTGACCCTTTGGAGTTACTGCTACTCCTTCCCCCCACCAACATTTGAAATGTCACCATGTCCACTGATCCTGGGACACATCCTACTGTTTTTCTTTGGAGGATGAAAGATGACATATTTTCACCTTTGAGGTGACAGTAGGTGACAATGAGATAGGTGGCCCATTTCATCCCCACATTGTTTCCCTGATCACAGTGTGCCAGCTGCTTGTATGACTCTGCATGTCAGCCCACTAATCTTGAGTGATGCAAAGCTCCACAGAGTCTGGGGAAATACCATTGTCTGTGACAACTCATGCAGGAAACAGTCATGCAAAGGAGCTGTCAGGGAGGAGGCTTGGTCTAGAAGAGGGGGGGTGTATGGGGTCAAAAGTGTAGAAAGCACTTTGGATCCAAGGCAGTATAAATTAGCAATGGCACCTATTCTAGCCCACAAAATCTCCTATTTGCATCGTATACTCAAAAAATTAACATTGCAAAAATATACAAGAAAGCAGCAACCAGTAATAATGAAGTTATTACTAAATACCCTGGATGGTGCTTGACTTGGAAAAACAGGCTCAGGTAGGAATGCCAACACTATTATCTGACGTGGCTCAAAAAAAAGAGTAAGCCATGACATCTCCATTCTTGGCAAATCACAGGGACTGCTGCAGGCACTCTGTTCCCTCTGCTGCTTGGAGTGATGCAGTCATAGCTGCTGTCACTGTTAGCTACTGATCTCCTCTTTTCTGTGTCTTTGTGGGTAAGAGGAGGGCATGAAAAGTGGTTCCCTATTTGGGAAGCAATGGAAGAAACAGTATTTGTGGCTCCAGTCAAAGTTGTCCACCTCCTTTTATAGATTTGACTTTTTTTTTTTAATTACTTGCATGACAAGGTGCCAGGATTTTAGCAGCCGTGTTATAGCAAATAAATGATTTTATAATAAAGTCTCTACTGTCCAGTAGCCAAAGATAACTACAGGTTATTCTCAGCTTTCTTATCAAAAGCTCTTTCAGACTTGGGTATTTTATCTGAGTACTTCAGATGCTGCCTGAATAACTTCCTGTGTTCAGAAGAATCTCAATGATTGTTTATTTTGTGCATATGTACTTTACATGCTGGTGGAAAATGCCTAGCTGGCATTTCTTTCCCTGCCATTATTAGCCATGTATGTGCATTAGGCCAAGAGTGCAGCATTAAACCAGAGAGGAATGGAAAGGTCTCCACCTCCTCATGCAGCCAGACCATACAGAAACACTCTCCATGTGTGGGAGGGGGGACCCATCTGCATGAAGCACAGGCTTACTGGGGCCCCTGCCATCTGGGCAGTCCCCTGCACTGCCCTGGCACTGCCAGGTGAAGAAGGGAGCGGAGTCAGGGGAAGAAAGGAAAGGCAAAGGGGGGAGAAAGCAGAGTTTCCAATGCTCAGCCAGGTCACAGGTGATTTTGAGAACAGGGTCATGGTCAAGCTTGGACTCCCATCACATCCCATTGCCAGGACTCAAGCCCAGAGGAGCTTTGGACATGTCAGAAGAGGGATCTGAGCGAGGAAGTCTCTGCGAGGTGAATCACGTATCACTCCTGCCCATCAGTAATGTCACGGTGCTGATGTCAGGCCGACAATTTAGATTCAAAATCATTCCTAGAAGGATCAGGGGAGCACGTGAGCATGTGTTCCTGGGGTTGCTGGCCATCTGGGCTGCTCTTAAAGCCGTGTGGTTTTACACCCTGCCCACGTTTCAGGTGTCCTGTATCTAGAACGTCACCAGAGAGAACTGCATGTGTTAACTTGTTCTCTGATCTACACCTCTTCATGAACTTTTGACAGAGCCTAAGTCTATGTTTTCCCTAGGATCTTCAAAACCCTTTCAAACAGACCTGATGACAGAAAGCCTGTTGATTTTTGTTGGGACTGCATGAAGATCCCTCTTTTCTCTCAGTTGTCAAAGAAAAAAAATGTGAACTGTAGTTTTCAAATGTCATGCTGGGGAACCAACCCTTAAACACTTCCTCATATATAAAATGTCCTGGCAGGATTACCATATAATATCCATTGCAGCAGTGGAAAATATCAAAGGATCATGATTTAAAATTAAACAAAGCAGTACACTTTCTTGTCTCAAAAGCAATACACTGTTCCTTTTCCTTCTTTTCCCTTCTCATCTGCAAATTGCCATGCAGTTTGGTAAAGTGGGATTAAGTAGCCACAATAAACACACCCATGTGAGGCCAGAAAGTGCAAATGGAAGCAATCGCTTTACTTTTTAGCCCAAACCTTCTGTTACTGTAGCAAATGAGATTTTTTTTGCAGCTGACTCGCAGAAACTGATTTAGACCCTTTCCACTTGCTGCGAGCAAGTGTTCCCACTCCAAAAATAGCCTATTGAAGAAAGAAGTGTCAGTTGCTGTCTTCAACAGGCTGCTTTCTAAACCCATTGTTAGAAGACACCTACTTCAAATGAAACCTGGCATGTCACCACGCCGGTGGGCAAAGTGCCATTCTAGCAGATGGGCAGGGGGTAGGCAGTGCCAGCAATTCAGTCTGTTTATCAACCTGAGTAACAAGGTTGTATTCCCATCTGAGAATGTCAGAGCCTGTAGCTGTGCTCTGCCTTAACCTGTGTCCTTACATGTGTTGCTGCCCAGACACATCTATGGGGTATTTAAAACGTTTCTATTTGATTTTGAGCCCAAAGTGCTCTGTCTGACCAGGCACTAGGTTTAAGTTTGGGATGGGTGAGCCCGGCCTGCCATGGTCTGCAATGAAGGTGTGGGCAGGACCACATGAGCAGTGCTTGTCTTTCAGTGCCTTTATCCCCACTGTGGCATTTAGCAGAAAATATGTGGGAAAACACTTCAGGGTGCTGTAGTCATGGCAAAACAGAAACACCTCAACAGCTGTGGAAATGGTGAGAAACTGCAATGTAGGTATCTCTGACTGGAGCTGTAGGAGATCAGTAAGGGGTTAATCTCAGTGCTCAGGTCCCCCTACATTTAGTGTGAACATGTGCCCAAGTACCAGGTGGTAAGAGCAGTCCTGCTCTCATTTTGTACTAGTCTCACAAATCCCCACACTCTCACTCGCTCACAAGAGCATCAGGCCTTGATGAACTGGGATTCATATGCCTCAGCCTCGTGAGACTAATGTGACAATGAAGTCTCCACCTTTTGATGTGTCTTGTGCAAAAAAAGTGTTGACTTTCTAGTGAAATGCCAGCCTGTGTGTGGAGGCTTTATCTAGGTTCTTCTGTAGCACCTATTTTTATTAATTGTGTTACAAAGTCTCAAATTAATGCATGTAAACTCTATCTGCATATTTTCAAAATCCTGTCTTATATATCCCATGAAACTATTAGTTTAGTTATCACTAGGTATTAAAATTTAAAAGGGTCACTAAATGCATACTGCTAGAAGGGAACAACATTAGTTACACATTACCAGAACAAAACTAAATTAAGAAACAGCTCATTTCCTTTGTACCATCAATATTTTACTCAGCCATAGCCTGGATGCTTGTACTCACAAAAAGGAATTAATCATTCATGTGCTAATGTACATCCATTATTTTTAAATCATCACTTAAGTAATCATTTTTGTGTGTGCTCAGATGTGTGATGCCTGCTTATGAAAGTGCAGGAAAGATCAATACAAATTAAATAAAATTTAAAAGGTGGATATCTGTGAAACAGATGCAAAAGAGTCCTCCATGCAGTAAAATTGTAATCAAATTTCTGTAAAACTCTGTTAGTGAGTCATAATTTGAAAAAGATACCAGTCTAATGCAAAACTTATTTATATGCCATGCTACCCTCTTCATTTTGGTGCGAGCATACACAATGAAGTTCATCACAGATTTTGTCTTAAAACATGCATAAAACTGAAACAACAAAATCTTTATTGCCATTTAATTGGGTACTGCCATTTCCCAACAGTTTATTTACCGAGAACTGCAATGCTCACACCATAACATCATCTGTGTCTGCACATCTGGGAGGTTCCCAAAACCCTTCACGAAGTGAAGTGCAGGAAGCCCCGTGGAAACTTCCCCCTGTGTTGAGTGCAGGGCTCCCAGCTTGTGCTGCAGGTCACACACCAAGTGTGGGAAACAAAGCACTGTGTGTGGCTCAGCAAAAACAACATTCTCCTCTCCTGCAAAGTGTCACACAGCCTTTAACATCCACCCAGTACAGCTCACAATAATCAAAGTCTCATTTCCCCGGCTCCCTGGAATGGACTAACTGTATCTCCTGGGCTGGATTTGCTGCTGCCTTGGGCTTGTCATTTACACCCATGGAAAGTGCTTCCAAATCAAGAGCCCTGCTTTGCTCAGATATAAATTACAGCCACTTTACTCAGCCATAAATGTCTATCTAAGGTGCAAAGTAGGGAAGAACAGCAGTTAGTGTTGGCTGCATATAAGAAGACTTAAGATGGTCCTACTAGATTGGAGCCCACAGTCCCACAGAAATTAAATCAACTTCTGCTGAAAGTGTGATTGCTTCTTTTGGACTACCCATATCAGTGAAAGAATATGGCAAAGCTTTTAGATCCCTGCAAGGACAGTGAATTTCAAGCATAGTACTTGAAGTAGAATTTGGTGTTGCAGTGCTGTAGGGGTTTTTTTCTATTGATTCAGTAATTTTTATGGTGATGTATTTTGATGACAATTTCTCTGTGTTTATGAGGCAATAACAAAATCTGAAAAATAAATTCCAAGGCCAAGTTGTCTATTAATATATGGTATGGCTTCCTGTAAATTAACAGAGATGAACCAGAACAATGCTCAGCAGAAAGCAAGAGGGCGTGTACCTTGACTTCAAGATGGGAGGACTTGAGTTCCTTTTTCAGCTAAAACCTGACATTCTCAGTCTGTGAAATGGAGAAAATGATCCAGCAGGCAATATTTTTGTTCTGCAGAAACTTCTGAATCTTAGTAGTGGGTTGCCAGTTACCTCTACACCAAAAGCCATGCTTTTGGATATTTAATTTTGAATAAAGGACTTCTTTTTTTCTTCCTCTCTTCCCCTTTTTATTAGATCTAGATATTTTCCAGATGAAATTTTTGTGAAAACCAGTGCATCTCTGTGAACTGTTTCTCCCTCATCAAGACATCATATTTCCAGCCATCTCATCTGCAAATGTCAACGAGTATATGGCAAAAAAGGAAGTACAAAAGCATAATTAGTTCACTGATAGTGGATAATAGAGCAGCATGAACTGACCATGATTCAGAGATGTATTGTGAATGGCTATATTTTAGCCTGCAAGGAACTGAGAGTTTAACTTTTCTTTTGGAGAAGTCCCAGGTGAAGCTGGGTTGGGCCACAGCTTGGGGGCTCCCTGAGGAGCACGCAGGAGTTCAGTACATGCTGCGTAGGCACCAAACCAAGCACACAATTTACATCCCCTGGCAGAGCAAAGCAACCAGTTACTACAGTCCAATACACAGCTATGAATCCATAACCTTGCAGAATTGGATTGGATCCGTTTATGTAATTTCAACCTAATTAAGTGACAATGTGTGGTCACGAGCAGTGTATAAGGCAAAAAACAGTTGCCAGATGAAGTGCCCACCAGGTCTGGAGGCCACTGTCAGTTAACCGTGCAGGACAAGCACTTTTGATACCCAAACAGTTGAATAAATATGGATTTTTTCCCCCGCTTTTATCAAATTCAGCAGCTGATAAGGCTGACAGATGGAGGAAGGGGAATGAGAAGGCAATGAGCTTCTCAGGCTCAGTGTGTGCCACTTGGGTGGGTAGAGGAAGGGCCCTTTCCTAAAGGAGATATATTTGAGTTACTGGAGGTGACACAGGTCCTTTGCATGAGCTGCCTGCATGAAGTTACCCGACTGCTTAAGATTGAAGTTGCTGATAAGAATGTAGAGTTTGACCTATAATAATTTCTTTTTTTTGGTGCCTAAAGGACTAAGTGAGTCTTTTCCCCAGGTCAGAAGCTGCAAGTGAGCTGGGAATCACTTAAGAGAGATTCAGCTGTGTCTGTGGACCTTTACCACTCTCTATGCATAGAATCCTTGCAGAGAAATCAGAATGGGAGCTTGCACAGATGCAGAGAATTGCCCCAAACCTATGTGTGTGCATCCACCATCTCCAAACACACATGTGCCTTTTTTTGCCTTTGCTTAAATTTAGCAAGTGTAAGTGTCCTGAAATGCACTTCATATGATGTGAAGGATAAAAATGTCTCTGTCTTGCTTGTGCCAGTTTATTGCTAATGCAGGCAGGTGATTCATCAATGGATGAAATGAGATTTTCAAGTTGTTTTAAAATGATGAGGTAGTTTTCAGAGCTCACGCAGTTTGTTACTAGATACACGATTTATTAATATATTTGTCAAATAATGTATTTGACAAGTTTTAAAAACATTTCTAGCTAATTGCTTTTATAGCTCATCAATCTTAGGAAGGGAATAGCAAGATAAGATTGTATTTTACAATTCGTATTTTTCTAGTCTCTCTCTTGTCATAGCCCCGTGAAAGGGATGGCAATGTAAACACTGGATCCATGTCTCCCCATGATTTTTCTTTGGTTTACTGTTGATTTTCTTTTGAGCTGGACTCAACCTTGCAAGTGAAACCAGATAAGGAGACTGGCCAGTTTCAAACTTCAGTTTACAGTTTCATAATTGATTAGTGTACTGTGATTGCTTTCAGCACCGTGGGACTTTTTAACAGCACTTTGCCTGATTTTTGTTTTGATTTCACTCTAAACCATACCTGTGTTTCCATCTATTCCTTACTGGGTCCCATTCAGAAATATCATTTTCAGGATTACATTTCCTATTAAAAGCTTGATTGAAAGATGGATTCAGGGCTCAGACACATGCTCACTTAACAAAGCAGATGCAGCGATTTCCTCAAGCTGTTTGTTACCACCTGCTTGTCAGGCACTGTATCCCACCAAGGAGTGGATGGAGTGTTTGGTGGCTGCTTCAGTGCAAAGTCCTGTGGCTCAGTTATATTCCCTGGACATGTTCCCTTCCATCTGCAGATGTCTAAGCGTCAAACAGGCACTTAAGGCCCACTGATAGAGACTGGAATTATTAATGATCTGAGCAGTTTTCCTGATTGAGACCCGAGTTTCCAGTCCTGTGACAAGATACACCAGAAGACTTCCAAACCTGTCCTGGGCAGCCACTGGGCTCTGCTTAGGCACAGGAGTCTGCCAGAACCAGTGCAGGACCAGGGGCTCAGGCTGAGCACACACATCTCCTCCCACGTGTTGATGCTCATTTCCAGGCCCAGCTGCTTTTTACAGCCCCTCTGCCAACCACTGCTGCCCCATAACTCTGCAGAATAGATCATGTGCCTCTTCCCTCTGCTCTCTGGGCAAAATCAGGCAGACAGCTTAACCACCTGCTTTAACTATTTAAACCTAATGTAGTTTTAAAGCCATAAAAGCCTAACAGAAAAGCAGGGAGAAGTCTTGGAGACCATTCTGCTGAATAAGTGTGGGGAAATTTCTGATACTGGACTGGTAACTGGGAAAAGTAAAGCAGTGATGCCTCAAACCACAGTAATGGTTTGTTAACTAATATTGTGGGTTTACAACCACTTCTCTGGGACTACTGTGGTGGGGAGGAGAGAGATGGGTTACAGAGATGTAAATCTCTGCAAGATCAGCATGTACACACCCTTCACAAACCTGCTCATGCAGCTTGCACATAAGCCTACAAGGAGTTGCTGATTCAGGTTTTTCTTAATAACAAAAATATATTTTTTGGAACTTAAGCTTTGGAACTTAATGCAGTCTGCTAATCTATCTTTTATTAAAAAATAAAGCAGAACAACGTAGAAGAAATAGCACCAGCCAGTGCTGGGAAGGCAGACTATTATATCGAGAGCGAGAGCATGTGCATCTACACTGAATAGACTTCATTTCTGAGGCGTGCCTTACTCAGACCCAGCCCTGCAAATGTACTCCACCAGGCTTACTGGCATGGGACAAAAACACTGTCTGATCCAGTCCCTACAGATCAGATCCACTCATCTGCAAGAGCTGTTTCCCTACCACTCTTTCTTAGTATTGAAAAGCCTTTGCTAGGTCAAAAAATTCAACAGTCAGTTTTATTTCATTTGGGACATGGTATGGGGTTTTTTTTGTTTTATATATATTTTAAAGTTATCTTTGTCTTCAGCAGAGGGTGATAAGTTGTGGTATTGTCACCCTAACAGTTCAGAAACAGCTACAACAAGCAGGGTGAGCAGAGGCACTTCAGAAGCTAATG
This sequence comes from Pseudopipra pipra, assembly GCF_036250125.1. Taxonomy (NCBI): domain Eukaryota; kingdom Metazoa; phylum Chordata; class Aves; order Passeriformes; family Pipridae; genus Pseudopipra; species Pseudopipra pipra. Next base: position 10,131,999 of record NC_087560.1, on the reverse strand, counting down.
AGAGTGGAGAGATCTGCATATTCAGAGCAGGAGCTGCACATACAAACTGAGCAACTGCCACCAATGGACGAGCTGATTACTGTTTATTTGGAGGGGAGAGAAATGAGTTCTAACTGGCTGTTCACTTTTGTTATCGTGAAATGCATATTTGGCTACAGCAAATGACTTCAAATCAGAAAAGTGACATTTTTGTGCTGGCTGTTTATAAACAGGATGTAGTTAGTGTAAGGCACCCACTTCACATTTTCAAGGCCAGACTCAAATGTATCACACTTTATCCTTAGTTTTTTCATATTTGCTATACCCAAGGCCTTGCAGTTTTATAGGGACCTAAGAAAATAACTTGACAGATCAGTTGGCACTTAATATTGTATGACAGTTCATTGTTTTAAAGAGAGTTTGTATTTGGACTTGAAACTTTAATCACAGCATTACAGGCCCAGTCCTGTTTTTGATAGTCGATGTCATGAGCTTTGGTAAGTGCACAACTGAACTCAGTAGAACTGAAAACTGCTTAGCTGAGATGAGGGTCAGAACTTCAGGCCCCTTGCTGACTGTTTGACTCCAATGGGGTGGCAGCTGGAAATGGGCAAGGAGAGGAGTAGGAATAAGATAGTGGGGCAGCATCACAGGTACAGCTTTCTAGAAAGACAGATGCAGCTTTAATCCACAATTCGCCCATCAGATATCTTCCTAACACTCATGATAAAGTTGGTGGGAGCGGTTTGAGGAAATCACAGAGAAAAACTACCTTTTATGTAAATGTGTAACAGTAATTCTTGCTTCTTACAAGAAAAACATTGTGGAGACAAGAGGCAGCTTTCTGAGGGAAAAAAAAAAGGAAGGGATGTGGGACTACAGTACTGAAATCTGTAAGCAGTTGCTAGAAATTGTGCTCCAGACTGGTATACATAGAGTTAGCTTTTGACTCCAGTAATAACTAAAGCAACTTATCTTCTGCCAGCAAAACACATTCCTTTCCAACAGAAAATTGCAGTGAGTGGGCCATCATCTTCATCATTCTTCAGCTTCCCCTCTGTGGACAACATTGAAAAGGCCAACTGTTCTTGGTTGTTTTGTTGTTTTTTTTTTTCTTCCCTGTACCTGTCAGTGACAGTACCAATAAGTTTTGAAACAAAAGGACAATTTGCTACTTTAGAATTAGCACCATGACTACTCTTTGTATGGAAATAAGGTTACTCTGCTATAATGAAATTGCTGAGCTGAAGGCACAGTTTGAAGTTCATGACCCATTGAAATGATGATTTATGGAACTTTTTTGCAAATTACCTGTGTTAACATTGAATGTAATATATTTCTATCAATAAAAAGGGAGTTTTCTTTGCAAGATTCTTCTCATTTGTTGTAGATAATTTTGTTCCTTCAATACTTTCCCATAGGAGGGTTTCAATTTTACAATCCACTAGAAACCTCGGAAGGTTCTGCTTTCAGATAAATGCTTGGCAGTGTCCAGGCTCAGTCCACTTGGATGGATGTTACAGTGGAAAGCCTTTCTTCTGTACTACCACCAATTTACATATGGTCTCAGCTCTGGAAAGACGGGTCATGTTGCCAAGATCTGCACCAAGATGTGACAGAGAAAGAGGTAAGAAGAAAAACTGCAAGACTTCCCTTGTCTTCTTGTCTGTGCTCAATGTTAAACTTGTTTCATGAGAAGACAAGAAAAATCAGTGTGGGATCAAAGTATTAGAGGGAGATAATGGTGAATCAAGGAGCATTTTGCTTATGTGGGATTATAATATGAAAGGCAAAATTAAGCACGTGGAAACAAAAAACACTGGGGAATGGGAACAGTGTGATGTGGAATTCCCTCTGTGTCATCTCCACTGAATTTCATTCACTGGAAGTGGTCAATATATAGCAAATATTTGAGAGATCAATGCCAGAGCAGTATTTTGTATATTCTGTGGATGGAAGTGTACTGGGAATCTGGTCAGCAGTGTAATTGTTTATATTCATTATAAACAATCTGTGTTATTTGGCAACAAACCCTGCCTTTCTGAGTTGACTCTCACTGCTGCTGAGATAGTTTCATCAGCTGGTTGTAATTTTACTTCAGGGGCATGCAAAAATACACTGTATTTCTTCCAAATTATCTGTGGGAAAAATATGAAGAATACACTAAAGGCCCCTTACTCTTGTGGGACCTCTTTTGGCCCTCTTTCAATAGTCTTTAAGGGCTATAAGAGGATATAGAATAGGTTTAGTTTGCATGTGTCTTGTAGCACTGTTATGTACATCTGCATATTTCCTGGTTTTAATGCCCAACTATGTTCTTCTTGAACAGTGACAGCAGATAAAATAAAGAAAATTGCTATTGAAGGTAAAATGGGGCATGGAATGGGGGGAAAAGATCTTATTGTGAAAAAGTTAAACCCTTATTTAGCTTAAACGATGAAGCAAATAATATAGAAATGATTTTCTGAGCCTTCCACACAAGGCTGAGTTTATTGCAGATGTGTAAGTATGGTTTTTGCAAGATGAGACCTTGTGTTTTTCCAGGATACCCTGCACCTTAAGCACTTCCTTGTGCTTCTTATAACTATGTACTTGTGCTGCTGCCTAAAACTATATATTTGCCTTTTTTTTTTTTTTTTTTTTTTTTTGTCTTGTCTCCTAAAAATGTAAAGAGAAGGCCTGACAGTAACTTCATGGTTGGGATCTTCCACCTCATAATCTGAAGACTGCTCAGAATGGGTCAAAGCAAGGACTCAAGACTTGAACTTTTACATCCCACATATCTGTTTTGACTACTAGGAGACAGTCACTTGAAAGGAGATTTTTTCTGTCACTTCTGAGTTGTTCCAATTTGTAGGAATAATTAAATATTATTAAATTTAATGAGAGATGGATTATACAATCCAACAAGTTTGAGCATTCACCTTTGATGTCACTGATGCAGGTTTGAGCCTCTGCTCTAGTGGCTCATCAGAGCAAACAGACACAGCTGAATTGCTGGATGGGGATTGCTTTTGCTTGACTGACATCTTCTCGAGGTATAAAAAGAAACCCTATACCAAACTGTTTGTTGAAAGAGGGCTGACCAGCTCTGAGTGAGCCCTACCACATCCCTGCTACTTCTCTGACCACAGACCTGGTCATACTTAAGCAGAAATATTACAAGAGCATGTCCCAGCCACGTGTTTTCGAAGAGCATTTCATCAGCATGAATGGTTTTAGTTCCTCTCCCATGCTGGCAGCCTCCACTGCGGGGGAATGTGTTTGTGCTCACACCTGTGCCTGGAGATCACAACTGCACGAGAACATGAAAGAACTTTTCCACGTATATTAGGTGCTTTTAAAAAATTCCTGTAATCTTCTGTTTTCCCTTCTTTCTCCTCTTGTCTGTTTTTGCTAAGCCTATGCTTGTCATGCCTGTAGGCTTCAAAGGGAGGAAGACTCTTATTCTGAAAGTAGCTGTTTCTACCAGAGGAGCGTATTCACTTTGGCTGTGATCTTCCTCCAGGAAGGTGAGGCTCTGCTCTCAGCTTACACCCAGGCTATCCCAGCTCCACTGAGTTGACCCAAGGACAGAAGTTAGCTCTGTGGTGCTAGAGGCTGAGCTTTAGCTCTCCCTTAGGAAGTCTGACTCTCTCCCCATCTCTCCTGCTTTTGGAAAGTGCAGCAGGAGCTTCTCTAAATTTTGACCGGGCGATTTCATTTGTTCAGTACTTAAAGAGCAGGATTTATTTACTGAGGATTTAAATTTCTCTCAAGTAGGGAGAAACCAAATAGCACTGCTCTTTAAGCATGCCTCCACATTTAGAAAGCATTGGGTTACACTTTCCATTTGAAGCTTTTCTTCTCAAAAAATAATGCAGACACCCCTCCTGAGACTTTCCTGGCACTGCCCCCCCAGTAACCCAATCCACCCCCGTGGAAGAGCAGAGCTCGCTGCTCGCCAGGTGTGCAGGCAAGTTTGTCACATAAAAGACTTAAGGCATAACTGTCGGCAACATGAGCTCTGAAAAGGCATTGAAAGAGGGCTTTATATATATTTAAGTATAAGGTATGTGCTGTTTTGCTAATCGGATTCAGTATCTATATTTTACTGCAAATGCACCTTTTTCTCCATAAGCTATGAACGAGAAATTAATTTGACTGACTTTTTGGATGGCCTTTGATTAGAGATGGATCCCTTCCCACAGGCATCCTCTGACATCTTTGCTTTACTTGAGTGCTATCAAAACTAGTAGGAGGAAACCACCATTTCTATTTGAATGAATTCTCCTGTTATTATGGTGTCAGGCACTCAGCATTGTCTGACCCTGCAATCTAGAGGCCCAAAGTCTCTGCAGTCCTGGGAAATACTTCTGAAAAATAGTGATAACTAAGATAATAATAATTCTCAGCACTCCTGTAAAGCTTTTAATCCACTGATCTCAACCAGATACCAGCACTTACTACTAGAGGAAAGCTAAATATGTGCCATGAGGGATCCTATCATTTGAAGGAGGAAGCTTGCAGAACACTGTGCACTGGGCTGTTAGAAAGGACAATGGTCAATTGTTTTGGGTAACATACTGATCTCACTACACTTAATGGCAAAATGACTTCAGTGGAGCCATAAACACAAAAAAGTGTTGGGAAAAATAGTGTCACAGTCTCTGTATTCAAAATATGCCTTTTGTAAAAAAGCACTGCACACTGTAATATAGATGTTTGCTATCTGTTGCTTATCTTGCATGTCACACTTATTTTTGACAATTTATCTTCTTTGTCTATCTAATTTCTATCAAATTTGAATATGCACAGATACAACTTAATAAAGAAAGTGAAATATTGCCAAAATGCTCTGCTAATATTGTCATTATTTCAAATTGATTTACTTGTACATCAGATTTTTTGTTTCCCTTTCACAGAAATTCAAGGAACCTATTTTTTTTTGGCACCTGCATTCATGGCAAATAGCCTTCAAAGTGTCATTGAAGAGATTTTGGTGAAGAAAAAATTTACATTTGCATGTGTAGACACTGATGTTTGCTCTCAAGAAGTAGGCAAACATATCCAACTGGGAGGGAGTCAGCTAATCATGTACCTATATGACAAACTGTAGCTAATCAATGCAAGAGAAATTACAATCAATCCAAACTGCTAAGAATTGGAAAAATATCCTATTTTTGTAATAGGTTTGAATAAGAAACACTTCTGAAGCAGCTGTGATTTGCTTACAGATTTTCTACAAAAGGAAGGGAAAAGCAGATTTCCCTGATAAATGATTTATTGTTAATTATTCACTGAGTCCCATTCTCCCACCTACTTTAATGAACTCTAATATAGTGAATCTTAGCACCCAATATAATGAAAGCAAAATTTCACCCTTAGTGCAGTGTGAATGGCACAATTGCTTTATTCTTTTATTCACAAAGTGTCAGTCATTCATTTCAGCTCTGGATCATTCAACAGAACTAAGATGTGCAGTGAATGTGATTCCAGTCATGTCATCCTGTTAGTGCAAAGTGCTTCTCAATAGCACTTGACAGCACACTGCTGGATTGGCTCAGTGCATTAAAACAAACCAAATTATTCTGGTTTTATGTACATATCAGTACTTGTTGACATACTAGTAAATTGTTTTAATAGCCTGTACTTATGAAGGTGTATATCTTTGTAGTTAAATTCCAATACATTGTAAAGAATGCTTTACATAGAAAATATTACTCTCTCAGGAAAACTGTAATCACGGAGTTTAGACTCAAAAAATACAGTCATGCTAACTGCTTTATCTGATCTTTGAAAAGCCATCATAAGGTAGATCTGTGTGATTGAATCAGAAGTGAGTGGCCCGACACATGGCTTTGGAGCAAGGGGAATAAAATGTGCTGCAGTTACAGCCCAATTAAATGGTATTCTGCTTAGCTATTTGTGGCCACAACTGCAGCCTTGAGGAAAACCAAACCAAGACTTTTTTTACATAATCCTGAAAAATAATTTCCTTTAAGTAGTTTTTAGACCAGGTTTATATTTTATGTCAAACAAAGGAGATGATGAATACTTCCTTCAGTTAATACCACCTCATCTGAAAGGTGTGCATTGGCCTAGCAAAGCAATAAATAAATCCACAGTGATGAATACTGACACTCTTTACTCCTTATTCCTGCCTCTGCTATCAGCTCCAAGCTGCCATGCCAACTCAGACATACAGAAAATATTCTTATGATGTGTCTTGTTTGTGAAGACTGACCAGTTCCCTCTAATTCGTGGTGGTCCTTAGGGAGGACATAATTCACCTCACTAACCTTTATGGACTTTAGTGCACAGATGACTTGCTGATGTTTTTAATTGGTTCAACTGCACGAGCGGTTGAATGGTTTGATGTGGTTTGTTACACTTGCTGCTTTTGTATGAAATATCTAAACACTCAGGAAATCTTATTGTAATGCACATTCAACCTCTCATCTACCCGTGCAGCTGTAATGGCTTGTGGTTTTCAAAATTTGATCAGAGGGGTCTTCCAGTAACTAGATGAATTAAGATTCATTGACTGAGTGCAGATCCTGGGGGGCAGCACACATTGGTGATGCCAGACAGAAACTTTGTTTGGCACTAGTGTATCTTGCTGATGCACCTATTCTTTGCCTGATTGCATTCACATCCACCTCTCTGTAGGACTTGGTGTCATCTCTCAAAAATAGCTGAACCTTTGCCACTTAAGCATGTCATCTGACTCCTTTCAGAGCAGAGGCAATTTCTAAAAAGCCCTGGAAAACTGGTGTCTTCAATTTGAATGTATTCAGCATTAGAAATATATGACCTACATCTACTCTGGGAGAGAAAGGAGGGGATAGGGTGATGGGGCATTCCAAGAGTGGGAGTGGGTCATTTAGGGGTCCCTTTTTTTTAATATTGCATAGTTTTTAGCAGGAGAACCACAGTCACGCTACAGACCTGCCTCCAAGGGAGACAGATCTGAAAATCTTACAGGAAGGACCTGCATGGTGAAGCAATTCTCAAAATTACTAATTTTAGCTGCTAGTCCATTGGTGTGTTTTATTCTACAGCACTGGTTGGGAGTTGCTGTATGATCAGGGAAGAGCTATTGAGCTACAGACAGTTTGTATTTTACAAGCACTGATCAAATATGGTTTAAATAGGCAATGCAGATTTCTAAATGGCATGGCTGTCCACTTTGCTCTTCTCACCTGCATGTTTATCTCCTTAGCAAATCTTGTGACAAACAGGAGAATTCTTGGTAAATGCATGCTTTTGGTTGATTCCATCTGAACACTGAAGTTTTTCTGTTCTATGAGAATGTATAGAGAGAATATAAAATCATAGAACAGTATGAGTATTTGTATTATTATTAAAAATAAAACAATAATACAAATACTCTGGAACTGCCAGTACACTGAAATCTGGAGATTTGAGGTGGTTTGCAAAACATCCACAAATGAAACCTGATAGTGTGGTTAGAGTCCCTCACGTGATGGGCTCTCTCCTTCAGACCTTATGGATGCTTTCTAAAATATCCTCAGACTGCTAAGGGTACCTCTGCAAAGTGCAACACTTCACTTTCTACACAGAAACTATTCATTGGCTTGTAAAGTGCAGGCAGGCTGCAAAGTTGCATTACATCCATCAACAGCACAAAGGGAAAATGGGATTTGTTTACATTATCACTGACTAAACAATACTACTATATATAATACTACTATCTGTAAATAGTTCTATCATCAATGCTATCAATACCAATATCTATCAATACTAACAATACCACTATCTACCTAAAAAGAATACTATTAATAATATCTAAGATAATCCTTCCTGGACTAGGGAAAGGGTAGATGGTACAGAGTTCTTTAAACAGAATGCAGAAATCAAAAGCCCTTTTGCTCACATTTTTCACAATAGGAATTAGATAGACAAGTAATCAGATAGTGGTAGAGGTGAAATGAACTGCAAGAAAAAAGTCAGACCATACACAGCTTCTCTCATACTAAAAGCATAGATTATTAGGCAGTTCTTGCATGTGTGAGATAAAGTGGGTACATGGGCCAATGGAAATACTGTATTTGCATTAATATATTACACTTGCTATAGAACAGTTGTGGCAGGAATATTATTACCTTTTTTTCCCTTTACAGTAAGTGTTACACTTTATAACACTTGTTCTTTGAAGAATACCTAACTGATTTAGCTTTGTCCTATTTCTGTTTAGCAAAGGTTGGAACTCGTTCCCACTGAAATCAGTGCATTTTAATTTTGACTGCAGCAGTACCAGGGTGCAGTCCCAGCACATAAGAATATATTTATCCAGTTTTTGCAGTTCAATAAATACTATTGATCTCCTCTGCATAAAGCATGTGGCCAGCTAAGGGGTGCTCATCTCCATTTGAAATGAGCATGTTCTATTGGCTAAACTGTTTAAAGGGTAATATATCAAATATGTCAATAGTATATTTAGCAATACTAGAGATTTTACAAATTTCTCAAAAATTTTTTTAAAAAGCACACATATACTGTAACAGCAGCAATCCCAACATCCACTGCTGCATACCAAGCTGCTCCCACTTGAATAAAGTGGTAGGAGGGGGGAGACTGAGGGAAAAGGGACTAACAGGGTTTGGCACAGGGGGAATCGAACATCCTCAGGATGCTTCTGGTCTGTTCACTTAGACATGGATCTACTTCCACTTCTGTTTCTGGAGGTAATGGCTTATTTTGATCAGCCAGCTAAGCTTCTTCAACAGTCAACTCTCACCTTTAACCTTCCAACTCTGCACATTTTGCATTGCAAGGATTTGCTTTGGCTGAAAGGAAGGAGGGAGGCATTGTCCCAGCAGCTGCACTGGCAGCCTGGGGCATCTCTTGCAGGCAGGCTGGAACGAAATGCTGGAGGCAGTAGAGAATGTGTGCCCAGAACTGTGACTTTTTAAAAATTAGGATGAAAAAACCCTAAATAAATGCAAAAAAAAAAAAAAATTCCTTCTCCATATTTTCATATAAAAATCCACTCAATATATCATTAAAGTAAATAGCTTCAATAATCATTGACTCAGGCAGTCTTTATATCCAGGACTGAATTACAATCCACTATTAAAAATTTCTGGAGTGGAACCAACCCCAAACCTCTGACCTACTGCTAATAACACAGCATCAGCCTGCCTGAAAATATTATTCCATCCTCCTGCCACACACAAATCATACAACAGAGAAGCTGTTCTCATGAAAACAAAGCCTAGGAGCAACTTGCTTCTTGCATCCACTTCTATTGTTTGTCTTTAGTGTTGGGTTATTTTGTTTGCTTTAATGTTCACTGAAGCTGTTACAAATTATTTGGGTGTTTAACTTCTCTTGGTTCCCAAGTGATGTTAGGAGAAATTAGTCACTCTTCTCATGAGTGATGAAGACAAATGATGTGACTCATCTCACCTAACTTCAGCCATAGGCATTTGGGCTGATACATCCAGTTGAAGAAATTTTACAGACATACACATCCCAGTCTTTCTGGTAGAAGAGATGAGATGCCCTCAGCACATACCACTGGTTGCTACTTTCCCTCTCCTGGAGGTAATTGCTCCCTTAGGTCAGGCTGCTCAGCTACATTTAGGAGAACCCCCAAATTTATTCCTATCAAAGTGAGACAGGTTAGCTTGAAAAGTTTCACTTAAGAAGGTATCAGCCTCTTTCTGCTGCAGACAGCAGAATGCTACAGAAACCAAGATACTACAGGAGACTGAAAAATTACAGATCATATTGAAATATGGCATTCCTCTTCTTGTTAAATTAGGTACAAAACCTCACAGATGATTTTAATTTCCTTAACATCAGTGTGAACTGAAGAAAGCTGTCTTATCTTTGTGATCAGCACAAATGCTGGTTTTCCTCTTTTTTCTTAATTTTTCTAATTAGTGTATTTTACAATCCGTTAATTCTAACTTGTGAGTTTTTTGTACTGTAACTCCACAAAATCAGCAATAGTTACTTTCTGTTGCATTTGCTACAGAATGCTGGATGGTGAATTTAATGAAGAGGAAAAAAAATAAAATGTTCTTTCTCACTTATTCCAGCTCAAGCCCTTCCCAGGCAGGAAATGGAGATCCAGGCACTTTTTGTGGACAGCTTTAATTGCATGCCAAGAACAATGTGATCAGTCTGTGCTGCATGCATTGTTCCTATGAAAATTTGTAACATCCACTGTTGCAACAATGTAGGGCTTATTTATAAACAATTATCAATTATCACAAATACTTAGATAACAGTTTCATAAATCAAAATGGAGTGTGTTTATGTGGTTCTGCTGTTTTCAACAGCCTTAATAGCTTTTCTGAGAGATGCTGTGGGGACACACATCACCAACAGACTCCAAGCACAAAAATGACAAAATGCCTCCCAATTCAGCTGTGACCAGAAGAATGGGATGTTTCTGGGAGATCTTCATCCATGGCCAGATGTTTTCGCCCCCATTACTGAGAAGCTTAGCAGCTTTCAGATGGCCTCTGCAAATCCCTAGGTCGCTCTCAGACTATTGGAGGATGACTTTAATTTGCATGTTAAAAGACAGGCAAGCTTGCTTTAGAGGCTGCACTTCTGCAGTCCCTCACAGTTTGCCCCATAGATAAGACCTTCCCTGCAGATGGCACGATAGAAGTGGGAATTTCTTCTCTACAACCACCTCTCTTTGTTCACCATATAATCTTCTAAGTGTCCAGTATTTGTCTTGGCAAGTGTTAATGTACTAAACAGACATATACATACATAGGTAAGTGAATATATATAAATATATATGAATGCATGTATAAATTGATGGGGAAATTTTTTTCATTCAGTTGCTGATCAGGCCTCCAGGGGAGCCTGGCCTCAGAACCTTTTCTCCTCAGTGAGCAGGAGAGTGTCTCAGGGCTATAAACATGCATGGTATGACTGCATAAAATTAGCTCAAGGGCCTGCATATTGCACCTAGGAGTTGCACAAGCACCTGAATGTGTTTTACTTTAGCAGCCAAAAAGCAGAAAAAACAACTAAAGAGAGTAGTGGGCAGGACCCCAGGCAAACCAGCATCCCCCCAGAGAAGGGGTCTCCCCAGACAGGCAAAGGCCGAGTCAGTCACAGTTGAACACAACATATTCATCTAACTGGATTCATCTCCTAATAGGACATTTACATTAATTTAACAGTTTTAAAAGCATTTGTGAAATATGGTTATTGACAACAGGAAAAAATAGAACCTACTCTGTATGCCTTGTACCCACCTAAATTAGCAACTAATGAAAACAAATTGTATTTAAAGGATTTTAATATTAATTAAGTTAATGATGACATATTCCAAGTAGTACACTTAGAATCAGTCTGTAATAGCAAGCTAACAGATGTTGGCATTTTTATTATTAATTATACATTTCATTATCATACGATGATTGTCAAACATCATTTGACAGCAAAAAAGTATAAATGATTCACACGTTTTATATTGTGAAGATGATACTGTGCTTGATTTTATAATATGCTGACTTTAATATGCCAGAAACAAAATACTCTTTGTTTTAGCAGCCTGGAATACAGACAGCTTCTGCACAACACCAAAGACTGACTAATCTAATATGGGTTGAAGCTCTCAAAAAGAAACAAAACGAAACAGCTGTCACATTTGAAGGTGAAGCATGTATTTTAAGATTACCTCAAGTAGCAACAGAAGGTAAAAAATATCAATGTATATATTTAACAAGTATAGTTTGCCTCTGTCATTCATATGGTTATGAAACAAATATGTTGGGAAATAATGGTGCTAACAAGTTGCCATTCAATCATGATAAAATTGGGAACAATTTATGCAATATTTGCATTTTCCTTAGAATTTGTTTAAAATTCATAAAGTTTCACCTTAAAAATGAAGCATTGGAATTATCTTATTGATTTCAAATCACATTATATGTATCCTTCAGAATGCAGTTTCAGCAAAGCCTGCTGTAGATACAGTAAATATCTCCAAAAGAACATTTGGGAAGGTAGTGTAAATCTCCACTGCATGTCAGAGCAGACAGATCAGAGCTCTCCAAATCAAATACTGGTACACTCATCTTTATAATCACCCAGGATTTTTTTTGCTTACTGTTTTCTAGCTCAGCATAATCTTTGTTCATTGAATAAATGTTAAATACTGTAAATGACAGTTCTCTGAGGGCTATGTGAGTCTCAAGACATCATTCAATCTAATACAATCAAACAGCAGTAGCATCTGAGAGAAAGGTGAGTGGTTTCACAGTCAGCCTGATTTTTTAACAGAAAGGCTCATTTAGTAATTGTTAAACAAGTCATAAACATCCTTGCCAAACTCCATCACTTCAAAAGGCATGATTGGTAAATGAAAATGGATCCAAATTACCCTTTTTCCTTCTGCAGGGCATGAAGTGCTCGGACATAGTAATAATTCTGTCTTCCTGTGTCCTCATGCACACTTACCATTTCAGAATTGTTTTTTCAATGATCCCTTTTCTCCCTTTGTTCAAGTTTCACAGTTAGACCATCCTTCCCATTCTGTATTAGCACAGTTCACAAGAAGGCTATTTCAACTTCGTTTTCTAACACTTATCTGCTTAAAGTGCACATAATGTATGTCTGAAATATAGCCATTATCCAGAGCTCTGATTGTAGCAGGAGATTACTCTTAGCTGACTCACTGAAAATTGTTTAACCCTAAAAACCCGGGTTTTAGACAAAGAAATGTTTTTGAAACTTTATCAGATTAAAATGTATCAGATTAATAGAATAAACTTAATGTCTTTTAACTAACCAAGGGACATTGTCTCATTAAAAATACTGGATTTTTAAGGGGACAGCAACAGCACTGGGATAGCTCCTCAGCAAGGGGCCACTAAAACCACCAGAGCTACAGAGGCTGCATCAGCTGGTCAGCTGTGCTAACACCTTTTCAATTATTATTGTGCAAGGAGGTTAAATACTGAATTTCTGTTTCTCACTGCTATGAATATGCTCTCTTCATTTCTTTTGCTTAGACAATGGAAAATGAACAGTCTTTTTCATACAGTATTTTTCCTGCAAGAGCATGATACTGAACCTCTGGGCTTCCAAGTGCCCCAGGGGCAATTTGATTTGTGGCACCCCTTTTCCTGCCATCTGTAGTAAACCCCCCCACTCTTTCAGCAGAAGATTTGCTTAAGGCTGAGAATAAGGAGAAAAGAATATTTACACTGACATTTTCTAAGCTGTACCATTGCCTGAATGTTCTGCTTTTGGAGGATTACTCCTAGAGGATTTATTTAGGGTTGGTTCTGGTCTGGTCTTTTTATGTTTTATTTACCCTGTGTCTGTTTATTGTTTGCAAAATACACTGAGCATGGAATCTCAAAAGGGTCATTTTCCATTGCTGCCCTGTACTGTATTACCAGCAATCTGTTCTCCAGCACGTGCAGAAACCGGGCATGATTCAAGGGCATAAAGAGGAATTTCCCAACATTCTGTGGTCAGAGTTTTCCTGAATCATGTGGCCCTGTATAATCTTCTTGGAAACATCCCAGGCCATTCCTTGCTATTGGGTTCTTTCCTCTGTGTGGGTATCATTGTTCTTTCCTGGACATCAGTGTTTGACACAGGATACCACCCCTCCAGCCTGGCCTACAGACCATATTGGTGGCACACATCCAGTGACAATGTTTTGACCTAATTGCCCACAAGTAGTATTGAAATTCAGTGTGGAGTATATCAAGATATACTTTCATTTCATTTGACTTTCCATCACGAGGAGTGATGAGAAACTCTTATCATAAGTGGTAACAAGGTTTCTTCTAAATTACTGAGCCTCAGCTGTACCAGGACCTGGCAGATTTCCAGCATAACCTATAAACTGGCTGAAGCTGAGTAAACAAATTATAGTGAATTTATAGTGCACAAATTTAGCCTCTCATTCTGTTTGTGATCTGTCGGTGAATAGTTTACAGCTTGTTTTGCTTCATTCATAATTCAGAATCTTTTGGCAAATAGCCCTGTACTTGTAGGTGATGAGTTTTTAGTAGGTCTTCGGGATATTCCAGTCTCAAGAGATGTTGACACATTTTCATGAAGGCACAGGCTTTCATCCCTTTTGAATATGTGTCAAGTATTAAGCCTGCTCATATTCAGCATTACACAAAAGTTTCTGCCTGCCTTTTTGGCGGGGTAATGAGAAATTTTTCCTTAAAACATCATGAAGACACAAACATACATTACAAAAGCAGACACCAAAGGAAAAAAAAAGCCCCACAAAACCAATGGCCACTGCACTAAGATTTAACTGCAAAACTGAGTCAGAAGCAAGAAATCAGGCTTGCAGCCTAAAGGCATTTCCTAGACTGAGGTTTCAGCCTGTTGTGAATCCTATTGGGCTAAATCTTAACAGAAAGAAGTGCTTAGCTGTTCAGTGTAACCCTGAGTATAGTAGAAAAAAACCCCTCTTATTTTCCCTTTCCAAGCTAAAATCATGTTCCTTACTATATAAACATAAATCCCATTGACAAAAGACTGAAAAATCCTATTCACAATAGCTCAGACTGAGCGGGCAAGCGTATTTCAGTGCAAAAGTTAAGTTCTCTAGTGACAGATGTGGCTGCACAAGCTGCACAAAGCAGGGTGATGGCAGACACCAGTCCCCAATGAGCATGGCAAACACAGAACCAGAACCCACCATCAATTCACACTGACACTGTTGGATAAGCAAATCTAATGAAAGAACTACTTCAGCTCTTCCCAGGCTCCTTTCTCATCCTCTCTTTCTATAGCAGAAGCTACGATATGAATGCTTAAAAAGTGCTATAATAGAAAAACAACTAAAAACATACAGCTTGCTGTCTGCTCTTGGTTGTACAATGCAGTAAATGTCTTATCACTAGATTTTATTAATACCCTAAATGCATCCTTCCCAAAGAGGTACAGAGCCCTTAAATATTCCTGGTTTGCCACTGTATCCTTTATGTAAAGAGACTGCCATTGGTCAAAATGATTACCCCAAGTTTTTCAATTTTACCAGTGAATCAGGGAGTAATTCTACTCTTTGTTTTGCTCTACCTGAATTCAATTAAACAAGAAGCTTGACAAAATACAGCTGAGTGTAGACTCATAGAACATGCTGAATTGGAAGGGACCAGTCAGGATTATCAAATCCAACTCCTGGCCCTGCGCAGGACACCCCAGGAATCCCACCATGTGCCTGAGAGCATTGTCCAAACGCTTCTTGAACTCAGACAGGCCTGCTGCTGTGACCACTGTCCTGGGAAGCCTGTTCCAGTGCCCAGCCACCCTTTGGGTGAAAAACCTTTTCCTGATATCCAACCTAAACCTCCCCTGACTCAGCTTCAGGCCATTCCCTCAGGTCCTGTCGCTAGCCACAAGAGTGAAGAGATCTGTTCTTGCCCCTCCAATTCCACCTACGAGGATGTTGAAGACCACACTGAGGCCATCTCAAAGCCTGTGCATCTTTTAAGCTGAATTTATGTCACTTCAGGTTTTGTTTTGAAGACAAACATAGTACTTAAATGCTACAGGCTTTGTGATGGCCCTTTACACAGGACAAATTCCATCTATCTTGAGCAAACTAATTTATGTGGATATCTGTGGAAAGAAAGACACTGGAACATTGTCAAAGAAAAAGCCTTTATAAAAAAGGCTGATGGAGACTAATGCAAGTATTAAAAGAAATTATCCAAATGTTTCTGTATTTGCTCAGCTGTAAAGTTAGCAGAGAGATTAGTATAAAACTCAAGTAAAGCTTTAGAAATGTTTTAATGATATGTAAACCAAGAAATTTGCAAATGATCACAATCCAGATGGTGCAATGCTTTGGAACATGGTGGTGGTAGTTCATCACAAGACACTACCATCCATCCTGGCTCTGCACCATCTGCATTCATGAAGCTCAACCAGACCTCTCATCCTGACTCACTAACCTGCTGCCAGGCATCCATGCTTACTGCAAGTTGTATGAATTTATCAAATGCCTTTAGAAAGCCTCAAAAAAAAAATAAATCTGTAAATACCATAATGCCTACAATGAATTAACAGGAAAAAGTCACACTGTACATGTTTTAAGATGGTTGGGAATTCTAGATGATTTCGAGTTACAGCTAAACCTGATTAAACCTTACATGGCAATCCCAGGTCCAGTTCTTGCTCCAGATATGTATAATTAGATGGTTTCATGCATTTTCCTCTCCCTCACACACACATATGCAACAGAATCAGCTGGTTGCTCTTTGGAGACCTGGGAGCTGTACATTTACTGATGCTGATATCCATTTCAGAGCTGGAGGACAGAGACTAAATGAACTGATTAGGTTTTTAGATGTGCCTTGGAAATGGACTCTGGCCTGAATTCACTTTTTGCTTGAGATTATTTTACTTACCTTCCAAGCCTACCATGAACAACCCCCAAATTCGGTATTTCAAACACCCCATTTACTCTGAAGGTAGATTTACAGAAAAACTTCGATTTTAAACAGAAAAGGAGTGCTTCAACAATAATGTTAAAAACAGTATTTGAACAAGAATTGCAAGATCTTTATACTATCCACAAGACTTTTTAAATTTGGAAACTAAATTCACAGACTGAGTATTTCTTTAAAATTAAGAGTCCTTTTGCTGTGTTAACATTTTTCCTTCTGTGCTGTTGCAACCATTCTCCCACTCCTTTATCTGACTGATATGGTAATAACAGGTCCTAGGGCCATATGTTCAAATACATTAGAATTCATGATGGCTTTGTTCTAGTTTCTTGGTTCTTATTAAGGCTGACAATCTTCAAGGAAAATGAGCTTTACTAGCACAACTTCCTTAACATTGTAAAAGATGAACATATACAAATACAGTGCTTGACTGCACAAGTGTTTGTATGTTGATCATAGGCCTGATCCTGTCCACACCTACTCCTGGTCATATTGGGAACAGTTGCCTTGCTTTCCAAGGAATCTCCTGGCAATGAAATGTACTGGTATGAGCAAGAATTTACAGGATAAGGCTCTACATATGTGTAGATATGAGTGAAAACTAAACTTTGTCTAGAGATCACAGGATCTGTTCTAGAGAACAGGATCACAGTGACAGAGCAAGTTGGCACATGCAAGAAAGCACGAAATCCTGAAAGCAAGAGATCCTAACCCAGCCCTGATCTTTCCCATCTGCAGACAAGATATTCCAACAATTCCCCTTGGTCACCTCCCTGTGGGCAGCCTGGGGCAGACCTTATGACCTAAAGTCCACTTTGTGGAGTGATAGTGAAGTTAACACAAGTCTCAGCAGTACCTACATGTTAACTAGAGGAGGTTGAAAATATTTTCAGGGTACATAAAATTTACAGATATGCGGGCTCAGAGGGAATTAATCTATTCAGAAAGTCAGATCATGTTGTAAAATAGCTTGGTCAAAAGAGTAAAATCAGAGAAGTATAAATGTTATTCACTGACATTTTCTAGGTGAAATATTTTGACTTTTTGTTCCAAAATGACATTGCATTTTGAAACTGACAGACCCATTTGGGTTTTGGGTTAAAAAAACCATAAATAACCCTCTTAGAAAATAAGGTTCTTTGTCTTAGGTCAGGCACAATGTTTTGTGTCAGCTGAGACTGACATTTAAATATATTTTTTCCAGGCTAGACACAAGCAGAAAAATCCAGCTCTAATCTTGACACATCCTGGTAAATGTATAAAACTGAACAATTGTTTCCAAATATGTACGCTATTGGGAAAAGCAGCAATTGTGGCTTCAGCTTTCAAGCAAGGATATAGTTGTTGAATTGGGTTACTTGAAAAGCACCCACCATTCAGTTTTATTAAAAGCTCTTCCCAATTAACAAAACAGATGTGTTTAGGATTACAAAAAAACAACCACAGACTTCCTTAGAGCTTGTCTGGTCATAAATATGCCATTAGACATGCAAAGATTTTCACCTCTCCTCACATAAGACGTTCCAAGGTTCTCCTGGCCAGCCTTCAGGACTCAGGATGCCATTTTATGAAGTTAAACTACTTTAGTCTGTGACCTTTAAGATTAACTGTTTGGGGATTTTCTTCTCACATATATTTTTAATCTGTTATCCAATTCGTGCAATTGTTTTAGAGCAACTGTGCTTGTGAAATGCACTTTATAGAGCTTGAAAAAAGAAATAAGTGCTAAGGAAGGCTTCTTATTTATACAGCGAGGTTGTGTATTACATTTGCATAATATGATATCAGAAGAAATAAATGGCACCAGAAATAAGTGTATGGAGGGAAGTGCTAATGAGCTGTGCAGAACAGGGAAAGACAGTATTTTTTCACAGAGGATATGGATCTACATTTTGGGACAAAGGAGAGTCATAGAATTTTTCTCTAATGGAAACCTGAACAAAGAGATATTGGATCACATTTTCTCCCCCCGAATTTGTTAGGTTGTTTACAGATGTAATTCTGAATATTAATAAAACATGCCTACTAAGCTGTACAGCCAGAAAACACGCACAGTGGAGCATGGTATTGCAGAGCCAGTTTAATGAGCTAGTTGGGCTCCACTGACATTACGTAGAATAGAGAATCTACCTGGAAAAGTCTAAGACAGAGGTGCATATGTAAATGCTCAAGCATGAGAAAAATGTATCACTGAACAGGGTTAGCCCATGTAAAAGGAAGGGAACCTAAAGCAGAGGAGATAAAGCCCATTGGAATTGTCCTGTTCTGGGGATTTCCAAGAGATGGTGGTTAAAGTATGACATCACCACAGGGTTGGCTCTGTGTTGTCACATTCTTCACATGTGATTTTTTGACCCAATCTATCACTGTGCTGTGTACAGATCATTGAGAAAGGGACCAAGTTCATGCATCTGTTTTTTCCTGTTGGAAGAGGATATTTTGTCATAAGCCTCAATTTCTGCCTAAGTCAATGGGAATTCTACCACTGATGTCCATGGAAGCAGAACTAGCTCCTATGCTTTAGCAGCTGCCATCCTTCTCCTCTGGCAAAATTAATCCGTGTTCCTCAAAGACTTCAAGACCCACTGACTGATGCTGCAGCAGTACAACAAAGGGTCGAAAAGGGGAAGGAAAGGCTACACAGTTTACAGTGAACATACCTCTAAGGTGTCCTTCTTATTAAAAGTCTTCTATATGCAAATGTAGAAAACAAAAAAGACTCGAATGGATGTCAAAACACCTCCTCAGTAAACCTGGCTGCTAGTTGCTCTGCTTAGAGAAAAGCTAGAAAATATTTCTTAAAAAACAGCTACCAGTATAACACTGATTCACTGCAAGGTTTTTCTTGGACAAACACATTCACCGAAGAAACAAAACAAAACCAAAGCCCAAACCAACAAGCTGTCCTCTCAATTTACAGCCCTTTTACAATACCTTCTATTATTGATGGGACATGGCTTCACAATTCTTTTTTTTTATATTTTATTTTTTTGACATTACACAGAGATGACTGCATAGTGCACAGCCAGTCACTGCATTTGCTGGATAATTTTATATCCTGCTCAAATGCTGGAGTATATATGGTCCCATGGTGAGTACATCCAATAGACTTTTTTCTTCAATGGGGTTATAAATACAAGTAAAAGCAAAGTACTGCACATAAGGTGCCTATATATTGCTTTAGTGAAGAGTGAAAGATGCTGTGGATTTTGGTAGGTGGATTCATTCTGTCTTACAGCATACTGAATAAATTGATATCTTTGTTCATAGAAAGGTGAATTTCTCTGTGGGCAGTGTGTTCCAAAAAATATTTTCTGAGGCATTCTCTAAGGCAACTGTCTAACTACACTGTGGAGTCTTCTGCAAGAAGCAAGTAGCAAATCTTGTTGCTCACTTACATCTTCATGACTTACTTTTGTAAAAAGTCAGGCAGCTTAGGTATGTCATATTGTAACAGGCCAGCTTGGGTTTGGAAAAGTGCCTGACATAAAGAATGTGAGTCTTCTCTGTTATTGAAAATCTAGTCTAAACCCACGGAAGAGTACTTTATTCCTCAAGTGGTCCCAGTGAACTCACTACGGACCCCTCTGAAGGAAGTGTTACCCAGTTACACAAAATTTCACAATGTTGTCCTAAATCTGGAGTGCCAATAACCAAGAAGGTGGCAAGGCAACAGTTTGTAATATAACAGAATCTATAGTAGTAGCTGCATATAGGGAAGGTTTTAGCTGCTTTTGAGGTATAGCCCAAAAAGGAAACAATTCTACTGCAGTATAGTGGAGGAAGTTGCACTCTTATTATTAAACTTCTGAAAAATATTTATTTGCTTTTGAAGAGGCATCTGAGATTTCCTTTCCTGGTCAGAACTGAGAAGTCTTCTGGGTTTTATTTATTTTCCATCCAAGCTTAAGACTTATGTTTTACAACTCTGACTCACAGACTGAAGTTTGTCTTTAAACAATTTAGACTGTGGTGTACTTCTGACGAGTACCTAAACCCATCTTTGAGAAATCAGTGTGCAGAGAGAGAGAAGAGAGAGGTAATGTCTGTCCCTGGATTGGATCTGACACTGCTCTCGATCACAACACAGCAAGGCTGGAAGGATTCCACGTTGGTGTAGCATCAAACGGGCGTGTACAGCTTCTGTGAGGGCTGCAGCAGGACACAGAGATCCCGGCTCTGCCGCTCAGCTGAGCTGGCACACTCCTGCACTTCAGCGCTGTAGAGTGAGGCAGGGCTACCACAGAAACTGGAAACTGGCACAGCAGCTGAACTGTGCAAGACCTTTGCTGTAACAGACCCAAGGGTGACCTGACAGGCTTGGGGCTCCTGCACCACCCCTCACCTCCGGCAGGCAATGCCCCTTACTGTGCACTGCACCACCCCTGTGGGGACCAAGCACACCTCACCCCTGATCCCTACATCAGGCAGCAGTCCCACCCCTTTCTACATCCAGCTCATTTATGTAAGGATTTGTTTTGAATTTTTAGCCTTGCAAAGTGACTCTACAAGTTTCAATCCTCAGAATGAAGGGAAATCTGATTTTGCTTTCAGCTTTCTATTCCATAACCCGCAATATTTGTTACCTACTTTTTCAAGCACCAGTGTTTTGGCAATAAAAAATCTCAAAAATGCAAAAAAAACTCCCTTATACAGCAGTTTGGGTTTAGCCAGAAAGCTTTGTCAACTCTGGCTCAGCAGTTAGTTATCCTGGTTAACTGGATCAATGGTGACAGCTGTAATTACTAGAGATGAGATTGCCTGCACTGTAATTACACTTCAATCTTCAGTGTGAGATGGACTGTAGGACACACACTGCAGATTCTCCCAATTACAAACAGGTTATGGAGAGCATAGTACTTCTGTGCTAATCATGTTTGTTATTATATAGAGTAAAAAAAAAATATGTCACCAGCTGAAAGAATTGTTAATCTGAAGCAGCTTTGCTGATTCAAAGGCATTAATCCACAAAGCTTTACCGCTCTGTGGGTTTTCAAGATAACCACACTATGGAAACACAGAAGGGTTTTTTTTTAACCTAAATAGTTACTAGTTATTCAGCACATTACAAATGCCAGTACTTGCTCCAATATTCATGTGCAGAACATTAATAAAACATCAATGTTTATAAAAAATTTCTCCTTTCAAAACCATGCATTAAATATAGGAATAATTCTTTGAATTTTTTTAAGTCCAGTGTAATATGAAAACACATGCTGTGCCTGTAAAAATTTGTTCAAAGAACAAGGACTAAGAATAAGGAAACTATATATATTTGACCTTTAAATTAGGTTTGAAGACATCAACCATGAATGTAACTTAAGGAAAAAAAGTGTGTCTGAAGGTAAAAGGATGCTGAAATGTTTATTTTCAAGACCAGCAAAACTATTAAAGAAATATTCTATTCTTCCTCACTAACTCAGCCCTCTCTGGTCATGGACTCCTGTTTTTGCTTTCCTTGAGGGAAGATAATATATTTCTTTAATTAGGTTTAAAAATGTTATTGCTGATTTGAAACTACATCTACATACATGTATTAACAACTTCTGTTTCCCAGGATGGCCACTGCACCTTGTTTTTATGCAGCTCTTATTCTAATCTAGTTTATTTTTCAGTGCACAGAAACATCTATGATTCATGTTTGGGGGAGAGGGGAGTGAGGGGAATAAACCAATATATCTTTTTCTCTCATTTTCTTTCCTTTTTTTTTTTTTTTTTTTAAGTCCCGAGGCTCAACTATGTCTGATATATTAAAGACCACGTAGGTTTAATGAAATCCATTTATGATTTTATGAGTAAAATCTGTCCCTGAGCACCACTTAAGCTCACACATATGCCATCACAACAGATCTGAAGTGGCATGTTCGTGGGGAAGAGGTCTCGCTCCTGTTCTTTGCAAAGGGGTAAATTTGAGTTTCTAGCATTGAAACCCGCAGTTTTACATTCGTGCAGCCATCGCATTCTCCTTTGCAAGTGCCAAGTGATGGCACTGCAGGGAAAGCGAGCACCATCTGTCTCCACTGCATGTGCTTTCCATGTGATGCCGTACAGTGGGAAGGAAGAGTGATCTTTGCAGGAGGCTGCTGCTCTTGCTGCTGCCTCTGCATCTCCTCTCCTGGCCTGCGTGGGGCAGCGCTGGGGGAGCACAGGCAGAGCTTTGACTTGCACAGCAAAGTCCACTGCGGAGGGAGACCTGTGCCAGGGAAAGGGCAGGTGCACATTAACTCCCCACTACAGCAACTGGGTGTCGAGAACTAAACTGATTTCTTGCATCATTACATATCCCTGCATCCAGTGTGCTGCCTCTTGGGGCTAGTGGCAAATGCACAAACTGTTCCCAGATTTTTGGGGAAATAATCTATATTTTATTTCACAAGTAAGAATTTTCCAAAAAATGTAGCAAATTGAGAGGGGAAAAGGGACAGGTAAGTTTTATAGTTCAGCTCAAACCTAGTTTGAAGCTACTGAAAACATCACTTGTTTGGTAGTATAGTGACAATCCTCAGCAGAATTTAACTGTTCCAAATAGATATTAGAAGAAAACGTTTGGATATCATATATTCTGATAAAAATGATTTCTAATTATGACTATTTTCTTTCACTCATTTTTCTGTATAATTTGCAATTATCTTTTTTAACAGTTTGACTCAAACTACAAATGCTATGGAAGATTTTTGAATTAAAATTACATTATCTTATCAGGCACTGTTACCTTATATGATACAAGCTGTTGGGGATATTTAATTTATTTAAGCTATGATTTCCCTAATGATAAAAATGGGTTAATCCACTTGTCTATTTTGAAAAGTTTGGTATTGTATTTCAAAATGAGTCTATGAAATCCTGATTAAAAGAAAATGCTTAAGCATACATTCAACCTTAAGCATGTGATTCTGCTGAAATGAATGGTTCTACTTACGTATTCAAAGGTAAGCATGTGCTTACTGCTTTGTTCAGTTGGGGCCTCAGATATTTCCAGAGATTTTAATATCACATTTGCAAACCAGATGGTAGTGCCTTAGTTTAGTAACAATGGAGCAAAGTGTCCTTCGTTTATACTTTAATCTCAGAAAATGAGATCAAGACATTTTCAGCAACTAGTTGATTGATACTATGTGAAAGCTGAACAACCTTGTTAATTAGGCAGTCCTGCTGGAGTGTCTGAAGTGCACGGCAAACCATAATTAAAATATACCATTACAGTGATCTGTGGAGGCAACCTGCTTTAACCCTCCCTGAAGAACTGGCTTTCCTGAAGGTGCACTGCGGCATCAGAGGGGCAGACAAAAGAGCGCTGCCATGTGATCCAGCTACAGAGGTTAGCAGCTTTCAGTTTCATAAAAGGATTAATCAGACTGGAAAACCAAGGACAAAACCTGGCTTTCTCCAGCTAAAGATCTGAGTATTCAGCAACTACATTCCATTTTATTTGTTTGGATTCCCAGTTCACAAACACATACAAAAAAAAGTAACTGTGGACTCCAGAAGGCTCAAACTAATGCCTTGTGAAGAGATCCTTTTTGTCACCACAGAAAGACATGGATGGCTGATGAAAGTTTCTCACTGGCCCTGGGCAATGAATATTCAGGAGGTGCTTACCTTACCAAGTGGACAAAGTCTTCAAGGAAATTGGAAGGGGGAAAGAAGGTGGAAGAGGGTCAAGTTCAAATAATAACTTATCTTGGAGAGGTTGAATTTGTTGAGACTGTCCTGAAATTGCTTCATTATCACTGCAGTGAGAACTGCAACAGGAAACTTCAGCAAAAACAACTCCTTTAGATAAGTTTTCCAAAGCTACTTAGTAACTTGCTTGGTTTGCAGATCACATTTTGAATTTTCAACTCGCTCAGCAAGCTTAGAACAAAACTCACAGATGGATGCACTATTTTGATGCAATTAACTGTATATTTAGATATACTTGTCTTATACTTCTGGACTCTGTATAGAAATGTTTAGTTTAAAATAACACTGAGACAATTGATGTTTCCATAGTTTTAATTACTGTCGAAATTTGTATCCACTTTCTGAGCTTTGGAGGCTGATTTTGGCTTGGATATTTGTTTTGTCTTTATTCAGAGAGACAGTGCAATTGAAAATATCCTTTCCGAAGATGGCAAAATGTGATGTAAAAAAACCATCTCAGTCAAAACTCTGAATACTGGATAAGCCAGAAAGTGTTAAAAAGCTGGAACTGGATATAATAAACCCCTTATATGTTGCTAAGTTTAATTCAGAAAATCTTTCTCTACAACAATATTAGTCTCCCTGTAGACAATATTGTTTCTAATTCATTACCTACCAGCATTCAAAACACAGTTTATTTCAAAAACTGCAAAAGCAAAACAATGGAAGTATGTTAAAACCCTATTATTTATTTAAAAGAGGTAAAGAATGTGTCTTAAGTTATACAAAATTACCATATTTTTATTGGTTTTGAGCTCTGGGAGGAAATGTGTATGCAATTATAGTATGTCTTCTGCATCTGTCTGCTGAGTTTATAGTAAGAATAAATCGTGGTTAATCATGTACAGTCTTGTATTTGCTCATAACCACAACAGTGATATGTATGCATGGAGCATCCTGCTGTTTGTTATTGGATTTTTCCTAATTCATATAGTATTTCATGTTTTGCTACTGACAACATAAAGCTTTCAGTCTTGCATATATTAAATACAATCACATTATTAAAGTGACCAAAGTTCCCAAACCTTGCTGATTATCATAATGTACATACAGATCAATATATTTGCACAGCCTTGATGGGGGGTGTGTGTTTGTATTACATAAATAGTAATGAATATTAGGAGTGCCTCCTGATCAAACAGCCCAAAACAGGAAAGAATTTTCCTATTTAGGGTAAAATAGGAAAGAATTTTCCTATTTACAGTTTGACATTGGTGGGTTTTTCTCTCAATTTTCAAGTGTAGATTTTTGGAATTAACCTTGCATTCAGTGAGGAAAATTCCCTTAGGCACTATCTGTTCTGAGCATGACTCACCTTTGTGGTTAATTTTTTTCCCTCATGCCCATGCCTTTCCAATATCTTTGATAGTTTTAGTCTGAACAGTTGAAAAGCCTGTCTTTTTAAAAATCAAAACTAAAAGGCAAAATTTAAATTGTCTGCTCATAAAATTATTATATTAAATGTTGCCTTTCCAGTACTAAAACAGCAGAAGTGGTATTCTTTGAATCTAGACTACATGAAGAGCCAGGCCACCCACCAGGTGAGAGCTCCTCTAGCTCTTGGGTAGGTGGTGGGAAGGACATGACAACCTTTCCATGATCTGAGATGAGGAGATCCTAGTTTTAATTATTCATTACTCGGATTTATCCTGGGAGATTAGTACTTGTAACTATAACTTGGCACAGAGCTGTCTAGACAGAATGTATCACTACCAAAAGGACTTGTGATAAGCCATATGACTGGGGCCAATAATAATGGATTTATAGATTTGACTTGATACACATTTTGATTTTCTTGCTAGGAGTTGTTATATACAGAATAACAGTACTTAGGTCTCTGGGCCTAAACCCACGAGACTAGAGGGGAGGCATGAGATCCACTCAGTGTCAGAGACACTTTCCTGTGTCTATGGATACACTCAAAATACAAACCCCCTCACTGCACAGAAATACCAGATGCAGAGAAAACAGTTTCCTACTGACTGAATTTGCACTTCTCAATTTTTTTTTTAGAATATATTTAGATTAAGAATTAATATTCCAATTGGTTGATTTGCAGGGAGTTCTGCATGGTATTTAGATGCTAATTACTGCACAATTAGAGGGCTAAGGTCAGACACATCTTCCAGTAATGGAGCAGAGAAATTTACAGTGTTAAAATATCAAAATTATCCACAAATACAGATACGAGAAGGTTTTAAAAAGGCTACCACACATGAGTTTCTGCAGTTCAGAGGCCAGACTTTGCTCTTGTTAATTATACTTAAGTCAAAGGGAGCAGGATTTGACTGTAATGACTACAGAGCAGAGCAATGCAGGTTACATGTTTCCTCACACTGAGAGCCAGCATGCACACATTTGGGTTTTGGCACTTATAGTCACTCTCTTCTCTGGCCAAACACCACATGTGCCCATTCAAAATTTTTCACTAACTACCCCACGACAAATCTGCATGTTTCTTACTCAAACATTCAAGGAGAAATTACTGTGGAAATGGAGTTAACAGCGTATCTATCACGTCTTACATCCTGCTCTGAAATCTGGATGGAGGAGAAAAATTTCTACGTTAAGGAATGCTGGCATCAGAATGCAAAACAATCATAAAGCATTCAAGATCTGGGTGCACAGGCAGGGTACAATCTGTTTTATTACCACCACACTGTATGATCAGAACCTTTGCAAAGGCAGGCTACCGGAAATGCACAGATTTTTATTTTTCAATGTGTTACAAAGAGGTAACTTGAGTTCTTTTCTAGATTGAAACATCTAAAACCTGTCCTGCTTTAGGAACAGGGGTTTTATTTTCTTCCCACTAAAAGGCTAGCCCAAAGGTGCTACTATTTTGCATTCAGTGCTGCTGAAATTATATTTAAACTGGAAAATCAATGACATTATATTGGAAGAAATACCATTTTTTTTCTTTAGCAAGGAAAACAGTGCCTGAATGGAAAATAACTAATAAGACCTGCAGAAGGGAAGGTGGTCTCATGCCCACTGTTTCTCACTTAATCACTTTATGGGCACAGGCAGCAGCACCTGGCTCAGGTCTGACGCCAGGGTTGATGCTGCTGCCACCCCAGTTTTGTGAGTGTGTGTGAGAGAGGAACCAAGGTCTGGGGAATCTGCCTTGAGCCCAAGTGATGAAGGGCCCTTACCCTGAATAACAGGATTAGCTCTGCTGCTCAAATGAATGGTGTCCTGTTCTATTCAGCTGTGACCAGAGCAACATTCATCAGCAACTGCAAAACACCTTCTTTGTCCTTCTAGGGAAGGAAACAATCAGACTGAGAGCAACTTTTCCCTAGTAACTAAGGCCATGTACAACTTGGGAAATCAAGAGAAAGTTACACTACTTTTTGTTCTCCAATATCCCCTTTTGTGGGGGAATGAGAGCATTTCCATAACATTCATCTGAAAAAATATCAGCTGGAAAGTAAAAAAGACCAAGAATGTAAAGCTGACCAGGTGGGATTGCTATTTAGTAACAAGACTGGAAAAGGAGCAGTCTCAATAACAGAAGAAGACAGATTAAAGTTTTCTGAAATTCATGACTCCCTGAAAGTTTGAAAGCACATGATCAGCTCATACTTGTAAGCAACAATAGTTCTTTTGATTGACTCCAACTCTCCATGAACCAGGCTGTTTTCATGAGTAATCTTCTCTTCTGAACAGCTACTGTGCAAAATTAATTTTGGACCCACTTAAGATTCTCATGGAAGCAACTGAAGCTCAGCAACTGTTGACATACTCACCTAGATCTGATGGTAAAAGAAACACACTGGTTATTGCTCAGCTCAGTGCAGGCATTGCCCACTGGGATATGTTTTCCATTGTCTTGCTTAGATATAATGACATCTAAGTCAGTCAAGAAGCCTCAACCTACTGCTCTTTAGCTTGACTTCAGTGTCAAGACAACGCTGGGCCAAAACAAGGAACCAAGAGGAAGCGTTACTAGCAACCCTGGGATGTCACATTCCCCAAGGACAGGGAAGAAAAATCACAGAGCAGCAAACACACACCCTCACTTTGCACCTGCCCATTTGCTGCCAGCCTCCTCTCCCACAGGTCTCCAGTGCCACAATGTCCCATCTGCCCCCCACAGCCAACATGCTCAGCCCCCGACTGCCGTGGCCTGACAGCCACTTGTGGCTGCACTGTGAGTGCCAAGGCTTAGAGGCAGCTTGTAAAATCTGAGCTAACCTGTGCTGCCTGTCTGACTCCTTCCCTGCTTTTGGGGCCCAGATCTCCTCAACTGGGCTTTGCTCCCTGCAAGTGGAGGGTAAATTTTCACTCTCTGCCTAAGAGCTCTGCCACAGGAGGTTCCTGTGTCGTGTGGCTCCCATTCTGCCCTTTTTGAGCCTTCCCTGACCCACATTCATAGGAAATTTCCACCCTGTCCAGCCCAGTGCTCTCCACACTGCAGGTTGGCCACACTTGGGCCAGCTCTGGTCTTGAGACTTCATACCAATGTGAGCACAATGCTGAGGTACCATTGGCAGCCTAAGAATAAAGCTAATTTCTCTGGGCTTAGAGCTCTGCTTTGATCCTTCACAGTGGAGCTGGGCTGCAACTGGCCAGCATGGGGAGTGCTTGTGGCACATCCCCAAGCTCTCAATTCCTTGTGGAGGAGCTCAAGGAATTTCATGAAATAGCACAGAACTGCCTGGGCTGGTCCCACTACTCCCACTTATTCCAGCTTTAAAAAAGAAGACTGATGTCTTGGTCCTGGGGAATGAAAGAACTAAAAATCCAGCAAAGTTTCAACGCCTGCCAAGAATAAATGTTTCACTAACGGAAATATTTTTCCCTCTTGATCTGCCATAACATGGCTGCTCTGTGGCAGTCAGGAGTATGATGAGCTCAGGGCATAAGAGCCTTTTTAAAATCAACACTTATCCACCAAAATTGGGGCTGCTAGGAGTTATATTGGACACAGGAGCCATTTTTAATGTATAGCCCATGACAAATCTGATTTACAGATTAAAATAACAATATTATGGCATTTATAGGATGTATAAATTTAAAGCTGAACTGTACTAGCCATAAAATCTTGGATGCTTTTGTTACAGCTGTGAATAGCAGCAAAACAATACAACAGCAAAGCTTTGCAATTAATAATCTCAAAGTGTAACCACATTCAAAAAATCAGGATCCCTTTCAGAGTGCATTACCAGGTGACATGAACATTGCACTGTGTCATGTCACATCAGGCTTCCTTCAGGCAATAGCTCAGAGCTGACATAAACAGATGCAAAAGACTAAGTTGAGAACATTTATTAAAATGGATTCAAAGGAAGACCATGTGGCCTTATTATTCAGTTGTAACTATTGTTCTGTACTGTATATTTACCACTTTTCTTTAGCCTGATGCATAGAAAAAAAAATGGTCACTAGGAAATCTAATCCTTAAGGGTGTGTAATTCTGTAATATTTCTACACTATTTTGAATCAGAACTTATCTTTTGCTCATGCACTTTGGTAGTTAGCCACCAAGAAGCCAGTTACAAACCCTTAATTTCTAGGACAACCTGCTCTGCTCTTGCCCTGCAAGCAGATACTCCAGACAGCTTCCCTGTGCTACAGCAGCTGGTGCTGGTACTGAGGAACCAGGGAGGGCTGTTGAGCTGCACAAAGGGTCAGGGAAGGCTCTTTACCTACTGATGGAGAAAACAAGAGGGCTACATCCTTTTGTACTACAAGAAATGTGACAGTCAACACTACAAACACACAGTTTACAAGACATATTTTAAAATATATGCATTTTTAATGAAAGACTTCCTGCAGGCAGGCTAACCAAGACATTTTGCAGTGCCAGTTCTCTCTCTGGCATGACTGAAGGTTTTCAATTCACTTCCAATAATGGGTATTACTGGGTCAATAATTCCCATTCTGGTTTGAACAAACTCACTGGAAAACCCAACACTTGAAAAATGCAAGGGGTCAGCTGAGGGAGCAGACCCATAGTGTGGGATCTCAGCCAGGGACAGGTTTTAGTTCCCATTGCCTCCTCCAGTATTTAGAGACCACTAATAATTCTGCATGCACTGTGGTCCATGCCAGGTTTGTGAAATTAATGATAAAGCTGGGTGAAAATAAAAATCCCCAGAAGAAATTCTCAGAGAAATGTGCAAATTGATTTCAGTTAATTGTGGCTGCTATGATGACTATTTAATTTTCATTATCTTTTGATTGTATATGGTGAGGAATAGCATTAGCACCACACTACTGAGGAATAGCGAGGCAGAGAATACAACAATCTGCCATTTCACACCAAGTAATTAAGTATCCCACTCACCTTGTTCACCCGAGTACTAACCACTGGCAAGTATGCAAAAATCACGTCTTTCCTAAGCCCTCCTCAGCAGAATGAACAGATCACCATCCCCATTTTGCAATTAGGGAACCTGAAGCCCAGGTTTAAACGTTGCTGAAATAGCAGAGACGAGAATAATTATGGTTGTGGTCTTACACAATTTCCACCCAAGTCAGAAAAGTGAGAGCTCTCTAGTGAAGTTCCTGCCCTGCAAAAATCAATAGCTGAACTCCCTCCTTACCCCTGTTCCTATTCACTGAACCATAATAATGACAAGAGAGCTATTTGCATGTTTAAAGAAGCAGAACTGAATGCATACAGACTCCTTATAATCAGTTTCGCAGCAGCTGACTGTAAAAACACGCAATTTAGGTTCAAATAATATATATTTTTAAAAAATCCTGAAATGCACCTTTGCCAGTTTGCTGGTGCTGAAACCATAAAACCCAGCACGGTGTGGCTGAAAAGTGTTCAGTGCAGAAAGGTAGAATGCTGGGCTTTGAACGAACATATTGTGAGTCTGAAAGCTGTACAATCAATTAGCATCCTACTGGAAACCTGACAGCCTGTCGTGACCCATTAGGAGGTATTCTGTGCTCTCAATAGCTGTGGCTATAGGGACCATTTACACAGATACCAGGTAAGCTCCTACAAGGCAGAATATGGTAAGGTCAGCTCTTTGTTTTACTTCTAAGTGCTTTTTTCAAGATGATTTTCTCTCTGGTGGAATGAACATTGCAGTGCAGCTAAAAATGGCAACACTGTATTTCAGGTAAGTGGGTTGAAAAGTCATTCTCAATGGGAAATGAACTCATGACCTTTTCAAAGAAAGGTAAAGCTCAAGTCGTAAAAGTTTGCATGTAAGATGCACTAAATATATCGTTGAGTAATAGCTCAAGAGGGCAATAACACCATAGCCTGCCTAACAGCTCATGCTAATGCAAACATAATGTGCCATGTAAAAAGAGATTAATCAAGTTTTCCTACAGGAAAACTCACAGCCTGTTGTGACCCATTAGGAAGTATTCTGTGCTCTCAATATCTGTGCCTACAGGGACCTTTTATGAACTGACAAATTTGGGTGACTGGTAATACCACACCAGGACAGAAATAAAGTCTGAGATGGGTGTCACATTTCTGGTCTTTTCCATCAGTCTGCTTATAGACATTTCCCTTTCATTCATACTCTTTAATGTATGTACACAGTGTGCACACATACACATATCTTGTGTTAACTATAACACAGTGTGTTAACTGTGCAGTCACAGCAGAAACCTTTCCTAGTTCCCAAAGCCACTGCTTTTTGGTTTATGATCGTAGGCTCAGTTTTCAGCCAGGAGCATGGTAAAAACTGGTAAGTAAGTTCAAACCATATCTGATTTCCTTCACAAAAACAGAGAAAACAACATAGTTCAGATTATGATTTAATGTCAGAGATGAGTAAATAAGATTTAACGACAATATCAGCATTCTTTGATGAGGGCAACCTCAAGTCGCTGGCTCATCTCTTCTGTAAATTGGAATCCACTCTGATTAGACTCCATTTGGCATTCTGCTGTGCATTAGTCAGTTAATGCAGTGCTTATACCAGCTATACTTAATGAGGCAGCAGGCGTGCCTTCCTTTTCAAGCAAGAGCTTATCTACATGTCTATAGTTGATTTTGTAAGTGAGACAGCAGATCCTCAGGCCCTGTTTGCTTTCATCTGAATGTTTGAAAACATTGTGTCCTGCATGGAAGGTAAAATATTGCTTCATAAAAGCCAGGCTGCCACATGTGCTGCGTTGTTTAAAAAAAGCACCACCAAAAGTCCCCACCCCTCTCTCGCCTTCCACAGAATAACAGTTTTAGAGTAATAGTTTAAGACACCTTGGTTCTTTCTCTGCTGTGTTTATGAAGGCAGTGTTTTATCTCCTTGTGCATATCACATTGTGATTACTTTATTAGGGATTTACTAGAAGAAGTAGATAAGTGAACACTAAAAATTTTAAGCACAAGTTTCACCTAGAGATGTTCTAACAAATAGGCTGTTTCAGTGAATTGGAATCTCTTTAGCTAACTGATTTAATGGCTCTACATAACTCCAGTCCATCAGAAAATACTGGGAGTCTAACTCATAACCCCCTGCCACTGCAGCCTTTTACTCTATTGCAAGACCAGTGTCAAACACTGCCAGATCACAATGAGAGTCCTATATCTTTATTTCTGTAGGACTGATTATAGGGTGTACCGTTAGGGTGGGTTGGGATCTGTAAGTCGATCTCTAAGGCCCATCAAACTTTAATTACTCTTCTTTTAACCCAAAGACGTCGCAAATCATGTTTTGATTAAAAGCCAACACCACCCACTCAACTAGAAATGTTGGCAATGTAGATGCTTTATTACAGTATATTTGTCTTGATTTTTCCTAATAGAAACTGAGTAAACTGGTCTTACTGTAAGAAAGCATATATGAGACTGCTTAGGGTACAGGCATGTTCAACAGTAGTGTTGTGGCAGCTTTGGGGGATATTAAGCAGTGGAACAAATTCCTGTCTGAGTTTGGAGCCTCTTCTGGGTTTACATCATATCTGGTTAATTTGATACTAGTTTGGGCATTTACATTATGAATTACAGGCACACCTTTCACTGCTGATCAGAAAAACTTCATTTTAGCGATGATGGTTTCAAAGTATTCGGAAGTTATAGCTTACTGCTGGACATGACGTTTGAAAGCAGGCAATATTTCCCACTGTCAGACAAAACTGACTGCTAGAAAATCACTTTTTATTATATACATTCTTCTTAATTTCTCAGTCTCAAGTATGATGGTTGGCATAGTTTATTTTATGATAAAATGTTAAGCTCACTCTGTGATTATGTTACTAACGTAGGTATGGCACAAAAATAGTAGTGAAAAGTCAGTAAATGTTGCTATGAACCAAAACTTCGAAGCTGCACTATTCCACCAAGCTATTCTTGCAACAAAATATTTTTAGAAATCAAGATTCAAACAATTGAGTAGTAGGTAGTTACGAGCAGCAAAACCTCAGAGAAAAGCAAATATTTACATCCTTATGTGCATAAAAGAAAGCCGAACGAGTGCAATCTGAAGCATGATAAAACTATAATTAGTTTCATTTACAGCAGCAGAAGAGATAGCACCATGAATGAAGTCAGGCATGACTGATGGGTTTGAAGTACCTCCCTACATCCTTATTTTATATTTGCCACCCCAAATCATGACTACAATAGAATTAAGGCCCACTAGTGTGCCACAAGTTCTCACAGAGTATCATGCACTTCAAAATTTAAATCTTGGATATCAGGCATTAATAAACTAGAATTCTGAATTCTTAAGATTTCCTCACTGTTCTCTCTTACTTAAATCGTATCACAACATTTAACATAAGACTACGGAATTAATAAACATTTACCAGTCAACATGAGTACTATGGAATAAAGTCTAACATCACTTCACTAAATTAAGCCTGCAGGTAGCGAGAGCTACACATCACACTGGAGTTGCTGTGTCATCTCACCCTGCCTTCCACCTTTCCCTTTGCTAAGCCCAAGGGAAACCATTCTTCAATATGGTGTTACTCTGCTGCCAATCTCCTGGTGAAAAAAATCCTGTGAACCTCTACTGACACCTCCTTCAAGACAGGAATATCCCAGTCTTCATATTCTTCTCACACAACTCCCACCTGGCTACACAAATCCCTGGACTGTGTGAGACAATGCCAGCATTCAACACAATGTATGCAATGGTGGTTTTTCATACAGTTTCCTTCTCTGTAATTTTTGACACTTTATTTATTGACCAATTTGTGGGAAGTCTTGACACTTCAGGGAATGTCAGAGAGTATGCAGCTAAGGGGGTCAGTTTGTGCCTTAAGTGAACTGAACGACAGAAAAGAAAAAATGAGGTTAGAAGAGACCACTGAAGATCATCATTAAGACCAGACTCTTGTTCAAAGCAAGTCTAACTTTCAAGTTGGATCGTGTTTCTCAAAGATTTGTCCAGCTGTGTCTCAAAAACCTCCAAGCAAGAGATCTTACAGCCTCTCTGGGCAGCCTGCTCCCTGCTCTCACAGTGACAATTATGTCCTTGTGTCCAACTAAAATTTCTCTTGCTGCTACTTGTGCTTACAGGTTCTTGTCTTTTCACTGTGCACTTCTGAGAGAGATCTGGCTCCATCTTTTCTGTAGCTCCTTCTTTAGGTAGTGTAAGACTGATTATAACCCCCCTCAGCCTGCTCTTCTCCAGGTTAAACAAACCTACCTCCCTCGTATGGCGTATGTTCCAGCCCCTGACTACTAGTGACTCCCCACTGCACTCTCTGCTGTCCTCAGGCAACCCAAAACCAGCTGCAGTATTCCAGACACAGGCCCAGAAATGCCAATAGAAGGGAAAGATCAGTTCCCTTGTCCTACTTGCTCTCCAGCCAGCTGTCCTTCTCTCAGCAAGGCAAGAGCATTACAGTGCAACCTTAAGCCTACATTAGCAATATTTTTGGGCAGTTTACATCGATAGTGTGTTGTTTATATGGAAACCAAGAACTTTGCAATCATATGTATTTCATCCATTATTCTCTTACCTTACCATTTTTTCCAGTAAACTCTGACTATTGTGACACTTTTGCAGGACTATTTTGTGGGCAGTTCTTTCCCAATTCAGCTAAAGCAATGTGATGAGAAGCAGAAGAGATTGCAATATGCTAACATTGTAAATGTGCTTTTGAAGAGGCCTTTGGGCACAGATGTTCCATAAAACTGTATTTATTATTATAATAATCTGCTGAAGAATTCAATTGTTTATTCAGGGGTCTGAATATTGAAGACTCCCTAAATCTAATGATTCTAAGTCTGCCCCACTTACTTCCCTTCCAACACTAATAAGAAATACAAATTTGGAAAATCTGTATATACCAACGCATTTTAGAGCACCACAGAATAAACACTGACTTATAGTATAAATGCTGCTAGAAGAAATCTTTCAGATGGAATCCCTTCAAAATACAGGCATGTCAAAATAGCTTCTAAGGAAAAGACTCAAACCCACAATGCCAAGGTACCAGTTGAGATTAACACCTAACCACAGACGGACATTAATAGGAGATGCCTGTGAGTACTCTGGCTTGTAACAGAACTGATACATGTGGCCAGAGGACTCTGGTTCATCCTTTCCTTGAGGCACTGTGGAGATTCAATTTTAACTCCACATGACATTTTGGACAATGTTATTTGGTTGTGATTCCCTGATACTAGTTTGGAGAGGGGAACAATAATTTGAACATCAGAAACGCGACAAACTCCATGACAAACGTATAAATGTCACAATTTTTTTTTTCTTAAATTATGTGGCAACTCCTTGCTCAAACAACTTCAGAATTGGATTTCTAGTCAAACTGGGATGCAGCAATTGAACAATTTTCTGTCAGTCAATGCAGATATAAGAGATTGCAGAAGAGTTAGAAAAAATTACTTTAAAGATGTAAACTATTCTTATCTGGAACCACAAAAAGTTTGCCTGACTATAATTATCTCTTCTGATTTTGTCCCCTGGAAAGCTAACTGAAACCCAGAACCTTCCTGTCTTTGCTACATGGGTGCCATTGCAAGAGCTTCCTTGGAAAGGTTTTCTTTACGTGCTCAGCTGATCCCCAGCAATGAGCACTGGGAGGTCTCGGAGCACCTGGCTCTTGAAACAGATGTTTGGCACATGAGGCTGGGGGTTGCCTGCTGCAGATAAGACTGAAAAACTCAAATCACAATAATTATTTACCTTTATTAGCCTCAACAGGGTTCAAACTGGTATCTATTTAATCATATCATATTTACTATTGTCAGGAGAAAGCTCTGAGGAGTCTCCAGAGGAAACTGCCTGTAGCTCTACAAACCTTCTGAGCCTGTTCTTTTATACTATGTCATGTTCTCAGCCCTTTCCAAAAAATCTAGATTCTATATATCGACCCAGTAATATAAATGTTTTATTCTTAGAGATATTAAATTCATATGCTATTTTAATTCAAAAAACATTGTATTCCACTGTGGAAAAGCAGTATTTGTTCATCTGTTCATGAACTCTGCAGTCTGTAGGTTCACTGGGGGACTAAAATACTGCTGAAATCCTTTGCCTTTTCCTCCTCATTTTTGCAGAGAAATATAACTGAAAACTGTTATTTTTTCACCTCACTATTTTAACATTAAATGCTCTAATTTCCTAAACAATGCATGAAGAAATACTTGAATTATTTGTTTGCAGATGATCATTACAGAGGAAGCTGCTTTTGCAAATGGGAAACAGTTCATGTCATCTTGTACCAAGGTCCAACAATTCCCACACCTTGTGCTTCCAGGGTTACAGTCCTAAATCTATTGTAATAAGATTTTCTGCAGAAATGCTTGTGCTTCTTCCTTCATGTTTGGCCTTCACAGCTTGGCCCACGTGAGGTAGGTTCTAACAGCTGGCAGCGGGTTTCCCAGTGGGTGTGCTCTCTCCGTGTCCTCAGAGCCTCTGAGCCTGTCCCAGCAAGGCTCTGAGCCTTGTGCTGCCTCAGGAGGCTGATCCATGTGGCTGGCAGAGGAAAACCCTTTAGAGGATTAGTGGGACTGCTGGCCCTGCGTGGCTCTGTCACCACCAGTACTAAAGGAAACAGCACGACTAACAACCAAGTGTTGCTCACACGTACAGCTGTCCTTGCTGCCATGTGTGCACATTCCCCGGGATATTCATACACTTCAAGGATGAAGAGGCCAGAAAAATAAATGAAGTTAGTCCAGGCAGAGGTGTTTCTGGCTACAGTATGTATTTTATGATAATAAAAGATGCAGAAACCAGCAGTCCTCTCAGCAGAGCACCAGCTGGCTCCACACATTGCAATAATAAGCTCTGCTCTAAAAAGCTGGGCTTCCATATCTCGTATACCAAGCACAAAATCACTAATGGTCTACAAACTGCCTACAACCATAGTTGTGCTTCTGAGTTACCACAGTTTCCTGATACAGAATGAAACAGTGTTTTTAAGTTCTGTCTGTTAGAGCAGTACAGTAGTGACTCAAATCTCAAGAAACTTTCACTCGACACTATTTTATACCCTTCAGTGAGAAAAATATGCCAGGAGTCGTTATGTAGTGTAAAATCATACTTAGCATAAGGTCTGATGCCACAGTAGATTAAGAGTGGGAGAGCTGAAGAAGTAGTAAAAGTGGGTGCAATGACATGCATCTCTAGTTCTTCCAGTACATAAATTTATCATATTTTCCCTAAGCCACTAATTGACTCGTTGTTCACTGGTTGTGGAGCCCATTTGCTTTGGGAACATCAGCAGAGAAAGAAGGCTGCTGTTAAAGGATTTCCAAGTGTGAGTGAGCAATGGTTTCCAAGCAGTCAGCAAAGCAAAATAAACTTCTACCAGAACAGTTAGTTGAAGGCACCTCTTCCCCCAAACACCTGCCAAATTTAAGTTTTCTACCCCAACTGCTGTGGTTTTCATGTTGTTCAATAACAGTCTCATGCAATTTTTGTAATGGGAAAAGTGTCCTTTATGTGTCACCTCATTCTCAAAAACAATGAACTATTTTTGCTTGAACTTTATTAAAATTAATTTTTAAATGCAATAAAAAAGGAGTCACCAAGGACGGGAAATTTTTCCTTGAAAAATGAAAGATTCAAAAGATATAAGCAGCTGATCAAATAACCCCTGAGTGGAAATGGCACTGGTCTCAGAAGGTTGGTATTTAAGCTGGCATGTGATTTTAAGCACTTGAGTAATCCCTAAGAAGCAAAAAAAATAAAAAAATCATGTGCTGCATGTTACATGTAAGTACAAAATCTTGCTAACCTGGAACTGTGGACTGTAAACATAAGCCAAAACTGAGTAACTTTTATATTCATGCTTAAAGTTACACACTCATTCAAGAGCTTGGAGTAGACACAACCTAATGCTGTTCTCAAATTGCTACAGTATTTCACAGAGTGCTATGGTAATATATTCTGCTGTATACAGTGTGATGTTAATTTTTATGCCTTGCAGTAGAATGTGCAGTGAAGTTGAATTACAATTGCTGTGGGAATCATAACACTGGAAAACATGTCTAAATCTCAGCTTTAAGGCCGTGCTAACATATCTTTTACATTTAATTTCCGCTAGGAAAAAAAAAGAAAAGGAAAAAAAAAGAAAAAAAAAAAAAAGAAAAAGGAACAACTGACTATTGTTGCCTTTGCTGGCAAAAAGAACCAAGATGTTCCACTGTGGGTTATCTGGGGGTCTCTGTCACATTCCCTTTGCTCTCTTACCAGTTTGCTCTTACCAAATACTGTTACAGAGACACCCCAATGAAGTTGCTCTGTGACACATTCATAAGGCCTTATGCAAAAGGGGAGCAAGGATAGGAAGAACCTTCTAATCTTCACACATACCCTCAAGAGTGTTCTGGATTCACAGTCCAGAAAAGAAATTATGTGAGGCAAAGTTGTATCCGTCAGTAATCAGGGACAACTCAAGGTCCCCCCATGGAAAAATCACTAGAAACAAGGTGAAAAAAGGAGAGAGAGAAGCCAAGCTGACATTCCCACTGAAAAGAGCCTTTATCATTCCTCATGTGATACATGAGCAAGGTGCAATAAAAACTCTTTACAGCCAAAATGTCATTTTGTTGACTACTGACCTCCTGTCTTCTTTGCACTTTGGAAGTGATTTTAACTGACTTTTGAATGCTCTCTTTTAGTTGCCTTTTCTTTTTTTTCTTAGACTTAGCAAATGGCCTTGTTAAACCTGTCCTTTTCTTGGATTCCTGGGTATTACCAGGATCTTAACCCCTTTGAGAGTTTTCTAACTGTGGATGTTTCTATAATTTCTATAAATAATTTGCAAAATAGTTCAGTGGTTTTTTTCCTCTTAAGTATAAAAGTCCATAAAAAGAGGAGAGCACCAAGGCTGAAATGGGAAAATCACTAGGCTAGAAAAAGGAAAGTGATATTGTGCTCTTAGTACCTAAAACCAGCATTCCCATTTCATATTGGTGCCATGAAAGACAGTGCTAAGACGAATCAGAAACAGAGTGGGACAGGTCATCAAATTTTCATCATTTGGACTCCATCTCTCTGAACCCTTTCATGACATGGTATTAGAGCAATACGAAATGGAAAGAGGTGAACAGGTCCACATCTGTATGTCTGAAATACCAGGAGGATTATACAATTCCTGTATTTTTCACCTGATTTCTCCTCATGGGAACCTGACCAGTGCCATCAAGCAGTTGTGCCTGCACATATATGGATACACATGCACACATGCGGCGTATGTCTACTTTCCAAAAAAACATCTATTAATAGCTTACAGCTCCTACAAATATATACATGGTTTTGGAGCTTGATAGTTTCTGTAGTGTTTGCCATCTTTCATTTAAAAGTTTCTTCCCCCTCCAAAAAACGTATGCTGTTCTGAGAAAAAGGCATGTGTACTGGGGGTGGTCTGCCTCATAAAGAGCCACAGGGCTTGGGGCCAGCCAGCTCTTTTCAATTATCAGGTCCAGGTGGGAAGCGGTCAGGTGGTTCCTACAAAGGCTGAGGGCCTGCATGTGAAGTGGGAGGTTTCTGTGAAGTCTGTTTTGGTTGAGGGGAAAAAGGGCTGAAATTAGATTTTACTAAGTTTGAAAATAACCTGACTCCTGAAGGTGTGGTGTCCGATGTTGTTGCGCTGGGGGCTGCCCACACACCTTACATTACGGGGACCTATATGTACTTTCAACAAGTCCATTAGACTTGTTTGCACTGCTTCATAGTCCTGGCCACAGCAAACAAACAACAAAACATCTTCCCCCTCGCCCCCCACAAAGAAACCAGAGCAAAAGCACAGAGAAATCCAACCCCAAAGAACCCACCACGAATATATTAAAAATTCTGGCTAATGTACACACAGCAGAAAAATAAGAAAGCAATCATCCAAAATGACTTTTGTGTTACAGATTGCTCTTGAATGAGGCCTAATGGTGGAAGCATCACTGCAAACTGTTTTCCATTGTCGGCATGCATTTATGATAACCATTTTGTCCAATTTCCTGTTCTTTTGCTGGCAGAAAGGGACAGATTCCCCCTCCTTTACACTAAGGCTTCCTCATGCTGCCTGGGCTGTACTGCACGTGTGCTCAGTCCCTTCCTGGGAAGCTGAGAATAGGAGGTGGAATGATTATTGTTGCGCAATAACTATTTTTCCTTTATCTTTTCTGATGGGGGAAAAATGTATGAAACTGCTGGCCACATTTGCAGTGCACCAATTAGAGATAGAGAGAAGAGGTATTCAGTCCCCATGGATGGTTCAAGGTTAAAGAAAATTACCCACTTTTAGCAGATAACAGAATCCTAACTATCTGCCTTAAACTGGGATTGACTGTACACTATCTGAGCTGATAGTAGGTACAATATTTCATCCAAAGACAGGCGTATTTGCCTTCTACTTTTACCACTGTGTAATGCTATTTTGTTGACCTTCAGTCACACTGGCACAGGAATTGATGTAACGTGAAGGGATATGACAGAAAGCAATCAACAACACAACAAGATATGAAAAGACTAAAGAAGAACTTATGTCCTCAAGAACAGGACACCTACTATCCAGTCACATACAGAGTTTTGAGTTGTGAAGAGCTACCCGAAAATACAATGTAAATCAATATATGTCCACTTTATTCACAAAATGATGGATAATGTAGCAAGCCATCTTGATTTACCTTAATTTGCAAATCAATTTCCTACACTTTTTTTTTTAAAAACCCCACTAATCAATTTCAGATCAAAATAGGCTGAAGCACAGGGGGATCTGCCAGCCCCATCAGAACAGTGGGAACCCTAGAGATATGCCAGAGCAGTCCTGGCACAGCCAGGAGGCACCCAGTGCTGTGCCATGCTGTGCCACAGCATGCAGCCTGCTGGCAGGTTGTGCTTGCCTGCACACACTGCCTCATCCCATGTCTGAGCTCCCAGATCCAGCACTAGATGTGCACTGCATTAGTTCCTTGGGGAAAAGTTAGAGAAGCCCAAAGGCAGCACTAACACTAACAATGTGTTAGTGTTTCAATGACTGTTGCCTGCTCCACCTTTGGGAAGCCATGGATGCTGCCTGGCACTGGGATGATAGTATTACAGATGAGTCTGGACACATGGATGAGTTGGGATTGCAACCTGGGAACTTTCCTCTCTTTATCACTCAAGGCAATGACTGCAGTGCAGGCAGATCCAAACAGGAGACAGCCCGCAGGCTGCCCTCAGCCCTCCTGCCCAGCCCCACAAACTCATACCACTGCCATGAGGTTCTCACAGCACTTTGTGGTGACCTCATGTGCCAAATATGATGTCTGGCCAGTGACACTGTTCAGGACAGCAGGGGCTGGTGCAGCACAGCCGTTCTCGGAAAGGGCAGCAGGCCAAGCGTGTCCCAAGCTCTGCCTGTCACACCTCACCTGGGCCTGGGACAGTGAGAGGGAACTGGTGGCTCCCCACAGCTCTCTGTCATTCCTCAGCCCATTTCTATAGCTTCTGTGTAGCTGTGTCTGCAGCTGAGACTGTTCTTGCTACTCCAGCCCTGTCTTTTTATTTTAATGTGGGGGCAGGGGAGAGCAGACTGTTCATAGTCCTCTCCTGTGTGGTGCAGGCCAGATGATCTATGTCAAATTTTTTTTTGGTCAAAGCTATTTTAAGACACAAAATTAAAGACTTGACACATGGAGCTCTGTGGGATTTTACACTTGGAAAACAATCTTCACAATGTCCTAGAATATGAACAGTACTTTTCTGTGGTGAATCTGTATGGGAGCTACACAGAATCTCATCTATCACAGTATTGTAGCAACAAAAGTAATAACTGCATAGTCTTTTAACCAACAAAGCCCTTAAAGGGCTTGTGAGTTAGGGTGCAGAAGGAAACAGATTTCAACAGACATGGAAAGTATTTCTTATGTGAGGATTTTAAAGGGAAAGCAGCTGTAAGAATGAAAATATTCAGGAAGAAGATCAGATCTGTTGAAATACTCAGATACACTTCCATGTCTATCCTCAGAGCAGCACTTCGCAGAATACATGCAAACCAAACTCGAGTTCATTGTCTCGTTTCACTCTTGGCTGTTCTTTGGAGGACTAGGAGAATACAGCTGCAGAGTAAAACAGTTTAAAATCTGAGCTCTTGCAACAGATGAGGGTAATACATCTCCATTTTAAAATACAGATGGATTATTTCCACAGATGATTTGCAGATGTAACATTCAGCTATTTAAAGACTAGGGTTTTTTCCAACACTTTTGGAAGAGCAGTAGAAAATCGTGTTTGTGGTAGAACTTAAACTGAAATTGTAGAGCTGTTCCATTAGTACCCATAGCACCCATCACATTTTTGTTCTTTGTTTCGGTCAAGGGTTTCCCTTTTTTTGTCTTTGCCTTTTCTATATCTCACACTTGGCTCTTTTCTGCCTGTGTCCATAGCAGCACCCTCTGGTAGATTGCAATGATGCTGAGATGGACTTCTGCCAGGGGAAGAACAGAAGCAGTAAGCAACAGGCTATGCAGTTCAAGGTCATTCTGGGTTTTTCCCCTCTAGCACCAAACCCTTCTAAGCAGCAGTACCTGAAATGTTCTTTCAATCCTGCTAATCTGGGTAAAGTGGGACTCATTCTGCTTTTCGTTTTATCTCCTGTGTCAGTGGGATGCCAACAAAAATCAGCTAACCAAGCAAACTGCTTGGTTGCTTACTGCAACATGTGCTAACAGGTACAGCATTCAATGCCCGACATCTGAGTTGCCTTCAAATGCTTCTAGGAGCATTTAAAAAAGAATGAAAACATTTGCTGTTGTACATAGCAGAGAAGGTGCCTTGAAAGTATTTATATTTCTTACTATTTCTGTGTCTTAGAGAAGACACAATGTGCCAAGCATTTGCTGGTTATTAAAAGATTTAATCCTACTTCAAGACTCACAGAAAAGAGATCACTGTGTAGACAAATGTGTAGAAAAAAATACACAGAAAATATGATGCATTTCTAACTTTATAGACTCCATACATTATGACTTATAAAAATGGTTAAGCATTGCTGGGTCAAAGCTTTAAAAAACCTGGGATCATTACAATAAGATTGCCCATGTGGCTGAGTCAAAGACCATAAATCCATGCTGTGATAATTTTGTCTAAAAGCATAAAAATATTTGGGAGAGAAGTGAATGGAGTAGATAAGAAGTGAATGGATGTTGAGGTCATTATTGGAAGATGGCAGGCATAGATGCAGGGACACAGAATCAAAGATGAAAGCACAATTAATACAGAGGGAGTTGGTGGGACATGCCAGAAGCAGTATGTATAAAGAACTGTCTTACTCAGATGTAAGTACTAACACATTTGGGGGCGTGTGGGGTTTGAAAAATATAAGGACTAACGGGATGGAGTGTGCTGTCACCCCGAGGAGTGGAACAGAGCCAAAGAAAGGATCATTTGAGGTGAAATAGCAAACAAAGCTTACTGACTGTGCCACTTATTTGCTTCACATATTCACTTTTAGTTACAGCCATCCATTCACAGTTGGCATGTTTCCAAAGAAAAATTTGTGAATCTCACAGATTAATAATTAAACCCTTCCTTATTCAATCGATGCAGCATAATTACCAACAATATACCAAAAAAAAAAAAAAAGAACCACCACCTTCACCTACTCCTTCAAAACAAACCAAACCAAAAACCCACCCCAATCCTCAAAAAAAAAAAAACCCAAGGCCCTGAAAAAGAAAACTATGACACATCCTGTAAAGGCTAACTAACTGGAAGTCTCTCAGAAGGCATGAAACAAGTACCCCCAGGGAAAAATCGTTTAGCAAAACCACTTCAAATATAGCTTTCATTACTGCAAAATCTCCCCCATTTGATATCCTGTGACAATTAGTCCTGAGCATCAAAAACTATCTCAATTGGCATAATGCATGATGAAGAGAAAAAAAATCATATCTTGGGTAGCTGGATCTTGGATTGATAGTTGGAGAAGCCAGAGGGAGACCCAGACAGGAGGTTGAAGTGAGGACCACATGAAGTGTGTGCTCTACGTACATACAGAAGACAGGCTTTTTTTTTTCTCTGAAATGTCCAGTTTAATATACAAAACAGTGAGCCCAGAGAAAAAAAACCTGGTTATCCATACAAAGAGTTATTGAAATTGAAATCTACAGACATTAAAGTTTAAACCTGATAATCACACAGGTCAGACTTGGAACTTTTTCAAAGTTAATCAAAGTTAACCACAAGCCAGTTATCAACCATGGACTCAGTTCGTGTCTTGCTCAGTCCCAAATCACTATTTTAGCCACTGCCTGTGTAATGCTGTAAAAGTAACAGCAAGTTTGCTTTTAACTGCTAGAAACTCTGACATTTCTGCAGAAAATGGGTAGCCCTTTAAAAAAAAAGAATGGCATGAATAAATTTGCAACTAAGCTATGCTACCACACTCACAGAAACCAAACTTTTAAAATTATGTGACCAAAGGCTGAATATAATGATTGAGAGAAAAATTGTGAAGTTGCTATGGTAACTATTAA
This sequence comes from Pseudopipra pipra, assembly GCF_036250125.1. NCBI lineage: Eukaryota > Metazoa > Chordata > Aves > Passeriformes > Pipridae > Pseudopipra > Pseudopipra pipra. The sequence goes on along the minus strand of NC_087560.1, from coordinate 10,087,065 downwards.
AGATTCAGACAGGCTGTTGATATGAGATCTTATTAAATATGTCAAACCAAACATTTTATTTATAATTTAAAACTCCAACGTTGTCACTTTACAGTTAACAGAAAATAAAAAGAAATTCAAGATGTAACTTAATAAAGACTTGAGAGTTAAGGCTGAGACAACACTTTCATTCTACCTTGTCACTTCACACATTCGAAAACACCTTCAAAAATCCTTCTATGCTAAAATTTTCCATGCTTGGCCATAGCCTGAAGAAAGGGAGAAGCAAAACTATTTATCTTCTTTTGAATTAACTTCTTGGGGGGGGGGGGAGAGATCAGAACATCTTGATTTTTAGCCCCTGACATAATCACTCTGGTGTTTAAAGATCACACTGTGATTGTGCACTATACACTGCTGTTCTTACTTGGAATAAGTTACAGTTGCTCCATTGTTCTTACCTTAGTGAATCTATCTAACTTTACAGATGAAACAGCAGAAACTTTCCCAGAAAACCAAACTTCTTTAAGACCTCAGTTCTGCAAAGCACTGAAATCTTCACTGGGATTACTCATGTGCTTGAAATTAGGCACGAGATTAATTCCAATGCAGTCTAATTTATTCTGTGATGTAATTGCAATCCTAACAGGAACATTAATAACACATTCATGTTGTGTTACAGGAGCCAAGATCCTTCCTTGCTTGTGGCCATGATGGAATGGGAAGAACTGTAGGTCCTGTGACTCGACTGAGAACCTGCTGAAGGATCCCAGTCCCACACAGCTTTGCTGACAGGTGGCCTCTGAGACTATGTACACTCTGTAACTTTAGCTGCCAGCCTGGTAATCCTGACCCATCTTTGGGCATCTTTATCCTCAGAATGATGTCTGTATCTTGGCTATGAGAGAGGACGTGGCTCTAAAGGGCTGTGGCCACTTACAAATACCAGTTGACATTGGAGTGTTGTGGCCAACTCATCACGTGGTGTGAGCACTTAGATGCGCAATGGTGGCTTCTTCAAGAAGCCCTGGTTGCTGCCATGGTCAATGAGACTAATTTTATGGATAACTGAAAGTTGCAGAAGGTGCTGACCCTTTCCCTTACAGAGTGGAGTAAGAACAAGCATTGCACAGTCAGCTGAGTCACAGCGTGACCCTGCAACGAGGGTCTACTGTAATGCACATTCCCAGGGAGGCAGAGCCTGCCATCACTTGAGAAATTACCCCTTGCTCTGCAAATTTCTGCACTTGCCCTGAAATAACACTGAAATGGCACTGATCTATTAATAAAATCACTTTTTCCTGCACAGAAATCCTGTAACACAGCTATACTGTGCAGACCCACAGCTAGGTAGTTGGATGATACTTATCTGAATATCACGATAAATTAGCTCTTTCTACCTTACATTTCAAATAAATTATCTGTGATTTTATTTTTTTTTGTCTAAGCGAATTGTATTTTTTCAAGCAAGATGCATTAGTACAGAGTTTGGATTTCTGTCTAGTGGAATGTGCATTTTTCAAATGTCAAACTGTACTTTGTTTTGAGTCTCAGAGTGGGCCTTATGTGACAGTGTTTCCACAGGCAAGGCTAGCTCCAGAGATTTCCACCTCCCCCTCTCTGAACCACCTCACAGTCGTGACCTCGGTGTTGCAATTTCCACCCCTTCAGGAATTCTACAGATATATTTGCTTGTGGTGTCACCCAGTAGTTTGAGTTTTAAATAAAAAATGCACTGGAAAACCTCTCATGGAAACCTATTCCAACCATCATGACATTTCAGGTTTCCTCACGGAACAAAGTACATAAAAACTGGGCTCCCAAAACCAACTATCTTTTCCTAGATGACCATTTTAAATATAGCTATTAATCCTTATCAAATTAAAATTCAGCAATTGCATATTGCTTGCAAGTTTCTGGTTACTGTTTAATGTATACATATAGCAGGATAACACATGCCTCCATACAATTATTTGCAGGTGCTGTTAAATCACTAGCAATCAAATAGCCTACATTTAATATTTCTAATTAGCTTATTTAGCAATCATGATGGAAACACAGGAATACATTTAGTGGTGTCCTCTCAGATATCCTTAAAAATGAGGAATGTCACTAGGGGCTTGTCCTGATGTGGGTGTTTTTTCAGCCCAGTCAGTATGCATCATTTTAATGTGACTGTGATCATAGCCCCATTGTGCCTGCCAATCCCAATTAACAGGATCACCCCTCCTAGGGCAGAATTTATTGCTGCATGTGCAGCTTACTGGGACATGAAGCAGTAGTCTTGCAGTCTGCAGGCCTCTGCAAAGCCGTGCCTCTGGGAACTGTGCTCAACTTTTCTCAGCTGTGAAACCTCTCTGTTGCAAGATGTGTTCCTGTCACATACTCTTCCCTATGCCAGGCTGAATATTTCACTTTTTTGAAGACTCCACTACAATCAGTGATATCTTGATAAGCAGAAATATATTCAGGAGATAGCCTTGCTGTTAATCTTGAAGTTACCATTCAGCCTTGAAAACTAGGGCAGGTTTGCTTATCACTGAAAACACTTGGTTTGCACCAGCACAATGAGTTATTACATCTGAAAATGAAACAGCATCTGGCTTTTTTTGCTTAAAATTGATGTGTATGTCATGTTACATTTTTCAGCACACAGGCAGTGTTGGGCCATCTACGTTGTATCACATACATACAACATAATTCATATGTGAGGTGCCTGTTTGGCACAGCACCAGCCTTTTCTGCCAGTGTCAAGCAACCGTACTTCTGGTGAGCAGGGGACCAGTAAGTCACTTTTATCACACAAGACCTTTTTTGGCAAAAGGATAGCACCAAGAATTTCAGCAGCAACAATCAAAAGGCTGTGCACAGTGCAAAGATATGCACTATCTTTTTGCATCTCCAGGGACTTTCCCTAGATTCTGTGGCAGACAGTGCAAAGAGATTGCTTGTAGCTCTTTTGTTCCTTCATCTCTGCTCACCGATTTTCATTTAGAATCAAACACTTTTGCTGGAGGCAAAAGGTATATTTTCTGGCTTCATGTCCTAGAATTTCTGTAAATTGTTCTTGCACATGTCTGCAGCTGACATACAAAATATGCAAACTCTTCTCTTGATTTATGCTTTATGCTCTGCATGGAGCCTGTATAATTGTGGAAAAAAAAAAAAAACAAACCCAAGACCAAAAAGTAGTTTTCCTTGAATTTCAGAAAGTAATGTATACTGTTTGAAATGCAGCATCTTACTGCTGCCCCCACTGGAACAGTTCATTTCTAGTGTGTATCTTGTAAAAAAATCTGAAAAAACCCAGAACTTTTTTCAACATCCCTAGTTATGAATCTTAGCATTAGAGAAGGCTTCCTGTTCCTACCACTGTGCCTGGCAGTAGAGAAAACTTAGGAAATAACTTTAGGGAATTCACTAAAGGCCACTTGTCTGAATGGACTTGCAACTAAACTTTTAACTACAAAACCCTGGGCTAAATTATCAAAAGAGCTCACCTCCCATTTGGCACAAGATTAAGGACAGACTTTTCAAAGCATTTAGCCACTTGAAGTTCTCAGTGTGACACCACTGCCCAAATTTCCAAACTTTCCACTCTCTTAAGGACCTAGAAATAAGCTAAACTCCTTTGAAAACAGTTATTGGTTTTGGACACTTCAAAATTATATTATATTGAATGTAGTCCAGAGACTACACCACTCTAAGTATTTATAATTACTTGATAAAATACAAATGTTTCCTTCAATTTCTTTATGAATAGTTTTTCTGCATTCCTCAGAAAACTTCTGAATCTATAAGCAGAAAGTTTCCTTTCTGCACTCTTCAGGGTTCTTATTCAAAAGCTCAGACAAAATGGCCCTTGCTGTTTTACTGATAACTAGAGTAACTTCCACCCTGTCTCTTCCAGATTCATACCCCCCCCTAAGTTTAGCTTCCTTCACAAACAGTGAATTCCTTTATTTCCTTATAAAGACTTTGATACAACAGTTCAGCTAGGAACCATTTTTATCACTAAAATTACACTCATTAGAAGTTAAAGTTACGGAATGAAATAGAGCAATCTCAGATCAAAGCAGCCTGCTCTTAACTACATAAAAACAAATTAAAGCAACTAATAAGAAGCAGGCTAACACATCAAGGACCTAAATGATTAACTTACATTTAGCAATTATTTTGACAACTTACTAAAGCAAGACTGCATAATACTGCCCAGCTTTTTCTAAATTAAAGCTTATTATATTTACATGAAAAAAGAAGTGATGGTTTAGTTATTTAGCAAGATCTTTCTTACCAGCCAAAAAAAAAAAAGCAGCATTCTTATCAGAAATAAATTGACCACGACAAAACATGAGTCTCTAAATTATGCTTTCTGCATATTAGTACAGTGATACTATTGATTCCATAGTAATAAACTGCAGTAGAAGTAATTGCATTTTACTGTGATCACAAACCCAAATATTTAGGGTCTGACCATATGCAGTATGAATCCATTTATAATTAGGGAGACAACAGTATGCTTTCTATTTCACTATGATTTATCTGTGCTATCAGGGAGCTTTTTGGAGGTAAGCTTATTATTACTACTTTTATCTGTAAAAGTTTAATTAATATCTTCTTCCCCCTCCTCATATGGTTTCAGTTATTAAAAAGGCAATGGAAGATGAAGGGAAAGTTTCAAAGTACAGCAATACAAGACCAGAGTGAAATTCAAACAACAAAAAATAAGGATTGAGCCACCTATAAGAGTATTAAGGAATCATAGAATTATTTAGGTTGGAAAAGACATTCAAGATCATAAAGTCCAACTGTTAACTTCAGCACTGCCAAATCCACCACTAAACCATGTCCCCAAGTGCCACATCTACACATCTTCTGTACACAGTGAACAGTACCTCATCCAAGCCACGAGCAGCCAGTTTCTCCAAAGGAATGTTCATTCTTCATCTTTGGCAGCAGAGATTAGGGTTAGCATGTTAATGCTATATGGAATAAAATGGTCTAAAGTCCCCAGACAACTCTATATATCCAAAGACAGACCTGAAAGTATTTTTAATGAAATCAAGTATAACATTTAAACACATTAGTGAGTTCCACACTAACTCTACTTTGTATTTTTAACAATAGAGAGTTTGATAGATATGACAGTGCTGGACAAACAATTCATATTTATCACTTGCTACAGTATGAAGATTATTTGTATTCAGACTCAATTCTGTCTAGGATTTAACACACTCATGGAACAAATAAAGGTATCTTGTGACTTATCTCATAATGTGCAGAAAGAGTGATGGTAATATGTGTCTGGTGTTGAATGTGTAAGTTCACAGGCTGTCTAGGAAGCCTTTGTGTCCTGTGCAGTCTGTATCAGTATATAATACTAAGATATTTAATATTGATATAAAAATAAATTTTTTACAGTGAGAGCAATCATTCATGGAAGGAATCTCCCCAGGCCTGGCAGGGTCCCTGTCACTGGAGGTTTTCAAGATGTGATTGGACAGGGTGCTAGAAAATCTTATTTAGGCTCCCTTTGCCACAAAAGGTTGGACCAGGTGATCTTCCAAGGTCCCTTCCAAGCTGGGCTGTTCTATGGCTCTATATGAATGTTAACAATGTTTTTCAGCTATTCACAGTGAAAAGCAGAGGCTGCTGCATCACAAAGTGTCCCCACTCATGCTTGTCTTCCTCATCACCCTTCTCAAACCAACCCCTGTGCCATCAAAAAAGTGCTCACTATTTTCTTACACATTTAGATAAATTTAGCTTCAAAGATTTTCTTTTCCATTGTAAAAGCTGAAGGTTTAGACTTACGGAAAAAGCTTAGGTTCTGGAATACAGTTATAGGGCAAATTGGAAAAAAAAAATTGAACACCCTAGCAGTTATGTGGCAATTAGCATGGCAAATTACCATAATCATCTTATAAATGGTTGCAAGTACATCACTGTTACTTCTTTTCTAAGTGTGCAAAATTACTCTGTGCCTTATAATTCTGGGATACCAATGAGATATTTTTCAAAGAGTAACTAAAGTTCCAGAAAATACTTGAACAAAAGACAGATGTGTACAAGCAACTACCCTTCAAGCTGAGCGTGGAGTGCATTCTGAACTTAGAAGTGAAGTCCAGAACTGAAAAAATCCAGCCAGGATTTTGCCAGCTTGTGGATATGTCCCAGTGGACATCCATTCTACACATCAGCTACCAGCATGAAATATATTATCTAAGGCAGGTGAAAAGGACTCTGTGGTAGCACAGACACAGCAGACATAACTGCATGAACTGTTTCATAGAGGTGGAGGTTGTACAAATCTTTTTCCATGCTCCCAGCACTGACACTACAGAGGAGCTCTCTGGGCTGGGCTGGCTCACATGGCACTGCTCTGCCACTCAGTGCCTGGGGCAGTGGTTCAGGGCACTTGGTAGGTTAACCCAACTGATATTTTAGAAAAATGACAGTATCTGTCAGTAGCTCACTGGGTCTGGCCAGGGCTGGGACTGGCACAGCCACCTTTGACAAGCAGCTGTGAGCTTGTCCCTTCTGGAAGGGCTCCTTCCCTGCAGCCTGTGACAGTGAGCCCAGGGGCAGCAGCAAGTCCCCACTGGCCCGAGACTTTGCTCAGCATGAGCACCTGCACAGACCAGGGTGTTACTGAAGCACTGACATGGAAGTCACACATCTCCTTCCTGCAGCCAGCATTTGAGGGGATGCTATCTATCTTAAGAGAGTGGATTTCTGGATACATAATTTCATATTTCCTCTGGTTTGTATTTCTGGGCCCCTGGCCCAGACTGTGTCTTGAGCAGACCTCAGGCCAAATTCTGTTTTCAGCTACAATGCAGCTGTTCTGAAGGAATTGCTTTGACTTCCACTGCATTGCTCTGGATTAGCACTGTAGTAATAAAGGGTAGAATTTGGATCATTGCATTCTTTCCCTGCCATCCAAAGAAAAAGCAGGTTAACAGATTTGCATCACGGTGCATCAGATGAGGAGTTTTGAAGAAACACAGAAAATGAGTCCTGACAGATAAAAAAAGAACCTCCAAACCCAGGTAGCTCAATGCAAATGACAAAGTCTGCGTTTCTGACTTTTTCTGGTTTTATTTGTCAACACTATTTAACTGTACATATATTTTAAAAAATAACAATTTTGAAGAACACAAAGATGTTTTTAAGCAGTCTGGGGGAACTTTAATCACATTCAACTAAAGTGCTCACTCAATTCTCAGATCTAGTTTGAACTCTTATTTTTGTTCAGCAAGATTCATGTGAAAAGCAACCATAGCCTGGGGTTTTGAAGTTGAAAGATTATAATTTGGCCTTCTGGCATGTATCTTTGTCAGTTTTTTAATCTTTATATGCCGTCTTTCAGCTTTAGAGAGAGACCAATTGATGTTCCCTGAAGCGTGTATATTCTTTCAACACCATAAAAGAAGTCAGCCATTGTCATTTTCAATCTAAAAGTTTTATTCTCTTTATTTTCAAATAATTTGGCTTACTAGTTCAATTGCCTGTGTCAGGTTCAAAAAACAAGAATTAATGTAATCTGATTTCTACAGCTATCTATAGACTGTTGGTCATACACTGTGATATCTGAATGTGATACAAATACACTCAGCAAAACCAGACACCTCAAATGGCTTAAGAGATAAAACCCTTTAAATAAGCTTGAGACAGATCTGAATTTATTTAAATGTCTGATTCTAAATGTACTTATGCCTAGTAGTAATGTTTACCATCTGCCTGATTCTGTCTGATGAGGTAATTGTAAATCTATAAATAGCTTAACATATGCTGCACATATTCTGGCCTTAAATATAACAGCCTTTGTGTAAAACAACTGGAAATAATAAGAAGGGATATTAGTTTGGGCATTATTCAGGGTAAGACAAGAAAGAAGTATAAGGGGTTTTCACTTTGTATTATTTGTATCTTCTCCTCCAAAGGCCTGGTAAAACCAAAGTGTTGTTTATAGGCCCAATTCTAACGAGTTGTCAGTACTTTCTATGATTCACACCTACCAAAATAGGCATTTGAAATGTAGTAAAGCAGTTACAGTCAAAGTAATGTATACTGTAAACCAACATGAGAACTGCATTCATTTAAGATGAACAAATAGTTTTCACTTTTCTTTCACAGGGTAGAAGACAGGAAAATGATGTTCAGGCACAGTGATCACGAAAGCTCAGCTTGAAAGAACTGCTTTACAGCCAGATTAGGGGATTCTTGACACTACTGTACCCACAGCCATTGTACGAGCAGTCAAAGTGCTGTTTCATAATTACAACTAAGAATACCATTAATGCCAATTATCTGCAGAAAGAATTGTAATTGCTCATGTGCACTCACCTAGAATGAAACCAGAGGAAAGGAACAAAGCACTCTAAAATTGTACAGCTTTGAAACAACACTTACTGGCTCACAGCTTTTTGCCCATGCAGTGGGGAGACCATGAGATGTAACCAAAGACCTACAGCTGGGTAACTGGGTGATGCTCTTCGGTTCTTAGAAAAATCATTTAGTTAAGAGAGAGATCATATTTTTCTCTTGCATGATTTGTGCTCCAGAATCAAGGCTGTACTGCAGATTTCAGTGAATTAGCTTGGGAAATCTGACATTATCCTGCTTATTCAGGCAATCACTTCAGCTGCTTGCAATGGCACCCTAATGCAGGTGGGGAGAAAAATGATACACTACCAAATTAGAAATAAAACAGTGAGTCACTCTCTGAACCTCCTCCCAGGGGCATGGTCAATCTCTTTCTTGTCTGTAGTCTTGATACAAAGCTTAAAAAAGGGCCTAAATATGCCTATAGGGTCAGCTGCCAACTCCAAACAAATAAAATTCTTAATGTGGAAAGCTAAGAGCAGGGGCTATCCTAAGGTTTCTTACCAAACACTGGATTCACTGAACAGGATCTTGGCTTTAGTGCTGGGAACTGTGTGGCTGTACTCTGTGTCACACGTGCGTTTCTTGCACCATTAATTAGTCCCTGATGTTTATATGGGCTTTTAATTTAATTCATTGAAAAGTTTTGCTCCATTTGTATTTAATGAGGATTCTTCCCAAGCATCTGTTTCTTGACCTTCAAAGCCCTCACCTGATCCAGGATTTTCCCCAGGTTATTCAATATCAGCATGAAACTTCTGGAAAGTAGGTGAGCAAAAATGAACCAATTGCCAGCTGTGTGCAACTATGCCCAGCCAGACATCTTCATACCATATGGGTGGCTAGACTTCAATCAGGCAGGACTGAGAAGCTGAATGGAAAAAGGAATTTGCTTAGAAAACTCATCTCCCCTAGAACTATCATTATTTTGAGAGTGCTTGCACATTTTATGTAAACCTTTACTCTGCTTTCAAATGCCCTGTGAGGCTGGACACCCAGCTAATCTTGGATCAAAAGGTGCCCAGATCTGCCTGTGACATTGTACAGTTCATCCTGGCCTTCCCAAGGAGCAAACTGCAAACCTGCACACTCACAGTGCCAGAACACAGCAGCTCTGACCACCTGAGGCACAGTACAGGCAGACCTTAGAGAGGAGAGCAACCATCCCAGGGAACAGGCCAAAGTGTGAGAATAACAGTAAGAGGGTAGAGAGCACTGCACATGAGAAGAAAATTAATTAAAAGTACACAGCAAAAGTAATTTTAACGAGAGGGCAGAGAAGAACATGGGACAAACCAAAGGAGAATGTCAAAGCCTATTTATTATTTTTTAAAATACTTAAATAAAAGCACTATCACAATACCAATTAGTGCACTTAATTATTTGTTCTGTGTTCATAAGAGAAGGATATATGTATTAAAGAGTGACAGCTACTTAAAAAATCATTTCAGGAACGCACTAAGGGTATTCCTGGCATATTCTGTACCTTCAATTAAGTGGAGGTGTGAGCTAAGCATTGTCTGCCTTCAGAACTGGATGGAGGGTGGTGGGAGGTGAAATAAGGAGGCAGGGTCAGGTGGTCCTTCAACAGTAAAAGAATAATAGTTTACAGACCACAGAATTCATGTCAGCTGAGCTCAGATTCTCATCCTGTTTTCACTACAATAGATTTGACACCATTTTTTTATTTTTGACTCCTATAGGTAAAAATTCTAGATAGCCATCTAAATATCTTAATCTCCTCATCACTTCCTGTATTACTTCATTATAGAGCCAAAGCTACCTTCTTTTATATGAACAATTTCAGTCATTTTACCTAATTTGCAATTATGAACAGATAATGGCCTTCATTTCTTTTGTATCCACTGGTTATGTGGCAATTTCTAAAATAAAGACAGAATGGAACTCATATCAAAGCAGACTGTGCTTCCTGCTCCTCTAAAGTAGCGACATATGCTAGAAAGAAAGGAAATGATGAGGTCCAAGACAATAAACAGACAGGACATGTGGAAAACAAAATGCCAAGCTGTCCTAATTCAGTTGTGCATCTCTACTGGCTTCTCTGTGATTTACCCATATCCTCAAGGAAACAAAAAACACTGATTTCTTACATAGCTGGAGTGTCAGAAGAAACCCATTTCTGACTAGCATGCTTTACAGACATAAATAAAAGCCTTTGTGATCTCCATCCTATGTTCAGATTTGGGTAGTCACTATTCAAGACACAGTCTCTAAGATGTCATGATAAAACTGAAGTGGTTATCTTTCCTCTCCCACTTACTCACTTTAATCTCTCAGTAAATCCCAAACTTGCTGGGTTCCCAGACACTCTGAACGGATGCAACATCCTATAGATCTAAAGGATTTTTTTACCACATTGCCAAGGCCTGATCTGAAGATACACTTCTGGGAGATTCAATCAGTTTCCATCACTGTAGGTCCAGTGAAATCAATGGGATTACCTCAAAACTGGGCCCGTGTAAACAGAACAGGAACTCTGATTAGAAATGCCAGTATGTCTTGACTGTATACTCCAAATGAGTAGAGCCTGATGCACTAGGGTGAGTGAGCAGACAGAGGTTGGAGTTGGAGGGTACACAGCAATTCCTGAGGCCAGTGCCATGAAAACAAAATATAATATTACTTTATTTTATCATAACTTACTTGTACCATTGCCTAAATGTCTACACAGCAAACATTTGCTTGTGTCATTAGTTTATCTGTCCCTGGGTAATTGTTAAGATAGCTGTGGTTACTGTGCTGATCTAAGGTACTGGGCAAACATTTTGAAACATTTAGAATGGTTTCATTTAGGGCAGAAGAGAAGCCAAAATGAATTCTATCTTTGTTCTCCAGTATCAGTGTAATGATATGTGCTGTAACAGCCAGGGGATAGGAATATTAGTTAACTGCTTTTACAGAACAACAACTTAGTGTCAAAGCCTAAAAACTGGAGGTTGTTCCACCCTTTCATTTTTAGTAATGATGTCATGAAATGAAAACTATTTAAAAACAAGACCATAAATAATGGAAAATATCTGTCACTCTCTCCATATTTTACAGACAATCCCACTACATATTTCCTTATGCAGTGACTTGATTTCTCCTTCAATTATCTTTTGAAGCCCTCTTCTCTAGCACTTCTCTGATACAGTTGAATCTCACTCCACCTTTGAAGGCAATGTGAGCTTGTATACAAACAACAGTGTTTGTAATGCAGAATCCTCAGGGCTGTCTCCTGAATTTCCTTACACAAGTAAAGGGTTGCAAGAATACAACAGGAATCCATTCTTGAGGGAGGCACAAGAGGAAGCAGAAAGTGTTATGTGCAGTGATGCAAGGAAGCAGAAAAGTGTTACATTTCTGTATCAGTAACTAAATCACACTGTACCATGGATCAACTATTGCCAGTTACAGTACTCTATTTCAGGAGCAGAGATAAGGATTTCAAATAACTATTACCAAAAACCAGATTGTTCATAATAACTGGTACACAAAAGATGAAAAAAAAAATCAAGAATTTGTCATTGAGTTTAGTGGGAATAGTCTGACACATGCACTATCTCACCTTTGTAATACTCTGGTTGGAATTTAATAGAAAACTGTAGATTTTCCCCTTGCCTGAATCTACCCTGAGAGTTGCTTAAGATCGAATGAAAAATTTGACAATAATAGATATTAAGAAGAGAATTTCATTTAATGAACATCTAAAGTACTTCAGTCAGGTCTCTAACTGAGAAACACTTTCCTTTTGAAGAACCGTGGCAAATATCTCCAGAACTGAGTTTGTTGTATGGTTAAATTAAGGATCCTATAATTAAAATACATTTCACAGAAAAAACACCAGGGTCTTTTGGTTGTCTTGCTACTCAGAGATGAACGAAAGTTCAAGCACACACTATACACCTCCAGGCACTGAAGATAGTGCCATATGTGTCATGGAGAAACTCAGATGCACAACATCAAGACAGACACTTATAGCTGGGAGGAACAGACCTGCATGGCAAATTTCAGCAGCTACACAGGCTGGACAACCTAAAATGTCCTTCCTTAGAACAGCACATGCATCAGCTGTTGGTAAATTCAATACCCAGCCAGGGCAGAAATTCCTCTGCACACAGACTGCCATTAGAATGGTATATGGCATTTGGCAGTCATACAAACCAACCACTGCTGGAAGAACAGATTCCAGTTATGTCATTTCATGTTTGGTACATTCCTTATAATGAGCAGGTGGATTCAAAGTTTTAATCCTGCTAGGAGGTGACCTTTTCAAAATTCTGTATTTTTACTGCCTATCAATTTTGTTTCTTTCTCCCAAGCTTGTGAGATTGTAATCAAAGATGAATAGGAATTGCTAGAGAATTACTGAATACTGAAAAAGCCAAAGTGTTAAAGATGGTTTTTACCCAGTGTATGCCCTAATGCAGCCATGATATTTGATTTTTAATAGATTAGGAGCAAATATGCACATTAGCAAACTAAACAGTGTAGTAATATCTACAGAGAACAGGTTTCATCGATTAAATCATAAATATAGTATCTTATTATGCTTTTGGGGAAACAGAACTATGAAAAGCAATGCATGCATTTTTGAATTATAAGAGGAGGGACTATTGGCAAATCTTTCAACAGCTGTTTATCATGAAAAAGAAGTTACAGTTACTATTCCCCAGCCATGCAGTCTGAAAAACTAAAAACTGTACATTAATAAATTATAACAATGATGCATGAAGCTAATATAAAACTTTTGAAGACACTTTCTTAGTCCAGAGGGAGTTGTCAAATTTGCTATTTGTGACTTTAATGTTACTTGGAATTTCTTCTAGGGCATTTAAAACTCCTTTTGTGACTCTTCATCAGCAGTTTCGCAGACAGCAAAGGCCTTGACAATATACATTTTCACTTTCTGCATGGCTGACGGACTTCATATGCTATATCCAATTTAAGGGTAGAGCAGTAGATTACATTGCTAGGATATAGAGAGCCATTGCCATTGAGACTGAATCATTGCTGTTTATAGTAATTCTTACTATTTGGTTTTTGACAGCCCTTTGTGACTGGAATAAAAGATGATGCCGAGATTATTGTCAAGCTACTGTAATAGCTAGTAGTGCATGAAGTCTGCAGCAGATGGACTTGAACTTATGAGCTCTCAGATTCTCAATAGCCTTTCAAATGAGCAGTGTTCTCCTTGGCCACATGTAATGCGACTGGCTTTGACAAACCCTTATTTCAGAAGATGAAATATTATATCAGCCAGCTTTCTTTGTTCTATTTGAAATGTTTTATAGGGCTTAATTTGAGAGGTAGCTTAGAATTGAGAGAACAAATTGATTTTCAGTTGCGTGAGGTAAACTATGTTACAGGTACATCCAAGCTGAACAACAACAAAGTGATTGACGTAGTCAGAACCCTTCCAAAGGTGCCCCCCAGCCATTTCCATTACAATGCACAGTTACTATGTAACTTTCTTTGGCTAAACTCATAATTTTCCTCATGAATCTCACTAATTCACAGACCTTTAATATAACAAAAAAGAAGCAACAGTAAAAATTTGTTTGGCATATGGTACCCCAGAAGGATTCTCTTATAACACAAACAACTGCTACTGACTTGGATGCTGGTTTAGCTGCTGTCGAGAACACGGATGGACAGCAACCAGCTTGTGTTGCTGCAGGAACATCTTACACCTGACTTGTTTCACTAAAGACCCCTTCCAGAAGCACAATTCTCTCAGGTCACCAGTTTACTGATTCCTCAGCGCAAACCCACTGCTGTTCATGCACAGTCCATGCCAGAATGGGGCAACAGAAGCCCACTAGAGTGAGCTGAGCTTTAGCAGTTCTCTGGACCCAATGAATACATACCCAACAGCCCAAAACTCAAATCATAAATGTTCCAAGGACTGGTTTAAAACTTTGGCAGATTATTTCTTTTGTCCATATTTAGTATCTTAGTATCAGGTTCCATTACACCTACAAACTTTTTTTTTTTTTTGCATATCATGATTCTTTCTTTTTACTCTAGCATTACAGTTTGATCTTTTATTGCATTGCTGCTGTTCAAGATTCTATAGTTAAAGTTGTGTCAGCACTTTTACTACAAAACCCATTTACGAGGGGTTTATAACACAGCCATAAAGATGTACTATAGAATGAAAGGTGGTTTACAAAGTCTCAGCATGGGGCATTGTCTTTTTTTTATCACTTTTTAATAAACAAATTAGACTTGCTATTTTAAGCCTTTATGAGTGCAAAGCAATTCCAGTTTATAGGTTATTGCCTATATAACGTGGCAATCAACTGTTATTAAAAAAAGTAAAATGAAGCAACTTACAAGTACTATGATTAAAAGTGATTATGGAAAAAGTGGAATTTTGCGACAGTAAAGACAGGCCAAATACATGTTTCCTTATGCGAGTGAGCTGTGCACTGAGAATGTGCTGAGCTTCTCTCAGCACTGAGAATGTGCTGAGCTTTACAAAGCCATTTTCCCCAAGGGAATGGGGGAGTCCAGCTTGGGGTACAAGGCGTGAACCTGGTGAATAAATTCCCCTGGAATCTCTTGCTCTGTGTTTGTGTTGCAAGGACACTGGTTCCCAGTGGAGTGAACGCAGGGTAATGCATTCTTCTCTCCTCTAATCTCATTGGAGCTGACTTCCTGAAAAAAGGTTTTCAAGTGCTTTCAAAGTGCAGGTTGCTTGTGTACCTCATGGATGTTGAGTGTTTCAATAAAAACACACTGACGAGGGTCAGTGAAGGCTCGAGAGTGCCTGTTTTGGAGTGTAGCTTACCCTCATTACTGGGCCTTCTACTCATAACTTAGTCATGAGTACATTACCCTTCTGTTGTTTCTGCTTAGCCAAGTACAGTGCTATGTTTGGAGCACTCTGCAATACCCCTCCATAGCTCAGAAGGTACTACCTGGTTGAGCAGCTTTCCTTGATAAATTGCTTCAAGACACTAGGGTTTGATGAACAGATTCAGAGCTTCTCACCAGTGACTCATCCCCCAAGATGAGGGCCTGGTAGCCCACTCAGGACCCACAGATCAGTAATAACATGAAATAATGAATCCAGAGGGACTGCCAGAGAAAGCTGGTCATACTGCTTGCAGTACCTGAACTGTGCAGTCCCATGTGTAAAGTTATCTGTACCCTAGCACACTTCCATGGAACCCTGTGTTGCACCCTGGAGACATCCTTAGTTACACACAATTCTCAAGATGTGCTGCTAGACTAGGAATGCCCCACTAAATCACTGTATCTGTGAGGTAATTCATGGCTCTGGATTTGGCTGTGATGTGATGAGAGTGGGAGACGAGTTTCAAAGTATGCTGACTATAGAGGGCATTCAAATAAAAAAAGAGCACTGCCTATGTACAGGTACGGATGTTACGTGCAAAATCTGTCGTAAAAACTCCAAAGCAACTCATGCTGTGTCTACACTGCACCAGGTGCATATGCAAAGCTGTACCTGTGAATGCACTGGATGACACTCACTGGCCAACTCGTCCACCAAGAGGGGAAGTTGTACCAGCTCAAACTTCAGCCCAGGCTGCTCATACCTTCCAAAGGCTTAGGGTGCTTCTCAGCTGAAGTCTGTGCTGCCGGAGCCCTGGCTATTAGCACTATGTTACAAGTGAGGGAACAGATGTGCTACTGCCTGCAGTGCAGGGAGCCCTGAAGTCCAGGTTCCGCTGGCTTCTACTGAATTGTGGATCTGAAGTAATTTTAAAATGTTAATATCTTGCACTCGGTGAGAATGGGGCTGCCTTGGATTCTGATCATGCAGGCGCTACACAGATAACTTTACACATGGGACCTCACGGAGCTGCCTAAATTACAGTATGTTATTACAAACTCCAGTGAAGACTGGCACAGAAATCAGGATTGATTTTTAAAAAACAGACCACAAATTCCAAAGGAATAACTAAAGGCAATGAGGGGAAAAAATTAAAAATCAGGTTTTACAATGGTGCTAGCTAAATATCAACAGAAGATCTATTGTTGTCTTTCTCCTAAGTACTGCATATTAAAAAGAACTAATATACTAAAAATATGTTTTCAGAGGAGATGAAACTTCAATTGTCTGCACGTAAAATACTCACGATGTATTTAAACAACCTTTTAACAGATGAACTATTAAATATATTTTCCAATATACCTGGGAAGGAATCACTAAATACTAATCTTTTCCTAAATATTTAAACCATCAATACACTGTTTAGGTTAACAATATAAATGGTTCTGTAATAATTTAAAACAACCTTAAGTACCACACGTAGAACTGCACAATCACCTCCCAGTGACCCCGGGTTTTTCCTCTGTTTTGCAAGGAAGGTTGCTGGCAGCAAGGTTGTTACACGGACTGACAAAAGCAAGTGGAGACAGCGAGCTGTGCTTATTTAAGTCTCTATTCTTCCATGCCACTCAGCTTCAATCCTGTGCCTGGCAAAACATCATCAGTATTCTCTGCCTCTTTTAACTAAAGGAAGCAAATCAAGAACCAGACAGGCTAATGGGAACTGAACCTCATTTCTTGGCCTCTCGCTCAACCTGCAAAGCCAAACAGAAAGCAGCCCACTTCTCCAGGCCTGTGCTCCCCTTGCCAGCTGGGAAGCCGAGCCCCTCCTCGCCTCCCAGCTCCGTGGCAGGCAGCATGCAGACTGCTTTCCCGGCTGTGAGCGCCATGAGCCAGCTGGGAATCTGACTGCTTCTCCAGGTCTCCTGTCCACCTGCCAAACAGAGTCTGCAGGGCTCCTTTTCCACTTGCCCCAGCCAGTTAGGAGGTGATCTATAGTGCTATTATCACAGCTAGCTAAGCAGTCCAAAAATCTCCGTACAAAAATGAAGTTTTGGTAAAGTTCCACTAGACCAAAAGAGGAATTTAATAAGGAAAGGGCATCCTCCTCACTCTTTCTCAGTTCCCTCTGAGTTGAGTCAAATTTAGGGGCTGTATTTCCACCCCTTCTCCTAACTGTGCTTATTCTGAGGCACATTCAACTAGAAATACCACAGACACGTTAGAAGGAGGGAACTGAAAAAGCAACAGCTACTGACTAGAACTAGTTGAAAGGTTTTCAACAAAACCTGAAACCATATAAAACCCACCTCGTCTCATATTTCACTGCAACTTGAAACTCAAACCAGATTTGTCGAAAGGTTTTTTGAGGATTGTGGTTCCAGTCAAAACTGGCTGATCCATTTATAGCACACAACTGTATTAGACAAACTGAGGGCCAGTGTAGCTGGGCTCTGTTTCACAGCTCTGAGATGTAAAGGAGAAGGTCAGCTTGTCCTGCATGCTGTCCTGTGTGGCAGACTCTGAACATGGGGAAGAGCCTCATCTCCCTCACACAGACAGACATGCAATAGCAAGGCAGGGCAAATCCCCTCTTTTCCATTTCTGTATGGAATAATCAGACAGTTAAATGATCCTTAGAGATCAAGAGCCATGGGACGAACAGGTGCAAAGAAAGAAGCATCCTTCTGCCCCATCAAGAGAGGACAGGTTGTTTCTCCCATACACAAGCCACAGCAGCCTGGGTTTTGGCCCATTTGTCTGCTTGCAGTTTGTCCAAGACCAGGTTACTCTTTTCACCTGAATTAGTTGCTGCATTAAGTGATTTGACAGATGCTTTGAGTAAACAAATTCTGTCTCTGAACTCCTTACATACACATAGGTGCCAGCAAACAGAAAACCACTCATGCAACCTCAAGTACATCCACAAGCCTCAACTGCCCCAAATGGCCACAAAGAGCAAATACACAATCATCCTGTCAGTACACACATCATTTCACCAGCTTTAGTAATGTGGATATTTAAAACTACCTTTTCCCTTTCCCTTCTTTCTTCTCTCCCTCTGTGCTTTTCCAGGTCTAGTTTGAGTTTTGTTGTGAAGCACCGGATTCATTCATACATCAAAGGGAACCTAAGGCATCAGAGCCCACATAGACAGAAAACAAAGGCACTGTTTACAAGGCGGAAACTTGCTGAGAGAAGCAGCTGAGTTTTGCAAGGCTCACCCACTGACTGCCACCTTGGAGGTACATCAAACACCATTACTTGCTCCATACAGTCAAACATTCCTCTTTCAAAGCCTCCTAATATAATGGATTATTTGTATTACTGTAGTACTGAAAAGTCCCAGCCCCGACCAGTGCCCTGTGTGGAATACTTCCCCCTTTACCGAGTTCTGCTGGATGAGAAATGTTCAGCTCTGTGGGCACAGAGGTCCCTGTGGGCTAATCTAGATTAAATTAGGTTGGAAGGAGCTACTTCCTACCATAGTATCTCAAGACTAGGCATCCATGTTAAGGATTAACCTTCTCTCACTCAGGGTTTGTACCAAGGCAGAAAAAAAAAACCTCTCAAAACTTTCTTTCCTAATGAGTTCCTGTGATATTTATTATATAGTTAGACTAACATATAGAGGCGGTTGACCATATTTTTGAGGTCCTATTTGCTTATTCTCATTTAAATAAATTATTTCCTTTTTGAGCAGGGTCAAAAGAGACTGGCTTGGGAAGGCACAGGCAAACTAGCTGCTTCACACACAGCTTTGCACTTTTCAAGCCAAATGTGGAAAGCCATGGCAGATTCAAAACCCATCTTTTTTCCCATCTGGCAGAGCAGGAGCTCAGTATCCTTCCTATCTTGTAGACATGCTTTTTTCCTTTAGCTGAGAATTATTAATTATAGTTAGAGTGTCTGCTTTTCTCTGTTTGTTTTTGCTTGTATGCCAGGCTGCATACAATATATCCAGTATTCTGAAAATACAGCTGAGTCTACCAGCCTTGCACTTCCCTTTGCTACCCTAACTCTGTTCTTTACAGCTGAGATAAAAAGAGGGGATAAGTATTTTAAATGACACTCATCCTATAGCCTCCATACAGTATGAATATTTTTTCTTCATTGTGGATAAATGTTTTGGCAACTAAATGACAAACACACAAAAATCATAACCTTGTTCTTCCATGACTACAGAGTGCCTTGGACTGCAGAAGTACAGTGGACTTCCAGTCCTCCAGTCCTTCACAAAACTTGGAGGAGCCCCTTGTCAGCAAGAAACTTTGACAGGTTAGTATCAATACAAACAAAAGGCCAGCTCTGATCACAACTCAGAGGAAGCCCACTCATGGAGTTGTAAGGACTTTGTTTGTACTATCAGTGCCATAAATGAGAACAAAATGGAGGGTACATAGCAGCAACTTCTGGATAGCCTTTAGAAATTTGTTGTTAGTGCTTATTACACCAGATATATAATAATGGGTTTCCTATTAGACTCAATTTTCTCCACTCTTGGAAACACAAAACAGTGTTTAAATCCAAATAAATAGTTTCCTTTTAAAATGTGGACACATTAATTTGGCTTACAGGATAATAGCTTTATTCTAAGAAATGCATATTAAAAGTACAGTCGACAGAGTATGATTCCTAAGATATATGCTGGACAACAGTATGAACTACACCTATGCCTGGTGACTGTTCACACTGAGAAGGGTGTTGCTTATCTATGCCTTCTTTGAGGGGGCTGATTACTATTTGCAGTGATGTGGATGTTGCATTGCCTTCACTGTGCTAGGTCAGTGAGCAAGAAGATTTGAGGCTTATTCAGAGTCTGCACTGTCATCTGAAGCAAGATGCAACAAATAGCTATGAGAAGCAAACACAAGGAATGATGAAGAGGAATAAATGTTACATGTAGAAAAACTTCTAAGCTAACAAAATAGCTATTTCACAGTTTAGTGATTCCAAAATAATCTGAAAGGTTTTAACAAAAATCTCCACCTTTGATTTTAGCTATCACAGAACCCTGGCTACCTCTGCGTGTAAGTGACTTCTTGTGGTATCACAGTAGACGTTTCTTCAAGGAGATATTCAGAAAAGAAAAGCACTTCACATGTTCATTAAACTACAGCATTTTACTAGAAAAGCTATGGAGTGAAAAATAGAGATGCCTGTGAGGATGAAGTACTTCAAGCTAGTACCACTGGTGTAAGGAGAAGAGGAACTGGGCAACATAGCATTTTGAACTATTTTGCTTCACAGATTATGTTCTGTGGTTGGGAGGAAAAGCCCAGCAGAGTTTGACTGGCTCTCACAAAGCAAAGGACAGCAGCAGCTGCTGGAGCAGTGGCACTCCCATGCCAGCACCTTGCCAGCTGGATGTGCAGCTCCACTTCAGAGCTACAGACACCCAGAGAAGTCAGAAAGAGGAAAATAACTGATATAATGGAATTCTTAAGGGAAATTTGAAAAAAAAAAAAATCCCATCAGACTAATATTTCTGTGGATATTTAAAAAAAGCTGTTCCAGCTTCCAAAAGCTTTAGGCTTACTTCACTGTACTCAGTGTTACAATCCCAAGAGCCTAACAATCATGAACCATGTTTTCATTCCTTATCAATCAAATTATTCCTGCCCAGAGTGCCATGGGAAGAGTGGGAACAGAAGTGTGGGTCTATTGAACCTCTGACCCTCTACAGCAGAGTACTGTGTATGGGCACATGATCCCTCTTCCGTTCAAAGCATGTACTCAAACTCTCATTTTCTCTTTTCAAATATACACCCAAATTGTCTCGCTCAATATGCACACATAAAACTACATATGCCCTCTCAAGTAGGTATTATAAGCGTTTTTTATTAATTGGAGATGTATTCTGGATGCATCAGGAGTTCTACTTTCTAAAACCATTTATTCTGTTATCTTTTAGAAACTGTTATGTTAAACTCCATGCTTTCTTTAACACTTGAAATAAACCCCATGTGAATCTGTTTCTTAAGAACCAACCACTGTTTTCTGTTGTGTAAAGAAAATGAAAAGATACCAAAGTGTTTGAATCTCCTCAGTGAATACAGTATCTACAGAGTAAATATGAAGTTATACATTGTCTCTCCTCTCAAATTCTGTTACTTGGTTAAAAAATCTGGACATAAATATCTCCATTATCCAAGATAATCTGTGGTTAACAAAGTTTCATTTATAACACTTACAATGGCTAATAAACATTTTAATTATTGATTTCAGCTGAAAAATTCCTGAGGCTGAGCATAAACAAAAGAAATAAGTATCTGCCTCTTGGTTAATGTTTTTATTCAAGTGTAGAGGTGAAACTATAGATCCCAGAGATGGAAAAAGCAATTTGCTATTCTCACTCATATTTAGAACCCTATTAGTGAGTTTGTGGAAAAAAAATGTCATATACTTCAAAAAAACAGGTTATGAATTAATGTTTATAGACTTTATTGCTTTTTCCAGCTTTCCCTATTTTTATTCTCTATTCTTTGTAATAATTTTAAAAAAACCTTAGGATTATAATTTTTTCCCTGCAGATGCTGCCTTTTTCTATTAAACAAACATCAGTCTCCTTCATTTTCTCTCTTTTGTTACCCTGCCACCCCTTTTGTATCAAATGGATGTAACATCATCTCAGATATTTTTGCATTTAACATCTACAACTTCATTTCACACGGGTCTAATTCAGAGTCCATAATAATAATAACAAAAATCATCACACTGCTGTATATTACAGAAGACTTAAATTTTTTCATTGCATAGGACTTCCTTTCCTGTTGACTTTGGGCTAGACTTGAAAAGCACAGCCTGCTGTCCATCATGGGCAGCCCTACAGGGAGCTCCACCTTGCTCAGCAGGAAGTATCAAGGAGGAGGCACAGCTGATCTGCCCATCAGGACTGTTCCCACCATAGATGACCTTGCCCTGTGGCCTGTGTGGGCTCTTAAGAACACCAGCAGAGAGCAGACAAAAATGTTTCAATAGCTCTGAAAGCCTGAACCAAATGTACTGCCAACAGCAGATAGGGGCATGTGAAACTTTCATTTGTCCAGGTCCTGCAGGGTCTGTAGCACAACAGACTGATACAACATAGTTCACATCATTTAGTCATCATTTGTTTGGGGTTTGCATTTGGGAAGGAGTTTGCTCTGAAATTCAGTAAGAACAGCAAGACCCTGGCCCCAGTCAGGAGCATATGACTCTTCTCAAATCCACCAACATGCCCATTGGGACAGCTGTGTGGGGCATATCTATTCAGATTAAGGAATCAATAGAAAACTTGATGGGGGATGCCCCCAAATACTCATAATCTAACAGTTTAGGTTGTACTGAAACCTTAGGTTGCACTGGAAAAAGTTCCCCTCTTTTCTCAGGTGAGAATCAGATCAGGGCAACTGAGTCTTCATGTGAAATAAATAGATCACTCTTCTAATCTTTTGAGGTTTTTTTCATGATACAATGCCAGGTATGATCATCTCCATGATGAGAGAGAGCACAGTTGTTGAAAGTCTAGTTACACAACCAGGATTACCACTTGCCTAAAGGTTTTCTTCTTCTTTTAATTGTATCTTCATTGCAAAGAAATTTCTATGTAATTAAAGTCTTTTGCATGGTATTTGTCCTAGTCAGAGAGCACAACTTTAGTTCACAATTGTCCTGGCCACAAATTTGCTGGTGTAACAGATCAGAATGACTGGAGAACCAGACCACAGAATGCTTCTGTTGCACTCCTTCTGCACAATTATTTTGAATTTCTTTTGTGACAAGACAAAGACAACAACGCCTCTGGATTCACACTCCACTGACTTCAGCAGATAATGCTCCTTTAGCTGTTATTAACTGCCCCGAGGGTGATATGAAGTCCACACCTAACGTTTGAAACACATTCCAAATCAACAATAGGAGTCACCAAATAATTTTCTTCTCTACTGAAGGTTGCTCTAAACTTTAAATGTTTCTCTTCATCTCATGTTATACACATTGAAAATGAATGTTCAGTTGCTCTTACAAACTCAAATCCATATACTCCAACTTTGCAGCCAGAGGGCAATTTACTGGATTATAAAATGGCAGAAACCTATTTTTGCAGCATACCTGCTATTTTTATAATTCAGTCTGAGAGAAGGAGAAGCAACTGGGAGTTGGAAGACCCTGATTCCAAGGATATACCGGTAATCAGTGAAAGGAAAAGGTGGATCTTTAAAGAAATTCCTTTTAAACATAATTAAAGGCAAGCTGATAGGGACACCAGTTATGGTGGACACTTCCATTGTCCAGGCAGCACAAACCAGCACATCTCATATTCTTACACACCAGGTGAGCAAATGTCAACAAGGACTCTCAATTCCTGCTGACTTGCCACACAACATGGAGCATATGTAGCTATAATATGTCCACAAGCTTCCTCAACAGTTCCACTGGGTGCTTTCTGCATTTGTTTGCTTACACACACCTCCCACTGAGCTGCCCCACGAACACCAGGGCAAGATTTGGAGCAGAGGTGGGGTTTGCAGCACACAGGCACCACCCAGCTCTTGCTAAGAAACCTCCCGAGCCTTATAAAGAGCACCAGATTCCTGCATGCACCCAGCTCTGCTTGGCTGCCTCTGCATTTGTCTCCAACAGGGAGTAAAATGTTGGAAGTACAGCATCTTAATCGTAAGCCACCACACAAAGTCATGTTTTTTAAAAATAAAAGTACCTTTAGAACTTCTGGATATGCGTAACAGATAATTATTTACCTATGTCCCTTACCTTCATGTGTTTTTTCTAGTGAAATACTTATCATTCCATATCTCACTTCATACGTGCTCGTAGTAATTAGGTCAAGCAACAAAAAGCAAGTCACAAACTAATCTTAATTCTACTGGAAGTTTTCTTCCCTTTAAACAGTTGAAGACATTTATTACTGAACTTCCTGCTTTTGACAGAATTCTATTAAAAGAAATTGATTTTACTAGCACAGACTATTACATTCTGCTGAAGGATAAAGCATCACACACCTAATTTTCGTTCCTGATTTTTGTTAAGAATATTTTTAAAAATTCAATAAGTTGTTGACTGAAATATCCAGTGTCACAAGTGCCATTGCTATAAAAGGTTATGATTTTTTTGTAATCAGATATCAAAATACTAGAAATTCTGTAAAAAATAAAAAAAATTAAACTTACTTTTAAAATATTCTTTCACGAAAATTACATTTTAACAACTAAACGCAACAATATGTTGGATTACATTTTGAGCAGAATGTTTACCTTTCACTGAGTTTCTCTGCCAGCTGTGTCAGCGCTGACTGTAATAGCTTATGTATAAAAAATATTAAAAAGAGCTGTTTATTTTTTTTAATTGCCATGATCGTGCCAAAAAACACAATGTGTGGGCTGGAGGCAGAGTGCTGGGAGCAATATTATTCATGTTAAAAACAGTTGCCTGATTTGCTTTCTTTGAAAATTAGGATACTATAAATAGGAGCCCAGTGGGATTTGTCGATTGCAAGTTATGTTTTAAAAGCTACTCAGATGAAACTTTTGAAAGACTTACAAAAGATAGAACAATTACATTATGGCTTGTCGTTTCCCTTTGGCCTGTATTAGACCTTTATTTTTGAAGAGAGTTACGTATTATAGACCTACCTCCTATTTCTATGAGTATGTTGAAACATTAGGCTTTTTGAAAAATCTTTATAGAAAGATTTATTTGCTTTTCATATGTCTTTCTATAAGCCAGCTATCTTAACCCACTGGTTTGTTCCTAGTAATTAAAGACATTGTATTGCCAAGCTCATATCAATTTTGTGTTGCTTGCTTTGTGAAAACCCTTCCCCACAAGTCACTCAGAAATTAAGGAATACTACTCCTTTACAAAAAGGTTGTGTCAAGCTACTGTCCCACAAGTGTGCCACAGCTGTCCTTCCCCTTATTTACCTGTACATTAGCTTTTCCTTTTGGTGCTTTTCCTTTTTTTGCTTGCTTTATAGATGATAGAAGGCACACTTCCAAAAAAAGCCCAAACCCTACCAAAAACCCAAGGAACCAACAAACCCCAAAACACAGAAAACCCTTATATGAATAACAAAGCAAGAAGAAACTATTGCAGAGATTTTATCAAGTACTTTTTTCCATGATAAATTATACATGACATTCACCATTAGAAAGCTGGCATTTTGACCTGCATTTGGAATGGGAAGCAATGGGAGCTATTGGGATATGCTGACTTTTTAACAGCAAACACAGGGAAAGAAATAAAAGATATGCTGCTAATTTAACTCTGAGCAAAAGGCCAACAAAGCAATTACACAGCTTGTAAGACCTACTTAAACTCCTAGCTTTGCCCACTGATTCCGTACAGCATAAAGAAACAATTTTTCCAAACACTTCGGTGTTTGTTTCCCTCTATGAAAAAGAATTTTGACACAAGCATATTCATACTGCACTGCTTACATAAACCACACATCTTTGAAAGTGGTGTGGGATTTTGTTGTCCATCTTGAAGCACGAAGCAAATGGCCTGATGGCCATTTTTCTTAAGGCACAACCTTTCATCAGGAATTTGGACCCTGTTCAGAGGAGTTTCAGCTGAAACACTTGACAGTACTTTAAAGTTGCCAACCCAGCCTTGATGCCTGTCTGCATGGCTTTTTGGGACTCCTCTGTTCTGTGACTGTGTGTGACCTTTGAGTTTACTCAACTCCATGGTCTCAAACTTGGCTCAGCCCAAGATCTCAAGCACAGCACTCAAGTTCCAGAAGGGAACAGCAGAAAATGGAAAAAGAGGGGAAGGTGGGAAAGCTGGATGTGGTAACAGGAGAGAGGAACATCGCCTTCAACACTGTTCCAACAAACTTTTAACTAATGCCATATTTTCCTTTGTAAATTAAATACTTCATGATGCATATCATACTACCATCCTTATTGAAAGAAATTTGCTGTCTTGATCTAAAGCTTTTCTTAGTAGAATTGTACTTGAGTAAGAAACAAGAGCTCAATCCTGTGTTTTGGTCTAATCAGACTTTAAAAAAATATTTAGCATAAAGAGGTGATAATTATCTTCTGTCCACCATAAAAAATTCAATCAAAATATGAAAGCCTGCGTTTATCCTATACAAACCATGGAAAAACAATTAATAGTGTGACAAAAAGCCATCTTATTTTATCAGGAGAGTTGACCCTGTTCCAAGGACAAAATGATAACTAGTGTCCTGAGTCCAGCTCAGTGACCTTCTGGAGCTGGAACTTTCAATTATGTCAAATTAGCTGTGTCACATAGGCTGGCTTTGTGAGTGAGGCTGGATCAATGCAGTGCATTTCACTGATGATGACAATGATTTAATCAATCTCAGTCACTCAGCGGACAGCAACGAGGTTGTGAAGTAAGCACAAAAAAAGAATGCTGGGATCTTTCATTGTCAGGATTACCTCCAGGCTCCCCATTTGTGCTTTTCCTTTAAATGCTAATTTGAAACTATGAAAAAATAACACTAAGTAGCAATTTCCTAGAAGGGGTTTTGTCACATTTATTCAGACTTATATTCTGCGCACCAAATTGCAACCTGATGTTAAATAATGCTGTTTTTGACACTTCTGTGTAATAAAAGTGAAGATCCTTCTTTGCTCAAGGATGTCTATGACACTTTTGACACTTCTCTCCCAGAATTGCAGGCAGCCCAGATGTTCTTTGCATTAAGCAGAGCATTGCCACAGCTGCTATGGAATGTCAGAAGATATTGGCCTCTAGGCAAAAGTAGCAAAGGGCATCTTTTCTCTTTTTAACTGAGGAGTAATTTTGGAGAGTAAAACCTTTTGATGTGCACAAAATTAAGGCCTCAGAGGGACTTTATAGGCAAGGGACACATTGCATTTTCTCTGCTCATGTTTCAAGGTAACACAGAACCGTTACAGAGCAGCTGTTTCCACTTCTGTTCAGAAAAATATTCCTTACCTATCTATGCCAGCATGGCACTGCTGTATCTGCTGGACATCTGAATGTTATGATAGAGGCAAAAATGAAATATCAGTAACAGGTCTTTGTGACAGACTGAAGCCTTGATTTCTGGGGACTCACAAGGGTGCAAGATCTGGTCACTCCTGGATTGTTTGGGCTTCTCAAGATTTGAATCCAGGGATTTACACTCACAAGTGTCTCCTGCCATAGCAGTGACAGCTGAAGAAGCCTTGGCTTCGTGATGTGTCCCTGTACCCCAGTATTCTCTGAAGCTGGGCTAAAGTAAGTGAAGACCTCACCATGTTCCTGGAAAAAAGTGTCCCTGGGTATAAAATGACCAGATATTTTCAGCCTCCTCTTCCTTATTTCTGCACTTGTACTGTCCCCAAAACAGATGCTTGTTGGACTGAGTAATAAACCGGACTGTGTTTACCCTTTATTTTAAAAATACACAGGCTTTACTCTAACACAGGCCACACAAGCAGTTGTTCTGTGCACAACAAAGAGATAGGATGCAGGGGTCCATGGATAGCTCCCTCAAAAGAAATACTCTTTGAATTTAAACTAAAGCCCCAGGGCTCGCACAAGGCACAGCTCCTGTTTGTGGGTGGGCTGATGAGTTGGGGTCTTTATCTTGCTGCTCTTCAGCTCCATCTCCTGGAGTCACCCACTGCATTGGAAGAACCACCTTTCCACACCATGCACTGCCCCCACACCAGAAACAGGTTAGCAGAGAGTCTAATTAATCAGTTTCCTCAGGAAAAAGAAGGAAAAAAAGCGTGCCAGAAATAAAATTTCTAATTTCAAAATTTCAGTGCAGGGATCTATTTTTAAGTACTTGCAACAGACGTTTCTCTGCTGGAAGAATTTTTTTACAGAAATCTTTGTGATTAATACGACTTTTAAAAGGAGTAAAACAGCTCAGAGCGCTGTTATTTATACTCTTACACACACTCCCAAAGTTTAAGGTAGTCACATCACCTTCCTCAAAATAATACAAAACAGAATTGTGTTTTTTTGGAAGAGTCACTGTTAAGTCTCTTCTGTCATCTCCAGGGAGCTGCCCAAGTGGCACAGGAATTTTTTAAACAACATCTTACTTGGATTATTCTTTGCCTGACTGTCCTCTGTGGCCGCACAGAGAGTTTACTGGTGCAGGGTCTGTTTGGTTTAGATGCTGGTTTACAGAGGTAACAGGAACAGCAGCAGCCAAAATGAATAGTAGGGAAAACTAATATTTCTAGGTGCTGCCAGGTCAGATTAGAGTAGACCCTGTAAAACTCTCATCATCTGGAAAGAATACTTGTGGCATCCATACTGGGATTTTTGTGTTGCACTGCCAAGCCAGTTTTATTAAGGAACCATTACCATACCCAAAGAAAGGCAATGCACATCAGTGTGCTTTGCTGTAACCTGCCACCAGTTCCTAAATAATACCTGGGATTCCACCTTGCACTTCAGCCCTCCGTGGTCCTCCTGATCAGACAGGTGTCAAGGAAGACAGAACCACTACCTAACACCTTATTCCAAATCCAGATCAGGGTGGCCTGCAGCAGACCCTGAGCATGTTGACTTTTTGGTCTGTGTTGCAAGTTTTTATCCCTGCTTGGGACAGAGTGCTACAAACCCATCAAGGATGATGTTACTTTAGCAACACTTTTCCATGTTGTCTGCTCCTTTTCTAGGCATAATTCCTTAGTGTGGGTGTCACTTTCACAGTCAAACGCCACTGGACACAGAGTTATGGCAGTGATTACTATGGAAAATAAGAAACACAAGGACAAATCATTTTAACTGAAGCGTCAGCAATGGCAAATGGCAGTCATCCTTAAATGTCATAGAGCCTCCCAGTTGGGCCTGGGCTCTGTGAAATGGGGAAAGGAGTCCAGAATTGCATAGATCCATTATCCTCAATGGTTCAGGAGGACAAGCTCATTAGGAACTATAGCTTCATTAGGTAGCAAGAGCTGCCCTGTTGTCAGGCTGTGATCTATTTCTTATCTTGGATTGTGCCACAGATTTTCTCTCCCACATCCCAACCACAATTGACTACCACACCTCACTGCTTTTGGTGATGGAGCATAGATCTTGCTTTGAGAATTATAAGTTAGAGTTTCAGTAATACCACAGCAATATCTGCTAAACATTACTCAGTATTACCCATGTACAGGTATGCCCTTACTTCTCCTCTCCAGCATGGGAAGGAATCACTTGCCAAAGGCCTACAACTATTAGCAGGTCCCATTAAGGGGCTAATCTACACTCAGTGACTGCATACACCTGAGTGCACAGTAGCAGCAAAAACACTAACCCACACCTTTGCAATATATATTTACCTTTGCATTCAAGAGATGCCCAAATTTACAATGTAAATCAAATAGTAAAATGAAACCACAAACACCAACTAAAAATACTAGTTAAAAAAGTGACTGTTTCGGACACACTGGAGGGGACAGGGAAGAAGGCAGAGCACTATGTTATTCTGTGGGGATCCTTTTTCCTTTTAAAATTTGTTTTTTAAAGGCAAAATGGATTAACATTTAATCTCTCATTATAATGATATATGGTATTTACAAAGAATTGAAAGAGTCAGAAAAAACAGGCTTCCAAAAGAAGTGTTCAGATATAATTTCTTAAAGGAGACTTCAAAAGATTCAATACACCAGCAGCTGCAGCAAATATATGGCTTTTTC
Organism: Pseudopipra pipra; assembly: GCF_036250125.1. Classification (NCBI taxonomy): domain Eukaryota; kingdom Metazoa; phylum Chordata; class Aves; order Passeriformes; family Pipridae; genus Pseudopipra; species Pseudopipra pipra. Next base: position 10,057,263 of record NC_087560.1, on the reverse strand, counting down.
TGTTTCAATTATCCATTTCTTCTAATAGGTTCTACAAGACTTAAACATGAATAGAGATCAGAGAGAGAGCCAGATTTTATATTTTACCTACACTATTCTGAAAAGAGGGTAATAATTACAGAAATGGCTGAAGCTTGCATGGTGGTTTGTTTGTACAAGTGAAGAACTCCCCCACTGTTTCTCTTCTCCAAGTTCAATGATTAACTCCACTTAAAACCCAATCCTTGTATGCCTGTTGACAAAAATCTCTGCAATATAGAAGATTTAATAGCAATACTTGGCATAAAATATTTTGGCAAAATGAACGAAATATCACATCAAACACAGTTGAAAGGCAAACTTCCCAGCCAACAGAACAGTTTTATCAAACTCCAGATTCCAATGTTCTTTTGCTGTGGCAAAATCAAAATTGCTTCTGTCTTATAGAATTCCTTTGGTCAAGGTGAAATCACTTTAGATATTCTCATTTGTCTTCTTTGCAGGGATGTAGTACATATTCTATTATGGCAAGACTCTCTGCTTCCTTGCTCAAAACTGTAAAATATATTGTTGTCCTGTTTCACAGAATTTAAAGCTGTTCTGATGAATACACAACTTTCATTGGGAGTTTAAAAAACCCCAACTTTCACGCCTCATTTATTTAGAAGCTCTTTGCCTTATCGCTGCTCCAGCTATTTATAGCACTGCCTTTCTGTTTATCAAAGGCAACTTTCTTCCTTCTCCTTTACATTTTTAAAGAAAAAAAAATAAAAAGCAACCTTTCCACTGACATTATTCTCGCAACACATACCAAATTGATTTGAAAACATTAGATTTGCCAAATTTCTCCTCCATGTTGAACTGTAATCTAAATATGCCTTCCTTATTTATGGAAGTGGAGCTTTATTTATTGAAGAGATAATTCTTTTGGAGGATTTTCCTAATGAGTATGGTCAGAGCAGCTCAAATTTTTAAATTAGTTTTTCATTTTTAATTTTTGGAACATCAATTTTCAGACAATTTTTGGACATATAATTAAACAAGAAGTTAATTATCTGTTTACAAAGCCTCCTTTGATGCATGGCTTTGACTGCAGGGAGGCTGTGATCTGAGCCCAGCACCGACCCTGCTGCCAGGCTGCTGCACACACCACAGCTCCACAGGGTGGGACAGGGACAATCCTGAACAGGCCTCCGGCACTGGGAGAGAGCTCCAGGCCTTCCAGTCGAGGCTCCTACCTGCATGTCCCCCAAGATGACCAGAGAGAACCTGCAGAACCCTCACTGAGGGGGAGGCTTTGGCCCTTGTTTGTTGTAACAGGTGCAAGTCCAGTTAGAAATGCAGCCCATAAACTGGAAATATGGTCTCAGCAAAAATCCCTGTTCTCATGCATTTTTAAATCTCAAAACCTGCAGCTTTTGTGCTGGGCTGTTACCCGATTTCAGCAGGTAATTCTAAAATTCAAAGGAAAGCCCATTTACAATTTTTTATGTTGTGAAAATGGATGATGTTTACAGAGCCTTACATTTGTCTTGGTTATTTACATCATGCTAAAAACTTCAATGCACTTATGCCTGACCCCGCCTGCCCTGAGCACAGGGCAGTGTCCCAAAGTGCTCTGATCAAATGCTCTGATCCTGCAGACACTTAGAACATCCCTGATTGCAAGCAGGTGAACAGTCCCCAGTAGGGTAAAATGGCACAAAACTGAGTCAAAGAAAATAGAAAAATAGAAATTTCTAAGATTCCATGAATCCTACGGTGAGCCCTCCACAGACTCAGAGGCCTGTCCTTTTGGAGTTAATTGAACAAAGTCCGAATTTTTTTAGCTGAGCGAGTACCACAGAGGTAACAAATTCCACAGGTAAACACATCTGCTCTACCTGAGCACCAAAAGCATTGCACACGGCCCCCGAAATGCTACCTTGTCAACAAGATGAAACTACTTCTGTTCATTACTCCCCTCCTTTCACACTCATTTCAATCCTATGCTCTTGTCACCACACTGACCACAGTCAAAAATATCAGGTGATTCCTAACCAATTTCCTTTGTGCACACAGGAGGCCATCGAGCCCATCTTCTCTTTCAGCCAGAGGGTGTCATGTACACATCCCCTCTTTTGTTCATTTCAACACAATTCACATAATTTTGTAGTTTAAAATTATTCCGGGGTAGTACATGATAATATGAAAATAAAAGAAAATTGAAAAAAATATGAATTTGCAGTTAAACTTTAACATAGACTGGAGGGCAAATGCTTAATCCTCTGTATACATTGTGTAAATGTGAAGATGATGCAGACAAGGGTGGAATACCTCCAAGTTTATATTGGCAGAAAAAAGACAATCTAGCTAGCTGTTCCTAAAATTACTAATTGAAATAATAGCTCTTGAGTAACATGTTTATAACATAGATAAAAATATTGCAGGATCTCCAGACAAATCAGGCAGGATTACACTGCAGTTAGAAGTGATATTCTAATGAAAATATAGACATGAGTTTAGTTTAAGTGAGAAATAAGTCTCTCAAATATCACACATTATTTTCTCCATAAGAAGTATCCCTGTATTTTCAGTACCTTCACTGGCCTACACAACGTGACATCTATTTTTCATACACATGTGAAAACCTGGAATGACAGCTTTGGTTCTGTAATTGATTCCTACCAGAGATGTCCAATTCCACTAAAAAGGGTTCAGTTTCTACTTGGGTTTTGTTTTAGGCTAATTCCTGTTCAATTTTATTTTTTATGTTAAGTTGCAAATTTGCACTAATAGGAGCTGGTATTTTCACAAGACTGTAATATCTTGCTCTTTAGTTATCAAAAAATCCTGTATTCTGCACATGTCCTCTGTTAATGTGAATTATTTGTTAGCTGTTAGGTGGATTTATGCTTTTCATCTTAGCCTGAACTTCCCTCACGAGCATTCAGATAAATTATTTTGAAGGCGTTCAGGAGCTAAGCATCCAACTGTATTATGTTAATATTACACAATATCTATATTCATGTATCACAAATGACTGTGCTATAGTTTACTTAATATTTTTCTTTATTATATAAATATGGAGTCTTAATGCCAATGCATTAGTTCCTTTTTCTCCACAGTGTTTCAGATTGTACTGGTCCCGTTGATGCCATAATTGAGGTTAAGCATAAGTGCTGCCTGAGATGGGTTCCTATTCCCCAACGTGCCGTTTGTCTCTGGTATGTGACAGAAGATTGCTTTACTCTTTGCTCATTAATATAAATACATCTTATCCTTTCTTTGCACTAGCTGTGTGCCACAAAATAATTTTCTTGATTATGTTACTTATAGTCATGTACATTTTAGGAATATTCCACGTACCTATTTGTGGAATTACACCTGAAAATGCAGTTACTCACATTTCAAATAATTGGGGGGAAATACAGATTTCTAACTTGAAAGTGCATTTGAGTGCATGCAACACAGGTAAATTAAGATTAAGCACTGAACTTCAACTCTGTTTCCTGGTTTGAGCTTCATTGTGCCACCTTAATATTGGGTTAGCATAGTATGCACATAGAATATTTGTTACAAGATTTGTGAATAAGTGATTCTCATCTCCTTTGTAAGGAAAATTGACTCCATTACAGGAGAGAAGAGACATCAAGCTAACATTACATGAAGTCATAATCCTCTATTGAGACATAGCACAATGACATTGTTAACATTAGTATGCAATATTTATTATAAATAAAAGAGGCTATTGAGGCTTTCAACCCATAATCAGCTCTGTGTGGATGACTTCACTTTACGAACACAGTGGAGTTATAATGAGGATAAAAGATTTATTTATACCTAAACATATTCTCATTAGTAATTCTGCACTAGCATGTAACAGATACAACTGGAGGACCAGTAGGGTTTTTGTGTTTTTTTTCTTGTTTCTTTGTTTGTTTTTGTTTATGTTTTTAATTACTATTTATTGTTTGCACTTTGACTATGAACATTTAGTATGAAAAAAAGAAATTAGTTAATGAGTTTATTGTGTATTATTAATTCTCATGAATGAAGAATGATTCCATTTTTATGGAATACAGTATCATCCCATCACTCCATAATATGGAGATCCAGTGGGCCATTAGCTCAGACCTTCATAAAAAGGGAGAATTGTTTTTGAAGAGATTCTACCTGCACATGTAACACACAGCCATGAAGCACCATAGTGTCATGTAAGATTTCTTACTGACCTGCCTTTTATATTCTTTTCAAAACACCATAATTTACTCTTCTTTTAACAGTAAAGGACTAACCCACACTGCATGGAAGGCACCCAAAGAGTTGCCTACATACCTTTCCAAGATCTCTCATGGACTTTGTCATCTCACAGTCTATTTGGAGGAAATTAAATTCAGCTTAATGCCAAATTCTCTGTACTACGTCACTCTGTCTTACTCCCATAGATCCCTCCTCTCTGGGGCCTGGGTTTACTTTCAGCCTACCTGGTTTCACATTTACCTTTGTCAGGGAAAACCTAACAAAAAGTATAAGTGCATACTTCACATTTGAATACCATTGGTTTTGTTCAAAAACCTTCTGGCTAGCCTAATTTGTCATCTTTAATTAATTAAATTTTGGTGTTCTTAAACAGTTCTCTTGGCAAAAACTTCAACATATTTGGGGATATTTCACTACTAATGAAATTACAGCACAAGAAGAGTAAGTATGCTTATATATTGTATGGAGAATATTCTCTGTGTAACAATAATCACAGAATATGTTGAGTTGGAAGGGACCCACAAGGATCATTGAGTCCAACCCTTAGCCCTGCACAGAACCCACACCATAACTGCTACTTAACAGAATTGCCAGGAAAAAAGGAAGAATGAAGTTCATCAGGTATTCATTTCTCATCCTGGGAATTACAGTGACATGGCTCATCTCTTTCTAAAACTGCATTTAAGTTGATTACATGTAAGCTGACTGATAAGAAAATCTTATTCATTTGAAAAACAAATCATTTAATTTAGAACCACTCAGCTCAGCAGAGAAAGTCCTTAACAACAATTACCAAGATATCTGAAGAATTCTACTCCTCCTTCAGATGTAGATATAAAAACATTTACTTTTCCTGTTAATTTCAGCTGTTCATTTTCAGCAATAAAAGCTCAAACTTCTTTTCATTGAAAAAGAAGACCAATCCCCTGAAAAACACACTTTTCTATGGTCTGAGCACTCCTGTGATCTTAGTCTTCCCCTTTTACTTAGTCTTTGCTTGTATAAAATTTTATTTATTCTACTGAAAGCAAGATTTAAAAATGAAAAAGCTTCAATTTTGAAAACCAAGATATCCAGCTAGATCTGCTTAAATGAACCAGCTCTAAAAAATTAACACAACTGTCATAAGTTTCTTTAATTTCCTGTGCTCTTTCTGACACCATACTTATAAACTCACAGGCTCCATTTAAAGAGATACAATGCTGAGAGCAAGTAAGTTCCTGTCACAATATAATGGAATAAAAAATAGAGATTGTATGAATTCCATATAATAGAAACAACATTTTGTTTAGATCTTACTACCCTGGGGTTTTTTTGCCTCAGTTGTGATGAAGTGCCTGAAGGGAACAGAAAGCTGAGCTTCACAATTTAGGTGAAATTCTTCCCATTAAAAAAAAGTTTGCATGTATGTAATCTTATACAAGTACACAATATAGATTTTCAGATTATCCATTTGGGATATGGATTATGAGCTTTAGCACATAAAGTGACATATTTTTTAGAAGTATTTCCACATTTATGATTTCAATTGTTTTGTGCTAATGATCACAACACACACAGGCTTGGAAGGTGACCCCTACTACCTCTCCTGTCAATCCAGCTCTTAACTCTTTAACACCCAAGGGTCCAGCCCAAGTCCCATTAAATGCAGTGGAAACATTCCCACTGACTTCACCAGAAACCAGATCAATACAGATCTTAAATTGAGTTATTGAACAACTATTATTTTCTTCTGATCCATGCATTTGTCAGGCATAAAAATAACCCAGTTTTGTTTCTTTAATGGGATTTTCACAGTAGTCTAGGTGGCTGGTGCATCTGCAATCTGACAGAACAGATATCTCTTTTTGCAGAGAGTGTATATAAGTTTTCCCATCTATCTCAGGAAAAGTCTTACAGAGCTATTCAGAACTCAATACACGTTCTTTCCTCTTCTCAACTCATTTTCCTTTTTTTTTGGTGACAACCTAGGCAATAATTCACAGCTCACTGGGTCTTCTAAATAACCCCCTTTATATTTACATGGTAGGCATTCCCCCCATTACCCTGCAGGATTCAGCTGTATTGGCAGGCAGTCATTAGGAATTCTTAAGACCATGGAGGTTTAACATATCCTTCTCTAGTTAGTGTCTTTGAAAACACCCTGTATGGTTACAATCTCAGCAAATATATAGAAAATCTCAACAATTTAACAATAACATAAAATGTGTCATTTTGTAATTTCAAAGTGGTTCCTTCTTTGGGTGCCATGCAGACTCCCACAGGAAGCCTTTAAAGCTCAGAAGCATTTCACCCAATGGAGGATTGTTAAGTTTCTTTCTTTTGCTAGAAATTAAATGAGCTACTTGAGTCTCTTTGACAAAAGAGAGAGGTGCATACTTGCTTTGCATTATGTATTGCAGTTACTTTAGCCCAGCATCACTAAGAATTCTGGGGAAAATTAAAATTATGGGAAAATCACACCTGCTATTGATGAATGGAAAAAAGTCCTTTTAGGAAACACAGATGAATTAATATAAAGGTAGTAAAATGTGTTATGAGAAAGATGCCCAAGTCTAACTCTCACAGAAGTGAGATTTTCTCTAGAAGGTCATCTTTCACCAGAAAGACATGACCTGAGCACAAAAGAAGAGCCAAATTTCCAGGGCTTATGGTCTTGCCCTGACTGAGGATGCTCCCCCCAGCTGATTTCTTCCACTGCCTCTGGAAGTCATTGTAGACACTGCTCTACAGCCTGCCCTGGCACTGACATCTCTCAGCTGGGTCACTTATTCCTTCCCTTTCCTAACACATGGACTACAGGAATAACAACACCTCTTCAGAATCTTTAGTAACTGCCAGATTGTGTTATGGGGGCTTGCAGGAATATAAAAAGAGAAAATAGAGAAGTTGATTCATATTAGCTTTGCTGATGCTTGGTAGTGGTAACTCTACTTGTTCTGAAGAAACCTCCAAACAAACCTTGAGTAACAGGTTGCCAGTCATGTTCACAGCACTTTGCATCCTATGAGCCTTGAATTGACACTAATGTTCAAAATTTGATTTATTATTAAATGTTTCAAATTAATATATCCCAAATAATTAATTAATATAACTCAAATTAATATATCAAAAGGCTTACATTAGCAAAAAATCCCGAGGAAAGTGATTTCATTGTGAAGAAAAAAATAAAGAATATAACCATATTTTTGTTTACAATCAGACTATTCTCTTTTTAATATTATCGGAAAGTTTAACTGGGGTATCTGTTTCTTTGATGAGAACCAGAGCCTTCATGATACAATGCCTCATATGTGCCACATACAAAGTTATTAAATATGTCCAGATTTAAGGAGCTAATTCCGGGTAATTCTTAAAATAAGAGCCATTCACACTGATCCAGAAGTCATGACAGAGTATGAAAAGTATGCAGGGATAGTTAATCTGCAATGTCATTGCTCATGTTAGAGAAATTAGTAAAAGTATTTTGAAATCTTAAAGACCAATAAGCACTTCAGTATATGTTTCTCACATTTACAAAGTTCAAATAACACGCTGACAGCTCCAAACAATCCACCACTACAGTTGTAATGAAAGAAAAGGGTCCAAACCTCTGCAAATTGTTTGGGGTTTTCTTTAATCAAAGTGAATTGTTCTTAGTTATATTTTTTCTTACGGATTCCTGTAGCTTCTGAAGACTTCTCTCTCAGCTTTAAAATCTCTATAGAACACAGTACCCCTCATCATTTGAAATGCTTTGATAATGCTTTTTTAAAAACTGATGATTTGTTTAAAGTTCGAGCTAATAAAAAAAGTAACAACCTATTGAAAGAAAGCCTGGGTGTGGAGCAGTATTTTTGGATGCTAACTGGTCATGTGTACTGGCCATCCATGAAACATATGCTGAAAACACTCAAAAGTATTCAGAAATGCCTCTCATAAGTCATAAATCTTTTACAGGTAAAATTATGTGAGAGAAGGAATAGAAAAAGTGCATTCAACATCTGGAGTTAGATGAGTTTACTGAAGTAAAATTGCAAAATTAAATTTAGATGAACTTAATTAAAAAAGGGGATCCAATTTAATATGGACATTCATCAACTTCTCATTGAAAATCTTTCTTGCCTGAAGAAAATATAATAAAATTTGAACACAAAACCCATATAAAGGCTGAAATGAAGTGTGAAGGGATGGTCAAATAAAGAAATGCAGTAAAACGGAACACTGTCTTTTTTCCTCATTTTAACACACATGTGCATATAAACACTTTCCCTTAATTGCACAGAATATTGAACTATTTTTAAACTCTGCAACAGTTAAACAAGTGAGCTGGTCATCTGTATGCCCTGAAGGTCATTATTCATTCAGAGGCATATGCTGTGTATTTACTGATAATATGAATATGGAAGTTTCTCTTTCTCTCTCCCTGTATGTATTTCTGGTTGGCCAAATTTTTCTCCTAGACCCTAAAGGACTTTATCTAACCCAGTTATATATTTTCAGTGCTTAAATGTCCATTATCCGAGAGGTTCTTGCTGAAGTGAATGGGAGTTTTGTCACAGGGCTGAGCCTCGGATGACTTACAATGGATTTTCACTTGCCTCAGTTAAGACACAACAAATGAGGCTCTCTTGTTTTCCTTTGCTAGATCATTGCTGTCTTCTTTTTTTCATGGGAAAAAGATCTAGTAGTTTAGTACCAGTCACTTCTGGCTTCCATGAATTCTGTCTGTCAAAGTAGCATTGACGTTCAGCTCTCTAAGTCATGGTGCTTATAGAATTTGGTAGTGTCAAATAACAATTTGAAAAGTTAAGAATAGTGCTGTTAGTATCATATTATTTCCTTACAAACTGCCTTGATAATTTGTTGTTCTGCACACTGGTTATGTGATCAAGTAACATGATATGAATGCTGTATTCTTTTATTTCTAATAAAGAACATTGCTAGAACAGTATGCTCTAAGGGAGATACTGTCCTTTATTAGAAACACATTCCCACATTATAAAAGTCACCCAGCAATAATGAAATGTAATCTGTCTTGAGGATTCATGATAACACAGTATTATGCTCATTTTTTGTATGAAAAGAACATGACTGAATAGGAATGCCATTGTTGTTGAATACATCTTTAAACTGAAGCAGAGATTTTACTGAACTACTTGGTTAATGACAATAAATTGCTAGAGGAATTCTGAATACAGGTTTTGTTTCCATGTCAGAAGAGTTCTAGCTTCTGTGGTGTAATTTAATTCAAAAAGATATATACTTCAATAGCCTGCAACTGGCAGGACTGGGAAGTGGTGGCACTTGACATCTCTGTCACAGTGATCTAAAAGCAGCATGAGCATGACTGGCCAGGGGAGGTCAAAGGGCTAAATCCTGCCTCTGTCAGTGGCCATCAGTCGATGCTAAGTGGAGGAGTAGAACAGGCAGTGGTTTCCTCTCAGTGCTTCCTACTTCCCCAGGTCCCAAAATACTCAACAAGGTATATGGCATAACAGTGAGAATAATTTTGACCACAATATTATCACAAACAATATTATAATCTAAAAGTTAGGTCTTTCTTCCTGAAAAAGCTGAACACTTACGCACCAACATGAGTTCCTCTTAAAGAACTGTTCCACACCACCTAACTACCATAGAAAGTGCATCCCAAATGATGTACAAATACGGCAGGATTCAGATACTCCCTCTTCCCTTTCTCTTTTACAAAAGCTGAGAATTTATCTCTGCAGCAGAAATTCTGTGCCTCAAGATGCACACAGATTACATCGCTTCACAAGTTCTCCACAGCAGCGTTTGAAAATCTGACTCAAGGTTTGAGCAACCAGACTAGTTACAATAAAGGAAGCATCAGAAGAGAAAATAATTTGCAATTTCACAACTTATTGCTGAATTTTCAGCAAGAAGAAGCTACTGAATTTCCTTTTTGTGCATTTTACTTTCCCTTTGGAGTCTGCCCAATGGTTACATTCTTCAAAATGTACAATGTCAAACCTTCCAAGAGCAGTTACATTAGTAGAGAGGACAGTAAAAAAGGCCTTTTGATTTTAGTCAGACGAAAATTGCTCAAACTTGTGTCCTGAGCTCAGTCTCTTGCAGATCAATATATGCTCTTATATCTTGCTATCATTGTACTGGTCAAGGGAAAGTACTTCATTTTTCACACAGATTCAGTTTCAGTGTAACATAACAGAAAACAGTAATATTCTAATGTGATTTACTATGGCATCTTTAGACTCACCACCGAGAGTGAACGTGGAGATCCTTAAATTTCTGGCATCAGTGTTTCTGCAAAGTCTGGCACGAATTCAGATGGGTTACCCTGCCAAAAGTCAGAGGAAAATATTCATCAGACGGATGATTATTTTTAATCACACTTTCCCAGTACCCATTTAAGCCTTACTTTACAAATGCCTACTGCAGGTTTAATGATAAGACCACTACAATAGATCTGGACGCAACACACCTGCACATTGACTTTTCAAGTGACTGTGAACCTGAATACCAATTCCCACAGGGTACTTTCTATAGAGAAACTCTCCTTTTATGAAAGTAGCCCAACAGAGTTTACCAGAAAAATAAGAAACAGTAAATTGCAGTAAGTTTTAATAAACTTCAATAGAAAGATGCCTCCTGGAAAAAAGCAAACAAACAAAACCACACACAATTGGCCAACCCTCAATTAACGAAGTGTACGCTCATACACAGTTCATTTTCCTTTCAGATCAAAGGGGTTTTGAAGTTCAAATAAATTTGCCTCCTCATAGTTTTAGTACAGGATTATCTCTCTTAACATCTGAAAAATAACATTCAGAGTTGGCATTTAACAGCTTATTTGTATTGCAGCACTTCAGGGACAAGCAAACTTGTAATTTCTACCATATGTGGAACGTTTCTTTCATTAAAGTATTGCAATTTCCAGACAGAAAAACGACTGAGAAAAACTCTAGCAAAAGGATTATTTTACAAAATACACGTATAACATACTTATTTTTGCATAAATTTGCATACTATACTGTAAATACCATTATGTACATATATACATTTGTTTCATTCATGTTTCCATGGTTATTTTATACATTATTCAAATGACTTCTGTTTACAAGAACATGAAAACTATTTTAAAGTGAAAGCAAAGAAATGGAATTGATGACAAGAAATATATAGGCAGGTGGAGAAATGTTCTTCGGTCAGGCCAGTTTTATGATCTTATAGCACTCAAATCCAAGCTGCCTCTGTACAATAATAGAGCAAATTCAAAACAAGAAAAAAGTGCAAAGAGCTAACATCAAGCCCTAGATGAATACAGAGGGTCTCCACATCTCTCCTTTCCTCTTTTACTCAAGCTCCCACTGAAAATATTACCATTTTCACTGTATAAAAACAAATTCCTTAGAGTGAGATTTTCAAAGACAAGTAGAGAACTGGGTGTCTAATTCCCTCAGGCAGTTTTGAAAAGTGCACGATAAATATACTATATAGCTCCTTATACATCAAACAATTTCCCAGTGCACTTCACATTAATCTTTAATCTAGACACTTTAATCTTCAAATCTTCATACAATAATCTTCAATGAAAGGTTCTTTCTGGGAGTTTACAGTATATTTAACACAATTTAAAAACTACTAGTGCATTGCCCTAGCTTTTAATACCCCGAAAATGTTATATAAATTAGATCAACCACAACCTGGCCAAGGTTTCTGTATTTTTAATATCTTTGGAGGGAGATTACAACAAAAGGGTGCTGGAGGGAATAACTTAGGTGGTTTAGCACCCCAGAACCATAGCTACTGATCCCAGAGTTTACTCAGTGTTTCACTTTTTCCAAGGTAAGGACAAGCATCTCTTCGTATGTTATTGGGGAAAACAGTGTATGTTACAGTGTATACTACTCTGCTTTGGCAGCTCTCTGTGTGCACATCTGGACATGGACATAGTTTCCATATCTGTGTTTTTGCCAAAAATATTAACTGTTAGAATAGTGTGCCAGGTCCATTCTGCAGGGATATAGCCATGACTTCAACTCCTCCTGGCCTTTACTGTTCCCTTCAGTGCTGTTTACTCTAGCCCAGCACCTCTGAGTTCTACTCATGGACCAGGACTTCATAGGCTTAGCTCCAGCTGAATGCACAGTGGAAAACACTCCTAAGAATTTGTACAGTGGACTGAGGACGAAAGGCAATAGGTCAGTATGAAGTAAAACAAAAAAAAGACTATAATAGCCATTATGACAAGCAGTATTTTTTTATAGACAACCTGGTACAGGCACATTTTGAGGAGAGATTTCAAGAACCAGTTTCACAGAAGTGCTTGAAGAGTTCTGGAGAAAGCACAAGAGTGCTGCCTTGAAAAAAGAGCTGAGGAGGAAAGTGAGACAGAGCAGAGAAAGAACAAATGAGCTTCCTAAAAGAGAGAGTCACATATCACCTGAGAAAAATGGTCAGAAGGCAATATGTCCAAAAAAAAAAAAAAGAAACTAAGAAAACAACTTTTCTTACAGCATTATTTAAGTTGGGTAAAATGATATTTAGCTTCTCTGTAATCTCCTACAATTGGAGACATGAGAAGGCAGATTCACCAAAGACAACATGGATATTTTGAATAAGTGAAAGGCTAAGGCAAGCTTGAAAATTTGCAAGGAAAGATGAGAGTGACAGATTGGAGGAAAAAAGGGATAAGATGGGGAATGGATGAAGTGGATGATCAGAGGACAGCAGTTGGCAAACTTTACAACTTGTGATGGGCTAGAGGACTTTCAGAAACAGCAATCAGTGAGGGGAACAGTTAGGGAGATGAAGATCATGTTTGTCAATTCTCATTGGGAAGAAATTGTCAAGATCCCTCTCAGAAAAAGAAACAGACCTTGAGGAATGAGTCAAAGGTGGTGAAGAGGAGATTCAGTCTGTGGGTGAAGATTTCAATTACATGCTAGGCATGTGCCATGGAGGAAGTCAGCTTGGTCACAGGGTTTCTGCTAGAAATGCCTTGTTGCATAAAGCAAGAAGCAGAGAAAGTATAAGAACAGTGGTCTTGATGGCTTTGAGAGATTCAGAGAGGAGGCAGATGCTGAATTCAATCAATTCAAGAACATCACTTGCTTTCATGCAAGGAGACCAGGGGAGGAGAGACAATAAAGAAGTCACTGGGCATTTTCCACCCTTGGTAGACCAAGTCATAAGTGGGTCTTTATTTAAGCTCTCATGATGTCTGTCACAGGTAAGTAGAACTTGACAAGTGGATGAATTTAATATACCATGAAGTTCCAGCACTTCAAAAATGATTGCAAATCCATAAAAGGTCTCTGAATACCTGGTTTATATTCAGACATGACACCTGAACTGGCTAAAAAATATAGGCATATTTGTTCCACTATGCTTTTTATCTCAGAAAAATACTATGATTTGTACTTTGAAGAAAACCATATGAAATATTTCATATTCATGGGATGTATTTCAGTGTGAGGACATGACCAGTTGATAATTTGGGTTCAGATTTCCACTTGTTTCATGGTCAAGTCCACTCTAGGGATAGAAAGATGCATACCATCAATCCTATCACATTTCTGGTAAAGCAGAAGGTTTTCAGCACATAGAGTTTTGACGGGAGGCAGCAGCAAGCCCCTCAAAATGTTGTCAGACAAATGGCTGATACAATGGATGAGAGAGCTAAGGCTATGATTTATATAAGGCAAATTTATAGTCCTGGGAAGCAAAGAGAACTTGGGGATAACATGGGCAATTATAGACCAGAAATCTTAGATAAAGGAAACTATTGTAAGACACTGAGAATGGATTTCTTTTTTTTTTTTTTTTTCCAAGTGAAGGTATTTTCTTATTAACAAGTCATATGACATTTTACATTGTTTTGGCAAAGTCAGGAGTTGAGACTAAAGGAGTGAGAATGAGCAAAAAAAAATAAATCAAAAATTGAAATGAAAAAAGCTTTAAGGAAGATATTCTCAAGTGACATCCAAATGTGCATTCAGAGGGGAACAATTAGCTGAGAGGACAGAATAGGTGATTCCCTAAAGATGAAATTTATATTGCAAATCACAAGGGTCTGTGATGGTACCCATGGCTCCAGCTTGCTAAGTAGTGTGCTGCAGATGGTATCAAGCACAAGACCTTAGCAAGAGGAACATTAATCTCAAGCAAACATTGACAAGCACTTCCAAAAGCTTAGAGATAAGAGAGAGTAACTAATAGTTGAATGGGTAATGCCCTAAAATTCACTACACACCCAATGCTTAATTTCAATCTTATTGTAGTCAACTTGTCTGAATGGATTGCCATAAAATACTCATTAATTTACACATTGTTAGATTAGTCTGTGTATTTTCATGACGCAACAGAAGAAATCCAGTAGCACCAAATATAACAATATAGAATGAGATTTCTCACATTTGTTTTCCTTCATGAATCCATTTTTCATCTATTTCCATGTAAATGCACTGAGTTTAACAGATTTTGGCAAAATAAAAATAATAATTTTTATTTCTCTAGATGTCTATGCGTACATCAAAAACCTGCATCTATCTATCCACCTGGAATAAAAACTGATGTTCATGCTTCACTAACAAGGAACATAGCTCAGTGTAGCAACATCTGCTTGCACATCTAACAGTGGAGTAAAACACTGGAAGAACTACCACTGGTGTTATTTCCTTGAAATAACATATATCCAATATCAAACTGGTTATGTAACTCAGACATCATAAGGTTTCACACAGCATACAAAAGCTGCATTTTAATGTTTTATGAGGAAAGGAGAGGAGGCGTGAGGACATGTGAGTTCTGTTCAACACTAAACTACTCTTAATGCTGTGAAGTACGTGGAAGCAAGGTTAATTGAAAACCTGAA
Organism: Pseudopipra pipra; assembly: GCF_036250125.1. Lineage (NCBI taxonomy): Eukaryota > Metazoa > Chordata > Aves > Passeriformes > Pipridae > Pseudopipra > Pseudopipra pipra. Next base: position 10,042,199 of record NC_087560.1, on the reverse strand, counting down.
GTAATACAAAAATAAGTTCAGCCTTTACCAGAAATACCTGTGGTGTATAAAGCTCCTTTGAGCCAAAGTGGATAAGTGAACATTTTTAATGCACATTAGTTGAAGAAATGAAAAAGTAGAAGCAGATAATAAGTATTACTAAACTGGAATATACTGAAGGCCTGGAAGAGATAGAGAAAACCACTACCATGGAAACATTTTGCAGATTACTTTTTCTTCCCACCCAGAGAGTACTAAGTCCCCATTTCCCTTTAGACGATGTTTTTTATTGGCTATGGTTATCATCACTCTAGGGAAAAGGGGGTGGCTTTCAGAGACAGACTTTAAGCAAGAACATCTGGACTCCCCTGTAAAGACACAACATCAGTAAGGTACAGGATTCCACACAGCAGCTCCTCTCTGCCTCAGCACTCCTATACCCTGCAGGAGAGAGCCCACCCAGGACCACGCAGAGGCACGTGCAGGTCTGCCTCTGTCCTCCAAGGACACCTCTCTCTCCTTTGGCATGCTTTTATTAGCCTGGAGTTATTCATGATCCCTGAGAAAGTACAGGAATCACAGTATAAATATTCATTGTGACATGATGTGTCCCACATCATTCTTAAAAACCACTTAAATACAAGCATGTCTATCTCTCTATCTTTATAAAGAGATATATAAATAAATACATGTTTATTCACTGCCACATAAAATGATTCCAGCTTTTGGTTCATGTACTATGGATGCACGTGGTAAATGCCCAAGTCCTCTGCTCTGCTGTCTGTCAGCATCAAGCAGGTAATACCCCAGGCCAGGTACACCTGAACCTGTTTTAAGCTGTATTCTTTTCCATTCAAGTATTAGTTGTCTCTTCCACAATGTAACAGTCCCCGGTTCTCCAAAAGTTAGCCCTTTCTAAAATAATGCTGCTTGTTTAGCTGTTATTTCTACCTAGCCTCTACTCCAAAAGGATGCAAACTTCAGACCTTCTCACTACCAAACACCTGAATTTAATGTGACTCATAGGCCAATCAGTCAGAACCCTGGAAGAACACCAAAATATCAAGGCAGAGAAACCTCTCTAGAAAGGAAAATTCCTGAAAAGGTACTTTTTATCAAAAAGCACAAAAAACCCAATCATAATGACACATGACAGTTTAATGAATGGCTATTACTTGCTTATTTTGGAAGAGCGATATGCTATAATTTATCATTTAAAATAATAGCTAATTGAAAAGCTTGTCTTTTATCACATCTGATTCAAAGTAGCTTTAACATTTTATAGCAATATTATGCTTTCCTACATTTGAGAGTAACTGACAATAACACCACCTCCTGTACTTCAAGACCCTGCCTTAAGCACAATAATATATAGCAGTTTTAATGCTCAGGAGGATTTATATGAAAAGCAGTGCTTGTGTTTCATTAGCTGCACCCCAACCAACTTAATTGCGTGTCTAGAACACACTCATTTAAATGCTATTGCATGCGTGACATAGTTTGGGAAACTCTGGCTTAAATTAACAGTAGTATGTTGTACTTTCATTTTTTTTTTCCAGTGATTTACAAAGGACTATCAAACCCCTTTGATTTCACTGTTTAATAGCAGTATGTTTTGCTGTTAACAGGATCTGAAATCTGTACTCAGGCAAGGATTCAGTACCTTTCAAAACCCATTTTGTGAGCTAGAAGAGTTCTGAACTAAAGCCATTTCTTCCTCATTACAAGACAGTCAGCTCACATAGCTAGATGATGATAATCAATTCAAATTATAACTCAGAAGTTATTAGGTTAAGAGCTAGAGAAGAAACACTCACCACAAAGCAATGTATTTAAACTTACTTTTATCTAGTGATTTGCTACAAAAGGATGTACCAGCAGCTACATAACTTGGTGTTGCAGACTTGTGTGTAGCTCATGTTTGAGGCAGTCTTTTTCTTTTCTAAGACATTTGGGAGCCCAAAGCAATGAAGTCAACGGAGAAAGGTATTTGCTCCAACAAGAATACACCCAGACCTCCATGTACCTTCTGCAGAAACTCAGTCCCACAGCCTCAGCACTGTAGTTCTTTGCTATAGGCCCAATTTTTCCTCCAAATCTGTTTTTCCAAACCTGACTCTAGATATAAAGACTTGACCTCTTGGCACAAAGACATTTGGTGTGAATAAGTATTTAAGACATCACTTTCATTCTTAATAAAATTAAAACTCTACAGCTTGAATGTGAAACAATATGTCAAAAAGCACTTATTTTTCATGTTATATCTGTATACTTAGTTACTTCAAAGACATATTTAGGTCCATTTTAGAAGATTCCCTTTGAAAATGCATTCGAATGAACATTACCCTTTTCTACAGAGGTTTGGGTAAACATTTTTGTTACAGCAATTTTATTTAGCATGGTAATGCAATCAATATCCCAGGAGGCTCATCTTTCACAAGATACCTGCCTGCAGTTCTACCTGCAAAGTTATGTTATGGCAGTCTTCACAGATAACAAAATACTGAAACTGTAATGCATAAAGCAACACAATCATCTGTCAGAAGCTGGCTCAAAAAAAACCAACCACCTCAACCAAAAATCCCCCCCCCCCCAGTTTTCAATATAAATATTCATATTCTGACAGTGCTTCATTTCAGGAGCCAGTGGGCATAAGCTGTATTGCTCATTCACTTAAAACAAATAGTTAGGGGATTCCATGAGCAATTTCTATTTCCTGGACAAAGCGAAGAGCATTACTGTTCTTCAGAGGAAAGGTGAAACAGTAGTGATCAAGCTGTGAACGGAATAAATATAAAGTCTATGAAGTAATTTACTATTCTTACTGCAGCCAGCCAGCAACAAAGTCAATCTCTTTTGCTGAGGCAGTGATTAGTGAGTGCAGTTGACCTGTGATACCTACTGCTTTTAATCCAGTGGTTTGCACATTATGCTACAGGCTGAACTAGAAGAACAATATATTTATTCCCTCTGAAATCTTTCAAGTTTTTTCAAAGATTTCTATTTTTACAAAGCATTTAAGTAAAGGGCTATGTTAATTAAAAAGCAACTGAAAATAATCACCAGCAAAATCATAATAGGGGTCACCTTTGCCTGTATTTAAGTATATATGGTACTGATAAGAACCATGAGTCTAAATAAGAGTCTTGCTGAAGTGGACTTGTAAACAGATTTTATGCAATTTTTTTTTCATAGCCTTGAAATAATTTGGATATTAGACACCTATTCTTTTTAATAGCCAGGCATTTATTTCCATTTTGCAGCTATCACAGGAAGATCTTTTTATGCTCTTTTTACAGTTCAGCACTTCTACTTAAAGATAACTGACAGGATTTAGAGGAACTGGGAATCTATAGGCTTCACGTTTACTATCACATCAGTTCAGTTCTGGGGCTGATTATCATCATTATGTGCTACACCTAGCACATAATGTGTCCCATATGTGACAGGTGCCTTCTTGAGCACTATTAAAGGCATCATCTCTTAAATTAACCATCTAAGGAACAGATAAAAAAGCAACAGATAGATGCTGGAAAGGCAGGAGGAAAAATGCCAAGATCAGGTAGCAGTGGATATTTCCCTCAGTAAGAAAGCTTTACACAAGTGATACTGTATGTTTACATGTATAGTTTCAAGGTTCTTTTTCTCCATGTCCAAATATGAAGGTATATATACATTGTCAAATAAAATGACAACAGGTTTTGAGTAAGAATCAAGTGTCTTTAGTAATCACTTTATGAAAATACACCACTGGAGGAGTCTGGGATATCTCACAACAATTTCCTCCCCACGGGACACCTTAGCTCTCCATCATTTCTGCAGATGGATGAAGGCACTCCAGTTTGGATAAGGACACAGAAAGCACCAGAAAAGGAACTGGTTGATTGTCCTCTTTCTGCCCCAACCAGAGAAGCAGGGGGGGAACATAAATAATCTCAGGCTGCTACACCAGCCAGGTTACCTGCATATGCACACTCATCTCCTGTCTCATCACACCAAGTCCAAGACTGCTACATAACCAGCCTGGCAGTAGCACAACTACGGCAGGTGACACAAGGCAATCACAGGGATAAACCATCACCAGGATAAAACTCCAGGACCTGATCAGAACTGAGAACCTTGAAACTAATACACAGATTTTCTAAGACTCTGCTGACACTTACGTTTTGCTCTAAGCAAAAGTTTTCACCCTGTATTCCCTCCATATATATTCAGGTTTTCTTCTGAAAATCTTTGAACTACCTGCTAGGTAAATTCAGTATGCAAACTACATCTCTGCTTCGTTCTATTCTTCTTACTTTAAACTTCTTCAGGAGAAGCTCATACTGAAAATAAGGGAGCAAAACTTAAGTATACAAGGTCAACCTGTCATCCTAATCATCTCAGTATGAAGATGTTACACTGAAATCATTAATAATATTTTCAGTCTTCTAAATCTTTATTCACAGTAGGCAGCCAAATATAATTTTAGTTCACCCGTTGCAAACACGTTTGTACATTGTTGTGGCTTCAAGAATGCTGAAAGCTATTTACTTATGTAAATCTTGAGATTTGCTACACAAAGAAACAGATGTATGTGACATTTGCAAGGCAGTGAAAATGAAGTGTCATATGTTGGCCTGGGAAACAAAGCTTGGGGAAAAAAAAAAAGGTGTGCCATATTTCACCTAGCCCTCATCATTGAAGGGCTGGAGGAAAAACTACAGCAGGAAATCTTGGTAGCTGCTGCAAATCCCAAAGTGAGAGCAGCAGTATGGTTTTGGGCATACCTCACACCTCTATTTGTCATCCCATGACTTTCTGCACAGGGGTAGTCACTCATACCCACACAGGGGGAACTTTGTAGAATGGAAACATTCTGCACAGTTCCATTGTTTCCTGATTTCTGATGCCAAGAATTGCTCTTCCTTGACTTCTTCCATAGGAGGATGCTCACATGTTATATTCAGTAAGGGGCCAAATAAATTGTTTAGTTATTTGTAACAGAAATTACTTTGTAAGTTACTGATAGAATTAATAAAGATACATCAGTGTCTAACTTTGTATTTTTACACGCTTTTTGGTCCTGCTTTACAAACCAGGGTCACTGTCCTGCAGCCCTAGTTGTCTGGGTATCAGGACTAATTGATTGATATAACTCTTAAAATGTTCTGTGACAACTCCTACTGTTGTGACAGCTAAAGGCACTAAAACTTAGCTAAAACAGAGAGGAAAGAACAAAGTGACTTGCAATGTAGAAAACATTTAAAAAAAGGAAAACAACTTTACTAACCAATTGCGATCTGGAAGTAGACAAACCGTGAAAGATCAGCAGACTAGATATGCTACAGGTGTTCTAATTATGTATTTCATCTGGGACTCCATCAACTGTTTCCCTGCTGAAGAACATTTTTTCACTGTCCTATGAAATTACAATGAATGACTAAGGAGCTGTGGGAAGCCAAGTGGTTTGTAAAAAGCCTTGTATCATCCATGCTGTAACAGCCAGAATTTTCAGTACATGGGTGATTCTGTGAATTTCTGAGACCTGAATTTCTGAGATGTTTTTCAGGACTTTGGTGGCTACACCCAAAACACAAATCTGAAAAACCTCATTTACCTGCCAGTTCACTCATAAAATGCTAAACTTTACAGGTGTTAAAATTCTCTTGTTGCCTATGGCTCTATATCTGCAAATATGTAGCTTCTTAGTTTGAGAGAACCAAGTGATCCAGATCTTTGACTCATTACTCCTTGTATTTAGGAAAGCAGGAGATATTGTCTCTGCTGGGCTAATGCTCAGAGATGAATGTTCTTGAAAATACTTTGCTTCAATATGACACAACATAAATACATTTTCAAACTATTATTGAATTAAGAGCTTTGGTGTGGGGAATATCTGACTTAAGTAGCACTTAAGGATACACCTTTTGTTGTCCCTAAGAAAATTCAAGTTGGGCTACATGAAAAACCTTTCAAAGATCTTATTTGTATAAGACCATTGGAGAGATAATTAGATTCTGAAAACTAAATAATCTGAAGGCATATACCCTGAGCATGTCTTGAAAGGTCTTCTTGGGCACACTCCGTAAGGGGCCAGGGCAAAACTGAGTGTCAGATCCACAGCTACGGTGGTGCTGACAGCTGGTGCCAGGAGAAGCAGCAGGATTTAAGTCTCCCTCAGACAAGGAGAGGAAGAGAAGCAGGACAAGGCAACCTTTGTTTCAACACCTACTACCTTTTCAGTGATTAATTTTGCAACCTTGGTGTTCTTTTGCTGTCCAAAAATATTTTGAAAAGAACAGAACTGAACAAACGTCATGAAACATCCACTATGAGAATAAGTATTCTTGGTTTAGGTACTCTGTTCCCTGTGGAAAAATATTTATGTTTAGGCAACATAAACAATAATAAGTTCTGGTAAGGCTGTACTGTAGGAGTCCGAGGGCACTGCTCTAAAAAACCCCATATATTTAAAGAATTAGATTTATTTTCCCTTAAAGACTTGGAATCAGTCCATTGTTAATAAACCCTGACTCATCAAGAATTGCAAAAGAGAACCAGAGAAATGTTTTGAGGACTGGAGAGAAGGTCTTAGGCCTCCAAAATTCCAAGAGCTGTATCTGTTATTTTTATGCAGAAGAAGATTGGGGACCATAACTGTGAAAATATTTGTTACAAAGAGGTTTTTTTAATACCAGGAGGAAATAGATAATAAGAAATAGTTGCTAGAAGCTGAAGCACAGCAAATTAAAGTTACAAATACAGCTTCTTCTTCTTAAATTAACCATTAGAAACTGTAAGGAGGAACAGTGCATTCACCAGCAAATTGGATTGGGTTTGGTTTAGCAACTTGTTTCAGTTAAAGAAACCTATTAAGGCTCATGTTGCTGTAACCAAGTGGAATGCTGTGATTTATGAGATACAAGGAGATCAGATCTGGTTATATGGGTGGAATGAAACCTTCTGCCTCTAAAGAAACTGGTACAAGCTGTAGGCTGTGGATGCCATAGCTCTCAGGATTTGGCCTTCCCTCCATGACAAGTGCACGTGAGCCTCTTAATGCTGGAAGTGGTATTGCTTGGTACATTTTCCTCATACATTTAATAAAAACATCTGTGCAGGAAATGCTTCCCAAAGGACATATTAAGAACTTGTTTCAGGGGGCATCAGCTCTTACTCTGGCTTTGACCATTAATATATATGATTCCATTACCCTTTCTCGTTAAGTAGTACTAGAAGCTTTTTTTGCTACTGCAAATAATACATGGCAGACGGGACAACCCTATCAGGTCCTTTGGGGAGTACATAAGCTCTTTCCTGATTAGTTTAAATATCCTTTGAGGGACAATAGTAATCTAATTCAACCATTTTAAATAGGGGAACAGGAAAAGCCTAGCATTACCAAAATAAAAGGTGTTTCTAGAATCTACTAACACTATGTCTCTTACTACACCACTCCTTTTTTGAAAATAAACATTATTTTGAAAGAGTAACATATTCAAATGTAGGTGATAATATTTTATGCCCAGTGACATTAATTTCATTAAAATATGTAGTGACATAATAAATCAGCTTTTTTATATGACTCTATACTGAAAATTTTAATCAAGTTTATCTATCAAGAAAACAAATTAAGAAATTTCAGATGCTTGCATGAACGGTAAAATTAAGTATTTTTCCAGGTTTTTTCTCTAATCTTTATATTTTTCCATGCAAATCAACAGGAAGCACAAGCAGACTAGGCATTTCCCCCTTACATGGATCAAAATTAATATTTAATATCTGCAACACAGAAGCTCTAATACTGATGTGAAATTGGGGCCTAATTGAGGAAGATCTGCTGATCTAACTAGCTGTCCTACCCCTAGGGAGCTGTTAGAAGTCTGTAAGTGACAACACTATAATAATCTTCAAAATATTTATTAATTAGCTATGGGAGCATGTTATTGAATCATCAGGAAGTCGTATTTCATCCGAACAGCAACACTATTAACTACTTTTTAGTGTAATGGCCATGCCCATAGATTGCTGTTTGCACCCTTCCATTTCTAACTGCGTTGTTCCCCTAGAAAAACAGTGTGGTCTGAAAAAATCAGAGAAGTTTGGCATCATCTGTGAAGTTGTTGTTCCTTCAGGGTTAAGTTCAGCTCTGGGAAGAAAGGTCTCAAATTCCACTTGAGTGTTGCACAAGGGTGAATTTCATCCTTGCAACTCAAGTCACCTCTCAGCTTCTGCAACTGGGTATTGCACTGAAGAGTGACCAATGTACTCAGTTGGACCAAGAGGGGAGAAGGTTGGAGGAAACAACTAGTGCATCTCACAAGCCTCCCTCAGTACCAATTCACAGAGATACGTTGATAGTGCACATAAATGTGGCTCATCAGACGCAAGAGCATACTGGGGCTCTGTCAGCAAATACAGAAACTGCACCCATTTACAGAAGAAAAAAAAAGAAGAGTTACATTGTAGCACTCTCTTAATCTCTCCCCCCCCCCCTCCCCCCCCAGTGATAGCTGTCAAAACCAGTTTACTTGTAAGTGCAACAAGGAACTTGCTGCTCCTGGTGCATGTGGATGTCCCCAAGACAACCGTGACAGCCATCAGACAGGGAGGGTGTACAATTCTGTGGAAGCACCATCAGTTCCTGGGTCAGTATATGAATCTGCTAGTCCAGGGCTTGTAACCCTGGCATCACAGGCAAGACTTAGGCAGAAGACCTTAGCTTTGAAAGCCTGAAATCAGATTTCTTGAGGAGGGAACATGCCTGCCAGTGTTGTGATTTCTCATTTCTGCAGGCTATGATTGTAGTGATGAATTAACTCTGTAAGGCTCCATTCTATCCCGAGAACTCATGCCAGCAGTGGTCACTTCTTTGGAGCAGCAGCTACAGGCACAGTTCCTAGCACCACAGCATGCACCAGCACCCAGGAACGATTTGGGATGGAGACACAGCAGTACAATCAGAGTGTGAGGAAAGGAATAATGCCCTGGAAGAGGAATACTTCAGAAGTTTCTGTCTTTGAAAATCATCTGTTCTTTACCTCCTCTAATGGAGATTTCTCAGCCATATTGATGCATGGTACAGCAGAGCAGATGCAGGCTTTTCATAAGATGATAACCCTGTGCTTGTACCTTTGACTCCTGAGAAACCAGTGGGGGAGTTGTAATATTTTGTCTGATACCTCCTGTCAGCACATAAACATGCTACGCAGGAATAAATGTTTCTCCCAAGAACCAGAGATATATACAGCATCTGCTTTGAATTTGTACAGATGTTCTGAAAGGACAACGCTTGTGGCCTTGATAATACTATCACAGATCTAATGAGATTTACAAAGGAAAAAAGAAATGGATTATAATAATTACACGACATTAATGGTGATTAAGAGAGAGAAGGTCCGTGGGAGAGCAACAGAGATTTTGGAGTCCTGACACGGGCAGTAAAAAGCCTGGACAAGGAGAGAGGTGAGAGATGCCAACACACAGGAGGCAATGCTTGGTCTTCCACATTTCCTGTATGATTCCCCTCAGGGATACTGCTGGCAAGTATTCAAGGGTAAAAAACCACAAAACATACGCACTAATAGAGGTACAGGAATATAACAACTGCTTGAAGTAGCAACATGGTGCTAAACTGATGTCTCATAAGTCTTTATTTTCTATGTTGGCTAATACATTAGCTTTATAATAAATATCCAAATCCTATGCAGTCTCTGGCAATGAATACATTGACCTTTATGATGCATAGTTTTGTGTTTTTTCTAATAATGTTTACTGGCTAATTTGCAAATCTCTCAGTCATCAGTACAAATTAACAGAACTGTTGTGCAGGCATTACAATTTAAAATTTATAATTAACCCTTACCTACCATCATCTTGGAATCAATTCTGACATTAAGATAAATAAAACTCAGAAAAATTAATCACCTACTCTGCACTAGCAGAAAAATCAGTTTTCTAGAAATAAATGTTGACTACAAAAAGTTTTGAGTATTTCCTCTTCCTACAAACTCCAAAACCAATCCGTCTTTTATCACAAAATCTAAAGTATAATCAGAAAATAATTATATTCTAGCTGAGTTGTAAATTAAATCAGAATTGCTAAACACGAATTGCTATCTCAGATTGGATCATTACAGTACTAAAAAAAAATTCAGATGCACAAGCCCCCTCCTGAGCTGAGTATTGTCATGCAGGACCCTACGTGTTCTGCCACTAACAAAAGGAAACACTGACATTTTGTAGGAAGCAACAACTTCATCACCTTTTCAATAAAAGCCTCCACATGTAATGCTTTTTTCAAACCATCAGTAAAACCAGTGGATTCACATTAACCTCTGAATGATTCACAAACTTTTAGTATTTTCTGTACCACCACCCCATCTCCTCCTCCTTCCCACCTCCAAAAACCTCTCACCAAACAACTGCAAAGCCATTGGCTATTTCTGGAGCCAATATTTCAATAATTTTGTGATGGTCTCAAAATTGCAACTTGTTTTTCCATCTTCCAGGGCCAGCACTGTTATTGGTACTGTTTTGGTACACCTGCTTCTCAGTTGTTTAGTTCTTTATGTGTTTCCCAAATTCTTAAGTTTACTAAGCAGCCTTTAGACTTTCTCATGCTAAGAGTGCAATACTTCAGAGGGCATTCCTCAGTACGCCATTCTCTCAGTGTCAATCCATCTTTCCTTCCCAAACACAAGCTCTCAAGGAGAAGAAAAAAACCCAAACCAAACAAAACCCTCCTGTGTTACCCATCCCAGACTTGCACAGACTCTCTGCCTATAATTTACTTCTGTTTTGTGGGTTAAACATAAAATCACTGAGCTCAATGGGGTGGAGAGTACCTTCTATACCACTTTGCCAGAAGAACTTGAATCCAGTCCGAGATTGCTTTTTATCTCCACACGTTTTTGTACAAATGCCTCAAAAATTCAATTTTGGGTTAAAAAAACCCCTGCAAAAATATATTTGTATACATATTGATTTGTCAGAAATAATCATCACTTTGGATCATTTAATCCACTTGAACTGAAAAATTAGTTTTATTCGCACAGTTCAAAGCCCTTCCCTGTGATCTGCTGTAGAAACTACCAGAATACTGGAAAGAGAGAGAGACAGCATGTCTAAATAGAAAAGCCAGGAGTGTTTATAGACAGTGGTAAACAAGAGTTACTTGGAACACAGCTGTATTTCTGTGGTTTCCTCATTTTCTCATTGCTGGGTGCACAGCACAACAGTGTTAGATGATACGAGCTGCTGACAGCAGTAAAAAGCCCGATTACTAGTGCTCTAGATATGTCAGTACTTACCATCTGAAAAGATGGGCAGATCTACTTCTCTGAATAAAACAAGGCACAGGAAAAGGAGACTATTGCAAATCTGGCTCTGCAAAGTCTAAGGAATGAAGTAGGACGTGGCATAATCAGAACAACTGTAGAGGAATGTCACATACTGAGCATAACTAGCCAGCGCAGGAGTAGCAACTTGACCCAGTCTTTCCATACAGTTTAGCCAAAAAAAACCCCACAAAAAACCCCAAAAAACCACAACAATCAGCAGTGCAAGCTGGTCTCTACGGTAAAGCTAACCTGGACTCCAGCAAATAAGAGGGGAGGGAAGCAGCATGATCAGAGATTAGCAGTGTGCAAGAGGGAAGGCAGAGCAATGTAAAAAATTCATGGTTAGGACAACCACAGGAAATGATGTGTTGCTGGCAGATGTTTGTTTTGAAGTTTTCCATGACTGACTATGCATGAGCAGCAGTGCTCTCAGTATGCTGAGAGCTGCAGTCAGAGGAGAGCAGGAGCAACCCCAGGGGACAGCCACTAAGGCTTCTGAAGAACGCACCTCAAAAAGCCAGTTGCTTATTGTCCTTGCAGTGCCAGCTTGGTACAGCACTGCCCCTCAGCTGCCACCCCTAACCCCCTGTGCCAGCCTCACCCCCTGCCTCCCTTCAACAGAACAGGGATAACAAGGCTTTCAGCCTGATGGTTGAGCTCTTGGCTTTGGCCTGCTGTCTTATAGGCATCAAAGCAGATTTTCAACATCTTTCCCACCTCCAAGATTAATAAATTTGGACATTTTAAGCCAGAGGCACTTATAAGACCGCTTGTATACCACAGGTCATTGGTGCTCCAGTATCTGCTCAAAATACTGTGTGACCTTCCAAAAAGGCACCTAGTCCTGACTGAAGTCTACAGAGAAGCCGAAAACCTCTGCACTCCCTTAGGTTTGTTCAAGGTTAATCAGCACCACTGATCACCTTCTGTTTGATTTCTCATTTGAATTTATTATGTTTCAGTTTCCAACTGATGATTCTTGTTATGATTTTACCTCCTGGATGAATAAAACCACAGAGAATAAAGAGTCTTTCTCGTGGAAACACTATAACCACTTCATCTTTCTTTCCAGCATCTTCCTTGATTTGTCAGCATCACTTACAAAATTGGGCCTCTGAACTAGAGTATTCAAGTAGCAGATCCACAGACATTGTATAAGGTATTTAGACCTAAATGATGGTTAATATTTTCTTACTTAGAGACTTCAAACAATTTGCTTTCTTCATGTAATCAGAGTGTGTTATCCTGCATCCTTCCCAGGACAGAAAATAAATAGTAAATGCAAATTGCAGTTTTCATACTTTGTTGGTGATCTTGCCAGTCCTGTTGACTACAGCAAGGATGTGATCTTTTCCTAATTTACCTATTTTTGTAGCTGTATCAGCTATACCTTTTCTCCAGATAGCCCTACTTTTCCATTTCAACTTTCTGTTTCATGGCTTCTTCATATGGATTACTGTAATTTTTTCCATTCTTACAAGGTTTGTTATTAATTTCTTATCAGTTCCAGTCGTCAGTTCAGACCCAAGTCAGAGCAACCTTTAAGCCAAATCTTTGCTCATTGTTGAAAGAAAACTTGGGGCTTTTTGGACACTAAAAGCATTCTTCCTAAGCAAGTCCAAGTTTAAACTTCTGGTTTCGTCCTGTGTCATCCCATCATCCCCACCCCATCTAAAATTTCACCATAACAAGTTCTTAGCAAACAGACTTTTGAAAAGAGATTTTTCTTTTACCAAGGCTACCTCCTTTAGTGACGTGATATCAGAAGCTGCCAAGTTTGTGATTAATATTTCTAATATAAAATAGCAGTTTGACATTTTGGATACACAGCAATATGTCTCAATTAAAGGATAAAAAAATAGAGGGAATCACATTACATGAATGAGCATATTAGCTTCTGGAATTCTTCTTTTTTTTTTTTCCCTGAATAGCACATACAAATGGTAAAGTTAAAAACTTACCTTCCTGTGTATAAGTAGTACAAAGATCTATATCTGACACTTGGCATACAAAACCACAAGTGCATTGTCCATGGAGATTTAGAAAAATCTGATTGTATTTCATACGTACAAGTACACTCATCCATGTACACATACTCCTACACAAATCAGCTTTAAGGCTGAAAGGCTTTCAGACTTTTGATATAATAAGGTATAATCTTTAGTTCTTTGCAGACATTATAGCAGTATGTTCTGAGTCTAAATTTTAAAACCATTGCATTCGTTCAAACTTTAAATGTCAGTGGCCAATATTATATTGAATGTAGCTTTTGTGTTTCAGATTGAACACATGCTATGTTCTAATTCAGTGTTTTGAAATAAATCATTTACTTTCTAACTTTTCTTCCTTCTATCATCAGAGTAATTCAACACATGTCGTTTCCTGCAATGCTATCCAATTCACACATCAGCAGGTGGTATACAATTTTTCCTTATTTTCCCCCTCTTTTTACTGTGTAGCATTTTGTATGTTTAGATAGGACCCATCTTATTTAAAGAGCAGCAGCGGAGTGGCACTGTAAAACAATGACAGTTTCTACAACATATATCTCATAGTTTTTAATTACTCTTGTCAGTGTACGATTCAGTAACTGTTTTACTTAGAGATTATGACTTTAAACTAGTGATAGATTTAGCATATGTCCCATATTAATATCTTCAAAGAGCAATTACCAATATCCATCAGCTAAAGGTATATGGACAAATTCACATGCATCTGCCTAATAAAATAAAAATTAAAAAAAATCATCATTTTCATGATCCTCTATGCTAGACACAACTATGTACTTCTGCACATTCTTCTAATGTCTTATTGACAGACCTTTTATAGCTATTCCTGGCTACTCTGCCTGCTGAAAATCATCACTTTTGTCAATACAGTTAGGATTTTTCTCTGATTATTTTCTCCCATTTCTTCTGAACTAATCTTCTTTACATTTTTAACCAACAGGACAGACAGTGGAAAAAATGCACGTAGACACAATGATAGAAGGTTTTTGAGTAAACCCAACAATTAAAGACAAAGAAAGACTCACATAACACAAAGATCAGCATATGGACCACTTTTTCGAACCCCCACCAAAATACTGAAAAACAGAAAGGGCCCTAAAAGACATCAAGTAGAGCAGAACAATATTGTCAACCATCACTGGAGTTGTAAGGAAACCTGTGGTGAGTCAATCTTGTATTTCTGTATTCTTTAAACACATAAGTTTATCGTCCTCTAGTAAACTACACATAAAGTAGAATAATAGCTTTACACAGCTTAAATGAAGAGCTTGGTTTTTCAGACAAACATTTTTCTTTCCTAAAGTAGCAATTATAGGAGACACTAGGAGTTGGCTAGAGAGCTCAGTACAATCTATAAACACTTATTCATAGAACCACTGGGTGGACACTGTATTGGAGCCAACTCTTATGTTCAACATTTCCGCTGTGAAACAAGTTTGACATTTGTGTCCATCTCCCTTTTTTTTTTTTTAAAGGACAAATCAATTTGTAACACAGAGACAGCAGTTTGCAACCAACTGTGCTCAAGATCAAAATGAATTAATGATATTGAAATAAAGGTAACAGTGCAGTAAAGAGCAACAAATTAGAAATAAAGAGTAATATAAAATGGAAATATGACTTAGAAGGGCACACAAAAAGAATAGGATTAGCCAACAAAGCTTCCCTAATTTTCCTAATTGCCTCCTACTAATTCTTTGTATTGTAGTAAATTGATCAGCTGTTAAGCACATGGTCATCTCCTTTAAAAAAGATCACTATCTTTCGTGTTTGGCTTGAAGCTAATGTTATCTAGTCTTTTAGAAAATGATACTGGATATCCCTTTCAAACAACGTCAATTCTTTATCTCTGCTGCACTTTGTTGTTATCCTGCTCAGATGCATCTCACATTTCTCATGGGCAGACATTATCTAGGGATCTGGCGTCCTTTCTGAAACAACAGGATTACTGCATCTCTGACCTCACAACGAAAAGAAGTTTGCTTGCAACCTAAACATGTTCAGCTGAGGGCTTTATCAGCTCACATTTCTACATTCACAACTTACAGTTATGTTTATGAATTAAACAAGAATATCCATGATAAGTATTAGCAATACCAGTAACAATAAATATTTGTACCAAGAAGAGACATCAGCTGAGTTTCAATATGGATACTCATTCATCCCTTCTCAACACAGCACTGCCCCAGCTGGGCTCACCAACCACAGCAGAAGGGCTGCAAAGCTCAGAGCTGTTAACGTGCCATCAGCCTTCACATGTCCCACAGTTGTGCTGGGATTATTCTGGTATGGATCAGTTCAGAGAAATGAAAACACATGTCTGGGAACAGTGCAGTGTGTCTTTGCCCTGCATATGGGGCAGAGTGGGACCTCTCAAGCCATCCTTGCCAGTCTCCCGTGACAGCCTAGGTGCCATTCATACAACTGCATGTACAGATGGGCTCCTTCCATTATTTTCTTTAGGCTAATGCTCAGGGCAATCATACTGGATGGAGAGAGCCCATCTGAAAGTCCCTTCTTTCCTGACTTGGGACAGGATCTGGAAACAAGCTGAAACCTCATGTTAGGATAATGCAGAGGAATGAAGTTTTTTTTTTCCCTCCAGCTGTTCTCTGAAAGGCACTTGTCTTTGTACAAAACACTTAAACAGTCACAGAATCAGATGCTGAAGTCCAGATGTTACGAGAAATTACCGTCTTTACTTCTAAGCTACCAGGCCATCCATCATAAAAGATGGCACCACTGTTTACTCTCCTTCCCTAAATGATGCCTATAGCCTGATCCTACTCTTTCAAAGATGTCCCAAGTTAACCAAAATGTTTAGACTGCAATCAGTATTCAGAAATTGTTGTTATTGAGTAACTCCCTGCAGAGCCAAAGCCTCAAGAAACAGACAGACACAAATACCACAGAAGGCTTCTAAAGATAGCAGGTCTAAGTTGGTTAAAACAGAGGGATCACAAAAATTCTTTCTCAGCAGCATCGTAATTCCTCATAAAATTTTTCAGTCGGGTCCATGTTAGATGAAGATTCTGTAACTGTAAAGGGGCTGCAGGAAAGATCGAATTATCTTATTTACCAGTTTTTAGGCACTTCCAAAATATCTGTTAATGATACTTCAACCAAACTAGAAACAGCAGCCCACATAATTATGGATGGCCACAGACAAAATAGCACAGTGCCTCTACAGAAGACAAAAGAAAAGGCTAAAGTAACTATATTCATAACCTGATTCTGACGTGACTGGTGGAAGACACGTATACCATGATGTGATAGTTCTTGCAGCCAGGCTAGAAATGTTGCACTGGTATGAGTACTAAAAGTTTTGTTGAAGGCATTAGAAAGGGACTGAGATATCCACTTCATATACAAACAGGTCTTTCCACAACATTTAGCAAACTTATGGTATCAGTACACGTATTCAACTTCGAAGCAAGTTCTTTTCAGCATTTTGCATACTCCTGAACTGTGCAATTTCTTTGATGTAAAACATGTAATTTCTAAGTTTAAAAACCATGGCACAGAGTGGATGCTCTGGAAATTTTACAGCATCCCATGTCAGGCTGAACTTACTCAATTGCCAAGGCAAAAAGCCCTTTTAAATACAAGATCAGCACTCAGCCCTTGAACAGTAACATCTGTTCTCCTTACACATTAACTGCAAATAACAGTAGAGGATAAAAATAAATAATTTGAACACAATTATATGACGCTAAAGTCTTTCTTGACAAATACTTAAAACAGAAATGGTGAAGCTGTTAATGATAATTTAGATGGTTGTCTGGAAGAAGCTTCTTTAGAGTCTGTGCTTTTATTACCTGCTTAGTCACACACATTTTCCCCTATTAATATTACTTCTGTGAGGGAGTAAAATAGTTCTTTGGGATATTCACTTAACTAGATTAATACAGAAACTGGAAAAAATGAATACAGGAACACAAGTTGGACATTAAGAGACTCCTATTTTACTAAGCAGTTCCAATTTACAGGTCTCTAAATTACATGACAGATACTTTCCAGGAAAATGTTCCTTCGTCTCCAGTGTGCTTTAGCATGGTGGTGAGAATTTGTCCTGGGACTATGTTAGCACAGTACTGAACACTTGTTTAATATATGCTCATCACTGGAATCTTCCCTCTCTGTAACAACATGAAACAGTGGCTGTGTTCTAGAAGGCTATATATTCTATAAAATGGGAGCTTCAGAACTGGTCATTTTGGGTGGATTACTTGGCTTTTGAGTAGTTTTTTAAGGTAAGCCCATGTGCCCTTTTCCTCCTTGTTCCATGCCACATGTTTCCACATGTTTCTCTTCTTGGAGCTGTCATGAAATCCAAAGGATGAAACTTCTACTTATATTGCAACATTATGATGGTACAGCTTGTGCCCTGGTCACTGCCCCAGGAAAAGGGAGAGTTGGACCTGCATCACCTGAAATACATCTTTCCCCAGGCTTCCTTTCTGCTGCTGCAAGAGGATCTGGCGGAAACAGTCCATAATATATACGCACAATTTACTTAAAAATGAAGAGAAGTTTTGAGCATTTCAGCTAAAGCAATCTGGTTTTCTGCAGATTTTTGTCTTCAACTTTTACCTGCCTGGTAAGGTGCAGTTGCTGACTGATCTTTCTCCTAAGTCAGGGTGCAGATCTCACAAAACAGAGATCTCTCTTTTTTGAGTACGAATTCCTTCCACAGCTTTCTGTTTAGTGTCACGGAGTGTTTCTTTTACCCATCTGAAGAACTGAGAACTAACTTATCCTGAAGCTCCCCACTACTTTTTCTTCTTTTCCCTGCAATTGGCCCATTGGTTCATAAGTCACGAGGGCAGAAGGAGACAAGAGAGATGCAGACAGATGCTTTAACAAAGCTGTTGCAAAAAACTGTGGGTACACACCACAAGCCAATGCTACACTGTCTGCATCCAAGAGCAGCCTGCCCACAGCACTGGACTGTACTACAGAAACCCCAAATCCTGTCACTGGACCCTTCACATGCTTTCAGCAGACCCTGGAACAAGTCATTTGGTATCTTTGTATCCTGTCTACATTTACAACTCGTTTACCTTCCATGGGATTATGAGTACGGATCATATTTGACTACAATTTGACACAGTTATCTGGGTAATTTGGATAAAAATCCCAGTTAGACTTTTGTAAGCTGTTGTAATATAAATAGTTAAAAATAACCCAAAGCATGGCTGTATTAAATAGCTAATAGCTACTGGAATGAATAATTTTTTCATGCGCTGTAAAGTACCAACCTGCACGACAATCCCACATAATAATCCCTGTGCACAGTAAATACCCCTCACACACAGCAGTTTAGCAGGTACAAGAGCATTCAGCTGGGAAATGCCTGTGCTCTCAACTATTCCACTGAGCCTTCCCTGGCAGACAAGTCCTTAGTGTTAGAACAAGTAAGACTACAACGATATTTAATATAGAAAATAAATACTACTGAGAGAATAAGTGAAAAAAACACCTTTTTTTTCCAGCACTGTACTGATGTATGACAAACCCTTTTGCTGTGACATATCTCACACACATACAGGTCGATGTGTACAATAAGTATTTAAAACTTCTACTGCCTCTAACAAGAAAAACCTTAAAAATGAAAAATGGCCATCTTAAAAAAAATACACTTTTTTTTCTTATTTAGTATGTTTTAGGACATAAGTAAAAAAAAAATGTTCTAATATGGTAACTTTTATGCTTGCATTAAAATGCAGTCTGATCTCTGTAATAATTAGCAAGATTCAGCCTGAACCTAATTTCAAGATAATTGCCCTCTTTTAGTATTGAAGAAAAATCTACCTTTTCAACTCCAATTGAAAAGAATTTAAAATCACAACAGCAGTCTTTGATTTTGCTCTCTAAGTAGTGTGGGTGAACCATCACGGAAAATTAAAACATAAGGCAAGGAAATTTGCTAAGAACGTATTACATCTATTACAAATTATTTAGTCTTTCTTTGGCAATACATTGTAAAGGTGTCAAACAATTTGAAAGAAATTATATAACACTCCTTACAATTTTAAAAGATCCTATCTATTCTAGGAATAATGGTGGCTTGCTTAAAATGAGCAAGACATTTTGCTAAAGTCTCACTTTGTACTGTTGAAGCATCACTATGCAAAGAGGAAAACTGGTTCTGGTGAAGTTCTCTGCCATCTTCCATTTAGGCTGAATTATGCCCAGGCAGTTGCTGGCAGGCAGCAGACATACCAGTGCAGGGAAGCCGGATATCAAGCTCCTGGAGATTCCTGTTCCTAGCAGTAGTAGGTCTCATTTTGTTAAATGGAAGTGGTGATGAGCCAAAAGTTTGTCATCAGCCATAAGACAGAAACACGGGACTGCTTTAACTTATTGAATTGAAATGTTTAATAGATATTAGTGCTGTCAACACAAAACTGGGACACGCATTCCTCCTTCCCTGAAGACCATGGAACATTAAACAACAAGGGAACATGATAGACCCCAGCTTCATGTTCCCACTTACAAAAAATGAAGACACTTAAAAACACCAAGCAAACACCTGCTGACAGCTTCTAATCTCCTTTAATTCAAAGTAGATAATCAGTAAAAGCATGAGCACTGTACAGGCACAAATGCTGAGAGGACCTTCTTTAAAAACAGAAGTAATAATTGATCATAGTCTGGAGTACCAGCAAACTCAAAGCAAATGCTCATCTAATACTGCACTTTTGCAATGCCTTAACACAGAAAATTCTGACTTCTACAAGAAAATGAGCTGCCATGTGTTATCAGACTGAGTTACAGCATTTCATTCTTTTTGCTACACGAGCAGCATGAGCAGCTAGAAAACCAACTGTGGGAAACAGCACAACCAGTGGCCTGGCTGCAAATGAAGCTTCAGAATGTGAAGTTAAATATATGTGCCAGCTAAAGGTGGTGAGTGTTATCCCAACAAGGAAGAAAAACACGTACCAGGGAGCCAATCCCTGCACTGCCCTCACGTCTCAAGCCAATGTGCCTTCAGCCTGGGCTGTGGGGCTCAGCTTCAGAGATACATGAGCACAAAGGGTACTTGAGGTTTAGGGGGATTTGTTTGTTTGTTTGTGGTTGTTTTGGGGTGGGTTTTGTTAAACTGAATTAAATAAATTATTTAAATCATGGCATATTTAGAGGGGTTTGCTATATGATTTTGTTAGGCCATATTATCTCAACTACATTTTATTTGCAAGTTCATTTTTCTCGACCAGATACAAGGGAGTGCAACTCTGAGGCACAAAATACCTTTTAAATATAAAATATATTACCTAGATATCTTTTTGTATATCTAACCCACCTACCTACTGCTTTTTATCTTGGAATTAAGAAATTATTTTTTTAATGATCATCATGATACTTTGCCCCATTGCCATACAATTAATATTTAAGTAATATCCAAACCAATAGATATTATTTTATGCTATCAACAACTGTCATGACAAGTTATTCTTGGGTTGATGAAGTGTTAAGGAAAATAAAGCAGACCACAGATCTTTGTGATATCTTTATGATTACTAACAGACTGTAAATAAGAAAGTATTTCTTATTATATATCCCATTTGTTCAGCCCCAGTATATGCTCCCTATGGGTTTTTAACTGAGACACAAAAAATTACTAAATAAAATGTGAACAAATTATCCTGAAAGTCAGGCTTTCCCCCCCCCAAAAAAAAAAAAATTACTGATTTTTCTTTTAAAAAACCTCTCAGTTCACAGAATCACAGACTTTAAAAAGTACATTCTTTGGGGATTATTTCATAAATACATTTGATCTTTTTAATTTTCTGCTCTTAGGTATATAATCATCAAGTAAGAGTGTGGAATGCTCATTTTCTGTGAATTTGAACCGAGGGCCCTACTTTGAGAACCTGCCAAGCTCCCTATTTATTTCAGACTTTGAAACTGCAGTGTTTTTCACTGCTACTCATGGCTGTCAAAACTGCCAAAGTATTAATGATATGATGTGGCTCTTTAATTCTCTCCATTTTTCTTCCGTTGTCTCCTTGCCTTCCATCTGGAAGAGGCTAGTGCTTGATGGATACAAAAAACATAAAGAAAGGTTAATTTCTTGCCAGGAATGTTTTTCTCTTTATCTTTTGTAGTTTTATTTTTGTACTTCAGAGTGAAATATTCCTACTGTGCAGCCAGATGTTCTATAATCCTATTTTTATAGAGCCCAAAGGACTCAAATCCTAGGTAAAGTCTCTTCCATGATGACTTGAATGATGGGTAAATTCAGGCTTTAAAATCAGATAAGAGTTTAAGGCAAAACTGAAGTGTGCTTTTGCTAAAACAAAACCACTCCATCTAATACCAGACATATATAAATATACCAATAATCCCTTACTAAAAAATGATGGCATATGTTTGTTATCACACCAGTATGGAAAAGAAATGACATCTGTGAAGTATTCTGCTGCAATGCAAAAAGGCAAAATAATTAAAACTTGGAAGCCTGCCTATAGGTAATCCCCAATAGATAAGCATCAAAACAAGAGCAACCTAATTTTATGAAGGGCCAGCAAAGTGCAGCTCTACCATAATCAGTGGGAGTTTGCTGAACTAAGAGTTTCAGGACCCTCCTGAAGATTCCAGATACTTGTCAAAATCAGGAATCTTGCCATAAGACTAGAGTTTTGATGGATTTCAGATTTGCTGTACTCTACATGTCCCCATTTGGTAAACAGGTTATCACTGTTATATCACTGCTGAAGTTTGCCACTCTGCTGATTCACAAAGACAGTATATTTAGAAAAGAGCAAGCACTTGACGCTAGTTCGCTTTTTTGTCCTCTGAGGTCAATGAGGGTTTTCCTGCTGCTACTGGAAACAGAGGAGAACCCATGAGGAAAAAAAAATAATATTCTGACTTGTGGAGCTGGATTAGCTATGCAATGATAGTAAGATAGTAAGAATGGATTCAAAATTGCACATCAGAAGTTTGCATCTTTAAGAGTACAGATGAATATACTGCCTTTGTCCATAAACACACACACAGAGCTATAACCAAACTCTCTTTCCTGAGAGTAGGGCTGTCACCTGCCCCAGAGGCAGCACCACCCAGTGCAGTGTCTGTACTCCAGGTCATGTACTAATGCAAAGCACATGTTGGATGCGCTTGCAAAGACGTTGTATTTGCCGGCCCTGATGTCTGCACAGAACAGCCACTGCTCTCCAGAACTCTATCAATAAAACTAGCAGGAGGGCAGCCACAACGTGTGCTGCCCTTTCTAGCGTCGAAAAAGTTGTTCTTTCACTCTGTAAACAGCTAATTCCACTATTTACTCTTGAATGATGGGGTTAAATTTCCCACTAGGAAAATCAATACAAAGACCATAAGGCAGAAGTACTATTGCAGTTAAAACACTAAATAGCTGCTATATGGCAGTAGGGTTTCTAATGACTAGAGAGATGGGTTTTTAGCAGAAATTTCTTCTCACCACGGTACAGACTGAAAGGAAAACTAGGTATCACATGCCAACAAGGAGAGTAGGTAATTACAGGGTTCAAAACAAGAAAGAAAAAAAGATTAACATAAGAGAAGTAGTTCACAAAGATTCAGGTACACTGGAAGATGATGAACTGTTCTGGCTGTGTTCAGCTCCAAC
Source organism: Pseudopipra pipra (assembly GCF_036250125.1). Taxonomy (NCBI): domain Eukaryota; kingdom Metazoa; phylum Chordata; class Aves; order Passeriformes; family Pipridae; genus Pseudopipra; species Pseudopipra pipra. The sequence continues at coordinate 10,019,268 of NC_087560.1, read as the reverse complement.
TAGTACCACCTCCAGTTTTCATCCCTTCCTGAAATGGAAGGTAGACATAAACCATCCAAACATTGCCACCAAGGAATCGCTCTGTCCCAGTGGGTGACAAAATCAAACTGAACGCAGCTGAATTAGCTGCAGTTCAGGAAGGTTATGTTCAAAGGAATGTATAATCCAGTTTTTATCTAGTACAATATGATATTACATGAGGCCATCCCTGGAATGATCAGGCTTCATCCTCTTCCAGAATACTGTTTCATGGATTTTGGGATAACTGGACTTTGAGTTGTTAAATTTTAGTTTCTGACTGACAAGTCTGAGTATCTAGTTCTTTCTTGAAATCACAACATCCTGGAAGCAAGTGATTAAATGAGAACCTCTGCTTTCTTAAAAACAAACAAAAAAAAATCTGAAACCCCTCAAGAAAAAAACAAGCATGGACTTATTAGCTCTTGTAGTTATGACACAAGAGCTTGAAAACAGTATACCCTAAAAGCTCAAACACTGGAATGCAAACAAGTTATATCTTGAGGGAAAGATCAGAAAAACTCTGATAATTTGGGGAATAATGTATATGTCCAAATACTTAGAACTGTAAGAAAAAAAGCTTTTTCTGACTTTATCTTCTGGAAATACTGCAGAATACTAACCTTTAGTCATGGCTGTGTTATCCCACACACTCTGGTGACTTTCCCTTCCAAAAATTAAAAATGCTGACAACCATAAATATTTTTACCCTCTTCTCCCTTTTATACACATTTTTTTTATTTTACCTATAAATTGCCTTTAGTTTTCCCTTTATGGTAAAATCTTTCAAATGAAGAGTATCTTACTCTAGATGTCACACTGCTTAGCACAGTAAGACTCAGAGCTGTATGGAGAACATGAGACTGTAAACAGTCAGCCCTCATGAAAGCATTGGAAATTGCTGTTCTGTCTCTCCAATTTTTCACAATCAGTATTTCTGGGCAAAAATCAATGATATCTGCATTTCATCTTAAAAATGAAAATAAATAAATTTCAGATTAAAATAATCTAAGGTTAAAAGTGTTTAAACATTGATATCCAAAGATGTCTCTAAAATCTTAATATTTCCTTTAAGACAATCATATTTATTCTGAGTTTGTTTTAAATTGTCCATCCTCTGTCTTTTTGTGCACTTCTATTTAGTCATCAAAGAGAAGTTTCCTTTGCTGTCTGAATATGCACTCAGACCTATGAGTCCAAGCTTCAGGGAAAAAACCCCACTATCATAAACACTGACCATGCTGGTGTGTTCTGAGGTTTAATAGAGTAGAACCAGTTTAAAACTGTCACCCGAACTATCTGTGACATTCTCTTCAATTCTTTTGATTCATCTCTGTGAAAATTCCATTGGAACAGCAAAATTACCATCTCTATTTAGTAAATTTGTATTTTTTAAAATAGTCAAAATAATCAGATGTGAGACATTTAAACACTCCATGTCACTGTATTGTACAGCATGACTTCCCTTCTAAGCAGACTTAATCTTAAACTGGTGCCCCATGTCAAGCAGCTGGCACCTCTCATCAGAAACAACATTTTAATGAATCTTATTTCACATACTCAAGATTGCACTTCTCATGTTTTATAAACAAATTAACTTTTCCTTACAAAATAAAGATTGGTTGAGCCGCTGCAGACTTCAGAATAAATGGATTTCTAATCAGCTACAGGAGTCTGATTTCTCTATGCACCTTCTCCTCTCAGCATCCTATGGGATATCCATTATCACCATTCCTGATGATCTGTAATTTCTACTTTCTTTTAGCTTAAGGATGCAAGAGCAATAACAAAGTGGCATATACAAATGGTGTGTAAATGTGTTCAGTAAGTGTGAGAAAATAGGAAAATTATATATATCTATTACAATCTCTCTTCTGCTTGCATACATCTATTCTTATGTTTGTGTCCTGTTGACAATCTGCATCATGCTGCTCACTCACCTTCTGGGTAATGTTTCCATCAATGATTATTTAAAATACAGTCCTCTCCAATGGGTAACCAAGCAACCAAATATGCCCCCAATATGAAAGCCAGGAAACTGCCTAAATCAGGACAATTCATTCAAATCACTGCCTTCCCAGTAAGACTCAGATAGTTAAAGGAAACTCTATACAAGCTCCAGTCTTTCTATAATTGTTAGTGCAATCAGTATGAAACTGCAGTATCTGAGTATCATTTAACTTGACATGTAACTGGATGGATTGCTAAAAAAGGTTCAGCAAAACTGTTTATTAACTTGAATTTTCATCCAAACAAAATTTGTTCTGATAAGAGATTTCTTTCTGCCTTTTTATTTCTTAAGCTGTAGAGAAACAAGAAACCTTAAGTATTCAGCTCACAGACACTGCCATGGGAATTCATGCCTGTTGTGTTTTCAGTTTGGCCTTCCTGGTAGTCTGCATGTTCCAAGAAGGAAGACAACCACAGAACAAATCTCCAGTACAACTGGAGTCGTGAAAGTGAAATCAGAGAAAGTACAGTCTAAGCATGGAAACTAAAGGTGTAGACACTGAAGTTTGTGGTGAGAACATCTACACATCATATTGTGCTGTTTCAGTTGAGTCGTTCTAGCCTGGTCCCATGGACCAAAGACCAATTAGAACCCAGAAGGCACAAGGTCTCCTCCTGCAGTGCATCCTCTGATTTGTTTCATGCAAAAGATGTTCAGTTTCCACTTGACAGCTGCTCTGTCAGCACATCAAAGCACATGCAGGAGGATTGGCAGATTCACTTCAAAAGTGTTCTTCTGAGCTGGAATGCCAACGTGGTGGCATCCTGAGACCCCCAAACTGCTATGCCAACACACTGCCACAGCCAAGACTTGTGGGGCAAAGGTAATTTAGCAGAAAAATTGTCACCAGTTAGTCAAATAGTGCCCTGTGAGAATGAGCAATTTTTTAAGATTATGACTTTTATTCCTCACTCTCAAATAATATTGCAATGTCTAGACATTTCAACAGCGAGCACACTTCAAGTCACTGTTTTCTTAGTCTGTGCAACAAAAACCTTTAGATCATTTCATACAGTGGTCTGCCTTTACAGCCAATTGAAGATTAGCCTAAGCTTTGACTTTTCATTGACTTTCATTTCCACTGTTTCCCTGCTTGCAGAAATGGGGTTAATTTTGTAAGCACAATCATACAGTGAATTTGTTGCTCATGGACTGGGTTGCCTATGATCAATGGATCACAGATTAAGTCATACTTCTTTAACTGATTAGAATAAGTATAAAAATAGATTTTTCCAGGCTTGCTCTCACTGCATATTTTTCAGGCTAGATTCTAATTTCAATATGGCAATTTCACAGAGTGAGATACTGTTCAATGTGGGAAAATGATCAATGACAAATAAAATTATTTTCCTTTTGTTACAGAACTAGGGAAGGGAAAAGAGGGTGCAGTAAATATTAAAATTGATAAAAACAGAAAGGCAGATTTAATTCAGTATTAATATTAATATTAGAAATCTTGAGATTTTGTTCTCTCCAAATGTCTACCTTATCACAGACTTACTCTTTATCACATCTTACGCATATTTGAGATCATTTCTGCATGAAAGAAGAGAATATAGAACACTATTTAGCAGTTCAGGATCCACTGGTACTCTTCATGGGAAAATCTAAACCTTTACCATCTTTAATCAGTTCAAAATTTGTTTTCATTCCTCCTATTTCTTAACTTAAGTAGGTTTTAAAGGATGTGCAGAATCTTGATGATAAACTCAGAATGAATTCAGAACCTGTTTTCTGGGCATTTTCATTCTAAGGGGCCGGACAATCGGACACACACATTTAAGGCAGATTAAACTGTTAAATAAACCTACTTGGTTTCTCTTTTCTGTACTGTTGCTGCCAGCTTTAGAGGTTTGTTCAATGTGGATTTTAAGCCCTTTGGAAAAATCACACAAGTTCGTCTTTTAAACAGAATGGCAAGCAGCCATTTCTAACTATAACTACTATCTGCCTTTATATTAGATGACAACCATACGAGATGTCTCCTGGGTAAATAACATTACGTCCTAATAATCAATAACATATTTGGAGTAAATTTCTGTCTCCTTTTGATAAAAATTAAGAAAAAAAAGGAGCAGGAGATCTTTACAAAGCATATTTTTTAGATGTGCATTTTTTGCATATTTTATGTGCATATTAGAAATGTTCTTTACATTAATAAGATTGTAAAGTAGAAATAAAAAAAACAAATTGCAGAGACCAGAGAGCGCTATGAGTCATTATTTACATACCAGGGGACTAAATCTCAAACTTAACTTTCCTATTCAGTCAGTTACAAAATTACAGAAATACCTCAGACTATTTACTTCCAGAACAAGTTTCTGTTGCAGAAATGAGCTCTCATGCTCAGATATACTTCTTAAAAAATTCCCTTTCCATCATTTACTTATATATCCATCTAGGTTCTAGCTTTAACATTATTAATGATGTGCACTGCTCTGTTTTAGAACAAAAACCACGAAGAGCTTTTTACCTTCTTTAAGATTTTAGTGTCATGTGGAAGAAATGAGCAGTAGAGCAGATAATATTTTTTTTCTAAGTCTGATGAACCAAAAGAGTGAATATTGGCAAACGCTTCACCACTTTTCAGTTCTGCTGTACAATCTCATTTCCTGCTTCACGCCAATCGCTGTGCTGTCACTGTACTGAATACTATTGGAAGCTTTCACTGACCAACTCAACAGTAAATTGTTTGTGCAAAACAAAGGTTATCATGCAATAGCCAGCAAAATTTGAAAGAAAAACATAATTAAAAGTAATCATGATTGATTTTTTTTTTTTTAAGGTCAGAAGACACTGTAGGCTGAGAGATGCAAATTTTCCCTGTGGGGAACTGCACGGAGAACATGACAGGACAAGACTTATTTAAAAATAGGAGCACAGAGGACTGTGGAAGAACTCCAAGACAGTGAAAACTGTCTTAGAAACTGTAAACAAAGAATGGTTATCAGTGGGAAATACTTCAAGAATCCCATGGAAACAGACCAAATAATATTTTATGAATTGGCTCCTTTAAGCCACATTTTGTAGACTTTCAAATAGCCTTTGGAACACATGTTCTTGAGACCTGCTATTCATAATAGTCAGCTTAACCTTTCTCACTGTGCTAATGGCCTAAATTAAGAGATGTAAATCTGAGTGCAATGGTTTAGAGATGAACTCTTGGTGTCACACATCAATTGCACAGCTTTGACTTCACAGGTCTTACAGTCACCAACCCCAGGACCCAATTTATTTACTTTGCCCAGTTCCCAAACTTTGCAGAAGTTCATAGGAACTGAGCAGACACTTCTCCCCTCATGTCCTAGAGATATTGAAGGATTTTTTTTCTTTGAAAGAAGAAACACAAAACTGCTTTTTGTGGTTATGTAGAACAGAACACGACCACTAAACACCATTTCACACTGAACAACTCAAGCACACGTTGAGTAAGTGCTATTTCTTTCTGAATCACACTGCTGACCTGAATTTCTTTCATCCAAACATGGGGCTACTGAAGAAAAAAAAAAGGATAACTGCTTTTTGACTATATTTTGTACTATAAAACATCATTATGCGCAAATGTTTTCTAGTATAAGTTTCCCATCTCCTGCCAAATTACTAAAAGTAAGTTTCATGGGAATGAGGGAGCTTGACTTCACTGGTGGAGATTCTTGAAACATGAATATTTTAAGAATTCTCTGGTGGCCTCCACTGAAGGCTTCCTCTACAAGAGCCAGCAGGTAAGGACACAGTAGCAGAGCATTAAGACTGCGAGTATGTAAAACACTGCACAGCTGAAAAGAAGTACTACTTTTAAAGATTATGCGGTTTCTACAAGTTCATGAAATTTCCTTGCCTTTGTGGTTTGCCAAAGGAAAGATGCCAAGTGCAGGCAGCCCAAGCTAAAAAGCACTGAGGTGAATGGGAAAACTTCAGTTGACTCAAATGTTTTTTTGCTGATGGATTCTGCAGTGATGGAATGGTCTGAGCTGTCTCTTTTGAATAATTAATTTTTTTTAAAGTAAGATCTTAGGCAAGTTGGAGTTGTGATATAAAAAATAGCTCCTGTCCTGGCTGCTGGGGCACTCTGAATTTTCAGAGGAGCACTCTGGTCTGAAAAACTAAAGGAAAAAACCTGTCTCATTTTTCACTGTACTGAATTTCCACAGTCTGAATATCTCTACAGATATGAAATTATGTTGCCTGTATTTTTGACTACAATGTGTATGTATGTCCTTTTCAGTTACTGTTTTTATACTTTTTTTATACCCTGTTCTTCACAGGAGGAAAAAAAGGGACTGCTGTGTGTGCAGTAAAGTAACCCACTTAGCTGCTACCTACATCATCTCAACTGGTGCTGTCACAGAAACCTCTTTAGGAAAGTCTCTGTCCCTCAAACTAAACACAGCAGTTCAAAATAAGCTTTTTAAAGATCATGTTTTAGGGCCACTTGCTTATGTCAATGAAATAACATTTATTTAAGAAACAACAGGGAGATTAACTGGAAAGGGATCTACTGTTTTCAAAACCAGCTGCCAGAAAACACTAACAGAAGCATTTACGAGTTGCCTCCTACTATGCTGCTTCTCATGAACAGGAAGTTTGTTTTGATAGCCTACAACTTCACAGAGTCATAACTTAAATGAATTTCTAGAATTACTGCAGAAATCCATTTTACCAAAAACTCTGGTATTGATGAAACTGAAGTTCAAACATAATCATATCTCTTCTAAAACACACAAATTTTTTATTGCTGTTGACCTGGAATGAATTTAAAGGCTCCTCTCTTTTATGTACTGATGACAGGGCCTCGATGACTGTTTTTCTTTGTTAAAAAACCCCAACAGTATGACCCCAGTTAATCTCAAAAAATGCTGCTGGTTTTGGTTTTTTATGTTTTCTGGGTTTTTTTGTTTTAATTTTACTAAGTTTACTATGGGAATTTACTCTCCTCACTTTCTTATGCATGTTCATAAGCTAAAACAGCCCCATGCAAGGAGGGGCAGTGAGCAGGCAGGTGCAGCCAGACCTCTGGCAGGCAGGGCTGTCACACAGGGCCACCCAGCCTTCAACCCCAATAGCCTCAGGGGCATCTTCACTGGTCACACTTCTGGAAGGTATGAAACACTGAGCCAGTCCCTCCCATTCCAGAGGTACCAATTCTGACTGCTTGGGGGAGACCTGCACACAGCCAAAGTGTGTATTAAGTACTTCTCAGTAACCTTTCAAAGAGACCAAACAACAAACCAAAAGCAAACAAAATAGGTACAAAATGAGCAAGAGAGCAATTACTGGTGTTCCAAATGGTTTATCAGAAGAATTATGCTGGACAAGACTGTGTCTGCAGTGTGATATACACAACAAATAAAACATACCATCCAGGACTATAACTCCCCAAAATACTGTAAAATGCAAGAACTGTAAAATTCGTCTAGGTAGCAGCCAAAAATTACAGGACAAGAATAACAACCAGGGTCTTTTACTAACGAAGCACAGAAGCAATGTGTAAATTTTCCCGCTTTTTTCTCTGAGGGACTCAAGAGATCAGTATTGTCACAAGTACTATATAAGCTTTCTTTGCTCCTAAGAGTCCTTGTTTTCCTAACTTTTCAATCTGATGATTGTCCAAGCCAGTTAGTGTTGCCCACTCCCTGCCCACAGCCCCAAAGTAAACCATACCTGCATAGGTATGGCTGTCAGCCAGCATTCTGAATTTAAACAGCACCCATGCATACTGTCTCAATACAGACATCTTTTTTTAATATATAAGTATAATGTAACTGAAAGTAATAATGCACTACTACTCAAGCCACTATAATGACAGCTACAGCAACATTTGATCCTTTTAATAGAAATTAGTTCATATATAAAACTCTCTGTTCATACAAACGCTTGTCAGAAAATTCCTATGCTAAAAATCAAATTTCTCCTCTGCACTGTGTTATACCTTTGCCTTGACTGGGCCTAAACAGGGTTTGTTGTTGGAAAAAGGGAGGAACTGAAGCCTCCAAAAAGTTCATTAGGCTTTCCATCTTTTCTTTTTTAGCAAAAAACCACAGAACACAACATTTGAGTTGTGTAAAGGGGTCTCTTAAGCACGTCACTATAGCTTGTGTGTTAATACTACATTTTAGTGGCTTAATAGAATATCTATTATCAAATCAGGTCCACTAAATAAAATGCATCCTTAAGGTCACTTGCAATGACACAGTCACACGAATTGACTAAATAACTATGTTAACTACAAAATGACAGTGTGATACAATACACAAATACTGATAGAGAAAATGGAGTCTTTTCTCCAGCAAAGCTCTTCAACTATCAGGACTGATTTTCAAGCAGAGCTCCTCAGTTAAAGCTCTTAAAGGAAGTCATTTTAGAGGAAAACTGCTCTCTCAGTTATTACAAATAACAATAGATAGGCACAGACTGCAGTGAATTTATAGCTGTGTATCACTCTTGGGACTCTGCTTCTGTTCATAAACAACTCAGATACACTCTCATGGTTTGTGCTGTTAGCAGAGCCCCTAGAGGGACTTAAAACTTTGTATTCATGCAGTAACTATCCATTATGCTATATATTTTAGATGATGAAATTAGCACCCAGGAGATACATTCACAAAACATTACATGGGGTTTTAGCTCTGTGACTCCCCTTGATTTGAATGGCATGTGTGGTTAAACCCTTTGCAAACCTTTGAGAATTTAGCTTAAGATACTTATCTCAGTGGCAATAACACGAATATTAAGGTCTAATGCTCCTCCCTGAAGCAGCACTGCTTAATCCACATTCTTGATGCTGCCATCTTAGTCCTTCTAAAGAAAGCTCTTTCCCTCCCTCATTCCTCAAACTATTCAATTAAAAGCAATAGGACCACATGCATAAAATGACACTATTCAGTAGAAGAATAGTGACAGCATTAATACACACATGTTACAGTAACCAGAATTGTCTTATGAAAGATTATCAGCTGTAGTACCTAACACAGTATGTGTCAATTCTACAGAAGATATGTTTTGAGTTAAATTATGCATCTCAATTTGCAAAGGGCTATTCTTTGACGGCTCATGGAAATTAAGGGATTGAAACCTGTATTCAGTCATGGTATGGTTGTTCCATTTTATTCCATTTTTCTCGAAGCAGTCCTATGCCAACAAAACAATGTCTATAAAGAATTCAGAGATATCAAGACCAGTGTTAGGATAACAGTAAAGAGCACGGTGATGGACTTCCTTAATCTCATGACGCTGTGGTACAACAAAAACAATGGCAAGACAAACGTCACCACACACACACAAAAATTGCCCTTTTAGATAAATACGAACCCAGTTTCAATCCTACTATTCCCAATGAAAAAAGCCAGTTAGATGAGAGCCCCACCTATCACTAAAGTGCAAAGCCATAAAACTGGAAATATTTATAAGAATTCTTGAAAGGAATGCCAGCATCCTCTTTTGCCAGTGCTTAGCTGTAGTAAGGAAACACTCCTTCCTAACTAGAAATTTGATTAGTTGTTTCATTCTTTCTGATCATTCATTTTCTTAATGAACTGCAGTCTTGACTGCATTCTGAGTTATGAAAAGGTATTCAATGCAAAGCACTGTGACACCTGTAAATGCTCAGAGCTGCTCTGACTTCTGCTGGCCAGGGCTCACATATTCCCTTTTGACTCTCCAGGGGTGAGGAGAGGGAAAGAGAGAAGGAGGGAGAGGGAGAGGAAGGGAGAGAAAGGGGGAGAAGGAGGAGAAATTGCCATTGACAGAAAAGATGTCTCCAAACAGCAAGAAGTCATCATGAACTTCTTAGTCTTTTAAATATCTATAGAGAACATCTGGCTCTATGTATTCTTCTGTGCTCTCTTCTTGCATCACAGACATGCCCTTGGTGGCAATATTGGTCTGAACTCCCTGTCCCACAGCTATTTTTGTCTAAAGAGAGATGAATAAACAGGTTTCACTGGAAAAGGCTGCTACAATAACTAAAAGCAAGTGGGAAGCCACACCTGAATTCAGCAACATCACTCCTCAACTTTTCCTACTAGATTCCACACAACTCTTTTGGCCCACTGGACAATATGCTTCCCCTCCTGTCTCTCCTATCACACATCTATGACAGGATGCAAAACGAAAAGGTGGGGCAACATCCAAACCCACCCAGCTGAGAACAAGGGTGTTCTGACAATATCCATTTAAAACCAGGTTGAATGGAATTTTGTATGCTCAGTGGGTAGCCTTAAACCCCCCCCTCCAAAACCAAAAGCAAGCAACCAACCAAAAAACAGCAAAAAAAAAGCACCCCCAACCAACATCAATAATTTGGTTTAGATTGCTCAGTCTACACACAGAAGATTTAGATAATTATAGTGGTCAACAGAAAAACTATTTCAATAATTAGAGAAACACAGTGAATCTTCCCAAGCCAGGAGATAAACAGTGTCTCTCTCCTCTTCACAGACAGCAAAATGCACAGCATTCCTTATTAATTCAGATAAATTTTCTTTGGGCAAAATCAAAATAGCATTTACTATTAAATTCTCTGAAGTATTATGCTCACAGTAGTTGCTGACTTACAATTTTAAGTATGACTGTATAAAAATTTAGTTCCAGTTATTTTTTCTGCCAGTAGCTAAGAAATTAGTAGCAATTGCATCTGTTCCCCTTAATGTTTTTTTTCAAAAAGTAGTGCCTTTCAGATACTATACTGCTTATAGAGGCTTTTCATAATGGCAAATGGTCAGCTGCCCTTGCTTGTATCCCTAATGTTCAAAGTAATTTAATGCCAACTACAATTCCTGAAAGCCTTCAAAATTTCCTACAAATTCAAATTCAATCATGTCAGTAAAGACTAATCACTGACTACATGAGTGCTCTCAGTATCTGGGACACTGTTTAAAGCCACAAATGTGGCACTTTTGAGTATTTTTCTTCAGCAGGGATGCTAAAAATTAGAAGAATCACAGCAGATAAACTTCCTCTTTAAAACTCTGCCTCTCTTTACATTTACTTTGCCAGCTACAGACACTGAACAAAAGGCAGACAAAGCACAGGTTGAAAAACACGTACAGGAAGAAAAAAGAAGTGCAAGGGCAACTTTGGATAACAATGGGACATTAAGACTCTACAAGACCCCGTGGGTCATGACTTGGATTTCAGTAATGTGAAGAGGAAGTAAAGGAAATGAAGTTTAGTGTCGCAGTATAAGAGCAATACTAAGATATCTACATAGTAAGTATGTGAAGAAGAAGAAAGGAATGGGAAAAAAAAACAAATTAGCTTCTGCAAAGTGGTGGTTTGGGGAAAAATCTAAGCCACAAGCACAGATGCATTTGTACCTTCAGCTGCAGTGGTCACTGCCTCCTGCGCCGTGTCCCTCCTGCCCTGGTAGTTAGCAGCTCTCTAGACCTGCTCTTGCACACACCCATCCATCAAGAGCCTGTACTGCTGTTATATGAAGGATAATGAACTTAGAACAGCCTACCAAGGAATATTGCATTATCCAAACCAGTAAGGTAACTGGAGGCAGGAGACAACCATCAGAAATGATCTGGCATTTGTCACTGTCTGCAGTCATCAGTGACACAGGATTATAGGAGGGAATTATTGGAAGACATTAGGGTTTTACTCAAACATGTGAGAATTATATTAAAGTCATATTTGCAGCAATACACTTACAGAAAATTAATGTTCTCGCTGTCGCTGGAGGAAAAGGATAGGAGAAGCTGTAGGCACTTCAGACAGAATCATCTATCACTCAGTATCAAGACCTGGTTTGGAGGCAAATTCTGGGCTCCCTCAGTTCCCAATAAAAAGCCAAGGGTCCTTATCCATTTAAGGCCAAATCTGTCACAAACCTGGCAGCAGCTCTTCTTTACCCAAGGAGTGAGAAACAGTTCTGATTTTTTCACAAAAAAACCTAAAGCTCCCATTATTCTTCTCCTCCAAGGAAATAGAAAGAAATGATTGATCTATGGGAAAAGTAAGCCTCCCCGTGCAAGAGTAAGCAACATAAACATTACATATAAACTGTGTTGAAAAAGTCTTGTTCACTCTAATAATTTTACAAGAGTTAATCCAAACCCTTTTTGATAGCCTGATCTTCTGGCAATTGCAACTTCTTTGATATGGCAAATTTAAACCTGGAAAAGGCATTAGCCTCGTAAGAAGGACATAAAATGAAAGCCTCAGATGTTTATTCATCAGAAGATGCTCCTTGTTTCCTCTGATTTCATAGGCAGGTAATACTCCATTATTAACCTAATTTTGAAGCCTAATACACTGCTGATTTTGCAAACTCTCATTAATTACCCCTTGAGTGAATAGCAGGTGGGGTTGTGGCCTGTGGCTTTGCATTGTTTGGAGCTCTGCTACACTGTGCTTAACAAATCAGTGTTCTAAAATGCAGTGCTTCTCCATGCAGCAGGCACCAAGCTCCTCCACAGTCAGCTACATGTGCTGAACTCACAGTTCCACAGAAGTGACCTCCTGGCTGTCAAAGGCTCTACTTAGTAGAAGCCTTGTATGTCCAAATAAAACCTTCGGAAATATGGTAGTCACCAAACTCTTCAGCTTCAAAAGAGCCCTCAGCTCATACAATTTCACAAGCTCCAAAGAGCTCAACATTTTTACTTCTACAGTATGCCAGTTCAGCATGATGCTGAAGAGAAAACAGTTCTTATTTCTATTCCTACCCTGGCAAGTCTTATGTCCTATCACACTCCATTAAACTGCTGAAGAAATACATGACATATGCAGCTGGTTGGGGCAATCCCCAGCACAAATACAGACTGGGGGAGGATGGATTGAGGGCAGTCCTCAGCAGAAGGACTGAGTATAGAAGTATAGAAGGATGAGAAGCTCAACATGAGCCAGCAATGTGCACTTGCAGCCCAGAAAGCCACTTGTGTCCTGGGCTGTATCCAAGCAAGCATTGCTAACAGGTCCAGTGACTTTAAACTGGCAGAGGGCAGGTCTGGATTAGACATCAGGAAGAAATTCTTTACTGTGAGAGAGGTAAGACACTTGAACAAGTTGCCCAGAGGAACTGTGGGTGCCCAATCCCTGGAAGTGTTCAAGGCCAGGTTGGACAGGGCTTTGAGCAACCTGGTCTAGTGAAAGGTATCTCTGCCTGTGACAAGGGGTTGGAATTAGGTGATCTGTAAGGTCCCTCCCAACACAAGCCATTCTATGATTATGACAAGTTCATAGCCTACTTACACAAAAGAAATTCAGTCCCATCAGCTCCAGATGCCCAGCTCATGAAATCAAAACCCTCTAACTCCTAAGAACAGAGAAATGGTGGAAGAGCCTTTCTCTCTTAGTTACTGTGTTCAATGGCCTTTGCCTGCTGCAAATTGTGATATCTACATTCTTGCCTTGCTCTGAGAGCTTTCAGCACGAACCTGAATCTGCCCTGTCCCTGCTCCTGGAACAGACGTGATCTCCCTTCCACCCTGGGAATTCTTGGTTTGTGCTCCCTTCAACTGCCTTCCTGATTACAGACCAGTGCCATCATGGAGCAGCACTTCAAACTGTTTGAGTAGCTCTGGCACGGAGACAAAACACGAATGATAAAATGCTTTTTGTGGGTGTGGGTCTGAGTGTAATTGGAGGGCAACACAAAAACATGTGGATGGGCTTTTAAAGGTAAGGAGGCAAAGGTAGTTGGCATGAAGCACTAAGAAATTTGTAAGATCAAGATCTTACCTGTCTCTTTGAAAGAAGATAAGCATGGTTACAGTACTGAATAATTTAGATGCAATTTGCTAGCAGGGCTCCATGCAGCTGTCCTTATTTAATATCAAATTGAGCATAATTTCAGTCTTAAGAGATTAAAAACATACAATTATACACAGGTCTACGAGTTCTTCCACAGTGTGAGTTTTTAGGTTCCACAAGGACAAATGACTTTTTTATTTCGTTGGTGTTTTTTGTTTTTTTTTAAATTATTATTAATAATGTAAAATTAGTCATATATAGAAAAGTTATTCTCTTTATTGTTCTCTATATTTAGAAGCAATTCCTAGGAACTGGATGTTGGGAAGATAGGAGTGCCTGTGTAGTGTTTGAAGCTACCTCTTTTTCCACAGGTTATATATTTGCACATAATAAAATAAGTTACAAAACTTCTGCATCATTGATTTCTGGTAGGGTGTCAACCTCTGATGTTATCAGGATGCTGACAGACTTCCAGAAAAATGACAATATTTTTAATAGAAAAAGCAGCAACACAAATCTATAACAGCTTTCTAGAGGAAATGGGAAATCTTAAGTTTTGTCAAAAAGACTTGTACAAGGTAAGAATAAATTGGAAAGAAAAAATTAAATCAGCTCTCTCCATTTCTATTTTATTCCTCTTATGCTTTCAAGTGTTGCCAGCCTTGGTGCCCTACCCTCAGATTTCATTTTAAAAACTCAAACCCACAAAAAGAATTTTCATAAAAAGTTGTTATTGAATTTTCTTTCTAAGGCTTTAGTTTCATGTGGTGCTTAATCAGCACTCTTGGAAACAACACCTCCCGCCAACTGATTGACAGGAAGTTTGCTTATTGTTTCTAGAAAAGCTAATTCAGCAAAAACATGGGTTTTCACTGAATGGGAATGAATATGATAAAAAAAACCACTATAAAAGATGGTTTAAGCAGTCACCCTCCCTTCATATGCAATGCTAAGAGATAAAATCTCTACTTTGACACAGGTGGTTTGTCACAGAAAGAAAACAGGAAAAGGGTAAGCAAATAAAGTATCTCCACTTTCTCCTTTGAGGCCCAGTTATCAATGAGTGCACACAGTCTCAAGCAGAAATAGTCTCTTCACTGGTGCTACTTTTTCCTATCTTTAGGTGCCATATGGAACTAAAGATTTTGTAAAAGGGAATGAAAGCCCTAGTTAGGGGAATTCAAGACCCCGTTTTACAGCAGCAGCCTTTGAGGCCAAGTGTGCTGGGGTGGAAACCAAGGGTGAGGAAGCTCTGGGTCTCCACCCTGAAGTCTGAATAAATCAGGTTCCTATGGGGAACATAAAGCACCTAGAAATAGCCCCACCTGTGCTTTCCCACCTTTCCCCAAGTCTGGACTCTGTGCATGGGGGTCAGAATGTTTGGGGAAGGGGTGAGGACTCTTTATGCCAATGGGACTTGCAGCCCGAGCAAGTCTTGTGGGTTTGAACTGCTCCAACATGGTGACACAGACAGATGCAGGGTATGAAGGGCAATGCTCTGTGGCCTGACATTATTTCCAAACAGATAAACCAAGCATCACTAAAAACATTTGCACTCAGTAATTGCTTTTGTAAAAAACGAGAGGTTAGGTTATGGGGAAAAAACCAGGACAACAAGGTGTTAAGACTCTGTCTCTTGAGAGTTTGTACTAAAAGAATGTACTAATGCATGAACATTTCTAAAAGGTCCAAGTAAAAAAAGTGTGAATAAAGCATTTGGCTCTTGAGTTTTGCTGCTAGAATAAAAAAACCCCACATATTTTATAAATATATTAAAAAAATAAAATAAATCTTACAAAAAATAAAATTAGTGACAAAGCGTAGAAACAAGGGGAGAGATTTTATGGAAAATTTTACAGAAATGAAAGATGCAATTAAAAAATAATCTGACTAGGATATAGGCTGTGTGATTTCACGTTGACACTATTTTTTGTTGAATTCTCTTTGCTAAAATTTATGTCCAACTATAGTGTTAGTAATACTGAAACCCTCAGCAAGAGACCTCAAAACCCACTGGGAAATGTGAGCTTCTTCATAAAGTTCCTTTGACTGTGCTGATAATCCCTTGCAATGAAGAATTCAAGCTTCAATTTGGCTGTTTTTAAAATGCAAACATGTAATATCTGCAGTCAAGGTATTTTTCATCACAATGAATACTGTCACACATGTATATCTTCCACACACTGGAGTTACACATCACCTCTGCTATGCTAAACAGCACAATTATTGTGTGCACACTCCTACTTCCCAGAGTAATTCCAGCAAATGCAAGGGAAACCCTACAACAGAGAAAGTAGAAGAAATTGCTTTCTGTTTACCTCCAGTCAGTGGCTGACTTCTCAGTCTTTCAGCTTTAGGGGATATTTCTAGCAAATGTTTTTACTCTATTTTTGGTAAACACGAATGTTCTCATTTTTAAAGGAAATGTTTAATCCTTTCTTGAATCCTGCTAAGCTTTTTGCTACAATGATATGCTACAGCAGTGAATACCAATCCACCAGTCCTTATCTTCTTTGCAATATCATTTTTAGAATAGCTCATCAGAACCAAATACAAGACTTAAAACTGCAGTAAACAACTGATTCCAAATAGAGAATTGCAATATTTTCAGATTTATTTTCCAAAATCCCATTCTCCAGGCTTATCCAACTTTATGAACTTTGCTGACCACCCTGTTCTGCTTCAAAGGGACATCTGGTTAACCTTTCCACAAGGATACCTAGTCTTTTTTTTTTTTTTCCTGAGTGATTGCAGTTAATTACCTGCCTGTAATCTCTACAAGCAGTTGAAATTATTTTAATGTGCAATACTTTGCATTACTCAATATCACATTTCACCTTCTATTATGCTGACCACTAGCTAAGCTTTAAGCCACGCCATCTTCTACAGTCTTTCCTAAATAAATGCATAACCTGAAAATTCATTACTTTTTGCCTATTTTTCCCACAGTACAAGAAATTTTGACCAACTGTAGGCAAATAATATGTCTGAGCATCAAAGCAAGCTAAAGAGCAAGGAACTGGAAAACAATTTGATTGCTAAGTTTCTGAGGTCATATTTGACTTGAAAAACTTTGCACACAAATCAGAGGACTAATGCTTTTCTATAACAGTTTAGTGTTCGTAAGTATCCCTGTAGACAGAATTCCTCCTTTTACATTTTGCCTCTCAAAACATGAGATGTGTGTCCATATGAAATCCACATCCATTAAATCTGTATGCTCACTTACATCACAAATACTTTGTAGATTTTTCTTTATTAGGAGGCAGTAATATAATTAGAGAAGTACTAATATCATGCTCCCCTCGTGTGGGAATACCTAACAGTCAGAAACTCAGTAAATACCACAACTTCACCACATTGAAATTTCTGAAGTGTCCCCACGCAGTAACTTAAGGTCACAGTCAGGCAGAATAAGATCTGAACAAACACTGAAATGTAGGTGAAGTTTCCAGTTGCTTGGTCAGCAGCTGAAGTATTTCTGTAGTTCTAAAAATTCACTTAAAATGCCTGTTCGAAAAATCTGCCCTGTAAGAAAGGTTTAATATTTGATGTTATATTTTATGAAAACATCAGCCAACCTTTTTTTTTTTTTTGTAAGTCATTCCCTGGGTTAGCAGTAACTCATACTAAGGCCTCTGAGGAGGGCATTTCACTTAATAGAACAGCTTGGCATATCCTGCTTCATATGGAGAAAAAACTTAACTGTTTTCTAGGATGAGATTGCATCATCATAACCTCAGCATTTTGAAAGCAGAATATGTTATGGTTGATGATTCAATTACTTTCCTCTTCATTACAAACACTTCTGCTATAACAGTTTTACCCCAAGAAGCCACCAGATTTTCTGTACTGAACCACTTTTCCATCACTATTTCAGAGGCAGAGGCAAAAGCTCCTGGATGATTCTATAATCAATTTTAAATGTATATTAAAAAACCTCCATGTTAATGCTTCAAACTTTTAGTAGTGTATATAGAGATGTAGTAAGCAAAATGGGATTGGGATATATTCTCAATTTTCCTATGAGACTTCTGAAGAGTGAAGAATAACCAGCTTTTAAAGATCATCCTTTCATTACTACACCATAGTAGGCACTCCACCTCCAAGATATTATAAGGGTTATAGTTTGGGAGCTTAGAAAATTACTCAGAAAACATTTTCCATTGAAAGCATTCTATCTATGACTGGAGTGGTTTCAAACGGGCTGCTAATTAAAATCATCAGGCATATTGTCATGTTCCTGTGGGCTTTTCAGGATGGATTCAAGCTCACTGAATCATGACTCTCATTACTATGTTATCATGGAATATCAGCTTACTGTGCATGTTTGCTATGTGTCAATGGCCAACTTTCCAAGATAAAAATGAAGAACAAAGTTGAGACTAATATTGGGTAGGAATACAAAACTCCAAATGGACATAAATGAAATTACTGACATATCTTGCCCCACTACTCATTTTCAGATGATCTGATAACTGTATCTGATAAACAAATAGAAAGAAGAACCAAATGATCTAGTAGTGTCTTCATCAAAAAATCACACAGCTGTTTCCCCTCCCATCACCCAGAGGGTCGAATCTACATCCCCAGCTTCACCTGTGAGATCCCAAAAACCAGAGGTAGAAATCCTTCAGTGTTTTCGTAGATTATATTGTGGTCATATTTTTTTTGAATTACCCACTTGGAAAAAAGAATTATGTGTTGGTTGGTATGATAGTTGTTCTTGATACTATTTTTAACTTCCACTCAGTCCTTTCTCATTTTTACCTTTTTAACTAGTGGAAACTGTTGCACGTACTGGTGGCAACCGTGATCTCAAACAGTCACAATAAACATCTTATAGCAAGTCAGAGTAATAAAGGATTGCTTTACCTGCTACCAGCTGTTCAGAGAGAAAAAAACCTAGCCAAGTATAATTCTGAAAGCATCTTCAGGCACAGACTCATGTAGAAACTCATTAGAACTTCTCTATTCATCATAAGAATTCCGATTAGGGTGGAAAACATAAAATGCTTCAGGCCAAACAAGCAACTGTGTCATTGTATATAGATCTCTTATGTAATTCTTGTAAATCATCTTCTAGAAGATGGCTTTAAATGCTGAAGCATAATTAGGATAATTACTGCTTTGCATGTAGAAAGAAGTTGTATCCAGTAGGGACAAACAAGCCAGTTTGAAGAGATGGGGGAGGAATATGAAAGAAAACACATCATCCCAAATTCTGTTGCTGGAAAGATTCAGAATTAATTTCAGACTATTTAAAGAGTTTGCTTCATGTTGGAAATATTTCATTTTAGTGACAATATTCCCTACAGGGCTAACAGATTCTTTCAAAAATATGCTTGGCTCCCGGAGAGTCCTGCCAGATATCTTAAAAATTGCAGCATTCAGTAGAGTGAGGAAACAGGGTAAAGAGCTGCAATTCAGTGTGACCCTCTGAGAAGGGCAGGGTTGAGGAAAATGACTGGAAATGGATCATCATAAAACAGTTAATTTTTTAATTTCATATTAAAAAGATTGATTTACTGTAAGTACCAGACAACATCAAGCCATAATATAGATACTCTGACATGATACACAGTGTGACTGCTGCATACCTTCCCAGGCAGTGCAAACTTCAGAAAGTTTAAAAAAATCCAAATCCAAGAAAACCAAACCAGACAAATCCAAAGACCAAAAAAACCAAGGACACCCCCCCAAACTCCCACCCCCTCACCCCAAGAATTATGCTGAGAAAGCAAATATGGAAATGAAAACACACAGTATCCCCTGCCCAGGATTCACTCAGCAACTTGCATCCTTTCCCAGGTTTGATCCTAACAGATGCATCAGCTGGAAGCAGGTCCCCTGCAGCTTTATAAATTATTCTATGAATCTGAAGATTAGTACAAAGTAATAAACAGGGGGAGGGAGCATGGTGACTACACCCCAGGGGAACAGAAGTATTTTTGAACTCAGCTAGCCTGGGGGTTTTGACAAAGCTCAGAGATATTCTGCAGTCCAATTTATGTACCAGGATATCAGAATCTTTCAAGATTCTTTAATAGCTGCATTAGTGCTAATTTTATGCTAATCTCTTACTGTGCACATCCATGATCATTAAGACTTCTGGAGATTGGATATTACACAAAATAGCTGATAATTTGTTAAATAGAGAGTTAATGGAAAATATCTGATAAATTTAAACATTAACTTTGTATTTGTTTCCTGTACAGCTGTACACAATAAGAAGTTATCTGGCTAGCATTAATGTACTCTAGTTTTGCATTATTGCTTTTGTTAACTAATACACCACAATAAGAAAGCAGATATTTTCAGAGAACACATGGTTATTCAGATGAGGAGTCCTGTTTCTTTCCAGTTCTGTATTACAGGTACACAACTGCTGCATAATCTGAGAGAAAAAAAATACTTTCTCCTCTTTGATTTACCTGAACCTCATTAAACTGCAGTTTAACTAGTGTAATTACTCCAGATTAGACCCATCTCCTGGAACAATTTTAAAATCTGTTGCCCATAACAATGCTGTCCTGCTGATAAAACTGAAAAACCTGTTGTTTCTTGGCTTTGCTGATCAACTTTACTTTTATTGACAAGGATAAATAACCCAAAGCAATCAAAACGGCACTAAATAAAATTCTCGATGTGCACAATTTGTTCTTTATGCAGCCTCGAGAGATAACAAACTCATGTGGTAGGGAGTTTTATAGAAATAGGCTTTAAGTTTCCACAATACCAGTATATATCTGCTTTTCTTGGAAGTTAAAATAGAGCTCTGCTTCCACAGAAAGATTTTTTTTTTTTGGTCTAAATTCAGTTCTCCTTAGAAATCTGTGCTCTGGAAGTAAATAAAATAATTACATTGAGAAAAATATTGTTTTGCAACTTCTGTAATTCTGTTCATATGCTGGGGAGGACCTGAGGGATCACTTTGATTGAGTTTTATTCCTTATGGTTCAAGGCACAAGGTTCTCCTTTCACTGTTGACTGCTCAACCAATTCTGCCCCTGAACCAATTCCAACAGTATTTATCAACATTACTTAGCTGGAAATCTTAATGTAGGATACATCTCAGTGACTCTCTTAGTACAAAAATGAGGGCACGAACTGGTACAAGTTTCCAACTGCAGCAAAGTTTTACTTGTATGGTTCCATATAACAGAGTTGGCCTGGAAAGTCTGGACCTGACACCACACACAGTCCCCTCCCAGCTCCCAGCCTGGGCATCTGCTACACTCCCACCACAGAGCACGTGGATAGATTGGACATCACCCAGCGTCCCCTGAGGACTGCAGTCAGCTCTGAAAGGGTTGTGTTACCTCGTGAGGGAGCTCCTGTTGTGCAGGACTCCTCCCTGGACACGTCTCACCTCTTGCACACTCACTCCTGCTGTTGAGAGTAGCTTTGATTAAGTAACTGCCACAAACCTACAGGGTCCAGTGTTCCCCATCCCCTCCTGGTGGTGCAGAGATGTGCAGTAGGACAGTCAGCAGTGCCCTACCATGTTAAAAATCACTCCTCGAATTGTGTAGACTGAGAGATCATGGAGAACTCATACAGGAAAAACTGTTTCTATCACAGTGTTTGAGATGATTGCTCATGACTTGTGCAGCCTGACTGCATGACTACAGCGTCTCCCATTTCTTACTCTTTACTAGATTTCTCATTACTACTTGGGGGTAAAAAAATTAAACACATTTAGTATTTTCAGCTTCCTCCCCTTTTCTCATAGTTCATCCTCTTTATAATTTACTATGTTCATGTTTGTTAATAGAAAAAGGAAGGTGCTAAAAAAACCCTGTAAGGATAATTGTCTATTCCAGGTTTACAAGTTATACTCGATGACAGTTTGTGCAGTTATTTATTCGTCTCTTAAACAAAAGAGACTATTTCCTCTCAAAAATCTTCCATTTTGATAATATAGTACCACAGCAATATATTATTCTGTTCTAAAAGAACATACTCATTAAAATATTGCATTCAGCTCCAGATTTCATATGTTGCTGTAAACTATATAGGGACACATAAATTGGTTTTTAATTAAACTTTTTCTCTCAGATTATTTTCTATTTGCCGATTCAATTTTCAGTGAATAACATATTATGTGGCTGTGCAGCTACCAAGCTTTCTGTGCTATTAGAAGAAAAAAGTTTTCTTGAGATCCCTCTTGGTCTTAAGGTGTAGTCAAGCCAAAGCACATTTAATTTTCTGTTCATAAAACATTTCCAGAAAGTGGAAGATCCCATTTGGAAATGACAAAATTTTTTATTTATAATATCAAATTTATAAGGTAAACTATCATAAATCAAACTTGATTAGCAGTAAGAAAGACAAGACAGATGCAGACCATAATTTTCAATATATTAGCAACGGGTAAAGTAATAGAATTTAAAAGAATTAGAATATACTCAAAAGACTGAAGGAAAATTTTTGGGTTTGCACCCATTAGTGTCTGTTAATATTATAAGTGATATTTTTCTATTTAGCTGTACAATAAAATGGGGATTTGAACCTACATATTTTAAGCATCCAAAATCCACTCTCTGGAGTTAGGGATGCACAAGGAAGATTAATTTTGACCTGTTCAGAGTGTTGTGAGGGGGAAAGAATAAAACATTGTTTGATGTGTTTACACATATTTTTCAAGCTCACTGTATTTCAGTTACCTACACACATTTTGCGCAAAAAAAAGAGCCACTTTCTTAAACAGATGCCATCACCACTTCTCATGCCCGATAGAAAATGATAGTTTTCATGGAAAAGTATGTCTGGAGTTCAGTCAAACATGCTATACTTCAGCTACCATTTTAGTGGGGAACATTTAATATTTATCCCAATTTATATTATTAGGCATAGGCAACTTTTTCCTGCTCTTTTTAGAGTTAAGTAAGAAAATTATGTTAATGCAATGATAAAGCTGCACATTTAGAGCATCAAAGGGTCAGGAGAGTAAACACCAGAAGTAATATTAGCTTTCAGTACTGGTACTGTATCATATTCCCTACTGTCCATTTTTGCCACTGTTTCTAGTTTAGTTTATTACCATTTACATAATAAAAATAAAACAAATTCTAAATGTGGAACAAACCCCCGTAGAAATCCAGGTTTACACACCTAGACAGTAATTTCAATGGTGAATATCACTGCAGCATGTTTCTATGTAGAAACATACTTCTTTGAGAACAGCCACACATGGTTCCATATGTATTGTCCATCAGAAATGTTCAGATGTAACCAGCTAACAAAGCTAACCTCTCCCTGCCCCTAAATGCTCCCCAACCACCTTCCCCCATCCATTAATTGCTACATATTAAAATGAGACTAAACCAGGGAAGTCAATTTAGTTCCTTCCAGACTCATCAGTAACAGATTTTGCAGACCCACAGGGCCCTCAGTTACTCTGAGCTGCTGCTCCATCCCCAGATGACACAACTAAACCCTCATTGCCTTCAGTGCCATTAAAGGCATGAACCGAGAAGAAAAGGCTTTACAGGCAACTCTGAAGGGCAAAGTGGCTACCAACACTCTCAGAGACACAGCTGAGACGGGCACTGGGTTGTTGTACATGCCCAGGACTCCCTGGTGGCAGCTGTACAGAAGTCTCCCTCTGCCCAACTCGCTGAAGCAGAGGAGTGTAAAATACATCTGTAGGAGGGGAGAGTTGTTGAACAGGAATCTGCTATTTGCACACATTCCTTCGTCAGTGTAAAACCTCCTTTTTTCCTCTACACTGGCACAACTGTACTGACTGATACAGCTAACACAATTTTCAGGCTTTTGCATTTAAAGTACTGTGAGAGCCAACTATCAATATGGCCATGAGTTTATTTCATCCTTTAAAACTCCAGAGGCCAGAAGTGACTGGCACGCTTGCAAGGACAGTGCTTTTCTCCAGTTTTAAATAAATGTGTCAGTTTTTCTGAACATTTCAGTCCCAGGCTGATAACATTTTTTGTTGGTTGTGTACTTGTTGTTCAGTTGGTTACAGCCAGCTGATAAATGGGTGAGGAGAAAGAGCCCAGTGTGGGCTTTCTTGACTATGGCTCTTTATTGGAACTAAGGTTCACCTCTTTCCCTGAATAATGGATGTACACAGCGAGAAAAACAAATCCCGATTCCTCTGAAAAAAAAAAACATTTTTCTTTAATCTCCCTTAGATCAGGCAATTTCCAGATGATTGTTTCTTCACTGCCTGAATTTCTAGATGGATTTCTGCTGGGCATTCTATAAGCTCTCTCACTTTTAATAGGTCATACATAATTTTTAGTATGATGGCTGCATACATATAGAGGCATTATGGTACTAAGGTACACTACAGCACTATCTTCAAATGTTTTGGTATAATCAAGTACTTCATCACCCTCCCAGCTGCTCAGTGGCACTTGGGGGGCTTTTTTGCCTCCTTTCCACGACATCTGTTCCTTCCTCACAGGTACCCTTCCTGAATTATATGCTGTTTGACGTGTTCACTCAGTTCTAAAATCCCACTCTTGTTTTAGTTAGATAGTCTTCAGAATTATTTCCTTCAGGAGCTAGAGGCTCAGTGAACCTACCTTTATATTCGCCCCTTGTGTTTTAAGTGCCTAGAACAAAATAGCCAAGTGTACAGAAAAATCAAGTCACAAAGTTCTGAACTTGTCCTGTGATAAATCTCTTCCAGGGTGAGGGATGCTCACTCACAGCTGGAAAATATTTACTTTTGAAAATGCAGGAATCCAAAACAACTAGCATATGTTAAGATGGGTCACATACTACATTATATCTTAATGAACAGACGTAAGTTTTACAAAGGTAACAAGATCTGCACAATTCTGTAAAGCTTTTTTTAAGATCCAAGAATATTTTCTTGCCAATATACACACACATGGGAACTCAGTCACCTCCAGTGATTGTACAATACTTTCATATATTAGAGTGACTAATGTGACCATTACTCTAGAATACCAATGTCTGGAATTGACAGCCAGACAGTATTTTATCTAATGTATTACATTAGGACAAATGGACAACATCCTCAAGGAGAAAATGGCATAATCCAAACAAATTCATAAGCAAAGTTACTTCAAGTGACAAGAAAACAGAAGATGTGATCTTTAGACATGAAAAAGGAGGAGGAGCAGCAGGAATATGTGTATATTGTTCAGGTAGGTCCTGCTGGAAGAGGCTGCCTGCACACTTTTCAGAGTGCTGCTGCCCTCCAGATGGGTGCAGAAACCAGCACGACAAAGTTTAACCAAACTGCTGTACCCCATTCAAGAGCAGAGCAAAAGCTCCACAGAATTAAGGAACTGCTGCAACAAATGAAAAGAATAATTATTCCCCCCAGCAAAATAATAACAAAAAAAAATAGTGGCATGTTCCCTGTGCATAAACCACAGTTTATATCCTGCCAAATGCTTTGAGTAGAGAAAAAGAACCTGCAATGACTTGAAATGGCACAAAGAAGAAAAAAGTAAAATTTGGTGAGACTTCCTTGACGGTGAATAAAAACATTCTGAGGTATCACAGTAAAAAAAAACTAAAAGATAAATATTTTTGACCTGCCAATGCAGGCATTCATGTTTAATGTCACTGTAGAGTGATATTTCAAAAAACTATTATTTAGATTTCTGTTATTTTAGTTAGCAAGGCTCAACAACAGCAATTCAGTCAGGCAGTTCCCTGCTCATTAACACTCCTCAGTATGGCACACTCAGTGTGTCACACAATAAAAGAGAAACTGTGCCACCTCTCAGGACCTTAATTACCACTGCAGCCACAGCTAACCCAGACAGCAGACCTCGTTCACTAAACCTACATTGCATTAGGTCACAAACTGGACTCCAGGACACTTCCCACTACAATTCATAATAGCTAAATATGATCAAAAGTTTCCAAAGATGTTAAATGTAATCACTGTTTTTGAGTCTAATCTGCTTAAAATAAAAGCTGGAGAACTGCCAAAGGCTGTTTAAAAGGAAAAAAAAATAGAAAAAAAACAACCAAGCACAGTTTATTTCATTTTTACCTTACCCCACAGCTGCCAAGTAAATTTAATAAGTCTTTGTTTTATGAAGAATCCTAAAAACAGTCCAAAAGCAATTTTATATAGCCAAAAGGTACTAAATAAATATACCTTCACTATAACACAAAACTACTTCTTTTTGGTCCCATAAAAGCAGTTCCAATTTTACATTTCATTCCTTTTGGTGTGTGTGTTAACATGCAACTTGTCCCCAAATTGGAAAGGCTCTGCAAAATTACCAAGACTTTCTTAATATCCTAAATGCTTCCCAGTTGCCCTCCTTTCATACTTATCTGTGTAACTACTTCCAGCTTATGCACAATGCTGACTTCTCTTCTGCTCCAAAAATTCTCTTTCCTATTTTTCTTCAGGTCTATTTCTGCAAACTTCTGATTTTCTCCAGGCTGTTCTCCTAACCACAGCCTTCTCTTCATTCCCTACAGAAGAAATGCCTGGTTTGCCAACCTACAGGCCCAGTTCATCCACAACATCTGCTTTCTCTGCTATTATGTGTTGCTGTGGGCATTCCTGGCAGGAAAGGACTGACCAACTTGACATCTTTTTCTATAAATGTTTCTACCCTTCAGCTTTGACATCTTCCTAGCTAAAATACTCTAATTCTCTGCCCTGGCAGAAATGTATGCTTGTAATCCTAGATTTCTTTATGCTATTTCTGTCTTTTTTGTTTTGAACCATTTTCTCTTTTTTTGTAACATTTTCTCCTTTTTTTCCCTGTATATCTGATGATTTCTTCAGCAAATATATGCCTAGAAGCTGCTTTTCCTTATGTCATTCTTTGCTGCCTTCCACCTCTTCGTGACCAACAAGATGTAACATTTTCATCACTCTTCATGCTTTATCCCTATTTGCTCCAGTAACTCTTCCCCCTCAATCTCACTGCCATTCCAATGCCATTCCCCCAACATGTCACATCTGTCCTGCTCTTCTGTCTTTTAGCACATAGCTCTTCCTGGAAGTGTAACCTAATTCCTAGCAAAAAGCTTAGTGACAGTCAATATCCCAGCCTCCTCTTTCACCCTCAGACCTGGTTTAAAAGTACTGATCATACTCTGTTCAATATCTTTCCCTCCCTTGGCCCTGCTTTCTCCTGATTCTCTCCCTGCCTCTCTAATTCTCTTCTATATGTTGTTCACAAGAACCTTATGGTTCAACCTTTAGATCTCTTTCTTCCTCTGTGCCAGAGTCACCTCTGCACCAAGGAGTCACAAATTCACTACCCTGCTTCAGATCCTTTTAATCAACAAGAGGGAAAATCTGTCCTCCTTACCTCAAATGACAAAATCTAACCAATATTACCAGCCAAAAACTCTTTCTAAACTAAGTCACATACAAATTCAATACAACATCTACCACATACTGTTTCTCATCCACTGATCTAAAAATTTGGTCTTGCACTTCCATTTTACATAATTTCTCTTTCTGGTCAATTTATGCCCTCTCTGAGCTTATTAACAGTAACAACTCTGCAGCAAAAGTAATTTAGCTTGCTTTTTGCTTCAGTCACACTACTCTATTCTTGGCATTCGCTATCCAGATTTCCTTTCCTGGTTGCATCCAATTCCACAATTCCATGTGAATGCACACTTTGGAGGAATGAGTACTGTGTACAGAAGTTTGAGGCATTTCTGTGAGCTATCTGAGGCAATATCAGCTAATTTATTAATTTCAGAGTGTGCACATGTAATTCTGATTAATGTTAACAGGAATTGAACATGCATAAGACCCCCCAGTCAGTTCAACTGTCATAGACCATGGGACAAGTCTCCTCCTCCTCCTCACAAAATGTAATCGAGGAAGGCAATGTGGTATCCAAAAGGCATGGCCCAGACTTAGCTCAGAGTATTCAGAGAAGTCCTCTGATTTAGCAGTCTCTTCCATTTCACTGCAAATTAGTATAGTTCTTTAATATTTTTAATACAAAAAAGCATTAAGTGAAAAAGTGGAAGTAGTGAAAATTTTAGAAGTATCCAGAGCTACACACATTTTACCTTGTATAAATTTAATACAAAGACAGTCAAAATCAAAAGAAAATAATACCTCCAGGTACTACTAATCACGTAGTATGGCAATATAACTCTCATGTTATACTACAGTACAATCATGATGTACTTATTACTCATTACTCAACAGTTTAAATTAAATTTTATTTTATTTATTAGTAAATAACAGGCAAAAACCCAGTAAGAATTATACAGACAATTGTACTTCCTACTCACATATAAATACAATCATTCTAATATTATCTGTTTACCTCTGGTTGTTATAAAGTACCTGTCACTTATGTCTTGCTTCAGACAGCGATTAAGTCTTCTTTGGTGTGCAACTAAACCAACCCTAATTAAAGTCAATGGGAGCTTTTCCACATACTTAATGGCTGTTGGTTGGGACCCAAAAGTAATTGTGTAAAGAGCATAGTATGTCACTAAACAATAAATTGACTCTGCCTTTGAAAGAAATATCAGAAGTGCATTACAGGCTTCTCATTCCACAACCAGTTGCTGAAGTCAGGTGCCCAAATGGCCACCCAAGCCTTTGATAAACAGTGAAATGATTATGCACAAATCCTGCTAATCCTGCTCTTGCTGAAGATGTTGCTGAAACTCCCACAGGGCCTAATATCTGCCTACCAGACACCACGTGGAGCACGCACACAGTAGCGAGAAATACACTTTACCATATATTACTACGCATTAAAGGTGCAGTTTTTCCTCAACAGCAGATCTCAACACCTAAAGATCCTGCCTAGCACAACAGCCAGTCATTCACGAAAGCAGTTTTTAGGATCCAACTTGTCTTAAAATGTCAGTTACAGTTGCTCTCAGCTTTTTTCCATAGGTCAAATCAATGAGCAGGCCAGTATCCCACCCGGATATAGGTCAAACAAAAATGAAAGAACAAACTTGGCCTGAAAACAAAATTTCAGTTTCCATTTTCTTAGAGAAATACACTTACCAGAGAGGCTTTCTTGTAATAAAAATAATTCAGCTATCAAATTTTTCCTTTTATGAGCAGAATTGCTGGACCAAAGCTTTCCTGGAAGTGAAAGGAGGTGAGGGAGCATTTGTCCAGCAGGGCACCATCACTGGATGAAAGACACCCCAGGCTGGTAAAAATATGAGCATTTCCAGTGATTCACAATGGGCATATCAGCAACTAACAGCTATTTCAAGAGGTGAAATGGGGTAGTATGGACATAGTCATACCCATGAGACACTGCTACAAGGCACAGGGCAAGAGAGCAGAAAATGGCCAAGCTACTGTCTGCCCAAGCAAGCTGACAAAGTTGACTGCACCAACCTCATCACCATATTGTAAATATGGACTCAGTTGCAATGCTTTTGTCTGTACACAGTTTGTGAATTTTAATTGATTGACAAGTGCTCAGATTGACTCTAGACATTAATATCCTGTTTCCTCTTACTGAAAGACTGAGAGGAAGAGAAAAATGATTACTTTATACAGTCATTCCACTTAGGTCTTCCTAGATTTTAGGATTTTTACATTCCCATTACTTTTCTTGATTTAAGCGAGGTACTATTACTACCATCACCCTACTCAGAAGACTTTTAAGTCAGAAAGACCACTAGCTATTTAAATCTGACCTTCATTTAATTCAATTACGAGTCTAATAACTTAAGTATCTGCTTTCTAATTAAACTATATTGAGCCTGATATTGAGTAACACAATGGCTCTTCTGCTGCGACCTACAAGGCCATGACAAAGTGATCCTCAGGTAGTGAGTGTACAAAGCCTAGGATTTTCTTTTCAATTATAACATCTTTTTGGTATTTTCAATTACAATTACTTTTTCAAGCACATCTTCCAAATCAGCATTATCATAGCCTAAAAAATTCATTGCATCTACCAATATCTCATTTCAATAGTTAATCAGACCACTATTTAAAAACAAACAGACAAAAAACACTCACAAAACCAGAAAGCCCTTTTTCAGATGTGACCTCTTTTTTTGTCCTTTTTAACAGAATTAAAGTACCCTTTCTGTGTATTGTTTTCCTGCCTATAACACATTTAGATATCTTGATCAAGTTATCTCCTAATAAACTTTTGATAAAATGTGCTGTCTTGGCTTATCAAATGCTTCACTGCAAGTATTTTCTCCACTTTCTCAAATAAGTTTATGGTTCTTTGCTGCACCATTTAACTTTTTACAACATTTATTTTTGAAAAACAAAAAACGGATAAATACACAACAGCTGCTTGCTCTTATGGTACAGAACCCCCACTTAAAAATTAGGACATATTAAAAACTGATGACAGTTGAGGGGGATGGCATGTGTGGTTTAGGTTGTGTTGTGGGTTTTTCCGGTAGTGTTTTGTTTCTGTTAAAAAAAACCAAGAAAACCCAGAAGCTAGGAGTTATTCCATGCACAACCCATAAATGCTGCCACCCAGGCGAGCACTATAAAGACTCAAGTGAGGGAACAGCTAATCTTTACACCAGGAAACAGGACCTTCAATGCCTCTGCTGCTGAATCTCTACACAGCCCGAGCCCCTCTGCAGCGAGGTCACAAGGCTGGTACCCAGGTCCTCCTGC
Source organism: Pseudopipra pipra (assembly GCF_036250125.1). Classification (NCBI taxonomy): domain Eukaryota; kingdom Metazoa; phylum Chordata; class Aves; order Passeriformes; family Pipridae; genus Pseudopipra; species Pseudopipra pipra. The sequence continues at coordinate 9,988,957 of NC_087560.1, read as the reverse complement.
CTCCTCAGCTCTACTTGTTTACAGTACCCTATAAGAGAGATTAATAACATTTTTTAAGGAATAGCAGAAGACAGTGTGACAGGTATGCCATCTCTTTCTAATGTAAGCACACCCAAACAGAATTTCTGACCCAGAGTATTGCCCCAGTCACTTCCCCACACAAATCTTGCACCCAGTCTAGCAAGGACTATAAAAGATATCAGCACTTGAGGAATACGGAACTACACAGCAACCCTGGCTGCACATGGGTCTGTCATTCTAGCACTCAACACCTAGGACTGCTTCCCTACTTCAAATCTAGCTCATGCTGTTGCTAAAAAGGCCACATACTATGCACAGTGACTGAAAGGCACCACATAAAATAATGCAACATTATGCAGACAGCTTGAAAAAAAATTATCATCTTTGTCTGTTGGTTCTGAATGAATGCTATTTGTGTGACGTTTTGGACAAGACTGTAGAGGTAACTTTAGTTTAATGACTAATTAGCAAACTTCTGCAGGAATATCACGGCAGTGTATTAGACAAACTGTCACATCATAGCCATGCCAGGTTTCTTCTGACACTTCCCTTGCACTCACTGTCTCTTTTTGGGTTGGCAGAGCAAGGATGTTGCTTATGCTACAAAAACTCATTATGTTTAGAAACAACAAACAAAACGTGGGAGCCATAAATATTTACAGCACAAAACATAAAACATGAAAGGCATAGTCTGTGGAATAATCCACCCTCTTGGACTTAGAAGCAATTTCTGTTCCATCTTCATATCTGAGCCTCTCAGTAGCACAAGCCTGAACTGGTCAACATGCTTCCTTTCTCCAAGTGACCCTCCTGCCAGGCTTTATCCCACAGTTTAATGGATCAACTTCAGAATGAGAACACCACAGTTACGATATGAAACATCTCTTTTGCTCTAAAAGCAGTGAGTAAATTATATGAAGTGCTTTGGCATCCATAGAAAAATAAGGACACCCACATCCGGCATACAGATAATATTCTCTTTCCTGTTGAGAATCAAGCTACTTCACTTCTTTAACAGAAGTTGTTTACTGTATGTGGTTTGTACCTATTTATATGCTGTTTATTGCAAGTAAGCAATGAAACTGGCCTTTGGAAGAGTCTTACTGAGTATTCCAGCAGTCAGTATATCTGTTTGATCAGACAAGAAATTAGCACTTTTACCATTACTAACCTTATGCTTTGCCAGGACAAATTGCTGTGACAGGGCTCAAGGACTAGCAATACAGCCACTTGAAAAAACAGTGGTTTCTCCTACTCTTGGGAGATTTTCTGATGGTTCAGGCAGTGTAACATTGAATTTTAGTGATTTTAGTTGTTTTTTTTTAAGAAGTTAGATAATATCCACCTCCATTACTGAGTGCCTGAATACAAGCTGAGTGAGAAAACTGGTGACAGGATAACACTATCAACTCCCCCTTCACCAGATAAATAATCCACACACAAATCTCTCAGCTACCTGGGAAGCACCGTCTGCAGCTGAAGTGGTTAGCATGTGCTTTGTTAGGTATGATGTTTGTCATTTATTTAGTACACATTGCCACAGTCTGAGGAAGAAGTGTTTAAAAATAATGTCAATAGACAAAGGATCTTACTCAAGAGTCACCTACCTAACCTTGCTGTTCTCCCTGAGGCAAAAGCACATATGAATTCATTCAGGGCCATCTATTATATATGCAGGGAAGTGTTTAGCAAACAAAATGAGGAGGAGTTACTCCCTACACAAGGTCTGAAGGATCATGTGTAATAACTAGAAGCTGAATTTCAAGATTTCAGAAATTCTCATTTAAAAGTACCTGGAGCAAACTCTAAACAGGGAATGATAAGAGAAGTAATGGGTGTACCAATTTGGGTACTGTGTCCTATTTCTGACAGGAAGCACAATACATCTTGTATTAAAGATTAGGACAAGAGCAAGCCACCCCAGTAACAAAGCACAATAGCCAGCAGAGATAGTGTTAGCATTAACTCTCAATTTCCTGATTGCTGTCAGCCACTTTCACAGCAAGTCTTTTCCATGTATTCTCTAATTTCCTTAACTTTAAAAAGGAATTATTTGAAAAGGAATAGGTTGAGAAGTTATTAGTTTAAAAGACTGACATAACCATCCTCTTTCAATTTTTCTTTTTTCTTGCCTTCCTTCACTTTACAGGTTTTAGTGTAGAATTCTTCATACATCTCTTTAAAAAGCCTATCTCCCCCCCTTATCACCTTATCATCTCTTCTTCAATTGTAACCTTCTTATTATTTTCCTTATATCTTCTTTGCTCACCTCATTTCTCCCCTTAAAATAATCCTTTTTGTTCTTTATTTTCTGCCCCCATATTTCCCCATTATGTCAAATTTATTCCTGTCTACCAAACCTTCAGGCAACTTATTCTACCAAATATTTCAGTACTGGGGTGGCAGGGGAGCTCAAGGGAAGAATTCCCACTCATTTGTAAAATTCTTATGACCAGCAATAAGACCTGTAAGACTTTTCCCCTTTATTACACTGTGAGAGAACAGCTGGGATAGAGAACAGCAACACTGTTCAACTATGCAGGGTCATTTAGGACCCTGGTTCAGTTAAAGCAAATCAGAAATGGACAATAAAAGATTAGGAAACAGTTACAGGACTCTCTATCTAACTCTACTTTTCACTGCAAATCCAGCCCAAACAATTCATCAGTTCTTTTTTTTTTTTTTTTTAAGCAAGATCCATCCCTTCTGGTCTAGTGCCCAATGACAGAACTTCTCTACAAAGACTTTTTTTTAAAAAAAGTTGCAAATTAACATATCACAGCAGCACCTCCCACATATATATTTATATATTTGAGTGACTCCTCCAATGTTATACCGGAACATTTAAAAACATGCTACGTTTTTCTTAATTTTTAAATTATTTACTCAGATTTGTTAAACACGCAGCATGAGGCAACTGAAACATGACCAGTAAGAGAAGTTCTAGGGGCAAAAAATCCACCCCAGAATACATGTTTTTTTCTGATGAGAAAATACAGTGCTGACACTCTGCATGACTTTTTATAGGCAACTACATATGTACAGTGATATCAAGCATACAGCACATCTTCCTTTGCTTCAGTAAAGGGTTGCTACTAAGGAGTTGCGTATTTTCATTTTGATTGCCTGGAATAAGAATGGAAATGTGTAAGGAATTAATGAGTTTATTCAGTCACAGTCGTACGTTCGGACCTTTTCAAAGGCTTGTTCTGCTTGTGCAGTCATGCTTTTAAATTATCTTTCATTATTAATATAGCTCCTATTAGTAGCTCTGCTTAGTAAAATACTTCTTTTAATTTGCACCTAATATGAAAAACTGACAAATGTTTTGACAATATTATCCAGTTCATTTTGTCTCTTGAATGTAACAATTTGCTTCCACAATAGTAGACTAAATATCCTGCATGTGATGATTGGCAGTGGGAGCACATGGACAACTGTCAGATAAGGGACAGGCAAAAGATAAAGCTACCTCTTGATAAAAGAAAAAAAAAATCATTCTAATAATTTAACATACTATTTTTTTATCTGTGCAGTTGTATTTTAACTAAACTTTAATTTCAATTAAAAAGCCAACGTACAAGTTACACAGTTCCACAAGATGACACTCAATACAATGCATTAAAACAGCCAAAGGCAAATAAAAAAGGGGAAAAAAAACCCTCTAAAACCACAGAAGAAAACTCAGAGAAGTATCAGAGAACTCTAGCAGTTGTTAAAGCACTAAGGCTGGATCACTGTCAGCTCTGGATTCAGTACTGCCTTTGGGTAGGGGCTTTTTTTCCCTAGAAACTAGTTTTCTCCCTTTCTAGCACTCTGGAGATTCTGTGTGAAAAATGACCCAATTGAAGTCAGTTTTGTCATTCTCCTTAAAGGTAAGCTCTCAACTCTGATTTTTATATTCTATGCTATTTCTATAGCATAGCATTTATTTAGCAAATACAATCAAAGTGATTTATGGCTTGAGAAGTCTTTTTTCAATGAAGACATAAAGTTTCCTGAAATTCATATTTGGTGAACATTTTCTTAGAATAGGACATGCTTAATGATAGATTTCTGACAACATCTGGATATCTCCAAGTTACTGGGAGAACAAAGAGGAGATACAAACACTGAGACTTGCCAGTGCCTCTCCTTTCTTCTTAAGTGGATGGGCAAATTCCTTAAAATGGCAGCATTATGCTTCTGGCATGCTCCTTTCTTCCCCTCCCTCCTCAGGTTTTCTGTGGCTTCATAAGATTGTGTTAGATACAGGCAATCTTCTCTGAGACAAAGAGCTGATTTCTCACAGTCACAGAGAAATAATTAGGTTTACCAGGGATAGATTCTGCTACCTTATTCCACATACACCAGAAGTCAGTAAGTAGATGAGACCTCAAAATGATTTATCACCTGAAAGAAAGCTGATGGTGGAGCACTGCTGTACGTGAGGCTGAAAAGAAAGAAGCGATGTGTACATGGAGTTCTTCCAGTATGAGCAGTTTTTCACTTGTCAAAAATCCATTTCATGTGCCTCCCTGCTTTCTGCTCATCTGGTTTTGTTAGCTCCTTTCAGAGTTAATACCAAGCCTCAGAACTACAGATCACAATGGACGTGTTGGTGGGATTGTATCTGCTTATGTCAATAACTACTTTGATCTGCCATCTTCACACACCACCTAAATGTTTACTGTATAATTTCCTCCTAAAGGACGACATGAAGTGGGCAATAGTTTAGATGCTCTGCAGTGCTCTGCACAGATAACCACTGACCTTATAATACACCTGTAACCTCTCTGTATTCAGCTCCCTTCTTCCACAAACGTACCTCCTCACCAGCTTTTACTGAATCTAATCTCTGGGCAGAGGAACTGGGACTGTTACACTGCACACTTGCTTTCAGCAACAGAGGAAGTGTTGAAAGGCACTTATTGATTGCATGCAAAGTGTATGACTACAATTTCCATATTTTAGTCCAGGATCTAAATTAGTTCTAGTAATTCTTTAGCAGATCAATAAGTACTGTAAAAATCTGATAAAAATCCAACAGCTGCATATGCAAAAATTATTGCATTTCTTACCAGTCCATGGTGTTACCCACTGACTGCTAAATTTTCACCCTCAGCAGTGTGTGGGTTACAGAGGCCCCGGGGTCCACATAAGCCATTTCTGCAGTGAGTCAAGTAGTTATGAGAAAGGTCAGTTCTGTGCACTAAGTTAGAAGAATAGAATATTTATTCCCCTACTTCAAGTATAGCTCACTTTTCCCCTTAATATCCATTCCTGCCACATGGTAGAAGAGTTTATTATGTTATACTTAAAATATGACCTTAATCCTTTTCTCCATGAGACTGGTACTATATGTACATGCATGTACAAAATACAACACAGCTCAGACACACCTGCTTATAATACAAAGGTTCATACTAAAAGGCTAAAAGTGCTTTTGTATGTCTCCTACTTCAATAAATATTGCAATTACAAACTCAGAAGAAAACCTGTAGAATATGATTCACAATTATTATTCAGATTTTTCTTGTTTGTATATACACTTCCACACATGCTTAATAAAATGAAACTGTTGAATAGCAGTATATCCATCAAAACACAAAGATCCAACAGTAAATGATGTTACATTTACAGCAGGAATAACATATAGTATTTTGCATCTTAAAATAAGTTGTATAGGCAGCATCATGCCATAAAAGGAGTTATTCCAAATAAACTCTCACGTCTCTTGGGAAATATGCCAAGTTATTCATTCTGCAGTTATATGTCAGAATACTATAGGACAGACTGTGTAGAAGTCTGTATCTAGATATGTACAAAAATCCTCAGGAATTTCTTTCTCCTCTTACATTTCCTCTTTTAAATTCTTCAAAGCCTCTCACCACTCAAGCAGTTAGTTCCTCATAAGTTCCTTCAGCACCTGTAGTATCACCAGATGTGGGGCAAATAAATTAGACCTTGCTGAAGAAAAGTAAATAGCTAGCACTGTAAGCTGCAGGTAATTACACTCAGCCCTTGATATTTTTCTCCCTGAAAGAAATATCTGATTTGGAAAGCAAAGAACAATTTTAATATCCCTCAAACAGTTTAAAGGATTAATTTGACATGCGTCTGTATACAGGCTACAGTGGCCTTTTTTTTTAGTAATTATTTTTTTTAATTCACTTCACACACAATGGCCACAAAAAACACTTTTAGTTTACCAAAATATGGGTTTTAAAGTTAACGTAAAACTGATTTGACTGCTTATCCTCCCAAAGAGTTTCTGCAGACACAGACTTGGCAGGCTTTAATCAGGTCTCAGGTAGAGCCTACAACAAAACTCTGCCACTTCTCTTGTTTCTCTCATCCTGAATTACAAACTATTTTAGTTTTATAGGCATTAATTCTGCTACTCGTGCAGCTCAGAGAGGATTTGAAAGACCTAAACTTCACCAAAGGAGCAGGACCAACTGAAGTTAGATTCTTGTTCTGGAAAAAGTGAAGTCAGTGAGTGAAAACATGCAGATTTTAACGACCTAACCAGATTTCTGGTTTACTATCCAGACCCTCAGTAAATGTGCTACTGGATCTTTCCTTTCCTAAGTATCCCAGAGTGTGGTTACCAAGGCAAAAAGAGATGAAAGCGAAGTGACATAATGAATTGCCCTGTCTCTGCAGAAGACATGGTAAATTGTAAAACAAACTTGTATGGCAAATTAATAAGCTCAAACACAAGGCAAGGCACTTCAGAAGAACAATGTGGACTGCTCCTTGAGTGTGGCTGGACAAAACAAGCCAGCTTTAACAACTAGCTGTTATCAGGAAGGTTATTCAGCCCTCCCCTGGCATGACCTCTGTGGTTAAGACAGTTCAGAGATATGAACAAGGGGTAAAAAACCCGAATTTATTTTGCACATGCCAGTTTTCCACACTTTAAAGTCCTTGATGTAGCTCGCAATGGGTTTATGAGCAGGAGGAAGCAGAGAATCTAGGCCAGGAAAATTCCTCAACAGCTCCTAGGCAGCACAGCAGTTCACTTGGAGCTGCCAGACTGCACTGGTGTGGACTTGGACTTGCCAGTGACACCCCCAGGGTCTGGGAGCCAGGAATCAATAATTAGCCCCCTCCTTCTGCACTGGAGGTAAGTGGGTTTGGGTCCTGGCTGAAATCAGAAGGAAGAGGGAGCAAGGAAGATCTGAAAGGCAGCAGAGCTTGCTGCAGACGTTTTTTAAAACAGCGTTTTAAAGGAGGTTCAGTGCCATTTGCTAGAACTATCTCCTGCATAGTCCTGCTTACACATTAGCTTCAATCTGAACTGCAAACACACAGGGAAAAAGTATTAGCACAGAGAAATAGAATAAACATTGAAAATACAATAATGCAATTACACGAGTCAACACTAGAAAACATTGAGAAGGTCCAGGGATGGGCAATGAAATGATCAAAGGCGTGGAAGAAGGCTTTAAAGACTAGGAATATCTAGTTTCCATAGGAGATGAATACACAAGACTGGATATACTAAAGCTATGGATTCAGAGAGGATTAGAAATTTAAATAAAAAAAGAGCAAGACAGTATTGGCTGTCTAGCTGAGCATCATACATTTACAGGTGATACATAAATCATTAAACTTCAGTCAACTGTTTGCTAGTAAGGCTAAGGAATAAATTTTGTTGTGTTTTAATTATTTTGGATTAGCCACTCTCTACAAGATATTGCAAATTTTCAGACACTTATGTTTGCCATTAGATTTAATGTGAAAATTTGTATCTTTCCTTCTTCCCCCATATGACAGTCACAGAACTGCTGACGACTTAGTGTTTATTTTTCTAAACCACATTTATGAAAAGCTGCAGCACTAAAGCACAAAAGCAGTAAGAGAAATAACTGTGATCTCATAGGATCACACACAGCTTGTAACAGACACTGTCCAGCCAGTTCCACAAGGGGATCCCCTTCCCCAGCCTCCTTTTCCGACCACAAAATACAGATAACTCAATCCTAAGAGAAAAATGAGATTTTTAGCACTACAATCTCAAATGTCAGGAAACTGCTATATAGAATAAACCAAAGGCTTTGTCTGTATTTTACATTCATGTGGAAAGAAATAATTAAAAGAAATATTCCAAACAGCTCTAGGTAACAGATCATATCTCACAATAAAGATGACAAGAAAAATGTCCCAGTGGTCCTAACAGAAAAGGCCCTTCTCAAGTCCATATCTGTTAAGATATTACATAAGAAAACAAAGTAAATACGTTCTTGCCTGCTTCTTAATTATGAAATCTCATAATACAACATTGTTTTTCCATGTCGATTTTTCAGTTGCTTCCAGCCTATAAAAGTACTCTGTACTCCAGTTAATCACTACACACAAAGCAACCAAAACATGGTAGGATGTGTATGAATTTGTTTGTTTTCCTCCTCAAAATAAAATCAAGATAAAACCCAAAACTAATTTTGTGCATAGAAACAGTCATAACTAATGGTTACAATGGTTATTCCCATCTGTCCACATTCCAGGGCAAGATTAGTTTTTATCCAGTAAAGACAGAAAACAGTGAACTTATGCAGATTTCATTTAAGACAAAGTATAATTATAAAATCATTAAAGCCAAGGGAAAAAAGTAATTCACTAATATTTCTTTAGAGGTAACATCTTGCATGCCCTGAAAAAAATACACTTTCCTACTAAAATTTTAATAAGCCCTTGGGTCTTCTCTGAAATACTTAAGAATAGCTTGTAAGAAAACAATTGGTAATGAACAGATGTTAAAACCTATGAAAATATACACTGCCATGTTTCAAAATAAAAACATCTTGTACTAACTGTGATTGCATATTAGCCAAAAAAAAAAAAAAAAAAAAAAAAAGAAACAAGTCTGCTCCTGCTTTTGTGTACTCCTCCTGTACTTTGCAATAATGCACTGTTTAGTTGGATGTTCCATACTGGAAAGTGTCAAGTGCTATCAAAAAAAAATAAAAAATCATTCACACTATTTGCTTCACATCTTTCTGAAACAAAAAAAAAAATTGACTTCACTGCGTTACAGTTTTCACCATTCTAGCAGTTTTTTAAAGCACAAATTATTTCTGGCTCTGCTTAGAATAAATTATGGATAGCATGTATTGGAAAAGTTACTTGGACTACTGACTGCAGCTGTGGATGTACTTTGTAGCTGTGACAGTTCTGGTAGCTATGACCGTGTTGGTCTTGATATGAATAAAGCAAACATCTTCAGAATTCAGCACCAGCAAGGCCAAAATCTGTCAAAACTTCTGTAAACTGAAAAGCAACTCCTTGAGGATTTTATTTATTTATTTAAATATCAGTTTCAGAACAGCAATGAGACACTCCTGGTAATGAATTAAAGATTATTGTACCACTGAGGTAGTTAAAGTAACACACCCTTCAGCTCATTCCCCACTATATCTCTGACATCAGGAATATATTTAAAAGGGATTAATGCCTGTTGTGCCTTATTATTTAACTATACATCGACTACAGAGAATGTAAACACATAACATAATCCTGAAATGTTCAATATTTCTTTTTGATCACAGAGCTCAATGGGTAACTACCAATTCCAGAACATTTAGATTTTGTTGAATTTATTTAAATATCTACATTATCTGGCTACTAAACACCTCAAAATATGAAATGCTGCAGTTACTTCTAAACTAACAGCACATCCAAGACATGGCGTGTGAGGTGACAGATGGGTCCCTTATTTCTCACCTGCTGCAGAGAGAACTTGAATCATAGTTCTCCCAACCCCTGCATTTTTGCCTGTGATAAAAGCAGAAGGATCCCAGGAGCTGGTACAGGTACCAGCCTGGGTGTGTGAAGAACCTCAAACACAAAGCAAGACCACTGATCTCTTCTCTGTGGTGACCAGTGACAGAAGACAAGGGAATGGCCTGAAGTTGTGCTGGGAGAGGTTTAGGTTGGATATTAGAAGAATGTTCTTCACCCAGAGGGTGGTTGGGCACTGAACAGGCTCCCCAGGGCAGTGGTCACAGCACCAAGGGTGACACAATGCAAGAAGGGTTTGGACAATACTCTCAAGCACACGGTGTGACTCTTGGGGATGGTCCTGGGCAGGGCCAGGAGTTGGACTCAATGATCCTTGTGGGTCCCTCCCAACTTGGCATATTCTGGGATTCTGCTGGTGGCTCAGCTTCGCTGCCACGTGTACGCCTGGCCCAAGGCTCTGCCTGATCACAGAGCTGCACTCCACAAACTACAGCCTTATCTCCACAATGGCACCAGCTGGATGGAAACAGTCATTTTCTGTTCAAACTGCTGGAAATCTGCCTGATCTAATGATGTGAGTTTGACACTAGTTAGCTTACAAGCAGCAACCTCTGTAGTTCAAAACACAACAAGCTTAATATGTGGGATTATCAGGAGCTTTGTAACCGATCATTTAAAAAACAAAGCGCCCACCTCCCTTGTCATACAACTGCAAATTTGCATAGAGATTGTACTACAAGCAATTTTTAAAGCAATTTAAACTGATACAAAAGAAAATTAAGATAAATCTCACTTTTATCATTTTCACTTCCAAATTACTCCAGGTAATTTCTTAAACACACACAAATAGGCCTATACAATTGTTTAAACCATCTTTACCTGATCTACTTAATTTTACAACAGAGCATTCAGGAACAATGCAGGTACCCAAACATAGATATCTACTGCTTTTTTAGATGCCTGAGGGCATCCCACCGTGGCTCTCAACTGCTGCTAAAAAAGGCATTAAGTCATCTGTCACACCTGCTAGCCCTGACAGATGTCTCAGGTACCCAAAGCATTTAAAATGGTATTAGATGTCTATGTTTGGCTTCCGAATCTTTTCCTTGGTGCCAGGAGAAAGTGCAAACGAGGGGGAGAACTGGTGTCCTGGGGTCTGTCATTTATCTCAAACACAAGCACTACAGAAGCAGCAGAAGTGTGAAATTTTTACATTGTCTCACTAAGGTATGTTTCCACTCCGTTCCCACAGATCAATCTGTGGCAACAACATACAGTATGTTAGGCATTATTATAAGCAAAAGCTATTGCAATGAGTAAAGCTAGTGCAGATTTTTGAGGGTAATAGCATCTCACTTCCAAAAAAAAAAAAAAAAATCAAACTGGATTTGCATGAGAGAGAAGGATGAAATGCCCTTCTTCAACCACATTTCAAGTGGAATCAGTTTCTTGCTCATTCCCCTTGCAATTTATTTATGGCACAGCACAGGGAAAAAATAAAGACAATTTTGTTCCCCCTCGTTTCTTACATATTAAGGCTTTCTGCAATATAACACCATGTTGACACCTCTATCTGGACAATCTATAAAGAAGAATCAAAAACAAGGTCATGGCAAAAAGTCTGAAAACCTGCTATCCCAAAGGCACTTTCATCTCATCCAGGTGAAAAATAAAAAAATTCACTTGTAATATTGTAGTAAATAATCTTTTTTCCATATCTAGAGACTTCAGGCACATGAGAGGGCTTCTTATACCACACATTCTTCCTGGGCTTACTTATGGGGAGTTTAATATTCAGACTTGAATAGTCTTCTAAGTGTCATCTCAAATAAAGCCACATGAGGTGGGTTATTTACTACTTTAGCACCTCCTGCATCCTAATTTTTTTGAGCTGTAGGTCAAGGGATTTCCCTGTAATTTTCTAAGTTAGGCTTAAACCGTTATAAAAAATAAAATATAAAAGAAAACCCAACAAACAAAAGAGAGAAAAAATTAAAAAAAACCCAAACAACAAAACAAACAAAACCAAAAAAGGGCTTTCTGAATTTCTCCCATGGCCATAATTCCTATGGCTTTCTTTCCAAGTCTTAAAACTGTGCCTCTTTCACATCTTTGCCTCTATTACAGCATTTTGCCATAAATTTTCTTAATAACAACGCCTTTTGTCAAAATTAAAGCTATCATGTCTTTATATGAGCCATAGAAAACACCCAAAGGAATGCCGCAGAAAGGAAAAATATTTTTAAATCACAACAGAAACAACTGCTTACCTCAGACACTTTTTTAGTCACATGAATTTTCTCCAAGACAGTACAATAAATTGTACTCCAAATTGGTTATGAACAATTGACATTAAACTACAAAGTTTGGCAAGTAGTTAATTAAGCCCTGTAATGAAATGCTTGAAAATAACTCATTCAGTCTCTGAATCCCCATAAGTAATTGTACAGCTCCATTTTCTTTTTCTGGTTTTACAGTTATTTCTAGGTATGAAAATATTTGGTATATCCCTTTAAGAACTTGGCATATACATTTACTACTGAAAATAGCCAGCAAAGCAAGTAGTTTATTTCCATTAAACAAATTTAGACATTTAACAACTCGAGGTAAACAGAATGTATCTGTTCTGGAAGGAGAAATCCCATGTTACTGAGAAATGTGCAGTGGTTAAAAGATATTTTGGACACCTCAGTCTTAACAGCAAAGATGTCACATGTGTGAAAACCCTCAGCACTCCACCAGATCTGTAGCAGGCAGCTGTCTCAAGGGACAATGCTAAGGAGCCACCAAGAGCCCCCAGCTCAGCTCTCCTGCTACCACCACGTCCCACACCATGGATGGAAACAATCAGAGACTCTCTTCATTTGCAAGGCTACTAAGTTTCAAAGACAGGAAGAGGAAAATCAATACTGGGTACAGAAAAGGAAAAAAGAAAAATTAAAAATTTGTTTCCATTACCAAAACTCAAATGACTGGGCGGTCATCAACTAGCTAGGAAGGAAATCCACTCTCCATCTTGCCATGATATCACACAGAATCACACAAACACACAGCATCAACTAGGCTGGAAAAGACCTCTGAGATCATCATACCACTTTACATAGCAGGTAAAAAACCTGAGGTTCTTCATGTCCATGTCATATCATGAAATCACCATGTTAAAAGAATACCCAGAGAAGTGAAACAAACCTGGTTACCCAGAACATAAGACTTCAGAATGCCCCTAAGCAATCTCCCTAGTCTTCCACATAAGCACACGTTCCACTGTTGAAGATGGAGGGGAAAATGCACTTTTCCCTTTAGTCCACCTACTTGAAGTTAACTAAGCTGATTATTGTTATTGTGTTTATATTGCAGCAGCACATAACATGAGGGATGCATATAATCCTTTAAGGCTGATAATTTGTCTAATAGTCATTTCATGGCTTATTTGAAACAAGCTGATGCTTTAGCGCAACAAATGAAATCTCTTGAACACTCTGCATAAACAATAACAAAGACTGAAGAAGCCTTCAGGCTAATTTAGGATTTTTTTTCTTTTGCACCTGTTCTCCCCATGAGTACATGTCCAAAATGCACATACTCAGAAAGAACGTGGAAGAATGCAGGGGTAGTTTTTTTTTTTTGTTTGTTTGTTTTCTTTTTTTTTTTTAAGTTGCTTCTGAATCACAAAAACTTCCCCATAACTAGAGAGAAATGTAGAAGATACTCAGTCTGAAGTTCACTAAGGCTGCTCTGGGTGTGAACACACACACAACTTCTTATCAGGTCTTCAAGTGACAGTATTACAAAAACTCTGTTCAAGGCAATACTGATTCATGGAGCCTGGGTCTGTGATCAAGATGGTCCATTGACCTTCTTCTGCTTATTTTAGCCATATACAACTCCCTCATCTAAACAGAGAAACTAATAAGTATAGCATATTAAATAAAGCTGTGGTTCTTTTCATTACATGCATAATATAAAGCTCTGCTTTTCTTCCTTTCTCCCTCCCCCACAAAGTTTCAGAAATCCTCAGCAAAATTACTTTTCTCTACCCACTTGCACAAATCTTTGGCTTTTACAACACAATTATCCTCAATTAAAAAAAAAAAAAGGCAGGAAAAAAAAAGCAGCCCAACATTTTTCTAAACTGAAAACTGAGAGGTTTTTGTTGGGGTGTTTCTTTGGGTTTGTTTTTGTTTGGTTTGTTGGGTGTTTCTTTCAAAAACAAACACACAAAACCAATCAATGTTTGCCTCTGAAAAGCAATTTAGACTTTCAGCCTACAGGTCCTACTGCAATCATGACATTGTTTAAGTTCAGGATTTTCAATGTGATAGAAATCCTGGTTCAAAACTACCTTTGCCTCCCAACAACACCTGCATAAATGCAGGAATGTTTGATCAGCACCTGCACAGCCCACGGCTTGGGAAGAGGACAGAGCACAGAAAATTGGGGGGTCCAATTTTGACTGGAAAAAACTGCTGACATAAGCTGATCTCCATCCACTTAAGGTTCCTAAATCAAAACCACCACTTTAAGCATCAGAATGAAACTTGAAAACACCAAGAGAAGATTAAGAAGTGACAGAGATGCCTAACATCCAGCTGACAAAATTGCACAAGTTTTCCATACAGGTTTTCACTTTTTTTGCACATCTTTGACCAGTGGAGGCTTACAAGGCACACTCACACTAAAGAGACACACACACTGAAAAACACTCCATGGCCAGGCTTTACCAGCAGCCTCCCAGTTTAAATATGAGCTCTGGCAAAAGCAAAGGTTCCACATCTCCCCTAGATCTACGAGAATGGCCTCCAACACATGTAAATTAAACATATGCCCATTCAATATACTGAGCTAGAGATGAGAATTCATTAATATGAATAATTCATAGTAAAAGATGCAGGGATTTTGGAAATCTTATTTCCACATAATGATTTAAATTCTATACTAGATGCCAAGTTTACATAAAAATGTGTTGTTTAGTAAGTAACTGATATCACCAGCATTGCACATTTTTGTAGCTTTCTGGAATTTTCCAAGGTAAGAAACAGCTGATCAGCTTTACCATTACATTTTATACTCTTCATAAGCATAATAAATTCAGGGAAAAGGGTACCTATCTCTACTTAGATTCCAATTCTCACAACACTGAGCTGTTATTATAAAATATTTTGCTGTAAATACCCGGATAACTTCAGGTTTTGATGTTGAGGTTTTCTGGTTTTTTGTTCGTTTTTGCCCATCAAGAGGACAATATTAAATAAGAAAACTGTAATGAATTTCAAACCATACAGACAAAGATAATTAAGTGAACCATTACAGATTTTACACTTCTTTCGTCATTAAACTTTTTGCTTTTATTTCAGGGGATATAAACTTCCTGACAACTGTTTTATGCAACACAGGAAGCCACTTTTAAACAGTACTTTTTTTTGTTGCCTAGCTAACTCTTCCAGCTTTCAGACTGACCCTTCACACCACCAAAACCCCAAGACTGACAATAACGAAGTGACAGTAGATGAGTTCATTACAGCAACTCGAGGTGTACATTCAAACCAGGATAGATACAGTTAAGAGGAAGGCTTCGTTGAAAAGAAAAATAATGTGCATAATTCAGCAGCTATGCCATTCCACACACATATAATTAACAAGTCTTCAGCTCATTAGCAGGCTGTATAAAATACATATAATATGCTGTGCAAAACTGATTGAGAATAAAAAGCTTCTCATGCATTAAAATAAATTATTTAAATTGTTTTGAAAGAGTGGTATCAGCAGCATTCAAGGATATGATTCCCAAACCTACTCATGGGCTCCAGCTTTTTCAGACTGACATTTCCGCTCTCATGGTTCTCAAAAGATATCTTGCCATGCTAATTCTGGTGTCCTGGGTTTGATCAGTGACTGCTGAGACTCTGCTACAACCCTGAGGGATGAGCAGGACCAAGAGAGTACAAACAGCTGCCCCCCAGCCCTGTATATGCCCAGATTCCCCACAGGCAGGACGCACACGTATCACACTGAAGGCACACTTCAGCGTCCAGGTAGGAAGGGTATTTCTGAGGAATAGCACACTTAGCACACATTAGCATCATCTCTTTACTTGTCTATATATCAATTAGTAGACTGCACAATTTCAGTGCTCCTTCCCCAGACATGTATAAAGGGCTGTGCATTATTGCACCTGATGACACCAGCACTTAGACCAGACCTTGAAACTATGAGAGCACATCTCAAGGGAACGAAATAGTTACTGCTGAGTTGTAGTGACACCTCCTGGCAATAGATAGGGAAGGTCTTTTCCCACATAGAGTACTTTCTCCAGCCAATATTTGGGTGTTTTAGCCAAAAGGCAACAGTCATGGTGCTCCCTCTAGCCTGGTTTCAAAGGCACACTGCCCAGAATATCAAGCAGAACCTTCTGATTTACAAGCCCTACTAACATTTCAAAAACCAAGAGGCTAAGATACAGGAATATCAGCCTCTAAGATATCTAGATTTATTGTACCACACACTGGCCTTTCTTGAGTGGTTGGAAAAATTGCAGCAAAAGCTAATCAACTAGCAGCTTAATTCATACCATGAATCTTGCAAAGTGTTTTCTCACTTCTCTGTGAAGCCCTCTCTGTTTGCTAAGAGTTTATATCTCTGCCCTCCATAGATTCCTGACAAATACTGTAAGTATAATTTTGGTAAGAAGAAAGTAAGTTAACACAGAAGAAACAATAGCTTAAGACTACCTATAACCCAAACATCACAATACATAGAAAAAAATTTTCTCCATTTCTTCAGTGTAGGTAACAAAATCAGTGTAAGCTGTAAATTCTGTAGGAAGAGACATGACAATTGCTGACATGCATTCTAAAATACCTTAAATATCACAGTAGTAGAAGTAAAATTGATTTTGATCTTTATAGACTTGGAGGCAGAGGGACACCCATCAACTTTAGCAAGAACACCACATTTAAAAGTCCTGCAGAACACACAACTCAAATATTTATATTCAAGTGACAGTCAGACTGCAAGTGCATTTGATAGCTTAAGTTTAGCTTGTTCAATGTTTTACACAGTAATCTGTGTTCTCCCTAACCCCTGATCAACCACTACCCAGAATTTTGAAGGACTTGATTGCTCTCATTATAACGTTCCTCTTATATCTTTTGTGCTGCCTTTTACAGTACCATTTTCTTTATACTTACATAATAATAGAAAACTGAATTTTTTTCTGTTTTCTTTTGTGTTGTTCTCTCCCCCTGCCCCAACTCTTCAGAGGCAATTACAACATTTTTAAGTACTTTGCATATGCTGCAAGGCAATCAAGAAAATTCATTTGACAAACTGGATTATAGACTGTCTGTCAGAAAGCAAAGTGGTAAAAACATTTCCAACAATTTTCAATGTGTATGTCTTTTAGATGCTCACAGCACATTGAAATAATGCACAAGTAAGAAGAGTTCTGCATTTACAGTTTAAATAAAGCAAAAAACACCATATAAATGATGCATTTCCTCTCATCACATCCAAAGTCAGATTGTATTTTTTTTTTTTAAACAATTGAAAGCCTAACAAGGTGAATCTCCCTTTTGCAATTACTTGCTATCTTCAGAAACTCCATACTCACAGCTGAACCACGCATGTGAACATTTCTACAGAGTAGGAACGGTAACAGAACAGTGCTACCTTTCAAATTGCAGTACTTTAAGATTTAACTGCATTTTGTCTTCACTCCAGCTTATTTTCAAGCTGATAAATACCTACACATGTACCAATCTCTTTCACTCTCTGCATCCATCCATCAACACATACATCTCTTCCAGTTGTGAGCAATGCAGTCATCCTAGGTTGAACTGCTACGGGAATTCCTGATGCCATCACATATTTTCTCCCTCTCACCCCTGCACTTGTAAACATGCTTGCTGTATCCCCACAGATGTAATGGCTCCATTCTCCAAGCCAAAGTCACTCACAGGGATACTGAGCACAGAAGTATATTGTGGGAGTCATCAAACTACTTCATGTCCAGGAGACCTGGTAGTAGAATGTCCTGTTTGCATTAATCCACACTGCTTTTCTTAATGAACTGGCTTTCAAGTGCAGACACATCCCAGCAGGTCCAGGGATCTCCACAAAGAAAAATATTCCAGACTACCCATGATGTGCCCAAGATAGGACAGGAGCTGTGTGCCCACCTAAAGCTGCCCAACATTGCCTGCTACAGGATGCTGTTGTAAGCATAAAGAGGTACAGTTTTGTACAAATTCCATTATGCTGCCATTTTATAGGGAAAGGAAACGCCTTTCTCTTGTCTTTTTTAAATAAATGCTTCATTGATGCTCTGTGGTAAAGCAAATGCTTCAGTTTGCTGTATGTAACTTGCTAAGAGGAAATGGGAATGCTTTAACGTGGACAAGCAATGTTTTCCTGAGAAAACCTGAAGGCCTTCCTGTATTAGCGGAAAGATATGACATTTGATTGAAGCAAAAATATTTCTGGTGTGTCCCAATGACAGAGACAAATTCTTCATGTGGAAGAAGAGAAACCTGCCTACTTTATAAGTGTGTCAAATTCTCTGTAGGGCTTAGAGTTTAACAGCTGTTTTTTCTAGAAATTCAGCATGTGTTCAACACATCTTACATGCTCAAGGACATGGCAAAACTCTCCACAGATTTATTTAGTTGGGTTTTTTTTTAACTTGGTGGAGCTACCAAGGCAATGAGCAGGTAAAGCTTCTCTCCTCACAACCTCAAGCAATCTGGAGAAAGAGTGGGGTTTTGTCTGTTTTCAAATGGGAAAAAGAGTTGACTCACTACCAGAACAGAAAAGGAGTAAGAGATCTAACTGGAGACTGTCTAGAAAACATGAAGTTCTAGTTTTGAAAAAAAATTTGGATACTTGACTTTATGACTACTGTTCATACCCTGGGATTTTTCAGTTTCTATGTTTTGTATGAAACAAAAAGGGACTTCACACTTCATTAGGCTTTGCACAATATACTCACATTCTCATGCTAATAATGTTTGTGTAATTTTTTATTTTTAGCTGAAATGTCTCATCTTGATCTTTTGATCTGTGAAATGGTTGGCTTCCCTTCCTTCCAAAGGCGATTTTTCTTTTTAATTTTACAGCCTTAGACAGGTTCATTCACCTGTTCTTTGAATTATGGGAAAATAAAAAAAGTAATACTTACTCAAAATGACAAAGTATAAGTGGGTCTCGCCTCACCTAAACCCCAATTCAAAGATGCTGAACTTTATGATCTGACATTTTCAGGTTGGCTATGTCTGACTCAGAACTGTGCATGTTCATTATATGTGAAGAACTCACTCTTTCTTTTCCTTAACCCACACCAACAGACAAATGAGGTTAAAACATTTTTAAAGCAGATTTTAAAAATTTGACTAGTATTGGAATTACAGTAATATTTTCCATTATGAACTAGAAAGAAGTGACCAGTCATGAAGAAAACACAGGGCTAGACTACTCCTTTCTAGAGCAGCACCAATAAAGCAGAATTCTGTACTTCAAGCTCTCCCAAAGAGTCTTGTAATGCATTCTGTAGACCAAAACTAAGCTCTGTAGAAGGAAATACATCTCAGAATTTCGAGCCTCAGCAGACTAGCAAGGAAAAGCAGCAAGGCTGTTGACTCAAGAAGACTGCTTCTTTTTGGTTTAGGAGCAAACAGAACCCACCAGTAGTTTGCCACTTAACTTTTTAACAAAGAAAATTGGGATCACATGTCTTGGATACTGCACAATAGTTCTGCTTCACACCCAGAAGTCCTTAGGAATCAACTCTGCTGGCTTTCAAGAACATGGATGTATCAGCCCTTTTCACAGTAATACAACTTGTCAGGATGAACTCTCCTCACAGGGAATCGGGTGCAGTGTTAGTGGCACCAACGTTAAGTTCAGAAACATAGTTACAGATACAAGCTACAGCTGGACAGAGAAAATATGTGCTGTCACATTGTCATGACTAGCTTTCAAGTGGGAGAAAACGTTGTAGGTGTAAAGAGATCTTAGAGCTAGCGAGCAAACCAAAGGGTTGAAGGAATTGGGTTCTTTGGATAGACTAAAAGAGGTGGAAGTGGTATATCAGTAGGAAACATAAGGATTAAGGAAGACAAAATATTTCTCAGAACTGAAGGAATATGATCAAAACCAGAAGCGACAAAATAAAGGTAAAAGTGGACTTTGTAAAGGGAATTACAACCTAACAGAACAGGCAGGGTAGATTCAGCAGAAGCTAACCTCACTGAAAAAGGTCAGGGACACTGAAAGGGGAGCTCCCACTAGCGAAACAAAGTTAAGAATATGTAATTGGAGCCGCTTAAAAATACTGCTGCAAAACTGATAGGAACTCCTCCTGCTCTGGAAGAAAGGACTCAAAAGCCTCTCTTTTCCAAGTGGAGATCTTTCCTACTTGAGTTAAAGAAACAGGCCCTTGGCTAATAGCATCACAAGCACTTACTGTGTTCGCAGGCCTGCCATGGGAGCAGAACATACTGAGAAATACAATGACTCTTCTTCACCAAAGAAAGCTTGTCTCAAACATCTGAATTGTATGATAAAGTCAAGTGATCTTCAGCTTACAAGGGAAGAAATAGGTGTTTTATACCATCAAAAAAAAAAAAGAACTTCCTATTTTTCTCACAGAATAACATTGATTTCTAGCTGTGAAACACTGCCCAATATCAGCCTTCAAAAATACTTCATCTCTCTTTTCCCTTGTTTTGATTTATAATTACATTGAAGATTTGTCTGGTTTTCAAGACACCATTTATATTAGTTCACAATTAAGGTATCCACAATATCACCATAATTTGAGACACGGACTTTTCTCCATTAAATATTCACTCCCCATGTAAATGACACACTTAACTGACTGTTTCCTTGTCTGTAAAAGAGATGAGCATTAAGCACTTTCTTGGGGGATCAACAATACTTGACTATTTCAGATCAAACCTAGGACTTGTTTTATGTCTTAGAGCTCCTGAAGATGTACACTTTTGTAATTTTCAGTTCCACCCCAATGCATTCAAAGAGAATCACCTGGAGTACCAGGGATAATCAATGTACCTGTAGCATGGCATGGAAAACCAACAGACAAATTGGTATGTATTTTCCAGCCCCTGTATTTAATCATCTGTCATTAACATTGTCATTTATAAAAGAGTCTCCTGCATATTGAATCCGCCAGGGTTTGAGTTAATTTTAAAATACAGTGCCAAGGCAGGAATTAATTCCCAAGATAAAGGTTTAAGAGACAGTATTTAAAAATAAATTAAAACCAGTTGTAAATAGCAGCAGAATTCAGTAATAAATTTGCAGTACCTATCCTCTGTGAACAGCAGAGGATGTCATCCTCCTCCATCCACATCCCCTAAGGAACTGCCTAGTTTTGTCTATACCAACCTAAGCCAACTGAACCACAAGCACATCAGCCCACAGGGTCAGTGCTCAACACAGACATGTGATGAGCTCCATGTCAGCAGACTCTGGCTGTGACCACCTCTGCCACTCACACGTGGAACCGAACGGGAGGTGAAATGACACTGGATCCAAAGACTCACGTGTTTCAAAGAAGTCCATTTTTGGAAAGTGACACTCCACAGTGCCAAGAATAGTCATGAACTGAGGCATTCAAAAGCTGTAAATTGGCATGGGCCTATAAATACAGACCATTTCCACTGGCTCGTTCTTGAGTCCACAGAGAATGAAACAGCCTTAGAAAAACAGTACCTGTGTTACAAATATCATGTCTAAGAAATACTGAATTGTTAAGCATTAAGATAGAAACAGAGGATGAGAAATATTTATTTTTTCACATTTTGACACGTTAAGAGAAAAAATATTTAAGCAAGATGTCCTTTAAAATTAGCACATTGCTCTTTTTGACCTTTGAAAATTTCAGCTACCTTCTTTCTCAGACATTTAGTAAACCTGACCTTCCGCCACAGATTATATGCCCTTAACTTTTCCAAGATTCAACAAAGACTGCTCCCAGACCCCTTTCTGTAGTTTTCCCACACTTCCCAACAGGAAGTTCCATAACCTGAACACACTGAGGTATTTAAACATAAATTTACAAGACAGAAGTAGACCAACAAAAGATCTGGAGCTAGGAGAGAACTAATTTCAGAACAATAGCTTTTTTTATTTATTTCTGTTTTTACAGTGAAACTGTAATCAGAAAATATGTGAGTATGAGGATACAAATAACTCTCTATTTTGGGGTCCTGAGAAGTTTCAGCAATTGCTTGTAGCATAATGAATGTTTGTAATTCATTGGGTTCTGTTTAAAAATGCAAAGCACACCACAACATCAATGATGTTCTCTTTATCTTAACAAAAAGACTATTACACTTAATGTTTTTCTGACAGAGCTAGCATGTTTCAAAATATGTATTTCTTTTGTACAGTATAATGTTTACAATAGTATGTTCCTACTTGAATTAAATTAACTGTAGTAATGTCATATTTCAGGCAAGACCATGCTCTGCTAATTATCCCAAAGAGCTTCAAAATCTTTACAGTATATTCACTGCATTTACATCTTCTCCACAAACTTACTGATCTTGTTTATATAATTTTGCAAATGACAAGATGTGTAGGATAACGATCTAAATGAACTAAAAATTGTGTCATGGACAGATCCTTCATAGATTTGCAATTTGTAGCTGTCAATCTTCCTACAGCTGCTAGATAACAAAACAACAGTTCTTTTCTTCATGCAGACAAGCAAATTCAATAAACATTGGTAAAGACTCTTTTCCAAAAGAAAGAAATCTCTGGTTCTCCACTGTATTAAACCTTTCCTTACACACATCTTAGCCCCTTTCCAGTTTTTCTTAGGGAAAGGAAAAAAATAATATCAATTCTGTGTGCGTTAGCACCAAATTTAACTTATGTGAAAAATGGGCTTGCTGACTGCTAAATATTTTGGTAAAGAGGAATAATATACAAGGGGAAGGAGAGAAGAGATATAGAGACTCACAACTGACATCACATTGTAACTGGAGAACACACAATGGGAGTAGTCAAAATGATCATTAAAGGCAGCCATTGCATTTTTATATCACCTTCTCAATCAAGACCTGCCTGAAATGGGCCAAGTTATGTTAACACTTGAAAGAGAACAAAAACAATAAAGAGATCAATATCACGTGAATCTTACGAATTCAAAGTTGTGAAATTAATAAGAGCACTGCCTACAAGATGGTTTTTCTTTTCCTTAAGATGAGGGCATGAATTGAAACTGTAGTTGCAAATGCTGTTAAGAATTGGATTAAAGACCAACATCTTTAAGAGATAGGAAAGAAAAGGAATTCAATCAATATAAAATCACTACAGAAAGAAATACAAATGGAAAATTAAAACAAATTGCTACTACTGTAGAGAAGGACTAAATGTCTATATTGATGATGGACAATGCAAACATTTTATTCCTACAACACCCCTGTATTCCATTTTTAAAATCACTCCAAGATTTCTTCTTTCTTCGAGGAAATTATGAATCAAGTTTCCATAATATCAACATCAGTCCCGTACCATGGGTTTTCCCTTTGAAATTAAACTCCACGTTAGACAGAGGTGTTCGCAGAATGTGCTGCTCTCAGGGGCTAGAAAACTCTAAGCCTACAGACTAATGCACTTAGCAAGTCCATCAAGGATCATCAAACAAAAAGCATTCAAGGCAGACACGCATGTCCGGTCCCCTGAGATTAACACCCAGGACCACTTGATGCACACAAGCAGTTTTAGGGTCATGAGTTGTACCACTTCTTACATGAGATATTTTAAATCATCGCTACCTTGCACAGCTAAAGAAATACACCTTTGTGGGTGCAGCAAACAAAGTGATCAGGACACAGACTTGTAAGAGGGGAGGATGCTTGCAGGTGCCTGTGTTCAGCCAGACACTGTCAGAGTATAAATTTGCCTTATACATCTCACTGATTAGATGCACATGTCTTATGATGGCAAAGGGGATTCATGAATGCTGCGGAGAGAGACCTGTAACAGCACGCCCGCTTCTGCTCTAAGACAACCAAGAAGGGCTACCATCATTTAAAATAAATAAACATTTCCTCAATCAACGAGCAAAAAGGGCTGAGACTCCAGCCGGGAGAATAACTGGAAAGTAGAAACACCTGAGAAGAATTAACGGGAAGAGCAGCCTCGGCAGTACCGAGCTCCAAAACGCCCCGAGTACCGGGCGGACAGACACGTCCCCCCGGCAGCCCTTCGGCTCGGAGCTCACGAAAAACCACCCACGGCAAACCCCGCGAACGGGCTCGCAGCCGCCCCACCTCAGCCCCCGGCCCAGCTCGGCCCCACCTCGCCCCCAGCCTCGGGGCGCCGCAGACAATGGGCGGGCGGCGAGACCCGCCCGGCGCAGCCCCGCGCAGCGCCCGCATCCCCGGCACCCCCGGCATCCCCGCCCCGCGGGCAGGGCCGGCCGGAGCCGCGGCCGCAGCCGCGGGAGCACGGAGGGACTGACGGACTTACTCGGGGTGCGGCAGAGCCGGCGGACACTGCGCGGCTCCGGGCGCGGCTGGCGGCGCAGCGGGATCAGCGGCGCGGCTGGAGCTGGAGCTGGAGCCGGAGCTGGAGCCGGAGCCGGAGCCGGGCCCGCCCCGCCCCGCGCGGCCGCGCTCGCCCCCCGGCCCGCCCCGCCCCGCACCTGCACCGCCCCCGCACTCGGCCCGCCCGCCCCGCGCACCTGCCCGCGCTCCCGCACGGCCCCGTTCTCGCCTCCTCCGTGCTCGGCCCCGCGTGTCCCCCGCTCTGCCCCCGGTCGTGAGGCAGCCCCGCAGTAACGCGGTGCCCCACCGGGATGCGCGGCCGCGGCTCGGCGAACCCAGCAGCCGCCCGGCCCCAGCCACGCTGCAAATGCTCGCCAGCGATCAATACTGTCATTTGACTTTGCTGCGGGGGAAGGTGTCAGGCAGAGACTTTACCCTGAAAAGTAACTCCCGTTACTTTTTCCTGCTTTGCATCCCGGCGAACTTCTTCCCCGTTGCGTGTGCGCACGGGCTTCTTCCCGCGGCTCACTTGCCTCCCGAGGAGCGGCAGGTCCCGTCCGGGCGAGGAACTGACGTCTGGAGAGCGCCTCCGCTCCTCTTTAACACCTGCAATCGAGTTAGAGCAGACAGCTCAGGGTCACTCCCAGTGGGGTCCAAGTTCTCCAACAAAAGCTCTAGTTTTTGACTTTGGTATGAAATGGAAATCTTTTGTTTCACTTTGGGTTTGTGCCGTTGCAGATTTTGCATCGCGGACTTTTCAGAATATTCCCTCAGTCAGCATCAGAGAGAATTGGCTTTAGATTTGAAACAAATATAAAATTAAACTAATTTTTTGCAGCCTCTGGTGTTGTTGTTGTTGATTTTTTTTTTTTTTTTTTTTTTTTTGCTATTTTATTAAAATCCCAGTTTGGTGGCATTGCAACATAATGTCTAACCTGAATGTTTTACTATAATTTTCACTGAAAAATAAAAGTAATTTGGTTAGTTCTAACCTTAGTTCAGAAACCAGATATTCCCTCCGGAAATTAATGGAAGTTAAAGCATATAGATGAGAAAATATTTTGCAGTTTATCTTCAAGCATAATCTATTAAGGAAAACATCACACCCCTCTCCAGGTATGGGTTCCTCTACAAATAAGGAACAGATTTGCTACGGAGGAAAGTGACACTTGTGCAGGGACAAGAATGCTATTATATCCTAAATTTTTTTTTCTACTAGAAGTCCTCAGTGACAATTGTGTTTCTCAGATTCTGCAACAGCAGCTTGGCTTCAAGCCACAAGCAAGGGAGCTGACTTTGATATGTTCTCTGAAATCCTCTCTCCTTCCTTTTCCATCAGCGGCAGGTGCAGGTCCAGCACCACAACCTTTGTCACTCATCCTTCTGCTGAGCCTGGAGCTCACCTGAGGGACAGCCTGTCCCCCAGCCCTTCTCACCGTGCTTGGGCACTCTGTCCTGTGAAAACCCATGTGCTGAGTCACTCTGACACTGGGCGATTACTTGAGGAGAATTTGTTGTTGCTTTAATTCTTCTTGGTGGCATCTTGCTGGTTTCCAAATCTCATTTCTTCCTACTTTTCCAGATGAGCTGAAGCACTCAGGGTCCCTGTTCTGTATTTGGGTTTGGGAATGGACTCACTGTTGGCCCCTATTTTGCAATGGCATTTGATTTCTTTGTCATGGTCACCATGAGCCAGACCTAGTCAGAAAGACTGTGTCTGACAGGCTGCTGAGGTGGGATGGAGCCAGGCTCCCTCACACACCCCTGGCACCTCTTCCTCCTGGCAGCCAGCTGTGCTCACTGTGCCCAGCTGCCTTGTGCAGCCTTTCCCTGCTCCAGCTGTTCATATCCAGGTGTGGGGGACTGCAGTAGCTGCTCTGAGTGGACTCACTGACTCCAGCTGGTTCCCCACCGCCCTCACTCCAGAGCAAGGCTGAGCCCCTCAGAGAAGCTCAAGGCAGGAGGAGGTAGAAGGGTGACGCAGTGAAGGCCCCCCTCAGAGAGGCAGGGGATAATTTTTAACTTTGCTTCTTGCTATCCAACTATATTTTAAGTTGTCAATAAATTAAATTAATTTTTCCCAAAGCAAGTCAGTTTTGCCCATGGCAGTAACTGGTAAGTGATCTTCCTGTTTTTATCTCGATCCATGAGATTTTCCACCTTATTGTCTCCCCTGCCCTGTTGGGGAGGGGAGTGGTGGAATGGCCAGATGGGCAGCTGGTGGATGGATGGGGTCACCCATTACAGGGCTACAGTCATTGGAGAGGAAACATTCCTGTTCTGAGCACAGCAGTTCCAGTACAGGCTTCTGTGTGTTGTGACTGTCCAGCACTGCCAGAGAGGTCCTTTTCTGTCCATGCTGCCATCACCACCGTTCTCTTGGCTGCCTTTCCCACTGACTGCAGAAGGCACTGAGGGTATAGTGAAGATTTCTTGCGCTGAAATTCCTGTTTGGCAAGAAATCATCCCATTTCACTGCAGTGCAACATTATCTGAACAGGGCATTTCGACAGACAGCAGCACCTTCCGTTTTCTGATTACAGTTCCTGTCTGAATGTCCTGGAGCCAGGTCAGCCTGTGTATTAGCATCCTCTAGTCCCCCTTGCAGAATTGCACTGTGACCACATGGGGCAGAAATCTCTATTTACTGTCAATCACTGCACTTCACTTTCTGTCCCATAAATAATCTCAATTGAATATTCATTGCTGGGAAAGAGAATGTGCACCAGTTCTCTTCCTTTTCTCGACAATACCTGCTTCAAGTTGTGAGCATGTGTCTGTCTTATGAAATCAGTGATTACATTGCTTGGAATTTATGCTTAGTTCCCTTTAAACAAAACTGTAGATAAATTCTGGGCAAACTATTTTTTCTCATGCACTAAATTGAATAAAGATGCAGTTTCACTTAGTCCCCTCAAATACACATTTGGATTATCTCTGCAGAATAGTTTTTTTGTGGTATTTCCAGGACAAGATTCACAAATGCGTCAGAGTCGCTTTCATCAATCTTCTTTCTTCTACTCTCTTAGAGAGTAGGTAAATTTTGAAGCACGTAGGAGATTCAGATCTGTTCTCTGCCTGAGTAAATTTGAATTCTCATTGTCATCTACTAAGTTATAAGTTATTTGGGGATGTAAAAAGAGGGAAGAGAAGATTATTTTCCTGCCAATACTATTTCAATATGTACAAATAACATTATCTGGAGCAGAAATTAGATCAAAGTCTTCTCTCAGGTAAGAACCAGGAGACTAGAGACCTGCTCATACTTCTCAGACAGCATTTATTTCTACATGGAGTTCAACAGTGCTCCAGCAAGAGAGGTGGGAGGAACTCTGCTTTGCTGCCTGGTGGAAGACACTAGCCCTGGATATAGGAGTGTGGATGCAAATCACTAATGAGAAAGGGAACTAAGTGCAGGGGGTTAAGGTGCTTTTAACTCTTGTGGTGATATTTCTTTTAGTACCTTTCTTAAGGTTTGGATGGACAAAGAAATTCTCTGTACAAATTAGGGAAACTTATAATTAGCTTTTCTCCACTCAGCCTTGTGTTCTTTCTTTTCTTAGTTAGCAGTCACTGTAACTTGATGTCATAGCATTGCTTAATTTTTTCTTTGCCCTTTCCATTTCCTAAAATAAAAGCTATTATCTGTTCGATCTTAACACCTCATTCAGTTTATACTAAGTTCAGTGTAAACTAGAACATTTCCTGGAAGCATTCAGAGTTAGTTGTTTTCTGAGGTACTTACCACAGGATGAAGAAAACTTTGTCAGGTGACAGGAGACCCTGTATAACTTAACACCAAATAATCACTCCTGAATGTTGCAAAGCAGGCAAGAGCCCTCAGAGGCTGCTTGTGAGAAATGTTATTCTTCACTATTAAGTGTTTCTGAGCCAATGCCAATGTCTAGTTTACCAAAAGACTTTGTCAGCAGTGTTTGGAGGCAGATTCATACTGAGCCACTTTCACATGTAACAACCCTTTGGAGATATGCCTGCTCCTTCTTCAATTGTTTTACTAGGGCTGCTAGAAAAGGATGATCCCTATCGTGCTGGAATGCTGCTGTCCTCCCTATTTCAGTTTGGAGTACTTTTGATGGCCCTTGTTGAGTAAATTGCTCTTTCATGCTACACTGTTGCTCAGCAAGGTATTTCTGCTTGTCAGCTGTTACAGACTCCAAGAGATAATGTTGCTTGTTTCACAGGTTTCTTATTAACAGCTTATTTTTGCTTACAGGACTCAGAGCACATACACTGTATATCACAAGCTCCCAGCTACATTTCTCTAGTGTAATATTTGTAATATTATCAATATTTCTGCGGCTCATATTGCATCTGGTCCCATGATTCAGCTGAAATTGAATTGGTTTGTGATCTAATAACTCAATTGCAAATATAGCAGCCTTTTTTTTCCTGCAGAGCATTTAAATCAAGAGTTTGTGCAGCAGTTCAGGTCATATGGCAGATATCCTCTTATTCTTCAGAATTCTCTCTTTTTTTTTTTTTTTTTTTTGGATAGTTGTTGCAGTGGGATATGAAGTCCTTAGTTTTGCCTCATGATTCTTCATCTCCTGTAAGCATTTTTC
This sequence comes from Pseudopipra pipra, assembly GCF_036250125.1. Lineage (NCBI taxonomy): Eukaryota > Metazoa > Chordata > Aves > Passeriformes > Pipridae > Pseudopipra > Pseudopipra pipra. Next base: position 9,960,111 of record NC_087560.1, on the reverse strand, counting down.
TTGTCTTTCTCTCTGCTGCAGACACAGTGGATTAGGCTTTGTGTCTCTGTCTCAGTCCTCTTACCTGAACTTCTTTTTATGGCACTGTATCTGTTTTGTACTGTGTGTTGCTTTTGACGTGATCTTTCTCCTGCAAAATTTAGCTGACCTTGTTTTTGTGTTGCTTTAGAACCTACATATTTGCCTTTATAGTAATCCAAAGCAATCAAAACCTCCTCTGCTTTAACCAGGAAACAGATGTCCCATAGACAGTCTAAACTCAAAGGAGAAACTCCTGGTATCTCCATACTTTTAAGTGGGAAAGCAGATTTCTTAGGTCTGTAATTTAAATATCAATTCCCTCATTATTTCTCCTTGTTAGCATCAGAGAATAGACAGACACATTCTCTTGAACCTTCTAGCTGCACTAGCCATTTCAGTGTCTCAAATATCAATCTCTGTAATTCCATGTCATTCCTTATCATTCCTAGCTAACACATATATCTGTAATATCCCCTACCACCTTCTCCTCTGAGTTGTCTATACATTTAAATGTCCTATTACATCTCATCCTCTCTGATTTTTTCTAGCAACATTGTATCTCTTAGAGTCCAATCAGATTTCAGTGTTCTAGTCACACAAATGATTTGATGTTTCAGTTGTACCTCCTTTACTGAGAATTTGTTTCAGTCTACACAGACAAACAGCACAATCTGTTATACTTACCTGACATTTTAAAACAATCATAGTCAAAATAACAACCACGATTTGTTTTAGTTATTATCATTATGAATGGTTCATGAAAGTGTATATCCTGTAGAGCAAGAAAGAAATTAGGGAGAGGTGGTATTGTATAGTGTATGATATACAAAGAGGTAAAAATACCCTATATATTACGAATTTGAGCTCTATTTTCTGTACAGCTTTTGCATTCATGAAACACTTCCTGCTGGCAAAAATAGCAATATTTTTTCACAATCTTTCAAAATATGTCACAGTTCAACTGTTGTAAATGCAACAGACACTTAAAAAAAAGTGCATCATAAGTTCACTTTCAAAAAGGGGGTGATTCAGTTGCTGGATGCATTTTTCCATGAGAAAAGAATACTATTCAGTAAGAAAGAGTGAAGATAGGAAACTAAGTCTGTAGAAGAAAAGAGTCAGACAGACTGAAAAGGATCCAAAAGGAATGATATTCTGCACACAAGAGAATGCCACACGTATTCCGTTACTTTCTCATCTATTCTGTCAGAGAAATGCATGTGTACCATAGCAACAAGCACAGTTCATAAAGCTTATATGTTAAATCATTACACTAAAGATCACTTACTTTCTCTGAATTGGCAAGCAGCACTTTTGCTGTTCTTTTAGGCAATAGTTAATAAAATATTCATAAACAACTCATAAATGGTTAAACATGCCGAATGCTTAAACTTTTACATAGTTTCTTTCATGTTTCCTAATACACGTGCAGAAAGATTTCTTTAAAGTAAATAATACTCTTAGAACACGTTTTCATGTGGTTTTTGCACACAACACACAAAGACATGCAATTAATGTCAAGAATTTGATTGCAGAGCATAGCTCATATTCCCACTTCCTCACCTTTAACCCTTCTAAGTGGACAATGGGGTTTTCTTTCTTGTTATATAAATTATTGCCTGTGGAAACACTTCCTTGAATCTCTGGACAATTACATTTGATTATCTGTAATGTTATATTTTCAAATCATGAAAGAATACTGTGGCTTCCTATTTTTTCATGCCATTATTCTTTAATGAAACCCAAAGTGACCAGTAAGAGAGTTAAAATCATTTGCAGATTTTCCAAATATGGGATTAAGTTTCATTTAAGCATTGCTTTTCCTGCCCTGCAAATGCAAATGCATTGTGTTTGTTGGAGTAACCAGCGTTAAATTAAAAATCTCAGCACACCCTCTAGGGAATTCAACTCTTCACAAACCTTAATTCAAGTGAAAGCTTGAGTGAATATATAGGTATTCAATATGACAGGAGGGACAAGAATCCATGGTTTGCTGCAGTCTCAAACTCCATTTCTTACCATCTATCTTCAACCAAAGTTGTGCTCATACAGGGACCATCTGCAAGGCGGCCCCATTTAACAGGATTTACCAGCGCGAATAAAAAGATGGAAGCAGTGTGTGATATCACCAGACTTAAGCTGTACAACCAGGAGTAAACAACAGTAAACAGAAGGTCCTAAATCACCTTTAATGACAAGAGACTCTTCAGGATAATATGTATCCAGCCATCCCTGTGAGTGCTATACACATTTGGATCACTGAGACTGCCAGCCCAGCATGGATCAGATCGACTCCAGGCTGGACACTGCCACTGAGAGATAAACAGACAGACTCCAAGTGCTCAGATAGTGTAGAATCCACAGGAAAAACAGTTTAATTGCCAGGAATGTCTGTGGAAAGTGATTTTGTGTTGAGGAAAGGTTAAGGCACAGGGGATTCAAGGGTTGGACTTGATGACCTCAGAGGTCTTTTCCAATCTGGTTGATTCTATGATTCTATGAATTTAATAATATTTCCTGAAGTGATAGATCACAGAGATAGAATATAGAATTGTTATATGTACAGGAGTGCATTATATTTATATATATATTTACAACATCAGCAAACAATTTGTGATCAGAGTAGACATAGTTTTTTTCCATAATATTTGATAAAGAATAATTGATCACAAACGAGTAAGATCTCACAATCTGTTCAAGCAATTTGCAAACAGAAAGAAGAATTAAATTTCATAAATACAATTTTTACTGAAAATTCTTTTCCAATCTACTCATAGAATTAAGAGTGGCTTACAAAGTCTTTAGTACTGGTACATAGAAACACCACAGACATTAAACTTCTCAGCTCCAGCTAAACTTTGCACTTTGATAAGTGAATAACACTATAAATCTGTAAGTTACTAGTACTGTCTAAATGACTATAAATTATTGTTTTGGAATGTATTGTACTAGGTAACCAAGTTTCTGTGTGGTTAATATTTATGCATGCATGGGATGGTATTTTTTTGAGCACAGAAAGTAATTTCACATAAAAATGACATGCAAAATGAACTGATATTCACCAGTTATAGTGACTTTCCATTGATAAGGGTAACAGGAACAGTAACCTGAGCTTGGACAACCAATTTGTGTGGTTGTTCTACCCTGCAAAAAGGCTGAGACCTTCAAATCAAGGATTGATATTGAGAGTCTTCTCTTCGTCCCCAGGAGAGCTGTAGCTGTATTTGAGATCTTTAGGCCTTGCCCTCAGTTAGCTTGACTGAGAAATTATCCTTGGATTACCTTGGATCATTGATTCCACTAATGTATGGGCAGTAGATATTATCTGCTGCCAGATTTAAGATTTAACTGAACAGTTACAAGAAACTATGGGTCTTGCAAATGGCAATACAACATTCTTTAATGAGCAGCTAATATTTCTCTTGAGCAGCAAATGTAGATCACTCACCTAAAAGACCAAGTGCTTTACCTTTTCTGTTAAGTCTTACTTTTAAAGCAGATGTATTCGAGTTTAAGATTGGTAATAAAATGCTGGATAAAAAATAGCACCCTTAGAAGATCTATTTCTCCTTAACAGCTTTTTAAAAATCTAGTATTGGCTGTATTAACTTGCACAAAAGATTTAAAAACAGCTTACTGTAGGCTCTGCTTTTGTGCACTGTGGCAGAATGAATTATGAATGATTGCATCATTTACATTCTAAGTTTAGTTTTCAAGTATGGTTGATTTTGCTTAAATGAGAATCCTGTAGCTATTTAGTAATTAGGACTGATAGTTCTATGAAATTCATAATTGGTCCCCAAACAGGTGTTTCCTTTCTTCTTGAAAAAAATTAGGTATATTTTTGCCCTGCTGCAAGTGAGCTCATGGAAATTTCCTGAATATAAAAGTATATAATATTCATAACAATTATAAAATCAAAATTATACTTCACTTTAAAAGTCTACTCTGCTAATTCATTGAATTTGAACTTGACTCAGGCATAATTTTGTAACAGTGCTCTGCACTCTTGACCATGAACACAGTTACCAACACCTGCAATATCTGATAATATTTGATGACAGTCTGCATAAGGAGAATAGCTATTCTCAGTAATAATTATGGATAAGTTAGATATATAATGCTGTTTTTCAATATATACTGTGTCTACTGAATATAGATAGATGAAAATAAACCTGTTACTGCCTATAAAAGTCAGGTATCTTTTACACTGACTGACTGTCAGGGACAACACAATACTTGAAAGGTTGGCTCCTTTGAAGTTTCTGTGAATTGTCTTAGCTGTATTATCCCAAGTTTGTGTCTCTACTTTGAAAATGGCAGCAGCTGGCAATCATTTATCATATTTCATTGTTCTCCAATGATTCAAGCTCAGACAAGTTACCTTATCATCAGTGCAGGCAATTTTTATGTAAAGCACCAGTACTGACTACAAGAGATCTGATGGCAGTTTTAAAACATTTCTGCATTAATAGCCTTCTCATTGCCTTTAAGCATCCTGTCTCTTAGATGCTGTGATGAATGTGACACTGCTATTATATGTCCTAAGCACCCACTTTTAATGGTGACAACATCTATTCTCCAAAATGGTAATTGCCTAATGCTAACTATCTTTGCAATTTATGACCACCTTGGGAAAAATACTCCTTTAAAATTGCACAAGTGTTTAGTTAGAAATATGTAATTAACCAGTTACCTTGTTGGAATTAATTTAGGGTAGAATTATAGAGTTGTTTAGGTTAGAAAAGACCTCTAAGATCATTGGATTGAACCATTAACATGACATGTGGAAACTCATAGAAGGAGAAAGAATGGGGGGGGGGGAACTCAAAGAAGTAGCCCCAGAGCTAAAAAAGCTAAAAACTACAGGCTCTTTTATTCCCAAGAAAGAGAAAGAGCTGATGAAAACAAGTCTCTTGACACAGACCAAACTCATGTGTTCTTTGTAATGCAGTTTTTTGAAGAGGTATAAGATTCAGACCTGATCAGTACAATACTGCACCACCTCAGAATTTAAATAAACAAGAGAATATGGCATATTTGTTAGATTATGTTTAATTGCTGACACTTTTTTAATTGGAGAATAACAGTTTCAGAAAAATTTGTAGGAGGCAGCTATGTTCTGTGAAAAAAAATCAGCTTTCTGTCCTAAAACTGACAGTTCCTTTTCTGCTTGTTTTATCTGAAATTGGAGGGTTTAGATTAAACAATAGATTTTCAATGAAAAATCAGATTTTGCTACAGAAAATTTTGATTTGTTGAAGTCACATCTGGCCTTCTCTAAAATCTTTCACAGTCCCCAGAGAGGCTCCACAGATGATTAAACACCATCTATCTGTGCTTGGCCTTGACTGCCACGCTGCTTGTCTCCCACATTTTTTCCTTTGTTTGTGACTGATTATTAACTAAATTGTTGATACCTTCCAGATAAAAGAATGAAAGCAGCAGAATGGGGCACAAATGTCTTATAGCTCTCAATATAAAAAATACTTTACGGAGACTGTATAGAAAGAGTTTGTAACATTTTGATGGAGCAGAAAGAAGACACATTTTTGTCACGTTTTGTGCACTGTTGAGATATGGAAAGTGAAAGAGTGAAGAGTGAAAACTCCAGATTTCAAACGTAATCAATAACATTTCAGTCTTCTACAACAGATCCCACTGATTTTGCAGAGCTGGAGGTTGAGTACACCTTCCTGTGTCAAACTCCAAATTCCCTGAAAGAATTATGTGCATAAAGGGTGGAAGCAATACTGCCCAACCCATCTGCAACAGGAACAACTCGATGGTACCAAACATCAAAGTTGTAAGATTTGAGAAGCAAATGTTCTGGAAGAGTTGATCTGAGAGGATGTACACTACAATGGAGCTGTCACTCCAAAACTGAGTGTGAATGCTTTGCAGGATTTCTTGGATTTAGTATCACAATGTGACACTACTCACACTCCCTTTCCAAATCTTGAAAACAGTACTATTAAATGCTATTAAACACACACGAAGTCTTAATGGATTACTAAGAATTTTGACTAAGATTGCAGTATGTGGTTCTATGTGGATTTATCATATAAATGAGTTTATATAAGCAAAATTAATTAGATGTTTCATGCATTTTATAAGAAAGGAGAAAACTGCTTTTTCATTGTCAGAAGTAAACAGGGGATAACTAGTTTACAACAGCAGTCTGTCCATATGTAATAGCAACAAAAGACCCCATATCATCCCAGACAGTCATTCTCTATTTCCTTATACTATTTGTGAAGGAAAAGCAATGTGACAGGCAAGGCTGCAAGCAGAGGAATTGCCCACGAGATGTTTTACCAATTGCAATAGAAAAGGCTTTTGAAAGTGAAGCAAAATACAGGAGAGCAGAAACAATTAGATATGCAGCACACTGAATTCAGAAGTGCCAGCAGGTGATGTGCAGTTCCGTGGAGTTTTGGAAAAACACGTTTGTCAGGTTTATTTATTTATTTACTTCACAGAATAAATTCTTCCAAAGCAGAATTGCTTAGCAGTTTCTAAAAGCAACTGAGCTTTTCACTAATACCTTTATGAACATCTAATGAAGAAACTGAAAATGTATTGGATGACAGAGATGAAGGGCACTCGAATTCAAAGACAGTGCTCTCTTTTGAGATTAGAGCCTCTGTGTTCTCTCTGTAACCTGACACCAGGTGTCCAAACCGTTAGCAAGTATATAACATCCATCCTCCTGAAGCCAACAATCTTTCCTGTACACCACCCTCCTGCCACAGCTTCCCCAACAGCCCGTCCCACAGAAGGAATATCAGAGAAGAGCTTCCCAAGTGCAGGATGGGCATTCTTTCCCCCACATGCAAGAAGGAACTAAGTACAGTCCTCTTATCCTTACAGCTTTCAAAACAGTGAAAGGGGAAGGTCATATTTTGTATTTTTCATATAGATGGCTGGTCTCTCAAAGCCATGAGGACAAATATACATAGCAAGCAAACTGGGATACACTGAACCCATGGCCCTTCTCTGCTAGTCTCCTATATATGACTAAAGCATCTTGAGGTTTCTGACAAACTCTATTCTCTGTAGAAAATAATTATACAAATGGTGCAGAAATTATTAGATAGTTTTGATTAGCTGCAAGTGTTAGAGAATTCAAAGTTGTAGTACAAGAAACTGCTCACTTGAATTGAGCAAGAAATTAGCTATTTTGACCGAAGGATGATTGTATTCTTTGCTTAATAACTCCTTGCCAGTGTAAGTGAATGGGTCAGAAAACAGTCTTCTCTACTTCTGCAATTTGCTGCTGTTTCCAAGTGCCCTACAGAGCTGTGACTGCCTTGCTAATGCATCCTGCTTGCTAGTAGGTCTTCCAAGGGCTTTTCTTGCATGGCCTCTTGTGACACTGGTCAGTTCGCATCTGGCAGCTCTGGGTGAGTGTCTGTGCCCTGGCACCTGAAGTACACACTCTGCATCTACCAAATGTGCTCTTCATGCTGATGGAGATAAGCTGCTGGCTGGTGATTCTGATTTCTCATAGCTCCATGTTGGTTATAAGTATATTTATCTGGAAGCAGAATCTCTTCTAGACATTTAGTCTTTAGGGTGTCTGATTTTACACTTTGAGTATCTCCAGCTCTCCAGCCATACATTAGCACCAAGACTGCACTGGAGTTTAAAACTTTCACTCTTGTACTGCTTTCATATTTTGCTACATTTCTATTTTCTGCTGCAAACATCTTTCCTATTTTTAACATGATTTCTCTTGAATTCTTTGTTAGCTAGTATGACTGCCATGGTATGTTGCCTTCCAATGTGACCATTTTTCCTGGCATCTGAGCTTGAAGGATTTTGGTTTGGTATCAGCGATTTTGCTCTCCTTGACCGCCCTTTTTGACTGGCTTTGTGTGTCTTCACAAATTGAACTAATGGTTGATAATGGTTTAGTGTGTATGACTTACCTAGCAACAGAGAAAAGTAGTCAGTCAGCCTCATAAGTTTGGACCTACAATTTCTAGAGTTAAAGTACTCCTGCTCTGGGCAAAAGAAACACAGGGTCTTCTTTAATTTAATGGAAATTTCACATGTAATAGAACTAGCAGTCCATCAGTCTGTCCCCCATTTAGGACTTGGAGATATGCACTCAGGGCAGAGTGAACACAGATTGTGGAGAACTCATAAAGAGACACATCTCTGTTACAGACATGCAGTTAGCTGGACATGCTTTCTTTCTGAGTTTTCGGATTTCTTCATCCCCAGCTGTCTCTTCTGAAGAGGAAATGCCAAAATTGATGAGAAATTGTCAAACCCTGCATAAAACTATGCACTGTACTCACTTGTGGCATTCTCCCATTTGGGTGATTTGTATACTGGTCAGAAAATCCATTTAAACAACAAACCACCATATACATTTGGAGAGAAATAACCCCAGGTTCCTGAGACTTGCAAGCATTCCATGTGCTCGCCCAGTGTACTTACACCTTATCAGCTTGAGGGCTACATAAAGACTAACTCCTTTGTGAACAGGCCTCATGGTTTAGTTTGGTTCCCTGACAGCCATTTTTTTCTGCAATAAGTTAATCTCTTTCCTCCAGCCACAGTCAAGTCTTTTGTTAGTCTCTGTCATGGGCTTTTTCCATTAAAGGACAAAGCAAGATTTGTAGGTTCACAGCCACAGCAAAAATAGCAAAATACATGGTTTTGGTATTACCCTCTCACTGCAAAGAGATGGCTATCACGAGCTATTCTTTTCCTTCAGATGCACACATTTCACTACTAAGCTTATTGCACTCTGCACACAGACCATAATATGGCCAACGTGCCCAGTCTCAAATTCTCACAGGATGACTCCATATCTGTTGAAATACTTTCACAATACACAACGTGTCCTTCTTCAGTTCATGTTTGGACAAGTCCATGAACAGATATAGGGAAAAATCAGACCTTTTTACTTTCCTTTGTCTGCTAAGAGTCCTAGCACTGCCTTGATCTTTACACAAAAGGATGCAGACTGGGTCTGGATCAGGCATTACCAGAGGGAGGCTCCTTGCCTGCTGACCTGCTCGTGCATAAACTGACTTGGGGCACTGCATGTCTTACGTGTTCCTATGGCTTCAGTTTCAATTATTATTTCAATATAGGACTCAACAGAGTTGTACTTTTAAAAAGTCACAGTGAAAAACCAGCCAAATATTATAAAGCAGAAGGAGAGAAAAGAATGAGCTCGAACACTAGAATCATAACTAATAGGATTCTTCACCCATTGTATTTAGGCTAATTATCTTTGAAATGCCTGGGGAATTGAAGAAAGACTTCTCGCTGCATATGACACATGATGTGGTAGGTGCTATAATGCTTTTTCTACAAGCTGCACGTATCTGAGATCTCCCACAGATATTCTACTAATCGTTCCTCAGTCTAGTTAACCTTCATTAGTGCAGTCATGACCCTTCCAGAAAGAAGCAAGAAAATTTTTTAATCTTCATTTTATGAATGAATTTAGTTGTGGAATCTTCTATCAGACAAGAATACCTTCTTGTGAAGAGCTTTGCTGTGCAGTGCTGGCACCATAGAAAAATACTGTGCTGTACTTTTTATTTTATTAGTGATTCTCTGTGAATCAGTATACTAAGCTTTTTATATTGGAAAATTAGTTAAAAAAACTGTGAAAGGTAACAACATTAGCATCTGTTTGTGAATAGCACTACAGAACTTTTTTTAATAACTTGTAAAAGAAAGGTTTAGAACTTCATAGCAAGAACAGTACTTGCTGCTGCACTAATCAAACTTATTCAAAATGCAAATCTAAATTCTTCTATGATTGCCATAAATTACCTCAGATGTATACAGATGTAAATCAGAACAGAATCGGTTTATTGTTTATTATTCCTTCTTGGGTACATTATTTTCAAGCATTTTTCAAGCTCTTCTCTACAAATCTTTGTAGATTCTTGGTATCTGTCAGCTCCTGACTGTAGTGTATCCCTTGGGCATTTAAATACAACAAATGAGATACCAATCTCTAGTAGGTAGAATTCGGTACAACATTTTGTCAAGCTACATACGTACATATAGAAAGCTCTTCTGTATTCCAGATGTTCAAGCATATGGGAAAAGAAGACTTGATAAACTGGAATCTTTCCATGTAATTTTTCTGTGAAAAGCTCTCTATCTGTCTACTTCACTGAGAATTTTCCAGCTTCCTGAATGTGGAATAGATGTGAATCTGCAAACCCAGTGCTCAACATTACGTTTCTGATACTAAGTAGGAACAAGTTGGGAAATGAGCTGTGTGCCATATATTGCATCTTCTCTTCTGCTGATGGGCACACAACACAGGTGGGGAATTCCCACTCAGAGAACAGATCAAAGAGAGAATTGCTTGTGCTCTATTTTTGAAGTAACATGATGTTTTGAAATTTAAAATCTTTATTTGACCCACAAAATTTTTCTGATGTTCTAGAAAATATCAGGTAAAAGGTTATTCATCATAGTATAACTTTTCTGTCTAGTTTCATCAGCACTATTAATTCAGATCTTACCTGATTTTCTGGTACTTATTATTATTCATATTATTATTATTACCAGTATTAATAATAATAGCAACAATTCTACACACAGCAAGTCTCCTGCAAGCATAGCTGTCCATTTTACCAAGATAGCAAAAACTTTTGTCTTTAGAAAATTAGAAAGATTATGTTAGAATTTTGCTTCAGTGCTTCCTAGGGAAATCTGCTCTACAGTTTTTCTCTTGAACATTAGTGTTCTGGACCCTCATATATTCCATGCTACTGTGAGACTTCAGATGTCCATGAGAGTCATGTTATCACAAGTGATACAGACGGCTTTCTTATTTTGATTCTTATTAGAGAAACTTTTTGAGATGGCTTGAGTTCTTCCCTCACTATAATTTCCTCTTCATCACTGTATCCTTTCTTACTCTGCCTTAGAGTGAGATTTTAGCTGAAAATGGTGTTTCGAAATGTAGGCAATGATCTTGCTATTTCTTTTGAACACAGTCATTATCGGGATTCATTTTTAAAAAAAGAACCAACACAAAACTTGCTAAGGCTCATGTCATAACACCACCTTGCTCACAATTAACAGAAAGCCAGGCCATTGATTCAGTTATTACAGCCTTGTCTAGCAGAGAAAGCTGCTCTCTTTGTCTCTCCAAACCAGCCTTTTCTGGACAGGTTCCTTTTTTCTTTTCTGAAATGAAGTCTTTCCTTGTGAATGGTGCCTGACTGACAGCCTTGAAAGCTCCATTTTTCTTTACACAGACAGCAAATTCGCAGTGGAAGCTTGTAGTGTGAGATTTCCCTTGGTGACCCAGGCACGACGCCCACACTGGTTCAGTAGCACTCTCCACTTTGGACCAAGCACTACTGCAGCTTGTGAATCACTATTTCCCTCATGAATCTGACCCCTGAAATGCAACTAGTATAAATTCCATTAATTTTTATGATATGACAACAATATCCCAGGAACTGTGTTGAAACTACCAGTTTATTTCACAGAGAGCTGGAGATGGTTTCTTCTTTGTTATGCTTAAAATCCTTTCAATCTAAGCCTTATCTTTGGCATATTATTTCTATGTGAGTAATCCCCCTGGAACCTGAGAAACACCATTTAACATCTCTTTGATCTAGGCAACCAGAAAACACATTCCTACTCTATTTTGAGGATTATTACACTGTATTATATCTCAAATCAGGGCATTTAAGCACCCACAGCAATTCTGGGCTCATATGGATCCATTTTCTTGTCTCTCCTCAATGCCTGTTGTAGAGCTAGAAGTTCCTTTCAGACCCCAGAAGAACTGAGTTCATCTAACCAAGTGTCACATCCCCTTTAAAACTCGTGGTTTCCAGGTGCTTCTGTGTGCACAAGAGGCCACAGGTTTAATTTATCTCTTTGGCAAACTGCACAACCAGTCCTTTCCAAAGAGTGAAAGCACCTATGAGATTCAGTAAAAATAAATGAAAATCAGACATCCAAACCTGACCTCAGTAGTGAGCCAAGGCACAAAAGCTTTGGCAGAAAAAAAGAGCTGAAAACAAGAGGAACTCCACTAAAACTTTTCATCACCAGGTCACAGCAAGAGGTATTATGAACTTTTATTCTATACTTTTAGCAATGAACTAAATACATGACTGTTTCCTACCTGCTCCTGCAGCCTCCCTGAAGAAGGGAATGTCCAGTATCCATGAGCCCCTGGCCAGCTCCTGTGGTACCTGTGGCCTGGACTGCAGCATCTGCCTGTAGACAGTGAAAAATTGTCTGCTAAAGAGGATTTACATAGTTTATGAAATCCTAAATAAAAATCTATAGAACAGAAGGAGATCTATTATTAAACATAATGAACGGCATTATCTCATAAACTACACAAGGAGGAATTTAAATCTCATTTTTCTGTATCCAGCTCTTCATTACCATTTTGGGAAGAGTTAGAAGCTGCAGCTCTCCTTCTGCCTGTTGTCTTTTAATCCTCTCATTCCCAAGCCACTCGCTATAGCATAAAAATGCCATAAACCTAATGCTGTGAAGTTTTATGTCCTTGCAGTAACTAATCCTAAAAGCAGGAGGCACACTTGTTGCTCATACATCCCTCTTCTTGAGCTGATACCCAAGCCTGTTCCCCTATTCCTCAATGCGTGCCAGCTCTCTTCATTTTCCTACTGTGAACCCCAACACAAGGTAGGGCAGATGGTTGCAATTTTCAAATCCTTTTAAAAGCAAACGTTTACTGCAGCCACAGATGCAGCAAAAGCAATGTTAAAACTATCAATTTAATTTATTCTTTCAGTTTTGGGTTAAGATGAGGTTTTATGAACTGAGTAGCCCAAATTAGGCTACTGAGACATTTCATACAGCATGGAGACTTTAAGGTGCTATATGTATCCAGGTTTTTTGAACCCCTTGGGTTGAGAACAATTACTGCAGAATACTATTAATTTTATAGTGTGCTTTTTGCTGAACTATAAGTGTCATAAAAAAGAACTTGAGATGAAGAGCTTGCTTTATTTTGGGATGCACAATGCAAGGCAAAGCAGCTCCCTTGGGATGCCAGTATAATTGGGGTGTACTTACTCTAAAAGCAGCTGATTATAACCAATCCACATAAAGGCCTGTAAATGTATTTCTTCAAATTTACTTACTAGCTCTTCCTCCTCCTGCTGTAACCACCTTCAGCATCCTCATCCTTGCAAACAGAATATGGAGACCAGAAGAAGTTGTCTCATGAGACACTTCCCAGAACATTGAGCTCTGTGCAGAACTTTGCACTAACTAAGCAAGCCACTGAAGTCACTGTAGGAGGACTGCACTTTCTGTATAGCCAAACATTGCATGAAGAGGTAACAAACCTAAATCAGGTAACTTCTCCATCAAAAGAGGCCCAAAGGACAACAGCAAGGAGTAGTACATAGATGGGGTTAGAGGAATATGCAGGCATCAAAATCCTGTTATTTAGCAGGAATCAAGACAAAATCCAGGCTGTGAGGCACAGTGGTCAGAAAGTAGGAAGTAGTACTAGATCCTTCAGAAGGTACCTGGAAAACAACTCCCTTAAAGTTATCCTAAAGGACTATTACCCTGGATGTGAAGTACCAACTTTTAAAGAAACACTAACTTTTAAAGGAAACATAGACACCTTGTGAGAAATGCTGACACAATCTACCACGGTCCTTTCCCCAGCACTGTTTGCAGTCTGACCACACGATATTGTGCCTCCCTAAAGCGATCCTGCATTGTCAGCTGGGTACTATCTGTCCCAAGTGACTGTGAAGTGTTGCTGTCTGGCATCACTTTCATTTCAAAATGAGTTGCATTTTAGTACCAACAAAACAAAGAGCATCGCCTCTGCTTACTTCTCTTCCTCCAAAGCCTACAGAAAAGGTCTGATTATCATTATCTTTGAATGGACATTTTTGCCCAATTTTCCTAAATGTAAATTTCCGCAATACTAAAAAAAAAGAGATAATTCATAATGCATAAAGAATATTGCAATGGTCACTCCTGAGCATATTTTAATAAGCCAATTTAGTCACCAGGCAATCTTTACGGTTATATTTCAGAGGCAATTACTAATTTACTGACCTTTTCTGTTATTAGAAAATATTCAGATTGCTCATGATTTCCATTAATTTTTCAATTAGCTTTACTCAAAAGTATCTTCCATAACTTACAAAGAGCACCTTACATCTTGATGAAAAATTTTCTGGAGACTATTTAAGATTTCACATTCAAAACAGGAGCTGGGTGGAGTATCTCTGAATGAATTAATTGCTACTCTGAATGAATTAATTTAAATCAGGTATATGGGTTAAAGAAGTAATTGGATGGTTTCTGTTAGAGAGAAATGAAAATAAGCAAAACTAAGGGAACAACAGATACCATTAAAGTATTTCCTTTCTGAGTTGCTGAAACCTCATCCTTATTCCTAAGAGGAAAACAAGATACTGCAAAGTTTATTGGCTTTCTGAAGAGTTTAAAGTTATTTCATCTTATGACAGTTGTAAAACATAACTCCAAAAGGAGTAAAAAGGTAAATATAGAGTTTGGATTTAAATCCTTCTCTGTTTTCTTTGCCTTTAAGGTTTGACTCTAGAGCAACTGGCTTGGCATCTCCATCTCCCTTGCTTATCTCCTAAAACATTTCTAGTTCAAACATATGAGCCAGAGTCATTTTGGGAGCTGAACTCAGAATTATTTGGTGGAATTAAGCACAAGCATATGTTAAAACAGCAACATAAAACTCAGAAAATATTTGATGTTATTTAGCAAGCTCTCTGTTCCAAATGGAACATAGCAAAAATCTAAGCTGATATCTTCAGAATATTAGAAAAGTTATGAATGCTTGAGCTCCCAATATATGTTGTTGTTCATTTTTTAACTTGCACTCTACACACATCCATGCCCCAAGCAAGTAAAGAACGACGCAGTCAGAATTAGAACAAAAATTACCAAACATCTGTTGATCATAAAAACTAAACAAAAAAATCTCTCCAATTAACTTCATAATATTGTAACTCAGCTTTCCCCTCCTTTTGAAATTTCCTTTCATTCATAAATACCCATCCTTTTTTTAAAAAAGAAAAATAAGCAGGTAGACAGCCCAGGTAGAGGCAGCATAGCGTACAGTTCTATACCTTTACCTCTGTGCTCTTTGCCACACGTTTGATCACTATCATTTTATACTGCCTGATAGAAATCCTATACTAATTAATTAGTTAGAAAAAAAAATCCCTCTCTTCTTTTCTCCCTGTATTTTTTAAGATCCTAATGAAAGTCTAACAGAATGGAGAACAAGGTACTAAAATTGCATGTTCATATCTTTTCTGTAACAGACATCCCATTCTTCTCTTGCATCCCACTACTAACAGTTCATCTGAGCATAAAGGAATGGCATACATTTCTCTGTTTGTCAAAGGAGCTCCATTTACATTTCCATGGTGACATACACAGCTCTGTTCTTTGTTACTCAGGAGTAAAATGTGCAGGATCTCTGCCACATACTAGAAATGCCAGTACATGCAATTTTAATTGCAAAAGGTCCTTCTCTCCTTTAATTCTATTATTTCTGTCTTGCTCACTTGCCAACTGCCTTGGCATTACTGACTGTTTCACAACACCCAACTTCTAACTGAGAGGGCAGGAAGCACAGTCTTTTCCTAAGCTTTTGGTACAGGTCCAAATCCTGCCATTCTCGCTTTTTACTAAATTCTTGTTCTCACACAATTCCCATTAACTGATGTGAGAATTTTGACTGCACGAACACGGAGTCGGGTTGTTCAGATCCAGCCCAGCAGCTGTAAAGTGTAGAGCTCCAGTTCCCATCAATAGGTCTGTGCAAGTGAGCAGGAACCACTGCACCTGAGCACAGCCTGCAGAATCAGGCTGCAACAGTTCAATCAGTGCCTTCCTCCGGAAAGAAAATTTTCCATCCTTTGACCTGACATGTTCGATTATGCAGGCCTGTGGAGTGGAAATAGCAGAGACATTGCAAATACACAATCTATTTCTGCTTCTCAGTAATAAATCATCACATTTCTCCATTGAGGCAGTAAGATCTATGGACAATAAAATATTGTTGGCTTGACTTTTCATGGCTCACTCAAGTTACAGACTACAGAAAAATTCTTGGGCCAGATTCTCACCTGGCAGAGCCAGCACAGAACCAAAAAAGAATCCAGACCATTCTTTTTCAAGTTCCATCACAATAATTCTTTTCAGTATAACTTTTCTTTTTCCTTGCAAGGCAAATGCAATAGTCCCCTTCCCTATTAAGACCCCATCGCTTTTCTGCAGTTTCAGAGGAAGTGAAACCTGGCTTCTGTTCCCAGTCTCAAAAATCAATCACATGCATGTTTTAAAGCAAGTTTTGAACAAATGCTCCAGGGCAAAAGCACAAAGAATGTAAAATACCATAAAATAAATACTTAAAAAGTTAAATAAGACAAATGGATTTTGCATTTTGACCTAAAAATAGAAAACGATTTGAAGTTGTAAAACATAATAGAATCACATTTCATTCCTGTGGAGACCAGTGAATAAATGGATAGGGTCCATTAGGTACTGTCCATACATGTGGACAAGCTAAAAGCCTTTTAGAAGCTGAAAAATGTCTCTTGATTAAGTGTTCAAAAGACAGAACCAAGAGATGCAAACCCTTGTAAGCTGGGATCAAACTTTAAAGTCAAACCTGTCATTACAGCAGGTCAATTAGGTTCTTTTCAAACCAGGCTAATACAATGGAAAAAAATTTTCATCCGTGAAGCTATTTTCAGGACCTGATAAGGCTCTGCTCAAAGGTAACATCAAAGGCTGGATGTTGGAATATTCACAAATAAAAGAAACTCAGACACAATCAAATCAAGATTAAAGTTTCAGCAACTACTTTGAAAAAAAAAATGTCGTCTGCTTTACAGAAACTGAAATACAGCAATGTTTAAAAAAAAAAAAGACAGAATTGCCACAGCCACTGCACAACTCTCTTCCTCTCCCCACTGTTTCTGAAGAATGAGTTCTTGTCCCAGTCTCTTCTGGGGGGGGGTTCTGTTTTCCCTTTCCAGCTGTTCAGATTTTTTTTTTCCAAATTATGTTAATCCCATGGTCTCCTGGTGATGTTACTGGCAGTGTCTATATTAGCCAGTAAAAATAGTTCAATAGAATCCCAGGTAATGCAGATATAACTTAGATTACAAACTTACACGTACTATCAAATTTTAAGGAAAATGTACTCTAATCCTTCTCTCTAGCAAAGAGGCAAAAAACATCAACAGGATAGTCTTGAGGTTATCCTTTACTGCTTTGCAAGTAATTGTAAAGATGCAGTTATTTTGAACCGTTCATTTTCTTGCTCCTTTCTTTTTCTGACAAGGAAAGCAAAAGCAAAACTTTTAGCAGATTCACTATTCACAGACATATTTTTAAAATGAGAGTGCTTTTTTTTAGTGCAGGTGACCTTACAGGACCCTTTTCTCTCTTTTTTTTACAATTTCTATTTGGTATAGTATTATTTAAATTTATTTCCAGTGCATTCTGCTACTGCTGGATTAGGAAACTGTCCATTTCTTTTCAGAGATCAAGAGTAACCCATCTAGGAACTATGCCTCTTAACTCCTTTGATTTATTTCATGTATATCACAGTAGCTTTCAATGCACAGGCATTTGCTAAAAGGGGAAAGGGGACACTCCCCTATGATGCTGTGGGTGAGTCAGCAGGGGGTGACAGGCTGTGAATCACACAGATTCACCCAGAGACTGTCTCTTGCTGTTCCTGGATGTTGTGACTGCAGGAGCCAGAATAGTGGCTCTTGCCATGGAAGTTTCCACAGTGCCCACCCCTTGACACTGCAATGGGAGAAAACCTGTTCAAATCTCCCACTCCTCCTGCCTTTTGCTCGTGCTGTAATTCAGCTGTGCATTGGCTCTTGCACCTGTCTTGTATTCCCCCACCTGCCTGTTCAGCCCCTGACTCCCAGTTGCTGCTTTTGCCTCTGGCTTAGTCCTGTGATTCCTGTGTCCTACCTTATATCCATCCTTAGAGCTGCTAAATCTCTACAGAAAGTGAGCTGGTCCCAAAGCAGGCCCTCTCATACAAATCACAAGCTGTGCTGAACAGCTTTACTCTTTCTGTGATATTTCTGCCACAATTTTAAGTGTCATTCAAAATATACTAAGTTCCTCACCACAGAATTTCAACTGTACAATTTCTGCAAAAGATCTGTCACTATTATGAAATTTCCTTTCTTCCTGAATCTGAAAAAGGCAAAAAAATGTCAATCTTCTCATGAATGAAATAATTCTACAAGAATGTTTTAAGAGATAAGTCAAATAATATTGTAGAAACTGTTCATCTCAATAATGCTTTTCAATCCATTATTGTTTTAATTGATTATGCTCTATTACACAAACTAAAACTGAAATGGCTTACATTGTTTTTAAAGCTCAATTTTGCTATTACCATTGCAATTATTGATAAAGCAAATAGATTTCTCTGAAATGCTTCAGTAAACTTAAATCCAGTAAACCTTTCCAGTGGAAAAATGCTGCATCACATTATTTCTTCTTTTTTTTTTCACCAGTTTTAATTTTGATCAGGTTTAGTACTGTGTTATAATCGAGAGCCGTGTGATGGATGTTCTCAATAATATCCAATACCTGTGGCTACAACAGGCCATACTGACAGTCAGGAATAATCAGCATTTAAAAATGCCTGGGTGTAGGAGAGAAATGCATTCACCTTCTGAAGCACTGACACGATGGATGATTCCCCTTATACCCTCTTATTGCAGGGATCGTCAAGTGATGCTTAAATAGGAGTCATGCAAAGCCACCTTTATATTGGATATTGCAGATATAAGCTCCCTATATGGACATGAATAGACTAAATATTGCAGTGCCTTAGATTTTATGACTTGGCAAGAAGCTAAGCAGAGTGGAAAGCTGTAAAAATAAAAACTTTCAGCTCCACTAAGCTGAAAACTGATATCTAAGATATCAGAAATATAGCTGCTGGTTCACATAACTAAAAACTCATCCTCCCAAAGGGTTCTTCCACCTCTCCCCACACCAACTTGACTAAAGCTGATATGATGCCAAGGGAAGTAATTGTTAAGCATGTGTGTTATCAGTTCGCTGAAGTGACTCAGCTCTACATCTTTTAATCAAACCTCGATTTTTTCAGTCTTTAATTTCTTCCAGAAAAGATTCTGAACAGCAAGTCACAGCCTCAGGCCTACTGAAGGTAGGACAGATATAATGATTGTAAGGAAAGCCCTTCTGGAGGGATTTATCAAGGGTAGCAATTATTCTCATCGTGCAAGGCAGCCCATCCTCAGCAGATTGCTGTGGTAGAGGGGTTTCTAAATATTCAGTCACTGTTGTGGCTGAAGGTTAAATCTGGTCAAGGATATTTGCTAGGTTATATTTTCACTAGGACAAGTTCTGAAGTTAGGTGTGCAATGTGTGTCCTGGAAAAAACAGCAGGAAAGACCTAAATAGTAAATAACTGAGAGTCTGAGTCACTCAGATGAGACCCAGACTATGCCTCTGCTCTGGATTATGTAAACAGGGATAATCTTCCAGGTAAGTACCCTAATCAGCCACATGGGACAGCTGCCAACCTTTTACTTTATAAATATTTATTAGTTCAGAGAAAGAAGGACGAACACAATAGCGTGGTGGTTACAGCAGAAGTGAGTCTGGGAATCAAACAAAACTCCACCCATAACCTGGTCTTAGACATTATTTTTTTCCTCCAGTTGGAACTAAATGTGAATTGTGATGTTTAAACAGAATCACCACAGTCAAAGGTCAAACGGAACTGGAGCAAAACTGGAACATGCGTAGGTTTGATTTGTCTTTGTTGAGTCCCCTTTGTATTGCAACGCAGAGACAGAGAAAATCTGCTAAAGACAAAGCCAGGATAGTTGGATTCCCCATCTGCAATTAGATATATAGTGGGAATAACAGAGGCCAGCAGATGTAGGGCCTGAGAGGCCCCCATTACCAGCTAACAGGGTATTTCTGTTACTATAAATTAGGTCTGAAGCATCCTCACTTGGGATGTGAGGAGTCATAACACTGGATTATGCTCTCCTTTGCTATTCTATCTGCTACGCCAAGTGGATTTTAATAAATCTAAATAACTAGCCTAACAAGGTTTGAAAGTGTTCCATGTGAAAACTTCATTTAAAAAAGGAGAAAGAAAAGAAATTAGCACTTGGATTACTGAGTAATGCAAGTTCCATATAATCTAAAAAGTTTTAAATAAAGGGACAGAAAAAATATTTCAAGGCCATTTTTTGGTATCAGAAAACCAGAAAATGTGATGCCACCTACAGAAAACCTGTAACAGCAGTTATCATAACAGTTTATTGTACACAGCAATTTTAAATGAGACTATGACATTATTTAAGCCACAATGGGAAAAGAGCATCTAACATCAATGTGCCCACAGCAGTAGAAGTAACAAAAAGCAGAGTCAGAAGATCATTATTGACACAAAAAGTGGGTACTTTTCAAGAAGGATTCTATACCTTTTTGATTCTGTTTTTTTTAATGAACATTTAAGATAGGCTAACTCCAGTGGTATTATGAATATGTTCTTCCAATTGAAAAGTCAGTATTTAACATCCATTGTGTCCTGCTTCTTAGGACTGTCCATTCAGACAGTAGTGTTTTAAATCAAATTATCTCCAGAATTATGTGGAAGAAACACTGAATATGTGTCACAAATAAACCCACATATTTTACAACACCACAGTTATAACAACACTCCTATCTGCAGACTTAAGATCAGTATATTGTCTCACTGGGTCTATCTTAAAAAGGTGGCAGAAGATTCCTTTGGAATAACATAGAAAAGCCTTTTTTTCCCCCCACCTCTCAAACATTTTGAAGACTATAATTTGATAGTTCCAGACTACTTAATGTTTTGTCAGTATGATGGGGTTTGCATTTTTTAATTGATAATAATTTAGCAAGTGTTTAATCTCCCATTGTCCCTTCTCATCTTATGGACAACAGTGGCTTCATATTTTTATTTTGTAAATTTAACCTCCTAATTGAAATTAACTACGATTGGAGTCATGACTATTTAGACTAATAATACCATAGAGTCCAATTCTGCTGTTGCCCATGTGCAGCTTTTACACTGTATTTAGACCAACAGAACGAAACATTTTATTGCTGAGACAATGAAAGCATGGTAATTGAGATTTCTAACACCATACTGAGGAGGAAAATGTTCTTATTTCTGTTTACACATGAGCAAACAGGCATGGACAGACAAAGACATTCACTGAGTTGGTCTCAGTTCTGTTACTGCAGTTTAAAAATCAGGAAATTTATCCTGAAGTTCTTTCAGGCAGTACAGTCAGTTTGGACTGATTTTTATGTGACAATCCTGCACCTCACATTTTGCTGCTGGATATGTTGTATTAAAGCACAGACCTATCTGATCACCATATACCCATGCCAAAAGTTTTTGTGATTTTTTTTTTTTAATAAATAAAATTGTATGTTAAAAATCAATGGAAGATCCTCTTTCCTCTGTATTTAAATGTTCTTTTTAATGGAAACATGAAAACTCTGACCTCACTAAACAGAGGAGGAAAGAGACAAGGCAGTGGTAAGGTACACAACTGAAGTTTTAATCAATGCTTTTGAGGATAACAGCACAATACTGTGTGTCTAAAATAGGAGTTAGAAATATATCCTTGTGTGGTGGGTTGACCTTGGCTGGATGCCAGGTGCTCACCAAGCCACTCTATCACTCCACTCCTCAGCAGGACTGGGGGGAGAAAATAATATGGAAAAAACCCCTTGTGGGTCAAGATAAAGGCAGTTTAATAAAACAAAAGCAAAGGTCATGTGTGGAAGCAAATGAAAACATAAGATTTATTCTTTGCTTCCCATTAGCAGGCAATGTCCAGCCACTTCCTGGGAAGCAGGGCTTCAGTATGCACTAAGCCGAGTGATCGTGAGCAGACTACACAAATTCAAGGGTTTAAAAGAATATGAAGCCACCTATCTATAAATATCTCTCTGTTAATTATGCAAAACATCAACTACTTTTCAAGATCTGGAAAGTGTATCTGGGTATTTCCTGCATGCCAGTGACACCACCAATGAAATGTATGAATAATGATACTTTTGTGTTTTGACCACAAATGGCATTCAGCAGTTGCAATAATAATTTCTCAGAAAAATGGCATTAGCTAAATAGTAACAGAAGACAGAACCCCAAAATTTCATAAACCAGTCCAAACTCCAAGTGAAGAGGAAAAGACCACAGATAGGTGAATCATGAAAAAAGAAGTTTGGTAAATTTGAAAACAGAGACATCAGGTAGAGCGATTTTTTTTGGCTGCACACTACCAGCTGAGAAGCTTGAACTCTATGACTTGGTGCAAAATCAGAAAATCCATATAATTTTACTCAGGTTGCACCAGATTTACATCACTGAACCCTCATGAATTCAAGGCAATCATCCTCAAACAAGGTAACGTGGCACACGAGGCCTTCCCATGTGTTTAAGTTCTGCCCAAACAATTTCTGCTTTATAGAAACACAATATTTGTATTGCAAGAGCGGGAGCCGATTTCATCAACCAAGGAGCAGTCGCTACCTCTCATCAGCTGAAGTACGTAGTTCATATATACCAGTCATTCATATTGCAGGTGTGAGATGGGATTCCATCGGCCTGGGAGACAATCCTTACCTTATATCAGCTGATAGAAATGGCTGGCTCTGTACTGCCTTCAATAAATGTGTTGGTGCCCATGACATTGCCAGACAATGGTTGCATTCTGGTTACTCTCCACTGCAGCTGTACTTCCTAAACCCTGGAGAAAGCCAGATAACCTTTAAAGCAGTACTTATCTGCACCAGACCTCCAGTCCCAAGCTGAACTCAGTTATGACACAGGGATAAATTAAACTCACTAGCTTCAGAGAATTACTTCTAGGCTTTTCCAATGAGCAATCAGATGTGGGAACTAAGACTCAGAGATAAAATCAAATATACGAAGTTACTGCAAAAGCTATTTCACTACCACCTTCTCAACTGCCAGTAAAATAAAAGGAATGGTATAGATTGGATTAAGAATCACTATGTTTGGTCAGACTAGCCAAGCTTTCTTAATTCTAAAAGTAATTGCAGGTATATTCTAGCAAGCTAGCAGATGACCTCGAGTGAAAAGAAATATCCAGCAGAAGATTGATTAGACTTAGGAATGGATACAATGTACTTAAAACAAGGCAAACCACCAGAAGAGAGTGGTCTCACCTTTTTTATCTGCACGCAAAGAAGTGAATCTTAATTTTGTGGGGGCGAAAAAAAAAGCAATAAATATCAATAATATGCACATGACCACTGTGTGCTTGACAGTATATTGAACAAAATGAATGAAGGGAAAGGAATGGCGAGCAGTAATTCCATACTGCTGAGGGAAGGAGGAGACACAGAGGAGACGAGCAGAGGGGAGAGAGAAGGACCTGGCTCTGAGACCTGTTTTCACACAGGGTCATTGATTTAAAAGCACCTCTGAGCCCTAGGCAGCTGGTAAATACCACAGGACAAGCAAGGAAAGGAAGAGAAATCTTCAGTTTCACAATGAGGAAGCAAAGGAAAAAAAGAGAACTATATTACTGCGATGAAGATTAAGTAACATACCCAATTCTAATGTATGGCCCATTTTGCAAGTAGGAAATTAACATAATGTGATAAACTGTGGAGTTCCAACAAATCATCAAACTTTCATAAGTGTGGATGTTTCAAAGCATCAGCATAAATTTCCAAATCACCCATAATGAAAAGTCTTAATGAGTGAAGAATCAAATCAGGAGTCAGCTTAGGCCATTCGGTAACAAATCAGAATGAATAGTTGGTTGTGACAGAAAACCCAAATGGCACGAGTTGAAAAGCATGCTGAAGGAATAACAGTTTAAAATCAAAAGGGTGAAAAAAGCAGTAGCCAAAGCAGTTCAGACAAACAGAGGAGGACCGTTAAATTTGAGTAGACAGATCTCCACAGAGAGCATATATCACGAGGAGTGTCTTTTTTAGCTGGAACATACAGTGCTAATTTCTTTGTACTTGGAACGAGGATAGAAAATTCAATTAAACTGGCTGAAAACTGGATGTGTCTTTAGTAGTGCTTCCAGGATGTTACTGTTGTTTCATGTACATGGGTTGACAACATTGCAGGTGTCAGACGCTATGGGAGTGCTCAAAAGAAATCACTTTTTGGTTTAAGTAATTGTAAAAACAATCCTGGAGATTAAGTTATCCTCTTTATCATTGGGATTTGAGAAAAATACAGTCTGTCCTGGACCCATGGCCACTTTCAACAGCAGTGGGCTCTCTGTGGCAGGAAGTTTGGCTGGGACTGGTGCCCTGGAGCACCCACAACCTGCACCAAGAGTGATGGTGGACCCCAAAATAAGTTGGTTAATCACAAATATTTCTGAGATGGATGAAACATTGCACTGATCTGATATTTTTCACACTCCACTGAAAATGTCCTCCAGAGTCATAAAGGACCAAATCTGCCACCTTCTTCCATGAAGGAATATCAATCTACTGTGCTCTATCCAGATTATGGGATGAATTCCCTTTCAAGAGATATAATACATATTTTCACATTGAGGGAGATACATTTGCCTCAGGTGCTGCACTAAGATAATGCAGATTCATAAAACTGTTTCAAAAGTGAATGTATTTTGAAAATAAAAGGTAAATATTTTGGTTTAGGATTTTTCCAAAACATTATATACCTTTAATTTTGATACATTTAGAGTTTAAGAAGGAGCCCTTGAAAAGCTAAAGTGAGGTTTTCTCTTTGACCATCATCAAAATTAAAGCCAGCAGCAGCAACTTCAGCTGCATCATTTTACTGGATAATTTTACTCATATAAGTAGTTACAGTTGGCTGATTCAGGTTCATACTAAGGAGAAATCTGTTCATAGTTGACTGTGGTGGGCCTGCAGGTGTTTTAACCAGGGCTCTCAGTGGCTTAAGAGTTTTTGATTAATAATACTCCCAGATTTGGGTAAGTCAATGGATAACTTTGCTTCTGTCTGGAACTGCTAATAAAAGTAGTACAGATCAATCTGTGATGCAATCTGATAGACTATCAGCCATGATGTGTTGTTTTACATTTCTTTACTTTTAACTAGTCCTTCTGTATTACAAATATTGCTGCCGTAACTGCATCTCCTGGAGAAGAAGTAGACCTATGACTATCTTTATCAGAGACACTCGTGTTGTTATCAGTCATTTATATGGGAATAGTCTGTGGTTGGCTAGTAATATTTTCATCTGTTCGTAGAAACATATAAAGAAAAGAATCATCTAAGTTAGTCCTAAAAATGTCTACCCCCTTTCCTAAATATTGCTTCCATTTTTAGCTTGATCTCCTATGGAAAAATAGATTATTCTAAAACAATTGAAGTCTACAGAAAAAAAGAGTACTCTATGGATAAGAGAAAGACTATAGGTCCTTTCAGAGGCAGCATTTCAAAAGCCATTTTGAAATTATATTTTGTGTAGTATGTGTTGGTCTTTGGTAACAAAGCCTTGGTACAGTGATAAAAGGTTCCCTAAGAGTACTTTAATTGAAACTTTTTATCTGAACGTTGCCTGAACCTCTGCTAAATGCTACTTTCTTGCTTCAATTCAAATTTTCTTAATCTTCATTTTCACGTTGAATATTGGTACACTGTCTGCCTCATTATGCTAAAGAAAGATGAAGTGAGCTATTAACATTCTGAACAGCCTACGAGATGTTATGATATAGAATGTCATTCATTTTTATGAGTTGGCTGTCAGTGTGTGCTGCAATAAAGTTATAATTTCTCACTGACAATATGTGATGTCTGGAGTCGCTGCACAACCCTTATTAAAATTTCAATAATTGTAAATCAAAGGAAAGCAAATACGGCTTTTATGAAATGGTCGCTTCTGAAAGTCAAGGAGTACAAAGTGGTGGAATACAAAACCAGAACATTATTCCTGTGCTGTTCCAAGTCATCATCATCATCCTACAGTGTTCCTCCTCTTGCACAAGGCAGGGTGTGTTGGGTAACACACACAGCAAAGCTCTCAGAAGCAGTGCACTCACCCTGCTGTGTTATGGTCATGGTGAAGTGCTGCTTGTTTGTTGCTCTTTACTGACTCCACCTTTATCTGGCTCTGAGTGTCACCAGAAATGGAAATATTTATTGCAACAGTTTATTATTAAAGCTCTTCATCAGTGAAGTGAGGTGTCTTTGGAAGCAGTCACATTGCTCAAAAGTGAGAAAAGTTAGAAGAGATTTCAGACAGCTTATATGCATACACTGGTGGGCAAAGGTTTCACAGCCCATTTTCTCATGACTTCAAACAGTTGTGGAAAATATCAGGGATAGATTTACAGCAGGGTCTTTAAAATGTTTAGAGTGTCTTGGACAGCACACAGGGAAATGAATGCTAAACTCAAAGTAAATATCTTCTATATACATAGAGCCATCTTTAGAGTCTACATCTTTATTTCTACTGCTGTTAGTACTGCTTCAAATCAGAAATGTAAAGGGTCTCTGGCACTGTCCAAAACATGGTTATCTTTCTTTTTGAGCTTGACATAAGCTAGCTAATTAGAATTTAAAGTTGTAAAACATGCCCTCAAAATAATAGCTTTTTGGAGCTATTAGACACAAACTGAAGTATCCCAGTCATTAAATTGACTGCACAAGGTCTCCTTGTTGGGCATTTGGAACTACTCTAGCACTTTTTCTCCCTGTTATTTTCAGTTCCATTTAAAGCCATTATTACTTGCAAATTACCACATGACAAGCTGAATAAATGCACTCATAGAATGTATGTAATCACTGTACATGTGATAAATAATTATATTGATATGTTTTTGAATTTTCTTCAGCAAGTATCAAGAAACATTCAGACTAGTGGGGCTCCACATAGTTAAGACACAAAGGTTGTGTGCCCTCTACTCTGTCGCTATATCAGGAATATTTGCACTATGCAGAGGTATGTCAACAGGCAAAAATACGCTCAGATTCTCCAATGTGTGACATCACTCCACTTCTATTACTTAGGCTATTCAAGAGTTAAGTCAAACATATTTACTCCGTGATTGCATCTGGCATGTTTTGGAAATGTTAGCTAATAGCTTTATTTCTATCTATACTCCTCTTCTAAATTGACTGCCTCCACTAAAATTTATAGCATGACAGCAACACTCACACGTCACATACGATAAATATCCTTCAGAGTCAGATTTCCAGTATAGTAACATCTCAGAGGAACCTCTTCAAGACAGACCAGTCAGTCAGCAAGTGTTTATGCACAAACAAATGCAAAGCTCTGGTTAAATGCAAAACTCAGTCTCTGTTTTTGCACGGAAGTACTTGTGCACAGCTCAAGCAATGGTATTTGGAAAGGTGTCCCTTCATGTCAGTAGCACATGAACACACCAAATCATGCATGCCCACTCTCTTAAACTTGATTTATCATCACAAGTGTCTTCCCTTTGCTAGCAATGTTTTATAGCTAGTAGCCTAAGTCAAAAACCAGCTGTACATGTCTATCAGAAAGCTCCCTGCTGGAAAAAAATGACTGACCAACTGAGCCACAGGAAATAATCTCTACAATTGTTTACTTAATGTTATATCTCCTCATACACACAGACTATCACAGAGTGATATTCTGGCCTGCATACCAAGACAAAGTGAGAAAGAGAGATACAGACCATTGTAGTGAGACAAGACTTTCACCTAGGGATAATGTACACAACTCAGGATTGCTCAGTACCAGTGAAAAATATTCTATTTGAAGATGTCAGCTGAACTGGTCTAAAGAAGAATAAGACAACTCCAGCCTATGGAAACATAGGCTGATATGTTTCAGTTGATACATAATTGTTTGGAGATGTCTTTGGAAGGAAAAGTTTCAGTAGCAGTCAAAAGATCAAACACCTCTTGCCACCTAAAACAGCTGGGAAGCCAAACAGATGGTCTGATGTTCTTTGATATATTTGGTATATCATCACTTGAAGCAAAATGCCTGAAAGCCCACTCTAATTACCAGTGAACCAGTGACTGAACAGACAACCTCTAATGCAGAACGATGTACTGGTGATTGTACTGACTGATATTTTGGTATCTAGTTACACAGAGCTTGCATAAGTTGTCCAAAACATCTGATACAGAATAGCAAATAGGCTTATGATTTCTGTTTATGCTGCTTCTTCAAGAAGGGTTCCAGACAAGATTGTAGATACCTTATTGCTTTTATAGTGCTGTTTGTGAAAGCACTTTTCAAATAGATTTACTTATTTACTGTGAAAAGATGTTAGAAATAACAAATTTGTGAAACTATTAAATTATCTGAAAAATTTTTCCTGTTTATTAGGATGTAAGTATCTTATGGTCTGATACTTTGTGAAAAGCCAAGGTTAGAAACATGTGCTTCTATCTGGAGCATACTTCAAAATGTAGAACTGGAAATCCTAATCCCAGCTGTGTTATGGAATATAGAACTGTGTCAAACCCAGGTGTTAGTCACGATATTCAATTTAGGACCTGTCACAGTTCTGGGAAGGGGAAAGATGTGTCTGCCTTAGATGTGTGACATGCATAATTTGGTGAGGAAATTACCCATTTTCATATTATGGTAGTTACTGTTCCATGATTATGTCATTTGTATGAAATCTGAAATACTAGCCATGGAAGCAGCTAAGTCAGAGGGCTTAAGGGGAAAGATTTGGTTTCACATCTCTGTAAGTTATGTCATGGCTACTTGAATTAAGGCAATTATAGCCAGGAAACCTATACACACACACACACACACACACACACACACATATATATTAAGTTATTAATTTAACCAGAAGACTTCCTCTCTGCCTTCAAAATCAATCACAAACTTAGAGTAGATTTCTTTTGGTGTAGGATGGCTTGTTTAACAGCAAAGTTACTTGAGCATAATGCAGATATTATACACTCACTTTGGTAAAAGCTGTCAATTTGTACAAGGGCACTAAGTTGCACACACCTAAACAGAGAGGAAGCTTTTGCTTTGTAATTCTGCAGTTCTCTTAGTCCTTCCCCTGTGCCTCTCTGCTACCTGCACAAGCCATCTGCCAGCCAAAGGTTAGACAGAGCTGAGTGAACACCTCAGCAAACACTACAGTACTGGCAAGTGACACCCAGGAACTGAGTAATTTTTCCTTCTTTCTAAACCTCTTTTATAATAATTTATTGGATCGTCAATCTGTGAATGTCTGTTTATCAAAGTTTAACTTTTAAACAAATCACATGATGATGAGAATAAAACCAGATCTAATATATTGGACATATTTTGTGACTTCTCAGTTCAGTAACAAACGAATACTTTACAAGATATATCATCATTGTTAGTTTTGTTTCTTAACAAAGAACACCAAATCCTTGTGTGGTCCTTAGCATTCAAGCTATCAAGAAGAAATTGCATAAACAGCAGCTAAATCTTTTAAGACTGAAGTACTCAGTAGTCTTCCATTTAGCAGCAAGTTATGAAGTTTCATTTAAAAAGGGTAATTCTACCAATTAGCTCATCCTGCTCAAACACACATATACTGTTGGGAAATATAAAAATGGTTTATTAAATCAAAAGATATGACTGCACTTCAACTAGCACATGGGCATTAGAGATCAAGTATTCCCTATAGATTAATCCCCATGGCATCACAGGCTGATTTGGCTTGCCAGTATTACATTAGTAAACCATCTAATCCAATTTAGAGCAGGCAGGAATGTTCCATCCATTATGGTATTTCTAGTGTCATTAGAAGCAGACTGATTGAATAAGCATCCTAAATCAGCCTGCAGCATGCAAGTAAATCACTGTGACTTGCACTGCAAAATCTTTTCTTCAATAAAAATTAAGGGAAAAGAAAGAAGTAAAAAAGCACCATGTAATAACATGGAAGCTCTCTGTGTGATTTTGATTTCTGAACTCTTCTGGACAGCAAACTGTCCTTCAGTACAGAAGATTCTTCTCTCTGTAAGGTAGCAGTGCAGAACACAGTGGATTTACAGACATGAGAAGCTCCTTATTTGTACCAAGTTTGTTTTCATGGAAAGCAGTGGAACGTGCTCCCCCCTACAATAAACAATAATAAACAAAGTAGGTTGAATGAGGGCAGAGCATGATACTACTTTCACAAATAAAATCTGCTGTGTAAATCTGAGGTAACTATAGTAATAAAATGTATCAGTCAAATATATTAGAGCAGTTGCAATAGAAAGGATGAAAACAAAGTCCAAACTTTGTATTCATATAAAATGAATAACACTCATGTAATCCCAAAAATAGTATTTTCATTCTAAAGACATATTCTTGAAGAAAAACAACTCTTCAATAAAGAAGCAAAATATGTGAATAAAATGTTGGTGACAGTTCTTTGAGATGACACAGCTATCAGAAAGAATTGGAAAAGGGCTAGGCTGGTCTGCGGCTTTGAAAAGCCAGGAATCAAAGTGAATAAAATCATCAAAATGGCATGTAACCTTTGCTGCCCCCTGAGACCTATCACGTTGCACCAGCAGGGCCACGCACGTCTCAGCTGCACTATTTAAGCAACCAGCCATAAAAAAGAAATCCTGCACCAGTGCACAAGTTAGTGAAGGGCTGCTCCTCGTCGGGAGGATCAGGGCACTCATGTACCAGAATGATGCACATTTGTTTAATGGCAGAGTTGCTCTGCTGTCAGTCAAACAGCTCTGCATCCTGCCCGGGCTCTTTGCACAGTAACTGAGTTAGAAAGGAAACTGTCTTGATTCCTTGTATCCCAACTGCTGAAAAAGTTAACAGGCACCCAGAAGTGCAGACATGGACCTCACGGGAGTTATTTTCATTGCAAACAGGAATATATCGGAACCAAAGACAGGTTTGCAATAGAGGAAAACACACACAGATCCAAGACAGGCTTTCCTGAAACATGCACAGATACCAGATATTTCTGGAAATTCCTTTTTTGGATCTACCCTCCCACCTCCCTGAAAATACTGAAGTTTGAAAAACTAAACTTGGATTATTATTGGGGGGGTGGGGTGGGATTTTACAATCAAAACAAATGTTTTACATTTGCGGGTTTTCATTCTTCTAACAAAAACAAATCTCCTTTACTTTTGAAGGAGAAAAAAATTCTACAAAAGGAAAAAAAAACCCACAAACCCAGAACAACCATCACCTCAACAAATGCTTAAATTACTGCAAGAAAAAAGGAAAAAATTTTCAGCACAGCTTATTCAGAACTCTACCCGAATTTATCTTCAAAAATAAAATCCATTCACAGCACTACTTTGAAAAGCTCAGTCTTAAATTAAATTCATCTGAGAGAAATAAAATGGGAGAAATCGTATCAAACCCAACAATTCCTTTTTAAATGCAATGACAAAGTTACACAGAGACTCTGCTCTTGTTTTTCCATGTCCTTTGGATCCCAACAAGCCTATTTCTGGCAAAGCCTTCTCATCAAGACATGGAAAACCACATTGAGCCAGCTAGAGCTTGGGAAATCTGTTCTATCCTTTGCTTACACTGGCTATACTGGTGCCAAACATTATTATTGTTATTATTAGCACAAACCCAAATTGCAGCAGTAAATCACATTCCTCCCAGAGCTGATTACTTGTCAAATGTTTATCATCAGTGTAAATGAAAAATGTACCTGATTAACAAAATCCAAAAGCTTGTTCTGAGGTAAAAAGGACTTAGCCTTGCAATTTCTCTAATGAACTTCCCTTCTGGTCCACAGTAGAGCACGTCAGATTTACCAAATCCAATTTCTGAATGAAAGTGCAAATGCTTTGAAGAGCTAATGAGTGAGCACTAGATTGAATTATGACCACATCTTGCTCCTCTATGAAACAGCAGGCTGAAGAATCCCACTTTGTTCGTCCCTTCCCTTTTGCAAGGCATAGAAATATTTTACATCCTTAATTTCCCCCCTGGTTTGGCTCAGCTGGGTTGGAAGAATGTTAGGTGAGGACACTGGGGAGAAGGATTCAATCCTTCCTTATTCTTTTTTGCTCAAGAGGCAAGTACAGACTCACTGTTCCCCTGTCCACAGGTGCTGGTCTAATCTGTGCACCTCCTTGCATTTCTTTGCCACAAATCTGTTTTCCCTGACACACTATGGATGTAGAGTCTTCTCTTTAGTGTTAGGCCCTACCTGAGGTGCCAACATGAAGGAAGGTAGGGAATGAGGGAGAGAGGCACTTCTGATAGACAGTTCTGCCTGCCACTAACCTTTCCTACTGCCATGACTTTCTGGGCATTGAACAATCAACCTGATGTCTCGAGTAAACACACAGAGTGCTGAATGAGTTGCCCCAGATCCAAATGTTCAGTCCCTAATCATTAGACTGATGGGGGAGCAGTCTATGGTTTGGAGTCTTAACACTCTCAGGACATAACAAACTCCATTTTTGAGTGCTCACTCAAAAGATGGGTTCTGTCTGTCAAGTCCTTCCAGCTGTCAGTGAAGTTCGTAGGAGCCTGCTGGACCTTGGCATCTTCAAAATTCAGTTGTAAAATGGCACAAGGTGAGTGTGATAAAGAAAAGGCACAAATTCACTGATCAGCTTTGTGAAGAAAGAAAGTTATTTCTGGCACAGAAACAAATAACAGTCAACTTTATATAGTGGCCACAGTTATGGCAAGAAAAGGCAATACAGAGCTAAAACTAAATTTATTTCTTATGTGAATTCAACTAAGTGAAAGCGATAATAACAGGAAAGGATTTGACCTCACGTCTACAGTGCCAAGAAAATTCTCACTCACAGGCAGATTTTATATACAGAAGGTTGAAAGGAAAACTAAATGTTACCATGACTGAGCTTGCATTTCCTGATATCTCAAAAGGCATTTGTTTTGCAAAGGAGAGCATTAAACAAAGAGGCAAAGGTTATGTTCCTACATACACTGTAAGTGCTAAATCTTCCTTATGATGGAGAATATTTTTGCTTACTATGGATGCATTTCTAATGAGTCAAGGTGTACCAGTGGAGCTTGTCTAAATTTTGCCAACTCCTGTACATTCAAACTAGTAGTTGTCCTGAAAAGACTATGCTACATATGTGCAAGGGGAGCACACACAGACACTTTTTGATCAGCAAGGCAATTTCCTGGGGCAATGTGCTGATCAACACACTGAGCTGAAACATCTGCAGGATAAAGGATTGTGTCTGAAAACCCTGTGTTTGATGCCCATAATTGTGACAAAGTCATTGCATATTCCGCTCAATGCTTTTTCTGTTTCAGCACTTTCTCACTGTACAAAGAAGCTCCAGCAGCCTCTCAAATGTGGTTGGTAACTCAAAGTACATTTGGGAAATCAGCCAGAGAGAAAGGCTTTTCTTTTGTATGTTTTGCTGCTTTTCTATGAAGTGATGGAAAAGATACACATTTGCCATCCTTGCAGGGTTTCCCTCACAGAAAAAAAAAAAAAAAAAAAAAGGAAAAAGCTTGAAATAACAATTTTTTAGTATTAGTATTGTTTACTTTAGAGAGGCTTTAAGCTGCTTAAAATCTGTCATGTTACTATCTAGGTAGGAAGGTTTTAAACTGTATACTATTAACTTTTTAAACTATAGTGATGCAAAAGTCTATTGTATCTCAAGATTGAGTTTGCAGAGCTGTCAAAGATGCTTTTCCTCTGTGCTAAACACGATTTGAAAAATGTTGCAATCTAAAGCATTTGCTGTTATTCACAAAGCACTGTGTGCTAGAGACCACACAGGAGAGTACAGCCCAGATACAAATGCAGTCAACCCTGGCAGCAGAATTCACTAATCATGGTTAGGAAGGGAATCCACCAGAGACAGAAGAGTAAATGAGGTTCAAGACACCTAATGGGAGGATAGGAAATGGTAAATTGAGAATTGTTTCTGAAGTCCTGCTTTTCTCTACGAATATCTATTCCATACAGCAGGGTACCAGAAGGGGCTACCAGCATTAAACTGCTCTGCTGAGAAGCATCATTGCTGTGCTGCTTTTGGTCCTTGGGCTATTCTCAGCATGGTGACTGTTCTGCTCAAATATACCCACTTCATTTATCCCTGGTTTCTCTGGGCCTAATCTTATGAAAGTTTTCTATGCACTGGTCCAGATCTCATCCAAGGGGTGAAGGGCACCTCAACTTTGGACAGAGCCTGCAGAGTGAATGATGGTAGTTTTCCTTTAACAATGAGGCTTTGATCTTCTCAGCTTGAAAAGAGCATAGGGAACACTCTCACAGTTTCCAAAACAATGCTTTTAACTCCTCAAATCTTATACAAGGATTGGGAGCAGTCACACCAGCATCAGAGCACACCAGTGGATCACTAACAGGATTTGATATTGTCAGTGTGTGCAAGAACATCTTGCCTGGCTTTCCAGACTGGCTGCAGGGGGAACAAGCTCTCAGCTCAACCCAAATGGGCAGACTGCCTTTCAAAGGGGGCCAAGGCTCCCCAGGCAGTGAAGAGGCTGAGCAGGGCTTTTGTGCAACTCAGTCAATTGTGTTTCCATGTCCTAGTACAGAATTCTTTTTGATGGACTTAAAATACTTCCAAAATGAATGAGCTAACTTTCCAGGCACTGTAACCTGCCAGGCATTTTCCCTGGCAGCAAAATCCCTCTCTAGCTTTGCAGACAATGTTCAGCATACAGGGTGGCTCTCCATTGCTTTTACAAACTGGGTCACAATACATGTATGTTTGAAAGAAGTGGTGAGTAAAAAGCTTTGATTTTCCATCCTGCTTACACCTCCCAGCTGCCAGAGTAGAGCCTGCTTCTCCTCTGAATATATGGGCAGTTGGTTGCCAGTACTCTCAGTAAATGGAGAGTAAAAGCCACTTATGCACACAGGTGAAAGTACCTGCCAAGGGACCACAGACTGCTTAGCCTTTAGCAGATTGCAAGGTTTAATTTTGAAAATAGTTATTTAAAGCACTTGTGAGACAAAGAATCTCTAAAACCTTAATTACAGAGAACATGTAAGCTTTGGTTCATTGGTTTTTGGTTTTTTTTAACAGTAGAACATATTCAGTGATGGAGCTGGAACCTCAACAACATAGGATTAAAAAAAAAAACAAAACCAAACAGGGACAAAATTATAAAACCTGATCCAGAGCTTCTGAAAATGATTAGAAAACATTCCACTGAATTCAGCACATTCTCCTATCAGAAAGTGTGTGCCCAGAACATGCGAAATTAGAAAAGCTCTGAATCACAGTTTTGTAATACGGAGTTCAAAAGATATTTTTTTATGGCCATGCTGAAAAGATGCTGTTACAAACCCATTGATCTCTACCTTTCTGATCAAGAGGTGCCAATAATGGGAGAAAAAATGGCAAGGGTGCTCTATCAGTAAAAGGGAGATTCAGAGCTCCCTTACGGAAGGCCACATGTACTAATCCTGTTTGTCTTGGTTGCAAAAGAATTCTTCAAAGTTAAAGCACTCTGAGGATTTATCAAGCACTTTTCAGCCTTCAACTGGATTTAGCAAGTGCAGCAGTTTCAAAGCCTGTAGATTAGTACCACACAATCAGTCTCATATAAACAGGCACAACAAGGCTCAGCTTGATGTTCCAGGCAGTGACAGTTTACACGTTTCTGCAGACAAAGGTGCCATTCCACTTGCAAAACAAAGATGACACTTCGGTGAATTGCTTAGGAAGAGGAGGGTTTGCCCTGTTTCCTGTTGTCAGATGACTCCTACTGCACTTGTGTTTGTCACAATGATGTTAACAGGATTGGCAATGCTTACCAGGGTCTTTACAACTTGGAGAATGGCTTGTTGAATAGTTAGACTGCAAAAAGTTTGTAAAGAAAACCTGCACATATACAACTTTGGGGTTCTTTTATCATAAAAAATAGATTGGGAAACTGTTGTCAGTAAGTGTAACTGAGTTTCCTGGACTCTCCAGTGGGGCTAGCACTTCACTGCATGATCTCTGAGTGCCAGAGATTTTCTCTTAACAGGAGAGGCTGAAAGAAGCTTCTGAAGCCAAGTTAACCAATGTTATCATTTTTGGTCACTATTAAATCTTATGTCCTCATGCCTTGGTCAGAGTAACTGAAATCTCAGTAGAATGGAATAATATGAAAATGTAGATTTATTTTTTTCTCTAAACTTTCAAATTTGGAAAAGGAGAATGTCATAATTAACCAAAGAGGGCGGGAGAGAAGCATTAACAAAAAAAGTTGACAATTTTCTTGAGTTTAATTATTTTTCCCTATATTTTCACATGGAAAGAAGTTCAAGCAGTTCTGCTTGTTACCTGGGCTTCTACTCAGGTATAAGAATATTAAAACCCCACAGCTAATTGAGCTTCAAACCCCAGAACAAAGCATTCTTACTCATTAAAACAAAGCCTTGGTTGGGATGCCTGGAAAGTCTGAGCCAAGTGGACCTTGAGCTATGCCATTAAGACTTTTCCTTCAGTGAAGATACTCCCAGGGTACAGGGGGAGAGGTATTGAGCCCTTCAACCATGCAGTAAGATGAACTTTAAGGTTTAGTTAAATAAATATTTCTTTAGGCAAGTAAGGAATCCTCTGGTTTCAGCTGGACAGTGATACTGCTGAGTATTCCCAATATTATTTGTCATATACATGGCACTGGAGCCAAACTGCCCATGAGCCAGTGGGCCTGAGTTGGGGCCTGTTGTTCAGCACATACAAGTGATACAGTTATTCATCTCTCACTGGGTGTAGTGTTTACATCTATACACTCACCATTTACACCTCTAAACATTAACAGGATGCCAATGTGAATTGTACATATTTTGTCTTGGCTTTGCTACAGTTCTTGGGGTTCAAAATATGTCTTTCAGCCGGAAGAAACATCACTGAAAATACTGTCCTTTGAAAGATGGAAATGATCTAATTCCAGTATTATAACACAGTGTAGCTTAACTACAATAGTTCACTGATTAGCAATCAGTTTCTTCTTTACAGTACATTTTTATGAGCCTAAAAGCACACTTGACCTGTGGTTTAAGCTGATAGTTCACAGGAACAATAATGTGGAAGAAGCCAAGTACTAAATGTGGGGAGGTTGCTGGTGCCACTATGAATCCTTCACCTGTTCCAACAGTAAAGACTGGCAAAATTTCCAGTTCTGTAGAAAGAACTGGGCTTTGTGGGTTACTGCATTTTTGGGAAGGCAGTTAGCTGAAACACATATTGAAATATTAAATTATTTTTACCTTTGGGTGCCTTGTAAATAAATTAGTTTAGGATTACGGAGTCAGGCTCACAGAAATACCAGCACAACTAAAACTTCTCCCTTTGGTTACACTTCTGCAATCAGCTTGAAGACAGCAGGACTGCAGGAGTATAATGTGCATTTGCATAGTCACACAGATCTTTGTGTCTTTGAACAAAAGCAGCCATTTAATAGTTTAAATTATCAACACCTGTTTGTATTTGTTCACAGGGCTACAGTCAGTCTTTAGTACATTTGCAGTTAGAAATGAGCTGACTGGCCTGTCTTGGTTAGTTAGAGATTTACAGTTGCAATAACATTAGAAATAAGTATGATAAAAAAATATGCTGTCAACTTATTTTTAAAATGATTGGACGCATTTTATATATCATTCTGAGTGAAAGGTATGATAAAATATCACTTTTGCCAGCATTTGCAAATAAAGGCTCTGATTTTAGGTAACGTTATAAACTTATGGTGAACTAGGACAATGTAATAATATCACATGTCAAATTTATTTGTAGCTATAGGCAAAGAAAAACAAAGAAGGAAGGACAGCTTCAACATAGTATTACAGCACAATAAAAATCTGCTCATTAAGTTTCATAAATTCCATTACAAAGTTTAATGCATGTGTTTACACCACTAACATAGACTGAAGCCTATGCTACAAGGCTTTCAGTTGGAAATTGCTTCACTTCACAAATTTTCATCTAAAGCTCTTTAAACAATTATATCAAAATAAAGGCACTAAATATAAGCACTCACAGCATTTCCCCAGCTTCCTGAGCATATCCTTATTATTGGTAGTATGGTTTGTAAAACATCAAAATCAGATTGTCACACAGAGATTAAGGCTGGGATTTTCAGCAGGAGCTAAGGGAGTTAGGAACTCAGCTCCTGGTGAATGTCAATGAGTCAGGAGCATACATTTCCCCCAGGCTCCTTTGAAAACCTCAGCATAAATATTAATAGCTAACTTTTAACAAGTATTTGGTCATTGGTTTCAATTATCTCAAATATGCCAATGGCTATGTCCTTTTCCCCACAAAGATCTCCTCCCATGTGCAAGTTTTTGGGGATGCTCTTATATGTACAGTATCACAAAAAGGATCTTAAAAGTTTCTCCTGCTATGCAGCCTCACAGAGTTCCCATGTGCTAGTTATTGCTAAGATCTTTTGTGCCACCTTTTGAATCTGCCTGAGATGCTGTGTATTAAGAGCAACATCCAATTCACATCATGTAGTCTGATTGATATTACTCAGAGAAAAAAACAGAAAACTCTGAATTCAGAAGAACAAGAAGGTACAGATATTCTATTCACTTCATAAAGACATATATCTTGTAAAAAGTCAAATGCTGACACTTGACAGAACTATTTAAATGACTTCCAGTTTCACTTTAATTATATACAAGAACTACATTTCTTATACCTTTCATTTTTAATTCCAAAGTTACTGCTAAGCCTTAACACCTTGGAATGCTGTGATTTCACGCAACACATGATGCAGAGTTATGAATTTTTATTAGAAGCCACCTCAGGTGCTGTGTGTAGGCAGGAACTAACGAGGTGCTCTGCACAGGAGTGCACTGGGATATCCAGGTTGTCATGCAGTTATGGAAAGTCAAATACAACACAAACTATGACTTCATGGATACTATGCAAACACAAATAATAGCTGTATATTGCTCCCCTCTGCCTTTTGGAAGAGAAGGCAGTTGCTCTCAAAGTGAATTTAGCTTTAATACTGAATTCATGCCAGGTGAAATGCAACAGCTTAGCAAATTCCATACTGACGTAGCCTATTCCACCATCACCTTTGTTAGCTGTCCCTACTCTTTCTTTCCCAGAGGCACAGTGTTTTCTGCAAGGCATTGATACTACTGAGAGTGCTCAGTTCTGTAACTGTGGGATGATTAAACCATATGCAAGAATCCCTTTGCATGTCCTCAGCTCCTCTGGCTGAGCCCTCTAGGCTTAAGTTTCACCCTTTGCCAGGGGAAGGATCGATATCTGATCTTTAATAAGATGTTAATCCTGGTTTCTGCACAATAATGTTTTTGTTGTTTGCTATGATTTGTACTCTCTTCCTTCCCCCAAGTCACTTCATCAATTTATAAATTTTGAGATGTAATTCTGTTTATCCTAATATTTCTTCCTTTTGGTTCCACAAGGGGTTGACCTCGTGTCTTGCAGCCACAGCTTGAAGTTTTCATATGTATCTTGTTAAACATGAAACAGCTGATCTAACCCACAGTCTGGAAAATCTTGCAATGCTGATGTCCTACAAATTGGTTTACGATTGTATGTTTGTTTCATTAATTATGCAAACAGAAGTCTGATACCGATTATTACTCTGACAGCCTCAGTTTATTTACTATTCTAACAACATTAACATGGAACCACATATATGTGTCTCTATGTTTTATATTTTCATTGAATATTACTGTCAGGAGATTTGTGACTGCTGCACATGCATGGAATCAATACTGCAGTGAAAAGCCAGTTCAGATTCATTATAATTCTGTGTATCTCCATTAAGTCCAAAGAATTGTGTCTGCTCACACTAGGGATAAATTTTGCATTCTGGAAACTATACAAATATCAAATATTTGCTTTGATATTTGATTTTTTCATAGGTTTTGGTTTTAGCCTGTTTAAACTTGTGACTGTGACAATATTAAAATTTAATAAAAAATAAAATGTAGCATCATGGAAGACTGTGCAGTGAAAAGTGAGAAAATCTGATCAAACATATTTTAGGTTAATAACAGAATATATGATTTCACATGCTGTCAGCTCCAAAACTGAACAAGCTATTCTCTGTCCCCGACATGTTTAAAACACATTTCAAGGGAAGTGGTGTAAATATTGAAGAACACCTTGCCTGGACATGAGACAGCAATCTGCCACTACATTCACGACTGCCACAGAGAGAAAGATAATGAACTTCTCAGCTTTTCCACTAGGATAGGACAGGATAGAAAATAATGCAACAAGAATTATTTAGACACACAAGCAAATCCTTCCTAGCTATTAAGACAGTTAGACACTGAAATAACTACTTAGAAGGGTTGCAGACCTTTTAAGAATAGACAAGGAGAAAATTTGTTAGAAATACTTCCATTTTTTTTATGTCCCTGCACAGGGATTTGTCTAGGATGCCTTTCCATATCCCCATTGGCCATGATTCTATGATTCTATGATTAATAAACAGATCATAAGCTAATCAGGTGTGTTACAGGAGGAAACTGCAATAATGCAACATAACTAAGTTAAAAATTCTGCTTTTATACTGAGGTGCATGGAAGTCCTTCAAAGAAAACAGAATTGCCAGGACTGCATGGCCTGTAAAAGTGGAGCAGACCTTCAGGGAAGGCTTGTCACCAGTCCTGTCTCTGGGTCGTGGTGACACCAACGTGAGGGTTGAGCTGCCACTCCATGGCCTGGCAGATCCACCCTGGAGCCGAGAGACCTCCTGCTCTGCAACCCAGAGATTCTTTGGAGAGCCGTGGTAGGGCTCACAAAGTTTCTGCTGCAAAATCTTTATAACTTTCCCAATTCTGTTGTAGCAAAACTGCATTAAGTGTATCATGTTCGGGGACCTGGCAGAGGGGGCTACACCTTAACTAATGGGGTGAGTCAACCACCCGTAGAAGCCTTACGCAGTAAATGCCAAAAAAGAAGGGTAAGATCTCAGAGAAGAAGAAGATTAGAGAATATTTAGGAAATTAAGGTGATTTCAAACACTCTAGACCTTATGATTTTTGTCATAAAATATGTAGAGAACAAGCCGAAAAAAAATCTCAGAAGTGATTATGGGAACTTGGAAGACAGAAGGGTTTACTAGAATGACAAATAAAGTCCTAATATAAAAAAAGGGAGAGAAAATTTTATTAGATAGATAGATAGATAGATAGATAGATAGATAGATAGATAGATAGATAGATAGATAGATAACTCCAGTTCATGGGGGGGGGAGAAAGTAAGTAATAAAATTACTTGTAAGCACCTGAAAGATAAGCACCTGAAGGATTACAATAAGGTAGGTAATAGGTGACATGGATTTTGCAAGGACAAATTGTGTCCAAAAATTGACTTATTTCCTTCAATGACAGGAAGAAGGGAAGAAGCTGAGCTCTGTTCTGGGTGTGATTCCATTCAAGGTTTTATCAAGCAGAAAGGTTTTCTAAGCCTGCAGATGACACCAAAGTGGGAAGGCCTGCAGGTATGCTAGAGAACAACAACAGAAATCAAAATTACTTTGACTAAGTGAAACAGTGGTATGGGGGGAAAAAAATAGATAAAACTAATTAAGATCAAAGATATTGCAGAAACAGTCAGAGGTAGAAATGCAGGACTGAGGAGAGCAAAACAGTGAAACTCTAGATTACAAAATGAGTGTGAGTGAACTGTATCATGCAGCTAAAAATTAAAAAGCAACTGCTGCCTGGATTATACTGAAAACTCACAGAGGGAATGTAACCCATGACAGGGAGTTTGGGAGGGCAAGCCCATGCACAGAAATGATGAGTGTCTGAGGCATAGCACAGTAGAAGCACACAGAGGACAGTTGCCAGGAGGAGTAAAAATACATTTTGGGTCCAGATAAACAGGGCATATAATTGTGGGTAATTATAGGAAGGAAGATTTTTTTTCTTAGTATGAAGGATAATAAAATTTGGAAATAGCTTGTCTGGGGAGACAGGAAAGGCTTTACTTTTGGAAATCCAGAGCATGAAGTTAAATAAACATCTGTCAGGACTGGCAGAAGTATCCTGCACATCCTGCTTTGGAGGAAGAAGA
This sequence comes from Pseudopipra pipra, assembly GCF_036250125.1. Taxonomy (NCBI): domain Eukaryota; kingdom Metazoa; phylum Chordata; class Aves; order Passeriformes; family Pipridae; genus Pseudopipra; species Pseudopipra pipra. Next base: position 9,918,063 of record NC_087560.1, on the reverse strand, counting down.
CGAACTAGAAGATGTATTGAGTGCTTTTTAGCCTTATATTTCTGTAAGTGAAGAAATTCTGCCAATCAGCACAAGATTTCCTAAACCCCTAAACTTTATTTTTCCTATGGTTCCACACCTGTGAATAGTCTCCTTTTCCCCCTTTACAGTTAAAATATATTTCAAATCTGGAGGAAAAACTATCTGTTTCTTGCTTCCAAATGAACAGTGGGCTCTACACTATAAATCTGACAGAATTTTTGTGATTGTATTAACATAAAACATTTCAAGCTGTTCACAGATTGAATTTAATCCTCCTTTCAATAATCCAAGTTTAAATCCTCATTTCAATTATCTCTATATTTTGTAGAATCCCTCAAATGATTCAGCACTAAAGTATTGCGTGTGTTATAATTTAAAAGCCAAAAGTTGTGAATGGAAGCGGATTATATCTTATTAAAATGTTAATTCCAAGTCCTTTGAGATAATTGCGACTACAAGCAATTGGTTAATGTGTCAGAAATAAACACTGTCAAAAATAATTGAACAAAAAGAAGCATATGGACATCACTCACTTCAGAAGAATGATAGGGAGGCAGAATCATAGGAGTGATTTTTCAAAAGCATGGATACAGGTAAAGACCTAGTTCCAATAAACAATCTCTTTGTGTACTTCTTTATATATGTACACTTAAAACTTCAAATTTAATTTTCCTTCTCTACTGAGCAACACAATATGAATAATGCTGAGTGATGTAGAAATGCCATTTCCAAGTTACTTAATGTGATGGTACAACCAGCAGAGTAAAGGAAGAATCCAGAGCTGGAAAAAAACCCCAACCATTTGTCCAGCCTTCCTCCAAGCAGATGACAACCAGAACAGAACATCTGGTGAAGAATTTGAGGCTGTCCAGGATTATCTCCTTATAAGTAAACTTGAAAAGTATTTGTAAAAGGGCCCAAATTTACTTTTTGGTGTTCTAGGCAAAGAGAATAAGAAAGAAAATAACACTAAGATATGCAACAGATAAGGTGTATTTCTCTGAAGCTGTATTGGTCAACATCCACATACAGACTTACAGGAGCAACTCCCAATCCACATGGCATCAAAATAGGATCTCCTTATTCTCATGAGCAGATGCACTGCCATCAATTACATTACTCCTGTGAGTAAGCAGAGGAGAAGCTGACCTTTAGAGAGATAACAACAGATACTTTCCAATTAATGTTAAAATAGGAGTATATAAATCAATCCTAAAAAGCACCTTAGATAATGTAATATTAACCCTTCACTATATAAATCAAATCAAATGACATTCCTTAGAGAGGAGTTTGACGTACTGAACATTAGTGATCAAAAATCCGGTCACTCCCTCCTGGGATTCACTCAGCTGTCTGTCCTTTATCAACAAACAAGTCAATGAGTCAATAGCGAAGGCAAAAAGCAAGGGTGAAAATACATTATTGTGATGCATGCCAGCATACAAGCAGAAAAACGAAATTCAACCAGAATATAAAACCCTAGCTCCTCCAGTATTAAAGTTCACTATTTAGAAATCCACACAATATTATTCCTCCTCAACCCTAGTTTCATTTTAGCATATATTTTTCCTCAAAAATCTACCCTTTTGAAAAACACATACACACTGTTGTGCCTTTTCCCACTAGAAAGATAACCTTCAGAATGTAAATCAATGCACTCTTGCCCTGGTAATCCAGTCTTGCAGAAAGCTGTCTCCAGCTAAACAATATCAGCAGAAAAAGGCACAGAAGCATTCACTCTTCAATACCGTATTCACCCCAGTGAAGTCTTTATTTCAAATCTAAGCTGCAATAACTTTAAATGCCACTGCTCAGTGTCGTGGTTTAACCCCAGATGGCAACTAAGTACCACACGGGCACTTGCTCTCCCCTGCAGTGGGATGGGGGAGAGATTTAGGGGGAAAAACAAAGGTAGAACACATGGGTTGAAATAAGAACTGTTTAATAACTGAAATAAAGTAAAATACAATAATCCTAATAATACCAATTAGAGCAATAATGATAATAATAATAACTGTAATAAACAGGACAAAGAGAGTGAGAAATAAACCCAAAGAAAAACAAATGATGCACAATACAATTGCTCACCACCCACTGACCAATGCCCAGCCCATTCCCAAGCAGCCATCAGCTGCTCCTGGCCAACTCCTCCTGGTTTATATACCCAGCAGGATGGGTACAGCAGGAACATCCCCTCGGCCACCTCAGGTCAGCTGTGCCAGCTGTGCTCCCTCCCCGCTTATTGAGCAGCTCCCAGACAGAGCAAAGGCAGAGCACGAGACACTGAAACGTCCTTGACTTGGAGTAAACACTGCTCAGCAACAACCAAAGCATCAGTGTGTTATCAACATTGTCCCCATACTAAATCCCAAACACAGCACTGTACCATCTACTAAGAAAATGAACTCTATCCCACCTGAAACCAGGACACTCAGTCAAACTAAGGAACCTGACAGTCTGTTTCAGCTCCCATGTAAATTGGGAGTATGCCAATGAAGCTGTACCATTATGCCAGTCCTAAGTATCAAGCCTTTCATAAGGGCATTAAAACATCTGGGTATTTTTGCCCTGTGAATAACTGGTAACAACGCAATAGTTCTTCCTCATTTCCCATTGTGGAGTACTAGGGCTAGTGGGACTGTCCATGTGGAGATCTGGAAGCACAGCATACTGGTCACGTGTATGATACAAGAGATTACAGCAGAGCAAAAGGTGTATTCATCTCCTGTCATCTCTGGTTAAAAGTGAACAGCTATGGAAAATGCAGCATTCCTCCATTTGCACTCATATGAGGCCAGAAAAGAATTGAATACAGGAGCATTGGTTCCCTGGTACACAATTTTTCAGTAGTCAGCTTAAGAAATGGTCACTGAGTTATTACCTTGATTAAAAATGTATCTTAGAATAAAGGGAGGCAGTTACATTTTAGAAAGAATATATAACAAACTCTTATGTCAACAGGGAGGATTAGGTGTCCTAATAAGCATCCTGAGAGGACGTGGTTCTGAAAAAGAATAAGGGGCTCATGTACATTCAAGGTCACTTGAATTCTTGCCATACTGTGAAACACTTGATCCCCATCCCAATCAGAGGATTTGCTACTCTTCTTACCCCTGGTTCTGTCTCCTGAAATACAAAAGCTTGTTCTCTTCCACCTACAGTACACTGTACCACTCTCAAGGATTTAATAATTGATTCCTTTGTGCTTACTGTGATCAAATCTGTTTTATATCTATTTTCATTTATGTTACAGCGTTTGAAATGACACACTGACAGTTAGTCAACCCCACATGGTCTACAGTCCCATAAGCATAGAATGATGACAACTCCATCTGATTTCCTTGAAAGAAAACTCAGTCTTCATTTTTAAAACTTCATATAAAACAACTGAACTTTTCAAAATGACATTATTCTAAGAGAGCAGTGAATCCTAATACATTGAGACAAGGATTCCTGAGGTCAGAAACATCAGTTTTACAAAAATGTCCCAAGGGATGCCTGAATGTATTATCTCCAGACCTTTAACCTCTCACTTAGGCCTTACTGCCCATCACTCCACTCTCAATCCATTTCTAACATTTTACTTGGCTATGAACTTCTTGGAATGACAAGAGGATGATTCATAATATATAGTAAGGCTTCCAGGAAGCTTTTTCCCTCAAAGCTACAGGGTAAGTGAATCAGCCTTTTGCTTTCTCCCAGGAACTACTTATCTTCAATCTTTCAATTAAAGGTCAAAAAATGAAAGAAGGCAGTCCAGTCATTTATCATGTTTTTTCCCCCTTTCCTTTTGTAAGATGCTCTGTTCTTCACACAGTTGTATCTCAACCAGTTTGATATTGTTTTCACTGGTAGAAATGTGAAAAATAATTTTTCAAATCTAAACAACAAAAGGAAAACAATTTCTCTAGTTTATCTTTTGGTCATTAGGTAGTCTAGATTCCCTTAACAGAAGCAAGTCCACAGCTTTTATCATAAGTTAGGAAACAGTATTTTTAGTGTGTCAAACTGAGGATAGGTTTAAAGGGAACTATGACTCCCATTCCTGCTTTCTCAGGAAGGAAAATGCAAAACCAGCGTTATAGAATTGCAGCATAGCTCTTCTGGTTGAATTTCATGATAGAAAAGAGCTGGGTTTGGATTTTATCTGACATACACATGGTAAAAAGTGGCAGAGGATGTGGATTAGCACACTATGCCCATTTCATCCTTGCCCTAAAGCCATGTTGTACCATCTCAGTTGGAGCACAGATGGGTCACCAGGCACACATAAGTCTCATTAAAGAATACCCTTGGCATCAAAAGTCTCTATGCAGGTCAAAGAACCAGCTCTGCTTGCTCTGTGCCAACTCCAGGCACAAGCCTAATACAAACACGGAGGGATTTTGAGGAAAGAGTCACTAGAGAGGAAAGCATGCGAACAAAAAACAAAGATAAGAGAAAGGAGAAACTGAAAAAATGTTATCATTCTAACCAAAACAATTTGAGATTTCATTTAATGCCATTTTTTTCTATGAAAAAAATACACAACTCCAGGTAAATTAAAAAAAAAATTTGGTTTGAGGCAGAAAAAAAATATTTCAGTAAACCCAGCCAGTTTACTTATTCTTTTGTTAACAGAGGTTTATGTTCTCATAAAAAGTTCTTCATCAAAAATAAAGGTTGAAAAAGTGTTCTTTAAAAAAGAAAAAAAAAGTGACCTTTTCAAAAATTCCTCATCTTGTTCCCAGTTTTATTTTTATACCTCAGAAATTCTGTTTATTGCTAAAATAAAGGAAAATCCATGCTGCTGTAACATTATACCCACTCAGTCAGACACAAGTGGGCAAAAGCTAGTAAAACCCTCTAGGCTGGAGTCTTGCTGCACACAGCTCCCAGAGAGTGAAGCTGGCTCTGAATTTCCACACCACACCTCGTTCACCCCTGGTGAGCTCCCCAGTAGCCCCAGCCAGGTTCTGCACATTTGGAGGCAGGTGTGTCCCTGCAGCACTGTGCCAGTGCTGCTGTGCACGTTAGGGCAGGGATAAATAACCTGGATTGTTGCTGCCTGCAACAGATCAAAAATCTGCTTTTTTTGATTACCACCTTTACCTGTGCTGCCCTGAAAGAATCACCTCTGCTCATATCTCTGGGCTCACCAACACCATCCCCTTGCCTGGGCATGGTTGTTCCCTGCCCGATGCCGTCCAGTGCCAGCAGTCGGGAGCCAGACGTCCCCTCCCAGGGAGCAGTGGCTGGGGAAAGGCTGTGGGTTAATTCACACTTGGTAAGCTACGGCTAAAGATTCGGGAGAGCCATGTTTTTCTGCAACATTATCAGCCCGTTTGATGGATGAGTGCACCCAGAGCAGCAGAAGCTGGCTCTGTGCAGCGCTGAGCCCTGCACGCAGCACCCCCACTGCCAGCACTCCCTGCGCCCGTGGGCCAGGCTGAGCCCGGTGCCTACAGCCACAGTCAGGGCAGAGGCAATATCTGTGGAGGAAAAAATGATTAATGGATAATTCTGAATTACACTGCGAGCACAAGATTAAATTTCCCTCATGAATGACACTGTGAGTTACTGTTAGTGGCTGTGTCACAAAGCAGCTCCTTCTCGCTTGCTCATTACAAAGCTGATAATGGGACTAACGGAGCATGTGCAACAAACATTTGCTTTCTGCGGCTCCCGACATGGTCTCAGCTCCGCATGCGCCTTAACAATGGGGGTGCTCAGGCACAGGCTGCCTATTTGTCACCTGGCTACCCTTGCACACTGTCACACCTCTTGATATAGACGAAACAGAGCTGCTGTTTGTTCCCTCTCAAAGGGGGAAATGTTCTTTTAAATTAGCAAAATGATCCTTGGCAGAGTTAAAGGAAAAATTCTTCACGAAGAAAATCAGTTCTCTCCTGTCCTGAAAAGAACCACATTCCTCTGGTCTAGCTCCTCTTATTCCCCAGAACTGCACCTTCAGTGCAAAAAAGACCTGAGTGAAGAGCAGGGCCCTGGTGAACTTCCAGCACCCACAGCAGAACTACCCATCAGATTTCTAACACCTTAATTTTCCCAGGTACCCTCAGCCATTCACTCAAAGCTACGTGCTTGTGGTTTGCATAGGTTTCCCTGAGATTTCTGCATGTTGATATTGCTTTTTAGAGGTTAAAATGATTCATTCCCCATCATTTGTTGATCATTTCCCATCAGATTTCTTCATGTAGCACAAGCCTGTTTGGTTCTGCTGAAATCAATGGAACTGCAGATTCACATCACATACATCTCCGGCTCCTTTCTTGACAACTTTCTTCCTTCTCTGAATTCTACAATTAGCAAAAGCTCAAACTACTGAACTTTTCAGAGCTCAGAACCACAAGTGACTGATACATCCCATGGAATGAAAATCAGAAGCAGCAGAACTGGACTGACCCCATACTAATCTGTGATGCTTTCCAAGTGTGACTTGACCTCTTGCTAACTGGAGCCACTATCTCCAGCACCCTACGTGGGTCTGTGCAGGGTTGCAATGCACAGTTTCCACTGTGTCCCATGATCTGAAACACCTTTCCCTGCCCTTCATTCTGCAAAATCAAAGCATGAATGTTTTTTGCCTACAAAACTTTGCTCCCACAACTAGGGAAAGTTGTCCGAGACTTGTGTTTGCAAGACCTTCTAAAATCAAAAAGAGTTTGGAAAGAGGAGAAGCAAGATTTATATTAGCCTTTCAAAAATGCTCAAAATCTGACAGCACAAGAATGGTAAAAGGAGACATGTTCATCCTTTCTTGTTCTCAGCTGATAACCTGGGCTCATCTTGACAATGCTCCAAAGGTAACATCTTTACAAAGCAAAAGGAGTTTTAAAAGTCATGAGTCACATTTCCCTAAGAGACACGCTGAACAGAACAGAGACAGTCCCTTCCCTGGTGAGGCTCTGTGGATGTCAAAGAAATGAATGTAATAAAATTATCTTAAGGACGAATTGTTTTGAAATTTCAAAAGAAATGCTGCCTTGAATGAATAAAAAAGCTCAAAGATGCATAAATATCTCTGAGAATTCATGACAGACTGGCGACAATAAGGCCCAGTTGCAACAATACAAGAAACTTAACTGAATTCAGGCAAAATAGAAAGATAAAATAAAGGAGGAACCAGAACTATGGCAAGAAAAACTATAAAGACTAAAGAGCCTTGGTGTCTCTCTGGAGTCCCCTTTTTAGTAACTTGCTTTCTTATATATACTGAATATACTGGCAAACAGCCATACACTTTACATATATCATCCACAGAAGAGTCTACCAGTCTATCATTCTCAGCAGGCACTGAAGTCAGTAAACGCCCTCCCTCATTGTGTGCTGAAACTCTTCCAGGTCCAGGCTATCACTTATGCTGAAGTTTATATGATGGTTGAAGAATGGAACATTTCCAAAACAAACACTGAGAAAAATGTGCAGACTGCAGATGCATTATCAGCTGTAACAATGCTAAGAGGATTTGGAGAGGAGAACAGTGTGACATTCTATCACTGGATATTATTGACATTTTAGTATGGGCATAAAAATGACCACGGGTCAGATACACCACAGTCTGGAGCTGTGTGTAATTACACCAACAATTATCTTCTTCCTAGTTTAGTCCAAATCCAGATCCAGCAATTGTTGCAGTCTTAAATATGGCATTAATTTTTCACATTTTCCTAAAACATTTTATTCTTTCTGATAATGAACAACAACAATAAAGATAGAAACTTCAAAGCTTACTGTGAATACTTTAACACTAATAGCTCACACAGACCCTTGTAGGCTTCTTGTCAGCTTTCAGAGCCCTTAAATACAGAGAAAAGGCAAGGCTGCTCCAAGACTCAGCCACTATTCACAGAGAAGGAACTAGCAGCACATTTTAAGAAAGGTTTGTCTTTGTGGAAAGAGCTTCCTGTTGCCTTGGAAGTGAAAAGTTGGCTATGTAACACATCGATAGTCTGCAGATGACAATCCCTGTTCCTTCCTCTGGGTGCACATGTGTACAGCAGGCAGTGCTGGGAGGGAATGAAGAACTGCAGCAGTGTTGAGTGACTTACTTTCCTAAACATGAAGTTGAAAACCCTTTGATCAGACATTTCCTGCTTTGCCATTCTGTTCTGAGAACACAGCAAGAACTACTTGTAGCAGCATGAGCAAGCAAGGCTTTCACTGAGTTTTAATGAATTAGTGCGTTTTGCTGAACAGCTTTGTATCTTGTTCTTGGCTACAGTGTAAGATATGAATGGCAGTGACAGCTTACTATAAACTTTCACAGATCCTGAATATCACTGTATTTTGTGGCTCCAGAAAAAAATGATTTGTGGAAAGCACAAAGAGAAAAATATCTTGTCCCAGTGCTGGATTTTTGTGTGTGTGTGTGTCTTTCCTTAAACATAAAAAAGGTAGATGAGGATCTGTAATTATACTTTGCACCAGAAAGAATAAGGCAGCCCAGGAAACTGCCCTAAGATGGTTATTTGACATTTCATGTGATGTAAGAAACTCTTTGGGAAGTATAACCTGAGCCAGCTGTGCATCATCTGCTTCCTGCCAGCCAGAAATGGGGAGCCCGCTGGTATCGTGGGGGCACGTGGTGTTCCAGCCAGTCCCAATGTGCCAGGAGAGTCCCTGCAGGGCTCATTAGCTGGCAAACATTTCCAGCAGCTCTTTCAATGGCTTCTCCCCCTGGTGATGTAGGAAGCCTGGAAGCACACACAAGCTGAACTCCATCTCTGTGAGCTGTCCTGAGACTTTGACTCACCACACTGTATTTTTAAAACATCCATGACCTCTTTTCTCCTTTCCCTCTTTCAGTGAGAGAGTTATGCAATGGGTGTGAGAGGAATGCTGTGCCCTGGCAGCTGTGAGGGGCCATTTCCAGGTTTTGTGTTTCAACACACATTTGTCATCATACACTACCATTTCACTACAGCTTTCCTGCTTTTAACTTTAATTAACTTCTGCTACTAACACTTCATATACTGCTCTGAGTTTGAGGGTATGATAGGCAAACATTACGATTGTTAAGCAGGTGAAAAATATCAACAATAAGCAGGGGATTTATTGTAATCAGTCAATATGCTCAGCCTTGCAACTGCTCAGTACTTTATGCTCCATAATTATATGGTTGCCACAGTGTAGCCATTCAACAGTGCCATAATTAGTGAGTAATTAACTGAAGCATTTGATGACATGCTGCAGAGCACAAAGCATGTGCGCTGTTGATAGCAAAAGGATACATAAAATGTCTTTGTAACAATTTTCTGAAACCATCAAAACCCCAATTGTTTTTCATTCCCGGTGATTTTCACAACTTTTCAGGTGCTGCACGAGATCAGAAGTATTTATAGATGATTTTGATGCTACCACAGCATTTAGACACGGGGGTTCTTTTGAACTCTTCAATATTTAGTTGCCTTTGTGGATCTCAGCCTTCCACATACACACCTCCTGGGCTGCCTCAAAACATCCATACAGTCAGAGCTATGCATCTCCCTCTATCGGTACATTTTAGAAGTAAAAAATTTAGAAGTGTTGCTTATTCCTGTAGGGTAAAGATTAAACTTATGCTAATACAACTGAACCTACCTTAAGCAGTATATTAAAATAGATATTCTGTTAGAAAACACAGCCCTAATTAAATACAATTTCAATGATTTAATATTTTTCAGTAAGACCTACTTTTTTAAAAATATTTTTAAAGTAGTGATATTTGTCAGCATACCTAATGAAGATACAGAGGCAGAAATTCAGTGCAGCACTGAGTGGGAAATGTGTATGTAAAGGCATGGTGAGATCCGCCTGGTGCCTTGCAAGGAAAAGAAGGATGTACAGAGGTACAAGGACAACAGACAAGGTCTGCAATTTTTACACCAGATAAGGAAAAAAATCTGCATGAGAAAAGTTGAACGCCATCCTGAAAGCTGCTTTGTGTTCCTTGAACCGAATCTTGGCTTCTGCACAGGACCAGTGACCTGTTTCAGTTCGATATTTTCAATCCACTGTTTTTCTTTAAAAAAATTTGTTTGGGTTTCTTTGTTTGTTTGTTTTTCTTTTCAACTTTTTAGCTTATCCAAGTATTGCAGGCTATTTAAAGGCCCTTTCTTATTCTTTTGTTAGAACAGCAGCACTGCTAGTTGTGCATGTCCATACATAATCTCCAGTAACCTTTGCTAGCACAGAGCTGGAACACCTCCCAGTTGTGTTGTTTTTTAAGTGAATTATTTTACATTTTCTGTTTGTGGTGGCTGACACATTTGGTCATAAATATATTGGAAATATGGATGTTCCTTATGAAGTGACTATGTCAGCTCGAATTTGATAGAACAAGCCAAGGTAAGCTGTTTGCTCTCCCGAACTGAAAAAAAAAATAATCCTTAGTAAGCTATGAAACATTGCACAGCATCTACACACCTAAACACAACAGCCTGTAATTTCCCAGTGAGTGCCAGGTGCTGAACAGTGTAGGCAGTGCTAAAATCTACTTGTGCTTTTGTAATGAAACCCATATTACTGCAGCCTTAAGTTTGGATTAGCAAAAATTAAGTTTCTAAAATTTACAGTCGTGTGAAGGGAATGTGATGTGTGTAATAGTGTCCAATAAGCTATTTCACGGGCTGATTTAGAAAGCCATGGTAGAATTTTTTTAAGTGAACTTGGATCTGTGGCCTCCTGACTTCAGGAGACATGAGCCTTCTGCTTTCACCTTTTTGGAACATGGACTTTGAAATTAATGACAAATTAATTGTTGATATTTTGAGAAACTTACTTTTTGGTCCATATAGAACCAACAACTATATTTGCTGTAACTGTGAGCATGTTTTGAGCAGAACAATGTCATTATTATACCCTGATCACCCTGATTCTGATTTTAGGAATAGGGTGAACATGCTGAGGCAGTCTGAGGGGGTTTAGCTACCCCTTCTGCCACAGCAGTTAGTACTTTGTGTACTTCTCTACCATATGATATGGTCAAAGTCCCCTGACAGGACACGCTGTGCATTTAAACCAGAACTGCATCTGGCCCTGCTGTGGGCATGCAACTTCAACTTGTAGAACAAATAACCTTCAGTATTCTTGTAACACAGGTGGGAATAAGTGAGAGAACAATAAAACCATCGGAATTTCTTATATTTAGACAGCAAGTGACCCTGGTACGTGTGACGGATATCAGTGGGACAGTGTGATAAGTAGATGTCACTGTTTATTTGCAAAGCAGGATCATCAGTTAGCCAGGCTGCCCTCATGCTGCCTAGTAATATGCCTTAGCTTCACCTTCATGATAACCTAGCACAGAGAGAGAGATTTAAGCTTCATGTTCGCTCACTCTTTTTCAACCTCTGCTTCTTTGCTCTGACTGCTGAGAGGAGAACCTGTCTGGTAGCACTTACAAGGATTTCTTTATCCATTAGATACCAGAACGAGACCAAAACTTGCTGGAGAGCTGTTGCACAGCAGTGATGTGTCAGTTCCAAAGGACCTGGATCATATATTCACCAGTCAGCCATACCAAAACTCCCCTCAGCCATACAGTTCCCTGTCTGTCATTTACAGAGGAAGGATGAAAGATGTTTTGCAGTTGTTTTCAGTGATGACCTAAGGACTTCCAGCAACCTCAGGGATGGCAAGGCCAAGAGCAAGTGCTTTTGAAGTGCACACACAAAGTGAAAAACAGTCCCCTCACACAATACGAGGTTTATCACAGCTTCTCCACAAAGCTACTGCCATCTGCTTCCAGGCTCTTTAGCCAGCTATGCAGACTACAGTAATTGTTTACAGGTACTCCCAGGTTAAGGGTAAAGAATTTGGTTCAGACTATGCTATTAGCAAGCTAATCAAAAAAGAGCATGGACTCCAACCACACTGGTGTTCAGCAAGGAGGAGCAGCTTGCTGTACCTAATGTTTCATTTTTGGGGACAAGGTATATAAAAACCATAGTATATCAATAACAGGTAAATCAATTGATACAGAATTAGATGTCATGTATAGCAACTTGGCTGTTATTGCTTTTCCAATATAGCTCATCTTACACTCTCTTCATTACTATTAAATGATACTTGGGAAGTAGAACCATTTTACAGTTTCTCTATTTAAAAGGTAGACTTTTATTGTACAGGTTTTTTTTTTTTTTTTAATGTTGTTGTTCTTGACAAGAGAGTCCACAAGATCTATCTATGTTTATTACTTTGGATAGTAAAACATTCAGGGAAACAAATGCAGAAGGCTCTGCTTTAATAAAAACCAATTACCCTGAAATCCTGAGACAACACTGGTAGGATGCTGATAGAATTCAGCTTTGACTGAATTTGACTGGCTTTTGACAGCTCTGCCACATTCCAACCAAGTGGCAATGACCAAAGGTAGCAGTGAGGCATTTCTGAAAGGCTGCTGGCATGGAACTGGCAATGCTTATGTACCTCATTTTCACTCAGTTAACTCATTCCCTGGTTTGAAATGGGACATGTCGTAGTTGTAGTGAGCTCAGCCACTGGGCCCTGTTTTTCTGTCCTGTAGGTGGACTGCTGTCCTATAGGTGCAGGTTTGCTGTCCTAAGCACACCGTTTTATCATACAGCTGATGCTGACTTCTCTAGTACAGAGTAGACCTAGGCAGTCCAAGTATGTCAGACATGCACCATATTGGCTGCTTTGCCCTCAAAAGCTCAGCTGAACAAATATATCACCCTCACATCCCTAAGTCAGTCAAATCCCTCATCTCTGGGATGGTACTCGTCTAAGTTATTACTAAAAGCACATGATTTCTGCCTTGTGTCTCCAAACCAGGCAGTACAAAAGCACTCAGAGTTTAGGACAGTCTTGAAAAGAGGATTCACACTTCCAAGCAGCATTACTGAAAATAAAAGGGCAATTTCCTCAGGGACATATGGGCCTTGAGCTGTGCTGTCATGTGGGAGGAAAGGGAAAAGAGCTTGCCCCATGCAGGACACTGAAGCCACATGCCATGTCCTGTTCTCTGCTGATGTGACTCCAGGGAAAGAAGGCTGACTTACAGCATCGTTCCTGGGGGACCCAGCCATCTCAGGGGAGCAGGTATGGCATCCAGTTCATCAGTTCCTATGTCAAATTTTTTTTGACAACTAAAGATTTTTTGTCATAAGGGACCTTTTCACTGCAAAACAGTTAAAGAGCTCTAAAAGAAGCAGCAGAGCAAACCAAACACTGGATGTGCTGTTCCCACACATTTCTATTCTCACTCACACCCAGTTAAATCAGGTCAAAATAGTTCAGGAACATCAGCAGTCCCTACAGTTAGGTCTGTGAACCACTGACACTTTTCTTTGTCAAATGAAAAACTAAAAGAAATGGTGTTAAGTAACTCCTGTTAACACAAATAATTAATTCCTTGCACAGAGATGTTCTAGCTATACAAAACTAGTGATACCTCAGTCCTCTGCAAATTTTCCTTCCCAGTCTGGAAGGGTTTGAGTAAGAGTAACCAGCAGGCATCAGCTGAAACTCTTTACACCCTCAAGATGTTTTCTGTGGTTTCACAGGAATATGGTGCTCTATCCCAATTAAAAGTACTGTGACAATTATTAAAGCAAAGCTCACAGCATACCTGTGGAGAGCCCTGACATTAGTCCAGCTATCCAGTCTCCTAGAACACTGCAACTCTGTACAGCTTTGTAATCCCATTATGGAAATGACAAAGGGGGAAAAATCATCCCTCTGCTGAAGTCAATGACAATTTGTAGTGACAGCTTTTCAGCAGAGCCACCTTGTCTAGGCCTGGCAAGCAGAGAAGAGTTATAGGACAAGGATATATAGGATGTCCTCCAAGAAAGGAGACTGCACGGGCAACCGGAATGACTGCACTCATTTTGCCACTTAAAGAGAAATCTGAGCTGTAACCAAAGGATTTCAAGGACTAAAAATACATGAAGAATCACAACTGAAAGTTTGTATGTGTGAAGCAACCTGTGAACCTTACTGAAATGCAAATCATGCTATTTGAATAGGATCTGATCATTTCACCTTTTCATATGGATTTATCCTCTGGCTGCTAATTCAACCTCAAGGCCATAGGAAGAGCCGGGCAAAATACGCCCTACAGTGCAGACCAGAAAGATATTGATAAAACTGCATTTAAATGTATTAGATTCCGTTTGAAACCTCTTGAATACTTAACACATGCTTCAACCCACCTGTAAAACAATATTAATTTCTCCCTATTTTTTAGTGAAAAATAACCACACTGAATGATTAAAGATAGTGGAACCTGTGGATTCTCTTCTCAGACTTTTAGACCTGAAACTTATTTTTTTAAACTCTTTTAAAAGAAATATGGCAGCAAGTACAGAGAAGAACCCAAATATCTGCTGAAAATACCAGGAGCCATCTGTCTTGATTCTTTTGACTATTTTACATCCAGCAAAGTAAATCAGATGGATGTCCCACCCAAGACAACCAAAAAGGGCATTTTTTGAACTGTACGAGCACTTCAAAATAAGTTTCAAAATGGTGACAGAGAGGTATGTGTAAAATGTTATTAGAAAAATAATGGAATTTCTGTGCCTACCACACCTCAAAAGAAGAAAGTTCCTGCTCTTGATTTCTTTGTCACTCGTTTTATCTTAAGCAATCTCTGAGCACTTCCTGATGTTCTGATGGGTGGGAACTGATCTCATTTGGTCATATTAGCTGTCAGAGCACTGACAGTGCTGGCAGCTCCGACTCTGTGCACTCCCTCTGTACTCTTGAAATTTTTCTCCTGAATAGTTGTAAAAATAATTTATTTCAGCTAAAGCTCATTATTTCCTTTCTCTTAGAAAGTGATGCAGCCTAGTGAGACTCATTTCTCCCTCCCTACATCCTCGAAAGGTCATTGCTCATTTGTTTTTATCTGATCTGGAAGAAAATCTACAAGTTCACATAACCAAATTGCACCTCCAGCTTTCAGTGCATACCATGCTTAATATCTTAGCTGTGTCTCCTACATGCCCTATATGATGACATATGCAAGAGCAGACAACTTTGTAACTCAACAAAAGGTGGCACAGATTGTAATTAGGATTAGTATATTACTCCATGGACTGGCCTGGTCTATGATCCAGTGAACACCTTGATGGTATCTTTCCTCAGACTGCAGTTCTAAGGATGCTGTCCTGAGAGCAGCAAGCAACTGTATTTTGTTATCTCCACACCAATTGCAAAAATACTACTTTTGAAATGAGAACAATAAGAAGCAAATGTAAGACTGCTCTGCAAACTCCAAGGGCAATGGTACACTCTGGTGCATACATTACTTTGAGATGGCATTTGGCTACAGGCAACTTCTTGCAGGCAGATCTGGCATAGACACTACTTAAGATATCTAAGAGAAATTGCAACTTCCCATTGCTTTTAGCAGTATTCTGTTGGTCAGCATCAATGCTGATATATGCTTGTGCACACAGTATGCATAAAAGACACATGGCAACCATCATAAACTTTTCCAGAGCAGAAAAGGAAACAATCTGGCTTGTAACAAATGAAATTTCACCACAGTCCATTTCTCACAGAAATTCCATTTCTGTAGCTTCAACATTTGAAAGACATTAGGATCAACAGCATCTATCACCTGTGGCAACACACCCCAGTAATGACACAGCCGGGTGTGGAATCTATTGGCACTTGTAATACAGAAACAAAACCATCAAGGGGAATTATCACAGGGAATGGTTTTGTGCTTCCCATCATAATACCAAGGTAATTTGTAATACAGCAAAAACACATCACTGGATTCTACTGACAAACAGCTCTACACACACATGCTTATGCTGATAAGGTTTGTCATGTCAAGGAGCATGCAGGAACACGATGTTCTGCTCCTCCACTGCCTGTCACATATATTATGTGTTACCTAATGTAGACATCACACATGTATCTACTGGATAGGCTAGTCTGAGTCTTATGTATGACTTGTTTGTTCCCAAGCCATAGTTAGTCGCTGTACTAAGTAAATTCTGTCAAAGAGATTGGTTGGGGAGAGAAAGACCAAACTATTTTCTGCTCCCTGTTGTAGTCTGGGTCAAGAGGAGCTGTCTGGTGGAAGGGATGGCAGTAAACCTTACTGGAGAGCAAGAATGCATGTCTTTGGAGATCCTTCTGGAGTACAGGGCAGGCTATGAAAGGAAAAGGACCAATATGCAAGAAACTGTGAATACCAGTCCATACTTAGACTGCTCCTAGGAAACTCTGACAGGACTGCCAGACACAGCCCCAGAAGTGCCTGGAAAAGTCATTGATAGACCAAAGCTTCCTGAGGGATCAAAAGGTCTGCAAAAGTCTCCCCAGAGAGATGTCAGAATTTTTGCAATCTAGAAACAAAATGGAAGTTTACACTAAAAAACAAAGATGGAAGAAAGGGCTTGCTCTTTCATGCTCAGCAAGGGAAGAGCAGGCTAAGGGTAAGTTTGCCTGCAAGCCTTTCATTGAATCTATCTCACCAGGCACGTCTGAGCTTTCTCTGCTTAAAGAGTTGCCATATATCACTTTGGTTTTCTAATAAATTGCATTTTTAATGACCGAGAATCCTTTTGGACGTTCTCACTTCCAAGTAACAGTTGGGTAGGCCCACCTCTGTGCTCTGGCTATGCTGGCTCCTGTCAGAACTCGCATGGTTTATTCTGAACTCTGAGCAAGCTGAGATGAACTGAAGGAGACTCTGACCAAGATCACATGGCTATGGCTGTGTTTTGGCTCACTCTAAAACACTCTCATTTTGAACACCACAGCTCTCATACTCTGCTACTAATGGAAATTTGCTTGAATAACACTACATTGCTTCAACCCTTTTGAGGCCTAATCCAGTGCCCACTGAGATGAGATAATGCCCACTGATTTCAATGGCCTGTGAATTATATCCTTTATTCCTGACTTAAATACTCTTTTAATGTTCTTCCCTTTCTTCATTGCAAGGTTTAAATCTGTGTTTCCATCCCCCCACCAAATTACAAATTCAGCAGCCAGTGCACATCCCTGTTGGATCACCCTTGTTCTGAGAAGCAGAACCCACGGCAGCCGCTCGGGACACTCACCCAGCCAGTCTTCATCACTGCTCCTGCACTATCTTCTTCATTAATAAAAACTGACATTTCACATTTCAGTTGTAACATACCTAACCAGCTACTTATTACACATACAGAATAGCAAATGTAGCATTCCCTGACTCCTGCTCCACACTGTGGGTTTTCCTGACAATAAGACATTTTGTTATTCTTTCCAAACATGAATGTGCTGAACCTATTTCACATTCTCTCAAGCATGCTAATAGCAAGTGGGCTTTATTGGTATGCAGAATTGAATTCTCAGGGAACATCAGCAGATGACATGATCAGTAATGTGTGATCAATGCGTCACCTTTTGCCCTGAATTTGATTAAGTACTATATAGCTGAACAAAAAGAGTAGTTTGTGAAAAAAAACCAAAACAAAACCAACAATAATACATGTAACAATACAGTAGTGATTCTCTGTTCCAGGGCATGGTTGGTAGTTCTGATGTTCTGCATTCCAAAATCCATGTTGCCTTAATTACCAGGTTTCTGGGGACACATGCCCAGAGCCAACAAAATAGTCAACTACATGCTAGACTTCTGTTGTAGTAATAAAATGTGTACAGAATAAAAAAGTCTGAAAAAATCATATCAAGTCTGCAAAAACTGACTGCACAGGCAATGAAATTTGACTCGTGCTCAAAGTCAGCACAAATCTGTGTCCATCTAGAAGACTGCTCTGTCTCCCAGGGGTGTGAATCAGTGGTACTCCCTGGACCCTGACTGGGGCTACCTAAAGGTGAACAGGGTGGTGGTCTGTGACATTTCCTTACGGTTTCTCCACTGGTGCCAACAGTAGCAGAAGTGCTGGGAGCACTTCACAGGTGGCTGTAGCTTGGGCCAGGGCTAACGTGGCCTCTTCCTAGAAGGAAGGCTGGCTGCCAGCCTGGGGCGGTGCCAAGAGGCAGAAAACAAAGCTCCCAACAGGCCCAAATGCTACAGCCACAGAAATAGGCTGGGAAAAAGGAGGAATTATGGCAATTCATGCTCTTGCCTTCAGCCAAATACAGTATTTTAGGGACAGGTCTGTGTGGCCTCACAATGGGAGGTTTGTCTCCCTGTATAATTTTTCTGACTTCCAGAGTTACTGCACAGTAAAACCTTAAGTTTGGCCTAGTTTCAACTCAAACCAAAGACCTTGGCCGAGCTTCCAGGTCCAACCCAAACCAATAAATGAACTCATGGTCACCTGAAATCTGACTGAACACTTTGTTTTTTGGTAGCGGTTTGTTTTTTTTTCTGGGGTGGGGGGGAGGTGGGGGAGAGAGGTGTGCTGGTGTTGTTTGGTTTTTTTTTTCTCTTTAAATATAGTCACTGTACTACTCCAGGTGTTAGAGTCCCAGTTGCAATGAGCTTAATCACCTCAAGTCACTCTGCAGGCCTGAGCTGCCAAAGCAAACCCTTTCTGAAAAACCCTCTTGTCTTGCAGCAGCTAGCAGTCTGCATTGGCAAAATCCCACAGTCCCTAAAGCCCACAATATTGTAAAAAATCTAAAAACGTTAGCAGAGCTGCACAGACAAAGAAAAAATATTTTTCAAAAAGGGATGTGTGACCTCAAGTGGATACCATGTCATTTGAAAAAAAAGAAAAGAAAAGAAATCTCCACTTCCATTCTTCAACCAGATTGTTACAAGACTCGCACTTAACCTCCGGGGTCCCATACACGGGCTCTGCGGCACTCCAGGGGCTCCTGGGTGTCCCAGGATACTCACCCAGATCTCACTGTGTGTCTGTGCTCACCTCAGGAGAGCAGGAGTGCAGACACTGCCACATTTACCTGCTTTCTGCCTTCAGATTGATGCAAGCCTCTTTCTGCTGCCTTTCAAGTGCCATCATCTGAGTGAATCAACTGCAACCAGTAAACTGGATTATGTGTTTGGACCCAGCCACACCTGCGTTTTGTTTTCTACATTCTTCTAAAATACATCCATACAGCTCCATACACTGTATTTAAGCAATGAGCTACCCCAGGCAGTGGTGAGTGAGTGATTACTGTGAGGTTGTTATGCAGTATGAAGCTGGAAACCAGAGCACTCTACCACCTGAGAAGTGCAGAAATGCACAGAAATGCATCTTCTTCTAAAACAGAACTCAAGATCATAAATAAAAGAAGAAGGGAATACTTGATATGGGTATTATGTCACTGTCAGTCAGAAATGCCACTCTTAAGTACTTCTTGCAACATAAAAATAAGTCCAAGTGAATATGAGATTATTTGCAAAGTTTGTCAGTGGAGTTTAAACCACTCTATTAGTAAAGCAGGCACAAAGTGTCCCACTGATAGAAAGATCATCTAACCATCCTGAAGCTGGAGAAAATAGTCCAGAGTGATGGCAGGGGTGGTGGGGAAGAAAAGACTTCTATGCTTCTGGACTAAGTCACTGACCACCAGGAACAGATATTTAAGCTCCTTTCCTTCTCTTTTACTCATCACAGTCCTATAAGAATATTAGATATGCAAAGATATCATCAGTTTTCAGCCAGGATCCAGTTTGGCTTGACATCAGAGGTGACAGAGTACATGCTGCTGTCAGAGGAACCCTGGCCTCTCAGCGTGCGACTCAAGGCTGTTGGCAGGCAGCTGCTTGCAACAACTTTGATGGTCTTTTACATCATATAAAGCAAATTAAATAAAACAGTTCTTCCCATTTTGTCTTTAAATTCTAGAGATGCCTCCTTGTGCAATTTATTTTATCAATGGTCAAATTAATAAGCATGTATTTTGCAGTGTTGGCTAAAACTCACTGAATTGGGATACCATTGTCTGAAGCACACAGTGTTCAGACACTTTAGATATTACACTTAAATATCTTTCATTATCCCAATGTCTTCTAATCAATAGAATTCAGCGAAAGAATAACTAACTGATTATCTAAATTCTTTTATTTGTAGCTATTACTGCTTACAGTCCAATTCCAGTACAAGAACTAGTGACATTTGAAAATTTGCATTTGATATCTAATGGCATTGAAAGTGCAGGTCCAGCCTACAGGTGTCCTGTGAATCCAGGGGACACTCGTGAAAACAGGGCCTTCAGTCTGTCTCATTTAGAGATGTGTCCAAATGATGCTCTTGGCTTATTTGGCTGGTCAGGGCAGAGGGAGTCTGTTTAATTTAATGGAGTACCTTGACAATTCTGCTACACAACAGAGTGGGGAATCTACCCCAGTAAAGAGCTTTCAAAGCTGAGAGGTGTGCTCTGTCATTTTAACATCATGTCTTTTAACATGTCCTTGGTGGAAGTCAAAGACCCAGAATTTCTTCTTATGCTACTCTACTACTCTCTTTCCAAGCTCAGTTTTATTTCCTGATAGTACATATAGGTTGAACAGATGCTAATTTTCCTAAGTCCAAATTAGTACAGACAGTAATACAAGCACCATGTCCTCATTCCCCTTTTCCCCCAAGATTACTAATAAACAGTCTATTGCTTGGCTACTGATTGTACCATGTGCTCTAATTACTTGTTTCAATGATGGCAAACACATTAAACAAGTATTAAATAGCATTTAAATCAGTGCTCTTTGAAGAGGGAAAGACAAGCATCAGAGGCATTTATTAATCACTAAATTAGTCCCCAAATTAGCATGACTTTTGAGAATTTTCATTTTGCACAAATGTCCTCCTGGGTTAAAATAAAACCTCAGAACAGCTTTTAGAGCATGGAGCTCTAAACAGGTCAATTTACATCCCCTACAGCCCAGGGGATTTCTAAGGGGAAAGCTAATGTAAGCAGCATTGACTATAATGACCCAAGAAAAACATAGATCTTCCTGCCCCTGGGCTGACACAGAAGTACACATATAAGCATCCAATGTAAACTGTTTTACTTTTTTTCCAATGCCATGGTGAAATATGTTGATGCCACACAGCATGACTAAATCAAACATACAAACGTCACAGGATTAAAGCCTTGTCCCAGATAGCCAAGAAACCACAGCCAGACCACATACACACGAGTTGGCACAACCTCACCTGTGTGGGCAGGTGACCTGACCCACAGGAGCAGTGCCAGCCGCTGTTCACCCTTCGGCAGGAACCAAAAGCCAGGCCCTCCCTCTCTGCAGGACAGTTTCCCTCAACAGAGGAGATACAAGCAGCCTTTTTATCTTGTCCTACTAATAGAGATGATAACCTGTGACTCACTCCTGAGGATGCACTAATAGGAATACCAGCAAACTCAAACACCTTCCATTTGCACAGTGCCCCACAGATGCCTATCACTGCTGCCACTGCTGTGCCCTAAGACACAGGGGAAAGGCTGCTCCCCATGACCACGAGACAAAGGTTGGTGCTGACAGGGTTATGCCATCCACACTCCCACGTTGGGGGCTGAGTTTGGCCCCCAATTTTTAGATTTAATTTAATGCTAAATCCAAAGAATAAATTATTTGTAACACTTTGAGATTTAAATCCGGTATACTTCAGAAGAATACAACTTATACAATAACAGACACTTCTAATCTCGTTACCAAATCCCGACACAGCAGAGCCCACTACAATAGGGTGTGTTAGAAACGTGGCAGCATGCCTGCTAATTAGTAAACAGTGTCAGTCATTTGTCAATTAGCAGGTTTTATTTTCTTGTGGGAAGGAAATTTCTAGAATACCATGAAGCACACACACTCCCTCCATTGTTCTCAGCTGATGGAGGTAGATTTGGATGATTGCTTTTCTTCCTGTTGCCTCTTAACATTGCAAATCAAACTGCAATCAGAATAATGAGGTGTCAGTGGTTGAAACCATAGCTGGTACTACATATTGTCAAAGATTGTTCACACTAATCAACTAATAATGACATTGCTTCCTCCACCATGCTAAATAAAATTCCCCTGGTTGTGCAACACAATTACTACTAATAACCATAGAAACCTTAGTGTGTTTAAGGAGACTGTTTCAGAGATTATCTGGAGACGTATTGTAAAATGAACTGGGAAGACAGATCTTCCAGGTGAGCTTATTCTTTAGTAATTAAGCAGACATAGTTCCTGTGGGTGTATGGCATTTTCCAGTATCATGAAGTTAGTATCTAATGAGCCACCTGAATTAAAATGGTAGTTATTATGCTAATGAAGGATATCTTAAATATCTTAAATATTTAAACATTTTAATAAATGCATTACACTAATAGCCATTCTTTAGTCTCAGAAAGAAAACCATACTCAATAAACACTGACTAAAAGATTTACTATTAAAGAAGGGATGATGACTACATATTTATTTTACAACAAAATGACACTGATACCTCGAGAGGCACACCTTCTGACTGTTAATAAAGTTTTTTAAAAACTATGCTGGTACAAATGCTGGAAATACTTTGTGCTCTCTAAGTGATGAACTAAGTCACTTTGAAGGCTTTAGAAATTTCACTCAGGTACAGCAACATTTTTATACTGAGATGACAAGTGAGAAGACATAATTGTTACGATACAAATGTTCCATGACTTAGTTTTGAAAACATTAATCAGAAAGGAAAAAAAAAGGAGCAAGATCTGAAAGAGCAAGTTGAAGTCCCAAGGTTATATAAAGCTACCCAGCATTAAAGGATAGGAAAGAAAAATTCAGCTCTTAGTTACAGCCAAAACAAATATCCCAGTGATGTGACTGGCAGTTTTATTCCTGAGTTTAGAAATACAGGATAGCTAGGGGCACAATTTTATCACCTTGTCAAATATATTAGAACCACTGTTACCACCGGATTGCTTTAAAAAGACTGAGAACAACAACAAAGAACAGAGCACATCTCAATAGCACCCTGATTCATTACACTAAAACTGTATCACACAGAAGGTAGATTTGAGAGAAGAGGGATGAAATACTTCAATAAAAATAAGAGCCTTACCAAAAGAAAACACTGACCCAGATCCTTCAATTCAAAGGTATTTGATAGGTCCCTTACAATATTACAGAGCATCATCATTGTACAAGTTGCCTTCAAAATTCAACCCTGAATGCAATTTATTTTTCCCTACAAAACCTCCCCCACAAACAAAAAAAAAATTTATGTATTTTATGCAACTACATTTCTTTCCTGATATAGATGAGAGTGAAACTGAGATTGCAGATTAAGATTGCATTACACAGTAACCTGGGCATCCGTGGAGAAAAACTCCTAAACACCTGATTAAGCCTATTTCTTTTCAGCAAAACAAATAAATGATGCTTAACTTGAAAAATTTTGCTGAATACAGTGTTTTTCTGAATCAGAGCTTTCCCAAATGCAAACTTTTTAACAGCATCAACTGCAAGCCTCCAGACCTTTGCAGGCTTATCTGAACTGAAACCAGACTGAAAGCCTTCCAACCTTTGCCCATTTCCTAATGCTTTGTGAGTTGTGCCAGTGACTCCTGGGATCCGGATTTGGAATGCATTTTGAATATTTTAAATCACAAATTTCCCCTTAAAGAAAACAGATGTATGCACATATTCACTTGAGTTCTTTATAATTTGAAACAGTATCATTTTAAAGCAATCTTATTAGATACAGATGAACAAGTTTGTTTTTATCTTGGCAAACTGCTGTTTCTATTATTCTTCTAGAAATCTTTTTGCATAGCATTTGTTTTCTTGAAGTGAGTAATTACTCTTATTCTGCCATCTTGAGACAGACCCAGAAAACAAGCTCATTGCTGCATCTAAATGAACATTTTAAATATAAGGCAGACACTGTAAACAATAGACTCCTGAAGGCTGGCACTCATTTACATGTTTTCTTTTCCATGTGACTACAGGTATCTAATTCCATTATCCTCTGTATTTCACAGAATTGCCTCCCTTTCTTTTCCGTACTCTCGCTGCTGCTATTATCAAACTCAGGATGAAAAATCTGCATGAAATGTAGGATGGCTTGAGGTGCTTTGAGCAGCATCAAAACAGGCCATTTTAATAGTAATTTATTCCCACATATGGAGGACTGCTCGGAAGCACTTACAGATGCTGATGTATTCTCCTTGCATTATGAGGAATCAAGTAAAACATTGGACCAGAGTCGATGATCACCACCAATGCACAGATGACTGCCTATAGCAAACTAAGCCTTCAAATTATCAGTTCTTCTTGTACATTTTCTTCGGTGTCTGTCTGCAGTTAACATCTGTTTCCAGTTATGGCACTCACAAAGGCTTCTCCTCTGACTATTATTAACACACAAGCTCACAGTGCCACTGGGGTGCACTTCTGTGGAATGGCTGGCAAGGGAAGGCTGACAGGGCTGTCACAGGAAAGGCAGTTTAAGCCACATCTACCTGATTACTCAGTTTGATTTACCCTCTCACAGCTTCAGTTTGGTGAACTCAAAGCATGAGAAGCACAAGCACATTTGTAGAAAACTTTGACAACAGGATCATCCCACAAAAAGAAAAAAAATTATCCTGAGAAAAAAAAAACCCTCCCCCAATGTTCCTAGAACTCCTTCATTGTGGAATTAAGAGTTTGGGTGTTTAGACTACCAATTCCCAAGGATGTCAAAGAGTCCAAATGCTTAGAGGCTTCTAAAAACCTGTGTCCCAGCACAGTCTTAACATCACTAGTCATGCACTGTCTGTCTCTTGATATCTAACTACTTTGATCTGTTTTCAGTTCTTTTATTATCTGCCTTCCCTAAAATGTCCTTCATCAGTAGCTGGCATCTTAAACAGTGGGGCAAGAGCCAACTCTTTTGATTTCCAATAACTGACTAATGGAACAGAGAAAGGATAACAACAATGGAGAAGATGAAACTCTACACAGAATCCAGGAAGCATGTGCTTCTTTCAGATGCACTGCAAGTAATCTTCCACTCATCTGTTGGAAGGAAATGTGCCTGGAGAGAAAACGGAGAAGAAGGGAAATTCTGCTCTCATGTGACATGTTCACAACCTCACAGCTTCCTGCTCCATTCCCAGAATTGCTCCATTCCCATAATGCTACATGTGCCCTGTAGCATTCTGGAGTATTCCTTCCCTACCAGTTACAGAAGCATTTGGTATATCCCTCTTTGTAACATACCTTTGTAACATACAGCAGCAAATATCTCAGCAAATATACAACAGCAGATGTCTCAGAGATACCCACTGACATGAAGCAAGCAGAAGAGATGAAGTCCATAGCATTTTCCCCCCTAATCTTTTGCTGTTTTACTTAGATTGATTCAGTAAGTTGTCGGTGACACCAATAATGCAGGTTTATCAACCGTATCGGCTCAATGACTCTTCCTTGTTCTCTGGTTTCCAAAATCATTGCAATGCTTGAAAAAATGAATTCTAATGAGGTATCACAATGACAGCACATTAATGGCAGCCTACACAGAGCTAGAAAGTGGAGAACCATGACAAACTGCATGCCCAAACATTTAGAATAAAACAAGTGAACCAGGAGTTTTATTTTCATTTCTGAGAGAACAAGTTAGTTGGACATCAGATGAAAATGATGAAGAAAATGAAAATAAGTGCATCTCTATGTCCATGGCTGCATTTTGAGATTGTTTTGATGAAAGCACTACACAGACATGTATTTGTGTAACAAAATCTGGCACAAAGAGCAAGAACAGAGACTAATTCTGGGCAGTAGTAGTAGAGTTAACAATGCACAAAACGAGGCATCTGAGCGGAAGAAGATGCTATTTTCACACAAGGGAATAAAGAGGATGAGAAGAATGGGAAGTGGAAATAGGGTGGCATTAAACAGACTCTATGTAATTAAAAATGCTAATAGCCTCTTGGAGGCTGTTTCCAAAACAAGCTATTTCCTTCAGACAATCAAAACATCATCAAGTTACTGTGTGCACAGCCTGATCACTCCTCACTGCAGACAATGGACTAGAATGCTCCTGCCTTGGGGGTGGGTGGTAGAGAAGAAAAAGGAGTTTCTTCATCTCAGATTCTGGTATCAGAGTCAAGGGTGATGAATTTTTACTTTGACATCCTATCAAATAAATACCTACCCAGGCACTTTCTTATTCAGTTTGGTTCTGTGACAATTTTGGCAGAGACTCAACTTTAACTTGCATAAATGAATCTATGTACCTATTACATACTGGGACCTGGTTCTGACCTCTTTTATACCTATGTAAAATTGATGCCTCATTTCATCAACTTAAGGTCAACATACACTTCTGCTGCTGGTGGATCACCTTTGTTGTTGTTTGTTTTGTTTTTTATTTGGGTTTTTTTTTTACATCATTCCATTTTACACAGATTTTTGGTTTTTTTTCTCATGGTCCTGGAGAGATGTACAAGAGAATTTTAATTTAGAGTAGTCTTTCAGATCTATGAGTCTCTATGACACTGGGTGTCATCAGCTGCAGCTCCAATAAAAAAAAACCAAACATGGTAGGGTGGATCTTTCTATTAGATTAGACATCAGTGAAAATGCCACATCAACAGCACTGTAACCTCAAGGACCTGTTCTAAATGAGATGATGCACTGAGAAGGTGGCAGCATCATCTCTAAATCATGTTGCTTCACTTGAATGGATGGCAGTGGTGCCTAAAAGTAGAGACTGGAACTAGATGATTTTGAACTTTAGTATTAAATCAGAGAACTTGATTTATTTCAGTGATAGCTCTTAGGATTATTCTATTCAGTGAAGTGTTATGCATGCCAGGAAAGAAATAATTAAAAAAATAATTCTGGCTGCTACACAAGTGCTGAACAAAACTGCATTGCATTTTTAAAAGATTCAGGTAAACTGACACATTATACCCAACACATAGAGGTCTGTGTTTCAATGGAAACAGTAACTTTTCTATTGTGTCATATAGAAAAAATAAAAAAGTATAGTTATTTTCACAATTTAATTCTTCTTCTCCTCTCACTTGTATAACTCATATCCTTGTCTCATTCAGTCCAAGATTTTGCCCAGTCCACCACCTATCACTGTCTGGGTTCCTCAGGCAGAAGAACTATATTCACTCGGAGAAGCTTGGCTGCATTTTATTTTCCCTTCAAGCTGTTTCTTTCTCAGTTTCCAGACCTGACTTCATGTAGTTTTCAAAAGACTTCAAATCAAAACTTTTTGGTTTTTTTTTTCTCCCCCAACAAAATTTGTAACTGGGGAGTTCTGCTTACTCATTGACATTTTTGCTCCATCCTTTATGCTGTCAGGAAAAACGGAAGAACAATACATAGCCTGTAATACCTCACTGTGATAAGCAGAGTAGGATAATTGGATGAGCTGCTTTACATATCTGTTGGCACGACATCAATATGGATGGTCTGGTTTAAACACAGATGTCTCTAAAATGAGATTAAAGAAGGTGCCTGGTCTGAGGAGAACAGTCTAATAGATTGAACTGTGAAAGAAAAACTTGTATTGTCCTCAATGAACTTTAAAAAGTAATCATTCATTCCATCCAAACAGAAAATAGTCTGACAAAATCAACAAACACTCCTGAGTCTTTGGGATAGAACTATCAGAATATAAACTGCCCTTTTAGATAAACTTATGCAAACTTGCAGTCATTCATTATGAAATAAACAATATTATTTCATTTCAAACACTTGGCCATCAACAGGAATATTTAAACATCCTCTTTCAGATTGTTCTGTTCATATATCATTCAAACTGACTGAGCTTTTCAACCATCAAGGAAGTTTCTATTGTGTAAACCTACTCTTGCCACAATTGCTCTCCTCCAGAATTCTACACATCTTAATAAAAATATCTGATGGGGAAAAAAAGGCAACTATTTTTGTAGAAAAGTGGAGAAACATTTTGCATAACATAGACATGAAATAGATTTCTTTCAAAATTAGTTTCATGGGAAACCTCCCTTTCACCAGGTTCAAAATTCATGATGTTTGGAGATTTCAAGAGCCCTGATGCAATCTATAAAATGTGTACTTTTTTCATTCAAGTCTTTTTTCCCTTAGACAATTAGCAATTGTTATGGAGACTATGATAAATTTTGGGACCCCCATTTGTGCACTCAGAGCTACTATATACCAAGTACTGTCCAAACACAGGCCATGAGGTTCTCTCTTGCCACATACACCAAATATCATCTGCAGCATCTCTTCTGACCTCTGATGGCAATACTTCACCTGGCAAATTGGCTTTCAGGGGTGAATCTGATGTGGAGGTGGTGGTTGGTGGTGTTCCTCTAAGAGAGAGAGAGAGAACCAGAGGGCAGCCCCACCCCTGCAGTGCACAACCTAAAACTAAAATAGATAATGAGCTTACTATAATAGAGACATAAGAAAATAATAAGCTCATCAAATACAGGATAAAAGTGTTAGTAAGAAAGCTTTTAATCTTCGTTTGATCTTCTTGGCTCTGATTCAAATTGGGAGCAATTTCATGGATGTCAGTGGAGTTATTCAGGTAGAAATCTGGATTGAGAGCACAATCTGGCTTACCATTCAAGCATATTTAATGAAGATAGAGGGAAAATTGTCAATAGGTGCTCATAATGTTCTTTTAATTGAATTAATACTGTCATTCACCTTGCTCAAAATGAAGAGTCTCTTCATGTTTTGATACTGAACTAAACTGCTTATTTCCAATACTTATCTATGTCATTACAGAGAAAAAAAAACCACAATTGACTCTTATGTCTGTAAGAAATCTCTCAGAAATGTAAAAATCTACATCAGGTGACTGATGCACCCCCTGTTTGAGCAATCCAAACAGTTGAAAATTTCCACATACTGTGTAAGTAAAGACTAGTCACATAAATAGAAAGTGATGGACTAAAGTGATTTTTAACTTCCAGAATCAAAGTCTTTGCCATATTAGAGCTATACTCCTGTGGCAGAATGTGCTTTTAAGAATTCTAAGACTCAGTCAAGGCCCCTTCCATTAGAAATCTGCTAAAAGATGTAAAAATCACCTTTCATACCCATTTTTGCCTCCTTTCACCTGTATTCTATACTCTGTTTTCAATGACACCAATGCAAATCCAAACTCACTTAGCAGAATCTACAGAATAACCTGAGATTTAAAAGAGGAACTGGGACCATTTTTATCTGTCTGAATTTATATTCTACTCCAAAGTTTAGGAAATGGGCCATGTATGGCTTTTATATCTTCCTTGTCCTCAGCAGAACTTTGAATACAGTTAAATCATCTTGACTGTTTTTATGGGAAAAGAGGACCACAATACTTATTTTCAGAGACACTGACTCCATGGTATTAATGTCTTGAAAACATGCCAGGAAATTGAATTCCATAGTGTCTCAGCAGTGCTCAGGAGTGGAGATGGTTGGTGGAATTTGAAAGCCCATACATCACTCTGTGAGGGCCATAATCCTGGCATGAATAAGCTCTGTGAGGACATCTCATTAAAGATCAGTCCCTGCTCTCAAAGGTGGAAATCTGATTTTCATGTCTAGGGGTGGCTTGCTGTGGCATCTTTTCCTCCTCTGCTACATATTTATTAATACTGACATACGGTTGTTAGACAAAGTGACTCCATTTGTTCCACATGAGAGGATCGGGAAGTGCTGCAGGGATTTCAGAAATGGCATTTGCTGGTTTCACTGGGCTAAAGCTCCCCTCTGAAGTCAGACTGACTCCCTGGAGAAAGAACAGTGGTATGTAAAGAGGCAAAAGAGCTTACTCCAGGTAAATAAAACTGCAGATACAATGAAGAACCTGCAAAGGATTAACTGGGTGTATATACTGTGCTCCGATTTTAGAAAGCCATAGAATGAGCCTCACATGGAAATCAATTCCTGCAGAACAAGGCTTAATTTCCTCTGATTTTAGGCCTTCTGTGAAGTCCTTTCAGCTGATATTCTAGTGTCTACCTAAGTTCCATAAACCAAGAGTCAAACCCAATCAAAATGTTGAAAACACTGGAAACTGTGTATCACATCATGGATGGACAGTTTTAAATCTTCTTCCTGCTATTCCAGGAATGTATCTTCTCCTGCCTGTTATTCTTTTCTCTCTGGAGCCCACTCAGAGACATGATATTCATAGCCAAAGGATCTCTTATCCAAGTTAGCATGATAAGTGTGGGTACAGCACTTCCATGATCTTTCAGACCTTTCAGAAAAATCCACTTAGCTCTTTGCTAAAGTATGTTTTTTGCCTGACCAGGGGAAAACTCAGGAATAGTTGAACTGGAGCCATTCACAGTACTCTGTGCCCTTTTGCATTGTGACTAAAACCACTACTGATGTAAGCTACAAATAAACTGGCTTATTATTTACATTATCACACTTGGGTTTCTAGTATATTTAGGTTTTACAGGTTTACTGTCACTTTGTCTATTGGGAATCCTTTCTGTGAGTTAAAAAGGGTTTTCCCAGGTGAAAATAAATATAAATAATATTACAAATTTATGTCAAGGGAGTCAATATGGTATCAATGATATGTACTATACCATTATGTTGTGTTACTGAATGCAGTGATGTCCTTCACCTAAGTGACAAAATGCTGGTTGCCTTGTTGGGGAGAAATAGAATAAATATCATTTCAGCTAAAACGATACTTTGAGCAAATGTGGACATTTTTATAATCCAAAATCACAAAGATACCGAAGGGTAACTTCCATGTAATTCAGATTTGTTCTTGCATAATAATGTTCATTGAACTTTCACACTGAACAAACTTATATAGCTTTTTCCCAAAAGACAAAACCTAAAAAGTCTGTGATATTACACAAACAACAAGTCAGGCCACAAAACATCAGATGAAAATCCTGTGTCCCCAATTCAAACACATCTCTCTTCAAGGTCCTGTTATTTTCCACCGAGAGATGATGAATTATGGGAAACGAAATATCTTTATACAAGATGTGAACTTGATTATTATTAAGTGCTTTATAGCTTACAGAGTACTCACTTGTGTTTTGATCCCTGCCTTAGTTAAAATTCAGAGACACTAAATGAAAAACAAAAACAACATTTGCAGTTGTCAACTAATAAATAAAAGATGTTTTTTGTGTAAAATACTTCATACATATTGCTTGAAATTATCTTCCAAAAGTTGCTAAGATTTTCCACCGTGATGTTCACATCCTCTGTAAAGTGACTCAAAATGGAAATCAGTTCTCAGAAGCAATTTTTCTAACATGTTTTGGGCTACTCTTCCCTCAGCTCACCCAGGGTGGCATTGCTGAGGCAAATGGAATCCTGTTCTCCTTGAGCTGCTACTCACTTCCCATGAAGTGAGGAGCAAAGTCCCCTTTTCCTGCCTGCCACAAAATCCCCTTTTCCTGCCTGCCACCAAGTCCCCTTTTGCTGTCTGCCACAAAGTCCCCTAGGTGCAAGACTATAGAGAAGTAAAAGTGTGCTATAAGTAATCTCACAGCCTGCATGGAATGTGTTAACTCCTACATGGTTTGAAATAGTATTTTTTGCAAGAGTTTGTTTTCATGGAACAACATCAGACAATGTTGTCTCTATTGACACAACAGAGCCAAACCTGACAAACAAGGAAAGTGAAGACTCTCCAGTTCTGAAGGACTTTTATCCTGGAATTTGTCATGTGAGACTGAAGAGGGAAACATGCTATGCCTAAACAAAATTTATTTCTAAAAAAAGTTACCAGTATATCTGGTAATTTTTATATTATTTGAATTTTTACATTAGCATTTATTCAGTTACAGCAGTAATTAAACGATTTGGAGAAAAATTACAAATGTTATAATAAAGTTAATTTCTGTAGTTGCTGAAGAAACTGCAAAGACCTTACAAGGACCATTAGAAGACAAGGATAAATGAGTTTGACAAGGAGATTTAATAGAATTGGGAATAATTAAGATATTTGGATTTTAACCTCTCCTTCTCCTCCCATTCTCTGATGTAAGTCATTTGTAGATAATGTTATAAATACCTCTAAAAATGCCAGATGTTTATGTGTGATCTAGGTACTGCATATTCTGTGTAAATGACTAAGAGAAGCTTTTCAATCCCATATTATCATTTATTAGTAATATAAAATCATCCAGCCCCTTCCAGCAGGAAACTTCCAGCCCTCGTGCTGGATGAAAAATATATAATACAGGCACTAATTTTTTGAGGACCATTCAGAAATCAGTGTCAAACTGTCTTAGGTGCTTTATAAGGATATATTAAAGAGGGTACACTCCCCAAAACAGCACACTCATCACACAGACAGGTAGAAAGAATAAGGGCACGCTGCTAGAAACAATTTGCTATGTAAGAATAAAGTGATCCAAACTTGATCACAGGTAAAAAACATCTACAAATACACTGTAAAGCTTCCAAGCACCAGTCAAGCACATGGTGGTCACAGTCCGTCAATCCTCTTTAACGTATGTTGCTTTTCCACAGAAATAAGACATGGAGAGGACGACGATTTTATTTTTGACAGCTTTTAAAATACTTTGAGCCACAAACAAAATCTGAGGAAATTTAAACAGATGTCAAAACAAATTTCTACTTAAATTCCCTGCCCAAGCGTGATCCACATACAGCTTCATTTGAATAGCACCTGGGCTGCTGAGGAAAATTTTTAGTTTTAAAGAAAGAAAGAAAAAAAAAAAGAAATATAGATAACATATTAGTGGAAAAGCAGCCATAGTCAAAGGGGCTGTTTGGATTCTGTTCCAGCAGAGAAGAAGGCCCAGAGACGTGGTATCTTAGCAATTCAACCCAAGCAAATACTTGAAAAAAGGCAAGTACAATT
The DNA here is from genome assembly GCF_036250125.1 of Pseudopipra pipra. NCBI lineage: Eukaryota > Metazoa > Chordata > Aves > Passeriformes > Pipridae > Pseudopipra > Pseudopipra pipra. The sequence continues at coordinate 9,885,414 of NC_087560.1, read as the reverse complement.
GGACCACATTAAGCTTGATCAATGCCAAAAAAAGCGAGTTTGTTTCAGGAGACTTATGAATGGCATGTATCCCAGCAACTATAGAATGTGTAATAGGAAAACCAGGTAGTGGTTGTTAAGAGATACAGTTGTAGGAAGAAACAAGAAATGACTAGGAGGACAAAAGCTTATTCATTTGCATGATATTGTAACTTATATCCAATTTCAGTGCAGTAGGAAGTAAAGGATTAAGTCCTAAATCACCAGAATTTTTTAATGACCATGCTGAACCAAGTAAGTTGGGCTCTGCTCTACCGTTGTAAATGAGGGTGGTTTCTTGGCCTGTATTTTCTGCTGCTAGGAGAGGAGCTGGGAGAAACACAAAGAACACCTTGCATCTCTTCTCTTAGAAGAGGGCCCAGAGATGACAAAGATACAAACCCTTCCTTGCCTCTGACACAGCATTTCCTTTTTGGAAATGCCCATCCCTGAAAAATCATACAGTGATCTAGAGAGAGTATTTCAGCTACATTACATATGAGCCATGGAAGAGGGAGATGCAGATTGCTCTGTATTGCTGAAGTTCAGAGACTGTTTTCCATCTTGACAGCTACTCTGATCAATTTTTGCAGGAGCAGTTTGTTCCAGGATGCTGGGGAGTGCTTTGGGGCTACAGCAAGCAGGGACTCTGGTAATCTAGGAATTGTCTGCAATACTACTTATGATTATAGGAAATAAGACTTGATGACTAGACTGAACATTCCAACCTTATGTCTGGGAAGTCTGTGCTTCTCTTTCTCTGTTGTGCTGCCAAACAGGAAACTTAGCAAGTAAGAAGGATGGAGTGGTTTGGCCCTGATGGATGAATACTGGCTGTTCTCTTCTACAATGAAAAGGAAATATATTTGAAGGATCTGTTACAGTCTGATCAATGGGTTTATCCAGGCTGTGCATGAACTATTAGGTGTTTCATAAATTCCCAAGCACCCTGGGGACACAAACACTAGAACCAAATCTAATTTTAATATAAATATTCATAAGCATAGTCAAATAATATCTGCATGCCATTATGATATTTATTTGTACCAATATTTCCCTACACCAAAAAGAGGCCTCCACTTCTTGGCTAAATTCACAAGCAGTGGAAAAAAAAGCATCAAGACATCCTTCCTCCTCAAGGAACAACAGGAATCTTTTCTTGTAACAGACCAACCTCTTCATGTACCACGTCTCCATATGGGAAACATACCACAGTATATTAGAAATATGTGTGGGGACCTTTGCACATGTTCACGACTCATGAGCCATATTTAGGACTCAAAGCACGTTTTGTTCATTACCTCAGTGCAATGGACTAGAATTCCAACAAAACACAAGGATCATTCACACTCATCATCAAGCTCAGAGACAGACAGCTTCACACTTGTACCCCAGCAATGGTGGCATCCTGTTGCAGGCCAATTAGCATGCAGATTGCACGTAATTAATTTTAGCTACACTACCCCTAATTGAGATGTAGCATAATGTGTTATTGTATGGTGAAATAAAATGATTCCGAGAACTTTTTATCAGATGGAAATGGAACAAAAACTCATACTGGTGATTTAGAGAAAGCAAACACCTAAATGTTTCTATACATATGTAATATTTCTTCATTTCTGTTTACTTAAAAATAGAAGTAAACATTGTTTTTATAAAAGAAAAGAAATTAGCTCACTGAGGACTTAATTATCCTTCCTTCTCCAATGGGAATCAATGCTATTGGCAGCTTGCAGGCCTGTTCTCCTGACAAATCAAGTTGTTGTCTGAGGCGTGAAGTGTTAAGATTATGATCGACTCAGCGTGACATTGTGATTCATGGCTACTATATTACAGAGGGAAAAAGGGGATTTATGCTTCATATCCACTTTGAATTCATAGTGAAACAAGTGAATCATTCTACTCAACCTCAGGAGTTCATGTTCTACACCTGGGGGCTGAGCAATATAACAGGCTTGAACATTTTAAGGAACAAGTGCAATAAAATATCACTGTGAAATATTCTCTCTTTCCCCTCATGCTATAAGTTTAAAAAATCACCTAGAGTAAAGATATAATGAATGCATTTCATTAAAAGAAGCAGGATGGATATGAAAGATGCATATTGGTCAACTGGAAAAAGACACTTCCAAACAGAAAAATGTAACTAAAGCAGTAATTATGCCCAGTCTCTGTAATACCTAAATTGCAGGTCTAAATGATGTACATCATTTTTTCCCTCCGAAATAGCCATTGATAAGACAGTTCTGTTGCACTGCCATGTTTAAACAAAGGTATAACATTAAGTATATGTTTTATTTCCTATATTCCAAGATCAACATCTTGAAACAACCACAGGCACAACTGGGGTCACTGCAGCTGCTATAATGAAGAAGGGCACAGTTCTCCACAGACACATGAAAAAACATGTATTTCACTGGACACTATTAATAGGGTCTACAATGCCATCTACTCCTCCTGGAAGCACCACCCACCCTTGCAATTCATGTGTGACAATTTAACTATGTGCAAAACCTGCAATCACTGCCCCAAAAGCTGGAGGAAAATCTAGCCAATCCCTGTAGCACTCCATTTCAATTAAGTTCAATATCCTCTATTTTTATAATGTTGAATTCACACTACTTTTCCTATAGTGTTAGGAAATGCATGGCAAATTGAATTTCAACCTTGCAAACACAGCTTGACTACAAAGGCAGAACCAAAGTCCAACTCCAAAATGTCAGCACTGAATTCCTCTTTCAGCCTTATCTTTATAATGAGCAGAATCAAGGCATGGAAGGTGGCACAGTGAAATTAAAAAAAACCAAGATAAATGCTCCTTTTTGGGGAAAAAATACTCCTTTTCTAATTAAGTAAAAGTGTCTTTTCAGGTTTTACACAAAAACTTCTTGATTATTGTTTTTGCAGAGAGGCGCCAATCATTTGAAGGACTTGGAGAAAGACCAGCAAAGACAAGGCTGAAAAATCTCTTCCCAGTTTAGAGAAAATGGTTTTCTTATGTATATTTATGATTTTCAAGAGGCAAAGGTTTGTTTTTTAATCTGATACTGCTACTTAGAAAAAGCAAGGAAAAGAGCTTATTGTTATTAACTATTATTTGTTCAGTGCACTGAGTGACAAACAGACTTTTTGGACAAGTCTTTGTTAAATGATGTCCAGTATTTAATGAATTGTTCATGCAAATAGAGACCTCTCTGTTCTTTTTCCTGACTTTCTTGAGGAAAAAGGGATGCCTTACTGCCCTCATACCATGTTTCAACCTGGATTGGTGTTTTATTCATGGCTGTTCTCAGGAGATATTCTTCTCCCTCTAAGCAGCCATGTGACTTCTGTTTCCAAGTTCACTATCGACATACAGTGTAGAGGATTCTACTTCAGTTATGTGTTGCTGCTGTGGCATTCCACTAAGATGGTCTCTGACTCCTGACACAGGGATGTTAGTTAGTTACATACCCATCCATAAATATAGGATCATCTGCTCTTGTGAGAAGCAGATTTAACAATAAACTGTCTTTCTAAAGTGCACAATATAAGGTCTCATAAACTCTAGCTGAAGAGGAAAACCACAGGCTTGCTTATTCTCAAGTCACCATAAATTTGCCAAAGTCACTCAAGTATTGGTCTGATGATGCCTGAACTTCAAAAGCCACTTTGTAATGTCATCATCACCTTTATGGCACAACTGCTGTAAAATATAATCATTGGGAAAATTTTTCCAATGACAACATGTCATAACCACGTCAGAAAACACATCAAGGCTGGATCTTCAGCTGATGTGCATCAGCTTAGACAGTCCATTGATTTTAAAGGAGCTGCAGAGATTGCTATCAATTTAGAATCTTCATTTCCTATAGCTAAGCTTGTGGTGCTGAACACATAAGAGACTACTATGATGGTCTCTGGTTAGCAGGTAAAGTACAACGTGAAATGCTCTTCAGCAAGGAGAGTAAGATATGAAAACTGCATAGATGCACTAGTTGTCAAATGGGAGTATAGAATAATATATTGGAATAATATAACTGGAACTAGTAAAGCTTTCTGCAGTAGTTAACCTCACACAGCAGCTGAGATCCTATTCCTCTGTCCAGTTAAAGATGCAGAAATTTATTAATAGCTCAGGTATCTCCTAAATTTCTAATACTGATCACAAGAAGAAAATAACATTTTGACTAACTTACGTCATCTGAAGATTAATGTCTGATCCTGAAGATCTCAAGAAGAAAGGTGCATGAACACATACTCATTATCTACCTAACCACAGTTAAAAAATGTAAGCCCAAAGCATCCACCTCTATTTACACTGCATTTCTGGATGTGCTTGAATCCCACCGGTGTCACTTCAGAATTGGAATCTCTGTTAACTTTCAGCTGGCTGCACTAACAGATAGACTGTTTATATTAGTCCTCTGGCATAATGAAGTGTATCTTCAGCTGAGTAAAATACCAGGTCAAATTGATTAACTGGCGCAGTCACTGTTGCATTATTTTTAGAATAATTCCCAAAAGTCACAATCTGCAAAAGTCTTAATACTACTTTTTTCTATTAAGTATATTATTGAGTTGGATCACTGCCTGCGGAGTTCTGTACATTATGTACCAAGACACCATCACTGTCCCACAGAATTTAAAACACATGAAATGGAAAAGCCAGCAAAGAAGGATATTTAGTCCTATTTGCTGATGTGAAACCAAGGCAAACAGAAATGAGACACTTCTGAAGGTCACAGGTTTTTTTGCAGGAGCAGCAAGATTTGAAACAACTTCTGGGGGCACATTTGTAGTGACTAACTGAACACAGAGCACAGGTACCTACATCACATTTTACTGAGCTGACTTTGACAGAGGAAGAACCTTATCAGTGTGACACTACATCTAGGCTAAGATGCACAGCTAGAGGAAAAGATAGACTCCAAGATGGTTTCACAGACTGGGGGACATGAGTAGCTCTTTCCACATAAAACTTCAGTGTGCTATTCAGCAGCATGAAATAGGGTATAAGAGTTATGACCTAAACTTTTTACTAGTTTTGGAAAATAAATAAATAAATAGTATCAAGTAGTAATATTAAATTGCTGTTAAAATCAGCAAGGATGCTCCAGGCTGGCACCAAACAATGGATTTTCAGCATTCAACAAGTAATGTTGGTTACTGAAGTGTGGAATGTATGCACTTGAAACACATACATTAAAATATCCATCTTAGTTATCAGAGCATCTCAGGAGTTACGAACATTTTTTATAAGTCTTTTTTAACAATTAAAAGGGATGGCTCTGTTTCTAAGCTGCATCTTTTATTTTGTTGTTTGTCATAGTACAGAAGGTTTAGAGTTGTCAATCTTTAAAACTTAAAAGGACACTATTACTACAAAGCTTGTTTCCTTAAATGGTATGTAATTAAATTAAGGCACATTCAGTCACAGAGGGATCTACCAAAGAAGCTGGCATCTCTACCTCTTCTTATTTTAACCCACAAGCCTTTAATTAAATTCTTTTTTCATGGTCTAGTTGAGGAGGAGTAGTGATAGAGCAGCTCTGGAGGGCACCTGGGATCTGTTCTACCTGCTTACATATAGCCTACAAAGTAGAAAAAGAACATATTTTTCTAAATTCCTTGCTCTGGTTCACATAGGGAATGTCAGTTCTACTCTGAGAAAGATGCATCCTGGAAACAATGACAAATAAGAAAAGAAAAGGTGCCAGCATTTACATCCTTCTCTGAATGGACGGGTGCAGAAGCACTTCTGGTGTCAGGTGAGCACACCAACCACATCCTGGCCCCAGCTCTGTGACCCCAGTGTGCATGGTGCTTCTCAATTTATACTTCAGGGAAAGAAGCATGTCTTGGACACCTGGCTAAGTCAAAGCTGGCTTCCTGAACTAGACTGCTAGAGGACCAGGGCTCTGCTTTGGGCACTAACTAGTTCCCTTGGCTCAGGGTACTTATAATGAGAGTTATACCAACTTCTTTCAGTTCTAAGACTGAGTTTAAGACTTGTTTCACACAGAAGTGTGGGTTACAGTAAAACATTGCTAGGAGAAAATCCACTGCTGGAACTGGCAAGCTGTATAGATCTGATCCCATACACCATAATATGCAAATAATTCATTAGACAGTGCTATTAATTTCTCTATTTTGTCTTTTGCAGCACTAAATACATTAAGGAATTTTTGATAAATTTTCCAATTATATTTGTTCAGAAGCATTGGCAAAACAATCTGTGCTATTAATGAGATGTTTAGTGCAAATTAATCATTAAACCGGACAGTCTATGCCCTGAAAAGAAATTTGTTTTGCAGGGTGTTTTTATTAGCACAGTCAGTCTTTAGAAATTATTGTGTTTCTTGAAAGATCTTCATCATTACTTTGATTTTAATTTGTTAGAAAGGCAGTAATCCAAAAAGCCCTCAATTGGACAATAGTCTGTCAACCTGCCCTTGCACATCCCAAGAAGAATACAAGGAGAAGGGAACTATAATTTCATACAAACAATGCAAAGTTCAGTTGAGCTCTGGGTATCCTGTGATGCTAAGGAAGGAAGTGGGAGAGACACTGGAGACAGACATCATATTGTAAGTGAAAGGAACTCTAAGGTCACTGGAAGTCTACTGGAAATGAGTTGTTCATAAAGAGCTCCCTAGTTACCTAGGGAGTTACCCAGTTTTCTTTCCTATATTCACCATAACACGGGTGGGGTAGAGAATTTGCAGTGTTTTTTAACTGCAGTTAAATAAGCTGCAATAAAGAAATCTAATGCAGGAATTAATGTATCTGAGGAGTGGTAACTGTGAGCACATTCTGCAAAGAGAGTTTATCCTGCATAGGTTCTACCCAACAGTAGCATGTGTATGAAGGTTAATGTTTTATTAAGCAGTACAAACACAGACTATTGCTGCTCCCACTATTGCACATATGGCAATGTCTCCTAGCAGGAAGAACAGTTCTTGCTTAACAGAAATATAGTTAATCTAAATATACAAACTGCAAGGCAATTATGAAATCAGAAGCAGCCATCAGATCCTGTTAGCATCACTGCATTGTCTGGAGCTAATTGCTGCATCCCACAATTATGTTGTTTCCCTAGACATTTGCCTCTTTCTTGCAATGACTATTCATCTGATTGCCTTATTTTTAATGCAGCATAGCTACACTGTGCACAGACACACTCTACTCACATTCCTTTAGGATCTGACCCTTTCTCGGCTTTAGTTCGTGTCTCTTGTTCTTGTGTTTGACACAAGTTCAAATCATCTTGTAGCATCTATCCTCTCAAATCTCTTTGGAATTTTATATACTTCTAAAAGGTCATCACTTTCTCTCTATAATAACATATTTTAGCCTTAAAGTTGGAGAGGCTGGCTGTGGGTCTTTTTTTTTTAGGTAGAAAACCTTATCTTTAAAAAAGCCCTTAATATTCAGTAACATTATGACTGCCACCCACTTTATGTATTTTCCTGGTAGTCATCAGCAAACTGACCTATAATTACTACCTTTCATGTGTCTTCTTAAGTCGCTTGCATTGTTTCAGTCTCCTTCTCAGCAAATACAGATATAATGAACTGGAATTCCTTTAAAAAAAAAGTTGGTCTTTGATTCCTTTTTAACAGCTATTGTCTTCAATGTGACAGTGTGTTTATACTGGCCTTGTATTTAAGACAAAGTCCTAATAGAGATGGTGGAGTTCAGCTGAGATAAAATCCTTCAGGAAGCTAAAATCACCTTATCTCGTCATTCAGCTTGAGCACTACAGGGCAGATTTGCCCTCAGCAGCACGTGTAACAGACCTTTGGTTATTCTTGTGCTGGGCCTCTCACGGTGGGATCTCATAAGCTGTCCTTTTTCCCCTCCTATGTTTAAATAACTAATTGTATTTATTAAACATATGCTGCCATATAGCAGTGTTTTACTGGAACCCCCTGCAAGTATTGTCTTTTGTTTTGGGTAGTTTGGAGAAAAGGAAGCTGAAGGGTGACCTCACTGTTCTCTGCAGCTTCCTGAGGAGGGGAAAGGGAAAAAGAGGTGCTGAGCTCTTCTCCTTGGTATCCAGTGACAGGCCACATAGGAATGGCTCAAAGTTGCATTAGGGGAGGTTTAGACTGGACATTAGGAAACATTTCTTTACCAAGAGGGTGGTCAAACACTGGAACAGGCTTCCTAGGAAGGTGGTCCATGCCCCAAGCCCATCAGTGTTTAAGAAGCATTTGGACAATGCTCTTTATAAAACACTTTAACTTTGGGCCAGCCCTGAAGTGGTCAGGCAGTTGGACTAAATTAACACTCTAGGTCATTTCCAGCTGAATTATTTTAAGTATCATTCTATATTAATACATTTTTTAGGAGTCAGACCATGAAAAGGCCTCTAGTTCTTCTACCCTTGTACAAATACATTTCTCTGCAGATACAATATCTAGTATTTAGAAAGCTACATCCACACATTTATATGTTGATTTTATACTAAGGGGCTAAGACTTTTTTAATATCACTGTTCATTTTATAAAGAAATAACTCTACATTTTCAGAACTGTATCATGTTGTAGAATGCACTGTAAACTCTAATGCCACACTGAAAAAACACATGCTTGCTAAAATTCAGTGAGTCTTTAATAGGAATTTCTGTCTGAAGTCAAGAAAGAATGAAGATATGGTAGCAGTCCTTACAATGAAACAAAAATGGTTGTGGAAGAGGGTAAACAATATAGATATTTAGTTCAGTCAGCACATTCTGTGCATTTTATTACAGAAGCATTTTGACCCAGACTGCCTCTCTTCAAGACACTGGAAGGTTTTACAGTGCTGTGCTGATTTGTTAACTCCGATTTGCATAGTTACAAGGCACAGAAGAATCTTTGTGTGACATGATAGCTAACTTCAGCTCCTTCAAGATTTGTCTCTAGTTACTATTTTGTAAACATTTTCATTTAGTCCTGACCCACGAAATTCTCTTGGTTTTTATTGGCCAAGAGTAACAGCTCTGGGATTGACAGAGTCTCATCTCCAAAATTCACGTGCAACAGAAAAAAGGGGAAACTGTTACCCTAGAAAATCTTCTTAATGTGAAAAGCCCAAGACATCCTTTTGTAACACCTGTTAAAGTCATATTTAGTACTTTAGTACTAGCTTGCTTTAGTACCCCTCCTTCCTAGTTCTCAGCATAGCAAATCCAGGAGTGGAGCAGACTCTGTTACCCTCCAGTAACTCCCAGACTGGGCAATGGTTTCAGAGCCATTAATACACATGCATGTGAAAAACAACAGATCAGGAAGTCAGAGGGATGCTGATTTGTCTTTTCCAGATCTTCCCTCTCCCCCTTTCCAAAAGTCCTAAGCATATGAGAAATTAATAAATAGCAGGTACTTAGATTTCACAGAATCATAGATTACTTTCAAGCTTCATCTTTGGTGTTATTTAGGCTGTAGCAGATTTTCCCAAGTCCCCATCTTTATTACACTATCAGTACATCAGAATCCTGCCAATTGGCAGATGCTACAGGATTGCAGTTCTCTAGATCAGGATAAATATAGTATGAAAACCACCCCAAGAATGGCTGACAACCACTCTTTGAAGGACTCATGACTGTGTACAACAGAATATAGAGCAGCTCATAATAAGAATGAGGACAGTTTTACACCATCTGTAAAATCCTCAGGACTGAAAAGCCCATTGCAATGGGGCTCTGATCTTCACTAGGGTCTCTGGACAGTGTTTTCATAATGATCATTAATCAATAATGATACTAATCCTAGCCAGGGGGAAAAGGAAAAGGGAAAGAAGAGAATCAATTCTTCACTCAGTGAAGAGTCGGGTTGAGACTGTGCAACACTGATAGAATCTTCTCTGATTAGCATAAGGTCACATTGTCTCTTATGGCATCCACTTCAATGAAAATATTACAATGGGATTTTACTGTCTTCCCTTTCTAGCAGAGAGAGCCTGTGATGAATGGTATATGGAATTCTCAGTGTGTGTTATATACCAGTTCCTCAAGGAACAATATTTTGCATTCTGCATTTGCTCAGGAAATACTTCCCTGATCTTTCTTTTCTATGCTGCAAACCCACTGTTTGAGGGAGCAGATTGCTGTGTCATCCACACTGCACAAATCGTTTGTGGCCATATTGGTCCTCACCATGAGCATATGTGAGCATTTTTCAAATGTCACAAAAACTTGCTGTCTTAAGGATTAATATTAAACACCTTATACCATATGGAGGCACATGAGAGAGAGTCCTTACAGATTTTGGGTAGGTACTGCATGATTTGCTATAGAGGGCTGTGTTATAAGCATCTTTAGTGACTGCAGATAATAGATATTCATGTGGTTAAAACCAATATCTCTCTCTACAAACCTAGCTTAATTAGGTTTGCTGCAATTTTCTATGATAATTTAGTTCTGCCTTTGCCTTTTGGCTGGCAGATTGTCCCTAGAAACCTCTTACAGATATTCCCATTGACTGCAATGATTCTCAGTTAGGGCAGAACTGATCACTGCTGCCTTCCCTGCTGTTGAACTCAATAAACAAGCCATACATAACTCTCTACAAATAAAAAAAATATCAGTAAGGTCAGAAAATCTGAAAACTGGCTGTTTGACACCAGAAAGATAATGATAATGTAACTGGTTCTGCCAGGACTTGCATCAGAGCATAACAGATGAATCCATCTCCATCCACTGAGTCACCTTGCCAACTTTTTTCAATTAAATTCTCCTTATAAATCAACAGTGAAAGATCACTTTTCAGCTAGAAGGTATTCAGTCAAACAGCAATATACCATCAGCAGCCGTGAGACCAAAATATAAAGAAAACCACAACACTGACTTTTTTTTTCTTTCCTGCTCACCATATATGAAACCTACTCTCTAAATCCCATGTTTCTATTTTAGAAATGGCTCCTCCATCCTACCCTTCCTACTTCATGAGGATTGCTTCTCCATGGGGAATGGCTGAAATGTGTGTCTCCTTAATTTTTGCCTACCTGGGTTCTTAAAATTATATGATCCCTCCCCTCTGTTTTTCAGATTTGTCTCAAATTCATCTTATATAAAACGCTCTTATGGCTCAATCAACAGGGCTGAATTTTGACTCAACCAGCTTGCTTTTCAGCCACAAGGATTGCTATTGTTGCACTACTCTTTCTTACATGTAATTCATTCTTAATTGGAACCAGGGTGATTTAACCTGGGTGAAAGTCCTTGTGAAACTCTCAGGTCACTCATGTGCAGTGTACAGCCCTACCCCCACAGTTTTGCTGTTATTCAGGTTCAAGCTTGTTCAAGACTTTTGCCAATACTTGAAGTGTAGACCATACAGTACAACAAATAACATCAGTAATGGCATTCCCAGTTTCCCTGTGGATTTGTACCCTATGTGCTCGTGCCTTCTCACGTCCCTCTTTCCCTGCAGTTTCCCACTGTTTTCCATAGGATCCCCCCTAGCCAAAGGGCAGAGTACTTGCTCTGTGGCTTGTCTTGGCTGTGCAAGTGCCAGCTGTCACTGCCTGACTGCTGCTCAGCAGAACCTGCAGTGTCCGAGACCTGCCAGCTGTCTTTGGAGGAAACTTCCATTTGGATGTTCCTCTTCTATTTTGCTGCTGATTTTCAGGGCCTATATAAGAATTTAATGACCTCCGAGACTTCGATTTTTCCTTCAGCATTGGTCAAAACTGACCAGCAAATTCAAAAGTTATCAGGCACAGATGGGCAGCCTGCACACAAAAATCTCATTTCTGTCCAGACTACACAGAGCCTCAAGACAGATCTTGTTCTGAACAATTTATATACAGTCTTGCTGTTTGGCTGCTGTAGCTCACGCTAACCTGTCATCTGTGCATGTGTTTCATCAATATGCATTTACCTCAACTCACTGAATACCACCATTCTGCTATAGTTTGCAGAAGGAGATTATATAGCCCATCTTATTAAAGCAGAGTTCTTTTGGCAGAAAGCAAATGATACCTTTAATTTCAAATGAATGCATATTTTTGGTATCTAAACAATGACTGAAGAAAAAGAATTATATAATCACACATTTGTACTGTGTTAGCTTATATTTGAGGAGAATAGTGAAATGTGTCACAGATCAGTAAATCCACTGAATAAAGAGAAACAAATACAACTTAGAGACCAACAAATGCCTAACAATAGTATGGAAAATACAGCTATTGAAGTGAGATTGTATATTACATTTGAGCACCTTAAGCTGCACAATGTCAAAGAGAAAAAAGGTGGACTAATTATTTTTTTACTCAGCGCACTCAAGTTCTATTAACATTCTAATAACAATTGCCAGGACCATGGACTAAATTGCACACATTTTCTTCTTTAAATGTTACCTGATGAATAGGAGTATTATAGGGATTATTCCTCTTAATGGCAAAGCTAATCTCCTATGTAACAGTTGATGATGATGAGTGGTTGTGTTATTCAAGGTAAAAATGAATTTTTCTGTGTGCTCAACTTCAGAAGATTTCATTTGACTAAAAGAGAAAGGAACATAAAGGAGGAGACAGAAGCATGAACCAGAGTTCATGGACTGAAAAGGAGGATAAACTGATTATTTCAATGTTTTGTACAATCCAAAGTGGTTAGAAAAACATAAAGTGTTTCTTATATGAAACAACTGATTTGAGAGGAAAATGAAAATGCTCACACGTTTCACAATGTGCAGATGGACAAGTGCAAAGCTTTCAGTAATGATAGCTCATGGAAATAAAACAAGAATATCACAAATCCAGATGCCAACTCAAGCCTGCTGAATTGTCCTTGTTACGCTCCTATAATACTACAGGATTTATTTCTCATTTGAAGTAGTACTGTTTTCTGTCCACAGCCAGATAGTTTCACAGGGATAGCATATTATGCAAAGTGCTATGATTCATACCTCCTCCTGCCCCAGACTAACTCTTCTCTGTGGATAACGTCCCTGACAAATGATTTATCTTTAGCCAGGAACAGCAGTGCCACAAGAAGTGTCTGAGGAACTTCCTCCCCAAGGCAAGTGGGTGCAACACAGTAAAACAATAGAAATCTGGACATGTACCTGTTTGAGGACATCATCAGTTAAAGATACAGAAAAGATAACACAGGGAAAAAAAATGCAATAGATAGATAGATAGACAGAGTACCTGTTTTGTTTTTGAACACTTTGCTTCCTGACTTATGATAAACCTTCCTTAGAGTCCTTTGACTTAAAAGCTCTGAGACCTTGGAAGAAGGAAGGGAAGGGTAGAGAGGGGGGGGGGAAACAAAACAAAACCACAAACACATTTGCTAAGTGGGGTTTTATAAAATATTGCAGCTCTCAGTCTTAAAATGTCTAAAATGAAAATCTGCTGCAAGGACGTAATAAAAATAAAGCTGATAATGTGCTCCTCTAGGAAGAAGGAGCACATGCTGCTCCCCAGTGCCCGTAAGCCACTATTCCACTGAGAACAAAAACAACTGACACAGTAAGATGCATCCTCAGCTTCCAGAGTTGATTTAGAGATTCATAAAACTTTCAAAATAGGCATGGCTTAGCATGATATTAGTGCATGGAAAATGCCTCTCTTGAAATAGTCCCCTGTTACATCATTTACCTTCTCACCCAGGAGGACTTCTGTCTGATTCTCCAGCCCTGCAGTGCCCCATTCGGTCACATTATTATCAAAGCACAGCAATCAATTATGTCTCACTACAGGTGACACTCAATGAGCATCAGGAAACAAGTCACTGTTACATTCATATAAATACACATTCTGGTTAACTGTTTTTCCTTAAATACAGCCATCTAACAACCTCAGACAAACTCAGTCCTGTGACCCAGTAAAACTCCTCATCAGATACCAGAATTTTAAAATTTATATAAAGTTGCAACAAAATCCACAAAAACTGTAATGGAAGCATGACACACAAACATAAACATGCACATTCTAACATTAAAAGACAGTATGGGACTGACCTATAAACTGAGTGTTCTCCATAAAACTTGGAATCAATTATCAGGTACTATGATCGAACTTTAGGGTCAACATGATATTATGGTATCATGGTCAATGATGATACCAGTGTGTTTAATTGCCCAATCATTCTTCAGCAATATCATGCCCCATTTTGCTTCTCCCACACCCACATTAATTAAAAAACTAGGATCTCCTTTTTAGGGAAGAAAAGAAATTTCTTAGATTCGGAGCTCAGCTTTCCTGGAGATGAGGAGGTCACGGAATCACGGAGCCTAATTAATGTTCCAATTAACACGTAGGGATCAATACAGAGAGTCAAACAATCTCACATGAAACTTCAGCCCTCTCCTGCTTAGGAGGGAAGAATATTGGACACACACACAAAAAAATAAATCTGAAAAGTTCCTAGAGTCCACCTGTCTGCCCTCTCATTTGCACCAAGGACTTTGACTGATAGAGGTTTTCTAACAAGAAAGCCAGGACCTGGTGTGGGAAAGAAGAGTATTGCTCCAACCTTCCCACAGAGGTTCTTCCTCAATTATTAAGAACAAAATGAAGAGATAACCTTTGCTGTGCTTACAGATAATATTTTTATTTTCAAAAAAAAGACACAGCTAAAAGCATATAAAAATGCCAATAAAGTAAAACCAACCAGGAACCCTTTCCAAGGCTTTTTAAAACAAGCAGCAAAATTAAAAATTGCAAACATGCTCATCACAACGTGCTTACACTTCAGTACAAGACAGTATTCCTTGCACAGCAGTTTTTGGTGGTTTACGAGACTTTTCTACAATCTGAAGTTCTTTAAAGTTAAATTGCACTTCAAAGTTTCATTTACACACTGTAAAAATGATATAGTTAAGTTTTCAACAGGGAATGAATTATTCATTAAAGAAGATAATGGTGTTAAACCCATCCAAGGAGCTATAACATTAGCATAAAGAATGCCTTATGTCACATTAATTTTAAAAAACAGAAAACATACAACACAAAAGATATTGAGCCATGGATTTGTTTTTTGGTTACATTAAACAAAAACCAATTATTCTTACAGCAACCTTTTCATAGCGTTTTAATCATACTGGTAGGGATTTTACAAGCCATTTGATCTTAATTATTAATTGCATCAGTGTAGGCTGGGTAGAACATGCCTCTATTCTGATTTTATTATTTTTGCTTTTGTTTTTATGCAAAGATGTGAAATAGAAGTGCTTAAATAGGAAAAACCTTTTCTTTCCCTTTACATCTCAGTGATACAGAAAAATCAGGGATACGAATATACAACACCTCATGTCTTTTTTAAAAAATGAGACCATTAATGAACTGTTGAGGAGGGGGGAATTCCAAAATCTTTGGAGAAGAGTAAGAAACCAAATCAGAAAACAAACCTAGAAACTAAAACACAATGGCTAGCTAAACAAAAACAAAAAAACAAAGCCAAAACAAAAACAAACAAAAACCCAAACCCCCACAAAAAAAAAACAAACTGCCCCCTAAAAAAAAAGAAAATAAATATTCTCTCAAAAAATAATCAGCTATAATAAAACAATCAAAATACTTCCAAACAAAACCCTCCACATCCATATATATGTATCAGTAAGGAGTAACTTTGAGGAATTAAATAAGTATCTGAAAAACAGATCCTGTTAAATTCAATTGCCAGTTGATTTTATTTACCAACAGAAGAGCCCAGCAATTCCTTAGGTCCTTCATGACATAAATTCTGTAAAATGGACTTACTGCTACTTCTTAGTGATTTTTTAGTTTGTTAAAACTAGTCATCCTAAAGCGCTTCGCGTAAATAAACTTCATGATTAAAATAACTGTTTTCTCCTATACCATCTGTCTTCTCAACTTAGTCATTCCTGCTCCTCATTGTGCAAAGTAGCTGCTTCATCAGTTTGCTAACAGAGTTTAATGAATAGCTCTTCACCTATTTTGGAAGTAAAACTAGCTTTACAGGCCTTTTCCCTGTTTCTTATAACCAGTTTCAGAATTCATTAGGGTCAAATCAAAGGCAAGTTTTCCAGTCAGGCAAAGAAACTGCTGCACTAGAAAGACAGGGGGCAATGGCTGTAACAGTCAGAGAATCTGATGGATTTTCCTTACATTTTTTTTAATTTACTTATTATTATTAATTTATTTATTTCATTTACACTACTTACTACTTAGATTTACTTTGCCTTAACCAATCAACCTATTCAGAATTAGGAAAAACTTAGACAATTCAGATTCTACAATGCTGATGGGACAAATTCAAGATAACTCTGTAAAACACTGGCTTTATACTAAGGAGTGAGGCGTTTAGATGGCATCCTAGAGGCAGGTTTTTGTTATTTCAGTGCTTGATTCAGTGTTGCAGTTTGTCTCACTGACAGGAATGAATGTTTGCTCCCAAAACCTTCTCGAGGCAAGGTCTAGCAGCACTTGCCCTCCTTGCACCACAAGGTGACTGGACCAGCCAAGCTCCCTTCTAGCCTAAGTTCCTAAAGGTTGCCTCACCCTGTAAATCCTTCACAGAGAGTTGAAAGGTTATCCCTTCATTCCCAGTCTCTAATTGTAGTGTTTATATAGCCATTCTCTTGAGTTATTTTGTAAGCCACAGGGTATAGGACAATAAAAGCCAGTACCTTCCAGCCATGAAGAAAAATTGGTGTCCTGGAGGAACATCTTTTGTACTCGCTGTGGCATAATCCCAGGGCCTATGGAAATGTCACTGTGAAAGAATCCGGGATTGACAGAGTTGTAGTGTTACATTCTATTCACTGGAACTTGTGGGCAAACTTTGTTCCTTGCCACAGAATCATTCTATGTAACTGCTTATTTATTTTAGGCATATTCCAGATCCTGCAGCTCTAAGAGCAACCTCAAAAACATGAAATACATGTACACTCATTTGGCTTTCTCCTCCATAGCCCGCACACTGCTTGAAATGATAGCCCTGGGAAGCAGAAAATAGTCTATTTTTCTAAAATGTTTGTTAACTGAAACCCTGAGTTCCACCATCTCTGCACTGTTAACTGTTTCAGTGCTGATGGTATTGAGGAAACATTTGGCCTGTGTGCCTACTTACGATCTCATGACAATTAAATACCCTCAGACATCAGCCATCCCCCTCACTAATCTCTCCTCAGCAGCTTTTCTGACAGAAAAATTATTTGCAAATGCCCAAAATACATCGGCATCAAAAATGGGGAGGGATAAAACCAATCCTATTTAGCGGCTCACAAAAGAGCACAGCAGTCACTGTGCCCAAGTGCAATATACTTTTCCTCATTTAATTAAGAACTTCATCCATTTACAGAAACCTGCTACATGATTTCAAAGACTGCATCAAACAATGAAATCTGTCTGCCTGCGTCTTGGGGAGTACAGACCTTCCCCACAATAAGTAATGAATGTTCCTGTAGCTCCAAATGAACCCCAAGTGTTTCTGCCCAGCCTTCAGTCCCTGCAATTCCTCCTCAGTAATTAGTGCTCAGAGACATCTTCAATCAGGGAGTATATTTTAGCAGCATTAAAGGCCTTATGTGAATCCCAATTCCATGGAGGCTTTCATGGGTTTGAACAGACTTTAGATCAGGCATGAAATACACAAATTTGGGACTGTGTTAGGATTTAAAATGCCGTTTAATGCTGGATGGAAGTTAAGTTACAAATAACATATTCAATGTTTCTTTTAATGGAAGTTCAATACCTTGAAAGAAAATAATGACAAAGCATCTGATATTTGAGTCAGGTATACAGCAATCTGATGGAGTAATACAGATAGTAGTTGAAATAATGAAGAGATAGAAGTCATAGATAGAATACTGTCAGTAGATAATACTTCTGTGTTTCTAGATACATGCCAAAATCAGCTGCTTTTCAGAGGCTTTGATAATTCACTACTTTAGAGACTGTAGGTCTATTATACAAAATAATGGCTGTCTAGATGCAGTGGTTGTAGCTGATGTATAGCAATGCCAAGGAAGAGGAGTCCCTCACTCTGTCATGGAACGACTGTGTAGATTCATGACCGGAAATTCATCTCAGTTTTAAGAACAAACATACACAAGGGGATGCAGGATTATGAAGAGGGTAATTAGACTCTCACTCAGGTTCTGGGGCCTGAATTTCTGAAACCAGAGAAACTTTACCCATAAATATCTGTGGGTACAATTTATTACATATAGGTGACCCAACAATATCCACAAAACTATGACTTTTAGGACACTGACTCCCAAAGGCAAATGAAGCAGGAGATAAAGTCTGTAGCTTACAATACAGAGAGGGGAAGGCAATAGGTGAAAGCTGGAGAGATTTATAGGCTGAGGTTAGATAAACATCTTTTAAATACTTTTAGGTCAGATTTACTTTAAGTCATCTAAATAACTCTGGACTTAAAATCTGGCTTCTTTGTGAAAATTCTTGACTATAACAGAACCTAGAACACCAGGAGAATTACCTCTCTCATAGAACTATGGAATAGTAAAAAAAAAGAGGAAAATAAAGGAAGAAAAAAAATCACAAATATATATGAAGATGGCATCTCATTCTCTCTCTCCCCCCACTTCAGTGTGTGTGAACACATTTTTTTTTCTATCCCTCACAACGTTCAGTAGCTTCCAATTTCATTTTCTACTCCCAGCAGTCAATTATCAGCAAACAGACAGAAGGGAAGTAGAGACAAAGGAGATAAGCCAGTTTAATTAACACACGGGTAAGCAGAGGTTTATTCTGGTACTCTGGCCTCTCCTGAAGAGACAATGCTCTTGCTATCAGACCCTATTAAAAATGCATTTATTTCATATTCTCATAATACTCTCCATAAGGAAAGGAATGAATCATAGTGCATATTTTGTGAATGATTTATAAAGTGGTACTACAGATTTATGATCTGAATCACAAGGTCTTCTGGAAGTGCAGCACTGCTTCTCTTACAGGGAACTTAAAACGGTTAAAACCACTTCTTACTCCTTAGTATCTGACACTGAGGAACAGCCCTTTTACCTCTCTCAGGTACCTCCACACATCAGCACTACGAACACCAAAACTCCCTCCAGCCCTGGGGAAAAAGGAATTTCCAGTTCTGGAACAACTGATGAATAAGAATGTCCCAGCACTTCTTGAAAGGTGTAAACCAGCATTTAAGCAGCAAGAACTATGTAAAAAAAACCCAAAACAAGTAAAAGCACTTTTCTGTCTGGGGTGCTTCAGTCCCAAAGACAGATAACATAGTTTGATTCTAGCCAAGTAATTCTGATGAAGTAGAAAAAGCAGCAAGAAAGAATGGAGATGTCTTATGACAGGAGAAACATGTGCCTTTTCCTGAAGAAGTATCAATATGTTGTTCTTTCAAGGTAAACAGATTGAAAAGGGATTTTTGTTTCAAGGGTATTTTGGGTTCACCTTGCTGAACTCCTTCTCAGATCCAGCCAAAAAAACCCCAGCTTGAAACCCAACCCATAAAAAAGAAGCCACCTCCACAAAAAAAGCATAAGCTTTGTGATGTCAATGGCAAATACCTGCCTTTGTGCACTTTTATACACTTTTTTTCCTATATAGATCAATTTTGCAGTTTATACATAATCTAAAAGTTTTCTGTAGTGATGCTCCCATAGTCAAGCATGAGGATATACCCTAAAGCATGATACACATAAAATATGTGAGCAAAACAAGAAAAAAACCTAACCACAAACCTATCAGCAATATCTGTTTCTCTGGGGTGGATGAGAAGGCGGCAGACAGACCAAGCTTGATGCACAGGTCTGTCTGAAGCAGTGAAAAGGGATATTGAATAGTTGAACTAAGCTTGCACTTGGATGCATCCCCAGAAGCTACATCCTAAATACAAGCCCATTTCTAGTCTTTGCAAATTGCTCTGTGTTCCCAAGATGCACATGCTAAATTCAGCCAACGTGTTTCCTCACTGGCCGTGGATTTGCTAGAAAAAACTACTGATTCATACTTCCTCTGTGTTGTTTTTTTTTAAGTTAAAGGAAAAAAGAGAGTATTATCACAGAAACTCTCTACAGATAAATGTAGCAAGGATCAATTCCACATCATACAAATAAAATGGCAAGAAATTTTGGGCAAAATGTAGGTGACCTGCCAGTGTCTAGAGGAACTTGTTAGAGCAAGATGCCTACAGCTCTTCCAAATGGATTTCAGATACTTTTCTAAACCATACAGAAATATGGAGTTTGGGTCACAAGCTACAAACTCAGAGGAATAACAGAAGTGCAGGTCTTAGAGCATACACTTGAATAGGACAACTTAACCCCATCTTTGTGAGTCCTGTGATTTCATAGGACGTTAGTCTTTCCTTATGAGTCCAGGGAGCTGCACAGAGCTCATCTCTGGGGACACTGAAAAAGAAGACTGCATTTTCCTCTCCTTTAATAAAGATAAGCAAGTTTCCATGCAAAAACATTTTTATTAAATGAGAAGTATATATCAGAGAGAGAGCAATTGCAAAATGCTTTATTGCTACTGGGAATTACTGTGTTGATTGAATTCTAGCTTCTCTAACTTCTATTTTTCATGTAAGTTTTCATCTTTGAAAGCAAAAGATGGTAGAAAGAAACAGGTGTTGACAGAAAAAAATGAACAGATATTGCCTGATTGTGGCCTACAGTTCAGCTACTGTGCAACAGAAGTAATCAAAACCAATATATGTACACGCACATATCTATCTGCTACCAATTAGGAGTGAAAGAGATCACATATGATTGCAGATGATGTATATGATGTATGAATGAAGAACTTTTGCTTTCATTTAGTCATATAACTTATGAAAAACTGAATATAATTTTACCACAATCATTCTTTGTGCTACATTTCCTCTTACGTGAAACTATTTTTTTATACAACTGCCCTCTAAAATGTCTCTTCGAAAAACCTAAAGAAAACCGAGCTCATTTGTGCATTATTTCCTTGGCTATTTTTGCTTCTATTCCTAATGTCCCAACCTGCCTACGCATCTGTCCTTCAGTGTGTGTTGCCAGGGTAAAAATCTGTGTCCTCCTGAGTTCCTGCAAGACCCAGCCAGCACTGTGACACAAACTAGCTTCACTCAGAATCAGGACAGTTGACCGGGAACTTCCTGGCCAACAGCCCGTTCCCGAATGCCTGAAACACCCCTGCACATGAGGTGCATTATAACACGAACGTGACATAAATCATATCTATATCACACAAAATTTTACAAAGCTGGATGTGAATAGGTGTGTCATCATGTTAAACACGTTACCTGTCATGTGTCATCATGTTAAACACGTTACCTGTCATGGCACAACATGGTGCTAATGTGGGCACTGAAAGCAGCAGAGCTGTGATAACCCGGGGCTTCACACTCCTGGACTTATTCTTTCTCTAGTTCTAGAGCCAACTCAGGTAAGTCTACATGGGCTTAACCAAACCCTGGCAAATTAGAAAGATAAGGAAATAATAATATTCTGTAAACACACTGGGAATTAATACTGCTAATGAAGTAGAACTGTTTGATCTGAGTAGGAAGGTGCTGGTAGAACAGTAGGTAGATTTAAATTGCTTACAAACATTTAACTTGGAAATTAGAGACAGAATCAGAGATGTGATGCTTCCAGCCAAGCATTCCAATAACAGGACTATGCAAAACCTCATTAGTTTTATGGTAGAGCTTGATCCACATATGGATTGCAGCATAACTGACTAGTAGGCAGAATCTAAAAATGCAGGAGAACTTTCTAGTCCTGTGCATTGTATCTTGTAGATCTGAAAATTCAATATGCTCAGACTTGTTATTTTTCATTCATCAACAGTAATTGCTTTTTATGGACACCATGACTATATCATCTGTAGGTTATTAAGTCTTTAAGGATAACTCCAGCCTTGACACTCTTATCTCTGTCTCTCAACAGTTTCATCACAGAAGAATCTGATGCTGCTATAATACTCTGATATAGAAAGTGGTGCCATTGTCCCATAAAACATCCTAACCAATGTCTGGTTTTTAAAAACCTACCAGTTTCATCCCACAATCTTTCTGCGATTTATAGCAAAGACATTTATGGAATTTTCATCTCTCTTATTTGTTATAAGATCCCTGTCACAGACAACTAACTTGGAATCACATCTTGCAAATTCAAGGATGTGTTATTAACAGAAGTTGCATATTAAGAGGTGTGTAAATCACACAATTAGAGTACAGTCATAGGAATGAAAACTTGCTAATATTTCATGAATACATTCTAAACTAAACTGAAGTTGCCTAGAAATAAAATATTCTCGGTAATGACAAGGCTCTTATTAATGTTAGCATTATAAACGTAGGGAAACCGTAGGACTAAGAGGGTTAAGCACATCATTACCATATGCAGTCTTAATTTCCTTGTACTTTATAGATAGAGGCATTATCTTCATTCAAGGCCTTGTTCTGACTTAACTGCTTTTTCCAGGTTGGCCACTGACATGCTGAAAATCCAATGAGTTTTAATAATAATAAAGGGTCAAGTGTTTTCAAGCAGAGTTTAATGGAGACTTTTAGACAATTTAACATACTGCTATGAAAGGCAGCTCAGCCAGCACAGTTCTGCTTTTTATATTAACCATATTTCTAATAGGCTGCATTCTACTGGTTTCTGTCCGCATAGGAAAATGACACTGAAGTCTCCTTGTACGGCATCAGGTGATCACAGACCTGGTTTATTTTTAAAGATTCCTATGTGCAGAAGATTAGGGAGAATACCTAAAAAATTTAGTATTTTGGTCCTTCAATAAGCTGTAAATATTTACATGTAAATTGATACAACATTTCTACTAAGATTCATGGCAATGAGTAGAGATTAACTTATGATATTTATGAATTTGAAGCCATTTATGGCAGATGGGAACTTTGTAATGCCACAGTTCTGGACAATCTGTCAAAATACATGTTTCAAAGTATGACACCATTATTCCCCTGCTGAATGGTGTGAATATAGCAGCTGCCAGTCCTCAACCAGCTGAGGCATTCTGACCTTTTTTAATAACAGGCTATGTCAAGAAATCAGGGCATTATAAGCCATTATAGCATCCAGAGTTCCTAAAAAATATGTACTTCAACCTTCAAACGGAATATTGCTTTAAGCTAATATCAAAATACCAGGGTAAACAAGGAAAGAGGAATGCACAAGGATGTGAGGAATGCTAAGAACCACAGTATCAACATTTGCAAAGTCACATTGTGACTCCATCACAAGAGAGTACCATTCTGGAGAGACTGTTGAGATGAATTCCTGAACCCCTGAAAATGAGCTTTGCTGATGCCAAGATTTCATCTGTGCTATGTTCCTTACTCCTCTATGCTCCTTCAGCAAAAGGAATGGAATCCACCTGGACTGCACACTCGATTGCAGGACCCTCTTCAAGCTGTGGTTTATTTACAGTAGCTAATATTAAAAACACATACAAGAGCTTTTTAAAGAAGTGGCATGAAAACTGCAGGCCTTACTGCCTCCCTACTGAAGTAACATGGCACAACATTTTAATTACAGAGTGTGCATATTCCTGCATTTACACTTTGAGTAAATTAAAGATTTAGACTTAAAATATCACTTTATCTGTTTCTAATAGTATGATGTCTGCACTGACATGAGGAATTAACCAAAAACTCACTGGACGTACACAGCGATTTTTGGTGTCTGATTCCATTACTTTTACTGTTAATTCTGTTACTGCACTGTAATTCTTGAAGTCTTTTCTCCCCCCATAATCAACTGTATTATAACCTGGCTCACCTCTTCTCTCAGCTACACAGGAGCAACTGCAAAATCAATAAGACAACCTCAAAATAGAGGAGAAGAAATTATATCTATTTGCTTTAGCCTCCCATCTACTGAGAACAAACAGGCATTTCCAATACCATCAGCGAATATCCTGATGTGCCATAAACACACTTTCTCCAATCCCATTTCTGCTCTGACAGCAGTGAAAAGGTTAAGACAAGATCATGTCAGCTTAGCTGACTATTCAAGGTTTTGCCAGTTTGGATCACAACCTTAACAGTATTATTTAAATGTGGCTTTTGTATTTCATTACATACAAAGCAACTATATTTGCATTTACGATGCACTATAATTGTAAGACTATGACATTGTTCTGATGATAATGTTCATTGATCATTCATAATGCAGTTGGCTCATGCCATGAATCATGACACTCTTATCACCTTTCTCATTTTACTTGCTATTAGATGGCTTTATTTGCAGATTGATGCTTTAAACTCACACTTTTAATCTCTACATGGTATAAAATGCCTCTTACCATCCTTTAATGTACAGCAGCCTTTACTTTCGAGAAAGTGAGCTATTGTCAAAGTCCTCATAATAACAATGGTTCTATCTTGAAACATGCGTCTTTTAGTGATGCAAACTAATGCCAAAAGTAGCCAGACATCTTCCCAATAATATGTATTTTCAACATGTTTGTCACAGAGTTTGATGAAACTATGAGATTTTGGTATATTTAAATATTCTAGTACAGTTTTTCTTTTGAATTGGGTAGAATGCTCAAATATTTACATTGTGGGGGGAGGTAAGGGGGTGTAGAAGGTTCTGGGGAACAATGAACAAAAACCCAAAATGCTGATTGCTCTTGTGTGGGTTGGAACTTTATGGTGTTTTCATTCAAATCAGACTACAGTTCAATTGCATTTTCTACTGTGCTCCAATAATGGCTGTGATTCAGACAATCCTTAGCCCCAGAATGCCTAAAGAGCTGAGCCAGATCTCAGATCTTTATTTTTTTTTTATTTCAATTAATTTCTTCCATGCTTGGGTATTGGGTCAGTGTGCTCGAGAGTATTTGCTATGTGGATGTTCAGCATGGCAAACCTCAAACAAGTGCTCAGCAACATCCTGACCTGTCTCTCAGCTGTGCTGTGGATTAGATGAAGTGCAGACCCTGGCAGATTATGGAAGAAGTAAACTAGAGAGCAACACAAGGCTCCCAGAATGAGCTACACAAACCATATCTGCTTTTAGGTGTCATGTGCAGATTAACTGCAATGACATTGTGTCCTAAAATAAGACAGGAAACAGAAATGTACTCTTAGTGAAATACTCTCAATTTTCAGGAAAAATTATTAGTAATAATACCCCTTCCCTCAAAAAACCCCAACTTGCAAATTTTATGTTTGGCAGGGAATTTTTCTTCTGCCCAAAAATAAATTTGACCAGTTCTACATATAATGATTGTCCATGCTATGCATTAACCAACATCAGTAGGTTTAAGCTCTCCATTTATCATGAACTTTAGCTGCTGAAGGAAAATTTGTTAAAAAGAAAAGTACTGTAATATTTACCAGCAAATGAAAAAGCAACCTAGCTTTGATGAAACGGAAGACTAAATTCTACCAGCAAGAATGAAACAACTTAGAAAAGTTATTCCACAAAGAGAAAAAGATGGTAAATATATTGATGGAATGATCACCTATAAGAGATTCCTTCAGCTATTTTTCCTTTTACTTATATAAATATCCTCACAGACTTTGATGACCATCTGATTTTAAATTAGGAATGAGCTGGGAATTCTTGGACACACTTGGTTTGCTAGCAATAGCTCCCAGGTTAATGGGGTCATGCACAGCTAGGCAGATTCTGTTCTCTATTTTTATTTGCATTTCTGAAAGTAAGTCTTAGTACACTCCAGAAATTACACTATTTCCTCATACTGTGCAATTTACTTGCAAGAATAATTTTTTTAGAAAGTCCATAAGATAAAGCTTCTGAAATATTGAGAAATGTAGTGTTTGAACTTTAAATAACTAGTTGACAGTGGCTATACATACCCTCCACTTGCTGCAAGAGGGAAGAAATATGAAAAGAAATTCAATTCTAAAATTATACATGCAACTTACTCATTTATATAGTGTAGTTTCAACTAGGGTCTATAAAGTTCAAAAATCTCTTTTTTGGGAGTTCCCATTTGCATATGAAGACAGCAGAGAAAAGACAGTGAGGCAGCAACACAGCAATACATCTGGCAAAGGAAAGGGTAATGCAGAGCTCTCAGTTGTTGAAAGCTATAAATAAGACTTCCAGATGAACTCTGGATCGGTTGCAAATCTTCCCAAAGTTCTCCATTAGTACTCTGCAGTTACAATTAGAGGTCTGATCTCACCTACACAATTAGCTGTGTCCCTGGGCTCACTGCTGATCTAAAACAAATGCATCTGCAGACCCCACTGTCTTACAGCCTGCAAAATCCATTGGTTTTCTTTGTATCTCTCAATTCCAGATATGCAGAGACCACTGAGGGAGCTCTTCTGAATGTCAGGTGGTTTTATTTAAAGTCAGATTGATAGGACAGCAGTTACAGATGCTCCTAGATTCTTATATTATTCTTGTAGAATAATATTGCTTCTTTTCAAAGAAAGAATGTTTCTGGGAGCAGCCATGGAACTAAGCCAATGCTTCAGGACCTGTGTGATATCAAAGCCAATAGATGAAGTTGGAAGGTATTCTTGTTCTAGGGAAAGGATGACACTATGCAGTGCTGTAGATATCTGGGTAGTTGGTCCCTGTTAATAAAATTTCTCTTTATTTATGATGACTTTTGATGAAAGTAGTAAGATAAGTGCCTATGAGATTTCATGCAAGTCCTATGTAATCAAAATTCATGTTGTTTTGATGGTCAACATAAAAGCTGACTAGATAGAAAGCTCTTTTAAAACAACTTTGTAAAGTAAGTATATACATAATGAACTGTTTTCTCTTGTCAGTACTGGAGTCCAAATAGGCCCTTGTACCATTGGATTACTCACTCCATACCACATTTATTTTTATTTTCTATCACACTTAGGCTATGTCTAGAGCTTTGTAAACTGCCAGAAGATGACAAAAGTCCTCTTCTTTTTCAGTAGCATTATTTACTTCAAAAAATCCCCAGAGACTCCAGCCAAATCTAAGTCATGGGTATCTGAATATCATAGCAACAGACAGGGGCAATCCCACTAATGAG
This sequence comes from Pseudopipra pipra, assembly GCF_036250125.1. Taxonomy (NCBI): domain Eukaryota; kingdom Metazoa; phylum Chordata; class Aves; order Passeriformes; family Pipridae; genus Pseudopipra; species Pseudopipra pipra. The sequence continues at coordinate 9,858,498 of NC_087560.1, read as the reverse complement.
GAGTCTAAAATTTAAACTTTTTGGGTTAAGATAAGGTGAAAGACTGAGAAATTATGCAATCTGTGAAAGTTCTCATCCTGGGTTCATGTCAGACCACACATTCACTGTTTCCAGTGCAGCACCCTAACCAGCAGATCCTACTGTCTCTCCAGCCGTGCACATCAATAGTGCCAAGCTTCGTCTCTCATTCCACTCGGTTCCCTCAGAATTGCCCAATCCTATAATGGACAAAAACCTCTCCAAAAACAACCCTGAGCCCATTTGCACTGTGAGACAAATGCTCATCACCTTTCCTCATCCAAACACACTCTGAACAAGCAATTTCAAAAGGCTTCCTCAAATAAACAAACGCATGAGCCCGACGTGATATTAATGCATTCACATCGAAAGAAACTCTTTTTTTCTTTTAAAGACTTGTGTTTTTCCAGTGCTAGTTTTGGGTACAAAGTGTGGGATCCCATTTAGGACAAGTCTAGGAAGGAAGAAAGAAATTTAGTGGCAATAGGACCAGCTGGGCAATAGAAAGTCCTGTATCTGTTTACATCCTATTTTTCCAATAATAAGAGTGGGAAAAACATTGTAGCTGAGGATTTATGTTTGCACTACAATGTCTTTTTTCCAACCATAAGACTCACTGAATTGTACCAGAGAGGTTTAATTTTTCACTATGATTTTCTTTTCCACGGTTTGTAAATTGTCTATTTCTAATTACTATCAATTAACTCAGCTTTAGCCAATCAACACACCATAAACTGAACTTAAACAGTTATGAGCTGTGTTTTGTGATGAGAATTTATCTTTACATTAAGTATTAGTTCATTAGAAAATCTGAGCTCAGGAAATTACAGAAGCTAAATACAAATTTTAAATTCACAGCAAGATAGTTCCATTAAAAACATTCAGAGTTCTCCGCTGCAATTATCAGTTTAACTGCAAGGCCACTGATGATAACTATTCAGTGGGTTCCATTTGGATCCCATTTGCTACATTTTTCACAACAAACAAACAAAAGCAAACCAAACCAAACAAAAAAAAAAAAGTATGTGATGAAAAATAAGTGCGAACAGATATTGTTTCTACAGAGTTGACATAATACAGGTATATGGCTTAGCATTAGCTGCTTTTCTTGGTAGGCTTTAGGAAATGGTCATCTTCCAAATATATTTCAAAAAAAACCCTTAAAAACATATTCAAATGTATGCTGAAATATTAAGCTCATCTGTGAGTTTGTGTAAAGTTCTGAGGCTTTAGTCTGACTCCCAGGAATTCAGAACTTTTTCATGCCTTGAGTCAAACCAACGGCCAGAATGGTAAGTATTTTAAAATTTTTGACCTTCCCTTATCTCAGAGAACGGAGGAGATCAAGTAAGCACCTTAGAAATATGATAAATAGGATACAAAAGGATATCAGCTTCCCTGTGAGGAGGCAGATGTTAAAATGATAGTTTTAGGAAGGAACACTGCTTTAAGACACTGGATTTATGAGTATTTAATCAGCAAAATGTAAAACATTTATAAATATCTAAGAGCCTACACTGCTGGGGCTGTGGGAATAGAGGGGGATTTATTCACCTCAGACAGGACTTTCTGGAACCACAGCACAACCAATGCAGCAGCATCAACCAGCACTGGTCACCTGTTGAAGGCTGTTCTTCAAGTCACCTTTCTATCCATTTAGGATTCACCATTAATGAGATCTTCTTTGGGGACCCCAGATCCTTCACATCTCATTGACTATTAGCAGCATCATTCTACATTCTCATTTGCTCAGAAATCAAAGTAGAAAATGCTCTCTCTTGGTACAACAGAGCTACATATACAGTGATAATGAAAAATTAACACGCTCAATGAAAAGCACACCAGGGCACAAAAAAACTCTTCCAACAAATTAAAATTACATCCCTTTTATCAATAATATACGATTTCTCTGCTCTAAAGCCCAAAGAACAGACTTCTTCTGCATTAACAGCACTCTAGGAAATGTGAAATAACTTTGTTAAGTTTTGTCCTTTTATGTCTTGTTTCTGTGGAAATCAGTGATAATTCTTTCGTTCTCCCCTCCTGGATAACCTTTCCCTTTGCCTGGGGACCCTGCATTCACTATGCAAGAACTGGGAGCTGCTTTCTTCACAAACAGAAGCTTGTGGTAGGCATGGGCATATTTGCTCCATTCTTGATACTGTTTTTACCCCACATAAAAGTTCTTCTCCAAAGAGTTATTTGTGTAGTACCAGTAACTTAAAATATTTTACTTCTGTGAAGATACTCAAGCAGATGAGGTAGTTAATTTGTTTTCAAAACTTGGATACTCATCTTAATTTGAGTCTGGGTAGCTACCCTGAGCCAAACTTTAACGAAAATCCATTAAATATTGTGGCAACAGCAGACAATTATTCTATGGATCCTGCCCTCTTTAAAATGCATGCTTGTATATTTGATGGAATGATCAAACACATCCAGGAGAGTAAATTCTTGCTAAACACTCCATTGTTAAATACATTTGCAAAAGCAGTATGTCCCTCAAATAATGTGCGGTTGGTAAAAATGTAATATGAATATCTCAAAACATGGAGAATACTGTCATTTACTATTTTCTATAGTGTATGGAATTATGCTCCATTTGAAGGCCATAACAATAATTAGAGCTTATTACCTGATATAAGGACAATATAGAAAAAAAGACACAAAAGAATGGGACTACACTGCACTTTCTGAAGAGAAGAGTCTTCTGCAATACTAGGATCTATTCTGTTTTGGTGCTAATATTAACGTACTGCTACTGCACAATGAACTGTACCATCCTCAGAGCTCCTGATTTTTACTTAGAGGTACCAGCGACAACAATGAATTAAATGGCAAAGCATTAGACATGAATGCAAATTAATATCATGAGTAAATTGTACAGTGATTGAATTACACAAGTAAAAGGTTCAAATCATAAATGAAATATTTCAAGTAGCAGACATATTTCAAAATGTACATTTATCATAAACATTTTCATGTTCTCCAGCAGCCTAGCTAATCTGCCTTTCTTACTTTTTGGTTTGTTTTCATTTGTAAAAACAAAAGACACACCCTTTGGTGGTTCCAGTGAGAATGAAATTCAGTTAAAATAATGGTAAAACTGCCCTGACTTTACTAAGCCAGGAGTGACTCACCACAGTACGTAGTGTGACAGAGAAACTTAAAAAGCAAATGGAAATCCCACAGCAAAAGTAGCAGCAGGTCCTAAAATAGCAATGGCTTTGTGAGCATAAGCCACAGCATTTAGAGATACTGGAGTCCCATTAACAACATGCCATACCTGATCTTTTCCCTTTAGAAACAGAGTATTTCCTAAACACCAGAATTACCCGACCTTATTGTATCAAACAATTAATTAGAAATGTCAGGTCTTCAGATAACAGCACTGAGAAATATAGAAGCTTGCACCGAATTGTGTAAAGCTTAGTCACATGGTTACCACAAAATGTAATGGAAATTTGCTGTCAAACTCTTTGTTCAACAGGATTTGTGAATGTAAATTCCAGGGCTTTCAAATCTAATCTGTTATAGACCGAACATCAGCAAAGTAATTCAGCCCCTCGACCAGCTCCTACTCAAAATCAGGAAGATGTGGACCCAAAATGCTTTTGCTGTTTAGCCTGAATTATAATTTCATTTTTTCAAAGATTTTAATCTAATAAAACTGACTACCTGTAGACTTGCAACTACCTTGGTTATCCTAGATAAACACACACAACACACACAAACCCAAGAAAATTCCAAAAGATAACATCAGCTAAAATCCCCTTTATAGTCCCTCCTCGCCATTTTTCCCCCACCATGTTTTCCTAAAAAACAACAAAGAATCCACTTACGGTCACTCCAGCATGCATTTCATTTAACATGCATAAGTGCTTCACTGAATAGGAAAGCACTGTCTGCACGTACATAAAATGCTTTGATAAAATTGATTTACTACTTGTATAAATCCTTGCAACATCAATCTAGTGACAAAAATTTAGAAGTTGGCTTTAAAGGCCAGCAATTACTAACTTGCCTTCAAGTCATCTCACTCCTTAAGCAGATAACAATATAAAAATTACCTCTCATTACTTCAGAGAAAATGAATATTTTTACTTCAGACTCTAATGTTTAAATGCTGTAATTGGGATACAGCTGCAGAAACAAAAGGGCTGCCACAAACGTATTATCAGATCTCTTGCATCTTCCTGGCAATGCTTTGTGCTTGAAACAATAGCTCTGTCGAAAGCATTGTGACAAGATACTACAAAAAAATTACTTGTTCCTGTAGCACATTCCCTCTTGTTAACACCTGCCCTTTCCCTTTGTTGTAGCTTTGACCTAAAGCAATTGAAAAATGAATGACAACTTCGTATTTTCAAAGGAAGAAATCAGAGGGTTGTGTAAGTTTCCGTTAGTTCAATGAAGCACCCTTTAAAACTGTGAGGATCCATTGCAAACAAAATAATATAACAGCTGACTTAGATACTAATAGATGATCAGTGCATATATGGACATCTATATGTACACACAGATGTGTGAACATAAGTATAAATCTACTGGGGTGGGTGTGTGTATACACATTTATATATAGAGAGAGAGGGAAGATGAAGAAGATGCTGTTAGAAAAGAGCATGGCTTTTTTGGCTAAGAATGTGCAAAACTCAATCTACCAGTGCAACTCTCTGGAGATTACTCTGACAAACACTCAGTATGTGTGTTTATAGACATCTGCAGTCAGTACTTTTCAGAAGGGGCTTTTGAGTGCAACAAGACAATCATGTATTCAGAAGGAGTCTTAAAAGTTATTGGAATATATTAAAAATTATTAATTTACAAACACGATCAACTCTGAGACTTAGTCACTCATTTTGCCCTTTTCTTCATATTTACTATGCATTAACTTAATTTTAGTAAATAAAGAGAAGGGAAACAAATGGTTGTTTTCCAATAGAGAGAATATGCCACCATGGGGAACCTATGGGAAGTTTCAGTAGATGAACCTGCTTCCATTTCCTGGTGCTCATCTACTGTGAATGTGAAGACAGAAGATATCCCCCTATATTCATTCATGAACTGTTTTATGAATGACTCCACAGTATTTGTAGTGACAGCTGGAGGTGTAAAACGCTTGCCAGGAGAATTCTTCCTTTGAATACAATTTACAAAGAGAGCCATATGCAACCCTGTAACAGAGGGCAGGGCTTTTCAAAGAGATTTTCCAGAAAGCATTCCAAGAAAATCAAAATTATTCTACACTGACTACTCAGTCAACGTACTTATTGGTGAAGTCTTTCTCTGTATTCAGCTATTTATTCCATCATCTTTATGCAAGCTGAGGAACTCAGTGCTGCACTTACTGTGGTAGTTAGGAAAACTCTTGAAATTTTACATGGTTCTCTCTGCAGCATGTCATGGTCAAAAAAAAGACAGTTTTCCCCTTCTGCTAGGAGACAAGATGCATTCTATGTATGGCACCAGCTAATTTTTACCTCAGAGAACTATATAATCATTCACAGTTACATGTTGAATCCTATCTGTGAATTCATTCAATTCCTAGGAGGCTGCTGCCTCCACACTGCACTGAGTGCCCACATTTAGTCATCCTGGTAAAAATTTCCAGTTTTACTTTCTTAGTCTGGTCATTTTGTTAAAAGAGTAATGATTTAAAAATCCTTATGTTTTGTGGGTAAAGCTATTTACCAAAGCTTTTTACAGAATTGCTGAATGAGTTGGGTTAGAAAGAACCTTAAAAATCATCTTGTTCCAACCCCCTGCCATGGCCAGGGACACTTTCCACTAGACCAGGTTGCTAAGAGCCCCATCCAACCTGGCCTTGAACACTGCCAGGGATGGGACAGCCATAGCTTCTCTCTGCAACCTGTTCCAGTGCCTCACCACCCCCAGGCAGAAACATGAAAGTTTATTAACAACAAAGGATTAAAGGGAAAAAAATCACAGTTTCTTTCTGGTTTAGTTATGCAATTATCAATGCTTGCATTTTCATCACTACTTTTCAATTTTCAGTTTATTCAGTTGAATTCACGCGTTTTTCAAAGAGATCTTCTCCTTAATAACAGAGGTCATAATGACAAAGTAGAATTTCTTTTCACTTATGAACAACATATGGAGAAATATTTCCTAGGTGGTTAAAAGTCTGAGTTCATCCCTGAGACTCTCCTTCATTTTCACATGACATATTTCAGTGATTGCTCTTCCTGATTAAAACGGGCCAGTTTTTTGCATGGAACACTATGAGTGGTCAGTACTTCCTGATCTGTTTTCATAAAAAAATCCATTTTTAGATTTATTACATCCTGATCCGTTTATGAAAAAGAATGAACCAGACAGTTCATCTCAGGAGATAAATCTTTCAAGAATGGTGTAAATATAAAACTTTGCACTGCTTCAAGATAGAAAAAGGAAGATGCATTAAACCAACACATGAAGAATGATTCGTTCATAACTTATTCATTTCTGACTGACTTAAAAAAAAACAGGCCTGAGAATAACACAGTATTTGCAAAAGGCCAGTGAGGTTAACAGGAAAGAAGCTGCAAAATGCAGTCTGAAGACCAGAATGTCCAGGTATTACATGGTCTGAAAGGGTCCAAGAAGAACTACTCTGCAACAAGAGTCATCTTAACATATTAGGTGCAATAGGACAAGCTGCTAAACAGACAGGTGGCTCCATCCTGAAAGGGGCAGATTTCTTTTTCAGCAGAAGCTTTTGAAAGTTGAAATATAGCAAAATGAGAGCAAATGGATAAGGCTCTGCTATAGCAGAAGCCTCCCCAGCCCAGAGCAGAGTTCAGCTGCTGTTATCTGCCATTATTTGAGATGGCAGAAATCAGTTGAAAAAGTAATTATTTGTCAACAGCTATGCTTGTGTTAAAGGAAAAAGAAAGTCCATGACAGAAAAGGATTTTAAATAGCCTGCTGCATCATAATAATGTGAGTGCATACATATGTATAGATATGTACATACATTTTAAGGGATTCAGTGGAAGAACTGGAAGTCATAACCATTGCTGTCGACTGTAGCAATCTGTGTGACATATAGTGAAGCACTAACAGCTCAATTAAACTGTAATTGAGGTGGCTTAAGAAAGTCTTTCCATCCACAGCTTTCTATTTCCATGGATCTGAACCCAAAAGCACAGCAGGGCACACTGGAGGCTGCCTGTGCATCTCGGGTGAGCCATTGTGCTGCTCTTGATACACGGTTACACTGAATCTGAAGTTAAGCACTGGGAACTTAAAGCTGAGATACACTAATTAAAAGAGCTTAATTATTAAATTCATTTTATAATGCATATGTGCTTTTAATGATGATGTTAATAAAGTCAGCTTGAGTTCAATAGGCAAGCTGGTAGTTTATCACGCATCTGAAGCCATCCTATACACATATTAAACAAATGAGTCACATAAGTATAATGCAGCACTTTATAATGAGAGGATTTTTCTTTTGTTTTGTCTTCATTTAGTCATTGATAGAAGCACAGGATTAATATTTGTCTTCTATTTTGATAAGCTCACTAACCTCTCTGAACAGCGACGTCATCCAAACACCCCCCCATATAATTCACACCACGGTCAAATATGCAATGCATGTCTGCAAATGTTTTTTTCCCAATATGTTACTTAATATATGGACTTTTATTTTCCTAATAAACTTTCCCCCCCCTATTTGAATATAGCACTTGCATAAGTACAGCTTTCCTCAACTTGAGAATTCTTGAAAAAAACCCCATATCAGTCCAAACTCTTTTGCATCCTTTGAAGGCAAAGTCAAATAAGAGGTCAATTCCATAAGTGACCTCAAATTGTCATAGCCAACATCCCCCTTCCACAGGGCTTGCAAGAAACTGTAGTGCATGTGTAGTGGCCCACTGACTTCTGCCATGGGAGAACTCTTCTTCGGCCTGGTACATGTTTTATTTCCTGCATACACCACTGTGGATTTACCTAAGTGAGGACACAAGACAGATCCACAGAAATTCACATCAGAGCTCACACAGGCATTTGCTAAAACAAGCTCCCCTGGTTAGGGCATCAGCTTTACACCAAAGCTGGTCTTAGTCCTTTACTCTGAACAAGAAAACATTATTTCAAGGAGAACTCTGTGCAAAACTCAGGCTGACCTTGGCCTATCAATTTTGGCAGTAACATGTCTCAAGCTGAAATAGGAGCTTATCTCTGGGCATTTAAACAGAGAACAAATGATTTTTTTTCTCTTAATTATTTATAGATCATTGTCCTTTTCCCTTTTTAGTGTCAGTGTGGATGTTTGGATTATTATAGTCAGTATAACAGTTCTAGTAACATTGTCTCAGAGCGATGCAAGAACCTGGGGATATCAGTTTATTGTGTGCTTGTTCGATCTCTGCATACAATGTACCTTCTCCCACCACTATAAAGAAAAATAAAAAGCCAGGGGGGAAGGTTTGCTTAAAACAGGAAAAAAATTACCTCTTTTTTTGGACATAAACACAGGGTAATGACCCCAGACCGAAAGAAATGGAAGAAAATGGCAAAAGCCTTTTGTGTTAGTATAGTTTATGAGACAGTAAAAGAAGAAGGTTACAATATTAGAAACCTAAATCACATGAGAAATAGCTTATAACTGTACCATTCTCTTCTTGCATTATAGTCATGAAGCTCTATAATAACTTCACGTTGTCCTGTATTTACAGAGACAGAATGATTTACTGTGTATAGGAGAGTCAAGAAATCATTACAAAGGAGCAAGCATCAGAAATTAATGAAGAACATGCATAAACCTGGCAGACTAAATAGATGCTTAACTACAATTTGGTGAGAGCTTGGGGACATATTAAGCAAAACCTGGGGAGCAACTCATCAGCAGGGAAGGATTCAAGCATCTGGTAACTTAGCATCGAAACAAGCACCAAAATGCCTAATGATGTCAAGAGCAAGAGGATGATTTTGTCAGTTTAACTGAAAAAATCATCTTTTCTTTTTCTCAACAAAACCCCAGCGTAAGAACATTTTTTAGGGACAACACTGGAGCTGGATACATGAGCACAAGGATGGAAAGTGGGATGTGTGGAATCTGAATAGTTGAGCCTGTGGCCATCCCATAGCTGTCTTCTGGAAGTAGGCTGACAGAGATGACAGCCAGAGGGAAACAGGTCTGAAATGCAGTGGTGGTAGTAGATGGGTTAGGAAATCTCCATCCTCAGCTATGCTGTTCTGTTTCTTCCCACACCTTCCTTCCTCTCCTATCCCTGGCATCTTACCATAAATTGGGATGGAGCATGCAAAAGGGGAAGGTCAATTTTTGACCCTAACTATAGTCCTATGCAATTGGGATATACTGGGCAGCCTAACACCTCCCTAACACAATTATCACTTCTTCCCTTCCTCAGCCATGGGATCTGTTTTCAGAACAGTAATATGCTTCCACCTCTATCAGCCTGGTCTAATCTCATCTTTTCCCTTCAAGGCCCAGCTTGTCTCTTATGTCCTCTTTGTACAAGTACAAAGGAGTTAAAAATAACCCCAAATCATGATACCTTGCACCAGTGTGTCAGTAAACATGGGGAAGGGGACTGACCTTTTTGGGATCCTGTTCTACACTGATGCCTCCCCACCAGGCATGGACAGGCTGGCAGCAGTGAGTATTTCCCCAGGCCTGTCCGAGGCAGCTGGCTGTAGACTGAAGTGGGCTCCAGCTGCCCTTCCAGAACTTCCACAGCATTCCTGCTTCAGTCAGAAGAGAGGTAGGAGACTGGCTTGCAGCTGCAGCATACTTTCAGCTGAGAGCACTTCAGAAACTTTTGAAAATATCAATGAGCATTTTGGGAAACACTAACAAGTGCTCAATGAAGCTGACAGCGGAGCTTCCTCCATTCAACAATTGAAAGAAATAAAGTCAATTTAACATTGCTTAAGGTTATACAAAACTTCATCTTTGTTATCTAATACTCCCTCGGCACACTCATATCCACAAAAAGGTTATTTCTTAAATGAAAATATCATATTTGTCCATCAAAAAAGAAAAATTCAACAAGAATGGTACTTTTCAGAAGAGCCTGTATCCTGAAATCTTACCATATCCTCAAAGAAAAAGAAAAAAGAGATTAAGTAACAAGAGTTACCGAGCAGGTGTTTTTTTTCTTTCAGCAAAGGTCAGCAATCCCACAGCAGCAAATTAATCCCAATTAGTAATGATATTTTGTCTTGATATATCATGACACTTTTGATTTACTGTGTTTTCAGGATGCAGGCAGCAAATGTTAATGATTCGGTTTGCTGGGAATTTATACTCCTGCTCATTTCCCATTTGCTGATGGGCTGCAGCTCGTCAAGACTTGGCTGCTTCAGCTGACGAACTGGCGGCCTCGCAGGAATAATGGTGTGTTCTGCAAGCTTCATTTTTTTTTTTTTCATGCCATCTGCAAAAATGCAGGTTCCTCTCTGAACAAATTTTCCTGGCAGCCAGAAAGGAGTGATTATGATCATATAAATGTCACTTGTAATTTGTATTTCGCTTGTTTAATAGTGTTGCCACTAAATGACGGTTTCTGTAAGAACAAAATTAATTATAGTAAATCCAGCATTTTTAGGGGAAATTCATGAAGGGAAGCATACCTAGTTTTGTTCATTTCTACAAAATATTCTAATAAAAATGATGTATTTTTACATCATGATTTATCTGCCCAGCTGGTGTAGTTTGAATTAGAGCTATAGAGAATGTTTCTCCGGAGGCTTGTGCAGGCATTAAACATCACTTTTCTTATACACAGTAAATGCAAAGCCCATTCAAATCTATTGCAAATGTTGTACCAAATGTGTGTGGAAATCTTCAAAACTTACAGCAATAAGAGTTTTATGAGAGATTATTCTGTGAAATGGTTTGTTATCTAATTGCTGTTTACTGAGAAAGTTTGATAAACACCTTGCTGAACCTATTAGAAGAAAGGTCACTGCAATTTTCACGTACACTTCATACCACACTATGCTTGCACTTCAGCCATGCTTCAATCAGCAATAACAATGAAGTTTAGGCACCTACATCCCCAAAAAACTAATTTAAATGAAATGGAAAACCTTCAACTATGTGATGTTACAAAAAGACCAGATTTTTTACTACTACAGAAGAACTCAGTGAAGTTTTTACAGACTACACCAGAACAAAATCTGCCCTGAGCTCCAGCAGTAGCCTGCAGTCTTTCTTTAAATTGTTTATTTGGGTATAATACAGATTTCACCCCAAAGCACAACTGAATTAGGAGGCACTTTCCCAACTGTATTCATGGCATTTCTATTTCATGAATTAAGAAGCCTTTAAACTTTTAAAACTAACTGCTTCATATGTTAACAGGTCTATATGGAAACTTTGTATGGAGATTAAATTAAAGGTGGCATCTTCTCAAAGCTTTTCTAAAAGGAGGAAGGCAAAAACCAGCCAAAGAGCATTTTTTTCCCCTTCTCAAATAAAAAGGAAAACTGCTTTCCTGAATGCAGCCAAAACCAATACAGTGTGGCTGCACTGCTGTAAACAACCAATTACAAAGTACTCATCTGCACAGTCTGTGTCTCAAAGCTGATTAGAGAGCCCAAACAGAGTCTGTCTGCATTAGGCAAAGCAATGTTGGTTAAGGGTGCACAGTGTTCCCCAAGGCCTTCAGTGATACTTGGCTGAAGGCTGTCTGGGTTTAAGGAAGGCCAGAAAGAGAAGGGATTCCTTATCTCCTTACCCTCACCTTGCTAGCAAAGGGAGATGTCAGAAACACAGGACTCACTACAAAGGCAACTTTGAACCTCTGTAGTGTGGCACTGACATCAAGACAGATGCAAAATTATAAACAATAACTTCAAACTTCATTCAAGCCATGAAGCAGCTTAATTTGGTGGGATCCCCTAAACTGATGGCCTGACACATTCAAAATGTGCATCATCTGGAGAACAGGCAAAGCCCTAGAAAAAGGGTACTTGCAATTATAGTTCTTCAGTGCAATGATTGCCTTCACTACTTTACTGAAGATTTATGCTCTGCACAGAACAAGAGTGATAAAGATGCACTTGATATGTAGTAGAACAATGTTTTCCAACCTTTTCCATGGAATGTCACGCCTGGCACAGTTCTGGATAGCATGTGATGCCCTCCAATCAGCTGTACTCACCTTAACCCATGAAAGAGGTTAAACTGCTGCAATTCCTGGACCAAGTCCTGCGGGGAATTTCCTCCTTTCCCTCCCACACCAGAATTGCAGACAATGTCAAGCCACTGCAGCCAGAACAGTTTACACTAAGGGGCCTCCTATAGATTGTTCCAAACAGTGGGGTCATCCTCAGCACCAGGGCTGGAGAAAGTACAGCTGGATGCACATGGGTGTCAAAAAGTTCTAAACCACATATGAGAGAACAGAGGGTTTTTTCATCCCACATGGAATGAGGGCAGAGGTTTGTCACTAAAAGAGAAAGAACACTAAATATTAAGCAAAGTTCACCCCATTCCATTCAGGAAACATTTCCTTTGAAATTTTTGCCACAAGGCCAGTCCTTCCATCTGTACAAGCAGGAAGCTCAGGAAAGATCACATTATGGATAAAGACACACTATATTAAATATGGTATATTGCTTATGCAAGTACTGTTAAAATCTCTGCAAAGGGACCATGGGATGGCAGTAGTTAACACATATTGAAAATATCCCCTCTTTTTTTTTTTCCACATGCTGAAAACCAGACTGGAGTTAGTCATAACCAAGATCAATTATAGGACATGTTCTCTTTTAGGACATTGCTTCCTCTACCACTGCCCCTTTTTTTAAAAAAAAAATAGGAAAGAAAAGTAGAGAGCTATTTCTGTAATTAGTATTTCAGGTTTCTATGTTTAGAAGCTAAACAATAACAACCAAAATATGTAACTTTAGAAACTCCAGCTCCAAATATAACAAATTACAAATACAGGGACTACATGGGCCTTGGTAGATGCTACACCTAAAGAGATCATTCACGAGAGGGGGAAAAAAACCACAACCAAAAATAACAAGCCAAAAACCAAACAGGTCTTTGATTAAATTTTTTTCTTGGAATTCCAATTTAAGGAAAACAAAAATAAATAGAGGGTGTCAGACTGTAAAATATATCCCTTTAAACTGTGTACATTATTTACCATTTAGACATCCCCCCAAAACATTTTTTTTTCACTTGCTAAGAACTGTAAAATAAAGTGGGTTTTGTGTAATTCCTGACCTATCTTGTGGAATAAAAAGCTACCAGTATTCCTTTTACTCTCTGCCTTTGAGGAGAAAATTCAATTCAATTTTTAATGTAAAATGTTTAAAACAACCTAATGGAAATAACAACTTAAGAGTGTGAAATACCCTTTAAAACAATTTAAATTAAATATCATTGTCCTTCCTTCAAGGCACTACCTTTAATTGATTTAATCTTAAGTTGTTTCTTCCTAGCACAGTAATTGCCATTGATTCCAATTAATATTCAGCTGGCCTTTCTCTATAAATAATTACTAGCCAATTTATTTCTTTCAGATCAGACCTTCCTGCTGTGACCATTATTTGTGGTTCTGGGATACTGTATAAGTGCAAGAACACCTGCATCACAAGGCTGGGTTAGGCTTCAGCTACAGCAATACCTAAGACTTTTATGGGCTTACACCTTGGTGTAACAGAAAGATCTGAGCAAGATAACCTGTGTAGCCTCTCAGTGCAATGAACCCAGAGGGTACTTCCACATGAGGGACATACAGGGCAGAGCACAGCCTGACAGCAGACAATAAGCTTTGAGGGGAGGAGTTTGTGTAAAATCTTTCCCTGTCTGCACAAATTGATATTGTCCTTGGACAGCTACTGGTGTATAATTCACATTCTAAGCCTCAAACCATCTGACCACACCAGCACATAAACAGCCTGTTTAAAACAACTGAGTGGGAGCCAGGGAAGGACTTCCTTCTCCATTCAGCAGCACTGTGGTTGGAGCACTTGCCAGGATATGGGGGACCTGGTTTCAACCTGAAGGGACTCCAGACCATGCCTATCAAAGTAGATAGGCCACGCTCTAGCTTTTGTTTCTCAGTAGTCCACCATCTCAGGACCCATCTCAGCTCTTCACACTCCATCCTGGCCAGGTGTTCTGAAATATGAACAACCTCTGGATTGTATTCTCATGTGTAAAATTATTTCCCATACACATCAGTCCTTTTGCCAGTCATGTTCGGGAAGATACCCCAAAACACCTTCCCAAAGCTTTAAAAGGTGCCAAGCTGCTCTGGCCTGTCGCTCAGAGGACACAGGACTTCTGCTTGCTTGGGTCTTCACTGTGAGTGTGTGTGCAGGGTTGATAACGGATTTAGAATTAACCACAGAAATTATTACACTCTTGGAACTTGGGTGGCTGGAACACAGGGTTGAGCTGTCTCCAACACACTCTGCATTTCTACTCCTCCCCATAAAAGCTTTTTTACTGCTAACTTTTCAGTGTTTTTCTTCCTTACTCACTTCTTACTCATCCTCTGACCCCAAATATCCTATGTATCCTGGCAGACAGCTCTCATGTTCTAGCTATTAATTCAGTACTTTTGCCATTACCATTAAGTTTTCAACATTTTATGCAGTTCCTCCATTGCAGTAAAATTGAGTCAGCTCTGGTTTTTTTTCTGTTGTTTTTGACCAAACCGCAAAACAAAGCACATTAAAACAAAAAAGAAACAAAACAAAAAAACCAACCATCCAAACAACAATAAGAAAACACAAACCAAACCAACATACTTGTTTGCACTATGAAACATTGATTTTGGACACAAGATTATGAAACAAAAATCTTAAAATGGGATGCACTGACTAGCTGTGCTGTAATGCGTACACTTTGGCTTTCCAGTAAGGTTACCCAGCAAAGCTCTTCTGAATGTCTGTTCAGAGTGAAGACATGAGCATTCCCTTGTTAGTGTAAATCTTCTGTGCTTACTGATGCTTTTTCCATTTGCCCTAACAGGGACAAGCTGAGCATCTTCTAAAAAAGGTTATGAGTTAAAAAAAAAAAATCAAAAAAACCCAAACAATACAAAACAAAACGAAACCAAAAGGTGAACAGGCAACTAAAGTGAACTCTTGTATCAAGAAGGGCTCATGTAGAGAAGGATCGATCTTCAGCTGACATAAAACAGCATAATTCTACTGGCTTTCAGAGACATACAGGTGAGGCTCTGACCAGGAAAATCTGCACCCAGTACTCTCAGGGCTTCACAAATGAAAGATTACTATTTTGCTAGTCAGATCACAGGCCTGCATATCTATTATTATTTTATTAGGTTCTTGTAACATCAATAAAACCACAAAATAGAAGTAAAATAAGGGAATCATTGATCAGACAGTTTTAGGCAATGCGGCTGAAAGAACAGCCATGCTACCTCTAGGAAGCAGTTTCCATTTGCAAAATAGTCTCTCGGGTTTTAAAACTAAGGTACTGGGAGGATGGTGCAAGGACAACCCTCCAACTGGGTGCAATAGCAGCTCTGAGAACAGTTGCAGTGCCAGCTCAGATGGAACTGAGACCACTGTCAAGAGTAAAGCATTTAAGTGAGGTGTGTCAGGGGAGACTCACATAATGCACCTCCGAGTAAAGCTGATAGTGACAGTGCCATCATTGGCCCTCTCACCTAAATGGCACTGAGACCCCTGATAAGGGACAAACAATCATCCCCAGCAGGGCAAACAACTATGGTGGCACCTAAGGTTGGGTATAATTTACTAGCACGGGAATGTCTTACTAGCACAGCTAATGAGCTGATGTGAGGGTGTGAAGAACTGCTGGTGCTGCTGCCAAGTCCCATGTTATCAAATCACCTGTCTCCGAACCAGGCAGCTCTTATGCTAATATTATGGAGAGGATGCTGCTTGGATGTAAATGGTAAGACTGAGGTTCATTCTCATTTCTGCATCCTCACCATGAAATAGGAAGATTTGGGTACCATCTGGGCAGAGAATTTACTCCCCTAGCTGCTCATGTTGGAAAGACCCTCCCTAAATTTAGCACATGGGGGCAGGGAGAGTAAGAACAGACCTGTAGCACTTAAAGCACTCTGAATAGATTGCCAGTCCGGATAAAGTGACTGCTAGGGACCACTGGAATACTTTGAGCATGTCCTGCCTTCTGAAATCCTTGTGCCACCATATGATGTGAGCTTTGTCATAAAAAGCAGCAGGATTCCTCTTCACTTGTTCAATGTAATTTAATACACAAAGATTTAATATAATAAATGAAAACTGCCTCTATTTTTTTATGCTCCACCTGACTCCAGAATATTAAAATACCTTATATAACTTCTGACAATATGTATAGTATACAGAACAGTTATAATGTCCACGGATAACTTTCTTGTTTTAAATACTGCAAGACAAAGTTCTCCTATCACCTGTGTTTTCATAGTGCCTGGAATATAAAGATTCATAGTCCAGGTCTGAGGATAGTAGACAGCCAGTCTTTATTGTGCTAGGGTCTAAACTAATAAACAGGTTTCTTCACCCAAACACATTTGAGTTGAAGTCCTCGTTAATTTGCTCTCTAAGCAGTAATTCTCATTCCATCCTTAGAGCAAAACAGGGAGGGAGTTTCTGCTTCTGGTCTGCTGTGTGACCTTTGTCACTCTCTGCCAAACCCATCGACATTGTGATCTCCTCACTGCCATGACTGTGTGGGGCCAGCTTTCTGTCAGGTTTGCAAATGGCAAGTGCTTTACATGGAATTATATGGGATATGGCATCAAGAAATTGTGAGTTCCACAAACGCAGGAGGGAAACCTACTTTTTAGTCTCACAGAATTTCTGCAACAAGGAACACTTAAAACCAAACTATTAGCAGCACTCACATATGTTGGAACCTGAGGAGTTCCAACCATATTTCATAACTACAACATATCTATTATTTCAGCTCAGAAATTCAGGCTGAAAGGCCGATTCCAACACAAGAAATTCTGGTCTGCTGACAAGTCCATCTAGTTAGAAAATGCACCTTCAAAATGACAGGTCACTTGTCACCCAAAGAAAGATAAGCAGACCAGAAAAAAAAAGATTCAGTGCCTGTGGTGATGAACTGGAGAAAATATGCCCAAGGATGTCTTAAGTTTTGGAGTCACTAGGGAGGAGAAAAAAAAGTCCAATCATGCTTTCCCATTTTATTTTCCATCTGATGTATGCAAGTTCATTAAATTCTTCCAGAATTACATCTGTGGCACTACTGAGGGAAAGTGGAACAGAGATCACTGTCTGAGGTAAACGGAGCAACCAACTTCTATTTGACACTCACACCCCCTGAAACAGTGATGTTGGGTTTTCTTTCAATGTACCTTAACCAAACTGACCATTCTTTGAGGTGGCAGTCATGGTATGGGACAACACCACAACTTGAAAAATAGTTAGAGCCAATACAGAGAGCAGAAGCTGAACAGAATAGAGTTGGCCCTATAAAGAAAAAAAAAATCAAATATGCATTCACATGTGCTTCAGATTTCCCTCTGGAAGCTGTCACTTAGAGACAGCTGTGACATGAACTGGACACCCCTCTGCCCAAGCCCACTGCAGATTATAAAGTGTTTTCTGTACAATTTCTTCCCTGGAAAAAGAAGAAGAAAGCATATCAAAGTAGTCATGATTTGGGAAATTCTGAAGCCTTTCATAGATAACAATAGGTTGGGGCTCAGGAAAGTCCTTTTACCATATTTCTTTTCTGAAGATTTCTAACGAAAATAAGCAACTAAAGCATCTGTAGATTGAGTACTAAAAATACTCCATTTCCTGGCTGGTTGCTCCAGCACCTGCTGAGTCTGTGGGTGGACAACTGATTGTAATACCTGCAATTGTTTAATCCCCTGAACATTCACGTCTTCACCATTTTTGATGCTCAGGAGTGCTAATTCTTAATAATAAGCATAAAGCAACTTACAATGATACTTCTTCATAGCAAAACACATAAAATGGGTGGGATTCTGTGAAACCTGTGATATCCTAGCACAATGTAATTTTATTTCAACATATGTGGGCAGAGAGACAACAGTGCCAGGGTCAGAACATGGCTTGTTATAAAATACATCCAACTTATTTATGTAAAACAATTTCATCCTCTTTTCGCCTACCCCCAAAATAACTGATGCAAGCAAACGTGAATATGAAATAAAATAATGTGATTCTTTGGAGTCATTTCAGGAAATTGCAAATGTTTCTGAAATGAAAAATCCTTGCAAAGTCAATCAGCCGTTGCTGGGAGGTCAGCAGGGAGCTGTGCTGTGTCAGCCTATTTGCTCAGTGGTGCCAGGAGATGCAATAATGCACTGATAGACCAGGTTTAATCACAAGGATCGTTATTAAAAGAAGCAAAACAAAACCAAAACCGACAAAATAACAAAACGACAACGAACCACAAAAATACCCTAAACAACAATAAAAACCCCAATTATTTCAGAATTACAATAGCTTTTCTGAGATATTTTCTCACTGGAAAGTTAGGCTGAGCAATGAATTCATGTCAGTCCTGTCATCTGTTCTATATTCCATCATAATGTACTACCCAAACTTATTGCTTTTAAATTCTTGCTCCTGCTCCTCGAGATAATAGTAAGTCTACCACTGGCTTCAAGGAAGAAAGAAGAGGCACCAAATATGCCTTTTTTGTATGTGTAAAGTGCATTTACACTAAACTTACTGGTTTCTAAATTTCAGAAGTTTTCAAACATTGTACACGCTCGGATCCAAATGCAATTTATATGAATAAGAATAGATTCACAATTTGTTTTCTTTCAGATACACAAAGGGCTAAAAATTCCATGAGGGAAAAAAACCCTGAACTTTTTAAGTTTATCAAATAATGGAGTGAACCTTGCCATCTAACTTAGTCGACTCACACTTTTACAAATTCCCATTAAAAACACTTTTGCTAATGCCTTTGACAGTAATTCTTTGAGTGACCTAAATCACTCATTCGTGACAATCAGCAAACCTGACTTGGACCTCATTCCATCAAGGGTTGTGATGGAACAACTTTGGAACTAGTGAAAGCAAAATCAAGAAAAATATGATTTTTAAAAGTCATAACTGAAGCAAAAAGGGCATAAGAGCATCTGAAAACTTGATGAAAATCTAATGGGAGAAGAAAGCTCTTCCCTCAGGTATTTTCACAGCTCTGAGTGAAACTGCAGCTTTGGAACACTGAGCTGGCACGCTAAGTTCTTCCACATATCCCCTGACTACATTACTAAAGAGGAAAAGGTCAATCCCAACAAAATTATCATCTCATCATTGCTTTTGGAGAAGTTACCCTAATTTCAGAGGAATACAGTTTTGTGGATGTTGTAATTCATCTCCATACAGCCAGGAATACATAAGCTGACTGATTGTTTGTTTCTTTTCTTGATTTGAATAAATTTGCTTGCTTAAAAATTCACCATAACAGGAACTTTATGAACAGAGGTCCTTAAAAGCAAATGGAATTTTCAATCAACTTAGAAATTTGAAGAGCCAAAGTCATTCAATTCAGGCAAAAGAACCTGAAGGTGACTAAAGCAGTTATTGGATGCAGGTCATTTAAGAAAATAAGAAAAAAGGTGAAAATAAATATAAGATGAAGATTACTTTGGAGAAAAACATAAAAATCAAAGCTTACAGTGGCATATGGATTTAAAAAAAAAAAAAAAAGGTAGAAATAATAGAGGAAAACCAGAGCTCTCTAATTCTTTTTACTCACTTCTTACTGTAAAAGCTTGTGAGCAAAATGAATGCTTCTAGGAAGTAGGAATCTCTCACCATGGTTTAAGGTCTCCTTTATCACCTAAAATTAGATCAAGAATGGTCTCAACTGACTGATAGAAGTGTTTTACACAGACAGTTCCTGCACGTAGATTCCTTTCACATCAGCATATACAAAGCTCACAAATAAATAATTTATTTTCTCTTAGTGACAGGTAAATTCCAAGAGTACCAGGAGAGCAGACAGGTGAGAATAAACAAAACCCCAGCATTTTCCAAGTACATAGGACTAGATCACAAATTTAAGATTCTTCATAATGCTGCTGAAAGGGCTGTGTTTATCAACCATGTGAAAGGAACAGAACCTGGAGCTCAGCCTAGATAGTGTTAACAGCTTCTTTTTTTTTCCCCATATAACATATTTCATACTGTGGACCACCCCTTGATTAGCAAGGTTCCTTTATGCATTTGAGATCAGGCTGACTTACACTTCTTGCTCTACCCCAATTCAGACATTTTTTCTTAATATCCTAGAAATAAATGTTATTTGTGCTCTGATTTGGAAGCTTGTAAATAAAGATGACTGTCACCTGTGGAACATCTTAGTTGCTTCTCCTGGTTGCAGAGGAGCAGGCAGCTGTGATAGGTCTGAAAGAGAAGGCAGCAAGAAAGGCAGAACACACAGTGCCATACTTGACAAGGGGCAGTAAGAGATTTCCAAGCTGTCCGAATTCTGGGAGAATTAATTGTACCTTCCTGTTATCTGCTGAACTTTGGAAATATCACTGAGTGCTGAAAATGCAGCAAAGACAAGAGACCTCATGCTATTTTTCTTCACTCTAAACAGAAGAAAGAACAACATGTCATTTAACGAAAAAATAGTTGAAATGTTACACCTGTGGTGGTGGGATGAGAGTGTGGGAAGGAGAAAGAAAAATGTTAGCTCCAAGAACCTGCAATTGAAATTTCTTTTTTGCTAGAATCTTCAAAGTTGATAGCTACACACCTAAGCAGCTTGATCCTCAGTTCATGCAGACGAGGATCAGTGGCCCTGTAAAATTCACCTCTGATAACGAGCACGTGGAGTTACTGAACTTTTACAGAAGGATGGTGACAAAATTAGAGACTGAGAAAAATCATCCCCAGATTTTTCAAACAGATCTTTCAAACAGGTATTGCTGAGTTTAGGGATGCACTTGAAGGGAGAGACAAACTGCAGTGCAGTAGGAAAGCACTGAACCCACACACCTGGCAATTCCAAAGTTACAGAGAAACAGCACAAGAAGCAGACATTTCACATGAGCAAACCTAACACTTTGTGTACTAGAGGGCATTGCCTGATGCTCTCTTTGAGTAAGAGTGCTGACAGTATATTCATTGAAGGCACAATTTTATAGCTAACTTTAATATTACTAGTAAAATCATGATTTTCACGCCTTTACTTCTAAAGTGAATTTTTTCCTAATCTAACTGAAAAGAGAACAAGAAAAAAAAGTTAGTGGCCGTTGCAATCAGTACAGTGGTGTGGTTTTTTGCTTGACTGGTTTTTAACATGATACTCTGAGAAATCCACAGGGAATTTGAAGCTCTAAAACCAGCTGATGCACTTGGACATGGAAAAAAAAGGAGAAAAAAAAATACCCTGAAATTTTTCATTATAAAGTTTTCCATTCCTAACAACATTGATCCATTTTAAACCTGCTGATGTAATGGGCTACAAAGCTAATGCCCAGCAGGGCTGTTTTCAGGGTTAGGAGACTTAGGGTGCCCGGAGGAGACACAGAAAAAAAACAGACGTAAAGTGTGAAAACAGATTAGCAATGAGCAGATAGGATGAAAATTGCTTAGAGAGTGTAGAAAGATGGTAGAGTGAAGAAAACTTTCAAATTAAGAAAAAGATTTGACAGCTTGAATCTGCTACTGCAAATATCTCCCATCCCTCTCCCTTGAGAGGGCGTAATTTTTAATTTCTTCAGCCAAATCCCATTACTCAGCAGTTATCATGTTTTGAGCTCTCCCCAGGAGATGGGGGAACAGGCATTTCACACTGTTGGTGCAATCCATTTCTGGGCAGACTTGCCAGCCACTGTAGTTTCTGGGATTCATGCCAGCAGGGATAAGTCTGCTTGTCAGTATAAATCCCATGTATACATAGGCCATAAACTTGTGCCAGTCTTTGTTTTTTTTTTTTGGTTTGCCCTTCCATCCCAATTGAATGAACCTCTCCCATTATCTAGTGGGGTTTTTTTCCCTTTATAAACCCACAAGGGTTTATAAGTTCAGGGAAAGAGGAAGAAAAATACAGCACGGATTTTCACAGGTTTTGCAGACCCTGTGAAATTTGCTAACGGTTCAGGAGGTTTGAAAACCCCCAAACTCCACAGGAATCCCTTAGTCCTGCTCAGGAGGCCAAACTGACAAAGAGCTGCATTTTATTGGGTGCTACCCTCACCTGGTGCTAGTTTTCTTCCTTAGCATTTTCCAGAGGACTGAGGTGGTGTTTTTTGCTGCCAGAAACTGGGTTTTGTGCTTGCCACCCACACAGAAGAATCTGTTTGCGTATGGTATTTATGCTGCTTTTGTGTGACATATGTTTGGACGTCTCACTCCCAGAATGGGAAGTCTCAGGCAGTGGGTAGGAGGAGGAACAGCAGGCCAAAGCCGTCTGCTTTGGAGTGGAAGAGTTATGAAGCTCCAAATGGCTTCATTTTTGTGTTTCTGATGAAAAGAATAAACAAGGGCAAAGTACAAAGAGGGAAGAGGCAGTGGTGAGGAGGAGGACTTTATGTATATATGCCTGTGTGTGCATGCATACATATGAATATATATATATATACATGTATACACATAGAGAGACACTCCCACTTACAAATAAGAGGCCAGTCTCAAGAACCCAGGATTTCTCCAACTCCTAAATGCTACAGAGGTAAGAATAAAAGAAAAAAAATTCCAAACAAAGCAACAGCAATTGCACTAAAGATTGTTCAAAGCCAGATTCACTGCTAATTGCAGTAAACTCACAGACGTAGCTCTCTGCTTTCTCAGAGGCATTTTAATTGCACCAACTTTTATTGGTTTTATGGTAAGGGGGATAAATAGGGCAGGGAAAGAGTCTTCATAGAAAAATGAACAGCAATTTTTTTCCATGAAACCAGTTAAACAACTATTTTTGAGTTGTTTCAAATAAATGCATCTTTGGTAACTTCATTACAGTTGTTAAAAGAAAATATAAGTGTTATTGAAGGTGCTTTACCCAATGCACAACCCTCCCCGAGCACTTCTGGCACAAGGCCCAATGGCATCAACACATACATACACATTTAATGTTATTACTCTGAATCACTCTTCCAGCACAACTATTTATATCAGTAAGGGTTTCCAGGGTGACTGGAGGATCACTTTATTCACCACACCAGCCAAATCTAAAAGAAACTCCTCAGATTTACAAACCTTGCCCTTGATCTTTTCGTGCCTTACATTGCCACTTATGCAATAAATATTATGAAGTTTTGAAGATGTATAAAACATCCAAGTTTCACCAAACCTGCAATAACAAGTGTTTGAAGTCCTTTCATGATTGGAATTGCCCTCTGTAGGTGCTCTCATATGTTAACCAAATTTTGTAGTAAAAGATTTGCTCAAAATATTGTCCTTAAGACAACAGATTATTACTATTTTTTTAGTAAACTACGTATTTTGCTGTTCTTTTCACAGAAATGGAGGGATTCACTTAAATTCACCCACAATTACAATCAGAAGACTGAAGGATGTGAAATTGCAGCATAGGCTATGTGGTAAAACTTTCCCCACTCTTGCTATTTAACTACCTAATTAATTTCAAAAGGGAGGAGGACAAACAGTTACACCTGGTTCATGACATAGATGACAAACTATGAAAGCCTGGTAGAAAATCTGTTTACTTAATAAGCTTGCACCACCATTTCTTCCTCTACCCAGCACTCTGCTTCTAATCTCTGCAAATCCCTCTATCCAGCGATTCTCTCTCTTCCATTTCCTCTCTGTGACATGCTTAAAATCCTTTCTCTGTATTTTTTATTCTCTTTCTCACTTTAAGTTGGACCATTTTCTACTATAGCTTTTTCACTGCAATCACAGATAAGCAGGGGAGGATGTTATTGTTTCAAGTGTTCAGTTCATCAGAGCATCTTCCAGCAAACTACAGTTCTATGGACTGGTTAGTGATGCCTGTGCACTTTAATGCAATGGTAAAAGTTATTCTGCTACTCCACAGATCATGCGTAGAAAAACATCTCAGATGCTTTTTTTACCATGTTTTACATCAATACATCTTCTGGTTTAAAATCTACTCAACGATTTTTACCTTTTTTTTTTCCCCTCCTATCCAGCTGTAGCAAGACTGGGATTGTGCCATTATCATTCTCAGATTTGCATGCTCTCCATTTGCAAATGAGCATTTCAAGTGAGTGGGAGGTATGTTAGGTAGGGTGAGGACAATATCTTCCTTTCTATTCAAGAGCTTGCCAACAGAAGCATATGTAGGCTGGGCTGATTCCAAAAGCCTCTTGAGCATATGGAACCCCCGTTTACACTGCACTCAGACCTCCCGCTCGATTTGGTACGTTGGCAGAGCTCCCACCACAAGCACCTCATTTCACAGTCAAAATTCATTCTGCCATTACGGCTATTAGTCAAAGGAGCCATAACTCACATATGACACCAGGAGTATATTTTTGTTCTGTGATGAGTGATGCAGGGGGTAATAGACATCAAAGTTTAAATTACAACGTATAACGAAGGAGTGTTGCCATTACTTTTTATTTTATGATGATGCTGACAACATCAACTTTGCTGAAGATAAATCCAAGAGGCATGTATGGACATGAAGCTCACTCCAGGCAGGTGCTGGTACTTTGGCAGGGAACTGCAAAGTGTTCTATTTCAAAGCCTTTAATAAATGAAGCTAAACTCTTCTCAATGACAACACACTTGGGAAAGGACAAGGCACAATTGGCAGATGGGTATATTCTCCAATCTGCCTGAAACTGTCATCCAGCATTTATTCTGGAGTCTGTATATTATGTGTGTTGGAGTGACCTTGAAGTCAATGTTTTCCTTAGAGCAATAGATAGCAATGAGACAATGTTTGTGTGTGAGGTGGTGACATTCTTTCTTGAATCCTATTTTTCTAATTGACTTTTCTCTCTCTGTTCACTCTCTTTTAATGGCTTCAAAAATGTAAAGTGTTGAAAAATATTACTCCAGGGTTGAGTTTCATCCCACAATTTCATCTCAGCACAGGGAAGTCCCTCTCTGCAGTTATTGCAAATGAGCATTCCCACATGAAATCAGACAGTACTGATGTACTCCAAATGAGAATCTGCAGCACTCTGCTTCACATGGCTCCATACATGGAAGAGTAGCCCTTTAGCTTTAAAGAAAGAATATCTTTATGCAAAGGTAGCACAAGTGGCACTTATGATTTTCTCCTGCAAATTCTTACTCTTGTAGCCTGTCATGGCTCATGAAGAGCATCAGCTCACTGTACTCTGGGCTGTTATAGTTTCATTTGTGTTACAGAAGGCACCCTGGAGTTTGGTTTATTTTTGAAAGAGTGAAACTGTTTTCAAAGTGCAGCTTATGGCAAATTATCTACAAGTAGGAAAAGCTGATGAAAAACATTATTTCCAAGACTTAGGATTGCATCCTCTCCAATTTCCAAAGATGGTGGATATATTTGCTATTGGTTCCTGTTTTCCTATAATCTCTGGTTTTGCAGGCTTTTCCCATAGTCTCCTTTATTTTGCCCTCTTCTGGTCCTCTAAAAACAGCAGTCCTGCACTCCAATACCTTTTTCGTTCAATTATTCCAATGCAGAAGGTGCAAATGGCAAAGGTTATGTTTTCTGGATTGAGGGAAACTACCAGACTGCTCTGGCCTTTGCTCTCATGGCCATAAAAAGCTGGTAAGGGGAAAAGAATTAACATGAAAACACTTCAGATAGAAATAACCTGGATTTGTGTAGGGGCAACACTGCAGCAGGGCTTTTCTTTACCATTTTTGCACAGTGCAGTTTCACCGCTACCCTCTGTCACATGAAATAGTCTGTGTTAGCATTATCTCTTTCCTTTCCCTAATTACATTGAAATCCTGAGATTGCAAATGTCCAACTTTGTCTTCCATTACATTCTCTGTCTCGTTGGTGTTTTTTTTTTTTTAAACAAATTCAAAGTACAAAAGGTTCTAGAAGTTCATGAATAAAATAGCATTTTGTACTCACAAAGCTCTGCTCCTAAGAGCTTTACAAGATCTTTCAAAAACATTAGTGAAGTAAGACTTATTATAATACTGAGTGGTGAAGTGTGATCCAGCCCTTCAGTTAGGAGATAATAGCTTGGAGAAATAGCTCACTACATTTTCCAGTGTCTCTTTGGCAAATCATTTAGTAGCAGGCCCATAAAGATACGGAAGCAATTAATTCCCCATTGAAACATATGGTGAGTTAGACACCAAAATAGAAGCTCAGTGTGAAGTGAAGCTGCGGATCTCGGACCGTTCATGCGTAAAAGGCAAAAATCCAAAAGCTGTGGGTAACGGGAACAAATACATTAATAAATCAGAGACACTTCCAGGCTGGGGCACAAGTAGGTTCCTACTACCTAAGGCAAAGACAGAAATCATATCCCATTCGCCGAAGGCCGGATCAATGCCAAGAGAATCTAGTGACTTCCAATGGAGGTCTGGAGCTGCTTTGGAACAACACAGTAATGTCCTGCTTCTTTATCAGGTGCTGATAAGATGTGTGGGATATCTCCATAACTAATGATCTCTTTTCTACTTTCCATCTGTTCATTAAAACACGCTCTTTTAACATTTCTGATATACCAACCAACTGCATGTATTTGCCATTTAGGAGTGGCAAGAAAAAGAACTGGAACTAGTCCTGTCAAACAGAGTATCACTATTCAAAGACATTCCAGCTGTTCCCTATGAAATCTTAACTGTTTCTCCAGCAGGAAGTCTTCTTAGTCAGGTAAAGTAAGCCAGAAGATAAGCATTTTGTAGCTATATATACCATCCACCCCATAATGTTTAAATGGCTGCAGAAAGAAAGGGTTTGATGGAATAATTTGCAGAATCTGGGGCAACTGGATCATTTTTATTACATTTTCTTTTTTCAATATAATCGCCCATTTCTGAAAATGGGCTGTACTCACTGCTCTCCACGCTCCTATCACAGTGAGACATCTATGAACTAAGGAAAATAGGCAACACATCTGATACGAACAAAAGAAAATGAGCAGAAAATTGAAATGCCAAAGCTGTGTGGGCTGCCTGTTTTGGTTGTTGATGATGATGATAAGATGGTTTCTTTGAAATGCTTTCTTTCGCTATGTTACAAGAAGATTTGTTCCACATGTCTCCAATTGGAACTTTAACACCTCCCACCCACCCTCTGCACACAATTAGGTTATTTCTCTCTTTTTATCTTTGTTGTATTTTATGTTAAGGATGTTGCATGTGAGCACGATCAATACAGCTTGTGCCGAGGCAGTAAAAGGCATATCTAAAAGCTGTGCATATTATTGGATTTTGTGCAGTACAGACAAGGACAGCACAGGTGATGTGAGACTGCTGCATTAGTTTGGGGCTTGGGCTAGGTTTATCTGGAGAGTTTATAAGAAAACACAAGGCAGCTCTGAGTCTGTAGTCATCCTTTTTTACATTAAAGTCTTGCATTTTGCTCTATTAGTGACATAGCCTTTCTACTTAACACCATACAATGTTTTCAGAACTGAAGTTAAAGCTCAAATTTGTGTGAAAATCTCTAGCTTGTGTTCCTGTTTTCACACCTACAAACACACACCCCCCGTTTGCTGGAACTGGCATGTTTCAAGGAGAAAGTGGAAATAGCCTTTGCTGTCAGCTCTAGGTCCAAAGCCTTGGACACAGCACAAATGTGTAAAAATGTTAACTCATCTGGCCTGCTGCCCCAACCAACAGCAGTTCCTCTGTCTGAAAAGGTGATTTCTTTGAGATCACAGCAAAGCAAAGTTTGGCTCTGTATTGGCAAGGCACTACCAAAAAAAACTTTAGAATAAACACTGTCATTGAAATTACTCTGTTCAATACAACTAAAAAATAAGAACACAAAACTGCTCTATAACAGCATGTAATAATTAGCTACAACAATATTTGTATAGTGATTTGCAAGGTATTAGACAATTACTTCATTTTCCAATTCCCACAACTATGTTGCAACCCTGTTGTCTAAAGGCTTTCTGGGCCTTTCCTTGTCCGATGGCCTGGTTTTTATATTCCATGTTTCTACAGTTCTTAGCACAGTGGGATCGAGTCGAGTAACAAGGGCTTGCAGGTGTTACTGCAGTACAAATAGTAAGTAATGATAAAGTGTGTACACAGATTAGATTTCTTGAACCTGTAAATACAGTCTGTTCTCTATAGACTGTTCTGTACCAGAGCTAACTTGGGAGTCAATATCTGAAGCACAGACCTGCTGGAGTTTATTTTATCTGTTAGAGCATCTTCTCCTTCAGCTATGATCAGACCTTCATGGGAGTAAACTCCTAAATAAGTTCTAAGTTCAAACTTCTTTTGATTTTTTTTTTAAACTCGCACATTATAATTGCCATAATATTCCCTAGTGCCTGCCATTTTGTGCTCTAATGATACTTCTCAAGTGATCAAAGGCACAAAGCTAAGTACACCCTCTGGGGAAAGGAATGTGCTTCCCAGCTTGTTTCACTGCACCTTTTAGTCCCCTGTTGTCTTTATTATTGAAATCAGCCATTAGAACACTGTGCTATCAGAACATCATCTCACTCAGTGGAATGGGTTTTTTTTTTTTATTAAACTGCTCAAAAAAGTGAGAGAGTAAGAATTTACTTATGAAATGAAAAGGCTGCAACTCCCACCTTCCTAACAGGTGGGCATGTGGATGCATGGATTTCCACCTACTTTTAAACCACAACTAAGTCATTTCCCCACAGCTTCACGAAACAGGCCCACACTGCATGTACCAGAGCGTGCACGAGTGTGGGGGGGGTGTTGCAGGTGTGTGTTGTGTTGATATAAAAACAAGGAATGCAAAACAAAAACATGCAGTACCAAAGTGTTACGCTTGGCATGGCCATCACGTTGTATGCAATGGTCACTGAATCAATCCCTCCTCATCATCCCCGTGCTCTGCAAAGCCAGGACTAATGATATGAGGATGAACACCTCCCTGCTCTCTGCAGCTGATTCACACAGAGAAGGCAGTTCAACTCATCAAGAGCTGTGAAGCTGCCAAGCTAAAGCACAGGCCCACTTCTCAATATGCACAGATCAGAGTAGTGTCATTCATTTTAAGTGAGATGCACAACCTCACTCCAGAGAAGCACAAGCTGGACATTTCTCTCCTACCACTTATCTAATAAGCCCGAGCTGAACCCTATCCTAATTGGGCTTTCACACTGTATTTACAGTTTAGCCCCAGCTTGATATTTCACTCTGGGAGAAACCTACACAATAATAATGGAAATCCCCTACACAGCAACAAACATACTGGGATGGAGTTAACTGGGGAACTCTATCAAAAAAACCCCACCAACACACAACCAAAAAAACCCTAAAAATCACATCTGCACTTAAGAAAAGAGCCTCACATCAGCACCATTCTTCACAGGTTATGAAGTACTCACTGTAGATGCTGTTTTATACAGGCATAGTCTATTTTATTCTGATTAATCCTTTGAAATATCTGAGCTGTGGAAGTTAGGCAAATATACTTCTCATAGTCCATTAAAAAAGACCCTAAGGAAGTTAGTCTTAAAACACTAATTATTTTCTCATGTGGAAATTGGGGAATAGCTGAACAGACTAATATACAACAGCCTAACACCAGCAAAGGTTCACGATGAAACTGAAAAAATTATTATTTCTTGTATGGTTCCAGTATGTCTTCATTTGTCAAACTGATCACAAAAGTCAATAAATCAGAAAAGCTACTAGAATATCTGTAAATATAAACTAAAAGCTGTAGCCCCTTTGACCCCAGGCACTTTGCATTACCAGAATTCCTGACAATAAATACAGAGCATGACAGCATCAGTGAGCTTTGTAGCTTCCCTATGGACACCAGCATAGCAATATGTAACATGAAGACATTATTCAGCACCTGTGAGAAGACTTATTAGCTCAAAGGAAAGACTAGAAAATATTAGACCAAAATGCACTTAAAGAGGATTAGGTAAGAGAGAGAACCCAGGGCACTTTGCAATCATAGGCTGGTAATCTTCATTAATCACAAGGACAGAAATGCACAGCAGATGATGAATTGTTTATGAAACCAAAACTTGGCCAAAATGTTAAATAATATATAACTATAGCACACTCAATACCAAACCAGCACAAGATGCATATGATTCCATAGGCCATTTGTGAGGAGATGAAAGGAAATGATGCCCCACTGGAGACTTCTGAAAATTAACGAGACTGTTGAGTATTCCCATAGCTGAGAGGGGTTTTTTTTATTTTTTTTTTTATTTCACAAGATGGATTGCAAGTGTGCTTGAGCAAAATGCACAGTCATTTTTATACTCTGCAGGCTTATATTCATTGGTGTAAGATGTAAGGAGATAAGCCAGGCTGTAGCCATGAACCTCCAATCAAAATGGGACAATGTATTTGAGCACTTGTGCATTTCCACA
This sequence comes from Pseudopipra pipra, assembly GCF_036250125.1. Classification (NCBI taxonomy): domain Eukaryota; kingdom Metazoa; phylum Chordata; class Aves; order Passeriformes; family Pipridae; genus Pseudopipra; species Pseudopipra pipra. The sequence goes on along the minus strand of NC_087560.1, from coordinate 9,828,076 downwards.
GCATTATAAATCTCCACAGTATTTCACTGCAGGTCTTTGCTGTTGTTTTCTCCCTTGTATTTCGGTGTAATTCATTATAAAACCAATAACCCAGCCAAACAAACAGACAAAAAAAATAAAAGCAATTTTCTTTAGCTTGTGTTTTGGCTGCTTACAACTACCATTATTTTTTTACCCATTTTGTCCTTTTTCCTTCCAATAACTATGTTCATTCCTCTTTTTTTTACTGATACTTTCAATTAAACTGAAATCGGCCGGGCTTCTTGTTCTTCTAGTTGTTTCCTTATTTACATATCACCATTGATAACACTTCTAAAACAACTCTGGAAGCACAGTTTCTTGGGTTTGTAAATACCTTATGTTAATTTGGGAGCAATACGTTGAGGTTTTCACTAAAGGACTTCAGGCACAGAAACAGCAGATAAAATATAAGCAACAATAATGCAGCTCCCCTCTGCAACCCCCTCTTGCCAATATACCTCACACCTGACCCAGGCAGTTGATTTTCTATGGTACATTGAATGCTTCACTAGCAAAGGCCAGCAAGGGTGACAAGAGCTACATGGAAAGCAGTCCACAGAAAAATTGACTGATACTCCAAAACCTCATTTAACTTAAACCACTCAGTAACAATCAACTGATAACAACCTTTAGCCATTACTGTTCTTGTCCCAGACTTTAATAAGCAGCTGCTTCAAATCGGACACTAAATCCACTTTCTAGTCAACAGATCAATTTGAGGTTCTCTACTGAAAGTTCATAGGATTAAAAAACAGCAGACACAGCCAGCATTTGTTAGGAATACTCAAAATAATAATTATAGAGAAGACTGCTTTACAACAACAAAAATCATTACTCATATCCTGTAAAAAAAAAAAACAAAGATAGACTATAACTCATCCGTTAGTTTCTACCTGGTATGCCAAGTCTTTATAAGAATATCATGTGAGAAGGGGTCAACTTTGCCCTAAACATAGAACAATCACAGCAAAAGGTAAAAAGTCTTACCAAAAAGGAGCAGCAGCATCGAAACCAGCCTTGTAACAACCCTTCCAGAGCTACAGCTGGTTGTCTCTGCCCCATTTAAAGGCACAGCCCACACAGAGGCACGCTGGGTAAATTGTATCCATGCTGTCAATGACTCCAATTACATCAAGGATGGGCCCTATAGTGAGGAATTTTCCTTTCAGACAGCTTTTTAAAGCAAGCATTCATTTTTTTGGACTAGGGATTTAAACAAATTGCTTTAGTATTGGGAACTTTTTAAATTCTGTACCTATCCCAAGAGTGAAGCGACAAATTAGCCACTGCTAAAACTCCAGACTTGCCTCTGGCTAACTCCTGATGAATGTAAATTTATTACAAGATCCAGTAAATCACAGCCTCTTTGAGTATCAGTAAACAAGATCTTTTTTAGTGGCCTAATTGCTCAATAAGGAGTGGAAGAAAAGGATTAACCCTGCCTGCTCCTCCTCTATGCTAGGCAGAGGTAGATTGCCAAGCCTTCTGAAGCTCTGTGCAGACTATGCCCTGGACAGAATGCAAAGAGAGTGAGCGAAAATGCAGTGGGATGGCTGCAGAGCACATGGGTTTTGAAGTCAGGGGCACAAACCACTGTAAGCACCTATGCAAATGACAGGCCGTTGGATCAAACCCACAAAAACATAAGACTTAATATTCAAGGCCCAAAAAAAAACCCCCCAAACAAGTGCTATTTGAATGTCCTAGAGTGTTCAAAACATCTGGATGTAGCTAGCAGACACGGCACAAGACCCAGGGGAAATCCACACATTTCTGGGACGACAGCTGGAGGCCGAGCAACTCCACCTAGGGCTCATAAAACACCACTGTAAACCTATATTTAGGCAACTGAATCTCATACAAGGGGACTTGGAGAGACAGTGTGGCTCTCCATGTAGAGACATGAGGTTTGGTCTTCTCTGCAAGCTGTGTCTTGATCTGAGGGCAGCTCTTTATTGGACTACTATGGGCCACAGGCATCTGGACTAGGAAGTCAAAGGCAGCAGCATTCCTTGTTTGCTTCTGGCAGCAGAGAGAGAAGTGCCTTTGTTTTTCCATGGGCACGTGTACATGTTTTACATGTACTGGTGACCTTTTTTTTCCCTTCATTAACCACAGAGTCAAATCTAAAAAGTCTGAAAGTTGGAACTGAATGATTGAATTAGAGTGGATGAGGAGGAACTGAGGAGTAAAAGTGACCTTCTTACTGACAATCCAAGAAATTGCCATACTTACTCAGCTCAGCAGAGCAAATGATGGCAAAAAGCAGACCAGATCCTCTGCCAGAGCATAGTAGCATCACTCCACTGACTTCAATATACTTTAGCATGATAGTTGTGTAGCTGGGCTCTAATGAATTGCAGCCACATTACACCTCTAAGGATCTATACCTGGATAACAAGACTAAACCACCAACCCATTTAACAGTTTTATTTTATCCTGATTTTGCTCCAGAGTAAACATCTTCAAATGTACAAACCCACTGACAACAAGCACAGTATATTTTGCAACACGGTATTAATAGACCTATACAGCCTATCAGACATTAAGACAGGTGTGTTAGACTGATAAATACATTGACCAAAATTAAAGTGACACCAGTAACACATGTGAAAGAACACGAGCTGTGTGCTGGGTTCCAAAGATAGTTCGAAAGGCAGAGGGAAATTGGCTGAGGGAGATTACTGTGCAAGAGGTGACACAAGGCCAACAGTCTCTGGGTATTAAGCCCCTAGACAATGGCAGACCTGTGATTTGAGGTGTCAAACAGAGCCCCTTCCTCTCCCAGCTGCACCACCTGGCAAACAGAAACTACAAACACTGCTGACTTTTCTGGTGAGGTTTGAAGTATGGTACCTTCCCCCCAGAAATGGTGTCCAGTCAAACTGATCCCTCATTTTGGGTACGAGGGTGAGTGGAAGGATTGTTTGTGGTCCCTATGAAACATTCCATATTTTGCAGAGATTTAAGGCTTTGTTTAAACTTTGATTTGTGTCAATTTTCAACAAAAACCCAAACCATAAATCCCCAAATACCTCTTTTAAAATATTTCAGCTCTTCCCTATGCTTATCAGTTTCTGGCATTAACTATTCTCTGAATTCTATCCAAAACTGGTAGGAGTTTGATCTCCTCAATATTCAACTGTCTGTGAATTTACTATTCATGAAGAAAAATGATCACTTGGATTTTGTTACCAAGAAACCTAGAGGACAGGAATGACGGTCACAGGCATTGCATGCTGTAGGATTGAAAAGAAAAAGATATTTATAAAAAAATAGTTAAAAAACATGGCACATGTTAGTCTCCTTGGCATCAAGAAATAAGGGGAGACAAAACCCACATACAAATTAGGTACAAGGTAGCCATCATTTCAGATTACAGCAAGAAAAATAGTTCACACTAAATGATAGAAGGACTTGCTAGGAGAATTAAAAGGTATGTAACACAAAGAATAGATTCCATATAATATCACCGCTCTGAGAGTTACATTCATTTAATTTGCATGAAATCTTGAAAGATCCCAGCCTGGCCTCACTGGGATAGATGGGTCAGCAATTGCCAAAGGTACAGCTGCAAAAAAATGAAATAATTGTAATTCAGGCTTCTTCTTCATTCTGAGAAATGTAACCAGTAGGTTAATAACTTGAGTTTTACCTTTGCAGACTTTGGGTTTTCCTGTTCTGCTTCAGTAGATAATGCCAGTGATAGTGGAATCTCATTTCTAGAAGTCAAAAAATTTGTGTGAGCACCTAAATATTTAGAGGTATTTGAAGCTTGTGAAATGCTGAGGATGTTCAGTGTGTGGGTAGAAAGACTGCAAGGACAACTTATTCCACAGTATTTTGCCATACCAGCGGCAGCAAAGAAGTGCAGGGATGGGTTTGGCTGGTTCTTCATTCACTGAACCCCCCCCCAAAATCCTGGGCTTTAACAATGTGTCCTTGGTCCAAATCTTCCTTCCCATTCTTGAAGCACCTCATTTTTCTGTGTTAGGTGTCCTCAGATGGCTGATTCCTGCGGGTAAACACACGGCTGGCACAGTCCCCATGAGATGAGGCCACCTGCCCTGGAGGGGCACAGAGAGACCCCCTTGCAGCACAGCCACCCCACTGGGAGAGTTTCTCTGTGACCCACTGCTATGGCAGGCAAAAGGGCATGTTTAATTCTTCCATTCCCCACCAGACACTACGTTCCTGACACTGTGGGGGTCACCATGTCATCCTGGTGGAGTCCACCTGTGCCTTCCAAAAGAGCAGATCTTCCTGTGGCTGAGGGAAGTGCCCTTCCCACCTCCAGCGCAGCAGGCAAAGTCTGACCTTCAAACCCAGAGCTGGCAGGCACTGACCAAACTCCACATCATGGGGGGTTAGAGAGATGCTCTGTGGCTTGTTTGAGTCTCTCACAGAGCCTGTATCACCTGGCACGGTCATTCCACCTCCGGAAAAGTCATCTCGCAGCTCTTTTTCCCTGCTCTTACTAAAGGTCACCTGAGGGCCTGGAACCCCCTCCTGCAACAGCTTTGCTTGACAAGGCCAGCAGAGCCCAGCTGGAGCTGCCTGGGAGCAGAGGGGCCGCTGGATAACCCAGCGGGATGGAGCGGGTTATCATTTCCCTCATGGCAGCCCAGCAGCAGCTCAAATTGGAACAGAAACGCTCTTCTGACTGTGCCTTGCGTGCCCCAATGCCCATAGCCTGGCTGCAACAGTGGGCAGAGGAGGGAGGGGTGGCAGGGACACTCTGTTGAGGTGAAGGAGGGCTGTGGTGACATCCTCCCCAACCCGACGCTGCCGGGAGCAGCTGATGTGCCGGCTCCAGCTCCGGAGAGCGCTGCTCGCCCAGATGGCGTGGGGAGAGCAGATGCTCTGTGATTCCTCGTGCTCCTGGAGAGGGTCACCTCTTCAATGTGCCTCTGGGTCTGGGGAGAAAAGGTGACCCCGACTGGGGTCTGTTTTCCTGCTGGCAGCAGACCAGCCACTGTTCTCTGGGTCTGCTCTGCTGACTCGAGTTTCAAGCTCAGCAGCATTAATTTGCCTTTTCTCCTGACAATCAGTCTCATTGGACACACTGCTCTCCTCTTAACTTCTCTGAGATGTGTTTTACGACATGAGGGTCCAAATACTTTTGTTCCCCTTCTCTGTGTATAGAAATACACATCTGTCTGACTAGACAGATGTTGATTTAGCAGAGCTGGGAGTGAAGAAGCAGAAAGGGAGATGGGGTCTCAATGCAAGCTGAGTGCTTGTCTTTCTTGAGCCAGAACTCACAGAACAGAAACAACAAAAGACTCTGAGAGGGATCTAATCTTGTCCCTAGGCCAAATCAAAAGATCAACCCTTCTTCTGCCATGCCTGAGAATCATTTATCCATCCATTTGTGATCTTGAAAGCCTCTGTTGTTCCACTCCCTGCAGCATCCCCAGGTAAGCAGTTTTAGTGCTTAATTATCTTTATTTTTGGAAGATGTTTCTCCATGTCTAAATTCACTTGCCAGAATGACATATTAGATCTTTTGCAATTCACAGGAGTTGTGGAGAAGAGTTTAGTTGCTTTATTTTTGCAGCTTACAGTAAAATACTGCTTGTGCCTGTGTGATCAGCTGTCAGAGTGCCTTGGATACCCAGACCCAGGGCCACAGGTACAGGCTGGCTGTGTCCTGACTGGCTGGCAACCCTCCCATATCCCCGTTTTCCCCATCATGGACAAACACAATCAAAACTCTCTCAAGTGGCAGCTGAAGCCAGACAAGACCCAGAAAGCAGGTAGAATCAGAATATAGGTATAGAATATAAGTATAGGTCAGAATATAGGTATAAACAAGAGCACGAAGAACCTTGCCAATACTTAGCTAGGATGCACTGCCAGAACTTAGAGATAGGTACCGTACACTGGAAAAATGCATACACACCTAACTTAAGTAAGATAAGGCGGCAAAGTGGGGCTTGAGTCCAAGAATCTTGCAAAATTCACCATGAAGTCTGCCAAAATCAAGAAAGTTGAAAAGTTCATGAAGATGATGGAGCCTGGGCCAGGGGCTGATAAGGATGAAGAACAGGAATGACCCTCCTAGATTCTCCCCAAACTGAAGACCACGTCCCCGACTCCGCCTAGATTCCACCTATTATGAATATTACAATTAATGTTGCAATTATATGAATATGTATGTGAAAATGTCGAAATCACCTGTAAAAATAGTATAAAAACCTGTAAATTCACTGGAGAGACAGAGCAGTTTGTCCAGCGTGAGCTGGCTGCTCTCCAACGTTGTCTAATAAATATACCTCGCTGCTTAAAGACTAATTCTTGTCTCTGAGCAGTTCTCTGCATCTTTTTGGGGGCAAAATTGGCATCACAGCTCCTGCTGCTGCCACAATACAACAGCAACAAAACCAAAGTGAGCGTTACCCAGGGGCCCCAGGATGAATATGTCTTCCTCTGTGGGTGTCATGCAAAATGGCAAAATTTGCTTCCATGGAAGTCAGTCTGTGCTATGTACTATCCACTATCCACTAGTCTATGGATTAATCTCATCCTCTCAGTCCATATTCAAAAATGCATCTGTAAATATTCTCAAGACAGCACTCTTTATCTCCATAGTAGTAGAGATCCTGTGATTTAATAAGGCTTTCTTTAATTTTATTAATATTGAATATAGCCCCTTTAAAAATCTTGCATATGTGTAGTGTGATACTGCAAACTCCAGCGATTTATGCACCCTCATTGTGCAATCATTTTTTAAATAGTTTTTAAATTGAATACAAATCCTTTTTCCGTACGATGGAGGTACATATATTATGGCTATAGTCCTTTTTGCTGAAAGCTTATGGCTGAGAAAAGTCATAGGAAGGTTTGGTAACTGGAAACATGTTTAATAAATATAAGGTATTGATAATAAAGCAAGCAGTTATTCATGCTATATTTTAATTCAACTGCTTTTTATAGGAGCAGTCCAAAGTAATTTATATAGATATAGCTTTTGAATGTCTGGTTTTGTTACTAATAACAAAAAATGCCCTTACAGAAAAAAGGCTGTTACCTGCAGGAAGAGGTTTCTGTTAACCTACACAGAAAGCAGAGGGTCTAAGGCCATACTCCTATGAAAGATCACCAGTTTCAGTACAGTGCTCCTTGTCTGCTCTCATGTCATCATGTAGTGGGAGAAGAAAGGCAGTGATATTTTCCTGACCCACTCAAAGGCTGTGTTGACCTGGTATGTATTGATGAGCAGGAATTTGTAGGACTGTATGAAAGTGTCCCAATAAAAGTATATTGTTTAATGGAAAGTTACTTTAAGAACACACATGGGAACCTTCAGATCCCACATGCCAAGGAATAATCTGCTCTCAATTTGGGAAAAAAAAAAAGAGATGTGTTTATTGTATGGAAACTTATGAACCATTAAAAATTAAAGCTGACCAGCCACTTCAATTTTCTTTCTTAATTTGGCTTCCTCTAGACTCAAGAACTCCTAACCTTTCCTTAAATACTGCAACTCATCAATCTGTGAAATATTCAGGCTGAATTTTCTGTGAATGTCAGATACATATTTTCTCCTGAACCACGGGTAGTGACTAAGTACACATACTTAGAAACATTTCTGCGCTGTGGCTTGTGTTAGCATTTTGTGTGGTTTGAGAAAAAGTCTTAAAATACTCACTTAAATACAGTGCTGAAGTAGCTTCTAGAAATTTTTCAAAATTACTTTTCAGTTTTGTTTTGTTGAAGCTCAGCTAAAAGTTAGGACTTTTTAGCACAGCCCTTTGTTTTGTATAGGTGAAAGCAAGACGCCACGTGAAGGCTGTTCCCTGACAGAACTGCCCAGCAGTTGTAGTGGCTCATGTAAACCCTCTGAAAATGGCTTGAAATGGGTTTAAATAGTAGATCTGTCTCCTTCTGGCTACTGGTAAAATAGTATCATTCACTGAAAATCAAATTCAACTGTGCAATTTTGAATAATTGCAAATATTTTCAGCAGAAAGCCCATTCTAAGCTTGGAGGTCTCAGGTGCATATTTAAGATTCCACTTCCCTGTTTGCCCATAGGTGCCATTTACTCAAAAAAGGAATTGCAAGTAACTACAAATATTGGCTTCAGAAGCCCAGATTTAAGACCTGAACTCATCAAAACAAAGAGTAACACTATCATTTGACAGACAGTGTTGCAGACAAAATGTTTGTGAATATTCACACTGCCAAGAACACTTGGTAGAAATTTCAAGTGAGTAACACTGAATGTGACATATGGGGAGCTCGTATATATTTTGCTGGGAAGCAAGGTCATATTAGGCAGTTAATCACTTTCCTCTAGTCATTATTGTCATGGTTTGTACCATTTCTGATAACCTTTCAGTATTATAACAGCCAGAAGAGCTGGACTGGAGCACAACTATTCAGTGCATGGGAAACTGGTGCACAGGAAAACACAGTTGTGCACACACATACACAAACCATTAAAATCAATACTGGATCCCCTGTTATTAAATCTGAGTATCAAAATACACTCAAGGCACGTTTCTTTAATTCCAGGCAGCAAAATTGTTCACAGGGTGCAATGAAACCACTGAGAACATCACTTGTATTGATTAATGTAATATGACTGAGGGCAGAAATTAAACTGGGGATAGGGGTCTCCATTAAAAATGTTTATTGCTAAGTGCTCATGTATCACTTCAGTTCCTCTGCAGATGGGATAAAAAAACCACATTACAACCTTCTTCAGGGAAAAAGAAAGACATTTAACTGACATATTCGTCAAAGAAATTTTGCTTCTTTTCTTTACTCCAATCTTATTTAGGGTGTTAAGAGTGCTAATAAAACCTGAGAAGTACCAGTTTGGGAAGAGAGTTAAGTACATGCTTAACACAAAGCAACACTTGAGGCAAAATAGATGCTTTTCCAGTCAGCTCTGTTCTGCAGTCAGTGGCCTGAATCTCAGACTGGGAAAATCAGATCTGTTTTGATATCTGAACTTATCAGACACATAAAAACTGTGCCGTTCCCTCACCGGTGTTCACCCCACCCCAGTAAATTCATTAACTTACCCAGCAGCTCCACCAGGTTGTAATCAATTCAAGAAAACATCCTGTAATGAAGAACAGAGAAAGTATTGATACCATCCCCTCATCTTGCCACTCTACAGGCCTGAGAGCAAGTTCAGAGTCTGATTGTCTAGCAAAGAGTTTGCAGAATGACCTGTTTTGGTCTGTGTTACTCTGTGGGTGCCTACAGTTGTTCCAAAGTTCTTTGTTTTTACATACATCTCTTTTGCTTGCTGTTCCAGGGTCATTGAAATGAAAAACTCACATTTGAGTCTAAAATTTCACAACATTTAAGCATTAGTAGAACTCAGATGAGACTCCACTTTATAAAAATTAAAATACAATCCCTAGGGTATTTTTTTCATTTGCTTTGTTTTTATGAGACCCATTGAGCTGTATCAGCTTTTTAATAAAACCTTCCATGTTTGCCTTTGCTAGTGCCAGAGCCAGACAGAGGGACAAGACCTTTCTTGGAACACCAGTGGATTTGGTTCTTACTTGTTCTTTACGCCTATACAAGGCCCTTTGACTCTAAACCCAGGGATTAGCTTCTCTTTAGTGATTTTTACTTTCTTTTCATGTTAAGTTTTGTCTGAGGGTTGTTCTAAATTCCATGGAATGAAGTGATGGACCTGGGAAGAAGAGAATGGCACTAACCTAATCTACAGGGGACTAATTTCTGGCACTGAAGAGAAACTTGCAGATAATTATCAGATAATAGGGACAGTAGGATGTTACTGGCACAATACCTATGTAAAGGACTTAAGAGAGTATCCAGGAAAAGCTCCCTGTGTCCTTGCACTGATAAGCAATTACTGGTACAGTGGCACAGACCCTACTCTTGCCTCAGCAATGAAAAACTTCCATTGTCCTGCCTCCAAGGGAAAACTGAACACAATTCCGTGTGGATTCCTGCCTCCATCTCTGGCAAGGCATACCAAAATCTGCACCACCACAAGATATACTCATACAGAACCCAAGAAAACAAGAGATCAGTTAAGCAGGGACAGGAAAGCTCAGAAACTTGCCAGTAGTGTGCACAGTGCTGCTTACCTTTCTTAATCCATACCAGCTGAAGAGTTGCCATCTGGTAAAGGTCTTGAATTACACACAGCAAGCGTATTTCTCCAGTCCAAAGCCAGTAACAATTCCAGTTAACCTCAGTTCCAGTTTTCCTTTCACAGTTCTAACACACAAATACATGGAAACAGGGTGAAATTTTATTTTTTTCATTAGTTAGTTTTCACATCCCTGAAAACAAAGCATGCCTTTGTTTGTTGAAGCATTAACAGAGGCAGTACATGGATACCAGGACACAGTCAGTCTGTAGATACCTCCTAATTCTAATGCATGAGCCCCCCATGCTTGTAGCAAGTACAACAGAGGGAGGAACAGCTAAAAAGCTGGAAAAGAAGCAAAGGAAGGAAAGCATGTGTGAGTGAGTGAGAGAGTGAGTGAGTGAGTGAGAGTGGGAGAAAAATCCACAGTCAGGCCAGAATTCTGCCTGCCAAAAAAAAAAAGCTAAGAGATCTATTTCCAAGAGAAATGAGTCAAACCAGGGAAACAAAAAAAATAATGCTGTGTGCAACTTACAGCAGCAGCTGCTATCTAAGAGAAAACATGAGATGAGTTAGAAGACACAGAAGATTAGTCTTTTTTTGGTTTTCAAATTATTATGTTTGTCAAGCTTTTGGCTCAAAAATGTTTGACCTAATCACATCTGTTTTACCAACTTTAATGAGAGGCCCAGCAGCTGTAGCTGGCAAAACAATCTCCAGATCTGCAGATACCCTTCCAATATTTGGGCTCTTGTCTGAACAATCTAGGGATAACAAACTCTATACCCTAAGAGTGCCTATGCTGTGCACAACCACTTACAGACAGATGCTGCTGTAACCACCCTGCAAACCAGTCTGCTTCTAAATTCAGCTGTTCCTTGGCGTAGCCTCTGGAAATGGAAACCTATTACTCTGATGAATGTAAATTTATTTCATATTTTTGCAAACAATCAACTGAAGCCTCTTTGTCTGCACCCAGATTCAAAGGCAAACAGTGGCTGCCGAAGAGAAGTGAGCGCTGACAAGTTGGAAGACAACGTAGAAAGTCTTGCAAGTAAGATGAAGCCAATCTGGCTGAGACTCGAGTGAACTGAGAAAAGGTGTTTTGCAGAAATTTAAGATAGCATATAAATTTCTTTTTACTACACAAATACACATATAGCAAGTGAAAAAAAAAAAAAAGAAAAACCCTATTAATATGGTTACACAAAAATGAATTTGCTAGGTGGTCTAAACTAACTTTGTTTGAGACCCTGCAACCTGTTGGGGTTTATTTAGTGAGAATTTCCTGTCTAATTTTCATTGGCACATCAATTTGCTTGCAGTGCCTGATTCTCTTTCAACATCTGCTGCTCAGTTTGACAGTATTAATTTTGGATTTTTCCCCAGATCTGATAAGTTGAAGATTGTAGTGAATGCTGGCAAAAGATCTGAGTTTTCTGTCTCTCTTCTCTTCTCTCCTTGATACAAAAATGTTTTCTTAAGATTCATAATCATTGCTATTACTGTATTTGATACTGAAAATCATAAAGTGGTTACCAAACTATTATACATACTAATAGAGATAGGTTTTCTTCTCCCTCTAAATATTTTCTCCACCTGTCCATACAGACAGTTTATTATTCATGGCTACTGTACCCATGAATTGTAAGCACAATCCTCTAAGCACATATGTTGAAAATGTTCAATTTTTCATGTGTGTCAATGCTGAAGCATTATTCTATAAACACTACTGAAGGTCACAGAACACCGACATGGGAACATATATACAAGCCCATTGTATGTTTGTGGCTATAGTCAGTAGTCACAAGTGGGTGCTCTGTGCCATTAATCATGTCTCAAACATAGCCCTTACCCCAAGGAGCACACGGTCTATTTGAGGAAAGAGCTGAGGTGCTTTCAGGCAGAGTGGGGAAGCTCAGGAGGTAATATTTGTCAGTATGATCAGTGGCAGCATGATACATGAACAACATGTATTTTTGTACAGATGATGGCAGTTCAGGTATTCGAGCAGAACAACGAGGCAGCTCTCTGAAATCCCTCTGACCATGTTGCTTGTGTGTAAAAAGAACAGATAAAAGCACATTGGTTGCTCATTTGAAAAGCACAAGGGGTGAACCACTACAAGCCAGGCTGCAGAAGGCAGCAAGAGGTACAGGAAGTGAATGTGAACTGTCCTGGGTGTTTTAGGAGAAGGACACTAGTCAAGTGTGAAATAAAATAGGATACCTTTTTTTGGTGTAAACAAGATAAAAGGGAATTTTGTGTTGCCCAAACTAAACTCCACTGTCTACATTTGTCCTGCAAGCGTATGGTTAAAGCAACAAGCTACAAAAATAGCCTCGTTCTAGATGGATATGGACAGAGCAAAATGCAGTTGCAATGCCAGTAAAAAGGATGTTGGAGAGGAAGATTAAAAGCTCTGTTTTAGTCAGACAACCACAAGGCTTGGAAGACAGGTCAATTTATTTTAAGCAGAATGAGACAGGTCTGAAATACAGAGATAAAGCCATGAGTTTTCTACAGAGATGACAAATTTAAATAATGTTCAGAAGGGTTAAATAGTTTACACACAAATAGGTTCTAAATATCTGCAAGTGATAAGGAGAGGTTCTTTACACGTAAGTGTACCATGCAGGCACAACGAATGTACATCCCCTTCTCCCAGATCTAGGACATATATAATGGTACATGCATTTTACTTCATTAACAAGATGTCCTGTTGATTCTGCCACTTTTTATAAAGGGGAACAAAATATAACTGCAACTTGCTGTAGGTATCTCATCTCACATCTTGATGTGAAGATCTTAAATAAAATAAATCAAGCTGATCTGAAAAATTATCTCTTCCTAGACTAGGAAAACCTGATCAGCATAGAGGCTGATCTTTGCTCTCACTTGTGATCAAACAAATAATAAGTATCCATGAAGGTCTTCCTACAGTTCTGAAAAAGAATTATTTTAGCTTTTAAATACATGGGAGGTGTTCAGATATTAGAGAAACTGGAGAACTATCAGCTGGTTGTGGGTAATTTATTGCCTGCATTTGGGTATTAGCAAGATCTGTCATTTAGTTTTGTAGAAACCCATATGCTTTCATGAGGCACTTGACTTTTACAGCCGTTCCATTTAAAAATCAGCTGTCTTCACCATTTCAGTTCTAGATCTTTTGATCCTTATGCTTTTATGGACTGGACTGTTCAAAGTTAGCAGGGAGCTGCCAAGTGTACAAATGATGTTTTAGCTTAATTAGCTCTGGCTTACCCTTCTTAGCATGAACTACACATAAGTGCATGCAAATATTATTGATTCAGAGTGACTGATCTATAATATTGCTCTGGAGGTGAATTATCACAGACAAAAAGCCAGGAGAACTAAGTGCTCTGACTAAGCTGCACCATTAACAGCAAGACTTTGGAAGGCTGACTTTTAAGCTACAGCCACCCTGAATTGGAGTGATTAACTTCTTTGTCTGTACAGGCACAGACAGGTGCTAAATCTCCCCATTTATTTATGTATCTATGTATGAAACATTCAATTTTTCTTCACAGTTGGCATTTTACATATCTGTACATACTACTGCCAATGTTTAGACCATCATCATACCACAGTCACAGTAGATAACTTTGTGTTTGATGGCACCAAATGAGCATTCAAAGTAAAGGATATGTCTGCCTATATCTTTTTAAAGGTGTAACAACTGCTTCTGTTCTACAGCCACTTTCTCAGCCATTACTCATTTGAAAACATGCCTTTTATTTCATCAGGTACTCTGGAAATTAGCTGGTAGATGGTTTTATGTGTATGTGAGTTTTCAGTTTGATTCAGAGTTATCCTTAGATATTAGTTCTTTGCAACCTTTAAACACTGCTATTGTTCTGTTACCCCTGCTGACCCGTCCTGGAACAGGCAAAACTGCAATGGGTCACTTTAAACAGGTTTCAAAGGCAGAATTTTAACACAGGTGGGAATGGTAGTGCCTCCTATTATTGTGTGCTGATGTTCCACATTTTAACACCCCACTTTCAAATACCACTTAACTCTGCCAAACTTTAATCATTTGGTCTGAAATTTTATTCACCAGGTGATCTATTCATAGAAAAGCCCACAGAATAATTCTTAATTTTATCTCCAGAGCAGGGTCTGACCACAGCATCAGCCACAAGGACAGAACAAAGCACTGAACAGCCATTCACATTCACTGCACTGAGAGTGGTAAAAATATTACAGTAAATCAAAACGCATGTGCCTGAGCAGGAAGTATACAGAATCAAAGCTGGACAGCAACACAGGCTCTGGAAAATCTGACCACTGGAGTTTCTGTCTCTGCAATCTGTTCTTGGTAACACTATATGTGTATGTAATTAAGCGTAGGAAACAGTCATCTATACTTTTTTTTGTTAGTAGTTTAAGCACCATTTAGAAATCCCTTTTTCTGGCTGAGGAAAAACCTTACTGCAGGAGGTGTATAACCCAGCAATATGTCCCAGGATGAATGTGAAGGGCTTGTAGCACACCGTGTCATGAGAAACTGCACCATCTGGAGCATTAAATATGGCCATGGCACAAGCTCTTTTCTAGCAGGTACCTCAAACACAAAGGATCACATTTCCCTGAATCTGGTCATAGCTGACTCCACATTTCTCAGTAAATTGAATGGCCTTTGCTTGGGGCTGTATCTGTGCTGTCATGCAAGGAACAGATTGACTCTGGCTGGCAACTGTTGGATTACTCCCCGCAGTTGACAAGCGTTTCGTCTCAGCCACACACACTTTGTTCAGTCTTTCAAAAGCCCTTTAAACTTCCACTGATTAGAGGTGGCTGAACTGAAAACAGAGCTCTGCCCTGGTTTTGACCGGCAAATAGAAGCCCAGGTGCTTCTTTAATTTAAAGATACGTTTATAAATCCAGTCTGGAAAATTTGTAGGATGCTCTTCTATCGGGAGGCATTAATCATGTACCATTTTATTTTAGGACACAATGTGATGAGTCATTTTTTGTAAGTGCTCTGGTGCTTTTTCTTTGGGATCTGGCTTGAACCTTTCTTTGAAATGTAAAAATGTAACAAGACTGAATGTTTTTAGCATTATTCTCTGAGGTATTCTTCCATTTTATTATCATTAAGCTGTTAATATTTTTAAATTATTACCATTAAAAGCATGTGGAGACACATAAATGTCAATACAACAGTAAATTTTATAAAAGTGCGATTTGGGAACTTTTTTCTCTGTTTAAAGCTTAGTTTCAGATTAAGGAGACTGTTCTAGTTAATAATTTGTTGACTTGAACTGTGGATCACTTTTAGAAATGTTTCATACTCTGAGATGCTCATGAAAAAGGACAAAAAGTCAGTTACCAGGACTTGTTCTTGTGGTGGGTGATAGGAGAGGAGCATACCATGTGCCAATCAATACTTTTTTCATGCTTTTCTATGCTGCTGCAGTCCAGGATCTGTTTTGTGAGATAGCAGAGGTTTCAGAGATATCCCTGGTCACCATGGTCAGCACAGTCAGAACCAGTAATTCCTCTGGAAGTGGAGTACATTTTGAATGGGGTCATTGTTATATTTATTTGTTCACCGGAGTACATATTTTGAAAAATCTTTTTATTAAACACTGCAGTTTATATGGAAAGTTTGAATGCAAAAAAAATGACTCTTGGCAAAATGACAGAATGCCAAAATGCTTGTATTGACAAGCTAAGGACCTATTGGGAGATAGGAAACATCCTACAGTCAAGAAACTCACGGCTGAAGGGCCTTCAGGAATAGGCATTTTTGCTGCTCAATTTGGACGATTTGTTCTGACAATTCACAGTATGAAATGCTTTGCTATGATAATGAAGTTTCATACCAATTCGGTTTTCATTACAAAACATTTGTAAAGTGGAAAGAGAAAGGTCACTTAATTTGCATCTGTGAAAGGCTCTAAGAATCTCTGGGGTAAAATTCCCTCGATCTCAGTAGAATTGCACCTATTTACACCTGGGTGGAATTTGGATCCTGAATCCTTTTCATGTCTTACTTAAGCAAGCAACCAAGTGTGAACATGCATTCCCAGCAGGGATCAAAAGCAGGAATAGAATTACTTCATTTTTATCATTAGACACAAATCAAAAATGTTAAGGATTTAGAAAAAAAAAGGTTACTTTTTTTTTTTAGAGTTATTCTCTGTTCTCATTTTCCGATTTGTCTGCAGACAGCAAAGGATGCAATGTGAAAGAAGCATAAGAGCTCGTGGTATTTTCTGGAAGACTGAAATGACAAAGTCTCAGAAATCCTTTGTTTTTGTGAGATTTTCATCACCAAGAAGTCTAGATGAATCAGATAAGCTTCCTGACTTTGGGGTACTTAGCCAGAATGATGAAATGGGATTGCAGGTAGCCCCCCTTTCAGATTACAAGCATTTTAGTATTTCTCTGCCTGTTCATGCATTGATTTTTGCACTTTGTGAGTATATAAAATGTGAGCTTTTAGTACAGGCTTGTGCTAAATTGCCACAGTTTCATACGAGAATAACAAAAGTGAAAGATTTGGCAGTAAGCCTCACAGAAAACTGTTCCCACAGCTCAGGCAATATCAAGAGTTGTGAGGACTATTTTCAAGTCATTAATGCAGAATTCAGTGTGCTGTCTAATACACTGTGGTCTGCATGTGATGGAGGTGTCTGCCTCAAAGGATGTACAGTGTAGTATAAAGATAATATTGTTGAATTTTTTCAAGACCATAGCTAAGGGAGCTATGAGTATTTGCAGTCCTTTTCAAGTTTCGTTGTTTTTTAAAATATACTTTTACTAAGTACTGAGGCTATTTCATTTTGTAATAACAACTATCCATAAAACAAAGGACTGAATATGCTTTGCACAAACCTTTCCTAAAAGCAGTCAGACTAATCGTGTGAGGATACACACCCAGGAGAAAAACCTGGAAATTGCCAACTGTAGGAGTGACCTACAGTCTGCAGCCTCCACTGAAAAGCAGGCCCATAAGGACCTGAACAATTTTGACTCTCTTTCCAATATTTCCTTTTTCCTGAACTAGTAAAGCTAGATATATTCTGGAGAAGTTGCCTCTTCTAGACAGTGAATGGGATGACTATGCTTTTGTTTATAGACTGATAGAGTAAAATTTAGACTCAGTGAGACCCTTATTATCATTTCTATGCTTTCTATGATCTCAAAAAATTTCCAGCACATATAAGAACAGAATGTGGGCCCCTTTATCATCTCTCATAGAAAACTTGTCCTGGGTAGCAAATCTCTGCAATATTTTTACTGTTTGCCTCCCACTGGCTCTGTTCCCCTCACTAGCACATCTCCAGGAAACACGGGAAGACTATCACACCTGCATTTATCACCTCCATGCCATGGCCTCTGTCTAACACACAAGTGCACAAAATTATTGAGGGAAACAATACATGCTTTGACATCCTCAAGTGGCTCCTGAGGGCTTTTACTACCTCAGGATGCCATAGTGTTCATGTTGCTTGTTCAGCTTGTTCAGCATTCAAGCAGTACTGAAATGGTAGCACGCATTTTGCTCAAAACTTTAAAACATGGCATAGTATTAGCTGCGCTATTTTTGGCAAATAAACATGTACAGACATCTTCTTTGACTGCTACTTTCTCCAAATCACTATAATTTTCAGCAATTGCCAAGAAATTAATCCTGCTAGCAACCCCCAACCCTCATTTTCATAGATAATTAGTGAATAGGGGGCAGCTAGTCCCTACTATCATAGCTGGAGAGATCCATTGTTCTCAATCTGCAGCTCACACCGCCAAATGTTTCATGCTAAATTTATCTCTGTTGATTACTTGCACGAATGCTCTGCGTGGCCTTTTGGGGGTTTTTCTGGACTCTTGCTGGCGTTACTTGACAGCCTTACCACAATAAAACAAAGCTATGATTATACCACTAGTAAACAGCTCCCCTTCAAAAAGGAAAAAGAAAATAGGGAGACGAGATACAAAAAAATGCAGAAAATACTGCTAGTCTGTTCCTAGAGTCCAGCTCCATTTGGTTAGGTGGGGCTTGAGGCAGAACCAGCTTCTTTGCCCTATTGTAATTACTACCCAGATTAAATGTCCCTATTCCCTTAGTGACACTTTTCCATCCCTTTTTCACTGCTGCATAAGATTCTTTGCTATGCTGATATCCAATAATAAACCTTCCACTACCTTCAAAATGGGGAGTACTGAAAAGAAGGGAAGCAGTTTCAAAGGTTCCCCCCTGAATTCTGGTGTCCAAGCCCTAGATACTGAATTTCAGTGGAAATAAGCGCCTGAATGTCTCAGCCCACCTTAATTCTCATAGTCTATTTTTCTTTTTCATTTTTAGTGGTTTTTTTCTCCATATGCTGTGCATCTTAAAAAGTTGTAGTCATTGAGAGAGAGAAATAAGACAAATCAGTGCTCCCATAACAGAATCCCAAGTTCTAACTACTGTTAATGTTCATCTACTAAGGGCTTTAGCAAAAAAAGACAACCTTTTTAGCTACCATCACCCACCCTGTTGTTCAAACAATATGTCACAGGAGAAAAGCCATATACTACCCACAACTAGATCTTGTTGCATTAATTTTCAAACTCAAAAAAAAAATAAAAATCTTTAAGGACACTTTAGTTCTGCCAATCCATATTGCAGAATGAGAGTCAGTTTAATATTTTGATAGATGATGGCTCATTCTCACATCTGAAAAATAAATGACATTAACTCTGGGATTAAGTCATTGACAAGACAGAGGTAATCATATACATGTAGCATTATGCTAGTTTTATTACCCTGAATCTTTTAAGCCTGCACATATTCAACAATGAAGTAATGGAAAATGGAAAATCCAATTAGCCCACGCACATGCTTCTTGAATACCACTACTACTGCCAGCTCTGCATATAGATGAACTGAACAATGCATTGATAGCTAATAAAAGAATTGTCATCTACAGCTTTGTAATCTTGCATTTAGACTTTTCGAAAAGATGAATTTACTTCATTTGCAGTAATGAAAACATTAGATGTTACATGGGTTAAAAAAATATCTTTTATGTAAAACTTAAGCAAATGTATCTCATTTATAAATAAGTTTTAACAGTGATAAAGCCTCAGGAAGGCTAGAACAAGAATGAGATTACAAGTTTTGAAGCAAGCAGAAGTAGGAAAAAAATCTTAGAAAAACAACTGCATAAAGAAAATCAAAATATATTTGTTTAAACTATATACAATGACACTTCTTATATATTTGGGCTCAAATTTTGTGAGATGTATAGAAGACATTCCTGAATTCAACAACACACTAATATCTCTTTGAAATACCTGACAGTCTGAATGCATCTTAGAGACTTTTTTTTCTCAGTCTGTAATGAGCAAACTGCAAAACTGAGAGTTCCATAAACCTAAGCTACTCTGTGGACCCACAGCATCTCATCCTTTGACTGTTGTGGCATCTGAGGTATCAGAGAACCAGCCAATGCAGAGACACTCCAGAGAACATGTTCAGCAAGTTCTTAGGAAACAGAGTCATTTTTCTGTGTGTGTACACAAAGTCCAACACACCCAGAAACACCATGTTGCATCCAGTGTGCACACATCATCGGGCCTGAAAATCTCAGAGAAAACCACTGGATCCCCTGTAAAAAGTCAATTTTTCTGGATGTCATCTACTGAACTTTCTTGAATAGATTTGTTTAATAGGTAGTGTGGTATTTATAGTCACCACGCCTCAGATAATTAGGAAAATTGACATTACTACTTTCAAACGTGCTTTTAATTTAGTCTCAAAACAAGAGAGTATCAGCCAGAAGCCAAAAGAGATGTCTAAATCAACAGTGCCTGGCTGAGCTTGGCTTCACCAGTGCACTGTTTTGCAGGAACTTAGATGGAGAATGAAAGAGCACCACAGGACAGAGACATTTTCATTCAGATTTATTCTTGCTGAAATGAAAGTGAAGCACAATTAAAGCTTGGAGTTTTTCCAAGGAGCTCTAAATAACAATACATCTTCCTTTTTTTTCAGATGTTTAAATAGCTTTCAAAGAAAACTTGATGAACATTTTAAATGCAATTTTTGGGTTTAAAGCCCAAGAGAAATGGCCATATTTCTCTTTAACTTAAATCCTAAAAATCCGAGGAAAATATATACTTTTTATTTAAGCAAAATTTTGTTTATCCTACATTAGAATGATCTAACTTTAGGCACTGAATGTTAAAAAAGTGGTTTTGCCTGATTCTTCCTCTGTAGTCAGTAAAGAAGGGGACTTGCATCCAGTCTAAAACTGCCCTACTTTTTGGAAAGGTCTGGCTCCCACCACCAAATGCAGAGGGACTATTCCCAACACACAGCAAAATATGACATTGGAACTAAACTAGTCTACTTTCACACCTCTCCTGTTCATCTGACTGCTCTAGGACTTGTCTGGCCTGCAGTGGCCTGGTTCAGGTATCTAAAACTGCAGAAAATGAATCTTGCTCTCCAAAAATAAATTGCTTCCTGTCACCTTCAGCAGCCTGAACCAGCTCATGCTGCTGCAAGAGGGATCATGTCAAGCTCAGACCAAGGCTAACAGTATGTCCAGGAAAACAGTTGGAGACAGAGGAGAGAAAAAAGGAAATAACAGATGTATTTAGCAGCTTAATTATGATATGAAACCAGCATGTTCTTAAGTGGTTTAATCCAATGATTCAATATGAACACTAAATGATGGACCTTATTTATGTGTGTGTGTTGTTTTCATCTGTGTATGGATATATTTGTCTTCTAGCTATCTATAAGGATAGATAAATATATTTATATGAACATGTTTTTAACCAGGCTTTTCAAGTTTATGGTATATATAACTGAAATCCTTTCTTCCAATTCTTAAATCCTCCAAGGAGGCAGTGGTTCATCCTTCTCCTTAAAGGGATGCTTGCCACCTCTTCTGCTTCTTGAAGTGATCACCAGATCTCAGCTGAATCTTTAATAACTTCCATGAGACATTTGCTAATCAGGGGATCTAGCACACACAACTGGCTGAAATAGCCCTCGTGACATATATAGTTAAAATGAAGGAATTAAAGATAATATCAATAATACTTTGCACTTTATCAAGTCTATCCTTCAAGGATCTCAAAGCACAAAGAAAATGCTAAATTATTAAGGCTCCTGAGATCATTAAAGATGCAAACAAACATGGTCGTCAGCTAAGACAATGTCTGCTAATTAATTAATTAATTTACTGTGTTTGGAGAGAGCTTGTATAACGGATTTATAAACCTCCAAAAATAAAAGTTTGTACTTGACATCTCAATTAAAGTGCAGCCAGCAATTAATTTTGTAATTTATTTGCACAAAATGTTAAAAAGCAATAATGTTTGCCTCTTATGTATTATGCTATAGACCAAAATAGCCAAATTTAAAAAACAGTTGAAAGAAATGAATGCCTTCAACACCAGTTAATTGTTCCTCAATTAGTTTATAATGAATGAAACCTAATCTGGGCAACAGATATAAATTCAGGTCAAACATCTCTCTGGAATTAATATATTTGATAATTGTCTGAAAGACATTCCATACCATAACTTTGTATCTCTGGAATGGCCAATTTTATTTTTGGAGTCAACTTGAATTATATTTTAGCATTTTAAGAACATAGTTATCTTCTGCTATATTAAGGGCTTGAAAGAAAAATCAAATTTTTTTTTTTTGCCTTTTCATCTTGACCACAGAAGCAAATCCACACATGTAAATATGTAATGATACTTCTATAAAACTCTCATCTCCAAATAGAAAAGGGATCATGCATATTATTGCAAAAGAAAACATTTTACTAACTGCTTTTTCTATTGACAAATTCTAAAGAGCTACGTGTTTGAGATTATTTACTATTCTAAAAGAACCAAAAAGTATAGGAATGTAACTGGATACAACATACGTGTATCCAGTATATACAATATAACATATGTGGCAGGTGTTTTATAAAGAGTAACGCAGTCTCCCTCTGCCTCAGAGAGTTTAAAATCTAAGGAAAAGCAACAACAGTATCTGCAGCTACATTTCAGTTATGTTGGAAACCATTTTTTTAAAAGCTTTTCAAGGGGCTTGGATTTTCATATCAAGCCTTGTCACAAAAAAAAGCCCTAACACACAGACTTCACAATAAACACACACTGAAGTGATAAGCTCAAAAGGCTAAATGCTGACTTCACAGTTTTATTATTTACCTGAATTTAAACACTTGTTAAGCCTATTTTGTAAGGTTTGAGTGTATTTCACATATATTGAACAGTTAAACATCTGCTGCACTATTAGTTGCAGTTGCCCTCATTGGTTATTTCATTGCTTTGGTTCTCTTTGACACTCATGATTTTTTAGATTTATATAGGGTGAATGAAGACATATCAAAGCTTATGCTATGGTCCTCAGGTTCATTTACACTATGATTTCTATGGGACAGCATGTCATAACTAGGAGGCAGCCATCCTATAATCCTTATACTCCCCTGCTCCCTAAGACTACAAAGGGTAATTAGGGTTTCTTTGATTTACAGCTGGCTAAAGTATTTCTCAGAAGCTTCCTTGTGTTGCTATTAAGTCTAAAGCTGGACTTAGTGACTTAGATTCAGGAATAACTCCAAACTATTACTAAACAGTTGTCTTGAGAGCACTCAGGGCCTCTTCTCACCTTTCTGCCACCAGAGAAAGGCAAAGGTTTAAGGAAATACAAAGGTGTCATGTCTGAAAAGGTCCTTAACTTTAAGGATGTCAGAACGTGAGAGAACTGAATGAAGACACTGCTTGCTCTCAAATGGTGCTGGGATCTTGCCTTCACAGAGCATCTCCTGACACTCAGAAAGGGGAAGGTAAATTTGGTACTCTATGGTCTGGATTTTTTAAGACTTCTGTCCAGAATGGACTTGTTTGTTCCTGGTTTACATTTCTCTAATGTCAAATCAGACTGGCTACTACATCAAGCCTTGGGGTACCCTGTCTGATACAGGCACTGCATTAGAGCACAAAATGTAGGGAGATCAGCTGTACTGGACACCAGTCCTCTCCTAATAGTCTCTATTCTTGTTATACTTCATGACAATCTGGAACAGAAATTTAAAATTATATGAATGTTTTCAAGCTGCAGGTCTCTGGATAAAATTTCACGAGTGGCAGAGCTTGTACCTGTGTTCTCAATATGTTTTCTGTTCACCCAATTAATTTCTCATAACAAGCCTAGTCTACTCTTCATGAAAACATATTTATTTGAAATGTGAGATTCACTCCCTTGAACACTATAAATAGATTTTTTTATTCTCATTGTCACTTGAAGAAATTAAACAGTGCCCCAGTCACAACAGGGAAGACAGTTTATAGTTTAAAGGAGAGAGAACACTTACATGGTTTTGTGATGGAGTCTTATATTGTGTTTAGCTTGTAGTCTTCGCTATGGCCCATTTAGCTTTGAAAGAGCTCAGCTTCTGATCTCTATACCATTCCCACTACACACCTTGATCCTGTATCAACTCCTAGAAGGACCTTTTATCTTACTAACAGAATCTGGGATGAAAGGAGACACAGCTATGTAAAGTACCAAAGGCAACTTCCCTGCGCTTACACTCTGCTAAATGTTGCTTAGCGACACATAGCTCTTCTCTTCAGCATAAAAACATGCCAAAATCATTCAAACAGAACTCACCTCAAAAGCTGCTAAAAGGAGGGGCAGGCAGCCCTTTGGGAGCACAGGGCTCTTCAAGCTCTCTTTGTACTTCTCTCTGTTTTCTTTCTTTTCTTCAAGACAGTGTCCATGCTCCAAATGCACTTGAAAAGAGGTTCTCCATCTGCCATTCATCTAAAAAAAAAAAAAAAAACAAAACAAAACCAACAACAAAAGAAAAAAATCTACCTTAAATAATTTTTCCATTCAGGCTTTTTTTTGTGAAAAATGAGCAATATACATAAAAACCTTGAAGGGCCTGGTCTGAGACCATTTCTGACTAATATAAGACTTGAAGCAAGTATTCCTGTGCTAGAAGAAACCCAACACAGTTACAGTTCCAACACTGCAGCTCTGGTCCACTTTCACATCAGACTGGTAGGAAGACTGCAAACGGACTAACACAAGACAATTGAATTTTGGGTGATGGCTTTGTTAGGAGTGCTTGCTGCCTGGTGACTTTAAGGAGAAAATGAAGTTTCTCTGACAGTGTGCCCTCCTGTAAGGAATGTCCATACCCACGCAGCGTGTGCTGCAGTCACTTTGTAGATGACCCACTTGCAGGGAATAGGGGTACTCACTTCTAGGGCTTGGAGTATTAAATTTTTGCACTGTTTTTGCTTGGACTGCTGCACTTACCACCATTGTGCCCACAGCTCCACATGTGGTTTTGGCAACCTGCTCTCTATAGTGATGTGATAACACAGTAGGGTCTGTCTCAGCCAGATTTTAAGGCACTCTGCAAATTAAGAAATTCTTAAGTAAAAAATTTATAAATCATTTTATTCCTTTAAAATACAATATCCAGCCTGTCAAGTTTCCAGATTTGCTCTGAAAACCATATCTGTGTGTCAGTAAAAGATATTAGTCTAATGACATATTAATGTGGCATCAGCAGGAGATACCCAATTACAACATTTCATAAAGCTTGCTTCACCTCTTGCTGTGTATGGCTAATGAACAAGGACAGGAACTTTTGGAGAAAGGGAGAAAGAGATGATCATTTTCTGAATGTGGCCCTCAGCAATTGTGGTCATCTGTGAAATTACTTTTTCTATAAGCAGAAAATTCTCCCTTTGGATATTTAACATGGAAAATGGAAAATGCTTCCTTTGTGAATCAGGATAGCAGTATTTAAAATGAAATCATTAATAAAGAATCAATGATATATAGAGGCCCAACTTCATTCCAGGGAGCATGAATACTTTATTGACTGTTAGATTTTTTAAAGGAATGCTGGTTGTACTTTGCACATTATTCACAAAACCTTTTGCTCTGTAATTTGGATGATTGCTATGCAGAAATTGGAGAACAAAACTGAATGGTTTGAGAGTATAATTTAATGCAGGCAGATACTTTCTCCTCCAAGTTACACACTCAGAGCTGCTCAGGTTAGCTGTCCAGTCACTGTCAACCCATCTCAGGTCTCAGCAGATAAAAGTCCACAGCAGAACAAAACTATTTTGGTGAGAAGCCTCTCCAGTCTCTTGTTTGCTCTACTAAAAGAAGGCTGAGAGCAGCAAAGAGCTGGCACTGCCACTGAGCCAGGCAACAAAAGTTACTGATTTCTGAATTTTTTGCCTGATTCAGGGAGGGGGGAAAAAGAATTTAAAAAACACATTCTTCAATGTTAGGGGTTTTTTTTTTATATTAAGCACACCAGAGCTATGCAGAAAATCTACCCATTCTGTTACTTGCAAGTGCTTTCATATTGTGCAATTAGTACTTAATATGACACTTTTTCATACATTGGTGGAAGAGGGATTTGGTTTTATGTTTGCAGCCTCATCATCTGAGGGGCAGCTCTGGACTTTTTGGCTAATAGGATATTTGCTAAGAGAGGAAAAGGCAGTAGTCTCTGAAAAGAAATCAAGTGGTGTGGAGCCATGCACAAATTTAACAGAACATATATTGATCTCACTTCTTCTTCCCATTCTAAGAGCAGGAATAAATGCACAGTATTCATGTAGCTTGCTGGTCTCAGTAAATGAGGCTCTGTTCTTGCCATAACCACTTTCACCATTTTCAGTTCTTGTTGGCTACAGTGGAAGCCAGTTGAGGTTGGAACTGAAGACATATGCAGCATTTTGTTGGCATGTGGGCAGTAATCCAGAAAAATAAGAGCTTTTTTTCCACTGCCATATGTGTCTATTTTCTCTCCTAAACAGACCAGCCATCCCATTAGTCAAATGGTGCAAACAATTTTCTTGACAACAAAAAACGTATCATACATCAATCAAAAAGAAAGCCTAACATGCCAACTACTGTCTCAGTCAAATGTGCCTTTTGCTTAACTTTATTTTACCTGATGTAACACTGGCACAAGTGTGCATGTATTCAAACAACCTGACTGATGGAGGGACCTGTACTATTGCTGTTATAGGTCCAGGAAATTTCCCCTGGACAAGAATAATTACACACAAGTAGGAGTGATGCTCCTCTGGCAACGCAGAATTGCTCTGCACTCAGCCTCCTCACGGCACAGCCATTCTACATAAACCATTTTTAAAGGTCTACAAATTAAACTCAAAGCTTACAGTGTAATTACTGAAGAGAAAGAAGACACAAAGGGAGGGAGGAAGGAATCTTTCTAAATGCCTGTAAACTCCTTAGGGGGCTAATCTTCAGAGAAGGGGGCATCAGAAATCAAATTTGATGAATAATTTTCTAGGTCCAGACAGCACTGAAATATCATCTGACACAGGTATCCAGTTTAGTCCCCACTTATGTTTAATGGTTAGATAATCACAGATCATAAGTTTAGTTTTAATAACAACTACAGCAGACACTTTATTAGCAGATTTTGCAGGCTACAGGGTTGTCATTTGTCATTATAGTGATTTTCTGGTTTAAATACCGCATCAATTTGTTTCTTGTTTGTTTGTTTGTTTTTTTTTTTTTTTTTTTTTGGTTTTTTTTTTTTTTGAGTTAATGAAGTTAGCTCTATCTCAGTATTCTCTCTTCATTCTGATTCTCCAGTACTACAGGTAGATACATTGGCTATTTGGAAGTTTTCTGGCCTGAGCAAACCTTCTAACACATACAGTTCCTAACTTACAGGGCTTCTAGGAATTACCAGGGGTAGTATCCATTCCAGGGCAACTGAAGAATTGCTCAGATTTATTGGATTTTCTTAGGCCTTCGGTAAATCAAGGCAAATTCCCTGGCAAATATCCTGACCTATAAGTAGAGTATGAGGTGAAGAAAATCACCTGCCCCAAAACTGTCCACTGTGCTGTTTGGTACACACATTGCACCATGAGCTATGGAAAAAAAAGAGGAGACATTTCCCTAAAATGACACTGATACAAAGACCTCTTCTAGAGTAAGCCTCGGGTATAAAATATACAGTGCCCTTGGCTTTTCTTGCATCCCCCATAGTTCTGCTGTCCTGATGAACAGTTCCATGGAGAGCCTTTCTTGTCCCTACACACCAAAGCCACAGGTGCTGCAGTGTGAGTGTGCTGGCAGATCCCACACAGCACAGAATTTGCCTAAGCCAAAATTGTGCAGCTGGACCAGAAATGGTTGTGGCCAAGAAGGGCACAGCAATGAAGAGATCAGTGACATTTAAGATATGAAATGAGCTTTTAGGTAAGGTTTCACCTGGTCTGGTGGAAAGTGTCCCTGCTCATGGCAGGGGACTTGGAACTAAATTATCTTTAAGGTCCCTTCCAACACAAACCATTCTAGGGTCCTATGTTAAAACACTAAGCTTCTTTGTGGCTCTACTTTTTGAATAGCAGAGTGTTACTATTGGTAAAGCATTTTAAAGTGTATTAACCCAATGTTTGATGTATATGTTTATTACCATTGTGCCAGCAGCTACCAGGCATTATTTTACAGGGCAAATTAGAAAACTACTACAAATACTAAAAAATAAACACCTCTTCCCTTTTGAAATTTCTCCTCAAACTCAGCATCAGTTCTGTACTGTAGCATTATGTTTCTCAATCTGAAGCTGTCTGAGAGCACAGGCAACTGGTTAAATTTAACTTGAATTTTAAACAGAATAACATTCATGTGTTTTCCAGCTGTTTGTTCCCTTTAGAAGAAAAGCACTGTGGGTGGATGCCGTATCAGGAAGGGAATGAAGTGGGCTGTTCCACACCAAGAACCGATACCAATTTGTGGGAAACTCTGGTATGACATCAATAGTATTTAATCATTTTCTGACATCCAAGATTTTGTTAAGTGGTTTTGTAAAGTAACTGTTAAAATTAATGCAGAAAAATATTTCAGAAGTTAACAGTGAATAGAGAATATTAGAGTGCACTTTAATTTTTACTGTTGTTTTGCAAATATTCTTACCAAAACCTGACAGGCATAAAAAAATCCCCTAACTTGAAAGTGTCACAAAACATTTCAGCATTATGAATAGGTAATATTTTTAATGTTTTACAATTCTAATGTAACTCTCAAATTTAGATTAGGGTCTTGTTTGTATTACAACCTTTAGCACTTTTGCCAGCAAAATATCTAATTCTCAGCTCCCAGGAAAGACTCATAAATATTTGGTTTTGTTCTCTGTCTGGCCATAGAGAAGTCAATAGTATTAAGTTAATTCTTCCTACTAGTCTTCCTATTGCTTTAGCCTAAGTTTATGGGCACTGAAATTGCTGTAGTACAAATGCATGAAGACTGAGTCAACTAACTGAAAAGTGACCTGTTTCACAGCTCTTGCTCAGATTAAATGGAAGTTATGTCCATGCACAGATAATTCGTGCTGGTCTGGGCCCTCAGGCAGAGATTGAAAACAACCCCTTAACTGCATACATGTGTGTGTTTTACACTAACCTCTCAATGTGGGCAAAAAATAATATCTTGAGTAATTTGCTTGTTCAGAAAAAAACATAGATGTGTTCTCAAATACAGATTCGAATGTCCAAAGCTCAGGGACCAAAATCATTTTTGATTTAACTTCACTGAAGTTAAAAGGGGCATAAACAGTCATGCATTGGCCATATTCTTATAGTCAGGGTCTCCTTAACATTAATGAAGACATATCTTCACTGCATTACTTTGTAATACTAAATTTGGCTGCTTTCTTGTTTGGAATACAGTTAATACCACTTATAAGGACAGTAACAGTGGTCTGAACATTTTGCAGCTGCTTTGCTCAAGCCAGCCCCAGAGTCTGACCATCAGTTTAAACCACATTTTTATTATTACATAAAATGCTCATACTTGTTTATTATCTTATTATCCCAGCAGTTAGTAAACAAGATGTCATATGAATTATTAATAGTTCCCAAAAATCTCATAATTACAATCTACTAGTTCTTCTCAATGCACTCCTCTGTCTGCTGATGCAAGCATCTGCAGGTCAAATAGTTGTCAGAAATTAGCTAATTATATCCTTTCCCATGAGGATTAATATCTTTAAATTTAATTAAAAGACCTTAACTCCAGTCCTGTACATTAAGGTCTATTTCCCATCGGATTTTCTTCTGTGTCACTCCCAGTGATAGGCTTAACATTCATATTAGCAGTAACTCTCATCTGTGGGTCTGCTTCTTGCCCAGCATTGGTTGAAGGATAATTTGATCAAATGAGACTCTTTCTCACAGCCACATCTTGCTATTTCACTTCCATTTAAAAAAAAAAAAAAAAAGCTAAT
Source organism: Pseudopipra pipra (assembly GCF_036250125.1). Taxonomy (NCBI): domain Eukaryota; kingdom Metazoa; phylum Chordata; class Aves; order Passeriformes; family Pipridae; genus Pseudopipra; species Pseudopipra pipra. The sequence goes on along the minus strand of NC_087560.1, from coordinate 9,798,662 downwards.
AAACAATCTGAACTTTAAAGTTCATTTCTGCAACTTGTGCCAGAATGTCTCACACTCCAGGTAGCAAGCAGAAGACTCACTCACGACATTTGGTTTGACATATTAAATGACTGTGGCAAAAGTTCCCCAAAATTATGAAAGGAGTGAAAATGTTAAGCAAAATGCACAGCTGGAGATAATTTGGGCATGTAGAGAAGGATGGTCCAAATAGATTATGAAACCAAAATGCTCCTCCTTCATATGTTTTCCAAGGAAGAAATAAATAAATTATCTTAGTATGTCCACAAAGTTAAAGAATCCTTTAAATCTATAAATATTTTTTATTTGGTGTAAGCATAAATTAATTTTTAAAAGTGTGCTTACCACTACTGATTCTTTGCTGAGGAGAGAGATGTATTTTTAAAATCTGGATATAAGCAAAAAAGAAGTACTTAAGATGGTTCTGTAATATCCACATTTACTGTAATACCTGGATTAGGAAATCTAAAAGGGAATAATTTTCCTGCAGTTCACTGTAATGACTTTAAAGTGGTTATACCATTGTTACAGAGCAGAGTTTCACCCAGGATTCCTAACTACCAAATTTCTCTTTTTTAAAGCTGTTAGACTGCCTTAAGTTCTTTTACATTGTTCAAAATTGACAGCTGGGATTATGTAATTGATAGCAACAGTAGAAATGCAATTTTGCCTTATCATCTCTTTTGCTCTTCAGCTCTAGACCAACTCAGGCTAAAGCAGATACTTCAGATGCAGAGTATTAGAATGTTTCTATTCAAATCTCTTTGCCGACAAGGAAACCTTCATAACAATTCTGTTTCGTAAGAAGTTTTGCAATTTAAAATAAAAAACAAAAACATGGTTAAAAACTATTATTTTTTTTTTAATATATAAAAAGGGAGAAAGAAAACAGTCCTTGAAAATGGTCATAGGAAATACTGTTTTCTAACCAGATGCACTTAAAAGAAATCAGTGGAAATATAAAAGTCCTCTTCCCCACTAAGAACAGCAGATTATACAGCCAGGGACAATTCATTTTGAATCAAAAACCAGGTGATCCTTGCATGACACGATCTGAACCACTCCCTACTTTCCTGAGCATGTGTGTAGAAAGATTTGTGCAAGGTGCTGAGTAACAGCAAGGACTAAACAGAGAAAGACACCTGCAGTCCTGACTGGTCCAAAGCAGTCTGCTTTCAGGCAGGAGGTCACCTTTCTTCTGCCTTCTGCTCTTGAAAATCAGTGAAAAGGTTTTTTTGATACAACAAAAGGGGACAAAGATTTCTGTCAAACAAGCACTGAAGGACTGAGTCTACTGATGTGCTTTCAGGTGACAGGTAGGAAGAATTCAGCTATGTATGGTCCAGCAGTGCACCTCAAACTTCTACTTCTGAACTACCTGGTAGAGAAAGCTGAGGGATATCAATTTTTTATCACAGGGCCTTCACCTTAAAGACAAAATGACACGGCATAGTGGTTAAGTTCAGAAGCACAGTGAAGAGAAGGCTGAAAGAATAAGAGCAACCACAGTAAAAAGATAGATTTTCTCTAGGTGGAGGCAATAGAGTGCCATCAATAATGGAAAGGGAGAGAGGGGCTCCCCACCTTCTATAACTCACAGGGCAGACACTCAGATCAAAGTCACTGCTGGTGTAACACTGAAATAACACTGGGGATGAAGTTAGACCATAAATCTTAATATCGTAGCCTGTTATGATGATGACTAATTTATTCTAGATTGAAGACAAGGGGTTATAAAAACAAATTTATCGCCACTGTATTTATTATAATTATTTTTCTCCACAGTGAAAGCACAGTGATTTGGGAAAAAAATGACCTTTCCAGAAGTGCCTTATTTAACAGCCCATTGTTGCGTTACGGTGCCTGGCTGCATCCAACATTTATGCAGCAAGAGAGCAGAGTTCTTGTGCTGAGGGAAGGAGTGATCTCATCAGTCACATCAAATCTGGATGACTCAACATCCCAGAAGGTTCTCTCTTTTTTTTAAAATATCCATTTTGCCCACATACGGATAAGGTTGGATATTTCTGATGTAAAAGCAAGACTGACATCCAAAACTGCTTGCTTATGTTTAAATAGATAAAGCAATATTTGCTTCTTCAGCAAGAGTGGGTCTGCACCAAACCAACCTAGCATGGCAATACCAATTTCCCTCTGCTCTCATACCCTGAATAATCCCTATATTCAAATAAATGGTGATTACTGTTGGGTCTTGCCAGCACCAGTACTAACTCTGCCCCTGATAAAAAAGAAAAGTGAGTACCTCACAGTGCTCAGTTGAGCAGAGGAAGACAGAGTTACAGAATTTTCATGGATTGCTTCTTTTAGTTTCCAATAACCTTGATTCCCTTTCTCCCTACTGCTGCCCAAAAGCAGACTCCTCTTCAAGAGATGTGTGCTTTCTAATGAAGATGGGGTGGACTAAAAAAAAGGAGTAAAGTTTTAAAAATAATCTCCAGATTAGCAGCTCCTTGCTTACAACAGGCAGGATTGTGCTATAGCAAATGGCTCTGATGAAATATATTGATATCCTGATATATTGAGATAATACATTGGTATTTCTTGTAAATTAATACATGAATGACTATATAAAAAACCCCCTACAACATAAATAAAGTTATATAAACATCTGTGTTGGCTTGTAGTATTTTCTCCCCATAATCTATAGCTTTTTTTCTTTTTTCTTTCTAAAATGGTTACAATTTCTGGGATATAAATGTAATTTCAATCTGGCATTTGCAGACACTGTCAAAGAGGTGGCTCACTGTAATTACTTCCTCAGTCATTCTCCATGAATGAAGCACTCCAGGCAATACTAAAGTTCTGCTTAATCACTGGAAATAATATAAATTTTAAACCAAGATTGTATTAGACTGTATTTATAACTAATAACTAATTTAGCCATATTTATAACTAATTTCCCAATAGTTCCATTTCCTACTAATTTTCAAATTGTACTTACATAGAGAAACTCAAAAGTATTGAGGTTTTACATGAAGAAGAAAAGAGATGCTGCACTTTAGGAATTTTATTAAAACTGCTTTTGCATTAAATGATGCAGACTCCCAGAAATACAATTTTGCAGCAGAGAGAACAGGGTTAATGGGCTACCTTAGATGTGACAGCGAGCAACCAAAATGGCTGGATCCAGACAAATCTGGAAAATGCCAAAGCCAGCGAACACAAAACAATTTAGAGCTGATGATCCCTGGCTGAAAGAACACCTAAAGCTCAGTCCCTTGGTCTTTCAACTGCAAGGGTTCATCTAGTGCCTGATGTCAGACCACAGCACAACCTAGGTGCTACAAACCAAGTCTGTGGAACTTATACTTCAAATGGATGGATACCAAATCACAAATTTTTAGGACTCTGAAATGTTACTTTGTGAGAAAATAAGATCCTAAGTGTCTCGAGAAAATAGTTTGAACCAAGTAATACCAGTACCACGATAAATCGTTGTTCTCAGTAAACAATAAAGATTAATCTTCACTGCCTTTAGATAAATAATCAACAGTTATTGCTCACAGTTTTTTAGTTTGAACTCCATCTCATAGATCTGACTTCCACCCAAAGCAGTACCACAGTATTTCCAGCTTCTTTCTTTGCCTTGAACGTGATGCAAACATACATTCAGGAACCAAATAAACACCCAGCAGAACATCAAGAAATAAAAAAGAGCAAATAGTTTCCATCCAGTTTTCTTGTTGTGACTGTAATATACTGTTTAATCACATATATAAAATATTAATGGCAATGTTTAAAGGTTACTAAATACCAAAAAGTTAGTAAAAAGTTCATAAAAAATTAAAAATAGAAAAAATCCACACTGCAGGTAGAAATCTTATTCTAATCTAGGTACAAGAGAAATATTTGCTGTGCATACAGATTTGTGAGTCAGGAACTAGACTGCAAGACAGTTTAATCTCCACCTAGTTTGATGCCAATTAATTTCCGGCTCCATTTTGCTGTTAATTAGTGCTGTTCAGAGTCCAAGTTTTCCAAAGCACAGATTGCCAGTAACCAAGTGATCATGTAAATGAGGCTCTGCTATTAATGCTGCTAGTTAGGTTGGAACAAAAATAACTGCAGTTTGCAACTTTACATTTTTAATAAAACCATAGTAGAAACAAGAAACAGATAAAGTGAAATCATCTGGGCTGTAAATGACAAGACAGTGCCAATTTTCCTACCTATTGTAACTGAGAATCTGTTTTCACTAAAGACAAGCTTATCAGAAACCATATTCTTTCCAGTGAGTTCAATGAAGTAAACAATTAATTCATCTTTTCCCAAGGTAGGTCTTTGCCTTTCTATGAGAAGGAAAGCAGAATCCAAAGTTTCATATTTCTTACCAAGCTACTTTGTGCATGAAAAAGAAATCCAAAACCAGGGAACTGCAATTCTAAATTATAATAATCTTTCTGTTTTCAGATAGAAACAATCAACTATGCACTATCCTCAAAAGCACTGCATTAGAATAAAAAAACAAACTTTTTTTTTTCAGCCAAAGAGCATGGGGTTTACCTACAGATTTTTGTATTAGGAGATAGCCTTGGTTATTCTGTGCTGTCTAATAGTAAGCACTGGTCATCAGCCATGAATCACAATTTTCTCTGAGCATAAATGTAACTTTAATTGCTGTACTATGCAAGTGAAGTACTAAGTTCAGTGTCTTTCAGAAACACACATCATATTCCAATGTGTCTGTTTGTGTCTGGACTTTTTTCCCTGTCTTTCCTGAATAAAACGCCTAGTGATTAGATATAAGACAATTGTTACAAACTATTCTCTCTTTATTCATTTGGTCTCAGGATGAGGCTTTTGCCATCGGGCTTCCTTCCTATTGCATTTGAATTCAAAGTGTTCAAAGTATTTGATTTATTTACCTCATCTGTTCTTTATTTAATTGTTAGTCAAGTTGACACTGCTTTACACTATAGAACATTTCTGAGGAGGGTCAAAGGCATGAAATAGGTTGCAAAACCTGACAAATATTTTTCCATTGGACGATGCTCAGTTGAGACATGTTCCACAATGGTGTCTGTTACAAACATAATGTTGAAATCAACTTTTTTTTTTTTTTTTTTTTTTTTTTTTTTGTGTTCATTAAAAGCATTCATGGCTTTGAAACATTTTTGTTATTTGAACCCTAGTCAACAGGATTCAGGGGAAGATCCCTTTTCTACTCTAAGTTTTATGGCTTCATTTTCATAGTTATAAAGTGAAAAGAAAAGCTGATGTGAACATATCTGTCAGAAGTCACCATTTTGTCACCATAAGGATAAAAAAAAAAAAAAAAAGAGGAAAAAAGATGACCAGCACTTGATAATGTATAAACCCTATTTTCCTTCCAAATTAAAAAAGAGAGTTCTAAATGCTCATTTTCCAAGGGCAGTATAAAATCTTGAATAATATGTGAGTCCAATCCAAGACACTGAGGATTTTAAAATTCCACTCAGCAAAGCTATTGCAGGATACCATGACAAAGTAAACTGATTCATAAGGAAACCAAATATCAACCCTGTTTTTATGGACTCTCAAAGTTCATATAGATGGGATCAAATCTGCTGAGTTTCAGTGCAAGGGTTTTTTGTGCTTTTCCTCATAGCCAGCCTTTCACAAGTCTGTGGGACTGACTCTCTCTTTACCTCTTCTCTGATCCACTCACCTAATTTTGCTTTACATCTGTCTTAATGGAAGGCTGCAACTAATGCCAAGACTTTTATAAATAGCAGCACTTAAATCCAAGATGAGCACAATTCACTGTGCTGTAGTCAATGGGAGTATTCCTCTAAGGCTTTGTAACCTGTGTGTAAAAGAGTGTTTTAGGCTGAATTCTGTCATGCATGGATTTCATGAAACTGGGAGTCTGTAGTTTTTTAAGAGGACAATTAGATGAAACAAGTAGTGGGTGTATGCTTATCCAGGCAGAAACACCAACTTTTCAAGCTAACAATTTTTGCTAAGTGGTTACTGCCTAGCACACACAATATCCATTAACAGAAATTGAGTTCATTCATGTTCATGTACAAGGCAACACCCCCAGGCCCATTGTTAATGAATAGAAGAACAGGGGGCTATAGGCATGGACTAAGTAGCACTTCCACACATGAAACAGTAGAATTACTGAAATATATAAAAATTTTTCATAGGTAAATTGTCCAGTTTACATATCTCATTATGATTTGCTAAAATTAGACCACAGGGTAAGTTAGAGTAGGGGCAGAGTTACTCAAAACTACTGCTGCTTAAAACCATAGCATGTCAGTTGGATATCTGGAAATAACTGTATGTATTTACTGTGCTGAAGACTTCAAAGGTCTAAGGGATCAAGAAAAAAAAAAGCATTCAAATTCTAACCTCAGGTGTTTCTCCAAAGTCACTTGCCCTTTGGTGCTGTTGGAATGATGCAAAGGGAGGTAACAGTTCACAGTAACTCATCCACTACCTGTCTGCAGAAGTTTTTGCACTAGTAACTAGTCCCTCAGTAACCTTATTGTATCAACATGTAAGCACACGGCCTTAACTTCTACTAGAAGGTATATGGTTTTATTCATATTCTTTTATGCTTTTATTCCTTTACGCCTTAGAAAGATACCACTTTAAAGTGATAAGAGGCTAACAAGCACAGTAGATACATCTAAGACATGTTAAACTTCCTACTAACTCTCACAAAAGCAAAAAAAAATCACATGTTAAGACTAAAAACCTGAGCTATAGACCCAGATCTATGCATGTAAATAACATAATGTGAATGCATCATCCCCAATTTCATATTTTTTTAATTACACAAACAATATTGAAAAAAGGGAGATTTCTAATTCTTAATTTTAATTATTTTTCTATTTCTAGATTTTCTCCAGCACCTCCCACTTTGCTACACGCCATCGTGGATGACACCAGAATAACAGGGTACCAACAATTATAATCTCTTCATTCTGCACCTCTAACATGCTTGGAGTCAGTCCTGCAATTCGCAAAGAGTCCCACTGAAGAGAACACAACTATTTAGGACTATAAGAGATATTCAGCTTTTTGCTGTTGCATCAACCAAAGATAGGATTGAATCTTTAGGCCTTAGTTTAATGATTTAATTTCTATTCAGGGAAGTGTTTAAGAACCTATCTCCTTAGGTACATGCTCTCCACAATGTGAAACTGCTGACAATAACAGCATCCTTCTCTTTGGAGATCTGAAATGATCTGCAGCTGCATGTTTTACATTGCAAAGACACCCAGCATGTACATTCCTAGGAGCTTTCTACTTCTTTCCTTTCAAGAAAGAAACTATGAGTTTAGTATGGATAGGTCAAATAATTATTCAGCCATGACTATAACATCTCCTGGCTTTTTTCTCTCTCTTACCCAGAAAATTCCATGCCATTTCTCCATTATTTTCACCACTCCTCTTATTATATGTCTGCTTCTAACACTTCTTTCAATGGTTAAAGAGCCTGACTGCTCAGAAATCATTCCTGTTGGACATCAGCAGCGTTGATATCAGTATGTGAAAGAACACCTTCTTCTCCAATGTCCATCACTTTGCATTTAAGGCACTGTGAAACTTTATTGCTGTTTCACAGAAAAGAAAATGAAGCATAACTGGAGCCTCTCAAATCTGCTTCCCATGGTCTGTCACCTCTACAGGTGGTGAACAGCACTGTTGAGTAGAAGGCAGGGAATGTGTACTGGCTGGCTCCTAGGAATCCTCCTGTTTGTCCATTCGAGCAACAGTATCAATGTGTGAGCTTCTCTCCACTGCCTCCTAGTGCAGCGCTGATCCTGCAGCAAATCAGACACATTGCCAGCCACAGCCTTAAATACCCGAACCACATGGTCCCAGGAATACGAACAGGCTGCCCCATCCAACCTTCCCCAAACCAAGTCCATGCAGACAAATTAAAGCACACCTCCAAACACTAAGCCCAGCAGCTGCTCTGTGTGCAACTGCCCTGCTTCACACAAACCCTGCTGCTGTGTCAGGACTCCGAGCTGGTGCTCTTGAATCAGAGCAAGAGAGGATCAGAAACTGCCTGCTGAGCCCTGACACAAGGCTCCTCTCCTCTTGGCATTCTCCATTTCTGAAGGTTAATAAAAGAAATCCACTTATTATTTGGTCGTAATTAGTCCTTAAAAGTGCTTTGCAAACACAGCTAATTGATTAAGTAGCCTGTGCAATAACATCAAAACACTGGTTTTAATTAACAACCTTAAACCCCACAGTTCATACAGAGTAAAAGAAACCTTTTTAATCAGCCAGGTGTACAGAAGAGGAGAGGATGGAGAAGGAAAAAAAAAAAAGGTACAGATTCATTTCTCAGTGAGCCTTCTATGCTAATTATGTAGCCTTTTCCATCATCCCGTGCAATTTCATACAAAAAACTCTTCCCTTCTCCCCCCAAAATAATTTTTTTTATGTTAACAAAAGAGACAATCTCAATCTTGGTTTCCACATCTTAATCTCACAACTTCCCTACCTTTATTTCACAGGGATTCAACGCCTCTAAAAGCTATACCTGCAGGTGACACCTGCCCTACCCATCACCAAGCATCTGCAGAAAGATCCCCTATCTGCAGACATTTAAGTTTCCACCTCAGGTCATCCCTTTCTCTGTGTGCATCTAATCAAACAGAACAGTCTTTCTTGTCCATAACCCTCAAGATGTGTTTGGGATTGCTGACCTATCCAGTGGGTGGTATTTCACACCAAAGGGGGTGTAGATTTATGTGTAAGCCTGTTACCTGTTTAAAGTCCTGGGCATGAAAGAGGATTTGTTAATTGTTCAAGAGTGTGCTTTTATCCCAAAGCACAGCAGTGACCCCCTGACTTGCCTTGGGTACTGGGACTGCCCCACAACATGCAAATTGTAATGGAGACAGGCACAAGAGCTGGCACTTGGTGATAAAAATTCAAACATTGGCAGCATTGTTTTTTTTTTCCTATATTACACTTTCGAGAGAATGCATCTAACAAATAAATATAATTTTCTATTTTCACCGTTTGCACCAGCATTTGAAAGAACACTAAAGTCATTAATCCAGCACAATTCCTTCTGAAGGCAATACTGTTCTTTTCCCTCTTTCTCATGGGCAAAAACTAAAATGCTAACCTACAGTGTACACCTCCTCTCTGGAATGAAATCCTGCACATATTCCTCTTGAGATTTCCAGTGTATAACGTGAAGAGTTAGAAATTGTAATAGAGAAAATGTGCCTATATTTTCCTATACACGATCAAATCTTTCCTTTAGAGACATTTAAATCCTAGTAAATTGCCCCCTGCATATGAAGCTTTCTTTTTAAATCTTAAGCAAATTCCACTGCTTTTCTATTGCATAATGAAATAGCCAATCATGCTGAGGAGCTGATGTTAAGCTTGCCTGAGCTTGCAGCAATGGTTGAGAACATTTCATACTTCAGAAATGCCATAAAATCCTTCATCACAAAAATTCAATTTTTGTATAATCCCCAGGAGTCTCTAGGCTGTATCTGACATTAAACCCCCAAAACAAGAATCCGAGACCAGATATGTTCACCTCTCATTCTAGCCCCCACCCTCATTTAACTCTTTAAAACAAATATATTTCTTTTTTTTCCCATTGTTTTGTTTCAAATCAATCCCAGTATAAAATATATACGTGGACACCATATATGAAACTTATCCCTTTCTCTTCTGCAAATGGGCATCTAGTCCTACTTTTGCCTACAACATAATTATAATTGAAGATGAAGCTTTGTTTTCTGGTTTGTTTACAATAAAGCCCTTCAAAAAACAGCGTGCTATTTTTTAAAACACAATTCATTAAGTAAAAATAGGTTATTCTATGTGTAATATTCACTCCAAACAGCCAAAAACGAAATTCCTAAAGCGTGATAGTTTATTTCAGATATATTTAATTTGCTTACAATAGTGTTTCCTATCACGCGGCAAGCACTCCATTCTGACATGTGCTGTCTACACTTGCTGCAATTTTGCTGCTGTGAGAGCCCATGATCAGCTTTCAAAAATCTAAAGTATTTAAAAGATGTGTAGATGTGGCACCAGGGGACATGATTTAGTGGGGGTTTGGCAGTGCTGGGTTAACGGTTGGACTCAATGACTTTACAGGTGTTTTCCAACCTAAACAATTCTATGATTCTGTGTCTTGATCTGTGCAATCATGGAGCACATGAAGTGAAGTAATGCCTAGGAAGAACAGCATCAACTCCAAAGACCTGAACACAGTAGAATATTTGAGCCTCGCACTTAGATAAATAAGATGTAAATTAGGAAGATGTTCCTTTAACATTCTCTAACATTCCAGTTACCTGCAGTCCATGTTGTTCTGAGTTTTGAAGGAATGGAGAAAGTACAGCAGTATTTAGCCACTGGGAGTGTTCACCTGCCAAAGGAGGCTGTCCACTGGCAGTAGGAATAAACACTTCCATTGCAGCAGAGCTCATTCAGTGAATGAGCTTATTTCCAAGAAGGGCTGTACATGAGACATCCTGAGCTTGCTGCTTCTGCCTTTGTTCAGAGGGAGAAAAATCACCCTCCTTTCCTAAAAAGTTCTTTTAAATATTGCCTTTTTATCACATCTACCCTTCTTCTCTTTGTAGTGTATCTTCCTACATAACATTGCTTTTGCCCTTCTTTCTTTTCATACAACATATTCACTAGTAGCAGTTCTCATGAGACTTTTTCAGATAAGGAACTGGCCAAAGGATTTTCATCCAAAAAGGAACAGACCTTTATCTTAATTCATTCAGAATAATGGTCAATAATATTGTAAACATAAATAAATTTTTTCTTGTGTGCACAGACACTAAAATTATTTTATAAAATAAAAATGAATACAATATTATTTATAACAGTATAAAATTATAATTATTGATATTTACATTGTATCTCTCAGCAAAGAGAATAGTGCTCAACAACTATTGAATGACATTTATTAGACATTTCTCAGAGAAGCTCAGAAATTTAGTATTTATTGGTTTTATAGTCTATTTGGGAGGTCATCTTGTTAAAGAAAGAATCCTCCCTGAAAAAAAAAAAAAAAAGAAAAAGCTTTTGCATTCTGAATACCTTCAACTCTGAGATAACATGAGCCAATAGTCCCTTGACCAATTCTTCTCCAATCCCAGTATGCTGTGAGTTCAGGTGAAAACTGACCCACCAGGCCCAGATGCTCGTGGATCAGCTGAAGAATGTTCAGCTGGAATCAAGACTCCCAGAGATCAATATTGTCTGACACCTTCATTAATGACCTGGGCCATGGGGCAGAGAACCCTCAGCAAGTTACAGCATGTCCTGACTGCATTTGGGAAAGCACAGACAGGAGGGCAAGGGAGATGACCCTTTGCCTCTGCTTGGCACTGGTGAGGCCTCATCTGGAGTGTTGCATCCAGTCCTGGGCTCTCCAATCTGAATTTGCACAATATTACCTCCCAGCCAAAACAGTCAACATTTATTAGTAAATTTGATGGGACCTTAATTTCCCTCCAAGAACATAAAAAAATTATAACAAGTCTATAGCAGATCCTCAAAAAGAGCCCTAACTATGTACAAAACATGGCTGAACCCGAGTTCCTTCTGACATCTCCATCAAACAGATCAAAGTAATTTTTCGGTTCGCTGCTTCTGCTGTTGTTCAGCTTCTACTTTTTCCTGTCGTGCTTTGTTTCACCTGATTTTCCCTATTTAACCCTCTGTGCTATTCCCAAATTGTGAGTCCAAGTCTACTTCCAGCAAAACCCCTCTTTGCTCAGTGTCACAGAACTTGCCTACAACTGAGGTCTTCCTTGCCCATAAATTGAGCCTTTGCCATCACACAGGCACATGAACAGCCACATGGATGAGGAAGAAGGGCAGCAGGGATGATTCAGATGTTCATGCTCTTGCCCTGTGCAGTTACATTTTGTCAGCCACTGTTCTCCTGTGTGCATGTGTGTCACTCAGTGGTGACAGAACAGCAGCACCAGCAAAAAGACGACTGGCAAGAGGTGGCATCAACCAGCTGTTAAGCCTGAATCCTGAATATCAAATGTCAGTTGTAGATAGGCCATGAATAAACGATGTGCAGTAGTCACTCTTTCTCTTGGGAATCACCCAGTATTTTCAAATACCTGACATATGCACTGTGCCAAGGATGGGACTGTAGATTTTATGTTCACAGGATCCTTCTCCACTACTCAAAACTTCCTTTCTGAAGAAAGATGAATACTGTGTCTGGAAAAAGAGTAGGAATGAAACATGCTGTCTGAAAGGGACATATCCTAGCAACTTGTCTTCGTGCTGCTGGTCTACCTGGCTGAATACAATGGCTCACTACAGCTTTCATCAGTGCTGGTGTAATGGTTAAGCAAAAGTGACTTGGTATTTCTGGGGTTCAGTAATTGAATTTGGAGCCTTTAACCTCTGGGTCACAGGGTCAGATCCAACTCCAGTTCATAAAGCCTGAAAATCGTTAGTATCACAGACCTGTTCATGTCACATATGAAATGAATGTGTGGCTTCAGCCCAGTTGCTTGTGAGAATGAGTCCCTTGTCGACCCTTTCAGCAGAAAATCAGGGGATTAAATGAGTAAGGAACACAAGTTAGCTTTTTCTCCAAAAGGGTGGTCTCTCTGGTCAGAGTTGAGACAATTTATCTGGTGAGTTTTACTGCTGCTTGTTCTGCACTATTTTTTATGAGTATAAAATTTCAAGCTTGAGGTCTACATTTATTTTGGATAGAAGAAAAAAAGAATGAAATCCACATCTGACTTTCCTTTAGAAATTTGTTCAGCTCAGCTGCATTTGATTCTAGTTTCTCAGAAACCTCAGCAGGCCAGAAGTGGCCGGGAGCACTGCAGACTGGGGCCATTTAAGTGCTTATATCTGTGTGCCTTGCATTAAATCGTACTACTGAAAACATCACCAGAGCAAAATCCATATCCTCTTATGAGATCTTTGGCTTATAGGAAAGAGAACATAAATTGAAAAAAAAAGAGAAAGAAAGAGAGAAAAAGAGAGAAAGAAACAAAGAAAAGATCTGATTCCACAAACGTTTATCCAACAGTTAAAAACTCCTCCACTCAAGTTGGATGTAACAGTCTTGTCCTCAAGTTCTCAACCTGTGCTAGATTCTCCAGCTCTCACTGTGGCACACAGAGACAACTCTTGCCAAGAGGGAAGGAAAGCGTGGGTAGCTGCTGAACCTGGCTCTCTCTTGTCAGTGATAATAGCTTTAACTATAAAATGTTTACAATAAACAATAAGCCCACATAACTTGCTTTTTAAAGCAGATTTTAGAGCCAGCCCTAGTTCCCAAAAAGTCACGGGCGTGTAGACTGTTCGAAACGCATGATAAAGTCAAACCTTTACTCCTCAGCACTTAAAGAAAAACAAACAAAGCCCCCCCCCCCCCCCGATTAAATTCTTAAACTACACCACACTTTTGTGGACATTTTGGCCTTTTGAAAACCAAAGTTTAAACAACATGGAGAGAAAGCCAGAACAATTAAAAAAAAATTAAAAACATAAACAGAATTGCAGAGGAAAGGCTTCAAAAGACTTTGAAAGCACTAAAAATTATTTGCCTCTTGTTTTACAAACCATTCACTGAATCCCAATTATAGAAAAACATTCACAGAATCCCAAATGCAGTTCACATGCATTTTAATACTTGTTTAGTGTGATTTTTTTATAATCAGTTTTGAGTTTATTTGTATTGGGTTTGTTTCTCATAAAGCATCTGTTCTTCTGTTTCTTTTTACATGACTGGCACTCTCCTAGTGTAAATGACTGGACTGACATTTATTGGATTGGACTTCACATGGAGCACCTGTGAGCAATATGTGCTGTGTGGGACTTTCTTATACAGCCCTAGTAATTTTAATTGTTTTTGGCATGTTTTTCCTGCCATATACTGTAACTTGACCTTTGCAAGTATTAATTTCATTTTGATGCTTATGCAATTGAGTAGACTAATATTCCAGAAGAATGAAGTCCTCTGTTCAGTCAGAGAAAGAGATACAGAAAAGGCAGTGGCAGCGCTTTTTTTTTTCAACTTGAGTTTTCTAGAAACCTTGTGAAAGTAGGTGGTACACCCACAGAGTAATGTATGTGCCCATAGAGAATAAACATCATGGGGGGAGAAAGTGGTCCAAAAGAAACATATAGGAATATATATTTTAAGAAAAAAAAAAATTCAGTTTTTAGGAAACACAAGTTCTGATTACACTTTTATTTTTCTACACAAGCTTATAGCATTGTTGCAGGTGCTACTATAGAACATTTAGTACTTCTATTATCTAGGAAATTTATTTTTTTTAAAGACTAGTAATTTTTGCAAAGCCTTGTGAATTGGACTAATTAGTTATTCTTGCTTTTTCTGAAGTAAAACAAAGGTAACTGAGTTTTTCCAAGGACTCGGAATGGACTAAGAATAGACAAGGAATTCGAAGTCAAGTGTTCTTGAGTTCTGTTCTCGTGAAAAATAATCAGACCACACTGCCTTGTAACTGGAGAAAGGGATGCAACAGCATCCAACTACTCCAGAAGTAGTGGAGAGGGAGAATTTCTTTAAGGAATTATATACACCATGCCAGGTATATTAATCCTATTAATACACCTTTCAGATTGTTCTAACAACAAGAATAGAGAAATATTTCAAAACCAGAGAGTAGGGCATTGTGATCTATCACCTTACAGTCAGTCAAAAACATTCCAGTTATTAGTTGTGATGATTTTATATACCTACGACTTCTAATTTTCTAAGCTGGAAAGATTTTTAGTTGCATGAAAATAATGATAGTTTGAGGATTTTACAGTATTTTCAATTCTTTTCTATAAATGGTAATCAAGCTCTGGACTCCTTTTTAATTAGGGGGAGAATACTGGAAGACACTAATTAAAAGCTGTAAACATCTCCTCAACTAGCAGTTTATCCAATAATGTATTATTTATTAAACATCATCGCTAGTTGGCACAGCACTAAAATAGGTCCAGATCTTGTAAGAACAATGACAAGCTGATGACACAGTTCTCACTGACAGACAGTGCTAATGAGCTTTGGCAGGGATTACTTTCCTCAAGGTTCGGGGGTCCACCAGCCACAGGCCTGTGCTAGGGATTGCACCACTCAGACTTCCCAAAAGGAAACAATGTAAAGGAAAATGGGCTCAGACTGCAAAGTGCTTATGGAAAAATGAAAGAGCTACGAGGAGTCACGTGGTGTCGTTCTTCAGAAGGCACGGGTTACTTTATATCCACAATAAGGCTGCTTTATAATGCCACAGATCTGAAGGTGCCGCAGACTAAATGAGAATCTGACCCGATGCTCAGCTCATGAAAATTCAAAGGCAGTTACTTGTTACTACTCACTTAGCAAGACTTCTGGGTCTGAATGCTGCGTGTGTTAAATGGCTGAGTAGCCCATAATAGCTAACAGCCCATTGTCTCGAAATAATCATCAGCAGGAAAAGAAATATTGAGCTGGACCTATACCTGGTGTGAACTGACGTCACAGGGGACAGCAGAAGGGGCTGAGTAATGCAGGCTAATAAGCTTATAGAATATGGTCCAAACAAATCTTTTGCAGTTTGCAGTAATTATTACATTTATATGTTCGATCCCATTTTAAATTCATAAAATAAATTGAAAAATACTAGCATCAACTTTAAATCAGTAACTGAATTAGGCCCAGGATTATGACCTTTTCTTCCTATACAGCTACCTTCAGTAAAATGAGATCTATTGGTTTCATTTCCCCAGCACAGCATCCAGACAACCCTTCAAGTAGAATTATTGCTTCTATTAAAACATGTACCATCTTCTAACTCTTCCCGTTTTCTCAGTTTAATATGAAACAATTGAGAGTTATATCAATACATTAGAAAAGAATTACCGTTATCAGCATCCTCAGAAGTCCCGATTAATGCAACAATCTCTTTCCTCTAACTGAAGATGCCACAGGAGGTACTAGTCCTCCTTGAACAATTATGTAATTTAAACTTTGTAGAGTACACATTTTTGCAAAGTGGTCAATAAGTCCTGGTTCAGTAAAAGCGTTCCTTTCAATTAATATAAGTTTCTAAGTGAATTTACACATACAACAAAAACCACAACAGACTTGGATTCCAAAGCCACCTGCTTACGATGATGTATTATAAAAATCTCATTTTCTACACTAACATATTTTATTAAACCTACACTGGTGAATACTGTGGGACAAATTTCTCCCCTTGCTAAAGCAGACACAGGGTATCATCTACATATATATACCCACAGAGACACAGTTCCTGCACCACGGCAACACTTTCATCAGTTTGGGAAGGTGAGGAATTCAGGACCAAAATAACATCAACAACACAGCAGGTCTCCAAAGATGCTGTCTGCAGCTTCTTAAGTAGCCCACAGAGAAGTTCTCATCTGAAGGGCACAATGTGAGAGACCATTGATGCAGGATTGCCCTCACTCCCTGCATCCCAGAAGTTTTGTTCACATAATGCTGGGCTCCTAAGGGTGTATTATTCCACAAGAAAGCTCTCACAGATGGAAAGGAAACCTTACAGACTTCTAATGATGTCCAAAGAGGTTCAGAGTCTAGCAACATTCACCTACATTCCCAGTCACATCAAGAGAAAAAGTTTGTAGGTAGAACTGGTGTGGCTCATTTTCAGTGTTGAAAACTGGCCCAAAATAGAGAAAATTCTTTAGTTTTTACACTGAGCCTCTGTGAATAATGTGAATTATACCAGTGATGTATCATCTGTGTAGTTATGTGTACAGTTAGAATAAGTATACTCATATGTGTGGAAATGGCACTGTTAAAAAGAAAATAAATAATCCTGCCAAACTGAACTTTCTTTGTATTTAGCAAGGGACGTTTTCCTCTGATACGAGTATGAGAGGTTGGATGGAAAGTCAGTGTTATTAGATTTTATGCTTTTCTAGAGACTCTTGTCGTTGGAGCCTAATGTCTTTGTTTCTCTTCTACTCTCTTCAGGGGAATAAATGGATATTTAAAGTTTGGTTGAATTTGTGTGCCGGGGGACTTGGTTATTTGGTATAAATGTGATCCACTTCCACCCCTCCCCTCCTGACTCTTTTCTGTTCTGTACATTTTCCAATTAGGGACCCCAGTGACTGAAGCAAGCACCAAATTACCAGCCTGAGGCTAAACTATAACAACTGCAAAATTCCAATTTTAAAAATCTGATTGAAGAATGTGGGGCTTTATCTACATGCCAGTGTATGTGCAATAGGAAGGTTTTCTTTTTTCCTCCATTGGCTTTGTGAGCAGAGAATCCACTGAAAATACCAAAAAGAGATCATATAAGATGATAAGAAAACTCACAAAAGAAGGAACGATGAGTCTATATAACTGCAGCAGTATCTCTGAGTCACATTCCTGTGATGAGCCACAAAAGGTCACATTTCCAGAGAGTCCCTCCTGTGTACAGGCAGTGGCAATGTCTCTGCTGCTACTGTGAGTGCACACAACGTCTGCATGCAGAGACTGAGGTCACACTGCACCTGAGGTCCTTCACATTGTGCTCCTTTCATATTAGAGGTCTCTACTTGGGTTTTTTCACAGCCTCCTGTAGTTACAGGGTCAGTAACTTCTCACTTTCCCCTAGGCAATCCCAGGTGGCATGTTCTGTCAATTTGATCTCTCTCTGGGTGAAGCTGTTGTATCTCACTTTGTTATACTGTGTTAAAGGAGGGAAGCCAACTGCCTGTGACTAGAAACTGACTCAGAAATTCAGAATAATCCTTTGAAACAGGCACATCACGTGTGCAAATAAAGACAAAATCTGGGGGAAAGTACTTGCAACATTCTTCTGGATACCATGTACCTGGCCCCTTCTGCCCAAACTGAGGAAAGAGCATCTCTGTCACACACGTGCTACAGAAGCCACTGCCTTGGCTCCATGGCCCTGTTGAACACTTTAAGAGCTTAGAACCCTGGATAACACTCCATTTATTGTTTGATTTTCCTGGAGGCTGGTGCATGGTAGAGAATGTGACATAGCCATTCAATGGCTGCAGCAGCACAGCTCACCCTGGAGAGGGAATTTCATGATTTGGTGCTCTTTTGAACTCAGTCTTCTGCTCCACGTTAACAGACCTGTCCCAGAGATTGGTGACTGTCATTTCTTGGTGTGTTCTGACTGAGACTGCCTGGAGACAGGTGAGCTCTAGGACTTGTGTTGAAAAGGAATGCTCCTTGAAGAACTAGTTTGTTGTGTGATCTGAGGAGGATACCAGCAACATAGGAGACAAAAAATTCAGTTCCTATTCTCTTTGCCTCTCTAAACAAACTTCTGTACTTCCTGTTAAAGTATATCGTGTATATCATATCTATTTTCATTAAGCATGACATTCAAACACTATCATCTCACCTGCAGTTTATCTCAAGGACACTGCTGTCACCCTCAGAGTTACTTCCTTCTTTTTCATTGTTCATGTGTTGTCAGATCCCCTTTCCTAAGACTCCTCCTGTATTCACTCTGTGCTGTCAGCCAAGTGAGCAGATAACCAAGGAAAGTATATGGTGCCACAATACATACAGACATCTCTGTGCTACTCACAGTATGTACACATGTAATTCTAAGCACAGAAATACCTCCTTTCTTTCTCTACTGCCAACATTTGCTTATAAGCTTATATTTTTACAAGTATGCATGGATGCACTAAGGGACTAAGAGCCATTCATCTGCACTGTTTACTGCAGCAGGCAGCTGTTCCAGATGCTCCTTCTCCTGAGCATGGCTGAATCTTGCCCTGGTTACAGGGCTGGTTTTATAAAAGGTGGCTTAAAACTTTATTTTAGTCTTCATCACCGAGCTGAATAGTGCATGAGGCTTACGTGCCACTACAAAGTATTTCTTGTTAGGGATGTTTGAGCTCATTTAATCTACAGTTAAAAACCTCTGTGAGTCTGTGAATTTTAAGGTTTGATTTCTAAGTAAACTTTCTTTGATATGAGCTCCATTTGGAAAAGATTGCTGGGAAAGGATAAGAGAAAGGGTAAATAACAGGTTGTAAAATTGAGTGAGAGAGAAAAGACTGGAGGAAAAAACACTATACTGCTGTTCTCCTGCCATACAAAAAGACTTCCACAGAAGTTTTATTAAGAACTCAATCCACTAAGCAAAATTGTTGCCTTAAAAAATCAAAGGTGGGGTTTGGGGTTGGTTGTTTGTTTTTTTTTTTCTCTCCAAACTGAAATACTTTTTGAAAATATATAACGTTTCAGAGAGAGATAGAAATAGGGGAATATCCTTAAATGTTTGTGACCACAGGCTGAGAGAACGGCCCTTTAGCAGTTGTCCTTTCAGATCTTTCTTGCTATCAGAGTGCTATTTATCAGAAATTTCTAGTGATCTTGAAACTTAAATACCTTTCTGAAGAACAATTTGGAAACTTATAACATTTAGGTAAGCTATCCCAAACCAGCACTTACTGAATACCTTTGCAATGAGATGGTAATTCTATCCTAAATAAATTCTGCATATGGTCAGTCTGCTGTAGATGACATTTGGATTAGAGGAAGAGCTAGTTGGCTGGATGCATGCAAGTATACTGTGAAATATATGGAATTGATCATTTAGACCATCAATCAAGAAGTGATCAATGATATGAACACGACCTTCATTCCATCTGGTGAAGAATTTTGAAAATGACAGTCATCTGCAGTCTTGAGTCTGACAAAATATTTTTTACACATAAATGGCAACATCACTCCAAGTATCACCCCTTTAATGACCTTCTCCCATGCCTTCTGCATAGGGTGATTTGCTGCAAGCATCCTGGCCATGGCCATGGCCATTACACGCACCAGTGCTGCTTTAGGACGAGCCATTCACACCCCTGGTGCACAAGACTGCAACTTCACATCTCACTGCATAGGAGCAGGGGCAGCAACGGGCTGGACAGGGACCCTACAAGATCCTCATGACAACCAAAGATGAGCTGGGCAAGGAACAACTGTGGGAAACACATTACTATTCAAAAGAGCCTTTTGCCTGCATTAATTTAGACATGTACAGAATCAGAAGGCTCCAGCACGATAAGGGCAGAATCAATGGAAACTACTTTTTCATTTAAAATTAAACTATTGTTGCTTTAAAAGGCAGATCTATTTTTAATCCTGTCCACTCAGTTCTATTAACAGGCAACAGGACACAGTGCAGTTCAATATGGCTTAAAATGTTTCATATCAGATGGCCAACTGCAGATTCATGGATCGAGTTATTGGGAAGGGCAGGGGGTTATTTCTCTTAGTCATAATGTAAATGTAAAGAAGAAAAGCCAGTAGCATTTAGGGAGAGAAAGAGAAGGAGAAAAAACAAGAAGGAGTAATTGGGGTCACATCCACTGAGCACAGAGACATTTCCAGAACAGCGTCCAAGTGAGTCGCAGGCAGCATGAGTGAAAAGAAGGGGGCAAGTGATAAAGTAGAATTCATGTGGCCTTTTTAAGCTTTTCTGGCAGAACAAGAAAAGTAATTACACACTGTCTCAGCAAACATCCGTGGCACCACCTGGTGTATTCTCAGAGAAATCCCAAAATGGGATTTTTCATCTTAACCTTGATAAGTGCTGTGTTGGTACCATCTCCTTTGCATTATACTCAGTTTTGAGAAGGTATCAGCCTGGGAGCACTGTTTGAAACACGAGCCCTCTGAGATATGTAAGTGCTGGAAGTCAGCTGAAGAGTACTTGGGTAACAAGAGCTCCAAAAGAGAGGGAAGGGAAAAAGACTGCTAAAAATTATTCTGACGCCAGGAAGTCATAAACATATAAAATCTCCTGAAGCTTGGAAAAGAGAGGGTCACGAAGAATCTCCCTGATGTCTCAGACAGCACCATCATTCCTAAGGCAGTGTTGTGCCTTGTTTCTGGCTGTGTGCAGCACAGCTTCCTCCTTGCTTTGCCTACCACCTTGACCAAAACTGGCACGCCTTTTCCCACAAGGATTTAACAACCTCCTAAGTAGGGTCCAAAATACATTAATTGTTTTAACGAGTAATTATGATTCCTGAATTCCTGAAACATTGCTACTACCAAAAGTGTTCTTTTGATGGCACATCCTAACCTTTGATAACCAACACCCAAATAAATTTCTGTGACTCCTGAGCTCTTTGTGCTGGGTCCTACCCCATGAAAGCATCTTTTGCAATCATAATTACCCTGACTGGGGCATCAATCTGAGTCCAAGCTGCTGTCTGCTCTTTTCTCTTTAATTGGGTGGGAAGTCGGAGATTAAAGATGACAACTCCTGCTTGTTCATGTCATCAAACAAGTCAGCAATTGGTCTGTAAAGGCTGATTCCTGTGTAATGCCCAGGCAGTGATATTTCTTTGCACAGAACAGGTGTGATGGTATCAAGAGAGCTGAACTTAGTGCACAGTCTGTTTTTTGGGGATCATCTATAACCTGAACTATTCAGGCCTTGTGTTAGTGCAGTGTATGTGTATATGTACATGTCTATACAGCATATATGTAAATTGAGCACTTCACTGTAAGTCAGATACTACAGCTATGGAGTGTAAGAGACTTTGCCACACTTATGCAATTGAAAAATCTAAATTTTAATGCTTTATATAATATTATAACACTTTTACTGAACTTACTGCTAACTAAAGTTTGTACCCTTACAGTTATTTCAACTGAAGAAATTACAGCATAATAACATTTGCAAAGGTAAATCTGGGGGGGTAATTTTGACTTTATACATTATACAATCAATCACAAACAGCACATTATCAACACAAGAACTTTTGTGAATTTACTCATAAGGCAAGTCACCAATTAAATCTCTCTGCTTTGAACATGTGTACACATTCTTCTCCATCACACACCAGCAAGGACTAATGTTTCAGACACCTTGGCTACTTCATTACTTACAGAAACCTTATATCAGAGGTATCCAGTTTTAAGCCTCAAGAAGCTGTGTTTGAGATATGCATGTGTGCATAGGCAGACACAAATACATATATATATATGAAAGTATTTCTTTAAATAAGTGTATTTATGAACAGATGAATTTGTGAATCAGGTCACTTGGATGTTTGCCAGCTTGAATAGTTTTGGCAGGATTCTCAGGCTTGAAAGCAAACAGTAGTGCTTTATTAGAACTCCAGCAGACACTGTATTGCAAATACTTCAATGAGTTTTTGCACGTGCATAAGATTGAAATATCATGTTGTGTAACAAAATGCAAAATTACAAAGGATTTAGTTGAAATGGACTTACCGATTTCCGAAGCATAGCATCCATTTCTCATCCTCAGATTTTACTTCAGGTCCCACACTAAAGAAAAAAAATAAAAATGCTGCAAGTTGGACTTTGGGAAAAGAGATGTTACAGAGAGAATAAAAAGAGATTTTTCCTGATGGATTCCTTAATCACGTAGAAGTCACTGGTGAACAAAAAAATGCATTGAAGATTGCTCTAGAAATTAGGTCTTGACCTGAGTTGTTGAAAAATAGTTCAAAGCAAATTGAAAACATAAATGGATTTGTGAGGCTTTTTTTCAAACAATATTTCAGAATAATGAAGACAAAGTCTATGTCATACCAAAGGCTAACATTAAAATTAATGTTACCACCTCTATAAAAATAGATAAATTGCTTCACATCTAGAATGTTGTGTGTAGTGCACAAATTAATGTCACAAGAGACTAACATACACAAAACCCCCTCTTTTCAGCTTAAATGATGTTCGGGTCGTTGTGACACCTGCCAGCCAAATCAAAGACATTCAGAGTTAAGACTGGCATTCTGAATATCTTCTGGGCTTGGGACCCCTGGAGTATGTAAAGAAACTATGGGATGAGCTTAGCTGAAAACTGCATTACACACTGAATGGGATTTAAATCACTCTTACTTTTTTTTTTATAGTTCTACAGATGTAAGTGGCCCAATTCTCCCCTTACAGTAGCATATGCCTGTAATTGCTCTCCTCACATTGCTGAATATGTCCAGTTTCAGTGGACCGAGGCCAGAATTTGATTAATAGAAGTTATTTGGATTATACTTTATTTGAAACGAAAGCATAAATAGAATTACATCTACAGTCTCTGTGCTTCAACTTGTCAGAAAAACAAATCAGTATTTCTGCTTCATGAACATAGCTACCTACTCAACCAAACAGTTGGATGACTTGATAGTGGCTTTTTTGTGGGCTTTTTTTTTGGTTTGGTTTGGTATGTTGCTTTTTTCCCCAAAAAAGCTGTGCCTTTTAAATGAAACTAGCACTTATGAAAGGTGATATTTTCATAGTTATAGGATCAAAACAAGATTGAAATTTAGGTAGAGAGAAGATAGCAGCCCTGTTCTCACTACAGACTCTTCTCTGAATTACATTTCATTTGGTGCTAATTTGCTGTATTTTCACACCCACAATAATGTTCTTAGTGGGAGGAAAGTGGGAACACATTTTTAATGAGAATTATTACAATAAACTGTATCCTTTCCATGGGCTGCAAAGGTTAAGTGCTATTGTAACACTTCACTTTACCTGGCAACATCATTTATGATCCCTGGGTAGAGACCAGACTCAGGCTGGCATCTAAATACTCAATCCACCCATCACTTCCCAGGTGCTTCAGCCCCCAGCATCTCTTTTTGCAGTCATGAAAACACTTGTATACAGTGCAATCACTCATTCTTAGAGTGACACTGCTGCATCAAGCAATTTGTATTAGTCAATGCTGTAATGACATTTCTTAAACTTGTATTTTATGAGTATTTCTTTTTTGGAATTTGTGAGAGATGGAGAGCACCAAGCTGGGTGGTTAAATTATTAAACTGCCCTCTAAATACTCATCTTCCTAAAATGCCTTAAACAGTATTTTAATCGATATATAAGTAAGCTGGTTTCAACTGCAAGAAAATTCTCATGGACATTTGCTGTGCAACAGCTTATTTTCAAAGCTGATTATGCTGGTTGCTAACAGAATATACTGCAGAAAACATGCAATCTGCATTTATTTACCATTTTGGTACACTTTCTGTTTTTATCTATTTTAATAGTAAGAAATACAAAATAATGCATCTTGGACATATGTCCTAGATATCATATTATCTAGCACAGCCTAAAGGACCAAGATATGCACAGTTTGCACTGGGAACTAGAGCTACATATCCTGGGTTAGTCATTGTGATAGGTCATTGTGTGTCTCAGCATACTGTTCTTTGCAGGGAATTTAGCCTTTTGTTATCCCTTTCAAAAGCAAACACCAGCCTTCCCTTAAAAACAGAATCAGGAGACTAAACACAGCAGAAAAACCCACAAACCAAAAAACCACAATACCCAGATCTGGCCACTGGCTGCCCATCTATTCCACCCCACAGGCAGGGCTCTTGGATTCACACACTGGCAGAGATGCACGGGCAAGACCACTCCCATTCTTTGCCTCTACAAGGGCAATGGATTCGAGCTCTTATTGCTCTCTCACACTCATTTTATTCCACCTGAATCTTCCCTGATTTACATTGAAAAATACAAGTTGAATTAGGTGCCTTCAGTTCTCTGATTACTCCAGTAAAAATTTCTGCTTGCCTCATACCCAAATGAAAAGCAAGATCAGTCTCTCTTTTGGAATAATCAGAATTGGAATAGGAAAGAAGGACTAGGTTCATAATAAAGCTTTTCAAATACAAGCTGCCTTTAAGTCCTATTGAACTCTATTTCTAAATGCCAGGGCCTTACTGCAGGAAAGCTGTCTGCATCCAAAATAAGGGCAGTCAAGTAGAAAACAGTTCTTTTGTAGGTCTTTCCCTGCTGTCCCCCTTGTTCTCTTACACATTTCTCTATTACTGGACATCTTTCCTTTCTCTCCCCATGATTATTTTTGTTTTGTTTTATTCTTGTACTATCCCCTCCTCTTTCCTTGCACAGTGGCACTGCTGTTCTTGTCCCACTAGTGGCTCTGGCCCTTGTGCCTGTGTATTTCTTCTCTCTTCTGGTACAGAGTGGTAAATTTTAACAGGCACAACATAACTAGACTGCTTATTCCCCCTGTTTCTCCTTGTTTGTACAGAACTAGAGGCAGCAGGACACAAACCAGAGAACTTCCACGATGTCCATCATTCAGCCAGCCAGTCCTACAAAATCCTATGTGGAGAGTTTGATATACCAGTTCTAATTATTGAAGAGAGAGGTACTGCTGTATTATAGACCTGTGTGGCATCTACTGGCACCCAAAATGTTTTTTGTCTGGTACATTCTATTTAACTGGGAGGGACCCACAGGAACCTCTGTGAGCCATTTTTATACATATTTCAGGTAGCAAGTCTAACACAACTTGCTTAAGAAGAGATTAATCTCTTTAAAAATGTGGATGACTTGGGCTTTTACTCAGGCTACCCAAAACTCACAATACTAAATTGAAAACCATAATGATTGCTGTGAGCATTTTTCATGGAAACTCTTTCATCATAGCTCAGGATCATATCTGCCCTCTATTAATAACTAAGCCACTACTGAAATTCTCAAGGTGAGGATCCAGCAGCAGACAAGCTGGCATCAGATGGACAAAGGTATTTGTACCATTACAGTGACAGAGATAAATCCCTCTTTGAAATATTAACCTGAAATAGCTCACAGTGCAATAGATTCACACTGACTCAGCCCATAGTTAATAGATTTATCCCAACAGTAACAATGTGCCAGAAGAAAAGGGAAAACCTTAACCAAGTGGTTTTAAAAATAAATAAGACTGTGATATTTAATAGCGCTAAAAGGCTTTAAATTCACACATTGCTGCCCTCTCCACCTTCAGTACTGCTGAGTTCACAGAACTACATCATACAAACTTTAAGCATACAATAAATATTTAAAAAAAATCTACAGGGAATAATGTTTGTTATGTCAGCTCTTCACGGATTGTTTTGTGGCATCTACAAATAATGAATGATTAGAGCACAAACAAGAAAAATAATTGACTTTAAGGCATAAACAGCTGCACTTAATTCTGGAGGAGTGCCCAGAATAGCTGCTTTGAAATCCCTCTGCTTTTTCCCCGATAAATATGTTACAGAATCATGAAACAAAGTCTCCAAACAAATTATTACTACTTATCTCTTATGTGTCATTCTCTTTTGCATGTTTATTCTGCCCTGTTAGTTTGGCATTGTTGCCTAGGTGCAGCACTATATAATTCAGTTTTATGAAGTAATTACAGTTAGAAATACGTTTTTTAAACCTGATTTACATCCTTCCAAAACCCCCATAAATTCATAACAGCCTAAGCACTTCTGATTTCGCTCTGTGGCCACAGAAGGCATTTTCTACCACATTAGATTCGGACAGTGAGTCTCTGATCTGATAACCCAGTTACACACCACGCTATATATCCTTTGACAATACCAATGTGGCCCTCACATTCTTTGCCTCATTTTTTTAGATACTTCAAATTTTCATTCAATCTGCTCTGTTGAAATAATAACTTCTTCAGTCTGTTTTTCACAGGCTTTTTTAAGTGCTGAAAAAGGAGAAAACTTAAGATCTAATATATTGCTATAATTCTCTACTGTAAACTTTTACTAAAATTAAATTAGATGATACAAGTAAAGGTCAAAATTGAAATGGAGTCAATAAAAATCATTAGATTAGCAGTGATCCTGAGCTGAATCACCATCTAGCTGATTCACCAAATTAATACAGCCAGCCACCATATAAAATGATTGTAAGTGCAGTCAGTTCTTACAAACCTGCAAATAGCAGGCACTGTTCATTTAAAACCTGTCCCAATTACATCACTCTACTTACAGCAAAGTAATCAGTCCAACCAGTTGAATCTTTTTGAATAAAAAAAATTCTGTTCTTTATCTTAAAGGATGCATAATGTCCTGAAGTTCCTACACATTTAGCAGCTAGCTGATCTGGCATACTGAATTTTGATGCAGTTTCTGTCATAATTATGTTTATTTTAATGACACTTTCTCTGCCCTCGAGATGACCACATTATTTCTTCTAGGTTTAGTATAAGGAAAAAGAAAAATTACCATGGCAAGTTTGAGGCAATGAGAGGAAGGCAATTCAAACTGGGCTCACCTACAATACACCAAATCTCCCTCACTGAGACAGGTGCTCACTCTACCTTAAGCTGCCACCACAAAGGACTTGGGCAGATACAGCAAAGCACATTTATGAATCTCTCTATCAGAGTTTCAACTCAGCAGTTACTCCAAAAAGCAGAATCTTTTAAAATGGCCCCATTTTACAACAGCCAATAATCTAAGTGTTGTTTAGACAAAAAACTACCAAATCTCTTTATTAAAACCACACTCAGACTTCATGATTAGGGCATTTCTGTGACAAAATCAAAGGTCAGCATGGTGACATCAGGATATAAACCACTGCACTTATTTGAACAGTGATGGTACAACTAGCAACCTACATACCTTCATAGAACCATAGTAAACCTCTTGAAAACAGGGAAAATGGTAGAAAGAAATGGATAAAATTAGGGTCAAATATCTGCCTTGTTTCAGTCCAATGTTATCAGCACATTTTCTCTATTCCTCGAAGGTCTTGGTTTTAATTCTAAATGCTTCCATGTCTTGAACCATATGAACAACATTGAGAATTTAACTGAACTTCTCATATGCTAAAATTATAAAAATCCTTACATGGATTGCTGGATTAGGGTCAAATGTTCCTGGAAGCTCACATGCATCCTAACCACTGAGCATGCAGCAGGCATCTGAAATAAAGAGGTTTAATCTAAAACCAGACTCAGTCAAAACCAAAACCAAACTGAACACAACTAATATCAAACCAGTATAATCTGCTGAATGCAAAACTATTTGAAAATCAGCCCATAAGTTTTCAATATTATCCAAGCTTTAAACTGAATCTACCCAAACCTCCCAGATGTAAAAAACCCCAACCAAATATCTCTTAAAACACTTCACTAGCACATGCTGCAAAACCACTTGGAGCCAGAAGTCCATTTCATTGCAGATAGATGTGGACAAATTTCTAGAAAGAAAGATTTTCCACAAGAGAGTAAATTAAAAAAAAAAATGGAATTTTACAAGGTTTTGTCATGAATCATATTGGTAGATCACTAGGACTTTTCATTAAGAAAAGTTCAGTTATCTGATATTTAAATGATGTTAAAACATTTTGTGGGTTATGATTACTACTACGGTATTGAAACATTATTATTAGAACCTCTTGTAACTGAATGCAATTTTAAAAGCTGAATCAGACAGTATTGTCTGACTTTGCTTAGATGTTTGGATGTGACAATGAAAATATCGTTTCAATTTATCCCAAAACAAAATTTCAGTTTTTAAACTACACTTTCTGAACTACACTATGCTTTTCTTTCACTTTCCTGCTCAGAAGAGGAATTCTACTTTCCAACTATTTTTTTTTCTTTGGGGGAGGGGTATTAGAAATTACAATAAATCCTCTGAAACCAGGGAGCAAGGGTATTGGGGGATGACTTTCATCTAAATCTTCCAGTAACTGCAAGTATTATGGTAAAATTAATTTCTTTCCTTTTTTCTATTGTGCCATCACACTCCATTCCATTTTTTCTTTTTTTTTTTTTTTCCATCAGGAGCTTCCAAGCTAGGATGCTGTAGGAAGGAAGACAATGTAAAGCACAGGGGAAGAGATTTCAGGCAATCTGGTTCAATAAATTACACACCTTCTCCCTACAAACCTTGTCTTACTGGAGCAAAGCACCACAGCACTGCTGCTGGAGGAGAAGTGCATGGCTGGCACATCCAGACAAGATAAAGGCAGACTTTAGCCACCCCTACTGATAACCCTGACACCCAGCTGGATGGCCACTCCTGTCTCTGGCAGTTTGGATCTCAGACAGGATCTGAAGCTCCTTTCCATTCAGCAGCAGTGCCCCTTTCCGCTCTTGTTCCCACACAAACACCTTCACCAGTGTCAGCTCACAATGATGTTGTCACCAGCAGTGCTCAGTTTCAGGGGATAAGGTGCTACCCCTTTCAGATGAAGTAGTTCTCAGCTTCCTACAAAATGAATTCCACTTTGCTTATACCATGGATGTACTTCCAGCAGGTATGTGCAACAAGAAGAAAAGTTCACTTTAAAGATGTACATGCTCTTAATCTTTTTAATATATAATTACTTTATAACCACAGCCCAGTTACAAACTCAGTAATATTATTTATCTTTGAATATTCTCTTAGCAGTAACATGCAGTAGCTTCTAATTTCCCTCAGGTCGTGGTTCTCAGGAAGAGACAAGAGACCCTAAGCCACAACTCTGTGTCAGTGGAGACAAGTAAGGTTTGCCTCTGGCCACCCTTTAGTTGAGAAGCACTGGACATTTTTGGAATCTTCCTGCACACTACCTTTGACTGTTGTTCACAATCATTAGTTGAAATTTTAAGAATACTCTGAACAAAAATACATTTGGAAACAATGCCACCTGCAGCTTTAACCTATCTCTGCTGATTGTGGACAGGGTTTTGGTTTGTGACACAGTATGACATAAAATCTTACGAGATATGAGATAAAATATTCCTGTTTGGGCCAACTGGAGAATCATAAGGCACCCCCGGGATATTTCTAGATGGATACTTAAATTTTATTTAAGTTATGAAGACCTCCCACAGATAAAGAAAACAGGCTGCTCATTAGCCAGAGAAAAGAGTTGGGTAAGAATCTAGGTAGCACATAGCATTGCTTTTCCACTGAGGAAGAATAAATTAGAATAGTTTGCACTTTCTCTGCCTTCCAGACAACATGTTCTACAAGAAAACTGAGGATAATTTGTCTAGAATGTATTATTCATATACAATTATGATGTATTAAAATAATAATGCTGTTAAAGTCTAAGGATCTAAACAAAGAAGGTATGTAGGGAGATTTAATATCTTTTTATTAGATGGACATATTTAGAAGAAAACAAACAAGATTTCAGGAACTGAAGACCATCTCCAATGATCTGAGGAATTGTATGCCCAAAAAAGTCTGTCTGATCTTCCCCTAACTGTACCAGTTAGGCAAATAAAAGATATTAACCTGCCTCATAAACCTTGCTTCACTTAAAATAGTGAAAAATTGTGCTCACAAGGGTTTATGCTAAGATATGGAAATGGTGAAAACAGAGAGAAGAAATAAGGTTAAGAGCAGGGGATATTATTCAAACAATTTATGCTAATATTCTCCTAAATTCCAACATGAGCTTCCAGCAAAGCTGTATTATTTTCAGTGAAACAAAATTATTCATGTGGAGACTAAGCAAATTCAGAGACCTGCTTTTTTCAAACCAGCTTTGTATTTTATTCCTGTAAAAGCTTTCAATTGCCTGGTAAGTGAAAACAGCTAATTTAAGGGCACAGTGTATCACCTAACCAGTCCTGCCTACAATACCTAGGTAATTATTCAAAATTATTATTTATTCTTAAGCAATGAGGATGTACATAACAACTTCCTTTGAAGGAAGGAAAGTGGCACAGTATTTGCCTACTTAGCCAAGTACAGACTCTGCCCTTCCAAGAATCATTGACATGTATCATTCCAAGGTATTTTAGTTACTGTGAATGCTTTGGTAAGTTCCAAGGATATCATAGTGAATAGTGTCTTAGAATGGGGCTGCTTGGAGACTTAATAGGCACAGCTGCCTGTGACATGTGTGTGCTGTCACTGCTTTGGGGTTTGGCACATCCCACCCAGAAACAACCAACTCTTCAAGCTCATGCCTAAACTACAGACCTGAGGCACAGCTGAGAGGGAGGCAGGCTGCAGCAGGCAGTCCTGTTTCTCTAAACAAGGAAAAGCATGTGTGTGTGGAATCATGTCTCAGGAATGAAGGAGAATGGGAAAAGCCTACTAGCTTACCATCTTCTTTGAGATACCTTAAAGAGAAAGACAACAACTTGCATGTTAACAACATTAACTATTGGATACTTCAGAGCACTCTTCACAATTGCTGTGCTACAAATTGAGATGAATGTATAGAACAATACTTTTACATCACCCTCAAACACAGAGCAGTGATGAAGTTTAACCATCAACACATTTCTGGAAGCCAAAAGAACTCTATAACCTAGTCAGATTGGGCCTTTACAGTAAATACCAGGTAAGCACCCTCAATAGGAACCATGAAGAAGTTGCTCTCTGCTACTGCTGTCAGGCAATGAGTACATGGCTTGATTTTAAAGTATTGAGGGTTGGCTGGCTAGGGGCCAAAATGCCACACTGCTTGGCTCTGGCAGATATTTGTTGAAGACAGAATGCACACAGAAATGTCAGCACTGTTTTTTCTGCAGTGCCTGTGCATCTGGCTTCATTTGACTGATGCTTAAAAAAAAAAAAAAAACACAACAATTTTCCTTCTTTAAATAGAGAGAACATTTCAGGCCAGCACTTTGAAGTGTTTACATTAATTGTTCAATTTTAAGGAGAAGAGCTTTACTATAAATAGCATTGCCAAAATAATCTGACTCAGTTGTCACCCACATAATAAGGATGTTCCTATTTATGTTTCTTCCAGACATCTAAACTGCTTCCAATTTTATTTTTTTTATTCATTTTAAAGTAATACTGATGAAAAGAGGAAAAGGAAAGGGTTGTGTTAGATGTACATCAACGAGAACATCACTATGTCCTATTAGAAAATTATTAATTCAGAGGATTTGAAATTAGTTTAAGGCAGAACATAGGGGAATTCTAGTTCTCCTACAGTCAAATCTTGAGGCTGACCAAACCTGCAATGGACCCAAATCCAGGCCACCTGACTTGGCCACTCCTGAGCTCCTCTAGAAAGCTTCAGTTTTATCAGTTCAGGAATCTTCCATTCACTGCCCACCTTTAGCATCAACACTTGTCTGTATCTCCCTCATTATCTGCAAAAGGAAGCCAATGTTTAAAGACCCTCCCTTGATCCGGCATTAACAATAAAGTGCAAATTTTCAATCAGGCTTCTTAACAAGGCTCCTGAAAGGGCTGCCAGACCTCCTAATCCCACAGCCAGGCCTGTCAAAACATGGCAACTCTGGGCCACAAAACCCCCAGCGTGCACCTGAATGGGCTCATTCGGCTGGGGAGGAACCACCGAGTCTTTCTAATTGACAGAAAGGGGGAGGAAGAGAAATCCCACAAACACAAATCATTGAAACCCACACAAGTGAAAAAATTCAAGCTGATCTGGGAGCAAGCACCAAACGGAGCTATTGGCATGAAAGAATCACCCCGAATGAGATCACACCGCACTGGAGCTCCCTGGAGCCACGGCAGCTGAATGGTGTGTGTGTTTGAGAGGTGCCTGAGGCTGGGTTTGCCTGTGTCAGTACAAGAGACTGAAAGAGCAAAGGCCACAAATCAAGCATTAAATACTGAAAACAAACTTTCCTTTTTGCTCTCCATCTTCCAAGAGTCTCTGAAAATGGCCACAAATAAACAAAACAAAGAAAAAAGCCGGGGGCAAAGGCAGAAAGACGCTGGAATTAAGCAGGAAAGCCCTGAGATACATGCACAGACTGCACACGGGACCACGAAATTCTGGTTTGTAGTTGCAGAGATTATTCCTGACAGGAACACAGTGTATATTGCAAATTGTATGGGATGGAAGGGTTTAAAGGCCCTGTCTGGGTCAGGGGACACACGCTCATGAACAACACTGACCCCAGGCTTCAGCTCAGAAGAACCCTGCAGTTCCAGCAGTACAACAGGTTTATAAAAAAAGCTCCTGTTGCTAAGTGCAGGCTTGCTGGCAGACATCTATACGCCCCATTTGCCAAAAGGTGCCTTTTCCTCTTTAGACTTATTGAAACTTCTGTAAATTAACAGCTAAAAATGCCCTGCTTTTCACAGGTTTTAATTAAGATTGCTTTCCCCCTGCAGGAAGAGAAATACTGAAAATAGCCTGAAAAATGAGTCCCCTTGTTGCCAGGTGAGTTTCTCCAACACACCCAGCCTTGCTAATGAAGTAAAACTCTTATCGTCACTTCAGGTGGTAGCTAATTAGTATATTTTCTTAATTAAAATGCTTTTCCTATCGAGGTATCCTGCAAAAAGGCCAGAGAGGGCATTTTGTTGCTATGACCACTTAAAATCAAAATGTCTTATTAGAGGAAGGGGACATCTGCTCTGGGTTTCAAAACCTGCTAGAAACTTCCTGGGAACACTGTCCAAGTCTACAGCAGGAACTGAATTGATTCAAACTCCAGGTAAGAGCTTCAAGACCAAAGGATTTAAACTACAGAGGGCTCATAAACCAGCCCACAGGAGAGGTGCCACTTTAGCCAAGTGCTGTGTGTGCAACTAAGTACTGTCTAATCAAAGTGATGCAGTTCAGGGCCTTTTACTTTAAATTTTGCTTTAAAATAAATTTAAACCCTCAAAACTTTCTCTCCACTGATTTTAACATCTACGGATCTTTAAATAATAACTTGTTCTAAACTGACTTCATGGCTTTGTAATTAGCACGTTACCTGAGCTCTTATAAATGTTATTAGCATTGCCACAGGTCTTTAAAGAGCCAAATGGTGTGTTTTGGCTGCTGGGCTGTGTGCTTGACCAGCCTGTTTGGCATCTCAGTTCCACTGATCACAGTTATTGGTTAGGACTTTAAACAGAATGCATTTTAAGGTTGGGAGAGGTGGGAAGGGGTCTCATTGGAGGGTCACTGAAATAGGGGCTAAAAGAAGATGATGGATTTGGTATATTTTTACTGCAATCAGCTTCTGGACCTTCAGTATTGAGGGTTGCCTGGCTCTTCCCCTCCCTCCATTTCTCCCTGGAAAAAATGTGTACAGAGCTATCCTCAAACTTTTAGCTGAGCACAAAAAAATAAAAATATGTGAACTCCAGCATTTGGAACCATTTGTAGGAAGAAATTTGTAACAGCTTTTCCCCTTTTTCTCATTTCCTGTCAATGGTGCTCAGATAACACAGAAACTCAAGTCTTTCAAATGCTGTAAGTTACTTGAAAGTACATTGAAAGCATCTCATTCTGCTTTTACCAAGTTTGACTCTCCCTCTGATTCCTGCAGAATGGGAAGTAAGAGAATAACACTCTGCTTCCATCTGTCTTATTGTATCCAAGAGTGCAGAAAGGAGCTGTCACTCCACAGCTCTCCATCACAGCACTGAGCTGAGGTCACAGCTGTCTTTCACCTATTAAAGATAATTCCAGGCTTTGTCTGCAGTGTGGAGTGTTTTCTTCCTCTTTCTTTTTAGGTGTAATATATAACCTTGTCAAAGAGCTAAATATACTGCAAGTTCTCACAAGAAACAGAGAAGTGTCAGGGACTGAATCTTTTCACACTGACTTTATAATAAGTTTCCGGGTTTGTTTTTTTTTTTTTATAACAATTTGATGACTTGCAGAAGCAGTTAATTCTCCCCTCTGGTGCAGTAGCTCAGGGTTGTGAATCAATTTGTTCTAGCACAGACATAGGTGAAATCCTGGCCTTACTGAAAAATCCTACTCCAATGGGAGTTTGTGAATGACATCTTGGGAGGGCAGAAGCTGTGACCTCCCTTAAATGTTAAAATATGAGGGGATTTGTTTATATTCCAAATGTATGAAAAACCTTACCGTTCATGGAAGGATTACTGACTTGACAAATGTTAGGAAAGGACTGTTGAAAAGTGGAGTATCTTCAAGATAGAAAAGCCAAATTTCTAGGGAGAAATTAATAGTTCTGTCAGAGTGAGAAGTGAAATATTCATTATTAGTTTTAAAAAGGAAAAGTTATTAATTTAAACAAAACATAAACAAAGTTGCAACCAGGATGAAGAACTGCATGTCTTTCACCCTCAGTCCTGGCAGAACGATGGTGAATTTTTGCAAGAGGAATTAAGAGACTCATAGACTGAACCTCCCAACCTCCCATGTCTATAGTAGGAAGTCTGGGATATAGCAAGAGGCATGAATGTCTCTCAGCCCTTCAGGTTCCCTGCAGCAGAGCTGGGAAGCTCTGCATTCCACGGCAGAAGTGTAGCTTGCAACCATGATACCCAGGTCCTTCTATGACGATGTGCCAAACCACATTTCTCTTCAGTTTAGGAATTGCAAACTGGCAAATGAAATGTGCAGTCAGATGAGTTTCCTGACTCAGCAATGAGTGACCGAAAGCAGGTTATGCCTTTGCAGCGTGGGAAAGAGACACCGCTGAAGGATACGAGAGGTCTGTAAAACCTGGCTCTGCACAGTGATGGGTGGATAAAAATTTCCTATTCCAAGTATCTGTTCCAGTGCCAGTGGTCAAAAAGCAAACTTATTCAGCCTCATGTTCAAAACAAAGGAAAAGACAGGTAGCAGAGAGAAAAAAAGCAATTCTTTGAAGATTTTAAGGTCAAGCCTCACATTGCTTTCATGAAGTCACATCTTACATTTACTACAGAAGCCTTCTATTTCCTAAGTTCAGTTCCTTGCTCTCCTCTCTGCTTCATTATCTTCCCACATAATTCTGCAATACAATCCTGCCACAGTTTTCCAAAGAATTTGCATTTGAACTATGTAGTCATACATAACGCACTCTCTGCTAGTTGAGATACATCTGTGCTGTGTAACAACAGCCATCCCTAGAACAGGGTTTCAGAACTGCACATGATAATAGTAGTAAGAAACTGGCTCATCTCTGAATTTGTAGTGAAGCAACAGCTGAGTGAGAGAGCAGCCGAGGATAGAGCTGGATGACGAACATGTGCCCGCCCGGGACCACCTGTCGTGTTGGAGCAAACGTATCTCCTAAAGGTCTGTGCTGCTCCAAGCCCTGAGCACAGCAGGGGGGGTTCTGTTCAAGGGCAGACACCTCCTGCTCTGCATCAGCTTTATGATGCTGCAGGCACTGCTGAACTCTGAGCACTGTGATTGCTCTGACATCTGAGTCACTCAGCCAGAGAGGAGCAGCATGGCAGGTGGGTAGAGCCCAGGACATCCAGCCTATGTAACCAAAACTGCACACAGAGATGCACAGGTCCCCAGATAACACGGTGATCAGCTGCCTTTGTGCGTTCCAGACCCCTCTCTTTGTCAGCAAGCACTTTGGGCAAGAGCCCATGCTAAACCAGGCACTGACTGGGGCAGGGCCTCTGGTACTAATCTTCTATTAATAAATAAATTCACTTACCAGGAGAATAGTCTTTACTAATGAAATTTGCAGAAAGATCTAGACCTAGACCCTTCCTAGAAATTCAGCATGTACTAGAAATTGGGAGCTGCTGCCTCTCAGGGATGTCCATCACATGATACTGCAGTTTGTGTTTGCGTTGACATGACTTTGAAAGACTTTAGTGCCACCTTTTTGGCATCCCTGCTGCTGCCCTGCTAGACAAGAAATACCTGGAAAAACTGTTGGTTTGCTCTGTTTTGTTGAACATGTACAAAAAGCAAGTGTAGGCCTAGGTTTGGCCTTGCATCAGATGTGTCCTTGAGTGACCCATCTTCCCCACACTGGTGACCTGACACTCCTGCCAGTGCTGATGGTGTATCATGACCAAACAGACTGCTCAGAAGCTGCTTCTCACCACCTGCAAGGCCACCAGCTCCTCTGCATTTGGCCAGCAGGGTTTTTTTTCAGCTTCTGCACGCTACACTGGTTAAAACACTGCACTAATACCACTTCCATCTGCTCAGGGGAATCTCCAGCCAGTTCCATGTTCCCGTGTAATCCGATCTCAGTTATGGATCTTGTTTAAAACCACGCCGATCAGTACATTTTACATACATCATTCAAATATATGTCAGGTTTTAAATTTCTATGGGTAAGGAAAGGTTCTTCTCGAGGTGTGAAAAGCTATGGAAAGCTTATTCACTAAGTGCTTTAGGACTATTTGAAAAATTCTTTAGGTAGAATTAAAAGTGAGAAGTATTTTTAAGAACTCCAGTAGAAGTCAGGTGCAGCAGAACCCCATCCCCAAACCCAGTACATTTAAATGTAGTTGATGCCTTCCTAAATTACTTAGAAGAAATAAACCAAAGTGTCATACAAAAAGACATAAAGAATCAAAATATTTTTAGTACCTAATAGTGCACATTTGTATAATAATTGCATGCTATTACCTGGCATTTCTCAAATGTAGATTCCCTGTTGGACTGTGCAGTTTCAAACTTCCCCACTGAAAGATTTTTCCTAGAGGAACTCCAAGGACTACACTAGTATGCTTTGATTTTAACATGATGAATGTTTGTAATGAAAAATACATTGTTCTGTTTTCTCCTTGAAGGAAGAGAATTATAGTTAGAAGTGTTAAGATTAAAATCTTTTATCTCCCTATCTGAAATTAACAAAATCAGCATTTATCAGGAATCCTAAAGGCACTTCTCTCACACAAAATCTGAAATCGCAATTTACAGATGATACATCTGCTAATTGCAAGTTCTATTTTTGACAGATGTTCGATATGTATTAATGATCTAGTGCTTTGACTAATCCAGCCAAATCAACAGCTTTAGATGGAATTCAAAGGCTATTTCAGGGAGCTTTGCCAACATTTATGTCACTGGATTTAAAAAAGAAAAAAAATTGTAGTAGAAGCCCGTCTCCCATTCTCATAAACCTAAGTGTACAGAAAGTAAAATATGAATTGTCACACTCTTTCCATAATCAGGCTGACCAGAGCTACATTGAATAAATAAATAAATGGACAAAATACAGCTAATGTTATTGCCCATGGGTTCAATATTTACCAGTTTATGTACCATCTGAGCTGTTTCCTGTAATCAGCCAGGCACATGGCACTTTCATCCTCAAGAGACGTTATCACCATGACAACTTTATCAGAATAAATTATGAAACACAACACTTGGGGCACGCAGAATGTGGGCACAGGTTTGGATTATTATTTTGTTAGCTATTCCTTTAACAACACTCCAAGCGCCCACTGGAGAAGAGGAAATTTAAAAAAAAAAAAAAGTCCCTACAAACCATGACTACCGAAACAACAATAAAAATGTAAAAACTTTACAAAAAGAAAAGGAATAAAGTCATTAGGCTGAAAAATGGGCAATCAAAGAAGCTATTGCGCTCGGCAGATGGAAAAGCAGCAGGTGCCATAGTGCGGTGGGACCTTGCTTCCCATCATGCACACTCCACAATGATGCAGCCTGACAGGGAAGGGAATTAATGTGTCGGAGCAGGTACTTTGTGTCCATTAGCTGACTCTCAATACATCCACACAGACTGCTACCTCTGTCTGCTCTCTGATAAAATGACTAACAACCCATTGTTCGGAAAGTTGTGCGCGAAAGGAGGACGTTGTGTGACCTGCCTGTCACTGTCCCAGATTAACGGAGTAAAAGTGACCAAGTAAACATTTCTGAGCTTCAAACTGGGATTAGAGATTTCAGCCTATGAATAAATTATTTGAATGCAGATGTTTGGAATACATTAAGGTAAAACACATTGGACAGGCTCCACTGGGGGGAAATACTGATGAATAGAATTTCCAAGCCCATATTAACTCTGGCAAACAACAAAAGCAGCGTGCAAAGCCTGATAACACACCCACACCTATTCTTTATCTGGGAAAATCCCTTGCTGCACAAAGGACAATTTATGTACTGTAAACTCCATTACTCTGGCGGCCCACGATACATCACTATATTCTGGTTGGTTTGCATTCCTTGTTTCCATCACAAATGACAGAAAATACAACCAAAAAAATAAAAACCAAATCAACACAGATAGTCTTGAGAGGTTTCAATTTGTTCAAGTCACTCAGTCTCCTTCACTGGCCATCTGTCCTTTTTGTTGCTAAGTTCAAGGATGTCTAGAACGATAAGTACAAGAATTACTTCTGGCAGCAACACAATGACACACTTTGAAGTCTTTGCTTCTGACACAGCATTTCCAAAGAGGCAAATGCTGCTGGAAGTACCAGGCTTGCCCTGACTGAAACAAACTGCAAATTTATTTCCACAAATAAAAGAAATCTTTAAGATGGCACCACTAGTATTTTTCAGTGACTACAAGAATAAAAAACTGAGGTACACACTCTGGGGTGTTTAATATGAATCTGGAACAATCATATGCCAGGTTTCTGTTTGACACCAAGGTGGAAGATTTCCATGCATCAAAATATTTTCTTTTGTAATTCATAACAGTCTTCGAGTACACTGTGCTTTGAAAATGTTTGATTTCTCAATATGATAAGCAAACAAAACATTAATGATGTCAGAACCCTGCTGCTATTTCCAACTTAATACATTACATTTTTCTTTGTAATGATCACAATTAAAACAAACAAAAAAAGAAAACCAGATATATGGATAGAAAAAGCAAATCACTGGTCAATAACAGAAAAGGTGGAAAATTCCTGCAGATTAGACAACATATCTTGTGCTCTCGGTCTGTTGTTGTGCAAAGAATCAACAGCTGCAGTTAAAATGGAGTGTAAATTTTTATTTTAATTCCTTGGATTTTAAAATCTAATTTATAAACAGATATTTATCATTCTTCCCCCCCCCCCCCAATTTTATTGTCAGTGATACATCATTACCCCCTAGAGCTAAGAATTATTTTCCTTTAATTATTTCATCTTCTCAAAAACATCTTCTGTTTTCTTCCTGAAAATATCCTTCAGAATCCTCTTAGTTTATTACATTTGCAGAGTAAATAACAACTTATCATTTACAGATATCTCTAGAAGAGAACTAGCAGAGGATCCACAAGACTTAGGCCTTTCAAACAATCCACTAGACACAAGCAGTAGCCACTTTATGAAGTCCTTGATTAAAACTGTGACATGGCCTTTTTTAATTTAAAATTTGGTTTAGGATATCAAAATACCACCAGAAATGGCCCATTTGTTTTGCAATGATAACACAGGATATGACTGTAGGGAACTTTCAAATGAATAA
This sequence comes from Pseudopipra pipra, assembly GCF_036250125.1. Taxonomy (NCBI): domain Eukaryota; kingdom Metazoa; phylum Chordata; class Aves; order Passeriformes; family Pipridae; genus Pseudopipra; species Pseudopipra pipra. Next base: position 9,758,857 of record NC_087560.1, on the reverse strand, counting down.
AGCATATGCAGGACTAGCCAAAGGATTATTTTAGAAATTTGGGGTACAGCCAGGGCAACCTTCACACCTGGCTTATTTCAGTGGCATTTGAGATCCAGTAGAAGAATAAGAATTAACACTGAGATAGAACATGTTCAGAAGGGTCATGGCAGTTCCAGGAACTAGCACATGTAATTAGAGACTGTTTCTGCCTCCAGTAAATCTATGCATTTAAAAGGAAGGCATGAGAGGGAGATGAGACCAGAGAGAGAAATAAATACCACAGAACTGTGAAAAAACTCTTACCTAAAAGCTTTAGGCACAACATTAAATCTCAATATGCTTCTGCATCAGTTGTTAAAGCGAAAGATCCCTGGCTGTCCAGATCTTGGAACTACCCCCAAACAAACACACTGCATCAAATACAACCCACTCAGGTGCCTCTGATTAATTTGATAATGTAGTTCAAACTGCAAGGCACTGCTGTGCTAAGATTTACGACTTTAAACTGATGGGCCTGTGTTTTCCCAGAGTCCTAAGGGATGTACCTCAAAGCCTAAACATGATATACTTATTTCTATACATTCTACTTCTAGCAGCTGCCATTTAAATGGAAATGACTGGATAAATTTCCAATCATGGCCTATAAGAAATATTTCTAGTAGCATTTGGCATGATTGATTTGAGTTCTGTAGCGCTGCCTTCTCACAGGGATTATCCATTTTGCAGCCTGCTTTGCTCTGCAGGAAGATGGAATGATAGAGACCAAGGGGGAAGGATGCATACAAAACTCCTGCAAACCAGCAAGGCTAATGGCACTATTTATTCCTAAATCCGTATCAGAGTTCATTTTGTAGTCACACACAACAGCAGACCAAAGAGAAATTGTAAAGATCTTTTCCTTAACTTGTGGCTTAAGAGGTTTTTGTAATTGCTTTTTTTGGCCATTAAAAAGCCAGTTAAGATGTACTGTGCCTGCAGATGCTGCATGTTTACAAACACAGGGTCAGGTTACTCCCAGCAGTTCGGAATGCAGCACCATTTACACTGACACATTTGTAGGTAGCATGGCCTCTTCTCTATATGCTCATTTACAATCTGTTGGCATGTCCATTTAAAAAAAAAAATAAAAAAAAATCCCTCTGTGAAATGGATAAAATACTATTACTAAATGATATGCGTAATCATTCAGTACCATTACTACTGAAAGGTGATATTGCAGTGACATTGAGAAAATTGGATCTATTCTTCATACAATTATATAGCTACACTTTCACTCTAATGCCATTCTAATTGGAAAGGAGCACTGAAATGTGAAACTGGGTGCATTTCAATATCTAATTATCACTCAGTAACTCATTCTCAAAATAGTTTTCTGGAAAAGACAGTTGCCAAGAATGCTATTTTAATTCTGAAGTCTTTACTAGCATACTCACAGAAAAAATCTTTTACTCAATATTTGTCTGTATTTCAGCTATGCCACTGTGAAAAGATGGACAATAGATATATACAAGTTGGTCTGGCTCCAATGGAAAAGCACTTGCATTTACCACTCTGCCAGTTGAGTAATTGTGAGCAAGATCTGCTTCCTAGGGCAGGAACTCTTAAGGGTTAAGAGATAAAACCAAATTGAATTAAAAAAGCAACATAAAGCCAACATTTTTTACATAAAACACTTGCTAGATAGTATAAGAAAAGAAGTAATTTTACTTATTGTAGGTAAAATCAGCAGGATCTATGTTATATACCCATTACAGGCTTTAACAGGGTACTTTCCAATTGGTATTTCTCCCTCAGGACTTAACCTGATGATAATCAAATGCAATTTCATTTTGATAACAGAATACTTTGGGAGAATTTTGTAATGAAAATATACTAAAGAACCAAACAAACATGAAATATGACAGTTTTGGGGCTGAGTCTGGGTTTTGTTTTTGATGTGTAAAAGCTTCTATTACTTTCAACACCCACAGACATACAACAATTTTTGTATTCACAAAAACAAAAGGATGCCCTGCCTGCTGGTGTCAATTGGCAGCATTCACCAGCTAAAAGCCTCCTTGTAACAAATCCAACAAACCACAGTCAGAGATTGGCGAGTCCCAAGGTGCTGAAGCTCCAGTTCTCTCTGTTTCCAAGATTGGGCTAAAATTCCTAATTTTCCCTGCAGAGTCATTCTTCTTGCCTCTACATTCTCTCCTCAAAAGCACAATTCAATCTAAAAATGAAATTATTTTTGTTGCCTAAAGGCTGTGACAGGAGGTGTTAGGAAGAACAACTTTGAGACAGCTGATTAGCAACACCAGGCATTCCAAACACACTCTAACATGCTCCTTTCTGACTGATGCTAATCTGTAATTACACATTTAAAGACTTTAAAGACAGGGAGCACTGCAAGAAGTTTCTTCAAACATCATTGCTATGTATTTTCTTGCCCAGCACAGAAAGAATGGAGCAGGGGGGAAGGGACTAAAACCAAAAATAATTTCTACAGGTGGAATAAACATCATTCTAAAGAGTCACCCAATCCTGTGATAGTTTTGAAGTTCATCCTCATTTGGTGTCATCTGCCAACTTAATAAAGCTCCCAGTAGCCCCAAGCCCTATGCAGAGTGCCTGGAGAGCTCACTGATCCCTTTTCAACAAAGCCATCAGTAATTACTCTTCAACTACAGTTGCTCTAGAACTTTACATGTGGCTTCTGGAACCTCATTCATTCTCTCCAAGCTTCAATACACAGCTACAAATGGCTCCAAGATTTTCTAACTGGTGCTCTAAATGTCCTACAGAGAATGTCTTCCGACTTAAGTATTTTTAAAATATCCACTAGTTAGAAGCTCTACAGAGGAGGTTAGGAGCTATCACAGCTTCTTTCATATTAGTTTTGACCATATGTTTAAAACATGTTTTGCTGAAAAACAAGACAAAAAGTAGATTTCAGCCTCCTGGGCAGTGCCTGCTGCTCTCTCTCCTTCCCTGCTAAGCAGAGAAATAATTGATTCCTGGGTTATTGGCATGCAGAGTGTTTTCTTCTAGTATTTCATGCTTCTGGGTCATTGGTTCTTCTTAACCTTTCTCATATTTTTCTCACTTAGTTTTTCTACTCTTTGACAGTCATTCTTAGCAATTTGACCTACTTTCCACTTTCTGTACAATTCCTACTTGTGGCTTAAGTCCTTGAAGAGTTCATGATTTAGCTGACCTTCACATAAGGACAGCCAGTGTCTGTGGCCTTACTGGAAAGTCTTTTGGGAACTGCCAGTTCCTGAAAGTCTTTGCTCTTGCACTGACACAGTATCCATGTCAGTAACCCAAGGCTATTAAGTATTCTTTTATTAAGCCCAGTATTTTTAATTTGATTTTATCTCTCTCCATCTTCTTCTGTATCAGAAATGTCAGTATTTCAGAGACTTCGTCATGAACCCCCACTTTCACTTTCGCATTTTCACCTGTTCACCCTTAATCACCTCAATACAGTCCATGAGCCTCTCTTCAACTCGTTCTTCACTTCTGAAAGCCTGAAAACTGACTGCAAAATGTTTTAAGCTGATATTGGGCTGTCTGGATGCCTTTCCAGCAGATAGGTGCACAACAGCATCGCCAGCACCTTTGGCTACTATTCTTGTGATCATTAGAACTGTAAGATACTAAGACACTAATGGAAGTCTCTGCATCCATTTCTTGCTTATGTTCTGCTCATCAGAGCAGTGTGTTCTAAATATCCATAAATCATTAACCAACATGTTCATTTCTCCTCAATAGTTCATCTTGCCTATTTTTTAATAACTCCTCTTTGACAGGTGGAACTTCATCTTTCTACCTGAACAATTAATGCCTATTTATATTACTATTATGATACATGTAAAAACTTGCAATTCCTCCCTTTTACTTTCACAATCCTTGCATTAAAGTACTCAAAGCACAAATGTCTGTGACATATGACATAAGAGCTGTCAGAAGCAGCAGGGATTTGAAGGATATCTTAAAAATAAGTACCAAGGACTCAATTTTCCCCTCTATCCCAGCATATAATGAAATGATAATGGTGCTTTGCTGTGGCTGGCCAGAAGGAAAATGTTACTGACAGATGGATGCCAAAAGAAAAGAGCTAAAAACAACAGTCCTAAACCGATGAAAACAATTTAAGAATCACAGTCTGTTGCCTAAGTTCAAACTGCTGAGCGATTCTAATGAAGACTGTTCAACCATACTTTTGGATTATCTATAATCAGTTCTTGAAAAAGAAAAACTCCAAATCCCACTGCAACTTAATATTTTTACTATTCTTTTTATACAATAGCAGTTAAGTAATTTATGACATTGAAAATCTTTAGCATTTTAAAGGTGATGGCAGCAGAATGGAGGAAAAGCACAAATTAAATAATCATTTTTCATAAGAGATCTTATTTTTTATGGAGAGGATCAGAATTGTGGATCTCTGCAGGAAAGAATACAAAATGAAACAGAAGAGTACTTCATCAATTTTGGATAACAAGAATGCATTGCTAAATAAATATAGCACCATATTTCTCATTTCTTTGCAAAGTTTGAAAATAAGGTCTTAAAGTTAATATAATCTTAAACTACATGGATTAACCTTTTACAGATGTAGCAACCACCAGGCAAAAGATAGAGGGAGTGAAATTCATATTCCAGCAAAAGGCCAGAAGTAAATCCCTGCCCTTCAATGCACCCTGGAAAGCTTGTTCTGACCATTCACATTGGGCTGAACTTCATTTTAGGAGAGTTTTATGGAGTAAGATAATGGAGTTATCACTTACCAGTGGGGGGAAGGTTTGTTTCACTCAGCATTGGACACCTCCTCTGCAGCAGCTGCAGTTAAGTTAATCAGAACAGGATCTCTCTACAGCTCAACTTGAAAATACCTGCGCTTCTTAAAGAATCAATTCATCTAATATATTGTGTGATTCCACTCCTGAATGAGGCAAACCATACCCCTAAAGGCCCTATTGACCATAAAGGGAATCTGGACAGCTACTTTTGGCCACATGAATCCCACCCTCGACAGCACTACAGTCCAGAGTTATCTCATAACCTATATGAAAATAAGGACATTAAAAAGTTCTGGAAGAACAAAGGTAGATTAAAAGCAAAGACAAAAATACAGAGGTATGAAAGATGTCATTATCCTCCATCACAGAGGAGATTTTCAAATAAGTAATGAGAAATATATCACATTCTTTGAGTTCCAGATCACAGAGATAGTTCCAGTATCCCTTTTTCAATAATGCTTTTCCAACATTTCATTTGTTTATGTCATACTTTTCTGGCAGAAGGAATACCACAGCAGAGGGCTTTAATCACACAGTACTTATTTAATTTTGCAATGTGTTTCAAAGCCCTGCTAGACATGAAAACCTTAATAATATAAACTCTCTTCTATTAAAAAAATGTTTATTTTTAAAGTAACGCAACAACAACCTAGAAGCCATAGTTTTCTTAAAGGTTTGTCAAGAATATTCAGCAATTTAGTCATTGATTTTCAGTCAAAGTATATATATCTTTTCTGCGTTTACAATAAATATTCAATAAATAAATGGAGAAGAAGACAAACTATTTTCCCAGTCCACTCTCTGCATAAATACACCAACATAACCTGAAGTCTATTTTTATCTGTGTCATGAGTAGTATTAACATTGCCACTGCATATAATCTTTAGTCTGCCTACATTTCAACAAAGAAATTGAAGTGAGAACTTTTGGACAGGATTTGCTGAAGAGGTATTGTATCACTTGATACAATATTTGTTACTGCTAACAGAGCAGAGAAAATCTCAGGAACATGTGATAACTCACCCACTTTCAAGCTTTTGTCCTCATCTATTTTTTATTCTTGACTCACACTATAGCTAAAAATATTTTCTCTCAATTTTAACTGGCTACTGAGAATTCAGCCAGTAACATCTACGATAAAATGCTGTATTAAAATATAAGAGTGCAGGTGAAGTTTAAATTATTTTTGTTTCATCAGAGCCATACCATGAATAGTAAAACCAACTGACTTGCAGTGGTTGCCTCTGAATTTTGTCTCAGCAAAATTACCTTGTTGCTAGAGGTGATCAATGCAGTCTCACAAACCTGTGTAAATATCCATTGACTACACAGCAACCAACAAGAGGGGAGAAAAGTGTTGCTATCCTACTTATCTACCATAGACTCATTAGCCTGCAGATTATGGAGATGTCCTGCCTTTATCAAGTTAGATGATGTTAACATGAGCCTCTGTAAAAGAGATTTTTCTGTGAAGTTTCAAAAAACACAAAAACTAAGAGGCTTTGAGTTGATAACAACATATTGATATCTTTATCCATCTTCTTTGTTTCACATATCCTCTGGGCATCTCTGGAAATATCAGCCCTCCCTACCCTCAGGATTCATACCATCACACTGTGAAATCCAGAGTTCCCCCATCACCTTAATAGGTCTAGACTCAACTATTAAGTGTTTTAGCCCAAAGGATGACAGGGGATTTGACAACCTCATATGTTACATGAACAAATCTGCTGAGACAGATTAACTACACTGCTCCATTTCCATTTCCCACTGCCTCTTGTGACTGCAACAAAGTACCTTTTTCACCAAAATGGAAAGCATCCCTCTGAATTCTATATAGATATTAACTACCTGAGCTGAAGCATCAAGGAGATGAAAGCATGTTTAAAAAAAACAGCCAGGAAAGTCTAGTTTGCTTCCTAGTCTAATTAATTGAATTGCATTACCTGCTATAGCACTCTATTAATACTAGGACCATTAAGCAGAACTACAGCCTCAAAAGGATTTCCATTTATTTTATACATCTAGACTGACTCCACCCTGATGTTTTACCAGCACAAACCAATCCATTCAAAATTTGTGCATATCCCAGCCTGTCCACTAATCACAGCCAAATAAATCACGATAAGAACAACACCACAGGAGAAAATAATATCCATGTTTTATTCTCAATATCAGGTACCTCCACACAGATGTTGATAGCAAGTTTCTGAACTCTTGATATTCATATGTAATAATGACTTTTCATTAACCAGGTAGAGAATGCCACAAGAATTCCTGTTCAGAAGTAAAACACGAGTAGAGTAAGATCATACAGTCAGAATATAACTCTGAAAATTCTGAACCTGCACAATCAGAGAAAGTAAGCTGGCTCTACAGAGAGAAGCCTCATAAGAACAAAACCTCATATACCATTACTTAAATTTTAAGATTATGAGGTAATCTTGTAGACAATATTTCTAAGCCTGAAGAGCTAAAAGCTGTGAGGTTATTAACAGAGCCATGCCTTTGCAGAAACTTGCTCTCATCTGCCTCAGATGCTTAATGACTGGTTGGAAGGGAAAGGGAATCAGCTGCTCACCATTAATCATTACAAGAAGTAGCCCTGCAAGCTCATAAACAGCAGGAAAGCCATTTTTACTGATGTGGTTAAGATAGTGGCACAGGACAGTGACTTTTGCCCCATTTTCATCTCCTCCACTGTTCTGAGGGCGATGACTGAATATCAACACTCCCTGAGTTTAGCTACACTATACCAGCCCTTCCCTTGGCAATATTCTGCCTTCCTTCCTTTGAACTTTGCTCATGAAGAAACTGCAAGGCAGACAGGCACTATACATGAAAGCCTTAAATTGTAAGACCACAGAAAAATGCACGTTATGCTAACATTATGGCAAATTTAGTATTTCAAGCAGATGCCTATATTGTTAGAAAAGATTATATTTTAATCTTCTTTTTTTAACTTAATGTGTGTCTTCTTTTGTGTTTCCATGATTCTCAACAGTGTTATTAACATCTCATTTCTTCCTGTGTTACAGACCTCTTACATCTCTCTTCTACATAGACAGTGACCTCTGTATGCCCTGAAGCTCACAGGGCAATCTATTTATAACTGAAGTGGAATGAATATTTCACAGAAATGTTTCATTTAAGAAACTTTGTCACTTTTTCTTTTTATACACTATCAATGGAAGATTCCAATCTTTTACTTAAAAAAATGATTGAGTATATTTACCATCTGAGCAGTTTGGCTTGGTCAAGCCCTTCAGGGTACTTTCTGCTCTTTGCCTCAGTAAGTGTGTTAGCAAAGCATTATTTTCAAACTATGATCACCAGAACAGAATACTGCTGGAGGGGCCTGGAAAAAGCAGACATTTCGGAGGACACTGAACACAAAAAGACTCTCTTGTTAGAAAAAACTTAATGCAAGAGGGGTTTAAATACAACTTAAGAAAATTCTTCTGGAAGGTTAAATGCATATTCCCTTCCCTTATCATGGCACTATTAAGACTACTATTCCTGTGTTGTTTATTTACTAAAATAGCTGTATTTCAAAAAAGTTGTTGGGTTACTCTAACCCAATGCAATGAATGCATTAGAGACCTACTCACAGACTTCATTCTGTATGAAAAGAGCAAATTAAATACTTCCATATGTTTACTGGAGCCATATATTCTAAATTTCATAGGAAAAACATCTGCTAAAATTGAGCCAGTACCAAGCAGTACTGTATTACCTCTTATAAACATATAATTTGTCATTTTTTATCTTCCTTGTTCAAGTACAAAGTGACCTCAAAGACCTATTTTTTAGTTTCAAGGTATTTTTCATAGTTTTTTCTGTGAAACAATAAATAGTAAATTATTGTGAGCTGTTGAATTTGAAATGGTCTTCCCAGTACATTAAACTGACTCCTTACATGTAACTTGGCAATTGTCACCTGTTATCAGCCTTAGGTCAGTCATTAAAAAAACTACAATTCTCTAAGATAACGATGAGGTATTGGATAAACCTCCCCATATTTTAGGGAATACAACTGCAGAACCACCTTTCCCAGAACTTCAGAATTCCCTCTCCTGCAGAAAGAGGACTGAAAAGAAATATAGATCTGTAAGCTACTGAAACAGAAAACTGAACATATAAGATAATGTTGAACCTGATAATTCAGCATTAAGTTTTTTGACCTGATAGTGTCCTAATGAAAAACAAATACAAATGAGCATTTGGTCTGAGGCATCAGTTGTGTTCTTAGGCTTCTAAATCCCTCTGCACAGAAAAAGGATCTATGCCTTTGCACAGCTTCTAGGAGGATCTGTTTCTTGATCTTCCCAAGCACAGAGGTCAGTAGTGCCCAGGGTGCTCCTTTTTACCCTTTCTAAAAAGAGGTTCAATGTTTCCCTTTTTCCAATCACCACAGACTTCACCTGACCACCATGACTTTTCAAATATCATGAAGAATGGCTTGGCAACTACGTGCAGCCAGTTCCCTTGGGACTCTGGGATGCAATTCTTTGGGTCCCACAGACTTATATATGTTCAGGTTCCTCAGGTGGTTGTGAACCTGATCTTCACTTGCAGCAGAAGGGACATTGCTCCCCCTGTCCCTGCCCTGCAGTCCATCCACTTGAGAAGTGTAGGAAGAGAGATTGTCAGTGAAGACTGAGGCAAAAAAAACCTGTCGGGTACCTCAGCCTTCTCCTCATTTGTTGTTACCAGTTTGCCAGTCTTGCTCACTGGAACAGCAGGGTGGGGGCATTTGCTTTCTTTGGCCTTCCTTTCCTGTCCAACACACTTGTAGAAACCCTTCTTGTCACACTTTATTTCCCCTGTCACGTTATCTCCACCCCTGTACTACCAGGCCACGTCCCTATGCTCTTCCCAGGACACGTCCTTGCTTCCACTGCCTGTGCACTTCCTTCTTGCTCTTCAAGTTTGACCAGCAGGTCTCAACTCATCCATGCAGGTTGCTTGCCTTCACTGCCTGATTTCTTACGCCTGGGGATCAAGAGCTCTATGGAAAGTGTCAAAGATCTGCCAGCTCTGTTCTGCTCACTCATCCCTGAGGGCAGCTTCCATGGGGGTCTAGTACATTAAAGGCTATATATGGTGCTGCATAAAGGTTGACCATACTTTTATATAAGCAAGAAGACAAGCAAATTTGGGATAGTTTGTATCATTCTATTTTATATCTCCAGTCTACTTTCTCTTTTTTTTTTTTTTTGCTTACAAATGCAATGCACTTGTTGGCATCACGTAGCTGATGATTTTATTAACTTCACTGGACAGCACCTGTGCACAATTAATGACAGAATCTAAATAATGTTTTATTTCAAGAATCATGTAAAGTCATACCCCTGTTTGCTGGCTTCAAACTGCATAATTTAAAATGCATCAGCATTTCTGTCCCAGCTCATACTCCAGCCATTACAAAGTTATGGTTATGCTCTTCTAATTATATTGCTTATGTCAGGGAACAATAAATTCATTTATTTTGAATAATTTACTGTTTAAACTGTACCAAACTCTTCATATCAATACTGAGTGCCACAATTTGTATACATTAAGTACTAACACTTTGGGTAGTGACAAATTTTCTCTTTTTTCAATTTCTTTAACTCTGAAGCTAATAGATCTGCTTATAAAATCATGACCCTTCAATGAGACAGGATGACTGCAGAGTTGGTATGTGACACTATTCTGGTTGGTTTCAGTTGTGTTTCAGTCTATATAAGAGGGAAATAACATTTTCCACAAGGAATATGCCATGAAAACCCTTAGAGCTCGTTTTTAATGAAGAATCGCCTCCTTTGAAGCCAGCCACTTTCCCAACCAATTACTTATTTTAAAAATAATGGTAATAAAAAGATTAATTCTTATGATTTATCGGTCCAATTTTCAGCTAGCAACCTTCACTTACACATGGGCAAATCTATTCTTGTAAATACAAGTGAACATAATTTTGAAGTACCAATTCTTGCCTGACAGATTTGTGACTGTGCACATTTCATGCTCTTTTCATTAAGAAAGTCTATTGCATTAATGGACACAGTGTGCAAGCAGGGACACTACTTTAAGTTATGCTGCCACAAAAACAAGCTGGACAGAATTTTAAAGGAATTCCAGAGTAAATGAGTTATTAGAGTCTGGTTTAAAACAAAATACTGTAAGGCCTCTATTCTGTTGTATCTGTGCAGTACAGTGGCTCTGGGGAAAGAAAGGTTCCTGGCTGCCTTTGTGTTGTCCCTGGACTTTGGCTTTACTCAAGAGCAGACTTGTCAGATGGTAACTGATTTTAACCACATGCACTTAAGGCAGTCTGGAATTGCTGGTAGAGATGCACCTCCTTGACTTTGTGAAGTTATCCCATTTTCCATCACTGGCTGAGGAGGGCAGAGAGCTGCCTGCCTCTCTCTGTGCCCTTACTCACACAGTTTTTACAGGATCCTGTTGTATATCAGAACTCTTGGGGAAAGGAGGCAAGAAAACGCTATTGAAGTATTTCAATAGCTGCAAATTCTCCCACAAACCAAACTATATATGGATTAACAGCTTTTGTAAATTCAAGAAATACTTGCAGGAAAATCAAAATTCCAGGTCCAAACCTCTGTGAGGACTCTCCCTTCCCTGCATCTCAATCCTCCAGCTTGACCTACTTGCATTTCAATCTGTCAGACTGAAGCTACTTGTAATGTTGTGGCCTGACTTAGCTGTCCTAAAATTCATTTTGATCATGTTACCTCTTGGATTAAGAAGTTTCATCGACCTTTCTCTTCTTCTTTTTTTTCTTTTTTGAGATCAGGGATATAATTTAAAAGTTTTACTATTATGTTCAAGGTACTTCAGGCCTCTCACCCATGTTATTTATAGGAACAGATCAATGCCTATGTTCCACCTTGGAGCTTGTGCTCAGTCTTAGATTACTGTCTGCCTTGACTCCTTATCATTCTCTGGTAAAATTCAAGCATTTTTCATTTTGCCTTTTGTACATCCTGATTCTCGCCAGGAACCTAAACCAGCAACCACTGTACATCAAAAATCTTTCCATTAGACAGGTACTTAATTGGTTTGCTGAACTGGGACATAAGTTTCTGTTCAAGCTCATGACACACCTCAATGAGCAGGTACTGCAGGCCAGCAGAAGTGCCTCTGTGCATTCAACATTGCACTATGGGTTTCAGATTTACTTTGAACTAAATTAGGCTAGTCCCATGGATTTAATGCTCATCAGCATTTGGAGTGAATTAGGTACATTTCTAGGACTTTTTTTCGGTCCAATTTCATTGGAGTGAAATCAGAGTTTACTCGAAGGCCATCCTCCAATGCAAACCTAAGCACTCTAAATGAGGGCCCTCAGGAGATTCCTCTTCTGAGCCAAACTGAAACACTAATACAGATACACTTTTGGGCTCCCCAGTGTAGGAAAGGACCATTACTATTTCCTTTTCCTACGTTTTTCCAAATTTATTCCATGCAGGTGAAGATTTCAGAAGTGATTATTATACTGTTAATGTCATACAGTGATGAGGCTCATAAGCTCCCAGGCTGTTTTTAACATAAGGCAATGCCAGAGACACTGTCTCCAGTTACAGATTGGTAAAACACTTAGCACAAAATGAAATTACAAGGCCTTCTCTAGGATCTTCCCTCAATGGCTACTATTTATATCTAATAGACACTGCAGAATTGGCTATTTGGTACACCATTAGAGAGAGGAACTTCAGCTCATGTAACACGTTGTAGTTTATGGGAAATGAAGTCATGCAGCTCTGGCAGTTAATAGTAGCAATGTCAGTCTTTGCAGAACTACCCAGTAATCAGTGGCCCACTATACATTTTAAGCAGCTTGACAATGATTTCCACTTATCCCCAAATACTTAATTACTGTTGGATATGGTCACAGTGTTGTCAAAACCAAGTAACTCCAATTCCCCATCACTTGCACATGCCTGGGACTCAATTGTAACCTCACAGATGTGTAAATGAGAAGAAAATATAAATATTATATTAATGTTGCATCTTCATCAATATCAACCAATTAACTACCTGAAGGAGAAACATAAGCACCTGCATTTGGAAAGGGGGAGAGAAGAGCATATTTATTCTATTACCAGAGAAAATGATGAGTGAAATAAAGCAAGAACAGAAGAAAAGACATTTAAGTTCACACTCTCCTTTTTCTTCCTTAATGAATAGAAATACATGCCATCAAGGAGTCAGTTTTTCCAGTGGGTATGTTTTGGTTTGTCATAAAAATAGCAAATATGATGTCTGGAGGGATTATCTGACAGTAGCACAACCACTTTTTGCTACCTCCTAGGTTCCTGACTGCTAAAGTAATACAGGTTTTGTTAATAAAGTGCATATTGCTGTATATTCAGTACAGGTACATCACGACTCAGAGAGCAAAACCTTGGTGTTTAGTTATATAACATATACAGATGGTTTGTGTAACCCTTTACACAACCTCTTCAGGTTTCTAATGTGATATAATTTGGTATTTCAAGCTGTTGGCCTGAAATAGTTGCCCACTGAAATGGTGGGCAGCTCCCTAATCCCCTCCCTTACAGGGCAGTTTCTCTGCTTTCTTTGTGCCTGTCTGAATCAGTCAGGATAAAGCTAAGTCCACTAAAGAAGGAGATGACATTTATAGATTAGCCAGAGGAAACTGTGATTGTGGTCCTTCCTCCATTCTCTGAGAGATTTTGCTCATCCTGTATCCAGCACACTGAGCTGCTGCTTGCACAGTTTCACCAGTGGATCAGCACACGCCTTTCCAAACATTCTTCTCTGTCATTCCCCCCCTTGCTTCAGAGTTAAGCTTCATTCATTAGTGTGATAGTGATAGTAAATGCCACAATTTTGGGGGTTCTAGGTTCAGACATTTCTGAGAGTCCTGACTCTCTGAAACAGTTATAATTGTATATACCCTTAGCTATCACAGCTTTATAAATGCCTCATAGTGGAAAGCCAAAAACTAAAACAAATCAAGTACTAGTCATTTTTTAAAGATCTTCCTGTAATTTCTTAAGCCAAATCACAAAATCATTACTCAGGTAAAACTTATTGGAATGGACATAAAGATTGACCGTATAAAAATCAATAAGAGAAGAATTCACAAATCATGTGTCCAGCAAGGAGCAAGTTCTTTAAAGTGTGTGATTTTAATTGGACTCTCAAATGATGTAAGTAATGATCTTGGAGGAAGATATAAAGCTATTGGGAATAACATGATAGCAGAAACTCACTACAGTTTAAGATGCCAGCACACCCACACCATAGTACAAGCATGAGGGAGAGGATGAATTGCTTTAAGACTAAGACTGATGAGAAGGAAGTGACATTTTGGTATGATTCATCACTTATTGAATCCTATTGAGTGGCAGGCTGCTCATTCTAAAAGTCCTCAGCTCTGAGAAGAAAAAAATATTTGAAGAGAAACATTCCACTCCCCAGTTCTTAGATGAGCTCAATACAGCAAAGTCATCTGAGATAACTGGAAAATGGCCATATGTTATGTTACCTGCTGGCACTTATTATGGTGAGTGCATATATAAGCACACCCTTTGCATAAATACACTATTCACATAACTGGGTGATGTGTTTATATAGATATGTACACATACAGATCAATAAGCAAATAAAGGATTTCCAGAATGTGTAGCCCAATCTGCATTGCAGAAATCATTAAGGATTGTTCCAACTTTTTGTACTGTGAGATTTATGGTGCTCTAAATCCCATTTATATTTTTATCTGAATCAGCCTGCTCATCCCTTGCTGCTTTGCCTCCCCAAATCAAATTCAGTCAGTTCTCCCTAGCTCTGTCTGAATGTTTCCTTTGATTGAGTGATGTTATTTCTAGAAAAAACACTCAAATCAATTTAATGCAAATTCCTTTTCACGTCCTGGTTGACCCATCAGGACATCGACAATAATAGATTGAAGTAGTTACTTCCTGAGGCAGATGACTCATTGAGTGCTTAGTAATCGATTTTCATCATTGTGACTGCATAATCTGTCTTTGGGGTTCTGTTACATATCGTGACTGGAATGCCACAGAACCCTGGACTGCCTGATACAGAAAATGAATGGTGAGCCATCAGCCATTCAGCCATTTTTAACTGCACAAACCACCACAACAGTCACATCTGATACAGAAAGGCTCCACCTGTTCTCATGCACACCAGGGAAAGGCAGGAGTAAATCCAGGCAAACCAATGGTGCTATATGAATTGAAATCCATAAGATCAGAATTGGATCCTTTGGGGATATGCCAGTCTAACATTGTTGTGAAATCAGAAGCCACTCACTGCATTCAACCTTTCCTCATCTCTGTAAAAACCTGATTCACCGAGAGCTGTCCAATAAAACAAAGTGAATGAGTTTTGATCTACTATAGAAAAGATGTAAATTCATTTATGGAAACTTAGATGGGAGAACTGTGGATTTAGATTACCTAATTAAACACGTCATGGCTGTAGACCTGCTGACTCTGTACGCAAACCTGCAATGATTCATAGCATCCAAGCTGCATCTCACACAGGACATGTCACATGATGACACTGCATTATAGTGACTGCATAACTTACACTCATCCTGAAAGATCACCAGGAACGTGTGTGTCCAGCACAATGGCAGGAAGAAGCTCCAAACTCTAATGCCATAAGGAATCCTGCCAAAACATGTTCCTGCAACTAGGATGCTGGACTAAGTGGAAGTCAAAGTTTTTTGACTATTGCATCCTACTGCACCCTCAGTGCAACAGGATCAATGATGATTCTGAGTCTCCTCATGCTGTAGTGTTACCACTGGGTTAAGATTCCTTCATAATTGGACTGTGTAGGCAAACAAAAAGAACAGGACAAAGTACACCTTGCAGATTTATGTGCCATTTTAAGGTAAGAACTTTAGTTCTTAAGATTCATATCAGTTTGACAACTTGTTCTGTTTTGGTACACACTCTTCGTTATCTCTGGTGTGTCTTTGAAAAGCAACACTTGAAAGATTTGATATTTTTTGACATTGTAGCTTTCTAACAGGGGAACATTGCTCTTTCTAACAAATTCTCTGTTCATGAGGAGTACCCTGCCCTGCAAAGCAATTTAAGAGGCAAACTCCACAAAGTTTGGAGGCATGGCATGCAGTGGAGCAGTCACCATCATCCTCCAAGAAATGTAACAAACCCAACCACAGAAACAAGAAGAGTTCTGAGTTTAAGCTAGTCCATAAAAGTCACTATTAAATAAGTCTACACCGGCAGGAAAAAAATATGATTTCCTGCAGCAGTTTCCAAATGATCTTCAAGGCACAGACATGCAAAAACTACCTTCTCATCAAAGAAGAGCCAGTTTCTTTAACATTTGGGAAAGGATTCTTTTTAACAGCTAAACTGGTTAAATTTTTTGCAGATATGTACATCTGAATAATAATAAAAAATACCTACTTTGGAGAAACTTGAAGTATTTCTTGTATATTAGCGACCCCCCAAAAAGACAGATGTTTTAAACTAAAGCAATACAAGAATCTCCCTGTGCAAAACAGTATAATACTACTGTCATGCATAATAACAAAATATCCTTTAACTGCAGCACTCACAAAGTTCTGTGATTCAGAAGCACCCTAAGTGATGTAGACAGAAATAGCTGGATGTGACACACTTCATGTCCAGCAAAATAAGCTTTGGGGGCTCCACCTCAAGTAACTCCTGCTATTAGGTTTTGTTGATGATGCTTAAAGAGCAAACCCACCTGCTGCTCCTTAGCAAACTCAAGGCTCCCAGGGAACACAGTGGGGCTTTAGTTTTACTGACTAATGAACAACCACTTCATGAGGCAGCACACAAAATAAATAGTGCTATTTAACCACTGCAGTATGGTCAAGAGTACACTGGCATTATTCTACCTTACCAGTTCTCCAGTGTAGCCTAAATCTTGTACCCTGAAAGCAACTGCAGCCTCTGCCTGTTAGAGGTTTCTTGTCTGGTTTGGTTCCAGTTTAGATCCCACAGCAGTTTCAGTAACAGAAGTACCAGGGTACTGAGTCCTGAAAGCTCCTGCTCCCCCAAGCTCCATGGCTTGTGTAGGGTTTGATATCAAGTTACCAGGAATACCAGCGGCTGTTTGGTAATCAAGTGCATATTCACAATGCCTCAGGGTTAATTACATGGCTTGGGCCTGGCTCCCGTACTCATTCACAATGATTCTGTAATGACCTTAGCAACAATAACTCTTTCCAATCAGCTAGAGAAACAGAGAGAGGAATTTTGGTAGAAGAGTATTGTAAATGAACAGTCACAAACAGTTGCTCCCTGTAAAGATGCTCCAGGGCCCTGCACCTCTGCTAACCAGTGCTGCTTGTTCAGTGTCCATGTATATCTCTCCCTAATATACAAACACTTACAGTAGGCATGACCCAGTCTGTGGTAATTTCAGTGTCCAAGTGAATGTGCAGTAGCAGCATGATCTCAGGAGCGAGCTCTGATATTTCACATCACACAACTGAATGCCTGATAATTATCAACGCAGTGACTAAGACCAAAAGACAACCTTTCCTGAGGGAAAAGCACATACAGAGATTCTGGAAGGCAGAGACACATGTACACTTAAAAATAGCACCTGTCTTAGCCATAAGTTCAGTTCCTTTTGATCATGGTTATTATCTCCATGGCTGCTCTTTTGCCTTGATGATTTTCTGTACTGTACCACTAAAACATATTCTCAGACAGGTGGGTTTTTAAGACAGTTGCTACAATAAAAGAAAGTATAAACAAAAAACACAAATACATGCTGGGCAGAGAATGGATTAAGAACAGCCCTGAGGAGAAAGACTTCAGACTCAACAGGACCTGCAGCCCAGAAAGCCAATCCTATCCTGGGCTGCACCCAAAGCAGCGTGGGCAGCAGGTGGAGGGAAGGGATTCTCCCACTCTGCTCTGGTGAGACCCCACCTGCAGTGCTGCATCCAGCTCTGGAGCCCCACAGCACAAGAAGGGTTAGACCTGTTGGAGCAAGTCCAGGGGAGGTCACGAAGATGCTCACAGGGCTGGAGCACCTCTCCTATGGACACAGGCTGAGGGAGTTATGGTTGTTCAGCCTGGAAAAGAAAAGGCTCCAGGGAGACCTTAGACCACCTTCCAGTTCCTAAAGGGACTAAAAAAGAGCAGGAGAAGGACTTTCAAACCTGTTCGAAAGTTAAAGTCATTGAAATAACTCTGGGTATACATCATAATTCACCTATGCCCACGAAAAATCTTGTTTCAAATGCTTCATTCAATAATTGTTGGAAATTTCCATTCTTCTAACTAGTCTGTAAAAATAACATTTCAAAAGATAAATAGCAAATAAGAAACAGTCAAAGTTTACTGATCACAATTCCTAGGCTGAGAATTATCTCTCCAGACAAGCAAGGAAATATTAAAAAATAACAAATGCACTATCAGAAAATAAAGAAAATTTATTGAAATAGTTGCAAAGCAGAAAGTACTATAGTCATAATAATTTAAAACAAATATGTTTTCTCTCTCTACTTTCTAAGTATAATAACTTATTGCAATTGATGTGAATAATCTCAGCTCTGCATTCATATAATCCTTCTCTACAATGACACATCAGTTAAAGAGCAGCATTAAGCACAAAGTCCCCTGAATGTAACCATAGTTGCGCTGGAATGGAATATAATTAACCTTTACATAGTTCAGATGTGCAAAGGTTATGACACCTGCCCCCTACAAACTACTCATGGCTGGTCTTGGGAAACTGGGTTTCCTGTAGGTACCTGGGTGGTTGTTCTGAATCTGCATAAATACACACATACATCATGTTCAGTAGAATTTCTAGTACTTACAGCAATGGTTCATGAGACTGCACATTATCTGATGCGAGCAAGCTTTACAGATCTGTTTTAAATGTATTCCCTGCCCTGGTTCCCATCTCCTTTGTCCCTCGGTACTTTGAGGAGGACACTCCTGTGCTCCAGTTCAGAAGACAGTGTGATCAATGAACGCTCGTGCACCAAGAGCTCATGGCAAAGTCAGAACCCTGGCTATGCAAAAGCAGGGATTACATCCCCCAGGAGAGCCCTCCCCAGGCTCTGCAGGCAGGTGCACTCCCCAGCTTGAGTGCAGGACCTTGCTGCAATGTGAGTGACTGAGGCCCAGCTGGGGCTCTGTGATGGGGAGGGTGCTGGTTGTTTGCATCCTGGTTACTGCAAGATCACTTGGGACATTTATAATACAAGCATGCTGTGCTTCGATGTATTTTTAGCAAGGCTTTTGAGATGAGGATAGATCTTAGTCAACCTTCAGTACACACAGATTGAGAATGTTCTTTTGAAACATCCCATCCAAAAGACTTTGCCTTTTTCCCCCAAACATTCCAAAAGAGCAAATAAGGTTCACAGAAGACATCATCTGTCTAGAGGGCTTGGGGTACTGATGACAGGAAGAACCTGATCCATTAGGGAAAAGTCTTGACTGAATAGTTTTTGATTTAGGCATGATCAGGGAAAAAAATATTATTCACAAGCTAACTATGAAAATTAAGTCTGTAACGACTACTAAATGCCATCATATTCAGTATCCTTGCAGATGGAAAAGCCAGAAGAAGAAAGAAAAAAAAAATCTGTATCAGTGACACATCAGTTCTTTAAGAGTTATATAATGGAGAGAAGGCTCATTAATGAGAATATCTGAAAGTAAAATTCTTGTATACAGCAGAGACATTGTTTAAAGGTATCAGAGTCTCAGAGATTTTAATATCTGAGTAAGGGGCATTATTAGCAGTAAAACAACATTCATCCAAATAAGTAAAAATCATATGTAAATGCATACAAAGAAAAGCCTAAATTCTTGGAAGTTAAAGCAGGTGAGATATTTTGGGGAATAATTTATTGCAGACTCAATAGTTAGCAATAAAAGCTTTTTTTTAATACAATGGAAGGAAGAAGGCTGCCAGAGAGTTGCTGTGATCAACAGATTATCAAGGCAGAAAAAGGGGCATCCTGCCATTCCCAAAGAAAGCCTACTTTTTGCACCTGTGTTCATTGATGACAATATAGGAATATTCCCAGACCAGTATAAGGTGAGTCTGAGGCAATGTTTCAGTAACAAAGGTTTTATAGGAGGGGAAAAAAAGCCCCAAACAACCAAAACCAAACAAAAACCCAAACAAAACACAACAGACAAACAAACAAAACCAAAACAAACAAAAAAACCCAATCCAAACCTGAATGGTAACAGGTTTCCAGGATCAGAGGATACTCATCTAAAAGCCAGAAAACAACTAAGAGAACCCCACTCTCTGCAGCATATGGTTACTGCTCACAACCAAAACCTGTGTTCCTGTTCCTGCAAAGGGTGGGTTCCACACTCTGCGACACAAAAGCACATTGCTTGGCTATTTCTTATCAAAGCAATCAGAGTAATGGGCACAAGTTACTCCTGGGGACATTATGGTTGGACATGAACATGAGAGGAATGTTTTTCACACTTAGGACAATCAGCCACTGGAATAATTTCCCCAGGGAAGAGGTAGATTGCCCAACACTGGATACTTTTAAGATCCAGCTGAACAGGGTGCTGGGTCATCTTGTCCAGACCGGTGTTTTTGCCAGAAAAGGGTGAACCAGATGATCCTTGAATTCCCCTTCCAACCTGGCATTCCCTGATGGTATGATAGTAGTATTCCCCTTGGCTGCACTGCACATCTGCCCTGAGAGTGGGACCTTCACACACCGCTGCAGAATGAATGCAGTGGGGCAGAACACCCTTCTACTGCCCTGGCAAAGGCTGTGTTGGAGAGGTGCAGCACATACTGATCACTTTTTCATTTTTAGATTGGTGATGGTAAATTGCTATAATCAGAACAGCTGGTAACAGCAATTTTTATTTATCATTAGCAGTCTAAGCAAAAGTCAAATACCAAATGGACATAGGAACTAAAGAACAATGCCAGTCATTGTAAGAAAAGAGCTCCAATAGTGTCATGTATTACACTGTGCAGAACTCAGCATAGCAATGTATTTAAGAGATGGCTGCATAGCAGCAGCTGGCAAATACTTCTGGCCATTACATCTCCTTGTTCTTAATAGTTAATCCCTCAGAATCAGACTTTAAAGTGGCACTAGAAGTCTGGGGCTTTGTTCAGGTGTTGTGGGTTTTAGTGCTCTCAATCTGGTATTTTTGTGAAAATGAAATATTCCTTGTCAATAAAGGTAAATAAATATAATAACACTTCTGATGGCTGGAGAATCTTGATGACGGATTTTTCCCAATTGTGACTCCACACTGGGATTGAAGTGCCAGAACCAAAACAGAATAATGTGTTCACTGGTTCAGTACACAGCCCATACCAGGAAGGAGGAGAAGGTCTGCTTTCTTATGTATAACTATATTCCTTTTCTAAAATTATTACAATTTTTCCCCTTTAAATCATAAGGAAAAGAAGTACAAGTCCAGGGTAACCATGTGAATACAATTTAAGATCTGGATCAGAGCAGAGGGGAACTGCTAAAGTTTATGTCATTAGCTCAGTTGAAGTTCTGTGGAAGAAAATATCCCCAGCAATTTGCAAACTTAGAATATCTGAAAGAGTATGATTGGTTTACTAGACTCCTTAATTATTTTTACGTAAAAATGCAAGTGCTATATCAGACTCATTTTCATTGGTAAAACTCTAACCAAAATGGGAAAGGAGCTTTAAAAAAGTACCTGGGTTATTTTCAGGTTTTCCTAATTAAAGTTTGGTGAGACAAAGTACTTGATATCTGGGCTTATGTCCCTTTGAGGATATTTCGTTTCTAATGCATTTAATGTTAAAAAAGTACATTATCTTTAATGTTTAAAATATCAGTACCACATACTGAAAATCTAATCATTCCCTTATTCCCTGGTGGAAAAATTCAGTGCCAAATACTAGTGAAATATGCAACTACATTGCCAGATCTTGCCCACCAAACTGAAAACAATTTTCCAGTTTAGCAGAGGTGCAAAGCCATAACTACATGTTTCTGTTTGCTTTTATTTCCCCCTAACCCCAGGATAATTGTACATAAGAAACTTTTACATGTGCTTCTGTTTGTGTGCATGTCCTTCTCTCTCAGGCTTTTATCTCACAGAACTGAAAATTTAATGGTTTCTTTACTCTTTGCAGAATATCATGAAAGATTATGAAAGAAGAGATGCATAGATGGCTGAATATACTTGGCTCATATGAGCATGTTTATAAACTGCTAAAAGCAAGCCTCAGAACAAGAAAACTTATAAATACTAGAAAGAGCTCACTGGTATTAACTTGACAGCAGCATGTCAACAAAGGTGTTTAGATACAACATCAAAATTATGAACATACCATGTGCTTTGATATCTGTTGTCATCTTTGAGCAATACAGAGAGGAAAAAAAGGTAAACCATTTCTTTAGTTTAACTTTAAATAAGGTTCTTAGCATCATTCACAGGAGTTTCCTTTTGTTTTTATGTCTCTGTGCATTGTTCTAAGAGAACATGTTAGAGTAATGAAATATCTCTGCAGTCACTGACCTGCAGTGGCACTGAAACATGTTGCCAGTAGAAAGCAGAATCCCAAACAAGATAATGGGATTTCTCTTAATTTGATTTGCCACAGATGGAGTTAGCATGCCAGTATTCTCCTTGAAGAGATGCTACTCTTTATGTTTTGGTTCCCAATTAACACAGTCACTTAGAGGTACACGGTGCTGCTGGCTCAGCTACCATTTCACATAAATCTAATTTGGCCTTGCAGAGTGTTGCTAGTTCTATGGATCTGAGGAATTATCTGACAGACAACAGCCTAATGCATCTGGCAAAATGTGGAGTTCTGCAACCCATTTGGTGCTGGTACAGCAGAGGAAGGAAGAACTGCCATCACTGCAACTCACAAATCAATGTCTTTCACAAATGCTCCTCTGGTCATGGCAATTCAGTAATAATAATAATGAAAAAGAGATTAGAAGGATAGGAAATTTTAAATTGATTTTGAAACTTTCTAAACTAGGCATCCGAATGGGTGGTCTGAGATGAGGTAAATGCAGAGTATAACTCCTAAAACTCCATGTAGGGAGTGGCATTGCAACTTTCCTTAGCTTTTGGAAGCTTGATTTTACAGCTCCAGAGCTCAGTCCTTGAAAAGCACCTTCTAGCAGTTACACTAAAGTACACAGAGCAAGGATATGGGCAACACTGATAAGGAGGCACCTACCCTCTATGAAAAACAATCTGAACCAGACTCCATCCTGAAGAGAGAAATAATAATAATACTAAACATGACTAGGAATGATCTAATTTTCTAAGAGCAATTAGGAGCCTAAATTTTTCTACTCGTGCATAGTAGCACCAGAAAGCCATGTGACTCAAAACATTACACAAACAAACAAAATTAAGCAGAAATAAAAACACAATATGTAAAAAGTTAAATGGGCATAGAATAGATTAGAGCAAAAAGTAATTTGAGGGAGCTTTACTTCTACTGAACTACCAGGTCCTATTGACAAATTGCACTAGTGTTGGACTTCCTCCTTTTAATTAGTTCCTGCATCTTTGCTTACAACTGTAAGAGCACAAGGATTGAGGGCCTCAGCAGAATTCAGCTCATAAAGTTCTATTCAAGCTCACACCAACATAATTTATGGTCAAACCCTGTGCCATGAAGAACATAATGTTAATGATCTTAGAATCTGTTAGGCCTCTGGAACAACCGAGAGTTACAACTGTGTCTGTGTACACATTGGAAACTCCCCAAGATTAAAGCCTAAAAAATGAGCTTCTGTCATATTTCACAATCCAATTAAATATTTCAGTGTCTCAAGGGGCATCAGTTAGGTCTCAGAATAATAGTCAAGCAAGGCAGGAAAAGAGTAAGTATTAGTGTTTGAGCCTGGTTCATCCTGAAATCAGACCTAAAGAGATGCCACTTCATCCTTCTAAACAGGATACTAAAATGGGAACAAGTTGTGGAAAAAGGCATTTACACAGGTAAAATCTTCTGACAGGCAACCTTCATTTTGTGGCCTGTTACAAAATACTGGAAACCAACAGTGAGATTCACCCAGGTCCTTTTTATTGCCTTAGTACCACCGTGTGTTAGCTATCAGTGTTCCTCCTAGGATTTTATCTAAAGACCCCTTATCTATGAAGTGCCTGTCACCCACGTACAGAAAAACTGCCTGAGCATTGCTGGTGCCACTCAGTTTTGCAGCTGCTTAAGTCCTTTGCAGTGCTCAGAGCAGTGGCTGCATCACTTTCCTCAATAGTAGGAGGGGAAAGTAGCTGGAGAGGGGAAGTAATAGAACACAAACATCATAAAATACACTAATAGGGTGGAACATAATGCATAAAACCCCAGCAATTTTCCATAACTAGCTGATCATTAATAACTTCTTAGTATATATTAGGTAGCAACAGAATATGGAAATGTTTCAAATGACACGCAGAGGAAAACTGAAGATACAAGGATGTAGTGAACTTAACATTATCCAGGAATAAAGATGCAGATCTAGTCAGTAAGTTAAGAGGCATTACAGATCCCAGAGTGAAACTGTAAGGACTAGGTTAAGTAAGACAAATGCCCTGGTTCCATAGCACATGTGAGCAATCTGATTTCATGCCCCGCACGTGTCCTTTGTTTCTGAAGAGCACTGACAGTACAAAGGACAGGAAGTTTATATCTGAACAGGGAGTAGTGTTACAAGTCACTGGAAGTGCCTCTCATCCCACCCTTTAGTTGATTTAGAGGAGAGAAGCCCCTTTTCCTTCTAAGTTAGTTCAGCTTTTGTTGTTTTGGTTTTTGAACAGACATGAAGGAAGTTAGTAGAGCCTGGTGGTAGCTGATAAGACCCATTCCAACACGATTTCTCTTTCAAAAACAATATGTTGCAGATAAGATCATAAAAAAGGCTGTAATTTGGGGTGTAAGACTTTCCTTCATGTGCAAGGACAAAGCAGTTCACACCATAACAAAGCTTTAGGCACTGGGTGAGTCTGTAATTTTTTTCATCATCATCATCATTAGCTATTCTTAATTTCAGTACCACCTATCAGCTTCCCTTTTCAACAGACAGAGGTGATAGTTTTATGAAGCTAATAAAGCTTGTTAGTTTACAGCTTATGGATCCAGATCCAACTGTCTGCTTATCACCTCTGTTCAAGCATTTTAAGATCCAATAAATTTCTCCAGACCAAACTCCTGTAGCATTGCACAGGGACCAAATCAAGTGAGCTTGTCATGAGTCAGCCTTGTCATCTGCACACAGCTTGGCAAGATCAGTGCACGTGTCCAGTCCAGCTCATAGTAGCTTTTATGACAAAAGTACAAGAAGACATCAAACAATTTATGTGACAAGCAGGATAATACAGGAAGATGTGAGCAGCTGATGGAAGCACAACAGGGGAACTTAAAGCACTGCAATCAATAGGTAGGGACAAAAGTTCACAGTCTTAAAGTACAAATAAAGATAGTGTTTTATGATCTATCTCCTCTTCTGTTTTCCAGCCCCAAAGGATTTGCATTTGTCAAAGATCTCCCTGGCATTTTCTCTGGTACTCCGTATCAAACCTTTCTCACTCGAAAAATCAATCTACATGCCAATCAATGTTCTCCAGAGTTTATGAACTTCCTAAAGAGCTCTCTGCATTGCAATTCTTCTTCAACTTATCTTAGCACTTCTCCCCTGCTTGCTGGTTCTTGGTATCTAGATCTGACAACCAGGAAACTACGTGCTTGAGGACTCCAGAAGCTCTGAAACATTCTGTAATGACTGGAAAATCACCTAAAAACACTGCAAGGCATTCTAACCACTGAAAGTTTTCCTATGTTTGTTCTGAAGAGTTTTCATTTTTGGAAATTCTGTTGAAGAAAAAAATTCTACATGGCAGGATGGCATTTTAAGAATAACAAAAATAATGTAAACATCTATCATTCTGAAAGAACATATAAATGTGGCAAACTCAAAATTTAAGCTGCTCAAACCAAACATCCCTCAGATCTGAAACAGCTCAAGATTTAAAATATTATTAGAAAACATTCAATAATTTTGGCCACAGTCAGTCATTGAAATCTCTTCAGAAAGTACAGGAAACCCTACTTCTCTTGCATTACTAGCTGAGGTGATACCACATTAAGTTTTCTCTTATGAAACTTAGAGGCCAAGAGGGAGCAGATAATCATCTGAATTTTTAGATGCTCATCCCGAAAAGATTACAAAATTCACCTATAGCTGCTTCTCACATTTCTCATGTGATTGAATCTGTCAAGGATTTGAACTTGTACAATCAAAGTACTCTGCTATCACAGGTCATTTTCTTCCCCAAAGACAGTCTCATTTTTTTTTCTTCTGGGGAAGAGGTCTTTAACATTTACAGTCTTTAAAGACTAGTCATGCACTTATGAAAAGCATTAAAGCCTCACAGAACATCACTTTATGGCTGCATGTACTATCATCAACAAAAGAACATCTGTCAAAAAAAACAACTCTATCTTTTCCCCTAAACTGTGAGAGAGTAATTTTCAATGTAAATGAGACCTGAATATTTTACTCTTGCCTGGCAAGAATCTCACATGAAAAGCAAATGAAGCAAAAAAGACTGACATTATTGCTCACCAAAAATAGAAATGTCTCAGATGCTCAAACATTTGCTTAGGATAAACTACAAAAAGGCAAGATAATTAAAAAATATCTCACAGCCTTCTTCCTACTGAGTTAAGACAAGAATATTCTTTGATGTTCCATGAAAACTGTGAATCTTGGCCTTATGACTTAAACACTTGCAGGCCATACAGAGCTTTTTCACCTATATTTGGAAAATGCCCAGAAAATGTACACGCTACCAAACTACACTCAAGTCTTTCAGTGGTAGCAGTAATTGCTTGAATGAGAGAACACTTAAACAGAGCTACAACAAAACGAAGCATATGCTTGTGTTCTTGGCTGAACTGGGGCAGGCAATCCCAGGACATCCCAAGGCAGGCCCCGGGAGGGAAGGCAGGCAGCGCTCTCAGTTCAAGGTAGGCAGAACTTGCATCATAGTTGCACTGCTGGGAATCAGTACAACATAACCTCAACCATCAGTAATAGCGGCTGGGGAAAGGATGTTGCCAAGTCTCTTGGTTGCAAGAAGCTACAAAAACATGACACTGAACACCACAAGAAACAGAGAATGCAAGAGATTCACAAATGTATCAATTAAGAAACAGCCAAGGCAAGAGATCCAAAAATCTGAAGTGCAGTGATATTTAAACCATTCTAATTTTTTTCTGGGGCTTGAATCATGATTGCTGAACGTGGTGAAGCGGCAGTTGGCACAGAGGTCTGTGCACTACAGCCCTGGTGGCTGCTGTTGTTACTGCCCTCCCAGCGTGCAAAGAAATACCAAATGTGTCTCCCTGCACAAAAGCAGCCCAGGAAAAATAAGTGAGTTTTATAACACAGGAAATCTGAGAGGAGACATGAAGCTTTCAGAGGAAGCTGGATACAGAAGGGTTATGCACGTGTAAGCATCTGCATGTGTGTCTGTCTATATACATGCACACGTATATCACACGTTATCTATATCAAAATATCATGCACACGTATATCACACGTTATCTATATCAAAATAATATCATGCACACCAAGCTGAGAAACAAGAAATTAAGAAGTGTGAATAAGTGAGGGTTTCCTCTGCAGCTGACAACAAGGAAATACCTGTTTGCCAGAATTTTAAACAGTATACAAGCCCCAGCATTTTTGGCACTATAGTTTATAGTATCACTTCCAATGACAAAGATGGAGAAAGACATTCCATAGAAATTGCAACATTTTTTTATTCAGGTTTTTATTCTAGAGCCAGAATCAGTGGCACAACCCCAGTTATTTTCCAGACTAGGAGAGGGAGAACTGGAGAAAAGACTGATTTTGAGAGGACAATATATTCAGAAATATCTTCAGCAGCACAGTCCTGCTAAGCCTCAAGCCATTCTTCTGGTGATGATTTTCTCTGTGAAGGGCAGTACATAGGAATAAACTGTATTGTATCCATACCCAGAAAAGCAAAGATTAAGTGTATGTGTCAGTCTCACCAAGATTCCTAATGTCTGAGGATTCAAAAAACCTGAAGGTTTTAGCTATAGATATCCTTCTATTTTTTAATTCACAGTGTGTTATTTCAAGGCAATTACAGTGTATCTAGGGGTTTATTCTTTCCAAACACATGGGGTAGAACCATAGAAAATTTACAAAGCTTTAGGAATATGAGTAGCAGAGCCTTACAGGAAAAATGATTCAGGAGGGTCATACTGAAACTTCAAGTTTGATCCAAATACATTAAGAAGAATCTTGGGATGTTTCTAGCAGAGAACTCTATTTAAATGTGCAGTGTGATTTCCCCTTCTCCCTAGTTATTATCCGAGACATTTTCTTCTGAGCTGGCCACTAGCACCGTATCTCAGAGAAGAAAACTAGACAATGGAGTTGCTAAACTACTTTCTCCTGATTCACTTATGTATTTATGGTCCCAATCCCTCACAAATGAAGGAGGATGCACTGGTATCAGTGCACACAGATAACTTCCTGAGCTCAGCACAACTGTTCACATGGCTGAAGGTACAGATGCAAATAAACATTTGCAGGCTTGGCTCATTATTACTGAGAAACTTATAAGCATTTATTTTCTATATTCAAAAAAAGAAGTGATAGGCTGAAAAGTAAAGAGAATAAAATAAAATTGCTTCAGTGCCCACTGCAGTTATTGGAAAGACTGCTATTGACTCCAACAGGTATTTGTTGGTATAATATTTCCAAATGTCTCAAAAATTACACAGGCTTAACAAAAAAAAATAAATTACTGACTTCTAAGGACAGATTCAGCAATTTGTTTTAGGGCACCGGAAAACTTTTCTATTTAACTTATAATCCATAAAATAATTGTTTTCTCTGACATGAAAACAAAACTTTTGTTTATGAATATAAGGAATAATGATGCAAGTCAAAATGTCCAGATTCTAAAACAAATTCTATCCCTTCTTTGTAAGCTGACATTGAATTTTCTCCAAGCCCTCAGTCTGTAGCTATTGCTCCTTTGATGATAAATACATACATACAAAAATACAACAGAATCTGTAAGGCTTTTAGAATGTCCTTAGACAGAGAAGTATATACATGTCACTTGTATTTGTAGGTGTCCAGGTATAAAGGATTTCAGAGGCTTTTTTTTCTCTACAAAGCCTTAATTTCTCAGAAAGTTACAATGAAAAAAACCTTTAAACTCACACAATGAAGTGGCAAGTTCAGGGCCTAAGGCATTGTTTTAGCAAAGTAACCATATGCTTATCCAAGAGAATAAGGAGAATTAAGTTTTGATGTGCACATAAATTTATTGCTGCTGTGAGTCTAGGTTTGAAGCAAATACTTTAATCCCTCTATTCTAGAAGCCTACTCCAGGCATTAAGATTGACTTGCTTTCCTGAAAAATCTAAGTTTAAACTTTGTAAGTAATCAAGAGAGGAATTGTTTCATGGAGGGAATTACATATCCTTCCTTGGCTCTCCTGCCCCAATGACTGTCTTACTAATAAGTAATTAGCTAAGCTACAAAAATATACAAGTCTCTTTTGGCAACTCATTTCAGACACTGATAAATAAAATTTATCATAAAAATTTAAAATAAAATTATATTTCAAAAATGAAACCACATTTTAAAAGGCAAATAATTCTTAAGTTCATTTCTTCACTAATCCAGCTTTATATACTTGGAATAAAAAAAATGGAAATATGCATCAAATCTGGATTCCCCATTAGCATTCAGTTAATTCACTTAGCATTCTCCGTTGCATAAATAGGGTCAGCTCTTGGTTATAAAGCACGAGGGATAACTTCAATAAAGCAAACAGATAGCAAAATATATCTAAATGAGGTTATCAGAGCATTTTTCGCTACATTCACCTGACAAATATGTTTCCATAAAGAATAAGGGTTGGATCAAGAAGAGCAGGCAGATAAGGGAGCTCAGCCAGCTTGGAGCACACATTATGGGGCTGTGCTGCAGGAAGGATGGATTTTGCTCTCAGATGGCTGGCCATTCCTGTTTTATACAGCCTGGCTGTCGGGTCCCAGCAGCACTGGCTGCTGGTTGCATTTTTCCACTATATAGATTAAACTGATGAATGCTTTTGAGATCTGCCTCCAAGTATTTCAGCTAAAAAGACAGGCTGAAAAGTCATAAGATTTGATATCTCTTGTGTTAACTGGCTATGTTCACTGGACAAATTACTTTGTCTCTTTTAAAGCAGAGTAAATATGTCAGCAGGAAAAGCAAGTCCAAAGGGTGGAAAATATGGATAGAACAACTTTTGGGGCCTTTAGCAGAAAGAAAAGAGAACAATTCCAAGAGGAGCATTTTACTTATGCATTCATATACCATATTTTGAGCCTTTCACATTAGAAACATCTAAACTGAGAATTTGAAGGAATGATTTCATTTGTAATGACATTGTGCAAAGCATAAAGCCTCAATGGTGCCAGATGCGCTTCAGGGGAAGGAGGCGGATTTAATGCTGCAACCTGCAACTTTGTGAGAAATAAACTGTGACAAAGATCCCAGGATTTATCAGAAAGGCTCCATCCAAAAAGCCTCTGCTTTGGGACAAGAAATCTGGACATTTCCTGCTGAACACTGCACCTTTCTGCAACGACTTAACTACCTTCAGGGGCTGCCCAAGCTGCGGGTCACCCACGGGTGAGCGCTGTGGGAAGGCAGATCCCTGCCCTCGTGGTGGTGAAGGGCAGAGCTGTGCAGGGAATAGGATTGAAGCAGCTGACAGAGAAAACAGTGTGGGGAATCCAGCACCGACTGCAGTGGGTGGGAGCAGCTGTAAGGGTGCACAGCCAGCAGGAACTGGGGCAGTTGGCAACAAACTCATCTGGTGTGGACTGACGGGAAAGATGGTGAGAGGCAACAAGGGACAGTGGCTAATGACAAATACCAGGATTGGAAAGTCTGGAGAGGCCTCCTGGGATGTGTGCTATGCCTTTTTCTTGGGTATTTGCCTTTTAGATGCTCTGTTAAAAACAGGTGAGTCTGTTTACTGAGACGTGCTTGGTCACCTTCAACTGACCACTGTCCCCTTGGAAAGGAGTGGGAGAGGAATGATGTAGTGTGTCTTCCCAGATTGAAATCCAGCATGTAGAACTGCTGTGAGGTCTTCTAGAACACAGAGCAGGTCAGGTGGAGACGAGGAGTGGAATACTGTAAATTAGCCGATGGTGAGAATGTACCTGAAGGAGTAGAAATGGCCAAAGCTGAGGGGATCAAAAGAAAGATGCTTCCCCTAGAAACTCATAAGGGTCCTTGGAGAGTTTGCTGCAGTGCAGGAAGACATCAAAAGGCTTCCTGCTTAGGATAGAAAGTGGGACATCACCCCAAAATGTCAGAGGACAGGACTGTCACTGAGAGAAGGCAGGAGGAAAGCTGCTTAAGAAGCTTTTATTTCCCTCTGGCTCAGCCAGTCTGAGGTTCATTACAGCACATCTCTCATGAAACACCATTTTAGAGACCTGACAGTCCTGCTGATTTGAGTGCCACTCGGAGCAGGAACACGGGTTAGCTCTGCCTCCATGCTCCAGCTGATTCGAGGTCTGGTCCCACCTCCCTCACCAGCCTTTTAAAGGTCACAGAAACTCAACAGCCACCTCAGAGACAATCTGTGAGTGTGCCATAACTGCAGGAGAAAGAGCCAGCTGACAGCCAGCTTACCAGCTCTTGGGGGTGGGTGTTTGTCTTGTGACAACTCTTCATGACACGTTCTCATGTTTCCAGCACTTCAAAAGAAGTTCATTTGATTAACTCTTGTGAACGAGAAAGAATCACTTAGATAACACTGAGATAACTAAATTCAACTTCCCAGTTTTCTGGATAGTGCTTGTATCTTTGTGGGTTCTTATTTAGTAAGGTCCTCCAGAGGCTCTCACTACAGCCAGTCAACATCTGGCAGAAGAGTTACATGCTATTCATTGACCCTTGTAAAGCTCCTAGAAAGCTACAGATGGGAAGAAATATGTGAGAAAAACCCCATTTATTTCCCCGAATCAAAAATAACACCTAATGGTGAGAAAAAAAAAAAAATTGACAAAAAATAGTAACTTTGCCAAAGTTTTTTTCGTGAATTGAAGCGCAGTTTCAAAACTGAAATTCCTTAGGCCAACATAAAATGATTCTTCTTCGCCTAAGCTAGGAGATGTGCTTTTTATCCTTTAAAGAGGCCATAGCTGTACATATTGATAAAGTGTTCCTTCTCCAGCCCAAGGAAGATTTTAAACTTTCAAGGGATTACAGGATTTTATATTGTTAGTGGATAAACCTAATCTTCTCCTAGCCATGTCCTGGAATCCCTAATAATGAAAAAAGAAACCAAGGATTAAAAGCTAGTGGTATTACAGCTGTCAACACATCAGCCTTAATTTTTCAAAAGCTTTCACACGGGTACACTGATGTGTCTGGAGTCTTTTGCTGAAAGTACTTGATCAGTTTCACAGTGATAAGATAACCAAAAGTTACTTTATTTTTATAAGCACAGCACATCCTTGCAAATACACTGGATTCATTTTAAATTCTTCCTGCTCCCCTAAGTCATAGGTATTCGGAAATATATGGTCTCCAGGATGGAAAGGCACTCAAAGGCATCCCAGTAAGAATGATTATTGCAATACTGACCAGTATTTGGTGTGTCATAGCACCCTGGCAGCCAGTGAAGAGGGGAAAATGAAAAATGCACTGTGAGGCAATGATTATTTTTCCCCCCATAACGTTGAAGTGGTGAACTAAATCCCCCAATTAGCAAATCCCAGTGTTTCATTTCTTGTGCTTCAGAGCTCCTCCTTCTGCAAGGAGGTTGAACTGCTGGGAGCTACTGGGACTCTCTCAAGCCAATGTCGACATTTACACTGGATGTTATGACAGAACTGTGGCCAAAAACCCCAACAGGGTGAAAGTTGATGTGTGAAGTATTGCTGTTCTCAGCCTCCTGGTTACTGACTTTGACAGAAGAAAATCTTTAAAGAGAGGAAGGCCAGGATATGTTTTTTTTTTTACTGCTTTCCTTATTTTTTAACTTCTTTTTTTATTTCAAGATTCAAGTTCACATGAAGAAAAGAATTCAAAGAGATGACAGTTATTAAATGTTGGGATCCCAGAGTTCTTAGATTCTCAGGGAGGTATAACTCAGCTTAACGACCTATATACACTAGTACAGACTTCTGACACCTGAGGAACCTGGACAGGTCTATGGGACCTGATGAGATGCATCCCAGACTGCTGAGGGAAATGGCTGAGGTAGTTGCCAGGCCACTTTCCATATTGGAAAAGTCACAGCCTTCAGGTGAAGTCCCTGGTGACTGGAAAAAAGGAATTGCACATATTTTTAAAAAGGGTAGAAAGGAGGACCCTAGGAACTACTGACCTATCAGCCTCACCTCTGTGCCTGGGAAGATCATGGAACAGATCCTCCTAGAAGCTGTGCTAAGGCTCGAGGAGAACAGGGAGGAGACTATGGGGAGCCAGCACAGCTTCACCAAAGGCAAGTCCTGCCTGACCAACCCAGCGACCTTCTATGATGAAGTGAATACATCAGCGGACAAGGGAAGGGCTACAGTTGTTGTTTATCTGGATGTGATGCAGATTTGATTTGACCCCATCACTGGAAACATTCAAGGTCAGGTTGGATGGTGCCCTGAGCAACCTGATCTAGTTTAAGATATCCCTGCCTATGGCAGAGGGTTGGACAAGTTGACCTTTAATGGTCCCTTCCAACCCAAGATATTCTATGATTCTACAATATCTACCCAAAATGGATGCAACACATCCCCAGACACAAGCAGAGGACATAGCTGCATGCTGTCCCCACAGTGGCAGAAATTTGCACAAATTATTCCTATAGCATGTGGCTGAGCATTAAAACAGAACATCCTTAATGGCCATTAAGTCAGGGGTGGTTTAGTAAACCTGTTCTAAAAGTCCAGCGAGTAAAGTTTGCTCATCTCTGCTGTAAACAAATGTAGCTGCACATGAAGCCATTGGATACATGAGGGAGAGCAGAGAGGAATCAAGAAAAAAATAGTAATGAGTGGACAGGGAAGGAGGCCTATATAGGTTCTATAAGATCTGAAACATTTGCACAATACATTAGTAACTAATTCAGCTCCCCATGGGAAAAAGCTCAAGAATAATATGGAAGGACTGACCCCACTGAAGGCACAGCACCAAGGCACGTCTGGGCAACTGAGAAAAGACAGAACCTCTTCTCAGTGACCCTGTGCAGTGAATAATCATCAACCTCTGGTTTAGAGAAGGCAAAATTTCCCCTCTTCCTTCACCAACCTCTCAGAAAAAAAACCTCCTAGGCAGCTACTTAAATTGAGTATTGAGGTTTCTTCTCACATACTCGGGTTATTCTTGGATAAATCAGAGGAAAGTGCTCAAATAGAGCTGTGTTGGGAGGAAAAAAGAAAATAGACTTTGGAAAAATCTTCACATCTCTCTTTTACATTGATCCAAGAAGCTAACAGGCAATTAACTGCTGCAGTGGTACACTGCCACCTAGAAGAAGCGCTTCAAGACATCACAGACATCCCATCTGATTATTAAAGAGCAAAGATGCCATCACACTGGCCAGATCTTTGCAGTTTGACCTTTGAATATTAAGTTGTGGCTGATACACACACCTACCAGACAAATGCTTAGCCCAGTGAGAGACTTTATAATTGAGAAAAGACACAGACTGATGCCAAAAATGTAGAATGCCTTTCCCACTAAAAAGTTAACCTGCATTGATTTACTGCATGTGCACATCTTGCTATTGTGAAAATAAATTGACAAAAGAGACTTTGAGGATGGCCAAAGAAAATAAACTTCCTATGGAGGTTTCTGCCTGTGAAAGCCCTTTCAGAAATAAAAAGTGCAATTAGGAAAACAAGGCATATTAAAGAACTCAACAGCACATCATCTTATAGAATCAGAATATTATTGAACATTTACTGTTCATAAAGGCTAATCAGCACTGCTTTGTTATTGGGGTTTTCCCCCTAATATCTGTTCTTAAGGCAATCTAAACTAAGCAACCTGTGAAATGATCTGTCCATCTCAGCCAGGGGGAGTCATGCAACCAGGGGAGTTCAACATTTGACATTTGGTCTGTGGAGCACATAAGGTGCACAATAGTGGTTTTTTCTCATGTAAGCAGCAAGACACATAATTAGTAAGAAAAAGGAACAAAAAAAAACAACAACAAACCAAACCTAACTACATTATGTCACCCAACATTCCCTGATGCACCTAAACGTGAGAGGTTTACATCAGAGTCTACTGAGATGGAAAGTTTTGATTTTCACTCCTTAGGATTTTTTTTAATCAAAATCTGGACTGCACACATCCTTAACCTCAGTTCAAATGCAAGCACAGTGACCTCCTGCACAGAAACAGCAGATGACCAAAAGGTCTAGACTGTCCACAATGCCCCCTAAAACCTGTACTATTCCTATAGTATGTAATGACCATACCTTGGAGTTCCATCTCACTCTGCCTTGAATGGCTCCCTGTACAGTTCAAAAACTTAGTAGTTGCCTTTAATTTAATCTATTTTGTCAATTTTATCAATGAATGAATTCTCTGTGAAACAACAGAAAGATTTTGTCTTTTGTTTATGGCTGGTCACTTAATTAAAGAGTAAATAAACTTTAACCAAGGTCCTCAAATAATCTAAAACAATGCAGAAAAAGTATTTTCTATCAAACCAAAGAAAGTGGACTGCTTTCATTTCTCATTCACTATCACTTCCTACTGCATGAGCATTCAGTCTCTGTTTATCCCAATGAAATCTCTGCAAGACCACAATATACTCTGTGCACAGACTGGATAATGCAAAAAATCTCCCTATGAATATTTACACCAACACAGCAAACACATCAGTGTCATTCACACGTGGAAGGAGCTCCATTACAGAGTGTTGTCTAATCTGTGAATTAAGCCACAAACTAGTCTTTCATCATATAATAATAAATTCAAAGGAAGTCTGAGATGAAATGTTTTATCAAAAGCGTTGGTTGTGCTAAGCAGTGCAACAAACCCTTCACTAGTGATTCCCACAGTGGGAATATGGGACCCTCACATCCTTCCTGAACAATGCAGATTGTCTTGGAGAAATGGATGAGCTGCTCTGGTCAAACACCACTTCTCACCATATCACTGCATAAAACCATAAAAACAGAGAACTTCAGGTGGCTTTGAGGAGTCTCTGCACAGCACTGGTCACTGTGCTGCCCAAGGCAGGATTGATTATACTTCTACCATTTCTAAAACACTTTCCCATCCCTTTCTTAGAAAACTCCAGCAACTGAAACTTCAAAATTCCCCAAAGAATGCATCATTATCTTTGCTTCAGAAAGCATTCCCTAAAGAATCTTTCTTGCTCTGATTTAAGTCTATTATTTATTATGGTCACCACAAACTCCTACTTGAAATTTTCATTCTCCAATAATCTTTATGTATATAAATATTATCATGTCCCTCTTGGACTCCTCTTTGACCTAAAAATCCTGAAATTTTTAGATCTTTCTATACATTTCATGTTTTTAGACAAATCTTGCTTCTCTTGAGGACCTCTATAAATGATGGTTCAAATCTTTTTTGAAATTTGTCATCCCCAAACTGGAGAGCAGCAGCAAATTTATATATATATATATATATACAGATTTATACATATATTTATGTATAGTATAGCTATAGCCTTTTTGTTCATGGCTGGTGAAATGTGTAGTTTAGATATGGTCTTTTTATTCCAGAATAAAAGTGTTTATCTTTTTGTCAAAGTGTGAGACCTCTGATTCATGACCAGTTTATAAACCACCATAATCCCACTGCTTTTTTTCTAAGAGAAATAAGAAAAACCCAACCTAAACAAACAAATCCTCCAAAATCAGCAGCTTCTTCTCTTATATTTGTGTTGCTGATTACTTCTGTGTAAATGGGATAACACAGCATCATTTATCCCTCTTAAATTTTATTCTATCCTTTCAGACCAGCCTTTCTTTTACTAAGACAATTTTGAATTTTAATTCTGTCCTGCAAGATGTTGGCTATTCCTTCCACAACATTGTTTCCTTTCAGCAAATCTTATAAACTTACTCCTCATTCCATCACTCAGGTCTTTCACTACATCATTATTCATTATGTTTACTGCATAAAACCAAATCAAGGCAGCATGAGATGGGATTTAAACCAATATCTCCTTACTTTTGTCCATGAAGTATTCTTTATTAACTAGGCTTTGGTTATCTTATCTAAACAGTTTTTCAACATTTTTTCTCTTTCAGATACTTATATGGCAGGACTAGAATATTCTTTATGGGCTCCTTTCCCTGTCTGCCCCTTTTATTTTTATGAGAGGTTTTGCATTTTTTTTCTTTTCTGGTCTTCAAATACCACACTCGTCCTCTGTAACTCCTCAAAGTTAAGTAATGTTCTGAGTCTGCAGCAGCATTCCCATTCTAGACTAGATCTCACACCTTTCCATCTATACAAAAGGAAAAGAAAAGGCATTTAAGTGTTGCTATTTTTCAGTCTCCTAATCAATGGTATTTGCCAGCTCTGTAAACACATCAGAGCACGAGGAAGGCTCCTGTATTTATAGGATGGTTTCTGGGTACATGTGACAGAGTTCCAGGGGAACAGGTCCCTGCAGAGTTATGTGGGAGGTGTTGAGTGGAGGCAGAGAGAGAGATTACAAGTTGCTGCTTTTGGTAGGACATTTCTTCTTTTTGACTCTCTCCCTCTGATCACTTTGCCTTTGGAAGGCTGCATAATAAAAAACTCTAGGTGTTTCAGCAAGGAGTTTTTCTGACCCTCTGCCACTTTGCCACAGAAATCTCCATTGAAAATGACAGCATGATGCATGTTCAGAGAGCAATAGCAGCACCTATTCAACAAAAAACATAAGCAGACTGGTAATTAGGGTGAAATTCACTGTGTACCCTCTTTTTCTCTATGCAAGTTACCAGCAGCCATTCAAAATTCTTGTTTATTAAATCTGACTAGCAAGCATCTGTCAAAGGAAAGGTATCTGTTTAATAAGAGTTGTTTGGCTTAGGGTTTTTTTTTTATTTTCCTCTCAAATGGGCTAACCTTTAAAGTTTTTCAAAAGGCACTGTAGGTTGTTTACCAAGAAACTGAAGGGTGCTTTCATTTTTATGTCCAAATATTTCATGTGAACTCTGTACCCCTTTCACACTCTTTATTCTATTAAACTACCTATTAGAGCATCTCAGCCTCAAACAACCTCAATCTAGCTCTATCTATAATATAAAAACTTTGAGATTAGAGAAGTGAAGCATGAGTCTAACTGCATCAACAGTTCAGGCTCCAGCAATACAAACTCATATCTGAAGACAA
The DNA here is from genome assembly GCF_036250125.1 of Pseudopipra pipra. Lineage (NCBI taxonomy): Eukaryota > Metazoa > Chordata > Aves > Passeriformes > Pipridae > Pseudopipra > Pseudopipra pipra. Next base: position 9,720,667 of record NC_087560.1, on the reverse strand, counting down.
GCACCATATCATTTATCTGTTACATTCTTGACAGAAAAAACAACTGAAAACCAAACATGGTGCCTACCCAGACTCCCCACCACTGCATTCTTTGGGTTTTAAGCATGTTTTAATAGAGAATTAACCTACCAAATTGTAGAAAAATTGGGCCACAGAGTGCTCAGAAATTTAACTGCAGAGAGAACAATAATCCATGGGCATGTTGAAAGGATGGAGTCTGAATGAGAACACTGCATTATTTATAAGCTAATTATGAACATACATATTTTTTATCTCTGCACTGTGACCTGGGGCTCAAGTGCTGAAGAGTCTTGAAAAGACATGATGGCTCACAATGGAATTAACTTTTAAAAGAGCATTTTCACAGCTTCAGGTCTTTTTATGAGCATCAGCAAGTCTAAGAAAAGGAACATGAACAGTGCAAAGTCACTGGAGAAACTTTTCTTTCCAATAAAACAAAGGTTCAGAAGAGATGCTGCACCTTCAAACATTAATCCACACCTGACAACAGCAATAAATAACAATCATAGGTTAATCAGTGCCCAACCTTTGAAACGTAAAGGATATAAATCTTCCTCTAACACACAAACTGCAGCAGACAAATGGGGTACCCAAATCTCTAGTTTTTGACTCTTTGCCTCTTATTGACAACTCATCAAGTCTCTTGATGAAGATTTTGTGCCACAACATAGCTGTGCCCCTTCTTCTGGCACACACTGACTGTCTACCCTCACACTGGGAGCGCTTCAAGTCACCACATCCCATATGAGAGGAAGCAATTAACAGTACCCCTTACATAAGTAATCTTTTTCACTTTACCATTCTCATAGAATCCTTTAGGTTGGAAAAGACCTCTGAGATCAAGTGCAACCTTTGAATGATCACCACCTTGTCAACTAGACCATGGCACTGAGTGCCATATCCAGTTGTTTCTTGAACACCTCCAGGGATAGCGACTCCACCACCTCACTGGGGAGTCCATTCCGATGTTTAACAACCCTTTCTGTGAAGAAATTCCTCCTGATGTCCAATGCATGCTTCTGTTAGTAATGATGCTCAGCTGAGATATTCAGCAAGATGAAAAGATGGCTTTATTCAGAGGATGAAAAGGATGTAGAGAATATGCTGCCTACAGAAGCGCAGAAAAAATACAATACTGTCTATAACATAGGATGGAGACCTGTTCTGGGCAGAAGCAGCTCCAAAACAGACTGAAAAAGTCCTAAACACCAGAACTAGAACACATCGTTTAGATAACATCACACTATAGCCTTGGCACTCTTCAGATTCTTCTAATGTACTCTAAAATTGCACAAATCCTCTGTTCTTTAAATTTTGTGCAATTACATAACGAAACTGCCTGGGAAACATCTAGTTTGTCAAAGGACCTTGGAAAAATCTATGACACTTAAAACCTCACATATGCACTGTCATAACCTGCAGTTTCTTCAGACAGCTGCTAAAAGCCAAATCAACACCCAGTTCTTTACGTGAGGAAATACGAGAAGTCAGGCATGTATCCCAACCCTTACACCTGCCTATTCCCTGACTATGTACCTTTTCCCCCACTATAATCCTGAAGGCCATCAGTGGGATGGTTACAGCTACAGCCCCAGTGCTGCTGCATGTTCTTTGCATATACAGCAGCTATGGGTCACTCCTTTCCCACCAATTTGCAAGAAAACATACAGAACTGGTTGTTATTGGCCAGCTACCAATTACAAAATTAAAAACCTGTGTGCCAAATGGGCACAGCTGCATCAGCCACTGCTCAGCTATAGGCAGACCTGCCAAATAATAGTCTCCTCACTTAGGCTGACCTGGGATGCATCAGAGCCAATGTCAAAAGCATAGTTAAGAAGTAATTTTTTCCCTGTTGAATGACTTCCTCTTCAATTACCACTTAAAAACAACTCATATAAAACATCGGACACAATGTAAGCAAAACCATACAGCCAAAGACTAGAAAAACTTCTCCCTGCAGTACAGTCACACCTCAGACAAAGCTGTTAATGTGAAACACCAGTATGCCCTCAGAGCAATAAAGTATCTTAGACATGTATTTATTAGTTTAACACATTAAACAATATATGCAATTTGAAGCATTAGAGTGTCAATAAGATTGAAAGAAAAAAACCTCCTCTTTATTTTTACCCATACCTGCTTTTTGTTAAGTTTTACATAAAGATTGTTTTCTTTCCCCTTTTCAGGAAACAAAAATTTTGAGATTTTACATTCAAGTTGCAGAAGCCAGACAGAAAACCACCTTTTAATGTGAGATGCTTTCTTTAAAGAAAAAAAAAAAAAGATCGACATTTCTAATGGAAATAAATCCTGAATAGATCTGACAAGGCAATGTAAGAATCAGGGAATTTATGTCTCGAAGTGTCCACTGCTAGATTATAGCAACTGCACAACCCTCAGCAAATTTGCCATAATTTCTTTTCAGGAAAATAGTATTTTTCTGGTGTTTTTTTTTTTAAAGTCAAGAGTATTTAGATTACACTGTCTGTTTCAGCAGGACAAGCCTCAAGTCAAAATTTGTCTCAGCATCAGTAAATTCTCTTTTATTTACATTACCACAATAGATTTCTTTTCTGAGTAACACTCAGTACTGCTTTTTGTAACGGCAATAAGTCACCAAACTTTTTGTTTGCCCTGTGGACCAATAAGATGAATTACATCTGTAATTCAAAGCACCATTGCTTCCTTCATCACAAGCAGATAAGAATAGGCAAAAGTTATAAGAATTCTGTCTGGAATTCTACTGTCAGCTTTTATCTCATTCCTTGTCAACTATTTGTAGGAACTTTTTTCTTCAAACACGTCCTCTTTTCCCCTCTTTGATCGTAGAATTTTCAGAAAGACCTTTCATCATCTAATCCACTTTCTAACAATAACAGTTGCAATTAGCTTTTCCTAAAATGTATTCTGTGGCCATCTTTCTTCCTCACATGAAACGTGCCCTCTTAAGAGGCAGCCATGCATTCCTCCAAGGAGAAGACAGAGCCTTTTTAACTCTAGAGAAAGGGACACAATTTTCACCACCACTACCATCCTTTTCCTGAAACAACACAGGCAAGTCACTCAGTGATGCTGTGCTTTATTTTCCTATCTGTGACAACAGGCCAAATGATTGCTTCTTCTCAGAAGTCAGATTCTGATATATATTGACTAAAGGGTATGAAATTACTCTTATTGCAGAAAACACCACAGAAAAAGTCTCAGCTTTTTTTCCTCAGTGTATCAGGTGTGTACAGTACTACTGCCTGGGCTACACTGCCCATGCCTCCCTCTGCCTAGACAGGACAGTCTAGTTCCCAATAGAGATTCTTAACATTACCTAAAATCTAAATAAAATTAATATTTAATATGTCTCTGTGTTTGTTTTAATGAAACTAGTGAAATCGAATATATGTTAAGATTTGCAATAGAAGTAAGGATAGAATAACAATCTTCTTGCATGAAAGTTCCTCCAGGTTTTACTGTTAATTGTTTAATGGAAAGAGCAGCGACTCCCTCTATAGGGGAAACCCATCCCGACAAGGAGGCACCAATTAAGCCTCATCCTCCATCTTTGTATCTTAATCTGAGGGTGTCGTTTTGCACCACTGATTTTCAAGCAGAAATCCCCACTGAGCTCAATGGGGATTTCTGTTCAAAAAAATCAATGGCACGATATGGCTCAGTGTATTTAAACTAACCCTGGACTTTGCTTTAATCTACTTTCTTTCCTGTTTCTTAAGCATGGCAAGAAAACTGTTATTTTTATGTCTCTATTGACTACGTTTTAAGAGATTAAATTATCCAGATCTCACACAAGTACCAACAGTTATTATTTTTACTGTTTTAAAGATAAACCTTGATATGCTGGTTTTCCATAAAATGTCACAGTGGTAGACAAAGTGCAGCTCAGCTGTGTTGTGGGGGAGAAAGCAGGATGCAGCAGACTCGGAGTGAGTACTAATACACTGGGAAAACTAAGAGTCTATTGAAACCAACCTAGAAATGTGGTTTCTTTCCAACCCTGTGTATTGCTTTTCATTTACTTTGTAGTCAGGGCACATGAGAATTTGTTTGAAGGATGTTTACTGTACTTTCACGAGCTCCTGTGTGTGATGCAGTGGCTTTCACTCAAATATAAATCTTCTGGCTGTCTACAGAGACTTTGGGACTACTGGGACGCACACACACACAGAAACAATTGTTTCTTACTGAAGAAAATTAGAAATGTCATTTTTTTAGAGTATTTGAGAGTTTTTTTTCTACAGGAGAAGGTTTCTACAACCTTCAATTAGTTTGTGTAAGAGAGAAAACACTCCTATAGCTCCTCCAGCTGTTTGTTGTAGTTCTCCTTAACAGCTTCTGCATTCCCCAGCCATGCCAAAGCCTATCCCATGTCTTGTGCTGGGGGTCCAAGGTTTACAGTAATTCTGATGGACTTTGGTCATGAATTGGTTTGGCCTGTATCATTTAGATTTGATTCTACCTTATGAACAAGCAAGACAGGAAGGGACTGGGTTCTACATGGTCTGATATTTGCTTCTTATCAATTTAGCTGAAGGCACCCTTCAACTAAGGATCTAGATTAGGAATCAGGATTATCTCTTTGCCACCTTGGAAACTAAACCCTAAAATATGTTTCAGAAAATTGTACAGACTTGTTCATGGGCCAAAATCGATGTAAATATATTGAGTCCAAAGTAGTTTTGATGGATGCTGGAACAATGTTAAGGAATTAGACCCAATTTTAGGTAGACTGCAGTGCTGTAAAGGGACAGACAGTTCTCACAGGAATGGTGGGAATGTATCATCCTGGAAAAAAGCCAAAAACTTACAAAGGTCACCAGTAACTTTCCTGAGGTAGTTCTGCTAAACCCACTCTCCAATTCCTCCTCCACAGACAAATCTAAAAATTGTAGAGGCTTTGGGGCTGGAAGGATTTGCAATAACAGAAGAACTGCTTCAGAAGAACTCTTTTCAGAGCAAGAATGAAACACTCATTGCAATGTGTGCCTGCTCTGATCCCATGGAAATCAATGTCAGACTCCACTGATTCATTGGGAGCTAATGATACTTTAAAAGGACAAACTGTGAAAGATCAGGAATGAGCTTGTCATAATACCTATTTATGCCAACTGTTGTAGGCCTCATCTTCCTATTTGGATGAGCTCTCAGTGCATTCTTGATTACCTGGCCCCCCTTTGCATTATGCCAGTTACATATGCAAAAAGAGCAGTTGGGAAGCTGACTCTTACCCCATGAGTAAGTATTTTGGGAGCTAAGATGTCTTGAAAAGATTCTGTAACCACATCTCCTGATGCTTCTTCAAAACACTTGAAGCTGCATAAAAGGTGAGATAATTTTAACAACAAATATTTGGTCTCCTAAAAGTAAGTGATGCAGTATCTAGCTATATAGATCATCATCAACCCAAATTGGATTAACATTAATCACAAACCACAATTTTCTGTGCTTTCCTCTAGGACTCTACTCAAGAGAGCTGTTTTAGATCAACTGTAGTCAAGCAAGTTTGCTGTCACCTGATGATATAGTAGGAGCTAGTCAGCACTAGATATAGTGCTCATACTGTGAATAATGCTGCAGGCACTGATGCTTTACCACCTTCTGAATCGAGCACCAACCTTATTACACTTTGTTCTAATATAGACTTTAGGGAAACAATACAGAGGCCACTATTTCTGAGACCGAACACGGCAAGAACAGAAGGCTGAAAGCTCATGATACACCCTTAAAATCAGGGGTCCTACAGAAAATCCATAATATGGCTATTGTTCCAAGTTTTCTAACAAGTAGATGATATTAAAGGTGCTGCTAAGAACTGTACTCCTCGCTAAAGATTTTCAAAATTCAACCAGTCCTCTATCCCACCTGCTCAGAAAAACAATGGCTGTATTTCAGTAGAGGCTTTCACATAAGAAGCTCATGTACTTGCAGAGCTTAATTTGTCACACTTAATTGCTCACTATGCTAGTAAAATATCTCACCATCCTAGTAAATGTCTCACTATGCCAGCAAGACAGTGAGATATTATCCCGATCTTAGACAGAGGGAAAGCAGGACATTAAACAGGATGCTGTAAAATTGATGAAACTTGAAAAGAATCCAGATCTCCTAGTTAAAAAGCCAGCTAAAACCTACTATTCCCCGTACACAGAGAAACTTCAAATTTTTATTCATTTAAATAATAATAATAAATCCTGTCCTACTCTACTTCCTAAATGTCTAAGGATTTAATACATTTCATGAAATTGTATTTAAATTTTAACTTCCCCCTTTTAATACTACTGTCTGATATGACACACCCCATTTTTTCTATTGCTTTAGGTCCACAAAAGCAGCTACCTCCTAATATAGACTGAATATTTTTCTGTTGGTGTTGTAGTGAAACTGATTCTGCCAGTTACTAAATATTGCTACAATAGATATGCCAAGAAATAATTTAAAATAATTTTAAATAGAGAAACTCATCTTGCAGAGCTAGTTATCATAATTAAACCAGACAAGCACTCAGAAGAAATGAAACTTTCAAAAAAAGGCTTGCAAGAGTCGGGGTCACAAAAGATGACAAGGACTACTGGAGAAAAACACCAGTGTACAAGCAAAGCACAGGCTCTTGGGAATGTCTCTGGGAGAAGCTGTTTGCAAACAGACAAGCAGTACCCTGTGAGAAACATCTGCTTTGCCAACAGCAAGCCATCAGTAGGAAAGATGAGACTGCAAGTAGCATATAATTTCCACACTTTGTGTAAACCTGTGTATAATAACCCCTTCCTCATAACGGGCTCTTCCTTTTCCAGCCTTCAGGAAGAGGGAGCCAAACTGCTTGTCTGCAGCTGACCCAAGTCACAGAGCAAAAGTCTCTCCACCTGCTTCTCTGCAAAACTTTCACATCAAAAATGTACAGCTGCAAGTTTTTTGTTCTCCTTTTTATTCTTTATCTTATGGATCGATCTCCTGACAAAAGGAACACATTCAGTACAAGCCATCTCAGGTGTTTTCCCGCTGGTAAATACGAAGCCCATCATTTCTAAATAACCTCATGTGATGTTGGGAAGGAACATCTTGTTACAATACAGGCCCCACAGCCATAAACAATTACACTTTTTCAAACCAACAGCATCTATCCCTGTTCCTGTTCAAAAATCCCTGCCAGAGTGCCTCTTTTCACTTTCTTCAGCATTGTATAACATTTTAAGGACTGCAGAGGAATTAATGAGACAGGTTTTGAGATCAACATATTAACATGCATTTCTTCAAATATTCTCTTATATTCTCTTCAGTAAGTCAACAACAAATTTTAAGTTATTCCTCCATTATTCTCTCCCTCTCCTCTGAGACAGAACTGCAATTTAAAATACAGTTTTTAAGTTCTGTTACCTACAGCTGAGCCCAACAAAGGGGGCACATGCTTCACTTCTTGCTGCTTTCCTAGGTCAGCAAGGAACGAGATCACTCAGAACAAAGGGTCTTCCTTGTAAATTAAGAGGCAATTTTTCACAGGACAATTCTAGAGCCACACAACATTAAGGACATTTCTGACAGATGTTACCTGCGTGTTCTGCATTGTGAGTCTTTCCTCTGTGTTGTACTCTGCACTTTGCCCACTAATCTACTGCATAAGTACAGCAAATTTAACTAGGGACTATTTCTGCTGCTGCTTCCCCCAGGAGTATTCTCTTCTCCCCTTCCCATCTGCTGTTCCCATTAGCAGAATCTGCTGCTTTCCCCATTTCCCTCATATCTAACCAAGAAGTCATTGTCTGAGGCCTGCTACAAACAACTCAAATCTAAGCTCAGAACTCTGATGTCTTGTAGTTAACCTTCAGAGTGCCTTCTGGGAGATTCAGTCTCACAAAGTAAAGATTCCCAGTTTTTTGACTGGGAATGCTCATGCTGCTCCAGAGAATTCACATTACAAAGCTCAAAGTTTCAATGTTCACCTCTGTGAGCCTTGTACAGTAAGACTCAAAGAATAAAGACAATGGCTAAATCATCTTCCCAAATAAATTTAATGAAAATATCCTAAAACATTTCATAAACTAGACTTTCTGTCTAACACAGGACAATGCACAACAATGTACCAGACACGTCAGCCATATGGAATGACCTGGACAGTGATCCTCACTTTGGAGGGACTGCATCACTCCCAGCATACACAGTAAAATATTTTTATCACATTTTGAGGGTTTCAAGGAACAGAGCAGAAACTTGGCAACATGGATTTAAGACACACAAAGTTTTGTTAATCAAATGATGGGTGGCTCAGAATTGTGTCCTTTTCAGAAATGAACAATTGCACATTATTACAGGACAGAGTTTTGTCAATCACTGGATGTTATTAAGCTTAGTGTGACTAATGAATAATTTAAATATTTTTTTAGCTATTCTGCTGCAGGAAGATTTAAAGACCCTCTTTTTCTTTTTAAATGATATGAAGCAAAAGTAACTTGGACATATAATGCAATCAGTTTTATAATTGACAAGTATGATTGCATTTTTGCAATAAAATATATGCCAGAACCTCAGCACATTATTGCCTAATGCTCTACGAATCTGGCATTAATGAAGAAATTGAAAAATAAACAACAGCAGCAGCTTTAAGTACAAAAATCATCAATGCATATTCGAGACTAATGTGATTAAGAACAACATAGATTGCTTCTTGTTTCAGCATTTCTCATTTTCACACAGCTTACAAGACTGGACAGGTTGCTTTTTACTGAAAAGCCAGCCTAGTTTAGAGATGTTACATGCCCATTCTATTTCCTAAGCAGAGCAACACTTATATTCTTGGGATTATATTCTATTAGTGCAGGCAGATGAATTTTTTAAACTTGTTTGTCCTGGGATTAGATGAACATGAGTTTGCAATATTTTAAAGCCATCTACATGATTTGAAATTAAGTTAAAGCCTGTAGAATTATAAAAGGTTCAAAAGGAATAAAGAATGGGGTTTTTTCTTGTTAGTTAGGAAAAGATTAGACAGCATATGAGCAATGAGTGAATCTCAGCTGTATTGTTTCAAAACTGGAAAATGAGGGGGGCATGTACAACTCACAGGTAACCATTCTACATAGATGACAATGAGTATAGTTCACATTGCTTTGAAAAAAAATTATGTTCATTGAGAATTTGTCCATATCATTATGATCTTTCATCAGAAGTGCATATAATAGTGTGCCACAATTATGAAAAACATATGTATTAATGTAAAACATTACAGTGAAACGTGACTCCCTCAGGAATACTATGACATTGTGAAATGCCATTTTAGACAAAATTAGATTCTAACTTAGTAGGCAGGTTAAAAGTCATTCTTCAAAGGCTCCAAATGATCTTAAATTACATAAATTTACTATAAATTGAAACTGAGTAAGGGGAGGAAAAAAGAAAGGTTAACATGAACAGGAAGATTCAGCTCGTGCTGGTATCCTGAGCAAGAAGAGCTGTGATGTTCATTTGCTGTGCTCTCTGCAGCTCATGGTACGTGCAGCACAGCTAAGTACACAACTGAGGATGACCAACATCCCCAGCTGAAGATGTGCTAAGAAGTAAACCTGGAGAGACATTCCTGATCTGACATCACTGACACTACAGAACTATTAAAATGCCATAAAAACTCCAGCATTCTGCCAGCCAATGACTATTTTCATTTCTGGTATTATGGTATCATCTAAAACTCACAGCAAGCATTAAGGTTCCACAGGGCAAGGAAGCAACATTTAAAATAATGCTTAACATTATAACGAGCAAAGGACTGGAGAAAAAAACCCTATCAATACTATCCTACCTATAGGATAAAAGAACTATGTCAGAAGCCTGTCTCTCCACTGGCAATAGAGGGAGTCTGAATCAGATAACTCAGAGGTCTAAAACAGCACAGGATATCTCTCTCGTCTCCCTGTGACTGGATTAGCCCACTGCCTCAAGTCATCCACCTAGATTTTCAAAGTGCAAGGAAATGAAGCTGGAGCTCCCTACATATAAACCTGGTTTTCTTTTCCTATACCTTCTAATAGTCTCATATGGTTCACATACACCTGTTTACATTTTTTTAATAACAAAGAAAACAGGTTTTTTAATGGAGGCTGTGCTGATTTCAGCTGGGATAAAGTTTGTTTTCTCCAAAGTAGCCCATTACAGGGCTATGTTTTGGATTTGTGCTGGAAACAGTACTGATAACACAGAGATGTTTTAGTTTCTGTTGAGCAGGGCTTACAGAACCAAGACTTTTCCTGCTCCTCACATCACCACACCAGTGAGGAGGCTGGGGGTGCACAAGAAGCTGGGAGGGCACACAGTCAGTCCCATTTTCCTTTACTCGGGCATGTGGCTTTCCCCTTACCTATTAAACTGTTTTTATCTCAACCCATGAGTTTTCTCATTCTTACCCTTACGATTCTCTCCCTCATTCCATGGGAGGTAGGGAGACAGTGATGAGCTGTGTGGGGCTTAGTTGGGGTTAAACCTCAACAGAAGCCCATCTTGCAATTCTTGCTGATGAGTTAGTCATCAGATAAAACCAACATTTCCAAGGCTGAGAGCAGCATTTTTTCCAGCTGTGTCAAACCAAGGCACTGCCTTCTGCAATCTACTGCCCCAATTTATGTGACATTTCTCCAGTTCAGTTGAGTAGATATTCTGTCTGGAACAGAAATATGCAGCTCAAGGAACTAATTTTCAGTGTATTGTAGCTTATGCCTTTCCCTCTCTTTGCTGTTTTTTGTAAGGCACTGTGATGTGTCATTGGGGTATTTACTGCTTAGTTATGTATATCTAACCTCTTTGAGGAAGAAGTTTAGCTGTCAGGCAGAAAGTATCAAGGGGGCTGATAACAATTTCCTTTTAAGTAGAAATTGACAGTCTGTATTAGTGTCTGCTTTGAAACCAGCAAGTTAAAACCCACCTGCAGTCAAGAAGGAGGGCCTCTTAACAAGTTCCCAGCAGCAGGAGCCAATTTTCATTAAATCAGCATTGTTAAAATTAAAGTTCTAAATACTTGTTACACAACAACAACATTTCCATTATGCTCACTACTTCTCTTTCTTTAGGAGGAAAAGAAATTTTTTATCTGTAAACTGGTGTTTAGCAAGTGTTCAGGATTGACAGCTCCAAGGAGAAAGGTCCTTTATTTATGGACAAGACAGCATATGAAGAGTAGCAATAAAAGCTGCTCCACTACAGCTTCTCAATTAAAATCCCATGTGTTGGCACCTTTCCAACTTTCAGCCACTGCTCTCTGACCATACCTTGACTTTGGGTAACATTTCAGGCACAAATGCCCATCTCTATGTCAGATTGCTGCAGTCCCCTCTCAGCAGCTACCTGAGGAGTACCAGAGCCAGCACACGGAACTGCCTCTGTGAGAAGGATCTGTTAAACAACTAGGTCATTTCAAATTCACTTTTACATAATTATTCACTAGATGAAAGAATAGCATTGATACACAAATGACCCCAATTATACTTCTGTTAATGAATAAAGGAACTCCATAACTACTTCCTACTATTCTGCACTCAGACAAGCACTGATTTTGGCAAGACCAGAAGTCTGATTATGAGCTTTATACTCCGTATCCTGTGCTTAGCTATTAAATTTATAAAACCACACAGTCCAATACCACTTCCAAAACCCAGTCCCACAGACAAACACAGTATCTGGGCACAGGCTCAGAATCATCTTCTACTGGCATGGCTGTTGACATTTAATGAGTGAGCTGGGCACACATGCACACACTTTTCTGCTACAGTTCCCGGACTGGTTCTGGATGATCCTTTTCCCTTTGTTCCTCCCTAGTACAGCCACAGGAGTCAAAGAGGCTGGAAGATGGAGGCCAAACCCCCTGACAGGAAACCCATGGCTGTATAGACAACAGTCCATGTACGTCATTTCTCCCAAAACAACCCCAGCAATGGGTGAGCAGCTGCTACTGCCTAAATTAAGACTCCTTGAACAGGACTAAAGCAAGGACTGTAACAGTCAGAGGATGAAAAGCAAGTGCAGAAGTCAACAGAAGAGCTACCAAGCCCAAAGAAAAAATATACACAGCAACTGGAACAACTGGTGAACACCCAGAACAAATTAAAGCCCTCTTGGAAGGTGTGCAGTCTCTACAGCTCCCAAGATATCTGGCTGAATAGTAAGAGCTTGTGGACAGGGACTACAGATCACTGCTCAGGTTGTTTTGAAGTTATTTATTTACCCCATTACACTAGTTCATTAGAGGACAGACTGTCTTCATATTGTTTGCTGCTCACATTTATCGCCCTGGTAACATGGTATTTAGAAAATAATCTTCTGGCTTAACACCATGGTCAATGTCTCTGCCACGCCTGTGATCACCACTTTGCACAAATTTGGATGCAAAACTTGTACTCCTTAATCCTTTTTTATACAGCTTAAATAATCAATAGCAGGAATAGCTAAGGGTGATCTACCTCGGCCACCTACTGAATACTCCTGTTAGAGAATATATCTAAAAAGCTCAAAAGCAAGTCTGAAGAATTGCTAAAACTTTTGGAATACTTTAAATTTGTGTGTGTACGCAATAAAATAAATGTGAAAGTAACACTTTATTTTCTCACACATATTTTTTGAAGCCCAGTTTTGAAACAAAATCTGTTTCAAGCAAAATCTTAATTTGTTTCAAAATATTAAAACCAAAATGTCATCAAATGAATTTTTTTTTACTTTCTCACATTTTCTATTCAGCTGACGCTATTTCCAGCTTAAGTTTGAATTTTTAATTGGCTTTTGGCAATCTTGCACAACATTTTCCATATTAAAAACTGCAACCCCTTATACTTGTATCTTACTAGGACACTTTCTATATTTTAAAGGAAGAACTCCAAAGCCTTTCAAATATGGGACACAGATTTGGGTATGTAGGGACAAGGATAACACCCGTAGGAAAGGTACCTTTTACCCTACAGAGTCAGTAGTACGTGTGAAAAAGAGGAATACTGAACAGAAGATTACTGAGACAAGGCAGATTGATTATTGCAGCATTCTGCCTGCCACCATTTGAAATATCAATAGAAAGCTCAATGCTACTGACAGGATGGTTTAGTAAAATTTTCCCTAGACTAGTACAGCAAGAATTTGCTGGAGAACTTTTAAATTAATAAGAGAGCAGGTAGCTCAAAAAAAAAAATATCGGAATGCAAACCATAGCAGAACAGTAAACTACAAAAGGAAAGGGGGGTTTTCTTTCCAGATGACTTTGTATTGCAAATATTCTCCCAGAACTTATAAAGTATTATCTTGCTAGAATTGCCCAGGAGAGAAAGAAACTCATAATAAATAGAGAAATCACCAATATATGACTCAATGAGAGGATGAGGTGGTCTTGCTAGTTCTGAAAAGGTGAAATTATTTACTCAACATCTGGAAGGAAAAGGGAAAAAAAAAAAAAAAACCACAGAGATTTCCTGAAAAAACTAAATAACCATCTGGCTCAAGGTCAATTTAAAATAAAGGATTAAGGGCTTAACCTGACACCTGCTGAAGTCCATGGAAGTCTTCAAAAGGTCTTAAACTAAGCCCCAAAAGACAAAGAACTGAGTTTAGGCTCTCAGCTTATTTATCTTGTAGCATTTTTACTAGCAGCTGCATGCCTCTTTCCATATCTGCTTGCATCTTTCACACTGCCCTATTTTTTAAACACTTGTCTCCTTAAAAAACACCTAGCTCTCTCACAGAGAGGAAGATATAGGAAAATGGGTTGTGTACCATAGATCAAGTGGCTGGGCTGGATATGACAACTTGGAAAATTACACAATTCATCATTAGGATGGACAAAATAGTTCTTATAAAATAATTAGCCCAGACTCTTCTGGAATCTCAAAGCAGATGAGTCCACTGAGCATCCTGGGCTCGCAGGCACACCACACCCAGCCAAGCTGAGGAAGAGCCTTTGTCAAGCAAGAGGCAATTATTTGGCTCTAGCATCACAAAGTAGAGCTGTCTGGCACCTGTTTACACTTCAGTGCTTCCACTGGTCAGTATTTAGCATGGATTGTGCTGTCCATTTTGCACATGGACTTGACGCTGAGCACACCTGCATCTGTGAGGACAGTGCAACAACAGCCTGGGGGCTACAGGGATAGTTCTGCAGACACTCCCCATGCTCTTTGCCTTTAATTTTGTACTGAATTCTATGCCAATTCTTTTGTCATCTTGTGTTATGGTCCACAAAAGAACAGTACACAAAAGGTTGCATGAGGACACAGTTCCTAACAAGGACCAAGTCAACCCTCCCACAGGAAATGTCTTATATACAGGGTTTTCTGATGCAAGTGGATCGAGCAAGTCCATTGGTAAAAAGGTGTTGGAGAAACTGTGCTTCTCCCAGATCTAACCAGTCACTACAAAACTGAAACATCTTGTGAAACAAAGCATTGTGCCTCTGCCCAAGGTGGGGGGAGGTTGGAATGAGATGATCTTTAAAGTCATCTTCTAACCCAAACCATTTCATGAGTCTGTGATTGCGAAATCCTGTGAAACAAAGCAATAGAAAATTTCACAAAAAACATTTCTCACAAATTATGCAGTCTGACAGTCATCTGTATATCCTTAAAACTATGTTCTATCAGAAAGGATATAAAATAGCACCTACATTGATACTCCAAAGCAAAACAAGACCTGACATCACAGTAAAGAACGTGAACAACTTAATTCACAATGATGTTACTTCCAATTCTTAACCATGTAACTCCATTATCTTAAAAGGAATTTATGCCAGCATGAAACTGGAGTAATGTAGCAGTAAATCAAGCCCAGAATCTGATATTCATGCTGGTTCAGCTCAATTTTATTTAGTGCAGGTGTTCACTTAATTTTGATCATAGGATCTGAGGGAGGGGATGGTCTGCTGTTAATTTATTTCTACTGTCTGGTAGACTCAAGCCACTAAAACACTGGTCCTATTTTTGTGTACTTCACAGACTACTGAATATTTATTTTCTTTTGTCTGCAACCCACAATGTCATCACTTAACCGTGGTTTTCTTCTTTGCTACATTTAGAGTATCTCAAAAGGGGCAGCAAAGGGTATGGATATAATAATTAAAAGACCACACAGAGGTAATGTATAAATAATAATAATACAAAAATTAAAAAGAACAGGAGAAAAGCATACCAGCAGCTCACAGGAGAGAACAAAGACACTGCAACAGGCATCAGCGGCAGCTTTAACTTGGCTGCCAGTTTTCTATAATGCAATCAAAGCCATTGTCTGCAAGCCACAGGTGCACAGCACATGGAACAGACAAAATGCAATGGGAAGTGATGACAGACAACTTCTGAGCCCATGCTATATTCATCCCAACATTCATTTGTGCATCTGTTGTGCTGAATTTTAGTCTTTAATTATTTTTTTCCCTCTGATATCAGAGTCATTTGAGCAGCTGAGGAACTGTACCAAATATGCTGTATGGTAGAGAGAACCTGAAACGTGAGGACACTCAGTGTATTTATCAGATATCCCAGTGCTGGTGACTCTGGTGACAGTGCATATTGTCAGCTAAGCTGCAAAGCAACTGCCAAGGAGAGTGTTCATCAACTCAACTATCAACAGAAATGTAACAATACAAGTATGGATTTTGTGTACAGTGCAAGAAAAGGTCATTAGGGGAAAAATTATTAGATGCATTACAATAATAAATGGCAATATTATTATAATGGTTGATTTTACTGTTTATCACAGACCAGGTCAGTATGGATTACACTTGGATGATGTTTTTTTGATCTCAGATGTTTTCCCCACCGATAGGGCACTTTTTGAAATTAGATGCAGTTTGACCTCTTATTCCTTGTTTTCATCACTCTCCAATCAGTGGGAGGAAATTAGCCCCCTGGGAACATTTGACTCACATTGGCTCACTGTGTTATTTCAGCTGTGAAAGATGCTAATGAGCTAATATCAACTTTCCTAGCGGAAAATACACATGTCACTTTAAATTTTTGGCCAGGAACCAGCATTTCATCATGTTAGGCAAGGTCTATCATTACCCTGCAGCAAAAGAAGAAAACCCAACAAATGAAAGACAAGTTCAATCCACCTAAAGGGCAGAATTTCAGGCAGTCTCCTTCCAATAAGTAATGCAGATCAGCAAACACATAATTTGCTGTGGAAATTAGTTGTCAGATTATGTTCTGTGTTTTCCCAGGTGGACAGAACACTGCAGCATCCCAAGAAACTTTGAGGATAATTGATTTCTCAAAGGAAAAAACATCCCTGAAAGTTTTCATGTGCTCTTGAGGAACTCACCTATGACCTCCAGACAGACAGACAAGTGCCTAATGAAGGACAAGGGCAGAGAAAGGGAAGAACTTTACAGTTATGAGGTTTCAGTTTCAGGGTGAATCCACATCTTTCATACATACAAATAGAAAAATCAGATCACTCTAAAATATTTGCAGGCTTTTAGAAGAAAAACAATTTCAGGTCAATGACTCAGTTGAGTTTTTTATTCCTGGGAAGAACTTCTAAAGAGATGTAAGACAATAAAAGCCCCTGTTCTCTTTTCCCCCACCACCAGAGTTGCCACTTTTGCAGAAATTTAAGTCAGTTCCACTACTAGAAGATTAGCAAAGTATTTCAAAAAAATTGTAACACTTTCAAGTTTTCCAAAATAAAACATTACATTTAGAAAAGAGGACATTCCATCCTCTATCAATTTGAGCCTGAATCTTTAGGTTTCAGTTACTAAGTTTTCTTGCAGTAAGTAGTACGCTGATCTTCCTCAGATAACTTTCTTCATTTCAGAGGAGCTCTGTAGCTCAATATTACTTCCAAAGTAAAGCACTGATGCTTTGGCATGGACTATTTTGAGATAGAAAAATTTCTAAGATTTCAAGATTTAAAGCAAGGTGTAGACCTTTTCTTTCTTATCTTTTACCAGCCAGCTACTTATTACACATTTTACTTTTTCTAAACTCCTCTGAGAAGACTGAAATACAAGCACGTGAAAGCAAAAAAGCTGTTTCACCTACCAGAACAAGAGTGACAGACAAAAAATTTGAGGGTGATTATTCTCCCAAGACACAAGCACAAGCTTCTTTATTTCTAGTGCTTAAAAGCAACAACTAAAAAAGATTAATGATCTGACTAGATCTGTCCAAAAAGTTTCTTTGAACATAACAAAAGTTACAACTTAACTTTTTTCCTTATTTTTCCTTATTGCACAATTTTTCAAAACATCTTCGTCTTTGAAAAGTCAGCCCATAATTTCTCTGTCATTCTTTCCCTAAAAGGAATGAATTAGCTTTCAAATACTAAAGATGTAAATAAGACGAAATAGGAAAGAATTACCAACTGGAGTATAATTGTATACACTGAAAACCTGAACATTTTAAAAACCATTGAAAGTTTAAATATAAAAAATCTGCAGACATCATAACCAAATACCTCTACTTCACCAGAACAATATAAAGAAATCTTTTGGGTTTGCTTGGTTTGTTTTCTTGTTGATTTGTTTCTGTGGTTTTATTGGTTTTTTTAAACCAACATTCAGTTCTAGACTGGTCTTGGTTATCTGAGCAATTATGCGGGTGACTGAAGATTGGTTCAAATCATAATATTTGGATACAAATTTTTGTAAATTTTGAAATTATTTGAAGCTTGGATCTTTGTGCTGACTTTGGCACTGCCAGCCTCTCCAGAATTTAATTTTTTGCCTGTTTCTAATACTAAGAAATTTATTTTAACACTTGGTTTATTTTTGTAGGGTCTTACTGCATAAGAATAGTTTATACCTTCCAGACAAACTAATATTAAGACTCTGAAAGGAATGAATGAGATTAGTCCATTTGCCCAAGCTCTGAAGCTGCTACATAAGACACTGATTGTCAGAGACAAATCATTCTTTGTCTCTGAACCACTTTAGAAGCTTCCTAGAACTGTCTGTTGACTACATAAATAGCAAATACATCATCTGGCACTCACAAACCAGCCCCGTACAATGCCGTGTGAGTCACTGCTGATCCTTCCATATGGCATGGGCGTCACTGCATGTGAATAAATCCAGAAGGAAGAGAAATACCCACAACACTACTTACAAATTATGCTTCCCCTGTTTCAGTGCATTCTTGTTGGTTTCAGTTCCCGGTTTTCCTATTGTTTCCTTTCTCTGAGCTATCACAGCAATACTCAACTCTGATGAGATGACAGCTCGCAGTTCAAATTCAAACCTGGCTTCTGCACTTTCAAAAACCAGTTAAAGGGTTGTTCAGAGGTCAGGCACCTCTGCGAGCGATTATCAAAAGTTACAGTGATTGAAATTCTTGTTGATTTGCATTAAGTAGCTTCTGAAAAAAAACTGGGGAAAGAAGTTTGGAGCTCTGTGTTCTATAGTAATATCTTTACCCTTTACTTACAGGCAAAATCACTCAAATGATTGCAATCCTAAACACAATGCCTCCATCTTATCCAACATCCCCAGACACTGTAAAAAAATCAGACAAACCCACTTACAAATATTCTTATTATAAAATTCTCTAACCATGAAAAAATACTTTTTTACCACTCCATTATTTTTTATTGGCTATTTTCAAAATAAGCATGAGCCCAAACATATATATTACATGACTGTTATACTGCCATATCAACTCCACTTTATTCATGAATATCAATATAAATGGCCCAGAACTTGGAACAGAGATGCTTTGTTTATAAATTACAGTGTGCTTTTTCTATGACTGCAGTCACATCACATCCTTTTTTTATTTAATTTCACTTCTGTTTTGAATTCTGCACTCCCTCCTATGCACAGAAAAAGGGCATAGGAACACCACTATCAATTTTGTGATAAGTCTGAAGTGTTCTTCAGGACACTTTGAAATATGCAGACCGAAATCTTGGCCAGCTTTAAATCACTGGGAGCTTTGACAATAAAGTCAACTGAGTTGGAATTTCATCCTTAATCACTACTCTGCCAAGCCATTACTGTAACATGCAATACACATTCTTTCAACGATTCTATTTAGTGCCTAACAAATAACATCATCTAATTTTGAAATTACAGTAGCATGACCATGACTTTTTCTAGATCTGTAAGAACATGTAGTGGAAACACTCACTGTTCTGAAAACACTAAATATTCCCATTAATTACGTATTAAAAAACTGGATTTTACTTTTTTTTTTAAATTACACAGTCAAAGAATAGGCACGAGAGAAGCTTTTCTCATTCCTCACTGCCAGCATTGTTCCTCCATTCTGCCTCTCATGACATTTTCAGCTGGTATTTTCTCACTGTACCACAGCACACACCACCTAATGAAAACTCATATAATGTAATGGTTCTAATTACACATATAATTAATGCTGACAGAATCCTATTGCTGCTGTTCTGATTAGTCCAGATCAAAAGATGACTTCCTGCACCCACCTGTTTTGCCTATGGAATAGCTCTAGCTCTCAGCCTTCATGGAATCAAGTACTGAGTATAAGCTTATTTGCACTGCATCTGTATTGCTTGTCTGAGTGAAAGGTGTCTCCTTGCAGATTGAAGAGGCAGCTAAAGGTTTTTGGAGTTATATTCATTACTTTCTCCATTGGTTGAAAAAGATTTTAGAGCTTCTTATGATGATAAAGCATACAGTATTTTCTCTACAAGTCTTTGCTGCTAAGAGTTTATCTGCCCATCCCAGCAATAGCCTGATTTGCATATTAAGAAAGGATAGAATGTCAAAGACTTCTAAGCCAAGGGGACCCATGCACAAATATTAGAAGGCAAGCTCTAGACCCTCAGATTTTCATCAGAATTTTCTACTGAGATCCAAGAACAACTGTGGGCAAGATTTCACTCAAAAAGGCACAAGATCATAAACTATATTCCAGGATAGCTATTTTTGCATGTGTCAAGATGGGATACGTGTCACACACCACTGCTCTAAACACAGCCTTTGCTAAAGGTCTTTGCAGCACCTCAGTCATTCCTCTGAAATGAAAGTTCAGATTGCTTCAAGAGGAACATTAACAAGCACCATGGAGCTAACAGTGGGACTGAGATAAATATAGGTAATAATTATCTGCAAGTCTCCCTGTCACTTCATTTTTAATTCAGCTGTATCTGAACTTTGACGTGTTTGTTTCTCCAGGAGTGCAGGTGTGAGGTTTTGTTCAAAACATTTTGGAGAGTAGCTATTTTTCATTTCATGGTTCAGACATGAAAGGGGGACTTCAAGAGGAATATGATTAACTGTCATTAGTAATAATTTTGCTCCTATTTAGTGTCAAAGGTTTCTATCTTCCTCAAGGAGAGGAAAATAAATGAGCTTTACCATAACTGGTCGCTTGTTATAAGTAAAAGATAGTTTCTAAATAAAGCAAATACTTACAATCAATGCAGAGGGAAGAAAGTGTTTTTCAAATCATTACAAACACTCAAAGTCTGCTTGGTTATTTCATGAATAGAAAACAAGCTTAATTTATCAGAAAATTGATGGTTTGATAACAATTTACCTACCTCTTATGGCTAACAAGTGGCACAGTCCTAAAACATATGATTATTTCTGTACCCAAAACCAAAGATTACTTAAAAATAATTTTTACTTAATGTAACTGTTACTCTGCAGAGCAAGGGAGAAATGAAATTTGCTTCTGCAAAACTCTTCATTGAATAGATTCCTTTTATAGTAGTTAATAGTCAGGCTGCCATTCATTTATCATCCTGTGTTACTTTTCGGTTCTTAACTGTTGAAAGCCCACAAAACAATGTATGTTCTACTTTATCATTGTCCTGAAAATGGATGAACACTGTAACATTTGCAATGCAAGTGTAAGACACGTTGGCCCAAGACCACAATAAATATCGACCCATATGGAAACAAGAAGATTTCAAACCCTTTATCCTAATAAGACCTTCTGAGCACTAATAGCAATTCTAATCCCTTAGTCATTAATTTTCCTGTGTTACAAGTCTGGATGTAATTAAGAACAACACATTGCTGTCTCTTCGGTGAAGAAAATGTCATGCTGACGTGATTGATTACGTTTATTTAAACTGGAGATGGCTGACACTTTCCAGTCATACTTCATTCAATTTTTATTATTATTTTATGTGTCAAGATAGGCTCTTAATTTCCCCTGTTGTAACCCACTTAAATAAGACTTAGGAAGAATCTGAGAAGCGTTACATGAAAAAATATTGCTGTATTTTTGTGGGTCTCTAGGCTATACTGGACTATTAAAAATAAAATTAGGTTTAATATTTTCACTTAGTGTAACAATTGTCAAGGATTTAGTTGGAAAGCCAAGTCTAAAGTTTAACTGTAGAATATGCAATATAAACCTTACAAGTTGCTGTTCAGAAAAATAATTAGACTGAATAGAACATACATGCTATTTTATTACATGTTCTTTCAAGGCAGTAGCAGTAAACTTATTACTTTATACTTTTTTTTGTTTAAATATGAAAGTCATTGTGAGACAACAGTACAACTGAAAGCACAAGGCAATCTTTTTCGTCCTTTCATTCCTAATCAGAGACTAATTAAAATTCTCCTCATACAACATTTGAGAGCATTAACTAACCTGTAAATGTAGAAATTTGCCAAACAATAGGGACAAGAACACTGAATTCAAACCAAACAGAAATAATGTTTAAAAGTATCTTGCTGTTTTCATAAGTGGTAGAGGTAAGAATAAGAATTGTTTATGTATAATACATCTGCACAGACTTATGAAGCTCTCCTTTAAAATACCCAGTACTCTGTTGTGCAGAAGCATTCAAAGAGCAACTGCCAAGAACTCACTGTGGGTACCAAGGGATCACATTTACTGTCTGTAAAGATGAAACAAAATTTAATGAGAAATCAGAGCTTAAGGGTACAGCTCTCCAGCCAGCTCTGAGAGGCCAGTCTGAGCCCGTGCAGCTCCAAAACAGCCATCCCAGTGTCCAACCACCATACGTTCCTGTTGACTCAGTTGTGGCTACACAGAAAGCCAAGGCAGGGGCCCAATTCACCAGAAATGTCTTTCTCTTTTCCTGTCTGATTGGATCAACATGTGTCATTGTTACTGCCAGCCAAAGGCTCACAGTGGAAATGGATGGTAAAGGGCAGGAAGGGGAATATTGTCTTCCCATGACAACACCATTCCAACAGCAAAGCTTAGAAAATTATTGCATCCTGAAGCTAACCTGGAAAGAGTGAAGCATCTACTGTGAAGCTATATCTGAAAGATGAGAGGAAACAAAGGTTGATAGGAGGAAATGGTAGTTAACTTTGCATGAAAAAAGGTGTACTTTGAATTTTAAACCACAGTTCTTCAGATGTGCATCATTTAGACACAGCACATGACCCAAAGGTGACTCTTTTTCTACCATATTCCTCAGCATGAATGGCATTCTCCAAGAGGTGAAACAGTCAAAAGGTGAAAAGCATTATCCATTTTCATTACCAAAATTGTATTCATTGTCACAAAAAGCCCTAGGAAATGTTGTTTTCTAACAGTTCTTTTGGCTAGGCCTGATTGCACCTTTTCTTCATAGGCATCACATTCCACTCGTGAATTCTGACCTGTGCCAAGGAGCTGCAAACCAGTACGTTGGGTTCACTGATACATATTTTAAATAGGTTATATTATTTTCAGATATATTTTGTCATTCATCACGAGTACAGTGTACCTGGCAGTAGGGTGGTCTTATGAGAAGTAAATTGAGTGAAATTAGCATTTGAATCGATGCTACGTGAAGATAACAGCCTGCAATAATCCTATTTAACAGTTGTTAATTGTCTGCTATAAACCACAGTTCAGTAAATTTTGATCACACAACTGAAAAACCTCCCTAATATACATGAAGAAAATATACCTTGGCTTCTCCAAAGGTTTGTTTATGTGCTTTTCCTCTACCTCAAATTAAGTTTGTCCAGAAGGAGGCAGTACTGAACACAAACTCATTCTACTAAGCAGTAATGCTGAGAGCCAGGCTCAAAAGGCAGCTATTTTAATCACCCTCCAGGGGCTTGGGGCAGACCCATTAAATCAGGGAAATGAATACAGCAAACTGTTTCAGCTCGCTGATGTGTGCAGTAGATTGCCTGTGTATGTTAATTACTGCATTTGGCAGAATATATTTCCAGAAAAGTTCACACAATCTGGAAATAAAATGTCTCCTGGCACCACAACAGTATTTTCAGACACCACATTCAACAGCAGGACAAGTTGCAGAAAATAACCTAAAGTCAGTATCATGCCCACCAAATCCTGACAAAGCTCTGCAAACCTGGGCAAACCTTCCCCCACCAGCTAATCACAAAACTTCACAGGGGAAACGTTTTGTACCATCACCTACAGTGCTTGGGTGCAAGAGCAGAACTCAGTCCCTTGGCACCCCAGTCAGAACCTGGAGGCACAGTTACCTCCCTTCAGTGTCTGCCAATAAAGTCCTTTAAATTTCCTCCACTGAACGAGCACAGAGCGCCTGAGGCTGCTCAGAACTGAGCTGGTTATTGCTCCTGCTGTGCCAAGGCTGACAACAGTATTCATAGGTTAGGTTGTCCACCATTTCCCCCTGCAGGGAAATCCATTAGGCAGCCAGGCCTTTTGCAACCCACTTTCTGTATTCTCCCTATTTCCAAATTCTCCATGATAAAGATTCCTTTCTTTTGAAACACAGAAACCAAATGCAGATCTTCCATCTTTGAGAGGATGAAATTAATATTTATTGGACCACAGAGAAAAGTGGAGATTTTTTGGGAGTTCAGCTGTACTGCAGGTGAGTAGAGACCTGACTCCAGAGATTATTATTCATAGAACATCAAACAGCTTCAACCAAAAAGACTGGAAGAGATAAACCTCAACGAGTTTTATAGATAGATCTTTAATGATAAATTGCTACTTGTATATATATAAAAAACCCAAACTCTTTAAGTATTCATTAATTTCAACTCATATATAATTTTAAGAGATAATATATATTGCAAAATGCACACATACATGATTCCCATTTGGGGGTTACTATTTTAACAGCAAACTGATATTGTCAAATTCACACACTGCTCCTAATTCCTGAGTAATATTATAATCATGGTCATTTTGCTTGAATAAAATAGATTTTAGGAATAGAGAATAATCTGCCATGGCAGTTAAAATATTAATCCACATCAGCATTAGTGGCTTGCAAGACCTATATAGAGCCTGAGAGTCCTGTAACCTACCAAAGTACACAACCCTAATCTCATGGAGGTCACAATGATCTTGATAGAAAAAGGCTCCACTATTACCTTACTTGTAAAGGGAGCATGGAGTGAAGAATATGTAATAGAAGTGCTGACACTGTCTTAACTATTGTAGAGAATCTGTAAAATAGTCCCTCGAAACACCATCATACTGCATTTGTACCAAACTGAATAGACTGTCTTCAAGTCAGCAGCATTAAAGATGACTTTCAGATAAACTCTGTTTGGGAGTACTAATCAGTACTAAAAACAAGAGAACCCTCCCTGAAGATCATTATTTTCCCACCTATATTTTGGCTCCTAGCTGCATTTGTGACTTTTAATATCCTTCTGTTCAAATACTGATAAGTACTTACGGTAAAGCAATAACAATAAAAGAAGAAAATAATTAACCTATTTAACTTGATACTGCATCATGGCATAAAGTCAATTGGCCATGGAAATGTTATCTCAAAGTTCCAAAGCAATGCTGGCTTTGGAAACAACATCAAGATAAATTCAGGCATCAACAGAGACCATCACACCAGCACCATTATGCAAAGTTATTAGAGGAACATGCTTTCAGTATGTAACTCAGATTCCTTTGATGAAAAAACTCATTTAAAACATCACAACCAAGCTCTCTTGAACATTCAGTTAAGTAATGTGTGCTTTTCTTCAGCTTCTGCCAAGAGAAAGGAAAAAGAGGGTAGTTTTAAAAGTGTAGGTCATCTGGAAGGAAATGCTGACTGTTGAAGCTGTAGACTGGACTATTTTAACCTTTCATTTTTTTTCCAGCAAGTCCCAAGCACATTTCTGAAAATAGGCCACACTAATTCCAGAGGTTAACTCCTCCATCTGCAGTGCTAAGTATTTGTTAATTATAATGACC
Organism: Pseudopipra pipra; assembly: GCF_036250125.1. Classification (NCBI taxonomy): domain Eukaryota; kingdom Metazoa; phylum Chordata; class Aves; order Passeriformes; family Pipridae; genus Pseudopipra; species Pseudopipra pipra. The sequence goes on along the minus strand of NC_087560.1, from coordinate 9,695,588 downwards.
ACTGTATCCTTAGTGGAAATTGTCAAGTACAGTCTATCCAGACATTTTTTCCCCCCCAGATTTATTTAAATGAAAATCTTATTGTTTTATAAAGGAAATCTGATCAGTGCAGGTATTTCCTCCTGAAGTTTCACGTGCTTTTTCCTTAAATCAAAGAACTTTTAAACATGAAACATTTGAGCCACACTTGGTAGTTATGTCAGATCAGTCAAGGTGGCAGAAGAGGTCCAGTGAAAGTTAGATTTAAATGAGAATTTAGATTTGAAGCATATCTGGGGATATAGTTCATATTGAAAATTAATTAGAAATTAGAGCAGTAGTAATATTCTGAATTTTGGATGTACAAGCCTTTTACAACCTTAGTGATTCCCAGGATGTGACATTTCATCAAACCACAACTAAAAAACACACGGATGTTCCAAAATTCACATTGTTTCCATAAATGTGGAGATTTCCTCTTCTGAGGTTTTGAGTGTGGGTTGTGGAGATACAGTATAGAATTGTACAGAAACAGCCAAATGATCTCATGGCAAATCATCCCTGCCTTGCCTAGATTGATAACAGAATTTGAAACTCTTTCATACACACAACCATTAAATTCATCAGCTCAAAAAAGAAAAGTTATCTACTTAATCTTCCCAAGGAAAAAGCATACTAAAGCAAATAGACACTATTTTAACAGAATCTGAATTATTTTCAACAAAATAAATTGATAAAGGATAATATTCATGTCCTCAGTTCATCTGCAACCCACTAGGTGCACTCTATTCAGTGGAATGAACAACATGCAGAAGTGTACCAATTCCTTTTCTCTGTTAAATTATACCGGTTTTATGAATGTTTCTATCACACAGTCAAAAGGGAACACTGAAATTGCTGCTCACTACTGTTACAGACACGTATCTTTAGATACTTGCAGTGGATTTTGTCCCAAGACACCATCTCATTAAACCTAAAGAACAGGTCTGAGCATGTGCCTTTTGCACACTGGTAAAAGTTCACACTTCCCTGTTACCTCACGGGCATCTGGGTGACTTTTGATGTCAGACTCAATTTCAATTGCAGCAGTTGCAGCTCTTTCAGTAGGTGAAACCAAGCATGCAGGCTAAGCTCAGCTGGAATTTTCAAGTATGCTATTAGAAGGTGTTAGCAAGCGCAGCCTAATCAGCACAGCCTTCAGCTATTGGTAGTTAATATTAAAGTGTTGACTGAATAAAAGCTAAGAATGACTCTACCCTAATATCTGCACACAGTCCAAGATATCTATGTGTTTTAGCCACAAAAAAACCCCACACATAAAAACAAATTAAGTATGAAAAATCGTGTAAAGAAAATTTCTCTCAGAGAAGCATAGATGTGTAGGCAGTAGTATCTGTACAGGCAGCAGAAATACAGCTCGTTTGTACATCTTAGTGTGGATCAGAGGAGTAAATTCAGCTTAAGTTGTCCAACCCATCAGAAGCAATCAAGACACATTGGATATTTTGGACTGTTAGCAGTATCTTGTGGGGCATGTTTTCTGAAGAAAACATGTTTGCACTGAGAGAAAGGAGAGTGGGAAAGAAAAGGGGGGCATCCAGTGCAACAACTTTGAGGTCTAATACTGCATTTAGATGAAATCCCAAATGCTTATCAAAACAGTGTTGAAATATGTATTGTGATTTCAGTGGTGAAATCAATCATTTCTCATGACTCATGGTTACTTCTTTAAAAATTTGGAAAATCAGCAATCATACCAAGGCTGTTGAATTTTGATTGTAAGGAAATAGTCTGAAACATTTCCCATACCAGGACTAACTCCTCATTTATTTTCCTATTTAGGAGAGCATTGCTCTGCATGCAAATAGGCTGATGCTTACAGCAGCGTTTCACTGATAGAATAACAACGAATGTTATGAATACTGATGAAATTTATATTCTCTTAAAAAGTAGGACTGCATTTTTCCAATTCCATTGTTAGGTGCCTTCCCATTCCAGCCCAGGACTTGCACATCTGCCTTTTCTGCCATTCATTACAGTCTTTCTCTCTCCTAATGCCTTCAATTATATTCAGCCCTTGTTTCAAAATGGAATCCCAATATTGCCAGGCTCATCTTAAAGGGCATTTTAATAATACTCAGGTTGTGTATAGAACTGCTAAAGGTAAAAACAAAGCAAATGAGATTTTAGATAAGATTATCATATTTTCAAAGACTCTCTAGGGATTGGGATGCTGAATTGCCCTTAGTTACAATGCAAATTGAACATCCAAATTCCTTCCATGGAACCGAAAACTTTTTACTGATCTTCAAAAGATAGAGACTGGAAATTGAAGTTGACCTGTTGCAGTACCCGCAGTATCTTTTGTATCCTGGCATAAAAAGACATTTCCAAACTTTGCATCATCAATGCGTCATCACATATATTTGCTCTACAGCTCCTGAGACATGACAAACCAGAGTTAAAGAACCCTGTGACACTCAACTAGGAAATTACTCGAATTTCTGCGTTTGCTTCTGAATAACAACATTACCTAAACATATTATTTTCTGTTTAATTTACTTCATTTTTATAATGAAAAGATAATTGATCTGGCAATATTTCAGTTTACATTGTAATGTTTTCTCAATAAATCTGCACTAAAATTAATTTTCTGGTGTAATCAGATATTTTAAGATTCGACTGAATTGTACTGAAACTGAGCTGAGATTGCTGTGGCACTATATTCTAGTTTTCAAATGGTTTTAATATTGCATGTTTGCTATTTCTCAAAAGGTGTTGAAGTAAGATAAAAATAGAATTAGAAACAAATTTGTACTGCAGAAACACTGAAGTTATTGTGCAAATATTACCTTACTTTTCATCCCTTTTATTTAGTAAAAGACTTCTGGTATAATTTCATGTTTTCAGTTAAAGTTCACACTTCATAGAGGTACATATAAATTCATACAGAAAAAGGTAAAATAATCTTTTTCTGAGTATGTAATGCAATACAGCCACCTGCATCTATCTGCTTTGACTTAATAATCATGAGCTTTAAAACCTTCCACTGGTAATAATTATGGCCGAAGTTTATCATGAAGGCCTGAAGTTCAGCTTGTTTAAAAATGAGCAAGAATGTTACACATTCATGTGACTCTACAGTTCAGACCCGTGCTTTTAAATAAAAGCACAGTATCTTGAGACTCTCAATAAAACTAAAGAAATCAGTGATGTGGATATGCAATACATGACAAGGGGTCTACACTGTTCTTGATCCACTACTGGCATTTCCAGTGCTTTAATTCTGGAAAAGAATATTATACAGAAAATTATACAGGAAAACTGTATAACCTTTGGGTTATACATTTCTGCTCATATCAGTGTGCAAGGAGAGCCTTTGAAAGATGCAGCAGTCAACCAGGCAAGGGACACAATCATCATTCCTATGCTCCCTTTGACAACAGGCTATTTCTGAGATCCCAGAGCAGAAAACCATTTCCTGTTGGATCCCAGGAAGATCCACACGGTACAACCCCTTCAGAGTAAGTGCAAAGGTAGGACTTCAGCAACAAAACTCAAATCTCTCATTACTTTAGCAAAACTAACAATTTGAGCAGTAATTAGCAAGGGGTGATTTTTTTCCTGTATGTCCCTCAGTACCTTCTGAAAGATAATCCCACAAACATTTTTACGTCCTTGTGAGTAAAAGTTCACTTCTCATACGAGAGTTTTAGCAATCTAATTCAGGGGCTGCTAAGCCTCCTTTTTGACAAACTAACCAATTCCAGTTCAAAGTTTACCAAAATTTATGAAACCATTCCCTTAAATTCAAGAACTCTGAGCACTCCTTCCTTCTCTGCTAATAAGGATCCCAGATTACAAAGTCTGAAGCAGCCCATGTTCCACACAAAGAGAGCATTACTAGGACAGATACTGACAAAGTGGATGAAAATACTGAGATGTTTCTGTGTGGTGTGGAGCAAGAGCTTTCCCCTGAACAGCTCAAGGTCTGGGAAAAAGGAATAAGGTACTATTAAAAGCTCGAACATGTTCCAGCCTGGTCCCCTCATCTGAAAAAGAGCTGTAGGAACTGCAGCCAAGTCACCACATAGCCACTTTGCATCTTTCTGATCTCCAAGATATTTTTAGATATTTTTACTATTTTTCAAAATGTTTGAATTTTAATGTTTTGATTTTTGTTTAAATTTACCATCCTAGAAGTAACTGCACCTTAACATGCACACGCAAAGAGAAATTTCCCAATCTTTAAGTAGCCAGATGACCCTCTACCCACCTACACATACATGGACAGAACAATTTCCCATAAAACCAGTCTGTGTGTTTCCAAGTGGAGATAACTACATTAAGTGCCAGGCTTACTCTTTCATCCCACTCACACAAAACCTCTTTCTCCCCCTTACTATCTATTATTCTTGTTATGACCTTTCATTATACAAATGTTCTTGAGGATTTTTTTTTTTTATTTTATACCCACATGACCAATTGTAGGAAGAATATTTTCATGATCTCTCAATAGGACATGAGGGTGCTATAAAAGTAAATGTGCTATGGTTATGAGAAAGTTCAAATTATTGTTGGCTTTTTAGATAATTTTTTTTAACAATTTTATTAGTATCATCTCTAGTTTCAGCACTAAGTTGAAAGCCATTCCTATGGTGCATAGGCAAAGCCTCATCAATTTTGACAGTATGGCTATGCAAATATTCTCCCTTCAAGTACCTTAATGAATAATTAATACTGTGCTTAGAGATCCAGCTGAAAGCACCAATCAGAGGGTCCAAATAAATTGGATTGGTATTGAAGAAATTGTTCCCCATGCTCATCAGAAAGATTACTGTTTCTTTTAGAGAATAGCTTTAACAATATGAAATAAAGCCCTTTTGGAATAACCTGCTGATATCTGCATGAATAATCAGAGCAGTTATAAGTTATCTGTCATAGTGCTGGCTGGCTCTAAAAGACATCTGCTGTAAAGGTATTGTTTTGTAATGACAGAAATCAAACTGATTTGGGGAAAGTAACAACCTCTTTTTGTCTTACTTTTCCTTCATCTTTGAAATAGATACTTCCAGCACATCAGTTTGAAATTAAAAACAAGTGACAAAAGCCATTATTTTCCTGCAGGAAGGACAGAAGGTAGCCTGCCAGAAGTTGTCTTATATCAAAATAATTTTTGTTTTGCTGAAAGAATATTAGCTCTCTGTGTTTATGCCCTTCAACAATTTGGGTTTCAGCGTAGCTCGTGAATTACACACTTTATAAAATTGATGCATGTTGGGCATCTCTGTGCCATGTGCAGGGTTTCCATGTTAAACACAGCTCTGACTGAACAAAGGAAGTGTCAAGGGGGCATATTGGGAGAGAGAGATGGGACCAAAATACACCAGAGGCATTTTTTACTTCCTTAACAATGACTACCAGATACAATTACCAACACTGACAAGTAACTCACTCCTACCTAAAGACAATGAAACCTTTGTATCATCTCTTATTAAAAAAAAAAAAAAATACTGAAAGCAATTCTACATACTTTCAGATAAATCCTGTCATTCTGAGTCTGTAGCAATTTTTCTTAGTGTGTGCAACCAATTGTAGAACATTTCAACCCCCCCAAAAAGAGCATTTATCACTAGCTGATTAAAGTGAGGGTTTTTTGTTCTTGTGAAAGGTGATCAGAGAAAAAATGTCAGGTTTTACATCCTCCCTCCCAAATGTAAAAGGTCACCAGCTTGAATAAAAGTTTAATACTTCATCTCATGGAGTATACAAGCCTGTTGCCCTCAGAAATTTGCAGTTTTCTGCTCATTCTGTGTTACCATTTATTTGGATACCAGGAATTTCAGATTCAGATCCCATCTACTTACTTTCTAAGTTTCCAGTGTAGGAAAGGTTCTTTGCCCAGAAGAGGTGTTAAAACAATACTCACTTAAAGCGTAAGTTTTAGAGCATCTGGGAGAACACAGGTTGTGTCCTTTCCTGAGAAACACTAAAACCAGGTAAGAAAACAGAGCTGGGATCCAATTATTCAGACAGACATCTGCATCCATGAAGCTGTTCCAAATCCAGGCAAGTCTCAGCCCACTGCATGGGTATACAAAGTCAAGTTGAAAGCACTGAGCAGAATTCCCAAAGTCAAGCTGGAGTAACACCTCTCTTGCATCTGTGTCACACTTGCTCATGGATTAAGCACTACTGTAACTACATTAACTGGGCTTTCCCATCAGCAGAAACAAAGAGCTGCTGTTTTGTTTTAGCTGTCTCTTTGCACCACACTTTCAACTCAGGCATCAAAATATAGGTTAAAAAGCCAACAGAAGTAAAACTTAATTTTATTTTTAACGTGTAAAATAATGAGTTACTTTTACTCACCTTGGTTTGTTTTTATCTCTCTGGCAAGACCAGCAAATTAATGTGTCCAACATTGGATGACCACTCCATACTGTCTGTGTTTACTGCCCCATATTACAACCACAAACATCTGTGCTTGAAAACTTTGCTTCTCTACTGGGGGAAAGAACTTCCATCCCCAAATTGAAAAATTGAGCTGGCTTATGAGAGGCAGTGGTTTGTTTCCACACATAAGAGATTGCTGAATGTGAGACAGTGGCTGAATAATCCTTAAAGAACTTTTAAGACTAATATATATGGTATCTAGCTGTCTTTTGTTCTTTTTTGACTATTCTACAATCATGTCTTTATAGGTCATTCAAACAGGAGCCTGAGGTTTTAAGGATGCTGTTAGAACATCTGTGAGAACACATGAAATAATTGTAAAAGCATATATAAGAGTTTAAAGGCATTTGATGGCATTGCAATCACCAAAGTCCTCACAAGTGTCTAGTAGCTCAATATCTGGTAGAGTATACATCTAAAGAGATACCTGGTCTTAAATCAAAGTCTTCATAGTAGTTCGGAGGCAAAAAGATTTCAGATAAAAGAATTAAGAGCATGACCTAATGTACTGGAAGTTACAGATATATGTCAAACTGCAGCTAATACATAAATGGCTGCACTTCTAAAAAAATGGTAACATGACCAATCCAGAAATTTAGATTATAATGAAAAAAAGTTAGAACCAAGCCCACAGGTACACTTCACCTTCTATTGCACCTAACATCAGTGGGAGGTAGTGGCAAGAATGAACTGAAAAGTAGTGATATCAGTTAATATGAGGAGGAAAAGCCTTGATTTTGACTGTTTCCAATGGTTATTACCATTATTAGAGTTTACTAGGTCCTTTTGGCACTTTCTAGTCCTAACAGAACTTCAGAATAAATTCTTATTTGTCAATTTAGATTATAAAATATCAAGCATCCTTGATTTACGCATTCTCATCCATAATCATCACTGAAAAATGTAAATATTTTGTTGATGGCTGTCTACATTGATGATCAGATGAGACACTGAAAATGACATCTTGTTTTCACTGCCAGATCAACGTATCCAGCAAGAGAAGCAGATAAATTGTTTTCACCTTAATGAAGTGTGACAAGAAAAAACACAAAAGGGGAACAAAAGCATGCAGGCCTTGTTCTTATGAAATATCTCAACTATTGAATGAATTGTTTAAGGCTAAATCTTCATGTCTGAGTAGCCATGCCAAGAAGAGTAGTACAAGATCAAAACACTACACTGATATAAGACTAAAATATAATTCCAAGTTCAGAAGCAAAATTGCAAGTGCTTCACAGTGCAAGAGGTATCAGGGGCACTCCTGCCCAGATCTGGGGCTTTTCATCCAAGAGCACATCTAAATATATCTGATAGAGGTTTTAGAGGAAAAACAGAACTGTGTAAGACTAACAGATTCAGTAACAGAGCAACACTTGCTCCTGACAAGTAATCAAAGCCAGGCAAGCTGAAAGCATCTTGCTCACTTTCATTCTCAGGCACACCTTCCCCCTTCACAGCTCAGCCTTCCAGCAAACAAACACACAGCTTTAGAGGAAAGATCACAGTCAAATTTAGAGAAACAGAGCCTAAAACTTTTGCTTTGATCAAAATTAAAGCCTCAGTTTGCTTACTTTGAGAGCATTTTAAAACCCATATATTTGACTTTTTTCCCCTGTTTTAATTTGTCATAATACAAATTAACAACAACAACAAAAAAAAACAACCCAAAAGATTAAAGCAAATAAAGTCATTCTCAAAATGTCCAAAGCATTTTCCAAAATAACACTTTTTACATAAACCCCTCTTCTTGTTAAGCCCCAGATGGAGGTTCTCTTTCCCAGGAACCATGACATTCTTAATTCAGCTTGTCTCTAGGAATGGATGTCTGTAGTATCACAGTAGGGCTGCACACACAGTCTAATCCTATGCATGTACACAAATGTCTTAGTGCTGCTCCACATCCAAGGACATCCAGTGTTCCAGCTACTCCAAATACATCAGCCCCAGCCAGTGCTGGGATCCAGGTTGCCCACTCTCCCCACTCCAGCTTCCTCCCTTTGTGTCTTCCACTCCTGCAGCTCCTGCCATCGTTTTGCAGCCACTGTGGTGATGTGGTCACTCAGTGACCTCTCACACACACATCCAGTCTCCTGGCTGAACTTCCAGGCTTATACATGGATTTATACATCTCCCCACACAGGCAGGAAAGCTGTGTGAATCCATGATCTTTCAAATGTATGCACTCTTGGCAAAAAGTCCCCTCAGATGATGCCCTATTAAATGTCCTCCATCACCAATACACTGTTATGTGGACAGTTACATTTTCCTTATGGAATACACAGGATATCAGTTTCCCCTAAAACCTGTCTAAGAAAGACTAACAATCTCAACTGGGTAACTAAAGTCACAGGTAGCTGAGGCCAGGGAATTCTCTGCAGCTGTGAAAAGCATTCTGTAAGAGGTGCTATTCTGGAAGAGAAAAGAGATTTTTTCTTATTTATTTATTGGCCAATTATGCTGATTTTGAACTGTTTGGTAAAGATGCTTTATCTTTGCTTAACCTATCACAGAACTTTGTTTAGTTTTCCAAAATCAATTTAGTCATATCAAGTCACCAGGAGCTGAGAAAGCAGCCCTGACCTCAATGTAACCCTGTAGGCATGAATAAGATCCTAAAAGATTATGTCAGTGCACTGCCCTTTGAAAGCAAACAAAAAGCAATACATCTTAGAGAAGAAAAGAGAAAATAAAAAACTCAGAAGCACTACAAAACTACACCCCAAAGCCCTGGTGGGAGTTGTTTGTTAAGAGTTCTTGTCTAGATGGTATCTTGCTTCATTGACATGTCTCTATGTCTCTACCTGTACATGCTAAATGTGTGTGTGAAACAATCTGAATATGAAAGATCCTAATTTTGAATGACACTCATCATCATACTTCTGCATAGATTGTGCAGCATCTTCTGGAAGAGCAGCTTAACAAGATTGGTGCAATTATAAATTTCTGTGCAGTGGAACTAAGGTTATTTTGCATTACATTAATTTATTTTTTAATGTGTTTTGCTCCTTTGCTTCCTCTGCAGACATAGATCACATTCTAGTTATTTTCTGCACAGGGTTCATTACAGTGTGCTTAATAATTCAGAGAACCTGGCATTTAAGTAGCAAATATCTGTACTTCCTAAGCATAGCCTAAATGAATAAATGGATTTCCTGATAACGTGCATTCCTTAAAAAAACTCAAAATGCAAAGCACTGACCGGCACTTGAATGTATTTTTCCCTCTCTCCCATTGTCTCTACACTATGCAAAAAAAGAGGCAGAAACCACACTGGATTTCAAACACCCATGTTCCCCAGCTGGATACAAATGGAGTCAGAACTCACCTTATCACTTGCACTACAAAACACAGAAAAATTATTCCAATCCACCAGAGCACAACAGTTTCCAGAGACACATGCAGTTATCCTCTTAGGTCCAGGAAGGCAATTCTTAAAGTTACCTTAAGCTTATACAATTAATTCGATTTTTAAAAAGCCAAATTGATGTAGCACATAGTTAATTTTTCCTCAAAATATGCAAGCCCTGACCATCTTTGTCCAAAAAATTTTTGCTGGTCATCAGACAAAAAAAGACAAACAGCAACACCTGACCAAATATCAGCTGGGACTACCAAGTAAGGAGGAAAGTGAAGAGCCAGAATTCTACACTTTTAAACCCACAGTTCCCACTCTCCATGTGAATGTTTTTTGCCAATGGGTCCAGACCACTCTGGGTTCTTTACTCCTAATTTTTCACATGAAAGTTTCCAGCTAAGGAGAACATTTTCAAAAAGCTTTGCGAGGTAGAAAAACAGCACTACACAGGAAATACTAAAAATCTCAGGGGTTTTTGGGTGCATCTCACACACAATTGCTGTTTAGGATGCAGTTGATGTGGCATAATATTCATATTTTACAAGAAAAGGGGAAAGTTGCCTGGCTAAAGGGTATAACTCCCAGAGCATTATTTCTAGTGTCAATTCTATAGAGATCTTCTTTATCTTCACTCCTTTTTCCACATGGAACAAAGTTCCTGATCTCTTGCAGTTATTCCGATCTTCTCATGCTCTTTTCAACTGCTTTTAGCAAAAAAAAAGAAAAAAATAAATCACATTAACTGTTCCAGCCAAGGGCACTTTCTAAATCCTAATGTGTTCCTGTGCTGTCACTGCCACACAGAGATAGTTTTAACTCCAGTGCCTTCAAAAATACAGCGGGAGAGATGCAGACTGGTAAGATTTGGTTAATACCATGTGATCTGTACCATCCCTTGTCTGCACATTACCTCATCTAAGGTAGATTACTATCTTTAGAAGGTTTGCCCTCCTGCCCTGCCTTCTGTGTTTCCCTAAAGGCGGTTCAAGTTACCTCCAATCACTCTTCCTTAGCTGGTGAAAAGAGCAGGTGTGTGAACAAGACAAGATTCACCATTTTCCCTTTTTAGAAGCTGCATTAAATGCTCACAAGAGTTACTTTTACTGCAAAAACCAATGTCTTTTTACAAACTCCCTTGCACCCTCATATGCTGTTTCTCGAACCTTGGATTTTATTTCTATCAGCTGTTGCCCTGGTGTTTTTGCAGATGGCTATTTGGGCAGATGGACTGGAAGTTCATGCTGTAAACATGCAGAAAAAGGGGAATCCATGGGTCTGCACTGCTTCAGTTACCAGAATCTGCAGAGATGTCAAAGACATGTTATTCCCCATTTGGCAATATGCTTTGATTGCTAATTAATGCAAACAGCTTGTTGTCTACAGTAATACACAATTACTTCTCAGTGACCAAATGGCTTACAACAATTTCAACAAGCAGTTCAGGAGCCAAAAGCATTCCATAAATAAGATGCTGACACTAAGCTTGTGTACTTTTATTTAAAAATGTAATATTATAGCCATCTGGAAAACTATTTATTTAATAACATCCAGCAACACAGGACTTGCCACCTGTGAACTGGCAAATTATCAGCAAAACAGGTAGCCAAAGGCATGAGTGGATCCAGCATTCAGGGCTAGGGAGGAAGAAAGAGACAGTGATTTCTTGTAGTGGCTTCTTTTTTGACCACTCATTTTTGAAAAGACAGCCAAATTTCTATGGAAAATCATCATGGAATAAATCCAAACACTGGGAAGGTATTCTACTGTCACAGTGAGAAACAAATCTCTTCTTTCCATTTTTCTTGAAGAAATCAAGAGTCTTTGGTTAGAGCTTCCAAAATGCATGAATGACAAAAGCCTAAAGCCAGGACTTACTGCAAGCTCTGGACCAGTGATGCTGTTTATTGTTTATTCCTCTCCAGCAGTCAGTCTACAGCAGTAGAGACAAACAAACTTGAAAACTGAGCAACTTCATGAGATGGCATTTGAATGCTAAGTGACTTCCTAGAAATTTTTCCACTGAGGCCAAACACTTTCCAAAAGGGCTTTCTTGTAGTACACACATCTGAAAGCAATCCTTTCAAGTGCATGATTCATCTTCTCTGCTCACAGCCAAAAGTGTTCCAAGCACAAAAATGTTTTTACAAAACTAAATGGCCAAAAAAGGGATGCAGCACAGAACAGAGCATGAGCTGGATTTCCATTTGACAAATACATTGGCTAGGATCTAACACGCATTGCACCTGTACAGAAATTGCAACCAAGTCAGAGCAAAGGAATCCTACCAGAGCTTGTAGTAGGGTTTAAGTCATTAGAGAACACGTAACCAGCAGTCTCTGTCTACATTCTTATCGTGTCACTTCAGTCTTTAAGCTCTAAAAACAAATCATTTAAGCAGCAAACAGAAGTTAACAAGGCAATGTTATTGTACTGTCTGTCTTGTGACCCCACAGCAAATCACTCACCTCAGCTAAAGCACCTTTCTACAGTCCTGTAGCAGCTGGGACAAATCTGGACTACTATAGCTGAGGAAATACCTACTCTTACCTAAGCCACAACTAATCTTGAAGTGTAAAACTTTCTCTAGAGCCAACGCAGACCCCTCTGGTATCAAATATTGCACAAATTGACCAAATGCAGTTATTTTACTACTATGGCACCTGCGTCCTGTTTTATGTCAGGTGATGGAATGATGGGATACTACAAAGTACACTTGGTCACTCACTATTCTGGTATTATGTAAGCAGCACAGATAAAGAAAATGACTTGCAATTTCCTTACAGAGTCATATATAAAAATATAATACACATATTTTTAATTATATATTATTTTTCCTCTAATACACTGAAACGTAAATGCTGTAATTTATTAGACTTCTGAACACAGAATGGGAAGTAGATACTTGAATAAAATAAATGATCAGTTTGGATAAATTTACTTTGAATATTAATATCATACTAGAAAATGTTTAAAAGGTCAGAGTAGACAAAAATGCTGGAGGATTTTCTCATTTCCATAGATCATCTTACATTTGCATATTAACTGTAATCCTGACTAATGGCTGCCATGCTTCCTTAATCCTGGTTTAAGTCTGAGATTCATATATAACTTCTGCTTCCAGGATCACTGCCCATTACAGTAATTGTGATAGTACCAAGCACATTGAACCTGAGTTAAAGGTAGCAGCACTATCCATGAGTGAACAGGTTCAAGATGGAATCAGAAAAAGCTGCTATAATGGGGTAGTGTGTGTAGAAATAAGTTTCAGTTGCTATCCTACAGAATTTATGGTGTTGAAATTCCTGTTATCTTAAAAACTTCCCAGAAATGGTACCAAATTCAGACAGAGAAATAAGAAAAAAAAAAATTAAAAATTAGGGAACAACAACATTAACATTTGTTTTATATGCCCCTTCTCTTGCAGACCTAAAAAACTTCCAATATTTCCCTAATTATTATTTCATACATACTATAAAACATCTTGAATTGCAATATTAAGTGCATATATGTATGCTTTTTAAAGTAAAGAGGCACTCATGACTATAATTTGTAATGAAAAGAAATAGGAGAAATACCACAAAAAAAAAAATCATAAAAATAACAAAGCTTATTCACACAAATCTGCAACTTGGCACTACTGGGTACCATCAAATTGAATTTTCTACACATGAACTGTTCACCAGTCCTTACCTTGATGAATCAATCAACTATTTTAGAGTTCTCTCCCTTTCAAAAATGCACACGAAAAGAGCAGCACAGAATGAAAATAATCTGCAGTTAAGTTTTCAGTAATGCTACACAAAGCAGTTTTTAAGAAAGGAGCCCACACACGTATTTTTCAAACCCACTAGGCTTTGAAATATGTCACAAATACCAGAAAACTGTCATAAGCTGCACCTCTGGAACTGCCACACTCTAAACACTTTCTGTATGAGTACATTCTTTATAAAATGCAGATTGTTTCATTTTCTATACAATTAAATATTGTAACATATATGATTGTCAAGTATCCCTGTAAAATGAAATTTGGAATTATTTTTTTAACTGCCACACACTGTGGATGTCCTGGATACACAATTATGGTATGAGAAGATGCAGAAATCTCAGTTAAATACCTTCCCAATGTTAATTCCACATCAGATAGGTAAGATAAGTACAAAGAGGAGGCAATATATGATTTAGTTGTGGCACACTCTCAACATCACGACAATAAAACCAAAGTGCATTTGCTTATAAGTTTTGAACACACATAAGTGCCAAATGTGGCAAGTGAGATGAGGATCAAATTCCACAGGCCTTACTCAAACACAAACAGGTAGCAAAGTGAATGTGCTTTCATAGTGGCAGTGTTCAAATGTATCAACCGCACAACACAGAACAAAATTTCTCCTGCAGTTTCTAACCTTCCCTGTTCCATTTGTGAGCAAGGCAGTTTGAGATGCTGCTGACATACAGGAATTAGGTTCTGAATCCCTAACCCAAATAATGCCACATATAGTTTCAAAGATACCAGCATAAAACATCTACAAGATGTACAAACACTAATTTTCAGGGCTCAGACAAGCACAGTTCTCTGTTACATACACAGATGTAGCTTAAAAATATCACTCAAAAAACAATCATCACAAGGGGAGCCAAGACAACACTGCATCCTACAAAGCAGACAGACAATCTCCCTCATGTAATGCTAGTCCCAATCGGACTTTTTACCTACTTCTCTCTACAGCCATAAATGCTTTCTGTATTTCCCTTCAGTAGCCCAAATCTGAGCACCATTTTTCACCTGTTACTGATGCCTTCATCAATACCTTCCCCTTCTACTGCAAGTACTACATTTCCAGTCACCTTGTCAGTGGAGCTGAGCTTTTTTCTAGTCTACCCACCATTCTTTTGTTAAAAGCATTATTCCTTCCCTTTCTGTGGCTCATTTAAACATCCAAACTGACAGTCTATTAGGTGTTCTGGTGGCAGCTTCTTAAGAGATTGAGTCCTTTTGTGTGTCAGTCCCCTGACACACAATCTACATTTAGCAGGGAGGTGGCAGACACAAGGAATATCTTTTTAAATTAGAGAGCAATGGAGAGATTTTCACGGAGTAAGTGAAACTGCTCTGAAAACACGGCTCTTCTGGAAATGGGGTTGCAGGGCAAGGCAGTGATTTGAATTGCCCACACAACCACCACATCAGGCAGTTCAAGAGGTGACATAACTAAAGCAGGTGGGGAGGAGTTAACTTTAATGGTCCTTCTCATGAACATGGTGATGGGGGGGTCCCTGTCATTTCCCTGTGCTGTTACTGCCACTTCTGCAGGTGGTAGAAATCAGAAATGTCCCACAAGTTATCAAAAACCAGAGAAAAAGTGTTCAGATATCACGACAAGGCCAGCAAACTGCATGTAAGGATCCCTAGGGAGTAGTAGGAATTTGTTTGCTAGTTTGATAACGTAGAATTTAGGTGGATTGTTTACATACCCACTTCTTCAGGTAACAGACATTGTACAGATGGAGGAGCATACTGAAGGAGCTTTCAGTTCCCTATATTAATAGTACATAATGATACAAATAACTGTCAGAACAACAATGCCAACACCTCCATAAAACCTATTCTTCTTGATGGTAATAATTTCTTGAACTTTCCTTATTTTTGATCATTGCCATTATTATCTTTTAAGACCATCCTACTATATCTGTTTATCTTTGTCCATATATTATCAAAAATTCATCCTTCAGCCATTCTATTAATAGCTTTGAACAGCCAGATGAAGGAATTAAGAAACTCAGTTAAATGTATTCTTTATGTAACTCAGATGTCCACTCACCCATCTACAGGAAGCCCAGGTGCTGCAAGCAATGGCTGAAATTCATAGTTTCGTTCCTATAACGGATGTCACTGAAGCCAACTTCTCCCTATACAGGAAGAGAGAGCACTGATTAAGATAAAATATTAAATAAAAAAAAAATCAAGAAGGATTAGAAGTCCCAAGCTCAGTCTACTTCAGTCTCAGAATACTATTGGAAAATGAGGTGCTAGTGATTCTGTTTCAGAAACATAAATGATACTTTGCAACTTGCATTAACATTTACTATTG
Organism: Pseudopipra pipra; assembly: GCF_036250125.1. Lineage (NCBI taxonomy): Eukaryota > Metazoa > Chordata > Aves > Passeriformes > Pipridae > Pseudopipra > Pseudopipra pipra. The sequence goes on along the minus strand of NC_087560.1, from coordinate 9,679,709 downwards.
CAGTATTTACTGTTATGAAGCAGAATCTTACAAAATAAATCACAGAGAAAAGCCTGTCATTGACATTCAATACATAAAAAGAAGGAAACCATGTATTTGTGGTTGATCTTTACCTTCCCTGGCTTCACCCCCAACTTGATTTTCCCCCCTTCTCTCCTCACTGGAAATGAGGATCATTAAGTGAGGTGGGGCAAACACACATTCTGCCTTCTCCCCTTCCTCTCTCTTTGGCTTTTTCCTCATATGCTGAATGGCCATTTTTCTGTTAAAAGTATTTATTTCTACTGCTGAAGATTCATATTAAGAGCTCTTCTCTTGTCTGAAATAAGTTACTCTGTCTTCTTTACTGGGTAACCATAAAGTTCTCTCTCACAACTAAGTATCTTCTATTTATCTTCTTCACTGCGTTTGCTGCCATTTCAGTACAATTATAATTATTTTGTTCTTAAAATTCAGTTCTTTATTACTCTGAAGTTTATGTGGGCCCTTAGTGGTCCCAAAATTCATCTCAATACTGCATTCTGCAATGGATTTTCTTTTTTCTATATTTTCTTAAGGAGTATCAAAGTCTCACATCAACATAAAACCACAGATCATAGTGTCAGCTTAAACATAGATCTGGAGTTAAGGATTTTCCAAAAGAGAGATTCAGAACTAAGAAAGATGTTAAAATCAACCTGAATAGGGCTTGGACTTCGACAATCCTTGTGAGTCCCTTCCAGCTCAGGATATTCTAGGATTCTATGAATATATTCTTTATTTACCTCATCCCACAAACCATTTTTTTTACTGAAAGTTTCTATACATTTCTACAGAAGCTGTTGATATCTGCGACTGGCAACAATGTAAGACCTCGTTATCATCTACAGCCCATTTTATAAATATATCATTTCCCTGGTTATCTATCCCATTCATCCTACCTCTCTATTAAATCCTCTGCCATTTTGAGCACTGTGTCTTCCATCTCTAACCAAAAAAAATGTGCCCAATTCATCCAACTTTTTTCACAGATATATCAAAGTGCACTGAGTGAAGTGAATCTCTCCCCCTAATTCTGCACTACTGGCAACAGAAGGGATATTGCACACTCAAGAAACACTCATCTTTTTGAACTATGAGCCACAGTTACACAATATTAATAATTTTAATAGGCACTTTAATTTCTTTCAATCCAGACTTTTCCTTTAACTACTTCCCTTTCTTGAGGCTTTAAATAACCACTCATCTATTATAATATCCCTACTTCCTACTAAGCTTGCCATTTCTCATTACTCTTATGTGGGCTGGGTGAAAATTATGAAAAATAATCTATGAGATAAAAGTAATTGTGCAATTGACATCAAATAAGTTATTCCAGGATTATTTTTCAACCCCTTCTATGGCTCTGTACTTCATTATAATTTAGTCTGTTTCAGGAAAAAAAAAAAATAAAAATCAGTGCTGTCAAGAAACAATAATCAAGAAACAGACTGCAAAATCTGTTTTTAAAAAAAAAACCTGTGGGTTTTTTCTACCTTTTCTTAGATTCGTTTTAATAATCTAATATTAAGTAATCACTGAAAGCATTACACAGTTTCTTGTCTTTAAATCTGTAAGCATCAACAGAAAGGCTTTAAAAATTTTAGATCAATTGGTCTGTTAAAAAAAAGATGGTTTATCCCTTATCGTACATAAATTAAACATACTCAGTACTTAAAATTCCAGTATACTGCACATTCCCCTTAAAAAGTCAGCACTGTACATTCTTTAGCTAGAAAGTGACTGCACTAATGGCTCCAGCCAATACTAAAAATTCCCAGATCAGTCAGTAGTCAACAGACAATAGAAAATGGGACAGTCCAATCTTAAAGACTTCCAGTAAAACTGAATTATTCCAAAAAGCCTTGAATTACACCTTCCAGACAGCTCATCCTACTAGAAGCAGGACTAAAGCTCTTTCCATAGCCAAAAGCCAAGACTTGTAAATGCAACAGCTTAGTTATCTGTAATGTGTATCATGCTGAGCCATTCATCCAAGAATATTCTTTGCCTCCTTTAGGGTAAGAGGTAATTTAACCTCAGTACTAGCTCATTTCTCCCAAGATTGCCAGTCTTGTGAGAAATTACAAGATTAGCTTTACAATGAGAATAAATATGCATTTGGCAGTGAAATTTAACCCCTACCTTCACCCTAGGGCTGATATACAACACCGAAGGGGCAGTTTTTCTCTTAACCTATTGAAGTTTGATAAGGTGAAGCTATTTCACTATTAAGTGGTAAAATATACGTCTCCTACATTCAGCAGTGGAAGCTTAAACGCCTTATTGACAATCTTTTATTCCCTTACTATCCTATTTCATTATAATGGCCAAAATCATTATGCAAGAATACACTCTGGGACTCCACTTGCATAACTCAATAACCTTCACTGCCAATAAATTATTATCTCATCTAATACTGTATCTCTCTTTAAATCCTCTTTATAGAGCATAATTGTTCATTCATTTGGTGAGGACAAATCAGTCTCATACACAAAAGCCTTAGTACAGATACACATCATTGCACAGTTACAACTTCAAAATGCTTTGGAAGCAAACACACAACAGGACAGTATTTTCACAGAGCTGAACAGAGCTAACAATGCAAGGTTCATGCCTTGTGCACTATCATTAATATACAGAACTGTGTAAAACAAATTTAACTGAATAAACCGAATTTACCTGACATTGCTCAGCTGGGTTTTGGTGCTTATTTATAGTCACTAGTATGATTGCAAACACATGCCTGGCTATGACTACCCAACAAGGATATCCATTGACTGGGCACAGAACACTGGAAAATAAAGTCTTTTCCTTACAGGTTTGAATAAAGCTCCCTATGTACTATGACATATCAGGCTGAAACTCATAAAAAGTGTCAGAGGCTTCATTCCTAGTGGTAACTTGAGGGGAGACTGAAGTAACAGTTTTGGATCTCTACACATATGGCAGGAGGGGAAATTACTTCAACTAAGTTCAAGTGTTTTTCTCACCCCAGGGACTTCAGGGGTGAACAAGTTTAGAATTCCTACTGGTGTCTACTTCAGACTTCAGTGCCTTTTTTTTTTCCCTCATCACACATGAACTTAGCAGCCTTTCACTCAAAAATGAAAGAACAGTTCAATATGAGAAACTAGTACTGAATTCAGGTGAATGGAATGATCAAACTGAATGAAATCAGACACAGACTTATTCTCTGCTTGTTCAAGCTAAATGCAACTCATTCTCAAATCATTTGATGAGATTTGTTCAAGGAGTGATTACATCCCAGCTAATTATAAATAACAAACACAATACACCAAGTTTAAATCACCATTTTAACTAGGTCAGCAGATAAAAGGTGAACAGCCCAAATGCCACATAAAACAATGTTAAGAAAGCAATAATATATTATTATCTTTTATATGCAGAAAAGATACCCTCTGACTTCTAAATAAACAAAAGATCAAAAAGCTGACCTATGCTTTTCTAATATCATTCAACACATGGAATTTGATCTTGTGCTAGTTGAACATGAAATGGAATTTTCTGGCATTTTTCAAAAACTGTAATTCTTCTCATTTCATAAAGACTAGAGGTTCTTGAATTTTTATTTTTGTCCTGCTAGTGGTTTTCATCTCACTGGCAAAGAACATTCCCAGACTATTTGGCCCTACAGAAAACTTTGAGAAAATCATTCAGATTTCTGACAGAAAGCAATCTCCATTGAGATACAAGTTCAACACCTCTCATACATTTTCAAAAAATTGTTTTACTTTGATCAATCAGTGCTTGATAGGAAAAGGATGTTTTGTCCCAAAATCCCAAATCAGAAAGGGACTGACCATTTGTCATACACCCTTCATATATCAAATGTCTATTTTAAAACAGAAAACTGCCCTACCATAAACTCTTCAAAAATTTTCTACAATTATCATGCTTCTACAATTGCCAAAGCTTCACCTTGATAATAAATAGTTTTCCATAAAACTCACTATAACAAAACACTAATGCTCACAAAGGAGCATTCAGGTTCACCTCTCTGTTTTCTCCTTATGCTTTCTATCTTCTTAACTCTCTGATATTTCTCTTAATTACTTTGCCAGAAAAGCAACCTTCTGCTGGCTATTAGTGATTACCCAGAAATACTCTATAAATTACCAATTCGAAATCTTCAACACAGATTTGTACTATCAACACATCTTCCAAAAGCTAAGGCATAGTGGGAATAAATTGCATTAGATATCATAATCATCTTCATGAATAGAGGGCACTCACAATTTTAGACATGTCTTAAGTTCCTTTATGTTCTCCTCAGTGTGACAGGTGGCTTCTCTAACAAGCACCGTGCATAAACAGTGACAGAAATCGGTAGTATAATGGTGGAAAAATATATCTTGATTTTCTTTGACTTCTAAATTTCAGCATGTAATTTTAGGTTCCTGTCCAAATCTTTAGCATTGAGAATTATTGTATGGTCACTGATAATTATTGCCACTGATAACTATGATCAGGAAGTCAGAAAACAATCTACAGAGAGGCCATGAGTTCACCACGTAGGAAACCTAAACCTGCAGGCAGATGATGCTTTAAGGCATAGGAAAAGCAGATTCCCCCTAATTTGGTAGTGCTGCCACTAATGTCATGTTACAACACACATTATGCCAGTATAGTGATAACAGTCAAATGAGGCAAGTGTACTTTAAAAACAAGATACATCAGCTTTAGAAAGGTAGCACAGAACAAAGGAAATCTGCCCAGTAGCCACAAGTACAGTGAGTGTTCCAAGTTAATAATATACCTTTTTACATCACATCTGTCCTATTCAGTCTTGTACATCTCAAACACTGCCTGTTTGCCACATCAGCCTAGTGGCTGGCAACCTTCTCATATGCACCAAAACTGATACTGAAAACTCCCTGTCTACCTCCCTCCTCCAAAACATGTAGACCTGCTTTCTCTTGAATTCCTTTTTCCTGACATCTTGAAACAATTTCTTTCCTTTTTTTTTTTTTTTCCCTTTTTGGCTCAATTGCTGGAGCACAGTCTAATGCCTCTTAACTAACTTCATCTCCGATCATCTTAGTAACAACTGCACATCCCACACTGTTCCTTTGCTCTGTCCACATTCAGAAGATCCATTTCACTGACCACTATTACCATCTTTCATGCCTGCTGACATCATCCAGTGGTGCAATATCAGAATTGATGTGCAAGGTTAACTGGGGTTATGAATAAACTATGATGGATCTGACCAGAATAACACTAGAATCGATATATGGAATTAAAGTATTTCTTCAGTTTGCTTGGTCAGTTCAGAATTTATCATCGTCATCTTAAGAGTCTACACTTTTAAAATCAGGAGCTTCCTTGGGAGGGTGCTGGTGGTAAGCTGAGCTGATAACTACATGGTTTCATACTACTGATGGAATAGAAATCTGGCATGTTTCACGTCTTCAGTTTGCAACCAAATAAAACTAATAAAAATGACTGAATAATAACAAAAGAGAAAAACCACAACCCCCTCAAATTAACTCCTCCCCCCAACCAAAATACACAGGAAAATATTTATTCCACTTCTTCAGTCCATTTTAGAAAGTAAGATATCCCCTTTTGCAAGAACTGTACATTGGTACTGGACACAGGCTTCTGGGGAATAAAATGACCAGGGCTGACACTACAACTGTGAAGTGATGGTGGTCTCATTCTCTCTGGAATTTGGAAGAAACAGTAGTAACTACCTGGCTCCATTCTCAAAACAGTCTTGTTTGGATATGACTTGTTTACTTTTAAATTTTTTTTATCATCCTTTCCCTAGGTTTTTGTAGAACATTACCTAATGGTGAGATTAACCATAGGAATGGGCTAATTCACATTTAAACACCTGTACACACACGTGACTTTGCAAAAAGCTGAGCTACGACTGACATTTTCATGTCTGCTTTTGTCAGGACAGAACTTATTAAAAAAATCTAAAATACACATTTAAAAGAATAAAGATTTTAACAGCTCCTTTGCAAACCACTGATCAATTTGGAATTAAATCCATACAGCTCACCAGCTATAATTTAGTTATGCTTATAATTTAGTTAAGTTTTCCTATTGTATTCTTGCAGCTGAAATAAACAGGTTGTTTATGTGTCTACAGAGACTGCATTCTTCCAGTTTCTTCCGTCCCAAAGCTAAATACTCATTCCCTTCTCCCTTTTCTGCCAGTGGAGAATTATGTGTGATAACTTTCATTTTGCATACAAGTCTATGTGCAGAAACCTAAGTTTTGAGAATGAATAATCTTTCTTCATTAGTGGGAAGCAAAAGCTTGTATCCATGAATCTCTCACTCTCGAGTGCACAGTAGGGGCTAATAATGAAATAATTAAACACACAAACAACCATTAAGCTAATACTTCGTGCTGCAGACGTTCTTGCTCCGTAACAATTATATTTCCAACAGAGTAGTCTTGAATCTTTCCTGTAAACAGCAGTGCAATATCTTGTGGGGGGAAGCTTTTCTTTTACACTACAGCAACATTACAAGGTCAATAGATTTTTTTTTCCCCCCCTCCAGTTCCTTGGTCTTCTCAACAGCCCACCTGGTATTGATAGAGCCACAGAGGCCTGTTCTACTGTCTCTTATTTTTATTTAGATTAATGTGGAATAGTTGGCAATGCATACAAGTCCTAACAGTTTACAAAAGTGCTATCTAATCTAAAAATACCAATAATCCTGAGAACTAAGTGTGGCTCTACCTTTACTTCTCAGAACTGTGCTCAAAATCCACAGTATAAATAGTAACTCAGATGTCAGGGACAATGCACTGGGTATATACATGCAAGTTAAGGGTGGAGAGAGAGAGCTCCAGTGCTACATAACTGTCCTTCAACCAGCTTAAGTTACATATTTAATACACAATCTTGGAAAATATTGTATGTTTAGCAATAAACCCCAACTTTCATTAAGGAGATTATTGTATTTTCTATCTCTGCATCTCCTCCTTGATTCAGCAAGGGAAATAAAATTAGCTCTATGAGAGGAGTGCCTCTGTTCAGCTGCACAAGTAATTAAGTATGAAGGGGAAAAAAAAAAGTATAATTTTAAGTAATTTTAAACAATTTTTCCTGATGTGCAACTATCATCTCTGACTAGAGAGTGATGTTTTGGCATTTCAGAAAGAAAGAGCAGACAGGAATCAGAATTCTTCATTGTTAGTTGAACAGCTTGAAAATGTGAGGGTGAGTCCTCTGGGCAGCATCTCACCTTTCTACAACTCTGGGCAGTGTCTCACCTTTCTACAGCTCCTCAATGCCCCACAGGTTAGAAGCTATTGGAAGATAAGCAATTCCAGAGACATCACAAGTAATCTTCTCTTATGAGAATCTTCACTGAATGGCAGCACTCATACTATAAGTGCCACTTTTCAGCCACAAGGATTGCCAGAACAGACTTACATGAGCATCTATAACCCTCCAAGGGGTTATCAAAACCTTTGGAGAAAGCACATTAGAGGAAATCTGGGGAGCAGACAAGATTCCATTGAGAAGTTCCTGTCTCAAAGGAGGAAAGACTTTTAAACTGGTTTTATTTTACTTTTATTTCCTAAAGGGAAAGAAGAAAAAAAAAAAAGGAGGGAAAATAAACAGGAAAAACACATCTGTAGGCATGTAGGAGGCATGCTAAAGTGGCACTGTATTTTTAAATGCAAACAAAAATACATGAGTTACAGGGAAATACATCTAAACTCACTCTGTCAATGGACTGCAAGGCTGTCACATGACTGCAATTATTACTTCCTTTCTGCAAAATCTCCCTCACTGCTGGGACAATCACTATTCTTTTAAACACAGCAGCACAGATGGAGTTTCTGAAAAATCTCTTGAAGAACAAAGAAAAACATGAAATTGGGAAACTCTTATGTGGAGAGCACTCTCTTAAGAGTAATAGCTTCTGTTTGCAGAGCAATAGAAATACTGAATAATCACAAAAGAAAGACATTAACAAGCTTCTGCAAGCTCCTGAATGCCACGTGGATCAGACTCACTCCTGTAGCATGGAGTGTACAAAGTACATACAAGAAGGAATTAATTCATCACGTGCCAAGTAATACTGCCATCCCCACTCCCTCAGGGCTGCAGCCTTCACTGGACAACAGAGGCTCTATCACAGCCTTGCTGGCAGAGAGTGTCTTGTGGAGGTAACGAATCAAGAAATTTTCCAGCTTCCCAGGCTCAACTCTGCCTCCAGCCCCTGGGTGGGTGTATCCCCAGGTCAGCTCCTGCTCATTGCTGTCTTCACCACCATGTGAGACCCTGAAGAACCTCTTCTACTTGCTCCATATCCTACATTTCCCTACACTGCTGAACTCATCCAGTGCTTCTCCAGAGATTGCAACCTGTAGTTCAACAGTCCCTGATTTAAACCAAGAGCAACAAGTCAGAACCACAGCTAACTCGTGTGCTCTGTATAATAAACAGACCAGGGACATGGCTGGTAGCCCATAAAGCCCATCAGATTTCCACCTCTGATGTTCTGGAAGCTTTGGGTGCATTTTCCTCATCCAAGCTGAAAAGCTATGCTTAGAACTCAAATAATCTTATATTTTTGATTATGATAGACACAGAAATCTATATTTAGTTCTCTGTAACGGGTCATATCTAAAGAGAACCACACAGGTCCATTAGTACCAGTGAGTATTAGAAGTTTCCAAATAACTTCTAAAGAGCATCCCAATACAACAGTCCTTGCTCAGTTTCCCTGTAAAGATAAGGTAGTGTTTGGATAATGAATGAAACTTTTAGTGTTACTGATTTTCATCCTTATTCAATAAAGATGTTTGTGAGTTTGGTTTTTTTTTGGTTGGTTCTTTGGTTGTTGATGGAGGGTTTTTTTTTTTTAGTTTTTAAACAGAGAATCTTTTCTGCAGGTAAAGGTTAGTATTACTGGTTAAATTCAACCAAGATTAGACATTTTACCTTGGATTCTCAGATTGAATCTCTACATTTACACATTTATTTTCCATCTGTGGTCACTAAATTAGGTGAACTGATTTAAGAAGGTGCAGGGGGTTGTTGGTTATTTTGCAGAATCAGTATACATACCCACTGAATATTACGTGGGCATGCAAATCAAATAGCATCATTTCACATTTGTACTGTGCTCCCTTTAGTCAACCCTCAGCACCATGTACACTTCCCCTTTAAACCATAACTCCATTTTATATTAAAGTTAACACTTCAAAACCAGTTTTCTAATTTAGTATGAACACTTCATAATTACATTTTTCTTAAAAGCTGTAATAAACTTTATTTAAGCAAGTGCTTCCCATTTTATTGCCAACCCCAAACATTGTTCATTTGCAAGCACAAAGTGTCCTCTTGACACGATAATGAAAGTGCATTCATACATGTCAGCTGGAGCAATTATGCACTTCAGATTTATATGCAACAAGTATTATTCAGTCTTTTCTGCTGACATTTTCAAACATGACATGCATATTAAAAATAACACCTAGAGCGTGAATATAGTTCACTTCAACTGCAGATTTCCCAAATCTCCCAGAAATTTGGAAAACAGGACAGATTAGGCAAAATCTTTTTGAAAAACAGGACAACTAATTCCATAATATGTTCAAACATATTTACTGTTGTTCAATTACCTCTCCAGTACCTAATACAGGAGGAAATAGAAATAATCAGATGAGAGCCCTGGGCCAGTGTTCAGGTTTCCAAGTGTCTCTGCTGATCTCACAGGGCACAGGATGAACCTCTATTTGTTTCCCTGGAGCAGTTCTCCATTTCCTGAGCCACTTGGCCTGGTCTCCAGCAAAGCTCACTGCCAGGGCTTGCAGCCCCACCAGTGCAGGCTTGGATGGGAACTGCTAGATCTATCTGGAAAGGCAGATTATATCCTACAGCTTGGAGCACAGAGACTGCTGGAATAATGCTGATTTATTGAAAGCGGGAAAAAAGAAGTGATTACTTGGAAATTGGATTTTAAAGGATACTTATTTTCCCTGTTCCCCTGAGGTGCCTCAAACGTATTTCATCCTCAGAAGCCACAGAAGAAAACTTGGATTATTTGTTTCCCTTTATTTTAATGAGCTTTCAGCTTTTTTCTTTCGCCCAATGTCTCCAACTCTCAAGAAACCAACCAAAATTAACAGAAAACCACTACTTCCTTAAAGAGGAAAAACCACCTAACTTCATAGAAAGCAAAACCCCACAGGTGCAACCTCAGCCAGGCTGCTTTAGATGGAGCTCAACAGTTGCAGCACCAGTTGCCCCAGGGCCCTACTCCCCCCCCCCCCCCCAACATTTGACTAATGGTACCTTTGATTTCCTGACTTACAGAGCTGTTATGAGGATCACCCACCATCTACAGAGCTCCATGAACCTCAAGTGAGATAAAGAGGAAAACTGCCATTAGGGTGTGCTTGCTGCCAAAATACATTCTTGCAGGACAGAATCCAACAGCAGACAGTAGAACTTAGATCTGCTTATCTCTGCTTCATCTTGCCCATCCTCTAAACCCCAGCAAAACAAAGCACCCTAACAAATCTCAGTGTCTTGCTTGAAATCTCTGTTATATCATTTCACCATGACACCACACCACTGTGAGGCAAGAGTGGGTTTATCCCTCATTACAAAGAACAAAGAAATAGGGATTGCCTTTGTAACAGATCATGAGAACTGACAAACTCAACTATTAACAATCAGAGACCTGAATAGCACACAGATCTTCAAGAAGTAAAACATCTTAGTGATCTAGCAGTAAAGGCTCAAAATCAATATAAGAAACAAAGAAAAACTAAAATAATTCATACAGAATTGTGTGATCTCAATAATAACCAGTGGAGTGAGAAAGATAAGCCAAATGCTAACTGACATGTATCCAGTGAAAGCATAATGCACATTTAAGCAACAGGCTCAGCCCTGCCACAGGCACTGGGCTTCAGTCCTAACTGCTTCAGTTCCAACCACTCCTGCTTAGTGTTATGACCCTTAGTTTTATTAATTTTAACTATTTTTTAATTTTAATCTACGTGTCCATTGTCACTGGAAGCAAACCCAGAAAATTGCAATTAGGATGGCAGGTGGAAAATAAAACAAAAAATTAGCACTTAAAATTTAATGTTTAATTTCCTCCATGGGAACTCCAGAGGCACAAGTAATGGTTCATTGGAAACAAGTCATTATGTCAGACATCTAAAGACAGAAATAATCTTCGAAGCTTCTGACTTCTTATGAGCTCATTTACAACAGGATTTGGCTTTGGGATAATTTACAGACTCTTTAGTGTTATCTGCAATTACTTCCTTTGTCAAAATTATTGTGAGAAGCAAGACAGTGAGATAAAAGCTACACCACATGTACACACACTCACAACTACCCCACACAAAATAATTGTGTATCTGTCAGAGAATATACTTTATCTTTCTGATTCTATAACAACCTAATTTTTTCAAGTATAACAGAAGAAAAAATTGATTGTGAGTGCAAATCTGAGGAATATAAAAGTCTCCAGTTTCATTATATAGATCTTGTACATCTGTAGGTCAGACATTATCTATGAAATTACACTGATCTGATAGATTTCACACAAGGCATGACAGAGACATGTCATTTGTTTCCAGTGTGCCCTACTTGAAGAAATTAGATTTACTTGCCTTGATGAAAATGAAGAACAGTTGCAGGGATATATCTGGAGCCATTAGCTCTTATTAGCCAACTACTACCTCAGGGCTTGGTTTAGAGCAAGCATGTGGCTCAAGGGAATTCAAAAAAACCCCAAACCAACAGCTTCAACAAGTGAAAATCTTTACTTGTATGTAATTTGAAAAATAATAAAATTCATTTTTACATTAGTAAGAGTGACAAATAGAGAATTATATGGAACTAAGCTGCTTTGCCAGAAACTGGCCAAGTCTAAAATACGTAACCACATTCACTCAAAGTCATTGATGTTATACCACAGAAAGGTGCCCAGAAGTGTTAATGGTCCCAGCTGCAGGGCCATTGGAGACCTACTCTTTGTTCAGTAGGAAATACAAAGGTCTTCACCCATCTGGAAAGCAGATTACTCATCTCCAAAGGCAGTGATTTCTGTTCTCTTCACACACTGTGCAGGGCACCTCTCACAACACACATGTGAAGCAGTAATGGTTCCCTGCATTTGTTCCTTTACATTTGCTGCAGATGAGCTGCAGGTTTGCTGTAACACCACCACACCTCACTATCACTCCAACAATTCTCAGCTGTCAGCCAGAATTATGTTTTCCAGTTGTTAGATGCACATTGACTTATCCACTGCATCATCAGTATATCCCGTGGAAGAAAAGCTTTTAATGGAGCTTTCCAAAATAAGACAAGAAGCAAATCCCAAAGCTCAGTTTTCATGTATTGTTTTCATTTCCTCTTCTGAGTAAATATTTGTACAACCACAGACTGGCACATCTGAGCACCGAACTTCCCTATTTATCAGTAGGTCAGCGCCATTAACACAGAGACACAATGCAAGGTCCCTGGGGCTGTCTTTGAAGTGACCTTAACCTAATACAAAGATGGCATGAATAGAAAACAGAAAGAATTTTATCTCTTTGAGAGCTCAGTGCTTGAATTCTGTTAAAAAAACCAAACACAAAACCAAACACCACAAAAGAGCCTGACAGCAGTGCCAAGCCATACTGAGTTAATATATAACAGGTTTGTGATTGGAAGCATTTTTCTCAATGGACATAGAGTTTTCCCTAAATTTTGTTATTTTCACTATGCTACAGACTCCTGACTACTGTCTTTTCAATTACAGTTGTTGTTTCTTCAAACATATTCCTTCCCTGGCCAATTTACCTGTAAAGGTACAGTCAGGCTAGCAGGAAATCTTAAGTTTATGTCAATAGATTCTTAATTAATTTGAAAAACTAAAATCAAAAGTATGCTGACTAAAAAAAGATCATTTAATATAGTTATTTTATGTCCATAGGTAAAGACCCTAATTGAAGCAGAACAGCAAACCTGAGAAGAATTGTCTTTTCTTCCATACAGATTAACAACTCATAGGAACCAGCAAGTGAGACTGTGCACTTCAAAACACAATAGAATCCAAACTTATGGTTTATAAAAACTCAAGATGTGCCAGACAAATTCACACTCTTGCAGTATGAAGTACATTTCAGTGAAACCTGTGGATCCAGACTGTGACAGTGCAAAAGTAAACTCTGGGATGAGCTCACCTCAGCACAGCAGGAGCAGCTGTGCTCTGTGTGCTCACACCACAGTGCAGCAGGTCTGGAGGGCTGCTCAGAGGAGATCAGCTGCTCTTCATGAACAATAGAAAGCATTTGACAACTAGACAACTCCAAGATTTCCAGGCTTCCCTTAAACTACAGCCACAGAGAAACAGCATGGACCTCACTGCAAGACTCTCAGAAATCTTGGTCAAATATTGTCAAACTCAAAATCCTGTGCCAGTGGAACTTGTGGAGAAAGATGCCGTGTCCAAGAAAACCAGCAGTACAATAACTGTGCCCAAAGCAGTCCAGGACTATTTGTCAGAACTAACCAGCAAAGTCAGCATAAGACAATTGAAAACACAGGACAAATAATGCCAAACTAAACTGCTGCAAAGAATTCTGCCACTAACATAAGAAAAGCCCATGATGTAACTGCAGCACCATATAATGAGTACCATTGTGTTGTTATCATGCAACAGGATAAAGATGGGAACTGCAGATGAGTTCAAGCAGAGCCTTTCCTTCCTCCAAGAGGTCAAGCTGCAGTGGACCATGCACAATGAAATTAGAACATGATCTAAATATCCATGCAGCCAGTTGTTCAGATCATTAGCAAAAGCTTCAGAGTTCTCCACTGAGATGGAACAAGTACTGAATTATTTTTGTTATGCAAACTAATTCTCCTTGGTGTCACCTGTCTGTTAAATTAAGGTATTTAGGATTTTAACTGTCTGTGAAGTAAAGCAGAAGACAAAACACAAATAACTACTCTGAACAATAGCATTAATTATAGCAACTTAAATATATTAATTATATGAAAGTTTATAGAAAGCTTTTCACTCCCACATTCAAAAGTGACCAAATATCCTCATCTCCCCTTAATTTTTTCTATCTCTCCAAAAATAATTTCTTTATGTTCCATCAAATGGCACGAAAAGCAGATAAAAGCAAATAGACCTTTTCAGCAATTCTCCAAGCTACAGGGTTTTAAAGATTATTTTCCCCTGAAGAAATCCATAGCTTTGCTTTCCCCCACCCTGTTTTCAAAATCCTTTATTCTCAGCTCAGTAAAAGGCAAAGGATCACTGATCAGAGCAAAACTGCTGTAGCTGAATGGAAGATGCTGATGGTAGAACACGGTTCACTTGTTGAAGTATATTGAGATGGGACAGCAGGAAATGAGAAACATTCTACCTGTCTGTTTCTTGAATCACTTGGCTCTTCACAAAGCTTTCTTCATGACTTCTTTATTATGTTGTTCTTTTTGCCTTTCTATTCCCCAGTGGAGAGACATTTCTAGGTTCATTTCAGTAATGTCAAAATAATTGAATCAAAACCAAGAACGAAGTATTGCAAGAGCTGTGTCTTGACGAATTTATTATTAGAGTAAATGATAAGAGTTCTTAAATTTCCCAAAAGACTCCTCAAGTTCAAAAACTAAGCAGAAGGCTCACAGAAAAACACACACAATAATATTAATACTGTCTTCACCTTTCCCAAGTGCTCACTCTTATCATATATAAATCTACGCAGAAGGGATTGGAGCAGATGCTTATTGTTTTACATTGTTACCAAGTCAATTATTCTACCCTAAAGCCTGGTTTCAACCACTATAAATCAGAAGTGATTCCACTAAAAGCAATGAGTGCCATGCTCACATAAAATTGAGAAAGGCTCCTGGCCTTGAGAAAGTTCAAGGGGAACGTGCCTATATGGTACTAAAATCACTTTCTTTTATATCATTTGCTTTTATAAAAGGTAATGAGAGCCCAACTGCAGATCCACTGGGAAAAAAAAAATCATGCAGAACACCATTTAGACAATAGTCCAAAACACACTGAGAAATTGTTAGTGTTACAAATGACACAAGCAAACTGACTGCCAGCTTCAACAGCTACAAGGAAATAGAGTAATATTTAAGGATATCCATGCACTTGATTGTACTTAAAGACAATAAGCCTTGGAAAATTCAAGAAGGAAAAGGAGATCCCAAATATCAACTATTTGTTAAAAATAGTAAAAGGATAAGACAAGATTCCCTCTGTACTTTCCTGTCACACCTCAGAAGCCTTGTAGAAATTTCTCTGACGTGCTCCTGTACTGAGACAACATAAGTTTATTGTTACGTCAAATGAAGTAGTTACACACAGTCAAAACATACTATGCCAGTGGGCTAAATTTAGGATATGGGCCTGTAGCAGATTTTAGTTGAAAAAGAAATGTGCTATACGATTTTGCCTTTGCATGAAAATCATGGATGAACAGACCAGGACATACATAATTCAAAGTCTCTTAAAGGAGTTTAGCAGAAATACTGTATTAGGCAGCTAAGACAGACTGCAGAAGAATCCTTAAACTGGAAAAAACATCGTGTTTTGAAACAAATATGCCCACAATATTTGAAATGAATACTTATATTTTGTTTCAAAGTTTGAAGGAGAGAGAGAAATTTTATTTTGTTAACTATTTCTCTGCATATTGGCATATTAATTCAGGACGTGTGCATGTAACTGCATTCATGTTAGCTACTATAGTACCATAGGCTATGTGTTTTGAAACAGAACATTTTTGGAGAGAGTTTATACAGGGGTGCAATAATGCAGCCTGGTTCCTTGGCTTTAGCAGCCTAAATAAATACATAAATAGCAGCACATACCAAGGGAAGATATACAGACTAATGGTAGAGTGATAATTTAACCCTACTCGTTTTTGTGTCTTTTTCTGGGTTCTGTACTTTATAGCACATTTTAAAAGAAGTAATAGGAGTAGTAAAAATAAATAAAGGAAAAATGGGATAAAATGCTGGCCATATTTATGGAAATAGACCATGTGAGTGACATGAAGTCCTAACAGATTCTGTAATTATGGCAGACTCACTCCAGGCTTTCATAAAGACATTTGAAATTCAGGCATTAGTACAATGCTATCACAAATAAAGAAATGTAAGCAGAGTTCTAAAATATTTTAGAGGATATATTCCCACTATAGAGAGAAAAAGACTGAGATTAACACACTAAGAACGGGTGAAATAAGATCTGAAACCGAGCCTGCCTGCAATCCTAGCTACCCACTTCTAAGCAGGAAAAGCAATCTAGAACTGGAAGAGAGAAGGGGTCCCTGGTGTTTATATCACTTGCCTTAAGAGAGGAAACTAAAATAGTTGGTAAAAACAAACAAACAAAAACCAAAACCAAAGCTCCCCTTAGTCTGGTTTCTGTTCCTACACATACACAAATACAGAGACATGGCTGTAATCTGAAAACGTTTAAATTGAGCAACATGAGAACCACTGGTTTTGATAGTTGGCTTATCATAAACACAGCTCATAAAATGTGGGTTTAAGTTTAATTGTAGTCCTTTTGTCACTCAGAATTTAAAGCTTTGTTTCTTTAATTTTAACCTGATTGTAAATGTATCATCTGAAGACTGAACTCTCCAGTTTGGAGCTTCCTGAATTCTGACACTTCATTTCTCATTGGGACCAAGCTCTCATGACTTGGTCCCAATGACACCTTGACTTTACCCCTTTTCTAATTATAAAATGGTATTCAGCATTGCCTTTTGCAAAACATGATCTTTTGTACATCTCCTTCATAATTGTAACAAACTTTCTAGCCCCTCAGCTGACAAGCAATGTTACAGGCCAGTCAGGTTTCTGGTGATAATGTCTTATTCTACAATGCCATATGAAAAGCTGTCCTTTGAGGATCAGAAACGTACAATATGCACTGCTTCAATGTGTGAAGATAAGATTAAACTACAAGGAAGGCAATTAAATGCTTAGATCATATTAATAAAAGCATTTCCCGTGTTTACCCTGGTGTTATCATTCCCTACAACATTGAGCAGTGTGTTTGTTTTGCTGACTGAAACATGAGCTGAAAACTCAAAAAGGGATTAAGGAACTGTTTTTCAAAGGATACAGTCAAACTACTTTTGTTCAGAGCCTTTTTACTCTGCTGTATTGAAAAATTGTGCACTTCAAGGGACAGATCTCTTTATAGAAGAAACATCAACCTGTCTACAAACAAATCAACACATATTAAACCCCTTTGAACTTTGATTTTTCTGTTGAAAACTGCAGCTCATTTTATAGCACTAATGGTTTCTTATTTTTCTTCATAAAATCATATTAACCTATCAATAAATATAATTTATTTTCCTTCATTTTGCCATCACATTCTATAAGTGACACTGATAGAAATCAGAGCCTCTCCAAGCTTAATAAGCTTGTTAAGCATTAAGAAAAGTAAATTTATATAATATGGCACTACAAATGGTGCTGTGATGTACCTGGCACTACTCAAATGTAGAGACAGTCATGACTCTTATTTTTATTTTTAAAGATTACTTGAATCTTTTTGGTCACTACTAAGTGTGATATTAGTCATGTAGGTTCCAAAGCAAAGGAGGCAAGAAATTAGCTGAAAATATCTCTTTTGTTTATTTAAAAGCCTGAAGATTTTTGACTCAGTAACCATGGGCTTGTTACCCAGCCATATTTCAGAAAAGAAATGAGAGAGACTGGAAAAAGACAACTCAGTATATTGGGGAGATAACAATTCAAAAGAGTGGCCGAAACCTGAAATTTTTTTTCATTGCACATTATTTTAACACATATATATCATTGCACAGAGCTACCCAATCACAGTTTTATCACATGCAAAAGGTGGTGTGGTAACAGAGCAATATCTGCAGAAAGCACCTGGTACAGCAGAGGAGGCAGAGCAGGACAGAGCTGTGCCCAGTCACCTGTGGGCTCTCCACTGTGGTGTCTGAGCAGCACTCACACCACTGGAAAAAAAGCTGGTGGTTTACAGAGGTCACTTGGCTCAGGGAAACAAAGGACTCTCTCTATTATAGCTTTTCACATTGATCAGCACAACAAGCCCTATTAACCAGCACAGGGCAAATAATACTCAGAATAATGACAAGCCACAACTGACTTGTTTACTAAATATTTAGGCCTGTAAATTAGTCTCTGAGGGAAGTGCATCCACTGTTCGAGATATTTAAAGGTAGTATGCACAAAACACAAGAAAATGTTCTGTGGAGATGAGCCTGTATTTACAGAAACATTAACTAGATTATCTATTAAGGCTGTTTCACATCCAGAAGAGTCAATTTACATGAAAAGTTAAAAATGACAAGTTTACTCATTCTTAGAGTGCTTTCTGTTTCTGCTGAACTGTTCATACTGTTTTACAGCAGAAAAAGATTGGGAGTTTTGTTTTGGTTTTTAAACACAAAAATGGAGAAAGTGTTAGAAAGACTATATGGAATTTCTTTTATATTATGCAGAACGAGGAAGGGATAAAAGTCTTCTGGGCCAAAACATCCCATCCTTGGAGGGTAATTATTTAGTTTTGGCAGACACTGAAAAGCATCTAACAAAACTCATTATCACGTATATAAAAGTACAACTTTATTCAACAGAAGAGAAAGTGGAACACGGTCTTGTGAAACACACAGGCAAAATGATGATAGATTACAGAAACGTCTATTAAGATCTAGAATTTACATGAAAAATTCCTGTTTGTTGTTAGGATAAACAAAATATAAACACAATATACTTTTATCATGTGATGCAATTAAATCTTCAACATACCCCCTATAAGCATCAGCATACTCACTCAGAAGCTTGTAACATTTTTAAGTCAGAGTCCTCCCTGACTTACTCATTTTCTATGCTTAATGCAAGCTGTAATTTTTTCCACTTTCTTTCCCTAGTATCAGGAAGAAACGTTTCCTAAGCAGTTACCTACTGACAAGCAATTACATCCCATTGTGTAATAGCAAAGAGCCAGACTATTCCTTTATGAAAAGACTTTAAATTGTTGGTTTCGTTGCAAGGTTATTAATGTGTTGCATATAAATCCATACATGCAATTACAGCCACAGTGTGGCCACATGATCACTTGATTAAAACTTTGATTAAAGGAATTAAAACAATCAAGTTTTATGATGAGAGACACTGCAAGGAATGATTTCATCAAATCTGCATTTCCATGTGTCAGCAAATTTAGCACCAGAGCTCTGCCAAGGCTGTGCTGTTCTGTAACACACTGGCAGTATCTCCATTAAAATTAGGATCTCCAAACTCTGTTAAGCAGCAGAATTCATTTCCATGGCAAGAAGTGAGATTTTGTGGGTGAGCTCTAGCACATGTTGGTATTCCTCCAGTGAGGATAACACATTAACTTCCAGAGACTGGGATTGGTGGCAGGATGCAAAAAGCTGCCTCCTACTTTGCAGGGGCTGACCTTCCACAACTTACAGACATGAATGTAATAATTAGAGCACAGTTCCTTCAAGCCCACCTCCCATTTTTTTGCTACTCTGCTGAAAACGTACAGATCTCCATCAAGTTACTGCATTGACAATCGCTGCACCTACCAACTGAACTAACATTGGAAATCCCAGCCCTCTAGAGCTTCAATGGGTTTCTAGTTACATAAATGAAGAAACAAAACAAGTTAATTATTAATTAATGCTTCACCAGAGCAGAAACAGTTACACATTTCTTTAAGTTCAGTACACACTCTGTTAAACCAAAACCAGCTGGAGACAAATGGGGTACAGAAAGATCTCTCGATGTCAAGCACAAAAAAAAAAATTAGAAACTGATATTATTTTTAAAAATACAAGGTCAATATAAAACATTTTGATAAACGTGAACCCCTTAACATACAAAATAGAGAACACAGTCCAGCAAGCTTCATGAGCTGGAAAGCCAAAGAAGGTCACAGCATATAAAATTGCTAATGTGCTTTCTGTGAGAATGGAGAGGGTAAATAAACAAACCATCTTTGAACAATGATGTTGCTTCTGTCCATATAATTCTTGTTCAGAGTTCACTTGCAAACACAGATTTGCACAGTTGCCACTCTTTTCAAACCTATGACACCAGCAAAACAAAACTATACCAGATACCTACTGGAGAATCACTGCCTGCTCAGTCTGCTTTGTCAGCTGAGATCATTCAGAATCATCAAGTGCCTCAGAGGGAACACAGCAAACTCCTTACTTTGATCAGAGGTAAAAGAGGGGGATAATGACCTACATCAGCAGCTGGCACTGCCAGTGGCTTTAACCTGCTTTGTTACAATTATCAGATTTAATAACTGCCTCTTTGTTCTATACATGGAAAAGTCCTGGAATTTCTACATTAGTCCTTAATGGAGCTAAGCCTGACCTGTGGATTATCAGAGAAGGCAGAGAAAGCTGCCTTACTTTTCTTCTGCCACAATCAGAACTCTCTTTTCTGAAATCGAAGGAACATATTTCAGATACTCATATTTCAACTTGCATCACACAGTGAAGGCAAGATCTGTGTCTGTGGTACCTAAAATCAGTTTCAGAAGCAGAAGGAGCTTGCTGCCCATTTCCAACAGTTTGCTCAAGAAACTTAAATATTTAGGGAAGCTCAAATATGGACAAATTACAATCCAAACATTTATATCATAAGACTCAGTGTATATAGTCCTTCACCTCCCTTTGGACCTCAGCTTTTTGTCCTTTACTTTCTCAAATGCTTTTAAAAAGTCATTGCTAATCCCAAATTGTGGTTTTGTTTGGTTTTTAAGAGAGTAATTTAGTTTCTCCCAGTTATCATTTGAAGATAAACTTCCAAATGAAAATTGATTGCAGGGCTTGTAAAATTGCCAAGGTATGTTTTCCTGAAAAATGTTGCTTATTCATGGTTTCTCTCACTTCTCGGTAACTTAGGATACTTATTCAAGTTTGAAGGATGGACGTTAACAAATAATCCTCAGTGCTCTCCCAAGCATTTAAAGGTCATTTGAGAATGTCTGATTGGAATGATTGTAACTGAGATTAGTCCTCAGCTGACGAGAAATAAAATGAAAAGGGCAAGTTGTTCAGGAATATAAAGGAGACATGCCAGAGAGTATTTGCCTTGTTTCTACATAAAGCAGCACATGCTCTCCTAGGCACTGATGTGGTAAATCTCTGATAATTATTATAGTAAACAATAGCTTTTAGATCAACTCTGCTCTCATTCATAACCTACATTCCAGATTTGCTGCTTTTAAAAGCATTCTCTTTAGAAAATTTAGGAATGGCTGCACATAGGAACCTCTTGAAAAGAAAGATTTCTATGAATAATTCCAGTCATCAACTTGGAAATTTCCCCCCATGAGGAAATAAGAATGCACATCATGTAACATATGACTACATTTATATATTATAGAGCCTGAACAACCGAGTTGTTAATTTTGCTCTTGCTTCCATTTTTTGTGGGGCAGCAAATGTTCCATCAGCCATTATCTTGAGAAAAATTGTAACTGATGGGTTCATTTTCATTTATGCCTAAGGAATTTTCACATAATTGTAAGCTGGAAAATATTAGATAATTAACATTGGTGATAAAACTGCATTCCTCCTGATTACCCTGTTCCACGTATATGCTTAATTGTCAACATTGCAATAGGTTTAACTGCAAATAGACATCGTCCATTAGCCAACCAGACTGCTCAATGAGAAAAACACAGACATTTTAGCTGTTATTTGGAGGATGAGAAGAGCATAATTATCATTTAAATAGGCAGTTTTACTTTTCGTATCTACTCAGAATCCCCCCCAAAAACACTTTTCTTCAATATCTGGGGACAAAGAAACAACATTTTTTACAATAACAGTGACACTGAAGTCTCCTAATGCACTGCCCATCCAGAACTGTCACAGTGTTTTGCAGAGATAGAAAAGAAATATATTCATTTCCATTTTTGGAAAGAAGGAAACAGAGAGGGGAAACAGTTTGCCATGTGGCTGACAGTGTATAATTTGATATACTGGGCAAACCTTGCAAAGGAGAGCTGAAACAGAGAGAAAATAGACTTCCCAGATCCACAGGGAAAACAAATTTTCCCAACACAGGTCACATCCATTTGAAGCAGAATAGGGAGATGGGGGTCTCACTACTGCACTGTTCCTTCTGCTTTGCATTCTAGGAAAAATAACATCTAAAGAGCATTCTGTGACCCCTTTGTGTGCAAGTTTTCTGATTGGACTTGACATCCTTTTCTTCAAAAAGGTGGGTGACAAAGTGAATCTTTTGGTAGAGAGGCTGGCAAAAGAAGTCAATTTTTGGTGCCTGTTTCTATGGGCTCTCCCTCTGGTCAGTCCAACACTGCCTGATTTCTAACAGCATTTCTTCCTTCACTGTAGGATGTCCTTCAAATTTCAGAAGCCTGTTTTGATTCCAATGACCAGAACATTCCCAATAGAAGCTGAAATCAGCCTCCCAAGTGCAAAGCATTTTCACCCCAGTGGATTCAGTCCTAGTCCCTCTACAGGTCCTGTTTAATGACAGAATTATATTCCAAGCTATTGAGCATTTGTGTTCACTCAGTCTAGTGTTTCAGCCTGCTCTATCTATCACCAGTGTTATTTCCCTGGATGGTTGTTTCATATTTTATTAGAAATGACAGCTCTATTATTAACAAGAAAAAAATATAGCATGAAAGAAAAATACCAGTACTGGCTTTAAGATCCAGGTTCTGAAGGATGTGAAAGTTCTACCTGGTGGCACGTAGGAAAGGCTGGATCTGTAAAATATTTTCTACTTGAATGGTTTATTAAAACTGATACCAGTACAACAATTACTACCAATTATTCTGTCAGAGTGTCTATTCCATTCAAAGTGAGAAAGTCCGCAGCAATAAAAAAATTCATAAAGCCTAAAAGTATTTTATTGGGGTCACTTCATTGCTCAGGAATTTGGTAAGGAGAGAGGTAGAATTTTCTCTTCAGATTATTAGTTCAAACCAGTACCTGATACTAATCACAGAAATAAATCCCAGCAGGTATTTTATGGTAGCTTGTATAGGTTTATAACTATATGATCCACTGGTTAATAAAGCCTTTGGTGCCAGAAGTTACATTTCATACTTGAGTCAAGCCTGTTAAGTCTACCAAGGTCTCAGTTGTCTCCTGTATGGACCACCAGGGCCCAGAAGAAATTTCAAAAGCTACTGGCCTGGGGCTACTTCTGAGTTCAATACACATCCTAAAGATAAACGAGTCTGAAAGCAGTGCTGGCCCCGCAGGGCAGGGGCAAAAAAAAAGCAAAGCTGTTTCAAATTTGAACCTAACCCAGAATAAAAATCTACTTTATTTTGATATACAGGAACCTGAAGTAATACATTTTTACAATTCTCATTCCCAGAATTTAAAGCCAGAAGAAACCATGAGATCATACAGGCTGTGTGTTTCACAGACCACTGTATTTCCCCCAGTTATTCCTGCACTGGGCCAAATAACTTCGATGTAATTAAAGCATTATTTTCAATCAACTTCAGAGAATCCACCAAACCCCAGAGCTTCAACTGTATGTTCCAGTAGTTAGTAGCTCCCTCTCCCACATAGATTTCATATTTAACATCCAACCTGAATCTGTCTAGTTTCAGCTCTCAATCACTCGTCGTTTCACCATTTGCTGCTGGATTAAAAACCAGTTTTTACTCATGAAGAAGTTATATAGTGTAACTAAGATATTCTCAGGATTGAATCTGTAACGGTAGAGCATTTCTCCATTCCTCAAATGGTTTTAATTGAAGGGGAAAAACAAAACACATTACAATAACCTTTGAGTACCACTAAAAATTGAGCACACTTTCTAATCCTGTTTGTAGAAAAAAATATCATTGTATTTGCCTCTCTACCTAAAAATGTTTACAACAGAAAAAGCAGGACTTATTTCCGTTTTGACAAAAGCAAGCAAAGATCATATTACACACAGGGCAGCAAAGGAAATGCTCTAGAGGCACAACAAACCAAAACAAGGAACAAAAAAAGCCCGAGAACCATTTTTAAGGACAGGGCTTGAGAAGGACATAAAATTAAGGCCACAATCTCATTAGCATTCAACACTCCTGGTTGCTCTTGTGAACGTCCTCAGGACTGAAGAACAAACAAAATTTTGCAGGCACACTATCAAAGCACAGATGTTTGCCTTGACCACAAAGCAACTACCATGAGTGACATACTAATCTTCTAAAATGCCTCTGACACCAACCAAAAATATAATTTAAGGGGTCCAGATTGTAAATTTATAAATATTACCATCTGAAAATTTTCATGAAAGAAGATGATAAGCAATGAAAACTTACTTCGAAGCAGAAAATCAAAACTTGAGAAATGCATTGTTATGAAATTATATATCTAACAGGTTTCACTCACATAGAAAGCCTTAAAAAACCATGTGGCATTTAAAATAAACCTAAATTCTAGGATACAGGACAGTTGGCATCAGGTTGTTTCCACAGCTAAAGTAAATTAATCAATAATGGGGGCCTCGTTTAGATCATCCTCCCACCTGTTTAGAATCACCACCACCATCCCACAAACTGCAAGTAAAAGTAAGTATAAATAAGAGTAACAGCTGGTGTCAGATAGAACATGGCAACATTTAAACATAATCATACTTCCCAAAGAAATAAATATATGCTTACAAAGCTGAGCACAAGTTAACAGACCAACACATCCAAAATTTAGAAACATGCCTAAATGCATATTTTCAAGTGAATATTACACAAACATGTCATTCCTACTCAGCAATGCAAAGCTTAGCAGGGCAGTAAACCTACCCACTTTTTTAACTCTCATCTGCATTTCCTTCATCCCTTTATTTCCAAGTCTGCATTTATATCATAACAGTCCTTCGGTGAATAGTTTGATGCAACACCAAGTATTGTTACTGCTGCCATTCAAAAGGCAGAAGCTCCCCACTGTACACCAACTGATAAACACTAACCCTGCAAACATCTACATTCATTTGCATCACAACAGCAGCACGTTTTTCTAAGGAGAAATTGCTTATTTGGGGTTGAAGGGCAGAATGACAATAAAACTGATAAAACTATCAGAATCTTTTCTAGGTTTCCTTAAACCTTTGGCATTTTATATTTTAGGTATATGGTTTTATTGTAGATTTTAACTACACTTGGAACTCTGCCACTGTTCTGTTGAAATGAGTCTTCCAAAGCAAATGGTGATGGCAGAAGAGCTTATTGCTGATGAATCTCCCATTAACCATTCTCCCAGCGGGTGCAGAGCACTTCCGAGATATTCTTGTGCACATTAGGATTTCTTAGGCCTGCAAGTTCAATGCAAAAAGAAGTGGTATGTTCTCATGCCTCAACCCCAACTTAGTTTGCATATGAATACAAGTCGTCCTTCGGAAATTTGCAGTAACAATCTAGCGACTAATGTATGCGAAAGAAATTTAAAGCACTGACTCCTAGAGATCAGGATTTCAAAAGCATTTTTAAAAGACTTCAGCTAACAAAATCGAACTCCATAGGCATTTGGTAAAAGCAGCATTAGTCCAATCGCTGGTGTGCATAATTCTTAGGAAATACTCTGTGTGCTGTGTATGCCAGGCATGCTGGAGCAGCCTCAGTCCTTGGCAGGACTTGCAGTCTTTCCGGAGGATACAAACCACCAAGTATTTAGGAGCATTCATTAAACTGAAGAGCATTCATTAAACTGGTTTGTGGGTTGCTTAACTCAGGTCATCTTTTAACTAGTTTCCAGAAATGCCTCAGACCTTATCTCTCAACTGATAGTAAAGGATTGCCTGTGACACTGATTACAAAACCTCCCTCTAAGGGACTGTTCAGTGTCACTGAGAGGAACATTCTTCTGCAGGAAGTCCGAGGAAGACTTTGCTCTGGGTATTAAGTCTATCTGTACAGATTTTGTCCTCCAAGAAGTTTTACTCGGAATACAATTATTCAGGTTGTGAACAGAACTGTTTTTAAACCTGCTTCCAATCTGCAAGTAGAACAACTTCCTAATTTACTTCAGGTTAGGTCAACCAGTTTATCAAACAGGTCAAAGTCCCTGCGTCTGCTAAGTTCACTTTGGTGGAAACACATTACGGAGCACAACCACACAAAGATTGGCAGGCATTTTGCAGATTTTAAAGAGGCAGCAGAATGGTGATGATCAGCCAACTGCCACAACTTTCTTCCCCACACAGCTGAAGATTGTTTGAGCTAAAGAAGCTGTCACTGATTGCAGCAAATTCAGGTGCTTTCCCATCCTATGCCGTGGAAACAAATACATTCAACCACTTTGCACAAAGACCCAGGACTGGAGCCTAACTGAGGAGTAACTGTATCTGCACTTCACATCAGGACAGGTTGAATTTATAGCCACTGGACATGGTAATGCACTTTCTGCACCATCCCACTTTTTCTGTGGATACTCATGATTTTCTAGATTAACCTGCCATAGGACCTTGACAGAACTGAATTTGAATACTATCCAGATGAGCTCTAAAGGGTTGGAGGAGTTGTTGTTACTTGGAGAACAAGATGGATTTGCGACAGTATATTGAAATATAAGTTTTAATAATGAAAACAGTAATTGTGTGCCTATAATTTCACTGATTACAGAACACAGCTTGCAGCTCTCTAAATTATAGTTTACAAAAATGGCATCCTGAATCTTTTAATCTCTGTGCTTCTTACTAAGCATCCATTCACATGACTTGTCCCTTCACAGCAGAATATGAATGGTGCAGAACTGCTTCTATATAATCTATAATTCTTGAAGTAAAAGAAAATTACTTTACTTCAATAGGCATATTTTCAGGGTAGATCACTCTCTATGGGAGGTTCAGAGAATTTCAGTGTGTCAGAGCCATATACTGTTACACTGGCTTTGATTTAGTCAGGTGAATCTAACAAGTAGCATCCAAAAATATTTGGTGCAACAGCATAAATGTAACAACATTATTGTCCAATTATAGATTAAGAAGAAACTAGCAAAGAGGTGCCTGACTGCACATTTGGCCACATCAATATTGGAGTTAAAAGCACAGGCAAGGAACCCAACCTGTGTTTCCTTATTCAAAGCACGAAATACAGTCCTATTCTAAGGTTATTTAACATGTGCTGTTGGTACAAATATTGTTCTTCTACAAATCCATTTGCTTTATAAAGAGACAAGGCAGCAGTGTTGAAAAGAAAGCCTGTCTTTCATTTGGAATTATAATGCACAAATCAAAGCAAACGCTTGGAGTTCCGATAGTTACATTTTTGTTTACTTTTAAAAATCACATCCCTTCTTTTGGATGGATTAAAGCCTTTTCCCTGCCTGGAAAGACTTTTATCAGAAAATACAGACTAAGTATTCCATGCTTCACTCATCACTTGCAGTAGCTAAAGAAATTACAAAGTGACATAAATCCAAAGAGCTTACAAAATATGAACGTTTGGGTAGAAATTCCCTGTCTCTTAAGGTAAAATTCATTTTTTCCTTCTCAGTTTAAGTAATTACCCTAATTACAGATATTGCACTTTCTCCTAACTACAAAGTAATGCCACTACTGAAAGATGTGGTTGTGCCTTCCTTCTATCATTTATTCTGCCTCTGCATTGTTCTCTTTCCTTACATAACTCCACACACACAAAAAAACCAAACCAACACAACCAAAACCACCCTTATGTAACAAAACAAATAAAAATTAAAACTCAGAAACTTTCTGCCTGTGTCTTTCCTGAGGCAAATACACCCTTTCAAATGCCCATTGGTTAGAAACAGCCAGCTTACTTCCAACCTCAGCAGGATCCTGATGGAGCTGCTTGCAGTGCCTCAAGAAGGATAACATTTCAGTAAGTACCTTTTAATAAGTTTTCTGCCCTTTTTTTTCTAAGCACTTTCCTTAGCAGCTCCTACAAGCTATTACAGACCCCTACCAAGCATATTAACCACCAGAGTGCCCTGTTTTCCCCTGGGGGGAAAAAGAAAATTATCAAGACTATCAAAGGAAAGCAATTTATAGTGATAGATATTTATATTCAAACAGAAGAACATCTTCATTAAATGGCTTTTTAGATTTGTACTATCATATTTCCAAGATCTGACACAAAGATAGAAAAATAAAGATCTCTTACTGTCCAATGTGAAACAAATACTGCTTAGATTTCAAACCCAGACTCATTTCTTAGTGATATGGGCAGATACCCAAATGGTCCTACACACCAATCTGTGATAGAGGGCATTGGTCACGGGAAGAGAGATGAGACCTGTAAGAAAGCAAGTCCTACATTTTGCTTTCAGGCAGCCAGTCACATCCTCAGACTCATCACCAGCTAAAGACCTTTTGGAGAGTTTTTACAAGGTACAGCACTAAGATCCTTGACACCACCCTCACTTGCAGCAGCAAATGAAAATTCACCACCCCTACTCTCTTCATCAATATTTCCTCCTAAAATCTGTTCTACTAGAGCTCCCTAGATAACAAAGTTCAATTAAGATTAGATGCACTGCTTCAATTTTAAGGATCATTCTAGGCTCAATTCAATCCCTGGTCTCGCCACTGAGAATCATTTCAGGGTTTTCAAATTACTTTATCACAGCTTCCTAAATACATCCCCAAAGCACACTCATTACAACACGAAACCCAAACAAGGACAAGATTTTTAATGAAATGTTGAAGAAAAGCTTACATGCTGATAAATGACTCCATCCCAAGTACCAGCAACACCACCAGCCACAGATCTCCTACTCACTGACTTCACCAGGCCTCTCTTTGCTTTATATTCAGAGGCAGAACCACTCTCCCCACCCATCTGCTAATTAAAAACACCCTTGTTAACTCAGCAGCTGTAGCTTGTTAACACAACTCATCCTACAACAGAAAAGCAGGTTCTTGTTCTAAACTATCCAGGATTTTATCTTTCTTGCTCATTGAATCATTGGCCCAAGCCAATGACTCAGGCAGAAGGAACATCAGTAGACCTAAAAGTCCACAGTGTCCCTGATCTACAATGTGTCAAGAACGTTTTGAAGGACACGAACCAGACTGGTACAATAATCTACTCTTCTTATACTGCTTACGACTTCTAAAATTTTGGGATTTTTTTTAATACAAAGTGTGTGTTTATCCAAGCAGATGTTTTTCAGTGGAGCAAGCTGTTACACATTTTAAAATGTTACACATATTAAAATTACTATTTCATTTCAATGCAAATAATAAATGTTTATAACAGTTATTTAATAAATCTAAATTTTAAAATTAATCAGTAATAAATATTAAAATACATTTTTAGAAAAAAAACCTAATGAACAAAATAAGAGCTTTGTTTAGAAAGTGTCAAAAAACTTATGTTATCAGTATTTTTTTGCAGGCCTCTTTTTGGACAAAAGCACCAAACCAATCTAAATTTTTAGTAAAAAGATCAGACAAAAATACTTATGTGGTCATTTCTGTGATACAGAGCAGGTATCTTATACCAGAAAAAGAGACTGAATGACTTCACACATCTTCTGTGATATTAAAGCAATTATGTTGAACATGAACTTGTTTTCAACCTGCACCTCTTTGTGTTGGTGCAATCTCAAAATACAAACACCGGCTACATTTCTGGGGAGAAGCAACAGAGGCACTGGTACAGTCTGCTCATGTCAGGGAGATGGGTTCATTCAGCCTCTCAGAGTCTACATAACACTCATATTAGTGCTACTGAGTGCCAGAAGCACTTGTGGATGAGGAAGGAGCTCTTTTGCTTTTGTTAGTCTATGATATTTTAAAGAAAAGCATTAGACATTTCAAATCCAATAGTTAAACAATGTGCACAAATATTTTAATAAGCTATTTTATGGTTCTACATTTTTGTTCAATAATAAATAGCTCATTATTATTGTTAATGCACAATGGTAATCTGTTTGTGGCTGGTAATGAATTATATCTATGGAATTTCAAACAACATCTACTTATATGTAAATAATTAAATTAACATAAGAAACTTATGGCTAATATATTGAGACACTACTCAATGCTTTAGATAAATCCTTCAGGCCATGCAATACAATCAGAAATAGAAACAGAGTTCTCCCAAATACACTGCTGTGCCCCAAGCCCCCACAGCTGGTATCCATCCTGACAAGCACATGGCAGGAGCACAGCTGGAAACAGCCCCTAAACAAACCACTCATGTGGCTTCTGCCCTTAATCAGAGCTAATTCTTCCCCAAAAAGCCAGAATTTCTAATTGCATTACAGTCATTCAGCAGAAGAGTTCTTAACACAGAAATGCCCCATAAAACTATAAAATATGAAGAAATACTTACTGAACTGATGTTTCAGCTACTCAAAGTCTTCTGCTGTGAGGGCAGCCCTGGACCCACTGCTAGATAGAGGTCTTTTGAATTTCATTCCCAGAATACACAGAGAAAGCATCCTATGCAGAGTTCTCTGACAGCCCAGTTTTTATTATTTGTTTTATTTATTTTATATTCTTAGGTTTCTCAACTGTGGTATTTTTTGCCATTTAAAATTCACCTTCTTTGTAAACAGAATCGTGGCAGGCAGGCAGCTCTGTGTTTGGGGTTCTAAAGCCCTGACAAGAAATGTCTGGCTCTTCTCACCAGCTAAATATAGCTAGAAAATTTCCAGACCTCTGGATCATATTCATCTCATTTTAACAATGCAATATATTCCAGTGTTTCTGCAGGTGAGAAAACTGCAGCTGCTGAAACATATGCCTTGCAGCCCTTGCTCCAGGACTGTGCTCATCTGGCTGACATTGAAATGATACTGCAGGACCACTGCTGGCAATAAGGTGTGTAGGATACAGCTACAGCCAGGATGGCAAACATATAGAGATGGAATTACAGAATTAGCTGTGCAGGAGTTCTGGAGTCATGTCCCACAAGGTGCAGCTATGCTGCAATGAGGTTGCAAACTGATCAGGTAGAAAAGCAGATGATAAGTGACACAAGTAGAAAAACAGAAAATGTGCAGGGCTTACAGGCCCCAGCTGAGTTTATTGGTGTGAAAGGATATCCTGTACAAACCTGAACAAGCATGTCATGATTGCTGTAAGCACATTACCTAAAGCACAAACAGGAGTAGAGAGATCAGTTAATCTGATGCTCTTGAGCAGACACTGCTGTGTTTACACACATTCAGACTGATACGAGCATGAACAGGATTCACACAAACAAGAAACCGAGTGTCACAGCTTTGCCTAGAGTGCAAGTGTTTATATTTACTATAGTATTAGATATATTGTTGCTTTCCTACATCCTTTCTTACATCAGCAAGACATAATTTATTACATTACCTTCTACTGTAAGAGGGTTCAACAGTGTCATTTAAATGATGTGGCATTGTTGTAGTTTAGAACTGTCTATGTACTGGGTTAATTACTAACAAAAAGCTCTATGATTCCCTCTATAATCTATTTGATGTGGTAAAATAATGAATATGTAATTCTGCAGACACTTCTTACTGTTAGAAGTCTAACTCAAGCTGAATTGATACATTCTAATGATTTCATGCATGTGTCAGTTGAGCTTAGCCTGAGAAAACATTATCTTTATTAACACTTGGTAAGATTTTGCATGGACAGATCTGCTGCAGCATTGGACAATGGGCTCGGAGCTGAAATTCCTCACTAATATATTTGAAGAAGCTATTAAATAAGCCATGCTGGCAGTCTGTGCATTCATCTTCATCAATTACATTTTTTCTTTTATACTATTTTTAGGCTTAGTTTAGCCAGTATGACAACACAGAACACACATTTGGATGCAAGATAATTAACTGAAGACATGCTGTTGCGCAAGAAGGATGTCAGTTGACCCAGCTTTAACCTCTCATGCCTTTGAAGACTAAATTAGTTCTATGAAAATTATTGAAGGCAAGAATAATCTTGCTTGACTTGGAAATTAGCCAGATATCCACCACAAATTCACAGCAGCTTAGAATAAAAGTGTGCCCCAGTTTCACATGACTGGATTGCAGTACAAGGATTACACACTTTGAAATCACTATCAAGGAGAATCACTGTCTTTTCCTTTAAGCAGATGACATTTACATTATCCTTCACACTGAAATGGTCCTAACTAAAAAGAAAGCTCATCTATACTCCCTATTTAATTATTTTTCTATACTAGTAGAACATGTTATTGCTTTCTTCAGGACACAAATTGACAAGGAAAACTCAGAAGACTATTGTCAGCTTGTGCTAATGGTTCCTGACTCATCCCTGTGATGTAATGACTCCATGGATAGTGCCTTAATATGCGTCATTAGAATATTTTCCCAATTAGTGAAAAAAATCCAACAATATGAGTTTAGCACAGGAGCATGCTGCAACACTAACTGTCAGGAAATAAACTCTAAAAAAATTTCTTCACCTAAATTTCAATTCATGAAAATACTGACAATATGGTCTTTGTTCTGCCAATACCGTTTATCTGCACTTCAAATGCACTTGTTTAATTCACCACCATGTGATGTGATGCTGTGCTGACTGTTAAACCAGCAAACAACCTTGTCTACTGCAATGTAAGATCTTCTGAAAAACAAATCTAGTTATTAGGGTCTAAACCTATTGAGATCCCTGTGGAACATTTTCCAATCTGCACTGCCTCTTAGACTACAAAACTAAAACACTTTAGGCTACCATTAGCTTTGATAGAACTGTTTATTTCGACTACTCTTGGAGTTGAGAGCTTCACTAGATTCCCAAGAAGATATTTATGATGAGAAGGCATTAGGTGATACAGAACCTTCATGTGGACCCTCCTCACCCAGCAAACATACAAAGACTTTTTAGGCTCAAAAGAAAGATCTCTTGGATCATATCTAGACTGCTTTACAAAAATATATTAATTGTGAAGCTGAAAATGATGCTTTCAGAAGGATGGTAAGGTATTCCTGGATATTTCCTCTAATGACATTCATAAACTAACAAAATACTTTGGAAAGACAGGTGGTGAATGAATAAACAACTGAACATTTGTTTCTACAATAAACAGTAAAATGCTCAATATACAAGCCCAAGATGAAAGCCCAAGGAACCAAATTTAATTTTATCATTGTAACCCTCGAGGGGTCTGATAAGAAAATAAAGAATTAAAATTAAAGAAGTAAATAAACTATTAAAAAGTGCTCAGAATGTATCACCTGCAAGGAGAGTAACACATACAGAAGCAGCACTGCTATTGTGTCTCTCACTTTATTCTACAGACCACAGTAAGGCATCTGTGCCCTCGCACAAGTGACACTCAGGGAGTCTGGCTCCAAGGATGGCCACCTTCCCTTCAGCTTCCATTTCTACACTTTTGTAGCTGCTTTTCCTTTCTTCTAAATTTCATAGGTTTATAAACTCTTCATTTTTAAGAGGAAACTGGTAGCTGGAGAAGATGGAAGCTTATTGCTGAGAAATTACCTAACCTATCCAAAAAAATTATATGCAAACAAAATGACTGAAATATCGGACCACATGCTCAATGAACAAGATCCATTCCAATGTACAGGTCTTTATAGGGATGTGCCATCTATCTCCCAAGCTCACTTTTTAATTCAAGCACTTTTTTTGGCCTGCACAGCCACCATAAACCCATTCACACAGTTGGTGATTTTCCAGCATCCTTAATGTCTGGGTACCTGTTCAACATGCACTGCTACACTAGTGCCTACCAGTGTTTCCACTAAGTATGATTACCAAACTGTCTACAGTTTCTATCAGTTTTCCAACCACTTAAACATACAGTTCTGATTTTTTTTGAAGATGAAAAATAAAGTTTATCATTCTTGTCAACTCCTATTACTTGTGTTTGATCATTTACATTCTGTTTCCTGACATTCCTTACAATATACAGGATTACAGAAGCTATGCCAGACCTTCAGAAAGAATTTTGGAAACATGAGGGAAGCAGTCTCCCAAATTTTGTTCATTATCAGAAACTGCAAAAGCCTGATAAAGAAAATTGGGAAGTAAATAATCTTTATATGCAGTTTCTGTTTTCACAAGAGGAAAATGTTTGTCAAGAAGCACAGCCAGAAACAACAGCCAATTTTTTATATGATGGTGAAAGGATTTAAGCAAGGCCTGTTTCATTTTAAATCCAAATGAAAAGACTTTCAAAGTTTCCCTGCTTTCTTCAACTACATCAGTTAGTTTAGTGAAAGATGTCATGCCTTTCTGAAAACTTTACTGAACTAGACAAGGGCAGAAGGAAAAGAAAGCAAAGCTGTAGAATCCTTCTAGAAGAAAATTTGAAGTACTAAATATCTCAGACAATATGACTTCCCTGAGAACATGGCACTGCCAGGAGATGGCCTTAGTAAGTGGTCCTGACTGGCTCTACACACACACATTGCAGGGGGATGGCAGAGCACTGAGCCCTGGCCTGGGGCACCCAGAGCTACAAACCTGTTCTTAAATGGTTTTTTTCTGGAGTTTGGGGATGGTTAATTTACTAGGCACAGCTGTCTTCAAAATGTTGGTGTTCAAAAGACTGAGAAAGTGAGGTTTAGATTTGTTCATATTGAGGCATTTTGTCATAAATCCTTTTTATAGGATCTTATGACTGTCCCTCAGTCACTTCAGTGTGCATACAACCCCCCCACCTTTTGTTAGGGCAAGAAGTTTTATACAGATAAAAAACTGAAGCAAAAACAGATGAAGTAACTTGCCCAAAGCAACAAGGAACCTTGGCAAGGAAGCCACTCAGTGCCTTAAACACAAACACAGACCCATTGCCTTGGTTCTGAGCACAATTAAGAAGGGAGATGAAATGCCACTGCTATTTTGGGGTCACATATTCATTTTTAATTTTTAACTTATTTGTTGTAATTTACATACTCATATAGTATGTTCAACAATATATATTAAATAAACTTTTAGAAAGTTAACAGTGCCTTTTTTCCTGTCACATCCTGTTCCTTCACTACAGTGCTAAGTTGACCTGAGATACCCAATAAAGAAAAACCTAGCAAGCACATAGGGTTGTATTGTGCAGATCTGCTGAAGTCACAGAGGTCTTAGACAGGCACATTATTAACAATTAGCCACTTACTGTAAATTCTAGTTGACACATCTCATTAAATATAGGCCAAAATAGACTGTGGTGATCGAACCTCATTTTTAATAGCTTTTCCCAGCATTCTGCCAATTGTTGTCAGGAAGCTGAAAATTACTCCCACCACTAGGATGCCCACTTTATTCTTGCTAACTGCTGAGAAATTTCAAAAGGCTGGTCTGCCTCCTCTGTGCCTGATAAAGGTAAAACCCAACCATGTGCCTATGATGGAGATAGGCTTTTAAAAACGCCCCAGCAGGCAGCATGAAGGGAAGAGAAGTAGGGGGTAAAAGGAAAAATATTTTCCTTTGTCGTTTCTTCTACATAAGAGCCCAGAGTGACTTATAACATTGACTGCCCCCTTCTAATACAATTTTGATGTGCAGAAGTGGGACTGAACAGCTGGTCCAGTGTCCAGAATCTAAATGGCAACTTATTGTTGAAATGTCAGCAATTACTTTCCACCCCCACAACCAATCAGGAAATAAAAGAAAGTAAATTTTTCATAACTATCAAGCTTATCCAAAGAAACTTTTTTAGATCAATTTTTTTTTTCTTTTTGATTTCTTTTTCTTTCCCCCCAAGCCAGTTTCCCACACAGAGCAGGGATTCTGGCTGTGTTCAAATGGAAACGAGCAACTGCAGGGAAATTTAACTTACCCAGCAGAGTCCTCTGTGAGTATCTTGAAATCTCACTACCCGAAGATAGTTATCTTAGCTCCAGTAATCTCTTCAGTTTTAATGTTTCCCACCTCTGAGCAAGTACTAGAACCTAACTTGAGTCCTCTGGCTTAGTGGTGGCTTAGTAGTTTCAGTAGATATTTTATAGGCCACATTTCAACAGATCAAATGGCATGGCAGACCACAGCAATTCAAGAAAAAGCACTTGTTAATCTCCCTCTGTTCTGAGCCAGATGACACTCTCCTACTTCTCAAGATCTTGGAGTTCCTTCTTTGACCTTAATTTTTTTCATAAAAAGTACCCAAGGCCAAGAATCTTCTTCACTGTGAACACAAGCAAAATATAAAGATTACAGGTTTGTTCAGGCTGGCAAGGACCTCATTGAAGGATGAAAGTCAGATCTCCTGCCGAAAGCAGGGTCAGCTATAAGCTCAGACCAGGTTTCTCAGGCTTTTTCTCAGTCAGGTTTTGGAAACCCCCCGGGAATTCACAGAAACTGGGACTATACAATCTTCCAGGTCAGCCTGTTCCAATGCTTGACTGTCCTCAAAGTAAAAAGTTTTTTCCTTCTACCCATTCAAAATAAACCTGTGTCAACTTCCATCTTAGGTCTGTATAGACTATCTGAAAACAGCCTGATGAGGCAGAGAGCTGTCCAGATAATTCTGAATGACTGAGCCACTGCCTGAAGTACAGAAGGTTATAGCCATGATTTTATACAATTTACTGACCTCTGTAATAAAGTTCCAATGGCCCCCACCTCCCATTCTTACAGTTTGCAATTATTGTCTGCATAAGTCCCTGGTCAGGCCAATAATGCCCTGATCCCTGGCTTCCAAAGATGCTATTCTGGCTCATTTGGCAAATCCATTCAGTGGGCACAGCTTCTTTAGCTTCTGTATCCTCCCATTTGTCTGTTTGAGAAAACATTTTTGACAAACACTTCTGGATCTATGAAAAATAACTCAAAACACATACAAAAAAAGGGAAATGCATTAATAACCTAGCTGGTTTTGTCCAGTTAGGATGCTACCACGTTTTTAAAAAATAATCTCGAGAGAATTTAGCTATCTGCCAACCAGTGCACTGAATGGAAAACTTAGGAATAAAGCTTCACAAGCCTCACACATTTTGCCTCATAAGTATTCAAGTGTGAAAGTGGAGTCACTGATCTGTGTTTCCCTAGCCTTGATTCAGCCAAGACCTTTTAATGATGTGTTTAATTTTAAAGACATAAATGTGACCTTCTCATGGGAAACTTTCTTTACAATCACACTGCAGCAATCTAGTGAAGCCATCTTTTCTATCTAATTAGAAAAGATTTTCATTGGGAA
Source organism: Pseudopipra pipra (assembly GCF_036250125.1). NCBI lineage: Eukaryota > Metazoa > Chordata > Aves > Passeriformes > Pipridae > Pseudopipra > Pseudopipra pipra. The sequence continues at coordinate 9,642,620 of NC_087560.1, read as the reverse complement.
ATCTGCAACAGAGATTGGCTATTACAGCATTTCCAAGTTTCCTCTGGGATACATTTCCAACAAGGACTGGAACCCTTATGCGAAATATATCCCCGAGGAAATTTTTCCCACAAGGAAAATTTGAGATCAAAGACTGTGTCTTCACTCCATTTTCTGGTCATCCTTGAGACAGCCATGAGCATTTTCTGTCAAATGATGCATTTCTATGAGAAAAAATGGGAATAAACGCAGGTAATATATACAATCATTAAATTAGTTTTTGTAATAAAATTTGAAAATACTGCTTTTTCGATTCTCAGCTTCAGAACCAAAAATGGAAAAACTAGCAAAAACATATTAAGTCACACACAAAGCATTTCAATGTCCTGCCAGTGCAAAATGTTCTTTACTTGTCTGATATTGCTTTTTCTGTATCTACCTGAAAATAGGAAAATATCGTAAAAAACCCTTTATTTTTTCTTCAGCAATGTATACTGCAAGGGAAAATGAATCCTTCAGTTTGAATCTGCCTCTGTATCAGGGGGTTTGCAGACTGTGTGGTGTAATCATCACTACCAGTAGCTCCTACTTATGCACATGTGCAGAAGGCAATGCTGAGCTGCTGAGGAGCAGCAAAGGGATACAGGCTGGTAAACACCACAGCAGCTGGGGAACCCTAACACTGCCTTAAAAGGAAGGAAAATGAAACAAAACTCAGTTTGATTTCCTGGATTTAGCTGGATTCTTGAAAATAAGAATCCTGAGGTGGGCCAGGATTATTTTTTTAAATACGCTTTTCACAGAAAAATGAAGAACTCAGAAAAAAACTGAGTTTTTCTGGAAAACTGAGTTTGTTTACCAGAAAACAAACCCAGACATTCTGCCATATGGAAAGATTCTCAAATTCTCTAATCTGATTCACATGGGCTATTTAGGTAATTAACTAAAGCTGTTTAAAGAAAGGTAAAGAGGGAATATCAGAAAAGGAAGCCAAGAAGCTCACAAATATAGCAGATACATCAGGCCTCCTGCGTCGCCAAAGGAGACATTATCGTAATGATGGTCAGGGTAGAACACGGGTGGAGCTCAGGGGCTGAATGAAACCTGCTATTCCAGCACTGTGGTAAGCTCTGGAACAGAGGAAAGACTCCGTGACCTTCCCTGTAACACAGGAGACAAGAGCAACTCGCCTCTGTGAAGCTCTGCTGTCCCTGAGCTGAGGTAACTCACCACCAGAGCCCTCAAACCATCAAGAATTGAGGCAGGATGGACCCTTGTACAGAACAGCCCGATTTTGCTGTTATTTTTACAACTGCAAAGAGCCACTTACTGCCTCAAAATTACTTCCTGGCCCCAGTTCTAAAACAAGCTATTGACACCTGCAGTCAGAAACACTTACAAGAACTGTTTGCCATCCACAGCCTATAGGGAATCTCAAAAGATAAGGAGTAACTGCTCCACTGAATTAGAAAATAAGAACCTTAAATTACTGTATTCTTGATGGGATGATGTTTGGGGCCAGCTCAAATTGAGACAACCATAAGGATCTTCAGACCAAGCCCTAATTAAAAGAAGTCATGTGCAATACTGTTTCCTTCAATGGAAAAAAAGGTCTTGCTCCATCCTATATGTGGTATTGTTCTCTGAACAAGGAAGGGAACTAAGGCTTCTAATTTCTTGACTAACTTCATTTAAAGAAAGAATGAGATTGGTGCCAAAAAGCAATCAATGGATCCCTAGTCAAACAAAACACTTGATGTCCTGATTTGAGTCCAGTCACTCATGTATTTAAAGTTATGAATGTGTTTAAGTGCCTTGCTGGATGAAGGCCCAATGACCTCTTTTTTTGGACTGAAGTCTAGCTAAATCCAACAAATAAATGGACTTACACTTGAGAACTGAACATTTATTTAATGATAAACTCCAAAATCCTGGTTTCCTCTTTCTTTACAGCCACACACATTGTGTTGGAAAGTGTCCTTTTTCCATAATGATATTTGAAATAACCGCTTCAGAAGATGGACAGTCTGGGTTCACCTGTCTAAAAATGGCCCCAAACCTTGTGATACTGGGAGATGTGTCATAAGGGTTCTAACAGTAAGTCAATATCAAATTGGGGCTTGAGTAAATTAATTTTATTTTCTAAAACAGGACAAAAAGAACTACAGCTCAGGAATCTGGCCAAAGTGCTTTCTTTCAAATCTTGCTAAATAGATTAACAGACATTTCAGAAAGCTGTGATGATTTTTTTCTACTCCTTCTATAGCCCTTTAAGTACTTATCAATAGAACTCATTTAGCTATACTGGCTAAGACTTTTTGAAACTTTCCTTAAAATTTTTATTTATTTTTTAATTACCTTTATTTCATCCTAAAAGTAAATTCAGTTAAGTCATATACTTGAAAATGGATTTACACTCATCCAAGTTTCACTCATTAGCAATGTACACATGCATTACTTATTTTCAAAAGAATTTTTTTAATGTACGTGATTTTACTTTTTCTTCAAATAAGTGAAATGAAGAATCACCTCTTCAACTACTTTTAAGGCAACAATCCCACTGACATACACAAGAAGGACTTTTGCACTTAAAATCTCTCATTAATTATCAAAGAGCTATAATCAAACATAATTATCGCTGCATCCTGCATGCAAAGATCAATAAACTAATACATATTCATAAGCCCTTTGAAAATTTGAGTTATTCTGGCACCTTGGTGCCAGAATAACCCTGAAGGACTCAGGTCCTTCACACTTCTGACAATGTCACCCTTTTTTTTGTGCTTGGGCTAATGTTTAATTTTGTGTCTTCAAAAAGACCACAATCTGGGGAGGAAGTAATCCCTTTAGGATAAGTGGCTGGTGTCAGGGATCACCCCCTCATTTATCCATAGGGAGAAATTGTAAGCATCTGCCAAGACTACACAGAAATTATCATATATTTTAAAAGGAAAATGAGTAAGAATTGTGTATTTACAACTTAAAGACTTCTGGAAAGGCATCCATCTTGCAGCGAGAAATGCCATTTCCAACTACAATGAAACTTGCTACCAAAGCCTCAGAAAAAATATTCTTTATTACAAATTTTAAAAAATATTTCCAAGATCTCCAAAATCCCAGTTCCAGTAACACTCTGGGTTTATACTGTGAGGTTCAGACCTGGCAAAAACTTAATAGATCTGGATCTTCAGCTCCCAGTAAACCCAGAGTTGTTGTGAGTCCACAATTCTATAATTTGTAGGGATGACCTATGCAATTTTCCTTCCACTCTGTCTTCTTTCTTAAGTTTTTCATCACATTTCTTATTCTACTTAATCATAGCCTGGATTGATAAAACACATACTGTAAATCAGCTTATAATATATAAACCTGTATTTAATTCAGACACATTCTGCCTGAAAACATTAATGAATTCATAATCAACTACACTGTTTTCAACTTTCTTAAATACAGTAGCCTAAGTCCAGATTTTTGACGAATTTTTAGGCAAATTTACCATGTTTTCTATCAGTCTGGCCAAGACTACCAAGACCAGTCAGTACCAGCTGTTACTGCAACCCTCTCACATTAGAGATTTCCCACGAGCATCTCGGTTCTGTAGGTGGCACAAAACACAGTAATAAACAATATCATGGGTTTTTCAAAGTATCACCCTGTGCATTTTGAAAGCTACCTATCCCATGAAATGCTGAGAAACTACACTACATCTTGGTATTTGTATGAAGACATTTATTTAGTAGCATCTGGTAATAGCTAATGAAATAAGACATCAGCCTGTATAAAAAAGTTTGAAACCAAAAGATCGGTTTCCCATGTTCACAGGGGACATAACTAAAATTCATCTCTTACTTATGGATGGTAATTTTAGTTTGCTTAGTTTTTTTATTTATGAACTTCTCACTGGTACAGGCACCATATAGGACTTTTTACTAGTGCAACTAGATAGATGAAAGCAGGTTCAAAGTGAGATTTGACTTTGTATCTATCTTTCAAGATCTGCTGTGTATAATACACACTAAAAGCTTCACCTAGTTTGGCCTCATTATATCTTCCTTAATTGAGTCTTAATAAAAAGACTGTGTTCTAGTGTGAAATGTATTAATTGGTTTTCAAGAAGAGAGGCTTGAAGCGATATAGACATCTCAATTAGGGATGCATTTCAACATAAATACAAAATTTAAGCCTCTTGTGATTGTCAAAATGACTTAGAGCTAAACACAGTGAACAGACACACCAAGTCTCTAGATATATTTTGTACCTAGCTAGGAAGGCAAAGTATTTCTATAGTAGATTGATTTAATGCTGCTGAAGACTAAAGCAGGGCTACATCTTGAGTGTATGAAAGGCTGTCACAGAGGGAAAGCTTAATTTATCAATTTGCCAGTTTCTCAGGGGAAGCCATTAATGACAACAGTATGAGGCTGCCTTTTAGCAGGATTCATTGGACTTATTTTCCTAACTTACAAAAAAAATTATAACTCTTTCCCCCATAAAATATCAGACCTGTCAAACACACAAAAGGACAACAGGAAATGCAGCTCTAAGCACCAAGAGGACCATCTATTCACCTCACAGCTTCCTGCTTATATTCAGAACTCTGAGTGCCATAAAACCAGTACGTTTAAAATAACAACAAAACAAAAAATCCAAACACTCCAAAGCCGAACAGACCCATCCTACAAAATGTTACAACTCACTGTGCACCTCATAAAAGATGGTATCTTTTAAACAGTATGGCTTGCTTACACCTGTAGATGCCCAGGCAAAGGCACACACAACATATGAGTCAGTAACTACTTCCTGAAAGTATCATGGAGCATTCTAGTAACAACTGTTCAACTATTAAAATAAAACAATTTTTAGTACCAACCAAGGATGACTTTAAGGAAATTACAAAAATCTGTGCAGCATAACTAGAAGAAAAATCTCAGCTGTATATACAGTTCCAGCCCAGAAAAAAAACATGTAAAACTACACCCAAGTCTGTGTCTCCCTGACTCAAACCAAATTTAAACCTATCTGCAGTTCTACTAAATAGTCAGACCTATGAAATATGCTAAACTTACGCAAACCATGTGTGACCACCACCGCTAATCTCCATCGGTTCTGTTTCATCACAAAGTCTGGAAAACAGTTAATAAGGAATAGTGTCTGAGACAGTAAGTTTTATAATGATTTACACAGTTTTTTACCTGTTACTTGGAGTTTGTAGCTTGTTAAATTAGCGTAGTTTTAATTAAACACCTGGTTAGCCCCACGAGGTTTCAGCACAGCTACTGCTCCCAGTGAGAAGGGGTGAGAGCTGAGTCTCCTTTTGGCTTTGCACATCTACAGATGGGTCAAGTTTCTTGATCTCAGCTCTGGCAGAGGGGTCACAGAGCAGAAGCTACTCTGCTGTTTTTCCATTGCTGAGCTTGCAGTGTAGCAGCTCTCCCATCCAATGACCCCTTTCTTTGATCTCACAACAGGTTCAGGGAAAGCAAAAACTGACAGTGAGTCACTGGTAGAGACAAAGCTGAGGTTTTCTTTGCTTGCAGAGACAGAAGAGCTGACAAGGACAGGAGACAACAGTGCACTTCCTGGCATTTCTGCCCCTGCCTGGGTGACAGGATGAAATGGAGGAGCATACCCATATTTAAATTCCTTACCCTTTTAAAGGATTCACTCTGTTGTTCTAACCATTGTTAAAAGGTGAACCAAAAGGATACTGTCACCTATGAGAATGATCCTCTTTTACCAGGAAACTCTCCAGTGGTTTTGATCACAATTTTTATGTTTAACCCATGGACCAAAGTATGCTTGCCCCTGGAAAATTAATTGCCCCACGGGAATTGAGAATAAATCAAAAACATTGAGGCCTTCAAACACCATTTTCATCAACTAACAGCAGTGTCCTTCTTTAACACATTTAGGCAGATTGCAGCAATCACAGAGAGAAACCTTTGGGACTGAAATGTCCTGCTGGCACAGAGATACAGATTTGCAGAAGACAGGCATGTATTACCAGAACACAGACACGTCTGAACACCAGTGTTCAAGATGTACATCAGCTGTTCTCTGAGGCTCTGAACTTTTCCACTGGTACCCCAGAAAATGCAAAACTTAAAATTCAAGAGCATGTTACAAAACTTGTAACTGGAACACAGTGACACCTGAGGCAGTCAGGATAACAGAATTTTTTTTCAGGGAGAAGTTTTGAAATCTGTGAGATCTGTGCAAGCTTTGAGCTGGAGCCTGCAGTGGAAAACTTGAAATTTTGTCTCAAAGATCAGAGTGAGAATTGGTGTCCTAGTGGTAGTTTGTGACTTCATTTTACTGCTCATTCTCCAGAGCTTACACAGCTGTTCTGCACAGGGGCTGGATCAACCTCAGTCAAACCAGTCAGACTTTTATGGCTTCTCCAGGACCACTGCCAGTGTTTTTTGCCAGCTCTGTTTTTAACTGAACTGAACTCATGTTGGGTTTTCTCAAAGATCAAGGGATGTGTGAAGAAAGTCTCCAGACCAAGAATGTCAACCTTACAGAGCTGTGGGGAAGCAGCAAGCAAGGACTTTGCCTTTGTGATCCACTTGGTTAGCACATGTTCTTTTTTCTCCACCAAGGGAAGATAAATTCTCTCTTGCAAACCTCTTATCCTTTACTGTGCTTTCACCTTTTAAACCCCAAAACTGATGGGAATTCACTGAGTAGAGTAAGGGACCAGATTTCCATTTGGGTCACTCCAGTCATTGAAAAGGATTTAGTTTAGTCCCCAGTTGCTATTAGACCCCAATAACTCCTTTCTGCTTCTGTTGTCCCAAAAACGTTTCTTACACCCAGTGTGCAATAAGCTGATCCACACACAGAGCTGAGATATTTGATTTCATTTCATTTCTGCACAGAGATGGGAGCAAAAGCTCCCCCAAACAACTAAATAGTCTCTAAGATATTCTGAGGATTTATCATAGGAGCATCCCTGCAGGAGCTCTAACTCCTTCCGAATGCAAGGTGAACAAACTGAGCCTAAAGATGAACACAGATATTTGCATTCACGTGCCTCCTCTTTCTTAACAGCCATGTAATCCCGCTCTTCCTTTTGCACACAATGAAAGAAAAGAGGGAAAAAACCCAGCTCATTTGAAAGCTAGCTAGCAAATGCAAATTTAAACCCTCTTTGCCCAGTACAGAATGTGTCTGAATTCCATCTGTATCACACTGCTACATGCCAATTACTTTAATTAGGGTGAGATCCAAGATTCACAAGAGAAAGTTCATAGTGCAATTAAGAAATAGTTTTTCTCCTCAGTGCTCCTCTTTCATCTTCTTTGCTCATTTTCCTGCTTCCCTCCCACCCTTTCTCCTTTCAGGGACTTTTTCATTCTGATTCTTTAGTCATTTGGCATCAGCATTGTTGCACTTACATCTTCAGGCAGGCAGGAAAGCCAAAAGGCTGGTTGCATTTAATGCTTCCAAGTAAGGTGTAAAAAATGAAAAGGAAATAAATTAAAGTGAAAGGATTTATACTGTTTAGAGCAAGGTTTGGTGTGGTGTGGCACAATGCTTTGAAGGGTATCTTACTAAAAGCAGTGGCACATTCTGCCAAGAAATGCCACTGCTCAGCACTCAGGGAGCTGGGTAATCTCACAGAAACACAAAAAATGTACTTGTCAATGAAGGAAAGAACTGATTGGGATGTGTAGATGTTCTCCAGGATCTATAATCAGCATGATAATACTGAATGAATCAATGAAATGAGCGTTGTCTTAACAATACCAGCAAAAGTCATACATCTGTCAAGGTTTATTACAACATCAATTTTCATTTGAAGTGCTACCTGGTCTCAATCTTTTTTGCAGTTGACATGGATTAACACCAACAGTGGGCAGCTTTTAACAATTCCTATGTTACATGGTAGCCAAGGCTATTTTTCCCCCTCTCTTGACACTTCCAACCAGAACACACCAGAATTTGTCTGAAAAAATTTCTCCATAAAATTCTTTGTCTGTAACAAAATGCCTTCTGGGTTGGAAGCATTATACAAATTCATCACAAAACTGATTCTGAAGGGGGAGGATTTATCTTTTGTTCTTTTGAAGGATTTGTAAAGTAGTCACTGGATTCATTCATCACATGTTACTTCAGCTACAAACCTTTCATTGCTTGGTAACAGAGAAAAGCCAAGCTAAGTGTTGTTTCTAAAATTTATCATATTCTGGAAGTATTCTAAAACACTGTGATTATTTTTCATAATTATTACTATTACCCTTATTATTACTATTACCCTTATTATTATTATTATTATTATGTATAAGCCTGTCTTTCTTTTAGTTCAGGTTTAAAAATTAAGTGTATTCCACTAGTCAAGAAGGTGCCTCCAATTAGAATGTGTTTCCAGAAACTGGTTTAGAATCAGGTGCTAATCTAACTAACATGCCTTAAAACCTCTCAGTTAAACAGCATTACAAAAGAAAATTCCAGAATTTAAACCATCTATTCTTTAATCTCATACATATGCACATTACTCATCATACCTTACTGTCAGCACAGTCAGGCTGATGGTCAGAGTGATGTGATACTCAATGCAACACTTTGTGCACCCTTACAGCTGTAAGGAGACAGGTACTTCATTCAATCTGAAACTTTCATAATTTTGCTGTACCATCACATCTGAGACTGGACTGAAATGGAGCATTTTTGAAAATTCAGCCATTAAGATCTTGACATTCATCTGTCTTCTGGCAATAGGAATGTCATCACTGATTATGGAGATCAGTGTTGAAACATCTGGGTTTAGAATTATACCGAATAATTTCTCAATAAACACTTTTTTCTTCTTTGCTAAACCTGAATACATTTTTATTTTTTTTTTTAGTGGAGAAAGTAGGTTAAGAATCAGTGTTAGATAGGAAATAGGTTTATTCTTTAAACAGAAGGGGATGGATTCCTAGTCAGGATAAATTATTTAAACACTGATTTATGCCACATGAGAACTGGTCCCTGCCTCATTAAAAGAATGATTCAATCCTCTGTCTTGTAGTAGGTGCCAATATCTCAGTGACTTCATCTAAAGCCAGATCAGATTATAGATACTTTAAAAGCAAAATGTACCAGTGTGACCTCAGTGCAGTTGAAGCCACTGTATTTATAGTGTGCAAAACCTTCAGAGGGACGCTCAGCAGTCACTTCTGAAGGGCTCTTTTGTTTTCTTTAATTGAAACCTATTTCCAGTTGATTTCAGCTTAACTGAATGAAATAAGGATCTTCCACATTTGGATTTACATCAACTCAATTTTGGTCGTTTACAGTCATACCTTGGTTTGCTGGAGCATCTTTCCCATGCAGGAAAAGCCCTGCCACTGCAGACAATGCAAAATCCTAAAAGCTGCTTTACAGTCCTTAGATATTTACTCCAGTGAACATCTGTCATATTGACCGGGTTGTACAACTATACAACTAATTTGCAGTTCTTCAACTCCTTTTGCATTGACATAAGTGAACGTGATATGGTGGTGTTTTGGGTTATTTTTGACTGCTATTATTAATAATAGTTTTATTTATTTTTTTTCTGAAAGTAAAGACTGAAAAAGTAACAGAAATTAAACTTAAAGCAAACTTGGTGCAAGAGTAGGTCTAGATTTGGACTGACAACATAAGTAATCCTGAAACATATACACAGTTTTTAAAGTTCATGAATGCACATGTGCACATGCACTATGATGAGAGTCAATTTATGATGAAACTGATCTTTGCCTGAATAAAAAAGTAACAAAAGAAATATGTATTTCTAATTGACTAGGCAAACACACATATGAGAGAGTGAAGGCCACACTTAGGATCAACTGTGACATTATTTACATTTCCAGAAACATATATGTCCAAAGTTGTTTTTCCACTGGACCATGATACAGGAATTACATTATTACATCATTAGCATTTAAATGGAAATAAATAAAATGTGCAATTTTGATTTTTTTCAAAATTGATTTTTAAGTTTTCTTTAGTGTAAGTTATTCTCTCAATAACTACATTTTTCTCCAGAAATATAAATAGAAAAAAAAAAGATTATTCACTATGGAACAGAAGTACTGACTTGATACTCAGTTTCAGAGTCCCACGTGCCCTATCATTAGTGGCAGACTGATTGTTTTCTACATTTCAGCAAAACACACTGGACTAATTATAATTTCACCAACACTGGAGTTGAAGAACACAGATTAATGATCAGCAATTAAAACATCAACAACATCACAAACAATAATGTTTCATACTGTTAATTTCTGTTGCCTGAAGCCATGCTATTTCTCTTTGGGCATGAAATACATAATAGAATCATTACTTCCAACATGAATAAAATGCTATCATATTACATGCTGAGATTCATATACTGTAGCTAATTTCCAGTACCTAGAAAGGAATATGCAGTTGGTGTATTGTGCATATGTAATAGGAAGCTAAATCAGTGTTAAGATCTGAAAAACTAGAAGTCAGTCATATTGCTCTATCCAAACATATGCAGCACCAAACCCAGATTTTAAACAACCATAAGCTTGATGTAAACAAAGTACATCAGACTGGAGTCTTTACCTTCAAAAGTTTTTCTCACAGACCAAAGCTGCCAGGTTCAACTGACAGAGGTACAGCCTGGTCCTTTGTGCTACATTTCCTTAGAAACCCAACATCATTGTAATCCTTTCTGTCTGGTGCGGCATTCAATTTAATCAAGTTTGTAGCACAAAGCTCATCTGATGTCATTTCTCATTTGTGCACTAGGAAATCAGTGGCTGCAGCTGCAATCCCTGCAGTTGGTAACCACAGCTTGCCCTTGCCCTTTGAGCATTTGCCTGTGGAGTTTGGAGGCCGTCACCCCACAGTCAGTGTGGCTGCTGGGAGCACAACCAGGGCAGGACTTAAAACAGCCCTTTTGTCAGCACAGCTGCAGGGCCATCCCATTAGCTGTGGTACGAGGGATTTTGTGAACTCTGCTGCTGTAACACTGTTTTTGATACGCTCAGTATTCTCTGTTACCTTTTCCACCTACTGAAATTTATGTTGGTAGATGCATTCAGTAAACCGAAAAATAAACAAATGTACTATCTCTCTGTTGAATGTCAGCACCTTTATGTGATCTGAAACACGGAAGAGCAAGCTGGGGGATAGCTTTGTTATGAAAGAATGGTGAGCAGTGGCAGAAACACAGCAGGAATGAAAGCAAACACGTGAATGTCACTGGTCATTTTCAGAATGGAAATATTCCACACACTCAGATGCAGGCCTGTTGTGGAAATTGAAATGGATAATAAACCCAGCAAAATCATACAAGAGTTAATGTTTGCTACATTTAATTCAACTGGGTAAAGCAAGATGTCAGCAGCTGATGTGTTATTTACTAATTATTTATCAAGGAGCAGCTAAGTGGTCTCTCACCAAGGGTATAGATACTGCTGGTGACTATAGAAGTGCTAGACTGATGTGGAATAAAACAGCCCAACAAATAGGAAATATAGAACCTGACACTATCGAGACTAGTTATGTCCAAAGCCAAGACAGGTGCAGAACTGTAAATGGACACACAGATAAATAATTCACCCACCAGCTCACAGGGATGATCTGCCTGGTATAGCAAATATCAGACCATCAGGCGTGTCATGGAAGAAAGTGGAACTCAAAGTCAGGTGCTTCATTTATCTGCAAAAACTTTCTGATTCTTTTCTAACTACAGACGTTTCTGGTTCCTTTCTAAGCAGCTGGAATTAAAGCTGTTCAGGAGCTGCCACTCATCAACAAAGTAAGATTCCACCACCCTGACTTCATGCAACAGTATCTCACAAGTGTCATTAAAACCAGCTGGTACATTTATGAACAGAAATGTTACTTGGCAGAATTTTTCCCTAATACATTAGCAGCCCTGGAGGCATTGTCACATAGCTGTGCAAAGCCAGAAAAAGATTGGGTTTTCACTTCCCACCTCAGATTCCCAGGAGCAGCAGGGATTACAGCAAGAAAAGTCTTTAGTGATTGCAAGAGATTTTCCTTATGTTACTTAATGGGATGCCCTCTGGCCAAATGAATGTACTCTGTGGGTTCTGGATACAGCCAGGTGGAAATTCACAGTGTTTGTTCCCGTGATACAGAGAAGTAAGGATGCTTCCACCTGACACCTAACACATGGCATATGGGCAACTATTACAAGTGATAAACAGAATGTCTGTTACCATTTTTCAAACATAAGCATGGGTGGCTAAAGGCCCAGTTTAAGACAATTCCCCTTTTAGATCCAAACAACAGGTGGAATAGAATTAGCATCATTTTCATAAGATACTTTATGGGTATTGTCAGATGCTCAGACAATGGGGCTGCTTATACATGCAGGAGTTTGGATATGGACTTTCTGTGCATTTAAACATAAAGAGCTACGATTCCCAAGTAGCTTTGCCAGTTGGAGGAGAGCCAAAGACACAGCTAAAGAGCTGTGCATGGAATTCAGATACCAACTCAGGGAAACAGTTTACTCTCTGCTGTAAAGCTTTTTCATTGCCTCGTTCGTTAACCTTTCCTTGAGCATTAAAATACTCATTACCTTCTCTAGTGCAGTATGTTCATGCAGCATTATTTGTGATCACTGATGGTCACAGTATGGTGGTGTCCAGTTAATATAATCCTCAAAATGGCAAACACAGTGAACCATTTTGGAGCTTAGTGTTGTCATGACAGCTTCAGACAACCTTGCTGCAGCTCCAGGGGAGGCTTCAAATGCTTCTGTGTGTGAAGAGTCAGCCTCATATTAACTTTGTATCCACTATTAGGGAAATTTTACTTGACAGTGGATGTTCTTAAACATATTTTCTTCATTTTCCTTTTTTCTCTTTGCACAAACTTTCATAGGCTTTAAACTCTATACAAGGATCCTACTACAGGTGCATGGGTGCTAAAATCACAGACTTTATCCTGCTGATGATTCCTCACCTAATTGTGTTGGCCTGCCCTCTCATAACCAACCCCTACTCCCTGAAAAGAGCTGTAAGAGATACCAAAATCCTGCAATAAAGCCCAGATCATTCTGCAGTGCAAGACTTACCAAGAACATTTCTTCCTTGCAGCCCTACAAACACTATCATGATGATCCTAATCAGAAGAGCACAAGCAAGCTCCATCCGTTATGCCAGTGGTGTTTTTTCTTCTAAATATTATTTTCTGGTGTATGTATTTGGAAGACATATCTATGCAAGAATAAACCAATCCAGAGGCACCCTCTCAGGAGGTCTGTATTTGAAAGGTGTAGAAGTACCTGTACAGCTTGACCTGATATCAATGGCATCAACAAATGCTCAGTTCCAGACCTGGATATAGTGGAGTCAAACAATGCACTGAAGACACCCTACAAACACAAACACACAGCCCCAGGCACCATGACTTCATTTTAATTTTTTTTTTATAATCACAAAGCCAGACTCCAGCTCAACAAACCCATGAAATGAAATCACTTTTCATTGCATTATTCATCTTGGATGTAAACTTACTGTGGCAGACGTCACCAAAGGATTTCAGACATAGAGAGAGGTGTTCTTACATGGCTTTCAGCAGCAAATAATTAGGTATTTGCTCTCAGAATAATACACTGAATCTTTTGAGAAGTGTGTAAGCATAAAGGGGTTTTATACAGCAGTTTCACAGTTAGTAAATCAAACACATCTTATCAAAATGTGACCTATTCAAATGGCAAGTGATGTAGTGAAGAAAGATCATCCCTTAGCTGAGTACATGTTAAGTTCAGCAAAACTGTCAAAGCCCTTTAAGGCAAACAGCCCATTACAGACCATGAACGTTGTAAACTATTATCACTGCCAAGGTAATGTGGGATAATTTCCCCAGAACTGAAAAGCTGACATGTTGTCATTTGACTTTTCCTCAGAACTCTACAGATAGATCATCTGTGCAGATAACACACTCAGCAGTAGGAAGGTTTTCTCTCCTCAGAACAGCCAACATAAAAGAGGTGAAGGGCAAGCCTGTACAGGCTACAGAAGTTACAGCAGCCAGAAAAAATATAGCAACAAAATCTCTTAACAATTCCATAATTGTGTACTGCTCTATGGTACAGAGCTTAGAAAAATCAACTGAAAGACTGGCAGAAATCAGGATACTGATTTCTTTACCAACAGTACAGAAATATTACAGCATTGACTCCAGCAGTGGAATCCACAATCCACAAGTTTACATGATTAAGCTGCAGCCATTTAACTCACCAGGCGTTTGATCGATATCTCTGTCACACAAGAAAGGACACAAAGTGCTTTGGGAAATGCTAATGGACATCCTGAGGTAAAACTGCCTTATAAAAGCAGTTTCCCATGTTTGTACACTAGAGGGATCTAAACCAGTGAAAGTGCTGCAGTTGCACAGGAGAGCTTACACAGGAGACATGTTCTGCATTGTTATCTCTATCTTTTAATTATAATAGCTGACCATAGGGCAAAAAAGGCTTCCCAAACATATAAGACTGTTAAAAAGCCAATACAAAAGCCTGAGGTTCCTCAGTAAAAAAAGTCAGCAGATTACTCACTGTACCTATCAGAACAGGTTTTTTGGTGCTCTTGCAAGTTTAAGAGTGCAGAGTGTCAGTGTCACCTTTAGGATAATTACTGGTTTATCCTGGCATGAATCAGGGCCCAAATATAATCACTTTATAACAGGTGCAGATAGATTATAAAAACCAAATAGATATCTCATAAGAAACAAATAGAACATGAGCATCTAATGGAAAACAAATATTCCTTTAGACCTTCAAATGACAGTTGTGATATAAAATACTGCAAGAAATCAAATAATCTGGCACTTTCTGCTCTCTGCAACTTTATCATATATTATCACATCCTATTGAGCTCCCACTGGTTTGTTATCACAAAAAATGGTTAAAGAGAACATAGAGAGTTTACTGTGTTCAGGAGGCTGAAAAGAGATGTTTTTTCCCATTGGAATTTTAAAATGAATAGAAGTTTAAGAGACCATGGACCACAAAGTTAGTTTAAATCACTTACTGAGTGCAAGATCATAGTCACTGCTTTTCAAACTGGAACACATAGACCTGTACTACTGGGTATGAATAAGAGCTCTAGAGAAGCAGAACTTTTTTTTATCGCTGTCCCTCATATGCCAATCAACAAAAACTGCAGTCATGTTTAGCTACAGAAACTTGAGCTCATATCATAAGGATTCACGGTTTTTTGGTGCTCTTGCAAGTTTAAGAGTGCAGAGTGTCAATGACTCCTTTAGGATAATTACTGGTTTATCCTGGCTGTAAAATTCACCCTCATTCAGACTTTAATCAGTTTGTAAAAACAGCTACTCACTGGACAGTGGCTTGAGTGAAAAAGTGTAGCTTTGCCAAAAAAAACTAAAAGGAAGAAAATTTCAAAACAATACAGAACACTGATTTCTAACATTTCTAAATAGAAATTTTTAAATATATTATTTTTTCCAAAGAAAACATCTCAAAATTTGTATTTCTTTACATATCTGACCTTTCCCAATATTTTATTATGTAAATAAAAAGATCCCCCCAAAAACACTGGGTAATGCCTGTCTCAGACATGTTTTTCGTATCCGCGTTTCAGAATCGTCAAATAACAAAGAATTTCACAATTTGCACTGTTCATTTCCTTTACAAGGACTTTATCTAAATTCCATATAGCTCCTAAAATATTGTTAGCCACAAAAATGCCAAAGGTTTCTGCATCAAGGTGCAATTCCCTTAAGCCTCACTTTGAACTTGCTAGGATATGCTCTGGCTGAATTTTACACAGATCAAGTTTGCTTTGAGATTCAAATTCAATACTTATGAAAATGACTTTGTTTAAAGCTACACTATTCAAAGATTTTTCTGCCCAGAAGAGCCCCTTTAGCTTTCAAACTGTACTTACTGTATTCACGTGAGCCTTGAGCAATCCCAACTCCCTCTTCTCATTGCAGTATTGTTTATGCTCATTGATAGCTGTTCTCCAGATCTTGGAATTTTCTTCAATTGAATTCTGTCTCTAGAGAGTACTGATTCATCCATTTCCTGATAACACCTATGTTCTCTTTGGATTTCTAAGAGATACAGCAAATACTGCAAAAGGAAAAAAAAAAAGTTTTAAAATTTTAAATACATTTGAACTTTGCTAAATTTACTTTTCTTATTCTTTCTTTAAATGAATATTCATTTAATTGAGTTTCATCAGCATGAATGGACACAGAAAGTGAATTTTTAATTTGCTTCTTTCAGGTACTCACACCAGCAACTAGACAGGTTAGATGTTTATGGATAATGAGGAGAAATACAAGTTTATTAGTGAGAACTGAATATAAAGCATGCATCCTCATGCTTCAAGGCATTACAAAAATAAATCCAGAACTTATATCCCTTAGTTCTATAAATAACATCTGAGGTGATTAAGGAGAAACTTTTCCTTCCCCTATTAGTTCCATAATTGCTTGATGGTACTGTATTCTGAAACAATTTTATCAGAGAGACAACGGACACATGCACACTCTCCTAAAGAGAAAACTAATTTGCATCACATATTCATTCCATGGTAACTGTGCATGTTTTCAGCTCACATAAAGGAGAGGCTGCTTATCTCTCAGTAAAAAAAATGCAATTTATCTTGTATTTTCTCTTGGGTATATCAGGGTATGAACATGCCCAATGCTTCTCATGTAGCAAACCAACTGAAAATCCTCTCAGACTGCCTTGCCCAAGAGGTCGTACACCTTGACTAAAGGCCTTCCTATTCTGCACAAATTTGGAGTTCAAACTTCTGTGTCAAAATGTACACTTGTCTTACAAACACTCACTTCAGAACAGAGCCAGCAGTGAGTGCCCATACTCAGCTCAAATCATACAAACTCTTACAGAAGAAACCTTTATCTGAGAAAGTTACAGGTCTTTGAATATCTTACAATAAGAAAAAAGATGCAATTCATCAATTTATTCATTGTCATTTATCAGCAATAACCATTAATAGATGTCTGCAAGATGCAAATGGATCCATTTCAATGTGCTTTTCAGGCAACTCTTTACAATACCATGGCATTTAAACAAAATGTTACAAGCTGACATCTTGGGATGTTATTTGATAATTCATATGGACACAGAAACTTCCTTCCCCCTGCCCATCAACTGGCAGCTCCAATCTCAGTAATCAGTCTGGCAGTTCAGCGTTATGAGTCCAGAATGAAAAACTAAGTATGCAGAAGCAGTTCCCAGTGGAGGGAGGGGATGCTACAACCTTTACACGCTCCTTTTTACACTGCCAGCTCTGAGAAGTCATCAATTTACATGACACTGTATCTTTCAGGCATGTACTGAGAAGCAGAAATGAATATGCCTTTGAATATTTACATTCAAACTTCATTTCCAATGTAAATTATATAGAAAAAAAAAAGATTGGTTGACCATAAACATCTCCAAAAATAGTTTTTGTGAATAATGAACTTTTTCCCAGATAATTCTGTTTAGTGCCTTCGATATAGTAAATGCCGCAATAAATGTTTTTATTACATGTAATTGCAAATAAATGATAGAATATATTTTATGGCCTTTCTCAAGGGGGTTATTCACACAGCCATCCCAGACAAGTGTTATTACTACAGAAAAAAACCCCTGGACCATAAGCAAGACTGCACTGGGTGACAGACGTTACTGAATCATCCTACAGTTTCCCAGGAGATCAAGAGCTTCTCATCACAGCCACTTGCTACTAAAGCTCAAACACTTTAGTGATGAAAACCAAAGTGTTTTCACTGTTGGTGTCATAATGACATTAAACTATATGATGGACTTCCCTAAAAGATAAACTTTAAATGATGAAAAGTTTATGATGCATACATGCTCCCCATCCTTTGTTAGCATCCTTTCCCAGTTCCAACTTCTTCCAAACGTCACCAAATATCTTCAGCTTTTTACAAAACCACACAATAAAGTTAGAAAAAAAATATAATGGATAAAGCTACATTTTCAGTTTTTTCTTCCATTTAAAATGGTGTTAGGGTATGTTTTGATAATAGGAAAACCCAGTATGTAGACAGGATAAAACAGACCCCCTTTTCTGGAATCTTCATCGTGATGTAACAACTAAGCAGATGAACAAGCTTTAACTAATAAGTGGACAAACAGTGAAAATACTTTAACTACTGCCATCATGAGGTCTGGAGGACAAAATATTTCATTTAGTCACCTATGGAGTATAGAATAGACTATGTTTGTCATTGTCTTCAATATATAAACGAATCAAAGACCTCAACTATATGGACCCTTTGGGGAGATCAGTCAGTCTCCTCATCCTGTCATCTCCAGATGTCTCAGCTAAACTTTTAAGTGTCAATCAGTGACAGGTGATTAGATGGCTCTACACAAACTGGAGACAAGAAGCCTCATCAATCTCAACCACTCTCAGCCCTGCCTAAACACAAGGCTCTGTCTAGGAACAGATGCCCAAACCCCATTGCCAAATCTTCAATCTGTACTTCTTAAATGAAGGATTTTTCAGTCCTTCTTGTGCCTCCAAATTCTTCGTGCTTGCTCACTCTTTCTTGTTATCCCAAGTCCAGGAGAAGACAAATAAGGTTATATAGAAAAAAAAAATCAAAAGTTTATAACTGGGAATTAAAAACTTGTTGCATTCAATATCTTTCCCCAAAAGTGTTCCAGGTATTTCTCATAGGTACAGGAGCACTGAATGTTTTGCACAGCCACACATGGAACGGCACATGCCACACCAGCTTGCTGTACTCTGGTGTGTTTATCACAGTAGAAAAAAACATGCTAATTTAAACATGTATACACATATATTTTCAATGTGACAGCATGTAGGAGTGATTTCAAGTGTTCCCCAAATGAAAACAGCAATTCTGAACCAAGGTGCAAACCTAAAATTCAGATTAAAAAATCTTCTCCAATATAACTTTTTACATTTTCAGAATTAACTGATAAATAATGGCAGTCATTCAGCTTTTAATGAAAAATAGACAGCAGGAAAATTCTATGTTGAAAGTGACAGGGGAAAAAACAGTTCTGGTTAAATATCACAACGTTCTACATCAATTTTGCTGGTTTGCAAATGTAAACAATTTTTCCACAAAGCTTGGCAATCTAATAATCAAGGTGAGTTCTTCCCACATAATAATAATAATTTTTACTCAAAGGGACTCTGATAACTAAGTTTCCTCTGCTGAGTTTCAAATGGAATGATGAGAGTCAGATTTCACTGCAATGTCAGGTGCTATCGTGTCACTGCTTGCTTACTGAAAGATGAGTAGAATAACAAGCTTTGGGGAACAGGTGTTAAAAGTAGAGGAATTAAGAAATGTACACCTGAAGAGAAAGACAGAAAAAGCTTTCCCTCACAGAATATTATTCAATTAAGGTTGACATAGTGCTCCTGTTCTCAATCACTTGCACCATTGAAAAAGCTCTGATCATCTATGTGATGTGTCTCCCTTGGCCTGACCTTTCCTGGAAAATTTCAGTCAAAATACTGCAGCAGTTCCTGAGAAAAAGGCTGGTGGAAATTGCATTTACTGAGAATGTTAAAAGATTCTGAAGACCTTTCTTTAAGAAATCCCATGCTTTAGAATAAGGACTTGCAAGCTGGCAGAGATCTTGTGCCCTTTGAACTCTCAGTGAAAAGCCACCCAGAAATGTCCAACTTCAAGCCTTGTGGTTTGTGCACAGCCAGTACTTCCTGGACTCAGCTGCTGTACTTCCCACCCTTTCTGTCCGTACTGGACATGCTCCAGGGACAGCTTTCAAACTCAAATATCAAGGGAAAGCACCAATCCTTCAGGGGAACAGGCTGGGAAGAGGAGCCTGGGGAATGAAAAAAAGACTGGATAAGTGTAGGGAAAAGTCAGATTGAAACCCAGACCATTTGGGCCAGAAGAAAGAAGATGGAGAGCAAACAGAGAGCAGGTAGACTGCTGAGCAGAGATACTAGGGTAGAATCCAGGAGAGGGGAGACAAAATGCTGTTGAAGAACAACTCCCAGTTAGGACACATCTGGAAGTGAAGCTGGAGGAGTAAGAGACAAAAGTGAAGATAAGTGATGTCAAACACAGAGGAAGTTTCCAGCACCTTCTCACAGAAGCTATCCTTGTACCCCCCCCAAAACATCCTGCAATGTAATACCATTGTATAATATTAAAGCTTCTATTCTAAAGTGCATTTTTTAATTCCTTTCTCTAATTTCCTATTACATTAATTATTTGTATGATTTTACTACTTTCCTCTGAGGCAAATAGTCCCAAACTCTACCCATGTTTCTATGATATTTCCAAGATTTGTCTGACATGGGTGCTCTGAGCTCTAGCAAATTCTTCACTCCTGCTTCTGGGCTGTGGGGACTGGCACCTACTTTTGAATTGTTTAGCTTCTCTAGGCATACAAAAAGAAAAATAGGTCAGGGAAGAATTGTAATGGATCACTCCACTGGAGTATGATTCCCAGTGAAATTGTCATTCACTTGGTCTTCTACTGTTCTTTTTTCTTTTTTGCCATCCTCTGTTAAAATTCAGCTCAGGAACTTCCAGGAAGACACCAAATTAACCTTTTTGGTGTTCTCCTTTATAGATCACCATATATTTAGCCCAAGTACTATGTTTGAATTTCTCTGGGAGAGAAAATGCAACTGCTTTTGCAGAGCCATTCTATACTGAGAACTTCTTTGCAAAACACTCACACATTTCCACTGTATTTTTATAATTCCTTAAGCATCATAGCAGATATAGATATAACTGTATATGGTAACTAGTTGACAATGTTTTTTAATTTTTATTTTCTATAGATCTGTTATAACTAAACTCCCAGATTCACAGTATCTGACCCACTTAAACCAAATCCCACAAATTTTTGTATATGATATTAAAGGACTCTTATAAGAAATAGACATCAAAAATAATGAGAAGTGTTGTATGTAGCCTGAATATCTATATAAATCCTCAGAGATTTTGTTCAACACTGAACAAAGATTCCAGTAAAAAATTAGCTGCAGAACCTTCATCTACCAATTCCCAGGCTTGATAATTTTACATAAGCATACCTCTAAGTCCAGAAATGGCTCATCTGTCAAATGTTCTCAGCTTAATCAATGGGATTCCTTAAGGACTAATAGAATAAAAGATTCCAATGACAAAATGTTCTTTGAACTATAAAAAAAATTAGCATAAACTTTTTCAAATATTTTTCGTTCTATCCATTGCTTCTGGCACTCATAAGAAGAGCTGACATCTGCATTTCAATTTTCAGATTTCAATATTACCTTTGATAGGTGTTATTCTTTGTACACATCTGGATTAATGTGAGCCTTATTCTTCCAGAAGTCACAGCTCAGCTGGATCCAGTTTTCACTGTCAGTAGCCCAAACAAGATGATCACTTAATGTGAAAGGACCCATGAAGCAGCAGGAGAGAATGACATGTAACAGTGTCAAATCCTGCAAGATTATTCTGTATTACTTCAGTTCATGTGACTGAATCACAGTCTGGAAAACTTAATTTTGGAACTCAGTACTAAGTTTTGGAAGACAGTTCCTAATTGAAAAGTTAATTTCTAATGGAAGTGTGAGGTGATGAAAGGTTGGAGTAGGAGACTAGATCATTTGAGTCTTTATTAATACTATGAGTTCATTTTAATTCAGTGAAGCACATAATTGGCATCAAGCTTTTCAAGATCAGCACTCTTTCCTGTGACTTGAATCTGTAATATTTTAAGACATTTTTAATGTTATGGTAGATGTTTTTATTATTTGCATTTTTAAATTAGGTTACTGTTAGATAGTTCAGACTAATTATAAGCTTGTTGATTTTATTGAGCCCAATGATATCCAGTGGCTAGTGACAAATCTTTATAAGCCTAAACCTGAATTCCTTGTAATGACTCTGCAGTCATCTCGCTCTGTGGTGCAGAGATGAACAGATCCCCTGGAGATTACTCCACCTTGAACAACCAGAAGAGGGCAATGGGGTCAATTACTGTTTCAGTTTACCCCACAGCTGCTGCATATAAATCAGTTTACCAGAAGCTCTGAAAGTGCTTTAATAACATTTATTTCAATGCCTTTATCTTTGCATTTTCAGGCATTCTTGATGCAGGACAATGAAATTCAGAAGTAAAAATACACAGAACACAATGGAAACTGTCTTAGCCTTCAGACTGAAATTACTGCTCTGCAAAAGTATAGAAACTTTCTAACATTTGCCATACTGATATCATCCATTTTATTGGGGTACTTGTCTACAGGAGGGACACACTTAAAAAAATAAACCTGTGTAATAAAAGGTCCCATTCTATTGGACATGAGCTTTTAATCAATAAGGTCCTCAGTACTTTTGCACTCTTGATGTTAGTAATGTCAGGATTCTCTGAATAACTGAAGTTTTTTTGCAAATCCATTGTCTGATTTTAGTTCAACTTTTCGAAAGAACCTGTGATTCATTAGTCTAAATTATATTTTATTAATCTTTCAGGCATGACAAACTTTGCCCCAAAACAATTGCCAACTAATAATCTTCAGCTAAGTGATTACCAATTAAATTCTTGTTTGCCTTTTTTTTTTTCTAGTTTGCATAAACTGGTTATTTAAGTTACTACGAATTGAGAATCTGCAGGTCTAATTTTTTGGAAAAAAAATGAGGCTTAGAACACAAATAAAGACAGAAGCAATCTCAAACTGCCAGTGGGTATGTTGAAATTACCATCATGCATCTCTGCACGGATTTACAGCCCTCATTACCCCAATCTTCTGCTTTAAACAGGAGTAACATACTGGAATGGTCTAACTGAAAATGCTCTAAGGCCTTTTTTGGAGGTTTTCAGGGGTATAAATGAGAACTAGCTACCCATCTAGCAATGGAAAACCATGACATTGAATTTTCAGAAAGTCTCAGCTTGCAATGGTTGAGCAATAAAGTGAGATTTTTCTTGTTTTATCTAGGTTGGTAAAGCTGGTGAAGGTGCCATACCTGAAGAAACAGATATGGCATGGCTGATGTGATCAGTAACTGCTGGCTGGCAGTTGTGCCAGGGCTGAACAGTGACTGTCATGGCTCTAAAGCATTGTCTTGGTTCCAAATACAACTTGATCCTCAAACATGGCAACAGAAACTGAACCCTACAGTGCTTGTGGAGTCATAATGTCTCTGAAACCAAAACTCTCCTTTCTGGAGCAGCATCTCACCAGAGCAGGAGCTAGGAAGGATCCTTCCCATACACACTCTCTGAAAGAGAGTATGAAAAAGCATCAAACAGAAGACATGACAGAACCTTCTTGAGATGAACAGACTGAATTACTTTCTTTGCCTACATAATTAGGTGTTTTTAAATAATAATTCAGAAATGCAGAATATCTTAGATTCAGCTGGTGTTCTTCAAGAAGAAGACAGAAGGAGGCACCAAGAGGACAGACAATATCTAGCACAAAACCCCACGAGGAATACTTTAGCCAGTCTCTCCAATCCTCAAGGTTTGAAGACATAACTAATCACACTGCTTTTACTTTAGTTTGCTTTCTTATCCATTCAAAACTCTGCAGGAGAAATTGACTGCAAAATTTCAACCCCATATTTTAACATTGAGACAACAACAGAGATAGATTTATTTTATCTGCTCAAAGGAGTCCACAATTCACTCTGAAAGAACCTGCAGAAAAAAGTACTACACTGTTTTCTGCCATACTTTCAAAAATCTTAAAAGTGCTGACACAGTGTTTTCCTTCTAATGAAATAAAAAGCACCATTAAAGGTTTTCTACTAAATTTTCTTTTACTTGATGACTTCGGTCTGAACTCGTACTACCATCATACTGCTCAGCACTTTCTTTAGAGAATGTCTGCAGACCAGAACTCTGTAAAAAAGAACAAACACAACTTTGTAGTCTGTATACTGCACTCAAGAAGTAAATGGGTGTCTCCTGAGGGCAAGGCTTCCCACAGGGACAGTCAAAGCTTTGCAGCTTGGTCAAACCTGCAGCACACTGCAATCTGCTCTGTGTAGGTGACAGCCCACAGCTGCACTGTGGCACAAGCAGATGAGGGACAGGATGCAGTGTCACCAATTATCTCAGTGCTTTGACTCCTGGAGATCCAGCTTTTCTTTCCTGTACAAGTCTCAGCCCTACTAGTACAGTGGTCTAGTCATTCATGACTTTTGTAGAAGCCTCTAGAACAGCTTCCCTTCGATCCCTCATTTCAAAACCTCCCAGAATCCCAGCAGAGCCTGGGTGGCTGTTAAACACAAAGTACCACTTCTGAAGGACTGTTGGCTGGTGCCACCTCTGAGAGCACAATGGCAAAGGGACCAATTCTGGCTCTGCCCACCAGCTCTTAAGCAGCAGAGTGGGAGACACTGTTATCAGAGTCCCAGGCAGAAAAGGACACACAGCTTTGATACCCATCAGTCTTCATGGGATGGGAAGGTTTGTCTCCAGGTAGTTAAGGACCCACACAAACATTACTTATGCAGTCATTTCTTAGTCAGTTCACTCTCCCCTGTCCCTGCACCCTAAGGAGAGTAATGAACAGAATTCACACAGAATGAAGTCATTGCAGTTCAGTTCAAACCAGGCCCCTCTGTCACTCCCAAGCTCAAACACACTGCAAAGTGAAGTTAGTACTACCTAGGCAGAGGAAACCACTAAGGTCAAACAGCAGCGTGCTTACAGACCATGTGAAAATAACCTCTATTATGTATTTCCTTCATAAAATTGAGTTAAATTATGTGAAGTAAGAGACAGAGGGGTACAATATCTAGAAAGATACTAACTGGAAGTAAAGCTAATAATTGTTTTAAAGAGGAAGGAAGGGTTTAGGAAGTGTAGTGAGGAAACTTGTTCTCATTTTAACTGCCTCACCAAAATAAAGTGTCTACCCTTAGTGAGTTATCTGGTCTATTCACCATTACCAGCCTCATTATTATTTCTCTTACATTTATGTCATTTTAAATACTGAAAGCTATAATCAAGGTTATACTTCAATACTAAATAAGCAATTAGCAGTCAGACACTAATATTAATCTGACATTTTATAGGGATTTTAAGATCCTACGGACTCAAAGTTCAGCCTGTATATCCATTAACTGTGGGCATTATTTTTTAAGTGGCACAATCTTTCCTGCCTAATATGGTGATGTAAACCCACAATTTTAAAAGACTAAATATATCATTTGCAGAAGACTGTCCCCATCTGATGACAGGAACTCCACATCTCAGGTTTACTAGAACCCTTTTCAAAGGACCCTTTCTAATAGAATCAGATTAGGCACTGTCTTGGTGGTGCTGTCCAAGTGTGCATTCCCATCAGGAAACACACCTTCATGAATGGTGGCAGTTCACAATTACTCCTTCTCCATGTTGATTCAAACAACAAAGTAAAAGATACAAAAACATTTTTGTGGCAACAAGTGAGAGAGAGTGAAGCATGATAGACATCACTAAGTTTTCTGTCTGGAGGCATTAGCACCTTCCTTGAGTCCACAGGGATAGTAAAGTTCCAGCAGCAGGAAAGTATAGGTTTTTCCTAATAGAATAAGACATTTTGACCAAAAAAAAGCAGCATTACAGTATTCTATTCTACAGTAACATGCCAGTAACATGTCAGGAACATGACTTTTAGATATTTTAATCACAATATTATATCTCATATTTGTCTTGGAATATACAAAAAACCCACCCCCAAAACAGAGCACAACCACTTTAAAAGGCAAAAATTCCAGTTCATAATAGCAAAATCCCCTGTTTCATGTTATGGAATTGTAGGCATTTCTGAGGTCACATGACATCAATCTTTCAGGGAGTCACATGATGAAATAATCATTCTTAGTGTGATTACCCTCTAAGGGTCTTCTCGGGAAAAGGTTCATCATATACTTACTAGTTACTTTCCTTTTCCTTTGTGATCAAAGGCTACTGAGTAAACAGAAAACATGAACCACATTGTGCTGTAGCCAAAACCTGAGAGAAATGCAAAGACACACAAATGAGAATGATATCTTAGAGCAGTTGACAGCCATTAGATCACTCCCATTTTCCCACAGGGACTGGCTCCAATATTTCTGCCATGGCACTGGGTTTTTTGATGGAGATATTATCATCTACATTTTCAACACTGCATGGGATTTAGCCACAGGACTCATGCAGCTAAATCTTGTTCACGCAATGCCTGGAAGATTTGAATGGAAATGATTAATTATTACCTTTTAGCACTATCTTCTGCATAAAGAATTTAGAGTTCAGGAACAGTCCTCCAGGAAATTACCCCTTAACACTTGTCCCTCAGTGCTTTATAATAAAAAGTTCATTGCAATGATTTTTCACAGATGAAAGTTCTGGGATTTTTTCTTTTATTCTCCTTAACTGAACATTCTTTGTCTAATCCCTTTGATTTTTTTTTTTCCTCGTGGGTTGAAGAGATCATCATCTCTACCAAATTCTTTAGTACTGATTGTAATTAACAATCACAGCCTGAGCTAAATTATTTACTTGCTGGGCATCTGGCATTTTCCCTGCAATCAGTGACTGAAGGTGACATTGACACTGGAAAAAAATCTAGAAAAATCAGAGGTCTCATTGAATTTTGTACTTTTCTATGTTATGGATGTTCAGAAATTACATTATTAATCTGGTAGACATCAGGCTCTTCTTGGTAAACTAATAAAAACATTCATTTTCCTTTGTCTTCCCCCCAACAAGGTCATAAGCAATTTCAGATTAGATCTCAGACTCATCCTCTGCCTGTAGTTATGTAGTAGGATTCTGGTGAAATTTAAATAAACTAACAATCTTCCTTTATGTTGACACAGTTTTTCGCAGGGCATTCCCAAACCCTGATTACATAATTAGAGAATTATCTAAGAAATCCACTCACAAGGTCAGAGAACAATGCTCCAAAATATACAGCAAACATTACAAAAGCTTGCTCTCTATCGAGTTTATAAAAAAAAATCCAATTTGTGAAACAAAGATTAACAAATAGACTGATCTCAGAACAGCTCTGAGCTGACTTCACAGTATGAAGTGTTGCACAGAAGTCTTACTACCAGAGAAGACCAAGGCAAACGCTCACCAGTGTGACTGCCAGTGTGTAACACAGCTCAGGGTACAGGTCATCCAACCTTCAAGGAGCTCAGGGAAGAAACTGAGAATGGGGAATTCACAAACTACCTTCAAAAACTGGATGGATGGCTAGCTATATAGAGCTCCTAACTTTTCTGTCCTTAGCCTATGTTGGAATATTTCCAAATATTCTCAATATTTTATACACTCCACCAGGAGTGCACTTTACTGGGTATTGTAAAAATAATACAGTATGGCAGTGCACATTAGAAATCCAAGAATTCCACCTCTGATGAAGCACAGATAATTAGAAAACCTGGAAAAAGGTTCAAAAATGAACTGAGATGAACTTTCTTGGTACCGAAAACATTAACATCTGCTCCTGTTTGTGGATATCCTTAATTGGCAAGTTCTGAATAATATTTGAAAAAAAGAAGATTTAATTGCAGTATGTTGCATTTCACTGCAAATGGTATTGCTGCAGTAGCATTAAAACCAAATCAGAGAACACAGCCAGAGGAAAGGCAAAAGTAATAAATTATTTTGCCACAATAGCAGGGAGATCTGGCTGATTATTTTTAGCTACACTGCTGGTGGCAGCTACAATGTTTTATTGCTCTGACACCTCCCCCAAAAATGGCCAGATTAAGATATTCCATTGACTTCAACAGGAATTCGTTCATCCTAGAAAATGTTTAGGGAAATACACAAAAGTTATTTGGTGCTTGACAGTCTCACAGATTATTTCTACATAATATAGCCATGATCTATTTTTCCTGCTTATCTTCCTAAATTCTTTTTTTACGATGCCTTTTCCCAGCATCTCATATACTGCAACACCAGTTTTCCCTATCACAATAAAAAAAAGTGCACAGAAGACGCTGCTGCATTCTCAACCAGTCACGTTTACTACTGCACTTCTGCCCTCATCATCTTGGGCTGTGTCTTCAGAGGGCTCTTCTACCTTCAGGGAGGAACCTGTATCTGCTCATGAAATTTGAAATAAAGGCACCTTTGGGCTCTAGTGCTACTGTCTGACCATGTGATTCAGGGCATTGCCCAAGTGCCTCTCAAACACTGACAGGCTTGAGACATTGAACACCTCTCTGGAAGCCTGTTCCAGTGTTTGACCACCCTCTTGGTAAAGAAATTCTTCCTAATGTCCAGTCTAAACCTCCCCTGGCACAGTTTGAACAATTCCCACATATCCTATTACTCAATATCAGGAAGAGCTCAGCACATCCACCTCCACCTCCCTCCTCAGGAAGCTGTAGAGAGCAATGAGATCACCTGTCAGTCTGCTTTTCTCCAAACTAGATAAGCCCAAGACCTTACCTGCTCCTTATAGGACATTCCTTCCAGCCCTTCCATATTTCACTATAATAAGGTCTTCCCACAAAAAGGAAGGGGGGTGGTGTGTGTTTGTGTAAGTGTCCAGTGTAATTGGGTCCTGATTGAGGCCTCTTAATAATACAGAAGAGTAATGATAGAAAAGATTAAGGGATTACACAAAAACCAGTAACAGTTGCAGCTTCTTTACGTGGCAACTGCTGAGCAGGAAAATTTCAGATACTGCCTCCCATGCAGTGGCTGCATCTCCACAGTACATGTGATTCTTCAGTAAGATCATTCAATGAACCTGTGTCCTCAATTCTTGACACCCTCACATTCTGCTTTCTCCCTTTTCTTCTGAAATGCCTCCCCTCCTTCAGCACAGATTGAATGACTGATTAATTGTAATAATTTCAGCATTGCCTTTGCTGCTCACATTAGAGATGTCATTCATTTCTGTGAGAAACCAAAGACAAGCAGTGCTTAGTTCATCTTTCTATCCTTGTATAGGGCCTAAAAAGGAGGAAGGTCTAAGTATCTTCAGAGTAATTCTGCTGGTGTTTGTTACTGTGGGTAACTCTGAGTGCCTGTGGTGGAGGGTTCTTGTTACCACGGTGCGACCACTGACAGAAATTTCAAAGTGTGTGTCTTACAGATAAAACAAGCAGAGAATTTCCAGAAAGAACAAGTTGGCAATTTTATGATAACTGGGAAACTGAACATGTCAATGTTCCGATGGCAAAATGTCTTACTACCTTGCCAATAAACAAGGCCCAGCCTTGTGGTGTCACTGTGCAAAAAAAAAGGGGGGAAGAAAAGTCTTTGCAATGTCTTTTTTAACACCCTGTCCTCCTGTACCCTGCCCCTTATCCCTGGCTCTGCTCCATTAGCCTGTGTTCATGAACGAACAATTTAAAAAGATGAAATGTTTTCATTAGCAGCTTTTATTTTGCACTTGTGTGACTTCAGTGAAGGCAGATTTGTTTTAATTACATCTTGCATTTTAGCAGTAGACATTCTCATCAGACACCTCTGTCATCCATGATCAGAGTCTATGTTCTACATGAGTACATGTCCTCTATGTACTCGGGCTGAAAAAGGATGAACGCAACATAAAACCTTACATAGAGCAGGAAGATCAAAGATTATTTCATCCCACCACAACTGAACCATAGAGAAACTGGTTGATTTTATCCTCCTGCACCATCCAGTTCTGTCCAGAATGAGGACTAAAAGCTAAGACAATCAGATTTGCAGTCTTGACAGCTAACACTGTGAAGTACTGACAGAGGCCCCAGAAGATTCCCAATGTCATGGCCCTCAAAATTTCTTTACCCTCTGCATTATTACTCTGCTTGCCAGTCAGGAATTCAGAAATTATGCTTTGCTTCCTTTGCATCTAATTTACATCTCAGACAGGGCTGTCATTCTAATACAAAAATGAACAACCGAGGAAAAAGAGAATGGCTGCAAGAACTCCAACAAAGTACACATTAAGATAGCTGCTTTTAAATACACAAAAATTCTTCTAAGGCTTGGATGAAACTCTCTCACAAACTACAACCCCTAAAAACAGCCTTATGACCCGATGCTGATTGTAGAAAGGAAGATGGAAACCATCAGAAAGAACTCTGCAGTGTGAAATTCAGTGTGTAAGGAGGGATGCAATTCCCTTCATCCTGCACATGCTTTGGTCAAGCTCCTTCACACAGCCCTGCCATGGCTGAAGGACCATTGTGATTCTGGCAGTACTGAGCAATTCTGTTCACAGACACAACATCAAAGTGACACATGCTTTGATAACACAGATTACTGAATCCTGCTGCCATTTAGTGAGTTTGACATCTTATGAGGATGGGGTAGAAATCTATTATGTTTTTTCTATTTGCTATTCTTTGGTACCTCAAAAGCCCCGTGCAGCTGCAGTTTAATCTCTCTTCTTCTTCATCCAACTCTCACCCCTGGCACACACTGTAGCAGCACATCAGGCCCAGCACCAGACCAGGGGATCTCATTCTTTCTGTTTAACTTCCCCAGTGTGGCTTAAGACCAGAACTTAAGACCAAGTACCGGTTCTGGCAATTGCCAGGGGAGGATTCCACAAAGTCTTCCACAAAGGAGATTATTTGAACCTATAAATATTTGAAGACTGGAATTGTATCAGGAAAAGATACACAGGTAGATCCCAGCAGGGCAAGAGGGAAAACTTCTTTTATGCAGCAGATGAGATGTTTGGTCACAAACCGTGTTCAGGGAGTCAAACTCTCATTTGGTGAGAACAGACTTCTAAGGCTGAGCAGATTTGTGTCAGTCAAGGATGATGTTCAGTTCCAATTGCACTGGCTTTGGAAAATTCAGGGCTTTGTTCATTAATATTCAAGGCATTTGCAGAGGCCATCTTTCCTGTGAGCTTCGTGGCAGGGATAGACTTATACATCCCAGTGGGTTTGTGATTCACAGTTGTAAGGTGGATTTGTTTTGGTATTAGCATAGTCAGTGATTAAATGAATTGCATTTATTATATAAATTCCCTATCAAGTGTCACATTGTAAATAACATGAGGTGGCTGGAAGCTGCAAAGGTGTCAGAAAACAATCAAAATCTAGGTCAAATATTAAGAAAGCTACACAAAATGCACATTCGTTCTCTCTCTGACATCAGTGATTCTATTCTTTTCCTATCCTTTCTATCTGTTTTCTCCTTCATTTGGGTTCTAACTTCTTTCATAATGGTACAGATCTTTAAAGTCATATAAATATAAAATACATCAATTTATTATAGTCACTTGTTCACAAGGTACAACACACTGGAGAAGAATTTCCTTTCACTAGAATGCCTTTTAAGTCAGACTGTGTCATGCATTCATGGGTTAAGGAAGACATTTAAAAGAGTTTATCATTTTAGAGTAAGTTTAGTAGGCAGAAAGTCTGTTAATAGTGTTAATGAATTCCCACCTCATCAAGAAAGAAACCAACTACTCCTTAATTTCAGATTATGGTTATCTTGGGCTTCAGGCAACCACTTCAGTCATGAAAACAAATACCTATTTGCAAAAGCACTTAGAATAAGATTGCATTTAACTGTGTATCTTTTTGGTTCTTGATAAATTTAACTTCAGCAAAGAAAACAGGCAAGGATAGATTCTGTAGATTTAAGTTAGTTTTATCATTAATTTGGATAAAATAAAAAATTAAAAGCTAATGTCCATAATGGCAGATTAAAAAACTGTGTGAACAACTGCAATATCATGAAAGCATATTTACTAAAGTACAGCCCAATACTGATTTAGCAACTTCCATTCTCCAGTCTTTTCCCAAAATCAGAATAATGTCTCCTGTTTCCCTACAGGTCCAGTCCCAAAGTTTCCTGTAACTGCACTGACTGAAGGTACCACATCAGTTGACCATGTTATTACATGACCAAATGTGGTAACTCATGTTGCCAGAACAGGAGCAAGCCCTGTGTCCCTCCAGAGCTGCAGGCACCCAATTACATTATCAGCATACAGGAGTGTCCATGTCATGAAACAGTGGGGTTTGATTCAGTCAGTATGTCTTCAGGTGGCCACACCTGAATTAGAAATGTTTCAGTACATAAAATACATCCCTGGGTACTTACGTGGTTATCAACCTGGAGGAAATGGAAGATTTATAGGATTTAAAATACATGGTATTTGTTACACAAAAAACCCCACAGTTTGTGACTTACAGGTCAGAATTAAGGCTACTTAAGAATACCTTTAATATTCTGTAAACAGGCTATACATTCTTTCACCCTCAGCACCCTTCAAAATAAATAGAAATCTAGTTAATAGTCAATGAAGTTTAGCAATTCATTTCATTCTAAAGTAAACATTTAAGAGTAGCTCAGATGGATCATTTCTTCAGTGCTGTAAACACAGAAACTGGCCAGAGTTGGAGGATTTACCTGAAATGTGAAGATCTGTGTTCAAGATTCTTAAGTAAAGCATAACTAATAAGGTTTGATCCAAGAGCCTGTATTTTAGTATCCTAACTGGAAAGCTACTGGCTACTCTGCCCCGTGGCTACCATTTCCCTGTGCTTCTCACCAACACTTGCACTGTGGATTTAAGAAACTTCTGAAAAAATCTACATTCTTACTAAGCAACTTAGTTTGAAATAAACAGCATTTTCTACTGTAGTTTTTGAAACATAAAAAAATAATCATCTAAAGATCAAGGCAGAGATCTGCTGTTACAGGATATTTCTTGAGCCACAGGAAGGGAAGTCTGATTTTAGCAATCCCAGTGTTCTTATCAGTTGAAAACAGCAGATATGTAAAGTTCAAGTAAATTCTCACAGCATTCATTTCCCTGGACCAAAGCTGGCTTAGCAAAAAGAACAGTGTATTTTCTGAAACACAAAAGAATCAGCATCATACACCTTTACTTCCACTTTTCTAGTCCTTTGCCCAAAATAAACTGTAGGACATGTCAAAGAAAACCAAGCAAAAGCCCAAACAAAATCAACCAAAAAAACCACCAAACAAAACCAACCAAACGAAACCAACCAAAAAAAAAAAAAAAAAAAAAAAAAACCAAAACCACAAAAACCCCACAAAACAAACAAAAAACCCCCACCTGACAGCTTTTAAACTTTTGTTTTGAAGTGAAAGGAATATATTTGCTCTCAAATTTGTGCCCAAAGTGCTAAGATTCAAAAGTATTGAATATAATATCAGTTGAACTCACTTTTCATCCAAATATGTAGCAATTTTTAAGGCATTTCTACCTTCCAATACAAAAATGACTGTCCCTTTTTCCCGTGCCCCCCACAACGTACACTGCAAAGATGACAGTCAAGTATTGTATTAAGAAAAATTCCAGAAGAGGTCAAATAAGAAGACATAAAAAAAGAAAAAAATTACATTTTTCCTGCATTTTCCAAGAGTCTTCCATCACCAAAATCCTGGACTTACAGGTGATATATTGCCATTTGTCACCATGAGATTTTATCCCGTTTAAGCATTGAAGCTCTTCTTAGTAAATATCAGCCTTATTTTATGAGTTGCCTAGCACAGGCATGGATATGTAATAAATAAATAATATTTATATTAATAAATTATTATGGCAATAAATAAGTAATGTTTCAAATTACCCACTAGCAAAGCATAAATACTGAAAAATTTACTTATTTTACATTCAGATTTTTAATTCACTCCTTGTTCCATGCTGCCATAACAGTGTTATACAGTCCCTATCCGCTATTTTCCAAAATATAAAGTTTATGTTAACTTGAACTGTCTCTCAGATTCCCTGGATTATGAAGTAATTTATGGAATGAAGATACTTATGGAATGATCAACAACAACAAAACTCATCAAAAAATCCCCAAACAACACCCAGACATAAATCTGATGAAATTGAAACTGCAATTTTAAACAGTACATACCACAAGTCAGTGGCTGTATCTCAGCTGTTATCCGCATATACTAGAAAAGAAACATCTCTTAATTAGAAGCCAGGGCATACCATATAAAACAAAAAATGGAAAAACATATGTTGAAAGTTTTAAATTATTAAGATGAACACTGGGCATATTCCTGGTATGGCATTATTTTGACAGACTCACACTTTCTGTTCATTTTTAATACTCTAGAATGGAATACAAATCCTCAGAGAGATCTCTGAAGAGCACAACAAGAGGCACTCATGCTAAAGCCAGCAGTGAGCCTGTAAAAAACTATCTCACTTCCAATTCGATGGATAATCCTCCTCTGGCTAAATACTGAGATAGCAACTCATCTCAATATCAATATTGTTGGCCTGCTTTGGGGGCTTTCTCTTGTAAAATAGTATTTTCCTGGAATGAACCTGACTATCTGGAGGTGAAAACACTGGGCCAAACCAAATACGTCATGGAATAAGAGCAAGGATGAATTTAAATGCCATCTAAATTGTGAAATCATTCTCTAGAAGGATTTGAGTCAAACCCAAAGTGGCTTGAGTAAGGATTTTGTCAGCTGCTTAAATCTGCCTGGTGGCCCAGAACTAGAACGGCACATTATTGTCTCCTCCATCCTCAGCTTCACACAAGCTGCTACTGAGAAATACTGACTCTTCTCTGAGTCTTCCTGGCACAGGGAGAATGGTAGGGAGCTTTGGAGCTATGAACAATTTATCCTGAAATGTTTTGTGGGGAAAAAAAAATCATTCTATAAAAGCAGAATATGCCATTAACACTCATCAAAGCTACTGTAGCCATAAATAATTTCCTCTGTGAGGGAAAGCAGCCTCAAGGGAAATAATGCCTCAGAAGGCAAAACTTGCATATCTGCAAAAATAAATGCTTAAGGGCTGTCCAGTCCAAATGATCAGATAGGCTGTGGGGATGAAGTGTCCCACGGGACAACCATCACAGAGTGTCTACAGTGCAAATATTCAGCTTAGTGTTTCTAATGCTGTATAATGAAGCTTACTGAACAATATGGAAATCACAGACACTGTTTTCACAAGCTCAGAATTTTCAGACCTTCATCCTTAATAATCATGCTCAAGACTAATGTCACAACCCAGCAGCAACAGGTCTATTTATGAAGAATGAGAAAAGTTGCTCAGTGAGACTTCAGCCGTGATGAAAAGTCAGGCTTAAAGGTTCAGCACTGTTGGTTCAGCAGCTAAAACCACCAGCCCTCAAGTGCTGGGCTGGCTCACACTGAAGCAGAGCAAGGAAACGAGCACAGACAGCACAAACAGGGCTATCTAGCTGTATTATCAGGTATTAATCATAGAACATACCAAAAGAAATATTTCTTCACACATCATAGAACCAAACTGTGAAAAATCACATCTGTGCCACAGGTGTTGCAAAGGCTAAACGATAAATGTCTTGAAAAAGGCTTAGACAAATTCCTGAAGGATGGGTCTATCACTGGATATTTGAAATGACAGTTAGAATATAACTTTTGACTTAGAAGTCCTTAAACTATTGATTGCCACAAGTTGCAAGAATATAAAATGACCCTTTCCTCAAAAGGGTCTTTCAATAGTTTTTCTGTAAAAATCTGCTCCTGGATTAGATAGATCTTTGGTGTGACCTAGTGATGTTTTTCTCCTCTTACCCATCTTCTGTGGGTAATACTGGAATATCTCTGGGAGCCTTTGATCTGCCATCTGCTATAATCACTTTCTTTTAAGTCAAATTGATGAGTGTATTATGAAGCCACAAGGTACATGCTCATTTACAGTACAGAAGCAGCAATTTTAAATTCCAACAAAGAAATAATTTTTGATGAAATAACTTACTGAACAATTCAACTTATTGAATTGCTTACAGGCATACTATGCATAGGTTGTTCTTACTTCTATATTTTGATCTTTTTTTTTTCCTAGCATTCAAAAGATATTTTTATTGCGACTTGCTTAATCCTGTAAAAAAGTGTATTCATTGCATATTCACAGTTTGACTTTTTCTGAAGCTTATACACAATATTTTATTGTTGGCTCCATACAAAGATTAAGAATTCAAATGTAATTTTTCAATCATGAAGCTGTGATACTGGGGCTAGGTACAATGTAATCCTGGGAATGGTTAAATTGAAAGAAATCCATAATATTGAATTCCCAGTTCTGTACTGAACAGACATATCTATCGTCCTACTGACTGACAGTGGACAGAGAACTCCCAAAAGAGACCACACTAATGTACAACACTCTTTACCACATTGACTTTTTATATCTAAATTATGCAAATCAAGAAATTAAATGAGAAATGCCATCTCTCTTAGAATGGCATCAATTTGACCATACAACATAATGAACGAGAATTACTATTTCTGTCTTCCTCTCATACCAGCATTAAATATTAACAAGAAAAGAGATTCTGCACTGAAAATCAGTTTAGTGCTAAGAATCACACTGGCACAAATCACATCGGGGAAAAAAACTCTATAAATGTACAAATGCCTCCTGTTTGCAAAATCCTAGTTTATTTTTAGAACTGCAGGAAAACAGCTTTGAAATTAATCTGGCCAAAGCAGAACAGCACCTGTATTTCTGAGGACTTTGGTCCCATAGAAATCTCATAACTATTTCTCTCACCATCTCCTCCTTTAAGTAACACCAAAAGACCAGGTATATGTAAAATTTGTAAGATGTACCTTCTTCATGAAATCTTGACTTTTCAGCAAAATCCCTATTCATCTCCACTACTGAGCACTGGAAAAATGTTTATTAGAGCCTCACCACTGATGTACTACGGGCACTATGAGGATGCACAAGCAAATATGGATGGGTCCAGATGGACTTTACCTCCCACAGTACCCCACTTTCTGTTCTAATAAAGGAATCAATGGCTGGGTCTCTGAGCTCAGAATCACAGAATATTCTGAGTTGGAAGGAACCCACAAGGATCATCAAGTCCAACTCGTAAGTGAATGGCCCTTACAGGGACTGAAACCCTGACATTGGTATTATCACCACCATGCTCTGAGCAGCTGAGCTCACACTGAAATCTGAGGAATAAAATCTACCAGGGATAGAAAAAAAAAATGCAACTTACGATTTCAATATATTAGAGCAGCAGTCAGACAAAATTCAAATGGATTTCAGGTTTCATTAAAAGTGAAATTAAAGAGCATCTATACTTTTCACCTTTTTTTTTTTTTAAAGTTTGCTTCCAGCACATACTGAAAATGATCTAAAACCAGAAAATAATAAAACCCCATTCTTCCATTAAGAACTATTCAAAGGAGCTATTTCAAATACTTCAAGCTTCTTCCTTATTGGCAACATAAAAGCATCTAAGGTGAAAATATATGTCAATGATCTGCTAGTAAAATAATAATCAGGTTGTTGCAACCGGATTTTATATCTCATCTAGGAGTAGACAGAGGTTGAAAAAGAATTCCATTTCTGACCGAGATGTGTGACTCCCATGGTAGTACCAGGCATAACAACCTTTATTCACCTCTACTTTCCCAGCTGCTGAATTCATCATAGCCCACTGCAAAAATTGATTGTTACCTTTTGCATCCAGTTGTGTCAATGTGTATGTCCCCATACGTGCAGAGACATGACTTAGAGTACAAAGAGTTTAGTTTTATGTAATCTTGTTAGGAAAATGTTTCCAGACAGCCCTTTAAGTGAGTTTCCCATTGTCCACAGCTGTACCTGAGGACAGACAGCAAAATAAAAGCAGACCTATTTTGCCAGGGAAACTGTTGCACTTTTACCACACAGACCCAGTGGGGTTAGTACAGAATTATGAAAAAGAGTGCTAAATTGATTTACTAGTTATTTTGTACTCTGAAAACTGGTAGATGTTATTATATTAGAATCTGGAAGTGAAGGCTTAGTTGTTAAGCAGGGGATATCCTTAAGTTCTTAAGCTGGGAATGGGGCTAGGGAACAGAGCAGACTTTTATCTCAAATTAGCAGAATTAACAAGTAAGAGGGAAATCTTTCTATCCTACATATACAGCCCCCATACTGAACACTAATGCAAGATAACCTGTCTGTAGGTAACTTGTAGACATGTAGATATCACATATATGATATAGCTTAACTGCCTTTTCAAAATCTCTAGCCTTGACAGTTCAAATGCAGGGAACTGACATGAAAGGAATACTCCAGTATCTTTTCATTTTGGGAGTGAGTTTGTTATTCTGCTCTTTTTTTTTTTTTTTTTGACTTTTCAATTTGTATTTATTACAAGCTTAAGTGGGCAAACATTTCATGTTTTCACAGTGCCTCCCTACACTGCATAGCTATTTCCTCAAAGATACACTTCTATGAATCAAACTTATTAAATTATTTGTTAATTACCTAAATCTGCCATATATATGACTGCTTCATATGGGAACCTAATACAAAGCAATTGCTAGGTAGCGATGCCTTAAAATACATATTATATGGATTTTAGTATAGCTTTTTAGCACTTTTAGAACAGCATTTTTAGCTAAGTACCTTTGTATTAGATTCATAAAATGTTGTTTAATCATTAAGAAGCAATTAATCAGATATGCTAACTGTAAATGAAATAAATCAGAAAACATACAGCTCCAATTAAGGATATTTAAACAACATACTTTTCTTAGCCACTGTCTTTTGACACAGTGAGATGAGCTGGAGGCACATACATGGCACTGACCCCTCAAGGAATCATCTGCAGTGGTGACACCATCCAGATGCTCCAAAGCAGGAGGAGAGTCAACAAGGAATGTGAATAATGACATGAGAAGTGCACTGAGCAAGATACATCCCTCTGTAGCACCCACATGCAAACCTTGCACAAAACAGGCATAATAGCTCAGCATCACTCTGCAGCTTTAAACACTCCTTGCCCTCAGGCTCTTCTTAGTGTTTCCTTTCTCCAGTATCAATAAACATTAGAGAAATAGCATGCTGAACAAGAACAGAACTCTGGTTTTGCATGCTAAAACAGCTGTTGAAAGCATAAATACATTTTGTTGAGAGCATGTATCCAAGGTTTACTTACATGGCTTATAGATTACTATAAAAAAAAAGTGATGACATCAGTAGAGGAATGTAAAATTTGACCTTCAGCTAGACAGTGATTGGCATTGACTGTAATTCTTCATGAGATTTCACATAATCAACATGCTGAGGCATGTGGAGAGAGTACATAATCAGTTGCTCTTGATCACAGACCATTTTGCCTGAGAAAACAATCTAGCACTGGCTTTCAAAAGTGTAAGGTCTGTGACAATTGCAACTGGAAACTAAAGTTGTGGGGAAAATATAAAAGGGAAGTTGGAAAATTATTCTATTTGAATTTGAACAAAATAATACAATCATACAACTTTATACGCCTCAGACTGAGAAGGGATTACTGACTTAATCAGGTGGTTTGGTCTAGGGATGTTTGTTGCAAATTCCCTGAATAGATTTTTTTTTCTTTGACTTTTCCCAAGGTATCAGACAGATGCATATATGCAAGGCTGTCTCTCCCCTGCTGACTCTCTTTGTTTTATTCAGCACTTACTGGGGACCCTACAAATATGATGTAAGAAATAAGACAGATATCAGTTCCAGATGATAAGTAAGACTGGGAAACAGTCCAGTTCATTCTCCATCAAACATCTTAAAAAACATATCCTAATTAAGAAGATATCTACTTACTAATCCTGTTTGAGAAGGATTTTACATCCTTGTAATGATACAATCAGCTA
The DNA here is from genome assembly GCF_036250125.1 of Pseudopipra pipra. Lineage (NCBI taxonomy): Eukaryota > Metazoa > Chordata > Aves > Passeriformes > Pipridae > Pseudopipra > Pseudopipra pipra. Next base: position 9,603,100 of record NC_087560.1, on the reverse strand, counting down.
TTCTGCATTAGTTCATATACTCTCTCCTATGATGCACGTCACCAACAAATGTTATCTACATTACCAAAACTTGGGTATTGCCTGACTGTACAATTGTACATATAAATTCAGTTAATAATTGACTTAGGTAATTTCTTGATATTCATGTGCACTTGCAATGACTGCACAGGCAAATGGATATACAGAGGAGAATGAAACCTGGCTGTCATTAATATGGCAATCACTACGATCAAACAGACATTTTTGGGACCAAAGAACAAGAAGTGTCACCAGGTTGAGTCAATTCCTAATACAAACAAGAAAGTCTTGTACTTTTTCTGGTAACTAACAAAGTTCCAGTGTTAATAGTTAAGAAGAAATAGAATTTTTTTTTTTTTTTTTTAGTGCTGATCAGTTACAATTAGAATTTCCCCTTCAACAGGTGAAAGTCTCCGGGCTTTCTGGAGGAAAAAGTAGTAACACCTCAGCAACAGAGGAAAGTCTCTGATTCTTCCAGCTATATAAAAAAACTTCCAACTCTCAGTTTTCCAAAGACTACAGATGCTCTGCCCCACAGTTCAGCACTCATGGATGCAAGCCCAGGATTGGAATTATGAAAGCTTTACAATTATATATTAAAGTTTGTGACTGCATTGAATGTAGAATTCAGATAAGCTCAAGGTTCAAAACAAATTTTTGACAAACCCCACTTTAGAAGAGGTTGTATAAATCAAAATAACTCTCCTCAGTAACAGTATATTCTTTACAAAATATTTGATATGAAAAAAAGGAAGGATTAAAACACCTCCCTCACCATGCTACAATGTGTGTTGTATTTGTACAACAGTTAATCAAAACCCATGAAGAGAAGCTCTTCACACAGCAGTTAAACCATGAAGGAAGGCAACTGTCAATCCAAATGCAAGCAGATTTTATCTTCCTCTGGTCAACAAACAGGGGTTGTCAATCAAAACTTATTCACTGCTGTGATCACACATGTACATATGTGCAAGAACTCCCACCCCTGTTTTCTCTCTAGCATAAAAAGAACATAATTTGCCTCATGTTAAAAGGACTCCCAACCAAATATACTTTTTCAAAGAACTGGAAAAAAAGGAAGTACGAAAGTCAACAACCGTAGTAGCCCTCAGCCCTCTCCCAGCCCTGGCATATAATGCCTTCATATTCCCCAAGTGGAGATCCAAAATGAGTAGATATACCTATATGACTAAAGGAGTTTGGATAAGAATTTCTGTGCTGAATGTGTAAACAGAGGCAACTTAGAAAACATTGTGGAACTGTGCACCTTTGTAAGGAACAATAACACTCTTACTTGGTTATGCACACACGTGTCTATACAGGGAAGGCCATTTCAGCTGGCCCCTTTTTAAATTATTCATTGTTGTATACACATACTTTTAGTACTATAAAAGGTCAGTCCTCTTCTGATTCTGCAACACTTTCTTGTGGAGTAAAGCAGAGTGCCATGAATATGCAGACACACACCCCTGTAACACTGCAGTCACTGTGCATTAATGCGTGTTCTCTGTATATTTCAAAGTCAAACAAATAATACCTGTCATGAACATGAATTTCTAATATCTTCTATATTTCATTTTAAATGAAATGTCAAAATGATGGAAAATATTTTCCAGAAAGTTTGCAAAGGGCAGTATCTAGTAAAAAGCTGCAATACGTAATTCTGCCCTGGTGCAGAAGTAAAGGGACACTGCCACAGCTTGAATCAGATTTTTAAAATCATTATTTTACCTAACTTTGTCAATCCTTACACAACCTGAGAACAGAAATCTCTTTGTAATCCTGAATTGTCATTCTTCAATTACAACAGCCAGTTAGGTTTCCCCGCAGCTGAGAAAATGGATGCCAGTATATTATTTTTCCTTTGTTACACAGTATCATGTTGACAAAATATTTACAAAACACAACGAGCTGGAAGCCAAGTTTGGATGGGTGGTGTTTGCAAAAGATTGATTTTTCTGGCTCTGTTACCTGGCATGCATAAAAGTGCTTTTATATATTTATTCACCAATATTGGTTCAGCTGACTAAGCACCAAGGAAGTCTTAATCACTTTATGTGGGTATTCCAGTCACTCATATTTGAAACATAAGCTGCCTTTTACATCAAAAGCCAGGCCCATCAGCTCCTCAGCTCAGTGACTTGACATCTTTCTCCTGTCCTTGGCAAACCCACCGTCCTCATAGCACTCAGGTTGCATTTTTTTCTAGTCACTCCACCACCTACATCTTTTGCTTTTCCTCTCTGTCCCACAGCTGGTGGCTCCTGATGCCCAAGGATGCCAGAGTTTGCCTGTCCTATATACCTAGATCCTTACTGAACTGCCAGAAACACTTCTCACCCATCTGTCTCTCAGGCCACAGCAGTTGTGTTTTCCCCACCCTCTACTTCTCTCTCCCCAAACTGTGCAGCCCCATCTCCCTACCAACAGGAACATCAGTGCTTAAATCTTCTCAAGCTCCACTGTGGATTTCTTACCTGTCACTTCCCACAAACCCAGACTACAGTGACTCCACCTTCTCCTTGCAAGTTGAGCTTCTCAGAATGCTCCCCTACTGCATCAGGATGGGAGACTGCAAAGGCACAATTCCTCCTGACAAAGATTGAAGTGTTAAGCTTGAACAACCACAGTCACCTTGATCTTCAAGCATTCGAGCATTTTTGAAAGATTTGGGCCTCAAAGATTGCTTCAGCTAGAAATACATGATCAAGTGTTGGATATGCTTCTGTTCCCTGAAGGAGTGTAAGCAGATTTTGTGTTCCTGAACACATTGTGAATCAAGCAACACCACAATTTCTTCAGTCAGTATTCTAAGTCTTTTGGCAGCCTCTAACTTGCCCACATGTTAAGTCCAATTCTTTTTTTTTTTTTTCCTATGGTTGCTCTATAAATGCTTTTCTAACCGTACATATAGTTCCTTCATAATCACATTTTGGAGTTTTTGCCTCTCTCAGTTTACCCCCACCCAAAAGAGCCCTTCTTCCACCCAAGGAATGACACTCAACCTCTTCAGTTCCTAAATAAAAGATTCTTAAGCCACATAGCACAGATTGCAGACAAGCCATACACTTTTCCCTTATTTGAGGATTTTCAATGATTTTCTTTTATTTTTCATCAAGAAACTTAAAATGTGCTGCTTAGGAGGTGAGAAGAATAGGTGTGTTTCCTTGGGGGGGACTGTTTTCGCCAAGATAAATTTTAGAGTTCACACCCATATGTTTCCTCTTTCATTTCACACACAGTGCTACACCAGTGAATCTTTGTTAACCCACCAAATTCGTCTTTCACTAGATTAGCTATGTTCATAAAAAGAGAGTAAGTCATTAAGTCAAGTGACATAATTTTATCATTAGCTAAGGAATACAGGAGAGGGGGGTTTGGTGGTTTTTCTGGGGTGGGGTATTGGTTTCTTAATGTCAGCACAGTCTTAATTTCTTTCACAGTTGTTATTTCAGACTTGTGATCTATCCAAACACAGTTCACACAGATGAAAAGATAAATCTTAGCAAAAAGAGAAAGCATTGATTTTCAGGCAGCAAATGAATCTCTAATGTCCATACTACCTTCACTGTGATCTCTAGCAGATAAATTATTAATGCAAGTGTATGAACATCATTTTGTTGTGATTAGATTTCACTTAAATTTTAATTTAAAAAAAGTCACAGGGGATCGAAGAAGCAGTCACATAAGATAAGCGAGTCAGTCAAAGTTTTATTTTTCATGTTTGTGTGCTGGGATTATCTGCAATCTTATCATTCATGCAGCAAATTACCAAGAACTACATTAAAAATGTGTATAGCCATTTTCATTTTTGAAAGATTCAAGACTATAAATAATTAACTGGGTGAGACATCTGTTATTTATGAGCTGAAATGACAGTTTTAATTTAGTTCTTCGTTTAGCTGAGCCTGAACGTATTGAGACTAAGTAAGAGAAAACAGGAAATATTTTTAAATGACATCTCACAGAGTTTAGACCTTCCAGGAGTGCAAATCACACACTGCTGGTTTTTTTGTTTGTTATGTTTTACTTCAAGGCCCATCAGAAAACATTCTTCATTCATGACCTAATATTGCATGCCCATGAGGACTCTGATGACAAGGTAGAGCAACTACCATGGCTTCACAAAATAAATCAGCCATGTTACTCCTTTGTAAACATCTAGGAAACAAACTGTTTATTTAGCACATGGGTACCAGTCAGATAGGTTGCTCAAACCACAACACTGTTATAAAGGATATATTTCCCACACTTCTTCAACTTATTTCTCTCTCCTACTGTACTGGTTGTATGTCTATTGTTGTGAATCAAAATATTGGTTGTGAGAAAATAGGGAACTCAAAAAACTCTGTAACAAGGTTTCCAGGGATGTCTGTGTCAGATAAAAATAAAAGATGCCCATCTCCCCCTTCCCAGCTTTGGTTTGGGGAGGAGAGGTTGACTTTTTCTAAAACTATAGCCTCTCTCTCTCTCTCTTTCCTTTTAAAGAAAACTCTATGTACCATGAAATATTTCCCTAGGAACAGATCTTTAATGATTCTCCCTCATCATTGATTGTTGAAACTACAATCCCATATGTCTGCTAACTTTGAAATAAAAGGCATTGGGCACAGATTAGAGATTTAGTATTTAAAGGACTTTTGCAGGCTTCAGTAGACAAAAAACCCAAGTGACTAGAATGTAAAAGCAAATTTTTTTTAAGTAAAAAAAATTTTTTTGTGATTCCAGTTATTTTTATATACCCCAGCTACAAACAAACACATGGTCCCCAAAGCCAAAGGCCCCAAAAGTCAAAACTCCTAAACTGAAAAGAGATGAAATTATTCATATAAATCTGTCATTACAATTAACTTCAGATCAAGTTTACCTTGGGACTGACTGTCCCTGTTCTCTGTTCGAGCTTGAGGGTATCCCAAGGGGTGGGCAAGTGGGGTGGTATGTGAAATTCCTCTGAGATGGAAGCTTTCCCATTGAAAGGAATGTCATAATTCTTCTCAAACTGAGGAGAACAAGGTTTAGGCTCCCGAGTGATCAACCTGGGACAGAAAGGACACAACTGCTTTGCAGAGGTGATGGACAGACACAGTTTTCACTGAAATCAATGGGAGTCATAATTGCTCTTTCTCTGAAAAACACTCCTCTAAGAGAAAGGGTTCATGACATGTTGAATCCAGGGATAAAGGAATTTGATGGAAAAAAACCAACCTGGAAAAAGGCATAAGTCTAGAGACTTGTAATAACAAGCTACCTGTTATTAGATCAGCCATGAGAGGCAGATGCACAGGGAAAATATTCCAGCTGATCTCACAGAAGACTTTATCTGTCCCTATGAACACTGCAATTCTTAAATCCTAGGCCACCACTGACACAACAACATCACTACCATGTCCAGAACAAGCAGTAACTTTCTTTTGATGTCTTCTTGTTTCACAGAGAAACAACTGTATGTTCAGAATCTCAGGCTAGTATAGTAACCCTCCCTGTGTTACATGATCATATTGTCTATTTTTGGTGAAGCAGATAGAAAACCAATGCCTCAGGTTTTTGTTTCTTCACTTACTGCAATACAAGGAAAAAGGCATTTCAAAAACCTGTATGTTTTACATTTTATCTCTTAAACAAGAAAAGGCAAAACAAAGTAATACTGACATTTCATTCCTGTAGAAGAAAGTAAGTCTTTCTCAGCATCTTCTCTCATTTCTCACTGGTCATTGCCCATTTATTTGGTAGGATAAGAATGGAAAGTGTTGGAGGGTTCTTCTCATGCACACAGAAAAAAAAAAAAAAGAAAAAAACCAGTGAAAATGAGGTGAGGAAAGGAATATATTCTTTTTCCACTGGAAGATTAGCTGGTATAAAAAAATCACAACAACTTTTCACACAATGTATAAACAATTACTTTTCTCCCCTGCCGATATATCAGTTCAGATACGTATTGAAAGGGAATCAGCAAGAAGGTGGCAGGTGTGGAGGAGCATTCAGGCCAAAGACACCTGCTGTAGATGTCAAGAAAATCAAGAGAAATTAGGGACATATGAGAAGACACACACAGGTGAAAGCTAGAAAAGTAACAGGGTGTCAAGAGAAAAAATAAACAGTGCTAATCAGACAGATGAAACTAAAAGCTTGTAGATAAGCACTGCTGAGACGCCCACCCCATGAGTATAATTATTTGTAGCCACAAAAATAGGCTTCAAAAGTTTCAGCCTGATGTAAACTTGGTCATATACATCTTATAACATCCTATAACACCTAAAAAGTTGCATGAGCTCATTTCAAATCCGACCTTCTTTTTTTTTTTTTTTGTGAGAGGAGACTAATATATGTCCTGAAAACAGTGAACAAAAGACAAGAATAAGATAAGATAAGCAGGACTGCACAAAATAAACTGTTACAAGGTACCATTTTAGAGCATCTGGAAATCAGATGTCAAGTGGGTGGCTTTGAGTGAAGAGAGAAACACCTGCTCCAGTCCCAGCATGTGGGAGCTATTTCAGCAGTGGAGCTGGGGACTGTCTGACCTGCAGAAATGCACTGCTTCTGGAAAACACTTTCTGTTTAGATGTACTTGAAATGCAGATGCATTTGAAGGGCACAGATCATATTTTGAAATGTATTAATGAAGTATAATTTTATTTTTGTGAGTCAAATTTCATCAGGAAACCCTAAAAGAGGAATAGAGCAGCAATCACATATGAAACTACCAGCAGCATTGATTCTCACAGTTCTGAAGCAAAAGAAGAAACACTTGCAGTCAACTATCTGTCTCTCTATCTCTCTATCTATCTATCTGTCTATTTATCCATCCTGCTTTGGCCACTTGGCAGATTCCTTCTGCAAGTCCTGGGGAAACACACTGCTGGCACTGATGAAAGGACACATAGGTAATATTTCCTGTCACTTATCAGCCCAAGGACAGCAACTAATTAAAAGACTTTTGAGAGTCTAAGGAACTGAAAATTGAATGCAAGACCATGCTCAGATTAGTAAAAAAAATTGCCATCACAGAAAATACCAACTGACCATGACATTAATCAAAGAAAAAGGCAGACAGGTGATGAAGGGGGAAAAGATCTGCTCTGCAAACAGCTTTACATTCAGGATCTGAAGAAAGGTCTCAGCTTATTACTACACTGAGCAAGGTGTATGTCATATGTTGCAGAGATTCACAGAGGTCCCTTCCCTCATTTGACTACCATGCTCTTCTTGCAGCAGAAGTTTTGGGCACTATAGAAAACATTGCCAGATTTAAAAACAGCTGTATTTGTTATATAGGTATACATTACTCACTAAAACCATCAAAAAATGTTCAAAATAAATTAATGGGTTTAATATTTACTGCAAACTCACTTTCTTAAAAAAAAAAAAACCTCCACCTTCAATAATGTAAATAGTATTAATTTTAAAGCAGATAGATGGAATACTCCACTATCATTATCAACACTGATGTCATATTAAAAATGAAGGGAAATCGTGGAAGACATAATAGGTTACATGATCTCCTGTCCCAATAATACCAACTCAGTAGTATACCATGAGAAAATAAATTTGTACACACTGGAATGTAATCCACCCATACAATAGAAAGAATGAGCCATTTCCCATTCCATAACAATGCTTCTAAAATGGGGAGAAAGAAGTCAATAGGATTCTAGGTTAGTTTAGTTTTTAATTATTATGATAGGAAGAAAGAAAATCCAACCCTAAGCTTTTCAAGGATGAGCAGCTCTCTGTTTGTAAATCATGCTTCACCACAATTTAAGTACAGAAGTAACTATTTCCAAGTGATTGTGTGCAAAACAAAAGTAATGGAAATTTTATATTCTCCTCCCACTTGCATAATAGCTGACTGCATTTAATTGAAACCTTCCTGAAAACATCTGAGCTGAGACTAATGATGGCAGCTTTGAGACAGCAGAATTTTTAAAAAATGTAGTTGATGGTATAAAAAGAGGGCCTTAATAAAAGGCTGCTTGCAGCATTAACTAGGGTGTTTACTGGTGCAGAAATACCAGAAATTATCAACATACATCTTTGCTCAGGTAGGCTGAAGATAAAACTTCTGTGGCAAAAAGGGAAATTCTTCACTGGATTCCACAAGTACAAGGTATACTATCCCAAAAGCTTAGTGTGAAAGAGAAAAAAAAAAATTAACTTTGATTTCTACAAGCCACTTGCTTGAGTTCCCTGAAGCAGAGAAAACTGCCTGTTGATGTACAACAAAAAAGTCAAGGGCAAATTTTGAACAAGTTAGAACTCTGTTGGCATTTCTCATGTGTTGTCACAGGCACTTTTCAGGCATGAAATAAAGGTTTTGATGATCACAGTAAGAAACAGTGATACTTCAGTATAGGGTACCAGAAACACAAATTTGTGTATCATCAATCAATTTATACAGATATTTACAGTTATATCTGGAGGGGGAAAAAAAGAAAAAAATAACACACACACAGAAACCCCAACTATTTGATGTAGAGACAATCTCTCTCTGAAATAATTCAGTAGTCTCTAAGGTACTGAAAATTAGGAAATTGTAATATGTTTCAGTGCATATAATTCACTGTTTTCAGGAGATGGAGGGCTGGATGCAGTAAAGAACATAAGCCCAGAAGTCAGATTTTAACTTGGTACATAATTCTATAAAAGTCTTTCTGCTTTACTTAATGTTTTCTATGCCAGTATCAGGACATGTGGGACATGCAGTTGTTGCCTCCTGCCTAGAAGCTGTCTGAAACACAGAAATTAGCATCCCTTTGTCTTAGGAAGCCACCAAGAGAGGAAATTTTAGAAGTCAGAGCTCTTTTTTCTGTGAAGGTTTCACGATGTACACTCAGATCATGCTTCTGACAAAAAATATATGTTAGAATCATAGAATCACCCAGATTGACACTTGCAAACTTAAATGCTGCATCCTTGGGTGGGCTCTCAAACAGGCTCAGGAAAGTCAGAGCATGAGCTCAGCTGCCTGGTGTGAAAGACAGAGACAGCAGAAGAACTTGAACTCAAACCCAGTCCGTGCTGCAGGGAATGATGTGAGTCTCAGAAACAGCAAAAATGGCACCAAAGAAAAATTGGCATTTTCCCCATTTTCCCTACACCCACCCCCTTATACTGATTCATTTTAAATAGCAGTCTGACTTTGAATATCTAAAGCATAAATAAGTGGATAAAAATTAATAAAAATACCTAGACTTTCCTTAGGCATTTAAGAAGAGAGTAAAAAAAAAAGCCAACAAAACCCCCAACAAAGCCATCCAAGAAACAAAACAAAAAACCAACTACAAACCACCTGCTTCATTGTCTACAAATAAATCACAGAGAGAAAATATCTGTCACTGTCAAGCTCCTTCCCTTGGATTTCTTGCACTGAGAATCCAATTTAGAGGTATAATTCTACAGTGCAATGATGCTCATTCACCTATTAAGTTAATCAGTGGTATTTGTTCCCTTGGAATTTGTTTTTGAAAAATCCTTTTAATCCAACCTTTCTTTTCAGGATGGCAGTCAAAGACTGGAGGCAAAACAAAATTAGCTCTGATTGTACTGAGCTATCACATTTCATGACTCAGCAGTACAGATACTAAAAATTCATCTGTGGAAAGGCACAAAGTGCTCACAAACACCTGACAGGACCTGCTTTTCTTCCTTGACAAGCTGAGTCCAAGAAATTTCCTACCAGACTCACAGGAGTGAGGAGCAGGAAGCTCAGGGCATGTTTGTATGGGATGGATGGCCAGTCGTGAATGCTCCAAGCAGCACTTCTCCACAGCACAGCACTTGGCCACCCTGCAAGGGAACACCAGGGCAGCTCTGCACTCAGGGAAACAGGTCCTGCTGAGCCCTGCAAGATGCATCACCTGCACAACTTCCCACTGCCAAAGAAACCTGCTTCACAGAGTTCAGAGATATTTCTCTAGCTTGGCTAAAGAGGATAAAAAAGCCATCCAAAGTTGTTGTGTCCCTGGGTATAATGGGATACGGTAAAACATCCATCCAGAATTTCTATCATAATACCTCCTTTCAGTTTTGGCACACAGGGCCACACAAGGCTGAGCTTGGTTCCTCAGGCGATGCATTCTCAAAATAAAGCTGTAACTGCAGTCACCCACCACAGCTCTACAGTGGACACATTGATCATAAGCAGCTGGCAACAAACTGGTTTGTGTCATTTCAGGAAGAGCACCTACAATGCCAGTTTGTCATTCCACCCAGATAGTAAATTCTTTAAAGCTACTCAGCTGAGGTTTGCTTGTGTTTATACACAAGTTTGCACATTGGATCCCTGATTTTCACCTAAACCTTGCAGGTTACTGCACATAATAAGAACCAGTAGTAACAATAAGGATCAATAGTAACAACTATTTAAAGCAACTTTAAAAAAGCTTTTAAACAAATGATGTCTTGAAGACACTAAACCTTTCCTGCCTCTGAAGAAAAAAGGGAAAAAAAACGACTTAAGACTGTTAATCTCACATTTTGTGACTAACCAGGGAAGGGGAGTGGAAAGGGAAAGGATGTGATGATCCAGGTCACAAAGCTGCCTAGGCAGATATGGGTATACCCTCCACTCTTATAACTCCAAGAAGTAGATGCCCACATTTAAAATCTTCGAGTAACATAGGTATGTACCACAACTGAATTTCTGGAGCAAAATGCCCCTACAGATCTGCATGCCCATCATATGGGAAAAGAAACAGCCAAGTGTTTCCATAGAGAAGCCAAACTCCATCCTGCACAGGTCAGCCTGCTCTAGTCCCAGAGTCCATGACCTTACACAGCTCCTGTGCTACGCAAGACTGCAAATCATTACACCCTAATAGAGCTCTAACAGGAGGACCAGCTCCCTGCTTTGCTCCACACATCTCTGGAGAGAGAGAGCTGACATCCAATAGAATGGTAATCAATACATACCTGACACAAGCAATGTACATAAATTATAGATGAAGGATCATTTAAATACATTCAAACAGCACAGTTAGCCCTTCAGATGCACTTGAAATGTAGATCTTGTTATATGAAAATTAGTTTGTGATACATAATTGTATGGGGAACATTTTTTCAACAGAGGCAGATCACATTACAAGCTCTGGGATAAGCAAAAGACCAGCTGCTTCAAAGAGACAATACCACTGGACTAAGAACACTGCTTTCCCAAGGTCTGGCTCCTTTATATTGGCTGTAATTTACCTTAAGGTATTGAGTATCTTCACCAAAGTGTTTCTTGCTTAGTGATTCTACCCCATTCATTGCCTGCTTCTTCCATGTTTCTGCTCTTTTGATCACTTTGATTGTCCTTCAGACCAAGCATTGCTGAAGGCACTACTAAGGATTTTATTTGTCTATTGTCCATCCCTGTGTTCAAGAACCTGAGTTAATAAAGGCACACATCATTTCCATCTTGCTTACACCACATTTGCATCAGAATAATTCCTCCCAGAGTAGTTTCTCAGCCACATCTCCTGTCTTCAGCAGCACTATACTGATTTACACTAGCTAAGCATCCAGCTTGTGAAGCACAAGACAAGAATCAAGGCCCCAGGAGTCCTGTTCTTTCTGAGATGCCAGTGAGAAATGAACTGAAGAGTCCATGTATTTGTCATAAGTTAACTTTGTTTTTCATGTTCTTTATTCACCTTTCTTACACATTTTTTCCTCCCTTCATTATTTGTTACTCTTCTTTAAATGCTAACTGAAGAACATGGAAAGAGCAATCCAGTTTGATTCAGAGATATTTCCCCTCAGCTGAACAAGGAGTGGGCGTTCTCAAAAATAGGAAACGAAACAAGTTTACTTTGCAACAAGTACCAGGGAGTAAGTTATTACACCAGAGACGATTCAACTTAAATCCCAAGAGCTGCAATTTCAAATGTACATTAGATTAGTTTATCTTATCATATTCACATAGTAACTAAAGCACTAGACAACTGATTAGTACTAATTCACTCACTAACCAAAGTGTTAGATCAGTGAGGGAAACACCAGAAAAAAACCCAAAACATTTTCTCATATCTTAAACTTATCTGAAATCTCCTTCCTTTTATCCCATGTATAATATACTCACAGCTTGTGAGCCAAGGATGAAGAAACTGCAAAAAGAGGTTGTGTGCAGAGGTAAACCAGCACCCTAAGGAGAGAAAACTTGCTAACTGACACAGAAAGTTTTGCACCAGCAAACACTTTTTAACCACTGAGATCACTCCTGGCTTTTCTCATGAAGTTAATCCTTTTCTCAGGAAATACAACTTGATAGCCTGCTCCTACTATAGCTCTTACAGTCAAAATTACTTCATTCATACTTTATTACCTCCCAGCTTTTAATACCTATTCAGCCATATGCAAGAGTGAAATATCCCATTAAAAATATGACCAAGCAATTCTATTGAAAAACTTCCCTTTCCCTTACTGTAAAATCTTATCTAGTCTGAATTTAAGCTAAGAAAAACTGCTTTGCTCACAACAGTGCAACAATGAGAGCCCGTGAGAACAAGACTCAATTTAGTTCCAAGAGTTTTACCCTACACAAATGACAAAAAGCAGCTAGAAATGTGCTCAGCCTTCTCAACCCTGAGCATTCCTGCAGCATAGAGGAAATCTCTGGCTGGCACAGAGCTGCTTCTCCAGCCAGCACATGTAGTAGCTTGGTAGGTACCTAGAGCTCAGTTTCTGCAATTGCCAAGGGCCTGAGTGTAAGTGCAGAATTAGTGCAAGAAAATGGACAACTAAAGTGCTTAAGGAGCCTGTAGCCTGCCTTGAGCTCTGTGCTGCCACACAGCTGTAATCTAAAATAATTCAGATAAATTAATACAAATTGCAGTCACCACAGCTATACATATACCAAATTAGATTCTTTTAGTTCCAAGTACCCACAAATGCATCAAATCAGACCAGAAGCTGTTTAACTGTTTAGCAATAGCACCTGGAACAAGTCCTTTGCAGTCTGTATGCAGTCCTCTCAAGGATCACTCAGCACACAAGAACAGAAGATTAGGTCTAAATAAAATAACATGGACCTTGTGAAGTCCTCCAGTCCTGATTGACCTTACTGCCCTCATCCAGGCCTTCTTTTTCTCCAGAGGGAGCAGGGAACTACTGGTTCTAGCCAGGGACAGCCCACAAAATGCCTTCTTTTACTCCCATCTCTCAGCCCAGGGTGGCAGCCCCTTCTGTCCAGCCACACTGACCACAGGAAACATGAGCATTTCCCCATTCTGCAAGTGTTCCCTTCACTTTCCCTCTGGGAAAGCAGGAAGGGAGATCAGTAAAGGGGAAAACTGTTCCTGGGATTATTTACAGAATTACTACATAATGTGCATTTTTAGAAGGAGATGCCTGTGGGTGCATTTCCTCTCTGCAGTGCGTGAAATCAGACACATAACAGACACAGAGAAGGGAAGGCACAAAGCATTAATAAAGCACATTGAAGCTCACTCGAATTGAGGTGATAGGACTGCACTGCCAGCTGGCAGTCAGACAGTCTGGCAGTGTCAGAGGTCTTTGTGTCTCCTGATAAGAGAGAAAGCAAAGGCTACATGTAACCTCTCTGGAGCAGTATCTGATGTGACTGGTGGACATTTGGCTAAATGTTCATTATGCCTTTTTATCCAAGACTCCAAAATGCAAATGCCAGGTACTGTATCTCACAGCAGATCAAGCTGGAAATTGTTATCTCCACGTATAAAACAGCCAAAATACCTAAGAAAATTCTAGGTCAGACTACAATACAGATTTAGATGTACAGATGAAGTACATGAAACATGACAACACATACAGATGCTAACTAGAATAAAGCTGCCAGAGTTTAATTGGTTGGCAGTCAGTGTGACTAGGCAGAAATAGCTGCAGATTGTTCTATATCGTGCAAGAAAGGAAAGCAGCAAAACCAAGCATATAAAAGCAGATTTTCAAAATGAAAGCCCAGAAACATTCCCAGCTACAACTGTAAATCTGGATACAGTAATGTATTAGTAACAGTAAAGAAATTAACTGAACGGTAACAGTTGTAATACCAGTAACAACAACATATTGGAAATTCAGAGGAAACCAGGTAATGCCTGACAAAGAATAACAAAGCTTTACCATGACCCCAGTATTCCTCACTTGAACAGCACACCAGGGTAAGGAAATGACACTCACACCTTTCCACACAATCAGTTCTTGCCATGCCTGCCACCATATGCAGCACAGATGAAACAAGATTTTATTCCAGGTTTAGTGAAGCTGTGCTGTAATGAAAGAGAGGGAGAGAGAATATGAGATCAAATGGTGAGCTCAGCAAGCCCTGGCAGGAGTTACTGGGCTTAAATAAAAGCTTGGAGGTTAGAGAAGAAAAGAGAAGGAGTTCAGAGAGGCAGGGCTATCTATCTTCTTTGAGTATTACCAAGGCATTCAGGCCACTTCTGCTTCCTGGCAATGCCTACCAAATATTTAAGTCAGCACTAAGGCTGCTAAAAAGTGCATCTCCCCTTTACTTCCTTCCTTCCTTTCCTCCTGTTTTCCCTAGCATGATTGGTATTTCACTCTTTTCACCTTTTGCTTCACTTTCCCTTTAAATTTTCAGTAGTGCAGACTGATCCTAAAGGGAACTGCCTTGCCAAACAGCATTTAGGCCAAGCTTGACTCTGCATGAGTCTATCCTTTTGCTGAGCAGACTGAGTGAAATCAGAAAATACCTCACTGCACAAAGGAAGAGTCACTGGTAAAAGCCAGTTTTAAGTCAATCAAAACTATTCGTGAATAGAACAAATAGTTTTGGCCAAAGGAGGAAAAATATTCTGTGTGGTCTAAGAATGAAAATACTATGTCAAATATTTCAGTTGATCTAGTATTTTAAACAGGGTTCCACAATTTAATTAAATAAAACAAAACATTTTTGTTGAGTAAGGCAATTTTGTATATTTTAATTTTACACTTGTCCACTGACAAAAACCTCTGCTTTCCACAAATGAACATTGCAAGTCAATGTTGTAACACAGAATCCAAAAAGCTGTTCAACTTCTTTTATCAATCATATGAGCTGCCCACACACTGAGGATGATACTGTCCTTAGAATTCATTGAGCTGTTTCATGACATAAAATAATCCAGGGTTTTTTTCTGAAATAAGTTAGCAAATACTATCAAGAATTCAAAGAGAAAGGCATTTTGTTATTATAAACATCCTCCCATTGACCTTTAGATATTGCTGGTCTGGTGCTAAACTAAAATAAATTCTTAGGTTTTCCTACCTTTTCCTCATCTTATTACAAATCTGATTTACATATCATTTCTACCTAAATATAGTTTCTGTTGCTGAGATTAATAAGCAGTATTTCCTACAATTACTTCAATAACATTTACATAGATGTTACTTTAATTTTTGAAGATCAGGTCTGGCCAACAGAATTCAAGCTGGTACCTTCAAGTGAAAATAAATGTAGCCCAAAGAACTACAAGCCTCTACTTACAACTACACACAGTCTGAGCATTGCCATTGTTTGACAAAGGGTGTCACAGCAGCTCTGCCTGCACAGAGTTGAGTTACTGACTGATCCATGAATAACAGGACAATGCAAAGAGGCCTTGAGAGTAACGAGCCATGGCCAGTAGGACAACACAGCTAAAATTGAGTATAATGGGCCATGGTAGGACCTGGGGGCTAACAACAGACAGGAGAATACCTGAAATTGCTGGAATGTTGCACCATTGCTACCAGCAAGATATGTGATCAGCAGTCTGTGCTGACACCTGCATACTGAAAAACCTGGAGGAAGGTACAGAGCTGGTGTGCAAATACCTGTGACCTCATTGAAACAGAGTGTGCAAGGTAACACAGTTATAGATAGACACTGAGCTGCCACTGGAACCTTATACTGAGACAAGTCAGAGCAAGTATCCTGCTTGACTGCACCTCCTTGCTGGGGTAATATCTGGGGCAGGTCTCAGGACTCTGTGCCTACGTGTTTCTGTTTAAGACTTCTCCAGCATAGTCTAACCCTCACTCAGTCCATTTATAAAATAGAGCTCAACAGTGCCATGCTGTTCAGCGTCCCTTTGCCCATGGGGAAAGGAGAAGGCCAGAGGACTCTTCACACTGAGGTGTGTGGTTTGGCCAAGGCATCCTGCTGCTGCTTCAGTGATATTGCTGCCAGCTCTCCAAAGGAGTAAAGTGACAACCTCATTGCTGCCGAGTTAGGGTCACTGGGAACTACTCAGTTCAGCAGAGATGTGTGGCTGGTAGAGGCTCTTGCATCTTTGCTCACAGGACTACCAAGAAATGAAAGTGGAGAATCCTTTGATATCCTTAGATTGTTAAAACATAAGCACTTAAAAATTCACAGGCAGCTTTCAGCAAATAATCTTGCCTTTTCAAATAGCACTGCAGATGTCACAGCAATGAACCCACCAATGTAAAAATGCATCCACTGTTTATCAAACCACTTGCTGACCACTGAACCAAATCTGCTCTTCATGAAATATTTATATTAAAGCAAGAAATCATGCAAGTTGGCCTATTTTTAGGTTTTACAATCAGCCTAGAACCCAGATCATGGTAGGATAAATCTTCTGATGCTCCAGGTCAGTTGTGAAGTGAACCACAGCAGAATTACAGCTTTGTAATACCATCACAAGCAATTTGCCATTTCACCTGCTTTCGGTGGTGAAGAGCTGAAGTTCCAAGTTTCATTCAATTTTGCTGACAGAGGTACATGTATGTTGCTAAAGCACATCCATGCTCATTACCATGGAATCAGGCTTTAAAAGGGAAAAAAGCCCCCAACCAAACAAAAAACAAAACAAAAAAACCCCACAAAAACAAACAAAAACCCCAACAAAAACAAACAAACAAACAAACCACTAACCACCTGGTCTCTAAAAAGAAAACACACTGCTTTGCACACATCTAAATCACTGAGAAAACCACTCTGTCCCAAACTTCAGAAGACTTCTAAGAAAAAAACCCTTCATAAAGACCACTCGAACATTTCAGAAAAATCCTTAAACTTGCTAGTAAAAACTTAAATTCACAATATTCAATGATACATCATCTTTGAGAAAGGAACAGACAAAGAGTACTTCTCCAGATTAAAAAGCTGCCTAAGCATAGACATCTTGGTCTTTGTACTGTCCAAAGCTTCATCATATTGCAGATATTAACAGCCTAAACTTCCACCTTCTGAAAAATCAGGATTATTGTTGCATTCTTGCACTATAGTTTCTTCCTAGCTTACTGTGTGTGTATAGCAAATGCTAACTCACTAGGGAAATTATCATCCTGGAAAATATTTTGAAACACTAAGAAGCATGATCTGCTAGGTATAATCTGAGAAAATAAGGCTCAAAAGGCCCAAATGATGGCAAGCCACTAGGAGTAGGCACCAGATTGCTTTCCTTTATCAAGAACCCTGAACTAAAAACATGACCAAGGATGCTTAAGAAACATTACTGAGAAGAATTTCATGTCTCTGGGCTTCTGGCGACTGTTCCAAGCTTGGGAAGCAAACGAGATTTTTTTTTTAAGGACTGTAATTCTGGACTGGGCTCCCAAATCCTTTTATGTATCCAGATTTTTATCTTATTTTGTGCAATCCCAGCCCTCAGTACGATTTGGTTAGGAAAGTTTTCAGTGTTCTCTCACAGAGATCCAAAACCTCTCAGTGCTACTACACTCAGTGTCAGCAAAAGAAGGCAATAACTCTGCAAAGGCCTGGAATTACCTAAACAGTTGTTATATGTAAATTCCCAATAGAAGGGAGGCAGTGGCACGTATTGCCATTTTTTAGGAACAAGCAAATTCATCTGATATAAACAAGAGCCTCACTATAGAGCTACAGTGCCCCCTCCCCCAGACCTGAAAAGCAAAATATCTGCCATATTCATAAATCCCAGATAGCCTGTGAATCCCAAGAGCTCCTCTGAAATGAGTTTCCACCTTCACAGGAACTACATTATTCAAAGGACCTTGCACTTCTAATTTGTCATTGTAATGTGTTCTTCAATACCTTGCACTGACATTGTGTAATTTGACAGTGTTACATGAATTGCTCTCCGAGGACGAGTTATCCAGTAATATTCCCAGAGCCGTTCGTTTCACTGCTGAACATGGCCACTCTCACCAGAAGGACAGAGGATGTAGTTATTGCTGAATAATTATTTCCATATTGGTTAATTTTGTTATAGACAGTAAAAGTGGCCTTACTAAAGTTTAAACAACCTCCACCACCCCCTCTCTCTCTGACTGCCTCTTAAAACAAAGCTGAAATTGCTGAGACAGCAGTGATCAAAATTTATCATGTTCTGCAACAAAATGTTCTATTGCTGAAAAGTCTTTGGGGATGACAGTACTCTTTCTCATAAAAGAACACCTAAAAGACTTCTTACAGTAGCTCCAGAGACTAAAGCAAAGACCTTAAACCACACATTGCCAACAAATCACTAACCATCAGCAACACTCAGCACAGGGCTGAAGTGCTTTACTGAGCAAGGACCAAGGAAGAGAACAGATCTGAGGCCAGTGAAGGAAGAACAGTAGTGGCAAAACACATACATTGAGTTTGGCACATCAAGGGACTTGCTCTTTATCTGGAATATGCTGTACTCTTCACCCACATTTCTCTTCAAATAACACCCTGTTCTAACACAGAGAACTCTGGTTTTAGTTGTTTCTGGTTTTTACAGCTGTTATACATAGATTACCCTGACAGTGACTAGACAAAGAATGTTATCACACATGTCACTTAAAGCATATTTTAACATAGTTTAATTAACAACAGAGGAACAGCTATTGCTACAATTAATGACAAGTGCAACTCATTAGGCCA
Source organism: Pseudopipra pipra (assembly GCF_036250125.1). Classification (NCBI taxonomy): domain Eukaryota; kingdom Metazoa; phylum Chordata; class Aves; order Passeriformes; family Pipridae; genus Pseudopipra; species Pseudopipra pipra. The sequence goes on along the minus strand of NC_087560.1, from coordinate 9,584,286 downwards.
GACTTCCATGGATGGGGGGGAAAAAGTGCCTACAAAACAGGCACTTAGCTATTTGATTGCGTTTTAAAAAATACCAAAACTATGATTATATAAAAACTACTGATAACAAATTTGGCAGAAAGATACATTGACATTTCAAAAGAACAGCAGTCAGAACAAATAAGTGTGTCTTCAAAGTAATAGGAATTTTCATTAGAGTTGCAAAAATTATAGCTCAGTTCCCAATAATGCAGTATGCTTCTCCCTCTGCTGGAAAATCCATCCTACTACACAATCCAAAACCTCCAGAGATGAAGTATTATCATAACATACTTCTCTGACTCCTCCTGCTGGGAGAGGTCAAGACTTAAACCTAAACACAGCTCAGTTTTTTTATCATGAATGCTGCACTGCCTCAATAATTTAATTTGAGTAAGCACTTCATTTTTGTGCATGACTTGCAATCTCAAGTTAATAGTTAAACTTAGCTGATGATAACTTTAAAAATTATCATACTTGAATTTTCATGGTTAGTGCATATTTTTTTTTCCTTTCAGACAGTTTTTTTTTTCAGAAAGGGGGGAAGGAATGTTGTATTTGAGTAAAATTCTATAAGTCTATTGTTTCTCTAAATGGAGAAAAAATGAGTCTGTATGCAATTCATTTCTATGAACTTCCACACACACAGATACATATAGGATAAACTCATCATTTTAGCTTCTAGAGATGCTGAAATTAATGCTTAGATGCCAACTGATGATTGGAACCAGTAACAAGTGCATCAAGTAACCAACCTAATTTGGAGAAAACTGTTTACTAAGATGAAGAACTGGTGGGATTAGTCGCATAAAACTTTTCACAACTAGCATAACTCATGCCTCTATTTAACAATGCACAGAGGTTCCCCTAAATTATTAAAGTACAGAGGTTTTGGGGTGACCATGTGCAAGCAAACCTCGGTACAGGTGAAATACATATTCATACATTAATTTTTTAAGACACATCTGTGTTGCTGGAAGTGTCTGCTGCCAAAATACAACTGACAGATAGGGGCGAATTTGGGATGGATACGTATTCAGATTCAAACCATTCCAGTGTTCCCAAAAACCAATTACCAAAATTCCACTCAAGTCATCAGAAGAACAATCAGAGAAGGAACAAACAACACATCAAAAAGCAATTCCTTAAGTGCACACTTATTTTGTTTAATAGCTACATCATATACTTTAGGATGACAGTCTTCAACTTAGTTATCCAAATTGCATCATGATTGAACCCATTTTCTGAAAATAACAAACTGTAATGAGCTTTACAAAACAGCAGCCTACTTGTAAGTCAAAAAAATAAGATCTTATTAAATGGAAGAGTAGTCCCCCATGAATTCCCAAGAATTGCTTTCAATCAGCAAGGCCTAATTCAGACACCCTCCTATGCTGAGTCTCTTGTGGGGAAAAAAAATAATAATAAAAAAAATTATTGCCCTTCCAGCTCTCCAGTACTTTAGACCCTTTGGTTGGCACCTGGGGTCTCTGGTATGCAGCCAGCTGAGACAAAGCCCACATCTACCACGCCTGTTGCTGGGAGGTTAAAAGGGCAGAAGGACTTTGGCCCTAAGAGACAAACACTTTCAATTATTTTCACCTTTCTCCAATCTCACTATTGTCTACTTTCCACCAAAAAAGAAGCAGGACATAAATTCAAGCTAGATCACACACATCCTGTGACAATCCCAAGTCTCTGGACTGGGGACAAGCCTGAAAACCATTTATAAGACAAAACTGTCACACTCTGGGAGCCCAAATCTTGTTGTGTGTCCCAACCCTTGCTCAGTCTGTGGGTATCCAGCACATAAAAGGGCCTGTGCTCTCCAGCACACACATCATGGGTTCCTACTGCTGAGCTCTGTCAGTGCTGCCTGTCGGGACTGGCACCTCCCTGTGCCCTCCCTGAACAGTGGTGAGGGCAGCTGGCCTGGGCCATGGCAGCAGGAGTGTCAACAGCCAAACAGGATGGACTAACTCAGGCCAGGGTGTCACCTACATGGACACATTGACAATTACTATGACCCTTCAGGTGAATGCCAACCTGGATTTAGCACAGCAATCTTGCTCAACTGAAACCAGGTGGAACATCTCATCTCTGCTCCAGGAGCCTTAAAAGGAAAATGCTTATAGTCTAGCAATAACCATCAAACAATACAAAATTACATCTTAAGCCTGTCTGAATCACTGGTTATCCCTTGCAAGTGGCTGATCCCCACAAGGCACACGAAGTAAGCGATGCTGAAGACTGACAAACAAGCTCCCCCCAGAACAAACACATGGCAATACCACAGAAGTTCCTGGGGACATGCAAGAATCTTGGCATCTTGGCAATTACTACTTTTTCAATCCAGGCAAGGCTCTTAAGCACAAGTTTCAAACGGATGACTTTTGGAAATATGATGGACTGGAAACAAGAAACAACAACAAATGAAAAGGTATTCACAGACTCATTCAACTGAAGAAATAAGTAAGGGAACTCAAAAATTAATGCAGAAGATCTGAAAATTGAGATAACATTAACAGAAATGTGCAAAGTAAATCAAACCAGAGATGAACAGGAACCAAATTACCCTGCAAATTTCACACACAGCTGTACAATGTTAAAAACAGAAACCTGTAAGCAGGGGATACTTTTGGAGAGCTGTATCAGAGCAAATCCCAGCTCTGGAATGCAGCACCTCAGAGGTTAGAATTTTTAAGTTTTAATTTAAAGAATATAAGAGAATACAGTATTTTCTGCCACTTTCAAATGTGATCACAAAAGATGTTTCTATAGCTGCTCTTCGGGGCAGTCTCCTTTTTCAAATGAAATCCCCACAGATTTGTTCAAATAAGGTATTAGACTGGGAATGAAAACTCAATAAACAATATTAGTGCTTTGACATTAAAAATTGCATTAAGCTGCCATACATCTCTGACTAAAATGCGAATAAACCCAAGAACAAAAAGGGTACTTCAAACAGTAGCTGGGAAACATGACTGGTCTAAGCACGGCCTGCATTCAGCACACGGTGTCTGTCAGCTACACTGACCTAACAACTGTCACAAGGAAAAACCAAAAACACACGAGCTACTTCTTCAAATGAACAGCACTGATGATTTTCATTTCTTTGTCATTCCTCAGCAAGAAAATGACAAACTAACTTTGTGAAGACAGAGTGTAAGTGGTGAGGAGGAGAATGGAAAATGAGCGTCAAGGATGGCTGGGATTCTGCATAATCTGGACTTTGCAGGTTATGCTGGATTGGAAGTAAAAATCCAGCAGTTTTCATGTTTTTCCTGTCCTATATCTTGAGCTTCTCTTGAGATTTTAAAAACATTAAGATCCTTTTCACTGCTGTGCTGTCTTACTACAGCAAGAACTGAACATGGAAGAACTTTTTAGCGACCTTTTTCTTCATGGAATGTCTACTGAGCCCACCAATGAAGTACAGCACTTTTTAAATAAAGATAAAATAAATTAAAAATCTGCTCAATGCTCCCTTGCATCTGATTTGCTTTTTCTGATAACGTGTTCCCATATATTACTTCAAGGTTTTGTCATTTTAAAAAATAAAATCAATTATACTTCAAACCAATCTTTTTCAGATTGCATAAGTAGCACAGATATCCTCCTCAGCAATCTGAACATTTCCTGTAGATGACCTTTTTTAAAGGGTTTTATCTTGAAGCACAGCCAGGTGATCACCAAATTAAAAAGAGATGGTCACTTTTAACTTGGGCTCTTTTTCCAAGGATTCTTTGTTGGAGGACATAGAATAGCTACCAGGTATTAGCAGTTTAATCAATTTAGCAACCTTATATAAGCACTATATTTATTACAAGTATGATTCTTCTCGAGGGATTGTTATAGTGGCAGCTCTTCCATTTAAATAAGTAACAATTCAAATGTGTGAAATAATATTTTTAGAGCTTTTAATAATTTCTGGGTTGATGACGGAAATTAAAGTATAAAAACCACAGTCCTATCAAATGACTAATCAATCTTTGTTATTTAAATAGTCCTTGGATCAAGGTCCAATATAAAAAAATTTTCTGAGCTTTTTCCTAATATCATTGTAAGATGTGTTACAATGGGCCATAAAAATACATCACATTAATGGATTTTGTCCTACCAATAAGTACTTTTCAACAGTTTCAGTAAGTATTTGAAAATACAATACAAATAAGACAAATTATTTGCTGAATCTCTTATTTAATAGCAGAATATCTATAAATGTTACCTTAATTGCAAGTGCCATAATTTTGCTTCCTGTGTTACATTTTCAAATCTGGAAATATTTTTTTCCATAAAAGCACCTGTGCACTCAGCTCCTACTCCCATGCTGGGTAAATCTCTGACTATGTGCCTGTCTAAATCTCATATATTTTCTTTTCATAATGTGCACAGAAGAAACTCAGAAGCAGCAGCAGGGCTTATTGCATAATTATGAACTCCAGTAGGAGATTGTGTATGCATGAACAGCTTCGGAAGTAGTTTTTTTTAAGGACTACTTCACATCTGAATCCTGAGGTTGATTTTTATTTTTAATTTCATTACAGCATATTTAGTTAGAATTTACTGCTGTGTTTTATAAATGCTAATATTTCTTTTTAAAAATATATAAAGCTGTGATTTTATAACTTATCACGCTGCTTCATCTTGAAAAATATATATTAAATGTGAATAAGTACCTCAGCAGTCTCTGGCAGTGACTGTTATGTTTGGAAACAATTTCTACACATCTGAAATTAGAGATACTATTATTTGTAATAAACACTTTGCTAAGTTTAACCCAATCTTTTCCTGAATTGTTTATGTTGAATATCATTAATTTGAGCAACTATTAACCGTGATAATGAATGAATATTTGCAGGAATATATGTGAGCCAAAAGGTTGATTAAGAATTGTGTGCTTTTCATTCTCTCCCTTTCAGAATGGCCTAAATTTTATCTAACTTGCCCCTTGACAATATGATTTATTCTTCTGGATTCAAAGTGATAATAAGAAAAATAGTTTCAAAAAAGGTAACTGAACCACGTTCTGTGCACATGTGTGTTTCTTTTTCTTACAATAAGGACTGGAAACTCCCATATCCAAAGGTAGAAATAACAAATACAAATGTCCTATCCAAGCCCAAGCCAAACAGCTGTTTAGAATTCAAGTGAACTTGAAAAGCCTGTGTTGTATTACTCCCCACCCAGCAGAACAGCTCTACCCATTCGACTTACATATCACATTTCTTTTAAGCATCTTTTTTTTTAGGCACGGGGATGAAATTTTTTAGACATTCTCTATATCCAAAAATGAAGTCTGGCCAAAAAAACCCCACCTCGCTGCCTCAGCCATTTTCTTTATCCACCTGCTAATGCCAAGAAACTGTAAACACTTCTCTACAGAAAAATACAATCGCTTGAAAACTGGATCCTTGGTACCAACCTCATCACCTCTGCTGGCTGGTGCCTGTGTCTGATTTGTACTCCAAAAAAAGTAACAACATTTCAAAACTATGTTCTGAGTATCATTAGTTAAGACTTAAAATTTTGGTGAAGTCCAACAAATTCTTGAAATAACCCACAACTTCTTTATAAAAAAGTTATTCAGACCATGCCACTCAGATGTTTTTTTTTGTTTTAGAGAGAAAGTGGTTGCTGCAGAAGTGCTGTTAAAGATGCTTAACTCCTCCTTGCAGTTGTTCCTCTTCACATTCATGTTCTTGCATTTCTTACATTGGCTTCTGTGAATGCAGATTCAGTTGCCAAAAGTCTCTTATACATGTTGCATTATTCCAAACAGCTGAACCCAGTCGAGAATTTTAAATACATCTCAGCTGAAGGTTTTTCATGCAAAAGGAGAAGAAACTCCCTTGTCAGTTTATTGAAATTTTTCTTATCAGTCATGATGTGAGAAGAGAAAGACTCTTATTTAGAGTCATTAAAATGTGATTTAAGCTTACAAAGTATACACACAATGAGCCAGAGCAAACCATGCTATTTCACTAATGGAGATAAGTCTGTGCTGCCTGAACTGAGAGCTGTGCTCCAATCCAAGCTTTGCTTTGCAGCTAAACTCTCTTGGTACAAACCTGTACTCAGCCACTGGATAAGGCAAAAATATTTAAGCCCACAAAACTGGTGGCCTCCACACATTCACACACTCTTCTGGCGATGCCAAGTGAACAACAGCAGGCAGGTATTTCATTTAGAAAGATGTCCCTTGAAAGATGTGCCAACCAGATAGAATTTGTACATAACCAGACCACAGACAATCTTTGTAACACAGAGATGTCCCACTGAGCACCAAAGTCCTGTTGCTGTCCCTGGGAGCAGTGTATCCTGCTGAGGTGTGCAGCCATATTGTCACACTTGATTTCTCACTTCCCCCATGTCTTTAAGTGGCTCCCAAAAAGCACCATTTTTTCAGTAAAACTCCTGTTTTGCACAGGAGTCCTCACATTTGTCAGCTAAAGGCTGGTAGCCTCAGGCCATGTCTGTGTGAAAGAAATATGCCTCATAACAACTGTGTTAATGTTGCCACACTGGAACACACATAGACACACTACACCTTCACAAGTTCAGCTCATACCAGCTTGATTTTATCTGGCAGCAAAACAAGACACATTGTGCAGCTATACCAAGAACTGCTAAAACACAGAATAGGCTCAAGATACCAAGTTTTTAGAGGTTTGGAGCTGACTGACTATGACTGTCTATCAAGTTTCATAGCCTGAACATACTCAACTGAATATATGCTCAGTACTTTAAAAGAGGATTAAAAAGCTCAGTCTCCTTTAGAATATTCCTAAATCCAGTCTCCTCAACAAGGCTAGATCCCCATATTGGTAACGTGAGAGGTATCAGACATTACAAAGAACTTTAAGTTAAATTTTCAATTTTGTATTTCTAACTGGTGTTAATAAGAACAGATGGTGTTACTTCTCTCACTACATTCTGTTTGTGTTGTTCAGAAAGTACAGGCTACGCTTACTGCTTTGCAAGTAACTATGAATTTGATACCTTGTTTCCCAGCATTATTTTTCTTATTCCATGTTGACTGGCCCTGTCAGAGCACCGCAATCTGCAGAGCAATCTCCATGCTCATGATTAAATAGCTTCTCATGGTATTATTCATTTCTCTGGGAGATATGATAAATATATTCTGTAGTCAAAGGCATGAATCTGAAAAAACCATGATATTTGAATATTTCAGCTCAAGTCTTGATAAAGTAAGACAGATATAAGAAAATCAATCCCATGCTGGTCTCATTTCAATTTCATGGATTCTCCTCTGCAATCGTAAAGCCGAGTACTGGCCAATCTGAATGGAAATATTACCTGTTCTAAAATGATCAATATTATACAGAAATGGACAGCGAGGGCTATAGATACTGTGTGCTCAAGACACAAACTTTGAGATCTGAGTGACTTTATGGTTTATGGTCAGTGCATTTTGCTGCCCATTTCAGGACATGAAATCAGTCCCTTCACAACAACAGCATCTCTCGTGAAACAGATGCTGAAAAATGCAGCCATGCTCTCTGAGATTGCCCTTAGCATCTCCTAAAAAGGGACTAGCACACTGCCAGGCAAATCTTCCCTAACAATAGTAGGATTTTATCCTATGAAAATCAATGAAAATATACTTTCTCTTCCATAAATCCACCCTCTACCCCCCCAGTAAAAGATTAATTTTCCTTTCTCAGTGAAAGAGAAGGCACAGTTTAATCAAGCCCTGCACACTGCACTGACCTGGCACCCTTAGAAAATACTGTCTTTAGGCTTCAGTATATTTATTCTCCAAGCAAGGAAAACACTGATATCACCATTTTATATATGAAGAACAGGCATATTTAGAACTATAAAACTTGCCCAAGTATGCTTAAAACTAAGAAACTGAAACCAGGTTTCCCTCATGAAGCTTAAAGTCTACATCATCCCCTACATAGATAAGCTCATAAGCTAAATTTCTATCTGCATTAGATTACCTTCCCCCCACCCCAACTCATCTTTTCCTTTTTTCCTTCAACTTTCTAAAGCCCAGAAGGGTACAAGTAAGAGATGTGCCACCTTTGTGTCACTGGGGTATGAAATCTTGCTGTCTGACCCTCCACATCCTCTGCTGGAATAACTGTCCTTGTGACCATCCATATTTAGGGGAGTTATTTCCATGTCTGACTTTTCAGACAAATGCTCAGACCTCCTGCTACAGGTTGAACCAAAATAATTAATCCTAAGGAATTTAGTAGGACTGACTTCAGGAGCAGGTTTTGCTCATGATTAAGGCAACAGTTGACACAATAAAAAGACAAATTGTTTATAACCTATAATTTCAAAACATCAACATTAATCAATTTCTAAGTATCTTTGAAAAGCATCCTAGTAAAACAAGCAAGGTACAAAAGAGGAAAGACAATAGTCTAAAACAGTAAGCCAAGCTTTCTGTACAGACTTACCTAACTGTAGCAGAAAAGAATAAATCATGTCAATACAGTGTACTATTTAAAATGTGAAATAAACAGGGGAGGTAGAAAAGAGGAAGAAAGAAGAAGGAAAAGGAGTGCATTCCTTACAGCACAAAAGCCATTTTCCCACTGTCGTTAAAGCTGTTATAAAGTGAGAACCATTTCAGAACAAGTTTGAAGTACTTTTCTCCCCCCCTTCATTTCCTTTACTTAAGCTTACTTAAGTTTTTGAACCTAAAGTATAGCAGAATATATACCAAAGGCCCACAGACTTCAAACAGTTTTTCCATGGGTTCTGTGAGCTCCAGTTTTCATAAGAGAAAAAGGCTTAGAATAAATTTTATAATGTTTATTAGTCCAAAACCGAATATAACCACTGGGTGTCACTAATGTTCTATAAAAAAAGGCAATAAGTTATTGCATTTCCAAAGTATTTTCTGGTGGAAATATTGCCACATGCCTGGGCAATCCCCAAGCCTTCATAAAATACCCACATATTTAGGAGCAGCATTAAATTTAAACAGATGACTAAACAGGAGTACAGAATCTCGAGAGGTCTGTGATTCCCTGAGAATCAATAGCACCTCTGCCTCCACTCTGACTGAACAGGATTCAATTTAGCAAGAGACAATCCTGCCACAGAACAACAATACATGAAAGCAACTGTTTCTATGCAGTCACTGAGAACAGAACAACCTCATTAATTGGTGTCAAGCAGAACAACAAAGCCAATGTGCTCCTACAGTAAAAATCAACAGATCCTTTGTTATCAGTTTTTATCAACTGATACTATAATCCAGCACTGACATGAACTAGTCACTGTGCTTTGTATGTTGTGTGATTGATCTGTGAGATTCTATAAACTAGTTCTATTTTTTGCTGCCAGTAAATTAACTTTCCACTATCAATTCTCTATTTTAGCCTGAATAAAGCAAATAAATTAAAAGGATTTCCTTTCATCTTGTTTAAGAAAGGGGTTTGTCAAGTATCAGATTGGCAGCTCTCTAATTACTTAACAAAAGATACATAAACAACAAATCACTCAGGACAAAATCAACCTTTTTAAAGTGTTTGCACTATAAAATAAGATATAGTTTCTGCCAGAGTAGAACTATATTTACCATTCAGTTTTTTTAAGTGCAATACCTAAACAGTTTGTTTGATTCTGGATTGGAAGGATCAGCTGTGAAAACATCACTTCAAATCTAAAACTACTGCAGTTTAAACACTTTCTTTTCTGATTAGTAATTCTGATTTTTATTCTCTTTGATCTTTTTAGTCAGTAAAAGTAGAGCATTACTCATTCCCTCGATTCTTGAAAATTGATTATTATTCAAAATGAATCACTTTTCTACTTTTTTCACAATCATTCAAGAAGACATTGGACGTAAGGAATAAAAAATGTTGCACTGACAACAATACACTTCAGTATAGTTTTATGCCATCACCAGTGGTTCTGTTTCTTTCATACATCACTCCAAACTGCTCAGATCCTACTTAAAAAAGGCTTGCCTTTAAGAAAACACTGTGCTGACTGACAGAAGACAGAATGTTTCTTTCCCTTTCCTCTATGATTTAATTTTAGCATCAGATAGTTAACATGCAACTCCACAGGGCCATAACTAACCAACACACATGTAAAGTACATGTACACCAACCATCTCTCTATGGCACTGCTTCCTTCTCCAACATTCAGTGTGTGTCACTCACCTTGCAGAATCCCTGCAAGGTGACACCAACAGAGGCAGCCTGGTCAAAATAAAGCACAGGCATGCAGCAAAGTTGTCTTGCAATTTTTCTCCATACTTGTATTTGTCATTAGATACTAAAATATTTTGGTTATGTTTCTATTACACGGAAGAGATACATATGTATGTATAAAGAAAATACAGGTATATAGATACATATCTGAAGCACATTTCTATGAGATAGAGAATGATCCTGAAATGCTGTAAGTAGATACAGGTCAGTCAAATACAACAAAGTGGTGCACATTGACTAAGGTCAAAAGTAACTCTTTGGCACACATTCTTTTTAAATACATTTTTCTTGATTAGAGTATGAAGAAAGATACACTGAGACGAGAAAAATTACTTTGTAACTGAAGTTTCTCTGGTATCTGTCCATTCCAAAACAGCAAAACCCACATACTTCTGGAAAGAAAGAGAGCTAAAAGCCTGGCTGGTACCAATAGAGAAAGCTGAAGATTTTGTCTCCCTCTTGAGACTAAGGAAGGCAGAAATCTTCCATAATCAGTTGTTGACATAGAAAGCCCTGTGCCTAAAGAGGTGATTCTGACCATGTAAATGGCAATAGCCTTGTGTATTCTATGGGGCTTGTACTCTTTCAGTTTTACAGGTGGGAGAGGAGTTGTTTTGCAACCATCTGTGTCCCTGGATATTTTCTTTAACTTATAAAAGCTCATAAAATGTCTGAAAGGCTTCTGTTGTGTCTCTCTAGACACCCATTCTGACAGGATATGTCCTTCCTAGCACATAACACATTACGTGATGTTGCCTCCAAGGATGCTTAGTCATTTTTCCAAGGCAGCTACCAGAGTATTCCTTGGGAAATCATTCTGATCTATTCCCCAGAATTGCTACTTACTAATTACTAGCAAGGAGGGACAAATAAGAACTTTGGGACACTAAACTAGAAACTGAAGAGTAAATGTTTGAGAACAGCAGAACTGAGATCAAAGCTATACAAAGGGCTTGAGTTTTTGGGGTTTTTTTTGACTGGTATAGATTGTCAGGACAGCACCTGGCAGACCTTGCCCCCAAAGAGTTACTAGAGGAAACAAATCCAGCATTGTTCCAGCCTTTCCTCACACGTTTTTTTAGTTCTTCTCCTGGATATTCCACTCCTGGGCTAATCTTCCTACTGCTTGTTCCAAAATGGGGAGGAGAGAATTTAATGGAAGTGAAAACTCATTTCTCCTTTAATCAGTTACTGCAATCACAAGAAAAATATAGTGAATATTTTGATATTTTTAGTAGGTATGTTAGGTTTTTGAAATTGAAAATTAAAGGTCTGCTGAACGCTGAGACAGAAATACAAGCAAAAAGAATTTACAATTACACCTCACTGGGCAACATAACCAGGCTGAAAAGTAGCATCATGGGATGTTCCCTCACATCCAGCATCACATCTGGTGAGGCCAATGGTGGTTCCTACCACTGGCTGGAGCAATGAGTCAGAGGCTCCTCAGTTGCCATGACAAATATTTTACCAAATGAATCACAGAACTTACTCACAGCCAACGCCATCTGGCAGAGTTCTGAAACACTGGTGGTTGTAATACCTTATGGATACCACCCTTTCTAAATACAGCAGCAAAGACTATTTCCCTTCCCACCACATTCAGGTAGCAACTGAAGAAATTTTTGAGGCATGGACAAACAACACTCAAAACATACCTGTGTATTTTTGCTGCTCTTTCTGCAGTAAGTGCACTGTCCTCACCAATTAAAAAAACCCAAACAAACAAAAAAAGAAAACCACAACCAAAAATTCCCACACTAAAACCCAACAAATTAATCACACTGTCTGCACTGGCTTGTCATTTTTTCTCCCACTCCCATCTGTTCAGTTGCACTCAGCTGTAAACAAGAGAAAAAACCAGCAACATTCAACCATTCTGTTCCTGAAGTTGGAGCAGTCAAGAGACCATTTAAAAATGGACTCATATTGTACATACGTTTTTTAAATGCATTAGCAAATTACATTTATATTGCATATATGTCTTTTACCACCAAAAAAATCACGATTGTATCACCCCGTGAACATGACTGTAAAATGACTGAACAAAAGTGCAGATAAAAGGATAATTCCCTTAGGCCTTTGGGCTCTACAATGCAAAAAACATAAACTCTCTAACATCTTTCCTGAATTCAAAAAAGAAATATTAGACTCAATTTCAATCTCTGAAGTTGGAAATGATACCTGGTGGTTTTGCAGCATCAGCTCCCAGGTTTCCCCAGTTAGCCACCTTAGGTGGTGGTGGTGGGGAAACCACATTTCAGCTCAGTGTCCGATACTCCCAAATACTAAAAATAATTATTACTCCACAGTCCTTTGAGTTTTTAAATTCCTGCTCCATAGTTGTTCTGGAATATTTTTCAATAAAATGTTTCAGTTTTCCTCAGAACAGGAATTCCACTCAACAGGCAGTTCTTCACATTACTACAACTGCACAGACAGAGAATTTACACTGGTGCTAGAGGTCTGAGCACCCAAGCATCAAATTAAGCTGTATAAACCCTAATAAATTACTACACAACTGGATTGCAAAGTGGATTATTTATATCTACTGCATTTCTTGGTGATGGCAGGACCAAAAAATCTAAGCATTTGCAGTGCTGACCCATCTCTCCTAAGCATCTCTCTTTTCTATGTTTTATTCATTTATTTACTTAGGACTAAGACATAATGGGAATAATTAATCTTTGTGCTGGCACTGGGCCCAGTTCAAGAAGCAAATGGAAACCACTTCGCTGCTTTCGAGCCTGCCAGGGCTACTTTGACTCTTTGATACAAAGCAGGTCAGATTCAAGGTTGACCTAATCCACTATTGCAGCAACAGCTGAGATGGACTGTGGTGCTGGTGGCAAAAAACTGTTAGAAAACACAACAGTTCATCCCCGATGTCTCCTGCTCCAGGGATCCCCAGAGAGGAGAGGTAGAAGGTAAGAGTTAGCAACTATTTTTCTCATCACCAGCAAAACACTGACAGATCCTTCAGCTAAGTAACAAATGTGGCAGCAATTGTAATTATTCTATTTGATCTGCTTAACTCTAAAAAAATCAAAATAGAGACTGTCTGGTAACTGTGACTACAAGGTCATTCTGAAATGATCCCTTGTGGGTGGTTATCTTACCAATAAGATATAAAAAATACTCTATGATCCACATAACAGATTGCCTGTCCTGCTGCCTGCATCACTGCATTTATGTATTTGCTGGAATTGGAAAAAAAAAATTAATGTTGATGAGATATAGAAGAAAGTATTATTTAAGTAGGTGAGGCTCCTTTACTTAAATTTATAACATCCATGGAATTTCTAAATATTAAGAGTAAAGAGATTTGACCTGAATTCAGAGAAAATAAATATCCAGACAAAAAACAAAAGCAAGTTTTTCCACGAGGAAAATTATACAATTTTCCGCTCCCCTTAATGCAGCCAACCTATGTGAACAGATGGCAGCAGATCTGTGTGAGGCAGTGGGCAGCATTTCCATATCACGCTGCTGGCAAATATCACCACCACTTAACTCATTTGCTCCTGTGCACACCCAGAACACACAGACACATCCCTACCTGTCAGAGGTGCTCAGCACATCCCACTCCAGAGTAAGGAGTGCTGAGTTCAAGCTTCTCCTTGTATTGTACACAATGAACTCACAGCTTTTTATCACTCCTTCAACGACTACAAAATCAACACTGCCCTCTGCTTTTCAGGCTAAAGCAAATAACCCCAATTCACCCCTTCTCGTTGAGCCACAAAAAAAATAAAAAAGAGTCTGAGACAGGTCAAAAAAGCAGCTGCCGTGTGCATTAGGCTGGAAACACCAGAGGACCCCTTTCCTGGGAGGTGTTACATGAGCAGTAGGTTGAATTAAACCCATGGGCTGCCACCTGCTCAGTCCCCTCCTTACTGCCCTGCCATGGCCCTTGTGACATCCCCTTTCTCTTTAACAGCACCACTTCCTCTCACTGAAGGTACTGACACCCATTTTCCTCCTGTGCCAAACTGCAACTGCAGTTTTTCCATCAGTGGTGGCCTAATTAAAGTCTCTTTTCTCCATCCTGTTAAGAATTTCCATATTATGTACAAGGGACTTCAGCATTTGATTAAACTGAGCTAGGGAATTCAAAAGTTTGTGGAGATGGAAAGAGGAAACGTGACAGAAAAGAGGAAACTAGAAAGTGGATGTGACACAAACTAAGCACAACAAAACCTCAAAGAAATAAACACAAATTAAAGGAAACCTGATACACTCTTCCCAACAACCAAGTCACTGGTAAAACTATTAGTTTATGTAGGCACAAATTTCACTCTTTATCTTGGCTTAAGGTGTATGACTGGATAGCCAGAGTGCACTTTCAGTGTATTCATTGCATGGCACAATTAACCATGGCCAGCATTACATTTATTTCTCATATCCTGTGTGCAGCTGTAGGATGAAGAGGATGTTTTTCATAAGGATACATCTTTATTACAATCTCAGAATGGTCTGCAAGATCAGAACACACAGTTCACATCCCAAAATAACCCTAGAGACTCTCAGTGCTCTATAATACAAGGAGTCAAACACATTTCACTTTAACATGTATTGCAGCACTCTGCAAATCAGTTTGAAGATCAGAGAAAATCCACATGTTCCTCACCAATGCACTGACTCAGGAATCAGGAATCCTCAAGTGTCTCTGCACTGAGAATCTCCACAGTTAGAAACCTGTACAGACATCCTGCATTCCTAGGAAAGAAGGTGCAAAGAACTGAGTTGTTCCACATATAATCCTCTTGGAAAAGTATTTAGTTTATTGTCAACAGTAATTTGCTTTTTAATACCAGTAATACAAATCCCAAATAATTCGGTCACCAGTTTGAAACTATGAAGTCTACAGAGCTTTGCACATCCCATGTGCCATCCTTAAACTCACGTCTTAGAAAACTTACAGTTCATTATTTCAGCAACTGAATACATAGGTAGCACTTTGCCCTTGAGATATCCTCCTTAGACACCACTTTTAGAATGTAATTTACAAATAACACTCCATATACCTTAAATATTAATCTCTTTATGTATTACTGCAAGAAATTTTCAAAGGCTTTTCTGTGGACACAAATTATGAGCAGATATTAAGCCAAGACCTGCTAGAAGGCAGCCAAAGTGAAGGTATTTGGCAAGGGGGGGAGTGGAATTAAAAAAGTTTCTCCATCTATTTTAATTTTCCATTTCACGGCAGATTTTGTATTTTCAACTTTGATTGGAGGAGGAGGGGAGAGAATATCAGACTCTTATACAGTCCTAGTTATTATTAACTATGTGTTCTACATCCTCAGCTTTTTAAAAGTCAATTAGACATGAGAAACTCCCTTAATTCTAAAATTAAACTTCTATACTAAGCAGAGTTGATGAGAGATGCCTCAGAGTTATGCAAGATGGAATATTGATAACTATTTTACTTCACTTCAAATGATTCATATCTGTCTTGACAGGCTGCCTGGAAATGCATAAAGCAAATGAAATACTTGTGGTCCCAAAATTACCCACAGTAAACACATTCACACTGCCCAAGCCACAGCCCAGACAGATAAATTGCACTGGTGAGCTCAACACAAGAAAATGCCCTTGGGTTAATTAGCAATGGTTCAGCTTGAGTATTTGTGCTACAGACATGAGTACTTAAGACTTAATGACTAGAGCCTCAAAAAATTACCAAACCAAATTAAACCCCAGCACTTGGCACATAGTGCATCAATTACACCAAACTGACATGTTGCACAAGGGACAAATTTAGTCCTATTTTACACACCTCTTTTTATAATGTGTTCCCTGTATTGACAAGAAACCAATAAGATGTTCCAGAAGGCAGTTTGATGACCAAGGTGGGTTGTCTACACAAGCTGTCACTCACGTGTTCTTTTCAAAGCTTCTGCTTCCCATGTTGGGAACCAAACAAATAAACAGTGAGGATACTGTTTTCACTCCTCTTCCTCAACAAATGCAAATATACCTTTAGAATGAAAGACAATGTTTAATATTGCAAACAGAAGAAAATAATAAGAGGTTCATAGTGACTTTAGGCAGCTAAATGCACCTGATTGCATACTTTATTTGCATATGCAGTTCAAAGGAAACAAAACTGACAGCAATAATCTTACAAGGTTGGTTGGCTTTACTTACAACATACTACAATCTTTGGAAGCATAGAAAGTATTCCAATAGGCTCAAAGTAGTTAAAGTCTTATCAAAAGCCAGTGAGTCTTAAAAATAGGTTGAATTAGGATACATTCAGGCACCCGAAAATGTTAGGCAAAAATGTAACGTGCAGACGTGTGTGTTGTTTTAAAAACAGTCTACACAGGTGCCAGTGAGATGTAAGAATGATACCATATGGAAAGCAAAAAGAAAATAGCACAAAAGAAAAATTATTCCCTTGCAGATTCTTTTTCTTATTAGAAGAAAAATAGTTCTAAAGCTAGGATGTATTAGTGACAGGGCACCTTGAAGCTGAAGAAATACACAACACAAGAGCTACTAAGAAAGCAACACAAACCTAAACTGATAACGTCAAATGTCAGTCCAAAATATTTTGGCTTAAGTTTCTCAGAAGGGCTTTTAATTCAAGTCTTCCTCAGCCTTCACTGCAGAACACTTCCTGTGGTACTTATAAAACTGTTGGTGTCAAAGAGCTGGTCTAGGCCTGGAAACAGTCATAGCAGTTCATAATTGGAATCTTCTTCTGGTGTTCTCCAGTTCCTGGACAGGAGTCTGTGCTATAAACAACCCCATGCACACCCTTCATTGCCTCCTCAAGGACAGAAATGTCTGCCTTGGAGAGATGAAGAACTGAAATCCTTACTGCAGCACCAGATGACTCAGCAGGTGTCAGGGATTTGAGTTGGTTTTTTTCCTCAATAAAAAAAACAGGGGAAATTCCCAGAACATCTTCCATGTACACCTACTGCCATCAGAACACTTGCTCTGAATGCTATTTCCCAGGTATTTGAAAGACGAATGGAAAGGCAAGATACACAGATAATCAGAATTGAAAGGGTACAAAGTATTAATTCTTCCACTTGAAGAAAAATATTTACATTAAAAGAACAGTGCCTCCTACCAAATATTAGGATCCAGACACTCAGAAAATTATTCTGAGCATGTTTGTTCACTGAAAGTTTCACTACATATCTGTGTAGGATAAGTATTTAACAGGGAGCACACAGAATAAATTCAGCCAACAGAACTAGTTAAGGTAAACTTAATCCCATGTCATTAAAGTCCAATGTCATGCCACATATCAGTACTAGAAGTAATTTATTCTGTCTCTGCTTTCTTAACATTCAAGTATTTGCAACTAAACAATTGCTAAACAACTCAATCCTGTCTTAAGAAAAATCCTAGTCCCCCTCCCCACCAGAAAAACTCTACTGGTCTGGAACTGCCATCACGATTAAAGACTGGCAAGAAAACAAAACCTTGAAGCTTATGAAAAGAATTAAGAGACAGCACTACTAGACCTCCTCCCTAATCACAAAAAACACCAGCACATTCAAGTGCTTCAGCTCCTCTGTGCTGTTTAAACTATCTGTTCTTATCCTTTCTCCACTATTTAACAAATTAGAATTTTTAATCATTAGTTTTTTCCCTCCACAAGTACCTGACCATGGTTTAAAATAATTAGGGAAAAGTTTCGGGTTTGGTGCAAATTTTAATGCTATTGTTTTTTACTTTTTTATTCTTTATAATTGGAATTGTGGGCCATTATTCTTCAGGACAGTAAGGGTCCAGACAGGGAAATGTTTCGACACCTGTCCACTGCCAAAAGTGTTCAGCATTTGGATATCCCTGGGGAAGCAAGACTGGCAGTTTCCATGAGCATGATCATTTATAAATATCCAAGCAAAAGTTGTGCCATAGCAAGGCCTTTTCAGAAGTATTGAAGAAGTGCCCATCCCTCAGAGGTGAACAAATGCCTTTACGGTCTTCTAGAGAAACATACAGAGAAAAAAACAACAGAAATGAACAACAGTTTACAAATTAAGATCATTATGAGGGCAATCTTGTTCTATCAGTAATAACAAAGGTACAGAAAAAAATCACATTACAGTTCAGAAATTAATAGCAGAGAACAGATGTTGCATCTTATGGATTGAGGAACATGACTGTCTCCAAGCTAACACCTGGTTTGGGTTCTAGAGAAAAAACAGGCAAGTAGCTTTTCTTCAGGGAAAAATACAATTCATTCAAGAACCCAGTGAAGATTTGAGACAACCATCATGGATCACGAGGAAAATATTCACAGAATGATAAAAACATGGTGCTCAGAAGCTCTCTGCATCCTGTGGAAAGGTAAGGCCTTCAGAAGCACAGAAAACCAACAAGGTGGTTGAAACAGGGTGTGTCCTGTAGGTTTCAAGATACCAAGGCTGGAGTGCAGCATTTTACCTTTGAAATAAAAGATAGTCCAGAATACCTATTTATCTGGCATGATGCCTCTTACGAGTGTTGTTTTCTTTCTCTAGGCTGTGTTTAGCACATTTCTTTGACGTGCTTTATGATTTCTTCCCTATGCAAATCTCACAGTAAAGTCTTTTGAATTTTCTCCCTTCCCAAAAAACAGTCCTCCTTTTGCCAGAAGTTAAACAAAAACAAAACCAACCAAACAAAAAACCCCCTATCTTTTACCGCTAAGAAAAAGTACATAAAATGGTTTGATTTCTTATATGTAATCATGATTTCTATGTAAAAACATTGTACTTATTTCTGATTATTTTGTATAACACCACCTTTTTTTAGCTAAGTGAAAATACTTCTTCCTATGATGAATGGAACCAAGTTATTTCTCCACAGCATCTGTGTAGTTCAGTGTCTGTTTTCTAAATTTGGATCCCCTTCCTTTCCTTCCCTATCTTCCTGGAAGCAGCAGAAAAGATAGATTTGCAGTTGGAGAAGCAGAAGGCAAAACAGAGTCATCCTCATTACGTGATGCACACAAAGTCTTGATAGGTCATGTAATCCATCCTGCTGGACCAAGCCAAGAGAAAGTCCTCTCAGCATTCCTGACACATCCTTAAACACCACCTAAGGCAGCTCCAACTGCAGCTTATTACCATAAATTAAATAGGTCTTTTGGTTCTACAGAGCAGCCTGAGGTAATAGAACTTCCCTTCTCACAACTTCGAGCCAAATCAGGGAATTCCTGGGCAAACAGACTCCAGCAGAGGTACTGCAGGTACTTTTGCATAGAGTTAAAAAGAAAATAAAGTAATTGAATTAAGCAACAAGATAGTCAGGAATGAAAGGGGAAATTAAAAGAATGAAGGCCCCTTGGATTTTATTATTATTATTATTACTTTGTGTATTTTATATATATATGTAAGTATAAATATATATGTGAGAGAGAGGTTACTTTGTGGTCTCACGAATAGAAATCACATTTACATGCACTAAAAATTACTTCAATGTGGGATATTTAAGCCACTAACAAAGAACAATGATTTCAAGTAAGTAAAACAATCGGTCAGCAAAACTCAGGGGAAAATATTTGCTTCCAGGAAGAATGTGAAGGCCTTATCTGCAGACACTTGCAGCATTCTGCTCAAAGTTCTGTGCACAAAGCTGGCCATGTCTATAGGTTTCCACAGCCACAAACGGAGTACTTTACTATTAAACCCATAATTTTCCTTAACTTTTACTTTAAAAAGGAAGTTTACTTGCTTCAGGACAACATGCATTCTGTTCCCACAGCAAAGGCTCAATGGAACTAAAGTACCACACAAGACAAACTCTCAAGTTTCTGACCAACCCAAGCAATAAGCTGGGAATTTCTCTCTCAGTTGGCCACACATGAGCTACTGACAGTCTGACCCTCATTAGGGAACAGAGCTCTGAGCTGAAAACCAAAACTCTCTCATCATATCTGTACCCAGGAAGACTGAACCAATCCTGCAGTACTCTGCTTTCACCTAAGGCTTTTTGCCACCAAAACCGGGTAGTTTTACTACACCTAAGAAAGGAAAACACTGTCCTTTAGATCATACCATGCTCCTATCATTGTCATTATTGGCCAATTCAAAAGCCAACTAGCTTTTTCAGGCATTAGTTGGACTTTGTTCCACTAATTAAAACAAACAAACAAAACCCCAAACAAAACAAAAAAGCCTCACCATGCTACTTTTGCCTCTAAGTCCTGTGGCATGCATTTAAAGAAAAATAATCTTACTGAAAATAAAAATCAGTTGCTAGTTATTACATATCTTCTGTGAAAGAGCCTTCAATCAGAAAAGCATACGAGTGGTTTCATACGAAACTGGGTCAACTGAAGATCAAAATGGTTTTTTTCACCTTTTACCCCAGCTACTGTTCTCTTTAAAAAGGGATTGCCTTTAACAAGTATGGGAGTAGACAAAATCAAAAGTATTGTGATGACAATATTTTTTCTATTCAAATGTACCTTGACTATGTCTTCATTTACCACTACACTTTGAGTAGCATTCATTTATTCAGTAAGAGATGTACACTTTTAAGAAGCAGGCCAAGGCAAGATGAATCTTGTAGTCTCAGTCAAAACTGAGGTAGACTTTGAAGGAGGTTGAGTTTTGCAGCTTCAATCATTAGCAACAGTGTTACAACTGCCAAGACTACTGTATTGACCTAGTACAGGAAAATGGAGAATTTTCTTTATGTATACACACTGTACACAGAGTGGTGTTTTCCTCGAATCCCTTCCAAACAATTTTCAAGGTCCAGTCTTCTTCACACCTCTGAGACAGAGAAGGCACATTTAAAGGCTTTAGTTTTCAAGAGTGTTCGCAAACAGTTATTGCAACCAAAGCAGCAAAACGCTCACCATATTTTCAGCGAGGTCACTTCACGTGCAGAGAATTCAACTAAACACCTTCCCCAAACGGCCCCAGCACTGCGGGCAGGTCCCTGCAGCGCCGGGGCAGCTGGAGCGCCGGCCCTGCGCTCCCAGGAGCTGCCGAAGCTCTTTGGGATGGGACCAAACGAGAGGACCCTTAGTGAAAAATACTCAAACCATCCTCAGAAGCGCTACATATACATATAGGTATATATTTATATGTAACTAACAAAAGGCAGAGGTGCGAGCCCGCCCGTACCTGGCGGCGCTGCCCGGAGCGCTCTGCCCGCCCCGATTCCCAGGACACGCCTCCCCATCCCGTCTCACGCCCGGAGCGCCACCGCCGCCGATCAACCCCCGCAGCTCCTCTTCCCTTCCTTTTCTCTCCCCCCCCGCCCCGGGAGGCGTGTCCTGCCGCCGGCTCATCCTCACCTCCGTCTCCGCGGGGCCGTCCCTGCCTGCGCTCGCTGCCCGCGGTCCCTCCTCCCGCCGCCGGGGGCGCTCCCGGACCCGGCCCGGTCCCCATCCCACTCTCGCTCTTTTCCTCTCTCCCCCCCCCCCTCCCGCGCGCGCCCTTTAACCACCGCCTCGCGCGGGCGCGCGCGCGGCCCGGCCCCTCCCTCCCCGCCGCTCGCGCAGAGGGCGGTGCCCGCGCGCGCGCCCCCGGCCCCTCACCTGATTCGGGCGCCCCCCCCCCCCCCGTGCGCGCTCCCGCGGAGCCATCCGGGCACCGAGCGCGGCCCCGCTCCCGGCCCCGGCGCCGCGGGGGCAGCGCGGCCGCGATGCATCTGCACCAGGTGCTCACGGGCGCCGTGAACCCCGGCGACAACGGGTACTCGGTGGGCAGCGTGGACGACACCCCCTTCACGGTAAGGGGCGGGGAGGGGGGGGCCGCGGGCTGGGGAGGCCCCGGCACGGCGGCGGTAGGCCCGGGGAGAGCGGGGGGGACGGGAGGGACCCGCCGGGAGGGGGGCGCCGGGGGGACCCGGGGGGATGCGGGGACCGCCCATCACCGCCAGCGAGCGCTCCGCCGGTGCCCGAACCCAGCCCGGGAACCCCCGGTTCTGCGTCCTCGAATTTCCCTGAGTGCTTCCTTCCCCCCCTTCTTTTTTTTTTTTTCTTTTTTCTCCCCCTTGTGTGTGTTTATGGCTCATCTGCAAAGCGCAGAGGGTAGGTCGCACCGGGGTTCAGACGGAGCCCGCCCGCTCTCGGCGAGCGTTTCCCTTCAATTACTATGGTTGATAAAACACAAATGTGCCAAATGCACCTCTCAGACGGGAAGGGAGAAGAAACACAAGGATATAAAGAAATACACTAAGTAAATTTCACGAGGCCGGTAGTTCATAAAATAAAATCTGTTTATCATCCACAGGCTATTTTTGTTTATTCCAGTGTCAATTTCCACTTCTTTAGCTCATGATCTGCTGCTCTGATTTTAATGAGTGATCAGCTTCTGCAGTGTTTTGCATACTGACATCTAATCACTATGTTATTATTTGCAAATAAATTGTCTCATTACATTTTATATTAACGTTTACAAGATTATATCCTAGCCACAAAACAGTTCCAAGCAAAATGATGCAGAGCATCCTTTTTGGTACAAGATAACTGTCAGCAGACTTGTCAGACATTTAAAGCTTACTTTAGATTATCGCAGATGTTATAATTTCAGTAATGAATGCTGGAAAGTCTTAAGAAATAGAAGGTGCCATGTTTGTCTTTATTTTCCCTGTTCTGCTGCTATGCAGCCATACTGCTATTAAAGGGACCTCTGATACTTTTGATATTTATATAAGAAGTAATTTACTTATATTCTAATGTTTCTTTTTACTGTGACAATTTAAAAGTCAATCAACTGGTATTATGAAAGACAATTTTATGCTAATTCTTGCAATGCTTTTGATAACATCAATAATGAATATGTGTTATGGTTTATACAAGGATTTTCCAAGAGCAAAACTAACGTTTTCCAAAACAATTCAGAATTGTTTGGTAGCAAGTTAATTATGGAACTGCGTGTAACAGACCTCACTGTCTTCTCTGGCTGCTGCATCCAATTTTTCATAATACAGTACACAAGGAATTAAGGAGATAAGTCTGTTTTACTAAATATATCTTCTGGCCTTCCATAACTGTACCTTTCTTCTTTGCTTTTTCTTCATTCTCTCTATTTGTGGTATTTCCTGCTCTTTTAGACCTCGATCCTGTAGTAAACTGTATGGTTAAAAACATCTGCCTGCAAACAATTTGGAGCCTTATATCCAGATCCTTTGGATATCAGTCACCTCTGTGCCATAATAGCATCACAGACCATCCTCCACTGCAGGTGGCAAGTTCATTAGTGCCTACCCTTAAATTCTGTTGCTCAGCATCACCTGTATGGACAGAGCTCTGGGCCCCAAACCTTGGGAGTCATAACTTCAACTCAGATCCTGAAGCAAGTTCTGCAGTTTAGGCAAGAGGCCATCAGTATTGGTCACAGAGCCTCACTCTGTAGACCTGCTCTTGCGACCTGTCAACGTCTAGAACACAGCACCAGCAGAGCAGTGAAAGGGCAGGAGGTCAGGGGAGATCTGCCCAGCATATGCTGTCTGTGAATTCATGGGCAGCTGTTTGTGTGCTCATGTGCTCACTTATTTTTTGGTCGGTGTTTGGGCATTTAAAATGCGTGAGAACTAGTTCACCATTGCTACAACTGATTCATCACAGGGACTTGAAAATACAGCTTTTTTTGTGTGCAGGAATGAATCACTCGTGTTAAAAATACTCCACTTAACAGCAGAATAATGGCTTGGGGACGTGTATATATGTATCTACTAGTTAACAGTCTTGGAGCTATTTCCCTTTTTTTGAGGAGGAGTAGGGGAAGGAGAAACTTCCTCTAAAGATAAATGTGCCTTAGATATCTAACTCCAGCAAACTTATGATTCTGAGACAAGAAATGCATTTTTTTCTGCCCTGGTGAGGAATATCGCAATTGTCAGGTTCTTCATTCTTCCTTTCCTCTATGGTTTGTCCTTGGCTTGTTTACATGACTCCTTGCTGGGGATAAAGGTAAGCTTTTTATTTCCCAGTCTGTGTAGGTAGAGCTAAGGTGATGACATGTTCTGCCTCAGCTCTTTTAAAGCTTTGGTAATAGTCATCTACTTATTCTGAGAATAAGACAGGGAAAAGAAATGATTTTTCTACTATTTTATTCTTTCCCTGCTAAAAACAAGTATTAGTGTCTCCATAAAGCTAAAAAATCCAAAGGAATAGAGGCACTTGCTGTGGGTTGGCTACAAAGGTTTTGCCAGTCCTTTATCTGAAATGCTCACAGTGCTCTTTTCTCCCTGTGCTCCCACATGGGCCTTCAGCAATCCTGACATATATCCAGCCTTTCCCAAATAAGGGATGAAGCACAGAGAGGTTTGGTGAGCAAACTGCCTGGTGGGCACTGTAGCTGTGTTGTGCCCAGTCTGGTAGAGTGGGTGATAGACAGGAAAAACTGTTTCAAGGGTGATTAGAAGCAAAATAACTTCATAAAGCTGTCTTGTACCAGACAGTCCCTTCAGCCTCCCTTCGTCTGAGCTCCAAAGAAGACACTGCCTAAGCCAAGGATTTAAGTACTAAATGACAGAAGTTCTGGTAATAATTCTGTGCACTTTTCAACTTTCTGTTACTTCATGTTCTCGTTTTAGCAAATATTGTTAATGGTGTTTCACAAGCGAGTTTACAGAAGGCCGAGCTGAGCTTTAAGCAGAAGGGCCTTACAGCACACACCCTGCCTGGACAGAGGGTTTGGTGTTTGTGCCTCATAGTCTGACTGGCAGCTAGTAAGTTTTTCAAGGTAGTAAACTGCATTTTTCAAACCATAGTTTATTTAACTAAACTTTTGTTCTTAAGCAGCTCTTTTATGTTGAGCCAGTTTCAGTCACTGACCCTAACTCTGTGTGGGATGTGTGTTACCAACCTGACTTGCTGTGAGGGAAGTAAGGGGGTTTCAGAGAGATGTCAAGCTGTTCTGATTCTGTTTCTTTGACTTCTGCCCTTAGTACCAAGCTCAGGGTTGTCTTTTTCCCCCTGAAACTCTGGACAGAATGTAGCTGTTTCTAAGGTTAGTCTAGGTTTAAAAATATATAAATAACTATGTCAATTACGTAAAGGCTGGATTCTGTAAGTATAAAAATTCCAAGCGTCCCACAAACAGCAGATAATGAATATTTACTTTTTGTAAGAGGTACCATTAAATGCACAAAATACGTAACTCTAAACATTTTTAATTAAAAACTAGAATATCAGATTTTAGGCATATCTGTACATAAGAACTTTTCTGATAAAAAGTGAAAAAAATTATTATTTTTCATTTTTGAAAAAGACAAGCTTCTTGACATCTTCCATGCTAGTACTGACACTGGAGCTGTGTGGAATGAATTTCAGAAGCTGTTGCAGATAAGTCTCCTACATCCATGTAGACTTTTTTTGACCTCATTGAACACAGCAAAATCTTCATCCACACAGATGTCCACAAGATAGAGCAACTGAGAACAGCTTTTCCCTGCTGTGTAGGGTTTCCTTCTACTTCTTCTCTACTTCTTCCTTCTTAAAACACTTACTTATGAATCCCTTTTAGTTATTACTACTTACATATATCTATATGTTCTCTGCTGTCTTTATGTAAACTGGATTACAGATGCTTAACGTCTGAATTCTTACTAGGTTCTTTTTTCTCTGGAGCACTGTTGAATTTGTCTCAAATGTCGCTTTAGGAAAACCTCTTTTACAGACCAAAGGCTGATAGTAGGCTGGGAGTTGTTTCTCAGTTATTTGCTAATTTGCATTAAGTGTATGTAATTCTACTACTACTTTGAGGAAGGAAGGGAAGGAAGTGTAAGTGTTGTGTCCATTGATTAGAGTTTGGAAATGGTTCAGAATTCAGGTGTCTCCGTCACTGGCAGGAAGGTGGAGGAATTTCTGCATCTTATGTTTACTATCCATAGCCAGAAACTTAAGGATGAGCGTTGTTTTACTGGAAAACATGGTCAGCTGAAAAAGACAGATGCATGTGCTGCTTTCATATTATCTGAAAAGTGAGGATATAGCATAAACTCTTAGAGTAGGACATAATGTCCTACTTCTGTGTGGTGCTCCTGCATTCAATTAGAGCTTTGTCATTGCTCATTTCAGTGGTCCCAGATCCTGACAGTTAGAGCAGACATTGGCAAACTACAGCTTATTAGTTGCTTATGGATCCTGCAAGTCATCCTGTCATTCTGAGGGTTTTGCAACTCCATTTAATTTTCTCCTTGAAGTTATCAGTGACATTAGAAATGGAGGTTGGCAGATACTCCATGTGGGTGGTTTTTACTGCACTTGTTTTGTTCAGTCACTGCTTATAATTCCGTTTATTTAAGAACTCTCTGCTCCTCTCATCCATTACAATATCTCAGCATCTTATTCCATTCCTTTTTATCACCAATGCTGTGGCCACTGTTTTTCTGGCAGGAGAGACCTGAGGTGGCATGAATGATCTTGTGAACATGTTGTCAGCTAAAGCCTTAAGAAGGAACTACCGACGTTGTCAGCTGAATCCTTAAAAGGAACTCCTGATGTTAAATGTTATGACACTTCCCTATTTTTTGTCAATGTAGGGTATTTCTACTGCATCACCAGCTTAAGGAGAGAAAGGACAAAAGAAAAGAGGATTTAACAGAAATGTGTTCTGTTCAAGTATAAACATGGTAATAAATTGAGTACATTAGAAAAGCTGCATAAAAGTTATCAAATGGAAAACTGGTATTTAACCATATAATGTGAAATATGGAAATATCTTTTAGTACATGAAAGTATATTGACCTTTTCTTAAAGGTTGAGTTGTAATAAATGTACTTCTTAAAATAATTTTAAGATTTAAGGTAATATACTTTATTATACTTTCAAGAAATAAGGCACATTTTCAGCATAAATATCCACACTTGGAAAATTACTCCAGAACCAAGAGATAGCAGCACTTGCTCAAAGAACCTGGAGCTGAAAGCTGGTGCCCTGCTATTGGGAATGTGTTCTAAGGTCTGTAAATAATGGACTGGATCCTCTGTTGGCACAGGACACTTGGGTGTGCTGAGTCACTTGTTGGTGCAGTGGTAAACACAGGCAAAGAGTAGGATGGATACAGGTGACAATAAGATTTCACAAAGGAAAAATATCTCCTTCCTTGATCAAGAGCATTTTGATGATTCTTTCAGGAAAAAAACATTCTCCTGTAAACCACACTTTTAATTCACAACCACCTTTTTACTTAACTTTACAAAAATATGCTAAATAGTATAATTAGCTGGAAAAGTACTGCTTTGTTTCTAGAATAAGAAGTGTAGGTAGGGACAAGAGAGATGAAAAGCTGAAGTGTTTGAGGAGGAAGGCACTAAATTCTTTTGCTTCACAGAATAAGCACACATAGCCAAGTCTAAAATATTTTCTGTTTTGTGCATTGTCAGCTTTACACACACATGCAAATGTGCATGTTTAAGAACAGTGAGCAAAAGGAAATTGAAGTTGAGAAATCTTTTCCTTTTATAATTTGAGACACATGTACATGTCCCCTGCTAACAAACCTGCAACTAGTTATGAGTTATGTTTAATTTAGTTTGAAGTTTGCAATACCAACAATGAAAAATCAGGGTAACCAGAAGGATTAAGTCCTCGTTTGAAGTGGATAAGTACCTCTTTTTACTGTGTTAGATAAGAATTTTAACAGTTAGATAACAACTTAAATCATTTAGTAGGTTTGTATTAGTAGTTATGAGATAGACCATTGAAGGAAGGTGAGTCAATTCTTTGCTGTTTTAATTGCTTACCTTATGAAGTAAAAGTAGGAGAATCAATTGCCTGTGAATATTAGAATTCTGAATAAATTATTGGAACAAGAGGACCTGCTTCTATTTTCCTATGTACTTCTGGGCATTCACATCCTGGTCTCCATCTTCTTCCTTCCTACTTATCATCCTATACCATCCTGTCCAGAATTCCAAACCATTGGTGGAGTTTGTTTTGCAACAAATTCCATTATAAAATATAGGAAAACAACAAAACGACTTTCTGTTCAATGTGAGAACTTATCTCGGTCTCAGCTTTCTTTCTCTTATTTCTGGAAATAATCCTATTCAATTTTAATAATAACTTATTCTCTTCCAGGCTGGATCTAATAATTGGACAGCCTAGTCATCAAGCAGCTGGGATATTCTGTTACACAGATAATCTCCCCCCAACAACGTTCTAGCAATCCTGCTTACCTTGTGAATCACTCCAGTATCAGTTCCTCAGAGCTTCCCAGAACAACAGCTGTGGGTTTGAGGTCTCAGACAACACTGTGTCACTTTATTTTCTTGAGATGACTTTGGAAATCTTTGAGACAAACTGCTTTATCCACAGTTCTCATTTTTGTGTGGGCAGTTGTGTGGTGTGTTCATATCTGAGGACTGAGTTTCTGCTTTGCTGCTTGTGTTGTTGTTCCTTTCTTGGTTCATGCACTGACTGTATTTTCACTAAATTAAGCCCTTTTCTTCAGCCTTTCTCACTTGTTGCTCCTTCCCAGGAGGATCAGAACTAGATAGAGAAAGTCATGAGACCTAAATTATCCATTCCAATTGTTATCTTGTGCCATTATCTCAATGTGTCCACCAATGGAGGTTGATCATGTAAATCTCTAGAAATACTCACAAATTCTCATATGCTTCTCAAAAATTTGAGTAGCTTTAAAATAATTGACCTCAAAGGAGAGGACAAGGATTGACTCAGTATTTTGGAAATTATTTTAAAAGAATCAAGGGGCAAGTTAAAATTATAAAGTAATTTTGTACCATCTCAAATTGACTGTTGAGGACTTGCACTCTCTGCTTGCTCAGCTGTAAGATTTCTGCTGGCTGTATTGGAATCAGTGGAAAACTGACTTTAAGGAAAGAGACTGGTGACTGTAAAAGGCTTAGTGGTAGATTGATGCTAGGGAGGGATTTCTATGCCTGAATGTGGGAGCTGAGTTTAATCTGGAGTGATTAAACTTTTTAGAACAGGTGAAAAGGTGGCAGACAGATATGTATTTATCCTGTCAATAAAAAGTGCTGCAGGCTATCATTGTTCTGTAGCTAATTCATAAACATATTAGTTTGGCTATAGTGTGTGTTGCACAACATAAAATATATCCAGAAAACAAACAAACAAACAAACAAAAAACAATAAACCATAAAAGCCCTGCAATTGGATTCTTATAGAAAAGAATCACTTACTCTTCTTTAAAAAAAAAAAAAGGGGTGGGGGCAGAGAGGTACAGCACACACTTCTTTAGGAACTTACATGCAAATTCATTAATAAATGCTCCTGAATAGTAAACTCTTGTCTGCCTTGCTCTAGAAGGCAAGAAGAATTGGAGGGGAGAAATAAAACAACTAAAACCTAAACCTAACAGAAGGTACACACAGAGCTCAAGTTCTAGATTAAAGTTGGGGTTTGGGTTTTGATGGGGTTTTTTTACAGTTTCTGTCAGGTGATCCCGGTAGAGGTACAATCTCCTGTGCTACTTTGTTTCTACTTGTTGCTCCTTCTGCAGCTGAATTGATGAGGAACAAACCCACTACACAGTAACAGCTTGTTTTAATGGGGATTTTCACAGCTCTCTCCAAACTCCAGTCCTGTAACAGGTGTTCAGTTGGTTTTGGAAATAAATACTTAATTGTATTTCTTTTAAAAAATGTTTCAGGCATATGGCTCTGGTTGTGACATTGTTATTCTGGCAGATGACTTTGAATGTGTGCAAATTATTCCCGGTGCTAAACATGGAAACATCCAGGTCAGTTGTGTGGAGTGCTCCCAACGACAAGGCAGGGTAAGGATCTTAATAAATCTGTAAAGAATTTTTTAAAAATTGAATTAATTAAATAATTAAACAGCAACATAATACATTAATAGAATTAAAGAGTCAATTTTATGACAGAAAAAAAGATCACGTTTTACTAATCTGTGACTTTCAGAGTGTGTGTTACTCTATGAATTCTTTCAATTTAATAGTAATTTGGGGGGTGGGGCAGGGGAAGGGAAGGGGCAGAGAAAGCAGGAGTCATCTTGTAACAATGATTTTTACTCCTTTCTGGGACCTGCAGTAACAGGTCTCTCAAAATATGAACATACATATTAATTTCAGTATAGTTTCAGAACTGGAACACTACTAAAATATTTGTTGTCTCCATTTTTGTATACTTCCATCTAACTAAAGAAGAAATGGATAAATCATTCATGTATACATATATATACACACATATGTGTCCTGCAAAGTAATGTATTTGAAAAACTTATTTTTCAGGAAAGCTTTGGCACATTTAATGTGTTTAGAAGTGCTACAGTATGAGCTGTCATAATTGCACATAGGAACAAGGACTTGCCATGCAGTTGACTTGCCACGTGGTTTCATTTTTAATCCCTAAACAACACTAAAGAGACAGTTTAGAAAGCTGAGCAAAAAACCACTTTCTAGGAGTTATGGCAGTGCACTGAGCAAAGGTTTGTTGGTTGTCACTCATGACTAATATTGGCTACTTCAAAACTGGTAGCACCATTGAGGAAGCCTTAGTTAGGATTAGGGCAGGTTTAGCTGGCAGTGCAGTCCCAGTAGGACTGGAAAGGAGATTCCAGCTGCAGAGTTGATCCCTGCAAGATCACCACAAACCCCTGGGTCGTTCTGCCTCCAGGACTGAACTCATGGTCTGTTCTGTACCTGGGGAGTGAGTATGTGGTTGCAACCTTCCCTCCACTCCCCTTAAAGAAGTAAGATTTCATAATAAATGTCAGGAAACTTTTGCATTTCTGTATTGAGTAAACCAGATCCTGAATGGGAAGAACTTAAATGGTTTTTCTTTTGAGAGTCTTTTAAAGAAGAAAAAGGCATTTTAAAGATAGTCAAGACCCAGATAAATTCTTAATAAAGACCATTTTGTGTTCAAATGTTTCTGTAAAATAAGTGAGTGAAAGAAACTGAGGGATTCAGTGGTCTATATACTTCAGTTTTTCTATTTACCATTTATCTCCTCTCAAAATGTATTTAAATATTAAAAATAGAATTACATTTCTTGCTGTTCCTTTTAACTATTATTTAGTGATTTAGTGATACAAGATGGAATCTAGGAACACGCAGAGACACAGACACTAATAATTAATGCATTAGTTAGCTGTGAAGTAGACAGAACATGAGCAGAAGCAGTGAAGGCATCAGCTTTCCCTTATACATTAACAGTAGTTGCCCTAGAAGAATATTCTCTATCTGATTGACAGTGTTTATGCTGCTGAGCAAGATGCTTAGAGTTAAAATCTTAAAGGTGGGCTTATTCAGAAGTATGTATTTCTTAACTACCTTAAGAAAATATACCTATAACAGTTAATTACATTTGTATTAATTTCACTTTTCTTGAACATGGCACACAGAAGTAGTACTGGAAATTCTTCAGCTATTTTGGAATACTAAGGAATGCTTATTCTGCTTACCTCCTAATCATTCATTTTGAGTCTTCAACTTCTTTTTTTTTCCCCCCCCTCCAGATTGCAGCATCATATGGAAATGCTGTTTGCATTTTTGAACCACTTGGTATAAATTCTCATAAAAGAAATTGTGTAAGTATGTATTTCATAATTGTAATTTGGTCTAGACTCTTAGAAGAGGTAGAAGTCTGGCTTTTATTAAATTATGTTGGCAAACCAAAAATAAATGGATAAACAATTTTCCACCATTCCTAATAAAATTGGGTGGGTAGAATCTTCCACTACATGACTTGGACTTTGGACTGCACTTCTCCTAAGTTCACAACATCTTGTTCTTGAATCTCATACTGGAATGACAGGGTAAGAAGTTGGTATTTCCTATTTGAACGTTGTCAGAAATATGACACAGACTTGTTCATGTACACCCAGCGTTGTTTTAACAGCACAGCCACAGCCAAGCACTCGAGCATTAAGTGTGTTCTGAAGCAGGTTTCACAATCTTTGTTGCATCTCTACTGCCCTCCCTTATGTTCTTGTAAATCTGTGACCTCGCTAGTTTAAAGTAGTCTACAGATATATTTGGATGTGAGGCACGTCCAGGTCTGGTTCACAGGGCACCCTGAGGTGCATTTAAATTTTATAAAACAATTTAAAACTTATCAAAACTGGATTTAGCACCCTACCACTGATTGTTTTTGCAACAGGCTTAATAGCAATTTCTTAGAGAAAGAAGTGTGTTTTGCTGTTGATATGAGAATTAATCCTTTACTGTTTTTAAACTACAGCAACTGAAGTGTCAGTGGCTTAAAACTGGGCAATTCTTCCTCAGTTCTATGACTTACAACCTGGCATGGGATCCTCAAGGTAACGCACAGCTTGTTCAACATTTTTAGTTAGAACAACTTGGACACAAAATATTTTTATTGTAACAAAGTGAGAGCATGAATATGGAAATATTAGATTACCTGTTTTCAGGCAGTGTTGCATAAAATGTGAGGCTACAGTTAAGATTTGTCAAGATACTGTGCCAAGTGTTTTTTTGAGTCTCTTATGCAAGATCCTGGTTTGGGACTCGCAGTGTTAAATTGCTAACTGACTTAAATTACTACTAATAATCATTTAGACAGAATTCTATCATAATTAGTCAGCAGTGTGCCCAGACACAGATCTTTATAAGATGTTTGTGTATTTATTTGAGGTGTGAATAGCTATTTAGCATCTGCAATATTCATTAGTAAATATGATTCTGTGATTTCAAAGTCACAAAAAACTCCTTGATGTTCTTTCTTAAAAGGTATTATAAATTCAAAATGTTTTGATAAAACCAGCTGTATAGTTTGATTGAATACCCTATCATATTTAAAATGGACTTGATAAAATTTAATTTTCCATCTGTTTTGAATAATTTACAACAAAATGTGATGATAGGCTTCATCTTTGCATATCCCTTCATCATCTTGTTTCCTGGCTTTGTTATTTCTCACTTTCAGGTAACAGGCTGCTGACAGCAACTGACTATTTGCAATTGTGGGCCCCTCCATCTAATGACATTCTAGAGGAAGATGAAGATGATGATCCCAACAATCAGATCAAAGATGATAAAGTTCTCCCAGTTCTAAATGACTGGAAATGTGTCTGGCAGTGCAAGTGAGATAATTTTTATTCTAAGACAAATTGCAATTCTACCTCACATATCAGCAATATCTTCTCTCCAAAACTATATTTTAAAATGTGCTTTTAAATATCATAAAATTCAAAGAATATAAGTTATTCCAAATAAGAAATCCTCACTTTTTCAAGTGATCTACCATGAGATGGTTGAATAAAACCTAATCAAAGGCTTATCCAAACTGTACCACTGAAAATGTATCAGAATCATCTGTTTTCTCATCTGTGAGAATAATACTGAATATTGGATGAGACTGAGTAGAGGAGCAGTAACAGGCAGATAAGCTACACTGATAGAGATAAGAGCTGCTTCCTGAATCTTAGGAGAGGGGGTCCTGAAACTTTCTATTTAGTTCTATTGGAGCTTCATGTTACAGAAGTGTTTCCTGATCATCCATTTCCAAATATATGCAGACTTGGGAAGTAGCTGCCTCTGAACCTGTTTTCTCTGTAGTTTTCTGAAGCCATTTCAGATTTTGCCCCCAAAGCACTGCATAGGGAGCTTTCCTCTTAAAGACATCTGACCATAACCTGTAATCACAGACAAATAGCATCACATTTATGAGAAAGATATTTACTTTCGTTTCTTCCTCCTATTTGTCTTGGTTTCACTGGGAGTAGAGGGGCAGGTGGGACAAACTTCACTTCTAGGATCTCATTAGATCTAACCTAGGCTTGCTGTACTTAAAACAATTTATTTTATGAGCTGTTTTTCTGTAAAACTGTGAAAATACTATTTTGTTTCATTATAGCATATATTTTTATGCTTCTGCTATTTGTAAAGTATGCTTAAAGCAACAACTATAAAATACTAATATATTTCATTTAAATAATGAACAGTAACACTTAATCAACTGAAACCTATGGAATAATACTCTAGAATAAATAGACCTTACTTAATTTGCTCTTGTGTTCTGTAGGACTGCAACATCAGTACATTTGATGTCATGGTCTCCTGATGGTGAATACTTTGCAACAGCTGGGAAGGTAAGGGTCAAAAAGGAGAATTAAATAAGTTTTTGCAATGTTTTGCATTTATTTGACAGAAGTAAGTAATATGAATAGTCCTGGACCATACACTCTATTATAGTCTAAGCAAAGGTAAATTTTGATCTCATGTGTAATGCTGTGTTTTTGTGTAATTGCATGAATTTCAGCAACAAGAAATTGGATTTAGTTATGTAGTCTTACTGAATATAGTGATATAGACTTGTGTGTGTATATATATACACATATATATTTTTGATAAAGTATACTTAGATGTATTTTTAGATATGCATAAACATATTTTTCTAGTTCTGCTGAAAATATTGAGAATAAATATCAGATCATTATGATAGAACACATACACATTTAAACTAGTATAATATGCAGATGTCTGGATAAATTAGACAAGGTTTTCTATTTAGTGAATTCTGGGTTCAATTGTCAATTCTTAACTTCTATTTCAGTTTGCAATGTTTTTTTGTCATATCCTTTATTCAAGCAAGGTTTTCAATTAATAATTCTCATTAATATCACCCTCTCATTCAATGATTCCTGTTGGTTTACAAGTCTGGACAGGTAAGCATATGTTGCTTGCACTTAATCTTAGTTAAACAATGAGATGAATTTTAGTTCTGGGCCAAGTTTTCATGAATGCTACCAGAATGGCAGTTTCCTTATTATTTGAGGTTTTCCTTTTGTAACATTTTGAATTATAGCTAGCTAACCCCATGGTTCTGTTGCTTTTTCTAGGATGACTGCCTCTTAAAGGTTTGGTATCCTATGACTGGTTGGAAATCATCTCTTCTGCCCCAAGAGAATGAAGAAAAGAGAAGATGCTCAGAGGATGTCCAGTTCTCATTTGTTTATTTGGCACATCCTCGAGCAGTGACGGGGTTTTCGTGGAGGAACATTAGCAAGTACATGCCCAGGTTTGAAAGCTTTCTTTTTTTAAGAAAAAACAAGCAACCTTTGATCAAATATTTTTTTAATACTCTGATTAATGTTTTGCCATCAAGAACATGACATTTCTCTTCTTATTCTGTCAAGAAACAAGCTTCTGTCAAGCTTCCCATAAGCTCTGGTATTACCTCTTACAGTAGTGATAGTCATGTTAACATTTAGTTGGGGGAGAAGCAGAAATTAAGATGAAACAATAACTACTAAATACATGTAAACTCCCCTAATTTCTGCTGTGTTCATATAGCTAAATTAATTCCACTGGCAGTAATCTGGATGTGTCTGCCTCAGGGGTTTGGTGTGTAATGTGTTACTCACGTCGTGTCTCGATGGCATCTGTCGGCTGTGGGCAGAGACGCTGTTACCAGAAGATACTCTTCTGGGGGAGCAGATCTGTGAAACAAGCACTTCCAGCATCAGCAGCACCGTCTCTCAGTCTGGAAAGCAAAAGGACAAAATACAACAAGCACTAGAGGTACAAGTAAATACTGGATTTGTCGAATTTTAATTTCAGGATTCTTAAAACTTTAAATACTTCAGGATGTAAAACTCTAAGAATGTATATTACGTAGTCTTTACGTGCATAACAGAATAGTCTGAATTATTTCGTATCAGTTTTTGAAGTCTGTTACTAAACATTGAAAAAGTCTGAGACTGCAACTCTGCATTCAAGCTCCATGGTTTTAAAACTCAGTTTACTTTTCCTTTAGCTAACTAACAGTGATGGGAAAAGACAATGATTAATATGGAATAGTAATGATAGTTTCATTCTGATTGGGTCTGAAGGTCTGTAATTACAAAAACAGTGGAAGGAGTAAACAAACTCTTTGAACTTTTAGTTACCTCGTTTCATAATTGCATTTCAAAAAAATGGTATTATGGGGCTCTAAATTTCATTTCAGTGGCAGTTTTATCAAGACTATTAAGTTTACAGTAAGAGAAAACCTGTCAATATAAAAACAAGAAAAGAAAAGAAAAGAAAAGAAAACAGTCCCCCCTTATTTGTAACTATTACAGTCAGACCAAGGTTTTACTTCTTACATGTCATGGTCATCAACAAATAGGAAGATTGGAATCAAGTACACTTTGGGCTGCTGAAACAGTTGTGCTCTCCACATGCTCTCAGAAATTCTCAGTTGTACGAAAATAATTCATTATAAAATTATATTGCAAAAGTTACTGCTTTTAGATTGTTGTAATCCTATTTATTAATGTTATGCAGAATAGTGGGTATTTTTATGTTGTTATTGGGGCCGATATTAAAGAAATTTCCTGGAGACTGTTAGAAGAGCTTTGCCTTTGGCCAGAAACAACATACATTGAGTGTTACTAATCTCTGTTGAAATCTATTTAAAATAATCTTTTTGAAATCACTCATCATTTCTTTCGTAGAAGAAACATAAAAAGCTTTAGCTTTACATAAGTGTGAATTTTTACCTTACTTTTTTTTTCAGTATTTCTCAGTTTATTTTTTATAACTATAACAGACAATTCACCAGCTGAAAAATATGAGAAAAGGACAAAGGAGATCTTCAGTTCTTGTTACCCACACGGATGTGCTGCCAGATCAGCAGGGGACTCATGAAGTTCAGCGTCACATTTCACACCATGCAAATGCACTTGGTCACTTCCACATAGCAGCAAGCATCAACCCTAACACAGGTGAAATAGATCCATTTATTAAACTCTAATATATTTGCACAAAATGAAAAAAATAAAGGGAATTGAAATGCACATTCTTTGCTTTGCCTAACTGAATAAAGAGAATTTGTAGGAAGACTCTTATTTCACAAGTCTGTTACTTGGCATAGAGTTTTGTAAGACAAATGAAGCTGAATTTATTCTGAATATGTTAAGCACTTTTACAAGACAATTAAATTCATCTTTGCAT
Source organism: Pseudopipra pipra (assembly GCF_036250125.1). NCBI lineage: Eukaryota > Metazoa > Chordata > Aves > Passeriformes > Pipridae > Pseudopipra > Pseudopipra pipra. Next base: position 9,547,226 of record NC_087560.1, on the reverse strand, counting down.
GTCAGAAGGAAAAGAAACCTAAATTTCCAGTTTGCTTGGTGTTTGATTCTTGGGTTTTGGGAGCCCACGGTATATGATGAATAGAGTAATTGTATTCTACAGAATATATAGTAGGGTTTTATAGAATATTGCATAATGTTTTAAAAAATCTGTACATGAATGACAACACTGCAAAATATGAAACTGAGCAATTAAGCCTTTTGAATATCATTTACCATTCACATAAGAATAAATTTTCATGTAAATTTATTGCCATTAAAATATCTTTACTTTTTTTATTACAATTGCATGTAGAAACTTGATCTGTCACCTGCCTATTCTAATCTTATGGGCACAAATGATGTTATACCTAAAATAAGTTAAATGTGTGTATGTGTGTATATATATGTGTATAAAAGATAAGCAGTTTAATAATATAGCTTTTTTATTTGTTTTAAAATGTCCACAGATATTCCATCAGTCTTGGCTGGAACAGCTTTTAATATAGATGAAGGAAATGGCTTCGTTGTCCACTGGTTGAATAATAAAGAATTTAGTTTCACATCCTCCATTGAAGTATTTATGCAGCATTTAAGAAAAATTTCTGAACAACAACTAGAACAAGATTTTGATGTTGAAGTTGAAGAGGAAGAAGAAGTGGAAGAAAAAGAGAGAGGTTTACATATGAAATTAGACCATGGTTAGTTCTTATCAGATTGTCCTGCTTACAGGTTAAAAATATATTGTGTTTTGGATGGAAAGTGATGGGAAAATCTTTGCAATGGATAAAATGGCACAATTCTTTTCTGTTGCAGACTTGTCTATAGACAGAGAATCAGAGACAGGAACTGGTACAGGCTCCTCAGAACATGAAGATGGAGAAAGAGAGGGAAGCCCCAAAACCTCCCTGCTGGCAGGGCCACGAATGCCTCTTCCAACAGTTTTGTTAGATCGGAAAATTGATTTGCTCCTGACGGAATGGAACAGGAATCCAGACATGCTTTTTACTATCCATCCTGTTGATGGGACCTTTCTGGTGTGGCATGTGAAATATTTAGATGAATACAATCCAGGCATCTTCCGACAAGTTCAGGTATTATATATTTGAGATGGTTTTATTATTTATGATCTTAATCAACAAACAGTGTGTCCTTTCTTTTATAGCTGAACATCAGTATGAATTTAATTAAGTACTTCCTGAGTTTGTATATTCTAATTTTTTCCTTTTTTATTTCTTTTTTAGGTTTCATTTTCTTCTAGGATTCCTGTTGCATTTCCCTCAGGAGATGCTAGTTCCCTTAGCAAAAATATTATGATGTATGCTTGCCCTATCTTTGTAAAAGATGCCAGTAGTGCTGCACAACAGAAGACAGTGGACTTTCCAGATAATACTCTAGCAAGTAAAAGCTTTTCCCGGGACAGTGCAAATGTGAATATAATTTCTCCCATAGTAATGATGATTTCCAAACATATAGATGGCTCTCTAAATCAGTGGGCAGTTACTTTTGCTGATAAATCAGCCTTCACTACTGTGCTCACTGTATCCCATAAATTTAGGTACTGTGGACACCGCTTCCATCTCAATGATCTCGCTTGCCATTCTGTGTTACCTTTACTGCTCACATCTTCTCACCATAATGCTCTGTTAACTCCTGAGTCAGACAGTTCCTGGGACTCTGACAGGATAACCAGAATGATGGATCCCATCAAACATAAGAAAGGTTCTTCTAAGCAGCAACTTAAAAACGCAGCAACCCGTACATTCCATGACCCAAATGCCATCTACAGTGAGCTGATTCTGTGGCGTGTGGACCCCATAGGGCCTTTATCCTACACTGGAGGAGTGTCTGAATTGGCTCGAATTAACTCTCTCCACACCTCTGCTTTCTCTAATGTAGCCTGGCTTCCAACACTCATTCCCAGCTATTGCCTTGGTGAGTATATGTGGCATGTTTCTGTAGAGGGTTAACATTGTCAGTTGCTAGAATTAATTTGTTAAAATAAATTACTATTTTATTTGGACTATGTTTATATTAACTTTTCAAAAATTTCCTGGTATTGTGCAAATCAAGCATTTTTATTTCATTTGAGGCTAAGATACTGCAAAACACTTCCTGTGGTCTGAGTGTGTCTGCAGTCACTGTGGATCAGTTACTGACATTCAGTAACTCCTCTCTGTGACTAAGCACTCATTACTCTCGCAAAGAACAAGATGATGCCTTTCCTCAGAGCTTTAGGCAGCTTCCCTGAGTGTTCTCTGCATTGACACAGTATTAAAAATGCAGATGTTCTTTCTGATGGCTTAGGTGTCTGGGTTGCTGACCACATGCAGCTGCAGGAGGCACTGGGTTGAACAGAATTTGTAGTTGGACCATTTGAACATCAAAATTATCGAGAAAGATTTTCAGCCAAAATCTGCATGATCAAATTCTTTTAACATGCCGACTAAAAATTCTGCTTAGAAGATCCTGAAACAACACTGAAATTCTTCAGACCATCAAGGGTTTACAAAAGCCCAGTTAGAACACAGAATATTTTTAAATAGATAGACTACATTAACTTTACAGAACTGCAAGCAATACTTTTTCAGATGTCCGACAGTACATCTGATGTGTGATGCCCAGGACAATTCTTTAGTTTTTGGTTTTAATTTTGGGGCTTTCCATTGCAGTTAGGAAAACTATCTCATTACTCTATTCAGCCACTCAGATACTTATTAACCATCACAAAGATGTTGTTATAGTAGTTGTCATCTTTGTAGACAGTACTAAATGCCATTTGTGCTGTGGATGTAATATTACATTTTATACTAATGCCAGGTGATTTTGTTATGTTCAGGCCAGACTTGCCTTTGCAATGATTAAATGGCTGTCAAAGATGATATACAATCCAAAAATCCTAAATATGCTAAATATGCTTAATAAATGCATATCTTTGATTTAAAATAAATATATTTGGTTTTCTCTGCTTACATAGTAACATTCTGTGCTGTCTGAATCCCACACAGTGTTCTAAACACAAATAACAAGCTGCTTTCTTCTAGAGGAAAACGTATATCAGAATAGACAATCTCATGTCAAGCCTGTCATATTTACTGTAGGGAAGCAAAAATACACAGTTTTTCATATGTTATTCAGAACTACAAATCTATTTCTCCCTCTACTTTTATATCTGCACTCTTAACTGCAGGGCAGAAGGGAATATTCATAGAGGTTAATTTTATGGAAAGTACCTAGAGACAGTAAACAAGGAAAAAAGCTGTGGCTGATGTAACATTTCCGAGCACTTTACCTTTAGAGTCATACTCTGAATTGTCTCTGACAGCCCCTTCCTTTAGGTGTATTACAGACTGGGCATTGCATGTGTGAACAGTAACATATGTGAATTCAGTTTAGGTTACTGAACTTTAATGAGGAGTTTCATTTACATAAATGAGAAGAAATGGAGTTATTTCAAAGTTAAATAATGGTGTCTTAATACCACATTTGCTTAGTTTTTTTGCTTCAATATTTCATGAAAATTATATTTGAGTCATACTCAGATATTGTGGACTGTAATAGATTACCTGATGTCATTGACTGGCACTTTTTTCTTTATGCATTTATTGTGTTTTCTGTCAGGTACATATTGCAACTCTGCCAGTGCTTGTTTTGTTGCATCAGATGGCAAAAACCTCAGGCTCTATCAAGCTGTTGTAGATGCACGAAAACTTCTGGATGAATTATCTGACCCTGAATCATCTGTAAGTTTGTGGCAGTTTGAGCCACATTAGAAATCTAAAATCCAAAAATAGCGTGATTTGAAAGTATTAAAATAAAACTAAAGTTAACTTATTTTCCCCCCTCCCTTCCATTGGTTTGTCTTCAGTTAGCTGTGTGGGATTTTTGTGCCATTCCATGTACAAGATCATATTTGGAGAAAGAGAGGGAAGCCTTGCATAGTTGCAGGTTTTGCACTGTGGGTAAACATTAGCAGACAGAAAGGCAACTGTTGCTACTAAAAGTGTCTGGATCGAAACAAAATTTCCCAGACAAGTTTTCCCAACCTGTGGCAGGTGGGGAAAGGAAAGATAGAATTTCTCTCTTTGACTTCTCAAAAGAGGAGCCTAGAGCAAGGGGGAAGGTGAAGGACAGATGAGCAAGACAAAAGTGTATCCACCTAAGTTACATCTATATATGAGGAAGGACAGAGATGATGGAATATAAAGAAATCAGCAGGTTATTGCTAAGGGTAATATTAGCTGTTATTTTTTTTCTGTAAGAAGCAATTTTTCATCCTTTTTGTCTTTAATTTCTGTGACTTTAAGCAAAGTAAAGGCTGACCTTACACTGCTATTGTATAAACACATCTTTATCCCTTTTCCCCCGTTTCTCTGTTCTTTTATAAGCCATCCTGCAAGACAGAGCCTGTCAGCATTTAGATCAGTCTGAGAAATTTGTTCTAGGAGCAATGACTATGAACATTCCAGCAAAAATCAATACAGCCTTCAGCTTATATATGAGCTGTACTCATTTATTTTTTCATATGTGGCAACAAAACCTGAAGCTTGAAAAAGAAATGAATCAATATATTTGTTTCTCATTGCACAGATATTTTATACTGTGTTATGAAAGGATAAATCTTTAAGTAAATAACACTTAGCTTCCATAAAAACTGATGTATCATCCCCATGAGGAGCTGCCAACTCACAACAGTGCAAATGTCTAAACATATTATTCTTGAGTGATAAAGTGACAACAGGATGAAGTCTGTTACAGTTTCTGCCAGCAAGGAAAATTGAAGCATCAATTTATCATAAGTGACTGCAATTTTCTTCTGTCCAAAGGAAAAATACACTAATTTTTTCACATTTTCCTCTGTTTCAGAAACTTATTGGGGAGGTGTTTAATATTGTGAGCCAACAATCAACTGCTCGTCCAGGATGTATTATTGAACTCGATGCAATAACTAACAAAGTAAATAAATGGTTAACTCTTTAAGAGTATCACATAAAGGTGTTTAATACCTTTGTTAATTAACCTAATCTGTTGGAAAGAGGTAAAAGAGATGACACTTCTTTATGGTGATAATGACTGTGTGAATATTGAGATACTTTGAACATTTTGGTAAGCCAACTTCCTGTTAGCTGCTAAGAGCTCAAAGCTCATTTTTAGAGTTTGACAATATTTTCTAAGCATAAGTCTTGATGAAAGCAAAACTTAACTAAAGACTGTTTTCCAAGCCATCATAATTTAAAGGAAAATAATTACAATTCCCTCAAACCCAAACAAACAACAACAAAAAATAACAACATTAAAAAGCCCAAACCTAAAAACTAGATCTAACTATTCCAAAATGTAAGAATGTTAGCCAGGTATGACTTAAGTTTTTTTGTTTGTCTTGTAAGACAAATTTGTATCTATTAACTAATACAGCTATACTTTTCAAACAGTGAGCAGGTGTAATTAAACCTTGTTCATACTCAGTTATTTTGGTCATACATTTCCAGTGCTGTTCCGTGTTAGGAAGCAGCCTGTGAAAACAATGAGTTTTACCATTTCTTAATTACACAGCTGTGGGGTTTTGACATGTATATTTTTCTATTGTCAATAAATTTCCATGTCTTTTAAGTACTAATAACATAGGATCTTCAATTTTAAGTTCATATTTACAGAATATTTTCCTAGAATTTTTATAAATGAGTTCAGAGAATATTGTCTTCCCTTGTTTCTCTGGAAAAAAGAGGGTGTTTTGCAACATGAAAACTTCATCATCACTGGTTTTGGGGAGCATATTTTTCCTTGCCAGCAGGGAAGGATTTCAGTGTGAGCAGCCTTTTTGTAGGGAGCTAGAGTTACTGCAAAGAAATCTGTTGCTGTCAGAAAGGACAGATGTCAAGATATTTGACAGAAAGAAAATCTGCAATTTGTTCCCTTTTTCAGATTTCCCAAGCAATTCACTGCAGACATGTCTTCCTACTGAAGAGGGATAAAAGTCTAAGAGTTTTTGCCACTGTCATTTCTTCAAGGCCAAAGAATAAAAACCAAACCAATACTAATTAATCTGTCAATAACTGTGACAAAAGTATTATTACAAAATTCATCTGGCATGGTACATCTGGGTGGATTTGAATATACAAATAATAGGTTCTAGAATATGCATAGAATATTCTTAATATAAAATGAAAATGTTTAGTTTTTCTGATGCATTAACACAATTTTCAACATTATAAAAGAAAGTGTTCCTCATTATTAGCTGGATTGCACAAAGGAAATAATTGCATGAGTACAAAATGTTTCTGTACTGTTCTGGAAGCATAACTGTTGCTCAATGTTTCAGTGTGGCTCAAACACACAATTGCTTCATGTCTTCCAAGAAGACTTCATTTTGGGATACAAGCCACATAAGGAAGATGTGGAAGGGAAGGAAACTGAGATATTTTTCCAGCCATCACAAGGTATAGCATAAACTATAACTAATATGAATTAAGTAGGTACCAAAAATGTTCTTAAAGAATACTGAAATCTAGCTAGCATGTGCTAATTTACTTTTAAATGAGAATCTGTAGAATTCAGTAAAATGGCTGTTTTGTGTTTTTCATATGAATTACTGTTTACATGGAATTAAACAAAAGCATTCTAATTGAAGAATTTTGAATTCTAAGAACATTTTAACCTGTATGAAAAAGTACATTTTTCAAAGTGCTGTATGTTTTATACAAAAATAAACAAATAGAACAGAAGCATATTTTCTGCATCAATATGTAGTTCCAGGTCATGATGGGAATATATCTGACTTTCAAGTTAATGCAATAGAATCACTGGGTAATTTGGTTATAGACTTAAAACTTTAAAAGAAAAAGGAAGAAAGCAGGCAGGTGAAAGGAGTCTTTACAATCTGGCAAAATAATTCAAACTGACTGGGAAGGCAAATATCTAATAAATTAGATTTGTCACTAATACTCAGATTGTCTGTAAGTCAGTATCTATTTTTGTAATTCTTCTGTGGCCATAAGCAAACAAAATGTCAGTTAAAGCATATTACTAATGGTACTGTTTGAGTATTTAGTTTTATAATCAAACAATTTCTTTCAAAGATGAAAACAGGGTTTTTTTATTATTAATAGTTTATAGAGAATCTTTTGTTATGGAAAAATTACTTAGGTTGAATGTAAAATTCATGACAGTGATAATATGTTTAAATTACAGGGTATCGTCCACCACCTTTCTCAGAGAAGTTTTACCTTGTAGTAATTGAAAAAGATAGTAATGGCTGTTCTGTTCTTCAGATGTGGCATCTTCATCTCAAGTCTGTGCAAGCCTGTTTAGGTGAGTGAGTGACTGTAATATTTTTAGAGAGACATTTCTTTCATATTATTTCAAGTAAAACTTAAAGTTTGGTGGTTTATTTTAAAACCATTAATCAATGCAGTAGAAGCAATGAGATTTCTTACAAACACTGATTGCATTCTATGCCAATGACAATATATAAATTTTTTGATGGAGTGAGTAATGTACTTAAGCACTGAAATCTTTATTTCAGACTTTCAGAATGTTATGGATATCTTAAAATTATTAGTCACAGCATGCAATAAAACTGACACTGCCTGCACACATCATATAATTTTCTGTGCAACTCGAGCACTGATAAAAACAAATAAATTTGATTAAAGGGTATTCATGTGTTGTCCTTATAAACAATTTTTTTAACATTCTTAAATTTTTTATACAGCAAAACCAACCGAAACATCTTCATCAGATAATAAGCTTAGTGTACCTGAGCAAAAGACTGTGGATTCTTCTCCAGATGTATCACCTGGCATAAGTCCCATTCCACGATCTTCATCCATTGCTAATCTTCAGACTGCTAGTAAACTCATCCTGAGCTCCAGACTCGTGTACAGCCAACCTCTGGATCTTCCTGTTGGTGTAGAAGTAGTGAGAGCAACTCCTTCAGCAGGTAGCTTTAACATTTTTTTCTATCCAGTCGATCCACTGATTTACCTCCTAGTTTATAGGATTGTATCTCCCCAGCCTGTCACATTCTGAGTTACTGATACAGGAAGTTCAGGACTAAAAATGTGCTTTCAAATCATTGTGCCCATGTCATGTTCTTCTTCAATAAAGGTATCAAGAGCCCATAGGAGAGCTATTCTTGAAACTTACTGCTCTAATAGTTAGAAATGTAACTTTTAACCTTAATTTGTTAATAAACAATTTATACCTGCTTGTTCATCTGTCAGCATTACTGTGTTTGGTATGTAGTGCTTTTTTTCACCTGATACACTTACGGCTTCTTCTGTTTGTCTGTCTTTCTGTCTCTCCTGTTGTGTTTTTTTCCTTTTCCCTCTTTTGTTTCATTTTGGTAGGCTATATAAGACTAATCTTAATATCCTTAATCTCATCTGATTAAGGTTTTTTATTATTCCTTTTGTTGTTCAATTCCAATTTATCATATTTGAATAGTGACCAAAAATGCAGACAATAAGTATTGTTCAAGCTGCAAGACTGTTACCAGCCTTAATGTTACTTGCCCTTACCCAACTCCAAATTAAAAAACTAATACCAGGTTGTAAGATCTCTTGCAGTAGGTAGACACTGTTATGTCTGCCTTATTCATGAAGGCATCCTACTATATATTACTAAAAGTAAATGTGTTTGTTCCAACTTCAGGTCACTTGAGTTCTTCATCAATATACCCAGTCTGCCTTGCACCTTATTTGATAGTAACGTCGTGTTCAGACAACAAAGTGCGGTTCTGGAGATGCACTGTAGAGACAGACCTGAACAGCAACAATGAAGAAAAGGAAACATATCACTGGAGAAAATGGCCTTTGATGAACGATGAAGGAGAAGACAACAGCAGCACAGTGAGCTTAGTAGGAAGGCCGGTTGCTGTGAGCTGTTCTTACACGGGACGTCTCGCAGTAGCCTACAAACAGCCCATACAGCATAATGGCTTTGTTTCCAAAGAATTTTCCATGCACGTTTGTATACTTGAATGTGAGTCTACAGGAGGATCAGAATGGGTTTTGGAACAGACAATTCATCTGGATGATTTAGTTAAGGTTGGAAGTGTACTTGATTCAAGGATCAGTGTAGATAGTAATTTATTTGTTTACAGTAAATCAGATGCATTTTTGAATAAAGACAGATACCTGGTGCCCAGTATCAAGCATTTGGTGCATTTAGACTGGGTTTCAAAAGAAGATGGTTCACATATACTGACAGTTGGAGTTGGTGCCAACATTTTCATGTATGGAAGACTTTCGGGAATTGTAACAGATCAAACGAGCAGCAAAGAGGGAGTAGCTGTCATTACCTTACCACTAGGTGGGAGCATAAAACAAGGTGTAAAGTCAAAGTGGGTGTTGCTTAGGTCCATTGATTTGGTATCATCTGTGGATGGCACTCCTTCACTGCCTGTTTCCTTGTCCTGGGTGAGAGATGGCATCCTGGTAGTGGGGATGGACTGTGAAATGCACGTTTATGCCCAGTGGAAACACGCTGTCAAGTTTGGTGATGGAGAAAGTGATGTTTTTACTGCTGAAGACTCAGCAACACAAGATCCACTTAAAACAAGCTTGATAATGAAGAAGACCAGTGTAATTGATGGGGCAGGTATTGTGGATGATGTTTTTGGCACTCCAACAGTAATTCAGGACGGAGGCCTCTTTGAAGCTGCTCATGTTCTTTCACCTACTCTACCCCAGTATCATCCAACCCAGTTATTAGAACTTATGGATCTGGGTAAAGTTCGCCGAGCCAAAGCCATTCTATCCCATTTAGTTAAATGTATTGCGGGAGAAGTTGCAATAGTTAAAGACCCAGAAGCTGGAGAAGGGACTGGTCCTAAACGCCATCTGTCTCGCACCATCAGCGTCAGTGGCAGTACTGCAAAGGACACCATCACTGCTGGCAAAGATGGTACTCGAGACTACACCGAGATAGACTCAATTCCCCCACTGCCACTGTATGCACTGCTGGCTGCAGATCAGGATGCCACCTATGTGTCTGAAGAAACTTCTAAAATACCTCAGGGCTCTGAAGACCAGGCTAAGAGAAAAACAGAGGATCAGTACTCGGATCTGTTCCAGATTCAACCTGTTACAACCGAAGACTTTATAGATTTTGAGCCTGAGAAGAGGGAGAGTAAATCCAAAGTTATTAATCTGTCACAGTACGGTCCAACTTACTTTGGCCGAGAACACGCGAGTGTCCTTTCAAGCCACCTGATGCACTCCAGTCTGCCAGGCCTCACTCGACTGGAGCAGATGTTCCTTGTAGCTTTGGCAGACACTGTGGCCACAACGAGCACTGAACTAGATGAGAACAGAGATAAAAATTACTCAGGTTAGTAACTGACATTATCTCAATAAACTTCAGCAAAGGTAAACTTAGTCCTTGGGTATTTGGGGATAACACACCTGAAATCTAGCATCAGTTATTTTCAGATTAGATACCGTAAGAAAGAAAATAAAATACAAATCTCTACTTATATTTCATGCATAATAAATAACCTGTGGTTCAGGCTCTTGGCAAGCTTAGAAACATACATTCCTCATACACTGTATATGATAACTTGTATATGTGTCTCTTGTAGTTCAAAAGTCAGTATTTTGTATTTCACAGGAAGAGATACCTTAGATGAATGTGGCTTACGATACTTGTTGGCGATGCGCTTGCACACTTGCCTTCTGACATCGCTGCCACCTCTGTACCGAGTTCAACTGCTTCACCAAGGTAATCCTCAGAAAAAGTGTTGCTTCCATTTGATCCCCTTGAGCTGACAGGCTCTGGTAATGTTTTATTTATAATATATTTCTATTATCTGCATATTAATTTTCTTTTTCATTAAGGCCATTATCTTGCAAAGGCTTAGTACAGACTTCCCTATGTGCACTGTAAATAGCAAAAAAAGGATAACTCTAGAGCAGATTCTGGCCTGTTCAGTTTGAGGCATAAGTTCTCCAACCAGAGAAAATATAGATTGTATACATAATTCAGTGTTTGTGCTGGAGGAATGAACACTTCTTTACATTAGCTTGGCTTTATCTTACCTTAAAGATTGTTTTATCATTTTCATCACCGCGTTTTTTTCCCTTGCTCAATATGAGTAAACGCTGTTGCAAAATACAGGAAAGAAAAGTAGTTACCACCCAAAAAGCAGAGACAAGAATTTCTGGCCCATAATGGGTCTGCTTCTGTGATAACAGGATGCTTTTCCTTCAGTCTTTCAACATGTAAGTTTAGTACATTTATGAGTGGGGTGCTGGAAGGTTACAAAAGAAGCACTGAGGAGAGGTTTTCCCTAACAGGCAAAAAAGATATTTCAGCTGTTCCTTTAACAGCTCTACTTCCTGTTGAGGGAAACAGTCTCTCTCAGCTCTACCCAACTCTTGGGCTGGAGATCCCATTTTTCCTCTCTGACATATTCCATTTGCTTATTAACAAGTCAGTCTTCTGAATGTTATTGGTTTGTGTTATTGTTTAGGCCTGTCTACTTGCCATTTTGCATGGGCTTTTCATTCTGAGGCCGAGGAGGAGTTGATCAATATGATTCCTGCTATCCAAAAGGGAGACCCACAGTGGTCTGAATTAAGAGCTATGGGTATTGGTTGGTGGGTCAGGAATATCAACACGCTCCGAAGGTGCATTGAGAAGGTACTTTTTATTGCTCACAATTTATCCTTACATGCTGTTAGTTGTGCCTTCACAGGTGTGCATGGTGAGTTGTGTAAGCAGGTTCCTTTGTACTCCAGCCCAGCCAGGAGACTGCATAATTAGTTTTTCTATGCCAGCTGATGTTGGCAGTCCTGCCTTACAAATGTCATTATTCAGTAGTAAGATAAAATTCAACTGATCTTGGGAAAAGCCATTTTTGAAACGCCTAAATTCTCTCCCCCACATATTTTATAGTATGTTAAAGATCATATTAAGTACTCTGTTTCAAGAAAAATCTTGCTTTCGGGTATGAGACAGTCTACAGATTTAAACAGGTAATAATGCTTTCAGTTCAGCAGTAGGTTTTCTATGAGAAATGTATCTATCTAAAAATATTAGTCAATAAAAACCTATATAAAGGATTTTTTTTGCAAGTGTTGTATTGTTTATAATGAAGTCCTATAGAACATAAAATAACTGAACTGCAAATAAATGCAGATTTTACTCTTCTGAAGAGTTACAAAATTACTGGGTTTTGGCAATAAATACCTATATTATGTAAAACCAAAATAACACTAAATCTCATTTGTGTGCAGAGTTTTCTTGTGAGAGGTCTAAAATTGATAAAGTGCAATGTATTTTCGAAATAATAGCTAAAACCACTTCCCACAGCTACCAACAAAGTTTAAATCTCATTAAATAATACAAATTTCAGCTTTCTTATAACTTGATGTTTGATGGATTTGTATAATTACTACATTTGCTTTGAATTACAGCAAGAAATGCAATCTTTAAAATATCTGTGGAACACTACTTACTACTCTATTAAATTTGCAAGTCATCTAATGAAAAAAGTACATTTTTTTAAGTTACAGGAAATCAAAGAATCCAGAGCAAAACAATTATCCTAGTACTCCAAATCAAATGCAATTACATCTGATTCCTGTATAAAACCCAATCTGTTCTTTAAGCAAATACTGTTATTAGCTTAAGTATTTTTAAATAGTGGCTTGCCAGATGAATTTCACCTAATAGTATTAGTTACTGTAACACTTTTGAAGAAAATATTTTTATTTGCACATTCATATCCCACTATTGCTCTCTGCAATAGTGCTGGTTTTCTGACTCTTAAAAGCATTTACAGTGGAGAGCTCTGTTACATGTGAGTAAAACATTCTCACAGAAGTTACTTTGTTGGTTTGTAGAGATAATGCAGTCACTAAACCATCCTCCCTGTTAAACAGCTAAAGAACACGAGTTATGTGGGTAAAGGCAACCTTTTATATTTCCATTAGTAATAGTAGGCTTTGTTTACTACAGGTTGCAAAAGCTTCATTCCAGAGGAACAATGATGCCTTAGATGCTGCACTTTTTTACCTTGCTATGAAGAAAAAGGCAGTGGTGTGGGGTCTGTTCAGGTGAGTTCTGCTAACTGTAAGTTTGATAAAATCTTACTGGAACCAGGAATGCAAAGCAGAATTCATTCAAGATTAGAGTTTAATTTCAAGTAATGTTGCTCAAGTGATAGTATGCTAAGGTTATGTAATAAATAGCTGTATACATTGCATTTCTCTATGCAGGTCCCAGCATGATGAAAAGATGACTGCCTTTTTCAGCCACAACTTCAATGAAGATCGATGGCGTAAAGCTGCTTTAAAAAATGCTTTTGCTTTGTTGGGAAAACAACGTTTTGAGCAGTCAGCTGCATTTTTCTTGCTGGCAGGTTCACTAAAAGATGCTATAGAGGTATCTGCTTTTGAGAAATTAAGTTTCAATTTCTAATTTGACCTATGTAGCTACATCCTTGCACGCTGTTCTCTGAATAAGTTTTCACAAATTGCGGCAGCACAAAATGGGATGGTATGTCCACACAGGAGCCCCTTGTGCCCTGCAGACATACCATTTACCTCCACACTACTGTGAGAAGTGTCATGGAAGCCGATCTGAAGGCCGGAATAATTGTTCAGATACATCAGTGCTCAGTGGAAGCACTCTTGGGAATACTAGTAGTGACCTTTCTGGCAAAACTCAGTTTGATCAGCACAGTTAAACTGTAGCAGTGTGTTCAGCCTCCAGCTATTCTGCATGACCTATTGATACTACATCGAGTAGAAAAAGAAGTCAAGAGTTCTCTTGAAGCAGCCCAGGGATCCCTTTTCAGTGGAGCTGTGAAGTTCCTTGCCACACGGGAGGTGGGAGCTGTGACCAGGATCATAAGCTAAGCAGTACCTCTCAGGAGAGTATGGCAATTAGAGAATCTTTAGTTATCCTGCCTATTTCTATGCAGTATGTTTGTTTTCACTGGAGAATGTATCTTCCTCTGAGATGTAATTCTGCACACAAGACAGTGTGAAAAATATCTTACCAGTGATGTAATAACATTAAAGTTGGAGGGTACAATTATACTACTAGATAGAATAAAAATAGACATTTTTACTTCTGCCATATTAATTTTTTACATGCTGATGTACCACTATGCCTATCACAATTCCTGAAATAGGGAAAAGTACACCTCTTTCCAAACAGAAGAAAATATCTTACTTGGATATAGAGTACTTGTCACGTTTTTGACCCAAAGATTAATTTATACTTTAAAGAACAGATATGATGAGAAAAAAAAAAATCTGTCTTGTAAACATATATTGCTATTCACTTTATTTTATAAAACAACCTTTTCCTCATAAAACAACCTTTTCCCCACTGCTTATCATAGGTGTGCCTGGAGAAAATGGAAGACATCCAGCTGGCTATGGTCATTGCTCGTCTGTATGAATCAGAGTTTGAAACCTCTGTCACATACACCTCCATCCTTTATGAAAAGATTTTGGGTTGCCAGAAGGATGGAACCGGGTTTAGTTGTACTAAACTGCATCCTGATCCATTTCTGAGAAGCATTGCATACTGGATAATGAAAGATTACACACGAGCACTGGATACATTATTGGAACAAACACCTAAAGATGATGATGAAAACCCAGGTAAGCAATAACATTAGTGTGTTGGGACAAACTTATTAAGAAGAGAAGGAGAAATACTAAATAAAAAGATAAAAATCTTTTTCCAGTTTTTTCTGAGGATTCTCTCCAACCCTCTGATACCAGACTTGGTTCCTGGTGTCAGCTAAGCTCAGGAGGGCTGTCTTTGATACTTCCTTACAATACTTCTCTAGTACTGAGTGCTGGCTCGTCTTTATTCCAGTGGACTTAAATTCTCATTCTTGCTTCTAGGAATTAGCAGTATTCTAGCAGGATTTCCTGTCTCATCTCTTCAAGATTAATGTTTAAATGACAGGTGTCTACATAGGTTTCATATTGCCTTTCTTGGGGAAATCTCTATTTGGCTGATAGTCTCAGCTGTGTTTAGGCTTAGTGAATGCAATATAGCAGTGAGGCAAATGAGAGAATTTAGTATCTTTCTACTCATTCAGCTCATACCTTTAATCTTTTTGTGGGGAGTAAGTAATTCTTTCATTTTGTTTTGGTGACTAGACCCAAAGCTGTCTATGTTCTTGTGTTTTGGCAAATGTCTAATGCAGGAAATACTGCAAAACAGAATAATACCATTTTAAAGCCATTTTCAAAAGGTGTCTTATCTGTTTAATTCCTTAGTTATCGTCAAATCATGCAACCCTATGGTATTCAGTTTTTACAATTATCTTCGGACCCACCCTTTGCTCATCAGAAGATATTTCAGCTCCCCAGAAGGAACCTTGGCCACCTTAGGTCTAACAACTGAGAAAAGCTTTGTGGATAAAATTAATCTTATAGAAAGAAAATTATTCTTCACTACTGCAAATGCTCACTTCAAAGTGGGCTGCCCTGTGCTAGCTCTTGAAGTTCTTTCCAAAATTCCAAAAGTAAGAAAAAAGTCTACTGTAGATGCAGAAAAAGATTCATCCAGTCCTCCTATACAGGATGGTGTTTCAGATTCCAAAGCCCTACAGGATGGTGCTGGAATTGGTGATATAGACTGGTCAAAGCCCATTTCAACTTCCTTTGCTTTGGATAATACTGCTGAATCTTCAGCACAATTTGACTGGAGTCAACCAGCAGTAAAATTTGATGATGAGCCCCTTACTCTTGATTGGGGTGAAGACAAAAGTGGGTCAGATGAAGAGGACAAGGATGTTGGCTTAATGATGAAAAAATCCGATTCTAAGAGTGGAGAAGATGAGAGAACCCCAGACACAAGCATGGCACAAACACCACGTGGGGAGGTTTCTGATGCAGGAGACACTGAGGTTGATGTTATTGCTGAACAATTGAAGTTCAGAGCCTGTTTGAAGATCCTTATGACTGAACTGAGGACTTTGGCTACAGGTTACGAAGTGGACGGAGGAAAGCTCAGGTTTCAGCTGTACAACTGGCTTGAAAAAGAGATTGCTGCTATGCATGAAATATGCAACCATGATGCAGGGGACAAGGACTATTGTAAAACCTATACCAAAGTAAATGGGGATCTACTTGACCACGAAGATATTATGGATAAGCCAGATATTGGTTCCTATGAACGGCACCAGATAGAGAGACGGAGGTTACAGGCAAAACGAGAACATGCTGAAAGAAGGAAGTGGTGGCTGCAGAAGAACCAAGCTCTGCTGAGAGTTTTTCTAAGTTACTGTAGTCTTCATGGGGCACAAGGTGGAGGCTTAGCATCTGTAAGAATGGAGCTGAAGTTCTTGCTGCAAGAGTCACAGCAGGTAAAACAAATTCAACTAATTTCTATTCATGAATGTGAACAGTTCCAGACTGTCAGTTATGTCAAATGCCTAAGTTTGTGCCTAGATAGATGCTTCTTGTGTTCTGCAAGCCTAATGATCAAGGTCATTTTAATGTTCTGGGAGAAAGAACTTTGTATCTAAGTGTGCTGCTGTTCCACATCCTGATTACTTGGTTCTTAAGAACCTGTTACGTGATGCTGAGGATCAGGCTACTTATAATTGTGGAATATAAAAGTTGCTGTTTATATTATAGTTGCAGCATTATATCTGTGTTACAATGGCATAATTTTGCTCACAGTATTCTAGGTACCTATATAATAAATCAAATTCACACTTACTGAAATACAGTAAAATCTCATTCCCTACACCTCTGCAAATCATCCAAGGATGCTACAAGAAATGGGGTTTTAGCTGCAAAGTTCAACAAATAATATAAAGTCAGACAGAGTAGTGCTTTCTTTTACTATATTATGGCATTTTCTACATTTATTTCATACAAAAAGAGATATTTTATAGCAAATGTTAATGACTAACCTGAGCTACAGCAGATAATCTGATACTGGGCAAGTAATTTAACACGCTCTAATGCTAGATTTCTCATATTTCAAATCGAAGCAATAGACAGCTGTTTTGGTGGTACTTGGCTTAGCATTTTAGTATTTTTTAGTACATTCTTAGTACTTTTAAGAATAAAAAAAGTTCTGTTCATTTCCCCTTGAGAAACTCAGATGAGTGCAAATTTGACTTTGTTACTAAACTCAGACCAGTGAGTATCATGTTGACTTATGCTAATGCAAGTACAGTTTTAGTTAATATCCCTTAATAGACAATCTCAACACTTCCTAATGAACTACATGAAAGTACTCTTCCTGCACTTAATCAAAAAGCAAACATGGCTATCAGGTCTGAACCTTGTTATTATAGTAAATAAGAACTTACTTTTGACAGTAAAATTCCGTCTGTACTGAGTGGACAGCAGTGGAAGAGGACAAATAACCTGGGAAATATATTTCAGATGTAAAATTATGTAAATAAAATACGTAAAATTATGTCTATTTCTAAACTTGTTTTTCTCAAAGCAATAATTTTAAATACAGTCTTTTCTTTTAAACAGGAAACTACTGTGAAACAACTTCAGTCTCCACTTCCACTACCCACAACACTACCCCTGCTTTCTGCAAGCATAGCATCCACAAAAACTGTGATAGCTAATCCTGTGCTGTATTTAAACAACCACATTCATGATATTCTTTACACTATCGTGCAGATGAAATCACCACCACATCCTAATGTTGAAGATGTCAAGGTAATGAAAAGCTTTCAGGAGATGCTGAATGACTTTTTTTATAAAATGGGGAGTGAGCATGTGAAAAATAAAATGTAGTGTTTGAGTTAATTTTTCAGCACTTACCTTTTTACAATGC
Source organism: Pseudopipra pipra (assembly GCF_036250125.1). Taxonomy (NCBI): domain Eukaryota; kingdom Metazoa; phylum Chordata; class Aves; order Passeriformes; family Pipridae; genus Pseudopipra; species Pseudopipra pipra. The sequence goes on along the minus strand of NC_087560.1, from coordinate 9,529,461 downwards.
TGACCTTCTCCTTTAAGTCTGGTGAAGTGAACATGCTGGTTAACTAATTGCTTTCTGACATCTTTTTGAGTCTAGTTAGTTCCCTTTCATCCAAATTCTGGTTTTTCTCAGGAAACTATTCCAAATGTGAATGTTCACTGAAACACAAATTCTTGCCTCTTAAAACAGCATGATCATGGAAGTTAACTAATTATTCTCATTCTGATCGAATCCTGTAGGGAGACTAATGGAAGTAGAGATGAGACCGTAAGTTATATTATAGTAATCTATTAATATAGATACTATAAACCTTACTGTAGTGCAGATTTCCCCAACTGTACAAGGGTTTTTTACAGAACCGTGGTGAAATACTTTATCTAACTGTGTACTTAGGGGTGAATAAATTCTATTCAAATTCAGTAAATACAGGAGGGGAAAAAGCCAAAGAGCATGAGACTAGGACACAGTTAATTAGCAAGAACCTAAATCATTTATTTTGTATATTTAATGAACATGAATACCAATCTAAATTAATTTGACTAAATGAAAGTAGGGAAAAACAGGAAAGTAAGTGGAATGTCCCACTGCAAGGCAATTAAGTTCTAAACTGTAACCCAAGCTCATTTACATCTCATTTTCTCTCTTACATCTTGACTTCTTCTCCATTCTGCACTGTGCTACAGCAAGCATCTTTCTTACTCTAAAAACTCATAAATTCTTAAAAGAGAATTCAGAAAGAAGAGCTGACACTTCCTAACTGCAAGACAACCATTTAAATAATTCATAGTTTTAATCTAAGACCTAATATTTGATTAAATGGAAAGACAGTAGGAAAGATAGGAACAAACAGAGGGTGAGTTTAAAAAAGTTTACTTTTTTAACAGTTTGACAGTACCATTTTCTTCACACTGTGGATTTCATTGAGCTTTCCAAGAAATCCTTGCATTTCTTCTGTTTAAGAACTGGACTGTTTCTGTTGCATTGTGAGGCAAAAATGGAGTTATTCTTGTTACTCCTGGAGACTTACGGAAATTTATAAGCACATAACTGAGGTAAAAAAGAGATTTTAGATAAAATAATTATATAATGACTACACAAATTTTTGTATTTTATGCATATTGAGCAACTGTTACTACATTGAACTGCAATGTTATATAGTACAGCTTGCAGGAACCATTCCATCAAATTCATTATCATAAGAGGACATACTTAATCACTCCTTCAGTGTGCTCATTTACTGCGGCTGTTCTGTATTATAATCAAGTTAATTATCTTGACATAATACTAGAAGGTTGTGACTGCCATCAAATTATCTCGAACAAACAGTTGGGATTTTCTTAGCACTACATTGTAAACTTAAAGTAATGTTCAGTTACTGTTTCTTGCACTTGGTTTAAAACTAGGACAGCCCTGCAGAACACATTTCCAATGTTCTTTAAAAAGAATTGTAGTTTGATCACATTTTATATAAAACATGTAGCTTATTGGTTCTTTTTATTTTAGGTGTACACACTTCATTCTTTAGCAGCTTCACTTTCTGCATCCATTTATCAAGCACTATGTGACAGCCACAGCTACAGGTAAAGAGGGAAATTTTCTTACAGTCCTACCTTTGGAGTATACTTTATAAATCCTAAATGGAAGTTCTTCCTGCATGTGTCTAAAAAAGGGATTAAATGTTTGCGTGTGGATATACTTACACAGTTTACACATTGCTAGCTTTGATACCCACGATCACTTTTACACAAATAACACCAACCATTCAGGTTTTGTCAATAAACAATAGGAAAACCTGATGTCACTGTCACTTGGGACACTCACTTTCTCATCAGAAAAAAATGTATTTGTGTTTAGCAGTCAAGCAGAAGCCAATCAGTTTACTGGGATGGTTTACCAAGGGCTGCTTTTGAGTGATCGACGCAGGCTGAGGACAGAAAGTATCGAAGAGCATGCAACTCCAAACTCATCTCCTGCTCAGTGGCCTGGTGAGACAAATATAAGGTTATTTTTAGCACCACTGGACCAGCTCCACATTTCGAAATTACTTCACTGTCCTGTAATATGATGTTTCTGATTTAGTTCTCAAATTAATGACAACCTTTAACTTTTTCACGTATCAAAACTAATTAAAATAAACTTTCTATATGGCAGACATCTTGCTTGAAGAAGAAACTGTGATCTTTAGGATAAAATCAATGATCATTTGTCATTCTAAAATGTTTTCCTCCAGCCTGCCTAACCCTCTAGCAAAGCTATTTCTGTTAGCTGTCTCTGCAGTACTGTCTTAAATATATGCTGTAGTTGGTATAGCCATCAGAATAGCTAATTCCAATGTATGAGTATAAATTTAGTTTTTTAAGGTGAACTGTAGAAACAGTGCAGGAATTTCATAGGTATGCTGAGCTGCCCATAGTATTGGCAGAGAAGTTCAATGCAGAAGTCCCAGACCCAAGAAGACTTTTTGTCATTTTGATCTTTATTATTTAAAAAAAACTATTAGCATATTATTTATTAGTGTGTGTGTATATATATATATATATGTATATACTAAGTATATTTTAGTATGTTTTGTCTGAATAAAAGCATCATGTATTAGTGGATATTTACCATAAAATGTAGAGGTGAAACACTTCCTTTTTTCCCCATTTGTCCTCCTACTCATTTAACGCCGAATTTTTCCTCTTTTTCTCTTTGCAGGCGTGAGTTCGCTCATCAATCTGTTAAGTTCAGCTCAGGATGAAGATCAACCAAAGCTCAACATCCTCCTTTGTGAAGCTGTGGTAGCTGTCTACCTGAGCCTCCTCATCCACGCCCTTGCAACCAATTCCTGCAACGAGTTGTTCCGACTGGCCGCCCACCCTTTGAACAGTCGCATGTGGGCGGCTGTTTTTGGTGGGGGAGTGAAGCTTCTTGTCAAACCTCGGAGGCAGTCGGAAAATATTCCAGGTACATCCTTCTCTGAAGGTCATACTAATGATTTGCATTTTATACCTTTTAGTAGCCTGGTAGGAAAGGTTTCTTTCCTTTTAAAGACCAAAACCAAGCAAGCAGGATTTAAGAATGTACTGGCAAGAAAACTGTTACATTAACTAAAAAGCAGAAAGAAATATTAGCCTTGCAGTTGTCATTTGTAATGGCACCCAGCACATTTTAAATTTGCCATAAAAACTGTACAGTTGTTATATTACTAATATTACTATTAGATGCTTACTTATAACCTTTTCAGGACATTCGGCCATGATTTTTAGTGAAAAACAGACTATATGGATCAGTGTTAATATCTCTGGGGTTTTGTTTGTGAGATGAGTGTTACTGTTTAATGACTGCAGTAAGTTGGAAACAGTATTTCTGAAACCAATTTCTATAGCAAGGTAGGATTTCACCTAGCACAAACCACAGAGGAGAAATATCAACTTCATCTGTCAGAAAAACAGGTTATGCATATGTAAGCTCCAGCTAACCCCAGGATTTTTACAAAGACAGATGAGCAAGTCTTAATATACTGCTTGTGGAAAAGCCAAAGTGGAGATTGAATTCAGGCTCTGAAGACAAAGAAAAATACAACCATTTGTCATAGGACTTCGCACTGCAGCAATACTGCAAATCATGTCACATAAACTTTCAAATCAACAATAGGCTTGAAAGTTATGCAAAAATTAGGCATTCCATATCCAAGATATAAACCCAAATAGTAATAAGGCATTGCACCATTATAAGTATGCACAACAGGTTTTTGTCATTCGTGGAATAACTTGAACTCATTTAGGGCAGTTATTTTCACAAGGTGTTAATATGAATAAGTTATATAAGTTGTGTTTATTTGAGATGTATTCTGTTTTCCTTTAACCTACAAGCTGCTACAGCTTCTGATGTTTCAGAGGATGGTAACGAAGGTTTGTAAAGACTTGCAGTGTAGATGAGTGTTGGTAGTGGCTTTTTGGAAAAAAAAAAAAGTTTTTAAGTATCTAGTTCCCTTGTAATAAAGTAAGTGTGATCTTCAATGTTGCCTGGCCAATAAGACTTCGAAGAACAAATTCCACAATAAAATTTTGATAAGTGTTATGGCAGTTTAAGTCATAACACTTTAAAACAGACTTCAGGTGTCAAAAAGCCTGTCTCTATTCAAATTTTCTTCTCTATCTTAAGAGTTCCTTGGCTTATATTTTGATAACTACTGCTAATAGTGCATCTTACTGTTTAGTGATATTTTATATATTGCTTTCTTTCTCAACAAAATTTCTGAGTTTCTTAATTTCTTTCTTGAGAAATTTTTAGATAAAAGATTTTTTTCTTGAAAGGTACATCTCCTGAGAACTTAATCCAGTATATAAATGTAAAATAAAATGCACTTCTCATAACATGTCCAATGTCTAAATGCCACAGTTATTGAATTTATCGTAAGTGAACTTTTTTATGATTACACTTACTTTATTTAGGCTGCCTTTGATTCTGAGTCAGTAGAAATTAGTACCAATAACAGTGGTGTTAGTTGCTTCAGTTACAAAATACAGCCATTTTAAAGATGCAGTATTAATATCAGCTTTTTTAATGACCTGAATTTAGCACCTCCTCTTCCATCAGAAGAAATGGATAAACATCGCCGCCGCTTTAATATGAGAATGCTGGTGCCAGGAAGACCAGTGAAAGATAGCAATGTACCACCTCCTGTACCTGCAGAAAGACCCTCTTACAAAGAAAAGTTTATTCCTCCAGAACTCAGCATGTGGGACTATTTTATGGCAAAGGTAATTTAAAATGAAAAATGAAAGTTACAGTTCATAGCAGGATATTACTTCCATTAAGTTTTAAAGGATAAAAATAATGTGAAAATTCTGAGTGCTCTTTCTTGTAAGATGCAGAATATTATCTTGTTAATAAAAGATGAAGAGCCTACAAGTCTATTACTTCACCTTCAAAACGTGTCTCTTGTCAATAGTACAGATTAACACTTTTCCCTTTGCTATTTGCTTATATTATAGTGAAATTTATTTATATTTTAAATTGCTGTCATTTAAACTCAGTGACAGTGATAATTGAAATAAGAGTTGAATATTAAGAAATCAGAAAATAGCTTTCATAGCAGACTTTTACTTTGCATTGCAGCCATTTCTTCCTTTATCAGACAGTGGTGTTATATATGATTCTGATGAAAGCATTCACAGTGATGAGGAGGAGGATGACGCTTTCCTCTCTGATGTACAGATCCAGGAACACACAGATGCCAATTCTTACAGGTTAGCAGAAATTGTCAGTGTTTTAGAACAATTATGTCATGTGCCTATCTTTGCTTCCAAATCTAAAAAAAAAATACAGGTCTTCAGCACCATCCAGTTTTAAGTCAAATAACTTTAGTACTGTGGATAGATTTATCTGTGGCAATGGGATTACCAAAGTGACAGATTCTCATCACAGTTTCCCATTTACTTGCCAAAAAAAAAGGGATTAGGAAGTCAAAGCTGTGTGGTTTGCGTTTTTTTGGGGAAGGGAAAACAAATAAGAAACCCCTATCTTCATTTTTAAGACGCAAAGAGCATAAGGTACCCCAATGCCAGCTCCAAAACAATGTTTTAGGCTACTGATTCAAGCATGTAGGTTTTGAATGAGGTGTAGATTAAATAAAACACATCTACACTGTTACTCTAACCCTGATTGAAGAAAAATATTCTGTAGGTAGCTCTTAATGTTATTTTAACATAACTAAATCTATTCTTTTTATACAGCTGGGCTCTTCTACATCTGACAATGGTAAAATTAGTTCTGCACAACATTAAGAATTTCTTTCCCATTGCTGGTCTGGAATTCACTGGTATGTTAAATCCTGCTTTACATTTTATTTTTCTTTATATGTGACTCTCTGTAAGACTTTGCTTTTTAATTTTAATTTTAAAATTTAAATAACTAAATACCTTATTTTTTACAATAGCCAATACATACATTTCCTTTCAGGTTTATTTTTTTGGATGGCTGTATTATTCTGGGGTTTTTATACACACCATAACTTAGATTATTTTTTGTCTCTAAGCCTTAACTGAGTAATATTTTTGTTTAGATCTGCCTGTAACATCACCATTGGGCATTGCTGTAATAAAAAATTTGGAACACTGGGAACAGATTCTTCAAGACAGAATGGACCAATTTGAAGGCCCACCACCAAACTACATCAATACTTACCCCAGTGACCTTGGTGTGGGTGCAGGACCAGCTCTTCTCCGCAACAAAGCAATGATTGAACCTGAAAACACACCGTTCAAGTAAGTATTTTTTTCTTAGCAAAGACACCTTCTCTGATCACAGAAATTCTGAAGAGTATTTCCTACTAATGTTAAACATGGCAGCCAGGAGGGCCAACTGTGCCCTGGGGGCCATCAGGCACAGCATCACCGGGCGAGAGAGGGGATTGTCCCACTCTGCTCTGCACTGGGGCGGCCTCACCTGGAATATTGGGGCAGTTTTGGGTGTCACAGTATAGAAAGGATATAAAGCTGTTAGAGAGTGTCCAAAGGAGGGCAACGAGGATGCTGAAGGGCCTTGAGGGAAAGCCGTATGAGGAGTGGCTGAGGGCACTTGGTCTGTTCAGCCTGGAGAAGAGGAGACTGAGGGGAGACCTCATTGCAGTTACAACTTCCTTGTGAGGGGAAGAGGAGGGGCAGGCGCTGATCTCTTTTCTGTGGTGACCAGAGACAGGACCCGAGGGAACAGCATGAAGCTGAGTCAGGGAAGGTTTAGGTTGGGTATCAGGAAAAGTTTCTTCACCCAGAGGTTGGTTTAGTGCTGGAACAGGTGCCCCAGGGCAGTGGTCACAGCACCAGACCTGTCTGAGTTCAAGAAGTGTTTGGACAATGCTCTCAGGCACATCCCAGTGTGACTCTTGGGGCTGTCCTGTGCAGGGCCAGGAGTTGGACTTAGATGATCCTGATGGGTCCCTTCCAACTTAGCATATTCTCTGTTTCTTTCCTCCTTCTGTTTTATCCAGATCAAAGGATTACTCAGCTCTTCCAGCAAAAAGGCTCTGGCATTTTCTTGTGAAGCAAGAACTTCTTCAGGAGACTTTCATAAGATATATATTCACAAAGAAAAGAAAGCAGAGTGAGGTAAACAAAGGATGTAACTTTTTTTTAAAAGAAACTTCAATTATAACTGTTCCTCAGTCTCCCCAGTATTTATTTTATTTTTTCTTTCCATTTTTCGTTAACATTTCGGTTTCCTTTCTTTCATTTAAAAGTGTTTGGATTTTTTTTCAAAATCAACGTGACTGCCATGTTATTGATTGGAATATCAACTGAACAGAATATATGTAGACAAGACATAGCTCACCTTTATGTATCTGAATACTGTCCTAATAAACAGAACATTTGTGATAATGGTAATAAGCAAATGAATTTGAATATTCATGTAATATTTTTTTGGTGTGTCATACAGAAAAAGAAATTTAAATGCACTATTAATTTGTGTATATGTATATATGCATGAGTAATATATACATATAAGAGTAATATTATATAGTAATATATAATATGGGGCTTTACAAATTGTACCAGTTACAGCTGCTGTAAGTTCTAACTGAAAACTTAAACCAACACATAACTATCATGGGAAATAAGTATATGATATAGTATCTTTAAGAATTCCTGTAAGTATGGAGTTTGTGTGTGTATTACTCCTCCATTTATTTACTATATCATACATCTTGTGTTCATCTAGGAGGCATTACATTTTAAGTGAGTTTGTTTAGATTCCTGTCTTAGTTTCTGTGCCTTTTATAAAAAGTTAAAAATACATTTGTCATCATTTACTGACAGAGTGGCCTTTAAAATCTAGTTTGGAATGTTTCATTCTTTTTTTATATTTGTTTGTGCATGTGTTTTGTGTTTGTGACTGTGTGATGTTATGTAGTCTGTAGAAGATCGTGTGGAGCAGGTCAAACAAAACTGCGTAGCAGAAGATCACAAAAACAAGGTAGTATCCCTTCTCCCAAACCTCTAGCACATTCTTAAAAGTTCTGTGGAACTGGCTTTCTTTCTCTAATGTGACTAACAGAAGCTGTATGTTCTGTGTAGTCTGTGTGGCAGGCTTTTAATCACTGAACTAACTTCAGATGTCCTGATAATTGGGATGAGTGAACACCTCGTAAATAGCGTTGCACACACAACTTCTGTTTCTTACGCTCAGACACAACTTTTGGCTTCTACAACACCAAAGAGTATGAGAAGTCTAAAGTTTAGCTTCCGAAACAATGCTGAGGCCACTGAACTTTTCTTGCATGAATTTTGTATAGATTTTTGCACTCTGAATGTACCGCTACAAAATGGATTTTCATATTAACTGAAGTTGTTTATAAATGTTTTGTAGGTTGAAGCAGATCTTGGCTACCCTGGAGGAAAAGCAAAAATCATTCACAAAGAATCAGATATGATAATGGCATTTGCAGTTAACAAGGTAAGCCTCAAGTACTACAAGAAGTGTAATAAAAAGATCCTAATTATAGTTAGTATAAATTTTGTATTTGTGCTGCATAGGCAAACAGCAATGAAATTGTTTTGGCATCTACACATGATGTTCAAGAACTTGATATTTCAGCTCTACTGGCTGCTCAGTCGTTTATATGGATTGGGGAAGAATATGACAGAGAATCTAAAAGGTAAGATTGTTTCTTTGTGGTTAAATTAATAAGAGTATTGGTTTACTGTGAGGCTGAATATATAATACCTGTGTAGGCACAAATGGAGCCTACCAAAAAAGTTATTTACTCTTCTTCGGTAAGTTTCAGGTTGCTTTACAAATGGGTGAGGGAATGCAAGAGAATAATTAGTGTCTTTAGGCATGTTTGCACTGCACAGTGAAGTCAAATTCCATGGTACATAAGCTAATAAAGGAATACCTTAGAAACACTGTAGTTCTTTTGCATCATTTCAGTGTGGAGGGTAGTTGTGGTAGCTGATGCTGGCTGTATAATACAATAGCCTGGATTACTGTCTGCTCCATTACTGTGCTGAGATCTGTGAGCACTCCTCTGTACCACATTCCCTTGCACGCTGCACACACAGGTCAGGAATAGTACAACAATATTCTTCTCAAGAGAGCTTATATCCTTATATTAGGATCATCTCTTGAGATTAAAACTGAATAGCTTTGGAGCATTTGGAAGGAATTCGTACTATATAAGTGGAGGAATTATCAATTTATAGTCTTATTGTAATCACTTCCTCTACCACACTGCCCTTAGGCTCTTGACAAATAAGCAAAGAGCATTAGAAGGAAAGAAACATCTGTTTAAAGCAGAACACTGCTGTTCTTTCACAGTTCTGATGACATTGACTTCCGTGGTTCCACCACAACACTCACTCAGTCAACTGCCCCGTCGTTTGGAGTGAGTCAGATACAACCATCTCCATCTATGCCATGGTTGGGCACTGGTCAAACCAGCACTGGAGCTGGTGTGGTAGGTACTCTTCTGTGCATGCAACTAAGGAGAGCATCACTTTTTTTGTGTGTTGTTTAGTAGAGAGACCTAGTGCGTATTAGTCATCTTACTGTTAATTTAACGTTGGCATAAAAGGCCAATGGTGACCAATAACTGGCCAAAAATAAGGCCAAACTAAGCATTTTCTTGTATACTGTGGCACAGAATTATTGTGATACAGAAAACAATGATACATCATTTTTCTTTCTTATGGGAGCTTTGATGTAGGACCACGCAAATAACGTTAGTTTAACTTTTTTTAGCTGGGGGACACTCACCATGTAGTAGTATAAACAAAACTGAAGAGTGCATTTGTGCCTTTTTTCAAAATTATTCTGATTTTTCTTTGTTTTATATTAAGCTTATTAAAAGAAATCTGAATAACGTCAAGAGAATGGCTTCACATCCAGTCCACCAGTATTGTAAGTGAATCACACTTACTGGTATGGAATAAACAATTTTCTACAAAATACTGTGGTATTAATAAACATCTTTTATCTTAGACCTTACAGGAGCCCAGGATGGCAGCGTTCGAATGTTCGAATGGACAAGACCACAGCAGTTGGTTTGCTTCCGACAGGCTGGGAATGCCAGGGTTACCAGGATGTATTTCAATTCCCAGGGCAATAAGGTAAGTACAACATTTAGGGGTTTTGGGGGGATGTTGGGTTTTTATTCATAAGGAAAAATTTGATTGTGCTGTGACCTCTAAATCAGTTGTAACTGGTGGCATGCAGAGCTGTTATGGTGTCCTCCAATGAGGGCATGGGCAGTATCATTCATTTTGTCTGCATGTGGGAGCTTTGTAACACTGACCCTTGTTCTCCTTTCTCTTCTGTCACTTCACACTGCTATCCCATATCCCATTTGCTGCATTTTCACACTGTTTATTCTCTCTGTTCTGAAATCTGTGTTCCCATGTGGTAACCTTTTAAAATTAAATATTTAAAAAAACTATTGGGCATCCTTATTTTACAGAAGCACACTTGTATCAGCAATAGAATCGTAGAAGCATTAAGGTTGGAAAAGACCTCAGAGATTGTCAAGTTGCATAAAATGTAATTTAAACTGATTTTAAAATTGTGTTTTGAGATATTGCAGTCTTACCATCACATGGGAATCAATCTTAAGTCACAAATTCAGATGTACTAGTTGTCACCGTGCTTCACACAAAGGTCACTCGGGTGGGACTCATGAAATCCAACTAAAAGGAGAAAATATAAAAAATAATTCTAAATATTTCTAAAATTATTTTGTAAAATACAGAATATGCTGTATGGGATATACAGTATTAATATAACTGTCATTTTACCATTCATGATAGAGCCCAGTCCTTCCACAATTGTCCTCATCATGCTTTTATGATATATCATGCATTTTCCTTTTCTAAGCATTTTCAAGTAGAGTCATGGAGTAATGATGCCTCTGTAAGCCTTAGCATTTAACATTAGGATTTGAAAGATAAGCTTCCATGCTTACAAAGCCTTCATTTCCAGAAAAGAGTTGCACATGCAGGAGAGCATCAATCCTTAAATAATCATTAAACAATCAGCACTGAACTCACTTGGCTTCTACACTATTTTTTTGTACTTGACCATCACTGTTGTTGATATTCCATTTACAGGTGAAGGTTTGGTGGTTTAGGTGTTTTTTTTCCTGAAGTTGGCAGTTTACTATTATTAATTATTATGAAGTAAACATCCAGTAACCAGTACATTATGATAATAAATGCAGTTCATTCCTTGCAGTGTGGTGTTGCTGATGGTGAAGGTTTTCTAAGTATTTGGCAAGTAAACCAAACCACCTCAAATCCTAAGCCCTATCTGGTAAGTAAACAGAATTAATTTTTTTCTTATTACAGGGGAAAGGGAAGTCTCTGAGACTTCAGATGAGCTAAGAGCATATGACTTTACTGAGACATTTTTTATTTTGCTGCTTTTTACTTGGCATACTCTGTCAAAACAACTGTAGAGTGCCAGTAGTGCATCTTTGGAAAACTAATTGCACAATAACCGTAAGCTGCAGTGTAATTACAAATACTACTTCAGCATTACCCTTGATTAAATTAAAAATCAGAGCTACAGGTAATGACTTTACAATCCCAAAACTTAGTGGAAATACACTCTTCAATTCTTTTCACTACTTCTTAACAGTCCATGAAAATCATGCTTAATTTGAAATTCAGGCTGTTGTCATACACTATATTGTGGATTTGCTAAAGGTCACTAATTTTAGTATCTTTTTATTTTATACTGGATTTTTAATCCATTGTTCCATTCTCTGAAGTTTCAAACTGTCAGTTTTGAGCTTTGTGTAAAAGACTGCTTGTGTTTTGCTATCACTGACATCAGAGTCATAGTAGTAACTTTTGATGCAAACAACATCTGGTAAGATTACGCCTTTTTTGTTTGTTCTGTTTTTTAATAGAGTTGGCAGTGCCACAGTAAAACCACAAGTGACTTTGCATTTATAACCTCTTCAAGCCTAGTTGCTACATCGGGACAATCCAATGATAACAGGTGTGTTTAAAGAAACAATGAGGAATTTCATCAAAACTACCTGTTCATCTCCATTAACGTGGTAGCTCTTGGGCATTCATGTGACTGACATTCTAAGGCTCAGTGTTCTAAGCTTTGTTACAGCTTGAACTTGCTAGATGATTTCTTTGAACATCATTCTTTCAGTTACTTGCTCCCCAAAATTAATTTTTGTGAGGAGGGGTCAATAGTTAACCAGTTTTTTCAAGTTGTATTCCAAATGCAGTGTGATGTGATGCCGTTGCTGGAGGGAGAAATATATTCAGCAAAGAGGACAATTCTTTTTGTCCAAAAAGAAAAACTTCTATAATGTCTTGGTACAACCTGGGGTCGGTACACATCTTAAAGGTAGAACATATAGTTCCACTAAAAAGCATAAAAGAACAGAGAAAGGAATTAAAAGTTCTTAGTTCTTTGCATATGTTCTACAATGACTGCAGAGTATCAAGAGCTGCTTGTTCAGTTTTACTTTCTAGACTGACATAAAATGTGGACCTTTTCTGAGTCATGTCACCCCATGAATCACTTAGTAACAGGGCATAATGACTTTCTTTTCTCCCCCTCAGAAATGTGTGCCTCTGGGACACTTTGGTTTCATCTGGTAACAGTCTTATACATGGTAAGTACTGCAGTGAAAATTAAACCTCTGCTTCTTACTGACTAAGGAAATACAGCTTGTGAATGTATTTAGTGCAAAGGAAAAAACCTTTACTGGGGAACAGGTCTGAGTATGTATTGCATAGGGAAGCATGAACCAGAACTGGTACTATACATTCTCTAGCACGATGTTAATCTCCTCTATATAGAAAAGTCATAGGTCATAGAATCATGCAAAGGTTTGGCTTGGAAAGGACCTTAAAAATCATCCCTTTCCAACCCCCCTGCCATGAGCAGGGACACTTTCCACTAGACCAGGTTACTAAGCACCCAATCCATCCTGACCTTGAACACTTCCAGAGATGGGAGAGTCCATAAGGTCATACATAAAACTCCTTTTATGACAGTATTAATAAAGTCTAAAATATCTCAGTACAGTCCTGAAAACAAAACCTAACAGCAGACTAATTAAGGTTGCATTATCAAACTCTCATGCTTTCACTTAAACTGGCACTTAATTAATATATCTCAAATTATAAGTTCAGCTGTGTATCTGTATTCTAAAATAAATTAGACTGCATATCGTATTTTCTTGTGCATTAGATCTAGATAGCTCTTTTGTCAGCTGATAAGGCAGTACCTATATGAAGGAATGTATCTGTAAAATTAAAAAATATTCAGATAATAATTTATAGAAGAAATGCTTCTTAAGTGTGGAAGCTACTTACAGTTTCAAGTCTATTAAATTCTGACATCCTTCTTCTTCAGCCTTCACTTGTCATGACCACGGTGCCACAGTACTTCAGTATGCACCCAAGCATCAACTGCTAATTTCTGGAGGTAGGAAGGGATATATCTGCATCTTTGACATCAGGCAGAGGCAAATCCTTTTTACCTTCCAAGCCCACGAGTCAGCTGTTAAGGCCCTTGCCCTGGATCCTTCTGAGGACTATTTTGTCACAGGCTCAGCAGAAGGCAACATGAAGGTAAGGAATTGGAGAAGCTGGGTTCTATAGGAGAGGGTTGAGCTGAAGTAGTGTATATGTTGATCAGCATGTTGCAAATAGCCAGATAAATGCAGTAACAAAACAAAAACCAAAACAAAAACCCAAACAAAACAAAACAAAACAAAAACCCAAAAAACCCAAACCTACACTTGATATACAGGATGCTTGCCTTACATTTATAATACAAACTTAAATGTACTAGTAGCCTTCTAAAGCAAGTAGGTTTTGTCCTCCTCTAAATATTAGTCTTTTTAAAGTTGTGAGACTGAATTTTAAGTGGATAAACAAAGTGCACGGTTCTGAAATCTTAGGTTTGTTTTTCCCTCTCTCTTAAAAATGTTCTGTTTTTGCCTTTGGACAATTCTTTGTAACACAGGGGGCGCTCAGCAGCTTCAACATTGTGTAAAGTTTCTGTAACACCAAGTTGTATTTTTTCTCTTGATGCCCCAGACAACTACTAAGATGTCAGAGTAGTAAGAAACAAACATCAACATCAAAACAAAAAAACCAAACCAGAAATACAGTCCCTGTTTTAAAGGGCTCTTTTCATGAATACTAAAGGAAGGAAATACAAGAATATGATAAAGAGAAGGAGAAAAAGATTTCTTTCCTTTTAGCTGGGCTGCAAAGCGTTTAGTAGGTGCTTTCTGTGCCTCTGCACAGATTGTGGCCTGGCCTTGATGAGGGCTCCTGCTGCTTAGGATCCAACACACAGCCATGCTTCCTATGACTCTGCATGCTTAATAATTGTGAAGCTTACTCCCTGCAGCATTCCTTAGCAGGAAAGCACTGCCAGCAGCTGGAAAGCTGTCCATAGATATCTTGGATGAAAATGCAACCTTATTTCTGCAGCTTTCATGGGGGGAAGCTGGGAGTAGGACTCTGATCAGTAGGACTCTGATTCACCCTGCCCAGTGACCAGCTGGTCCATGCTAAGGTAGCCTTACACTGCATCAAGAGCCTCCCAAGAGTCTTGGACTTGTAGTGATTGTTGCTACTAGACAACAATAAATATCCTTTACCTTTGCTGAATAGCGTTTAGAACAACCAGGAATCTGAAACATTAGGGGGGAAAAATACAAATCCTTGAATTTTCATCTCCTTTTGTCATTCTTTTGATACAGGTGTGGAGACTGACTGGCTACAATTTAATTCACTCGTTTAAAAATGAACACGCAAAGCAGTCCCTTTTCAGAAACATTGGTGCTGGTGTCACCCAGATTGAAACTGTGCAAGGCAACCGAATCTTCTCCTGTGGAGCAGATGGCACTCTGAAAATGAGGGTTCTTCCCAATGCTTTCAATGTACCTTCAGGCATTTTTGACATTCTGTAGAGTTATGTGAGCTAATCCTGGTTTTATATAATGTCCCTTTAAGTAGCTAAAAACACAGTGATATGCACTGTGGAAAGAAAACGTGTTTCCTTTCAAAGCAGTTACTGCAGCATTAAGTATTGTGGGGGAAAAGATATTTAAAAAACAAAAACAAAAAAAACCCAAGAAAACCAACGCTTTTACAATGGGTATATTTTGAATATGCCCATAAGGATCTGTGGGGTGGAAATGCATGTACTATATTGTGAAAGCAAAGAATTCAATTCAGTACAGTTGGACAGAGAGGGGTTATACTTCAGTAACCCACAAGCTGCATTTAGTAAGTGTCTTGCAAAGATTCTGACAGTCGTCAGTCACTTAACAAGCACTGTGGCTCTACAAGTCAGTGAGCATTTCTGACATGATTCTGATTACTTTTATTCCAGTTTTTCTCACTAATTGAAGCATGTGTACAACTTCTCATTGTAAAATAGTTTAGTTTTAATTAAGGGTACTCAGTGTATTTGATTTTCGCCAGAAAGTGTAATGGATGCAAATGCCGTGGAACATGTGCAATCAAGGACGTACTGTGAGAGATGTATCATTTTATGCTGAGATTTTTTTTTCCAGTTAGTATTATTGCACAGTTGATACTGTAACTTGCACATCAGCATATTTTTAAATGCGATGGTTTTTAATTTTGCACACTATTTTCCTTTCTTTCTGAGAGCTATGTTTTCTATTGGACACCTGCCTTTACTTTAGGAATGTATTGTAAGCACTAAATGTTTGTAGTGAAGACATCCATCATTCTAGTCAGCTTTTAGTTTTTGAAGTCATTTGTCCAGAAAATACTTCATTAAATGAAGCTGTTAAGAGAATACCAATGGAACATATAATGCCACATTTCAGATGAATGTCAGGCTTTATGTGGCCAGCTAGTAAATAGTGGATAAAACTGGTAATTAAATTATTACCAGAGTATATTGTATAAACTATGCAGAGTTCAATATTGTTTGCTTGTAATATAACTAGCTACTGTTGTCAGATGTATTTTTCTGTTGTAAACAAAACCCATGTTCTTCAATGACTGGAACGGATGTCTGCGTATTTAAATGTTAACAAACTGTCTTATTCCTCCAATGAAAATTTTGATGTCTGTGCTGTATTGTAAGATATTCTAGAATAAAAAGCACCTTTCTCCAAAGGTGATTTTAAATTGCAGCCTATGAAGTATGAGAATTATGAGAAGAAAGAAGAGTAAGTGTCATTGTTTAGTTTTGCCTTTGTAAGTTAAATAAATTACTTTTATTTCATGGAATAGCCCATTCCAGAACTCTTGCTTATATTTAAACAGATTTATCTAAATCTCCAGTAGATTGACTGGGTGCTGCTTAAGCTAGCTTTACCTTGACCTCAAACTGTACTGAGCTAAAAACTATTTTATTTTCAGCTGTTCTAGCAAAGCATAAGGTTAATGGGATTTAGTTCCATAGCTGCAAGAAGCACAGGCTGGTCCTGTCACTGAGAAAAGAGGCAGCATTTCCTGGCCTTCCTCCTCCAAGAGGTTGATCAACAATGTCATGCAGAAGTTTACCATGTTTTAAGATAGGCACACTATCTAGAACTGTGTTTGCCCAAGTATATTGCTGACTTTTAGAGGAGGGGTTAGCCAAAATAGCTTACTTTATTAGTACCACAACTCCGTTTTTAAAACAACACCGCAAACAAACATAAACATGAAAAAACTACCAAAAAAACCCACACCCCACAGAAGTCAAAAGCAGCTCATAGAACTGTAGCTCTGGAGTGTGAAGTGTCACATTCTTTATACAGGTATAAATAGAACTGTTAATCTATGAGTTTTTGTGCATATACTAGTTCAAAGTATTAATTATGATTTTTTGTTTTGTCTGCATCTCTCTCTTCCTTGTCTGCAAGGCCTTAGTGAAAACAGCAGGTATGCTGAGAAGAGACCCAACCATCACTGTATCACACACTGAAGTTTAGCTGCAGCAGAGAAATTTTTTCAGCTAGACAAGGTTCTGCAGGCACAGACATTCCCAAATTCATTAATCCCTTTGACGGTGCCTGGATGTCACACAGGTATTAAACACTTCAGTGCAGTTCAGGATTTAAATGACACTTTGTTTCTAAATATTTGGATGAGCTCCATGAACTTTAGCAATATGCACAGACAGCTTAGAAATTCAAGTAGGGGTTTTCCCAAGAGCATGATTTTGAATATAGATACACAAAACAACAGTAGAGATTTATGTCCCAATGTTGAATTTTGAAACCTGAAATACCAGAACAAAATTAAAAAGTTCCTATTATTTCTCAGCTCTAGCTCTCAAAAATTTCAGCGTGAATATGTGGTCTCTGACTTAAGGTTAACAACAAATTAAGCCATTAAGCAGTATGATGAATACATGTATTCCTGCTTAAGCTACTTTATTTTTCTAAGAATAGCAGCAAAAACATATACCCTTCATTTTATGATTTCATTTGTATGGATGAATGTGGGGACATTTTATTTTAGAAATATGCCTTACTATAATTAAATACAATTATAAACAAGTTATAATGGTATAGTTTACATGACAGTGAGGGGCAAGGAAGAGGCTGCAGCAACATTCAAAATGCAAACACTGTTAAAGATGAAAATTTAATCATAAATGTTACATCTTCTCTTCAGTTTTAAACCTTGGTACTTTTCTGCCAATTCTTCATTTATGAAACAAAATGTATATTCAGTACTTCATGTCATTATTCCTATTTTCCTTGTACTTTGGCTGGATTTTGCTTTTGATTATTAACAGTTGATTGAGCTTGTCAAAGGGGAAGCTTTTCAGCTTTTTTTCTATTTAAATAACTCTTTCCATCCCCCTTATTTTTAACAGCTGTAAACCTCTGTTCAGAAAAAAATCTTCACTGAGAATCCATGGAAATTAAATGAAAGTGACAAAGGTATTCGTACACAAAAGTTCATTATTTAGATATTTATGCTAGACCATAATCACTGACTAGAAAATGATTGCAGAGAAGATGATCACAACTGAAAGTTATAAATAGTCTCTGCTGTGCACATGACCATGGAATAATCGATATACATTAGATACAATTATCAGCTGAATAACGGGGAGAAACAAAAGCAAGTCTGTGCTAACTGTTTGCCAGCTGCAATAGTGAACAGCTGTTTTTTAAAAAGACGAGGATGGCCTGTGTAACTAAAGTGTGTTTTATACAAAGGCACCTGATCTCACTTTTAGACACACTCACAAACCACCATCAGTAAACAGAAAATGATGCCAAGTGAAGAGACCCACATGTGTATGTCACAGAGCTTTAAATAGATTATTTAGACAAGCATGGCTCCCATACATGGCACGTTAAAATATTTTCATCTACCAAAATGTACAGGGTACACCATTAAGCTCCCGTTCTCCCACGTGTACAAATTCTTGTCTCGTAGGCTGTACGAAAGCATAGCAAGAACAGACTGTGAAGACCGTAATTCAAACCTTGCATCAACCTGCTTCCCTTTCAGTAAATCAAAAGCAAAACTTACTGTCATGTCCTTAGTGTCAGTGACATAAATAATGCCACATGCTATGAATGCATTACCAGCCTTGGACTTTGGATATGTGGTGTTGATGTGCTGAATGACTGAAAACATTTCTTCGTCAATATGTGCTACCATTATGTTTTCATCAGTGCTCGAGGCATAGATAATCCAGAGCCCCTTCTCATCCACTGCTATGTTGAAATACGTCTTGGAGTTAGAGAAGAGGTAGTTGCGCCCGTGGTGCAGGGCATTTTCAATGAGCAGAGTGCCCAGCGATGCTCTGTCGAGCCCAAATCTGCAATGAGATACAGTGAGGACTCAGTGCACTGGGTTAAAGTTCATTTCCATACACACGGGTTGGCTGAAGCAATTCCAAGTGCGTTACTGCTGATAGAAGTGTTGTTGAAAGCACTTGAGTTCAAGGACCATTCTGATGTCTTTTAAGATTAAGTTCTCAAAGAACCTTCCAAAACACTAGGAGAAAATTCCAAAGTAATAACCAATCTGAGAGGTGCATAAGAGCATGGACTTGCTTTGGTAGGTTTCACTTTATTTAGTCTGTGAGCTGTATTATCACTTGGATGAAAGAAGCAACTAAAAGGAATGGATATGAAAAAGAATTGGATACCAAGTGAAGGCCCAGACTTGTGAAATGGAATCTGTACATAAGTTTGCTTTTGACTAGAACTAAGGGGAGAAAATGTGAGTGACGAAAGCAGCTTAAATTCTGGGCAGGTTCACCTGGTCTTAGAGTTCCTCTTCTGAAAACAGTTCAGATAACACAGTGATTTGGTCAAATAGACATCAAAGGAATAAAAATTCTACTTTTGCAGAGCCAAAATTCTGACCTCATGCTGGCCTCAACAGGACAGCCTGAATGCTTCATCTCTATAAAGTTGTTTTCATTCCTTGAAATTCCTTAGGATGATGATAATCTGAGGGCAGCAGCAGTGAGCAACTAAATTGTGTTCCTCTACCAGAGGCTAATCAGCTTCTATTGAGACACATCTGCAGTTAGCATTTAACCACCAAATAACACCATGCTTTAGCAAAGGCAGGGGGAGAACGTTTAGTCTGTTTAAATAGTGCCCTCTATAAAGAAACACATTTCATGTCTGACTTCTATCTAACTGTATAGCTCCATTCTTCCAACAGAGGAAGAAAAAACGTTACTCAATACAGGAATCTGCTACACTTACAAGTTTTCTGAAAAGACAGGCTTAGTCGCAGGAACATTTCAGATCCAGGAACTTATAATAGAAGAAAGAATACTGGAAGGATAATTTTTCAGTCTAAAGGGCATTGATAGCATATACTGGAAAAATCATCATAAGAAAAATAAAGAATGACCAACTTAGATACTTTCCCTCAGCTTTGGAAAACTCACATCTGCAGCAACTCCATATTCCAGCAGCACTTATGTGCAATAAAAGAACTCTTCAAGGCTGGAGAAGATTTGAGAAATGTGTGTCAACCCAGTTAATCTTGTTAGTTGCTTCATGTTTGTAAATAACCTCATGCAAGGACTAGAAGGACAGCCCTTGACAGGAATAGTCACTCAGAAATGCAGTTTTTCTTCAGAATTTTTTTCTATAAAGAGCCAACAAGAAAAAGACCACCTCAAGATTCATTAGAAAAGTGCAAGGTGCAAGATCTGCAACACCAGATCTTTTCCTGTTTTATGTGAAAGTCCTGAAAGGAGCAGAAAAGTGAAGTTTCATTCCCAGGGTTCTCTTGGGCTCCCCAGTCAAGGGCAGTCTGCAAAATTCTTTAATCATCTGACACCTTGGGGTCAATGACAACATACAGTGTAATACTTTCACCAACTGCAGATAACTCAAGCTGCAAACACTTTTCTGATCACTGATAGCAGTGAAGTCAACCAAAAATACCAGAGGTGAGAAAGCATGTTATGAAACAATGTCAGGGATCTGACCATCATGAGAAAATCTGCCAAAGGTCAGACAAACCTAGTTTTGCCAGCTTTTAAATATGACAAGAAACTCCTTTTAAATATTTTTTCAACATTTGCAAGATGAGCCAACCCGATCCTCACCCATTCCTTCCATTAAATCAATACAAAAGAAGCTTTTACGCAGCCCAAATTCAAGGAGTTCACTGTCATAAAATTCACTGTCATAGAATTCATAGTGCCTCATTCAATCTGTGCTGAAGACAAATAATCTCAGAGTGAATAACTGAACAGAAAGGATGTTTCTCAGCAGCTCCTTAGAGAGGTTTTAAAAATTCCACAAATAGTTTGTGTCCTTCTGTACATGAAAGCATTTCTCAATTAATGGTACCCAAGCAAAGCTGAGGAATCTCTGCCCTATCACTATGTATTGCTTAGACTGTGATGATCTTTTACAGAAAAAAAGCCTAAAGGTATTTAAAGGAGGTTGCCAAAAAGTGAGCTTGTCTTTGCAGAATAAATATTATAAAATCCACAGAGCTTGCTCACATTCCTTGGCATCCACATGAATATAGGAAGGCAGCACTCACACCTGCTTGGGAAAAGACATCAAAGTATAGTAAATGTTCTTGGCTTAAACATCAGGGTCGTGTAAGAACTTGAAAGCACACACAATCTTTCACTTGCCCTTGGACTGTCTGTCTTTGGCTCTTCCCACAAGGTGAGATTTTGGTTTTGATTTGTATTGTCTGTCTCTGTCCTCAGGAGAAACTGAAACAGAGACGTAATTCCCAGTTCCAGTTCAGGGACACACATCGGGAGAGTTGTAGGAACTTCTTATTACAAGGAAATCAAACATTGGAGCCACTCCTCCACAATGGAATGTGCAATTCACCAGGTCACCACGTCCTCAGCTGGTGCCTCAGTGCATTCCTCTGCTCCAGCATCCAGCAGCATCCACTCCTGGGCCAGCCGAGAGCAGAGCACGCGGCAGCCCGGAGAGCAGCTCTGCAGAGCCACCCCCTGTGCCTCCCAGACTGCAGCTGAACCAGTTCTTACTCAGGTGCAGGTGGATGCACAAGTTATTTTTCTAAATCAAATGCCTTTTTCTGATATCCAAATTCCTTAGTCAGTTCTCATTTTTCTTTCTTGCAATTATGAACACAGGAAAGAATCCAAGTTGAAGAACACCCACAGCAATGTAATGTATAATAGAAACCTGTTGGACCCCAGGATAGCCAAGAGAAAAATCTCTTGTCATCTCTGCATGTGGCATCTTGTTCATCTTGAGGCCCAGTTGCCCTACCACATAGTAACTGCAGAGGTGAACCCCTTAGACACAGTTCAGCTCTGATGCCTAAAGAACTGTCACAGCAGAGTAGTGGACCTGGGCTACCCTCCCAATTTCCCTCCTTCTGCGGCATCTGCACACACAAATGGAAGGCTGGTGGCCCACACTGAAGTTACAGATTGTAAAGAATGAGTTTTTCTGTTCTGGAAAGAGTTCTGAGCCATTCCACCATTCTTCCTAGTTAGGATCAAAAAGAAACACAAAACGGTACAAGGAAAGTTGTCTGCTTTTCTGAGGTTCACCTCTGTCACTTTAACCCACTGCTCCTCCTTCCACACCATCACTTGCTTTAAGACAACTATGTTTGACTTACTTCAGAATGACATTGGTTCCTCCCTTCTGGTAGTACAGATGATTGTTTTGTACTGCATGACCACATCCATAAAAGAATCCCGTGATGTTAATGATCCTGTAGCTGTCATTCAGCAAGGCATTGGAATTCTCATATTCTTTTATAGAGTTTCCTAAACAAAAGGGAAAACATGAGAAAAAAAAAAGGACTATCGTCTGGTTCATCTAATTTTGAAATCTCTATTCTAAAATTCAGTCTTCAGTAAAAGTCAATCTCAATCAACTATCTGACAGATAACAATTGTATGTGTGTTTTCAATAATGATTCATCTTGCTGAAATGTGAAGAAGTAATCCAGAGACACACAAAAAAAAACTATATAGGAGATGAGCAACAGCCTGTTTCCCACAGACTTAATGGGCCCTCATTCCAAACACAGTTGATATATATGCAGAAATATTTCCTTTTTCTACTTAGGTCCTGGGCATTTTCCTGCTCTAAATGTAGCTAATGCAGAAACTGATTCATTTTCATGCCTGGCTAAATGAAAGGGCAAAACTCCTAGCTACAATTTAGGGAAGTAAAGCCATAGAAAAGAGAAATTCTTGAAAGAAAAGAATAAAACACCATGAACAACAGGCATTTCAATTTGGATTTGTTTAAAAAAAGAACAAACTGAAAACTTCAAACTATTTTTAAAATCTGACGTTGGCTCTCAAGATGTCTGACACTACAAATGCCTACAACCATATTTATAGTCAAGTTTTATACAGGTAATATGGAAAATACTCTGAAAAAGATGTGGGTAAAACCCCATTACACTTATTACTTTAGTTTGAAGCGATTAAGGAAGCAGTGTCAGTATAACAATGGATTTTTGATTATGACTACTACTAAAAATACCTAAGAAATGCATGGTAAGCCAAATCCTTTCATCACTTATATTTGCAGGCTCCCTCATCCAAGTTCCAAACGTTTGCTGAACGCTGACAAAGTGAACAGGACTTCCCACAGATGTTATGACGCATTCTAGAAGAAAAAAAAAGCACATGTCCATGATCTCTGACACTAGAACAGCAAGTAGCACTAAGTCATGATCTGCAGCAGGTTACCAGGTTTTTTTGAAGGACCAGGGGTTCTGTCTTCAGCTTTTCCAGCCAGGGTGTCATCATTTGGTACAGCACACTCACCTGGAGTTGAGGGAGAAATGGTAAAATGTGTCATTTTTCTCTATTTGACATGACAGACAATAGACATTTCTCTGTTTGACATGCACATGACAGATGTACACATCAGTGACCCCACTAAAATAAAGGGATGACAACTGGGATTTTGTTTCACCTGAGAAAAAAGTCTGCTTAGGTTGGTCTGGTCAAAAAATGAGATTAGGAAAGATTTGCTCTCACTCCTCTCAAGGAAATGAAATGTTTGGGTTGGTTTGTTTCCTTGAGGTTGTCAGGCTGACAGTGAACTTCGAGGAGTAGCTAATTAAATCAACAGATTTAATTCCTTAGCTATGAATTCCTGAAAAGCTGCTTAGAAAGACAGTTGCCCTTTTTTCCTTAGATAACTTTACACAACAGGTAGTTGGAAAACGGCTGATTTCGCAGTAATACCAAAAACATTTTCTTGGAATGAGTGATTGTTAAACTCAAAAGCATCATTCCCAGATCGCCACACTCCAGCCCAAGACAGCAATAAAGCACTAACACATACACTGAGCACAATGATGCATGAGATTGCAGCTCAGCCACCCATGCCACAGAAACAGCCGTGTGAAAGACTGAGGGAAATGATGCATTATGATATTTACAGGCATAGAAATGTTTCACATTAGAAACAAAGACCTGAAAACATTTTTGCCCACCCCTCAACAGCATGAGGAGCACTGGTTGGATTTTCCCTTTGAGTTTACCATTAAAACAAGGCCTGAATTAAATTATTTATGGACCTTTTTCTGTAAAACCGGGTACGTCTTCTGCCCTTAAAACAACGTGACACATTTCAGTTTGCTTAGCAGGAATAACCACAGAGAACAGTTCTCAGCTTTTTGCTGAAGATATCCTTATTTCACTGTAGCCTTGTTTTCTAATTCCATTCTTAACTTTCATCTCCTTACATATTGCACACTGCTTGATATACAGGCTGCAAATTCTTTTAAACACATATTCTTCTTGTTTCTTTGTCACGTATTTCTGGGATTTACAGATCTGTGCTGAAATTTAAGTGAGAAAGATAGTAAAAATATGAAATAAAGTAATGCTGAAAGGGCACCATGACATTGAGGAAAGAAAGGACAGATTATACTGAATTGTTGTTTTTTCCTTTAGGTTGTGTCCTCTCTTTGCTCATGCGGAAGAAAACTACTCCAACACGAAGCAAGAACAAGATGTATTTCTCCCGTCCTTTTATCTAAGGCATTTGGTGAAATGACATTGAAAGTTTGCAAGCGATCACAGTGTGTCTCCAAAAAAGGCCTAAACAGTCAACCCAACCATGGTAAGCTCAGTGCCCTATAGCTGGAATCTACCAATCCCTCTGGATCCTTTCCAGCTTCTGATCACAAAATATTGTCAGAATATCTCAAAAAAGGAACCCACTCAGCAGAAATCATAAATTGCAAGGCACAAGTTAATTTTCTTGGGCTGAGTCTGATAGATGCAGTTGACTGGATGAGTGGTTCCCTGTACAGTAGTTTATCCAAGGCTGCAGAGCAGTCAGGGAGCAGGTCAGTGCAGCAAAGCTGAGTGTACTGTCTGTGTTTGAGAATAGCTGCAGTACTCTGAGGGCCTTTCAGCTGCATCAATCAGACAGCAACTCAAATTAAAAAGACAGTTTTCAATCAGAGACTCCTATGGGAAATTTTCATTACTTTCTTTCCATCGAAAAAACAAGATAAATATCCTACTGATTCCTATCATAAAATGTTCTGGTTGAGAGTTAGTGGAGTTTACAAGACATTAAAACTATTGATTTGGTCTGTTGGAGGAGGGATGGAGCAAGGCATTTTGGAGCAGAGATGTTTTGTTTCTTTTAGAATTCATTAACAGTACCATTGAGAAAAAATACACCCGAGCTTTCAACTAATTATTCTCTTTTTTGAAGAAAAAAAAGTTTTACCCAATTCAAAATTTAATTTGAAGAAACCAGTCTTGTATTCTTATGTAATAAGTTAATTACAGTTGTAAATCAGTATGCGTATTCTCTTTCCTTGAAAAGGATATGAATATTTAATTATAAAAGCTGGGTTATTCTTTGAATTTTGGTAATAAGATCTCAAGGCTTACTAAGTCATAAAACATAAAAGCTCATTGAGGAAGATCTCATCTTTGCAGAGTTATTTGACTGTAACTCCCATTTGCACACTGCGATTTCAAATCCATCAGAAATCCATCAGAAGGCTTATCCTGCAAAGCACTTCAGGCTGCTTCAACACTTGAAAAGAGGCCACGTGAGCAAATGGCCCAATTATCTCCTATAGTACTTCATGCCTTTCTGAACTTCAAATAGGATGAGATTTCAGCTCCAGCTCTCTACTTTCTGTTGTAGGGAGTCCCTCTGGGCTCTGTTCAGATACTTCAATATCCAGAATCAAGGTGATGTATTTACATGTAAAATTAAAGAGTCAGCACTTAAAAGCCAAAAATTTTGACTGCATTTCTCATACTTTCCATATGTATCCCATCTAACAGAAAAACACCATTTTTAAACACTTTGCCTGACCATTAGCATAGCACAATGAAAAGACTAATATTGTACAGGTGGTAACTTGCTGCCTTATTCAAGCCATATTTCAGTAAAACACCTAAACACATATTCAGCTTTAAGTTTGCAGTTTTACTGATGCCGAGCAAAATTAAACCTGTGCTTACTGTTTTGTGACACTTGAAGCAATGTTTTAATCTTGAACTAGTTCATAATACAAAAAAGAACACTGGGGAGAACTAACCTGTGCATGTGCTGCTGCATGTGTTCTCCTGAAGCTCTGCTTTAGCTTTACCTTTACGTTTACCTGGGGGCCCCGGGGGTCCAGGTGGTCCAGGGGGCCCTGGTGGTCCAGGTTCACCTTTTGCACCTGTGTACAAAACACAGTCCTGTCACAGGCCTTGCACAGACAACAGGCAACCTGCAGAGAACCATGTGGCAGACTTGGAGACAGCTCTAAAACAGCCTCTCTCTTTCTTAAGAGGTTTCTGAGTACAGAAATACAGTGCAATACACACTGGAATGCTGGCTGTTGGAAGCTGAACCATAAAGAATTTCACAAGGTGTAGGTCATCAGTGCATTTTATCTGTCTGGATTACAGACACATTAGAGAGCTGTAAAGCACTGCTGCCCTTTACTCACTGTATTCTAAGACCTCAACTTCAGATGCTACATTGCTATAATTTTACACAGTTTATATTTGGCTGCTTCATGTATTCCTGAGTGGATATCTGACCCTCATTTTCTAATAGAGAAATAAAACCACACTGAAAGAAAGAGCAGGAGCTGTCTGGAAGTGTATTGGAAAGGGTGGAGTTCACAAACACCTCAACCTAAAGCCCAAGCAGAAAAGTTTTTGTGAAGACTTGCATTACAAAGAGAACAATCTCCTGGGCACAGCAATACTCAAACTTCACTGTGTGTGTAGACCATATTTATACTGGTTGGCCCTGCTCTTGCACATCACATTCATGCTTCAGAAGTGGAAGGTATCTTTTTCTGTCAAGCCCACTGTTGCAAGAGAACTCCCAAGAGCACTTCTTCATACCTTCTAATATCACATCATTGCTTGCATCCCCCTTTTCCCCCTTGGCTCCTCTTGCACCTTTTACTCCTGGCATACCATCCTTGCCAGGTAAACCCGTTTCTCCAGGTTCTCCTTTCTGTCCTTGATCACCTTTTGGTCCTGGTAGACCTAGAATTAAAAAGCATTTTAGTACCAAGAACTCTACTCCAGCATTAAGCACCAATTAATACATATTTTTACTGCAAACCATATTCGCTCTAGTTATTTTTTTTTCACCTGTATTTAGCTGGGTAGCTGTAATTTGTTTGGATTTCAAAGAAATGTTGTAACCCAAACTCTGGCTTTCTTTTTAAAAAGTCTGAAGTCAAGGGCTGTGATGTTGGCAGGTTGAGGGAGTAGATATATTCTTACAATAACAGCAATTACTAGTGAGTTCAGAATATGGATATTCAATTAAGTGAGTTCAGTAATTTTAGTGTGCAATATTCTATGGTGTATATATACCATCTTCCTCACTGTAGAGTAAGTCTGAATAATCTGCCAAAGCTTAATATGAGACAATGAATGTTACAGAATTCTGTAACATGCGCCTTCTTTGTAAACTTTGAAACCCTTCTCCCTGTACAAAGGTCTACAAGAAGGAACATCTGAATATAGCAGTAAAAAAAAAAAATGATTGTTTTTTAAAATAACCATTTAAAAAATACCTATTTTTCCTCTTTTTCCATTTAGTCCTGGTTCTCCCTTTTGTCCTGGTATGCCTGGGACTCCATCTGATCCATTGTAGCCAGGCAGTCCATCAAGTCCAGGAGGCCCTGATGAAACCAAAGAGCACAACTGAATTTTCACTGCTAAATGCAATTTATCCTTAAATCTACTATATTTACATGCATTATGTTTTTATATATATACTTGAAACCTGGAAAAACGTAACTCATACTTTTCTGATACAGAGAACTACTCTAAGCAGACTCACAGGTAAAGCAGCACACAAAGAAAGCAAGTACACATTCATACAGCAACACTTCAGTGAGAACAGGGAGAGGGAATTAAATAAGAAAGGAGAAAAAGCTATGGGGGAAGTATG
Source organism: Pseudopipra pipra (assembly GCF_036250125.1). Classification (NCBI taxonomy): domain Eukaryota; kingdom Metazoa; phylum Chordata; class Aves; order Passeriformes; family Pipridae; genus Pseudopipra; species Pseudopipra pipra. The sequence goes on along the minus strand of NC_087560.1, from coordinate 9,501,626 downwards.
TAGCCAGTAATCAATATTTTTAAAGAGATGTTAAATTACAATATCTGTTTATTCTGAGTTTTTTAATATATAGCCTCCTCTCTTCAGCTAAATGCTACTTAAGCACCCTTAATTCCATTTGGTTTTGATTAAATATTCTACTCCCTTCACTAGAAAATTATAATTTCTAAAACCTCCCCTGCCTCAGAAGGGGCACGAGCTGACCTATATACAAAAACTATAAAGGCAGGCATTCAACCTTCCCTCATGCTACATAGAAAAGGAAAAGTATGTTGTGAAAGATGCATTTCTACATTTCAACATTTTGTAGCAGCAACTGTTTTAATTACCTCAAAATGTTACTGAAATTATCCAAGTATCTTACCTGGGGGACCCGGAGGGCCTGCAGTAAGAAAAAAAAAAAAACACAGGAAGAAATGGTGAATTTAACCCACCAAGAAAACAAAGCAATTCCAAATTGAACTGATTAGCATTAGATCAGAACAGTAAAAGGGGAGGAAAACTCCTCAAATTTCAAAATTAACATCTAGCTATTTAACTGCTTTGTATTATAAATAACTATCTGAGCATTAGCAGTAGCTCAGACAGTGAAAGAGAATCCTTCAACACAATTACATACACACATTCTGCTTTTTTTCAGATTTCAGTTGATAAAGGTTTGACAAAAAACCTCTACAGTGAAATCTCACTGTCAGGGGCTTCAGTGCCTGCACAAAGCCATGGATGCAAGGCACTTAGCAGTCATTACATTTCCTTCATTTAAGTGTTCTCCAACAACCTGTTACAGCAGATTAGTAGCTTTGCAATACTGCTGAATGGGACGATTAAAAACCTTGTTAAAAATACACCACATGCCACACTGCTCTGTGTTTTACAGATATTTCATTGCCAGTCAGGACTCAGACTATTTAAATTTTAAAAAAAGGCAGGGGGAAGGGAATGTTTGGGGAGGGGAGATTGTATCATTCCTATTAACTACATCTAAATCCCAATCAGGCTTTTCACATGTGATTGTTCTCCAGCCTGGATTGAGCTTCCCACAGAAACTGCTTGGTGCATTAGAACTTCAACTCACTTCAGGTATTCAGCAACACTGAAACCTTAATGTCTTAATGTCTCTGACATAGCTCAGATTAAGGGCCCTAATGAGAAGCAAGCATAGCAGGCAAAAGTAAAGCAAGACTAAAAGAGAAAATGTTTCTGATGTTTCTGTAACAAGATTTATCAGATACTCAGTACACATTAAAAAAAAAAAAAAGCTTTAGGAGAATACAAAGAAAGGTGGAAGTTGCAATTAAAGAACCAAATTAGTTCTGTGAACATTGTTATCCAGCCAAAGTACTCTTGCTTCAGCAAAACTCTCTACAACAGAAAATAACAGTAATTATTAGATTTCCCTAAAGATGACCATTTTCAGCATTAATTACAAAGTAAAGTGAAAACCATCTTACAATACCATTATAACAATTATCCCTTTTAATCAGTACAGGCAGTAACATCAGTTAACATCGTTGCCGTTTCTCTAGCAAATGGCCATTTTTTCCACACTACAGTGTTACATCCTATTAGTGCATTCACTTACTTCCTCATCCCCAAAACTGAGGCTCTTTGTATAAGCAAAAGATAGATAAGAAAGGTGCTTGAAAAGCAGCAAATGACACTAGGGCCTATAGCAGAGAAAGCCGAGCTTTTAATGGTGTTCAGAGACAAGAAGATACAGGAGGCACTCAGTAATGTGAATTTACAAGTCCTAAGCCCAAAGAAGCAAACTTTTAGACTGTTTGTGTTTCAGTCTTTTACAATCAGAACTGACCCACAACTTCAGAAGCAGTATTTGACATCTGTGTGTACTGTGTAGTTCTCATTTGTGTTGAATCAGTGGAGTCAAATGGACCTTATAGCCATTTGATAACTCAAACCAGACAGCAAATGAAGCATTTTCTTTAACTCATAAAAAATTGACTTCTTCCTAATCTTCTACTTTTCAAAAATAACATGACTGATTCTGTGATAGACTTCAAAGCTGGACAGTTGCTCTTAAATTGGCTGCTCCCTGAACTCTTCACCAAATCACATCAAAACTTCTCACACCTTTTCTTGCCCCAACCATGAGCTGCTCTACTCCTCCCTGGTAAGATGTGAAACATCCTGTAGCCATGGGGCCAATGCAGCTGAGACAAGGTGCTCATCCAAGTCCCACTGCTCCACTGCAGTTGCAACAACAGGAGTGGGTTTCTATACCATCTATGTTCATCCCATGTTAGGTTTCAAGTGTGGCATACACAAAAATACCATGATTAAACCTCAATTAGTATTTTAAACACACAAGTCTGAGAGATTTGTTTATGAAAATTACATGGAAAAGAAATAGTTCCAAGTAACATCAGCAGAGCTCCTTAAATTCCAGCATTTGTATTAAATGAGTACAGATAAGTCCCAAAGTGGCACCTAGTATCTTTCTTTTTTAAATTCTGACAGAGTAAATAGCATTTGACACAGTTATTGACCTCAGGTTCTTTGAAAACACTGTATTTCTGAGTTCCTGAAGGTCACAGAGGTGCAATGCTTAAGGCAATAAACATACCTGTTAAGCATATCCCTTTTGTGCTGTTACATAAATCCACCATCACTCGGACCTAATATTGCAAAGAAAGTAAAGTTGAAAACAATGTATTTCATAAAAGTGTCTGGTTCGCTTTACCTACAGAAATAATTTCAAAAACAAAGATACAACTGGCCACTTTGTTAATAAGAATAAACTTTTCAGAATTACCTTAACACTGTGACACCATCCACCTCATCAGATTGTTTCTCTCACAGAAACCTCATATTAATCCTTACTGAAAATATGAATAAAATATTGGCCAGACAACTCCATATATCATCTAGTCATCAAATTTCACACATTACTGTAAAATATGTATTAAAACATGTATTAAAAGCCAACATCAGCCAATAAAAATTACATTAATTTTATTTTATATTTGCATCAAACGATGGAAACTTTTTCAACATGGCACATTAAGACAGAAAGGTGTCCTATGTTCCAAATAAGTGATTTCCTATCTTTGTATAACCAAGATCTGCAAATTTGAAATGGACCTTCATCCACTCAAAATAATTCACCACAACCATGACAGACTTTATAAAACCAAGCTGGAAGACACATTCATAAAGGTGCTCTTAATCTAGAGTAGAATAAAATGTATCAGTTAAAAAGTCGTCATTACAAAATACACGACTCTTGGCTGGGCAAATATCCACTTTACATGTCCTGCATGCTGAGAGTCAACACTCTAAAATATTTTGCAACTCATCAAAACAACCAGCAGGAATAAGGATACCGTGAACATGAGCACTGACAGTGCCTCAGCTCTTTTGTGGGAAAGTCTAATGTTTATAGCCAGGAAATAAAAAGGTCATTACTTCAGGGCTGTGCAATATATGATAATTTATGAACCATTTACCAAGAGTTTCACATTTATTCATCTTTGTACAACTACTCTATTTACAAATAATGGAATGGACTAGTCCCAAAGGACAGAACAAATAAGTGCAAGGCAATCTAAAAGGCAGATTGAAGTTTAATCCTAGAAAGGTTATTTGCCACTGTCAATCATAATTTTTAAAATTAATGCATCATTAGTTTCAACTGACAAATCTAACAGACTCAAAGAAAGGACAATTATTTTGATGGCAAGGATTCTTTTCCTGAAAAACCAAACCATACTTGACAATGAGTTCCTGTTCTGCCTGATACATACTGTGAAGGTACTGGATTCCAGACTGGACTGGAAAAGCTCTTACATTTAGAAATTTAGACTCAATTTAAATTAGCTGAAAAGTGCTAACTGGTTTTGAATATCAGGCTTGTTCTCTTTCCCCTCACACTCCTCAAAAATACTTGTCTCCTACCTTCTAATTTGTAAAAGATACATTGTCCTCTAATTCTAACTGCATTTTAATTAAAATAGTTCTGTTGAGGTTGATGAAGTGATCACAACTTGCTTTGGGGCCCTCCAATTATCTCAGCAGCACTACTTTTACCATTCAGTGCAACTCAGGTGACAATTAAAAGGACATGGCACTCAGGAAGTGCAAATAGACTATAGCAGAACCTCCAGCTTAGCAATGAGAGATGAGCAGACTGTTCAATCAGCCAGCATCATCACTAAGAAAAGCTACAGATGAAAGTACCTTATTCAAATGCTAGAAATTAAGTTTTCTCACAAAGAAATTGTGAAAAAAATTAAAAAGAAAAAAGACTAAACTATGAAACAACTACTCAGATAATTGGTAGCCCCCATAAGCCACCACTTCTTGCACTGTCTTAAATCACACTTTGAAACCTACTGGACTGTTACCTTTGTGTCAGTCTTTCTGCACCAACAGATTTGCCAATTTCCTATTTTTTTACAAAATAAGTATATGTAAACACAAATACAGAAACAATAGGCCCAGAACCAAAAATATACTCATGTTATCAAAGCTAAAATATGGGGCTTGATGCCTAAGGTTATTTTAAAGATCCTTGAGCAGTGGCCACACCAGATCTCCATGAGCAGTGGGACACTGACACCTGCAGAAATTGGTGCTTCCACCACAAGACAGAACCCGCTCAGGCAAAACCTCCATTCAGGGCCCACATTCAACAGAGGCTGGAACGTTGTTCCAAGACCCACCAGTGTAACAGGGGTCATCTCACCAACTCTGAGGAACTTTGTCTCACAGTACAAAAGTAGTCAAGCCTTGAAATTAACTTAGTGGGAGTTATATTCAAAACAGAAATGCAGGAGTGGGAGGAGGGGGTGCTTGAAAATTTTTCTAAGGGCACCTTTTTTCCCCTTGAGCAAGTGAGTCTGCGCACAGTCACACACTCCTCTGAGCAGCAGCCAGAAAAATGTTTGATGGGAGCTTTGTAAGAACAAAAGGCATGACCACCAACCCCAGCAACTCCCTACAGGATACATTTAAATGAAGCACATGCACACAGCAGTAGTCACAGTGGACATTTAAAGGCACAAGTGCATATTCTGGTCACATGCTGTTAAAATACACACCACGTGCTTGGTTCTATTTGGAGAGGGTAATAAAATTCATGTAATCTGTGTGTGGTACCTCATGACAGTGGAATAGCACATTTAATGGCCACTGTCAAATTATCCAGGCATCCAAGTGCCACTAAAAATCCAAAAAAGTCACTATCAAAACTCTCTGCTCTACAGTCTCGTAAGCTCTAATATTAAAGGAGTAGTTATCACTGTGAACTGATAATTACAATAATTTATTAACAAACCATGCCAACAAAACATTACTGAAGAGGTATTTTCTGCACATAATTTTTAAAACCAGTAATATTAATGACACAAGTAAGAGCCTGAGTTAACCTCTCCTGCTTTTTTTTGTGGGCCTATGCCTGCAGCCCTTACTGGGACAGAATTTCCATTAAGGTTCTCTCAATAGTAATATTTTTCTTGCATTTCTTCTGACTCAGAACGTAAAAGCTTTTCAATCTATTTAAAATTTTTCAGCTATGTGACCTGTTTCCTACTGAGAAAAGATAATCTTTTCACTGACGTGCAAAAGACTATGCCAGTTTTGCCAGAGAGAAAGGACATACAGTTCTCCTGACCCATCAAATACCACCCTAAATTTAACCCTTACTGAAAGAGCACTATCAATTTCAAAGAAATCAAAATCAAATCAAATGAAATTTCACTGATAAAGTGATGTCCAGTATCTTGCAGTGAGATGCTGAACAGCAGAAAACACAGAGGGGTTCTGCTTGTGGTGTTAATTTTAAAAACCTGAAACCTTGGAAACTGGTAACTTAGAAGCTGACTTATTGCAACTAAATTTTTCAAGTTACGCGAAATCCAAAAGTTCCCTCCATTTGTCTGTGTAACTTCGACTTGTAAAGTTTAACGGCAACCTCAGCTCTGTGGCCCATCAGCTCTGTCGTCTCAGCATTTACAGACAACAGTAGGAACCACTGGCGCGAGATTCCAAGCACCAGGTGGGTGTGTTCGCTCCAGGTAAACCCCGCCGCGGCAGGAGCGGGACGGCCCCGGCAGAGCAAACCACGGGGCTGGCGGGATCCTCCGGCTACAGCTGGGACAAGCGACTGTCCCAAATCCCCCATCCCCCGGCGGCACCCCAATCCCGGCGGGGCCGTACCGGCACCATGGAGTAGGTCAGCATCATCAGCATCTCGTCGCTCTCGGCTCGCACGGTGCCGCGGCCGCGCTCCCCGCGGCGGCTCCGCTTGGTGCGGGCGGCGGGGGCGGCGGGGCCGGGCTCGCCCGGCAGCCCCCGCACGGAGCCGTTCCCCCGCACCGCCTCCAGCTCCCGCAGCGCCGCGCCGAGCTCCCGCCACTGCGCCAGCAGGAACAGCGTGCCCGCCGCGCTCAGCGCAGACAGCAGCCCCACGGCCGCCAGCAGCGCCCGCCCGCCCGCCGCCTCCATCGCACGGGCACGGGCGGACCGCCGCCGGCGCGCATTTATCCCCAGGGATGCTGCGGGAGGGGGCCCAGGGCAGGGGAAGGGGGCACGGGGCCACCAAGCCCGGCCGCCACCGTCCCCTCCCACACCAGGGCTTGGCATCCATCCCGCAAAGCCGGCCAGGACCGGGAAGCTGCTCTCGGTCACAGCCCGTGGTCAGGCGCGACTTTTACATTGCACATGGCCTTTTCCAGCTATCAGGATTCTCCTTGACTTCATCCCCCAAAGTGGTGGTGCAAGCAATGACACTGCGTGGTAAAAGCCCCTTCGTTACACAGATCCTGTCACTCTGTAGCTCATACCAACACTTTGCTATATTAAGATCATATTGACTCATTAGGTAAGAATATCGCCTGTATTTCACTAATAATCCTTTACCTGTTGCTTTAGTTATTCAAGTACAGGCTTTTGCCCATTTACTCCTTCTAACCCTTCTGTGACATGGGATATCTCTAATACAACAAATTTTGCTACCGAATAATTCATAGCCAAGATTAATTATCCAGAATTTCACTGTTATAAGGAATAGCAGAATTAGACCAAATATAAAGACTTCATGAACAATATAGAAGTTTCTGAAATCAGAAACTTTCTTCTAAAAAGTTATATTAAAAGCTGACATTTAAATTTCAAACCAAAGCTGAGTGTTTTCTTACATCGGTACCACTTCAAATCGACCTCAAGAAATTCACAGCTTTTGAATACCAGCTTTCCTACAAGAGAGGGTTCTTGATCCTCAACACAACAGTTGTCTGCAACTGATCAAGTACAATGTTTTGCCTCCATTCTAACTAAGCTGTTGGCCTGTAATTCACACTGATCCCACAGTGGACTGATGGATGAACTATTAGGTCAAATCAAACATGAATTTCATACACATAGTTCTGCTGCAGTTGGTAAAACACAGTAGAGAAGCCAAGAAAACAATTCCATCGTATCAAAGTTCTCATCTCTCTGAAATAAAAAATTATGCAAAAAGTGTTGGTGCCCTCAGGCATTGATTGCATTGGAGACTCTTTCCTTCTGAAACTGTCACAGTAGGTGTAGGTGGAGCAGGGTGAAAGTAGGGGAAACAAACATCATTCCACCCCATCCCATGAGATAGAAGAAAATCATCATACATCCAAAGGTGTAAGGCTCACCAGCATAGAAGCAAAGAATAGTCTGGGTTAAAAGGCACCTTTAAAGGTCACCCAGTCCAACACCCTGCAATGGGCACGAATACCTTCAGCTACACCAGGATATCACAGCCCTGTCCAACCTGGCCTTGAATGTTTCCACAGATGGAGCATCTACCACCTGTGTTAGTGTTTCACCACTCTCATCATAAAAACTTTCTTCCTTATATCTAGTCTAAATCTACTTTAAGATATTCTAAAGAATAATAACAAAACCAAATATGTAAAACCTCCTGAAAAATCATTTGATGCCTTGGCAGACTACCCTGACACTATCACAAAGTTCTACCTATACATAAACAGCCTTTCTGATGTCAATGAAGGTTATAAGAGTAATTGTTTACTATGTATTATGGTTTAACCACAGCTGGAAACTAAGTAACACACAGCTGCTCAGTCACTTCCCTCAATATCTACAATGAGCAGGATGTTCCATGGTATGGAAAATCCCTCTGGCCAGTTCGGGTCAGCTGTCCTGGCTCTCAGCTTCTTGTGCATCTGCTCACTGGCAGAGCATGAGAATCTGACAAGTCCTGAACTTCAGGTAAGCACTGCCCAGCACCAACCAGGATGTCTCTGTGTTATCAACATTATTCTCGTACTAAATCCAAAACACAGCACTGCACCAACCACCAGGAAGAAAATCAACTTTATCCCAGCCAAAACCAGGAGACTCTGCTATTGATGTCCTAGCTTAACATAGAAGTGCATAATTAAGTTTTGCTTATAATATTAATCTTGTGAAGGAAAAAGAAGAAAACGAAATAAGACCTTGCAGAAGACAGTATATCTTAAGCAAGCTTAGTTTATAATTCAGAGATATAACAAAACTAGTAAGAAACTATCATACCAGCAAACTAAAACTTTCTTTACAAAAACAAATAGAACTGCACTCTGGAGACCATACAGCATAACAAACAGTAATTCTTCATCTTTATTGTCCATTTCAGAGCATAATGATTGAGTAAAATAGAGTATAATAATAATGAGCTACAATTTAGGGAATAACAAAAGCAACACAGCACTCTTGCTTCCCCTTCTGTCTAATCTTGCAAGGTTTTCTCTGCATTGCAATCAAAAAACAATTGACCATTTTTCATTAAAAAACCCAGGCCATTGGATCATGAACATCCTATCCAAGGCTGCAGTAGGGAACCTGCTTAGATGGCAGAGTAGCAGGATTCTTTCCCAGACTGTTAATTGCTCCAGAGCCGCTCCCTATAGCACAGGTTAAATGAAGATGTGTGCAGTGCTGTGCTGTGCTTGGTTTGCTAGGATGCAGTTACACCTCTGGCAAGAAATTGCCCAATTCTCGAAATTCAGACACCAGTTAACAGCACGATTTTATGGCAAAGGCATTCCCACGACTTCTTAGGAAGTTCTACTGCTGCTCCAGTGGCAGAAGCAGCTGTCCTACTGGATTGTGGACATGCCTGTCCCAGCTTTCTACTGAGTCTTCCCCCATCCCATAGAAACAGCACTTCATTCAAATATCTCATCCTCTGCTACCACCCAAAAATCCTATGTCACCTTCTGGATCTCTTGTCCCCTGAAATTTTGGCTCGTCCATATAACAATTGTCATCAGCTGCAAATCAGCTTCCCATTCAATGGCTCTGTTCCTTCTTCATGATGAAAATCAAAGGTAGAGTGATGAGCAGCAAAGCAGAATTGAGGCTTGGGAATGTTGCTGATAAATCCTATTTCCTTACCAAAAGGAGAGAAAAAATATACTCAATAGCAATTTAAACCTATGTGAGAAAACTGTTATCCCCTGTGTCCATCAGGTTTTTTTTCAGATAGGCACAATGCCAGCAAGTAGCACTTCAATAATTTCCTGGCATTTCCAGAATCTGTGTCTCTAAAGGATACCCTAACACAAGTGTCCCTCATAACTGACATGCAGTGAAGCAGGCATACAAAGATGATGTAAATCTGTCCAAGTAACATGGGAACTAGAAAGGAACTATCAATATTCAAACTGCAGATACAACATCATGTTTACGCTTTTCACAATTTCAGCTTTCTGCAGTTGAAATGAATTTTTAGGAAATACAACAGAACTTTACCACAAGAGATATTTTTGTATCCAAATTGCTCACTATGTGTATAATAAAGAATATCACTTGATTGTTCTGAAGCTCAGAATGTATTCAGATGGTGTCACACTTAACTAATGTTCCCACTGATGTTTTACTTTGTAGAAATTGTTATTACTGAAATCTCATCTATTTTGGCAGCTGCCCCAGTGATAAAGCACACTGGAGATTGGCACCTTATTTTGAGTTGGTAACTAATGCTGAACAATGGACTAAGTTGCTGAGGATGATGCTTTTACAAGACAGTTAACCAAACTGCCTCTGATCATGGCATGACAAGATTATACAGATTATAATCTTTATGAATGCTGTTAGAAAGAAGGTAATTTCTTTTCCTGAACTAGTTGAAGTGGAAACAAGGTCTTTTAAAGCTCTCACAACCTCCCATGATAATTGACAGATTTTATCTAATACCCCTTCTTCTCAGAAAATATAATAAAGGTTTAATACGTTCATTTTACAATTGCAAACCTACTCTCCTCTCCAGACCTACAAAGTAGAAGGGGAAGATCATTCTTTACACCGTCAAACTGATGAACAGTTAATGTTTTTCAGTAAATTTCTTGTGCTTTCCTTTGCAACAGCTGATACTGGTAACTGCTGCACCCTTTTGTTCAGGGTGGGTGTACTAAGGAAGGCAAGTCATAGTAAGAGCTGCAAATGCCCTTTCTCCTCATCCCTGTTATCACTGCTCAAACCATGTGATGCACCAGCAGCCGAGCAGCTGCAGAGCTGCTCCATCCAAATCACAGTTGCAATTCAATATTGGCACTGAAATCAACTTTGTTTCTGCAGCAAAGACTTAGCTTTAAAGCGTTAAGAGGCTCCTGACCACATGCAAAAAAAAGAGGCTTGATTTTGAAATTCATATTAGGTCACAGTATATTCATGTTTGGGAAAAAATGGAACACGTAGGTTTGAAATGCCTTTGCAGCAGCTGTAGGTCAGACAGAAGAGCAGACTTGGTGATTCAGAGCACACTAAGCTGTGTGATCAACATCACCCCACAGAATTACTGCAGGCTGGTGGCAGTGACACACACCAGAATGCAACCCACGCCATTTCTGCACGTACATTCCACACGGATTCTGGCATATTGGATACAGGCTTCCTTTTCAAGGGAAAAAAAATAACTATTAATAATAACTAGAAGAAAATAAAAATATACAGAAAATAGTAAAACTCATAATTTTATATCAGAGATGTGTTTTTTTCTGGAAGAAGCCTTGGATACTCCTATGGAATACTGCAGAAAGGTTAAGAAAATTAGTTTTGTATGTTGACATGAGGTGAAAGGTATTAATAAGAAGAAAGGTGTGTGTGGAATTATTTTTTTATTACTATACTTTGGCAGGAAGGCTTAAACACTAATTCAATTCCAGCAAATGGATGGGCCCTAAACAATTATGTATTATTACCAAAACAGCAGGCAATAAAAACAGTTACAAATTCAAAAATAAGTGAAATTAATGATTGGAATATTGAATTAGATAGGGCAACAGCCTTTCAAGCAGTACTTCACAGACAAATAAAGATTCTGCTTGAAAAGAGTTGGAATTGCTAGATAATGTTTGACTACTACTATCTGGAAAAACTGGAGTTATGCCCCAACTCCTTAACATGTTTTCCAGTGGTACAAGAACATAAAGCTCCTCAAGGAATCAACAAAAGACAGCTTAAGAATTACCTCTGATTTCAGGAAATTCCTACTTAATACAGAGTTGCAAGAGTAAACAAGTTTATGCAGAGCAAAAGATATACCAGCTGTTATTTTGGAATATCCGGTCTTAAGATAAATCATAAATTAAGACCCAATGAAAAAATGTTTCTTACTAGGTAAGCCAAGTTGGTGTTTAAAGTTCAAAATAAACCCCATAAATATCTGCTTATGGTGCAGCACAAAGAGCACTATTCAATGGCATGAGCAGAATGTTTCATTGTCTTTGAATGAACATTCAATAACATTGGAGGAAGATGCCTTAAAGATGCATCATTAGGGCACTGGCAGCTAAAGACTGTTTTCCCAGAAAACTGCTCAGAATTCCTCCAACACACATTAGGAAAAAAGTCAAAGCTGTACCATAGACAAAGATGACTTGAGGAGCAAAGAAACCTATGAAAACACCATGGCTGCAACCACCCATTCATAATTTAAAGTATGAGAATAAAAGCAACTGATCAAAACACAGCACAAATGGTAAGTGGCTCAACAGATCTATCAGATCTTTGTACCATCACTGAAATCTGAAAACAATGAGTAGAACTGGATAAATCCACAGACAGCTACCCTTGAAAAACAGTCTTTGCTTTTTGCCAAGGATCCTGCAGTTCAGTAAGGAACTGAAACCCAGCCAGGAACTAAATACTAAATATTCATTTTCAAACAAACCATCAAATTAAAATTTTTCTTCATATTGAGAGGCAAAACAACAAAGAATATTTTTTGGTAAAGTTATTCCAACAACAGAGAAAACAAATTGGAGTTTGTATACTATGGAAACTCTCTTACATCATCCACTGTTCAGAATTCTCTCCAAGGAGAAAGAGTGGATGTCTCTGTGACCCCAGTATACCAGACTGGAAGAAGAAAGATAATTGTATATGGAGCAGAGCAACAGTAAGATTGCCTCTTTACTTCAGAAACTTCCCTCTACATTATGTCATATGTGCATTGCATCCATTCCCCTTCCTATTGCACAGAGCTTTAGTCAGCACTTTGTTAGATTGCACTGCCTGTGGCTCTTGGTAATTTTCAATCAGGAAGCATCAAATACAAAGAGTATTCCAGCTTGTTTCACCTCAACTCTTTGTCATTCATATTTACTACTGTGGTTCACAGAGAATTAAACCTCTTTGAGCACTTTTAACATTAGGAATCAAGGCAAGAAGCAAGAGATAATATATATTAGATTTTTATTATTACTCTTTAACTTCAGGTAGGGTTTTTTAACTAGAAATTATCTAGAAGCACAGTTTTCAGAAAAGCTGCACAAGTAACAATAACAGAATGTAAAAACTATATTTTCCATATTTTGCCTTATTTAGGGAGAAAGTGTGGAAGGCACTCAGGCTTTCCCACGTGAAGGAAGGGGCACGTTCCCTTCCCCCAGGCACCCTTGTTTCAGAGCTGTGCATGTCTTAATTTTCAGAGCAGAAAATGTGCAAGTCTATGCAGATCTCGAAATGGCACATGGCTATGACACACCATTCAAATTGTTCTGGGAATACAGGATGGAGGGGGCACTGGCAGAATACTTAGTTCCTTTACAGGCATTGTAGCTGCAGCCCACGCCAACAAGTAAGCAATTTGGCACATTCCATGTCTGGGAAGAAGCATCTCAGATTGTGCTGTCTGAATATATGTTCCTTGTCTCCACAGTGAAAGATCTGGAGATACCACAAAAGGATAAGAAATGCCACAACTCATGACTCAAAAAAGAAAACCCCACTAATTTTCTAAACAAGTCAGAAGAAGTCTCAAGAAAAGAGTAATTTTTATAAGACTTTTGAATGTGAATGACAGACTGGATGCTACAGGACTGCATTCTCAAAGGTGCTGAGCATCTGCACTTTCTGCAGGTGCAGAGGCCCTCTTATATGAGGAACAGGTTGGATGTAATAATCAGATCTAGCAATATCCTTGATAGCAGTAAGAAGTTGCACTGACAGGTACATTTTACATTAGAGACAACAGCAAAATCTGGGCAGCTGAGCTCAAACTTTTCTGCTCTACAGCCTTTTGTGCTACGTGATCTTTTAGACTTAAGGTAACATTTTTTGCTCTGTAACCTCTGCTATGCTATTCAGTGTTTCCATAAAAGAACCAGCAGAGAGATAATTATAGTTGCCAGTCTTAGTTCAGCATCTCAATAACCAAGACGCAAAATGGATATACTTAGAGTTTAACAAAAAATTATTAACTAAGGACTTAATTACAGGACAAAGGCAACTGACACAGCAACACAATTCCTGTTGATTTCCACCTAAGTACTGTAATTATATTTTCTAATGTAACAGCCAATTAGTAGGTCATTCAGGAATTACTTTAGTGGAAATCACTGCAAAGTGAGTATATGATCCTCATATTGGTAATTTGAATTCCCTTCTTTGATAGTTTATATCCCTGTGGTATGTAATTGCATGCTCTTTCTGCTTTTGTTCTTACTCCTAAATCAAGATTTGGATCCTTCTGTAAAAAATAACAAATAGATCTAAAAAAAGTATTTTCCTCTCAGAAACACTTCCCAAGCTCTTTTTTATTGCTTGCCTTTAATCAGGGCTGTTGCTGCTGGTTGGTTTTTTTCTTGAAGAAAAAAAAAAGAAACTGCCTCACAAACAAGAAGTGCCCTGGATATTTATCCCGTCTATTTGTTTCCTCTGTTCCCGCAGTTTGATTTTTGTGTGGTTATTTCTGCACTGCAGCTTTGAAAATTTTGCATTGCTCCTGCATAAACTGGCATATGCACAAACTGCAATAAACCCTCTTTAATACAAGCATGTCCCACTCTGCTTTTGGTTGTTTTTTCCTGTTTGTTTAAACAAAGGAGGTGTATGGGATGCAATACTGTCTCTCTGTATGGATAAATATGATGCAAAAAAGTAAAATGGGTGTTAAACTACTACCAGATAGTGATTTCTATTTTCATGTAACAGACTTGATTATGTTTTCCTTTGCTGTTTTCCACTCAGTTTTGGATTATGTCCTGCTTGTCACCTGTTACACCCACAAACTACAGTTGGGGGGGAAAAAAAGAAGGTCACCACATTTCCTTAAAAAAGGTTTTAGCCTGTTCTCCATAACATAAATGAGCACAAAATTTAGTGTATTTGAATGTAGAGTTTACAACTAATGTTAGGATAGGTTTAATCTCAATGCAATTATACATGATTCTACAACTCCTTCAGGTGGGAAGGCTGGATATCAGTGCTTAAGTTACTAAAGGAAGTGTAGCAGTCAGGCAGAACTGTAGCATTTCCCTGGCCAAATCAGCTACTAAGAAAAAATAATGAAAAATTGACAGTTCTACAGTGATTCACCACACTCCATTGCTCTTGTAGCTGAGATGAGATGCAGTCTGATTGTGGGCTAACCCTAGGATTTATTTTTTTTTTAATATTCCATTTTTGATATTATTTGCAGGCTGTTGAGTGTTTTTGCACAGCTAACTGCTGAAAAAGATTTAGCATGCAAAGCTGCCCAGTTTGCCTATTTAGACACTAATTTTAAAGTTCATGCTCATATGCATTATGATTTACGTGCTACAGATTTAGATCAGTGGTTATTACAGGTCTGACAAGTAGAGATGAGGATTATTTAATATATAAATATTTATGTGAAACAAAGCCACAATGACTGGTTTGGTTATCCATTAAAAAAGAACATTCATAGTCTAGAACACTCTAACCTGATTTTTACTGCTTATCACTCAAGCCTTTGATCAACTATTTTTCTAGTTTTTATGGAAGATCTGCTGGACCTGGAATCTCCTGAGCCTGAGATTATAATCTAAGTCATTAAGAAAAATACAGACCAGCAGGCAGAGCACTAAACTAACACAGTTACTCTGCTGCCAAGCTGCCAGCCCTGCCAGCCTTAGCTCAGCTATTACTGTGGACTACTGCACTGCGCAGTGATGTTGTGAGACTATTTACAAAAGCTTAATTCAGAACTGCTAGTAATTCTGAGCATTTCAGGTAATAAAATAACTGAATTCCTCCAAATACTGAGGAGGATTTTGCACCATTTCCATTATGCCACTATCTTAGACATAATCTTCTGCAAACATGTGTCTTCAGGTGAATAAATTTCAGTACTGCTTCAGTTTGAGTTTAGCTTGGTATAAGTAGGTTTCTAGAAAACACAGTGTCTTTTACTTGTGTACACACACCCGTAATTGTAAGCAATTTTGTAATGGACAAGTTAACATTTCATTGTAGTTGATAAAGATAATTACAGGTGATTCAGAAGTCTTTCCTGTGCAGGCTGTGATACATCCTGCTTGGTTTGCATTTCAGAGTTTATCAGAAAGGCCCTGGATTAAGCACACTTTCCCCATGTAACTTTAAAGTAAAAAATAACTTTTTTTACAGATCACAATATTTGTGATATATTCTGCATTGTGAATTCTGAGCTCAACAACCAAAGTCAATTTTGGTTGTTTTGCTACATAATCACGAGTAACTATTTTGGTTTTGACAGCAGTTTCTTCATCAGATGATTACAATTATCACACTGTGTTGTATAGCACGAAGATATAATATTCCATCACTTACATGAGAGGGCCTAAACATATAATGTGTGTTTCTACAAAACTGACTTTCAACCTGTACAAGGTGAAGCCTTAATAACACAGGAGGTTAAAACAATACATTTCAACACAGAGAGAATTCTTTTAAAGGAAGATTTTCCTCTTTAAGTTGGATTCATTAATGCTTATGGTATTTTTTTCTCCACAGACCATCTCAAAACATTTGCTTCTTGTATTTGCCAAAACAGCACAAATGGAAAAAAACACAGCATTTTATGAGAAGCTGATAAGCCACAAAATACTTCATAACTTGGTCTGACAAACAGACAGGATTATTTAGCAATACAAAAACACTTACTGAAAAACCCTTTTGTATAAACCACGAGTCCTGTGCACAGAAAATAGTTTTGGAAACCTGTTGCACCACGAGCCTACAAGAAGTAGTTTTTGGATGATTCAAAAGCAGGTGCAAAGAGGCTGCTCTGAAGCATCTTCACTTCAGAGCTTGAGCAGCACTTGAAAAAGCAGATTAGAGGATTCAGAACAACTAGAAGTAGTTAGCAGTATTTTCATTTGATTGCCACATACCTTTTTTCCAAGCAAAACTTTAATATTGTATTTAGTGCTTTAATTCTACTGAGGAAATGCCTACAGCACCTTCAGCACTAAATATGGTCTGCTCTGCACTCTTGCAGTGGCTGTTTTGACTGGCTGGGATTACATACACTAGAGGTTTGGCTATACTTTCCTTTTAGCAGAAGTTTAACATATTTGTTTTGAACTTTTCATGCAAAACACTTGTTAAAAAAAGAAACCCTGAAACATCCCACAATATATCCAACTGACCATTAGAAAGAATTCTATGTGAAACAACAAAAGTCCAGTGGACTCACGTTCCTGCTATAATAGCCAAATAACAGAAATATGCTTGGGAAAATTAAGTGGATACTGAAGCATTTTTCTAAAAGTGGTACCAATATACAGCAGGTGTATTTGAGCTGCTGAAATCCCCACAAGAACATGAAAGTATAGTGACCTTAGTGGAGCCATTGCCTCCCTTCTGCATCTGGAATGATCCCAGGCAGTAGGGGGGTAGTGACAGCAACTGACCAACTACTTTGAATAAATTAAAATGAAAAAATGGGAGAAGTAGTTTAGAAGTGTAAAAGTTTGATATCCTCTTTATTGCAGACATTGAGTAAAAGAACACTGCTTGAGACTTTCAGAGACACAGCTGTGGCAGCAGAGCTAACTCAAAAAAAAAAAAAAAGAGAGAAAAACAAAGTACTTAACTGACAAAGAATCCTGTAACAATCTGAAGACTCATCCTAAACCACTCTGAATAGCTCACACATTTTTCCAGGACAAGAGAACAGGTTGTCTCTCAAAGCACAGTTCTCCACATCCTATCCCGATGAGTTGCTCTCAAATTAGTCTTATGTCCATGGAAAACGACAGAAAATCTGAGGTGTCCTCACTAGTTCCTGCACATCAAGGACAAAAACCTTTACACATCTCTTTTTCTCACCAGCTGAAATGCCAGTTCGGAAGGAAAATTGTAGACAAGTTGACCAGCTAACAAGCTGAAAGTGTAGATGCTCAGGCACTTAATAAATCCAGAGTTAGTTTTAGATGGCACATCCATGACCTGTTCCTATAATGCTGCATTAGAGCTGCTTCTGCCTAGGACAAGAACACACTGTCCTCATCTTCAAAATTGGTAGTACTTCTTGAACTAACAAGTGTAGTCTACCATAGTCTGAAGATTTGAACTCGTGTAGGTAGACTAATAGGAGAAAAATATCTATATTGTTAACTCTTTCCATTTTGACTTTGATTAATTTTTTTTAATGCTATTCTATCAATCTGATATGGACAAAATGAGAAGAGTGATTTTGGGGGAAATGGGACAGATGCACTTGACCCCTTAAGAGGCAGTTTGGTTACAGACACTGAAGGAGGTAAAGACCTGAACCAAAGCTGGACCCAGATCTCCTCCAGCAAACCCACAAAGGAGGGGAGTGACCCAGGGAGCACCAATGCACATTTACACATAAATGGCAGGTGGTTTTTCCAAGGCTCATTATCAAGAAACAAAGCAAGCTGTGGGTATAAGGAGTCTCATGCACACCTTTCCACTGTGAGCAATTTGACTACAAGCCAAACACTTTATTCCATAAATATAGGCCTGGCTGAATGGCAGGAATCTCCCCTTGAGCTGGGACACTTCTCAAGGTTGCTTCTCAAGACAGAGAGACCTTCTGCTAAGGACAGATCTTTGCTTGAGCCCAATTCAAGCTTTCTCTAATTGAGACTACACTCCAAGCAAGTCTCCCCTTGAGCAGGGACATGTCTCAAGATTAGAGTTTCCTCACCTAAGACTAGGAGATCCTTCCTTACAGGTTTGGTGTGACAATTACCCTCAAAAGCCAAGCTGAAGTAGCCCACTGACTCCTGTGCACCTACACACAAATGTATGATTCAGGGAAAGAATGGTTGTAATGAGGCACAGAGAACACCAACATCATATGAGACCTGATTTTAAGAAAATAAAAACACACGTACGTTAATTAAGAGGCTGCATTTGGTCATATCTCTTACAGTTTTGCCTGCATTTGTTCCAGAAAAAAGAAGTTACAGCAGAGATCTTTTTGATTGTTCAAGCGCACACAGAATATCTTTTATAAGGCACCCTCCATCAACAACAAATGCAACCAAAGAAACCCAACAAAAACATAAACACCAAACCCCAAGTCCCCAAAAGTGACACTGTCTGAAGAATTGTACCTATCTCCAGGCAGTATAGGCAGAGAGAATTTCAAGAGGCACTTATTGACTGGTTTGTACCTGGCAGTGTGAGGAGCTTCTCCTGAAGTTTTTCTTTCTTTTAACACCCAGGAAAACAGCTGAAGTTATAACAGCACTTTACTGAAACTTCGATGAGCGCGACATTCCAGATGTTGAGCATCCACACATTCCAACACCCTCTAAAGTTTGGGGGTTTGGACAATAAGCTAGAAAGTGAATTGTGAAGATCTGTTAAACAGTTGCCAAATCAGGCTGCTGTTAGAACTGCAAGCAGTGTAGATCCCCTGAAGGTGGGCATAAAAGATAAAATGTGGGCAGTATAAATGGATTCAACCAACTACATTGATGTAAGAGTACCTAGGGGACTTTTTTAAAATGACATTATCTAGAGAAGCCAAACTCTAGTTTGCATTAAGAAAATTTTGCTGGGGAGTCAAAAAAAGATCGTCTCTGCATTGAGTGTAATGTTAGAAAAGCCAAACAGGCCAGCTCCTTACAAGACACTGCAAAAGAAAAATGCGAGCACAAAATGTGAAATGAGTGATTTCCAATACTGTGTGCTACTAAATCCCTCAAAATACACCTGCCTATGTACACACTGTTCTTTGAACGGGTGAGTTTATGGCAATGAATAGATATATTCTTGTAAATGGATGAAAGAGTAACTCACAGAAACACTGATGGAGGAGATATGAACAGATTTCAGAGGGCAGTGGATGCTGGCCAAGTGAAGGAGCTGCTTAGAAGCAGCACTCAGGCATCCACCAAGGCACTGCTGCAAGTCATGAAGACAATGGCTAAAAGCAGATTGCCTGCAAACATTCTGCTGTACTTTACTAGTTCTTACTACTTTAACAGTGGGCTGAAACAGACTCAAAATAAGCAAAAATTGCAAGCAGTTCACTGATACAATTTCAAGGGATTCATAAGCTTTTACATATATAGTGTATGTTTTGTTGGACAATTTTGCTCACCAGTTCAAGACCCTGACAGTTTGAACATTAGCTGTTCCCATGGCTGATACACACTTCCAAATTATAAAGTAGTACAGGAATTATCTGAAGACAGATACTTGCAGTAGTCTCAGCTCTCTTAGTACGTGACAACTGACTTGTTTAGAGGAACAGAAAACAGCACATATGGGAGGTTAAAAGAAACAGTAGGAGTAAAATGGCTGGTTAAATTACTATGATGTCTTTCTTCAAGTTCCTTGAAAAGACAGGTGGCCATCATTGCAAACACAGGGACGGCTGAGAGTGTCCCTTCAAATTCCTGTAGCTTTGTGTAGGGAAGGGAAGGCACAGAGAGGACAGCATACACATTTGTCCACTGTTTAAACTCTCCACTTGGCATCTGGTTTTGGCCAATATCCAAGATGGATCACCAAGCTAAATGGATCTTTAGCATGACCTTGTTCTGGTAGTCTGTGTTCATACAGATGTCTTTGTTTACTTTAATCCTAAAACAACATGGAGTATATTAGGGACAGATTTACCAGTGGCTATCCATCCTTGGAGAAAGGCAGGCATTTCTCTCATACCCTCAAGACTGCAGTGAAACCACCAGGACATAAAAAGAATTAAAATCTGAGCCTGATCCCATCCTACTAGTTTCACAATACTGATTCTTACACTGATTTAATTTCTACTGATTTAATTGAATTTCTTTTCTTTCAACCTAGTTAATAGGTGAGATCCAAGTCCTTATTACTAAAACAGAACTCTAATCAATTTTATCATATAAGCCACAGGGTTCCTACAGAGTACCCTTCAGCTCAACTATGAAGAGCAAAAAAATCCTGCTTTATTTTTTTTAATGGTATAAAAAACAACTTTGTTAATTCAGTGAATGCCTACTCAGGCTCTGAAGAATTTGTAGCATTCACCCATAGACCTTTGTAGTGAACAACAAGTCCAATCATTCTGGTTGCATTATGCAAAGTTCCAGGAATTCTTTGACATGAAAGAACTTAGATACATTTTCTCTGTTATACGGAAATAGTATTTGATTTAAAGATATATTCCACAGAAGTCAGTTGGCTTCTTACCTCTGAATCACAAATTCTTTACATCAGTAAGTAGATAAACAACACTGTCAGAAGAAGGAGCTCCAACAAAAACTGTACCAGATTCTTCATTTTAGAAATGTAGTTTTGATTAAATAAATTATGATGGAGCAAGGAATAAAAATGAGTTTGTGTGAGAAACTGGCTATTCTTGGTCTCCCTAAACCTCAAGCAACACTTACTGACAAAGAAAGAAATTGGTTTCACATTCCTTATATTAACTTATTTTATGAAACTTATCATTGTGAGGCTTTTAAAACTAACATGAGTACCTAAGTAATTTAGTGTTATCAAGTGTAATAATATATACAGTAATAAGAAATATCTAAGGATAATAAAGAATATCTAAGGATATAGGTGCTTCCAAATAAAGCTATTATTTGTTTTAATTGCAATTTAGCAATAAGGAAAGTAATGCCTCAGAGGGCTCTTTTACCAATAGCCATGTTACTTTCTAATGCTACAGCCTGACTCAACACCTCTAAAACAACACATCATCTCCAAAGTCACTGAGGGATGGCTGCACACACAAGAATTTGAAGCATCTTAACTTCCTTTATATCCTTCCTAGAGAGAACATAAACACAACGATGTGTTTGGCTTTGGATAAAAATATGTGGGGAACACAAAGGAAAAACACGACAAGAAAACCATCACAGAAAGTTCAACACAAGTTGTTATTCCTCTCACCAGCTCAAACCACAGCAACACTAAATGCCATAGAACAGTTTCAAACCATGGGAAAGAGCTGGAAACTTTCTGTGGTGCCTTTCTTATACTGCTATACAAAGTTTTCTTAGTTTGGTATCTGT
Organism: Pseudopipra pipra; assembly: GCF_036250125.1. Classification (NCBI taxonomy): domain Eukaryota; kingdom Metazoa; phylum Chordata; class Aves; order Passeriformes; family Pipridae; genus Pseudopipra; species Pseudopipra pipra. The sequence continues at coordinate 9,479,916 of NC_087560.1, read as the reverse complement.
GAAACAATTACCCATCTGCTTCAGAACTGATCCTTCATAGTTGGTCCAGATTAACAACTGAAAAGAAACATCCTGAGAAATGGACCTAAACCAGCCTCAACACTGAGTTCCTGCGGAATGTAAATATCCCCAGTCTACAAGCAGAAAAAAACATACATTTGTGACTTGTAAAAACAAAAAAATATTAATGAGTGACTTCGCCCTAAACATTTAGGTAGGCTTAAAAATTAAAACCAACTATCCTCTCTTTTTGAAATAAAGTAATTTTAACACTTTCAGAACATCAGATACTATGCAACCAACAGGTTTCAACTATTACTGTGCCTAGTTCTAAATACAGGACACAATAGAATTGAAGTTCTGCCCATTTTTCTTGTACTGTAAACAAATCCCTGCATGATAAATAGATATGGAAGAGGGTGTGCACATGGAAAAAGAACAAGAGTTCAATTGTCAAATTGAAATTACGTTGGCTTGTGGTTGTGTAAGCTGTGTCTCTTCAGCAGGGTTGCAGTAATGCCACAAGAATTTCTGCATGAATTCAGTCCTTTTTCTCCCCAAACTTATTTAATTAATTTATTTTATTAATTAAAGAAAGGCTTCTCAAAAGAGTTTTCACATTCAATAAAATTCAAGGGCTCTTCCATCCTTCCCCAAGTTAAAAATATTCCATCACTAGAACTATTGTACATAACCTTAAATACCTTCTGCTCCAAGTGAGATCATAGTTCCCTAAATGTAAGACCCTTTTCCCCATTAGATGGTTTTTCTTATTAACACTGTTCTAATTTATTTCATTCATTCTTTTTACATGCTAATGCTAAAGCCTTGAGTGAATTCAGAAAAAGAAGAATGAAAACATTTTACAGAAATCTTTTACATTTGTGTCCTGACAGCAAGAGACAAGGAAGTCCCGTGTCTTGCTGCCAGAGGATGTAGCACAGCCTTGCTGAAAACAGAATTGAGGGACACAATTTTCTAAACTTGGGAGTACTAAGCAAAAAAAAGATGATTTTGACCTATTTCACAAGACAGTCTGTTTGGACTCATAGGAGTAAATTTATAGAAGAGGCATCTGAGCCAGCTAAGGATTTCCCATAACAGACATTGAAACAATTTGGACTTCTCTTGGTGCTTCAAACCAGTAATTAACAGGCACAAGTACCTTATTCATGCTTGTGTTAGTCTCCTCTTTTAATAACATCAACACCTTTTACTATAGGTCTTTGATCATTACTTTAATGTTTCCTGTAATCATTTAATGCAGTTCTTGAAAACAATTGGATTTTCATAAGTTAAGTTTGTCAGTTGCCCAAAGCTAGAGCAAAAAAAAAAAAAAAAAGCATCACAAAGCAGAGAAAACAGCCTTTAGTTTAGTCATTAGTCACTCTGAATGACTGCAGTTTAGTCATTATTAGTTTAGTATAGTCATTCTGAATGACTATATTATCAAACCAACTGGGAACATAAAGGAAACAGCACAAAAAGATAGTCAATTAGTCCTTTCCTGTGTCAGTGCAGGATTGTATCTTCCAACGTTATTGACAACTTTATGCATCCCAATTTTAGAGCAAAACTTTTGGACTTCCTTGCTGTTGGAAATTAAAAATACATTTAAATATGCTAAGCAAAGAATTAATATAATTTCTGCTAGTTGCACCTCCAGTTAAATGACAAATCTCTTTCTTTGTTCAGAGGTAACAAACGTAATTATAAACTTTGTTTACTTTTCTGTTTTACTCTCCAGTCACAGTTCTCATCAGCATTAGGCATGTGTGTCTCTATCACTGGCTATTTTGCAGCAGACACATTGAGATGCAGAGGTAAAATTACAAAATTTTCTTTTCAAAGCAACAGCCCCTGATCTATTACAATAAACAAACTTCCATCTCTAAGCAACTGATCTCTTAGCAACAAGAAGCACCTGCATAAAAGATGCTACAGAGAGTGATCACCAGAAAACCTATTCAGATCTTTAAAAGGAGCACATCAGTAACAAGGATAGCACTCTCCACCGGTTAAAATCCAGAAGTAACAAGAAGACACAGGTAAATTTTCAATTCATATTATAGCATTTTTCTTCAAACAGTATGAGTGGGACAGTACATAAATGGTTTTTATTTTGCTTCTGAGTGGGAAGTGCACCTTCTGGAGCTGCTTTAATCTGAGTTACTGTAATTATCTTTGTGTAAATTACATGCTGTCACTATTTAAAGAGAGATTTATTTTTTTTTTAGTAGAAAATCTGCAGGTCTTCAGCCAAATTCTTGGTATTAAAACAACAGTAATATGTTACGTGTTTTGTAAGTATTCTACAAAGTTTTATTTTAAGGAAAAATAGCACAATGTTCTTGCAGAATAGTCATCCTTAGAAAGTGTCCACTTCATTCAACCTTTCAAACTGTTTATGTTACATTAAGAAATACTAAATCACTTTAGTTTTTATAGATACAAGCTCCCCTGATTAAAACCCCAAACTTATTCATTGTTTCTGTGGTCTCTGATTTGATTCTTTTGACTCTCAAAATTTTGTTGGTGTGTATCACAACAAAGTTAGGGTAGAATACATCTCATGGGATGGACACTGCCAGCTGCTGCTGTATAGCAATGTACAACTGGTTGGAAAGTGAGTGAATTTGGACAAGCCAACATTTCCAAGCATCATTATCACAGCAGGGGAAAAATGGATTGTAAGTGAGGTCAAAAAAAGGTCATCATGTAAAACAAGTCTGGAACAGACTTGGAGAAGTTTTTTATTCTATCATAGCTTGATCTCTCTCGGTACTTGCTGTAGAAAAGTCTTGTCTTTCTTTTAGCTACTGTATCTTAGTTAACAATTATTTCTGGTTAATGAAGTCATTTGCAGGGAGAATGGTTAGAGAGTAGTCATGCATTCCTCCTTAGTCTTGTTTTTTCAAATACCCAGATGCATTTTTCTTAAGAATCAATTTACATACTTTGATAGAATAATTGATATTAAATATCTTACATAATACTTGAAAAAAATTAATTTATATTTCTTAGAGAGTCATCCCTTCTGTGTCAACTAAACTGTTGCTTCAATTGATCAAGGTATTTGCTAGCAATAAAAGTACAATAGCAGAGACATAATCATGGTAGAGAGAGCTGCCTTTTACTTGATAAATCAGAAACAAAACCCCCTACCCAGTAGCAATAAAAACTGATAGCTGCCACATACAGAAAACCCTCCTCATACAGGTCTGCTTTGCCATGGTCACAACAAGGGTGTCTGATAAAAAGCAGATTAGAGAGAAATTTCTTTCCACAACTGGTTAGTTTTGAGTTAATTAGATCTTATGGTGTTCTAAGGAAACTTTGAGGTAGACAGGCAGTAAAATCCAGTCTTACCAATACTGCAGAAGTTTGCTCATCTCCACAGCTCTTTCTGAGGCTCACAAGCACTGACACAGCTGTGCTACTTTAGGAGATGGAATGTTTCAGATGAAACTCCTTTACCATCTAACGTAGATAATACTTTTCATGGACATTATGGTAGCTTCTAAGCAGCAATGAGACTTCTTGTGAAAGGCACTAAAACTGGCAAGTGATTTTTCCAAATCACACATCAACCACTATGTAAATCACAAAAAAAGAGGCACTGCCTTTACTACAGTTATCCAAACAAATAGTAATATTCAAATGGAGTCTTACACTTATAGAAGATATTTTTGATGTTTTTTTTTCCCTGGCAAAGAGTTTATTCTGCATTGACCAGTGAAGTCCCTCTCACATGATAGTAGAAGTGGTGCTAAGAAAACTAATTGACCAAACTGACTCCAGACAACAGGAGTGTCAAAGTTTACAACAGTTCTGCAACTCCAAATTTCTCTGCACCTTGAAACTCACTGTACACTTGGAGGGGTGACAAGAAATCAAGTGTTTTGGACACTAAAACAGATACACTTGTAGCCACCACCAACACTTAACAATGCAGCAGCACTTTGTAAGTGCTACTAAAGGCAGCTGACAGAATTTAAAAACTCAGAGAAGCATCCTCTAGGGATAGATCCTGGTCAGCTGAGAGACAAAGTAATGCTGTCACAAGAAGGTTCACTAAAATGAAGAAAGCCACAATTCCAAATTAGCAGAGGCATCAAACGTAACAATATTTCTTATCTCATGGTACAGACATTTTTTCAACACCACAAAACAATGGCATGTTCTGCATTTTTGTTTCACTTGCCCTCTGACACAATATTAGGCTCCCACCTCCTCCTTCACTTGTCAAGAGCCCCTTTAGATTGCCAGGATAATTGTTACTAAATGCCCACTTCCAAGCTTCTGCTGAAAGCTGTCACCTCTTCCTTCCCTCCTCCTCCTCTTCTAACCCAAACAACAGATAAATTTGTAAGTACTATTTAGATTAGATTTCATAGTAATCAAGTGGTACAGGATTATTCCTCAAGGCTATAATAACCACTCAACACTGCTAGAATACATTTCCATAGTAATTAGATGTGATAGAGCTCTACAACTACACAAATTCCAACCCACTGACTCCAACTCTAAAAATGGTTGAAAAAGAGATTTATTCCCTAATTTTCACATTTTACCATATTTATCTTTCCTTTGAGTTGCAGAAGATTGAGTTGAAAGTAGAAAATAGACCTAAACTATAAGCCAGAGTGCTTTCAGAAACAGAGTAATATAAACACCTAACTTTCAAAAGGCTGCTCTGCACACTGTGATTGCAAATGAACCCATATATAATGTGACAGATGCCACCCGGAGCAAAGATAAGGTCACTAAAACACAGATTCAAAGCAAGTGAAAAATAATTAAGAAAAAAATACTACAAATCCAAGAAAAAAAAACATCACAAGCATAATGCCATATCAGATAAGCAATAAATTGTGATGGAAAGCTCTCTGTGACATCCCCATTGCATGCTGAGAGAATTACAGCATTAGAAGAGACCACAGAATACCAGGGAGCAAACAAACATGCAGTCTGATGCTTACAGAGTAATTTTACTGCTCAGTTTATAAGGAATGGTAAGCACTCTTAAGTTTAGAAAAGGCTTCTGAGGTGTTCTCAACTTAAAACCCCACAGGCTTTCAAGGCAAGACAATCATTCTATCAAGGATGTGATGTATGTTTTACACCTGATGATAATTATCCACTTCAAATTAATTCTTTGAAAGGAATGTAACCACACAAAAAAACCCCATAGACTGACTTTTAAAAATTGTTCTTATAATAGATTCAATGCAAATGCAACAAATTTTGCAGTAGTTCCACATATTCAACAGGTGGGAAAAGAACTTCTGACTTTGCAATAAAATCCACAATTTAAAGGCAACTTAAAAGTAATTGTATGAAACTCCTTCAACATGAGCTCTATGGAAGAGGTCTGACATGCAGCTAAGAATCAGACAGTTCTCATCCTGTGATAAATGTTATAATCCCAATACAGCTAGATACTTTTATGCCTAGAACTAATTAAACTCAACTAATTTTTCAAAGGTACTGTTTTCCTGTTCGTCTATATCAACATTGGCAAACACAGTGGTACAAGGGGAGCAGATCTGTGAAACGAAACTGTTGGTGATGATCCACTTTCTTCATGGTACACATTTCATGGGAGTTCAATATAGGTTTTGTCATTTGAATCTCCATTAAAAGCTAGTGTGTATGAGCCCATCATCACACCATGAGCTACTTCCACCCAAAAATCCCCCAGTTTGTGTGCTCTGAAATTGCTCTGGGATACCTACTGAAGTGTGGGAATGGGGATAATCTGTAGGTTTGCTGTCAAAGCACACTACTGGTGCAAACAGAAATACCAGTGCAGACACCACGAGCCACTGCCCTCCTGGATTATTGCACCTTCAGGCAGCACCCACAGAACAAATACAAGAAAACCACTATTTTTTGCCTGACCAGGCTTTCTAATTGTGAAACCCACAACAAAATCCCTCTGCATACTTAGATGTAGAAGGTTGAACTTTCACAGTCTGCATGAAACCATCAATCTTAAACGAGTGAAAGCAGGCAATATATAGAATCAGCTTCTAGAAAGAGAGGAAAGGCTACAACATTTGATTGGGAAAAATAAAGAATTACTGGGCTTATGTAAGTCAACATTTATTATCATTATTGTTATTATCATTATTATTATTATTGTGTGAAATAAGTCAATTTATTTTCCAAACTGTTTAAACCTAGATCAGTTGCTCCAGATGCTGCTAATACTGGTCACTGATATTTGGGAATTTATAAAAAGGAGCAGATTTTTTTTTCTCCGTGTCTCTCCTGACAGATGAACCACTACAAAGGAAAGAACTCCAGGACACAAGAATGGCTCTTCAACAGTTGTATGATCTCCTCCTTCTCAAAATTATCAGAGATTTTCAGCTCCAATTCTATAATATGATTCTATGAATTTACTCTTTTACTGACAGAGTCATTAACTAAGAGGACTAAGAGGAGTCAATACATCTGTCCCCCAGATATACGGGCTTTTCTCTTTACTGTGGACCTTGTCATCATTCCTCATATCACCTTTAGCAATAACAGAACCTACATTTTTCTAGGATTTTATAGTCAAGACTTAAAAATCAGTAATCCAAAGGGCCCTCTGCTGGCAGATGGTTTCCCAGCTGTTAAGGTCCATGAGTACTATCAGGCCAGACAGGCAATCATCTATTATGTCACTAAAGAACTTTCTTATTATAAATCTCTTTTCCCACACTCAACAGCGGGATTCTAAAAGCTTTTCTTTTTGCCCCATCCTTCTTCTACCATATAAGCAACAATCTGAATCAATAAATCCTTCTGATCTGACACACATCTCCACCCGCTGCCAGGAAAGGAAATGACCTATAGAGGATTTCAACACAAAATTAGCAAGAGTAGTGAAAACTTCTTTCCTGCACAATGGGCACTCTACCTTTGCTCTGTTTCTAAACTTTTTCAGTCTACTCAGTGACTACTTACTATGAAAATTTATTTGGCTGAGTTTTTATTAGGAGTGACTTACCTCATGGACAATTCCTAAAAAATACAACGGGTACAAGTAGGACAAGCAGTTCAGTTGAAATATATTTAAATGAATTTTTCCTGATCCAATTTACTTCTGAAATAAAAAAAATTAAAAAAAATTAAAAAATAAAAATTAAAAAAAAAAAGCAGTCCAAATACAAACCCAGAAATTCTGCTTGGATCATACTCACAAAAATGAAGCAAAGAAATTCTCAGTAGAGGAAGTGTAAACTGTTTGTTGTAAGACCTTGAGAAGCCACTTTGACTAAAAATAAGATTGTGTCAGATCATTTCAAGAGTATAAAAAGGAATCAAATTTAATTCATTGCCTTTAATTCTTTTATCTACGTGAGAGCACAGTCCAGGGTATAAAACTTATAAATATAACAGCAAGGTGTACACTGATGTATTGGACATACCACAGAAAAAACAAAAATTCTTTTACTAAAATGATGAAGTTGGGACAATCTAGAACCTAAAACTCAATCCATTCCTATCAGTATGTTTTGAAAAGACAGAAACCTCCCTCCATGTCTCTGTCAAAACAAAGATAAGCTTCAGCTGTGAATAACTAAAAACTGAGCAAGATCAAAACTCAGGGCTGATTTTCAGAAAATAAAAGGGGGAGTCTCATGCTTGCAAAGTACACCATGCAAACATATCAGGGCCTTGACCTCTGACAGGGTTCCACCTACGGATATAGTATTGACAGATGCACATCTGGAGGAATGAAATTGGTTTATTTCATAGCCCCCAAACGCATAACCAACTACATACTTCTCTTCATAGGGAATAGGAGGCAGAGAAACTACTGTACACACAGCAGACTCTTGGAGATGAAAAAAAAAACAAAACAAAAAACCAGTGCACATCAGAGCCTATCTGTGTCAATGGAGTACAAAGATGAAGGTGATCCAGAGAAAAAGCAAGAAAAAAAGTGAAACTGTACTCTAAATGTAGTTATTTCCTTCTATAATGTTGTAAGCTCATAATAGGGAAAGAGACTGAAGCTGATAAAAGCATTTACATACACACGCAGGCATGCTTTTTTTTGTGATAACAAATAGCATTCAAGGAAATCTAAACTAATAAACACATGGTAAAAAATACTTTTGATCACAAAACCTTTTTTTCACAACATGCAAGACAGTGTAACAGCTGGATATGTACAAGAGGTACGTGAACACTCCCAGAAGAGAAGTAGTGCTATGTATTGGAATAGCATGATGTTTCTAAAAGGTCATCTGGTAGATTGGTAACTTTGGATCACAGCAATCCCAGGAACCTGGCACAGCAATCATCCCAAACACTGGAGCATGGCATTCACCTGCAGGTTTCAAGCCGCTGCTTGCTCCCCTCCCCAGAGTTCTGCTTGTACTCAATACATTGTCTGCTTTGACCATAAACAGTCTCCTTACTGTCTAGAAAACATCTCTTCCATTCTTGACTTAGTTTAATGTAATTATAGCAGGGATGGTCACTACAAAGCAAGTGTAATCTTTTCTGCAACGTGAGACCAAAGCGCAAGACAAACAAGAAAGCACTTGCTGAAAGTAAACTGTATCAAAAAGCTTCCTGATAAGTTAATATAATCCTTCAATTTTGAAATGTAGTTGCAGAAAGAAACAAAACAAATCTGTTCTCGGCAGGGTAAACTTAAGAAGCTGTTTTATTAATAAAATACTAGGCATATGCAAGCAGTATCTTTCTGTTGTTACGAGTCCTCACTCACAGAATAAAATCTTCCTTATCAGGTACAATCACCTCTTATATTTTTTGATTTAAGTCAAAAAGTTGCAAAATAACTTTGAATGAATCCTTCTACTCCCTCTATGCATAACAGACCTGTCCATTTTCTTGGATTTTCTTTCCTGTGCCAAGTGCTGGTTCCTGCATGAGGAAAAATATAGTAACAGACAATCTATGATCCTGTTTGTTATGGCATATACTATATTTTTCAAAGTACTTAGCAGATGAACCATGAAGAAATGCAATACATTACATTCAAAGGTTGACAAAAAACCCCCAACAAACAAAAAAACAAACAAAAAAACCCCAAAACAAACAACACCCTCCCTAACATGTAATACATGTTTCAAACAAAAACCTGGGGTTTATCTGCATCATTAAAAACTACCATAGTTATTATCTAAATTCAAGAACTCTGGCACTACAGGCCTACAGGAATGGAAACAGCTAAGTAACAGAGACAAAAACTTGCAAGTGAACTCATTCACTCAGCACATCCACATGTGCTGAAAGTTTAATTTCTTGTGTTTTGGTTAGAAATTTGAGAGGAGTGAACCTCAGTATTGGCCAGCCAAGTCAACATCAGAGATAAAAGGTCTGTCAGCCAAAGTATCCAAAACTATGCTTCAACATCAAGGTCAGAAAATCTTTGTTATTCCCAAGCAAAAAGAGTGTCTGCTGCATGTCTGCTTCGGCTGGTGATGAAGCCTGTCCTGGCAAGCAGTCCCAGCAGTCGCTTCCATTATAAAATAAAGCCACGTCAAGAGCTAATTTTCTCGTTTATAAGAACTACAAAGGGGTTGAGAGGTACCTACTAAAACTGAATACATCTGACTGTTGACAACCTCTGCCTCTTTCCCCTCTCTCTCTGAAGCAAAGCAGAATCTCTTGGAAAAGATGGTCCTGGAAACTCTGAATCCAATGCACTACAACATCACCAGCCTTGTACAAGATACAATGCCAGTGGCCACAGTGCCCATACTCCTTCTCATGTGCTTTCTGTTTCTCATATGGAATCATGAAGAAACTTCATCAATACCAGGTAAATTAATTTTAGCTGTAGTGCCACCTGAAAGCTGCCAGAGTAATTTTTGTTTCTTTCTCAAGTTTAAGTGGGAAAGTAATGGTGAATAATGATTGTATGACAACAAAAGTTATTACATGCCAGTTTAAATAATACAAATTTTTAAAATGACTGATAAAAGAAATCAGGCTCATTCTAACCTCAGAGCCTCCATAATAACCCTGGCTTGGCCATATAAGTATATGACATTTAGTTTTCATCTTTATTGTGTGTATGCTAGAAAGATATAATAACATTTTACAAACTGCAGTTGTTCATATTTCATCTGCACTATAAATGACTTTTTACATGTTTTAAAGTTTAAATCTTTCTAAATTTTTTTTACTATAAAAACTATTATCTAGGAAATTATTCAGATTTTAGTAGATTATCAATTTTTTTCTCCATGTTTAGCACTGAAGACCCTCCAGAACAGAACAACATCAAATGGCTTCCCTTTCCCTTCTGTAATGTTTTGGGGGCTCATGGTAGAAATCACTGAATCAACTTATTTTTTATCAGATGTAATGCAATCACCTTCTGCACGAATGAGAACAGTGCACACATATCCTGAAGGTGTTTGACAGGAATAACCCTAAACCGGATCAGTGACTCCTGAATCAAATTCTGAGAAAAGACCCTTAGCAAAGACCCTTCAAGGAGAAAGTATTCACAGAAGGTTGTACATTCTATTTGAATGTTTGATTGCACCCACAAGAAGATAGAACTAAGTAAATATGCTCTAAGTTTTCAGGTATTTAAATAATCTGGGGTCTTGTAATTCCTATTAGTAAAAGTTGAAACCATAAGCAACTTTTAAAATTTTTAAACAGTGTACAAACTTTTGTAAGTACTTGAAGTTTTTTATGGAGTCAGATTCATATTTTACAGACCAAAGGGGCAAATATAGCTTTCCCTGAAGAAGGAAACTTCCTTTTAATGGTAATTAGGGGCAAATTTTCTCGATGTCTCCGTTCTTAGTTCCTACTTCAACATGTTTTCATAAGTTCACAACAGTAAAGTACTCTTTCCTTTAAATATCTCTTTTCTCTCTTTAGTTTAAGTGACTTTAAAAGAAATATAACAACTACATTTAATGACACCAAAAAGACACTGACTTTCGTAGATGTTACTGTGACACTTCTAGACAAAATTCAGTCAAGATCACAAAAGGGATTTGTTAAAATCACAAATTAATATATCACATGCATCTTTTCTAGATCATTTCTTCTTTCTAACTGTTGTCCCTCCAAAAGTATCTCTAAAAAGAGCAGCTAGAAGTTGTACAGGGAAGTAATGCCTGTCTTTTGTAGTACACTGAAAGCACTCCAGACTTCCACAGGTATTAAGGGAGGCTTCACCAATGTAGGTGCAAAGTTCCTCAGGCAGTTTCAGACCAGAATTGTTTGTGTGAACTGCCCGAGGCAGGCTGTGACTGCCACATTAAAAAGCTCCTTTCAAAAGGGTGATGCTCAGGGATATTTTCTTGCCAGCTGAGACCAAACTTTTCTTACCGTGTTCCTTAGGGCCGGGATACTGCATGGGAATCGGCCCCCTCATTTCTCATGGGAGATTTCTCTGGATGGGAGTAGGTAATGCCTGCAACTACTACAATAAGACATATGGAGACTTTGTGAGAGTTTGGATCAGCGGTGAAGAAACATTTATAATTAGCAAGTAAATCCTCTACTTTCTATCCTTGATAACTTGAAAAGATTTCTCATATTTTTGCAACCTCTTTGCTACTTTTTTCTAGAGTTGAACTGATGTTATTATTTTCAAAATTTATCCTAACATAAACCTTTTACTTCCTGCTATTCACAGACGCTTTCCTAATCTTTTGTTTCTTTAACAACTCTGCTATTGAAGTTTTGGTGAATTCTCCTAAATTTTTTGTGGAAAGGAAGATTAAGCACTGTGGCTCAGTCCTAAAAATAATTTACTATTTTACTATTCAATTTAATATGAGGATTACATTCTGTTCAGGAACCTAGACTGACTGCAATGAGGGATTAAGTCAAATTTTAGTTTCCTGTGTTCCTATTTCTCCTTAAAGTGGAAGTAATGCTTGAAGGTTATGGCTCCAATTCAACAATTTAATTAAGCAAATGCAGCTTTATGGGATTATGAGTAATTCAACTCCAATTAATGGGATTATTCATAGGCTTCAATTATACACAATATTAAACATAGTGCTAAACTGTAGCCTATCATTTTATTAGCTCCAGTGGATGTTTGCTTTCTTCTTGGACCTTCTGGATGCTTATGAGTTATACTATGAAAAAGGAAAAAAAAGAGTGGTAAAATGTTTACCATGTGTAATGAATAAAGAATCACAGCCTTTTTATCAGCAATATCAATCAACCCTTACTCAGCTTCCACCGTGTAAAAGCTTTTGAAAGACCATCCAGCACAGAGAACTATCACAGAATTTGCCATGTGATGCAAGTCAGCTTTGTCTGTATTTTAACCTCTGCAGAAAAAGTTAATCCTGACAGGAAAACTATTTACATTTCTATCCTACACAGATATTGCAAATTGCAGAGAAATGTTTTGATAATGCTGTGAATGCTTTGAAAATACTACAAATTCGTATTCCTGCCTTTCACTGTCTGTGCTACCAATTCATCAGAAACAAACCAGGAGTGCTGACAAACAATGCCAGAGCTGCATCAGCCTTTACAGTCAATACATCGCTTTTCTACAGATATTTTTTGCTTAAAATCATTGACTGTACATAGAAAACAAATATTTAACTTTTTTTAAAGAATGTAGAATAAAAGTTTTCAGCGGATCATAAATTCACTGCAAAACTAAATATAACCTGAATTCTGTAAAAGTATACTCTTTTCACTAATGGCATCTGAATTTTTAGCATCAATTCTAATACTGAGATGTTAGTGCAGAGAGGGAAGGACTTGTAGTGTTGGTCAAAACACATAATGCCTTTTGGGGGACTTCATTAAATAGTTTCCAGAGGAAAATCTGCTTATACAAGGCCACTTGATGAAACCCTCCCTTAAAACATTGTGATCCGTCTCCTGCGTAGAGACGTGTGGGATGGAAGGAAGCAAAATGAGCCTGCTGCACCTTTTCCTTCCTGGAGACAGCTGTTATAATTCAATAACATCTTCTCATGTTCAGGAAATTACATATGATATCCCTTGACATGCAAAAAACCTTTAAGGTTAACTTTACCTCTGGGTCAGACAAAACTGTAGTGAAAACCCAGCACTGCTGCAGTCAATAGCAAAAGTCACATTTACTTTTCCCAGTGGAAAAAATACACCAAACCCATATAAGAAGTCTGGAATTTGGTCCATAGAGTATGATACCTGACAAAGAAAGTAGCACATCATTTCATTTCAATCTCTCTTCTGATTTTCTTTCTTTTTGTTGAATTTAGTTTTGTTGGGTTTTCATCACATCCCCATTTCTGAAATGCTGGCTCCCTCTAAAGGAAATTGTATCTTAAAGCAACAATGCTGGTCACAACCTGTCTGCCAGCACCTGCAAATCAACCTCGCCAGCTGTAAAAAGAATTATACATATCATGGATTTCTCTCACATATCTATTTAAGAATATTTATCTCACACATATCTTCATACTACGATGCTGCATATTTAAGTGAACTGTGTATATTTATGCTTTCAGTATGTGTCTGGAAATGACCCAATAGCCACAAAAGTAAATATGTTATTTAGTACACATCAAATATTTTACCTTCTCCTCTGCCATGTCTGACTTTGGTCACTGCCTGAGTGTATCTTACATGCCTACATATTTCTATGTATACACCCTATTCAGTTTAAAATCTTGGTATTTTAACTAAAAAATAGTTTTAAATCTGAGCAGAATACATTATTGCTCTAATATAAATTCTGAAGGTATTTGTCATCAAGATTTTTAACTATGTAAAAGGAATATTTCTTGTTAAGCATTATACTGTCTGCTAAATTAAGAATGCAAGTCCACATTTCAGAGAAACTGTAAAATGTCAGAATAAAAATGCTGTGTACAATCTATGAAATGGTGGTTTTGTTTTGGGCTTTTTTCTCATCCTCTCCCAGATCCTCAAGTGTATTCCATGTGATGAAACACTGGCATTACGTGTCTCGATTTGGAAGCAAGCTTGGATTGCAGTGCATTGGCATGTATGAAAATGGGATCATATTTAATAACAACCCAGCACACTGGAAGGAAATTCGACCCTTTTTCACCAAAGGTAAATCAGTGTGTGCTGACACACTACACCACTCTAGCACATTCAATCTTCTCTGAAATGCTGTTTCTCCCCGGGTTCAGTATGTCCCAGTGACATTACAGGGTGCCAGCAGGTTGCTGCACAGGTACAAGGCGGTTTGAGAGCACCCAGGAGTTATAATTTGAGAAATCTCCACCATCCTCCCCACAAATCCCCAAGTTTTCTTCCCTGGCTCAGTGTCATTGCAAGCAAACGAGATGGGACATCCACAGAGCCTGTGGTACAGATGAGGCTGTGGATACCCTCCCCATCAGAAAGGCTGCCCAAATTATGCCAAATATCTTTGCATGATGTGGCACAAACCTGGCATAAAATGTGTGAGGTACGAAGTGCATGGATATAAGTAAAATTCTGGCTTTGGGTTCATAGTCATTTTAACTCAAAATGCATTCATTTTTCTTTCAGAGGATGATAAACCAGTCAAGTTTCAGACTGATTTTATACCAGTCACTGACATGATAACGTTTGCCATTTTACTGACACCACTGTCACCAACTGAGAAGTTATAAATAAGGTATTTTGAATTAACAATCATTTTGCACGTGTGTTTCAGCTCTGTCCGGTCCTGGTCTGGTTCGTATGATAGCGATTTGTGTGGAGTCGACAGTGGATCACCTGGACAGACTGGGGGAAGTGACAACTGAACTAGGAAACATCAACGTGTTGAACCTCATGAGACGGATCATGCTTGACACATCTAACAAGCTTTTTCTTGGGATCCCTTTGGATGGTACTAAAAGCTTTATTTTTATGCCTTACGATGAATCTAAAGTGCTTGCCCAGGGAAAATTCACTGACATCACTCAGAAGTATTGTTTCAAAAAACAGAGGAAGAACAGGCTCTTATATCACCATATAATTAACTGAGAATGATTTATTATCGTTTTAGTTAGAAAAGAGAATTTTATATGACCAAAAATATACATTAGGTTGTCACATACACCTTAATGAATAGTACCATTTAAAGAGATTTTTATGCACTGAGTTGGTACAATCCCAATATTATCTGCATTAAAGAACCTGAAACCTTTCCACCAAACTAAATTATTGCCTTTAAAAGTTCACCTAAAGATTTATGTCTTCTGCTATCTCTTCAGCCTCAAAGCCATATGAGAGAAATAATATTATCAGGATGTCTAAGTTACCCCATTTCAATATTCCGCAAGCATTCTGCTCCTGCTCTCCTGTGGGAGATTATCTGGCTCTGGCTGACACACCAATATGTCCTTTTAGCTAGTTAGCAAGCGTTTTCACAATGATCTATTATACCTTTTCTACAGTGTGCTACAAATATTACCTACCAGTTTTTTATCAAATTCCCATGAACTTAGAGTAGGGAACAGGACCTTATTATTAATTTTTCTGAATTATTTGTGTTCCCTGACTATTGACTTTTTTTTGTTAATGTTCATTTTCAGAAAATGCTATTGTACTGAAGATTCAGAATTACTTTGATGCTTGGCAAGCACTTTTATTAAAGCCTGACATATTTTTTAAGATTTCTTGGCTGTGCAAGAAATATGAAGATGCAGCGTAAGTGTCAAAGTTTTACAAATCATTTACATAAGACTCTTTCTTTCTTATGAAGGAGATATTCCTTGGTGCTTTCCTCTGCCTTTTAGAAACTACAAGATTGTTGCTGAAGTCCCCTGTCCACAGAGCCAAGATAGAACAAGATTTGTCACTGATGCTACAAGCAGATGATCTCAGGGGACAATTTCAAGTGTTTGTCTATTCAGTCCCAATTTATTCACCAAAATATTAGTTAATGCCAACTCAAATGTGAAACTCAGTTAAGATTACTGGTTCAGTTCAGACAAAGAAAAGCCATCATATGGGGTGAAGTTACATTTGCTGCCTAGTTGAGGACAGTCCAATAGTAGGTTACAGCTCATCAAAACAAGAAAATCCATCCACACTCAGGGCACAGTCCCAGAAAGGCATTTATTGGTTCTCTCAACGTGTATATTTGAGTCAACAACTCACTTCTGAATTAAACCTCAGTGCTCAGCGTGATAAACCTTTCCAAGGGGTTTTTCCTTAATAAGGAAAAAGTACATTTTGTCATCTTGTTCTTGGCAAAAATACAAAATGCCTCTTTCATTTTTATGATCTTGTTTGCTGTCTTTTGCCAAAAGAGGACTGGCTCTAAAAAGAACTGGTAATAATTTTTTTTTCATTTTGGATTTGTATTCCACCTAACGAAAGAAATTGCTACTTAGGAAGTATGTGTAATAAATTGTTTCGATAGTGCTATATAAAGATTTTAATGGAAAGATGGAGGTTCCTCCAAAGTAATTGACAGTTCTTGTGAACTAGGCACAAGATTTGCCTTCTCTAACATTTGCTTGCAAAGTTTATTATGGCACTGATTGCTGCTTTATCATGTAATGCAAATAATAGCCAAATGTTATGGCCCAGTTATTACTAGAAAGCCCCTGCAAGCAAATATTGATATTTCAAAAGCTATCCCATTAAAATGGATTTATTCATAAATTTCTACTGCAAAGAAAAAAGATAAAGATTGCTGGACTTAAAGTAATGCAAAGAACCACCACAGGATATGAAGACTTCTAATATTCTTCTGATAAATTTTGCAAAAAGGACCATTTGCTTTTCCTAATACATAAAAGATGTTAAAAATACTGAGAACCTTACAGGGACTGAAGTTTTAAATGCATTTACCCCTACAAACCCAGTCAAAATTTTGTAACAAATGCAAATTAAAGACTTTATTCAAAAACTTTCCAGAATACTTTTTTAAAAAGAATTGCCTTCAAATCTATATATCAAATATATATTATTATTACTACTTTGCAGAGAGCCATATAACCATTCCTAGGAATACTTAATTTTTGCCATTCTTAGATGTTTTTCCTGGTTTAATCTCTATGTTTCCAGTCATACCCTAGTGTTTACTAGAAGCCTGCAGATATTTGTCAATATGATTGATTTCATCTGTTTTCAGCAAGGATCTTAAAGGAGCAATGGAAACCTTAATAGAGCAGAAACGGCAAAAGCTTTCCACTGTTGAAAAGTTGGATGAACACATGGATTTTGCATCCCAGTTGATTTTTGCACAGGTATTGCAAATGTACTCAAAATATCTCTGAAAATCAACTGATTTTTCTGACATTCTCCTGAACACAGGTTTTGCAACTTAAACTTTGTGTACCTCTCTGAAAGTCAGGTCATCATAAAAGGATGCCAATTAGTTGGTGCTGTGGAGTCCCTAACAATGATTTAAATATGAATACTTGTATTTTGGTATCAGGTGCTTGTTGTATTTATTTTAGAATAACATCCTTAAAACTCCTGCATCTATCCCTGAATGTCCTTCAGTCTTTCTCTAACCTCAGTGTTTTATCTTGATGTATTGCCTTTTGTTTGCAAAGGTTTCAAATACTATACAAATCCTGTCTTGCATAATCTCTGCCAGCTCACAAACTCTGTGAAGAAAGGCAACAAACTAAGAAGAATCTGAGCTAAGAACAAACTCCTGCTTTTCTGTAAGATAACACACACCCATCAAAACATGAGTTTTCTATTTTTCTCTGAAAGACAAAAAACAAATGTTATTTAGCAGAAGATAGACTGTCAAGAATTTGTACAGTCTGTGGGACCTTCGTTGGCATCAGAGGTCAGCAATCAACATTTTCTCCAAAACTTCCATTTTTTTTCAGAACAGAGGGGATCTGACTGCTGAGAATGTGAACCAGTGTGTGCTGGAGATGATGATTGCTGCTCCTGATACTCTGTCTGTGACTCTCTTCTTTATGCTAATACTGATTGCAGAGCACCCCACAGTGGAAGAGGAGATGATGAGAGAAATTGAAACTGTTGTGGGTAAGCAAGAGCTGCAAAGTCAGTGATGTAGGACTATAATTTTGCTTCTGCAGTGATCTAATTTCAATAATTCAAAGGCTGAAAATTTTAAGTGTTTTCTTCTAAGAGAAGCTGTAAAACACATGAGCTACCATTATATGTAAAAGATTTTATTCAAGATCAAATGAAAGAAGATGTGCAATTTGTAAAATAAATTAAAGTAGCAATCATCAGCATTGATAGATAATCTGTTAGAAAGAATGTTCTGTATTCTCTCCTCAGCAACAGCAGTGGAAATCAGCATTCACCTCATAACTTTCATTGAATTTGCTTTCCATTTACCTTGAAATAGCAAAAGGGGACACTCAGTTCAAATATTTCTAATCACCAACATTTTTCTGTGATAAAATACAGAACTTCTCTAAGTTTCACTATGACTGTAGAAGGGAAAGACTAGAGACAATTAAAATTATATTCTGCTGTCACCCATTTTGATCTCAAATTGGTCTTCTCAAAGTACTAATTACTAACTATTCAAAACACAATCAAGATATTCCAAATTTGTATTCTTTCCTTTCTCTAGACTTCATTCAAAGCCTGACACTGAACTAATATAGAAACTAATTTCATCCACTCTTATTAGAGATTTACTTCTGGTCTGTTAAACACTGGAAAATGTATAACAAGTCCTTTACTCTTTTTCAAAGGTACTTTTAATAAACCTTATTTTATTGTCCTCATGAGAGTTGAATACTCAGCTTACTCATTTTCCCTATTTCTTTCTGATAGCCTAAGGCAGTAGAATGTTGTTGCCTTTTCCTTCAGTAGATGACCAACTGTGGGTAGCAAACTTTTATCTTGCAAACCTACTGAGCTGTACATCCAGCCAAACCCAAGCACAGGGTGAAAATTTAAGGTCCCCACAAAGTTATCTCCCATCTCCAGACTATTCCCAGGTTCTGTTTGCTGTCAGCTGTTGGAAGATTTATTTGTGTCTTGTTGCTCCCTCATACAAAAGCCAGGGAAGGACTTTCAGAGTTCTGTTGCTGACAAGAAAGGAGAACAAAGAGTCAGTGTATTAACAAGAAGGTGAGAGATCATAAAATAAACTAGGGTTTGTGCTGATGAACATTATTCAGATTTTCTGAATAACTAAGGCTACATAAAACTCCTTAAAAGCTGTTGGATCTTTCCTACCATTTCAGAACTTGAGAACCTTCCAAAAATGTTTGGATATTTCTATAATGAAGCTATTACATTTATAACCAACTAACATCTTCACCATCTGCTTTATTCCTGAAGGTGACAGAGACATACAAAGTGAGGACATGCCAAACTTAAAAATCGTGGAGAACTTTATTTATGAGAGCATGAGATACCAGCCAGTTGTGGACTTGATCATGAGGAAAGCTTTACAAGATGATGTAATTGATGGATACCCTGTGAAAAAGGGGACAAATATTATCCTCAATATCGGTCGCATGCATAAGCTTGAATTCTTTCCAAAGCCAAATGAGTTTTCTCTTGAAAATTTTGAGAAAAATGTAAGTTTTCTACCTCATTTCTTATGGAACATTGGGTATTGTTTATTGTTAGTGTCTCTTCCTCTTACTTTGATCAAGAACTTTGTGACCATAAGGCTGTTTTCCCTTTGTCTAAGTGTCTAGTTACCTATATATCCTGCTTATTATTATTATTATTTTTACCAGATTTAGGCAGATATTTTTCTATCAAAATGCCTTTTAAATAAAAAGTAATGATAATATAGAAAGCAGTTTTTTCCAGACACAATAATTTTGAATAAAAGTTTCTAATTAAATTTGCCAGGCACACATAGTTGCCTGACACTGGACAAAATAAAGAGACACAGACAGCAACTTCACTTTCAAAGAAATAAGTAGATGATCCACTTTGATACACCAAAAATGGACTTTTTAGTAAAAACAGCTGAAGAAATAGTTAAGAAAACAAAGAAACAAGCCAGAAAAACACCTGTAAGTTTTACATATTTCCTATCAAAAAAGCCAAGTGTACCACGTATGCCACACAAAAACGAACACCAATCAACCTGGTTAGCATTTCTAAACTGCTATTTTATTACCCATAAAAAAACTACTCAGTATTAAAAACAACAGCTCAAGAAAAAAAGTCTGTAGAAAATTCAAGAAGGGAGCAAGTGATGAAGTTTACTGAAATTATTATTCACTGTGAACGGATTCCATTTTGCCACCCATTATTTTCATTCTAAGTATTTCTATCAAAATGGATGTCTTGCTTATTTTATGAGTACATTTTGCTACTAAAAATATTTCCCCTTGACCAAATATTTAACCACACATTTTCTATCTGACTTGATGCATTCTCTTTGCCACATAATTATTCTGGCAGGCTCAATTTTCCCACAGTTCTCTAAGTGAATAGCAATCCACAGCATTATTTATGATAAGATGCCATTGTTAGAATCTAAACATTTTTCCATTTTCCCAGGCTGTGCATTTGCCATTGTGCTGTACTGCCAGCTGCTGTACTTGCTCTGTATGATAAACACTTGTATTTACGTATCATTTTTCAAAAAGCACAGCTCGGTTTATTTGAAAAAATTTAAACAGAAAACATTTTTCTCAGTCTGAGAATAAGGAGAAAAGGACACTTTTTTCCAGATGATTTAATATAAGCTAACCTTTTCTACTCAATAGAGTAGGTTAAATAGGAAATCAGAACACAGCTTATATCTTACTTTTTTAAAAGGAAGTTACACAGATGAAGAAAAATAATTTATTTATAGCCAGACTTTCTTTTTAACGCATCTATTCAGTGTCAATAAAAGTAACAGAAACTGGCTGTGCATTCTTCAGTAGTTCTGTGAATCCTGCCTTTCATATTTCAATTGATAGGACAGAAGACAATTTTATAAGTATTATCTCTGTATTAGATTTCAAATAAAATTTTTAACATTACCTTTTATGAGAAATTAGTTCTTGGGAACATTACCTTTATAATGACAAATGTAGTGGGTGTATGGCTTTATGATTATCTTATGATTTTCTTTAGATAAGGCATCAGCCTGTATTTCAGATATTTATGAGCTTTATAATGAACATTCTCTGATAAACTTTTTAATTAATTTTAATGCATTTGAAGAGCAGAAGCTTCACTCCATTTCACAGCTTGGGCTTAAATCCCTGTAGTTCACAGGACAAACAGGCTGCAATACACAGGTAGACTTAAATTGTTTAACTGTGCAAACCCTGCTACCTGAGCATTTCAAACATT
Source organism: Pseudopipra pipra (assembly GCF_036250125.1). Taxonomy (NCBI): domain Eukaryota; kingdom Metazoa; phylum Chordata; class Aves; order Passeriformes; family Pipridae; genus Pseudopipra; species Pseudopipra pipra. The sequence continues at coordinate 9,458,736 of NC_087560.1, read as the reverse complement.
CCATACCCCTGTCGGTGTCTGTAGTTTGGCCTGACTGGGGTGGGAGGGCTGTCCAGTGTGAAACAAGGGGTTGCTCCTAAAAAATTATTTCCACAAGTTTTTCAGAATATACCTCCTACCAACCTCCATCATAATTTTGGCTACTTTTACGAAGAAAAACTTGTCTTAAATTTTATTCCTCTTGTTATTCTGTGCAGGTCCCTTCACGCTATTTCCAACCCTTTGGATTCGGCCCCCGGAGCTGTGTAGGGAAGTTTATTGCCATGGTAATGATGAAAGCAATTCTGGTGACTCTTCTAAGGAGGTGCAGAGTACAGACAATGAAAGGAAGAGGCCTTAACAACATCCAGAAAAACAATGACTTATCCATGCACCCCATAGAAAGGCAGCCTCTGCTGGAGATGGTTTTCACACCAAGAAGAAACACGAACGAGAATCAGGGTGACTAAAATGGATCAGCATTAGTTACAGGGCTTTCTCAGCCACTGCCACTAAGAAATACTCATCACTCCTAGTTAAATACTTAGAGTAAAACATTTTGTTGCCCCTAAATGACTACAACATGAGATGACAACTTGTTCTGCCTGTACAGCAGAACCACAGGCCACAGTTCAAAAGATATGCATAATTCCTGACTACTTTTTAAAACCAAGTTGAAAGTTATGCCTTCCCTTTCAAACACTGCAAGTTCAGAGATTTGGGGTCAACAGAAGAACATGCCTGATGTAGGTTTAATTCTGGCATTACATGTGTCCTTTTCCCCCCCACCTCCCCAAAGCTTAGTGGTATTTGACTACTCCAAAAATTCCAATCATCTGTTTTTGAAAACAGCTGAATGAGTAAAATTAAAGTTAATTTTAAGACTAAGAAACACTTTAAAATATTTAGGACATATGTAAGTTACAAAAAAAATGTTTGAAGAAGAAGTCAAACATTTTTTTTTTACCCTGTTTTCCTGTCATATCAAAGACTTACAGTGTCAGACAGGTTTTACCAAAAGAAGTAATTTTCAGAGTACTGGGTAATAAGGGTAGCTGGGATAACTGCTCTATGTTTTAAAACCCAGTGTCCTGCTGCAGAACATCTGAAACATCTTAGTAAGACCAGCTGAGAATGAGGTAATGAATATGAAACATTAACATGAGTGTTACATGGAGGGGTAACGCTCACCCTCACCTCATCTGGTTAATTGCAGAAATTTCCCACCTCACTTCGGTTTAGTAGAGAAGTTTAAATTCTCTCCAAGCTAAGTTGTATCAAATCCTTTCTGACTAGATTTTAATTGCTCAATTCTACTTCAGACAGTAAGATTTGGAGTTGTTGCCCATGTTCCCACACCACAGCAGGGGAGTGTGTCCCTCCCTAATTATCCAAATAGCCCCTGTTTCTTCTCCTGTAAGAGCACTGGGCTGTATCCTGCTCTCAAGAATCTTACTTTATGCCCACTGACATAGAGAGACTCAGCAGCATAAGAAGAAAAAAAACTGTCTGAAGAGGCAAATTTCGCTGGATAAACACTTGCAGTTTTTTAGTGGCAAAGGAGAAAATTCCTGAAATAACAAGCAGATTTCTAGAGAACATTTTTAAAGGTGTTTTGCATACACAGGTTTTTGTTTTAATTATAAACTAGGCTTATGTTTATACTTAGTCCTTAGCAGGAAAAAGCTAAAAAACTATCCAAGATGTCTTGTTCAAAATTGACCTATCTTGAAATCTGTACAACCCGGGCATTGATATATCTACTTGCCTAATGATGAGTTGGTAGTTTGGTCAAGAAGGAAGATCTTCCTGGCTTAACAACAACACTCCTTGACAGAGACTTTGCATTTTCATTAAGCCTGAGTTTTTGTACTGTGTAACACAAAGAAAGGGATTTTCTGGATAAAGTGCCTTGATAAAGACAACCAACCAATGTACAATAGGATCTATATTAATCTTTTCCTTCCAAGTCATTTAAACTATAAAAAGAAGAAAAAAAAAAGGAGAAAAAAAAGGAGAAAAATTGTTCACGTCTTTTACTTTGAAAATATAATTACAATTAATTACATTAATTAATCTATTCCTTCAGACCACTGATCTCAGATGCAGGTCCAGCAGAGGAAGATCTATCCAGTAGCATATAAAAACTGCATAAACCCAACAAATAATCATTTGTTCCAACCCAGGGTAATGAATTAGGCTGATGGCCTAGGATGAGGAGAGGAGCTGCATGTTTAGATCAATTCTCAAAACAGTATGCAAATTTCCTAGAGTAATTTAAAAAAATCAGACTTGAAAGCAGAATAATTTATTGCAGCCAGGTTACTTTTAAAGCTTCCTCCATAACATTTGCATTGTACTCAAAAGTGACAACTATGAAGTGCAATCCCATACCACCTGTACATACAGATGAAATTTGGCATTTGAAGACACATAAAAATAGGATTTAATGTCTAAACTCAATGGTCTTTTACAACCTAAGGGATTCTACAATTCTAGGATTACTATTTTTTAAGGCATGAAGTGACACCGTGGTATGAATCTTTGGAATATCTAATGTAACCCCTATTTTTACATTCTCTGTATCCTTTAAACTAGGATACTGTTAGAGTAGCTGGGAGAAGAAAAAAAAAACCAACAAAAAACCCCAATCATGGTTAAATCCCATTCTTACTCATTCTGTATTATAAAACACTCCAGGGTACTTTACTGGACAAACATTTCTCATTTGTATGAGAACTGCAAAACCAAATCCACTGAAGGGAGTTTTTTTCCTTAGGATTAACTACTATTTTATACACAGGATGCATCTTTGCTTATTTCACACACAAAAGCATTTTTGTAGTGATGATTTACTCTCTGATATTCCCATCTCTTAATTATAAGTCTCTCCCAAGTAAAACTTTTCTCAAGGTTGGAATTAATAAATTCTCATTCAAATTCTGAAATAATTACATGAAATCAAATAGATAGAAAGTGCATGCTGTTCTGATTTCTTGAATGTATTACATTTTGTTGAATTTGTAGGCTGGAATTTCAGAAATCTGATTACCATAATTACTCTATGAAAGAAATGAAGCAGTATAATTTTTTACTTTTTTGTAAGCAAGCCTACAAAATTATTTCTCATTGTATTTTAAGTATATTCCTCTGATATGCTTTGCACATAGTCTTTCTGGTCTTCAGATTTCTACAGTACTTAGTTTTGTCCGCATTTGGACAGCAGACCTGTTAATGAATCCGAGCTGTTAACTAATCTGAGCCATTAGCTCATCTGAGTTCCATTCTCCCTGACTTGATTACGGCTGTTCCACAGTGGTCTATTTGCATGAATATTTGCACTAAAAGGTCCTTTTCCCCTTCCCATACACTGACATCTGCTTGAGAACTGCAGCTGGTGAAGCAGCATTTCAAAGCTGGCCATGTGGATATAAACAGTTTCCATCTTTTCAATGTACATATACCACTGTACAGAACAGAGCTCTGATTTTAAATGGTGTTTTATTACCAGGTACTGTAAAAATGTGACTTTTTAACCACACAAAGTCTACTGCCATCCAGTGACTATTCCATGAATGTTCAATACGTTGACACAGAACAAACTTGATGATTTTGTTTTATACATCACTGTGATTATGAGCTGCTCACAGGGCATAAATGTAGATGTTGTTAGAAAATAAAATAATGATCAAATAAAAGTTGTATGCACAAAACCAAGTCTAAAGTCATGTTTCATCATGTTTTCCCAACCTGAGAATCACAATATAATAATAAAGCATATGAGTGTGTCTGCATGCATGAACTGATTACTGAAGTATTAGATACAAGGATGAAATCTGGGATGTTTTGAAATCAAATTTTTCGTTGATTTTAGAGGATATATTATTGCAAAGATATTTTTCATAATAGTAAGAAAACATAGAGTAATTTAAGTTCATACAAGATTCCTTTCCTAGGAAGGCACTTTATCAAAGCCTTAAAAGAGGGGAGAAGAGGTAGGTTTTGGTGATTCTGAAGATAATAGGGATTAGTGAATGTAACAAAAACCTTGGTTTGGTAATACAAAGGGCTCAGCTATCTGTGAGAAAAGTGTCTAAAGGAATAAAAAAATGAAACAAAGAAAATAATTAAACTGACTACACAGTTCAAGGTAAATTTCATCTCTTTTTCTATTCATAACAAAACGTATGACAAATTCAGTTTGCATTCAAAACCTAATTTATTTCACTGTCAAATAAAAGCTTTCAGAGTGATAATTCTTACACCTGGCTAAGTGACAGAACTGGAAGGTAGTAAAAGGCACATTAAAGGAAAAAAAAATAAATCACAAGAACTCAATATCGCTGTAAATAGGCAGATTTTTCAGACAATAACCTGATCTTGAGACACTCTCAGTGAAAACACTTATCCTGGAATTTTATGAGCTTTGTTAGTAATTTTTAAACATTAATAAAGAATTTTGTTTCATAGATTGTTCACTTTCTGTATTCTCTGCTACAATCCAGTGTTATAGCCTCAGTTAATATCCCATCAAATTCAGTTCTAACTTAAACAGAAAGTTGCAATTGACAGTTTATAGGAGGAAAGGAATATATTACTATTTGAGACAGGAAAACAGCTAAAACGTTGGACCAAATCTGCTCAGATCTGTGGGAAAATAAGTCCTTGTGTAATTTAAAACTGCAATTTGCGATTAATTAACAAATTGCACATTTTAAACAGGTAGTTATCCGGGACTTAAGTGGTTAAGACTGTTAGGGCTCAAAACAACTTTACCTATCTACTATCATTGTAAGCCTTAAATTTTATGGTATCTATTTATAAAAGCACTAGGTTTGCATACTGTTATAACTAACGTTTTCAAACTCAGACCTCTAACTTTAAAACATAGACGAAATCTACTCTACTGTAGCACTCATTCCATTCAAATGCATCAAGGCATTAAGAAGAAAATCACGTGAACTACAGCCACTCCGAAAAACCTACTGCCTTCATAAACCAAGATGCCGTTACGCTGCCCATGTTCTTGCTATCGCATCTCTGGTTGCAGGTGACTTTATTTAGGTACCGGTTGCAGGTATTTGAGCGGGGCCCAGCAGATGGCGCGCACACAAAATTTATCCCATCACAAGCCCAGCTCAGGTTTGCCCGAGTCCCTGATGACGGACCAGAGCTAAAAGCCAAGAGACCCCTGCTCTCATTCAGTTGTTGAACACTGTTTTAGGAAGGCGTGGAGCCGTTCTGGAGCCGTTCGAAGTGTAAATGTGGAGAGAAAACTACCCACCAAGAGTGCAGAAAGAACACAACAGCATTATTCCAGTTGGTACCGGCATTAGGACATTTTCAAATATCACCTTTTGTTTACAGTGTTCTCCCAGTCTAGTCAAGTGGAATCTGTATGTATCATTTAGCATCAAGATCGATAGAACCCTACCTAGTAGGGCCCGAGAATGATTTCTGAGAAACTGTAGGACTTTGCTGGTATTTTAACTATAATTCAGCCTAACAATTAATTTGATGTATTGATACTAACACACTTTCTCTTAATATGATATTTTAATATCATATTTTCCCTGTTGCTTTCTTCATTTAATTTAGAGTGTCTATGGCATTATTCCACAGTCCACAGTAGAACAGAAATCTCTAAGGAAACATTAGGGTCTTTGAAGCAAAGTCGATTTTGTAATTGATCCTTCAATGACTAATGCAGGTCCCAACAGTTCATGCAGCCTCACCACACTTCTACAGTAGGTACAAACTTACTGGGCCAAGAATTGAGCAGATCTTCATAATAACTCTTTATTCTTTAAATAATTGCTGGTCAAATTCAAGCCAGATGCAAAAAAAAGGATGCATTTGGCACAATGTGCACAACTCCATTAAACCACCTGATTAGAGCTGAAAATACCTCCCATTGGATTTCAATCATTTAATTCCTCTTTCATTTTAGAAGGGCTGATTAGCATTTCACTCAATGCTTTATAAACTTATCTTTACCTTGTAATGATATGTAGATGGAGTTGAATTTCATTCTCCATTTAGCAGACATTGAAAGATTCTTGGCTAGTAATTATAGATCAAAATAGCTATATTCAGAAACTGCACCTTCTAGCACCTATACGCATATTTTTATTTATATTCATCTTTTTTCATTCCAACAAATGTTAGGGGATATTTTCCAGTGTTAAACAATAGTTCAAGAGAGACATGAGAAGAGTATAAACCAGTATTATTATAATATTAAATATGGTGCTAAATGCATTAAGAAAATTGCCACTTACTTCCATTTCAGAAAGCACAAATTTTGCAAAAGAATTAGATCAAGCTACTGAATGAATACTAAAGCAGCTGCAAATGGATCTTTTTCTGTTTGATGTGAAAGGTTTTCAAATGGAATTTCACCAGCTCAGACGTATAAATACAAATGAAACTGTATTCATTGGTCTTGTCTTCCTTCTTATATGGACAAGGCAAAGAAGATAAATTCATTCTACAGAAAAGTTATTATCCATTATTTTACTTCACCTGAGGATCTCAAAGCATGTTGTGAGTATCGATTAAGTCTTTGAAATGGAGCTGACTTGCTAAACCCCTGCCCCAGGGAAAGGTTACAGTAAAAAAACCAGTAACTATGTAGCTCTGAAACTTATGGTTTGTGGGCCCCTTCACTCAGACGACCTTCGGTCAAATCCCCAACACACTGGGGCCATAATCCAGGCTAAATGTCTTTGCTTAGATGCCAGGATATATTTCAGAGTCTGCATCTATGAGGATATATCCTTAGTGTGAGGAAATAAGATACAGCAAATATTCCTCTAACACAAATACAACATAACTTGTATGATCTAACAGTTCAACCAAAGGGTAGTAGAGCAGGAACTATGTCAGTGACAACACTGTGGTTCCAACCCAGAGTAAAACTCAGGGACAGCAGAAAGTTTCCCACTAAACCAAAATGAGAAGTGAAGCCAGTTGTTATTGCCAATGTGCTCAAGCCTCTACAGGGAACCTGCGAGGGAAGAAGGTGACACCATCAGCAAGAAGAACACTTCCTCTTCAGAGCTGGGGACAGGGTGTCTTGTTGTGACACTCCACTCAGAAAAGAACAGCCATCAACACTGGGACTCTACACACAACCAAAATATGAGAACACTTCAAAAGGGATCTATAACAGCCTGTTAAAATGTGCCAGTAGTGGTTTATTATTGCTTGCTTATTGTTATTAACCACTTACCAGTAAATTACTGACTCTATATTATGTGTTTCTCTTTGTTGCAGGCAAATATCCCATTTAAAATAACAAGTGCAAGAACCTCAAAGTTTGGTCGGCTTTTTTTTTTTTTTAACAGCTACTTAAAATTACATCAAGGAATGACAGCTCCCTATTTTTGGTTCCAGCTACACACTATAGCTCTTTGTCATAATAGAATGTCACCTGGCAAATACAAAGGTCTGTTGAAATTCTCTGAAATTTGAGTCTTTTATCACTAACCATTTCTAAAAGTGCCATGGAAACTGTAATATGACTCAACAAAGGATAAATTGTTTTGGAGAACTGCATCTCACAGGGTTAAAAAGATTTCCTACAGCATGCTGGTACGAAGCATTGCCATGGGATAGTGTGGTTCATGATTCACGGGACAAGGAGGTTCTTGCAGACCACACAAGAAAGTTATACTCCCTAGTGAGCATTCTCTCCTGGGCTCTCATTGTATTCTTTGGATACTGTGCTCAAAAAACCCTGGTAGAGCTCGAATTTCAGAAGCTCAAGGCTCTGCAATGTAGCTAACACTGCTGACAGTAGTCTGAGTACATGTCGTTGTAAACATTTGTAAAACAAAACAAAACAAAACCCACCAGCACACCAATCCACAAACCAACCTATTTTCTGCTAGAGGGGGCAGTGATCCAGTATGCAATACTGATGTGAAGGAACGCTCTCCAAACTTCAGAAACTATAGAAGGCCCAATTTTGTCATGTTCTTCAAACTTGTCAAGTTATGGATCATCAATTTCTGAGCAGGTTCAAGCATAATAATGGACCTACTTAAATTCCAATATTTATGAAATTTTCTGTTTAAGTCTGCTAACATGAATCTGTTTCCACATTAATTTATTATTAAATCATTAAATTCCCAAATCTCCTCTGAGAATTCAAGGAGTTCTCCACAGTACAGAGCGTAGGAACGGAGCACAAATAGAAAAATCCAATCCAATCCAAAATGTTGCTTCAGTATTCAGCTTCTGAAGAGGCTGATTAATTAGCATAGTGTTTCTGTGACACCACAGTCTTTCAAACAAAATACCACAGACTGGACTTGGATCAGAGTAAAAACCCTTAATGAATATTACTGCCGTGGAGCCTTTGTGAATCCATATATTGGTTCACAGTTTGAAAAGTTAAAAAAATAAACTGAAATGTGACATTTATTCCCCAAGCCTTTTTAGAACTTACAGTGTATGGTTTACAGGGGTTCATTTCAGTATTCTGAGCAAGTCTAATGAACCATCATGTAAAAATCAGTGGGACTTAGAAGTTTAAGTGCTACAATTGCTCCTGAGAGCAAGGGAAAATTAATTCTAAACATATTTTAAAATTAATAGCAAAGACACTATGTTCTTCTAATTGATTAGCAATAAACAGCAGTACCTATCTACAATGTAAATCCTAGATAAAATCTTCCTTTGGCCAGTTGTATGAGATACTGTACAGTTTACTTCATCTGCAAAGCATTGCCATGATTATTTTTCATAGTATTTTAATTCTGAAATATTTGTGCCACAATCTGGTTTTAGGCACATAAAACGCATTCAGATTCTGAACTTTCTTGGAGAAAAAAAGGTACTCATATGTGATATTGTGTTAAAGTCCATTTCCAGTGGATAAAAAAAAAAATAATTAAACCTTTTCAACTCTTGAAGATTTAACTTCAGGTTACATTCAGTGATGCATTTTCACAGGCTCCTATAGTAGCCAGACATCTATATTAATCTCTGTTAAAAGTATCTAGGAAAACTAAGGATTTAATTAACACCTCTTAACAGCCATTTCTGAAATTACCATCTGACCACAGGTATTTCCTAAGCCTGCAGTATAATTTTGGGCTTTGGTGTTACAGAAAATGCAGAAATGGATATGCATTAACTATGCAAGACTACAAAGCATATGGTCTCTTGATTACTTTAAATAAGCACTGAGAAGTTTAATGAAGAGAAATAATTGCCCTCCCGTTGCTAATGATGATTCTGCCAGGTTATTGAAAAGCTGTGATGCGTTGCATCTTTTGTATGTAACCTAGTAGAATATCAAAATGGAGAAACAAGGATTGCTTCAACTACTGCATACACAGATACGTGTGGAAATTGCAGAGTAACACACACACTGCTAATCCCATTCACTCCAAATGTTTTTGCTTTTCTCTTTCTGTGCAGCAGAAGTTCAACTTAGCCTACGGACAAGGAAGATTTACTGTTGTAAAAGCAGCTACACAAACTCGAACCCATAAATCTAACCACCAGTAGAACATACTTTGAGTTGTGTGTTGAGATGGATTTTTAAGAAAAAAAAAAAGGCACATTCATTTCAAAAGAAAAAAGTAACATGAGACAACAATATTTAACAGAGACACAGTGCACAGCCTGTAAGGATGGATTCCATCCAATAGGGATGGAATGTTAGATGAATCTGCATTTCTTTTTTGGTACATAGTGTCTAGTATTGCTGGCTATGTTAAGTTCAATGATTTCATCCTAAATCACAGTTCTTAGCAGTTACAACAAAAAAATCCACATGATTATCAAACCCTGCTCATAAAGATCTGAGTGAAAGGCCAAGATTTGCTTGAGATCAAGACTTGGGGGGTGAGGGGGGAAAGAAAGGAAATCACAACAGAGGTTTCACACACAGCCCACTGAAGGCACAAGAAGCTTTTCCTTTTGCACACTTTAGCTCAACTCTGTATGTTTTATAAAAATAAGAAGAGTGATGAATGACAGGGTGAAGGAAGAGTGGAAAAACATTATCTCAGATTGCAGACATTTGCTACACTGCCAAATGCTGTTTATAAAACCTGAACAAGGTTTCCCTATGACTACCATGCTGCTTGCAGGAGCAGATAATTCCAGTTCATTCCAGGAATGGGTTGCTCTCCTGTTGCTCATCTGTTAGTTTTGACAACCAGCAGTTTAGTTTTCATCTCCTCTCTAGTTGTTGACTTGTCTAACATAGCCCTTACTAAGAGTTATAACATGGTCAAGGGTTGTTCTCTGGATCTCTAGGGGACACAGGCCCTCCTCACAAGCCATCCCATTGTCAAACCAGTGGAAAGAGTACGAGTTTATTCTAAAATTTTAGCAGTTTTACCAGGCTTGTCAATCATAAAAAACAAAACAGAAATACCATCTTGATCTAATGATATTGGTTCCATCTCAGTGGACAGCTGAAGAATCAATCAGTAGTAGCTTACATTTTTTTGCTATCAAAAAGTCTTATAAGAATATCCCTGCTTTTCTATACAAAAGGGTGAGTCTCTCTGACTTCCCTACCTACAGTCTCAGAAATCAAGATCTTTTCCTATTTAACAGACTCATAGAAACCTGAGGGTCTCTAGCTGGGACATAATGTGTTATTTTCCTTTGTTCAGGTCAGCTATCAGCCAGCAGACAAAGGCTGTCTTTCAGCAGTACTAGGAAATCTTTGGAGTGTTCTCCTTCTCTTCTCTTATCAAAGTACTCCCTTATGCTACTTAGACATTTCAGACACCATAGTTCTTGACACTAGGTATTATATAGGACATATTGCACAGATCTCAAAGGCAGATGGCACTCAGACATTGTATCACCACAGCAAGTTGTGAAAGGTTATTTTATCGAAATTATTAAAAACATCCCTTAGAAGTCCTATTGAAATAACGTCACAAAAAACACCATCCCTTCTGACTGCCTGGTCCTACTCTGTCTCCTGATGAGTTTTCACAGAAAGTCTCTGGACAAAGAAAGACCAAATAATCCAAAAACTCAACAAGTCATACTTTCTAAAAATTTTTTTCTTTTTTCCAGGCAGATGTTCAAAAGTGCTGAAAGGTTAAAATTTGAAACTTCTTTGTGACGAGGTAAAACATACAAAATGATGCTGACATAGCTCCACCATCTCTGCTTGACTGTAATGAATTAACAAACTGAAAGCACTTAAGTGCTCAGAATGATTGTATCCAGGAGAAAGTCTGATTAATGCAAATTCTATAAAAGGAGTATTGGATCTTTTGATAATCAAGTTTCATTAGAAATGGAGAAGCAGAGGCATAGAATTAAATTGATTGATTAAATTGATCTATTGTTTTCTGGATGAGAAAGAACAATAGCTAATGTTTGGCACTCACAAAAGAAATCAATTTTTGAGAGACAGAAGGGTAAGACTAACAAACCTTGTTAAAAGAATGAAATCTAAAATATATTTTTTTTAAAAAAGGAAAAAAGTTTTATATTCCATTCTGAATAATCAGAATGCTTTGCTGGTCAATCACCATGATACAGTGACCACAGTACCTTCCCATTTACCAAATGTAGTAGAAATGCCAGTTTCTCAGACTAACACATAGTTAGACAGTCCACAAAGTATGAATCAAAGTACAAAATTCTGATATCCTGAATGTCAAAGGTAAATATGATTATTAATCACCCTTCCTTGGCTCTGTACATCTTAGAAAGGACTGATATTCAACAATCATTTTGATAAAGAAATCAAAAATGATTATTCCACTCTCAGGGCAGCAAAACAATTGCTCAGCTGGGAATAATTTAGCAGTATATATTTGGCTTATTCACATGAAAAAATAAAATCTGTGTGAGAAAGTTTGCTTGCGTTTCAAAGGCAACCCTCACCTGTGAGTGGTCATTGGCTTATTGTCTCTTTAGAGAAATACATACTGTAAAAAAAAAAAAAAATAAATCCTCAACAAGCCAGCAAAGATCTGCACCATCTACACATAAAAAATGACTTCTCGTGGCATCTTCTCTTCAGCATTGTCCTGTGATACTGCTGACTAAAGAGTTTAATATCAAATAAAAGAGATTTGGATATTAAATATATATGTAAATTCATTTCTGAACTGTGAGGAAGGCAAAAACCTCTAAGTTTACAAAGCTACTATCTATAAATTTCACATACTCCCAATTTTTCAGAAACTGGATACTGAGGGCTTTATTCAACCCAATACTGATTTTTCTTCTCTACATGAAATAGGACAAGTCAAACCTGAAATCATTTATCTAAACATCCTAATTTTCCAAGTTTGTTGAGTTCAAACAATAAAACAAAAATTTTATGAGATAATGGCTCAGAAATAGATCAAAGTCACAGTGTTCTGGAATAGGGATTATGCTGCAGGCCTTTATAGATTGTGTTGATGCAATTAAGAGTTGTACTTCAGAGATTAAAGGTGAGCTCAATTCATTGGCAATTATGCAAAGAAAATGGATCAGCAAATGAAATTCTTCTGCAAGATAAAAATGGACACATTGATTGAGCTTTTTTTAATCAATTTCTATTTTTATTTTGTTCCTATTTTCCTCTTTGTTCAATAATGAAGGGGAGGGGATGTAGGCATCCAAGCCTGAGACCCCATATGCAGAACAAAGTTTCCATTGCTGCACATTTTCAAACTGGGTGTTAATTTCTTCCAATTTTATCTCAACTTTGCCATGGGACATCTGTTCTTGTTATGTGTTATATTTTTAACACTTTCTACACACTGTTACAGGAACAGAACATGGACAATAAATTTGATAGAACGTCCCTGCTTTAACTAAAGAATTCTAGAATGTGCTTTTTAAAAATTAAAATGCCAGCACAGCTCTCTCATTATGGGAACAGCTGAACATCTATTTCTAAGTTGAGGGAGTAAGAAGAAACCAGATGCAGTGCAATATGCACTGCATGACAAACTTAGTTACTTAATAGTCTGTGTTGTACAGTACAAATAGGAGATACTTTGCCCTGCTGAGTGCTTGCAATTTTTGAACAATGCAGCTCCAAATCACTCCAGGTTCTTTTTAAGAGCAAAAACCCAACTACAGTACACCTTCCATCAGCAAAATCAGCCCCATTTTTCTCAAAAAGGAGATTCCCTAAAGATGGAGTCAATCCCCCAGATTCCTTTTCCATTTAAATCTAAATTAACTTCATTTTTTATAATTAAGGGTAAGCCCAAATTTTTCTGAAGCTTCAAAATTAACACTGCAAAGACAACCTTATGGTTTAATCCATCATACAGCATTAAGTTAGAGCTGGATGTCAATTTGTAGCAAAAATTTCCCTAAACTGAGCATTCTCAGAACAGCAGCATTATTTGAGAAAAGGGTAACAGTACTCCCAAAAGACTGGTTTATTTAAAGCTATTTCTCTCTGTTGGCCAAAGGTTAAAGTCTTTATCCTAATGAGTATTTTCATGTATGTTTCATAGCTAAATAGAGGTGTTAAAAGGTTTCCAGAGTAACGTGGGCTGTGCTAAAACTTAAGTCAGGGAAAACAATGACAAAATATTTTGACCAGCTTCCCAAATGTCAGTGTAAGATTTCAAACAGTTTTCACTGGTGATATCTAGAATAATTGCATTGGTAGCTGAAACCCAAGGCTGTGTGGTTTGAAATAGGTTCTGGGTTTATTACTAATGCATCACTAGTGCCACCACGTCAATGGACTTGGACAGGAAAGAGAATAAAGGTCCTTGCTTTCAAAACATCTTCCTTTGGATTCCTGAGATACCTGGCTTCAGTGTTAACTCGCTTGTGCCATGAAAGAAAGAACATATGGGCAAAAACATACATATGCCTACATTGAAATCAGTCTCTGCATTATTGTGTTGGTCTAATAATGAGGTCATGAATACAAATGTAATTCCATGATTTAGAACTGAAACAAAGCAACAAACTCTATGCTGAAACCATGAACTGTGCCACGCTGTAGAGAACCCACTTTCCGTCCTGCCTTCCTCAGCCTCTTTCTAGCTCCAAACCCAATCCACTTCTCTTCACGACACCACCACACACACTCCCAGTCACCCTTGGTGAGTCTTTTGTGCTGTGTTACTCATGCTATAGCTCAATCCTGTTTATCCTCATACACCCCAGTACAGTGCCCTGATCCTTAGTGCCAGATGTAGCTGGTCACCCTACTTCTGTCATCTGCTGGATGGCAGGGACCCTTGCAGAGGGCCAGGCAGAGCACAGCACATGCTGCCCACGTCAAGTGATTTGCTACATCAGAGGGTCACCCCTCAACAAGTCTTCTGACAGGAGCACTCTTAAGACTCCAGTTAAAGTTGTCCCACCACTCCACTCATCCCTTGAACCACTGTCCTACAGCTTTACTTCTCCCATAGAATTTCAAGTTGTTTACAAGTTGTTCTTTGGCTCTGAGCTGCAACAGTGGCTAGTGAGAGGGCTAGGAGACTCTTAACTAACTGCTTTTTGGACCTACAGTAGTTCACAATCTTCCCACCTTAGTGGCAGACCTATATTTCAAACAATTTTAGGAGCAGCTCCAGCAGAAGCTCCTGCCGCTGTCTTTACCAGAATAGCCATTGCTGTATCTAAAGGAAATTTGATAAACACTTCAAGTGATTGCACCAAACTATTGTTGTTTATTTCAACTCAGGCACCCACAGAACTTTGGGCTGGCAACAAAACCAATGAATAACAGGGCTTGTTAAAACAATTATGATACTAAGTAATGAACACTGACCATCTCAAAGTGTTATTGTGAGAAATAAGGCAAGAAATACCATTTCAGATTTCACTGTCTGATAAAGCTTTGTCTTATATTCAGGCCAAAAGAGTAACTGCAGGAGAAAACACATCTTTACATTTAAAAGCTTGGTTGTCTGTTTTAGATTGAGTGCAGAGTTGGTCAACATTCCACTGAATTAGGTTGCCAGCTCTTTGGCAGAGGAGTCAGGCCTTGTTTTGTGTCTTGTAAAGCCTCAAGTCACTATAGGCAGCAAACCTCCAAATGGTAAAAACATACTTTTATACTATTATGTCAGATATGATAAAAATGTGGCAGCAAGACCAATGCAGTATTAGGCTTAAAGTGGGTATGACTTTAAAGTACAACACCTATTACTAATGAACACATCCTGTGGACGCTTACTTTTATGTAAGAGAGATTTACCCAAAATTAGATCTGACTGAAAGAAAACATCGAAAGCTACTTTAAAATGTCAGGAGCAAAAGAAGTTTAAAGCTTTTATTAAATTCAAATAAATTTTTAACAAGTATAAAACTGAGGAATATATTCTAGGCCCTGCAAGTTCACTGGAGCTGAAGTAAGAGGAGGACAAAATAGAGAACTTTGGACCATGTATGTACAGAATGAGTGCTGATTCTCTCCACCACAGACATCCCTGCATTGATCAGTCCAGTTGTATCAAGGATGTAGGAAAATATGTACAGCACCTGACACGTGAATCAACACTTATAACATAGTCTACTCCGACTGACTTAAAGTTGATGAGTGAAATTCAATGCAATTTATCAGTGAACACTTCCATATTGCTTCTTACTGAAGGAGTTTTATTTCAGCAACTGTCACTTAAAAGCGTGGGAAGTTCTGAAAGAGTTCTCACACGCTACAAAACCCCAAAACCCTGGTACAAGACAAATGCACAGTGTGAAGAGCTAACATTTCCACTCAGAGACCCTCATCCAGACGAGAAACAAACCACTAAGATAGATATGCCTTTAATCTTGCTAGCCTGCCAATAATCCAGCTGTGTTATAATGGCAGACACAATGGTAGGGGAGTGACATCCCCATCATAATAAACAGCTAAAACAGAGACAATTTCATTACAAATCAAAATGAACATTTTGTCAGCTGTTACTATAATACACAACTGCTGAAAATAGGGTCTCACAAATAATGATAAATATTCATTAGGACATCATTACAAGGCTGTGAAAAACATGGCTCAAACAGAGCTACCATTGCTGGCATGTCCTTTTTACAAGTCACTATACCTTCTCCCTAGATGCTGACTCTCTTAACTTATTTTGAGCAATCATTTTTCCTAAACGCCAGTAGGAAACATGAATGTTTAGGATTTCATGACAGACCCTCAGGGCCTCACAGGAGTGAGCTTTTAAAGAGAAACAAAAGGAGAAGAGAGTCTACAGGCAGATGGTAGGCAGCCAGGGGAAAGTCATGCTGTGTTGGCTGACCAGTTAAAAAGAAGCAGAGGGAGATGGTCCAGCAGACCCATTGTGGAGGAGACAAGGGGAAAACCTGGGGGAGATCACAAACAGCTTGCTTCTGTTGCTGGTGCTCCTATTCCCTGAAGTGCAAGGGATCAGGACACAGTGGAAATTGGCACAGAAAATGCCACACCATCCCAACAGCACTTGGCACAACTGCCTCTTTCCTCTCACTCACTGTAACTGCTTGGGCTGTCAGAGTTTTGTACTGAAGCTGCTTTAGCCATTCAAGGAGTAAGCAGGTAACAAAATTAAGATACAAGAGAAAGTCTCAGTTTGAACATGCCTGAAATGGAGGAATTACTGTATCAACAAGTACTGTATCCATTTGACCAGGTGCAACGTGGTTCATGAGAACTTCCAGAACAATGTCTGCAGTAAACATTTATAGAAGTGCAACTGCTGTGTATATTTATGTACTTATACTGCTTCTGCAGCCTCATAATTCATCATTAACATACCATTGCAATATATTGAGACTGGCAGGTATATTTCTATTATGGATCTTTGAGTTTTCATGATGTTAAAAAGAAATCCTGCATATATTATTTATGTCCTGGCTTTGCAATGATCACCAGGTTTCTAACTACCATCACCACCCACAAAGGTTTAAATGCCACAAATGGAGCAATACATCATTATGAAGAAGAGATAGTTCAAATAATTGTAACAGGGTCCACCTTTTAAAACAGATTCTTGTTTTGAAAGAGAAATATGAAGCATCAGAACAGCAACAGCTTTCCGACAGTCAGTGGTGTGTCTGCCAGGGACAGGCAGCCAAGAACGATTTTAAGCAGCTGGTACTGCCTCCATCTGCCGGCTGCACTGAGTGTGTGCGGCTCCCAGGGCACCAACACAAAACTCAAGTGGGAACTCTGCCTGGCTTAGTCCTGTTACAAGACTAGTCACTCTTCTCGTAATTTATTCAAGGAGATTCTATCATCTGATAGATTACACAAATTACGGAATCTAAAATTTGTAACTACACAAATTCTCATTACAAATAAAAAGCAAAATACCACGCTGCAAAGTTGAACAGACTATTTCACCTCTTTTCCAAACAAGACCTAAATCACTCTAAAAACTATTTGTTCTTTTCTTCTAATTTTTGCATTCTCATTGTATTACAATTCAATTGTATTCTAATTGGTCTCTGGCTTTTCAAATAGCCTGGCAAGCTAACAAAATGGGAATACTTACTTTGAGAATGTGAAATGCAAAAAAGGCATATTTCTCTTGAAAATCCTTACCTATAAAAGCACTTTAACAATAGCATATAAAATACAACAAGAGAAGAGAGTAGGTAAAATTTCTCCATTAACTTGAGTGGTTTACAGAGAAAGGGAGTGACAAAATTAGAGTCAAAAATTCAGATCACTGCCTGGGACAGCAGGCTGAATTTTTAACAGTCAAATACCCTAGACATAAAAATCTCAGGATTGTTCCAGGAAATGAATATCCTACATTCCTCACTGAGCCCTGGATCTTCACCCATCTAAATGCACAGGAAAGAAAAGCACTTCTTCATAAACCAGAAATAAGAGAAACAGTGAATAAAGGCTGAGTCATCACAACTAAAACTTCAGCTTCCACCTACACCTCTTACACATGCACATACACAGAAGATGAACAGCATTGTTTATGAACGGTGACATATCTTAATATCAGATGAGTCATAATGCAAGGTACTTCAGGATTCACTTTTATCATAAGATGTTAGAGGGATATAAAAAATGGACTGCTTAAATCCAACCCACATATGCTTTGGCCAGTGCTGTGTAAGGTTGCCTTTTCATACAATATTTTTCAATATCAAGAACATCTCACTTTAAACAAAAGTCCATTTCTGAGCCTGAGCCAGTCATCTCAAAACAGGTTTGCCTAGTGGTCAGTGTGATACTGTGTGTTCTGTTGTGGTAATTGTAGATATCCTTGTACCTCTTATATTTATTTTAATTTCTACCTCTTAAATCTATCCCTAGCTTGAAAAACATTTTACAAGTTACATAATCATTTAACTAAGGATCTCCTCTCCTAACAGTTCCAGTAGTTCATATCAAAATTTAGTTGCAATTGTGCCCCAACTGTGAATATTTGACTCAGTCCTCATCCCCACTGTACGATGCTGTGGGGAGGTATCAGCAACACCACAGGCTCCTTCTCTCCTCCAGTGTTAAACATTGCTTATTAGACCTCTTAAACTCCTAGAGCTCATTAGAACAAAGACTTTAAGGAAAAGCATGAGTAGCCAGGCCCAGTTTTACCCCAGATAAGATATTTTTATCTCCAGAATGACATCAGCTACTACTTTAGATCCTTCTCTTTGAATTCTCAGTACACTTATAGCTTCATGGCACCTGGTTGACTTCAACTAGGCTCAGAAAGCTCTGCTTAAAGACATGTGGTCTCATTAATAAGACTGGTGTCTGCTGGGCATAATTTCTTGTCAATTATGGGGTACAGTCAGAGTTCATTGTCCTTCCAAAGGTGGAAAACTTATTTCTTTAGCCTAAAGAAATAGCATGCTTGCTTTAGCACCCTGCAGTTGTTCTCCTGCAGCATTTAAGTTCACAGACTTTGAGACGGCTTTCTATCATTCTTCAGATTCTTTTATTACAACACCTGCAGCCACTGATCTGCCCTTGGGCTTGTGCTGCCCATAATGAACCTCTGCAGTGACTCAGCTTTCTGCTCACTGTAACTGTTGGTACAGAGCTGAGAGTGGTGTTATACAACCAGCCCCACGGATATTATCTGAAATCTGTTCATTTACTTTTGTTATCAGTAATGAACTGGACTTCTTAGCCACGCACAGAGAAAGAGACCTTGGATTCTCACGTCTCAAAACACATAGTGCTGTCCTCTCTTCAGGTCTTGCACCACATGCTGCTGATCTAATCCTACTCTAGCACCCTTCACATCAGCCCTCAGGTCCCCTGTCAGTCTCCAATCCCTCTGTGGTTCTTAGTGCTCCCTGTGAGATGCTGAGCCTCCACTTCTACCTGCTTGTCTGGAAATGGGAAATATTCAGCCTCCCCTGTGACTCAAGCTTTAGTTGGCATTCCTTTCAAATCCACTAGACATTGCAATTTTAATACGACAAAAGCCTCGGTAGAAACAGTTGTTATAGTAATGGCTGGGTTATCATCTTTGGCTCTAAATTGCTTTCAGATAATGGATCTGATTCTCTCCTGCCTACGATTTCTGTTCTAATTCTTTAATTTTTATTTATGTGTTTTACAGGTGCATAACAAACCAAGACAGAATGTGCTCTGCTGACAAGTGTTGTATTCTCTTTCTTTATCACAGACAAACCTTTGGAAGAGTTCTGCTTTGACTGATTAACCTCCTGAGATGCCTTCCAATCTGAACTATCCTAGTACTTTTTCTATTACAGGCTGTTCAGACTGATTGGCAGCCATAACCACTACCCAAGTTAAATGCAGCACCCTGTATTATATGTTGTAAAATCTTGCTTTTTCCTGGTCCTTTTGTCTGCACATATTTCACAAATAAAGCATTAGAAAAGCAAAGGGAGTCCATCATGCAATGAAAGCAATTTAAGCATTTCAGTGTTAAGTGTCCCCACAGCACCTCTATCCTGAACTCTCACTTTTTAGTCGGGCTCTTTGGCAGGGAGCAGTGAAGAAAGCCAGAAAATCAGGGTATTTGTCTTTTCCTTCAAGAAGCAGACTATTATTTCTTTTTCTTGAAGTAGCAGAAACAGTAATCATGATCTCCTCATTTCCCTCATACAAACGCTTTTAGAGCAAAGAAAGAACTGGCCATGGCACTTTGTGCTTTGGGTTTGGTAGTAAGGTGGTGTTTGCTCAAAGGTTGGACTTGATCTTGAAGGTCTTTTCCAAACTTAATGATTCTATGCTGGAAATAGGTAGAAATCACATAAAATCATTGAGTAGACATCGACAGACACATCCCACAGTGCTGACCTCAGCAATGTTTAAAGAAAGATAGTCTTCCATCTCAGCTGCAAAAAGGACCCAAGATCTACAAGCCAAAAATTTAATTACACAAACGTAAAGCCTCTAGGTCTACTTGTTTAAAGATAAATTTGCATTGTCCAAGTTGAATTCAATATTCATTGATATATTGTATTATTTATGGCTACTCTGAGTCCCTCAGTGTGTGCAAGAGAAATAATTCACCTGGAAGTCATCTGGACAGCAAGTTACTAAGTAATTTCATTCTTTTTACTGGGACTGTTATAGGACTACATGTAATCCAATTGCCTATGTTGCATGTTCCCAAGACTACCTATAAAATGCAATTTTATGCCTGGGTTGATGATATTCAGTTATTTATAGATAGGTGGGCAGCAGAGGGCCTTTTGCCATGCTCTTGGAAATGGTCATGAAGTAATGCCCACGCACTGTCAGAGGAAGATGATGTTTCCATGCTGTTCTAAAAATCACATCAAGCTCTACAGAAACCACAAATGAGTGTATTAATATTCTGCCATTTGAGCTAAGTCTGTTGATGTTAGTGAATTGCTCCACAAAAAATTGATTTCTGTCTCTATGATTGCTTCTCAGAGATTATGATTCCCTTTAGTCCAAAGAATGATGCACTTCTTAGCAGAAAGTCTACACTGAGACCTATCTCAGCTGTTGCATCACTATTTCAGTCACAGGTGAACCATTCCTGGCCTGAAATCTGTCATTTTTCCAATGTGCAAATACATCCTATGGCTGTAAAATGGGAGTCACAGCATTAAATGTGAAGAAGCACCCAGAGCTAGTCAGCTCCAAAACACCGTATGCTTTAAGACTTTTCCTGATAACAATTTATTAACTAAATTAAATAAATATTTATAATATTTATTAAATAACAATCCCAATTTATTAAATTCCTACACAGGATGTGCAACTCTGGATCTCTTGTCTTTTGGGGGAGAGTGGAATCTACCATATCCTAATAACTGAGGATGTCCAGGCAACATTATCATGTGAATAAACAGTAGCCTTCCAAATGCAACATAATCTGAAATGTTTGGTAGATTGGTTTTCATGTGTTGAAGAATAAAGCTATACAGAAATAACCACAGAAAGAATGTATTTCCTAGGATATAGAAGCATGTAACAAACAGTATGACTATAGGGAAAAGATATGGATGTTTGCATAAAGAACAGGATTATAGAAGTTAATTAAATAACTGATGCTACCTATAAACATTCTGGAAAGACTCTACAGTATAGGTCCTCCAGAGTTTCCTAGCAACAAAATTTTCTCTGCTTTCTCGGAGTATTGTGAAGTTGTTGAATCCTCCTACACATAATTTGAAACCAGGGATGAAACCAAGGATGACCCATCTT
This sequence comes from Pseudopipra pipra, assembly GCF_036250125.1. Lineage (NCBI taxonomy): Eukaryota > Metazoa > Chordata > Aves > Passeriformes > Pipridae > Pseudopipra > Pseudopipra pipra. The sequence goes on along the minus strand of NC_087560.1, from coordinate 9,437,174 downwards.
CCAGACTAAAAGCAGAAAACTGTTTCAAAGTTTACAGAAACAGCTCAGTAGCAAGCATTGCTGGTTTAACTGTATTTTATTTGCATCTTAGATATGGATTTAAATGTAGTCATCGGGTAATCAACCTTTGTAATGAAGAGCATAACTCAACAACACAAGGAAAGTAAGGCATGAGGTATATTTTAAAATAACTTCAGTGACCACCACAAGAATTAAGAACAATTCCCAAAGACAGTGGCAGAAAGCAAAAAGATTTTGACTGGCAGCTCTCTCCTTGCTTTCTCTAGACAGCATCAGAATGGGAACAAAAGACAATCCTGTTTTATCCTGTATTTCACAGTGATTCCCTCAACAAAAACTCTTTAAAGTTTATTTTCTCAATCCCAGAACAGAGAAAGCAAAAATTCTTTTCAGCTAATCAGCCTTAGTCTGCAATATTATTAAATATTATTATTTCTGTAATGAAATTTAAAATTGCAATAAAATTGTTTTAAAGTCCTTTAAAGGCACTTACAGTGCCTGAATCCCTGCCCATAGAAACAAGTGAGGGTCATGGCCTAAACAATAAAATTTTCATACAAAATTTCTTCAAAAGAAAGTTCCCACCAACAGAATTAACAGGTACTTTGTGAAGGCAGCTTTCATTTCTTTAATCAGTTAGAAAACAACGTTATGAATTCAAGCATTTGCCAAACTAAAGAAAATTGCATCTATAACTTGCAAGACTGATATCTTTCTAAGCACAGGACAAATCACCATCTTACAAAAGGATGGTGAAGTATTTTTAGTAAAATAAAAGCCAATATCAGTAAAGTAGTAGAAAATGATGAAGTGCCCAGGCAATTCAAATTATAGCTTAATACAGAAAACCTTATTCTACAAGCAAAATCCTAGTATAGGTGAACAGAAGAGTAACAACATCCTCATGGCCAAAAAATGGACATAAATATTTTGTCTGTTCTGTTCTCATAAGAGTCCTGTTTCTATAAGCTAAGAGGAAGTGGGACAAGTTACTACTTTACTTTTTCACTTTGTTTCTTTTGGAATTAAAATCTTGTAAGAGCACCTTACAGAGCATTGAGGTGATTGAAGCTAAATTTCAGTCCTATCTTTAAATTGGATATTCCAAACACCACAGCATAGTTTTGCACCATTACCAGGCTGCAGTCTCAGTCTGTGACTGCTTCCTCAGCCCTTCTTTAAGAGGAGTGAACACCAGACAAAGGCAGAACATAATTCAGCAAGCCCAATGGCTAAAAATACGTCCATACTATGATAGGTATTCAGAACTGATGCCCTACATCTCCTACTGCTACTTCAAAAAAAGGGCAGGGGAGGCAAGAAATACTTCACTCTTCCTTATTTATCCTCCCAAACAGAATGTACAAGCACTGCCTACATCACTCGTTACAAAAATCAAGATCTTTGAATATCTACTGGCACATGGGTAAGAATTTAAGTAATGCAGACATCTTGTTCATTATTTGAATACTAAATCAAATAAGGAGAGTGTTTGCAGACCACCAATAGATGCATTATCGCAACTAAAATCTCCTAACAATGCATGCAAAATGTACACCTGTACACACATGCTGACTGGCTTTCAGACATCAGCAAGAATCTAACTTGCTGGCATGACAAAACTGTTGACAGAAAATCTACTGATCCTTGATGCCAGTTATTCATGTTTTGGTGCAGGATAGTTTTCTTCATTAAATATATACACACACAACCCAAAGAAATTGGGAAAAAAAATCTAAAATCTGCTACAGTACATTTAATAAGTATATTAGCCTGTGGAGATGCTTCTCTGTTTAATACATTCAGTAGCAATAACACCTGGATATGAAAGATATATTATCATAAATAGTGAAAAAAATATTGGGCAACAAGCTTAGAAACAAGGTAGACTTATTTAAATAGTGTTAAGAAATAATTTGTGAGAAAAAAATATGATCTTTACATTTGCAACCCAGAAGATACAATCCTATCCTCATGTCTGGACAGTGTAAAACAGGCAAGTCAAGCACAAAGAGGTCATGCAGCTCTGTTAGATATACCAGTGGAAAGAAAAGAGAGACTGCTTCATATGATAGGTTTTAAGGCTCAATTTGAAGGAGGAAAGCTCGAGTAGCAAACCACATAGGCAGCTCACTAATCTTTTATTTAGGAGAAATGGATAACCAAACAGTTCAGCCCATGAGATTCAGGTGAAAATCTGTGCCCCACATGTGACTTTAAATCACAGCTTCTCAGTAACTTGTTTCCCTCTCTCTGAAAAAGGAAAATACTATTATCCTTTCCTATTTCACAGCAGGCCTGCAAGGATAATTGTATTAGACATAGATGCTATGGTAGCTGGTTGACTTCAGCATTTAGAATACGATGAAATTATACTTGTGCGAACATGCAAGTGAGATTTGCCAATAGAACAGTGAAGCATGAATCCTAAAAGCTGTCACAAGCAGATCCCCAGCACTCATACTATGAGTGGGCAGAGGAGAGTTTCAGCTAAGTTCCATATGGAATGAAGATCAAGACCAGATGCAGCTGAAATGTGAATGAAGGAGCCACAGAGTACAGCTACAGAGCTGTAGCTGCTACAGGACGGCACCATGTAACTGGGAATACATGGGACATGTGGGGCAGCTCCAGTCATCTGTGTTACCCCTGGTAAGTCATATCTGTACATTTACAGACAAAAATATTAGCTGAGCCTCAAGAAAAAACATTCCAGGTTCTAAATAGCCCAATCCTTGTAATAAAGGAAACAGTCACAGAGCTACAGTCACAGGGCTTTAGCTTATAACCATGAATATGTAATTGCACTGTTTGTATTAAATACAAAAAATAAGTCATGAAATGCCAACTTTCTCCATGTGGAGTTTCATTTAACATGCATCCAGTTAGTACATACATTGCTGTTAATAAACCTTTTGTGCTTTTCTCTGCACCAGTATTATGATGAGTGGAAACTATGAAGTTCAGAGCTCTAAGCATATGGAATTTTCCAGGTCACATGTTAAACCAAGTGCTGGACTGTGCTGGGCAGAGAACATTGAGAAGGAAAAAATCTGAATTCTAACCATATGTTTTGAAATGAAACAATATGCTCATTCTGTTACAGCTGAAAACTTCTATAAATGCTTTACAGTTAGCAGCAATAAAAAGGGAAAGTAATCTTGAAACAGCATTTACTGTCAAATAGCAAGTAATTACAGCATAGTAATGAGAATGCCCGATGTAAATATCACAAGCATGACGCAATACAATATTTATTAAATTATATAATTTCCATCATAATATTTATTAATGTGGTTATACAAGGATTAAAAAACTGACAAGAATTAAAATAAGTGGGACTTAGTTTTCCTTTTAACAATTCCATCTTAAGGCTATTTTTCATGATCCTCTGAAAGATGAAAATCTCTCCTTCTACTAACTATGATCAGTAGCAGAAAAGTGTGACTATTCAAGAGTTTAAAATTTAATTGCAATTACAGAAAAGGCAATGAACCCCCCCCCCAAAAAAAATCCCACACGTAAAATAGGGTAAGGCCAGTGCCTAGGACATCTTGGAGAGGCATCCACAGTTGCAGTCTGTGACTCAAAATACACTGTACAAGACAGCCCCCTTTGCCAGTGGGGGAGCTGGAAGTGTTCTGCTGTGCACACATCCCCACTAAAAAACACTGTGCTTTTTTGCTTATCTAATCACAGTTATTGTCATTAAAAAAGTCAGAATTTGTCCGGGTTAGAAATTACCGTTAGCATTTCAAGCATTTAAAGACAGTCCAAAAAATCAGTTAATTGCACTCAAATACAAACGTGCTCTTCCTAATAGACTTAAACTGCTCTTATCAGGGAGTTTTTAGGTTGCATTTATGTTGGTAAAAAGCAAACAACAAGAACAAAAAGAGAGAGAGAGACACTAAACTCTTTCCAGTTCTCAGATTCTATACTTGGTGTGGTATCTGGGATTATTTCTGTGACTTAATATTGGGATTTTTCTGTTGCTACGTTATTTCTGTTGCTACGTTGTTTATATTACGCTTGTAGATTCCCCATATATTCTGCAGTCAGATTTTGCATTGGCATTTCACAACAGAATCCTAGAATCACTTAAATTTAGATGGTTTTCCTTATAATGTACTCATTTATGAGATTACAATCAGCAGTATTTGGAATGTCATTTTAAATTTAATGAAAACAATTACAAACAGAAGTCAGAATTTGTTTTCGTATAATAAAATCCATAAGTGTCTTAACAGTACAGGCTCAAGTTATGACAGCAAGGTTCCAAACTACTTAACAACTAACTTTTCACTCCAGAGGCTGAAGATTTTTATGACTAAATTGAACATAGCAGCCTGTATATTCCAGGGCCAGAAAGCTTGAGGTCTTCTATCTCATCAGACTCAACCTGATTTGAAGGCAGGGGAGCATGTTAAGATTCACTTTAGAACATAAGACAAACTCTGGCTTTGTTTTTAGTATTGTAGTTCTAGTTCTCACAGTTAGCATTGCACAGAATAAGCCACCACTGAAAAGAATTTGACAGGGCCCTTTCAGTTTAAAGAGAAACCTTTTTTTTAATGTCATGCTATAAGCTAACAAAGAAAGTCTTCACATTTGTCAAGAGTGCCAGGCTTAGTCTGATGTGATAGATATTTGCTGTATGCAGCCTCAAAGCAGCATCCAGACATTGCTTTCTCCAGCAACAAGGATCTATATGGTTTTGGGGGAGAAAGTTACAAAGTAAAGATATCTGTAGTCTACAGCTACAGGCATAAAACTCTGGCTGGAGTTTGAGTATGCTGCAGGCATTGGCTGGCTTTTAGGATGTGACATATCTATAGATATGCCTAATGGATCTTCAAGGTCTGTTTCAGTATAGCAGCTGGTTCCCAGTTAGAAAAGTACTCTTGCTACTACTGTCTAGGGACTTTTTGTGCTAGAATTAAGTGATTTTGGTCTATAACAGGAAGAAAAACTAGAAAATAAAGCAAAGGGGAAGAAAGATCTGCCTAACCTCAGAGCTGAAAAAGCGGCCTCAATCATCTGAATTAAGGGATGGCTCATGACTGTAGTAGCTTGTAGGGCAGAAGCAAAGCCTGCAGAGTTCAACTTATAAATTTTTCAGACTCAGGAGTTCAAAACCATCTTATGACATGGCTTTCATCTACCACATATTGCACTGTCTGCCTCAGTAAAACGTATAAACAGGCAGCAGCAGAACTGAGTCCTTCAATATACTTCTGGACACTAAAACCCAGCAAGAACTGACACTTTCCCATCGGCCTCCACTGCTCTAATCACTAATTTTTGAGGACACATCATTAAGGAGACCAAGCCAGCAAAAAGAGACAAGGTGGAAGGTCAAGGGAGATGCCCACGAGAAGACTCATGGAAAAATCAGACGGGAGATGCGCCCAGAAGTGGCTTCCCCTGGAGCGACCTGCGGGGCGGGATAGCCCCAGTTATCCCCCATCCCCGCAGGGCTCTGCGGGCGAGGGCCGGGCAGCCCAACTTGTGTAACAGCCGGGGCAGGAGCGGCTCCTCCGCCGCGCCCCCGCTGCCTCCGCCCTCGCCGCCCCGCCCGGCCCCGCTCCGCCCGCAGCCAATGGCACTGAGCGCGGTGGCCGCGTGCGGTGGCGCCGACCCAGCGCTCGGAGCGCAGGAGGAGGCAGCGGGATCCGCTCCCCGGCTCCGGGCGCTCCCCCTGCCAGCGCCGGCCCCTCGGTCCCGCAGCCCCGCCGGTACCCGCAGCATGGACTCGGACTCCGGGGAGCTCAGCGAAGGCGAGCCGGTCTCGCCCGCAGGTAAGAGGGGGCTGGACGGACGGACCGGAGCCACCCGAGCGGGGGGACCGGGGCGAGCGCGCCGAGGAACGGGTCGGGGACCCCCCACTCTGCCTCTGATGCAGCTCCGGGGCAGCGCTGCGAGGCTGATGGGACAGAGAGAGGGGAGGGCAAGCCCCGCTCCAGCGGCCCCGAGCAGCCTCCCCTCCCCTGCCCGGTCGCCGCTCGGGCACGGACATCCCGCGGGCTGGAGGGGTGCGGCTGCCCGGGGTACGGGAGAGCTGCCCTGAGGAGCTCGCCTGTGACGCGAAAGCCGGTTAAATCGCAATGCTGGCGCAATGAGATGCTTTATATCCAGAGGGTGCAAAGTTTCTGAGGTTTTGGCCATGGCTATTCCGCTGTCGCTCCAGGACCACTGCGCCTGGAGAGACCCCCCCCCCTCCGGGGCTGGCACGCAGGGCCCCCGGGCTTTCAAGTCCTAACTTGTCAGAAAAACATACTGTCTGGCTGCTGCAGCGCACACAGTTCTTAGATGAGACGGTAGAGGAAAAAAAAAAATCCCACTTAGCATTTCCAAATCTCCACGTCCTACGCAAACCAGACCGTGGCTGATGTGCCGTAGCCAAAGGCCATCCAGCACACATGGCAGGTGAGAAATACAAACTTGTGTGGAACTCAGCGCACACAGAAGCAGGTTCGCTCTACCACGACAGCACAGTCCCGGTGCTGGTCCCGAGATCTGCTGTGAGCTCACGGTCACCCCCTTCCCCACGGACACCTCGGGGTGTTCGACTCCGGGGTCGGTGGCAGTGTCACCCTGCCCGCAGCAGAGGGCCTGCGGGGGTGTCACACACACGGCTGGCACACGACAGATGCTGGGCTGTCACTGAGACCAGGTGCAGAAAGGACCTGTTTGGCCTCCGGCTTCCCATGGTGGAAGTCACAGGCATCTTCTCTGAAGCCATTTAACTGGGATCAGATGCAAGTAAGCACAACTGGAATGATGTCTGAAATAGTCCTAGTGATTATAATAAATCCAAATAGAAACTTGATGTGTTATGTTACGAGATCTTTGAGAAAAATCTTTTCACCGTGACCAGACCAGTTTAGACAAGTACTTTATCGCAGCTCATACCTCCCTGCACCCTCAAAAAGGAAAGATTTCAACACCAAACAGTTTTCTAACTACAGCAGGGGAAATATTTTAACTGTCCTATTAATATTACTTGATACTGCTGTTCATCACTGCTATGAGGTAAATAAGTGTTATCTTTTCTAGTCTCCCAGCAGAACATTTTATAGCATAATCTTAAATCCAACTCAGTTTTAAATATCAGGGGTATTTACTCTTGATATCTTGCTTTGTATTTTCTTACTTGAGATCTAGAGAATGAAATAAGACTAGCAACAGGTCACAGAGCTCCTTATATTCACAGAGCTCTGTTAGGCTGAACTTATTAGCGAAGACCACCAACAGCTATACTTTTTCATCCAAATAAATATTCCAAGATGTGCATGAAGAGCAAGTTATAAACATTAGATTTATAAACAAATTAATATAACATAGCTCCTGCCAGCAACTTACTCCTGTTCTGGATAGGTTTTTCTTTTAAATAAATTAAAAATAAACCATGCTTCGAGATTGCCATAAGTGCTTTTCATGTCATCACTTGCTAGCTGCCAAGAGATGATGTTCATCAGTCTCCTCTCCTCCTTTCTATTCCATCTTTGTGCTAAGAGAAGAAAAATCTAGTATTTTGACCAAACATGGCAGATGCCTATGCAGTAGAATAAAACTGGAATACAGTGAAAACTTGGTTGTTTTGTCTTAACCAGCTGCAATCTTTTTTTCTGCACTACAGAATTACTTGCTGTTTGCACCCCCTCCATCCTCTTTGGAAAAATACATTTTTGCTGGGTTTCATTTGGTCTTTTTTTCTGTGCTCTGCCATATGTACAGTGCAGCATCGCTCCCTACGTGGGCGTTCAGTAGTCAGGCTGTCAGTCACTGCTGCAGGCACAGAAGCTGAGGGGTTGTAGTGTGGGATTCAGTCACCACCTTGTTCAGGGAGGTGCACACCCCACAGATCCCAGTGACCAGGGTGAGTCTGCCTGCGGTTCATAGGGCAAGCACAGTACCTCAGAGGAATATTTGGGATGAACTCCTAGTAATGGTTCAATTTTGGCCACTGATTTTAGAACAGCTTGGAGTTGGTATCAAAAGTGACAGCAACTTGAATGCTCAGGTTGTTTGCTTCATTACCAGTCGTTACACTTCCCCATTTGTAAAGCAAGGACTTCATCTTAGACAGTTAAAACTCCTTTTAGTCATTGCCCACTGCTTAGATTCCCCAATTGTTCAAGCCCAGCATGATACAGTTTACTTTATCTCCAGGGCTCCATGGTGCTAATGCACCACAGATGTTTAAAACATCACCCGTTTAAGGGTTTGCACTACTCCTGCAATACTTATTCAGCCTTTTGCCATGTCCCAATGGAACGGCACCCCTGCCATTCCTGGGACTCACATGGGTGTGCATGGGGCAGGAGGCTACCTAGTACACCCCCACCTTCTGCCACACATGCTAGGCTTCCAAGAACCAGATGGAATCTTGCTCCAAGATCCCAGCAGCCTCATTTCCTTTAATAGCCCACTTAAAACCGAGTCTCCAAGGAGGCAGAAGTATTTTTTCTGTGTTTATTCTGAACATGTCACAATAGCATCTTCGTATTTCTTTGTTACAAACAAAAATCTCCTTATATGTGAGCAGTACAAAATGTTAGCTGTACTTTAAAGCAAACAAACAGTAAAAAGCACCACACCTCTAAGAACATTCAGCTCCACAGCCTTGGCTCCCACAAATCTCCCACACCCATCTATTACTGCTTTGCATCTGAGTTGTCTGTAGGGTCAAAAAGTTTTGGTTTTCAAAACGGTTACTCATGAGACAGACTCCTATTAAGAGCATTAAAGAGGTCTTCACAAATCTGAGAAATTTATGTATTGTAATGCAAAAGAAAAAAAAGTTACATGCCTATTAGCTCTACCCTCAGTGAACCTTCTTGAGTCTCACTGTAGAGGCAACTAGTCACATTCCTTTTCTTATCCTGAAGAAGAGCTTTTGAGAACTGAACAGGTAATCTTAAAATAGAACACTGTTCCCTTTTTTAATGTCCACCTATTGAGAGGCTGGTTTTTTAAAAAACCTATTCAACAGAGCAATGGTCTTCTTTTCCTCAGCTTCCTCATAGGCATCCTGCCACATGAAAGAATGATCCTCCATGTCATCTTTCAGAGTAACATTACACAAAAATCCAGGTCATCACCAAGAGCAATGATTTTGCAGTGGATTTTGGAGATTCTGCACTTAAGAGAAAAAAGGTGGCAGACCTTCATTTGATGTGTCCTGTCCTAGGTTCCCTGGCTGGAATAGGCAGGGATTTGGCCATATAGCTTTTGTGCAATATCAATTTAAGCCTAAGATACTAAGTCAAGATACAAGATACTAAGTCACAATACAGATTTCTGTTTTTATTTTCACAGAACTATTATGTTTCACTATTAACATAAGATAACTAGAGGCTCAATTGCCTGTAAGATCTTTGAAACAAGACAGATTATCTTTGTGAAGTTTAATATAACGTGGAGAGCAAATTGTCACTTGTCCCTTCTCTGGGTTTCCTCCCATGGAAGAACTCAAAAGACATTTGGCCTAGGAAGGAGAGCAGCTTATGCTCCAAGTTGAGCTCTAAACTGGTGACAGGATTTTATTTTTTTTTGTTTTAAGCATTAGCACTGTGGAGCCTACAACTCTGTATAATGTCATGGATAACAGAATGAAGACAGCCTTATCACCAGGCTTCCAGCCACAAAGGCAGTGGGAGTCTGAATATGACTTCAGCATGTCTTCAACAGGGCTAAGATCTTAATGCATTTAAATTTATTTGGTAAATTATCTGAATTCTACCTCAAACAATAAATATATACTTACTAAAAAAACCCAGCAGATTTAAACATTATTTGCTGTTGTAAAACAGCCCCAGCAGACAGGAATAATTTTTCTGGAGCTGTAATATTATTTGATTTGCAGTGCTTAGTAAATATTTTTTTCTGCAAATTATTTATCGTGCTATGGGAATGGCCAGTAGTTTTGTGATGTTAATCTTTTAAGCCTGTTACATATTTTAATTAATGTTTCACAGAGTTAAATGCCATTCAAAAGCAAACATATATATCCTTGCAAATATAAAAGGATTTCGAAAGTGTACTGAAGGCATTTAGCACTTAATTATTTGAGGCATCAGTAACACGCTTATGTGATATAGGAGTTCAAGCAGGCATTGTATAACTTTTTGCAGTATCTCACCAGTCATTTGAACCATGGTTATCACGACAAAAGGTACACTTTGCCCCAAGGAATACTTGTGTGAACAATGAGGGGTTTGATTTATCAAAGCCTGGTTTTGATTCTACATAGAAATTTCCAAGTCAGATATGCAATAGTATTAACTGGACTTCAGACAAGCCAGCAGAAGTGGTAGATAACATGTTCTAGATATGAAAGCTGGAAAAAAATTTTAAAAGTAAAAAAATTTTTTATGAAGTTATTTCTAACACCTGTCTAATAAACACCTCACCCTTCCCCTTCTGCTGGAAAATAAAGGAAAAACAAAGCTAAGTGACAAAAAGATGGACAAACAGACATGAACTAGCATGCCATGGGAACCTGTACACCAAACTCTTACAGGGCTTTTTGGATCACACTGCAGACTGAGGCAAGCACATGTCCAAGGTTCTCTGCCAAGAGAGAGTGGGCAGGAGACACCTTAGGATGAGCAGGCAGCAATTGCCTGTAAGAGCAGCAGCTGGGGCAAGCACATGAGCCAAGAGCCTGGTTGGGTGATTTATTTTTATTTTTTTTTAAATCTTTAGTGTTCCCTCCAGGAAACACCTGGGCTGCTGATTTGCATACAGACCCCTCATTAGCACAGTGTCTGCCGGTTGGGGAGCTTTGTCCAGCAGAAAAAAAGAAAAAGCAAAAGCTTTGAAAGGGAAAAATAATCTTATCATGCTGTGATGATAGTAAAGACCATAAATAATCATGCTTTGGCTAAGTTGACTGGGTACCTTGGACAAAAAAAAAAAAAATTTAGTTCAATACGTTAATTTGTTCAGACTTCTGTTTTGAAAATCAAGTGGAAATACAAGCTTGGTGAAGCTCTGGGTTGAAGCCCAAGCTCACCTGTACAACACCCTTCTCTGTGGATGAGACTGCTAAGCAGCAATAGCTGACAGTGCATGAGGCAACACTCTTTTCAGTAGCTTTGATAGATTCTCCCTGCTTTTGAGAGGATGGCCTGTGAAAACATGTGGCCTCAGAAGGACTTGTCATCAGGGGTGAAGCAGAATCTCACTCCCAGTTAGGGATAGCAGGCACATGAAGGATGTTGCATTAGGTTGTTTTAGTGCACAAATATTTTATATTCTTGTTCAGAATTACTCACTTTCAGGACAGAGTATACCAGTGCCCTCCAGACCAGACACACAAAGAGCATGCAGAAGGCAGCCATGGCCTGTTTCTCAGGCAGGGAGGCTGATTTTACACTTAAGGCAATGATGATTTTAAGGGGCTCTCCATAGCCCCAAACCCAGCTATTACCCCACCTGAAGTTTTGATCTGCTAGCAGTCAGTGAACAGAAAGTGTCTGCTTTTTCTAATAGGGGGTTAAGGACAAGCCTTGATGTGGGAATTTATGATGGCAGATGAAGTTCATAAATAGGAATATGAAGCAATATCCTGCCACACAGCAATTACTGACCATTCCTGCCTGCCTTGCCAAAGGCCTGAGATGAGAGCAAGTTCTATTTAATGTGATATTTTGGCAGTGGTTGAATGACCTGTACAAGGCAATGAGTGCATCTCCTTAAAAAGCTCACACTTCTCTTTTGAAGAACTAAATCTTTTAGCCTTTCATCTCATCTACAGCACAGACTAAAGAGTCATGGTTGGAAGGGTAAGTCACCTTATTTTGCTTCTATTAGAAGAACAAAGTTATAAATCTCCAGTAAGAACAACAGCCAGAGAGATGAGAAGGTTTTCCTGGAGACCTGACCTGTTTGAGAAGCCTTTGGTTATTTGCATTCAACCCACTGCATCAGTCTTAGGGTGAAAGGCCCTCCCAGGTCCGAGGAAAGTAGGAGAATCCTGTAACTTTCTAGGAGACCTCACTCTCTTATCTGGTAAACTAAGCAGGACCTGGCTGGGAGCCCAAGCAGTGGTACACAATCCTCTAAACTGTTTATCTATTAATATACTTACTTCCTGGCACTGTGTCAGCCCATGCCAGATAGCCTCCCACAAAATGTCCTGGCATGAGAAAGAGGATAACAGTGGCCAGTATGAATTAAACAACATTTGGAGTGTGGGAAAGAATGCAGGCTATATCCAGATGGCAGCACGATGCATGGACAACAGGTTCTGTGGCAGTTTATTTACAGACCCCATGGTCCAAGCAGGGTGCAGAGATTCTTCACTGTTACTGTGGCTTCTGGTGTCTGCTCAAGGCTGTTCAGACTGTTGAGCTGTTTGGGGACCCCACTCAGGGCAGCTGCCTTGGGCCCAGGCACGGGTTTGGAGCTTTGCCCAATTAAAAGTGTGTTATTTATGGTTTGTCTGCAGAAAACTCTCTGCCAGATAGATTCTGGGAGGTCAGTGTATAGGCTGACAAGTGTAGCTGAAGGAGACTCATGGGAAGCTGAGACTTACTTGTCGCAGTAACTATGACTGCCCAAACCTCAAACATCATCTTCAGAAGCCAAGCTGAGCTCAAGCACTAGTGGCAGCCAGTGATTTTTCTGCTCTTTAAAGCAGATATGTTTAATGAAAAAGGCTGAGAACAACAAGCAAGAGTCACTTTGCTGCCTTTTCCAGTGGTCACTCATCCCTCTTTGGTACAGATGCTAGTTTATGTCAAGCTTTATCAGTTGGTTCTGTTCAGCCTCCCTACAGAGGAACAGAGTGACCTTCTGTACAGATGTAGATTTTGGCTAACATCTGTTGATATAACAACATAAAACAGAGCAGGAAGATTATGCCATCTATGATATGAAACAAACCATGTGAAGACACACTGATCTCTTCCTAGTAAACTAGCACTAGTAAAAGTAATCTTCTGAAACACTAGTAGTAAAAATTAGAATACCTCATTACTAACAATAAGCATCTAATTTTTGGCACTAACTTTGTTTATCCAAGTGGCTCATGTTGCAGGAAAAACTAAATTTTCTGTCCTTCTATTTGGAGAAATGTATTAACACTATTATTGTGTTAGTGTTTCCTTTCCAAATAGTTTTCCATTTACTTTTAGAGCACATAGTTTACACGGTCAGATCACTGACAGATGCAGATCAAACAAATGTAAGTTTCTTGCACTTTTCAAAGTAGGGGATATTTTAATTTTTTTTAAATTAAGATAACCATCTTTCAGATTATTTTTCCAACAAAAGCTCTGTGCCATATAGTGTTATGGCAGGTGAACATCTGTAGTTTTTGTTTCCTTGAAGTTAATTTTAACTTTGTGTATTTGTGCATCATTTCCCTCTAACTCCCAGAAGTGAGATGGAAGTAGGCTAAAAGTATCAAGAGCGACCTTCATGTTCACTTCAAAGCAAGTTATAGTTGGTGCCTCACTATTTTTATATATTATTTCATTAATCATCTCCACTGTTAGGAGAAATGTTTAGTAGTAGGTACAAAAGTAATCAGCACAGTCATTATGATGCTCAGCTACTGGATTTCTTAGAAAATTATAAAGAATTTGTGAGGAAAAATACTGACTTAAATTGCAGGTTTATGAATGGGATAAAAAGTTCACTTCCACAAACTCTTAGAGTGCCACTGTGCCCCTTCTTACCAATTTGGCCTAACTGGTGCCCTTTAAATATACCAGGGTATATTTACCAGGAAGTTTCTGTTCAGTGATTAAACCTCATCTGTACCAGAAACTAGCCTCTATTGTATAAACCTAGCCTGACCTCAGCTGAGGTTTCTGTGGCTTGTCTCTTACCTGTATTTGTTTTTAAGAGTCTATTTATTTCTATGCCGGTTCTTAAAGGTCAGTATCAGATTATCCTGCATAAGAAGGAATGACATAACACTTTGCATCCTCAGGGCAGATATAGCTGAGAGTTTACTCTTGCCTGCACTCCTGTCCACCTCTTCCTCACCTGCCAAAAAAACCCCAAACTCAACCAAACACAAAAGCAACAACGAGAGAAGAAAACCAAAAAAAACCCCAGACCGTATATTCATCCAAAACAGTCACCACTGGCACTTCTCCACAAAGCACTTCCCCTTACAGAAATCATACAGAATTGATGGAAAGCCAAGAACAAATTGTCTTAAGGACAGATGAATACCAATGTTCTCCATAGTTCCATGATTTAACTTTATAGTTTGGATTAAATCAGATGCCTGAGGGCTTAGAGCACTCCCAATACTTAGTGGTTAATCAGCTGGCATCTCTTTATCCTCCAGACCAGGATATCTCCTCTAGTTTTGAGGCCAATTTCCAAACTGTGAGCTAGGGTTCTTTTTAACTAGTTGGCATCATTCACTTCAGCACAACTTTCTCTTGAGCTTTTTGATTGTACTCAGTGCTGGGTGTTTAGAAGCCTAGTTATGAAAAGCCAGAAAACAACCACTTTCAAGGCTACGGTGCCACGTGCAACAGCTTGTGCCTGTAAAAGTGAATGTTTTCACTACATCAGGAGCTGTGAGTGGCTCTGCACCCTGGGAGGACATGTGGAAATGCCTCGTGCTTTGAGAAGAGCTCTGGCACAGGACGTGTGCTGTAGCATGCAGGAGGCAGAGACAGGTCTGAAGTCTTGTTGCACCCTCCCATTCACTGCCCCCGCTACCAACAAGGCTACGTCCCTTGCAGGAAGGCAGATATCAAGATCTGGGCTATATTCTCCATCTTCTAACCTCTACAGTGTTTTTCAGTTCTTTCTCTTTCCACCCACCCTCACCTTTTACACCAACAGTTTGTGTTCCTTCTCCAGATACCCAGATCTTTCTAACATATAACTGATCTCTCATTTCCCCGTGCCTCAGCCAATATGCTGTTCTTCTCCAAGCCTCAACTCTTCCACTGTTGATCTGATTCTTCTTCCTTAATTCATTTCTGCTCAAGTACTCTTGAGTTTATGATTTCTGCCACTATGGAAGGGAGTAAATGCTGTCAGGTTATATTTCAAAAAAGGGAGGACTGATGGGAGTAAGATATTGTCTTGTCTTTCTAATTAAAGGCACTAGAAACAGCTTTGCCTTGCCAGAGGAACTAACCTGCCTCCTCTGGCAAACAATACAGACAGTGGGCTTGCAAGTGAAATCAGTGTCATCTTGATTAGTACAGCATGCTGAGAACAGGAAAGTTAATTTGATTTTGAATTACTGAAACATGTAGATGCAATATTTGCCAGAAAGTGAGAACACAATAGCATCTCCACAGATAACAAGAGCTTCCCTGTTATTTCCAGAGTATATTCCTGAACAAATAACTACTTGAAAAAACAGCATATCTTCACCCCTATAAGATCAAATCATTGGGTTTGAATAGCAGGTCCGGGGAGAGATGCATTTCTCACCAGAGCTGCCTGTGACTGTCACTAATCAAACGAGGTCAGAGGAGGACACTGTTTTCTAGTGACACAGCTTAATTACAAGGAGGAAAGGAAGACAGAGCTCAGCCATTCTGCAGAGTACTGTGATGAACCATGGCACACAGATCTCCCCTACCTGAGCATACAAATAGGTATTTCTTTAAAAGTAGCAATATCTTGTCATTAAAAAAAAAAAATTAGAAAAGAGTACACAGAAGTTGCCTCTAGAAAGTTATCAGAACCTTTAAACAGCTCTGATGAGGCAATGAAGGCAAGAGATCCTCCTGGAAAGTAAACTCTTCTTCACTTGGGACAAGAATGACTCTTGCACAGTTCTTCAGCCAATGAGGCGAGGATGAGAGCACAGAAGTACACCCAGGGAGGCTTTAGGAAAAGGGCTGAAGCACAAGAATTACCAAGAATGGGCAGGCTCACCAGAACATCAACACAGCACCTGTGTTCAGCTTTCCACTCTGCTACTGAGCTGACTGAACTGAATCAAACTCAAATTGGAGCTGAGCCCACCCTGTGGAGGGCCAGCAGCCACCCTGACACCCAAGTTTCATCTTCCATCACCAGGGTGGCTAGAAACAGTGCCCCCATTTTCCACCACAGCAGCTCTCTCTGGGTCACTAACTCTGTCAGACCCATCTCATTTGTCCTCAGTCAGCGACATCATCTGTGTGATCACCCAGAACACAGGAGGGGGACACGGTCCTGCCCAGCAGACAGGGGGAGCACAACTCTGCCCTGGTGCAGCCCTGCCCCACGTGCATGGTGTGGTGCAGCAGGACACACGCTCACATTACTTGATTCTGCAGTCAAAATACCTGTGCAGCTTTCAAATTCCCAAGAGCTGTGTCAACACTTGCCCATCCACGTACAGAAGATGAGTAACAGTTGCTCTTGAGCTGTTTAGAGCTCTGTATTTACCTTTCAGAACTTCTCAAGCAAAATATTGCCTTAGCAACAGCAGAGTAGTATTAAGAAAGAGATAAGTGGCGTGTAGGAAGAGAATTTAGGGGGATGGTGGTGGGAGAGATTATTCAATGTTTTCCATCTTTTCATATAACAGAATTTAATTTCCTTGAAGCTGCTGCAGTCAATGACAAGCAGTTAGAAGTGAGCACGTGAAATACCTCTGGCTGAGCATTGAAATAAAGCATGACTAGACAGAGCAAATAACCAACCCATGTAGGCAACCACAGACTGCAAGAGGTGGTTTTATTATATACACTTGTTACTGAGAAGCTTTTCTGTATTTGTAGAGTTCCCATTTCTTCATAGCCACATTTGATGGAATTCAGATAGCACATGTGCCATTATGTTAAACAACTGACTTTGGAATACTTCACTTCCCTCTCTTTTACTGACATTAAAGCAGTAGTTACACTTCTTAATAGGGATTATAATTTAGGGACAGTAGATGCCCATGCTTAGGCACTTCATCAATGACTAAAATGCAAACTGTCTGCTCTACAGATCCTATGTTATTAGATTGAAAACAAATCTTTAAACATGAACTTAGCTTGCTTTTAAAGCAATGTGGCTTCTTTACCATGATAAAATGATAAAAATACATACGACATCATAAAGCTCACAGTAATTTTGTTGCTGAAGAAGTTTTACAGCTATCTGCTTGAATACATTTGGTTTGAAACTTGCCTTGGTCTAGCATTTTTTTGAGTTGAAAACATTTTTTATACAAACACCATGTGATTGAATATAACTAAGGGTTTTTTATACATATGTAAAGTGGACAAAAATAATTTTCCCTAAGTAAGGAAATGCTATATATAGAAGAAAAGCTGAAGACTTTCAAGTCACAGACTTCAGTAGGTTTTTTGACATCATCCCTAGGAGGCAGAAATACAAACAATAAAAAAAGCAGTTTCCTTCAGGAGAACACACAGAACATCAGAAACCATAGGTAAAGAGAGCAGTGCTATGCAGAATGGAAGTCATTATCCTGTTGGCTCACGTTTTTCACTCTAGTAATGGCCATTCCCTGTTATCATGAATGAGAGGTGCACACATGTCAGTAGCTAACACTTTAAAGCTAAGTTTTAAATATTTTTAACAAATGTCACGACCTCAGTAAGTCAGAAAAAGTGTAGACTCTACAACTCTTGAGAGGTACAGTAACAACTCTGGGGAAGGAAAGAATGCTACAGGGCATTCTTGTACCATCAGAATTGCAGGCTGATTGGGGATAAATCAATCTCTGCCCCCCCAATTGCCCCTGGTTGCACCATGGCTGGGAAGATGCTTTCCTACAGAGATCTGCACACAAAGCTGCTGCTTCTAAGGGGGAAAAAAACCTGCATCTTGACTTTGATGAGCTTTTTCTTAGACCTTGAGAATAGCAGATCTGGACTGTGCTAGGAGCTGGAGTAGATTTTCTTGGGGTTTTTTTCCTGGTTTATTGGGTATTTTTTGTGTTGGTTTTTGGGATAAGCAAACAGACAAAATTTTTATTCAAAGTTACTTTCACTTGGGCTCATATGTAGACACAGCTTTCATGATGATAAGGGGGAAACAGAAGCTAGGTTGTATAAACCAACAAATTTACAGAGAAATAGCAGATAAAAATTAATCTCAGGACAGTACTACCTGAGCCAGGGAAAGCAGGGTGACTGATCCTGCAATAGCACAGTCACTCAGGTAGAACAGACATCACAGAGGAAATGTTAGATGGCCACAATTAGAGGGCTTAGGGAAGAGACTAGGATATGCCCAGATATGTTAGATTTCAACAGATGGAATGTTGATTGGGGTTTATGTAATTCAGAGCTGTTCTGACAGAGCACTCGGGGAGAGACATGTGCAAAATAGCAGAGAAGGGCAGTATTTAAGAAGCTTTGCCATGTTTTCACACGCTCATTTGGAAAAAGATGAAAAGAAAATATCCAAGTAAGTTTTTTTTGTCATAAAAAAAAATCCCACAAAACCCCAAAAACAAACAAAAACCAACAGTGGCAAGATTCCTTTCTTCCTGTAGCATCCTGGTAGGTAATATTATATTCATATTAAACCTGGACTTCCATATGGACAGTTTTTTCATCAGTTTAGTACATTGTGAAAGGTATCTGTCATTTGTATATCTTTAAAGTGACAAAGTTTATTTTAAGATTTCCATTAAGTAACACCTTCCTGAATTTCAAAGCAAACAGGACTGGAAATTTAAGGACATTGCAAAGATATCAGGCTAATTTCTTTGTGCAACCTCCCATATGATGACCTTTCAAAATCTGGTGGATGAAGTACTGGGCTGACAGCAGGGTCCTAATCACAGCCTTAAGCGAGTTTTTCAGTTGCATCTATTTCTCCTCCCATTCCTGGTCTTCTTTGTCTGTTTACCTTTACTATTTTTAGGTCAGAAGTGTCTATTGTTACATTTGTGCAGTAAGAACCCCAAGATGTTTTATTAAAGGCAGCTAAATTGTAATATCAATGCAGAGCATGGCCACTGAAGATATTTTTATAGGTATATTATGAGTGGACTTCCATACCCAGGGGAAAAAAAAAAAATGCACCTCTGCAGTTAATGCATAATCCTAAATATCAAAGAGATATATACATGCATTCAATAAGGTCTTTCAGAAGTCTGTGTTTTATGAAAAAGACTGCAGTTTGAGCACTAATTTATCTTAAATGCACACAACTTTTTGTCGTATTAAACAGATGACTGCAATTATTTTTTTCAATAAGCAGTGCTACTGCATATCATAAGGCAACAAAGGAATGTTACAAACAAGACTAGAAAACTCATATTTTTAGCAATTCAGCTAAAGAGAACATACTTATGTTTTCTCCTCCATTTTCCATTTGCTTCTGATTCCAACTGTTTAGCTTTCTGGCAGTGAAAATATGTTTGGAATAAAAATAGACCCCACGGTTTGAAATTATCATGTGTAGCTTTGTTTTGCTTTTCCCTTCGATATATTCTTACTGAAACGAGGAAAGCCTTTCACCCAAGGAGAATTTACCAGAAAAAAAAAAAACTTTGGCAGAATTAACCTGTTTATGACTGCTGGCATATTTTTCAAGAGAAGTCTTTCAAAACACAGTGGTGGGATCAAGCACAAAAAGATATCCTGATCAAGTGATAGGACTCAGACTGTCTTGCATAACCATCATACACACACCATGGTGAAAGGCAGCATCCCTAAGAACCCTACTGTTATTCAGAGAGTGAAAAGTATTCCTCAGAGCACATAGAGTCACTTTGCCTTATACCCCCAAGTTTCAGTTCTTGCACATAAAACAGTTTGTGTGGACTTTACATATATAACCCACCTACACCTTAATCTTTTCAAGAGGTTGCTCACTGCCAAGATAGCTTGTGTGCAGGCCAAGGAACATGGACACTTTCCAATCCTGTCTGTTAAGACTTCTCTGCAGGAAGCTGGCTTTCTAGGGTGTGAATTTGTGCTTTAAAACCATCTGCCCTATGTTGCTTTGGCTCAGTGGAAGAAATAATAAGTCCTGTTCAAAGGTGACAAGGACTGGTAACCTGTCACTAACCCTCAAATTCTAAAAAGCCAAATGAAACGTGGCCTGAAATATAACAAACTCCAAAATCGGGTCCATCCAAGGCATAGTTTTTCATTAAGAAAGCTCTGACAGTCATCTTGTCTGTAGAAACACAGGTTGAATATTTACTAGGAAACAGCTGTAGTGGATGTTGTTGTCATTATCTCACTTCTCAAGATCAGTATATTTAATCTAGAAAATAGATCACAGCAGAACAATGTTTTCTGCACACGCACATCCTGGAAGAATGCTAAAGTCTGTTACTGCACACAGGGATCGATGTCTGCTGGAGACAGAACAAGAAGTGCTCAGCATATTTGCAGCCAAGGAGATTTAGCCTGACATTAGGAAAATCTTTCTGTCAGAGTTGCAAGCACTGCATTAGACTACAAAAGAATGTTGGTCTTTAGAAATAGATCAGACAAGCATCTCTTCTAGCCTGCTAGTCTTCTCTCAGAGAAAGGAATGGATTAGATGATTGATATAAAGTTTGTTCCTTCAACTCCAGGTTCCTATGACACTGAAACAATACACAGCAATTTGAAGCTTAGCTCAGTGATGTAAAAACAAAACAAAACAACACAAACCAACTTTCTACACCAAACCTGACTTCACTTTCCACGTGGACAGAATAACCTTTGCCAAAACTCTGTCCTCAACTCCATCTCACTGTGAATACCGACAGTCTTTTAGACAGAGCCTCCAATCTTTCTGGAGAGTGCCATTACTTCAATTAATACCTGTGTAAGCAGCCCCCCTCCGATCCTAACATTGGCCAAACACCCCTTGCCAGCTGCAGCTTTAGAGCTTCTGAGCCTTGTTCATTCATCAGTTACCTAATCACCAAGTTGCAGGTCATTTTTAACACAAACATTGCTTTCCAAAGTGTAAATGCAGACAGTTCAGTTGCAGGGGCTCGTAAAAACGCAGCTGAAAAAAATGAAAGAAAACCACTTGAATATCCTTATCCCTCCTCTCTGCAGCGAGAGGAAAACCACAGACCGTGTTAAACCACACGATCAGGGTGCAGCACCTGCGTGTACTTTGTGCTGTCAGATCACTTTCACAATCCATTCTCATCTCCCTGGATTCAATTCAGACATATTCCTCCCAGCATCACCTCAGGTGTTACTGATCCTTAATTGCTACAGCAGTTGCTGCTCTGCAGACTGTGCACTGCCCTACCTCTCCGGGAGCTAATGTTCCTCCAGGTGCAGTCACCTTCTGTGCCAGCTGGCTTTAAAGCAGAAAAAGAGCCAGTCCAAATCATCAGCAAATTATACTTGGAGGTCTGTCAGTAACATTTGTATTTACACATCATATAGCCACTAGCCGTTATTGACACCTAATGGCAACCTTCCTCCTCTTAAATTATACTGAAATACAACTATCTCCCAGAGATGGCTGTAGACACAACTTGCCTAATACCCACTAGAAGCACTTTGTGGGTGTAAATTACACTTGGAAAAAAGGAATGTGGATTTCAATTAGAAGTACACCCTCTACTCCCAGCCTACAGACTGATTACACATTGTTTTACAGCTCAACAGTGCAGTGAGGCCAGGAGATGAATTAATACCAAGTGCAGTTGCTAAGGACCAGACTCACTTTCTGTCAAACCAGACAATGTAATTTTATACATTAAACATCTGGACTTTTAATTTTAATCTTGGTATAACAAAGCCATATATAGCAGAGATAAAAAAGTCTTACTAAAGTAGAACTGTTCCTGAAGTGACATAAGATAGACTAAACAAACCATTTGTCTTAGGAATCTGATTTTTAACCAGAAAAAAAAAAAAAGAACGTTAGAACCTATGAATTATAGTTAGCTTTACTCCTTTTTTCATAGTGCTATAACTTTTCCCTGGAAAAATGTAAGCCAACTGAAGGAGGTGGGAAAAAGAGTTTTCTGAAGTTTTATTGTCTACAGAGAAGACAAGGGAAAAGTAATTTTTCCTCTCAGGGAGTGTGCTACAGAGTCACTCTGGGCTGTGCAAGGAAAGCACATCAGAACAAAATTACTGAAGTACAATGCATGAACAAAACTACCAGACAAAGCAACTGGCATAATGTTTAGCTGTGCTGCTGCCAGAAATAAACTAATCAGGGCTTGATGATATTCATTTGAATATTAAAGGAGTTACACATTCATTGCTCTCTTTGATGAAAATAAAATACCTCAACAAAAGCAGCTAAAATATAATGGAATAGTATTCCCAAGGACCATGTGAACTTGCACTGCAAGAAAACACCATTTCTGTGAACACCTCTTGAGCACGGAGCACATACTTATAGTAGTTAACCCAACACTTTCCTCTTTCTTTCAGACTACTAAAGAATATCTCTGCTTTAAAAAAAGACCAGCAAAGCAATCAGAAGGAAAAAAGAAACCCAAAACAAAACACAAAAACCAAACAAACAAACCCAGAAAATCACACAACCTAAACAAGCAAAAATCCAAACACTGCCAAACTAACCTTACTTCTAAAGTCACAGAGTAAAGAGATCTCCTTTAAATCCATAGCCAAACAGGCTGGTGGATGTGTTCCCACACATAGTGCCAGCAGAGCTGATTCCTTGGTTCATGCAGGACTTTGCCAAATGCCCTGCCAGACACCCCTATAAGTTTATCACTATAGAATTACAGTGTCAAATTTTTACGTTTAGCTTCTTTCAGCAAAAAAAAAAAATCAACAATCTGTACAAGTAGCTGGATCCATTCTCAGTTCTATGAGATAATGAAACAAAACAAAACTGTAGTAACCATCCAGATAAACCCATATTCCACCTGTGCCTGCTATCAGAGCAACAAAAAGGACCACAAAACCTCGACCCTATGCAGAGCCAATAGTGCCACAAAAAATCTACTGCCTCCCACAGAGATGGTGTGCTGGGCTGGAAGGAGCCTTGGTCCCACCTGGGGACTGTTCTGTGCAGCCTGCAATAGTACCAGGGGCCTGCAGGCACAATGTCTCACTGCAGCAAAAACCCAGAAGAGAACAGAGTACATTGTGATACCAGCAGAACAATTCCTCACAGCCTCCAACAACAAACAGCCCCAAGCTCTCCCAGGCAAGAAGGCATGTCAGCAGAACCGAGGAGCCGCACACCCACCTTGCAAGTCCTGTGTCCCACGTTCCAGCCTCCTGCAGCTCCTTCTCCTGCACGGTGCCCTGCAGCAAACAGCACGCCCTGCTCTGCCTCTCTCCCCTTTTAAGCACCAGGTGAAGCTGGTCAGTGCAGCCCTTTCCCCACTGATGAGGAGCACCTGGTGCTACAGGTGAGACAGCAGCAACGTGCTTTGGCTGGGGCGCTCTCCCAGGAAGGTCCCACTGCAGAATGGCTGGCAGATGAGCACGTTGCCTCCTGGCACCACTGTTCTTCCTTTGTGCCAGATGCATTGGCCATGACAGGCTACAGCGCTGGCCTGTACAGTGGAGGTGCAGACAGGAATTCTGCCTCCTGGTTGGGGTTGTGACCCTCAGGTTACCCATGAGACTGCCAGTACTCAGGCAGACCTCCATCCCTTCCAGCTGGGGCTTTCCCAGCTCCCAGGGGCTGGGGGAAGAAGCCGTGTTACCATGTGTCTCTCCCATGACTGCACGTTCTGTCTGTCTCAGATGCACAGACCAAAATGTGACTACACAATTCATCTTATTTTGAGCCATTAATTTTTATCCCCACTTTGGTACTTTAAACTTTTTTGGTCTTCCACTTCACTCATTCCCGTGCTCAAAATGCAGAATATTAATAGGATCACTCAGACCAATCTGCCATTTCTTCTAGAATAAAAATTAAATCTGCACTATTGACATTATATGCAAGTAGCAATAGCTGAGCAGAACTACAGAGCAAGTCATAAAAAGATCCAGCAAGTATTAAAGGAATTCTATTTTTTATTGGACTTTCAGCTGTCGGACTGTTTTTTAAATTGTCAATATTTTTGAAAAGCAGCGACAGTATTGTTTGTCTTGCAGTGTAAAGTTGGTTAATAGATGAAATAAGTATCTTCAAATAAGAGTAAGGCAATATAAATGCTCAAAATACCTTATGAGCATTATGTAGAAAAAAAATAACTACCAATTTGCTATTAATAAAATAAATTTTTGTTTATTATGTAACACTGAAGCAAGGCCTAATCTTGCAGTTTTACTTTGGTAAAACACCCATCAAGTGAGGAATTAGTGCTAGACATAAGTCATTATGTGGGAAGGATGCAGGAAAATATTTTTCTAATGAAATTTTACAAGTTTTTTTGGAGTAGATACCAGGTATCATCAGCTCTGGGGAAGTTAAATGCTTAAGTGCCATCTCGCACTGCAAAAATCACACTGTGAGAGCCTGCAAGAGACACAGCACAGGAGTAGGCAAATGGAAATTTAAAATTAATTTACTGTCCCACTGGTAGGTTAGTCTAGGTGGAAGTTCTCAGTCTGGAAATGATGTTATTTGGGTCTCTGTTTCACACCCTTTACCATATCTTTCACGGTTGCTAAGAAACAGCAGCATTACAGCAGAGCAATCATTCCTACTTCAGTCTAAATTGTAGTTAATTAGCCTACGTGTGAAATGGGATTCCTACCAGGAGAAGAAAGAGATACAGTTTAAATTTAAAAACACAAACCAACACAACTGACAAACGGATGATTCCTTCTAAATCAAAATGTTCAAATGGCAAAAAGGTTTGGAAAGTTTACATTTCCCAGAATGTTTTGTGCTACTTGGGTAGAATAAAGGAGTCGTGATTAGCTGTGTCCCAAAATCTGTCCTTTTGCAGACCTTAATGAAAATTCTCAGCTTGAGTGTGAAATCTGATGGGTACAAAAAAAAAGGTGATGTGATTGGATAAATTCAAACAAAAGGGATTTGTTTTCTGACATGGGTAACGTACAGGAGGACGAGGTTTGCATCCCAGGAGAAGGTAGGAAGTAGAAGATGCTACCAGGATTTTTTATAAAATTTGAAGGTATACTTTTATATGAAAATTAGAAAAAAAGGACCAGGTACAAATTATTTGGGAGTAAAAATGTTTAGGTTGCACAAAGATAGCTGATTATCCTTGTCTTCTGCATTTCTGATTTACCTTAATAGATGTAAATATTATGGTCTTGAACAGAAATAAGTCTTGGCTGTGTCATTTGCCAGGGAAATTCTAATTAGTGCCTTTGTTGCACATAGCTGTAGTCAAAGGATTTTGTCATTTGATTTCCAAACATGAGTGAAAATTTGGTATTTCATTAGGAAAGAACAATGAACAAGTGTCTGCTATTCGAAACTCAGGACAGATCTGTCATTCTCTTTCTAGCAAATTTGAGGTAGCAGTAATACTGCTTTTTAACTGAGTCAAGTAAGAGAATTTTAAATACCTCAGAAACTGATTGCTGTGAAAGCAGTTTTTTCCTCTGCACAAATTTATATGATATACCATTTTCCTAAGTTCTGCTTGGAGAGGAAAAGAATAATTTGCTTCAGTGTCTTTTCCTATTTCTTTTCCAAATATGGATGTTATAGGGAGACATGTAACACAAATGCAATGGACCTCACTGAGCAAGACTCTCACAGACTATGTAGGTGCTAAGTGTTAACATTAATAACCATCTAGATCTATGCTCTGTTAGACAGCCTTCATTTTAGTGGTTATTTGTAAGAGCCAAAATGCTTTGTGTGGATGGTTTATTAAGCAGAATATACTCTGCAAACAAAAAGATATTTGTGTTCAGTATGCTTTGAGAGCTTTCAGATTATAAAAATATAGAAAATATGTTTTAGATCCTTTTTTGTTAAATATACAAGTATTTTTGTGCATGCATTGCTATTTCCAGACTAAGATTCAAAAGTTATTACTCTGATAGTCTCTAAAGCCTCTATTTTCCTTCCCCTCCCTAATGGTAAAAAGATTCATACATCTTGTAAGAAATCAATGTTTATTTCATTTTACTACTGACTGGGATGTCAGAGGCCTTTTAAGATGTATTATAAATAAACACTTTGACAGAGGCCACATTGTCTGTGTCCCAAAAGAGAAGCCATGGTAATTTTTGGAGCACTCAGTGCTATTTTGGAAGTGAGATGAACGATTGTCCCAGGGGCATAAAGAAGCTAAAGTGTATGATCAGGGATGGATGCAGCCTGACCTGGTAGAGGAAAATACACTGTACAGACATGGGCACATAGTGAAATGAATGAACTGAGCAGAACTGGGGGGGAAAGTGGGGTAAGACTTTCCCTTCTCCCACTCTTTCCTCTGTCCATCCCAGCTCTGGCTGAAATTCATATGGGTAAAAAAGATGTCCATAAGATACACTTCAGTAAGGACCTAAAGTCTATATACTGCTAAGGGCTTATGTGGGCCTTAAGAAGAGTTTTTCAGGGATTCCTTGTACATCCTTTTACCCCCAGATAATAAAATATGAAGAGAATCTTCAATTCGAGCCATAAAAGGTTGTCCATGGTTGATCATGGTTGGTAAGAGTTTCATAGAAGCTTGCTGGCTTGAGAGAATGCAATTTTGAAAAGCACAGTGCACATTCCACAATCTGTTTAAGGTTATGTGTTTAAAGTACATAAATACCTATTTTATAGTGCCGTTAATCTTTGAATGTTGTTTTGAAAATGTAGTGAGGTGTGGTGTAGCTCAGTGAAATGGTGAGTTTTGTTGTCGATTCCCAAATCTAATGCATCATTTGATTATAAGGAATGTTACTTGAGGGACTGACAGCCCTACCTGGGCCTAGCAGAGTGGCTTTAAATTATTTTTTATGAGATCAGGCTGTGAATAAAACTAACCATGAGTTGGAATGGCTCAACTATAATAATGACAAACTGATCCACTGTCTCATGAGTGCTCTTTGGCTAATGCCTCACAGACCACCTCTCTCCTGGCTTGCTCCTCAGGACTGCCAGAGTAAGAACTGCATTGACCAGGAGCAGCCAGGGTTCTGGCTGCCCATCTGCAGTGTAAAGGAAATTCAGGGATATTCTGCACATGGTCACAAACTGTCCTCCCCCTACCCAAGGCTTAATTCTGTCAGTCTCAGCAAGAACAGCCATTGTATGGTCTCCCACGCAGAGATGGTTGCAGTGTCCTAAAAGCATCAATTTAGGTGGTAGTTCTGTGCCCAGAAAACTTGAGGTCCTGTAACCAACCCAAAGAAACCTTTATTGAAAGCAGTAGATAGGTCTGTAAGTGCCAATCCTGTAGTATAGAGTCACACAGAGCAGCATGGCAGGGTAATCCCAGTCTGTAGGAAGGAAGGTGTGTGTCAAGCCACACTCTCCCTGCAGGTCCCAGGACTGCTTAATGTTGTTTCTGGGATGTTCTTGTAAAGGCTGGTGGAGATGTGGACGTGTGACAAACGGTTTTGGCTTCACAAATCCTCTGGCTGAAACTCCTACGTATGGCATGGGTAGCAATAGCCACTATTACAACATCTGAATTGTCCCAGCAGAAAGGGAGGAGCTGGCAGGACCTACAGACACTAGGCAAGGATTGCATTCCCGCATTCCCAGTGGCAGGCTCTGGCAGATCTCTGTGCTCCAGTGTTTCAGCTTTCAAAAGGAGCTTTTGGAAAAAGGCTACGAAACAGCCACTCGGTTTCCACTTGACAGAAAGCAGCAGTTCAGCCTAACTGTGGATTCTTTTTAGAGAACAACCCTAGAAGTGAATCAGTGAAAGGCGCAGCACAGAATAGGCTGCTGTTTCAACTGGCAACTGTGGAATACACTTGCGTTGGGCTATTTCTGTCTTCCTTGTACAAGAATAATTTCCATCATTTTAAACCATTTTTCCAAGTTACACAAGCTGGCTTCATTTTCCAGCAGTAATGGAGGAGAAACCTTTATTTAAATCTCATATATGATCATCGGCAACCAGATGAACCTGTAACAGAGCTAAATAAATATGCCAGATACACAAATGAGCTTGTGTTATCTACTCCAAAGTGCTAGAAAAAATAAATCATCCTGATTAGATCTTCGAGTGGCAAACTTCCAACCCCAGCAATAAAGGCAGGCCCTATGTACTCTGGAGCTGACATATTTCTTCAGCACAGAACAAAGTGAACTCCAGCAATGGTGACTGTAGCCAGCTATGGAAAGCCTCATCTGCCAAGGAATAAGCACTCAATAGTCTACTGCACTGTTTTCAACGTTTTGTTTCATTTTGCAGATTACTTAACCTTTCTTCAATTCAGAGTGCTTATACAGTAAGTTTAAGCTTCTGGAGACTTGAGTAGGTTTTCATATTTACCTTTTTCACTGACATCTTGCAAAAATGTTATGGGCTGCTCTGGTCTGGGTACATCCCCCAGGTCTAGAGGCTAGGACTCAGCCTGGATATGTAAGTTTCTTTAATATGCTTTAGCCAGGAAATAAACTCAATCCTCTGTAGAGAGCTGTGAAATGTTTCCTCTATCAAGAGCTGGTACCAGTGTGATACAGCACATGAGCAGTGGTGCACAACCTCGCTCTAAACATCTAGGTTTGATCACATATGAGTAGGGAAGGGAGTGCCTTATGGTTTAGTGGACTTTTTTGTTCTTTTGTTTTCTCTTTTTTTTTTTTTTAATTAATCTCTCTTTATTTCCCTGCTAATAAATTAGGCCATGGACTTTCATCCGTCTCTTTGCATAACCTGAACAACACAGGCACTACCATGGAAGTCAATGTTTTTGGCTCTGCACTCTTTCCTGCAGGTTTTTTAACACCATCATTATCAAAGATTGAACAATGCAAATATAAATAAGCCATCAGATGTTATAAGCTTTGAAGCTTTGTATAAGAACAAGTCCTAAAGAAAAGCAAGAACTTAAGCAGCACCAGCAGCACTTAAATGGACAAGAAAGGAACCTTTCATGTAGTGAGAACCTGCAGAGAGACTCCTACTGATCACCATCACATGAAAGGACACCAAAGAGGAGAAGTGTGAGACTTCAGTTGTATGGGGTTAATACATTATCTATTTCCATCATGAAAAAACAGGAGACAGAACACAGGACACTGAGAAGTTAAAAAAAACAACCCAGCCTGGTTTAATTGGAAAGCATCACTTGGCTGGCTTCTTTAGTAATTGCTGGAAGCCATCCCAACTCTTTATATATTTAGAAGTGATACAATTCAAGTCATAAATAATTTTTTAATAAGCAACAGTGGTCCCAAAGTATGTGATTTAACCCTTCAGGACATGTGAGAAATAAGGTTGTTCCCTTCACCCCTCATACATTTAGAACATTTTGTGACAACAATAATTTTTCCGTTGTATATTTTAGAAGTAGGGTATCACAATAAATGCATTTGGTATCCTATGAAATGACAAAGGCTTTGGACAGTAGGTAATAACAAATGCTGAAATAATTGATATTGTCAGTCCTATGGTGTCACAGAGATGAAATTACAACATCATTAGGGAAATCTACATAAGCATATGCAACATTAGACCTGATTAAAAGGCAGCGTTGACACTACAAAATCCAGTGCTGCTGTGTTGTCATTAAGAATGAAAAATTACCTGAGAAAATTTAAAAATACATGCATATATATATATATATGTATGCATATATATATATACATTTTTCTGCTGTGTCTTTTTTATTTTTTTGTTTGTTTGTTTTTTCCAAAAAGACACTGAATCTATAAGACCAAGGTTTTTGGGTTTTTTTGTCTACAAGACAATCAGCTCAGTTAATTTGAGCAGGAGCATTGACTTGGATTCCCTATTGCACTAAAGGAACAACTCACTTTTTCAGCCAAAATCTGTGCAGCAAAGCTAATTAAAATGGCAGACACAAAAAGAAAGGGCTGTCTGACAGCCTGGGAGATTGACAGGAAATCATATGGAATTTTAGAAAAAAATACATGCGTTTCCAGCAATATTTCAACCAGCCAATATTTGCCATCAAAATAGCTTAATAATAACAACATTGCCAGCTTACATTAACTCTAGAGATAGCCCATAACTTATGCTTTTCCCTGTTCTCCATTGCATAAGTAGATAACAGCCATAGTATTTGTATTTGTTCAGGCTTAAGTCTCATTAGGTGCAGAGTGGTTATTGTTCTTCAGTCAACCTATTAAAACTAAATCTGTTGAGGAGAGTGCTCCCTGACCGGGTATAGAACTGCACAAGTTTGTCAGTGCAGGTGTACACCGTGCCAGGATTTACACCAGAGGATTTACCTTCTTATTTTAAAGAAGAGCAAACAGTTTCAGAGCCTGGTTCTTTACCTTGGGACAGAGGATATAGGAAAGACCACAAATTATTTTTGATTCAGGGGTTATGTTTTTCTATGACTTCAGTGCAAATTTCAGCCATACTGTGACTCATCTTTGGGATATTATTCAATATGGCTATTAAACATTAGATTGCATGAACAGGGTTACCTTAGCACAGGCAAAAATTTAGGACATATTTGGAAAGATATGAGGAGATGTGGAAATCGATATTTTTTTAATTCAATTTCCCAGTAACGTCTCTTCATTTAACTCAGAACCTAATCTATAAAATGACAAAGCTATTTACATTAATAAGTTTAAGCAGGGCTTGGCTGTGAAATCCCTGGCTGTTAAAGAAGCGTGTTTTCATTAGTTTCAACTTGCTTTGGGTTTAAAAAAAGTAACAAATAGTGCTGAAAATCAATGAGGTGCCAAGGCTGGCAACGGGGAGTCCCCTGAGCCTCCAGCCATTCTAACCAGGGTACAGCTGAAAAGCACTGTTTTGAGAGCTGTTCTCTGGCAATGGAGAATGAAACGGCTTTTCATTCACTTTCTTCCCACTTCAGTGGGTTAGTCAGGACTAACCGAGGAGAAAAGGCTCATTATTGCAGCTGTTCAAAGGATAAGGATTTTATATTTTTACGTGGAAGTGGCTTTGCTGGTGTAGCCAACCACTCACAGTTAGTTACTGCTTCAAAAGTGTTACTTTGCTCTGCCTACCACCTCGATAGTTCAGATTATTTCTGCACATCTCAAGGAGGGAAAGCAGACAGAGCAGCTTTACTCTCGGGAACTCATTCATGAGTCTTCTGCAATGTTGTGTTGCAAACTCTGCAAGGAATCAGAGGAAACTTTTCTCACTGAATCTTTTAAAGGTTCCACATAAAACTTTGAAGATGAAAGTCCATTTTTCTTGTATAATAAAGAAAGGGGAAAAGATTACAGAAGCAGGACTTGAAGAACAGAGTGTGATTATAATTGCCCATATTTAACACATTCACTAGCCAATGCAATGATATAGAACTAAGAGTATCAGAGGTCTTATAAATCATGAGAGCTTGGTAGAATTAGCCTATTCTGTTTCAAAACTTTGGGGGTTTTTAATCATCCACTGCACACATTTCTTCATTCCTATCTCTGAAGCTGTTTTTTCATTTAATGTTTTGGTGACCTGTGCCTGTTGTCTCTTCACTTCTGAAGGTACAGGAAAGATAATGCCACTAAAAGTCACTCCTAAATCTAGCCATTGACACAAGTAATTTATATTCCCATATTCCAGATGATGTGTATTATTGTGTGGCAAAAAAAAAAAAAAAAAAAAAGGAGGAATGAGGCAAGGACAGATACAGGAATATTTCAGCTTGTTCTCTGTTTGAGAAGTTGTCATAGTGAAAAATAAACATAACTAAAAGAAATTGGAAAATAGCCCTTCTCTTCATTTACTGATTCAGTCCCCAGTGTGGAGGATGAGAGCCTGAGCATGACAAAGACATAATTTCTGAATTCAGAACATTAATTCAGACAGGAGCCACTGTGCAATGCATGATTATGCTCTGGTAGCTGTGGAAAATCAGGATGATAACACCAAATATCCTGTACAGAGACAATACATCCTGAGAAACATAATGCAGGGAATCAAAAGAATTATGGCTGATTGGAATATGTCCCCTTTAAAATTCTCTAAAAGAATTAGGAAAGAGAACCTGCTGGATATTAAGTCAGTTCTGGATGACAAATGGTTGGAGTCAAACCTAAGTACATCATGGAAAAATAAGTTCCGTGTCATCATACATGACATCATAATTTTACATGGCCAGTTGAGGCCACCATCGCTGATATCAGTAAAGACTTTCTTTTATGAAACTGTGAATATAGCAGAAGAATTCTGTAGGTATAATTTTCTTGTTCATATGCAACCTTAAGATCTACAGGTATTTCAGAGACAGATCCTGACACAGCAAACGTTCCTCCACAAGGTAGCATTTTCTTTACCTTTGTAAAGAAAAAAAGGACAAGTACTTTCTTTAAACATTTCGTTTTCTGTAGCTCATCCGAGCAGATATCCAGGTAACTTTCGTTACCACAACATCTCGGTCATTTATTTCAATTTTTGTGAAAGAAAATGAAGGATAGAGGTGCCTCCAAATGCATATAGCTTCATAGATTGTAAAATAAAGAGCTTTTATATGTAAATATAAAATAAGAAAGTAATTAAATGACACTAGAAGAAGCCATTACAGGCATACCCAAATGAAGACATCCAAGTGTACGCTTTTAAAATACTGAAATACGCTACATTGCCTTTATGGTGTTGCTCTGACTTTTATTCTGGAATAAAGCAGGTTGCTGTAGAATTGTCAAGCATCTCTAGAATTTTATGGACCATACTCATCACAATGTTAATGAGATTTATCGGGTTCCATTTGACCAGTTTACAAAGCAGTATCATTATTACAACTGCCTAGATTAAGAAAATCAGTGCTGCCCTGAATACATTGTGGCATATTATCACATTTATAACTTGTGTTCATAGCATTAATAGCCTCACTTCACTAAAAGTCACAGGATACAAAGCTCTCCTCAGCTACTGTCTTAGGATGATGTATCCTCTGTGTGAGTTCCAGGAAGAAAATGCCTCAGCCAGCCCTGAACATGAACACGGGACCAGACCACAGGCAATGACAGCTGACTGTCTTATTTTTACCCCACTGTCCAATTTGTCAGAAATCGTGCAAACTCCAACATGCTGCTTGGATTTCTATCTCTGCTCTATCTCCCTATAAAAGAGACAGAGTTCTGGTATTTGGAGTTTTATTTCGCCAATAAAAGCTTTCCACGAGCAATTTCTGTGTATATTAAAGTCAAATAAATGTCCACTGAAGCAACATTATGCTGTCACCACTGGGCTGCACTCAGTGAGAGTTCACAGAGTGGGAAGCAGGTCTGGCAGGGCTCACTGGGGTGTCCACTTCCCACAGGAAAATGCAGTTTTATCACAAGCATATTTTGCATTGGAGGGATGGTTGTTTAGCCTGCTGAAAGGGTAAAGCTTCTGCATGTGTTTTCTCTGTAAGCATGAGAGTATTTAATATTTGGGGAGAAAATATTGAAAAGTAGCGAGAGGTAAATCATCACCTGGCTTTGAGCTGGAAAAAAGGATGGACAGCTGGCTGATGGGGTGATGCTGGTAGCATTGCTCCTGCAACAAACCTTGAGAGACTTGTCACTAGGGAGGACCCAGTGCCAGGAGCTGAAGAAACGCACATGAGCAAAGGCAAAGGCAGCTGGAAAGCCAACATTGTGCCAGGGGGACCTCAGCAACAGCATCAGGCCCAGAGGAAGAGAGCAGATTGCTGCAAAAGAAACTATTTGAATAGGCTTGGGTGGGAAAAAGAAAAAAAAATAAAGATAAAAGAAAAGCAGGCCAGCTCTTGAGTTTGGCAGCAAAACCAGCTCCACTAAGGTGAGGCCTGCTGAGCTAAATTGCTGCTCAGTTATTTGCCAAGGAAAGCTTCAAACATATTGAAGTGTAGGGCTTAACAGCATGACACTAGCAGCTCAGATTAGCATTAGTTAAAATGAAATAAGAATAAACAAAAGGGCTTCTCTTCCAGACCTTTCCTGTTGAATATATAATGTGTGATGTCTCTATGGGGAGGACTGCAAAGGTTCTCTCTTTTGGCTTAAATCATCCTGGGAAACCTCATTAAATTAATAATGACTGTTGGTAAAAGTAAAACAATTATTTTAGAGTATCACTTAGCTTGATGATAGAGTTTATTTAAATGTTCCTGCTACCAGTTCATTCCCTGTGAGCAATACCTATGTTCAGAGCACAAACACTGGATCATCACTGTCTAGGCTCTCTGATGCAAACCCACAGGAACCTCAAGATTATTTTAGTATAAGAAATAACAAGAATGAATGACATGCATAGAGTCATTCCTTTTAAAGACTCCAGTCTCTATTTAAAAGCATAGAAATGTCTCATTTGATCAAAGGCTCTCTGCAGCAGTGATTGCTTTCTGCTCATTCCTTGTGTAATTAGATGTGGATGCCCCTGGGTTATGCTATGGCAACTGCAGCAGCACAGAGCAGGAACTACAGATAGACCTTGTTGCAGGAAAATCTGAACCCTACAAAATGCATGAGTCTTTTTTCTGTAGACAAGCATGTGATAGGGGTTGTTAGACCCACCTGCTAAAGGGAATAGGACCAGTTACCAGCACTGGGGTCCAAGTGACCTGGCCCATCCCTGCCTGAGAAACTCCTCTCTGTGGACATCAGACATGCCACAACTGTTCAAGTCTCACTTCAAGAAAGGAATTTGCATTTTTCTTCATTGTAGAAAAAGTTGAATGGGAAACATAGGATTGGGCAGAATCCATTTTTTTCCTACAGGAGTGATGAGAGCTGAGCAAGAAGTGGATTTTTTCATGCTTCTTCAGGCAGAAAGAACCCAGGAGAGCCTTAGAGCAGGACTAAGATTAATTCTCTAGGAAAGAAGGATTTACCAAGTCCTACAAAGCAGTGAGAGGAAACTAAGTAGTATTCCCCCTCAGGTGCCTGCTAGTCTATCTGAGAAAGTTCCACAGGCTGTTCACTCTTTGAATACCATGTCAAATCCAGGAGAGATAAGAAGGGTCTAAACTCACCCTTGTACTTTCTAGATCAGCCTCAAGAAGCTGCCTATGCTTAGAATGGCTCCAGAAGGACAAGTAAGTTGGTAGTAACTCTGCTTCTTCAGCATGTATCACAGACACTAAAAATTCATGCTGGAGATTACGAAACAGCAACGCTGACCAAATTCCCTTCAGAAGTAGTGGTTGTTTTGGTGAAATGAATTTTTGTTCTTAAGCACAGTTTTTCATCAGCAGTGTGGAATTGTCTATTATTCTATTACCAATAACCAGATACAAAGGCAGCAGTTTTGCTGGCAACTGGAACAGTGAGGTGATAACAACATGTGTGTTGTGCTGCATTTCTTTCTCTTAGTATCAGGCTGGACCTGATTCAGGTCTTTTGGAGTCTCTCTCTAGAGACAGTTGTGTTCAGAAGTTACATTTGTTGTGTTCAGAGGTTACATTTGTTGTATTCAGAAGTTACATTTCTGCATCACCCTGGATATTCAGCTGGATACTTTCAGTATATATGTGGTATCATCACAAATCAACTCAGTACAAATGTGCTCAGAAATTTCACAGAACGGAGACCACGAGGGATGGCACATTTTGCTTATCTGTGTTTGTTGTTGAGGCTTGTCCTTTCAGGGTTTTCTTTAGGTAACATAAAGGCAGTGATTTTTGCTTTTTTTTTCCTCTGTAAATTCAATCCTGACTCATAATAGCTGCAATGTTATATAATGAGGATACATACATACATACATATATACATACATATATATATATATATACCCCACACAACACATTGCTGTTACTCACATGCCTCAAAATAATGAAACAGACCTTCTAAGAACTGTCTTGACTATTTCAGTATTTTTCCAGCATCTTTTCCATTTCTACTTTCCTGAAATAAAGAGTTACTCTCCGAGTGAACTTCTGCGCCAAGGGTGGTCACAGCTGCTGCTGTTAAACTGTTATTATAAACTCCCTGATGACAGCAAAAGCATCCCTGTTATCAGGATATTCCTCCTGGCATGATGTGTTTTGCAGTATGTATACACACAATGAACAAGCTAAAAGTGCAAAACCAGATTATCTTCACTAGCATTTATCCTCTACAGGAGCTCTGGCTGTCAGATATTATTTACGCTGCTTGGGTCAGTTACCTCACTGTGAGGGTATTGGTGCCATGCTTAGTAATTTAATTTAAACCCATAACACGGAAACTGTTGTTTGTAGTCCAGTTTCTCTTCCTTTTTTTTTCCAGTGTAAACTCAGGATTTTTCTTTCATTGCCATAAGACATAAAGACACCAAAAGTTTTGGCAGATACTGTTAATGCAGATTTTGAACCAAGGAGGAACAGAATTGACCTGCAGATCTACATTCCCAAGTTTTCTATATTTCCAGAGGAAATAGTCTTTTGCTTGTACTGTAAGGCTCAGCTTATATTCATTAGCCTAGACTAAGGTTTTCACAATGGTCATCTTTTATGATAGGATTACAGAGGACAAGTCTGGTGGTCTGGTTCATATTGGATAGATAGATATGTATCAGTCTGTGTCTTTTCTTCCACAGGGATGGAAGTCATCACATATTCCATTGTTAGTGTTTTGTGCATCTTGATCAGATGCTTGACCTGACACTATAGTCAAGCAGTGTAGAGCAGATCACTCAAAGGACATAATAAACTCCAAATCAGGCTTCATCTTAAACAAGGTTATAGATCACATCTGGGGCATGAGGCAGCACGTGTGTTCTTCCTACCAGTAAATCCCCAATCAGATGCACAAAAACTTGTAAGAGATGGAGAGCGTGATGAATCCCAGCTGCATTGACCAGCATTAATTTTTCCTTTGGTCAGGAGTTTTCCATTCAGAATCTGGGTTGGCTATCTCCCCAGCAGCTAATCCTCCTCTAGGGACAGAGGGGAGGGAAAAAAAAAAGAAAAAAAAAATTAGTCAAGGATTCTACACAGCCTAATATTCTGCAACTGTAAAAATGTGTTTGGGGTGTTTGTTTTTTTTTCTTTTTAATAACCAGGCAAACAGTAAAGCATTGTTTAGAACAATAAGTAGATGAAGACTCTTCTAGAAGTCTTGTCCTCTTTGGGGAACAACACTAAACAGTAGACCCTTTTTTTTCTTTTTAAGTATTCATGACTTTTGTCTTTTCAGTTTCAGCCTTGCTGTTGTTAAGAAATTATTTTCTACCATTTTCAGACTGAAAACAAAGCATTGTTTTCACCCTGGATCAAAAGTATTGACATACTGAATTTAGATTTTTCTTGTAAAGGTGTGCAGAGCTCTAGGGCTCATGTGTGAGCAGCTATTTCAGTATAGCACATTCTTAATCTGTTCTCTATTGAAGAAGGGGAAAAAAATTGCTAAACTGCAAGGAAAAGGAATTTACTCATTTTCTTGTCACTCAGGAGAAGCAGATGACATTTAAAAATAAAATTATTTTCTGTTTTAAACTTGTAACACCATTAGTTTATTTACAACTATACCACTGAACTAACTCATTGTAGGTGGATTCTACAATATCCATCCTGGTTATAATCAAACAGCAAGCGGGGTTTGTTTCAGCAAGGTCAGAGTGGGATTGTCTGTTGGAAGTCTCTAAGGAAATTGTCAAACTTTTAGTAGGGGAAAAATAATACTTCAAATGAATTAAAAGAAACCAGAGCAGGCACCATTTGGATGGTGATATTATCAGCAGCTCTTACTCAGAAAGGAAGGATGCCCTTAGGTCTTTTATGGACTTGCACAAGCAACATTCCCATCTGGTATTGTGCTGGAGTCATAAAGCTGCAGCAGAGCATCAGCTGACTGGGGCTGGGTGAAACAAAACTGCTTCAACTGGCAATGAAATCCAGCAATGGAATCCTCCCTGCCATGGTGGTGCAGGCACAGCACAGGCCTGCATCCAGAACCTACTGTGTGTGCAAGGGTTTAACCCCTGGGTCAGAAGGGCTGATGTTCTGTGCACCCCACAGTGGGGCACAGAGCAGGGCACAGCCCTGGGGCAGACAGAGCAGGGATGCTCCTCAGGCAGGAGGGGGGACACTGGTAGTGGGAGTGGTGAATTAATCAAGAGCATGTTCTTTACCCCAAAAGACTTCACAAGCTGCAGTAACTCTTTCAGATATCTTGTAGCCCTTTTTTACCTCCTGCATATTTTCAGAATAGGAACTAAAATTTTGGGCTGTAGTTAGTGGTACATTAGGTGCCTTCACAAATCTAGGCCTTTGCTTTCACGGAGGGAGTGAAAACAGTATTTATACACAGTATTTATAACAAGAGACAAGTAGCACCCACATACCTTGTAAGTAATGATGCTGTGACATAGACAATATAACTAAGCATGACTCAAGAGGAGGGGTAAGAAAAACATTTCTTCAGTAAGTGACTTACACACCTGCAGAGTCTCTTCTATCAACAGATTTGGTTTGGGTTTTTTTAGTGGGATTTTTCTATTTGGTTGGGGGGTTTGTTTGGTTTGTTGGGTTTTTTTGGTGGTTGTTGTTGTTGTTTGATCTGTTTAAAAAAAAATCAGTCATAAGCCTCATTTGAAACAAAGAATGTCAAACCTGCTGCAACATGAGGGCCTGATAGAAGCATAAAGGAACTTCTTTAGTGATACTCACATCGTGATCCTCCCTTTCAGCTGTATTATAGCCACAGCTGTGTCTCTGTCAACTATCAAACACCAGGTCCAAATGGGTTATAACCTGTAAGCCCTCACCTTCCATAGCCCTGTGACTAGTAGATGATTTGGAAGCACTAATCAGCATCTTCAAAGTATTTTTTCTTTTATTTAATTAATTCTCTCTAAACACAAAAATAAAGAATAACAATGAGACAATAAATAGTCTATGCTTCAGGTTAATTAAACTTTCTTTTCTTTTCTTATTAGTTTTAAACATGTTCTGATCAGTCTAGAGTGTCTATTCCTGACTTGGGAAAGTGAAGTGCTGTCAGATACTTCTTGCCACTATTATCCTCTTCATCTTCCCCTTATTGGACTTTGTTCTCTGGTATAAACAGTTTGGAAGCATGGCTGGAATTAACTGGAGAAATTCACAGCTCCTCTGGTGTTTTATTTAGGGCCCCAGGGCATGTTTTTCCATTTGTACCTGATCTCTGACATTGTTTTATTCCCCTTCCATCCGTCACCTTCTTAATTCAAAACCAAGTGGTCAAGCAACCAAATACCAAGGTAGGAAAACAATAGCACAGTGTTCATAAAAAGAATATATCCCTCAT
Source organism: Pseudopipra pipra (assembly GCF_036250125.1). Classification (NCBI taxonomy): domain Eukaryota; kingdom Metazoa; phylum Chordata; class Aves; order Passeriformes; family Pipridae; genus Pseudopipra; species Pseudopipra pipra. The sequence continues at coordinate 9,398,072 of NC_087560.1, read as the reverse complement.
TTGCCAGATACACAGATACCATTAACTTAAATCAAGCTTCAGTAGTCTTTCTCCTCCACCCTCCACTTCCCTTGGCCTCTCCTCATTTGCACACACCCACACAGGGTGTTACCCCAGCCCTCCCAGCGCTCACACGGCGTCCCTGCACTCAGAGCAAAGAAGACTCAGTACTATTATCAGGGAGTTTGCTTGTTTTTAAAAGACACAAACAAACAAGAAGAGTGAATTACAATTGTGCTTCCCACACCCAAAACGGCCCAGCTTGTCCCAGGGAGGGGAGTATCTGGACAGCATGGCACAGGTGTAGCTCTGTGGTGCTGGATCCTCTCCCTCTGGACTCGGGGAGCTCAGCTCACACAACTGGGCAGCCCACTTGGTCAGCAGCAGCTGGACACCTGCCACAGCTGCAGCCTAGTGTGGGTTCCTTGAAGTTTATTCACCTTGACCTTGTTTAGCAGAAATACTTTTCCCCCTCCCTTTTCTTTCAGCCTCATATTAAGCTACAGGGAAATGTCATCTCAGTTTCACAGCATCTTCAGCCCAGCTACCCTTGGGGTCCCGATTGCTTGCTTTCTCATGGAGTTTTGTACATCCCTGGAGCATAGACGTGGTTATTTTTCATGCTATTCTTAATATATTACAGTCAAAAATAGATTTATTCTATGTAAAAGGCAAGGACATTTTATCTCTGGAGAAAGAGCAGTGTACTGCAACAGCAAGCAATTTGAAGGCACAAAAATAAACCCTCAAAATTTTCTTCCTGAAAGGATGAGAAATGGGTGGGGGAAAAAATAGAAATCGGGGAAGCAGTATCAAATAGCCTGTTCCTTAGCTGCACTTTATCTGTTTAAAGCATACAGATTGCAGGGAGGGCGTGTTTAATATTTAGGGCTGATATTGCCAGGCCTTGCTTTACTAACAGCATATTATTTTGTTCCTACTGGGAATGACGAGCTCCTGCATGCTAAAGAGACTTCTGTGGACGGAATAGAAAGCATTTGAGCTGTAGAAGCACAGGGAAATCTGAACCTCCTGTTAACCAGGAGTGGTGCCTGGGGTAATTGCCAAGCACCAAGCCCACAAAAGTACAGATGCCTCCAAAGCCCTCCTCTTTCCCTCACCCTGCCAGAGGAGGGGGTAAAAGAATACATGGAAAGCCTCATTCATCCTGATCAAAAATCCAAGTCATTCATGAAATAGGACTGAAAGCCCCCAAGTGTGAGTGTCACAGTGTTCAAACACCTCTTCAAGTTTTTGTTCAAAGCAGAATCTACCAGTTTGGAAACTGGTGATGAAGTAACACTGTGAGTAAGATCATTGAAAAAGAGAAGTTGCTACAATAATTGCATCTGGATAAAACAGGACAGCTGCAAGATCTTGAGAGGTTTCACATGACTTGTGAGAGTTTCAGTGGCAAATAATACTTTGGCAGGAAAATCTTTTCTTTCCAGGATAATTTTTATTTTTGTATGGAGGAACGCAATGGTTGAATCCTTTTAAAGAAGCCTATGAGGCTTTTTTCCTTAACAAGATAATTGTTTATCATTCATTATATGCCTGATGCTCCCCCAGAGCTTCTGTCCCATCTAAGCAATAAACAGTCCCTTAGCACTTATCAAAGAACTCGTTACTGTCCTGTTGTGCAAATTACATGGCCAGACATTAAAACAAGCATAATTTTCCTATAGAGATAATCATCATTTTGTTAACTGGATATTTTTGCTACATAGTCCCCATGATAGTTTCTTTTTTCAATGCAAGAAACGTGGTAATTGTGGAGAAGGCAAAGGACACTAAACACAACATGTCAAAGACTGAAGTTAAAGTCTTCAGCAGTTACTGCCCGTGATTGGCTATAGAGCATATAATAAAAAAAAAAGAAGTCACTGACAGTTTGAAGGCCAAAAACTCCTGAACCATACAAGATGTCCCCTAGTGCCACCAAAGTGTGGTCTGTTGGGCTTGGTGAGCTGTCCATTCTTAAGTGAGACCCTGCTGTAGTGTTTTGGGTATGTCAGCATGCCTCTTTACTCTAAACGACTTCTTTTTACCAAAACTAGCATTTAAAAAAACATACTGATACAATCATAGACACCTGTCTCAAAATACAAGAACAGGATTAATAGGTCATTGCAACAGATAGTAACCAATCCTCCCTCATCAAAATCTGCTGTCAGTGTGGAGGGTTTTTGTCTTGAGTGTCAGGCAGAGCTAAATCAGAATTTTCTTGGGCAGGGTCATTCAATCTTTTCAATGTATATTGCCCATCAGCATAATGAGCTGACGTTGAAAGACTTCAAACTGTGTATAAAATACAGTGGTCAGTTTAACAAAACCTCTTTTAGTTGCACAGTAAAGCTTAGAAACCCAAATACCACAGTGTTTTACTATCACTCCTGGCAGACGGACTTGCAGCTCCTGAGCAGTTTCAGATAAGAGCAAAGCCTTGCTCCCACTTCACACATGTACCCTGGGGTGCTGTGTAAGCAAGCTCTGCATCATTTACACTCGCTGCCAGTTGCCAAGAGCTAACCAGATGTGTTCGCTGCCTTGGCAGAGCCTCCCCACACACTGCGAAATTGGCGTGAAAAGTTGAAAACGAACACTTGAAAGTCACTCCGCAGAGATGCTGTTCTCTGGGCTGCAGCCTGGTTCAGGCTTTGGTCCTGATATATGTTATCAGGTTAATAAAATTAAGAGCTTTAGTAGCCACTTCCAAAGAGGTGAGTGCTGCCTGTGTGTGCCAACTGGTCCCTGGCAGGCTGGACCCGGGACTGGGTCCTCACCAAAGCAGCTGCTGCCTGGTACAGCCGCTGGGTTTGTGGGACACAACACAGAGATGATCCTCACTGAGCCCTTTTGTCAGGGAGTGGTTTCCTCTCTCACAAGCTGGATGTGAGCTTTCAGGATATGACCAAGTGCAGTGTCTCATTTGTAATGTCAAATAGCAGCCGTACAGAATCACAGCATGGTGTCAGCTGTGCCACATATCCTAGGGAGTGCCTGTGAAGGTTTCCACACCGTGGGCCAGGCTCAGCTCTGGGACAGTGCTGTCATCCAGACACCACTCGCCAGCTATTGCCTTCAGACACAGGAGAAGAACACACCAGTGTAGTTCAATTCCCAGCCAGCTACTGGGGGCAGCAGGAGGAAAGCTCAGCCAGCCCCTTTCTTGGCAACTCCAGCAGAGCTGATGGAAACTGCAGCTGAGCTCCTCTTCCCTGGATAAGTTCCTGGAGGCATTACCCAGAGGAGGACAACAGTTTAACTGCTCAGTCTGCACAGCTACTCTTTACAGAAGGGGCCCCCCACCCTACCATCACCTCCACCAGGTATTGAAAGGCAACTCCAGTATGTAGCAATAATATAGTACTAGTGTAGTAAATGCCAGATTCAAGCCAGCTGCTGAAATAAGACTATCCATCGCAGTCTCCAGTCTGTAGGTTCCCAGACAGTGCTTTTTTTGCAGCATAATTGCTGCTCATCTAAAGCACTAAAAGGGAAAAACGGTCTCTTTTCCATTCAGTCATGTTCCCTCTGTACAGGGCCATTTCTGCCATTTCCAGCATGTCCAAGTTTTGCTTTCAGATGTTTGGATACTGGTACATTCTCCCAGGTCGTATAATTATCAGTCTGTAATCTCCTGTTCCACTGCGGATATGAGCAACCCTTTTATGTTCACAGTAACAATTTTGAAGTGTTAAAGTTTGAGCACTGGGCCCCCGGTGCTTACACATGTTTAAATTGGCCCTCCCTGAAAGCTGATATATTCCATCTGGTCTATTGGATGTCTTGGCTTAAAGTTACTGGAAACACTGAATGTTTCTTCTGCAGTGATCCTGTAGCTGTCCAAGAGTAATACACTCACAGCTCATGCCCAGGCTGCTCAGGACTAAAACACTATGGGAGAAGTGCTTTCAGAGGACTTTTTTTCCTGTCTGCTTTTAGAGCTATTTTGAAATCTGAAGTTCTGCAGTTCGCTTTTCTAATCAATCTTATAACATGTAAGTGATACTTGAAGGATAAATAAAACACACACATTTGCAGCTCATTACTGCTAACGTTTCGCCTGAATGCTACAAATTAAGCAACATGATTTTTTTGTATTTATGTCAAGAAAAAGAACCATTACAAGTAACTCTATGTTATAATGAAACAAGCTGCCACCCCACTTAATTATCAACACCAGCAGCAACACTGGATTAGCCATTCAGATATCCGCTGTAAGAGCTTCACAATACAGCTGCCTCATTGATGTTCTTCCTCATTGGCATTCCCAGACTCTCCAGACTCAGGGGCAGGTATATCACCAAATTAAAAGAGAGAGATACATTCAAACTGGGTCACAGAAGTCATTAAAACAGTCCATTCCTACAACAATTTCCACGGCCCAGCTATCTCACACTGTAGCAGACTCTGAGAGCATGCCTGGCCCTTGGCTTAGTCCACCTCCCACAAGCCTGAGCAACTGCTTGCAGCTGGAGAGGAGCCCACATCTCCAGCAGCATTGCTGACTCCTTAAAGCCTGTCTTTTGCTGCAGAAGCTGTGTTGCATTTTAAAAGTGAAGATTCAGGGGTATTAAAAATATTTTAGCCTCTTCATCATCTTTACTTTCTTATGCATTTCCGTCTTTTTCTGTTAAGATTCAGCCCTTTGCTTGCTTACAGTACAGCTGGAGCACAGGTGCAAGGACCTTTTCTGGTTCCCATCACCTCCCCTTCCTGCCAGGCTGCAGGAGCCCTCTGCAGTCCTGCAGCCTCTTCATGTTTTTATCTCAAACCTTTAACTTAAAACAGCTCAACTCACCTCTCCAGGATGTTCTCAAGATAACTCAGTGCCCCCTACATGTACATCACTTGCTGGAAAACACAGCCACCAGCAGCTGCTGGGAGATGGAGTTATGCTCACAGTGTAGGTGGGAAATAAGGAACATCTCCACATGTGTCTCGCTTTAGAGTAGATGAAGTCAATGGCTGAGGTAACTCATTACCCAGTACAAGCTGCAGCAGGCACTGGGGTAACAACTGCCTGTCTGGTATAACCACACAGGTGCCACAAAGCCAAAGAAATTCCTTTTGTGTCCCTTCTCTCCAAGCCAGCCTGCTAATACAATAAAAAATGCACTGGACAAACTCCCCAGAAACTCTTCAGATTAACTCCCTCTCTCTCCATTTTTGTGGTCAAGCCACACTCCCTCCAGAGTTCACTTCAACATGACTTTTAGCCATTTGCCAGGGGAGAAAATATCCTGGCTGCAAAATGGTATTACGGCTTTGACTAAGTGGCTGACTGGGAGAAAAATGGATTCATGTGCTCGAGGGGGTTGTTTCCATGTCCTCATAATTGCTCTCAGCCAACGTCGACCATGCTCTCCCCTGGGCATGGTGGGAGCATCTTCTGGTTGACTGGTTTTGCCGTGTTGTTTTGTACAGAGTGGCTGAATGGGTATTTACATGAAAATAGTATTGCTGAGTATTTAGTTCTGACCATTTTGTACTTGGTACAGCCATCTGCAATCAAAATATTTCGAGAATATTACAGATGTTCTTGCATTTCAGTCTCAAAAACTCCTAAAATATAAAACTCTTACATCTGCTTGCTGAAGTTGCCAAACTTTTTCCGCACTTCTGTTATTAAGCAACTCTGTTATTAAGCAATCCTGTTATTAAGTTTAGTGGATGTGAGACATCTTTGTCATGTTCAGCACCGTGTGCCAGAAGCTGGGCAGTCACTGGTGGGGAGTGGTGTGTCCTGGGCACAGGGAGCCTCTCCCCTTCCTCCTGCCCACAGCTGGGCATGTGCCATCCCCTCTGTGGGCATCACAGCAGGGGAAACACAGGGCTGAAGAGTTGCACTTCTTGAAGGGTGGAAGATTGCTGTAGGATCAACCCCATCACAAGGGGCTTTTTAAATAGCTTTTATCATACATAGCTCTCTAGATGACAGAGAGAGGGCGAGAGCAGATCTGAAGCAGAACTGGCCCTTCCTTCGGTAAAAACTAGGATGTCATATTTTCTATAATGGAAGCTAATCATTACCCAACAAAGCCGTATGCTTGGCGGGTGGTTTTTCATTTTTAGCTTTGGTGTAATGTTCCTGAAAGCTAATAGCATCTATAATGTTGTTGCTGATTTGTTTTGCTGTATGAAAGAAAGCAGAAAATAGAATTGCTGTATGTAGGAGGTGAAGATGTATTTTGTGTAGTGAGCAATGTGCTGCAGTAAGAAAAGGCTGCCACAGTAAACCTGCTGTCCCCACGAAAGCCTGAACGTAATCATGTGGCTTAAACACTTGTGATCTTTGAAAGGCAAGGCGTCACCTGGGTGTCTGGGCACGATGTGGTTTTGCAGGCAGGAATCCAGGCAATCCATCCAAACAGCCTCTCTCATTCTCCAATGCACCCTGAATTTAAGTGAAGCTGAGCAAAGCCGAGCACAGCCTTTGAGAGCAGCCCCAACGCTGCTGTCTGGGCTGCACAAATGGGCTGATGGCTGTAGTCTGCCCTCATCCCATCACACACACAGGTCTGACCCCAGCAGCAGGCGCTCAGGCAGCTGGAGGCCAGGACAAAGCTCTGCAGAGCGCCCACCCTGGCAGCTTGGAATGCACCCCTTGTCCTCCTCCTGAGCTTCTCAGCAGTTCTCTGACGTGGTGGAGGGATCACGGCAGTGGCTGCAGCTTCTGTATTTATCAGAACACCACAGTATGCTACAGATCTGTGTCCCCACCAAGCCTCTCCTGCCTGGAACTGTCGACTGGGATGGAGCACATGATTACCAGCTACTACAGATTGTACAGTACAGAGAGCAGCACAGATCATGGAAGGAGTCGGGAGAAAGCATAAAGTATTTGGATCTGCCTGGTTTCTGAGGGCTGGCTTGGCTTGGAAGCTAGAGATGCCATGGTAGGATTGGCTGGAGAGACAGGAGCACAAAGTGGGGAGGGGGCCAGAGCAGGGATAGGAGGCATGAAATTGGGGTCCTGGTTTAAGTAAGGAGAGGAAGAGCTACAAGAGGAGGGGGAGGATATAGCACAGTTGGTTAGAGCATGGTGCTAACACCAGGGTTGTGGGTTTGATCCCCATATGGGCTAGTCACTTCAGAGCTGGACTCGATGATCCTTGTGGGTCCCTTCCAGCTCAGAATATTCTATGAGATCTGTGTGTGTCAAACTCTGTTTAAAAGGTAAGAGACTTTCAGATCACTACACAGATGAATTCAGTACCTGGATATTTCAGTACCTGTGAAATTACTAGGAAAGGAGAATATACTGATGTTTAGCAGCTCCAGTGCAATAACAGATTTCTTTATTTTACTTCTAGAAAGATGAGGAGCTCAGTCTCATGATGTTAAATAGCAGATTCCACACTTGGGAATTGCCATGGAAAAACACTTCAGCCTTAAGATTCAGTTAAACTCAGCCTGATGCTTTCTGTCTGTGCTGCCCCTTTCATAGCCTGCACCTTTCACTGGGAGCTGTGTCATCGTCATCTGAGCTACCAGACCCAAAGGTGTCATGGGGAAACAAACCCACCTTTGAAGATCACACTCCATTCAGTTTTGTGGGTGAGAGAGCCAGGACTTTGAAGAGAGAAACATACATCAGAACCATGCTTTATTTCATGCCAGACAACCCTCACTTCTAATAACTTTATTAGAAGATTTTACGTGCTAATTTAGCATTTAAGTTTGTCTCAGAGATCACACAGATGGGAGGACAACTGGATGAGTGTGTGTTTCAGAAGGTGGTTGTGCTGGTCCTGGGTCCCCCAGTGATGCCCTGGTGTCCCAAAACCATGGGGTGTGTGATGGGGAATGTGGTGCTTTGCTCAAGATGACTGCTGGCTTTGCTTCGAGCTGCAGAAGTGCCACAGCTCTGCAGAGCTCTCCCTGCAGCCTGAGCCAAGCTGGGCTCTCACCTGGTGAACGTGACACAGAGACTGAAGTGTCATGAACTTCAGCAAAATTAATATTCTAAAAATCTACTGCAATTATATTCAGGTTTTGATCAAAACAGACACTGAACAACTGCATCCACTTGATTAATAGAAACACTTACTACAGAAACAGACACTAACAATCTACCATTTTACTGTGTCAAATGCACATAATTATTCATCATGGATACTATTTATATACCCACGTACTGCTAAGTGAAAGAATGCTTTCATCCTGGTTTTATCATTTCTAGATTAAATCACAGTTTTTCTATTTCCTTCAGACAGCAGCTCAGCCCCACAATTTTCTCTCCAAATGACAGGCAATTCTTTTAAGCACATTGAATTATTTTTTCCAGGTGGTGGTTCACTTGAAATTAAATGTTACTCTTTCAACATTGCTCTGCAGTACAGCTGTAGCACACAAAGAAAGATGACAACTTTAATATTCCAGCTAACTTGAAAATCAGGATTTAAACAGAGGACTTTAAATTCAGAGCGTTACTTATTTGAAGTGTGCTGGCAACCAGCATCTCTTTTTCCCCTCACACAGGGGTGGAGGGAGCACAGGGAGGAAGGAGAGGCTGCCATGGGTCAGACTGTGCCACGAGCACCAGCAGACAGCGGCTGCACTGCGGGGTGACAGTGTTCATGGGCTGAGGATTGGAAAGGGCCTTGGAGCTCACTCCACCAGCTTAAGACTCACTCAGGCTCCACAATCAAATCAGTACTGGAAGAGTTGATTTTTATTGTCATTTTTAATCCCTTAGTGGTTTGATTTCCCAGTGGCTGGTGAGCAGAGCAAGGTCTCCAGCTGGCAGGGAAACAAGGGCCCCTCCTTTGCATGAGCAGATACTGAGAGGAGATGTGAGGAAAAGGTGAGGAAGGTGTCTCGTACCAAAGAGGCCACTCTGCCATCACTCGGAACTCACCAGCTGTACACCCAATACACACACTCATCACTGCTTGGCTGCAATGACAAAGTGCCCTTTGATCCAACAGAGACTTCACTTCCCCAGTATTAACCTGGCTGATTATTTCATATCCATATTTCCTTTACTTTGTCCATGTAGGTCCAGTTAGAAGCCAACATTATTGTGAAAAACAGAGGAAGGTCAAATTAATCTGTACCAAGCACTAGAGAGACTCACGGGATAAAGCCCAGCAGGAGTAGCCTTGTGCTGGGGTGCTCTGCTGAGTGAAACTTGCACAGATGGGTAAAAGATAAAAAATCCAAGATAATTATTTGATAAATGTAGAGCAAATAGCTCAGGTATTTTTGTCTAGCAGTAATCACATGCACAGAAGCACCAATGTTTCACAAAAATCACATTCTGTAATTTCGCAAATTGGTAACAAAAGGGGAAGGAATTATTATTACTAGAGATCAAGGCAAAATAAATCCTTGCTTACGGATCTGCTTTATTAGCCCTTATGTGAGATGCTGCTTAGCATAACTGTGGCACAACAGTGCCTCCCAATGACCAAAGTGTAACTCTCTCAGGTTCATATATTGCTTGTCAGTGTCTCATTTTGCTTGTCTCTGATATTTTATGCATTATTTTGACCACAGCATCTCAGCAGATCTCTCTGCTAAGAAAGCGTTAATATTGAACTTCAAAATTAAAAGACTATCAAAGTATCAGCATAGATATCCCCTGCCAGAATATTCTGTTCTTTATGTGCAAGCAAATAAAGTGATAGCAAGACCTGAAACATGGCTATCTAAAACCCCAAGGATACCTGAAAATAATGTGTTGGAAGTGTTCCTGCTACTGCAGTCATGACTATATGTCAGTTAATCAGTGTCTCAGTTAAGCACGTAGGTACTATTTTTCTTAATTGATTGCAAAAATAATTCAACAAATAAAATAAACGTTTTCTCTTTTTTTCTATCCCAAACCAGGTCCTGATTATTTCAGTTCCAAGAATCTTGCATTGCAAGCCCAGAAAAAGATCCTGAGTAAAATGGCAACCAAAACCATGGCTAACATGCTGATCGATGACACAAGCAGTGAAATCTTCGATGAGCTGTACAAAGTAACGAAGGAACACACAAGAAACAAAAAGGAAGCCCATAAAATTATGAAAGACCTGATTAAAGTGGCAATAAAAATCGGGATCCTCTATCGAAACAATCAGTTCAACCAAGAAGAGCTGGAGATCGTAGACAAGTTCAGGAAGAAGCTGAACCAAACTGCCATGACAATCGTCAGCTTCTACGAGGTAGAGTACACTTTTGACAGGAATGTGCTTGCAGAACTTCTCAATGAGTGTAAAGATCTTGTGCATGAACTCGTAGGTCGACACCTGACCCCGCGGTCCCACGGGCGCATCAACCACGTCTTCAACCACTTCGCGGACGTGGAGTTTCTAACTGCCCTGTACAGCCTGGATGGGGATTGTCGGCCATACCTCAAAAAGATCTGCAACGGCATCAACAAACTACTTGATGAGAAGGTTCTCTGAAACTACGCTCAGAAGCAAGAAACCAAACAAAAACTTCTCTCTAGGACTGGCCACCCTTCATGAGCCGTGGTAGGCAAGCGAGCTTCCTTCCCATCAGTCTTACTACAGCCCCACAGGGTCCAGAAAGTGCTCACCAGGCTCATGATGAAGTGGAAAACTTAAATCAGAAAGCTATCAATTTAACGTTTTGTTCAGATAATTTAGTCTTTCTCAAGGAGCAGAGTGAACAAGGCTGCTGATACGTGTTGTTCAGAAAGAGATTGCTATACCCCAGGATCTTGCTAGCTTTGTGTTCAAGGCTGAACACAAGAAAAGACAGGAAACTCACATGCATGGCTATGTAAAAATAGACAGGTGAAGGCAAGAGCAACGCATGGAATTTATTCCCAGGCCCTTGGTGCATATATTTTTATTATTTCCACAATACCTGAAAAAGCTTTGACAGAAAGTAAGGCTGTAGTGGATTGAGTTCACTCCTTTCAAAGGGATCAGGAATTAATACGAGAAGACCTCTCTTAATTTAAATGGTATGTAAATCTAATAGGGGAATAACAAATCATACAAACTGAGTAGAAGTGGGAGACAATTTAAAGAACTGCTCTAGGAAGCAATATTTTCATCAGAGTTTTGTTTTATACCTGCTAATAGAAGGTTTCATTTTAATCTTGAAAATTAGCTCAGTGGTTGAAGCTCAAAGGTGACCAGAAAACTAAAGCAGTCCAGCAGTTCCCCCACGCTCAGGGTTTGTGTATTGGGTACCATCAGGCAAGTTTAGGCTGAAGGTTGTGCTGCTCTTTGTGCTCTTACTGTTCTGCCTGACAGAATAAAATACTCTTTGTGAAGATTTTGACATTCCCTTGTGAGAAGCACAACGGACACCATTTCCATCCCGTCCTCAACGTATTCAGCCTCAATACCACTCGTGGTTTAATGTGCCCATGACATTTGTGCCTACAGTAATCAGAGGTGGGATATAACAGGATGCCCATCCACTCTTCTTGCAGTGCCTCTGAGAGTAGCATATCCACAGTAGCTAAGTGAGAGCAGCCTTAGTGACTCTGGTGAGCTTCTGGAATGAGTTTTGTTCTGAATGTTTTCAGTGGCTTTTTTTTTTTTAATGTTTTCAAGCTGAAAACATTTTGCCAAGAAAGAGTGGGGTTTGTACAGTCCCTTTAGGATGAAGGGAGGATGGGAGCAGAGCAGATACACCAGCTTTGCCACTTGTAGAATCTGGGTAGGTGCTGACTGACCCAGAGTAAAGGAAGCATGTTCAGAAATCTCTCCTCTCCTTGCCTTCTGCATCTTAATCTCCTGCTCTAGCTCCTGACACTGCAGCATCAGGTACCTTCTCCTTTCATCTGGCACAGAGAGCAGAAAATGCCATTATCTAGAGGTAACACCTTCCCTTTCATGTATATATAATACAGAGATGCATGTACTTGAAATTTGACAAAGACAAGAAAATATATATGAAAGCCATTTCTCTTTTAGGGAAGCTTACAGGGTTGATCACTCACTAAGATAAGAAAAAAATATTTCATTTAAACTCTTGAATACTATGGTGGTAGAGAAAACTGTTCAAAAACTTTGTTATTCTTCTGTCTTTCCTCGCCCCAGATATTTTATCTCTTGCAACAACAGTTTTTACTATCACACCTTATTCAGTTGAGAACACACATACCCGGGTCACATATTCACTTGGGTTGTGCTAGATGGATTTGTATCTGTTCCCAGAACTCATTTGAACCACTGTAAAAATGAAAGACAGTAGCAGAGCAGTTTGTAACAATGTATATTTTCCCCACCTATTTCCTTTAACCATAAAAAGTGTATTTAGTAGCAGTGAAGGTGGACAACTCCTTTGCAAAACAGCAGTGAAATACCAACAGTTGGGGTTGCAAGTTCAGCCATGTGCAGAGCCATATTTACATGCACATTACCTGCATTTCTTCCAAGCACGTACTTGTCAAATGATGCTTTTGAACAGTATTTATCGTATCCAATGCTCCTGTCCCAGTGCACACACGTCAGATTTTGCGTGTTTCATCTGTGGCAAACAAATTTAAGTTCTTTTTTTGAAAGCCAGAAAAAGAGATTATTCAACATTCAAGATGTCCAAAGGAAAGATATAGCCTGTATCTGTGACTTTTTGTGTGTTGCAAGTATCAATATTCAGATTCTGGTATTTTAGACGCACCAGCTGAACATCTGTTGTTTTATTTATAAATAATCTGAGTAGCCTTAAAGGAAGAGGTGTTTTTAAGTATTTCTCATACTTGCACATCCTGTATATTCATTGTTTACTTTTGTAGCTTGGTATGTAATAACATTGCTAAAATATGGGCAATGTTCAGGTCACCTTAAGTATATTATGTATTATCACATTTGTGGATTAAAAATGTGTGATTACTGCCTTTTTTGTTTCCTTTTGATTCATTTATTCTAAAATCCCTATTGCATCACACACACCCAACACCAACACGTGTCAGCAGCAAACAGAATTTCTGTTTTTCCCCAATGTCCTCCAGCACTTGAGCTACCAAACGATGCTGGCTCAGTGTGTTTAGTGGAGCAGCCCCATCACTGAGCTCAGAAATTCCCTCATAAGCCACAGGGAGGAACTGGCACAGACTTCTTGCCTTCAGGTACCACTTCTCCCTGGGCTCAGCCTGAGCCGGTGCCTGGAACAGACACGAGCAGCCTGAGGCAGGGGCAGAGCACGTTGCAGGCCAAGATCTCACTATCCTTCTTGCAAGTACCTTCTTGAAAGTTTCCCATGATGTATTTAGCTCAGTTTAGCTCCATGTGATTTAAACTACATGGAAGACACATCCCTGGCAGATTTCAAAGCTGTGCCCTAAACATGGAGGTGCTAGAACCTACCAGAATGTTTTAACAACAGCAGGCACATATTCTCCCATCCTTATTCCCAGAAAAAGCAAACTGCTTTGGCTGAAGGAGCTCAGGATTTGCAAACAACTCACACAGCAATTATACTGAAAGCAATTAAAGGTTGGCACAAAGAGAAAACTGACAACTACCTTAAAATCTGAGTTTAAAGCAATCTTCCTAAGTGGTGCTTTGAACCTCCCTGCTGGTGAAGCATTGCTGTCAAGTTAATTTTATGAATCATATCATGGCAGGACACAATATTCTTTGCTTCATCACTGCCAGCTTTATGTAATAAAGAGAAAAATGTTAATGTTCAAGAAACTCTCATGGGAGTGACCACTTCTGGCACTCTAACGAAAGGGTCCCTGTACCACTGAGCAGCACTTCACACTGAACATGTGACCTGATTTGTGCTAGAGAAATGCTCTTACAGAAGGGCACATAAATAGCTGACCCTGAAGAGAACCAAGAAGTAAAGCACAATTAACTCTTACCACAGCAACTGAAATGCAAAAGCAACTTTTACCTGGATGACTTAAGTGGATCTATTTCTGTTTTTACATAAATCAATGCCAGAAAGAGACAATGCACAGTCTTACCCACAAAGAAAAAGATAATACAGCTTTTTAGGCTGAAAAACTACTGGTGGGATTCTATAGGAGATAAACACCTTTCCAATATTTAGAAACCATCAGACAATGTAATTTATGAGCTATTCACAAGTACAGGAAAACCTCAAGATAGTGCCACCCATTACACAAATTTACTCTTCTAGGTCCTTAAAGGATGAGGAGGATTTGGGAATACCTAGCAGAAAGTAATGTAACACAAGAGATTTGACCTATATTTAGGAAAATACCCTACCTCATATTGCCATGCTGCACTGCTGTCCATTTTCCTACCAAAGTATTTGTTTCATTAAAAATATCTGAAAATACTTGGGGTAAGGAAGGAGAAGCTGACAAAACAGTTGGAATATGGATCCAATATAATCACTAACCTGTTAATTCCCAGATGTTCAGAACTCCAAGCTGCCCATGGCACACAGCAGTAAAAGAGTGAGGCATCCTGGTACCCAGGGTTTGGTCCGAACGTTGTTAACCTGCCAGTTCAGAGAGGTCAGTTTATACTGACTGGCCTCTGGTTGCCTCTTGAAACCAAACTTCTTCATGCAAACTGGTTATGTGCTCTCTTCCTTCTAGACTGTTTCTATCCCTTTCCTGGAAAACAGCCTAAGCCTTCAAGATCTACCAAGTCACACAGAAAAGTAACTGGGAACACCATGGAGGAAGATAGTCACAAAAGGATTTTCAATACGGAACCAGATGGAAAAACATTCCTTTGTATAATTATCTATGCAGTCATATTTCAGAGACAGCTGGATGATGGAAGAAGATCAGAGGGATTTCCAGCACTGAATTGCTGAGGTTCTCAAGGGCCTGAGCTCCCCAGCTCAGTCAGGACTCCTGTTACACACTGGCAGCTTTTTTACACAAACCATCCCCCTGACTTAGACCAGGGCTGCAGCCACCTGCAGTTCAGCTGTTATGACCAACTCCCCAGGCTCCCAACTCTATAGCAATGCTTTCTTATGTCAGCATTGAACTGAACAAAATGCTATTCCAGTCAACTACGAATAACAAGAGATACTCAAGTCTCCTGTGATGCCTAAAACCAAAACACACAATCTGGCAGAATTCCAAAAAGAGGGTTGGACAACATAAGGGACACACAGAAGGCTGTTCCAAAGATCTATAGTGTAGTCTTGCAGTCTTCTGGTACCTCCAAGTGAGACACGGGATATTTAAATCACCAATGGACTCAAGACTTCTGTGGTGTTACATTCTTCATCACTGTCCAGATGTAAAGAGAAACAATTAAAATAGAAACTAGTTCTTAATATGCAGAAACACTGCTATATGTGGTGGCAAAGAACATGTAACAAGGATTAAGCTAATTTTTTAAATAAAACTGAATTTTATTAAACTGCAAGAAATGCAAAGATGGTGATAGATTCAGAACAACATTTGCTGGGCAATCCAAAAATAAAGACCAACACAGATACAATTCCCTGCAAACTCCTTGAAGTGGCTTTAATACCATAAAGCAATTAGAATATTGACACTTTGACAAACACTATTCATACAGTGAAAAAGGTTACAAAGAACATTACATGAACAACAGAAGGCATTGTTGTCTTTTGCTGTTCTTTTTAAACACTAAGACAGTAACATCTCATTGCTGAAATGGTTTGAATGCATAGGCCACAAACAGATACTTGTATTAATAGTTCCTATGATTACAGAAGTCCAATTGCATAACGCAATTTACCAGCAGGGAAATAGTTTGCTGGAAATTATTCCACTATAAATCAGTTTTCATTTATATAAACTGTCTTGAAGTGCCAAGTAAACATTAAAGTATGCAGAACATTAAATATATTTACAGGTTCAGTGCACTTTAAATTCCTCAGTAAGAGGGTACTGAAACAGCAATAAAAACAGCTTTGCTTGTATGATTATACTTGTGATAACACAAGTAGCATGACTTAAAAAAACCCCAAACTATCAGCACATTAACATTCTTAGGACAATTTCATCAACATTTACCAAAACATCAAAGTAACAATACTTTATTTTTCTTTACAACCAGTGCTTATCAGGTGAGAATCAGTAATGCTGAAATATAACAGAGAGTTTCCTTGTTACTATTAAACACACAAAGGAGAGAATTCCACTGTGGAATCCATTTATACCATGTCTGAACCATGTGTACAACCTTTGATGCTTTTAAATAGAAAACATGACCAGCTCTAAATAATATTAAGCAGTATTAGTTTTCATTTAGCATTTAAATAAATTAAGATTGCTCGATTTTCAAGACTGTGAGGTTATTTCAGGAAGAGAAAACAACCTCCTCAGACACAGTTTCCATGTATACTGCTCTGATTTAATCTCTCATGCCTTGCTGCAGTTCCTAGCAGTGCACACACAACATCTGTGCAAGTCAAAGGTTTGAGGAGTCATACTGAGCCTATAAATAATTAGAAGAAAAAATAAATGAAAGTTTTCCCTATGTGAATTTTTCATGGACAGAGATATTGGCCAGATTAAGTTTATAGGGTTGACTGGACAGCAATGAACATGTTTCACTACCTATGTTGACAATCAAGGTCAACATGTCCACAGCCAAGTACCCCCAGCTCAGTCACCTCAGGCTTGATCCACATCAAACTTTGCTTTAGAGATGCACAAATATTCAGTGACTGTCACAGACCCCTGTGGAAAGGGAACACAACTGAAACATGAGGCAGGAAGAACTGCAGACAGGGACTAACCTGAGGGGCCTTAGATCATCCCCCAGGAGGTGCTTCCATGGGATCTCACATGCCTGACTCCTATCAAAAACTGTTTAGATGTTACCACTTCCATGGTAAATATCAAAGATCATGGGAAGAGTTTTGTTCCCTAGAATCTTTTAACTGCTTTAAAACTGTGCATTTGTTGCTACATAAGTTACTTTATACAACCACCAGTATGGGTCTTGTTGCCAACAGTGCTTAAAAATAGCTTTAGAAAAATTACCAAAATAAAATTAGATGATCCTGATAACTGATCAAGTCTGACCCTATAATGGAAATATGTTTTCCTTTAAAATCATATTTAAGTAGTTGCCATGAGAAGTAATCATTGGCATCTATAAAAGCTGCATAATAAAAATAAATACTTTCCGTCATTTACAACAAAATTAAGAAATATACATTTCACTGAAACAGGTTACAATACTTTAATGTACTGTACAGTCCTGAGCAAGTTTTTGCAGGCGTAATTTAGGTCATTGCTCTTTCTCCACAAGTCCACATGACATATGCCAGCTGGAAGAAAACTTCTAATACTCCAAGAAGCAGTATCTTAATTTAGCTTTGGTAATTATCTGTGCAACTGTATAAATCTTTTCACACCCCAAACAGATTAAGGCAGGCACTATTGTTATTAGGATTCCCCCATCACCTTTTGACACTGATAGAGCAAACCATCTGGAAGAGCAGCACAAGGTGATCTGAACCACACAGCCAACATCCCTGAGTGAGTACGGCAGTGCAGCAGGCAGGGCACAGATGGAAGCAGCTGGCATGCCAGTATTCCCTCATTACCTTAAAACAAAAAAGACCACAGAAAAAAAAAAAGAAGTAACAAATAACAATTGCTACAGTATACTTCATAAATGTATCTTTCAAACTCCATGTGTGCTGTTCTCTTCTACTCTTCCCTCTTAACTCCTCTAACAAGTCACCACAAATCATGCTAAAATCCCAGCTTCATATTTTTCCCATAGCTTCATTCCCTTCTTTTTGTCTTGTCCAATACTCTTCGTAATGCAAGTTTCCTCCTTTGTAAAATTTACTGTTTGTTGTACACTTGTATCTTTACATCACCTTCACAAAGACCCCCAAGTAAGGCAAACAAAGTCCACAGGAAAACAGTCCCGAGTTTACTGTCCTCCCAAACATTCCCCGCCTCAAACTCTAAGATACTCACTTCCATGCACCCATTTTCGTGGGAAAAGTTGTATATATTATATGTATACCACATATAATATACTTTCACTTACCTATAATGTCAACTATATGGAGTTTCAGCTTCTGTTGCAGTGTGTTCAAGGCTGCTGAAAGGGAATCTTGGGAAGACAACATTTTTATATTCTGTTTCACATCATTGGAAAGGGACAACCACAGCTTTCCAAAGTCTTCTGTAGTCATTTCCATTGGCCTAAAAAAAGATCACCACATATTTTAGCAAAATGAGATATGTAAGTCACAAAAAAAATCATATCTGGAAGCACCTGGACAACAGAACAAGCAATGAGCAAATTCATGTTAGTTTAAACAAACTCCTCTTAGCATAGAAGTTTCTATTCCTTGCTTTAGGTTTCTAAATTTTAAAGGAATAAATATATGGATTTCACTTCAAAAGAAAAGTCTGCTGGAAAAAAGGACACTTGCTTTTTCTACTCCTGAAATAAATGCAGTGTTCCGAAATTAGAAGAATGAGCTTTCTTCTTCCCCTGCAAAAATTGTCAGCCTTTTCATATAATGCTCTGGTCCCTGCACTCAAATCACTTCTTTCAGTTTGACATGTTCACATTATGCCATATTTTAAAACAGCATGCCCTTCTGTTCACTCACTTTTCAGCCTCCTCAAAAACACATTCTGTAATTCAAGGCTATTCTAACCTGCAGCTACTGTCAATATTCTCACTGGATTTGTACTTCTTGCTGGAACTTTTCCTCTTTTTTGGAAGTGTAAAATAACCCTTTATTATCTTTAACAGTAATCTCAGATTAAAACTAGCTGCTCAAGAAGGAGTCTTATATTTTCAAAGTCAATACCCAAATCATCCTGCCCTTGTCTAATACTGAGTTGAGTACAGGTGCTTTTAAAAAAATGCAGCTTTTTTTATTTACCTGATGAAGTCCATCAGTGATAAAGTTACTGAAAATTCAAGGCGAGTTTCCATCTCTGACTGGTAACTAACAGAGCCAGAAAGAATTCCCTGGGTACAGATTTTGTTCATCCTCACACATTTCTGGCAATGTTCCAAACTTTGAGCTTCAATTACAGGAAACTGGTGGGTGGGACTCTCCAAAATCTATGTGATGTTTTAAAAGGAATATAGAACGTAAGTCTTGCTGTCGAAGTTTCGCAAGTGATAAAGATACAGCTAGAAAATTGTGTAAGTGCCTTTTATTTCCATTGATTTTTCTTGGACTATTTGACAAGTGAACAGAACTACTATTTCTCAGCCCTCATGAAGGATAAATCAATAATTAACATCTACAAGTGTTCTGTGAGAAGTAAAACAGTGGTGAAACTCATCTCTGACAATCGGCTTCCCCCACCTCTGAATAACTGCACCAAGAACCTGAATTCTGTAGTTCAGTCTCAAAATATAAGCAAGCAGCATTTGCAACATACCTCAAGCTATATGCTAAAAGTAAGAAGTTGAGAAATCCTCCCTAATAATAAGGATGATTTCAAGATTACTCAGCAGTCCCCAGCCTCTCCAAACAAACCAGTAACACAGATTCTATCCATGGTAGTGGTCTGTGTGGGAACTTAAGTGAATTACAAGAAAAAAACAGACATGAAATGCCCACTTTCTAGCAAGGACAGGTTTGATTCAAGTTAGAAAAGGAAAGGAAGGAGACTCCATAACCAATTAGCAGTTCCTTTCCTGCTTAATTCTCTTTATCCAGTTATCATTTGCTGAGTGTTTAATAACTCTGTGTTTCTTCTAGCAAAAACTGTGGATAGTCATGCTGATTGGCAATTCCTAGTCATCTTTCCAAATATTTAAATGAAGTTTCAATCAAGACTAACATGCTTTTACCAACCCTAGTTAAATCCCAGATGTAGCCAATGCAAAAAAATAAACTGACCAACTCTTCTGCACCGTCAGCTGAATGCATGAGAATGAAATATGACTGGTAGCTTTGGGGGAAAGGAGGAGGGAGGAAATCGAAGCAAGCCTACACAAATTTTATGTCAGGGAAGCAATGGAATCACACAGATTTGTTATATGGAGGCAAGCACTAGGAAACAAAACCAAGGTGAATTAAAAAAGTGAGATGCTAACTTTTAAACCAAATAACACTAAGTTTATATTGAGATTTCTCTCACCGCCCTTCAGAATATGTGTAACAGCAGTAACCACAAGTTTTAAGGAAATACTTTGGAAAAAGGCATGACTATTACATTAAAGCAAGCACTGCACAGTAAAATGCAAGAGAAAAGCGAGAAGTTTCACGTGCATTTCAAATACAATGGAAACACAGTTTCTTACCTGAAAGTGTTCTGTTTCTTCAAACACTAAGTTCACAGCATTAAGTGCAGAAGTGGTTTTATTGGAAACTAAGACAGTGAGCAACAGAGAGTCATCTGTCCACGCCTTACAAAAATACAGAGCTAAGGCATCATTCTGATGAAGTTCCAGTACCTCAGAGTGAGGAAGCTCTTCAAGTTCTTCTGGTAAGGAAGGAACCAATGGTGTTTCACTGGCACTTTCACACTGAGCACTTGGAGAAGGCTGAAAAATTTCAATATTACTATCAGCAAACAAAGGTGACTGTGACACCCTATTATCTGAAAGTCTGTCATCCAGCACAGATTTTTTAAGGGACTGAGGTGTTTCAAATGCTAAATTATCTTCTACAATATCTGAAGAGCACAGGGAGGCTTTCCTTAACCTTGTGTGTGTACTTTCCTCAGAGTCTTCTGTGTTAATAGGTACTGTATCAAGTAAGGGACCAAAATCTGAAGCAGCACTACTTTTGAAGTCTGATGCCTCCTCACTATGTTGAGTGTCATTTATCTTTGATTTCCTTTTGAACTTCTGGGTAGCTGTGTCTGCTTTCCCCATCTGAAAAGAAAAATATGGTTCTGTTGCTATTAACACAATGAAACAGTGAGCAGGGACAAGGAATCAATACAGATGACAAATACAAACAGATTCCAGACATTTTAATGGATTCCAGCTTTTGTTGTATTTCTTACAGGGTACTGAATTAGCTTATAAAGCAAGTATGACTCTAGGTTCTCTTAAACTAAAAGCTCTTAATAAAACTAAGCACAGCTAAACAGTTTCTGGTTAACCAGTGATAAATGCCAAGATGTGAGCTGGCTAATAAGATGCCAGTCTTAAAAAGACTACCTAATGGTGAATTCTTATGTTCCAGATACTATCACCGACATATTAAAAATGGTCTTGACACAGGGTGTCAAGCTCTAGCCTTACTGCCAAATGAATGGCAACAGCTCTGCAAAGCTGGGTCAAGGAACAATTGTTCAGGAAAACTGTGATTTAAACTTGAAGCACAATACATAAACAGAGGGAAGGTCTATTTACCAAACCAGATCTGCTCCAGATGTTGCTTCATCAAGTAATATCCAAGCTGTTTCATGTTCTTAACAAACTATCAGATTGCAAAAGTAATTTTCAGTAGCTTTTCAGTTACTTAAGGGAAATTTGTCTTATCACTAATTTGATCTTCATTTGCATACAAATATCTATTATTTTAGATAAGGCTATATGTAAACTATAAACTGTTGAGTCTCAGAAGAGCCACTTACCAGACTGACACCAGCACTTGATCCCAGCCCAACAAACAAAGTTGATGCTAACTGCTGCTTCTCTTTGTCTTCCTCAGTGAGGCTGGCACCTTGATCAGACCTCAACACAGGAGGGTCACCTGCCTGTCCTGCTAATAAGCTGCCACAAGGAACTGTTTGTGGCTCATTTTCTTTCCCCACTTTTTCTTTCTTTGGAAGATAACCTTCTTTTCCCCACAGCTTACGTACTCCCTCAAGTTTCAAAGTACTTGTCCTAAAAAAGCAAACAAAACAAAGCAGGATCAGCCATATGAACATCATGTTCTTAAAAACACACCAATACTCAAACACCATTCACAACTTTGGTACTTTGATAGACACAGTGAGCAGTGAAATATAAGTGAACACTTGCATCTGCATGAAGTTCTATGTTAGTAATGTTACATTACTTTTAAAATATCCCACAAATGTAAACCTGGACTGGGCTATACAGTACTTAAGTACAGACCTATATTAAGCAGCATTAAACACCTGCAACCAGTAGTACACTCTGTTTGCCACCTCCACTCAGAGTTTCAGACTACATTTATAATATATTTGAGTAATTTTTTAAAAGGTAAATATAAGCAACATGGTATCTATCTTTCTCCCCAGGAGACAGGTTCTGGGAAGACATTTTCCCATAAAGATTCTGAAAAGGTTTCCTGCAACCAATTTACAGGACTATGAATTAATTTTTTAATTTGTATGAAGTTATGGACCTGGAATAGTTTGTAGTGTTCTAAAACTTACACTGCAAATCTTAGCCTCACTTTTATCTAAAAAAAGTTCCCTTAAAAGGCACATTATTAAGTATTTTTTCTCTGTCATCTTTTTCTTACAGGTTACACTTGTTTTTAATGGGAATACAATAAATTAATTATCAGGTAATCTTGTCTCCATTTTACTGCATCTACCACCACCTAATTTGTAGTCTGTGAAGAAAGTGGAAAAAGAGTCTAACCACGTTGGTTTTTCTAGTAATTATAAAGATACCACTACCTGAATTTCTTTTTACATGACAGATGTTTCCAAGTTCAACTGCATTCTTTCTAGTTCCATGTAATGAAGCAGCAAAGACATGATACTGACAACAAACAGAAGCTTAAATGTGCTTCATTTCAAACACAGGTTAACTCACTCTTTGTGCCCTGTCTCAGCACTATTACCAGATGTATCAGAACCAAAAGATAAACCAGTGGGGGACTGTCTGCCGGTGACACCAGATGAAGACACACTTGAAGCAAAGGACAATCCATAAGGTTCAAAATTCAGAGCTGCAAGACAGACAATCTTACAATTACAATGAGGAATAAAAAAAAAAAAAAGAAAGAAAGAAATCTGTTTTCTGAAAACAGATATCCCTGTACTGCTGGACTTCTCAGGCTTTCACTTTAACAATCCCCATAAATTTCAAATCCTACAGACCAGCAGAGATTATAATAAAACTTTCTCCCATCAAGAATAACAACCTATATCCATCAGCAAGACTGATGTGGAACTAAAATCTAAACTGAATTTAGCTCTTGTTTACACACAAGAGATGTATTAAGATACTATTACTTTAAGAAAATGTATTAACTTAAACTTAAATTGTTAATACTTATCAGGTAATTTACCAGCTATTAAATAAATGCTGCAAACTTTCACCTTTTTCCTGAGAAAGTTTCTCCTCTTGCCTCTGGTGATGAGGTTTATATGGTGCTGCCCCATGACCAAGTCCTTCGGCCACAAACCCATCCAGAAAAGATAAGGAAGCATCTACCTACACAGAATTAAAAGGAACAAAAAGGCAATGAAAATATTTGCTATATCTGAGCCTGGTGTTACCAGTAGAATATTGTGTCTTATCATCAGATCAGGATCTTCACTCTCTCATCTCCCATATCTACCAGTAGAGCTGCTGTATTAACAGCAGTGGTTCAGCAAGTATGTTGAAGCAGACTTTGAGCTAGAGATTTGTAACTTAACTCCTCCACTATTTGACTTTTATATTAATTTATAAAACAGAAAAAAAAAAAAGAAAAAAAGCAGAGTTGAATCTTCCAAAAATGGTTGATACTACCATTATATGACAATACTGAATTCAAACAAACCCTCTCAAAAACCTCAGCAATATCAATCCTCTTTTCCAATATTTTTTCCATTATTTCAAGTTTAGTACTTTCTAAGTAGGAGAAAACCCTATGGATTAAAAAGCAGTACTATATCACTAAAGCAGGCCTACCATGTCTTTAAAAAAACCAAAAGACAACTACAAATAAACCACTGCATGAAATGATCATCTTGTTAAAAGCAACTCCAGCTTACTTAACACTGTGGTTCTTTATCTTTCAGTACAGAACATTATGATTCACCACATATGCCTGAAAAAGTGTTTCTGAAAACTCACTTTAAGCAGACTTAACTAACACCAGTCAGAACTGCAAATACCATTCATTTTGAAAACACGATTTTACCGAAATATTCAACCCCCTGAACTACAAAGAGGTTCATGTAAAACAAACAGTGCAGCTGTCTTACCACCATATCATTGCAACTAGCATCAAATGGAAGCAAATTTTTCATCAGTGCTTTGTCTTCACAGAGATGTTTCAATTCAAAGGCATATTGTCTTATGCAGGTATCTAGAGAGCTGCTAAATTCTTGGATTAGTTTGTCAACTGTTTCTGAACAGGAGGTATGTGATGCTATCTTGGTGACTGCAGCCATTATCCACGCTTTAGTTTCAGAATTAACATAAGTCTTCTTCAGCAGGCTGTGTAGTTTTGTCAAAATAACTTCTGGATCAACATCTGTAACAAGACTGAAATATTCTCCCAACACCTATTCACAAAGAACAGACAAAATACCCATTTAGTCACACAGAGCAGTGCTTTCAGTTTTGAAATTAGAATATAGTACTAAATAACACAATAAAATCCACCTCATGTTCAAGAAATTATTATTTTAAACATCTTCTAAATTATTTCTTTACCATTTTGTGTTTTAAATGTCAAAGGCTTGAAGTTAGCTTTGTGTTTATCTCAGCAGATTCCAACTTTTAGCTTCTTAAAAATCCAACAGTTGTTGGGAAGAAAGCTAAACATAACTAGGCCCTGAGAAAACACAATTTGCTCACACTGCAGCCTCTCCCTTGGGTGGAAGCTGAAGCTTACCCAGGTACCAGATAATACCAGCACAGTACCTGGTCAGGTTAAAAATGCATTTCAAAACCACATCTGGCCTAGTTCTGATGAAGACAGAAAGGCTCTCAACATGCAGCCAGGTTCAGGTGGCTGTTAAGCCATTCCATCAGCCACCTGCCTTAAAGGGAGCTTTCCTACAGCTTTTCTACAAACTACAAGCAGTCCTTGGTCACCAAAGAGGTCACTAAAATAGGATTGCAGCATATTAGCTTGATTTCAAGTTAAAAAAAACCCCCAAAACTCATGACTAAAAATACAAGAGTCTAATAAAAATTTATTAAAAACATCACCACCTTAGACAGTTTCCTCATATGGATTTTGACCATGTGTCTACCTTACCCAACTCATAACTTGAAGGAATTTCTGTGGATACAATGCATCTTCCTCTCCAAGTAATGATAAATAAGACTGCACTGCATACATCCGTAGCTGATGATCCTCCTTTCCATCATCAAATCCTAGATAGAAAACAATATAAGATTTCCTTGAAACACAAATAACAAATCCTACCAAATATTTTGAAGTACATTTTAAGAAAAAAACCCAGATTATCAAGGAACATGTCTGATTCTTCAGAGCATTCAGGGAGTTGCTCACCTTCAGCCAACAGCCTCAGAAAGTTGTTTGGGATATCAGGATGCACAACATCACCTCCGACTGAAAACACAGCATTCATTGTCTGGATGAACCACTCGTTGTTAGGAGCATACGTGTCCAGATGTTAAGGAATGAAGTGCTAAGGCACAACTTTATGTTTCTAAGGAACACCCATCTTAATCTCCCCAGTAAATTGGGGATCTGATGGTCAAATACCAGCTCAATCTAACTGAAGAGGAAATATTGCTGCATCTTTCAGAAAGCATTTCCCATAAATTTCATGGGAACTGGTCGTCAGGTAGAGAAGTGTTAAGTTACTGCTCTGTTGAAAAAGTTGTCAAGTAGACCTCACACAGCAGGAACAGACATGTTGACATATGTGAACTACTCTATTTTAAGCTCACACTTGTCCCGTGCTGGGCTTCCAGCATAATCTTTTGAGTTTGTTTACCCAACATCACTTGATCAATGATAGAAAAGCTGTTATTTTCAGCAGTGTTTTGCTGTTGACTCACAAATTTTATGAAAACAATGAACATTTTGAAGCACTCCACAGAAAGCATTACTGGCTTTTTAAATGCATTTAGAAGTTTTTTAATGTATTTAAAATTTGATCAGCCTCTGTTAACTTTTAAAGTTAGCTTCTGCCTTCCCTCAATCAAGTCCTGAAAATGCAGTTACTGAATAGACATTTTCAACAGTATAGAAACATTGATATTGCCTTATTTTTGCATACAGCAGGACAACACAGCTTTTTTTTGTACACTACTCTGTTCCAAGCAGTGTACAAATAGGATGGTAAGGTAGCTTTCTGTTAAAAAGCACTTACAACTCAAATTATCAGACAGAAATGCACACAGAAAATCATGCAATGGCAGGTCTAACATGCCAAATCCCTAGCCAGCACTTCCATCTTTTTGGCATTGTTAAAGAATCTTTTCTTTATTTCTATCAAAGTGTGTTATTCTTCAAATCCATATACCAATGAAGAGTTAGTTCTCTGATAGAAGATCATTTCCACAATTACAGAATAGCACTCCCTCCTGCAGTAGTGTAAGACTTCCTAGTTTGAATTTAAAAACACGAGGTTTTAATGCTAAACTCCAAAGCCAAAATAAAATATTTTGAGTGCCATTACTTTCTCTCAGTGAAATACCAGAAACACAGCAGTCATGTTTGTATATGTTTCTCTTTTGCATACTTTTTTTTTTTGAAAGAGTGGAAAGCACAGCTGTAACACTTCCTGTTTCAAAAGATCATGAAAGATGCTTTGAAAGGTATAAATGTTACATATGCCTGAGCTCTGACTTCAAAGTTTCAGAAAAATAAAAGGATATTTCTCAGCTAGTTCAGAAAAATAAAAGGATATTTCTCAGCTAGTTCAGAAAAATAAAAGGATATTTCTCAGCTAGTTCTGCTACTTTGGCAACTAGGTTGATGATAGCATATTCTTCTTTACTTTCTTTTAAGTAGTCAAGCATCTTTTGAACTATGACAATGACATTCTGTCCATTTGTAATCCTATAGAGAAGCTCTAAAGTCTGCAAGAGAAAGCAAAAAAAATCAATTGGTTCTGATGACACAAAAAAGGAAGAAGGCAAACAGTAAAATTAGTATGATGTCAAATGGAGTAACTATCTTTATTTAGCAAGTTTTAAATGAAATACACTGATTACACAGCTTGTCACATTAATATTGTTTTAACTACCCTCTCACAATAACTGAAAAATAATATCCCTTTCACACTACTAATTTCAGAAAAACTATCACCCATCTTAAAAATTAACTTAATTTTTGACATTTGGAAATTCACTCACCTCCCTTTTAATAATGGGATCTGGATGGTCCAGACATTCAATTATTGTCATCTGGTGCTGAAGGGCCAGATTAGGATCCTGCTGGATAACATAGGTCAGAGCCTTTAAACCTAGAATGTGATTGCAAGTGATATAAGACAATGCATACTACTATGGCCACATTCAAAACAGCATAATGAAATCAGGCAGCCTTACCTAAGTACTTCAAATTAATTTTGGGTGACAAAACAAATTTTCCAATGCACTTGGCAGCTTTTTCAAGTAGTTCAGATTTGGGATAAATTGTATAAATTGTTTGGACACATTCAAATAAGATGGCTGCAAGGGGGGAAGACACATTATTAGTGTGTATTAAATACTTCTATAATTCAAAATTTTTTTAACAAACAAGCTCAGTGACTGTCTCAAGGAACTGCAGTGCTGTCCCACCCCCACTGAACTGAATCACAGAGTACCCACTGACAGTACCTACAGCCTATCTCTTCTACTGTATACATATTTTTATTAGCCCTTGCCACTGTCCATACAACTTTCTGTCCTTAAAGTTCTTCCAAACTTGAAGTCTCCTATAGTTGCTCAAAGCACTGGACTGGAACAGTCTTCAGAAAAGCAATGGGCAACTCTTAAGGATTCGAGACGAAATATTTTCTGATAATTCATATGATGTCTTAGCTTCTAACAACAGCCAAAATCATCCCAAGAACAGCCTTGTTAAAAAAAAAAAGCCATCCCAAAATCAAAACACAAACAAAAAAAACTTTGTAGAGTTGTTTTAGAAAAATCTAGAAGTAAACTGAACAACACACAAAAAGTAATTAATCCTTTGTGGCAACAATCTGGGCAAAGATTCAGACCAAGTCAGTCTCCCAAGTTAATTAGGGCTTAAAATCATGATGTAATTTTCAGTTTTTCTTGTAATTCAGTACAGTAGTTCAGTAACTGAACTGTCCAGTAGACAACCCCCTACTTTTAAAGCGTTACAAAACTAAATCTGAGGAAGAGTAGCATAAGAAGAATATGCAATAATCAATTACTTCATATAAGAAAGTGTAATCACTCATAACTACATTTTTCTTTTGTCTGGATCAAATGGTTTTAAAGAACACTTAATCACTTGTTCTACTATTTACTAGTTGGACATTCAAGAATATTATTAAGAAAATAATTAGATATTTCTAAAGCACTAAGTAAGTATTTTGGCACAATCAACTACTCACAATTTTCCATCTTTTCAAAGACTGATAGTTACAGAAAATAACCTCACCCACCATATGTAATATTATGATTTATCTCTGCTCTTCTTAAAGATTCATCTAG
The DNA here is from genome assembly GCF_036250125.1 of Pseudopipra pipra. Lineage (NCBI taxonomy): Eukaryota > Metazoa > Chordata > Aves > Passeriformes > Pipridae > Pseudopipra > Pseudopipra pipra. The sequence continues at coordinate 9,369,708 of NC_087560.1, read as the reverse complement.
AACATCATACATCAATTCACTTGTCCTGTTTAAGAAAAAATATTTAACATTAATTGCAGCACTAATAAGCATGTGGTCTTTTTTTGCCACACAGCTAAAAGTCTAGTATAGAAATTGGAACATTATTCATATCCACAAATTCACTTTAACACAGAGGAGCTCTATAAGATGAGCCTAAATGGCATTTAACAAGATATTTGCAGCTTTCAAATAAACATCTACCATATCACAAGAATGAAAACACTTCTCTTACTGTTGGTATAAATAAAAAGATCAACAGGAAAAGGATCACAGACAACTAGGTCCTCACAAAATGGCAGCACTTTTAAAATAGTTTTACTCTGGATATTCATACAGTCATTTGGTAACCTTGTAACAGAAGTCCCAGTAAAATATATATTTTAAGCATATTCCACAATCAATTGTTTAGCCAATCCAGAAGCTAAGAAACAAATTTTGCAGAACTAGTCTGCTCACTGTCTTGATTAATAACAAGTGTATAAGAACTTCGATGCTGAAATCCTCCTAAAAATTACCAACCAAGCAAACCCAAGCTGTCTGTGAGGTTCAGGCTGTGACTGTACTCTTTGTACCTTCAAATTATTAATTACAGAGAAAGATTTGGTTACCTTGGATCATCTTTTCCTAACAGCCCCAATATTCTTAAAAGCTGAATTTGTAACCATGGTGCTGGCACACTGTGATAGTTGAAGTCAGAAGAAAGCTTTCCTCCCACTACTTGCTTTAGGATGGTTACAAAACTCCCAGTCAAGTCCTTGTATCCAGATGAGTTTTCCTACATAATGAAGAACAAGCACAATTCCAACAGTTTGATACAGCAACTCAAAAGTAAAAACAATCCAAAACTTGTGTAGGATCAAAATATCTGTGCTGATGGTTCCATTACTTTAAATTAAACTTCTACTCTAATTCCCCAACACCCATAAGCTCTTCACTTTAAATCTATGCTCTTTTCTCACACATTTGGAAAGGGAGCAGATGTAACACATTCACAAGCAAATTCCATCAAACCCTTAAACACACCGTAGAACTGAGATCCTCCAGGCAAGGATCCAATGATGCTGAGCATTCAGATCATGCAAGAAGTGGATCTAAATGTAGAGCTGGCATAAACAAACATAACACAGATGCCCATGATCACACAAATTACCTTTTCTAATGATTACAAGTAAGTTTTTTCTGCAAAACTTCCGTACAGCACCCTGTGGATTTAAAATGAAAACACATAAAAATATCTCCCAAGTTCAGTAGTGCTTCCAATCCTTTGCCTACCTTAATCATTTGAAGATAAATATGCAGAGAAGCAGCCATGACTCCAGCATCCCTGTCACATAAGGCTTTCCGGAACTTATCGTGGATGTGCTGAACTTGGTTAGGAGCGATGAGATAGAATTTATATAAAGCCTGAACAGCTTTTCTTCGGATAATTTCCCTGAAATGAGATTTACACTCAGCAAAATGAAGCTGCTTGCGTATTTTAAGTACTTCGCAAAACAACTTGCACTTTTTATTTCTAGAGCACTGTAAGATCAAATGGCCAGCCATGATCTGCAGAGAGATGAAAACCTGTGTTTTACATATTTGGTAACAAATGGCTTGGCAATACTACCTAAGTGAGGAAGTGACAAAGCAAACTTTAAAGCCTAGGAGGGCTTGATGTCAGATTGATTATTCAAAAGAATGGCCAGCAAATAAACAATAAAATAGGCCATGACTAATCTTTTGTGGTGGTATGTGCAGCTCCAAAAAATACATGTCTACTGAGTTGATTCTACAGTTCTCTTTCTAATCAATAAAACAATTACAGTACTATCCTCTGTGTATGGGACACCATAAACTAAGATTCAAACAATATTCATATCTGTAGATATACTTTTATCAAAGTTTCTATAAAAAGCTTTATTAAGAAAAAGTATCAGTAAAGTTCAAGGATCTTAATCTGTTTCTCCACCTACTCTACAAACACTTCTTCATCCCTATTCATTAAAAGGACTCCAGGAAATAAATTCAATTACATTTACCTCCTGGCTACGAAAAAAATTAATACCCATCCAGTACTCAGTCAAGGCTGCAAATAAACGACATTATAATCCAAGAGAAAAAACTAGGAGGAACAATTTCCAAAGGTAATGATTAGAAAGACCAAATTAGAAAAGACACACCAGTTTACTAAAACTACCTACAAAATTAAGTTATTCAACCACACAAGGCCATTTGAAATTCTGTAAATGAATACATACTTAGAGTGCTGGAGCTTGTCTTCTATTAGGGGAAGAACAGCTGGAATCATTTCCCGTGGAAAGATCTGGCTGACAACGGTTAATGCCATGCAGACCTCTACTAGATTAGTGCTCTGTAAGTCCTGAAATAAGACAGTAATTTTTTACTCAGACTTTTAAATTCCACACAGACTTACCCCAAATCTTTCCCAAGCAGGCTGGATCTAGCCCACCTACACAGCCCAGCCACTGCCAGCATCCTGCTGTCTGCTCATGTTTGAGATGTGTCAGCTCCCACTGAGCTCATCAGGTTCTCTCCTTCTCTTATGCAGCAAGAAGGAACAGGCATCTCCTCACACTGGTGTTACAGAGATGTGTACATTTAAAATATGAACGTAGCATTAACACATGGAGCTACAATCAATTTTTGTTTACTCAAATAGTTGGATGATTGCAAAAATATATTGAGCCCCCAGCTGGATCAGGGAGATGAGTCACTCACAGAATTCAACAGTATTCTCTCTAGTGCCTTTGAATGAGCCAAAAGAATTAAAAAAAGAAACAAGCAAGCTCAATAATACTGTCAATTATGTATTTGTACACTAAAATACTACCTACTCCCTAAGAAGCAAATGCAAATTACATGTAGCATTCTACTAAAGAAAGAATAAAAACTCAATCTGTTCCAAATACAATTAAAACTAGTAGATATAGCTCACTGTAACCTTAAACCAAAAAAGGATGGATGAATTAAGGAAACGCAAGACTACAATTATTTTTCAAAACAAATTAAATGTGTAAGATTTCCAGTTGATATAACTTGCTCTGTCAATTTGCCCCAGATAGGTTTTAGTCCTCATTTTGTTTAATTCTTTGTGGACTCTCATTTTTTACCTTTTTCTACACACTTAGGAGTTTCAAGTCATGTTTGACAATCCTTTCAGTGAAGAAGTTTTTCCTAATATCCAATCTAAACCTTCCCGGTGCAACTTGCCATCATTTCCTCACCCTGTTGTTTATTACCTGGGAGAAGAGACCAACCCCCCTGAGCCTCCTTTTCTCCAGGCTGAGCCCCCTCAGCTGCTTCTCATCACAGTTGTGCTCTAGAGTACTTGCACCAGCTCCTCCAGTCCTCTGGGTGGATCCCACGCATCCCACAGACGTGTGTGTGTCTCAGGGGTGTAGCAGCTTGCTGACCATTTCCCCTTGGATTCATTCTGCTCCTGTCCTCCAGCTCAGGGACTGGGTACCCAGAGAACTGGTCTTACCAACAGAGACTGAGGCAAACAAGGCTTTAAGTACCTCAGCCTTTTCCTCATTCTCTCTTACTATGTAGTCCTCCCCTTCTTCCAAAGGTTGTAAACTCTCTTTTTTTTCCCCCTCAGTTCCAGATAAGGCCCTTTGTTCAACCAGATCTTCTTCCCTACCAGCTCATCTCTTGGCACATGGGAACGGCCTGTCCTGTGCCTTTAACATTTTCCTTCTTTTTTTACCTCCAAAACCACTGTACCTTCACAACTGTGTTCACAAGTAGAAGCAGCAGTTCATGATTTTCATGTAGAAATAGAGAAACTGCCAAGTAGCCTATAAAAGAAAGCAGCCTCCATTACTATTTTCAAGCAATAAGCAAACTGAAGATAGAAAACTTAAGACTGTAATACAAGACTTAAACAACTATAAAAACCCAACAAAAAAAACCCAGCTGGATGACAATTGCCCATTTTTAAATACCAAGACATGTTGGCTCTTGACACTTAGAAAAGCTTTCTTCAAAACAGCTGACAACCTGCCCTCCCAAGTTTGGTGAAGACAAAATTTCTCTATCCCTACCAGGGCATCTGTACACTGGCTTTCACTATTCAGGGGAAAGCTTTAATTCATCACTTGTATTCTCTCAGAAACTCCAATACTTAGGTAGATGATCCAGATGAAATTCAAACAAAGGATATCAAACAAGCATATCCTGCAAGACATTGCCTTCCTTCTGTGTATGCAAACATGGCATTGCTTGGAGTTAAACCATTTTCTCTGCAAATAAGAAGAAATGTCTTCACTAGGCAGCTGAATCAGCAACTGCAAGGAAATTCTCCAATGAGACAGGCTGAAAGGTCCCTCAAATTAAATCTATTGGAAACAAGTCAATAGCCACACTGGCAGGCAAGGAAATCCCAGTGGCATGGAATTTCAAGGAAATCTGAACTAAACTTTCAGATTTCCTCAGGAACTTCTGCCCCTATGTTATAAGGATCTCCCTATTTGCTTCATTCCCTACAACTGTTTCCAAAGTAAAAAAAAAAAAAAAATAATAAAAAAATAATCCTACAAGCACCAAAATAGAAAATGTGTCTGACAGATGACCGACATCACCATCTTTATCTAATCTTGTACCATAGTACTTGAAAAAAAACCCAGAGCTTGAGAGAAATTAATTCTCTGCTTGATGTGTTTAACAAACATTCTCTTAAATTATTTGTTTGCTGGTGCCGCAATTCAACACAATGAAATTGTGATGACTTAAAATAAAATTCATTTCCCCTGCCTTCTGTGCTTCAAGCACATACAAAGCATCACACAAACTAAGGATTCAGCTAATTTCAAAGATTAAGAGACCATGAAATAAGATCAAGAAAGCAGAGGAACATTTTAAGTAAGTTGTATTTTTAGATGGATTATAAATCCTGAAAAACTTCAAAAACAGAATTTGAGAACATTATTAAGGCTACAGCTCCATGCACATACCAACTCTCTTCTCCAAAAGATTTCCTTGCTGTGCAAGCTTGATTGCATGGATATATCCAAAGGAAGACTCGTACCCCAGCATTTCACAGTAGATGAGTCTCACCATACATTCTTTCATCAGTTTCTGAAATAGCAAATTTAAATTATTGAGAATTTTAAGTCAGCCATGTTTTACACTCTTCTTCACTGCTCTAATGAAGCAGAGAACTGTATCTGACAGAAACATATCTCCATTCACATATGTTTTCTAAAATCAGGGTATTCGTGATTTTTCTTTGCTATGAACCTCTTCTGAAAAATCAATATTAATTTCTGCTATAAAGGCAGAACTTCCCATATATGACCCTTAAAAAAATTCTTATTTTGATTAGCATGCATGTGATCAACAGTACATTAACTATGACCAACATAAAGAATATGAATAACCAGAAGCGTTCAGATGATTACATTGTTAACAAAAATTATTTTTCACCAATTGCTACCCTGACCCAGGATGGTTTCTCACTATGCATAGATAAAACCTGATTTTTTTCCCCTAAAAAAAGTCTCCTGTATGGGACTGAGACAAGCATTAACTAACTCAAATCAGAATATATCATCTCCCGAAACTCAGACACAATAACAGTGCATACAACAAAGCACAGCTTCTTACGGAGCACAAACTTATTATAAGAACAATGTAAGCCTGCAAAGAACATGATTTGATGGAAGCAGTTCATCTGCTTTGTTTCAGAAACTACAGAATGACAGATCCTCAGTGCCATACTGTTACAGTTTACTCACATCAAGCAGAATCACAGTGTTATCACTATTTTAAATGTGTTGCAAAATCACACATATCGGTATCTTTTAATACTGATGATTAAAGATCTATAATGCAGATAACCTGCACATCCATCTAGAAAAAAGAGTGAGAACACTGCTGTACTTCGCCTTTGGTGTGCTGTTCCCATAGCCTGTAATAACCACTAACAGAACTTACAAGTGTTGTGGTGGGGGCTGAAACTGTTGCTTTCAAACTGGTTAGTTCCTGTTGGATCAATTTTTCTTCTTCCTAGAAGAGAGAGATCAAACCTCGCATACATTTCGTAGGTAACAAGAACCACAGAAGATGTGTTAATTTAAGTGTCCCACACTCTTCCCAAAGCAGCGGGTGCCTCGCTCAGGGGCTGCTCAAGCACAGCAGTGTGGCCGTCCCTGCCCACTCCGTGCCCCCAGAGCAGGCACAACGCGGCGCGGCAAAGACTTATCGCGGGGTCCCGAGCTCAGCCAGACCCAGGTCGAGGGGAGACACCGCGCCCGGGGCCCCCAGCCCAGCACAACCCAGCCCCGCGCCGGCTCCCCGGGCAGGGAGCGGAGCCCGGCCCCCGCAGCCCGTACGTGCTTGGAGGTGAGCGCCGTGATGCTCCGGATGAGGCTGCCGAGCCGGGAGGTGGCCGACACCCTGGCGGGGCCGCCGGCGCCGCCCGGGCCGGTGCCGGGGTCGTGCTGCCCCAGCAGCCCGGGCAGGGCGCTCAGAGTCCGCTCCACCACGTCGCTCATGCCGGACCCACCGCCCCGGAAGAGACGGGCCCGGGCGGCCCTTTCCGGGGCGGGCCGGGGGCGGGAGGCGGTGCCGCGCCCTGAGGGGCGGGGGAGCACGGGCCGGCCCTCGGTCCCCGCGCACCGCCCCCGGCCGGGCCGGGAGGTGGAGCTGCAGCCCCGCGTTCGGAGCGGGCTTCGGGGGCGCCGCCGGGTGTGCCGGGCTCGGAGCCATCGCCGCCGGAGCTCCTGCTGGCAGCATCGCGGAACAAAGACATTTAAGGGTGGGTTTCGAAAGAGCAGAGTGTAGCAGCTGATCACAGAATCAGTGAGCGTGGAAAAGGCCTCTGAGATCATCGAGTCCAATCTGTGACCGACCACCACCGTGTCAATTAGACCATGGCACCAAGTGCCACATTCAGTCTTTTCTTAAACCCCTCCAGGGACGGTGCCTCCATCACCTCCCTGAGCATCCCGTTCCAATATCTAATCACCCTCTGTGTGAAGAAATTCTTCCTAGTGTCCAACCTAAACCTCCTAAATAGGACAAATACTATTCTTAAAGTGAGGGTGGGAACACTGAGAAGTCGGTCTTGCCCGATAGGCTCCCAGTGGGCTATTCCTCAGTGATTCCCACTGCCCCACCTGCAGTTTGCCCTCTTGGGAAGGTTTTCACCGGGGAGCTCCTGGGAACTGCCTCTGCATTTGCTGCTCTTGCAAATGAGACAAAGGATCTCTTACCTACAAACAGTAATGTTCAAGATTACAGGGGTTTCTGGCTCTCTAGATACCATTTTTGCCATTCTGTTATGCTGTGCCTTTCAAACGAAGGTTAGTTTTATGGCACCGTAGCTGAACAGGAGAAGTTGCTGATGCTAAATGAACAGAAGTCTTGTTACTTTTGGTCATTTGGTACCCAGAGAAGTGATTTCAATTAATAGAAAAAGCTCCTCCTTTCTTTGTCAGACACAGTCACCTCCCAGTTCTGCTCTGACACAGTGACGTGCCCTCTGGTCCGTAGCTGCTGCAGGACTGTGGCTGGGATGGAACTGGGCATTCACTGGCAAAGCAAGGAAATGAACATGTGAAAGAAGGATGACCAATCTTCTGTAGATACTTCAGACAACAAGGGGAAAAGTGCCTCTAACCCATTCATGTTTACCTGATCTGTTGGGATATGCCTTTCCAAATATGTGTAGTGAAATATTCAGCCTGTTGCAAAAGATATGTTCAGATAGTCTCTGCTGTATTTTCTAACAGAATTGGTTTTCTCTCAGCGGTTTTCTTGTGAACAAGGGGAAAGCACAGTGCCACTTAAATATGTGTGTCAGTCGTCCCACCAAAGACATCAGACTAAAATAACACTGTATCTATAGAGTTTTGTGTGCTTAATTCCATTCTGGCAACCCACATATGCCTTTTCCAGTTACATATACGTTTCTGAAACAAAATTACTTGACATTTTCTGGTTTGTCTTTCAGTTCAAAGGTGGGGGGGTGGTTTCTAGAGAAGGTGGGGAAGAAACTGAAGTAATCCCTTCTGAGCTCTGTGTTTCCAAGGAAAAAGTATTCCTCCATATCCAACATACGTCTGGCCAGAAAATCATGCTGACAACCAGAATTGTAAATTGGTTTATTATCAGAAAAAAAGCCAAAGAGGAACAAACTGAGGTCAGTAGGTTTAAAATTATGAAAAGTTGGTGTTTCCTTGAAGCTAAGGTGAAAGATTTGGACTGGTATCTTTTAAAGTTCATTTTATGAAGTGAATTGGCTAAGAATATCTCAGTTAAAAACTGTTCAAGTAAAAACATCATATTATGTTGTAGAAGCCTGAAAAGCTTGTAAGCTTTGCAGACCAAAAATGTAAGTTCGATAAGCACTGGAAAAGCTGCTGGTAAAGCTGATGAACTTGAATAAATGCTCAAAACTCCCTGGCTTTGACTTTTTTCATTATTTTTATCGATTCTAGGGTCGTTAAGTCCTTCTTTTTGCCTTAACTGTTGTAAAAATAAATGCTGCATGTAAAATGACTTGTAGAGCACAAACCCTCAGGCTTGTACGTGGTTAATTTCTCATACTGTTGATGAGTGCATTGAAATCAAGAGGACTATTCATACTGCACACATATGTGCAAAATACATGATTTATTGTCAGATGATTATAGATATACCTAATGCCTTGCATAAAGATCACCAGTAAACTTTCCAACATTTTTTTCCTTTTAAATACTAGATTATTTAGTATATAATTTACATAAAAGGAGATAAACTGAGACAAGGTAGAAAAAGGCAAATCCACAAAAGTAAGGAATATCTACCACATAGGCATAAACTTGGCAAGGTAGAGTGTTGGCTTGTTTGTTTTTTTCCTGCTTTCATCTGCCTACTGTTTTCATCAGCTAGATGAAAAACCTTGAAGTGTGGTTATAAAACAACTGCAAAAATAGCACTGAAAGGCTGATTTTCAGTTATTTCTCTAGGCTTGATATCAACTGCTCTCACCCCAGTGAGAAACATTCTAATTGTCATTCCTGCAAGTTCTCCTTGGCATCTGATAGGCAAGTGGTACTCTTTCTGGCTCATGAATCATCATTGCAAATAAATAGTTCTAGAATAGAAAATAGGTTGATTGTGTATGAGCCAAAATACAATCCAAAATAGAAGAGCTTATGCTCTGCACCGTGTTGTCTCTGTGCTGGGCAGAGGAGTGTGTAGTAGTAGATGATATAAATGATGCCAAATGAAAACAGATGTAACGAGAAACAAAGACAGCACTTTTACCCATTTTTTTCTCTGATGATTAAACCTATTTTGTCATAATTAGCAGAGATTATGTGTTATCTGTCACATGTCGCACAAGCTCACCAGGGCGCTAGCGAGGAGCTCAGAGTGCCAGAGCAGAGCGGGGCAGGGCAGGTGTGCTCTGTGCTCACAGCTGTGTCTGTGAGTGCGTTGCCTCTCTGTGTTCTCCATGAACAGGGAAAGGGGTCATGTCCAAGGTTTTAGTGATGGTGTTGCCGGTTTCCAATTCCCTTCTCTCCCCACCATCTGTCCAAGCCCTTAGAGAGTCCTTCTGCATCACTCCTTGTTAGAGAGGCTTGGCAAAGCAGGAGCTGATTTAGTGCTAAGGAAATAAACTATGGATCTGGGAAATAGCATGGAAAAGATTTCACAGAAATAGAAACATTTATCACATAAACAGAAGTATATCCTGTAAAACAAACACATTTGAACACAATAAGATGTATCATTACATAAAAAGCCATATGGAGACATATCACATAAACAGGTGTATTTTTGACCTGCACCTTCTTTGTGCTGTTGTATCCAATGAGAGTTCCTTTTCTGATCTCACGGCTTTACAGCTACCTTGATTCCAGCAAGGTTAAAATACATTTATTGCTTTTGTATTGTACAGAACTTTTGTCCAAATGACTAAATGGGCAGAGTCTTAGCAATGGATGTACATTTACAATGCATTGTGGGAAGTGTTTGAGTGGAATAGAAGTAAATACCAGGAAGGGTAAATGAAGAGAAAGTATACATTTTTGTAGCATTGATAACATTGAACAGGCAATGAACCATTGAATCAATACCAAAATGGGACAGAATATAAAGCCACATTGAAGTAAGAATTGATCTTTTCATTTGTCTATATCAGCAGTGTCCTGTAGTTTTGAATTCCTGTTGCTGTAAATACACATCTGCTAAAGATGGCAGGGGAAAAGGTTACCCTATGCTTCCTTGGAGAAGCTGCCCATCTTCTGTGCTTCTAAGGTGAGGGAATGTTTTGGTTAGTATAATAGTTTTCCTTGTAAGTTACCAAACAAGCTATTTTTTTCTTATGTACAAAACAATGCTTGAAGTGTTTTTATGCAAAATACCCTGTAATTCCTAACTCTGGTTCAGCTCCAAGAATAGAAGCCTGATGATAGGTAAGGATTATGGGGTTATCAGTACATTTCTGAGAGTTATTTTCATTGCTCTGGATCTGTGGAAGACTAATTTATAGAAGTGAGTCTGATGTAAGGTAGAGCACTATTTCATCTAAATTATATGCAAAGGCTTGACTATGAAATAGTGGTTGCTAACAGGGGAAAAAAATGCAATTTTTTTAGTGCTTGTGGTCCAGTTAATTATCATTCTCCTACTTTTTTTTGTGTGTTCTCCACAGCTTATACTACAGTAATATTATATATTGATAAGGGATTGAACAGTTCCACTGTGTTCCTGGCTCTCGGTTGTGAAAGCTCTGATCCTTTCCATCTCTTCGTGTTTAGCCATTTTTTTTACAGTTAGCAAGCACTGAGATTTCTAATATTAAAGTGTTTTCATCTGCCCACTGCATGTATGCATTCGCGACTACAAAACCATGAGGTATTTTCTGAAGAAAAACCACCGTGATTTATTTTGGAAGCAGACCCTGTAGTTCTGAAGAGCTACCACTGCGATCCTTTGTTCTGCCGTGAAACGGCAAAAATGTCTTCCCCCGAGCCCTAGGGATTTGCTGGTGTTCTGTGCCTGCAAGGGCTAAACTTTAATATTGAAAACGTTGAGAATTATTGTCTTTTAATGATGCTTATCGTCATTTGCGCTACTGCCTTTTTTTAACCCTAAATTTTAAAAGAGCGAGACGTGCTATGATTAAACTTGTGATGTCCTCTCTTTGTAGTGAAAAGCAGATGATGATGAAGATTGATGACGGTGCCTTTGCTGGAAAGGGATGAAATAGATGGAAGTGATTCACAGGCCTCCCCTGAGGGGACGAATTCCACCTCTCCGGCTCCAAGCGCGGGTGCAGCGCAGCCCTTGGGGGCTGACGGCGCTGCCGGGGGTGGTCACGCCGGGCGGGTGTGCCCGCAGCCCGTGGCCGGAGCCCGTTCCCGGAGCCCTGCCCGCCCCTCTCCGCGCACCCCCCGGGTACCCCACAGCCCCCCGGGTTCCCCACAGCCCCCCGGGTTCCCCACAGCCCCCCGGCCGCTCTGCCCGGCCCCGGCCAGGAGCTCAGGGCCGCGGGAGCCGCGCATGCTCCGCGCCCGGCCCGCCCCCATCTCCTCCCCGCGCCCGGGGCCGGCGGCGGGGCCGGGCTCGACCATTTCTGCGGGCGCGGGGACGCGGGGCCGAGCCCCGGGCAGCGCCTTCCCCGAGCTTCAGCACCGCGGGCCGGACAGCGCCCGCCGGCCCGAGCGGCTCCCGCGGGGCCCCGCCGAGGGCCTCGATCCCCGCACGATGTTCCTCCGGCTGGCGGTCGCGGTGCAGGTGCTGTCGCTGCTGGCGAGCCGCGCTCACGGCTTCCCCAGACCCGCGGGCAAAGGTAAGCGCCTGCCCCGCAGAGCCCTCTCCGCGGGTCTGCGGGTGCGGGAAGTTCTGCGGGTGCGGGAAGTTCTGCGGGTGCGGGAAGTTCCGCGGGATGTAGAGGGAGGGGAGAGAAAACTTTCCTTCCACTCGGCGAAAAGCGATGAGGTCCTAAAGCGACAAAATTCCCGACGCTGATCACTGAAGTTGCAATCTGATATTAAAGTGATGGGATAGGTGCTGGTAGAGGGAAAAGCTCTGAATTTTTTCAGTCTTCTCCAAGCAGTGTTTTCATCCGTTCTACTGCGGCGTCTGCACGAGTCTTTCTTGCTCCCTGTCTCCCCCGCTATTCTGGATGGAAGAGATTTTTAATCTCTTGGTTGTGGCAATCCGATTATTGCTATTTTAGTCAATCTCTTCCAGCATTTTTCCCCAATTTGTGAGTTTTCTCATCAGAAAGAGGTTGCTGTCTGTATCTCTGTATCTTGTGCAGAACTTCTCCCTCTGCCCCAATCATGGTTTATTTAAATGTTTGACTTTTTAACTGTGTTCTCATTCTTCTAGGAACACTGATTTTTTTTTTTCCAGAACCAGCAGTTGACATCCTATTTAAGACATTGTTTTTCATGGGAGAAAACTATAAATTAAGAAAAAATGTGCCTTTTGTAGTTGCGTGTATCATATAACTGAGTATATACGTGTGTGTGTTTATTCTAGATAAAGCTATACACAACAGACAATTAAGTGTAGAAAGACCTTTGGAGGAACAGGTGAGTGAAAGAAAAAAAATTTACAATGGGTTTTTTATTATGGTATTCTCATAATATTTTGAGCCTTTCAAGTACCAAATCCCTGAATATCCCTGAGTTAAAAGTAGATATGTCAGTAAAGTGATTATTTATGATGTTGAATGCAAAATATAGTTTCAATAATTTTTAAAAACTGGAATATGGAGTTTCACTGTCCAGCATTCCAAAAGCAGGTTGTTAGCTCCGACAGCTCACAGGTGTGCCACCCCTTTGTATTGACATCCTGTGGGAATATAGCATGAGCTTGGAATGAAGAAGGAAAATGTAACTGGCATTTGTCTTAAAATGGGAAGTTTGTTGCAGCTTCTTGTAGTGTGTGATTCTGATCAGAGATGGGGGGTACTGACAGAAAGTGCCAAGTGCTTAATCCTGTTCTACTTATTCAGGCAAACTTCTTAATAAGAGTGAAAACCAGATGCTAAGGCTTCTGCTGGTATTGATAAATTAAGAGATCACACATTTTATTCCTTCTGCCTGTTCTTGTTTTATTTGTTTTATTTTTGTGTATTAGATTGCTGAAGCTGAGGCAGATAGGAATAGGAAAACAGCTCCCACAGGTAAAATATCTTTCCTGGTTTTATAGCAATATTCGTAATGGTATTCAAAGAGGTATAAGGTTTTATGTTATGTGTGCATTGATATATTTTCCAGAAAATAAGCCAGAGTTCAGGAATTATTCCTTTGTTGATGACCTGAACCTGCTAAAATCAGTAGCAGAAAGAGAGAGGAATGAAAAGGAGAGGGAGTCAATTAGAAGCTCTTTGTACGAACAGCAACTGGCCGTTGATGATGCAGACTCCACCAAGAACCGCAGGCTAGTGGATGACTATGACTCCACTAAAAGTGGGCTGGATTATAAATTCCAAGGTATTCTATAATCATCTTTCAGTGACTTCTAGGTTAGATTTCTCTTGCATAGTGACTGCTGTCATGAATGTTGTACTCAGCACCAAACATGAGCTTTATGTGTTACTGGAGTGCAGTTTCAATTATTTCCAGTTGTGGAAGCTTGTTGTATTACAATTAGGTTTTGAAATGCAGTACAAAAGAATTGCTGTTGATTTTCAGTCTTCTTCCTTGGAGGAAAATCTAACTGTGTAATTTGTATTATGTGTTTTAGTAATTTAGATTTGATGGAAGGAAAATGGGACATATTTTTAAATGAAAATATATTTATTCTGGTTTGAGAGGAAGAAGCACCTTTACATGCAGCTAAATCACTTTTATTTATTCCAAATGTTATGTGCAGTGTTAGATAATTCTCCTCATCATAAAGCTAAAAGAAATTACCAAAGGCAAAAAAATACTTGCCTTTGCTACAGGAGTGTTTAATTGATTTGTAGTTTAAGTGAGTCCTCTGAGAGTTGTAAGCAGCATTTAACTCAGGATATTTTTAATTATATCAAAGTATCCTGATCACAGATCAAAGCTTACTCATCATGTTCTCTCTCCCATTGTCATTATGATATTATTTGCCATAAGTCATGATTACAAAATTAAAAGTTTATTTTCTGAAATTCAAACAAGAAGATTGTCATGATATGATTTCATCTAAGCGGCCATACAATGAAATTAGATACCAGGAAGGCACATATAAGTGTATATGGGAGCAGTGCTCTCTCATTCTTACGATTTCTTCTATAAACAGGAGAGTATGCTCCTAATATTCATCTCTGCTCTTTTGACAGAGTCAGTCAGAAAGATATTTTTCAGATGTGGAAAATGGACACAGAGAACTTTTCACTGTGACTGATGTAGTGGCTTGCAAAGTGTGTATCAAAATATAGTCCTAGTGTGTCGAAAAGGTGCAGCTTTGTTCTGAAGAGAAGAAGATGTGGGCAGATATTTTTACAAGATGTTTAATCCAAATGAGTTAGGACAGTCAGCACACAGTTAAACTATAATCCTTTCAGATGATCCAGATGGCCTCCATCAATTAGATGGCACTCCTTTGACTGCTGAAGACATTGTTCAAAAAATTGCTGCAAGAATTTATGAGGAAAATGACAGAGGAGTGTTTGACAAGATTGTTTCAAAACTTCTAAATCTGGGGCTAGTAAGTATCTTGTTAATACTTCATTTAACAGTTTTGTGGGTTGGTTTAATGCTCTTTTAAAAAACAATTTGGAGAAACACTGTGTGTAATACTGACTTGAGTGAAAATGAATGGGATTCAGGCTCTAGGAAAATTTCTGTATTCATTTGGGCACACTGGTTTAGTTCTGCAATAACATTGTTGTTCCTGTGATGGCTTTGCAACAAAATAGGCCAAACTGCAGAATGTTTCTGATGCTGAGAAAACATTCACTGATTGTACTCCTCCCATGTCTGCCCTCATTTCTACTTTAACTTCTCTTCCGATTTTCACTGAATTCTTTTGTATTATTAATTTCTATATTTAAGGGGGAAAGGTCTGACCTCATTCCTATCCACCTACTACTTAGTGTCATAAGGAAACATATAATGTTGCTGGTTTGTTGAGGATATATTATGTTCCTGATTTTTAGCAAGACTGGATTTGTCTCTGACCTCTGGATGTCTCAATAGCTTTAGCCATGGCCATATGGGATTCTTGTATCTTAAAATATTGACCTGATGTTTTCTGCACTAGATTTTGCAGTTAGCTATTGCATGCTGCACCCCACTGATTACAGAGGGAGCTGTGGGACAGATGCATGATAGAGTTCTTTTTCAAGTGACAGCTGTTACAAAGCAAAGACAAAACATTTTGATGATGCCATAGAAAGCTATTTGCTTTTTTCCCCTTCTATATCACTGTATGTAGATGTGTTGCAGAACTGTACATAGATGTGTTGCAGAACATACTTTATATACACAAACATGTACACACACGTAGGGGGGTATGACACACTTGCAGTTCAGTCTTTCAAGCTGCACTCCATTGCGTTAAGCCCTAAACAGATTTGTTTTCCTGTTGAAGGCTGTATCTGTGGATGAGTGGGTTTTATGTACACAAAACATATTTGGTGTGTGTTTCTGTGTGTATATATATGTATGTGTGGGTGTGTTTATATAAATATAGACATGTGTATATGTCTGTATATATACATGTATACACACACATTGGTGAAGATACCACGCCTAATTTGGTTGTGCTTTTTGTGAAGCAAACATATTTAAAGCGATCTATTTGCAAAGCTCGGGTTTCATACTGATGTTTCATCCAGGAGAAGCACAGTATTCTATGAGTACTCTGCACAAATATTTCAACAGATCACAGAGAGTCAGGCCTATACCCTGGAGGATGAAGTGGCAGAGGTTTTACAACAGCTAATTGCAAATGAAGCAAAGGAACGTGAGAAGGAGTCTGAAGACTTTGATTACACTGCAAGCAGAGCAGACAGTGATCCAAAGGAAAAACAACAGGAAAGAATGGTAATTTCTTAGCTAATGATTTTGTCTTCCTTGCCAAATAGTACTAGTAAACCAATACACTGCTTTCTTTAGGGAATAATTAGTTCAATCTGGAAACTAAAGATGTTCTTAAAGAAATTCTGTTAGACACAAAATGAACCATGAGTTACTTTGGAGTTTAAGCCAAACATGCAATTGAAATAACTTTGAGAAAATAGTATAGTCTTCACCTTGCAATTAGGAACATGTTGGCATAAGGTTATGATACAATTTCTTGCTCTAGTAACTCTCTCACCAAAAGCAATGTGCTTATAGATATCTTTTTTTATATCTTTTGTGGAGACACCAAGCAAATCTTATCAGGATAGTATCATTAATGGAGAGATTGATGATACACTGGATAACACATGGTCATCATCTAATATCTTGGAAAGAAGAAATGAGCTGCCTTCTGAAGATAATTTTGAAGACCTCCAATACTTTCCAAATTTTTACGCACTATTAAAAAGTCTTAACTCAGGTGAGCTCATCATGTATTTACAGAATTATTTAGGAAAAAAGAAAATTAAGATTCTCTGTGTTTTCTCTTTTCCCTTCCCCACAACTTCCCTAGTTGCAAGACCACATGCTTTGAAAATGTTCTCTAAGATGTATAGCAGAAACTAATTTGATTATTAATTTTGATGGCAAAACATTGGGAGGAACAGCACTCAGAACTGCAAAGAGTGTGACCTAGGCAGCCCTTCCCATCTTGTGCTGTGTGATTCAGGAGTCCTGAATTCTTTTCATTCCTGTAAGAACATGGTGAAAAACTGGCAAACTGTTTTCTCCAGAGATCATTCCAGTAATATCTGAGTCTTCCAAGCCAACAGAGGTACAAGTAAGCCACAGCAGAATCCTCGCAGTGATGGTACCAGTAAATGAGTCTGAGCCTTCCAGCCTTTTCACAAACCACAGGTTTGCTGTTTATTGCAGTGAAAGCTCTGCACGTCTCTTCCTATTCCGGTGCTGGACATCACTGCCTTCCAGTCATTGCAGGCAGGACTGTGGCACCTCACCACAGCCCCTTTGTCAGCACCCACTCTCTGCAGCCACACACACACACACTTATTTTTGTGTATATGTGTGTTTATTCTGTAGATTCCCTGTCCTGCAGGAGCCTTAATATCGCTTCAAACTGTCCCCATAAACACCTGAGTGGAGAGCTAAAATGAAAAACCCGAGGGCATATTTTGCTCAAGTCCAACCCACAGACTTCATATTCTTCCTGTTCTTTTCATTTTCCCATGGTGGTTTTGCATGCTAGCTCTTCTCCTTTTTCTGCTCACAAAGCAGAAAGGCGTGTTGGGTTTGGCAGGTTGTCAAGCAAATCGAGCCAGGTCCCACTGGCTGCACATCCCTGCCTTGCCTCCTGCTTTATACTGTTCACCTGTCGGGTCGTATCAAGCTGGAGGAGAGGGATTCACTTGCATCCTACAGCTGTGTGTTAAATTGCAGGCAGCAATAAAAAGCCTGTTCAGCAGCTCCCAGAGTGGCTGGCCCTCTGCCAAGGCTGGGAGTGTGTTTCTGGCCGTCCCTGACTGACAGTGCCCCTGGCTCTGTTAGGTCCTTCTGTGATAACCTGGGGAGTGGGGATGGCTTTTGCAACTGGGGCAGTTTCATGCTGCTAATGCAGAAATAGCAGTAACATTGTTCAGCTAAACAAAGGTATTGTTCAGGTAAACACAGTGGTAAAAGGAAAGCTAAGAAGTAGGTAAGCATGGGCAAGAATAGATTTTTATAATAAAAAATAATTGTTTGTATCACTTCCTGAAGTCATGATCCTGTCAACCATGTAATATTACGTTGTCTCAGTACATGAGTCATGGACTTGTGCGTGGTAACAATCTCATTTGAAACACTTTATATTTTTATCATCGAATCCATGGGTCTTGTAGGAGAAAGGAACTCTGAACTCATACAGAGCCAGACTGCTCTACAAAATAGTTCACAAACAAATAAAAGAAAGATGAAAGAAATGTAGAAAACTCTACCCTCTGATCAGCAGTTTGGACTGTCAGGTCACTTCATCTCGGTGTGTTTAGTGTTCTTAGCTGTAAAAGGAATGACACAGCCCTTCAAGACACAAAGCTGTAAAGAAGAACTAAAGCCTGAAGCTTTAAAGTATATTCAGCTGTGCTTTGCAGGAACAGTTTATATGTAAGTTCTCTTTGCTAATCCAGCACAGCATTTTCTCTTTCAGTGAGTAGGTCATTCTTTATGCAGAAAGTTTGCACGGTTTGCAGAACTGAGTTTTCCCAAGTAGCCTGAAGTCTCTGACTAATTTTGCTTCATCCCCTCACACAGAGACAGAGACAAAAGAGAAAGAGACCTTGATAACTATCATGAAAACCCTGATTGATTTTGTGAAGATGATGGTTAAATATGGAACAATCACACCAGAAGAAGGAGTTTCCTATTTGGGTGAGAATGCTATTTTCTTACTCTAACAACAGTGATAACTATCTTCTCATCTTCCTTGCTCTTATAAAACCTGCTTCAGCTTTGTTCATTCTAAATGTTTTAAAGCTGTACTTCTAAATGATTGATTATTCACTATAGCATGTTTAATTCCATACTGCTTTAATACTTCCATCTAATGAAGGGAAGGTAATTTATGAGATATGCATTTAGAGAATTATTACATTTTCACACCTGTGAAGCACAATTTATTTCAAGGACTTTATGCCAGGGTGAGATCAGGGTTTTCTGTGTTCTGTTGAGGTGAATCAGGCACCTGCATTTTCCAAAGACAATCTAGCACTTCAGCTCCTGTAACCTGTCCCATATAAGTAGCCAGAATAGATGGCTAATGCTATGGTTGTCTACCAAGTAAAACTCCTTCCATCTATGAAAAGTGTTTCATTTTGGCACAGGAGTAGATTTTGAAGCACTCTTTCCTGGATACATTTTAGAGTCTGTGGCTATGTAGGTATTGTAAAATCATTGTAATTTCCTGAAGAGGGAATTTGGAACAGCCTGGTTTTGTTCTTGTTTTGTTTTGTTTTGTGTCTCACACACCTTTCCTGGCTTTGACAAACTCTCCTCCCTTTACTGTTGGTAGCCTTTCTGTGTAAATAAGCAGACCTACAGAAGAAGGGCTCATCTGCATAAACTCTGCACAATCCTTTCATTTTTCTGAAGTGTTCCTGATCTGGCTTAGTCTGAAAAGTTTTTGTTTACATCAGGGCAATTTCTCAGCTTCATAAATCAACCTGTCACAGAGATAGAACTGGCAATGATCTTTCATGGCTTCTCCAGGCTTGTCTGATCTGAGCCATTGCAGATACATGATTGATGGATGCAACTGTAACTGTACAGATTGATTATCACTTTCTTGGCTACAAAAGATCCAGTGCATCATGACTCACATTCAGTACATGATTGCACTTCCTCTCCAAAGAATTCATTGTATCTCTGACCAAGACTATCCTTTTATTTTCCATGAGAAGTCCTTGAATTTTGGAATATTTGGGCAAGTTATGCTACAGTTCAGCTCTTTATTTCTCTGTCTTCCTGTGCATATAAAGAAAGATGCACATAAAGAAATGGTGGATTTTAAGCACATTTTTTTGTGTGTCATTCTACAAATGAAGATGGTATGACTTGAGCAGATATTGCCCTCACTGATAGTGTTGTGCCAAAACTTAATAGACCACATTCATCCCTGACACAAGGCCACTCAGATAATGGAATTACACTAGGGATGCATTTTTCCTACTAAAATTCAGAGCAGTTGTTCACATTGGCTTTACTTTGAGTAAATAAATACTGTAACCCTGGAAACAAATTGCCATGATGACATAGTACAGAAGGCAGGGATTAGGTTAAGAGTTTCAGAGGTCTGATTTAGTCTGGATTTAAAGTAAGACTATCAACTGATGTATCCAGACTCTGCCTTGCAAATAAGTGATTTATGCAGAGATGGATTTTTTGCTCTATCAAAGGAACTTACTGTAGTGGAAAAAGCTTTCTCATAGTTCTCAAGTTGCTTCTGTGGTATTCTTTTTTTAGACTTGCTGTTGAGAAATTACTTTAAAGCTGACCTTCATTTATTGAACTGATATTCTCAAATACTCAAGGAGAGCATCCACAGGAGCTTGTTAGCTTCTTGCACTATCCTTGAGCATGGCAGCAATTTTATTGCCACTCTTATTCAACTAAAAGTTATATACTAAGTAATACTTGGATATGTACTGTGTATCTTGGTGCAGGTTGGGTCAGGGAATTGATGCCCAGCTGTGTTTACTTATAGCAGATAAGGGAATTAGTATGAATATGTCTCAGACAAAAGAATTATTTTAAAAAATTGGTAGCTTTTTGTTGTTCTCTCAGTCCAAAATCAGTGAGCAGATTCCATGCTAGTTGACGGAAAATGCAGATGGGTTATATCCTCTTTCCATTTTATTAAAGTAGGAAACTGCCTAAGTTAATGTTTCCCACTCTGTGTCTGAAGCCGTGCATAAGCTATGTCTGTGAATTATACATTCAAAAAAATAAATCATTTATTGAATCAAGTCACAAGCCTTTTTGCCTTTCACAGGGGTGCAGAGACAGTGAATTTGAATGCATATACCAGTAACAGCTGGCTTGGGATTTGGAAACCACAGCATTATGTCATCATTGTATCTTACTCCAGGGGAAAGTATTTTCCTGCTGCAGTGACTGATGTTATTAGGTTTAGCTTAAAGTTACAAGGGATCTAGCTGCAGTGTGGTGCAGGAAAAGTGCCGATGCACACGCATGAAAACACAAGGAATAAGTTCATTTTTTAATACGCATATTCAATATTACACAATAGATATTTAGAAGCTTTCCATATGCTAAATGTAATCTGTAACAGAACACTGGAAGCCAAAACCAACATATTCGTATATATGAAAGACAAGGAAAAATAATGCCTACATTTCCCAGTATGTTTTCAGAAAGTATAACTCTGGAAGCATTAAAGAGGAACTCTAACAAGCTGATATAAAATGTGTGTTCAGCTGAAATGTGTCAGATTTGATAATTTCCCTGCTGTGGCAAAATGCCACTATCTTCCATCACTCTTTACTTTCTTAGCTATGAATGCTGTATCTTGATGTACAGGGAGCAAATTCTGCTGTGGAGTGAAAGTCTCATGTTTCTAGCCTGCTTAAAGGCTTTCAGAAATCTTTCTAGAAAACCCATCTGCCCTTTGAAGATTGAAAGCTGCTTTAAAATCACTTTTGCAATTAAAAGAATGGACAAACATTATTGGTACAGAAAGCATAAGGTAATAAGTCATGACACAGGATCACAGTTACACAGGTGGCTCGTGAATGAGATCCAACTGTGGTATCAGTTTACCCAACTTTGGGTTTGTTGTCAGGATCCAGCAAATGCTGCCCAAACAGCTGAACTCCCCTTGCTTGTCCCAGCCTGCTGGATGCACAGACTGTGATCACTGAACAGGCTGAGTGTTGGGAAGGACTTGAGACAGTTACTGAAATGATGTGGCTGTTGGCAAGGGTGCAGTGACAGAGTGGAATGGAAGAGTTGGAATAACTCCACATAGTGACCAGCAGAAAGCAGCGAGAGGCTTTCAGATAAGTTATGACTGATTCAGCATAAAATGTTTCATTACTCATGGCATCCATATACTGTTTATGTTGCATAAATAGCTGATACTGATGCATAACTAGCTGATACTCCATGCAGAACTGAAAGGACTGTGTCCTTCACGGTGCTGAGTGCTTGAAGGGAAAAAGTGCTTTTTGAGCCAATAGCAAAACTCAGTTTGGTTTCAGCAGAGTGGAATAAGCCATGCATTGCACAGATACTTGTACTGTCTGAGTATTAGGTTGTGAATAATATCCTACCTCATTTTCCTTCTGTCTATTGTGTAATGTCATGGTGGAGATTCACTCTGATAGCTTTTCTATCAGACCCGTCTATCATAGACCAGATAAATATTAAGGAGAAGCTTCATCTACACCACACAAAGAAGAGGAATTTTTTGTGTGACAAGTGACTTTTCCTGTGTATGCCAGACTATATAGCTGGTTTTAAAATGAAAGCATATCAGTCCACTACCATCCTGGTAAAAGCTCTATTTTTAGTAATTATGTAAAGTAAACAATAGTTTTTTAATGCATTTATTTTAGTAATATTGTTGTCAGCTTAGAAACAGGAACAAATGTTTTCTGCCAGTTTGTTCAGATACATTTGAAAATCTTTTCCACTAATAAGATTTTTAGAACCATTCTAGGAAATACTTGTCATTAGAGGCTTGTGGACCATAACAAAAATAGAGTTTTCAGAGATGATGGAAAAATTCTTAAGAGGCACCAGTGTGTGTATATGAATTCTTTTTACACAGTCCATTAATTACGTTCTCCTGCTGTGCTCTGCTTACAAGAGTAGATTAGTAGCAAATTTACCCACTGCCAACACAACCAAATGAAAGTTGTGTTATCCAATGAACTATTACCCTGGAAATGCAAATTAGTTACATGCACATTGTAATCTTGTGTGGAGTTCTCATTTATTGACTAATACCTGTAGCACAAACTTTTGCCATTGGTACTTCTCTCTCTCACAGATACCATAGAAATCTTTGCCATGATACTGCATAAAATGTGTAATTTATCACATCTTATGATTGAGTTTGGTCATTTTGTTTTCAGTTTCTAAATCAGGGCTTCTGTATCTTCCACAACTGGAGAAAAGAAAGGGACAAAGGGCTGGGAAGAAAATTAAGTTTAAGAACTCTGTAGCCTTGTTCTCTCTTGAAGGGGATCACACTTTTCACCTCCTTGCAGTAAAGCATTTAGATTCCTAGAGCCACAGTGTACCACACACAGCCCACAGCAGACTGGCTGGGGAGCAAATCCCCCTTTATTTAGGAGGGAAACAGAGAAATGGTTCCAGCTGATCAGTGTGCAGTGTTTGAGTTACAACTGCCTTCCTCCATAGACCAAACCAAAGCCACCTCTCACACCTCCTCCCTTTGGCTCTGACTCACTGTCAGAATCCACACTGTCCCCCGTGACTGAGTAGGAGATTGTGTTGGTTAGAAATGAGCATGAACAGATGTCTCTGTTTACCTTTTCCACCCCCACATCATTTGTTCTTCGTGGACAACAGGGAAGAAGAGCAAACTGCAGGGGACACAAGGAATAGGGAGATGGATGGGTCATTGGTGAACTCTGGCCGAGGTATATGAACACTCATTACTTTGGTCCTTTTCTAAAGAACTGTTGGGATATTGTTTTGCTATAATACTCTCTTTTAGGCAGACTGAGGCTGCATGAAAAAAGTCAGGTGAAACAGAAGAGGCAGAAAGTCTCCTATGTGGATTTTTAATACGTCCCTGCCTCTCCATGCTAAGGAATATGAAATAGCTGTTCTTCCTCTTGCATTTGTGCTGTGGTGTCTTCCACAGCTCCACTTGTGGTGAAGGCAAAGCTCTGCAATTTCCTCATTACAGGTCAGTGCATAGTAGACACAATCTGGCCTTTTCTTGGGAGAGAAGAACTCATTTGAATAGTGTGATAATGCCTGAAGTTCTCATCAGCACAGATGCTGCAGGCCAAAGGTCTGATCCTGCTATTTGTTTAGTCAGCCAAGAACAGGCAGAGAGCCAGGAGTGTGAGGCAAAGAGCAGATCACAGCCCAGACTGGCATCATCTTTCCCATCCTCACTGTGACCATAAGCTGCTGCTCCCTGATACAGACTGGGATTTCAAAGGGCTGAGGGAAGGTGAGGCTAAAGCAGTGCCAGAGGCTACAAGTGGCATATGAACAGTGTCATGTGGACTTTTTGTTCTCCCCTTCATTTTGACCTGGGCGATGAAGGGCACTGACAGTACTTCATACAGGGAACCTTTCATGCATAACACCTTCTTTTTCTTTTTTAAAATTATTTTTTTTTCAGAGGGCTCTTTCTTGCTACTGTAGGTTTTCTCCATAAGCATTAAAATATTTAACAAAATTTTCCCTATCTGAATTTCCCTTTGGTGATTTTCCTTGCCCAGTATTTATCATATGACTGATGCATACAGCTGCCAGTGGGAGTTATTTAATTTCAGGCAGCTCTCTTTTCTGTGCTATTTATTTTGTATCTGATGAACTAAGGTCACACAGATGCCAGTATACTGTACTATATCTGAAAAGCACAAATCAGGGGCACCTCAGATGATGAGAGTGAGCTGAATACTGAGGAGCAGCAGTGATAATAGAAAGTATTTGTGAATAGTTAAACTCAAGATGAATTTGCATGGAGGTAAGATAAAAGGATATGGGGACAGAGAGTGTGCAAAGATAGGCAAGACTTTAATCTAGGAATTATGTTGGCTGCACACCCCACTGCAGCTTGAGCTTTTCTTTAGTAGCCTCATCCATTTCTGTCCCATGCTACTTTTGCATTTGCACAAACATGTGAATGTGGGGGTTTTCCCCCACTACTTAGATCTTATTTCCTATTTTCCCCCATTCAGACTCTCACTGCATAGAAAAACAAATGGGTAGCTATGGCAGCTGATCTCACAAGTCCTAAGAAGCAGGACACTACACACTGCAGTAAATTGGGCATCACCTGAGGGTGACAGTATGTGTGAGAGCATAGTTTTCTCAGTATCCATAGGCTCTAAATCTTCTCAGATATGATTTGGGAGAGATCCAGTAGTTTTAGTATCACTAATTGTTTTTCCCACCACATTACATGACTATCAAATCATGTGTTCAAGAACCCAAAAAAATATTTTACAGTTCATTCCTTTGCTTATCACTGTCTACCTTTTAAATTTGCAGATATTTCTTGCAAACAAATTGCCTCTTCTTCCATTTCCCTTCACTGCCTCCTTTATGCTTTCCAGACTGGATACTTAGTAAGAAATCTCCATCTTCTCATAGTGTCTATTTTGACAGGTGCATTCCTTAGTTCCTGAAAATCTAGCTTTTGCATCCTACCAGGTGGTTTATGTTTCTAAAGGAGGGCAATGCTTTTATTTTTTTGCACTGTATTTAATAGCTGCATAAAATCCCCCACTTTCTGAATTCAGTATCTCTCTGTTGACAGCTGAGCACTGAGCCCATAAGTTCTGATTTGAGATGATTATGTGGGTGCAGGGTAAAGAGGGTGTCACTGAACTTTCAAAACTGAGCTACATCCCACTCCTGCAGGAGAGGCGGCTCTGTGCTGCTTCAGTCCCAAACCATCATGTTCTAAAGGGCATGCTATCAAAACATGTAAAATGTGTGCACAGGCCGTGTAGCAGCTTCAGGATGGGAAAGGATTAGGAAAGAACAGCACCACACAGCTCTAGCAGACCTGGAATAATGCAAAGGAAACGCCTGGAGAATACTGAAAGGATAACTCTGAGAAATAGTCCATGAGATAGGGAATTTAATAAGGATAATAAAGGAGACTTGGTCAGAGCTTTCTTTACCTCAAAACACATCTATTTAATTATGTTTTGCTTTTGGAGTTGCTTTTAACCTGATTGCTAAGTGATACTGCTGCTGTTTTAATTTCAAGTCACTCTGACCATCTTGCCTGTAATCCATTTACAAGGAATGCCGTGACCTGGAGTTTGTCACCTGACATGTCATTCCTCATGGCAGCATTAGATTTCAGACACACCATCTCAACAAATCAGTCAAACAGGAAGATTCAGAAGGGAAATGCCATATCTTGACATGTAAGCCAGTGAGTTAGAGAGGAGCAGGAGGTTTGCAAGGCTCAGACCCATCTCTATTTCCACAATGGAGGGATTTCTCCTGTTCATCACAGTTTAGCAGTTGATGTGACATATGCATGATATGGATATGAGCTGACTAAAAGTCTAACTCTGCTTTTGGCTACACTGTTGAAAATCCAGTGGATATTGACAGTTCTTGGACCTGCTATCATGTAAAGTAAAAGGCAGATTTGTCCAAAGAACTAATCAGTTATGCTCTTCCCACAGAATAGTCACAAGCAAATGCTGTGTTGTCCTGACATTTTTCACAGATGGAAAAAGGCCTTGCAAACTCTTCAGGATCATCTACTGCAGGAGACAGAAGACCCCTGGGAGAACTGTGCTTTTTTAATGCCTGCAATATGTGCATCTCACACAGGCAGTCGTCAGCACAAAGCTTTGCAGCTGAAGCAGTTGTAGTGTATGAACTCATTAAGTAAACTAATTTTTTCGCTATCATTAAGATTGATCTCAGGTACCTTGATGATCCCTTTTCTGCTTTAATAAACAGTCTTTTTATGCTGTATGGAAACAGAACAGCAAAGCAGGCCTTTCTGCGGAAGTTGAATGACATAAAATCTCAGCTTCAGTCAATTTGATGAGGATAGAATGTGAAACTGCCTCCCGGGTACAAGACAATTATGCAGAAGAAAAAAACCTTTGCAGGAAAATTTACAAGAGTCTGAAAAACACCATGAATCTATCAACAGAGAAGGGTCCATTTCAGGCTTCCATTACCAATTCCATTAAATATTCAAATGGTTGTGTTAGTTTCTGCCCCTCTAATAAGAACAAACGAATTTAAATTGTAATACTTTTTCATGTAGTATCTTTTCCCATGGCTTTAGAGGGTATTGCCACAGTGCATTCTTCCAGAGATAAACATTCTGCTTTTATGCAGTTCAGATTTTTGGATATCCCTCTTGAAGGACTTCAGAGTTTCAAAAGTGCTGGGAATTTGCATTTTCAGATGCAATTAAGAGGATCTATCAGTGTGTAGAAACTGGGCCTAGAATGCCTGAGAATGCCTACTCAAAATAGGAGCCCTCCTGCAGCATGAGTGCTTTAGTGAGTCATCCCAGATCAAAGAGCGAGTTAGAAAGTGAGGCAAGGCAGAAAGCAGATCTCCTGACTCCGGGTGTCTGGTTCCAGTGATGAGATTATCCTGCTCCGGGAAAGCGGCCGCCAGAGTAGTGACCTATTTACCAACGTAGGTCACTTCCATTAGCTCAGTGGTTATTGTTCTGTTGTTTTAATTAGTGCCATTTCAAATAAGTGGCCATCTCTGTGGAAAGGTCAGTACCTTTCTAAACCCTTCCTCTGTACCAATGACATTGCTAGGGAAACAACACTGGAGAAGTAATCAATTCTTGTTAGACCTCCGAACACGCCATGCAGTTGCTAAGCTGCTGGCCAGGCACATCTCAGTTGAGGAGATGACTCACTCCATCAGTGGATCTCAGAGCAAACATTGTTCAGCCCTGGCCTAGCCACACATGACAAGTACAAACATGTTTTGAAACAATACCAGCTGTTAAAGCATTAATTCTGAAGCGGGGGGGGGGGAAAGGGCAATAAATCCTGTTCAGGAAGAACTGGGACTCTGTGGTAATATCCTCTCTAGGAAATTTATGTAGGTACACCAAACAATCCCCACAAACATGGAGAGGCCCACAGAATTAACTCCTCTCTATCACAGAGGAAATATGTCTGCTTATAAATCTTCAGATCCATGTTGATGTGCCACCCAGCCAGCAAGGCAGCTTCACCATTTCTCCTGTAAAGTGTAGTCCTTGTTTAAAGGCCTGTCATGTCAATTTGTCCATATTTTTACTGACACAAAGAAAGCTTTGAAAATGGAACACAGTTGATACCATGTTCAGTCTGGCTTTAGTGGCAAAGCTCAGATCATTAGTGGTCAATGGTGCCTTATTACACTTCATGTCTGCACGTGGCTGGAAAGGAATACTGTACTGACAAAGGAGTCAGAGTGAACTCAAATAAAATTGTGAGCTGGATCAAAAGGCTCAGAGAAACTGTAGAACTCCTGATGTGATTTATAGAAGTGACTAAATAATGGAGAAGTATAAATCCTGTAGCACATGCTGTATGTGGATATGTGCACAACTTTTAAACAATTTATCAAAATAAGAAAAAAATTGGAAATATCAGTATGCAGACATTGAAATCTTAAGTTGTCAAAGCAGGTTATAAATCTATTTTGTGGTGAAGTCTTTCTGTTTTCTGCTAATAGAAACTGACTGCAGCAGTGCCTAAATGCAGACACTAAAGAAAGAACATGAAAGGCACTTATGAATCAATGTACTTATGTATGTGTGACATTTTAAACTTTTAAATACTCCTATTTCTTTTAAAACACTATATTTAGACTTAAAATTAGGCCTAATTTAATAGATTTTGCTGGATTAAACTCTAAAATCAGTGACATTTTTGCATTTGCATGAATTAGTGAAGGAGAATAATCTATTCACTTGAGTTTACAAAGGGTTTTTAAGTTCTTGACTGTATAATCTTATCCTGAAAACTGTGCCTCTTACAACAGAGAAATCCTTATATTCCTGTTGAAATACTGGTATGGTACTGATTCAGGATAAAAAAATAGGATCTTAAGCTCAGCTGAAAGGAATGTTTATGGTCCTTTCCATAAGCTTTGGATCAAGTGATTAGTGAGGCATCAATACCACCACTATAATTCTAGCTTGTTTTTTTCTTCATCAGTATGTCTGATCCAGCTTGTGACACAGCCCAGACCTGTTTTGTTTAGGACATATGGCAAGGTCAGGAATGGCATTAAAAGGATACATACCAAAACGAAAAGAGTTGTCACAAAAACACCACCATGTGATGTAGAATTGAGAGGGTGCAATCAGGCAAGGTGCCAGCAAATACTGCTTTCATTTTAATTTTATGTAAATAACATAGTATAGAGGACTCAGGCAGACAGGATTATGTGATTTCTCATCAGATGGCAGGCACAATTGCTTCTGCTGATCTGCCATGAAGAGAAATATGTTTGCTAAAAAACTAGTTTTTAGGTATCAGTGCTGTGTATCTTTCTGAAGAAAAAGGATCCTCCCAACTGATGGATAAAATGTTGGCATTACACAGAGAATATGATCTAAAATTTTTACTAGCCCTATTATGTCTGTTCTGTCACAGTTCCCACATCTCATACTGAATATTTTAGCTGTTCATATAAAAGGAATTTTGATATTTCAAAACCAAGTCTCTCAAAAATACCCACCAACTAGCTGATATGCATCAAATTTTGAATCCATGTTTAACTGAAGCTTTAAAAAGCTGATAAAGGGAAGGAAAATTCTACACCATGTCCATAATATGACTGAGGAAATACGGCAGATACTATGATGATCTGTATTTTGAATATCTACTGTGGTATCAAAAGGACTTTTTTCCCACATAAGCATACAATATTTATGTCTGAAACATCCATCTTTATGAAGAGATGCTTTTACTTTCAAATTAGATGAGTTCAGCCCCGAAATTTTCATAGAAATACATTTTCTAGTCTTCTAGAGCTGTATACATGGCTACAACTGTCCAGTGGGCTTTCAGGTAAATGCTTGACTTCAGCAACTTTGGAAACTATTTGTTTTAATCACTTCAATTTACATATTTATATCATCTAAGTATGATTTTAAACATTTTATTAGACTTCTTTTCCAATGAAACCACATAAAATCTAGACATATAAGCAGTTCGGGATAGAGTTTTTCCAGCAGGATGAAGCACATATTTCATAGTCTTGTATTCTTTGTGAAGTTAATTAAAGCCTTTCATTGCTTTCATCAGAATAAATTGCTACAGATAGTTATCTGTAGTTTGTGACTTACGTGACTGGAATACAGAATATATATGCATACTTTTACTGTCTTTATGTATATTGCTCTATTTGGTGCACCTATTGTCATGCTTCAGTTATTATTTTTTTTAAATAAGATTGATCAATATTCCATATAGCTATTTGTTTGTTCTTTTACTATTGGCTCTGCATTAATCCTTCAGAGGCAAGGGTGAAGGCTGTTCTTTTAGGTTTCTGCTTACCACTGCTTACCACTCAGACTGGGGAGCATATAGTATAGATTCTGCATCTTATCCACTGAAGAATAACTGGCGTTTGGTTTTGTTTTGCCTTGCTTTCCAGAAAACTTAGATACAATGATAGCTGAGCAGACGAAGAAGAAGCTTGAGAACCCTTCCACTAAAACCAGAACAAAACTAACAGCAGGTACCTATTCTACAATTTTCTCTCCTGGAATAACACATTTTTTTAATCTATTCAGTTGAAAGTATGCTAATTGCTGTAGCATCCAGACTACTGGTTAAAGCTACAATCCCTCAAGGACCTATAGCCAAGCTTGGTTTACTAAACACACAACAAGAGAGAAATTTTCACTTAATTGTCCAGACTTTGAGAAGTATACTCACTGTCTTTTTCTTCAGTGGAGTCCATACATTACACATATACAAAAGCTTTTCATAAGAATGAAAAAACATTATTTGTCAACTTTGGATCTAGTGAATGTAAATTCCATATAATCTTTCTCTACACAAAGAAATGTGCCTTTATGAACTATGTATCATTGCATCATAGTTACCTGTGTTCAGCTACTGTTTGTAAGAGCAGAAGCAGACATTCCAATTTCCAGAGGTCTGGAGCAGAGATGA
The DNA here is from genome assembly GCF_036250125.1 of Pseudopipra pipra. Lineage (NCBI taxonomy): Eukaryota > Metazoa > Chordata > Aves > Passeriformes > Pipridae > Pseudopipra > Pseudopipra pipra. The sequence goes on along the minus strand of NC_087560.1, from coordinate 9,339,278 downwards.
CCTTTAGAAACCACTTTGAGACAGACTCCAGTGAGGCTCTTCCTCAATCATCAGTCAAAATGTTTTACTTGCCAAAAATTGTTGGTGTGATTGAGAAATGCTTTTGGTATATTTAATGCAAAATTGTTTGCTCTTGTCATTTCTTTAGACAAGAGTAGTGAAGAAGCAGACAGTACAAAGGAAGAAGCAGCTAAAATGGAAAAGGAATACGAAGTTTCAAAGGATTCTACAAAAAATGAAGGACAAAATGCAGCAGGAAATAGTGAAGAGTCTGGAGGTACAAAATAGCCATTGCTTTTCCTACTGTGTCTGCTCCAAGTGATTGGAGTCTTTTCCTGTCTTTGGTATTGTTTTTCCTTTGTGTTAGCATAAATACCTTCAGCTTAGAGTCGCTGGGAGTCAGCACACAACAGCTTGATTTGGAAGTGTACTTATTTGCCCAGTTTTAAACATATGACACTATATCCCTTGCTGGGCAAGACCATAATTCATAGCCCCTTGTGAGAACAATATGAAATACAGATTGACACAGTAGTGCAGAGAGATTTTTGCTTCTTTGCATCTGTGCTTTTCAGTGAAATCAGATGATCAGAATATTCAATAATCTGAGTGGGCCCAATGATTTCTATAGTTTGTGTTAGAACAAGCTGGTACTGGAAAGTTCTGCAGTGACAGAATTTGCATTGCTCACTGCCAGAGGTTAAGGGTTATCAGCAATTAACTTGTTTTACATAACTTTGATACCTGTTACAGTAAGTTAGTGTCTCCCTAAGCAAACATAGGACAGTAGTACTGTTACTATGCCAGTTGCCTCAGCATGACACATAATGCCACGTGCTATATTAGACTGTGCTAAAGTCACTTGGGTGCAAATCAGCTACTGTATCTCAAAACAAATCTGCAGAGGACATTGTGCCTCCTTATTGTGCTGAACTTTTGAAGGAGAATGTTTGTTAGTGTGGAAACTTTTCAGTGAGTTCTTATTGCTAAGGATCCAGCAGAAGCATCTATGTTTTGTAGTCAGTTGGCTAAACAAAATTGCTTATTATCTATTTTGCACCAATGCTGTTTAATGCTTTTTGGAATGCCTGTGTGTCCACTGCAGCCTGCTCAGCCATGAATGGCAGAAATGAAGGCTGCAGTGGATTGTGGAGCATTGGCACCTGGGTCAGTCCTGTGGGCAGTGCAGCCACTCACAGATGGAAGGTGGCATTTTTTCCAGCAGGTCATTTTTTTGAGCATAGAAGAGGAAAATTTCTCAAGATGGTTGTTTGATTTCACAGGAAAAAAAAGTTGTCTCAATACCTGTGGGAAGTGATAAATAACACATTTTGCTTGTCTGTGAAGATTTGTCTTTCCAATTTGGTTCAGGTTATTTTCCTTTACCTTCAGCCCAAAAGCTTTTTAGAAATGTTAATTGGATAAGTATTTAGTTCTTTGTATCATAATGCAATGCCCTTTGCTCTTTCACAGAGTAACTTACTATAAAGTTACTGCACTCCCAGCTCAAAAAGTATGATATATCTAATACTGTATCCATTTAGTAATAGAAGCAGACATGCATAGTTGGCACTAGTAATCTTCTACATGCTAATCACACTAGGTTTTTATTCCTGATAAATGTAAGAACATTACATCAATAAAGCTCCAGTCAAGTTAAGAATTCAAAATCCATTAGCTGGAATATTTCCTTAGGGGCCTTATTAGGTAATCCTTGAACTAATTCTGTACTGTGTGCTTTCTGGTCCAAAAATAGCCATCACTTTAAAATTTCAGCTATAACAAGGAGTTATCATGGTAATGTTAATACATTCCTTTTCTCAGTAAATGTAGTAGCTACATTTCCACTTGTCTTTCAAAATTTTGAAATTTGTTTGCCATGTGCTGTTAGCACTACTGTATGGAAGAGTTTTGATACTCAAAGCTCTCAGTTTTAATTAATTCCTTGCTATCTCAACAGCTTCATCTTTGCTGAACAATAATGATGATCAAAAAGCTACAGGCTGCCTTTAATCCACACAGGCAGTTTGTGTGGATACCACCAAAAGCTATGTATAAAGATCAAAAAAAGCCACAATCCTAAATTTGTGTATGACTAATCTTGCACAGACAAAACCTTCTAGCTGTCTGTGGGAATTTTGCCTGACTAAGTTTGACAGGACTCAGCTTTTAAACAGAAACTAAGAATAGTTTTAATCTGCCTTTGCTGTGACCACCTTCGTCCAGTTAAGCAAGCTGCATCAATCATTGATGTAAGTGCCTGAATTCTCTCTCATCCTTTTCTCCAGGGAAATCTGAGGCATATTTGGAAGCAATCAGGAAGAACATAGAATGGCTGAAGAAACACAATAAACAAGGTAACAAGGAAGGTATGCAGTGAAAGGCCTTGACATTGGGGTGGGCACCATATACATTACAAAGCATGTCATTTATATTGTGGTGTATGACTTAGCATTATGTTATAAGTTAAAAAATAGTGATGTGACACTGCACTTGTCTGTGGTGATAGTTAGTGTGTTAAAGTTAAATAAATGTCAAAGTTAAATCAATGAATGAAAATAGTAGACTAAGGCAGATTAATTTAAGCTGGCTTGAATGGCTGCTGGCCACAAAACACAGAGACCTGGTGGTCTGCCAGTGTGGCAGGTTTGTCTAGTGCTTCATTTCCTATTTCAACATGCCTTTTAATTATGATTTTATAAGTGATAGGAATGTATTTTAAACGTCTGGATGTGTCTAGAAGAGCTCAGTGCATCTGGCTAACATGCCTTCATAAACAGCAATGTACTTTGTTTCATAACCAAGAATAGTTAAGATACAAATTTATGTCACAATGTAATACGTTGGATTACAGCCCGAGTCAACTTGAATGACTTGTAGCTCACACGCAAAGCTGTGCAGAAGGGAGCAGAGATTGAAGCAGCTGCACGGGGTGTGCTCACCAGCTGTCCCCCCGTTTGGCTCCTCCCCGGAGGCAGGGCTGTGTGAGCACTGGGGGCAGGAGAGAACAGAACAGCAGCAGGATTTCTCGCTTATTTTTCACAGATCTTTATTTATCCATACCAGTTCTTCCCTCAAGATCTTACATAAAACCAGCCTCCTATCCCTTTTCTCTGCCATGGCTGTGTGTTCTGCCATCAGCCTCTCTGGAAGTGAAGGCTCCTAGCCAAGGGACCCATCCCTGGGCTATGGCTGGCGCCTGGTGAGAAGGATCCTTCTTTGCACCAGCCGAGCAGAGGGTGATCTGAGATGAGATTAGCCCTGGGTAATCTGTGTGTTGAAGTGTATATGAATTACATTTCAGACATGGGTGCATGCCTACAGCCCAACACAGGCATTTTCCTATACAGAAACTGTAATAGGAAGGACTTGTAAAAAAAATTTCCATCTCTAAGATCATTTCCTCACAATGGCAGTGATGGCAATTAGCAGCAGGCACACATATTTGCTCAAGAGTTTGCCTGACAATTCTAATAAATGGTTCTGTTTAGCAGTGTATTCATTATGGTAATTAGATCTCAGTCATGTGTGATTATATCCCAATACCACACATACTGACTGGGCAGCCCCTCGCTCCCCGTCATAGTAACCTTACCTCTGCACTGCTGCAGTCTGAAAATGGCTGTGACTGCAGATCAATAGCATTTTATCTGCTTGTGACTGCATTAAGATATACATTTCTGTTTAGATGGATTTTCATTTGCACTAAAATATCTTTATTGTCCCCTGGCAATGGAAATTAGTCTTAAAGTGAGTGTAAATTATGACAAAATTAGAATACTCTTCTGATACATCATCTTTATTGTGCCTTTCCATACTTTTTATTTTTGTAAAATGCTACTTCAGGTCCCCTGGGTTGATGTTAAAAGAAGTGCAGTCAGGGTAAGCTTATCTAACTGTGAATGCATTGCAGTGTGTTTCTTTGATACAAGATGAGGTGGTATTGGTGTGCTCATCAATCATTTCTCCACTTCCAGCTACCACCTGGGAGCTGGCAGAAAAGTAATTCTCAAAGTAATTCGTGTATTAAAATGGCCAGTCTTTCCCACCCCCACTCATGGATTGGTTTACTCACTGAATATACTTGAAGAGGTTTAGATTTTCTTCAGGCAAATGTTTGTAGATCCTTATCTTCGTATGAATTTCAGTAGAAATTATTATTTGTTCAATGACTAATAAACCTGGAAATGTTAATTTACATTTCCCCAGTTTAAAAATATCAATTTCCTATTAAGGAGGCTGGTAAACTTGAGGGGCTGGGATGATCTAAAGAGAAACATCAAAAGCCTGGATTTTGGGCTGATGGCCTTTTGTGTCCAAAGTTTGGTTTGCATATTTTCAATCTATAGGCTCTGTGGGCCTGTCCTTTGTATCTCCCAGACCTGGCTTGATGATTGAAATGCTTTTCAAGAGGAGCTCCTCTCCAGTGTAAACCAGCTTCCCACAGTAGCTGCTGGGTGTTCTATTGCAGTTGGTCTCCAAAGCACAGAAATGAGGCATTTAACTAATACATGTGGATTTTTTACCAAATACTCGGCAGTTTATAGTTTCATAACACTGACAGTAGCCATTTAGGAATGAAAGTAAATTCTGTAATCAATTGCAATGGCAAATGGCTTGATTTGAATATGCAAATAAGACCTCACTTCATTTACTGTAGCTGTTTCACAGCTCAATGAAATCCTGCAGCTGTTGCGGTGAATATAACCCAAAGCTGATTTTTCTAATTACAATAGGTTGTAAATAAGTATTAGAAATTAGAGGTTATAAATTTCTAGGAAAAAAAAATCAAATTAGATTGCAATGAGATATATAACAAATTAGCCAGAACTGGATAATATTGTGGTGGTTGTAATCCCATACAGAATGTTTAGTAATTAAACATTCACATTTCCATATAATGATTTGGAGTTATAAATAGTATTCTAGAAGTAAAATAAGCTCAGGGATTTTAATGTGAATAATGTGGATATCATATTAATTTAGTGTTTGTTCTTCCATTCATTTCCATTCCTTGATATCTTTCACCGGGGACCCTCATTCTGTCAACATGAATGAAATCTCAGAACCTCATTATGAAATTGCTGGGTACTATTTGTCCCTATTACTCACACAGGCTGGAGAGACAAGCAGGTTACATTCTCTTAAGTAATGACAGTAGCAGACCAGACAAGAAATCTTAGCCTCAGTACAGTGAATGGCAAAATTCCTGTTAACTCAGACATGGAAAGACACCTCTGCAGGAGTGGGGAGTTTTGAATATCCATTTTCTGTATTACTCATTTGAAATTGCCTTATACTGTTGTAAAAATGATTGCAGGCATCAATTTGCTTCATAATGTCCTTCTATTTGTACCCAATTTTGGTCACTGACCCCTAAAAAGACAGGAAGTCATTATTGTCTATTTTGTTAAGAAGGTACAGTTGGAAAGAAGGTCCTTCCACGTATTGCTGTATGATGTTATACTTTGGACTACATTACAAAATCACTATGAATGCATTCTGAAAGCTCTATCTGTGAATAAGTAATTTATACTCAAAATATCAGAATGTATCTGCTCTCGTGAAAGATACTCATTCATTTAACTTAGTATGAACCCTTAAGACATTGAAGTTCTTCGGGTTCTAACAAATTAACTTCTGATTCTATCAAATTAACTTTTGATTCTAACAAATTAAGCTTTACATTTTATGCAGCAAATTAGGTAGCTAACTGAAACTTTATTGTGTTTATATGTGAATATACTGAATCTGTTGCCAGAGTTACAACTACACAATAGGTTACCCAATTATTTTATTTGAAAGGTTGCTTTGCAGTAGAATTCTTTTCGTGGAAAATAGTGATGTTTTCCAGCATGGGAAAAGTCTATTTAACACATATGGTGTGAGTCTGGCTGTATAGTTGCACTCATCCACTGGAAAAGCAGGAAGGATCTTTCAGTACTCTATTGCAGAGTCTGTTTGTCAGTCAAAAACTGACACTAACACTGTCACAAAGACTGCTCACTGCAGTATTTTTCAAGTCAGAATATTATGTTCTCTATCAAGGTAAATAATTGTATCGAGCTATTTTCAGGAAGTTGGTTTCTTGAATTTTCACTACAGTGTTTGTAGTAAGTGGGAATTTTACTAGGATTTCAATAAGAAATAGTCCATTTAATATTTTCTTTTGATTCTGTGACAGCTGCGAAAATAATAGGGTTCTAACAACAGGTTTTGTTCTGCAGACTAGAACATCAAATCTCTGGACCAGAAAATATTCTTACTTTAGCATTTGACAGCAATCAATCAAGAGCAAGAGATGATTATTCCTCTTGAACACTAAAAGCACTATGATGTGTAAAAACACTTTGTGCAGGTGTTTTGGGTTTATTTATTGTTTTCACAAGCTGCACTTAGAGTGAATTTTCTTCATGTTTGATCAAGTGCATTTGTTGGATAAACTTTGCAATGACATTTCTGTTAGGTGAAGCAATATAATGGCAATGACTCACTGTGCAAATGAATTCTTATTTTTCAGACTATGATCTTTCAAAGCTGAGGGAATTCATTGATCAGCAAGCTGATGCTTATGTGGACAAGGGCATCCTGGACAAGGAGGAGGCTGATGTAATTAAACGCATCTATGGCAGCCTGTAAAAGTCAGTGGCTGCCAGACATGTAGAAGACTAGTCTAGTTTCCCCCACTCCTGTCTCAGTGACTTATGATCTGTTAATTTGAGGATATCATTAGAAATGCTCTGTTTACATTGTACTGACAACTTTCTAGACAGCAATGAAGAGCTGTAGTGCTCCATTCACCCTCTGCATCCTGTATTTTCCTACATTCACTAATCAACCCTAAACACCAAATTCTGACAGTGAATTTCTATTGGATAGGGTCAATATTTCTGTAATGTTCTCTTTGATTTATTGTGTTTGGTTTACTTTTGTAGATCAACCAATTGTTTCTGATGGAAAGTTCTTTTAATGCTACATCTTTTTGCTCACACTCAACAAGCTTTCTATAGATGCAACTATGTAAAGGGCATTATTAGAAAATAGTTCATAGTTCTCTAAATAAAATATTTGAAAATTATTTACCTATTAAAGTTTTCATTAATCTTAATATTATTTTATATTCAGAAATTTTGTGTTTAAATCTTAATATCTTTTATTTGATCCTTTTTTATTTCTTTATGTAGTATCCTGTAATTTGGACTGTAGTGTCCTTAGCTAACTGATAAATCTTTGACATTACCATTGCCTTTCATATTACAGAGCTGTATTCTCTTCTTCAGCATGTATGAACATTCTCTTTGGTGCACCATTTGATGATTGTGCATGCATAATTAGTTGAATTCCTGATGTGAGTATCCTGATAGCAAGTGTAAATAGCTGTTACTTTCTCTAAAGAAAAAAAAAAAAAAGGAAAGCAATTCAAGTTATTTTGCATGGAAAGGGAAGTTTGCAACTAGAGATGTTTTTAGGAACATGGGCCTTGCTTTTCAGAAAGACTTAAAGAATCCATCATATCTCAGTGTCTCTGAATATCAAGGCTGTGGTCTCTTTACTGACCTCTGCTCTGTGTTGAGCAGTATCATCTTGTAAATTTTCTTTTTTTTTTTTTTTCCTTATATAGATGTTGTCATTAGCCAAGAATTTGGTACTTCCCAATGAAAAAGGAAAACAAAAAATGGGGTCTTTTGTCTTTAAGTGAATGGATAATTTTATAAATGAAGAACTCATAAAACAAGATCAAAGGTAAGGAAGTTTTTAGAAAGGGAGATTTTAAACTGAGTTGCAGAAGATGTAAGTCCTGAGACTTATCACCTGCAGCAGTTATTTGTGTAGATGAACTCCAGGAAAACCCTGTTCTCTTTACTTACGGATTCTTCATTGATAATTGAGGTTATCCCTCTCTGATTTTTTAAAAAACACCTTATGATATCTCTGAGATTGATACAGTTAAAAAATGTCAGCTGATGCAGAGGTTGGAATCTGCCTGCAGTGAAGGGAGATACTGACTTACAGCACTGCCTGCACAGCACAAAGTTCTCTAAATGTTAAAACACTTCCTTGGGTCATTTCCCTTCTCATTTTCTTAGCATAGCTGGAGATTAGGGAGGAAGAGATTTGAGCAATGAAGTAAACTCTGGAATCTCTGAAAAACATAAATGATCAACGGATTATTGATAAATTATCAACTGATAACCAGTATTAAGTGAATGTGATGGTAGTGAGGTATAACAGCACAACTCTTCGCAAACTGATGACACATAAGCCAGTGAATGGTTTGTGGCAGACAGAGCACGTCACTGCCTGCTCACACACATCCTGATATGAATCACTGAACTGCAGTATCAGTCACTAATGGGGATTTATTTTTTAAGGCAAAATCTGTATCCAAAAACATAGTCAATATAAGCTTCCTCTTTAAAAAATAGTCCTTTAGGAACTCTAGAGAAAATAATTAGGGAAAAGAATTCCTGTTATTTCGAATCAGTCTATTTGTTCTCATCCAAACCCTCTAATTTGTTTATTGTTATTTGCTAATGTTCCCAAAGATCCAAATTTCTTGTCCCTGTGGATCTCAATTGTGTTCTGCAACAGCTTGTGACTTATTTTCCTGTGTGACTATCACACAGGAAAAGCAGACTGATTCACAAATATGGATTTTTGAAAGAAATCAGGAGAATGGTAACTAACTGTAGACCTTTAAAGCAGTGATCAAGGATCTGCATGTGAAAAAACAAAAAAGGACAAACTTTTCTTCCCCAATGGTTACTTTAAAAAAGACCCCAAATTTTCTTCTCCTGTCAATATAATGAGTAGTATAATAATATTTTCAATTTTCATTGTAAGTTAGTTTCTTACTTTGGTCTCTCATGAGTCTGGTACTAATGGGAAGATGTCATCAGCTAGTGACCTGTGATTATGAACAGTATGTGTCCACAAAAAGGATCGTGCCATATTTGTTAATCTCTCAGTTTTGCAAATTCTATAACTTCAACAAAGTATCAATGACATAATTTAGAGAAAAAAAAAGTCCCAACAATGGGTATGACCTGATTGTATTTCAGAGTATGCATGTTCTTGGACTGTTCTTACACTGCTGCTGTGCATCACTTGGGGTACACACTTAGATAATTGGACCAACCTGACGAGTAGCTGAGAACAGGGAAGCCTCTGATGGATAAACCAGCAATCCCAGCTATGCTTCCTCAAATTAGATTCACTTCCCAGCCTGCCCAAGCCCACTAAACTTGTTATTTGAATGCTTCACATACTGGTTTCATTGCTGGTACATTGGATGAACATCTATCAGTACATCACACCTTTCAGAACTAGACAGTGAAAACCCAGCCAGCCTGATGAATCACCCTGCGTTTTTAAGGGGCTGTGACTTGTGCTAAATAAAATCAAACCAAGTGACGCAGGTTTCAACCTGCACTACAGATCAGTCCTTGTTTTTCTGGGAACACTTCGAGCACATTAGGACTGGACATCCCCTGCTGATGTGTTTAGTCCATAATTAGTAAATCTAATTATTGCATTCTTCCTGGTGAGAAAGGTATCTTCAACACCTGCATGTCTGTGGTTCTAAACTGACAAAAATCGGTTTCTGTGTGTTGTTTATATCTCTGCTGGATCCTTCAGAAATCCTTCACTCCTAAATTATCACTGAAAATGTAACAAGTACAATATATATGGTATTCACCTTTTGAGCTTTTCTAATAGACTATTGTTTCTGATACTGTACTTTATTAAACACTTTACTACAAGCTACATTAGTGTGCTGGTTTTGGCTGGGATAGAGTTTATTTTCTCCATAGTAGCCAACATATGTTTTGAATTTGTGCTGGAAACACGAATGTGTTGATAACACAGAGATGTTTTAGTTTCTGCTGAGCAGAGCTCACACTGAGCCAAGGCCTTTTGTGCTCCTCACCCCACCCCACCAGCAAGGAGGCTGGGGGTGCACAAAAAGCTGGGACACAGCTGGCACAGCTGACCCCAGGGATATCCCAGACCATGTGGCACCATGCTCAGTGTATAAAGCTGGAGAAGAAGGAGGAAGGGGGCGGGACATTGAGAGTGATGATGTTTGTCTTCCCAAATAACCGTTACTTGGGATGGGGCCCTGCTTTCCTGGGGATGGCTGAACACCTGCCTGCCCATGGGAAGTGGTGAATGAATCCCTTGTTTTCCTTTGCTTGTGTGCACAGCTTTTGCATTACCTCTTAAACTGGCTTTATCTCAACATGTGAGTTTTCTCACTTTCACCCTCCTACTCGTCTCCCCCATCCCAGTGCAGGGGAGTGAGTGAGTGCCTGCGTGGGGCCGAGTTGCCAGCTGGGGTTAAACCACAACAAGCTGTACAAGGTTGCTGTTGTGCTAAGGAGAATGCATCTTTTCTATCCACTGCCCAGCTTTTTTTAAGCTATCCTGCACCATGGAGCAATAGGAGTTCATCTCAGTGCAGGAAGGGGTGGGACACTGCAGGGATGCCCTTCTGAGAATGCTGGGTGCAACTACAGAACCTGGTGGCTGAGTTAGCTGGATTTACAGGGGTTTAGTAGCCTCCAGCCACGTTACAATTGGGTCCCAAGTGTAAACTTTTTATGAGGTATGTCCCACATATTTCATTTGAAAAGATCCTAGTCCAAGCGTGCCCAGGTTTTGACTTTTCAAGCTTTGATTGAAGAAATATGTAAAAACAGAACTTCAAACATGCAGGTTCCTCATCACAAAATAGCTGCAAAACATAGAATTTTATCTGCACTAAGTGCTTCACTTTTGCCTGAAATTGCCCTGTTCCAGCCATAAACCACACCTTGCAGGATTGGTAGAAATATAGAAACAAAGAATGAAGCTACAAGTGTACCAGGCATAAAAGCAGAGTGGGAAGCAAAATATACATGGTAACAAATACAAATACATAAAAAATACAGACAAATATGTCACTTTGTTAAATAATAACATGAAAATGTGGATTAAGATATTAAAACATTAGTTATTTCAGAGTCTTAACTCTTTTTAAGAGTAGTAAAGCTCCACGTTGAATCACTCTGAGTGTATTGCAGACGATTTCCAGGCAGTTTCCTCTTGCCTGCCCAGCTCTCCCCGGGCCCAGCCGCCGGCAGCCATGATGAGTCGCCAGTGAAGGAAAGCAATTCCTAAAAATATTTTACCTCTACTTAAAAAATGGGCAGTTGGTCTCTATATTTGCCTTAGGGGTAATGACACACCACATCTATCTACCTGAAAACCTGTACTCTTTGCCCACACTGCGAGGGGCTGCCAGGACACAGAATCTGTGCAATTGGTGCTCAAGGAAAAGCTGGAGTGCCCTCAGGTGAGGAGACCCAGCCACCTGTGGGCTCATCAGGGCTCAGCTGTACCAAAGGCTCATCAGAGCTCCTACCCTGCCCACAAAGAGCAGACAGGCCCAGGGCAGAGGAGAGTGGCTGCTGTGGGGCCTGGTAAACAGGACTGGAAGAGCCAAAGATGGAGTGGAAGTAAAAGCTGGGGCTTCTCTGCCCAGCCCTGAGCACTTGGGGCACATGAAGGACATCTATGGGCAGGCGAGGAGTGGAGACCAGCGCTGGGGCAGCAGCAAGGTAGGGCTCTTACAGGTGTGCTTTGTGGTGGGCAGTGACAGCCCTGAAACCCTCCCTGCAGGAGGATGGCGTGTGGCACAGGTGGGTTGGGTGTCTCTACTGGTTTTGCACTGAATGCTGTGTTGTGTGCTGGTATGGAGGGGTTTCCAGGGAGCAGAGGTGCTGTGGGTTATCAGGGCACTGCTGGGCTGAAATCTGCCATGTGGTTGCTGTGTCTGAGGGGTCGGGTGTGTGCTCAAGGGGCTCTGGTGTGTTCAGGCTGGCAGAGCTGCTTCCTCCCTTCCTTCCCTTCTGTATGGCTTTCTCAGTCAGGGAAAATAGGTGTACGTGGTGTGAGGGACTGTTTGTCCTGAAGGCTCTGCAGCCCACTGGGAGGGCCAGAGTGAAGTGTCACTGCCAGGAGCTCGGTCAGCGCTGGGCAGGAGGGGCAGCACTCGCTGGGCCAGGACAGCTGCTGACCTGCTCAGCAAAGCACCCTGGTCCTGTGTGTGCTGGATGGGTGGGGTATCATAATAGCAGGCCCTTGGCAGAAAAGGATTACATTTTTCTGTAGGATTACAAAACATAACTGGGCTTGAAGCTAGGGTTCCCTCTGGAAAAGCAGTTCATTCTGGCTTCATAATGTCCTGAAATTAACTGACAATGGAAGTTACTACCCTGTGAGGAATAAATAAAACTCCCAATTTAAGAAAGATACAAGACTTAAAACTAATTCACCAGTCTCTTCAAGAAAAATCAGTGCTTCCTTTTATTCACTCTGGGCTTTCTCTGTTCTTGTTAATTTGTGTGCCACTGCAGACCTCCTCTTTAGGACCAGAGCTGGAGTTGAGTTGAATGAGCCTGCCAGGTCTGAGCTCCTGCCAGCTCTAGGGAAATACCAATTCCTGCCAAGCTTGGAATTTTTTCTTCTTGTTTTAGTAAATCAATGAAACCTGCTATATTGCTTCTCTCTTAACATACTGCAAAAGGGTTTTGCTTTGAGGGAATGGTAAGTTATATTGATGAGCAGAAAGATAGGAAACTGCATCTGTCACAGTGGGGATCCAGCAAGTCTTTAATGATGGGAGTTTTGTGAAGCTTATCAAATACTTGAGGAAAAAATTTAGGATGCCTAATAAGAAGTTGCTAATACACTAACTTTGGGGCAAAGAGTGAATGCAGGCTGCATTCTGCCTATTCTGCCTTCCTGAGCTTCAGGTGAGGTCTACCTGCAGACTTGAACACTGGCATTTCTTCTCAGAACACGCTTGTCAGGGTGGCTCTTAATAATTTTCATCTTTCTTATCCTAATACTTTTCTTGACTGCACAACTAGAGAAAATAGCTCTTACAGGTCTCATTGAAGAGGGGGAGTTATATGGTAAAGGTAAAGGACACTATTTACCTTGATATTAGTTCATATAACTAGACAAACCATTCTTCACACAAAACAGGCTAGGACCAAGCTCACTGCATTATGAACAGACACATCAGTGTTTTTGTATTTTATTAAATTAAACCCACACAAAATATAACTGCACACAAGAACACACATCTGATATTCCAATGTCATATCTCACAAAGAAAAATCTCTGGCTGTAACTCGTCCCTTGTATTAGCAGAAATCCAATTTGCAAACAGTTGTTTAACCATAAAGGCTTTAACTCATCAAAGCAAGTTGAATTCCCCTTTCTAGGAATACATCATAACCACACACAGACACACACACAGAGTTCAGAGGCAAGTTCTGCAGCCCTGAAGTAGACAAAACTTTCACAGCAAACTTGCCTATGTTTGCAGAATAAGTAAATTCCTATTACTTTCATAGTTTGTCATTTACAAGCAAACTTTAATATTTTTAAATACTTAAAACAAATTTCACTTTAACAATTATTTACAAAATCTTTACTAAAGATCAACATCCTGCATAAAGGTGACCTCAAGGATATATTGTTGCTACCATGCTACAGTTTGCACTGAAGGGGTAGAAAGGCCATTACTAGTTTTGGAAGGCTTAAACCCTTTGTTGATATAGCATAAGGACATTAACCTATGGAAGGCAGAAGAGGTCATCATTTCAGTGCAATTACCCATTCGTGACTTCTTTTAAGTACATCAAGATGATGAGTCCAAAAGACTTGGGTTTTGAATTATTGACTGTTTAGTTCTTTAAGAACTGATTTCATGGGAAGTTTTCAGGCCATCACATCTGTCTTCTACTGGTGATATGAAGAAGTTGCATAGGGACCTTCCTCATCCTCCTCCTCTCTAAAAAGAAAATGATCATAATCATCAGGTCAGGAGCATACCATGTCTCAACAGTAAAGCTGTAATGAAAATGCAGGTAACCAGTTTTCCTAATGGATCAAATTAAGCAAAGCCAGCCTGCAGTATAATACTGTTAATTACACATCTCTAGAGTTCCTATTGTTTAAAGAACAGAATGCTGAACACAAGTAAAGCTGTGTAAGTTCAACAACATCAGAAAGTACTATTCTTGACACTACATTGCCAAATCAATAAGAAATGCTGTAAAGGATAAAAAAGTGGAGGGCATAATGGAATTCCTGTACTGTTGCTCTCAATTTCTTATTTTACAAAATAAGTTTAGTTAGAGGTCTGCTTCAACCTTTTGAATGGCAGGGGTACAGATGGACCAAATGAAGCAAGAACAGGAGCTGTAGCTGGATCTGTGTCTTGCTGCTGCAAGGACATTCCTTGAGTGGGCTCCCTGATTGATGCTCCTGAGCATCAATCACCATGGAGAATCACCACTTGGATTTTCTTAGGAAAACTAGTTCTCCCAAAGTGTTATTGTTAATGCAATGACTGGACAATGGTAAATAGTGTTGCTATTAAAGCATCCTCAGGAAAAATCAGTCTGCCTGCTGTTTACTTGATTGCCTTTAAAAAAAAAGTGGTTATGTAAACCTATTGCAGTGCAGCATCCAGTACTAACTCAAGCATGCCATGTTCTCCAAAGATCATTGTTTTGTACTACTGTAGCTTCAAAATTTTGTTCCTGAGAGTCTAGTCTAAAAGCTGCTGCCAATTTTAGTGTTTTGGTGAGAACAGAAAGACTTTACAGTTGCTACAGTGTGAGCTTCTAAGGATTACTTTTAATATTGTATCTGCCTTCATACAAAGGTACAGTTATTCCAATAGTCTAATAATGATATGAGGTAAAAATTAAATATTTCAATATCCAAACCCTAATCATGCTTTCCCTAATAACTTTTAAACATGATTATTTATCTACAACTGAAATTTCATACAGCTCCCCAAAATAGAATCAGAGAGAAGAACTCTACAAACTAACCAAGCAGCTGAGTAATTTGCACTCATTTTCCCAGCAAAAGTATTATCTTAAGCCAAAGGCATAATATTTCTTTTGCCTTGAAGCAATCTTTTCAAAAAAAGAAACCTCAAAAAACCCCAAGTTTTGGGTGAAACTGGTAGTTATTGCAGGGATATGTGGTTACAGTAGTACTGTGAACAGATTTTTAGCCATTCTTACAAATACAGCTGTTTACATTAGTGATGCTCCAGAACCAGTATCAGGGATGATCTTAAGATACAGATGACATGTGTACAACACTTAAGTAACATCCTTCCTTACATAATCCATGCTGCATATAAAACTGCCATGGAATACTATCATTTGCAGATACCTGGCATGACAGTAAAGTAAGGAAGCAAGCAATTCATGTTTAGTTGAATAAGCACTAAAAACACTTCAGACCTGTAAGTTCTCTCAAGACAACACATCTTAAAATGTTTTTCAGAACTGAAATCTATTCACATACCAGACTTGTAAGACTGGACTGCAGGACTCTAAAATTCAACCATAACTACTTGGCTGAAGCTAAATATTTCAAAAAGTGTATTCTGAAGCTCTGATATATGCTCTTCTGGGGCACTGTGTTTCTAGCCACATATGCCTGGAACTTAGTTACAAGTAGCAGTCTCCTGTTAGTTTGTGTGAGGATGAAGGAGAACCACTACATTTTCAGAGCTCAGACTGTCCAGAGGGGGAGAACTTATTTTCTATGCTCCACACTGGAAATTACTTTGTACTGTTTAGCTTTGTTATATTTCTCCTTTCAGGAGAATAAAATGTGGCAGTGTTACAGCAAATGACCTTCCTTCCAATCAAAGGCTAACAGAATCAGCCTTTCAATCATTCTTCTTGAAAGCCTTAATATAGGAATAACATACATAATGACATGGCAACAGCCAAACACTGGACTGAAATGAGCTGCAGTTGATTATGGGTGAGTATAGACAACTGAAGAACTGAAATACTGATATTATATTAGCAGGTCTTCAGACATCCAAGTAACAAAAGCATTGTCTAGGCTCTTTGTCCCCACTTCCCTTGTGCAATATGGATTATGGGCTCTTAGATGTCAGCAGAGGGCACAAAGCACTGGGGTTACAGCTAGTTTTTGAGGGGCTTCTGTGCATAGCAAGGACATAAAAATTATATAGTAGGTTGTTATGCTTGAACTGAGGCAAAGCAGTGACTGGCTGTAAGGTGCAAAATACATTTCTGACCATGGCTTGGAACTGCTGCTGCAGCTGCCAGCAAGGGTGGGCAAGAACACCTTCTGCCCTTCTGTCTCAGGCTGCAGGACTAGCCTGGGAGGTCTGCAACACTACTCCAAACCACAGTAGTGGCCAGGGAATATTACTAATGTAGGTCTTAGAACCATGCATAGCAAGTACAAGTCTGTTCTGATGGCTTAAAAAAAAGCTGAGCTTTATATAAAATAAAATCTTATGTGGCCCACAGGCACCAACATGGCAGTGTGTATCTGCTTAACGACCAAACAATTTTCTTCACTTTTAAGATGCCTAAAATAGCAGAGTGGTAAGTCACTCTAACATTCTCCTTCAGGGAATGGAAAAGGAACAGCACAGCATTAAAACACTGCAGTGCTGTCTCCTCCCATTTGCTGTCTCCACTTTGCCCAGTAGGATACAGGAGCTGAAAGAAGTCTCCTCCAAGCTGTGGTATGTATCAGGCACAATCAACCACTTCTGTAAGGGCAAGCACACCTGAGTGTGAACAAATAAACTCAAATGCTTGGATGCTTCTAGAAGGCACAATTAAACAAGGCAGCAATCTGAGCTGTTAAGTTAACAGGCTTCAACACCCTACTCCTTCCTCCGTTCAGGTCAAGGCAACTGAGCAGGTGACAGTATGGTTGTGTTCCTGTGCTGACACCAGTTATATCAGCTCATATAACCAACAGTGATTAGAGGGGCTCTACTCAGTTACAAGGTTTTCAAAATGAGCCACTAAAAGGCAAATGCAGAAAGATGTGACCTGTCCAACAAGCATAGTACATGGCCTCAGTGTTCTGGTCTACCACAGTACCACCCTAAAATCTTAAGGACTTGCATTAGACATCTGGTGTTCAACTACCTGAGACAAAAAGCATAACTAAACTTATTTTCAGTTTTGACATCCTGAAGCATGCATAACAGCATTTGGGGCTGTTATGAAGATGAAGCATCACCATATCTTCTATTATGTTGCTTTTATTTCACGTGTGGATAAAACTGAGTATTCTTCTCTAATATGCAAATACAAGAGTTAGCAACATATGCTACAAACAACTATATTAATCCTTTCACTTTTCTTTTGGCCTATTATAAAAACACTGCTCAAAGCAAAAAGGTTTTATTGCTTGAACTGCATCCTGGGTAAATATGCATGATTAGTGATTCATTAGCTAATGATTTCTTACTCAATGAAACTCTAGTAAAAGTAGTATTGCATGTAGATCTATCCATGTGCTTACATAAACTGTAACAGTGAACAGCAGCTGGCACAAACTCAGTGGATCACATTCTATAACCTTTAATGCTTATCTATTTGCACAGCTATTATAGTTTAGTATCTAGTCTAAATCTGCAACTATGTGCTCCTCAACATTTCTACCTAAAAGCAAGAGGTTTTAGCTGGAAAGTAGCTGACTTCAGAGGTTAATATACTTTATTCCTTTGAAAGCACTTAAAGGAGTCACTTCAAGAGGTGGGATTAAAGAATGTAATTCACCTTAAGCTGCTTTTGTAGCACAAGGCAGTTTCTGACTATATAAAACAGCCTTGTGTGGTTTAATCTGAGTCAGTGCATGTATGCACATGCATTCTTGGCAACTTAAGGGTGATCAAAGTAAAGAGCAATTAAACAGACGTTGTGGTTCTCACAATCAGTCAGATCAGGCACACTGTAGGGTGAGAAGTTATGGCTCTTTAAGTTCTCAAACCGATAGTCTGCTTCTGCTTGCAGTTGCCTTAGTTTCATATCACTTTTGGTGGCAGCAGATTAACTTCAGGTGCTCCTTTGTTACTCTAAAACAGGCACTGAAACACGGCAGTGTTGGCACACGTCACATTCTAAGCAGGTTTTGACAAGGCAACCCTAATACAGAAGGCCAGAGCAGCTGGAAACAGCACTTTAACTTCATAAATGGCTTTCACTCTAATAGAAAACTTGCATATTCATGAGGTTGCTTTACTATCTTGGCTCTCCATTTTTCAAAGGCTTCCTGCTCCAAGCAAGGGACAAGTAAGGTCTGGGCAGGAAGGAGAACAGGTGCCTCCTGGGATGTGGCTGGGACACAGTAAGGAATGTTGCCACCTTCCAATCTGGGTCCAGAAACACCATTGATGGTACATAGCTGAAAAGTATCACCAAGGCTTTTGGCAATGGTCTCTCTCTACTCCTGCTGCCTGCAAGGAATAAACATTCACTTTGGTCCTCTGCCCCTTCCTGTCTGACTGTAAAGGGGTCTGTCCTTTCCAGCTGTGTTGGAGAGGACAAGGCAGGGATGGCTTTTGTGGGCCAGGACTGAAAGCTGGATGTGGTGGGGTAGAAGGGAACATTGTGAAGACTTCGTCAGATGCACAGGAAGCTATTTCTCTTCAGAAGCTTTGGGTAACATCCTGCTCAGCAGAGAGCCTGCAGCTCTGTATCTCATGTGTCCTGTAGCATCCTGACCAACAAAAATTGTGCTCTGTGCATAACTAACAAAATTCTCTGCTAAATCTGAACAGGAGGTAGAAAAGTAACTCATTCTCCTGTAAACATTATTTCTTAGGAGGAAATGTGGTACCAGGCCCCCATTTCCCAAGTTGTAACTTAAGCAATACAGGAAATGGATATTAGTAGCAGCAGTGCACTATTTGTGTGATGTTGCTTTCACTGTATTGGTTCTGCTCACAGGGCAGCAAGGTCTGAGAGAATTTCCTTCTGTAAATTAGCATGTTATTTTGTTGAAGGGATGTTAAAATAATTGCCTTTCTGTGGCAGGGACTGTGGTTTCCTGTCACACAGTTTAACTGCTGGGTCAACACCTCTAGTCCATGTTAGGTATATACATCTAATGATCTGAAAGTCAGCAGCAGCACATTTTGACAGATGCTCTGCATGGCTTCATATGTAACAGTGGAAGTGGATGAGTTTGAACAGAGAAGGTTCTGACCTCCAACAGCAATTTTTCCTGAAAGGTTACTTTCTGCTTAGTGTGAAAAGTATGTTGCTTGCAATATCAGTGCTCTGCAGTCACACCTTTTATTATCATGGAAAAGGCCACCTCAGCATCCCCCACTGAGGTGATTTCTGAAGAGAATAAACAGGCAGGGAGCCAGCCCAAGAGGTTGCTTGTGACCAGGCTGAGGAAGCTTGTCCCAGGGACATGGAGAACAAACACTACTGAAGTCCACTCTTGCTCTTAGTCTTTTTGTGCTCTCCATGGGATACCTACATATGTGAGGGGATAACCACTGTGGCAGACAGGACAGAAAATATTGCTTTTTCTGTGAGTGAATGTGGGGGAGCTCCTGGCTGTAGAAGAAATACTGAAGAAAAGATGACATCTGCACAGGTGGATCCACAAAGGGAGAAACTGCACAGGGAAAGGTGATAGGATAGCTTAACTGAAACTGCATTATGGAGCATATTTACACGATAATGAGGCAATTTGGGACAGAAGAAAAATGAAATCATGCCTTGCTGTACACATTCAGCTTCCACGTAGGCCTACTGAAAACTATGGCTTTGTTTAAGTAGTTGCCCTCTTAGACAGCAAGGCATCTTGGAGAAGACTGCCCTTCCAGCTTTTATGAAATATTATTGCTATTCTCTAACCATGTATTGTGAGGCAGCCTTTCTAACTGCCATGACAAGGCACCTGCTAATGCTGTGCTTTCAATGTATCTGGTGCGTGATAATAGCAGAGACTTGTTGACAAACTAAAGCTGCAGATGCTGTCTGAGAGGCCCCACAAAGAGGGTCCAGCCTAGACTAAAATGCCTTCAGGGTGAGATTAACATGCTTAATACCAAAAGAGGCATTTACCTGACATTGTCATCTTTTAGTTTTCTGGCTGCTTGTTTGGATAACTTAATCTGCAAGTCCAATCTCTGTAGGAAATCTTTGGCAGATAATTCTTCTGGTGCAGTGGGCTGACTGTCAGGCTCTTGAGGACTGGGAGAAGAACTACTTTCTTCCTGAACTGTTACTAGTCCTTCATCACAAGAAGGGGAGCTGTCAACAGTTTCATTCTCAGGAGACTCCAGTGAACTAAGTCCATTGAACAGTAATGGTTTCTCTGATACAACAGGAATATTCAGGGTTTTCCTCAGAAATATACAGTCATTAGTGAACAGTTTATTTGCCCTCTTTATTTGTTCCATCTGAAAAAGATAGGAAAAATGTAAGTTATTAGGTTTTGGCAAAGTATAAAGTACTAACTTTCTGAAGTAGTACAATACCCTTTAGTTATAATAAATCTATACTTTCTTTGCAGCAGCAATGACTTCAGGAAAGAGTCTGTTTGCATTCAAAGTGATTTCAGAGTGCATGCTCTGTTTTAGCCTTGCTAACATCTTAGCTTCTTTCATGTAGACTTGACTCCAAAATACTGCTTTTTCTAAAGTCTTGCACTACCTGAAGATGCTTTTCTTGAACAGTCTTCCAGTCTCTAGACAGGCTCACATGAACAACCTGCCAAAGAATAAAACTTCTGTTGCAAAAGTACTGCTGATTTGGATTTATACTACAGTAAGGCTCAGAACTGCTAGCAGCTGCTGCAGGTGAACCCTCTGGTAAAAGCATGCAGAATCCAAATAAGGGGCAATGAAGTTACCTTGAGGATTCTAGGACATGTTAGTTACAAACAGTGAGAAACACAAGTCCTGGAAGAGCAGTATATGCCTCATCCCCCCAGCTGATGTAACACATTCAGACTTCAGATGAAGTCCTGATTTTCAGTGAGGAGTTGGGCAGTGAAAAGAATGGGGGACTCTTGTACACTGTCATGCAGCTGCACAGATCAGTGGCTGCATTGGTTCAGTAAATTGAATCTGCAGCACCTTCAACAGCAACCTCATGTGTGTGATAATGTGCCTGGTAAGAGCCACCACATCCCTGCTACATACTTTTTATGCTACTTTTACCCAAGATTGCCTGTACTAATGAGTAGGTTGTGACAGAAGCAACCTTCTTTCTCAGCACGCTAATGCATAAAACTCCCTTGTTCCATAGTTAATCTGAGAAGCTATTATAAATTCCATTGCTTTACAGGTGAAGGAAAGCTCCCAATAAATGTTTATACTGTGTCCCTACTAAAAATGTTTAAGTTCTAACTCATCAAAATTTCTCTTCTAAGTCAACAAACTAACTTCCTGTTTCTCAACCGCAAGCTTTTAAAAGCACAGAATTCTGTATCCATGATTATGTGACTTTATGCTTCAGTTATAACCTGAATTCATGATTTCATTAGTGAAAGTTCTACGTGGAAAAAAAAATTACCATTCTGGTCCCCTGGTGACTGTAATAAGCAGAAAATCCCCAATCACTACAGTACTGCAATGATAAATGCCCTCTAAATAAAACTTGCTTGAAAATAAGTATAAAGAGAACAGAAAAAAACCTCGTGCTTTCATTAGAACTGTTAATTATTTTTATTGAAGTACATGGAGCTAAAGTGAATAAGAATAAAGACTGTAAGTCTTGTCATAATAGGAGTCTTGCTGCTGGCATAATCACTCAGAGTTGAGTGCTCCAAGTACTAGCCACTTGCTGCTTCAAAGTCTGAGTATCTAGAGTTCAGTGCTCAGATGATGAGAAAATTGCTCCATCATCTTATCCTTGTCAGTCTTAAACTCTCTTAAACTTTGGCACTACTTGGAGTCCTTCCCAACTGCAAAAGAAAAGACCATTGCTACCAGATAACTGGCTTAAACATGCCCGTGCATTCCTCACACTGAACATACCAGCAGGGGAACCTATTGGGATCCAAGGGAACCTACTGCACTCTGCATGTCTGTGCAGATGTGAGACTGTGTGGCCACTTCCAGAACTCAAGTCAGCTACTCTGTGCAGTGTAGATCTGTACTGTGCACTAAAAGTATCTGCTGCAGTGCTGTTATAGAACTGGTGTCCTGCATGGATGCACTTGCTTGGGTCCTGGAAACCTGATGAAATCTTTCTCCCTAAAAGTAAATAGGATTCTCTCTAGAAAGGACAGGTGTATGGGAAGGTAGTGAAAACAGCACAGTAAAGCTCAGCAGGAAGTGATTTCTACCTCTTAAATATAAAAAAAAAAAAATGTATTCTCTGGTTAAAGATAACCCCAACCTGTTGATGCAGATGGCTAAAATGATGAAATGCTTAGATTTAATAATCCCTTTCAAAAACTGAATAGCTAACATCTGGTGACTCACACTAAGTTACTACAAGTAAGAGAAGCTCTCTACCAGCTCTTGAAGCTTGGAAGCTGTTTTTAGTTAGGCTCATACAGTAGAGGGTAAAAGTTCTCTCCCAAGCTGAGCACCATCTGAAGGGCATAAAGGAAGTTTCACCTGATTTAGTCATGAGACCTTATAGTGGCCCTAGTGTGAATGTCAACTGTTAAAATTTCTAAAAGCTGTCTGTCTGGATGGGTGTCAAAAATGTTTAAAATACTAGCTGGAGCTATTCTCTAATACAATACAGAAGCTGAAAACTGAGATCTTTACTGCAGGGGAGTTGGAAGGTGATGCTTTGATAGCTGATAAATAATGCACTGTACTGCTATTCTCTCTTCTACTTCACTGTAATTCTACCTCTGGTTATTTCTTACTAAAGTACTACCTCACAGCATTTGGAAGACTGTGTACCTCCGAAGTGAGTAACAGTGAAATGGAAAGTACTTGGTTCTAAAAAGAACATCCCTCAGCCTTGAGTAGGTTAATTCATATGTGCAATATATAACTCCTAAAGTCAGTATGACACTCATAGGCGTATGGAGAACAGAATTTAACAAGAGCTTTCTTTTTTTAGTGCTAGGAAAACTGAACTTGAGTTTGATAGCTACAGATCTATCACAGTGAAACAGCAAAAGCTGTAGCACGTGCTTAATACTTTAACTGAACCTGCACTAATGCATAAACTGGTGCTGAACTAAGTAATTAAAACTGCTTCTACTGACAATGAAACATAGTCCTCTTTCTTCTCCCCTCAAAAGAGATGCAGCACTTGCACTGAACCATAAATATGATACCAAACATGAATTCCCAGTGTTAATTTTCCCAGAAGGAAGATATAATGAAGGCAAGTTGTAAAGATTAATAGCCAGTATCTGGGGGATGGGGTGAAGAGCAGAGTATGAGGCCAAACAAAGCACACTGATCTCTCTCCCCCAACATGACATTTTCATCTGTCCTGCACTGTCTCAGCCAAGTCATGCCAAAGCAGGCATTGGACAGGATGTCTCTTGCTACAAAGTAACTCCCAGAGAGGAAAACCACAGGGGAAACATCTAAAAACAGTGATACTGGAGGCAAGGGCAGCCAAAGATAATTCTGATGTTTTCATTACAGCAACTCCCACTCCTAGCCAAGGATACATGATGCAGGAAGCAAACGGAATGACTCTTTAGGGGAAGTGAGTCCTTGTCATTGTGTGCAACCACGATGTTCTTCATTTTGCTAACAGCAAACACGTTTGCATACATTCCTACCCTGGGTTGAAACCCACTAAAACAGAAACACAATGGCTAATTTCACCAAACTTGGCACTGCTCTTAGGGACATTTCATGTCACATTAACCTTTCTCAACTGAAGTCTATAATGATGCAGCTCTGGTTTCTTAAGTACAATACTTACCAACACTAAACTGAATAACCAATGACATGTTGGGGAAAAACCCCTAACATTTATGCTTTAAATGCATCATCGACACAGCAAAAGCTTATTAAACTCATACTATAAACAAAGTTTATGGTTCATAACTTAAAGTTATTTGTACAGGTTTGATCCACAACTTCACTTTAGCTGAAAGGGGGTTTTAAATTGTTTAGAAATGACTTTTTTTCTGGAAAACTACTCTTTTAGTAATCTGTTTATATTTTTCACTTCTGAATGAGGGATAACATGGCTAAATCATTTAGGCCAGAACTTTATCCATAATGGAAAGTGCTGCCAAAACCAAAAAAGAAATCAAACATCCAATGTGCTGCTTTGCCTTCTTAGTGAGCAAAACTTCATTTTAATGTGGACCAGTGTAAGTCCAAAGTGTTATTAGCCCCGTTGCCAAAAAGAATCGGTCAAAAGTGGCATAATCTTTCAAAAGGGAAGAGAAATAGACTTTTAACCCGTTCCACAACAAAGGCTGAATGCTATTAAGGTGATGGAAGGCTTTAGTAGATCTTGCAGACCAAGAGAAGGAAAAGAAACCGTTCCAGTCAGAGCCTATTAGTTTGGGACTGTATTGTATCTCTTCTAGAAAGAGCCAACTGGAAGGTGCTGTTTGCAGCTGATGTGAGTGTGACACTGACTGTGTACCAGTGCCATGCTCATCAGCTGCTTGGCCCCAAGCAATTCTGCATTTTGGGACTACCAAAGATGGATATCAGTATAAGGGCCCCAAAAAAGTAGAGATGAAGGAAGGGTAGGTGAGCTCTGCTCTGTCGGGACTGGTAGCGCTGGTAGACCCTACTGGACTCTGCATGTCCTCAGCTGCCATAAGCCTTTCAGCATTTTTCACAGAAATAAACTTTCTTTCTCCATAGAAAGTAAGCAGAAAAGCAACACTTTCAAACCAGTGGCACTTGTGCCTCACCTCTGGGCTGGGAGGCAGATCACAAGGGAAGAATGTAGCCCTGAAGCTACCAGAAGAAATTCTTTCCCCTTGTCACAGCCTATGCGTCAAGCTCAAAATAATGATTGTCTTCAAGATAAATTTAATTTCTTTTTTAATCTGAAGTGAGTGTAGTAATGAATAGTTGCGTGGGTATAGGTTTCCTAGTGGAAGTAAGTGTGTCTCCTTTCCCAAGGACCTCTGTCCCATCCCGGGATCCCGGTGCTTGTCAGTTTGGAGCCGTGTCCTGGCCGGGCAGTGCGAACTTCAGCCCTTCGCCGGGTGCTGACCCCTCCGAGCAGGCCATGAACTCAGATGTCATCATTTCAAATACCGAAACTAAAGCCAGCGCCGTACCATGGGGAGAACACCATTTCCTGCCCGCTGTGGGTGGGAAATGCTCTAAGGGACAAGTTGCTGTCCTCTCCCGGCTCGGGGCCCCACCACCGCTGCGGAGCCGGGCTGCGAGGGTGCTGAGGCACGGGCTGCCCAGGGATGCTCTGCACTCCCCACCCCTGCAAGCGCTCAAGGCCTGGCTGGATGGGGCTCTGAGCAACCTGGCCTAGTGGAAGGCACCCCTGCCCACGGTAGGAGGGTTGGAACTGGCTGATCTTCATGCTCCCTTCCAACCCAAACCATTCCATGGCTCCAAGCGCCGCTCCGGGCCCCTCCGCGCCTGTGTCGGCGCCAGCGGCGCTCCCTCCCTTACCGTGACGCCGTACTTGAGGGCGATGCCCTGCAGCGTGTCCCCGGCGCTCAGCCGGTGCTCCACGTATCGCTCTGCCAGCGGGGCCGCCACGCTGGCCGTGCTGCCGTACGAGCGGGCCTTGGTGCGGGCGAGCCGCTGCGACAGCTCGGCCTCCGACTCGGGCCCGCCCGGCGGCTCCTGGCGCAGCGCCTCGGCCATGCTCCCACCCCGCGCTCAGCGCCCGCGGCCCCGCGGCCCCGCCACGCCGGGCATCGCCCCGGCACCGCCACCGGCCCGGCCCGGCGGCACCGCAGGACACGGCCCCGGCTCGGCCCGGAGGAGGCCCCGGCGCGGCCCCGCCCGGCGGCGAGAGGCCGCATGCGCGGGGCAGCGCCCGCCCAGCGGCGGCCGGGCCGGGCCGGGCCGGGCCGAGAGGGAGGAGCGGGGCGAGGGCAGCGAGTGTGAGGGGCTGGCCTGGGCTGGGAAGTCTGCGTCACTCTGCAGAAACCCTCAGAGGCACTCCCCGTTCCTCTGTGCCCGTTTGTGAAGGGGCCAGCGCAGAGCGCTGCGGGCTGTGGAGACTCCTACCCGCTGGAGTCTCAGTAATGCGGATTTTGTCATTGAGATGCGAAGAGAGAGTAAAAAGGAGTGGCTTCGGGCATAAGTGCGCAAATATGAAAGTGTAATTGTACCAGAATGGTTTGGGTTGGAAGGGGACCTTGAAAATCGCTTTGTTCCAACGCCCCTGCCGTGGGCAGGGACACCTTCAACTAGGCCGGGTTGCTCGGAGCCCCGTTCCACCTGGCCTTGAACAGCTCCAGGGGTGGGGATCCACAACTTCCCTGGGCAACCTGTTCCAGTGCCTCCCCACCCTCCAGCTGCCTGTGCCTCACCCACCACTACAGTAAAGAATTTTTTTCCTAATATCTAATCTAAACCTACTCTCTTTCAATTTGAACCCGTTCCCCCTTGTCCTGTCACTACGTGATCTTGCCCCATCTTTCCTGTAGGGTCCCTTCAGGTATTGGAATAACATTTTATATTAAAATTAATGTAATTACAGTGTTTTAAGTGGGTACTTCCCACCAAGAAACCTGTGTAAGTTTTCTTGGAAAGCTGATCCATTATTGCTGAACTGGAGCTTTCTAACAAAAACTCTGTGTTATGTACAGATGGTGCACATTTGTGCATCCTGTACAGGCACGATATGTACCAAAATACCAAGAATTGTCCAAAGTAACCTGCTCTAGGTGCCTGTGTTTGGGGCTATTGGACAAGATGCCCCTCAAAGGTCACTTCCAAATTCAACCAGGCTGGGATTCTGGGAAGTGTGTAAACAGAACATCTACTGCGGTGTAATTTTATTTTTTTTCTGGGAAGTCCTAGAAGGATAGACCTCTCTCTTAAACCTAAGCAAAAAAGACATGCACGTCATAACCTCAGCATTCCTCAGCACAGTATGTATTCACATAAGTGTTTCCAAAAATAAAATGCTTCAACTGACATAATATCTAGTTGTGGGTTTTTTAGATTATGTTCAGTGGGTGACTCATGGAGTCTCTGTTAGGAATACAGTGCAAAAATCCAGGCAGAGCTCACAAACGTTGCTACTCTGGCCACAAGTTTCCAGGCATAAATTAGGAAAATACAAAAGCTGCCCTGCAAGATGCAGGAGTTCCTGATAAAGAATGACACATCAACACCCCATTATCACATGAGAAGCCAATGTGACAGTCATGAACAGAGGAACTGTAAGCAATGCATAGACAGATCAGGGAAGTACAAGAGACTCTATAAACTGATGGCAAGAAAAGGTTCACTTTAATTTTTGTGCAGTCCACAATTGATTTGGGAAGCTGGAGGCTCCCCTAGGGATGTGCAATTGAGTTTATATCAACTATAGAAGGAGATCACCCAACTGTGACGCCTCACTGCTTTCAATTCCTTGTGAAGCAACTTGATCTGCTGAACTGGATCAGCAGTTCAGCCATGACCCATCTAGCAAAAGAGCTGAGCTGCGGGTCAGCATTTATTAAAAATGTCTACTGTGTGTGCAGTGTGGAGCCATGGATCAGCTTCAGCCTTACGGCTGATTAATGGAAGTTGCAAACATCTGGATGCCTGCCTAGAGCTGGAATAACTCAGAGGAGTTACTTCAGCTAAAGTGGCTTTTAGTAAAGGGGAGCCGCAGTTCAATAAAATGGAAATGTTGTGTAACATTAGTGATACAATGAGTTGAACATGCAATATCAATTAGTTTGAAAACGTGCTTGAAAGGTGCACTAATATTAGACAGTATTATTCCCTCTAATGTTATATTAAACTCTATATGCCAAGTGTGTGCAATACACTTTAAATCAGCTGTCACAACTCCGAGAACAGCAGAAGCACCCCTTGCATTAGTATAAAGATACCATGGATATTTTAATGTTGAAAGATTTATTTTAGTAATAAACCTTTTCAAGGATATATGAGATTTTTTTCTTCTGGAGTTGCTGGACTGTCTTTTCCTTGCATCAGCAAATTGTGGAGATGCTTGTTTATTATCTCAAAATCCATATTATAGCCAGAGAGACATTTGGATCCTGGGATGTTGCCAAGATACTTGATCTGATTAGCTGTCTGCCTTTTTTCTACATGAAGTGAATACCTTCTGAAACAAACATTTAGTTAGAAATTTGAGCCAGAACTTAAATTAGGTAACCCATCTTTTACCTGTATCTTTAATATGCATTCAAAATGAATTACAGAAGAAACTAGAAGTGTCTTGCTAATAACACTTCATTTTTAAGGAAGAAAATTGCATTACCATTTAAAATGTGGTGTCTAGGCTACTGAAATATCTTCATGGATTGATCTGTGAAATAGTAGCTTCCCTGGGGTGTACTGGCCCTTAGTTGTGAGTTGCCAGCCCCCTGTCTGATCTTGGTAGAAGCTGGAGCTCACTTGCTTCACAGTGTCCCACTAAAAAGGGCTGGAGTTGGTGTGGTGCAGACTGGCATTGTGCCAACACTGCCAGCTGGGTGGGCTGCTCCGTGACTGGCTCCAGAGCAGTGAACAAGCTCCTCTGGCAGCCCCCAGGAGGGAAGGACTTGCAGTGCTTACCTACCCCTCAAGGTGTGAGCATTCAATATCACATCAAACTTGCCACATTAGAAACAGTCCCTGCTATAACTGGGATTCTCAGTTCCCTCGAGCAATATTCCCCTTCCTGAACTCTGAATCAGCAGCTTATTGTCATATATGGGTATTTCCTGATATGCACAGGGGTTACATGGCAATTAGTTTGAGTTTATTGGTTTAATGGCTGATAATGACCTTCCTTGTTCAAGGAGTCTCTTGGCACTATTGACTCCCCTTCCTTTCTTTTTGTTCTTTTCTGTCTTTGCTGTTTCCTTATTACTGCATCTGTGATCTCTTTCCCCACAGTAGCTTCCAGTCTCAAGGAGCTGTACTTGCCCAAACTTGTTTCTTGCTTTAAAATCAGTAGTGCAAGCATTGAAGTCATGTAACTGGGGGTTGGACTTGACACTCATCAGACTCACATGGGACAGAGGAGTTCACTCCCCTGAGTCATTGTCCCAAGGGTGGCTGCAGACGTTGTAGCATCTGTTACTCACTTTGCCTTTGGGAGGTTATTGCTGCAGCTATAGTAGCTAGAAACATACTTTTAGAAATGAAAGCTTTAATCTCATAAAACTCAACTAAGCTTTATGGACTGCTTGCCTGACCCAAGAGTTCCTTAGAGCTGAATCTGGAGAAGACAAAGTCCCTCTCTGCATTTTTTTTTTCCTTGGGGACATGTTCAGACCTAGATAATACTAGTCTTACATTCTTACATAGAATCATTGTACAGGAATTGGATAATGACAGAAATTATGCATGGGAGCTAATATTATATTTACTCATGCAGCAGTGGTTAAAGGTAATTCTAATTAATTTTTCAGTTCAGGAATTGTCACTGCCTCTTCTGTCTTTCTGAACTTGTTCTGAGGATGAGAGCTTTCCTTTCAGTAATATTGCATGATAAATCTTCTAAATAACCAACAGTATTTGAGTCTGGACTACTTCTAGTTAGTATTGGATATCTAGCTGCCATTTTATCATTGAAAATCATTCATATCTAGATCAGTAAGTGCACCATGATCTTGATTTATTTTAGATATTATATGGTCAACAGATTACAGTCAGCAATCTTCTAAAACAGAGATCAGTACCAAGTCAGTCTGGTTAAGGTGAGCATATGATTTAGTGGCAAAGTAAGTAGAGAAGAGAATGCCTTCTGGCTAAATAAGCATTCTGTTAATGGTCACAGCTATTCATCACCTACTTTGCCAGTAAAGAAACTCAAACTTGCTTAGTAAAGGATTAAATGTAACAGCCAGCATTTCCTAACTTTGATGTTTATGATGATGCACGCCAGGGACATTACCATTTATAATAGTTGTACTGATGTAGAACAGGGATGTTTTAATTTCAGGAACAATAAAAAAGCTATCCTTGTGGGCTATATGTGTGGGCAGATTTGCACTAATTAGGATAAAACAGGGAAAAAGAAGGCTACCCTCTGGTAACGAGCCGTGCATCAAGCTAAACCGTCCACCCCTGCTCATGTTGCAACCTCTGACAAAAAAGAAGATGTAATGTAGGACAAAGATCAGAGACAAAACTTGCCTTTTAAGAATAATAGCCCTGGGTTCTTCAATTAATTGCAGCAAAGAGAGAGGGTCTTGCATGAATTTCAAAAGGAAAGTAGGATCATCTGAACTGATGAACATTCCTTAAGCTGTGCACATCTTCCTCATCAAAATAAGCCCATTATGTAGCAGGAGCAGCTGGGAGCCATTATTAATATTTAACGCTCCTAGCAGGGGTTGCTGTGGGTTTCTATATTAAGGTTACAAGACAATGTTGCAATATCATATGCTGTGGGTTTGCATTCTCAGAGCTTTGTTGGCTTTGTATAAAGCGCCAGTGAAGTTTTATTTATTCCTCTTCCCTGCCATTTGCAGAGGCTAAATATTTTTCTAATCGGGGTTGTAGTGCGTGATTATCCATTCTTCACTGCCTCCAGTTTTACTTATACATCACCTGCTGACTTGGTAATGTGTGTTGCAAGTCCCGTCCTGGTAGAAGCAACCTTGCACAGGAAAGGATGAAACTAGTTTGGGTCTCATAGCAAGGCCTGGCTTGTGCTATCACAGGTGTGTTCTGTTTTCTCCAACCATGTGGTTTTTGATGTGACCGCCTGGGGAGTGATGATACCAGTCAGCCTCTCCTTCCTAACCACATCTTTTGACTGATACTTGTTTTCTACCTGTGCATGTTTTAAGGGCAGATAGTTATTGAGCAATTCACAGTTGTTTTCACTGAAAATAGGTGAGCCAAATATGCAAGATGGAATCACCATGTTCTGCACATCTGCATCTGAGGGGACACTGTCCATGGATGTATTAGAACTTTGGAATGGAGCCAGCAGGCAGTGCCAAGCACAACATGGGGACATGGCAGACAGGGAGTTTCTGATGACATTGCTTTGGAGGAGTGTGGGACAAGTTCTCCAGTGGCTCCTCAGGGACAGCCTCTGGCCTTCAGGCTTTCTTTTTGCTCATTTTTTTGTTTTTACCCATTTTATTTTTTATCAACTTTTTTTTCCTTGAAGTCATAAAATCCTTGAAATCAAGTTGTTTACAGCTCTATCTGGTTAATAAGTTATCAGGCAGTGAAGTCAACAGTACAGGAGGAGGAAGCATTTGTAGCATCATCATCACATATATCCTTTAACATCATAAACTATATAAAACACTATGAAACAGTTGTTAGGAAGGTGCCCTGGGACAGTATCTGCTCTCCTTCAATGACTTCTGGATTAAATGTATTCAGTTTAGAACTAAAATGTTAGGCTATAGCCTTCCTTAAATTCATGCCTTGCTGATCATATGTGCAACCTGAGATTATGTGTGGCAGATGGCTGGGTGTTGATTAACTTCATAATGCCTCAATAGCACGGTCCCTTTTACGCTGTTTATCCAACATATTAGTGACAGCAGATATTGGCAACACATCTTTTACCTCCTAAGCTGGCTTATAGATTTGCAGGTGGAGATGCCTTGTGTTACTTGACTGTTGTTTGTGTAAACCCTGCTGCAAGATGATGGCAGCACATCATGCTCATTTTGGAAGGGGAGGAGTGAAAAATACTGCTGAAAACATGGAGGTAAATATGAGTGAGAACAGACAACTTTCTGAGTGACTCCTTTATCATTGGACCTCATGAGACAATAGTTGATTTCAATTTCCAGGCTGAAATTAATGTCAAATTGGAATATTAGCCATTGCAGAATACTTCTGTGTTTAAATGTGTTTTTGATTTAGCTTCTGTGTGTTTCTATTCACACTGCCTGAGCTGTCCATGTAACAGCTGCTTCCCATGCACCTACAGCCCAGCTAAAGCTGGATATGCAGGATCCTCACCACTATTGCACTCTGCCATCACTGCTGAGCCTTCTGGTGCCAAGTTAAAAATAGCATCTTCCTGTTCCTGCTAAATTCAAATTCACTGCAATTAACCTCTGCTTTAGCCCCTTTTAATTAAAAAAGCAATGAATACAGTAAATCTGGATGTAATAAGGATGTTAATGGCACCTTCGCTGATGTGTAAACCCAATAATGAGCGTAAGAAAAACATCTCTGTTGTTTGGGAGAACTGTGCAGAACAGCCAGAGGGGTGGCAATAAGGAAGTGACTTGTCTTCACCCCATTATGTCTGTGAGTGGCTTTTTTCCTGGCTGGAGAATATTTTATTGGAAAATCTGTAAACAGGTGATTCACCCCTAGAAATAGTTTATTCATACAGATTTAAAAATAAATAAAATCAATATTTATTCATCAGTGAGTGTTTTTTCTTTAAGTATCATTATGCACCTCATTTTGCCAAAATAGTTCCAGTCACATCTCTGTCTAAAGCCAAAGGGAACTTTCTTAATTAAGTGAAGAACCATAGAAAAAAAGACTGCTTTACTTATATATGTTATTACAATTCCCTTTTTAAGCTTATTTTTACCAACAGTTTTGTATAACCTGTTCTAACATGTTGAGAATGACTTCTTTATTTTATACATGCCTTTAGATTTTTTTTAGCTCAAGAAGACTTAAAAAATAATCAAACAGCTGTTTTAAGCCTTCCTTCAATCTTAGGATTCAGTTCAATAGCAATCAACTAGTGATTTCAAAGAGATCTGTCCTTTATCAAAGTGTACCTCAAACTGCTTCAACAGGAAATCCAAAGAAGTTGTCCAGAAATTCCCCAAGAACATGAATGAAGTCATCTGATGTGCAAAAATCCAGATCAGAATATCAAGCTTTTCATCTCCATGTCTACCTACTAGCCTATACTTATTCTTCCTTTTCGCCTGCTTATTGATCCTATTTCTCTTAACTGTCCATCAGTCCTCATTCTATATTTCCATCCTTTTGTTGCCTTTTCTCCTTCTTCAGGTTGGACCTGGCTTCATCTAAGGAGCTGAAGTAATCTAAGACAGAATCTGGGCTGCCAGTTGACTTGGTCTGTCATCTAGACTCTGGTTTGCTTCAATCCGTGGAGTCACTGGGGTGATTAAGAGCATAACTTTGAAACTCAAGCTGCAAATCTTCAGCTGCCTGCAGACATCCCAACAGTCCCCTGCCCACTTGAAAGACAAGTTAGGAGAAGCATATGGGTGCTTGTTTTTGCAGTGTGTGCTTGCAGGGTACTCATGTGTCTGAGGAAAAAGAGCAGTGCTTCAAAATAAGGGGGAGAGGGCTCTGTTTGTGAATATTTTCCTTCAAGGTAAAACAAAGTTTAACTCTTGTCTGGGAAAGAGCAACTCAAAGGAGGTTTTTGCTGTGAGTCACTTCTGAAATTACCTGTCTTCACTGAGTGCAGAGGCTGCCTCAGACTACAGCATCCCCAGGCCTGAAGGTGGTGGCCCTTGTGACGCTCCTCTGAGAGCAGCCTGTCCTCGGAAGAAAGGAAGCTGCTCTGGAATAAGAAGACAAAACAATGACAAGGGTGCATTTGAAGCTGTGTAGCAACTTTCTATTCCAAGACTCTCTTTGCCTTCAAAACAAAGTTTACTAGTGTTTATTTTCTTCCTGTGGGTACATATTAATATGACCTAATTGGCCCTGTGTCATTCAGTGTCCCAAACTGGAGTATGTTTTTTGCCTGTGATTATTTTTAGCTGGTGTAAATAGGGCACTAAACCTACAGCATTCATTTTATTACAGGCTTCTCACTTTGGTTGGTTGGCCTTAGAAGTATTACAATGCTCTTATTGGAAGTGAGAAGGTGATGATGGACCAAGTAGGTCATTGTTTTGTATCCTGACAGTTTCTAGGTGCTGTTCCTTAGCTTTTAAAGTGACAATTGTACAAGAACTTTCTGTGATCTGATAGAAGACAGTTGGCTGATCTGAGTGGAAACTAACTTTTTCCCTTTCTCAGGTAAATTGTTTCCATTGGAGGAGGGTGAGAGACTAGAATGTGGGTGTGTCTGCCTTTCTTTTTTGGTAGCTAAGACATATGCAAACTAAACTGTACATATCTGTACAGTCTCTGCTCAAATTTATCTGGCATTGACCTCATATTTCTTCACTGCTTACACTTCAGTACTCTACCACTCTGTTTAAATTTCGTACAGAAAGCTTTGAGATCAGCCTGCAAACAAAATCCTCGTGGTGAGCTAGAACAGTCCGGCAGTTTGGTGTCCTTCATTTTCGTTCCCTTGTCTTTTCTTTACTGAAATGCTGCCCTCGAGTGGCGACCAGCTGATTGATCCCAGCTGGAGGTCTCCAAGCTGTTAGTCCTGCCTGGCCGGTGCCCTGCATGCCCCTCTGGGAGGTAAATGTTCCCGGTGCCCGGGTACCCCGAGCACAGCAAGGCTCCAGACTCAGCATCCAGCTGAAGGCACCTGCTCAGCCTGTTCTGTGCAGTAACTGATCTGAAGTTTCCAAGCAATGCTATGGCACAGCAGCTTGAACTCCCTGGCACCAACAGTGTCCTCAGCTTTTACAAGAAAATGGAGAACTGTGATTCTGAAGGAAATGTAATCATTCAAGATGTTAATCTGACCACAAGACCTCTAAATGTAATTTATATGAATATTTCTTCCAATAACTCCATCTGGTGTGCTGTTTCTCTACATTAGTTCAAGGTTTTAATGTAGAAACTGTTTACAGAAGAGTGTCTGTGACAGGGTAAAGATCTCTGAGCTTGTCTGAGCAGTATCTCCACTGTGCTCTCTGTCCTGTATGAAGGTATCCTCTGAGTGAGCTCCAGAGCACCCCAACAGTGTATTAAGTTAGAATATAAGATGAGAGGTTAATAAAGGGATAAAGTTGGCTTGTGGGAAAGCAGCTTGGGGCATTACTGCTTTGAGTTTTACTCTGTCTCTATACCAGGGGTTACAGTATTTACAGCAGCGTTGCTAGAAGCATAAGGACGCTGACTCCTCAGCCAGTTAAGTCATGGCTTTGTGTACTGGTATAACTAAGGTGGTTGTTTTTCTGGGCCACTGAAAAGTGTGTCAATATGTGACTTGTTTTACCTGCAAGGTAAAAAGCAAAAACAAAAATGAGGAAGGTTTTTTATGTGAAGGGAACCATGTCTTTTGGGAGGACTTTGTTCTTAGCATTCCCAGGGTATTTGAAGAGTACTCCATGTTTCCATGCTTCACTGTAGACCAATTGTCCAAAGGGATATATAATCCTACCTGTATGTAATTAATTCTTCTGGCAAGTACCAAGTGTGTCCTATTGGGAATAGTCTCATGTTCTCATCTTTTCAAAAAGACAGAACATAGTGCTTTTCTTATGTACTGTAAATTTCTATCAACCTGCACAATATGCAAATACCATAATTTCTTCCTTCATTAACACACCTAATTAGGGACAGACGTGGTTGTTCAAGCATCAGTACTGTTTGCAGACTCAAAGTGAGTACATAAAGTCATGCACTTTCAGATGCAGAGTCATTTCTGGGGAGTCCTTCAGGACTGGTTGTTTAAGTGCTCGAGTCTCCCCTACTTTCTCATTCCTTCAGAATCCCTTTAGGTTCCAGTTTGAGTGATTTTTCAGCTAGTTTCCCCCCCTGCTGCTCAGTCCTCATCCTATGAAGTACTTGCTGCAATGACCAGCTAATTCTTGCTCACTGTCCTTTGGGTGATTAGTCTTGGCAATAGCTGTGCCTATGTGTCTGTGGATATATGGGTGTATGAAGGCCTCTGAGAGCCTCTGTGTGAAATATCTATGTCAAATATTGTCAGTAAAATTGTCTCCTTGATGACTTGGCTCCGCTGAAGACTGCCTGTACTGAAAAGCTCTCTCAGAAATGATTTACATCTCTATTTCTAGCTGCTGAGAGCTCCTTAATTAAGATGCTGGTACAAGCCATAAGATGTGATTTTTTTCAAATGATTGTAATAGCACCTCATCTACTTTTACCCAGCACTATCTGAAATCCCATCAAAACAGAGTGAAGTGTGGGAAGACTATTTGGGACAGTATTACCACAGGCAAGAATACAGCAAGGAAATGCCCAGAATATTATGGTAGTAAACCAGGTAAGAATTAGTTCGTGCTCTGAATTTGCAAACAAGAATGCCAGACTCGCAAGCTGATGTTACAGGCAGCTGACTCTAGAGTGGAAGTTAGTAAGCTTGAGTGCTTGAAGCAGTGGTTATCTCTAATATTAAACCAGGGATAGGTGAGATGCTAAATGTCAGTGCCTGGGCTGTACGTATATAGAGGTCTGGACAATGATAGTTCCTGGAAACAGTTACTCTTCACTGGACTTGCAAATGAAAGTAGCCAGCTGGCCAGAGCTGCAACTAAAGGAGGCAGAGTCTCTCTTTCAGCTAGACTGTACTAGTTACATTAGATTTCACATTTATTTACAATAAACAAGAATACATTTTGATACATTTAATCCATTCAGGTGAAACCTGACTTGAATAGGGACCCACTGATTTGCTTGCTGCTTACATCAAATAATCTTTGCTTCCCTTGAATTTCAAATTTGGTCTTGTATCCTTGTAAAGATAACTGGAATGGAAATTAAGGGAGAAAAATGGAGAATATCAGTTAAATAGGAATGCTTGCTCCCTTCAATTCAATGCAGAAAAGCATTTTTTCTTCCTTTTCCTGGCTGAAATACTCCATATACTTTTGGCTTTAGTTTCCAAGCTCAGTCCAGCATCCATTTTTTACCGTGCAGCGAATCTGTGTATGATACTAACTAGACATGGCAGCTCTTTTCTAAAATAGACCATTCCAATCTGTCACTTTATTCTTTGGCACCAGGGATTTTCATTTTCCTGAGATGAACTCCGCTGCTGGCCATCAACCTGAGTGGAAGAATTGCAGAACAAACTGCTGCCATCAGCTAATTCACCTGAACAGAGCAGTGTGTGAGGCCTGCCTTGTCCTGTGAGAGTCCTGTCACTTGTAGCAGCTCAACAAATATTTTCAAGATGGCAAGTGAGCCAATGGGAGGAATTACCTGAAAGAGGCCAGACATTTTATGCAAATACCTGTGCTGTTGTTAGAAATACAAATTTGCTGGAACTTGCCTCCCATCAGCTTTCCTGTTAAGCAATTATTTCAAGCTGCTCTGAATCACTTCCTAACTCCATGCACGTGAAGAGCCTGAAAAGGTATCTTCAGTTTCTCAGGATCAGTCTTCTGATGCTTCCTGGTGAGCATCCCTGGCAGGTTTTTCATTTAGGAAGCAATCATGGAATTAATTATCATTTAGTATCAAGGCTGGCTTTCTTGTAAAATTATGTAAACCCCCAAAGTATACTTGTTGGTTACACTGGTCACAGCTGCCACATTGCACTTCTCTATCAAAAAATGCATTGTGATCACTAACATGTCACCAGTAAGTGATGCCTTTGTTTAGTGTGTATTGCTCAGTATCTTGCTTCTAGAAAAGGATACCAGATAAAAAAGGAAAGAAAAGGTGAAGGAGATAGGAGGTAAAGGAATGTCATCAGCAGAGCAAGGGGATCAGAAGTTGTATCTTGACCTTGTTTGTAGAAAACATGGAGCTCACTCACCTCTGCAGCTCCATAGCTGGGAACAGAAGCTCAAGGACTTCAAGCACATGTCAGGGGTAGAGTCAGAGCAGCCATCTGGAGCCAAGGCCTCTGCAAAGCTGTGTCTGTGCCTCTCCAATGACTTTGTAAGAAAAAAAAAAAAAAAGGTTATTTTCATGCTTTGGGCCTCATCGTGCTTGGATGCTGAGGGATTAGGATGTCATTGTGGGATGGGTATTCAGACCCTTTTGTTGCCTCTGTTCTCTTCTGCAGCACAATGTGAGATAATTTGAATCTGCAAAAAGAGCTGGCTGGAGTCCATGTATTTAGTTGTATAGATCAAACTCTGCAAGCTGACCACCAGTATTTAATGCATGAACTGAGAAACAAGAAGTACTGAATATATTAATCTCTTAAGTGATGTGACCTAGTTGCCATCTGCCTTCATTGCTTACTGTTTTAATTGTCTGTCAGGGTAAGAGGTTAATTTTCCTTCATTAAAATAGCATTTCATACTAACAGTGCATTTCTGCTCACTCGTGACTGATTTGTATGAAATGTAAAGTGAGCACAAAATATGCAAGAAAGAAAGACCTTCTTTAGAGTAGAATATTACATTCTAATTGCTCTTTTGGTTGATGGAGATGTCTGTTCATGTAATCAGTCCAAGTGAGTGCTGAGAAATACATGAAATCTAAGGAAAAAAAGGCTGCTAAAACCCTGTTTCTTGCAGAAAGATATAACTATGGATATCAAGTGGCTCTGAGGGCATAATTTTTTTGAAGTTGTAAGCTTCTCACCTGTCAAGTGCACTTACTCATCGCTGTGAATATTTGTGCAAATGGCTTGAACAGCATTGAAACTCTTGTAGTAAACAATTATATGCCTCCTAGGGCAATAATGAGTGCCTTAAAATTAACAACAGTAGTTCTGAGATGCTGGCTGTGAATTAGATTCTAAAAATGGAATCTTATTTCACAGTTTTGAATAGGAAAAATCTGAGTTTGAACAAGAACTAGGTTTTTTTTTGGGGTTTTTTTTCGTTTTGTTGTTGTTGTTGTTGTTTAACTGGCAAGAATAACGTCCTTGAATGAAAAGGTGGTGTGAACTACACTTCAGCTGCCTTGGTTATGCAAAGGTTCCTCAGCCTGTTTTACTGAAATAAATTAATAGATGTTTAATCGTCCTGTGAATTGGGATCATTATTTTAGTGTAGTCATAACTACAAAGGAAAACGGTAATCACTGAGATTGGATTATGCAGTGACCTTTTAAATCCATGGTTGTTTGCAGCTATTAGACCTCCTTCAAAGTGGGAGTTGGAAAGCACTTTTAGTTGTGGGCCTCTTAGAAATAATTTAAATGTTTCTGTCCAAAAAATAACTACTTTTCCCAAAAAATGCTAATTTCTAGTTACTGATTTTTTTAATTCTTTATATAATCCACACCATGAATACACACGATGTTCTCTAGTGCCTTAGTGTCTGAAAAAAACCCAGTTTTCATCTTTTGTTTATAAACTTGTAAACTTCCTTTCTTCTTGGTTAAAAGGACTTGATATTTTGGTTTGGTATTT
This sequence comes from Pseudopipra pipra, assembly GCF_036250125.1. Classification (NCBI taxonomy): domain Eukaryota; kingdom Metazoa; phylum Chordata; class Aves; order Passeriformes; family Pipridae; genus Pseudopipra; species Pseudopipra pipra. Next base: position 9,300,222 of record NC_087560.1, on the reverse strand, counting down.
ATGTTCCATCTGAAAGTGGAAACAAGAAACCCAAGCTCTTTTAGGCAGATCTTTCTCCCCAGTGGGACTGCAGCTGCTTGTGAGTTGTAGTTCAGTGGGTCTGAAGGTGCTGGTCACCTGTGTGGGATTTCTGTGGGGAACACACTTGCAAACAAAGAAGAGTTTGTGTGGAGGGCAACGTGTGCCCAGGAGATGAGGAGTCATTGCTCTGCTGCAGAGGCTGAGTGAGATCCCTGGGCACTCTGTCACACCTGGGCACTGCTCCAGTCTGACTGCAGGGGCTATCAAAGGTTCCTGGGCTGGAGGTCGCTGGAGAGACCAGAATACACAAAGGTAAATGCATCTGAGATTCTATATATTGGGTGCAATGGAGCCAGACATGTGTTTGTAATTTTGAACTCTGAAATAGAAATAATAAACCTGCTGGTTTAGTTTCTAATCTTTGTGCAATAGTAACTATGCTTTTGCTTGATATGTGGGCTCTGCATGGCACACTGGGGCCTCCCACTCAGCTGAGGCTGCCAGGCTCTGTAAATTATAAAGAGCTGTTACAAATGCACATGCATCTTTAGAGCTAGTTTTGTAGCTTTTAATTGACCCCAGTGATTATCTAAGCTACAGTGAGAGCACTACCTGAGCTGTTCCAGTGCAGGGCTTAGACTCATCTTCTTAAAAGCCTTTTTATGAATCATAACTCTTTCTGTCCTTGAATAACTTAAAATATAACAGCATTGCAAATCTCAAGATTAACAGTCCAAACCTCTTAATGATGGTTGGTTTTGATGCACATCTGAGGAAGCAGGTACCATTACTCATCTTCACTTGGATTATATCCCTAGGTCCATTTTGTAACATCCTGTAGTTCTGTCACGAACTCCTGACCTGTTCTGTAAACAGGCAGGCTTCTGTTGTTGAATGTTAAATGTAGCAAACAAGTAAATCAAGTAGAATGTGTACTCAGAGCTGACATTTTAAAGGTGAAGCCTATGAGGTTTAGACTAAGATTGAGTTTATTTTTACAAAAGTGATTACACCAAAACTTACTTGCACTGGATGACGCCATGCCATACTGGTAATTCACCCCCTTTTCTAACTGCACTCTCTAATCAGGAATTCTCTTAGCAGATGTTTTTCTTGCAAGGATTTCTGCTCATCATCTCTGTTACCAATATATTATCTTTGCACAAAATCTACCTTAGCTTCACTGACAGACCATAAAGTTTCATTTCAGGGTATCAGCTATTACATTAGTATATCAATGTTGGTCTCTCATGTTGTCTGTATTCTCTCAGGCTCTCTAGTCCTCATAAACCCACATCTTGGCAGAGTAGCAGCATTTCCTTACAGAGACTTGAGTCTTCCTTGCATGTGGGTTTGTTTTGTGTGATTACATCTGGTTTGGGGATGAGGCTGCTGTTATTTCAGCTGTGCCATTACACAGAGCAGCATAGTTGCTCCTGGATGGTGGTTTCTCTTTATGCTGAATTTCAGAAGGCTCAGGCCAGTCTGTCACCATGAACAACATCGGGTTTTATCTATTTTACTGTTTCATCTCCTAACAAGAGCATGAACTCTGATTAGTCTGCAGTGTGACACAAAACAAAGCTTTCAAGTCAGTCTGAACTGCATATGTAAATGGGATGAAATCAAAGCAATGAAAGTTCCATCATCTTTATTACAACTGGACTGGTCATTTTGAAAAGCAAGTTTGATCTTCCATGGGTCATTCTGGTAACAATCCCTGTAAATAGGTTAGTTCTCCCTCATTAGCATCAACCTCCCTGTGTCTCAGGTATGAAATGCAGGACAAGAAAATGCCCTCTAATTGCAGAGAATATTTTATTAGTCATGTTTCTCCCCTGTACTTAAACAGATTTTTCTCTAGTACTTATTCAAAAGAAAGTGATGTTCTGGAGAAAGAATGTGTCCTGCTTCTTCCTGAGTCAAAATAAGTCCTCAGCACTTTAAACTTGCCTCAGGAATTTCTTCTGGGTAGTTTCATTCATTTTGTCCTTGTAAGGCAAGTTCATCAGGAGCCCTAAACCTTGATTGTCTTCTGTGAGACAGAGCCAATGGCATCTGAGGAGCGGGGTAGAGGGGGAAGTCCGAATGCTGATTTACATCACTTGGTGCTGAGATTAAAATCGGGAGCTCTTCACAAGTCAGAGCTTTAACTAAAGGCTTAGCTGTATCTGGAGGCTTTTGTGTTATCTGCATTGTGGGCAAAGCACTTCAGACTTTGAACCTTGAAGTCAAATTGTAAAGTCTTGAAAGAAAAGAGCTGTGTTTGTATCCCCCACACTGCCGATCCTTTCTTGCTGTGGACATCGGGCAATTAGGGGGACAATGCTGGTCTCATTCTTCTGCTTCCAATTGCACACCTGATATGTACTAGCAGTACCATTTATTTTTAAACCTATTTTACATGTGTAAAGCAGAGATCATCTTGAGTGCCTTTAGTGACAGAGAAAATGGAGATTCTCAATGCAGTGCCATTTACTGCTGTTAGCAAATCTGCAGCCCCTTGCCTGGCAGCATAAAAATGGTTGGGAGCAGCAGGCATTGCATGGAAAGGCAGTGCAATGAGTTAGTGAGGAAATCTGGGCTCTGTAATATGACTAGAGACGTCTTTTGTTCATGTGTCTGAAGATGGGATGAACATCAGTGACCACATGCATATAGTTGTAGTATATGCAATGACCTTGTCGTTAAGAACAGATTATCCATCTTTCAGCTGTTAGAAATAGTCACCACCGAGCAGCCAGTCCTGAAAGGCTGTAATGGAAACTGTGCCAAGGCTGTGCACTCAGGGAAGGGTGGTGTTGCTCCACTCAGCTGAGCACAAGGTACAGCTGAACAGCTCTAAACTTACAATGAGTAAGTGCTGTTCTCGCTGTGCAGTGACTTACAGATGAGTTTAAAAATGCTTAAATCAGACTTATGAGAATGTAGATTTCCACACCTGAAAAAAAAAAAAAAAAAAAAGCAAATTGCTTCATGTTTTAATTTTATTGTTTTCTGAGTATTTTTTTGTCTTCCTTGCACACTTAGTTATTTAGTCCATAGAATTCACAGGGCTGGTCTGTTCCTCCAGGCTGTGAATTTCAGTTCCTCATCATTAAAAGGGGATCATTATAGTAACTGTTGTATACCTTGTCCCAAGTTGATTTTTCTTTTTTAAAAAATTACTTTTAGCATCCACTCTGGATTCATGTCTTCTCACATTGCATGCTGTGTCTGGAATTTCCTTTGTTATAAAGCACTTCAAAAAAGTATGAGGGTTAGCCTTCCTGTTGCCTTTGATTTCGCATCTTTTTTTTTTTTTTGTGAACGATTCCTAGTATAGACTTTCACCTAATACTGAAACAGCAAGAAACTCCCAGTATTTCTAACTATGTCTTCAGTTACTACTCTGTACTACAGTGGTTTCTAGCCTATGATCTTTGGATTTCTGAAGGTTACTGACCTGCTGTCCATCTGCCAGGAGATGTAAACCTGTTTGTGGTAGGTCTCAGTCATCCCACAGTGAGGAGAGGGGACAAAGCCTGACCTCTTCCTCCCATGCTCAATGATACAACTGAGGGAATGCTTGGGAGCTTCTGATGACAACTATATGTTTTCCTCCCTTGCTCTGACGCTGAAGGACTTTCTCAGTGTTAGAGGCTGACAGATGCTGGCAGTGAATCGTGGTCTTCTAGTGCTGAGCACGTGGCTCTAGGCAGATCTACCTGGTGTCCATCACCTTGGAAGTCCCCTTCCTTGGGGCAGCTAGCAACTGCACCCAGCCCTGTTTCATCAGTGCTCCTTGCAGCTCAGGGCTTTCCCCCATGTGCTTTTTGGACCAACTGTTGTCTCAGGTGTTTGCTGTCTGTTTGGAGTCTTTCAGAGCCTTGCCTAGGGAGTGCAGTAAATATTACAACTGTGGGAGAAAGGAGGGAGCGAGAGTCAAGCCATTAATTAAAGGCTGCCTAGTCTGAGTAACCCCGTGGTTAGAGCACAGTTGCCATGGCAGCACTGCCCCTGGATGCTCCAGCCTGAATCAGGCTCCTCCTGCTCCCTGTGCCGTGCTGGGGTGCCTGGCTGCCGGTGTGCAGGGAGGGTGACGCTGCTCTCGCTCCTTCCCAGACAGGGAGCCAAGGCTGAGTGGCTCACGGCACAGATCAGAGGGAAAGAAGCATTACTGCAGCCCCAGTGAGATCCACTGAAAACCAAATGCATGACTAATAGATGAATCTTCACTGACAGGCTGGTGGATCAGGATCTGTAGGAACTACTACAAAGAATATCAAGGGACATCTACTTTTAACGTTCTGTTGGGTGACTGGGAAAAAAGCACTGAACGTATCTGTGGCTCAGTTTCCACCTCTGTAGTGCATGAAGGATATGTGCAGTAGTGCCTGTTTGAGTACTTTTCAATGTTTACACCAAAACTGTTTGGCAAAATGCAGTGAACTATGATTTATTAATGATTTGAAGACGGTCCAGAAATTGAAATGTACCAGTCAAAGGGTGAGTGCAGGTGATAGCCAGCCCTTCTAAAGCAGGTAATTACAAAGACTTGTTTTAAAGTGTAAAGTTGACATTGCAGGGGATGTTCTGAACATCAGTATCCTGAGGGGTAGTCATTAATGCCCAGTTTAGAGAAATATATAAAGACACATCACCCCAGCAATATTTATGTGCTTAAGGTATTCCTCAGTTTTGCAAAAGTAGTGCATTTATAATGAGGCCCACACATTCAACCCAGATCTCCTCCTGCCTCCCTTCCCTCTTCAGTTAACCATAAGTAACTTGTTTGTCATCCTGTGACTTCTCTGTTACTGGAGGCAAACCTGCTGTACCCTGTGCCCCTGGCAGAGCAGCCACCAGAACTGACCTACCCAAAGCCATGGTGGGAGAGAGGGGAGCTGTGCCGTGCAGGGCACTCCACTGAATGGCAGCACTTGTTTCAGAGCTTGATTTCTCATCCTGCTGCTTATAAAACTTGCTGAGGGAAACGTCATTTGCCTTTGCAGTAAATTGATGTTAACTAATAGTGGGTGACTGTGGTGTTTCCAGCACAGTGCCTGCATTTTCTCTGTTAAAACCCAGTTCAAAACCTGTTTTGTGACAATGAGTGTACAAGGATGAGCAGTAATTTGCTGCTTGCTTGGGCTATCCTTCACAGTGTAGGAATACTGTTCGTGTTCTGTGCTGCAGATAAAAGAGGATTTCCAAATATAGCCCAGCCTAACAGCCCTGCTTATTCTGAACTCCACCAGGTAGACACAGTCTGCTTAGGCACCATCAGCACACTGACAGTGCTAGGCATGGTCTGAGGGAAAGCAGTTGAAAAGTGCTTGCTGACTCCACTGGTGATGAGGTTAAACTCTGGCTGTAAGTGCCAGATCCATGGGAGCTGGGTATGAGTTTTATGCTGTGTGAACCCTTGTGGTATCTAAATTCTTTTGGAGGTAAATCTCTCTTTAAGTTCAGGGCAGCTTTATTCAGGGGAGGAGATTCAAAGGGTCATCCAGAGGGCTGATTAGCTTGGCATGGGTTTAAACATTTTCAAGTAAATTAGCCTGCTGAGATTTCTTTGTTAAGTTCCAAGCAGAACAAATGATTGGGCTCAATGTGAACATCCGGAAAACGACGCAGAAGGTTGGTGCCAATGCTTTTTTAGTATCTCTGGCAGACCTTGTGTGCCAAACTGCATATGTGTCCAGAGGTAAACTTAATCACCAGCTCTGAGCTGATTCCCTCCACCCAGCTGAGCTGACAGAGACCTCAGGCTTTTCACTTCCTCTGTAGCAGGTGGATTTTACATTCAGCACATGGAAAATGTCTGCATATGTCACACCTAATTCATTCCTGTCATTGCATCACTTACTCTCTGGAACACAGTTCTAGTGTCAACATTTTTCTTTTATTCTATATGATGCAAGGACTTGGCCTGATTAAATTATAGGCTGGGTCGTGGCATGCAATTTAAGGATATCAGATACACAAGAGGCCAGACTAGGTGACCCCATAGTCCCTGTCATGGAAAAATGAGACCCAGTGGAATTATGACAAAGCACTAAGCAGTTTCAAAGCAGCAGTAACTCATGGGCAAAGCTGTGACCTGTCCCACCAGGTGATCAAACACCCACATGGCCTTTGTGAGGGCTTATATGGCACTGGTATGAGTGGCATAGCTGGATGCTCCAATCACTGTGTGCACCAGTGGAAAAACAATAAGCAAAACCTTTTGCAAGTGTCCTCTTGAACACCTAGATCTCCTTGGATATTCTTGCAGTGATTCATTCTGACTCCAAGCTATCAAGACAGCCTAGTGAGTCCTTCACTGACCAGCCAGAGTCCCCAGGGATTGCTGCCACTCTCAGCACTGGCTGTGTGCAGGTTTGAGTCCCTGCTGACTCCTCAGCATGCAGGATCCTGCTGCTTCTCCTTGGAAATAGTTTTCCATTGTACAAATACTAAAAGTAACTTGTTATGACTTGTTCATTTAATCACGGAGTCAGTTTGAAAGCTTCAAAAGAGCAAAGGGAAATCATATTTTTAATTGGATTTTCTCACTGGTACAGGAATAGAATAGGAAATAACTGGAAGGTATTAAGTACAGCTGTCTCATTTTAATGAAAAATGTATACCAAGTGAAAGCAAATGCATTTTTATTTAAATGTCATCACATATTTTTGTTTAAACCTTCAGTCTTTCTCATCATGGAAATGATCTTTCAAACCCCATGAATCTCTAGTGCTGGAAGGGACTCCAGCTCTTGGCAGGTGGCATAACCACTTATGTCCCTGCTGGCTGGGTTTGTCACAGCTGTGGAGCACTTCTGTCCACTTATGACAATCAAACTTCCATTTCCCTTCTGTCAGGCACTCTAGTTTTTATCCACAAATGCATATGAGATCAGTACTCTGCAAAAAAGGGGGCAACTTAAATGTGAGGTAGCCAGGTCCAGCTTCAGTAAAAGTGCTCTTGACTTTATTCCAGGCTCAGAAGAGATGCCATAGACTTCCCTTTGGTGCATTGAAGATGTCACAGCAGTTAACCTGGATCAACCAGCACATTTGGAGTGTAAAGGCAGAGGGAGCTTAACTGCAGCTTTAATCAGCAGCCACAGACCAATTGGTTCTGCAGAACAAAATTTTAAGGAGATTCTTTTGAGGGACTATCCTTATTTTCTAGTGAGCTTGACACATTCGATGACACCTTTCTTCCCCCCACCCCCAAGCAGCCTAAACACATGCAGGAAAAAATGAAGGAATGGAAGAGTGACTGTGCTGCCTGGTGCTGCCGCTGGTGGCAGGGAGGGGGGAGCCTCCAAGCAGCTCCTGTTCCTGAATGCAGTGTAATGTGAACTGTTATAATGACAAGAAAACACATAAAATCTCTAAGCAACTGAGTTAATGTGGGTGATGAACACCAGTGTGTGCAGTGTGCCAGCATTGCTGAGCACAAACTAACCAAGAATGCCAACGGCCCAGTTCACCAGACACTCGTACACAGTGTCCTCCTTCTCCACCATCACCATCTGAAAGCTTTTCAAGCTAATTTAGATAGATGATGGGTATATAATTTTTCAGAATTAGTGCAAGATTCTCAGGGCTGGGGAGTTCTTTATGTATAGTGTTCACCACCATAGATTGAGAATCTAGGCAGCTTTTAGGTGACCTGCATCTGTGGTGGCAGCTGGGAAATAAACAACTTCGCAACTATGAAATGTTGCTTCCAGATTCTCTTCAATATATTGTCAATGCAGTAATCATCAGAAAAGATTGAGTCTGAAACAACACATGCAATTGCTTTATCTGAGTGCCTTGTTTTCTCCTCCCTTGCCCACTGAATGAGTCTACCTAATGTCAGGCTCAATAAAGTCAGGCAGCTGGCTATAAGAAACAAACAGTCCCTCATTAAGAGAGGCCCCTTGTGCCGCTTTTGTTTGTGCTCTTCTGCTTTACGGGAATGGACAAGAAAAGTATGAATATTTAAAGCACTTTCCTGTGGCTGGGAACCAGCTGAACACAATTCTGCTAGTTTTTCCACCCCTCTCAAAAAGGAAGCCTCAAAGGCCATTAACAATTCTGCTCCATTCAGACAGATGTACATTTGCTATAGCTGAAACAGATCGTTGGTTTTAATGTGCAAATGCTGTCCTCTATTAAAATAGCTAAAAAGTTGATTTGAGAGCTGCCCAGTTTTGTGGTTTCTGTCCAACAGCCTCATACCCAGCCGAGTCCTTGCCCTGTGGTTCCTCTCCCCAGCAGTCCTTGCTCTCCAGAGCTGCATTTGCATGCCAGCCTGCTGCAGGTTTGGCAGCAGCTTGTGTTGGGCAGAGAGCACAGGGCTCCTGGCTGTGACTAGAGAGACACACAAGCCAACAGAGCAGAGCTACTGCAATGTGGCAGGAGGTTCAGTCAGCCTGCACTCATTCTTTGATCTTGTATTAAAACCCCCCGTATCACTCAAAATTGAGATTTTACTTTTGGGTAGATGCACAAGCGAGGGAGCTTCTGCATGGCAGCAGCAGGAGATGGATGGGCAAGGGGTAAATGCAGTTGGTGCAGTTCAGGCTGTCACTCCATATCACATTCATGGGGAGACTGACCTGGCATTCCTTGCACAATATGAAGCACCTGGGGTTTGCACTGCTGTCACTCAGGCTCGGGAGAGGATTGAACAGATCGGAATAGGAAAGATATGAAGATGGAAGCTCAGAGACTTAGAATAGTATATAACTCTTTGTAAGTTTGTAGATTTTCAACTGTTTGCACACGAAATTTTCATTCTGAAAAAAAGTGAATGCAAGGGAAGAAGCTGATTCCTAAAATAAAGGTTCAGAGTGATAAGGTGGGATACAGTATCTGTATTCTTTGGTATATATTGCATTCATAGTCAAAATCCCAAGAGACTTGAACACGACCCCTGTAATGAAAGGGATGTAGGACCCAAAATCGGTCTTTTTGTAAGAATTATGTAGAAGTAAAGCTGTATCTTGGAGATAGGAAATGGAGTGTGTGACCTCATAAGCTTCTCTGCAGCTGTATTCTCTGATTCCCTTATGACTGAGGATCTGGGAATTGTGCTGCATAGTTCCCATGAGCACTCCCTCTGATGTTAGGCTCTGCAAATCCCAGCAGAACCACATACTGGGACACAGATACCTCCTCTTCTTTCAATACGAGATTTCCTCATTTTCTTGGAAGAGTCTCAACCATTTATTGACATGGATGAGAGGAAAAGAAAGATATTGTGAGATTTCAGATTTAAAGTATTGACATAAGTAAAGTCTTAAAATGGGTAGAGAAGGTATTTTGTTCATTTGTGGGTTAACTGTGAACTTCTCTGGGGTTGTGGAGAGCAAATTGTCTGTCGGGAGATGTTCTGACATTTCCTTTTCAATTATTCTTATGCATGTGTGGTTATGTGTATTTTGCAGCATCTTTGAACATGTAACATAGATTCTTAGGACCATCTAATTCAGGTCATGCCTTCAGGCACTCCACAGTGCATTTGAGTCCTTGAAGCTTTAGAGCTGTGCATACTGTGGAAGAAATTGGTGTAAGTTCTTGGTGTCAAATTCTAATGAGGTGCTATATGGAAAAATGCTGAGACACTGTGTGGAAAACAGAGGGCAGGAAGTACAAAAAATCTCTCTACCTGATGCTCACAGAAAGCCCACTTTGCAGGCTTTTCAAGTAGAAGCTAGCTGAGGAGGGGTAATTGGATATAATGCTTCTGCTATGTTTTGGATCCTGGTCAGACAATAGTGGTTTTTATGCTTGCAACTGCACACAGTTAAACTGGATTCTAAATTTTGCAAAACAGTGAAATCTCTATCTTCCCCGAGTTAGTGATGAAGAAAACATGAAATCTAGTCTTTGGAGCCCCAGTGGCAGCAGATTTTTATAAATTGCACTCATTTTATACTTCAAAAAAGACAGCAGCCTGCAGAGATCTGTTACTGTGCTGGCATGCAATTTCAAAATACATGCAGACTCATGTCCAGCTTTTCATCCACCAGTACTCCGAGCCCTTCTCTGCAGGACTGTGCCCTTGGCCTTGTGCAACCTCCTGAGGTTCACAGGACCCTAGTTCTCCAGCTTGTCCAGGTCCCTCCGGAAGGCATCCTGTTCCTCAGGTGTGTCAACCACATCACTCAGCTTGGTGTCATGTGCAAACCAGCTGGGAGTGAAGCTGTGCTGGCTGTCTCAAATCACCAACCTGTTCTCCTTGTGCCTCAGTACAACTTCTAGGAAGATCAGTTCCATGATCTTCCTGGGCACTGAGGTGAGGCTGGCAGGTCAGTCGTTCCCAGGGTCCTCCTTTCTACCCTTTTTTAAAAGTAAGTTTCCCTTTTTTGAGTCACCAGGGATTTCACCTGATAACTTTTCAAATATCATGGAGAGTGGCTTGGCAACTACATCAGCCAATTCCCTCAGGACTCTGGGATGCATCTCACCAGGCCCCATAGACTGACTTTTGTAAACCTGGGAGCTTCTGTTAAACCTGTGAGGAGTATCCAGGTTTCTCTGCTCCCAGTCTTGGTTCTGAGCACACAGTCATTTTTCACAAAGCTCCAGCATGTAATGTGGGGGGAAGAGAAGGTGAAACCTAGCAGGTAATCCAGATGAGTGAAAGCTGCAAGAGCCACAGTGGAGAAAGCTGCTTAATCTGATGTCAAAGCATCAAGGGAGGCTTGATTCAAGGCACAAACCCATGAGAAACTGCAAAAGCCAAATCCTTTATGAAGATTTATTTAGAAAAACCACGATGCTGGGGAGTCACTGTTACATAGTGTGATAATTCTCTTCCTCTTGAGTAATATGCACCACACTGTGCGCATGCAATTGCTTTTGTTCCAGATAACATCTTCGTCTATACATGTACATACAGTCCTCAGTGCACACTACACTTCACATGTATGTTAGGACACGCACAAAGTTGAGCTTTTCCATGAAAAAACTGTATAAAAAATACAAACCAAACTGAAGCAGTCAACACGAGAAGCAATGTGCAAAAATAGTCAAAGTTACTCCTGAATGTTTGCTTAAGAAAAAAGGACTCTTCTGTCCCTGTTCCCCATTCAGCATTGACAATGCCAGATGTTGCCTGAAAGTAGGATATGAAATAACTAGTCACATCCTGCCCCCCTTCATGTTAGTTGCAGAGATTTTTAACCAGCTAAATAATCCTATATTAGTATGAAAATCTGCCTTCAGGCATCACCGTCATGTGCTGTTGTTTCATTGAACAGATCTTTATATTGTTGCAATGTTTGACTGGTGATGCTCAAGGCCGATGACAACCGAGCCCTTGTGTGGAGCACACAGAAGAGGCAGGACAAAGATGTCCCTGGTCACTGAGGCCCCTGGCAGGGGCTGGCAGCAGCTGCCTGGAGAAAATGGCCAGGGATTAGGAGTTCTCTTCATGCAGGCTGGAAGGAGTCTGACCTCCCAGGTCCCCTGCCATGGCATGCACAGCTCCAGGCCCTGTCTGCGAGCACGTGGTGGGGCTGCTGGTTGAGATGATCCTCTCAGAGTGCCTGAGGAATCCTCCCTTCAGAGGAAACATGGTGAAGGGATGGAGAGCCTGCAGGGCTTTCCCCAGCCAGGTGCCTTGGTCCATGATGGAAAACTGTAGCTGACATGGATGGAGCCACCTGGCTCTGTGACCACTCGAGTGGCTCTGGGCAAAGCTATACAAGGTGACATGCTGCAGACACCATGAAGCAGTCAGACCAATCCACCTTTGCAAAACTGCTGCATGCAAATACCAACACTTTAAATGGCAATTAAGACTAGAAATGGATTGCACTTGTTTCCCTTAAACATATACCACCCTTCAAAAAAAGTAACCATTAAAAAGAAATCTTCAAAAAAGTGATTGATAGTTGGGATTCCCCTGGTCGGATCAAAGGAAAAGAAGAAGAAATTAGAGGCAGTATGATTCCTATCACTGAAGTTTGTCAGTAACATAATCTTTAGGTTTTGTGGATAAGGATTCTTCCTACCCATCAAACTCAACGCTGCAAAAGCCCAGTATTCCCCTGGTAAGCCAAATGGGTATTAAGGACTTTACTGAAACTCATGCAGAGTTATTACTATATTACAGAACTTGTAATTTTTTTTTAATGGGATATCAAATTTTTTCACAGGCAATCCTGCATGGATCCAGGGAAAATCTCATCATGACTCCCCCGTGTGTTATGTTTTCTACTTGCAAAGCAAAGATTTCAGTTTATTCTGAGGAAGGGAAGCAGTGGAGGAAATTGTAGAGACTGGGAGCTCTCAGGGAAGTAAACTGTGGCTACTGCACTTTACATCCGAGGTCAGCAGACCACTTTAGCAAACTATTTTAAGTAGGATTTACATCAGTGTTATTTACTTTGAACCCCAGTATGAAGACCAGTATCCAACAGAAAGAGTGTTGCCTTGGGCCTACTCATTTCCATTATAAAAGGCACAGAGAGAGGGTTCATCCTGTTAGCTTGCACCCCAGCTCTGGTCATGAAAACATCACTCGGGGAAGTGTGTCAAACATTTACCAACTGCTCCTGGGGCTCCCTGGGTTTCTAATCCCTGGATGCCCAGCTGCACAGCCTCTCACAGCTCTCCCCCCTGGTTCAGGAGAAGCTGCAGCGACTGTGACCCCCAGCGTTGTCCCAAGGAAGCAGTGCTTCATCCCTGCTCTCAGAGGAGAGGCCAGTGTGTCCCAGGTAATGGCACCAGCCCCAGGTGCATTTCTGCCCCTTTCTGGAAGCCTTGGTATGTGTGACACACCTGAACTGAGTGTCCCTTAGCTCTTACAGCATGCACACATGTAACCAAAATGAACCTCTGGATGTCAGTCAACTGTTGGCAGTGATAAAACAGTGGCAGAGAATAGTTTTAGACTGTAAAATACACAAAATGAAACACCAGACTGAATTCTCACTAAAATTTCAATGCTGCTGAGCACTGGGTTAGCTGCTGCTTCATGAGTGTTATCCACTGGGCTAGGATTATGTTCAGCATCTGAGTTAAGGCCCTGATTTAGCAAAGCATTTGTGCATATGCTTAAATCTGCCCTTATTCAGATAAGCACTGACACAAAAACCCTTGTGCCTTGTGATGTAGGGACAAACCTCAACTGCAGCCTATAAATGTAGCTGTCAAAACTACTCCTTTAATGCTTTTTCCTGGTAGCACAGTGGCTCTCCTGGATTAAATATTTAATTAATCTTTATCTAAAAGGTCCTGAGAACGGTTCTATAATACTAACAAATGTACATAAATACCAGAACTAAAAAAAGTCAAACTCATGGCTCAAAGCAAAACAAATATTGCTCAGAATACTTGTTTAGGTTAAGATTAGCTGTAAACTGTGCATTCTAGTAGCAAACAAAAACTTGTTGGCCTAGAAAAAAACTCAAAACATTCAATTGGCAGCACTAATATTACTTTACAATGTGGAGTAAGGATAAAAAACATCAGAGTAACGTTGCAAAATGATCCACCTAACCTAAGCTCATGTAAACAAGTACGCTTTGACAATGCTTGTACGTCTAGGCGTGATCCTGCACTTGGACCTGGACGGGTGGAGACCCAACAAGGGAGATGGGTGCTGTTCCAGTGTGGTTCCAGCTGGCCAGATCCCACTGCAGGAGGAGGATCAAGGGTGTGAACCTGCAAACCTGTACTGGCATTACTAGTTCTACTCCTGGGAGCAGCTCATGGCAGGATTCAGTTCAGCAGGACTATACACATAAGTCAGGATTATTCACAAACATAAGGCATTGCAGAACTTGGCCCTAAAATTTCTATTTTCAGCAGAGAATCCCTTATCCATACACAAGGTCATATTTTAACATATCAAAAAGTGTCTAAAATAAGGGTCAGAGTCACTGTAAGTTATGCTGAGCAACACAGTTAAGATGCTGCATATTGGCTTCAGATATTGCAAACCATTTTGTTTTCATTAAAATCAAACCAACTATGAACCTTTCTCATAAGAATTAAATTAACTGTGAAAATTGAAAATGAACAGGCTCTGTTTTCAAGGTTAGAAGGAGACATCAACAGAAATGAGCAACTCCCACAGTAATGGTTTTCCAGTGCCTTCCCTTCAGACCAGTGAGCACTCTGAGACTGCAGTTGGTGGCCTCCACTCTTGGCTTGTGTCCTCCACGCCGTGGCTACTGCCGCTCTCCTTCCACACGCTTTTTACGAACTGGACCAGGAAAACAAGAAAAAACCAACCATTATTGCCTTCCTGAGAGTCTAAGGACTTCCCTCACAGACACACTCCCTTCCCAGTAACACAGACAAGAAGGAAGGAGCTTCTAAGAAATACTCAGCAGGATTATGTCCATAAATACCATAATTAATAGATCTTAACGTCCAACAAAACAATTGTACCTAAGCTGCATTTTCTATATCACAAGACTGTAGAGTTTCACCAAGTGTTCATATCAAGCTTTAGGCTTGTAATTGCACAGTGTGTACTAAAGGTAAGCAATAATCATATCCTTTTAGAAAATAATCTGAAGTACTCTTAAGTACTGATATCAGCGAATATTGGCAACAAGGAAAATATCATATTGGACCTTAATTATCTATTTAAACTTCACATGATCCGATTGCATCAATGATCTGGGAGTAAGTTAGTTAATTTACTATGGAGTTTCACTGGAAACCACATAGGCTGAAGTTGCCATTTAGCAAATCAGAGTGGGAAGCTTTGTGTTATGGGCAGGATTATTCTGACAAGCAGCCCCATGTGATTTTTTACAGCATTTAGGATACATTACACCTGGAATAGAGCAGGTCTAGTTGAGCAGTATTTGCTACTCCGTACTCTAATAAAATCTACTGAGTATTTTCTGACTTGGCCAGATAAGATGAGTGAGGTTCTCCTGTTTGTGTGGTACAAAATTTAGTGTCAGGTCAAACTCTCCTGTCCTGTTTCTGATATCAAATGGCTGAAGTACAGAACAAAGCAGGAAAACTGGATGAATCTCCACTACAGAAAGTCAATAACAACAACATATTACTACAAATGTCCCATTACTTTACTATCAGGAGTTTTATTTTATAGTGCTTTCTTGGCAAACAGACTGCATTATTCCAAAGCCTGCAGTGTAACATCAGTGTCTGCTTTCAGTGTTTTGTTGCTTCATCTATTTTATTTTATTGAATTCTTTAAGGAATTCTGTCCTACAGAATCTTGGACAAAGCCATACAATACAAACACAGGAAAATGAAGATTAGGACATAAGTCTAATGGCAACTGGTAAAATAGTGGGGAAAAAAGGGTCTTTCTCTCTTTTTAGGTGGGATGTTTCTAATAGCATTCACTAAAGAGTTTCAAGACCAATAGTATACAATTGGAATGCTTAGGTACTACTAAAAATTAAAACTGCAAAACCCCAAAAGTATGTGTGAAAGAAATAGGTTTTAGCTCAGCTGTTATTGTAGTTCCCACAAAGAGAAACCCAAGCTGAAGCCTGCAAAGGCATCATGGTTTGACATCCCAGCTTGAAGTAGAATTGATTAAAAACACAATTCCTTTTTTTCCCCCCTTCTTACTCTAAACTACATCCGCCTTGTCATCTCCTCACTCTGTGTACCCAGCACACAGGGCAGAGCATGTCATGCTCAGGCAGAACTTGCAAAGCTTTATTGTCTTTGGCTGTACTTGGTCACAGAGGCAGGACAGTCTGTTTTGTTCCCTTGGCTGGGCAGGCTTGGCCAGTCATGGACAGGGCAACAAAGCCAGGACTTCTGTGTCCACTGAACAAACAGGATGGGTTTGGCTCTTCACTTATGGGCCAGAACAGATGATAGAGCAGCTGGAAATCCAGCATGTTCCATGGAAAAGGCTGAAGTAACTCCTCTTCCCAGAAGGAGCAGGAGAATAGTGGCTCCTAATCACAGTAAGATCTTTGCTGTTGCCTATCTGGAGTCCCTGGGGCTGTGCATCCCCCCTCACACAGAGCAGCTTGAATGTTGCACAGTCAAAATTCAACCTTATGTACAGACAGGAAAAGTTGTGTCTGGGAAGGTCAGGGCTTGGCTCACACAAATAAATGATGAATAAATGTAGTAGCATCTTACCCAGATCGTTGTTTTTAGTGATAGCCGCTGCTACCCTGGTTCTTGGACCTTGCTTTGTGAACTGGTATCCAAACTTGAGAATCCTTGAGTTCTCCTCCAGCATCTTGGCAATCTCCATCTCTACAGCTGTCCCGAGCTGCTGCCTCTGTTGGCAATGTGGTGAAATGTCCCCAAAAGAAAAGAAAATATTTGTTTTCATGTGAGAGAGAAAGTGGTTGTATTTCAGCACTGGGCTGCAAACTACAAAGAGAATCCTGTCCCTGGAGATTTTCCTCTGGGTTTTATATTTGGCTTTGGCTATTTTTATTTAGAAGTTTTCCACTGTTTGGTTGCACAGGCATGGGACATGAGCTGCAGAATAACTGAGCCACAGAGGCTGCCTTGACTTTGCCAGAGTCCCCTAGGAGAATCCTCTGGGAATTCATATAAAAGGGAGACAAAAGTGGACTTCCTCAGTGGTCTCTCTTTACCTGGTTGTCAATTTTAATCTCTGTTAGGGATTCATTCTTTTTCAGTGCTTCAATCAGTGCCAAAATCCCTGTTCCAGTGATGAAGTTGGATTCTACATTCAGACTCTTCAATGTTTTGTTCACTTTCAACATATCTGCAAATGCCTGAGGGGTCAAAAAGCAGGAGCATGAGATAACATCTGGAGAGTTTCAGGGAATAACAGGGAATTTGCAAAACATAGCT
Organism: Pseudopipra pipra; assembly: GCF_036250125.1. Classification (NCBI taxonomy): domain Eukaryota; kingdom Metazoa; phylum Chordata; class Aves; order Passeriformes; family Pipridae; genus Pseudopipra; species Pseudopipra pipra. The sequence continues at coordinate 9,283,438 of NC_087560.1, read as the reverse complement.
TAGTACCAACAAGAAATAAAACATAAATATGCTTAGAAGAACACAGAGGTAGATCAGAAGAGATTACACTTCCACTTTGCATAGTCACAGGGAAAATCTGCAAAGAGAAAATGAAGAATGCATCCCAAAGCAGACATGGACCTACTCAAAATTTGTTGTATTTTTTTTTGTTTTTCCAAACAGTGTTTAAACTTACAATAGCTACAGGGTCATTGCTTCGAGTAGCTGCAAGGCTGAATGTCTTCACATGTGTGTTGCTTTCCAGAGCTTTTGCAAATTCTTTCAGTGTTGGAATAGGAATATTCTATAATAAAAAGATAAATCCAGTAATCAGAAAAGCCAGTCACCTTGCTAGACACTGATTTTAATTATTATCAAACTGATTGCCTAATAACCACAGTCTATGCAATTTAAACACCCCTGATGCTTTTAAGAGTATTTCCAATTCACAAAGCCTCCTCTGCACACAGTGGCCCCTGGAGCCTCATGGTTGCCTGTGCTGGGCTGTGATGTCAGTGCTGCCTGTAACTGGGTCAGGCCAACACAAGCACATGACCATCTCTGAGCTACTTTCCTATTTTGCTGCTGGTTGTTCAGTCTCCACGTGCCAGCTCCTCCTCGATTTGCACGTGTGGGCTAATTGAATTTGGCCAGTGATGATTAATAGTGCCCATGAGATATCTTGCTTTACAATCTGCTAAAGAAAGGCAGCCAAAGGGAGTCACCCCTTGGGCTTTTAATTGGCATTTAATTCAATATCAGGAATTGATGACCTTGGAGCCTCTACAACAGTTCTTTCCACATCCCTTCACTAGGTGTCCTGCTTTTTCTGAGGATAAAGGCAAGGGCTTTGGAAATATTTGAATAAATCCTCCTATGATGACATAAATGAAACCACAGCATCTACCTTTATGTTGTTGAGATTGATTTCTGTGAGACTAGGATCATTTGCTTTTATCCTTTGTAAACTTGCTTCCACATTGGTTGGATTAGGTGGTTCCTCAAAGATGGGCTTGACCTTTTCACCTTTCACCACATCTGCAACACAAGATCTCATGAAATGTTCACCAAGGAACAGACACCATCAACAGCAGTCTGGCTTCTCAATTCCCATTTAGGTTTGTACTGCAGCATTAGCCCCATTATCCCTGCCATGCCCACTGCACCTTCTGTGGCCCCAGAACATGTCACTGGAGGCTGTGGTCACAGGCTGGGCAGTATCATCATGAGCAAATTCCTCCTTTATGTACACAAGTCCCTGTACAATTAATTTGAGCCAAAGCAGCTTTAAAGACTATTGCATAGGGTGTAATATACTGCAAGGCCTGCTTTGTTCTTTGTCTAATATCTGTAACAAAAGGTGTGCTCAAAACTTGCCCATGACATTAGCAAGAAAACATCCCTGCACCTATGAATAGACTGTGCTAACATGAAGCAACATGGTCAGGAGGCCCCTCAGTTTCCTTCTCTCAGCTGATACTATCAGCCTTGCTATAAATTCAATTAGCTCTTGTAAAATTGCAACATCTGCACTTTCTAAATGATAAAACTATCAAAGCACGAAAAGCAAGTCCATCTGCCAGCCCCAAGATTTATGAAATCTTTGAGTGTTCATGCTCACAGAACTCCGGTATTTAATGCTGGAAGCTATGAGCTATAAATGTTCCCAGAGATGCATAAAAATCATAGCTTAGAACACAATTAGTACTTCTAATTCCCACGCATGTAGTCATGGAGATTAATTTATAAACCTTGACCACCCAAGCCACCAGAGGCAAGAAAGGAATATGTTGCTGACCACAAGTATGTTTAAACCCTTGTATTTTATGCTGCAGACAGGGAGAGATTTTGAAGGCTTTTTTCAAGTCTCAGGGTACTATGCATTGCTGTTCAGTGCTATGGGTCAAGTTCATGCCATGTCACGGGCCAAAAAAACCCCACATCTTTTTTTAGAACTCATACTCTTAGTGGAGATGGTCATACAGAATCCTTGAGCTGCTCCCTTGGACACCAAACTTTATTTTTACTAGTCCCCTGAGAGACTTCACATATCCCCGAATAACACTCCAGCCTTCCTAGGGAGCAGGGAATTGAAAACTACAGGTAAAATTTAGAGAGAGAATTCACCTTGCATGCAAGGACAGAAAGGAAACAAAAAAAAAGCAAAGCATTTTTTGCACTTGTGGCAACACCCTTTCAAACTGGGAGCTGGGGAGAGACAAGCACCCTGTCCTCAGGTTAGACATCACAGTGTACTCATTCTAGAGTTAGTAGTAATTTTCATTTTCTACTTCTTGTTGTTTCCCACGAGTTTTTCTTGTTTCTTTAATCATGGTGCTGTTTTGCCACATTGATGGGCAACTTTTGAGATGTCTCCCTCTTTTACTGCAGCATTTCACTTGGCTGAGGAAAGGTGTTGCTTTTGGACCAAGGAATACAGTGATGTGACGGTGGTTTTCTGGTTCTTAAGTCTGTGATTGGAGCATAGTTTAGCTGACTCACATAGCTGACTTTTTGACTCAGTACAACAAAAATATTCTGAAATCTATGAGGATTAGTAATGCATCCAGTTGCCTGTTATGAGATAGATGGCAGCTCACACAGGGCCCCACTGGGGAGGCTTGCAGAGCAGCCTAATCCTGAGAAAAATGAAGTGACACAGTCTCCTGTCTACTTTCCCACCTCCCCTTTAGTAATGAAATATAGAAATGAAAGTCCTTGGTAAAGATAGCTGCTGTTCTCACGGCCTTAGAAAAAGTAAGCAATTTTTTAGTACTGTTTCCCTAGAAAAGGACATTCCACAATTTTGTCTTAAAAAGCAAAGTTTAGCCCATTTGATATCCCAGAGCTCAGAGGTGACAAGTTCTGGATCAAGGTTTGGCAGCTCTCAAGAAAAACGTGGAATTCAGATGCACCCATTTCTCCCCCCATCCAGCCTCCTGTGGGGTTGTCGAGCTAAGATCTGGTTCACCACAGGTCTGTTTATTTAGTGCAAACATTTCTGGATTTGTTTTTAGTAACTGAAGCTGTCTCTGCTGGGGGATTTCCTGGATAATTATAGTTCCCATGTACCTGAGGAGCCTCAGAACAGGCATCGTTTAAACCCACGGCCACAGGGCTAAGGTGGAGGTGGGAGATCAGAGAGAGCAGTCGAGGCAGGAGCACATCCATGCAGTCTTTGCCTCCCTGTGAATGCAGCTTGAGGTGACCATGGTCACAGATGTGACTCTGACAGGGACTCTGATGCATTTGAGCCCAGTGGTTACAAGTCATTTTGCAGTTGTGTCAATGTAGGTTCTAGGGGCAATATGAGCCTGAGCTGTGGCCAACTCTTAGCTGCAGCTCCCTCTGTTTTCTGCCTGCTGCCTGAACTGAAGTGGAATGGAAATATATATGTCCTGGCCTCCTAAATACTCTCATCCTTTCAAGCACCTCTGCAGAGCTAAATACTGCTCTCTAGGAAAACAAAGCTCCTTAGGAATGATCTATTTGTATACTACTGTTGTCATGATAATGGACTTTAAGATTGTATTTACTTTTAAAAAGTTACCTCTCCTGATTAATTAGATCAATTAAGGTTAGGCCCAATTATATTACAATAAATTAGACCAACTGACCAGGCCCATAGGTGTAGAAGTCCCTAAAGATGACATGCAGCCCACAAGAGAAAATCTGCTTGCTTACTTCTCACGGTTCCTTTTCCATCTTTACTGCGGGCGCCTGCTTCATTAAATTTTGGGTTGTTGACCATGTTGTGCACTCCAAGAACAGCTGAAATGTGTAAATACCACAGGCAGGACACAGTGTTAATGGCAGAAACACAGACTTCAGAAAAATATCTGTAGTTTAGTTCCCCAAACAAAACCCCCTTTATAAAATATTAATTGAGTCATGCCTGCTTGTAGGGAGAGTCTTTAGGGGTTTAAACTCTGGCAATGCAGACATACTCAATATAGTTTTTGAACAACTGAGTCAAAGTACAATGCACTTCAAGAAACGCCAGCTGGAAGGAACCACTGTGGGTCATCTTGTCCAGCCTCCCCCTCAGGCAGGAGTGTTGCCAACATTAATGAGGTCAGCCATGGCTTTGTCTGGCTGGATCCTGAAAACATCCAGAGATGGAAATCCCACAATCTCTCTGGGTAACTTGTTTCAGGGCTACACTCCTAATCATTTTTCTCCCCTAATATTCAACCCACCAGAACAGCAGGGACTTGGGAGGTGATCATGAGACACTCCTGGTGGCAGGTCTGGGCAAAGAAGAACTGGAGGTGTGAGAGGATCCTATCTATGTATTGTCTCACCTGCAAGGTCATAGAGCTCAGTATCTGAAGCACTGGCCAGGGCCTCTTCTAGTTCTGGATCCAGGGTCACTTTCTCTTCCGTACGGGTTTCTACAGGCTTTTCTTTAGGGATAAATATTTTTCCTGAGAGAAGAAAAGAGCCAGAGTGAGTAATGAATTATTGGAACAACTCCTCTGCCTCCTGGCAGGGATGGGAATAGGTCTGTGACAGTGGAACTGCTTGAAAATATTATCAAGTGCATGTTTTTCTCTTTCTTACTTGATGCTATCCTCCACTAGGATCTTAATAAGTCTAAAAATAAAAGGTGCAGACTTCTGCTCTGTGTTGGTGATTGTTATTTTAGGGAATTTGCTCTCAGGAGCAGCTACAGCTGGGATTTTTCTGATGGTCCTGTGCCCTTAAATAGGCAGAATCAAGTCTACATAAAAAGCTCGCAGAAATTTTATCCTTATATTTAAATTAGGCACTAGAAGGAGTTAAAACCGTCCCCCTGCAAGAACCTTTCAGTTCCATATGCGATCCTGAAAGCCCAGCAAACCTGTTCTCTTCCAGTAACTCAGTTTCATTTCCAGCCTCTCTGGAGTATTTTCCCTCTGTGTCTCCTGATGATCATTCACATAAATAGCCTTATTCTGATCATCTGTGCAGGTCTGAAAAGTCTGAAGTGAACCACATGTTGCCCAAGAAAGACTCAACATGTAGTAATAAACCAATTCACTTATCTCTTTCATACAAGTTTGTCTACAGCCATTTCTGTACTGTCAGCTTCAACAACTGAGGTCACTGAGTAAGCTCAGAGAAAAATTTTGATGGAAATTTCTGAAACTCTGGCAAGGTTTACTGATGCAGTATTCAAATTATTTACCTTAGAGACATTTTACCAAGGCTAAATAATTTCAGAGTACAAAACTGGACAGAAGGTTATGTAGAAAGACAAAATAGTATCATGATATATTTTTCATGCAATATTTTAAGTAATTTTTTTAAGAAAAGGCTTCAAGAAGATAAAAGCCTTTGTGGCCCAAAGGTAAGAATCATTTTAACTTTCACCATGCACTGGATGACAGGAATCAAGGACAGCCATCCCAGACATATCAAACAGAAGTCAAGTGGAAATCTGGGGTGAGAAATACTCTGCAAAGGTAGATTAGTCATGCTCTCCAGCTTTAATAACAGCACAGGTGCTAAGATTTCAGACTCTTTCTGTGTTATCACCTAATCTGAAGTGTTGGATGGCAGCTTTCAGACACCACTGACCAAGACTTAACTTGACGCCAGCTTTAAGTAAGGAAAAAAAATCATTACTGTGTCAGAAGCTAGAAGACCAAAATCAATCAGACTCTCCAAGTAAACAATCAATAGTGAGGAGTACTCTCTATAAAGTGTTTTCCTTTCAGAACATTGGTGGTTCCACATGAGTTTCAAGCAATCAGTAGGTTGGTTGAGATTTTGAGGGAATCCTACTGATTTTTATCCTGACTGATATTACTATTCTGTAACAACTATCTCCACAGTCACAGCTTGCACAAAACCTCTCCACCAGGCAGTAAGTGATTCTTCACAGACCCAACCCAGCCACACTTTTAACAAATACTGATGGAAGTCTGTACTTTCACACAGAACATTGTGAAGGGGACACAGGACCTTGAGTCTGGTGTAAACTGGACACAACATGTAGTGTAGTTGGTCTTTATGGACTTTGGATGTGTGAAGGCCAAGTATCTTGCACAGCAAGAAATCAAGGGGTAATGTAAACCAGTACGGGCTCATACTTTTTCTGTACAGTTCACATATATAGGAATACAATTTTAAACATTTGTTTCAGGCATATGTAATTCTTGGATGACAGCCCAAACCTTTCTTTTTAAATGTGTGTATGATTCCCAATGATAGTTTCATTTAAAGCATTCCTGGCAAATGTTTTAGAGAAAAAATTCTATTATTGGTTATATGAAATATTTAAAGGGGCAAGGTCATGTCAAAGATGGTAATATATATCTTTAATATATGTGGGCCTTGCTGGCATCCAGTGGTGTTTTAAAAATATTCTTTTTACTGCTATCTAGATAAGAACATTCCACTGTGAAGAGATGCTGCAGCACAGCAGATGGAGGTTAGAAAAACTTGTGCATTTAGCACGTTATTAGGAATTTATTACCTGTCCACCAGCTGCAAAACCGCGTGTCCGTGTTTATACATGACTATCAACCAGTTTTCCTTCATTTTTTAAGGACAGAGTTTAAAGATGCAGGAGGTCTCTCCTAGTCCCACATCCATACACTGTAAATTCATTATCCATTGCCATCATGGAATTCACTTGCAAAATAAACTATGGATTGTGGCCTCCTCGTTTCAATGGTCCAACTTAAAATTTATTATTTGGAAGAAGCCTTGGAAGAATAGCGAGGTTTTATTATTTTAAAATGAGATTTATGAAGAAAGGCTGCTGCTCTTGGTGCTCTTTATAGCCACACTGTATTTTAGTGTTCTATGTGACATAATTAATGTTGGCTGTGTTACATTTTGCCCCCAGAATATGCTAATGTTCTGTGCTAAGTCTTAATAGTAATAGTTTAACTTTCTACCAACGAAAAACACAGTGACAAAAGTTCTGTTTATACATAACTTGAGTTACATTGGTGTTAACAACACAAATATAACCACACTTATGTACAAAAATAATATATTCTGTAACTGAAAAACAAAGTTCAATTGCAGTAAAACAATACTAAGTATTAAAATGCTTTTTTTTTTTTGCATTAGAAACCCAAAATGTGTGGAATCCAAAGTGCTTTCTTTCAACATGAAATTTTAAGCAAACATCAATGCAATTCTCCCCTTCTTTCTGTCAAACTGGGATAAGTGTCTGGGGTGACTTGGGTGACAACTGAGGTAGCTTATTATAACCCAGGGACTTTCTGACTGTGAGTGCAGTGAGCAGAGATTTGTCCTGGCTCACTTTAACAACAGACCTATTCCTTTCCACACACTGCAAAACCTCCATTGAAATTGAAATCTGATACCGTTCATGTTTTACTCAAAAGAGGCTAAATGGAAAAAAAAAATCCATTGAAAACCAGAGGGAAGAAGGATTCAGTGAAAAGGAATACAGAGACACATAGAAATGTGGAGGAAGGTAAAAGGAAAAAAAACTCTCTATAAAAAAGGAAATACACTGTGTACAACCATGAACCCACAGATGTAATTTTGCCACTTGGTTCAGCAGTGTCTGCTTTCCTGCATTGTGCAAATGCCCTCACTGAAGCAATGTCAAGGTAAGGCAAGTAAATGAGATGTATCCCTAACTTCATCTCTTCATTCAGTAACAGTTACTCATCTCTTCATCTCTTCTTTAGATGACTAACTGAACAGTTAGTCATCTCTTCAGTTCAGTAACTTCATCTCTTCATTCAGTAACAGTAACCACACATGCACATCTATAGGAAGATCTATTAACTGAGCAGGGAATTACTTCAAGTCTATTTTCTTGAAGTTTTTTTGTTTATTGTTACATAAGGAGGGAGAAAAAAGGAATTTCAATAGTGCAGTTGGTAGGATTTTACTAGCCAGTCCAGTCTAAAAAATGTTTTGAGGACTTCACATTCATTTATAGTTTACAGCATTTGGAACATCATTTTTGGTATGTCTTCTCTATTCCTTTTTTCTTTTGTCATTAGACTTATATGAATAAATATAAATTGCCACCATTTTTACTTAGTATAAATACTTAGTATCTATTCCCACCTTGTACAAGCCAAAACTGTACAAGCCAAAACTTGATAAAGAACAGAGCAATGGGAAATAAGCCCACTTGTATGAGCTGTAAAAAAATGCCCTTTTATTTAACATCAATTTTTCTAAGGATACTTACTTAATTTTATAATACAAACACATTTTCTGCTATAATTGTAAAATAATTATGTACTTTCTTTTCCTATAAACTGCAGTTCAGATTACTGTACTTTCAAGACAGTTCCACTTATTACTTCTGGTTCCACTTATTACTTCTCAATGAATCACTGACTGCAGTGAGTGCCTGTTTATTCTCAATTACAGAATGCTACACTGACCTTGGAAGTGAAATTCAGTAATCTTGGAAATCTGCCTTGCATAAATCTGATTCACTTTTTCCATTTTGTACTATTATTTTCTGTTGAGGCTTACTTAAACTTTTCCCTACAAACAATCTATGAAAATGGAGCTAAATTAATTCTTATCAAGAATAAACTTACATAGTGAAGAAGAAAACAGGCCAAGTTCAAATAAGAGTGAAGCTGAAAATTAGTAGTAATAAAAATGCAGTATTGTAATTGTTGCTGTTCTGTTACTCTTGGATTAGTGTCAGCATATTCTATGCCTTAAAAATTATGATAATGGAATAGGAAGGTTGCAAAGATAAGCTTTCCAAAGTTATTAAATCTGTTGTGCATGAACACAAAAAAGGAAGTTAAATTGCACCAGCATCTTTGACTTTGATCAGCATGCTGTGATCCTGCCACAGTAGCAATACCCTTTAAAGAATTCTCCTGAGGAGTATGCTTTCTAAAATAAAAATAAACAAAAGCCAACCTATATTTTTTACAGCAGAAGGAAGCCCAGAATTTCATCAGAGCCTCACATGGATTATAACAACAGCTCGTATGCAGTCCTACAGCAGTCCTCTGGATCACCACCTGGACTTCCCATGTCACCAACAGAGCGGAAAGCTCTTAGGTCTGATGGGGAATGGTGGCAGAGGAGGAAGAGAGTCAAACTGTGCCACTGTGCTTCAGGTTCTCCTGGACACCAAAAAGCCTTGAAACTTGGGCAGAGCCATATTCCACACAATGATTATGTTTCTCTGTGGCCTCTTTTCTCCCATCCCACATATTCTTCTGTTTTTTCCTTACCTCATTGCCCCCTGTGCCTTCCCCATCCTTTGTGTCTCCTGGTTTTACACATCTCTGAATCCTCACCCTTCCCACCACCTCCTTTCTCTCTGCCCTCTCTCCCTTATCACTGCTCTCTCCTACAGCTCCTTTCCCTTGAGCTGCCACATCAAGTCCTTCATCCTGAAATATTTATACAGCTCCTCAAAAGGCTCCTCCACCTCTCTGCACCAGCCTCTCTGCTGGCTGTTTACTCTCTTTTTCTCCTTTACAAAGCGAGGAGAGCACTGTGAGAGCAGGAGGGAGTCTCCCTGCCCTTGGTCCTGGCGTGACAGTGGCCTCTCAGATTTGGAAGAACATCCTGCACAGCCCAGCGCCCCCTGACCAGCCACACCAGCCCTCCCTGGGCACAGCTGGGCTGTCACATGTGCTGTCTGCACAGCTCTGAGGACATGACTAACACACTGCAGGGGGACTATTTGGAGAACACCATAACAAACTGGATGTACAAGAAAGCACAACATTTTGAAGATGCCAGACATGAGTGTCTTTCCCTGGGGATTCCCAAGGGCACGTATTTCAAGTCCCCTCTTCAAAGCATGGAGACACTGCAGGTCACAAAAAACCAGCTGGAAAAATTTACTCTAGATGGATAAAACAATGTGTTTTCTCCTAATCTTGTTCTTGGAAACAGCTAAGTCCTTTTTGCTGACACTTTCCAAAAATTCAACTCGAGGCAGCCTCTCAGCATGGGAAATTTCAGTGTGAACTGTGTAAGTCTGGCAAAGTCACGAGCAACTAAAACAGGGTCTTACAAAAGCAAGCACTGAAAGGCACTGGCTAGAGGCATTACTGTCAGCAACTGCAACACTTTCAGTGCCTTAAGAGACAAAGATCAGCTCTAAATGTAAGCCCTAAAGAACAGGAAGAAGGTGGCAAAAATTTAAGCAAACCCTTTCAGCTTTGGGGGTGAAAAGATTGCCTTGGCAATTCAAGAAAGATACCATGTCTCTACACTAAACCCTAACCTTTGAAAAAAGTCTGTTAGAGACACTGGAATTGGAACTCATTAGCATCTACTCTAATACTCTAACCTGAAAATGTATTATTACTAATGCTGTATATTGATACTCTGCTTGGCACAGCACCACATGCAAGATAAATGGTCTCTGAAACAGGGGTTTGGCCAAAAGTTCTCTGGTTTAATGATCCTTATTTTCTTCCTTTTCTCTATTATCAGTTGGCTGAAAATGTTAGTATTTAATCACATACAAGCATGTTCCACTTCCCTTTCCAGTCACAAATAATAATAGCCCAATCCACTGGAGTTTTTCCATGACTTTGATGAGAACTGGATCAGATCCAAAATGCAATGGTTTGGCAGGGAGCAGAAGACCTTGAAGAAAACAGGGACAGTAGTGAAGGGCTGAAACAGCAATCCTTACAGCAACCCTTCACATCTAATGATATTTCACAACAGAGGAACTTTTTTTAATTATGTTTCATTAATATCACGTAGCTAGTAGAACCCCTTCAACAAAGCAGAAACTGAGATGTTGTTCCCAGTTGATGTTTGTATTACAGTAGTGCTCAGCTCTTAACTGAGGTCAGATGTACACACTGCATTCCATGAGAGAAAACATGCTGTGCTGACTGTGCTCTTGAATATTTTGTGCCTGCACTGCCTCTTACTTTCTCCACCTTTTCTTTTTAGTCCTGGACCATTCATGAACTTGATAATGATACAGAGATGGAAGTGATGGAAGTCTGACAACCAGCTGATTCAGTATGTGTTAAGTGCAGTGGGTCAGCCTAAATAACTTCTGTAGATCATCAGGTTCTATGTAGGGATTTCTAGAATATCTATCCTAAGTAGGAGCTAATCCAGAAATACACAAAACAAACACTCACAAGCTGCCCATCACTATGGCCCCAGTTATCAGCCCTAACTCCCTGTACTGCCACTGCTCACTAATAACAAACAGCTGTGTTGCACAACAGTTCCTGAAAGCCACCAGATCATTTCATACCACAGTGGGAGCAAACACTCGCTGTGGGGACACTCAGATGACGTCCCCAGCCCAGACTGGTGTTGGGGAGGATGTGGGGTAAAGCAGCCTGAAAACATTTCTCTGTGGCCAGTTCGGGTGTGCTCCTGTGACCGTTCTGGCCCTGGTTCAGGCAAAACTTGGGTTTCCATTGAAATTTGAGAATTATCCCATACAAGCTTAAAGCCTTTCTGTACAGTAATTAATGAAGTACGTTACCCAGCTGCAATGTGGCAGAGGGCCAAAACCCTAATGCATGCCATACGTTCGATTGTTTTTGCCAAATATTTCCAACCTCTTGAAACCACAATTACAATCAAAAACAAGGCAATTCCCTGCATAATCAGCCCCTCCATCTTGGGCTCATATTTAACACTTCCTGTGTTTTAACCACTCTGGATATCCCTGTCAGCTCTGGAATTTGTTTTGGCTTGTTTTCTAGGACAATCAAAACTTTATTGTTGTTCACCATATAGAGACCAACACAGGCAACTGAATTTTGTCCTTCAGCAGCTGCTTGGAATTGCTTTTTGGTCAAGAACTCTCTAATAAAACATTAACAGCAACAGAGAAAAAAAATAGAGATAGACACAGTAGATAAAAAATAATGAAGTATCACAGACTATTCTGGAAGGAAGACATTTTAAATGCCACCTTCTTTTCTGCTCATCACTGGATTTTTCAGGACAGTTTCAACTTTGCATGATAACTGTAGGAACTGGTAGAAATGTCACTAAACAGAAGCATCCCAGTTTCGTAATTTGAAAAAATAAATGATTTCCCGGTGAGAGACAAACATCATGGTACAAAACACTGACAAAAGCTGAAACAACACTTGGCATATTCTCATCCTACTGACACACAAGTATGCTCAGGTGGTAAATAGTGCCAAATGGTACAAACCACCTCCCATTTCTAATCATACACAACTGGATGCATTTTTGAGCTGCTCGAGAATTTAATTTTTAACTGCAGAAATAGTATCAAATTAATTCGGGGCTATCTACAGTAGGGCTACATTGCAATGCTTCTACAGTATAAATGCTTCTGTAGAAGCATTGCTACATTGCAATGCTTCTACAGTATAAATCATTTAACAGGCATCTATATAATATAATCATATAAATATTTACCAATCCGTAAATATACCTTAGAGACCAGAAGGTGAGGAACAAGATTTTCCTCAGGAGAGATCCTTCTTTAGATTCTTTTGAGAATATATTTCAGAAATTTAAATTATTTATCCTGAACTAATTACTGAGCTTTGGAAGAATACTAATTATTTTCTAATTATAGTGACTTTCCATCTAGCATGTAGTATCATATCTTGAAAATGTCTTTGCAGGACTGCTTTGTTTCCTCTCATAGAAAATATCTCCTTATAAATGTAAATCAAGTAATTAATATTTTAATACAGCCATTCTGTTGTTATTTTTTTTTCAATTGAGAGTGTCAAAATAAGTAACACTGCAGTTAAAAGCAAGGATTCTAAGATCCAGAGACACACATGGACTTTGTGGAACATTCATCACATTTCACCAGATTCAACCAATTAGCAGATCATCATACAATCCATGGGAAGATTTCAGTACATTTGGCAGATGGAGTTTTCAGTTATATGTTTTATAACACTCAGATTCTGCATGAAGTCTTTGCAGTGCAGATCAAGGGGAAAGGAGAACAAAAGGAGGAGGGCGTGAAGCCCAAGTGCTGGAAGTCTGGTGGTGTTCCTGTAGGACATCTCCTGCCAAGCAAGCCAGGGGCAGCAGGAGATAAACTCAAACACCAGTACAGGATATGCCAGGTTCAAAATAAGCAGCTTTTTTCTCAAAGTCAGTTATTTCCCTTAAAGCAGTAAGAAAATGACACCGTGCAGTCCATCAGTTCTCAATTGTCAAGGTAGGGGACCTCATCAGATCTCAGATTAATTCAGTTATTTCTAACTTACAAAGGGTATTTTCATGGCATTTGGCCTTTGACTTCGAAGGAACTGTGGTATAATTCTTTGTGTTTCAATTATAATTGTAAAATTACTTTAGAAATCACAGAACACTCACTTCACTTAATCTGCTAAAGACAATTCTGAGGATTTTGTCAGAAATTTGTATTGTACCAGGAACAGAAGAAATTAGGGAAATAATTCCTTTAGCCTAAAATTCTGTCATAACCTCATAATTGTGATAATTCTTGAAAGTGTAATTTTTGAAGTAAATGAACACAGTGAATCAGAAGCCAAATTAAGAATAGTTTAGAATGCTAGCAGAGCTGCATTCACTCTGTGCTGAGGGAAAAGTGAAATGTGTGGTTGGTTGTGTTTGCAAAGCAGTGGTATTTCCACACCAGAGAGACCATGAATTAATAAGTTGCACTAATAAGTACCTTAAGGGCATCTAGAAGCAAATGTAGGAATAATACTGCTTCACCTTCATCAAAAGAAAACTGAAATGGAATAAATAGGCCAGTACACACAGTAACACTGTCAGGGACAATACAGAGACTTGTTTTGTACAGATCAAGTGCCAGTCCTACGAGTATATTTAATTCCACACACCCCTGGTTTTTGTGTATTTGCAGAGACCTGCAAGTGGTGAGTTGTACTGCCTTGACACAGTGGTGTGTAGGAGACTGGAAACAATTGATAATAAATCCCTACTACAATAAACCACTTCCCTTTCTGCACAGGATGTGCTTGATCACTCCTGCTGCTGGCAGGATCTCTGCAGTGTCACTGCATTCAGTGGACCCAGAATCAGCTCTGTGAAGAGCAGAACACAGACATTGTGATGGACGAAAAAGTAGCTTAGAGAATATACTGCATGGCAAAATAACATCAGATCTAGCTGAAAAATATATCATTTGTCTAAAACCATTGTTTCAAAGATTGAGAACACAATGTAATGACAGTAACAACTCCTCGCTCACTCCTAGCCCATAAAATGTTATGTAAATAACATTTTACATCTTTGGTAATGGTACATAAAGTAAAAAATGCTGCCCTTGACTTTCTTGAAATATCTGCTTACCCTTAAGCAGAACCCATTGAAATAATGGCAAATCCATTACATGGCCAGAAATGGACCCAGGCACAGGAAGTTCCTTCTTGAATGAAGGGGTGGCCTGAGGTAGGCATTTTTATCCACTTTTTACAAATGAGGAAAAGGAGGTAGTGTGGCTAAAGGAATATTGTTTGCTAAAAAATATGACTGTTCCTGCCCTAAGGTTATCCTACCAAAGTTTGAATTATTCAAATTAGGTTTTCCTGTTTTCCCCTTTTTTTCCTGTAGCTGTAGGACAAGGGTAGCAGGGAAACTGTCTGCATGAATAGCATTGCCAGATGTGCTAGTAAACAAGTGGAAAAATACTTATTTTGTGTAACTTTATTCCCTGAGTTGTTACTTACAGCAATTGTAGGCAAGACTTACTCAGGAAGGCATTTATATGTTTCCTCCTGAACGCCTCCCCCACTGCACTACCCTTGCATGGCCTAATGGTTAACATGGAAATAGTCCCTGTGAGATTGGTGAGGGCACCTTTGTCCATGCTTAACTGCACACAGAGGGATTTGCTGCCCAGGGAGCTGCTGACTGAGCCCTTTGCTGGACTGGAGCCTGTGTGTTCCCACAGCCACTGACAAGCCATCAAACCTGCCACTGTAACTCCAGAGCAGTCAGACAGACCCCTGTGCAGCAAATAAAACCATCCCTTCAGCTGCTGCCACAACAGCTCTAGGTCTGACTCCTGAGCCTCACCCTGCTCAGTAATAGCCTTCCCCTCTTCTGTCCCAGTGTATTCCACAAAAAAGCCAGGCACCAGACAGTCCACCACTCAACACTGACATGAAGATGGACAGTACCTTTCTTTTCCCCTGTAAATGGCACAAAGTCTTCTCTGTCTTTGTGCTCCAGCGCTTGCTTCTCCAAGTACGAGAGCAGGCGTTCCCTGTCGAAAGGGCCCGTGGCAGCCTTAGTGGTCTGGTCCTTCTGCCGAAATCCCGCTGGAAGCAAAGCATTCTGTGGAGGAGAGGGAGGCAGTTTCACACAGTGCTCCAAATTTCATCTCAATGTTGTCAGTTTTTATGTGCCATCATTCTTAGCATAATGCTCTTTGGCGACAGCAATAACACACCTTACCTAAATGTAACCATGAAAACCAGTATATTGTTCAGGCTTCTTGATTTACCACCTATTAATATTTTTATGAACCACATTTACAATCACAGCACCAAAGAACTAAGATCAGAGTCCTTTGTGTTACACATATGATCACAGAGTTTGCAGTCCAGGTAAATCTTTTACACACTTCCTTCTATTAATTTGCTCTTCTTACTCACCATTTTTCTCTGTCTCATAAGAAACAAAATTCCTTTCATTCTAATGCAGATGTCTCCTGGACTTCAGACATGAATGGCACGCACAGAAAGAGACTGGTGAATGATGTGGACTTCAGCTATTCAGAGTATGAGGAAGCAAGCAGATAAGTCTCACTCTCAACACGTAGCTGTGTGACCCTGTGGTTGCATCTTCATCCCATAACATAAGAAGACACATAAGGCTTCCACGTTTTAGTCCAGGAAATCCACATGTCAGTCCAGAAAATCCCAGAAAGGAATACAGGTGTGTGGACTTTGCAGTGCACATGTAGTAAAGGCAACGTGTTGAGGATGCCCCAGAATACTTCTGAAACACTTCATCACTGATCAGAACATGCACAATCCATGATCCATGCCATGATCCATGTCAAATATCCAGTGAATTCTGAGTGTATCCAGTGAACTCAAGTCACTAGACACTTTACCTGTGCATGCACAAATAGGTAGTGTGACTCCAATGCAACCTGTTTAATTTGGTTGGTTGGTGTCATTTTTTTGATTTTTTTCTGTGTCACTATTTGAGATTCCAGACACTTGAAAATACCAAAAAATACCACTGTAGAAGTGGCAGTAGTGAGGGAAGTGGCAACATGGAGGGAGAGAACAGTAAAGCCCATCCTTAATCTCCAGGTAAATTGGTGTTATAGAACTAGAAACTATAAATCAATTGTGTTTTTCCAAATTTATTTTGCCTCCAGATTGAACAGATTTTATCTGCCAGTTTACCTGCCAGTTTTCAAACTCCTACATCAGTTTGAATGTTTTGGGGTAGGTACATTGAGAATTCCCAGCACACTTGAGACTGTAACCTTATTATTGTAGGACCAAGTGGTTCTCGGGCCAGAGATCTTTAAATTCTTTGTGAGGGTGTCTTCAAATATCCAAATTATCCTTACTCCCTAGAAAATGACAGTTGTGTAGCTGAATCCTACTTTTCTTAATCATGCCTAAAAATGTTCTCTTCAGCTAAAAATATCTGTGCTGAATGCCACAGTCAACAGATTTCAGAAGTTCAAAAGACTTGATCCTCACAAACATACGTTATGTTTGTTTATTGCTGTGCTCAGAAATAGCAGCCATAAAAAGCTTCTCATTGTGCTGCAGGGTAAAAACATGATTAAAGATTTAGATTGCAGACAAGCTCATGTCTAAATAGACAAGGGATAGACAAAGGCTACAGTGACTTGTACAAAAGCAAGGAGCACATCACAGCAGGAATACAACCAAAGTGTCCGTAGCTGAGCTGCTCATACTTTAGGCTACACTGTAACAGAATACAAATAAAAAATGCTGCAGTACGTGGCATTTATAACACGGAACTCTTGAACTATGATCCCCCTGGCCCCCATCACTAACCTCGGGATCAAGGTCATCAAGAACATGCTCTAGCTGCTTCAGTTCATCCTCTGAGAGTTTGCTGAGTATTTCATCTTCATTGATATTCTTGTATTTCTCCAACTCTTTTCGGAAGGGCAGAGACATGGCTCCTGCTGCACTGCTCCACTGATGCTGCTTGTCAAGATTTCAACCATTCAGGAGTACTGAGCTTCTTGTGGCCTCACTTGCTGTTAACAATAAAGCATTATGAGTATCTCCATTTAGCTGAGAGTCCTAGAAAGCCCACGTGCTCAGAGTCACATTGACACTTTATTAATGAAAACAAAGCAGCAACATGTCCTGGCACAGCAGGGGGGGTGTGGGAAGTGCTGGGGCTGCCTGTGCAGCAGTAGCCATGGAATAGCAAGGATTGGGTGCAGCAGCAGAGAGAAGCTCCAAGAATAGATAAGAAAAACATTAGGAATTTTCCTTTTCCATTGAAATAAATCTGTTTCATTTAATTTGCTTGCAAACAGCAGTATCTGTTTGCTCTTTTGGCCAAAAGCAAAGTGCTAGAGTTACAGACAACAGTCCAGCACTGACAAACAAGAAACAAAATGTTATGCCTTGAAGTATTCTATCTTATCCCAGCTTTGCTGATGGCTGAAAGCTAACCCACATCATCTGGGATGACCTAAACATCTTTAAAGCTGGTTGTTAGTCTTATTTCAACATGTTCGGTTACACACAATAGCACTTATCATCAAAATAATTCTTGGAGTGAGGACATGCTGCTCATATCTCAGAAGATTATCTGTAAACCAGTCTGCTGCATGGGGCACCTGCAGGTGTTCAAAACACAGCCATGGAAAAAATACAGACTCAGTATTTCACAAACTCTTAGTTTTAAAACTTGAACGTGGTTCCTTATTAGATGATCCCAACTGATCAGGAACAAGAAGTTCTCATTTGCATGGTCACAACAGTCATTGTCATATTATTTGTCATATGACAATATGACAAAGGACTCTCTGTCTTTACTTGGTTTTTTTTCTTGTCCAGAACAAATTCTAGAACCAGAATCAGCCTGTAAATGGACGGAGTGAAAGAGAATTAATCTATGAGCAGAAACAGCATTATCTGGGGACTTTAATTGTGCTCCAGGCCCTCAAGTCTGCCAGGTTTCCCACAGCAGCACCAGCTCTCTCTGAATTACCCAGCTCACTGTGCAGTTTTACAGCTGAGTTTTTGCATTCATGAATTTTGAAGTCATTGTTGATATGGAAACCAACCAACTGGCACCTACGACTGGCTTACGTATCAACCCTAACTCTGATTTCCTCTGACCACGTCCTTAGCAGTCATAAGCTAAAAAAAATCCATGTGGGTTCTATTCTCTTCATATAAGCTGGAAGCCTGATTTTTATTTTTTTTTAATTCAAGATCCAAATGAAAATATTTCATTTACTTAAGAGTTTCACTATAAAAATACTATATATTAAAACATATATAATTTTTCTATTTATCAAAAAGACTATAAATCAGTAACCTACAAAAGGGTAAGAGAATAATTAGCAGAATTAAAAATTTGAAAAATCTGGAATTCTATGACTACTGCAAGGCACAATGAGCCTTGACTTGAAACACTTAAACATCCCATTTCAAGAAAAAGCTTTATTTCCCTAACACATTCTCATTTTGTTCCTTATTACTGCTCTGTTTGGTGCTGCTGTTTTCCTGGCATGACATCATCAACAAGCCATTCCAAGTGTCAGCATAGAATTCAACCATCCTTTAAATTGTGAGTCTCTTTCAGGAAGTTAGTTGGCATCTGATGTTTCCCGAAGTTACAACAGGTGTGTAATTTTCTTATAATATCAAAATATCATCATATGTAATGAGTGTGAGAGATATTTTGGCCAAAAAATGTCCAAAAGAGCTAATGTTTTTGTGTACTTGGTGCTTAAAGAGAACGCTAGTTCGATATGTGTTTAATCAATACAATTTAACAATACTTGTTAAATACTGAAAGCATTTATTTAAAAGTGATATTTGTGATATTGTGATATTTGTTTAAACTGTAAAACCAAATTGAGCTGCAGCACAACATTCTGTACTAAGGCAGAAGGTGCCTTCTCTAAGTTCCTTTGCATAAACTCATTACAAACATAACATTTCAGCTAGCAGCCATTAACTGAGCTGGAAATTTTCTTTGAGGGGATTAGAGCTTTTTAAAACTATTTAACAGTTTAAATGGTTATTTTATTAGAGTTTAATCACATCCCTGGAAAAGAAAGAAATATAATCCCAAGGTTGGGGTAATTAAATGTTGTTGGAAAAGTAACTAGTGAGAGCACACAACAGTTTCCCTGGCGGAGGGTCAGCAGTTCTGTGGTGCAGAATGCCTGGTACCAGAACCTCTCCCTTGGCTCTCTCCTCAGCACTGCACCATTCAGGCAACACAGCCAGGAATTGTTTTACTGGTATCAGCAAGGTCATGTTTGTAACAGCTTTTGTTAAAAACTTTGCCAAGCTGAATCCAGGTGCCAATGGGTAGGTACTGCAGAGTATGGTTTGTGTGCACCAGACACTCTGATTTCTTTGTGAATTGCCTACACACTCAGCCATAAAGGGAAGATGTGCCAGGAGACACTTTTCAACAGGTGACAGTTCCAATATTGTAACTGTTTCCTTTTAGTTGTTAGGAAGAGAAGGTATCTGACCATGTGCAGCAGGGATACCCCAAAGAGAAACATAAACCCAGATATTACTGATGTATCAGCCTAACTTCCCTCATGGCATGAAGCGCTGCATTGGATAACCCTTATTAGATTAGCAGTGGAAGAGACTGAAATCATGCTTTTCTTGCACGCACACATTTACAACAGAAATTCCCTTGATATTTTCTCTTTCACAACAGAATCCTACTCTTCTGTGACTGAACAAAAGCACAAGACAGTGCCTAGGGAATTTGTTTGTCCACAATCCCCGTAAGCAGTAAAGCTCTTCTGGAGCTTTCACTCTGCTGAAGAGGCTACTGCAAGCTCAGCTGAAACGCCTGTTGCTCATGTCCTGGCTTTATGCACTAGATTGACCTTTCACCACAGTCACATTATCAGAAACCAAGGGAATGAGATAAATCCAACAATTCAGCATCATTCAGTGTGGGAAGGAAATGCTGAAGACTTGATTCACGCACTCTAGAAACTGCTGTCTAATGTGTTGATTACGATCTCCACCTTCCTAATTGGATTCCATACTGTTAATTTAGTGTATGTAAACAGGACCATATGCTGCCTGTGTGGCTTCTTACTGTGGCTTGGCTTTTCTGAGTGTGCACATACTATTTACTTCTTATACATGATATCCACTGGATTTGCTTTGTTATGATCACTGTATGAAACCATTAGTTAAAAAAGCAATCCTAATCAAGACTCCCTGCTACTGTTATTTTGAACATACCAAAGCAGATCAGGTGTCATGCAGCTGAAGGGAGATGTCCAGTCTAACTGCAGAGGAAATTTGCTGTTGAATGTTACACTGTATCAGGGACAACGGGGGAAGCAGAATGAAGGACCATGGGTAAGACTGTGGGGTTTCCTCCACATTTACAGGGAAGTGTGAAAGAGGCGATTAAGGAATGGAAGAACATAAATCCCATCTCTTTTTCTGCATTTAGTTTCAGTATGGAGCATCGTAGTTTCCCATGGGCCTGAGTCCCCACTGTTACACAGCAAAGCACTCTGCTGGGTGCCCAAAAGGTGAAATCTATGCTGATTCTAGATAATGCAGAACCATGAGAGGCAGCATTTCTGTTTAACCACATACTACTTTTAAATCTTTGTGGAGCACAGAGGTTTCACAGTGAACTTCAAAGAACCCACTGCTATATTTTTAATTTTGTTTCCTTTTAAAGAAAGAAATACATATGGTTTTATTTGGGGCAGCTTCGTCACATATGTCAACATCAGGATTTGAAATGTGTTTCCAAAGAGAAAAAGGGTGTCATTAGTCAGCCTGCATAAAATCATTATTGCTCTATGTAGTCAACATCTGCTGTGATATAACTCCTCTATACCTTGCCATGTTCCATAAGTACTTTTTTGTTATTCTTATACATTTCTGAAAGGGCTTTCTAGAGTAGCTAGGCTGTAGTTTCCACTGATATCATGACACTGTCATAATTTTCTACTGCTGATAAGAGATGTTTCTTTCTGAGAGTGAGTCAGTCCTCTGCTGAATTAATGTTGACTGTCAGAGCAGTCCCACTCACATTTGCTTGGATTCCTTGGGAAGTGTTGGGACAACCTGAACTACAGAGCCTTCTACGGACCAGCAGCTACAAAGGCACTTTAGACTCTTGCTGTCAAAACACAACCTGTACACTTACAGAAACATCATGTCTCTGGGTTCTGTAGAAATGAGAATACCGTGATACCAATGATATGAATTTTGAGCTTTTGATAGCATGTACAAGCTAAGAAAGAAGCTGCTTGGCAATGTGCATTTATGATGTATAGGGAGATGTGCTGAATAGGAAGCATCTAACACAGTTCTTAGCATTTTTATTGGGAAAAAAAATACCTTTTTATAATCAGATTTGAGAAATTGTTCTCATTTTCTCAGATCATTACAAGTGATCTTCAGAAAGGAAATCCTGCTGCACGATCTGCTTCAAACTATCTCCACAACCACAGCAGTGGATATTTGTGTTTTGAAAAACAGTCGTGAAACTGATCTGTAAATGTGGAAAAATTCTTCCCTTTCTTTAATCAGACTGAAATAGCTAAACATGAAAATAAGAAACAGGTGGAATTAATCCCAAGTTAAATTGATACGGGACCAAATAAATAGGATTGGGGCCATTATGATTAAGAGCCGTGTTTGTGCAACACAAGCAGATGCTCAGCAGAAGGAGGATGATTGTCCTGCACTGTCCAGGCAGTGGAATGCTTCCACCAATACATTTAATCAAGTGCCAGATAGGGAACCTCTCTGCTTTCCAGGAATGGCTATGGAAAATAAGTCTGGGCTGTTGAAAGCTCAAACTTAAAAAAAAAAAAAAAAAAAAAAAAAAAAAAATTAGAAATACTCCATTGTTTGACATGGAAATAAGGTTGCTTTTTAATTTTTATACTTAAAATGCAAGACTAATGTACCAGTGTACTTTCCGACCATGAATATATGGGAGATGTATACTCAAGAGATCATGTTTTGAGGTAGGAGGTTCAGAAATCTCAGAAAAGTTAGAAAGAACATATTAGGGCCATTACAGCACACAGGTGTGACAGGAACATACAGGGAAGCATTATGAAACTGAATTTTGTGTGGGTAGGATGAAAACAGTATTAGCTACAGGTCCTGATGCAGACACAGTAGACATGTCAAAGAAACTCACATAGGTAGCAAATGGAAGAGAGACCTGTAAAGAATTTGGTCTTCTAGAATTCCCCAACTTTTCTGTCTATTTCCCCCCCAAAAAAACTTCTGAAGAACTCCACCATAAGAAGCACTGAACTGTTCCAGTTTAGTCACCTTTTTTAACTCTTTTCCATTCATGACACAGCATGGTCACTTGGTGGATCAAAGCAAACAACCTGTTTGAGGTTCTGTAGAACTGGATTCTTCAAGAGGGTGTCTAGGGCTGGTGGGGAGCACACTCAGCTGCACTTGGCACTGAGCTCAGGGCTGGGAGAGCTGTGATGTGGCCAGATCTCTTCTATTCCCAGGCTAGCTTGCCATCTTTTGTCATCTCGTAGCAAAGAATCCCTAAAAATCCTTGTACATTTAAAACGCTGGTTTTTTCCAGGGCTAATGCAGGGTTATTTCATGTTCTGTTCCTAGCAACTGGTTTAGTCCTACACAGAGACCAGTGAATAATCAACAATTATGTTGTCCTAATACTAGACTAGGCCTGAACTTTTAGGATAATCATACAGAATCAGAAACTCCACTTCATAATTGGATGAGCCCTTCTGATCCTTGGTAATGCTTATGCCACTCTGTCATTTACATTACAGTTGGCTTCCTAATTGGAGGACTGATAACTTCCATGCAAATAAAATGTGAGACATCAATTCACTTTAATGAGAGTTCAGACATGCCCTTTATAAGAAAATAACTATCATGTATATTGCAAGATTATCCATATGAATGTACTGTTATTTATAGAAGACATAAAGGGATGTACTCCCTTTGATTTAGATAACATGAAAAGGTTTTCAGTGGTGATTAAAGAAAGATGAGACATTAATGCTTCTCCTACTGATGCAAAATAATGTTATGTAATAACTAATTTCTGATTGTTTCTAAAATAACATTAGTGGTATTACTCATAAGCATTCAAAACATGAAACTGAGTCCTGGGAAGGAAGTATTCTTTACAGTGCCTGATGAATTTGTAACTTGTTTCTAGGTATCATCATATTTTTAGATCATAACCATTAGAATTGTTCCCATACAAAAATGATGACAAATTATACAGTGACCATATGATGATTTAAGCCAGTCTTACTTAATAAAAGCAACCTTTAAATCACTCAATTCCTACCCACAGGAAGAGGATGACAGAATGAACATAAGGATTGCGGATATCAATGGAACTGTTTATGGTGTTCTGACACTCCAGTGATGTATCTAGTATAGGAAATGGAAAAGACCAGACACCTGCCTGTCTGTCGGGTCTCCTGCAGATGAAGACTCCCCTTTGCTTTTAGAAGGGTAAAGTTTAGTTATAAAATAATGAAACAATCTTTCTGCTCACGGCAACAGTAATTTTGTGGAACTGGAAGGTAAGTTTCTTCCATTTTTAGAACTCCAGTGATGATTTGAAAATCTGTGCAAGGTTAATTAGTTTTTCTAAAATAAAAACATAACACAGTTACTGTCTGAAACTGAGGGTGGTGTGAAGTGCAAGGCTGAAAATCCTGCAGAACAGAGTCTTTTTATACAGACAAAATAGACTATGAAGTGGCAGCTCCACCCACAATTTGTCATCTATAAGCTCCATTCTGATGTGAACAGAACACCCTCCTGCTGAGCTGTACTGCTGGTGGTCGACTAACAGCCCTTGGATGAGACTGGAAGTGTCCATTTGACAGCAACTGGAAGAAAAGGGCCTCATTATCTTCTGTGAGACATCAATGACATTTCAGCCTCCTTCAATAACTACCAGACTCTGCAGGTTTGATTCTGCAGCCAGGTGCTGATTTACCTTGGAACAAGAGGCTGTACCTGCCCTGGTCAGCAGTGTCATAGAGCAGACATGCTCCCAATCTGTGACACAGCAGCCCATGGCTCTGCAGCCCCCAGATGAACACAGACCATGCCCATTACAGTAACAGCTGTGATGTTTACAAGGTGCTGTTTTTATCCAGTTCAGTCTCCCAGACTGTGTCTTATGTAAAGAACTATAGTTCTGTAAACAGCACATCCACCACGAATGCAAAGCAAAGCACACACTGGGGTATCAGTTATCTGCAGCTTTGTACAAAGGCATCCTTGGGAAGCCAAAGGCCAGGGTCTGATATCCTCATTGATCAATCACATTTACATGGAAACAATGGTTGTTGTGCCTTAAACACCATCAGCCACATGAGAGCCTCTCCATGGCCCTGTCAGGGGAAAGAAATGCCTTGTTTAAGGTCAAATGGGAAGTCTGTGGCAAGACAAATGGCAAGACAAGGAATTGAACCATCTTTCAAGTGTCAAGCACTGGACAGCTTTTCCTTTGGTTATGGGTCCCTTCTTCCACAGACAGTCTCATTCACTGAAGTGGATCTTTTAAATGAACAATATTTGCCAAGCAAAAACACAGCAGAGAGAGACCCAAAGGGAAGGTAAAGAGCATATACTACTGACCACAGAACTAGGATCCTTAATAATGATCACTGGTAGGTACTTTCTATAAAAACTTCTTTCTGCATCTTTCCCAAGCTGTTTTTTTCTTTTTACAATGTACAGAGACATTGTAACTACCTTACATTTTTTGCATTTTAGCTATAAACCAAAGCCAGAAGCCATCCCTGATGTGCACATCCTGATAGCTGAAGCAACGAACAGGAGAATAAATTGTACCTGGAAATAGACTTTTTATTTTTACAACCAAATAGATCAGGCCAGCCCTGGAAAAGACAACACTAGTGTTTGTTTTCCACATGTTGGAAACATTGATAGGAAAAAAGGACACTGGCTACTATTAACAAGAGTATTGTTCCACCTGTGCTGCCAACAGATAGCAAGCGGTGTGCTACCTTTTTGTCACTGTTCTCAGATTTCCCTATTTTAGCACAGCAGCTGGACTTTCAGTCCCACCTGCTCTTTGAAAGAAGGATTTAAAAACAGTTTAAAAAAAGTTTACAGAGTTTTGTGGCACCAAATAATGATGGTCAAACTCCACTGTTAAACAAAAGTCACTGCTACACTTGTGTGCTGTGGTCAGTAAACAGAACATAGGCATTCACCCCAGTATTAACCCACCATGTGCAAATACCTGTGGCTACAGGATGCTACCTGGAGCCTCCCAGTGCAAAACCCTGCACAGCCACCTCAGCCTCAGTCAAAAGGGTACTCAATTACAGGAAGACACCAAACTATGAGCTTCAATAATACAGGAATGCTGCCAAAAAAAAAAAACCCTAAAGCAGATTAGTAACAGCAGAAATGTTGTCTACTGCAGAAATGCTTGCCAGAAGTTGTAAATACTGGAAATAATAATAATTTTGCAAAGAAAGAAAAGTTATGCAATGAGAGAGCAAAGGGCACTATTTTGAACAAAATTATTTAGATTATCAAGATGAGAGAGGCTACTGGCTAAGTTCAGACAAATACAGCCAAGCTGGATGAGTGAGAAAAGAGACACGTGGAATTAAGGTTGGTGAAGTCACTAAAATAACTCACATAACCATCTTCAGTTTTTAAAGAGTGGTAAAAATTTAAAGATATCCATAGTGGAAACCAGTTAAGAGCTGTACAGCAAAGAGCACCACAGCAAAAGCAGGCAGGCTGTTAGGCAGCAAATGAGTGCAGAATAATGCATAAAAGACTGCAATATTGATAGCATAACTCAGTGAGACACTGCCATGCATCCCTGAGTATGAGTTTATTTTTCTAATAATTGTATCCCTTGCATAGAACTAGAGGATGTGATGCCTGCAGTACTAGGCCAGTTGGTCCCAGGTGTTTCTTTCCCATTACATGTTTCTATCTCCAAGAGTGGAGGGCAGAACAGAGGAAGTTCAAGGGCAATTTCTTAGAATAATCAGCGAAAAGCTTTCATATGACAAGAAATTGAAATACTGCATCTATTTACTACAAATAGGCTACTCAGTAACTTGCTGAATATTTCCTCTACTAAACACTGTCAAAAGTATAGATCTATACAGTGTACCATTCATGGTATAAAAATATAATTGCTTCTTCCAAATATTTTTAAACTGATATTTGATATCATTACATTTCTGGATTTCTTTCTTCATTAATGATGTTAAACTGTTTCTTTCATAAGTTTATGTTATTGATAAGCTCAGGATGGTCACATGAATCTAACCCGTTATCATTGATTTTTTGGTATTTATAGTCCTCAGATTTCTCTACAGGTTTCTCATCGATCAACTGTGGATTTTTACTCTGGCAAAAGAAATTACCCCAAGGCTTCCATCAAAGCAAAACCCCTTGAATTAGGCCACCCTGGTATTTTTTTATTTAGAAGATGACAAAACAGGGCATGTGTGATATCTAATGTAAATATGCAGGGGTTTAGGACACATTTTGCATCTCAAGACCTTGGAAATGCTATTAAATTCCCTAAATCAGCATCCTGTTCCTGAACCTGTCGTTGGCCCGTTTATTCTGACCTGCTCCCCGGCTGCCGAGCAGAACCACCCTCCGCCGGTCCTGCCGTATATCTGACATACAAAAGACAGATCTCCAAGGAGGGACAGCTCATCTTCATGTACAAAAAAAACCCACCTCCTTTTCTTATTTTATTAAACCGCTCCATCTGATTTCTGTCATTTCACGCCCGGCGCGAAGGATGCGAGCGCTCCGCAATAAACACACACGCATTGCCCTGGAAGGCGCTCGGGGAAAGCCGCCTCCGCCGAGCCCCGGGCGTGGCGGGGCCGCCCGGCCGATCCCTCCGTGCCCCGCATTCCCAGGACGGTTCCCGGCGGCGATCCCGCGGCCGCGGGTGGGGTCGGGCCGGGACCGGCCGCATCCGAACCCCGCGCCGGGGATGCTCCGCCACACGCCGCCGCCCCGCCGTGCCCATCGCATCGCTCCGATTCGCACCGCTCCGCATCTCTCCGCTCCCCGCCCGCTCCGCATCGCTCCGCTCCGCAGTGCGCGGAGCCCCGCGGGGCCGCCCGCGGGGGATGCCCCTCGCCCCGCCCGGGCCGCCTTACCCCACGCTGTGTCCGGCCCGGCCGCCGCTCCCTCCGCGCCCCTCCGCGCCCCGAGCCCAGCGCCCGCGGCGGCAGGTGGGTGCCCGGCGCGGCGGCTGCGCACCGCCGGCCTGCCCTGCCGGGCACCATGGGACTCGTAGTCCGGCACCACCAGCCCCGACAGCGGCAGCGGCAGCGCTGCCAACCCCCGCCAGCGCCAGCTCCGCCAGCAGCATCCCTCCTGCCCCCACCCTCTTGGTCCCCCTACCCTCTCTCAGCCCTTTCCGCCTCTGTCTGCCCCAAGCCTGCAGGTGGAATCCCACCTAACCCATATCCGCGACAGGTTTATTCGCCTTTGGCTTGGCGTGATGCAGCCGCAGCCTTGCCCCTCTTCTGGGTGGCTCGTGAAAACAGACTGTGGCTTGGATGCTCTGCCCCCTGCAGCCACCGCCCCTGCCCCACGCACATCTCTAAGCAGTTCAGCACTCGCTCCTTGCACGCCGTGCACGGACTCCCCAGGAGATGCGCTGGTCAGTTCTGGGCGCACGTGTAGGCAGCCGACCCCAAAGAACGTGATTTGCTTCTCTCACACACCCGCTGCAAACTGAGCCAGCCAAACAGGGCCTGCACCGGCCCTCACCCTGCACCAAGATGTGTTGCCCCAGGGAGTCAATTACGAAGTGGAGGGTGCTGCCCTCTGAGATCCTTTTGATGTTTTTCCTTCATTCTTTTAATTAGTGTTGACAATTCGATTTATATTTGTTCTATTAATCTATACTAAAGTTGACCATTGGTCAAAATTATATATAATATGATTTGAATGTACCCCCAGTAATTAAGTTTGTCCATAATTTAATCTATCAGAACGTTTTCACTGGATGCTGGGATTTAGTTGAACTGAGGCCCTTGGTTCTGAGCACTAAGTGATGAGTCACCAGCAGCAGAAAAGCTGTTCCCATGATTGGGATGTCTTTAAATTTCGTGACACATTGGCAGGAAAACAAGACATTGCCTTGTTAAGAAGCAGATGCTGCACCAGAGATGAATTTTCCTGTGGAGAAAAAAGGAAAAAAAGTGCACCTATGAAATACAATGCCTTCACTCCACAACCTGACAAATACCCCAGGTCTCTGTAGCAAGACTTACAGCAGAAAACTCAAATTTATACCATGGGCATTTTGCCACTGCTGCTCAGGAAAACACCTGTATTCACAATAATGTGCAGAGTGCAGAAAGATGCTCCAAGCTGCAATTATCTGCTTGCAGCCTCGTTGCCTTAAAATTCTTGTGAAATGGGATATCCAGGCATCGGTTAACATCCAAAATATTAGATCAACAGAAATGGAAAAGAATCAGATCCATTTATTCCACAGTCTTCCAGTCTTCCCCTTTCTTTCTCTACCTTAAAGCATTCAAAGACAACAGGGTTTGCATCAGTACCAGAAGCATCAGGGAAGCTGAAACAAATTGCTTTGAAATCTGCTGCTCTGTAACCTGATGGCTAAGGCTGAATTTGTTGGTTTGGTGTTGGGGTTGAAGCTTCCCTGCAAACAGGGCTCATTCAGACATGAGACAGAGAAATGTGGATTTAATTATTGGCATGGATTAAAACCAAATCTTTTGGGATATTATCTAGGTCTGTAGGATCAGGGTTTGAATGAGTCATAATTATATAAATACTGGGAAAGGGAAATGTATACTATCAACAAAGAGTGAAAGTTAACTTGGAGTGTTTGTATTTTGATAAACTTCTGCAAGTTTTTTCCCTCAGATTTTCCTGTCACGCCTTAAAATGTATTTATTAAATTGAAACTCTTTCTCAGTTGATGTGAATGGGAAGAACCCCTCCCATAGTGACTTTTCTGTTTGTGGTTACCTTGTATCTGCTGACAAATTCACTTCATATTAATTTCTGTTAGAAATGTAACAATCTAAGACCTCTGCAAGAAGTGGAGAGTTAGGCTGAAGTCAAGGCTCTGCTCTTCTTTGGCTGTGGTTTCGTGTTTCTTCCTTCCTTATACCTCATGCAATCAAACTTGCAATCAAAAAATTAGAAACATGATCAGTCTTTGTCTAAGAAAAGGCATAGGTTGCCTGTATTCATGAGAAATACAGGCAAAAATATACATGGTAAATAGATTAAATGTAGATGAACACAATATACATGTTTACTCACATGTCTATACATAACATTCTCCTTCAAATCACAGCATATAAAGTGTAAAACCATATCACACTTCAGTCTTGTGTTCAGAGTGTGTGCTCTAAGTAATCTTTCATTCTTCCCAAACTGCAAAATTAAAAGACAAATGTATTCAATACAATTCATGGATCTGAGCTCTATCCCATGTCTGGGCTACACGAGGTCCCATTTATGGGCTATGCCTGCTGTGATACATTTACATCAGATGACTGTGGCCACCTTCACTGACCATATTTCCCATGTGTGGGACTTCCCAGGCTATCAGCCTGAAAGGACATCTGAGAGGGCAGGATAAGGCTCCCAGCCAGTTCTTTTTCCCTGGCAGGGACTTCTGCACAACATTGTGCCCATCTAGGCTTTTATGTATTATCAAATTTATGTACTTGACTTGTTGAAAGAAGCACAGTGTCAGAGTGAACACCCTAAGGATACAACATACATGAGGACAACTATTCTAGAAAAAAATTGGCTCCACTCTGGAGGATGCCTTCAAGAACCAGGGTCCTGTGGATCCCAAAACAATGTATTTCCTGGCTCAGCCTTCCCTTTAACCAGTGACAATTTGGTTCAGAGCCGCTGTATGGTGAATACAGTGTAGAGGTTTGGCATTTTCCCAACACTGCCTAAAGTGAGCTTACTGTGGGCAGGTTACAACAGTAAATCATTAACTGGGGCACCCCAAAGCAAGTTTTAGCTCACTGGACTATTTGTAGCCAAAATGTGGTCAGTTCTTTTAAATTGTTTGTTGTAATTCTTTTTAATAATAAAAAAAAAAAAAACCCAGAGGGGCTGTTGTGATTTTTTCATCTGGTTTCCTTATAACACAGCTTGTAAGACTTTGCTTTAATTAATTCCTGCTAGAGCTGGGGCTTGTGTTTTAGACAAACATCTGGACCCGATTACTGTGTTGTGCATGTTTTGATCTCTTCCCTTAAAGACCAGCTGTTGATCAATGACTATTGCTTATCATTTTCATGCTACAAATGCCTTATTCTGAAGGCAGGAATGGCAATGCCTACAAGGATAGTTACTCAACAGTTTCTGCTGTAAAATCCTATTTTCCGTTGTGTTGCCAGAACTTAGCCATTCAAGTAGCACATACCAGACAACTGCCTTAATTTTAACTATTGTGGTTTTTTATTTATTTTGAAGTTTCCAACACTGAGATAAGAACTCATAGTAAAATAACCAGACCTCTGAAAACTGGTGCCTCTGAGCAGCTCCAGCTTTCATGTAGACTGAAATTTGGCAGAGAACAGACTAAATCAAGTTAAATCTTTCACTTTTCTCAAGGCGACCTGTCCAGATTTCTTTCACATTATAAACATTAAACAATTGTACACAGACAGTGTTTACTACACACGGTGTTTACTAGTGCATGGTATTTGATAACTGAAACGTCCAAAAATTCAATGAGCACACAGCAGAGCCTGAGTGGGCTTGGACTCCACCTGCTTTGTGCCAACAGGAGCAGGAGAAGCCACCGTGTCCCTGTAAATGCTCCTTTTGTCGGTCAGTGAGAGACAGGACATTGAACGCAAACACAGCCTGGAGGGAAAAAGCTGCATATTTCGAACACAGAAAAAACAAAACGTGGGCAGAGGTGAAGACCTGAAGGGGCCAAATGAAGGAAGAAGAAGCAACAAGAGAGATCTGCAAGGATGCGTGAAGGCACACAGGAGTTTGCCCCCGCTGGCAGCACACACGCTGTGCCCGGCTGGGAGGTGCTGCCACACACACCTACGAGCACGGGGTGGTTTGGGTTGGAAGGGATCCTACAGACCATCTCGATCCAACCTCCCTACACCTTCCCCAGCGGACCCTCGTCCGCCCCCCCCATGCCGGGCCCCGCCGCTCCCGGGCCGGGCCGGAGCTCGGGGGCGGGGCCCGCTCCGTGAGGCTCCGCCCCGTGAAGCTCCGCCCCGAGCCCGCGCCTGCGCCCGCGGCCGGACTGCGGCTCCCGGCGTGCGCGCGGCGCAGGCGCGGGTCGGGTTGAGGGAGCTGGTCCGGCCGCCGCCCGGGTGAGCGGGGAGCGGCCGCGGGGACGGGACGGGACGGGGCGGTGGGTGCTGGCGGCCGCAGGGTGCCGGGGAGGGCCCGGGTGAGCGCTGCTCTCCGCCCGCTGCCGCGGCGCGGTGGGAGCCCGGCGGGAGGGGCCGCGCCCGCGGCGGGAGGAGGAAAGACGGGGCTTTGTGGGCGCCCGGCCCCCGGCGGCCCCCGGCGGACACGGACCCCCGCTGGTGTTTCGGAGGTCCGGGCTGGGACAGGGCTTGGCAGCTGCACGGGGTCGGTGGGCTCGGGGCTGAGAGGGGCCGGGCGGGGGGCGTGCCGGCGAGGGGGTGAGTGGTTGTTTAGCCGGCTCCCGACTTTGCCGCGGAACCCGAAAATGTGGCTTTGAAAGCTTCGCCTGTGGGTCTGGTCGGCGTAACCCTCGCAGTTCGCTCCATGTGTTTTGCCCCGGTGGCCCGGCGCTCGGTGACGGAGGGATGCCTTTCCGGGGCGGGGTGCGCTCCCTGCACCGGCAGCGGGCCCCGGGCGGGGGGTGCCGCTCCCGGCGGCGCTCGGCCTGTCCCGGCGGTGGGCACGGAGCTCTCGGAGGGCTGTTCCCAGCGCCTGTCAGCCCGTCTCCTTGTGGGTGGGCGCAGGTTGTGTTGAAAGTAATCGATGTTCTAGAGAGGTTGCTGTGTGCTTTGAGTTTGCTGTAATGTACTGAATCAATTAAAGTTTGGGGACTGTGTCAGGTGTACAGACCATGATGTAAGGGAGAACCTGAAACTGGCTCGTACTCAGAAGTTTTCCTGAAGTAACATAATGGGAATGAAATTAATTTCTTCTGCTGTCCTGTTCCAGGCTTGCAAGTTTCTCCACTTTTCTGCAATAGATAGGAATATCTGAATGTTTCTATAAGCTTTCAGATAGCTTGCACCTGATGTTTCTTTTTGACTAAAACACCTGCAGGCAGTTCCTCCAGGAGGAGATAATGTGTATTAATGTCCATGGGCAGTAGATTTCTAATGAACATCCAGGTATTGTCTGAAAAAAAATGATGCCAAAACATCCCTCATCCTGGTTGGTCAATAACTCCTGACTCAGTGGCGCTGCCCTGCATGTTGGGAGAGGGAATGGACAGCTGGAGTGGCGATTTCTGCCAGGGGAACTTCTCAGGGCAGGCAGTGTCTGTGGTACCTGGGGTTTTTACCTTATCCTGGCCTTGTGTTTATTTGGGATCATAACAGCTGCCCTGCAGCAAGTTTGATGAGCGTGCCTGGAAGTGTCATGGAGATGGGTGTGCTGAGCTGCTGCCACTTCCGTGCCCTGTGCAGCTTGCCAAGTACAGGCTTCAGGGCTCCTGGCCCTGTCACCCTCGCCACTGCCTGGCCTGGGTGGGCATGTTCATTTAGCCCTGCAGTGTGGGTGACTGCTTTTCAAAAACAGGCACACAGGAGTAAGTTTTTATGGGACAATGCCAGCTTGACAGCTTAGCCATGACTCAGAGCACCCTGCCTGCAAGATAGCTGTGCCTTAGTACAGTGTCGTTGTATACAGGACCAATAGAAGAGAAAATGGGCCTTGTCTGGTGCCAGGTGGCCTCTGATACAGAGGAGGAGCTGGCAGGAAGTGCAAACACAGATGTGTTCAGATTTCCTTCATCATGAAAGCATCTTTGTGGTCTGTGTAGCTCCTCTGCAGTAGCTGTCTGTCCCCATCCACTCCTCGGGTCATCTCGAGGACAAATGTGAAGTTGGGGAAGCCCAGTTTGCCGTGTGTAAAACTTAGTGAATTGTCTCTGTGAACAGAATGAAGCCTCGGGCTTGCTTTTCTAGGAAAATAGCCCAGAATAGCTATTCCTTTCTGCCTGGAAAATACAATTTACCCTGACGAAAAGCTTAGGCAAAGATGAGCTGCCACCTGCTGGCTCCATAAGGCTTTGGGCTGGGGGTTGTTTGCTGGATCCCTGAGCAGGAGAACCTGGATCCTGTGCCCTACCCCAGGCTGGAGTTTTGGGAGGCTCAGGTGGTTTTTTGAGATCTTTCTGCTAAGAAAAGCAGCATTGGGCTGTTCAGCAGAGTTATCATAAGGGCATTAGAAAAACATCCTAAGGAACTTTCTGGGATTACGGTAATATTTATATTTACTAATTTTTCTCCTAGCTTTGGTAAGTAAAGATAGCTCTTTCAAGTGCAGCACATTCTTCATAAACAGTTCTGTATAATCTCACACACTGGAAAATAAAATTGTTGCCATCGTCGGGGTTCCCTGGGGAAATGCTCAGATTAGGCTCCTCCAGGGAGCTGGGATGGTCTGGGGCCCTGAGTGGTGCAGGAATGCTGACAGCCCTGTGGACCCTCCTGCTCTGGGCAGGGTTCACGCAGAGGCTTGGGGGAAGGAGGCTGGGGAGGAACAAATGAGATTAAAGTGAACTCTGTGAATGTGCTGGCCAAAACCAGCTCGGTTTGTTTTTCGTGATGTCGCTTCTATTTTAAAATCCAAGTCACGGAAACCATTTGCAGTGGACTTTAACAACCCTGGAGTTTCCTGTGGGCAATTTGTTTCTAAAGAGTTTCTCCTGTTAGGGTCCAAAGAAATCGTGTTCTTAAATGTAATAGAAATTGGGGGGAGTGGGAGTTTTTAAAAGATAATTGAAAGCTTGCTATTTTTAGAATCTTTTGGTTTTTAAATATATACTTTCGGAGAGGAGAAAACAAAAGTATTTTAACTTATAGATAAGAGGTGTATGGAAGTTCCTTGACAGTCTTTCAGGGGATGATTCAGGTAATTATAAAATGGCCTAAATTAAAGTTACTGCTGTTTTCTCATTTCTTTAGTTCTTCATTGATTTCTCAGGTGAAGGAATAATGACAAGATTTTTGTCTCTGTGATGTCCAGCAGAATTTCTTCATTTTTGGTTTTTCAAGTTGTCTTCTGCATAACAAGCAGAGAATTGAAATCTGATGGACTGGAAGTGATGGCTTTGTTTCCATTTCCCTAAGTGTTTCTTATGTGACTATGAAGTTGGTGAAGAACTTCCCCTTATACTTATATATCTGAAAAAGCCCTTTGGACTTTTAATATATGTAATGTTTTCATGGTAAAGCTGAGAAGGATGCTTAGAAGAAAACTAGCTTGGCTCATCAAAAAAGGGCAAAGTATTTGCAAAGCCGAAATTGAGGGTTACAGTTTTGCCTGTGACTCTGCAGTAAGATCAGACACATATATATAATGTGCCACAAATATTCACAGGCCAAGTAACTGCTCTTTCTAAAAACTTGTAGTTTGTTCCTCATATCTCTATGCAGAACTGCTGCAGTGAGTGGTGGAAAACAAATAGAGTACCAAGTGTGTTTAATGGGAGGTGAAGGGCTTGTTTGATTAGATTAGGGCTTCAGCTGGCCTTTATGCCCTTTTATGCAATGAGAATTCCTAACACCATGTTTTAAAACCTGATTTTTAGTATGTTATATGCTAGTGTTTTATATGCTGTGATTTCTTTTGTAGGGAGTGTTTCTGAAAGTCATTACCCAGCAACCTCTGTGTAGTACAGATGTGCTAGTCAATGCTGCCATCATAAAGTTTTAAAGGTTTGTCACATTGTGTGCTTTCATATTAAAAAAAAAAATTACCTTTGATAGGTATTAAAAAATATGTTCAAAACATACATTTATATTTGGCAGGCCACATGTAGTTCTCTTCCTCTTGGTGAAGTGAAGACTCAGCTACAGAGAGATAAGGCTTTTTGTTCTGCTTCTTTATTTTTCATTTTGTGTGTATGTGTGTCTGAACACTGTAGCTAAGGATTTGAAATGGCTACTTTGGTCTTATTGTAGAAACAAGTGAGACCAAGGGCTGTGACCTGAACATTAATTAATGTATTACAAAAGATGAATAGTTTTCCCATATGAAACATACCAGTGCAATAAATAAAAGGTAATTAATTCTGGATGGCAGCATTTTACAGCAATTAATGGAGAGGAAATACAGCCTACATGGAGTAATGTATGGTTATGCAGTGCTGCTCTCTGTCAGAGTAAGGGCAGCATTATTCTGCAGCCTACTAACCATTCTGCTCTTTGTAATTACCTGTTAAAACTACACCTTTTAATATTTGAATGCAAATGGACATGCAGAAATGTGGTAAATAGCAGAGTCTTGATGTAGGGCTCAGACAGTGCAGCCTGGTCACAAACAATGCTGTGTAATCAGCTGCAGGAAATGTTTTCTCTTATGATAGTGTGTAATGGCTTGAACTGTCAGGAAGGGCAAAACATTAAGGCTCTAGGAATGAAAAGTTCTCATGCAGATTGTGTGGCATCTGCTGTCATCAGCTAATTGTCCATCAGCTGCTGTGCACCTGGAGAAACAAAGGCATTAGACTATTACCACTAGACTATGGAGAACTGTGGGAGGTGGCTCTCTCGGCTACAGAGACACTCCTGAGTTACTTTTGGAACTTAGGAAAACATAAGTGTGCTGCTCTCTGCATTTTCTGCAGCCACCAAACTTGGATGCTCCTACCTCTGTAGCCTCTTGCAAAAGGTCCAGGCTCTTCCAACATGATTGGGTTTAGTTTGGAGGAAGCCAGACGGTGTTCTTTTTGATGGAATTTAGCGTGAAATTGGGAATTCCTCCTGATTTTTTGTTATGTTCAAGAGAACTCTGTCTAAGTTGGTAGTTCAGCTTTGGAATTGTGTTCCATCGATGTCAGCTGTAGTTTACAAGTAAGCTCTAGTATTTATACCAGCAATATTTTTTAAAAAGAAGACATGCTGAAAATAACTGTAAATATATTCCTCATTCAGCTGTAGGTGTTGGTAGGGACTGAAAATTTACCGTTCTGGCAATGGCAATTGTTAAAGCTAGATTTACTTTACAGGTACACTTGGCTGAGTGGTGTGGATGAAGCTTTATGTGCTCATGTCTGTTTAGTGTCTCTGAATTAAAATGTCACTGTATGTAACTGTGGCAGCCAGGGAGACCTTCCTTGGTGTAAACAACTGAAGTGAAGGAATCCTCTAAGCAAGATTCCATGGTACAGTGTGTATGTATATACAGTCCTTCTTTTCGTTTTACTTCAGAGACAAAAGCTACATTGATCTGTTTTTGAAGGACATTGTAAGTGCAGGTTTGAAGTAATGCAGTTGTGTATGTGGTGTGAGCATCTGACCTGGAATGGGGCTACTGGAGAAGAAATAACATTTGCTGTGTGTCTGGTCTGTGTTGAGTATTTCTGTAGAGCCAAGAAAGCATTTAAGGAGACTAATGAGCCTGAATGTATGGATTTAGCTTTTGCTCCCCAAATACCTTATGGACTCTCTTGCTTACATACAGAGAGTCATTCAAGTTATCTTTTTTTGTCTGTGTGCTCAGTCAACTTGAAGCAGGAATTTAGCTGAACAAAATGAGAATCCTGTAACTTCTTTCAGAAAAATGAGAGGAAGCAACTTGTCTGCTTCAACACTGCTGTGATTAACTGTTTTTTTCCAAGACAAATGCTAAAAAATTCTAGTGTTAAAAAAAAGGTTCCTTGCACTCTGCTTGTCCATGAGAAGTGCTATATAGAGTGTACATCTTTTGAAGGACCGTGATTAGAGAGCAGTTACACAGTCTGTCTTTACTTTTAATTTTTAAAAAAAGAAATTTAATTTTTTTTTGTAGGATTGACTGGAGTGCTGCTGCTTAGGAGCTGTATTTCCTACGCTTTTCATCAAGGTATTTTGATTTTCCTTGTACAGAACAGAATGTTGCTTCAATGGTAGTTCTATAATTAACTCGGAGGCAAACTTCCTCTGTTTCCTCTGTAGGTAATATGCAGGGATATGAGTCAGTAATAACCAATTAGCTTGTTTATAGAGTTCTCCTTAACTGCCCTCCAACTGCAGCAGCAGCAATAAATGAGGAGCATCTTAACTCTTCTTTTGGCTGCACTATCTGCAGTCAAAATAACCATCTGCATAAAAGCCACTGGTGTTAACTGGGCTCATAAATACTAGGTATAGTTGGTATCTCCTCCCTCCTATCCTACAACCTGCCCTGCTCTGTGGGAATTATGGCCTTGGAGTTCTCGTTGAGAAGACTGGGAACTGACTTTCATCTGGCAGTAGATGTGGCTTAGTTACTGATGGAAAAGGGCAAGGCAGGACAGGATTCTCGTCAGTGGAGAAGGAAGGTGTACAGCTTCCATGTGCTCCTTGGCTGCTGTAGGGTAACAGATATGACTACTGGATGAAAAGCTTTCCTTTCAGAGATGTATTTGGAGGTTGACAATGCTTTGTAGCTGGGATATTTACCTTAACTATGGTTATTTGTTTTTAAAAATTTTTTTCATAGATCTGGTTAAGAATTAAGAGTTGGACTTTGAAGTATTTGAGCAACTTGCTACGGCCCAAGTCATGACGCTCCCATTTCGAAAGGACTTGGACAAGTACAAAGATCTCGATGAGGATGAAATTCTTGGCAAACTTTCAGAAGAAGAACTGAAACAACTAGAAAATGTTTTGGATGATCTTGACCCTGAGGTAAGGCATTAGCCAAAAGAAGTTTTATTTTTTCCATTTGTTCCATAACTTGGGTAAAATAAGTTGAGTCTTTGTATGATATACTTTTGGACAGAGCTTTTTCCTAGTCTGCTGGTGATCTTACATATATATACATGTGTATAATGTTTATTTCCTGTTTGCAAGGAACTGCAATAGAGGAGAATGGAAGAAAGGATAGTCATGAGGAGCTTTCTGGGATTTGTTTATAAATAAAAATTGCTCTTTGTCATGTTCTTGAAAAGAAAGTTTATTTAGAAAGGCTTGTTTAACTTTCCTGTTTCCAATAAACAGCCCTTTTGCATCCATTTTTATTTTACTGCTTCTGCTGTTAGAGTTTGATGGGAGAGGCAGGGTGCTAACCTCTTCTGAGGATTCCTGGTCCTGTATCTGGTAGTCTGTATCTGTCACTGTCCTCATGCTGACTTTGTAAAGAGAAGGCAAATAATTACTGAGCTCCTGAATGATTCTGTCAGCATGGGGTATTGGAATATTGGGATATTAAAGCTTTCTGCTATAATGAGCTGAGTTGTCCTCTACTGATACTGCAGCTAATGTCAGACTCCAAGACTTGTGTTTTCACCTAGTGGTTCTCTGTTTTTCCTTTAAGATTAAGTTCAATCTTGATGTTTAGGGATCAGTTAAGAATCTTATGATCACCTATTTTGTTGTACTGCAAGATATTATTGATCTTTTAATTGCCTTTGGCTTTATGGGCATTTTAACAGGGGAGAACTGGCATAAGAGATTGGTTGTCTTTTTTAAAAGAGTGTGAATTCCTGTACATTCTGTTCTTTCCTTACTAATAATCCTCTTTTTTTTTTTCTCTGTAGTTAAAATATGTTCATCATATCAAAGAAACACCCCACTTTGAGTCAGGTCAAAAGGTAGCAATACTCTGTTAAATGCCAAACAATAGTAGAGTCAGTTGTCTTAAAGACTTAGAAACATATAAGTAAATGATAGAGGAAGTAGGCTTTTACTGAATGTCTAAACTGGAAATAGCTGAGTCTTATTTCCTACTGCTCATTTAAACAGTGCTCATTCTAGAAACGAAATTCAAATTAACTAGCAAATCGAGTGGTGGAGTTATTGTACTTAAAGAATTGCTTCAGTGCTATTCAGAGGGCAGTGTACTGTATTTTACATTGCATTCTCTGTGTCTAAAGAACAGGTTACTTTGTGTCCTCCCGTGCCCCAAAAAAAGGAAGTTGGCAGGGGATCAGAGTTTGCCTGAAAAGGATGTCTCAGGTTTGAACCTTGCGGAGAGGGAGAGGGAAGAGGGAAATGAAACTAAGCAGGTGTTCCCCCAGACTTTCTAAGCTGTTCTTGTTTGCTCCATTTGTTTTGCAGAATGCTCTCCTGCCCGCAGGCTTCCGGCAGAAGGACCAGACTGCAAAGAAGGCCTCAGGTCCCTTCGACCGGGAGCGGCTCCTGGCGTACTTGGAGAAGCAGGCGCTCGAGCACAAAGACAGGGAGGACTATGTGCCTTTTACAAGAGAAAAGAAAGGTAACACCACCCTTTCCAGTGCGAGTGGTTATGAAATCCCTCAAGTGGACCAGCCAGAACTGCTGTGAACCAAATTTTATTGGAGCACTGGCAGCTCTAGTGCTTTTTAACTCGCAGTGTTCCCAAGTGAGTGCTGCTGTGCAGAGGCAGGAGGCTTCCTGTTCAGGCATTTTGTGCCTCTGGAGCTGGTGTGCTGTTTGTATGTAGCACAGGAAGGAAATAAGACTCAAAGATTTTATCATGAATTGCCAAGTTCTGATGGGGATGGGATCCTCAAAGTAAGAGCTAACCCTGATTTGCGTCAATAATAACAAATGCTGTCATTGTGCCTGTGGCTTGTGCCTTGTGCTAAACACAGACAGCAACCTTTGTAATACTGTGTTGAATTAGAAAAACAGCAGTTGAGCAGTGTCATGGGAGACACTCAGTAATGTTCAAAGATGCTGTAGGGTGACAAGGCCAGACAAGTGGTGTATGCAGTCATGTTGTTTTTCTAGTGTCCTTACTGAAAGGTTTAATAAGATTGCATAGTTAGTACTAACTAATTACATAGTTAACATCACAACAAGTTTTGAAATCTGGCAGTGGTTTGTGGTCTAAAAACCATGGACATGTTATTAAAGCCAGGGATTAGAAATTTTTGCTTTGGATCTGATATTCTCATTGACTTGATGGGAGCATTTGCCTTTCAAGAGAAAATTAAATAATAATGTGCTTCTTAAATATTGTAAGAATAACTTCATATTTTTCCCATAAAACAAGAGTTCCCAAATCCGCTGTGCCTTACAAAGCAGTATTGGTAAGGACAGAAACTCCCAGAGCTGTGCTGGGTACATGTGCATAGGAGGAGGCCTTTAGCTGTCACCACAAGTGTTTGAGTGCTTATGAATCCGGGCTTGTCTGAACCTTCCCTAGCAGCAGGGGCAGATCTGCTGCACTAAGACTTCAGCAAATTGTTGCTAAGCTGTATTCCAGCTGCCTAAGATGAACAGGCTCCTCTTTTCTTAAGTTGAAACCCTTCAATTCTACTTAATTCTCTGGCGTGAATCATAGCTTATTTCAGACTTATTTCAGATCTGAGTCTTCATTCATCTACTGAGTTTGTCTATAAGATAGCGGTGTATATTTGGTGAAAATTTTCTTGGGCATATTTGCATTTTCTCTGCCTGTGCCAGGTACTTGACAATGCTGGTGCCTTTCTACTTTTTCCTTGAAGTAATAGAGGGATTATGACTTTACAAAGTGCTGCACTCTGTGTATGATGTACTACTTCCTTCATACACTGTGTTTTACCTTAGTTTGAAGTTTAACACCACTTGTGTTGAGATAACTGTGACACTTCTTTGCTGACAGGATCTGTAAGAGTAACTGAGATAAGGATATTGCAACGTACTGAATGTAGAAGGTACCCCCAGCAGCAGGTATGGTGCCTTATGGTTCAGATAGGTGGTTCTCTACAGTCAGCTTACATATACATGCACACAGCACAAGTATTTGTTTGGGTAGATAAAATCTGTGAGAATTGTGTAGAAAAACAGAAGGGACCAGCTGTAACGTACAGCTTGGTTAAGAAAGATCAAATGTCATTTCCTCTATGTAATAAAGTATTACTAAACAGCAGTGTGTCTGCATGTTGCAATGAGTCATACCAGTTTAGTTAGTAAAATTTCCTGTATCTCTTGGAAAAAAAAAAAAAGTTGCTGTTTAATAACTTTTTCCACCATTTATTTTAATGCCATAGAAGAAGAGAAAATAATACGAAACATGGAATGGAGCTTACTTTCATTAAAACTAAAAATGTGGAAACAAATGTTTTGTGTGGAAATTCATGCTCTGGTAAATGGGCAGGAGGCAAGAAGGCCAAGCTCATTTTGTAGTAGGTGAGGGATAATCTTTCCTTTTCCCCTCATGGAAATATTATGGTTCAGCTGTGACTTGCTGCCACGTTTGTATCGTTTTGCACAAAAATGGCAAATCCATGTAACTTAATCTTTTAAATCAAGAAATCATTATATTTATCTAGATTTAGAACTTGGAAAGGGCATGAAGTAAAGCTTACTACATGTGCAGGGTTTTTTTTATCTAGAGGGAGCTTGTATCCTAATGTGCTTTTCTTTAATACTAAAAGAAAAAAATAACAAACAACTAGGCTGGATAACAATTTTTCTCTTTGGCTAGAACAATGTATTATGGAGAAATGCTAAAAACACTGTAGAATAGGGGCAGGTGAAAATCTTGCCTGATTCTCCTGTCAATTCAGAAGAAAACTGATAAATGCAACCTTCAGTTCCAGAGGTTTTGGGAGGAGAGAGATGGATTTGAACTGCAGGTATTTTCTTGGTGCCATTTTTTGGGTCAGGATTTGCTAAAACATTTCTGTGTGCCTGGCTGGTCTTGTTGCTCTAACTTGGCCTAATTATTCATTTCATGGAGTAAGAAGGGGCAAATCTATCCTTCTCTCTCCCTATTCTATTTTAGTAGAACTGATGTCCTGCATGGTGATTTGACCAGCAGAT
Organism: Pseudopipra pipra; assembly: GCF_036250125.1. Classification (NCBI taxonomy): domain Eukaryota; kingdom Metazoa; phylum Chordata; class Aves; order Passeriformes; family Pipridae; genus Pseudopipra; species Pseudopipra pipra. The sequence goes on along the minus strand of NC_087560.1, from coordinate 9,241,389 downwards.
TTATCCAAGAAGCTTATCCTGGGTTATTTTTAGCCATCCTGGCTTGCTGCTGATCCTGGTAACCTTGTTTTCCTACTGCAGTGTAAAGGAAAATCCTCTCTTCCAGGTGTCCCAAGTACCTCATTTTGGGGTAAGCATGTTATTAAAACACTGTTGCATCTCTTTCAGTGATTTCTCCCAAGTCTTTGGAACCTCTCTTTTATTTTGTGCTATGAAATGTAGAAGATCTGAAATAATATAAAGTGTCCTCCTGTAGTGAGATGAACAGTGCTAAAGTAATGTGAAGTTTAACAATCCCTAAATGATATCCTATTCCATTTTTCCAGTGCCTGATTTTGTTTCTAAAAGCATCAGTAAAAACTTACTTTGTTTTTAAACATGATTTAACGATTTAAGTCACATTCTGTTCCAATTAAGTGTTGAACCATACAGTAAAGCATTGTTCGACAGATTCATGAGAGCAATGTGGTAATAATTGCAACAAAACTAGCTTTGTCTTAATCTGTGCATGGAAGTATGTCATAAAGATTTTACAAGGCATACTGCAAGCAGAAGGATCTCTCATGCAAACAGTGAAGGCTTTAGTGCTGGAGACTGTTGCCCCTAAAAGCCTTCCACTTGTCTGACCAATGCTCCCCACTTCTCTGGGAACAGCAAAACAACTGAATTACTGCACCTGAGATAAAAACATATCTAAGATCAGTAATGTACTTTGTGCTGTATAATGGAAGGCATTAGCAAAGTATTATGTAAACTAAACTTTGCATTTCTAGCCTTTGCACTTTCCTAATTGTAGCCTATTCTTCCAACTTTCCCGTTTCATTCCTGCCGGGTATGTTTGTTCTGGGTAAATTTGCAGGATTCGATGATCTCAGAGGTTTTTTCCAACCTAGCTGATTCTGTGATTCTCTGATTCTGCTTTAATGCTTGGGGCTTGTTGAAGTTTGAGGGGTTTGTTTGTTTGTTTTTTGTTTTGTTTTGATTTGTCTGTATCACCCAGAAAGTGTTGTTAGCCTCAAACTGTAGCTGGCTATAGCTCTTTTGTTGCCACCCTGCTCAGTTTGTTGCTCAGGATCACCACTGCCTTCTGCTGCAGCAGGATTTGGGATGCTGTGTTCTCTGTTTGCCATTGAATCCCTGCTCTTTAAAGAAGTGTGTTACATGTTGTGAAGTGAAGCTAATATCCTGTAGGAGCTTTGCAGAAAGAGCTTGTGGGATTGACATTCTCCATACAAGAGCACTAGAACAAAGTAACATATGATACTCCAGCCTTAATGTAAAACAGTTTTCTAACTCAGTGCTCTGTGGTCTGTAATCAGATAATGAATAACAGTTCTGTTTCTGCAGTAAGATACTGAGGAAGTCACTTGTATGTTGAATTTAAAAAAATTAGTATTAAATTGTGCTCACAAGTGAATTGATGAACTTAAGTCTCTCACATAGTAAGAACTGGAGATGGTTGAAGTGTGGATTATACAGATTTCTGAACTGAGGAGACTTTAAGGAACATAAGATGTAAGGAATATATCAGATGTTACTTTTCTTCGTGAAGCCACTGATGAGAAAAACTTGTATTCAGTTATCCTGAGGTAACACTTGATTCATTTCCACAAATGGAGTACTGTAAAAGAGGATTTTAGACTTTCTTCTGCTGTGTAAAGTGTGGCTGCTTGCTGGAATGGGGGAAGGACTGTGGGATGTGTGAGAATAGTACCAGCAATATGCAGTGGTGGCCCCATTGAACAGCCCTGATTTCTGCAACATGTTGAGCCCCACCTTGGATACTGTGAGTCTGTGTATGAAATGTCCAGGGCACTTCAACAAACAGCATCCAGTGTTCCTGCCTTTTGAGCAATACAGTTGTGTGGAACTTGGGACTGCAAATTTATTCTGTAGCAGATAAAGCCTGTGGCTTAATCCTGGGATGTGCATCATCTAACATTTTAGCTTAAAGGCATAGAAGACCTGAATATATAATTATTACAAAAATGATGTGAACATCCCTGAAACTTGCCTCTTTGTGTTGTATTGCTTAATCTTTGCAATATCCTTGTCAGCTGAGAAGGAGGTTGTCATGTTCCTTCATGTAATCAAATCCCTGCTATTTGGAAATGTTCCACTTGAGGGCCAGGAAAGCTGTACATCTCATGGGCTGCACAGATGTGTAGTGGTTTCTGGTTTTTTTTTATTTAAAGTTTGCATTAGTGAGGGAGGAAAGGAATTGCCAAACTATCTTGGCAGCAGGCCTTCAGTTAGATCATTGTCCCCAGAGACACAGGGGTCTTATCCCTTTTGAAGTAAGTTCATTACTAGAAGTGGGGAGTGGGGAAGAACCTGCTTTTGTGTGTGCATTGTAAACCTCTGAATTCTGGGCTAGGATGACATGAAGCCAATGAATGAGAGATTATGTACACAAGGGTGTGACCTGTTTTATAACAAAAACTGCTCCTGACTCAGTTCATATGACTGGAGTTGGCTGCAGTGAACATTTCTGGAGGGCAGTGGCTTTTAACATTTTTGCTTTATTAAAAACTGAATATACTTCTCACTCTCTTCAGGTTTTCTTAAGAGTCAGGCACATATGTATAAATTTAGTCTTACTCTTAGAAAGCAAATGTTTAGAACCAGACATTCCTAACCTGTGAATTTAAGAATTACTTAAAAGCAACATCAGGAAAAGTAGCTCTTTTTTTGTGAGTACTGTGATGAAGCAGACAGAAAGCTGATCTAGGTTGAAATACATTTTTGCAAAATTGCTTTTAAATGAGATTGATTTCCTTCTGCTCTCTGCCTGCTCCACTGATGCTGCAGAGAGGATGGCTGTTTCATGGGTTAATGAAAACCTTGTCAAACATTCTTGATCTCTTCTGAAAATTACAATTAAAATTGAAAGTTATTTTCTCCTCAATAGGTGATGCTGGTAAAATAAAATGGTAGAAACATACTGTATCAATTATATTAAAATAACCTGCAACATCTACTACCTAAGCCTTTACTTTATGAAAGTTTTCTTTTAATCCTGAATCACCACAAACAGTTTCTTTTGCACTGTCCATCAAAGCTGAGATATGGGTGGTAATACATGTCAGCTGCATTCAGCTACTGTTTGGAGTCATTACAGTTACATAAGGAGTTTTATTTTCTGCTTCTAAATATGGATAATGACCATTTATACAAGTTTCCAAAGAGATAGCAACCCAGGAACAAAAATACTGTGTTGCTAGCAACAGATCTTGATCATCAGACTGTGTTGTCAGAGAAAAACCTGATGTACTTCTTTGTAATCTGTGCTAGAGGTAAGGCATTAACTTCCTTTAAGAAGAAAATGAACCACAACTATTTTACTCTAGGATGGGAACTTGGAGAGAGAGGAGGTGGATGGGGTTTGTGATGCCTGTGTCTACTGTGGGACACAGGACCTGGCTTCAGCATTGCTTCCCACCAGTGGTGAAACCAAAATCCCACTTCATTTCCCCTAAATAAAACTGAAACATCCCTATAAAGCTTTGTGTCACTGGGAGGTATTCAAAAATGCTAAACTTAGTCTTACCCCAAGCACGTAACAAGATAAACTTGTGAGCAGTACAAGGGGAAAAAAATCTTAAGTCTCTGGCTTCTGCCCAGGAGGTCTGTAATCATGTAATTGGGATGAGCTAGGGTGATTCCTGTGTGGAAATATTGTATAACTATGGATATGGAAGAGGGTGGGTTCCTGAATTAGAACTGAGACTTCATAGGAGGACTATCAACACCACTTCCTACCCCAGGAAATAACAAAAGGAAGTTGGAACCTCTTTCCCATAGCTCTTTCTGCTGATAGCTGAGGCAACTTGGAAAGTCTGAAAAACTTTAATAATTGTTAAGATTCAATTCATGGTTGTCTAGTTTTGAATTACTTCTATCAAGTAGAATTACATTCTATTTTGAATTACATTCTATCAAATGTATCAGTACCAGAGCTTTTACTTACCATGTTAATTTGCCCAGAACCTAAGCACACCTTACCTCTCCTGGGCTCTTACCCAGTGGTAGATTTCTGTGTTCTGAAAGGCCAATTCTAAACCATTCACAGCTGAACTGTTAGAATATCTTGCTTGTATTCTGATTTCCTACCCTAACTTTTCAGCTGAAGATATATGCAGGAATTATGGTAACTACACAGACCTCTACTTAAAATGCATGTCTTCTACAATAACTTTTCTTATTACTTCTGTAATAACTAAAAAGTTGGTGGTATTACTGTTGCTTCTTTTGCCATTGAATCTTCCATGGCCTTTCTAAGTATCATTTCAGGAAACAATGTCATTGCCAGAGAAATCTGTTATATTGTTTTGTGCTGTTCACAAACCATGGTTTTCTCAAGCATCTTGGGCATCTCTTTTTTTACTTCAGAACTGAGTTCACATCTGAAATTAGAAATTATCATGTATGCTGTAAAAACTGCACTGAATACGCAGGTCTGTGATTTCAGGTAATTCTTTGATATACTCTCTCATTCAGGTTAAAGTTCTGCTGGATCCCTTCGTCCTTTGAGAGGATACAGGTCATTGTTCTCTAGTGATACTAAATCTTTTTAGACACTTTTTCTAGACTGTTTAAAAGGTATAATGGAGGCTTATATGTTACTTTTGAATCCTTAGGAGAATTAAATAAGATTGGAGTCTTGATACAGACTCCTGAAAATTTATTCTCTTTATGCTCTTTCCTCATCTCTGACTTGCAAAAACAGAAGAAACCTCATTCCTTTTTGCTGTCTGTGATGCTCTTCTCAGGATTTACTAAATATAATATGTATTCTTTAGATACAGAACAATTTAAAAATAAGTAACTACATAACACAAAGTAACATCAGACTTTTCATTTTGTTTATTCCAGGGAAAATATTTATCCCCAAGCAAAAGCCTGTACAGTCTTTTGCAGAAGAAAAATTCTCTCTTGATCCAGAACTGGAGGAAGCCTTGACCAGTGCCACAGACACAGAATTAGGTGACCTTGCAGGTTAGTTTTTTTTTGAAGTATGAATGGGCCGGCGCATCTTTAGACAAGAAAGATCTATAATCAATGTGGTAGTGTATTTATCTGACCTCAGGAAGTTGTAGTTGTGATAGAAACTATATCATGTTATATGCCAGCTTCCTTGTAGCGTTTCAACTTTGTTGATTTGTGATAATTTATAGGAAGGTAAGTTATTTTGGCCTGCAAAAGATACCTGATTGTCAAACTCAAACCCTTTAAATCCATTCCTGAGACTTCCTGGGTTTTGTTGTGTAGGTGGCTGCTTTTTCTTGTGTATAAGAATGTGTTGTTATGTACCTGTGTTCCTAAAGCTTCATTTTGTGACTGAATAGCACTTTTAACCTTGAAGCTGGAACCCGGTGAGGTCAAATTTTTCTAAGATATGAAAGCCAACTAAAAAGTCTATAATTAATTTTTTTCTACTTTTTTAAATTATTAAGGTATTGAATGGCTTCTTGCACTGTTAACTGGATGTTGTACAGACATCAGTTTTTGTTATTTAAAGGAACCTTCATCTGAGCTGAATTAGTCAGAACAATAAAAATGCTTTTTTGCTGTTTGTCTTTTTCCTTTTACAGCTATACTGGGAATGTCCAACTTGATAACAAACAATCAGTTCTGTGATGTAGTAGGAAGCAGTAATGGGATTGACAAAGACAGCTTCTCAAGTAAGTGTTTGTATGCAAGTGCTGGAAAAATTAATTCTTTGTGCTGCACGCAGTTACTATTGCATTAACTATTTTCTGTTGCACCAACATTCTTTTAGACTCTTTAGTCTTAGTCTGGAAATGTGTATGTCTATAACACTTTCTAATTGAGTTCTGGAATTACAATATACGTACGCTAAACTGCAGTTAAGTCACTTTTTGGTGACAAAAGTAGGCATAAACATGCATTGTATGTGTTGCTTTTTAGGTTTTATATTTGTGTTTGCAATTCAACTTCTGTGTGCTTTCTGAAAAAAGCTGGTGTGCAATAAAAGCAGAAAGGCTGTAAAGACCTTTGGAAAAGGATTGAACTTTATGAAAGTATTTCAGGAGGGGATGGTGTGCTTTTTGTGTGGGGGAGAGATGTAAAGACTGATGAAATGATCTTTAAATACAGTAAATATTTAGTATATGTCTCATTTATTCACAGTGAATGTGTGCAACCTGTTTGATTACACTTAAATGCCTTACTTTTCAGATATAGTAAAAGGTGAAAAAATGTTGCCTGTTTTTGATGAACCACCAAATCCCACAAATGTGGAGGAGACGCTGCAAAGGATTAAAGATAATGATTCTCGTCTTGTTGAAGTTAATTTAAATAACATTAAGGTAATTACCTGAAGCCTGCAGTAAATATGCTGCTTTTTCTCAGTAGAAGACACTTTAAGCTGCAAAACTCTCTAAGAGAGCATGAGAGGCTTATTTTAAGTACAGCAGCCTTTTTGCTAAACGTTGCAGTGTGTATAAGCTCAGAAACCTGGAGCTAAACCGATAAGCCATCTTGGTTGCTTTTGCCAAATGTGGATTTAAAAAGTCTTAGACTTTCTTACTGCCAGCCCAGATTTCTGTTGCTGCCAAGTTGGCAGCAGTTCACTGTTGTGAACTACTTTTTTGAATCCTTTGTCCTTGATGGAGCAACGTGCTCTCAGTTATTGCAGTTGCAAACAAAGTTATATTTGTACCTGACATGCTTCTGATTCTTGTACAAAAGAGCTGTTGGCCATTAGGGCAGCTTCTGAGTGTAACAGTTGTGTTTTTAAATGTGACAAACTTTTGTATATTTGCTTGAAAGAAAACAACTATAGCACTGCTGACTTACAGTGCAGACAGCAGTGAGAGCCTTGTCAGGAGCCAAGGCTACTTGTTTCACTTACTAAAGAAAGAAAATAAAATACTTGGTTTAAGAATACTGTATTATATATAAATGCTAGCCAAAATAGCTGCCTAAAAAGGCAACAGATCAAAATTCCTGATATAATAAACTGAGAAATTTGCTACCCTAATTAATTTTCTAAAATTATTCCTTTTAAGCTTGGTTGATACTACCCTGTAAAAATTATTGCTTTATAGAATTGGTGACCCTTGTAACCATTACATCTTTACTGTGAGACTGCTCAAGACCAGTGATAGTTAATATTATAGGACATTTTGCTGTAAAAAGAATAAGATAATGAAAGAAGCTGGGGTGGAGGGGAAAACTTACACATCTCAAGAGAGTAAAATGCTATTTTTAATTCAAGAACATACCAATTCCAACGCTGAAAGAATTTGCAAAAGCCTTAGAAACCAACACACATGTGAAGAATTTTAGCCTGGCAGCCACCCGAAGCAATGATCCTGTTGCTGTTGTAAGTATCTTGATAATGTGCTAAAGTGGGGTGCAAGGGAAGTTAGGATGGAAAGGCAGTGGTAAGGGATTGAATTTAATCCAGTTTAAATGATGAGGGATGAAAATGATTACATTCTGTTACACTGTAAAGTATGTTTTCTTTAACAAACCTTTGTTGTGTCAAAGTTGGTAAATGATTACAAGCAGACTAATATGCAGCAATGCATCACCTGTGAGATGAGTGAGAATTCTTGTTTCCAGTCCCTTCCCCCTGACTTTTCATTTTGCTAATCTCTTTCTTGTTTTTCTTTCTTTCCTAATTGTTTAGTTCGTTCCAGTAGCCAATAGTGTATTCAAAATTAATTTGCAAGAAGCACATTAGAGAACTGAAAAAGCTCACAATATTTTTTAGCTAACTAGAGTTTTAGTTGACGAAAATTGTAAAATGCCTGTTTCTGTGATCTCCCTGCTACCAAAGATTTGCTTAAAGCATTGGTATATAAAGCATAATATTAGTCAAAGTATCTAGTTTGATACAGTTTAAATTAACTTATCATCAGGTCTTAGTTTTATCTATGTTGAATCAAAAGCAGTACCTTATTTATTTGCAAAGAAAGAGGTAAGGAAACAAAACTAATTGTTTTGACAGAACAATCCTTTGCATTTGTTTTAATTTCAAATTAAAAAGGAATCTAGTTTGAAAGACAGCGTTAAATAAGCAAATGAACATTTGAAAGCTTTGGTTTTGGGTCAATTAAAAAGTTCTTTTCAGCAGGAGTGAAACAGAATGTAATAAAAATCTATAAATGCTTCTTTTCTCGGGTGTGGTTTTTGTTGGGTTTCTTTGCATTGTGACTGGATAGAAAAAAATGTACAGGGTATGATTTTTATGACAGTAAACCTCAGCAGTCAGCTATTCTTGTTTTCTTCCTTTCTCTGAAGTAGGATCAGGTATATTTCCATAAAAGTGCTTTTAGCTACATGCTGGTACTGTGCTTAGAGCTTTGAATTTTACCTCTTCCTACCAAATCTGTAGGCACAAGCATTCTGAAAGTCAGATCTCCTGTTTACAAATTAACCATATCCAGTTCTTTCAGCTAACTAATGCCCTTTCTTTGGCCTTCACTTAGCAGCTTGCATTACTCATTGTAGGCTGTGAAGGCTTACAAAATGGAATTGGTCCAATATGCTAATTTCAGACAATTTATATTCTGTGTAGCTTTTTAGTTTGTAACAAGAGAAAGACAGGCCTTTTCTTGACTCAATACTATTTAAAAAGGGAATGTAGATAATGCCTGGTTGAAGATTCAGCTCAGTCTCAAGTGAAAGCTTGCAAAGTTACACCATGTATTGATGAACTTGTTGCTCCTATGGAACTAGTTCCTATGGAAATGATTATTTCTATGTCTATGATGTACTGTAGCAAAATTCAAAAGTTTAATGATACTTTCTTACATTCAAAGGCTCTTGCAGAAATGTTGAGAGTAAACACAAAATTGAAAAGTTTAAACATAGAATCAAACTTCATCACTGGAGTTGGAATTCTGGCACTAGTTGATGCACTGAAAGACAATGAAACGTTGACAGAGATCAAAATTGATAATCAGGTAAGTGAGGTGGTGGTGGTGATATCAAAGCTAAAACCAGCCAGTCCCAGTTGACTGAATATTTTTGGAAGACAGCTTGTGATAAACTTTTCAAAATATTTTATGTTTAATTATCTTAACACCCTCCATAATTGCCCTTAAGATTCTCGGAAGCACACAGCTGAAGTTGATTCCAGGTCACTTCTGTGCTTCCTGGTGCACAAACATATTTTGTGACCTTCTGCCTATTCAATTAATCATAATGAAGCTGAGTGTTTATTGACTGATTTGGTTAAAGTATTCTGATCTCTTTTAGAATGAAGACATATAAGCTCTGTTGTCTTTGTGTACCTTTTATTTTAACAGAGGCAGCAGCTGGGCACACTTGCAGAAGTAGAAATTGCCAAAATGCTTGAAGAAAACACCAAGATCCTCAAATTCGGATACCATTTCACACAACAGGGACCTCGAGCCAGGGCAGCTGCAGCTATCACAAAAAATAATGATTTGGGTAAGACCTGTCAGTAGAGACTGGCTATTAACTGAATGTGTGTGTGGCACAGGCTTTAAAGGTGTCTGGTTATTCTGCTTCTCCCTTGACAAAACCAGGATAGCACAATGTTAGATCAGTTTAAGGTTTCTCCTGTGCTGTACTCCTGACTCTTTTGTTGCTGCTTGATGTTCTCTATTTTGTTGCAGGGTGTTCAGGTATATGAGTTGAGGGTTTTTAACATAGTCTAGAACAAGAACATTCAAATTCCATGTGAGTTGTGGTAAAAGGAGTGAAAATAATAGTTTTGATTGTTCAGTTTTATTCAGATGAGATTCACTGCTTCTTTAAAAGCAATACTGGAAATGAACAGTGTAGGATGCCCTGTTGAATGCCAGTACACCCAGTCTCATCTCGAGTGCTTAAGCAAGGAAACTGAACATCTGTCACGTGCAGAGGCTGGGACTGGGTCATCTCTTCTGGTCATGCACAAGTACCATCCCTGCCTCTCTAGCTGGTAGCAGTGGCATCTTTATTTGCTGCAGTCAGTTTTGTTGGAGCTCATGTGTTAGAATCCTAACTAAATGGATCAGCAGAAAATCGGTTAATAATGTAGCACATGAGTGGAAATCGTTTGTATAATGTCAAATACTTGTAGCACTCAACTACAAGATAATGTGGTCCATCTGTTTAAATAGAATTGCATTTTAAAACTCTATTTAATTAAATCTTCTGTCTTTAGATGCTTTGTGGTAAAGATTATACGTCTCATCAGCATGAGAATGGGCCAGGCAGTTTAGTAGCAGTAGTAGCAGTAGTTCAGGAATATATTAGAGGGAATGACACAGGAAATTGGAATTTGCTTTAAAGATCTGCTTCCTCTCTGAGTAAAGGTCAAAGTTGAGGAGAACAGCTCTGAAAGATACAGAGGAGGAGTAACTAGAAAAGAGCACAGAGAGAGAAGAAAGGCATTCAGACACTCTATAACTGTTTCTCAAAATAGATTCTAAACCAGTTATTTGTCATAATGCTTCAGGTGTCTTTTTACTTTCTAAGGTTTCTCTTCTCACTAGTTCTCTTGTTAGTGCTTGACTGTTGTAAATCTATTTTTCTATTGATATCTTGCCTTTTTTTCTTTGCTTTCTTAGTCTGGAGTATGTGAGTAAAAGTTTCTGCAAATACCTTTTCATCTCTCCAGCCGTGAAGCTACAGAGACAGGTCACTCTGAATACCCAGCTGGGTATTCAGCACTGAAACTCTGATGTTCCAAGTCTCTCATCTCTGTCTTTGTACGTTTCTTCCAAAAAAATAGTCTGCATCTACGTCTTCTTTCTCTCTTGCTTACACTGTGTTGTACCACTTCCCTGTTCTTTGTCTGAAACTGCACCTGTTGCTTTTAACTGCATGATTGGAGAAGTCTAAGGTTTGAAATTCTTTCCTCTGTTCTTGCAATTTGATGAAAGCAGGTGTGAATAACTTCTGTCACCTACTTTCCAATGAGTGGCTTTGAGAACAGAATCACTTTGTATATAGATGTGCTTGCTATACTTTTTAAAATAAAATGTAGATGGCCTATATAATTTGTAAGACCCGTAGCCTTGTTTATGTCTGCACAGAAAAGGAAAACATAATTTGATAGGGTGAAAAAAAATAGCAAAAATAATACAAATATTGAGGAAAACTCCAGTCATTCAGTCTAATATAGCATGTGAGCTTTTAGTGATTTTATTCACAAATTTTTATTGCTCTTGCATTTTCTAACAATTAAATGTTTTATTAATAAATGGAATGTTTTAGGCTATTGAATGTAATATCTTCTGTGTGTGTATAAATTGTGTTAGATATACTGTGAAACTCTTGCATTGTTTCCTTTGAAGCCATATAAGCTTAATTTAGCACTAGAAAACTGCAATGAAAAAAAAGAGTACTGGCTAAATCTGCTTACCAGACATAAGATGATTAGTGTTTCCCACAAGTCTTTCCTTGCAAGTGTTTGCAACTGTTTGTGAATAAGGCAATAAGCACTGCTGAAGCATAAGCTTAAAATGATGGATTGCACTAAGTGTTCATCACCTTAAGTTGTACTGTGTGAAACCTCAGGTGGCAAATAAATGTTCATGTTGTAGAAATACAAAAAACAGTTACCATGATAAAATAGCAACACTTTTTTTTTGTCTCTCTTGTTGCAGTTCGCAAGAGAAGGGTTGAAGGAGACAATTAGCAATGCTGCTGTCAAAACCCGGTGGAGTCATCACGGTCAGCACCGTGGGCTTTGGCAATCTGGGACTACATTGACCTGGCTTAGAAGGGAAAAGACTGGAAACCCCATTCCTTTAAAAGCAAAGCTATATAATCTGCTGGTATGCATCACGTTTTTCATGGAGACACAGTAACTGCACCAGTCTCTGTACCATGGTTTTTGACTGGTGGTTTTTTTTTAAGAACTTTTTTTGTATTTCAAGACTTCGGCTGAGCTTTCTACTTAAAATATAATTGCAAATCAATGGTATAATTGTCTGTAGTCAAAGAATGGGACATTTAAGGTCATTGAGAAGATAATGACCCAATTAAAATGTTTGTTAGAAAATCCGGGGGTGCTTATTTACGTGGAGGGGTGTGTCTATTCCTGAAAACAATGGGTTAGTGATAAGGGATTCTTCACCCAACAGCTGGACTCATTGTGTAGAGCTGTTCAGCTTTGTTCATATGCACTGAAGAGAAATCTTTCACAGTAATCTTATTTGTAATTCTACTGTTTTATTTTTTATTAGTTCTTGATACTGTGAGTAAGTTTAAAGACATCCCTTTAAGGCAAACCAAAATAAATGGGCTAAGGACTTCTCCCAAGAGATTAGAGGGACTCATACAAAAGACTTGCAAAAAAAAAAAAAATTAGGAGCCTTGCAAAATGGCAGGTTTTTTTATTACACCTAAATCCTTTAAGTATTTTTCAAAAGTGTGTCTTGCTCTGTATCTAAACTGGATATATTTTTAGACAGATTTCATGTGTTCATCAACATTATTTAGTTTATATTCTTTGTTTAAAAATCTTTATCTACATTCACAAGTATCAATTTCTCTAGAAGTAGTGGACATGCATATTTTAAATTCTGCATAACTGTACAGGAAGAGCAACCTTAAGTGTAAAACCACTGACCTAAATTGCTGGCAAATGAAAAATCCTTTATTTGAAGCTGTTGTTTTAAGCTATTTGTACTTCATATAAATCTACCATTTTTTAATACTGAAGTAACACTTTTGAGAAAGGATTTTTCTATTTTGCTTATGTCTCGATGTTGGAACACTACCTAAGACATGCAAAAATTAATCAATCTGTAGTGTCAGATCTGTATGATGTAGTAATTATTAAAGTATTTAAAGTTGTTTAAGCGAACTAATAAGGCAACAAGAATCACTTCAACTTCTGCACATAACCACAATACACTTCTTTGAAATAATATAAAAACCTAGAGGCTTTTTGGTTAGGTCTGCTTGGACTGTCCTGTACTAGTTTGCTTTGAGGTCACAAAAATGTTCTAAAGGACTGCTTGGCTATATTTATAGCAACAGAGAATTCAACTGACAACTCTTTTCATTCAGAGATCTTAATGTGGTGAGATCTTAATGTATAGAAAACATATTTCCGTGGAGGGGACTGAGATGTTTGCATCAGTTTGTATATACCATAAGAACCTAACAGAGCAAGTCTCTGACACTGTGCCCACGTTGTAATTTGCTGCAAATCTTGTTTTGGATCTTTAAAGACAGACTTTATTCCAGAGGTGACTTCGAATTTTACTGCAACAGTGAATATTAAAATATAGTGCCTTCAATGAGGATGTATATAATTGGTTTATACGTGTGGAAGAACTTTTTTTTTTCCTATTTCAAAATCAGCCTTTTATTAGAATTACAAATAAATATGTGCTCTTCAAAACAACTTGGAATTAATTCTGTTAAAACCAAAGACTATACTTACTATAACCTTGAAAAAACTAGGATTGATCTGCTGAGTAACAAAAAGGGCTTCTTTTGGGTTTAACTTTCATAAATTTCCAAGAACTTTATAGATTTTGAAATTTAAGTTCCTATACAGTGTGCATAAAGTCACATTTAAGTGTCTTTTTTTACAGATAGTGCTGTATAAAGATGGCCAAAGCATGTCATGTGCTGAGTTGCCTAAAGCTGTACTTGACTTTTTATTTGCTAGGCACCATAATCATTTTGTGTCAAAAAACAGGCTGTGATGTCCTCCTTCATTTGTTGAAGGGCTGCCATATTCAGAGAATCTGTTCACGTATTGTGATTCTATGATGACTTATTTTATCATTATCTAACAAGATTAGACAGTTATCTCCTACTTGAAAATTAAGGACAAAATTGAAAGGCTGGATTATGGAAATGATAGCCCAAATCCCTTCCTTACTTTTGTTAAATCAAGTTTAGCTGTTTAATTATTTACATCCTAATCAAAGGCAGGGGCTTTTAAGCTGCAGCTCTCAGGTGTCTTCTCACCGGTGATAGTAGTGGACCTTAATAATTGGTTTAGCTCTGTAGACAGCAGGTAAGAATTTGACTTTGTCAGCACTTTAAGGACGGGTATCTGACAGACTGGGCATAGAAAACTTTGTTGTTTTGGCATGGTGCATGGAACAATTAACAACAATCACTTTTGTGCCTGCAATGTGTATCCTGTTTGGAATAAATGAGGGAATTCAGTCTGTAGCCAGGAATCATACACGGTCTCAACAAACCAAGTGGACGCTCTGATGTCGTGCTGTAGGTGTGGTGAGATCCTGTGTATGACTTCACTGATTCTGAGTGAAAGAGTGGTATTGCTTTGATAACCACTTACCAGAGACACAAGGTCTTTTTTCTAAGAGATGATATTTTTTTCATATGGATTGGTTTTCAGCCTTAATGAAGAAGTCAAATGGCTGCATATATTGATTCTGTTGGTTCCCAGCTAAGCATGGAAACATAGCCTATAATTCAAAGCAATTATCTATTACTGTTGTATTTTAAAGAAATAGCCTCATTCTCTCTACAGCTTGAGTAATCTTGTGTTTGTAAGCTACAAACAAGCAAGTGTTCAATTTAAATTTCCATTGAGGAAACATGCATTGAGTTTTTTAGCCTATCAGCACTATATGCTGTCAGATTGTAAACCAGTAAACGCTGTGGATGATTAAAGTACTGTATTCTTGTTGTGGTTTTGGGGGTTTGTTTGTTTGCTTTTTTAAATAGTACACTGACTTGCTTGAAACTGACCCATGTGTTTATGTTGTGTCAAAGCAGCACCTTTCCTTCTCCAGAAGGAAAGTGAGTGGAGTGACGGTGGTGGAATGAAGGGCTGGTGCTGTGGAGCGGGATTTCACTCCGCACAAGCGGGCCCTGAGGGATGTGTCGGGGCGTGAGGCTGCTTTGTGCAGCTGTGTTTCAGCCGCACTGGGCGGCGCAGGGCGGAGGTGGAGACGGGCAAACACGATCCCTTTCTTTGACCCTGGGGGAGTTCCCGCCTCCCTCAGGCGCCGGAGCCCACACGGACACGGCCCCTTTAAGAGGCGGCGCCTCAGCCCTGGGGGCGGGGCCGCGCTCGCGGCGCTCGCCGTGACGTGCCCGCGCGCGCCGGCGGGGCCGCGCTGCCGCCATGGCCGACATGGCGGATCTGTTCGGCAGCGACGCGGACTCGGAGCCCGAGCACAAAGGTGCGGGTTTGTCGCCTCCCTGTCATCCCTCCATCCCGCACGGGTGGGCCGCGCCGCCCGCCCGCCCCGTATCGTCCCTCTCGCATCAGCCGGGCTCGGGCGGGAGGGAGGGAGCGGCCCGCGGGAGGAGCGGAGCCGCGGGCCGAGGGGTCGGTGCCTGCAGAGGAGGGAATGAGGGAGCACCTCCCGGCTTCAGTCCTTAGCGTGTTTTCAAAGAACTTGTCTCCAGTCTTGTAAATCTTTTTTCGAGGTGGATATTCTTTTATTTTCCTGCTCGAAACGGCGTTCACCAGCCTCAGCATTGACGAGTAGCTCCAATGGCACAAACGTGCCCGGCTATATGATTTAGGTTAAACACATGGTGATTTGAACTTGTAGGATATTGTAAGCCAGTACATGTACTTACTTGTTTAAGCCTTCGGTATTTTAATAATCTTATTTACCTTTGTGTAATTCCTTATTCCTTCTACAATTTTAGAATCTTAGATCATAGCTCGTGGCTTGAAACTTCATGTGGCGTAATTTTTTTATTGTGTCTTTCTTCGGCTGTGCCTTTATTAGCAGACATTTTACTGTACTCGGTAACTTTTGTCAGTCCTTCTTAAGTTCTCTGTGGGTTCTCCCTCTGGGGTTTGGGTTGGCTTTGAGGGGGGGGTTAGTGTTAAGCAATGCCCATCATCTTATGTGCATCCTTGTAGAGACATCTTGACTTTTGAAAGGGTGATGTTTGTTTTGCAGATTCTGATTCTGGATCTGATTCAGATTCCGACCAGGAAAACGCTGGTTCTGGTAGCAACGCCTCTGGAAGCGACAGTGACCAGGACGATGACAGGGAGGCAGTAAAACCCAGTAATAAGGAGCTATTTGGAGATGACAGCGAGGATGAAGGAGCATCCCATCACTCAGGCAGTGACAACCACTCTGAAAGGTCCTACAATCGCTCTGAGGCCTCGGGGCACTCTGAGCACGAGGACAACGAGCAGTCGGACGGGGACCAGCACAGCGCCTCAGAAGCTGCTCATGAGGACGACGAGGACGATCGTGATCACGGCTCAGATGAAGGCAGTCACCACTCAGAGGGAGATGGTTCTGAAAAAGCACATTCAGAGGACGAGAAGTGGGGCAAGGAGGACAAAAGTGATCAGTCGGATGATGAGGAGAGGCAGCAGAACTCTGATGATGAGGAGAGACAGCAGAACTCCGACGATGAGGAGAAAGCGCAGAACTCGGATGAGGATGAAAGGCCACAGGTGTCTGATGACGAGGAAAGACTCCAGAACTCGGATGAGGAGAAAATGCAGAACTCGGATGATGAGGAGAGGCCCCAGGCCTCGGACGAGGAGAAGATGCAGAACTCAGATGACGATGAAAGGGCCCAGCGTTCTGATGAGGAGAAGATGCAGAACTCTGATGATGAGGAAAGGGCCCAGCACTCTGATGAGGAGGAGCAAGAGCACAAATCCGGTAGGACTGAGTACAGAAGTAATGATTTGCTGCTGGTTTGGTCTCTATTGTTTTGTTTACGTTGGCCTGAAAAGATTCAAACCAGTGTAAAGGCGTTAATTGTGTAGCTTTTGACTGTAGTCATCTTTGTAATGCTTTTCTTATGCAGCACTTTTAAAATTCCTTTTCATCTGAATCAGCTTATTAATACAAAGGCATTTTAAAATTTGTGGAGCAAAGTTTTTAATTTGCTGAGAATAATTATGCTCCTTGGTAGAGTCTGCAAGGGGCAGCGACAGCGAAGATGAAGTTCTGCGAATGAAGCGAAAGAAACCAATTGCATCGGATTCAGAAGTGGAGAGTGATACAGAAGGGCAGAAAGGTAAATTGTGTTGTTGTTCTGTGGGGGTTTGATTCCTTTAATCATCATCTTGAGGTGCCATTCATCTGCTCCAGGATAGAATTAGTAGCACTTGCTGTACATGTGACTGTAGTGCCATGGAAATAATGAAACAGCAGGAATTCTGTGGGGGAGATACATGCTGTGCTTCTGATTCTCTCTGGTTAGTTCTGTCAACTTTTCAGCTTCCTCCATGAACTTTCTTCTGTGAATGTTCTTTCATATGTTTTTATTGAAAGATGTTAAGAAATGGTTCCTTCAATCAGAGCAGCCCAGGGAACCTGTACTGGTTTTTGTGATGGGTTAGCTGGCTTGAGAAAGAAGTGTTGATTTTCTGAGAAGTAAAACCTCCAAAATGTGTGATGAAGTTGCTGTTACTTATATTCAAGTTACTTGAATAAGGATTATCTTACATTCTTCTGTTGCTGTTTTTCAACTAGATTCCCTTATTTGATGGAGCCTTCCCAGGAAAACATACCTTGAATCCTTAGCTTAAAAATACATGGAAAAACTGTTTTTCAGGATAAGGGAATAATGTGGGCTTCATAAACATTTGAAAATTTTTAACCTCTGTAGGTGATTTTAAGTGTTAATAAGAGCGAGGGATTTGTTAACCTTTTTTTTCTGTGAGTGTTCTTGCCTTAGGGCTGTGTGTGCACATATATGTGTGTTTTAAAATAGCAATTTTTCTGCTCAAGAGCATGCAGATGTCATGGATCTGTTTGGAGGTGCAGATGACATTTCCTCAGGGAGTGATGGAGAAGACAAACCACCGACCCCAGGACAGCCCATTGTGAGTAGACTTGACTTTTGAGATAATGGACACACCATTCCACTCTGAAATAGAGTTTGATAATATTTGAGTGAAAAAGAGTAATGACATTTAGTAAGCATAACAGATAATTTTGTCCCAGCTGAAAGAACTATTAAAGTTTTATACATAACTATCATATGAATTCATTTGTTTGCCTCCCCCCATCCCTGCTCTGCTTTTTGAATAGTTTGATTGACATAACATACAAAGCCATAGCTGTCTTTGATACCTTATTACAGCTATTTGAAAAATATTTTTATTTTGATGATAAATTTTCGTCTCTTGATAATACAGAAAAATATCTTTTTTAATCTGGGAGTTGTTGCCCATTTAGTCTCCAGTGCTTAACTGAAAACTGTAGATCAGCTTCTGTGCTGTTCTTTACTGTCTGTCTCTGGAGTTTGCACTGGTATTTGAAGTCATTTAAGTGGCACATGAAAATGCTGAATTGAATTGCTTTCAATGAAAATGTGTGAGTTCTTTTTTACCCCGTCTCTCTCTGTGCATATGGATGACATTTCTTTAAGGAAAATGTACTTATTAAAGCAGCAGTAGCCAGATAGACTTCTTTTCACTTATGCTCCTCTTCTCCATTTTTTCATTAGGATGAGAATGGACTGAGTCAAGAACAGCAGGAAGAAGAGCCTATTCCAGAGACCAGAATAGAGGTAGAAATACCAAAAGTGAACACAGACTTGGGTAATGATTTATATTTCGTGAAGCTCCCCAACTTCCTCAGTGTGGAGCCCAGGTAATTGCACATTAAATACCTGACTGATAGGTTTTTTGGCATTTCCCTGTATTGCTCTTATTTAGTAATACAACTAAATGCGTTTGCCCTGTTTAAAGTGGTTGACATTAAGACGAAAACTTGTGGCTGTGATTAATCAATTGTAATATCTGTTGTTATGTAATTAGGTGCTGAGTAATTTTGAGCTTGTGTTTCAGCTTGATTGAATAACTTGTCTGTAAAAAGCAAAAATGTGATTTAATTGAAATCCCATGCTATTGGTTCAATTTTAAAGACAGGTTCAGGCTCTCAGGGATGTGAAAGGCAAATGCACAGGATCTTTATGCACTTTTGAATGATTAAAAACAACATTTTGAATTTTAGAAGAAGGCCTTTTTTATCTGTATATGCTAAATGTACTGCTTTACTGTGAAGAGGATGGTTACTCCTTTTCACGTTTACCTAACCCAAACTGAAGACATTGCTGGAATTCATATGTGAAACAAAATAATTGGAGTTTGTGATGTTAGGTCCTGCAGGCCTGGTTCAGCACTTGTAGCAAATTGCTGTTAAATCTGTCTCTTTGAGTGTTTTGTTAAGCAACTTTATTGGAAGTTCAGTAGGTGCCCTGTTAGGTGGCAGCACAGCCTTGTTTCTGTCATAGCTCAGTGAAACCATCCTTTCTGGCCTCTGGCTCTAGGCTGCTTCCAGAGAGAAATGTTACGAATCCCGGTAGTGGCTGTAATCACTGAGATAAGTCCTGGTGATCACTGGGGGTCAGACAGGACTGAAAATAGAATTGCACCGTAGCAGAGTCTGTTTATCACTTTTTTTCCCCTTGCAGCAGCCTGGAAATTATTAGGAAGGAGGTTAGGGAAAGTGTTCCCCCACCCACTCCCATCCCAGTCATCAGAGAGGAAAAACAATCTCATCTTCCTTTCTCTTTGGCTGGTTTTGAGGTTGAAATTAAAAAAAATACAAAGATTGTGCTCTTAGAAAATTTCCAATTCACCTCATTTATAAGATGATTTTTTTTTTCATTTTATTCTCTGTACAATGTATGTATTTTGTTCCAGACTTAACCCTCACCCCATCATCCTGATGCTAAAGAAACAGTATTTTCTGAGGCAGACTTACTTTTTTCAGCTAGAACCATTTGGAGGCTGTGAATGTTACTGTGGCTGTAATCCTTGGTAGTGAGGACACTTGGGTTGGGCCCCTGAGGTGGGGAATCAATGCAGTGATTCCTTGCTGCAGGAATGGCTGTCTCACTGCAGTGCCTGCTGTTGTGGGCAGGTTATAATTTAAAATTTAAATTTTCAAGAACCTGTTATTTTGCACAACTCTAGAATAATCTGGATTAATCTTTTAGAAGAATAAAGAATGTATTTTAAAATTTATTGCAGACCCTTTGATCCCCAGTATTACGAAGATGAATTTGAGGATGAGGAGATGCTTGATGAAGAGGGTAGAACTAGGTTAAAACTCAAGGTATGATTTTAAGTTTCTTTTTCTCTTTTATCTAGCCACATTTCTTCAAAGTCTATTTCAGATATCTTGGAATGGTTTTGAATTTGTGATTCAGATTAAGAAAGTGTGGGCCAGTTCAGCACTGAGGACAGTTGATTCATTTTAGTAATAAATTTCTAAAAAGCTCAACAACTGCTTTCCACATATAAAAGCAATACTTTTCACCTTCATTTCTTTGCATCATGCAGCAAATTATCAAGCCTTTCTAACTGCAATTCTTGACCTATATAGAATATATTTTACCACAGTATTCCTTACTATGAGTTAGAAAACATGTTTTGGGTTTTTTCCCCACAGGTAGAAAACACAATACGATGGCGGATGCGACGAGATGAGGAAGGGAATGAGATCAGAGAAAGTAATGCACGGATAGTCAAATGGTCAGATGGAAGGTTAGTTTGGACTTTTTGCCATTGAAGGAATGCAGGTGTTCTTGCAGTGATGTGCCATGACATGCAAAATTGGAAGGTCAGCAAACTTTGACGTCAGTTCTGCGCAGCACAAATTATTTTAGTCTTGGTGCTTTGAAAAGTTTATACTCTGCTTAGTTTGGATTGAAATATAATTATTGGCCATATATAAAAAGGAAACATGAAGGCTTTCTTCATTTAGAAATGAGACAAAAAAATAGACTGCAGTGGCTTTATCAAATAATTCATCTGTGAATCTCCTTTAAGCATGTCTCTCCACTTGGGCAATGAGGTCTTTGACGTGTACAAGGCGCCACTGCAGGGAGATCACAACCATTTGTTCATCAGACAAGGGACAGGTCTACAAGGACAGGCTGTTTTCAAGACAAAGTTAACCTTCAGGTAAACGTGCTATTCTGTATCAAATGTTGATACTATTTTTGCAATTAAGTGTTGTAACTAGTATATAAAGATTAGAGATACCACTTGGTAAACCTTCAGACCTTAACTGTTTAGTAAGAATGTGCTGTTTTCCAAAGGTTTGTCCTAAATTAGGTGTCCAAGCTGGAAAGGTTAATGTGCCATTCGACTGTAATATGTAGGCTAATGTAATTTTTTTATACATGTGTTTTAAAAATGGATGATGCTTTTACTTTTGTGCAGATGAATCTTTGAAATTTAGCTGTGCTTGTCCTACCATTGTCCTTTGAAAATGGATACATTTTTTAAGAGGTATTTAACCCATAGAAATCTTTTACCAGGCCACACTCTACAGACAGTGCCACTCACAGGAAGATGACTCTGTCTCTGGCAGATAGATGTTCAAAGACCCAGAAAATCCGTATTTTGCCTATGGCAGGTCGTGATCCAGAGTCTCAGCGCACAGAAATGATTAAGGTATTGTGGCATGGAACTCACACACATAAAATCTTCTGATTTAATCTAAAAAATCACAACTGTAATATAGCTGAACATTTTTAAACATTCTATGATTTATGAAAAACAGTATGTTTTGGAGTTTTAGGCAAGAGTTGTAAGCCGTGGGTGTGGTTTGCTTGACCTTACAGGTGACAAAACTGGCAATATTTACAGTCTTTACACTGCTGTGAAATTATTACAATAGCTGCAGTAGAATACAAAGGGCACTTGAGATGGTTTGTTTGGGGTTTTTTATCCATCAATCTTTATAATATATTGCTTCTTTCTTTGGACAGAAAGAAGAGGAGAGATTAAGAGCTTCCATTCGCAGAGAATCCCAGCAGCGGCGGATGCGGGAGAAGCAGCACCAGCGTGGTCTGAGTGCGAGTTACCTGGAACCCGATCGCTACGATGAGGAGGATGAGGGAGATGATGCAATCAGTCTGGCAGCTATCAAAAACAGATACAAAGGTGGCATCAGAGGTAATCATAAACCTTAACAGCACGTTATTAGAACCTGGGTGGTTCAGATAGATTAATTTCACAGGGCAGTCCTGATAAGACAGTATTTTGCCAGTTGATACATGAGGAGACTTTAATTCAGTTTGTGTAAGTTTATTTTGTTTACTCTGGACTTAGATTCTGAGGGACTTCAGCATTTTGTAGGACTAAATGTAGGACAATTATTTTTAATATTCTCTGTCCCTCACCAGTTTCAGATAAAGATAAATATTTGTCTTTTTATTTTTCTCTGCAGAGGAACGTGCTAGAATCTACTCTTCAGACAGTGATGAGGGCTCAGATGAAGATAAAACCCAAAGACTACTCAAGGCAAAGAAACTTAATAGTGATGAGGTAAGAAAGGGACTTTGTTCTTAAGCTGCTCGTTCTTGATGAGGAAAATTTCAGTGCTAAATCTGATTTTTAAAGCTGAGACTTTGGTAGTTTTCATTAATGCCATGATAAATGTATTATTTGACTTGGCATGCTTTCCATGGTAATTAATCACCAGTTTCTTATACACTGCATTGTTTCATAGACATGAGTGGTTCCCAAAGGAGGTCCCTATTGTTATTGCTGATTTCAAGATGGAGAAATTTATGCAGAGTTATGTAAAATGACTTTACCGAAATTATGCAACGAGTAAGAGGATTTAATATTAGAATCCTAGTGCAGTGTTGTCCAAGCTACATGGTCCTCTCCTGTTTATTATGGAACTAGTGGAAGCATTTTACATAGTATTTCTACTCTTTTTAAATAGAGGAGTTAAAAATCTGAGTTAAAAAGACTTAATGTCTGTTGCTAAAAAGACATTATCCATCACCCAAGTATCATCTGAAAGATCATGATCAAGGTAACTGCAGCTACAGCAGCAGTGCTATTTCCTCATCTAAATTTGTGTTTTATTAGTTTGTAATTTATCACTGCTGGGTATTATCAGATGAGTCTTTTTTAGTTCAGGTAGTGTCACTGCTGGTGCAGCGCTGCAGTGTTACACAAGGAGGAAGCTTGCTCTCATTTTCACTTCCATACTGTGCTTCCCGTACACTCCCCAGGAGGAATCCCTCACTTCCCAGCCTCTGGGTGTTTGCTGCATTCTGAATGCATGTTCTTGCTGCTGGGACACTCCTCTTACACTGTCACCTGAGTATTTGCACTAATAGGCGTTGTAATGTGAAGCAGGAGTAAAAATTAGATTTTTCTTTGAAAGACATAGGTTCTGGCTTTTTATTATACATTAGGAAATTTTAATGTTTCAGAAAATACAACCACAGTCCTGAAGACCACAGTAGTGAGTTGTGTAGACAAAACTAATTTTGTGAGCTCTGTGAGTGTTTGTAGAAATTGAATTGTTTATTTGTAAGACACTACCAGGTGTTAGTTCATGATACAACGATGTCAGGACTTTGCAATTCCCTTCTCTCAGAAGAAAAAGTCTAGTCAACATCATTACTCTGCTGCTCGAGGAACAATAGCCTCCATTTTAAAATGCCATGACTTGAAGGTAATATTCCTGTCAGGCCATGGAGGGGTGCTACAGTGTTACAGAAAGCCCAGCCATGTGTAAGTACTTATTTCAGGGCCACAGAGGAACTGTGATATTTGTAATACATATCCACATATGTGAATGACTGAGTTCCTTGTACACACACATGCTTTTATGTGCTGTCAGTCCACAACACAGCACAAATCTTTGTCCTGATAACAATTTGTTGTTATTACTGTAAATGTCAATCTGTGATTAATACACTTTATCACCACACAGCAAGTAGTTTCACTGTTAATGGGGGTATTCTGCTGAACAGGAAGATGACTCATTGAACAATAGCCCAGCTAGATTACAAGAGAATGCTTGTTTTGAGGAAGAGGCTATCACTGAGATTCCCACCCCTACTAATTTCTGGTTTCCATGCTTAAAATGCCTTCCTAACTGACATTCTTATGGTACTAACTTCATGCATTAATACAAAATAAAATGCTTTTGGATAAATAATTACTCGTTAGAGTTCTGAAGCTTTAAAGTTCTGAAACTCGGTCTTTGATCCTTCTTAAAATCCAAGCAAGTTGCTTTAAAAAAACAAACCAAACCAAAAAAATCCCTCCACTTCCAAAACCGACAAATGGAAAAAGGGATGAGATTACTTAGACATGAGAGTATTTTTGAAGATACTCATCTTTTTAAGCAATAATTGAGTTACCACTTGTTCTTCACGTCACAACTGATGAGTTTTTCATGAATATCATGGCTAGGCTTCATGAATGAGGATTTGAGAAGGGCTCTACCCACATTTGCTGGTGGCTAAAGAGGCCAATGCGAGATAGACAAGACTGGTTGCAAAAGGCACAGCAGAAAGACTCCTTGGATGGTACTGGCAGGATACGATTCTTTCTGTGTTGTCTCTTCCATGGTGATCCCGTGTGCGTTCTCAAAGGAGGCAGCAGCGTTATGAATTGTGTGTCTCCAGACCTCCCGATTGGAGGCCAGGGTAGACCAGTGATGAAGATCAATGTGGCCAAGACTGAGATGTTGTTTCAGGGAGTCCTTGTATCTCCTCTTCGGGGCTCCTCTCTTGCGGCAGCCAGTGGCAAGTTCACCATAAAGCAAGATCTCAGGGAGGCGGTGGTCCTGCATCCTTGAGATGTGCCCTGCCCAACACAACTGTGTTCTCAGCAACATGGCCTCAATACTTGTGACTGCTGCTGTTCTAGAACAGACGTGTTAGTTACATAATCTGCCCAGTGGATGTTCAGGATTGTGCAGAGGCAGCGTTGATGGAGCGTTCTGGGAGACGCAGGTGGTGGCGGTGACTGACCCGTGATTCAGACCCATATAAGAGAGCCCGCAGCACAATGGCTCTGTAAACACTGAGCTTTGTACTTTTCTTCAGGTGTTTTATTTCATGACTAACTAGTGATTTGGAAGGACGATTCAAACTGAACTGGTGTAAATGTACGTGGAGTAAAAAATCAACCTGTTAACTTTATATTCAGGGACTAAAAATGGAACATCCAGTCTATAAAAGTCATTATGTTATTACTTGCAAACAGGTAATTAACCCAGTGATTTGAGTTCCTTTGACCAGCCCTTTGACACCTCATAAACTGTTATATTTCTTGGACTGTAAACTGGTGTTGATTCTGAGTACAAGTGGTTCCACATAATTTTTTTTCTTTATGCCAGAGAGTGGTTTTGGTTTTGTAATGAACAAAATGCCTACCCACTTGCAGGATTTCTCCTTTGCTTCAGTAGTTCTGATTTAGGGCATGTAAGTATAAATAGTCTCAAAACTTAGCAAAGCTACAACGGCTGCCTAAGGGGAATGTGTGTGTTTCTTGGCAAATTCACTGCAAATTTGAGGAGTTACCCAAGTTACCCATGCTTGTAAGACTTGCTGAGAATGATATTGCACATTATAAATCCAGATTATGACAGAGACTGCCCATGCCATAGCTCAGACTGAGGCAGATGTGGTTGCAGGTCCACTGAGGTGAGCGGAGCTGCAGGGGTGGGGGCTTTGACACTGGTACAGTGGTGGCTGAACTTGAGTATTTCAGTTACCAAAATGGAAAACCCAGAACTAGTAATTTTGCTTTTCTTACAAGAATGGCTTTGAGGTCTTTTTGTTGTTCTTCTGAGTTTGTTTTTTTATTTTAGCTTCAATATGGTGGTTTATTTTTGTCCTTTTTTGCCTTTAGGAGGGTGAACCTTCTGGAAAGAGAAAAGCAGATGATGATGACAAAGCAAGTAAGAAGCATAAGAAATACGTGATCAGCGATGAAGAGGAAGAAGATGACGATTAATATTAAGGAAGAACAGCAGCTGATTTTTTTGTTGTTGTTTTTTATACATATATTTATATATATATTGTACAGTTCTCTTAGGGCAAAGTTGTAAGTAACCATAATGGGGTTATTTTGATAAAGGAAAATTCCAAAGTCTGCGTTTTTGGTGTAAATGAAGTTTTTTGATTTCCTTTTACTTTATAAGATTTTTCTCTTATTGCAGCACATGTTGCACCAGGGATCATCACAGTGCTGGTTTTTACCTTGCACAGCACATTTAAGTTTTGAAAATTGTAGTAACTGGTTATTCAATGAATGGGTCAATAACTTTACTGAGTTCTTTGGGAGAAGCCATGCTAATCTCTGTAAAATGCTTAAATGGTAAATTTGTCTGACAGGGGTATGGTGATTTAGCTTGCTGTCTGTGTGGAAGGATTGGAAGAACATACAGTGGTACAATACAAGTCTGTTTTTTCCCTAGATATTCCTTACTTCCTGTTTACAGTGGACAGCACATTACTATGCTGGTATATTTTGCTAACTAAAAATATTTCTTGCCACGTTTGAGTAAACTGTGAAGTCCATGCAGTTAGAATAGTTAACTGATCACAGAAGACATTTATTTTTCATGCACTGAAGTCCAGAATGAAAATCTGCATCTTCCCTGAGCATTAATAATAATAAACAACAAAAATAATAATAATTGGCACATGCTAGTGATGTAAATGTCAGAGTAAAAGCACTCCTTTCATCAAGACTCAGTAATTTCTGCCAGCAGAGATGAAAGTATCCTTTAAAAGGGGAGATGAACCACAATGCAAAAATACAACCTAATAATAGTATCTCAGAATCTCATATAATTCTTATGGTGCTATTTCCTATTGTTGCTGGTTGGTTTTATAAATGGGGTTTTTTAAGCTGGGAAGTCACAGGAGGAGAATGTCCATTGCTGCTTTTACGCTGTTTCTAAACACCTTATTTGATGATCAAATACCAGTTGTGAAGTGGGGAAATGCTGGAAGAAATACCTGAACTTTTCCACACTTTGTTTCCAGGATGACATATGCCATATGTGTTTTCTGTGGTTGGTGAAGGAGCATTTGTACATTCTCTGTGTTGCCTTTTTGACTGACTTTTCACACAGTCCTGCAGAGCCTGGATATGACTTGAAGAAGTTGAGAAAATGGAAGTAGCTGAACACCTCTTTAAACAAAATCATTGACTGATGCTGTGCAAAGTTGATTATGTGGATTTGTGTTATGTAAGCTGAAATAAAGTAGCTGGTAGTTATTGAAGGACTGTTCCCCATCTCTCTCCTGCCCAGCTGAATTCTGCTTTTTTTATAAAACAGTAGAAGGGTGAAAGTGCCTCATAGTGAGCACTTTGCTCATGATATTCCCTGGTTCTTTGAGTTAGAGCTTTCAAGCTGGACATGTTGCTTTTGTCCTCTTTAATTAGGACAGCTGTTTGTCACAATACTCTACCTCCACTTCTCCTGCCTGGAATGTATGGGAAGCGTTCTGGCTGCAGTAAGACAGAGCTCTGTGTGTGTTAATGTGTTCTGCTGAGCAGCTGACTGCAGTTTAGACATTTGCAAGTAAGAAAACAAAGTGAAAAATTTCGACTTGCAAGTCTGATTGCTTGAGAAACTATTCTTTTTTTCTATAATTAAATTGTTATCTAAGAGTTTCTGTGCCTCTTTAATGTGCAGATAAAACCTTTCTCCATCTGCTAGAATTTTGACCCTGTAATCCTCTTAGTTTAGACCTCTGCTGGGAGACTGGTTCCTTACTTGAGGTTACCTGCTCTCCATTTGTAACCTTCTCAGGAAGAAGCCAGCTGTTTAGGAAGGGACTCATTATGGGTGTACCATGCTGTACTTTAACTTAAAAGCTTCCCAAATACCTCTTAAACAACAAATTTGGCATATGGAAACAGCACCATTTCACTGGTAATGTGTTTGCTTCTATGTCAGTTTAATGAAGATGTTGGCTATTTTTATTTTTACTACACTCCTAAGAGTGAAAATGTTTTAATCACTTTCATAAGTTTGATGCTGAGTAAGCCTTTACTAAGTAAGTGGTCCACTTTAGCTTCCAAAAATGAGGCTTTTTGTGGATTACGAAGATGAAAAGAAGTAATTTTTTTACACTCTTGTCTTTTGTAAATTGCTCTTTTAAAGTCTTATTTAAATGTGGACTTTTAGAAAGTGTTTTCTCAGCTTAAATTAGTTTAACAATCATCTTGTAATTAAAGTCACTTAAATGAACTTAGCCTTATCCACAGTATTTTTTTAGTTGTGGGTCTAATGTATAGTTTTATTTCACTCAAGGACAGTTTTTGCTATCCGTTTTCCAAGTATATAAAAATCTGTGTGTTCATCTAATGAGGGTATATAAAGCCTGTCCTGGTGCCTGGTGAGTCCTTATGGTAGGTTGGTAAAAGATTCAGGAGGTGTTTTGTACAGTGACAGCACCAGCTCAGCCCTGACCTCTCACTGCCTGACTGGGAATTGCTAGAAAACCAAAACACTTGCTTCAGGTAAGAGGAGGATCAGATTCCCTGAGAAAATAAGTTTTTTCTCTTTTTTAAGTAGGATGTGCAAATGAAGCATGCTAGGGAAGAAAATGATAAATAAGTATCTTCAGTGGAAAATACAGGAATTTATTGCTATGTGTTCTCTAAAGTTACCAGCACAAACTGGTCTTCATCTCAGCACCCAGTGAAGTGTCCAGCTCACAGGCTGTGCCTGGTCACAGTCACTGTTCACTTCAGGTCTGTACTGAAACTTTTTGCAAAAATGAGCCAAACAAGCCAGGAATCAGCAATGCAGCTGCCATATGGGCAGGTTTGAATAGGGCCCTCCAAGCCCAGGGCGAGGAATTCAGCCCTGTCAGAGGGAGCCAGCTCTGGCACCGGGATGTTCCATGAGCTTCTGGAACCTTCAGGTCAGGGAAGAGGCCCAGCTGAGCATGGCACCCTTAAGGCATTGCTATCCACTGACTCGAAGTATTCCATTATGGGATTATATCTCCAGCTAAATGCAAGACACCTTCTTCTCTTGCAGTTGTGTTTAGTCTTGGATAGTGGGAATACATAAGGAATATATTGACTTTTATCTTGCCAACCAGCTGACTTATCTGGCTGCCCTTACTCTATAGGCATGCTGGATATAAAAGTGTTTGATGGATATTGAAATATCCATGTTTGATTTTAAATATCTTTAATTCCAGTGGGATGAAAAAGTTATGGGGCGGAGGAATGAATATTCAAAGAGCAGAAGCTGTCCTGTAGTGGCTGAGTGAGCTCCAGAATTTTCTGCAGCTCTAACTGCTCCCATTCTTATCACAGAAGTAACATCTGTGCATCTAGGTTATTTATGGTGCTTGTCTGGTTGATAATTACGTTTGTGTATACTGTAACCAGTTAGGTAATGTTTTCCCAGGATCTCCACTGGCAAGTGGCTCATTTTTGCTTTTGGAATAGAGTGTGGTAGAAAACTCCTTCAGAAGGGTTCCTTTGTGCCCTTCAGGTGGTTTGATGCTGCAAACAGTCAGCTCAGTCCACTGAGCTGTGTTTTCCCATGATCTAAGGGGGCTACATTTTCTTTTGGAAGCAGTTGGTTCACAGTTGCCTTGGGTGAAGGCTTTTCTGTTGTGAGCTGAATGAGTGATACTGGTATTTTCATAGTAGTGGCAGAGCACAAAGAATTAAGAGCAAAGACTTGGAAGTTTCATAGCTAAGGAACCTTGTTAAGGACCTTGTCAACAATGAGCTCTGGGAAGCTCTACAAAACAGGTAATTGCTGTTGCTGCAGGTATGGTTTGGCATATGGAATCATGGGATATCTCAAGCTGGAAAGGAGCCATAAAGATTGTCGAGTCCAACTTGCTGCTCCTCTCAGGACTACTTTAAACCCTAGGACTAAGAGCATTGTCCAAGTGCTTCTTGAACTCTGTCAGGGTTGGTGCAGTGACCAGTTCCCTGGGGAATCTGTTCCAGTGATCAGCCACTCTGCATGAAGAACCTTTTCCTACTGTCCAGCCTGAGCTCCCCCTGACGCAGCTTTGCTCCATTTCCTCGTGTCCTGTGACTGGTCACCAGAGGGATCAGCCCCTCTCACCCACTGTCCTCCTCCAAGCAGTTGTGGGCTGCAGTGAGGGCACCCCTCTATGGCTGAGCTGGCTGTGAGGCAGTGCATTAAGTTCATTATGAATTAATATCAGCACAGACTTTGTCTGTCTAAACAACTGATAATTTGATAGTATCCTTACATTTTTTCTCCTGAAGAAAACCTTGTTTAGAAAAGTTGATTACTAGAGCATATTGATGGGCTGTTCTGTGCTGAGAAAGAGATGCTGTGCTCTGTTGGTGTGTTCCCTTAGTTGATAGTACATATGGCTGTGGGAGAACCTTCCTGTATGAGTGAGTGAGTCAAAATTCATGAGGGGTAGATAAGGAGGGATTGGTGTTTTATGGATACCACTCCTGGTTTTTTCATATATATCCATATATATGAATGTGTATTTTCCATGCAATTCTCATGTCTCTGGACATGAGCAAAAACTTTCCTTATATGTACAGATGAAAATACTTTCTGAACATGATTGCAAAGTGACCACGTTTAAACTGAGAACATTTCACTAATCTGTGGATATGTTACCCTTTTACAAATCCTGTTTGATCTCTCAGAACTAAATAGGATTATTCTGGCTCTCAGACTTTTTCAAACACTAAACCTGGAGTAGCTGCTGCCATTTAGCAGGCAGCTCCATGTATCTGGTTGTCTGTCTTAAGGTTTAGTCCTGCCATAGCATGACATTACTAGATATAGGGGAAAATAGATCTATGAATGCTGCACTGCCAGTTTGAAGACTTGAGTCACTCTGTAATTTGGCACTTTACTGAACTTCAGGGCTGCTGTTTTCCATGGCTGTGTACTACCTCTGCTCCTGGTTTTTCTTAGGACAACTTTCCCTTTGGTTAGCCAGCAAAGTTTCTGAGTAAGCAGGATTATCTGAGCTTTTTCATGTCATTTAAATGTCCTTAATACATGTGCAATGACATTTATTAAAGGCAGTTCTGGATTTACATCATGGGAATTATATAAATGTGCACTGCATTGTGATTGCAGTATGTTCCCTAGAAATACTTACACCTCTGCATAAGTCACACGGTCGTGTAGAGCAGTGTTTTAAAATTATTTCTGTCTCTGAACTTACTTGCAAGGGATCCAGACCATCTAAGAAAAGCTGGAAGGCTGGGAACAGGCTTCTGTTGGATGTGCAGAAGAGTTCATGCTGCATATTGAAAAAGGCTGAGAGGGGACCTGGGTGCTTGGGATAGTTCATAGTTTTGGATGTAGCACTGGATATCACAGTTGTTAGCATCTGACATACAGCTGACTGCATAGAAAAACAATTCCCACATAAGCTGGAAGGAAGCTTCTTTCAGGGAAAGAAACTATTTTGAGGCATGTTTTGTGAACTCCTTTTCAGCCTCTCTTTATCCCCCTCCTTTTTTTTTTTTGCCTTCCTTTCACAATATCTTATTAAATCTTTTCAGACCTTCCTAGACCTAACAGGTTTTTGTTGTTACACAACATCATCCAAGGTGTGCTGGCAGATCAGCTCTATTGCCAGGGATCTAGAAATGAGGGCTCGAGCTTCTTGACACAGTTAAGAAGGTGTCACATTTGAGCTGGGGATCTCTGGGAGTGGTTGAAGACTGATGCATTGCATGCTGTGGGGCTGAACTCTGAGCAAACACATTTTTTTCAGCACACTGTGACCGTAAAATTTAAAAAGAATACAGCTTTCCAAGGTTATTAGAGATTTTAGGTAAACTGGCTTTTTGAAGGCCTTTGATCTTGAAGGGGTCCAGCTTTTAGGTGTTTCTTACATCAGGTCATATGGGTGTTTCAAAAACCTGAGAAGCTTTAAAATTAAAGGAAGTCTGACATTAAATAGAGGGGAAAAATATGTTGGGGATTTTTTTGGAAGCAGGGAAATGCAGAACTCCTAGCAGGTGTTTAATCCAGCAGAGGGGCTTTTTGGATGAAGCTGGGGCTGTCTGAATCTGCAGCTGCCTGTCTGCAGGAAGCCACCTGCCCTGGGGCAGAGCTGAACAGGACCGTGCAAAGGAGGTGCACAGAAGGTGTGGGAGGGAACGAATACATGAGTCACAGCCTTTTGTAGTGTGTGCTGTATCTTGGCCTCACACTCAGGGGGTTGTTGCAGCTGAGCTCGAGAGAGGCAGAATGTTATTTCTTGATCTTTGGGAAATACGGCAATTAATGAAGAGTGGGCTCACAAATAAAAAAAACCAGGCATGCCCTGGCTTTCTATAAACACACACTAATTACTCAGAAGTACACAAGTTGTCTGCCAGAAGGATGTGTTTTTCAAATGGTGGTTCCAGATGGCCCCTTCTAAACCATATAAATATATGTGTTTTAAAACCGATAACAAAGAAGGCTGTAAAATAAACTGAAAACTTGCATTAAAAAGAAAAAAAAAAAGTTAGAATACACACTAATGCAATTTAGGCTGAAAAAATATTCATATTCAAACAACAGCAGCAGGAGATACTTCACGTATCTCCACACACACACACATCTGCTGTGCCTTTGCACTGCCCAAGCTGTGCAGCTCCCCAGGCACAGCAGGATAACCCGTGCAGCTCCCCAGGCACAGCAGGATAACCCGTGCAGCTCCCCAGGCACAGCAGGATAACCTGTGCTGGGGCAGGAGGCTCCTGGTGCCCCGCCGGCCCGTGCAGGTCCCACACGTGCGAGTCCTCCCCTGTCAGTCCCTTGTTTATCGCTCCATCTGACAGCTCAGCTCTCGCCTTGTGTTTCTGCTCTTGCAAGGCAGGGCTGCACTTCTCCACGTATGAAATGCTTGGCTGTTGCATAAGTTATGATCTGTTAAGTGTTTTTCAGACAAGGCGCGGTTTTATTCCGCTCCAAGATGGTTTGTGGGAAGGGTCCTGTGAGAGTGTGAAAGTGCTGGGGTTTAGCCTGTGTGTGAAGCCTCTCTGAAACCCAGATTGTGGCTGGTGTTAGATGGGAGCATAGCTTACAAACCCTATAAAGAGTTCACACAAAGGTTTAGAGAGCAGGAAAATGTTTGCTGAGATGTAGAGTAGCAAATCTGTAAAGCCAAAATTCTGCAGTACATAATACTGAGGGCTTTAGTCCTTGGGTTCTTGCCATGAAACACCAGTGGGTTTAAGTTCATAGGAAAATACATTTGCACATGGACCTCCATGCTCAAAGGCAGGGTAAAGTTCATGTAAGCCCTTCTGACAGATTTAACCTGTAAGTTCACAGTGATGATTGTGCTGCTTAGCTGTGCCCAGTTTTCCAAAGGTTTTCTGAGTCTCAGCTCACCTTTTGCTAGTTTCAGTCAGTACATTTTCTACTCTTTGTAGACGAGGACAAGCTGCAATTTTCATAGCTGCTTTTTGAGCATTTTTCTAAATGTGATGGTGTCTCTCTCATTCAGTTGTGGACCACCAAGTAAGTCTTGTCAGCTCCCATTCTGCTTGGACTCACGGATTATTCCTTCTTCTGGAAAAAAAAAGAAAAGGTGCCCTAAGGCCTTAAAGTTTTGTTGGCTGTCTGTATGTGGGGAGTCTGTTTTGTGAAGAGGCTGCACATTGCTTGAGGTCATTTGGAGGTGGGAGGTGAAATATCCTTGTGCTTTGGTGTGACCTTGATGATGCATTGGCAGAGCTTTGATGTGAAAAGCTGAGAGTGCTGCTTTGGGCCAGCTGTAACTAGTCCATGTCGCCATTCATCAGTTTTAGGGTTTCAGAAGGGAACAGTGCAGATTAGGAGAGAGCAGCACACAAGATTCTTGTCATTGGGCAGCTTTTTGGTTCTTGTGACCGGTTTCCATAGCAGGAAAATACGCAGCTTTGGTTAAACCTGTTATGTGTGACTTTGTTGTTGTGCTCTGAAATGATTCCTGTATTTAACAGCAGCGTTGAGCGGTGTAAAATCTGCTGTTGCCAGATAGAGAGTGGGTGTTGTGCCAGAGTGTTTGTGCAGATAGGAGCTGCTCTGGCAGCTGAAGGGCAGCTGGCAGCTCTCCTGCCTCGTCATGCGCGCTGGCAGGCTCCGGGCAGCCCGGTGAACTGATTCACCACACCAAAATAACCTGCTGGGCCGGGCTCTTCTTGTGAACCCTCGTGCACCTCGGCGTGATCAAGGATAGACAATGAGATTGTCTTCTGGGAGATGGGAGTTTGTGCATTATTAACACCAAATAGGAGTGGGATTTGTGTTTTGAGCTGAAGATCCCAGCGTGTGCTGGGATTCCTATTGTCCAAATCCACGCACCATTGGGAAAACAAGCAGTGACTTCTTTTTGCCAGATCTGCAAGGTGATCCCACAGATGTGCTTCCACAGAGTTGGGTGCAAGTATGGGGGCTTGTCTACTAGGCATGCTCTTCCACTGGCAAAAGGAGTCTCGTAATCCCAGTGTTGGTGGCATTGTTATCTGTCCCACAGCAGCGATTCATGGCAGTTTTTCTTTCTTTTTCTGAAAATCTGCCAACTCTATATGAGAAGAAGAGTGGTCCCCAGCTGCCATTTAGAGAAAGGTGGTGGCAGGGAAGGATTTCAGATTTTGTAGAAATGAGGGGTATCCCTGGGGAATGTTTGTAGTAAAAACCTGATCATTTTACCCCAGCAAATCCCAGGCACTATTTTCTGAAGTGAAGGGTTAGCTCACTGAAATTCCATCCTGTGTGGATGTGGGCAGCCCTTGTGCCACTGCAGCTCTTTGAGCAGCCTTAAGAAGGTACCAGGGCAGTTGTGCAGAGCAACCTCTTGCCAGGGTCTTTCTGTGCTTACTGCAGTCCCCTCCTTTGCTTTGGGTCCTCTGATTCCTCAACAGAAATGAGTACTGGTGTCCTCATTCTGTTTGTGGTAAATTCTGAAATGAAGTGCATATTTAGCAATGGTTTTAATCTCTTTAAAAATTGCTGTCATGTTTGTTTCTGTTTTCAAGAGCAACTAAATACCTTTTTTCTCTCCAGCCTCCTTCCACTTCCCCAGGCTGCCAAGGTGCAGAATCGCTCCTTTTAACTGACAATAGTTAATCACCATCTTTTGCAAAATGGCCTGCAATGTATTTTCTTTCTGTTGCTCTTCTGCCAGCCCACTCTGTTCTCCTTCATTTTGATTTATGGCTCTACATGTGGGTATGTTAATGGAAAACCTTGGAGGGACAGATTGTGTATGCTCAGACACCGCTTCGGGAGGCGCGTGCATTTGGCTGCCTGGATTTCTGTGTGTGTGCTGCGTTACGGCTCAGCAGAGCGAGCAGGGTGTGCATTTAATTTAGTAAATGTCTCTCCTAACCTGTCACAGCGCTGCTTGTTTTTGCTGGAGCATATGCTCTGGTGGGGGCTGTTGATTCAGCAAAAGTAATGGTAGCCGGTAGAGCTGATCAAATGCTCCAGAAATAGTTTATCACATAAATTATTCAGCAGCTGTTGGTGTTTCTTATCACATAATGTGTTTGACCACTTGGAGGTTGGTGTGCTCTGGTGCACAAGATTGCTGAGGGGGCTTTTCTGCTTCACTCACCTTCGGTGCAGGTACAAAGGTTTCCTGTGCTCCTTGCTGGCAGTACAAGAGGGGAGGTGAGAGCCTTTGAGGTCTGTTAAAGGCTTACAGTCCTCTTAAAAAAATTCACAGTTGGAGAAAGGCCATAGAGAGCCCCAAAGAGCCACTAACTGTGTGTGTTAAAGATGTTATCCTTCATTCAACACTGCCACAGTTGTGCCAGTAAAAGGGATAACTGAATGGTCCCTGGGTGCTGACCTCAGGTAACCCATCTGTCTGTGCCCAAAGCTGAGCTAGCACAGCCTTTGGGGCTGATGGAGCTGTGGGAGTGGCAGGCAACCTCCAGCAGAAGCCAGCAGGCCTGCTAGTTGTTTGGAGAGTGGGTGTCTGGCTGTATTGCAGCACAGCACTGCACACGGCTCTGCCAGCAACAAACCAGTTTAAACTCTTTTTGTTTGGTTGAAGAGCTTGTGTGTCTCATGTTTCTCTACAGAAAGTTTGACTGCCATCTGATCTGACACATCTATGCTTGTATCAGTGCTTGTAAGGTTTGGTTATTTTTTTGTTTTCTGGAACAGGTAAGTCAGTCGCTTAATGCTTAGGTTAATCACATGAGTATAAACCTTCTAGGATACACATAAGTGGTTTAGATACCAAATACTGAGGGTACTGTGTAAAACTGCACCTAAGGAACATCCTTTGTTATCTTCCACCTGCAGTTGTCCCTGTCACCTGCCTGACTTGACTGGGTCTCATCGTGTAGCAGCCGTTTCCCATCCACAGTACTGGAGTCAATTTTGGACATGCAACATCAAAACACCTTCTTATGGTGGCTTGAGTCTTGACAGGTAGGTTGGGAGTGGCAGGGGGACCCCCAAGACTTTGGATTTTTTCCCAGAGATGCCTTTGTTGAATTGCATTTGAAATAGTTGTCTGACCCCTCCTCTAGTAGTTGTTTGCTGGGCAGTGCTTTTACCATATGAACATCGATGGTAAGAATCCCAGTTTCCCTTTCAGAAGTGAAAGAAGATCAGGCCTGCAAGTCTGTCTGGGACTATAACTTGCCTGTGCACAGTCAATTTGCATTGCAGATGTGGTTTCTTCACAAGCCAGGGGCTGGAAGGCAGGCTGTTCTCCACAGACATCCCACAGTCCCCATGCCCATCCTTGCCTGTTGGGCACTGTCTTGTCCCTCAAGCACTACAGCTTCTCCAGCAACCTCTGCAATATTTTAACTTAACCTGGGGCTTGTTGGGATGGTGAGTGGCCAAAGCAGCCAGTTAACCCCTGCTCCATCAGCCCAGCACCCTCCTCTTGGTGCTGAGGTGCCTCCTGCATGGTGTCTGGTGGAAATGTTGATGAACCCACTTTTGCATCCTGCTTGAAACAGTTCATGAGGAGATGTGGGTCCCCTTAGATCCATGAAAGTTGCTGTGAGCAGAGAATGTGAAGCTGTGATCCTGGCTGTGCTCCAGGATGCTGTCTGTGTGTGGAGCTTAGGAGGCACCATCAACAGCATCACCTCCTGTAATACCCTTCTTTTCCATGGCCACCTATTTCCCATGGAAGAACAGGGCAGGGGAGGCTTCCCTTGAAGGGGGTCTAGGATGCACTGAGGTCTGAAGGCTCTGCTTCACTGCCCTGCTTGGGAGGGCTCTCATTCAGCTGCTCCTCAGGCTGCTGGCACGGTGGTTCACTGGGGGTTGTGGGGGTAGGACAGGGCTGTTCTGGCAGCGGGCTGGTGTGGGTGTAGTTTCATGGCACAGGCACCTTGGTGACAATGTTCCCCACTCCACCCTTGGCTTCTTGTCCTGGGTTCTGGGACTGAGTGAACCTCCCCTCATGGTGACACAACTGCAAGGTGAGACTTTGTGCCAAGCACGTCTGCATTTAAAGGAAACACAAAACTGATTTTATCTTACCTACTTTTAATATTATTACTTTTAAGACCTGAATCTGTTCCTCAGTTAGTGAAGCCCCATCAAAAGTTGCTGACAGCCCAGGGGGCAGCCAGGTGTGGGGTGAGAAGGAGGTGCCAGACACTTCTACTGCAGAACTAGGCAGGACTTTCATCTGCTTGTAGAAAGATCATCCCTAGGTTATGTGGGCCTCATGGTAGGTAGAACTCACAGTGAGAGTTTCTGTGGCAATTTCTGCTGCTCATAACACCTTGAACACCAAGAATTCCACTAATTATTTGGAGAGGGAAGGATTTAAAAGTCACAAATCAGGAGCCAAATGTCTCCTAGGCTACCTCAGTGCCTGTAATCACCACCCCTCGTGTGCCTCCTGGCTCTTGGTGGACTGGGAGTCAGCCAGTTTGTCCTACATTGGCCTGTGCAGGGAGAGCAAGGGGGATCTGCAGCCTGTGGGAGTATTTCATGTACTAAAACGTGACTCAAGGTGCAGCTCAGTGCCATGTTTTCTTTAGCAACAAAACAAACCAAATCCACTTAACCAAACTATTCCTGCTTCAACAGCCTGGGCTTTTCCTCATGCCACTGACCTACCTGTGGGGTCAGAGTGTAAGGGAGTACTGAAATAACCAGAGATTAGTTTAAAAAAAATATCCGTTTAAACAGAAGAAAATTTGTTCCTGAATTAAGCTCTTTCATTTATGAGCTGTTTGGTCTTTCAGCATCTGATAACATTGTAAAGCAGTAGAGCGTGTGACTGGCCTTGTAAGTGTGTGTCTGAGGAATCTGTCTCCACCCTGAAACCAGGGGAAGGAGAGGAGGCACTCTATTTTTGGCGAAGGTTACTTTCTGTATTTACATTTTCTGCTCAGATGAGTTGCCTCTAATGTCCAAATCTGAGTGATTCACTTAGTTTGGGGGGGTTCCCCTTCAGCCTTGTGGTAACTCCGCAGTGCTGCACAGGGATGCAGATCTGAGGCCATTCAAATATTGCTTAGTTTTTCAGTTTATCACGGTCCTTCTTGATCTTTCCTCCTGGCTGTCGTGTGGTGAGCACTCGAGTTCATTGTTAAGGTCAATTTGTTGTTAACAGGAGAGGAGACCATGCTGGACTACCTCAGCATCCTCAGGGCAGTGGCACTAACTGTGTTGGGAGGCACCACTGCAGACATCCAAGTCATGCTCCAGAAGGTATGTTGTTATTCTGATTTGCAATTTACTTCCAAGATGTTCCTGTGACCAGGATTTAAATTCTCTTTTATTTTAGTAGCTGAATGAACATTCTTCTCTCATGAGAACACACTGTACTAGGCAGAAAGGAGTTACCTCTCTGGAGTGATACTATTTTGGGCAGTGCCAGGCTTTTCATTGTCATGGCAAAGTGTCTTATGTAGCATTAAAGTAAAATGGAAAATGCTACCTTCTCCATCAGCAAGTTCAGCAATAAATGCAGCTTCCACCAGGGAGTGTGAGTCCTGGCATTAGTTCTGAGAAAAGCAGTGATGCTGTGGGGCTGGACTGGATCACTTACACACAGGTAACGTGACCCAGACACAGTAAGGGAAAGTGGCTTGAACACGAGAAGGTCATGTTGTGTTGCTTCTCTGGTTTCCCAAGCTAAGCCCCACTGTGTGTCCCTGAAAGACCTAGGTAAAGCTAAAATTAAGTCAGTCAGATAAATATTTATAGTAGATATGTTAGGATATAATCCTCAAGGGGTATGATTGCTCTCTCTTTACTCCAAAATGTACAAAAAGGGAAAATAATGATGCTATAAATACAGTCATGTTTAGCTAGGTCATTACAATGGAGTGTTTCTGGTCCTTCTCTGGGGATTGGAATTGCAGCAGTGAAAAAATTAGCAGGGAACTGAAAAACCAGTAGAGGGTGATCCCTTTGCCAAGGATACTTTGGTTGCAAGGCCTCAGTTATGCAATGATTCATCATTACAGTAGCAATCAGGTTTAAAGTCCATGTATGTGCAAGTCATGGCAAAACTGGGGCAGCCCTTGTACAGGCTGGTCAGACCATTTTGTTGCAGATTTCTTTGGAGAAGCCTCACCCATCAGATCTTTTGGTTTGTTTGTGGTGGGTTTTTTCTAGTTTCTTTTTGCCTTGTATTAGAAAATAGAACTGCACAAGATTTGAGGATTCAGGCAAAACCAATAAAATTATTATGGTATTTTTCAACTGCAAGTTTCTTACAACAATTTACAGAGATATCTTCCGAAGTATTTAATATTTGTACACAAAGTGCAACTTTCTATAGTAAAGGAGTTTCTTTGATTTGGTTTTGTTCTTTCCCTTTATAGGAGCAAGACTCAGTGCTGCTGAGCATGTGCTTCCCCTGGGCCAGGCTGCTCCAATTTCAGTAATACTGTGGGTAGAGTTTGCAAGAATTAAAACTGGCTTGCTCAGAAAGTGAAAGGACCCAGCTTTCATAAACCCACGATCCCCAGCTCCTGTGGGAAAGACTCTGAGGTTAGTGTGGTGCTCCTTTGACCATGAAGTTCCTGGTATATGAAAGTCTTGCTGGGAAATGTTTAGTTTGTAATTTGTTCTAGATCCCCCCACGGAGGAGGGGAGGCTGGGAATGTGGGGGTGTGCCTCCTGCCTGCGGCTGCACGAGCCTTTCTGCTTGCGTGTTGGGAAGCAGCTCCAGGAGAGTCAGGAGGGAGCTGTGCAAAGCAATGCTTGCCTTATTTTCCAAGGGGAAAGCCAGCATACGTGCAGAAACTCTTTATCCATCCTTTTTTCCTGTCTGGTAACTTGATTCCAGGTTATTCTCATTAATGTTGTTGTGTTTGTACTCATTAGACCTTAGGAACCTTGCTGCTTTAATTCCTATTGCTCTGTGGTTGGCTCTGAGTTTGTGCAGCACAGCAGCCTGTGTAGGAGTGTAGCAGTTCTGGATAAGCACACGTTGGTTAATCCTGCACATGACACCATTGCTACCATAAATCTGTCTAGCTGGTGCACGCCAAGTGTTTTACTCCATGCAGGGTGTCCGTGGGGTATATTTAGGGTCAGGACTATATTTAGTACGTTGTTCTGAAACGTCTGACAGCCAGAGGGTCTGGGTTGTGGGTGCCTTGGTGTTTGAGTGTCAGCAATGAGCTGGAACTTTCTCCTGTGTCATTGGTGTTTGGGCTACGCAACCAGTAAAGAATTGGTTTGCTTGAATTCGTGTCGTCACTCTGTGGCTGATTTTCAGCTATTCTGTGACAGTAGGATCTCTGAAAGAGAAGGAGTAAAATCCCTTTCCTTTGCTGAATGTAGTAGCAATGATGTGCAAGAAGGAAGTGGACAAAGTGTGGTGTGAGCTGTGTTCTGGCCTGGAGTTCCTGGGGTCTTCAGCCAGCTGTCCCAGTGTATCTGGGTGTGTGTAGACCTGTGACTGTCAATGTGATGGAGAAGTAACCTGTAACAGGGACCAATCAATTTGCTCTTACCCAGGCAGAGAATTTAATATCTCTACTGTAAATCATGTTTGGCACAAGTTTCACCTAGTGTCATCATTCATCTTCACACCTAACTTCCCACACTCTTTTTCCCTTGACCGCTGTTTCAGACTCCTCTCTTGTGGTTGTGTACTGTTGTGTTGAATGGGTGGCTGCAGTCACTCCCCAAACACCAGTCACTCCCCAAACACTCTGGAAATTTTATCACATGTCAGTTAGCATCACGTGGTGGGACTAGATTATACTGAAACAAAATCCTCTTTTCTTTTTTTCCCCCTCCCCCAGGTGGATAGCTGAAAACATCCTCGTTCAGACAGACCTCCTACAGAAGCCTGTATGAGTCTAGCAGACACTAGAGCTTGAATAGGGTTCATGAGTTCATTTTGACTTAATAGTTCATATGAGCATTTGAAAAAAAAAAGTAACTCTGCCTCTTCTCCACTGAAGATCTTTCAGCTCTGTGCTTGACAACTGCATTTATCTGATCGTGTACAAGAAGACTGATTTTCAGGTGATTTCCTTGTAATGTCAAGCCATAAAGCAGCCTGGAGTCTGATCCCAGAGGACCTTACCCAGCACTGTCTGCTGTCTGCAGCCAACAGTCATTTCTTGCAAATAATTAAACCCCTGTGGAGCATCAATAGCTGGGTTGCTGATATTGCATTTAGATAAGAAGGAGGATCTGTAGGTGATGCAGGAGAATAACTCTGAAGAATCTGTTCTCTCTCTAAAGCATTTTCTAACAGAAAGCAGATGTCTATCAAATCTTCCTCTTGCCAATTAAATTTAGGGCTGAAATTGCTGCTTTTGTAGAGCTTCAGGAGGTCCAGCCCTCACAAGCACATCGGCTTGTTGCTCCATTTGTGTTCTGGATCAGTGCAGATGAAGGCTGTGATCAGACATGTCCCAAAGCACCCCAGACCTGGCACTCTCTCCCCACTCCTGGCTGCCTTTAACTGCAGGTACCAGGGCAAGATGTGGAATCAAACCTTTCTCGGCAGGTGCAGCCTGTTCTCCTCCCTGCTCAGGGCAGCCCCATGGACACTGTCACAGGCTTCCCCAAGCACTTACCTGCACTTGCCCCTCACATGGGGAAGCTCACTGACATGAGTGGAAGCTCACTGACTGCATCTTGAGCCTTCAGTGAGAGCCAGGGTGTGTACCCTCCTCCCCTCATCAAACTGTTGATTCAGAAGAGCTAAACACTCAAAGCTCCTGCCACAGATAATGGGAGCCGCAGTAAAAGCTCAGCAATCATGAAAATCAAGCCTTCAATAGCACTCTTGGGAAAGGAGATGGCCTATCCTGCCACAAACCTTTAAAAGCCCTGGTAGCGCAGTGAAAGTGGTTTGTAATAGCAGGAATTCATTTGTTAATAAATTTCCCCTTTCTTGTCCTGTCACTAATTCAGTGCACTTCAGCTGCAAGGTGGCTGGTGCTCATGCTGGGGAAAGGCAACTCAGGGCTCAAGGGATCTTGGCAGGGTCACGTTTTGAGAAAAGCTTCCTGGCTCATTTTGGTGTACATGGGCTCACAAATGTACCTCTTTACTAGCTTGGTCAGCAGCTGCTTTCCTTCTGGAGTATATGCTGTACATAAAGAATAGCAACTGTAATAATTTTAGGAGAATAAGTTTAAAGAAAATACATGGGAAAGAGGGATTGACCACATAAAACACTAACAAGAGACAGTCTTGCACTGGCAGTGAGAAGAAAGATGTTTTAATGGGCTTCCCTGATTACCACTACTGACTTAGTAGAACCTTCTACTCTCCTTAATGAGAATAGATGAACTCTCCTAACTTTAGGAGTGACCTCTGTATGACACCTTTGCTTGAGGCTGGAG
The DNA here is from genome assembly GCF_036250125.1 of Pseudopipra pipra. Taxonomy (NCBI): domain Eukaryota; kingdom Metazoa; phylum Chordata; class Aves; order Passeriformes; family Pipridae; genus Pseudopipra; species Pseudopipra pipra. Next base: position 9,198,941 of record NC_087560.1, on the reverse strand, counting down.
CCAGGCTGGTGTTCCTGGAAGAGGTGGGAGTACTCAGTTATTTATGGCTAAGTCTTTTGAAAGAAATAAAATTGTGCTGTACCAGAATAACTCACTGCATCTCACCTGGTATTTATCCTGTCCTGAAAATAGGAAGTTAAATGTGTAATCAGAAATTTCAGAAGTGTTGTTTCTTTTCTTAGTTTGTTTTGAGTAAGTGTTGCTCTTAAAAACCAGAGAGGGTTAGGAGACTGGTGGTGTTTTCAGAATGGTTTGTCCATTTTCAGTCTGAAGAGGTGCTGTGGAGCCTCTCTGACAGGCAGTGGATCCCTCTGTGAAAGGCAGGCAAAGCAGAGGCACTGCCATTGAAACCTTGTGCTGTGCCTTCCTCACAAGTGAAAATCAAGTAAGTTTCAGCAGTGGAAAAAAAATTGAATTGTCTGCAGGCCCTTATCATGCCCAACACTTAACAAGCCTCGTGGCCCTGAATCCTTTACAAGGTGAAGTAAGAGGGCCTTCCATGTCCTCTGTGGCTGGAAGGAAACACCAGCATGCTTTGTCCATGTGGTTTGAGAAAGTCCAGAGCTTCTCATCTTGGAGTAGATGTAAGAACTCTTGTGCTTTATGCAGAAGCCCATTCTTGGACCAATATGCTGTTTCCTGATACTCCTGGAAAAGAGTTTCCTGCCTTGAGATAACCAGAAGTTGTTAACCTTAGCTAGGATTTATCCAGATATCTGATTTACTAGCAGTACCCACACGGGAGCTGTGGAAACCGATGAGGTTGTTGATGTGCCAGATTCTTCCATGGGGCTCTTCCAGCCAGGGCAGGAGAGGCAGTCTCTGATTAGCTCACCTTTTTTGAGGGAAGATAGGAGGAAGAGAAAATGCAAAATCTGTCTTTTCTTTCCTTCATTTGCATGTATTTTCTGGATGGATTTTCCTGCTCTGACTCAACATCGGTAAGCCCCTGGTGCCCAGTGTGTGATTGTTCTCTGCTGATGGAGGAGGAAGGAGGCTGTCGTCATGTGCTGTTGGTGAAATGGCCCCTGACATTTCTCTTAACTTGTTTAAACAAATACATCTCAAAACCAGTTCTGTTTGAGAGGGCAGCGCACAGAGGTTAACTCTGTGTGTGCTAGCGAGTCCTTGTATGTGATGCTCTACTTTTTCAAGGAGCTATAGGTATATTTTCCTAGAGCTCAAATTGCTGATAGCACCTAATTCTGGGTAGTTTAACAATATGTAGCTCCATTGCAAATGTGATGCATTTTCTGCTGGTTGTGGAGTTTATCTTGCTCTTTAGATTAATATAATGAAAATACTAATGAAAAGCCTATCCAGACCTCCAGGTATTTCCATAAGTGTGGTCCTGTTTGTGAAACTGCTAAGATTACATAATAATATTTTCTGCTTTTTAAGAGGGCTATGACATAGTGCTATTGTGAATAGACCAAAATTACCAAAGAAGCCCATGACAGTGTTTAAAAGCAATGTCTTTGTGTGCAGGCATTACTGCAGGCATGTAGTTTGCTTTCTGCCAACTAATTCATGGCTTCCTTTGATAAATCTCTTGAACTGCACATGTGTTAGTCTTGTGTTCATGCATGTCTCAGAGAGTAAAGGAAGTGTAGTCTGTGAAGAAGCAGCTCAAAAGCAGGAGGGATGTTATGAGTTTTCTGTCATTTTTGTTTTACTGACCAGTTCCAGTCCACTCAAGGGAGTTGCTGCCACCTCTCCAGGACCACATAAAGTCTGCATGTGAGGAGCACCTCACTCTGACTGAAGCCCCCTGTTTTCAATGCCTCTGGAACAATGTGTTGAGGTTCCAGATGATGGGCAAAAGATTTCAAAGTGAAATAATGCCCAGGCTTGTTCTGTTCCTGACATCAAACCCCCCAGTTCTCACTCTGGCATCTCAGGCATTCTGTGAAACTCAGAAGCTTGTTCTGTGCCATGTGTGCAGCAGGTTTGCCAAGGACTCTTGGAAAGTCCCTGACAAAGACCTTCCTTGGTATGCTGAGATACAGAAGTCTTTTAAGGATTGGGGTTAGCTAAATTGTGATAAGCTGCCGGAAGAGATTTTTGGGAGCTCAAGGGAAAAAACTTTAATCCACAAATCATATCCTGCTGAAGGAGGTATTTTTTTTTTTGCATAGCTGGTCAAATAGCAGTTTGTCTGTGTTTTTGTTTAGAGCTTAGGAAAAACACTGGCCTATTTAAACCCTGGAAAGGGTTGTGCAGAAACTTACAAAAGGAAAGATCTTCTTCCTTAGTGCAAGGAGCCACCAGAGTTGGAGCTGTGTTGTGTGAAGGACAAAAAATGACCCAGTAAGGGTGTGAATTCAGCTAATGAATTGGAACCTGGAAAACAGAACAGTGTAAAGAGCTGCTAGTGGCAGTGTCCTTAGCCCATCACCTCTCTGCTGAGGCCACCAGTCTGTGAACCCAGAGTGCTGGTGACTGTGTGACATGCTGAGTAGGTCTTGTACAGGTTGTGGTCAGCCTGTGGGTCCTACCTTGTGTTTTTGCAAATGTTTTGCATTTAGTAGCTGTGTTTGTGCCCATGGGATCAATTTATGTAAAGTGTTGGCATGCTTTGCTCCTGTAGGAATCTGTCTCTTGACTCCTCTTCAGTGCCCATCGGCATAACAGGAGAACCTTTCCAAGGATCTCCTTGCCTTACCATTATTTTTAGTGCTGAATTGCACTTTCTTCTCTGCCAGTTCAGTAATCCTTCCCAAAACGCATCCTCATCCTTGCTTCTTTTTTTCCCCCACTTAAACATGACCTGCAAGCTCTCTAGCAAGCACACGTAACCCGTGTGGCTTCAGATGACCTTGACATCAGAAGCAAGTGCTGGTGCTGCTGATTGTCTTGCACATAAGCACTTGACACAGTTAGTTGTTCAGACGTTTGAGGTTAGAAGAAGTCCTGGCAGTGGAGCCTTTGCAGACACAGCCTGGATGAATTCACTCCCTCCAGGGAGCTGCCTGGGGGAGCAAAGCACACCTGCAGAGACCTCTTCACCTTCCATGGTGCACCTGAACTGACGAGCGCAGGGCAGGAGCGATGGTGCTGTGCCAGCTCCTGGCTGCACGGCCTCACACAGGCACCTGGGGCTGAGTATGTTTTGCCACCTGAGTACATTTCCACAGTTCAAACCTACCTCAGCTGCTATGAACAGACTTCATGTTCCATGCGTCTTTCCACTCCCAACATGACTTCTGTGCCAGGGTTGGGAGAACCACCCTCGGGAAAACTGGCTGTCAGCTGACAGTCCTCCCTTCAGACCAGTGGTGAAGATCAGCCCCTCTTTGAAGCAATATGATCCCCATGAAGATTAGATGAGGAACAGCTGGCCAGAGGGAGCTAGGCAGTGTGCTCCTCATGGACATGTGAGGAGGTGTACTCCTGTCAAGGCTGGGAATGGCAGTTTTGGGGGTCTAAAGGAGCTCAAAAAGTCCTGGTTGCTGTTGGGGAAGCTGTTGTGGAGGAGTAGTTGCAGGCTGTACCCCAAGGGCTGCTTGGCAGCCCTGATAACAGAAATAAGGCAGCAGAGCTTCAGGGATTAAGTGTACCACCTTCCAAGTGAGAGGAGCACAGTGCAATAAATGCCAGTTTCTGGCCCTTCTGCTGAAACTGCACTTCAGGAATATTTTTTCTGAGACTTGACCTGCAAGCAGCTTTGCACTGGTGTAGCTGAAGAGGTGGTTTTAAACCAAGGCAGCACCAATCCTCTCTGGTCACTCCATCTATGGAGAACTGGTATACTTCTGTTTGGCTTTGCCTGGGAGGGGCTTGGACAAACGTCTTTTTCCAGCTCCTGCCTTCATAGCAGAACCATCTGCTTTTACAGAGGTTCCCTCAGATCTGCCACTGGAGCTGCACAACCTCCTTCAGTCAAAATGAATTAGTTTTGGAGCTACTGTTTATATTTTTATAGCTATAACTTCTGTGTACAGCTGGACTTGCAAAGTTTACAGCAGCTGTTTTCCTATAAATGCTGCTTGCAAGCTTCTCTTACAAAGACCAGCCCTCAACAAGTGTTTCACAGCCCCCTAATCATATCACAGCTTGGAGGGCCATATGTTGGAGGCCTCTCCTGTGGCAGCAGGTTTTGTAATTTGTGCTTTAACGCCTCGTTTCCGGTCGCTGAAGCGAGATTTCCCGCTCAGTGCCTGCAGGAACAATCACAGCTTGTGCTTGATCCGCAGTTCAAAGCCAGCCTTGCGCCTCCAGCCCTGCTGGTGCCACAGAGCAGCTCAGGAGTCCTGCTCTGGCACCCACCTCCACCCGAGAGCTGCGGGTGTGCCTGCTGCAGACATCTGCAGCGGGGGCATCTTCAAGGGCTACGCAGCTGGCAAAACACTGTTTAAGGGAGTTGTCCAGTCTGGGAGGAGAGTTGTCAGCATGGCTTTTCCTTTGTTGTCTTTGGGACTCAGCATGTGCTGGGGAGCTCCACTCTTGCCAGGAGAAGGGTCACTGTTTTCAGTAGATGGCCTTGGGGAAGAGACGTTGGGACTCCGTGTTCTGGTCTCCCTTTCTCTCAAATAGGGTTCGTGGTGCCTCCCTCGCTGTCACACTGAATCCCTCTGGTAGATAATGACGTGCTTTGAGGCAACAGTAAGTACAGTCTGTCATCGTGGGATGGAGTCACATGGAGCTCTTCAGGAAAATTGAAAGAAAAGGGAAATCACTTAATCTCTGACTTCTCCATTGTGAGCAATCTTTTTAGATAATATATGAAGTAAGGAGCTTTGCACTGAGATTACAGAGTAGTCTTTGGTCCCAGGTATTACTAAGTTTCTTCTTTTGCTGTTATAGCCCCATCTGAAGTGGTATGAAATGCAGCAAGTCACTTAAAACATGTCTGAGCAGGCAAAAGAAATAAAAGGACTGGTACTGTGGTAAGCCAGCAGCTGTGAAGTCTGTCAGGTAAGTATGTCAGGCTTACCTCAGCTGGCTCTGCGCTGGTCAGTGCAGGTAAGGCAGCACCCCAGTTCATCAGGACACCACAGGCTACAGGAACTGGCCAAATGAATACACACACAGTCCATGGCCAGACCTTATGTTGCTTCAGGTGAATTTGTGCTGTAAGCCCAGCAGCTGTGCTTCGTTTAGAGGTGTCAGCAGTGTCAGTGAGCTCTACTGCATCATGGCCTGTAAAACGTATTTTGAGACTGCTGCTCTTGCAGTTAGTTGCCTTTGCATCCAGTTATACTGGTGCCCAAGAATATTCTCTAGCAACTCTGATTCATTCACTATGGTTTTTTTCTGGTAGTGGTTTTAAAATTTTTTTTTCTTATTTTAACTGTGTTTAAGTAGAAAACCTCTCACTGTGAGAGGTAAAAGTACAAAACAAGTAAGTTTATTTTTCCTGTCCTAGCTAGCCAACCATTAGCCTGCTCAGTCAGCCGTCCCAGCCACAATGGGATCCAGCCCAAGGCTCCCACCCCAGACTGCCATTAGGGACATCCACATGCTCCCAGCTAATTGCTTTCTCCCGTACAGAAGCCGACTTCCTTTGAACTACAGCACAATGTGACACCAGGCATCACGTTTCCTCCTGCCTCATTCTCCTGTGGCCTGTAGCAACCTGATACAGCTATGACCAAGATAAACGCTGTTAAAGTCAACACAAATTTCCAGTGTTTTGTGTGAGAGCACTGAATAGAGAAATGCTGATGTGATGTGGCCTCACACAAGCCTTGACTATTCTCTGAATCAACCAGGCTGGTCTTCCTCCCTAGTTTCAGGCAAGCTAAGCTGTGTTATTCACTTTATAAAGAAATAACACAGTGCAATTGGGTAGGTTTTCTGTAGGCTCAGAAACACATGAGAAAAAGCAGTGTAAATCTTAGTCTAAAGCTAAGACTTAGCTTCATCTGAGCTTTAACTGGGCTGACTGGTTTCTGGTTGCAGGCAGCTTGTTTTGGTTCTCTGCCTTACCTCTGTAGCCTGTTAACTCCCAGGCTTTGTCTCTCTCCCCTCCAGTTCCCTGTGGAGATGGACACTCAGTGGTGAGGCTCCCTCTGGACTTTCAAGTCTTAACATATCCAAGTCATCCTTTAGCAACTCTTCCCTCTGCCTGCTTTCACTGCCCTCCTAGTCTCTTGCTTGGCTGCAGCATGTCACGATGTAAATTAATATCCAGTTGTCCAGCACTTTCCTTGGGCTCTGGTGCTGTATTTGCAATGTGAAAACAGCTGGAGTGTTCAGAGTTCCTCCCAGCAGCAAACCTTGCCCCACCATGGCACTGTGTTGTGAGCCAGTGGTGTCCTGTCTGTGTTCCAGCCTGCTCTGGCATGCACAGGTGAGATTAGAGTGCTTTCATTGTAGGTCCTGGTTTGGTGGGCTTTTGGTTTTGTTTTTAAGGAATATAACACGGGGTTATTACATGGTTGTACTGTGTATGTGTTTGTTCTCACCAGAAAAGCAAACGCTGCAGCAAGTCACTCTCTCCACAGGGAAGTTGGTTTGAAAGCAAAAATGGATTCATATCTTCAGCGGGATGGAAATTAAGACAAGTAACATGTTGATTTAGGAGTATTTAACAAGGAACCAAGATACAAAGGTATAGTCCTGTTTGATGTCAGTTTGTTGTGTCACTTCATTTAAATTGAGTTTCTGATATCTCTGTTTCCTTCTGTGTTGATTCTGGGACACTGTTATTGCTGTGACTCCAGAAAAGCCCTGCTGGGCTGGATGGCATTACCTGGTGAGAAGGTTGTCAGAAACAGTTAAGTCCCATATGCAGTAGTAACCTAACACACATCACGACACAAAAATTGGGGCATGTTGGTGGAAAGGATTTGTTGGGTCCTGTTTATGTGTGTAATGTGTGTGCTTGAACATGACAGAGCAGCAGAAAGACTGTGCTTTTCACAGAGCTGTGTGCCATCAACCAAACTGCCAGCTCAACTTTGATTCTTGATTGTGGATGGTCAGGGCTGAAGTCAGAATAAATGGAAGACCTTCTGTCTTCCCCCAGTGCAGGTTCCCACATGTTGCAGCAAATAACTCCCCTAAAGGAGTTATCTTGGGGAAAATACTGTACTCAATAGCTATAGCTGGCATTGTGTTTCTTCAGGAAAGCCTTGACCACAGGACAAAGGGAGTTTCACAGCATAAGATCCTTTTCTGCATGCAAAGAATACAAAATGCCTTATGAACTTGGCCAGGGATCCTGTTAGCTGTCCCCCAGTGGTGCCCTTTGATGTAAGATACCTGACCATGCAGGTGGAACCTCTACCATAAGGTCTCTTTGCCCATTATAAAAATATCCAAACGTCAGCATTTGACATTATCCTTTTTGCTCAGTAAGCAAGTGAAAGAGATCCAGTTTTAAATGTTAAGCTTTCCATGGAGAGCCTTTAGGACAGCTTACCCAGCCAACCTAGACTTTCTGATGCCACCCAGCCTCAGAGAGTGGGCATCTACTGTAAGGCCTGGTTACAATTTAAGTGCTGAAGATAAATGGGCATGCAAGTTTGAACCTTCAAACTGAAACTGTGAAGCAAGTCCTGTGGCCTGGGGAAATCAAGGTGTATGACCACAGAGGGCTCTTACATCCCCATCGTCTGTGGAAGCAACGTTGATTTTGGCTTCAAGATACGGCCAGGGCTATGTGGCAGTCTTAAAATTATGGAAATGCTCTGCAGCTGTCAATCAGATTGGTTAAATTGAGTCTTTGTGAGTGGATTTGTTTTTTTTCTGTTGAGAAACATTAATGTGTTGTTCTTACTGAATACTAAAATCAGCCTATAAATATGTGTCAGTTACCAACAACAAAAACAAATAGAAATGTGGTCCAGAGAGAGGGGCAGTTCTGGGTTGAAGTTTAAGAACAAATAAAAAAGCTTTTGTCTGGAACTTCATAATTTTTCACAATCTTAGCTAGTTAGACTTGTAACACTTCCCTCACCTGTAGGTGTGCTACATGTGATATATTTGTAGGTACCTTTACTGTGAAGCTGATGTGTTTGGGGGAAATGTGTCTCTTGCAGTGTGCTTTGTGAGCCATACCTGGTGAAGAGTAAGGGGGCTGGGAGACAAGAGAGTCAATGGCAAATGGTTCAGGCAGACAAGGCTCTCCAGCTCTTGCTGCCTTCTGGAGCTATGTAAGCCAAAATAGAGAGGACTGGAACTACTGTGTGGCTGGTGATGTGGCTTTTGCATTTGATTCAAGAAGAAGCTGTTTCAAGATGGGCATATATAGATGTTGATGGATGGGATCTGGGACAATGGCTGGTGGTGAAGGGGCTGCTCCTGCTTGTTGGGTGTGTGGGAGGACACTGGTGTCAAATTTAAAGCTGCTTTTGATCCCTTATAATGAATTTTTGTGATGTTAGATATTTAGTGGTTTTCTTTTTTAAGAATTCTTTTTTTTCCAGCTTTGAAATATCATAGTGTTTTAATGTTCTGCTATGTAACTGGGTATATACAACAGTGATTAGTTTGGGAATTTCTTCAGATCTTTAGGGATGCCACAGTTTCTTCCTTGACAACATAATAATATATGAGAGCCCATCTTGGCTGCAGACTGTGGTAATTAGCTAGTTTTGCTATAAAGTTGTTCTAACAGCACTTTGAAGCTCTGCCAGCTGACAGAGCCCTTCAGCTCAGCAAGGGCCATGCAAGATGCTGAGAGCTGCAGGTTCCTGTTACTGATGTGAGTCTCCAAAACTACGTATGGCAAATGTCACAGACAGCAAACACCCAGCTGGATTCTGTGGGTTCAAAGACTGTATCAAGAAGCCCTGTGTAAACACTGCATTTTTGCAAAAATATTCCAGATTAGTCTTCTTCCAGAAGGCAATATGAGTGAATAAGTGAGGCAACAAGGGTCTACATAAAAAAGTGATAAAACTCATCTGTCCAGTGATGTGAGAATGTGAGGTTGATTCTTACCTTGATCAGACATTGACAGGCTCTGATTTTATTTTTTTTTTACTATAACTGCTCCTGCAATGATCAAAAAAGCTGGATTATCTCCAAAAGCATAGAGCTTTCAGAGGCTTTGAATGGTTACCTGATGATTATTTTTAAAGAAATATAGAAGAATACTGCTCAAAAAGACACTTAACTAGAAAATACTATACTTGAAAAGGCAGTGAAGAGGAGGTTAGGAGCCAAATCTTATGAAACAGTCTGAGAATAGGATTCCTGAATTTTTTGTCCATATTCTACTTCTAAGAGTCTTCCAGAAATGACTTCAAGATTTAAGCCCTTTCTCTTGTAATGCAAGTTTTGCTGACAGTCCAGTTGTATTTCCTTTATTTATTATTTTTAACATATGGCTTTCTTTAATATGCATGCTTTCTCCTTTTAAGCAAGTAACACCTCATAAGCATTCAAGATTATATCTTTAAATGAATGTATAATATCCTCTGTTTTTCCTAAAGAACAAACATAGCACAGCATATTATTTACCTCTCTGAGTTTGAGACAACAAAGCTGCAAAAGAGCTCTGATGTTCAACAGTAACTACAGTTGAATACAAGTAGTTTTTAAGACTGATGTTTTCTTCTCTTTTCACAGAATCCTAGAATGGTTTGGGTTGGAAGGAACCTTAAAGATCATCTAGTTCTAATGCCCTGCCATGAGGGCTGCTATTTTATGATTGCTTATCTTTTTTTTATGTTATGTTTCTTCAGAAAAGTTTGACTTTATTAGCCAGCATTCATCTCTTCAAAATGTTTTAAAAGTAGCTACCAGCTCCTTCTCACACCAGTGATCTAGAAGCTGTTACTTTTTAGGAACCCCATCAGTCACTAGCTGAACTGGTACAGAGATCTTCACCCAAAAGCCTGTAGGATCACAGTGAGAGATTGCTGTGGCTGTTTTTCATTATGTTTGACCACACCACAAGCTCCAGTGAGGCTACAGCTTGTATGAGATCAGCTTATTGAGGAAAACCAGCTGCCAAGGCAGACAAAGAGCATTTCTGGGGACAGAAGAAAGCACTCTAAAGAGTCTTATGACAAGGTGTGGTGTCCTTGGTTGAAAGTACAAAGCTATAATTGTCCAATTCCATCTGCAGTTTAAGAGTACTGTTGGATTTTACAGTGCTCCTAAGCTTTCCCACAGTAGCACCCACTTGTCACTCCTCCCAGTACCTCAGGCTTGAAGTCTTGTGTCATATCATCACTTTGTCAAAACTTTTCCAGAAATGGGCAGAGAGCTCTGAGGTCATATTGTTCAATGTCTGCTGGGCATTTTTCAGTCAGGTCTAATAACAAGATTCCAACCCTGCTCTAAGCAGGAGACCTTCTCTAGACCTGTCCTTTCTTCCACCTACAGGTCTTATCCAAGGGGAAGCTGGACATCTTGCACATTTGTTGGGAATCCTGGATGTCTGGAAATCCAGGTTATGTGAGGGCTCACCTGGGTTTTAGTGTTTTCTGGGTGCTTTGGACCTCTTGCAGAGACAGGCTTCAGCTATTGGGAGGGACAGGCTATAGCTATTGAATCTGATGCATTTGGTATGTCAGGCACTGGGCACCTTTCAAACACACTGGTGCTTTGAGGCCAGTTCTGTCTCAAAGAGACAAGGAAAGCGAGCTGCAGGTGCCTTGCTGTCTGTGGCAAGAAGAGCACTGGATACAGGCAAGGTGGAAATGGAGGATTTTACTACCTCCACTACCTCCACAGAGTGTTCTGTTGTGTACCTTCATCTGTGGGCCAGTCCTGGTCTTCTCCATCATCCTCAAGTGAGTGAAGAAACATGCCACTGAATTCCTCCCGATTTCACCCTCTTCTCCTTGCTCTTTTCTTGATGTCCTGTATTGGCCAGTGCCAGGAACAGGGTTAGGACAGACTGACTGTTGGCCTGATCCAGCCTGACCCTCTGTGGTGGTTCTCCTTACAGAGTGCTGTGAAGACCATAAGCCTTTGCTCTTGTGCTGGAAGTCCTTGCTTGTTAGCATTGTATCACTTGAGAGCTGGAAGGACTTGAGGTTGGTTTTTTTCTTTAATGTGAACCTAACCCTGCAGAAAGTAATGGGTGCAAGTGGCCCCACAGAGCAAGCAGACATGTGAGGGCTGCTGGAAGGGCAGAGCAACAGGAATGAGTTTGCCTGGTATAACAGCACTGGGCAGCAGACACTGCCTGGTTTTGGGATTCAGGTCTCAAAGCCTACTGCTATAGGAGGTCCTCTCAATTATGTAGTATACTGCCTTTGAGCTTCAGGAAAAAAAACAGGATTCTCTTAATACCTTTCCATTACACCTTTCCTACTGCCTCCTGTCAAGCAAAACGTATCCAGCTAGTGCTGGGCAGTGCTATTCCAGCTTTCCCATCTCTGCCGCTTCAGTGTGAGCGCTCCTGACTTGCTCTGCCATGTGGGTTTTGCACAGAGTTCCAGGGCTGTTCGCTGGCTCTTGACCTGCTTCACAGTGGAAAATTCTTCCACAAGTGTTACTTACAGGAAGCAAATGAATATCCCCTCTAAATGGTCTGGCTGAGGAAATGGGTCATTTGGTGAAGTACACTGTTTACTGGATAGCCAATGGCCCATCTCCAAAATATATACTTAGTCTGAAGGAAGAAAAATATCTGAGGTGATTCACTTTATATGCCAGTGTTTAAATATTATGTAGTTCATGGCTAAAATTAAAAATGTGCGTTTTCATGTGCACTAAAAACTTCCTATCCTGTTCCAGAAAATTGGTAAACCCAAGTTTCTAATTTCTTTCAGTAAAAAATTCTGCGTGTGTATGACTTGTTGAGTTTTGGTTTGGTTTGGCTTTTTTTACTGTGTCATGGTTCTCCACATACTGTAACACTTTATAGCTTTGTTATAATGGCTTGTGGTAGGGGTAATGTCTCCCAGTGATACTGATAAATTTTGTACTTCTTTTATACAGTAATTCTAACACAGCAGCCAGCTCAAGGCTGGAGGATGATTCCAGTTTTATGCAGGGCTGGTTTTGTGATGTCTTCATTTATAATTACAGTTTCTGCCAGTGCCCCTTTGGTATTTCTGGTCCGGCCTCAGGTTGAAGGGAAAGTGCTGCATCCCTAACCCAGGAGACATGAGTAAGCGTGTTGACATGGATTCACTGAAAGATTAATACTGCTTTGGCTTCAGATTATCTGTTCTGTAATGTGATACTCATCCTTCAAAACATCATAATCTGGCAAAACCAAAATGCACCCAAACAGTGTTTCATGAGGAGCTAAGGCCAATTTTTTTGCCATGGCATGGGTACTGCACAGTTGCCAGGGAAGGCAATAACAAGTGATCACACGTGCAAAAGTGCATCAGGCTGTTGGTGGTGCTTTCAGGGAAACTCTGCAGTACAGAAATGCCTGTTAACATTCATTACATGGGTGCTTTTGAAAACTGTCAAATGTGAAAGAAAATAGAAAAAAAAAAAAGCAGCAGAAATCTTTAGGTGTAGAGGCTGAGTCTTGTGAAAGTGAGAAGGACCATTTTGGTTAGTAGAAGGACCATAAAGGTTAGTAGTTGGCGAAACACCCAGGAGACACCCAAAGCTTCACAGTCAACATCTGAAACTGCGTGAGAGCACAGAAAGGAACCAGCATGTATGTGTGTCTCTGGATCAGCTCCGTGATCTATCAGATTTGGCACTACCAGTACATGACTCCTCATATTTCCAGCAAGTAGGAGTTTGCACAGTGGAAAAGAGCTTTCTTTTTCAATCCAAAACCATTCATCAGTCTGCTTCAGAGGTCAAACCCTCAAACAGTTTGGTAATTCTACTGTCATCATCTTCATGTGATTCCAGCACAACCTGGTTATGACTTCCACTTGAAAGTATGTCCAGGGCTGCAACAAACTGCTCTGAACTGTTTTGTTAAACAAACTCCCATATCTCTAGACTTTGCTTAACAATTGCAAAATGGTTACCCAGTTAATGTTTATCCTATTGTTACTAAAATTCACAATTCAGTGTGCCTCACTTCAGAGAGCAGCATATACGTCAGTAGTAATTACGAGCTGTGCCTTGAGTCAAAGCCTCCCAAGCTAAATTAAAAGCAACTGTGTCTTGAGCTGAATGACTAAAGGACACATTTTCAAAGGCAGCCAAACCCTGAAAGATGCAGTTACATTTAGTTCCTATCACCTCTCCTTTTCAATGGCAATTTCATTCCTAATGTACTCTGGGATCTTTGAGTTCCTAGGGATATCTACCCACCTTAAAAAAATATTTTCCTTTCTTATGAAGTCCTGCTTGAAATCTTCCAGCTGATGACTGTTTCAGTCTAGCATTTTCTGTGGATAACAGATGCAGAATGGCACAAACCACGTCCTGTCTGGAGACTGCATCACTTAATGGACAGCAAAAAACCCAGCAGTGAGCAAGAGGAAAAACAGTTTCAGAACTGTTCCACCAGCTGTAGGTTTTACTAGGTTTTGAGAATTTTTTTAGCCCTGAGTTAGTATGTCTCAAAGGCACTAGATTTGTGTGAAGTTGTCTGTGAGAAAATGTAAGTCCAGGACATGATAAAAAGAGGGAAAAGTGGCGTTAATCTGTCTGCCCTGGCTCTGGAGTGTGATGGTCCATATGCAGGAGCTGCAGCTGGTCTGCTTCCTTTACACTCCTCAAGAGCTGTGCTGCCCTTTGGACCCCACAGGGCCTCACAGCCACCTCTGTTGTGTTCCAGACCACGTGTGGAGCCTGCAAGATGTTGAGAGGTGCCAGCTGGGGATGTTAAGAAACTTTTTGCACTGGGCAGGTCTCCATCGGCATCAAAAGGCAGCAGCAATGCTCTTGAGAGGACTGCTAGGGGATGAAACACAGTGGATTGCCAGTGTGGCTTCAGTATTCAACTGGCTGGAAGTCCTTGTCACAAGGACTTGTTTTCAGAAGGACTTGTTTCCTAGAGTAGAAAGAGCAACTTTGGTCCAGTTCAGAGTAAGTTGGCTGCTGACAGGCTGGCTGGGAGAGGTGATTCAGCGTGGCCAGCCACTGCCTGGGAAGCATTACCCGACCACACGGTTCCTGTGCTGAACAACTGGAAAAAATGACTTGCTTAATGGGATGCAGGCTCACGAGCTGAATCAGCCTCGGCAGGGTTTTTGTTGTTTCAACTGTTTCTTGTATGAAAACCCTGCTCCATGGCCATCTGTGGAGGCTGGCAATGCCCCAGTGGTGTCAAACCAGTGCCGATGATTGGTGTTAACTGGGGAGGGCAACCCCTGCCCCAGGGCAGTGAGGGGAGGTGGAGAGGGGCAGGTTAAACCTTGCCTGTTTGTTCTGGGGCTGCTCAGCCCAGGCAAGGGAAGGGGCATAGCCCAGCCAACAGTGCATCTCCTCTGCCCTCACAGCAAAGCACTAACTGTGCACTTTTGTGGAAAGCAGAGAGACAGCAAGAGAGTTGCAGCTGTGTCAACCCACGCTGTGTGCTTGGTCTATTAGGGTTTTGTCTGTCAAATGCATGCAGGCTCTGCTGCCTCCAATCATTGTGTGCAGCCACAATCATTGCTGCTCTTTGTCTGGTGCAGGCAACTCTGCTGGGGCTGGGCTTGCTGGGGCGCTTTCAGGACACTGTGAAAAGGGAAATGCTTTTCAAACCTCCTCTTTGCCTGCCATGTAGAAACAGACAGAGATAAATGGAGATATAGTCAGAGAGTGTCCCTTGCACTTGCCTGCCTGAGTTCCCCGCTGCCTTTGCCTTGCCTAGATGCAGTGAAACTGTACTTTCATGTTACAGAGCAGGGAACTGTGCAAAGGCACTGTCACATGGGCTCAGACAAACATCAGTGCAGCCAGTAAGACCCTGCTAAGTGATTCTCTGACCATGTTCAGCAGAGGTGCAGCTACAGCTGAAATTCTGAGTCTGGGTTTTGCATGCACTGGTTGAGGAAAGTGATGGGTCACACTAGAGAAGAGCTGCATAAATAATAGTGACAAACTCCTGCAAAAGTAATTGCAGCACTAATCCTCCCACACCATATTCTGCATGGAACAACTGAAATAAGGGTTGTCCAACCTAAAAAGGACAAAGGATTAAAGAGGAAGAGAACAGGATTCAAGTGTGAAGTCAGGGCCATACGAAAGGACCCGCTCCCCAGGTTCATGGGAGATCACACATGAAGAAATGGGCCAAAACTGCAGTGAGAAGGGTTGGCTTGAGGAAGGAGGAGCCTAGGTCTGGACTCCTGCCTTTCTGCTCCAGGGCATCCAATCTTCACAGTATGTGCAAAGCACTGTCTTCCTCTACCTGAGAAATGGGGATAGGGATTCTTCCCTCCTTGCACACGGGGACCCTATGGGAAAGGGCACTATGTAACTGTCAGCTATGAAACCTGCAGGAGCAGCTCTGCAGTAGAAGAAATAAAGGCTGGTTGCTTTTGTCCCAGCAATCCACCTGTTTCTGAACTATATGAGTGCTGTAGAAGTGGCAGGGAGCTCAGCCAAGCATTGCACTTGAGCAGCAGCTTGTGTTTATGGTGTAAGGCTGTAGCTGGTGAGGGGGGGGTGTGTGTGCCTGTCTCTCCCGGAGCTGATGGCACTCTCAGCACACAGCAGATGCTCCCTGCATGTACAGCCACACAAGCTGGTGGCTGCATCCTGGAGAGCAAACAGAGAGCAGCCGGTGTTTTGTCTTGTGACTCTGTCAGCCTGGCTGCTGGCATTTCAGGTCTGTTTTAAAGTGTGGCAGAGGGTTGGTGCTGTGTACAAGAAGAGTTTGATTTTTCTGTCAGCAGGCTCCTGCACTGAGCTCCTCGGGGCCATGAGGATTTATGCAGCCAACGTTGTTGTCTCTTGTGTGAGTCTTGTGAATTGTAGAAACGAGGCCCAAAGCAGGGATATGTGGCTTGCCTTTCATCTCTCAGAACTTCCTCAGCCACATGCACAGACAGCTTTATCAGCTCTTGAGACTCCATCGTAAGTCTCAAGATGCCTGATAACTTGGCAAAGAGACAGCTCCTTGATGCACAGTATTTCAGGGAAAACTAAGTCTTTTTTTTACAGGGAAATGAGGAAGGAGGGATGTTTCTTGCTCATATGCTTGCAGAAAGAGCCCTTCATTAGGCTTGTCTGGCAAGCTGAAGAAGATTTACATGACTCATAGGATGGCTACAGGGTAGAGAAGTGTGATGGGAGAGGGATGGTGCTGGGAGAGGTTGTGAGGGACAGAACTGCCACTCTGGGTTCCTTTGTAATCACCACTGTCTTGGACAACTAGCAGCATGCTTGCAGCAAGGTTTTTCTGTGTGTGGCTCAGCACAGTCCCCATGAGGTGAGATGCTGCTTGCTGACATGTTTGCTCTCTTTGTCTTTACCTGGGTGCTTGGGTTGGCTCCAGCTCCCAGCAAAGCCCCTAAAGTCTTTTCAAGGCAACTGGATTGCATGCTTCTACCATTCCCTTCATGAAAAGATCTGAGTACCTTGGGTCTGAGGGAGAACTGAGGTTTAATTACTACACCAGTGCTTCCAGTTTATACTTCTGCAGCCCTCTTATAAATAGCAGGAAATATGGTCTTTTCAACACGCTTTTCTAAACCCCTGATTACTCACCCTGCAGTGCAGCATCTTCTAAAGTTAAGACCATCTATAATTTCTAGCCTTGACAGCCTTGACCATGACCTGGCTGGAGTCAGACCTCTCTAAGCACTGCAGGGCATCCTAGAAGGATGCTTCAGCTCAGATCTCCTCCTGCCTGGATTTGATGGCAGAAGAGATGAAAGCTCTCCATGCAGATTGCTCATTGAAATGCAAACCTCATCTCAGTAAAGCTTCTGTCTGCCAGCATCCCCTTATCAGCAACCCCTGATAATCCATGATAATAGAGAATTTTATCTCCATTCTTAAACATCATCAGGCATGATTATTAATGTCTTCCTATTGCACAATAAACAACACAGACCCCTCAGCTTTCCTGAAAGTGGGAGACATGCAAGTTACATGTGCACTGTGGGTGAGCTGTGCATTTACTGCTTCTGCAATCAGCCAACAAACCCCTCCAGATTTCCTAGGCCAGACTGTTGCAGCTGGCAGCTTATCTCCTTACTCAACAGCAGAGTAGCCTCTCAGGGTGAAAAGCCAGGCCTGTTGAAATCAGTGGCAAAGTCCTGCTTGCTTTACTTGGGTCAGGATTTCTCACTTGATCTCTTCTGAGTAGGCAGAGGAAAAGGCCCTTTCTTTTCTGAATGCCTTTTTTGAGAGCAGTCTGTGAAGATGTTCTGCTTTTGCCTGTGCAGAAGGTGAGCAAGTTGTTGGAGGTCCTGCAGTCCTGTCCTGCCCTGACTGTGCTGTGCTGGGAAGGCAGGAGGATGGGATCTGTCTGTGCTCCAAAGCACGGCACATAGCATGTCAACCTGAACATCATACCTGGTGTTCATCCTGTCAGGACTGAAACACATATCAGCAACATACCCTGAAGATTTCTGGTTAGGGTATAGGCCAGGAATTTCTCTTTTTGGATCCTCTGGTGACTTGTGTGACCCCTTTATCTGATTAGACAAACAGATTTTTTAGTGCTGCTAGAATCAAATTTGTAGCTCTCTTTGCCAACCATGACCTTCCCCACAGGCAGCCTCCACCTGCCCACAGGTAAAGTGCCACTCTTGTGTGTTATGAAAGTACCACCTTGTGCCACCTTCCTTGTGCCACTGCTGCAGCAGTGACACAGCTGAGAGCTCAGAGCTATGCCAGAGTCTATGAGAAATCCAGTGACTGCAACCCATCCACATACATGTTTATGGTCAATTTTGAATCTGACAGAGCCCTGGAACTGGCAGTTCAAAGGTGATTTCTGACCCAGCACAGCTCTAATACCCCCCTGTGCTGGATCTAACTGGGAGTAGAAACTTACATAACTCTCAACTGTGTTGCTTGTAAAGACGCACTAACGGCGTGTGCACTGCAAGGGGCCATGGCAAGGATCCTGCTGCTTTCCAGAGAATACTCTGAGCTGCCAACTGGCTGCTTCTGGCTTCAGTAACAGAGCAAAGTCACGGCAGCCAACTGCCCCAGAGGCCAATGACCCTGCACCTTGTCTCTCAAGCACTGCAGCAGAACTGGCTTTTCTGTCACAGCTCCTGAAACCTGCCCTGGTTTGTCATCTAAAGAGCAATTACACAAGCCTTTATCTCATCTCCTATATTTTGCCAAAGACCTCAACTGCTCCTCAGGAGCAGGGGGTTGTTGCTATTTTTCTCTCCTTTTTATCTCCTAGACACTCGGATGAGTCTGGCCCCTTGTTCTTGGGACATCACCTTGATCACAGAGCACCTTCCAGATAATTCTCATTGTGTTGTTTTAAGGCATTTTTCTTTCTCTCTCTTGTGGTAAACGTTGGTAGAGCTCTGCTAAAACACTGCCTGAACCTCTAGCCTAGTATGAGTCTTTGCTTTCTGAGAAATCCTACTAAGATGTCTTTTCTTGTGCTCCAGAGTGCCCATAACAGAATCTCAAGTAAGATGCAGGCAGGAGGAATTTAGCTGTGAGTAACTGTGCTTGCAGTGATGCAGAGCTGGCTGGTTCTGACCTGACTGCTGCCCAGTGCCTGCACGTCTGTGCTGCACCTCTGTAGGGCTGACGTGGACCTGAGTCACTGTTAAAGTCTGCTTCAGGCACAGCCTTTGTCAAACTTGATCAAATAAAGATAAATAGATGCGGAGGGCAGAGACCGGCTTCTCTGCAGCATAGGTATTGCCAGACTGTAGACTGGGACTGCAGAGGGAGAATCCAGCAGCTCTGCTTACCAGTGCCACAGAATGGGGCACTGCTGCTTCACATTTTCTATTTTTCACTTTTATACCATTAAAATAAGCAATGTCCCCATGGAGATGACTCATTTTGCAAAGGTGGCAGGAGGGCTTTCCTCTCTACGCTGTGAGGGCCTGGTCTGTTCACCCTTACAGGGGTGCTGCTTATAGGGGCTGGACAGGGATCCCCAGAATCTCACCAGAAAAACCTGGGGCTTTTTGTGCCTCCTCTTGGGAATGGCCTGGGAGCTGTGCTGGCTGCTGGTAGCAGGCTCTCGATGCAGGTGGGACATTGGCTCTGAGTCAGAAGGAAATAGAGTGAATTATAAGTAAAATGGTCCCTAGCTCCTCCACAACACAGCCTATTCAGCACTTGAAACAGCAAGGTCTGGTCTCTTGCCTCCAACCTCCCTGCACAGGACAGGTAACATGCTCTACTCCTGCTCCTGGCAGCAGGCACGGATCATCCCCAGCCAGACAGGGCAGGGATGGGTGCCCCTGGAAGCTGCTTCAGGCTTGTCTCAACCTCCAGGGATTGATCAGCCTCCTTGGGCTCTCTTTGGAGGCAACATAACAGCATGCAGAGAGCAGTCCTCACCTTGGGTCACTGTTTGGGTCTGAGCCTGGTGCCATGGCAGACTTTGCTGTCAGGAAGGTGATACCTGAGATCCCAAGGTATCTGAGGGAAAAAGACTTGCAAACAAGCTCAGCTGAAGGCCTCATTTTGATACCTTTTTTTTCCTTAGCAAAACTAATATTGGAAGTTCTGGGATATACCACCTGTGGCTTGATGCAGTTCACACAAACTCACCTGGTCTGTGGATGCAAGAGAAGTTTCTCCCTGTTCCCAGCAGTGCTTGCACACCCCACCTCCCCGGGATTCACAGCAATATGTGCTCAGGAGGTAAGAAATCCAAGTAACCACTGGGCTGTAGGAAAATCTTTGAGGTATTTCATTTTTGTGGGAAAAACAGAGAAGTGCACTTTCCCATCCTCTCACCTTTCACAGTGGCCTGTGTTCAGCTGGTGCCTGCCTGAAAGAGCAGGGCTGGACAGGGCTTGAGAGAGACCATTCCTGCTGCTCCTCACTCAGCTGGAGGCACTGGTGTTGAGCAACCCAGGGCACACCTTCACCCCAACACCCTCCCTGGGCACGAGTCAGCACCTGGCCATGGCAGAGCCCTGCCACCGCCTGTGGTGCCACCAGTGATGTGGTGTCACCATCCCCATGGTGCCCCCAGCCCCGTGGCCCTGTAAGACATCTCTCAGCAGAAGCAGCAGAGCTGGAGATCTAAATCCCAGCTCTGCCTGGCTGACAGAGCTGGGGATGCAAATCCAGCAGCTGCTCCAGCACTAAGGCTGGATGCAGTGCCAGGCGCCTGCTGGAGTGGTGCTGGGCATGGTGATAGCGCTGAGCAGGACCTCCCTTTGCAGAGAAATGTGTGTATTCCTGTGTGTCTGTGTGAGCACTTGCATGCCCAAGACACCAAACTGGTTCATTTAGATTTGGATTACCATCTATTTTCATGCATTTAAACATTGCCAACTGTGTTAATAATGATGACTGCAGCACATCAGCGACTTCTGTTCTCTCCCAGACTTGTTATTTTTCCCACTGGTTATTCTGTCTATTTTGTGAGAGTGCTACAGGGCTGTTTCTTTCACACAGTCTCAGGTAAGAAATTGTAGTGTAGCCTATATATTTTAAGCATTACTTAATTTGGACTGGCAAGATCCTGGGTTTGTTAGAGCAGAGAGAGACCCCATGGATGGGATCAGTTAGCTACAGAGGCTGAGGCAGACTGAAAAAAACCCTGTGTGTTGTCATCTTTGGGAGATTTAAAAAACATATGCCTCCTCTCCACTATTCCAGACTATTGAGCTTTATCAGTTTTACTGCAAAATACAAATGCTTTCTGTGTAATGACAGCTCTTTAATTAGAACTTGGAAGCAATAGCATCTGCTGATTATAGCATGGTCCAGCATGTTCCTATTCCTCAGTTTTATTTCCAGCTCTGCAATTAAATTGTTGCATGCCTCAAGGCAAGTGACTTCACCCCTCAGTGTCTGTACTTCCACAGATGGAATTAAAACTGTCACTGGAGATCCCTGGACAGAACTTGCTCAAATGGCACAGTCTTGGGTTACTTTTCCACCCTGTGCATGTTTGGGAACCCATGTGGGTCCAGTGGATGAGGATTTGGGATTTACCATGTCCAGGCATAGTCTGTGAGACATTCCAGGTTTGAACAATGGAAGTTTTATAGGCTTGAGTTATAACTGGCTGGGCAAGAAACAACAGCTTCGCAGTAATGAGTCCTCACTTGCATGGAATGCCATTTTGTGTCTGATCTCTCCTCACCAAAGTGAGATATTAAAATCTGTCGATGCCGAGTGCATTTCTAGAGGGATGAAAAAGGGGAAAAACCCTTTCAGTCTGAAGTGATCCTCAGTTCTTTATGGAAAAGGTTTTGTTTCCCAAAAGGGATATTATATGCTAATGATTATGGAAAAAATTAAGCAATGCAGTTCAGAGACAGCACAGCTAATTCTGCTTTCTGCAATCTTTCCCCTCACATTGGTGGGGACACTGGTGGAGATGGAGGAAGATGACAGTGGTTGGTGTGATGCACCTCTTTAAACCCTTAATTTTGTGATTGCCAGTTTGAACAACAGGAATGGAATATCTACCCTTGCAGCTAAAGGTAGCAAGGTGCTGTTCAGTCTGAAAGTCAATGCAGTCCCTTCACTGGAGATTTTAAATGCAGGCAATGGAAGACTTTTTAAAGTAGCCCCAGTCACTAGAAAAAACTGGGGGGAAAAGTCATAAGGGATGTACACAAGGAAAGGAGGCTGAGTCACACAGAGCAGTGGCAGAAAGGACAGTAAATTAGTGTTATGTGAGCTTACAGGCAAGCAGTGGGGTAAAGCACAACAAGCAAGTTGCAACTTTTCTTCTAGTCTTACTTAAAAATGTTCCCAGAATCTATGAGTACAGCATCACAGAATGCCTGATATTTTGTAATTCCACAAACACTGACCTTAACAGACACCAGAAATCTCACTGGGAGTTTCATCCATTTGCAGTGGAAACATGAGGTCTTTA
The DNA here is from genome assembly GCF_036250125.1 of Pseudopipra pipra. Classification (NCBI taxonomy): domain Eukaryota; kingdom Metazoa; phylum Chordata; class Aves; order Passeriformes; family Pipridae; genus Pseudopipra; species Pseudopipra pipra. Next base: position 9,177,166 of record NC_087560.1, on the reverse strand, counting down.
ACAGTAAGAATGTTTCAATAACTTTCTGGGATTTTTTTCCACTTTGGCACAGCTGTTCTCTGACAGATTGCAAAAGAGGGGAATTCAGTAGTAACAGCTTGATCCTGCAGGGTGCTTAAGTCTTTCTGTCCTGAACTGCGTGCCCTCAGCCCCTACCCAGAGCAGCTCAGCGTTGCACAGGATTACTCAGCTTTTTACAGCCTGGAGCCTGTCTTGCCCACTTGGCCTTGCCACCAACATTTCTACTTCTATTTCTATTCCTGCTTCTATTTCTATTTCTGTGGAAATGAGCTGAAACCAGTGCCATTCTCTGAAGAGACTCATTAGCCTTTCTGTCTAGGAAAGGGCTTGGTGTTGTCGTAGGAAAGCTGTGGAGCAATGATATGTCTTGAAAATTTATGCCTTAATTTCTCCCTCTTTGAAAAGCAGCACCTTGATGTCAGATTTAGTAACTATGTCAGCATAACTGAATTGTTTATTATGTTGTATTAAGGTTATGTAGAGGAAATGTCAAGGGAAATGGCTTCCTCTGCCTGTTTCTAAACTAAGTATAATAACACCAAATGGGTGTTTATTCTGATAGAATTTAACAGTTAGAGAAGGGGTGGGGGTTTTGCTAATTAAACAGAAAAAATATGGTATCTTTGTTATGGCTGGCATGATCAACATTAATTAAACCTCTTATTCAGACATAAAATATTCACTATTGCATAAACAGTGCCTGCACTTTCCCCATACAACACTAATAGAGTCAGTGGTAAAGTTCTTGTCAGCATCAGGAGGCCAAAGGGGTTTCATGCTGTTCTGGCCCTTCCTGGTATTTGCTGCCTCACAGATCAGTGTATTGCAGAATCCTCTGTTCAAAAGAAGGCAGAAAACATGTTTTCCCTCTCCTTGCCCTGGCCTTTCCTCATCAGAACAAGAGAGAAAAGCAGGAGGCTGAAGCAAAACAAACATGACCAGGGCAGGATGGGACCGACTCAGGTGCAGTGAACTGCTCACTCATTTTATTACAGCTGCAATAGTCTATGTAAGAGAAAGCCACCTCCACTGCCCAGCAAGCCCCCCAGGCTGCTGCCACTGCACTGGAAGGGCTTTGTCCTGTGCAAGGGGGTGCTTTCCCCAGAAACAGACCCAAACTGCTGCACTGTGTTGTGGCTTTGTTCTTTAGCTGGTTCAGCACCCAGAAATCCCACCTCTTTGCAGCACAGTGTGTCGATCATGGCTTTGGCACTGATGTCAGATTCCCTGCTGTCAGAGCAGCAAACCAACCCCTGCCCTGTCTAGTTCTGGCAATCCCATATCTTGGGCTATAAAGGCCCCTGAACAGCCTGTGCTGCAGGAGACTGGATGGCCACACCAGCATGGGTGACCCAGCTGTGGTGGTGGGGCAGTGCTGGCTCCCTCAGCAAAGACACATGAACTGCAGTTGTTTGTGTTTCCAGTGCACAATCAGGCAGGACATCCCCAGTCACCTACATGGAGTTTAAACTGATCAGGATGCAACTTTTCGACCACTGGAATGGTAATTTTTTTAATTGTCCCACCTTGATTGCATGCAACCATCTGCCCTTCAAGGAGAAAATGCAAGGAAGGATGTTTTAACACTGAGGTCAACCTCTTCTAATTGCTCCTCCAGGCCTGCTTTGCAAACTTCCCATTTGACCACTGCTCAGACTCAGACCAGTATTCATCCAAAAGGAGGCTGCGTTTGCTGCCATTCATTTATCTCTTGGTCATTAACTACAGAAATTAATGTGGACTTTCAGTTCATATGTATATAAAAAGCAGATATGCAGCACCATGTTGCATTACAGACCCCTGCAGTATATATGTAACCAAGGGGGTCAGGTTCTACAGCACCGTCCTTCCTGATTTTTAAAGCATAAAGCCATGTGGAAGCAACTTCAAATCTCAGCCTTCCTTTGGTTCGTTTGGGGTTGGTTTGTTGGTTTAGTTTTTTTCTTAGTAAAAAGCTTTTCAGAAATGATCCACAAAGCCTGGCCTTGAGGCTGTTGGTCTGATGGGAATCGATGTTGCACTGATGGAGATCGCGTGGGGCTGGGAGCAGCCGGCCCTGGCTCGGGTGCTCCCAAGGACCTGCCGTCCCCTCTGCAAGTCTTCCTGCTCCCCTAGCACTCATTTCCTGCCCCTGAGGAGCAGAGCTTGTCCCTTCCCTCCTCCCAGCAGCAGTGTGACGTTGTGTGTTTATTTTGAAAAGCTGTCTGCAAAACTCTTCAGGGTTACTCTCTATTGTAAGGGGAAAAATTAAAGTCAAGTGAAGTCTCCTCTCTAAAAAAACACCAAAGCAAGTGCCTTTGCTTTGTGTAGCAGGGTGCACTGGCTTCTGCATCTGCAAAGGATAATGGTTACAGATTCTTCCAGCATGAAATGACTTATAGGTTAAATTTGTCCCACAGGTCTTTAAGGCCAGGCCCACATTAGAAGCTTATGATAATGAAATGCTGGTTAAAGAAAAAAAAGTTATGCCATTTCTGTATTATTAAAATGCCATTGTAGGTATATAATTAAATCAATGTAATCTTCCTGTTTAGGTTATTTAACTTACTGAACTGGGAGATGCTCTGCCAGCAGAACTACCCTTAGTAGGAAAGTTTGTCTTTTTTACTGTATTGAGAAAATCTGGTGTTAGAGACAGGGCTGTTATGTCAAGGCTTTTTTTTGGTCTAGATTGTGTCTTCAGAGCAGAGATTTAAGAGTATTTTGAATAGCAGATAGTTGCCAGACTGCATTTAGCTGCCTGACTCCTGGGGACCAAATCTGTTGCCTGTCAGTGTCACTTCAGACAAGGTGACCGTCTGTTCGTACCACCCAGCAGCATCAGTCTTGCCAAATTAAAAATGAAATCTGTTAGACAGAGGACATGCACTCTTTCCTAAAGAAATATCAGCATCAAAAGCATGGGAGAAAAAAAAATATTTATTTCATTTGCATGTACAGCTTAAGTGAATCACATAACTGAGGTATCAAAGCAACTTTTGAGTGGAGAATCTGAGTACTCTTTTGATTCTGATTCAGCAAACTGCTTAAGCATATGCTTATCTCTGCTATAGATCTGCCTGGTTAAAAAATAAAAGAGAGAGCTGTAGTGTAGTAGCCAAATCTCCAATGCTGATTAAAGGCTTTTCTTCCCTCTATGGTTTTCTTTTGTCTGTGGCTTATGAAGGAAAAAAAAAAAAAGAAAATAAAGCGAAGAGTAGCTTCTGGCTGACCTGGCAGCTCTAAGAAGTGGCTGAACGGTGCAGAATGGCCTGTTATCCAGGGTGAAGAACAACATATCCAGCTCATAGAGGGGAAGAGTTGTTCCCACATTCTCCAAGGCTTGCAGTGGTGTTTGTCAAGCTGCAGTTCCACTCAAGGAGCCAGGGAAGCTATTCCTGACATCAGGTATCCCATCCAAGCACTGTTGTGTCCTACGTTCTTAGCATTGCTGGGTTTATAACAGATATGGAGAATAGGCTGCTAAAAAGAGTGAGTGAAATAGGCTCCCAGCTTGGATTACAATAGAGAGGGAAGGCATAAAGTCATGGCTGGAGCATGAGCAGACTGCAGAGTGGTCATGAATCAGGAGGAGCAGAAGCTCGAAAATCACTCATGCAAGTGTTGGAAAAGTTTACAGTCCTTACTCCCAGTGGGCAGCAAAACAGATGTGGTAATTAAGGCAAAGAACTTCATCATCACATACAGGGACTGATGTTCAGAAATGCTGACAGCTCAGGAACAGCTTTGGTGGTTCAAGCAATAGATGTGCAGAGCTGCTGGGTGCACTGGGTATGGGCTGCTGCTCTGGCAAGCAGGGCTTGGGCTCCCAGCTTTCCTGCTCTCCCTCTGCCTTAGTCCTTCCCATGGAGGCCCCCAGCTTCTGTTCTCCTCACCAGCCTGAAACCCTGTGCCCTGCCCGCAAGAGAGATTTGAATTTTCAGCAAACCTGTGCTAAGGTAGTTATTTTGGGCAGAGCTTCTGTAAAAGTCTGTGGTTTCAGCAGTTTTGCTTTGAGTTTTGGGTGGAAAACCTGCACTTAACATGGGGTTCACATGCTGCAAAACAATCAGGCAGAACAATCACTCAACTTCTGAAAGTTAAAGTTTCAGGTTTGTTCAGCCCCAGAATACCCTCTTTTCTGTTCCCAGGGTGCTGGATTGTAAAGGTGTCTCTCAGTGAGAGCACAAAGTCAGTGTGCATCCTTCTGCTTCTCACCCTTCTCCCTCTACAGGAGCATTTATCTCAGGGACTTCCAGCTGGTGTCTGACTCCCAGCAAGGGCACCCCAACCTTGTCTGCTGTGTGTGGCACTGAGACCCCACAGCACAGTGCCTGGTAATGCACTGGCCATCAGCTCTCTCGGGTAGCCCTGGCTGAGGAGCTGGGAGAGACAGGACCTGCTCAGCCTCTGGAGGGGTGAGGGGGGAGAGAGGCAGGACAGAGTGGAGGTGATCCCTCTGGGGGAGGTCTAATCTGAGGCCAGGGGAATGGCATGGCTGGGTGCTTTAACGGCAAACAGGGGGGCAGTCTGGAATTTCAGTCCCAAACTTCCCTCTGATTGCAAGAGTGGTGAACAGTAAAGGCAGACATCTGAGAAACATGGGGAATGGTCAACCCTTTGTAGTGGGGATGATGACACAGAGTGATGGCATGGCCTGAGGCAGTCCTGCTGCTTATCAGTACAGTCCTACAGACTTCTTGGCCCTTTGGGTGTATGTTGAATATAATGGTTGAACCTTAGAGACTCTTGACCTGCTTCTCTTTGGCCTGGGCCTGTTGCTGGTTCCCAGGTAGTCACTGGTCCTGCTTCGTGGGCAATGTCTGGATTGTTATCAAGCCCGGATTCTGAGAGGACTGTATATCATGGAGTTCAATCTCTATTTCAGTGCTAATCCACTTGCAGTTCAAAGATGCAGTTTTCTTTCCCTCCCCTTGTCCTGCAGTCCTAGTTGCATGCTGGAGGATTTCTCCCTGTCCTTTGAAGGATGAGGTTGTGGCCGTGCCCCTTATTCTATGACGAGCTCAGTATATTTTGGAAATGCCTGTTCTGAAATTCATGGGTAAGGAAAGAAGTGGCCCAATGCAAGTGGGCTCCCAGCCCTCCCTCCCTTCCCTGTCTTCCCAGCCCTGAGGAGAATCAGTACTGGTCTCAGGACTCAGTGTGATATCTGAATTCATGAAATAGCTCTGTCTGTAATGGGATAAATGAAGATCCATCTATTAATACCATAGAATGTTGGGAAAGCCTGTCTGATTTGAGATCCAAATGAGCATCGTGTTTCTATGTGTCATTGTTTTTGTCCACCCCTAATGCCACCCCCTCTCCAAATGCACAAATGGAGCATCTAGAAGAAGCAAGCTCTGTGACTTCTCAAGCTAAGGACAGACACTGCTCCATTTGTCCTCCTCTAGTGTGCTTTGCATGTAGGAGCTGGAAGTCATTAACTGGCATGTTTCCACCTACTTTGCACTCTGATCTAAGCTTATTATGGCAGAGTTTCCTCTTTGGATCTGTACAGTGCTGGTTTTGCTGCTGCTCTGATAAAAGAATAGCTGTTTGGTGGCTTAAACACTACCCTTTTGCTTCCACTATGCCCTTGTGGCCTGCTCAGAAGATATGGGCTTAATAATGCAGGGTCATGGGTACTTACAGTCCCACCTGCATGGTGGGAAGGAAGTGTGTGCCTGTTTAAATGGGAAGCTGTCTGGGATACAGGAAATCTGCTCTGGAGCAGGCAGTGCTGGGAGGCCCTGGCAGTATATATGAGCCATATGTAACCTGGAGCATTATTAAGTATGTTTCTTGTCCCATGGGACAAAGCGAGGAAATGAGCCCCATTCATCTTTGCAATCAGTGAGATTTTGTCTGAGCCAGTGGGGTGGAACTCAAAATGTCGACTAACCTTCTGGCAAAAGAAAGGATTGAAATAAAAAAGGGTAATACTGCACCAACCTTGACTGTAGTGAACTCAGCAGATGGGGACAAAAGGTTTAAAAAGTAAGAAATCAAAAACAAATCTGTGACTAGGTGGTCCTAGAGAGATTTAATTGAGGGATATCTAAACTGTTTATCTGTTCCCAGGGGTAAGGAGAGTCATGAATAAACCTGTGTGTGCTTTGATGGACAGTTAGTGGCTCATTCAGTTCTGTCCCTTATCTCACCATGAGAAATGATTATTGTACAAAGCCCTATCCAGCCTGGGTGTATAAATGTATTAAACAGTTTTCATGTGAACTTGATATGCTGATCTAAAGTACTCTGTAAGTATACAGGTACATACCACCAGTGAGAGCAACTGGTTCAAAAAGGAAAAAATATGGCATCCTTCAGGCTGTTGTTATAATCACTGAGGGCAGCTGCAGTTTCCCTGAGAATAGCTGCTATTTCATTTTACTGCAAGAACATTTGTATAAAGGATTTTATGGCACTTTAAGCTGCCTGATCCTCACTCACAATATAACCTCTGTTGAATTTTCTGCCTTCCCTTTTCCCCTTTCCTCTTCCCTCTGTTCTCCCTCCCTGTAATACTTCTGTTTGTTCCACAGTTTGAGCTTCTGACAGAGGTTTTGCTACCTTCACCAGCATTAGGTTCATTTACAGGGTCAAGACTGAGCCAGCTACAGTGAGGACGTGGCAGGAATATTTCCATGTTTGGGGTGGTGTATCTGTTGTAGATGTTATGCTTCTAGTCTCTGAATATACACATCCAAATCTCTTGGGTCAGGTCCATAGGCAGCAGAGTGAATCACTCCTTATGGATTTACCTCTCATGGTTGGGCATGTACAGCAGGCACTGACACCATCTCTTATGAACAAACATCTATCTTCAGAGAGCTCTCCCTCTGCACTGCTCTCGTGAGACCCCACCTGGAGTGTTGCACCCATCTCTGGGACCCCCAACATAAGAAGGACATGGACCAGCTGAAGCAAGCTCAGAGGAGGCCACAAAGATGTTCACAGGACTGGAGCACCTCTCCTATGAAGACAGGCTGAAAGAGCTGGGGTTGTTCAGCCTGGAGAAGAGAAGGCTTCACCAGGAAGAGCTCAGAGCCCCTTCCAGTACGTAAAGGGGACTACAAGAAAGCTGGAGAAGGACTTTTGACAAGGACATGTAGTGGGACAAGGAGGAATAGCTTTAAACTGAAAGAGTGTAGATTTAGATTAGATATGGGGAATAAATTCTTCACTATGAGGGTGGTGAGGCACTGGCACAGGTTGCCCAGGGAAGTTGTGGGTGCCCCTTCCCTGGAAGTGTTCAAGGTCAGCTTGGTTGGGGCCTTGAGCAACCTGATCTCATGGAAGTTGTCCCTGTCCATGGCAGAGGGGGTGGAACTAGATGATCTTTAAGGTCTCTTCCAACCCAAAGCATTTTGTGATTCCATGATTCTATGAATTTGTAGGACTCTATAAGGATGGCTGTATCTGAGCTGCCCTGTTACAGTTTCCTCCCAGCTGTGACCTTAAGACTAAATGTTTTACCATCCAAGTTGCTGAAATTACTTTAGGTTGGCCTAGGGAAGGCTGAAGGGGAGGCTGAGCAGGTAAAGCAGGTAGAGCAGAGTGCTGGGTTTCTCAAGCAATATCTCAGCCTGCTCGAGCATCTCTATATGAGAGTTGCTGATGCTGAAGGCAAAATAACGAGAGTTTGACCACAAGCTCTGGAGGGAGATGCCAGACGAGAGTATCCCATAGACAGCTCCACTGACAACTCTGTCATGCTGAGCCAGCAGAAGGCCAAGGACTGGCCAGGTGGCCAGCACCCAGCAGGCAGAGCAGCCCACGCAGGTGGCAGGGCTGAGGCCCTGGTGCCAAATCTGCAGTGTGATTAACCTCAGTGGTGGGCACTCCAGCCTCAGGTACCTGGCCTGGCAGTGGCAGCTCTCATAAGTAGAGGTGCTAACTGGACATCGAGACAGCTGAGGGCCATATGGAATTTTCCTGTTTTTTTCCTGCCGAGCCTTGGAGGTCAGTACTGGACACCTCTTAATGAGCATGCAAATGAACAGCCCAAAATCTGAGCCTCCAGAAGCACAGGGCAGCTTAGGGCCCTTTGTTACCTTGTCCCTGGCAGAGCTTGGCCAGGACATGGCATGTACTTTGTTCCCTGTGTCCCTCAGGATCTGCCCAGGGCCCCTGGGAGCACAAGCTCCAAAGAAAGCCAGGGCACAAGGGGGAGAAGGACCTGCCTGTGCCGGACTGGTCCAGCCCTGGTGGAAGCCAGGGGCCCTCCCAGGAGCTGTGGACTCTGAGCTGTGTGAGCTTGTTCCCGTACACTGCCCTAATCTCTCCTCAGCTGTCCTGCCTGTGCACTGACTGGTGTGTACAGGTTGCAGGGCTGACTTCGGAGTAGGAGTGGGGCTTTTTGTTTGTTTAGTTTGGCTTTTTTTTTCCTCCTAGGGCAGCACTGTCAGGTCTGGGCCAGCGGGCAGGGCTGTAGCAGCCTTTCCGCAGGAGGCTGGGCAGTCTGCTGACACTGAGGGAAAAGTGGAGTTTGGTTTGGTTTGGTTTTTAATGAAAAGAAAAATCTTTTCCTTTCTTTTCTGGATCAGTGCTCTTTGTAAGAACATTAAATTACCTTGTTCTTCCTCACCCAGCCCTTTCCACAAAACACTCTTCTCTATATGTCTCTTTTAACAACTTCTCTTGTTTGAGTTAATCATTCTAATTACAAAATAGCTCTGGGTTGCTGGTGCAGGCTTGGCAAAGTCATGCAGCTCTCCTGAGATGGATCCCTGTGCAGGGCAATGCCATCAGGGATAAAGCTCCTCTGGAAACCTGGCTGGAAGGGAGGTCTGGTGTTCTGCTTGGTTGGTACCCCAAGAGCAGGGTCCTGAACGAGGCTTTCTTTTCTGGGCTTGCTGATGGGACTGAACAGTGTGTCGTGGGCTTGCACAGCCAGCCTGTGTATTATGACAGGTGGAGCAGAGAGAATTGTGGGTGTGGAGAAGTGTGGGTGTAAAGAAACTTACTCAGTGGAGGGGTGAGGTAGGAAGGAGTGAATAGGGAAGAGCCAGAGGCATAGGTGTCAATTAGGATACTGATGAGGTGGCTCCTGCTCACGTGCTGCTCTGGCATCACCCATGACCTTCTCCTGGGCAAACACTCCCTGTGTCCAGGGAGCTCTGTCAGAGATGAGTGTTATGTCACAGGGCCATCTGGTTCTGCAGTTCCCTCACTCTCCTTGGCACCACATTTCTCCCCTTCCTCCCCAGCCCTCAGCTCTTCAGAGTGTGCAAAGCAGCCAGGTCCCCAGGTGACGGCAGGCAGAGCCCCTTACACCAGGCAGCACCACTGGGGGTGTATCAGGGAAACTGAGCATCCTTGGATGAGGAACAGGTGTCCTGGCATTATCTGCCCCACTCTCATCGTATATAATGCTCAGTAGAGACAAGGAAGAAATGAAAGTTGCTGTTTCCCATCTGCTTCTTTAAATATAGGTGCCATGTAACTGAATCCCAAATCTCAAGGAGGTGTGCTGAAAATACAGGAGTCCACGGTGAGGTCAGTCATGGGTCACAAAGCATCAAAACACAATCTCTGCCACCACGAGACAGGGAAGGAGGTTAATGTTTCACACTATAGTCAGCTGAGCAGTGTAGCTCTGTCAGTGTTTCACTTGGTAGAAATTATTTATTGACAGTCAGGGTTTCCAGACCGTCCCAAGGAAAATTCTTTGTGTAACTGTTGGTATTTCTTCCAAGTTAAGCTATGAGGAACATGAGTTGAAAACTGACCCAGGGATGCACACTCCTATCAATCAGTCACATTTAGGAAAGGAAAGATTAAAAAACTCTGAGGCAGAGCCAAGCACTTAAAAGAAAGAATTCTTTGCATTGATTCCAGTGGTAAAATGCCAGGACAAGCCTTGTGATTTCCTGGACCAAAATCAGAGAAATGAAAAATATGAATAGGCCAAATACTGAGATCCTCATTACAGAAAAGGGCCACTTGAGGTTACCTAAGATCTGGCCTCTCATCAGGGAGATACAACAATTGAGGCAGCTCTGGTTGCAGTCCTCAGCCATAGCCTTGTGCTCAGCATCCTCAGCAACCTTCTTCTTCCTCATCTGCCAGCTTTCTGTTCCCATGCCAATTAAGAAAAAAAAAAAGGAGACGAAACTACCTGCTCTATTTTTAATCCTGTTTGTCTGTAGATAAACTGCGTGTTAGATGATTAATAGATCTTTATCACTCCATAAAGTTTAGACTATAAAAAGCCTACCCCTCTCTTTTGACTGCAAAATAACTATGTAAGCCTTGCTGCTGTTACTTGAAATCTAAATTAAGACACAGCACTTCTGAGAGCATTTCTTAGTATCTCAAGTGGACCACGTGGCCTTCGCAGAGCCAGAGGGGAGTTTGTCCTCTTGTGTGGCCTTTGAGAAGCTCGACTGCTTCCTTCAACTAGGAAGACAAACCATGGAGCCTGTCTGATTAAGAGAAATTTGGGAATGGGTGCAGGCTGTGTTTGACCATTCCAGGGGCTGTACCCAGCAGTTTGCACATGGGGGTTGTACATTTAAACCCTAGTGATGCTAATTAAATTAGAATTTGCATATGATGAGTGTTTGGGGATTGTGGTGCCAGCGTGGCTCTTCACATTGACCCCTCTGTTCCAAGGGCAAATGTGACTTTGCCTTTTTTTTTTTTCCCTTTTTAACTAAGAGCATAGGTTGGAATGATGTGGCATTTGAGCAGACATTACACAAAGCCTGAAAAAGCCTTAACCTCAAAGGTACTTGTCAACAGAGGCTGTAGCCTCTTATGAACCAAGACCATGGATTTGGATTAAACTTGCAACTTCTGTCACTGAAAGGAGCAAATCTGAGCCTGGGCTTCTGTGCCTCCTCAAACTTTGTGCACTGATCCAGTAGCCACCGAGTCCAGCTGGTAACCCACAAAGACAGTTATAAAAGCTGTTACAATGTTGTATTTTACGGAAGCTATTAAATCTGTCATCTCACCCAGCCTGTATCTGAAAATATTTATCTTCCATCACACATTCACCTTCAATTAATAATTCAGTGGTTGCAAAGACTTTTTAGCCTTTGTTCACCAGTTTTTCTTCTAATTTAAAATGATATATCAGCCTGGGTGCATTAAGTGGCTGATTCCAACCTCATGTATCTGTCCTACTCATGAGGCAGGAGCAGTGGTGGAGCTGGAAGGAGGGCTCTGCTGGGGATTAAAGCCAGCGTGGCAGATCTGTTCCTCCAGCACTCCCAAAATCCAGGAAGAAAGAATCCAACTTCTGCAACTACTGTGTTAGTGTAATTACTAAACCAGAGAAGAGAGTATCTTCCTGTAGCTTCTTGTCATCTACTCAATATTCCCCATTTCTCCAGTATGTCCAGGGGTCTGACTCTGCTTTATGTACAAACATTTGCAGCAAGTTATGGAGACCAGTTTTAAATGGTCTGTCTTCCAGGACGTTGACAATGGTTGTGGAGAAGACCTGATAAGTGGTGTTTTCTGCAGTGTATTAATAACACAAATCCTCTTGTACAGATTGCAGCAAATAAAACCTTCATATCAATCAGCTAAAAATAATATCAGTGTTAACTCAGATTGTTTGCAAACTTGATCATGGAGGATTAGGCTAATGAAATGAAAGGAGGGGGGAATGCCTTTGCTTGAATAGGAAAAAATAGAAAATTTCTGATGAAGATTTTACCGTGGTGTGCTAAGAACTGATGTTACTGCATGAGTTTGGCATCTCCTAATGGTTTTACTTTGTGTACCCTGCTGAGCACTGAGCCAAATGCTTTTCTGTGGATTTGTTCTGTTACAAACTATTTGTTATTTAGCCTCATGGCCACTTCTGAGTCTGTGTCTGTATGTCTGATTACATGGTTGCTTATTACCTTTTTAGAGCTATACAGCCAATAAGGAGATGCTCAGCCAGGGCTGCCACAGTAACACTCTTTCTCTAACAAGGAGGAGGGAGTTGTACAGAATTAAAAAAACAGTGCCAACCCTTCAAAACCCAGCATGTGAGAGGTGTGTTTATATCGAATTATTGGATACAGTTGTGCAACCCTATATGCAACCAAGTGTAGTCAGGCTGCCTCTCCTGCCAGGGATGCCACCCACATCTGTCTGGGTTATGCCTGCATCAGCTGTTTCCTCCAGCCCTCCACCTCATGCTGAGCCTGCTGTTGCTGGGTGTTGCTGCTCTGCCTCCTGCAGCTCCCCCAGGTTCCCCGGGGCTGAGGCTCTGCTCCTCACAACACCCCAGCCTGCAGGGAGCTCCTCCTACTCCTCCTCAGGTCTCCTGAGCTTGCCCATCCACAGACCCTGATGAGCCAAGGTAACACAACCAGCCTGGAGGTGAGTTAGCCACCATTAAAGAAATGTTTTTGTAAATGTGTCTGTCGACAACAGCAATTCAGCAATTCCCTGCAAGGAACTGCCAGGCAAGACTCCTGCAGGCAGCACTTTGCAGGAAGTGTAGAAGCTTGCTGGAAATACACTGAAATCCAAGAAACACCACATGCAGACCTGGAGCACTGGTTGCTGGATCAATTTGTTCATTAGGTAATGGCTGCTTCTGAGAGCAGAGACAGAATTTGAATTGCAATAGTAAAAGCAGGATAATTTCTAGACTTCTTCAGGGACCAGTTTGCCCACTTTTATTCATGAGGTAATGAAAACAAACCTTCCCACTCTATAGTTCCTAATGCTCTTTCTTTATTGGTGGCCTATTTTTCTGCTTGAGGACAGGGAGGGACTGTTGAGTCACACACAATCTCGTGCCCTCCTCCTCCTCCTCTCATTTAAATATTAATATGATGAATTATTACTAGAGTAACAGCTGTGCACTACTCATATCACAGCCACATAACCTTCCCCTCCTCATCGGAGCACAGCTATTCCTGCCTCACGCTTTCTGATTGACCTTCTCACTTCTTCTGGATGACTTTTGAAAAATTACTGTGGTAGTTCTGGTGTGGTATCATTAGGATAATTGTTTGTTCTGATCTTTCTGCTTAAATATTAATGATACTGAGGAAGTCAAAAGATAGCTGCAGTAATGGTAAGTTAAATGTCTGTGTGTATTCTCCCCTGAGATCTGTTTGTTTAGCGAGAAAGAAGTATAAAGGATTAAGATCAACCTTTCTAACTAACACTTAGAAACATTTATTTCTCTTTGAGAATTGCCAAAATAATAATGTCTTTTAGAGAAATAAAATCATTGTATATTAGTCGGCTAGTGCCTCTAGATAATTCAGAGGAATACCTAACATTGTCCCTAGAACTATTAATGCACTCCATTCTCTGTAGATAAAATATTATAAGAGAGACTGCTAATAGAACTGTGAGCCAACTCTGTATAGAATGCTGAAAATAAATATTTGGCACCACAGAAAGACAGGGAGTGAATAGGAAGGAAAGATAAAATACCATGAGTTAGCTCAACACAACTGGAAACACCAAGGTATTCCTGGGCAGATTTGGAAATGTTAGTAAATATTAATTTAAGTTTTATGTGTAAAGGTCCTCCTCTGCTGAGCACCTTTTGCATGGTTCTTGTGTTTGTGCATGTGTGTGTGGTTTACAAACCCACAGGTTTTTTTCTCCTTGAAAATGTCACTCCTTACAGTACTCTGATGCTGCAGAAGGGTTTGTTGGTTTCTGTACCACTGTTGTGGAGAATGTAATGCCAGCAGGAGTGTAGAAATCAGGTTTACTGGACCTCATATTTAGCATTGGATGAAACTTTTAACTCACTGCTCTTGTTACCTAAGGGAGAAAAAATCTGAAATGCTCTTACAAAGACTTAAAAATTAAATGTCCATATTTTCATTTGAAAGTTTTCATTTTAAAATTCTGTGTCAGTAAATAATTGTTCTTAAAGTCCAACAAAATGCTTTCAAGTTGACTAAAATATTGTTTTATTGCTTAATTGGGGTTTTTTTAGGAGCTCATAAATGCAAAGGGAAACGTAAAAAATTAATCCAAATTTATAAATGATGCCCTTCTTTTCCCACCCCTGAAGAAATCAGTAGAAACCTTTTTTCTCCAATCAGCCTTACCAGTGACAGGAGACAGGGAGGCAGGAGGGCTCTCCTGCCAGAGAACTCTTCCTGTTCAAAACCACTGTCTAAGACTGTGCCTGGTTAGGGGCTGGAGAGAAGAAAGATTGAAAAGAGAGTACTCTAAATTGTGTTTGACTGATTGACTGATTGACTGATTGACTGATCTGATTTAATGCTAAAAGTAGTGCTGTAACTTCTTGAATAGTTTTTCCACTCTGCCCTTTTCTGAACAAGTATCTAGTGGGAACAAAGAGCCTGATCCTGATTGTTTGCAATTCCTGCTGCAGTCAACAAGAGTAAAGTCATGGATTGAGACATGCTCAGTGCCACCTATATACATATATATTTCTTGAGGGGGTTTCCCTTCATGTTCTGTCCCTCCTAAAGTTTGTGGGACTTAGAAATATTTTTTTTTGCCCCTCAGTTTACTGTTCACATCAGGGATTTCTTAATTCTCATGCAGGCTACTGCACCGCAAATTATTTGGCAAAAATGCTGCTTTTATAAAAAACCCTGATAAACTTGTAGCATATGCCCCAGATAAAATCTCCTTCCAAACAGTCCCTTTAGATGATTATCTGCAGTGATTGCAAATGAACCTTGTAGCAATCTCATAACAACTGTCCTCGTGGACGGAAGAGAAACCTGCTGTCAGAACTACAAATAATTTACGTAACCCAATTTAAAGCTCTAACAAAATGTTCCCTGTTAAGAGGATTGTTATACTTAATGTGTGAGATGAAAATGCTTTCTGAAGGTCAGGAATGCACAGGAGATAGATTAGATCTCTCAAAAAGACAAAAAAATAGTTTTTTACTAGAAGTTTTTCCTCTGTCAGACTTTCAACTTGGCATTCTCAGAAACTTATATAAGTGCAGCTTTATTCCTGCAAATGCTGTGTTTGCTCTGCAGAGGGAGAGGAGCCTCAGACCTTCAGCTCTGCACATGGAAAAATGTAACTGAAGGTAGACTGGGGACTCAGCTTGTTTTTTGCCACCAGCAGCACAGCATAAATAAAAGTTTGTTTTAAAGAACACAAGGGCAGGTTTGGGGACATATTTCCTAGACTGTGCCTGCCACAGCAGCCAGTGCTGTGCTGAAGGGCCCCAGGCAGTGTGTGCTCCTGCCACGGGTGAGACAGTCCCCCAGGGCCATGGAGCTGACCCACAGGTGACGGTGGCATGGGAGTGGGTGGGCATTAACCCGTGGAGCAGGAGCTGTGGGACAGAGCTGTCTCTCTCTTTGGGGTCTTCTGCTCGTGCCCAAACCTGCTGCTGAAGGACAGAGGGGTGGGACAGACTCTGCTGAGGCTGGAGATGGGGGCCCCGAGAAGTGCATCAAACCCAGGCAAGGCATCGTGGCAAGGAGTCTGTGCACCCCTGGTGTTCAGGGACCTTCTGCTCAGCTGGGATTTAATGTAAAACTGTCAAACAGAGCCACAAAAACCTGAATTTGACACACTGGAAAACAGCTTTGCAAGATCTAGCTTTTCATAATAGGATCTAGGGAGTGCAGCAGGACTTGGAATGCTTTTCACACAACATACAGTGGAAAGAAAAAGAAATTACAGCCTCTGTAACCATAAGAAAGCTGGGCTAATGTTGCCATTCTCCTCATCCCTTGCACACAGTTGCATGTGGTTTCCATCTCTCCAACCAGCCAAAACCTGAGATTACAGAGAAGCTGATGATGGAGATTATATAAATACTTAGCTCCTCATCTCCTTCACTGTTGCATTCCCCTAACACTTGGGGTTTCTCCCTGTAATTCTGACTCCTGGCTGCCCTACAGCCCTGTAACAGCAGCTGCAGCGAGGAGGTGCAGGGTCTGCACCCAGGACTCTGGGGAAGCAGCAGGGTTTGGGTGGCAGGAGAGCCTGTGTGACCATATATTGGAGCAAAATAATAGGAAAAAATCTGTCCTGGATATTTTCTTACAGCCTCCTGCTTTGGACTGCTGAGGTCCTTTTCCCCAAAGGGATTTGTGAAGGGGAAGAGAATCTTGAATAGAGTGCTCTGCATCCCAGCAGTGAGTGCCCCACGCTCCCTGGCAACCTGTGCTCCCCCACAGGTGAGAGCTGGTGCCTCTCACCACCCCAGGGCACTGACAGGGACATTTCTTCCCAGAAAGTCTCTGGGCCACTTTTTTTTTTTTTTTTTCCCAGAAGAGGAGGGCATTCCTGGAATCCAGAGTCAAAGATGCACGCTTTATCTTCGTGGAAAATCTCTTAATGTCTATGAACTGGAGACCTCAGGTTTTGCAGACTGAGAGATCTATTAGCAGATAAATTCCCATGCTGTGAGTCCTGGGTGTGCTCCAGGACTCCTGAACAGAAATTTTCCTGTGACTGCATCCACAGGCTGCTGCAGGCTGTGTTGGGATTGAGCACCTTAATTGAATATAAGTGGACTGTTCCTCCCATGCACTGCTTCTAGTGGCTCCAGCAGGAGCTACCTGACTCATGAGGGGAAGAAACAAGGACCAAATGGGCAGGGAATTTTTAAGAAATAGGTTGGGAGAAAAAGCTTGTAAAAATGAGATTTTAATTGGACAGGAGAAAAGAAAATAGAAACCAGGAAATGGGAAGAGACTTGGAGACACTAGATGGGCAGCTGAGAGGGAGTGGAGAGACTGGCATGGAGGGTGTACAAGCACAGCTACTCAGGGGCTTCTGGTGCTGGAGAAAATCAGAACTGCCTGGACAAAGCCTAGAATAACTTGCAAATATCAAGAATTCAGAGCTTTAGAGGTATGTACTTAGTGCCAGGACCAAGCACTTTGAAAAGTGGGTTGAAAAGTTGAACAGTGGAATAAGTACCAATCCCTTGCAAAATTCAGTTCTAGTAATCTTAAACTGTGCATCTGCTATTCAGGGCTACTGTGACCTTGATCTTTGTGACTCAGTTCAGGACAGTGGAAATTATAATATTCTTCCAGATTGTAAAAATTCACTTAATGGTTATTTGCAGAGCCCGTAAACCCTGGTGATTCTGTCCTCAAACTGGGGCAATATGTGATGAATAAGACACAGGGCAGGACACTGATTTTGTTTTTCTTGGTATCCATTTGCTGGTAATCAGGTGAGCACTGTCTTATGCAATGAATCAAGCAGAGCAGTGAGCACTTGTGAGGAGAAAAAGAAATATCTGCTCATGTAGTAAAGCTGTATCAGAGCAGATAGAGCTTGTTCTGGTTACTGTGATTGTCATGTCACACAGAGTTCCCCTCCAAGGTCAGAGAAGTTTACGAGCTGCCATGAAGGCCCATATTCCCATGTTCTTCTGCTATCTGAAACATTACAGCAATCAGAAAGATAAATCTTCTTGTTCCTCTGTGTGAAAAGGTTCAAAAGTTTCCATTACTGCCCTGCTGTTTCCCTTGATTTCAGCAGTTACCGCAGCTTCTTTGTTGAAATTTTCCTTGATGACAGCAGCCTATTCAAGCCCTGCCACTGATTCCCTGCAGCCTAGCAATGGTTACATTGGTATTGTTTACTAGCAAACATCTCTGGACCTGGGATGATAAACATGGGGTACAGGGTAGTACTTTGATCGCAAATTGTACACTGCAATTTTACTACGAGCAAATGAATTGCCTTAATTATTTAAACAGGGATATTATCACAAGCCATAATAATCTCTCTTTACTCTGTACTTCTAGGAAGTATCTAGATAGCCCATGCAGTTGTGGAAATACCAGCTTGGGTAGTCTGTCAGGAGAAAATAAACAGCTGACATCTCAAAACCTTTGCTGGGTTGAGTGGAAAATCATCACCTTGGTTTTGATGAATATTGTGCTGTTTTATGAACTCTTTGTGAAGCATCTCTGACAGACAGGTTTGAGAGTGTTAAGTCTTCCTTGAAGTTGCCCTTGGAGCAGGATGGTTTGGGCAGTGGTAGTGAGACTCTTAGTCCAGCCCTGGCAGGATGGTTCAACTCTGAAAGCAAGGGCTGACACTTGTGTCCATCCTTGATTTCTGGGATATACCTTTTCCGACACAGTGTGTAACTAGAGAGGCTATCCTGGAAAAGTTAACAGCAAGAAAAAGATGAGAGGTTTGTAAAAGCTACAGTCTTATCCCTCTGGGCCACCATCTCAAAACACAGACTACCAGGAAGTGTTTGGTCAGTGTTGTCTGGTGGCTGAGCCTGATTCTTCATTGCTTTGTCAATGAAGTGAGAACTGCCTGACCTTGTCACAAATGGTCTCCCACTACAGAACATGAGTGAAAGGATTTGTGCACCTAACCTCTGTGATAATGGATGCAAGGGAGCAGAAGAAGGTCTGTCAGCTGGTTTATAGTGCTGTGAGCTCCTGGGGACATCAGGTTACAGGTCAGAAGCATGTAACAGCTCTTGCTGCCATCCAGGGCAGTGCTGGAGTACCTCGTGGAGCACACGTGAACACTGTCATCCTATTGGAGTCTGCTGAATTGCAGCAATCATGAGAACTAGGTAAAGCAATTAGAGCTGGTCCAAAGGTTGGAACTCATCTTCTTTGAGTCATCTCGATTACTTTTGTTTTGGGAGTGTCCAGATTAAACAATAAGAAGAAATATGAGATAATGGTTAGCAACTTTTTGTGTTTACTAAAATAGGTTTATCAGGAATTGGTTTTATTTTAATTGAGGCTTAAATGGTTCTCCAGTGTTTCATAAAACACAAAGAACAAACCATTCTCTTGTAAAAAAATATGGCTTTAGATGTATATGGTATCTCTGAAGTTTTCATTTAACAGGTTTTGACTGTTAAAATTTGCAGATGAAGACTGTTTAAAGATGCTTGAGATAAAAAAATGCTGACGCACTAAAAACCAGAAGATTTCTGGTTTTAAAAACCAGAGTAAATCTTACTATTTAGATCATGAAAGAACCTCTAGGTATAACTATAGAGTGCAATGTTTACCTGTATGAGATGACTTTCTGGGTATAGGATTGCTTCTCAGCGATTCCTCAGCACTGGGGTGCCCTATGGAGGTGTTTCTGAGAATCAGTTTGCACGAGCTCTGTACAGGGACAACGTGTCCCTGTGGAGAAGGCTCTCCAGTGGTGAAGTAGGCATGTGAGATACGTTTCCTCCCAGCTTACAAAGCAAAAAAGATATACAAGATCTCTTTCCAAGTGCAGCAAAGAATGAAATCTGGGTTTACAATTCTAGGGGCTTTTATGTTTGTGATCCTTAAGGTCAGATGGACCAGTTGGCACTGGAGCTCTCACTGAGCTCTGCAAAGCTGACAGCCTTGTCCACCTTCTCTCACACCCTCCTCTCCTGCACACACACAGTTATGTGAACACCCACTAGCAAGTGGATTTGTTTTTCTGTCCTGCAGTGTAGGGACAGATATATTCCATTTCCATTTGCATAGCCTTTAACTGAAAGAGTTTGGGATGGCCCAGTTTCAGCACTGTTGTACCTCTGAGAGAGGTAATAAATCTTACATTTCCAAAATAACAAAATAACAAAGATTCAGTTGGATTTAATGTCTTTAATGGAAAAAAAAAAATTGAGTTTGTTCTTCAGGCTTACAGAAATGTAGATCATGGGTAAAATCAGTTACTCAGTACAAAAGTTAAAAAAATGTGTCATGTATTATTTATTCCTTTCCTAGGTAGGAGTGCTTCTAAGGTCTTCTGTCTGTCAAAAGAACAGATAACTCAAAAATCCTGGGTAGAAACCATCCACTATGAAAGTAGGATGCCTCTGAGGTATGGTCGTGAGAGGGATCAAATATGCCATCCTCTCTTAAAGTAAAACCTCAGCAGAAGTCTCAGGCAGCCTGGCTCCGGGGGAGAAAGTACTGTGGGGGCTTATGGCAATGCCCTTGTGCAGACAAGTCGTGTGGTTACATGCTGATGCACTTCGAGTGCCCAGTGCAGAAGGGAGACTGGTCTGTACTTGCCTTGAGGCCCCCACAATGCTTAACTGTAGTGTGGGAATGCAGAGGGCTTAAAATGCATCACTCCCTGGACTGACTGACTGAAAAAGCACATCTGCTGGGAAGGTACACTGCCTACTTCTCACTCATGTGAATGGTCCTCCATGTTCACCACAATGCTCAGTCACTCGCGGTGTCAGAGCGTGGCAAGGAGCGGGCTGAGAGGGGCTTCCTGCTGTCAGGAAAAGCAGGCAGCCTGGTAGTGGAGGGGAAGGCTGGAGCCACTGAGTTAAGGTTACATCTGTTCAAAGTTTTGTCACAGACTTAAGAATGCTGAGGTTTTACCCCTATCCCAAATAAAGCATTTATTAAGGGTTAAGTTGCTGTGCTTTATCTTCATGGAGGCTGATGGAAACAAAATGAGACAGGGAGTTAATGTTCCATTCTGTATTGCTATTGCAAAGAGTAACAGAGAGTTCTTGGGATGAGATGAAGAGACACAGCTTAACCTCAAGGCATCTATTATTGGAGCCCATTTAAAGCACTTTAAGTTGGAAGAGCCTTTGCTGGAGATGATGGCAAATGCCAGGGTAGGAAGATGATCCCAGTGTTTGGCATCAGTCAGAGCCTGGAGAATCGCCAATGTGTGTGTTGGCATTTATAGCATGTTAGGAAAGTGTCTTTACTCCTCAAGAGTAAAAGACAAAGCGAGTTTAGACAATTCTGGTCAGTTTTTCCTCTTCAAAGGAAAAAATAATTTCTTGGTTTTCATTGTAGTGCAGTTGCAAGCAAATAGTTTTTGCCTGAGCTGCAATAAGAGATCTTGTGTTTCATAAGCAAATGGTGCTTCTGTGCATTAATTTTTCCCCCCTGTTTAGTAGTCAATGGTGCAATTCCCTCTTTCCTCAGCACTTCAAACAGTTGTCCTCTTTAGAATGGCCTGAGATCTTGCATCATTTCCTGTCATCTGTCCAAAGCTATTTATAAGACGTCTGCTGATCCTGGCACATAAGCAAAATCCAGTTTTCATGAGAAAACAAATAGTTTTGAAATGTAATTCCTCCCAGCAAGTGTCTCAAAGCTATTGAGAAAACCTAAAACAGCCCTGAAAATCTTAATGAAAGCTAAGACATAATGGTGTTGGGGAATACAGGGAATTGAACAGTCCCTTATATTTTTAGTGGAAATCTTTAGAAATAGATGGTGCAACATGAGCTAAGAAAAAGTTACAGAGTATTAGGGAAGAGGAGGTGTTTCCAAAATATATTTGTTAGCAAAATAAAAACTTTGGGTTTTGATGTCTGAAGATACAACAAAAGTGACTCAGGGTAGCTTTTGCAATACTGAGTATTTGCCATATAATTTGATGGTAGATGTTCTATAAAATCCCTACTTTTTGGTATTTCTTAGGTTTTCCATCTCTGGCTTCAGGAGACTGACTGGGGTAGGAGTCTGGCAGGGACAGTTGCAGTCATTAGGCGAAGCAGTGTGCTTCCAGTCAATCTGCTGGTTTTGATAAGTGCTATTTTGGGAATCCTGAAAAAGCATTTTGGCCACAGACGAAACACACCCTGAGCAACAGCACTCACATCAGCTTCCCACAGGCCTGCCCTGACCCTGCTGGCACAGGGCTTCTTGGCTCTTTAGCTATTCAATATCCTGCTTGCTTCCGAAACCCCAGCGTCCGTGAGCTCGGGACATTTGGAGACCACGGTGTGTGGGGCAAATTGAATCAGAGGGTGGCCTTGGCCTGAGCAGCCACGAAGACACAGTTTCTTAATATATCTCCCAATGCAGCTTGTTTCATCAAACCACCATAAGAGGTACCAGAGTGCCACAGGTTCCCTGGGCAGGATTGGAGTCCATGCCTCACTCACAAAGGCCTCTACAGGGTACAAATCTAAGTAGCAGCAGAGGTCTGAGACTCTTCCACTACAACCAGTTGGTATTGCTTTTCCAGCCTCCAAGTTTCTTGTGGCAATAATGGATCATCTTCTTGATGGCTGACTAAGATTCCCTTCTGGCCCTGGCATTTGTATGTAGTTTATTGTAAAATAATATTTGAAAGTGTTTGAAGGGCCTCAACTGACTGCACCTCCCTTGCCTCCTTGTAAGCTTGTAGAAAACATTGTTGCTACTTGAGATGTAAAAGTTGTGCAGGTCGAGGCTGCTAAAGCAGTGTATTAGCTGGTGCCCGTGTATTTGTGTTGAGTTTTGCCCCCTGTAAATTTATTTCGAGAGGATTCTGGTGTGGGTGCAAATATTAGTAAATGTTCATCTGATTTTTTTTCCCCTGTAAATTACAAGCTCTGCAGCACCAGCTGTATTTACAATTGCACAGCAGAGGCTTTATCTCTGTAATGCAATAGGAATCAAAATGCTGCATGTAGGAAAGTTTACTGTGCTACGGGAATGAACAGAAATTCTGAATAGCAATATGTATAGACCTGCAATTAAATGCAATATATCTACAAAACCATAAAATTGTCCTACATAAATCCATCATCAGGCCTTTATAACTTCTGCCCAAGAGCTGATGTATTTTCCAGTAGGGGTATAAAACCCAATGCATGTATTGCTGAGAGCACCCAGTCCTGCTTCCAGGACATTGCTCCACATTGGAGTACTCAAGGTATTAGAGATATTTAAATAATATCTGCTGCCTTACAACTCTAGCAGCACTGCAGCTGATGTGATAACCAGCACAGAGGCCTTTTAACAATTGCTCTTGTGCCACTTCAGTTGGCAGACGTGTTCTCCTAACTACTTCACTTGAAGTTTTGGAGGTGAGGATGAGAGTGGTGCCTTCCTGCAGGTCTAAACAGGGGAGAAATGTCGCACACAGAATTCTCTTGCACCTGAAGTGTTGAGACAAAAACATTTGGTGCTTCTTGTTTCTACTTCATCCCACACTTTGCCTTGCCCTCTGCTGTAGAATATTTTTCAGCTGTAGATTCATCCACTGACTGGATCACTGCTTGATTCCAGCACACCTCCCATGTCCCATGCTGGAAAATTACAAGCCACTTGGGTCACTTGGGGAACCCAAGTGTGAAACTGTTGGTATTAGTCCTTCTTTAAAAAATTAAACCTAACACATCCTGCCTTAATTGCCTACCTTAGTAAATTTCTCTACATGTTTGCTATTCTGTGCATGAAATACTGATAGCTATCTGTGCAAGGAACTAATGAGGAATCAATGAAAGGCTGCGAATCTGGGAGAGCTCCAGCCCTGCAAGTCAATTACACTCACAGAGGGCTGACGCTTTCAGTGATGACCCAGCTTTCTAAGCTTTCCTGTTCTCCCAGCATTGACACGGCTTTGCCAACTCCTACTTTAGGCAGATGCTCTGTCCCCTGTGCTAAGAGTTGTTTTAAACATAGAAAAAGTAGGCAACGGAATTGCCTGACTTAATAAAACTGTGTGATATTAAGCAGGGATCCTGCATGCTGTACCTAAGTGTCCTAGATTGCTGATGATCTACCAAGGGGGAAGAATGACTTGTTCTGTTTTAAGTGTTTAATGACTTTTTGTCCTCCAGAATTTCCAAAGTATGTCACATAACCAATTTATTTCTAACCTCAAAGCTGAACATCTTCTTTGACTTCCTTCTTCCACCTCCATTTGCCCTTTGTACTCGGTGGCCTTTGGTTTGAATTGGTCTGTTAATGGTTTGTTCTTTCCCAGTCTGTCTATTGATTCACACAGGAATGAAGATCTTAGGGTTTGCTTTTTTCCTTTCTTCCAAGTTCTCTAATACTGCCATAGTTTCTTTCCTGATTAGAATGTAGACAGTATAAATCTTGCTCTAGCAAAGTCAGCCCCATCCACTGAGTGCAAATGAGGTGATAGCATGCTGTCTGTGCTCAGGTAGCTGTGGCTACTGCCAAGTAGACTTTAACTAAAACAGGATTTTGATGCAAATATTTCTTAAAAGTTTGTAAGATGGCAGGTGGTTACCTGATAATAATGCTGATATAAAGTATATTTTAAGATTTATTGGGAAAACTTTAAAGTCTGCAAATCCAGAGAGCGCTAGTTAGAAAAATATGTTTGTGTTAGAAAGAACAAATAAAAAAACCCCTGTGTCTAGTATAGAAAGGTACAGTCTGACCTTTTCCAGGAAATGGAGGTGCCCAAGAAGTGAAGACACTTGAGCTGTCAGGTTGCCAGAGGAACTCATATTTATCTGAGCCCTTTGTGCTGAACGTCAGCACTATGAAATTGTAAGCTGGAAGAACAAGTGATTTGTAAAGACTTTGCTTAACACCTGCAGGGAACTAGGCTGATTGGAGGAAGCAGCAGTTAACAGAGATGCAAACTATTAAAAACTCTTGGGATCTGTGCTAGGAAAACCAAATCCTACTTCAGGGCCCAGAGTACAGATAAGCAGGAACAGGCCAAAGAGGCAGCAGAAACTGAGTGTTTCTTGGACCTCTCCCCATCCCCTTTTAACAAGTGGATTTTTTTCTCTAAACTCATCCCTATCCTCAAGCAAAATCAATTTTAGACATCGGTAAGAAACATGGTCAGTCCTTAAAAATGTATCTTAGGACAGATTTCCCTTCCTCTTGGAGGATGTGTAAGTTGAGCAGGAACGGCCTGGTGGCACCCCAGGTACTGGCTGCTGTCAGAGGCTTCCCCTGTGTGTCCTGGCAAATTCAGCTGCCCAGGGAACTGATCCTGCAGACAGGCCAAGAGCCAGGTAACACCGTTGATACCTTAATCATCACTGGTGGTTGAGGCTGCCTGCTGTGAGGTACACAGTGAAGTTCAGAGCCTCCTCTGAAAACACTTGGAATCATTAGAGAGGGCTGCATAATGCCATAAAACAAAGATTTCCTGCAGAAAAGCCCAGTGAAGCAGTGAAACTGAGACAAAAGCCTGAAGCTGCCAAGTTACCTTGGGCAACCTTTTCAAACCATCTCCAAATCTTTCTTCCCTTGCCAATCATAATGGGTGTGGACACTTAAAAATACTTCATTCCCTTTTATGCCACAAGGAACAATTCGCACACGGGACTGAAATATTACACTGGAAATTTACTGTTTGATCTTTTTGAACTTGGATATAATAAATGAATCATTCCTTCAGTTCTAATTATTTTTTAATTGCTGGTCTTTATGAACTTTGAAATGCAGTTCTTTTTTTACTCTGCGTTTCAGTGACAGTTAATATCTGCAAATGTTTTAGAATGGGTTCGTATCATATAACATGTAATAAAACGTATCATCTACGTGCTATGAAAATGCATTCTTGTGGGGAATATTGAAAAAATTTGTCACAGTATTTTATAGCCTAATCAATAGGATATTAAAAATCTGAGAACAGATTAACAATTTGCTGGATTAGATAGTTATAAATTGCCATGAGACACACAAATTCTCAGCAACTCTCCTGTGTACTATAATTCTATAAAAAATGAGACTGAAGTAACATTCCTGCACCATGCTCTTCCTTGTCAAATGATTTTCCTCTAGATCGAAGCATCTCATTCACTAGATCCTACTATAGACTTGGAATTGCAGAAAAGAATTTGGGAGGGAGGGGAGAAAGTAGCTCTTGATTTATGAATTAGGAACCCAGAAAATGGTGGCACTTCTGAACTATGTGAGATTTATCAGAGAGTGTGTGCTACACAGGTGAGGTAGCTTGCTGCTTACTTCAAGCCGCCTCTGTGTTTGCTGAACTACTTTTGAAACAGTCTGGGCTGCTGCAGAGCAAACTTCATGGATGTGCAACTTCTCCACCTGACTGAAATGCCACTGTGGGTGTTGGCATATAGTCCCAATGGGCACAGTATGATGGGCTCTCCAGGTGCTGTTTCAAGGATGTAATATAACAGTTTTCTTACTGCAGCATCCTAGAATCTGAGGATCAGATTGTTTCTTATAATGAAAATACTTCGTTTGGATGGAGGGATTCTTTAATTAACTAAATAGCTCTGGATTTAGACATGCAACCACTGCTGCTCCTGCCTTTTTTTAACCCCCAAATCTCTTCCTTTAGTTCAAGTGAAAACTCCTCTGTGTCTTGGCTCTAGTTGTTGTCCTAACATCACCTCTTCCAAATATGCACTACTGCATTTTTTTCTTTATAGAGTGTATTTAAATACAGGCCTTCTGGAGCACACAGTGCTGTAATCTTCCAGCTCTGTTTTGCTGGGTGGGCAGAAGAACTGCAGCTTTGTTACTGACTTTTCTGCACTGTTGGCAGCATGGTGAGCTGCCTACCAATTAGCAAACATTGTAATGTAAAGTGTCGGTTTGGTCACTGACTTCTGTATGTTTGCTATTAGTACAGTTCTGCACTACCCAATGCCTGGCTCACCTCTCCTGCCAGTGGGGTCAATAGCAGAGTTAGCAATGCATCTGGCTAATTGAAACAGTTAATGTTTGGCTGCATAATTGAGAGAGTTTAAAAGTTATTTAAATAACTTTAGAGAAGCCGAGTAGGGAGCTCCCTGGATGTTGATGTATGACTTGTTTATTTTTAAAAACTGAAGTTACGTGATTTAAAAGTGTAAGGGTCAATTGGATGCTTCTGTCCAGATGGCAGCAGAGCCAGCTGTAGAGCCATATTGCATGTGAGTAACTTCTGTCCTAGTACTAGCTAAAAATAACCTGTTTAACCAGCAAAAATTAATATTAATTTTTTTATCACCTTTTGAGTCATCCAGGCTTATAAGAGATGTACAAAAACTGCACCTTGTCTTGACAGTTGTACCGAAACTGGGTTAGTAGAAGCACAATTCTGATACCTAGAGGCCTGGTGTTCGCATATCTCTCTGTCCCCACTAAGACTGCTGTATGAAAGTCTTGGGGGTAAAAAAATGTAAAGTTTTAATTATTTTTCTTTATTTTGTTGCATTAGTTGTGATTTGGGGGGAAAAGCAGGCTCTTACTGCCTCTGCCTATGATAGTTACGGGAGGTGCAATAGCAAGGCAGAAGTCCTTTCTGGCATATACAGAGGTGACGGCAATGGCGAGGTGTTTGTAGATGTTCCGTGAGGAGAACATTCAGGTCTCAGACCGCAGAACATCAGAGCCGAAGTGTCACCTCCGTCGAAGGGAACCCTGCCTGCGTTGTGCTGCCCCTGCCTTCCAACTGTGTTTGTTTCTGTCCCATGAGGGACGTTTGATGACGGGGCAGTTGAACTGGTCCCACACAGGCTGTCGCTGCCGGACCCCCGCACGGTGACAGCTGCGGGGACAGCGCTGGGCCTCCCTGTCCCACCGCTCCGGGGCCGCCGCTGCGGGCACACCCGAGCCCCGCACACCGCTCCCCCCGGCCCCCCTCTCTCTGATGTGTTTGACCCCGCTGGGCCTCGACAGCGCTGAATTCCTCAGGCTCACTGGGCACACTGGGAGCGCCGTGTCTCCGGGCCGCAGGCGAGGCGGTGAGGCGGCCGGGAAGGGGGTCGGCAGCTCCCGGGGGCTCGCGGCGCTTCCCCCGCACGGAACACCCGGGCGGTGCTTCCCCGCCGCCCGTCCCCGAGGGCCGCCCCGGGCCGCCCCCGGCGGGCGGAGCCGCCGCCGCGCCGCCCCTCCCTGCCCTCCGCGCCGGGTTACATGGCGGCGGCTGCTGCAGCGGCAACTGCGGCGAGGCGGGCGGGCGCCGGTCGGGAGCCGGTGGCGGGGCCGCGGGGCTCGGCCGTGTGAGCAGCGCAGCCCCCGATGAGCCTGGGAAGGCCCGTGAGTGTGCGGGGGGCGGCGGGCGCGGGGGGGTCTCGTTCGCCGCACGCGCGGGCCCGGTCCCGCCGCACAAAGGCGCTTTGTTCCCTCCCGCCCGGCGGTGGCGGCGGCGGCGCCCCCGGCCCGGCCCGCCCCGCTCCCCCTGCCGGGGCTCTGCCCGGCCCCTCCGCACTGCGGCGGCCGCGGGGCCGAGCGGGCGCTGACTGGGCGGGCGGGGGCGGCCGCGCGGGGGGCGCTGCCGGCGGCTGCGGCGCCGGGCCCGGGGCCGCCCGTGCCTGTACCGGGGGCGGCGGGCGCGGCCTGAAGGGCGTTTGAAGGTAGGGCGGGGGCGCTGGGCCGGGGCTGCCGCCTCCCCCGGCCCGGGCGGCGCTGGCGGGCGAGGCCGGCTCGTCCTGGGGGGGCGGCGGGAGGAAGGATGTCCTTTGCCGGGGGGGGCCGGCCCATCCACAGCCTGCGGAGTTTTGCTGCCGCGATCGGCGCTGTTCTCCAGCCGGGAGAGAGGGCACAGGTACCGCTCGCTCCGGCTGCCGGGCGCCCGCAGGATCCGGTAGCCTTTTGTGGGGAAAAGTGACTTAATACTCTAATAAGTAGCTTGAAACGCCGGACGGAAATAGCTTGAAGAGAGACTGCTCGAGTTTTGGGATTTGGGAGAGCAGGGACCCTTGCCTGGGCAGGAAGGATGCTCTCACTTGACATCTGTAGGATGTGTCTCTTTTTCTGACTAATTCAGGGACCAGCCTGACAATGGCTGTTAATTGTGTTGTGGGAAAAGAAGCGGTGTTCGGCATGTTGTTTTATGGCCGGTGCAAGCCTTGATAACAGTGCTGTTGGCAACAAGCTTTTTATGTGTATATATATGTGTATATATATAAATAACATTGTCATGTGTTTATAAACGAGCTACAAATTCCGGAAAGTAGTGGCTTAAAATAGAGGTACATTTTGGTTTGGTAATTGCGTTCAGAAAATGTATTTAGCTGTAAAGCTAAAATGGGAACTTTGATTTCAGCCCCTAGCTCGGGCTCAGCCCTTGCTTGTGTGGTTGTTATCTTTAATTCACTCTTGACTGGTTAACTGTTCAGTGGAACACCAGGCTGTAGCAGGTCTGCCGAGGTGCAGGAGGCTGTGGTAAGTTGATGGTCGGCTTTTTCAGCTGGGGAGTTTCCACTGAATTACCCAAAAGGACGGCCAGACCATTTTTATACACAGTACAGTAAAACGCGCTTGATTCTTGTGTGTTTTTACAGATACTTCAAGATTTATAAACTAATAGTAACATTTGCTTACTGCCAGCACAGAGTTCCCTAAACAGTGTGGGGAGCAAGTAGGAGGCTGTAGAAAAGCGACAGTTTCGTGAGTTGGACGATGACTCACTCTGCCTACTGACTGCAACGTGGCTGATCTAAAAAAAAAAATACTTCTGTGCCCCGTATTTTTATAGTCAAAGGGATAGTACTTAGCAGTTGTATAATATGTCATTAGTCATTCGTGGTCTTTCTCTTGTGAGTAATGATTTGATCATTATATGATCGGCATAATCATATTAACTGGTATCTTTCAGTCTTATTTGTATTTCTGAAAAAGTAAACATCTCATACCTGACTGATTCAGTGCACATCCTGTTTCCTGAAAACTGTGATAAATCCACGTGCAGAAGTTGAGCACAAATTGAAGGGGCTGCTTGCGTAATGCCTGAAGCTGGTCATGTGTGACGATGTCTGCTGGCACTAGGGATGATTTCAGAGGCTTTCTGTGGGTCACTGCTGTTGCCCTGTCCCAAGAACTGGCCCATTTTAAAAGCATAGTTGTAAACCACTTAACAAACCGGTATCTTTGTGTTTCTCTCTTTAAACTTTGTAGGAGGAAGGAATAAAAGTGTCACTAAAAAAAAAAAAAAAGGTAGTCTTGGAAAGGGGATATCCTAAATGAAAACGTCAGTGCCTGCGTCAATAGCCTGTTAAGCGCAAATTGGGGTGATGAACCCCCCTCCTTTTTTATACTGTAATCTGTGATGTGTTTTAAGTGGTTAGAGCAGGTACACAACTGAGGAGAGTTTGTTGGTTTTGTGTATTTAGTGTGTATTTTCAGGGTAGACAGTTGGACCATTGAAACTGAAAATTTATAAACTCCTTCCTGTTACACTTCTTAAGTATTAGTGTCTAGAGAAACCCTGCATCTCATTATTTTCTAAAGCTAAAAGCCACTCTAAAATGCAAAGAAGAAAGTTACTTTGAGCTCATTTTTTTTGCTTTGAGAAAAGCTTTAATTTCTCCTACTTGATTACCCTTTAAGTAATTATCATCTTAGAGGAAGGGAAAGTTTGGGGTTAACTTTTTGGTTCAATGAGAATATGTGAACCTGCTACAGCATCGGCATCTGTTACATTTCTAAAATAGAATTTTCTGTGGCAATAAATGAAAGATCACTCTCGATTACAGTATCTTAATATGTTTCAATACTGGAACATTTTTGCTAGGACAGTCCCTGACTGTCCTCACCATGCTCTTGTGAGGGTACTGTATGTGTTTGGTAGATGGGCTGCCTCTTGGTCATCTTCCTAGAACTAGGTCCTGGTTTGAATGATAGCTGGGCCCTGCTTTTACTGAGTTTGGTATTAAGTAATTTGCTCACAGATAGGAAGTTTGTATCAGGATCAGGTCAAATTGAAGGCTGCAATGGGTTGCTTATGTTGCCAGCATTTGTTTTCTTAGATAAATCACTGTGATTGTGGAGATCATTACATGCTCCCTGAAAACATCGTAATTAGTGGTCACCTGGTGCAAGGAGTTATAGTGTAAGCTGATGGTGAAAAATGCATCGTTTCAGAGATTCAGAATGAAAATTTTAGGGCTCCTGCTTCAGTAAGCAAGTGGGCCATAACTCCCTTTCTCCCTGAAGCAGTCAAGTCATTGTTGCAGTTGTGCTGCACTTCTGCTGCTCCCCTCATTCAGTCATGGCAGTAGGGGGTAAGATTTGAGTTAGGGTGAAGAGATCTTAATCCTTGCTGTTGGTGGTCATTTTTTTGAATCTGTTCCTGTGCTGTTTAATGGAACTAGCTAAAAGAGAGGTTCCAGATGTGTCTCCCAGCTGGTGCAAACAGATTCAGCATTGCTGCATATTGAAGACATCAGTGTGTAAAACAATAAGCCTAATTATGAGGAAGATTACAACTGGTTTTAGATGGTCCCAAGGATATAAAATACAGCTTATTGCAGGGTGTTTGAAGAGAGGCCTTGGACCTTGAGTTAGCACAAAATTTAAAATGTTATGGAAATTCATTTTTGTAGCTCATACTAATTTGAAAGGGGAGGTGTCGGAATGAAAGGAAAATGGTGTGATGTTAGCTGTTTTACAGTCAGCAGCTCAGAATGAGTGATCCTGAAAGTGATACATGTGAGTGAGAAAATAATTTTAGGTGTAAAAGTGTTAATAATCAAGAGGCTAGACTTAGTTGTTTTATAATTGTAAACAGTGTTGGATAGTCACTGATGCTGTCCTCTTAAAGATAAATTTTATTTTTGTTCTTTAAGTGAATTCATGAGTATTTTAAGAGAGGTCCTCATTTTGTCTTGATAGAAAGATAGAAAAGATAGTTTTGGGAAAAGTAATAGTGCTACCTCATTATGTTTGTACTGAGGCTATAAACCCTTGTAAAACACTGTTAATAATTAGGACTTGCCAGTGCTCAAAGAAAGGAATCCCAAGGCAATAGTTCCATGTACTGAGTAGAGAAAGCTCTGAAGATCACCACAGCAGTGGAGGACAGCTCAATGCTTTTCAGTTTAGAAATACTACATTTGGTGATCTTCATTTAAAAAGAAACTGAGCAGAGAACAGCATGTGTTT
This sequence comes from Pseudopipra pipra, assembly GCF_036250125.1. Taxonomy (NCBI): domain Eukaryota; kingdom Metazoa; phylum Chordata; class Aves; order Passeriformes; family Pipridae; genus Pseudopipra; species Pseudopipra pipra. The sequence continues at coordinate 9,145,709 of NC_087560.1, read as the reverse complement.
CCTCCTTTCTGTGTTTGTCCTATGGCTGTGTAAGTACCTGGAGGCAGGTGGTGTGTGGGAGGAGAGTGTGAGTGAGCCCAGGGCACTGGGGCTGTGTGTTTGGTGACAGTGAGGCTTGAGCCTAAGGAAAGGCAATATTTAAATGTGTTGAAACAGTCTTGTTTCTGTTTGCCAGTGTGTCTTTCTTTCCTTTTTTTTCTTTTTCTCTATACAATTCTGATTACTTTAGTGAATTTAGGCCATTATTTAGAATATGTTAATAACTTGTCAGCTGCTCTTGCTGTTCTGTCAGGATTTAGGAGACTCGTTTTGCTTGCTCCCAATTGTCCCACTGAAATCCTAGCACAGTTTTAAGCAATAACACTCCTAAAATTAATTCTGAAGTGTCGGGATAGTTTAGAGACCTTTACATTTATGTAGAGAGCTGGGCGAAGAGCTGAAATTTGTTAATCTAAGATTGAACAGAAGGCATTTAGTGGTTTGATATGACCTATAGTTGTTGGGGAAGAACATACAAGTGACTTGTAATGGAATTGCCCAAACCTTACCACACTGTGTAAGTTACACCTTTGACTCTTCTCTTTGTGGCATTTTCGAGCATTTAAAAGAAAAGAGGATGTTGTTGTACGGAAATCCAGCATGTGGTCTTTATGACTGCATTCTGCTGCTGCTGACAGGAACTTACTGAGAAAATTACCAGTTTGTTTGTTTGTTTGTTTTTTCATAAGCAGTAGGTGAATTCATTACACTATTAACAAATAAATGATGTCTGAAAGTGCCATATGTCAGGGGAAGTCGTTGTAGAATATATCAGTTACTCTGTAAAATGTACGTGCTGTTAGTTTTTCTCTGTAATCTAGTTGGATAAGTGTAGAAGTAACTGTTAAAGTAATAATATTTGTCTGATATGTATGAATTACCCCTATGATTCCTGTAATAATGAGTCTATAGAGGCAAAGTTATTATTTGAGATGTGGGTAAACTTGATCCAAAATCTTTATAAGCTTTTAAGGCACTGAATGTGTGCTGTATATTCTGGGAAGTCAATAAATACTGGGAGTGCACAAGCCTTACCCTTTTCGTGTGAACAGTACCCAGTTATTTCTTATGATGGTGAAATAGTTAAACCTGATTTTGTCTTTGAGTAAAAATTCAGTGAAAAGAATTACTCCAAAATTTAGTGACTGATGTTAAGGATATTGTTGTGTCTGAGTTGTCTCTTGGTAATTCTCCAGTAGAGATGTTTTCTTTGTTATGCTCTTCTTTATTAAGATTCAGGGGGATTTTTCATTGTATGCCATATATTTTCAATAGATTATATAAAAAATGTTTTAGAAATGGTGGTTGGTCAGTATCGTCAGTTTTCTACAAGTATGAAAACTATATATAATTTCTAATTAGTTTAGCTTTTGTGATCACTTTGTATTTTGTAACTGGACAGCGAATAAGTTGTTTATTTGTTAACTTAATGAGCTGGGGGAGGAGGAAGACTTTTGTATTTGCTGCGGTACTGATGTATTTTTCTCTGCTTTTCAGGTTGTCACGGAGTAAAATGGATGGTAGCTTTGATTGTGATTGTGGTGAGCTGGAGCCACCTGATCATTAACAGAAGGCATCTTTTGTAAATCAAGAGCTGCCAGTTTCCCACTTAACTAGACTGTAAACAAAGGAGAGGAAAAGGAGGAAGAAGGAAAAAAAATAGTGCTTACCAGCACCATAGAATGACGCTGCTCAGGACCAGTCCAACACTGAATGTATCTGCACTGTGAGGAGGAGGATGTTAATAGAAGCCTATTATGTGCATATTTATTCACATTTTTGTTAAATGTTAACCAGTTTAGCACAGTAGAGCTGAGTGCATAGTATGTCATTTCATTCCGTTTGAGTTTCTTGTGAGTATTTTCTTCAATGTCTGCAGAAATGCTGCACCTTTCTTGAACTATGAATGCTGCAATCTTTCTATCTTATGCTCAGTTTGAGTTCTAGAGCTTACAGGCTCTAAATTCACAAGGGGACACAACAGGCCTGGCTGGCTCATAATGAAATGAGAGTGTCAAGAAACCATCTTGCCGTCAAAGCCAAGTGTTTCTTCTCCCTTTCTCTAAGACCTTTCCTTCAGATACCAGTGGAAGTGTCTCCGTGTGTTTACAGAAGCTTAGTAGTTTAAGGAAAAAGAAACGTAAAGAATTTAAAAATGGCAGAAAAATTTGAAAGTCTCATGAACATTCATGGTTTTGATCTGGGCTCTCGCTATATGGACTTAAAACCACTGGGCTGTGGTGGAAATGGCTTAGTTTTTTCTGCTGTCGATAATGACTGTGACAAGAGAGTGGCTGTCAAGAAAATTGTCCTTACGGATCCCCAGAGTGTTAAACATGCTCTACGTGAGATCAAAATTATTAGAAGACTTGACCACGATAACATTGTCAAAGTATTTGAAATTCTTGGTCCCAGTGGAAGCCAGTTAACAGATGACGTGGGCTCCCTTACAGAATTGAACTGTGTTTACATTGTCCAGGAATACATGGAGACAGATCTGGCTAATTTGCTAGAGCAAGGCCCTTTACTGGAAGATCATGCCAGGCTTTTCATGTACCAGCTACTACGTGGGCTCAAGTATATTCACTCTGCAAATGTTCTGCATAGAGATCTCAAACCAGCTAATCTTTTCATTAATACTGAAGACTTGGTGCTGAAGATTGGTGACTTTGGTCTTGCACGAATCATGGATCCTCATTATTCCCACAAGGTATGCAGAGAGTGGGAATATCTAAGTGATATACTAACAGCTGTGCCTTCTTAAAATAGCGTCTTCCTCCCTTTTCCACAGGTAGACAGGCTGTGGAAGGCCTTGTTAGCAGGTGGGCTGTCATGTTAGGGATCATGCAATAGAACTGGAATGCTTGCAAATAGAGTAAAACAGCTCACTGAATGACATGTTTTGTCTCAGATAGTTTTATTTTATGCTTGCAGTAGTCCTTTTTTTTTTTTTTTTACTAGTTGTGTTCATAAAACATAACCTGAGATTAAGAGCAACATTTAGAGGCACAACTATAGCAGCCTTAGATAAGTTTATAAGGGGTGCATTTGCAATGTGCAAGTGTGGCTACTTCCTGGGATTGGTTTAGAGATAGCTGTCTTCCTGGTCTAGATGAGGTTTCACAAGAGAGTTCAGTATCATCTCTGCATTAATTTGGCACCTGGGAATGAGAAAGTTTTGCTGCAGTACCTCATTTAACTAATAGATAGTGTCATAGTTCTATATTGCTGCTGTTCACTCTTAAAGATACTTGTATTTCATTTAAAAAGGTAGAAAGGTGTAGTAGGAGGCATGTGGTACAGTCCCTGGGACCTCGAGACCAAGAAATCTTCTAGTAGTGCGTTTAAAAAACAAGAAACAAGTAATTAAAAAAATACGTCTTAAAAATCTAAGTAATTTTTTTTCCTTTTTTTCCCCCCCTTTTAATTAATTTCATTAGGGCCATCTTTCTGAAGGATTGGTTACTAAATGGTACAGATCGCCCCGTCTTTTGCTTTCTCCTAACAACTACACTAAAGCCATTGACATGTGGGCTGCAGGTTGCATCTTTGCTGAAATGCTGACTGGGAAAACCCTCTTTGCAGGTGGGTAGAATGAAAATATGTGTGCATATTCCTATAAGGAGTGGTACTGCTTAATTATCTTCCCCAAGAAAGATTGGGTTTTATGGTTAATATCAGTAGTCATTTACTGTCAGAATATGCTATATTATTGTGCAGTTATATAAACTATAAATAGATGTATTTATAAAGCAGAAGACACTTCAATTTTGTTACTTGTGTTGGTGTGTATTTAAACAAATCACAATTTAATGCAATAATCATATATGGTAAATCTGTCTGCAGTTATGTTAAGCTAAATTTATTGGATGCCTAAGGTTCTAATACCTGTGTGAATTGGGGAATATTTTAGGGTTATGAATGCCCTGAGTATCATGTGCATAAAGTTTATTCTGTTTAAGGTAGTCAATCTAATCACTTCCTGCTTCTCTATATTTTAAATTATGAAGTCCCAGTGGTATAGATTTAAGGTTTAAAAATGTAAAATTTAGTGTGACATAGCAAGGACATGTGTGCAGCCTTCAGCTGTTTCTGGTAAGACAGGAAGCAAATGCTCTGGTCTCATTGGACATGTCTGTATTAGTGCTTTGGTTAGGACTAGGAGGAAATTTCTGAAGCAGATCTCTTATGGCCATCCTGTACCATGTTGCTGACTTAGCTCAGTGCACAAACAGGAGCCTTTTAGATGAAGTGAAACTGTCATTTGCACTGTAGGAGGTCACCAGTGTGCTCCACCTGCTGACAGGCATCCCGTCCATGGGAGCAGATGAGCTCTAGTCTGCAGTAAACCTGAAATGCTGATTTTGTGTGCACCCTGGGGCCTCAGCAGCAGCTGTGTTATTCAGGCTTGCTCTTGGATTTGCTCCTGTTGGTCTAAATTACTGGAGTAATACAGATAAAGCCCCAAAGAACTAAACTTACATTTAAAATGTGTGTGGACTAAGAGGACACCTCTGCAGTAATTCTTAGTGTTGCATGAAAAGGTAATGAAATCACCTTTTTCCAATTAAGTATTATTAATGGAGAACAGTCACTTGAAAGCATTATTTGGTAGAAATCAGTGATTAATATGTGCAAAGGTTTTTCTTAATTTGCAGGGAGTTGCCTACTCTTTGAGTTTCTAACTACTGGAGTAAGGTCCACAGTGTATTAAATGCTTGGCTGATAAGAGATTTATTAGGTTCCCATTGCATCAAGCACTTCTACTGGCAAATAGTGAAATAGTAGGAGAAAGTCTGCACAGTGATCACAACTGCCAGCATTTTGGCCTTTTTTTTTTTTTTTTTTGAGCAGCATTGATATTTTTCACAAATTTTTATTGGCCTAATAGCTGTGTAGTGAGTTAAATTTTGTTTTTTTAAACTTAGTCGTAGTAACCAAATCCCTAAATTTGTAGGCTTGGTAATCATGTTGTGTAGATCCCTAGAAAAATATTTTTAGATATGGATGTGTCCCTCTGAAAATTTAGCACTGCCGTGGTTTTCTAATCTTAAAGAAAAGTGGATTTCTTAATGTCATGCATTTGGAAAAGGAAGATGGTTGGAGATATGACAGTGATCCTGTCATGAGACTCTGAATAAAATTCTTTTGCAAAGTTGTTTGAAGGGCTTGATTTGGTTAATTTACAGCTTCCTGTTTGCTTCTGAACCATCCCTTAGGAATGCTGCTCTCCGGAAAGCTGATGAGAATGGGAAGGAAGAATGCAGATTAAAATTGCAGAATACCTGGGATAAATGAGGGAAGGGAAGTTGAGGCAGAGGAATTCAGTAGCTGTTCCAAACAACTTCTCTGGTTCTTTTTACTAAATGAATATTTTAAAATGCTCATTTTGCTTATAGTAGAAAGAAGTCTGATTAATTTTTAAGCTGGCAGTAATTATACAGTAGAGTCTGTTTTCCAACAAATTACAGGCACTATAAATCTGATAGATAACATATTAAGTAATTTGTAGTAGTTTGAAGCAGAAGGACAAAACAGCTTTTTCAGTCCAGTAAAGAAGTTAACAGGAGGCAGCACTGATTCATTTGGGGAACATAGGTATCTCAGATTTTCTGTAGTGACTTTGCCTCAGCTTTTCTTTAGGTCACCTGACAGGATTTCCAATGCAGGCTGCTGAAGTGAACTGATAGTGTGTAGGTTTTGAGATGTACAGTCTCTTGCTGGCCCCATTTATTTTTATATGTAATGTCACATGCATCAGTATTGCTTGTCATTGCCCAGAGCTGCTTGGTGAAGGAGGGAAATGCTGGCATGCAAATAATCCTGAATAGTTTCACCTGCTAGTTGAATCTCTAGGGTGCTGCATCTTTCTTGGAGCTGAACAATGAGTTGAGTTTAACAAGCTCTATTTCTGAGTACTCCAGTACCAAATATAGATGCTGTTCATTATTCATAACTGACCTGCTATATCGGCCCTTCTGGTTCCTACCCAGGGAGACTTCAGGTAGTGCTAGAAGAGTGCTATAATTTCAATCATAATACAGTACTTTTTTTAAAAACAGTATCACTCTGCTTAACTGACAGGTGATTTTTGTCTTGTACCTGACAGCTAATGCAGGATTTCAGAGTAGAATATTGGCCTGTAAGATCTCTTCCTGAGCTAAGCCGCTACTGTTTTTATAAGGAAGGGGCATATAATTCAAACTGAGGTCAAATACTGAATTAATAAGGTAGATCAGCTGAAAGGGAAGGATTGCAGAATGTGGTATGTAACAAAAAAGTGGGGTGTTTTGTAGAGTACCTCATCCATGGTGAAAACATCCTTGCAAAAGCTTAAGGTTAGGTCGCTTTATCTGTGAGTAGCAGCTCTGTAATTCTTCGTGCAACAGGGCATTTCTTGAGAGCTCTTCAGATTTATTATCATTTAAATTGAGAACTTCACCCTTTCCTCTGTTGTAGGAGATTATAACCTTTTACTGGAAATAGATGCTCAGAGCACAAAATTTTGACGTGCCTTTCATGTACAGGGATCAGAAGTGTTTGAAGTTGAAATGGCAGCTTGTATTTTCTCTTTGGTGCTCAGGTGCGCATGAACTTGAACAGATGCAGTTGATTCTAGAATCAATTCCTGTTGTACATGAGGAGGACCGTCAGGAGCTTCTCAATGTAATTCCAGTTTACATTAGAAACGATATGACTGAGCCACACAAACCTTTAACTCAGTTGCTTCCAGGCATCAGTCCTGAAGGTAAGTAAATTAAAAAAAAATACTTCCTATATTTCAACATTATAAAATAGTGAGAGCAACTTTGCAGTGCAGGTATGTGATTGTTAAAAGAATTTTGAGTTAGAAGAATCTGCGTTCTCTGCAGAACGATTGTCTTCTGCTGTAATAAAATAATTTGCTTCCATAATAGCTGCTTGGTGATCTTTGGAGTAGAATTGTGAATCTCTGCTGGAGTTATTTTCACTGGAATTGCTCTATTTTGAGACACTGGCCTTCTAAATATAAGGGAATGTTGGAATGGAGTCAGTGTAAAAGAACTGTCTTCCAAATGTTTTTAAGAGTCCCCCAACCAAAGTAAGAGCAGTGTTTCCTGGTGTTGGTGGATACTGATTCAGCTTGAAGCATTTATCTCTCAATATTGTTTCATGCTTTAAGTTAAGTTACTGTTGACCTTAGATTTGATTCACTCTTCCAGCTTTCCAGTGGCTCTGGAATGCATATTTGGCACTGTACTGTCAGTAGCTGATATTTCTCGGGTGGCTACTGTGAAGGAAGGAGAGCTCTAGAGCAAAGCACTGCACCTTAATGTTAAATTCTGAGTGTCTGAAATGTCCCATTTAATGGTAACTTTTTCTCTGCAGCACTGGACTTTCTGGAGCAGATTCTGACGTTTAGTCCCATGGATCGATTGACAGCAGAAGAAGCTTTGTCCCATCCTTACATGAGCATTTATTCCTTTCCAACGGATGAGCCTATTTCAAGTCATCCTTTTCACATTGAAGATGAGGTTGATGATATTCTGCTAATGGATGAAAGTCACAGCCATATTTATAATTGGGAAAGGTAAATTTATCATTTACTTTGGTAACATAACTGGATGGTTTTCTGCTTCACAGGCATCAGTTTCTTTTCTCTTTGTTTCTTCTTCTGAAGTTGACCTGAGTATAAAATTTTCCCATATAGACATTCTTATTGAGTTTATAATTCATTACACTGACTTGGAAATGCTGATGCATTCCTGAGATGCACTCAGGACTCTAGAATCTAAAGTTAATCTCTCCGTTATTTTTTTCCCAAAAATATTTCTCTAGAAAATAAACTTTAGAGAGTTTTAAGTATGATTGTCTTATCTAATGCTTAGTGCATATAATAGTAAAGAGACTCACAGTAGTCATCTTAAGTCAGTTAAACTCGCTTTTAGAAAGAGGTCTGTAAATGGAGTGAGCTATTGTACATAATTCCAGACTTAAATCTTTCAGATGTGCACTTGGGGATTGCTTATGCCAGATTAAATTAAAACCTGGAAGATGTACCCAATTGAATTAAGGATAACTTTGTGTTGAATTGTCATTATTCTGTAAGGGAAATTCTAAACTGTCCCTGTCTTTGGAGCTAGAAGACAGTTTTTAGCTGCTAACACTTAGGAAATTGTTTTACAGATACCATGAAAGTCAGTTTTCAGACCATGACTGGCCTATTCATAATAACTTTGAAGCTGATGAAGTTCAGCGCGATCCAAGGGCTCTTTCTGATGTTACTGATGAAGAAGAAGTGCAAGTAGATCCTCGCAAATATTTGGATGGAGATCGTGAAAAGTACCTGGAGGATCCTGCCTTTGACACCCACTTCTCTACTGAGCCTTGCTGGCAGTATTCAGATCACCATGAAAACAAGTATTGTGATCTGGAATGTAGTCACACTTGTAATTACAAAATGAGGTCATCTTCATACCTAGATAATTTAGTTTGGCGAGACAGTGAAGTAAACCATTACTACGAGCCCAAGCTTATTATAGATCTTTCGAACTGGAAGGAACAAAGCAAAGAAAAGTCCGATAAGAAAGGCAAGTCTAAATGTGAAAAGAATGGGTTGGTGAAAGCTCAGATAGCACTTGAGGAAGCATCACAGCAACTCGTTGAGAAAGAAAGGGAGAAGAATCAAGGATTTGACTTTGATTCTTTTATAGCAGAAACCATCCAGCTTAGTTTACAACATGAGTCTACTGATGTTGATAAATTAAATGACTTGAATAGTTCAGTGTCTCAAATAGAGTTGAAAGGAATAATATCGAAGTCGGTAAGCAGAGAGAAGCAGGAGAAAGGAATGGCTAATTTGGCACAGTTAGAAGCTCTGTACCAAACCTCTTGGGACAGTCAGTTTGTGAGTGGTGGGGAGGAGTGCTTCCTCATAGACCAGTTCTGTTGCGAAGTCAGGAAAGATGAACAAGTGGAAAAAGAAAATACTTACACCAGTTATTTGGACAAATTTTTTAGTAAGAAAGAAGATGCTGAAATGCTAGAACCTGAGCCAGTAGAAGAGGGGAAGCTTGGGGAGAAGGAGAGAGAAGAGAGCTTTCTCAGTAACAGTGGCGAACTCCTCTTCAACAAGCAGCTTGAGGCTATAGGTATTCCTCAGTTTCACAGCCCTGTTGGTTCGCCTCTGAAGTCAATACAGGCCACGCTAACGCCTTCTGCTATGAAATCATCTCCCCAAATTCCCCACAAAACCTACAGCAGCATTCTGAAACATCTAAACTAAAACACTCAGCAGACATTTCTTTTATATTCATGAGATGTGTTTGTCTTTTTTTATTACTAGTGTAAGTAATTTTTTTACTTGAATCAGACGGTGTAATTTTGGTATGGATTTCATTAGTTTTCTGTTTACCATTGTTTTTACAATCCAGAATTACTTTCTATACATGAGTTAGTTTTGTTTTTAAACTGGCATGTCGTTTGCACACAAAATTAAAGAATAGAGCAAAATAATGCAAAATGCAGGAGGTAACAAAAAAATGCACTAAACCAAGTAAAAAACATTCTCTCAGTAAAACAGAGTCCATGTTTTGCAGAAAAAGAACCTTGCCTTGAAATTTACACAGTGAGACTGTACATAATTGCATGAAAATATCTATTTTTCCCAAAACATTTTTTTCATTCATGCGTATTTTAGAGTTTTTCATACTGTACACATTTCTTAGACACATGATACCAGCAGCAACTGAAATGAATGCAGAATTTGGTACGCATGTGTTATCTACCTCAAGGTAACAGCAGTATGTGGCAAAATATTAACCACCCATAGTGCTTCTCATTATGCACTTCTATTTAGCCAGCATTATTGTAGTAGCTATTCCTATTGAAAATCATTCAATATTTATAAATGTTCTGGTATGCATTCTTTATAGTGAAGTGTTAATATGCAGCACTTTTATTTATTTTAGCAAATAAGTATATTTCTGTAATTATAGAAAGTCAACTTAATTTTTGAGTTACTTTTCAGATAAAAGGTTTTGTTTAGCACTATGGTTTTATTGCCTACATAGCTGGATATATATTAACATCGGCTTATTCTGAGGCTATCCAATACATTTTTTATTTTTTAGTTTTCATTTCAAGTAAAGCACTCACTGTGTATAGGAATTTGTAATTGGAGGTGCTTGATCTCTACAAAAGAAATTAGGAATTGCTTTATTATCAAATGCTCCTAGAAGTCTTAATTGTGTTCATTTTTTAAAAATTTTGTAATGTTAGTTGTGTGCATGGAAATAATTAAGGTACAACATTACTGTAGGTTAAAGTTCTATATGGTGAGACATTTTGTTTTTACTGTCTGTTTTTACTGAATGATTCCTGTCCCACTCCCGACCCCCCCTCCAAAGCAAGCATGAATAAAATTAGGTTAAATATAGCATGTAGCATCTCGGTCTTTTGAAAATTTGTTTTACCTTCTGATTTTTTGAAATACTGGATGTATCATTGGCTCCCCTGTTTAAAACGAAAAACAAATAAAAACATGGCCAGCAAAATGACTGTTGGTTTGTGATACTTTGTACACACTCGGAGAGACGAAGAGCTGCTCCTGTCCTGCAGCCCTGTGCCTGTTCACCTGCACTGCCTGACACAAGGAGCTCATGGAAGCAGGAGAGACTGTCTTGTAGTCTACCCTGGAACTGCTGCTGCTGGTGATGCAACACCCTGGAAGGAGACTCCAAGGTTCTTTCTGTCCCAGTCCTTGCAGCCTGTGTTGAGGAAAATCCCGTGTAGTGGTATGGCTGTGGAAAGCGTAAGTGTACAGCAGTGTCCATAAACGTTTTTGGGGAAAAAAATTGACTTTCAGAGTACAAGTGAATGCTACTGTTTTACCAACGTTTTAGACAGACTAGCATTGAAGTGGAAAAGCTGCTGTGAGTGTGTGTGTGAGCACCTTCGTCGCTGGCAACTTGGAGTGAAGGTAATTGTGTGGGTTCCTCAGCCAAAAGCCTGGCTGCAGCACTTTCACGAGGAGATTTTGGGAGCATGACCAGGTAACTCCTGTGGGGTGTTTCAAAATGTGCAGGTCAGATCTCTGTTGCAGCAAGCCCTGGAACAGTATGTGTTTCTCTTCCAGTTCCTCCTGTCAGAACTGTTCCTGAGGGAGCTAATTAACCGTACAAAAGCTACATCTTTTGGCAAACTCCTACAACTTTTTCCATGACAGTGTTTTAGTTCCTCCAAATTTTTCCATCCCTGCTCCTCTGGCAGATAGCAGAGCTGCAGCTTGCCTAAAACAACGATCTGCCCCTTCAGCATGGCAGAAGATGGTACCTCTGGGGGAGAGGGGACAGGGTGTGTGCCCTTGGGTAGGGTCTGTGAACGTTTGTGCAGCCCCATCAGTGGGGGGGGGGGGGGCTGTAGTGAGGGGACTGACCCTCTCTGGGCCAGAGACTGTTCTTAAGTCTGTGGTGGGTTTTGTTGAGATTGAATGAAAGCAGTAGGTGGGAAGTACATAAGAACTGGAAACAAAAATCAGCTTAAAAGCACATCTTGTGCAAATGAAGCATCTTTTTTTTTTTTTTTTTTTTTTTTAAGAACACAAACTTAACAGTACTTACAAAGCTGTAGTGGTACAAAGGGAACATTTTACACTAAAAGGAAGGGGAGAGTCAGGTGTTGAGCCTAAATCCAGCATGGTGCTTCACTACCTTTGTCTTCTGTGTTGTGCAAGGGGAGCAGGCTCTGCTGCCTGCTTTGGTTAAAACCCTGCTCATAACAGACCCCTTCCATGGGTCACTGGAGGGTACAGCTAGGCAGTCAGGATTATTAAGTAGAGGGAATTCTCTATGCGGAGACAATTAAAGAAAGTAAAAATTATTTGTAAGGACCATGCAAAGTGAAATCTACTGCTTAAAGATCAAGGTACTTTGAGGGTGGTGTTGAGTTCTCCCTTGGCAAGCTGCAGGAGTGCTGTGTTGGGACAGCAGCCTGCAGAAACTGCAAGGTGTCACAGGGTGCTCCCATGAGGTGGAAGATGGTTTCTGCCCCACACTCATCAGCCAGAAATAAATAGCTCAGTGACATGTGTAGCCTTTGGCTGTGACCTAGCAACTGAATTGTCTTTAAACACAAAATATGGAAGAGGCTTAAATTATGAACCAGATAAAGGGACCACTGTTTCAAGCCAAGGTGCTTGCCAAGTAAACTGGAACACCCTTATTTAACAAAAAAGCAAATAAGAACTGAGGATGTTAACTGTCTTTTTAAGATTTCTCTATGTGGCCTTTGGTCAAAAGGCAGCATTTTAAAGTATATCTAAGAAGAGCTTCAGCTAGAAGAGGTGATGTTTAGAATAGACTGTATTGTCATCACATGAGATCCAGTGATTGCAGAGTGGCCCAATGCTGAACAGTTTGTTCTGATCAAGAGTTCTCAGTAACGGTCAGTTAGCTTTCTCACAGTTGTATTTAATTTTAATTAAATCAGAGTTGCTATATATAGTCTCAGCTATTTTTATAAGTCTTTGCCCACACTGCTGTTAGTGGTGTGATTACAGTGTGAGTAGCATGTCTTAGCTGGGCTTTACTGGTGTGCTGGGGCTGTGGGCTGGACATGGGGTCTGGGAACTCACCGGGGACTGGGACAGTGGGGCAGGCCCTGCTGCTGCTGCACCTCCTCTCCCCTGCTCAGCAGAGCAGCCTGTCTCTGCAGCACTGGGTTCGCTGCCTACAGCAAAATCTGTGTGCCTTGATTTACTTTGTTTTCCTGTTACCTTGCTATTGCTATTTCTGTGCTGGAGAAGCTCTTAGAACCGTGCCTGGGACATCCATTTAAAGCCTTGCTAAGTTCTTGCTTTGGTCAGGCTTATTGCCTGGAGGTGTAGGTTTATGGACAAGTTTTTAATGCATTTTTACAGGGGGGAGCCATCCACCAGAGAGTTTTTTTCCATATGGAACTAATGTTGCTCTGAAGCTGGTTTTGTTTTTTTTTATTGTCCCCTTCTAAACTCTGTGGTAGTCAGAGGTAGCAAGTTTTTCCACATGTGGATTTTCATTCCCTACTCTACAGGTGTGTATACTGCAAACCCAGAGAACTGTAGCTAGGGTCCTGAGGAATTCAGTGGCATGTTGTGGTGCAGATTGTTTCTGCATATCAAGAGGGAAAGCATCCTTGAGTTAACTCTGCTCTCACAAGTCTTCTTTTCTTTATACTCATGTTGCTTTTCCATTGCTGAGATCTGGAAGTGCTTGTCAAGTCTTCATTTGGGTTTTACACATAATGAAACAGTAACCTGTCCTCATTCTTCCAAAGATGCAATCCTGAGCAACAGCAGCCCTGAACCAATTTGTTCTTTACTCCTTGAATTATTTCAGTTCTTACAAAATCCTGTAAATTCTTGTTTGCTGTTCTCCCATTGTTTGCGTCAGACTTGAGCTGAACAACCTGGGAAGTAGTGCTATGGGGTATTTAGTAACAAGCAAATAATCCAGATCACTGCTGGCACCCTGCACTCGGGCTTCCATTCCAGTGTCTCTATATTTAAAATGGTTATCTGCTTACTCTGAGTGCTATTCGAGAGCTCCTTAAAATATTGACTGCTGAAAAGTTCAATGGCTTCTTTTGGCTGAGAACTGGCGCTGGTGACACGGTTCTTTACGTGTACCAGGCCATGTGCAGAGGCAGCTTTGCCCCAGTAGCCCCTGTGGATGTGGGGATGGCCAGGTATGGCCACACTCTGCAAATAGCTGGGTCAGTAGCTGGCAGCAGCCACACATCATTGGCTTTCCTCTGGAATCTGTCCGCTGCATCCTGACTGCAGAGCAGCCCTTCTATAGTGAACTCTGATAATAAAATTCCTTTTGTAATCTGTGTGCTGGGCTACTGCAGCCAAAATTACTTTTAACCTTTAAGTCACCCAGCCTGGGTGCTATGTGTGGTATGAAATACGAAAGTGTGTGTTTTGCAGCTGGGTGTGGGACAGGGAACTTATGACTTACCCGGCTTCAGAGCCAGCGATACCGTTGCCCTCCTCATCCCTCTCACCCTCCCCAGCCTGGGTTGCCTGGCAGCCAACATGAAGGTGCTGAGAGGTGGTTATGGCAGGGCTCCCACACTGGGCAGTGTGCTGAGCTGCCAAGGGCCCTCACTGTCCCCTGGGCTCGAGGGACCCTTCTGTGTCAGTGGGGGCTTGGGTTAATCTACCCTTACTGATAATCTGCTCAGTCTGTGTTTCTAGAGCACAGAGTCAGTACTAAGTTGATGGCTGATGGTTTGTTGGGTTTTCTTCTGTTTTAACGTTGGCAGAAGTCTGATATATTTTGTCTGGATTTGATGTAGTTCTGCATTACTTGTGTCTTCGCTTACACATTTGATTATTCCAGATTTCTTGTAACTTTTGGTTTAAGTTTATTATAATCTTCTAGTAATCATTTCCAGTTGAAAACAGTCCAAGGCCTGTGGGTGATCTCTTGCCTGCTTAGTTAAAGATCTCTGGCCACTCTCGGAATAGATGAGAGGCCAAATAAAATACAGGCTTTCCTTTATATCTCAGTTTTGACATGTTCCTCAAGCTGTATCCCAAGGCTCTGGTGCTGTGCATTGTGAAAACTTCTTTGCCACACTAATCCTGCCATGACTAGTGCAAGGTTAGTATAAACCTAGTCGTGTTTCTGTGCAATCATCTCCACAGCATCTTCCCAAAAAAGGTGTCTCCACATCACAAGTGTAGCCAGGGGAGATTTTCTGCTTTACAAGATGGTTGACTTTGTAGTTTGCAGCTCAGACTCCAAACCCAGACTCTGACAATGAAAGGACATTTTCTCATTCTTATTCTTAGGGATGCCATTCAGACTGGATTAGAGTTTAAATCTTCAGTGGTAGAGGCTGTAGAGAAACAATGTTTCCTTTAATGTCTGTCTTGAATTTTACCTTTTTTTTTTAGCATTTAAAGCCATAGACCTGAATAACTGAATGACAGATTTATTGTGACTTCTGTGTTTGTTTGGATATAGATTTAAACAGTACAGCTCTTGAAATAGCTGGATAACTATCAGAGACATTTTTAAAGCCTATGATTAAGACAGCAGATGGGTTTGGTTTTTGTTTTGTATCATATTTGTCTAAGATATTTTCTGCTAATGTTACAGAGTCTTAGAAGATCTGATGCTGACACATATTGAAAGATTAAGTTTCTTCTATATACTAAATTATCTTTTGGACCCTTACACATGATATTTTGCTGGTTTTCCATGATTCTTTTTCTTTTTACTTGCTGTATACAGAGAGAGCCTCAGGTGTTTGAGTTTCTCAGTTTTACATCACATCTGGTCCTGTGAAGCAGCAAAGTGCCAGTCTATGCAGCTATTGGAGTTCAGAGTGGACTGGAATGTCCTTTGGGATTGCCGGCACTTACACCTGTATTTCTATTGGCCTTGCTAACTGCATCACCTGGGGTACAGCATCCATTTCCAGCAAGGAAAAGTACAAACCTCATTGGTACGGGCTTAGGGACCCACACAGAACAAGGAGATTCATCATCCAGGACAGAGCAAATCCAAGAGAAAAGCAAACCCTGGAAGCCTACGTGGAGCCATGGCAGGCTGGGCAGCCACAGAGAGGCTCACCATTTCCAGCTGCCAAAAAATTCACCACTAGCAAGGAGGAACATGAAAGATTCTGGCTGCCCATACCTGTGTGGCTCTTGGATAGTTAATCAGTACCTTGCATCATTTCTCTCATCCTGAAAAAAGCATAATTACCTCAGCAGTGAAGCTGGTCTTTTAGTTCTTCAGCTAACATAGGCAAAAATATGGAAGCACAGAGTTGCTCGAGCGATTTACTATCTGAGTGGACTCAAAATGACTCGCTGTGAAGCAGCTGGTTGGCCGTGGTGGGGCTTTGGGGCCAGCAGCAGGTATCAGCACTGGCAGTGGAGAGGAGCCAGGCACAACCAGGGGCGAGTCCAGCTCATCCTCCAGAATGTTGCTGCAGCCCAGGGAGGAGATTTCCACCCTGCCTGCCAGGAATTGTGGTCTGCGTTGGCATGGGCAGGAGGAAAAATATGATGGGAAACTGGAAGATTAAAATAATCCTGGTGAAAACAGGATGTTGGAAAGCTGGTAACAGTGGGACTGCAGGGCTGGCTGGCTGTAGAGGGCTGCTGGGAGGCTCTCACACAGGGCTGCTTGGGGGAAAACACCCAGTTCTCATGTGGTTTTAGGCCCACACCAAAGCCCCGAGGCAGAGGCAGCACAGCTGCCAGCCTGGTACCAGTTGGTACCAGCTGCCAGCCTGGTACCTTGTGCCCCCCAAAATAGGACTGATCATGGTTATTTACACCACTGTGTTCATTCACCTTCTCCCAACACCTGCCTGATTTCTTTTTCATCAGATGAAGGTCATAAACCATTCCCTACAGCACATCAGCCTGGCATCACATTTATTTAACCGATGCGACCTGCCAGGCGGTGGGATGGAGCTGTTCCACAGCCCGGCTGTCAGCAGGGAGCTGTATATCTCCCAGCTGATCACAGCCTGCTCTCCAAGCTGCGATCCATGGCGTCCTTCCAGCCTCAGACAAAACAAAAACCAAACGGTGTTTTTCTCTTGCTAACTGCCTCTTCCTCTCCGGGGCTGACAGCAGCAGTTACTGCTGTGGATTTATGGCAGGGGGCAGGTCCCTGTGGACGGATGAGGGAGCTGGTTCCCATCACCAGTAGCTGGTTTGTGACCTGTCAGGGGTTGTTGCTGTGGCTGGTGTTGGGCTGCTGGCCCAATGCTCATCAAGTGCCTCTCACACCCAGCACTGAGGTGTTTCTGCTCCTCTGTGAGCAGGAAAGCCCAAGTGCCAGATGCTGGTTTCAACCTGGGAGAGCGTGGTGGGCTCATGAGAGGGCTCTACACTGCGAGTCCCAGTCTCCAGGATGTGTAGACCATGCTCAGAAGCAAGCGTGAACTCAGTACCTCATAATTTATGAGGTCATTGCACCATTAGAAAATGCATACTAAGATCTCTGAGGCTGAACCAAACCAGTTTGTTCTTTAAGATTAAAAAAAATTGCTGTTTTCCATGAGTCCAAGGTGCTATCCAGCCTTTGGGTGAGGCCCATGTCACCAGTTTTAATCAGCTGGCTCAGATAACTCAGAGCAATTCTTTTCAGCCATCAAGTCTTCTCCCAGTTAAGCATCCCAGCTGGACAAACATTGCTGAGGAGGAAAGTTCAGTAAAGGGCAGCCTGCCCAGCACGATGCAGGTCCTGCAACAGTGAAGCTGGGCTCCACTGGCTTTCCCTGGTGTATCTGGAAGTTGCTTTTCTCACCAATGTTCCAGATGATTTGGGTCCTGAAGATGCCACTGTGACTAGTGTTTCCTATAGCCTCAGTTTCTCTTCTTCATGCTCAAACAATGAGATCAATTTGCTCTCCAGGTCCATAAAATAGTCAAAGTCCTGTGCTTATCCATGAATGTCTGAGATGTCCACTACATCACTTGACTTTTATGATAGGTGCTAAATAATAGAAAGAGATGGAGTGCTTAAAATGAGATACATGACTGGAGTCAGTGGCCCACCTGCCCCTGGAGCTCAGGCAGTTTTCTGGAGCAGGGAGATGCCCAGCTCCTTTAACAATCAGCCCCAGCACGATTTCTGTCCAAGCAGAAATAAAATTATATATTTTTAAGCTGAACTTCTTCACTGTTGCAGGTTTTGACATCAGTTTTGGTGTCTGCAGGCAGTGTCACAGGAGAGCTAGCTTAAAACTCATGGAGCCAGAGCTGGGAAGCCCCTTGTGCACCAGGAGGGGAGTATGGGGAGCAACACCCCCGTGGCAGCCCAGAAAACAGTTCAGATTCATGATAATTTTAAATATTTGACTCCAGAAACCTCTCCACGCACCACTTCAACCCAATTTACAGTGCCTGGCTAAAGTGAAGTATGAGAAGAATTTGCTTAAGCTATTTGAGCAGTGGTGTGCAGCGGTGTGGAGCTGGGTGAGCAGGCAGGGCAGCCACAGCACCATCCCTGGGGATGGTGGAGCTGAACAGCCAGGAGGGCTCAGGAAAGATCCAGGTCCTCAGCAGAGGCCAATGGCTGCAGGTCAGCTGCAGGTCATCTTGGTCCTTCCCCCCTTCTCCTTAAAATACTCATGAAGCTGCTATAAAACCCAAGTTGGAGATGCCACTGCTCATGCCCTTGGGTAATTCCCAGCAGGGAATGTTGCCTCTGGACATCAGGGCACCCCATAGCCAGCTCACTGCTCCATAGCAGCCCAGCTCCATTATCTGCCTGGCTAAGCTCACAGAAATTTGAGAATGAGATGGTTTTCAAACAGTTTAAGCCACCTTCACTTCCTGGTGAGGGAAAACATGTCTCAAGAGCAGCATGTGCAGATGTTAATTGCCTTCCTCTTGCACCCCTAAGTAATTTCTGTGTTGTCTTCTCCACTTTGCAGCAGGGAAAATGGAAGATGGAGCAGTTAAACCTCATCCTACAAGAGCAAGGTGCTGACTGCAGAGGAACAAACCAGACTCCCCCAGACACTGGAGTTTGAGTCACCTTGTGAGAAGCCTTAAGGAAAGGAGAAAAGTGACTTACAGCTTTAGCTCTTACCTTGTCCCTGAAATCTCTGCAATGTCCTGGACATTTATAGAAACTAATGAACCATGCCACCTGAATATGGAGCAGTTACAGGGAGAATTGAAGCAATGATGGTGATTAAAAGTAGCATCCAGACGAGAAAGCAGTGGGAGAGCTCAGCCTTGCTCCTTTGGGAGAGCAATGTGTTTCGTGGAGGCAGCGCATCCTGCCTGGAGACCGTACATCCAGCCTGGAGAGAGTGCTCTGGCCATGCTGCCTTGGAAAGCAAGCAGGGATGCTGGGCTGGCCTTTGCAGCAGCAGAGGAGCGGAGCTTGCTGGGGGCTGTGCTGCCAGCCTGAGAAAGTGCCCCTGGCATAGGCCATGCCCACCTGGGGGGTGATGCTGGAGGGCAGAGCAGTGACCATGTGTGTCTGGGCTCTCAGAGCTGCTCAGTATCTCCCAAGAGTCCTGCGGGAAATCCCACCAGATCCTCCTCCCTCACACTCTTACCGTCAGGGTTCACAGGGTTCCCTCACACAGCTGGCTGCCCCAGACAAGTGACAGTCATGGTGGTGTTTACCAGGACTTCTCTCTGTTTGCCTTGTGGCATTTCTATGCCTCTGACCGGGGCTCTGCTGCTCACAGCTGCTGCTCCAGCCATTCCCCTTGGGGGAGGAGTAATTCCTGATCTTACTTTCAGAGACAATGTCAATGTGGAAAAGAAAGGCATAGGTTTGGTCCAGACTGACTGGAAAGGACGGAAGGTCAGTTGTACCTGCTATTACTGGAGCTGTGCTGTTCAGCATGACAGCACTCATAGCTTGGGCCAACAGGGAGGTCTCATGGATGGCATCATCACTCTGAGGTGGGATCTTCCACTTCTCTGTTTTTGGAGTTTCTCACACCAGGAAACCGAGATGGGAGCAGCATCCAAATGCTGCTTAAGCACTTGTTTGCCACAGCAGTGCTGGAACCCACCACGTGCTGGTGGGTCACCATAGCACCTCTGCCTGCACGGGCAGGGGCTGCCACCCCCAGAGCTGTGCTGCATTGCCATGGAGAGGATCTAACACAGACTCTGTGTGCACCATGGCCCAACAATATGGTGTGGTGTGGTGAGGCTCATCCCAGCCCTGTAGGAAAGCAGCTTTTTCTGGCATATGGTGGGAAGCAAACATTTCCAGAGCCTCAGCAGGGCAGCGTGAGCTGGCCCAAGGGCTGGTGTCCAAAGGGGTTCAGCTGCCTCCGGTACACTGGGCATGTATTTTATGGCCATCATCACCATCTTTCCTGCATCCTTCTCGGGGAAGGGCTTGGGCAATAATTAATTCCTTAAAAAATACTGTTGCACTAATGCTGACGTAAGTAATTTTATAGTGCTAAATAGTCAGTTCCAGTTAACGCATTTTTTAATTTCTGAGAATGACTCGGCAGCCCTTTAGGTGATGTCAGCAGTGTTCCCACCTGCTGTCACAGCCTGGGCACGAGGAGGCTGGCTGGGCACTGCTGAGCTGCCGTCTCTTCTATGCTGGCAGCACATCCAGAGCATTATAAATGAAAATTTCCAAACACGAAGGCAGCACTGAGGAAGAGGAAAATTACCCTTCAGCGAAGTATTCTGCTATTGTCAGGGCAGTGTGGAATGAAAGCAGAAAGGATTTCAAGACTGGGCTTTGGCTGCTGGTTGAGACTGTGATTATAAACTGCAGCCTGAATGCACCATGCCCAAACCTACCCCTCCTCCTGCCCAAGCCTTAAGCCAAAGGATTTAAACAAGCTCTTATGTAATATGGTTTTAGTGTTTCCAGTAGAAATAGGTGTTCTAAATATAAATGATTTGCAGATAAAATAGGCTTATATAAAATGCTTTTACATTTATATAACCCTGTGTTGGCATTGCACCCAACACCTCCATCGGCTGTGAGCCCAGCGGGGCAGAGTGCAGGGTGCTGGCAGTGCCCCGTTCAGGTGACATCCTGCCTGGCTGTGACATGGGACTGCACTGGCCTCTGCAGCCACAGACCAGTCCCTGTCCTGTCCCCCAGCCTGCCAGCCAGTGCCCCTCCAGGGGTGGTGCCTGCTGGAGGAGATGTAACTTGTTTTTGCATTTCTAATATGTAACCCCCTTCCTTCTCCCAGCCCAGGGGTTCACTCACAGCAGCAATTGCAGGATCCTGTGGTGTTCCTGTTAGTGCCAGCTCTGGGGTGGTAGGGACACCCCCCCTTCCAGCAGCAGTATTGGTATTCATCCAGGCTCAGCAGCTGGGCACTGCAGATACTGTCCCTTGGGGTAAATTGCTTTGGTCCTTTAGGCAAAGAAAGTTGTTCTGAGTGCTGAGAGGTGGAATTCTCCTTCATCCCAAAGTTCATGCAGGGATGTGTGTGCATGTGTGTGTATGCATGTATTTATATACACATACATATATATGTATGTATATGTTTATATATACACATATAACAGTAGAAGAGCTGACTGCCTCCAGCTCTGGGTTTGCAGCATGGCCTGGGCCATGGGCTATTCCCAAGCAGTGGCCACAATCCTGCTCAGCAGCCAGACGTTGCTTGCCATCACAGTGAGGCTATCTGAACACTTCAGGCTTGTAAGCCAAATATCTCCTTCACCAAAGGGTGTGCCACCACAGGATGAGCCCTTTTCTCCCCGGCCACCTTCATCAAGATTGTGGTTGATGGAAGCTGCTGAGCTTCTTGCCCAGCTCAGCAGTGCACCAGGAGCCATGGCAGCAGACACTGATAAAGGATAGTGACAATTAGCTTGGAAATGGTGTCTTCTGAGCAGAAAACAATGGTTGCTACGTTACAACCTTTACGTATGGGAAAGACACTCAGTCAAATCTGACACAACAGCCCTCAGTGCATCACACCAACTGTTTGCTTTTAGGGGAATGACTGTTTATTAAGTAAATTTAGCTACTGTTATGCGTAAAACACATGCATAGAATCCTACACAAATATACAGAGATATGAATAGATATGCACGTCTTGTTTATAGACACGCTCGTATATTTTCATATATATGAGAAACAAGAACATATTTTTCAGATACAATCTATTTTTGCAACAGACCAATATGATTTATATCTCCTTGCCATTAACATTTCCATTCAAATAATGCCTTATTTATGCCCATACCGGAGAAGCTCTTTTGACAACGTGGGAAGATGCTTTTTATCATGAAGCCAGAACTGTCAGCAGCCTCTATTATTTCTGGTGGGACTGTCAGTTCTCCAAGTAACACAACTTCATTTTTAATCCAGGTTTGATGGAAGACACTTGGTCTGTCCTGCTTTTGTCAGTCACAGGAGGCAAACTTGCCATAAAGAAATGGTGTGTGTGACCTTCGAAAATGACTGTTGCCCTTTCCATCTTGTCTGTGCTCTATTTTTCATAAAAACCTGTTTCTGTGGTGCATTAGGGGGAAAATGAGACATTCATCTTTGTCTCCACTGCCCTCACTACTGCTGGGGAGTTACTCCCTGCAGTCTTAAGGAGAATGCTGGGTCAAGCAGCACTTGGGCATCTTCTAGAGTTGGACCTGCAGTGATCCATCAGCTGCTTCCCTTTTGGAAATCAATAGTCATCTGTACTACAAGTGCTTCTGGCCCCTGAACAGATAAAAATTCAAAAAACTCCCCAAAACCTAAAAAAAATAGCCCTACAAAGTGGCACTGTGTTTTATGTCTCCCAGCACTGAGATCACCTCAGCAGCCTGCTCTGGAGGCTGGGCTCCAGCCTTAGCTGGACCTTGGTCTAAATGCTTGGTGCTGGCACTACTTCTTGAACCAAGGGCTCTGCCAGCTCCCGTGTGCTGTGGCAGTCAGTGAGGTACTGCAGCCCTTTTGACAAGCATGGTGGGGCTGAAGGACATGATGAAAACCCACAGTAGCTGCAGACAGGACTGTACACCAGTCACAGCCCGAGGTTGTTTGATCTTAACAACAAAAGAAGTTATATTACATATATAATATGTAACATTGAATATATGTCTGTATATATATATAAAATAGAGCAGTAAATTATGTGTAATACAACTTTATATTATATATAAACATTATATGTGTATAACACATACACATATAGATATATATCTATATACTTGTATGTCTCTACATCTATGTGTGTATGTGTAAGCATATGCATATACACATACAATGTGTGTGTATATATATTAATATATATGTATGTATATAGACTCTATTCTATATGTATAATCATGTATAGAATATGTGTATATATACGTGTCTACATATGTGTGTATATGCACATTTATGTGTGTACACATATCCATACACACAGAGACATAGAGGGAAGCTCACCTCGTGCAGGGCACTGTTAAGTAGGTGGCCCAGTGAGTGGTCCCAGGGTCTCATACTGCCAGTGCTTTTTCCTTCAGGAATTCAACAGTGATGCTCAACCCAGGGCCCTTGCAGTGGAAAGTGATTCCAGCACCTGAGTCAACCTGTCTTTGCACTAATGCCACTTTTCCCCCAAGCTGGTGTGAAGGCAGACAGACACTGCTCTGTGCTCAGCACTGTGCTTGGGTGACGTTCTGTGGAGCCCCACAGGGTGACAGTGGCAGTGTTTGTCCTGCCCAGTCAAGGGAATACAGTGTGTTTCCCACTCTACAGATCTGACTGTTCAGTGCCCCAGTACATGGCAGTACATGTCTGGTTTCTCTTGCTGTTACTTTTCTCTGAGGCTTTTAAAATAAGGTAAAAAGACAGCCTGAAGTGTCGTGCTTGCAAACGTGTAGCAAGCTCTCTCCCTACTGGGATTTGTGTTTACAGTTCATTAAAGAAACTAAATTTTGGTTACAGCAACTGGTCCACAAAAACTAGTTGTCACTAAAAATCCACTCCTTGCCCTCACACTGTTTTGCTGTATTTCTGAGATGACTAATGTGCCACTTTATTTTACCAGTAAGTATGAAAAAAAAAGCTAATAAAACTGCTGGAAGAACGTTGCTTATTTTTCCTGGCTTGAAGCTGGGTGACAGGGCAGTTACCATGACGATGTATGTAAGACCATCAGCCTCGTTCATCACAACTTCAGGCAACTTAAGGAGCAGATCCTGGCAGGACTTGGCACAGCAGGTGAGCACCATTTCTTTGGACATCTCAGAGACTCTGCCAGAGGCCTTCACTTGGCCATTATGTGAGCCTTCTCCTCCTCCCCACTGACGCCTTGTCTGGTGCCAGAAGGAGGATCACACCCCTGCAGTGCACACAAAGGCAGGGACCTCCATCCTCCTCTAAACCTCACTGTACATAAGGAAGGCCCCCCAGGTACCAGTTTCCTTTTCTAGTGAAGGTCTTTTGCATGGCATGAAATCATCAAACGCCCACCACATTTCCCACATTCCTGTTACCTTCCCACAAGTTAACTTGTTGGTGCTGGTCTCTCCACCCACAACAGAACCTAGATGTATGTAGACACATTACATGTGTACAGGTATATGTGTGTGTACATGTAAGTAGACAATGCTTATATACAAATGTATGTGTATGTATGTAAAAAGATATACATAAATATATTACATGTATACATATATCCATGTGTGTGTATTATACATATATGCATATGTGTGTGCATTGTGTATGTATATACATACATACACATATATGTATATTTTTATTGTTTTATATATTTTTTATTTAATTTTATATACATCCTTGTGGCCAGATGATAGAAAACACAGAGCTATTGACTAAACTCTTGGTTTAATGTCTAAAACTACATCTAGAAAAAATGTCATTTTATTGGCAAAAGTATTCAGGTGAGTACTTTTGCAGGCACAAAATGAGTAGCTCCTTGGTGGCCAAGTAGCAAGTGGTTGGGAGAGGACTGTGTGTTGCAATGGAGGGTGCTACTGAATCCATGCTCATGGAAAGCTGACAGCGACATTTCTGAGCTAGACAGACATATCTGCAGAGATGAAGGCAGCTGAAAACAGAGTTGACCCTTGTTTAGGGAGTAAATCCTATCTGTTTTTGCAAGAGGCATGACATGCATACTTCTGCTAAAGTAACAGCATAAAGCACCAAGCACAGCCACTGGAAAGTTGGCAACATTTGGTTTTCAGTGCTGAAAAGATGCCAGCCTGCTCCGGCGATGTGGGACAATTTTAGGAGATGAAAGACAAAAGATGAAACGGAGCTACGCCCTCGTGTTCTGTGCCTGGTGTGGTGAGAGGCTGGCCATGGCCACCACACTCCCGTGCTCTGCAGGCTGGCGGGCAGCCCGCTGCCATCCAGGCACTGGCCAGGCTGGGAACAAGTCCTGGCACCCCCAGTTTTGGAGCAAAGCATGCAGGAGACAGTGCCTTGATCTGCAAATGAGGCAGTCTCTCGCTCACCAAACAGCACTGCTTGCCCTTGAGCCACCCAGCTCCCCTTCCCATTGGCAGGTAGCAATCCCAGCCTGCCCTGACACAGCACCTGTGCTGCAGGACTCCAACCTTACCCACTGATCCCAGTTTGCCAGGTAGCAGCAATACAAACAGGTGAAAAGTAAAACCAGCAGCAACCTCAGTTTGCACTTGACTCTGGGTGCTTTGGCAGTTTCTCCTGAAGGATGAGATGAAAGCTCCATTTTGCCTGGAACAGATCCCTCGCTGACTCTCAGGAACATCAGCATCAGCAGGGCTCAAAACACTCAGCCCTTCACTAGCTTTGCCCTGGGGGCACCTGGGGCTGAACCTCCACTCACAGGAGCACCAGTCATTACAGACAGGGCTGTATTCATGGGCCTCTTTCACTACGTGACCTTCAACTCCTGCTTTTCAGGCTATACCTATGGAATTTAGGTTTAAATTAATCCTTTGGCACCACTGGGTTCAGGACTTCCTCCCTAAAAGCTAATGAGCTGCATTAAGATTAAATCTCATCAAGGAGAATACCAATGTCTTTGCTCCTCAGTGCTCCGTTCAGATCCCTCCTAAAAGGCTATCACAATGCTGTCGATCATATTGCTCAGGATCAAGGGATTCACTGCTGTTGAGAAGCCCAATGGAGCTGGACCCAGACTGAGCAACAGCCTGCCAGGTGGGCTCTGGAGGCATCTTCCAACCTATGTTGTCCTCTGGTTCTGATATCAAAAGCCACCTTGTGGAAATAAAAAAATGAAAACTAGCTCCACAGTAGATGGAGCTTTTGTGTATAACATGGTCACAAACAGCACTTTCTTCTGTACCTGTCTTATCAAAAATAAAAGTGACAGAGAAAATGCACAAGAAAAGAGTAATTTTCTAGTAAAGTCTTTGGCAAAAATGAAGAACAGTGACTTGCAGGGCTTTTACTTGGACTTTTTCATATCTCTGGCTGAAGTGCATGGGAGCTGTAAGCCCAGCCATTCTCACCACATACCACATGGCCAGAAGCACCCAAAATCCATGACCATTTTTGAAACATTGGCTGCATGAAAGCAGCTTTAAAAAGGAACGAAGACACAAACCTACCCAATGCACAGTCATTGCACAGCTGAACTGAAATCCTCTGTCTGCCTTGTGAAGATTGTCTCGGGATTTGGGCACAGATTTGTGCCTGAGCTTTGTGCCTCTCAGCCCTCTCAAACATGCAGTTTAAACGCTTCAGTAATCTCTAGTCTTTCAGGGTTAATGATCACATGTAACTTTGAAGTCGCTGAACTTGTGAACCAGGATGTGTTGGGAAAGGCTGAGGCATGTAAAGATTAGCCCTTTCTCAGGAGGAGAGTGTTAGCTGGGATGACTGGGAGGGTTTACATTTGGTGGGATTTCACTGATGGAGGTGATGCCATGGCCCTGCACACGCATGACAGCCTCCTGAGCTGCTTCAGGGAGCTCAAGCAGCTTTTCCCCCATTTCTCTCTCCATGCTCATGCTGCAAAATCAACAGTCAGCATAAAAACCCGTGGTTGCTGCATTCTGCTATATGGGGTTGGAGTTTTTTCAGTTTGTTTCAGTTTAAATGAGATGAAACCCAGTCATTTATTACGATTTTTCTGCAAAGTATTGCTTTCATCATCCTGCAGCTACTCACCCAAACCCACCTAAACATCACATTGTGCAGCTGGAGGGTGTCCTGCCTCAGTCAGCCCAGAACCCGAGCCTGGGAGGGGACAAGCCAGAGGCAGCTCTGCCAGCCCCACCTGGGCTGTGTGGCCATGCCCATAGCCACCTGTGACAGAGAAAATGCACAAGAAAAAAGTAATTTTCTAGAAAAGTCTTGGGCAAAAATGAAGAATAGTGACTTCCAGGGTCACTGCAGTGACTGCCTGCTGCCAGCCTGTGGTGTGTGGGTCTCAGTCCCAGCCAGGACAGCCCCTGCTTTACTTCTGATTCTTTTGCCTCTCACTCCTTCCAGGCACAGCAAACATTCCCCAAGTGACTTCAATTTTACAAGCTATTAGGATATTACCTGGTATGAAAACATAAGCAGAGCAATTCGAGTGGGATGAAAGACGGGTGAAAACTCATTTCTGTACGACAGACACGTCCGAAAACCGCGTCGTTCTCCGGGAGGAACTTTATTCCCGTTTCTCCGTTACATACTTAGAGATTACCGGGGTAATATTTTTCATTATTAACCTTTCCGAAGCCGTGCTTGACCCGGCCCCGTTCCCATCCCGTCACCGCAGCGGGGATCGTGCGGCCAACAGCGTCACCCGCCGGCCGGCAGCGGGATGGACCCGGCCGGGGACACGCGTGTTCGCGGGGATGTGCGCATAAATGTGCGTGTGTGTGCATGTGTTCGTGCGTGCCAATGCATGCATATGTATAATTTATGTACATATACACGTGTGTGTGCAGGCACGCCTATATATGCATTTATATACGTGTATATGCATGTAGAGAATTTCTATACTACACGTTTGTATACACACACATGTTTATACACATATTATAAAAATTTATAGAAACACACACATCTTTACGTGTGTACATATACACAAGTAAAGATACGTGTTTATCTATATGCATTCTGTGTGTATGTATATATAAATTGTTTCTACACGCAGCTGGCGCTGTTTATTCCAGCTCCCCGGGAAAGGCAGGCTGGCAGCGGCTCCCGCTCCCCCCAGCCGCTGTGCACCCTGCAACCACCGCGGGGTGCCGGCGCCCCGCAACAGCCCCGACCGGCCCGGGGAGATGCGCCGCAGGAAGGGGGGTAGGAGGGAGGGAGAGAGGGAGGGACGCAGGGATGGAGGGAGGCAGGGATGCAGCCCGCAGGAAGCCGTGCTGCTGAGGAGCCCGAGGGGCCATGTCCCACCCCCGCAGGGCAGCTCCGGCGAGAGTGGAGGTGTTTGAAGCCTTTTAACGCCCTCACTCAGCTGCTGCTCCAGCTGCCGTGTAATACCAAAGTGCTCTCCTCATTTAGTTACCCTCTGGTGTTCCCGGGAAGTGAGCTGACATAGGTGACAGGTGGGAATGGAAATATGAGCTGCGATGATTAGCCCAGTGCTCATTTAGAAACACTGTGTCAGGGCAGTGCTAGTTTGCCCCTGGCCTGTGTGGTGTGTCCCCACACCCCTAGTTAAGAGGCTGGGACACACCAGTCGCTGCAAAGCCTGGCTCAGGCAGGGGGGTGAAGCCAGGCTTTGACAAGCCTAGCACCCCAGAAAGCTTCTGCTGCAGCCTGCAAACCTGGTCGGGCTCCATCCTGTGGGACAAAGCAGGAATGTCAGCCTGTTGTGTCTGTCTAAATAGTGCCAAAGGCACCCAGGCAAGGCACCAAAACTACCTACCTGCAAGTGGATAAGATCTTTTAGCCTGCAAAAAAAGGAAAAGGTGCAAAACTGAGAATTTGGGAGGGGGAGGGACCAGCAACACTACCAGGGCTGGAATCTAGCTGGACATCCTCCTGGAGGCCTCTTGCTAGAACAAGGTAAACTTTCAAAGTTCAGCTTCTTCTCACCCATCATAATAAAACACATACTTCTAAGTACAAAGCACAGCAGCACATCAAGACTGGCCTTTAACAATTGCATTTCCTACAGTCAGCCTCCAACAATAGCAGGTTTCTGCTGTTATTGCTGAAGACTCCCCTGTGAAATATCTATTTTAGAAGCAGGAGATCCCCATCCTCAATATAAAATACTTACAGCTTAGTCAGCCTTTAGCACTTAAAAAAAATGTTAGATCATCTGCACCAATACTGAACTTCTACAGAGTAAGGGGAGGAGAATTTTTTTCCTTATGTTTTGCTTTTGGCATTGCCAAAGAGCTTTCCTGCCCTGATTTTTGGAGAGTCACTTGATTACTGGCGCAAGATGCACCGTATTATCCCAGTGTATGACAGGGTGTTCTAAGGCAGGGAGCTGTGGCCCTGTGTGCCCCCAGCTGGTGGCCCTGTGCTGGCCCACTGAGACAGACACCCTGACACTGCTGTGGTGGGACTGATTGGGGTAACTCTGCCCCTGCTGCACACTGTGGGCATAGGCAGAGCACGGAGGGCTGAAGTTCATTACTCCAGTAGGCTCTGGAAGGAGCTGAGCTCCAGCTTGGCTCACTTACAGCCAAACCCACCTGGCAAGCTCTCGTGAAGGAAATTGGCAGTGCTCCCCAATATTTTGCATTTGCCATCCTCCACCCCAGGCTCAGCACAGCCCAGCGACATACAGAAGTGGTCTGTTATGGGGAGTGGTGCTGATAAGCTGTGCTGTGCCTCTGGCTTCTGTCCTCCACACAAGTTAAATAGCCTGCAAGACTTGTAGTAATTATTAAATATATTCGCTCCTGGGAATATACCCAGAGTCTTCCAGACTGCCTGCCTGCTGGGTCCCACTCATTCATCCCCATGGTCGTCCCGTTGTGGAGACAAGGACTGGGTCACAAGGAGCTATCAGGACACAAGGAGCTATTGGGATGGAAGGAGCTATCAGGGTGAAACACAAGAGCTGGCAGTGAGAAGATAGTGGGTGCCCCACTCGCTTCACCCCAATAGGACAAGGTGACCTGAGGGAGTGCTGCCCACCCGATGGGACAGGGAGTGGAGGAGCTGGGGTGGGCTTCACAGCCAGCTCCAGCCATGCCTCTGCTCAGCAGGACATTGGTGGCAGCCTGGACTCTCTTCTCAGGAGCAGCCCAACAGAGACTCCCTGACATCCTCAGCTTTACTGCAGCCATCTGTGTACGAAAAGGCCACATCAGCCCTCAGCAAAGGCGGCGCCATGGCCAGCAGCTGTGGCAGCAAGCACCCTGGCTGCAGTGGTCACTAGCTGCTTTCACAGTCCAAGGAGTCTGCAGTGGAAAAAAAAAGTCCCAAAGCAGCAAATGAAAGCACCTCTGAGCAGTAGCTGTATGCCCACAGGAGCACGCAGCGGACCGGACACGCTGGAGACGTCGTGCAGAGCTGTGCTGGTTTCACTCTGATCAGATGAGGATGAGGTTGGTTTCTGCAATTTGTGGTAACAGCATTTTGCAAGCATGACAAAACTGTGTGGTAACCCTTGGGTGAACTGGGGCAGTCTTTGCACACAGACCATGGGATATGGGGTTTGGAAGAGTCAGCCCCACGCCTGTCCCCGTGCTCCCGGGGCACAAGACAAGCCCTGCCACCCACACCAGCCCTTGACCACCTCCTCCAGCTTCTGGGCTTCCTCTGGGATCTGCTCGTGGGGTTCAGCAGCACTGCTGTGGGGTGACCTGTAGCAAGCGTCCTCAGTCCTTTGGGGTCATGGCTGCAGCTCAGCTGTGGGTACAGCCCTGCAGCCAGACCAGCAAGGAACCCCAGAGGTGTGTGGGGCTGAGCACTGTGAAGCAAGGCACACAGTCAAGAGATGGAGGTGAGAACCACGAGCAGTGCCCAGAGCCTTACAGTGGGTGAGCAAAACAGTAGAAAAAAATCAATTTGCTCTGACAGCATCTCCTTGCTGACTGTGAACTGCTGTGTATTAATGAAATCGTTACAGAGGAGTAGTGAACTGCTCATTTGCCCCATTAGTTTGCTTTGCCTGGGAGAAACTGACATTGAAGTATCCTTCACATGCCCTTTCTTCATTTCTAAAACACACATTGCACCTGGACTAACTCAGGACACCCACACTGGCATGGCAAGTGGATGTGTGTCCTGCCCTTGCTCCAGCTGCTGAGGGACTCATCCAAAAGAAAAGTGAGATGCCAGCATTTTGAAAGAGTAAACAGGACAATGCTAGAGGCAAGTCACTGTGACCCAGTTGATTAAATCAGGTCCCCTCCCTTAAAAAGTTTATTCTGCTAATCGAGAAAGGTTTGCAGAAAACAGATCTGGTCACAGAAACTTGCTGTGGTGCTGATACAGGATGCTCACATTTGGTACAGCTCTTACTTGGTATTGCATTTTGACTGAGAACAAGAATAATGCAAAAGGTCAGAGCACATAATAACAGTGGCAAACCTGGCCAACTCACAGCTCTGAAAACCAATTCTAAGCCATGAAACAGCATCAAGGAGACACTTTGTCAGACAGGAATTTTTTCCTTGTCTCTCTGAAATTTCACATCAATGAACTGGATGAAACCACCATAATTAACACAGAATCCAGGTCCTGGCTCCAGAACTGGGCATACTGGGAATGCTGTGGAGGCAACATCATAACACAGCTGCTTCAAATGGGCACCAAGAGAAATAGACCCAAAAAAAGAGCTGCAGAGTCTGTAAAATCTTTTATGACAAGACCCATCAGACATACAGACACTGAGCTGAATTTTAAAGGAAACACTATGTTTGGGAGATCCTTTCTACAATTGCGCATACTTTTCAACGTCCATGGTGAGACAGTTAGGGGCTCCTCTTGCAAGTGAGAAGCCACAAACCATGCAAAGTAAGATGTACCTTGGAAACACCACCAGATCTATGAGCAAGCCCCTTGCCTGAAGGGGATCCACAGGCCCAAAACACACACCCCAAAAACATCCTTTGGTGGGACATAGTCAAACCCCCCTGGCCTAGGCAGCAGGACAGCTGAGCCACAGGCTGCAGATGGCCTTATACCCTGTAGCCTGCAGCTCTTATGCAGTACTTTCTTCTAGTAATTAGCTAAAGCAGTTTTCAGACTCAGTTATCCCAGAGGAGTAGAGCCAAGAAAGCTCAGCCATGGCCTAAGCAAGACATGGGCAGCTTTGGGCGTCCTTTCCTTCTCTTTATGACAAACAAGGGTGACCAAAGATGGGCAAGAAACTTGTACTGTTCCCCAGGCTCAAAACTCATAAATAAATGCTCTTGGACTTCTTTTTCTTTAGTAGTTATCTCCATGTTATCTCCCTGAAGAGTCTCTAGGACACTTTGGAGGCTTCAGATAAGATTATGGACAATTAGGAAGGGAGGAAAGAGTTCATCTCTTGGTATCTCCTTGGACAAATAATCAGAGGCAAACAAGGTGTAGCAACATCTCTGGGATCACAGGGTTTAGGATCCCAATAACTCACTGTAAACCCAAAACACAGCCCAGCCAGTTTCCCGGCATGGCAATATCTTATCTGCTTCGACCTCTCACTCCTGCCAAGCCCACCAGCCAACCCTTTTATGGCAACCTGCCCATGAAATGCTGTAGGGATGATGTGTTTTCGTCACCTTTTGCTTTGCTCTTTGAGATGTGAGCAGCCATCAGCTGGGAGTGCCAGGTGTACCTGGGGGGGTTGTCTGTTCCCAGCACAACCAACACAAACCCTGCATTGACCCTCTGTGACCCTCCTGCTTTGCAGAACCCTGATACAGCAGTTCACCAGCAGATCACTGAATGAACTGAGTTGTCTGCCCAAGAGGAAACGACTCCTGCAGAGGAGCTGCTATTCCCAGCATCCTGTTTTATTTGCTTTACTGATATTACAGCCCACGCCACACACCTGGCGCCACGAAGGCGAAAAATGAAAAGAAGGTAAAATTTCTGTGCCCACACAAGACCTTTTTATAGCCAAGGGGATGAGGTTTTTCACTCCCTTCCTATTTTCCACTTAAGGAGTAAACAGGAAAACCAACCTGACCTGGTAGCTAATTTTGGAGCACACAGCATCCCTCTGTGTGCTTCCCTGTGATGCTTCCCACCCTCTCCTGCTGTGCCAGGATTGGTAGGACAGCACTGGGTCCAACACCCCATGCCCCCAGAGTTTCCCTTGGAGGGAGCTGACAGCCTGTGGCCACTCCTGAACAGTAATGGAGACACCCAGAGCTAGTGCTGGGCATGCAGGGCTGGTTTGCATCTGTGCTAACAGCGGGCAAAGCAAAGGGCAAGAGTGTGAGCACTGCACCACAGGCACTCATAGGGTGGGCATTTTCACCTGGTTGTGCCCTTCCCTTGGTGCAGTGTGCACCAGCATGCTGGGACATCACTGCCACAGCACAGCAGGGCTGGAGTAGGGCTGTGGAGGTCAGGCTGGGGGAGCAGGAGGACACATGCTTAGTTCAAGGTACACAGCTCCCTCCTCTCCTCAGCACATCCACAGAATCTCTACAGCTCCCACCGCAGCCAGGCTGGGAGCCAGCACCTCTGAGAGAGCTGCAGATGGCCTTATACCCCTTCCATGGGGCTGAAAGTGTTTGTGTACACTGGCATTCACACAGCCTGGACTCATCCTGTACCTGTGCTCATGTTTGTGTCACCATATGACTTCCCAGGCTTCCCCAGCACCACCATATGTCACTCTTTGCTGACTCACTTGGCCACGTGGCTGGGAGATGAGCTAGCCAGCCTCTGCCATACACACACACACACACAGGTGTCACCACCAACTCTGAAATTCCTCCCCCTGAATCCATCCACATGGAACAAAGCCAAAGGAACTCCCCTACCCATACCAGTGTTCCCACCTTCCATCTGCAGCCCTCCTTCCCTGGCCACATGCACCCCCATAACACTGCCAGCACTCACCACCCCGGGGGTGTGATGGATGAGTGGCCCCAGGTACCAACATCACCGGGCAGTTCCTCTTAGAACAAAGCATCACCTCCTTGCTGGCACTGCCCAGGAGAGCACATCGCTGCCTTTAACAACATTGGCAACTGCAAGAGAGAAAAAAATAAGCAGCAGTGATGGCAACAAGTGAAACCCAAACTGTAGCAAATCCTCAGGCCCTAAGAAATGCAGCAGGTCTCTGACTTGCTCAACAAGACAGCCAGTGTGAAAGCTGTGAGCCCAGCAGAATGAACCTTGTAGCAATAAGATGGCTTTAGTCATGGTCACAAGGCTGGAACAGCCAGGAGGGGAACGTTTCCTCAAATACCAAATAGGAAAGTTGCATAACCACTGCCTAGACCCTTCAAATTGGGCCTGATCTTCCCCTTCAAAGTTAGGATGACTTCCCCTTGCATCAGTTTCCAGCTGAATCTGTGGCACAGAGTTAACCAGGGGTTGTGGACCCAATCCACAGGGTGCACTGGGATGGAGGCTGTGGAGGGAGGGCATCCACCCTGCCACAGCTCAGCAGCCTCTGGGAGGTCCTATATGCTTAAGGGAGTGGAAAAGTATCTCAAAAAGCATCACCTGCAAGGTTAATCACAGCAGGCAGCTTTTAAGCTCCTTCACTGAGCAATCACATGTTGGTAACCAAAGGGCTGAAGCTGGGGGATGCTTCCTGTGGGTACTCTGCTGCCTGAAGAGGCTGGACCATACCTCTCCCAGGCCTGTCCTCTCAGGCCACATGGGATAGCAGCAGGAAAGCTTCAAGAGGCTTTGTCAACATGGCTACAGTGAGAGTTTAGGTTTGGTTATTTTTGATCCCTTTTCAAAAGGGACAGCAAAAGCAAGGCAAAGAGAACTGAGGCACAGGCATGAGAGCTCACTGTGTACAAACAGGTGTTTGCCCAGTGCAAGGACATCCGTGAGAGTGGCACTGGTACCCCCAAGCAGCTGGACACAGGCTAAATTCTGGAACTAAAAGGCCACCCTGATCAGTGTAGCTCATTCCCAGGCACCATTCGTGTGCATGAATCACTGTGCTTCCCTTTGACCCATTAATCACTCCAAAATCAATAAAGGCCACATACGTTTTTCATGTAGCAGCCATTAGTCTGACCTTGTGTCTATCTCTGTAGAGGGTATGAAATAAAAGCATGTGAGATCAAAGCAATCGGCACTAAATTTACCCAGCACCAGTGCCCGGTGGAGCTGCTGATTTACGGCCGCTGAGCTCATACCACGGTTGTTTTGGTTCCCGAGAGCCCAGGCCAGTTACAAAGCACTCGTTGTCCTCTAAGGACAGAGCAGACAGGAGGGGGCCGCTCCAAAAGGATGTTCGTTGGGATTTGTTTATTTCCTTAAAAACAGGGACTGCTTTCTTGTCCAGGAGCAAGTGTCTACATTGCACTCAGGGATGAGCAGAGGCGTCTCCTTCCCGAGGCACTCACATGTGGCAGGATCACACCCAGAGCTGCTGTGTCCCCCTCCCATGGCACCTGCCTCATTCCCATCCTTCACCCGAGCCTTCTGCACTCTGCTGCTGCAGAACAAACACGTCACAAAGCAAAACCCACTGGAGACCCATCATCACCAGTAAAGGGGGACCAGAAGGACCAAAGTCATTCCCTGGGGCATGGTAAACTAAGCCTTCTGTTGCCCTTGGACCACAGGGTGAAACCCCTCCAGCTGATGCCCGACCACAGGAGCTGGACCACCTATATGTTTCTGAATGCATTTATTTCTTTTGGGACCAAGACACCAAGAGCCAGGCAGTGCTGCTGACCAATTACCATCACTATTGATCACTTCTGCGTCCAGTTTTCTGGGTCAGGCCTGCTCTAATTTTCTTAGAGGCAGGCACAAAAGGCCAATGAACCAGGAAACCACAGTGCTCAGAGATGCCTCTGGGGCACAGTGACAGGTCAGCCAGGTCCACAAAACCCAAATGCCTTCCAAATACCACATGCCAGAGGCAGATATGCCGCTGTCCCACATGGACCACTGATGACTGCACACCAAACCCCTCATCAGCCTGTCACAGTGCTCCTAACGATCTCTGGTTAATGCTGTAGCAGAAGCCACAGAAATATCTGCCTAAGGAAAGAGAGTGGTTTACTTTGCAGAAAAATAAAATGGGCCTTTGCACTAAGTGGGGAGGTGGGAGGATGGGTTAGGACACTGCAACGTGAAGCTCATGTAATAGCAGGAGGTGCACAGCTTGGACCTAAACAGCTTCAAGACTTCTTAAAGCCTGAAATCAGTAATAATTATGCCTACTGGAGACAACCATTTATCACAGATTGTCTTGTTTTTAATTTAAAATCATGTCCAATTAACATTTCTTCAGCTTTCAGCCCAGAGAACATATCAGGTCCCAGCTATCCAAAGCCTCTCTCATGAATGCTGTGGTCCTGGCAAAGGGGCCAGCTGAGGCTTGCAGGCTGGATTTCATCCACCTCTCAGTGCCAGTCCACCATTCAGCCATCCTCTCCAGAATGCTGTAATCTACTTGTCCGGCACAAACAGCCCTTCACCACATCAAAGGCACCCAGCAGGCACCCTCCCTGTTAGGTGGGGTATCTTCCCACTGTACCCCTCTGCCCCACCTCCCTCCCCATCTGACACCTCAGATTCAACCCTCTCACAATGCAATAGCTGTGGGCAGGATGTTGCTGGGCACTGCCCTCGCAGGCAGCACTTTGTAACTCGGTCTGTACTGGCTGCCTCCCCCCAGTGACATCCACCCCTTCGTGTTCCCCCTCACAGTTACTGATTTCCAGGGCAGCTATGGTGAGGTTTCTCACCCTGTGTCAGGCTGACACACCATGTGTCACACACAAGCACATCCCCTTTGGCTTTGCCCAGAGCATCTCCCCTTCCATAGTTCGGGGAAGGCAGACACAGACTGCTGATCTCAGCCTGCCTTTCCCGGGGCAATCCCGTTGTACATGCAATTCAGGTTTGCTGCACGTATGCAACCCGTGGCAGTGACCTCCCCCTTCATATTTGGTAGTCAATGGCACACACCTCTCTGGATCAGCAGGCAAACAGCCCTGCCCCACTGCTTTGTCCTGCTCTCCCTGCAGTGAGAGCTCCTCTCATGCCAAAGCCTTCAGCACCCTGAATACTCATGTCCCAACATCCCCCATGGCAGCACATTCATGGGTTTCTGGGGTTTTCTGCTGCTTGATAGGCATCAGCTCACAGAAGTAAACACACCCAAGCTGCACTAGCAAAAATTCCCCAAAGATTATATGGGGGATTTTACTCAAGGGTGATTCCAGTTTAATCTTGCAGCTGGGCTTACTATAAACCTTTGGACTAGAGCACGTACAAATAACTCCACCTGCCTGGCTGATTACATTGGGATATTGTTATAAGAAATGTTACTTCAACATTTGTAATCAAACGTGCAAGTTGAATGCTGAAGGATGGCACAGGGCCACTGCCGGGCAGCCATGGGGGAGGACAAGCTTCTCCTGCCTGTGCCAGCGCAGGTCACCCTGGGACAGGCAGCCCCTGCCCACCTCTGCCAGCACACAGGTGGCACTGGAGAGGAGGATTCCCACCTGGCTGAACACACCATCAGCAGATGCTGACACTCTCCGTCACGGCTGCAATGGGCACACACAGAGCCCATCCCACTGGAGCCATCTCCTGCCGTGTCCCAGCAGCAAGCACAGCACCTAGAGCAGTGCTAACCAAAACAGGCAAGAGGACTTGTTTTTTTTCTCCCTTATGCTGCTTTTTGCTTTTTTCCTCTGCCCTTTAAAATTGCAGATGAGAAGAGTAAATATTGGAAGGTTATCCTTTGTATCTCATGATCAGATCACAAGTTAGCATGTGACTCGGGAGGGAAAAACAAGTCTTTCCAGCAGATGTCAAGGCAGTGAGCAGGCTCCACAGACTGCTGTACCTTGCTGTCTACCGCCAAATTCCTGGTGCATCCTTGAGGTACAGAACCTCATGATTCATCAGGATTTTATTCTAATTAAAGAAAACTCAGATGACTTTCATTTTGGCTTTGCCTGTTTAGCAAATCTGAATGCAATGTGTATGTAAGGATAAATAGCAGCCCTCAGCCACTGTTTTGTAAACAGGCTCCAGCTCAGGAAGGGCAATAGCAGTTTGGAGCCACCCTGTAAATCATGTGCTGGGGGATTGAGCAGACATCTCCCACTGAGCAAAGGGACCAATCAAATAGGAGCCCAGGTAGGCACCCCATGGGCTGATAGCCTGCAAAACAGCCTGTACTGTACTCTGAAGGCCAGGGCAGGCATCAGTGAGCAGCTGCTCCAGGGGAGCAGGGAAGCATCTCTCTATGAGACAGGGTCCCGTGGTACACAAGCTCACTGCCCTCCCTCTTATAGCACATTGGGGGTCACCCATTCGCAGAGGGCTGGAGCCTGGGCACTGGGGGCCATTCCCCACACGAGCACCGGGGTGATAAGCTGCCAATACTGCATCTTGCAGCAGCGGCCCCACCATGGCCCTGTCACATGATGGGTCAGCAGTTCGTGGGAAGTCACAGGCTGAAATCTTAAAAAAACCCTGTTACTTTAGCCAGCTCCTTCCCCACAGGAAATAAAAATTGGAGCTGAGCTTTAGCAATTTGGGTTTGACTAGACTTATCTCGCCTGGGGCCTGGGGTGGGTTTGTCTCGCCAAGCTCCTGATCAACCATCCAGCCACAAAAACCAGCAGGGAAAAGACTCAGAGAAGGGTATGAGCAGCAGAGACAGGTAGGTGAGGGGCAAAGGGGGTTGCTGTAGCTCTCCTGTAGCCCCACATTGGGATGACTCTGCATGGAGAAGAAAGTCTCTCCCAGACTTTCCTGTCCCCATAAAGCCAATGGGAAAAGCCAGCACACGAAATATTCCCACGGTCGCTGTCCTTGTGCCCTGGCTCAGCCAGCAAAGCCAGTCCCAGCCTATGGGACCAGACGGTGGAACAGTGGAACATGGAGAGGCTTTTGCCCTTCCTTTGCCCAGACTAAAAGGACAATCAGGAGCTATTTTTAACCTGGCTCTTTCTTTTCCCCTGCAGAGGCGCTTGAATGGCTTTCCCCTCGCACACGGAAGCACAGGAGCATGGACGTCGTCTCTCATTGTGATGGGAAAGGTTATCGGGTACAAAACAAAAGTGAAATCATCCGCTGGCATTCCTGGGACCAAAATAGCTGCCTGCTTCCAGCGCTGACGTTATCACAGGGGAAGGAAGGCTCCGAATACAGGCTGTCCTGCTCCAGGGCTCACGTACTGACCCTGCAGCGAGCCAGCACTGGGGCTGGCTGTGAGCAGGAGAGAAATGAAGCATTCTTGCCATGGCAGGTTAAAGGTAACTTAGTGCATGAGGTCCCAAACTTGCCGTCACTCCTAAGAAGCCACAGAGCCTCACACGAGCTTCACTCAGTGACAGCCCAGCAAAGAAACTTATCTACCTCATGCTAATGTTCAGGGCTAGCACCCTCCCGGGGACAGCATGGAGTGGGGAGAGCTGTGGTAGATGGACCCTCCTAACAGGGGAATCTGTGAGCTGCCCCACTACTGGCAGCCTCAGGGCTGTGATGCCCTCCTGCAGAACTGTGCAGGGACATGGCAAAGGGCAAAGGCAAGGCTTGGCTATCGGCTCACTAAAAGCATCTTTGCTGTTGGACTTATTTGAGATTCTGTTATTGTTTTTCCCTCTTGCACAAATAGATTAAATGCAAGAGCTAGCATGGCCTCAAAGCCAGGCACATTGATCAGGCCTGTCCTGACAGAGACCCTTAGGTGTTTCTCAACTGAAATTTGTCACAAAACAGTGGTTTGCTGAAAGCAGAGCTTGACACCAGCCCACAGGGCTCCAGTACAGGGCTGCCCAGCGTGTCACCCTGAGCCAGCAGCATGTTCCTGTCCACCCAAAGTGCTGCCCCAGCCCCGATCCCCTTGCTCCCTCCTGCCTTTTTGCAGCCACTCCCATCAGGCCATCTGTAAGAAATACCAGGGAAGCACCTAGGTCTGGGGGATCCCTGATGCCACTGCCTCCTGGGGATCTCCAGCCCCTCCTGCTACGGGAAACACAATCACTGGGAAATCCTTGTTGCGGTTTCTCAAGGCAGGACTGTGCAGGCACGTCCCCAGGCTGGATGTCCCTGGGGTGGTCCATGTGGAAACCATTTCTAGCAGCACTCCATGAAGAGGATCTAGAGGGGGGATCACAGGGAGACTCCAATACCAGTTGCTGCTCTCAGTCCTGCCCACCAAAGCCAAAAGCCTGGGAAAGGGCTGCAGGGGCTGTGGGATGCTTTGCAGATGGAGAAGGCAGGGACACCCAAGAGATCCTGCAGAGCCCAGTAGAGATGGAGTGGCTGGAAGGTGGCACACTGCAGATATGGCATCAGCCAGGATGTGGGGAGAGCAGGATTTGAGGAATCCAAATGTGCCAAGCAGCATTCTGTGATCCCCAGGCACTTCTAGCCTGGAAGAACAGCTCACGTACTGGGCATTTGAGCTAAGAGGTAAACCTCTTGCAAAGCATAGAGATTTCATTGCATAAATACCTCTCTGTGAGACCAGTCAGAAGCAAGGGGCAATTCATGGCAGTGCTGAAGCTGAGAACCAAGAAACACGAAAACTAGGCATAAACTTTACTTCCCTTGAACAGACAGTAAAACATTTACCAAAATTATCCAAGGCATTTTCACAATAAGCCAAGCCCTCCGCTGCCTGCCAAACCCAGATTCTTCTCAGAGTTTTAAGACTCTTCCTCATTTGAATCGCAGTAATGAACTAACATCGTGAGTGCTTCCAGCTGCCAGCAGCTGCCTTAGACTTAATTGCACCCAGGAGCTTTTCCTGGGAGCTGCGGAACCACCCAGCCCAGCCCTGCCCAGCCCAGGCAGCAGGAGCAGCCCACGGACACTGCAGATGCTGGTTCATGCAGAACCAAGCAGGTCAGGAAATGTGAGCCAGCACTGTCCATATGGACTCCGGTGAGGATGGCAGAGCCACCAGTGCAGGCTCCAGCACAGCTTTCCTGGCTTTGTTGACGGGTAAGGCTTTATCACTGTTAAAACACCATTTGTTGCTGTGACTTCCCCCCCCCCTTCTTAAATGTCAACTTGAAAAGAAAAATTCGGGAAAGGTCACTTACCAGAGAGACTGGCACCGCTCCAGTCACTTGGATAAACACGTGTAGGGTCAGCTGCCATGAGAGGGGATTTTAAACCAGTTATTTACCTGGTTGAACAAGTGTTGGGTTTCTGTAGAAGGGCGAGACTTTATGTACCTTGCAGGAGGCAATCAATCTCCTCACCACCCATCCGTTGCTGTTGGGATTGTTAACCATTTGGGACACCCAGGTGGAGAAGATGTTAACTCAAGATGCCCAATTTCCTATTTTAAGGGGGCATGAGCACTCATTAAAGCCCCAGGCTTACCCTGAGGGAACAGTGACACCCCTGGCCTGATACTCATTGCCAGTCCCACCAGACCTCTCCCTTGGGCAAAACCTGCTGGGGCTGCTCTGCACTCCTGCATGGCAGGGGGCTGGTAACCCTTGGTTCTTCAGGCCAGTCGAGTCATTAATTCTTGGCTGTAAGCAATTGCCAGACCTCGTTAGTGAGGAGCAGCGTTATAGGTACACATTTGAACACAGAGCAGAGTCAGGTGCACTGGGTCCTATTCTTATGGGCAGCCTGAGCAGAGAGCTAGTGCTCCCCTCGTTCCTGCTTTCCCAAGTGGTAAAAAAGGATAACTGGGACATCCTCGAAAACTATGGCTCCGTCAGAAGAATCCCCAGCTACCAAAGGCACAGGTGGCAAGGGGCTGCTTTCACAACAAGGTCAGCAGGTGTGTTGATAAGGTAGAGCATGGTCCTGTGATGCCCTTTAGCTCTACCTGCTGCCTCTGCACTTGATTTCAACAGGTACTTTTGTCTCTCACCTGGTGAGTTTCTACCCCACTACTGAACATGCTGGCTGTGGTCAAGTCAAGGGTTTGACTAAAATAATAAACCTTTTTCCACTTGTCTTCCTGTCCCAGCCTTTCTCA
This sequence comes from Pseudopipra pipra, assembly GCF_036250125.1. NCBI lineage: Eukaryota > Metazoa > Chordata > Aves > Passeriformes > Pipridae > Pseudopipra > Pseudopipra pipra. Next base: position 9,104,213 of record NC_087560.1, on the reverse strand, counting down.
CGCCCTCTCAACAAGGGAAACTTCAGAATTTCATTGAATAAAACCCATTGATTTTTGCCCTTGTTTACAAGCAGTATGCTATTTATGACTTGCCCAGAGTGCTCCGTAGCTCAGTAAACCAGCACACAGAGCAGAGCAGTTACCACCACTCCACGAGCTAGACAAGTGTGCTGCAAGCTGGGCTTCCAAACCACCACCAGCTGAACAGACTTGGTTGATCAATGTCCTGAAACTGGTGCCACCTCCATTCCCTCAGCATCCTCTTACTGCTCAGCTGGTATCCTGCGCCCAATCCTTCTGCAAGGCCCTGGATGAAACCATCACCTTCACAAGCTGGGAAAGCTGGAGTAATTCCAGAGAACTGGCACCAACCCCGCAGCAGGCAGGGAATGGCTTTGCAAGTGTATGCTTCATGGTCAACCCCTGTAGCCACACTTGCTGAGCAATTTCCCAGCAGCAGCAGGGAGGAGAGTGAGCTTCTGCCAGACCTTCAGCAGCCCCAGATCACTCTGCAGAGAGATCAAGCCATGGTGCACACTGAGCCAGACCAAGGGATTTGGCATAAGCACTCTTCCCACAGCAAAACAGGCACTGTCTGTGATCAAGTTTAGCTCTGTTGACAATGTCCGTGCTTACTCCCAAATAAAAGCTGAGCATACAGCCTTGCTCAGGACAACTCCTAGGCTGCAGGCACGTGAAGGCTTATGTTCCCTTACGTAAGGAAACCAGCACCAGCCAGGGACACCACGTCAGACCCATCCAAAACATCCAACGCTGCTGGAACCTAACAACTCACATTACTGTGCACAATGCACAGCTTTATGGCCTTCAGCAGCCACACGAAGGGAACAGCAGCCGTGCAAGGTCAAAGGCATGAGGGCTCTGCTCAGTGGGAAACCACCACCATGAGGCTTTCAGAAGTTCAGCTAGACAGAAGAACTGTCAGCAGTGGGAAAAGGGCAGCTGCTGGTCCTGCCAGTAAAAGCAAAAAAGGAGAAATCAGCCCACCACCGCTTCCGATCGGATGTGACAGCTCTGTCTGAGGTCCTCAGCAAACCCAGCCTGTGTTGCAAAAACAGCAGGAGATCCAGGAGCTCCCAGGCGAGGGGAAGTGGAGAAGTGGCTCCAGGGGCACAGGGCGGGGAGCCACACAAAGCACCCCTGATTCTGCACTAACCCACAGCCAGCACTCCACGCTGGCTCACACACACCTTGGGAAGGAGCCCAGGTCCTGGTTATGTGTGTGCCACGGCCCTGTTAATGCTGGTGTCCCATCCTGGCAGCCTTCCCTGAGCAGGGGGTGGGTTTTTCCAAGAAAACCGGAGACAGATCGTTCCCTATAGCTGGGGAAACCAAGAGCCTCTAGCACCCCTGTGTTGGCTAGGGCAGACGGCTGCAGGCAGCCTGTTCCCAAACACAGCAAAGCGTTCCCACCAGGACCCCACGCCCCTTGGAATAATTTGGGTTTTGTGGAATTCAGTCACTTAAAAAAAAGAAACAACAAAAAAAACAACAGAAAACCCTTCCCCAAGCTTGCAGCAATATTTTGTCTGTAAATATTCTAGAGAGCAAGGTCACATTCCAAAGGGAGCACAGAGCGGGGAGGGTGGGCAGAGGGGGATGTGAAGCAGGGAATACACAGCCCCCAGCACTGGGCACAGCCAGGCTGGGGACTGGGGAGAGCAAGAAAAGGGGGGTTGGGGGAAGGGGCAGAGCAGAAAGGGGCTCTAGGAGTAAGAGGCAAGATGATTTCACCATTCTTTCACCAGCTGTCCTTGAAGAGGGGACAAACCTCCATCCTCCCGCACTGACACATGTCCCAGGTCCCACAGCTGGCAGGATGGTGTGTGGCACAGAGCTGTGCAGGGCTCAGCCTGCCCTGCTGCTGGTGGCAGAATGTGGTGGTGGGCATGAGCTGCCCTGATGGTGCGTTGCTGCTTCATGAGCAGTTCCAGGCTGTCCTGCCCAAGAGCTCCTTGCAGGAATGGCAGAGATGTGCCAACCCCCATACCCCCGGCACTCACTCAGTTCACGCCAAAGGCATTGATGTCCAAGCTTTTCTGGATTGCTGCTGGAGCGGGCTCTTGGCAGCAGCTTCAGTGTGGCCATCAGTACTGCCCACGGCTGCTGGCCAGGCCACAGCACCCAACTTCTCCCTGCCAAAGGGCAACTCCCCCAGGAGAAAGGGGATGCAGCTCCCACCCAGCTCTGTGGTGCCAGCTTGGGCAGTTCAAAGCCCTTTGCCAGCCATGCAGCAGCAAGGGGAGTAGGAGCACTCTGGGAAACCACCCACAGCCTGGATGGAGTATGGAGCAGATGGCAGAACAAACAGCACCGGGATTTCTGTTTCACATGATCTTTTGCCCTGCTCACTCCCACACTTCACCTTTTCCTCCCATGGAGCAGGCCTACGCCTGGAAAAAGCAACCAAGAAACCTGGAAGGGTTTCAGAGTGGCAGGTGTTCTCTGAACATCACCAAGGACAATACACAAGGCCCCAGAGGATTTTTCTTTAAAAACATACTCAGGCTAGGTTTGTGCTATTTTGTGCCCTTTCCAAAAGAGTTTATGAGTAATTATTTTTTTTCCTTTTTCTAGACCAGGGGAAAGGTGATGTCGCTGTGACAGAGAGCTGCTTCAGGACTGGCAGTGAGAACACTTAGGGACGGCGGGTTCTTCACGGCACAGTTGAGTGACCTGTGCTGAGGAGCAGGAGGGGTGCTCACGCTGGGACTGCCAGCCAGGCACTGCAGGTACATATCCTTCAGGGCATATAAGAGTTTGGGGGGAAAAAAAAGGAAAAGAAAAGAGGAAAATATTAAAACCTTGCATATGTTTTACAGACTCCTCACACGCCAGAAAGCTCAGGGATGTCTGTGGAGTTTTAGGACGTAAACCACTTACTGACTGGCTGGCAGCAGGTCCAGGTTTCCCCCTCAGCAGGCAGTGGCTGCATGACAGCTCCACACTCCAATCACAGGGACACTGTCCTAGCCCAGCCATCCCACCTCACTTAGGGCTGCATGAGGATCCAGCACAGCCTAGGCAGGAATCCAGCACAGTCACCTGTTGGACCACATCCCATGTTCTGCTTGAAAATGCCACCATCCTGGTTGAGTATGAAATGCTCAAGGAACCCCATCACTTTCAGACTCCCAATATAATTAGGTTCAACATTTAAAGCACTTGTCTGTAGCAAAGCACCCACCATCCATGTGCTGGATATCAGGAAACAAGTGTTTGCCTTACCTGTCAAGCACCATCAGCTCTCAGCTGCCACTGGTCACGCCACTGCCATTTTACAAGGTTACACGACTGGTGGAATTTGTTCTTGCTCATGCATTATAATCATTAGAAAGTCATCTAACCACCACCCACCCAGTATAGCACCCATACGATCACTCCTTCACAGGCTTGTGCTTGGCACCAAGAGGCAGCACGCCCATGCTGCCGGGGCAGGACAGCACTGGGTGCATCTCAGCACGGCCATGCTCCCAGCAGGCAGGCTGCCGGGACCTTTGGGAGTACAACCTCTGCCTCAGGAGAGGTGGGAAAGCCCCAGGCTGGCGGTGGCACAAAGCAGCTGTGTCCAGCCAGACGAGCAGGAGGGTCCAGCCTGTGTGCCAGGAGGTCGGGCACCAAGTGAGCTTTTGCTGGCAGATCCCAGAGAGACAGGAGTTAACGCTGCCTGTCCTGCACCAACTCCTCCCCAGAGCCACATGGCTCTGCCTGTATTTCAGGAGTTCCCAATGGGCTCATCATAGAGCTTCACAACTAATGCTTAGAAATTAATTACAAGAGTCTGGGATTGTTCTAAAGACAATAATACCTACAAGGAAAAAGCTAACCAGCCATTAGCTCTGCACACTAGAGACAGTGCTCTCTCCCCAGCACTTTGATGAAGCCAGGTGCTTTTGCCCTTTTACTATTATGCATTGCAAATTAATAGTGCCAGCAAGAACTCCTGGCTTTGGTGCCAGGCTGCAGAGCAGGCTGCCCAGGGCAGAGCTCCAGCTACCATGTCCAGTCCTCCCGAGGCACAATGCAGCAGGGACATCTTCCCTGTGGTTAGACTGAACCCAGACACCCTTCCCCACACACCCTATAAGGGTATAAGCCACATTTGAGAACAAAAAAAGCCAGTACCCAAACACCCTAAGCAGGGTGTGGGGTTCCTGCTGTTACTCACCATGTGCTGAGCTGTTCAGAGACAAACAAAAGAGCAGGTTGGGTCAAACACAGGAACTCCCTCAAGTGAACTGCAGTCACAGGTAAGAATCATTAATGGGATTAAATCCAGAGAGCACAAAATTTCTGCAGTGCCTACAGTGGCTTTCTGCATATAGCCTTTTCCAGCTCCCTGTGGTGTCTCTTACTACAGGCCATCACTGATTCAATCACCCCAATGGCCAATGGGGTCTCAACTGAATTAAAGCAGCCATTTTAATGGGTTTAATTCTTAACTGACATAAATGTGTAACACCCATCAGTTCTGACACAAAATGGGTGAACATCCAGAGACTATGAGATCACCAATGGGCAAGTGTCAGTTCCAACTGGGCAGAAACACATCACCTGTTTGAAAGGAGACCTCCTTGACAAGGGAAGCCAGGTCCTCTCTTCCTCCTCTCATTTGAATTAAACAAATAGACCAAGCCCAGGCAGAGAAAAAATTCAACAAAACTATCCCATTAGTTCAGCACAGAGTTGATTTTTAGACTTCCTACATTTGACTTCAAGTAAACCAAGATTTTATGTTTATATTTTTAATCCTGTTCTCATTTAAGAACTTCAGTTGGTGACAGGATAATTGTTAACAGTTTGAAGGTAACATTTTAAAGCACTCCTAATAATGGCAGTATTTAAGAGGGAATCACACCGACACTTTTTAAACCTGAAAGCAAGTAATTTTCCAGCTGTGCCTGCTCTCCCCACATGGCATCTTTTCCTGGCAAAGACAACCCAGTTCGAGTCTGGTACGGAAAGCAGCCAGAGAAATGGAAGTGAAACCCAGAAGTTTGTTTTCATTATCTAAACTGAATAAGCAGAAGAAGTGAAATTATGTGAATAAATGCCATGCACTTGACCTTTTTTCTTTCCAGTGATTCTCTGGGGGGTTTTTTGGCTGCCCAATTACTAAGTCATTTGTAACAGGGTTCTCCCATCCCACCCAGGCTTGGGTACCACCCTGCAGGTCAGACCCATGCTGCATGCAGGATACAGGACCAGCACCAATTCCTCCAGCCAGACATGCCAGACCAGATGTTTTGCATACCACAGCAAAGCAGCTCACCAACTGCCTTATAACACCATTCTGCAACTCACGTTTTTCAAGCTCTAACAGCGCCTCATTTTTTCCAAGTCAGAAAGAAACCCACTCGCTAGTTCAGCACCCTTAAGAAGCCTGATGAGTAGATTGCTTTTTCCTTTAATGAGCAGGCAGCTGGGCTCCTGCAACAGCACTGCAGCCTTGGCCCTGGTTACAATGGAAGCCCCTTCAGAAGGGAACTGTGTAGGCAGCAGGTGCAGCGCAAGCAGATAACACCAACAGCTCCAGTGAGACCATTGTGAACACCCCTATAAGCTGGGAATGCCGCCTTCTCCGGCCCTCAGCCCTGCAAAGGTCTCTGTACACAGCAGAGCAGGAAAGACTCAAAACTGGTATGAGCAGCCAGGGGATGAAAGAGCTCAGCCAGCATCTTCACTCCTCTCCTTTTCTCTCAAACACAAGACCCTGCCAGCACCCAGTGCCTTGAAGCAACCCATGATTCTGCAGGCGTGGGCACGCTGGGGCCCCAGCAGAACCTGCAGCAATTACCACGTGCTAATCTTTAGATAGGATGAGCCTGTTGCATCCACCACATGCCCGGGAAGTACAGCAGCACTGGAGAGCCCAAAGATGTCATGAGGATTAGACATAGCCTTGTACTGAAACACCACCTACTCTCCTTCTGCATTTAAAGAAAGGAACAGCAGCATCTTGCTTCCCTTTTCTGAGGCAGAAAAGCGGACGAGCAGCAGTTTTGAATTAAAATAAAAGACTTCATTGAGACAAACTGTCAGGCTGAAACTGAAATAAAAATTTAAAAAAAAAATCAAGTCACGTAAATGTAAGTTAAACTGCCCTGAAATCAATGGGGCTTCAGTGATTTAAGTCCTGGTCTTCAATCCCACATCCCCACGTCAGCAGGCAGTGGCAAAGGGAGCACAGCTCTGGCAGACACATTACAGCAGCCTGGGCTGTGCCCTCTGCTCTCAGCGGGGCTGAGAGGAGCACCCTGTGGCACAGGCTCCCAGCAGAGACCAACCTGGCTCCAGGCATCAGGAAGCTACAGGCAGCATTACTGCTACACTGCTGAGCTGCACTGCAGCCTCCTGACAGTCTTACAGCTTTCCTCCTAGCTCTTAGAAAGCCCACACCCAGCTTCTCCCAGGCCAAGAAACAGTGGCAGATGCTCTCCACATTGCACTTTGGAATGGGTCAGGTTTACACCAAAAGCTCATGTGACTTTGTTCAAGGACATTTCCAGGCTGTTTTTTTTTTCACTTTTCCAGAGCACACTGTAAAAACCAGCATAATATCCTTTCCGCTATTGTTTTGTGGGGCCTGCCAGATCAGATTACACTGAAAATCAAGATACATATATTTTATCTTTGTTCTTCTTGGTACTGGAGAGACATTTGACCTCTGTTTAAAGCATTCCTTGCCCTGTTGTTTCCCATGCTTTTCATCATACATTCCCCTAAGCATCCCACGTTTTGGAAACTACCTTCACTTCCCAGCACCAGCCAGCTCGCTTCCTCTGTAGATAAACTTCAGGTACTGCAGCCTCCTAGATGGCTGGAGGCAAATGACTGAGAGCATCCAACTGCCACAGGCAGGCATCATCCCTGTGGGAACTTGAGAGAGGAACTGAGCACAGCAGTCCCACACACTCTTAATCCTTTAGCTGAGGAGGCAGGCCAGAGTTTTAGAGAACTGGAAGTCGGAGAACAAGCAGACATTTATTCAGAGCGGGCAGTGGGAGGGGGAGGACCACCAGCTCCTTCCTGCCTCCGCGGGACTTACCGTCCCTGAATGTCCCTTTTTGTCCTGTCCCCACATCTGTGGCTGGCTGGCACAACGCTGCTCTGTCCAGCGCTGCACGCCTGCCCCAGGGCCCAGTGGCCAGCAGAAGGAGAAGCAGGGTGGCCACTGCTCGCCACAGAGATGCTGAGCTGACTGCCAGGCTGAGCTTTCCCAAGAGGAAGCATGCCACCCCACTCTTCCCACGAAGAGGCAGACCTTCTCAAATGGCAGGGCGGTGGGCCCACAGGCAGCCAGGGAGGGAGGCTGAACAACAGGCTTGCACTGTTTAACAGGCATCAGAGCCACCAACTTGGAGACAAGAGCATGAGACTGCTTTTTAAAAGTCCCACACCCTCAAAAATTACAGCTGCTCAGTATTACTAATCTGAGAAGGTTGAATTGCCACCTATTGCACAGCTGTCATCGTAACATGTATCAGAAATTCCAGTTTCAGTAAAAAAACATGCATGTGTGAGAGAGAGAGGCAGCAGCAAGCCTTGGCAGAGAAGAAACGAGCTCTGTCACTCTCTACAAGCAGAAGCAGCTCTCAGAGGAGCCTGACTGCACTCAGCTATGTTAGTAAACTTTGGAAAGTTTTGGCCTACAAAACCACCAGGTTGTTTCCAGTTGCAGCAGTGAAGGTGGGCCTTTTGGACTGGATTTTCCCCTTAGGCTGTGTTAGCCCTAGTGTGGACTGCAGGACTGCATTGAAGACTGGTATCACACTGCTCTGGTGCTGCACAGCTCCTCATTTCAGGTCAAGGCACCAGCAAGGTGAATACAAAACTGATTCATCCAGGTAACCACCAAAACACTCACTGTCTGAGCACCATCACCCATCAGATCAAATAATCAGAAAGTTTTTTTAAAATAAAAATACTTAACATTTATTCACCTTTGAAGTCACCATAGTAAAATTGTACACGCTATGAGTAACCCAGCAACATTATTAAAAAGCTACCAGAAACATAAGGCAATTTGTACAACCATTGAAAGAAATACACAGCATGTTGAAAACAGAGTGAAATATTACTCAAACAAGACAACGCTTGATACACACTAGAGTGACAAGAACCAGCATTAAGTTTTAAACAAAAATAAAGATGTCATGGCTACAAGTATTATACAGTGATAAATACTTCAAAAATATATTAAGATATATGGAAATTCTCATTTTGTCATGGAAATCCAGAGAAATTCCAGCCTCCACTGGATTTCAATATACCAATTAAGGTTTAATATTTAAGTTCCTTTCCTTTCAGTAAGAACCAGTACTGCAGCCATTACTGTCCTGTATCAATACTTATCTTCTTGTAGTGTAATGAAATCAAGCCTTATGTTACATTAAGCCCTAATGCCTCTTGCATCACAGGCACCAATTGCTCTAAATCAACCAATGAGTTGCCTTTTGGTAACAAGTGCTGTGCACAGCATTTGAAGCCATAAACCACGTTAAATCACAGTCATTGTTCGCCCACTTTACAGTATTAATGGAAGGCGGGTTTGAAGACTTGCCCCCATGTAAATAAGACATCTCGAACAGAGGGTTTAGTAGCAAGTCCACCATAATGTATTCCTAGCATAACATCAAGCACTCAGAAGTTACAGTACATGAACCATGCTATAGTTTAGGTTACACCTTCAAAAAGAAAGTCCAGAGGATGTTTGGAGACAACAGGTTTTAAACACGCACAAATAGTGCTTTAGTACACGTTTGTTTGTGCTGTTACTGGGTAGCGAGTGAAGCAGTTTATAGCCAAGGGTTTGGTGAGGCAGTTTTCTGAGCCAGTTTAAAAATATAGACTTCTTCTTAGAGGGTCTGTTCTATAGAAAATAAAGTGAAATCTGGTAAATTGTCAGTTTTGAGAGTACTTTCCCGTGGCAAGATCCGTTCATCGGCCTACCGCACCAAGAGGAAAGCCAATCCTGCCATCCCAATCCCCGCTGCGGCTGCCATGATGGCATTGCCAATGGTGCTGCTCTGCTCAGCCGCCTCGGAGCCGTGCCTGCCGAAGAAGCGACAGAAGCCATCCTAGAACAGCAAGAGAAAGGACATTGAGTTGCCTGGCTTGCAATTAACTGGATTTCTTTTAACAAGCCTTTGGGCACAGTTTGGTTCACGCTCCCAGCACAGGGTTTGTCAGCTGTAGAAACCTCTGTTTTAACCATAGAAGTCTAAGCCCACTGCCTTGGGTACACACAAAAATGCTTTGTGAGAGCCCTTGCACAAGGCAACTGAAAGAAGTAGCTACAAGCATTTGCTCAACAGACAATTGCAAACTTCCTATTGAGATGCTCGGCCTATCATTACATTATTTTTGCCCTTTTAGGTAAGTTTCTGACGGAAGCTGCCACCATTGTTCCCCCTTGAGTTTCAGAAAGCATCTGAAACACAGGATATGGAAATTTCCACTTGAGAGAGACAGTAGGCCCAAGCTGGTCCCATTTTGGTGGACATGGTGCTGATTACACACTCTCCTGGAAGGGCCGGGTGGACACTGCTCAGAGCTGACCTATGACAGAGCAAAGCTGGCAGCTGCTCTCCCAGATCGTTGTGATAATCAGAAGTGGCAGCAATACAACTCCAGATGGTCGTGTTTGAACTCTGCTCCGCAGATGTCTGTGTAAACAAGTTATATTCTTAATTTCTTCCGGAACTTTGTTCTTTACACTTTAATTTGTGCGAACAGGCAGTGCGATTTTGCCAAGTGACAGTGTGCACTGCAGCCAACGACCACACTGTTCTGAGCAGTCAGATGGACCAGTGACCACTGGAAAACCAAATTCATTTTGGTCTCTGGAAAAGTCAACGAAACCAGTGGCTGCTTCCCCTCCTTTCTATTTTTAGTGCTTATTTGTACTGACACCAAGTATTCCACTAGGACTGAAAATAGGAAATGTGGACAGTTCTGCGGGATAGCTGACATTTTGTGCAGATATGCAGGCAAAGCTGCACAGACTCCTTAAAAACCGTACCTTCAGTGTGCATCTCGAGGGGCAGAAAGTCCACACCTTCCCCGGGCCCGACCTGACCTGACCGGCTTCGGGACAAGCAGGAACAAGAGCCGCAGGCCTGGCGGGTGAGTGCCTCCACACACAGGTGTATTTAAGAACAGGCACATGGGTAGTTTTTCCTTACACCTGGGAGGGGACCTGTGCTAGCCTGCTCACCGACATCCGCAGGCTGCGGACCCAAGGGGGAAGGCAAACCTCGCCGCCTCAGCCAGCAGCATCACTCCTGCGATTCCAGGAGGCTGCACCCCGAGGGATCCGGCTGAGCCGCAGAACAGGGCACCCCCAGGCCCCTCGCTGAGCCACCAAGAGTCGCTGCGGCCAGGAGCCCCCGGGGATGCTCCGCTGGTCCCGCCGGCGCCGCGCACGCCCATCGCCGGCAGCGACCCCGGCACGTCCCCCCGGCCGTACCCCACCGCTGCACGGCGCCGGGGGACCGGCCTGCCCCGCTAACCGGGGAGGGGGCGAGGGTTCCCGGCACCCACCCCAGGCCGCCCCCGTCCCCGCTCACCCATCCGCCGTGCGCCTCCAGCCACTCGCCCCGCTCCTCGGCCAGGTAGGCGGCCAGGTGCGCGGCCAGGCAGCGCGGCCCGTCTCCGCAGCCCCGCTCGGCCAGCGCGGCCGCCAGCGTGCCCGCGAACACCACCAGCGCCAGCAGCCGGCCCCAGTTGAGGCCGCCGTCGGCCTCCAGCTGCGCCGCCACCCGCCCCAGCAGCGCGGCCGCCTCCCGCGGCTCGGCCCGCGCCAGCGGCGCGCACGAGCGGAAGAAGGGCCGCTCCTGCCGCTCCAGCTCGGCCGCCGCCCGGCGCAGCGCGGCCGCCGTGGGGCTGGGGGGCAGCGCGGCGCCGCCGCCGCGGTGCTGGAAGTAATCCTCCAGCAGCAGCGCCGTCTCCTCCTTCAGAGAGCCCGGCATGGCGGCTGCCCACGGCGGCGGCCCCGCAGCAGCAGCTGCCGCCGACTAAGAGGCGGGGCGGCCCCTTCGCCCGGCCCGGCCCGGCCCAGCCCGGGCGCTCCCCTCCCCCGGGGCGGGGCCGAGCGGGGCGGGGGCAGCGCGTTCCCGGTGGAGAAGGGTCCGCCCGCACGCCCCGGGAGGCACTTGTGGAGCAGAGCTGCGGGTCTCTCTGGGCAGCCGAGGGAAACGCTCAGTTGTATTAATATATATTAAATGTATTAATGAATACATATCAGTTGTATTAATATATATTTTTAATATATCAAAATACTTGCTTTAATATTTTAGGATTTAGGGTTTTGTGAGTTTTTTTTTCACATTATTGCTCCAAACCTGTATTTTTTGCACCAAAGGAGATGCAGGTTTTCCAGGACCGTGGGATGAATGCATTTGTGTATTTACTCAGCAAATGCAGTGGTGTTTGCTTTTTGATGGGCATATAGGAAAAATTTAGGATTAGGACCTGTCACGGGGCAAAGGGGGGGGGCCTTCACACTGTTGGTGTAAAATAAAATGGATGAGAACAACATTGGTGTCATTTGCACAGCACCATGGCGCTATCTCAGCGAGACACCTTGCCTGCACCCCAGCTGTGCCCTTCCAGCTCCGAGTACCATCAGCTGCTTCACAGACTAGTGGGACTCCCATAAATACCACCCCAAGACTGATGGCAGATCCAGCACGGGGTACATCCAGCCTGTGCTTCCTGGCCAGTGCTGGTTTGCAGGTGAGGTTCTGATGGTGGCCTGGGGCAAAGTGAGGCTGTGACCCACTGTCACTGCACAGCCCTGCAGTGGGAGAAGCATTGCCACAGCTGCCTAGGACCGGGTCACTCTCACCTCTCATCCCACAACCGGCTCAAGGTGACCAACATGTCAGCACAGGACTGCTTGGCTTCATTCCACCTATATTGAGATACAGCTGTCTCCATTTTACATCCCTGTTAGAAAATCTAAAAATAGATGGTTGGAATCAATCCTGTTGCAATTTCTCAGATCGCTGTCAAGAATTGGAGTCGCTCCTAAGGCGAGCTCTTAGTTTTTCATCCCGTATTTGGCTTTTGTTTTGTTTTGAAGCAGGGAAATACAATCTGTGTTTATGTGCTAGAGCAGTAGCTGGAATGATATCTTTACTTTTCACAAGAGCTTTACACACATGCTTTTTAAACTATTTTTCCTTACGATTGTTAATCCTGGAGCAGGAATTTCCTATTGCATTCCTCACAGCAGGAGAGCAAGAGGGAGAGGCTGCTCTTTCTCTAGCAATATCCTCTTCCACCCTTCCTGTTTATATAGCATTTTTGTTTAACAGGACGGAGCCGTCTGATAGTGACTGCCCCAGCTATAGCTCCTTCTCTCCATATTCTGAAATAAAGGTGTTTCTCATATAAATAGCTTGACAGACTAAGGGGGGTCTCAAAGTGCTGGGATTTCCAAATCTTCCCTGGCCAGTCTTTAACAAGCAAGAAATACAATGGGTACTTCAGTGTCCTGTTCCTCTATCTGTCAGTTTATCTGTCATTTATGATGAGAAGTCGAGTCATTTATCTGATGGGAAGTTGAGGCCTGTCCTGTTTCATGCTTTCACCACTATCTCAGGAACAAAAAAGATGATTTTTCACAGGTGGCAAGACCATGCAGCCCAATACACAAGTCCATAGGCAGTGGCCCTGAAGTGGAAGAACCACGGGAATTTTCCTGTGTAAGAACCAATGCTAGATGCGATGTCAGCCTCATTCTCACTGGATCTGGTCACAGTTTGAGCACTGATGTCACTCAGAACAAGCTGGCTCAGCACTTTCCCCAGCCCCTGAGAGGAGAGGAAATGAAACAATGCACCTAAATTAAGGAGGTGTTTTTTCAGTGTCTAAACTGAGCACTTCCACCAAGCACCTTCATATTGACCACAAATTCTACACTGAGGTGGAGAGGACAGCTGGCCCCAGCACAGTTCTCTCCTGACAAGGCAGAAAGCTGAACTGCTGCATCTCAAGGTGATCTGCACATCTGGTTCACCCAAACAGTGACAGCCCCAGCATTTCAGCGACCAGCTTTCTCTGGCATCCCACTGCAACTCGAGGAGAATCCTATGCGCCCACAAACACATACTCTGCATTTTCCAGATAAGGATCTGGAAAGAAAACATCACATTAGCTGCGATCCTTCTGAGCAGGAAAACAACCTGAATTCTGGCGTCCTGAATGCAGGGGGAGCTCAGATGGTGTTTCAGGTACTTTCAAGGACTGCTCACTCTCAGTTGCTGTGGCTCTCCTTGGGTATTTCCAGAAAACATTCCAGAAGCAATTTTCTGGTAGATCTGGGCTTTGCCCTAGATTTTGCAGGAAAAATGATCTAAGGAGCTATATGGTACAAAAAGTGAATGTCAAAAAAAGCAAAAAAACCAACAAAACATAGCTACCATTGCAAGTACCTAACAGCTGGGAAAAACTACTACATACATGTTCTCAATATGTAAAATACAATTTATTGTATTTAGGCTGTTCATAAGTATCAACACAACGTAGTATGTTTGAAACAAACATCTCGCCAATAAATACTATCTAAACATTAATATTAATCTTTTGATCAAATGTGTACAGTGTTTTGACTCAATATTGCACAGTGAGCTCTATATGACATTTCCATAGTGCATTCAGTTTGTTACAGGGATAGTTTGCCACAAATATTGCAAAGCATCAGAGTTGACTTTTCCAAGTGAAAACAGCTGAACTATTCCATTAGGGATGGAAGGCTGAGATAAATGTCAGTGTCCTAGGTTAATTGGTTATGGATTCACAGAACCTAATGTTTTCATAAATGAGGAGACTTTTGTTTCTTATATGATTTTTTTCTAAAAAAAAATCCACTTTCAAATAGAATGAGGATATTATCATCAAACTTATAACTCCAGTGATCAGTGAGCTTCTTTTCTCTTGTTTCAATCTAAATATGAATCATATATTTGATATTTTCAGAGCTGGATCTCACCACTTGCATTTCAAAGGCCAGACTGTGCAAGCCCCCAGCATTACTCCAGCCCTTTGCTCCCTGTATGCCTCTGCTCAAGTTAGACTCAGTACCTGTTGGTATGAGCAGAGCTGACACACTATAGTCTCAATAGTTTTCAATGTATAAATGCAGATATAATCTCACAATGGTTCTATAATTAATTCTCATATTTACCTGATTAAATCCTGATTCTACAGCATCAGCTCTGCAGGGGGTGGTGCTGTCAGTCTGTATGGCATTCCCATGCTCACACAGAGGGTTGGGTGCTGCCAGCAATGTGGCCAGCTGTCCTGCTTCCCTGAAACCCAGAGGTTCCTGGATCAGATGGGCTCATGTGCTCTGGTCAGCACGGTATAAAACATTGGCAGGACTGTGGCTCACAGCAGGTTTTCAACAACTCACTGTTATTGATTCTCAAGTCCAAAACTATGTCTGTGGCAGTGGGAGATGACTGTTAAAATTTAGAACTGTATGATTTGGTTTTTAAGGTTTGACCCACATTTGCATGAACTTAACACTGCTCTGACATTGCAGAAGGACCTTAAAATGGGATATACTGCCTTAATATACATTTAAGCTACATTGTCCTGCCAAAGTGGTATGAACTGCTCAAAATGCAAATAAGAATCATGATCGTAGAACGACTATGACTGACTCGGAAAAGATTTGACCATCGGTATAATGGTGCTTAATGCTTAGCATGTAGCATCCCTTAGTGCTTAGCATGTAGTATTTTTTTAATTAAAAGAAAATTCACTCACCAAGTGATACAATTAAAAATTTCTAAGAAACTACTGGTTAAGTATTACCTCATGATTACGTAAATCATGTTTATATCCCTCCTCTTTGCTGTTTATCAGTTTGTATATATTTAGATTCTTTATATTCAGGTAACAGAGATGAAATACTTATTTCTATCTAAAAAGATAGTAGAAAAAAAAGGGATTGAAAGAATTTCTTTTCTGTACAAAAAAATACATTTTTATGACAGCAGCCAGTACCTTCACAGTAGGTCCTTTGCTCCTCTATACCACCAAGGTTCAGTCATCCATAACACCATCATAAAGTATCAGAATTGTTTTTCTTTCCACTTTTCAACACTAAAATTCAATATGCTACTACGGAATGTTTCCAAAGCCTTATGCTACATCCTGATAAAATCAGGACTTTTTTTTTTTTTTTTTTACTTTAAAAAGAAACTCAGTTCATGCAAATAAATACACAATGTGCACTGAAATAGTCAATTCTATGATACAGGAGACTTTGCAGAAAAGTCCCTTTATAATTAACTAAACTAGTTCTAATAAAAGAATATTGTTTCAAAACAGAATTAAAACCATCTCGTTCTACTACAAGTTGATGTTTGCTAAGTGTTCAAGCAGACTATATTTTCTACCTAGTTGTTTTAATCTGTTGATTCAGTGTCACTCTTTTGTAATGCAGTGAATATTTGATTTTGAGGAACGGCTTCTTTATGCAGTTTTTGTAGTCCAGGGTTTCAGTCTTCATTTGATTCTGCAAGCAGGATCTCAGGTTAAGCCCAAATCTGTAGAAAGTTGAACAATCGTTTGTGACAATGACTCTTCTATCAAACTTAACAGTTCTGCTAGCACTTTGTGGGGATTTTTACTAGACTTTCCAGTTCATGCTTTACACCGTGTTTTTATACCCTCGTTAGGTCCTCTAGAGTTAGTTATCCTGTAACAACCCTTCCCCCTCACCCCCTTCTATCAAAGAAACAAAGAAGCACTCAAAGTGGGTGCTCCCAGCACTTACTCGGAGCGTGTGATCCCAGGAGCCTGAGCAGAACGCCGTCCCGTCGGGAGACACCCGCAAGGTGCTGACGCGATTTTCATGTCCAAACAGGATGGATACACGGGACCCTTTCAGCACATCCCAGACATTTATGGTGTAATCATTATAGCCTGCAAACAGCAGGCGACCTACAGAGCGAATGAGATTTTACACAGTGAGGTCTTAACGTGCCTTGACTGCAGCAAGAGCCTTCTGCAAGACATTCATCCCCCCGTGAGACACAACGCCGCTTTCCCGTGCCGCCCTCTGACCACTGCTCCCCCCAGACTAGCTGTGCTCCTGTGGGACAGCCCTGCCCCACCGCTGAGCTGTCCATACTAAATGCTGAAACAATTAAAATTAATGGGTTACAAACACAGCACATTTTACTTAAATCACACAGAATGTGTTCGGTCATTACAGATGGGAGATGACTCTTAATCGTGACAGACTGAAGAGCACTTCAACAGCTATTGCAGGGTCATAATACTTTGCTCAGTCTTTGCACAAGAAGTTAAATATAAGTGGTCGAATGATTAGTAGGCAATTTGGTAAGTGATTCATTGCTAACGGGTCGAGCTGGGGTGCTTGTGACCGTGACAGGGGCATTTGCCTCAGTCTCAGAGGGAGGGCAGTTCACCACCCACTCATCCCCCACCCAGGGTTACTGGGGAGCTCTGCATTTGTGCTGGGGCAGCAGAGAGAAGACCCGAGCTCATGGCTCAGGATCTGTGGTGAAAAGTGGTAATGTCTCTTTCTTCATGCCCCTCTAACATATTTTTACTATTAATCATTTACTCTCCTTTTAAAAACTATTTATGTAAGCGCGCTTAATAGTTTAGTTGCATTTCATGTTTCCTTTGAAATGTTTTTCATCATTATTGTGAAATTCTAGCCCAGCTGTAGTTAATGGTAAAATATTTCCTGCCTTCAGTAGGGCCAGGAAAATACTTTTCATCACTACAACGAAGCAGTAGCC
This sequence comes from Pseudopipra pipra, assembly GCF_036250125.1. Taxonomy (NCBI): domain Eukaryota; kingdom Metazoa; phylum Chordata; class Aves; order Passeriformes; family Pipridae; genus Pseudopipra; species Pseudopipra pipra. Next base: position 9,087,399 of record NC_087560.1, on the reverse strand, counting down.
AGCTAGGTTATTTAAAGAGTAATTATTTTTACAGAGGCAAAAAAAAAAAAAAAAAAGCTTCCATGCATTAAATGTTTCTTTTGGCACTTATTACTTTTGGTAACTTTTAATAACAAATGCTTTATCAAATTAAACTGAAAAATTTTTCAGTTCCCCTCAAAATCTCAACACTAAGTTAACCTCCAAAGTTCAAGTCTCACCACTGAGAGAGAAGTCCACACTGGATGCTCCAAAAATGATGCTCTCTTTGGAATAAATTGCTACTTCTCTGTCTGCACGAAGGTCATATAAACGACACTAGGATTAAAACAAAACCAACAAACATGCCTCAGTAAAGGCTGGAGGCACTGGCTAAAATATTTTGAAAAAATGGGAGTGGGAAGTGCAGCCTAACAGGCATCACAGGAAGTGGCTGCTTGGCTTCTTTCCTTCTGCTATTTCTGCCTGCTGTTACTGGGACTCCTTTAACAGGGATCTAAGCAACACAAGGCTGTTTTGTATAAACTCTGTGAAGAATTTGCTTTTTCAAACCACTTCTCTAAGCCTCCTGCCTGTCCTGCTCTAAAGAGATGCGTGGTGGGCTTTGGACCATGGCTGCCCACTGAAAGTCCCCACACCCTCTTGCTTCCTCTCTGTGGTTTCCTACATATTAGGGCATCCTGCTGCTGGGGAGGTGCATGGGGACACAGTCTCTGAGTCTGGGAGACAGAGGATCAAATCTCTAATCATTGTTGAGAACACGGACCACGAACTAACGAGGCTATAAACACACAGTGTAAAACGTGAACAGGAAAGTCAAAGATGGTAGCCCTTGCTCTGAGTAAGCTAGGATAGCAGTCCTTGCCCTTCTATGAGGCCTCTTTGTCTGAAAAACCTACAGGAAAGTAATTGAAGTGAAATAATGCATTTTTGTACAGATCTTTGGTTTTTATTTCTCATGGAAAATCCCAAATCACCTCTAACAAGCTATACTTCCTGTTTTTATCATTTGCCAGCAAACTTTGACTTGTTTAACATGGAAATCATGCATCAGACTTCACTGCCATGCAGAAAGGCAGTCTGTTAGCCCTGAAATCAAAACACACTTTTGAAACTATTTCAATTGAAACTCCTCCTCAATAAGTTAAGCTTAAGCAAATACTGGTCAGATGGCTTTGCTACTACTAAGAGTTTACTATTGAAAAATGGCTGGTATTCAAGCCTGCACATAAAGAAGAGGCTTTTTGATTCCAAGGCAGTGGGGAGCTGCCAGGTGTGTGAAGTCCAGGTCACTCAATGCTCCAAACTGATGAATAATTTCATCAGACTGCCCTGATGGGGAGTTGGGGGTCACTGCAGGTGACAGCACTGTCATGTGAGCACACCTTTATGGTTTACCTCCAGACAGCCAGGATTATCTGTTACTCAAAATCCCCAAGTATATAAATCAGGTCAAGGATACCAGTCTGTAACACTGAAAACACCAACCTCTTAATTTAAAGAATGAGGTATAAGGAAACTGCCAAAACTTCTGTCAGAAGTACAGAGGTGGAATTTCCCATTCTCCTGCTTAAGGCAGGGGTGTCAAGAATAGTTAAGAAAGAAAAACCCCATCAAATAAACTAGTAAGAGCCTGTGATACTGGGCATAAGAGCTTGTGATACAGGGCATAAAAAGAAAGTGCTCTCATCAGAATTTAATGATGGACAATTTCTCCCTATCACACTCTCAGCATCTCAAGAGCTCACAGTACCACATCCAAGTGTGCAGAGAGCTGGGCTCACCACAGATATTAATTTACAACTGCAGTTTTTAAGACCTAAAAGCAGGGTACACTGTCTCCAGAAGAGCCCTGGAAGGTCTCCACATCCAATGAAGATAAAAGGAATGTTTCTATTGAGTTTAGCTAGTATCGGAGCAGACTCAAAACATGCTCTGAGGGCAGAGTACTTTAGATAAAGTCTTCACTCTCACCCAACTCAGTGTGATGTTTGAATAAACAGAAGAAATAAGGTGCCAAGTGCTTCCCAAACATCTGCTCTCAAATTACACTTAACTGCCGGCTCAGTCCCTGCAGGGTTGTGGTGGGGGCAGAGCCTGGTCCCCCATGGGGACCCATCAGCTGCAGGGAGAGCCACCAGCCATATGCCTCACTCAGGGTGGAGGGCACCAGGTAAATGTCATTTTGCTTACATTGTGCTGACCCAATTTACCTGTCAATATATTCTGTGCCCCTCCTAGCACAGAATATCTAGATTGCTCATAGATAACTAGGGTCCATTAAGAACTACTGTGTGATCCAGAATGACCTGGATGCAGTGACTCACTGCAGTGAAGAGTGTTGGCAGTGAGTCAGACAGACAGGGAGGAGATGAATGTGATCAAGGCCACCCTGGGGCTGCAGAGCCAGCTGCCCACATCTGCCCTGCTCTGTGCTGAGCCCACAGCCCCTCTGCTTGCTGGGACAAGCTGCTTCTCCTGACACAAGCTTCAGCATTTCAGCTGGTTCCTCCCATGCTGTGACCAACAGTTACACAAAGTCAAATATCTTCCGGTAAGACAACTATTTTTGGTCATGAAACTTCAAACATAGAAAATCTGAAATGAATATTTGGACAGTACCTCATGTAGACAACTTTGCATAAGTGACCTACAGTGTTACTAGATTTTCCCTATAGCATACATAGTATTTAATATCTTATAGGAATTATTATTTCTGCAACTATGGTGTCACAGGCCCAGTTTAGTCACTAAAAGTCCTCTGTGGTTATGACCTAATCTTCTAGGAGAATCTGACTTGGGAAGTAACAGAATTTCCCTAAATTAGGTTGCTGAATTAACATACCGTGGCATCGTCTGAACCAGAGGCAAAGGCATCTCCACTTGGATAATATCTGTGCACAAGTAAAAGAAGACCAGAACACATTACATTACTTGGATGAGGTCAGACTTCAAAAATAGAACCAGAACATTGCTCAACATTGCAAATGTGTCCTCTCCCAGAAACAAACTGACCTGACACTGTTGATATCTGAATCGTGGGTTTCAAATGACTGGATGCACTGACCAGACCGCATGTCCCAAACCATGGCTTTCTTGTCACATCCCTAATAAGACAAAAAAAAGACAGCAAAAATCACTACAGTAGAGCAAATGGTGATATTCACCCCTCATGTACCTGACATTTGTCATCAAGCCCAGCTACTTTTAAAGGCTCTGAACATCACAGCTCTGAGGGGATTTAACCAGCAAAGCAGCCCCAGAGCTGCCTGCACTGGTACCCCCAGCTGGTGCAGTTGCAGGTAGAAGAAGAGGACATCATGAAGGCTGAAGCCTCAGGACAGTGGGGTGCAGATAGCACTGGGTTGTCTGCACAGGCAGCCCCACACTGACCAGCACTCACAGCCCTGCTTTGTTTATGCTGCTGCCCTGCCTGTGTCTGCAGCCCCACCATGCCACAGAGCTGCGTAACTCACTCTTTCCCTTACCACATAACATGCCCAATATAAAAGGTTCATACCCAGCATTCAAAGTTTTATAACTAATTCTTTTCACACACTGAAACAGAAAATTAAATAGGTGCATCTGGAGGGGCTCTTGTCCAGCCTCCTACCAGAGTTAACCCCTGTCAGGGCTCTGCACCCTCAGGCTTGATGGTGTGGTTGGGAGAGAAAAGCAGCATAGCAGCACTTCATCTCATCCCCAAGCTCTAATCTGCCCTTCCAAACTGTGCTTTGAAAAGATCATTTAACACTCAGTGCTCAGCACCCTGAATGCTTTGGGCAAGGGCCTCGCCCATCTTGTCTGCAATGTCCTTGGGGCAGGAACCATCTCATACCTGTAGGCTCATGCTCTCAGCAGCAGTGTCTCACTGCTGCCACAGACAGAGTGACAGGAAGAAGAACACAGTCTTTTCTTTTAAGAGTGACAGAAGATTTCAATAAATCTGCCCCTTCTGAGGGGCAGGCAGTGGGCAAGGCTCACCTCTGGGGGCTTGGCCCCTCAGGGGCTGTGTGGGAAGCACAGGGCAGACCAGGTGGCTGCTGCTTGTGCTGAGCCAGAGCGCCCTGCCTAGCAGACCATGCCACACATGTTGTTTATTTTAATCAAATATGATTGCTAATTAAACTAAACAGTCTCTTTACAATTCATATATTTCTCTCTTTTTTTTTTTAATTCAAATTCCGTTGTCAAAATGAAACCCCAATGTTTTTACTAATGATGTCATGATTTATGTTCCTTTGCACCAAATTGTGGTTTGGTTTAGTTTCGGGGAAACCAAACAGGATAGAGAATATTTTGGACTCAGCATATTTCCCTCTCAAGCCCCATCACAGTCCAAGCCCAGCCTTTCATATCACTTCCATGTGCACTGTTCTTACTGACCTCTCTGGGAGGTTGGGGACAAGACCAATCTGACAAGCTGGTTCTTTGACTCCTAAGGTTTTGAAGGAGAAACCAGCAACCACCTGCGGAGAGATGGGCCCCCTGAGTGATATCCAACTCAGCCCAAGGAGCAGAGCTCAGAGGGCACGGAGCACAACAGCCTGGGACACAGCCCTGAGCTCACCCAGGAGAGTTGGAATTTTGAGTTAAGTTGTTAAATGTAACATCACCCAGCCTCTATGCTGATGGACTGACATTGCTTATTCCAGCTCAGGGTTACTGTGCTGAAGAGGCACAACATACAGGGAGTCTCTCCATGCTGCCATACCTTCAGGTTGCACTGTTCTGCCTATACCTGCATTGACACGATGTAAGACAGATCTGAAGTGGTGTTTTACATCTGATGAATTGAGTGCCTATAAGCACAGACATACCCAAGCTGCTGTATCAACACCAGTATGACATATTCTCTTAGCAGTACCATAGCTGCTTGTGATTCTTTGCCCTATAATAAGCTGAGCTGTTCCCAGGGAGAATGAATCTATCCTTTCTGGGAAGCAAACTCGGTGACAGGAAAACCCGAGAGAAGTAATGCACTTGGATGGAATTAGCTTTCAGTCACGCTTCAGAGCAGCTGTGCTAGCAGCAGGCAAACTGGGCCAGTGTGCTGGACCCTGCTCCTGATGGGCCAGCCAAATCTGATAAAACAGCCATAACAGAAGAGATCCAGGTTTATTGTGCAGGGATGGGACCATGACTCCAAGCACCCCTAATCCATGTTCGGCACCCTCTGGCACAAGGGCCATTTCCATCATCAAGCACAGGATCAGCCCTGGGCCAGTGCTTGTGGGGCTCAGAAACCGGGTACCTTCAGCAAAGGTACTGGTAGCAACCTGCCTCCAGCAAGAGAGGTCTTCTCTCAGCTGCTGCCAGCTCTCACCTGCACACTCAGTCTCTAATGTGGGAAAGACCAGGATCACCTTGAAAAGGAGCAGAGCCTCATTTCACTCACCTTTATGCCTTGCCTGCCTCACTGCCAGGCTGTGTGCCAATGGCTCAGCTGCCTGGGAACAGCGATCCCTCGGCAGCACGACAAGACTTGGAAGATGCCCTGGGTACTTTCCCAGACCAGTCCAGTCCTGCAGTCCCAGTGAGGCTTGTGTGTTCCTCTGGGCCAGGACAGGGAGCGGGCAGTTTTTGACTGATAAAGGGGCTTTAAATGCCTCTGGTACCGCTGGAAGGCACAGAGGACTCAGCAACAGCTGAAGATGTGGCCACACCTCATGTCCCTGCTCCAACATGCATGAAGGTTTAGCCAGTGTCCAAGCTACCCCATGACTTCTGGGGAGTGGTTGAGGGACACAGTGACATGCACGTCATTTGCAGCCCCACTTTGATGCCCTGAGCACGACCTGATGCCTGTCACACCCCATCTCACTCCAGAGAGCTGGGCACAAGAAAGGAGCAATGTGTGGGAAGTCCTCTGCTGTTCCAGGCTCCAATCCACAGGGATTCACACCTCCTCTGTGGCAGGAGCCCACTGCTCTAACTCTGAGCCTTTCCCTTCCCTGGAGAGGCGTTGTTTTGATCTTGAGCTGGATTGCTTTGGTGTGGGGTGGAACTTGCTAAGTAAGCAGAACTGCAGTCAGACTGGCTGGGTGGGTTTGACCCCACTGTCAGGGGTTTAATTCGCTCCAGCTTGTAAAATGTGCTTGCAATGAGTGGATTGCACTGGGGCATCCAACATATACTCCAGCACTCACTCAGTAAGATCAGAAGCCTCCTGCTTTGCTGCCTTTTCATTTCCATATTCCTTAATTTTATATTATGAAAAGAAGCTCCTGCTTACCCCAGAGACAAATGTATTTCCTGTCTCAGAAGGGGCCAGGTCCAGGCACAGGACATCAGCTCCATGACCATGGAAACTCTGTAGAAGCTGCCCACTCTCAACATCCCATAGAGCACAAGTTCCATCTCCACTTGCTGTCAGGATCTATAGGATGTGAGAAGAATCACAATACAAAAATCAACAGTTACAAAGAAACAACTGACATTCCACACACAAACAAAAGGACAGCTTTAAGTTAATGAAATATCAAAGCCATAAATCCACTGTGAACCTAAGTACTTTTCATGGCTTTTAGTTTTAAGGAAAGAAGTTAAGAGTGGAAAGGAGAGCTGTATTGACACCACTATACCTACACAATGTTTCTACAATGGCCCCTTTTGTGCAGTGGGGTTTGCATAACTGATGGCACTAAGGACATGCTGGCATTTCCTTATTCTCCAAAAAGAAGGTAGAACCATACTGGTATTCCTGTCTGCCCCTGTATTTAACCCTATCCATATACAGGCTGCTGGAATTCAACCTAGGCAAAGGGAAGAATTGTTGGAGCTAAGTTTACCTGTTTAACTCTCTAATTTATTGTTTTTTTCTGCTTGAAATAGTCAGGTTAAACCCAATTAATTTGGCTTAAGACATGGATTTTCTGAAAGGGCTGTAAGCCTGTCTAGACAGTTGTTTGATAAGTCCATCAGCTCTCACTTGTCCAAAACCATTTGTGTGTGAAAGGGCTTGAACAGACACTGACCGAACACAGCCCACAGCTTCCCATCTGCTACAGCACTTGTAGAAAGCGCATGTGATCAGAGCTTGTTATTGTGACTAAATCCTGATGATGCTCAATTGTTCAAAATTTCCCCTTGGCACCCGAAGCTGTTATGCAATCACAAATTTCATAGGTTGACAGGGTTCCTGTGCACTGGCAAGGAAGGAGGCAAGGGTGAATGAAGGAGGGCTCTCGGTTTTGTACACAGGTTTTTCTCATGGTTGGTGAGGAAATTCAAGGGATCCCAGCGGGCAGTCAGAAGTTAAAAACAAAATACTCTTCAAGAAGAAAATGATCACGCAGTCACGAAGCCATTCACAGAGTTGCATAAAGGTTAAACACTAAACATGTTTGACAGATGCTCCAAAAACTCTTCCCATAAACAGAGGTCTGCAAAGCTGCAGAACAGACTGTTCTGAATCCTGCAGTAGAGAGACGCTAATGCTCTCAGATGATGATAGCAGAAGAAAGTCCTGACTTGTCTTTCTGGCCAGCTTTTGAGCCTGGATCAATGAACTTCTCTATTCTGAGAAATATTTGTACTTGGCTGACGAATGAAGCCTTTCAGCTCCGAGGATTTGCTCTTGCAATACTGTGTAAGAAAGACACGAGGGGAATAGGAGTAGCTAAAGGTGTAAGGGAAGGGTCTGTTGGCAACCCAGAGCTTCAGCTAATACTTAAAGAAAAAGGTTATGGACTCAACTTCAGGGTATTGCTATTGAAAACCAAACCAACTCTGAAAATCTAAAACCAGAAGGGAATTAACAATCTTTGCTGTTGGACTCTGGCTTGCTGCACTAGGGGCTCCTACAGCGCTGGATGGGGATCCTGCCTTGCCTGGCAGCAAGAGGCAGCACTTGCACAGGGCAAGGGACAGCAGGGACACAGCCCCTGCTCACTGGGAGCACAGGCACCGGGGTTGGGAACAGCAGCGAGGGGAGAGGGGCCATCTTCACCTCCTCCACCACCACGGGCGTCATCCTGCTTCTCAGCCCTGCCACACTGGAGCATGGCTGCCTGCCCTATGCAAAACACTTGAGATCCCAATTAACTGTTGCTATTAATACACATGGAGCATTGTCACGTGGGGAGCATTATCACACTGCAGAGCTGCAGATACCTAATTTAGGAAGCGAGGCTCCCTGGCTCTGCTCACTGAGGTGGGGGAGGCTCTCTCAAGCAAGACTGATTTGGGGCACTGAGAACAAGGTGCATGGGTCACCCAGCTCTGCACTTCTGCACTTGTCTTGGCCCAGGTGGGAACGTGATCAGGAGTAAGGGTGGGACCCCTTCTTTCAGCATCCACACAGCCTGAGAGTGGCTTTAATCAGTGATAAACCACCCCTAAATCTCCTCTCTTTCCCTTGCACTGCCAGATGCCCATGGGCACATCAACCCCTAAACTCCAACCCAGCCTTTCATTCCTTTGAGGGAAAACAGAGCTGTAGTTTAAGAAAGCAGTCAAGGCAGAGCAGCAGCCCTGACACCACCTAGCAGTGGGAGCTGGGGGAGCACTGGGCAGGGGGACACCTCCACCTCACACGAGAGCTGCTCCAGGACAGGGACCGTGTTCCCCCAGTGATGAAAACTGCTCTGCACATAGCTGGGAAAGCTCCTGCACCATGTGCTTGTTGCACTGTGCACCTTCAGAGTGCACAGTGAATAGTTCTAATTCTGAGGCCTTTGTGTAAGTGCAAAAAGATAAGAAATCTGGTATTCTCTAGGATCTCCTACATAACAGTGTCCTAATAGAAGCTTGGCCAACCCACTTGCTTGCATTTGTTTCAATGATAACATGCAGTGCCATAAATGATCATTTATAAGCCTAGCTATCATAAGAAAATTTCTTTTTAAAGACTTCAGAAAAATCTCTGAATCACTAAATATACAACACCTTAATCCACTGTGTATTATCTAACAATAGTTGTACATTACCTTCAATATCAATGCAGTTTGCTGTATTTAATATGAAGAAAAAATACCTTTCTTTTCTACTATGAAAAAATAAATTGCCATTTTTCTATCATAGGATTTAAGCACAATGCATTTAGGTATGGAGAAGAAAAGAGGAAACCGGTTTTATGTCTCATGAAAAACATTACACTTAATTTAGACTGCTCTAATTCAGCGGGGTTCCTACACAGTAAGGTCAGGGCTAAGCAAGTCTGAGCACTGGGTACCTCCACCACTTGTTTCCATGGCAATGGACTTAAATTAGCACCTCAGAGTCATTACAGAAACCAGAGAGCGACAAACAACAACATACTCTCGGGCTTCACATGTCCTGAAATAGAAGCAATGAGAGCTGATATTTCCTTCAGAAGAGCTCCAAATATCTGGAAGAAGGGAACACGATAATCCCTTTCCAGCAGCTCTGTTGACACCGAAAGCAATGAAAATGCTCCATTCTGCTGCAGAGCTGCACTGAGCAGAGCTCTAATTAAATTCAGAAATCAGAGAGGACAAGGGGATTATCCTGGCTCCTTTCATCATCTTCCGTGTTCCTGCAGAATGAGATCTTTGAGATATTCACTGCAGAGTGGCCTGGTCTCAGAAGATCTGCATTTAGTTCCTGGCTCTGCCATTGCCTCCCACTGTGGGCCTCTGTGCTCCACTCCACCGGCTGGAGACGGGGACAGCATCACTCCTTTCCCTCGAGGGAACACACCACTGCACGTACAGACAACAGGGATGCCCCTATGGGGCCAAATGTATTACTTGGTACAAATAAAAAATACTAAGAATGAAAGCAAAAGCAAAGTTGTCCGGATGTCCAGGACAAAGGAGGCAAACAACACAGTCTCTATCAGCTGGTGTAGTATGCACTCAACCTAGTCCTAAGCAAACTGTTTTTAACTATTTGCAATAGTCTGAGCCCCTGAAAGCACAAACTGGCACAGATCAGGTGAGCAGAGAACACACAGGTACCAGCGAGCTCCCTCTGCAGAAGCAACAGGCCTTTGCAGGGTGCAGCCTGGCCACGGGCTGTGAGGAGCATCTCCTTACAGCAGCTTTTGCAGTACCTTCACTGCCCCCGAGAGGGTCTTCCAGCAGCCCCTGCATGGAGCAGGATATGGTTCTGGGAGCAAGGAACATCATGTGCACCGTGTACGAGTGCAGCTCATGTTAGGTGGTGGTGAGCAGCGGGAAGGGAATGCGTTTACCTGCATGTCTGAGTTAGTGAAGCTGCAGGCAGACAAGTAGTTTGTGTGCATTGCAACCGATTTCTTCTTTGCAGCCATATTTTCATTTTTTTCAAATGTCAGAGGGTACACAGAACACTTGTTGTCCAGGCCACTGAAGAGAGTAATAATAGCAATAACAGAGAGAGGAGAACTGGTTAAAACTGCAACGACAAAAGGCGAGTGGTGATAAGAAGGAAACCACCTGTCAGTGCTGCGCTGCCAAACCCTTACAAGTACCGACTTCCCTGTATTGTGCTGTGTGGGATCTCCCTGTGCAGGGAAGCCCCAGCTGCCTCACCAGGCTGGCTGCTTTACAGAACTTGAACAGCTGCGCCTCAGTATTTTTTACCCTTACCGAGTTTATAAATGCCACTGAATGAAACCTCACGAAAGCATAAACTTGGAGGTGACAGCAGTCACCTCAGGGTTAATGTTTCACATACAGCCAAACTGCCATTTTTCTGCTGACATATGTCATTGCAAAGATCAGTATTTAAGCATAATTATTGATCTATCTTAATAAATTTGACCTAACTACAGAAGAGACGGTACAGCAAGTGGAGGGTGTGAAGACAGACCTTTTAGAAGAGTTTGGAAAAGAGGCAACAGAAGCACTGACGTCTGTAGCTGATGTGTCCCTCCTGGACAGTTCTACCAGTTAAGCTGTGTCAGATACAGGATTCATTTCTAAAGGCTCTGATCCTTTCCTCGAGCTGTGGTAGATCAGCCCTGCCCTGGTCCCTGGGATCCTGGCACACCAGCAGTTGCTGGTTCTGTGGCTTACATTACATGTACAGCACTTAACTGACAGCACAACAGAAATATAGAATTAGGTAGTGCAATAAATGCATATGTGTATTCCCTCTCTCCCTTACATATGTGAATACAGAGTTTTCTTGCCATTCTTCGAGTTTTAGACAAAAACCCAGTTTCCAGACTTGCTCTCCACACATGATTATGGAGTCTGCCTGTTTGTCTCAGTCTGCTGCTTTCTAGATTTTCAGGCCACACAGTGAAGTCTCCCTTTGTTCCTTTCTCTTGCCCCAAGCTTGCTTTGTCTGTCTGATCCACCCAGTCACTCTTAAAAAGATGCTTTGCCAACATTTCATGTCTTTGTTTTTTCCCCTGCGTGAACTCAATGTTGTCAAACTTGAGCCTTCCAAGAAAAACTTGTAGAAGATTATCAAGGATGGGGTTTCTTCTCCCCACCCCATCTTAGCAAGATCTATTCACATACTGGTAATTGTTAGTGATGAACCTCTACCTCATAGAAGAATGAGTGCAAAGTAAGAACAGGATTAAAACCTCTTTCCCTTAGAATATATATCCAACATAGACAACCACACTGGAACAGGGAAGTAACATGCATGCAGAATTCCTAACCCATGATATAAATGCTGAAAGAGGATTATTTTCCATGCTTACACAACAAATGTTATTGCACTGAAGTCAGTGGAGATAATGTGTACAAGCCATTATAGGAATAGAATCAGAGACACTGAGTGTAGTCCTTCCACCCACAATCGCAGCACGCAAACTCCTATCTGTCAGCTTCTGAAGGCACCAGGACAGCACAAAAAAAAATCAAACTTCTCTGTGTAAGCAGCTGTGGAAACTGGGAACTTACCCACAAGCAATGGCACATCCAGATGGGGCATATGCACATGCCATCACCCAGGTACAGGGCATCGTCACCGCGTGTTCCTGAAACACAGCATCTCTTTAGACTGCGATGTCACTGTTTCTCTAATCATTGCAAGGAAAACAGCATAGAGTAATAAGTTCAGTATTTCTGTAAGACATTCTTAGGGTCAGTGAAAGGTAGAGGTGTTTCCCCCAGCCATAACTCACACGTCAGGCTGGGACAACCCTTACTGCAGAGCTCAGCAGAGCAGCAGGAGGATGGCTAGTCCTTCTCTGACACTTTCCACCTTATTCATGAGCACCAAATTGATCACAGAGCATGCTTTATTTGGGTTGTTCAGGGTTGTAAAAAGTCCCCATTGCTGCACATGAAAAAGTGAGTTAAAGGCATGTAGTTTTTTCTCATCTGCGTGGCACACAGTGCCACAAGGCAGCCAGGCAGGGCTTGGAGGAGCAGCAGCACCATTTCACAGTGAATACCACAGCTGAAGGATCCCAGGTGATCACACAGGACATATGGTACAATGGTTACTCAGGAAGGACCTCTGTTTTGTTGGCTGGGCTTTGCCCAAGCCAGGAGCCCTCCCCTGTCAGCAAAGAGGCTGGATCAGAGTCTCACGATGGAGACCATGACAAACCCCAGTGCCCTGATAGGGACTTTGCCCAGAGACAGGTCAAGGCAGCTGACTTGCCCTCAGCTCCTTCTTTTTAGGTGCTGGTGGAGATCTGCATATTATCCCATCATCCCACTCTCCTGTGACACCTGTGGGCCCTTCATCTCATTCCACCGTCATTTGCCCTGGGCACAGAAATCTGAATTTTGCTGAAGTTTCACTTACCTTGTTGGTAGTGAAGGAATCCCACACGATCACCTTCCCATCCTAAAGGAAAGCACAGAGAGAGAGAAACTGAGGCCTTACAGAGACATGGCTGTAAGCCTGCTTCCCACTTTGGGGAAAGCACTGCTGCTCATTTCTATCCCCCAGTCTGTTATGGTCTGAAATTTTTGTCGCCATCTTAACAACAGCACAATGGTCACAGTGAAGCATCAAGGAGACACTCCTCAACAGTACCAGTTGTATCTACCACAAGAAAAGCATATCTCCTCCTCACCAAGATGACTCATGTTGGCTTAAAAGACCAATGTTTTTCCTGTTTTCTTCCCTCCCTTTTAGTGGGTTCGTGAGAACTCCTTTCACTTGCAGCACATGCCACAACCAGGACCATCCCTCAGGAACCTGCTACTAGTGAGCCCTCAATTGCCTCCTTTAAGCCACAATGTGTTTTTCCCAGCCTGTAACTACCACCTGCAAAGCTGGCCACCTCTCCCAAGTGATACCTGTCAGTGGCTCACTACAGGACCTTACAAATACAGAGGTGACCCGTATCACAAATCACTTAACTAGGTGGCAGCACTTATGGACATTGCACTGTTTATTCATCTTCCCTTTCCTTTCCCTTCCTGGTTTTCCCTTTACTTCTCACTACACTTATATAACCTTTTATTATCCATTAATACAATCTTCTAAATAGCCATCCTAAGAACCCTCTACAGAGAGCAACACAATCACTTTGGGTATGGCAGCTACACTTGTGCCAGCTACTTTGCCTTATGCACATAATATTGTTATCCTCCCTGTAAGCTAAATGTTTATTACTGAGCAACAACTGCTGCTGTACCTGGACTTATATAGTTCTTAAAACAGAGTAAAAAATGCATTTCAACCTGCCTGTTCAGCTTTCTGATCTACACACTAACATTGTAACTACTTTAAAAAAAGGTGACATTAGTTATTTAAAATTATTCTCTTTGCTGAGATCACCATGAATGGTAAAAACTCATAGTAACTGAAGGTGGCTTGCAATGCAGATTGCCTATTTTTATCCCTCAAGTGAGACCCCTGACAGATTTCATGTAGGTCAATGAACAGCTGTGAGATGCAACAAGCACACTGAGTGCCATACTGGGCTCAGGAAGAACCAGGGGATCTAGAAAGTAATTATCTCATTACCTCCTCCAGCTTAGGAGACTGGTCTTGAGCAGGTGTTAGGACTGTTTCTCAAAATGCCCAACTAAATGCAGTAATTTTGGCAGGATATTTGAGGCTTTCAAGGTCACATCAATCATACAGACTGCAGAAGAAATTTCTGTGCACAGAAATCTCTTAAAGAATCAGCATTTCTTTCCTTCCCTTTATTTTCTCTGAAGACATAATCTGAGAAATTTACTACATATTTCATCTGTAAAGAACGAGGAAATAAAAGTGGCCTTACATGAGTTCTGTTTTCTATTATAGTAGGGAATATGGGGAAACTCTGTGTATGACTGGACAAGAACATTTTAGGGTATTAGCTACAACAGGGGTAGCAATGATCAGAAGCTTAGATTTAAGCTTTCTGAACAAATACATTGCCAATAAACTTCTTTCAGGGCATCCTGAAAACATTTACACTATTCACAGGTATCATGTGCAAAGAGTGGCACACAGCACAGCCAGAAGATCTGTATACTGCCCAACAGCATACCTGGGAAGAGCTCACAATTCTTCTCTTGTCTTTGCACCAGTCCATACAGAGAACTTTATTTCCATGGCCCTTTAGGGTCCTCCTGGTCTTCATCACAAACTGGCCCAGCGCCTCCACACGCTCTGCCACCTGATGAACTGCAAACAGCTGGTGGTTAGAGAGCCCTGCATCAAAGCTCTGCCCTGGCAAATCTCTGTGTTCAGGAGTAATGCCCCTGGAGGAATTAATCCATGAAGTTCGAGTCCATGGTGCAAGGCAATGAACTCTGTTTCAGAGGTGGCAGGTGGTAAAACCAAGGTGGGCGGCATATGAACATATTTACCAGATAAAGATAAGGATGAATTCACCCAGGGCTTAAATTCCAGGGATGTAGCAGCTGAAGGCCTTGCAGACCATCACACCTAAGTATAACTGGAAAAGAGATTACCCCTTTGCCCCCTCCTACTGGGAAATCCTCAGGCCTGAAAGTGGACAGCCAGCCCCCAGTGCAACACATGCTTCAAAGTACTCAGCAGAAGTGAAGACCACTACTGGGTCTTAAAGGAAAAATCATACAGAAGAATGGGGTAGGCATCAAATCTCCAGAGTTTTAATGGTAAAACAGTTGTTCTGGGTGTGAGACTCCCAACTGCAGTTGGCTCTCAGCACTGTGTGGTGATGGAGTGTGATACAGGTATTAACTGCCCTTCTGGTGGCCAGGGGAGCCCCCAGGGCCAGGACACAGCTCTGAGTGAGCAGTAAGCTTGGCATTTGCTATAAGAGCACACTACCCAACTTTTCAACAGTATCTATAGACATCACGGACTTCATGGGATGTATCAGCTTTTTCTTTTACAATAGAGAGCTTTCCTGAGTAGCATCCTCTGATGGAGAAATCAGTTCCTTCACACCTCATTTAATAGCAGTACTTTCACCTGATATTCTTATAAAACAAAAAAAAATTGCATTTCCATTTGTGCCAATTGACTTTGACATAAAGCTGCACAGACATGCAGCAGACACAACTAAAAGGTATCTCATGTAACCCTGATGCCTCATGCTGAGGTTATCTGTACATGTCTGGGACAAAGTGTCATCTGAGGAAACCTATTTGCTTTGCTCCAGCATTTTCATCCAGCATGGAGCTGAGGAGGGCCATGATTATTTTGGCACCCTGTAGCAGCTCTTCACACAGAGCATGAGGGAGGGTAAGATTTACTTCAAGTCTCATAGCAGAGTAGGGGTCCTGAGGCAGGAGACTGGCACCAGAAACAAAAATTACTCTGTCTAGAGAAGAGCTAATAGGATCCAGCACCTCTCTGCGTTGTGTGTTTGTCCACACTGAAACCTAAGATGGTCCAGCTGCTGTTAGCAATGGGGGCAATGCCTGACTCAAGCCTTTCGAAATTAATGCTGAAGCTCACGTGCTTTAATGAGCTGGTGCAGGAAATCTTAAGCTTTTCACTGCCAAGCTGGACACTGAGGTACACATCCCCCATGTCAGGTGATGCTCTGGAGCTCCATTGCCACTTCACCCTTCATCACTTTTCTAGGGCTGCAAGAAAGCTCACGGGCTAGGAAGGGCTGTGACAGTGACAGAGCAGGCATCCTGAGCTTCGAGACCATTCCCTGGCACAGGCTCAGGGAAGCAATTTCTGCCTAAGGCAGAGACTGATTTCTAGTGGATTACCTTTCCAAGAGTTGTCTTTCAAAGCCACCAGCCCCACAGGCTGTGCCAGAATAATGTTCTCACCTGAAATCTCTGCTCAACCAGTCTCACAGAGCCCGGGGATGGGTGCTGTCCACCATTCCTGACAACTTGTCCATAGGTCAGAAGCCAATTTCTGAGAAAGTATCATATAAACCCACTGAGGAAAAGATACATTCTCCCTATCATTGCCCATAGAAACCTGCCAAATGATCCAATCAAAAGACATGAAAACACAGGACAGGAGGTTATTATGGCAGCTGGAAAGATGCTTGTGTCCAGAACATATCTGCAAAAACAAATGTGGCACAGACAATGAACAAAGCGTTTCCATTATGTCAACGCAGCTGAGACTCTGTGAAATTGTCTGGTTTAGCCTCACTGATTCTCTGAGGACGCTTATCTCCAACCACAGCCATAATAATCCTGCTCCCGCCCAGCACAGGTTCGAGAGTCAGATAATTATTTTTAAGCATTCTTCAATATTGTTCCAAGATAGTTGAAAATCATGCACTCAGACAAGTAGATCAGCTAAAGCCAGTAAGTAGCTTGAGTAGTTTTACAGAGGTCTAGATAAAACTGCCTATTTTTCTTAAAAATATTGTTTGGCCTGAACAGGAGGTGTGGACTTGATGCAGGTACTATTGGGTCTTTGATCTTTTCCGTGCAGGAAGTCAATTGGGTCTAATGATCTCTCTGGCCTTAAAAATTTATGGATTGCACAAACAGAACAAACTTTTCTCTATGCCTAAAATTTTAAGCTATAGCATTGAATCCTTAAAACTGCAAGACTGCAAATCAAATGTATGTTTGGCATTTCCTTTTTCTGTCCACATTTTTGAGAGCTGATGTTCCAAACCAGTTGAACAAATAAGGGCAATCCTATTTCAGCCAGCTGTTTGTTTTGGGAACCACACAGGGAAAGTCACAATCAAAAAAATGTGAAAGATACAATTTTAGATTAGGAAAAAAACAACAACCACCCAACCAAGCAAAACCCAGAAAAGATGCTTTATTCTGAAACTTACAAGCTCTGCAGAAATAGTACTTGGGAATATCTGAAGTGTAAAAAAGCTCTGATACAGAATTAATATAAAATATCATGAGGGAGCATTGCTCTACAGCAGCATAACACTTCTGTCTCAGAAATCCTGTCATGGCTATGCAAACATACCTTTCCAATGGAAGTTTACAGATTTCACATATGACAAAGGCATGAGTATCTTATGACTATCAATGGCACACAGAGTTATGGTATCACTGCAACCACAGTTAAAACTCTGTGTGAGCAAAAATGGGTTTAAGAATATTCTTAAGAGGTGTGTTAAACAGAGGCCCTGCTAGTTCTGATACAGAAAATATACTGTAGAAATATGGTGATTTATGGTAATGTTTCTGTAATGAGGCTATCTCCATTTGTTTAATAATTCAAATTAATAGGACATTCATATAACATATGATTGTCTCATTTGGACAAGAAATGCTCTATTTACTCCAGGAAAAAAAAAATAAAAAATTAACCCTTCCTGACCTTAAATTTACAAATGTTTGTCAGTCCCTCATTCTTAGAAAACATGAAGAACTAAATCATTGGATACAGGCTCAGATTCCTTTTCAATGTTTAGGACATCAAAACAGATAAAAAAAAGTTTTAATGACCCACTAATATTTCTAATAGAGTAAGGTGTGTGATTTCAGAGGAAAAAAGTAATTTATATGTTTTTTAAAAAACACACCCCAAAATGCCCCAAAACCATGTAATAGATTATATCATTGTAATTATAAAAATGAAATTATGAAAACGAAAGGATTTTTATCTGTCTGGACAGGTGAATTAATACCTACTTGAGGAGCTCCATAAAGTAAGGTTAGCTTATTTTTCTTGAACTTGGAGGGAGGGTGATAGTGGGAGGGCAGAGTTGAGGTCTGTCCATATAATTTCTGTCACGTTATCCCTGGATCTTGAAGCTGCAGCTGAGAACGGTGAGTTACAGCATTGACAGCTCCAGCACTGACTCACCCCGCACCTCTGAATCAGCACTGTATCCCTGCAAGTTGTTTCCCTGGGGGAAGGGGGGCAGAGGAGCCGGTTTTTGAAATGATGCTCCTTTTTAAGCCCGTCCACACCTTGGGTAAAATCCCGGACTCATCAAAGCAAATTCCTATCAACTCCCAGGCGGCTGGGGTTAATCTTTGCTCCTGACACCACATCGAGCGGCCGCAGACACATCCCGGGCTGCACCGAGGGTATTTCAGGGTCCCCGCCCCTCCCGGCCGCCCACCCCCGCCGGAGGCAGCGCAGCCCGGGCCGTGCCGCCGCGGTGCTCTGGGGATGCTGCGGGGTCCTGCCCGCCCCGGGGGGAGCGATGTCCCGGCGCTGGGGCCGCGCTCCCCGCCCGCTCCCGGCCAGGCCCGTCCCGCGGTGCGGCCCCGCGGCGGCCCCCGCGCCCCGCGCCCGGCCCCACTCACGCTCCACGTCGTGCAGCTTGGCCCGCTCCTCCTCCAGCTTCCCCTTCAGGCTCTCGGCCTCGCTCTTCAGCGATGCCAAGGTCTCGTTCTCGCGCAGCCCCTCGGTTGCCATCTTTGCGGAGGAAGCAGGGAGAGCGGGGATGAGAGCGGGAGGGAGGAGTTTGCCCGCCCGGCTCTCGGGGATGCTGCCGAGGCTCCTGCTGCCTCAGCAACGGCGCCGGAGCCGGCCCGGGCTCCCCCTCCCCTCCCCGCTGACGTCCAGGCCGGATGGGATGCTGCCCAGCCCCGAGCACGCACACCATGGGGACCAGCATCCCCTGCCCGGCCTCTCCTGCATCCCCAGCCCGCTCCAGCATCAGCATCCATCCCACTGGCCTCCCGGCCGACAGCCGGGACCAGCCTCACCTCCTGCCCCGCTCCTACCCTACTGTGCATTCCAAGCCCTTTTCACAGCCTAAAGGCTTAGTTTCCCCAGAAACAGACGCCAAAGAGTGTTTCTGCTTTGCATCCAAACTTCTTTGTACAAGTTGCGCACTCTGTGGGGGAAGGAGGCAAAAAAAAAGCCATCGGTCACCCCGATGGCATTTTAAAACATCAGACTGGGAAGACAGAACCTGTGCCAGCTTAGATCCATCATTCCCTGATACTGTGATGGGTAGGGGTAGGAGATTCAGCCATGCAGGTCTGTGGCCCAGCTCCTGTTCCAGCTGTACAGATGCAGTGGTAAGAACCCTTCTCTCTACTATGCTTCGCATTCCTCATTTTTAAATTTGGTGTTATCAGGGTTTCTTTCTTTTTTCTTTTTCTTTTTTTCTTTTAACTCTGCTTTGAACAAGCTACTTCTTTCCCCTGCTCTTAGGTAAGCATAGTAGGGTCTGTGGCCTTCCCAGCTCTTGAAATGGACCAGTTTCCAAAATTCCAAAGGGTGAATAAAGAACCCTCCAATTTGGTGTTGGTGTGAGCCCGGGGGCACAGCTCTGTGGGTTCTGCTTGGGTGCAGAGCAGGAGCTGTGCTGGGCACAAGGAGCAGCTGGTGCTTCCAGGGAAAGAGCCATGGCACATAGCCTGGCAGCTCCTTGTTCCCTGGGAGTTCCTTGAAAATGTCCTCTTGCTACAGAATTGTCCTTGATCTACAAGGAGTAACTTCGTGCATATTGACTCCCATTGTCTCCTTTTAGCCAGAAAATAGACAATCCAATGGCTATTGTTCAATCTGGAGATGGGCCAAGATTGGAAAGGGAGATAAGAAAATGACTGTTTGCAGCTGTTGTTTGGACTCTGGGCACATCCTGGATGGAGAAAAGTCGTTTCCCACACTGGGCTTGGAAGTAATGCTGCTGTCCAACAGGGATGCAAGGGCAGAGCTGCTGAGCTCTTCACCATCATTCTGGAGCTGAACTCAGGCCCTGATCTGGTCGTGTCCTCAAGGTCTCCTTTAGTCAGTGGATCTTCAGGCAGAAGCTGGGTTGCTTTGCTGCAGAGTCAAAGGCAGTGGATGTATTTTCAGACTTCTCGTCCACTGAAACTGGTGAGACCTAACCCCACCAGCCTGATGGCGATGCAGGCAGCCCAGAACTGATGAATCCAGTTGCATTCAGAATCACAAAAGCAAAAGTAGGTGGTGTAAACTATGGAATTCACATAGTGCTCAATGAAGGAACATCCTTCAAAGCCTCCTACAGTAATCAGCACATTGGAAATGCCTTCCAGCACAGACATTGCCAAGGAAATAAAAATTCCATATTTTTAAAGTGATACTAAAAGAACAAAAAACCCATCCCAAATGTCTTTTAGGAAAGTGACAGAAAGCTTATTGTACTGTGTTATCTTCATGTCTGAAAAATTAAACCTACCTGTATTAAACTCAATAATACAGCTGTGTCCTGGGGCACTAGCAGGGGAAGACTGTGAAGAAGAAACTCTATTTTTGAAGGATTCTAATCTATGACAAATGCCTTACTTCTGACACCTGGTAAGTGTGAAGAGGCCCAGAAGTTAAATCCAACAAAAGCCATAGGAAATTTATTTACCTTGGTAGGAACGCATCAGCTCTCAGGAATTTGGCGTAGATAACACCTATGTGTCAGATACTTGGCACAGTCCTGACAGTGAAAAATTCAGAGTTTCTTGCCTTAACTGATGTGAACAGTCTCACTGCCTTAGGGAATGGGATTAAAAAGTCTACAAAGAACAGCTCAGAATGTGAGAGTCCTTGGGAACCACACGTGTAGGCTGATACATGGTACTAGTCCTAAGATGACAGGGATAAACAGATCCAAAAGGTGAAAGGGAAGCCTGTACCAAACACAGTGAGCTGTAGAAGTGTGTGATACGTATCATTAGTTTGAATAAAAAGTTAAAAAAAAAATATTTAGTTCATCTGACCAACTACTGCTTAACTACCCGTGCTCTTATTAGCTAACCATGCAAAAACCACAGGTTAGAGTAAGGCCAGTTGGGAGCTTTTAATAAAATGGACCAGGGTTGAAATAATTTAGAGGATAACATAGTACTGGGTTAATGAGTGCCACACATGGCAAATACATCAGATTGTAGTGATGAGATGATGGGATGGATGAAGAAAGTTGGTACTGTTCTGATAATAAGGACACTGGGGAAAATGAATGATCTATCAGTGTGTCACAAATTGTTGCCTATCTCAAAAGTTAGGCCTTTAAAATAAGTTTTCATTCTCACTAATTCACCAGCTGATCTCTTTTAAAATTGTAAGCTAATTTACTAATAGTTTTATGGGGAAATTATACCAGCAAACATTGATTGAGTTTCTACTGATTAGCACCAAACTCCAAGGCAGGCAAAACCATAGAAGGACAAGATTATTTTGTCTAAAACAATTGAAGCAGGATGACCTCAACACTGAGAATCAGCAATTTCTAATTCTGTTATCCCTCAGCATATGTTGCTTCTGGGGAAATCACAAAGACTGGCTGATGAAAATGCATCTGTGCATCTGCTGGGCTGGAATCAGGAGTTTCATGGGCACATTGGGAAGTTGCAGAAAGATCAGCCAATTAGACACTACAATATGCACGTGCATCCACAAACACTTGCACAAGTGTGGCAAGGATATATTGTGCATTTTGATATAAGCCAAAGTGCTAAAAAATCAATTCGAAAAAGTAAAGAATATAATTTCCCTACCCATGTGTATTTCAGCACCAGTGCAAAGAGCTCTCTGTGTTCTGAATATTTGTTTTTAAATTTTTTGCTAAATATAAAGCAAGCTGAGGCCAGATCTACCAGATCCTACTGCAGTGCTAATAGGAAGCCTAATAGGCTGTTAGGTACTGAGGCAATTCTTGCTGAAGTCTCAGTCTGCTTCTAGCCAGCAGCTGTTCCAGTGGGTAACAGCCTAACGTCCATAATACAAATAATAAGGAGAAAGTTGCTGGGACTGTAAATAACAAACAGCCTCCTTCCTGTAATTCCAGCATGCATTTATCAGGTCATGCAAAAATTTATTGGATAAATAGCCAAGAAGGCTGTTGGCCAAGAAGGACCTGAACAAAGCAGCAATTTCAAAGTCAGGAGAAGCAAATAAACCGGGAAGGGACTGTCTTTTGTCTTGCAGTCATTACATCTAAATTTCCTCCTAAACAACGTAAGGCATGACAATGTGCTGTGTCAGCCAGTGAATTGTACACATACACCACCTAGGCCACCAAATCAGTGCTCTCATCTGCTTGTACAACAGTGTTTTGTAAACACAGCTTGCTAAACCTTTTAGCATTCCTGCAGACATCATTTAATCTGACAGTCAAACGCAACAAACAGTTGGACCCCATTCAGTCACAGTAGAGACCAGTTCTGGGGAGGAAACAGTGATGGATGTCTTCTCCAACTGATAATGCACAATGGTTTAGGAAGATGAAATAAAATGCTGCCAAGTTGGACAACAAAATCCTTAAGTTTACAAAAGGAGTTTTGCAGACGAGCTCTTCAATAGCCACGTAGGTTCATGACCTTAGCTTTGTATTTCACCTAAAAAAACCCCACGGTGATCTCTCTAGAACAGTGCTTCCTACCAGGATAGTGGGATATAACCTCACCAGTAATTACTGGAGATTAGAAAGCCTCCAATATCGTTCCTTTTTCAGGCAGGTATGTGGCAGGACCTGCTGGTCAGGCCAGCAGGTTTGCTAATCTACTCCATTACCAAGTTCTGTGGTGCATGCCCATGGTGACAGAAGACACTGTCCACACTCCTCTATCCAATGAGGATAAGCTTTTTCCCACCTTATTCTAATAGTAGCTACTTCCAGCTCTCACCCAGGTACTGCACATAGCATAGGAGACAATGTGGTTGCAGTGTGAAATGTGGGCCATAAAGGAATTCTGACAGCACTTCACTGTGTCTTGTTTTTACTGAGACATACTAGATGAACATCATGTTCCTAGTCACTAGTGAATGAGTTTATTGTAATGATATAGCTTTTTTTTTTAAAGTTCTGTTAAAGGTAAATGGGAAACACTTAAGAACTTAGGCCAAGCAGAGTTGCACACATGCATCTCAGAGAAGAGCTTAGACGGGCACATAACATTTGCACAGCTGAGGAACATGGTACCATAAGGGAAAAAGCTTGAATTTTTTATGGTTTTTCAATCAAAAATTACAAAACATCCTTGAGCCCCAGGGCCACCTCTGTTGCAGGGTCATGGAAACACCAGGTGTCTGCAGAGGTGTTTGTTTGGCAGTCTGTGGGCCTAGCAATGCTTATTTGCAGTCCAGAAAAATCCAACCTAACAGACCAACCCCCGTTTTTTGCAGTCTTTCCACACTCTGGCTGATAGAATCAATAACATACCATTTCCACACATAGCGAGCAGTAGCTGAGTTGTTCTGATTTGATGTAAACAGGCCTGAGGGGCTTCTCTTTGGAGCACTTGTCACAGGGACCAAACACAATTGCTAAAAAGGTCTGGTCACACATCTTTGCAGTTTGTGAGAGCTGAAAGAGATGGAGAAGAAGGAAAGGGTGCATTCCAGTCCAGCACAAAGCTTCCCACTACTGCTGTGCTAGCTAATGCAGCCTAGGCTTATATAGACATCTGTAGGCTGGATAATCTCTCTCTGTGACTAATCTTTTGAGAATGATGAACTGTCACTATATACAAAACAGTCACATGCTCTGCAGATTCTAATTTTACGCAGAAAAATATAAAGCAAAATATATGTATATATACACATGCCATTATAATATGTGCTGTGCACATGGATTCACTACATGTGGGAAAGTAGTTTCAATTTTTACTCAACATCTGTCAGCAGTCAATAACCAGAAATGCATAACAACAGCTGAACTTTTGAGAAACTCCACTGTTTGATACTTATTGTTTTTCCCCTGCCTAATTAAATAGTCAGTATTATACAGTATTTTTAAAGCTGAAAAGATGAGCTAGGATTCCAGCAGCAGCAGCTAGAAAATATGAACAATATGCTTCTTGAGCAGAAATTGATGCTTCAAGCACACTGACAGCTGGGTCATTACGAAAACCCTTTTGTTCTGAAGCCAGGCACCTCTAGGATCAAAGAACTATCATCAACAGAGTATTAAAAACTACTTGAGAGTCAGAGAAACAAACAAGAATAATAATGTGTCATTTTTCTCTGCACATTCTTCATAGGGAAAATAAGACCTTTCACCACTTCTAAAAATGGACGCTTTTAACATTACTTAGACATGTACATAAATAATGAATTTTTGGTAAACAATCAGAAGCTACTGCAAGACAGATTTAAATGGAACAAAAGAAATTCAATCAGCTATGCAGATTTCAGAATTTGTTTGGCCGGCCATTATATAAAGCAAACTTTACTCTGTGTATCTGCCTCCATTCTGCTGTTTATTCTTATGTATTTCAGTGGACTACATGAAAAATGAGATAATAAACCCAGAAATCCTGCCCACACTTAGTCAATAAAAGTTTTGCTGCTGTCTCCAGGGGATGCATAACTTCATCCCAACACACGCAGGAAGCAATCTGTCCTGAAAAGAACTACAGCACTTTAACCCAAAATTTGCATGGAGCTTTCAGTCAGGTCTATGCAGTCCAGGAGGTTTATATTCCATTTGATGAAAAGCAGCAAATACGTCCTAAAGTTTTTAATGTGTTCTTGTGCAAATGTGAGCCTGAGAACACAAGCTGCCATCCTTTCAGGGAGCAGGTATTGCTCATGGCTTTTAAGTGACTACAGCTCCTGGGCTCAGTTCTGCTAGATTCTTAAAACTGGACATTCACAACTGAATAACCTGTTAGTCCAAGGTTCTTAGAATTAGTGGTTCCCACTGAGGGCAACTCATGTGATATAATCAGGGATTTATATACTTGGTGTGAAGCCATCTTATTTGAACAAAACATCATCACTAGCTCTAGAGACTTTTGACAAGGATCTGTTAGGCTTGGAATGAATACTCTGGGCAGAATTAATCTTTGATAAAGTGTGAGAATTTCCAGTAATAACATACAGGGTAATCCTACCTCCCTATCAGTATTTTACTTCAGATGAGATTATGACACATTACAGAATTTTGCTATAATAGAAGCCATCAAAACCTCTGAATAATTAAAAATCAGTACTATATCTAAGATTGTCATAATGACAGATTTGTATCTATTTTATAAAGATATTTAAACCCAAAAGGTCTAAAACCATTACAACTTCTTGCATTGTAGCCTGAAATTTTAACCTTATAAGGTTTTTAAAGTTACACTAGAAATCTAAAAATGGTAGCATGGTGAATCATTAAAAAATATGTTACTTACAGAGAAATTCTGTACAATGAAATTTGTTGATAAATAAGAAAAATTACCCACCTTTTCAAAGAGCAAGAACCTGGAGAGTCTCAAGATGACTAAATAAGCTCTGTGCTACTGCTAATGCAGAAAGACAACCTTCTTACTAAGTCTACTTAAAGTGTATTTAAAGCTCAGCCTCTCCAGTTGCATCACCTCAGATCAGCTATGTGCTGATGATTACTGATGATAAAGACTTTATTTTAACTGCTCTCCTTCAGAATATAGAATAAAGGACAGAAACTAGATCTTACCTGCCTGTTCCATACAGCAGCAATTTTTGGGTGGTTTCGAAACAGCAAAGTTGAAACATACTGGGGAGGTGATTGACAACTGATTTTTCCAAATAGCAATTTGACATTCTGATGAATAGCACTGTTGATGTTTATCTCATATTCTTAACAAAATTTAAAAGTCAAACAAATTGATTAGTGTCCATGCTGGTTCCTCCTTGGTTATACTTTTACTATTTACCTGTTCTAAGACAATTAATTTAAAATCAATAGGACTAAAAATTTCTGCTTTTCTTGCACTCTTTGAAAAAATTTTGGGGAAATTCATGAAAACATGTCTGAAAAATTTAAAAAATGCTGAAGGTCATATCTACTATTAAGACTCTATGGAAGTCACTGAAATTATGCCATTAGGTATTTGCATTTGATAGTCAAAAGGATCTGAGACAATAGGAGGAAAAAAAAATAGGTCTCAGCCCAGCAGAGACTTGGGCAGAAATTTCTTTGTTATAGTATTATTTTGTAATACTCTTTTTTATTAGAGTATTATGGAAGCACAGGACTGAAAGGGACCACCTATGCTATTCCCAGAAACTGCAGGAGTCACATGTCTAAACACATCCAAAGATGCCAAGAGCATCTCACACATCTCTCCACAAACCATTTCAACGCAATGCCACTGCAGTAAGGATCACCATTCAACACCTGATGATCCCTGTGGGTCCCTTCCTAAGCGGCATATTCTGTGATTTTGTGATTTTCCCATTTGAACGAAATAGCTTTCACTTTTACTGTCATTCTAGGACAGTTAGCCTCAGTAATGCCTCTTCCATGTATCTGCCTTCACTAAAACTGCTCCTTATATTTAGAAGAATTACAGAGAACAAAAAGAATTTTGTACTTGCATACTGGCTGAAGGCATTAATGTCAGCAAAAGCAAGGTCAGTTTCTGAGAGCATACAATAGACCCGATTATTTTTAACTTTCTTTAAAAAATATCTTTTGCTGTTTGCATACACAGTATTAATAGCATACTTCACACAATCCTCTTAAAGTAACCAAGCATCAAATTGTCAGAACAATTTTTTCTTGATCAACAGTTTTTGTCATAAAGGACATCCATGCCTTGATGCTTCTGTGTGATGTGGCTGAAAGAGTGGGCTGTGATTTTACTCACATCATCCCAGGTAACATTCATTCATCTCCAGTAACTGTAAAAAAAGGCTATACACAAATTACAGCAACAAAAGTTGCTTGCATTAAAATATTTCCAGAAATTCCTGAGGAGCCAAGGAGAGCATGCCATGCTGACAGGAAGATACACAATGTTACAGCAAAGCAACTGGACCATTAAATAAATGGTTATGGTGCAATACAAGACTGACAGTACTCACTAATGTTCACATAGTTCCAAGTAACTTCTTTCAAATGATTCCATACATACTGAGAACATAGCTATTCATTCACACAGAGCACTACAAAGTGATTTAAAAGCTACTTTATTTAACACATTAAAATACCAGTCTACCTACATATGTGATCTTTTGTACAGCTTTTATTGTTGTTGAACGAACCAAAAAATTTTTCCTTCATATATTTTGAGTATATCTCTGTGGATATCATGATGAGTATTACACTGTACATAGTAAACACCAAGAACACTAAATAGCAAGAATGATTCCTTCTTTATATTTACAGATTGTTCTGTGAAATTAAACAAGTAGTACTAACACTGTATAACAATAATAAAAATAAAATCAATTGTTCTTTCCTGCAATCTTTAAATTAACTCAATTAATTAGAGTCCATCAAATATTTCAAAGCTTTAGTACTTGATTTTAATAACTACGTCTAATAAAGTAGTTTAGAAAACCAGCATTATTTACTGAGGAATTTCTAAGGATAGTTATCATTGTGGTGAGGTGAATGCTGTTTCCCCAGTTGTTCTGACAGAGTCCAGAACTAAATAAAGTTACTTTTACTCCCTGATTACACGGAGAAGGCTGAAGAAAGCAAAAAGGAGATGACTACTGCTTTTAAGGATCCTGCAATTGAAAAGGAATAAATAAAGATGAAATGTAAGGAATTAGGCTTGGTTTATCAGTAACAGCAGACCACAGTAACTGCATCTGCTCCTATTCAGTCTCTGGACTGGAGGAGGGAAACCAGCAAAAAGAGAAAAGGAGAAAGGTGATGTGCACATGTGCATACTCAGTGTATATTCTGAAATACTACAGATGGAACCAAACCAGGAGATGACTCCAGTCTTTTAGAGAACCAAGCTTATAATTCAAACCTGGATCAAAACATGAACTTTATATCTGACTTTTCCATCACAATAACTCATATTAAATCCAAACTTGTCACTGCAGAGAACAAAACTGAAACCTGTCTTGAAGAAGAGCACTCGAGTCCTTGCTTTGGCCAAAGATCTGTGCAGAGTCCCCAGGCTGCAATGCAAGCAGAGGGAGCCTAGCCAGCATGCCCATGAAAAGACAATGTGGGTTTGTAAACAGCAATTCTCTTGGATTGATCTCTGTTCCCCAGTTTCAATGTAGTCTTCTGGAAGAACTGTTGTGAAAGACTACTTTTGTAGTGAAAGAACTAAAGATATAAGAAGTGAAGATGAAAGCTACTCTCAAACAGATCCAGTATATCAAGGCAAAGAATAGAATTACCTTGGGAAGAAAAAAACCCTCTTGTTACAGGAAGCAAAGACAAGGAAAATTGTACAGCAGTAACATTATCACATGGCAGTCTTCCCCTCTGACTGGTGCTGACAGGGCAGCAATACAAACCTGTCAGATAAATGCTTTTCTTGTCAGGTTTGGACTAAAAAACTGTGTGGTAAGCTTTGTGTCCAGTTGATGATATAAAGTCATCACTGTAGGACTGAAATGGAGGGAAAAGAGTAAGAACAGAGAGAAGGAAAAAACAAGCCAAAATTATTCCTACTGTTTAAGCCTTGACTGAAGAAGAAGTCTCTAACAGTTTAATTCACTGCAAGCTGCCATACTATCCACCAGCAGGTGAAATGAACCATGAAAGTCTGCATGTCTTCACACAGTTTCTGAGGAAACATCAATTCATTGCTTTTATTAAACCCTTGTGAGAAAGCCAAGTTTGAAGCTGCTGGGGACTTGTATCATTTCCAAGGCATGTGGAGAGGGGGTGAAAGGAAACGTCACTTGAAAGAGATACTTGGTATCGAGCATCAGCTGTGGAACCTCCTCACGGTTGTTTAGCATAGCCTGAAATCATAACAGAAAGGGTAAGAAAATACTGTATTAAGAATCAAAGCAAAAACAGTCCATTGTTTTCTTCCCATTGCAAATCTTGCTTTTACATTATGTTAAGCAGACTTGTTTGCATCACTTCCAAATGCCTAGAAGATGAACAACATAGTAATAATATGATGTAAAGGTCTGGTACAACTACCTAACATCAAAAACTGTGTGTGAAGTATCCTGAAAGCTGCATATGAGAAATAATAGTTGTAGCTCTTACCTGGACTTTACGAACAAATGATGGAGTCACTCTTTTCTCAAAGTCATCTATCGGAGTGTATGAGTTGAGGATCTTAACTATCTGTTCAAATTACAAAAGACTATTTTACTATGTCAGAAAAAGTGAGAGGACAAAAAGAAGAAAACATCATTATGACATCCTTATTTATATTTAATTAAGGTTTCAGTAAAACATTTTACAGTAAAGAGAGAATTTTGACTAGTCACCTAATGAATTGTTTACATATATGATGATTGTTATGACTCATTTCCAGAGCTGTCAGCAGGATCAAGGAGATGTTGAAAAAGCTGAATTGATTAAGGGAAACAATAAAAAAAACCCCTGTGGCAAAGTAAAGAAGATACATTGTGGAATAAAAATGTGGGATAGAACAAAGCAGGCAAGATTTCACCACAGTTAAAATGCTAACAATCAGAAATAAGGAGTTAAAATTACAGTTGAGCAAGTGATGATTCAGAATGCTGACGAATGTTATTTTTATCAAATGAAAGGCCAACAGCCTTTTGCAACAAATTATTTTAGATGGTTAAGATTCTGCAATCAGTGCTGCCAGAAGAAAACAGATAGTTCATTACCTGCACAGTAGAGAGAGATGTGCAGTGCTCACATATTTCCTTGGCATCATCATCTGTGATCTTTTTGACCTGAAGGAGCCAGGCTGCTTGAGATAGCGGCTCCAAAGTTTCTTTGGCATTGCTGCTTTGAAGATTCTTGTCCTTAAGCCATTCTTCCAAGTAGCTGATATTACATCTGGGTTAAACCATGAGCAAAGAACAGAAACGTCAGGTTCCCCTTGACAAGCAAGTTACTTTAAAGACTGCTAAAGAAGAAATACTCCTCTAATGCAGTGTTCAAATTAGTACATTTTAAGTTAAAAACCATAACCATAGATCATAAAACCCAAACAACTAATAGCTTATTGAACTGTAAGTTTACTCCTACTCTTTTGTATATTTCAAATTGGTGTGGGGTTTCTTTTAGAGGGGATTGTTTGGTTGGTTGGTTTAGTTTGCTTTTTTGTTTTTATTTGTTTATTTCTCAAAAGCTTGGCTAATAGAGAGTGAGTTATTAGCTGTTGTTTAGAGAAAACTACTATTATATATACTGCATTGCCTATTGCACTGTATGTCATGAAAACATTCATTTACAACTGAGCTTGTACAGGAAATTAGGAAAATCTTTGCATGTTACAAAGCAGGGCCAGCCTTACAACTCATGACCTAACGGTTAAAGCAGCTTTCTTCCAGTAATTTCCCAGATGGGACAAGATTTTACTGATTTTCTTTCACATTAGTCTGCAGACTGACTAATGGAGAATAAATGAACTGTATCTTCTGCAAAACAGGAGCATGTTTTCTTGGTGCTTGTAACAAGACAGATGATGCTCAATCTACATCCTCAAAGGCTCTGTCTCAGTGCTTTTCTTGTCACAGAGCATGAAACATGCAAGTCAGCTTTTGTCTCTCTGCCAGCCAGGGGACACTGCACCTGTTTACTATAGTAAGAAAGAATTAAAAATACTATTGGTCACATCACAAATGAGCTAGCATGGAAAGAATCCTAACCATGCCTGACTATAAACTTCAGATTGTAATTTTCTCTGCCTTTTCCTCCATTAGTGTTTCCATGGAAAGAACAATTTATAATTGTTATGTTGAGAAAGCTCAACCCAAAATGCAAAGATTTACTTTTTCAAAAGGAATAAAAAAACCAATAGGCTACTTCCATCAGAACGGCCACTTAGAGACAAAGGATATTACATGAAAGTGTTAAAAATTCATTCTCAAGCTTGTTGAAACTTTACTGGCTTTACCTTATCTGCATTCCTTTTCTACATGAGCACATGTCCTTGCGGAGGAAGAGACTATTGAGGGTGACAGCTCCAATTAGAAAGAAAAGCTGCTTCACTGCCTGCTTTAGAAGCTCAGAGTCCAAGCCATTCTGACACATAGTGCTATAAAAATAGCTGAGCTGTTGCAAGATAGAGGTCATTGTGTAGGTATCCGTGTCATCTATACTAGAAGAACGTTTACGGAACCCTGTAGGTTTCAAGCCAGAAATTCCCTGAAGACTTTCATATTCCAGCATGCCTGGTACTGAAATACAACAGAAAATAACTGATAAGAACAAAACTCCCAAGGATCCTTTCAGTTACATTAGTTATTGAACAAAACCTACTTTCAGGGTATTTTAAAAGTTAAATGATAAAAGAAAAATGGGATACTGAAAAAGGCTTCTGGAGCACACGTTTTTTAAAAAGCCTTTTGTTTTTGTATGATGTTGCTCAGATTCAAAGCATTATCCCACACCAGGAAGTGTTGTGAGGAAAAAGTCTTTCCAAACCCTGTGGGGATATACCACTCAGTGGAATTTATATGTGTGGAAACACACATGCTGGAACACATGTATAAATCAACAGGAGAAAGAAGTCTGTCCCACCCTTTGCCTCCATGTATAAGCTTTATTCATACAGTTCACAAGCTGCATTAGGTGTGTTTGGATTGGTGCTGTCTTACCAATCATGGGCTGAATGTTGTTCTCCATGACAAGAATGAACTGGTGGTATATTCGAATGGCCAAATCACTAAGAATTTGTCTGTATTCTGAGAGATCAAAATGCTTCAAACAGTTCTTATTCTGACGTGGAGTGTTACACTTCATAAATTCCTACAAGTGAGTTGTAAACATAATTATTAGAATCACATAACATTATAATTATAAATGATTCCCACAATGTAATGTATGTATTAGAGTAACTCATTCCACCTCTGGCTGAACACAGTCTCACAATGAGTCAAAGCTACAGGTAATTTCAATGGATGCTTCCAGTACTTAATTTTCCAGTTTATGCTGACATTTACTCTGTTCCTAAAGCCAAGGGAAAGGCATGCATAGACTTCAATGAACTTTGGAACAATTCCTAGATCACTTAAACAGAAAGAAAACTTCCCCTGCCCCCTCGCCAGAAAAAAAAAAAAAAAAAAAAAAAAAAGGCAAAAATATAGTTATTTAAACTATGATGTCAAAAAAAAAAATTATTGCTGCAAAGGGATATTATTTTCAGACTTTTCATTAGCAAAGTTCTGACTTCAAAAAGTCTACATGGAATCCTAACTTGTGTGAAGTCTTGAATATTCATTAGAAATATATATTAACAGTAAATTCTGGATTCAGGCCTGTGCCTACTGTTGCAACCAAATTATAAAACACTTCGGTAAATAAGTTTAAATGTTTTCTGCGCTGCTCTGCAGCCGTTCCCGGTACGACCACGAGAGGGAGCGTTGCTGGTGACCCAGCACACACTGGGATGCCGAGGCTTTGAGGCATCTCTTTCCTTTAATCCTGAAGACTTTTATTCTATTGTCTCTAATTTCATTCAGTCTATCTGAATCTATAAAACCTAGCCAAAAAAATATAGTAAGAGTTTTCAATTGAAAATAATTAAAAAAGAATTTTGAATCTCAGGATAAAACTTAGCTTAAACAAGCAACTGAAATAAGGAAAAAACTGAACATTTTATTGTTTTGTTTCTTTCCCAAGGTTTTCTTCTGTAGCCTTATTTTGGTAGCAGTAGGTGCTTGAAAGGTCCCAATAATAAAATAGTAAAACTTTTTTTTATATTATAGATAGATAGATAGCTGGATATCTTAAGTCCAGCCTACGTTAAACTCATGTGAAATAGTTCAAATTAAGGAGCAGTTCTCAGGTCATGTCTTTAACCTACTTCAGCACTTTGATGTTTCCTTGATTTCACTTCATCTATTAGTTCTATACTGTTTTTTTTATTTGTATAAGACATATAATACCACTGCACAGCAATCTGAATATCTAAATACCTGGATGGAACAGTGGTGAGCTGGTGAATAATCATCTATTATCACTATTTTTAATTCCAATTAAAGTTTATTAAAAGTAAAGTAATGACATTATTTTATTAAATCAATCCTACCTCTTCCCCACTGTACTGTTTTAAACAGTTAAGGAAATAATATGTATTGGAAAGCCAAAAGGACAACATCTCAAAGTCTTCTGAATGTTCCTGAAAATAAGTAAAGCAATCTTATTATGGTATTGTCTCATGAAGTTAATTTAATAACTAAACTTAAGACCATTACAGCATTGGCATAATAGAGTCAATCTACAGCACAAGGAGCACATAGCACCTGTAACATCCTAGGTGAACAAATCATTTGTGTTTTCAGGCACACATAGCAAAGATCCCTCTTTTATTTGGTAAATACTGTTTAAGTATTCTGATATGACAGACTGGCTAAATGAATTAGCCTGAACAAACAGTTCTTTGCACATTCCTATGGATAGTGTGGTGTACTGGAGGGCTTCCTGCAAAGAAGTGTGAACAACGCCTGCACACAGCAATGAAACTGAACTACAAATAAATAATTCTAACTATGTGCAAAAAAGCTTTTCTAACAGATAAACTGTGCTATAAATTTGTTTCTAAACAAACTATAGGCATTCTCTGTACAATATGTTCAACTGCATAAACCACAGTCTATTCCTGTCTGTGCTTGCTTGGTGTTTCCAGGCATAAATCCACAACAAAGCATTCACAGAGCTGAATTTGTTACACAGATGAGACAACAGGCTAACAATTCTTTACAACTTAATTTTTGTAAACTGGCTGGCAACAAATTTTAATATTTTGGTACTAGTGTTGCAGTACCAAATGACATATCAGAAAAAAACTATTACACTGGTAGAAGAGCAGTGTAAAAACCTCTAATAATTCTGCTATCTGCCTGCTGCCAGACATACTAACCTTCATTTCTGTCCATCTGACTTTTACCAGTGCTGAAAGCATAGGTGCATTTCACCTAATTAGCTGCTCATTGTAAAATGAAAAATATTTTTAATTACTTTGTCAAGAGGTTCTTCAGATAAAAATAATTTACGTTAATGCATTCTGTGTTCAGCACAGCTGAACCTTACCTGGAGACTTTACAGGGATACTACTGCAAACTTCAAAAAGTGTCACTAATGATCATCATTCCATTACAGGACTAGCAGCAATGGAAGTGTTGGCATTCCCCAGGTACTATGCATGCATCTGATACTTTATGTTAAAAATAAAAAAGTACAATATATTACAGCCAAACACAATTCCTACCTTAACAACTTGTTTGATACCATCAATGGTTACATTCATGAAAGACTTCAGCATGTCAGCATCATTCAGATAATCTGCATACCTCACACACATGAATAGGATGTGAGCTGGCAGGCCAGGTATCATATTAACTACAACTCCACGTGGCTTTAAATCTGCATAGAGATTATATAAGAATTATATATTTATAATAATAATATAATATAATAATAATCTTATATTTATTATATAAGAATTCAATGATTCAATCTATCATTCTGAAAAAGAAGCACTATGTGGTTCATGTCTTCAGGGACCAGACACTTCATAATTGATTTACTGATGAATTGCTGGTTTCTGAAAATTTCTGTAACAGTATTGCACACATAATAGTATTAATTAAGTTTTTCAGAGAGTTAGGAGAGTACTGTAGCAAATTCTGAGGTCCAGTATGGGCAATGCCAGGCAGAACAACTTCAAAAAGCAATTTGCATTTAACTACCTACTGGAGGCCCCACAAATTTAGGCATTGTTTAAAGACACACCTTTGTTCACAAAGATACACACATTCACAAGGCTGAAGTAGCTGATAAGAAAAGGCAGATGTTGTTAATTTAATAATGGTACCAATGTGCATAGAAAATCTGCTGAATTTAATATTGATTGTAAGGTAATGCAAAAAGTTGATTTGGCAGCAAAATTGACATGGTAAAGTAACACAGATGAAGGACAAAATTCTTCTACAAGACAAACATGAAAGTACAGTTCCTTTCAGTGAAGAGAATGATATGGAAAGGACAGACAGGAGAGTAACCATCACACATGGATGTAAGCCCAGTGACTTACAGACTTAGTAGATGACCAGGAAGAACATAAATTCAAGTCCCTGGTGTGCTCTTGAGATTTAGAGCTTTAGAGGTGAATAAATAATAAAAAAAGATAACAGAGTCAGCATTATGTGGAGTCAGACAAATGATTTTTACACAGATAAAGCACTTCTGTACTTCAAATGTCTGGCAATAGAAAAAGAGCAATGCAGAGCCTCCAAGTTGTATTGGTGGTAAGGGAGTGGGGAAAAAGGCAACTTTGAATGTAAGTGAAATATGGCCTTGTAGTTTTTGTTGCAGTGTTCTGAATATTGTTGACAACTTAGAAAATGTCAAGTTTTACTAAAATACCAAGGATCAGATTTTGAATGATCCTTTCTTCATCCTCTTTTTTGTACTCCATCATTCCAATGTACTCTTTGGACGAAGTTGGCACATGAGCTTCAGCTGTCAAACACAAAAGTACTGTTAATTCCAGGTTAGTGGCTGAGCTAATGGTCACATCAGAGCAAACTATTGGGGAAAAGCAGTTTTCTCTATAATAGAGTACAGGCCTGTTCACATTAATGCTCTTAGCTTATGCTTCCAAGCACTATGAGTTAAGCATTTATATTGTTCATGAATAGTTTCGCTGGATTCAGTGGAATTACTTGTGTTAATAAGGCAAATAAACAGCAACAGTACATCTCTACATTAAGGCACCTCTGCAATATTCTTAAGAGGTTTCTATAGCAAACAACTACATTGTATATAAGAGCTTTGTACAAACTAACTTCATATCAGGAACCACCTGCCACTTGAAGGATAATGGGAGGAGTTACTCATCCCACGCAAAACTAACTTTTGGCTCAGAGACAGTTTGTGTGAGGGTACGTGTTAACTTCTGTTGACAGAACCTTATGCCTCTGGCTTAATATTTATCATATAGTCTGGGTCCCATATGTGCCTATTATTTAGCCTATTAAAAAAAAAAACCAAACAAACCAGGAAATGACTTTTATGTAATTTCTGTTGGTGGTTCCCCTGGCACATTTTCCTGACGTTTTGAATTTCTAACTCCACCCCAAACTTCACCTCTTTAAATACATTTTTCTTCAAACAGACACTGACCATGCAAAGCTATTAAAAAAACAGATCACATAACAATATCTTACCTTTTTCAAGAGTTTTGGTAAGAGTTTTGATCTGATCCTCCAATTTTTTTATTATTCTATCTTTCATGTCTAATTTTTCTTCAAGATCCTGCAATAATCCAAGTCAGTGAGTTCAGAGTAAACACAATTAAAAGTTTGTTTTCTACTGCTCTATGTTATTGCCACAATTACAGTGTGCTATGATGTGCTTTTACTTATATTTGGTGGAAGAAACACCTTCATATTTTTTTTCTCCCTCAATTAATTGAGAAAACATCCTATCCATACCACAAAATCATTATTTCATTCTTTTTATCTTTTATTTCAGGTACAATTTCTTAATGACAATTTCATTTCCTCACCATGTTTTCCACATGGAATCGAGTTGTCACTTGTTTTATCTTGCTTTGTACTTCATCCTGGACTTCATCTTGCACCAAACCATTGCTCAGCCCCTCAATTTCTTGGGTTGTACCCTTCAGAGTCTCTTTTTGTTTTATCTCCACTTCATTCTGAGCCTCATTAGTTCTAAAAATAGGTAGATAAGAAGTCTTGTCTCTTAATCTTTTGTTAAAGCATAGTTATATCATACTCATCCATTACTTATTAACTGTACACAGCACTGTAAGGTAAATCTTACATGAAATGTAATACTTTAAGGTGTTTAATTGACTCTGTTACCACAGCTTATAGTGACTACATTTCTTAAATTAAAAAAAATAAAATAAAAATTACCGTCTTTGTGTTCTAGTCCCTTCTAGCTCATAATGCAGCCGATTAGACATCTCTTTCATTTTTTTTTCAGTAATAAATAGCAACAAAACCCAAAACAAAAGAGAAACAACAAAATCAAAGTCATTTACTGTTCTGTACTGGTATTCAGTTAATCTCTTCTTACACTCATAATTTTGTTCCATCTAATGGAACTGAATGACCTGCCAGATAATGTAGCAGAGAAATATGTGACATAAAGAAATTTACACGGGATGAAGAATTTTCATGCTACTAACTTCTTGCAGGTGGCAGTAAAAATACTTCTAAATTTTAAATCAGTTGCCTAGGAAGACACTCAGAATACTCAGCAGAGTATGCTTTCCTAAATTGAGAAGAACTTTCAAACAAGCAAACTCAGCAAGAACTTTTCCCTCTGACTCTGAATCTTCAGCACTCTCTTAAGTCCATCTCATGGAGTAAGCCTTAAGTTCCAAATCATCTTTCCTTTTTATGACTGTTTCCAAAGGGCATACTGCACTCCACATATTCTCTGCAGAGCCCTATTGAATACATTTGTAGACATCCAAACTATAGAACTGAATGCCCTCAAAAAGGTAAAAAAAAAAAAGCACATGCTTGCACGTATTTTATTCTTTAATAAGAGATATAAAATATACAACATATTTTTTCATTGTGTCTCTTACATTTTACTAAGAAGAAAAGTAATACAGCAATGAAGCTGTCACAGAATATTGCTTCAACTTTTAAAAGTTCAAATAGAGGGAATCCATTGAACAACTGAAAGACAAGGGATCATACTGGTACTTTACCTTTCAACTTTTCAGTCTGCTCTTGAAGACGGTTTTCAAGATCTAATTTTTGATTTTCAAGTTCAGAAACTTGCTGTTTAAGATCTGGGATCACCTTTTAGAGGAAAAGGAGATTTGTGTATCTCAGCATCTTCCTTCTTTTCAAATGCCTGCAGTAGTTCCTATAACACTTCAGGAGTTTCAACTGAAAATAGTCAAAACCAGAGGAGAGACTCTGGGGGAGCACTGCTACCTGCTTGCCTGACTTGTTTAACTTTGCTGGAGGCACCTGCTGCTGGCCACTGTTAAAAATTAAATAGTGAGCTAATCAAATTGTTTGACTGTCCCAGTAGTACCATTGTTCTGTTCCAGTTTAAAGGAAATTACACTGTGGCTTTAATTTCCCCAGCTCAATTAATAGTGGAAAAAAGCCCTCAATATGCCATAAAATGTTTTTTTTTTTTTTAAAATAACATTGTAAATAACTTTTTATTATATTTTCAATTTTCATAACTTTGCTTTGAAAATATTTCTTCAATTATTTTTCAGAAAAATTATGTGGTATATGCTATTTTCTGGAATAATATCTGTTCCTTGTGTCAGACAGTTTTGCACAGCACCAATTACCACACTCTTCAGCCGTGCCTGCAGTTTGGTGTGTTTTGCTATGCTCAGCTGCCCTCTGGTGGGGAGAGTCTCAGAACTTCGAAGAGGCTTCTGAAGAAAAATCTCAAATCGGGTTTATGCAAAAGAAAACGGAAAAGAATCTCTGTGAGGCTGCCCCAACAAACTGTAGAGCTGGACAAGAAATTTGGCTGCTTCCTTACACACCACCCCAAGCAGACAGGGAAAGAGCCTTATGGATGTGCAATCTTAGATGGCCCCATTTGTTTGAGCCTTGAGGATTCAAGGACATGACTGCAAGATTTTGAGTGCT
The DNA here is from genome assembly GCF_036250125.1 of Pseudopipra pipra. Lineage (NCBI taxonomy): Eukaryota > Metazoa > Chordata > Aves > Passeriformes > Pipridae > Pseudopipra > Pseudopipra pipra. Next base: position 9,048,810 of record NC_087560.1, on the reverse strand, counting down.
CTGTGCCACAAACACATTTGGATTGTACTACTACACTTTGATTACTACACCTTGATCTTACCAGGTTTTCTGAAGTCAGCCTGCTAACTTCAAGTCGAATACCATCATTTATGTCATTTTCCTCCCGGAATAATTTTTGTAGATGATTTATATCTTGACTAAGGTGTTCAACTTTAAAGTTCAAACCTTCAATCTCCTTCTCATATATTTCTTTCTGAGACTGGAAATGACTTTCCAATACTCTGTTAAAAAAAAAAGGGAGAAAGAACATGGCAGATGCAGAATGACCTTGGTGAAATGGGTCAAGTTTAATATGAAATGAAAACAAAGTACTGTGATTAACACAGAGATATTCCATTACCTCACCTGTGCGTTAAGGGAGCTGAAAGTTATGCATGATATCTCAGAGGAAACACATTTCTTTGACTCATACATACACACTTACTCACTGACTTTAACTTAAAGTTTGTTAAACTGATTTTAAGCTGCTCAGCCCATCATATAACGTAGTGTTTGTTCATTTCTTAAACAGAAGTTCAGTGCTGCACTCTCAAATTAGTTACTCACTGATCTTCCAATTTATTTTCTAGATCACAGCTTGCAGTTATGAAAACACTGAAGAACTGAACTAACCTTGTAGCTTTTTTCAAGCCCTCATAAGCAAACCACAGTTCTCCATCCTCATTTAAGTGTTCCAAATCCTCTGCAGAGAGTCTGGAATGCAAGGCAGTACCATGAGTGTGCACGTGAACAAAATGCATCTCTTAAGGTTTTTTTAAGAGACCTCAGGACAAAATTACCTGCTTCTCACGTCTTCAAAATCATAACTTTCAAGAAGCTGTTTTGTAATTTCTGACATCTTTTCTGTAAAAAAAAAAAAAAAGAATTTTATTACATGAATAAACTAATAAAGTTTATTATATGAATTATTTTCTCTGCACATTTCAAATTACGCTTAATTACAAAAATTAAACAAACCTCTTCCTAAATCTATGAGGTTCTTTCCCGTTTCTTGGTTAAGTATCTGATTTACTACAAGAATACAATGAGGAACTTGGGTTTACTATGGGACATGCAGGTGCATTAGATTGGTGTACCACCAATAGTGCTTTTTTTTTCTAAACACACCAAACTTTCAGTGCAAAGTTACACCTTTCCAGTCTGAATCTGAACAACTGCTAGAGCTGTATAGATGATTTGTCATCTAGTGCTAGGTTACTACATTAAATGCTGCAGATACAGGTTTTCTCTATGAACAAAGTGAACAAAGTCCACAACAGTGGTGCTTCTTAAGTACCTTTTCCCAAAGGGAACCCAACTCAGCAAGTTATTTAAGCATATTTGACATTATTGGACCTAAGGCTAAAGATGAAGGAAAACTTCATTGGATAATGTACTGTTTCCACATTCTTAGGTCTCTGCAAGATATTTGTTAAGCTTTAAGTGAAGTTTAAACTCTAAGTGAAGTTTAAATTATTAGTATTGATTTTTAAACACAAAGGAGAAATGTCTGAAATCAGAGGTTTTTCAAAGGGGTACACCAGATCTCAGTATTCAGTGATCACTTTGTAAAACTCACCTGTTGAGTCTTTTTTCCCCCCATGTGAGTAAATATATAAACAGAATGAAATCAGTATTGGATGGGAAAGAGAACAGGAGTGTCATCAAAGCTAACACAGAAGAAAGCAATTTAAACTGTCTCCATGTCATAGCTGGTAAGTTCTCTGCATTATCTGGTGTGTATCTTACCCCTCAATTCTCGCTTCTGTGAGTGGGCCTGCTTTTCCACATCCAATTTTTGCGTCTGTAGCAGCTCGATTTCCTTTTGTAACTCAGGTATTTTCTGAATCAGAGAAAAATTATAGACTGAGACAAGTAGTGAAAAACAAGGGCTGAGTAACAATTAAATCATAAGGATAGTTATAAGTAGGAACAGGTTCATATGGTAAAAGGCTTGAAATGTGTTGTATTTAAAGTATCTGGTTCTCAGGCATCAGAGCAGAAAAAAAATGTGATGTACTGAAAAAATATGTGTTTGTGCCATGGAATTGACTCAGAGAAAAAAAATGTGACTTTACACAAAAGTACTACTTTCAGGTTCAGTTTATAAACTACATTTATGAAAAATCCCCTGAGAAACAAATACATTCTCAGGAAAAGGAAGGAAAAAAGATCCACGGATTTAAATGCATAAATATTCAAGCACAATTATTCTTGAAAACATGCACTGCAGTAACTTACTCGTATTGTGTACTACATGAACACACTGCTACATAGTGGTGTATCAAATATAGTTTATTAATTATAACTTGTTCTAAAAGTGCACTGAAGATAAAAAAATGGTGAAGATAATTTATGAATAAAACATGCACATTCTCTACTTGCTTTATCTAGCAAAGACTCCAAAATGAAATATGCATCATGCTTCACCTGTGCTTGTTTTGTAAGCTGTCCTACTTCCATTTTCAAGCCATCCTGAATGACACTTTCTTGCTGAATTTGATGTTGCAGCTGAGTTTTTTCTTCTTTCAGAATCTTAATTTCTCCCTTGAGCAATTCAATCTCCTTTTCATATTCCTGCTTCTGATTTTGGAAGTTTTTCTCAAGTATCCTACAGAAGACAACAGAAAGGTGGTTTTATTTTTCTACAGTCATAAGTGAAAGGGTGGGCTTTGTTTTAGTTTTAATTTGAAGGACATGTCTCATTGAAGAAAATTTAAATGAACCACAATTACTTGAAAATGCCATCCTATATGCTCAGAATCAATCTGCAAAATGGATGATAATGGGAGAAGAATGTCCATAGACTTCACTACATGTAATTCAGATATTGGGACGGAATGAAAGGCAAAACTGAGTTTATTCCACTTCAAGGCTAGTTCTCTAACTCTGTGAGTTAGCCTGCCTGAGTAACTTTCCACTACATTTATGGCCACAGTCAGCACTGAAGAAGGACAAAGCAACAGAAAGCCCTGTGTCCTGCTCAGTAAAACATTGCAAGAAGTTTTCCATTTTCCACTAGTCCCTGATGGATTGGACTGGCTTCCAACATAATATAGATAATGGGCAAAGCAGAAAACCTAGCAAAAGAAGTCCTTTTAGTACAGTCTGAAGTAATTGGCAGCTGAAATCAGACTGAGCTGGAATATGACACAGCTTCCAGACCTGAGGACTGTGATTGATTGCACTCTGCACTTCAGAAAACAGCATTTTTCTGGTACCTGAGGTTCTGTCTTACACTGGAAAAGAGTTATTGGGAAATAAGTACTTGATCCAAGAAAAGTATGCTGCAAAGCAACAACCATTTATTGAAAAATAACAGGATTTTTACTACTGCAAATGAAACACCAAAGGGAGGGGAAAAAGTTCTTTTCTTTATATCTTTAAGCAAATGTCCTTTTACAAACACTGCCTTTCCTTATACTGAATATTTCAATTCTGCCCTTTAAAATTCACTTCACAGGAATTCTGACTGGCATGGCCAGCAGCTGCTCTTCCAGTCCTGACCGAATTCTGAGGATATTTCTAAAGAAACCATCAGATCAAGGTTGCCTTTCAATTCTTAGAAAGACACATGAAAAGACAGGAAACTGAAAAAGCAGGAACAGTCTCATCATGATTTCCTGCACATGACTGACCTACGAACAAGCATGTGCTTTCCTAAACTCTGCATGAAGTACTTCAGGACTAGCATTAATGTCCAAGAACTTGGATAGATTCATAAGGGATGTCAACATAACACATTTACAGCAGGAGAAAGAAAGGTAGGGAAAGAGAAAAAAATGAAAGCTGTTTCAAAGCAATAAAATTCAGATTACATACATTCGCTGTTTTTCTTCTTTTTGTACATCACTGAAGAGTTGCTTTGTGAGGTCGTCCATTTTCTCTGTCAAAAGATATTTCAATGTCTCAAAGACTTTCATGAAATTATGTACATTTATTAAAACAGTATGACCACAAAGAGAAATTTTTGTTTAAGTAAGTAATCCTTAACATATTTTGAGGCTGAAATTACTCTCTCGAGTGCCAAAAATCATCACAGTACACTTTATAAGGAATGCTATAGAATAGAGAAAAGGTTCTGAAACACTAAATTGTTATTCCTCTAAAGTATACTTGATCTCATGTGCTGCCTGTGTCCTTTGGAACTAGATTCCTCAAAGGAATCAATTAAAGGAACCAAGGATGAAGCTACACTTTGAAGGAATACATGTCCATGAGACAGGAAGCATAAGAGGAGGACCATTTTTGCTATTGAAAGAACAAATTTAATTTAATTATTAAATAAAAAGCATTTGCACTACACATTCTAAACATGAATTTCAATTAATGTAAATTCAGCATTTATTTTGCTCTTATTAATACAAAAGTAATTTACTTTTGCTGAAAACTTGACTTTACAAATTTACCCCACTACAATGCCTTTGGAACTCCCTTTAGTTATTGTACCTTTCATTTCCTCAGTTTTTTCTTGGAGCTTTATTTCTAAGGTCTCTTTCTGTTCCTGTAATTCTTTATTCCGATTCTCAAGTTTTAAGATTTTCTGTACACACAAAAAGCAAGCATAATATACAAATTACAAAGGAGGAAGAAATAGGTCACAGAAGATGTTACATTTTAACAAGCATCTATGGACTTCCTTCCTTCTCTGCTGCCTCCCACATAAACACAAAAAAGTATAGTTACCTAGCAACTCTCAAATCATGCATCTGATAAATCCAGTAACCGAAAAAAGAGGATTTAAAAATAAAAGCACCCAGATGGCAATTATAACTTACCTGTTCGCTGTCCTCTTTATACTTTTTCCCTTTCTCTTCGTATGTTCTCTTTTGAGCAGTTAACTTTTCAAGATCTGCTTCGAGTTTCTGAATTGTGTCCGTGTCACTCATATGAGCTGAAGCCAAATTGGTCAATCGTTCCAGCAAACCATGATTTTCTCTACTCTACAATGAGCAGGACGGGTTAAAAGGAAACAAAAAAATGCACACCTGAAACTGTTCCATAGAATTTTGAAGGGAGCACCTGACCTACTTCTGCTCACCATCCCACACCAGTCATGATTATTTCAACCAGGGACTGTTTCCCTCAATTAGATTAAAACTACCATTTTAAAGATGATTTGATTGGTATGGCTCTCAAAAATAAAACGCAAAATAAACATAATGTGGAATTTCCCAAAAATTACTAAATATGTTGTACCAGAGCAGTATCTCACACATCCTTCATACTAACAAGTAACCCCGTTCAGAGACCGGATGGACTACTTAAGAAACAATTAAAAAAAAAAAAAGTTCATTGCAGATTCTTCTCATTTGCATAACTAACCCACAAATATTAGGAAATCCTAGGGGATTCTTTCTAGCCTGGATGTAGGAAGTCTAGTAGTTTATTATAAGGGACCATATCCCTTGCATATTCTCCCGTCTTCTCAAGTAACATACAGATGTTTAAATTCACATAAGCCTCTAGTCAACATAAGCACTTTTACTAGAACAGATATGATAAAGTACAAATCATAAACTGGTTTCCCTCACCTGTTCCTCTATCTTCTTCTGCAGTTGCTGCACTCTGTATGAGAGCTGGATATTCAGCACAAAGCGCCGAATATTCTGGAACCTGCGCCTGGCAAGCCACGCACGGGCGTATTTCTGAAGGACCACAGCCTTCTGTTCTTCACGCATCTTTAAAACAAAATATTAACATCTGTCTGTAATTATCTATGGCTCTGTCAGCAGCAATTACAACAGTCTGTGAGTCTACGTACACCGGTAAGCATGATGCTTCTCATGGACGTATCAAAATACTGAAATTACCAGACTGCAGACACATTTGAGCCACTGTAGTAATCACACAAAATGATCTGCATTAAGTATAAACCAGACAATGTTCTTGGTATCTACTGTGATTCAGTGTTTTTATAGTAACAATATAAAAACAGAGTAGAAGATATGAGATATGCAAAAGATAAAGTATTGGGGATCATTGTCCTTGTCTCCATTTTTCTTATAGAGTAACAGCTGTTTCTAGTCACTGAAATTAAAATTTTGATGGGCTGTACCTTCTGATATTTTTTTCTTGCTAGAAATCCTCTTGTATAAGCTTGTATTGTTACAGCAGCCACATGGATGAGCTGGCAAAGTCTACGGACCAGGTAACCCCGACAGTATTTCTGAATCGTTATAGCTGCCCACGTCTGCTTCAGATTTCTTGCAGTTATAGCTTGCCTTGATTCAAAAGACAACAAAGTTTACTTAGGTCACATTAGATTTCTCATGCTCATTCCTTTGGTCAGTCAAATCAAACATACACACACAAAAGACATTGAAAAAGGATATTGAAAACAAAACAAAACAAAAAGATACTGAAAACAGGCATTTGCTATCTAAAATAAAGCTTTTTCTTCAAGCAAAGTGAAGGAGAGGGAGTTATCCACAGCCTTTGACATCTGTCCCCAAGCTGTTGTTCTGTTCTCTTTTTGAAAATTTCCAAGCCTACACAGAGCCATCTTTCTCTCAGTCTGTTTTGTAAATGACTGGTGCAGTTTCCTTGTTGCATAACTCCTTGCAATAATTTGTGCATACTAATTTGTAGACCCCATAAACTGATTTTCCTTTCTGCTCCCTGATACCTTCTCTGGCCCTGAAGCTCAGCAGTAACCCCTTGCTGAAAACTGGCTCACATATCATCAGCTAAGGACTGAGCTTACAGGTAGAGAGGCCTCTCAGGAATCTGACAGACAGCATTAGAAACCTGTAAGAGTACATTCTTCGTATCAGCTGAATAACTTGAACATTTCCAAGTCCACAATTACAATCCAGAGGAAATGAAAATACAGCCTGAATTGCTCTTTCATAAAAATGACACTCTGGGCTTTAGTTTGATCTTCTATCTGCCTTCAGACACACCCCAACAGCGAATTCATGTATCAGCCAAGAGTACCGTACTGTCCGCTGCCCCCGGAAATACTGCTGGATGGTAACAGCTGCCTGCTTCGTGTGAAGGTATTTCTTCCTCTGCAGCCAGCCCCGAATACTCTTTTGGATCATGATGCATGCATGTCTCAGCTTATCTGATCGCAGTTTTTCTAAGTAAGCAACCTGTCCTGCTCTGAAAAAAATTTTTGTTCTCCCAAACTGATACTGGTTATGATCCTGAAAATGAAAACAGTAGGTATATTGAGTTTTTAGTTTATTATTGTAGCCCAGACATTCTCTTCCTTTTATAAATTGTCACTTCAGGCAAGCTCTTCTGAAATGACATGATCTTGCTACAGAAGAATATCCTCTCTGTCCTCTTTGTAGATAAGAGTATGTGGGGAGAAAATCCACTTAGCAGGAAAAGACCCAGAGAATTACATCAAAAGTTGCACACTAGTGATCTAAAATTAAAGGGAGGCTTTGGACTTATCATCAAAGCCTTGAAAACAACCTCTTCACCCCCTTCTACAAGTCTCCCAAGGTTCCATGGGCTCAACACTACCTTTTGATGCACAATTCCGGCCTTGAATCAGTGACCTGTGTGAGCAAAAACTCAGGGGTGAAGCTGCTTTTAAGTTCAGGCTCTTACCCTTGGCCTGTGCCAGAGCTATGCAGCAAGTGTGCCTGTGTTTGGTTTTACACATCCCTGAGTCTGAACTCACTCCTGACACGCTGACTTGAGTTGCTGGCTTGACTGAGACCAGCCTCACCACTACCAGCTCGTCTAACGAATAGGAGAGCTGTGCAAAATAGAACATTTTTAGAACAGTTCTCCAACATGCTGCATTCCACCATCAAAAGCCCTCTTGTGCTTGTAATACTTGACAAATCTATACCATTACTGTTCACTGGTTTATAAATACAGGTAGAATATCTTCCATTTTGCAAGTGATAATGCTAAGCACAGAGTGCTTAAATTCTCTGTCTATGGCCACATCATGACTGTGCCACAACACAAGGTTACTGACTCACAAGCCTGTGTACAGCACACTAAATCAGGAAAAACAGTAATAACGTAAATATCTTCCCTATTTGAGGAGAAATACTACTCTTGGCAAAAGAGACCTTTTATTACTAATAGAAACTGCAGTACATCTGTGGGTTGGTGCTTACAAACTAACCTGGATTAGCCGCTGCAAAACAATCTTGCAAATCTGCTTCTTGTCATTGATGGAGAGCTCCTGCTGTGTCATAAGAATGCTGTAACGGCTGAAAAACTCAATGTAAGTCCACCTGGAAAATTAAAAGTTAACTAATTAATTTCATTTAACAGACAACTAAATATTTTTTGACCCAAGGAGGCTCGCTGCCACCCCTACCTGGATGGATAGCTCTGTGCACTAATTCGAATAGTTTCCAAAACACCACAGGCTCGTAGCTGCTGAGTAACTCTTTTTGAATCAAACCTAAAAAAGCAGAGTTATATTTTACGTTTCTGCTGGGTTTGGCATGCTGTAATAATTAGAACCATTTTACTAACTGAATTTCTATTTCAACACTGTTCACACTTTTTCTGACTTCTAAAGCTTTTTTAAGTACTTCTGTGGACAAAAGGTATGTTCACAAAGAAAATGGCAATGGGTTTTACTCCTTGAATATAAACTGGTGCTAGTCCATGCCATTCAAAATATCCATCAACTTAAACCAAAGGTGGGCAACCTTACCCCTAAAAATGTTCTCACAAATACACAAACACTAACATACAACTTAAAAAATATTAGGATGATAAAGAATTTTTAAGGTATCAATAACTACTACTGAATTATTCTATTTTTGTAAAATGACAATTTTTTTCTACTTTAGTTACCTTGAAAGGAGAAATATGTTCCATATGGGAAGTTGCTCAACAGTAAGAATTTAACTTGCAGACATGTTGCTACAGTGAAATGGAAAAATACTCTTAATTTTAAAGGTAATGGAACAGTTCAACACCACTAATGTACTTACTCAAAAGGCAACTTCTCATCATTTGGCTTTATGCACCGTACATAATGAGGGGTGGTTGCATTGAGTGTCACCATAAGCAAAGACAAAGAATTCCGGAACTAGAAAATACCAGACATAACAGTTTTGCTGATGAAACATTTCCAGCTAAGCAAGAAGTCAAATCTTAGCCTTTTAATTATTTATTAGGTTTTGGCTGGACACTGGGATATATATTCTTAGTGTTTACATCTTAAATGCAGGAAATTTAATTTGATGTACCTAGGAGTCTCCTATATTTAAGTTAAACACACCCACTTATACCCAGTCCTGGAGCACTGCACTGTGGGTGGTTCTGGCTGTCCTGAAAACTGGACAGTCCCCCATGAACAATAACAGGATCCAGTATCACACTCTCAGACTGCCCAGTACACTTCCTTGAAAGCACAAGCATCATAGACTGGCACGTTTCTGTAGTACCTTACTGCCAACAGTTGTCCGGAGCTGTTTGTTGGGTGACTTGAGAACAGGTCTTGCAGATTTGATGTTTATAGTTGAACTGAAAGGTGAAACGGACACTGGATTGTCTTGGAAAAAATTTGCACACAGATGAAACTAAAAGTGTGGTGAAAGAATCAGAGTTAAATACTGTGTAACTGTAGCAACATTTAAATAAAAACTACATTTACTACAGCATAAAGTGCAAACCCCTTAATGCTTAGGCCAGGTATTGCAGGACTTGGAACTGGGTATTTAAGCCACAAACAAACAACAACTGAAGAAAGAGCTGGAATGATTCTGAGTCTGTTGCAAAGCACTTACACATTTCACAGACAAAATTCAGCAGCTGCTAAGGCAGCCTGCAAAAGCTATTTCAGTATGAGCAAATACGGACATAAACACAGAGCAGAGTTAAAAATAAGACCACTTAAGGTTATATTTTCACAATATGTAATTCAAGATTATGTTTTTTTGGTCAGATGAAGCTAACTTCTTAAGTTAACTCAAGGCTGTAGACTTCAAAGGGACAGGGCCTTCCAGCAGACGGGAAGTGGCAGGCACATATAAGACATCTGATGTTTTCCTTGCCTTGGCATTCTCTTAATCTCTTTTGAAGAATAAACAAAGGCAGTTGTTAATGATAAACTACCTATCAAAGCTGCACATAATGACTACAGGAAAAAAAAGTTTTTCGGTTACAAGGATTACAAAATGGCCTTCAAGGGAGATATTAAAAAAACCTCCAACATAACTGGCAGAGTAAATGCACAGATACGAAGAAGTTGAACACTGTGGTTTTTCATCTTCTATATTATTTTTATGTTAAAAATATATCCTTGGATAATATTAAAAAAAAAATTAAGACTAATTTTATATCAAAACAAATATTTTAAAACCAGATCTGAATTAATCCCAGTAAAATCAGATATTCAAAAAATTAGTCGTTACTGATTGTTCACAAACCTTGCTCTCTTTCAAGATTTCAATCAATACTTCATGTACTGTATCTCTGTTTTTTTCCAGAAATCCTTCACATTTATATTCTACCTGTGCAAACAGGCAAAATCATTAACTTCTCAGCAACACATAAACTGTTAGCAAAACAATAATTTTTACTCTCTCAGCTGCAGTAGCCAAGAGCTCTTTATTAGTCTTAAACATGATGGCTGAAATTCTTCTTTTCCCAGTTCCATTATCTCAAGATTACATACATGCATATTGTAAATTTAGAAGCAAGACAAACTGTCAGAATCCACTGTCAACTGCAATTTCCTTCTGCCTTCATTAGGAATTTCTTTCCTCCTTTCTTCATTATTCTAGGGTTTCAAATCAAAATATCAAAAAAAGGAATACTACATTTGAAATGTAAATAACTGAGATTAAAATGTGTTTGGGCTACAATTGTAACTATTCTATTTATACACTCTACTCTTTTTCTGCTTTTTTTCTTGATGATTTATTTTTGTACTCTCAAATTCATTATCTTAAGCACTTCTTATGTTTAAATGGCACATTACAGACACTATCACCAATAAATAAATAGCACTATGTATTGAAGATCAATTTTATAGAAGTTCCAAACAAGTGTGGTTAATATTTCCTATTTTCTAATTCTGTTTCTTTTCTGAATGAGCTATTTCTAGAAACACAGTGAAACATTACTGGGTTGTTTACACTCTACCTTATCAGCAAAGTGTTGAATGATGAAAGACGTGTTTGACATCCTCGGCTTTTCAAAGAGTGCATTTTTACTGACAAAATTATTATACAGCTTTTGAAGCCAGTTTTCATCTTTTCCATGAGGTAACTGTAAAAATGATAAGGGTGATCTCTTTAGCAAACTTGTTGGACTGTTAAGGGCAGCAAAAACACTTACTGTCAATAAATACTCCGAATAAAACATCTTCAGTGAATTATGAGGCCTGATAACAACTAGTTTTTGTGTCTTCAAACTAATCAGTGGTTCCCTGTAGCAAATCATTTTATGAAAGAGCGTTGTATTAATCCACAAATTTGATGACTAGAGTTAATTCTCTGGTGAGTCATAAATAATTTTGTCCTGAGAGGATGCTACCTGCAAATGGGGACAATGTGACCCCTGAGAATGCTAGTGAGCAGAACATGTTACCCATATTACTCCATGGATTCCAAGAGGTACAGATTGCCAATATCACCCAAACACCTTTTAGAGACCATTTTAACAGGGCTTAACTTTCCCCGACCTGTTCCTGTTCCTGGTGCATTCAACAAGTACTTATTAAAAAGCGAGACTGTTGGGGGTTTTTTTGTATCAAAATTAGTGATTTGTAGAATACTTTCATTTTCAAAATACTGGTGGAATAGACCCCTGGAGATTGACCAGTCCAAATTCCTGCTTGGATAACTGCTGTTTGAACTAAAATTCAGAAAATGTCAAAGGATGAAGATCCCACTGCACCTCTGCTTAACCTGTTCTAGTACTGCACTACCCTCACAGTGAAGAACTCTAATGACTGGATTGTCTTCTAGCTAAGGATCTAGTTTTAGGTTCTTAGTTCTACAAGAGCAAAATAGACTAAGAGGCTTACAATTAAAATTACCAAATAGAGGGCAAATCTTAATGTTCCTTTTATGAGGAAAATGCTCTACTTCCCATATAAAAGGACAAAATATGGATTATAAGCCCAACTTGTAAAAATCTATGGAGGGGTTTTTTTTTCTATGAGCTCTAAATGCAAGAATTTTTAAATTACCAAGCACTCTTCATCCAGAAGTTCTAAAATTCCCATTTTAGCTTCAATAAGGTCAATGACAGGCTGGTTGTCATAGAAGTCTATTAAAGTCCATGGGATATCTTCCTTCATATATTCTTCTTGTTCAAGTTTAAAGACATGCTGGATATGTGAAAATTATGCAAATGTAAGGTTACGACAATTAAGGAAGAAAATAAATACAGTGTGTGCATGTGCATGGTTGTATACATAAGACAGAAAAAATATTTTGGATTATATTACATGTCTGTCTTGTAAGAAAATAAACCCAGAAATTTTCATATGTATATGTGTATTTATGCATACATGTAAAAAAAAGTTTATTACTGGATAGTCATTCTCCAGAAATATCCATTACTCAAGCACAAATAGCATTTGCTAATATCCATTATTGATAATCTAAAAACTGAAGTAAAGTAAGCTAAAGAACTGTAACAAATAGAAGAACATACCAGGTTAAATTGCTGCTGTAGCTTTTCATTAGCATAATTGATACAAAATTGTTCAAAACTGTTCACATCAAATGTTTCAAATCTGAAACACAATTCAAATAAGAAAAGAAAACATCCCTCGATATCAAAATCAAATGGTAGTATCTTTAAAAGATTTCAAGGTTATCCTAATGTTTCCAAGAAAATTAACTAGCCATAAAACCAATGAAGATGTTAAGGCATTTCAAAACTTCTTTAGAATTTAATGTTACTACATATAACACAGCTAAAAAAATCCAGAGTTAAATTTAAAAGTATCATATCAGAAGTTAAATTTAAACCTCATTCACAAAAGATACTAATATTTATAGTAGCTGAACATTTCCACTACTCTGGATGCTAAAGAACTCATATGACCATGACCTTTTAGTAAAACAACCCCCTCCAAATCCATTACCAGCACAAACTGAAAAATGCCTCTTATGAACTCTAAAGAAAAGGCACAACTTAGAAGTTAATTTGTTTCCAGAGACTGTCTTACCCATAAATGTCCAAAACACCAATAAAAGTATGTTGCTTGCCAGAGAACTGCAAAGCTTGGTTAATTCTTTCCACAATAAAGTCAAATAAATGAGAGTAGATCTTCTTTGCCAGAGCATCCCTTGCATTAACAGCCTGAGCTCTTGTCATTGGCTTTATTACAGTCTCTGAGGTTGTGATAATCTTTCGGTGGCACAACCATCGGGACATTTTGTCACAGTTTAAATCCAGAAGTTCACAGAATATACTGAGATGTTTATCTTCCATCTTTAAAAAAGATGAGTAAATATTATTAGATTACATTTATTACATTAACTGTTGTCTAGACAGTGAAATCCTTGCACTGCTGACATCAAACTACGATTTTTATTTTTAGATAGACAAGGGGCTGTGTTTACTACTTTGTCTGGCAAAATACCAAGATGAGCTGAAGCAAATAATGCTGGATAGAACTCCTGATACAGGAGAGAAAAACTTGGACTGGGTGAGATGCTTTGGATTAAGACACTGAAAGAAAGTTACTTTAGTCTGCGTTTAGGTGTTCTTGTTTTTTAGATTTGCACAGCTTGCTGGGACACATTCTGAGAAGCTTTGACAAAGCTCTGTTTCCTGTATCCTGCAGAGAGTCCCAAATGGCTTTTCCAACAGCTGTGGATCAATTGGATATGGGGTACTCTTAGCCACATTTTGCCTTTTGTTAAGACTTTCTGAACTTGGGCACAAAACAGCATCTGTGTTGACTCTCGCTGTGCCTCTGTACAGATGAAGATGGAGAAATCAATCAAGTTTATTACACCAGATTTAACGCTGCTCAGAGCCCCAGATATGAGAGAAACTATTGCTAAAGGACTTCTGGCACAGAATATAATAGGAAATGTTGGTATATGAATGAGCTACTTCCTTACACTGATGGATGATCTTTCATCTCCAGCAGCTGCTATTTCCACGTTGCCCAAGTGTAGGATTGCTGCCAGCATTTTAAAAACATCCATCTGAAAATCCCCATTCAGACCTAAAAAAACAATTCTCAATTATTTTAAATACCCAGAAACAGTACAATTAATTAAAATAGAACAATGATGGACTACTTGCTTTGTTGTGTAGCCAAGAATTGTACAGCATCTCTGAGGAGTACTATGCAAATCCTTGGTTCTGCCAATTTTCTGCCTGTCTGATCCGATGAAAGATTAGGCATAAATTCCTGTACCTCCCCAAGTGCCAGCTCAAGTCTAATTTGGCTTTCACATAAGCCATACAGGGGCAAAGAAGCTTCCAATTCCACTTCTGTCACAGCATGTTAGCTTAAGGGCCAGGAAGACTCCAGCCGTCAGTGATTCTGACCATTAACAATTAACACCAATTGCTAATTGCTCCTGCCTAGTACTTTTAAAACAGACTAAGAGTACAATAAATAAGCTATGAAAGAAACTAATTTGGTAATTACTACTAACATTTTGGATAGTTCAGAAACAAACCACTTTTGCCCATTTCATAAAAAAAGAAAAATCTATTGAAAATACATCCCCAAGAATTTACCCAGTAAGGCAAATGTCTTCTGAGTTTCCACCATATTTGCTCTGTCATCAACTCCTTCTATTACAGTGCTGCCACCCATCCGTGTGTAGTTAAATTCTTCTGCGCTTCCTATAGATAAGAAGCAAAGCTTGTAATCCTGCAAAAATTAGGGACTGGGGATAGCCATTTGTTAAAACTCTTTATACCAAAAAATTAAAGAGGATGGCAGATGACAGCATTTCAGTGATGAGCTGGAGGTCCTCTTTTCTCTGAGAGAAATCCATGAGCGTAACTCAGTTGACAGAAATTAGTATTCATAATTCCTAGAAATCTTGATATTTCATCTAATAAACAATGGAGACTGAGTAAACATATACCTAAGGTCTGCTTCTCCCAGCTTCTCTGTAGACAAGTGAATCAAGCCCCTAAACTGTCAAGGCACCTGTCACTACAGAAAGTATAAGGTTTTCAAAGGCACTTAGGTACTTGATTGTGCACTACTTGAGTTACTAAGGATTTGCTACCAAGTTCAAAACAAACAGGATTAATAGCTAAGTGTCTTAAAAATGCAGGTCCCATTTTAAGGCTGTGAGATTTATGCTATAAAGCACTTAACATCCTAGCATTTGAAATCCCAGCCTTAAAAATACTGCACTGCAAAAATGATGAGTAGATTATTTTCTTGAGACCTACCCAATTTAAGATGTTTATATTCAGGCTGCATAGCAGATGCACACAACTGATAAAATATATGGTAGTTTCTCTCATTCTCTGACTGTAAAATAAAGCAAAGAATAACACTACAGAAAAAAATAATTAACAACAGAACAAAGAAGCAAACAGAAAAACATTTGATATTCAAGACTATTGTAAAGTGATAATGATGCCTGAGGGCTAAATTCTGCTGCAACATAGTCTGGCAAAGAAATTGCTCTATATTAAAACGGCACATCTTAGATTTCAGCATGATCTTTGGAAGTGATACATTCAAGTATACTTTATTTCCATTACCAGTATGCTGAGTTCTTTCCCCAAGGATGTTACTATAATAATTTCTTCAGCTCCAACAACCATCTACTAATATGAACTGGCAAATACTGTAAGGAACAACTGTGTAGGAGTGTCAGCTGAAACACTGCCCTGTGGTAACTCTGAAACCCCTCCATTTTCAAATCATCCTTCAGGCAGCAAATATATAGAAATATTTTTCAGTGTACTTAAAAAGTTGCAATACTATTAATAAAGAAACCTTTGTGAAAACAGTTTTATAAAATTAAATGCTTTCTTTAGGATATCATCACAATTATGCCCTGACCCTGTAGTGAGTCACATGCAATAAGCCTTGGCCTTATAAATTTTCAGCCAGTTTTTTACCAAGACTCTCTCTACCCTACCTATGCTGCTCCTTTCCAGATACAGCTGGCATGTGTTACTGTTGTGACAGCATGTTACAGATTTCTCAAATACTTCTTGTACTTATCTCAGGGAATTGTCCCTGAGATGCATCCTTCACTTAACAGAAGGAAGAACACGAAGTAAAATAGTTTCTTTTTATAAATAATATAATCTCCTGTTAAAAAATAAATCCAATGCTGATTAGACACACTATTCAGAACTTCACATAATATTCTCTATATGAAATCAGGAAAGTATAGTAAAGTATAGTGCTTTTGTAGCTATACTGACAATGACTATTTTAAACTTTATTTTACCCACCTGAAAGACAACTCTGGATTTCTCAAGCAGGTATGTTCTCATGTTAGCTCCAATGATTTGGCAACTCTGATCAAAACTGATTTCAGTGTATTTTCCAAATCGACTGCTATTATCATTCCGTGTGGTTTTTGCATTGCCAACAGCCTACAAAAAATTATAAACTTTAATGATTTGATTTACTTGGGTCTCTCATAAGAATAACTTTGACAAAACTTGACTCAGCTGCAAGTTTCTAAAATCAAAGGTGCTCAGGGATCAATCTCAGCATTGAGTTGTGTTACTTAAATTTTGAGGCCCAAAACTGAAGACAAACCTCAAGTCAAACAGTATAATGTTACATAAACTGAGAATTAGAGAAAGTATGTTTTTCCGTTATAAGGAACCTTAGCTGGTTTCTATTCCAACTAATAAAAACAAACAAACAACTTATTCAATACTGTTTTTTCATGATCTAATAGGTGGCCAGACAACACTCTGGAGGCAAACTAGTGCCTCCAAAGGGCCACTGGTAACTCAGACAGGACCTTCCTGAAGGTCCATCAGTAATATTCAGAGGCTAAACTTCTAAATTAGATATCTAACTCAAGCAGACAAAACATCTTGAAAGACTTCAAACAAAGATTCCCAGCAGCTCATGGAATTCTTTCCTTGATGAGTACAGGCTTGACAGACACCCTCTGAAACCTACCTCAGTTATTGGATTGGATGCCAATACTTTATCCTCCACATGTGCATTGCTGCTTGACTTGCTCACAGTGGCAAAGTACCTCATAGTGTATCTTGCAGACACAGTCTTTCCAGCTCCTGATTCCCCGCTGACTATAATAGACTGATTTTTGTTATTTCTAGAACCAAATAATCAGACAGTTTAAATCAGACAGTTCAAATCAGACGTGTCTAAAATCATGTATAAATGTAAGAATTATAAATTTGAAACAAATGTTTGAAATCACAGCTATGGTCAACTCTCATATATCAGTTCCATCTTTCATCTATTCTTCTCTTACACCAGTTGTAATCTCTAGGTTGGTGTCATTGCTATTCACTGAGCTAAGTAAGTGTTTTACCCCCCATCAAGAATGAAAATAGTTATGAACTCTAGAAATTCCTCAGCTGGTTAAGGAATTCGTCCTCCTTTAGTTAAGCCACCTATTCAAAGGTATTCTTAATAACCAGTGGCACATACACAGTTAAATGACAATGAACACTGCCACTAGACTTCAAGTGTTATTTATGTACATTAAACA
Organism: Pseudopipra pipra; assembly: GCF_036250125.1. Taxonomy (NCBI): domain Eukaryota; kingdom Metazoa; phylum Chordata; class Aves; order Passeriformes; family Pipridae; genus Pseudopipra; species Pseudopipra pipra. The sequence continues at coordinate 9,031,210 of NC_087560.1, read as the reverse complement.
ACATACTGAACCTTGCCATTTGCTTGTATGCTTCTTCTGCCACAGCAAATATATGTGGATCCATGTCCCCCATGTTTTGCCCACTATATGCATGGATAATAGCATCTCCATATATTGGCAACTCTTTATAGGGGTTTATTGCAACCAAAATTATTCCTACAACCAAGGGAGCAAAACAAAAATAAAACACAGGTTAGTTAAATGAAATGCTCATTTTTGGCAACAACACTTAAACTGATACAAAGCAGCAACATTTTATAAACTAGGTAGGAGATATTGATCAACAAACAAGTCTATGCTCGTACATAAAACCAGTTAACATGAGTTAAAACATACCTGAGGAAAATATTACTCACATCATATTGAAAACTAACCCAAGATATTTTTTAATTTTTTTTTTTTAAATATTGCATTTTACTTTGCTTACCACTGTATGTGTAGATAAGTTTGGACTCCACAAAACGAACTTTGAGATTGTGTAGAACAGCTGGTTCATGGAGATAACTGAGTGCAGTGAGATCATTTTCACCAACAAGTATGTCAGGATTTCGTAGGGGTGGCAAAGCAGCTGGATCAACAGGGTAATTCAGTTCCTGTCAACAAAAACTACTTGAAACATCATAAAATGCATTATGTTTGCATAAACAGGAACTCATCTTTGACCTTTGCACAAAGTTACAGAGTTGATGGAGCACTGTCTGATCTGTTTCATCAATTCCATACATCCCACTGAACTTGGGGGACTTGGAGCTCTTTGTTGCTTATGAAAAAGAAAGTTACATTCTCTTTATTTACGTTATTTTGTAAAAATGGTAAACACGTTTAGCTCTCTAAACACATGCATATTTCAAGTACAGATAAAAGCAGCAGACCAGCTGCAACTGAATGAAAGCAAACACCTGGTCAGAACTCAAGGCAACTCTATAACCATCCTTACTTGCAACCATTCAGTTTTCTTTACACAAAGATTAACACTCACTTCTGTTTCTTTCAACAAATCCATTTAATCATTCATTTAATACTTGTCTTTATGAAACAGGAATACAGAAATGCTGTTTTCAAAATATTAAATCTGTAAAGAACTTGGATACTAAAATTAACAGATCTTACATAAGGCAACAACTTCAGGGAAGAAAGAAGTACCAGCTAGCTCTGTGAGGATAACTGCTTTCCTCCAACTTAAGATGAGTTTCAGGGCTTGTTTCAAAAGTGATCTTTGAGGTATGTGCTATATACTTATGTCATACAGATAGTAGAATTGCACTCCTCATATTTTTGAGTAGCAGCTGTTTACTGTACAAATTTCAATATGATAAAAAAAGAAAATATGGACGTATTATTTAGATCTCATAATGATGAGTCCTATATTTCCACATAAATATATTTCAGCAAACCCCACAATAATTCAGGCTTTTCTCCTTACAGTTCCATCTTCTAATTGCACATGGAGAGAACGGTCTCCAGCTTTGTAGTTTTTTGTGATTTCTGCAGACTGCCAAACTTCTTCATTATCAGGGATCCAAACCCTATTGTACTAGAACAGAAAAACAAGATAATAGTTAGCTTAGCTATTATCATATTTGAATGTAAATATGCTGTTCAAGCCATCTAGTTCTCCTTTGCTGAAGGTAAAACGCTGAAGCATAAGCAAACTCTTCAAATGTTCTGCCTGAGAAGCCATCAGAAACAGCACTTCTTAAAAGGACATAACACAGCTGTAAACCTCAGTAAGTAGGGAATTACTTCAGTGATGTGGAGTGTGTCCTTCTCATCCCGACAGGGTTTGACAAAGCAATCTCATCCATCCCTACTTACACAAGCAACCATAATGTATAATCTTTCAGCATCTTTATGTTTTGATAGACAGAACCCTTCATTTAATTCCCTTACCCTCACTATATTCACGGTCAGTTTAAACTGTTTAAATAAACCCATGAGAACTGCTGCAGCTGCTTACTTGAAAAATTAACATTAGTCAAGGATTTCATGGAGCGTTAACAGACCCACAGATACCTTGGGGACTCATATACCTTCTCATTTTGGTGCCACAACTGTTAGTTTTAGCACAAGTGACTTTTTTCCTCTCTTAATTTGGGATAAGCCTTGGAAGCTCCAGTAGATCCTCAGAACATGAGGGTCTCTGCCCCAAGAACCCCTACTGAATGATGGTGGGTGCCCACACAGGTCCCTACAAACTGCACTGTACAACAGCCTTCTTAATTCTTATTCCCAAGGATCAACACCAAACAATTTAGGGTAAGAGGGACTTTTGCAGGGACATTCTGCAACTTAGCTTGTCTTGCTCAGTGACTTCTCCAGGTGAGTTTTCAGGATCCCCAAGGACAGAAACTGATCTTTCTAGTCAGCCATATGCCAAACTGGTTTGCACATCAGGTGATGATCAACCGAAACCTCAGCCTCTTCCATGATACCTCTTTGCTGATGCTTTCAGCAGGATTGCATTTTTTCATGCAACATCCAAAATCACAAGGACATTTTCTAAACAACCCCAAACCCCTATGATGTCAATGTTTTCATCTATCCCACCAAAAGAGATAAAAGCCCAGCTTCACAAATATCTATTGAATGGCCAAATGAAAAACATGGCTAAACTAGTTTTCAGTTTTCCATGTGTACCTAAGTATAAATTTTCTTTTGTGTCATTCCTATGGTATGTTGACTTCCTGGTGTACAAAAATGCTTGTTAAATTGAGTTCTTTCACAGAATCAGAGAATATGCTGAGTTGCAAACGACCCACAAGGATCACTGAGTCCAACTCTTAGCCCTGTAGGACCCTACCCAACAGTCACACCACGTGCCTGAGAGTACCACCCAAACATCTGGAACTCTGTCAGGCTTGGTGTTGTGACCACTTCTCTGGGGAGACTGTTCCAGCACCCAACCACCCTCCGGGTGGTTGTTGTTTTATTTATTTGTTGTTATGCAAGTCAGAATATCACCACCAAACAGCCTCAGGGGCACACAGTGCGTTCCCATGTAAGAAGGTGAACTGCACGGACGAGAAAGAGAGGAAAAACAATGTGACAAAAGCACTGATTCTTCAGAAAAGGCCCCTGGAGTTGCAGGAGCCTCCATTGGCAAATGCACCCAGCCTACAGAGCTGGCTGTCTCCAAACCCTGCCTCACAGGTAAACAGAAGGGAGTTTGCTCATTCCCGTGTCGGGTTACACCCGCGCTCCTTCCTCCCTTCAGCTCCCTGACAATATTCCAGTGAAAACTGCCGTTTGTTCTTCCAGCGGCTCCGATTGCGGCACCAACACTAAGAACGAAGAGCTCTGCAGCACCGGGCTCAGTGGGAGCTCGTTACGGCAGCTGCTGTTGCAACAGAGGAGACATGGGCTTATAAATCACTAACATATCCATGTTGGTCTTGCTATTTAAAGCTAAGCAAACAAATTATACGCCACGACAATCCAGCGACTTACAGGAAAAGCGGGGAAAGTTGTGCAAAAACTTCAGCAGGTGCACCAAGGAGGAAGAATCTTTGTTTCAAGGCCAAGTTCTGCCACACACATTCAATATTTGCCCAGCAGAAAGCGCAGCGCTCCGAAACTGAGTGCCCAGGGGAAGGGCTTTGTTAAACCTTAAAGTTGCCTAACCGCTGGCTAGCACAGCAGAGACCTACTCCTGAAGGCCAAGAGTCTCAGAAAAAGGTGTGTTTTCCGCAAAAAGGAGTATTTCTCCCCGGTGCCCTGGGATCTGCGGGATGATCCCAGTCAGCCAGCGCGGACAGCCACAGGCGGTCCCGACAGAGCGCGATCCGCTCCCGCCGGGGCTCGGCACGGCCGACTCGCCCCGCTGCCCCCCGTGCCCCGCTCACCTGCGTGTAGAGCTCGGCCAGCGCCATCGGGACTGCAGGTTCCGCAGGTGGCCGCGGTCCGGCCCCCGCTCCGGGGCGTGGGGAGCGGCCCGGCCCCGCTCCCGGCCGGCCCCGCCCGCCGCAGTGCCCGCAGTGCCCGCTCACCCCGCGGGGCTCGTCCCGCGGCCACCGCCCCGTTCTCACTGCTCTGTACCTATAGTGGAGCTGAGCGGCACTCCCAGGTACCGCACTGGCACAGCTGGCACCTGGAATACACCTTTAGGGAGCGGGAATAATGTCCCTTCCGACGGCCAGAAGGGTCCCGAGGGGAGCGGTCCGGACCCAGCAGAGAAAACCAACAGAAACATTAATCATCTTCCTACAAGGAGTTTCTTTAGCAATCTTGGAATAAAATAAACAAATCTGAATGCATTTAGTAAGCTGAAGGCACTAACCGGTATTACATCGAAATTGCCTTTATGAGGAAGAAGATTTGAATAACCACAGAGCCAGGTTTTGGCAGGTGGCCCACCAGCCCTCCTTGCCTGGCACCAAAGGAGCTTTCATGGCACAGAATGTAATGTCTTAGTGAAGGACAAATCTTATTTCAGTAGCAGGTAATATTAGGTGACAAAATATCATAACAGAAATGAGCTACATCGAACAAAGTATTTTGCAATATGCACAGCAGTTTATGGCACACTGCTGCTATCTGGGTGTGTATTTACACATCCTCAGATTTTAACCAACTCCCCTGGCAGTCAACACCCAGCCTGCCATGGAGGTAGAGGGAACCATGTGACTGTCTGGGGACTATGTCAGCACACAGCTCAGGAACTACCAACCAACCAACCAAAAAAATTCCAAAGCAAATAGTACAGTTGTACTTTTATTTGGACATTTTCCAGTGATAGCTATTAGGCTACAGTTTTTATGATGCATACATTTACTAAGTACAACATCAGACACTACCACAGATCAGAGCTCAGGTCATTCTGACAATGTTTTGTTTTTCATCTATGTACTGTAGTGGCATCGAGTGAAAACCTATGTTTAAAGGCTTTTATTTATCACATGAAGTATCAGCATCTTAAAAAATCCAAGTGTTTACTCATAGTTTTAGTATGGTATTTGAAATGTGTTCAGTTGAAATCACGCATAGACTTTCAAATTGCAAATGCTGGTGTTTCCAAGTTGGGAACAAATGTTACCGGATAGCAATCCACCTTCAACAAAGAAGTTGATCTTATTTTTTTCTGTGATAGAACAGATTAATCACATTTAACAGACTTAAGCACTTTCATGATCCATCTCAGACTGAAGTGTGAGAAGTAATTTTTCAAAATTTGGAGGGAAGACTGTATCCTAAACATTGGAATAAAATTATCACTGGAATAAAAATACACCAAACTGAATGAGGTAATTATTGTGCAAAATCTCTAGAATAACTGTATATCATTCTAAGGGGTCACTGACAAGTATTTTTCCAGCATCTGATAAAATCTATCATCTCAATAGATAATAAATTAAAATATAAAAGATATGTCCACATTAAAAGAGCATAACAATGATTCAAAGGAAAAAAAAAAGTTGTTAAAATAATTCTGCATTATATTCCATGGTTAAAGAGATTTTAGTCCTAAGGTGAAAGATATATTATACACTGACACTAAAATTTTACTTTTGAAAAGTGCATGTAAAATACTGCCATGTAAAATGTTAGATGAATTACCAACTACACATCTATTCCAACTCAAAAATATTTTCCTTTAAAACATGTCAAGCAGCGTATACTTTTAATGTGATATAAAAGTAATACCAGTCAAACCACTGAGTTTAAGGATAATACCTATAAATTACTAACCACTACTTTTTTTAAGGAAACAATACAATAAGGCTTTTTACAGGTAAACAAACTTAAAAAATAAACAAAAATACATTTAGGCATACATTTTAAACACTTAAAACGCTTAAGTAGTGGATACATTTCCTGATCTACAGTATGAACATACTGTTATGCCAATTGTTTGTTTTTCAATAGGAGAAAAAAAATTTGTAGGTCAGCATGTTCTCTTGCATTTTCTTTCCTAACCCTGTTACTGGGTGAGAAGGCTTTCCTATTACATTCTCCCAAGTACAGTACCCCTAACAGTCTGAAAACTACCTTACACCTTATTTGGAGCCACGTAACAGTAGCCGTAGTTTCAGAAATCAAGTAATATTGTTAAAAAGAGTGTTTGGTATACCATGCAGAGGAAAACAATCTCAATCATTTAGCAAAGATCATTCAAAACATTTTTGCAATGCAGTCGTAGCTTCTTGGAAGTACTGGCATGATCCCTCAAATGTAATATGGGCTGTACATATTTGAAAATAAGATGACATGAGCATCTTAAAATGATACTGACAAACTTTAGGTTGTCTTTACTTCTGATTTTAGCAACCATACAAACAGCATGTCTGCCTCTCAAGTAAAACAAAACCGAAATGTTTCAGTCTGCTTAACAGCAAATCTTTTTTTCTGTGAATTTGCAGGCAAACAGATTAGTACCAAACAGTCTAACAGTGTACCTCTAGATTATTTATCAATATTCTAGAAGAAATTAATGTCAATGCTAAGATGATAATTATTATAATACATTAGAAATATTGCACAATGCAATTAAGCAATGTGTGTGGCTTTTTTTTTTTACATGTATATTTGAGCCATACACCACAGAACTGGATCCTTAAGCAAGGCTTCTGCTGCACATTGTGAAATGTGAATTCTGTATAGCAGATCCAAGATGTGTGAGACAGAAAAATCTTTCCAGTAAGATGTGCAATATCCAAAATAACCCAGTCTCTCATTATGAACCCTGGATTTCCAACCATTAAATCAGCATGAATCATAGTCAAATGACAGCATCATAGTCAAAAACTACTTAACTACTTGTTAGTCAACCTCTCAAAGAATGAGAGCTTGGGCTACTGCAGAAATTTCCCATTAAAGTTTTTCCTCTCAAATTCCAGTGTGAAAGAAGACTTTTTATTTAAGTGGCAACAAACGAAAAGAGATTATACTCAAAATACAGTCAACTCTGGGGTCTATGAACAAAGGACAACATTTGACAGACTATATAATCTAAATAAATACTAAAATCATTACTGACTTCTGATCATTTGCTTCAAGATTCTGTATTTTTAGCTAACTACTTTCAAAAATAACTAGTTTAAAAATAACGAAACATATAATTTCCAGTGTGCTACTTGTGCTTAGTTACCATTTTCCTCTACAGGTGTTATTCAATACCATGTGCAAAAATCCAGTTAAAATAACAGACTGCTACAGACTGTAAATAAGGTTGACAACAAAAAATGAAGTATCTTATTTTTAGTGCTTAGTATGATACTGTCGTACACTTGAAAGAACAAAAGAATATGCAGCAGCGATTTAGTATGTTTGGTAAACCACAGTACTAACAAATGAACACCTAAGTTATAGCATATAGTGAGCTGTAAGACTTATCACTACAATTTATGTCAAACTGACATAAATGAGGAAGTGGTTTAAGAAATAATTTTATATATTGCCAGTTTGTGTTTTTCCATTCCAGTTTTTACAAATTAAATGTAACAGGCTCCCAAGTGACTGTGTATTCTACTACAAAATGCCTTACTTTCAAGTCTTCCATGTTCAGGACTGTGACTGTCCCTGTTGGTCCCCGCCTATGAGAAGATTACATATGGAGTTTAATTTACACTATTTAAATATGTTACTAAAGATCTAAAAATGTCTCTAGACAGCTGAAGACACACTTTTTGTCCAAGCCCGATTTCCATACTCTGGAAATGTATGAATCAGAGAAGTCCTCATAAATGCAATGACTGAGCACAAATGCACATCTTTCTCTTAGCCTTCAGTCTGTGGTGCTGTTGTGCAGTTTTCCAGCTACCTTAACTACAGATCTGGGCTTATACAGGCTGTTTGTTCAGAAAATGTGTTTTTAGTGGCTCACTATGTTTTAACAAGTAAAGATATCAGGCAACCGGTTCTCCATTTAACACTGACGGTACATCCTTGGGATCAGACACGTGATATGAAGCCCAGGCCCAAGCTGGCTGGGATCTGAATGGTTTCTAATGCCAGAGAGGATGGATTAAACGGAAAAGTAACAGGAAAGATGTGTTTAGCATCCATGAGCAACTGAGGAGAGTCCTTCCTGTCTCGCAGACGCACCTGCAAAGATAAGAAAGTGATTACATTATCACTCATTGATGATAATCATCTTGCAAAGAGGGAGTATTTCATCTGTGCTCAGACACACGTGTGTGTACAAACACACGCTCCACAGTAACTTGAGCCAACATATTTGCAAGAATTGTGACATTAAACTGCAGTTACTTTCATTGGCTTCAGTTCTGAATATTTTCCCCTTACAATGCAATCTGAAAGTGTTCAGATTCCCTGCAAAAGGAAGATTTAGCCCAGCACCTGGTAACGGTGTCTATTCAGTAAGTGATCTATTCAGTAAGTAACTTTAATTCAGGAATTAAAGTTTTATCTCAGTCCTACCTTCCCAATTTCCCCTATCCTGCTGAAATGTAATTCAACTTCTAACAGACCAGAAAGATCATATTTCTTTCCTTTATTTTGCTCTACTGTCTGCTTTTCTTTGGAGTTTTCAAAACTTTTCATTTTCATCAATATATATAAAACCAGAAGGGGTACATTAAGATCTCTGGTATGAGCACAGGCCTCAGTTTTCAAAGCAGTTGGAACTTCTCTTGAAGATACAGGTCTGACTAAAGTAAATTTGCATGTATAAATGTTATCACTTGAAAAGTTGGCATACATGTGTATTTAAATACACAAAGGTGTATAAGCACAAAAACCTCTCACCTTCCAAAACCCTCATACATATGACAGAGAAACTAACATTTTCATGCAAGTCTGGAGGCAGTAACTTGTGACTGCTTAAAATTTTAAGGCTGACATCACCTTTTCAACATAGTTAAAAAGCAACAGTTAAAAAGCATAGTTTAATTCATAATCCTGAATGTATTTCAGGATGCAAGCTATTTTGGCTCATCAGAGGTTTTCACAGACATAGTCAAATCATTTTTGATGAAAAGCTAGAGACATACCTGTATTGTACGTATAAATGATACCAAGACTCTCTCTTCAAACTCATTAACTGGAGTATACAAATTCAGAACTTTTACAATCTGTGAAGAAGAACAATCACTATTAGGTTCATTTTACTGCTCACTCAACAGATGCATCCATGGTTATGAATAATATAATTTTAAAATTAGCTATTTAAAAAATAAAATTATTTACAAGTGTCTGTTATTTTTTGCTTTGTTGATTCACACAGAATTCCATCACCTGCTCAATGCTATGTTATACAACTGCCTCCTTCAGAACTGCCTCCTTCTGAGGTAAAAACTCTAAATTTCTACAAATGTGAGGAAAATATCAAAGGATGGAAAAATCATATGAGAATTAACTGACTGTGTTCCTAGCCCACCCCCCTCCCCAGAAACATTATGTAGTTCTCACCCTAATTTTGACACTGTAATTATGACCTTCTGTAGTCTTACAACTTCACTGTTCTTCAAGAGTGAGCTATTTCTCTAAAAATAGGACTAAAACCACCAAAGGCAAGAACTGCATCACAAAGACTTTAAATAATAATATGGGCTTAATGTGTAAAACCTATTAAAAATTCTCTTTGCTTTTTTACCATTCTCTTTTTTAAAAACCAAAACACTCTGAACACTTTGTTAAAAAGTTAAAACACTTCAAGCACATGGAATTCTAACTTCTTATTCAGTAGAAAACTAGGAGATTTTCCAGTAATGTGAATTACTAAATCAAAACAGCTGTATCAATGCAACTGCTCACGCTGACACCATTATGAAAAAATAGAGAAATTTCTTCCTTTTCTTGGTGAGAATTGTTCAGTAAGCATCAAAGATGCTTGGATCCCTTTATTCCTGTACAAGCTGTATGCAAATGTAGCATGGTTTAAAAAAAAAAGTGCAACTTATTTGTACAAAATCTATGCTTTCATAAACAGAGGTCTGTTTACAGAGATACACTGGTTCAGCCTTCTGAGGCTAATGGGTACAGTAACTTAACACTTTTGTTTGCAGACTTGGAGATAACAGCTCTGTTTGAATTGTCCATTAACTTGACTGGACACTAACTCTGATGGCAGAAAGATCATTTCCTAGTATCCCAGGCAGAGCTGTCTGGACTACAGAGATGTCTTTGAATGAAGAGTTTTCTCAGAGGATTTTCACAAACAGAGATTATGTATAGTACTACACCCTGAACATTCTATTGAGATTCCTCTCATTTGTTCTAAACTTATCTTGAACATCAGATGGCAAAAGGGTCTGGTCCCTTTTTAATCCCTCCAATGTAATCTGTTTCAGTTGTACTAATGCAAAACGTAGTAAGAAACCTCCAATTCATGTGTGACAGCAGTGTTGGCAGGCAACAGCAACACCAACAGAGCAGAGCTGCTCAAGAGTGACAGCAGGACAGAGGAGGAGAGTTTCCTTACCTGGGCAGTAGTCAGTGCATTGCACATTGAACAAATGGCTTCTGCATCTTCATCCGTTTTCTTTTTTACTTGCAACAACTGTGCAGCCTGGATGAGGGGTTCCAGTGTTTCTTTAGCCCCACTATTCATCAAATTTTTATCACGTAGCCATTCTTCCAGTTGACTCACATTGTATCTGTACAAAGAGGTAAGAGTATCAAGACATTAACCCTTGATTATTGCTAAATGGAGAGCATATGCAATTTCTCTTTCCCAGTGTTTCTTCTCTGTCCTTACATGCTTTTCCTTCACACTTCTAATTTCCTTTAATTTTGTCTTTGTACTGTTTTTATCTGATTAAGGCAGGAAATTTTGATTTTCATAACAGTTAGGAACTATGGTCAGACTTTCAGTAACTAGCTTTTCTCATTTGTTTCTGTTCCTATTAATTGTAGGAATGTGACAAGAAGAAAGGCAAATGAGATTTTGTTCGTGTTAAAGTACAGTGAGGCTTTGTGAAGTCACCTGAGGGACTGAAATGCCCTGGACAAATTTCCTGACATATGCCAGTAGAGTCCATTGGACAACTGATGCCAAAATGATTAAGATGGCTTTATCTTAGAATGCAGCACACTAGTGTGGATGAACAGGTATTCATTGCACCACCAGTATACAAAAAAATGCAGCAGGTATGTTTGCTATTCTTCTCTAAAAACTGAGAGAGCAATTACCAACCTTTCACCTACAGTTTTGATTCCCACTTGAGGATGAAATATTTTTGGTTTCCTTCTACCACATGTACTTGGAAGTCAGGTAAGATGTGGCCTAAGGCAACAAAGCTCTTTGTAAACGAACCTCACAAAATCAGTTTAGCAGCATCTGAAACTGTTTGTGTGTGGAAAAATAAACATTCCAGATGTATCTGCGGTTCCATCAAAATGATGTTCAACAATGTCAAGAGTTCACTACAATTTCCAGCAGTGCACACAAGAAAAGTATAACGAGCTCTCCCACCTTATCTGCATTCCTTTGCTCCACGAGCACATGTCCTTGCGCAGGAGAAGGTTATTAAGTGTTACGGCCCCAATGATGTAGAACATCTGCTTGACAACCTGTTTGATCAGCTCTGGATCCATTCCATGCTGGCACATCACTGAATGGAAGGAGTTCAGCTGCCGAATGATGGAGTCCAAAGTGTAGGTTCCTTCATCAGCAATGCTGGATGTTCTCTTCCGCAGTCCTGTTGGTTTCACCCCTGAGACACCCTGGATGGTCTCGTGCTCCAGCATCCCTGAAACTGCATTTGAGTGGCAACATTATTATAATGACTTAAACCTACTGATACTCAAGTGTATTGTGGAAGAGAGCAAAACAGAAAGAGCAGGCTAGGCTTTCTGCTAGCCACAGTTTACCATGATTTCCAGAAATTGCGTGTCCCACTATGTTCTGCAAAATCTAAATTTACAGGGTTTTTACAAAGAATCCAGCATGTGTGTTTGAAAGAAATGTCTAACTCTAGTTCAGCAAAATACTTTCTTCTTCCCAGGATCATATGAGCAGCAGAGTCAGCAATACCAAGAGCTGTTCCATTCTTCTACATGTTGTGATTGGAAACCATAATGAAAATTTCTGTGAGAGTAGTGTCTGAACAGAAAATGGAAAGTACTTTTAACGAGAAAAGATCTCTGAATGTGAGCTTCACCACTGCTAGCTATTTCATTCCTCATTGCTGCCCATAATAACAACTAAATATTTTTTCCATATTATTTTCAATTATGACTTCTCAAGTAAATTGTCTAATTTTTCCATCATATATTTCCCAACAGACAGAGCAATAAATATCAGATTGTCCTGACAGCTTTTTCCTGCAAATGTATGATTTATGACAAGTATGAATAAGGTATATTGATTTATTCTGTCACTGCCAGAAGAACCAATCACAGTTTTAGTTTTTCCTCTAATCCAACCTGTCTTTGTCATTTATGAACACAATACCACAAGAACTATTAAAGAAGTTCTACTGGTTAGGAAGAAATACAAGATATAGTACATTACCACCATCATAATTTTCATTTTAGTACTATGTTGTGAAGTTTAAGGAACTCAGCTTTGCCTTACCAATCATCGGTTGCAGAATATTTTCCAACACTCGGACAAGTTGTTGGTAAATCTGAATGGCCAAGTCACTCAGTACTTGTCTGTATTCAGCCAAATCAAAATTAGTGAGGCAGTGCTCATTTTGACGAGGTGTATTATGCTTCATAAACCCCTGAATTCATAAAATAACAGAAATCAATGATTCAATGGAGTACAAAAATATTACACAAACCTTGTATTTTCATTTTTTTTCATGCAACTACAAGTAATACCTTTAAAGTAATAGTCACAGCCCCAAATTTTAATTTGGAAATTCTTCTGATTGAGACTAATGCTAGGATTTGCTTTTTAACTATGATGTCCACAGCATCTGCTTCCTTAACTTGAAACTTCAGGTATCTGACACAGGAACAAACTCTTGCCAGCTTTCTGGTGGGTAAGACCCTTCTGTCTCACTCCAGCATGGGCATTCTCACCTGGCCAGTTATGGCCAAAAGCCCAGTTAAGTTTGAAAAAGGAATTAGGCATTCCACAGCCTCCAAACATAGACTGGTCTGCCATACCATGGTTAATGGGCTTAATACAGCCTTTTTCGCAGGGAGTGCAGTGAATCATTACTAAACAACATAATGGTAGCAGTCAGATTCCTCTACTTAATCTGAGTTGGCACTTTTGTGAGCATAATGTCATTTAGCCTCTGGGCCCCCAGCCTGCAAGAAAGGGAAGCTGGTTCAAATCTTATCTTCCTGTGCTTTCCACTGATGTCGTCGTTCCAAAAAGGTGTAGCTATTTTAAGACTTTGACTAGATTTTGAGATATTACAGGGATTTGTTAAAGAGCAGTGCTGATAGAAGTATTGGAGAGCAAGACACACCAGAGTAGGAGCAGTGCTTACCTCTTCTCCACTATACTGCTTCAAACAGTGCAAAAATCTGCAGGTGTTCGATAGCCAGAAGGACACTGTTTCAAAGTCATCTCCTCTTTTCTGAAGATAAAAACAAACACAGTTCAACAAAGATTGGTAGGAGGAATAAAATAAAGAAATGCTAGATAAACAGTTAAACACTTAAAATACATTTTCTTGTAGCTACTCATTCTGTTGTTTTGCAAAACTGTATTTCGGTTGTGTATTAGAAAAACAAGGGTTTTGGCAAAATACCATTAAACACCCTCCCTGTTTTCTGTGGTTTTTTTCAAGAACTTTCAGGATATGATTTCCTCCACAGATATGATATTTCTGGTTTTACAGACCCATCCTAAATGTTCTGTGAAGAAATCACATGGCAATATGACTATTCCCAAAACACCCATTCTGTGGCACAACGACTCCTGTTAAGACCCCAACAGGGAGGATGGGAATGATGCAGAGGCAGCAGGAGGAACAGGGAACAATTCAGTTTTGATGAATGTCACTTATATCATAACCATTTTGGCAGCCTGATATGGAAAACAAAACAAAACAACAAACCCTTCTCACCAAGGAACACAGAATCTAGTATATGCTGAGTAATAAGCTGAGTAGTTCTAGACCTCCATAGCATACACTCCATTCACTTAAATATGTTCAGAAATTCCTATGAATACCTAAGCTCCTGCAGGATTGTTTATGAAATATTTTTTTCAAAACACATAGTTTGATTAAAGGCTTGGCTTTTGAACACATCTGTCTCATTTAAAAAACAGAAAACTATATAAGCACAAAGCATATTTATATCTTAATAATGCCTTCAGGATACACCTGGCCTAAACTCTCCTAGCCAACTCATTGCAAAGACTTTAGGCAGTAACATATTATCATCATTGTAATCTGCAGGTGAAGCAAATGAGGGAATCTGTTAACCAAAACTGCAAATGAAACTATTTAATCAAGCGCTCTGGAGAAAATTAACAAAGACTCATTCTGCAAACTTTGACTACATCCAAAACATCAGAAGCATACCTTCAGAGGATGGAGACTATTCAAAACAAAAGGAAGGTAATTGTTTTCCCACTAATTCAAAGCACCTCTGGTACTATATGGATAAAATCCCAGCAATGTAATTTGTTGCCTTTTAAGACAACTCTTTTGTGACTTCGGTGGGAGTTCATTGATCAGAAATCCAGAGCCAATTAACTGAAAGCCTTTTCCTCATTCCTCTTACATAAAACCAAAAGCAAATTTTAAATTAATGTTTTTCTAAACCAAGCAGACTAACTAACCTTCAACACTTTTTTGATGCCATTGATAGTGGAAGTCAACAATGACCGCACTTTTTGGTCATCATTAAGGTAATCTGCATGGCGAACACACATGAACAAAATATATGCTGGTAGTCCTGGAATCAGGTTGACAGCTACCCCACGTGGTTTCAGCTCTTGGGAAAAACAAACACACATTGTTTTGTTAAGTTATGAGGTAATTGCAACCTCCCCAGTTAATAGCACATACACATACATATATGGCCTGTAAAAACACAGCAAAACTAGGAAGAGCCACTTTCTTGGTAAAATGTGAGAACAGAATAAGAAAACATAACTGCCTGCTAAAAATATGCAGACACTTTAAAATGTACTATGCTCATCAGGAAGGAAAACTAGATTACAATAGACATTTAGGAATTTCAGATAAACTGAACACTGACAAAACCAAAATAAGCTATCAATTTCCTAATGCAAATTCTGTGTTCTTATCATGCATTTTTCAGAGTGCATGGGAGCAGAGAAGGCCACAAATGAGAAAGATGCTTACCTAAAATAAGATTCTTGACAAGTTTTTGTTCATCCTCCCTCTTATATTCCAACATCCCTTGGAAGTCCTTTTCTTTCCGTGGAATGTTAACTGGACGAATAGGCTCATCAATGATTTGTCCAGGTGATATGTTCTCCATCTGACCCACTTCAGAGAGAGAATGCAAAGAAATTGTATTATATTTTCCAGTGAAGCCAATTCATACACGAGACATTACTGTGACATTTCTAAGGAGCGTCCTGGCTCCAGCAGGACAGGGGAGAGAATATTAACAGCAAGAGTGAGAAAACCTGTGGGTTGAAATGAAGGTGGCTTAACAAGTGAAGGAAAGGGGGGTGGGGGGGTGGAAAGCAAAGCAAAGGCAATTACTCATGACAACTCCTCATCCCAAGGGGACTGATGCCCAGCCAGTCTCAAACAACAGCTACCTTGTATGCAAAAACCCCCTCTTCTGCTTCCTGATATTAGGAGGTACAGAATGTGGAATATTCCTTTGGCCAGTCTGGGTCAGCTGTGTGCCCATATGCCCTCCCACCCCCAGCTTTCTGAGGGGGCAGAGCAGGAAAAAAGAGAAAACCTTGACACTGTGCCAGCTCTGTTCAGTAGCTGTCAAAACACTAGTGTGTTCCCAACACTTTTGTAGCCTCAAATCCAAAACACAGCATCATACAGGCTGTTATGAGGAAAGCTAACTCCATCCCAGCCAGATCTACTACACCTTTCTAAGTTAGTTAGGTAATAAACTCACATAACACTGTGTTTTTAGAAACATTTTTCCCACTCTGTATAATGTATCAATATTACTATGGTCTTGTCCACAGCACTAAACAAACAATACTGAAAGACTTTTTAAAAAATAAACTTAGTTTCAGTAACCAAACCTCACATTCAAAGGAAAGATGGGTAATTTTTTTCTGCCTAGTTCATATTCAGTATTGCTTTTGTCTTGACAAAACCAGATACTGTCTTTGACATTCCTTTATTTTTAAATATTTGTTTGCCTTCAGAGAAATATCAATCTCCTTTTCTCATTGCTCCATAGCAAGACAGATCTTTTAAAGGTTCATAAAGGAACACAGAGCTCTGAATGTACCTCCTGTTTCTGCAATCAGCAGGAGCTAATCCTACTGAAGACCTCAAGCCCTCATAACTGCTAAAACAGATGCATATGATGACAATCAGATCACAAAAAGTAAACCAAAATCTTTCTCTTTCTCTCAAAATATAAAAGTACCTTCAAGTTCCCCGATCTTCTTAGCAAATACTTTCAACTGTTTCTTTAACTTGCGAACAGTTTTGTCCTGCTTTTCCAGCTGCTCCATTAAATCCTGTAAATTAAAATGAGAGAAAGATTACAATATGAGCAAAATCCCATCATGTGTGACAGAGACAAAATCAGTGCTGTTAGAATTACGAGGCAGTGAGGAAAGCTGACAGAAGTGTCATCCTCTGGCCGAGGGTTGCAAGCTGGTACAGTGCCTATAACACAAGCCAAATACTGCAAATATTATTGTTATGTGCAGTAAGATAAAGGCAAAGCTCTTAGGCAGGCAGATTCTGCAGATACTCAGAACTAGGTCAGTTCTTACAGTAGAAGACATTTTGCTGCAAACATATCTTCCTAATGCTTTCTCCCTGCTCTTCCAAATACCCCATGGAAATAATTTTCTTTATTATTTAACAGCTATCCTGCATCATTTATTCATGCCTTAAGGACTGACTCCTTATTCAGGCCTATCCATGTTATGAGACAATAAGAGAGAGATCTGCAGAAAGACCATAACTTGCACTCAAACTTACCAAAACCAAACACCCAAACATGCACCATTTCTTGTGATGCTTTGCCACTTCTCCTGCTGTGATCACATCTTCTGATACTGAAACTGGTGTCTTACAACTTTTTATTCTGTACCTGAACAACATCTAGCACCTTAAAGTCCTACTCTTGCAATAAACCTGTATTTTTCATTCAAGGGAGCACTCCTCAGAAAAATATGTTTGAATAATCCTGACATATTTATCATAGTACATTCATAAAATAATCATGTAATTAAAAAACAGAGAGTCTTTCTAAAGGAAGCAAAACCTCAAGCTCAAAAAACCTGAAAGCCATTTCAGGTTAAGTGTTGGAAAGCAGCTTAAAAGAAAAATCTCATAAGCATGATGATTCTTCATGGCACTGGTAAGAATGTAAGGGATCATGAACTCCTTGCATCAAAAACATCATCTGGGAAACTACATCTCCCCTAAAGTACTGAAAAAAATTAGGGCAGCATGGGCAACAACTTAGTATTAGGCACAAACTGTTCTTAATCATGTAGTAAAGAGTTTACAACCTAATATAATATACTTGAATAGTAAGATATTAGGCCTGTTGACATGAACCATGCTTCACATCCAAAGCAGTATTCAATTCTACAACAGAAATCCTGCTAACACAATATACTAATTGTCGATACAACAATTTTTCTTGAAATTAATAAAAAAAATACATGTAAGTTCAACAGACTGTTTCAAGCGTATCAGTGAAGGGATATGATTTCAGAACCACCAGTATGTGAGAAGAATAAAGTGCTTTCTATGGTTCCTCTAAACAAATTGAACAGATCTCACATTTCATTAAGATCTGTAAACTCATACATTATATTCTTTCAAGCTTACATACGGTGCTATCTTTAATTATTATGGAAATATTATTTCCAATGTCATCAATGTCCATATTTTGCATTTTTGAAAAACACTAAAATAAGAACAAACTCAGGCTATGACTATATTGCTGGCATTATTCACCTTGGTAAGGACCTGTATGATCAGTCCTTTGCTGAACTGAATTTAAATGCATCAAAGTTTTAAACCAAAGAGTAGTTTTGAACCAAAGAGTAGTTTTGAAAATTGAGCATCTTTTGCATCATGCACCTGTTTTTCAGGGCAGTATTAAGCAGTATTCAAAAAGAAAGGGCTTTGCTCACAGTGCAAGATTTGTATTAGTAACAAAACTGTGCATCAAAAAGAGACGCAGATTACACAAAGGACACTAAGACTAACAAAAAAAGCAGTGAGGGAAGTAATTGGCATCGTGAAGCTCTCTGCAGGGGGATTTCCTCTGAAAGGGAGAAAAGGAGGCAGCCTGCTTTTCAATTAGTGCTTCAGAAACAGCGACCGAGACAACAGAGAAAGAGGATTCACGTGATCTACATACAATCATCCGCTTGTAAAGTGAAATCCGGTACAACTGATACTTCTTGGGATCATCTGCATACAACTCCTCATAAAACTGTAAAAACAGGTACAGGATTGTTTTACCCCCTCCCTTTGAGAGACTGAAACTTCAGTAAGCACTGTATAGATTAAATCAGAATAAAAAAAGATCAAGTAATCTCTTATTTTTAGGTAGTCTAGGGCCTTAGTTGTGGTGTCCATGTCAGCATCTCCCAGAGAGAAGCTGATACAGATGAGTTGCAGAACAGTCAGATCTTTTAAAAATGGGCTGTACTAGCACTGTGAAAGCCTGGAATATAACCTTTGTGAGAATCAGGACAGGACATTTTCTTATGCTAATCAAGATGGGATTGCAGTGAACACCACAATTCTACTATGACATCTGGAAAGCCCGTAAATTAATTCCACTCCAGGGCTAGGAGTGGAACAGAAACATACACCCAACTTGGAGTGGACTTGCAATGCCCAAACATCAGAAGTGAAACACTAAGGAATTGAGTCTATATTTAACAAGTAAAATTACATTTGATGTATTTGAAAACAAAGAGAACTCCTGTGGGATATAATTACATGACTGTGTCTTGTCTTGGGAACACAGAGTGTGATGAGTAGGTCTCTGGGGAAAAAAAGGCTAAAAAGTGTAACATGACTCAGCAGCAGGATTGAGCTGTTGGAGACAAAAACATTCACCATTTACCTTTGCCAGTGGGAGATTGCTGCTGCTGAGGCAAACTTATAATTTACTTTCAATCAGTTTTCCAGTATCAATTAGCTGAATGATCTGATGCTTTCCTCAAAATCTTTGGCATTAAGACAAGAGACTGACAATGATAACTTCTGTAGTGCACGTAAGCAGGAAACACTTTGCCTTGGCTTGTTTAGAGGAAGCAATGACACTCACAGCATGTGAATAGCATGTTTCCCTTTACCAATATCAAGCCAATCATATTCTAACACAGGCCTCTTTGGAAAATTCCCCCAGAAATTAAGTAGCCCAAGCACGATGAACATGGGGAAAGGCAAGGAGTTTCACCCAATCCTTTCTTCCTTCATACGAAAATGGTGGACAGTAAACAAGGAATACCAATATTAGCTAAGTGACTTCTAACCAAGTTTCTTTTTCTCTAGTTATTTCTTTTTTCAAAATATACTGAATAGCTGGAGCTCATAACACAGTGGATTATCTGTGTTGCTTCAGGCAGGGAAGAGAGAAATGGGAAGTAAAGTGATCTTAGTTAAAGAATTACATCAGCATTTTCCAACAAAATAAAAAACTAACATATTTCAGACCAAACGTTATTCCTTGGCACTAATAGCTTTTATGACTTTGCTGGATACCAACCATTTAGCCATGATTAAACTCACTGGTTGAAAGCTGGGATCCACAAGCTTTCTCCATGCTCCAAACTTCAAACAAATTCCCTGAAACATTATTATGTCCTGAGCAATCACAAGTCTCTCTCTCCCATTAGCTTACACACAAAAAACCCACTAACCCTCGTGCAATTTTTTTACAGGAAGTTGCCATCTGAGAAGTGATAAGAACCTAGAGGTGTGGCAAGTCAGTAAGTCCCCTGGCCTGCTCCTGCAGCAGCATTTGTCTTACCAAGTTCTCATTAGTCAGCCGGGTGATCTCATGCTGCAGACTGGCTTCAATCCGGGCCTCTGGAGGCAGCTGCAGGTTCTGGGCCAGGAGCTGCTGCTGGCGATTGTTTTCCTCCTTCAGACTTTGGATCTCACCTCGCAGCGACTCCAGTTCATTCTCGTGGCTCTTCTTCTGCGACTGAAGCTGAGACTCCAGCAGCCTAAGGAGGTTGAGCAACAGTTTGCGTGAACGCACTTAGAAAGTTGCATCCCCAATTCTCAGAGGGAGTGTAAAGCTTTAGCTGCTGCTCAGGAACAATTAGCCATGGCTTGCAAAGGAAAATGAAAAAGGCAGAGTACTCTTTAAACCCTTCAGTATGCCTTCTAATTAAATTAAGTTTGCATGATCAAAAAGTGGAGAGGCAGAGAAGCTAATTGTGGCACTGCTTTGCATTTCCCTTGACTGAACACACACTGGGTATGGTGCCACTGTGGCAATAAATGTAAAGCTAACTCTTCACAGATTGTCACTGCTTTTAAAGGGGCTCTAAAGAGGTTTTACCTCTAAACAAATCAAATAATCCAAGATAAAGATGACACTGTGTTCGCTTAAGCTAGCACCCTGCATTATTAACAAAGGACAACATTTTTAGAGTTAACTTTTTCAGTCAGAAACCATTTAATTGCAAATGCACATAAACGATCTTTATTTTTACATTAAAGTCAACATTTTGCAAAGGGTTGTCCTTAGTGCACAAAAGGTCAGCAACAGAACCAAACTCAGGACTGGAATCTGGGAGCTCTGTGTATCCTCACCACTGACCTGCTCTTTCCCCTTGGGCACATCACATCTCAAAATATTCTCATGTGAAACAGGGATAATGTGTACCAGCCTCCTCCTGAGCAGTGCTGGGGGGATCTACTCCTGCTTCCAAGGCACTGTCCAAGTGCTCTGAATCATCATTTCGTACATACACACACAGGAAATGACAATACTAGTGACTACCAGTGTTCAATTAGACAATCTTTCAGGGTTTAAATATGCATAAGGCAAGAACATTCATTAGTAACCAGACTGATCAGGCACGCAAGGGCAAACAGTCATTTACCTGCACGGCTCTGCCATTTAATATAAAGCTTCTTGTCCCTACAGTGCTAGGACAAGAAGCAAGAGGCGCAGAGCAAACAAATTCCCATCCTGCTCTGCAGAACACTTGCTGCAAGTTAGGTCTTCACAGGCTTACACAACAATGTTAGGTGTAGAATTTGTTAGCACAAGAAAAGGAAAGACTAGTTAGTAGCACTCATTGCAAAATACCACCTTCTGTAGTTACTGCTACCAAACGCATACAATGAAGAACATCGGCAGTGCTGAACTACTGAATTAGTTGTCAATGCAGGACAAGGAACCGTTTTGGAAGTCTGGGACAAGGGTATGGATATGGGGCACAGATGTGCACAGGGAGCCAGAGCTGCGTCTCCTGACGAGGTGACTCTCACCCATTCCAGTGTGCGGATCTCAGTGACTGCACTGAGGCCTGGGCAGCACCTCGAGGAACTAAAGATTACTTCTGTTTCTTGGTTATTTCGTGACTTATGTTTTGGATGTGGCACAGAGAGACATGGGAGAAGAATGTTTAATTTACTGAACTTGAGTCACAACAAGGAGACGAAGATCCATTTCTCCTTGAAAGTTAACAGTACACTGAAGCTACTTAAACAATAGTTTTATAATTACTAAAATGACGGTACTTCTTTAGGCTGAAAATCTGTAAGGAACATCAATTTTGAAACCTGGTGTAAAGGCAGACAAATAATACATGGCTACAAATATTTTCAGTTGTGGAGCTTCTGGTATTTTACAGTCTATTTTTGTGCAAGTATTCTTATGAATTATGTATTGGTTGTTCCACCATCTTTAATTTTTAAATGCTAAAACCTGACAAGTAAAAAGGTTTAGGGACTAGGTTTGAGGAAACTCTTTTAATTTGTATAGTTTGTGTTGCATTTTTTTCTAACCATTAAAGCAATAGAAGTACTGTAGCTAAAGCAAACCCATAGCAAGGGGCACAGTTAGCTAGAAAAGAAGATGCAAATAAAGAAAAAAAAAACATTCTGAGAAGTCTGGTAACCTGTTGGCTTGTTTTAACCCTTCATAAGCCAGCCAAAGTTCTCCGTCCTCATTCAGCATATGATAGTCCTGGGGAGATTGCCTTTCAAGAAACGTGTTTAAAAAAATACAAGAGATATATGTGATGGTGATGAGGTGACATTTAAAGATATTACACACTAAATTACTACAAAAGAGAAACAAAAAACTCTCTAAAACAACTTAGCAAATTACTTTTTCTGTTTATGTGTTTTTCTTCTTAATGATGAAATTCAGTTCTCAGTGACAGCCCAACTGGTTACAGTATTTCGTGCTGTTACAATAAATGTATTGTGACAGACTCTTGTGACCACTGCGGTACAGAGGGTAACAAACCACCCTGGGGAACTGCACCCAGTTTGGGCAATGCAGCAATTAAAGGCTAAGAAGACGGAAATCCAGAAAGCTTGATTTTGCACTTCCCCATTATTTCCAAATCCTTTCAAATATTGCATACAACAATTTTACTAATCAAATCAAATTATAACCCCACCTGTGAGTGTTCTCTGAGTATCTAGACATACATGGATGGAACTTACTGAACACGATACACGCAGTGTCACAGCAGGCCCCAACTGATCACAGATTAAAGAAAGAGAACTTGTACCTGTTTGTTTCCTTCAGTCCAATATATGCCTGTGCGATTTCTCCTTTGTCTTTCATCTTTTGTACATCCTCCAAGAGGAGTGTAGCATCTGTCATTGTATTCTGGAAAAAGAATGATGATTTCCACAGTAAGTTTAAACAACAAAACTGCTCTTTGAATCCATGTTTTCTTCACTTTACCATCGTGGAACACTAATCCTTGAGCAGCCACATTAAAATCAGTGTGGGTACCTGAGCAGGAGGTTGGTCCATAATTTCTATGTCTATTTGGTGTATCTTTCAAAATAAATGCATGCAACAGAGTCAAATATCAGTCTGTCTAATAAGTGGGTACATGCATTAATCCTTTTTCATTTGTTCAGTATGTAAAAGGAACAAAATAAATTTGAAGAAATGATGAATTTTCATTTTATGTCAAATTACCAGAAACAGCTGCTAATACTGAAACTGAAGAACGATTTTGCCAGCTTAATTCTATTAATATTTCTTAAACACAGCCTTGCATGGAGTCTTTCAAATCTCATAAATAAGGTCTATTTCTCACTTCATATATTTTAAGTACTCTGTCAAAGCTGGAAATAATTTACAAGGGTTTGAGATTTCCTAAGCTAGAGAGCATTGTAGTACCATTTTGTTTCAGTTTTAATATTTACAATGGCACTTCTGCTTTTCTTCAGTAAAACCTGAAATACTTAATAGGTGTTTACAGTCACCTCGGCCAGTCTGATCTGAGTCATCGCTGTGGAATACTTACAGTGGAACTACAGGACTCTAATGAACATAAGAGATGGAATTCTGACCTTCCTTTTTGACTTTCAAAACAAGCAGATGTTATTTTCCTGAGCACAATTTGCAAAGTATTTAAAATAACAACTTTGTGGACATAAATTTTGGAGCCTAGATCTCCATTTCTAGTATGATTTCTGCTATCTAATATCAAAACTAATAAAATATGTAAGCTCCTCAGTTATTCCCAACACGATTACAAGATCTTTGTAGTTCTTCTACTATTAATTTACCACACAGTAAAACTGCTATATCTCATCAGCCAATCTATCAAGCTTTAGGAGTCTGAATATCTTTCATTTAGAGCAGTTCAGTTTGTCATCCTCCTAAATACTATGTATTAAACTACATTTTCTAATCAAACATGCAGCAATTCCTCTCCAATATCTGCAGATCACAATGTGAGTCCATAATGTTTGTTGCATGTCGAGGATAACAAACACTCCAAAGAAAGGTACTTCTTTGTACTATAGACCTTTTTCTTGTTGTGAAATTTGTGGATCTTGCAAGTTAACAGAGGTCTGATTCCTGGATCACAGTGCTGTTCTTACTCCCCAGACATATTCAGCAAGAAGCATTGATGGAGCTGACTAGACCAATTCCTAAATCAATCCTTTCATGTTCAGGTTCCCATAAAACAACAGTTCAAAATTATTAAACCTGCTTGTTTTGAAGTAATTGTTTCCTTGCATGGACCCTGAAGATAGGGATGTGGGGGACACAGAATTATGAGAAAAGTTTTTCAGTAACAGCAAAGTGAAGTGCAAGAACTTGAAATACATGTAGGTTACTTAAGAGGCAGGGAAATCACAGCTCAAGTATCGTTGAGGGATTTTTTAGCATTTAAGAGTTCTGGTTTATAACTGTAAAAGAATATGTGTACCTTATCCTCCTGGCAATCAAATTGGTAGGCAAGAAAGAAGAAAAACAAATCATTAAAAATAAAATATGTCTGTTCTGCAGCTGTTCGACCTAACAAGCAGAAGCTATCTGCAAACTGGCTGTAAGCCATCCCACAGGTCACCTTCATGTTTCCCTCATACCCATAATTGCTATAAAATCAACACTTGTATCCCATCATTGCTGAGAAAAACAGTAAATCCTTGAATAACATATTCTAAGTATTTCTTTACAATGTTCTAAATATTGCAGAAAAATGAGTTTTTTCTTTATAATTAGCCATTCAAAACAAGACATATGCACCTTCATGCATCACAGACTTCCAATTTATTTAGGACAAATATAGACATAACTTTGCAGTAGCAAAGGAAAGATGACATATCTGTTCATTCCTTGCAGTGGTTATGAAACACTAGATAGCTCAGTTCAATGGAAATTACGAGTTCTTTGAGTTACGTGATACATTTTCAGGTTGAATGATTCTTATTTTCAAAGCTATTACTTCCCTAACTATCTCATCAGAATTGGAGCTTTTTAGAAGATAGCATTTCAGTGGGCATAATCTACTCTTCTCAATAAAAGCACAGAGCACCTATCAAGCAATAATACAGAATTTACATATCTTCATAGGTCATCTTTATGAAATGTTATTGACTTGCATGCATCTCCGATCCCAAACAGATTTAGAAGAAATTGCTCCTAAGAACTCCTTTAAATTTTCCAGTCAAACCACACAGATAGTAGAGAAATGATACTGCTCCAAATGATAATTATTTCTGCATTGCTAAAGAAGTCTTGGGGGATCCTGGCCAGACTTTGGTACCTGACAGCTTGTACACCTTTACATGAATGCTGGTAGAGAAACCCCAAATTGGTTTACTAATCCAATCTCCCAATTCAGACTGTCACAATTTGAGCACTAATAGTGGATCAACGGATTAACTTAAAAAGGCTTTCAAACCCACACCATTTTCTTCTGCCCTTTCAGGCATGCTATTAAATTAACACAGTCAGTGATGCACTGTAACTTCACCACACAGTAAAGCTGACTGTGACTGGGATTTACCTTGGGTTGAATAGCCTCTTTCTGGCTAACAAGCTGAGACCTCAGGATGAGAACTTCTTCCTTGCGTACTTCGAGCTCTTCACTGACTGAGGTCAGCTGGTCCAGGAGGACTCTGTATGCAGGGGCACCAGGGGCAGTTACCTCTGGAGCTCGTGTCTCTGTGAGCGCCTTCTGCAGCTCATTCAACTCATTCTTCAGCTTTTTATTCTCAGATTCAAGTTCTTGACGCTGCAAGAAATAGGGACAATTCTGTCACCCAGCAGCGTTGCAACATAACTGTAACTCACAGGTACAAAACTATGGATAAAAATGGTAAAAAATGATGACTAACTGCAACAAATCAATCAATCCCTCCTGTATCCCTGCCTCTTGACTACGGTCAATAGTGCCTGGGAGGATTTCACTAACTGGGCTAACCTCCTGTCTGAAGTGCAAAACCAGAACACACACACATGAATCAGACAGATTTGATGGGAAAAAAATTACCAATCCCTTTTCCCTCTTATTCTCCCCTTAAGAAAAAGAAATAAAGTTCACAACAAATAGTAGTCATCAAGCTAAGAAGATTCTGGATCACTCAGGGATATTAGAAAATATTTGCAGTTTTAGTGGTCTAAGATATGCATTAATTTAAATAATATTTTTGAAAAAGAGGGCTACATTTATTGCTATATTTTTGCTCAAATTAACTTGCAATTTGTACTAAGTGTTTCAACAGAGAACTCCCCCTAGTTTAGGGGATCTTTTTGTTTTGGAGCCCCAGCTACACATCCTACACCTCAAAAGGAGCAGTCCTGCAATGAAATGACTGCTGGGGAATATTTGTTCTAGTTTCTCCAGCTAATATTCAGAAACAGAAGGGCTGAAGTAATTACCTATGCCAGCACATACAATTGGTGGCAAGAGTTTCACTAGAAAATAATAGAAAACTCTGTTTTAGAGTTACCTTGAGCGACTCATACTCCAGCTCAGCACCTCTCATCGGAGGCCTTTCTTCTTCCTATGAAAGAAAACAAGTGTGAAAACTAAAAATTCAATCCTTTCTATTCTTTGATTTAGTGGAGGCAGGAAAAGGAAAGGGAGCTGAAATGATTTTCCTATAAAACTGGAAAACACTCATTCTGGTACTGCTAAGTGCTTTAGTTTGAATATTGCCTTTGTCTCTTTTCATTCAATTATGAGTTTATGACACATAATTGGTTAATATAAATAAAATCACATACAAATCACGCTACTGTCACTGGTAATGAAAGAGAGCAGGATGAATCCCAGCATGCTAAAGAAATTCACTGGTACAAAAGTAGTGAGAACCAATTGGCAAAACTGGTTTCATAATTTTATAAGAACTCATGGAGACTAAATCAGAGGAGAATTTAAATTATAATTTGCTAAACATGTCTAAGACCACTGCTTTGGCTCTGCATCCTGGTTGAAACACTTCTTATTCTGCCTAAAATGCACAATTACTCATTCTCCCCAACATTTAAGTAGATTTCCATACTGCTTTTCCTTAACAAAAACAGCCTTTTTTTTTTTTTTAAGTGAAGTCCCAAGCACTTTTTGCTGCTGTTGACTTCAATCAGAGGATCTCAAGGACCTTGGAAAACTAAATAACCAGTCCCTAGAACTAAGCACCAGTATAAAACTTGTCATTAAATAAAGCAAGTACTGGTGGATGATGAAGATTTAGTAAAAGCCAGCCAGCATTCACACAGCTACTGTTTCACATGAAGGGACACTGGTGTCAGCATTTGATCAGCGAGGAGGAGTCCACCTTAGCTTTAGCACGAAGAGCCTGTTCTTCCTTTCTGTCCAGTTCATCCTGCAGGGATTGCTTTTCTTGCTCCAGTTCTGTAACCCGTTTCTGCAGTTTGAGGAACAGAGACATATCCAGCGGTGCCTTTTTCTCACTTGGTTCCTGCTTTAGAAAGAACAGAAGGAAGTCAAGAAGTTTTCCCCTTCCACATGACAAGGAAGCACAACAGTGAGTAAAGATGGGAAACAGACTAGGGAAAGAGAGGAACACAGAAATATTGCTTTATTCTGAGACTTGACTATCTAAAATATTTTATCTGCTATCAAACGCTATTTTAAAAAAAGGTTCTAGTAATACAAAATGTTTCTAAGCCTAAAGCCTAGCAAAAGAAAGCACTAGAGACTACCTAGCAGACAGGAGGTCTATAACTAAGCATACCTTATAGTCTTACTTGTTTGGAGGGGGGAAAGAAGAAAAAGAAAGTCTGTGGTTAGACTCACCTGGAAACAACTTTTTGTTTTGTTTTGTTTTTAGTTTCAAATTATTTCTGTAGTAACTTCTTCAGCTACAGAGAAATCTCTCTGGTGATTTACAGGTTAATTTAGTGGGATGTGACACAAAAAATAGGTACCAGAAAATATACTTTATGCCCTTTTCCTTTTATTATGGTAATTATACAGCCTGTTCTGAGCCTAATCCACTAGCTTCTTCCCATTTTTCTGGGCAAGGACCAGCATTTGCACTCTGAAGGTGCATTAGAAATTGTCCATCAGCCTTTTTGTACTTTATGTACTGAGAAGATCAAAGTAATTACTATGAACTGTACCATAAAATTTTAAAGCCTAAAAAAGGAACTAGGAAATTAATATTAATGACTGTAGCAGACAAGCAAGCACAGCCATTTCCACTTCATCTCCTTTTACTGTTGAGGGGAAGAGTCATAAACCACACCAACAGCTCAGAAAAAGAAAACACACTTTGAGTTTTCTGGCTTTACTGGTTTGCATTGAGGTGGACCCTATTTTTTAATGTGGTTTTGTATAATTAATCTGTATTGTTGGTCCAGAGTCAAACTGGAGTTTGAAATGTTAAGGGGTTAAACAAATACAGTGCTGCATTCATTCACACTCTTGAGTTCATCCTTTTCATTCATATTCTAAAACCCCAAACTGGCTCTAGAACAGCAATTCAGTAAGTCTGTTAGCCAAAGGCAAAGATGACGTTTGGCTCACACGTGAAATGCAACCACGTGTAGTCGCGCTGTCCTTTTCCTGGCTCTCCATGAAGGTAGGGAGCATCATTCTGGAACAATTACACAAAGTGAAAAATATAAGTGGGAAGGCACGTTATGAAAGACTCCGCACAGGATCTGTGCCAACATCAATGCGTCAGGGATTTGCATCCAGAGTAGAAAATAATTCTCTGCGGAGGCTTTCAAAAGCGGCAATGACAGAGGCTGTCAAAAGCAGCTCTTGGAGATCCCTATCCCAGGCAGAGGGCAAACAGAGTGTGCTGTGCTCTTGCTCACATTAAGAAGATCTCCAGAATGCACAGAAAAAGCTTTGAGTCTGCCAAGTGCCAAGGACAGCCAGACCACCAACCTGAGGGCTCTGTGTTAGCAGTCCCGCTGCTCTGGGAAGGGCCAAAAGGGGGGAGTTATCTTGGAAAGACTAAGCAATGGCTTGGAGTTTCATCACAAATTATTCATGAATGTTATTCATTAGCTGAATCAAGAGAGTAATCTTTTTGCACATTTTTCAGTATCCTGGGATTTGTATCACTGCATATGCAAAAGAATAGTACATTCTGGGAGTTTTATTAATCTCTATGAACTAGAGGAAAACTGATCCAACGTGAGTTTCTCATCCCTAACAGGAAACTCATTCCATGTAGCTAATAAAAATACGGCTTGCCAGTTTTAATCCTTGAATATACAGTATGCAGACTCCTCAGGAAAGTCTCACTGGTTTTCTAAATTCCCACTTTGTGCTGAAGAAGTGATTGTGCTTACCAACACTGACAAGCAAATGTTTCACATGCAAATCAACTGGATGGCCAAGTATCTAATCTATGTGTACTGTGCAAAGAAGAATTCAAAGCATACTTTGACAAAGCCTTTTTACACAGGATCACAACTAACTGGGGAATGAGTGTTTTCTAAAAAGAAATGGAAAAAGTTGGATTAAAGCATTAGATATCTCAATATAAGGATATGGTTTTCAGAAACACTTATGAAAAAAAAGAGAGAGGAATGAGTTCAACCATGGAACAATAAGAAGTTGTGGGGATTTTTAACATTACCTCCATCCTCACTGGTAAGTCTTCTGCTTCTGTGATCTCAGAGCTGAAAGTATATTCAGATTCATTGCTACTGTGAGTTGAATCCGTTCTTTTGTGTCCAGGCTTGGGGATGCTCTGAAGTGTAAATGAAACAAATCAATACCACTGTATGGTTTTCCCTGTAACTGTCTCTTCACAACCTCTAATTTAGCTTGTAATGTTTGGTGTTATTTCAGAGCTATTAAAATTTATAAGAAAAGATTTTTGATTCTGGTCTCTCATGCTACCTAAAACCTCTGAGATGCAGTTCACAATCAAATCTATGGAGATAGGTCAGATACTACACCATCAAGAACTGCTGCAGAAAGCAGAATCAAGCAACAATGCAGCACTTCCTGGGAAAGAAAAGCTCCATTTACAGGAAGCACAGGCACCAATTCTCTAACTTCCTAGACATTCTATTGAGGAATATTTTTTCTTCCTGACACATAAATTCCTAGAACTACTTAAAATTTAACACTGGATGAAGGTGGTACAAACAACTCCAGGACATGTGAATAACTTCAAATCAAAATAAGGGCAGCAGCACGAGCAATACCACTAGCAAAGTCACAGCAGAAATTTAGTGTTGTCAGAGATGTGACAATTAAAATTTTTTTTTTTTTTAAGTCAACAACAAATTGTAAATGTATTTGTTTTGGCTGAACTAATCTAAGTAATCAGCATTTAAAAGGACAAACTCTCTTTTCAGGTACAGGTAACCACCACACAGCTGACAGCAGATTCAGTTACTAACCTATCCCACTAGACTCTGCCTAAACACGGTTGTGAACAGCTTTTGGTTTCTCAGATGTTGAGCCACTCACCACCATCAAGTTCATTTCATCCTTGAGATCATCATACCGCTCCTCCAAACGGCTGAACTCATTCAGCAGGTTCTGGTACCGCAACCGCTCATCATTCAGATCCAGCTCCAGCTGTTTTGTCTCCTCCACAAGCTTCCTCTCCATCGACTCTGTCACAGAGAACAGGAATCCAAAGTGAGAATTCCAGCTCTACCCACCATGCAGTGCATCCATCCTGGAGGTACAGGCAAGTCTGCACCAGCGGAACAGCCTGATGTTTGAAGATGGTGTTTGTGCTTCTGTAGGCAAACATTTAGCCAAAAATACGAAGGGCCAAGGCATTATTCTGTGGTAACCACAGAAGGGCTCACTCAGTCAAGTTAGTCATTCTGATGATACCTTCTAGTAATTCCAGGAGGTAGGAAGAAGGGGCATTAGCCCACTGATGTGCTGTGTAAAAGCAAAATGTGAGGTGCTTTACGCCTCACGTGCACTGACCCCTCTCATCACAGCTCCCTCCACCACAGTCTTCACATCTAGAGTTTATGCTTTCCTTGATGCTTCTACAGGCACAGCATCCAGAAAAGTTGTAGTAGGTCAACTGTATTAAATATCAGAGCCTCCTTTTTTAAAACTGAATTGCTTTGGAGCAATCACCCCTCAAAAAAAGACCCCAAACTCCTAGGATTTCATGGAAATTCAAGTGGTAAATAATTCTGATGCGAGTTCTTAAAACACAAAAATGAAACCGCTAGACCAAAAAGGGAAGCAAACTAAGGCAAATTAGCCCAATCTATGCAGTACAGTGTTGCTTAACACGGTAACCTGAAGCAGAAAGTCTGAATGAAGAGAGCAGAGCCAACCTGTTATTTCCCTCGCCTGGTCATGGATGCGGCGGTTCAGCTCCTCCTTTTCTGTTTTCAGTAATGTGTTCTGCTCTTTCAGCTCCGATACCAGCTAGAGAGAGATAGTAAAATATTTGACTCAGAATGCAGTTCACCTTTCATCAATAGCTCTAATAGCAATGACATCTTTAACAGTTCAAATACTTAAACTTTTCTTCAGAGAATGAAACTGGTGAACTAAGTTATATCTTCATGGCCCAAATTACATGTCGCACTGCAGATTTCCCTGTATGTTCTGCACTCCATTTCTGATCAGATGCCAAAATTGCCTTGAACCACTCCACAGTGCCATATATTTTTCAGTAAAGTCCCAAGGATGTAACTGGTTCATTAAAACAGAAATACTCACAAAATAGTTACACATTTGGTAGTTCTGTATATTCTATTGCATTGGCTAACATCACAATCTACCATCTTGCCTCTGCCCTAAAGCTGTGCCACTTTACCAGTACCCAGGTTTGCCAATTACTAATTTGTCTCTGATTTTGGTTACTATGCATTCACTTTGCTTAATCAATTAATATTTTTCCTTATGTTTATCTGATCTTGAAATATATCACTGCAACATCACATAATGATGGATTGGTTCTTCCAACATTCAACCCTTGCACCATTATCAGCAAGTACTCTTGCCAGGAAACAACCTGTTTGATATGTTTGTGGTTAAAGCAAAGATAAGAGGTTAGCTGAAACCTGTTGAACTAGACTGTGCACACATACGTGTGTTGAATAAGCTGGCTGTTTAAATTAGGTAGGATATGGCAGTACCTTTGAATACTGAGTATGGGATTTCTGATACCTATGTGATTACTCTCTCTAGGTAGGTAAAATGATTTCTTTTTATGAATGCACTACCTCTAATTCAGAGTGCTTAAGCATTTGGATTTGCAAATACTTTCAATATCAAAATCTGAATAGATTGGATACATATATTACATACAGTATATGGATTGAGCATATTCTTCTACCACAGTTGTAGTCATTTAGGTATCAAGCCTATTTAGGATTGTACAGGTATAACATTGCTTAAAAACACAGTAAAAATACCAGCCACACAACTGAAGCAATTAAGCCTGGGCAAAACCTGAGTGGACACCAGGCCTCTGTAAATGTCCCCATGCACCTGAGACCCCATACGTGCCTGCTCGGTGTCGTGTTTGTATTTGTCTGCCCATTCCTCGATGGTCTTCTTCTCCGACTGAGTTTGGTGCAGCTCCTTGCGGAGCTTGGCAATCTCCTCCTGAAGGCTGATGACACGGTTGGTGGCGTTCTTGGCCTCCTCCTCACTCATCCGAAGCCTTTCCACATCATTCCGCAGCTTCTCTGTCTCCGTACTGTACGTGATCTCCAGGTTGCTCATCTTCTCCAGCAGAGATTTGTACTCTTTGTTCTTTGCAAAACACAACACAGACAGAGCAACTGTTGGAGAGGTTCTGGTTTAAGTGAGCCTTTTTGTTCCCTACAGAATATACCCAGACAGGGGAGCAAAAGAGCAGCTTCCCCATTTCAAAAAGGTTTTGGTCTGCTTTTGCAGAATTGCTTGATGAGGTGACAGAATAGTCCAGCCTCTAAGCCTGCACATCCCAAAATAAAATCGGATGGAGAGCCCACACACGTCAAACAGGATCACCTCGCCTTCCCTTAAACAGAGCAACTGACGTACTTCAAATGAAACACTGGCGTTAAAGGAGCAGATGTTTTCTCTCAGTGCTGCTGAGAGACAAAAATGGATGCTTGACTGTTAAAGTTCTGCTGCGGCCTCTCCTTCTCTTCTATCACTATTCTTTATCAGAAGAGAGAACTGAGCCCTTACAATGAAAATTCATTGCATTCTGTGAATTCCCACAGCGCTGCTGAGAAAGGTAATCAAGATTCTGACACATCTTCCCTGAGGCCAGGGAGCTTTTTACCTGCTCATCAATTTTTCGCTGCAGCTGCATGATCTTGTTCTCCAAGCCAATGTGAAGCTTCTTGTAGCGTTCTACAGAGCGGGCCTCTATCTTCAGTTTCTTGAGCTCCCTCTTGGCCATCATGCGCCGGTAACAGCATTGCAAGTAAACGATGGCCTTCAGGATCCGACGGTAGTGCAGTCGAGCCAGCCAGCCCCTCACATGCTTCTGAATAATAACAGTCTTGTGCTCCCGAAGCATCTACAGGCAAGGAAAAAACATGACAAGGGGTGTTAGTGCTCCAAACGACACCTGTGCAGTTAAACAGACACCATGACGAGGGGTGTAAAGGTGATGTACATAGAGACACCTCAGCCT
Organism: Pseudopipra pipra; assembly: GCF_036250125.1. Lineage (NCBI taxonomy): Eukaryota > Metazoa > Chordata > Aves > Passeriformes > Pipridae > Pseudopipra > Pseudopipra pipra. Next base: position 8,997,665 of record NC_087560.1, on the reverse strand, counting down.
GCAAAGAGAAAATTCTGATGAAGAGTAACACGAAATGGAATTAATTTAAAGAAAAAAAGAAGAGGGAAAGAAGACTATAATATGGAAAACGACAAGGAGCAAAATGAAAGGGAACCAGAAGGAAAAACATGGTAAGAAAGAACTGGAGGCACACTGAAGCACCAGGCATTCCTTTGTGTTGATGTCAGATGCCAGCTAATTACAAAAATACATGGTACCTGTTGGCAGGATTACAAATATAATCCTTTTTTTTTTTTTACTGCATCTTTATCTTAAACATTTTTGAATCACTGACATATGCTGCATGGTGTTCATCAATGCAAAGTTTAAAATTACCACACTCAATATTCAATGCAGCCAGTACACACCAGAACCTGGAAGAAATTGTAGCAGCTGTTGAAAAGTCCAGGGCTTTTGTTTTGTTTGTTTGTGTTTATTTTGTTTTGATTTTTTGTTGTCTTTTTTTTCATATCTTAGACTTGCCAGCATGGAAAAATTTCTGTTTATTTTCATAAGAAATTTATATTTTAATAATTCCTACTTATTTGATGGCAGAAATTTCAACCATAGCTTTGAGGTGTTAAAAGAAAAAAAGGTAATATTTTTTTAAAATAATTTTTAACATGAAACAGTCAAGAATGCCAGCAACCTTTATCAGTGTGTTAGCCAGAGACTTTCACTAGGAAGAGTCTTCTAGTTGGTTTTGGATCTTTCACCAACTAATTCAATCAGACATCCCCCAGGTCTGGAGCATCTGAATTCTAGCAGACCACAGCTGTGATGGGAGAGCCTGCCCATACCCATAAGGCTTCCAGGACTCTGAGAGCATTAGAGTTCACTTAATAAAGCTTCTGAAAATTAAACAGTTTATTTTAAAGAACAAAACTATTAAAGATTTCATGTTAATGCTTGGATTTGATGGTTTAAAGATCATACAAAGCTCAAAGTCTTACACTGATTTACCATGAAGCCGATAAGACAAATTAGTTAGGTAACAACAACTTTATTTTATTTTATACTTCTTAGTAAATGAACTGAAATGTGTTAGAAGTGTTACAGTTTCAGATCAATGAATTTAAAATTCACTGGCAAAGTGGCAAGGTTATAAGATATACATAATTTCTCCCTTAGCATTTATTTCTGAATTAAAAACAAGACTTGAAATACCAGCACCCAGATAAACAGCACACCAACGTAAGGAAGCAGCTCTCTGAGAAGCACAGCAAGGTCAAAAGCCAAAGTCTGTCTGACTGCTTGCCATGCAGCTGGCACTCCTATCTCCTTCTTATATGTTTTCTGGAACACTCCTTCAGGTTCCCTGCAGGTGCCTGAACACTTGAATACAACTGTCCTTCAACAACATTTTCACCTCAAGTTTGAAAGCAACAAGTCCTGTAAAATACCTCCATCGTGTAAGGATGGTCCTCATCTGCCAGTGAATTCTTGCACTCATATAATCCAGTGAGGAAACAAGCCACTCCAATGTAGGGAGAGAGGATCAGAAAAGTCACTTAATTTACCAGGTATTTCCCAGGAAAGCTTATGCAAAAGCTATGGAGGAACTAAACTCCTTCTCAAGCAGAGAAGCACATCGCAATGTCTCAGGAAGAAGCTCTCCCCAGGACGTGTGAAACAGATGATTCAACCATCTTAAATTCCTTGTACTGGCCACGTGACTCAACACATGCCCTCTCTTCTAACAACAACAGGTACCTTTCACAATCCTAAGGAACAACACGTGTACCACACATTACTGGCAGAGTCACTGCTCAGCCCAGGTGTCCTGTCACAGGGCAACCTTTCGGTTTCACTCATTGCAATTGTCACAGACTTCAGGACAACCGTGTTTACCTTCCCACGGCACACAGAGCCTGTGCTTCTCTCTCTGACCATCCCTGTACCTCAGCTTTAATAAAATTCCACCTCAGGAGGACCACACATACACAGCACACCGCAGGGGCACTTGTCAGACTGTCATGTTTTACTGCGGTGAACAATTCACCGCTCGAGGGGGATCCTCCTGACAGGCAAGTCTGACCACCCCTTACGGGGACTCCTCCAGAAACCTGCCATCTCTATTAAGAGGAAATATAACAGGTTTATTAAACTCCATGCTCCAAGACAGATGGGGTGTGTATTACTCATACGACTAACCAGGCACAGAGAAACATCTCCTATTTTCCTAACCATGGCTTTTAGGTCACCTATTGCTGTGACCCATGTGTCACTTTGTCACATCTGTCAGACCACTGTTAAAAACACATCTTATATAATCTCACAACATAAAATATGGTTTGTAATAATGAAAATGCTAAGAATTTCAATAAAAAGGCAAGTAGATACCCACACAAAAGAAGTCAAACATAGGGGTCTACTACTAAGAAATTCTTACCAAGGATTACTTGTTTTCCAACTTTGTGGTTAGTGTATGTTAGAATTCTGTAATTTAGACACACTCACATGTGACTGTGTAAGCAACTTTAATACAAATCAGCTGGCTTTTGGTTGCATGCCTTCAGTATCTACCCGCTCATCAAAAAACAGAATTCCTTCAGCTACTTTATCAGAGAAACATAGGCTGACTTTTGAGCCTAGTTAAAACAATTCATGTAGACAAAACTGCCATCATACATGTTGGCATTTTGCATTTTGAATCATAAGTCTGTTTCCAGCCCTGTAACCACTGAAGACCAAATTCTAATTTCTCTACTGAATTATTTTTTTATCAAGCGTAATCAGGAAAGTATTATCAATATCACTAGGACATGTTCATATTGATTTTTTCCCAAAACAAAACCAACACCAATACATTAAAAAATTAGAACAAAAAAAGCCCCACCCATGCATAAGTTTCAATCTCCTATTTTTGTGGGTATCTCTTTGCTAAAATTAGTCTCCTTCAGTATATTCCATCAGCCTTTTCAGATTACCAGTTAGGGGTTGGGAGGAACAGTAGAGCATCACATAGGTACAATGATGTAAACAATTATGATTTGGACTCATGGAGGCAGATAAATGCAAGGCCATCTTCAGTATTTATTTTAAGTGCCTCAACATTCTATATAACAAATGAAAAAGTGTGAGATACTGTAAATCCCTGTTAGATTCCCCACTGACTGCACGGAAAGTCTAGGTACATCCACAGTAGATGACAACGAAAATATCTCTAAAATGACAGGCTAATTGAAGGCAATATCAGATCCTTCTAATTTCCAGGTGCTGTCCCTCAGTCCATGCTCTGGTATCTCGTTTGTGCATTACAACAGCATGCACGCAAACGTTTCACATTCCCAACGGGACACCACAGAGCAGCTTTGTCCTGAAGGTATGTGGAAATAAAGCTAGAGTGAAGAGTGAAGAAGAGCTTACAATTTCTTACCATTTGGTACTTGTTTCTGACCATGTAGCCTCTCAGGAGAGCCTGAAGAGCAATGGTAGTAGCTCGCATGCGCTGGTATCTTTTGCGGACCACATACATGCGCTGGAACTTCTGGATAGTGATGGCAGCTCGTGTTCTCCGCAGGAACTTGGCATAGCTTAGCAAGAGAAAGATTACAAATAACACCTGTAATTATGTTCCAGTGCTTGAATGCTATTGGTTTTTTTACATCCTATATCTTCAGTTTCTTCTTAACACTGTCAGTGATACAGAATATTTACTTGCTATTCTACTATGTGGCGTACAACTGAACGACAAATTAACAGAAACCTTGCAAGGCTTTACTGGGAAACATTTTCACTTGCTCTGAGAACTGTACTGTAGAACTGACAAGACAAACTCAGCTTAATTTCTCATCACCTTTAAAGCTGTTTCCACTGTGTCATCTTCCAGATCTCCTAACCTCAACTTGTAGAAAAAGTTTGCTTGTTCTTGGCTCTCTGTGTAAGACAATTACAAAGCATCTTGACATAAGTGTCTTTCTAAGGGTCAGTTCTTACAGTCTTCATCATCGTCTTGTCTTTGAACAATATCACCTGTACTCCACCCTTTTCTCTGGCCCATCCATGGCCATCCCTCAGAAGTCAATCCAAAGAAATCACTGACTGATGTATCTCCATTCAGAGCTGCACCCTGGATGAGGAATGGTTTCTCCAGCAGGACAGACCCAGCTGGAAGGGCACATGGAAACTGGGCATTAAGGACTCAGACTAAAGTCCTGCTTTACCTCACCTGCAACATATCTCCTAGTACTTGTTCTCTGCTCCCAATAATAATGTACTATTCTAAGCATTATACAACCAGGGTGCTACTGTCCTCTCAGGAAGGTCAAAATCAGGCAGGACAGACACACTCATTACATTCAATTTCCTTCATTTCCATGGAAAATCATTTCCTCTCAGACAGTAAAGGAAGGAGAAAACAAATTTAAATGCCCTACTTAAATGGATGTGAACTGAGGCTGGTGTGGGATTTCCCATGAGCACTGCTTACCATCGTGCCTGGTACCCTCGGACGTGTCTCTGGATGGTGATGGCAGCCTTCCTCATGCGCATGTACTTCTTCCTCATCAGCCAGCCCCGGATCGTCTTTTGGATGCGGATACAGGCAGCTCTCAACTTATCTGCCCTTATTTTTTCCAGATAGGCTACTTGACCAGCCCGGAAAAATATTTTTGTCTTACCAAACTGGTACTTATCCTTGTCCTATTTTCAGAGGTAAAAAGAGGGTAAGTTACAGCAGTAAGTGTTAGTGCATATAAAAAGGCACGAAGGGCTAAACGAAAATACAAGTTAGTGAAGAGGCAAAATTATCTGCGTAACATTTCGGATAAACTGAGACTTTAATTAAATAGTGGAGAAGGGTATTTTGTCTGTATGATCCTGTCAAAAAATTAATACAATAAGGCCACAAGCATGGCCCAAAGGAACAAGGTGAGATTTTTGCTTAGATGAGAATGCCATGAAGATAATAACATGGAAGGCTACAGGAGGTGACAAAGGTGCACAGAGGATTAAAGCAATACAGGCAATGCACATGTACAATTTTCTGTTTAAATTGTAGCTGACCCCTCTGAACAGTCCATCTTCAACCACATTACACAGTACAAACAAAACAGCTGGGGCCTCAGACATGTACACATCGCTTATTGCATCAGGGCTAAAGCAGAACAAAGCTTCTCACTGCTGCTCAAACACATCTGGAATTTCACAACTAAACCAGAAAGAGCTACAGCTTAGGATACACTTAACACTATATATTAACACTATACATTAACACTACACATATACATAAACCAAAAGATTTTACTTAGGTCCATCCAATGCCACAGAAGTTAAAGTCGAGCCCCAAGCTGCCAGCACAGTATTTATATTTTCCACAGATATCCTGTATCTCCAGTAAGCTTTGTCTCTTTCTCTTCCTAACCCCCCTTCTCCTGAGAACTGACTGAAATTGTCTCCCGGGAGCCTGTTCATAGCTCATTAACAAATTCCAGGAAACACACAGTTCAAGTGTAATGTCAGCAGTGTGGATGGCACAGACTGGGAATGTAGAGCTGCAGCTGGAGGTAGGAGGCAAAGCCAGAGGCTGCTGAGGTATGAGGACAACCACAGTGCCAAGCAGGGAGACATCACAAGGATCAAAGGAGTGAAAAACTTTGATTTCAGCAGAGGAGCTGAGAGGAGCAGTGTGAAAGACACACACAGACAGAAACACGTCCACATTAGGAAATCTCTAGATAACTATACCTTACTGAAGGTGTAGTTAATGCATCTTGCCCTTAAGCAAGGTAAGGCTCACCTTCAACCCACTCACACTTAAAATCACTGTGTTTCTTTCCTGTGATACACTGGGGAATCCTACACTTCCTGTGCCAGTATTAGTGGTTTAGTAGTTTGTAGAAGTACTAAAATAGGGTGGCTATGAGAGAGTAAGCCACACCGTCTTTATTCCTTTGGATTCCAAATGCTCTCAGTGCTAAGTCTAGTACCTGAATCAGCTTCTCTAGGACATTTTTGCATGTCTGCTTACGGTCTCCAAGTACATCTCTCTGTTTCATCAGAACACGGTAACGGCTGAAGAACTCTTGGTATGTCCACCTGTCCCAAAACCAGACACAGTGTCAGTCCCAGCAGTGAATATTACCTTAAAAAGAACTGCAGCTGAAAGCAATCCAAAAAGCAGCAAACACACCTGGAGGGGAAGCCAGCTGCACTGATTCGGATGGTTTCCAGGACACCACAAGCTCTCAGCTGCTGCACTGCCCGTTTTTCATCAAATCTAGGTAGGAATAAAAAGAGCCTGTGGGTGTGGGACTAGTTTTGGATTACTTAGGACTCCCGGTAATGTGTATGCCCAGGACAGGAGTGGCACAGTGGGGAGCAGGGGGGGGCTGTGATGGGTGGTGAACAAGTCCAGGTAGCACTTCTGAAACTCAGGGGTAACAGAGGACAGCCTGGCCAGGGAACTCTTCAAGCCCATTGGCACTGGAAGCAGCTCACCCTGCCCTGCTCCCTGCTGGCCAGCCCAACAGCCATGGGAGTCTTTGTGTGCCCAGGTTTTAAGCAGACTTTTGAGAAAAGCTCTAAGCAAGTTCATATATGAAAACAAAGATAAGGAAAAAGACACTTGTGTCTGCAAAAAGAAATTCCAGCAACTGTCAAACGAACTCAAGGACTGCAAACTGTCATTTACACTTGAAACAGCTCGCAATGAAAATGATGTAATTTTTTTATCATGTATCACCATAAACAAAAAAACCCCACAAACATTAGAAGTATTTCTCCCTCTATTCATCCCCAAACACCTCCTGCTGTAATACATGTACACACACACCCCCCGTGAATCCATAGCCAGAGAAAGGAGACACAGCACTTCACTCCTGAGCGAGGAGGGTTTAGCAGAGCCTTGACCCTCCAGGACCCCAGGCAACCCCCTCCCATACACGGGCTACTTGAGCCACACGTGAACCAACTTACGTGAACGGAAACTTGAAGTCGTTTGGCTTAATACAGCGCACGTAGTGTGGGGTTGTGGCATTCAGGGTTTCCATCAGCAGGTGAAGAGAGTTCCGAAACTTTTCGAAAGACAAAATGAAAAAAATATCAGGGAACAGCCTCGATAAGCTCAGTCATGCTTGAGATAACCTCAGAAGAAAGACCTGATCTGCACACTTTTAGTTTAATTATGGCACATATATGTGGATATTTTATGTTTGGCCCACTGGGAACCAAACCACACTTTTGATTCGAGTCAGACAATGTAGCACGTGATCAAGAAGACTCAGCATAAGATTTTCAACGCTTCTCAGCTTTCAGCATGTTACATTTGTTTTGAAAAGGATCGGTTTTGGGTTTGGCACCACAGTAAGAACTGGGTTGCCTGAAATTGTGCCCCCACGGTGTATTAGTAATTAGGGATTATTTTTCTTCCAAACCTTAAGTCATAATCAGCTGCATCTCTCTTAAAATCACAAGGGATCCCGAGAGGCACCAGCAGATAGAGGGAAGGATTATTTAATAGAGCTGCATCTTCAAACTCACCTGATGTCCCACAGTTTTCTTATGCTCCTTGCTGGCTTGACCTGGCCTGGCCTTGGCTGGTTTGACAGCTGTTCGAGACAGAGGCACACGCCCTGAAGGGGTTGCTGATGTGGGACTGAGGACCTTCTCCTCATCCTGGAATAACTCTGGTAGCAGCTTAAACTGGTATAACAGCATAAAAATACACAGAGGGTAAGAATCCAGCATGTCATTGCACCTGTTTGTGCTTAAGGTTAAAATCTAGGCTCAGCTTTCATAAGCACTGCATTTTTGTTGAACTCCAAAAAGGACAAATGTAAAAAAGCAGACAAGCTAGTGGGAGAGTGAGTGGTCCATGATTTAATACTAAAAATTTTGTGGGTTTGATCAGTGAGTTTCCTTCTGAAGATAAAATTCTGGTTTCAGGCTTTTTCATAGAGCAGCAATAGCTTCCATGTGAAACTGTTAGATACTGACAGCAGTTTCATAAGTACCAACTGCAATTATATCTGGCTGCTTTGATCTAAGAAGGAAACAACAGGGTCCTCTCATATTCCACTGGTGCATCAGACTCCTTTGTGGTTGACAGGTATCTGGGACACTGAATAAGGCAGCAGGCCACAAAGATGACTGCTGCTTTATTACTCCAAATTGAAATAATCAACTTAAAAGAGGAACCATTAACAAAAAAAAAACCACTGACCAAATTTATCTGACTGAGATCTGCTCTCCTTGTGGGAGTGGAGGAAAAACCTGAAATATCCTTCCAAATAGCACACAGGATTTCTACTTCCCTTTCTCTAATGGCTACAAAATACACAGCTGCTTTGAAATAACCTGTAACTAAAAATAACACCACCAGATCTTTCTACTGACAACTACAGCACTTCAGAATCATTATAGAAGTAAGAAAATCTGAACTCCTCTACCTGTCCATGAATAATCTTTTATCTAGCATCTGTGCATTTTGTCCCAAGAGATAGGAGCATTCATTTTTCACTATTAGAAAGTGCTTGGGCTAGGTAAAACCTAAAAAATAAAAAACATGGGTTTGCCTTACAAAACTTGGTGAGCATGCATGGGTAACCAATGAAACATGCTGCACAACAAAATGGTACCTGCGCTCTGTGGTTGTGCCAGACAGGCTACCAGAAGGCATCAAACATTCCCCAGGAGCACCCAAGCATAGCACTCCAGCATAACAGAATGACTAAGAATGCTACAAAGGTATCCTAAATTCCTGAACTTAAAAAGGAGCATCACAGCTTAGCTTTTATCTCACCTGAGTCTACCTCTGTAGCTGGTGGAAGAACGACATTTCTAGAGGGTGATTTACCCTTCTCCTTCCACTGACTCCACACAGAGCTGAGGATGACTGGGTCACCACCTCCTCACTCAGCTGCCCGTGGTTGGATGGAGTTGGTACACACAGGCATCTGAGCTACAGAGCCAGGTCTTTTCATCCCATACCAAAACTTATCTGAACTTAATAGGCTTTTTCTAAAACACCTGATGCTCCCACACACCAGGAGTGAGGGTAGGAAAGGGGTCCCCAGTGCCTCGATCGCAGATGGATTAGGTCTTCTAAGCTGTCCATATCTAAGTCTCATTCCCTTTATCCAACCCTGGAAAAATCTGCCTGCAAAAGCAGGCAAGTGCATATTAAAGGCACCATTTTCATTGACATCATCCCAGTTACTGCAAGTAGAAGAAAGGAGCAACATCTGGTCTCTGCAGCACAGGTCAGCAACAGGAGAGCAGTGCTGTGATGATCCACACTGTGGGGGCATTCCTGTTCCTGTTTGGTTTTGGATTTTAGTATCTTATCAATTTTCTTTGTTTCACAGAACACTAGGAGTGTTCAAAGAGAGGGAAAACACTGATCAAAGGCTAGATAATTCACATGGCAGAAAACAAGCAAGCAAGCATTTCTTCCTCGTAATTTCTTCAGACAACTTAACAGACATGCTGCTAACAATCTTACAGATCATTTCTTTCAATACAGAGCCACAACAGAAGATTTTAACAACCATTCCAGTAGCAAGCATAAATGCCCAGGACTGTTGTATTGCTTTCATGATACATGCATGGAAACTGAACTAGTTCAAAGAGGTCCTGTGGGTGGACTTACAGAGAAGGCCAAAATAAACAGTTAAACTCTACAGTGCCTGCCAAGAGCAGTGTGTGTCATGCACTTTGGAGAGCAAAGAAGCATCCAAGCTGTATGTGAGAGTGGGCATGGCCAGGATGACAGATGATGCATTCAGTTTAGAATTACCTTCTGTTGAATGTGCACAGCAAACCCAGAAAACAGCAACAACAACAACAAAAAATAAAAATCAGAAATGCAGTCCCACCACAATTACTAATAAAGAAGGGCTGCTGAAAAATAAAAATGGAACATTCTTCTTTGGAAAATCCATTTTCTTCACAGCAGAATTTATTTTTTTTTTTAAACACTGGTTTTGGCAAGGACAAAACCATGTTGTTTTTTAGTATTTAGACAGAACTGACTCAGCCTACACTGAGCATGTCTGAGCTGCTGTCATGCTCTTATGGCAGCTCTGTCCCCACTGTCTGTCCCTCATTCACTGGCTGACATCCCTTGGAGCACCCCTCTCCTTCCACCCTGCACAGCTGGAGCCACACAGGCACAGCCAGAGCCACGTGGGTGGCTGGCCCCTGCCAGCTTCCCAAGGATGCCACCTGCCTTCCCTCCCACCTCCAGCAACTGGCTTCACTGAAATCACTCCAACACTTTCCTCAGGGGAAACTCTGCTGTGTTTTTTTCATTATACCACATGTTTTAATGATTTAGCTTCGTATTATCTGCTCAGAATAGAAACAGGAGAGAAAAATGTTGGTTTTCCTGATAGAATAGCATAATTTTAAATAGCCTGTCCTTGATACCCAGCTTCCTGGGCCATTAGAGCTAGCAAATTCCCAACAGCCATCGCAGTGCAATGTCAAGTTAATTGCCTTTACGTTTCCGAGAGCACAACCAGCGTTTTTGCCATTAAAAAAAGCAGACAATGCCACTGAAGACCTGTTCTATAATATTCCTTCACACAGTATTTTCCAATTCAGATGTTATTTTCTTCCACAGATATGAAGAAGGCAATACTCTATGAATTCTGGTTTGTGTCCTTAGGGTCTATATATTTTATTCCTCTCTCTTTTTGCTTATGGAACAGAACTTATCTCTCCACAAACAAGGAGCTTCTGTTTTCAGGTTACAAAATTAAGGGCTTAACTATTAAGCACTCTTATACTACTACAGTATATCAGAAGTCCATGATACCTTTACAGAAAATATAGTGAAGTTTTGTGAAAAAGAATTTCCCCTCCCCAAACCCACATCCCCTGACAAAAAAACCCCCACACCTAAACACTGAAATTAGTGGCTAAATATGGACTGATCTCACACGGAGCAAAATCAGGATACAGGACTTTTTAAATTCAGATAGCCAAGTAAAACACAAACTATGTTCAATTTCAGTTCATCTAAGGCAGAAATATTTCCTAGGTTTATAAGAAGTTTTATATGACCTTTAAGTCAGGGCTTCATAACTGCAAAGGAAGAAAAAAAAAATCCTTATACTAACCTTACTTGATTTTAGGACCTTAATTTGTTCTTCATAAACTGTGTCTTTATTCTTTTCCAAAAAGCCTTCACATTGATATTCTACCTGAAAGCCATCATTTTACAAAAACAAGTGTTAAAAGTATTTAACAAGAATACTTTGCATAGAATTTACCAGCTGTAATATTCACATTTAAAACATAATTCTTGTGGGTGCCGAAAATATCAGTTCCCAAGTGCATCTTTGTTAAATATAGATCTTCCTTAAAGAGCGTGCTTTCCAGTAACATGTAGAACATTAAAAGACATAGATGAATACTGCTATTGCATTGTACCAGATATATTTCACTGCTGAGAGATGCTTGTGGTAAGGCAGCATGACTGAATGGTTACTGTAAAGGTGAAGAACCAAAATGTGTGTTGAGTATCTTCTTAACTGAAGTTATCAGGGCTGCAGAACTGTGTGAAATCCAGATGCAACTGAGAACAAAGTATCTCATCTCATCTCATCTCATTAGCTGAGAGGCTGTAAGTACATCTGCCTGCAGCTGATTATGGAAATGTCTCATTTGTGCTCAGAAAGACTATTTTTACCAGAAGCAATAAAATGTCTGAATGTTGTGATAATACATAACAATCCTCTATCACAGGGCCATAGGGTGTCTTGGGCCAAAGAACATCCAGAATGTTTGATAAAACCCCACTATTTATTTCACTGTCCTAATTCAAGGATGAAAGAAAACCAAAACTGTTGTCAAAAGTCTATTTATCAGTGCTTGCACAACGACACTATATCCCTGATCTGCAAAACATTTCAAAGAATTCCTAGGGGGAAGAAGGCAGAGGATGTCCCCAAGGTTTCTCTGCAGCTGAAAGCCCACTCTGGAGCACTACCTGGGGCACCATTCATGTTCTTAGCGCGGGAGACCGTGCCAGGAGAGGGCAGCAGAATCCCTGCCTTATGCAGAGAGGACAACCTCAGGGCACAGAGACTGCTGACCCACCAGCTGCAGCTTGATTTTTTCCTTCAGGATGTCTGTATGCATTCCCGTAAGTACACAGAAAACATAAAATTCTTAGCACAGACAGCACATCAGAGCTTAGAGCTTTGCCACTACCTGCTTGGAGCTACTGGCCCTTGCTGCTCAGACTAGGCATAGAAAAGCCTTGTTTTCAAATATCAAAGTTTAGCCTAATGAAGAAATTATGAAATATTAAGTAAATCCTTCTTGTTCTCTCATGCAACAAATAAAACAGAACTCATGAATCTAAACAGTTACAGAGATGTTCTTGCTGCTTACATTAAGGTAACACTAGATGCAACAAGAACATGACCCCACTTCTATGCATAAACTCAAGAGCCCAAAAGAAACAAAGTGGAAGAAAATAAAGGCCTTCAGCCCTGCACATCAGCATGTCCACACCTACTAATGAGAATCCCAGATCTTCTTGCAAGCTTTTTTGACAAAGCTGACAATATTCTGAGGCAGTTTCTTCGCTGAACAGGACAATTGTATTAAATGGGGATTTTAAAATTTTTTGTTTTAACCCGAACAGTTGCTCAGTTTGATGAGCACTGTGGGAGGTGAACAACACATGCACTCCACTGAGACACTCCTCAGCCAGCTCCCTAGAAATAGCTGTTCCCTGAGCAGCCGAGGCGAGGGTGGGAGCAGCACATACTGCTCCAGCGATAAAAAGGGTGTGTTAGCCTCTTGCCTCTTTCCACGTTGAGATGGCAGCAAAACCAGCATTGTTTTGTTGCTGCTCTTTGGCCAAAATGAGCAAGATACATGATTTCCTACTATGTGCATTTCTGTTGCATAACTGGAATTGATACAATTATGCTGAGAGCTGCAAAGACACTAAGCTTCCATGTTTGGAAAAAGGATGGTTAGTGGTTACAGCATGTGACGGGAGTCAGGAGCTCTTGTTTGTGTTCCTGGCTCTGCACAGCTGCCAGGTCAATTTTCTCCTCCTGACTGGGTGTTCAGGCAGGCACACTTTTTACAAGAACTGAGTAGAAGAGTCTCTGCCTGCCCCAGGATCCCCTCCCACGCTCCAGCCAGAAAGAGGTACCAGAGCAAGAGTCCTTACCTTGTCAGCAAAGTGCTTGATGATAAAAGCTTTATTTGACAGGCGTGGTTTTTCAAAGAGGGCACATTTATTCAAATGAGTATTGTATAGTTTTTGGGCCCAAGAGTCATCTGAGCCCTTTGGCATCTACAAAAGAGAATACAGAGCTATTTAAAATGTCTTGAAAACTTTTCAGCAGCAAAAGAAACTAAGATGGGGGACAACACTTTTGTGGTTTGATTTCAAATTTCAGCTCTTTCCCTTTCCAGCACTGCCATAAGCAAGGAAGCAGTAACCAGCTGTGTGTTGCCTGTTTTCACACTCGGCAGCAGGTGTAGCTGCTGTGACAAAACACTTCCAGCGTCACACACCTGAAGGTGGGGAACCCAGAGGCACGTTATCTGACTGAGCAGAACTCATCCACCACCATTAGAGATTTCTTGTGATGCTTTGTGTGATACACAAGAACCCCAAGCTGAAGCAGACACCAGGGGCCACCCCCTGTACATGGCTTGGCATAAACCAAGATAAAAGGTAAAAGGTGAGACACAAAGTGAGAGGCAACTTGGGGAAATCTGACAGGACCACAGACTACACTTACTGTGTTTGGGAAAGAGAAAGTTGCCAAAGTCAAAACAAAGGTTGATCAGAGACCCAGGAACAGATACAGATACATATTGGAGGGGAGGGGGCAAAAAAATGTGACTAAACCCATTTTTTCTCTTCCTGTAATTGCCAATTCTGTTTGTATGTTCTCCGAATCCTTTCACCAGCAGTCTCAAAATGACTGGTTGTCTGCAGATGACTTTTCCCTGTGAGGGTCCAGAGGTAGAACAGCTGATGTCCTCTTTCTCTATGAAAGCCCTTAAACACACACCTTGCACTCCTCATCCAACAGATCCAGAACTCCCATTTTGGCCTCTATGAGGTTGATGCAAGGCTGATTGTCATAGAAATCAATCAAGGTCCACGGTATTTGTTCCTTCATATATTCTTCTTGTTCCAGCTTAAAGACATGCTACAGGGCAAAAAGAAAAGAGTTTTCTGTGAAATAAAATGCAGATTAAATACACTGAACTCTCAATTGAATTCCTCTTGGCACATGAATTCAGGTTGTCAAGTGACACACTAGTTCAACTGAATAAACCCTTTAATAAGTAAGTGAAAAATAAATTAACCTTTTTTCCTGGCCTAAAAACAACAGACTAAATTAAAACACTCCATATTCTCTGCAAATAAGGTCTATTTTTTTCCAATCTTTTTACTATATTGTCCCACAATTACCATAAGCTCTTTTTTCTTATAAAAAACCAACACAAACCCCAGAAAAAGCTTCAAGTGCAGGAACAGTGACTTATAAAGTGGGATGCGCCATGCTTTTATGATATTAAAGTTATGAACACTGCTCTATTTCAAGTAAAATTTCACTATAAATACTTTTGTGCTTCCTTGTAAAAGAACAGAGCTCCATTTCCTCTTAAATGGTTGAAGATTTTTTTTCTAAGATGACGCACTGCATTAAAATTTACTCTTCAGCAAAAAACTTGCAAGAATGACTGTAGGAGTATTAGCACAAGAAACCCTTTAAGCAAAATTCTGTGACAGATTTATCTGGCACAAAGATCAATAACCATGTACTTGCATATTTATTCAAAAATAACATCACAAACAACCTGCTCAGTTTTAATGAAATCTGCACAGGAGATGAATTAAAACTCGAGGAAGAAACGGAATAAGATATTAAACAGGCAAACTGCGGTTTTAACAGCACAAGCGCTCTAAAAAACCAAAAAGACTGCTGACTCCAGTTATTTCTGATGACGTTTCATCCCCCATTTGCAGTTTTCTGCACACTCAATGCTGCTGTGCCAGGCAGGCCCATGCTGGGAGTGTGCCCCACCACAGTCCTGCCGCACTGTCCCCAGCTGCCCCGAGCACAGTGCACAGCTCACAGACCTGTCACAGTTCCCTCAGCACACATCTGCCAGCCAGCAGCAGCAAACCACCCTGACAAAGCAGTTTATCCCTTGTATTTCATTAGCCTAACGCCATCCTTTCCAATGGAAAGTGCTCCTTAACCGTGCCCATGGGAGCCATTCCCACCCCGCCGCTTAACAGCCGCATTACACAACGAGTTAATTCCTGACAGGAAAGCCAATGGCAGCGTTCTGTTGGTGAGTCACATCTAACCCAAGACCTGAAAGAAAACAGAAACCCGTTTCTTCAGTGTGAAGGACCTAGCAATTAGGTGGTGAAAAATGCCTTCAGACCCGATTCTCCCTGTGTGCTGTGGGTGCCAGGAAGGGGCAGGGTGGTTGGGCTGTCCCCAGGCAGCCTGTCCTCAGCCAGGCTCGGGCCACCACAGGTGGCACATGAAGGTTTGCTGGCTGCCACCAGACACAAGGCTTTAATTTAAAGCAACCTCCACCCCTGTACTTGCATGGCAGTCCAACAGGTCTGTGTCCAGCAGTGCTGGGTTTGGTAGCTTGGCAGGGCACCAACACAACAGCCCTGTTGCTCCTTCCTTTGTGCTTACAGCAACGGCGTGAGAGGGAAGGGAATACAGGGACAGTGATCTTTACTAAAGAAACAAACCTTTACAGCTCTTACAGTGACTAGATTTTGCTGTAGAGCTGAGAAAACTCCAAGATTTTTATGACAGTTACAACATCCTGCTCACGGAGTTGAATCCAGTCTGGCCCTGATCAACATGGAAAGGGCACGTCAGGGCCAGAAAGCCCAGCCTCTGCTCCAGCACCCTGCTTACTCCCCGACACACATCCCCTGGGATGAACAGGGGTGCAGGGATCCAGTTCTGTGAGCACACACTACCATGAAGCTACGCTCATCAAGAGAGCTCAGAGCCATCCGGTGCTGCAGCAGAGCCTAGCAACAGACCTGGCAGAAATAACTTGCCTCATCATTATGCAGGTAAGATATGTAATTGCAAACGTCACTAAGGCTGAGGAGAGAATCGTGATCTCTCCGGAGGAGGGGGAAGAGGTGCCTTCTGCCACACGTCATTCAACTTCAGGATGCAGCTCAAAAGCCTCAAAAAATAACACCAGGGGAGGAAGCGCGGGCGGCAAATCTCCAGCAGCGGAGCCGTGCTCTGCCCATCCAAGGGCTCTGGGAGGTTACGGAGACACCACTAACTCCGACTTCATCCACATGGTGCTCTCACTGACAGGCAATCTCAGGGTCTTAATTGCCAAGCACTGCTTCTGTCTTATAATTGTTACTGTGATCGGAATTTCAAATAGTCCCAGAGCAGCAGTTAGTCATAAAATCTATTTCGAGGTGATAGTCGATCTTTCCCCATCCCTCAAAGCCCACGGCCAGGACAGCTGGTTAACAGACTGAAGGAATTCATCCTAACCACTGGGGACCCAATTAGCAGAATGGACTTGGGTGAGGGGAAAGGGAAGAGGAAATGCCAGTCATTTCCTACTTACCATATTGAACTGCTGCTGCAGTTTTTCGTTGGCATAGTTGATACAGAACTGTTCAAAGCTGTTGATTTCGAATGTTTCAAATCTAAAATATGCATATACCCAAAATTACTAGTGTAGTGAAAAGAAAAAGATTAAATGACCCAGAAATTTTAAATTCCATCCCTCCAGTTAAATTCATTGAATTATGTCAGGCATAAACAACACAATCAAGCAACAAAACACACAGGGAAATGGCAAATTACACGACATGGGCAATTCACTGATGCTCCCTCTCTAGGCAGGGATGAGGAACTCAGGGAAAGGACTGATGTTCCTGGAGAGCACATTAGTTATCTTTGTCTTCTCTGTAAGTGCCATCCTGGAGGAACTATGAGATGACAATTTCCCTTGCAACTTTCCACAATGCAATGCATAAGTGAACTACCAACAGTAAAAATCTGAAATCCCACTATAAATGTCAAAGTCATGACAAAGATCTTAGATGGCATGTCAAAACTAAACACCTACTTCCTTCAGCTGGAATAAGCTGCTGCTAAGGGTTTGGGGGTTTCTGTGTAATCCATGCAGCACTACATGATAAAGACAAAGATGCTTTGCAGTCAGATAATTACATAAGAGTGTCATATCCCTGACAAAAACTCACCCATAGATGTCCAACACCCCGATGAAAGAATGCTGTTTTACAGTAGCGTGAAGGGCTTTGTTCACATGATCTACAATCCAGTTAAAGAGATTAGCATAGATATGTTTGGCAAGTGCATCTCTGGCATTGATGGCATGAAGTTTAGAAATCGGCTTGATGTAGGTTTCAGTGGCAGTGGCGAGCTTCCTATGGCAAAGCCAGTGGGCCATCTCCTCATACTCCACACCCATGAGGTCACAGAAGATGGTGAGGGGTTCATGCTTGGGCTAATAAAAACAGTCTCATTAGGTCTGGAAACAATATTACCAACAGTAAGCATACAATCATGCAACCAGAAGAACTGCCTGCCTGCAGTGATCCTACAATAAGCAGCAGCAGCAGCTTCCTCAGCTCTTCTTCCTTCAAAATGTAACAAGTTCCCTACCCACTTAGCACATTCACATCGCTGAAGTAAATTAGTGAATAAGTTTCCCCAAAGGCTTTTAATTTTACTGTACTTGTGTTCACCAAAATGTTTCACGCGGGGAACCTGCAACCTTCAGAAAAATTAATCACCTGGCTTCACAGGAATGGACTTGAGATTTTGAATTCTTACAGCTAACTGTCTCAGATCAAATGGACAGTAGCTCCTGAGTGGTGCTCTCATCTGCCCACAGACATCCATGGCAGAGAGTGATGGGAATGGGGCATCATAGCATGAGCCAAGAAAGAAGAGGAAGTGTAGAAAGGCTTTAGTGCTCTTGTTTCAGTACTTACAGTGTTTTTCTAAGTGAATTCCTAGGACAAACACTAAGAGATTGCAGCACACGAATGTTGTTCTCTAACTCTCAAACTGGACTGTACAAGTGAAAAAACTGGCCTTTGTTTAACTGGGTAAAATCAACCAGCAAGGCTTGCACACTGAGATGGGTATATAAGATTTCTGCATGAAAACCCCTGCAGTGCATGTACCGCTCAATAAGCTAAGATACTACACCTTGTGACTAACATGCAAACTCATCACTAGCAATCAAGGAGGACAGACAGGTCTTTCTTCCTAAGGAACTCCCCTAGCACTGCTTCCTCATCACACTCCTTGCACCCAGTGGCTCAACAGCATGCTGATAGTTGTCTTGACAAGGACAGACTGCAGAGGACTGTTACTACACGTCCAGAAGCTCCAGGATACATCAGCTGTATCTGTCTATTTCCACATCCTTCTGACTTCTCTGGGACTTCTTCCAGTCCTTACAGCATGCAGGTCCCATGGCCATGCTGTTACACCTCCAAAATCCAGTTAGCTGAGCATGTCTTACTGGCTCAGGAGACAATGATAAAGTAATAATAATGTTGATGAACACTACACAAAAGAGTGTCACATTAGGGTTGCTCAAGCTGACGTTAAACAAACTGAATCATTCACATTGCAGCACACAGAGCCTTTCGCTGAGCTCCCTGAAGCACTGCTATTTCATCACCACACCAGAGCATCCCCAGCAGAGCACAGAGCTCTGGGATGCACAGCTCAGGTAGCAATGCCATTGAGCAGACATTCATCACTGCCTGCTGGGTACTGTCACATCAGGATAGAGTTGCACAGGAACTTGCAGCTTTGTACTTGCTCAGTCAGTGGGATTCCTGCATGGGAGATACTCATCACAACACAGGCAAGCTTATCATGTCCTGAGGCTCATCAGCTTTCTACCTGTGATCATTAAATGAGCTTTGTTTATAGTGAAAACCTTTTTAAGACACACCAAAGAGCCAGACTATTGCTGCGGTTTCCATTAGATCCCACGGACAGGTGGTGTCAGACCTGGCACACCTGTGGCCCCATAAAGGACCCATTCTCAGCTCCAGAAACTGCCACTGCAGATTCTTCAGAAAAGGACTGAGAGTGACATGAGAAAAAAGCCCTACAAGTGTTGCTATTATTCAAAACAACAGAAAGAGGAAGTCCAACAGGAGACATTCAAAGAAATGCAAAGGAAGAAGCTGGCCATTGTGAATCCAAAGAAAAGAAGGTTGTTTTGCTTCTCACCTCCAGAATATGGACTTTGGTAAGAAGCCTTGGCCCTCACTGAAAGAGGAGGGTTTTTCAAATCAAACTATGTAGCTCTTGTCGCTGATTTTGACAAAGGCAAAAAAGAACCATGACACTTAGATGAGTCACACAAATCATATCTGTATATCCTATGCTCATGTTTAGACATCCCAGAGGACTTTGTGAAGCATTTGCTTTGCAATTATTTAAGACATTTTGGCATTTAATGGCAAAAAAACCCCATCCAGCAAAGCATTTACTGTGCGCAGGGAAGATATTTATGTAGGAATATAAAGATCTAGACACCTGCTCAGGACTTCAAAGCTGGCCTGTCTGGTAGACTTTTCTAGGACAGATCAATTACAGTTATAATTGTATAACCACTGTTACAATACAGAGAGTACTGTCTAAAGCCTCTAAACTGAGAAGAGTTGAATCTATCTGCAAAGAGAACTGTGAAAATGTTAACAAATTAGAAATAAACAGATTCCTTTCATTTTCATATTATTACTCTTATTCAGAAGATGTTCCTGCAAACAAGCAGAAGGCAGAACTGGCAGAGTGGAAAGCATGCCCTTCAGCTCATCTACTACTCACAGGAATAGTGCAGCTGTCAGAATCCCGAGACACAAACTCCACGTTGCCCAAGTGAAGGATGCCAGCAAGGATTCGAAAAATTCCCATCTGGTAGGAATCACTAATCCCTGAAAAGGGATGAATAAAATGTTTTGAATGGAGAGAGCTGCAGTTGATGAAAAAATTTATTAAGGAGAGAAAAGCAGTGACCCCTGTGTGTGACTTTGATATTTGACAGTACCAATTGGCTCCACTTCTATTAAAAACATTTTACAACCAGATGAAAAAAAATCCATTAAAATTAATAATTTAATTTGCTGTATCAAAGTGCTTTGTCAGGGACCTCCAACACTGTATATGCTACACCAAGGGAATTCACCATTTATATTCACATAATGTGTGCTCCTCCTACACTAGATTCATGATTCCACTGCAATTTAAACACGTTCTTAATGCAAGACAAGTATCTCACTCACAAAGTTTATCAAACTCTCCTGTTTTTAAACACAACAAAATATGAAGAAAATATACATAAACAATGTAGAAAACACTTGCTAGTATATCAGAATTGGGATATGACTGTATTTTACAAATTACCTAGCAAAGTGCAGGCCTGCCTGGTGTTCACCATTTCCTTAGCATCATCAACACCATCAATCACAGGGCTTCCACCTTGCTTCGTATAGTGAAAGTAATTTGCATTCCCTGTAATAGAAAAAACCACACATTGTACACACATTGATGCAGAAATTCACAGCACATCTGTAAAGCTGTGTTATGATTAAGTTGCTCTTGGCAGAACCCAAGATTTGACATATGTCAGAATGTTTTTGCCTTCTGGCTCATAAGACATGTTTATTCCAGAGAAGATTTTTTCAAGATTTAACAGTGCAAGTAGGTACTCTTAAGCTACCTGGTTCCTACAGTAGGCCCTCAAGCATATTCTCTACCTAACCTTGGTTCAGACTTCCACACCTGTGGAATAATCACTTGGGAAGCAGTTATTCTCCAAGTCTGAGCCAAGTGGCAGGTGCAGAGTTGACAGCAGCAGCACTTTGGAATTATACGGCAGGTATTCTGCTATTAATGCATCAGGATATTGTACAATGTATTTTGCCCGTTTTCTTCTCTTCTCTCATTTATGCTCTGGCTCACTCTTATGACTATTTGTGATCCCTTCTGGCTGAGAAGTCATGGATGGAGAATGGAGAGCTTCACACCACTCTGGACAGCACTGGGCTCCACTGGGAGAGCAGCAGCTCTCCTGGGTACTGTGTAAATTCCTACGGTTTCAGTGGCCATGCTTCCAGCTGCACTAAAAGACTCCTTTTCTTCTGATCTGCTAAGGTTCCAGGAATGCTCAAAGAGAAGTCTGCTAAATGGCTTCTTTAGTTATAATGACATCAGTTCCTTTCTTTCCTGTGTCAGCAGATGTGAATCCTAAATGTGCCAGGATGGTGCAGAAGAGCAGAGAAACACTTTAGAACTATATTTCAGAAACCAGCACTGACAGGCTGTGCAGTTTTCCCACTATGAAACTGACTTTTAAAAACATACAAGAAGCACTGAAATTTATACTGAGTTTTTAAAATGATAAGGTGATTGCCAGTCTTAAGGTCATCATCATGCCTTTCTTTTACAAAGCACCAATTCCTATCAAATGAGCATCCTTTCCTTTATTAACATTTGGATTTGAAAAATGAAAAATTTCACTTATTAGTTTTGTGATCACCAGGTTAGCAGAGAGGGTAAAGTAATTGTTGGTAACAGCCCAAGTGAAAGTATGTACATGCAAAATAAGCTTTTCAGGTGCTTATATGAGAAAGGGTAAAATTCTCTAGTGGCTGGAGCAATGGAAAAAAAGTTTTAAAGGACCAAGAGAAGAGAATTTCACCCTCTCCACTGGAAAACTACCCTGGAGTCCAGGACACAGTAAGTCCTAGTGATTACAACTGCAGTGTAATAGAGTGAATCTGTTACTTTTATTTTAACAGAAAACCACAAAGTTTGAGTTCTGCCATTTTAGATATTTTCAATATATTTTAGTACTTGAAGGTTTAAGAGTTTAGAATTTAAGAGGCAGCAATTCTTCTTTTGGCTTTTTGGCTCAAAAAGGTCAGAGATGCTGCTTTGTTCCTACAATCCCACAACACAATGAACTTGAATTTCGTACCTAATCGCAGAGTTTTAAACTCGGGTAATGCTGCAGAGGCACAAAGCTGGTAAAAGATGTGGTAATTTCTCTCCTCTTCTGCCTTTAAAAAGAAAGGGATTCATTATTTTTCACCACTTAACAAGTGGCAGGAACAACCATGAGCAGGATGAATTACTATGTATAATGCTTTCTCTAGCAATACATTAAGAGCACAGTAGTCACACGGAAAAAGGAAAGATAAATCAGCATCTATCATTTCCTTCTTGGTTAATTTAATCCACTTTCAACAGCAGGAAGCATGCAGACATTTTCACTTGCAAAAAAAAGTATGATTTCACTTTTCAGAACTGTGGATTACTATTAAATATAGATCAGGATTCTACGTGTGGGTGAAATGATCATACTTAAAAGCCTTTCATTTTCCAAAAATAACTAATACCATTCACCTCAGCATTTATAGTAAGCTGGTAAAGGGAGTATCTTTCTTGCCAAGGCAAAGCTTGAATTTTAAAATGAAGGACAAACACAGCTCAGAAGGTTATGACTCATGACCACCACCATAATTCTGAACTTAAGCATCTAAAGTCCAAAACTTCAAGCAAAAAAAAAAAAGAAAACCACTCTCTTCCAGTTAAACCATGTGGAATAAGTCTCTCATTTTTAAATATATGACAGCACTTCATGTAATATCCCTACATGGTCCAAAGTGTAATTATTATTTTTATACCTTTAGGCAGCCAGTCAAGGATAAGTCCACTTTTACTGAGCTCTAGACTATAAGGTAGGCAAAGACGGAGAGGAAGTGTGGGAGATGGTGGATTGGTTCAAGTATGAAATAACAAAATGAAGAGATTACATCAGTATTACCTGAAACACCACTCTTGATTTTTCCAAGAGGTAAGTTCTCATGTTAGCACCAATGATTCGATACCTCTTATCAAAACCAATTTCAATGTATTTCCCAAAGCGACTGCTGTTGTCATTCCTTGTAGTTTTGGCATTTCCAATAGACTGAAAAAAGGGAAAATTGTGAAAGTTA
Organism: Pseudopipra pipra; assembly: GCF_036250125.1. Classification (NCBI taxonomy): domain Eukaryota; kingdom Metazoa; phylum Chordata; class Aves; order Passeriformes; family Pipridae; genus Pseudopipra; species Pseudopipra pipra. The sequence continues at coordinate 8,974,654 of NC_087560.1, read as the reverse complement.
GACACCTTTTAGAAATTATCACATTTATTTAATCATCTACATGGCTCATAAACACTTAACAATATTAATCTAGACCTGATTTAAAAATAATCAAGCATTTAATAAAGAACAATCTCCACCTAGTCAACAAGTTACACCAAAACATGGTTACTTCATTAATGCAACATCAGGAGCTGATCTTCCTAGCAATTATTTCACTTTCACATCGTCTGCTTTTCCAGCTAAATATCCTTCATTGCTCTCAAAAGTCTTTTAAAGGAAATAAAAAGTCTAACAGAAAGCTCATACATACAGAATTTTTCCAAGGACCTAATAAAACTATAACAGTTATTCCACCTGTATATATTCATACATGTAGGTGTACAGATATATGTATAGTACTCACAACCTCTGTAGATTGACCTATCATAAACTCACAGTCAGCAAAAGAGCCCCTCTGTTCTCCCTGGCTAACAGTTTGTTATTATTATTACTCTCTAATCACCACATTCCCAAGCTACTTCTACAAACATGTAATTTAAAAATATTTACAGTGTGCCTATGTACAATCTAAACATTAACATGCACAATCTGATGTAATTTGCCTGCAACTGAACCCCTTCCATTGCAGTTTGGTCACTGACCCAGAAATATCTTCAGTGATACCCTTTGTGCCTAACTTTCTCAGATTAATTCAATGCAGCTTCATTCACAACAAACAGTATTTCATGCATTTCCTCTATAGTTCATGTCTTGGGACGCCCAGGGCAAATAATGACTGTGGTTCCTACCTGGCCTTGGTGCACCTTTGCCTTACCTCATCAGCGTCGGGGTTCACCCCACAACAGGCACCAGCTGCATGTATCAGAACTCAAGGCATGCAAATCACAACATGCTAAACTTCTAAGAAAAGCATTTTCTATTCTCAGTGGTTTAGACATGACATTGTAATTAACTTTCCAAAAAATTCCTAAAGATATCTCTGTATCAAAAGGACTGGCATTTGGAATAATTCAGGTGGAGCATACTGCCTTTTATCACATGCCACTGTGTGCACGTTATCAAGCACCTAACTCTGAGGTGCACCACAGTTGTATCTATGTCCTAGTTTCCCAGTTCACGTAGCCATCCACAGGAACTCTGTACTGAAACAAACTTGAGAAAAACAAATGAGAGCAAGCAGCACTGCTGAGTATCCCAAATCTGCAAGGAAAAGGCCAGTGAATGGGTCAGTGCCAGCTGGTGCAGCCTGGAAAGTGGGGATTAGACTGTCAGAACCCCATGACAGCAGCAGCAGCACACACACACCCAGCCGAGCAGATGTCAAAGTGGGCATCAGATGGACAGTGGCTGTAAAGGATCTAGGAACAAACTGCATCTCTGCAGTTCTAAGAAATACTGAATTCATTCAAACTGAACGTACCTTAACTGCATTCCTGTGTTTAAAATTATTGGTCCTGTGATATATTTTGTTGTTCATTGGAGCAATGTAATATTACAATATTTTCAGAAACCAATTATTGCTTTGAAAGGTATTACTGATAAAAATAGTTAAGAAAGCCTTTGGGATTATAAGATTGCTTACTAGAGTACATATGAAGCTCTACCATTAGCACAGCTATAGAGGGCAACGAGGAATGAGAGGCAGGAAACTACATATAAAGATGTGTTTTAAGACTTGTCAATTTCTATATTTGCAATAGGAAAAATGTATATAGTTGCTGACTACAAAAGTAATCATTTAAATAGTTGTTAGAAATGTACAGTGGTCTCTTGACATTACAGAGCATTTAGTAGGCAAAGATGTTGTGAAATTCTGAGACGAATGATGGTAGCTCATAAAATACTGATGTTTAGGTTGTCCAAACAGAAATTTAAAAATAAAATTACCTTCTGCTCCTAAGATTTTACAGTCAGCTCAGCAAATGAGGAGATTCCTGTTTTTGAAATGAATTACTCATTTTCTTCTTTGCTAATTTGTGTTTCTACTTATTTATCAACGGAAGAATTCAAAACATTAATTATGCTATCAGAGTGTCTCAACACTAGATTTTACAACACTCACTCTAAAGCTTACTTAAAGTTTAAGAGTTTGAAGTTAAAAGGATAACTTTCATCCAAGTATAATAATCCTCGAAGTAATTTAAATATATATTTAGATATATCCGTGTTCATGAAATTGTTGTTATCCCAAGAAAATAAAAATAAATCATCATCATTGATTTTTAGTGAATGAAAGAAGGTATGGATGGAAAGCTCACTTTTAGTCCTCAACTTCCTCACTTTGGGACATTAACTCCATTAGTGTTTGAGCTGATGGCCACTGACTAGGATGTGGGGTCCAAGGAGTGAGAGAGGAGAGAGCAGGATGTTTGCTTTAGGTTTTGAGACCAAACAAAAGAAGTGGCACAGGAAAACCTGTAGGGAGTTTGTATTTCACCCAGCAAACAGCCATCCACAGACCAGTCCTGCAGAGCCTCTTCCCAGAGCTGGCCCTTGGCAGGCTGATGGTGAGGATGGGACCACCACCATGGGGGGGAGGGGAGGCAGGAGGGGCCCTCAGCACCCCTGTTATCCACACACCGGATCTCAGCGTGGCCCTGGATGGTGTGTTGCACTTACTGCAAACACTGGAGCAGTGCAAGGTGTGCTCTGGGCTCAGCTCACACCTCCAACAATGCCACTGCTCCCCAAGGCACAGGCTGCTCCCCAGCCACTGGGGCAGGTCCAGCTCCAGGCAAGGTTCAGTTTCCCTGGCTTCTTCCCATAGCTGGACATTTGGATGAGTCACTGCACATCACAGCTTGTTTTATCACACAAAAGTTTCAAAACACCACACAGCACCAAAAACCAGGCACTATTACCTTGAGACAGACACACACAACTGTGATGGGGCAGCTACAGTTTGACTATCATGAACTCCTCGTGCCAGGAGGAAAGAAGGAATAAAACATAGTTCATTTTTTAAAATATCTGAGAAAGAAAACAATGGCAGCATTTTGCATTTCAATTTCACTGCATGCAGTCTATTTACTCATAATACTTCACACTACTGCACAGAGATGCCCAACATCTACCAAGTGGTCCTAAGCATTTTCTTAGGCTGTTCACAGGCATGAGCACGTGTGTGCCTATGGGCAGTGCTACTTCTCTTGAGAAATTCCCCCAAGACTTTCTGGTGAATCATTTCTTAATGTAGTTCCTTAACTTCAGCCACAACTTGAATCTACACAGGTAGGCAAAACCACAAGAAACAATTCAGATAAGGCTAAGAAATCTTTTCTGCTTGGCCATGACATCAGAATTGCACCACCTCCTGAGTTTCCCAGAGAACAGGGATCCTGAAGCAGGAGGAACTGTACATGTCCTCTCACAGTGTATTGTCAGCACCTGTGCTCCCAAGTCAATGGTTTTGGGACTTGACTATAGTTAGTTAAACAAATTTCCAGAACTGAAACACTAGTCTGAGGTAATTATAGCAAAATTACTTCCTCTGATGTGTTTTTTCTCCTCTGAAAGAAACGGTGTACATCCCATGTAACTTCATTTTCTCAGTCTCTCTCCCCTAATTTTATTTCCTAAAATTTAACATTTGCTTTACTTAACAACTCTCTTCACTTAGAAGTATAATCTACCTGCCCCCAATGTGTGATGTACATGTTCAGTGGGTAAGAACAAAAGTTTCATCCTCTTTGGAATTTTACACACCAACCCAGTCTTCTGCAATTGCATTTGTCCAGCAGTCTTGGAACTACCAGTGTTGCAAAGCTGAAGAGATTTAAAGCAGTTTTGATATAAAAATTACTTTGTTATGTAAAATACATTAACAATACTGAAACATTACCTCCCACCTTTTCTCAGTCTTCCATAAATGCTACACTGAATGATGCCTAAAGCACCTCCTTGTAAATGGATGAAACACAAAATTTTAATATATGTTTATATACGTTTTTAAAAAGCATGGATTGCTCTCTCTATTGAATTCTTATGTTAGACTCAGAATAATAACTGCAGCTGGGGTGGGGGGCTTAGTGCTGTAGCTCTCTTACCTCCATGATGGGGTTGGAGGCCAAGACTTTCTCCTCAACATTGGCTTCACTGGCAGATCCACTGACCGTGGCAAAGTACCTCATGGCATACTTAGCAGAGACAGTCTTTCCAGCTCCAGATTCCCCACTGACAATGATTGACTGATTTCGCTCATCTCTGAAACACAAAGACATGTTAATTCCCAGCTATTCTCTCAAGGACACTTATTTTCTGCATCCCCAGCTTGGCAACAACCCTTCCACCACAAATGTTAGGAAAACAGCAATAAGGTAAATGCACACGGCAGAGACAAGGCAGTTAGTTACCAAGCTGCCTGAATGGCTGACTGGACTGCCTTCAACCAGGATGCTCCATCGGGATGGATGCTGCCAGGACAGCCCAGCCAGCCAGCAGAGCTGCTTTAGAGAACCTGGCTACACAAAGGACCTGTTACCACTATTCACTAGGTGCTTCTGCAGCTACTTCTATCCAGAGTCTGTGGTATAGTGCTCCACTAAATTATCAGTGTTCATTAGTAAAGATCATGAATGCCATCTTACAGATAGAGAAATCAACAGCAGAGTCAGCCACAGAAACTTTTCGTCCTTCTGATCTAATCACCAGCTTTTCCCAGAATTGTTCTGGATCTGAAAAATTCAAGCATGGCTGTTCAGGACACAAATAGCAGCTTTGGAGTGAAGACAGTCCCTTTGTTGTGAAACAATTTATTTTCATTTAAAAAAAATATTTCCATTTGCTACTAAAACAACTTTCTCTCAACTCAAAGGGCATAAACTCCAACTGTATGACTAAACAACACGCTACAAAAAAACAAGGAGAGAAATTAGCATTTATAGAGCCTGAAACTTTTAAAATAAAGACCATATTTGCTTTATACACTATTTCACATTTTCAAAGCAAACTAAGTTAAAATGAAAGATATTTCAAAGTACTCCTCTGAGCTGGGTGAGCTTAACTCTATCTTACACGCTGGAAAGTGCAGAAAGGAGGAGTGATACTTTCCCCCAAAGCTTTACAAAGCTGGGGCTGAGAGTATAGCCAGGCTGCAGACCAGGTTGCCCTTACAGCACAGGAACTGTGAGCAACACTTCAGGGACACACATATTCAGGCAGCACATGCACAACAGGACCTGCCAATGCCTGCTGAGGCCATCAGTAAATGCTATGCAGGGGGAACAAAGATATTCACATGGAGAAACTATCTGTGGTTTCTGCATACCCTAAAGGTCCTCCAGAAGATCTGTGGTTCTATTTCTGGGATGGTAAAAAAAAAAAGCTGGTGATGAAATGTTGAAGCTATTTATCAAACATGTATAAATTATACATGTTCCTTTTCCAAGTGATGTATAGGCAGCCTGTCCACCTCAGTCAGAATGGGTGGTTTTGTCTCAAATTGGTGTTCCAGGTGACATGTCAGGCTTATGAGCCTGTTGGTATCCCTACATTCTATGAGCCCCTAATGGAAACTGGATAATGCATCCATAGCACATGTCCCTTGGCAGGGCCCATGGCCCCAGAGGTGAGAGCCCCTCCTCCTCATTGCTTTCTTCCTCTCTCTCTCTCCCAGTCAATCAGTGTCTGCGGGCACAGGCCCTGGGTAATAACTACTTACAGATGGTGTTGCTGTTCTCAAGCTGCTACCTATCTTCAAAAAGAACACCAAGCCCCCAGATAAGAGCACAGCTCCATCATCCACTTTGTGCTGCTCAAAGCCACAGGCTCAAGGAGCCTCTGGTTCTGTCACCCATCCCTGGGAGAGCCAAGGTGGCATTCATTTAACCGAATGAAGGTATCACTTGAAGCAGATTTTCCACGTTTTGGTTAAAGGAAATTATTTTAAATGGCTCAAGTGCTGCTTTAAATTTAATAGCAAAGTGTTAAGAAGATCAAAGCAACCTAATTTTACATTCTCAACTTCCATGTAACACATGCAATAGGTGTGAATGTCTACAGCACAGTTCACACATTCATACACACCAAGCTGTCTGTCTCAGTGGGAAAGCTGTGGGAAAGCAGAACTGTGCAGCTTGATACTGGGTTTGTGTAGTCCAGGTTACAAAGACTGAACTACCAGAGATGCCAGCCTTGGCCACAGGTCTCATGTGACAGGGGCCATCATACCTCTGTGCAAGCTCCCAAGGGAGGTCTGTGTGTCAGGGATAGTTTGCAGTAGCAATGAAGATTTCCAGCTGGAAAATGTAGGAGAAAAATTCTTGTTTCTTCCCTATTCCACCTCCCAGAGTCCACTAATGGTAGACAGAGGTGTGGAGGAGAGAGCCTGCAGCTCTGCATGTCAGGAGACCTCCTGGTCAAATAGAGCAGCAGCAGGATGTGGGAGAAGTCCAACTAAATGCCCAACATCCAGGCTTAACTGGGACAAGTGATAACAAACAATTTTCCTCTCCCACAGACAGTTCCTGCAGTGAGTCAAAACCAACCACTTCTTCACAGGACTGGCACTACTTCTCTTTTATTTCTCCTATGCTCTTTCAAATAGAAAAAAATTCCATGCCATTCTAAAATACAAAACTTCTGGTCTGATTTCAGGAGTTGCCTAACACAGGAGACACCAACATAACAAGCTTTTCATTTGTAGATCACCAGCTTTGTTTCATGTATTAAATATCATTAAATATATGAATACTCAAGAACCTCAAGTCCTATGAAAGAGATCCTTTGATGGTTAAGCTTATTTTTAGCTTAGTTCTCAGAGTACAAAAGGCTTTCAGAAAACCAAGGAATGTAAACTCAGTAAGACAGACTTCTGACAACACTGTCAACAAAAAACAAACTCTGTTGCCAAGAGAGAAACATGGAAGTAGAGGTGTCTCATCCTAACTGTCACATCCCTCAAGGACATGTGTGGGAGAATGGAAAGTGCACGCTGGTTTAGCAGCCCCTACTCCCTTCTCGGGATCTCGATATTTACAAAGACACTAATGAAAAAATGAGCTTGAAATAATTTCCCCTTAGGGATACTGTTGCTAATTAGCCTAGAGTTTCCTTCCCCCATGTCATAAGATACGAAGATATACTCTCCTCCTTAGCACTCATTCATGTGCTCAGGAATAAGGGATTCATTATTATATTACTAAGTACATATACACATTTCATGGATTTGCCTAGGGAAGATACAGCTCGCTCTGTGTGAGCTGAAAACATTGCTGCTGTCTCTTCTGCAATGACTCTCTGTCTGCAGCAGCTACAGCCATCATGAGAAACAAAGGGCTCCCTCAGCGTCCTCTCGCCAGTGCTCCATCCACGCTCAGGGCTGCTCTTGTCTTCAACAGGACATTAGTCCATTGTTTTGCTTTAACACACTGGAGTGGCCATCCTCGAGCATATTATTCTTTCTGCTTTTTGGTGGAGGGAAAGGAAAACACAACAAAACGCCCCAAGATCACACTGGACACTTAAAGGAGAAAGGACAGTGTAACACAAACACCACAGCGGGATGAGCTGTTACTGCCACAACCCCGGGGAAGACTTGTCTTACAGATGTCCTACCACAGGCAGCAAGACACTTAGTCCATTAAGAAGGAGGGTGGAGTGGTCCTGCCAGGCAGCTGTGCCAGCTCAGCAGAGGGATCTTTTATGTCATTAAACTTCAAAGAAACAAAATGCCAAATTTAAAAGAAAAATAACAAGTAAACTAGAATCAAAATACCTTGGGTAATGTATGAAACGTAGTGAGAATTATTGTTAATGATTTGTTATAAGCAGTGGTCCTTCTAAAATATAACCTCTGCTTATGTCAAATTAAATTTCCATAGTCAGGCTGCACTAAAGACAAAACAAAATTTAAAAAGTGCCAAACAAAACAAAGGAAAAAATCTCTACAAAGCAAAAGTAACATCCTCCCTGAGTTCTTTCTCAGGTATAAATAACACCTTTAGAGTTATTTTTAGTTAAATCATTAGCCCCTGACCTTTGACCTGACATTTTGAGCACTTAACATGTCACCAGTCAGAAAAAAAAGCTATAATTAAAACTTTCAGCCAATGAAACAAGTAAGTAGGGCAGCAGCTTTATGTGACACCACTGTGCAGCCAGATGCCACAAGCCATTATCTGTGCAATACTTCATCTCCTTGCAGTTGTTTCTCTGCATAAAACACATAATTAGATGATTTTAAAATTAAGATTACTCCTGAGTAGAGGGAACATTTTAATTACGCTTTTACAAATAGAAATGAGGAAAAGCAATCTGGGAGATGAGAGGTGGAGCAGTCCTCTTTCACCCCAAAGTGTTTAACAATCAGATCCTGCTATACAGAACTACATCACAGTGAAGCAACACTAAGCCAAATTATCCTGAAAAGAGGTATTCAACCCCAGCACACTGGAAGAGTTTGACTGGGAGCAGTTTATCACTCATGGAAACACCTCATGTTATACTCAGGCATTGGTCAGGATTGCATTCAGCTTCTGCCACTTCCGTACAGTGCAGAAGAATAAAGGAATGACAAAACCACATTAAAACTTCCATTTTAAGATGACAGGCCCAGACATTCACAAGCTGGAATGTGAAATGATAGGCTGAGATTGCTTACAGGATCAGGGGACTTGGTTCAGAAATCTTCTATATAGTTCTTTCAGGCCTATACTTTAGGAATCATGTGAGGGTAACAGCTATTTCTTGACAAATAAAAGAGTGAAACCACACTACAGAATAAATAACTGATAATTTAAAGTACTGTTATCTATGACAAAAATAATGCAGAAACAGATTTTTGCACAGGCTGGTAATTTTTAAAGAAAATTTTGCTTTATCTACAGAATTCTGTCAACAGGCAATATGTTTCTGAGGAAATTCACTGTCAGAGTGCCAAAGCAGAATAGATGTAGACTTACCTAACTCCTGGAAGCTTGAGATTACAGCCTACATACCAGCAGGGCTTTTTCATGCTTTGAAAAAATGCTGCAAAATTTAACACTGAAGATAGCTTCTGCTCAAAGGAGGTTCAGCTTTGAGGAAAACAGAGTGCAGCAAACTGACTTGAGATACCTTACACGCAGAAAAGGGTTTTGCAGATTATGAATGAAATGACAATGCACAAGAAACCAGCAAGTGGTTTTAAAAAAATAACCTTGCTTTCAAGAGGTGAAAAACACCTTTTGTTGAGGATGTACATATATCCTAAAGCAATGCTTCTAATAGCAGTGACTACTACTAACTTTCAATTCTGTATTTCACAGAAATCTATGGTAGGTGCTTTCAGAAGAGCTCAGGATGAAGGAACTGCTACTCCCATGAGGTCACAGCTGTCAGATAAATTGGAAGCAAGAGCAAGACTGTCACTGGGCACCTTCAATGTGTACAGAGTGCTGCAACAACACTGACTGATCATTGACAGCTGTCATCATCCAAGGCAGCTTTTAATGATTTCAGTTGACCAATGGAAAAATTGAGGCAAAAAAGAAAAAACAGTGCAAGAAATGAAACATTGAAGTTACTAACATTAAAGGCAGAGTTGTCAATTTTCAAACAATTTTCATTCAAGATCACTGCACCCACTTAAGCTGGTTCCCACAAAAATCAAAACAGCTTACTGCATCAAAGCCATTACCTCCACAGCAAACTGTCCAAACAGATCAGGATAATCAAGACATATAGACTAAAAAATCCCTACAGATATCTTTGTTTACCTTCTTCCTCTATACCAACTGAAATTTCCTCTCTGAAGCAGGAACACTAAAACAGTTAAAAACCTCTCCATCAATAAGTATTTCAGAAGGGATTAAAGAAGCCTGGAGCTATTCAATTTAATCATCAAAGCACAAGACTGTTTTTGTGCTTTTTTTGCTTCCTACGACTCATGCATCGGATGTACCACTTGATCTTGTCTTTCAGACTCATGACTCCACAGCAAATAATGTCAAATAAATGTATATAAGCAGACACACCACAAAAACATCATCCTGGGAAAACAAACAAAAGGAATATAGAACTACTGACAAAAAAAGTAACATAGGAATTATTGATATCAATCTCAATATTCCTATCAATTCATTCCTACCCAAGCTACCAGCATCTCTCCCTGGCAAAAGTGTATCATTAACAGCTGATTTTAAAAGATTCTGATATGGACTTTGAAATGCTCGCCTGTGATGAACTACATCAAAGCTGAGTTGCCTCAATGTCATAGCACAGATGAGATTGGCAGAAAAGATCAGAGTGTAATATCCTCGATATATCATGAAGAGAGGAAATAACAGGGCAATTTGATGAGAAGAACATTAGTACTTTGCCTTTGATCCTAAATCATCTATGTTCGTTAACCTTGAGGACACTGCCAAGGTGCTGATGTTTGTAAGGAAGCTTTTTGTCAGGGTGATTTGAAGGCCACCACCTTCAGGACATCTTCCCCCCTCACTGCTTCAGTGCTAAAAGGTTAAAATAAATCTACTACCCTTTTTTTTCTTTTTGTGGAGTTGCTACTGACTTAGTCTTTTCCTTTGGAATAAACAGGTTTAGGTTATGGCTAAGGGCACCAACCCCATTGCATATGACAGTTTCATTTTTTATTTAACTCAAAACAGCACAAACTGTTGCTAAAGGTCTGATCCTGTGATCTTCAAACATTGAAATCTCCTACTGCTTCAATGCAAGAGCACAATAAATAGCTTTTACTTAATCCAGCAGTGACAGTCTGGTCTTCTTTATCTCACTGCTGTTCTTCTACCGCAGTTGTGTGGTGATAAGGTAGACTTGTAAGCCTGAAATTGCTTTACATTTTCAAAATAGTGAATTTTGAATGATCAAAGTACCTGACATAAACTCCCAGAGAAGGAACCTGTGACTCAGGGAACATTTGGGACAGATCCTGTCCTCAGCACACACACATAATTACCACTAACATCAATGTGCGTCATACCCATCGAAGACAGAAAAGGAACTTAGTGCTTTGCCATCCTACAGCTAAATTATGGTAGCAGGATAAACAACCCAAGAAAATAACTTAAAAACTAATGACACTGCTGAAAGGTCAGAAGGTCAGGTAGGATTCACTCTGAAATGCTGTCAAGGTTTGAAATCTTGCTGTACTTCCATCAGCTGCAGCTGCTCTGACAGCCATAGGATTAACCAGGGACCAACAAAAACCTACTTTAAGCTTTGTTTCATGCTATACACTCTACACCATAAAGTAGATTTCCAAACCCCTCAAGGATACACATACACACATGTGACATGATTTAATGTCTCCAGCAATACAAACAGAACTCTGACCTAAGTAAACATCCTATTTTTTGCAATCTCTGAGCATCCCCACTGCATGTTTGTGGCAGCATATGACTAAAATAATCTGCAGTATCCACAGTTAGAACATTCACACGTCTTTGTATCTGAGAGCATGACTAAAAAAACCTGTATAATAATTACTGTTTTCCCTTCATGAGGATCTCATAACAAAGCCAAAATAAATGAAGTTTACATAATGCCACTTACAATAAAAGCAGTGTGAAAGTGCTAAATATCATTGTAACTGCTTTACTGATGTTCCCAAATAACTCAGAAGTACTGCTGTTGATCAAAGAATCACAGAATAGAAAAATACATCTAATACTGCACATGTTCCAAATAGCTCATTCAGTCTTGGAATAATTACCCACAGAACAGATTTTGAACTCCTTTTTGTGAAACCCATCAGATTTCATCAGGTATCAATATAAAGGCAAGAGTTCTCTGTAGTATTGTGAGCTTCACAGAAAGCAGCTTGATTAACTCATTAAGAAATTTAGGAAGGACTTCCCAGCTGCAGGTGGCCAGGCCCAGCAGGCTAAAGGGAGCACTGTCTCCAAGGGACTGGCATCTTCCAATGCAGGAAAGAGGATGCACAGCAGACAAATGCAGGGAAAAGAATAAAGCACCAGAAGGACAAATCCATGGTATAAGATGAATAAGGTTTTGCACAACTCATCTGAAGGCTCACTAAATAGGTCTGATTCCAATAAATGTTGAGATAAATAGAGTGTTTCCTAAAAATATCAGTAATCATAAACTTGAAACCAAAATATACTTTTTTTCCTAGGACACACCTCTTTTTTCAGCTCAAAATGTGGTTTGGGAGAGATACAAGGAGGTTTTTTTTGCAGACTCACCAGTCTGTGCTCTCCCCAAGACCTTTCCTCTCAGCCCCTTGCCAGGGTAAGTCCCAGGTTCACTCTTTGGGCCATTTTGCTCCACTTTTCTGTGATGCTCCCACTGTTACAGTTACTCGTTTTTCTAAAAGACCAAAAGTGCTTCTACACTAATCCTAAAATAAAAGGCAGCTGTAAAACCCACCAGTGCTGGGAGGTTTAACACGAGTCATTGCAATATATTTAGCTTCACCCTTGCCTAAGGGTGGTGTTGTGTGGCAGCAAACAAGGCTGTGCATGCTCAGCCACACTCCTTCAGCACAAAGGCCTTTGAAACTCAGCCCAGGGCATGCAGCATCTGTTAGAAGCCATTATGAAACCTGGCAGCTCTACAAACCCAGGATTTGCTTTTCAAACAGAAGTAATTTAACTGTTCAATAAATAAATAAATAAATAAATAAATAAGCAAGAATTCATTCAGCAGTTTTCTAATGCTCTTGGACTGATGCAGAGCAGCAGCAGCCAGCTCCAGGCTGCCTTCCCGGCACCTCTCACATCGAGGGCAGGAGGCAACATCTTGTCCTTCATCAACCTTCTGAACAAACTACTTTAATAACACAGCTCTTTGCAGCCCTAAATAAATTCCGTTATTCCCTGTTTCTGGATTTGGGTGGTGACCTCCCTAACACGGGAAAGCACCCTCCTTTGTCCTCTTACTTTCCAACTTCTTCCTCGAGCCCACATTGCACAGGTACACCCTGCCATTCTCTCCACTGCCGCTGAGCCCCTCTCCCTGGGAGGTGACCTTCCTCTGGAAAAGTTCTTCCCTGCAAGCAGGCAGCCCTGACAAGTGCCACTCCAGTGCTCTACCTTTGCCCCTACTGCAGGAAACCCTTTCCCTTAATTTTTGAAGTTTCCTTCTTGCAGAGCTGCATTGAACAGCAGGCACAGCCCCTCCCTGCCTGCAGAGCAGTGTCATCACAGCGTTCCCAGTGCCAAAGCCTCCAAACCCGCTTGTATTGGCACATCCCAAAAGGTGTGGCCTGACACAGATACATTTTCCACCCTCAAAGGGCTGGTGTGCGGACTGACAAAGTAACTGTAAAACGCCCAGAATGTGCAAAGTGCTATGTAAGTGCTTTTCAGGATTATTATCAGAGACTAAAGCACTTTGAACCGTTCTGTGATGGGGGGAAAACAAAAGCAGTGAAAAAGGGAGTCACTAGTGCTTTCGCCCCAGGAGCAAGTGTCACTTCTCACACAGAACAGCAGCCACATTTCTGGGTCTGCTGCACCTGCACACCCTGTACCCATGGGTTTACTTTGTCTATCTGGATCTAACACGCCTGACACATCCCAGTCTTCACAGGTACCATGCATTAATGATTCAGAGGATTCTCCAGCTGCAACCTTGAGTCACAACAATTGCTCCCGACTAAGCAGTAAATGAATTCTTTGTAAAATCATTCACTTTTAATAGGCATGAAGCATCAATGCAATAAAACATGCTCTTTAATCACATTTATAAATGTATTTCCAGTTTAGCTTGTTCTTTTAAGCCTAGCAGCATTTCTCACTGACATCTTTAACTGCTGGAGAAAAAAGGATGTTCTGAGCACAGGACAGGGACTGGAAGCTCAGTGCCTGGGACCAACTGTGGGCTGATCCAGGTACAAGCCACAGCACACCACCTCTGCCTTACTCGTCTTCTAAACAAGCAGAAATTGATACACTAGTATTAGAGGAGACAGACTTTGGTGAATGCTTGTAAAGTGCCTGGAACACATGAAGTCTTCTGTGAAAGCAAATGTTATTACACAATAGTTGTTACCTGGCACAGAGACCCCTTAATGCTGCAGGAAAGGAAGGCATGAAAAGTACAGCATGCTCATTTTTGTACATTGAAAGCATTGAACTGAACTGTTGCACTATCAGTTATGTACTTTATTCTCAAGTATTTTAGTGCCAAGCTGATGTGATTGAGGCATCAGACACAGGACCAAGACTTTCAATTCAGGGGCTCTGTGCCCTCCTTTTGCTGCCTTGCTGAACTCAAAGCTGCCTTCCCACTCCCCATGCCCATTTCAACTTATAAAATGGAAATAATGATACTAATCTCTTCTGTAGAGGACTTTGAAATCTGCTCATGGAACGTGTCAAACAAAAGTGAAATATTACTGTTACGCTTAACCTGATTTCTCGCAAGTCTGTTCCAGCTGCAAACTCAGCCACTCCAAAACACCTCAGGTTGTTAAGCATCTTTGCTCCTCTTCAACAAGAGTCTGGTAAAAGCATTCTGTAATACTCTCACGACCAGAAGATGCACCTTTTTTTTTTAATTAAAAAAATGCACCACTTGCCACTGTAATTGTACCCAGGAAACACAGCTCTTGACTGTAAAAACATCAAAAGGGGAAAAGACCATGAATTGTCAGTAACATCTCCCAACACATACAAATGAAGAAAACTGAGGTCAGCACATGCTACAAACCCATGACAGATTGCACTCCAGAGGAGCACAAAGATGAGCCAGCACTATGCAACTGATTTATCTAGGGATTAGTCAGAGGTCGCTCCTGCAACAGTTTAGGAAAGCTCATTGCTTAGCTACCAGCAGGACACCTCACATGAACTCCAGCTTCCAGCTAGGACCATTTTGTTGCCTAAAAACAATCACTGCATAGAGAAGTAGGTCCCTTATGTTATATCAAGTTGATTCCCCCACCTGCTGTCTTGTACCTGTAACATCACGAAACGTCAGACCCAAAGTATTAGAGACTACTCCAAAATCATCTCATCAGAAAGGACCATTTTCCCCTTTTCATTCTAATTTTAACATCAGAAGCCCAAAAATTCCACTTCTTTTCAAGGCAGATATTTAATTTAAGAAGTCCTATGTCAAGGCCAAAAGTGGAAGAAGGCTGTTGTATGTTTGTCCAGCACCCACTGCAGCAGGTTCTCATTCCGTTAATTATCCCCTTCCTGACTTCTGCCAGGGGAGAACAGAGTATCCATTTATCACTGGGAAGCAAAGCAGCAGCTGATCAGATGGGATAAGCTGGGATGCCTAAGGTAACTGGATGCCTAAGGTAACTGGAGACTGTCAGTCAAGTCACCTGCTTTTAAAACACCTACTCAACAGCTCACCAAGCTTTCTTTTGAACAAAAAGTGATAGAGAAAAACCTTCCTGTAGGTGAAAGCCATCAGACACACGCTGAAAATCTGACAAAACAGAGAGGCAGCCTGCTGATTACAGGTAATTTAATGAAAAGATACACACTAACATTGAATAAATCATTATATTTTGTCCAAATTGACAAAAGCAAAATTTTGGAAATTGACGCTTTAAAAACTGTTGCTTTTCACACTGGTATTCATTAAATTTTATATGGATCTCATCAGTATGTAATTCTGTTTGCAAACATTACTTTCAACTTGCATGATGCTACACAACTTTACTAATTAATCAGAAGGAAATCTCACAGTTAATTTATTAAATTGAATCTGCTCTATCCGTCATCAACCACAAGTAGGATGGAACGAATCAGACCAACAAAGTGCTGATAAAAAAATTCATTATCTTAATTACTGCAATATACCCTTACTAGGCTTTGAACTTCTTTCCCTAATTGTGTTAGGACACTGGTAATCCTAAGTCTCATAAATTAATGCAGGACTCATGCAATTCTTAACAGTTTTGAGAGTATAATCATCAGTGTCTTACTGCAAACCATACAGTTAAAAATGGAGGCTTCTTTGAACTACAAAGAAAATGAGCCACCCCTGCTGATGGTTATGATTCCTACTGAAGTTGTAATGCTTCCCAAAAAAAACCAGAGGAAGAGACCTGCTCCAAACCCTCACACCTGTGGTCTGAAGGCTCATACAACCCAAACCAACACAGTTACTGGTAAGTATGAAGCACACATAAACCTAAATCTAACACAATTAAAGTGCAGTTGTGAAACTAGTTCATTGCTTGTTTTGGGCACAGCAGAGGAAAGGTGTTGGAAACAAAGCTGTCAGTCTGCAGAGGAGCCAAAGGAGGTGGAGAGAGAAAAGGAAAAAGGTACAAAGACACAGATGAGAAGGGAGGAAGAGAAGGGAAGAAAAGAAATAATAATTCCAAGTGAGATTAGTCTTAAAAGAGCTGTACACATCTTCCTGCACTGAAAAAGACAAGAAGCTACCGAGCAAACAGTAACCACTTATTTCACTGTCAGCTATGTCACACTGTCACAGATGAGCCTTGTTCCTTTCCACTAACCCTCCACTGGAAACTGGTGATGGAACTGCTGTTGGAAGAGGCAATACTGGCTGCTAAAATGGGCCCACCACCCCACAGCCACAAATACCACGTCATTTGGCTCCTGCTGCACAAGAAATGTCACATGCAAAGGTATCCTTATGTGCTGCTTTACACTGCAGTTAACCCCAAGCAGTTGCTGAATATCATTTTTCATGCCAGATGTGTGCTCCAACCATGGCATTCCAGTGGTCAACATTTTTGCAATGTATTTTTCTGAGCATGCAATGCAAATATTTATGGTGCAATCACTGGCTTTCCTGGTTGCTGCCATGGGGCATTTTCTTCAGATGAAGACTACACAGATCACTTAGTTATAACCATGCACACAGAAGGACTTTCTCAGCACAGCAGATAAATTAATGGAGCTGGAAAGAACAAATTCTAAATCACTAAATTATAAATTAACAAAAAGACCTAAGGAGTAAATACTTAGAAGAGCTCCCTGAAGCCTTACGGATAGGAGCATCATGACTAATTATTCCAGTGATCATTTAAACATGGAGTTAGGAAATATTATAAACAAGAGAAAAATAAATCTCACCAATTTCATGCATAAATGCAGATTAATGCCATATGAGTAGCTACCATGTGAATATTGAATCCACTTATTAAAGCATTAATAAAACAGTCACAGACAATCTGATTTTCATTTTTAAATAACCAGCTCCAGAAACGTAAAACTGCACACTTTTTTTCTTTAACGTCATAATTCAGAAGTAACAGGTGATTTGTTCAGAGGGTAGAAAGTACTGGTGAAGTTAAAGTACTGTCAGTCATAAAAGAATAACAAATTGTTTCTAACACGTAGTCACACAAAGGAATTAATTAAATAATGCAGAAGGACTATTTAAGATAATTTCCATGGTTATATAATTTCTCATCATTTGTTTCAAAAACGAACTTCTACCGCGTCTTATTTGTTGTTATTGAGGACAGAATTGCCAGAGGGTACAGTGAGAGCTGGAGAGTAGGCAGTTAAAACAAAAAGGAAAAACCACAGTGGAAACTCCAGCCAAAATCTCAGTCCCCCGAGTCCTTCCCTGAGAGCAGAGAATGCCAGTGATGGCAGACAGACATCTCCATTGCACAGGCTCCAGCTAACAGGCCACAGAACACAGGCAATGCAGCAACCTGAAATTTCAGCACCAGTGAGAGGTAAACCCCCTTCACACAGTGGTAGAGTCAGCCAGTGGAGAGAGATCCCTCTTCAACCTCTTACTTCCACTGGTTAATATTAAGAATGAAAATTCTGGGAATTTGGATGACATCCCTTACTGACATGGTCCCTGTACTGTGCCTCAGACATAAAAAAAAAGGCTAATAAATTATTTTGTAGAGCTTTTAGAAGGACTTGAGCAGCAAGCCTGTACAAAAGAGCAGTGATGAGCCATGATACAGATGTGCCTGTCATTACACACAGTTCTGCCTTTGTATTTCCGTACCAGATTGTATGCCTATTTTCTCAGCAAAAAGGAAGCAAAGCAAATATCTCTGCCACTCGACAGTGCAGATGTAGGGCTGTCCTGGTTTCAGCTGGAAGAGAGGTAATTTTCTTCCTGGTGGCTGGTGCAGTGCTGTGTTTTGGATTTAGTACGAGAATAATGTTGATAACACAGAGACATCTTGGTTGGTGCTGGGCAGTGCTTACCTGAAGTCCAGGACTTGTCAGATTCTCAAGCTCTGCCAGTGAGCAGGTGCACAGGAAGCTGAGAGGGAGCACAGCCGGGACAGCTGACCCGAACTGGCCAGAGG
The DNA here is from genome assembly GCF_036250125.1 of Pseudopipra pipra. Lineage (NCBI taxonomy): Eukaryota > Metazoa > Chordata > Aves > Passeriformes > Pipridae > Pseudopipra > Pseudopipra pipra. The sequence goes on along the minus strand of NC_087560.1, from coordinate 8,956,482 downwards.
GATTTTCCATACGGGGGAAGGTCATGCCCAGTATATAAAGTGGGGGGAGTTGGCTGTGAGCAGCTGATGGCTGAGGGCTGCTGGGGGACACGCTGGGCATCGGTCAGCGGGTGGTGAGCGATTTTACTGTGCATCACTTCTTTTTCTTAGGTTTTATCCCTTTTTCTCTCTCTCCTTTTCATTATTATTGTTGTTGCTGTTGTTATTATTTTATATTATTTTACTTTATTTCAATTATTAACCTGCTCTTATCTCAAACCACGAGTTCCTCCTCCCCATCCCAGCGGGAGAGGGAGGGAGTAACCGAGTGGCTGTTTGGTACTTAAGTTGCTGGCTGCAGTTAAACCACAACAAGAGTATTTTTGAAACACTGGCTCTTTTGCATAAAATGCTGTACTGTATTGCACTGTTTTCTGCTGAAATTATCAATTATGTGGGTATTGTGAATCACTGTATTCAGATATACACCTGATTAACTTCACAGCCTAGGGAGCATTTTATTCATTCTAGTTCTTATGCAGATTCTTAAATGAACAGATAGCTAATTTCAAAGATGAAGATTTTATCGTTTTCAATCCATTCTCCCCTTGCCTCCCCCACCTGCAGTACAGCTTAAGGGTCATCACAATTAATCCAGAGATCTCCCTCTGTTTTACTTGATTAATTTAATCACAGGCTATATTGTCAACAAGGAAAACTATATCAATAGCTGGCAGCTATCCAGTGAGGATACCAGGGACCATCTTGTTAACCAAAGTCCACACAGTAGCCCAAAAGATCTTTATCCTAGAAATGAAATATTTCAAAAGCTCCCCAAACTGCAGGCTCTTGGGGTGAAGGGGAAGAAGTTTCTGATAACCACCGCCCTTGGGTGACAAGTTCATTTCATGCAACATCTGAAGAAATGAGGATTTCCTGCACAGCTGTTACAGTGTCCTTAGAGACTCAGTTTTCAGGCGCTCTGTGCCATCGTCCCTCTGCTCCCTCTTAATTCTAGTCAACAACAGCCACAGGCAGATTACGTAGCTGGGACATGACCAACACGACCAGGAGCCTATAATAGCGCTCATAAGCCGAGTGATTTCTTTTCTCTTGTCAGTATGACATATAAACACAAAACAGCCAAGAATCTGGCACTTTTCTCTTTAATAATCCACTGTTGATTAAAAAGTACCTCCTCATTTTGCTAATCAAAGTAAAACAACATAATCATATAAAGCACATGGCTAATTTTAGCCCTAAATACTGACGAGATCTGTGGTAATTCCTGTTAACTGTCAGTGGCCATGAACTCCACAGCACTTATAATGCTTTACTGTTCACTAACTTAGGCAATTTATCCTCTTGTGAAATGTACTAAAGCACTGGATAAAAGATGGATCTTGCAAAATATTTCACAAGCTATAAATTAAAGAGAAGGCCGTTGGCCAGCAACTTTGTTCTATTCCTTTCAGAAAAACAATGACTTAAAAGACTTGTGGTGTACAAACCTGGCCATCTGCTTGTATGCTTCCTCAGCCACTGCAAAGATATGTGGATCCATATCCCCCATATTTTGGCCACTGTATGCATTGATGATATCTTCACCATAGATAGGCAGCTGTTCATAAGGATTTATGGCCACTAAAACGATACCTACAGAGGAAATGAAACAAAAGGAATTAGTAATAGTTGTTTCAAAATAAATGCAACCAAAAATGGCTTTAACATCAACTATTGTTCAAACCTTTCTAAAAGTACTAACTAAAGAATAAGGATCTGATATTACTGACTTCAACAGATATTTATTGACTACAGTTTTGTGTGTAAAAAGTGTCACAAGAGTTTACCTCCTCTCTCCTTTGGTAAGCACATCAGGGACAACTTTTTACTTTTTCTCTGTATCTGCCTTTTCTAAAGCTAGCATGCACAAAACAAACAGATTGAGAATGTGTCAACTTGAAACACTGCCTGTTTGGTGCAGTAAACCAATGCATGTGCATTGTATTTCCCTGTGTTTTACTGTGAATTACAGATGAAAATGTGATTTGTGAATTATAATGACCTTGCTGACTGCCAGTTCGGGTATGTGATGTGTGTTAACCCTTCAGCTGTTGTACTGTGCCCAGGAATAACTCCTTTGGTTTTTGTGTCAAGCAACGAAGTAGAGACATGGTGTAATCTGCCAGTCAGGCAGGACAACCTCCTGCTCAAAGGGATCAGAAAATCCAAACAGTAGACACATTTCATAGGGCTAACACAGTGTGATAAAGTCATGTCAGGAAATTAGGTAATTACAGCTCTAGAAGGCTTCATAAAACATTTATCTTATACATCTGCGTGTGTAACTACTTACACCTTCCATTTTCTTCCATTTTCCATACCAATTTAACACATATCTGGCTTTGTTAACACCATTCATCATTACAGCACTTCTGAACTCATGCCATTATTTCACTCTCTCCACACAGGAAAACTTAAGTCTTACTCTGTACAAACTTCCTAGACACAAAGTGAGACCTCAAATGCTTTTGGGAACATTTTGTTTTTCATGAGAAATGAGAACTGCTCTGCCCACAGGGATAATCTGACAAAGATTCCTTACACATCTCTCCCCTGTAGCATGTACAATGGGTAGGGAACACTTATTTGCCCCGTGCAGGGGTGAAAACACTGATCACTGCCATGTGAGACCCAGCTGTGCTCTCCTCACATGGCAATTCCTCCTCACCTTGAGAGTGTGATAAGGGGGGAAAACAGAAACTCTAATTTTAACTGTAGACGTTTTAAAAATATAATTCCTTCTTACATATATGTTTTGGTGCCTAAAAGTGACGATGCAGGTGCAGATGGCTGCACAGTGACTACAGCAAGCCAGATACACATGCGCCTTGGACAAGCCATCCCCGAAGAACCTGCACCAGAAGCGTTTCCATAGCACTCAACTCGCTTCTAAATTTGCTCAGAAATTCAGCCTTACACGCACAGACTTCCTCAGTGCAGATCTCAGCTCTCTGCTCTGTGCAGATCACAGTGTTGTGATGTCTATCTAAGAAATTTTCCATCGAAAAACTGGGAGAAGGGAAATGAAAGCAGTCTGGCACTGCTGCTGGGAGCATTATCCCATTTTTAAATCCTGTCATGCATTTATATATCAAGCACAAGCCATAGCAAAAACATCATAAACAACAGAATACATTTCAGGAACAGATCTGAGAGATCTCAATCTATTTCCTCATATATATGGCAAGTTTAATGTCTCGACACACCCATGCAGGGAGAGGCTGTGTTTTTCCATCAGCCATGACTTCACTGAAATGACTCAGGAACTCCAGTGAAAAGTCTCTATAAACGTTTATGCCAAGTTCTAGTGCTGTAATGAAGACCCAGAAAATAAGAGGGGGGTTAGGGAGGGGAAGCAACCTCAGTACTAGAAGACTCGAGGAATATTTTCCATGTTGATGTTTAACATCTGCCCATTCTAACTGTGAAAAAGTAGTAAAAAATTAAGTACGGCTGCATCACCAAGCTGAGCCTCCCAGGCTTGCAAGTCTCATCCAAGAGACTTAAAAAAAAAAATCTGTGTGAGACTTCAGACAATTCCCTCCTGCTTTTGGCTATGCTGGCAAAAATAAACCCTTGAATTCGAAAAAAACAGCCCCGTGACAAGTCTCCATCATATAAAACATTTAACTTCAGTAGCAATCTGTAAAATCAACGAGTAACTACCATCTGGAAATAACCAAAACAAGTGAGTTAGGAATTATTTGCTTCCTGCAGAACTTTGAAATCAGTCTGTCTCACAGGGCTATAATCCAGATTAATTTACATATAACTTCTTTTTATCTCCACTAAATCATATTGCTATTTTAAGAAATATAGCCTTTTCTAAATCAGATTTATGTGTGTTTTTGTTTCTACAGTTACACTAAACTGAACTCTGGCTACTCTTTATGGAATTCCTCTTATATATAACCAAAGTAAGTGCATCTAGTTCTTTTATCTTGAACGTACTCACCCATCTGAGGCCATATTGGACATAAACATAAATAATTTATTAATTTAAATTAAAGTTCACTCTCCTGCACAGCAGGCAGTACTTTTTACTAATCTGAACTACCCAGCAGTATTCACTGAGTTCTCATCACAGCCATAGCAGTTTTTCCATGTAAGCAAATTTTCCTTTGTCACTTTTCAGCCTCCTTCATTAATTCCTCAGTTCATGTTCCCAATAGTAAAGCAAAGTTATAAATCACCTCTGAATTGCTGGTGAAAAGCTGTCTTGAAATTACAAAATCAGGTTTTCTGTTTAAAAGTTTGCATTACTTCAAGGTGAAATTTTGAAGAATTTAATATCAATTTGACATATTACACTAGGACAGCATGGTTGAATTCATTTTTAGGGCCTTGGACATCCATCCATCCATGCATTTCAGTTCTAGTTCTGCTGGTTGAGAATAATGTTACCCTGATTCTCTTGGTGGATTGAAGTGGTTTTAATTTCCTTTGGGCTACATCAGCTGTGTTAGCTGAAACCACCTTCACAGGGTATTTAAACTAACCTGGGTAATGTGTGAGTGAGATTAAGGAGGCAAATGCAGTCCCTCCTGCAGGCAGAGCTCTAAGGCAATAATCTTTGTAGAGGGGAAGTAACCTCTACTCACGCTGGAAACTGATGGAGAAGTTTGCAAGGTGGATGTCTGTGGCCAAAGGATCAGGTTTTTAAAGGCTGGCATGCCAACTCTATTTTCCTTAGTTTATAAGATAACATACACTTCCTACATCCCAAGAGAATAAATCCACAGCACACTGTTCCTCAGCAGGGCTGAACCTCCATCACAGCCTTCTCCTTGACCACCAGGAAGTCCCACCCCACTGGATCCACACGTTTCTGATAAACCCACATGTAGCTCCCAGAATCATTTGAGTCTTGCTTGGAAGCAAACCAGCTGACCAAGCTCCACCATCCCAGGCCCTCTGGCAGACCCATCCTTGAAGAGCTAAAGGCCTTCCAGCCCCATGAGAAATGACAAAACCAGCCAAAACCACCACTACAGCTGCACTGGGGAAAACATGAAACGTGCTGTTTTCACGTTTTCCCAAACACAGCGAAACACAACCAGCAGACAGCACATTCCTTTTGAAAGCCTTTCAAATGCTGCCAAACACAGAGCAGCCAGAACACAGCCTGGGCAGGCTGTCTGATGGGAGGGCTATGGTGGTGCTTAGCAGGCATGAGACCACCAAACTGAGACTGAAAACCCCTTACAAGCTCAGGCCATGAGACTCCAGTTGCACAAAAGCCCTTTCACAGAAGAGCTTTGCCGTGGGGGCACTAGGGAGAGAAACACAGATGATGTCTCCACTGGGGGAACTGAGGTGGTTTCCCAGGGCTGGGACCACAACACGCACACTCAGCAGGGGCTGCCCAGAGAGGCTATGGTGTATCTCCAGCCATCACTGATGATACTCCAATACTCTGATACTTTGACTGGTCCAAGCCCTGAGCAACCTGATCTGGTCAGACCTGTTTTAAGCAGGGAGCTTCACTGAAGACTTCCAGAGGTCTCCTCCAACCTAAATTATTCTGCGCTCTGACTGCATGATGGGATGAGATGTGGTATGAGTCATCTCCCACTCCTACAGGAGTGAAGTCTGGCTGCAAGTAGGGGGTGGCAAAGTCTGATCCAGTCCTCTGTGATCTGGCCACTGCTGAGAGCAGGACTGGGAACAGATGCACTCTGCCGAGAATCTGCAGATTAGGAACAGCCGGAGTGAGCAAAATGCAGCAGGATGTTAATGCCTGCAGTCTGTCTGTCACAACATGTTTAACGTGCTGCTTGTCATAGCTCTCCATACCCCTCACCACGGGTGGAGCTGTAACAGATGTCAGAAGTACAGATAAACTACAGAAATATTTAAAAAAATTACAAAGTTTAGGTATACTGAAAGGTTATATTAAAAGCCAGCAATGTGTTTTGTCTAAACACTGAGATTTAAAAGAAACATATGCACACAGAGAAAAAAATCTCACAAGCATCAAGTCTAGATTTTGAGAGGCTAAACCACCTCACAGTGCTTTAAAATAGACCACTCAGTTACAATTTTGCACTTATGATAAAAGTGATCATTAAAGTAACTTTTCCCCATTCTGGCCATCTGAAAGTACCACAGGCAATTAAAAGTTTGGGTAACCTCTACTGTGAGTCAAATAGTACTTTTAAAACCAGGATTGATTGTAACTGTGATAGGACAAGCACTGCCTCAGGAACTGTTACCTTCCAACAGATATCTTCCAACAGAGATGGAGGAACAGAGGTTATAGCTGGGCAACAAATTCACCAACCACCAAGGCATCATCTATCTGCACCCTGTGAGGCCCCTCCTCCAGCCCATGCTGACCTAAGCAAGCCTAAGGGGAACACCAACCAGACAGGAATCCTACTGGCAAGCTAAAATTGCTGAATATACATTTTACAAACAGAGTCCCTTGGGAAGCTAGAGGAACACACAGTGAAGTCAGTTTTCTCTGAACCTTAATACACTCTCAAGCCTACATGACCACAAACATGGGGGTTTTCCTAAGAACAGCCCAACATGCACTATCATTAAATGATTTTAAGTTAAAGGCAGATATATCAACAAACTACTCTCCTCTTCCTGTCTAGGGCATTCCCTGTAAAGATGATGGTATGAAAAGACAGTACTTGCCACAATAGGTATAGATGAGCTTAGAGTCTATAAATCGAACTTTGAGGTTGTGCAGAACGGCAGGTTCGTGGAGATAACTGAGCGCCGTGAGGTCATTTTCACCAACAAGTATGTCAGGGTTTCGCAAGGGAGGGAGTTCCTTTGTCTTCGGATCTAGGCAATATTCTAGGTCCTGAAAATCAATTGGAGACACTTGCTGAAAGAGCTGCTATTTCCGTTTCTAGTTCAGTCCCTCCAGCCGTTCTTCCCAGCAAAACATGCCCAAGTTACAAAAACACAACGCAAGATTTAAATTATCTGGTGATTTGATTAAGCTATTCTTTCTCAAAAAATGTCACTTAAAATTTTCTCAAAGGGTTTTCTACATGTACAATGTGCAACTGCATAGAGATGCCATCTTTCTAAACTATTACTTAAGCAAACCCCATGCTTTTGCTGACATACCTTTTTATTAAATAAACCAAAATACACTGTATCATAAATCTGACCAGTTTTCCCCTATTATTTTCCTCTTGAGCAGAACAGGCAGGGGAAGCAGACTCCCACCAACCTATAGCCAGCTTCATACACACTAACACAACACAAGAACACTGGCAGAACGCCGTGAAGAATGCAAAAATGGAAAAAAATGCTACTTACAGTTTTTGCAGATATAAATTAATCTCTAACACAGATGTTTTAACTGCATCTGTCTCTAGGTCTAAAATCACTTTATTTACCTGCTACTGCCATGACAAAATCCAACTAGAAGGATGTGAGCTTCTTGTAGACATGTCACCATTTCTCAACACGGCACAGAGCATCATTTTTGCAATGCCCTTAATCCTTGCCCTTTTTATCTTTATTCATTTTCTGATGGTTATGCTCCACCTAAAAGTCACTGTTCCTTCTCTGCACCAGTGTTCTCCTAGCAACACTGCTCTCCCTGGAATATCAAACCAGGGTTATAGCTTTGATGGCATAAGTAGAAAAAGGTGATGTGATTGAACATAAGAGAGTGGATAGAAGCAACTATTTTTAAATTTACTTTAAAAATAAGGCAAAATTGATTTCTGTAACTGAACGGTAAAATTTAGCACACCAAAAGGCTACAGGAAGTGAGTGGACAAGACTAATTGCACACACCTAAAACCAGACATATTTTGACAGGAGAGCTTCCTGCATTAGGTGCATCAGTCTCTGGTTGAGAACAAGAACAATCAACCTACGAACAACACACAGACCTACCTTGCCTTCTTCAAGTCGAAGTTGGAGGACTTTATCTCCAGGTTTATAATCTTTGAGAAGTTCTGCTGACTTCCAGACCTCCTCTGGATCAGGGATCCAAACCCTGGCATACTGCAATACAACAATAACAGCAAAAGATCAGTGAGTTTTTGTTGCACTGTAGTTAAATCATCAATATACAGGACACTAAAACTGGGTTTTTTTGTTTTTTAAATACATGTTTAACAGACAGATTCTTAAGCAAGAAAAGTTAATTAGTACATCTGAGGTGAATAAGTTGTTCTATTGATAAAAGGCTACACAAGCTTCATTTTATTGCCTACACAGAGAGAAAAATGCATTTTCCATGCAGAAGGTGTTCCAAGATACACATTCAATGCTGACAATCTACAAAGAAGAAAAAAATCAGTGTTTTCAGAGAGATTTAAAGCTCTTTCCTTTGTAGTTACAAATAGAGCAAGCTTAAAATGGTTTATATCCAGGATGCCAAAAGAAAATAACTGAAAATATTTGGTTGAAAAAGCCTCCAAACAGTAGAAAAAACACCACAGCAAACAAGATTCCCATTAATGGCCATTTTCAATGAAACTTTATTCATAAAAGTAACCCAGTACAAACATATGACTTGTTTTCAAAAACAGAAAGAATATTCATATTTTTGAATGAGTGAAGATATAATGGTTATCTCATATTCAAGAATGAATTAAAGGTGTATGGAAACCATCCAGTTACTTATACAGTTGCATGTACATGCAAAACCACACAAATGAAAACAGCTCTTGAGTAACACAAGGAAAAGGCTGTGACACTTTTAATGTATTAAAGCTTCTGAACTTAAATGCCTAGAGAGCACTGAGATCACCCCACACCCACCACCTTTGCAAACAAAACAGGTTCTTGGCTTTAGAGGTATAGTCATTCTCACCTCATTGCAAAACATTCTCAACCCATTAAATTATTTCAAAATAACTACATTGTATTTGTCAAAGCACGGCATTTCATGGCAGAGAAAACTGCATTTGGTCATACAGCTTCACCACCTAATCTTACACAATTTATTTTTGTATGGCATCCTCTGCCTCAAAGAATGCTGAAGTTTTTTTTTTTCCCCTCTTATTAACCCAGTTTTCCCACTACTGAAAATTACAAACTGTTTTTTTCTGTTAGGGATTTTCTGCAAGATTGCATGCCAAACTTCATATTGCTTTCTTGCTGCAAGGCAGGACACGACAAAATGTGTTGCTTTTACCCTTAACAACCCAACACAAAACGTGTTGCTTTCACCCTTAACACATGGCAGCCTTTAAAGCAGTGCTGCTGAAAGCTCCCCAACTCCTGAGAAGCTTAAGCCACACATAAATCAATTCTCTCTACTGAGACAGATAATGAACTAAGTAAATAAAAATTCACTTTCATTGTTCCCATTACACAATATGTCACGCTCCCACACCTGCTCTTTCTTCATCATCTTCATTGGATGTTAATGACAGCCCTAAGAATGTACTTTATACAAATACAAGAAACTTTTCTCCTTGTCGTAAACTTGTGGTTGTGTGGCTTATTTTTTTCTTTGAGCTTTATTAGTTTCATACCTATTTGTTAGTGTTTTCAGTACAAAAGTGCCACATTACTTCAGTATTTACATACACTTTTCCTCACTCCCCAAAATATTGACAAATTATTTCAAAAATGAAAGATACCCCAAAACAATTCTTCAGTACATGCTGCTGCCATTCACAGAGCACTGTATATGACAACAACGGAGGAAAGCAGCAGCAGAAGCCATGATTTGGGCACTTGGATTGGTTGTTTTCAGCCCTGTATCCACAATTCACAAGGTAAGAAACCTTGTTTGAGCTGAAACGAAGGTGTGTGCTAACAAGTGTATGTGCAATGCAAGTACAAACCCACAGGAACTACAGAACAGTTCCAAAACAATTAACCAGCACTTGATGACAGAGATGCAGTATTCGAGTGCTTAGGAGGAATGTTTTCTTTCCTTTCTGCTTGGTTTTTAAACAAAGGATTCCCTATAAAACTTCATAAATCATAAACTCATGATTTCATATAATAATAATTATTTCAATTCACAATTTTGTATCATAATTTCAAATCATAAAATCAGTATTTCATAAACTCCATACATCCAAACATACCACAATGTACCTGCTCAGAGAACTCTCTATTACTAAAAAAAGATCCAAAACACAACAAAACAAAATCCTAAAAATCGAAACCCTGCCAGAAATCAGGGAAGTTTTTTTAGTTTAACACAAAGATGCTACAGCATCAGACACAGCTGAAGACTGAATGCATACCACACTTTGACCAGGTTCTACTCCCAAGCTGTAGCAGAAATTTCCCCATCCCCAACATTTCTGATGGGATATTCCTTCCAAGGAATTAACAGAAAGCAAAGCAAATGTAACACAAAAAGAGGAAAGCATTTAATTGCTGTCTAGCAAAACAGATCAGCAGGCTGGTTTCCTCTAGGCTACACAAAGAAACGTTTCCTGATGTGAAAAAGGAGCAGCCTGTAAGACACAAATGCTGTTTAACTTGAGGCAGCAAATGCTGCATAGCAGTTTCTAACTATGTGATCTGTGGCACCATGAAACAGGCACCTTTAATTTATTCAGCTGAAACTGTACATTTTCTACTGTCTAGAGAAGGGAAAGAGAAAGCAGAAAACAGATCACCATAGAAACTGGGTTACTACAGACAGCTGAACCTTCCACATGACATAACCCTACAGATATTAAAGTCATCCTATGAGCACTAGGCTGTAGCTTTTCATCTCTAGCATCAGTGCCTAGCCTTAAATCCCTGCCAAAGAAAACACCTGGTAAAAAGAACGGGTGGGAGGAAAGAGAGAGTTGTTCCTAATTACAAGCACTGAGTCATTTCACAACATTTTCACCTCGTTAATTTAGCAGAATGATTAGCAAAATCAGATTTTCATGCTATCTTTTATATAATCAGTTGACACTAAAATCCCATTGCTGCCTAGCCTGTAGTGGGATTCAACCCTATGGAGTTAAACAAAGCACCACCACTGGTGGAAACAGGACCAAGGGCCTCTCTTAGGAAATATCTTACTCTGGTATCTGCTATTCATCCCTCTTTATTTACTAGTATATAAAACCATGTTTATGACAACGTTAAAATAAGACTAAAATAAGACAAACTTCTAGAGGCACTGACACAAATCAGCCTTCTAAAAAGGAAGTTCTAGTCTAAAAATTACAATAATGTCTAAAATTCTAGCACTGAAATGACAAAAGTTACAGCAAGAATCAAATGAACTTTAGTGTAATCGTGCCTGATTATGATCCATGAATACATTACTATTTATGGTAGTTCAAGGCAAATTTTGAATAAAACTTCTGATAGGGGAGATACAAGTATGATTTACTCAAGGAAAGGCAGTGAAATGAAACTTTATGTAAGTATTGCTACCTTTCATGTCAGCCCAAGCTTACCAGTAGTGTCACTTGCACTTTATATTTCAGTATTGGTTTGGCTCAAATAAATTTAGCTTTGCTATCCAGATAATAATGTTGTCCTTTCTCTGTGAGTGTGATTCTGGCTCACCACTGATGACTTCTTCCTCTCCTCACTGGAAATGTAGGACTGAAAGAGGCATGGGAAGGACATGCAGCACATCCTTCCACCCTACGACAAAGGCATATTTCCAGCCCAGCATTCAAAGGACCATTCCTTAATCTAAAATAGTTTAAAAGTCAGAGTGAAAATATTAAGGGTAAACAGATGAGATGCCCTTGAATTCAGAAGGAAAACAAATAATTAAATGCATAGTGACAGGACTATTTCAAATCTCAGTTTCCTGCCTAGACACTCTTCCAACCTCATCCAATTAATGTAAAAAAACCCAATATTTCCAAAATCCCATGGAAGTGTGGAGCACCATACATTGTCCAAGGAAGGACAAGTGGGCTGCTGAAAGCCAACAGTTTATTGATATCTACAGAAAGACTCTAAAAGAGTTCACAGCAGAGAAGAAACAGAAGTTTTCATGTTTTACTGGTGGGTCAGAAGATTGGCTGGATTATTACAATTTTATATAATAAGAAAACATAATAGGAAAACACAGCATTCTGTCATACCTCATGATTTCTTCTTAGATCACATGAAGAAATCAGCAGACTATAATAATTATCTATCAAATGAGACCATATGACTCACAAAGCCTCTCTTCTGAGATATTAACCTCTTGAAGTACTAATTGACATTGCTGACAGAACGGAATTAGCAATGCAAGCAGCTCAGCAGTCACTTCAGCAGTCAAATAGTTTTCTACTTCCCTTGCATCATCACAGACACAGAAGGAGGAGATATAGCTATGTTTCCAGCTTAACTGCTCTTTGGGTAAGAGCTGAAAGAGTTCATGAAATGATCAACATTCTAGAATGAAAAAGGAAATTTCAGCTCACAGAAAATTGTCCCTGGTTTCTCAGTGAGATCTACCCATACAAATGAAATTGTACACTTTTCACTCCAGCAGAGATCATCTCTTTTTTTATTTACAGACAGCCTCAATAACCACAGTCTTTCACCATGAAAAAAATACAAGGGACATTGCCCCCTTTGCTTTCAAGAATGACCTTGGTTTTGGGTAGGAATAAAGCAGTTCATTCATGTCTGGATCAAAGAGATACCGGATCAAAGAGATCAATTCTGGCAGCAGGAGCTGAAGGAGCCAATGGAACAGCAACAGCTGGTGAAAGTCAAAGCCAAATTTCACCAAAATCATTCAGTGTGAATCTGTTGCTGACTGAACATGGCCACCTGGACAGAGCTGGCTGCATTATTAAGCTGGTAAAAGAAAAGTATCTCTGCCATTAAGTCATAACAACAAAACAGAGCACAAAGTCGTCAGAGTTGACAGGCTTGCTCTGACCACACAATCTGATGCTATTAGAATAATTTCCTTTCAGCTTCATAGTTTCCCCTATGCCTGGTTCACAGTGCCACTGCCAAGGATGACAATACTGAGCCTGGAAATACCTGAAACAGCAAAGTTTAGCTTTTATAGTATCAAAATAAGCAGATGGACAGCCAGGTGAGTAACAGTCAAACACAAGTCATAACTTGATCAACCTGGATCTCCTACAAAGGGATCATGATCACTCACACAGGAGGTGAGAGGAAGTCCTGCTTCTTCCACTGCTGAAATCACTAAAATTTGTGCCATCCTGTGACACATGGGCAGTCCCAAGGACACACTGCACCCCTGTTAACAAAGTGGCTGCACTCTGCAAAGACACACAGGACTCTACTCCCCTTTCATAAAAATGCCGGGTGACCAGGGAGGACTGGAAAGCAGAGCATCTTCATGACAAGTGGGCTGCTTCAAAACCTCTGACCAACCCATCTCAATTCTTCTTATGGCCCGAGGGAAACAGAATCATTAATATTTGGAAAAAAATCCAAGAAGAAATTATCGATTTTCTTAAAGGTAATAGCACTCTTTGGGCATGGAGTGCATTTTCTGTCTTGTTGCTCAGCAACAGCCATTTATAGACCTTTTGTACAGTTTAAGGCCTGATATTTGGAAAGCATTAATTTAAAAAGACATTCAAGCATGATATATAGGTGGGGAAATGTAAGTGACAATTTGTATTAATGTTTTAACTGAGAAACAATCTCACACAGTTAGTCCACCTAATAGGAAGATCAAAAGCTTGGTGTTATTCTGTCTCATGGGAATTCCCTGACCAGCCAAACAGCATCCAGGGGACAGCAGTGACCCAGGCTCCGAGCTACCCCCTAAGACACCACCACTGTGAGTTTGCATACCACTGGCACTGGGTTTGCAAATTTGGGTCACAGCACCCGCAGTGCTCATGGTTAGGCAGGTAAGGCACTGCATCCTTCACCACGCACGAGGAAACTCCTTGAATCACAGCTCATTGAAAAAAAAAATCTGTTGTACTTGAGCACTTCATCTACCCTATAAATATCCACTACATTTGAATCATAAAGACATAAAAAGCTTTTTTTCCCCCCCTCCTTTCTTTCCTTCTTTTAAGCATTTTCATAAGGCATTCTTTGTATTTAGGGCCTGGGGACTTGCAGCAACAAAAGCAACTTGTATGTCATTTGCCAAACATCCCTTGAATGTACAAGGTACAGTCAAAAACTACCAGCATCCCACACGGAATCACTGCAGCAAGATCTGCATCTTCAGCCACTGGAAAAATGTCCATTGACTTACATCTACCTGAAACTTCACCTTACTTCGAATTGATGCAAAAAACCCTAAATCCCAAACACAGGATATCTATACACACGCAGACAAATTTGATCACCAAACAGAAATGTATATTTTTATATTTCTTTAAATATTGCAATTACTAGCAACCTTTGCACTGAAACTCAGAGAAAATTGTCACCCAGCAAACCTACACACTGGGCCTGAGATCCAGGCCAAAAAACTCAGTGTTTTGCTTTAAACTATCAAATCTATCAAAGAACAGTTATATTCCAAGGTTGTAATTGATACGATTTTCATAAGAAACATTTTTAAGGAGCTAAAACACATGAAATGTTTAAAAGTTGTGAATTTACTTCATCTTTAAAAACATTGCTTTCTACATTTTATGTTGATTGTACTTGACCTTCTCTTCAAAATGTCACACAGAGGGAGACAGATGTGGTTTATAATCAGCTGTTATTAACCCAGACAATACTTTAGCTATCAAAATACTGCCCATTCACCCCCCTAAGCTGCTGCATACGAGAACAGCACTTGTTAGCTCCTGTTGTATTTCACAGATCCCCTTTCACGGGCTCTTCTCCACCCTCCCCAAGCAGCCACAGCCAGCGGCCACGGTTACATCTTGCACTCCGTGACTTACTCAGCACATGATGCCAGCAGCACTCGCAGCTGAAACCACTGGGCAGGGGTGGGAAGCCACCACCCACTGCCTGGGCACACCATGAATTTGCCTACCTGATGCTTCTGACAGGGCTCAGTCAAGGCTGTGTACGATCAATGACAGAAAAAGGAAACATTTCACGAAGTGGCCTGGCCAGTCTGTTACAAGGGAAGCGCAGCCACGTCTTTCCCCACATCCCTGCCACCATTACGAGGACAAGGACTGATGCTCCTGCACCACTGACCTGTGGCTGCCCACCTGCCCCATCTGCCCACAGGACTCCTCATATTCCACCAATCATCAGGAAACCTGAAGCGTAATAACCCACCATAAACCCTCAGTGAAACAGCAGTGCTGCTGTCTTACCTCCTGCACTGTGCTATTCTCATTTAATTCAGTAAACTCCTCAAAAAAAAAAAGTTCTTTTAAAGTAAACAGGATTAAAAAAAAATATTCACAGAAATATCAACGCTGAAGAAAATTTTGTGTTTGAAACAGTTTTGGTTTCTAGACCTATCAAAGGAATGAACACAGCTCTGCAAGATCTTTGAAAAATAAGGCAATTACAGCTACACCAAACCCACCAATGTCTTGGTCACTGCTTGAGACACAAACCAGCTGAATAACCACAATAAGATCTGCAAAAACATTGAGCAGCAGTGTGACGCCTACCCCAGACAGAGTGACAGGAAAATATTCTGACTCATGTAAAACTTCATTTGGGGTCATATCCACAGAGAGAGGCATCTGCTGTACTGCATTTCGATCCATACCACCAAAAGGAAGGCTAAAGCCGAATTACATGCTATGATTTCAAAAAGAAGTTAATTGTAAGTCTTCCTTAAAACTCAAAATTCATCCAACCTGAAAAACATGTTACAAGAGTTGTGGAAGAGTGCCCACAAAAATTTAAGGGCAAATGAAAAAACTGCAGTTCCCCTGAATATTAAGCTAATGAGACACGTTGCACCAAAGAAAGATTATTAGGAAAAGGATACATGATTTCATGTTTGTGTGCTTACAGTGAATGCCAACAGTATATTACGAAAAGTCTCCAATTTAAAAATTTTTAAAAAGTCTATACTTAAGGAATACACACACACACAAAAATACTCAATTCATTAAATTCATGGGGGCCCAAATTTAAGATTCAAGAACACAAACACTTTCAAGGGCAATTGAAACAAAAGGAAACACTGAGATGATGTAAGTCATAACACAGACTTCACAGCATAATTACCTAAATGCATAAATAAGTATTATTTCCAGACCCTGGTACAAATTCAGTCCAGACCCTCATGTTCCTTACATATTTTTCAGGGCACAGCCCTGGTTTTGCTCGTGGGTGGAACAGGCCCATAGCTCTGGCTGCAGCTGGGAGTCCATCCTGGGCTCACACACACACAAGGAGGAAGCGCTCTCTTTAGTCTCAGTGTCTCTGCTTCACCACTGAGCCATCTGCACCGCTGCCATGAGATTTTCTGGTGTATCTACAACTTGCTTAGGCAGGAAGGGAAAATAAAGGGCTGTATTGATCAGACAGATGCACCATGCCGTGCTACAGCAAGGGAGTTTGAAACAATGAGTTACTGAGAAAGCGGCGGAGCCATAACTGATCACCTAGCTCACAGAAGTGAAATGAGGCTACATTTTCTCATATCTGTAAAACATCTGGAGCATGGACAATTGCTGACTTAACTGTGAAGGTTTAATTTGAAAGTTAAAAAGGAAATATATTCAACACAAACTTTGATAGCAGATAAGGTTGTACTTCTCCGAGTCTTTTTCTGTAAAGTTGAGCTCGTGTCCAACAGCACTCCCTTGCATTTACTTAATCCTAGCCCCCTCAAAAAGTCACATTTAAAGTAAAACACTAAACTGAGGTTTTAAATATCAAAGATTAACTGAGTATTTTTCAATAGACCAACACAGAAGCCCCAGGCTGACATGTAGCTTCATCATTAAAACGGAGTTTAATTGACTTAGCTTGAGTTATTCAGGGAAAACTAGTTTTACTTAGCAAACCCAGACCGTATTATGGTCCAGTCCACACCACAGACACCCTTCTGCCATATTAAAACAGCAACCTGACTCCACTGAAGCACGTCTAATGAAGCTGTATTTAGTTTCACCATTTTTTCATGGGAAATTAACAGTAATTAACAGTAAGTCCCCAAACCAGGAAACCAGAATGACCTGGTACGAATGACCTGGGCAAGCTCAAACTCAAAACCAGCGAGCAGAGATAAACCTCCCTAAGAGACTCTCCACAAGAACTGGGGGAAGCTGTGAAAGCAGAACTGGGGTTAACAGCCACGATGTTACTGGAAACTCTCCGGCAAGAGCAGCTGCATTTCTTCCCGTGGGATGTCCAGCCCTGCCCTCACCAGTCCCCCCAGTGGAATGGGGCAGAGGAGCAGTGGGGCTGCAAGTCCTGCCTGTACCAGCCCATTTCATCAGTGCAATGCTAACCTTGATTAGCATGGGAAGTTATGGGAAACACCTCTGTGTTGGAGAGGGAAGTGAAATTAAAGCCGTTCACACAAGCTGAAGCATACTTTCAATCCTACCATATTTAGCCTTAGAGAAACTACTCCACTCCTCTTCTCTGCAAGTGTTACCTATTTGACTGTTTACAAAAGGTTTATGTCACCTTTACACTTCCGATACATAAGACTGTCACAAGGAAGAAGTGCACTCTGACATCAAATTCTAACAACTTCTGCAAATATTTCTCCTCTTGTCATTTTTTTTCCTAAGGGAGATAATCTCCTGAACAATTAAATGAATGTCTGGCATGTTTGAAAAATTCTTCTTTATGTATCTCCAAAATCATAAATCGAAACTCTACTTACTATAAACCTTTATTAATAAACTATTATATTACAATATTATGATAGTAATAAGCAACTATATGCTTGGCTATACAGACCTATATGCTTATGTTAAAACCAAGAAGACAATCAAACATATTCTACTTACTTTAACATACATATAGTCTAAAACATCTATTTCTGTCCCAGATCTCCTGTAACACCGATTTTCAGCACTTTCAGAGGCAGTTGGTGTTTCCTTTCCAGGCAAGATAGGCTCAATCTCCATGGAATATATTTCCATATATCTTGTTTTGGTGTATACTAATTCATAAGGCAACTTGGGAACCTCTCTCTCTGGTTTCCTCAGCAAAACAACTGAGGTCATCTGCTTTAAAGATACTTATGAATAACCCATGGAGTCTGCAGAGAGTAACGTGTGACAAGCCATGTTGGGGCAATGAATTCCCTCATTGTTAGACTGACTCATAGTATTTTTAGGTTATTTCTCTATCTCTACAAAGAGGAAGAGTGTCCTCCTCTAAATCACAAACTAATGACAAAATTCTCTTGTCTTGTGATAATCAAATGGAAGAACTCAAAGACACCACTGGTAATTGAGGAAGACTTCATGATTTTTCATATCCATTTACAAAAAACAGACCATATGGGTATGAAAGTCACTCTGTTGAGAAGTCTCTGTTTTTCTACATTTAGGGCTGTCCAGCTAGAAATGTGCAGTTTACACCTACCCATACAACAATCCTGGAAAATGACACAACAAATCACATGTCAAATCTCACCCCGTGTTAACACAGAATGAGAGCTCTTCAAAACAATGCTGCTTTAGCCTTTACATTTAACCTTCAAGTGATGAAGGGCTCTCATCAGACCACAGTGTAAGTAAGTAGCCCGGAAGAGTCTGCTCTCAATCATCCTCACTGTCTCCTAAGAGTTAAACTCAACAAGCCACTTTCACTAATCGCTAGAGGCAGCTTTTATTCTATGTGAATTACCCTGGCAGCCTCACCTACAGCCACACCTGAAGCAGGGTTACATGGCAAAAATGGAGACTTGATGAGCAACAAGGGAAGTGCAACAGCTTTCAAGATGTTCAGAAAACAGCCACAACTTTCACCAAACAGCACGGAGGTGACACACACAAAAACACAGATGCATTCTGCATTCCTGACTGATTCTCCTCCAGTTTAATCTTCATGCTGCTCCCTCAAACCATTCATCAGCATGGTGACTTCTCATTCATACTTGCTTTTTGATGTTAGGTTTGTACCTTCTTCTCCCTTAACATTTTAAGAAGCTTTACCCCAGCCTTGAGTACTTCCATAGCTATTGAAAGATCTGTGACAGTTCTTGCTATTGTCCCTGACTAATAGGCCAAAGAAATTAAATCCATGCCACTGAGGAGAACAGAAGGTGTAAAGCACAAGGTCTATGCTTCCATAAGTAATCCATCTGGACCTTCTTCAAAATAAACATTAGAATTTGCACATACATTAAAAGCTGGGTCAGTATCTGCAGTCCACAGACATTCAGTAGAACTGAAGTATTTAAATTTCATTTTTGGTGCCTAATGTTTCCTGTGCCTACATTCCAGCTGCTTAATGCCCAGAATTCAGCAAGAAAGGCAGTTCTCTAATGTAACCACACTAACTACTCAGCCTCTTTTTAAAAACAAATGAGAAACCGAACCAAAACACACAAAACCCCACACACAAACCCTTTAGCCAGCACTGATCTCTTCTTCACATTTTATTTGAATATAAACAGACTGATACATAGAAACAAAACTATTAGCTAACTGCAAGCAGCAAGCAGCTGTACTGCTCCTGCTGTGATCTGGACTGCCAGGAACAGGAAGACCCCAAAACCATCAAGATCATCAGCTCGATAACAGTGCTCTTCACGTTTGTGCAGTGCTGGGCAGCCCAGGTGATCCATCTCACACAGGGTTGCATGTTAGGCTGCTGCCTGGAGCAAACTGAAAAAATGGACCAGGCTAAAAAATGAGGGGCACCATGAGATGGCAGGGGTCCTCAAAGGGGAAGCTCCTCCTGAAAATACACCACAGCTATTAAACATTAAAACTGGGTTTTAAGTAGACAGGTCCTAACTTACTGCAACGCTGAGAACACAGAGCTATCCAAAGAGAACTTGACAAGAGACATGCTTAGGGTGTTTTAATTTGTTTTCCTGCACAAATTATTCCAAACATATGTATATGACAGCAAAATTATTTCCCTGCAATAAGAAGAAATAGAGAACAAAAGGTTTGATCTTTCAGATTTAGGTGCTTGATTTCAAAGCACAAAATTAAGCAATGTATGATTACTCACATGGGATAACGATAAATCTTTGCAGAATCAGGCTTAAGCAAACCCAGAGGAAATGATGCAGTCCTAAGCAAAGGGTGGCACCGGTACAGGCGTGTGAGTGCTGTTCTCTGCCAGGAAAGCCACTAAAAGCCTTGCCATTAGTGTTGGTAAACAAGGCCTTAGCAACCCAATCACACAACTCACTGCCCTGGATGCAGCTCAAAAGTAAAGCCAACAAAAGGAAAAAGCTACTGTATGAAGAGCCTTTGAATTCAAAACAGCTTGAATTTTTCTCTGTCTCACATGAATTTTAGAGAACAGGTTTAATTTCATGCCTAATGCTTTTCCATGTACTTAAAAGTTTTGATACCGATTTAAACCAATCAAACTCCCAGAAGCATCACCCCCAAAACAAAAACATACATCTGCTGTGGCATATCATGAGTGGGGTTATGGTATATGAAAATAAGCAGAAAGACTTAGTTTGATGAAAAAGTTAATGTCACAGACAGGATGAAAATTTCCAAGAACCATGGGATTATTTCTGACCCTAACTCCATATTTTCTGCAACAAGAACCTCCTATTATTGATGGGAAGTAGGAAGTTCTTCCCTTGCTATTTCAGCAGCAGAGAAGACAAGCAGAAGGTGCATTCTGCTGCTTCAACTCATTCGAGTAGCTTGCTAATGAAGCATCAGGAACAAAAGCCTTGCCCAAATGCCTTTTCTTGGCCCTGGGCCCAACTGTACAAATACTCACTATCGGAGTCAAGCTCAATACACGCAGGAGTAAACACTGCTCCACTACAGTGAGCACAAAATTAGATCAGAGATAACCTCTGCACCTTCAAGCCTGTGAAAGAAAACACAGCTAAGCAAAGGACTCTGCTCGTCTCTACATGCACACCAAGGTAAGCTGACTTGAATCAAGAGGCATAAAACAAATCACTGACTCTTATCAGAGGAGCTCTTGCTGTGTGACAACATAAAGCAAACCTGCATCCATCATCTTCCCTCCAGCCAAGATGCCTTTCAAACCAGCAACATCTGTAAGTATGCTCATATATATGTGCAGGTGTCAGAGTCTCCAGTAACGCAAGCAAAACTTCAAACAATTAAATACTTGTTTTGTGTATGCTTTGTGCTGTCAAGGAATGAAACCTGAATTCAATTAATGTGTATAAATTAACATATGAATATAATATATTATTATGCATTGATGTGTATACATATCTGTGCCAAGAAGATGGAGCCAGGCTGTTCTTGGTGGTGCCGATTTCTAGGACACAAGGCAAAGGGCAGAAACTGATGCACAGGAAGTTCCATCTGAATATGAGGAAAAACTTCTCTATTGTGCAAGTGGAACAGTTTGCCCAGAGAGGGTGTGGAGTTTCCCCTCACTGGAGGTTTCCAAGAACTATCTGGACACAATCCTGTGCCATGTGCTCTAGGACGACTCTGCCTGAGCAGGGAGGTTGGACCGGATGTCCCACTGTGGTCCCTTCCAACCTGACCCATTCTGAGATTCTGTGAATGTCCCTGTAGGCCACCCCAAGCTCCTCCAGGGTCTGGTGCAGAGCCTAATCCAGGCACAGGCCCTACAGGTCAACAGACTTGCCAGCTGCACACTGCTTTTCCTGCACAGCAGAGACACCACCTGTGGTTAACCTCACTGTCGCTTCTTGCTTTTTTGAAATCCTATTAAAAATAGACCATCCAGAAACAGTGCAACCATATGACACTGGACATTTGTGTGACTTCTTCCAATTCAGCTGCCTCAATGAGCCCATTTCAATAACAAAAATGCTTTTTTTTTCTACAGAGATTAAGCAATGAGTCTCATAAAGAGAGAGACAAATTACTTTGTTATTAGAACACATGGAGAGGATTAAACTCCCAAAGGCCCTACAAAGAGACCCTAGAAGATAGGTAAATCTTCCCCACAGGCTGCCTATCCCTTACAACTCAACCTGGAGCTCAGTGGCTCAACAAAAGATAATGGTGGTCATTACACACATTTTCTGACATAGCAGGAGCTCAACAGCACTTTCTTTGATTATTTATTTATCTAAAAAATAATAGTAATCCATTACCCGGGCCATCTGGCACATGCTATAAAATCCCTACAGTAGGAACAGACTGCAAATAATCAGTGACAGTTCCATGTACAGACATTACTATTCTGCAAGGATTGCTGATGACAGTTTGAGGGGGATCCCATGTAATCCACTAATATTATTAGGTAAACGTTTTAACATGATAATCAAAGAACTAAACAAATAAGACCAATTACTATAAATGAGACCTTCACAGTTCTTTACATGTAACAAAGAATTCCTACAACTTTCAAGATCAGATCTACAGGAAAAAAATAAGAACATCTTAAAACATAAAGCTATGATCTCCCCTTCCCAAAAGTAGCTCCCAGTGTTTCTTTAGGACTACAGGATACACCCTCCCAAAAACTATCTCTGGGTTGTGAGAAGCTTTCACAAACAGCTTTGTGTGTCTCTGCCCACACCAGGGTGGCATCATTTCCTGCTCCAGACACAGTCAGCACCCAGGGGGGCAGCTCCAGTGCAGACTGGGCTCCAACTTAAACCATCACTCATCCTGCTTCCCAAGGCTCAAGTGTATTTTAACAAGATGATAGACTGCTGACATGTCACAAAACTGCTGTCAGAAAGCTAAGAGCTTTTTAATTTCTTAGGCTGCTTTGGTTGACATTTGACTACAGGAAATTTCTTTTACACAAACAAAAATGTCAAGGTTAGGTTAAACCAACTATTGTTAGACTGTTGGGTAATTATATCCTCAGTACCTTCAGTTTTAAGGCAATAGGAATAAAGTGGGTGCACACTGTCGTGAGCTGTGACTGGCAGGGCTGCCATTCCAGTGAAACAGCAGATCCCTGAAGCAGGGAAGCAAGTGAAATATTCCCTCTTCCGCTGCTGCTGCACTAGATTTTAAGAAGAGGCAGAGGCACAGTTATAAAGTATCCTGTGAAGGCTCACTGCAGATGCAATAGCTTGACAGTGACATCTGATTTCTGCAACAGCTTCCCTGGTCTGAACTGTCCCACTCAGACCCAGAGCAGGACACCCAAGCTGTGCATGGAGACAACCCCATCTCTGCACTGATGGGCAGCAGGGTTCTGGAAGGACAAAGCAGTGACCTACTGAGACAAGTGGTTACTGTTTAATGCTTAGAAAACACTTAGGTCACATGCAATAGTTTTGTTGCAAAATGTGGAATATGTAAACATTTTCTTAAAAAAGAATTTTTTTGATGTTTGATCTTTGTGTACTTTCAAGCCTAATCAACAAGAAAGGAGACTTAATCCACGAAACAGCAGCTAACAAGCTCTAAAGTGATGTCTAGGTGTTAGAAATTATTTGTTGGTAGAATAGCCTTATTAAGGTTTAGGGCTTGACACGGCTTCAATGTTCTCAGACCTAGGGGGAGGCTAACAAAGCTTAGAAAGAAGGCTGTCCACTGATAGAGGACACAAAGAATACAGAATTTACAGGCCACAAGGACATTTGGCAGAACCCCTGATAAGGAAGAAATTAATAAAGCCAACTCATCAACTGTGCTGAATCAGCTCTGATTGGGTAAAACATAATTTCGGCAGGGGAAGATCATGACCAACTCAAAGACCACCGGCCCAAGAAGCCCAACAACCCAAAAGAAGAGAAAGACTGAGCATGTGACTAATTAGCACAAAAAATGAGACTCATTAACCAACAGAAGATAGAATACAAACTATTAGGAGAATTAGATAACTTGTATCCAATGAACATTAATGCCTTTGTTTGCTAAAATGTATACATAATGAAGAGTTTTGGTAGTCATTGTGCTGGCTTGGTAGATTTTCCCCCAGCCCCACTTTCTGTAAATAAGTCAAATACCTCAACTCTGTGTGTGGATTGACCTCTTGCACAATGGGTGGAAGAACCTATTCTGGGACAACAGTTTGAACAGCAATATACAGGACTATATAATTAAGGCAGCTTTTTTTTTTCACATCCCAGGAAAAGCTCAATAATAGGCACAGAAATTTTGAAACAGTTATATTTTCTCCCTTATGCTCAGCTTGTTCTTTTGCTGTATTTCCCTGCCCATGTACCACAAACATACCCAAGAAGAGCCATAACCTGGTCAGAATCTGCCATTTGCCATTTTTGCTTGCAAGGACCCAGCACAACTGAAGAAGAGCAAGTCTTGTAACACCCTTGGCTTCACACTCAGAGCAGCTGCTGCAAACAGCCCCGGGAAAGCAAGAAAGGGCCACTTGCGATGCTGAGGACTGCACAAGCAGCTTTTTGTTCTATGCAGTTTCCTCTGACACTTCCCTAACTCAATTTACTGCTCATAAATCCCCAAACTGAACCATTTCAAGGTCAGCTGCTGAGTTCAGCTTGCCCAGACCATGCTGTCCAGCAAAAACTGTTTACTGATTCCTCTATGTTCAAAGGAACATTCCCACTCACTTTAACTGAAATTGGATCAGGCCCTAAGTTAGGACCAATCTAGCTGGAGCTAGCTAGCCCTCATCTCCAAGATAATGGAAAGGGAGGAGCATATTGGTAGCAGCAAGAATGAAAATAAATGAATGTATAAGTAAATAAATCAGCACACTGCATACAAAAGGGAAACAGAAATCCCGGGAGGGCAAAGCAGCACGCTCTAGGAAAGCACAGCATGAAACAGAAACAACTCAAACCCAGGGAAAAATAGATGGAAATGGAGAACAAAAATGACTGAATTATGTCAACTCTCCACTAAGACTTTAAAAGAGGTGGCACAAACGTAGTGTCTCATCTGTTTTGTTGATTTTTGTGTATAGGCAGCAAGAGCATGTGTTGGGGCTTGGTTTCACCCCCCTGAAACTCACAAAGGCAACATCTAACATAAACATGGTGCTCTCAGCAGTGTGGAAGTCACATGAGTTCCAGTTCTAGGCAAAGCATTCTCACTTGCTCTTAATTTCCAAGGAAAGCAAACTACACTTAACAAAAGCTGACACATGGCCTAGATTGTCCCTGTCAATTTTTATGGGTCAGCAGAAGTAGGTACATATCTGGTGTTGGTCAACAATTACTGAAATGCTTATCAACTATGCCCCAGCATCACTCAGCAGACCAACGATGATCCAGAAAACACATCAAGATTCTTTGAAGTTTGTTTCCAAAGTCAAAGAAC
The DNA here is from genome assembly GCF_036250125.1 of Pseudopipra pipra. Lineage (NCBI taxonomy): Eukaryota > Metazoa > Chordata > Aves > Passeriformes > Pipridae > Pseudopipra > Pseudopipra pipra. The sequence continues at coordinate 8,931,313 of NC_087560.1, read as the reverse complement.
CAAAACTTTTAGAAATTACCTTACAGCAGGACCACACACCTGCCACTGATATATATCCAACAGAACAAGGCTCAAAGGCATAATACTTTAAATAAGAAAACCTGGGATATAACCCATGGAGCAATTTTAAGCTGCTGCACCCAAAAATTGAAGCTGCTGCCCTCAAGTAGAGTCTATGTTTGCAGTATCACTGGGCACAGGAATACAAAGCCTGCATGGTTTGGGCCCATTGCTCACAACCAGTAACACTGAAAGCTCTGGTACTTTAAGCAGCTGCTCTGAATGAATATCTTGACTCTGCCTACCAATATAAAAAAGATGTGAAATTCTCTCTTTCTGTGCCTACATATGTCTCTAAAGAGGACAAGAACAGCCTGTGGTGTGAGAGTAAAGTACAGAAGCAATTTCACTGGCCTTCATCACCCAGCAAGTCCCTACTGCAGGATCATCCCAGCGCCTGTTTGACTTTGTCTTTGCTCTCTTTACCTCTGTGTGCTACCACCTTTAATCCATTGTTTATGTTACCTAATCAAGGATAAGTTACTGAATGGGATTTAAACAGCATGCAGCCATTACTTGGGGAAAAAGCCAGCAGAGAGGGAAGACAGCAGAGAGTCTCTGTTGAACACCCAGCAGGTTTCCTACCCTGACCTGCCTGATTCTGAGCCAGGCCTTCCTTAGGAACTACAAGGGGCCTTGAGCTTTCCACTGTAAAGCAGTTCCAACACAACAGCATGCCCACATTTTTGGAGCAGCTTCTGACCAAAGAATTCAACCACTCAAGGAAGGGAATTCAAGGTCAGACAGGGTTGGAAATTAAAAAAAAAAAAAAAAAAGAAAAGAAAAAAGAAAGTATTCTGATCAACACTTTATGAGAGATTTCAATTCCATAAGGAGAACATCTACAGAGAGAGATAAATCAAGAACACCTCTCCAAAATAACTCCTTACATAGAGAAGGTCTATTGGATACTTGGGAACAACTCTGCAGTACCATGGCTCTCTTGACCAGAAAGGTAATTTTCATCCCTTTGGGCAACGATAGTTCAAAGAGATAGTTCTGTGACACACAAGACACCAAGATGTCATATACCACTAATGTAACAGCATTCTATAGGGGGTGCTGGCATGCACCTCACCTCCTCCCATTCAATCTCTCTTACACAAATATACTACTCAGATACAGTCAAGCCTGTTGAAGGGATGCCCGGTTGGATTTGTCCTGATGCACAGTCAGTGTGCTGTCCCATCACTTCTGAGTGGGAGGACTCTACCAATGAAGTGACCTATTCATGCCAAAACAAAAAGTCTGTTTCCTTTCCTTCCTCACCCAGCGTGCTAGACTGGGGATAATTTGGGAGCATTTCATGAAGTGGCTCAAGGATCTAGATGGCATGGCTTTCCTAATGACACACTTTGACTGTGCAAGCTTTTTGAAAGAAGTACTTGCAGTTTGTCATGTTATACTGTACACCCAGTTCTGGTGACCCCAGTCATTCCTCCTGCCCTTAAAAACCTGTTGTCTGTCTTTTTTTCCAGATTTTTGCCCTAGCTCAAGGCAGAGTAATGAAAATAACGCATGGCTAGGGCACAAAACAACCATTTCCACATCTCCATTTGCAGCCTTTGCCCATCATCAAGATGCATAGGGCAGGAACTGTTTCCAGGTGGGAGCTGACGAGATACTAACACACAGGACTAAAAAATTAGAAAAACGTCTGATTAAAGAGCATATGAGAGTCACGCTGCGCATCACTGCTGACTGCAGGGCTTCTGAACGGCTGCCAAAAGAATAAATATAATCCGAAGGTGCAGTGTCACCAGAAAAGGGTAGTTGAATATCAAAGCGCTCATGTCGTAGAAGTCGTTTTTCCTCAGGGATGGGGAAGGTGTTCCCGAAGGCGATAACCGAGCGGCCGTGCTGACCCGCCGCGCTTCCCCCCGGGCGCGTCCCCGCCGCGCTGCCGGAGCCGCCCCGGCCGCTCCCCTCGGGCCGGCCCCGCCGCCCCCCGCCCGGCCCGGGGCGCGGAGCCCCTCCGGTACAGCGGGGACCGGCCCCGCGCCCGCCGGGATGCGGGCCCACCGCGGGGAGCGCCGCCGGCTCCCGCCGGGGCCGCGGGCGGCAGCGCCGGTCCCTGCCCCGGCCCCCCATCGCTCCGCCGGGATGCTCGCCCGGGATGCTCGCCCGGGCCGCGCCGCTCCCGCCTCCCCCGCCCCGCGGTCCCGCCGCCCCCGCGCAGCCCCGGCCCCGCCGCCGCCCTACCTTCGTGTAGAGCTCGGAGGCTGCCATGGCGCAGGGCGCGGGCGGGCGGCCCCTCTGCGGCAGCCCGGCGGCGGGAGGCGGAGGCGGGCGGGAGGAGGAGGAGGAGAAGGAGGAGGAGGAGGAGGAGGAGGATGCTCAGGCGGCGGCCCGCGCCATGTTGCTGCTACCTGGAGGGCTCTGTGCATTGTGGGAGCGGCGGCGGGGACGGGCAGGGACGGGCAGGACGGAGGGCGGCGGGAGCGCGATTCCTCCCCCCGGCGGGCGGGACGCGGCCCCGGCACCGCGCCCAGGGCGCTCCGACGGGGGGAGCCGGCGCTGCCGCTCCCGGACCCCGAGGGGGTTGCGCGCCCCCCACTTTGTGCCAGGACCGGTATTCCTCCTCTCCCTCGGGATACGGCTTTTTCTTTTTATTATATTTTTTTTTTTCTCCTAGACGGAGCAAATCACTTGTTTCGTCGTCAGGGACGTTTATCATTTTCGCTGCTCCCCAGCCCGTGCCCTGCTCGAGGCTCCGCACTCCGGACACCACCAGGCTCAGGGAACGGCCCCTTCTTTCCCCAGGGACCTCTCCTCTCAAGGCAGGCGGGAGAAGAACCTTCTGTGCAGCTGCCTAATCTTTCTGGATTTACATCTGTGTCACAGCCTGCTGAAGCCTCTTGTGTGCCTCGCTGCCATCCTGCCAGTTATTCCCATTGTGTGTTTTGACTTGAATTTCTCAGGTGCCAGGTTTTTTTCTCTCCGATTCTGATCCCATCCTTCAAACTGTTTACGGCCTCTTTCAGCTTGACTGAAACCACTACTGAAAGTACTGAAGAGAACTGGGCCCAAACCAGCTCCTTCAATAAGTCCAGTTCTCACCAAGACATGGAGGTACACACCTTTGAAAAGTTTAACATCCATGTCAAAATGGAAGGAAAAACATAACCCATGTCCAGCTAGGTCTCAAGATGACACCTCCTTGCTTTATGAATAATTAAAGAGTGTTTTTTACAGCAAGAGTTCTTTGACAGCACAACTGAAGCTATCACTATCTTCCCCCCCCCTTTTTACCTTGGAAATGCATCCTACTAGTTCAAGTGGTCCAAAATACAGAACAAGTTGAAACAAGTATGTTTGCCACACTGTCCATCAAAGTGGTTTTGACTATTTATCCTCTCTCAAAATTCACCTGTTTAGAAAACAGCTGTGTATTGAGTGGGTAGTATCTGTACTTCCCCTGAAACTCACTGTGACTATTAAAGAAACAGACAAACCTGTTTACAGAGAAAATAAGCCACGAAAGAGATGGGTCAAAAATCACTCATCAATTTAGTAAACAGCCAGAGATACAACACCATTTTGACTCCCAAAACAAACACTCCAAATAAACACCATAACCCAGCTATACATTACTGCTGCTATCTAAAAGAAAGAAGATGGAGAAAGCAGCAAGCACAAATGAAAAATAACCAAGATGAAAATATGGAGCCTTCCCCAGAGCTGTTTGTATTAGGTGCAGATAGATATGGCCTTCACAGCTAGGAAACTAAGGTTAGTAAATTGAGAATAGAGATTAAAAAAATTCTTGATTCTCCTGGGAGTTCAAAATACTGTGAGCTGAATTTAATACCTCTTCCTGCGTTCTACCAGTATGCCCAGGATTATCAACCACAATTGCTGTTACTGTCTCGTGCCAGGAGGGTCAGTCCCATCAGCAGAACTGGACATTCAGTGATACGAGAAGCCCAGAATGGGTTCCTGGGAACTGCAGTCCAGGTCAGGGGTGAGGTTTTGGCTAAGCAGTTTGCATTGCTGCTCTTCATCTGTATGCTAAGGCAAAACAGATCTATACTAAAGCTACAGGTCATCTTTCTTTCATGTATAACAAAGAAGTGACTTATTTGTGGTTCATTTAAGAGTAATCATGTCCCCTGAACACCCTTAATCTCAGAATCTGCTTGTACAAACAACTGAAATTTCAAGTTTTGTTCTCAGAAGGGACCTGAACCTCCCCTCTGACTGTGCTGCTTCATATTCAATATTTCATACCCTTTCTTTAGGGTATCTATTCTAAATTCAAAGACTCTCATTTCAGGAGTTCGCTTGGTGGTGGATTACTGATCTCAGCCATTCACAGATGGAGCTCAGGAGCCAAATGTAATTATAAGCCACAGCAAAAAATAGATATCTGAGTCCAAAATATGCTATGATTTGACACAATTTGCATAAACCAGGATTTCAAATCTGTCATTAAGGACAGAAATTGGGGGCACCGAAAGTTGCCAAGGAGCAACCTGTTTGTAATATATCCAGACTGACTACTTAATTATTAAGATGCACCTCCTGCATCAAATATTTGTTGATAAGATTTTAAATGACATAATCTCTTATCTTGCACAACATCTTTTCAAAAGATGGCATTTTTTTTGGAGAATATATCTCGGATATGCCAGATGACAATGTATAGTTGATGCAGCTGATACAGTCCACATGCAGAATTTTACACTGAATTTTTATGTAATTTTTTTTCAGAAAAAAATTACAAAGCATCTGTCCTATCTCTTTTCTTACATCTCTGGTCTGTTCGCATCCATGATCTGTTAAACTGTGGCAAAAAAATTCCCTTCTCACACAGGACTTCCTATTCTGTTGTCACTGTTCCGCAAGTGAGCAGCGAGTTCTTTGCCAAACAAAAAGGGAAATCATTAAAGGCACAGCAATAACATTTAGTGCCTGGCCAGTGCACAGGCCTACCCACTCCTTCAGAAAAGCACTGTATATTCAACACTGACCATCAGTTTAACTCCACGTGCCTTTCACCGGCAAGACAGACAAAGCTGAGGGATTTACAGGCTAGAATCGTTCTCCTACCCTTTCTCATATTCTCACACTACAAGGACTAGGCCTGGAGCTTTTAGCTGTAGAAAACTGGTTGAACGGTAAAGAACTCTGAAATGTAATGCAACAGATATGTAGGGAGAGAAAAAATCACGTGCCATGCAGGTATGCAGAGCAGAGAGGGCGTTACTATAACCTTGGTGACTGAGCTCACTGTGCAAATACAACACAGGGGTCTTGGAGCTACGCAAACATCAGCACCTAAGTCACAGGATAACTATGAAATTAGTTGGACTTTTTCCAGCATTTTGATTTCTGGAAGTGTTGCCATATTTAGGCCAACTGTCCACAGCAACAGTGCAAACTTCTATATGCCAGGCTACTTCCCAGACATCCCCTTCACTCACTGCAAGGGACCAAAACAATCATCTGTTACGGAGTTTTCAAACAATAAGCTTTAATTGCCTTATTAGAAAAATAAGCACTGAAATATATATAAATGTGATTACATTAAAGTAATTCTGTAGTCTAACATACTAGAAACCAAAGCCCAGTCATATTTTTAATGATACAGAGTAGCAAGATTTAGGATTTAGAAGTTTTTCATAGAGAATACCGAAGTATCCAGTATTGTTTAGGAAACCACAGTAAAGATGAGACAAACCTCCACGTTGCAATAAAAACTAAGTAAATCAATTTATTCTGTATACTATACAATGTGTAAGTTTGTAAAGAACAATTGACATTTTTATCACCTTAACATCTTGACTGGGTGTAAATATGTCCAACAAAATGTACTCCTGTGGCCTTTACACAAACACTGTCCTACTACACCAAGAACAATGAGAGGGAAGCCTTTGGTGTTACAGATTTGGGGACATATCTGTGAAGTTGTAATTAATTCACTTAACTATCTCAAATAAAATGTTGGTGCTAGCTGCTATTATAAGTCTACATGAGTACTACTCTAACAACTAAACACTGTCTATCTTTAAAGGCAAGATATGAAAGGGACTGCCAGTCTACAGTGTGGACAGGTTTTCTTTGAAAAAGGCAATTATCAAATGGTAAAACTCATATAATACATTATGTACATCAGTTTGGATAGCTGAGTTAATCTTGCTGGAGTAAGCTGAAAGTAAGCATCAATTTGCAGTCATGTTTGATTTACTGTTAAGTGATTATTGGACTTTAATTTTTATACAGTGTATGGAATCAAAATAGCTGTGCCTGCTGCTGAGGTCTGTCAGATGTGAAGGCTCATAATCAGTCACTGACCTAGTTAGTATTACAGTACTTCAAATATACACATGGATAATATGTTCATAGCTGAATTTGTGGTAATCCTAAGAACTCCAAGTCACCGAGTGAGCATCGGAAGAGCTTGTGTTGTCCAACCAGCAGGACAAGCTGAGTCACAGCTGAGTGAGTGGAATGTTTAAATTTAAATGGCTATCTTTTTAAACCTTCCCAAACATCAAGAAAACTCACCTTACGGCAGCTACAGAGTAGTGGCACCAGACAATACACAGCAAGTCACCTTAAGTTGTTCAACATTTGTTTCAGGCCCAGTCCTATCATTAAGTTTCAATTTCATTTATGCATAGAAAAATAAAGAGGGATTTTGACATTAGAATAAACATCTGTAAAAAGTAGCTTGCTTCAATATTTCCAGTTTCCCTGTCATTCTTCCAGCCTGATTTCTTAAAGCAGTAGGTCCATTTCTTCAACCTGTTCTTTAAAAATCACAAATTTTTTATAATACTAGTGGAGGATAAGGAATAAGGACAGGCCTGACAGAGCCCATGTAATTACTAGAAAAGGGCTATACAGAAAAGAATCAGTTTAGCAATTCTGAAATTCTCTGGAACTACTTTTCTGAAGCAAAGACATTACGCAGACACTGATATTTTTTGATCAAAACTGGACCAAATAAAGACTATTCGTTTTCTCTTGGCCATTTTATCTTTGCCTTTAGAGAGAGCATTGCAGAAGATATGGGCCAGCATTGTTTTTGACTAGCAGTCCTTTATACTGCAAGACCTTTCTGAATAAGTCAACACAAAGTACAAGATTCTAAAAACATGCATCTTTAAGAGTGTTTCTCTTATCATACCTACACTGGTTCTTTATTTTTAATAGGCTGTTTCAGGACTATTTATTTAAAGAAAAAGGTATTCAGCAAACTGGTCTTTTTAAAGAGTTTCTGGTTCTCCCAAAGAACATGAAGGCTGTGACTACCTACATAAAAATCAATTACATTATGGATCATACTGCACTTTTAATATTCTGATTTCATTGAACTAACATGCTTTTAAATGCATCAAGTCACCTGTCTAATATCAACTATGTATTTTGTCTATCCAGTACTTACAATCTGCATCATAAACCTGAGCAGGAGTTCATTCCTATTTTCTGATATGAAAAGTTACCTATTTCTCACTAGGTCATTATAGAAATACTATTTCCAGGTATTTGTTTCCCCAAAGCCAATGAAGGGCTGCTGTATAACAAAGAGAAAAGGAGACAGTTTATTACGTCCTCAGGAGTTCAAGAAAAAAGAAATTACACCCTTCTGCTTCCTGAAGTCTAAAATAGCCCAAACACAACTGCATATCAAACGTCAGTGAGCCGAGATGTAATGTTTGTCACACAGGGAACTCTCTAGAACAGTACATTTAGCCATATTCCATGTCATCAGACAGAGCATTTCAGCTTTTAAAGCTTAAACAGCTGCTGAACAAAAAGGGCACTTGCCTGCAAATGTAGGTACAAATTCCAGATTTATATTTGAATGCTGGATATTGTTGCAAAACAAAATTTAGAACTGCAAAAGCATAAGGTTGAGTCAAGTGTCAATGTGTTTCGCAAATTTCAGGTACACAGTTTTTACTTTCAGTAGCAAGATTCTGGGCTCTTAGTTTCAGGACAAGACTTTGAAAGATACAGAATCACTTGTGCTTTGATTGGCACATTATCTGCTTTTTAAAATGTAAAACTAATAGACGTTTGCAAAAGGTTGTGCAAAACTATTGTATTTACAAAAAATGGCACAAGAGTGAATTCAACAGTCTATGCACATGCACACTTCATTCACATCTTCAACAAAAGTGTGTCCTAAGCTACGGAACTGAAAAGAATACCAGCTTCAACAGGCAGTTGTCAATAAGCACTAGGTTCACAAGAGTTACACCAGAATGGGCAAATATTGCCCAAGTAAAAACTCTATTGTTAAAGCTGAAACAGGTTTAAGGCCGTTCAAGTTCAAAAGCAGAAACAAAATTCAATCAGAGCCCTGTCTTTGTTTTTGTACATGCTTTACCATCTAGCAACTTGTGGTCTAAACCTCTATTTTAGACAACAAACCCAAACACGGAAGAAAAACCCAACACAACTGGAGGTTATATTAAATACAAATATGCTGTAATTAAGATGAAATAACAAAAGCAGAAACATTAGAAGTTGTAAAACTTGCGATGTCACTTGCTGGAACCAGTCCTACACTAGGAAATGGGCAATATGTACATTTTCAAGTAGATTACATTGCTCTAACCAAACTTGTCCTTTTTAATCAGTGCATTGTTCTCAACTAGTCCAAATACTACATTTTACTCTTAACAGTATTCCCTTACAATAGCAGCACATGCTATCGCTACCTGCAAAGCTGTCAGTCTCATGACTTAGTGTAAGAAAGAAAAAGGGTGATGTGAGGGTGAGAAATAACTATTAAGGAGAAATAACAGGAATGAGAATAATCATGCAGTTCAGCTGTTCTCGTCAGCCAGCCAGCTTGCTAGCAACAAGAGATGGTTTCCGCTGTGGAAGATCCTGTGGAGTAGGAATATGGTCACCAGTGACTTCTGTCTTGTCAGGAGCTGCAGTAGGCAGTTGCTTATTCTTCATCTTTGCTTTAGCCATGTTGTAATCACCAGAATCAAAGTATTTTTGCTAGAAGACAAAAGCATACATATATTTAAAAGCCTGAAATCTTATGACATGTATACACTGAATTACATCATTCAATAGGTAGTTTTAATTTTGAAAACAATTATAAAACCTCCCCAATTCATCAAGTGGCTCTACATCAATTAAAAAAAAAAATATGATCAAGATTATTAAGCACAGACAGCTAAACTCTTAACATCAGGTAAATATACAGTTAAGGTTCTATATATGCCATTAAACTCACACCATACATGAACATTATTCTTGCCTTAGTTTTCCCAAAAGTTCGTCTTTGACAATTGAAACCTTGAGGTTTATAAATTTTGTTGCAGTGAACAAGTTCTGCTACAAAGAATAACCAAACAATGCATGAAGTAAAGCTGGAGAACAGAGCCTGCTCTATCATATCAGAAGATGAAAGTAGCAGGAAACTGCATGATAACAAGAAAACCAGTTTTCTGCATACACTAAAGCAGTGAAACTATAATCTCTAAAATTCCCAAACCAATTATTTAGCCAAGTCAAATCTACAATACAGTCCTTCTGAAAAGCACCGTGTGAAGGAAATTCTTACCCCACATTCCAGGGCTTAATACAAAAGTAAATTAAGTTTGAATTTCTAAAACAGTGTTCCTTAATCCATCAGCAAATTTTTATTAGCATTACCTTTTAAGAGTTGTCAGATTTCTCAAAATATTAAGTTATCTATGGATGTTAAGGCCAAATTACTTATTTATCCACATTGCGGTAAGATGAGGCATGGAATTTCATCCAAGCTCTGCATCAAGTCTTCAACTGCTCACTGACACATCTTGCAGGAAAAGTTGTATTTTTTTACATCTTACCATGAGGTCTACCATTTAGGCACTTGTAACCCATGACCTGGAACAGATTTCATACGAGGCCAAAAAAAATTAGAATCAGTATTAAGATTCACACCACTAACTGTTGGTTACAATCACAATCATCTCTGAAGAGAAGGCCCCCCAGTCAGCTTTGTATAGGCTTAGTCCTCAGTCAGCTGAAGAAGAGCCATCACTACCTGCTATGTTTAAGTGCTTCCAGGCAGCATATTATTACTCCACTCTTTATTCTGCAGCAGTATTAACCAGCTGCAAAATGTTCAGTAGCAGCAGTTGTTAGACAGAAGTAATGTGAACACCTGATTTAACTGGCCTTTACCAAAAGGGGAGGAGGTTGCTCAGGCAAGGCCTCCCGAAAGTGGCTTTAAATATTCCCTGTCAGAGCCTTAAAGTTACCAAATCTCTTTCTCCCATGCAGTCAGTAATGCATCTGAATCACACAATTTTATTCAAAAATTCAATTTTATTCCCAATTCAATCTTTTTGATGGTGTAATCCCTGTTCACACAACAATGTGTTGTAGCTGCACGCTACACCTGCAGCCTACACCTCAAGTTAGAACATAATCTGATTTGGAAAAAGGCTTTCACATTTTGCCCTTCAAAACTGAAGCAACCAAAAGAAACTTTTAAACAGCAATTAGGTAATAACAGAATCACTCAATCTTTAGATGTGTTGCAGCTGTTAACAGATCTATTTCTGTCCATGTAAGAGTTCCAAATAGAATCCCTCCACAGGAGCATGGTGGAACATTGTTCTCGTCTACCATTATTCTGGAGAAAGTGTGCTAATAATGGTGTGTCCACACAAGGCAGAACATTTCTGGACAGCAAATATGAACTGGCAGAGCATGTCCTAGTTGCCAAATTGAAGATGATTTGGGCTACAGCTGCCCATATACATTTACAAGAATATCTGAGAAAACCTACCATCCTTTATGCATTAGCATATCAGTCCATTTCTTCCTTCAACTCATTCCTGTATTTTCCTGATTTATTCTAGCTTCTCACAGATGGCCTCTTTTGATCATCCCTTTCAAACTGACAGTGTCTGTCCAGTGTCTGTCTTTGTGTCACAAACACTATCTGAAAGCACACTCACTACCCTCACCCTGTTTTAAACTTCATCAATGCAGGCAGCCCGAAGTACATCGGGACCCGTATCAAGTAAAGATGACTCCTCATTTAAGACACTGAGCCCATAAACAGAAATAATAGAAAACAAAATGGAAGAAAGTTGTTATCACCACATCAGGAACTGAAGGAGACATATTAAGAATTGGAATCCACAATTTTATGCCATCTTTCATCAAAGTGGCAAAAGCCAATTAAGATTGCCATTGATCTGCCTCTGCTCAAATTTGAAAGTACATGTTGCAACAGCCTTTACATTCCACAGTGTATAATCAAGATGAAGATTTGTACAGGTTGTTATTGCTGGTGGAGAGTTTTTCTCACATTTGCACCAAGTGCAAGAGGTCATAATTCCTTTATGGCTATCAATCCTTGGTGAGTGAATGCTGGTCTGTTTTCCTGAATTATCACCACAATCCACACTTACCTGTCCCTCCTGTGTCTATACATACACTGAAACAAATGGAGTGTCATTTAGGCTGCCTTTGACCCACGTAACTCAGAGGGAGTCACCTCATCTCCCACCTGCCCATGGCTGCCTATGCCCAGCAGCCATTAACTATGCTGCATAAGCTGCAGCTTATGAGAGAAAGATTATCCAAAAAAACTGCCAACGGTAAACATTCCCAGGAGATGTTACCAAATAGCATAGAACTAGATCAGCACTGAACTCCAGCAGCTGGTTTGCGAAGGATTTATACTTGGAAACACTGCATGTACTGAAAGGGCCTAGACAATAGCAAAAAAAACAAGTGTGACAGCAATGAAAGCACCATCAGAAGTAGTGACATACCAGGATTATTCCAAGAACAGAGTTCTAGCATGCCTGAAAGGCATTACATAATCACTTTATGAATAATTAAACTAAAAAAATAAGCAGCTGAATAACTAAAAAAATAAAGAGACACTGGTTAGATGTGGAACGGTACTGAAATATTAACTCACTCTTCATTCTTCTCTCACTATTTTTTGGTCAGGGTGTATATCCAGAACTATACCACCATTTTCAAACCACTGATGTCAGGTGATGCCTGGTCCAAGAGCAGATGCTAAACTTTCATGTGCTAAAAACACGGATAAAAGGAGTGAACATACATTTTGGGGTCACAAGAACGGGCGAGATAAAATCCCTACAAAATAGGGATAATGTTCTAACCCTTGGTGTTTGCTGTAATGTTTTTTATTAGGTCTATCACCGCAGCTTCTAAATTTAATTTTTTATAACAAGTGTGTTTGAGTCCCTGACGCTGTAAACATCTATCCTGCCAACTCAGCATTCCTTTTGCGGAAACAAATTTCTCTTCCTTGTGCTTTCTCAAAATTTAAAGTTCTTACCACACAAAAGCCTGTGGAGAGGAAAAAAATCAACCAGACATATAAATCTTGGCATTTTTTGTCCACACCCTTTAGACAAAAAAGAACTCACTCCTTTTTGAAGCCTCTTCCTCAAGAAGTCTGAGCCTCCTGGCTTCTGGCCCAGATGAGGATATCTTGCTTTCAATTTTGCTTCTTCAGCTTTTTCTGGACTGATCACCTTATCCTCCATTTCCTGAAAGACAAGAGATACTGTAAATTAAATATAGAACAATGTATATTTATGCAGAATACCTCTGCAGGTAATACACCCACATGCTGCTACCAAGTGAGGCATCTCTCAAATCCTGACAGCAACTGTAGGAGTTCAGCCTCCCATCTTAGATACTCCTCCTGGAGATGTGCGCATTTCCCTCTCAAAGAAAAACAGTCTATTCTAAATTTGTATTGTTCCATTTTGAAAAAGAAAAACTCTCAAACAAAACTAATTTTTTTTGCCAAAACAAGGATTCCACTAAGAACAAATGCTGAATACTTTCTTTTTCCAAATGTCCCTGTTTCATTGCCACGCTGATCTGTGTGGCTGCTCTAACTGTACTGTGTTGATATCCACTGTAAAAGCCCCCCAAACCACACCTGCTGTCACATTAATATCAATACTGTGTTTCTCTATATATGTCTACAATTATCCTAAAATTATGAGGATGAAGACAGTTGGACAGTGCATTTGTGTAAAATAAAATGTCTGTTTTATGAGTACACTGTAAAATATGGATGCTCAAAATAATAATTTGAAGATACTTATTTGGCAAAACTGTAATTTGTTCACTGACCTCTACTTTACACTCATCTGTCCCTGTCCACGTAGCAATTTGATGTATGAACTATGATTTATTCTACTGGATCATTTCTAAAATATCTTTCAATCAAAATTCTTGTTTTGCTCTTTCCAGTATTTGGCCATGGCCATTTATTTTTTTTTAACGCAAACCATTGCTAGTTCAGGGAAAATATATAATGATTTGCACTGACTGCTGTAGTGTTGGAATTATCATCTGAACTCACAAGAAGACTTTTAGGTAGGAAATAAGAATTGCCATTGAAATCAGGAGAGCCTCATTCATATGTGACTAAGGTTTCATGTCCACTTACAGCTGCTTAGGCAGCCCCTTCACACTCTTTTCCATGCCTGTCATCATCCTTTGCATTGCATCAATCAGCATGACTGCCTGTACTCCCCAGTAATGGGTTAAAGAAACTAATTCAACAGAAAAATAACCATTCATCTTTTTTTTTTTCCTCCTCTCCTTGTTGGGCTGTTTTATTTGGATCCATTTCCACAGTCTGGATCACCAAGCAGCTACACAAACAGGTATGTTAGCACAGCAGCAGTGAGGGCAGAGGAACACAGGGAGCTGGGAGCTACTTAAGCGAGAACTGCCAAAGAACTGGAGCCACCACACTCGCCTATCCTAGGTGCTCTCCTATCTCTCTTAAAAAAGCTCCAAGTTGTATAATATTCAATATCTTTCTGGTAAGAAGCCTCAGAAACAAAGATTATAACAACAGATTTAAAATATAACATTGTCTTGTTCCTCCATTAGGCCAAGACATCTCAAGGACAGCTTTGCACAATACAGCAGGAACCTGAATCAACAGCTCTCCCAAGGAAAGACAGAAATTCCCATAACAGGTTAAGAGGAACTTCTATGATGACAGGCACCAGTGCTTTTTATTAGATCAAAATGCAGCTGGGCAATACAATGCAAAATACAAATACAAATAAAGGGCAAAGTTCCCCTGATTCTACTGAACGTAAAACTACACCATTTCTCACTATATAATGTCATACTAGCCAAGACCACAGTTTTCATGCGTTATAGATCATTCAACTGCTGTTATTCCTACTGTAGTTCATTAACATGCCGACAGAGACTGGATTTTCTCAAAAGTAATCTTTTCAGCTCAACACACTCAACATCTAATGCTGAATCACTGGGTCCTTGCTGCTGAGCCAACAAAGCATTTGAGGGGGAATATTTTGCCACTAAAATCCAAACAGAGATATTTTTTAAGAACACCGGACCAACAATAAATAGCTTATATAAATATGCATTCATGGTTCATCAAAGGAGACATTTATGCAAACTCACAGGGCTGACAAATTATCGCACAGCAGGCAATCCAAACACAAAACACTGTGTTACGCATCAATGCAGCTCAAAAGGATACAGACCACAGTCTATTACTCTTGATGACCAAAAACAACTAAGGCTCAAAAAACTATGGAAGATGAATTAAAGAATTTCAATACCGTGACTTAGGGTGTCAAACAAAACCAGCTGAAGGCAGGTTCAACTTAAGACAACAGATTTCCACGTAAAATATAGTTAAGCTGCAGAACTCCTTGCTGAAGGATACAGGGGGTGCCAAGAATTTAGATGGATTCAGAAAGCAATTTGATGTGTTCATTCGCTGCTCAGAAGGCTTCTAAACTCCAGACTGCTGAGACCTTGGAGCGTTTTCTTGGGAAGATCACTGCCTGCACATCCTGGTCTTATACTCTTCTGTGGACTAGATGGTATTGAGCACTCCTGGAGATGTGTTGCTGAACCACAAAGACTTTAACCCAAGCCACTCCTACATTTAGAACATTCTCCCCTGAGTTACAGAAGCAACAACCAAGTGACTAACAAATGATTGGGAAGTGGGCGGAAATCAAGATATACCATGCTCTTCTTCCTAGTGACAACCACACAAAAGTTATAATTTTAGTTCTCTACAGGAATCTGACACAGTTCATGAAGTCATTAAAATGCTCTACCAGGAAGGCTGTAGTTACCTAACTCATTTAAAGATAGATTTCGCTTTTAGAGAGGTACTAGCAGCATAAAGTTACATATCTGGTGGACTACTGAACTGCATGGCTAAAACAGGAGCCATCAGCCTTTTATAACTGTGGTATGAACAGCTCATCCTCTTTAACAGAGGACATTAGACAAAATGCAAAGCAGAAAATGGGAAAACAGCCCAACCCTACAGCAAACTGATGTGGCAAAAGCCAGTTCAGCAACAAAATGCACCACCTTTAACAGCTTCCTGAAAAATACAGGCTTTTAAGGCAAAAAGAGTCAGTCACCCAAGCATATATTGTCCTACGCCTGAAGTTTCTTTGTTTCTGAACTTCCCCCTGCCACTGTCCTGAGTTTTCACACCGAGAACAGGAAACGCTGATCCTTGGCCAATTTTCAATTTTCATCACTCTATAGTTCAAAACCTTTCTCACTCAGCACATGCACAAGCTTCTTACAGCACATTAGAAAAGTTTAGAAAAGAGCCTGTGATCATCAAAGTGCTGCCTTAAAGTTCATTTAGGGGTGTCATCTTTTTTAAGCATACATATAAATAAGTACTGGAAAATGGGCTGTTTATGTAAGTATTTCAGAGGTAAGCATTAAACGTTCAATTCTGCCTACCCAGACCAACAGTTTTAGTGGAAGTTAATACTGCAATGTCATAATGGCACTGATACCACATCAGGACATAATCTCACAGAACACAAGAGTTTTATTTTATTCATATTATATAATTTTTCTTGAACACCTTACCAGATTAAAACTAAGTCAGCAGACCAATAAGGAACTCCTGTCTCTCATATAATTTTTCCAAACACTGCATTTCAAGACTTAGCCTGAAACTTTGCTAGCAAAACTGGCCACAATCACCCGACTTCATCAGAACACACTAGAAGGCATCACAATAAACTTGCTACCACATATTTAACTATGCTCTTATTACAGAGCTATTCTAGGAGTGCTGCATAGGCCAGGGACTTATTTTTATAGGCTTTGAACAGGAACAGTATCCCCCAGCAGCCTACCTGGCATGAGCGTTAAGTCACGCTGCAGAACACACCTATTTAAGAGCAGATTACAGCCCTGCCAAAGCAGCTGGTTCTGATTACTGCACCTATTGAGAAGGTATCCTTCCGGATTAACCCCCAAAACTCCACCTGTACGACTAACTCATATTACAAACTGTAAATTATTAAAAAAAACACCTGACATCTGAAGTAGATTAAGCTTTTTTTTGTTGTTTTTTTTTTTTTAGCGCCCTTCAAAGCAATACTTGTGTTTCGTAACTTCTCCCGATCGGAAATAGCCGTGGGGATTGCGACTGGGCTCACACGGCAATGACAAGACTGAAAAACAAACGGCTTCTTAAAGCCACAGCACAGTCATCCCTAAGGCCGAATCCCACTTAAGAAACGATACGATTATTACCGACAGAGATGACATAACAGGGATACCCTAAGATAGCCCAGCCAGCCATTCTTTATGAAAGCTGTAAGTAGCACAGGCCACGCTCGTTGTGTTTTGGGTTTTTCTCCTCTTAAACAGCTCATATTAAAAGCTAAACGTTTTCTAAAAGTGAAACAAACGTTTAGCTCCCGGATTCCCGCTGCTCTCCCTCCCGCCGCTGCGACTGAGCCCAAACCCACCGCGCCGGGTGGCGAGGCCCGCGGGGCACCCGAGGGGATCCAGGCCGGGGCGGGGAACGAACGGGAAAGGCCATCGGCCCGTGCAGGCCCGCGGGCCGAGCGGGAACGCCAACATGGTGGAGCGGCCCCCCCGCCTCGGCGGGGCCCACACTGCCCGGGGAGACCGCCCGGGCCCTGCTGCGCGGCGGCGGCGGGCCTGGGGCAGCCGGTGCTGTGCGGGGCGGCCGGACCGTGACGCGGGACGGCCCGCGGGGCTCCCCGCGCCGGGGGATGGGGGGGAAGAGGCCCGGGCGCGCCGATGGAGGCGGGAGGAGCCCCGCGGGGCTCCCTTGTGCCCCTCGGCCCGGCCACCCACCTTCTGCTCCTCGGCCGAGGCGGGCTCGGGGCTCTCGGCAGACATGGCGCCGCGGCAGGGGACGGCGGGGCTGGGCAGGAGGGACGGGGGCGGGCGGGAGGCGCGGCCGCGGCTCCTCCGCGGCGCTGCTGCTGCTGCTGCCGCCTCCTCCTCCCGCACAAGATGGCGGCGCGCGCGCGGGACGGCGCGCCGGCGGGGTCACACTTCCTCCGCCTCGGCCCCCGCGTGCGCGGGAGTGGGACCCGCCTCCGCCCCCGCGCGTCACGTCCGGGGCCGCGGGTTCGAGGTCGGGCCCGCCCGAGGCACCCTGTAGGGACTGAGCCAGGGCTGCGTCGGGACCGGCCGGGCTCCGGCGGGGAACGCCCTGCTGCTGCCCTGGGGGTGCCGGGATCGGCCGGGCAGCGTGAGGCGGCTTTCAGAGGTGGAAGCTTGGCCGCACGGCGCCGGTGCCCCACCCCTGTTAGAATAATAAAACCATATATTCATCAAGGTTGGAAGAGGCCTTTAGGATCATCCAGTCCCGCACTCCCTCTGTAAACACTAAACCACAGCACCCGGTGCCACATCCAGACCTCCAGAGAGGGTGACTCCACCACCTCCCTGGGCTGCCTGTTCAATCCCTGACCACCCTAACAGTGAAAAAAAGTCGTTATAATATCTGACTTGAATCTCCTCTGTCTTTACAATATCTAATTTGAATCTCCCCAACGTCAGTTTCAGGCTATTTCCTCTGGTCCTCTCACTGAAGAGAGCGACCCCACCTCACCACCACCTCATCACCCACACCTCCCCTGTGGCCTCCCCGGCCCAGCATCGAGGTCAAGGGAAAAAAGACCTTTGCTGCTTGGCTAAAATGGCTACTTTTGGTGATGAAAACATGAGGAGCCGAGTCCTCAGCAGCATTATTCGAGATCTCCTGAATCCCAGACACAGCTGGCAGGATAGGAGGTCTTGGTCCATTGGAACTTTTTTAACAGCACAGTATCACGTTATACAGGGTATTTTTTCCCTCCCTCTCTACTTTTCCCTGTCTTCTTCTTGGCTGAACAATAACCTCCCCTGGACTCTCTTTAAGAGCATAAAGGAGGGTTTTAAATAGCCCAATGTTAATAAATCTTTGGAGATCCCAAATACAGGGATTATGTGAATGGCAGGTATGGCTTCTACTTAGTAGTTAACTGCATGTGTGCTCCCACTTCTGCTATACAAAAGGTCTTTCCTTACCATCTTTCACCACTTTCCCATAATGTTGACCTCCAGCTCTGCCACCACTGTGTATCCCCACATTCCACATGCCCTCTGGCTCAGAAGTCCCCCCTGCAGACCCTGCCAGGTGTAGAGAACCAGCTGGGGCACAGCTCAGGAAGGACAAGCAAGGACAGGCTTTGTGGGATTATGGTCGGGAAGGCCACAGGAGAGAAGTCAGAAAAGTCTATCAAAACACAAGCAGTCAAATTGTACTGAAAGCCCCACAAACCAGTAGTTGGAAGTGGGTTTCTTGTGCAACAGAGACTTGTTCAAAGAGTAGGATTGTGTAGTTGCGAGGAAGCTGAGGAATGTGCATATCCCTCATTCAGAAAGGGATACTGCTGGTCAGATAGCACAGCAAAAATCACAGAACACACTAGTGTTGTTTGCCTTATGACAGAAAAAGCCATGATAGTAGTGGGTGTGCCACATTTCCTTCTAGCAAAACCAGGGAGAAATGGTCTGAAGGCGTAAAAAACAGAGCAACATAGAAAAATGATCATAGAAAGGATGAAGTTCATAGATTTTGAAAGGAAGCAGAACAACAAAGCAGTGACAGCGGACAAGAATTGCAAACTTCAGGAATTTCTTTCAATTCTCTTAGGAAATTAATCTGAGGGAAAACACAGTTTTGAGGATTCAGCAGTTCCTTAATGAAATTATTTCTTTAAGGGAACAAACTCTACAATGCAGAGGAAGGATGGGAAGTAAATTCAGAACCTCAGGAAAAGCCCAAGTTCTTCAGTGTCCTCAAATACAAGAAAGCCTACAGAAACTAGGTCAGTTTTTTAAGGATGTGTATCTAAAGCAGATCATGAAGACAAGGGGGCACAGAAACATTACTGAAAACTACTGAACAAACCTTATAAAAACCAATGGGTTTAATGTTTCTTTTTGTTCAGTCTGGCCTGATCAAGGTAGCTAGTAACAAACTATAATCTCTGACACTTCCCCATGCAAATTAGGGAAACTTAATGATGAAACTTTAATGTGGTGGATGCAAGCTTTGTTAGAAACAGCTATCAATTGTTCCAATGGCAATGCTGTGTTTAGTATATAAAATCTTGGGTAGTAAGAGAACAAAGTTCCATAAGGAGAGATACTATATGGAGAATAGCAGGTAGGACACCTCTCATACTGGGTAACAAGATGAATGCAAGTTGACATCTCCTGATACTGAAAAACCACACATTACAACGGGATGTATGAAGAGGACTTTAAGCCATAAGACTTACCAACCAATTCTTCCAGTCTGATTGGCACAGAGAGGCTCTGCTTCGGGTGCTCTGTCCAGCATCAGACACTTCAAGATTGATTCAGACCAAAAGAAGAAAGCCAGAATGATGAGAGGTGCAGAAAATGAAATCTACGAGGCAAGGCTGACTGAACAGGCTGGGGTTGTCTTAGATAAAGAAAAAAAGGCTGAGAAGGGAGATACAAGAACTAAATTGCTTTCTTTGCTTATAGTGAAAAGGTCAAGTAGTATTTGACTGAGTAAAGAGTCTGTGACTTCTCAAAAATTAGTCTAGTCTCATTTCTTAGCCTTTGCATAGAAGGTCATGTGGAATTTAGTTAATAGTTTATGAGCATTCAGCCTTTCTTCAGGTGTGTCCTTAATGGAAAGTGTTTACTCAGATCAAGCTGTAAATGGAGAATGACTCAGTAAAATCAAAGATGTTCTCAGATAATCTAAGGTAACTTTCATTCCAAATCCATATAGGGACTAAGTGTAGTTTGACTATTTAAGTCAATACAAATTTATTTCCTAGACATGACTTCTAGTAACAACATATTCAAAATTCACACATCTTTGCTGTTCAAAGCAAATTTATATATTACTCTGAAGGGAGATGGCTTGAAGAAGTCTATTTAAATAAGGTTATCAAGATACAAACATTGCATAATGTCAGTGTAAAATAAAAGGTTAATCTACTAGAGGGGAATGGTGACTTTTCATTAGAAGTGTGTCCTTTTCTCATCAAGTATGCAAGCAGCTGTGCACCATGACACAAATAAGTACTTTGAGGATATGTTGTTTGCTTATGACTCAATAGCAGCTACACAGCAACTAGGACACATTCTTGATATACTATTCCAGACTCTAGTTCTGCACACAGTACAACTGCAGTTGTATCTGACTCTTCTGCTAGCAAAAGAAACCTTTTCTCAATTTTAAAGGGCACACAAATGACTGGAAACTGGAAGCAATGTCTTCCTGTAGAGTTTTCCCCAAGCTTTTATGAAATAAATGATAGGTAACCTTTGAAAACCTGGTGTAACCTGAGGAGAAGATACTGTTTAAGCGGGAAACAAACTCTAATATCTGAGCTTTGCCCTTTTGTAGCAGCAGGCATTTGCATATACAAGATAGTTGATAAGCATCATCTGGAAAGTCCAGTCTCCCTTACGATCCCTGGCAGACTTCCTGGAGATTTCACAATACACTGACTTCTCTCATCTAAGGGCAGTGCTGAATATACAAGATGCACATTCATTCTTTCTTTCTCCAGAGTCTTCATCAGATAACTCTCAAATACGAAGGTCACCTTTCATATTACTGACACTCTAAAAACCTACAGCAATGCAAAGAAAAACATATAAATCAAGGTGAGACGGTTGAGAAACTCAGATCTTCAGCAAACATCATAAAGCTTCATTTTCATTATTAAATATATACCTCAAATATAATCAAATGCTTCTAACTTTATTTCTCTCAGTTACACAGTTAAACACTTAGCATAAACTGTTCATCTGACTGTGTTTTCTTTCAGGAATACACATACGTATCGGAAAATATTCATATTCCCAGTGTAGCATTGCTAGTAAAACTTCCTATGGCCACCTAGTGGCTTACATGGAATTGACCTATGAAAAATATTTAGGATTACATGAAGATCCTTCTCATCTAAAAATAAAACAAAAAGTACAAGTTTCATAGCTCTTGCATATATTTAAGATATAAATACTAATTTGTTCGCACAGTACATCCTTTAACACAATCTGAGAAATCAAATGGGGGAGGGCGTGAATTTTATGTGAGAAAAACTAGTAACAGAAAGCAAAATTAAAATGGCCCTTAAGGAAAGAAAAGAAATTGAGGGAGCAAAATGTGAATTAATGATCCGAATGCATGAGTAAGTAAATAAACAATCTGCACTATGGTCACAAGTGTTATTAAATCTGTATATGAGAAAAAATGGAAACAGATACCATTAAAGAGAAAAAAGGAGCTAAATGCTTGCATAGTATGAAATGTTATGGAAATTCACCTGTTGTCCCCATTTTCAATAACTTAAATGAATATCACTTAAAACAGCACACAGATTAAAGACATCTGTATATATTTCAGATTTCAATATTAATGCCAAAAATACATAGTATGATTTTACATAGGATTTATGCTACATTAGAACACTAAAGACAAACATCACTTGAGTATTAAATGAAACATTAAATATTAAATAACTGAAAAATAAAATAAAAAGTGTAAACACTAAACTAACTTGGGAATTTGCTATTGCAACACATCCAATGAAGTGGTTTTAAACAGTACAAAAAGATTAGATTTAAGTATGTTTCCAGTCTACTTGGAATACACAAAGCTCATTCCAGAAACCTTTTAAAAACTGGTCCAGGATCACATAGAACCTTCTTTCTCTTGAGCGCTATTTTCCTTCCTTTACAGACTTAACTTTATACTGTTGTCTCTACCAATCTTCGCTTGCAAGAAGTAATCAACAGTAAAATGAATACTTTAGTTTGCCATTGTTTGCTAGCATCTTGGTGAAAACTGAGGATTTGTTGGAGATTCAGTGTAAGATTTGAGTTCATATGCAGCGCCGCTATCAACTTCCATGGATTTCCGAGAGAATAGGAGCCTTACATCTCTGTGGAGGTAGATCTTTCCAGATTTAGAACTCTGGAACCTGAAAAGATACAAATACCTGTATTATCTAAAACAAAACTTGATCTTTAGCTATTATTGAATAAAATGCATTCCTTTAAGACGTTGAACTAACGAAATGAGTCAGTTAAAATGGAAGAAGAAAGTATAACCTAACGCTTTCACTCTACTTTGTTTCTTTTGACATTTAAAAGTTCTGTTCCTAATCACCAATGCAGTGCACAGCTTTGAAAGTGCCATGGAATATGTGAAGTTCACACTGCAATTATGTACGTTGATGATTAAAGTTCTCAGCAATCTGAGAAAAAAATGCTCTTCCGTGAGCACTCCTGAAGATGTCCAAAGGGGCATCCTAAGCACACAGAAGAGGGAAAGTTCAAATATATACATATCAAATACATATTTCAGTGCTTATAGACATATTTCATTGCTGTCTTTATGAATGTAAAACTAAGAAGTTTACTACTGCTTTATACCACACACCAAATTTAAGTCCAGCTTGAGAAGGAGTAGGTACAGGGATCTCTGCAGGCAGACAGAAGTTTTTCTGCACAGAATAGGGAGCTATTTCAAAGACACTACAGTTCACTGGCCCAATCACCAATGTAAACAGTGGTCAATTCCTAGGCTCATTCATCTTTTATGCTGCAGCTAAACAGCCTAATTCAGGTCCTCCAAACCTGCCAGGAATGTGTCAGTTCCACTTTCCCTGAGATTTAACAACTGTATATAGCGAGAAAAGATCTGCATTTCAGAGAACTGTATTCTATAGTCTTCATCTGGCAGAACTCCTTAATTTCCTTCCCTTGACCAGGAAAGGCAGGAGAGCCTAAGGACCATTTCTTAGGGCAACTGAACTTTATGCCACTACCACCATGCCATGGTGAGGGAGAAATGTATTCCTACTGTAACAGAAACAGAAAAGCTACTGCCGTTGTCCTGACAAAATGGTACCATTACAAATGCTGAGAGCAGTGCATGCTGTATTACCACATGTATTACAATCTGCACAGATTTTTAATAGGCATTTACTTATTGATACCGTTGAAGTAAAAGTAGTATCTCTAGAATAAACCTCTCCATGATCCAACTGAAATTGTGAGAAGTAGGAGAAAGACAGACAACTGTGGAAGATCCATCAAGGTTTCATCATCTGAGGAAGGCAGGTTGTTGAAATGGGTTCTGTGCCACTGTTCTGTTCAGAGGAGTGATGCAGAATAGCCTGTAGTCATCCCCACAGCCAGACAAAGGAAAAGTCTGTTCTCCCAGATACAGCTGTCAAGGGCATTAAATGCAGCAGGGTCCAGCAGAACACTCCTACTGGCTCCCACAGAGCTCTCATCCATCACTATTTATTCGCTCAGTGCTGTCAGAGTGAAAGCCCTTTACCTGGTAGGCAAAGGGGAGAAGATGATATCTTAAGAGAGGACTCTGGAGGAGAGCACAAGAAGGAAGAGTGAAAGGGACAGAGTATAGAGTGAACACCACAGTTAATTCAGCATGTAGCTCATAAGACATTTTAAAAGGGAAAATTTTACTGAAAAGTCTATTGCAGCAGAAGTATGACTGAAATTAATTCATATAGAATAGATCAAGTTATCAAAGCACCATCATAAAATAGATCTCAATTCCCATTTTACACATGGATCTTTCAAAAAAATTATCAGCAATTATTCTGAAGCTTGCTCTTTCCTATTGGTGATAATCCTGCAAGACTCGCTTTGCTCAGTAGATAATGGTTCCCTGTGGTGTTTCTGAGTGTGACATTTCACAAAGACTGAAGAAGGATAAGTGGGAGACAGCATCAGAGTTGAGGGGATTCTTCTCATCTCTGCATCCATCACCTAATTTTTTGCTTTTAGGCATGTTTGCTGTAGTAATTGGGATTTAGAAATGTTGCTTTTTATAAAACAAATGCATTGGAATAATCAAGAGACAACCATTACCTACAGCCTTGGGAAGTGGTGATGGAGTGGCCAGCATGAGACTGGCTCCAGAGCTGTGGCAGCTCCAGTAGTTTTGCGTAAAGAAATTAAAAAAACCCCAACACAACCTGCCATCTCTGACAGATGATGCCCCCTGAAGAGTAACAGCAGATAAATACAGGAAGGCTTAAACACAAAAATATCAGATGAGCTAGAAAGTCTGGCAGAGGAAAGAAAGTGATACATATTACTGAAGAAATTATAAATACAAGCACAAAGCCCCTGTATGTATTTCACAGGCCATCAAAATTCACAGAGAATAAAGTCACAGAAATGGGATGATCACAAAAACATATGTAACAAGACACGTTTTGTAAGTGGAAAAGACTATACAGCACAACCTATAACATCTGTAAGGAAAATCATCAGGACAAGGATACAAATAAGGAAAAATGGTGAGAGACCAGAAAGATAGAAAGCAACTAGTAAATCATTAATAGGAGGTGTCTTCAGCTTCCAGCAATAAAGGTATCATATGTTGCATAAGGAAAATATTTAAAAAAAACTTTCCCAACTCCTTGAGGAATCACTACTTTTAACAACCAGTTTCAAGCTTACCCTCCACTAAGCCTGCAGTAACAGCCCCTGTTTAGCTGTTAAGCAACAACAATTGTGCTCCATGCAATTCCTGGCAATGTGTCAGTAACTAAGGCTGTTGACCAAGCTTTAAGGACTTGGAAAGCGCTGAGCTGTGGGCAGGTTGGCTGTTTAACTGCCTTTCACAAGGGTGCCAGAACGTGACCTAGAAACCAAGGGATGGTCACCATCCTCACAACACCAGGCAGAAACGAGGCACAAACAGAGCTGAACTCACGGCTCTTATGCTCAAGTAGGTTAATTACAACACAAAAAAATCATTGCTTCACAGAAAAGTTATCCCCAAAACATCTTCAAAAACCAACTTAAACTGCAGGTGCAACTCTTGATTTTTTATTTTAATAGCGAATAAAGCTCTGCTGTCTGTGCAAGTTACGTTTTGTATTTCAATAGTGTAGCTGTGGGTACAAGTGCAGTCTAATGGTGTATTGAACAGGATCTCAAACATACAGAACTGCATGCAGAAGCTGCATATACAATAAATCTGACACTTTAAAGACTGTTGTAGAAAATCTGGCCGCCAATGTTAAGCTCCAGACCTATGCAAGCACTTTTGCTGAATTACCACTTGAAAAGGAGCTTTCATAATGTGAGTGCTGACAACTGTGATTAAGGCCTCCCGAGCAGATGCAACCACAATGCAGCTCACTGGTGGTGACTTCATTTGTTTTTTTGAGCAAAATTTCAACATGTAAGCTTAAGATGCTCATGTTCAATAACTACTGCAGCTACAAATGAAAGGCTGTTCTAAGTCAACTTGAGTAACAACAAATCTTAAATAATTAAATAAATCTTAATAATTAAATTTTTTAGGTTTGTGTAGGTTTTCAGTAAAATGGGCTTCAGGAAACATTGCTGCTTTTAAAAATTAAGTTTTAAAAACCAATGCTTTAATATACTACTAAGATTTTTAAAGCTTTCCTAATTAAAATTCATCTTTAGTAAAGAAGGCTACTAAATGGACAACTGAATATTTTGTAAAATCATAAGTGCTCAGTATAACAAAACACAAGACAGATCAACAGAAGCTACTGTAATATTTCAAGGAGTTCTGCTATTCTTACATTATGAGAAAGGACCCACTGCTTGGATTCATTGCTGAAGAAAAAGCTTGTGGCATACTCTGCAGTTACTCACTTTCCAAAGTAAGCAGATAAGCATCATAATTATGAGAGCTTTTTTCCAGTCAGAAGTAGATGCATTTCCAATTACACATTATAAATCCATGAGCTGATTCCTGTTGGAGGTCTGAAAGCTGAGCTAAATTGTACAAATATTCAAAATGAGAAGCATCAGAATGGCTACGTTTCTGTCTCTCAGCAGGTATCAGAAATAGGAAGCTCTTAAAAAAGACCTCTAGCTGTAAAAGATGACAGAGCAGAAAGCATACTTGCCTTCAAACTGCATTAAAGTAGAAACTGAAAGGGACAGAAGTGCACCACTCTTCATGCCTGTACACCACACCCCGCTGGCCACAGACTTTTGCCCACTGCAGCTGGTGCCTGTCCCCAGTTCCTCTGCACGGGTAGACCAATATTACAAGTGAACAGAGCCTTTTATTGGGGCTACACACTTTTTCAGAATTTACCCCTGAAGAAAATTTTTAGAAGGTGGTTAAGTTAGACATGACAAGTTAGTGTGACCTGAAAGGATGAATTTCAATCCAGGCTAAAATTCATAATTAAAACACAGTTCCACAGCCTTATCATCACACTATTTTCACACTCCAGTAAACCAACACACTTTTTTTTATGCCTGTCAACTTTCACTTCATGGGAGAACTTGGCCTGGAATCACTGCTCTAGACAAAGCAGAGTTTGAAAAGTCTGCTGGTTAGAATTCAATGCTGCTAAATAGGAAAAGTAATATGTAGCAGAAATAATTCTGAAGAAGAGGGAAGTGTAAGATATTTGATTTTGTTCTGCTTGCTCACTTCAGAATGTCAACCACTGCTGGATTTCCAAGTGCTGCAGTGAAAGCACTGGGTCTGCACGTACAGGCTTTGGTTACTACAAAAATGCAGGCAAAAAATCTGCAAACTGCAGGAGGACAGAGTAAATTCATCATTCCCTCCTTTGTTTCCAACTGCAGTCTCCAGAACATCCTGAGAGCAGCAGCACAGCGTCTGGTTTCAGGCAGTGCTTTGTAAATCATTTAAGGAAGATTGAGTGAATATTTTATAAAGTGAAAGGCATTATCAGCGGTGTTGTATCATGTATTTTTGCTACTAAACACTGCATTTTTAGGAGTAACTCAGACTGCTTTTCATGTTACAAGCTATTCTGGTAAAAGAGGTATGTGTGAAGCACTCTGAGTACCTTCCCTACCTTGATCCTTAGTTTGGCTTTTGCCCATATAACATCTACACTCACTATTTCCTTTAGCCTCAAAAAAAGTGCATTGATTCAGCCAGAACAATATCTCTCTTGCTAAGAAAAGATTTAAGCTTTACAAAGCTATACAAAATACTTCAATGCCAAGAGAGAGCTTTATATTTTGTGTTAACTTTGTTTCTACCAAGCAGAATCCAAATTATTCATTAGCTCTTCTTCCTCTACTGTCTAGCTTAAAGACCAAGTTAAAAGTATTCTTTTTTTCATATAAGTCTGTATACAGAAAGGCTGGCTGGGAAAGGAATTATGAATTAAATTTTGGCAGGTACTTGATTTTTGTGGGTTTGTTGGTTTGGTTTTGTGTTGGGTTTGTTGGGTTTTTTTTTTTTTTTTTGTTTTGTTTTGTTTAACTCCAAGGAGCTTACCTCAAATGTATGAGGTAGCGTAGTAGCCTTTCTTCAGTCTGTTGACTATTTTCTTTATTGACAGTTCTCTTGATTTCTCGTCGCACAGGAACAGAAAAAGTTCTTTGCCGTAGGAATGTTTGATGATTAGCTGGCATTTCTCTCAAGTCATAGATCACCACAAACATCTTCACCACAGTTTTGTTAGGGTTAAATAAGGTCTGAAAAGACAAACAGTTCAATAAAAAACACTCTTTAGAGATGACAAATTTTAAAAAAACCCCCAACAAACCTAACCCAAACTCGATCTGCCAAAGTAGTTCCCCATGCACTTGGTTCCCCTGTCACATAGAATCTTCCATGGAAAAACATTGTGAAGTTTTCCTGTTAATCAACATTTCAGCTACTTGCAATTCCCATTTTAAAATATAATGCTAAGAACAATCTATTCTGGATGAAACACTTGTATATGACTACTCTTACTTTGCTAATCTGCATCCCCGTTTTTGTTTATTTTTCCAGTCAGCTTTTTGTCTACACTGTTTTCCAGACACAACACACTCGCAGGAAGCACAGGGCTAGGCTCCACTCTTAAACCTGAAATTATGAATGTGTTACCTTGGATTAGGTTCTTAAAAGAATGGGTCAGTTCATTGATTCTAAGCAATGACTGTGATTTACTTTCTGTTTTTATAACAAAATAAAGGGCGGTGTTACAAAATGTAGATACAATTATTCAATCTTAATCGCTTCAGAAGAATTTCAGGATTTGCACTGTGGCCTAATTACTTCCCCATCACTTCTTCAAAGGCACAGTGTCCCCAAGTATTCTGAATCCCCTGTAATTGATTTTAAGTCTCTTCAGAGCACAGATGGGTTCAAAGGTTGGGAGTCTTTTTTATGCCACACACAGATTTCTGTTTTGAATAACTCCAGTACCTACAGAGATGCACATTTCCACTGCTAGCTTCATGCTCATCTCCAACAACCTCATCTCCTCTGCATGACTTTCTTGATATTAGTGGTTTCAAGATACCCTTATCTGCTGAGTACGTACCACTTGTATTGTTCCTGAAGGCGGTACCCGATAACCCCTTTTGCCAAGGGACTCTAAAGTAATTACACCCTAGAAAAAAAAAACAAAACACACATTTAGTTCACAGAGAGATAAACAAATCAAAATGTTCTATTCATGTAATTGTATTTATTTGAAATGCAATCAGTAACGTATAAAAACTAAAAATAGAGAAGACAATGCATTTAAGATGCAGTTAAAAATCAACAGTAAGGGCCTTACAGATACTTTGGCAGACCATTAAAAGCTGTGCAATAAGGGGTACATTCTCCTCTTGAAACCAGATCCAAGTTTCCACATCTTCTCCACATCAGAGAGCTATGAGGAAACAGAGCTTTCTTTTCAAAGCAGCTGGTAAGTTAAAACAAAAGATTTGTCTCCTCCTTTCCGTTTCTGCATCATCTACGGTCGCACCAATAATACTCCAAATCTCACAGAACTCATTTCTGCTTTTCAAAGGCAGCAGATGCACTTAATCTTCCATTCTAATCCAAACTTCAGGAACAATGACATCTGGTTTTGTACCAGCTGTGATCCTGAGTGCCTCACATGGCTCTGAAATGCTGCTGAGGCCTCCCTCAGGTACTGCCCCAGAGCATGTCTGATCAACCTGCAGGGCACCGCTGTTGTACCCCACTGCTCTGGACTTAAAAAAACCCCCACCAAACAAACAACCAAAAAAAAAAGACCCCAAAGCAGAGAAACTAGCTATACAAACAGGAACAATGTTTCTGATGATGGAGGCACTGCACAAATGCTGTATTAATCCTGGGAGACTCAGCCATAATAGCATATTTAGAGCATGTGGGAAAGCCTGGAACAATGAAACCCAGCTAGGAAAATAAGCAATGCTACTTTAACCATTTGAGGAACATCAGAATCCCTTCACCTCCTGGAAAATCAAGTGAAATAATCTAGAAAGATGAAAGCAAAACAACAGATACTTCTTTGCAGTGGTTAAGACGTACACAAGTTTAAACTCAAAATTCAAAGCCCTTACTTAAACTCTAAGCAATTTCATTTTCTGAATACTTTTCAAAATCGAAGGTCATAAATATGGTAACTGCTATGAATTTAAAATCTAAATACTGGGATAATCAGATGTTCATTGCTTTACTTAACATGTTTCAACAGACCCTTTACCATATATTAGACAGATATACACATAAGAAAACCTCTGAAAATTGGATCAGTCACCTAGGTAAAACTGAGATTCCTTAATGGGCATTAAGAACAAATCTAGCCTCTAATTCAATGCTGGCACTGTTTGCTTTTTACACTCGTCCTGTCATTGTAGAAATGTGGAACAGAATTAGCACCCAGAGACAGAGAACACAAATATCATGTTGGTGCAAACATTAGCAAACCAGGCAGCTTGTGAGAGTGCCATGTGTCATGACAGCTCAGATAGTATTTGATTTAAAAGAAACGGCTGAATAACTTTCCAAAGTCTAAGGTCTCCCTCAGCAAATGTACCTTGGGCTGCACCTAGGCCACTTGGGCAGAGTGGTTAGTTGCCCAGGGCAGCTGCTTGTTGGGACAACAAGATGTATCCCATTAAGTCCACCTATTGCCTCATGGCCTATTTTAAGTTAGATGGATAAATGGAGATGGTGGGGGTTGATCACTGCAGTGCAGAGGAAGACAAATACGTTCAATATCCCAAGATGAGAACAGTTGAATGGAGTGGCAGAGAAATAAAGGAAAAGTACTAGTTTGGGAAAGGAAGGAGAAACAAGAGAACTCCATCACAGAGAGTTGAAAATAACCCAGGTCCCTGCAAATCTTCACTTCCTGAACCTTCTACTCACCAAGCTTTTGTTCTTCACCTCCACATATCAGAATTTATTTAAAATAAATCCAACCACACACTTACCATGTAAGGAGAGGGCGCATTGTCATCTGAAACGCTGTAGAATGACACTTCAACTGGCAGAGTCATGTGCGTGGGACAAAAGACTCCACTTGCTCCCACTTCTGCTGTGAAACCCTCCACAATGCCAAGTGGGTCCAAGCGAAAATTCAGGACAGACTCCTGAAAAACAAAACACATACAGCTTAGCTTGGGAATGCCTCAAATAAAACACAGCAAAAATAGGCAGCAAACAAGGAAACAAGCCTGTATAAGAATTTGGATCTTTCATAAGATGACCTGCCAAAAATCAACACTAAGGCAAAAATCATGAACGGCGGAACATCTGGTATGATGATAGTGGTTTAAGAGAAAGCATCACCCAAATCCTGTCTTCATCCTACTGAAACTGGTGCAAAAGCCCACAGAGAACTTTACGGCATCAGGATCTATGCACAATTTTTGACATATACTAACTGAAAAAAAAAATAACTAGAATCTGTAACTTTCCTCAACATCTTCAACTCCGTATTTCACAAAACAGTACAATAAAACCCGTTAATGCACTAGCTGTTAGTTGCTGTTATTTGACATGCTACATGAAGTAAAGAGCTGGAGATTACACTTCAAAAACATTCTGTTCACTACACTCATTTAACACAGCTTTTGTGACATATGAAGTAGACTTTAAGAGGAAAAATGTAAATCCTTTTTCTAGGTAAGTACATTATAAACATGAACAATTACAGGTTATTAAATCTCATTTAAGGCAACAGAACATCTTCTAACTTGACCATAGTGGGAAATAAAAGCTTAAGCAACTCATTGTATCTGACTCTCTGAAACAGAAGATGTCTGGGGCATAAAAGAAGTGCCTTTACAGCTGGAAATTAAAACAAATTTTATTCAATTTAGTTAGGAACTTTTACATTCTAATAAGGCTGGAATTATTCAAAGAAATGTACTTTTAAAAGCAGTACAGAAGAATACTAAAAATACCACAAGAATTCTAGAGAATATGCAATACCTCAAAGTTTCCCAGAAGGCTAAGACTTGTTACTGGTGGAGCACTAGAACTTAGAAATGGTTTCCCATGGCTGTCTGGATCATCGTCTCTGTTTATACATTGTTGTGGGCTATTAAAAAAAGACAGAATAAATATAAAGGATAAACACATTTGCTTTTGTCTTCTGGGTATACACAGCTCTAGAAAGAATAATTTACTTAGGGTATTACACAATGCTGTCCTAAAGAAGTAACAGTTGAACACTGCCTGTTAATACTTGAGCAAAACATTTTCTAGTTAACCGAAAAATATATTTTCACTAGTTTTACATTACAAGGAATAAGGACAATAAAAATGTAACTTGTTCATTAACTCCATTAGCTGGAATCAAAGTCTCAGATTATTTTCTCTTGTATGCAGATACTTTTGTCTCATATCCTTAAGTTTCCAACATCAAACTACCATACTAAAAACTGTTTATGTTACATGTAGTAACATATAAAGGGTCATGGCTGGCTCCTTTTAAAAGTTTAGTTTTCTGAACAATTTAAGGCAAAATGCTTAACATGTTCAACATTAAGAACAAAATATAACACAAAAATAACACTGATTTCAAGAAGAATCAAAAATTACTTTCTTTTCTGTTTGAAAATTCAAGTGTATATGACAGCATATCTACCCCTGCATGGGACAGAATTCATTCTGGCAGCAGCTCTCATACCATGGTCATGTCCCAGAGTTGTGCTAACCTGGAAACTCCCAAGGACAACTCAGCTGCCAAGCCTTGTGTCTAAATAAGGATTCTTTTGAACAGCATTTTTTGTCTTTGCTAATGTGCTTTGTTGTTGCATATAGGTATGAACATACATTATGCCTCCCTCAAAATTCTTAATGTTTCTGGTAAATAAAACATACCTTCTTGCAGACAGACATTTCAAGTGCAGCAGTGATGAATCCAGATCAAAGCACCCAGACTGTGTTTTCCTTTGAGGAACCTCAAGAAGGAAAGAAGATGCTAATTTGAAAACTCAACTGCCAGTACAGGCAATTTTGCCAAGTAAGCACATTTTGCCAGGACTTTTCATGACATTACAAAATTATAAACACAGAGCAGAAGAGAGTAATTCCTATACATTTTAAACTTAGTGAAGAAAATTCTAGAATTATTAATGATGAGACTGTAAATTCTGATTAACAGGAAGTACCTAAATAAAGACATTCAGGAGGCTGATGTCTCTTCGAACAGTACAGAACATTACTAATAAACAGGCTGTAACAATTTCCATCCAATTTCCCTGAAAATATGACAGCCTTTATAAGCACTAAAGAATAAAGCATATTATGTGTTGATTACAGAATGTCACTACTTCAGTAATTTTAACTGGGACTGCCTGTTTCTTTAAAACTCCCAATAACCCACCGAGAACTGTAACAGTTCCCCAATGTCTGTCTTGTCACAGCAGCTTTGTATCACTAAGTCATTCAGTGACATCTCTGGTTGCTGAAAAATGTAGAGTACAAACTGTTCACAGAAACAAAAGCTTTGGAATAATAGGCAATCAGGTGTTAAAAATTCACACAAAAACTCTTAAATGACAAAACGTTAACTTTACACTTAAAATACAAATCTTCAAAATGCCTTTCTTTGTGCTCTAAAATAGCATTAAAGCATTTTTTTCTATGGATTTTTCTAATGCCATCTTTCGTTAATCTTGATCGGATCTCAACAACTACCTCTTTAATATTTTCTTTTCCAAAATTATTGTTCAGCTTCATTTAAGTGTTAACTCTTACTTAAGTGTTAATTTCCACTCAAAAGAGTATTATTCACTGTGACACAAAGTAAGGACACACACTTCACCTAAGTATTTTGTCAAATTTTATACCATACACAGACATTATAATAACAAAATACTCCCTTTCTCAGTTAAAAGATAATTTCAACAATAACTTACAGGACTTGAAAGCAGAGGCAGCCCAGTTCTGGGATGAAAAGCCCTGGTTGAAGTTCCATCCAGGGATCGAAAATTATGCTTCCGCCACGTATTTGTGTGTTTTAGAGATGGTGCCTTCTGTCACCAAAACAAATTTACTCAGGTTATCAATGGGATATTTCAATGGCCCATCATGATAATGCTTGCTGTAACAGAGAAGACTCCTGCCCCAGGTGGATCTGCATCACACCAGCACGTAATGAAACATTCAGTATAAATTCCCCTTGACTCAATCTACAACTACACAGACTGCTCACTAAAGATCACATACCATACTCAGACACTGGTGTATTTACAAAAAAACAGGATGCCTACCAACCTATGGAAACTGTCATTTGTAACACTATCAACCACGACCAGAGTAAAACCCTGTTCTTCTCAATGTTACACTTATGAAGGTGTAGGGGAGGCACTACCGACCAAGCTACAGAATCACACAAAATCACTTAGGTTGGAAAAGACCTCCAAGATCACCGAGTCCAACCTCTGACTGATCACCTTGTCAACTAGACCATGGCACTGGTCATTTCTTGAGCACCTCCAGGGACAGTGACTCTGTCACCTGCCTGGGGAGTCCATTCCAATGCTTAACCCTTCCTGTGAAGAAATTCTTCCTGAGTTACTTCAGACCAAGAAGACAATAGTAACATACTGCTTCCTACAAGATCAGCTTAAATCCCTCTTCATATTGGTCCTTAGAAGATACAGGGTACAAGCTATCTGACAGCTACAGGAATTAGTCTCTTCCCCCACGTATTTACCTGTATGTCTGGGTTCTTCTGCCGCTCACACTTTACTACATTGTCATCTGTAGGTTTCTTCTGAGAAGTGCTTTGAAAATCGAGGCCTGTTGGGTCTTCATTCTCATCATGTGCAGTTTTTGTTTTATCTTGTTTGGTTTTGCTTTTGAAACTGTCATGGTCTTTACTTAAATAATTTTCAATACTAATAAGCTGAGTATTTTGCTCATAAATATTTGGGTTTTTTGAGTCTTTATCTAAACACTTGAGATCATTTTTGTGCAAAGAGTCAGATACCGGCATCACGTTTGCTTTTTTTGTACCTTCAAGTATTCTGCATTTATCTATCTGTAAATTGTTAAAACTGTCTGTGCCATTGTTCTCACAAACAACTGTTCTTTCTTTAAGTTTATTTGTGCAAATCTGTTCATCAATGCTGCTGGAATTTGAACTCTGTTTAACTCTATTGGTTATCTGGTCTTTCTGTGCATAACCAGAATGTACTGTTTCCAATTTATCTGGAAATTCAGACTTATTTTCTTTAATACATGATGATGATGTGTGAATGTTACTAAATGCATGAGAAGTTTTATTTGGAGTCTGATGAAATGCATTTTGGACAGCTTCACTGGGTTTTGCTAAAACCAATTTTCTTCTTGCTTGGAGTTTCAGAGAAGTCTTCGATTCTCCATCAAACCTAGAAGGACTGATGGGAGTATCAGGTGTCTTTGTCCCTGATTTACTGCTGTCTTCTAACAAAGAAAAATTGGATTTAGCAAAAGAAACAGAAGACGGCTCCTTGCCTTTCTTCAGCAAATTTTCATCCTCATATGTACTTCGGAAAATTTTTGAAGTAACTGGACTCGCCTCGTGCACTTTGAATGGACGTCCAGCAACATGAGAAGTAGCTGGATCACAATGAATCAAGTGTTGGGCAATCCTTGCTATCACCTCCTGCCGCTCCTGGAGCAGAGAATCGATCAGGGGATTACTCTCTCCTGCCGACTGACGGCCACAGTGGTTCATTGGAACACGGGCATCGAGCAGTGTGACCTCTGGTACTGCTCTAGTTTTGCCTTCACCACCATCTTCTTGTATTGCATTGTCTAAGTTGGCAGTAGGAACAGGGGAGGTCTCCTTGCCTTTCCTTGGCAAGTTCTCATCTTCATAAGTACTCCGAAAAGCTTTTGGTGTAGGCGAGATGTTCTCATGTGTGTTGAACGGACGTCCAGCAACAACTGGTGAAGTAGCTGGATCACAGTGAATCAAGTGCTGAGCAATCCTTGCAATGACCTCTTGTCGCTCTTGAAGTAAAGAGCCTATCAAAGGATTGGTTTCTCCTGTGGGCTGATGAGAGCAATGACTATTTGAAACACGGGAATCAACTAGAGAAAAGGATTTCAAAGTTCTGACCGGTGTTTCATGAGATTGTGTCTTACTGTCTGCTGTAGCATTATAGCACTGAACTTTAGACTGCGATGCCCCGAAGTCAGATCCAAGTCTGGTAGATGGATAAAGTTTTAAATTTCTGATAGATGTAGTAAATTCAGGCATCTTTTTTCCATTAAGTAGGCCTTCAGATGTCCTTGTCCACGTCTGTTTCCCACGGAAACACTGCGGACTGGAAGTACTGCCTTGCTGTGCGGCACTGGAGTCACTGTGCTGATGTAACTTGCGCTCCTGCATTCGCTTTTCATAAAAGCTGAGGTTGGTGTGGATACTGCAGGTCAAAACTGGGTAGTTCGATTGTCTGGGCAAGGACTGGACGCTGACTCTCAAGGCCACATTGTGAGAAACATTAGGAACAGGAAAGACATGCTCAGTGGGTGTCTGGGAGAACGTCCATTGCAAGTCCACATCTGCAGCGCTCACCCTGAAACAATACAGAAGGGCATTTACAGAAATTGCTAAATGAAGAGTCTTTAATTATCTACTTCACAACACAAATGTCTAAGAAAAAGCACTAGAGACATCAGCAACTGCTGTACTTTGCAAGGTTTATGAATCCTATAAAACTGCCAAAGTACCAGGCCAACAACATGGCACCTTCTAAAAACAAACAGGAAAACAGGAGAGAAGAATGATTTTGAGACAAGCTGCAACAATCTGCAAACAACAAATGAGTTTTTTCCGTTCTGGGCATACCTGTACAGGATGTTTCGGGGAACAGCACCATGTGAAACACTCAGCCACGCGCTCAGCTGAGAGAAGAAAACAAAGGAGCGAACTGCCAGCAAAAGGGTTTTCTCCTCAATAAATCTATCTCCACTCCTAAGACATTTAAGGAGAAATACATGGACATTGGTCAGAATATTCAGAGAACTATTAGAACTAGAACACTCTCAGATCTTCGGCCGGAAATGAGACACAGCTGAATCAAGCAAAACAATGAAGTTTGGAAGATTTCAGAGCCTGATTTGTTTTTATCCACATAAGAATTTACACCACTTAACATAACAAAAGTTAAATGTATTAAAAGGACAGTTTTCAGCTAGGAGCTTTTCATACTCTGCATTGCACAATGTGCACTGCAGAAAGTCTGAACACAGGAAGACAGATTTCACTAGTAAACGGTGGTTTTCTTACATCAGTCCTCATGGCAAAGGGCCAGTTCAAAACTACTAACCCATTACTTTAAGAACTTAAACATGACAAGATTCTTGCAACTATCAGCTAATCCTAATATCCAACTTACTGTCGAGGAACTGGCTCCAAAATCCACCTTTCTAAGAGCAATGCATCTTGTTTGATTGCAGGATCATTTAAATCATTCCCCTCGGTGGTGGGCCCTTCATCACTATAGCAACAGTCTGGAAGTAGCATCACTTCTACCATGATTGGAATATTGTTCTTCCACAGTAGCATAACCTCTGATCTGGTTCGCCTGGCCTGACGACACTGAGGGAAAGAAAAATGTCAACATACACAAGCCATAAAAATACTAGCCAGATTTAAATCTAATTTAAAAGCATATTCCAAAGTCCTAGAAAAGGGTAAGGGTTGAATTGTGTAAATCAGGCTCCACCAAATCAGAGATAGGATGCCAGAGCTATTAAATGAAAAATAATTAACAAATCTTTCACGGCTGCCATTTGAGCAACTTCTGCAGAAAATTAAAAAAGCTCATAAAAATACATTTCCCCAACCACTACACTTTGCTACCTTGTAGCTTTCTCTCCACAAGGCATCTTCTTGGATAGACACACTCAAGCAGTATCTTTATAAATTCTGTGTCTTGGAGCAGGCTAACTTCTGCATGAATATCTCAAATTCCCACAGGACTTAAGAACTTTTATTTGAGAGATGGGATGCTCCGACCTTACTCCCAAACAAACTGGCTAAATTTGATGTGCTTGTGTTTTTTGGATCACTAACTTTTCAAGAACACCTAGAAAAGCAAAAAGTTAGGCAAGTCAGCCTACATTTTCTCCAAAGAAACCCCAGACCAAGAATGCTAAGTATAGCACTTGCCATTTGCATAATAAAGACTCAAATAGGTACTGCATTCAGGTAGTCGTGCAGAATTTCATGTTCAAGGATAAAAGGCTTAATGATCTCTCATTTTCAGGACAGATCTATTATTAGTAGGATACTGAATTACATACTCCTTTAAATGCAGGACTGACAGAAAGCAGTTGTTGCTCATGTTTAACTGTGAGTGCACTCTGGGGTTCTGGCTGACTTTAATCAAGGATGTACACCAGGACACTTGAAATGGGTCCCACCATACCTGGGCCAGTTTGTCGCTGCATTCATGCTTAGTTGTTGGTGGCTGACTCGACTGTGCTGGGGGGCAGTGAAAGCCCTCTGTCCTGCCCTTGATGGAATACTCTGGTGTCCGACCTTCCGTGATCAACAGGGCCAAGGATACCAGGAACTCCTCAGCTTCATACTCAAAGTATTCATCCAAAGTATCTGCCATTTCAAAAAGACAAAAATTAATGACATCTGCTGTATAACAAGCTTTCAGCTGTTGGCTGACCCTGCAGTTTGTTTCAATTTACACAAAATGAGAGAGGGAAATGGATCTTTTTATCAGACTGGCTTCACTCCCCATAAAGCCCACCACCCCCTGCTCTACCACCACAAAACAACTTTCTTCATCTCATAACGTTGTCACTACAAGCAAAGTTTGAAATACTCTAAAGAAAGCTTCATGTAACTGGTCAATGCACCACATTTCAGCAGAGCTGAGAAACAACCATTTGTGTTTCCACAGCTTCTCTAGAAGACAAAAGGTTTCCTGGGCTCTAGTGGGATGAGAGTATGAATTGCCATTGTTAGTATTGTGTGACAGATGGAAAGAGAAGGCACAATATATAATAAAATAGATTAAAATTTAAGAACAAAAAAAAAGAAATATTTACTTCTATTAGAGAAAAAGTGGGACACAGTGTTCTTTAAGATTTTTACTGCGAGTCCCTCCTGCTGAGAGCAAGCCTTACTTCAGAGGTCCATTTTTAGTTACCATTAAAACACACAGGAAATGTTCCCAAGAAACATACGGGGGTATTCATTGTTTTGTACCATGGTCAGTGTAAACTTGTGCAAAGAATTAAAACTCAACAAGTCTCTGTAGACAAAGCAGCAGCTGGCAATGCTCTTCATGAAGAACCCTGGCACACTCAGTTCCTGCAGTTAGGATGCACCATTTTATGTGTGAAGGGTGTTTTGTAGAGCACCCTTCTCCTCCTCCTCCCTCATCACGAGGATGTCAGACATCACTCAAGAAGATTTAAGTACAAGCAGATCATGTCGTTCTCCTCTCTGCTTTGAAAC
Organism: Pseudopipra pipra; assembly: GCF_036250125.1. Classification (NCBI taxonomy): domain Eukaryota; kingdom Metazoa; phylum Chordata; class Aves; order Passeriformes; family Pipridae; genus Pseudopipra; species Pseudopipra pipra. The sequence goes on along the minus strand of NC_087560.1, from coordinate 8,892,206 downwards.
ACTTCAAGCTTCAAAATTATTTAATTACTGAAGAGGTTACAGAAAACTCTTTTCCAAGAAAGCTAAAATACATTAACTTCAAAGTCTATTTTAAGAGCAGCAAAGAAAAGCAGGTGGAGGCAAGGCTGCCAGCAATTCCTTACCTTTATTTTTATGCTCTAGGGGAACAAAAGCACATGACATCTTCACAACTTTAGCTTAAATGTCCTATATCATCCAGCAAAACAAAACTGCCACAGGGACAGAGTTAATTTCTATTTGTGTTTCAATTGCCATGCACAAAATACCTTTCAGAAGTGTTTTTTGTCTTGGCTCCCTAACAGCAGAGCATTTGGCAAACATTGCAGGGCAGACTTGAGAGATCCACACAAGAATGGATGCATGAAACAAAAGCTCCAATTAAATGTGCAATTATCTGCATATGCAAATCGTAAAGTGTGTAAAACCAGATTTTGCATGTACATATTTGCCTAGCCCAGGCTTGTACACCATGGACTCCAGGGCTTACAGCCTATTTTGAGGGATCTACTTAAGGTAAATAAGAGAAATCAGCCCACTGCCAAGGAACTCTGTTCATTGCACAGGAGCCCTCATCTTTACTGACTTTTTTTTCCCCTCCTTTCTACAGGAATGCACTTACAGAGCTGCTCTGGGTGGCAGGGACAGTCTGTAACCAGACTCAGCCAAGGGTAGGGCACTCCTGACCCACACTGCACGTGCCACACCTGCACCTAGACATCCATGAAATGGTGCCAGGTGCTGAAGAACAGGGTGCTTCCAGGACAATTCATCTGGACACCACCTGCCCTCAGGCAGAAGCAAAGCCAAGGGACACAGATGAATTATCCTGGAGGACCCCATAAGGCACGTGAACAACACATTAATTCATCTGGCATAAGTTAAAATGGTCTTTCCCCTGACGGGTGGCAGAAAATGACTAATAAAGGGTGCATGAAAGATTAAAGGAATGGTAAATAACAGAGATGACAACACTTAGGCAGTGATATGAGTCAACTACAAAATTAGACACCTGCCATTTTTTTGTTTCGGCTGAAAGTCTGGTGAACAATAGGCAAGTCATACCTGGGAATAGGAAAAAGGAATTTGGGAAGACTCTGAAAAGGATTTGGATATACAACAGACAAAGAAATAGTAATTGAAGCATTATCTTGCTGCTAAGATGATCTTTTTATGTCCAAAGGCCATGGTAATTTCAATAAAGCCACAGCAGGAAGGATTGTTACTGGAGTATTTTCCCTACTCTGACACAGAAGTTCCAAAAATCCAGAAAGTGTTCAACAAAATCTAGAAAGTGTTCAAATTAAACAAGAATTGTCTCACGTCTAGCAGACTAAACAAAGCTAATTCATCCTTAAGAAAATATGCAAAAAGAGTTCTTTCTAGTTAAAATATTTAAAATCATCTACGGTTTTTAAGAAAAAAGTATAGAGCGCGATCAAGATCTGCATGTGCACAGTAAGATGTAATACCTGAAAATTTACACTGAAGAATTTTAAATGGCAAATAACAGTGAAATAAACATGCCCTTTAATTAACAGCAGTTTACCCCGTGAAGCAGTAGACCTTCTATTATTTAGCTCTCTTTTTAAAAAGATGATTCATATGTTATCGAAATCTTCTGGGCTTGGCACAAATTGACAGATAAATCCTATGGCCTGAGTGCTTGTGCTGAGCAGGTTAGATTTAGGTAAAAAAAACACCCCTTTTTCTTACATTAAAAACCATCTGATACCAAAGTTTATATTGCACACTTGAAGTGCTCAGTGTCTTCACAGATATATATCACAAGTTGGTACAACAAGCCATAGACAGTTTAAGCATGTCCAAATGCAAGTTCCAGTGAATACTAAATAAGCCAGATCTAGTGAATAGAGCAGGGTACATAAATCTGAAATGATCATTGCTCCAGATTCAGATTACATACACAATATTACTTTATGGAAACAGATGAAACTTGCTTCTAAGTTCAATTTGCAAATACTGCCTCTGTTCCTGTATCAGACCTATCATTTCAGAAGCACCCAGTTTCTTGCCTTAAGGAGGATGGAAGAGAAGACCCAACTAGAGAGACATTTATATATTTATATTGGCTGCAGTTACAAAAACACCACATTGTTTCAAAATAAAAACTGCATCATTTTAAAGAGTGATAAACAGCAAGTTTATCTGAACTAGGAAAAGCTACTGTTTTCATAACAGCATTATAAAGACAGGGCCAGCACTGTAAAATCATGTCAGCAATGTAACAGACCAATTATTTGATCTAGACTTTAAAAAAAAAAAAAAGAAGAAAGCACAAACAGCAGTAGATATTGAGGAAATATATTCTCCTATAAACTTGATGTGGCATAGTTTTTTTTAAACTCCACTAGATCTCTACATCATTTAGCAACTTCTAAGAGTTTTCATAAATAAAAAATCTTGTGACTATTGAGAAGCCTGGTAATTGTTCCTATACAACAGACAGAGATGATGCAAGTTGATGTAATCGAGGACAAGGGTGGAAAGACATTTATAGAAACAGCAAACTCAGTGTTCAGTTAAAAAAGTCTTACTCTGTGTGTGCTGCAACTGTTTGGTTTTGTGTATGAATCAGCCCTAAGATACATCATATATTGTGTATAGAATAACCTCAATCCTATAACTTGACTATAAAATATGAGTTATTCTGCTTCATCTCTAGCAATGGAACATACAAGTATATAGCATAAAATATGCATCCCAGCAGTGTCTAGGGTTTATTCCCCTTAAAATAGAAAAAAATCCAGTTACTAGTCACAAGTACATAGGAATTAAAGTAATAAGGCGCTATAGCCCTTTAATCAATACATTGAAACTAAAGTTTATTGACCAGGTGGTCACAAGAGATAGCAGCAGATGTCAGAGTACTCTAGGAGGAAAAAGGAGAAAACTATAAATTTAGACTGAAGCTACTATACACAGACCAAAGTGTAGAACACTGGAGAACTGAAACCTGAAGGCACATCCTTTTGTCTTCTTTTGCCTCTTCACATACCAACCTCAACAAAGACTGAATTTCTACACCTTCTGGACAAACAGAGAAGTCCATTTAACCAGAGATGTCAAAGAGAGTCTTCAATCCCTGTCCTCCCCCATCCACTACACACAGGTACATAAGCACTGGAATAAAGAATACTCACAATTCACTCCCACCCCTTCCCCCCAACAAAAATTAAATTGGCTCACATCCTGAAACATCAATTAAAGTTAGTTATGGGGTAGTAGGGATTCACAAATCCACTTAACTGTAACCCAAGGACTCTCCTAAAACTTCAGTTAATCCATTTATGCCCAGCTGACTCCTTTCCCAACTAGGTCACACTAGTGCAGACCAACTCCCTTCCCTTTCCTATTACAGCATTTTCTGTAGTAATTACAGAAAATGTTTTCCTGAAATACGTGTATTAGAAAAGCATTTAATCTGTTCTCTAGGCTTAGGCAGGAAACAAAGACATTTGGTATCATGTAACCCATTGTGCTCCAGGTGCCATCAGAAGACACATTTGGAAGTTGCTGCCTTGTCCTGCCTGGGGACAGCAAGGCACTGAATGGCCCCAGCAGAGCCTCCTCTGCCCTGTGCCACCCTCCCATCATGACCAGGCAGTGATACAACTGCAGTCTTTCTTATTTTATTGTCCCAGCACCTTTCATACTGCACTGCTCACCACAACTGTCCACCAAGCTCATCCTCTCCTCAGAAAAAGAGCTCATTTTTGTAAAGTGCCTTTCTTCAAAGAAAGGCAAATTTGTTTAACTCAAAGCATCCATTACTCCTCACCTTCCCCAGCTGAGGGCTAATTTCTTCAAGAGTTCATGAAACAACTAAAAATTTCCTTTGAATATGTTCTGTAACAGTCCAGACCTTTTCTAAAGGACTTTAGGTACCCATAATAAATTTTGAAGGCCACCAATATAAAGTAATCACATTTCTATTTCACTTCTTAGGAAGTTGAAACCTGGTAAGCAAAACGAAATATGGAGTGCATGGTGTAGGCTGTTGGGATTCCTAGCTGATGCAAGCCCTGCTCCTGCTCTACCCAGGCTGTCCAGTGGGCTCTGTGGCACGGTTGCCGACATCTGCCCTCTGGTTCCTTTTTGAGAGACTAAAAGCATGGCTTAAGTACTTGGATCTTATTTTTTGTACTTGTAGTACAGGCAGTCCATAAGGAGACACTCCAGTCTGAGAGTCCCATGGCAGGAGAGTCAGGTACACTGGAGAAAAAGGGGCTGCACCATCAACATCCAGAACCCATCACAACCTAGCAAAGGCACTGCTCTGCACTGAAAAAATTACAGGAGAAGCTCTTCTCCCAAAACAGTCAATTCTGAACAAGTTTTAGTATCTTCCTATTCCAAGAAATAGGTTAAAGGTAGTTCCACATTTTAAGAGTAAGGCAGGGATTCAAGAAACTACTGTAAAGGAAATGAAACACAATGTAAACGTTTGACTAACAGCTTCTCTTCTGGAATTAGAAACACCTACGGATGCTTTGGTTAACTAATTCCATGTTGTGCTTCACTTCAAAAGAAAGTTGCCCTTGAATCCCCCAAATTCATGATTCGCTAAATGAGCAGTCATGTTGTGTCTGCATATTATAAACCCATAATTATATCTGAAGTCACACGCTTCAAAAGCTTTGCAATATTAACAGTTTAGGTTTAATTTAAGCTATCAAGAGTTAAAGTCATGAGATGGCCTACTTGTTTCAAGAAACGAGCTATTAGCTACTTAAACTCAAGCAATGAATTCAAATGTAATGAACTGGTTACTCACCTTAACTTAGGGAAAAATCCTATACAGATTTTTTTTTTACCCACTTTGACAACTGTCTCACATTCCTATAGCTCAAGATCTTTGAGCTTGGGGACAGTCACTGTGAAAACACGAGGAGAGCAGCACAGTACATCTTACTGTTACTGTCTCCTTACTTTTTCCAGAGTACCAAACTGAACCACTACGTGATTATCGAAGCATTTCAGCTCTAGGCAGAAAACGGCAGCACAGGAATTTGTATTAGAACAGATGCATACCTGCTATTCAAAGAAAATAACAGTATAAGCTATAAAAAGTTGCTGGATCTTCATAGGTTCATGTAGAACAGGAGGAAATTCGCCCACTTTTGTGCCGTTATGCCAGTTTATAACTAGAAAAACAAAACAAAGCACACCATCTTATAAGTCAGGGGGGAGTTTTAAAAATCAAGACACAGCTACGTGGCAGCTGATGAAGTTACTCCAGAGTTCCAGAGCAGTAAAAATCAATCAGTGCCATCAGCTGCACTCCAGGGTGCAGTGCTGCAGTAACTCCCCTGGTACGTGTGTATCCTTCCTATCTACCGCACGTTCCTGCTGGACGCCTCTCACAGCATCCAGAGCTGATCTCGAGGCAGTTTTACTGTAAATAGAGACTGGTCTTAGAAATGGGCTGGGAGAAAGTAAAAGTACAATTCACATTTTACTAAAACTCATTCAAGTTCAAACAGCTTAATAATTAAATCCAGTTACATTCATGTAAAGCCTAAGTTCCCCACAGTCACCTCAGAAACTACCGCTCTCTCCAGAGTGTAAAAGGCAGATTGTTAAACTGATCTGGGTGTTCCCATCTTGCTTCCTGCGTTTTGGCTGACATCCTATTTTGCCATCACCATACTGCTTACTGAGTCACTTCTCTTCTTCCAACTGTAGCTTTCTATTTTTACCTAAGCAACAACAGTTTAACGTGCTTCTTTTGATTTGTGGGCATTAAACCAGATTCTAAATCCAATATTTGCATTTTCATCAGGGAAACTGGTTTTATTTTCTCCTAACTGGACAAAGAAAAGGAGTATGTAAGAATCACAAATTGTGAAGTAGGTCAATCGTTACAATTTCAACATCTGTATTTAGTACAAGGAAAGCAGTACCTGAAAACATGAACTTTGAGGCTTGTTTCATACCTCGGGTCACCAAAAGTCAGAAGAGAACATGTATATTCTAAAATACAACTGTCCCACTTTATCCTGACATGGGTATATAAGTGCTGAAATGTTGGTATAAAGCTGTAAGATTATCTGCTGCAATCTCTAGCATTTTAGAATAGAAGTATTTAAATAGAATAGAAATATAGACTAGAAATGTTCTGTTGGGGGAACAGAACATTTATTTTTTGCTGATCCCTAAACTAGAGGTTGTATTTGTACCAATGTGCCATAACTGGACAGGCCCTGAAAGCAAAGAGGGCTTGGCTCAGCTAATGCCCTTACTTAACCAATTTTCTGTTTTCCTTTATATTACAGTTTCCTACATTGTGATTACATTAAATGTGACTACACAAAAAAATCTGAAGTTGCACTGTAATGAAACAAAGATGCCTATCAGAAGCAGACCAATTGATTAGTATTCATTCTTGTCTAGCTTTTTACATTTTCCCTTACTTAGCTGATGCCTCTGCCTAAATTAGACTGTGTTTGAACAAACTGCCTGACTTGATAAACCCACCTGAACAAAAAAAAAAAAAAAAAAATTAAATCCCAACAAAGCAATAGGATTTCTAATTCTGCTACTCAAAACTATTTTTCAGGTATTTGTTAATTTCCAAAAGAAAATAATTAGAGAAAACATCTTTTTTTGAATTAGTATGTGGCTCTCAGTATAGAACAGACACTCAGCTGTAACTGGAAGGGAATAAAGGATTTATATTTAGCCTTCACTCACCACCAATGCAATGATTTATCACCCTTGTAAATATGCTGATATAAATTTTGCAGAATTATATTGCAAACAAATAACTGAAATGCTCCTGTTTTAAATCCCACCCTAGTTCACAGGAGGGAGCAAGGGCAAGGTGGAGCTCAGCCCTAGGGCAGCGTCACAGGCAGTGGCACCACAGTGTGAAACCACATCCAAGAAGGTCGGTTTGGGGGGCTGAAGGAGCCGGGTGCCACCCTGGAACAGAAAACAGAGCACACCTGAGCTTACAGAATATGTGAACATTTCTTCCTAACAAGTTTTCTGGGAAAACTACTGACAACATTTATATTAAAATAGAGATTTTCCAATATGAATCTTCTACATATATACGTTTATGTTTTTTCCATACTTCCTTCACTGATGTTGAGGACTTTCATAAAGGCTTCCCCAGCCAAAGGAACTTTGGAGATGAGAATGATGACCATCTTCACTATGGCTACTCATTAACTCAAGAACAAGCTTAGCAGCAACTACATGGCTAAGACACACAGCCTGAAGGCTTTCATCAACTCACTAAACTTTATGTTTGCTCTAAATATCATACTGCAGTGGCTCCAAAGCTGCTGCTTTCTTTCCAAAGGAAACCAAACACGAATTTACATTGAAAAAGCACAAATATTTAGTTAAGCCTCATCTCTTTCTGAAGGCATATCATCCATATGACAGTTGCAGCATTGAATTAGGAAGTATAACTCTATTTGGAAGCCAAGGCATCCCTCCCATTAAACAGGTTGATGGCAGCTCTGCATTAAATTCCAGCTGCGATAGCATTTTTATAATACATAAATAAAAGTGTGTGCCAGAAATTTTATTTGAGGCCCTAAACACAATACAATTCAGGATGACAGACATAAGTTTCCACTTTAATTTGTTTAACAATCCAGCTTGACAAAGATTCAACTATTTGCAGACTTCTGTAATATTTTACACAAAGATTGGTTTAAAGATGGAAAGCAGTAATTTGTGATAATAAATCGCTTTCAGATGTTACTAGAAAACAACAAAAACCTATTTAAAAATCCTACAGTAGGTATTTCAATGCTTATGACAGCAGCCCTCTATGTAAAACACAACATGTTTTCATCTTTTGCTGACCAGATTTTTGCTGAAGTATTACTCAGTTTATCCCTCTGTAGCTTATCATTTTCACAACAGACACAAGTACCTTTGGGAAGAGCATTCATATGGATGTAGGGTTACACGGGCCAAAAAATGCTGGTTTCTAAAATTTCCGCACTAATACCAAGAATTTTTCCCTTCATGGTATTTCATGCTTTATCTCCTCACCTTAAATATTTATTGTGCTTAGAAACTTTGACAATATACTTTCAAGTGTTCTTGTGCTTATTTTTCCATTAATACTGATAAAATAACACTTCTGAGGAGGACTGTGAAGTAGACCTCAGCTGTCAAAAGGATTTTCAGCAAATGATTTCGGAAGAGTTAATGACAAAGGGGGCCTGACAAAACTCCAGTGGGAGCACAAAAAACTCACTGGGAAAGGCCAGCTACACTGTGTGTGCACAGGTTCCACTCTGGTTTACAACCACCAGGCACAAACTGGAATTCTTCTTCCATAAGACCGTTGCAAAAAAAGTAACTGTTACATCATGTGCTCTTTGCTTCAGACCATAGATGGACTTCTTGGAAAATAAACCAGAGAGAATTTGAAAAGTGTTATGTGAGAGTACTGACTCATTTTTGGGTGGAATCAGCAGGGATGCCACAGCCACTGGAGTCAAGGAAACCCCCTAAAAAAAGTACCACGTTGACTTACGGGATCACCCATTATGGAAACCTTTCACTAAGCACTCAGCCCTCAACACAGCATTGTTGTCAAGGCAAGTGAGGTTTTGTAAGTACCAAAATGCTCGGCCTTCCGCACACTCCAAAAACTTTCAAAAGCAGTAGTCAAACACTCTCATCTTCCCACTATGGTCAGGTGCCCAAACTATGTTTTTTGATAACCATACTACTGAGGAAGCTCTTGTATATTGAAAATCTCCTCAAAGATACCTACCAGTATCTATTTTTAATAGATATTGCAATTTCTCAGTTTTACTGTGGTTACAAAAAGAACACAAAAAAACCAAACCAAAACAAAAAAGCCCCATACATACACAAAAAACCCCAACAAACAAACAAACAAAAAACCCAAACCAAAACCCCAACCAAACAACAGTAAGCCAGAGGACATTGTGGGATAGGGGTGGGCAGAAGTCTAGATGGTTTTGGAAAAAGAACCCCAACATCTATGACCAGATCCAATTTTTGGTGAAAGGCTATAAAAACAACCCAGACAAAAAACTGAGGCCTCTCCCATGCATGATTAGTATGTCATTTCTTCACAGGCAAGAATTTTGATCATCATCTACATGGCATGTTTTAAAAAAGTTTGGGGTTTGTTACTTGCATTACAAATTTGGTAAGAGTGCAAAAAAGATGCTATCAGCAACTCACCCGTGAGGCAATAAGCCCTGCACCCACCCAAAAAGCAACCCCTCTCCCTCAAGGACACACCACACTCAATTTCAAATATTCTGTTGTCTTAGAGGAGCCTGTAAAAACTATAAAGCTATGAATGAATGCCAGCACTGTTACTCAGGTCAGCCAATGGCCCTGATCCAGATAAATGAAGGTTAATTTGCTTTATTTTTAAATTCTATAGAAGATGACAGTCTGTGCAGTTTTCCACAGGGCTGAAAAGACCTCATGGGCCAGGAATAAAAAAATCTGCAACTGCCTGGGCAGTAATGAACTTTTAGTTCAATCTAAATCATCAAAATAGTCATTTTACATGTCTAGACCTATTTCATCTGTGCAAGTACTGAACACCTTGATGTATTGCATGCAGGTTTTGTTCCTCTTTGTTTTCATGCAATTTGAAGAACTGACAGGATCTAGCTGAGTGACATTTATCTTGTTACAGTTCAGATTTACTTTAAGATTTTAAAAAACCCCGAAACAATCAGACTAATGAAACTCATACATGTATCTTGGAAAGCACCTTTTTAAAAACTGGGCCCACTTGAACACTGAAATTTCAAATAGCATACTTGCTTGCTTACAAAATTCAAGTGTCTGCTTTCCCTCTCCCCTTGATTCAACCATCCTGCCAGGCTTGCTTTGCAGCTTTGAAGGCTACCAGAAACATCCAGCCACCAGGCACCTCACAGAACAAAACAAGTTTATGACAATCCGAGATGCAAGAGACTCGTGCAAAGTGCCAAAATTAACAAGAGCAAGAATAATAACGTGTATTCATAACGTATCTGTTCAAAACAATTCTCCCTTCAAGAGGAAAAAGTGAGTTCACGGCTGACTGCGCTGCTGCTGGCACGGAGCGAGGGCAGGCACGGTGAGGCCAGCAGGCAAAAGTCTCCCTGCACAGCGCTGACCTCGAGTCACCCACTATCCCCGGCCTCCTCTCCAAGTTTATTGGCTGCACGTGTGTTTTGTAACACCCTGTACTGCGTATTCTTAGAACGTACTTTCCAGAGAACCGAGGGGACAGGGCTCACCCCTCCACGATCACCTCCAACCCAATCTCACCAGCAGCAGCAGCATCCTGCTCCTCAAGATAAACTATCGGTTCATAGAACAGTAAAGGATCCAAACCCCTACGTTCGCGTGCTCTAAAGTCAGGTGACCTGTGAGTCAAGAGACAAGGCAATAAATTATTAGGAAAAACAAAACACTGCGCTAAAAATAGAGTGCACAAGCAGCGTATGAAGAACAACAGTTTTTACCCAGTCAAAGCTCAAGGCCCTCCCCAGCCTCTTTTGTATCTGTACAAAAACAACTCACATAAGCAAAGACAGATAAACAAATAAAACCTAATTTTACTTCCTCCTTGATAATTTGCAAATATATATTTAATTAAAAGTACACATCAGAGGCAGAAAAAAAAGCTGAATCTTGGACCAGCAGAAAAAGTAATAATGTCCAAAGTAAATATTCAATGAAACTTCAATCAGAAGATGTCAGAATTACTTTATTTCAGGGAAAATTGCTCCAAGCTGACTTCAGCTCAGATATGCCAAAAAGTCACTATCTGCTACACATCAGCTATCAGTATAGTTCAGGCAACATTAAGGATTTGCCCACTTGTCAGGTTTAATAGATTTAATAAATTATTGTGAATGCTCAAGTTAAGCATCAGGTAAAAAAAAAAAAAGACCCTCATGAACATTCCAGAATCCATACAGATGACAATCCTACTTATTTTGTCAACCCTCTCATTACCAAAAACATTATATAGAGATTTTCTACTAGAAATCAATAAAGAAAATAAATGTTGTTACTGTCAAGTGACAACAATGCATAATTTTCTTGGAAGAAGACGATCTTTTCTTAAGAGATAACAAAGCAGTAAGCATAGAAGAGTATAGTCAAAGAAATTTTAAATTTCCATTTAGAAATATATGACTACATTGGCTATTACTGTAAACAGCTGGTTTTTTGCAATCACTTATCTTCAAGGACTAATTAAAAACACATCTGAGAAATTTTTAGCACAGAACATTTTATTCTTACCATCTGAATTAGTGGTTGATCTTGAAAGGATCAGAATCTGGCACGGGAATCCAGACAACAAGCAACCTGCCCTCTTTATCCCCAGAAAAACAGGCAAACTGGGTTCACTACACCCTTCTTGCTGGGCTGAATCCCTAGGAAATAGCACCTAGAGAATTGCTTTCAGCATGAGTTGGTTTTCCTCTTGACTATGGAAAAACACTGTCTGAAATCCAAAGATTTTCCTCAGAGACAAATTCCAAGCTGTGATGAAGCTGGAAACAAGCCCTGCCAGTGGGGACCTCTGGGCCGGGCACGGCCCACGTGAATGCCACCCGGGCTTTGGCTAACAGATGGCAGTGCCTTATCTGCCTGCTTGGGAAGTGCCAGCAGAGCCCACAGGATTTCTCATGGCATTCGTCACCAAAAACCAGTGTGAAAAAGACACAGACCAGTTAGGGCCTCACAACCATCCAGCCTCATAAGGAAGGTACGTCTGGGTGTCTAACAGGAAACCCTATTTTCCTGTTGTCTCTTTTGTCTCTTTTATTTTTTTTTTTCAAGCTTTCAAGATCCTCCATGGCTTACCACCATTCCTGTTGTCACCCACTCACTACTGCAGTAAACTGGCCTCTGATTACTTCAATCACTAGTACTTACTCCCCCTGTATTGTCCTGCAGTGGGGAAGAACACTTGATTAAAATGACTCTACTTTCCAGCTTCTGGGTTATGGTGATAAAGGCTTGTTAGCCTGTATGCTGGGAGCACAGTTTATCTGTCTCATCAGTATTATCCCTTTGTTTCCTCACAGCCCTCTGTTGGAAGCCATTGATTTTACATTTGATACTTGCATAAGGTCTGAGGTGAGGGTAGTCTTTTGTTCCATGCTTGTATAATACCCAGCAAAACATGATACCCAAGCGTGACTCTTAATTTGTATCACAGATAACGAATAATAATCTTCAGGAATTCGCTTCCCTTCTCTTTAAGTGCCATTATGACTGAGTTACACACCTGGAGGCTGAAGAAGTCCTTGATCCATCTAACACAGCAATATGACACACTTTGAAAACACAGTTTGAGAATATAGTGGCTTGGTACACATCTACATGAAGTACTTCCTTAATTCTGTAAAGAAGCCACTGGTGTAGTGCAAGACCACAAGCAGAGAGGTACCTGACAAACACAGCAAAAGCTGAGGAAACTACAAGTTCTTAACAGCTTTGATAAAACAGACTTACAAAGGGCTGTTTATGCTTTATGAGAAGTGATCTATACTCAGTAACAGACACGGGTCTTGTTCATGACTTTCCAGATCAAAACCTGCCCTCCCATAGTTTCGGTGCCAGGAAGTTTAGTCTATACCAACAATCCTTCAGGTGCCCTACCCTAAAAAGAGATATTGACACTTCAGATTGAATTTAACTGCAGTAGGTACAGAACTTGCAGAGTATCTTTGCTATAAAAACAAGAAAGAGAGCACTTGGGGTCCTTCTAGCATCCTGCTCACACAGCCAAAGGAAAGCACCTCAGCAAAAAGGGCACAGAAAAGCAGGGCTGTAGCAACAGATCTCCAGAATACTTACCCATTCTTTAACAGCTGAGCCAAAGGGGCAGAGAAGGTCCTACCCTGTCCAGCAGCAGCTTCAAGCCCCTCTGTGGCCACTGCTACAGATTTCTACAGTCCTACAGTGACATTCCCCAACTTCCACAAGGAGGACAAATGCCTGCCTGTACATGCAAGTCAGATGAAAAGCCAGATCCACCCCACCAGCTACAGGCCCTTCCTCACCTCTCTGTACCATACCCAGGTCAAATGCACAGAGCTTCCTACCTCCTTCTCTCTTTCCCCCTTGCAATGCTATTCGAGTTAAATGAATGTTATAAGTTAAATGAAAAGGATTCAGAGAGATCTGCTCAGACTATAAGCTTTTGTATTTAAACTAATGCTTTAACTGCCAGGCACTTTAAAGTATACAGTACTTCAAACATCTTTTAGAAAGAAGTTATAGGAACTAAAATATGCAAGGCCTCTAGGAATTCATATCCACTTTCTCTTAGTTTACTTTTTCTCCTTCGGCAGCTGGTTTGCTTTGCCTTTTAAAATTTATTTTAAAGTCATAAAACCAACAAGTTATCTTCAGTTTCATAAACTTTGCTAAAACTGAAGAGAAAAAAGTGTTAGTTACCATGGCAGCAGTGAGGAGTCCCTGGGTCAGGATGTAGAGAACTTCTCTTGTTTTGTCTCATCATTTGCATCAGAAGTTCAGCCATCTGTTATTAACTATTTAACAACAGTCTTGCTTGTTAGCACTGGTGCTTGCTATTTAAGTCTCCCCACCTTCAACCCTTTTGTAAATCTCCTAATTAATGTGGAAATTCATCTGAGGGCTCAGTTATCTTTCAGGTAGGATGACCACCATTACTTCAACTTGGTCAATATTCTCCTTTCTCACCAAGGAAAAAGCATACACTTAGGCAGACACCAACCTCCAGAAGCAGCAGCTTTATTGTTAGACATCAATTTGAAAAGAATTTCATCAGACAGTAGATGATGTGGCTGAATTCCAAGACAGGCTATATCCCTCCTATTTAAGCATACTTCACTACACATGATATTCCCAAGTTCCACAGCATCTCTCAATCTTCTTTATCCCATCTGCTTGATATGACAAAAGAAAACAGTTTTGCAATTTTATTTCAAAAGATAAATAGCAGACTCAACTGTGTTGCTATCAAGTAAATATTGCCTTTTATCCTCTGAGGGAATCTGAAATATATTTATCTACTAGCTGTATACACTAAGAAAACAAAAACTTGGTTGTACATTTCCAAGCTTAGAATTTTGGAGTTAAAAATATTTTACCTTATCTTGACTTCAGTATCTTCATTCAAATCTGCATGACCTAAAACAATACACTGGCTCTTTCTGAATCTAGTCCTAGGAAAGCAGGCCAGTCTTGTTGCTCCTCACTCATCACACCCTCAGAAGAAAGTGGGAGGCTTACAATGACAAAAGGGGAACAACATGGCTGTTGCTTTTACTGTTCCTAAAACTATTTCACAAAAGAAAAAAAAAGGTACCATTAGGAGCAAGAGGCCTTCAGCAGGAAGTCCTTGTTTCAGTCACTTAACACCCTGACATATGCTAAGAACACTCTGTTCACAGATACAGCCGGTAAAACTCAGATCCTCAAAACTTACAAAGTGGAAGAAAAATTTGAAAAATACTTATGTGGGAATATGAAAAGAGAGTTGCAGAGCATCAGAAGGCTAATTCACACATCCAAATAACGAGACAGGATTTTCCAGGCTGGTCTTTCATTCAGATGACAAGCAGACCAGCAGCCTGTTATATGCACTAGCAATTTCAGTGCAGCGTGACACGGTGCAGAGACAGCACTGGCCAAGATGCCTTCTCAGACTACAGAGATGAGAGATTTGATAGATACAACCACACATACATAGGATAGATCTGATATGATGCAATGGTTTAGAGACCCAAAACAAGAACACAGTATCATTACTTCTGGGTCCAATGAGAATGATTCAACTGAACAATCTAGAAGTGCCTGAAAAGGTTTTCCTTTCAGCACGTTCAGGGAAATTGTCCATTACAGATACTCAACTTCTCCTGTGAAGGCTTGGTGAATTACATCCAGGGCATCTTTCTGGCTATAAGACCGTGTCAACTCGAGAGACTTGGTCCAATTCCAAGAAGCTATGTGAACACTGATGGCATACCTAAGCCCAAGATAAATACAGTCATGGGGACGAACTGTTAAGCACATTTTCTACCTACATACGAGGCACCTACCAATGCCACTGAGCTGGATTTTTTTTTTTTCCTATGGAGTAACTGAAAAACAAGAAAATGAGAAATAAACCAAAGAGTGGAAATGCACTGATAATAATGAAGCTTTTAAAGAGAATTCACAAGGAGAAGAGATAGAAACACTCAAGAATTCAATAGTTTTATTTTAATGGACAACACATTAAACATTGTAGTATGCAGATTAAGTAGGAGCTGATACTTCTGTAACTTTATTACAACATTATGTTAGTTAGAAGTCACACCTACAAGCTGGAAACTTCTGCAGCACTGCTGCAAGAACAGAACTAGCTATCAGGGTAATCAAAAAAGCATACAGGAAAAAAAGCACAGGACTTGTTAGGAAGTGTCCTCAGGTGAGGAATGTAGATTAAGAATTCCATTATTTTATCTGAAATACAGAAAAAGACAAAACAAAAAGCCCAGAGCAAACTATTTTCATAACATCTGACCTCTTCTACTGCAGTTTCCTTTTGTATTCCTCTTCTGTTTGTGCTACTTGATCTCCCAAAACTTTGATGTTACCAACCATTCATTGTCATCTAAGTGGGTGGAACTTTGTCAGAACATGTTTGACCACCCAAAATCCTCCTCCTAGCTAGTGAGGCTACCTCCAGCTCCAGTAGGTTTGTTTCAGTATTTGTAGTCCAGACTATTAGAGGGTGGGTTGGAGGGAAAGTCCTAAGCTTAGCAGACCCAAGGGAGAGGCTGTACTTCTTCATGAGAAATGCAAGGAGCTCTGAGAGGTGAAACTGCCGACGGTGGAGCAGCATGAAGCTCCTCAGGTAATTTTTCCAATGCTATTAACCTTCACCTACAATGCCTGCCCTTAAGCGGTTAAACAGTAACCTGCAAAAGTAAAAAAGTTACAAAAGAGACAATATATGCTTCCCATCTGAAAAAATTCTGGGACAGTGGCCAGGCCTGTAAAATTGTTTTTAAATTTTATTTGAGAGGATAAATGAGGACATTACAACTCTCAAGCTGTGTAAAAGACTGCACATTTTAAAATGGACACCAGAGCCTACAATGGAATTTTGAATGCATAAGACAAAAGAACATTTTTGATAGTTTTAGAATTGAACTGTGTCACACAGCACAATGCAGCTATTTACAAGTTTCCACATTATAAGTCATGTTATTAAGCCTTAGTAGTCTTCTGGTACTCCAAAGAAGAAAACATGAGATAGGGGCAAAATTGAAAGGCCTAATAGAATTTCAGCCAAGAATTTAGTTTGCCCCCCTCTTTCCTAATACATGGTAATTTTCCACATAGCAAAATGGCAGATTCACATATTTAAAATTTAATATATTCAAGTATGAAATTTCACTTTGTCCTCTCAAAAATTCCTTACTACTTTATAAAGCAATGCTTCAGTGACTCAAGGCCAATTTTCCCACACAAAATACAAGAGTACACTAGTGGAATCATTCCTCCTTCTGTGTCAGGAGGTGGACATCTCATGTCAGCAGGCTCACTTAAAACTAGAGCTCTGGTGCTTTGCAGAGAAATATCAACAAGGTCTATACACGAGATAAAAATACATGCAAGTACTTGATCCAAGCAACATTCACATTTTTAGATAACAAGTTTGCATAAGAAGTAATGGATAATGCTCAGTTCTGCATTGAGTTCAGTATGCTATTTAATTAGCTTTAAACATGCCATATAGTTGAACAACCAGTAAGCTGCTAATTAAAAATACATATTTTTATTGCCCCCAAAGCTGACATATTTGCATCAGCTTCATTTGCCCCGAGACAAACAAGTAGTGGCAAAGAGCTGATAATGTTTCATGCATTGTTTCTAGCAGAAATCAAAATACTGTAATAGTTTCCTCCTGTTGGAGGAAAAAAAATAAAAAAGAGGAGAGAGAAACTTGACCTACATAACAAGGCACAGAAGAAACTCAGTTAAGCTTCAGGGTGTTTTTGGGAGGGGGGAGAGGTGATGTTTTTTTCCGTAACAATGAAGAGTCAAACAGTTACATATGGCTACACTAACTACAACTGTTAGCACATCTGACACTTAACTACACGTCTCACTTCTAGGGCTTAGAAGTCCTCCCCTCCTGTTCCAGGACATTTAATACTCTTGCCCTAACAATGTAGTGAATAAACAGATTTAATTTTTAGGCTGTCCATCACCTTTCTCTAAAAAGAGGTTAAAATAAAAAAAAAGAACAAGAAAACAAACCCCACAGCTCACAGAAATCCAGCCTTTCACAGGCTCAGTATACGGAAGGAAAGGGAGAATGTCTGGTTTGGGTTTCTAAAGGAACTGTTTACAGACTTAACCGAAGAGGCAAACTTTTAGTACAGGGTGGGTTTTAAACCACCTTCCACAGACAACCACCACCAACAGCTGCCGATTACTCTTTAGTTACACAGCTTGAACTTGTTCCACGCCCGGGAAAGCCTGTCCGGGCCGGTGCCACCGGCCCTCCAGCCTCCCCCCGTCCCTCCCGCACAGCCCCCGGCCCCGGGGTCGGTGACACCTCTGCGCGGGGACCCCGCGGGGCTCCCCGCCGTACACACCTTGTCGGCGCGGCCCGGCGCTCCCGCAGCGAGCCCCGCAGCGCCGGCGCGGGTGGGAGGGTGCCCACGGCATCCTCCACAAAGGAGGCAGAGTAGGGGCGCGCATAGCAACAGGCCCGGCCGCCGATTGGCCCCGCCGGGCGAGCGCCGGCCCCTCGGCCCGGCCCGGCCCCGCCCGCACGGCCGGGCAGGTGAGCGGCGGGGGCACGGCCCGCAGGGACCCGGGATGGGTCACCCCGCACCGCCGGAACGCTCCCGTGCCGGGAGCTGCCCTGGGTCCGTGCCTGGCACCGTGCACGGAATGTTCCCGCACAGCACCGGTTCGAGGAGCCAGCCCGAGCTGCAGTGTGTGCGTGTGTGCGAGGTGATGAATATTTACATCTGGAGTGGAAAAAGCCGCCAGCCCGCCCTCCTGCCAGCCAGCGCCAGCTAACTTCCCACTGCGCTTTTTTCCACTGCTCAGCCCACTCGGGAGTGGCTCGGCTGCCTCATTCCTCTGACCCTCACGGCACACACAGTGCCGAGGAGATCCCATCCCCAGCTCTCCTTGCACTACCGCAGTTCTTACTTCAGTATTTTTAATGGGTACTTTTGAGGACTAATTTACGAGGTTGTTTCACAAGAGCAGTCTCAAAACAGCATGTGCTATTCTAGTTGCAGTCTAAACATGTTGTCCACATTAAACAATTTCATCCAGTTCTTACCTATTTACAAGTACTCGAGTCAGATGACATTCACCATATTAACAGAATCATCACAAAAAAACTATCTTACTCTCAGCCTAACCTCATCACAAAACAACACTAAAACTCTTGTTCTGTAATCAGATACCATGAAACTAGGAGAAGTCCAGATTAAACCAGACTTCACAACCACATTCAAAATCCAGTACCACTCACTAACCCATTCCAGAGCATGGAAAACATGCCACTTCACAGAATGACTTTTCCCCACTCACATTTTATACAACAGTACCATTTAGCTGTGGTTACAAGAAAACATAGTCTATACAAGATTTCTAAGTAGAAATTTTATCTGAGGAAGGTCGGATACCTTTTAATAGTTGGCCCATTTAAAGATCGCAGATACAGATACTGCCTTACAGAAAGTTATATGCAAAACATACCATTTCATTAGTCACTGACATTCAAGCTTCCTGTATATTTTATCTCAGTTTGCTTTCCAAGTATTTTTCTTTCACGGAACATTTACTTCTACAAAAACACCGGACTTTACACAGTTGTCTGAAAAAGCGATTTTAAGTTTTCTTATTCAAGCAACTACCTAGCTCTTGAGAAAAGTATTCAGACGATTTTCTATGAAAGTTATTGAATATCTACAGGAGGAATGGGAGGGGCAAGAGGAATATTTACCATGCTGATAAAAACAGTATGTTTCAAAGTTTTGCTAACAAGAGGCAGAAGCAACAACACCCAAGTCAATTCCCACAGGGACCAGCAGAGACAGCATTCAGGAACCACCAGTTGTTTTTACAGGCAAACTAACAATGCTTTAGTGATGAGCAGCTGCCTCTAGATGACAGGCATACCTACACACTATACTGCTCCAGAACAGTCTCCCCACACTGGGCTACTGGAGTGCAACTGCAAAGATCCTTTTCACACCAGATATTCTTCAAATACAGTAAAAGTAGGACAGCACGTTGACACTCCAGCTTTTAAGTCCTAACTCAGCCATAGGTATGCAGAGCTGAGCTCTGTGCCTGTGGAAGAACACCCCAGAAATGAATGCATCTGGCCTAATAAAATGCTAAATTTAGAAAGTGCAATATTAAAAATTCCACCAAAAAGCTCCATCTGGAAGCAGGCTACTCATTTATCAGCTGGATCTCTTACTCTTCCACAAATTTCAGAGGCACAAGGTATTTAACGTGACTGAACATAACAGAATACAGTAGCACATAGAGATATACACAGGACTTTATCCTAAGCTGCAGATTTCATCATCATAAAGTCGCTGCACTTAAAGTACTATTTGCAGTTTTAATACTGTGCAAAACGATGAGAAATTATTAAGATAAACAGATTGTCTTTTGACCCACCTTCTGCCACAAACAGGATAACACTTCTAAAAATAAAAAAGATTATATCTTCATAACAATGGATTTTATCCCAAAACAAACTTTGGAAGTAAGCAGTCCTACACATCTCACAAAGCAGGAAATCAGAGCCAAATGAGTTTCATCTCGGTATCAACTGAACTACACATTGATTCAGCAGCACTTGCCAGTAGACATAATTGGCATCATGCCTACATTACAAAAAACACCCAATTTCAGCCTTTGGAGGGCCATGCCAAAGCACAGGATGTCCAGTAACGAGCCAGTTCATAAAAACACTCTCTTTCAGATTCCAGCCCTGTCTTGTGCAGGAAAAGCAAGGTGTACACGTGATCCCTAAGGAGCAAAGCCTAAGTGACTTCAAGGCACCTTATGCTTACACAGCCTAGTTGTAGAGACAAGCTAAAAATAAAAATACACTTCTACTAACACATCCCTTCCATGAAACAAACATTTTGGATTGAGTTATTAATTTGCAGAACACAAAACCAGCAAGAGGTCTCATGTAGACGGCCTATTCCCTTTCTCCCACTGCAGACCCACAGATGCTCAACTGCTCAGAACAAAGCTGAAGTCAGTTCTTGATGGTTGCAATGCATATTAAAGAGATTATTAGATATACCACTCACATTCTTAATTTATGTCTATTTTCCTTTTACTGATGTTTAAACTCAAGATTTCTTGAGCAAGAAAAACTACACAGCACACCTAGAGAAGCTGAAAGCATCAGATGCTAATAGTTCCACTATGATTTTAAAACAAACAAAAAATTTAAAAAATCAGTGTATATCATAAAGCTGCTCAAAATTTCATAGTAGAAACTAAAACAAGAATGAATAACACCAGTTTATAAAAAGTGTCCTAAAACATTTATAAAACACCATTACATATTCTCAACATGAAGATGGGATGAAAGAACATACAATGCACATCATAGTGAGGCTATAATAGGAAACATCCAAAAGCAGTACAATAACAGCCAGTTATTGCTGTCTCAAGCTAAGTGAACTTAACCCCTCAATGTAAGGTGAGGCAGGTGTGTATTCTAGGAGTTTGATATCCATCTTTGCCTTCAAACTTTTCTAGTATTACCAACTATTCCTCCCATTTCAAGCACATAGACATGGTTTCATTCCTTCACTTTTTAACAGCACGCAGACTCCTAAAGGGGTCCTCCACACCTTGCCTGTGCCATCCTGGTGTAAGCAGTTACACTGTGAGTATTGCTGTTAGTATAGTTATGGTAGTATCACCCAGCTCCCTCCTCCAATTCTAGCCCTCCAGACACTTTGTTTCTCATGGCTTCTCCACAGTAAACAAAACTTCTTTGGCCATTCAAACACCATGTGCTTCAAAAGGAAGACCCTGCTTCCCCCACAAAATAAAAAAACCCCAAAATCATACTTTTCAGTAAAATGCAACTGAAGTGGGGAAACTTGCATAGAAAATATGCCTGAAGACTTATTTTTAAAGAATTTTACAGCAGAGAAAAAAGGATTTACCTTTCAGCAGCATCCGTGTTGATATCCCTCTCTTTGACCTACCTGTACATTCCTAGTCCATGCTGATCTTGACAATTTTGTCCCTGTTCAGTTCCTACCAGTACAAAACTCCTCCTCTTTAACTCCACATCACTATAATATTTACTAAAGTTGTTCTCTTCTTGATGCACCTATTCTCTTCCCCCTACTCTCAGATACAACTACGTAATCAAAATTAAAAGCTCAAATGAAAAAAGAGCAAGTAAATAGGAGTCTTACTGGGCTGTGTTTTAAAGATTAAGATCTAACATGAGAAGGAAATGCACCAATACTTGTGGCTTTCAAGAAAACTGCAAAGAAAAAAAAGCATTAGCCCAACATACCAAAACTTCACTCTCTGCTAACACAGAAGTTATGCCTTCAGTAAGTAGTCACCATAGACATTTACACAGATATTGCTCTTACACACCCTCTCTGTCCCCCTAAGTCTGCAAACAAAGCCTTCTATCAAACTTGCTGCCTTGCCTGGACGTGTGAGTTTGAGCCATGGTTTGTTTCGTGTATGCTGGGCTGCTGCCCTGGCAGGGAATCAAGGAGAACAATACCTGGCAGGGGAGAAGGGCTTCTCATCGCTCTGAAAAAAGAGCGTGCTGACCACAGCAGCTCTTCCTGCACCTCTCCTTCTCCTTCCCTTGTCCCTCAGAAGAAACCAGCTACCACCCTACCACCTCCCACTGAGGTACTGACTGTACTGAGGATACAGGATAATACTTGCCATCTTCAACTCTACCAAAATTCTCTCTTTCTGCCCTTCCCTCTCCCATTACACCCAACAACAAGATGACACTAGCACAGCACCCTGAGAAAGAAGCTTAATTTGTTGCAGCACAGAGAAGTGTGAAATATGCCCTAGAAATCCTGAAGGCTCATCAGTGGGCAAAAGGAATCCCTGCATACATAGCAAGCACCATTAAGAGGTTAAACTAGCACAAGCAGTCACCTGCTTATGGACTGACTAAAGTAGTTCACAATCCAAAATGGACTTACTTACCAACCTGGTTCCCAGGGATCTTAATGGAAAAAAAAAAAATCACTAACTTGTGTAATGTAAAACAGATGACATGGTTCATAGGCAACCAGAGAGTCCTTATTTCAGATACATTCTCTTTTTTTATACCTCAGAAGAAAAACCAACTTGTTTTTTTTCGCTAGGAGAATCCAACAGTTTCGGGAAATGCATTGATCATTGCTAAGAGGGAAGTCTAAGTGCCCCACAGTTACTGGGTACTACATACCTGGACAGAGAGAGATTGCATGCCTGCCCACAAAAAGAAAAGTGCTCAAATCAAAACAAATGTATACAAGGGGAGAAAAACTCTCCTTAGTGCTCTTAAACAAAGTTGTTCAGAAGATTTCTCAGTAAGACTACTTTGTTTACCTTTATTCATTACAAGGATTCTTACAATCAGCACAGACATGAAAGTATCCTTAGTATTTCATGCCATGGAGTGCTTCCTTCCCGGTGTGTTCAGCTGCCTCCATTGATTCACACTCAGCTCTCCCCTCCAAATTATCCCCAAGAACATCCTCATACTATCCTATTACATCTCTGCATTTTGAGTTAAGGTAATGTAATAATAGTATCCCAGATAGCAACTTTAAATAGCTCTGGTCCCAAAGCTAGCATTAAAAATCACTAGCCAAAAGAACCAGTTAGGCCCATTTAACAAGGAAGAAAATGTATTAATACAAGTGAGTTAAATTTGATTTGGTCAGAATAATTCTGAATTGTTAAGAAAAGCTAAAGAATTTTCATGATTTACAACTCAACTATACTGTTTACAAGTAGCCTTTACAAAAAAAAAATCTCTCTTCCAATCCCAGTACAGTTATGCATGGAGAGCAAGAATAGCTCACATGGCTTTGGCCACGTGCCTGTAGCTATAGTCAGAAAAAGGAATATGTAATGCAAGTGAAGTCTTCCAAAGTCTAACTACCTATGCAGGTCCAAGAGGTACTCTTCTGTATTTGCATTCATCCTTAATTGCCTACTTATACACGGAGTTTCAGTACTAGGTAGTACAAAGGTAACCATGCAATTGTACATGCACATCTAAAACAATTTTAACTTAAAAACTGGCTTCTGCCTAAATATTAAATATAAATGACCTGCAAAGACTGAAAAATTTACTATCTCCTTGAAAGATAATTATGTGGGACAGTGAAAAATCTAAAAAACTTGGTTTATCAAGTATCATGTCAGAATGGAGATAGCAATTACAGCTATATTTACAGTTAAACTGCAACACCTTACTGACTAAAAGAATACAGTAACTGTTGGACTGTTATCCTAAACTTGTTGCTGAGAAGATAAAGGGCTATGGCTATTTCACCGCCTGTAAACAGCTGCTATTAGTAGAAGTTTGTCAAAATAACAAGGAAACATATTGTAAACAGTGAGGCAGATAGAGCAAGTTCTTTTAACAAATGTCATATAGCTGGTTTGTTCTCGTCAGTTACTCTGTTTTCACAGGAGATTTCTAATTTTAATAAGCAGAATTTCATTTGGCAACAAACTCTTGTCTCTCATGAGAATCTGTATTTATAACTGTTAGCTTATTTTTAAAAACATTTTGGAGCTGGTAGACCTCAGATCCAATAATAGTTTCAACACTGCCCTTAACAATAAAGTCCAATCTAATACACTTCGGTCCAGGGATCTGAGCTGGCATGCCAAAGTTTCTCACTTCAGCAAGTAAAGAATATGGTCAGAAGGGTCAGTTTATACAGCCCAGGCCTATGGGCTTGGCATACCCACAAGCCCCAAAATATCCACCTAAATGCCACTCCAGTAGCATCTGTTGTAGCAACAAGAGCCCCTCTGAAGGCAAGTATGGACAACACCAGGCAAACAAAAAGAAAACGGCCAAGTTGTTACCAGTGTGGTCCTCTCTGAAAAACAGGTATGCCATGAAGAACTCTCACTGTTGAACAGCGATGAAAGCACCCTTCCAACCCAAGAAATACTTCTACAACAGGAGGTCTTGCCTTACTGTCAATAGTGAGGCACAAGTTGCAGAACAGGTCAGAAAACTAACATAAGCAGGGGTTTCAAACTAAAACTTGGAATTTTCCATTCTACAAATTAATATACTTTGATTCTTTTGGGGGGGGGTGCCTAACTTTTTTAAAAAGTTAAGCACCTAAAAGCTAAGAATTCTTCTGAGTTTAATTTTTGAGGTAGAAGTTTAATAAAAGAGTTGATATTGTCGTTTCTTGGGTGCAAGGACAGAGTTGTACTGAAAGCATCAAGGCTCCACCCTCAATGAAAAGAAAAGGCTTGTGTTCCTGTTCACTCATACACTGCATCTATATATTATATGTTATCAGGGCAAATCTGCTCTCCCCAAAGATTAGAGCTCGATGGCTTCACACCTTACAAATGGAATCTGAGTGCAATATCCTGACCACCTGTCCGTTTGGTTGGGTTGGTTGGGTTTTTTCATCCTAAATAGTTTCAGCTTTCCTTTCTTTCAGAGAATAAGATGGGTTTATTTGAAAGTCATCCACATAGGAAAAGCAGAGCCCCCCAGCCCTTCCTGCCTGTCAGAGGGAGCCTCCCTCCCCTCACGCCCCTTCCCGCACGTGCAGAGCGTGTTTGCCCACACGGCTCCCCCCGGGCCAGGCAGCAGCGTCACCTCCAGCTCATTAGCACCCAACCTGCACTTACCTGTGGCAACCAAGCCCGAAGCATTGCCCAAACACTTTTGGAGTGACAACTCCACTAAGCAGGAAGCAGCTCATTTCCAGTTTATTACTTTGTTTACTGGCTACACCATTCCACCATGGAAAAGTTTAAGTGCTTTGTGACATTTCACTGAGAAGATACTATAAAATTAAAGTGTCTGTATCACAGTGTAATACAGGACACTAAAATAACATTCATTCTTTTTCAATATATATTTTCACTTCCTAATCTGCATACTCTGTAGCACATTATCTTTGTTAAAAAGTTTTCCACAAAATCTTCCACAATTAATATAGAGCATAAAATTAACTCTCGTTTTTAGAAACAAGGACCTTATCCAGATCTCCTAACTTAACAACCAACTCCTCAACTGAACACATTGGTTCAACTCATTTTCCCTCAAACACATGCTTCCTCATCCCTCCTCCTAAGAACCTGAAGAAAAGCATTCCATCAACTGTTCAT
The DNA here is from genome assembly GCF_036250125.1 of Pseudopipra pipra. Classification (NCBI taxonomy): domain Eukaryota; kingdom Metazoa; phylum Chordata; class Aves; order Passeriformes; family Pipridae; genus Pseudopipra; species Pseudopipra pipra. Next base: position 8,866,775 of record NC_087560.1, on the reverse strand, counting down.
CTCCATTAATCTTTCCTCCACCTTTCCCCACAGATACATCCAGGAATCCCTCAGCTATGTTTCCAACAGGAGGTAGTAAATAGACTTTTGCTGAAACAAGAGTTAGCTTTTTCCATACCAAATCACCAAGTAACGTGGAAGAAAGTCCCTTAACCCAGCTACTACAAACAGACCCAGAGGCACATATCGGAGTTTGACTTGCAAAGAAGGAAGGAGAAGAGAAGAAGCAATCTTCAGACTGATTGTTCCTCTCTTGTAGACAGAAGGCCATTTCTGTAAATTAGGATAATCACAAGGAGGGAATTAATGCTTCAAAAAGTAAGAGACAACTGCTTTTTGCTTAAACTGTGAGTGAAAACAAAATAGTCTCTATACAGAGGACACACCATAAGGAATAAACAAAGCAAGGTAATAAAAATGTAAGAAAAGACTAGAATAAGGTGATAAAAACCAGCCAGAATGCATTTAGAGACAAACAAGCCTGTCTTCCTCAACTGATCATTCATGCAGTGAGGGGGAGGGAGGAAAAAGGAGCAGTAACTTTGAGCTATTTAGACTATAGTAGGACTTTTGATGTCTTGTAACATTCCCACAGTAAAATATGACTATACTGTAGATTCATTTAAACCACAAGATTTTTTCCAGTTGTGCACCAAGTGTACTCTAAGAGTACATAACAAGCCTTCTGAGTTTGGCAGCAAGCTATCACCCTGACATTATGCAATGTTTTCATTAACTCTGATGGTGAAACAGTGTGTTTATACAGTTTATGAACAAAGCCGAGCTGGAAGAGTTTGCAAGCCCTCTGCTACGAAGTCTAGTTCTGTCTTCCAAACTCAATAAACTGGTGAAGCGATCAGAAGTCATCAGAACGAAGTTCAATAGAAGCAAGAGCAAAGCTCCGTACTTGAGGAAGGAAACAGCAGTCCAAATATGCAGTGCGAAGCAGCTGACTAGGCAGCTGTACTGCAGAAACTAAATCGTGGTGATATCATGGATCAAAGCCAGGTAACCTGATATGTTGTGACTGCAGAAAGACAAAAAAACACCCCAAAACTCAAATGTCACTCCAAAAACACTGTATGTAAGAAAGGGAGATAAATCACTCTTCTCCCTGGCACCAGTGAAGCCTCAACTGAAGCAACGTGACCACTGTATTTTAAGATGCTTCAATACTTTGCTTTAAGAATGGCAGCACAGGAAAGGTAAAGCCAAGCAGCTGCCATCAGCATTTTAGTTACTGCACTTCCTAGACACAGTACAGAGGTAGTTATGAGAATGTGCTCATGACTGTCTGTCCACACTCACACCTCACCTGATGGGTAAGATCTGAGTGATGCTCATGAGATACATCCTGGGAATGCCCCGTGCCTTTGAATGCCAAAGGAATAAGTCCTCATTTTTACCTGCACTTTCAAACCCCTCTTCCTGCTCTTCCTCACCTGCAAAACTGCTCCACAGGTTCGCTATGCAGAACTCCATGTTGCATCTCCTCCGTACTGCTCTCACATATTACATGTTTATATCTGCAATTTTCAAAATTTCCTTACTACAAAGGCAGGTAAGTACCTTGGGGCCAAATTCCCATGTTTTCTTCATTTCTCCTCATCCCTTTCACCTCCTTAAATTTAAACATTCTATAACACTTCCCACTGATAAAAGTGGTTGCACATTTAGATCTCCTTTCTTCTCTTGAACCACCCATCTTTGCTGGGGATAACAAGAATCTTATTGGTAGTATGACAAAGGCTAAACCATACCTCTCCCAACATGCCTGGGCATTACAACCTAAAGTGCAGTGCTGAGCTTAATTCTAACAACACGAGCTGCATCCCTCTGCTCCAAACTGATTCTGACATAATTATTTATAAGTCTTTTTAAGTCTGTTTCTTTATGCTTCACTTGGTCTGTGAATTTACACTCTTCTGGGGATTTTGAGGATCTGTAGAGAAGTGACAAACTGAGTGCTCTGCTTCTCCTCTGTCCTTTGCTGTTAATTTGCGACGATTGGAAGCAGGTGACTGCACACTTGACTGCTTGTATCCTGTGGTACAGCTGCTATGCAGAAATCAGCACATGTAAACATTTCCATGATTCGTGCCTCCTAAGAGCCTCTGTGGGCCGCATGTGGCATTTAGGCAGCACTTTCACAACCCCCTTTGTGCATGGTATTGCTCTATTACATTAGCCCACAGTTAAGCTAAAGGGATCTACTGAAATGGTTGGAGATACCCTTCAATGTTTAGCAAAACCCATAGTTTATTTTAAGATTTTTGGTAATTATCTTAAAAGGATTTCAAGACATTACTTCTGAAGGATTTTACCTAGTTCGTGGTAAACATTTTTGAATTGATAAGAATCACAATTTATTAACTGCCAGCTGGGGGGAGGAGGGGAAACCACAAAAAAAATACCCCAGCAACCTTTCTGTTGGTTCCCTCTACACCAGACTGGTTAAAAAAAGGCATCTGATCACTTATCATACACCAACTAAAAATGTCCCCAGTGTCCTAACTTCAGCCTAAAAATTAAGGAAAGGAATAGACAAAGGTCATACAGATGTTCTGAATGCTAGAGCAGATAGTTTTAAAGCTGTAAATATTGAACTTGGGTTTTTACCTGTCTATTTTGAAATTTAATTTAACCTTGACAGTAAACAGGTTTCAAATTTTAGGGTCTAGTACTAAAATCTAAAGAGGTTCTAAAAACAACCATCCTTGCTGTAATCGATCATGTGAAGGTTTAAGCAGTTGAGAAACAAGAAGGAAAGCAATGAGGAAAGCCCATTTCAAATCCCTAGTACTTAAATTCCATTAATTTATGATCATTTCTGTACTATCTGTGCTATCATCACACCATATAATCCTTGCAGCATATACTGACAAGAAATCCACCTAAGCGTGGTCATTTATGTGGTGTCGCTATTAGCAAACATGTCATTAACAAACCTAATTAACATGTGTATGTCATGTAAGTGTTAATATTTCATACACAGATATCTGAGCTATATTAAAGTGTTTCTCAAAACACCAAAGTGATTCCAACACAAATAGAATGTGTTTTTAAACTGAAAGCAACTAGGTAAACAATAGAATCATCAAAACTTTCAGAAAGACGGATCATTGTTTTTAATTAACAGTACGATGAGCACTCATAAGATTTGCTTAAAAAAATAGTCTTGCTCTAACTAAGAGGAATCAATAATCACTGTTCCTGTGGATCAAAATAGAAGTCATGACATATTTCCAACTCTAGGGGCATCAGCAGCTGTTGCTATACGGCAAAAGAGCTCAAGTATTATAAACATATACGCAGACTGTCGACTTTATTTTTCTGTAAAACCAGATGTCAGTAATCCAGATGTGATGTAACCAAATGATCGTGAAAAATTTATATTTCACCATGCCTGTTATGATATATCTCCATTAAAACTGGGGGGGGGGGAAGCACTGTCAGTTTATAAAACAAGACAGATATAAGTTATGGTTATTTTCAGGGTGTTTTTCGGCTATATTTGGACATTTCTGTACATCTGCTGGCATTGTCTGCCGATGCCCGATTTGCCTTTGACCGACTCTCGGCTCAGCATTGCGGGTCTGTGCTAACGAGCCGGCTGTGTCTGACACACAAACTGCAGCATTCCCACAGCTAAAGCAGTTCGCTACGGCGCTTGTCTCCCTTCCAACCAGCCAAGACAATGGAAAACCGAAGGGCAGGCAGGACATGGGGCTGTAACCCCCTTCGAGGGGCACCTTCCGCATCCCACTCCCACTGGCATTTCCCGAGTTGAGCCCGAGTACCTGGATTCTTTCCCAGCCCTCAAAACGACAGGGTAGGGGGATAAGGAAACAGAGCGATAACACCGAAACAAAACACCGGGCTACTTCTAATCCTAGAGACAAAAAAAAACAAACAAAAAAAGAAATAGACTGATAAGCCGTTTACCTCGTTCCGGCTTCATCTTCCCTGCTGCCTCGGCGAGGTCTGGCAGGGCCGGGGTGCTGTGTCCCCGCGGGGCCGGGCTGTGGCTGCCCGGGCCGGCGGTGTGAACTGTGCTGCGGGAGGGGGGACAGCGGGCGGGAGGCGGCCCCGCCACGGCAGCTGGGCCCGCCCGGCCGGGGGAGGCTGCGCGCCGGCGGCCTCTGCCCGCGCCCGGCCAGGGTGTCCTTCCGTGACACGGCGCCGCGCGGGGCTATTTATAACCTGCCGGGGAAAAAAATCCCACAACAGACCTCGGCTCACCCCCGGCCGCGCCGGCTCTGAGTCACCGCGGCCCCGGGCGACGGCAACCCCTGCCGGAGTCCCCTCCCTCCCCGCCCGCCCCGAGGAAGGCAGCGAGCGGCCCCCCGCCCGCCCCGTCGGGGCCGCGGCCCCCGCCCCGTCACGGGCCGTGGGCTGGCGGCGGGGGGCGGCGCGGTTCTTCCATCCCCGGCCCCGCCGCTGCCGCCCGGGCTGCCGGGCCGTGCCCCCGCGTTGCGCCCCGGTCAGACAGCCCGCCCCGCCCGCCCGGAGCCGCTCTCCATGGCTCTGCCTCCGGCCCTGCCTCCGCCTCCTCCTCCTCCTCCTCGCTGACTAACTCCCCTCCTTTCCGCCAGGCACTCTCCGCCTCCCACCGCGCGGGGCACACACATCACAGCCCGCCGGCGGGCAAAGCACGGCTGGGCTGCGCTGCTCGGCCGGGGCCACCCGCTTGGCCCGGCCGCCGAAAGGGGGTAACACAGACCCCGCTGCGCGCCCGCCCCGCGCCGCGCTCATCCCGCCCCGGGGCGGGCCCGCCCGGCCCCCGCCCACCACACGTGCCCACGGCGGCCAATGCCCCGCGCCCGCCGGGCAGCGCCGTTGTCACGGCAACGGAGCGCGGCCCCGCCACGGCTCGGCCCGGCCCGGGAGCGCCCCGTGCCCTGCGCTCAGAAAGCGCTGCTGGGTCTGTCGGTTCACCCAAACAGCCTCCTCCCGTCCCCACTAACGCGACCCCCCCGCCAAGTGCTTTGGCAGTCGCGCCCCGTGGAGGGGAGCGCCCCTCACTCACCCAGCTCCTCACCCGCACCTCTCCGGCACCGCCGTCAGCCGCTGCCCGGCTCCTGCTCTCCGCCCCGCACAGCTACACTGTGTGTCCCGCCACGCTGGCCCTCCGTGTGCCCGCGGGAGCCCGCGCCCATGGCCGCAGGGGTTTATATGCGCGCGTATATCGGCGATTCCAGGTGTGAAGTGCCCGATCCGCACGGGAGGCCGATGCCCCGCCCGCTCACACCCGCTGGCGGACCGGGGAGAAGGGCTGTGAGCGTCCCTGGCCCCGGGGCAGCCCCTGCCCGCCCTGCCCGGCAGCGCCGTGCTCGGCGCTCACTTCACACTGATAACTAAACTGTGCGGAGGAACAATGGAGTCAGCCGGGCTGCAGTTACACAACCGCCTTAATCCGGCAGAAATTCAGGTTTCACCGAAACGTCAGGCCTGCGCGGCTGCCTGGCAAAGCAGGGCAGGGCCGGGGCTGCTGGGTGCGGATCTCCCCCACCGTCGGTGCCCCGCGCCCCTCCACCGCAGCAGGAGCACTGCTGATGCACCACGAGCAAGCTGCAGTGCTGATGGGGATCCCTGTTTCAGCAAGGGACCACATGTAGGCCGGCTAAAGTGGCCTCTAGACAGCAGAAGGAACTGCCTGAGACGGGAAGTTGTACTGCCAAAGAGCTGGAGTGTTCACGGCTCCCCTGGAGACTGTGGCACGGCCAGCTCTGTTACTTGAATTCGGACTCGGTCAGAAAGACAGGTGATCAAGGCGTCTCGTGCTTTAATGTGGTCCCCTAGTCGGGACACAGACCCTGCCACACCTCGGGTCGTTATGCTGGCAATTCCCTCCACTGTGACTGTTGTTTACAAACATCGCCATCTTATAGCCTTGAGCCCTATGGGAGGCACTCACTCCCTACAACAGGGTAATTTATAAATACATGTATCTTCTGCCCCCTGTGCATGGACTAATCAACTCCCCATCCTCTCCTGTGTGCCAGGATCCCTGCAGGTGTGGATACATATAGGCTCTGTGTAGCCACTCTCTTTCTCACAGCTAGCTGAGCAGCCACTGACAGCTATTGCAAAGATTGTAAAATTCCACAACAACTCAATTCTACGCTTTTCGGCTTGTATGAACTGCACCTCTTTCCCCGTCTCATTTATCAGTTGCATATCATTACACTGGGAGGGTGCTTCACAGAATAAACTGTGCAGTAAACACCTCTCAGTTCAGTCATAGGCAGGTAGGAGGGTATCACACGCGGTGCTTTGATTTTACACCCGTAAGTACATGAGTGTCACTTCTGTTGCTGTGTGACTGCTGTAAACGTGTTTGGTAATTACAGATCTCAGAGCTCTCTGCCGGATGCAATGTAATTGCAAATGTGGCAATCCAGAATTATAAAAGGAAGAATTTGACTGAGCAATAAATACTGTGGGTGCATGTATACGGAGTTCAGCATAACTACAGTGGGCATGATTCAGCCACCTGTCAGATCCTTCTAGTCATCCTAATGAAAAGTCACATCCTTTAGGACACTAATTGTTGCTGTAAGACACTGCAAATTAGTTTGTACTTTGTTCTAATATTGGTTTTACAGCCAAAACCAAATCTGCCTTTCTACTGTTTAGCTTACAATTGTAGCTATTTAGCTGTTATGCTTCACGTAGTATTTTTTAATAGTTTTAAAAGTTTTAATCTCACTTTAGCACTTTTTAAAAAACAGCTCACCAGACACAAATAGACCCAGCTTCCAAGAACATGCTCTCTCAAAGTGCTTTTTCCATAGTGTTTTCTTAACTAATGAGCCAACTAACTTCCCATTACCTCATAGTTTTTAGGAGTTTAAGCCATTAGGAAATTAGATGCCAGCCTGAAAACCAGTTATCATTTAAAAAGTTCTAAGGAATATAAAAGAGAAAGCCAGGCCTGGCATGCAGTCCTACTCCACTGACCATGTAGGAGATTTCAGGTTCAGCTTCCCCCCTTGAGTTGGAGCATTCCTGGAACCAGAGATCCATGGGTATGTCTGAGATATGTCCTTCAGGTTCTGCTTCACTTCAGATGAAGAAGGACTGTTTATCTTTTGATCACATAGGCATATAACTGATCTGAAAAAAAGCAGAATAAAAAATTTAAAATTACCAAAAATATCTAATTATACAGTATGTCATGTACAATAATAAATGCAAAATAAAGATAAGCATCCCAAACAAATTTGTGGACTTAGTTTGAGTAAAATAGCTTAAAATGGCCTTGAACTACTAGTCACCAAAAAAATGGTGAGCACTGCATGAATACACAGAGAAAATATGGGATAAGTGGCTTCAGCCATGGGAATTCGCTTACACATACTTGGAAATCTTATTAGAACAATGACACTACTGAAATGCATTTTTGACCTCGGAAGTTTAATATCAACTTAAAACATCTGAAAAGCACATAGCTGCATCACGCATCACACAAAAGCAGGATTAGCTTAGAAACACAAACAGAACTTTAACTGCTCTCCCACTGCCAAGTCTAGACCAACACACACTTCTGGGAGCACAAGCAGAGACAAAAACAGGTTTCTTATCAGTTTCTGTCCCATGGTTGATTAACTTCAGTGTCTAGACAGGTGAGAGCTTGGCCTGCAGCATCCAAGCAGACAAAGTGGCTCTTGCACATACAGCACATGAGTTTTGGTGGCAGCCTCTTTTTTGGTGGAAACTTTAACAGGGCCACCCTATGTCCTTTTCCTGAAATGTGTCAGATCCTTATTTCTTTTCTGAACAGTGACCATGTCTGAAATGTGCTTGTCTGAAAGTGGCCAATGGATTTTTAAAAATCCTCACTTGAGGCAGCATGGCACAGTGTAGTCCTATAAACCTTGTTCATATAGAAATGAAGTTTTAAAAAAAAATCAAAATAAATGTATGGTTGTGTTTTCTTCAGCAGTTTACACTTTTGGCACAGCCCCTGCAACCTGGAACAGAGTCTATTTTAGGTTACATCCCAAGTGCCTTTTCAGCTTTAGCTGTCAAAGAAATAATGTCTGATGCAGCAGATCAAGATTCCTGTGATTCCTGGAGACAATTACTGCCTGTTAAGTGATGTGGCACAACTGCTTTTGACATGGCTGCCACCTCTGTGATATAGAGCCACTGCACTTGGGAGAATATTATTGCAAAAGAATGAAGACAATCAGAAATAGACTGGAAGGTACAGTATGCACTGGAACAAATTTGAAGTGTGCTAAAAAAAAACACCTATGAAGAATCAACTATCATTTAATTGTCACCAGCAGTAACCACTTTGGAAAGAAATGAGTTATGTGCTCATAGGAATTTATTAGTCCACAAGAACTAATAAATTCCTACAAGCTGTTACAGAAACTGAGAGAATTTAAAATCAAATGTAATTAAAACATCAATATGTTCTAAAAAGTTTAGTTTTAGGCGTTATAGGCATTCTGAGTTTGGTTTTTAATTCAGCAATATATATAGATAAGTGGATCTAGTTGAATGGAAGAGATTTCGTCATAATTCTTTCTCAAGATACCTGTAAACAGCTTGATTTAAGTATTTGAATAGCATCAATGCAGTAAGATTTAAAAATACTTAAAAGATGGTGAAACTGCATTTCCCATCCTTAGAATTTTCAGGTAATATGCCTCATTATGTCATGCAGAGATATACCAGTGGCATTAAAGCAGTGCTTCCAGAGCTCCTCAGCCTCCTTTGTTTCAGGCGGCTCTCAAAGGCAGGAAGACCTTGTCGGTGGGTGCTTCAGAGCAGGTTTTGTTCTGTATTCATCACCAGCCCAAGCAGAAGTTCCTCCACAAAGCTTTTCACCAGCATCCTTTGGAACAGCTCCTAGGCCTCTTTTACATTTGTGGCTTGCCTCGGGATCAAAGAGAGGAAAGTGTATTCATCTAATCTTTTCGTTTTGAGTTCCCTAACACTGATTCATACCAGAATGTCTGTCAAGATGGGACACGTTCATATTCTAGAGTACTACATGAGAGCTCTGTGCACTGGGCACATGCTGATCCAGTTATGCATTGGGATGGGAAATTAGAACCTTCAACCCACGATGTCCAACATGCCCATAACAATATCCAGGCACAGCCTGATTTTCAAAGGAAGACTCATCTCCAACTGACTTCAGCAGAATTTGTCAGCCCAGAGTGTTTTTAAAAACCAGTTCACTTCTACTCAGGTTTCCAATTATGGAATTAGGCACCTAATTTTAGATACTTATTTTTGAAAATTTTGGCCTGTGGGCTTAATTCTCATCTTACTACATCAGCTCTCCCTGGTGCAAATGGGTCAGTTAAGTCAATGGAGTTACTTCTACAGGAAGCCTGTCCCATCATTGGAAAATCAGAACCTGTGACAGAGTAGGAACAGCAACATTTTAGTTTTCTTTCTAAGAAATACACAAATTTTGGACGTAGTGCTAAATGTTTTGAAGAGAGTAAACAAACATGGAAGGTGTAAACCAGCAGAGGCTCTACTGTTAGACTCTTGTTTTCTAACTTACAGAGGTTTTTCTTTCCATGCAGTTCCCACCAAAATCCTCCATTGCCTAATTTCACTACTAACTGTCCCTTTCAAAGTAATATAGCTATTATCATGTTCTTGCTGCCTAAATTCACTTTTTGAAATTAGTCAAATGACATCTTGTTGGGTTTTTTTTCCTCTGTGTGTTCTCTCAAAGTCCTTTATTTTCCAAGTAGTACTTTCTCACTGGAGACAGAGCCAAGTTAAGTTGGGAAGGAACTAGGAGAACAATAGAGAAGTAATTGCACTTCTCTCAAAAGGAAAGCTTATCCTCCTCACCAGAAATAATTTCCTGGACTCAACACTTTGCTACTAAACCTTGTTTACATACAGAAGATTCCTTTAGTTGGAAGCAACCCGGTCCATGTCCTGTGCTGCTCCTCAAGTTTCCCATGTCACATGGGACACCTTGTGCCTTCTTTACTCTTCTGGCAGCAGCAACAGGAGCTTAACACCTCTCAGGATGGAATCTCTCCTGCAGCTCTTCCAGACGCTAAGGTCTAGAAGTGAGGCCTTCTTGCCAACAGAAATTATACCCTTCCTGCATGTCTATAATTCACATTGGGAAAAGTAACTTGCTTAATCACTCCTCTATTTGGAGCAACTCCTAAACTGATATTTTATAAACTTTGCATGCTTCTTAAATAGCTGATCTGTGGTGTGCAATTAGATACCATCTCCAAAGGAGAATAATGTAATCTCATCTGAAGTGGTGACTGGTGGCAATGGAAATATAGAAGTATGATGATAAAAACAAAGAAAAGTTCTGCTTTACAAAAATACTTACTACCCATCCTTTTAAAATGTCAATCTAAGCAGACTTAGTAAGATCATTAAGTTTAATTGCATCAGCACTTGACTAAGGCAATAATGCACTGATAAGTAAGTGATTGACTTGTGAATAGATCGTTAATTTCTGAAAGAGAGGGAAACTGTTCTCTTTTACATAGAAGATCTTTTCTGTGGCTGCAATATTCATTCTAGACTGAAAGCTGGTTTGGGGGATTTTTTTGGGGGATGTTTTTTCAAGGGGATTGTGCAAGTTCACTGATGAACGCTAATGTTACACTATGTTTACCCAGGACTAAGCTCGATGAAAACATTAATCAGAAAATATATAGGTTTCCATACTGAAGTTGAAGTTTTTCTAGCAACGGCAAGCCCTGACGTCCCCTGACCAGAAGCTGGAGATGTATGTTTGCCAAGAGAAACAGCAAGATGACGCCAACAGCAGAAGGTTTTGGGAAAATAGAAGTATAAGAACTGTTTCCAGTTTAGATCATCACTCTTTACTTTTGAGCAGCTACATCCATAAGCTAATTACTCAATGCAGCGATTCATCAGGAATTCAGGCACCCCATTTGTGTCATTTCCATTAATTTCAGTGGAAAGTGAGTGCATAACACTTGGAAGGAGGTGTTTGGAGTTTTGCAATGCTGTTTTCCTATTGCTATTGACTTGATCTATCTTGCAATAATTTCCAATGCAGTTCTGTGCCAGTAATTGCACCAAATTAATTGCTGCTGTAACTCCATCTAGTAGGAGTTCACAAAGTTCAACTTCTGATGCCTCCGCCAGCCCTGTTTACTTTCCCTGTCCTGCTGCAGCAGCTGGGTCGTGGTTTAGCACTGTATCAACAAGTTGGTGGCACATCCCAACCAGCCTCTCCTGCTTGGGCAGCTCTCTCATCATCTACAGCAGGACTCACCTCCACAGCCTTTGCCCTCAAGCGCCTCCACTGCTACTGGCTGCTCATCTGGAGCTTGTACCACAACCACAGTTTGCCAGGTTTTTCCACATGGCTCTCTGCAGACTTCCCATCCCATTCAGCCTGTCAGGAAGGCCTTTGGACTTTCCATTTTCAGGAATGCTTATCTTCCATCACGTTAGTACCCATTTTGTGGAAGAGACCAGCGGTGAGCAGAGCCAGCATCCCTGCAAAGGGCCAGCTTGTCGTACAGCTTACCCTGCAAGCACAGCTGCTGCACCTGGGACAAAACCAACACAGTGAGCATGTTCACAACATAGTAAAGAATTGCTACAGCTACACTGAGGAGCGCATTGAAATTGCACACAACTTTCCATGGGCCCTATAAATGAAAAGGATAATTCATTTATGTAGAGAAGCAATTACCTTGCTGGAACAACAAGTCCAGCCTACAGCTCCACCCAAGCTGAATTAAGGCCACAACTCCTACTAGACTTATGAGAGTAGGGCAGGAAAGTAGCACGTTGTTAAATACAGGCCAATATTTAATGTAACCCCATGCCAGGTTTACAAGAGAAGTTGTGTATCATTTACTAAAGTAGTCAGTGAGTTGGGGCTTAACAGGTAAATGCCAGAGCTATTGCAAAACTGCCATGGCCTTGTTCTAAAAATTTTAATTGCATAGTTATTAGCCATAGCCTTTCTAATATATTCATGGCCATTTAGTGGCATATACTACCTGTTAATAGTAAAGACTAAATGGAATGGGCTGCACATGGTCCTCAGGACTGATTTTTTTCAATACAAAAATATTAAATTTACCCATATTCAGGTTTAGCTGGTTCCAAATTTTTGTGGGGTTATTTTTCTTCTTTTCTTTTAGATAAAAAGTATTCCCTAATATTCCACTCATTAGCTGCTGTCCTGTAATCAGATGACTACAGTGAATAATGCTGTGGCTCACCTCACTTGTTGGCAAGGTTGATTATATCCATCCTGGGCCCGGCTCCACTCTCTTCATACACCAAAATTCACTTGATGCAGGCCAAGCCTATATCTCTTACCCCAAGCATTGTGTTTGTAAGCTTTACTGTACCTAAATCAAAACAATTGCTCTTTTCAGGAGTTTGACATCCTCTGAAAGTGAGAGCATGATAACAATTACAGCAAAAATAAATTAGCATTAAAGCTGAATATTGAAAGGACTGATTGTACTTCACTGTGTAATAAATAAATAAATAAATAAATAAAATATGTCTATCTCCATGCCTGCCAAATGTCATCAATGGTGAAATCCTTGGCCCATACACAAAGGTCAACTCTCCTTCCTACAGAAGGAGCTACGTTTTCAACTCAGGCTGTGTTGGATAGTACTTTCTTTGCTACTTTCACACTAGATCAATTATAATTTTAATCCTTGCAGTTGATTTATTCTCATGTTGTATAACATTAATTGAGTAGAAAGGGAAGCTTACATTCATTCAAGGATCTCAAAGACAATAAAGTACTGTATGTATACTAAAAAATAAACAAAATTGCAGAAAGTTATTAAATTGCTCACCTTTGCTTGTTAACTAAAACTTGAAAACTGGAGAGATCAGTGTACATATTTATGGCAGAGGCACTCTTCTCTTAATTAGGCTAGGTATTTTTTTCTAAGTAGCAATACAGTTAGAATATTGTAGCTGTATCTGTGCTTATATTGCTTTTGGCTTCTTCTAAATTTCTTGGTTAATTTATTTCCCTTAAAGTAGTTTAACTGAGTTTCTTTCTTTACACAAAACATAAGCAGCTTCACTGCCTGGAAAACACAGAGCCCAATTGTTCTGCTTACACCAGTGCAAATCAGCAGTGATCCCATCAGTCTATAGAATTACATCAATGTAAAGCTGATGTCAGAGATAGCAATCAAAGCCTTGTTTCAAAGTTAATTTAATTGTTTCTGCTAAAAAAAAAAAAAGAAAATATGAGTACAGAACACATTTGTCCTTCTTCTCAACTGAAATGTCAAAGAACACTGCAGTTTTGACATCTGATCTGTGTGGGATTTGCACACATGGATCATGTTTCAAAAACAGGGCCCTAGTCACAACCCATCATGCTAAGGGTCTATTTCCTTGATCCAGTTTTAAGGAAGGGGAGGGTTTTTTCCTTGTTTGCTATCACTGAGACTGCTTATTTCGCTATCTAGAGCCAGTAGCAAACTGGCATCAGCTATCAGCAATAAAGCTCCAGTGAGGAATATGTGGTCCATTTAAAGTCATTCTTCAGCTTTGTTTCACCAAGTCAAGCACTCTGCACATTTAACACTTCATAATTTTCCTCGGCAAATGAAAGAAACATCATAAGACTTGCAAACATATCCCCGCTTTAAATACATAGATATGTTGTTTGTGAAAGAGACTGAGTGGGGATTCTGGGAAGAGGATCCATTCAGAGAGCTCCTGGGCTCTGGTCTGCCTTAGGAGACTGCTACAGACTACAGCATCTTTAGGGCTGCTCTAACTTACAGCAGGTACCTTCCTGCCATAAACCACATGAAGTTGCTTTTCTCTGTGTCCTCCATGGCTCTGGTCACTGTAGCACTGAATCTTCATCACTGCTTTGTTATCAGCCTTCTGGATTCACCTCCCTTATGTTTAAAAATCTGGAACACAAGTCCCTGTAGCAATGGAAACTTGCCCTGGTGACAGCTGTCCATTGCCAAAGCACATCCCGTCATGCAGGGCAGAAGGGAGCTGGGCTGGCACAGACACTGTGTCAGCTCAGGCACAGAGGGTGCTGCCAAGGCACCTGTGAACCCACACCAGCACCACTCACACTGTGCCACACACCCACTGGCTGCCACCTGCCTCTGCCGAATCCAAGTGCTGACTGGGAGCGCTGGTTCTACCTTGTGCTGGGGGACTTCCCCTTCTGATAACAGACTCCTCCAGCTACACAATAGGCACCCAAAAGCTTTACCTGGCAGCAGTTCCAGGTGGTTGTATAACAGTCTCAACAACACTTGTCAGGCATTAGCAGAGATTAAGCCTGCACTTGTTACACAATCAGAGCCCCACAACCTAATTGACATATACCCTGCCCCTCCATCAGCTTTCGTTTGAAACTGCTGATGGAGTGATTTGGAAGTTACATCCAAATCAAGGTGTTGGCCTGATTTGCATCTTTACTCAAACACCAAAATACTTGGGTGCTAATCAGTTCTTTACATACATGTTATCTAGCAAAGCAGTAGCTTGAAATTTATTTATAAAATACAACTCTTGAGCTGCCACGTCATGTGGAGAAGCTACAGCATATGTTGAAGAAAAAACCCAAAGATTCCCTCACACTTCTTCATGGTTAGGGAAGATATATTTTCAGTAGCATAGTTAGAAGGAGAAAAATGAGCAAAGCAGAGGTGAAGAAAACAAGGGGAAAACACACTAAGTTACAGATGAGAAGAAGCTGCTGAATCTAAATACAAAAGCAGGAGTGATCAGCTCTGATCAGACAGTGGCGGGGTCCTCACTGGCCCCCCAAATTCTGTTCTTACCCACATTGCTAGGAATTGCCAGTGCAGCACTGCCAGCATTGACCTCAGAACTGTGGAGATGGAGAATCCCAGGTAGGCAGGAATGCATTTCTTCTCTCTTTCAGAGGAAGCTTAACAGCATTTCATCCTTCTAGAGTATTTGTGTGAAATTCCCAGGCCATGTACCATGCCAGCTATCCTAAAGCCAATCTTTGAGCTGGAGGGAAAACATGAGTGAACACCTGCCTAGCACATAGAGAAGCTACAACTCTAGGAGGGTCCCTGAGGACATTTACATGTACAAACATGTAGTTTTGTTGTAAACTTCCCCCACCGTTGTCTCCAGCCCAGCAGCCAGAGCAGGTGGTGGGCACCCACATCCCAATTGACTCCCTGCCCTTTGCCCCAGGACAGTCCCAGGAGTGACACACAGTGTGTCAGCACGTTAAGGTTTCACGCCAGAGGACTTTGAGGAGGCTGAACTCCCAGAAGAGATCAGTGCCAGGTGTGGAACACTGGCTGCTTTATGTACAGGGGTGAGAAAGGCAGTATTTACCTAGTGAAATAGCTTGAGTTTAATTATTTATTTTTCATGGCACATAGAGTTTCTGTTGAGTAATGAGACTTCATTGTGTGCCACTTGCAGAAGGCATAGAAGAGGAAATAGTATTTCCATAAAAAGGTTGTATCCTGGAAAGACAGAGCAGAAACACATACACAAACAGAGAAAGTTGCCAATGGTCATACTTAAAAAATAAAATTTTTAAAAAAATCGCTCATTCATGACTTGGTATTATTGCCTTGTCATGTACTCTAGAAATTTCTTAAAACTCATTTTTATTGTAAGAATTTTACAATGAATTAAACACACAGTAATCATAAACAATGCCAAAGGAGGATCTATGATCCTCAATGTCTCCTTTGTGGTAGTTTAAGTATCATTTGTCATTGAAAGAAGACAAAAATAGGAAAAACCCATTAAGTTTAGTCAGAATAAAACATTCAGAAATATAGGTAGGAAACAAGGATTCACAGCGAGTACCTGTGAAGAACTTTATGTTTTCAGTCATTTGTTTTTATGGTGGGGGGAGAGTTTGTGAGTGTCTGTTTTTTGCAGACAGTGCAGTATACTTGCATTTCAATGCGTGAAATTTCAATGCAGAGATTAAAAATATATGAAATACTGGTGGTTAGCTATAGTGATATCACTGAACCTTAAGGAAAATGTGTGTTGCCTGCAATACTCTGTCCTGAACAGTACTTTCAACATGTTTAAATGCAGAATAACAATTAGAGGGTTTAAAAAAAAAAATCCACCCTACCCTAACCTCTCCCATTCTGGCTTCGCTTGATGGCCTCTCCTTGGCAGCAGTTCCCTTGTCTTCAGCTAACTCTGGCTGCCTCTGAAGTCAGATCCAGATTTTCCCAATCCAATGAAGAAAATCTGAAATAAGAGAGCAGTGTCAGAGTACAGTTTGCTAACTTACAAAAGACCAGCAAAACTGAAAAGCGATCAGTAAAGGCCATAAAAAAGAATGAGGAATAAAAAATACATTACCGGAGAAACAACCCTTTTCCTGTCATTGCTCTGAAGTCACACACACGTTTTTGCACTAAAATGCCTTAAAACCTCTGACTTTTCCATCTTTTCAGGTTTGGAATTCTCATCAGGTGTTAGCAGATTACATGGACCACAAGCCTCCTAAACAGCCTCTTTTGGTTTATATACATTAATTGTTCCTGCTGTCAGCCAGAGGGAGATGCATCACCAGCAGGACAATATATAAAGCTAAGTGCTGTCTTGCTAGGGAGTGTAGAATAATATTCTGATTTTTATAACACCTTTTCCCTAAGGCCCTCAAGGCACTTTACAAGTAAGATTGAATTAAGCTTGTCAGCACTCTGTATGGGAAGTAAATATTTCTTTTCTATGTTGGAAAAGGGAAACTGAGGCATTAATATTAAGTCCCCAGCAAAGCATTTAGCTGCATGCTTTCAAGCCCTTTAAACTTCTCACATGATTTAATTAAGCACATACTCAAGTGTTTTGCTGGAATAGTGCCTAAGAAAGATGCTACAGCCATGCTGCCAATTCAGACTGCAGCTGGGAAAACAACACGGGTTCCCCATCACTCACTCTGCAACAAGAGCTTTTTTTTTAATCTCTTAGTTTTCCCTTCAAGTCCCACCTATGGTGTGTTGTTGCCTAGGCCTGGATGAGTCCTGGGATGTGCCTTCCCAAGAGGAAACCTGGTCTGCAGGGTTACTGCAGCACCGATCTCTGACATTGCTGCCTGTCTGTGGGCTGCCGTGGAGAAATGCAGTTTACCCTGGGACAGTTTGGTGTCCACAACGCCAGGCTGCACTGATTTGATTAAGCTCACAGATATGAAATTCTTCAACACTTCAGTACACAGTAGTATTTCTGGTCTGTGAACATTTTTGATGATTCAGGTTTCTGTCCATGGTTAAAACCCCGTGCAGCAGGATACTAAGCACAGGTCAGCTCTGTTCAGATGTAACCACAGACCTTCCCTGAGTTCCCACAGCAGCTCAGAGGAGGCTGCTGTGTCTCAAACCTACTCTTTGGTGTCTCTCTCCAATCCTGGTTTTCCCAGGTTTGCCTAGCTTGCCTCTGATCAGACGGATGTGCCTTTCCTCCTCCAGTTTGGCTGTTGAAGGTAAAAACAAGATCTACAGTTCTCCTTAAGGCTGCTACTCAGCTGGAGGGCTTGTGGCAGATCCTTGAGGAGCGACAAACCCACTGTGTACCCCACCACACAGCACTTCTGGGCTGAAATCCTTAAAACCTGGCAGTAAATCTACATCCAAACACCATATATATTCTATCTGTTCTCACTTTCCAAAGGATCTAATGGCTATTTGCCCGCAGCCTGGTGAGATTGGGGAGATGCAGAGTTTACAGCTGTGTATTAATGAAGACTGGAATCAGCCCTGGTTTTTTGTTACTGCACCAGGCTATGAAGAGCAGAAGAGACTCAGGAGCAGCTACACTTGCGTGGGAAGGACATAACTGCTGATCCATTTAGGTCACTCTGAACGTGAGTGGGAGTCCCAAGGCTCCCGCACTGGGGGACATGGCAACCACCAGTGTCACCACCCCTGCAGCTCAGCCAGTGCCCAGAGGGTTCTCATTAGGCACTGGATGTCAGATCCTCCTCCAGATGTGCCCTTGAACTCACCACATTATTGCGGTTGTGAACACATGTGCCCAGGCCCCCTCTCAGGGCATGGCAGGCTGCAGCCCACTCTGGAGTGCCCAGCAGTGTCAGTGCAGGCAGCAAGGGAACACTTTGCACACCCTTCCTGCACGCTCAGACTGGGAACATTTTCTGGAGAGCCAGAAAGGATGGCTTTTCAGACAGACTTTCTGGAGGCAGCCAGCATCAGCCTCCAGCTTAACATTGCTCTTGTTCTAGAAATGCCTCAAAACCTCTGCCCAAGCTGGGGTTTTACTCTGCTGGCACAGATGTGGCTGCCCCAGCCCCAAAGTACCACCTGCCAGGGATGCACCTCCTGAAGGATCTGCACTCCCTCGGTGGTGCCGGCCTGGACCAGAGAGCATTTGCCTCACAAGATGTGGTGAGGGTACAGCAAACAACATATGAGCAACCCCAGGCTCCAAATGAATACTGAGCTTGAGAAAAACAGATCAAATGCTGAAGTGATCCCAGCTGAGGAACACCTAGGCACATGTTCCTGAACTGAGGGAGCTCATCCTCAGATGAAGGCTGAGGGTCCCCTCCAGCATTTCAGATGCTGTCATTCTCTTCTTCATCATGCCAATGACCACACTAACAGCCAAATAAAGTGACCTTGTTTCTCTCCCTTATTGCACACCACTTCCTGCAATTTAGTGTTTGCCAAGTGAGGCGCAATGTAAGAAATAAGTAAACACAAGAAAGGAGCAACCTAAAGCACTTTTAAGGTCAAGTGCTTTGAAAAAAGCAGGGCTGTATAACTCTTCAGGGATTTTAAATCTCTTTTTAATGCATATCCTCATACTGATGACCCTACATAAGCAAGCCTGACATCAAAACAATCCTATTAAATGAATATATAGATAATACATCATTACTAACATTATATATACTCTAATTAAAGAGATAAGGAACATATAATTTCTGTTAGATGTGAATGACACTCCTTGTGAGCTAATTGCTCTAGGTAAGCCTCCTTTAGAAGCGAGTGGTGCTGAAAAAGCTGCCAACACCCAGCTGATGCAAAGCCCACTAAAGTTAGTTGAAAGCCTCATGTGTCACAGTCAGCCTTGCACTGGCCACTAATTTCTCCCACTAGAGGTGAATGGAAACCTCCACCAACTTGAGAAAACTATTATTAATCCCAGATGTTAATATCATTAAATAAACTTTAAAAGCTCACTGCATTGATTTTCAGTGAGAGAGAATTTCAGTTGATAGAATTTGGCATGTCTTATGTGCCTTCTGGTTCTGAAGCTTTTCTGATTTTTTCATGACATTTTTCTGATTTTCACAAACACGACAACTTAAAGCATCATCCCAAGAGAAATTTACGGGATTAATTTGTCTGCTTCTAGCCAGTGAGACTTCTGACAAAACTGGGAGCAGGCACTCATAAATCTGAAGGCAAGCTGTTCCTGTGAGCATCCAAAAAGGACTTCAGTGGAGCAGGACAGGTTTGGGAACAGACAAGAGGCTGGGGTCAGCCCAGCACCTCGTGGGATTGCTCTTCAGCCAGGCTTGTACTTTACAGTCTTTAAAAACCCTTTAAATAGAATATATGGTCATCATTAGGGATGTACACTCATTGCAAAATGTTCCATGACTGAATCAGAGCAGTTTGGACCATACCAGCTGTACTCTGCAAGAGAAGCTGCTAAAATGTCTGGTGCACATCCAACCCCTTTTCTGAACTCGCTGGCAGAGCTGTGGCTGTGATTACAGCCCATCCCTTGCATCTTCCACTTGTGAATCACCACCTATTTGAGCTGTTCCCAGAGGGATGGCTGCCCTAGCTGCACTCCTGGCTTGGCAGAGCCATCTCCTCCATGCAGCCCCTTGCCTTCCTGGAAGAAGTAGGCATTGAACTGGGAAGTAAGGCTGGGAATCAAACATGTAGCTACCTTCCAAGTGGGGGCCTGGCTCCCACACAGTTCCCAGCACCCCAGCATGCTTATCACCTTCACTGAGAAATTCCTTTAGTCATCTCCAACCTGGCTGCAAGGGGCAGAGGAGCCTGGCACTTGTATACCTTTTCCAATTGCCAAGGGCTTGATCCACAGCTTGGCATGGGAGCTCCTCCACATGCACAGAGACCCAACTCATTCTGCAGTCATTCTGCCTAACTCCATGAATTAGGCTCCAGTGTCTCATTTCTCCTCTAAATATTTGTGCCTTCCCCATGCTGCCTTTCCTGCTTCTGTCTTTGTCATTACCTGCACCTCCTCATCGCACGTTCCTATTCAAAATGAACATGCAAAGTTTCCTTGCAGATTCACAAAGCACAGGGGTGAGGACTGCACAGAAAGGAAAAATGATGTGATGGCTTTTCCTTCTTGTGTAAAGGAACACTTTCAGCCACATTTTCCCTTTGGGCTTTCATTCAGAATATTTTCTAAACAGATTTCTTGTCTCATTTACTCACTTTGGGACTCCAGTGATCCAGACAAGCTGGGTAACTGGCAAAGTGAATCATGCTGGTAACTGCACACAGCCTTACCACAGCATGTAATCCTCCAAGGACATGAGAACACATCACCAGAAACCACTTGTACGTCAGGCAATCCAAGCCTGACTGTTAACAGAGGTCCTGAAGAATATCCCAGGGTGTAATGAACAGAGGATGAACCACAAGTTTGGAGTGATGATTCTCTACACTTTTCATTGTGACACTAACCCCCATGTGCATTATTTGGGGGCCATGCTTTTCTGCAAAAATCTATTTACTTTTACTTTCTATATCCACCCCTTAACAGGAGTGCCTGGGCCCCACAGCTCAGGAGTGTGCTGGGCAGAGCAGCACAGACACATCTGCCAAGAGCTGCTCTCAAGTACCTCAAGCCCTCACCAGCAGAGCATCTGTGTGTGCCCCAGGGTGCTTGCCCACTCCCAGCACTGCCAGGTTCCACTGGGAGTTGGCCCTTTCCAGGCTGCTGAGCTCAGCAGTGGAAATGGTTGGTGTTTTCCAGTGCGAATCACAACGGCTCATTTTCTATTTTCAGTGATTGCTAAGAATATGACAAATTTTCTCTCTTATTCCTACAAATCCAGCAACCACATAGTCTTTCACTACCATAAACAGCAAAAAAAAAAAATCCAATCCAGGATTTAAATTAGATCCAGGAAACCTCTGCTGTCTTTTCCTGTATAAGAGAGGGTTTTAAAATAAAAAGCAGTTTGAATGTGGCTTTACAGTCCCAAACTGCAGCCCTAGATCTGTCATTATGAGAAGTGTCAAATTTCACGGAGGTTTGTTTAAAAGGGAAATTACTGAAGTTATTTGTATTTTTAGTAATATACCTACATGGAGCCAGGGTTTCTCCAGATGGGTGGAGTGGGAGGGTTGCAGTGAGCAGGATGGCTGTGGGCTGCAGGCAGAGCTCTGCCCCTGCTCGAGGGACCAGCAGGGAGAACCAACCTCAGCAGCAGCATGACATGAAAACCACTTGTGGGCACAGCCCTGTGTGGTGTCCAGTCATGTCATCTGGGAAGGAGGCAGCCACGGGGCACCAAGTCAGTTCTGCTGGCTGGCTGCTACTACATCAACCTCCTTTTCATATTTAATTTTTTTCCTTGGTGATGTACAAATATTTTTCTCAGATGAAATTAGGATATGGTCAGCAAGCTGGGGAACCTTCAAGACTTCTCTCTCCCAGTACACTGGCAAACTCCTTCACAGTTCACTTGGCAAAAAAAAAAAACAAACTTCTTTGTCTAAATAGTTGATACTTCAGCTTCAAAAACTGTGAACTTCTGCAAACTTACCCTTGCTAAACCTGAGCCTGAAATAACACTGCAGCCTGTTCTGCCTGCTTTTGTGTTCCTGCAAATGATTTAATGTTTTGCCAACACAGTAAATCAGAAAACCTTCCTATTGTGCATGTTCATCCAAACTGGTGCTCACCTGACAGCAGCACTTGTTCTCATTCTTAGACCTTTGCAAACCAATGATTTGCTTGTAACATTTTTCCAATACACTCTTAGGTATTTTAATTACTTTATTTGATACTAAATCTGTTTTACAAGTGATTGGGAAAGAAGAATTAAGCAACAGTATCTAAAATCCATATTAAAATTGCAAACTCCCTTGTAATCTCTAAAGCACTTGGAGACAACCGAAGGTTTTCAGAGTCTGCATAGCAGCATGTGCTTGTTCCTACATGGAATTTCCCTAATTCCTCAATCAATTACCTGGAAAAAGCAGCCATTTTAATCAAAACCCTAAGGGTAGATGAAATCATGAGAAAACACGAGCTTTATTGCAATGGATATTGACTGTAACTCATTAAGATGTTAAAGTATTGACATCCCGTTTGATGAGAAAAATGTCTGATAGCGAGTGTACATAACTGTGTTACAGAGAATGCCGGCATCAACACATCATAATGAGTAACTAATGATGTCTGTGGCCTAACGAGGTGATTAAAGCAGTATCCTTTGATCTATGTCACTGACTTGATTTAATGCCACGCCGAGATTGAATCTCCGTGCACCACTGGGGAGATTCAAGTAATTTGAGTAATTCACTCACCTTGTCCCCGCATCACCAGGGATATTTGTGATGAACACAGTTGCTTCTACGGCTAAGTCACCCCAGGCAGCACACATTGTCAGGGGAGAGGCCACTGCTCCCTGCCTGCTGGTGGCCCCTTGCAGGACTCTCTCACTGCTGCAGAGCAGGGGCCTCACACAGCCTCCTGCCATGGCCACACACCTTCCTTTTGCCTCACAGTGCCCTCACTGTGAGGGCAAATTTTGGAAGCAAATTTGCACCACTGGCAAATTTTGGAAGCATCCTTCACCAAGAGAAGCTCATAGTAAGATGCTTTGTTACCTTTCACACTACACAGAAACACAGGGCTTTGTGCCTGCCTCCTGCTAAGCATCCTATTCAAACCACTGTGCTTGTCCAGCAGGAGAAAAGGTTAAGCATCAGTTCTTTGGGACAACAACCAGAGTGCCAGGACCCCAAACCTGCAGATGACACCAGGGGTGTAAAAGCTTTGAGCACGTTCACAAAGTGACATAGCCTGGCCACCAGGACCAGTTTAAAGCCTGCTTCCACTTTCAAACAGTGGAAAATCTTCACGCCCTTGTTGGGGAAAGGACTTGTTAACCCTGTCATTTGCACCACAGCAGCCCTGCCTACCTGTGCAGACAGACTTTGGCTGAGCAGTGTTGTCTTGGGGAGACAGTTGCTAGGTTTGGGGTTGTATTTTCCTCATGAGGCTACCAAAACAAAAGTGTGGCCACTCTCAGTCAGATCAGAAGTGTGTTTGTGTGACAGAGGTGACAACTGGGTACCCAGGGCAGAGCACACAGGCTGGGTGGGCATGTGGCTACAGCACTACTTGGTACTCTTCCCACTGCCAACCATTTTCAGAGATGTTCTGAGCTCTGCATGGTTTATGTATTAGCAGCCACTGTGGATTCACTTACATTAAGTGTCTATACTTTGCATTGCCGTACTTCTTCCTAATGAAGCTGATAACAAGGATTAATTTTCCCTCCCAATCATCTCTAACCTTAAGCAATAATTAGTACCAAAAGCATAACTGAAACTCAAATTCTGGGCACCTCCCTTGGGCAGGAAATTATTTTGCTTGATGAATAGACCATTTTTAACAAAGGGCTTTTTCCTGTACATAAATAACTGTGCTGGCTGCCAGATGTGTGGGTGTGATACTGCCATCCCCCTCCAAGCAGCAATTGTCACCCAGGGAGAAAAATGGCCCCACAACCCCAGCACAGGGGCTGGGCAGTGCACAGCTCCCTCTTCCCCCAGCTGTGCCCTAAAAGGAAGAAGATTTCTCAGGTTTCATCCAGACACTGTCCCAGATTTCAGGCAGCCCCAGCACAGCCACCCCTCCATGCTTGCTGGGGACCTCCCTGCCCCTGTTACAGAGACATGCCCTGCTGCAGGCCCCAGCCCTACAGGCAGCACATCCTTCCAGCTCTGTCCCCTGCCTCATTACCCATCTCCCCTCCATGACCCTGCTTTAGGCTTTTAGTGCTTATTGGTAATTTATAACATTGACAGCAGCACTGCCCCATCCCACACAGGGCACCTGAGCCACCCCACCTAAACACAAAACCCTAAGGAGCTCAAATCTCAGCTCAAATCAGACCATACTTACCCCCAAACATGCCAGGCCCCCTTACCACACAGAGCTCCTCCTGGTTAGGAAGTAGGGCCCAGCTCAGACAGCCTTTATTGCCCTGGGACCGTCACATACAAATGGGCTGCAGCTGCTGCATCACCTGTGCTGCCAGTGCTGCCACCAAGAGTGGCCTCATGCCATGGTGGGTGAAAGTAGCCCTCAGCTGCTGTTGTTGTCTTTGTCCTTGGGAAGATCTGGGTGCAACTGAGGCAAGAGCAACTCCTCTCCTAGTTCTGGGGAGCTGGTTTCCTCTGCTTTGCTCAGTGGCTGTGTTCCTTGCTTTCTGCCAGTGCTCAGGAAATAAAGTTTATGAAGCTCATTTTGGTGTTTGGGTTGTGGGCACCTGTGGTAAGCCCAGCTGGCTCCCCTGAGCATGCTGACAGAAATGGTGTACACACCAGAGTTAAATATATCTCAAATATAAAAATAAAGTTCTGATATGATGAAGTAACTGGAAAACTGTGCACCAGGGGCACCCTGGCTGTCCCTCCCTGCAACTGGCCTGTTCCTGTAGCACAGACTGGGTGGCCAGGGGTGCCCAAGGACATGGGGCAGTGAGCTGCTGTGTGGGATGGGTCATCCCAGGGGCACCCTCCCATGCCTGGAGTCAGGGAGATTAGTGACCAAAATGATTCACATGAGAAGGAAATAAGGGACAGGAGGTATAGAGAGAGGTCACAGCAAGGGGACATGATGTGGCTGTGCCAGGCTTTGTCCTTAAGCTGCCCATCATCCTCTCCTCACCCATGGGATGAGAACCTGGGAAACAGCAGGTGCCTGATGTGCTTCAACCCCTGTGGCACGTCCTGATTATTTTTTCTAGAAAAAGCATTTTGCTGTGTCCCTTTGTCTGCCAGGTAACACAACAGGGTTTGCTGGAGCCCTCACTTTCCACCGTGGCCCTGCCCAGCACCATCCCATGGAGTTACTGACCTGAGTCAATGCTGAGTTATCCCAGGCCTGGCCAGTACAATGCTGTGGATGAGCAAATCCCAGAGGCGCTCCTTCTGGGGATGGGGACATTTCAGGCTTCCCATCTCCCTTTGCCTTTGTGCTTGCCCTGGACATTGGTTCCTGGTGATGCTTTGGCTTTTGACATTGTCTTGGGACACCAAGCCCAAGGGGAGCCCTCCAAAGGGGTGTGCTCACTGCCTCTCTCAGCTTAGCAGTAAAAAGAAATTGCACATCAGGGCACAGGCTGCAGGCACTTCCAGAGATAAAATATTGTCAGCAGAGTCCAGACTATCCATCAGAAAAAATGTAGCTGATGCCATGATTTATGGGACAAAGATGAAGGTTTAATCCTCCTCTCAGCAGTGCAACCTGATTTGCTACAAAACCCTGTTAAATTTTGTGGCACACGCTTCATCACTTCATTAGGAGATAGAGAGAAAACGGTTCAATGCATTGCTGAATCTTTTATGGCTGGGACTCTCCTCCCACCACTCCCGAGTGATGGGTAATCTCTCTGATCAGATCCCCAGGAAAAGACCCCGTGGGATTACAGAGCGCGGAGGCATTAACAACAGTGACAGGAAAGGAATACAATATCCCTTTAAACAATTAAATATTGATCCTGCGGGCCTGGGGTGGACTCCATCACACAGAAGGAAACACCTCTGCGAATTAGTTTGGTGACATCCATACCCTTAGATGATATAAAGGAAACCGAGATTATTTGCTTCACCTATTTTCTTAATGTTTTTTTCCCTCAATTAGAGAAATGCATCTGGTATGAACCGCGCTCACCCCTCAGACACTTGGTGCTCGTCTCCCTGGAGCCCACCATGCCGGGAAGGGATGGACTGGGGAGCACAGGCAGATGGGGGGTGCTTGCTGAGGGCTGCAGACCTCAGCACCGATGGAGGGAAGAAGACACAGTGCTGTGAAGCCTGAAGAGCCCTTTAGTGTTCCCCCTCCATGGATGTCCCTCCCATGACTCCCCCGAATGCTGCCCATCCCACGGGAGAGCTGGGGCTGCCCTTGTCTCAGCTCAGTGCCTGGTGGCTGCACACAGAGAAACAAAAGAAGGCAAGAAATGTCTAAATTTAAAGTGCTGGAAAATCCAACCTTTTATTTACTACATTTTTGTGACTACATAAACGCTGAAACATTGTAACGCTGAAACATTGTAACACTGAAAAGCATGATGACATCATCACTTGCTTTTTTCTTTTTTTTTTTTCTTTTTCTCTTTTTTTTTTTTTTTTTTTTCTTTTCGCTTAGCAAACACAGCAGATGATATTGCACGGCATAAAGTGAGAACAGTAGCAAAGCTTAAAAAAAGTAACTTAAGGAAATCTTAACGCAGTACAGGAGATACTCATACCCAACCCAGGGCAATGCCTAGCGCACTGCACTTGTCATCGCTACACACAAAAATACAGAAGAAGCGCTTGACTAAGAGAGAGAGTGAGGAAATATCAGCAATCAACTGTAATTAGGTACAATAATCACTTAGTCTGAAATGCAGATGCAACGCATAAACTACTGCTGCTTCCTAATGGGCGAACTAAAGATGGCAGCAAAGGGCTTTAGCAAAATCTTCGCTTTGTTTTCGTTGCGGGTTTTTTTTCTTTTTTTTTTCTCTCTTTTTTTTTTTTTTTTTTGGTTTTGTTCCGTTGCTCTGGAAGAACTCCCGCTTGCTCTGGGAAGATTTCCTACCCCTACGGAGCTGGGACCTGTGATTGTCTCTGTCGCCCCCTCTGCGGCGGGAGCCGGGGGAGGGCGGGCCGGGCGGGGGTCCGGGGGGTGCCGGGGGTCCCGGGCTGCGGGCGGGGGTGCGCAGGCCCGAGCGAGTCAAAGACAAGGCTGTACCCTACATTCCCTGTCGTCCAGTTCAGGCTGCAAAACTAACGCGGCCCCACAGTGAGGATGCAGTAAATGCAGAACATTCCGTGAAATACCAAACTACCGGAACAGGACAGGAAACCGCGGCTCCCTAAGCACAGTTTGTCCAGGGCTCGATGGCTCATGCTGGATTCACAGACTAATACTTTGCCTCCCCCTCCACGTGAAGCGTAACTCATTGCACAGCATTAGCTCCTGTATTAAAAGCAGACACTGAGCCAATGCACAACAACAGACCATTTAATGATCCTGCATTTCAGAGCGTCTTTATTGCCCCATTTCAATACTTGAAGTATAAAAAATGTACCTAGAAAGTGTAACTTCTGACCAAAAGCTTAGACCCTGCCCTTGTCCTTCCCTCCCTCAACCCCTTCACTATCCCCTCAAAGGAAAATGAGGTACACCTGGGGCTCACCTACTGCATGGGAAAGGAAATATTTACAGCCATCACAAACTGTGTCAGTACACAACACTCAGCTGAAACAGAACCTATTCTTTATGCAAAATAAAACACAGGTGAGTGGCATCCTATTCTCTGTGCCATGATGCCATCATCAGCTTTGCAGAATTATCATTGTCATTACCCTTTTCTTTTTGCTTTTTGACTCAAAACCGCCTTGTCGTCCCTCGAGATGTGGGGGTACCGGAGCAGGGGCTGTGCCTGGGCCCCTGGGAGGGACACAGCACAGCTCTGCCCATGCTCACCTGCACCCGAGGCACCACAGTTCTGCCTGGATGAAGCTGCAGCTCCTTGGGGGACTCAGCTGTGCCCCATGGACCCTGTCCCATCCCCTGCAGGCCCTGGCTGGAGAGCAGGTGACCCGGTGGTGTCCCACGGGTGGCCCCAACCCCGGAGAGCTCTCCAGACCCGCGCCATCCCATCGCCCGCCGCAAAGGCCTTCCCGTGAGCAAGGATTCCAGAGTCAAGTCAGCTTTTCTCCCAAGGCCTGCGCCCGCCGCTTGCTTGCGCTACCCGTGCGAATGGCGAAGGAAAACAAAAACTCAGCAAAATCTCTCACAAATGCCAGTGCTTTTTAAACATTAAACGACTTTTAAATTCTTTGGATGTGTGGGTCTCACCCACAAAGCAACCTTTCTAGAAAAAAGACAAATAAATTAAAGAAAAAACACACTAATAATGTCCTTCTGCTTCCTAAGTGACAAAAGTACTACCTTGAAACACTCATTTTGGCATGTACAAGTTGGGGGGAAGGGAGGCCTGGAGGGGGTAACCTGGCAGTGTTTGTAACACAGGTGGAAGTGCATGCCAAGACAAGGCTGAAGATACACCCTGCAGTCAAGAGAAGCACTCTCCTTCAGTTCATCTCAGCATCAAGAATGAAAAGATTGTAACATAAAGCTTTGGCCATTTTTGAATCTACTATATACAATTTTTTTTTAAACTACATAGTCATAAATTAAAGCAGTGATTAAATAAGTGTATACAAAAGGTAATTAAATTAAAAGTCACAGCACATTATAGAGAAAAAATAGGAACCATTTATCACAGCAGAGAATATTTTTTTTTTACCCTGTGAAAAGAACATCAACTAGCAAACACAAAGTATCCTAGTTGAAACAAAAGTAATCAAAGCCATGTTTCCCTTTCTTGCATTCATTGCAAACAGCGATCTTTACCCACTTTGAAACATTCCCAGGAATAAGATCTTCCTTGAGTATAACAGAGAAGTTCTGCCAAAAAAAAAAAAAAAGGAAAAAAGAAGAAACCCAAACCAAACAATATAAAAGGAATATACAAATAAAACAACCCCTACAAAATAAATAAGAATTATAAAGCTTTTTTTTTAAGTAACCTTAACAATTATCAAACTAGTAAGTTCTGCCTTATCACATAGACTCTCTATACAACATAACCCTAAAGATTTATTACTATGAGGTATTTGGAGGAATTGGTAAAAGCGATGCACGGCCTGTCTG
Source organism: Pseudopipra pipra (assembly GCF_036250125.1). Classification (NCBI taxonomy): domain Eukaryota; kingdom Metazoa; phylum Chordata; class Aves; order Passeriformes; family Pipridae; genus Pseudopipra; species Pseudopipra pipra. Next base: position 8,837,825 of record NC_087560.1, on the reverse strand, counting down.
GGCTGAGGGACTCAAGCTGCTTTGGGGGAAAGAAGAGGGAACCTTTGGTTTGTCAGCAAGAAAGTGGAAAAAAACATTTTCCTTTGGTATCAAAGAAAGTTTCATTGCATGGTTGCACGGCAAAAAGCACCACGGTGAAGAATTATTCCTTTTTTTCATTAGTGGCCTTTCTAACAGGCTGAGGTATTCAAAGAGTATAAGGTGAGAGATAAAGAGGTCAACAGCGGTTTAACACTTTGGTTCAAGCAAGGCACTCGTCCTATGAGTTTACAAAGTTTGCAACATGTTTGCCTAGAGCTTTATTATTATTATTATTATCCTTATCATCGTCAGTAGTAGCAGTTGTAGCAAGAGAAGTATTCGTAAGGTTATTAGCATTACCACTAAGAATGAAGACAAGGTTACACACTGAGTGAAGGTGAAGAAGGGGGATGAGGGGAATGGAGGTAAGAAGGAGGATGAGTTCCCTTTCCAGACCAAGGCCGTGCATGAAAAATCTTTGGTATTCTTTGGTATCATCATGTGATTAAAATCACCAATGGAAATCGAGTGAGGTAGCGTCTTTGGTTCACACTATAAATAGTAGATCTTTACACACTTTTTTTTCTTTTTTTTTCTTTTTTTTTTTTTTAACACGTGGAAGTAGCTATTCCTTACCTTTTGCTTCTTTGTCTTTAGCAAATAGTTACCAAATGTATTGTAAAGCTAACCACACCACAATAATAAACCAGGAGGCTAAGCAAAGTCTCAAAATTAGCCCCTGGGCCTTTGAATGCACCCAAACGCAGTGAGATAGAAAAGGGTAAGTGCTTTCTCTTTGTTTGCTAAATGCATAGTTTTCATCCCTATGTACAAAGGAGGAGGAAGAGGAGGAGGATAGGAGGAAGAGTAGTAGAAAGAAGGACTGTTTTTTGGGGTAAAAATGTCTTGTTTACAACTCAGGTGAGGAGAGGTGTCCTAAGACTCTTTGGTATAAGCTCAGCAGTGTTTCCGAGCCCTCTGGGCAGCAGTAGCCCCTGGGGCAGCACCCACCACCACCACGTCCTTATCCTGAAATCTCAGGAGAAGAGTGGTGCCCATGGGCAGCCCTGGGGCTGGTCTCATGCCAGGGCACCCCTGGCCACTCAGCTGCTTGGGAATTTGCTCCTGGCACTGGTTGTGCAGGAGCAACTTCTCAAGCGAAAGCCCCGTTGCTGGCTGGCTCGCTCTGGTTGGGTTTGCTTTACCTGAGTAAGGAGAGGAGGCTGCGGCCCTGGGAAGCCATGCAGGGCTAACAGAGTGGTGTGAGTCGGTCTGAATGGGGATTTTTTTTGTTTGTTTTTTTTTTTTGTTGTTGTTGTTGTTGTTTTGGTTTTTTTATTTTCCTGGAAATCTAATAATGCCATTTACAATGGGAACGGATGCGGACAGTTCACCTCTTGGCCAGCCTCCCCTTGTGGGTCACTGCGGTCAGTTTTGGATGCAGCCTGTGAGCTGAATGCATGTTCCTAATGCCCTCTTGCCCGTGGGGTCACCTTTGACTGAAGCCTCATCTCCTGATGCTCCCAAACTGTTTCAGGTTCTGCTCCCTCTCCTAACCCTTCCTGGCAGAGTTTTAGATGCTTTTTGTTGCATTTGAAACTAATTTCCATTTAGTCAGGAATGAAATGAACCAAAAGACTGACACTAATAGGACAGAGACAGGTTCCTTGTGTAATGTTAAATGCAGCATTAGAAGAAGCTCCCCTTCAAGGGTGCCCTGTTGAGCAATGGCACCAGTCAGAGCCAGGGAGCACCAGGTAACCTGTCCATGCTTCAGTCGGTGCAGCTGGGCAGTCTGCTCAGAGGTAACACAGCTTTACAGGTAGAATGAGCAGTTCCATAGTTATTTGCTTCACGTTTTGAAAGCAATCAAAGAAAAGTGTGTTCTTTGCCTATTCAGAGTATGAGGCGCATATTGCTTATGGGAAGAGTGGTTTGTTCCTAATGGCTTATAGAAAACCAAAAGGTTTATATATACTTAAACAGACATGTAAAAAACCCAAAACACTTAAAAGCTATAACTTGTGCATCAGTTTTAGTGTGTGTGGACGTGTGTGTGCACATGTATACATACATACACCCCGCAAAATGTGTGTGCATGTACATATACACAGTCCTACTTAGGGGCTTGCATGTGTGTGTATCAGAGATCCTGAAATTGCATATTGGGTGCAAATTTAATGCTGGTATGAAAGTTCTCTTTGGTTTCAGCAAGTAGTCTATAAAGACAATACAATGAAAATACTAAAAAATGCGGCAATGTACTTTGAATTTCCCTGCATTTTTAAATTCTCAAGTTTTAAATAAATAAGGCTTTCTTTTCTAAACTATAGGTACGTTACAAAGCAGCGTTTGCTGGAAAAAACTAAACCGTTAGTTATCACTGTCCTTTATTAACCTTACACTAGTGAGACTGCATTCATAAGGTACTTTATATGTGAGCTTACTAAGGATGCCATGTCAATGTCTCCGTGGGGATGGAACACTTCAAAAGAAAGCTTGCTAAAATTTAAGGTAAACTAGAGACTCAAAAAACTCCCAGATCAGATTCCGTTTTCCTAGACAATTGCTTTGTGAGTCTTAAAGTGGGTTTAACATACTGAAATATGGAGAAATATTGAATGCCAAAAATCTTGTTTTTATTTTACTTTATTTTAATAAAGAGATATTTCATCTGTATTCTAAACACTTAGTGGAAATTACCTGTACACCCTGAACCTTGACTAGACCCTGTCCTCTTGGGAAGTAACTGGTGCTACAAAGTTGCTCAGCTTTGGTGTCACTGGTATTTTGAGTGGGCTTCATCCCCATACCAGTATCTGGTACAGTTGATAGTGTTTGGATTCTAGTTTACCTTGAATTTTCCTTTTTCTTTTTTTTTTTAATTAAAAAAAAAAGGTTGTAATTAAGATTACCTATTTCTAGTCCTTGCATTGGGCCTATGACTGCATATTTGGTTACTTTGGAATTTAATATACCTAGCATAATTACTACAGTAATTTGAAACACCGGTTAGAAATCTAACAGGCACATGTATGGTTTTTAAAATCTATTTTCCCCTTACACTAAAATTTAATATGCAGATGTTGCACTCTTTTCTTTTTAATTTTATCAGAGTAGGAACGGGATGATTTTTCTCCTATGGGTCTGTTAGCAACAGAGCATATAAAGCTTTTCAGCTACAAACTTTAAACTATTTCATGCATTATCCTGACTAATAGATGAGCAAGAAAGAATGCATGGGACAAAAGCTCAGCCTGCTACACACAGATACGAAGCCACAAAACATCAGGCTGTGTCTCAGTGTCATGGGAATTTTGCTCTTGAATTCAGAGGGATCACAATTTCTCTTTCCAAAAGCACTACTAGAGCTCCTCTTGGAGCTCTTCCCACCAGCATTACCTGATGTTGTACCACTGTTTTCAATAGGAAAAGACCACAAGCCTTCAAAGCTATTACTATTCCTTTGCCTGGTAAAGTCAATAGGTAAAAAAAAGCTCACTAATGTCAATGAGTATTGATCAGACACTGAGCCCTGTGGTTTTGCATCTCTCAATCCGTTTCATTTTTGCATACTGAGTGCCTCAGGTCTCCTGTTCGCAGGCTAGATGGCAGAGCTGAGCCACATTGAAATACAGCGCACGGTTCGCGCCGGGCTTCCAGCACTGCCAGCCTGGGAGAGCGCCTGGGGATGCGGCACGGCGGCTCCCACAGCCTCACACACAGCTGGAACACGTGGCTCCTTTTTTTTCGCTCCCGTTGAAGTCAGAGACCAAAAGGCCCACTGAGTTCAACGGCAGCAGCATCCCATCCTCAGTACCTGTGCTCTGCCGGGGGCTGCGATCTCCTCGGGTGACATTCTTTCTTGCCAATCATGGAAAGAAACGATAATGTGGTTTTACTAATTGCAAGTAACAGTCTTGATTACAAGTTTTATGTGTTATACAGTTAGATTAGTTTATACCTATAACTCTACATAGTATTTTGTGTAAAAATAGCTTTGGAATATTAAAATCATTGCAATAAAATACCTGCAATATAATTATTAAATGTGTTCTTTGGTAGCTAGTCGATTTTTTTTTTTATGGATGGAATAGTTTTCCTTTTTTAAATCTGAACATTCCTTAACAAACAAAGAGAATGCACTGGTTTAGGTACCATTCAAAATTTCTTTGCCTAGTTTGAACTTGTTCCCGGGCATTGCACCGGTTTAAGTTCAAACTGTGAAACAGCAAAAATCACACTACCGTTCAAAGGAATTCAGACGACTCCACGCTCTGTCAGCTGTGCCATGGCACAACCCTCTCTGAAGACCAGCCCTGACTAAGTCCCTAACCACCGGTGTGTACGCAGTACAGATACACTATACACCTTCATGGCAATTGCTGTGGAAATGAAGAGCTGTATCCAAAGAGATGTCTGTTCAATGACAGGAAATCACTATGCTCCAAACCACTAAACAGCCAAGTACGGTGAAGATGATAATGGGCAAAGGTGTAAGACCAGTGGTCTGTTTCTCTTCTCTTTGCATTCTGTTTTGTTCCCTCCGTTTCGCTTTCTTCTTCCTCTCTGTTTTTTCACAAGTCGTCATCCTACTAAAGTGTGTGTCTTAGAACAAAGTCATAATGCAGGTGAAATAAGTCTTTGGTTTCTTTGGACTTATAAATATTTTTTTTTTCAAATAGTTCTAAGTATAAACCTGCTATTTTGAGGTCCTGGTCTGTATTTATTTATTTATTTATTTATTTTTAAAGCTTTTCCACCGAGGTTTAGTTCGTGGTTATTCCTTCATGCTTTGGTACAAGTGCTTGATGAAGAAGATGAGTTGCCTGAATTGGAGCTGCCCTCGTCTTGCCACTTATCCAGACTCCTCCTCCGTGCATTCATGAAAAAGTTGCTGACGGTGCTCAGCTCCAACCCGAGCTGCTGGGAAATGGTGATTTGTAATTCTTTGGATGGACGCTTATTTTCCTTGAATATTGCATGTAGAGTTCGACGCTGGACATCAGTGAAGACCAACCGAGGCTTTTTGGGTGTATTCCCTCTATCCTTCCCGTGCTCTTGTTCTTTCCTCTTGCACGCTGCAAGAAAGGGGAGGACAGTTAGAGAGGGCTGGCAGAGGAGCACACGGGCACACAGCACAGGACAAACTAGGGAAAAAGGATCATTCATGTCAGCTTCCAAATTTGAAGAGGATGTGTGACACTGAATTTTGTAACTCATTATAAACTATAAAAAGTATGAGGAATAAAAGTTAGAAAATACCTTTGTTGTTGTCTGCTAAAACTCAGCAAATTCTATTACTGAGAGCTTACACTTTGATAGCACCCACTAGTGCTGGGAGTTTAACTATTTAATATCTCTATGAGGAAGAGGGGAAATACACTGAACTCTAAAGTAAACATTGTCCATATTTTTTACCTTCATTAGTTGCTTTCAATCCATTTCTGTAGCTTTTTGCTGACTAAGGAATAAAGAACTGTGAGAAACCAGGGTACTACAGGCAGATGTATTCTGAACAAAATAAACATGTTTGGACATGAAAAACAATGGTATAGTAAATTTTCTTTATAGAATTGCACCTTATTTCATCTATCATCCCTCCTTTCTGTTTCAGAATGTTATTTTGCTCTACATTATTGAAGGCTGCTTGCAATTTGAAATCTGCCTCACAGATCACCTGCCAGGTAGGATCTGATGGGATGTGAGGAAGACTCCCAGATCCCCCTGTCAGCCTTTTACTGTCTGCCAGCTCATCTTGTTAGCATTTTGCTAGATAAAGGCTTCCTTGGGAGGACAGACTCCTCTGTCTCACTTTCAGAAGTGTCTGAAGTTGTCTGTTTCCCCTTTTTTTTCTCTAACAATGTCCTTTAATAACAATTGAGAGATGTATTTCTGAAGGTGATATGAATGTTCTGTCTCTGAGCCTGTCTAGTCCTGGTTTCTGTGGAGACCAGTGCTGACCATATGAAAAACTTTGTGCAGTATCTCCACCTATTCCATGGCTATTGGAATGAAAACAGCAAATTACTTTACAAAGGTTCTTCCTATAAATCCTATTGTTACCAAGCACCAGCCTGCAGTCGGTAACAAAATTGCTCGAGGGAGGTGTAAAAATACCTTTTGTACTTGAGAAATAGGAACTGCACAGATCAGGATCCAGGAGCTGCAAAGGCTCCTTCTGCTGGCCCAGGGAGGCCAAGGGACCAAGACACTGGTGGCTCAGCCCCCTCTGAGGAGAAGCTTTTGAAGAGCTCCCTAACAATATATATTCCAGCTACATGTTCTTTCATAAGTAATGACACATCAATCAAATAGTCTGGGATTCCAAACTCATATCTTCAAGAGTTATTTTTATCTGAAAACCTTTGAAGAATGCTTTGAAGTTACATCCTGACCTGTAAAACCGGGGAGCTTCTGGGCTGAAAAACAGGTTTCCTCATGCACACAAGCCCCTGCTGAAGTCAAACTGCTGAATTCACAGTGGGGATTGGTGCCTACTGAAATAATCTGCATCCCCACTGGAAGTTAACATTGGCAAATCAAGACTTAAAAATATTTTTTCAAGAATAGTCTGTTATTTACTGACAAATATTAAGAATGAGGAGTAAAGAAGATATTAATAGCATCTCAATCTTTTTTACACCTCTAACTGTTCAACAATCAGAAATTCCCAGGAAAGCAGCTGCAGGAGCTTGGCTCTGTAACAGCCTCAGCCTCCAGCTTTTACTGCCCCTGCTAACAAGTCTAGTGCTTAATTTCTGCTCACACTGGTTTACACCTTCCTTTTTCCAAGACTAAACAAATTTCATCTTCCACCTAGATACAGATCATAATTTGTCACAAAATCCTAACGGCACAAATAGCATGATCCGAGTCAGCTCTGTGCAATCCTTCAGACTGAATCATCACATCCCAAATGACAGTCACAGCAGTAGGTACAAAGCTAGCTCAATTAGCCATGCAAGCCTCTGGGGCTTCAATCACAAACTAGTACATGAGTTCTCCGAAATAGTACAGAATAACAAAAAAACAACCATCTGTTGTGAAACCAGTTTGCATTATCTTCCTGAACTTGCACTCATTTCCTGAAATATGTTATTCCTGAACAACTATTTCCTTAGAAAATGTCCCAAGAGTTACAACATACCTTGTTTCTCAACTTCAGTTGTATCAGAGACCTCATGATTACTGCTAGAGACATCACAGAAGTAAGAAAAAAGTGCTCGTTGCTGAGGAGAAGAAAATAAAACCTATCCAGTCCATGATACAAATAAGCCCATTTCAGTATTTTGTGAATAAAACTTCATTTTTCTCAAGCCCATCAGAAAGCGAGCATTGAGGTTCCTGTGGTGCTCCCCATAAAAGCTGGGAGCCATCTCTTCATTCTGCAGACCAGAGTGAGCTTTATTTTTTTAACACATTATCATGTTGGACTGTTGGTTTCCTCAGGCTTGGTTCACAGCTGGTGGGAACAACTGGTGATACACTCTGGCTTAGCCTATGAAATAAGTCAGTTCTTGTCCTCACATCCAAGTTGGAGCAACTCTGCTTTGGATTCAGGACTAATGATGCATTGGTTCAGAGAGAGAGAGATTGGCTCAGTTGCAATGTGGGACTGTACCTGAGACACAGAGACCCACATGGAATGGGTTCAGTCCTTGCTGGACATGACACACCCACCCCAGTGGGTGAAGTTGGGGCTGCCAAGCAGAGACCCTCAACTTAGCCCTGATCCTTCCATCCCCTTGGTGCCTGCTGAGCCACATGCTGGACCTGTCCCTGCCCAGCACTGCTTGCAGAGCTCTCTTCTACCTTGGGGAGACTGGGAACAGCTTTGGTATCTGGATCATTTTTAGGCAATGCAAAACTTGTTTCTTTTTCAGCTCTACTCTCATTAACATTTGCCAGAGGCAGATTGAGGGCAAAAACTTTCCAATATGCTCGGTTGTTCCAAGAACCCTTTCAGAGACAGCACTGCCAGGCCTCGGGTTGGGAGCAGCAGGGGTGGATACCACCTCTCATCTTCTGCCTTGTCCAGACTCAGGAATATTAATAGCACTTAAAAATAAATAATGGCGATAATGAAAAACCGTAATAGGGTTTCCTTGCGATCGTTTTCCCTGCACTGGAGCCAATCAATTTTAATAATAAATTGTAGCTTCCAGCTTGCCAGAGAACAAATGTACACCATGGGATAAAATCTGCTCCAACGTGAGAGTGTATCCAGAGCAGGCACAGAGACCAGCCAGCTCACACTGCAAGGGTGGACAGCAGCCTGAGCCAGGTCACACTCAGGCACAGCAGCTATGCCTGCTCTGTCCAGGTCCTCCCCTCATGCCAGTGAGGGTGTCTGCTGAGGGCAGGCTCCAGAGACATCAACTGAAACGCTTTTTTGGAAAAGCACCAGACCCTGTCTTCACAACAGTTCATCGCACACTTCATCTCGGTTTTACTTTATGTAGGAGAAGATAATAACAGTAGTTTGCACTGATGTCCTTCTCTTCCCCTTGCCCTTGAGCACCGTTAACAGACACCCTCCCACAGCACAGACACTGAATTCGGGTGCTTTGTGGGGTGCTATGCTCCCCAGAGGGGTGCACCTCTCCCACAGCAACGCCTGCTCGCAGGCTGCCCTCGCTCCCTGCTGCAGACAGCCCTGCTTTGTCTCCGGGCTGCCCTGCCTGAGCGATGCTCCATGTGATGCCTTCTGAAAAAGCCTTTTAAGAAAATCTCGTTAGGAAAAGAGTAAAGCAGAGGATAAAGAAAGAGTCGCCCTGACTCTGGCAACACACGTGCAGATACGACATTGTAATATTATCAGTGCCAGAAGGAACCTTATAAATCCACTCCTGAACTCTGGCCTGTTCCAGTCACTTCCATCTTCCTCTGCCCTGAGCAACAGATATTTTTGACACTTGCAATTCTCCTGACACAGTCCATCAATCTATTTTTGTCTCCCTTTGTTCCTTCTAAGTCACCCGAGGGATTTGGTCAAGTAAACTTGCCAAACCTTGTAAGATCTGTACATCTCATTGAGGCCCAGCTGCCTGTGTCTGGTACAGATTTGTGGTCTCACCTCTGCAGCTCCAGTCTATTGATGGTCTTCTGCAGCACCTGGCTGTGTGCAGCACAATGGGATCAGTCCTGCTCTGCCAGAGGTGTGAGCAGGATTGTGCCCCCTATGAAAATGCACTAATTGCATCTTTAGGTCGAGACAATGAAGAGGATATTTTGCCCACCTGTGATGTGAACTACACTGTTCGGTCAGTCTAAAAGTCAAGATTACAGTAAGCTCAGGTGTTAACCCTGACACTTGATCTAGTCTTTCATCCCTAGAGGGTGTATTTATTTTTAAAATCTGAGGCAAAAACCCTGATTACCATAAATCAATTTTCAGGAGCAGTTGGTGTGTGCACGTGTGCCTAGCTGTTTCTGGCAAACACAAATTTTCCTTCCTATAAACCAGAAGCAAAGAATGGAACTGGTAATGCTCTCAATAAAACTGATATCTGCTGGTTTGGTTTGGGCATGCAATAAAGTATCACCACAAATTCTGCTGGCTGCTTTTCTTGAAAAGTGGCACTGGAGCAGGGGGAACAACAAAAGAAAATTCTACTTGGGCAAACCCTGCCCCAAGCCCTGTGGCTAGTTTTGATGGCAGAGGGCAACTCTCCCTGTGAGAGGCATTGTTCAACTGGTGGTCCACTGTGGTGCAATCATTGAATGCGCAGACACTGAGGAAGAAGATGGATTTGGGTGGTTTCAGACCTGGCACTGGTAGAGCTGTGCCCTTACAAGCACACCAACAGGCACTCTGAGGGTCACAGTGCTCACCAGCTGCCTGCAGCAGTTCCCACAGCTCCAGGACAAGTGCATACAATCGCCATGGCCAGGATTTTGCCTGTACAAGGTGGCTGGAAGAGGAGCAGGGATGCAGCACAACAGGAGAGGAGTGTGCCTGCCTGAGTGCACCACAGCATGGCATCATAGCTGCTTTTGGAAGGTGAGGGTACAGCCCCACTGCTGCCTTGGCAATGAGTCTTCTCACTCTGCGGAGGAGGAAGCCAGTTCACACAGTGGGTCTCTGCTTTCAGGGAGTCCTTTTCCCCTCTGTTTGCACACAGAGCAGGTCCAAGAGCAAGATCTGGACACCTGCACAACGTCTCCAGCCATGCTGAATTCAGAGCCTGTTGACATGGAGAGGAGATGTGTGCTGGCCGCCAACAAGGGATACAGGACCTTTCACCCTGAGGTGATGGGCCACATTTCCAGCTCTGGCCTAGGTCACTGCTGACCACAAGACATTATTACTTGATGGTCATCAAGTACCCTGCATGAGATGATGCAGTGGTCTTGGTTCAGCTCCCTGTGAGCAAGTTCACACCATGCTAATTCCCATCACATTTCACACTGTTTGACACCAATTAGTGCTGTGGTTGGGAGGCTGAGCTGGACACTATGGGCAGAAGGAGTCTGTAGGAACCTGTTTTGTAGCTGAAATGTTCATTTTGGGGAAAAAAAGAGAACTGAGGATCTCTCATGACTGTAGTCTCAGCTCTGTCTTGCCTGAGGATGCACTTTCTGGTTGCTTCACATCAGAAGGTAAACTCAACACTGAGCTCTGGGGTCTTCACCACCACCCTCACTTGACTGGTTTACCTTTGAGGACTATCTCACCCTTAGTCTTCATGAGCATTATACTTGCTTCAGACAGGTAGGAATAAAAAAACAACTGCTTTACCCTTTTCTCAAAGACCCCAGTGCAAGGTTCCTAGAAAACAATGGGGAGCTTACAAGCCAACAGCTTTGTTACTGCGGGTTTAGAGCAGTCATCCTTCCTGTGAGTGGGAAAACCGCAAGAAATGATGCAGTCTAGCTCAAAGAATTGCCAACAAAAGCTCTGCATTTCTATATGTGCCATGGGAGAAACAAAGAGGCATATTTTAGACTGACTTGAGAGAATTCTCAGGAGTTTTGTGATGATCATCTGTTCCCTCTCCTCTCGCAAAGCCTAGTTTTTTAGTTATCCCAACTGTGTACAGGACTGTCTTAAAGACATAAAAAGCCCTTCCAGACGTCTCTCCAAATATGTATTTTCTGTATCTCCTGTATCAGGTTATATTTTCTAATATCTCATGTAAAGGCTGAGATGTGTCACAGTTCAGACTGCAGGTGTTTCCACATACTCAGAGATCTTTTGATTTGTGCCTAATTTCTCTGCCATCAAATCCAGGGAATACTCTTTTGTTGTTTCATAACATAAAGAGAGATGAACACATGTTCCTATATGGGAAGCTCACAGAATGACATCAGCCTGCCAACACACAGATCCCAGCTGAGCCAGAATGGCAAACACCTCACTCCTGTGCACTGTATTAAAATGAGTGACCTTAATTTGCTGCCCCTGGAATAATGAAGTGAATCTGACTGAGGAGTGCTGACTCAGCACTGGGGGATAGGGGGGTTTACACAAACTTAGTGTTGATGGATCTGTAACCACTTCAGCGAGTTGACATCACCGCTATAGAATATGTTGCTAAGTGGATCAATCACGGGAAAGCACCCGATTTTCCTGCGGTATCATTTGAAGTAAATGTTAAATTTCTTTAGCTGGGTCTTTAGTTAACCATATTACTGTGACAAATATTTCTTTGTCTAGCATAAGTAATTAGAATTTAATCACTTAAACTGCATCTTAATTACCTCAAATGAATTGAAAGGACATTTAATAGCAAAGATTAAATTGCCTTAATGAACGATTTTTGCGACTACATCAATATTTTAATCGCGTCAGCTGGGTCCGGCTTCCCCCCCGCAACGCCGCAGCGGCACAGGCAGCCCCCGGCCGCTGGATGGCCCCCGCTCCCCGCTCCCCGCCGCCCGCGGGAGGGGGCGCGCACCGCGCTGTGCGCTCTGCACCGCATCGAACCGCTCCGCACTACACCGCATCCCACCGCACCGCTCCGTGCGCTCAGCATCGTCCGCACCGCTCCGTGCGCTCCCCACCGCTCAGCACCTCTCCGTCCCATGCGCTCCGCACCTCACCGCTCCGCATTGCACCGCACCGCTCCGCACCTCACCGCTCCACCCCGCGCCGTGGGCTGCGCACTGCACCGCATCGCACCGCGCCATGGGCTCCGCACCTCATCTCACCGCACCGTGGGCTCCGGATCGCATCGAACCGCACCGCATCGGATCGCATCGCACTGTGCGCTCCGCACCGCGCTGTAGGCTCCGCACCATGGGCTCCCGCACCGCTCCGCACCGCGCCGTGAAGTATGCATCGCACCGTGCACTCCGCACCGCGCCGTGCGCTCTGCAGCCGCGCTGCCGCTCCGTACCGCACCACTCCACGCCGCCCCGCCGGGGAGCGCCAGCCGCTCCGCAGCGCTCTGCTCCGCACACCCCAAGCTAGAACACGCTGCCCGCCCCGCCCCGTCCGCCCTGCACCTGCCCGCTCCGCTCCTCCGCCCGCTCCGCGCTCTTCACACCGCCCCGCACCGTCAGGGAGCGGCTGCCCCGCCCCGCACCGCCCCGCCCCTCCCCCGGGCAGCGCCGGCAGCCCCGCCCCGCCCCGCCCATCTCCCGCCCGCGCGGGTTCGCGGGACAGACCCGGGCGCGGACGCCGAATTCAGCCGTGGGACTGAATTCGCCCGCGGATGGCTCGGCGTCAAGCCGGGTTATTCTGTCCCTTCCCGCGGTCCCAGCCCGGGGCTCTGCTGCAGCCGCCGAAAATGGAGTTTCTGAGCAGTTGCAAATCTGTTGCAAAACCTTCACTGGAACACTGAGGGTTGACCGTACTGAAAAACCTGGGCAGCTTCCCTAGTTCCGTTCCCAAGGACCCGACTGCCGGCTCCCGCTTCCCCAGTTTTTAAGTTCTCGGTTAATTCCAATATATTCAAAATAACGAAATATGTCTCACATGAACAATAAATGTGTCAGTGATGACATAAAGGAGTTCCTCCATTTTGGGGGGCATCGGAGCAGCCGTATGGCAGTCTGTGCCGGGGAGGGGATGGAAAGGGGCTGCGGGAAACCCGCCCGCATTAACTTCACCACCTGTGGGTCCCTTCTTACCGACGAGTTTGTAATGCATGCCACAACGTCTGCATTCTTCTGTATCCCAAAAATATCCAAAATCTGAGTGCGGGCTCACTTCAGTGGCTTCTGTACCCAAGCACTAAGGAAGAGCGCCCCGTGCCATCTGATTTCATACTTTTCACTATCTGAAGCAGCAGCATTTCTAGCTCCACCAGTCAGCACCCACACACGCCAGAGCCCTGCTCCACATCCTGCAGCAGCTCGCGGTGCTGCCGCGGACACCGGCGGAACAGCATCCATCCATCGCGCCTTAATTGCCGTTTAGGCTGTACAGAAAATGTCACCACTGAGACTTCCTATCGCCCTAAAATGGGAAAAAATGAAAACTACTGTTGAGCTAATAAATTGTTCCTATAAATTAAGCTTTCGGCATCATAAAACTGACTTCTTCTTAAGCAAAACGGCTGAAGTCAGCTGCGTTTCCAAAGACAGTCTGCAAGCATCGGTCACTTCTCAGTCCGTGTATGATTAATCCAGATAGATTTATGTTTGAAACGTGAATCAACATTTATCGATTTGACCATGACACACTGCCATGCTGGGTCCCTCTCAGTCCTCAGGAAAAACTCCCTTCGATGCCTGCAGTCTTCAGGCGAAAGTCACCAGCAAATCAGCAACAGCTCCTGCGCTTCAGCCACCTTAGGACTCCCTTGAAACCACCTTGTCCCTCGTGTGGAGCTTATTCGAACCCTTCGGCTACACAGACAGGTGAAGGCTGTCTGAGCAAAGCAGAACCTGTCGTTTAGTGCCGGTACAGGCAAACCCAAGCACAGACTCATACCTGGCCTGCGCGTTTCCAGACGATTTTGTCTCAATCCGACCATCGAGCTCCTTTCCGGCCCTGTAAAACGCAGACCGCACACGCCAGCACCCAGCTGCAGCACCGGCAGCGCCCGTGGTCCCCACTGGTGGCATCTACGGCGGGCACAATCTTTGCGCCACGCACCTCTCCTCTCCTCCTAGGGCATCCCGACCACTCTGTCTTGCAAATTACCATGCTGGGGGGAGCTCGCTTCTCCTCTGGGCACGCACCAGTTCGAAGGGACCCATCCCCAAACAGGTCCCCTCGAGCCTCCCCCGCCGCCGCAGCAGGGCCGCTCAGCCCGGCGCGTCCCGCGGCACTAATTGCCGGCTGCCGCTGCGTACAATCGATGCGATGCTGCTCCCCATCGGGGCCGGCAGCCGCGGGGCAGTTGACCAAGCACCTGCGCCCGGGCTGCGGGCGGCCCCGTCCATGAACCGGGAGCGGGGGCTGGCCTGGCCCCGGCCCGCGCGAGGCTCGCCCAGGAGCAGGGCCGCCGGGGCGGAGGCGGGGCCGGTCCGTGCCGGAGATCGCTGTCCGCGGTGCTGAAGTCAGGCCGGGCTTGCGCTCCCGGGAATCAGCGGACGGAGTCAGCAGCGGGCCCTCCACCCGCAGGGCTCCCCGGACCCATCGCCTCCCGGCCCGGGGAGCCACCGCCGCCGCCCGGTGCAGGAGGGGTGCCCGGTCTGGCGGGGCCGCTCCCGCCCGCCGGCGGTCAGTAGATGGCGCAGAGGCCCCGGGAACAGAGGGGGAACGAGCGAGGGCTGCGGGGGACGCGGTGGCCCCGGCCGGTCGGGGCGGGCATCGCGCCCACAGCCCGGCTGTGAGACCCCCGGGGCGGCCCCGGCGGTGCCCACGGGCGGGAGCGGCCCTGCCTTGAGCCTGTTTCATCCAAACGGCAGCGAGGGTGGGAGCGGGACACGGCCCCCCGGTGCCGCCCCACCACGCGGCGGGTAATTAAAACAAACAAACAAAACGAACGAACGAACAAACAAGCAGGAGCCGAGCTGCGCTGCGGGGGCGGGGGCTGCGCGGGGACGGGCTCGGGGCGGGCCCGGCCCAGTGTGGAGGAACGCGGCTCGCCCGGCCCCGCTCCTCCTCCTCCCGCTGGGCAAACATTAACGAAGGGCAAACGCGGCTGTAAATCAATCCCGCCGAAGGACACGGCCAGCAAACAAGTGCGTCCCAGGCTCCCCCGAATGCGCACCGGGCGCTGCGGCGGCTGGCACGACCGCGCCGGGGGCATCACGGGGACTGTTCTCCTGCCCTCCGATCCCACCGGGACGGGGCACCTTGCCTCGGCCCAAGCACCGCGCCGCTGTCATCGCTCAAGATGCGCGGGTCCAGGCTCGGGCCGTCCCCGCGGTGTCCGGGCGGTCCGCAGGGCCGGGAGGGGCAGGGTCTGTCCCCCGGGCCCCGGCCGCGCTCGGAGTGTCGCCGGTGAAGGCCCCGGTCGATGCCCTCCGCCTCCCTGATGCAAATGCGTTTATGCAAAGTCCCCGCCGGGTAAATATTAAACAGCCCCTAATGAGGCCACAGGGGCCGGGGCGGCCCCGACCTTCCCGGAGAGCGCGGGGGCGGCGGCGGGCGAGAGGTGCAAACGGCGTCATTAGATTTCATATTTAATGTGGAAAACGCTCTGATTACTCCATCGATTTCTCTACAGTTAATTTGGCGAGAATTTCTCGCCGGCTTCCCAAGGCTTCAGCTTAGCCGAGATTCACATCGGGAGGGAGAAAGGATAAGAGGAGAGGAGGAAAGGAGGTGCAGCTACGAAAAATACCAGTCAGGTCGCAGGCAAAGATCGAGCAGCTTTGGAGGGACTGCCTGAGCGCCGGTCCCCACGGCCCCTTCCCCGCTAACGCCAGCCCGGGGACCCACCATGGAGGGGCTCTTCGGGACGAGCTCGCTCAGAGGGCTCATCTCAGCAAAGCAGCCACCCCTTACAGCAGATCCTAAGGAGCCCTGGGGTCTCCTATACCCCTCTCGTCCGTTCCCGAAACGTGTCTCTGCCCCGTTTCTCTCTGGCTGCTGCCCTCCCTCCCGACCTGCGGGCAGCCCGTGCGGGACTGGTGGACAGACGTGGTTCTAACAATAAACGGCTCGAAGCAGATTATTTTTCCTGAACAAGACGAGTCGGGTTTTTTTCCTTCTTTATCCCTTCTTGTTTCCTCTCTCATACACACAAACACGAGAATAACCTGAAATAAATTCACCCTTAAATCCCAGCAGGCTGAACAAGTGATGTACTTTTTCTTTTAATTATATTTATTTTTTTTGGCGCTCCTTCACAGCCCTTCCAAATGTCAGTGAAGGCGGGGGGAGATAGGGAAGACTAACAGAGAAACGGTCAAATAGATAAATATTCAGTGATAGAGAGGAGAGAGAGAGTGGGACAGACAAAGGAAAAGAGAACAGAGAAGAGAAGGGAGATGGGAGGAATAAGATGGAGGCTGGAAGAGGTCAGCTTTGCAATTAGCAGTTCTGCTTACATTTCAAGAGACAGCCCAGGAAGTGTCAAGACCTCAATCCTGCTTCCATGTAACTACCAATTTTTCCTCTATTTGTCGGAGCTTCTGTAATCTGGGAGGTAGGAATCCCCCAGGGATGGCTGGAAGGGGCATATACTCAAGATAAAGTGCTAGGCGAGACCGCGAGGCCTAAAATAAGCAGGCTCCATCCCCCTCACTGCCTGTCGGTTGTTGTCTGCAGGAAATCAGAAAGGGAAGAAATGAAGGCGGCTCTGGGTATTTATCTACCTGATAATTCTCTAAACGCCCTGGAGTGAGTTATAATTTGGACAGTGAAATTTAATTTGCACCGGCCGCAGTAATTTATGTTATTTTGAATTGATGTTCATACATCAATATCAATCGGGGCAGATTTTTTTTTTTTTTTTACCACTTAGTAAGATCATCGCACATTTAAAACCTGCACGAAAAATAAAATCGATACTTTATACATTTACATACAGCGGGTCTCCGGCAGCGCGGGGGCGCGCGGGGGCGCGCAGGCTGCGCGGGGAGGGGCGGGGCGGGGGGCTTCCGGGCCGCCCCCATTGGCTGGGACGCAGCGTTATGCAAATGCCCACGTGCTGCCTGCGCCCGGGTGGGCAGCGCCGGGCGAGGCCGCGGAGCCCCCGGTACGCGGGGACAGCCCTGCGGGGCCCGGCTGCGAGCGTCTTTTCCCTCCCCCCCCCCGGGCTGCGAGCCCCGTTTCGCCCCGGGGAAGACGTTTCTGCAAGGTGCCAGCTTTCGGGTTTCATCGGAAAGGGAAGGCGGAATAATGAGGCTTTGTCTCTCTAACGGGATTACCGGGATCCGTTTATGCTGAGGTGGTTGGAGGAAGGGGCGGTTTGGGGGCAGAAGCGAACAATGGGACCCTCCGGACCCGGCAGCTGGGCAGAGCACGGCCACCTCCCTCCTGCCCGGCCCTGCAGCAGCTGGGGCTGGCAATGCTTCCCGGCTGGCAGCGCCAGGGAAGGGATGCCAGCAGGCTCCGAAGCGAGGGGTTGTTTCCAGTATCGATCTATGCAAATGAGATTCAGGTCGACCGTATTGTCGTAAAAATACGCTCCAAATCGAAGAAAGTTCGCCTTAGCAATCGTTACGGGGATATTGGAAACACAAACTCCATCCTCCTCTCCAGGGTAGCACTAGCAAGACGAGGGTTTTCTCCTCGTGGGGTGGCTGCTGAGGAAGGGAAGGCGGAAAGGGCATTTTCTGAGAACTCAGACCTTTGAAACTGAGTCGCAGGAGTGGAAGCCAAAGAGAGCAACGTCCTCCCACTGGCGAGTACCGGGGAGGATGGTCCTGCCCCGGGCCTTTCCTAGCTCTGCTTTAGGTTTCAGGAACGGGTAGGTTAGCTGAAAATAGGCACGGAGCACGCTGGTGGCCCAGCTGCGTCCTCGCACGCTCGGGAAACGGTTCCAAATTCCCACCGTCGTGGTAGTCGAAAGCACAAGACCGGTTGTGCTTTTGAAAGGAGAAAGATTTGGCCCTTCCCTTATTTTTGTCTGTGAAACGGATCAGTGACCCCGGCTCCAACTCGGATTGACTGTCTCGCGTTCTCCAGGGACAAATTAATAGAGACCTATCACTTAATTAACAAACCCTCACTCACGGTATATTAAACGCGGGCTCTGCACCGGGAGCGCAGACGGGAGGGTTTGGGGCAGCGGGGCACAGGTATGGACCGGGACGGCCATGTCCGAGCAGACAATACGGGACCCGCTCGGAACTACACCGGACAGCAAGTGCCGAGAGCGGGGTGAAGCACTGGAGCAGCGAAGCCGCGTCACGGACGGCTCGTTTCACGCAGAGACATCCACGCGAAACTCAAACTCCGCGGCCTAATGATAATTACAACCAGTAAAAAAAAAAAATACTTAAAAAATCTAACGATTTTAGCCAACAGCGTTTCTCAGCCACCGCTCACCCGCCGGGCTCGGCTCATTCGTGCGAAACCCCTGTCCCAGCTCACCTAACCCGAACGGGCCGCTGGCCCCGAGCCCCACCAGCCGCTGCGACCGGAGCCCGCCGCCCCCGACACAAAGCAGACACACCGAACGATTCCTCTCGGCGGGGCATTACCGGGACTTCCCGCACCCCGCCCGTGGGCCCCGCACCCCGTCCGTGGGCTCAGCCGCCAGTTCAAGCATTTCCGCCTCACCCTCCGCGCTCCGGCAGCGCTCCCGCCGGTGCGGCTTTCGGCGGTGCCCCGTTACCGGCGGCGGGCGAGCCTGGCGGGTGCGCCCCGGCCGGGGAATGGGCAGAGCCGGGACGCCGCAGTGCGCAGCCCGAGCCCCAGCTCGGCTTTGTCTGGCAGGCGGGAGCGCGGCGTGCAGGAACCGGACAGTGCCGGTGCGCGGAGCCGGGAGAGGGAGCGGGGAGAGGACAGAAACGGAGCGGCGGAATGGGGGGTCGGGGCTGCTCTTCAGAGGCAGGCAGGGACTGGGGCGGCCTGCCCAGGCCCGGAGCCCCGCCGCCGCCGTGCCCCGACCACCCCGCAGTGGGCTCACCTGCAAGCCGCAGAGCAGACATCCGCTGAAACTCCGGCTCCTGGAGCCACTTCCACATCCTGCGGAAGGTCTCCCGGCCGGATTTGAGCTTGCTCCAGGGCTTGGGGTTCCTCAGCAGGTCTGAGAGCGTCCCTTGAGAGCGGCACAGCACCCTCTGGGCGAAGATAGCCTGGGGGATGCTGTACCGTTTGAGCTCGGTGGTGATCCTCTGAGCTACTTCTTTGGTATTGATTTCTTCCATTTGCCCTGAATTACTTCCACTGTTGACCTGCGAACCAGTTACAGAAGGGTTTTGCTCCCTGGCAGAGCCCAGGATCTGCCCGTGGCTCTGGGCATTCAAGTGGGCATGGGGATGGTGTGGGATCCCGTTGATAGGCACCATGCCAGCGGAGGTGGGGGTGAGGTGTTGGTCGCCATGCCTGGCTAACATGGCAGGGTGGTGGGCTTCAAATCCATTTGGGGTGAGCATTTTCTCGGCGGGCATGGTGGCACTGGGGTGAGCGTAGTGGGGCAGCCCTTGCTGGGAGTTGTGGATGCTCCCCAGGCCCGATCCAGACAACGGAGAGAGGCTCTGCCCCATGCCGGTAACATCCTTGTGGTAGGGGGTGTAGAGATTGTTCATAGACGCCAGACCCCTCTCGTCCCGCATGAGCGTGAAGCTGCCGCTCACGTTGCCCGGTATCCGCTGGTGGGGATGGTGGTGGTGGTGATGGTGGTGGTGGTGGTGAGGAAACTTGTCCGAGACCGTCGAGATGGGAGGTAGAGGCTGCAGAGGGGTTAACGTGGTGTAGGTGCTGCTCATGCTCATGCCGGGGGGTGTCTCGCAGGCCATGGTCATGGTGGGGTGCAGGGGGCCCGTCAGCGCGTGCTCCGGCGGCCGGTGGTGGTGGTGGTAGTCGCCGCCGTCGAGGATGGACGCCATGCCCATGGAGCGCGGGTGGGCCGGCAGGTGGCTGCCGCGGTGGGCCACCGCGCTCCGGTGGTGCGGGCTGCCGCTCATCAGGTCGGCGGCGGCGGGCACCGGCTCATGGCTCACCCCGTGCAGATCGCCGATGTTCTCCATCGCCAGCTGCGCGTTCATCGTCGGCCGTGCGGGCGGCGGGACCGCACATCTATCTGGTGGGCGGCGGGGCGTCCCGGAGCTCTTGGCGGCGGCCGGTTGCTCCCGCGGGCAGGCGGGCAGGCGCTGCGGGCTGGTGGCGGTGCTGCTGCTGCTGCTGCTGTTGCCGGGCTGGCTGGCTGGCTGGCTTTCCCTTTCCCTTTTTTTAATTTTTTTTTTTATTATTATTATTTCGTGGCAATGTATTTATTTGGTTTTTTTGGTTTTTTGGTTGTTTTTCCCCCCCCCTCCCCCGCTGCTGGCTGGCGCCGCCGGGCCGGTCCTAGGGCCGCCGCTCCCTCAGGCCGGGCCCCGCAGCCGCGGCCGCGGCGGGTGTGTGTCCGCGTCCCTCGCCATCCCCAGCCATGGCTCTCTGTGCGCGCCGCGCTCCCGCTCCGCTCCTGCTGCTGCAGCGCCGCCGCCGCCCGCACCGCGCCTGCGCGCCGCCCGGCACCGCCCCCGTGACGTCAGCGTCCCTTTTAAGCGCGCGGGCCGCGCGCGGCGGCGCCCAGAGGTGGGGGTGTCGCTGCCCCGCGAGGGCCGGACGGGCCCCGCAGCCCCCGCAGACCCCGCAGCCCCACAGCCCCCGCCCCGGGCACAAAGGGGCCGCCCCGCCTCCGCCGGGCTCGCGGGGAGCAGGGACACCCGCCCCGCCCCTTCGGTGACTCCGCGTTTTTCCGTGAGCGCGGAGCCTCCTAACCTCACCCGTGAGCTTCCGGCCGCCCTGCCCCGGGGCGCCCGCGGGGGCCGTGCCCGCCGTGTCCCCCAGCGCTGTCCCGGGTGTCGTTCCTCTCAGGTGCCCCGCCGGGAAACTTCTCGCTGCCCGGCCTGGGGACGGGCGGCGGGAGCCCCGTGGCGCTGCGCTCCGGGTCCGATCGGGGTCACCCGTGCGGCTCAGCTCCCGCACCCCTCCGTCCCCAGGGATTCCGCGGGGTCCGGCCAGGCGATGCGATGGGGGGGACGCCCCCTTGCAGCCCCCGCCGGGGATGCCGAGCGTGCCCGGCGGTGCAAGGCGAACATATGCCCCGAGGCGCCGAGCAGCCAGACATGCCGCTGGTTTTCTTTTATTTTTTCCCCCAAAAAGAAAGAAAAGGAGGCGGAGGAGAAAGAACAAGCGAGCCCACCCGCCGGCCCCCCTCGTTAGCTAAGGTGCCTTTATGCTGGAAGAAAGGGCAGATGTGCCTATTGTTCGCCCATTAACAATAACGAACCACGCCGGGCAGAGTGCGGCGTGTGCGCGGCGCTGAGCGGCGGGAGGGACGGGCCGAGCCGAGCCGAGCCGCGGGAGAGCCGCGGGGCCGCAGCCGGGCGGCCCCGGGCCGGCGGCGCACAAAGGCCGCTGCTGCTCCCCCCCGCTCCGCCGTCGGGGCCCGCGGTTGTTCCCGGCGCCCCGCGGAGCCGCGTGCCCCCCCCATCGCCCCGCCGAGGCTCTAGGATAGCAAGCGGGTCCCCGCAGCGCTGGGACTCAGGCCGGGACCTGGGTGTCTTTTCCACGGAGAGAGGGATAGGGCTTGAGCACCTGTCCTGGCAAAGCCCCGGAGCGAGGGCAAACTGCTTCGCCCCGCGGGACCAGGTCTATGACGGGGGCTGTCA
Organism: Pseudopipra pipra; assembly: GCF_036250125.1. Taxonomy (NCBI): domain Eukaryota; kingdom Metazoa; phylum Chordata; class Aves; order Passeriformes; family Pipridae; genus Pseudopipra; species Pseudopipra pipra. The sequence continues at coordinate 8,816,186 of NC_087560.1, read as the reverse complement.
CCGTCCCTGCGCTCCGCCGAAAGCTCCAAGGCCCCTTCCCTGGTGAGGGGCAGGAGTTCGCTGCCAGCGGGCCACCGGCCCCACGGGGAACGCAGGCGGCAGGAAGAGGGATGGGAGTTGTCCTAGGGGAGAGTCCCCGTGGGATAGAGCTGAAATCAAACCCCAGGGTTATTTTTCCCGGAGCTATTGCCCTAACTTTATGAGCAAGGCCTGTGGAGATTCCCCTCAGTAAGAGGAGGAGGGCACTGCTCGGAAGACCATGGGGCCTCGCCGTTCAACGGTTCCTCGAGGCAGCGAGACCCCTCGCCCCACACTGTGAGCCCAAAGCACCGCAGCAGCGGCCGAAACGAGGGCCGCGGAGGGGCCTCGGCACGGAGCGCCGTCGTCCGAGCCAGGCCTGGCCCCGCTTCTGCCCTGCTGCCCCTTCATAACGCCCGCGAGACGAGGTGTGTCCCTGCCGCAGGGTGCGGGCATGGGGACCGTGGCGCACCCCGAAACGTCCGGCCCGTCCTCCTCGCACCCCCACCTCGCAGCCCAGCACGGCGAGACCCAGAGGGGCACCCTTTGCCTCCTCGCCGCTGCCTCTCGCCCATGCACCGGGTACGCATCCTCGTGGGCTGCTCACGGGGGACCGTGCCCGAGGAGCTCGGCGTGGGGGCTGCAGCCGGGACCGGCCATGTGCGTGGCTGCGTGTGCACAGTCTGCGTGTGCCTGCGGTCGGTGAGCTAAAACAAAACACCAGACACCGGGCAGGCTCGCAGGAAACTTCTAAAATCACAACTGTCTTCTGTTTTGTGCAACTGTGTTGCGTGGACGGCCCTAGAAGAGAGTATACTTTTTCCTTGTATAAATTCAGAATTTCCACAGTGGGTTTATATATTTCCCCCAACTAACACACACACACACATGCTTGTAAGAATTCAGAGTCACTGAAGCCCGTTTCCGAAATAAATCCATTGCTCAGAGCTGTTCAGGGGGCTCCTCTGTATTTTATTTTTCGCTAAAAAAACTCCCCGCATACAGAACCCGCACAGTTCCTACTGCTCCAGACACCCCCATCCTAAACGCTTTCACAGTTCTCTGAATTTTTGTAACGTTAACAGTGTCTCCATTTCTGATAGCGAGGGATAGATAAGGAAAGGTGTATCTGCGAAAGAAGAAAAAATAGACCTGAAACATAGTCAATGATCTCGGAAAATGTTTAGGATAAAATAAAATAAAATAATCGAGAGCATTTCGAGACCGAAATGAACGGCTATGATTGTTTCGCAAGCCAACGCAAGTTGATGTCACGGATCTAATCGAAACGTTGTCAGCTTCTTCATTATCAATATCTGTATACAATTTACAGTTTAATTAAAAATATTTCATCTCCGCGCCTTTAGCGATTAGTTATGAAAGCAAACATCATAGCGGATATGTTACTCCCTCGAGTTTTTAGGAAATTGCAGCATAAAATTTTTCTTCGAGAAAGGAATACAAACCCAACCCCAAGCAATTTGGAGAGTTCTGTGACGCGCCGGCCCGCCGTCGGAGTTCAATCTCTAACCTTAGAAAAGGGTGGCCGTAGAAACGCACCCATCTCTCCCCAGCCCTAAATGCATCTTTTATTTTTAAAACATTTTTTCCGGTTACTCTGGGAGGACTCCACGAAGAAACGGCCCTGGTGCGCAAAAGCCGCAAGCGCGGAGGACAGCGCAGGAGCCCGGGCCCGACGGCGCCCGGTCCCGTCTCAGCTGCAGAGAGCCCTGGGACCTCGCGATGGGCTCGCAGGGGCCCGGGGCTGGGAAGGAGAGGCCGGCACACCGCTCCGCAGCCTCAGCTCCCCGCCGTCGGGGGTGCCCGTCCGTGGGCTCCCCTCGGCGCGGACCCCGGCACGGTTCCCCCGCGGAGCCTCCCGCCCCACTGGCGGAGGGGGAGCGCCGGAGAGAGCTCATTTCGGTGCGCTAATCAATTACTGCTTGTGCAGTCAAGTACCATATATTTAACAGAATAATCGTTACCGCCCTTAAGTCTTTATTTGATCAGCAGATACTCGGAGCGGACTTAAAACGCAACTTTGCTTGTTTGAATTGCGTGGCGTGTGTGTGCTTTTTAAATCCGAGCTAATGACACCATGAAACGGCCGTAATCTCCCGCCTGACGCCAGCAAACACAGCGCGGGCACTGGGGCCCGCCCGACGGGGCGGCCCGGCCCGGGGCAGCGACCACAGTGCGCTGCACCCGACCGGACAGAGTTGGTTTTCTTTTTAATTATTTATTTTTATTATATTTTTCCATTTAATGTTTTTTTTTTTAATGGCGTGTGAGGGGGCTGCTGCCGCCCGCGCCCTCCCGCGCCTCCTGCGCGGTGACAGCTTGCGGCACCGGGTCCCCTCGCACGGGGAGCGTGTCAAAGGTGACGCTCGAAGGCTCCCAAAGCCAACAGCTGCCGGGGGGGATTAACTTTTCCAGACTTTCCCCTGTCGAGCTTCTTGGAAACTTGCTTGGTGACAAAAACATATACATCTGTCGGGGGCAGGCAGAGAACAGAGGGCTGCGCCGGCCGGGGCAGGCGGGGGAGGGCCCGGCTTTCAGGGGAAGCTGCGGCGCGGCGGGGGCTCGCTGCGGGTGCCCGCGCGGGGGGGGGTCCTGGCTTTCCCCCTCCCGCAGCCCTCGCCCCCGGACCCGGACTTCTGCCCGAGGGGAGCTGCGTGGAGCCTGGGGGTCGGCAGCGCGGTCGCTGGACTTGCTCGGTGGTGGCCCCCACCACCTGCCCAAGGGCTCTGGGCTCCCCGCTTTTTCCCTCTGGAGCCCCCCAGGGCGGGGGTCTGGCCGGCTGGGGACGCGGGGCTGGAAGCGGGCAGCGAGCGAGCCCCGCGGGCTGCAGGGCTCTGCCCGGCCGAGTCGCCGCGGTCCCTCTGCAGCCGCGTTCTCTCGCACCCCCCGGAGCAAACCGCAGCGCTTGTTAATGAAGGAACTTATGGAAGATTGCAAAACACCGTAAATAATTTAGCATTGTATTTCAGGAAAAAAAATAGCTTTCTTAAATCATCTCCTCAATATAACTTGCAGACTTACAGTATGGCCCTGGTAAGTCTAAATTTTTAAAGTAGCAATATTCAAAGAGACAGAGATGTCTGTATTAATTATTTATCCGCTGGTGCCTTCCTTCGTTTCTAACTTATTATTAATTAGGCGCCTCTAGTCTTTCGCAGAGAGCTCCACAGAGCCAGTTGCAGCTTTAAATATGAATTAAAAGCAAATCCAAGCTACTGTAATGCGAAAATTATTCCGTGTCTTCTATGGCAGAGATGAATAGCTGCGCAGATCAATACTGTGAAGCTATGCTCCAAACGACAGGGTTATTGATAGCTTATATTAATGATGTTAATGATGGAAAAAGGAAAACAAGAACCCGACCAACTTATAAACTTTTTATCTGCTGAAACCCCGCAATCAAGCGGACAGGAGCATGAATTAAGGGGGCTGGAGATAATAAGAACATTATTTATGAAACCGGATAAATGACTTCTGATAGTTTGATGCGTTTGAACTCTACACTGCCGCCTTCTCGGAGGCAGGCTGGGACCAGCCGAGCGCTGCCCCTCGCCAGGGCGGCCCTTCGGCCCCAGGGGAGTGTGAGCTCCACGCACAATCCACGCGTGACCCAGGCGGAGAGGGCCGCATAGGTCTGCAACCCCAGGATTGCTTTAGGTCCTGGGAAACCCTCAGGAAAACACTCCCGGAGTGCGAAGGACGTGCTTCTCGCGGGCACCAGAGCCATCCCAGCCCGGCCAGGGGCCCGCGGAAACCTTCCCCGCGACAGGGATGGCCTCGCTCCTCGGCCGGGCAGAGTTTGGAGTAACGGGAGGGAGGAGAAAAGGAAAGAGCCGCATTCCTCCTCCCCGGGCAGCCGCCGCCCGCGACGTGCCCCGGACACGCGGGGCCGGGCCGAGCCTTCCCGCCTGTGGAGCGAGTGTGTGCGGGCAGTACCTGCTGCCGTCGGGGACCGAGGCCCTTCCCGCGCCAGGACGCGGCTGCCCTGGCCCTCCCTCCCCGCATCGGCTCTGCCCCGGGAGGGGTGCGGGGGCTCCTGTCCTCTCCGCTGCCCCTCGCCCACGCGGACACGCCTTGGTACCCCGAGACAGAAGTAATCCTTGAGGTCACAGCGGCTCGGGCTGTCCAAACCCACGGACGGTGACATAATAGGGATCAAAAGCGCTTTGGTGAACGCTATTCATCTGGGTTATTATTTAGGGAAAGGTGCTATTAAATCCCTGCCGAGTGCCCAGAGGTGATGCTCTGCCAGCGCCCCGGGAAGGGCACCTGCCCGCGCAGGCAGCACGTGGCCCCGAGTTAGCAATTAAGGCAGGGACACGTTTTAATCTGGCAGCGCTGCTCACAGTGCCCTGGGTTCCTCGGCTGAGGTCTTTATTAGTTACATGTATGAGCGAATATACTGGCTCACCTTTTTTTTTTTTTTTTTTTTGCTTTTTCCCCCTTCTGCGGACGCCAGACCGAGGGCTCTGTAAACTGTTCCTCGCTGTAATTATTCGTATTCGACATTTAGGCATGCAATGCTCTCTCTGTGCCTGTCCTAGCGCATTTTATAAAACTCTTTGTCTAGATGCCGTCTCGGATATACATGATCAATCTCATAGATAATTTTTTTCATTCTTTAAAAACCTGATGCTATAAGAAGTACTTTTTTTTTTAAAAAAAATTGTAATTATTATTTTAAAAAACAGCTTCCGCCAGGAGAAAGTCGCACTTGTTTCCAAAAACAATTCACAGCAGATAGTGTAGATATCACTTAATTCCTACAGAAATCAATGTGAAAATTAGATTTATTGGCTACTTACATTGTTAAAAATGACAAAGTGCTCCCTTTTATTTTCATAAAACCACAGAAGACCGAAATCATTTAATAAAGAATCCACCTAGTTTAATTTCACTGTAGGTCTCTTGCATCGAAACCAATTCTTCGAGCCTTTCCCTCATAAACCTGCCTTCCATTCTAGTATTAAGGACAAAAATAATATTCTCAAAGAGAGTTAAAGTAGCAGCATTTGTTTGATCCCTGAAAAACCTTTCACGGCGTTAGCCGAAAGAGATCGTGTAAATGAAACAGGATCCACGTTTTTAAACCTTTCGGTGTTCTCTATTAGCCCCAATAGTTTGATGATTTCTATTTGTATTTTTTGAAAAAAAACAAAACGTCCCTTTAAAAAAAAAATTATTTAGTGTATTTAAAAAAAAAAAAAACGGAAGAAAGAAGAGGAGAGAGAAGGACCGCCTGGCCGCCAGCGCTGCCGGGGTAGGTGGCGGCCGAGGCAGTGAGGGGCCGGCGGCGCGGCCGCTTCTCCTCCCGCTACTTGTTGGGTTTCGCTGCGAGGGAACGAAAGCGGCGGGCAGGGCCGGCGGGCAGCCCCCCACCCGCGGGCAGCCCCCCGCACATCGGCCCGGGCCCGGCCCGGTGCGTCCCGTCGGGCGCGGGGCAAACTGGGGGAGCGCTGCCTTCTCCCCAGGGCTCGCTGCCCTCCGCTCGCCAGGACCAGTGCGGGGACAGCGCTGCTGTCCCCGACAGCGGGCCGGGCAGGGGCCGGGCCGGAGGGCAGGAGCCGCGGCCAGGCAGGGCCCGCGGGGCCCGGGCTGTGCCTGCCCTCCCGCCCTGCCCGCTACGCGGCCGCGCAGCACCGCACCTAAAGCCGCCGGGATTTAGGATCCGCGCCCCGGCATGGGAGAGAGCGTCGATAAAATTCTGCGTATCAAATGAGCAATCATTTGTTGTGGTTACGTGTTGGGTAATGAAAGATGTTAGCAGGATCAATAAAAATGAAAACACTTTTACTTACATCTTGAATTACTGTTTTAAGGAGTGAGCTGTGGTGATGCAACAAACCAGAGAAAGATCTACAACCATCAAATGTCCTCAAATGAAATCAAAATGAACGCGTGTCACCCTTAGGCTCACCCCCGGCCCCCGCCCGAAAGCTCTCCCTACTGGCGCACCCCCCGAGAGGGCTGAGGGCCCCCCCGGCCGGCCCGGGGCCGGGCCCAGCTCCGCTCGGCGGAGTCATCCCACCACGTCAGTTTATTTCTACTTCGAAAGAAAAACTCTGCTATATTCGGGGGTGTCTAAAGGTCAAATAACAGGTCGTAGCCCGAGGCAAACGGGAATTTTAGAGGGACGAGGAGCCAGCCAGCTCCACGGCATCCTAAAAGCCTTCCCTCAGCTGCCGCTAAATAATAAAATATCTACGCATCTCCATCGTTTATTCCCGCGTACAGCGGCCCGGCAGGCACACGCTCGGGAATCCGTGCAGCGCCCGAACCTGCGGAGGAACCTGCTCGAAATCGATCCCCCAACCCGCCATGGCCGTCGCTCCGCTGACTTATCCCAACCGAAATAAAAGCGGGGCCCTTATTAGCAGAAAATTATCCGGGAGATCTATTTCGGGGTGAATTCACGGTGAATTTAGCAAGAAACTGCCCCAAACATGGAGGCTGGCCGAGCTCCGGGGACCGCTCCCGCAGGCAGCGGCCGCATCCCCGCGCCGGGGCTGCGCGGTGGCGGAGCGGGCGCGGGGCTGGCGGGGCGGGCGGCCAGGGCGGCTCCTCGCGGCCCCTACGCGCGGCCGCGGCCGCTGCTCCGCGGGCGCGGAGGCGCCGGACGAAGCCTCTCCCTCCCCCGCCCTGCGCGCACCCCACTCCGCGGGCGCGGGGGAGGCCGCACGGCCCCCGCTCCCCGCCACCGCCGCCGCTCCGCGCCCCGCCCCGCCCCGCCCGCCGGCCCCTCCGCCCGCGCCGTGCCCCGCTGGGCACGCTTACCCCCGCCGTCCGCCGCACGCCGCCGGGACGGGCATCCGCTGCCTCCTAGATTTGCCCCCTAGGAGGAAAAAACTCAAAATAATCATCTATCTGCATAATTTCAGATGAGAACGAGAGGAAGAAAAAGAAGAAGAAGAAAAAAAAAAAACCACCAAAACCAAAAAGGCAACCACCGCGGCTGCCACGCCAGTCCCGTTAAAAAAAAAAATAAAGCACCAAACCCTCATGAGGTGTAGGAGAGATCTTTTATTGGACCAACTTAAACGCAAGAATTTACAGCCAGAATTACACGATCTTCATCAGCCCAACAGGCACCAGAGGCAGAGGCACAGGCAGCAATTTGTGTATTCCCTGGGTCTGCAGGAGATGAGATGGTTTTGGTGGAGGAAGGGGGTGGGAGAGAGGACAGACCCTCTTTCCCCCCAAAGAGCCTCAGTTTGTGGCTCAGGTAAAAATAAAAATAGGAAAAAGGAAAAAAAAACCACAACGAAAAATCTCTTCAGTGCCCCATTTTGCTCCATCTTTAAGTCCAGTCCAGGATCAATTCTTTCCCTTACATCCCCAGTCACAAACCAACAGCTTCCAGCTAAATCTTTTAAAGGTTAAAAGGAACAAAAATAGAAATAATAATCAAGGGTTTTTTCTTCTCCTCCTGCTTGTAGGACAGCGCATTTTGGTCAGTCTAGCCTTGCATTTAGGGATGCTACTTGCATTTGAATAGCTGCCTGGCTGGTTATGGATCGGGAGGCTATGAGAGGAATCAGTATGCAAATTGTTTCAGTTACAATCGAAGGGTTCGATCTGGAGAAGGTGCCTGAGCGGAAGTCGCTGTCAGCCAGCGGTGCATTAGGCTGCCATTGCCTCTGCCGTCTGGGCCTGCTCTCCCTTTCCCTCACCCTTTTTTATGCTTGTGTACAGGTTTCTCCGGCGGTAATTAAAACATACACACAAATCAGGGGCTGCTGCATATCACGTTGGTGCCTTTTGCAGGCTGCGGGCACAGGGAGAGGGGGAGTGGAGAGAATATATCGCCATGCTGCTGGGGTTATTATTATGCAGCAAGGGTGAGGCGATCAGTGAAATAAAACATTTATAAATGGTTTCGTGCTTACAGTAGGAGAGGTGGGCCGGGGGGGCCGCCCAGGCGCTGATCACACAGTGCAGGCTGCAAATCGATAACCCTTTCCTTGTAATCCCAGTAATTGTGGGAATCACGGCTCTCTGTTAAAGGGACAGTGGACTGCAGTGGGGGGTGTGGGGGCTGCGCTTCCAAAGGCCCTGTCCCCCAAGGGCCCACCCTGGCCTCCCCAGCTCTGCCTGGAAGGCAGCTGGCAAGGGGCAGGGGCAGGCTCTGGCCCCACTGAGCACCATTTCCACAGCCCCCTTTACAGTTACAGTAAGGCCCCTTCTGTCACCTGTGGCATCCTCCACCCAGGGCAGGACATGTCCAGCACCCCTGGCTGAATGCAAGGAGGGGAAAGAGAGCAGCCCCCGGGGGTGCTCTGTACCTGTCAGATCCCCATGAATCCAGAGATGTTTTGTTGTGTGGCAGAGAAATGAGAAGGACTGGTGAAGTCTTGGTTGGAATCAGCCTGGTGTGAGTCGCCCCTGGTCCTGGGGTGCCCTCGGTACAGCACCCCAAACCCAGCTCTGCCCACTGCCCCCTGTCCCCCAGGTGTGTGGCTGCGGGGCCGAGGTGCCCGGCAGCCTCCAGGGCGGCCGGTGAGGGGGGTGCATGGGCAGGAGCGCCGGGGGCATGGGGCCCTGCTCCTGCCCTCTCCCTGCCGCTGACCATCTGTCATTCAATTAGGGCTGGGAGGCAGCTGAGGGGCTGGGGGGAGTGGGGCTGGGGGTCAGCGACCCCGCGCACAACGGCCTGCTGCCTCGCCGACGAGAAGAAGTTCAAATGTTAAATGCTCTCCGGCCCCGGCTTATCCAGGGCACTCGCCTTTGGAGGCAGTGCAGGGGTGAAGGGCATCAGTCATTAGCACTTAGATTTCAGCTCCGAGGCTGACCCTGCCTTCTGTTGGGGGATTTTGGCCTGAAAAGCCTTAACCCTTCCAGGGCAGCCCACACTCCTCTCCGGCCCCCACGTGGGCAGCCCCAGGCTGGCGCTGCCTGGCCAGGCTGCTCCCGCAGCCTCCCCTGTAGCCTGGGGCTGCCCCCCGGCCAGGTGGGTTTGGGCGAGAGGAGGGATCCCCGCAGCCCTGCCCACAGCCGGCCTCTTCCCTGACCCTGCCGAAGGGGTGAGCCAGGGCAACAAGTCAGTGCCAGCAGGGAGCCACGGTGTGGCCCTGTGCTGGAGGAAGCACACACGACCTGCCCACCCACGGCTGCACTTCCTGCAGGGTGCCTGACACCCCCTCTCCTTCTTACAAACAGACCAGAACAAATTGATGAATTGAGCTTCCACTATGCTAATTTGGACATTATAAATATTTAACTATCAACCCTAGCAGCCAGCCAGAGAGGGCTCCTCTCTCCTTTACATGCCACTTAATCTAAAGTAAATGTTTGTCCCAGAAGTGGCTAGGGCAATCTGGGCATCTCATTCCCTGCCCCTTCCTCCCTCAGGGGAGCCAAGGGGATCTTGTCATATTTGACTCACTTCACAGAGTCTCCCTGCTGGCCTGCCTCCTTGTTTTGGGTGTGTTAAGAAGCTAACCTGAGGCAGAGATTGAACTGAGGCACTGTTCTGACTAGGAGGATTCTGACACTGCGTCAAATCAGACAGGTCTCTGACCACATCACCCAACACTGGGGCTGCTCTGCCTGGAGCAGATTTCACATGTATCCAGAGGTGGAGAGACTCCTGACTCAGGATCAAGGCAAAGAAGAATGAGTTACCATGCTCTTTCAATAGAAACATGCTCCTCTGTGTCATGCAAACCCACAACATCCATAATTTCAGTAGGATGACACCTATCAAGAGACCCCATGGCCTTCATTTTGAGGACAGATTATATACCCCTCGTGATATCAGCATTTGATAGATTTGATAGATTTTCATGTTTGATATACTTACCGTTAGCTGCTGAAGGGGACTAATTTTCTGTTTCAAGATGGGAGCACATCACAAGTGTTAATGATTTCAGAGCTTTGTTTTTCTGAAGGGCTTGAGCAGCTGTTTGAAACTCTTGGCTGTAGCAGTTTTGCAAGTTATTCACCTTAAAGGCAAAAGAAAATGTCACTCAGAGTGGTGCAGGGGTCTGTGGGGCTTCAAACAGCTCAGCTGGGGCTTGGTCTGGTATTTTTAAAGCATTTGTGTGGCAGCTGTGCCACTCACATGAAGCAGCAGGTCTTGGGAAGTTGCCTTTCTGTTTCTGAGCTCTGTCAATTTGCTAATGAGAAGCTTATGATATCTGTTACTTATGCTGACTCTGTCTCTCACCTGCTGGCAAAAAGTGAAGTTCTGCTCTAAGGAAGAGTGCCCTGGTTCTTTGGTACATCGCTGGGGTGGACACCATGTGCCACTGCACAGTCAGAGCTCACAGTCCCTCGTGACAACCCCTGACTAAGCACAGAGCATGGCATGATAAAATAAAGGCTCAAACTGTGCCAGGTGAGTCAAGAAAATACGGAAATATGGGTTTTCATTACCTGAGCACGCACAGTGACATCAACCCCTACATTAAAATACACACAAAACCAGGAAACAATACCTTGCCTGTAAATTTGTGTTGGTGGTTTTTCGTGCTGTCTTGCTCTCCTTTGCCTGAGACAAGCTGGTAGCAGGCTGGTAGGGTCCTGGTAGAAGGGAGGGTCCAGCCCATTGGGCTCTAAAAGCAGGCTAGGTGCTGCACTGGAGATGTGAAACACTAGTTACTTTCCTATAGGGTCAGATATTGGATTATCAGCAAAAGTTAATCCCAGTCACATGGCAGATCTTACATTTGCTGTCATAAAATCTATCATTATTTAATAGGCATGGAAATCAAATTCTTCTGTGGACTATGAAGGAAGAATCTTTTAAAAATGTCTGTTTACCACAACAGACAACATATCGATCATCAGTTTTGAGATCTCTCAGACAATTCAGAGATGTGTGTGCACACAAGCTGGCAGCTTGCTTTGCTGTGTTCACTGCCCAAAATCAAATCCCACTAAATGCCATACACTCAGCTTTCTGATCAGGTACATTTTAAATTCTTTAAAGACTGCTGTTTTATTAAAGACAAATACTAAGGAAATTACATAGTATCAACCTGCCTCTAGTGATGCTCACAGGTACACACAGTGAGGAGATACACTCCTGACTTTTGCCACAGAAGAAAAACTGCCTTCTCTGGTGGAAGCTCACCAGTATTTACCACTGTGAACAGCCTCATCTATTTTGGCAGCAGAAAGGGGCTGATCTTATCCTGACTTGAGTCAACACAAATTTTTTCCCTGGTATTAGGGTCACTGGGATGGTTAGAAGGTGGACCAGGTTGCTTTTTTCTTTGCAAAGTCTACAAGCAGTGTATCCATCCCTCAGTCTCCCCATTTCTGCCTTGTGGTCCCTGGATGGGAGTTGTGGGATGAAATAGAAAGGAAAAGTTGCAATGCTGGTGTGGGGCATGGAGGAGCTCCAGCAGGTTACAGCACCATCCCAGACCTGGACTCCTCCAGCTGGTGACAGAGCTGTGCCTGTCCCTCCTCTGTGCCCTGGTGAGGTAGTTCAAGTCATGACAAAGGGCTCTCCTGGGTAAGGACTATTAACTGCAGGTGAGTTATGATTTGCACCAGATTTCCTGATTAGAGACAGTAACCCATTTCTCATGGATTGCAATACAGTATTTGTAGATGTGTTTTTCCAAGTCCCTGTTTGTGGACACCCCAGGGCACTCCACGAGCTGCCACGGCTCCATGGTCCCCAGGCTGAGCCTGCTCTGTCCCTGGCAGCCAGTGGCACCTCTGTGACACCCAGCACTGAGGAGAGAGGAGGGGGAGCGAGCACCCTAAAGCCCTCTAGCTTTAGAACTAGCACAGTCTTTAATCTGCACATATTTTAAGGTGTGGGGATCCCATAAATCCTTCCACATCTGGGATCGCTTGTAATGGCCAGTGTCAGGAGTTTACAGAAGAGCTTTCCTAAGATCTAGTGCCCAGAATCAATAGCAGCTGCAATTCCAGGCAGGGGGATAGACCGAATCCCGATTTGATTCTCAGGTGTTTTCAATTGTATTTCCAGCAAAAAATTATTGTTGTTAAGTGATTCCTCTGGTCTGGTTGTGCCTTTTGAAGTTGCCTTTATTTCTTTGAGCTCAGATTCCTTGAGATCCTCTAGGTGCTCTGTCCTCAAACTTGCATGTATCTAATAAACCTGACAGCTTCCCAGCAGATGTCTCCATCTTCTCCATTTTCTCCTTTATTGAGGAGACAGACTTCACTGGAGAGTGCATCTTAGCTAGTGTGGCCAAGGCAGGCTCCTTAGAGAGCTCCCAGAGACCCAAGTCATCTACTCCAGCCATGGAGGAGCAAGGGGACCTTGCCTGGCAAGGCAGGGTTTGAAACACCCTGCAGCTCACACTCCATTCTCCATTTTCTCCCTTGCCCTTGTTTTGTGCTCTGACACCATCAGCTCCCATCCGATTGGAAGCATTCATGCTGCTGTGGGGTGAATTTTTTCAGGTTTCAGCCACTCCACCTTCCCATGGGGAATGCCCCTCCTCATTAACAGTGTTACCATTCCTGTTTGTGCAAGCGCTGCCTGGGAGCACCAGGAAAATGGAGTCTGGAGAAAAGGGCTCTGTTTTTCAGTGTTTGGCCTGGGTCACAGCATGCTGGCCAGGATTGCTGACTGGACTCTGTCCTCTCCATGAAGCCCTTCTGGGTCTGTGCTAAATCACGAGCAAGTTTGGGCCAGACTTCCCTTGGCTGTCCCAGTTTGCTCTGAAGTGCCTACATCTGAATTCCTTGTGGGTGGAAAAAAGGAACATGGAGGTGATGGGCAGCATCTGTAATAGGAAATTGCTGTCTGCAGATGTGTATGTGAAGGAAAGCCTATGTCAGACAATGGTATCAAGGGATAAATTCCACAAGTGAGTGAATCCATCTGAGTGTAAGACACAGGTTGTGCATTTTCCTCAAGAAGGAGCTGAACAGCTTCAAGGATATCAATCCACTTTATGAATGACGTGGTTTCCCTAGCACTGTCCATGCTTACTCAGTAGGAGAGAAGACAACAGGCAAATAAACAGATGTTTGGTTCATCTTGGACTAGGTTTTGACCTTACTCCTTTTGCATTTAGGTGGAGCTATGCTGGTAGTTTTGCTTGAGTAAAGAGTTTGATTATATTCCTCTCTTGAAGAAGAAATGTGAGAGTGTCCAAGCTGAAACACCTTCTAGAAAATACAACCTTCTCTCCTGGCTGGCTCTGCAGGTGGGTAGTGTGCAGTGGGAGATGCTCTTTTAAAACAAGCCTTTGTCCATTGAATACAATGGAGAGAAGCTTGTTACCACCACTAAGTATAGAAATTTCTCCCGCCTTTTCTTTGCACAAACGGAAATCTGATTGCTCCTTCTAATCTTCCCCTGTACACCTGGTGTTGCAGTGACCAGTGACAATGTGGCCCTGATAAAGACTTCAAGAGTGGACCTATTATCTATATCCCAGAAACGCTCCGATCATGTGGGAATAGTTAAAGGTAAGAAAATATATATAACAGGTCATCTGTCTTTCAGCTCTAGTCAGCTCAGAGGTGGAAACAGATTGACGCAGCTGGGTGCAGCCATCCCGCTGGAGCCTGCAAATGCCGGCCAGCAGAGCTGCAGCAGGCACGGAGCACAGCCTGTGCAGTTCCCTGGGAAGCTGTTTGTCCGCGGGGGGTTGGCTGTCAGCTTCGGGGCAGCCAAAGCACTGAAGCCGCTTGCTTGCCAAGCCCACTCTGATGAGATAGTGAGACTCAAAGCTGGGTGTGGTTCTCTGTCCTGTAGGCACGTGGGGTGACTTGACCTTTTGTTGATCCAGTTGCCCCTGCAGCCCCAGCACTGGGCTGAGGCCAGCGCTTGCTGGCAGAGGCAGGGAGCTGGCTGGCACCTGGGGGCAAGGGATCTTGGGCGAATGAGGCAATGCTGACCCTCCCTGCCACCCGGCCCTGATGCTGGGGAAGAAGCTGGATGCTGAGACCTGCAAGCCTGTACACTGCTCTCTGGGTATTTGCTCATACACAGTATTGTTGTGGGCAGGGTGTAACCCCTGGCCTCTAGTGCAGATGGCTGCATAAAAACAATTAATCTTTTGGAGAGCACTGAATGGAAACATTAGTGCCTCGACCCCTAACACAGGTGAGCATCACTGCCCAACACGAAGGCCTGTGTGCATAGGGAGCTTTTGCTGACTGCAAGCTTTCGGAGGCTTGTGAATCTGCAAGAGAAGGCAGAGAAGGATGGAGAAATGGAGTCAGGGATGCAGACAAGCACTGCACTCTCCTGGACAAGCACTGGGGCAGGAGCCTCGAGGAAAGCCAGTGAGCCCCTACGGGTGTGGGCTGGCCAAGGGGCTGGGAGAGGTGGGCAGCAAATACCCCTTGCTCTTATTCATGCCGTGGAAAAGGCAGCATGACATGGCTCTTTGCTCCTGGCAGATAACCTGGAAGCCATCTAACAAATACCCCAGCTTCACCTATTTCTTATCCCAGGGGGAATCAACCATCTGCAGTTTTGCTGGCTGTGCTGGACAGGAAGGCATAGTTCATTAGCAATTTATACGTTCAGTTTGTCTCCTAAAATGGATCTTTCCAGCAGCAGGGATGTGTCATTTCCCTGTTGAGATGCTCCTGCTTTCACAGTGGTGACTCCCAAGCCAATCACTCTCAGTTTGAGCTGGAGTTACCAGCGTATGTAAATGACATAAATAAGCTGCAGGAGTGGGGTCATGTAACTGTTTTGTTAGGTTCTGCCCTGTCAGTCCTATGTCATGGATCCTGACAGAATATTAACATGTTTGCATATGTAAATGTGTTAAAGAGAGCATCAGCTGAGGGAATACATTAAACCCAGTCGTCCTTCCAAGTTGATTTAATCTGACAGCACCTCCATTAAAAAAATAAAAAGCATCAGTTTTCCCTTTGTGACTTGATGTACAGTAATTAGCTTGTTAGAGCAGGAAACACCTCCTTTCATAATTGATTTTGCACCCCTTTTACTTGGATATCTCTGACAAGCTGTTTCTTTTTCCCCAAGGACACCATCAGTACTTCCCATGTGTTTGGAATTTCATGAATGTGAATAATGAATATGATTTATCCCTCCACACTCCCATGCACAGATAATATATGTAGCCAATTTGTGAACTGGACCTTGCATCAGAAGGATTGGTGTCAAAGTATTAATAGTGCAGTGACCAACTGTGCACAGGAATTGGGGCCCAGCTAAGCAGTGATTTTTCTGGGCTTCAGCGAGGTGGGAATGGGGTGCGCCACGTGTTTGTCACCGGGGAGGAAAAAAAAAAGAATGAAGATTTTCTGAATGGTCCTGTGTATCTAAGTTAGCATGCCAAATTGGTTGCTTATTACAGCTGGCACAGTGCCTTAGCAGGCTAATGTGTTAATAATGTGTAATGTTTCTCTTAGGCAATGGCACCACTCTTCATTAGCGCGTCTCAAGCCCTGTCACTGTTGCTTAGCTCGACATTTTGTTTCTGATGTTCGAGTGAGGGTATTTGAAATCAGGGTTTCAGATCTGCTAATACATGTCACACACTCTTTAAAAATGGATTTTAAAAGGGCCTCAATAATTTTATGGCTACTAATAACATTTGTAGCTATGTGAGCTAAGCTAATGATAAGAGTAATCAAATTTCATGTTTCACGGCATAAAATGAGCAACTGTAGGGGTCAGGAAGGTATTCACTCCCTGCCCTCCTCCCCTGGGAACCACTGTCTTTTCCGGTTGGTTCAGTAGATGAGCGGTGTTTGGGATGTGAAACAGCACAGTGCTGCAGGGAAGTTCAGGGTCTTGCACTGTACAGAGCAAGGATCTTATTTATAAGCATCAGAATTCTGGTTTCCCTCAGCAAATGGAGCGAAACATTTGAATGATACATTTGTTTTGCACTAATTATATCCCACGCTGGCATCAAATATATGAAATTGAGCTGCCCAATTTTTGTGGCTGTTTGCTCAAGTTCCCTGAATTTGACATATGAGCCTCATATTTCTGAGTGGCCTCAGCTCGGCCAGGTAACCCATCTTCTAATTTTTCAGTCAATGAGGGTGCTTGTTCAGGCTTTCCTCAAATTTCTATGTTTTCACTCTCTCTATTAGCAAGTTTGTTTAGAGCATTTCTTTAGCACTGAGAATAACTGCGAGAGGCATCCGAGGGAGCCTGGAGTCACCAGCAAACACCTTCCTTGGCAGGTACCACCACAGGGCCACAGTGGGATTTGGCAAGGCAACAACTTGTTTAACTGATGTCTGGTTTTGATAAAGACTTTCAGTCCCTTGTTTAGCCAAATAGTGCCTAGAGCACTTTCCAGCACCCATACTTCTAGTGTGATGTGTTTTTTAAAACCTTTTAGTGCATTGTGCCAGTGATGCAGTGATGAGCCTAAAAGGCCTCACTTAACACAATGTGTAATAAACCAGATTGTGCTGAATAAAAAAATCCAGCACAGACAGTCAAAAAGCTCTCTGTGTTTTTTAAGCAGAAAACCAGCTTTAATAATTTAAAAAAAAAAAAAAAAAGAAGAGATATTTTCCAGAAAACCTTGGCATCAGGCTTTGCCAAGAGTATTTTTTTAAGGCTTGGAGTAGATTGCCATAAGGGGGCTTCCTGGTACATCAGGGAACACAATGGGAAAGGCTGAAGTTAAAGACCCTTTAATTGAGGCCTTGAGAATGGTAAGTATAACACTTCATTGCTCTGTTTAGGGGATTTTGAGTATCTCTACCATCAAGGCTACATTTGTCTGTAGGATTAATCACTTTTTGATCCAGAGGGTTTAAGACAGACAGCTTACTAGGAATGTGCTGCATGGCTCTCCCAGGCTGGCAATTAGCTTTGTTTTTTCATATTGTCTTGTTTATTATGCTCTTCTTCATCTCTTTTTTTTCTTACCATCATGTTAATATACTAACTGATTTTTAATCCATTTTAATTCCATTTTTAGCTGTGCTTTTGGGGGATTTTTTAACAGAGGACTTTTATTAAAATCTCTGTGTCAAATACAGAACAAGAAAAACTCCTGCTGCTGAGCAGAGAACAGGTCTGTACATAGATGACACTGCAAAGAAATCCTTGGAGAAACTCAAAGACATAATTTTGCTCTATTTTAGGGCTTTATCTCAAGACTTTCTGAGGTTCTCCTGCTTGCTGGAAAATCATCAAATATCTGAATGATGCCCAGCACCACTTAACTTGAACACAAACAGGCTTCTTTGGGACGTCGTTTGTACCTCACATGAAAGAAAAAAAATATGTCATTGGAGCTGTGTGTGTGTCCACTCAGGAATCTGTCCCCTGCTCTCGACAGGCTGTTTTCTCCTACATATCACTGGCCCTGAAGAGCAGAGAAAACACATACCCTGTGCCCATACTCCTAGTCTTTTATGGGCTAGCACAGAAGATGCAGGATGTCTTTATTTCCTTCTCACGTGTGCTGTTTGAATGGAGGGGTCAAGCAGGGAGGGGTTCCTGAGCTCTAGACCAAAAATGTCCATCAAGACTGTGGCTGGGAGGTATCCATGTGCAGTTCTCACATGGGATGACACATGTATGGGACCTGTGAACTGCCAGCAAATAACACAGTACTTGGCAAAGCCCCCCCAGACCTGCCAGCTTGCTTTGTAGCTGGAACCAACCCAAATGTCCTTGAACGCTACCTAAGGGCTCGGATCTTTTCTATTTCCAGATGAGGCTTTACCCTGAATCTGCTGGGTGGCCTTGGTTAAGCAAGTTCACTGCTCTGCATCCACTTCCCGCTTGGGAACCTACGGGAATGATGCTGACCACTTTTACACAGCATTTTTTTATACCCTGAGGACAAGCACAATCTCAGGACTGCATATTGTTGTGTAGAACAGCGCTCAGTTGATGTAACTACAGCATACCAAGCCAAAGCTTATTGAAATACATGGGACTGCAATGAAATGACTTTGGTCAGTTTTGGATCAGATGCTCAAAGCTGTAAAATTTTTTTTGACCTTCTGACATCTCCAGTGTGAAGTTACTAGCACAGTCAGAGCTGGATGCAGCACGAGCCACGCTTTTCTGTCACAGGCAGTTTGTCTTCCTTTTTCCTGGCTCTTCTTTTAATAAATGTAACTTTTTCTCCTATGGCTCAGGCATTGTGTTGAACCACCCCGACAAATGTTCTCAGGTTTTTAAAATATTCGGTATTAAAGAGATCAGGCCAGATGTGTTCTGCTGCCTTCATCACTCTAGGTTGTGTACTCTGTGTTGAAATGATTATTGTCATCACCTGGTGAAAGGCAGCTGATGAAAGACTCTCTCTCCCTCTGATGAGCTATCTATCCGCCCCTGCCCAGTGCAGAGTGCACAGGTTTTGTTTTTGAATGATATATTGCTGTGTCAAAGTGGCTTATGTGCTGCTTAAACTTATGCTGGTGAATGATAGAGAGTATGTATTAAACAATCTCACTGCAATGGGAGCTGTATTTTCTCATCTCCATCTTTGGGAGCACCAAAGCCAACCCCCCCCTCCATGAGCCTGGCAGGGACTCCTGGACAGGATGTCTGGGTACATCTGCCTTCACACTGGACATTTTCAAAGGAATACAATTGGATACCAACCATTTTAAGTCTTTTTAGAAGACACAATTGTCCTTTTTTCCCCACCCTATTCTGTTGATGAAGGAAACTGTTCTACATAACACATTTTGAAATGTTTTGGGTTTGGGTACCTTTCCCATAAAACCTTTTCTGTTCTCAAGTAGCGTAGCTTTTGTTTTCCCACTTGTCCCCCTTTTACTCCACTTTAATCCTATTTTTTCCAATTCTTTGCAAGGTTCAGCAACAATAGCTAAGAAGGGATAGAAGAAGAGGAAGCTGTAATATTTCCATTTTGAGTCTATTGCCAAACTCCCAAATCATCTCCCAAGGAAAGGTTTGATGAACAAAACATATTAAAACCACCATTTTGCCTTGAAAATGTTTTGAATGGAAAACTCAATTTTCAAAGCCTTCCACACTTCCACAGTCCTTCAGTGTATCTGGTGAATTCTAGCATTGCTGAGCAGAGCCCATAACACGAATAAGACCTTTCCAAACAACTGAGAATAATTAAAAAACCCAAAGTGCAGACATTTTCCCCGTGTAGTGACACAATCAAATACTTAACCAAAAATAATGTAATGAAAAGTCTAGGTCACAAAATGGAGTACTTCAGCCTGGAAAAACAGTTTTCTGACCTTCTGGATTTCCTCTATCAGAGCACTACCATGCAGTGAGCAAACCCTATTTCTTACAACAAAGAAATTTAGCAATCTGCGAGGCTGTGTCACCTTGCTGGCAGAAACACTGAGCGGCAATAGTGCTGAAAGTCAACACTAATAGCTGACACCAAATTAAACTGCCAGAGTTTGTGTGATGTAGTTCTGTCACCCTTTGACACATTTGATGTGAATTCAGAGGCTTCTGCTGTAAACTCATCAGCAGAGCTCATGACGCATCATCTTTACATATCTGTCCATCCACATTTGTCAGCAAACTGTGAGCCTCAAATGACTCCAGCCATTGGGATATAGATTGCTTTACCTTCAAGTATAGTAAATAGAGTGTTTTAACACTTGTGATACCCTCAGCTCCAGCTTTTAACTGACAGAGCCTTGTTAGCTGCACTTCAGCCTTTCTGTGTCCACGCTGAACATGGTGATTGATGAGGGCTGATTATGGCAGTGGGGTGGCCCATCCCTTCTTAACCTGTGGCTCAAATCATCTCCAGTTTGCCCATGCAGAAGAGCAGCAGGCACACTCCTAAGTGTCTTCATGAAGTGCCTGATTGAAAGGCCACAGCCAATTAGGTTGAGCTGAAATGGACACTTGCAGGATGTCTTTGCCTCTCAATTTACCGTGTGGTGCCTGCAGAGAGCAGGCATTAAAAAAGTGCTGATAGCCCTCACGTCTGCTTCACCCAACAGCTCTCAAACCTGGGGCTGGTGTTTCAGCCCAGGAAACATGGCAGGGTGGCTGTGCCCTCACTTCACAGCCTTGGACTAGGAATGGCCCCAGCAATCTGAGGGTCAGATCCTGGTGCAGCACACAGTGCTCACAAATGCATGTCATGCTGTTGAGGCGGTTGTTCACTAATGACAAATAGATAACCTCCCCCCCAAATAACATGGCATTTCAAAACACGAACAACCCTCCATGTGTATTTCTCCCTGGGCAATCTGAAAGGGATTTCTAATGTTTATTTTTCTGTAAACCATTTAGTATTTCTGCAGTTTCAGACTGATGTCTTTTGGTTAAGAGTTCCTAGTTTTCCAACTAATTTTGGACTTACCGGGGTGTCCTCAGAAGACAGCAGGGGTCTCCTCAGATGCTGGTGTGTGTGTGAGCGCTGGACTTGATATGATGGTCTGAGAAAATGCTGAAGAGACTCACCAGATCTGTGCCATGCTTGTGTCTCCCCTATGGACAAGAAAGGAAAAGGGACTGCACTTTCTGTTTATGTCTCCATGGTATTTAACCCATGTGTAAACTTCCATAGCATCTTATTTGCCACATATTGCCCCAGCAGGTTTAATATCATGAGTAATTTTCTTCCACTGACTAGCTTTGCTATCAGTGTAAATTACCATGGTGAGAAAACTGTATTTAGGCTCACAGGAGGAAAAAACAGACCAAGAACAATAAATCTGATTTTTTTTTTATAAGTCTATTTTAACATACAGTTTAAAATACTAGCTTCATAAGGTAGTATGCATGCAACCATTCTTATTCAAGTGTGAGGTATAACAGAGTGGGAATAGAAACATGATACCCTACAAGAAAAACCACTCTATTTTCACCCTGTGTCTCCAAATCTCCTGCTTATATAGTACTGGTGTAAAAACATTGCTTGGTGTCCCATGTTCCAATAACCCTTTGCACCACTAAAATTGTTTCCAAAATATGGTAATAGAAGATTACACTTGCTCTGGAAAATTCTAAACTCCGTAAATTTGTAAAAAAATTTCCAGATTTCCTGTTAATAGAGTCCTGATGTCCAATGCAAGGTGCTCTATGGGCTAGAGCTGTCTCTGCAGTGTCCCAGGGAGGAGAAACATTAAACCTGCACCTACAGAAACTATTTATAAATGCACCTGACTTTGGCTTTTGTGTCATGTCATCACTGGGACCAGGGCTGTTTGTCCTTTCTTGCACCTTCCAGGTTGCCAGCAGGGAAATGTAATTCCCTGTCTGCAAAGGGGCTTGTCCCACCTCCTGTATTTGGCACCTTCTGAAGTAATGAACAGTATAAGTCTTATGGGTACATTTTATGGCACTCTTGATCAGGTGAAGGTTTAAATCAGATGAGTTAAAATGGATCCTGAGACGCAAAGCAGCCATCTCTGACATAACCTGGACTATGGCCAGTACACCACAGCATTCCTGCAAATGCATTGCTCGTATGAGCAATAACTACCTGGAGATAACACTACACGACAAGCAAAAACACAGCAACTAAAAACCATGGGTGCAGCAAAGGGTACAACTCATGTGAGGCAGGCAGTGGTGACCAGGGAAGTGATGAGGCCCAGGGAGGTGTTCTCCACTCAGCCTACAGCTCTCAGTGTGGTAACTTTATGCTGCATTTTCTTCTCTTTGGATGCAGTCTTCTACCCAGACTGCAGCAGCCCAGTAACATATCTCACACCAAGCCATGAGGTAACTGAATTCAGGGTGGTGCCCAGCCAGGACCAGTTGGGTTGTGTGCATGACAGATGGAGGGCTTCACAGCCTTGTCAGAGAAATATTTAAACAAAGTAATTTAAATAAGTTGTCTGGATAATTAGATATCGTAGCACCCTCTTCTGGCTCTCTGCATTCTCTGGATTGTGGCCACCTCTCTCCTTTGAGACCATTTGGCTCACATGGGTTTGCTGTTCACGGTTTTGGAGTTGCATCGGTCCCAGTCCTCTCCCACTTTCTAGAACCACATGACTTTCTAAGAGAACTACTTTTTAAACTTGTGTTTCTCACACTAAGTCCCTTCACAATTAACCTTTTTGTGCAACTTTTTTAGAGCAAAATCTCCTTTCTTATTTTTTCAGTTGGCGACCATGGGAAAAAAACCCCTGACGTTGCATGTTTTGTACAGTTCTGACTGTACTGCTATGAAGAGAGTTACTGCAAACCCATGAAACCAGAGGGGGAGATCCTGTGTGAGGAGCAGGGACTGCCACAGCTGGCAGAGTGGCCTCAGGGACCAGCAGAGTGGGGAGGGCCCTGCCACCCTCAGTGCTGCCACTAAGGCAGTTGGGGGCCGGTTTTGGGAGGTGCTGCTCCCTCTTCTACGTCCTCACTGTGAACCCAGAAACAAGCAATTGTAATTCATAATATGGGTGTGCAAAATTTTCTCTAAGAGCTAATTAACTGTGAGGGCTAATATTTCTGATTTAGGGTCCACGAATGTCATTATACCGTTATAAAATAAACTCTAGAAAAATAATGCCCTTTTAAAATAAAACATTGCTTTCCTTTTACCCAGTAGGTTAAAGTACTTTGTTCCATGGTACCAGCTTTAAATTTTTCATGTCATGGTGAAAAGGAATTTTTTAATTATAATTTTAATGCATTTGACCATATTTCGTTATGATACATTTTGAACCCAACTTGTAAAGGTGTCAGAAGGAAATATGTCTATTCCATAGAAATATCTGAACCATAAGAACACAGTTGAAATAACATAGTGCTTTTAAAGGAGCCAATTATTTATTTCAACTGTGATATTACATCTGTCATTAGCACATGTGAAATATTTGTTGTATTATTAGGAAAGTTTCAAATTCAACAGTTTCAAAGCTCTCAGAATTTACAGGAACACAAGGCACCAAGTTATGGCTCCTCTGAAGCAGTTCTGGTGGCAAAAATCATCCTTAAATCCACTTTAACTACTTTTCCTTGCTTTCCCCCTTCAGGTGACAAAGCCACCCCCCCATGCCCTGCACCACCCCACATTCTTCACTTTATTCCCTCGGGGCACTGGGCAGGTCAAACACTGTGTAAGTGGAAAGGGGATTATCTTTGCTTTGCAGGCTTAGCAGCTGAAGAGCAGAAATCATCACCACATCCCACTAGCAGCCAGCTGGGAGAGGGGCTGGGAGGTGTAGGAGGAAGGTGCTATCAGCACCCTGGGTAGCAGAGGGGCTCGTTGAGGGTCCCTGCTTGCATGGGGGCATTGTGGCCTCCCTGGGACACACATGGCAGCTGTTTGCCTGGGTGCTGCTGCCGTGGCTTTGTGTGCTTTGAGCCCAACCAGGTCACAGACACTGGGCCTTGGGTTCATGGACTGTCATTTGACTCGTTTTTAGTGCCAAGATTGTGTGTGGGCAGAGAACACAGCAGCCAGGCTGAGCAGTTTTCCAAAGACCACTGAGGTGACTGCTCTGCAGCATTGCCCCTGCCAGCATGCACCTCTCATGATCGTGGGCTGCAGGTTGGGCTGCCTACTTGGAGCTGAAAACACTTGGCAGATGTTACCTGTACTAAACTCTGTGGATTTGTTGAAGCTGCAGCTTTGCTTTGTCTGTCTTGGCCTCACTCCTACAGAATGACCCATGTCTCTCCTCACTCTCCTTGCGAAGGCAGCAAAACTGTTGAAGTTATTTTTTTCCATTTTGGCTGCCTGGCTCAATCTATGGGGCTTAAAAACCCACTTAAATCACAGCATACTCATAGATCAGTGACAGCAGCACCACTGCTCTGACAGCAGCAGGAGATCACAGTGAGTGTACCGAGGGGACACACATGCAGCACCCAAGAAAAATGTTTTTCTTTCGGGGATGCTCTGAAGCTGTGAATGAAAACACAGCTTCATCACCCTCCTGAGCACAGAGTTAGTGGGAAAAACTGCTTAGATGCTTGGCAGTCAGACAGGAGTGCCTCTTGGAGAGCAAAAGAGGAAAGGATCAGGACGGATATGATGAGGTTTTGATCAGCACAAGTAAAGAATTATCAGTAGCTTCTTCAGCTATGAGAAAAAAGAGGATTGCAGAGGATATTACAGATTTAGATCTTCCTTTGTTATTTATACCATGAAACTTGGATCTCCCTCAACCCTAAGCTAAATAAGAAGTCTCTGATACTTGGTATTTCCTTAACACTTTCTGTGCCAAGCTCCTCAAGACTCCTAAAAAACATCTCTTCGAAGCAGGACTCAGAGGTAGTACTTACTCAGACCTTTGGCTTAGTACTGGTGCTCACTCAGCCCAAATCACTCCTCAGCCCTTTTCGGTGGCTGCTTTTTGGTGGCAGCTTTTTGGCATATCTTGCTGATAACTCAGTATAGCTTATACACCTGATATGTCTAATCAGGGTGCTTTTCTCAACTGTCTCTCTCAAAATGGTTTAGTGCAGGCATTTTTTGATATTTCTGCCTCAGATTTCCCCCTCCACCTTTATACCACTCAGTTTATAACTCCCTGCCGGGTGTGTGAGCCCCAGAAGCCAGTGCTGGAGGAGCACAGCTGATGGGAGGCTGCTGCCTTAATAAAAGGAGCAACAGCCTCCAGAAGCCCAACACTTTCTCCCTTTCAAGCAAACATCTCTTTCCCCATTTATGGTGGACCAAAGGTCGACGATAGCAGCTCTGCTGCTTCCAGGGCTCTGCTGAAATTTTATGCCCTGGAATTGCTGTCAAGTTTAATGTTCGCATTTTATATAATGAAATAGCAATTGTTCCAGCTCTGCAACCTGCATGAATTCACACTGAAAAGATCGAAAATTTCAGGTGAATTTTCACAAACTGCTGAAACCTTCAGCCAGTGGCCTTACATTGGATTAAAAGCAGAGGTAAGCAGTATTTACTCGGGAAACTGAGCGCCAGACATACCTGGAGAATTCTTTCTGAACCTAATATCAATGTATTTGAGAGGAAACCATCAGAATATTTACCCTTTTGTACAGCTTCATCGACCTTTTCTTACAACCTCTTGTTAGTTTTTCCCTTTACAGGTTTTGGTATAGATCCTTGGGTTATAAGTCTGCGGTTCTCTGACACGTTAGTGCTTTGTAGAAAGGAAGGTCTCTCTGTTTTACACTTTTAAAATACAAAACCTCAAAATGATTGCCTCTTCAGTAGTATTTTTACATAACCATGGTCTCATTGGTGAAACTCCCATTGACTGCGATGGTTACAAAAACCATCTTTGAACTTTAAGGGGAAAACATTATGCTTAAAGGTGACAGTGATGTTCCCAGTACCTTCAAATCTGGTAGAGCCAGTGGTTTACCTAAACGCCAAACAAATGTCCCTTTCGGTAAATGAGTCATAACTTGGGGCTGCCTGGAGGCCCCTCTGAAACACCTGAGGACAATTTCCAGCGCTTACAAAGCCAACTCAGAGCTGATGGGTTGCTTCACAGTTCTTATGCATAGTTCATTTCATAATTGCTGTGAGCAGTCCCAGAGAAGCCTGCTCTTCACTCTGGTGGGGGAAGCTGCACCCTAAGGTCTAGCTACATTTCCAGATCTTAACATTTTAATTCATTCCCCTCCTGGCAAGTGGAAACTGGGATAAGCCTAAGGGCACAGGGTGATGCTGTGATGCTGAAGCAGAGATGATGAGCAGAAGATGCAGAGCCCCAGAGTTACCTTTGGTCCTTCTGAATTCACTTGCATGCCCACAGCAGTGCTGGGGGTCACAGGTTCACCAAACCCACTGCAGAGCTGTGCCTAAGCCTGTCCCTGGGGTGTCAAAGTAGCTTATGCTGCACTAGGAAGAGAGGAAGAAAAATGTCTCCGTGACTAGTAAGTCTAAAATGTGTATTATTGTCAAAGAAACAATAGCAGCATCAGCTGCTGCTGCTGCCCAGGAGCAGAGCAGTGTCATTAGTGGTGCAGGGCAGGGCACCTCCGGGGCAGGCAGTGCTGCTGCAGGCACCACATCCCTTCTCCTTCACAGCCCTGGGAGGCAGTGGCAGCAGCAGCTGAGCTTGGGAGCAGAGGCATGGGAGAAATTTGCCAGTGGGAAATGCTTTTCTTCTCCAAAGGACATTATGAACTAACCTGTAACTGGCGACTCTGGAAAACACAGAGGGTTATGCTGCTCCTCTAGTTCTTATTTAGCTGGCAATTTGCCTTATGCTTTTCAAAGGACTGTTAGTGGCCATATTTCCAAGTGGCTCTGTGCTGCTGATTGCTGCTGCCATGCTTCAAACATGTTTGAAATGTCCTTATTTGAATTATGACTTGCAACAGCTGTATTTAAAATCGTATACTTCACCTTCACTTTCCACAATCAATATTGTTAACAGGGATAAAGCTGTGGAGGGATAATAGAAAATATTTACTCATGTCTCTCTGTGCAGTCTTCCCCAGCCTTCCATTACTACATCCCTGATCTCACTCACCCTCCACCAAGGGGTGCATATCATTGCTGGATGTGGGCACCGTGTTGGTGCTGCCTCTGGCACCATGAGCACAGCAGCAGGGAGATGTGCTTTCAAAGCAGCTGGGAGAGGTGTTTCCAAAGGACCGGGATCTTCCCCAGGCGTGCAGCCCCTGGCCATGGGGCCCACAGGGTCCTTTAAACCATACAGGGGATCTTGCCAGACAGGACCACCGATCTTCCTGCACATCTGGGTGCCAGTGGATGTTGCTGCAGGGGCCAAGGCATGGGCAGGGGCTCACCCATGGAGAGGTGCTGCTCACCAGGCTGATGCTTGGTGTCACCTTCTCTCCCAGGTGCCAGGGACCACTCTGCCCACTGCATTTCTGGCTGCACCAAGGACCACCCTGCCCGCTTCATATCCAGCTGCATTGCCCCGTAAAACTATGCTGTGTAAAGGCCATTCGAGTCCTTTCCAGTTATTCTGGTAAGGCTTTCAATACCAGACTTATCTGATGTAAACTGATGCAGTTCCATCAAGTCAATGGAGTGATGTTGTTGTATAGTAGCTAAAACCTTCATTTGTTAGTTTTTATAATTGAATATACAACTCTTCCAATTTCAGGTAACAGACACCTTCATTTCCACATTGGCAAGGGGTTGATTTACTCCAATAAATATTGACCTGCTGTGATGAAGCATTCTTATTATCAGGATGTATTGGTATAGCACAGATATATCGATAGATTTTCAGGTCAATGTTGTATAAACATTTTACAATGACATATTTTGAACTTATGCTGACATGCTTCTGAAAATATTTGTGCTGGGGAGGAAGCTGTGAGCTCACTCAGTTATCTCTGACATGGTGAGGGCTGGGAGGATGACCAAAGATTTACTCATTTCGGGCTCTTATCAGTTGTTTTGCATGTACAAGCCCAAGCACAGGTCAGGAGTCTGTTTGCAGTGGGGACCCACTTTCAAAATTTGCCCCATAAATCATCCTTTGTTCTATCCATCAATAAATAAAGAATTACCGAAGTCCAAAATTTTCACACCGATTTGTACAGAAAGGTTGGTTAATTTGCTTTTCAAAAATTTCCATATTTGCATTTTGCTCCTCCCGAGGGCTGTGTGGTGGAGCTGGGGACCCACACCCCCCGCCCATGAGCAGTCTGGTAATTCAGTTCCAAAGCACGCTGCTAAGATAGCCTTCTTCCCCTGGTATTTGTGAAACAAAATCCATGAAGCTGCAGTGCAAAAGCACTCTGAGATGACAAGCAGAATGGTGTGTGGAGTAAAATATGGCACCTAAATTGTTTTAAGCATTTTTTCCCCCTAGAGCAAGAGACACTTCTTTTTCTTTAAGTGACCAACTGAGCAGGGGCATTTTCACAAGAGTCCCCAGCCTGGGCAAGGTTGAACCTCTTGCTCTGTCCCACTATGCAAGTGCA
This sequence comes from Pseudopipra pipra, assembly GCF_036250125.1. Lineage (NCBI taxonomy): Eukaryota > Metazoa > Chordata > Aves > Passeriformes > Pipridae > Pseudopipra > Pseudopipra pipra. The sequence continues at coordinate 8,788,441 of NC_087560.1, read as the reverse complement.
ATGAACACTGGAGGAGGAACAGCCTATTTTTAATCGCTGTAATGGGTGAATTTTAGCTGCTCATTGGTGAGAAGCAGTTCTCTAATCCCAGAAGAACCGGTATCATTTGAGCTGTCAGCAACTGGCAGGGGGGATGGATTGTGCCTCTGGCTGTCAGGCAGCACTGCAAACCTCGCGGTGGACTTCGCTCCGTGACGGCGCGTTGGCATGCACGGTCCCCAAACTTCTCCCAACTTGTTTGGTTTATCTTGATTAATAAGCTCAAGTATTCGTAAAGCTGAGGCCTGCCATTAAGGAGGTGATAAGCCATAATTTGTAATAAAAGAGCTACCTTTTCCAATTGTCTTCAGCTGAAGCGGAGAGTCCCCCGTAATGATTTATTGCCTTACTGCCAGGCTCTTGATAAGTGGACACCAAATGGCTCCTCATTACTCAAAAGCTCCTCTGATTTCTTGAACCAAAGTCCTTTCCAAGCTCTTCTTACTCCTCTTTCTTTCTGAAGAAAATGAATCAAGGCCCTTCCCTCAGTAGCCTACAAACTATTTTAGCATAAAAAAATATCATAAATGAGAAAGGAGAAAATCTTGTTTGCAAAAGGGCTGCTGGATGAACTGCCTCTTGCCCTTTTGATAGCATCTTTGAAATGGAAATGGCCAGCTGCCTGACCTTCTGTTCAATGACCCTTTTTGTACAAAGTCAAATTGCAGTGGCTTCACAGCAGCAATTCACCTATGGACATAAACTAGATTTCAGGGGGGTATGGAGGAGGAGGCTTCTATCTGCAGTTTCTTTAGAATATTTCTTCCGTGTTAGTATTTCCTCTGTACACATCAAGAACCAAGCTTATTAAAAAAATTACTGGTCATAAAAGGTATTTAGAATTATACGCCAGTAGCTTACAGCTCTCTACTTTCTTTACACTATGGATGTATCAAGCCTTCTTTAAAAATCATTTATCAAAAAGATTTAGTATGTGAACAGTGCTACATGTAATTTTGAAAAAAATTCTATAATCAGTTATTGGATTGTGGCATTAATTATTTAACTCATTTTATTAGAACTCAAGGAAAAATATAATTCTAAGTAGAATGAAAGATCAGCAAAAAAAAAAAAAGAAAAAATATAATATTTTTAAATGTGGTCAGACTTTGGTGCTCAAATTTAGAAACTGGAGGCCAATGTGAGATATCTAAGTACTGCGAGAACCACATTCACTGTCCAATTGATGCCCTCACAGCTTAGTTTATCATGTGATACAATTGCTTTTTGAGAGCAGTCATTCGTTGTTAAATATATTTGCCAAATTCAAACCCATTCTTCCAGCTGGGATAAATCACTCATGTTCTATTATACCAGCTGAGAAGTCGTCCAAGGAGGTTTCCCAGATATTCACAGAAACATCAGAGTCAGGGTGCAGGTTGGCAGGAGCCAGGACTGGTGTGGGACACGGCGGGGTTTCCCTGGCTGGAAATCCGGTCTTTGCCTTGCACCACTGCCACAGCAACATATCCTTTATCTCCCAGCACCACGTCTGTCTCTCTGCCAACTGCCAAACATCATCCAGCCAAAAAGAGTGGGATGTGTTTGTTTTTTTTTAAGCAGTACATTTAACAGCATTTCAATTTCATCTAAAATTATGCCTGGATCATGTAAGCATAAGAAATCACTCATAGCTGTCAAAAAAAATTAGACCCTTAAGGTAGCTAGTACATCTTCTGATTAAAGAGCAACCCTGATTGTTGTTTTAAAGCTAACAGCTGGTATGTTAAAGCTAAAATCTGAGTGTCAATTAATTCTGTATCAGATCAGCTGAGAAAGACAACTGTGTGCAAGCATATGGTCATTGCGGGAATAAGGCTGCTGAAAGCTGAGGGTGTTTGATGGTTTCAGCCTGTCGCTCTTCACTTATGATATTGTAAATGAGGATAAAACAGTTTAATTCGTGTAACTGGCAGTCAGAAGGAGTGTTTAATTGAGGGAGAGGGGAGGGCTGGCAGCACTGTCAGGTTCTCCTGCGGTTGCTTGATGCACAGCGGACTGTGCCCAGTGGCAAGCTGCCCAGTCCTGTAGCACACACAAAAACAGTTCATAATTACACCATAATTCAATCTGAAGTCTTGTTTCCAATAAATCCCTCATGAAATTAGTATTCTACCCGGCGTCAGAGCAGGCAGCAGCCAGCCCTGCCACCCTGGGATGTGGCATGGAGGGACCCTCCTTGCCATCACTTCTGGCAAGGGCATGGTTGTTGCCAAGGTTCCTCTTGGCCACTGGCTGGGACCCTGATATGTTGCCACTGTGTCCTCTCCTTCTGCTCCTTGGCAATGTGTAGACATGGCTTTCCTATTTAGGATACACTAATGGCTTGGAAATTTTCTAGTTGATTGGACACAGTGCAACCTCAAAGGAGTAGGAAAACAACACTCAAAATTAATAGAGACAATACAGCATAAGAGATGACCCTCTTTCTGTTCCTGCTGGCACGGGTCAAGTCAGAGGAAGTTTCAAGACATACTCATGGGCCCCCAGGTTTAAAGGAGCACTTGTGCATTTGCTCAAGTTTTAAACATGTACTTGTGTCCATTCCTACACAACAGTGTTCTCAAATAGTGTGGAAACTGTCAAATCATAAAGAATTAATTTTTTACACAGTGTTTTGTAGAAACTATCAAAGACTTGATCCAAAAAGTGGTTTAGGTGAAATTCAGGTTCCTGATTTTAGAAACACCGTCCTCAGAAATACCACCTGGCTGCATTTTGATTTCTGAGGTACTTAAACATTATTTTGAAAGCTGAAAGTTCAAATGTGCACAGGTCCATGTTGTCAGAAGATCCTCCAGCATGACCAGGCTCAGTGGGTTGGTGCCTCTTGAGGTCCAAGAAAGGGACAATCTTCCATCTGCTGTGCTCTTCTTCATATCCCCCAGCCTTTCTTGTGCTGTCTGGCCTCTCCTTTTCACACAGCTGGGGGAAGAGGTGCAGTTGTTCTCTTGTGTTTTTGTTGTTGTTGTTGTTGTGTTTTTGGTTTGGTTTGGGTTGTTGTTGTTGTTGTTGTTTTTTCCCAGAGAAACCCCATGGTTAAGGCAGAAGGAGTCCTGGATTTCTCCACTTCTGCCTGAGAGGTTTGTGTGCAGGGTGTTATGGCTACTGAACTGTACTCTTCTATGGGAAAAGCTTGTGAGGAGGCCAGGAGAGAAATTGCTCTTCACCCCTCCTGTTGAGAAATGCAATTTGGAAAGGTCCCTGGAGACAGTGAGAGCAGCCACGAGCCTGACCATCTCTCTGAGAGAGTAAGGCACTCACCTAGCAGGCAGGATGGGCCCCGCTGGCCAAGCACTTCATTCAAGGACTGATGTAATTAAAAAAGACACAAGCAAATAGTCATCTGATGTTACTCCTTGTATAAAAGCATCTGAAATACTACTGACAGGGAAGGAAGTGTCTTTTCAAGTCCCATATGTGAAGGACTCTAAAATGGCCAAGAAGTATTTCACAGATGTTTAGAGGAAAATAAAAATCCCTCTCTGATCTGAGAACAAGGATGAAACATTTAGACCAAAGGTTAGTGTCCTCCCATATATATAAACCTCCTGGGTCACTGGCTGTTAAGATAAAAATGGTTCCTTGGTACTGGAGCCCCACGAAGCTGTAGAACTGCTGCTTTTACAGGAGAAATAGCAAAGTGTTACTGAACGAGTCAAAACACAGACTCAGAGATATGTGGAGAGCAGAACATGAACCCAGGCTCAGGTGTGTGTGCATGGTGTGGCTGGCTCAGAGTGGCCCCAGGAAGGGGCCCATTGTTCCAACTCAAAAAGAACGTTTAGAAATTTTTCCAGAGAAAGAGAGTGATTTTTTCCCCACTGTCTGGAGTTTGTCCCTATAACCACTGCATGTGAGCAGCAACAAGGAAACGCCCAGTGCCTCACCTTATGTGACCTACACAGATGTGGGGAGCCCCCCTGAAGGGACACTCCTCCCTTGAGCTGTCCCCATGATCCAGAATCCAAGGACAGGCTTGCCGGGAGCTACCAACCATTACCTCTATAGCTACAAAACAAAATGCTTATGCTTCCTTTTCATCCATACTGTACCAGTGAACATGAAACTAAAATAACCACAGCAGTGCCTTGTTTGAAATGAAAATGGCAGCACTTTTTCATCGGGAAAGTCTTTTATCATCTCCCTTTTCACCAGTGGCACCGTGACAGTGAGAATCAGTTAATGCAATCCTCACAAATCAGCACTAACCCCACAGATGCTGGGAACCTTTGACAGAAGAACTTCATACCCTGGAGGAAGTTACCTAATTCCTAAAGGTCTTTGCAAGTTCGGCACTCCCTGTTGTTTCTGCACAGTAGCGGAGCAGGATTAGGGGCATGACACAGACACCACTGCAGATAGAAGTGCTGTGCTAATACCCCTCTGAAAATTATCTGTTTGGCTCTGCTTAAAATCCAGGGCTCCCAAGTTAAGGAGCAAATGCTGTTGTACACAGATTAAACATCTTTATCTCCCAAAAAGAAATAATTATGGAATCACAGATTAATTAAATTATTTTACTTAAAATAACAAGTTGAATCCTGCAGTGCAGCTTAACCAGACTAATGAGCACAACGGCGAGGCTGAGCAGAACTCTTGCTAGGAGAAGGGAAAAAGTGGTTCAAAAACCAGTGTGAGAACATGCAAATAAAACACCTCCCAGGTTTTATGCCTTGCCCTTATAATCACTGCCTTTGCTTTGAAGGACTCTGCAAAACACCATTGCTTATGTACCCTTATTTCCTCCTAAACAGCAGATTGTTTATTTTTAATGGCAGAAGTATCATGCAGACCATAGCATATGAATTTGAGATGCTATATCTCCTTGTGGCTATTATTTCTGGCTTGTGAATATTTTAAAGCACATGCCAACTCTTTGCCTCTGAAAATCAATGGGATTTTGGCCGTTGACTTTAACAGAGCTGGATCAGAACTGAAGGTCTGTACTCCCACCCCCTTTTTAAATAAGTGGGCATTTTATAGGATAATGGTCCTGGAGCGTATTGATTGGCCTCAGCCAGGCTGTACATCGCCCTCACTGGAAACTGTAAAACCCATGATGTGCTGCACACAATGGGGATGTGACTGATGTGTGCCGAGGGCATTTTGGGGCTCAGGGCTGCACTCTGCTCAGGGTGCTGCAGTGGGGGGGTGTCATGGGAGACACCTGACAGGCCTGGCATGACAGCGCTGCACGGAGCACAAACATCCACAAACCTGCACCTGCTCTGCGGGGATGGAACCTCAATGCCATGGGTTTTTGTGCCGCTCTGTGAGGGCAGCACATGAGGCTGCCTGTCCCTGCCTGCACTGAGGGGACACTGCCTGCACCAGGGGGACAAACAGTGCACTGCACAAACTGCTGCAGGATGCAGCAAAGTGGTGGTGTGGAAAAATGTCAACACCATTTTGTCTTACTACCTTCTTTATATATTGGTAGCATAGAATAAGGTAAGTATAGAGAGACCTTTGGGGTTATGCAGAGATGATGTGAGCCCTAGGAAGTGCTGATGGACATGTCAGCCATGTGCCAGTCTCATCACCACCTTAAATGAGTCCCTGCCTCATCTGGTGGCTGGGTATCTGTATTTGTAGCTCTGTGCAAAGAACATTCAAATCAGAACCACTGTCCTGGAAAAAAAATCTTTCCGATATAACAACTGATGATGTGAGCCCACGTCAGCAGTAGCCTCTTATTGACCAGTGGGGGTTTTGGATCAGGCCCTCCCCTGTGGTCATTTCCAGAGGCAATTATTCTGATAGCTCCTGCTTTGCCTTCTGTCACGTACTGCGATTGCTCTGGGGCTGGCCAGGCTACTGTGCTCTCCTGGAAGCCATTTCCCTTCACTGAACTTTGATTGTGAGGAATAGGTTATTGTCTGGGGTTTGAAAAGGAGACTGTGCAGAACCCTTGTCGGACAGAGGCACCCACTCTTTTCATAGTCAAAATCAAAACAAATCGCAGTTTTCTCCCAACAGCCACATACGATTGCAAAACAACCTACACGTGTGCCCGTTCTTCTGAATATGGGAATATCCTATGCAAGGCTATTTGCTGAAAAACATCATGTGTTGTCTGCCACTTCCAAGATTTCCGGGTGCACAAAGAGAAAACAAAATCTTAGTTTTACAGAAATCAGAGGATCTTTACTTTTTTTTTAACCTGACTTCACCCCACTTAAAATAGTGTTTTAGGTACAGTATTAATGAAAAGCTACTGTCATATAAAAGCAGGAACATGGGTGTCAGCCAGTGTAATAAAGGTAATGTAAAAATCATAGAAAGTTGATGTGGGACATGTACTAGCCCTATTCCACAGGCTGTGCACGCACGTGCATGATATTCAGGACACCCTCTTATCAGGTTTAATTATATTAGTACCCACTGCTCATCTATATCCTGTGTAAAAGCAGCAAGGCAATCATTAGAAATAAGCATTGCAAGGTAGAGCAGAGAATGGAGCACAGCGGCAGCGTCTCTCTTGCGGTTTGATTTGACATGCTTGCATAAACACGTATAGGATGACTCTTTATTGTTTTATTCACGGTAACAAACAAACGAAAAAACCCCAAACCTGAAATAATTTGATGACAGTTTTCCATAAAGGAGGAAGCTGAACTACTTATGGCTACAAAGACAGAGGAGATTGTATTAAAGGACTGTGAATCTAGACCTCTTTGTTGTGTTCGCAGGGATTTTCAGGGTGATTTAGTGTGGATTGATTTGCAGTTTATTCTGCAGCCATTGTTTGTAATGTGCTTTGCAAGCTCATGTACTCTGAACCTTAATTGTTCTAAATTAAACTATAGGGACCAGACAGAACACATTTCAATCAGAATTACAAAATATTGCACCAAATTCCTTTGGGATACATAATCTCTCTCTATGTCTGCAGCGCTTGTATACATGAAGGAGGAGTGAGAAAGCATATTTAGGAAGACATTTTACTATAATTTAATTTACCCCTTTCCATTGGTAAAGCAAACAAGGACAGAGATATTGGCAGAAACAAGAAAGAGAAGTCCTTCTGAAGCTTCCTCACGGTGGTATTTTTCACACCCTGTGTCAGCAGCTGCTTGTGCACAATGCTCTGTACTGGGCATGGCAGAGAGGAAAACGCTGCCAGCAGTGAGCAGCTGGGCACTGGCTGGGGTCACAGAGACTTTGGCAGGGTATAGAAGGTAATAAAAGCTTACTTGGGCTGGCATGGGAGAAAGGAGTGATAAAACTTGCATTGATTTGAGCAATTCTGGGTGAAAGAAGCTCAGAAATCAGTAGGGTTGGAGGGAGCCCTTTTAAGCCAATGTGCCTTTACTGAAAGAGCTCTGTAATATTTGCTTGAAAAATGCCTTTGTGTATACTTGCTAGGACTGACCTGGCTCCTGGAAATTTGGCAGACAAGGAAACCCCCTTTTTTTCCCCCTCTTACTTTTCTTCAGATGATTGCTTCTACAGCTGAAGCTTTTCTGATAAAGAAGTTATACAAGAAGATATAATTTGCGAGGAAAAGACTTGGTGAGAATGAGAAAGAGTGTGAGAATGCAGGAGGGGTGGTAAAAGCCAGAATGAATTCTGGGGAAGAGTAAGTGGTGCCAGTGTAAAACCCATGGTCACAGGGAAATGAGGGGTCAGGACAGCTCTGCCACTCAGAATCAGATGTCTGGCCTGCACAAAACTCTTCTGCTCATAGTATCAAAGCTCTAATAGAAGTTTCTTTTCCTATTCAGCAACAGAGTGGGTTAAAATCATAAAAGAACATTATTTTTGGAGTTTACCATAATAAAATTCTTTCTATGCCCCTGTCCCAACAAGGCAGAGAGTGACTGCTTTGGAGCCCCATAGGTACCTCAGCATCCCATGCCTGGAATGGGATCATCATAATTTTAGGCTGTATTCTGTGTTGCTATTTGGGTGATTTGAGCTGGGACCTCCCAGCAGTGGTCTGTCTCAGCAGCTTTGGGGCAGAAATGGGTCAGGATGCTAATCTGCCAGAGGCTGCACTCCAAGGAGACCACCTGAGCCTCCCTGGGGTGGGCAGAGGGGGGAAGAGGGGTTTCCCCAGCTCATGGGCCACACGGTGTAAGGTTTGCTGAGATGGTCCCTGAACAACAGCGAACTTTTGTGGCAGAAGTAAGGAAGGAGATGTGATGAGGGACAGAGATCAACAAGCCTTGGCCTCAGCTGAGGGGTCAGGAGCTGTTTACATGTCCAGTCCTTGGAAGGTACCATGATTTTGGGACAGGAATTGAAGTCTTTTTCAAGCTCACAAGTATCAGTGCCTCCTCCTGTCACTTCCAGTCTAGAGAAATACGGATCAACTGAACAGCAGCTCGACCAGCTCTGGAAAGTCACAAGTGATTTGTCAGAGCTTTTTTGCTGGGAGGTCACAACAAGAGAGAGAGTATTTAGGCACCGTATGTGTCCCTATTTATCGACTGCACCTGTGCTTCCATGCCGAGCCTGAAACAAACCCGCTCATACTCAATTTAGCATAGCAGTCTGAATTAGTTAATTTTAGTCAGTCGGTGATTGTTATTGCCAAGATCCACCACTGTTCTGCATTGCACCAGCATTAAAATTAGTGTGGAGATTGACAGCCTTTTTCCAGAAAGAATAAAAGTATCCGCACATTCATGATGAATATAAACAGAAAGGTCAAGACTCAAAACCCAGCATTCACCTATATAGTCTCCAAACAGTAGACTGTCTCATAAGGTCACAACTCATTTAAGCTCAATGCTTCCTATGAATGCTCTGGCAGATGTATGTAAGTGAATGGCTTATTTATCATCAAAGACTGAGCTCAAATATAACTTTATTGAAAATACTAAATTTTTACTCCTGTTTTAATTTAGACTACCAAACGAAATTCAATAGTATTAGAAGAATAGACTGAGATAATACTGACTGAATATACTGTTCTCAGTGCCTGTAGTGGTCTGACTGCCTCTGTGCGTTAGTGATTTGCAATCTCTTCGATGTTTATGCACCTAAAATCTTCTGCTGGAGGTAGGGACCCTTATACTGAAAATTTAAGCCAACTGACAAGGGACTTGCTATCCTGGGTTATTTTTATAGTACTCTCATTCACAGCCCATGGACACCAGCTAAAAAAACACTGACTGAGGTATTTACATAGCCCTCCTTCCCTCGGCACCTGAATACCCACCTCACCATGGATTTGTTTTTACTGCAACAATGTGAATTAGTAGAATGCTATTTTTCTCATTCCACCTACACAAATAGCAGACATCAACAAAAAGATTTTAAAACCACACAGAAATCAAAGATTAGCTGCCCAAATCTATCCTTATGAACCTACTTAATGTAGAGAAATCGAGCAATGATTTTTTTCACAATATTCATGGGCTGGTCAGGACTCTCAGCCCCATTTATCCTTTCCACCAGTGATTAGATCTGCTAGATCCTTATTTACACGTTATTATTTGGTCAGGTTTGAGATTTGGTTTCTCAACATTGCAGAGTGCAAATGAAGACAGACAAGAAGCGAATTGTAGGGGCAAAAATGAGGTAAGAGCCATCATTTATAGCAGCAATAAGGTTATCTCATCCAGAGATTTTAGGTTTGGTGCTAAGTTAAAAAAATAAAACTATATATTTAAAAGTCTTTGCTTACAACTATTGAATATGAGTGTTTAGGATATATTATTTTGAGCCCAGTGTTAGTTACTACTTTTTATAAAATGTAATATGGTTCCAAGATTTCAATGTTCACTTGCAACTAAAGACACCCTATGCATCCACCTAGATGCTTCAAAAAGGTTAACTCCTTTTTGTTACCACTGGCTTATTTAGAGGGAGACATGAATAAAGCCAACTGCACTGAGAGACCTGCTGTGTGCCCTGCTGGTAACCAAATGAGGTCGTGATTTGGTGACTTAAAAAAAGATTTCAGTGGGTCCATAACAGTGTACCTCCTATGTGAAAAAAACCCAGAATCACAAATGGCAGCCTTGGCACAAGAGGAAAGGCCTGGTAAGCACAGACATGGATTTACCCGTTCTAAATGCTGCTGAAATCCCACTTCCAAAGGACACTCCTTGTGTTCAGAGTGTCAATCCCACTCCCACTGCAAGATGCACAGGACAATCCATGGGTAAATAAGATATATGCTGATTACAGAACTGCTTCCTTTTCTTTCCTCTAGTATGGCCATTAGGACAAAAAGTGAAAAATATTTTTGTGGAGAGCAACACAGCAGCTACAGTTTCTAAGTAAAGCTTATTATTTGTGCAGCAAAAATCAAAACAACCTTTTATTTGTCACTGCAGGGAGAAGAAGAAATATGATTCCTGTCTCCTGGCTCTGTAATGTCCTCTTCTTCGACTGTGCATTTTGTCCAGTTGTGCCTTATCATGTTAGTGAAAGGAAGGTTTCTGCCTCTTTCTTTTTTCTTTCTTTCTTCCTTCCCTTTCCCCAATCTTTCTTTCTTTCTCTCTCTACCTCTTTTTTTTAATACCTCCCTGTTCTTGACCTGACCTCTTGCTCACGTAACGTCTCAGTTTTTAAATGGTCATTCACTATAACCATTTCTTTTGGGAAACACGTTTCTAAGCCTAAGCATACAAGATTATAGCAGATTTCTTAGCTTACTGTGTAGTGTGTTTCCCATGTGATAGCTTCTCCTCAGGAAAGCTATTCTTTCATGCAGCCATAGCACCAGCATTGATCAGTGGAAAAGTTCAAGGCAGCAACTCATCAAGCACAGCTTCAATACTAGATTCCAGACAAGGTCTGCAATAAATAAGACCAGTAACAAAGCATCATATTTCCTCCTTACACAGAAAACCAACAGTGACACAGTTCTAAATTTCAGAATATAAGGACAATTTCTTCTCTGCATTGGAGCAAGATGAAAGCTGGAGGTATACTCCCTTATAATATAAACTATCTTTAAGTAATCATGAATTTTTAGGATGCTAGTCTTTGATGTGTGCTAGCATATCATTTTAAATGCACAGGTTCTTACTGTAGGAGATTTTTCAGTGCCTTCATTGACTAGGACTTTGCTGTCTGAACACTGTGATGTTATTGAATATAGGTGTTTAGAATATATTATTTTGACCCCAGTATTCGTTACTGCTTTTTAGAAAATATAATAATGGCTCCAAGATTTCAATGTTAGCTAACAAAAAAAGAACAATCTAGTGCTGTAAGCAGATAGGAAAAAAATTCCAAATAGCAGTGCGATAAAAAAATATACACCCTATGAGGCCCTCACAGATTATTGCTATTGATTTCTTTCCTGGAGACGTGGAAATGTTACCAGATGGGGTGTTAGGCAGTAAGTGTGTGGGTGCAAACGCAGTTTATTGCTTGCTGTCTAGAAATCACTGAAAACCTTCACAATTCTGTTTGGCTGTGTCACATAAAAAGGTAAATTTTTTGCCCTACACCAGTCCTTACAAAAAGCTACATGACATGCTATAACAATGAGCATACAGTAAATTTGTCTCTAAGGAAAGAAAGATCAACAAGGGAATTAAACACACACAGATACACACACACGCTTCCCAGGGACCGTAAAATACCTTGCACATATTTGAGTATTTGTCCTCATCTTGGTCATATCCTTGCACTATGTTGATTTAAATTCATCTGAAAGACTAAATTGACTTATTTCATGCTTTTTCTCTTTTACTTCTGCCTGGAACATTGGGCTCTGTCCTGTATTTTATGCTTATGGAAGTGCTAATAAGATTTGCTGTAGGTTTCTAAGTCAGGTACTGGAGCTGGAGTATAATGCACAACTGTGTCTGACCCCCTCGGGGATGCACCCATTAAAAAAAAAAAGGCTGACCTTCTGTCACTTTCTTCCTCCTCCCTTTTAATGATTCCTTCTATATCCTTTTGAGAAGATCTTTACAGCCCTTTGACCCCTGTTAGAACAGGAAGACTTAAACAGCTAAAAGTACCCTCAATATCAGCGGTTGCCAACAGGAGCTCAAGAGGCTTTTTAGGAAATGCCAGAAGACAATAACCTACGTTTTCAATGCATTTAGAGACAGGCCCACATTCAATATCGTATAATTCCCCTTTCGTTTGCTTTAGCGCAGCACACACTTGTGCTGAGCCGAGGCCTGACAGCACAAACAGACATTCCCTGGCAGCAAAGCTGCTGTTTTGGCAGCAAACCCGCTTTTAATGACAAAGCAGCAAATCTGCGCTAATTCTACATGTTATGTCCCTTCTTACTTAGTCTTCAGAAAAAACTAGGTTGTGCGCTTTGGTAGGATCAGGTGGTTCTGGCTTTGCTCTGGCAGCGATGCCCACCTCCACCTCCCCTCCTCCAAAACTCAGTCCTTGCTGTTTACTGGTAAAATCCTCCAGCACCCCTGAGCCCAGCCCAGGTCACTGCATACTGCGAAGGGAAGCAGCTCAAGAGAACTAGGTTATGCCAAACTAAAACCAGGCTTTGCCTGCTCTTTGTGGATATTTCTCAAGTGGTGGGGAACAATCTGGCAATGTGGAGCAAAGCAGATCAGTGCTCACAGCTGGAGAACAGCTTGTTACTGAGCTCAGGCACCACGAGCATCCGGTGGGAGGAAGCCTGTACAGGCTGGCTAAAACAAGAGCAAGATGAACCCAAGAGGTGACAGTGCCTTTGCAAACCACTGCTTAAGGAGGCTGGATCAGAGAATGCAAAGGAGTCTTTGCACCTTTCTGCACTACTGTAGATTTTTCTCTCCTTCTGGAAAAGCATCCTCTGATTCTTCTCTGAGCCTCTGCTCAGACTGAGTCAAGCAGGAGGACTCGTCTGAGCAGTGCAGGGAGTGGCCAGTGCTGAGCTGAAGGGTCCTGAAGGGCAATGAAATGGTGGTGGAACGAAAACCACTTGGGAAGTTACATGGACTGTTGCAATGGTATGATATGATATCATAGGAACATCTCGTGTGTGTCATCAAATAAAATACCATCAAAACACCAATTAAACAGCTGATGTAGCCATCAGCTTTAAAATTCAGGGAAGAGTGTTTTGGGGTAACATAATTTGACAGAAAACAAACCAAACACACTCAAGTCTCCTATTCCTATATGCATCTGTTCTTTGGGGACATCGATCATAGGAGAAGAGCTGGAGCTGTGCTAAAATCAACATGAGCCATCTCATCAAGGGTTTGTAAAACGTTCTTTGATACAACCAAGCCCCTGGGCTGCCAATGCATTGAAAGGAAGAAAGTCAAACCTGAGTTAAACTGAGCAAATTAAGTGAGCAATGGGGATGTGTCATAAAAAGGTATTTCAGGAAGGACAATTAAACACAGACTCTGAGGTTTCTTTCAGTATCTCCCAAGACTCTGGCTAATGTTCACTGCTTGCAGTGCATACTAACTTTGATAGCTTGAGCAGTTTTCCGCTGAACTGACTTGAAGGAATTTATCCTGATGCAAGTGTGCCTGTGTACTACAGTAGAGTTCAGCCCCCTTTGCTGCAGAAAATGAAGATACTCTTTTTAAGCATACAAAACAACTGTCTATGGTCTGTTAAGGTGTTTACAATATGGAGACTGAACTGCCATGAATAACCTTATTGGGTCACCTGGAGACCTGTAGGCTTGGAAAATTGATGAAACCAGTCTTCGGGGTAGAGATTTCAAAGACAGTAACAAGGAGATCCCCATATGAGTGATGTTCAAGCCCTACAAAATGAATGGCCATGAATATAATTGGGCAATATCCCACATAAAGTGTGATCCTCCAGACAATGAGACATTTTGTATACAATTCACTCTAAAGGGAAGAAAGTTACATGTTTGCATGGCCTAGTGGACAATGCTATAATAACCAGGTGGCCTTGGAGTCACACTGACAAAGCATGAAACTTATTCTAATATTTTTCATAAGGGCAATAATTTTATAATTTCCAGTGAGAAAAGGAGCAGCCCCAAAGAAGTAGGAAAAAGAAAACAGGTAAATTTTTCCTGCAAGCTTCTTGCTGCAGATGAAAAATGATTCAGAACATGGGTCTGATAAGCCTCGTAGGCCAAAACAAAGCACAGCCGAGTGCCCAGCTCTTGTTTTGTCCTCTCTGAGGCACTGTGTCCCTTGGGGACCAATTGTGCAGCTCAGAGAGTCCTTTTGCCTGGTGACCTGTCATGGAGTCTGTTAGACTATAACTCACAGCTGCTCTTTCAGAAACATTTATTTTTGTTTGTTTTAATTCATTTCATACACGCACATGTGTGTGCGCACACGTACACATAAAAGCCAGGCCCTGCTTTTTCAAGAGGCCTGGAGTGCCCAGGCATTTCATTGTTTTTCATGCATTAGCTTCAGAGGACTTCAGGAGTAGAGGAGTATTTATTTACGGATTAGATTGACAGAGTGCTCCCTACAAGTGCTCCAGATTCAGCTCCATTGAACTCGGTGCACTTACTCCGAGGTCCTGATCCTGCAGAGCAAAGGGAACCCACCCCAGCGATGTTCTCAGTCCAGATGTTAAAGCTAAGAATATGTTTAAAGTGTTTGGGGACTGGAGCTCCAACCTCTAAATATCACATGAAAATAAATGGCCTATGATTCGCACCAGCTCCTGAAGCTGTAAATCTTTTAAGTTTATCATGAAATATTAAATAAGTAAGTCCAACACTACAGTCAAGAATGAATCTGACACTCAAGTCAGACCTTACAGCTGGCAATCTTCATGGGGTGCATATTTACATAACTGTTATTAGAAATTCTTAGAATTTCTAATATTATAAAGCATATTATAAAGCCCTTGATAGCACAAAAGGGCAAGAATGTTCTCTCAATTTGCATCAGTACTTAACTAAGAGCCACCAAATCTTAAATTTCTACTAAGTACATAAATTTTGCCTGTCAGACAAAATAGGCCACATGTTAGCAAAATGCCCCCAGTAGAAGCAGTTGTTACCATGTAATAGCACTTACTTGTTAATGAAATCCATCCTTTGAAGGAGTGGTTTTAGAGTTCTGCAATAGCCAATGAAAGTTACATGCAAACATTATGGTCATTTGTTATCATTATAAATTGTGATAATGTCATGGCTGACTTACAAAGATGATGACCTGAAAGGCCATGACATTATGACATTACATTTTATCAATAATGAAAAATTGCTTCTTTTGCATGATTGTACCGGAGGTGAGCCAGGACCTCGGAAGGCTGCTGGCTCCTGCTGACCAGCCTCAGCTCCAGAGAGGAAAACAGACCAATAAAGAAATATTTGGGGAAAACAAACCAACCAACCAACTATAGCAAGACTAGAGAATATATTTACCTCACAGTACTTAATTTGAATTTCTGAAGGCCTGCATGATCTATGTCTTCAAGACAGCACAGAGGAGATTCGCCCAATGCAAGAAGCTTGCAAAAGGCTCTTTCTAGTACTTGGTTGGCACACTGAAAGCCTTGGGGACCAATGAAGCCCTTAAAGAGGAATTTAATGTTTTCAATGGCATTAACTGACTGTTCTGATTTAGTTGTTTTCTAATCCAGCTTCTCTCTCCAGTGCCTAGAGTGCCCCTCTGCCACGTAGCTCTGACAATCAGCTTTAAGCTGGCTCTTAGTGATACTCAGGACCCTGAACTGTCTGCCAGGAAGAGCTGGGCTGAGCAGGGAGAATGGCTCAGCTCAGCTCAACTATCACCACTAGTACAGGTGCTGTAATTTAACAGCTACTCCAACAGCTGAAAAACTGGAGTCCTGCAGGACATGCAGTTCTGCCCTGCACAGATGTGAAATTTCTCCTAACGGTACAGAATCCTCAACTCTCAGGTGCCTGAGCCTGGGTGGGTGTTTACACCTGAAAGAATGTGTGAAGTCAAACCTCCAGTCTCATCATTGCTGGGGTATGACAGAGCTAGACCCCCTGAAGAATTGCAGGAGATGTAGTGACTTCCCCTTACTTTCCAGCACACTGGGAGGCCCAAACCACTTATGGGTACAACATGATCCCTTCTGCATACTTCCCCCATACCATTTCCTGCCTCCACTCCTGCAGCACAATAAATATGTGTGCAGCATGATACAGAGTCCCTCTCCTCAGATGCACCCAGCCTTGACACACTCTGAAGGGGGCCAGTGCTGTGCAGCCTCAGCACAGCCACGTGCTCCTTTCCAGGACCAGAGAACAAATTAGTGACTCTCACATACTCACTAAGCTGCTAAAATCCTGTGTGCAACTGGCTCCTGCACTCCTGCCTGCTGTTGCTTCACTGTAAGAGCACTCAGTCCACAGCAGGATCTCCCACCAGCTACTTCACGTCCCACCACTGCCACCCCAGGCAAAGCCCTGAGCAAACAGATGGGCTTTGCCCTGTGCCTGGTGCTCCCGCTGGTGTGGGTCCCACAACCAACAAAGGCAGAGGCTGCACACTCCTCAGTTTGAAGTGAATAGGGGCTATAACCTGAGTTTAGACCTAGCCCTAAATTCCTCAAGCTCCTGGAGTGACAGCAGGGAGCATATTTAACAAGCTGGGCTCCCTGCCTCACAGCATCCCCCCTGCCAGCCCCACCGTGCCTACCAGGGGACAGGGGGTGCTCCACTGTAAGAGGGGTACATTAATGTCGCAGCGACGCTTGTGTGTAAAAATGTGTGCTAATTTTTGTAATTTGTAATTGTTTTCAGAACATCAGCCAAAAAGCCATTGCGTATTTGTAGTAATATTTATGAGGACAGTTTTATGGTGAGTATCAAAAGAAATGCCCATAGTGGTTCTCCTACATGCTATGATATGAAAAATCAAAGAAAGGAAAGTTGATCATTTTAATTGCTGGTTTGCCAGGGTTGTAATGTTTCCAGCAGCTCTACGTGGGGATGGTTTCTCAGTAAATCAACACAGTATTTTTTTTCTTTTGTAGAGCTTGAAAATATAATTTAAATAAGTTGGAAGCATGGTGTACCTTGCTTGTTCTCAGATGCGCTTATTCTCTCAGATGGCAGTAGAGAGGCAAATACTGTCCTATAGGTATTTGCCACAGGCTGAAATCCCTCAAATAGAGACCAGAAGATATCTAAAATCTTGACATTTGGGGCACAAAGTACATTTTGTTTTGTTTTATCTTTTATGAGGGTATTTTATGGCAGAAATGTAAAAGACCTATTTATTTGATGCCATTACCTCTCAGTAAGGGCTCCTCTTTTCTTGATGACACCTTTTTGAGTGATCTATGTGGAAATTAAAAGCAGTAGCACCTTATACCTGAAAATTACAGAAACTGCCTTAATTCTAGCGGAAAGGATGGTGGCAGCAGCAGTGCAGGACAGCTGCTTGCCAGCACACAGTGCAGAAACAGAGAAAGGCTTGACCAGTTTTCACCTAAGAGATTCACTTTTTGTGTGCTTATGGGCTTCTGCTGGTGGTGTGAAATCCCAGGGCATCTGCCAAGATGTATTGCTTAATGTTCTCTGCTTTTCAAAGGTTCAGTAAGCAAAAGGGGTTATTCTGAGCAAGCTGCTATGACCATGACAGGAGCAAAACACCTCTGTGTATAAATTTGAAACCTTTAACCTCCTAACTGTCAAATTTCAATATTTCTGGTCACAGTGTTAAATGCACCCTAGCATTTTTATTGAAAGAGTTTTCAGTGTATCCGGATGGAAAAATCAAAGTTTCCTTTTATATTTACACACTGTTAGTAAGTTGTTAAAAGAAGAATAAAACAAGGTGACTGCCAGCAATATTTTGCATTAGTGTAAGCTTTATAGCCTCAGCATAATAAAATAGCATCCCTATTTTCTTTGTAACCTGTGACGTACACTCTAAATGACTTAGTGTTATTGCTGCTCTAATATACACTACATCTTACTAATGATAAACAGACTGCTCTGTGTTGAGGCTGCAGTGCAAACTAGACAGAAAGGAATACAAGAAAAAATGAGATGGGATAAAAAACCCCACAACTTTAATCAAATCTAGTTTCCAAGTCCTTCAAATATCAGTGCTTATCTTACCTGTTTATTTTTAGTTGGTATTTTTTGCCTTTGCATATACAAAGAGAGTGGCCACCACCGTGATCTTACACTGCCCTACCTAGAGCTGGCCTTATATTTTGGTATTGTTTCCTGCTCTGTCTATTTCTGTGGACGAATCCTCTATCATTCCATCACAAAGACCTTTATGACAGCAGATGGGAGAAAGAAATAATGGCCTCAGAAAGCCATTTTCCTTTCAAACAGTAAGTAAATATTTTCAGAGATATGTGTGACAGTGATGGAGAAACCCAACATGGGGCTGTCCCTTCCAGGGGAATCACTTGGCTCCAACTCCCCTCAGCATAGCCACCACCAGGACCTTCAGCAGGGAGGGTCGAGGATGACATTTATGAAGCCTCTACAAGGTATAACCTTCTGAAATGTCACCATTGGCAGCAGTTCTGACTGCAGGGGCTGCTCCCTGTGAGCCCCTGGCAGCAGCCCAGCCTGGTCCCTGCCTGGACAGCCATGGAATGCAGAGCAGCCCTCCCAGGGCTGCCCATCTCATGCTCCTAAGCTGCGTACGAGGCAGGATTGAACACTTATCATTAAGCTCTGCCTGCCAAGAAGAAAATTTATTTTGGGGCAAGGAGAGGATTGCAGCCCAGCTTCTGACCTGCCACGATCCTGTTTTACACTGGGGTGACTGTTGGCTTGAGTTAAGTTACTGTGCTTTGTGTTGGAGTAGATGTAATCAGAACAAGGCTTTAAGCACCTATTTCTTCTGCAGAAGTGTCTCTGGCTCACAAGGACAACAGGGTTGCAGTGCCAGCATCTCTCTTGGGATCAGAGGACACAGACCTGTTGCTAATGGCCTAGATTTTTCAGAGCTGGAAGCAGCAGCACTCAGCACTTTTGGAGGGGAATGTTTTCTTGGGTTGACAACTGATATTTTGCGGGTAGTGGATGCAAAGAGAGTCCTGAAGGCCACAGTGATTTGCTGAGCTGCATACACAGCTTTGAGCACATGTTCCTCCTCTTGTCCTGACTAAGCCATTGTGGGCACTTCTGCCTACAAGCTGCAAGAGGATTACCTGTATGCTTTGCATGTCTAAAGCTTGGTCCTCTCCTCAGCTCTGTATGGATACAGCACTGGCATGAGCAATCAGGGTCTTCCTGCAGCCTCACTTCAGAACTTATTCCCAGGAGTCAGACTTTTAAGTAAAAGGGCAGCAGAGGGCAGGAAAACAGCCAACTCTCCTCTGCTAAACATAGAGGAAGATGTTACTCAGAGTGGGTCAGTGCTCCCTTCCTCCTTGGTTGGGTGTAGGAGGGTTTCATCACCTCCATCTGCCCTCCCCTGTGTCCCCCAGGATACTGTGGTCCTCCCTGAGACACACTGATCCAAGCCAGAGGAGCCTCTAAATGCACAAGGTGTATTTAGCTGTATGCATTTCTCAGGGCTGTCTCCCATGACTGGAAGCTCAGCCCTGGCCAGGGGCCACGGCATGGGAAGTCAGGCTTGGCACAGTGATGCTCTGGACAGCCCTGAGCACAGGGATCTCTCATGATGAACAGAAGCCCTGCAAGGGCACAGCCAAGCCATCCTGCCCACACAGACACACAAAAAAAGCCCCCACCTGCTTCTCTGGGGACAGGAGTTTTGATTTATTTCAAGGAGGCACATCACTGGCAGCTGGGGAAAGGTGTCTTACTGCCCTTTGACCTGTGACTCAGCTTGAAGAAAATGGGATGTCAAAGTGCTCCTGGCTCTGAAGATGCAGTCAGCAGCAACTACTGGAGTCAAGATGTTTAAATTCACTTGTTAAACTGATGATGATTTCCATGGCATTGATAGAAAAAGGTAAAAATGTGGCAGTTGCACCTACATTCACCCCATTTTACAAGGAGTTATTAACAACTCAGGTAGCTCCTGCCTGCTGGGGTGGGACCTCCTGCTTCACTTCTCTACGTGTCCCTGATGGTGCCCACAGTTTTGCTAGGAAATACTTGTAGCCTTACTGGATTTCACAAAGCTCAAAATGTCAACACAACCTGAAAATCAACAACTCTGCCATTCTTATCAGAAAAGAAAGGATGGTGAGTTATGCCCTTTGTTTTGTAAAATACAGAGAGGTCTCATACAAAAAAAAAAAAGTGCAAAGAAAAGGTGATTCTATTCACATGATGCACTAGGGCCATTTAGTCCTAGCAGTCCTTTGAAACACCCTATTCAAAAAGATATTTGGAGTTCTTATCACATTTAGGAATTTGCTTAAAGCATTTTTGGATTTATCTAAAATCCATTGCTAATTGTGATTGGTTTAGTCTGTTGAAAAGCAGGAACCAGAGGGTGCAGAAAGTCCTTGGGTTTAGCAATATTTTCTAAATATATTTTGACAATGAAAAATAAACGTCATAAATGGTTGTCCAGTACCTACATATTTACTACGAGTTATAATGAAATCCAGGCTTTTGGTCCTAAAAGTGTCTTCACCACAAAACACATCCCCTAACTACAAGAAACGTTGCCAACAGGAACGAGCATTTCCCAGACAGGAAAATGGGTGCCAGTAGTGAGGGCACTGGCTGGGAGAAAGGATACTTGAAATCTATCCCACTCTTTGCCATGATACATGGGGTGACATCGGAAAGGTCACTGAAGCTCTGTGGCCTTCTGCTTGCTGTCTGGAAAGGGGCAGCACTGAGAAGGGCTTCTGCAGAGCACTGCAGCACCACAGGAGAAGTTGGGCTGTTTAGCAGTTCCTAACTTTGTACTTTTCTAGGGACACGACTTCTACTGTTGCTGCTCTTGTTTTCAAAACATACAATAATCTCAGTTTGGTCAAATAACAATCAAATACTATAATTTTAACCATGAAATCAATAGTCATGAAAATGGCCCTGGCTCATTATAGCTCTCTTGGGAAGTTTTCAAATAGATAAAGATAACAACAGAACATTGAAGTGGATCAAACACTAATTGCAAAAATGATAGAGGACAATTTTTGCATCTAAATGTAGGCATATTGCTCAGTTATTACTCTAAAGTTACAGTCTCTGTTTCCAAGTATTTAGGCAGATTCTTGTGTATTTCTCAAACTGTTTCTTTATTTCAAAACAGGATCCTCAGTTTCAGCTCAAATGATTGCTTGATGTTCATCTGCTGTGTTGTGGCTAAAATCTTTTTTGTACAGTGTGAAGCAGGGAACAAAACCATGTTTGTGTTGTGTAACAAACACAGCCTAAGCCAAAACCCCATATCCAGCGGGCATTGGGTCAAAGCCATAACCAATAAAAGAACAGCTGGAACAAGCAACCCAGGGACAAGCTGTGGCTGAAATTTATATAAACCATTAAGAAAACATTTAGAAATAATCACTCCCAATTTGTATATTTACAAAGACGCTGGGCAGCTCACAGTTTCTATAGCAAGGAAACACTACATTAAAGAACATTACATGTTCTATACCATTAAAGCCACCTGAACTTTGAAGAGGAAGAGCACCTGTCTTTGCAGAGGCCTCGTGACTGCTGGGAGTTCCTTCAGCATTCCCTTAAATTGCTGGCATTTGGCTCATTTGTGATGCTTCTATTCAATTGTTGACTGAGTGATTCAATTTACCATTTAGAGCCATTACTGTGTGTCATGAACTTTCTTAATCTGAAATGCGAGAATCTTCTCTTAAATACAGGGCTGCTGAGAGGGAGGTGTCATGGGGGCAGGTCCCACAGGACCCAGTGAGGGGAAGGAGGTGGAGAAACCTGAGGAGCTCTCTCAGCATCACTTCCTTCTCTTCCTCCTTCCCACCTCACTGTTGCCTTCCCTCTCCTCTGCCCCACTTTGTGTCATTCCTCTCCTGTCCACATATGGAGCTCAGTGACATCCAGTATAGAGATAGGGACTTACAGGGTGTACAAGTAGTTTTCCATACAAGGATGGATAAAAACTGTGTCTACCATCAGCTACAGTATTCTGGCTTGAAGCTGGAATGTGGAAAAATGAATATTATTTCACTCCTTCTATGATCTGTTTCCCTGCTCTGTAGCAACATTAGCAACAACCAACAAGAAAAACATATCTGCAGAGGAAATTTCTGGGCTTGATTAATGCTGTTTGTCAGTTCAGCTGGGCAGAGCAGGGCTGTGTGGCAGCAAGTCTCAGAGCACAATCCTTCAGGCAAGGCTGAAGGGGCTGTAAACAAGCTATGAAAGTTTAATGACATTCAAATATCTGAATGACTCCTCAAATGGTATAGTGGTTAGGAATTGTCCTGTATGGCTTTTGTAAAGAATTCACAGGGTTAATGACTAAAGAATGGAGTTCTGGTAATCAATATAGTCCTCTGGCTCTATTGATTGGAATCGCCTGCTTATTTTGCAGCTAAGATTTTTTAGCCCATTCAGAACAAAGACACCCTAGGGGACTGTTAAGTAAATAGGCATTTAAGACTTTTTCGTTGCTAAGAAAGTAGTTAATTATTATTAGTGCTTAAAAGTCTCAATTTGGACAGAACATCCCAATGAACATCATAATTTCGGTAGTTTTCTGTCTGTTTTATGCAAATTTATGTGTATTGGCAGCTGTTTAGAACTGTGCACCTTTTGGGCTGGACAAGGTGCTGAGGAAAGTTTCAAACCAGGAAGGGCTGAAGGTACTGAATAGCTTTGCAGGGACCTTTGCACAGGAAAGGATCAGGTTCCCCAGACAGTTTCAGTGTTTGTAGGGTGAGGACCATTAAACACGAATATATCAGAGAATCCTTGTTGATGTTCTGCTGAAAGATGACTTTCACAGAGGTTGAGGAAGATGAGTGCCTCAAAAGGGAGCTGGGCTTTACATATACAACGTTCTTCTAAAGAGAAAGTGCTTCACAAAACAACTTTCTATTTTGCCATACACATAAAGAATTTCTGCTGCTGCCATGGGTTTTGTGGGCCAAATTTGCAGAGGATCATCAAATCACCAAAGGCAGCTGCCAGTACAGAGGGAACTGTGGCAGAGATGGGCAAAACACAAGTGAATGCTCCTTACTTGGTGAGCGGCGTTGCCGCAGCTTCTGAAAGCAGCTGGGACCTGACTGCATTCCCCTCAGCAGATTTCAAAGAGTAGGGGAAATGCAAGTTACATTCTAATGAAGGATGTGAACTGTACAGACAAACTGAGCATACCCTAGGTTACAGCACTGCTCTGGCCCTGTTCTCCAGCTCAGGTGCCTCCTGCAGAACCAGCTGCAAACTCAGCCACACACTTGGCCCCTCAACCAACCAAAGCTGACAGCTCCTGCCAGATCTCCACTATTTTTACAGTAGAGCTGCAATCATCATTACTAACATTTTTTTCTTACAGCCACACAAATCTTAAATTATTTTTGACTTTCTGTCATTTTAAACCAGAAACTGCTCTTGCTTAGAGCAGAATGGTGCTCCCCCACTCAACAGCAGATTATGATGGAGCTGCTTTGCATTTTGATGCCACTCTAGTTTCCCTTGCTCTTTGCTTGTTCAAGCATTTTTGCTTGTTACACTTAAAGCTGTGAACCCAGTGGATCAGAGAAAAGACAACCATTTGGGACTTCAAGCATAGCTGATCTTTTTCATCCCCCTTAAAAATTAATTATAATAGCTGCTTGCTAGCATGGGCATTTGAAAAAAACACAGAGATCAGGCACCAGTCAACAAGCACTTATGCACCAGCTGAGACATTAAGAAAACATTACGTTTCATATATGATCCAATTAACAGCTTTTCCCCCTGACAATTATTTCCTACAAACTTAGGCTATTATATACAATTTGGTAATATGTGGAAGTATTCATTGCATGCAACGCTTGCATTCCCTGACACTAATCCTGTTTGTAGATTCTCCTCGCTTTCCCCTTCCTAGAATTTAGAGTGGGGATTCCTGACTGCAGCCAGTACAGAGCAATGTCTGGATTTTAGCCATAAGTGATGTCACAAATCCATAAAGTGATAGATAGAGGCAGAAGGGCAGCTGTGTTCCTAGTTTTACACACATCTTAATTTTGTTCCTACCTTGTACAACTGTACCCCTCGTACCTTTGCAAGTGTGATTCTCCATCCATGGTCACCTGCTTACTAACACTTGGAAACCTCCACTCCTTATCTCATCCAGCTTCTAATGGAGATATTGCCCAAAATAGAAGCCCTGAATCTGAATTTAAATCTCCACGTAAATCTGCTGTCAAAAATCCTGGCAAGCGAATTTTGAAGGTTTCAACACACCCAAATAGCAGTCCCTCACCCTGGTTACTGCTGAGATGTATCCTTCACCTGCACCAGGAACACGAGCAAGGGAAATATTTCAGTTAATTTGTCTGGAAAAGGTTTAGTTAAAAAGAAACAGTTAATGGTAGCTGTATAATGATATCCACCATGGGTGCAAGATCTGAAAATCATTGCAAGTCTAATACAGAGGATCCTTAGACAGATCAACACTTCCCAGGATTTGAGCTGGTTTGCAGCTGATTTCAAATCAGGTTGCAGAGCCTTCTTAGGTATAGTTTTACATATTACTGAACACCATGAGGCTGTCCCACCATGGAGTGGGACAAAATTGGAGGTTTTGGAACCTTATGGGAGAATCAACTTGAGAAGACAAATGGTAGGGAGATGGCCCTGATTTTGTTTCCACTGTGGAGCATTCTTAAAAACTACAAATGAAAGTCACATAGCACTTAGTCACATAGCACAACACAGTCTTTTACAGTGAGCAACACAGATTCAGTCCCACTGTAACCTTTTGAGAAATTTTGTAGAGAAAATTACTGCACAATTTGGGATAGAGAAAGGAATTCTTAGTAGTCTTTTGATTTAAAAAAAAAAAAAGTTCAGAAAGATTTATGGCTGAATAAGACACAGAATTCGACCCAATTTTTTTTTTTTTTTTTTTTTTTTTTTTTTTAGAATTTTTTTGGATTGTCAGTGAAGAAAAATAGTCTGATTTGTTTTGCAGTGTAAAGATCTATTGGGCATTGCCAGGAATGCGATGGTGAAGAAATAGCTGTAAACCAGTGCATATTGATATCGAATGTGTAGTCATTAAGAAAGGAGAAAAAGGAAGGTCCAAAGCTAGGGAATTAATGCAATGTTGCCCAAGGGCTATGTGCAAATATATTTTTTTTTTTAATTTGTAGTTTTAACTTTGCTGAATCCATCTGTTATTTTCACTTATAAATGCTCCTCTCCTCCACTCTTTCTATCCTCTGGGTACCCTTTCCTTCTCCCTCTCTCTTGTGTTTTTTTTTGGTTTTTTTGTTTTGTTTTTTTTTTTTTTTTTTTTTTTTTTGTTTTTTTTTTTGTTTTTTTTTGCACTAACTTCTCAGTGAAACATTTGGGATCTCCCTGAAGTGTGGAGTCAGAGAACATTTTGGATTGTCAGGTAAGGCGACATTTACCCTGGGCCCTGTAGAAGTTGGGACTTTACCTTTGCAGGGCCACAGAGGGAAGTGTCCTGTGAAGGAGAGGACACAAGGATCCTCTGCTCAGTCTTTCTGCCCAACTTATTATGAACTTATGAAAATCTGAGGGATGGATTCTGGACTGCATGAAATACATGACACCTATAATTATCTAACCTGGCAAAAAAAATCATACCCCTTCTCATCACCATACTTAAAGAGCATCCTTGTTTTTTCAAGGATGAAAGTATTGATGCCCTCGATGGTGAGTTGGGTTAAATTTGTAATGGCCACATACACCAGATGTTGTCATGAGCCTTGATAATGCAGAAAAACAAAAAAAAAGAAAACACCAAAATATGAGGAAATCCTTACTACATGGTTCTGTCTTCTGTTTTCCAAGATGACAGGTTTGGGTTCCTTAATTGACTCTATGTTATGGGAAATGATATTTGCCTAAAAATCAGTCAAGGTGCTCCCTTTCTATGGAAAGCTGAAGTTCTGTGCCAGCACAGCCAGCCATGCAGACTGGGGCCACCTCTGGTTTCTGACAGCCTGTGCTGGGAAGACTGTCATAGGGAATGACCCTTTCCCACAGATGTCATGAAAATTATGGCTATTTTTATTTTGCATTAAAAATGGTTTTAAGCTTTTGAGGCTCAAAGTTCTCTTCCAGGCCCTGCCAGATATTCACTGTGTGACTTTACTCTGTCTCCACAGACTCTTTTTACTTCTAGATCTCCATCTGTAAACAGGAACAATGACATCAGTCTATCTAAAAAGACCCCAAACCTTTAAGAACCTTTCCAAAAAAGCAAAAATACTCATCATTGAGATGTAGGTGACATAGGGTGATTCTTTTTTTATTAGAAATATCTCCCTCCAGTAGATACGCAAAATGTATCTTTATGGTTTGGTTATTTACCATGTTGTGTATGAGTTATAGAGAAGTCATCTTATACCTTGGTATTCAGAGTAATGCAACATACTTACTAGAAATCCACCTAAGCAATTACTTTTCTGATCTATTGCCAGATTCCTTTCATATCATCTGCAGCAGCTTGCAAAACCTAACAAATAACATTTTACATAGGCTTGTAGTCTATATTCAGTTTTATCTGATTATTTTTAGCACAGTGATTCGAGAATTCAAATTACAGCTAAGAAAATGGAAAATTCATTTTCCAACAATGCCTTAAGCTTCACTAGCATTTTAGAGTAGAACATTTCTGTGATGGCCTTTGATTCAATCCAGGCTGAACGAAAGACATTTCATCACCACAGAATGCATTTCTTTATTTGCCTTGGATCTATGATTCTGTCAGTATTGAGAGAAAAGAAAAATCAATGCTGCACTATAAACCTCGGGCAGCCCCTGGCCAACGTGGTCAGCATGGTGTGAGCAAAGGAAATGGCAGGGGAAAAAAATTGACCGCTCAGCAATAGTGTGGCACAGTAACGGACAAAGCTCTGGGCTAATAACAGCTTGCAATTACACATGGAAAGCCAAAGCTTGTAGGGCATTCAGTACGAAGGGGATGTAATACAATTTATTGAACCACCGGTTAGAGTTCTGCAGCTTCTCAATAAAAAAAAAAAAAAAAAAAAAAAAGGGGCTGTGGACCTGTACTGCTTAAAAGACAGACTTATATGGTGCCAGCAGGGGAAGGAGACTCGAAGAAAGCAGAAAGCCCTTCCTTTTTATGTCTCGGATAGTGAGCAAGTGGCAGAATGCAGCCTATTTATGCTTTCTAAAAATACACCAGCCAGGTTTAAAGGGACAGCCCGCTCTGCCAGTGCCCCAGCTGCTGTCACAGCCACCTGCACACACCCATGCACCCCGTGCACAGGAGTGGCCACACGTACCCAGGCACTGCATTTTAATTCCTTACACATACTGCATCTATGCTGACAGCACACTGTACGTCCTGCTGCTCTGGAAAAGCAGCATGACAAAAATTTGCTTGAATACAGTTATTTATCTTAGGAAAAGCAGGGTATTCCTGCAGGAGAGGGTATAACAGTAAAATACTAGTTAACTGGAAGTAAAAATCTTGAACCAGAAAGAGAAAACCTTGATAAGCAGGTTCTTGAACAGACAGAAATAAAACCTTTCAACTAAAAGCCTGTGTTTTATAGTGACCAGAGGTTGCAGCATGTTTGGGGAGGTCTGACTGCAGTAGTGAAGCTCAACACTGCACACTGAGGCCAACTCCCTCCTGCCCATCCACAGTGCCCTTTGCCAGGTGGGACAGCTGGGGACACTGAGGCCACAGGAAAGACACAGACTCAGCCCCAGCCACCCTCTCCAGTGGGGTTTGTGTACCTGCCAAGAAGGAGCAGGGTTTGTTAGGGGTGAGGGGTTATGGCGTGGTCTTGGGGAAATACTGCAACCTGCACACCATGTGTTCGTATTTATTTGTGCTTTCAAGGATAAATTATGCCCTGCAGATGGTGATGAAAAGTTTTGTCACTTGATTGCACAAAGACAGGATTAATTCTACAGCAGAGGTGCTGAAGCCCTGGTGCTGGCAGGGCTGGGCTCAGCAGAGAGCTTGCCTTGGGAAAACCTCTGCATTGTCCCAGATTTGAATCTCTTTCTGCCCATGTTTTACATGCACATTTACAAGAGAACAGACTGTCTCTTACCATCAGTTTTTGGCATTTGATGTACGTGCTGCCAATTGCTGCCAAACCAAGAGCAGGCTGCTCAAAGTCCTGCTTTGGAGTTAGGATCCATATTTCACTCAGAGTTAGCATGATACACCATGAATTTCAATACCCAACATCAGATTTTACACTTCCTGGGGGACCCTGATCTTTGCAGGGCCACGTGGGTCTTACAATTGCCTGACCTCATTTGCACATATTGCTAAGAAACATTGTTTCTTAAATTTTTGGCAAATGTTGAATTCCTAAGTACTACAGTGATGTGGTGAAGTGTGCGCTAAAAATGACTGAAACAACAGTCACAATGCATCTAGTTATTTTGTGTTCTTAATTGAAGACATCAAACTCTCCTCACAATGCAATACAGCTACAAGATTCCTTATCCTCAGTAGTAAGAGCCAGATTTTCCTTTATTGTATTATTTCCTTATTGACCAGAGGAACCAGACAACCTGTACAACTGTGGGATGCTATCTCAGTAAGAATCTGGCCTGGAGATACTTTTGCTTAATCTGAAATGTAATTTCTAGAATCCCAGCCTAAATATTTCACCCCTTCATATTTCCATATCAGCCTGTTCCCACAGGGCAATTTATGGCTGTAATACTACACTGTGGGTCACTCCTCTAGGCTTCCCCTGCACAGGAGGCAGCTTGCTGCCTGCACATCACCTTCGACAACAAAACTCAAGAATTACTGCACGAGGGGATACAGTGCCTCTCTTGTGACAATCATGGCAGGGTCCCCGGTAACTCCATTCCCTGTGCAATAAAAGCAGCCTCGCGCCAAGCACTGCAGTCACTCAGCAAATCCCTCGCCCCTTATTGTAATTAAGTCCTTCTACATGACACGGTGCAAGAGATAAGGGATTAGCATTTGAGACGTGAGGAACTCGCCGGAGTGAGGCGATGCCGGGCGCGGGGGCTGCGGTGCAGGACCGGCATCCCCGACACAGAGGGAGCCCCTCGTCGGGGACTTCTCTTTGCAGTCGCAGGGATGGGGGAGGAGGATGCGACTGTTGACCATTCCCAATGTCACCTGCAGAGAGCCATTAGCCCGCTCAGCCCTCTATTCCTACATGCTGAATCAAATTAATCTAACAAAAACAGATGACCTGTGAGCTCAGCCTGCCTTACAGCAAAGTCAAACGGGAGCGAGGGGCAGCGGCAGCGAGAGAGGCAGGGAGGGACCGCGCTGTCCCTGCAGCCCCTCGCTGTGGCCTCCCGCAGATCTCCCTCCATCGCCGGCTGTCACGTCCCCGCACCTCAGCACCTCTCCCTCTGCAGCCGCACTAACCCTCTCTTGTCTACCTTGGTCTGGCTCTGTGCTACCCCCTCCATTACACACGTCCACACACACACACACAGAGCTGCTGACCTAGAGGTGTTAGCCACTCCGCAGCTGCCGTTCTTCTCACATTAATCTATAGGAATCAATGGACATTTCATTAGAGTAATCAAGTGTGGATGCATCCCGCATTTATATCCCGCACCTCCCTCCTCCCCCCAGCTGCTTTCACAGGCTAATTGGTCCTACAGCAAAGACTATGTGGATATTTTCCCCTGCAGATGAGTGTCAAGAGCAGTTTTTTACTGCTGGTTGAAATACCTATCAATAGAGAGGTAGTATAAAAGCCTTCACCCATCAGGCTGTGTTGCTGATGCTAATACATTATGCACTCTCTATTCTCACACAGTCAACTCCCTCCTTTACACCTTCTTCCCACACAACTGAGTCATTTATGTTGACTTTCGTAAGAGAATTAATCCATTACACTTTCCTCAAAAAAAAAAAAAAAAAAAGATTTCAAGAATTAATAATTTTCTATTAGCTCACAATAAATTGAGGGAATTTCTCACATATTCGTATTTCACCAGCATGTTTTTTAGTTTCAGTCAAATCTCTTCATGTTGCTTACTATGATATCTTATTTTTTTCTCCAGGTATTTTGTGATTTATATGCATATTGGTATACAATGACACCTCGTGAAAGGTACCAGCAACAGCACTGTGTTCAGCACACTTTGCTGCCTGGGAGGGGATGCTCTCCTCTCTGCTCACCTCTGCAAAGACAGAAGAGCCTTAGCAGGGCTTAGGGGGTGCTGAGAAAGGTCATAGGAGTTGCTGTCCCTAAAATGTGTATGTGACAGAAGGCTGGTGACCAGGTGGTGTCCTTGCAGTTGGGGGACCAGTGGCTCCATTCAGATCCTCTTTTGGCAATCATGAGAAAAATACGATGATACTTGTTTTGATAGAAAGTTTGAAAGTGAATTTTTTCATAAGATCACACGCTTTTCATTCAAAAATAATTTCAAAAGCGTTTATAGGAAGGTGGGCACCTTAGAGCTCATATTTAAAAATGTACAAAAGCTTGAGAAATGCCAATGTGGAGAAGGAGGCAGCCCAGGGAAGGCAGAAGTGGCTCAGGGAGGTCATGCCTGGGGCTGAGGTGCCTCTGAAGGAGGGCTCCTGGGGCATGGGGGGCAAGAGCATCTTCGTGGGCACCCTCCTTTGGGAAAAACCTGCAGAAGGGCAGGGCCACCTGACACCCTTCTCCAGAACACAGAGAGCTGGCTGCAGGTCTTGACACTGGGCAAGGTGAAAGAGCACACTTTGATAAGGGGATAAGTCAGTTTATTTCAGCCATTTTGATTGTTGTGGAAGAATGCAGACTGAAAAAACTAGGAACCACTCACTGGTGCTCACAAAAATCCTGCAGTAAAGATGAGGGTTATAGGGAAATTCATCGTGCTGCACCATCACCCTACACAATGCTTGGCCTGGGGAACTTCCAAGGAGGAGGACAGGAGCTCAGAAAGCAATAGGGATGGGGGCTCTGGCTTCCCTTGCAGTTGCAACTAAATCTTTTCTCTCTTGGTAATGGTATTTGACCATTAGAAAGATGAGTGGGGTTAAAAGAAATCACTGACTTTGCAATAAAGTTAATAGTTCTTGTATGTTATTATTCATCTTTCAAGTCATGTCAGATCTGAAAAAAAACCCCACATTTTCTAGGCAGAAAGGCACTTGGGCACAAGAGTTTCAAGTAAAAGTCTTTCTTCTTTGTTTTTAGAACTACTAGCATGAGTTACATGGGTTTACCCCAGATGAAAGCATGGCCCCATTGGATGCTGGTGCTACAGTACACTGATTGCAATATGTTTGGATATATTGCAAGGATGTGGAATTTCTTCTACCTTCCTGACTTTTCCAATATGGCATGCAATTCTCAGTTTTGTTTAATGAATACTATATAGGGTTGTTTTTTTTTTTTTTTTAACTAAACCCTGTTTTTTGCTTATGGCCAAATTCATGAAACTGCAATGAAGAAAAATGAACCCGCTGAAGGGGATTGACCCCAAATGCTCAAGACCAGGTCTTTCAAGACTAACGAGAGAGTTTGCATCTGCTTTTTCTGCCAGATCTCTTTCCTGAGGGCACACTGCATAATGCAAAAAGAGCTATGTGAAGTTTGGCTCAGAGGATGAAAATAGGACCATTCGGCTGTTTTAGAGAGATGAGGTTCTCTTCCCCTTCCCCCTCCACACGTTTTTCACTGTAAGCGAAAATGAAACTTGTGCTTTTCAGAGGAAATGGCTGCTAAAGGTTAAAGGGTAAGTCTTCCTTGCTGCAAGCATACATTTTTGCAAGCTGAATCTTATCCATGTGGCCAGCAGCACTCACATTGCAGAGAGCTTGGAAGAAGAGTAGAGAAATAGAGGGCAAGAGCATCAAAAGAACATCCCCAAATCGATTCATCTGCTCTTTTTTATTCCTTCATTTGAGTTCTGGCCACCTCCTTTCCCCTATTACACATTCCACTTTAGAAACAAGATCATTATTCGGAGGTGGAGGGCATGCAGCTGCACCAAGAAAGGGCAGTCGCTGTGCAAGGAAGTAAGAGCATCTCTCCAGGGCTGCCATGTGGGCTTACCTACCACAAGGGCAGGTGAATTCAGGGCAACAGGTAACTGAATCCTTGACTCCTTGCGCTGCCATGCCAACCCATGACCATATTTGTGCAGCTGATGTACCCATATAGAAATATAACGTCACACATCACAAGTCACTGGGAAAAGAGCAGAGGGAGGAAGGAGGCAGCTGTTGCCCACTTCAGCTCACCTCTCTGCTTGCTTTTGTGGTGTGAGCCCATCATTTGGCTCTTGGGCTTTTTTCTGGTGAAGGAAGCCACAGTGACACAGCATCTAAATGGTCCTGAAAGTAAGTTCAGGCATTTAGATATATTCTGTTTAGTGCAATGCTCCTAGGAAATATTTGACCCCACGCAAATACACCTATTAGTATTCATGTGGAATTGAGAATATTCCTGGTAACAGTCTGTTAAATATAACATAGGATGAACAGAAGTCCAGTCAAAAACACACCTTACAGCAGCATATAGTTTGCAGAATGAAAATGTGGGCAAGATTGACTGTATTGACACAGGACATAAATGGAGAGCAATAGAGCACAAATGTATCCATAAAAAATTACAACAATTTAGTTTTAAGTGAAGACATTTAAAGTTGTTATAAGATAGCAAATCCAGACTTGAGAGGGAGTCAGCATTTTCTTCTTATTCCTTCTCTCCTACTTATCCTTTATAACCAAATATTGAATAAACACCTGGGAAGGTGGTAATGGGGATTGGTATCTTTAGTCACAGAAAGCTAAAGCCTCAGTGAAGCACTTCTCTGAAGGATACAGGGTGGGATGGAGAGAGGGATGGCTGGGAAATGGCCATGGCCAAGCTCAGTTTACAGAAGGCTGCAGGTGCCAACTCTCCTCTGGAGAGGTCCCCCAGCAACCCCAGGGCAGATTGTCCAGCAGCTGCACCTGCTCCTTTGGGGCTGGAGACCTGCCTCCCTGAGCAGCCCCAATGCCTAAAAAACAATGCAACAAAAGTGAAACACCACAGGATTGGTTGTTGCTGGTTTGAAGTTACTCCTACCCAGGAAAGACTATTTTAATTTCCTTCTAAGAAAGCTGAAATGGCCCAAGCTTAAGAAGCTCCCTGTGCCTGTTCTGTGAAGCAACTCTTTTTGATTACATTTTGGTTTTGAGGTATATCAGTAAGCTCAAGTCAGGGAAAGAAAAGAAACTAGTGGGTTTTTCCGAGTCTGGACTTTCTGTTACCCAAGTCAGTTAATGGGCTACATGGGCCCAGGTTCAGCTTTCACTGACACCTCTGTGCCTTTTTGCCTTTGACCTCAGTGGAGCTTGCTTTGATTTACCAGCCACTGACAGGTGAGAATGAACCCCCAGATACCTCAGCATTCCTCCACTTTGCAGGCCACAGGTGCACATCCGCTTTCTCTTGGCACTTCAACATATGCTTTGAATCTGCTGTGTGAATTTTCACTGAACTTGACAAAAATGTGATTTCAAGGATTACCAAAAAAGGATCTGCACAGATTTTAACTTCTTGATGATATGCAAAGATACCTCCCCCCCCCCAGTAGGAATATCAAGAACTTAAATTCTAACTTATCTTGTGCGGCCAAGACATCTCTGATAAAGCCAGAAGCACGTCTGAGTTAGTCTACATTAAATATGAAGTTGTGTTTGATATTTGACATTCTTAACATGCACCATCTTGATGTAGCCTCCTGAATGTTTTGGATAAGTTTCTTGGGTAGGTTGAGATATGTGAAGGGCACATTAAGATCAGCCCAAAGTCATTGGATGATGTGCACTAAAGGGTCAGAAACAGGTTTTTTTCTCCATGACAAAAGAAAGTATTGCATAGCCTTTTTGATACTACAGATTCCCTTTCTTCCTACAAAGATGTAATGAAGGCCAATTATTTGCATTCAGTCTGCTGCACAAAAATTGTGTGTGGGATAAACAACATTTCCACTTAAAGTGACCAAACCACCAGTCAAAAGACGAGGACACAGAGAAATGTGTTCTGCTAGCTGTGCTAAGAAGTTTTGGAGACAGTGATACTCATGTGCTATGTCTGTGCAGTGTGTAGGGCACAGAAGTTCCAGCCTGTCCCTCTGGTTTCTGGGTGCAAGTGGAAACAACAGCAAACAGGTGAATGAAATGTGACCTCAGTCAGGGTCTTCCTGAGCTCTTGTTTCAGAAGGAAATTTGAAGATGGCATACCAGCCTTTGCCCTGGCTGTACTGATGGGTGTCTGGGTATTAGTGGCATCAGTCACCAGTGGGACACGAAAATGTCCACGTTTCATCTGAAATTTCCCTCCATGACAAATCTCTGCCTTTTTTGCTGCATATTTGAGTTTCTTCAATTTTTCTCAGAACAGAGGTTCTAGCAAGTCAGTCCTAGGCAGTATGCAGTCAGCAAGGTGGCTGAAGGCTGCCCAGACTTCTTACTCCTCTCTACTTGTTTCTGGTTGTTTAGACTCAGTCTTATCTCTCCACATACTTCTTGTTTCTGTGCAAGTTAAATTGAGTGGCCTATCTTACAACTGCCCAGATTCAGTTTTGCCCTTTGTTAACAGAGTTTCCCTGTTTGATGCAGCATCTGCTCACAGAAGTACCTTTTTCCAGAGCCCCTTTCCCACAGAGTAACTCTAAGGGGCAGTGTACATACTGCAACTGGAATAAATAAACACATTTCCAAGAATATATACACTGCCAAGAAAATCATGAAGTTGACAAAAATTTCATATGGAGTATTAGAAAACATATATCAAGGTCTACTTCTATAAAGAAGAAAAATAAATGCACTATGAGAACCACACTGAGATCTCTAGCAATCCCCCTTTTTTTCCCTTTCCCTGCAAAGACAGATGAAGAGGCAGTCCAGTAAAAAGACAATCTAAGAAAAAACAGTTATGTCCAAAGGCCGGGGCTGTACATTATTTATAATGTGTAAAAAGCCTATACACTTGGTTATCACTAGAACCTGTCTGTTTGGGGATGGGGATTAGACAGCATCATCATCTATGATTTTATAAACTAACTGATGGTCTTCCTTGCATTTTAATAGCTGCAGCCAATGTGTAACTGAAGGGATCACAAATGTCTTCATTCTCTGCCCTGTGAATCACCAGTACAGAGGAATAACAAAAAATACCATGATGTGGTAGTCACAGACTACCAATTACCAATGTAATGGCTTGAAAGTAAGTATAAAGTTTCTGCTAAGTTATACACCACATTTTACTTGCAGAAGACATATCACAATGCATTGTTTTTCAAAACCAAGAGCATAAAGCTCTATGTTATTCTTGCAGATCTTTTGTGGCTGAAAAATGTAATCCTCTGGGAAAGAGCGAAGCTGTTCAGAACCTGTATGGGGAATAAGGGGGTCAGGCTGACAGCAGAGGATGGGAGCAGATAAGACTCCCTCCAGGAGAGGTTCTAGATGGGGCAGGGGAAGGGATTACATTAATCCTTGTCCCACTTACAGGCCCCACTGGCCTTCAAAAGGTATTCTTGAACCGAAGAGATGAAAATATGCCTAGTGTTGGATCTGTTAAGAGGCTCTTCATAAAATGTCACAGAGCCGGTTTAGAGAAAATGGATCCACTTCCTTTCATCTGCCTTGAGGGTTTTGGCAGTTGTCAGGACTTGAGAGTTTGTAAGTGGCAAGAAGAAAGGTTCTAAAGTGGTAGAAGTGGGAAACAAATCCTGCTGATGCTGCTATGCTTGCAGCCAGCCCTGTGCTAAGGTTTCATTTCTGTGACAGAAGTCTTGCAAAGGCCAGCTACTGAAAAGGAACACAAAACCCAAGACATTCCACTAGCTGCTCACCTCAGTATCAGAGACACCTTTAACAATAAACTAAAACCTTTTGCTATGATGAGCATCACTCTGCAGAGCAATTTCCTTGTCCTCCCTTTCTCCCAGGAGTGATAGAATGATCCCTTGGTACGACATCTTGGTCAAATTTTACTTTGGCGTTTCTAACCCCACTTCCTTTAAAAAAAACCTAAGAATTTCAAAGTACAAATGTGGGTAACCATTTATTTAAGGGGTCAGATTTTAAGGCAGATCACCTTAAAAAAAAAAACAACCAACAAACAAAACTTCAGAACTTGCAGTGTGGTTATTGCTTTACAAAGTGTTGCTGGCACTAGTTGTTTTAATATGCAGCCATAAAGGAGGAGGTGTGAGAACTATTGCACTATGATTTGCAGATGGCTGCTTGGCCACAGGTTGCTGCAGGGAAAGGGTTCTGTGAACAGCCTCCCCCTGGTTATTTGAAGCTGGGCAGTGCTTTGCCAGGCAGGCCCTGAGTTACAACAGAGCTCTGGGCCACATGGTATCATCTCTATTTACAGAAGTTGGTGGACTTTCCTCCACAGCTAAATAGGTTGACAGCCTCAGAGATTGGCTTTGAGTTTTTGGTTTGAACAAATCAATGAACTACAAGGAAAACTACAAAAACAACAACAAAAGAAATGGTTTCTGAATGTTACCTGAAAAACCACAGTTTCAAAAGAAAGATCTCTAACAAAAAGGATACCAAGAGCAAGACAAGAGAAGAAGTTCTCCTGCAGTACACAGATCAGTGCAAAACCACAAAACACTCTGATAGTGAGTTGCTGTTTATTGCATACTGGCATATATCTATTCTGGACAAAGAGACAGACTTGTTGAGAGTCACTTTTAGGCTGTTTCAGTCCCTTAATAGAGCTTCCAAATAATTTCAAATGAAACTCAGAAAGACTATGGTTTTTAAAGCTGGTTTGTGACCCACACATGTGCTAGCCCCAGAGGGAGAGGATGGCCTGAGCACTTCCTGAGTGAAGTAAAATGTGAGTAGGAAGACGCAGAGGCAATTTCAGTTTTCACCATCAACCTTTCAGCCTAATTACACTTAATTCACATGTGACCAACCCTGCCCCACGGAGGGCTACTACAGAGAGAGGCAGAAGAGAAATACACAAAGGTGACTAAACATCAACAAACAAATGTTAATTACTAATGATAATGATTCGCACTTCTTACGCAACACTGAAAATAGAGTACTGTACAAGCATTAACTCATCAATGATCTAATTAATGATTTAAGATAACAAATCAGCACTACTATAAGGCAAGGACCCCACTGGAGCCTTGCTGCTGCAGAGGGGCCCTGTGAGCCCATAGGGCATTGTCCCCCACACAGAGGCTTGGGGAGCAGCATCAAAACCTGTCCTGCCTACCAGCACCAGGCATTGCATGTGCACAGTGCCACCACATCCTTTGATAACGTTTGGGGAGCAAGTTGATGAGACAGAACAGATTCTGAGAAGCACCTTTGGTGGGCTTTCAAAGGGCAAAAGAGGCAAGTGGCGAAAACCACAAACAAAATAACTCTTATTTTAAGGATGCTAAATACATGTGTAAGACATTTTCTTAATAAGATAAATTCTCATTTATCTGGAAAGCTACTTAATGCTACATTGGCATTGCTGCTCAGTGAACACTAGAGGTTCACAAACCAAGTAGACAGATGGAGTATAAACATCAGATGCTCAGCCATGTGTACCGGGAGAAAGTTCCATCAGGTCCCTGAGAGAGCATTTCTCTGCTTATCCCTGCCCAGCACTGCTACCTGGAACTGAGTCAGGTGCTACCACAGTGAGGGGGCCAGGGGTAATCAATGCAAAGGGAATTAACTTTCTGAGCTGATTACAGATACTGCAACAGGTTTCTGAGGATCCTGGCCTATATCTAGTCCAGTGAGAAATGCTTAGCCTAGTTTCACTTGGGTACAGCAGGTTTGAATCCAGGCTGAGCTTTAGCCACTGCAGAAGGGGCTGTGAGACACGGAGCTGTAAAGCAGCTGCTGGTGGACTTGGTTCTCTATTGCCAGGCTGCAGGGAGGAAGGAGGTCACCACAGCACTGCCACGTGCAGCCCTGACACCCTTCTGCTTCCACCTCGTGCCCAGGGCAGCTTCTCACCCTGCAGCTGGCTGAGCCTGGCTCGTGGCTAAGCTTCCCAGCTGCAAAGTGTTTGGCTGGTACAAAAGATGATCCTGGATCACTTTGTCCGGGGCTCACTATAACAGAAGGGTCATCAGTTTGACTGATTGACAGAGTATACAAGTTTGAGCTATGCAAGAATAAAGAGTTTATTTATTTTACAATAATTAGAAAGGTTATGGTGTTATATATTCTAATGCTGGGCACCTTGACAAGTTAATGCTTCGTACAGTAATATTATTTTAAAATATATTTTCACGTATTTTGAGGTTAAGTCTGGTTTGCATGGAAGTGCAGATGCTTCAGGTTTTTTGAAGGGTTTGTCGTGCATTTTCACAAACTTAGCCTACTTTTTAATGTGTATGTCAAAACGAAGTCATATACATCAAAGAGTATTTTGAGTTTTCAAGTCTGAGGTCCAAATTCATTATTAGTGTAACTGCTGTAGAGGTAACCAATAATCTGACCCAGATTCTGGACTTTAGACAAAGTTTATCATCCCTGAGGATTATGTAGAGTTTACTTATCAGGAGGAAAACCCAATCACCTTTCTCTGCCCCTTGTCTAAGGAGTGGACTTTGCAGCCACACTTAGCAGTGGATACCTTGCCTGGGAAATGTCTCAGCATGATGTATAATAAATGGGACTTGCTAGATCTAAGTGCTGGGAAGCAATTGTGCTGCTTTACTTCTGTGTGTAGAGGCACATGTGAACAGACTAAGTGACACCAAGATTTGTAGAAAACCAAAAGTTTGAAACTGTATGGTTTATAGTTTACTGATGCGAGTTCCTGCTTTTCATTGATCTTCAGTCACTAAATCTGGACATCTGACTACTAGAAAGAACCAAATAGCTTTTAACTCCATCCCTCTCCAGTGCCTGTGAAATACCTTGTTTTGTTTTAAAGAAGTGATGAAATGGAAGGAGAACCCCTACTTTAGCCATCTATTTGGGGAATTTAAAACCCAGGCTGAACTTGGGTTACATTTGTACCTTGGGCTATAGGGAAGTAATTTTGCATGTAAAGTGCTTCTATCACATACTGAGAATGACATGTAGTGCCTCAACATTTCATATGAACAATTCCTGTTTTTAATGTTCTATTCACGTTAACCTGAGCCATCACGTGTTCCTGTCTCATTGCTTAGCTGCACTTGCTTCTGTGTAGAGCAGCTTCAGAAGAGAGATGGAGTATGGGGTGGTTATTGTCCAAAATACAACTGACTTTCATAATGGAACCCTCTGAGTTTAGTTTCATGTCTGAGAATTTGAATTGTTGATATGGCTGTCAGATGCCAATCACTCCTAAGCAAAGCCCACATTCCAGCTGTTAATTCCATCACACAAAACATCTGTGTGATTTAGGCAGGATTATCTGATGCTTCTCAGGGTCCAAAGCAGGACTGATATTATTATTTCCAAAGAGAAATAAAATATCTTCATTTAACTGCTAAGGAAAAATATATTTCTTTGGTTCAAGAGATTTAGACCTTCTTTCAAGCTTAGACCTTCTTTCTTCATATAGACAGTTCAAGATATGAGATGAAAATAGCTTGTCTCTGCTGTGTTTCTATGAAAGGATCTAGTCAATCTGCAATGGCATTTTTCTCTTATATTCAGGTATTTTAATGTACATTACTCTATTTTTGGCTTAACAACTTTCCTGTTTAAAGCACTGAAACACAACAGCTAAGCAAAACTGCATTTTGCAGATCCATGACCAAGTGTTAACATATTGTGGTTGCAGAAAGCATAAAAAGACAGACTAGAGAAAAGGGAAGAATTTTCATTAAGGGATTAATTAGACAAAACAAGGCAATAAAAGAGACTCCAAAAGGCTTGCTCTTTAGAGATTTCCATAATTGTGCTCTTTACAAATGAGTTTAATCACCCAAAGGAAGAACCAATGGGCAGATGAGGAAGTGGTCAATAAGTAACAATAACTGACCACTGCATTACTGGGGTATCTCAAACACATCAGGCACAATATCCGGACTGCTAAAGTAATGCAATAATGAATCCTGACCCATGTTTGTGTCCTGTGGTGAGTTCCTGAGATCTTGTTCTATTCTGGGGAAAAACCAGATCCGGTTAGATTTTTCCCTGCCATCTAGGGGCTGCTAACATATATATAGGATGTATATTTTGGAGGTCAAATAAATCAATAAAAATCAAAACAAATCAGAGATATGGTAAACAAACAGTCTAATGTTATTAACTGAGTGATTTTCCTTTTTTTCTTCAGTGCTTGTTGTTCAAAAGCTTTAGTGGCATAAACATTAGAAGAAAAGAAAATGAATATGTAAAGTATCTCATCTCTTCCCACATGTAATAAAATGAAAACAAATGTTCTCACTTCTACAAACTCTACCACATCAAATTAATAATGGAAAACATCGCATCAAAGCACTCTTTGTGCTCAATAGCCTGTGGCACATTTGGACTCATCAATAGATGTTCAACAATATTACAACTTGTTTAAATCTTGGTAAAGTAGTGTTATGTACTATTGT
Organism: Pseudopipra pipra; assembly: GCF_036250125.1. Classification (NCBI taxonomy): domain Eukaryota; kingdom Metazoa; phylum Chordata; class Aves; order Passeriformes; family Pipridae; genus Pseudopipra; species Pseudopipra pipra. Next base: position 8,748,009 of record NC_087560.1, on the reverse strand, counting down.
TATTGACTTTCTTTTTCTAATTATCACCCAAAGGTGACAGATGATACAGCACTAATGATCAGACTGTTTAAGAGCTGAATCAGCTTAGAACCCCAACTCATTAAACCTCAGCAGGACTAAAAGATTCCTTGTACTTTAAGGCTAAAACCTTCACACTGTTGACAACATTTGGTCAGCTATAAAAGGGACACAAACAGGGGATTTAAGGCATTTTTCACTGAGAGTATCTTTGGAGCTTTTAAGGATTCTAGCACACATAAGTGCCTAAGTACTTAAAAGTATCTAAAATGTACATAGCTGCCTTGATAATGCAAATATTTCCAGAATTTCTTTTGTTATGCTAAACATCCCCTTGAATCTGTTTAAGCTAATAGTAAAACTCTTCTTGATTTTAATAGAAGCTGAAGCCAACAGGAGTTGCAGAGCCATGGCTTTTATTTGAACCCATTTCTCTCAGTCTGCTCAGAAGCAGAGACCACAGTGGTATCTCTGCCATGTACCAGTTTACCTAAACCTTGCACCAAATTCATTACTTCTTTAGCCAGTTTGACAAAAAAACCCCTTTGGTATTCTGACATCTGTTTTAGGAATATACTAGTTCAAACAAGTTTTCTTTCTGTTGCTTCACTGGATATGGGTTGAAAGTGATGTTCCTGATGTTATCCTTAATTATAAGAAATGATGGCTGTGTCACTGGGAGGTGAAGGAGATGCAGTGTGACACCCATCTGCCTGTTTGCTCTGGCTTGTCTCAAGTAACCAGACTTTTCCAAGACCCATGGATATTTTTAACAGGCCCTGAGTACAATAACATCTTCAATCTCTTACTGGTCTTCTACTCTACATTGTATTTGCTCTGTTAGATTTGTGCTACTATTGATACACCTGGACTAAAAGCTCAAAGATCCACAAAATCTGACCCAACTTTCTCACAAACTGATCACCTAAGACAGCAATGAGCATCATTATCAAATCACTATCACAAAAGCTTGTTTGCAGTTTAAGAATGGTTTGGGTGGAAGAACACTAGCAGAAAACCATAAATGAGAATTAGTAAAAATCTGATGCCAGGACAGTAGCCAAGTCTGTTTGTTTGCCACAAATGCTGTGGTACCTCTTGCTCAACAATTATCTGCGCTGGAGGTTTCAGGATGCTTGTGAGATCTTTATTCTCACTCTCACATGTTTTTATAGCCCGTTTGGGACCTTTGTAGACTTATGCTCATTAATCCCCTCATAAAAGGCTCAGGTATCAGGTGCCTCCACGACCAGCATTCAGACCATTTGCGCAATTAGAGAGAAATACCACAGATTACTCTTATTCTCTGACAGCCTATTCCAGTAGTGAAGCCACAGTACAAGCACTCCACCCTACAAGTTTTCTACCAGGTCTTAGGCAAGGTATTGCAAAATTGAAGTCCAGCAGAACTTCAGTCTCAAGTGTTTGCATGGGAAAATACCACCAGTTTGTCTACAAGGAGACTTTGTCTCAGTTACACTGATTCAGAAACCACTTTGCAGTACAGGTTCCTTGTATGAAAATACTCTCATGCAACTGAAAAATGAAAAAAAAGCAATTCAAAACACTGAAACTGTGTTAAGTTAACTTGGTAAGAAATAAACTCAAGCAAAATGAGTGAGGAACTAACACCAGAAACAGAGCATCCAAATAAGGAATTCACACAAGCTTCCGTCATAACAGAGACACCTTTTTTCTCGAGAAGATGATCTAACAGTTCAAATGTTTCCACTCCACAAATATTTATTGTGGTCTCTAACAACAAGAGTTGAATCAGATTTCTGAAGCTAAAAGTAAAGTTGACAAAGGTTAAACTAAGGGATGAGGACACTCCAAACTCACATCTTTTGTTACTGCTTTGAAGAATGAGCTGTAACACTCCCTGAGTGCTAGTTTGATACTGCTATCTAATCTGCAGATGCTTGTCCAGAGCATAAATTCTCATCTGGACAAACTTCCATTTACTTGGCAGTGACCAGAACTGGAATCACTGGCCTCCATACCTTGCACTAAAAGCCCAAACATTTTAGCTCAGTGTGCTATCCCTCAATGCAGAGCTCAGATGATACATTTCCCAGTGAGCTGTGTTACTTCTGCATGCAGAGCTACAGGAATTAACTTTTAGAATAGGGCAGTAGGCACTCTGATCTCTGTATCTAATTTGTCCCATTCAATCCTCATGTTATAACTCATGTTATTAGTTACCCAATTTGCCAGGTCACATTCCTTACGAACAAAGTAAATGGAACTATTAGGTGTTTCTATAAGGGCAGGATTAGCAACTGAAAGCTTCCCCACAAACTACTATCTAATAATTTATGACAGTTTTGATGTTTCCTGGCAACTGAACAGATTAATAAGTCCATAGTCCACCTCTGATACTCTCTTTTTCCCTATCACAAACTTTTGGACCTTGCAACGTTTACTTTCACTCGGCAAAATCCACTGCGTTGGAGAATCAGTGCTGGACTGGCAGTGACTGGCAGGAAAGATTTTACCCTAGATTTAGATGAACCCCATGTGTCAGAGTGACACAGCAGTGAGGTGCAGGGAGAGTTCTCTGCCTGATGTGCAGATAGAGTAAATACAGAAGTTCACATTTGGAAAGAATCTTCTCATATTAACTGCTTTTGTGGCATGAGCTCCCACTCCCGTACTCTGAAGATGTCTTGAATCAATAAATGATGCCTTGTTAATTTTTCTACTTCTTCTTAGGACTACCCACATGATAATCTAGTGACAGACACACCACACTGCAAGACACTGTGCAGTTTGATGAATGTTTAAAATCCCAAATTACACAGGATTACATTTTGGAAAATGGTTTCTTCCTTTTTTCCCCTCAAGAGTTGATTGAGGCTGAACCTTCTGTCCATTTTGGGTGGGCTTGAGTCTAAGTCCAAATGATACATCTAGCTTTAGCTTTGATAAGGGCAAAATTAAACCCCAGGCTGGATCCTCCAAATCCTGGCCATGCAGTCCCCAAAGGATGCCTGGTACACAGCTTCTGAACCTCTTGAGCAACCAGAGATATTTACTTTGCAGTCACAAAATATAAAGACTAAGGATTCTTTTTCGATACTGACATTCAATGGAAAGGTTACTTATTTCTGACAGTCCTTCAAAACAGATTCCCAGCGATTCCCCCATTTCTCCTTCTCTATGTGTCTCACCCCTGAAGCCTCCGGCTGCAAACACCATTCCTCTTTGCTGCCTGTCAACATGAGCAATTAATGGCTCCAAAGGGTTGCTTTGAATGACCTGTGTAGTCCCACCCACAGGAACTGGCTCCAAGATAGCAGTGCCAAGTAGTTTCATGGGAATCCATTGCAGAGCAATAGTTTTACCCAGAGGTCATAATGTTTTGGATAAAATTGTGAATCAGTTTTTAGCTGTGCGTTATGAGCTTCAGGCTACTTTTTAAATTCTCCCCCAAAGCTTACTGTTTTTTACATGAAGAGGCCATATGTCATAATAAACATCAGGCTTAGGAACGGCTCACACTCTAAATGTCAGGCTACAAAGCTACCTTTAAAGATTAAATCTCTGCCCTCTTCAAAAGGGAGGTTGAAGGGAGGGATGAAGAAATCCCAAATACAGAGAACCTTACAAATAAAGCTAAGTTTACTACTAACAAAACATATCTTGCAAAAACAGACTTGGTGCTTTTCTGTTGGAGCTGCCCTCGATAAAATGTGGGTGTCATTTGAAAAGGACATCATTTCCAATGAATTCTGAAAGTGTCACACAGAGTATTGATCGATCGAGTCTTGCCGTCAGCGTGACCAGGGCTGGCAAAGAGCTATCCCTGTGATCCAATTTTCAGAGCTCACAGACACCTCCAGTCCCAGGCAAATGGCGTCAGCAAGTGGCAGGAGGGGTCTGGGGGAGGGGAGGTGGAGGGAAACGTGGAGGGGAGAGGCGTTGCACTGCCGTCTGCTTGTCTAAGCATTAAATGTTATTAGCCACAAGCATGGCACCCCCATTGTGTGGGGAGCCTGCTGTATTTCTGGCTTTTGTGTTACCAGCAATGCTGAACCATTTGTACATCAAAAGTAGGTCCTTATCAGCAAGCTATACCCTGATAAGATCACAGTTTTTTTTATGATTACATCAGTGTTCAGCCAGTTTCCTGCTTTTGCACAGAGCTGGGCAAGGACGGCGCAGGATTCAAAGCCACTGTTGGCCAAACACAGCTCGAGCACCCACAAGCCCCCAGGCAGGGGTGGGCACTGCCTGCTTGCCCACGGACCACCCCATCGGGGGCTGTGGGAAGCAGGTTTGCCCTTTGCACGACACAGAGCCAGTCTTGGGCTCCACTTTGGGCCCACTGCTTACAGGGGCTCAGGTACCAAACTGATTAATCCTGTAGGAGAGCCTGGACAGGGAAATTATTGACGTCCATTATGAAGCTGAGCAACCTCAAAAGGAAACTGTTGTCTCAGCCTGAATGACTCCTGGCTTAAATCTGAAAGCACTGGCGAGGTGTGCATGGAGGATGCCCCCTGCCACTGAACAATTAGGGACGTGCCTTGGTTTTTCTCACGTTAAGCAGGGAAAAATATTATGTGTGGGATCCTAGCACAACAAATCCTTTGCTGGACTTCCAGACACCACACACGAGTAAAATAGCAGGAAAGATAAAAACATGAAACACAACAATGAAAGGAGAGCTGCCAGGTAAGAGAAATAGGGTGATTTGCTGCTTGTATGAAGCTGGTGTGGAACTGCAGCGGGTGAGGAAAGAAAGATTAAGTGGGATGAGTGAATTACAAACACCTTCTTATTATACACCCGATAACTGTATGCTGACTCATTGTTACTCAATATGTGAAATATTTGCTCCTTCTGTATTGTTTCCTCTTTGTACTAAGGGACACAAAATCCCTTTCATTACTTTTGCAAGGAAATTGCTTCCTTTCCTAAGAATTATTTATATAATAAAATAAAACCAGCAACTGAAATGTTATATTAGTACTTTCTGGTGTTGAAAAGAGCGTTATTTTCAAAACAAAATGTAAGCATTTGACAGAAACTGAGTTTTACTGAGTATATGGATAACATTTTAAAATAGAAGCTCCAAAGTGTAAACAGTAATTTAAAATAACCTACATGGTTTTCATTTTAATTAAAAAAAAAAGTGTATCTAATGAGACTTTGCAGGTGGACTCCAACTCTGACATGGAACAATTTACTCTCAGTAGCACTCTACATCTTAGGCTTATTCCCAAATCACTGTCCAAATCTACAAATATTTCTGATAAATCCAAAGAACTCTCACATCTGAGTGAGTACAGCAAAGAAAAACAAGGCACTGCAACTAATAAAGCAAATAATTTGATGCTGAGTTTTTTTTGTTGTTGTTTCCTATAAATTTTTATTTTAAATAGTGCCTATGGAACTGAAATTCTTGCAAATCACCCATGTTCTATGGTTTGCACTGCAAATTCACCACACATAATTAATACCAAGGACAGCAGATACAGTGAAGATACATAGTAAAGCCTGCTACAGGATAAACTGTGTTTGCACAGAGAGCATAGCACCTCTTCAAGCCACAAACAAATCAATCAAAGTCAACATCTATTTCCAAGTGATTTGAAAACAGAAAAAAAGTAACTAATTTAATGAATTTTTCAATACAAGTCCTCCTCTTTACCACAGATGAACTAAAAAAAAAAATAAATCTGCAAAACAATCACATAGTGCTTGAAAAAGGCCAAATTCTCCTTACCTTAGAAACAGCTCCTGCCACCTCCTCAGAACTAGGTTAAACCCAGACAATGTGCTGAGGCTGAAAGACCCTCTTTAACCTCTGATTATTTTATGCTGCCTGTGCAGGTGTGTGTGTGTTTCCTAATGGCCATCACCTGAACTTTCAGGTGCCTGCCATTTACCCAACAAGAGCCTTTCCCCCTATGATTTATATCTTTGATAAGACATTTAATCTCAGAGGTCTGAATTTCTCTTTCTGTTATATGGGTTCTCATAAACGGATGCAGCTGAATTTTGTTTCCAAAAAGTCCTGATGGGAGTGTGCATATTTGAAAAAAGCCCCAAACTGATATCAGGGCTTAGCAATACACACAAAATCTGTCATGGTTGACTTCATCAAATACATTTGTTTTGAACAAAACCTTTTCTGTTTCTCAATATACTATCCAAGTGCTCAGTGGATGAGTACAGAAAGAGCTCATGTAAAGTGAAGGACTCTGAAGTTCAGTGCTTGACTGAGGTATCACTAATTGCTGATGTTGCTCCCGATGGAAGGGATCAGTACTGAAGTGTCTGTGTGGATTGCAGTGGCAGTAGTAAAAGGAGAATGCTCAGATGGAAAATTCTGACTTTTCTCGTCAGTGACTTACCTAGTCTAGAAGTATAAAATATATTTATAATAAAATGCACCTGTTGTTCTGGGTGCTAATATGTGAGTAGTAAAAAAGAACAATCCTGGAATTTGATTCTGAAGATACCAAGTCAAAGTCCATTCATGGCTAAAGCTCCCATTACCTTCAGCAGGGTTCAATTATGATCCAAATAGTGCAAATGATTTCTACAGAGGTTCATCTGGCCACCTACTCTGCTGCAACAGCAGCACTGGGCCATCCAACAGAGATTAAGCAGGTTTTCCCCCTTGATTTAAGATGTTTTCTCATTTCCTACAGCGAGTGGGTATTTTACAGTGAATCACACAGCCTAAATCTGAGAACTAACAAGAAATTAAAGGAGAGCAAACCTCCTTCCCTTTCACCACTGTAAGCACTATATATTAACTAACTTACTTTATTGTCTTTTATTTTAGCTATTTTTAATTATTATTAGCAAGATGAGGTTTTTTATTTTCATGGTTCTCTAATAAAACCCTAACTAGTGCATCTAGATCTGCCTTTTTGGATCCCAAATTTCAAGCTATGCTGTGGGAGGCATACATGCACCTTCCCATAAACACTCCTGGAATAAATCACAGCATTTGTGGAGCCAGCTAGTCTGCTTGTAAACATAACCTATAGAGCAGAGGGTAGTGCCAGCACTTGTTTCTTCGGAGTCTTTTCCATTTCTTTAGTCCCATGTTGGGATGCTCCCAGTCTCTCCTCGAAAGCAAGGCTCTGTGATGAAAACTTTACTGGTCAATGCAGCCTAAGATGACAGATATTTAAGTCCAGAGCCATGACACTGATTTTCCAGAATTTTTTTTGTTTTTTACTGTGTAGGCAAGTAGACAAAATCTATTCGCAGTCAGTTTCTATTGTGCGAAACAGGCCCCATTTTGGGCTCTGCCTAACTCCCCAAACAGCATCTCTCTGATCTTCCTATCCAAAATCATTCCCTAGACTTTTTCTTGCACTCTGAGTGTCCAATTTCAGACTTGCAGAGACCAGGACAGGTTTGCCAATAGGAGTTTCACCGTAGGCCTTATTAACTCTGAATGAAATAAAGATTCAGAAAACAGTCCAGGAAACTGAGTTCTTGATTACCTGACTGGCATTGCAAAACATGTGGCTATGTCTAAATTCATGGGAGCATTTAGAGAATATACCAGGTCCCATTTCACCAGATTAGAGATTTTTATTCTATTATAGTGTATATAGAACCTCTTGATATTTTCTTGCCTAAATTCTGCTTAAAAGCGAGCAGAGTCTCGGCCTACCTGAGTGAACAAAAGAAAAAACTCAAAAAATAAATGACAGCCTTGCAAAGTGTCTTATTTTGTGAAAGCAAGAAGGTGGCCCCAAATCTACTGCTTCTGAGGACTATGAGAGAGACAGTCTCAGTTACAAGAGGTCAAAAAGGTCCATCTATCCTCAAAGAGCAGAGTAAGCAGCAGTTCATGGAGACTGAAAGAAATGTAAGTCCCGGAGAGGAGTCTGTGGAAGTGAGGAAGCCTGAAGTCAGATTGCTTGTCTGGCTCTGCAGTAACTGTACCACAGTGAAGATCATCTCTGCATTTGAAAAGTACTGATTGAAGAGAAGCCACTCTCTGAACCTGAGTGGGCACACAGAGACACACAGAGAGGCTTCTGCAAGTCCATCTGTTCCACCCCCTGCAAATACTTTGCCTTTAAAAGAAAAGAAGGATGCCAGCTTTCCCTCAGCATCTTTGGCACTGCTTCATGTCCCTGTGCTTGTCTCATTAAGGAAAGAACGAAGCTGCGATGCTCTGAATAAGAATCTCTGCCCACAATATGTCAAATCCTTCATAGAAAGGAAAAAAAAATCCAACTGTGGGGTAGAAAACCCCTGCCCATCTTCAATCAATCCTCACTACCACCAGGCATCTAGTCAATTTTTATTCAGTCTTCTGTAGCCTCAGCTTCAATGAAGTGGCACAGCAGGGCCAGTGCCAGCAGCTGCTCGTCCCCGGCTGCCAGCGCACCGGTGCCGCTGAGGAGGAGAGCCAGCCAGGCCCAGGGAGGGCTCTGCAGGGGACACAGGAGTATTTCAATCTGTGCCCCAGCCCTTAATCATAAACTCGAGGTTCAAAGCCTTGCTGGGCTGCTGGCCGCTGATCCCATCTCAAGGTGATAGTCACCTCTAGCCTTTCTGCAAACTGCAAACCTACTGTCCATCCATCTTAGAGCAGCTTGACACTGGCTTCTCTACCCATTTTACAGCCAGCGAACATTTCCTATTGATTTATTGATTTCTGTCTGCCTGTGGAAGGAGCTCAGAACAGACTCTATGTGCTCTTGCAGCCTCCTGAATAGATTTTTTTCTCCCTTTTTCCCCTTTTATCCAAGCTGTGTTAGCAGTCTGTGGTGAAGCAGGAATTAGACCATGCGGGAGCCCAATTTGCTACTGGCAAATGTGCCAGGCTTTTCTTCCTCTCCCTACCCGGTATGCACACCTCCACTCCCACTTTCTGCCTCCTGTCTCCTCTCTAGGAAAGCTGGCAGATCCCTGCCTATTCAACCAGTTTATCTCAGCTAAAAACCTCTGCTGCTTGCCTTCAGATCTTTTCCCTATCATTAGGAGGTGTTTGATGTGCATGTAAACACCGCTTGTGACTGCAATGCCTTGATTTCTACTGGGTCAGAGAAATTTCTTCTTTTCTGAGTCAATCAAGGAAAGGGCACACTTCCCAGCTGCACACGTATCTACCTGAGTGCAAACCTCTGCATGTTTTAATAGACATGTGTTTTATGAACTTCAAAGTCTCATGGGGGTCTGGATGGCTCCAAAGATTTGAATCAAGGAAGGGGCATAGCATGTTTTCCACCTCCGAGTTGCCAGACCAAATGCAGCCCAGGTCAGCAGTGATTGAAAGTTATTCCTGGCTGATGGCGGATCAGAGCCTTACATGAAATTAGTATGGTTGCAAGACAGCTCCCAGTGGACAGATGTCCACATCACAAAAAGCAATCTGGCTTATTGTTCTTCACAGAGAGGCAAGCACCGAGTGAGAGAGGGGCTGCTCCTTCTCCCTGGTCTTCAAGGTGGTGCCTTTAAGTTCCATTTCAGCTGTGATGGTGGGAAACTTTTGTTCCTGGTGGCCACAGTCTTCCTCAGCTGGAGAGTGATGTCCCATGGACTGCCTCACCCTGGCTCCAGGGCCAGCCCCAATGGGGAGCAATGCTCATGCTTTGCCCTGGTTCAGCCCCTTCACCCGTACTTTAGGTAAGTTTGGGTTCACCACCTCACTCTTCTTCATTCCCCTCATTCTCCTCTCACCTCAGGCTGCCAGAGCAAGAGTGGCACTCAGTCAGAGAGCAAACACAATGGCACGACAGGTGAAAAAAGGATTTTAGTGGGTACAGAACTGATGTCCATAAATACCATCTCACTTTCTCGTGCATAAGACTGACTGAGGTTTGACTGCAGGCAACTCTTGTGGAAAACACCTTCATAAGTTATTTGATACCTGCTTCTCAGCTTCCCCTCAAAGTGCACACACTTGAGCAGGAGAGACAAAATCAAAGAGCAGTCTACAAAGCGGGCAAGCAAAACATGCAGCCTTACTGTCCTTTCAAGAGATCACAACATCTCAAATCCCTATCTCTGCACTCACGTGTGCAAACCTCCCCTTTGCCACTCCCTGAGGGAATACATACAGGCAAATTCCCACTCAGACAAAAAGGGAGGAGGAGGAGCCCACTGGAAATCACTCCTCTCTGCCCTCAGAAGATCTGTGGGGGTTAATCATGTTTCCAGGCTGTGGGGGCTGCAGGGGCTGACCCAGGCACAGGGACTGAATGCTCACCAGCACTGCTTGTACTGAGAAACTGCAACTTGTTTATATTCTCCTTATCCTTCTTTTACAACAGTCCTTTGGCTGAACTTGGATTCACAGGAATTTTTACTCCTTTATCTCCTTAGAGACTGGCCTGCTTTGTGGGAAAATGCCTTTTGCAGGCCCTAACCTGACTCTCTGAGTACCCAGAGGATAGGTGAACTCAGCACTCCTGACTGGCCTCAAGTGAAAGTCTTCCTACACACCTCCTCTCCACAGAGCACCCTTCACAGCCATTCCAGTTTGGTTACCATCCATTAGCATTTGTTGTCTTGACTAGAATTTATTTCATCATAGAAATTGCTATATTATTCTCTGATATTATGAAGTTATATAGAGCATGATGGACATACTTTTGAGAGATGGTGAGAGGTGTCTGCACTGAAGCTGTACATGCCTTCCTTTGAAGAAGATGGCTTTGTGGGTAGGGAGGTGGTATTTTCTCCAGGATAACTATGAATGCTTTATAAGAGACCTTGAGGACATGGGAGTTGAAAAATATATGAACGTTTGAAAACCAACACCCACATTTGTATTGCCTATTCTAATCTGTCAGAAATACAGCCCTAATGAGCTACTGAGGACTCAAAAGTGTAGATTTTTTCAAGCCTGAATTAGGCAAGTGTGAAAAGGGAAAGCTACAGGCAGGGTGAAAGGTTTTGTGGCCAGCAGGAATCAGTGGCTGGAGCCCGCTCTTGTTTAAACTAATATATTTCCAGTGGTGTCAATGAATGATGCAGATTTACAGCAGCACAAAATCTTGTCTCAAGTCCACTCTCTGCCCCACACACAGGAGAAAGTATTTACAGTGCTGTTCTTTTAGGAAACTACATCTGCTCATTTTTACATTGGGCCTATCCATATGTAACTACATGCATTTCAATGGGTTACTTCTGATTTACACTGCAGGCATCGTGCATTTCCCTAGACCAACATTAACTATTTATTGATCTTCCCAGTACCCCTGTGAGGAAGGCTATTATTCCCATCATATAGACAAACAAGGATTACATTTTGGAGAGTGTCTGGATCTGGTGCACACATTTGGTCCTCTTTTGCCATCAATTACAGTTCTTACAGCTCTTATTCCCCCCCCCCCCCTTTCCTGTCGCCACCATATGCGTTCAGGAGAATGGAGAGGAAAAACAGCACAAACCATAGTCCAGGTCTGAATGTAAGGTAAGTCTCTCAGGCTTATTTCACTCAATTTCTCTTTTTTTTTAAACAACAACAACAACAAAAAATATCTCAGACCTCTTAAATTTACAGAAAGCTATTTCTTGTTAGTTTACTGTTTTATCAGCTGCTGTTTCAAAATCTGCATTCAGACAGGGTGAATTTTTCTGGGTGCTTGGAGAAATGGGCTGCACCTGCAGCAGGCAGGGGAGCAGCCCTGCAGCAGTGAGCTTGGAGGGGCAGCAGGCTCTTGCAGGCAATATGGGCTGATGTTGGTGTGTATTTGTTGTGGAAAAGGAATGTGATAGATCTGAAATAGTGAGCAGGATGTTAAAACTTGAACCAAAGTACACTGAGTGCAACATTATGTCTCCCCTGGACTTCAGTGTACCTTGCATCAGGTCTTTAATAACATAATTCATCAGTAGAAGGTGAAGAAATCTCTCAACAGCACAGTTCTTATTTCTGGATATGTTCTGAGATGCCTAGATTCCCTGCTCTGCCATGTGCCAACCAAAAGTACCAGCACTGCACTGTCAGTAATAGCTTCAGAGTTTTAGATCACTGAGCAGACCTAATGAACAGCTCCAGGAGACCCCCAGCCTGAGACTCTGTCCTTTTTCCTTGGGCACTAGGCCATGACTTATTTGCCCCTGGCAAGCAGCACCCTGCACCCTGCTTTGGAGTTCCATGGACCCCTGCATTGCATGTACAGGATTTCCCACTGTTGCTTTCATTCCAAGTTCCCCTCTCCCTCTAGAAGAAAGTGATGGAGTTGCAGCGCTCTGAGCTGCCAAACAGCAAACCCTAACTCAGCACTGGGAATGTGAGAGGTGCAACAAAGACACCACCAGCCCTTTGCACTGGCCCGGGCACTCCAGAGTGGAGTACAAGTTGACATATTGAATAAATACAATTGGCACATGATTTATCGATTACACCCCTTCTGAAGACAGGTTCTCTACTGAGATGAGATTCTCAGCACATCTCATCACTTAATTGAGCCCTGAAGCATGTCCTTCACCATGTTTTCACCGCTGGTGTTTTCACAAGGCTCCAACATTTTAGGTTTCCTATGCATGAGATCCAGCACACTGTGATTCGTGTCCACTTCGTTGGGACTCTCTCACAACTCAGGGTCTCAGAGCTGAGGTCTACTTTGTGACAAGCTCTAGTAAAGTGTTCAGCTCGCTTTGACCATGCTTCTTCACCCCAGACTGGAAGATGCAACACAAATCTTAGGAAAGCAATGAAAATCAAATTTTGAATCTCCAGTGCCAGATGTTTTAGGAATATTCACTAGACAGGCAGAATTTTACCACTATCACTTTGATTATCCTAATCACTCATGATATCCTAATCACTCATGATTAGGATAAAGTTTAGTTGCAAAGAATGTCACTCAGATTCTTTTATGAATAAAGTGATCTGCTACATAGAATTTTTGTCAAATGAATTCAGCTAATTTACTGAGTCACTCTCTTTTACCCATCTTGCTTTGAGAAGGCATTAGCTTGATTTGGTTTTGTTGCCAATGATATATTTTCTCTTCCTTCTAGTTTTGCTGATCTTTCTCCCATCACTCTTGTTCTGTCACCTGCAGTGCCTCTCTTTACCGCTCAGTTACTCTCCCTGCAACCTATTTCATCCTATGAGGTGGACAGCTACAATTGGTGATGTGGCCCAGACAGATTTTCTTGTTTCTGATAATAAATGGAGTGTTCAGTTGTGTAACTCTGACCTTGTGTATAATTTTCAAAGATAAGTTTTGGGGAAAGAAATGGGTTAGTTGTTACAGAAATATCGTAAGGCTTGACAGAAAATAACATGGCAGAAAATTATGACAGAAATAGCAGAAAGCCACTATGAGGCTCTACAGTATCTAAATTATCTTTTTATATCCCAGGATTGATAGTTCTACAATTATTCTCTAAGTTCCAAAACTTCATCTCCCTTGGGTCTCCCACTGCTATTGTATTTCCTATTTGACTGCAAGGACTCCACTTAGGTCTATAGCTTTTTTAATAATTTTTTTAAAAACTTGCAAAATGTTTAGTCTATTTCTTATGCTATTTCCTACTAAAAATATATATTTTGCTCTAAGAAATTTTGCAGTGTTTCACAATCTCCTCTCATTGTGGATAGTAATGGTCAGGAGGGATCCAAGAGAGCAGCATGATCTGCTCCAGATAATGAAGCACAGACCTGTGAGCAATTGCAATAGGTAGTGGGAAGAAAGTGGCAGAAGATAGAGGTGCTGAGGACCATGAAGGAGGCGGGTGAGGACAGATAGTCCCGAAATGCAGACCAGTCTACTTGGCCTGGTCCTAGTCTCCTGTTGCCCTGTTAGAGCAGCAACAGCCCCATAGCAAAGGCTGACACACACTCCAGCATGCTGGTGGGGAAAAAGCACAGTGCTCAGGGAAAAATTACAGGGCAGTGCATCTCAAAGCAAAGCCAGAGACATACGCCATCACCAGCATTGATATTTGTCAGAAATCAAATGCTAACAAGAGAATAAGCAAATGTATTAAGGAAACCTGTTTTTGTCCTGTCCTACAAAGCACTGACTGCAATGGTACATAACCATCCAATCCTACTTACCCCCTGTTGCTGACTCTTGAATGTCTAGGGACACTTTGGGGTATTTGAGATACATTCCTATTGATAGGAGTGCTTGTTGACTGTGCAGAGGTAATGAGAATTTTTCCATATTGAAGGTAAGGGCCACTGAAATTCTGTGTGCAAATTTTGGGAGTTTGTTTGCCTCTCTTGCTGTTTTGAGCAAGGCATCTTGGCCATCTTACGACCACTGTCTGCAGCGCACTGGCCTTGTCTTGCCTCAGCAGCACCTGGTACTGTAGGATGTCTCCTGCCTGAGTTATTGCCGTGCTCAGTCCACCTTGTTGCAGCACCTGAACACCTTCAGGTCATTGTGGCTTGACTGCTTGCCTGCTGTTTATGAACTGCACTTATTTGTGTGTTGCATTAGGAGAACAACCCTGCAGCTCGTGTGAACTGCTGAAACTCTCTGAATGCAGCCGATTCTGCTGAGGTTGCTAAAAAGGGAAAGAGAGTTTGCTCTGTTGGGGGGCCTAGGGGTGGGTTTGTGCACAACAGGGAGTAAAATGGTTTGACCCCAGGAGCCTTCCTGACAGCCCTGTGGTTATTCTCTTGATGGCTACTGTCATAGTCTTTTTCTCTCTCCATTCCTTCCCTTCCTGAATCCTTACACGCTACTGGATTTTTTCTGGGATTTGCAGTAAATTCTTATTTATATATTTAAATTCTGTTATGTAGCACCACGAATGTCACACAAATTAGATTTGTTTTACTAGGAGTTCTGTGTGAAGTAGTGTTTTTGTTGTGCTATGTATTTTGTTCTCTGGATGTAATTGTCTCCAAAGACACGTGGCATATCTGTAGATGTGAGAGGGGGCTGTTTCCCCTGCCCACTTTGGGCTTCGTGTCTGATTCTCAGTGAGAATCACCAAGCATTTTGCTGGTATGGCAGAGGAACCTGATATCCCTGACAACTTCATCATGTCAACAAGAGATGAGTCTTTGCTCAGTGCAGCCCTATTGAGAAGACAACTTTGCTCAGCTTTACCTGAAAGAATGAAAGCTCATGATATGCTTAACAGAAGAAAGTGTCTCTCCTGGCTTTCTCCCAGGGGGCAGGATGACCCCAGGACACTGCACAGGGAAGCTGCCAGAGGCCCTTTAGAAATGATTGCTGAACACGGAGACAGCACCTTTTCTGCTGACACCAAGGACAGCGGCGAAGGGTGGGACAGCTGCTGGAAGAGGTAACCCTTCAGCAACAGGGCAGAGGCTCACCAGCATTTCCACTGCCATCTCTGGCTTTTTATATCACTTTCTGTCTGTCCTTGAAAAAGTTGCGCAGGGACACGTTACCAACAGAGCATCCTTGGGAGGTGAGGGAAGATTGTGTTACGCTGGAAAGTATTAACAGTTGCATCAATCACAAGCCTGGTCAAAGCAAATAGATGTCCTACTCACCCTTTATCCAGGCTGAATAGAAGATGCAATTAAATGGCTCTCATATAGTGATAGTGGGAACAGCAAAAGCCATTATCCAAAGCCTGATCAGAAAAGTGTGGGCTGAAGCACCATAATCCTCAGCAGAAGAGGGACAGACAAAGAGGTGAGAGGGGACTGGCCAGAGGGACTGGCTTAGAAAGGCAGCAGGTGAGAGCATAGAGAGCAGTGGGGAGAAAGGGAGACATGGAGCCCTCCAGGTGTGGGCAGAGGCAGTGCTCCCTGTCTCCCAGGGCTGCTGGGCAGGCTGCCCTGAAAAATTGCCTCTATCTGTGTCAGGAAAACAGGTTTAGACCGAAGAAATAATCTTTTAATATAAGTGATTTAACTTTTTGGGAGGGTGAAAAGCTCAGAAGAATATTGGGTAATTTGGGGCTAAAAAGGTCTCATTAAGCTGATCCAAATGTGGAAAAAATACTATCAAATGTGCTAGGGGGGTGGGATTCACCACAGGTAGATAGCATAATGTACAGCTCTATACCCGACTGAATGGCCTAAATTGTCCTTAAGACACTACAGAGAAATGGGCAGTTTTAGGAAAGCTTCGTCTTTTCCTGAAGAAGGTGTCTAAAACAGGTCAGATGAATTAGGCTTAGAACTGCCTGCTTCTCTCTATTGACATTCACAAGAGTCTAGACATCAAGCTGAGATAGAGATATCCACACTATATATGTCTAAAGTTAGGAAAGATGAATCCCATCCAATAAGTCTCCGTGCCTCTACCTGCAGGCAAGGAAAGGAATGTGAATAGTGATGGATGAGAGGAGCATTGAATTTCCTGCAAACATTCATCCACTTTTTCTGTGACTGGGCTTCGGCTGCATTCTCATGTATTTGTGCTTTCCATTAACGCTGTATGACAGTACAAATGCTGGTGGAAGGTGAGTTTCATGCTTGCACACACAAAACTTGTGGGAAGAAGATTGTCAATTTTATCTCGCAGGCTTTTTGCACCAAAACTGATGGCCATATTTACATTCAGCCAGGCTATCTACACAAACTGCTCTGAACTTCTGACCTCTTTAGGCACAATGAAAGATAACAAAGATGAAGGCTGTATATTTTCTTTGACAGAATTATGAAGGCCAGGACATAAGTCATTTAAGCAGAAAGGATTGAACAGGCCACGGGGTGTATTGGCTGCTGCAGAGAGAAGAGAATTCAAACTCATTCTGTCACAGAGATGGTGGATGCTGATGATGGCAACACAGGTATAATCTGCATAGGAGCAGGAGCAAGATATTTTCTTGTTGGAGCTGCTGTGTGAGCCAGGGCCAAGTCACCCTCCTAATTCTTCCTGTCGTTTCTGAAAGATTCATTTCCTGATGCCTCTGCTGGAGAAATGGGCTCCGTATCCCAGGTCTCACCTTGTCCATGAATGTATCAGGAGCCGTCCCAGGGGTCAAATTCTTCTCCTGCTCACAATCCAGGCAAGCCCATCATCTTTAAGGGTCTCACAGAAACATTAATAGTAAGAAAAATGTGGCCACCATTGTATTATTCTGCTTTTATTTTTATGGGTGACCAAAGTGTTCTTTTTGATGTATTTTAGGTATACTTACTTCTCAGCTGCTAGTAACGTTTCAAACCTGCCATCAACTACCTGTACATAATGGATTTTCCTTAAATAACTCTTGGCAAATGCTTGACATCTGTTTTCTCTAATTAATTCTAGCAGTCATCATACTTCACTGCATATGTTGAAAGCTTTCAAGGATGAAAAGGGCTACCTACAGCATTTCAATCATGGGGTTTGTGTTGTAAACACTACTCCATGAAAGCTTCAGGATAGTTCATTCTGAAATGTCAGTGAGAGAAAACCAAGACGAAACACCTGCTGAATGTGAATATAATTACTACATGAATTAGGGAGAAGTATTTTGGAATGCTTGTTTTTGATTTTCTTGCAATCATATTCTTGATTAAAATGAATAGTTAGGAATAAGGGGCCTAGCAAGCACTCTTTCCTGTGAAACTATGAAACAAAAAAGTTCTGCCCTAAAGGAAGTTCAAAGCAAAAGGTAGTTACTGATGGAAGAGCACAAGGAAATTAGAAGGAAATAATCTCATCCCTATGTATTCCTGGGCCCGATCTCCACTGCCATCCCCCAAAATGCACTATGGCCATCGTACTCTGAGATGAGAAACTGCTCCAGAAAAACAAATGTCAAAGAGTGTGTCTGTGTCAGTGCTGATCAGACCCACCTCTGCTCCTATTTCTGCACAGTGGATTTGGTTGTTGTCCCCTTATTTCCACCCACATGCCTGTCTGCCATTTGCCATTGTGCTCTTGCAGCCTGGAGGTTCCCAGTGACCTGGGATTGACAGCAAACTGTGGGCTCTGCCAGAGGCAACAATAATCACTCTGACAAAACAACATAAAAATCAGCATTCATAAAAAATCTGGTGCTGTTCTCTGAAGAGGAGCATACCCTTCAACATCACCTTTCACTTGCCTGTAATCACCCCTTGTGTGTTTTGTAAACAGAACAACAGAGACTACTTAGATAATATGTTAATGAGTAAAAGAGCTTGCTGACATCCTTTTGGGAAAAAATGTCCAAATGCTGCATAAACCTTACTAACTGCAGGTAATTGGAAATTCTTCTCATGCATCATGTGTTGAACCACACCAGTCACCTGGCAGCCATAAACCCCTGGTTCCCCCAGTCCCCCATCACCCCCAGCAGGGTGAGACAGTGAGGGGCTGCATCCTGAGGTCTGTGTAGGGGGAGCAGGGAGGGGGAACAGGGAGGCAAGTCCCAGTTCCCCACTTTGTCCCCGTGTGTCAGCTCGTGGCACAGCACTGCCTCGCTGCCAGGCGGGTTTCTGGGGTGGCATTCAGTGCACTGCACATCGTGGCATTTACAGCTGCTGAGCTGTTGAGCAAAAACACTCCACAAACCCCTGTTAGTCTTTAAGACCATCATGTCTGTGTTAGTGAGTTGTAACTCACCTTCACTAACTCTACAACGCTCTGCAAGTGGTGTACCACAGGCTTCGTGCTTTGCTTTGGGGTTTCTGGTATTTCTATGTATGTTACGTACACTGAATTCATAGCTGAAAAGCAAAGTGAGGGAAAGACATAAGTTGTTAGTATTTGTTGGGTTTTTTCCTCACAAAATGCTTATAGTGCCCATTTCCATGTTAACACATTCCAAAGTGTCTTTCCAATGTTAAGTGTCTGATAATGGCAACAAAACCCAGCAAAGATAACATGTTACAAGGATACATAGTAAATCAGAAGATTTAATGAATTCATAACCTTTCATTTTATTTCCTTCCTGTGAGATAATTTTAGCCAGTGTCAATGGGATTTGTAGGAAGGGGGAATGAATAGTGGTCCTACCTCAACCAATAAAACAAAATCCTAATTTTCTGTCTTTTATCTTTTCCCATTCTTTTGTGCGCCTCTTTGGCCTTGTCAAAACATATCGTTCAGTTAGAGACTAAAAATATTTTCCCATCGATTGGGGTTATTGATTTTTTTTAATCTGTACTTTGGCTTAGAGAGCTGGGGTGAAGGGTGAAAGTTCACCGGCTTAGTCCGCTGTTTTATCTGGACAGCAGAAGAATGTATTGGCAGCAGATTTGATTTACCTTGTTGGTCAGCTGTAGTCACTCCAAGCACTGCAGACAAGCAGCAAGCATATTTTGCTGTCTATTTTATTGTACACTGAACTTCTTGAAGGTCCAACCTCTCGATTGATTTATCTCTCAATTTCCAGTGGTCTATGTTTCCATTCTTATTAACATAAATGTATCAGAAATCAGATTCCTCTCGAAGATATATTGATCATTTATGAGCTTTGAAAAAAGACTGACATGAGAAGGCACACATTTCAATAATTCACTAGAGTCCACAAGACTTATATAAACTGATTAATAAACAAATTGAGAGAAAGGTACAATAGAAAGGTATATCTCCTGAAGCTATTATGGAACATACATGCCCATATGGATATGTGTGGTGTTAATATTGAAAATTTTTTTCATATTAAAAAAAAATTGGTTGTTGTGGACTAGTATTTGCCTAAATATTCAAGAGTCCTGGTAGAATTGCTGCTAACCTATTTTTGAACAATTTTAAAATAAAATATTACAAAATTATGATTTTATTGTGAAATATAAATTGTATCATATAGTGCAAAATATTTATTTTTTTTCTATTCTTCTAGGAGGATGAATTGAACATGGTAAGCCCTTTTCTGACAAAACTTGCTTGAAGCTTTCATATAATACCTATATAAAAGGGAAAGTTCTTGTCCCAGAAAATGATTTTTGGAAGATGTCAGTAGATAAGTTCTTGTACCTACCCAGTATTTCTAAGTCACAGTAAGTCCTGATACTTCAGATTCTGGGGAACCCTTGCTAGCAGAGCCAGTGAGAGAACAAAGAGGTTCATCTGATGAATGAGTGCTGCAAACAGGTGCATAGATTCAAAGATAACTTCGATGATTTCTAGATTTCTTGGACAAATTTAATTTCATTAGGTATGTAAAATATTCATAAGATAACTCTAAAGAAGGTCTAAATTACTGCAATGCCTACTGCTCCTTGCAACTCACTGGGTTTGGTGCCCCTTCAAACACTTGTTTTTAATGGAAGAAACAAACCCTTGAGCACAAGTCTTTTGGTCCAGGGTTGACTCGACCACAACTACCTAAAGCCCTTTCTACAGCTCTGAGTGTCCTTTCCCTGAACATCCACATTGCCCCTCCAGCAACCTGTGGTTACTGTTGTTCAGCAGCTGTGGACAATGTTTCTGCAGATACCTACTTTTATAGAGGGTTTCATTCTCCATTTGAAGTGAATCTCAGTAACAAGCATGAAGTCAGAATTCTTAGGACTTCTAGGCCAAATTCTTTAAGAGCCAAATGGTCTTTGCTGTTTCTTCAACAGCAGTCTCCTTTTTCAGCTTGCCAGGGGCTTTTAACCTCCCTGCCAGGTGAGGGATAGGGAAGAAAAAAGGGAGCTTCCCCTTGCTGTAGGCACCATGTATGTGCAGGCTTAGGGATAATTCAAGTGAAAGTTTATTTTGCTACAGCCTGTCCTGGAGGCAGGGAGAAGTGAGGAGGGGTATTTTCCTCTCCCTGGCCATTACTTTCTCAGAGACAGTGAAGTAAAAGGAGCTTTCCAGGAAGGACTTGAATAGAGTACTGTGACCTTGTGGATGACAAGTAAATGCCCATGCAGTGAGCAATGTCAGTTCCCCATCTTTGTGGCTGGATACATCCTGCAGGGCTCTCTCAGACAAAATGCATTTCCCATTGCAAACCAGCTTCCTGCATTCTGGATGGTTTCTAGCTCTGGCAGCAACTACTCCAAATCTGTGGTGTCAGTTTTATTTTAGGATTTACTTTTGCCAACAGTGCTATGTTCTTGAATTTGACTTTGCTCCACGCTCCAAACAGATATGCAGACTGCCTTTTCCCACTCTCTGTCTCCCCTTGGACTCACAAGAACAGAGGGATGCCTGGATATTGTCCTGTCCCATTCCCTACAGGCTTCTCCACACGACACATCACACAACAGTTGGAAGCACAGACTGGACTGCCTTCTCTGCCACTTGCCTTCATTCCTTACTGTGTGCTTACTTTCACACTGGTTGTTTTCTGGTGGGTTGTTTTTTGTTTTGTTTTTTCTTTTCTTCTTTCATGCAAAGGGAACAGCTGGAGAAGGTATTTTTTTCTATGAGTAGAGGAATCATATCAATATTGCATAATCTATCTCCATTTTCAGTAAGTCTTCATTAGATAGCCATACAGGGATCCCCAGGTGACATATAATAAAGCCCCTTTCCATGACAGAAACATACCCATTAACAAATTTTACATTCTCCTTTCTTCCGTTGCTCACCACAGAAGCAATTTCAATAAGTAAGAACCTGATTAAATCTTTGCAGGACTGGAACATACACTGTCAAAGGAAGTACTGTCCAGACTAAAGGAATGAGTTACCGGGCATTTTCTGGCTCTGAAAATTAATTTTAAAAAGTCAAGTAACTAAACACAATGGACACTGTTCTGTTCAGCAGTTGTGACCACGGTCCTGCTAGGTGCCCCTAAATTTGCATCTCTTTGTTACCTGGAGTAGATAAGATACAGCAATGATTGTTCAAACATACTGTATCAGAGACCTTTGCACAGAGTACTGCCACTGCAAAAACAATCAGTACCTGCAAAAGCTGTTTGCTTTGCCTAGGAAACAGCAGGAGCTGGACATGACGACTCACACCAGGCCAGACAATGCGACTGCCTGGTATCTCAGAAGATAGAGTATTCCATTATTGTACTATATGATCCTAAATACTGTCATAAACTGCTAATATACTAATGTGTTCATAGTCTATTGATTGATACTGGGAATACTGTTCTGGGTTAGCCTAACTCATTTGTAATACTGCATATAAGCAGAATTTCTTGGAGCACACGGCATGTAGGAAAAGGGATTCCACACATGCTTTATCTTATCATTGCAGTATTAATGTTACAGTTTCTTTTATAGTGTAATAAAAATAATTTTATTTAAAAATCTCCTTATTCTCATCAAGCATTTGGGACACCACACAAAATTCCAGAAATGATTTAAAATGCATTAAAAATTATATTAAAGGACCACAGCCTGAAAGTTTTAATAAAAACCTGATCAACGGTGTCAAGGGGCGAGAGATGTTATTCATATAGGGTCAATAAAAATGAAACTGAAAACACAGTTAAAATGCTTTGAATATTTTTGAGATAAGGAGGCAGAAGTTGAGGGGGACTTGAAAAGGAAGAGGCATTTTGGGCCCCCCTAATGAAATAGCTTTGGCTGGAAGAGAAGCAGCAGGGACAGATGCAGCTGCATCTGCACAGGAGCAAGGGGTCCTCACTGTTGCCATGGCAGGGTGCAACATGCACCAGGGGGTTCTATTAGGGGCCCTAATTTTCCTCTTTCCACCCAGGCTGGTGCAAGGGCATGTGTGCTGCTTCCACAGGGCTGGGGCTCGCCAGGGCCCAGTGCCACTGGCTTTTGACTTGGTCAGTGTCCCATTGGCAGTCAAGGACAGCCTAGGACACAAGGCAGACCATAAGTAGGAGTGCCCTATCCTGGAGCTATCTGGTTTGCCACTGAGGAAGAGTCTGGATTCAGGCAGAGTTCATGCTGGTCCAGGGCTGAGAAGTGCAGGGATTAGACTGTTTTAGTCTATTAGTGGGTCAGCCTCAGGTTAGACCAGGCACTGCCTCAGGGAGCTGGGCTTGCTGCAGCTGGGAGCCTGTGCACAAACCATTTGTTGTGCTCTGCACAACCTGTGAGGAGCAGAGAAAGCTGCCTGAAAAGTGCCCTAAATGGAAACCACAGCAACTGAGCCTCGTGGCTGTGAGAGCGCACACTGCTCCTGTGCTGCCCAGCCAACTGGTCAGGATGTAGCCTGCAGAAACCACACACAAGGCACAACTTTCAGAAAGCTGTGCCTTCCTAAGCAGGGCTGCTGTACTGAGATATTAATAAACTAAACACTGTCTGGAGACATTAGATTGGACTTGATGATCCAGAAGGTCTTTTCCAACCTAAATGATTCTATGATTGGAAGGCAAAATCTGTTGGTTTTTGATTGCCTGAAGCTGCTTTTGGGGCTACCAGCACCAGCTGCATTCTGACTTAGGGACAGCCTTCAATCTGGTCCTCATTATCAGAGTCTGTGAATGCCTCAGCCACATATCTAACACACATTCATATACAAATCCTTTGTGAAAAAAAAGCATTCTGTCCACACAGTAAAGCATGAGCAAGTAAGTGTGAGCAGTGTTCACAGTACATGGTATCAGCACTCACACTCAGATATTATTGATACATACTCTTAATTTGTAGATTGAGGGTAGCTTTTATACCCTCGATAAAATACACCACCAAAAGGGTAACTGGTTACACAAGAACTGCAAATGTCCCTCCAGATTGCCTTTGATAAGTGTAATTAGATATTGCTGGGTTTACCTTGTATTTTAGCATCTAAGATAGTCTACAGGCAGTAGCATAAGAACACTGTTAAAGAGAAAAGGTTTTTCCTAGGAGAATGGGCATGTGCAGCAGGGGCTTGCAGTGTTGTGTGCTGTCAGTCAAAATTTGCTAGCAATGTCAGTGAAGGTCAGAGTCCCAATATCTCTGCAATCAAAGCTGACAATGACACATTCACTAGATAGATATAAGGAAAGCACTTTTCCACTTACTGTCCCTACAGTAATAAGTGAAAAATTAAAACTTTTCTTTAAATATACTGCACGTAGTAGATTTGGATTTTCTTCACTGAAAGAAAATAGCAATGATAAAATGGAAAATGAAGAAGTAGCACCTGTCATTTTAACCAATTACGGCATTTTTCCAGTGTTTTCCAAAGGTTCACAGTTGTGGAATCAGACCAGCAGAAAAGCAATAATGACTGGAATTGCAGAAGAGAAGCTAAACTAACAGGGGTAACCTATGCATGTCAGGTAGCAAAAGAGGCTCCAAAAAAAATAATGTAAGTTCTGATTTAATCTATTGATGCAAGAACAGAGCTAATATTTTTTTTCTTCAGTTCACTATGTTTGCCTTTATGCTAAGATTTTAGTGGGGAGCTAAACCAGAATGGTTTCTGGAGAAGTGCAAGACCAGCTCCAGGCACTGCTGGCCATTAAGTCCATAGGACTAAATTAGACCAAATCAGACATAAATCCCCTGAAAGGCAAGGAGTGAGTGTGTCAGGTCCTCAATCTGTTCCCAATTCACTGCATTACTTCCTGATGGAAATCATACATACTTCAGCTTCCATGAGGCTGTCAGGACCCAAATCTGGAAGGAGAAGCTTTCATAAAGTCCAAAGCCAGATGCAACTGATTTCTTGTTCCTGACACACAGCAATCTTTCTATGTGTGCAAACATCAAGGGGGTGACAGAACCTATATAGGCAAAACAGGAAAAGAATCATAGAATATTTGGGTTGGAAGGGACCTTTGAAAGTGATCTAGTTCAACCACCCTGCAATGAGCAGGGACATCTTCAACTAGATCAGGCAGATTTAGCTGAATGAATAATGTTCATCCTGGAGAATGAACAAAAGCAGAGATTGACTTCAGTCAAAAAGAGAGTAAGTAAAAATGAGAGAGAAATGGAGAGGACCAAACTACGAGTAAAGGGAAAAGATGAGAGAGAAAGACTGAGAGTGAGAGAGAGCACTCTGAAAAGCATTAACACACCAAAGCAAATCTTGCAATGATGACATGCAGCATTTGGGTTTAAATTCTGCTGCTCAGAAATATAATATTCATTTTTCATCCAGACAAAATAGGAACCTTGTTGAATAATTAGTTGGTTTATAAGCACAGGAATCTCACAACTGATTTAATAAAATCAAATTCCTGATAGAGGAGAGAAACATCCACAAGGGAAGAAAGAAAATAGAGCAAGATCTTGCAATGGTGAGTTTCACACATCCAGCCTCGGAGTTTGGCAACCAAAGAGAGGTTTAGAAGAGCTAAATGGTTACATGAATCACCTGGCAATTTATTATCAAGTGATTATATATATTTCAGTAGTTGTCACACAATATAACTGCATTAATTAAAATGGAATTAATATAGGGCCTCTTGCCACATCTAGCAATATATCAAAGGATAATTTGCAATATGAGTTCTGTCCTGACTGTAGGGCTCCCAGGGTACTCCCTACTTCAGAAACAGCTGTTTGCTTAAGCCTTTCTTGGTTTATTTTTTAACTTCAGTTAATTTTGGAAGAACCATTATGTTTTTAAAAAAAGACAAGAAACCAATAAATACTGCGAGCAGTACACTAAAAAGCATTTTGATTTGTGTTCACAAGGCTACTACTACTACTACAGTGTGGATTTAGTTTTGCAGCCCAGGTCAGGTATTAGGAGGAAGTGCTACTTATGGGACACTGAATACCATATGTAACTTGTTTTATTTCAAGTAAAAGTTGTCTTCCTTCCACCAACAGAGTGGGTGGAGGTTGCAAGTACCTTCTAACTTTCAGTATTGTTAACATTCAGAAGAAAGGAGTGTCCTAAAAAGATAATGAGCTGGGTTAAAAGACCATGAGATTCTTAAAATGAATTTGCGTGGGGAATTTTTTAATGTGCTTTCTTATTTCTAACCCCCTTAGGCTTGAAGTCCTCCAGTTCTCCATCTTCAGCAAAAGGGAACGGACAGGAAAGAGTAGAAAAAAGGATGCATCAAATAATCAAACACTAAAATAGCAAAACAGAATTGCACCAATTTTTCTATTTGGATGAAACCTTGTGGCGGCACCGCTGGATCTGTGACAGCAGGAAGGATCTTGGGAAAAGTAACTTCTCATCATCAACAAAGAAGTTCATTAGAACAAGGAAAACAGTGTGATGCTTTATCTCTCTCTCTAACTTACTATGAAATTCTGCTACAACTCTTTGGTGATGAGAAGTTAAGCACCCTGTGCTTCACTTGCTGATGAGTATTCAGGATCAACTTTTGAAATCACAGCAGTGTGAGCACTCATATTTCCAGTGATGTCTGGTTTTATAAATACCATTTTTGTTGTTGCCCTTAAATATTCTGCCAGGCTTCTGGAACAGAAAAATCCTGTCCTTCGATGAACACAGACATTTCTGCTTAGGAAAATGGGAGCTGCATTCACATGCATCTGATGGCTCTGTTTGGCTTTTAGCCCAGGAGTGAATTTATTCATAGATGATTTTTAGAAATCAGTTCCACTGTCTGAATCTGATTCTCTTCACAGCAAAGACAACAAAACCTCCTAACCCAAGAAACTTAATTAGGATTCTGTGTAACTGCTGTAATAATCAGCACAGCTTCTATGTACTTATAAAATGAATGTTTGCATTGCTATATAGGATTTGGAGAGAGGTAGTGTGTGAATAGTCTCCCTCTGTGCCTGGCACTGTAAAATTGCACTTTTAAAAGAGGGAGCTTCTCCCCAAGAATTTAAGGCTGCAGCAGGTGACTTGTTCACTTTGTTTTGTGACCTAAGCCTTCAAGGCCTGGCCTATACACAAAGACATGCAGAGTGTTGTTGGATACTGATCTAATTAAATTGGAGCAACTTTTGCATGAGAGTGTTCATACATTGGTTTGATTTGTGTTGATGAATTTATAAGCATGAACTAAATTTGCATAATCAGTCTTAGTCTGACATAAAAAAGAACAAGCACAAAAATTGCACCAGCTAGCTAAATGGATATAAATTAACCCTGAAGCCCTCTCTGGACAGAAGGAAGCCTCAGAAATACTATACAGCTGCAGAGAAAAGCATCCAACCAGAGCAATTCTATTTACTACTTTAAGGATTAACAATATAAGATTAAAAAGATGCAAAGCCAATTCAAAAGTATTCCAAAACTACTCTGTGTTGGAAATTACCTATTTAGATAGGCACACTTTCAACTGCAGGTTTTGGAGCTGCAAGTCAGCTCAGACTAACCCTGTGGCAGGAGTTCCAGAGGGGCTGGTAAAGGCTGTGCTTCCTGCAGCACCTCCTGTTCATCCCAGCAGAGAGCTGGACCCACAGCACACATACCCCCTCCCCTCAGGGCCTCCCCAGGACAGAGGGATGCAAAGAGTGAGAGTATTCTCTATCCTGGACACAGCCATGAAAGAATTAATCTCAGAATTAATACAGCAACAGAGCTCGGAACAGGTTCGTGCCCAAATGTTTGAACTTTGCATTTAGTAGAGACTCATCCCTGCCCCACAGCTTTTATAGTAATTAAAAATCCAAATCAAATCATACCAATTTCACCAGCAAGACCCAAAGGGACAGTATAAAGCAACAGCAGGACAAAAACTGAGAGAGGGACTATTAGAGTATTTAGACTTTAGGGAAAGATGTAAATTACAAATAATGAAGGAGAAGTGTTGCAGAGATCTATAATCTCTGTATGAAGATCAACAACAGGCTTTTGAAATGCTAAAAAAATTACATCCATGACAAGGCAATGTCACAGTGGGAGAGGAAAAATAGTGACAAGTAGTTTGTCAGAAAGGTAAGAAGTACTGATCATCTCTTCAGATGGGGTAATAGTATTCTTTTTGTTATTGTGGTTTACAAGGCTCTGGATGGGGCTGGTCAATTGCTACAAAAAGTAGTTTGGGAAGAGTTGTTCAAATTGAAAAAGAAGTTCATTTTGGCTGCAACATGCATTTTATCTTGTGTGGTCATCTGAATTGCTCAAGGGATATTTTTTTTCAGTGTTAAGGGAAATAGTTTTTGATGATCACGTGGATGCACTTGGTTTGAACTTCAAGATAAAAGTATTTGTACACCCATCTTGAACTTGAACACCACTCACTCTCCCACCCCCCCTTCCATAAAGGAAGAACAATACCTTCTTTCCATCCGTGTGCCTTACATTTCACTTTTCATACCTGGTTTACTTTTCCCTCTTACTTTGCATTCTTTCCCTTTCTGCCAGTGCATACTCTTGTGTGAGATGGATTATTGCCTCCTTTTCAGGTGACACAACATATTCTGCCATCAACGTCTTAGAGAACTACCTGTGTCCATGTATGACAATCATTTACTCCATCTGTTGGCTGGATCTCTCATCGCTGTCTTTCCTTCATCTTTCACAACATCTTGGAAAACATTGCTAGCCAGGCAGTCAGACTGAAGATATGAAGTTTATTTTACAATCGAACTTGCTTTTGCTGAATATTCTGAGCACTTTCTTCCATCTGAGAGGGTTCATGATCTCTGTTCCCTAAGTGTTGACATTTACCTGCCCTTTCTTTCATTCCCAGCTCTCTTTCTGTCATTATGATTCTGATTCCAGAATGACCTATTACCATTTGTCTTTTATTCCTGCACACTTTAGGAATGATACCTTTTGTGTTGATGTCCTCATTCCCCTACCTTTTACATTGCTCTCAAACTTATTCAACTTAGCCAATTCTTTATGTGGAGTAGCAACTCAGCAGTGCAGCTGTCCCTGCCTCCACACACAGCTTCCTCAATATCCAAGGGCATGCACTCCTCTGCTTGTTCCTAGGCCCGTCAAAGGAGGGCATTGATCAGATGCCAATTTTGCAGTGGGTTGAGGTCACATCTCTCTCTGTGGGCTGTGGGCAAAGCTTGGCCCCATGGAGCTGTACATAGGAGCATTCAGCAGTGTTAAAAGCTGGGACCATCATTCTTGTTATAGACAGTGTCAAAGTGATGACTCCTGCCTTTTCTGCTCCCTCAGAAAAGGGACCAGGGAAAATCTGTCCCCTTCTTCTGACATTCCTGTCTCCACAGAAATATCTAAGGTGGTTTTAAAGAGAGCTGTGGAACGGGGGTGAATACCACCCAAAGCTGCAGACTGTGGAATCACTGGTGGAAGAAGGAAGAGTCCTTTTATTTAAGTACAAATTTTAAACTATGGCTGGAGCAAATGGAGGGTGAAAATGCATTAGGTAAGGTTAACAAGTTTGCTTGACTCAGCTAATCAATAACTAAGTAAAGAAGATTCTCTAACCATGGAGAAAACATATTTATTCACTTGCAAAGGAATTGGGAGGTGCTTCTGATGATGCTCTGTATACCAAAGTCTTTGGACCTTGTTCATACTAAGCTTATATTATATATATTGTGTGTAATCTTATATTAAGCTGCCCACTGATAATCTCAGTATGGTAACTGATGACATCCTTGTCAGTGCTTAGTTAAAACAGAGCATACATGTCTAAGAGCAAATGAGCTAAACTACACAGAGAATACTTCTGCTACTCTTCTCAGGCTGTTTTTTTTTTCTGCACAGCTCATTAGCTATCCAGCACTGCAAAATGCAGGTATTCTTCACTCCCATTACAGTTTTAATTGAGAGCTTATGATGCAGCAAAGAATTCAACAGCCTTTTCCTCATGGCTGCAGGATAGTGGAGTGATTTTTTGCCCTTACAAAATCTATTTCTTGGTACTTTTTTTTTTTTGTACTTTTGATACACGACTCTCCAAGAGCTTAATATCTTAATGTGCCTTTTACAGAGGAGGAGAATCAGTCAAAGACTAAGTAATCTGCCTAAGATCATAGAGGAAGGCTCTGGCAGCATCACACTGAGACCTGAGGTCTCCAGAATCCTATTACTATGCTCTAACCCCAAGACCATCCTGTCTTTCTTAAAAGCTTTACTACTGCATTCAAGTATACAGAAGCTCAGAAGGAAACAAAACCAGAAGGCATAAACAAACTCAGCATGCCAGTGGCTGCAGATACTCTGACACAATAGAAAAGCAAACATAAAGCAATTTCAGTTTGAACTACATTTGGACAGGACACTCTAACATAATGAATTTGTATCTATTTTACAACTACTGGTTCATTAGCCAGGGGAATAAAACATTCCTGAAAACACAGGCAAGTGTTCTTTACTACCCAGTGCTGCATGATTCTCTTTTGTGAGCACTTGCTATTTTGAATGTGATCTATGTCCATAATCTTATGGGTAAAATCTGCTGGAAATAACTTTTTCCCTTAAAGATATTCCCTCTTTCCTGCGATAAGTCTGTCCATCAACAAAGACCTAATAAAAGGGCAAAAGCAAAGGTCACTGACATCAGGAGTTACATAGTCATGCAGCAGAAATGATTCTGGAAACACATGAAGTTATTCTTGACCTTGTCATCAGTATCAAGGACAGACATTGCAAAACCTAACCACACTGTTCACAAGGACTCTGGCAACACAAGAGCAGAGCTCCTGCACATTGGGGAACTCTCCTATTCATTTTATGGATAGATAAAAACCCATATGTGAGATGTTTTGCTATTTTGCAGACACTATTTTAATTCCATGCCTTTCCAAATTATGCTTTCAGGCCATTTTTTCTGTTGATCAGTCAAAGTCAGTCTATGGAAGTGACTTTATGTCACCTGAAATCCCCCCTTTGAATGGAAGTAGGAGGATGAGTGCAGGACGGCGCGAAGTTAGGTAAAAACCAGCTAGAGATAAAAAAGCATAAATAGTAGATAGAAGAGAGCCTCTGGGGAAGGTCACAACACCTCTGCTTGTGTACCACTGGAAAACTTCCTTCCACTTCCAAATGTCCAGAATAGTGGACAAAGTCCAGCCAAGGGATTTCACAGAGTAATCAAATAGGGACCTCAGAATATAATCAGTTAAGAGATTGTTTTATATACACCTGCTCTACTACATTATTTATCACACCCGGAAGGCTCTGCATGACTTGCTATCTTTCATCATAATTCATCCTCTGTGGCAGGTGACTATCATGAAAAAAAGAACAGAAGATTCTTAGAATAACTCAACCAGTCACCAGCTACTTGGTCTGGAACTGCACTCACAGGAGCAGGGTTGTTACAGTCCTGTTGTTCTGCACACTAAAAGCAGCAAGCACAGTTCATGCCTTAAATGTTTCATATTTGAGGGTATTCTTACAGCTAGGGATGTAAGGGAAATTGAAGTTTGAGATTCTTCAGATGATAGTATGAAAGATATTTTATTTCAGGGAATTATCTTTTTGTGTGACTAATGTTTGTTCATTTGACCGTTCTCTGGAATTGAAGGTAGGGCATTTTGAGATGTTATTGTACTGCTAAGTGCAATAAAAGCTGCAGAGAAAGTAGCTAAACACCCTGAGGAAAGCAAACACACAGCTAATGACACACAGCCACTGCTCTATTTTGAGGATTTACTGGGACAAACAGTTGAAATCAGAAGCAGAGTTCATGATATTGAGGAGCCTGATCAGCTTCAAATGCATCTTATTCTGTCACATTTACCTAAAAGAGCATTTCCGACTCAGGAAAGGTGCCTCATCGACTTAACTGGGAACATGGAGGTAAATAAGAAATACTGTCTTGAATGAGTTTTTTTTTCTGGGGGTCTGTGACGTGGTGCCTCTGAAAAGACCAAAGCAAAGGGTAAACAGTGTGCCAGTCTTTTATTTTTACATTGTAGTTTACCACTTTGCATTTGTTTCAAGGTTTACCAGGGGTTTGAATTAAATCCATCCAAAGGAAGACTTGATATTCAAGGCTGCCCCTCGGCAAAGAGGAGTTTTGCATTCATTAATATTGCCTTGGGATGAAGGAAGGAACAGGAGAGCCCTGATTGACCTTAGACATTTATAAAGGTAATCTAATTTGTGCTTGTTTGCTACTTTTTCATTAAAGCCACTCCTGGAATGTTTCTTATCATGAGTTGCCCTTCCCTTGAGAAAAGTTTTAACAAATAGACCAAATCCAGCACCGAGTTGGCCCAGCAACTGACTCCTTAACTGAGGTGGAAGTGCAGGCTTGAAGAAATCAACTAGATTCTGACCTGCAAAATTAGGAAGGTAAAATCAGAACCAGGAAAGTCTACAGTCAGACAAGTCAACCCGTATATGGCTCATATTGCATTCACATGCAAGTGACTACAGTTTATCAAGGACTGAATGAATATATGTTGTTCACTCAGGTCAGAAGCCCATTTCACAGCAGGAACATAATAAACAGCCACTGTCCATTTGTGTACACACAGTTTGAAGAGAAGGAAACCTGGTCCTCAGCACTAAAGCTTTCTCACAGGCACACAGTTGAAGACATAATTTCAGAAAGCCCAAGGAAGAGGTGAAGCCAATGACGAAAGGAAACGCAGCTCCCAGAAACATTACTGCTACTTGACAGGAACTTTCTTTTTTCCCTGATTTAAAGTATATTTGTTATAGCACAGATTAACTGCATCCATTTAGGGAAGAAATGATCTTGAATCATTGTTTCATCTTAGGAACCACAGGTGATGTTGTACACAGTCTGTTTACAACCTCAGGGGTTAGTGAAAATGAAACCAAACTAAGAAAACGCAGACCATTGACCAGAACGAGACCTGCCAACATTTCCTTCTTTAATCTCTTAACCAAACAATACGACACATGACAGCACAACGGTGAGGATGAGGTTTCACAGCCTGCTGAGAATGCCAATTTTTGGTTAAAAAGAAAAAATATAATATTTTGCTAATCTGATTTACATATTGCACATTAAATAAGCCCTGCAAGGTACCATGCTACAAAATGGACTTATTTTTAAAGAAATGTAGATTAATAATCCTCCTTGCTTAAAAAATGAGCTTCAATATTTGTGCGAATCGTAGAGTGAAAAAAATCAATGTGCTATCGACTGCTGGGGATGATCACATTCATTTTGCCCTTTGTGGTTGGTGAAATCCATGCTGCAATTACAGAGACAGGCTGGCAGCAAAGAGCCTCAGTTGGGCTTTCAGCTCCACATTAATCCAAAACTCACCATTTTAATGCAGATATAGATTGCCACGAGTCAATAGCTGACTACTTGAATTGTGAAGTAGCAGTTCCATGCTATATTGGCAGCACTGGCTGTTACAGTATCTTCAAGTATTTTGAAATTTCAAAGTGTTACTCCACCAAAGTGAAGAGCGTAACTGACACCACATCAGAAGGGGCTGCAGTGTTACTGCTGTTATCATAAACCCCGGAATCTGGAATAAAGACATAACACTACAAAAAAAATCTTAAAGTAGATCAAAAGTAGACTTTTCTTAGAATAAAATACCTACGTATGCTCACTTGTGTTTTAATGTCCTAATGCATTATCTCACAAAGTATCCCAAGTGTGGAATTCTTATAATGTAGTTCCCAATTCTCTCTCATTTACACTGTTCCAAGCACAGATGACTTCATCAAAGTCAGAGAGATCACTCTGCATTTATAATCCTGCAAGTGAGGTCAGAATTTGGCTTTGAGTAGCAATTTCCTTTTCAGCAATCTGTCTGTAACTAAGAACTGAATTCTGCCACTAAATTTGTGTGAAGAATCAGGGAATTTACTAAGTAGTCAATGTCTCTTCTGCAGCACATTAGGTGCAGGGTGAACTTAGAACTCTATTTTATGTACAGTAAGTAAATTCTTGTATACTTTCATGACACTGACCTCTTTCTACCCCATCCTCATACAGTGGTGAAATGTGCACTGACAGATCCACACACACAGGGCTGCAGCTGTCATTTATGGTGCACGAGGCAAACTCAATTCGAAACCTACTGAGCCTCATGGAAATGCTTCCATTGATTTTACTGAACTATGCATGTGTGGCTGCAGACAACTTCACTGTACAGGCAAACACCGAAGCTG
This sequence comes from Pseudopipra pipra, assembly GCF_036250125.1. Classification (NCBI taxonomy): domain Eukaryota; kingdom Metazoa; phylum Chordata; class Aves; order Passeriformes; family Pipridae; genus Pseudopipra; species Pseudopipra pipra. The sequence continues at coordinate 8,714,404 of NC_087560.1, read as the reverse complement.
GGCTTGGGAGGAGCTGGCTGGTGGTGGGCCAGGGGTAGATCTCAGAGCAGGGAGGATGTGTGTGCTGTGCCACATCCCTGAGCAGTCAGGCCCTGCCTCCCTGGGCTGCAGCCTGTCTGCAGACCAGAGTCCCTGTGCAGTTTCTGGCTATTTTTTTCTGTAAATTTCAGAACTGACCAAAAATATACAAATTTCCCAGCTACTGAGTGATGGTGACATTTAGGGATGTAATCTTTTAGGTCTGACATTGATCACCTTTTCCTCATCCACACATATAACCATTTTCTGTGCTACAGGTAGGAACCAGAGACAAGTATCCTGATGCTGAGCAACAAAGTCAACTTTGTCAGATGCAGAAAAATGTGCACAGTCATTTTTGTTACCAGGGTAACCTGTGAACTCAGTAAGATCTCTTAGCACTCATAATACTATCAATAATAAACCAATTTAATAGGTAATATATAGGGGGTAGGCCTAGATATTTTGCTGCAAGCTCAGGTGTGTGTGCAATCCAAAGCAGCCATTTTCCTTTGTTCATGTCTGAAATACATGATCATTTGATGTTGGTAAGCCTTCATGTGGTTTAGACCCTTAACAATGAGTCATGAGCAGAGCACACACCTATAAGGCCTTGTGGAGGATTTAAAAAGAAAGAGGATTCACCCTGGTGTTACATATTGGTATTCTGTGCAGCTTTTCATAGCATACCTAATGCACCTTAACGGTCTGCTTTAAAAACATTATGAGATTTGAGAAGGATCTTAACTCTGCCTGCAGAAAAAAATACTGGTTCTTTCCACTGACCTGTAGCTGAGGGGCTCTTGCACCTGGAAGTCTCACTAAGTTCAAAATTTGATATAGTGTGGAAATACAGATATATTTATTTCTCAGTTAAAAACAGACTCGCATTATGTTTTGAAACAAACAACTGCAATTTTTCAGGTTTTTTGTTGCTTAGAAAGATAGAAATGAGCTTTCAAATATTTTTCTTCTGATTTCCTGGATCAAACATAAGGTTTCCAAAAAGATTAGAGTCTATCTTTACTGTAATAGGCAACATAACAGAAATTTTATTAGCAGCAAGAATCAGTATAACTGTGACACAGGTTTCACTGAACATGATGAGAAGAGAGAAGGACATGCATTTGCATGGTGAGACTACAGGTCTTCCATAGGAAGACTTTCATTAGCTGGGACTGCACAAATTATTAAAATTTTCAGAATCAGGTCCTCTCTTTGTGAAATTGTTGTGATCTAAAACCCCAGATAGAAAGAGCTCTTGGCCACAACAATTCAACATCAGTTAGAATATTAATAAGTAAATGGAAAAAGTGCTTCAAACCAACAGGAAGAATTTTTCACCTTGACCTTGCTACCTGAGTAGTTTTAATTAATTATGAGCAATTGGACTTATAGTAGAGTGCATAATGACAGCCATTATGTGGACACCCTAAAATTAGACCCTGTTTTTACAGCCTGTAAAAACAAACTACAAAGTCTGCCTCAAGCAGTCAATAATCTTAATAGAAGGCACAGACATTAGGAATGAAGTGTTGAATGCACAACCCAACCAGGTCCCAGCACCAAACAGTGGTTCCCTGTACAGGTTTTAGAGGAGGTGGGAGGTTGTTGTTAGGGTGCAGGTTAGGTGGGGACCAGACCTGACTCACGACTCATGTAGTGGCAAAGCTGTGGTCAGTGAAGAGGGCAGAGAATTCCTGAACTGAGCTGAACCCAGGGCACTGCTGCTCCAGCTCCTTCGTGCCTCTGGCTAGATTGTCTCTACATTTTCTTCTTTTCTTTCTGAGGACTATTTTCCAGTGATTGGTTCAGTTTTCCCCAATGCAGCTGAGCCTCTTCCCTTCTTTGGAGGTGTTAATTCCCCTGGCAGAGCACCAGCCTCCCAGTGCCTGCCAGGGCAGGTTTCCCCTCCTACTGATTTCCCCTTAATTTTCACACTGCTTGTATTGCTCCAGTGACCACTTTTTCAGGCCATCCAGTCTGAGGTTCATTTTAAGACATTTAGGGAAACTTTGTACTCTAAGAAAGTTAATTTTGAACAGTTCAGGAGAAGTAAATCTGCCTTTAACAATCTCCACCTGGAATAAGAAAAACGTATTAAATTCTTCATGTTTACTGCATTTACACAAGGCCCCAGACTATGGATTACCTTTTTATTACTCCTTGTTGTAAGTTTTTTTTTCTCTATTATTAGTTTTTTTTTTTTTTAACAAAACAGTGGCAAGAGGAGAAAATTGTTATCTTCCCTGTGGACATTTACAGGCTTTTGAATGAAAGTTTGGTTACAGATTTGTACTCTGCACAAGCATGAAATAGTTTTCCCTTTCATAGATGGTGTGCCCTATATCTCAACAAAAAAAAATTCCCAATGATCTGGCAAAAGCTATTCAACAGAATTAGGGAAATGTCTGAGAGTTTGGAGTATCTGCTTCACTGCTGAAAAAATACCAAAGAATGAAGGCACACACAAACACAAATACACGTTCCTAAATAGGAAATCCCATGTGCACTTTTTCACAAACAACCCATAGACAGTGGCTTTTTATTCACTCTTTTTAGCTGCAGTTCTCTCTCTAGCAGTGAGTGGAATTTTCCAGTGCCGCTTAATGTTGAAATAATGAACTTTGGCAAATCTAAATCAGCTGAGAGCAAACTCCAAATATGAGACTCTGTAGCTTAGGTGGCAGTTTGTGTCATTGCATCATTGGAGCTGAGCTGTCCTTAGACCACTGGGTACAGAGAGAGAAATCCTGCTGGACTCAAGGGCCATAATTTAGTTTCTCTATTGCTTCCTCCTTTATCCTGTTTTGATAACTTGGTGCTATCATTTTGTGCTCTGCCTCTCTCCATACATTGTTCCATGACTCACTATAACATTGCAGGCAGTGGTTCTTCTCCAGGGGAAAGATTTGATATTTTCTAAACCAGACATAATTCCTTATCAGTATGTAGTGTCTGCATTTCAAGAGCACATGGAATTAAGGAATGGTCCAGCACAGACCAATCACAAAAGAGAATAAATTTTCTCTCTGATATGTCTTTGTGATCACTATGAAATGTGCAGAAAGAGACAGTACAATGCAGTTTGGGCCCACAGAAATATCCAGAAATACACAGCTCTTCTCAGGGAGAAGTCAACTGACATGCAACCAACCAAGCATTTCAAAGAAGACAGAAATAAAATCAGCTAAGAAAAACAGAGCTAAACGAGGAAAACTATGGCAATTCTTATCCACTCTTTCAGAATCAAAAGAGTAGTGAGCCAGCTGAATTCACAGAGCTTGCAAGAGGAGGTACAAAAGGACATCCTGTTATGAACTGGAAAGTCAGTTCCTCTCTATGCCACAAAAGAAGCTCTGAAAGCTGATAATCTAGGTATTAATCTTCCTACTACTGTTTCTGTATTCCAGTGGTTTTTTCCATCAGAGCATATGCATCAGCAAAATTAGGCCATCAAAAGTACAGGAAAAAAACTCCTTCCCTTAAATGCCTCAAGAGCAGTTGCCTGAGGTTTAACAGAGTGGACCTGTAACGGGTGTCAAACTTTATCACCGCACTGAAAAATAATCAACTCCAAAATTAATCATCAGGCTTGATGGTTCACATCAAAAGAGATAGCACCTTATTCAGCAACACTTTAGTCCACAAGAGTGATGGAATATCTTCTCGGGGAATATAGTAATAGCAAGAGTAGAGGAATCATTACCTATATGGTCCCTTCTCTCATTGTGCTAGATTCTTTTTTAACCCTTTGATCCAGCCCTGTTATTCAACAAGTGTCACAACATGTCCAGGTTGAGTTCTGACACCCAAACCATGGGGCCAGTTTTCTTGTCTCACTGACACAAGATGATCACACAGATGAAAGACAAAAGATGGGAACAGGAGCTGGAAGGGCTGAAGAAAGGTCTCTTGAATTGGAGTGAATTGCTAATTAACAAAGCAAATTAACCCAGCCTTGTAATTTAAACTTAAGTATGGGCAGTGCAAAACACGGGATGGTACAAAGTGCACAGCATCAATCTCAGAGCTTAATCCTCATCTGATTAATACATGTATTTTAATCTAGGTATTTCCTATTATTTTGTCTAAAATTAATATTTTCAGAGCCAACGGACTGCAGTTTTATAAGTACCTGTCACCCAGTTATTCAAACACATCACTACAGCATTAGAATACATTCCATACACTGACTACTCATAAAATTCCCATGTTTAATTTGAAGTTTTATTATTCCCTTAAAAGCACTTAATGGCTCCAGCCCTGCACACTTGACAGAACTCCTGCCACCCGTAACTATTCTCCAGGTTCAGAATTGGCAGCCTGCTGGAGGCCATTTCCAAGCAGGGAAGAAAGCTTAGTGTAGTGAATTCCTATGTTTATGACTGTTCATAAGTCTCTGACTAAGCATTTAGGGCTAAAAATATGGGTATTTACCACTACCTCTTGTTAATGTGTGATGCAATTGATCTAGGCAACAAAGTCAAGCTGAATTTCTCTGGATTCTGGAAGCATAGATTTCAAGGGCTGATTCAAGTCATCCACAAGTCAGAGTCACAAACAATGGGGAACCTTAAGAGACATGGATTCGTGCCTTACTCTCTGCTTGCATGCAACAGGGAAAAAGGCAGAAAACACTTAAATTCCCTTCCTTCATTAAACCTTGTGCATGGAAATGGCTATTGCTCTCAGCCATGATCTCAGGGCTTCTCAGCCCTGAGATCCAAAGGAAGAATGGAAACAAGGAATTTCAGCCAGCAGAAGCTGTTTCAGCACTCATCCTTGCTCCCAGGAAGCACAGAAACCCAGCAAAACCTGATGTTAAATTGTAGAGCTCCTCCTTTCGCTTCCAGCCCCAGCCCTGCCTGGCAAATTGAGTGGCACAAGGAACAAAGTCACTCCTGGATTTGTAAAAGCAACAGAAATTGAAAAGACAAAAGTATCTGTAAATGTTGCCCAAGCAGACATCAGGTCAATTCTTGAAAATCAAGCCTTGTGCTGAACAGAGCACTGCTCCTCAAATAGAACCTGCAGTGAAACCTCACTCAAATCAACTGCACCCCTCAGGTGTTTATGTGTTTCCTTGCTATGGCTTAACAATTTAGAAATTCAAAGTAGAAACTTTTTTACATATCAATTTACAAACAAACCTCCCAAACAAATGGAAAACTGTTAAATGTAAAAAAATTGTTTCATCACAATCAAGTAGATTCACACTTTACAGTACATTCTTTACAACTGAAAAAATCGCACTATTACAATACATGTAATTCAATTGCTCCTGATCCCCTTAATGTGATGATAAGTTGCTTCATTAAAAAATGTTTTTTGCTTCTTAAATGAGGTGTGAGGAAAGGGGAAGTACAGAGAGAAGTAATTATATTTCTAACAGAGAATACAAAACAAGCTAAATATTTCTGCATTAGAACTCAATATGAATTTTTTTCCCATTTTCAGTATTGCAGACTCATTTGCATCTTAAATCAGAATGAAACACTGTAAAAATTTTTTCTGAACCAAAAACTTTAGATAAAAATTCAGCTTCTGCCAGTCAGAATATTTTGTTTTCATATGTCACCAGTTTGCTTTTAGACTTTTTATTTTACTTAATTTTGCTGTAAATTAAGTTTCCAAAGAAAACATCATGACACTGAGCCTTTAGAAAATGACCCAAATCCTGTACAAATGGAAATGTCATTAAAGGTAGCCTGTCGCAGCAAATTATTTCCCACTCGACAAATCCACACATTTTGAAAAAAATAGATTTCATCAAGTTATTTTCAGTCAACTCTCCCTGCTATCAATATCTCAAGTCTGTGAAACATCAGATTGTGCGAAGCTATTACCAATACTGTATGGGTAAATAAGTATCTCCATCTAAATTACTTCATACTTTTTCACACAAGAAACATAAATGCAACAAAAGATCAATCTGACTGTAAATATCCAAATATGTCCTTTAAAAGCCAAAGGAATGTCAGATACAATTTATTTTCAGCCAGTGCAAACTGAGACATTAAGTGGCAATTCTACTTCCATTAGCTAAATCTGGCAAATATGCAACTGTTTAAAGGCATTGTCAATAGCCATTGCACAATTAAGTATTTGTACTGATGCCTTATTAAATTACTCTTTTCAAGTAGGCATAATAAACTAGGAGTTCACTGTACAGATTTTCATGGTGAAAGTCCAGATCACTGGAAAACTTATTTAAAGAGAATGCAGTCCACTGAGTAATGAAGTTAAAGTCAAACGTTTCTGGGCAAATAAATCTGAGCTGTCTTAAAACTTTTTTGGCAGATATAGCTGCAGACAACACTGGTAATGAAAAGGCTTCAGGTTAACAATTTTGGTTTACAGAGTTCCCAGGTAAACTTTCAAATGCATCGCATCTCCCACGTGGTGGGGAATGGAGATCATTACTGTGGGCTGTCAAAAGTGGCCAGGCAGCCAGAGGTAATAACTTGGATCCTTCTTCAAAGTACCATTGGCCTCCCTTGGTTTGATTATATCTTAGGCTACAGTGCCCTGTGGAAAGAGCCACTGTGGCACTGCCCACCTCCAGCTGCAGGAAGAAGTGTTTGGACCTGGCTGCCACCTGCACACCCTGTTGCCTCCCACCCAGCTCAGCACAGCATGTGGGACAAAAAGAAATGTAAATTTGCCTTTCTGCAGTGAATTATTACTTCCCAGGGGCAGGGGATATCTTTGAGGATCAGTGTTTCTAAGGATGGGCCATACTTGCAGTCTCTGGAGGTTGTTTTCCTCAGCCTTCCTCTCCCCTGCTCAGCTACATGGCTGGAGGAGAGCCAGTCCTCCTCCTTGATATGACACAGAAAGCCCCAGCATAGGGACAAATACCCCCACACCAGGCAGCTGCTGGTGACCACCTCACCCTCTGTGCCTGCCAGGCTGATGCCAACAACAGACCAGACTCTGAGGGCATTTCACTCTGTCCACTGGATGGCAATTAAGCACCTTAATTATGCCTTTTTTTTTTTTTTCAAAATATTTATCCTGCTTGCTATCCCATATAAACAGCAATGGCTATACTCAGGTGCTACATTTTCAAAGACCCTTTGTGATGTTCCTTTTTTTTGCATCACTGTCAGGTGCTGAAAGGCACGGAGAATTACCCTCAGCCCCTCAGCTTTGTGCCAATTTGCCACTGTTGAAATGGAACAGCAATAGCCACAGATTGACAAGATGTTTCATGTTGGAAAATTGGAATTTCCTGTCCTCTTCTGGGGCTGGGCAGCTGATTTCTTTACACACAGTGCACACATCCTTCCAAGCCTCAGCTGTGTGCCTGGCTTGGACTGACCTCAAAGGAAGACAGGCATTTATATTTGCAAGCAGATTTTGGACAGTTGCAACACAAAGGCTTTATCTTAAATGTAACATCAAACCACTTACAATATTTATACTTTCCTCAGACATATCATACATTCTTAAAATATTTTTTCTCACTGCATGCACAATGATTTTCTTCTCGTCACAACTTTTTTGAATTATTAGTTTCAGTCCAGTGTTTTTACAAATGGTAAAGTTGCAATGTCCAAAATGCTATACATGGGGTTGTGAATTTATTCTTTTAAATTATAGCTTAGTATATTTAGTCAGTTTGTTTTATATCAAGCATTTATTTAAGTGGTTTTCATTGTATTGACATTTTATAATGCCCTCCTAATATTCTTATTATTGATTTTAATACTGCAATGGTATTATTCATGGTGACACCTATTGGAAAGCAAGCTTCAATTATATCAATAGATGCTATTATTATAACATTGATAACATTAATATTTGATAGTGGCATAAAATGTGATGCATTGGCAATTAACTCATTAATGTAGATATCATTAACCAAAAATGTCAAAGTTGTTGTAATGATTTTTCTGTGGCTTTCTTTAAAAAATTCTCTAATCAGTTTTGTATTTTCAAACGTGTATTACCGCAAAAGTTTTTCTGAAAACTAGATAACATCTTTCCTTTTAAATAAGAAAAGATGAGCTTTTATGGCTCAGAAGATACTGTGAATCTTGCATCAAGAGCATTAGTAAGGAGATACAGTACCTGAAACTCCAGCACAGAATATTCAAAAATAAAAGATTTACCAAAACATAACTGTGCCTTTTTGCTTGTTGCTTAGCAACCAGAATTGATCCAGCAAAAAAGTCACCTGACTGAGGGATTGCTGGTGGCAATATTACTCCATCATTTTTCTTTTTCACACTAAACTGATGAAGGTTCTATCAGAAACAGCTATTAATTGTTTCTTTCTTTTCTCTCCAGCTCCTTAATTATACAGTAAAAACATTTCTATTGCTATTACTGACAGGAAGAGAGCACAATGTAAAGCTTAAATAATTAACAGACTTATTCAAATACATCTAGATCTAAAAGAACAAATACTGCAAGTCACAACTCACTGTCAACTCTGCCATCCCAAAATAACAAATGCAGTGAGCTGTTCATATAGCAGCAGAATAACCATTTTTACCACACCTGCACTGATGGACATTTTGCAATAATCTTTTAAAAACCACAGACTAAGAATACTTGTTGTTTTGATGACTCAGTTGGAATTCACCACCACATTTGTCTTGCTTTCATCATTTCTAAACATTAGCATTTTCATCTGTTGACTGAAAGCACTTCTGGTCCTCTATAACATATATATAAAACACTTTTGATCTTTTAAAATCCTCCTGTCAACCTGGAATCACACAGCCTCTTACATTACCTTGTTCTTGTCCTTAATGGTGACCTGCAGTGAACTCCGCACTCCCTACTTTCAGATGTTCAACATCCTTCCTTTGTTAAAAGCTGCTGATCAAAAAGGAACATTGTGTTCACTGTGTTTCCCTCTATAGCCCCTCACAATCATTTACAGGAATTACACTAAAGCACAGGGTATGGACAGCAGCAATTTCATTTGACCGCATACTGTATTTTTGTTTTGCTTTCTGCAATATTTGATTCCTTAAGCAAACAAGAAAAGGGAATGCATCTTGGTACTTATACACTTGGCCCATCAGGAGCAGTCAAATATAAAGTGGAGTCCAGGAGTGGTAAAAGATTATTCTTTTTACCTGCTTATTCTTTGAAATGAATGCTCTATATAGCTCAGATGACATTTGTCCTTTTAAGAACTGAAGAAATGTTACCAAGATGGAGCATATATCCACTTTCACTTTTCCTCTGTATCATATTCAGATCTGGTAGATGGGATTTGATGCTGTTTCCCATAATGCCTCCATGGCTTTTTCTGTAAAAGCTTAACAAGGACACAGCATCAGAGAGTCTTTAGTGGCTAATACCCGACCCCTTTCTCTCACATTACAGCTCCAAGTGACCATTTTCATGCCAAAAGGTCACCAACATCCCCATCCCCATGGAACCAATGTGCATCAACCTTCTAACCTTTGCCACCGAGAGATGATAGCTATTTGGGCTGCAATCCCTTCATTACAGATGGTCCATATTTTATATTTAGTGTGGGAGGTCAAATTTAGGAAAGCAATTTCTCTTAAAGCTAAGAGTCCCAATAATCCAAGATCTTCTATTGGCTTATGGGTTAGTGGACAGTAATGGGTTTATGGGCAGCTCTAGGTTTTTTTCTCTTCACTGGGGAGGGAATTCCGTCAATCTAAATTTTTAGGATTGGGTGGCTACCATTGTTTATTATTCAATGAGCTCTTATTAGATTGTATCTAAGCACACTACAGCAGGCAGAGAGTATCCTTATAAGCAAGCTCCCAGGCTGGATCAATATCTCAAGGCATTTACAGTCTTCTTGAAACAGATTAAACAACGCTATTTTTTAATTCTGTTTTTAAGGCTTCTATGTGGTCATGCAGTTTTTTAGTGACAAAAGCATTCATCCATTATCATCATTAATCACAAAGCTTAATCAACTGTTAAAGCAGCTTGCATCTTAATACAGAGACCACCTTCAGTGGAAATAGCATTTCACAGCATATCAGAGAAAGATTGAGCAAATCCCACAACCAACAATAAAATTCAAAAATGGTGGCGGAAGGATATCTGCTCTACATTAAGGGGGAACATTTTGATCCAATTTTCTATTGATCTTTGTAAAAGATTATTATAGTCCCAATACTGCAAAGATTTAGGCACATCCTTAAATTCATACAGCAAGGCCCAAGCCAGCGAAGCATTTGAGGGCATCGTTACCTTCAGTGCTGCCCAGGACAGCATTCAAACATGTGCTTTACTTGCTGGCAAATGACAGATCCATACAGAGAGTTTGGAGTGCAAGGTTTATAACCCATGACACTGTTGAACAATTTCAGTTCTTAGTGCAGTCTATGGCTAAAAATCTCTCAGTCCTGCAAAACTATTTCAAGACACAAAAGCAGTTTTGAGGCTTCCTGTGAATAAGCAATTTGAAAGCAATTTGCTACTGTCTGTATGATCAGGTTCTCCATTAGCCACAAATATTCAAACTAGTCTTGGGGAAACCTGAATTTGTCCAAGATAGCACTGACCAAAGCTCCTTGTTAAAAAATAAAGCTTGCTACAATCAGAGAGCAGAAACAACATAGGGTCATTGCTTTGGGAAGAACTAGTGACACGCTCTTCCTATGGCTTCTTTCTGCTGGGTGAAGTATCCTTAGCTAAATTCATATCCTTTAAAAGGTTTACACCAGCAGTTTTTATGTTTCCAGCTTTCTCCTTTAATAGCAGCTCAACAGATTCAAAGAGGACATCCATAAGCAGACACTTCAAACAATGAATATCCTTTGTGATGAACACCCTGGACCCAAGACACCCAAGATCACAACAGAGTTTTGAAAGCAAGTTTCTCAAATATTTATTTGCACCTACATTAGCCTTTTCTGCTTACTGAAACCTACATATAAAATTTCAACGAGCCTGACTGATTCACTGGGGAGCTGCCCTTGGCCACCTGCCCACCAGGTGCTCTGCTGGGAACACAGCCCATCCTGCCTGGAAATACAGCCCCTCCTGCCGTGGTGTGCCCCCTCCTCGCCTCATGAATACGGTGCAGCTGGGTGTGCACAGATGATTTGGTGAGAAGGAAGAACTGGACTTCTAGACACACTTAAGTGTCAGAAGATGCAGCTTTAATGCCAGTGAGGTTTTAAAATAGCACCTAGCCTTCAGTGCCAGGCAGCTGGGCCGTGGGGAGTATCTGCACACTTACTGGACTCCCCTGTGTATCAGAGAGGGGGCAAATGGGAAGCATATGTTAAATAACTTCTTAAGACCATCTTGATCCATTAAAGGAAAAGCTGCAAGGAGCTGCTGCCACATGTTTGCCTTAAGAGTGCCTGGAAACACCTGTGGGTTCAAACTGGACATTTGGAGAGCATGGGATGGAAACTGTTGGTGATAATGGCAATTCTGGAAATAACACTGGGCTGATCTGACCTCTGATACAATCCCACTCTGATCAATAGGGTTATCAGAATTTTTAAAAAAGTGAGTCTGGTCAGCTTCACACTGCATTTCTGTAGCAGTGCAAAGGGGGTCAGTTTCTTTAATCTCTTTTAAAACATCTTCCATCACCCTTTTTCCCCGGTAAAGCTGTGCCTGCACAAAGCCACCACAGATAAAGGGACCAGAATTGCCTTGCTGTTGTTAACACGTCCCTGATGTTGCTTTTCCTTTCTTTCTTAGGCTCAAATATTACAATTTTGGTAATATTTTCGTACAACACTTCCGTAATTTAAAGGAAACATCATACAGGAAATTTCTATTCATTTTGCCTTTAATATTCTGTTATCCAAAAACTAAAATGGTGTTCTTCGAAGCCATGTTACCCCAAAGTCAATGAACATAGGTAGGCATTCATCAAACATAATTAAGCCAGTTATCCAGGTTTTAGGGCTCCTAATCATATTTCAGATTCCAGCAGCAGTTTAAGACCAGATACTTCCTCAGCAGAACGTGGTACGGGGCCCTGGACACACGGCACAGGCACAGCCTGAGCTGCACAACAGGCTGGAGGCTGTTCCTGCTGTCACAGAGAAGAGCTTTTCATTTTCTTTAACTACTGTACAATATGCTAATGACGGAGAGTAATTTACAAATTTTTTAACACATTTGCTGAACTAAAATTTATTTCTATAGTATTTGTGCTATGGTCTCCTTGGAACACACAGACTGTTGCTGTGTTTGACTGTGTGCAGGATCTCACACAGCAGTGTCCCAGTCCCTGCCAGGGTATCCCAGCTGCTGTCACAACTCACCTTTTCTGACACATTATGGCAATTCCTTTTATTTTTGGTCTGTTATTCTCACGTTCAGTGAATGATCTCTGTAAAAGCTGTACTGTGCAACTAAAACCATCTGCCCTGCTCTGCACTTACAGACACATTCCTGCTTCAAGGTCTACAATACAAGCCATCATAGCTCAAAGTGGTTAATATTAAAATGATGCCCCGTGAAGGTACGATGGGTGTGGACAGAACCAATTTGTTTATACAATTGTGTTTTGCCACAGGGTAAATTAAGTTACAGGGTATTCATCAAAATTGAATTACCACAGTGAGAGCTAACAATTTTCCAAAGACATTGTGACATGAGCACAAAGCTGCCCATCAGCCACGAGGAATCGCTGTCGTCTCGCAGGCTGCAGCTGAATTACTCACCAGAACAACTAGACAAAAGCAATCCTCAGAAAGGTGGAAGTTGCCAACCAGTGGAAAACAGTGACAGGTCTAAAACTGTGTTTATTGCTTATTTAGAAGAGCCAGGAGAAGGGAGAGAGGGAGAGAAAGAGAGTCCTTCCATGGGTGGGATTGTTCATGGGAATGAGCAACAGAGACATCTCAAGGTGAGGAGAGTTACTGTTCTGGTGGGACAGGCAGGACTTCTCTCCTGAAATATTTCTGGAAAATCAGATTTTCAGTTGACCATTTCCTCTTTATTTTTCTTTTCAACACTTGAATGAGGGGGGAGCAAGAAACCCTCTCTCTGACCTCACCTTTCTCTACTGATATGGAGATAAAAGCGAGGAAATTATTGTGTCTGAGTACAGGAAAATTTAGGAGGGCAAATAGGGACAGGTGAAGATTCTAGCCCTCATCTTCGCTCAAGTCATGGTGTAAAATAGAGAAGATGATTTTGGAAAATAAATAAGTGATGTGAGTGTGGAGACCACATTCTAATTTATCTTTAGGTTTTTTTCTATAAGAAACTTTGTTTTGCTAATCATCCTTACTCGAGAGAAAAACTGAGGCATAAACTCCCCGTTTAAATGGCATTTTATAACTAAAAAACATGTTTAAAGTGTAAAATAATTTCAAGAGCATTGAAATATTGTTGTTGGAAAAGACATAAAAGTTGAGAGCCTAACTTCTTTTCTCCTTAACTTTTTTTAAAAAAAAATATATCTGTCACTCCACTTTTCTTAAGGAAACAGAAAATGAAAAGGTTTTTCAAAAGGACAGGTGTTCTCTTATGCTTTCAAAGCAATAAAAAATTCAAAAATGTTTGTCAAAAAACATTCTCTTTTTTAAAAAATAGAAGATTACATTTTATAATTTAATCTTGGTAACAATCATATTTCTACCTGCTAAAAGTACCTTGCTTAAAAATATTGTAAGCCCAGCTTACAATACAACCTGCTCAGGCTTGGAGAAGAGCAGAGTGGTTAAATCAAACCTCTCTTGAGCTGTGCTTCAGCCCTGAATGAGTCCCCGGGAACAGACTGGAGCTGCTCACCATAACCCCTGAGATGTGCTGGGTGTCCCCTCCGTGACACCAAGCGTGGTGCATCCCTGCACTGCCTGGAGTGCAGTGTTCCTGCTGGAGTGCAGTGTTCCTGCAGGGAGCCACATGGGTGGCTGCAGGGAGTGGAGCTCTTCAGGGAAAGCTCATAGATCAGACAGCCTCACAGGCCATTCCTCAGAAGGGAAACCACCTGGGCCAGGGCAGGCAGGATCCAGCCCCCCCAGCAGGATGACCAGGGGTGCTCAGACACCAGCCCTCAACACAGGACCTGGGCAGCCCTTCCCTGAGCTGCACTGCTTTGGGATAACAGCCACCACCCAGTCATTTGCTGGCTTCCTGAATCGTTGCAAACTAAAGAGGTTTCATAAGACTCTCCAGTACAACAAATCTCCCATTAGAAAAAACTATTTAGAAAACTGCATTACTGGGGCTTGGTAGGATAGATTTTGTTTTTAAAGGATAATCATGTGTCATTTCCTTGGCAGGTAGGACATTAGATCTGGAACTAAAAAAGAAAATCAAACATATATCTACCCCAATCCAAAATTTACATCAGCAAATCTAAGCAGTCCAGGAAGGGAGTCCAGGCTGCAGGGGCACACCTTTCTGTGTGAACAAGTTGTGCTCAGCCTGGAGCTTATGGCTGCTCTCCCCTGGGGCTGGCACAGAGGTGGCCCTGCAGAGCTCACACCCAGTGCCCTCCCATTGCCTGCCAGGGGGAGCCTGCACTACTCTGCACTACCTCCCGAGGCCATTTTCCTTCTGCTGGGGCTCCTGGCTTTCCTGCTGAGGGTTTCTGATGGAAAGGCTGGAGTGTGCTGTGGAGCAGGGACAGCAGAAGAGCTGATGTGCTGCCAGGCTGGCAGGGGCACTGAGCAAACACTGCTGGGTCACTGAACCTGGCACGGCTGTGTCAGACCAGCTTCTGTGACCCTGAAACACAAATTCCTCCCAGGTATTGTGCTGACAATGTTCCTGGCACAGTGGGAGTGCTGCAAACTGTTACCTGCTTTGTCAAGGGTTCCCTCAGGGAATTTAGCAGTATTTGGCTTTTTGGGATGAGCAGGATTGCTGCTCCTTTGCTCTGATGGAAATGGACCTATGCTACGCTGTATATATTACTGATGCCATACTGGTGCCTCAAGAGATGTTGACTGTGCACATTTACATAAATCTAAAAATAAATAAATATACTCACAAGCCTCCTCAATCAAAATATGCCACAGACAACTAAAAGATCTTGAATCAAATATTAATGTTGGAGATTTCTCCAGCCATTTTGTAATGCTTCCAGCTATCTTTATTACACAGTGTGTAATGCACTACCTTATTTTAGTCCTGAGCTATCAGGAGTATCATCTTTTTGATGGCCTCAAACTGGCTTAATAAAACTGGTCCTCCTTTGAGTGCTCAGGAGCAAGTACTTAAGATGGAGATGTGATAGCACCAGCAGGCTGTGGCAGTCCTGATCAGGACAGTGCTTGCTGAGCCACAAGAAGGAATTGTTACTCATTAAAGGTCTGTTACTCTGGCACAGCAAGTCGCATGTCTTATCCTGAGACAGGTGAGAGGACTGTGAATGTTTTCCCACATATCTAAAATTTATCCTCAAGTTACACTGGTACATATCATGTCTGTCAAGTTTTTTGCCTCAAACCATTCTTGTTCTTTTTACCTTCTGCAGTTTCCCCACTATTAATTGTACTGAGTAGTTCCTTTGCTGCATTGTGTCCTTTTCCTTACATTGCTATAAAGTTCCATATCTTATGAAAAGGTCTCAGATTCACATTTTCTAAATAAAAGAGAATGTGATATTATACTCAGTGTCGGCAACCACAAGAGATAATGAATCTGTTTAAAAAGAATCCCATGCAATTCCCTTGCAAATATGAGATTTGCAACATCACTATGGGAACAAACCCAAGTCACCGGGCTTTCTAAATTTAATGAGGTTCAAATGTCCAAGGGCACCAGCTTTCAGGGGAAGAAGCAATGTCAGAGCATGCAGAGAAACGGATAGTGTTTCTTAAGCAAAGCAAGAAAAATATCTTGAAAGAGGTTTCCCCCTTGAAGTGAATCAGGTGAAGTTACTGGTAAGGAGGCAGTTGTAAATGTTCAAAGGGGATTAGATTCTTCCACAGATCGTGACTTTTAAGTTCAATCAGTGCAATATTATTTATGACAGTTATAGACCTATATGGCAATATCTCAAGAAGGAGAATGATTCATCAATTCCAACACTGCTTCTTCCGGAGACCAAACTGCAATGCAGCACATCACAAGACACACTATTAGGTAGGAAGCAAGAAATCTTCAAAACAGGAATGATGCAGAGTCCATTCAATCAGCTTAAAGATTTCTATTGCCTCCAGTAATCTTTGGAGAAAGGCAGCTTTGAAAACAGAAAAGTCTTATTTGTTAGAAATTCCTTTTTCTGAAGATGGCATTCTATGGTGGATTACTTAAAATGAAGCAACCAATACTTACACCCTGGTGTATTTCAGTGCTTTCTCTGCAGAGCTCAGTCCCTGGGGCCCAGAGAGGAGCGTTTCCTTATCACCCTGTGGCCACCAGGCAGGCTGAAAGTAAAGCTTCCTCAAAACTAACTGACCTCACTTCAGATCAAATATTTGCAGCTATACCAGCTGCTTCCATGGTGGTATGCAAATACCAGCCTAGGCTACTGCCTGTCCCATGGGATTGCTGGGCAATATTGTTTCCTTCAGCAGACATCCCAACTCTCCTCTGTGCTTGCCTGTGCCTTTCCCACCCTGGGCAAGATAGAAGTGGGCTCTTTGCAAGCTGCTTGTGAATGGGAGTGGGATTTGTCATAAAGCTACAGCCTCGGTCAAGTCCGAGAGTCATTCAGTGCACTACCCACGCATCAATTAGGATTTCTAAAATGCAAGACACTGAGGGAAGTCAGATGGTATCCTCTGAGAAAGGTACATTGCTGCTTCAGATGCAGCTTTAAATGTGTTCTTTGTTCAGGTAAGTCCATGTCTTCAGTTTTATAGTCAAAGCAAGTCCACAGTCATCTACCATTTCTTCTCCAAATATTTACACTTTTTTTCTCTGTTTGATATATAATGCACTAACACTGTAAAGCAAACACACATGAGTGGTGCACCTTGTTTCAGTACCACATCTATCTTCTGCTAGATAGCAGCAGATGATCAGGCTTCTACAGGCAATTTGTCAGTGAAGAAGATGCAGTGAGGTGTTTCCAGGAGACATTACAATGCATCTTGTTTTATTTATACATATTCACATTAATTCCAGAACAGAGATGCTACAACAGTACTTGGGGCAATTCTCCCTAGCAGGAACCTCAGCCCAGTGGCTCTCGCTGTTCCCAGTGATAAATGATGTTCATGACACCAGCCCAGAGAAGAGAGCAAGTTCTCCTGCACTTGTGGAGCCTTTTCTACCTACATTGATGGCTCTATACCAAATGCTTAAGCATGAACTAATAACACAGTATTATCTCCCTCAAACTGGCTGTTTGCTCACACAGAAAGAAAAGAGCCCACGTAATAGTGACACCTGGTGACACCTATTGTTTTGCTTACACACACACACACCTCTTTTTCCACAGATTGCACTGAAAACTCCTAACTTAGGCTAAGTGACCGGGGTAGAACTATAAAACAACATTCAGGTATAAAGGATTTGCATTGATGTCTTATTCTTTGCTCTTTCTTTTCTTTTTGACCCTGCTAACCTTCATCAAATGGTTTACCCACTTTACTATCACGTTCAAGGGGATGTGCAAGAGACCACATGGTCCACCTGGAAACTAAATTTGTAGACACTGATAAAAAATGAAAAATGAATTGCATTGCCATCAGTTAAGTCTTTCTGTAGTCCACATTCCCTGAGCTGAGGACAGCACGTTCTTTGGAAGGGATTCTGCAGACTTCATGGTTAAATGATAGAAAGTTATTCTAGTATAAAAACTCAAGCATCTAAGCCTCCAAGTTTTCTTGTAAAGTTTCTCTGCCAATATATTCTCAAAGTGACCTCATTTTTGTAGTAAAGAAGATGAAAAAATCCTGGATGTGTCGGGAGGATACTAATAATAACTGATACTATTAGACATTGATCTCCACTTTTTCAAAGTGTTTGCTGGGAAGTGCAGGGATTATTGTCATATACTCTGATGTTCTGGTACTGTAAGTTATCATTTGTGTCCATTATTAAATTAGCTCACCACTGTGGTGGAAATCACTACTTCTATTCTTTGGTAACTACACTATGAGTCATCTAGGCCGTGGATAGTGTAAAGTCCTATTGGAAAATCCTCTAAAAATTATGTTGTGAAAAATACACATCTTTCTGCCCCAAAGGGAACTACAGTGGAAGGGGAATTAGTTTTTACCTTTTATTTAGATATGTTCACAAAAGTGTGTGGGGAGGTGAGCAAAATGTCAGTGCAAATACAGTAGCAGAAACCACATTTCCAAGCTTTGACCACTTAACTGTTTCCCAAGGGATGTTTTTACTGGTATTTTGTTGAACTCAGTCATTATGCTTCCTGTTATGAACTGGTAAAAGAAAAGATTATAATATGGTTATGTGAAAGGAGAAAATAATGAAGTGCATCTCAGCACAAAGAAAAAAGAGAGAATGGCAAGTGTGAAAAGATCTTTTTCTTTTCTTAATTCCTCCAGCTTTTTTTTTTTTTTTGTTTTTTGTAATTCCCTTATTTCCTTGTTCTTGCACCTCGGATCCTACCAGTCATTTCAGGCACATTAAGACTAACAAATGTGTCGTGTTGTCCATGCTCCAGTCTCTAAGCAGAATGTTTCTACCCTCTACTCAGCACATTACTGTGCACAACCTACCTCAGCTGGAAGGTCCCTGCTTGCATGCAGGGGACTGCCCAGGTAATGACTCCTGTGCTCTCAGAGCATGGGGACATAATAAAGATGGACCTGGAGACAGGCTTCTTATTGAAGAATAATGGAGAGGTCACCCTGAATGCCTGTTGCCAAGAAGGGCTGAGCTAGGGTCATTAATGATAATTAATCATTAATTAAACTGGGCATGATACACTGGAAATAGCATGTTAGCTACTCCATTCTCTGGGAAATCTCCTCCTTTAAGTTAAACTGGCTCACACAGCAGTTGTGCTTCCTGTGTGAAAGACATGTCACTTATATATGATCCCAAGCCACTCAGTGAAGTTGTGGAAGCAACAATCTTCTTGCTGATTGAATTTTCACTTAATTTAATTTCACTGGAAATCACAGATGGTGTCACCCAGCAGCTAGAGGCTAAAAAGGGGCACTTTACAAACTGAATAAAAAACTTATTAAGTTATAATAAGCACCAAAAGCAAATGGAGGTGAAAACTTTACTGTAAACAACATATTTACTCTACACACACAGTGATACTAAAATTAAATTTCGTTTTGTTTCAGACTTTAATCATGCTCTTGGCAAAGCAAATAATTCTAATATGATTCAAACCCCTGGTTTCTTATGAATGAGACTGGAAATGGAGTAAAGGAGCACAACAATGTTAAAATATAGAGAAGTGAGAATGGCTCGAATGCAAAAAGTTTAGTTACCTAATTTATTTTTACATGTGAGAAGAAAATAAAGATAATAAAATATTCTTGTCCGGTGCAGGCCACTAAACTTTCTTTCCCAAATGAGCAGAGAGAGTGTGGTCAGTGGAATAGGTTGCTTTCAAGATAGAAAACTGCAATGTGTGAACTTGCACTTCCATTTCTCACCAGTCTTTCCCCATCTCTTGGTGAAGTGAGCGGCAAATTCCCAAGGTGTGGGACGTGTTCCCCAAATCAAAACAGCCTTCTTGTAAAGTCCTGAGTGTCCCAAGCATGTGCAGGATACATTCTGTCCCTCTGCAGCCCAGGTAATGTGCAGCTTTTCTGTGGTTTTAATACCCACCTATCACTCCTTCTCAAAATGACACACTAGTTACTTGATGGCACTAAGGGCTGTTAATATTAGCTGGGATATAACATGTCTGTGGGAGAAACTTCAAAGGGACAGACAAAGGCTTACTTTTCCCTCTGTGTAAACTGGGAAATGAACATCTGCCATTATTGGAAATGAAGAAAATCTTTCTGCCATCAAACGGAACACTATGGTCCCTCCTCTGATTTTCTACATGATCATTTTTGAAGAAAGGAATAATAAATTTTAAGATAAACCCTGCTCACAAGTTGTGTTATTTATTCACCCAGTTAACAGCCATTTCCTGTAATCAGTATAAACTGATCAATCTGCCATAATGAGAATGGAGCCAGCAGCTTCCTGGCCAGGAATGAGCCTGTGTCTCTTCTAATCTGCAGACATAACATATTGGAAGAGAAGATCACTAA
This sequence comes from Pseudopipra pipra, assembly GCF_036250125.1. Taxonomy (NCBI): domain Eukaryota; kingdom Metazoa; phylum Chordata; class Aves; order Passeriformes; family Pipridae; genus Pseudopipra; species Pseudopipra pipra. Next base: position 8,694,299 of record NC_087560.1, on the reverse strand, counting down.
ATTCCCACATGCTAAGCAGTGAAAACACAGCAGCTTTCCCCTCTGCAGGTAGATGGCTAAAATAATGTATGAAGGCAATAATTCTTGGGTCTTGTATAATTAGCGATATAAGAAAATGAGTGTTTTCTAACACATGCTTGAATTATTAATTAATTAATCCTGACACTAAAAAAAAGTACTTTTCAGTTTCCACTGTAATATAACTGCTATGACTAATGGATGATGCTTAAAAACAGATCCACAAAAGTATTAAGAGCAGTGATTTTTGACCCTTCATAGAAAAATGCTTTTATTAGTGCTGTAAATACCTCTACTGAACACATGGACGGGGGTAAACTACTGAGCAAATGAGATTTAGTGGAAAAAAAAAGGGGGATCAAATAGTGCTTTGTTCCTACGGAAGAGTAAATCAGTAAATAACGCAACAAAAAATCCTGCTCCTTGATTCCAGGAGGCCCCATGGGCTGCCCTCCTGTAGTGGAACATTTGTTGGTGAGCACAGAGAATATGTTCTTTTTTATGACTGTTACGTGATTCAAAATAGGCAAGGAGTGACTGAAATATGTGTTGAAAAGACAACACTATCATAAAAATATTTTGAAATCTGTCATCTTTACATTTCTAATGTGGACTTTTGTTTACAAATAAAGACCAGTAAACATCCAGAAATTATTTTGGGCCACTGCATCAACACCTCTGTTATTTGCTTGTAAAATAAACCTAGATTTCTCTCTGTCTTCTTTTTTGGGGTCACTGTGTGGGCTCTGAAAAATATGACATGTTCAGAGAGTTCCTACACTCAAAATATATATTTCTTATTTCAAAACATTCATTGCACATCGACAGGAAATATTCCCCCAGCCCCAACGATTTTAGAAGCTTTTACATTAAAGTTGCTTCACTGCTCAGTGTTCGCTTCTTACAGAGTTTCCTGTCTGTTACCAAGAGACATCACGCTGCAAAATGAAAAGCATCTCCATACAAACAGTGACTCAATGTCCACATTCAACCAAATAAGGTGTGAATTTCAATTAATTCCTTTTCAACCTTAAGGGTCTGATACCATATAAATATCTGCAGGCATTTATGCTTAATATTGGGACTAATTCTGCTGCAGTCAATCAGCTTTGGTGGGTAAGTTATATGATGTGTATTTGTACGTATTTGCCAGAACAAACTTTTGGGAAAGCAAATTTCAGTAGTAAGTGAATAAAATTCAATATCAATTAAGCTTCTTCATATTTGCTAATTGCAGGTTTCATCCGGACCAATGCATGCATTCTGATTTATTTACCCCTTAAAGCTAAAGCTGCGCTACTCAGTGCTGCAAGACAGAAAAAAACCCATTGTTTACTGAAATGTATATTAAAATTGTGCCAGAAGTTATTTTACTGATTTTTTACTGAAAAATAGACAGCACTCAGTGTCAAAAATACTGTGTTGAATTAGTGTTTACAACCCGTGATTGCTGAATGTGTGTTGCTGAATCTGTGAAGGACCAGGCTGTTTCTAGGACTCTGTACACATCAAATTGATTCCTCAGATCAGATACAAATCTTCCTTGTCTGTGCATTCCCATCCACAGCTGCACACACCCAAATAAGAGCAAAATCCTGTAAGTGTTTAAAAAAACCCCCAGATCCTGAACGCAATGCTTTGGGACCAAACCAGAAAGGAACAGTCTTTAATTATATGATCTGACAGGATTTTTTGTCTCCAGGGAATATTCCCTGGTTACTAAGAGTGAAGGGCCCTTGTTAGATACCTGAAAATTGAGAGCTACCAAGAACTGGAGGATTGCTGACAGCCCTACCACTGAGGAGGCGCTGAGAGCTGATAGTGTTTTAGCCTCCTACGACCAGGCAGCATAGCAGGATGCTGCCTCTGCCTGTAATCATCCCCATCCAAGGGACATCAGCTGTGGCTTCACCTTGCTAAACAGCAGCTGGCCTCCAAGGAACAAACACTTCCTTACAAATACCAGCTCACCCTCACATACATTTCTATGCACAGGGGGACATTGAGTTTCTAGGTTGAAAAGTGCTGTTAGAATGCAAAGAATTCTTAATATTGAAATTATGAGTCTAATAATTTATATGCTGCTTTCTTATCATCTTGCAAAATGTCCTCAGCAGCAAATGTTAGAAGTCATGACATTAAATGTTCTTTAGAGGAGCGCACTTTTCTTTAACAAATAAGACTCCCCCCCTAAAAAGTCACTGGCAAAAACTGCAGCATGCCCAAAAGGGGCAGGATCTGCCAGTTAGCAGCTTTGAGAATATGCAGTTCATTTCAGCTGTGCTACCCTTGATGAAATCTCCTGTGATAAATCATACAACTCAGACGTGTTTCACTTGTTTGCCAATGAATTTGAAAAAGGGCTTATAGCAGTTAGGAGTGTAAATACAATTAGATTTTAAAATTATTCAAGAATCATTTTAAAGGTCCCCTGAGATTTCCATGTTAACGCAAATGGATTTTGCTTTCTGTCAGGATTCAGCTGCTTCTAGGAAAGCAGGCAGGTAATATGACACCTACTCCTACGTGAGAATTTGTGGACAGATCTAAATTACTTAATTACAGATCACCACTGTAAACATTTAGCAATGTGCTTTTAAGATAATGAAAAGCGTATTCATCTTAGTTTTTAAAATCTCAAACACGGCTACATTTACAAATTCACTTTAGCACACTATAAATATCCTTTGTCTTTACACCAACAGCCCTGGTCTAATTCTGCATGTGTGCATCTGATGCCTGCTCTGTGGCTCTTCCCCTGCTTTGCATCCCCTGTTGTGTCAACACTGTTTGATGTTGCTGGGGGGAGAGGGCAAGGGTCAATTCTTTTACTGATGAGATGTAGCTGTTGGCTCCGCGAGATTAGGTTAGACCAAAGTTGGAAGCATGCAGGAAGGTAAAAAAAAGACTTCCCACTTCTAACCAGTACACACTTTCTCATCCTGTGGGGATGAGTGTGTCCAAACTGAAGAAATCAGCACTGCAACACAACTGGCTTCACTGGTGTATTGGAAAACACAAACGGGGATGGGAACATTTGAAAACGTTGCCTCTTGCAGAGGTCCAGCACCTGCTTACCAGCCCCAGGCCCATCTGCCCAAAAGCCTATTTTGGGAAACAGTGTCACCTCCTCACTTCTTCCACTTCACTCTCATATCCAGCAGCATTTAAAATGCATCAGGAATTGCACAAAGAAACTATTTGCCATTGATTAGCAGTGCACATGTTTTTAAAAAAGTTTTTTTTTTTCCTGTGTGGCTTTTTTTTTTTTTTTTTTGGTAATCATGTTTGGAGAAATTTCCCCACACAGAACCACTATTTCCTAGTAATGAATAAGATCAGCACTTGTGAGTTCAAGCTGGCAAATTGCCATTATCTCTGAACTGATGCACGAAGAGTCCAAGCATAGAGCTAAACCAGGGACAAATCAAAAAACAAAAATTCAAGAAGGAAACATGGGTTCCATGTTTTGAACTTCTGAAAACCTATAGCAGTGCTCCCTGTCAGTTTGGTGGTGGACGTGCCTGCTGGCTACACCATCCCTTTCTGATATGCCCAACTGAGCTCTAAGAAGGAAAAGTTAGAACTTGGCAGCACAAAGTGCCGGTAACTCAAGCAGCAACAAACACCATCAGTTCCTGAGAGTCATTCTGCAATGAGCAGAAACACCAGCAAAACCCGAGGAATTAATGAAGAAAAAAAACCCTGCCTTTTTTAACAGAGTGTAAAAGCTGGTTTTGATGGAGCTCTCCTCCCTTTTTTGCCCTCTAAAAATTTGCAATTGCTTATTCCAAATCTCAATCTAAATAAAGATGTAAGGGAGCACTTGCTTTCTGCAATTCTGTTTTTAATCTGCAATTCTAAGTAATTCCAGTTTTGGCCCATCTCTAAGGAAAAGAAAATAGAATACTACCCTTTACATTAATCCACAGATAAAGAAGAATCTGTGTAAGAATAATTTGATCACAAACTATTGATGCAGCGATCATTTTTTGCTCTGGGTTTGGGCAGCACCTGTCAGTGAAGAGTCCTGATTCAGGACTGAGGCCTCCAGATAATATGGATGAGTGCTGGCTGGCTTCCTGCAGCAGCAGAGCAGCTTTTCAGAAGATAAAGAGAATAAGAAAAAGGCTTCTCAGAAACTAACTGCTAGAGGATTGTTTTTGAGTAGCTAGAGATGAGCAGTCCAGATATCAGCTGACAAATATTTATTGCAGAAGTTCCAAGAGTTAAAAGCTCATTCCTCTTAAGTAGCTGGACATGATATTTCTTCTGATTTTTTCTCATATGCTATTTCTTCACCTCCACATGAGATATCATGGGAATTTTACCAGCCTTAACCTCTTGTCTCCCCACAGCTCTACCCCAGGTAGGAGTTGACCTTTGCTAAGTGTTCGAGCTGCCTTTAATGAGGGAGGATGTGTGTTGTATATAGATCTTTCTGAAAATCCATGAAAAAAGGCTGTTGCCCAGTAACAAATGGTCCAGTTTAGCTTCTTTTGCTCATGATGAGAAATGCCCATCCTTTCAGGTGGTCCTGTTGTTTCCCTTCTCTTACCTGAGCAAATAAACATGACATAAAGTGGATGAAGGTATAAGGCAGGGCAGGAGGCTCTGTGGATGGTTTCTCCAAAGCAGAACAACCACAGGGCTCTCCAGCAGACCTGGTTTAACTGAGTAGTTGATTTTCCTGGGATTTTCCTGCATTCATCTTTGCTATACAGTGACATATGAGGCAGACACTTGACCTACGCCTGCTATTTAATTAAACGCACTTGTCCACCTTTTTTCTTTGTGTCCGTGTCACGATCCATGTAAGGATAGACAAAATACAGTGTTGTTAATAGGCAAAACTTATGAAGCTTAAATGGAAGATTTGGCTGGGTGTCTTTAATTAAATGGGCATTAATACTATGCAACATCCTAACTGTGAATGTGAAGGCATTAAAATAATTAACTGGTCTAATCTAGGTTTAAGAGGCTTGAAAAATAGGTTGAAAATAGGTGCCAGTGTGACAGTATATCCCTGTGAAGGTGACCTTAGTTCTAGACATTGGAGCAGCCTGCAAGCGTCCCTGCACATGCTGTGGACACAAGAGTACATAGCTGTGGCACCAGGATGGTGAGTGCTGACACAGAAGGAAGCAGCAACTGTTTAATCACCCATTTGATTAATCTAACTAGCAAATATGGTGAAATTTATTCAAATCACTAGAATATTGTTCACGTTTCATAAGACAGATTACATGTTTAGAACTCTCTTTACAGCTGGTCTTTAGTCATAAATGTAGGAAGACATTTTGTCAAAATGATATTTTGTTCTGACCTTGTAAATAAGACAAAAAGACTGATAAACAACTGATCTTTGCTTGCTGACAATCACACGATGTGGGTGAGGGCTCCAAGAAGCTCATATCTGTGTCACTTAGGAAACTACCATTGCTTTTTCTGTGTGTTGGCTCCTGACAGCAAACCCCAACTCCATGAAGAAAACAAACAATCCAGCTGTAAACAGACTCTTGCCACAGAAACACCATGTTCAGTATGAAACATCTCATTTATGCTTGCTTGGCAAAGTTGTTGTGTAAAAAGTAGGGCTGCTACAAAACTGAACATGGAAAATGATAATTAAAGGCATTTTTTTTTCTTTTTTGCCAATTTGTTCAAGAAATCTTAGGATCTGCCAACATTACCAGGTAGTGCAGCATAACAGAAGTAGCTCTGAAGAGTAAAACAGTTGTTTCAATGATGTCCATTCCACACAACTGTGTGATGAGTCAACCAGCTCTAGTCTGACCCTGTGATTTGCATTGCTTGCATGTGTGCCTGAAGAACATCTTTTGGCCAGCTAAAGTTATTTCTTCACAGATCACAAACGAAAGGAAGAAAGAAGAAAGCAGCTCAGGTATTCTCCCAAAGCTCTGAGCACTCTCAAAGAAACTGTTTGACTCCATTAAAATAAACAATTTCCACGAAGGACAAGTGAACTGCTGTTACTGGACTTCAGTGTTAACACCCACTGAGCACATGCATTCTAGACCTTCTGGACAAAACCGACCCTTTGTTTATCAATCTAAATAGAGCAACAAGAAGAACAAACAAAGCCATTTGGTTTTACCTCCCTGAAGAGGACTGTCAGCATCACAAATCTGTTCAAACTGGAAGGTCATCAGTGAACAGTCAGATCTAGTAATTTTTTTTTGCATGGGAGCTTAAATTCTGAGTAAATTAAACTGTGACCATGCAAATCCCACTGCTCTTAAACAACACATCCTAAATTATAGTACATAACAACAGTCATTAACGCCTAGAAGATTTGATCACCCTGTTAACTCTGGGATGCAAAAAATTCAAACCACTATAGTTAAAGCAAAAAGGAGAGAAAAGTGCACCTCTAAACCCTGTGGTGATCTCAGTTGCCCAGAGTACAGTGGCAATCTGCAGGATTTTTGTCTTTATTTATCGGACTGCATAATCTAATTATCTCTCATTAGTCCAAAGCTGATTATTTCATTTATCTTTGTATATGTGACAACAAAAGGCTCTCTTTAATTAAGCAGATCAGCAATTAGCTGTTGTTTTATAGGCAGTTTTAAACATCCCTGTACAAATAGCATGCAGCATGATTGTAATCAGATGCTCAGAGAAGAGTTGTAGATGAGGACATTTTGATTTACAGCCCCATTTAGTTTAAAGCTGCCTTGGCAAATCTAACTCCAAAAGCAAAGGCTTATAAGATATGGCCAAGTTGCCAAGCACCCCTGATGGAACAAAGAATAACTGAGACAAGATCTGCCAGTGAAATTCAGTGAGATCTGCAGAGGAACCTTTGTGGGCTCACCCTGAAGAACACGGGAACTCTGCTTCAACCAGGATTGTTCTACCATTTATAGTGAAGGAGACTCAAACTCCTCAGTGAAACAGCAGCAGACAGGTTTGAATGTACAGGTGTGTGCTCAGCCAGAGCAATCAGGAGTGTCTGTGGTTAAATAAGAAAATTAATTTCTATCAGTGATGATGCTGTTGACATCAGTGGATACTGCAGAAAATATAGAACAACTTAATTTGGCTTGTGGATTATCAAAAAGTTAGAGCAGCAAAAAACACTAGAGTCCGGGTATCCTTCCAAGAATCTTTGGATGAATTCCCAACCCCAGCATTTCCTTTATTTCCTCTTAAAAAGTCCCGTCCCATGTTGGGGCTGGTACTGGAGGAGAAGTCATCATTAATCCCTACTTTCAAGTCCTGCATTGCAGATATCACATCTGAGAGAAAATATCAAAGCAATTTTTTTGTTAAACCTTCCCAAATTTCTGCAATAGTTTCATCAGCAAAAAAATCCTGGATCCAGCTCTGTGTATGTGTCCATATGGCTTGGGGTCATGACAGAAAAAATAATGCAGAAAAGAGTAAAGCAGGAAAAAAAATAATTCCTTAGAATAATTTATGAACACATAATAAGTTTTAATTTTAGGATGCAAGTGCTGAGATAAGCACAAAGAAATTAGGTTGGATGTCTCTGGTAGCACAGAAAGAACAATGGATTGGAATGCAAATCTCCACACAAACTCATATTTGTAAGTGTGGGTATTGTCCATTACTTGAGAGTAGCTCAATTTAAATAATCAATTTGCAAGAGAAAACTGCTGGTGCATTTAATATACTGAACTTCCCCCACTGGACTGTGCTTGTGACCTGCTCTGCTTAAAATATGGAGAAATGGGATTAAATAAACCAGAACAAAACAGCTGCTCCTTTTTTTTTTACTTCATTTTGCATATGCAATTTCTTATTTTTCAAAAATGAACTGGAAAATTACGTTTGCTTGTGCTGATAAAATTTTCAAAATACATTTGTCTTATTTTGTGAGAGACAACTCTTTACGTGCTTTTTCTCCTCACTTTTGGATGGCAACACGAGTTTTTTTTTAACAGGAATATTCCAGCTAAATATATGAGGAGCTCTCAAACCTACAAGATGCTATTGGAAACTTTGGCAGAAAGGGGGACATCTTTCAATGGCTTTGAGCCCTCCTGCTGGAGAGATCTCTCTGCACAGGACTCCTTTGCAAAGCGAAGTAGGCTTGGAGCAACACACTGTTATGAGGCTGTTCACCCGCTGGTAATTGGCAATTAAGCCTGGTATGAAAGGCTAATGGCAATTCTCTTCTGCTTGGAGAGTCAGAGGTAGAAATCTTGCCTGAACAAACTGAAGGCATCTGTGAAACTCCCTGAAGTGAGTCATGAAAAGGACATAACCTCTCAAGTGCCTGCCATGAATTTTCAAATGTGTATGAAAATCATGAAAAATCTGGGGCATCTTGTGCAGAGGGAACTAATGTTGATTTGAACAAAGCAGGATGTAGCAGTCTGCAGCTAAATATGCAAAAACAGGTAAGCTGGGTGCAGAAAGCTCCTGGAGTCCTGGTACAATCCCACCACTGACTGTGAATGCCACTGGCAGACTTGGATGGCCCTTTCTCTACATAGTTTTTATTTATAAGAAATAAAAAACACCCAATAGCACTAGTCTCAACATGAATAATGGGGACAGAAAAGGCTGACAAAAGACTGGCAAAACCAGTGCTGGAATTAATTACTGAGTGTCTACTGAATAAACAGCCTAGTGAACAGGTAAAGACCTTTTACTGGATAATTTTTTTTTCATATTCTGACAAAAATACATCTGTAGATACAGTAGTTGAGCCAAACCTATTCTTTCTCTTATCTAATACGGACTTAAAATGAGAAAAAATATTCTTCCTCTAGGCATATTCTGAGAATATCTGGTAGGCACATTGAGAAGCAGGAAAATAAGATTAGAAAGTGAATATCACAGCTAGTTGATGGAATATTCTCCATGAGAGACTAGTGGTGCATCAGGCAGGCTGAACTATCTGTAGTTGCAGACTTCCAGGAATGGCAAAACCATGTAGGACCACTGCTGTGTCACTTCAGAGTCATGGAGCCCACAGTGACAGCTTCATTAAAACTAAGGTCAAACTGATAGTCCTGTCTCAGAGAGTTTGTGATGGAACCAACTGCCAGAGAGAGCAAAAGAGACGTGACCTGAACTCTGGACCCCGACATAAGAAGGTGCAAGAGACCATTGTAAGTCAGAGCTGTTACCCCCTTACACAGTGTTTTCCTTTTTAGCACTATAAAATATTGGTCAATACTCTCACAAAAACCTCCAGCCAACTGAAATATGAAGTCAATATGATCTTGAAATCATCAACCACGATAACTGCTTTAAATTATAGTAGAAGCAGAGACAGTGGGTTGAACCAAGTGTCCTAACAGCTGAAATCCATCCTGTGCAGCAAAAGCAACAAAGGCAGCATTTACACAAAGCTAGAACAAAAAGCTCTGAATTATGTCAGATCTCAGTGTCTAGTGTACACCTTTTCACTTCTCTGGTTTTGGCTTCTAAGTTGTGGAGGTGGAAGGAAAACCAGGAGTCAGCCTACTGGTTTGGGATTACCAAGGACAGATGCTGCCTTGCCTGGAGTTGCTCCTCAGCTGATCTGGAAGGCAGCACTTGGTCCATACTCAGCCACTCCACAAGCCCTTGACTCCTTCACTTTGCTAGAGGAGAGGGCAAACTGCATTGAAAACAAATATCAGTGCTGGCACTGACTAAGAATAGAGATACTCATCTGAAGGGAGATGGTCTGTCTATAGATTTCTTGAGGTAAATTATTTTATTCATAGAATGGCATCACCAGTTAACTAGTTTTTCTGAAGCCTGGCTACCCCTCACTTTTAACTTCTGACCATTTGCTGCTTTTATGCCTTTGATGCACTGCCATCTCATAAATTGCAAATGAGGAACCTTTTTTGAAGTATGTGAATTTCACTTAATGTTATTCTAGTCCACTGGGAATGTGAACATGAACCAAACTTTGGCTCCCAACAGAGGGTTGCTACAGTTGGATATAGCCACATGTTTCTTACTGCATCATTTCCATTTTCTAATTCATACAGGCTCTCAGCAATAATTAAACAAACAATTGAAGCGGCCAACAGACCTTGGATAATTTAATGTTTGGGGATTTTTGTGTTTGTTTCTGTTTTTTTTTTTCTTTTCTTTTTTTTTCTGAAAAAAGATCAAAGCTTTAGGTAAATTGGCCTTTTTTTTCTTCTGATAAAGGTATTTTGCTGCATACGTTTTAGGCCCTGAAAAACCTCTTGCAATATACAGAAGAACAGTTTGAGGGCTATGGCTTTACATTTGTATATTTGCAATATCACAGGCCACTCCTCTGCATTTCATTTTGCAGATGAAGAGACAGATCTTACTTGTAAGCTGAAGTCAAATACTGGCAGAATTGCAAAAGAACTGAGATTTCTTTCTTTGCATTCCTTTCCCTCTTTCCTTCAACCTTCAGGTCCCAATTTCATCATAAAAATAAAATATCTTACAGAAACCATGGACACATGGCACTGACATGTTTTGGCCTTTCCTCTGTCCCATGAATCCATTTGGAGCCACCCTTATGGAATGACAGCTCAGTGTGGGAGTATGGCCAGGTCCCACCTCCTTCTGCTCTCCTGACAGATCTGGATAAGTTAAAGAGAAGTCTGGGAGGGTCTAGTGGCTATTTGATCCTCAGTAACAGGCCTAGGCAGATGAGGCACTTGCAGGTCATGATAAGTGGTCAGGGACTAACTTTTGCCATCATTGATTTGCCTAAATTTGTGCCATCAACTTTTAAGAGTTCTGCTTTAATTGAAAATACCTTCTTTACCCAACACTGCATCCATGTTTAACTCTGGAATTTTACGTAGGTCTTGTTTACAATTTAAGGGTATTTGAAAAGCAGCTAGTTTCCACAAGGAGCTATTTTTAGGTAGCATATGGGACTTCAAAACACATAAGAATTACACTGTCTCTGTTTTTTACTTTTGCTGTTTGTGCCCTCCTTACTTCAAAATCACAAACGTCTGTACATGAAAAATACAAACCTCTTACAAAACTGCTACTTCAGAGAAAAACCTATCAGCTTAACACCATAGGAAGAAAAAAAATATCTGCTGTGAACTGGAAAGGAAGAGAAAAACCATGACTTAAAAAACCCCATCCTTTAAAAAGCATGCCTTACTTTGCATTTTTGGGACAAGCACCAAAACACATGATGAACCACTGTTACTCAGATTTTTCTAAGGCTTTCCTATCTTTCTTTTTCACAGAGGTTAACCACTATATGTAGGAACTATTTTTTCTGATGGTTAATTCTTTGAACTGTGGAAGGGGGAAACAGGAAAGTGCAACATACTGTAGAAACCTACTGTCATGCAAAGCAAAGGTGAATCTTTAAAATCCTGTATTTCTATCTCACAAAACATTTTTTTTTGGTAGAAGTGAGATGAGCTCTGTCTTGCAGCTGATACTGCCTGTAATGATTTCTAACTTTCATATGTGTAAGCTGAGCAACATGTTCTGCCCTGTGATAGTTCTTTCTGCCAAAAACCACACACCAAAACAGCTGTCTCTCCAGTTAATCATTATTCATAGCAACAGCAGACCTGGAGTAAAATGTCTGGATAACTATGATGTGGCCCAAATGAGCTGAAATATTTTTTCATTCATTGCTGTAAAGGCAGGATTAGTAACAGTAAACTGCCAAAACCAGCTCTGATTTCCGTACTTCAAGTGCCTTTCAAGAAGAGTAGGATTTTTTTTTTTCAACAGGGCAGAGTCTTCTGACAATATCTCAGTGAAGTCAGAAAAACATATGCAGAGACAGACACCCACATCAGAGTAGGAAAAGACCTTGAAATGAGACCTATTAGCCAAAGAGCAAAGACATAAAATGCTTTATACCTCTACAAAACTATTAAAGTGAACCTCATTTAGTTTCATTACTGATGCATATTAGGTGAATTGGAACTTTCAAGAACACTATGGGTCTCTAAAAAAAACAGGTCCTGCTTACAATGGGACTGAGCTTCTGAGTCACACAGGCTTGGTTTTTCCACTGTACTTAAATATCTGGAGAAGAAGATATCAAAAAGCTCCTGAGCAGATCTGAACAATTTACCTATACTTTGCCTTCAACAGATTCTCAGAAATGTGTTTTCACTGAAATAGTGAGGAAGAACTAGCACCTACTCCCTTTTTGGATGCTGTTTCCTAAATACATTGTCCTGCTGAATGAATCAACAATGCTCCTTTTGCAGGTCTTTTGAGCCCTGGAGTAATCATTGAATGGGAAAGCAAAGATTCAAATGTTTCCTATCACCATTGCCTACATCAAACTTATTCACCTGGCTTGAATAATGCACTGTTGCCCAGAAGCTGTTTTTTTCCCAAGGAGAAAGGGCAGAAGTAAGTGCTTTTGAGAGGGATGGGACTTGACAGCATGTTAATATGAGGACCCTCAAGTAGCTGAATACATTGGCCAGATATCACACAGATTAATTCTGATTCTTCCAGCTCTATTTTGTAAACTCAGACTTGGAAAAGCCACCTTTTTCTGTGGTGAGAAGGTAATTAAAGCTCCACTCTGTCAACCTTGCTGTCTCTTGAAAGCTAAGGAAACAAAGAGCAGGGAGTGGCTGTGTGTACCAACTTGTACTAAATCTGAGTTACAGCAAACCCCTACAAATTAATGTAAATAAAAACTTGCAGGTTTCACGTGGGATGCTCCAAGGAAAGAAAACATGAACCCACTTGTATTTATTTTTAGCAAGAATACAGCAAACTTCCTCTCCTTCAGACACGAAAAATATATGCAAAATTTAAATGTAAAAATCACCTTAGGTCTTAGGAGACAGTATTACAGGATCTTAAGTACGCACATACCTTCTTTTTGTTTAATTTAAAACTTCAGATTTGCTGAATTAAAATAGTTTAAAATTATTTCCCTCTATAGAGAAAACCCTGTACTGTGTTTAAGGGCAATCAGAGCCTACGAGTTCTAAACCTACAAATCTGAGATTTTATTATGGGAAGTGCTATATAGCAATATCAAAAAATTCAACCACCTTAACTTATAATGCATTTCATATGGTCTGTCTGTTCCTCTATTGTATCTCCCAAAAGGCAGCTGTAACTATACAGAGCTGGAGAATTCACTTGAACGATGTATTTTTCAGCCATGTATTTCTTCAGAAATGCTATATTTTGTATTATTGTGAAGTGCATCCTCATAGCAACTCCGTAGTTTATTGATTCAATTGAATTGTGCAAGACTGAAATTCTAAACCGTGCTTTTTGCATTGATCCTTAAATCGTATCATTAAAATAGGACTCAATGATGCTTTGAATACAATGATCCTGATAATTTTATTGCTTGTGAAGTTTCATTGCAGCACCGATGGCTAACAGCTCCCGAAGAAAAAAATAAAAATCTTCCTGAAACGCAATTGTGTCCAAATCGTTTGAAAGGTACAGAAACCAATTACAGTAAAATTCAGTGTTCTCAATCAAGCTCCACAGAAAACACTCCAGCATGGAGAGATGCTGGGTTATATATCGTGGGAAGTTACTGAACGCTTAACTATGCAGATGAAATTCTCCTCATTCTTTTATACAAGGCAGTAAAATAAATAACTTAACAGCTCACAGTTCCCAAGGTAGACTTGTTAATCGGTCCAATATTGTTCTAATTCTCCTCGTCACTAACTGAATTGGAGCATGTAACTGGATAAAATGTGTCTTTAGATACCATGTACTTATTCCGATTACTATTTGCTTGATTGATGACTTTCTGATTTTTTGAAACAATGCCAGCACAGTGGCCTCTTGGTAGCTGAACACATGACTGCTGTTTGTTGTGCTTTGGGGGGACTGCAATGCGAGGTCTGGCTCAGTCATTTTTAAAATCAATACTTGCTCTCTGAGCACGGGATAATTTAGAGAACATAATTCAGAATTCTACCTTTCAGCATGTATCCTCCATCAAAGGAGGATTTTTGTCCAGAGTCAGCACAAAGGCTACATGACCCAAGAATGCACAGATAAGGTTAAAAAAGAGAGGGAAAGTACATATTTTTTTTTCAAACCAAAGCATCACTAGCCACAAGTGTAGATAAATGTGTCTTTTATGTGTGTGCACATATGCACACGTGTACCTCCATGAATTGGAACTGGAGGCTTTGAATAAATTTCAATTTTTGCTTACTCTTATGCACTTTATTTTTTCCCTCCTGTTATGATCATTTGTGTATTATCTCACAGTTTGTGAAGAAAGGTCCTACTGCAAAGAGAGAAGTGTCTGAAAATGGGATCTGCAAAGTCTCTGATCAGCTGGTGTTCAGCCTTCCTAATGCTGGAGTTCTGAAAAGCTGAATAATTTCCTACACAGATCAGACCCAATGTTGTTTGGGTATTGCCTGAAGTCCAGTGTTATGCATTTTGATCTTTTTGGATTAATCTTCACGTTTATACATTCTGGTTTAATGTTTTGCCTCCATTTCACCTTTCATATCCCCTCCACTGATGAAAAACTCCAACTGTCCAGCTTCTTTGAACCTCAGTCTTCTGAATCCTATCTCTGCCATTAAAATATAAAGTCCTCCTTTAACTTTCTCTTCCTGCTCTCCTCATTCTCCTCCGAGCTGGCAACCCCAGAGCTTCCTATTCCCCGTGCAGAACTCCATTTCCTGCAAGATTTCCCTCTCTCCTCCCATATCAAAAACTTTTACCCCTCTTCTGTTTTGACAGAAGCTGCTGAAGTCAATGGAGGCTTGTTCATACTTAAAATGTGCTTAATTTGTCTTTAAATTCTGAAAGTATTTTAACTTCTCAATACAGAAAAGCTCTACCATAATCCCTCTGCCCAGTTTACCCCAGCTTAAAACACTGTGAGTCCCTCTAGAAGTTCCTATTTTCATTCCAATTTTGCTTCTACCTCCTTCAAAAGGGAAAACTTCCAGGTATATCTGAACAAAATTACAGCTTCCCTTTATTTTCACATCATTCTGAGAAAGTAAAGAAGGATCTTCCACAAAAAGTACAAAGCCATCTAATTTTTAGCCAATGACAGTATCATGAGGAGTGGTACACAAAATGTCTGGAGGTCTGAGGAAAAAAGCATGTAAGGCCTGATGCTTCACTTAAAGATATTAAATATTTTCAAACATCTCATCCTCATCCAGATTTCTTACAAGGAAAAAGTTTGTCTTAATTCTTTGCAACATATTCGAGTTCCACTTGAAAATCCATAGATGGCAGCAAATTAGCTTTAGCAAGTCAAGTTTTCTAATAATTCTCTTTTTTTGTATGTTTCTTTTGATAGAAACTGAATTAAATATGACACAAAATAGCGGAGAATAGTGACAACAACAGATAAATAATTTCAACCGTCTAAAGACTAATGAAAAACTGTAATTTCTCTTACTTCCTTACTTATTATTCTCAGTCATTTAATGAGTCCTCAGCCAGTTATTCCAGTGTGGACCAAACAAATAAAATCCACTCAGGATAGAAAAGTTTCAAACCCTGCATGCATTCTAAATTTTTTATGAGGATTATCAGTGCTGTTTCATTCTATACACTTCATTGGATGCCCATAACAGCAGCTGCAGCACTGGAGATGTGTAAAGCACTTTCCCTTTTAACTTTTTCCACAGATTTCTCAAAAGGTCATCCTTTGGGGCTGAAGTTTCTAGGGTCTGTAAATAAATTTTAAATAGGAGACTGAAACCTTGTTTCTTTTATTTTTTGTTGCTGTTGTTGTTGTTTTTCCTTTGAATTAGGAGCTAAAACCTATTTCTACTGTTTTTAAGGAAAATACTTGTTATTCTCTCCCACAGAATATGAACATCCAGGTACTTCCTAAAAAAATTGTGTTTTCCAAATCATCACATCCAAGATTTTTATTCTAGGGTAAACAACTTTCCAGGCTTGGTTAATATTTTCTGCAACAAGATAGAGGCTTAATCTGCAGATTTCTACCCAGCCAAACCTCCAAATAAAACCCTGTGAACTGGAGGAACAAAAGGAAGGTACCTGATTTAACCCAGAGAAAAGAGTTTCAAGCACACATTCTGATATCACTGAGGCTTCGTTCTCATTCCTGCTCTGTAGTTTGGGTGCCCTTGGTGTCACCTCTCAGGTGAGGTTTGCTCTCTTTCACCACAGAAGGTGAGTGTTGTACATCTGGCTCTTGCAAGGTTTGGGAGCTTTTACAAATGAAATGTGTGTGGGGAAATCCCATGGCTTTTTTACAAGTAACCACCAGGATACACATATTTTAAAATCAAGCGGACAGAATTTGCTGCACTTCATTTGACTTAGAGAAAACAACAGCAACAAGGAAGTCTTCAGGCTCATTCCTCACTATCACTTGTCTCTTGTAAGGTACGATACAAAAACTACATTTAAATCACAGCAGCTTGAAAAAATTACTGAATGTTTCCCTCTGCTCAGTATGTACATTGACAAAACAAGCCAATAAAGCACAGGAGGGAAAAGTGGAGGATCAGGAAGAAGCCCATGCTCTCAGCTTTGCAGCTGAGGATACCTGGGCAGTTACAGGATAGGAATGGAGGCCAAGAGATATCCTGTGTCAGCCCCAACGGGAAAGGAAACAGGAGCATGCACTGGAAACCTCTGACAGTGCTTCCTGGTCTTTAGGAGAAAGAAATAGGAAAAAAAATTGCTCATAGATACGCTACAGACATTACAGTACTTTTTTCCCCAAGTGAAAATAAAACAGAAGCTGGAACAATTACTTCAGAAACAAACAGCAGGGATAAAAATAATTTGACATAAAAGATTTCATTAATAAAATTTGATTATAGTTTTGTTTTACAGTACATCATTTCAGATGTATGAAAGGTATGGTGGCATTTTTCACTTTACTTGCCCTGGATTTTCAGTTCTTGCCCTTCACGTACAGGTACAAATCTAGACACCTTCACATCCAAATTCTCAACAAAGGAAAATATAGTCAGACATGCATCTGCAGAATAATTTTCTGTCTTCAAGCTGCAAGTGTAAATTATATGACAGGAAGATGGGGAAACTGCACATTTTTGACAAGATTTTATTTAGAATATATATGATTATGCACAGATAATTCTGAGTCGGAAATTATCTCATTTGAGAGAAATAACACCTCTGGCTTCACTGAACATAAAACAAAAGGTTTGTCACAGGGGCTTCACCAAAAGTCATCTTTAGGAAACACAGTATCCCTAATGGCAGGGTTACTGCAAATACTGTAATATTTAATTTCAAGACGTTATTTTAAACCTTCACAATTATAATACCCATATCATAATTCTATAATCCCTACACAAATACTTTTGCACTGTTTATGCTGGCAAATCAATAATTACAAGAACAAAGACTGTAAAAGCTGGCATTTCTTCATCCTCCTTCACATGGTTTATTTTCTCCATTTTTAACCCATTCCATTTATTTTCTGTGGCATGGGCAGCTGGACTCCTTACCCAGCTTATTCAGCGAGCCTGGACAGAATGTTTATTTATGCTTATTCAATGAGCCTGCAAGCAAACCTTCCTTTGCCAAGCTGTTCTTACCTCCTCTACCTTGAAATCTCTCAATCTGTAGATAGATCCACCAAATTTTAAAAGCCTGAGTGCCAACTCCAGGACCCCAGCTGTCCTAAGCTGTGTCTGTGGTCAGCTCTCGCTCCCCTGGACGCAGCCCCTGCGATGGCAGCTGACCTGCTGGAATGCCATATGCCTGCAGATTCAAATAGAGTCTGGGGGTTGTATTCCCCACCCCCCCTTGTTGAAAGGTCAAAGATATTGTCCTCTCATGAATCTGTGTTTCTATTTTACACAACTATTCTAAAACTTGAAAGGACATCACCTTGGGCTACCACAGTGTTCCAGGACAGCTGTTCTCACACTCCTGGTCACTGTTCCCAGAAGGATCTGGAAGCAGAGTGTGTCCTGTGACTCTCTTGATGGTAGAGCAAGTAATTTCCAAAATAACCACCAGGATTGGATAAAACAGTTTGATTGTTTTTATCTTGAGGTAATGCCAGCCCAAGTACTGTCAGATTCCTTGGAATTAGGGACAGGAAGGACATTGAACTTTCTGCTTTCAGAGAATAGTTTTAAAGCTAGTTCTGGCAAAAGCAAAAGGGGTCTCATAGTTTCCCAGTGGTCTGCAGCACATGAAAAAGCAGCAGTGATATAGTCCAGCACTACTGCAGTCAGCTTGGTATTTTCTGACACATTTCAGGAACAGCAAAATCCCAGTTAAACATAAAATACTGTACCAAAATTTAGTTTTGGCCTGGGTCCCAACTTTGAAATGTTTTGGCAGAATTAACTCCTCTAGAATGCACAGGACAGGATTCTGCAGATCACTCAGTGAGTGCTCATGACATTGAGCCTGGGCACAAGTCACTGCTCACTCTGGTGTGAGAATAGGAGCAGGTCTAAGAAGGTTTTAAGAAGGAGAAGAGCAGACTGTTAATGTGTAAATGGATATTATTCCAGGAGTGTCTTTGGACTTGCTGTGCTCCAGATTTTGGATCTGGAACACAGACAGTCCTCAGGAGAGTATTGGTATCTGCACATCCATGAAATTGGAGAATCCAATCCTAGCTTTTAAAAGAGCCAGTGATAATATGGCCCTGACATCCTTGAGTTTATCTTCAAAGTCAAGAAACAGAAGGGGATTGAAACTTTGCTTATGTGATTTTCCTTTAGTGCTGTGGGTTAAACTGTACTGGCCTCTGGACCAAAATATTTCTGAGCTTTGATTATTATAAATCTGGGTTTGAACCTTGTGTCTTTGGACCTCTCTTAAGAGCAGAATCACAATCTAAACACGAGTTATTCATGAAAGGAATGCATGTGTTAGAGTAATTTTTTCAGTTTTTCCTATTCAGATAAAATATTGTTGAATAACATTGGCTTCCCTGACAAATTTCCTCACGAAATTCCTTCACGAAAATAAAATCTGCAGGAATTCTAATACTTCTATAAAAAGTCATGACCCCTTTAAGGAATTGATTTCTATAGCACTCTATTTTTCATTAGAATTGTTTTCCTTTAAGCAATTTCATAATTCTCTGTTAATGAGCAGGGGAAGAGTGTTTTGGACCAGATAGCATGTGATGTCAAAACCACCAATCACTTCCCTAGACCTCCTATCTCTCAAACCACCTGCTAATCATAACAATTGCTAATTTGAGACCTTTTAGCCATTTCTGGTGTCAGTGACAACGCCACGTAGCCTGCAATGGCCATTTGGCCAGTCTTCCCACCCACCTCAGTGCCTGCCGCTGTCCATTTTGGGCTCTATTGTTCTCCCGCCTCTTCTGACCACAAGCAATTCCTTCTTGCCTAATCTCGGGGGAATCTCTGCCTTCACAATGGGGGCAGGGCCGTTCGCTTTGTGTGCAAGATAATCTTTTATAGAATTGTTCTCGCACACACACAAACACACACACACACCATCCTGTTCACACTCTTTCTGCTTCTGAAAGGCTGACGATCAGCAACAGGAAGGTTTAAAAAGCAGATAAGGAGTGTTGAATATCTCTGGTTACTTCTCCCCTTGTTGATATGCACTGGAGAATGCATATAGATGTGGCTAAATGTGGAAATAAGTGCAATCATCGTTATTGTCACATTCTCACCTACATTAAATCCAGAGGTGCTTTGAATATACCTTACAGCTGCAATCTGCCAACAGAGAGACAGTTCACTGGGTTTGGATTTTATAATACCTATGTGTAAAAACCACACAGAGATGGAGCAAGTGCTTCCCACAGTATTTCAAAACAGAATGGAAAATCCAAGGTGATCAGTTAAAGGAAGCAGAACTGACAGCCCCTGTGCTCAGCATGGTACCTCCCTGCTTTATGGATGCTCCTTTCCCCCAGCTCACTCTGAATAAAAAACAAAATTTACTTGATTTCCCAGTCGGAACTGCTGAAGTATGACTTTGTGCTAGGCTTTACCTTTAAGTCCTCCACTCTGAAGGATTTAAAGCTAGGCATTATATTACAAAGCAGGTTGCAGAAGACAAAAAAAAAAGGTATAGTGCACTGACCAACAGCTTTAACCAGGGTAGAAAAAAATCTGTAAATATTATTGTACCCTACACTACAGTGAATTAATAAAGTATCTTGTTGCCTGTGACATGGATTACAATTTTAGATATTTCCTTCACCTTTCGAAATTGTTTTTCTGATTTATTTCCAATCCTTTCCTTGAGCAGCGTATAAAACTATCTGCAAAATCTGCATCACGCAGGAGTTTCTTCTTGAAAATATTCGCACTTGACGCTACTAAAAAAAGCAAAGATAAGGCTCAGAAAAACCCCAGCTCTGTCACTACGCTTCGTCCTGCTGGAAGCTGCTCTCCCGCTGCTGCCGCTGCTCCCGCAGCTCCCGGCGCGCAGCCCGCGCAGAGGGCTCCCTCTAGTCCCGGCTCCCCAGCACAGCAGGGGGAGGTGCCGGGGATCGATATCCCGAGCCTACAGCTGCCCCTGCCCAAACCTCAGATCACCACCACCCCGGCAGGGCCAGCCGTGGGGAAGCTCCTGCCTCTTCGCGGGGGCTGCAGAGTCGAACAAAGACCGCAGGCTCGCTGCTGTGTGAAACGGGGATGCTGCAAAGATTTTTGGAATATCTTCTGACAAAAGTGCTGAGCACGGAGGACGTGAGAAACAAATCTAACGTGTCTGTCTGTCCCCTGGGATTGAGCCTACTTGCCCCAGTAGGCGCTGGACTCATGCTCGGCAGCCAGGGCTGTAGTCACTTAGTGCTTTGTTGTACTGCTGCCTTTCATTACTCTCTGCTTTAGCCAGGTGGTGAGGGCCACGCTCTGAAAAGCTCCCTGGGGTCCATGTTGTCTAATAAGTATGGATGTTGCCTGAGGCAGTTGGTGAGGTCCCTGTATCTAAGGCCCAACAAACTCAGCTTTATAATGATTGGCAGATTTGGGGTTGAAGCGTGGCTTCTGACATGACATCGTAATTCATTACACAGGGCTCTTTAACGTGTAAATTACCTGAGATATTAGGGACTATTTTACTTTTAACCCTCGTCTGCTTGTACCTAATTTTGTTTTACAGCCGCGTGGGTGGACTTTGGTGTCGTTTTCCTGAGGCAGGACAAATGCAGTGGAAGCCCTAAACTGCATGTTTTGTTATGTATTTTCTCTGTAAAACACAGTGCAGTAAAGAATTTCAGCAGCTGCAGTCAAGTTCTACAAAATGTTACAGCTATGACATGAATGTCAGACCTCAAACCCGGTATTTAATCACTTAGTTCAAAAGTAGCAATTTTGCAGTGGTTTCTACGGAGGAACAAGCTGCAAGCACCTCACAGTCACAAAAAACTCCTTTTTCAGCACAATTGTCAATCCATTCACGCTCCTTTGTATGGCTTCCTCTGCCCATCTCTGTTCAGATATGGAGTTGCAGATATCACTGTGTACATAACTATGTACATAAACATAACTATGCACACAGACTGATTGTGCTGCCCCTCACTCAGTGCCACAACTTTCATTTGGAATTAGCAATAAAGCAAAATTAAGTGCCCCTCACTCAGTGCCACAACTTTCATTTGGAATTAGCAATAAAGCAAAATTAAGTGCCCCTCACTCAGTGCCACAACTTTCATTTGGAATTAGCAATAAAGCAAAATTAAGTCTATCGAATGTTAGCTGATGTAAAGTAAGTGACAGGTGTGATTAATTTAATGCCAGGAAAACAGCTGAGATATTTTGTATGAATACTTGAGTTTGATTGGAACATGGTATGTTTCGCAGAAATTAACATCCCCAAACCCCTTCAGGCTTTGTCCTGGCTAAGTTACAAAGGTTGTCCTTAAAACATAGCATCTGATTTTGAAAATATGCTTTAAAGTAGTGTTCGACATAGTGATTTTGCCAAGCATGTTCATGTAGATGAGATGGAAAAAGAAAGGCTTGCAGTATGTGCAAGGCAGGCTCCTGACCTCTCTCCCTGGTTGAGAGCTCCTGGGCCCTGGAGCCTCTGTCCACACCATGGGTTTTTAAGACCTGTTTTTTTCAAAAATTATTAGTTGATATTTATAACTTGGAGCTGCAGATAGATTTTTCAAGACACTCAATATTAGCCAGCCTGGCAACCATTTAATTCAATGCTGAGTGCTTTGAAAAAATATATCCTGAGAGTGTTGACTGTCCTTGAGTTTCTCTGATGCCAACAGAATCTGGAAGGATTTATACTCCTGTAGGAGGTGGCTAACAAACTGAAGGGTTCAACTCAGAATCCACAGAAAAATAACCGGGCCCTGTTTCTGGCACTTCTAGAAATCTGCATCATGGCAAACATTTTTTGGCCACCTCATGATGGTGTAGTATCACTGCCAGTTTACACAAACAGTTTTATCTCAGGCTTCAGCAGGAAGGTTTTGGCCTGGATATTACTGAGTTAGCTCTAATTTTTTCTCTTTTCCCTGCATCACAGATGCCTTAATCCCCTGGTTATGTGCACTATTCCCAGATTTACTTTTACCCCTTCTCAGTCCTTGTGAAAGTTTTGCATTTGTAATGGAAGCCAAAATGAATGCAAACTGTATTCAGACTTTTTTTACAAAACCTTTACATGGTCCTAGCTGAAAACAACATGCATAGAGTAAATTACCAACCCCCTCCTCCCCTAAAGCAGTGATGCTTTTGGGATTGCTGCTGTTCATCACAAACCATCCTTTGCAACAGTTCCAGCACTGGGCAGCTTCAGGAACTCCAAGAATAGTAATGCTCCTGAAGATCCCATTTTAATTTGGATACAGTGAACCTTCTACAAGTTCCAAGTATCCCATGCATTTCACTGTAATGTGTCAATACAGGATAAAAAAAGTAAATGAAGGCTTACCCTGGAACCCAGATGTGGTTAGTATTTTTCTGGCACATTTGTTTTGTTTTTATTTTAGATTTTAGATTATATACATCCTTTGTTTTGTCAATACTAAATATTAGACTGACTTAATTTCTTTTTTATTTCTGTTACACCTGAACTGAAATGAACACCAGCAGTTCATTTAGCTATGATTTAAAAATAACAGGCAGTACCTCTTTTTACTGCACTTTGTGCCATATCAAGGTAAAGTAGCTTTCCATAACCACACACGGGTTACTACAGAAGATACCCCTCTCGTCCATTTTGAGTGGAAAAACAGCTTTAAGGGTGCTTATAAGATGACAGCCCAGTTGCTACAGAAGCCTATTTCTCCTTCATCCCTGACCCTTCAACACAAGTTAAACCTTGCAAGACACTGAGCTCATTGAGCTCTGACCACGCCAGGCATTGCAAATGTTCAGGTCACAGGAATGATGCCCAGCATCACCCTGTTGGGAGGGTGAGGGGGAATATTCCCCTGCCAACGGCTGACATTCCATGACACCTCATTTTTGTATGTGTTTTCTTGCATAGAAAACAAAATATTTTTTAGTTACCCAAAGCAAAGTGTTTCATTTTAACAAGCCACATTCTTTATTGCTGTGAGGCAGAGGAAGACACTGGGGCTGCAACGGCTCAATACCTGGTGGTAAGAAACAGAGTTAATCAGTGCTGAACCAATATTTTGATATAATGTTAGTGGGCTTGGTGCTATTTTTAGCCCCTCTGCCAGCAGTACTTACTGCAGTTCCTGTGACTGTTTCTGACAGAAGAGGAATATTATCTCTAGTTACCCGGCCAAATTCTTATTCTGGCAATTTCATCCTCCCTGCATAATGTCTATGGAATAAACATGTTTCTGTTCCTCCTGCAGTAGCACACAGCAATACTACACTTCATGAAAACATGATAAACCTTCCTTCCACAGGTCTGTGCTGCCGATGGTGGTGATTCCACTCGACACCTTCTGCCAGCAGGACCCACCCAGGTGGGGGTCCTGCCACATGCTGCAGCACTTCTGTACTCCAAAAGCCCTCCTGCCCAGTGAGGTTACTGAGAACACATCCCAGGAAGCATCCTGCTGGTCCCCTCTGCCTGTTTAGATTGCGAACTCCTCGGGACAGCAATCGCATTTCCTCATGCACCAGTTCCACTGCGGGACACATTGCCACTGCCTGGAAAAGGACAATATACTCCTTCCAGCTCTTTGCCTTCACTGGGTGCCCTCTGCCCAAACGTGGCAACTCTCTCCTGTGTTTATGAGGATTTTTGTTTCACCTCACACAGACCCGAACCCTCAAAGTTAAATATACCCCGGATGTTTGAGTCAGCAGTCACATTAGGGTGGAAACTTCCCACGTTTTTGTGGTTATAAGGAGACAAAGTAAGTGTCCCATGGCATTTTAAGATAAAATTTTGAGCCTGCAATCTTAGACATTGCTGGTTTAATAAGATTCGAACATACCCTTGGGTCCAATATAATCTTGCTACCAAATGGCTTTAAACACAAAGACATTCAAATTTTGCTCTTACATCAGACTATCCCCACAAAAGAGAGGAAACTACCTGACTGTGAAGCATTGCTCTCTTTCCCTTGCTTTCTCCATTTTCCTTTCATGACACAATACAGGCATACAACAGAAGATGCTGTACATCCTCTGCCTCCTTCCCTTTTAGTGCTAGAACCACTTCTTTTATCTGAAAGATCAGCTACCTAAGGCTCCTTTTCTGCACATGAGTATGTGTGGTTTTCTCTCTGTACTTTGAAGGATGCCAGTGAATGCTGTGTTCACAGGTACACTGAGTGCAAAGATACCTATTTGAGGGTAAAATGCTCTGTAAATCTGTCAGTCCTCTAAACAAAAAGGAAAGGATTTAATTGTAATTTAACTGCAGAGACATTTCATGTATTTTAACTGTTACAATAAAGAGGAAAACTTTCATTATCAGGTTCTGGGATTCAGCTGTGCATCTTTCCCTAATGCTAATAGGAGACTGCTGTTTCTGCCCACCTAACACTGAAAAATTACTCAATAAAAATTACTTGTCTGGTGCAATTACACCCTCATCTTTTAATTAGCATTCTCTCTAGTAGTTAGGGTGGGCTTTAGAAGCCCAGTAAAGAGATATTTCTTGGCTGAACAAAGTCATCTTCTTACCAAGTAGATTGGTTTAGCTTCAGCCTTTCAATGAGCACAGGTTCCCAAAAGCATTTCATCCTCATTACTGAATCACAATGCTGCTGCTGAAGTGTGAATGTGGATGCTTTGGTCTTCTGGGAAGGGAGAGCTTAATATTGAATAAACAACTATCTGGGGAGAGGGAAAAGAGACTGAAAGAAGCTTCTGGGGCAGAAGAGGGCTAAAGCCAAATATTTTTATTGGTATAATTTTTCTTTTAAAAGGGAATGAGCCACTTAAGTGTTTTCTTTGATTTGTATTTGGCTGACTGAATGATTGCCAGAGAGAGGGAAATGCCTGCAATGCAATCCTGAGTAGTGAAGTACACAGCACACATAAAAAAGTACCTGGATCCTTAAAAAGGGTAATGAGCACAGAGCAGTGCCTGCATATGTGGATCCCTCTCTGACACTAAGTTGGATCATCTAGCAAAATAGCATCAAGATTCTACTTACATTGTTGTTTGGTTTTTTTTTTTTTTACACTTTCAAAAATTTCAGGCTGAGCAAAACTCTTCTTTCATTTCCTGACATTTTGAACAAAAAGTACTTTGTAAAAAAGTCTGTCCTCAGCAGCGAGGAAGGTGTGATGGCAACACAGAGGCAGCTCCGTAGGGAGCTGGCTGAAGGCAGTACCACAGGGACCAGTCCCTGGGGCTGCTCCAGGGCAAGGACAAGGACTTGTTCTTCTCAGTTCCCAGGTGAGTGACTCACCCTGTTTACACAGCACCGTTTGAAGTGAGGTTGCTATGATCTCACCTTTCAAAACCTTCTCCTCTCATATAAATAATCACACATTAAGCCAGGCAGAGGAATTCCTGTCCCCTAACCCAACTGACCATCCTACTTATCAGGCTCCAAATATTTTCTCCTCTCTTCTAGACAGACACACTTTTACAAAGCAGTGCCCAGCAGTGCCATCAGAGTTTTGAAACACTTCCATCCTTTACAATCTATTTATTATTGAGAAAAAGTATTTATGGGAAGAAGAAGACACAGTATAAGCCTCCATTTATGGTGCAGTTAGGAACACTTCTAAAACTTTTCATCAATTAAAGAACTGTTTTTTTTAAAACATTGTTAATTAACAGCAAATAAGAGTGGCAGGAAAATGAAATATTTCGGTAAATCTTGATGTAACGAAGAACTTTACAAGGTCCTTGCTAGATTTTCTAATTTTTCAATTATAAACAAAGAAATATGTCCAAAATCATATTCATAGAATCACAGAATCACAGAATTAGCTGGGTTGGAAAGGATCTCTGAGATCATCCAGTCCAACCCTTGATCCACTACCGCCATGGTTGCTAGATCATGGCACTAAGTGCCACATCCAGTCTCATCTTAAAAACCTCCAGGGATGGAGATTAAAACAGAGCTGTCATTTTACCACTCATTGTGCCCTTCTAGACCTAGAATGTGCCCCACAAGGCCCCACTCTGAGTGAGAATCTCTTTCACCGATAGCTGAAGTTGGTTGTTGATGGAAGGGCAAAGTGCTGAATCAGCCCAACAGGGGGCAATGGGAGACATCGTGAGAAGCTGCTCCATACCCCAACCAAAGTGGCAAAGCTGGTCACAGCCCATCCTCTTGGGAACACCCCTGCTGTTGTCAGGGACATGCCTCTTTTACACACGGTGTTAGAGAAGGAAGGGAAGAAGCAGGGCAGAGCGAGAAGAGTGCGAGTAGAAGTCTTCGAGGATACTCACATGGTGGAACTGCTAATGTTGGCTCTCGTGTTTTGGGTGTGGTTTATTTTGTTTATTTGTTTTTGGATTACCTGCATTTGTTTTTAGATCTGTTAACTAAGAATCTTGAGAAAGGCCAGTCGGCCAAACACATCTGACATGAGAGGTCAGAAGCTGTGGCAGTAGCACAGGGGCTGCTTATTTGGGTAGTCAGGAGGTTACACATTGGCAATGGTGTCTCTTAGTCTCCTCTGCCTGGGAGCACATCCAGCTTGTGCAGGCTAAGATGAGCTCTGCAGAGCTCACACTCTTTTTAAGAGCTGTATGAATTATAATAAGCATTTATTATATATTATTTATTATAATAAGCAGAATAAACTTAATTTTGTTGCTTCTCATTTTATCTTTGGTCTGTTTCAGAAGTCTGAGAGCAAGAGGACCAAAAGAAGGTTAGAATAGGATGTTCTGGAAACAATTCACATCAAGATGAATGAAGAATCTGGGAACTATCTACCAAGACCTATTCTTGGAAATTCAGCACGCCAGCTCATTTCCCAGGCATGCTCAGACATGATTTTTATAACCAAAAATCTTCCCAGTATTTGTCTAAACAGAGCATCCAAATGCTACAACACCCACTCACATCACTAATACATTGTGGCCTTGTCCCTGGGTAAACATATTAACAAACTGGATTATTTGACAAATTACACTGCATTCCTGCATAGTGAAATAGAATGGCAGAAAAGCTCAAAATTCAAAATACATCTATTGAAATGCATGATGCTTTGTTCAATTGGAGGTAGGCAATTTCACAGATTTTAACTTTCCTTTTGTGGTATGGTTCTCTCAAAATCAGTATCTGGGAAAATGTGCATTAACAAGCATCTGTACAGTGGGAGGATGACCACACAGTGATTTCAAAATCATGCTCTCATTACTGCTAAAAATATAGTTTGTTATCCCAAGAAGGGATGTAACACCTCTGTAATTAGGGACTGCTCTGGCCTCGGGGGAATCCTAATAAAGCAAATTTCATACATTGATGTGCTTCCCATTGCTTCATTTCTTTGTTCTATCACCCTGTTGTTAATAACACCCTGCAGCAAAAAATGTTCATGAAGCCAAGAGCTGTCCAGATAAGAGAAAAGGTCATGATCCCCCTAGTGCGCGTTCATCAGTGAATGGACACCAATCTGAAAATAAGAGGATGCCTGTCAATATGGAATGGAAGGCAGCAGCATAACATCAAATTAAAGCCAACGAATGCTCATACAGTTGTACTGGGCTCCAACCTTAACCAAAAATCAATAGTCAACAAAGTATTACAATATGAAGTGACTGAATCACTGGGGAAGGAGGTAGCAGAGGGAGGAAGTGCACGAAAGCTTTGCAAACATTATTATACTTATATACGTGTATGCACACAGATGATGAGGATGATGATGCTCTGTTGCCTCTAAATTTCAGCAGGAAGTGAAGCCTGAGTCACAAGGTGTAGGAAATACAGCACAAGATTCTAGTCATGCCAGTATTGTTAATGGGGGGGTGCAGCAGGTACACCAATAAAACTTATTACACCCAGCTTTCATGTCTGATCACAGCCCCAAATACTAAGGGTGACTGCCGACCATAATTCATGTATATTTTATGGCAATTTCTTTGAATAATCACAGTAGTAGTAAAAAATTCACAGGACAAGCAATGGCAGATGGCATTATGGGAAGCAGGGATTTTTGCCAAGGAAGGGCTTCAATAAAAATATTGGTTTGCCTTTGACCTTTTTTGATAGGTTATGTTTGTGAGGAAAAACACCATGCAATTACTTTACAGGTAAGGCATCACCCATATTCCAAAGAGTTTGCCTTAAAACTTTCTGCATTTATCAGTAAATTTGTGAACTACAGTCAAATTGTAAATTTCTATCCCCAAGTGTAACTTTTGGCTAAGAAATTCCGTGCTTTCATTTTAGGCTGCTAAAAGCTTATTCCAAAACTATTCACGAGAAGTTAGGAAACACCCAAAAGCTTCAGTGGAATTTGATTCAGGCCCCAGAGACATGGGGGCTCACTCCATCCCTAACTACATGCAAAACTCAAATTAAAAAGTCTTTATTTTCCCCCATCACTTTCAAACAAGAATTCCAAGCAACAAAATGGCTAAAGGCTTGTCTGATAACTATTTTTTAGTCTGAGCATCTGGAAGGAAGAGTGAACCAGGGAATTTCCTATTTGTACATTATTTTGTGGTGAAACAAATCATTTAAGCAGGGACATGGCCCTCTGGTTTGGAGCTCTTCGTTTTGCCCCACTGAGTGTACAAGATTAATTTTGCTGCCTGAAGGCCATCCTGCACATAATTAGGCCTGATGCTGGAAAATGACCTTAATTTTATCCATCAGTTTTGTACCCAGAGTAAGTACAGGAGCACTTTATAGCCCTTAGACATCTGATGACCAGATTAAACATGCAAATCAGATAGCTGGACATCTAAGCATGATTAAATTAATCATCGCTTGCTTGAATCTATAAACCTGCACAAGTAGTTCTTTTTGAAGTTTGCCACTATTTTTAAAGATAAAATGCATCAACAAATGAAGAGACCGCTTTTGGGCTCTTCTAAAATTCCCAGAATATATGTTTATAGTTTATCAAAGAAGCAGGGAAACTTGAGATTTCTCTGGGTTTTTCAGGATGAGTTGATGAAAAAAACGTGAGGACAGTACCTGGGATAGGGTTCAGCTCTTTTAGGCACTGCACAAAGCATTCAATGATCACTTAGATGAGATCATGAACTAAAAAGAAAGACCTAGACAGGAAAATGGGAGATTGCAAGGGAGATACCCCAAAAAGGGGTGACTGGGTGCAAAGAAATTCAGATCCACTGAATTGTGTTATTACAGTTGTTTCTTTCCCTTCCCTTCAAAAGTGCCTTGTATTAAGTATTTTATAGAGGCAACAATTAAGACTTCATGTTTACTCATTTGCTTAATTGCAAGGTGGAATAAAGCAAATAGGATAAGTGAGTCTTATTTCCAGAACAGCTTGGATATGAACTTTGTTACCTGGGCCTCCACATTTGCTTGGTGCATTACACGAGAACTATGTTGTAGCCTTTTCTTATTACTCAAGTCATAAATTTACAGGACAATTATGGTCTGCAACCTACAATGCAGTGTCAGTTCCAGTAACCCAGGGTCTCTCATCAAACAATTTTTTGTTTGTTTGTTTGTTTTGTTTTTCTTCCAGGAAACTTGGGCTCCTCCTCATTTTAAGAGAAAACTTAACCTGGACCATATGGTGTCTCAACAGCTGCATCATAAGCAAATCTTCAGGTTTATTACCCTGTTAATTAGGGTCACTGCCCACTAATAATTTAACCAATAATAGGATATTTTTTAATCAGCCAGTCATTGCATTTATTATTTCCTTTGGCTGAAACTGTAATAAACACTATGAAATAATTTATGATACTTCTACCCACCATAAAAGCCTTTACCCTGGCCCTAAATTTTCTTTAATGGTAGCTTTCATTTCTATTATTTTAGATCTTTTAAGGCTCTATAATACATGTTCTGGTAGGTGGACTTCACTGTCATTGAGTGCATTAGCCTTACTAACTAAATCCACTCCTGAATAAATGTGTCATTCCCTTATTAGGGAAGGATACACATGGCCAACAGAGAGTACTTGACACCAAACAGACTGTCCTGAGTCCTAGAAGTCACTAGTTCAGAAAACAGAGCAGGTTTGCAACCATGGGAAATATTCAGAAGTCTGGCTCTATGACTGGTGCCCAGTCACCCAGAGATGGCAGCAGCATTTGTGGGGCTGATTGGAGGCCATATGATCCTCAAGAATCTCCAGGAAAGAGCTTGAAATCTCAGCTTCAGGAATTCTGCTCTGGAAAAAAACTGATGAGCTCAATGCTGATCTTTTTGCTATTTTCATTTTGCTGTTAGAGGAAAGGTCTAAAGGTATAAACCTAGTGAAGATGATCAGGGAAAGGAGACGGGAAGGAGCTGGAGTGCTGTGCCACATTAATGAAAGATGGTACAGAAAATGCTTAGAACTGTGAAGAGGTGTTTGCACTTCTCCAAAAAGCAAACCTCTAAAGGTGGACACATACAGCAAAAGTAAATGCCAGGACTAAGGGTTTCTTTGGGTGTAAGAACTAAGCAATGGTGTATGCAGGATATAATGCCAGCAGCTCATCCTGACAAGCAGAGACAGGCAGAAAACCAGAGTAATGTTCCTTTCATGAGGGAGGAGTATTAACCATGAAGATGTTTTTCCACACCAGCAGGACTGAATGCATTAGGATTAGGAGCAGAGATGGGCAAAGCAAATCCTCAGAGGTAAGGAGCTTGTCAGCATGATATTGATGTCACAAGTCATGCTGATGCCCAGGTAGTAATAGCAGTATTTTTGTAGCTGTTATTTGTATTAAAGTAGCTGAGATTAGGATCTCTTTGTGTTAAGCCTTTAAACAAGGGAAAGTCTACCCCCAAAGAGAATGCAGTCATCAATAATAAGACAAGTAAAAGCAGGGAACAAGGCCCCATTATTATTTCTATTTTATAGCTGGAGAACTGAGACACTGAGATTAAATGATTTGTCACAAAAAAACTCAAACCAAAACAAATCAAAACTTTGGCAGAGTTGTGACATGGAGCCACATGTGCTGATTCTACAGGTTCTGCTTCGAACACCAGCCCAGCCCTCCTCCTTATAGAAATGGTAAATAACATACTACTAGCAACATACTAATCACCAAAAAAAAAAAAACCACCCAAAAAATCTCAAACCACTTAATATACTCATTGAGCCTAATAGTGATTTGAGAAGAACAGTAAGTATCCTCTTAGGTCTTCTCCTGATCTAGAAGGCTTTTCCTTCCTTTGTTCCAGCATTACACATCATATCAAGGATGGCAGATTGTCATCCTGACATTGAAACTATCATCCTACTTCACATTCAGGATGTAGGAGAGGAAAAATAGCATGACATATGAATGAATGTCTGTAAAACTATTAAGTATACCATCACTTTTACTGGATTAGAAGGCTGCTTGTGGAGTAGAGCCACAACATATATCTTGACTCAGATTCCTGTGAGCAACAGAGGAATACTGTCAAAGTTTGCCTAAACCAGCAGCAGCAGGAAAAGAATGACAAAGCTCAAGGGACCCTTCAGAGCTGTGGATCTTATAGCCCTTGATACCTCTTGGCAAGCAGCTCCTGCTGTGCCCACAGCAATGGGGAGAACTGCAAGGCTGGACATTAGTAGGGTCTGTCCAAGGCAGCTGCTGAGATGGCATCTCAAGCTGATTTTTCTTCCTTAGGCTAGGATAGGTGTCTTGTTATAACTAAAATTGTACCTTAATTTACGGCTTTATCTGTGCGGGCCATACAGGGTTAATGTCCTGCGTGAGGAAAAGTAATATTTCCTTTACTGGCACAGTCTCTAAATCTGTGGCATTAACAGCAGGCTCTGGAGGAGCAGAACACAGTGAACCACAGTTTCAACAGATCAGCTCCAGATGCTCATGTGGTGGCTTGATGAGCTACTGCAGCAAGACTTTCCATGGGCTGATATTGGTAGTCTGTGAAATCAAAGCTGCAGAAATACTGTTATTCAGCAGCTGAGTTGCTGAGTACTAACAATGCAGTGTAGTACCTAGGGAATACTGGAAATTGCTATGAACTAAAGGCCCTTCTGCACATATATGATAAACAGAAATGCAGATTTACACAATTACAAATGATCAATGTATAATGTGCCATAACAAGCCAACAATGCTGATCACAATAAGGCAGTTAAATAAAACTTAAAAAATGGAATAGAAGGTTCTATAATTTTACTTGACAACTTTGAGAAAAAACTTAGTTGTCATAATATTAAAGAAGCAGCTGAGAGTATTCTCCAACAAAACTAGTATTTATATTTCTGCCCAAAAGAGAAAAATTGAATGTTTGTTCGAACAGATTGTTATTTCTGGAGATGTTAAATGCACAGAAAAAAAACCTGTGAAACTTGATATCATAACAAAATTTATGAGCTTTTAAAATACTAATTCTGTTTGACAAGTACTTCAGAGTAATGCACAGCCATAATTACCCAAACTATGTGCTTTATGAAGAGTTATCACACGCTACCTCCCTACGCGTGTTACTCAGACCTAGACTGTCACCCTCTGTGCGTTGTGAAGACAGCAAGAACTCATTTCACAATTAGCATTGGTGGAAAGCCTGTACCACACAAGCACAGTGTTCTACATAACAACAACGTAGCTCGATAACAAGCTTAGCATGTTTAAGCATAATTGGTTGGAGAAATCAATCCTCTTCTGTGGTGTAATTGTTGTGCATGCAAGTGAGAAATAGGACCGAACCTGAGAGCTCTGCGAGGTGGCTCCTTTTGCTGCAGGTTCATATTTCAGTGCAAGTACCAAGGAATGTACTCAGAAATCAGGTAAGGAGGGTAAGTCACAATGTTTCTTCACCTCTTTCTGGGCAGATCACAAAGAGTAATTGCAGCAAAAGGCGATTTCTCCCATCATGCCTTGTGCTCTATTGAGTTCACTCAAGATGTAATTGGAAAACAAATACAGCAACACCATCATCAGGACAGACACAAGTGCTTGTCTTGGGTACAAGCTGTTGTATAATGTGATAGGTCTTATTTCCACTGACACTCTTTATTCTTATCTAATAAAATACATTGCCACAGCCTTTATAACCCTGTAGTAATAATTAAACCTCATACATATATATTGGATCTCTGTACACATTCAAAAGGATATTTTAATAACTATTAAATGTAAAGAATTGGCCTATGTCCAGAAAACAGAATCTAGTTCATTACCAAATTATTTTGTAAATATAACATTCTCCTCTCCTCACACACTTACATAGCACAGGAGGATGTTGTAAGTAGCCGCTAATAAAAGTGGGTCTTAGTAAAAAGAAATGTTTTTGCTAAGAATAGTGCATTGTTTAACATAGTCACACTGATTTTTAATCTTTCTATTTGTACACATTTCCAGTGCACTCAGTGTAGTATCCGAGTGACTTGCAAGATTAAAGATGCACCAATACCTTTACTATGAAGTCCATAATCTATACAAAGAAAATAAAAAAAAAGCAACTACCGGTGAGAAATGCCACACCTGTTAAAAATACCATCCAAAGCTTAGGAAGCTAACAGGTACAGGTACATTGTTAAACCCGAAAGAATAATTTCAAAACAAAGGTATAGCTATTAGTTGCTGGACACCACAAAAATCATACCAGAATAGCATTACAAAGTCAAACAAAATAAAGTATTTTGAGAGACACAGTGACACTGCCAGCGACTGCAGCCAAAAAGATTTTATCTGCATAGGGTGGACTAAGATTTTAGACTCGAAAGCATCTCTTGGCTACCTCAAATCCACCTAATTTTTTTAAGACTGCAAGTCTGTAGGCACAATGTGTAACATGCATCTGCAGAGGTACCCATTGCAATTTAGTGTTATTCATAGCCACCTATCCAATATGGCAGTGCTGTTAATTATGTCACACCCAAAAAGTAACAGGGAACCACAGAGCTGCTTCATGTACATGCATTTAAAACTGTGCAGTGGCTTTAAATGAATAAACCATATTCAATACAGATACTGCTAGCAATGCACCTCCTTTGCAAGTGTTCATGTCACAAAGGCTCCCCCTTCACACCCCCACCCCTCTGCTGATAAACAGAAATCTCAATATTTACTGCAGATAATGCAAACATACAGAACTTGTGAAGCAGCCTTTAGCCCTGCATACACTACCACAATTATTTGGTTACCTTTTCCTGTTTGCTTCCTGTCTGCTAAATGTGATGCTTTTTTTCTGCCTAATATCCTGTGAAGGTGCCAATTACCCTGCTGCTTATCAGCTGAAAACTATGCTTTGTGCAAAGGGAGCATCAATTATTTGTGAGCAGAGAGCAAAGCCTGTTTGAATCATAATGATAGGATGCTGGGGCTTCCAGCAAATAGAACATATCAAAAGGTAACATAAATCTAATAAAGTGTAGGTCATAAGGGATCATCTCAGAAGTCCACACTTCAATCTTTAATTGTTAAAATTATGTTAGTTTTGCAGAAGGCAAGTCTGTGAGTGCACCTGGGTTTGCTATAGCTTAATAATGGAAAAAACCCACAGCAGAAAATAAATTTTCTTCAAGCAACATTGTCTTTAAGATGCATCATTTCTTCCACTCAATTCCTTTGAATCGTTAGGCTTTCTACTTCGGTGCTGTTGTTTATGCTTTGATTCTACACTGATAACCGTTTTGCAGCAAAACCTCCTTGGTCTCAGCCAGACATAAACATGCTGCAAACCTGTAATCCTCTGCAGATTGCAGAGAGAGGCTGTAAATGATTTTGTGGGGACACCGGTCTCTTTATTTGGTATCAACATTGCCTTTACAAGCTTCCCCCCCCGCTTTCAATTTCAGGCGAGCTTTTGTACATGGGGGGATATGGGACAGAAAGATTAGGTTATTCCTTGAACTACCTCTGTAAGGTCAACTCTTTATATGCTTTTGAAACCCAATTTGAAGGGCTTGTCCCTACTTTTTCCTCAAGGATTGTGATTCACAAGGGTTACTACAAGCGACCATTATCTTATCGTAACACCTGCTCCAAGTGGTGGGACTGCAGGGTAGCTCCTGCAAACCAGCTTCTTTTCTATTACAAAACTGCTTACCTGCTGACTGACACAGTCTCATTCAAATGATGTACAAGTGTGTCCCAACCATTTATAGGATTATCGTGCTCTCCTTTCATGAGACTGCTCCCCACCCCCAACCACGACTTGGGTCAGAAATCCAGACATGGTGCTTCTGTGGCAGATCTGACTACTCACAGTCACAACATGTAAGAAATAAATATCACACTAGTTTCCATCCTTACAATGGCACAAGAGTCTTATTTTGGAGTCTCTGTTACTAGGAGAATAGCAATGCTGCTTCTTAGAAACCTGTTGAAATGTTTTAAGCTATTCAGTGCAGAATATTACTTTTAGGCCACCGAGTCTTAGGCAAAAAGCTTCCTAATGGCTAAAAAATTCCTGCTTCTTAAAGAGTGCCTAGAATACTTTATTGGTACTGTAAGAGAAAACAGCAGTGCCACAGACTCAAAGGACTTATCTAAAACACTAACAAACATTAACAAACACTAACAAACATTAACAAAATGCACGTGCACGCAGATATAAAGGTGAGCCTCTAGTGATGGTCATCACCTGGCAATAGGTGCCACTAAATGGTCAGAGGTGTGGGAGATGCTTGAAAAACCCAAGGCACAAACAGCATGATGGAGACAAAAGCAGAACGAGGCAGCTGAGGAATAGCACCTTTTTCTGCCTCATCTGTTCACATCTCAGACCAGCCTGCAATGTTCTGTGATCAATTATTATACCTGCAGGTCTGCTTAGGGATCTAGAGAAATTCAATATTTTCAGCTGCAGCATTCTTCCCAGCAATTGCTCTAGCCTCTAGCTTCCAGAAAATCCACCCCACACACCAGTTTGTAACCCTGTGCCCCTCGCAGCTAAGAGCATGCTGGCACTCTTTGTACTAGGAGAAATTTCTAGTGCTGACACCCTTTAATCACTGGTGTTCTTAAAAGGAACTGATGAAACAGTGTCTTTCCTACATTACTCACTTCTGTGAGTAGCCACTGTTTTCCATTTCCAGCAGTTACGAGAGGGGCACATGCTTCCCTCAGAGCCCTGTGATCTCCCATCATTTGCCCAGTATAGTCAATTATTCCTCTACTCTGGTACAGCACTTGGAGCACAACCATGCTTTTGCCTCTACTCCTCAGTGTTGCCTTTGGAGGAATTTACCAGAACATGGAATTAGCCCCTGCTGAGGTTCTCAAGTTACATCTTGCAATGTAAACAGAACGGCCCCTAAAGTCAAAGCACAGCCTGTGCTATAAACCTATTCAAGAGAGTAAATCGTGTTGCTCTGGCCTCCCGTACCTGCTCCTCACAACATATAATCCTCATGTGGCCCCAGAGACCCTCAGCTCTCTCATTTGGGAGGGATTTGAGAGGCTTGGGCAGAGCCAGGCTATCAAGCTCACAGGATGGGCTGTTATTTCCTAGAAGTGAGCATCTATAGAGCCACAGATTCTTTCTGCTGCCAAGTGGATAAAAGATGGGAGGAATTGCATTTCTCTGAGCCACAACCCTCCCTTTGATATCCCTGGGGGATAGCTCAATTCCTTGGTTTGCAGCCTAGCTGGGACAGGAGGCTGCAAAACAACAACCTGTGTCACAGGGAAATCCAGTTCAAGACAAGCTATCGAAGCCAAGGGCTCCAAGGGTGCAGTACCTACAGTGATATCCAAGCCATTTCTGAGGGGCAGACAAATGGTCTATGGACAGCTGACGGCTTTCTCCTGGCATTTATGCAACTTGGCCCAGGGCCAGGACTAGCAGTTATTGTTGCTGCAAGAAGGGATAGCCAAGAAAGCTAGTTAATATAAATAATAAAGATACAAGTTAATATCAACAGTGAAAAACCACAATCTTATCAGAGAAACAATTCTTCAACTTACACAGCCTTATTCAATTCACAATTTCTGGGAAAGGACAGAAGATTAGACAGACCTTGCCATGACCGTGAAAGTCAGCAAATCTGAGTAAAAGGGGGCTTTTAAGACACAGGGGATCACGGCCATTACATACAGCAGATGTATAGACAAACACAATCGGGCAGCCTGGTAGAGTTCAAACTACCACCTGACCCATACTAAAAAAACCTTGTAAACAGAGCATCAGAATTTGAACAGCCTCTCTGATCATGGAGTGCGTGTTCTGTTCCACAACCGGTTGTGTCCCGCTGCCTCCAGTTTGATACTCTTCTTGCCAAAGCTGCATCTAGCTCTACCTTTAACTAGAAAGCAGGGCAGTAAAACCACAGCTCCTGGGGCAAATGAAATAGAAGATCCAAATACAAACAGTGCCATAATATCCACATCTCAACTAAAATGCATGTTGCTTACAACTTCTTTAAAGGAGTCAATGTTTGTGAAGCTTGGCTTGATATGTTCACTCCAATATGACATTTTAAAAATGGCAAGTTCACTTTGTACACAGGGATCATCGTGGGCTACTTCATCCACTGTGACAAGAAGGCTCCTTTCACACCCTGCTCAGCCCTTCTTTGCTGCTGAAGGCTGAAACTCGGTTGCTTTGGGGACTCTGGTCATCTAACAGCAACCAGTGAGCAAACATTATGTGACTCTCCCTGGATGCACAGAGGAAAATCTCTCTTGACTGACAGCAAGTATTTATCATGTTTGAAATATTCTGGTTCTGCTATTTCTGAGGTACAGAAATGAAAAGTTTAATACAATTTTGCTTTATCTGAAAGTTCATCTAAAGAGAAAGAATATAAAAGGAAAGCAGAATTAACCATTTTCTAGCTATATCTCAGAGTGTAA
This sequence comes from Pseudopipra pipra, assembly GCF_036250125.1. Taxonomy (NCBI): domain Eukaryota; kingdom Metazoa; phylum Chordata; class Aves; order Passeriformes; family Pipridae; genus Pseudopipra; species Pseudopipra pipra. The sequence continues at coordinate 8,656,094 of NC_087560.1, read as the reverse complement.
ACCTTCCTGGCTACCTGTAAAGATTATAAATCCTTCTCACTGGGCTTACACACCTTACATTCTGCTGATACTCCTTGAGGCAGTTCTGTGGCCCTGGTAGTAGTCCCTTTTTTCCCTTCCACTACCAGCAAAAGTGGATATACCCTTCCTCACATCTACTGGATGGGACAGGAAGGGGAATGCACACTCTTGGTTGCATTTCAGTCCTTGGTTGGTTGGAAACAATGACAGACACCAGAAAGGAAGAGTTGCTTTTGTTGTTCATCTGAGCTGCCTTAAGGTCTGTGCTTTGACTGACAATCTTTGATCAGGTAGTGAGAGGACAGAGAAGTTATTCAAGGAATTGACTCAGGTCAGATAAATGAGACATTTTCTCAGACTTGTGCTCTGCAGGAGCCCATCTCTTCCTCTGTACAAATCTTGGGAGACTAGCCTCAAAACTTAGGCATTTAATATAAGTCTCTATGAGGGCTTTTATGAAAATCCAAGTAATTTTCCCTTAGTACATGACCCCTTTCAATTATGACCAATATTTAATATTTCAGAAGTCTAATGACAAAAAATACCAAGGAAAATACTTACATTATTGCAGCAGCTGCTAAGTTGAAAGGTAACATGAAGGAGGGATTTATACAAACAAGTGAACAAGAAGTCAACTCTATGAGCAAGCCAGCAGTGTTCACCCCATTAGACTTCTGAAATATTAAATATTGGTCATAAGAAATCTTGTTGTTCTGTCAAGGGGGAGGAGAAGGTTTGAGCACTCCCTATCTGCTGAAGACATGACAGCTGGCAAGAGACACTATTTATCCAGTTTTCCCTCTGCAGCACTTACACTGGAGTAAATCTGGTGTTTTTGAAGAGGGAAGGGCCATCATTTGCTCCCTTCTGCCCAGAGGTTTACATTTCGGGAGAGATTCGGAGGTACTCCTATCAGCTGAGAGCTGACACTTTGAACCCTGTGGTTCCTGTAAACTCTAGAAAATTTGGGATCCCAGATATCCTGCTCATGCAAGATGACCAACGAGGAAAAATCTCAATTGAAACCACAGTGGCTCAAATTCAGTTAGCAAAAGAGGAGAGGAAACTGCAACAAGCATTATCAGTGCTGAAATCAAAGCTTGGGCATAATTCCTCGAAAAAGATATATCAGGGTGTGTAGGTAGGTTTTTTATTTCACCTGCACTTATTTCTCCATCTCAAGCATTCTGTATGGTGTTTTAAAAATACTAAAGTTCACCACATCGTAACAGAAATTCGTGTTCGCTCACACTGTCGAGCACTTCTGTTGTAACTGTTTACTCTCTCATGAGGTGACATTTAATTAGAGCAGATTAATAAAGAAATATATAACGAATATGGGTGCTTCAAAATACAATTTATAACTGTCTTGTTACTGCAGGTGCAAGTCTTAATGTAGTGATCCATACTGCTAATATTTACGTCTCAAGTATTAAACGTTTTAACCAGCCTAAATGTGCTAAGATTTGCTTATGTTTAGGAACTCAAAAGCAGGTCAAGGTAATATGCCTGGGTTGAGAAAAGTTATTTCCCCCAGGTACTGTTCTGTCTTTCTCATGGATCCTGGTGACCCTAAGCTAATCACTACTTATAGTAAGAGCAGTGTATTTGCTTAACCATTGAAAATAGAAACTTTCAAGTTTATAGAGTTTGCAGACAGTCCCTGGAGTGTTACAGGACACTAACGATGAATGCCAAAGAAGAATTTTTTATCTCTCCTTCTTCCCTTCTTCCACTCTGAAACAATCATCAATTACCCTTATCCACTAGCACCATCTCATCTAAGTTCATTTTCAAGATGAAGTTTCCTCGTTGGATGGTGGCTGTCCAATCCTCTTTCTGTCCATCATGGACTGCTTTAGCGCTGTCCCCAGATTGACAGCCTGAGAGTGAATCAATAATAATTATCAGACTGCAACCACAGCGAGCTGTGTAATTCTGTGATGGGATAGCACTGAACAAACAGCCCCACATCTACTGCCACAGCTTTAAATATGTGCCTGTCCATTTAACTACTCTGATCATGTGGTTACCAGTAAGCTCTTGGCCTTTTTTCCATTCCAAATATAAAACATCTAAAAATTGCCTGCTACTCTAACACAACCATGCCACCTCCTGCCTTTTGCTATGTAAAAGCTATTTGCCAGCAGATGTTAAATAAGACCATGAAACAGAACAATTCATAACTGAAAAGGAGGAATAAGCCAGTTTTCCTGGATGTGAGCAGTGCACTACAAGAAAAGTGGTAGGCATTTTGCACACTGTGTGAATGTCAAAGGTCTGAGGGCTTTTCCATCTGCCAACAATGTTCCTGGCTCAGCCAGGATGCTGCAGGCACCTCAGTCTCACTGGATATACATAAGCACAGCAGATGTTGTTCAACTGCCCTGGCAAAGAAGCAGCTGGACTAACGGAGAAAGGGGCTCATATTTTCCTGGGAAGAAGATCCCAGGGTTCTTCTACAAGGTAGGGAGAGGCATATGCATTTTCTGCCATATACTCTAGGAAAAAAGTAATGAGCATGTATACAGGCAAATTTGCACTGAAATAGTTTCCAGGTCAGTTTTGAATCTTAGGAACAAAGCTAATGTTCAGAAAGCACTTGAAGGTATGAAACTCTGGTGTAGGAGAAGGCACAATGTGAAAAAGGCACTGGTCTAAAATGAATAATTTTAACACAGTCCAGAGGTTTAATAGAAGTATAAAGTAGCACATATAACCATCATGTGGGGCAGAGGTTGGTAGGCTTTTAGACTGAAGCCCAGGAACTGAAGGCAGGAGAATGAAATGGGCACAATAAGTAAACACCGTAAGAGGCACCATCTTTTAACCAACTGTAAGAAATGGGAAATTAAGATTTCTTTGCAGATAACAAGACTAATTTCTTGACACAAGGAACAGGAAAATTTAAAAATACACAAGTACATACATACTCACTATGCCATACTGTTACTGGAATGGAATGAGAGATCCTTGATGCAATACACTTACTGTGGTGTTTATAGAAATACACAGTAAAGTAACTGCAAGCTGATTTTAGGCTGCATTTCTTCAGGTTCAATTCCAGATGTTTTTTGCAGTTTCAACAATGAACCAAGCCAAGGCTTCATGACATGACAGACCAGCGTGAGGACCTCTGAAAGGGCCAAGTGCCAAGACCCATCTATATTATTGACCCCACAAATGTTAACACATAGCTGGGTAGAAGTGGAGATCTGCTAAAACATTAGGCAGGAAAGAAGATGTCTTCTAAAATTTATGCAGTTATAAAAGATATCGGATGTTAAATGGAGAGACTTCATTGCAAAATAAGAAATTCAATACACCTTAACCAACAACTTGCCTTCTCCAGAATTAGGAGGGCATGTTGAGTGTGATTAGGATCTGGACACTGGATGCTGGTCAAAAGAGTTATACGTAATCAAAGGCAAACCTGCAGCTGTGAGGCAAAGAGGTCTTTCCAGAGAAACCTTAGAAGCAACTTCAACACAGCAGTGCAATCCATATCAACAGCACAAGGCAGACCAAGGTAGGTGGTCTCAGTAGATGAAAGTAGATTACAATATATTTACAGACTATACTAGAAAATTATTCATCAGTATATTCTTGCTCTAGGACATATTAAAATGTGTGCTAAAGCTCGCAGTACTTTAATTCTTACAAGCTCAAGGGTACATTGACATAAAGTAGAAACAACATTTTACTTTGAGTATAAAGGAGAAGGTGACAAAAAACAAATTCTGCACTTTGAAGTATTTATGATGATTATTATGAATTTATCAAATGGATTACAAAGAGCACCAGCACATGGGGGTCAACAAATAGTTTTACACAAATAAAACAGAATTCAAACTATAGTTCAAATGCCCCTCTGGTTGGATTTCTGGCTTTATGCCTGGCTCAAGTTCCCTGATTCTATGACCACGTAAAAAGGTAGCTGAATTATTGCCTGGTTAGCAATCAGAATAAAAACAAAGGCTGAGAAAAAGCTTAGTGCTTCACAAGGACGCAAGGACAGTGAAAAAATGGCCTAGTCAGTCATAGAGCTGAAGGTCAGGATGCAGTCTTGAGTGTTATCTACCATTGCTAGATATTGGAAATCCTTATAAAGAGTCAGAAAGGTGTTGCATATTATGTGAGAGGTTTAACAGCAGTAAAGCTATTATTGCAGGAGCAATTTCTGAAAGCCTAACAGAAAATCTAACCCTCCAGTTCCAAACACAAAACAAGCTTATCATGCTTATCATTGAATTCCCACTGGAAGCTCCCCAAATTCTACCTTCTCTTGTGTGTTTTTTCCTCTTTTTTCTCCCAGTACCTTTTTTTTTTTTTCCAGAGAAGTGCTTACTGCCTTCAAACACACAAAGCTGCTTATGTTCTACTGGCAAGGAAGAAATTAAATGAAACAAGCCAGAGGCAGGATATTAATGCAGAGTGCATTAAAAGAAAAAAATGATGGTATGAACAGGGTAGTGACTGATTTATAAAATCAATCACATACTTTTGGCTGGATGTCATGTTATAAAAAGAACAATAACCCTGTTTACATGAACAGGATGATTAATCACTGTTTTCCTACTATTTAAGATAAGCAATTTTTATTTCCTTTTTTCTTTCATATTTGTAGGCAGTAACATAGTTGTTCCATAATATAAATCTAGTAATAGTATTCTGATTATAGTGAATTTAATACACTTCTGTAGTTAAAAGGTCTGTCAGCAGCAATTCTGAAACAAACTTTCAGGCATTTCTAAGTAGACATAAAAATTCAATATCGGATGAAACTTGATTTTTATCAAGTTTTATCAAAGAATCAAATATTACAAACTTGGGCATAAAATCTGTAGATCATATTGTATAGCACTAGATATCAAGGCAAGCATTTGAGACTGGATTGTTCTGTGGTAACTGTTTTCCCTCTCACATGCATGGAAACAAACTGGCAAATTTTCAAGCCATTTAAAATGTGACTGCTCAAGGTGCATCTGTTAATTGCAAATTTGCCAAAGTTTATTGCTAGTGTAAAAGAGTTTTCTTTTTATACTTTCCCAGCTCTGATAATTGCAAGGAAACACTTGTTATTGATATTTCGAATCAAAACTTTAAGCCAGTTTACATTTTAGAAGCATTTGGATGAAACTCTTGGGCACATGGTGTGGCTTGGGGATGGTCCTGTGCAGGGCTGAGGGTTGGACTCGATGATCCTTGTGGGCCCCTTCCAACTCAGCATAATCTGTGATTCTGTGTACGAATCTGTACTAATTATCATTACTAACACCTTTACTTCCAAACACATCTATTTTCTGGGATACACACAAGAGAGAAATTAGGAAAGGAAATACAGAAATGTACTGTGAAAAGTAGTGGCACTGAAAATTTTAACAGGATGCCCATGCAAAAAGATTTTGATTTTATAGGTCCTGCTATATTATTGCCACAATTGATGGGCAATAATAGACATACTCCTCATGCTGGTCTGCAAATCCACCTGTGTGGAGGTGCAAATATGCAATACAGCTCCCTTGCATAGTGATTTTTGTCAAAACCTTCAGAGCATTATAAACTTCATCTGTTGCTTGAACAAGAGACAGTAGAAATGCAAGAAAATTCATAAATCCTTGGAAGGAATAACTTCTAAGGAAACCTATCAAAACCTCAAAATTAGGTTCTATTGTGTCTTCTTGGGTTTCTTCTTGCCTACTCCCATACCACAAAACTGAGATTAAACACAGTTGTTTCTCACTGTATAACCTTATCACCCCTGGTGTTGCTAAATGCCAGCTCTGTAGTCAGCTCTGAGCATTCTTTCACAGTAGGTTTTGTTCTAAGGCATTCACTCTTTGAAATACTGCAGGAGAGCAACTCTTACAGTGAACAGAATTCAGTTATCCAGTGCATCCTAGTTTGATGGCCTTTGAAATAAAAAAAAAAAAAAAAAAAAAGAAGTTACATGAGGATCTTATAGATATCCAAGATAAGAACAAGCTCCATGAAACCCAAGAACCACTGAAGATGCTTCTGTAGTTGGTCTAGATAAGAGAGAGAGCATCAGAAGGATTAAGACTTGACTGAAAAAGACTTAGAGACTGGACTGCAGGGAATTATGCAGAGACATGAGGGAGTCTGAGAAGTCAGACTTTCCTTTTCTTTCCTGGAGAATTCCCAGATGACAATCAAGAACCACACAAGAACATCTTCGAGCATGGGGAAGAACAAGACTTCAGACCTGCACCTGCAGTGAAGATCCAGAGTGACACCCTGGCAGATCATGTCTGTTTTGTAAACCACGAAGCAGGAAACATTGAGGACTTAGATGAAGCTCCCCAGAGATCCTTGTCCTACTGAGAAATGGAAACACCCTCACTGAGAGGGTGAGAAAGTCAGTGATACACAGAGCAAGATGAGACCACATGGATAGAGCCTGCACTGCCCCTTCTGGGGTGGGATGCATGGAGGAAGTTCAGAATTGAAAAATGGGCTGAGGAACAGCTGCATTATCTTGGTTTAATGTATGCAATGTGAAAATACACCTAGAGAGAAATTGTCTACAACTGATTTCGGCTCTTTCGCTGCATTTTCCAGCATTTCGTCACTTCTTATAGTGTAAACTTTCAGGTTTACTTGTACAGAAGTGCTTGTTCTAAAGATAATATTATAAAAGCATTTTAAAATTATTTCACACAATCTGGGAAAAGATGCTGACATAAGTGTTGTTGGTAGAAATTATTTTTTTTTCAAAGGAGAATAAGTAAAATTTAAGAAAATAATCAAGTGGCATGATATTGTAATGAAGAGCATTACTTACATGGTGCCATCAAAGAAATTCTAGCAATCTAGAAACTGCTGTCCATCAACAACTAGTATATAGTATTTGAACTTCTTGACGGGGTTTAAATTGGCAGATATTTTGAGACAAAAGCTGTTTTAGAATCATACACAATTCATTCAGGTGGTAGGACAACAAAGGATTACTTCTTAGCAATGAAGAATACAAAAAGTTAATTAAATTCTTGTCAGCGGTGAAAGCACTTCTTTCAAATTAAAGTTCATTGACTACCAGCCTATAGTTGCATACTTAAAATTAGAGTATATTAAAATAATTTATCAAAATAAGCACACAAATACAATCAGAATTAACTGATTAAAAGTCCATTGATTAAACACATGCAAAATGTTCTTAATATAATAAAGAAGAAACAGCACCACTTATAGCAAACTTGTATGTTGCTGTTTAGGTCATGTGAGCTTTTGCTGGTAGAGCATTTATACCTTCTATTGTCTACTGTTGCCTTTGAAAGCCAGCTTCATGCTATAGCTGTAGAAAAACCTTATCACCCAGACTTATTTTTATTCTTCCACTTCCTTTCATTTTAAATTTTCAGAGCACATAAAGTTTCAGACTCTATAACGTTACCTCCCTTCCTGTTGTTGTTAGAACCATGTTATTAAATGAAAACTATTTTCTGTTTCTATTAGAAATATTTTTCACTTATACTGTCGCTTAGTGTTATCTTTGTATACTGTCAATATAAGTGTTGTCAGATATAGAGGGGGTGATACAGAGCAAACCTGATGTCTGAAAAAATGATAAATATGTAATTGTGAGCAAACCCCATTTTTGTTTGAATATTGCAGATTCCTGACAGTCTCAGCTCAGTGGGCAGAAATGTAGCTACAGAAACATGAATGTCACTTATAATTTTCACCTGACATAAACAAGCTTTGAGGACCTAAACAACTCCAACAGGTTCCTTTTGATAGCATTGACCATGACTTCTGTGGACAGCATGAGGCATTGGATAATGTGGTTTCAAAGGGTTTTCTTTCTGTCTCAAGGGATACCAATCTTCAGTTACTTCCAATGAGATTTGGAGTCCTCAGTCAAACACAAGCTCTGCATTCATCAATCCACCAACTGTGAAGTTAAAAAGTCTGTGTTCAAACTTATTCATTTTTCTAAACTGGGAATCTGAAGTCAGATATTGTCGTGGAACATCACTAAATACTTATATTGGTTATACTCTTCTTTCTTATTTCTGGCAATGTTCTACACCTGGAATAACCTTTGGGGCAAGAACAGCTTTGTCATTTCATGTGATCAAGCATCACTCTGAAGGGCAAGTGCATGAGGTGCATTTTTGTTGCATTTCTGCAGATTTCATTTTTAAAGAAACAGTCTATATATGGCTACAGCTTTGCAGTGACATTTAACTGAGTCGTGTATGAATAATTTCTCACAATAGCAGTAAAAAATTACTCATGGCAAGTACTTCACAGTGTTGCTTAGGACTCAATAAAACTGCAAAATATCCTTTTAAAATTCAGGGAAATATCCTAGATTTAACCTGAACTAGAATGTCCTATCAAGAGCAAGTTGGAAAATCCTATGCAAAGACTTATAAAAATGAGAAGCTGCTTAGAACTTTCAGGTTGAAGCTGCAGCACAAGACCTGATGCTCACACCATTGTTTCTCTTTCAAAACATGACATTTTATGTATTGTTTCATTTGTTGACTTGTCTGAATTATTTTATATACTCATACCAACTGACAAAGAGAAAACGTGGAGAAAAACTAGATTAAATTGTTTAGATAGAAAGAATTCCATTTAAGCGTAATTCCCCCGATAGCATTAATTTGGTAAAAGCCCTGGTACATGACCCAATCCTAACCTTATATTGAGCAGTCAAAGATAGCAAAAAAATTCATTGTCAATTCCAAGCTGCAATTGCACTTGTTTGCCACCAACAAAGGCACCTTATATCGCGAGCGCAAAGTAACTAATAAGTGCCTGATTGAAGTTTTGACTTCTATTAGTCCAGCCAAGGCCAGAGCAATTTTCTGGGTTTGAATGTCCAGGGTTTAGTTGGATTCCCCTGAGGATGAGCAGGAAATACTGCTAGACAAAAGATGCTCTGTGCCTGAACTGCTTCTTCTGCATTCAGTGCCATTGCACTGCTCCAGCTGCTCCAGCCGAGCTACTAATAATGTTCTTGTATGTCAGCCCTGGCTCCCAATAAAGACAAAGACATTATTCTTAAATGACACATGAAGGTGTGATAATCAAAACACTGCATTCAGTCCTGGTGACGGTTTTGATAGTGCCACCTCTCCACATTATTTCACCATCTCTTGTTCAGGTGCCACAGTAATACCTGGAGCATAATTTGCAAACAGGCAGATGAGAACTAACAGTCAACATCTGTGATGCTACATTTTTAATGTATTTGGGAATCAGTGAAATTATAACCACGTTAACAGAATGACTGATGATTCTAGAAACGTTATGCTGATCAGTGAAGGCACAAACCACTCATCTGATTCAAAGTCTGTGTAACAAGCACTGACTTCAAAGGGATTTGAATCAGACTTATGTTAACTATGAATTGCCTGCACTTCACTGGCATTGAAGAGTACGGTCATTTTCCACCAACCTTCTCTCTCCTTATGCCTTGCAGGGTTTACAGTGTATTGTGGGTTATTACTTGTTTTTATTAAATCCACTTTGAAGCCCAGGGCTAAATCCTAAAGTCCTTGCCCAGCCCTTTCCTTCTTCCCCCAGACAAACATCCCCGCTGCCTGCAATGGGAGCCTGAAATCAGAGATGGTAGAAATGACAGAATCTGCTTAAATTTAACATCAGCTTTTTGTTAACTGGTTTATCATGCAGTACCTTTATTCACCAGATAAAGATACTTTATAGCAGTGTTATCCTTTATGAGCACTAATAAGGAGGGAGGGATTATACACAGAACTTTTTTACTTATTCTGTAAATTTGACCATGAAGTGTTTCCACTACAGGAGATTTTATTGAAGCTATTACTTATTTTGTGATTCAGTCAGTGCAGACCTATAAGACCTGCACAGTTTACAAGGTGCTAAACAAAACCCAAACCAACCAGATTAACTGGGATAGATTTCAGTGTAATTATAGGCAATAATGTCATCTACAAAGTATGAGTCCCAACTGTTCAGAATGGAAGACAATGTTTTACATTTAAAGGATCAGATAAAATAAGATATTGTCCTTCCTTCTTGGAATCAGAATTGAACAGGAATTGTTATTAAATTTTGAAACCCTGCATTAAATGTAATTTCTCTAAACCCACTGGAAATCACTATTATTGGGCCATTAACACGTACAGTTCTCCACTAAGAGCAGTGTAAGGAGTGCTGGAGAAGCAGCTGTTGTCTGTCCCATGCAGGTGTTGTCAGAACCAAATGAGCCAGAACCTCCACGTGTTCGACATGTATTATTCTAAAATTGTTTCCATTACTAAACTCCTTTGTGTAGTACTTCAAACCCATCTCCTCATCCACTGTGGCCTCGTCTCTACTTCATCAGTAGCTCCCAGTGTGTGAAGTGTCTGAGGACTTCGAAGAGCAGTATCTGTGCACCCCAAATCTGATTGCTCTGCATTTCCTCACCACTGATGGTGGTGCAAAGAAATTCTGTAGCTGTCCCACCATGCACAAAAAGCCCCTGTTGGTGCAAAGGGCTGCAGGGGAATTTCCCAGGACTTTTTGTCCCAAGGAAACCATTTTCCTTTTGTGGGACCAACAAAAATGAGGGACTCATGCTGCGGTTTTTACAGAACTTCTTCCACACATGTTGTGCACTGGACTCCCTTGGTGGTCCCAGAGTTTCTGTGTGCTACCATGTGTAGTGTGAGGAGACAGACTACTATTCTCAGTGGATGATTTCCCCTGCAAATGAGGCTGATGACACTGAAGGAGGTTGATTTTCACTGGGGAAAATGTCTCCTCTTATGCTGAACATAGTGACCATTTAACAAGTGACAAAACTAGGATAAGAAAATTGGCATAGTTCTGCTTTGCCTGAAATAACACTCAGCTGGAACATTTACAGTAAATAAATATGTAAATAAATAAATGCACCCAACAAACAAAAATCCCAACCTTTCCCACATTTCAAAAAAGAAATTCTTGGGTTTTCTTAAGCCTACAAAAAGACTGTTCATATTATCTATTGCAGGTTTGCTCCTGGGTATATGGGAAAGGTAGGACCCTTCACGGTTACAGTCCATGCTAAATGGAGGGGGAATGAGGAGATTATTGCATAAACCCTCCATATCTGCTGCAGTTATACCCAAGCTGTAACAAGAGAACGGACACATAAAGACTCACAATTACCTACACACTGTTTGATGAATGCTAACACCTTCAGGGAAAATCAGAATATTTTAATAGACAAAATCCTTTCAGTCCAGGGTAGTTGCTATAGAAGTTCATCACTTGCATGTCTATCTCAATGTTGGAAAGCTTTTTAAAGAAGCAATCATAAGCAAAACCGTGAATAGAATTGGTTAAAATTGAACCTCGTCAATCAGCTGATGGAACAGAAACATGCCAGTTAATTTCCAGAAGCCTTTAGGCATGTATTTATTACTTGATTTCTAATCAAAATTATATACAGAACAGGAAAAAGTGCAATTACAGGTCTGTTGTGATACAAAACAAGTCCAAAAAGCTATGGATACTTACAGCTGCACATTTCTAAGCTAATATACTTACATGCTGCCAAGACTAATACACTTTATTTGATTTCTGGCTGCAAAAACCAATGATATATGTTAACCTGGTATCTGATTTTCAGCAAGGATACCTAAGTACTATTTAACACTGACAGTTATAGATAGCTTAGCATTTAACTGGAGTCTCCCTTGACCTCAATTACCACATTAAAATATTGTTAACAAATTTAGAGTCAAATTGGCATTTATTATACAAGATTAGGTTCACTCTGAGTAATTTACATATTGTCACCAGGTCTGCCAACAGCTTACATCTTCATGTAGTTTGGGGAAAGCAGCCAACATTGATATTATCAGGGCAGATGCAATGACAACTAATAAAGTTTTGTTCTCATGACAAAGTGAATTTTTCCCTTTGACAGGCAATGGACAAGGATTCCACCAACAAAACCTACTATCCTACACACCGCCTGCATCCTTTGCACCACAGTTTAAAGAGTTCATATATACAAAGAGGAAAATTTCCATAGTTTTTGGCCCGTGGGAACTGTTTTTGCATAGTTTGAAGCGGTGTATGTGACACTGTTTGCCTGATGCTTTTGTGGCAGTGATTGTTTTGTTCTGTATTTCAGTATCAACATCAGCATTGCAGGTAACATAATACTATTTTCTATATTTTCTCATGCCTGTGTTCAAGGTGACACATGAAATATGAGAGGGAAAATGTGTCCACACCTATGTATGAAATACATGAAAATAAAATATATATGCATGTGTTTCACTTGTGCCTCTTAGATTAACAGGTTTTCCAATATTTAGAATTGATGACTGTCTCCTGTTTCAACCTATTTTTGTGCCCTTTAAATTTTAGTCATAAGGGAATAAGCCACACAGCATTAGTAATCTCACTTTGATCAGCCTTTGAAGTCCCATGAGGAAAAATTATGAAGCCTCTGGTCAGTTTGCAGTCGATCCCTAATCAGACAAAATGCCTAATAATTTCAGTAATGATTTTATAAGGACTCCGGGATTTGTTCTACTGTTACTAAGCAATGTAGAAGAGGGATCACAGGGTACTTCCAGTTTGCCCTCAATCTAAAAGGATATTTAGTGCATTAGGGAAGATATCATAAGAAATGCTTTCTTAAAGGCAGATTCGGCAGTCCAGGAGATTTCCAAGGAATGTAATCCCTTTAGCAGAAACATCAATTTATCTCAGCATGCTGTAAAAACCATAATAGCAAACAAAACTACAAAACCAGAGATCAGTTTCTGCCTGATATTCAGCCTTAAGTGCTTTCTGAGACCTGCAGACACCGACATTCTGTGCAATTATTTGGTTGCGTCTAAAAATTATTTAGCTTCCTTCCATTGTAAATCTTTGGAATTGCATGCAACTATATGGCCAGTCTGCTCAAACTGCTTATATTATGGGTTGCATATTTGCAGTGCTTTCATTCTAGCTTGCCCAGCTCTGTAGATCTGCCATTCCTTCATCTTGCCTGTATGTCTTTTATTGTTTTATTTTTTTTAAAGAGAAAAAAGGTTTTAGAGTAAACTAAAGGGAGAAACTTTGTATTGAAGTTTGTAGAGATTCTCGAAGAACTTAATCTGCCTGAAGACATTTTCTACATGAATCAGTCAGAATCTGAAGGTCTTTTTGAAGAAGAGTTATCACGGAATTCCCTGAAGATGTTTCTACTTGCAAAAAACCAAGACACTCCTCCTACTCTTGAACTACCAAAAGAAAATAAGGCATATTTCAACTCCAAGTACGGTTCTGACCCTAAAAGAGACTCTGTAAACTTAAGTGAGGATCTTGGATTTAGAACTGGAGCTGTGTAGGAGTTTTTCTAGAAAACACTAACATTGGTCACACCCAAAATACTTCTTGCAAATAGATATAGGTCAAAATAACTGTTGTTGGTTGTCTGCCTTGTTTTCTTTTCTTTTTTTTTTTTTTTAATAAGGAAAACTAACACATTTTGAAATAGTTATTCCCATTAGATGTTTAAAATTAGGAAGTTTACATAAAAGAAAGATTACATGAGTGAAATTAGAAAATTATGTGAAGTTATTACAAAATATGAGAAACTCCTTTTTATTTTAACAGCATATTCTGTTTCATATTCTGTTTAAAGAGTCAGAACTCTCCAACAACCTCATCTCAAGGGGCTCTGTTCAAAGGTATGCTGAGGGAATAAAACCCAGAAAATATTCCAAGTAGTGAAAATTTTTGAGCAATATTTGACTCTTATAACGGACTTGAGGGATTTCTAGCCCATAAACCAAAAGAATTTCAGATTCAGAATGTGAGGGACTGTTAGATTAGCCTTACAACTATTTTTTTGTTGCTCCCTGGGGACAAGACTGAAAGCCTGCAGGTTTTTCACAATTACATTTACAGCCAAGCAGGATGCCACTGAGTTAATGGCTTATTCCAGTTAGGAATTCCTGGTCTTCTGGAGCCTGGGAGACTTTGATAATTTTGGATAATATGATCTAAGTAGTGGCATCTGTGCAAATAGTGGGCACATTCCAGATATACTTTTGTTTTGGTTAACTACAATGAGGTGAACTGATGTACTGTTCAGATTATGGCTTAACTAAGGAGCATTAGGAGTCAAATAGCACAGTAGCTTCTGTCCTGGAAACATTACACACTGACTAATCACTGGTGACTAGATTGACATGGTAAATTTAGCAAAATACAGATCCATACACATTAAATGTATTCTACTAAAATCCACTTAATAGACTCTAAAGCCAGGTTCACCTGGACTACCAGTGCATTGTGAAGCCTATTACTGGCCTCAGTACTGAGGCTGCAAATGTGACTTGGCAGAAAAATTGCTTCCTGTGAGCTGAAATGGCTGCTACAGCTCATTGTGAGGATGTGGTACTCTAAAATTGGATGGATCCCCAACAGAATGCACAAGACCTCTCTGATGTTTTCAAAAATTACCATCTTCTTTGTGAACAGGGAACTGACTGAGTTCACAAGCTGCAGGTTTCTCTCCCTACAGCCCCATGATTTAGATTCCATACAAGTGAGCTCCCTTCAGTTTGGCACAGGACTCAAGTAAAACCAGCTTACAGCGTGGTTTGCCAGTGAATTAGTATTCAGTCACATTATTCTGGGCTCCCTGTTTCAACCACACATTTTTCACAGATTCTTGATCTTTCTAGTCCTCAGGAAAGCTCATGTCCTTATATACATCTGGAGATTTTCAGTGGAATTTAACATGCTTGCTGAAAATCCTTATAATACAGAGCATAAGTGCCAAGTCACTACAACAATGGCTGCTGTAGCATTGCAGTAAGACTTACTGCTTGCCTTTGGAAACGTGAATGTGTGCCTCCACACAATCTCTGAGGGACCAGGCAGTTCTTACACAATTATGGTGCCACCTTTATAGACCTCAGAGTCAGCCCTCCTGTAGATCAACAACTCTTACTGTAAAATGCCAGTAACCTAATAACAGTACATTAGACAGTTTGTGAAACCCCTCTCGCTCTTTAAATGCATCCTGCAAAAGGAAAAGAGTCCTAAAACACACCCTATAAGTTGACCATTTCAAGCCAGGGCTAGATGTTATTCCGGGGCCCAAGATCTCTCACAGAGAAAGCTATTGCAGCAATCTATGGACTGAAAGAAAGACAACTGTTTTTTCTTACCTTTCTGTATAAAAGACTTCTCTGTGCATCACAGAAGCTTTTCAATTTTATTATAAAACCTCATTACTTCTTTTTATTGCAGACTTAGTGGAGCCTTCTTGTAGAAATTAATCATATGATTAACTATGAGATGGTCTTTTAATACTGTATAAACCATATATTGCTAAATGTCCTTCTTGACCCTTTATTTGCAACTTGGGTATTCTCATAGGACAGAAAATAAGAGACAAATCAATGCAATAAGATATTTCATCCAGGGCTTCCTGCCCTACCTTAAACTCACATTATTTTAAATCTTATTATTCAAGGAAGGTATGGGATCAAATTCACAGCTGTCAGAAGCCATTAGAGTCAGTAGAACTCTACCTGCTTATTCTAACAGGGAATCTGGCCAACATCATACATTTCATTCTTGATTACCTTAATGCCTTAAAGAGGGGAAATTTTGCAATACAGTGGTGACAGAGAATCTCCAAATGAAAGACAATGTCCGGTACAAGATGCACAAACTTTATAGGCAACGAGTCTTCACAAAAGGCTGAAGGTAGAGGTTATCAAGAACAGAGATATTCAGAACAGACAAAATGGAAAAAAAAAAGCCCAACCCAAACATAAGCTCTATCACCCCTGGAACTCCTATGACTGTGTGTGAGTCTGCAGCTGCACAGAAACAGCTCTTTTCATTCACATGATGGAGATGCTGTTGCCACTTTTGCAGGAAATTCAATCCGCAAATTTAAAATGGATTTAAGTCTATCTCTTGGAAGAGTCTCACTGAAGGAGCCAATCCCCACCCCACATTACAGCAGCTGTCCCAAGACCCTCCTTCTCTCTCAGTCCTGATCGTTATCAGGAGCCAGAGCACCTGTCAGCCTACAAAGTGAAGCAAATGTCAGCCAAGATATCTGCAGCACCCGAGGGCTTCTTTCACAGCTTGAAGTCACAGCACGTGAACCTTGCTGTGGAGGCTCTAGAGGCTCTTTTGTTCTGTACTTCCACTGCATCCTGCATCCCAGGCAGTGACACTGCAGCCCTGCCACTGTGCATCTTCTCTATGCTCAGGCAGGCAGGTCTCACCTGAGCACCTGGGCCATGTGGGAGCTGAAATTCCCTTTGAACTGGAGTAATGTTTTCACCCAAGGTGAAACCAGCTCCACTAACCCACACAGGCTCTGAGGTTACTTTTTGCTATTTCAGAGATTCTACTTGCTTTAATCAGCAGCTCTGTCTAATGGCCAAAGCAGTCCTCTAAGGGAAAGAAATGAAAGAGTTCTGATAATTATTGGATAGTTCTCAGGCTTTTCCAGTGAGTCAGCACAAGAAATTTTAGCTTTTTAGTTTTCCATTGTAGATATTTAAAATATATTTATTGAAATACATGTCAACTTTATGCTGCCATCTTAAAAATAATAATAAAATATTGTATACAGCATATTCAATTGGGGATTTCTACAGACATATTTGAGATATGATTCTTATACTTATAGCAGTTGACATACTTGTAGACTGGCCACGCTAATCGAAGTTATGCAAGTGTCAATGAAGGTGGTTTGAGTGTTTAGAGATTTGTGCCAATCTACCATGGATTTTCCATGACAACAACCCAAAATGCTTTCATTCTTTTGTAAACCTGACCTGGAGAGTGGAGCTCATCCCTGGTCAGCATTGATTGTGCCTGAGAAAAGTGTTTATAGAAGTCCTTAATCTTTTAAGTTAGCTATCTGCTAATCTCTTATGATATTTAGGAGTTTCATAACAATGTAAGGAAAAGTTAGCAACATTATTTCTTTACTTTAGAACCAAGAAGAATACAAATTGCTGACTTAAAATACTGCCTGATAATCTTCAACCACCTGTACATTTTCATAGGACTACAGGATTCAACTGGGCTGAAATGCAGAATTCGTAGCAGGCTGGGTACTGCAGGGAGAGCTGAGACATCCCTAGAGGAGTTCAGCACCTGCAGGAACAACAATGGTGTTCAGCATGTGGATAATGGGGAAAAACATTTCAGTCTCAGGAGTGGGATTCTCATCTCACCACAAGTATAAACCAGGAATAACTCTTCTGAAATTAAGCAAGGTCAATCACAGAGAAGGGAAAATCAGAATTTGATGTATCTAAATATAAACCCAACCTGGATTATATTTACAGAAACCTAGCTACCATTACTTTTTACCTGATGGAGGTTGTATCCAAATCTGCCACTCACCCTAATGTGTGTTATATAGAGATGTGAAAGCTGATGCAAGTGAATATGCATAGTCCTGGCAATCTTCTCTAGTTTATTTTAGTGCATTGCAAACCAGTCCAATATTATCCACTTCAGTATAAACTTGTCTTTTCAGCTATTTCTGCAGTGAATGAAGTGTGTGCCTTCTACTGCAGTTCTACTCAACTCCATCTATCATTTTATTGACCTGCTGAGAAAAAAAAAAAAAAAGTCTCTTTTCCTAGCTCACAGATATGAGTTCTTCATGACCACAGAGCAGAGACTCTGCTAAAGATATCTAAAAAGCTGCAGGTGTTTTCCCACTGTATAAATGTACAATGCAAAAGAAAAAAACCCAAAAACGAAGGACAGATAAGTGTCCTTACAGGAGTTGTGTCTTGCAGAAAGCAGGGACTTGGTTAAGGATGAAGTCCTTGCTATAGATTAAAAAAAAAAAAAAAAAAAAAAAAAAAAAAAAAAAAACCCACAAAAAAAACAAAAAAACACACAAAACAAACAAACAAAAAAACCAACAGAAGGAACCCAGCACTGACATAGAGCCCAGAATAGAAGCTAAGCATCACACAGGATTTGGCAATCCTTTATTCTAGGGCAGCTGAGCCTGGTTTGTCCTTGGCACAAGGCACCATGTGAAGAGCTGCCCCACTCTGCCTGGTTTGTCCACAGCCACAGATCCCTGAACCTCAGGTTGATCCCACCTCTTTTCTGGATGCTCCTACTTCATCCCAAGTCAGCTCAGACCTGCCTGGGAGGGGCTTTATGGCAAGGGATTCTCCAGGACAGTGCAGAGTTTTCTTACTGTGGGAGAAAACCCCTCCTCTGTGGGTGGGAGGGCAGAGGTACAAGTCCCATAACTCATACTGCAGCGAGAAGTCCGCAGGCACCTGCAGCTCATGGAGCTCTGTGGTGCAGAAGGGAGTGATCGGGGCAGTTTGTGGCTTCAGGAGGTTTAGAGAGAGATTAGGGGATTATATTATCCCAAACCATTATACTAATGCAGTGTAAGGAATATCAGTTGAATACAGAAGACAAAACACCACTTTAATATAGGCCAGTTCATTGGCAAAACCTGACCCGATGCTGCACTTTGTCACAGAATTTCCAGTTGCACTCTTGCAGCCCAAATGCATTCAGCTGCCTGCTCATGGTTACAAATCCTGCACACCTCAGCTGCTGAAGCATTTTTAAGTTAGAGGTGCCATGAACTCTTTCAGTGTCTTCCATGGTGATGTATGTTAGGTATCTTGCCTATAAAGCCAGTTGGTGTTCCTCACCCATTTGGTTTGTTACATGGGTAAGAACACAGGACAGAAAACAGTTCTTTAATGTTATCAGTATTAGACCTGTACCTGTGCTTTACCAGTCATGAAATCCCCAGCCCAAAATGGTAAATCAGCATTTTTCATAGAATTATGGTGAGACAGAATGTTAGTCTGAGTAAACTGTACAATTTGTCACATTTTTTTTTTTGTCTGATCGTGGTCACACAATTTCATTTTTTCATCTACTTTTCCAGACAGTAAATAAGGGAAAACAGCATATCAATACTTTTCAGAGCTAAATATTCATGTTTGCAGAATATTCAAATATTATTTGAATGGGACCATTTTATTCCTTGGATAGATGAATATCAAATCAAGAAAATGGTAGATATCCAGATTGTCTATCCTGATTTTGTTCCTTGGGTGAATATAAGTATCCTTGTAAAGTCCTGAAATTCCAGTTTCTTATATGGCATGAAAATGCTGTTTGTCCTTTTCAAGCAGTGATCTTTTAGCAGCAATCTTTACATTTTAATTAAAGATCTTTTATACCTTTTGTTTGATCTCTTCCTGTTTTCATTCCCAGTACCTGCCTTCATGATTTTTTCTAGCAACATTTCTCATTTCTGACAGAGGTATCATATGGCTGGGTGAGAAATTCATCTCCACCCAGCAGTTCCTTGTACAGTGGGGAAACCTGAGCTGTCTTCTTACAGAGAAACCTCAGTTCTGGGTTATGTCCCTATCACTGTCTTTGCTATATTTGTAGTTGAAAGAAAGGTACAATTTGGAACTTAAAAATCAATGGTAATTGGTCTTTGTACAAATTATCTTTAAGTGAAAGACATAGTTTCATCTGATATCATACTGATTGGAAATCCATTTTTACCAGGAAGAAGTATTTTTAGGTGTCTCACAAACTCATCCTTAAAGACCTGGATCACAACCATGTTACAGCACAGGAGCATTTGCCTCCATGTACATAAAGATTCAGATCTTAAAACTTCAGAAAAATCAAAAGTGAAATGTTGATTGAAATCTTAAATAAGCTTTAAATGACTGCACATCTAACCTGTTGTAGATTTGTGAAAATAGTGAAAAAGAAGTCATGAATGGAATTGCTTCCAAATCTCTCCCATTACAGACAGTGTACAGTGTACACTGAGAGGAGCAATGACAACATCACACACATATCTTTTGAGATAGAAAGTGTGTATCTGGCTGGTACACTCACCTATTGTCCCCTGCTGCACCAATCTTTGCAATTGCACAAGAAATTAGGGAGCTGAACGTACAAACCCCACAATTCAGACTCTACCCTCCTTTCCCTTTAGCTGGAGTACAAGTAGGAACTAAATTAATTGCTTTGAACTCTAAGATTCTTAGCCAGCATTATGCTGCTTTGCAGCAGCCCTCAATGCCATACTTTCTAACTGTACATCTTTGGGACCCTACTTCAAGATAATTTTCCGCATTCTCTGACCTTCTTTAACACTCTTGCTTTGGCTTCACCTTCTCTGAATAACAAAACAAAAACCTCACAATTTTCCTTTCTTATTTTCCCTACACCTGCTGACTCTCACTGTCAAAGGTAAGTTCTTGCCTCTCTTAATCTCACCCACCACTTTTTTTATAAAGAGCACTGACATCCTCTCCTTAGTTGTCCTTCTTAGTTTGATTGAGCTTTCCAGGAACCTCTGGAAAGCTACAGAGGAATTTTCACCTAAAAATCAGTTTAAAAGTCCTATTCCCTATGATGCCAGCCAAGCCCTTGATAAAATGAGTTCAGGCCTGTGCTGAGGTGCTGCCTGAAGTTCTGGCCCAAGGCACCTTACAGGCCCCCAGTCTCCTGCCTGCTCCCTGGCTGGACACAGCACCAAGCACAGGGTCTTGGATCAGCAGTCATCTGTCTTATGATAAGACAGTTAATAGTGGTCTAAATTAGCCTCAGACATGCCATTGATTTGGTGATGCTATATGATCTGTGTGGCACTAGAACATATATCTATCTCCAGATGACTTCAGTATTTTTTGCTCATTCCAGGATTCCTCACTCCTTCAAATCTTTTTTCTCTAACTTATAGAATACAGGTCAGTTCAATCCTTCTTTATAAGTCATATTTTCAAAACCTTAAATCATGCATTTGTTTGCCTTCCACTGCACTTTTACAAGCTCAGTCAGCAATGTCCTTCCTATAATACATTGCAGAATTGCAGATACTCCAAACAGAGCCTGACTAGCGATTTTTGAAGTGGCAGAGTAACTGTAGTAGTAACAACACACATTTGCTTGCATTTGTACTTCTGCCAAAGTTTTCTGTTCAAGATTGCATTTGAATCTCTGGTTTCCCAGAGCTAGAAAGGAACTGGTGCATCTCTGAATGCAAAAGCAAATGGCCTAAGCCATAATGGTAGAGGTTCCTCCCAAACATATTTCTCCCAAGTTGGCAAAAACCCTTTCAGAGCGATTCATATGTCTAATCCTCTACAAGCAAGCTTAACATACTGAATATATCCACAGCAGTGATTTTAGGTGTTGTAAGAAGCATATTAAATCAGTAACATTCATACACAGTTAATCAAATAAATCCAGAGCCAAAACCTCAGAGTGACTCTAAGGGCTTCCACCCTCTTTGATTTCCTGTTCTTTGGACGAGATGCATGCTACAATCTCTTTAGTAAAAATCCCTCGGAGAACTTCGCAACAACCCTTCAGTACAACAATCTGGCTCAAATCCATCTCCTACAATTATATTTCACTATCAATAGCCTCTCCTTCACAGTCTTACCCTACCATTTTGAAATGTGGTCTAATATACAATGCCCCAGAGCTGCTACATTATACTTTGGACCAGGCATCATTTTGATACTGAGGTTATTAATTCCAATTTAAATTTTGTTTAAATTGATGCTTTAGGACAAAGGATACCACATAGAACGATCATCATCTCTCTCCCAAGATTATCTCTGTGGATGAGTTAACTGCTTGGATCTGTCAGAGATTTCTTACTCCCTATAACTCCCAAACTTGCTAAAGCTGGGGGTTCTTCAGAGGCTCTGTGTGTTTACCTGTTGAGATGGCATGACGCCTGGCTGCTCACAAGTTGGTCAGACACTTCCCCTAAGACATAAGTTTCCAGGGAATATGAAAGCTCAGACAGGAGGCCTAGATAACATTTAAGTGCCATCACTTTTACAGGAAATCCTTTCCACTGTGACAGCTCTGCCACACTGGTGTCACATCCCTCTTTACACTTCATCACGCCTGTTCACACTTTGGTGCATTGATGAATCAATTAAAGCATTTTCTTGGCTTTTCCTCTCTCCCTTTTGCATCAATATGGGACAGTTGGCTCACAGCATGACAAACTTTCACATCTAGATTTTCAAACTTTTCCAGGAAGCTAAAGGGAATGCAGGTTCCACATGTAAATTAACCAGTATAGCAGGATGACAGTGGAGTATTTATCTGGCTCTATTTTGTTTTCTTGCAAATTTTACAAAATGGTGGCTATGATCTTCCAGGACTGATAGACTGAAAAGGAGTATCTGGTTTACTTTTTATGAGTATGGGTCTTGCAACAACTATTCAAAGCTATTATGTTTAGATTGTGTGCTAAAAATACTGTATTCTTGGTGTCTGGCCAAGATTTGGAAATCTTAATGAATACACATTAAACTCTGAACCTAATTTGGGTTCCTGATAGAATTGACTTGAATTTCAGGAGTGATACATGCCTATAAATCCCAATGCAATTAGAGTCCACTTCAGGCACTTGACAGCTTGGGAAACATAGCCTTTTCTACCTAGATGTAGGAGCATGGGATAGAATCTACGTTTGGGTAACCAGGTTCAAAAATGTTTATTTTATTGAAGTTACCATGCACATACCAGTGTAATCCATGGGCAGTCTTTTGGTATCAAGTCCATTGAATACCCAGTTTTCACAATTACCAAGATGTATTGGCATATCTCCTTGAAAATTAGCCTAGAAAAATAATCATATTCTGAAGGTTTTCAAAGTTGCTTAAAGAGAGTAACACCATTGGAAGTGTTCTCTGAACTCTCCCTCTACCTGAAAATTTGCTCACTTTTCAAACTGTGGGATGGAACCTCCCCCAAAGGGAAAAAAATTAGTCTCAGACTTGCTGCTCATGTCTGGCCTCACATGCTTTCATTGCAGAACCAACCCTGGAACTGGCAGGACACACAGAGATGATTATACCTATATAAGTACACACACATGTATGTGTCTTCAAAGATGTACACACAAATCGGAAAACCAGAGTGTGAAAAAAGATATTTTTCACGTAAGTGTAATTGAAGAAAATCCACCCAAGTTTAGGGTCATGGAGGTCCACTCAAAGTTATATAAACCTTGCCCAAAGATTTACCAGTGTGACTTAAAACTAAAAGAACCTGCACTGCTGAGGCCATGGCATTACCTTTTGAAAAATATGCAGAGTAAACTACTAATGATTATTTGACTGTGAAATCCTCTACTAAGTAAGAAGCAAACTAGCACATGCTCTTTGAACACAGCTACATTACCCTTTAAATAAGAGGATTTTCAATCTATACTTCTCACCATATGTGAAGTATATGACCTTCATAAAGATAAAGTGTTTAATACTATGTTTTTTCTTATGAAAGTTGATGCTACTATCTACTAGTAATTTTTCTAGAAAGTGTTTTTATGATGGGTCCAACCTACAACATGCAGCTTTGTACCATGGATTTTAAGATACAGATTTTATCCTAAGAATGAATAAAACCATGTTATCCATAAAGTGCTTCTTAACCTGTTGCAGCTGCAAAGAGGCATTCTGAGCCTTTCCCACAACACTTTTCCAAGAAGATAAGGTAAAAGAAATCTGTGTTAAAGCTTCTGCAGCCTTTAATTCATGAAATTAGGTATTTCCCAATTAGGAAAGAAAGCACTTCCAGGAAAAGTGACATGTTAGTATTTACTTTCTGTTTAAAGACTTTTTTGATTAAAAGATATTGAAACAGATAACACAACAAAATTAGTTTTTGCTGTGATGGTCAGGTTAAGGTTTCTGCTGTTGCTAGGATATACTGCCCTATCACAGCCAATCTTGACGGTGGAAATTGGTGCCTTAATTTCCCAGTGGTCCATGCTACTTCTGACTTAGGCCTCAGTCTGGTTAATCATGCTGTCATTCTCACTACAGATTGCCTTTTGACATCTTCATCTGCAAAAAGATTCTGTAGTCAAGTCTGACTGTGGTGAGTCAATTCAGTGATTCACTGATGGCCAAGACTGAACTCATGGCCAAGTTTCTTGTGAAAAGATTCACTAAAGGATGAGGAACACAGTAATTGAAGAGTTATTTTGCTTGGCAGAGGCAGGCATGCATCATGCCTGAGCAAAATGTAACTGGAGCAGTGATCACATTTGGGTCCTGGTGCTGCAGTGTCAGGAAACCTTTACACTTTAGCAAAGGAGCCAGAGACAGAGTATACCCTACTTGAGCTCATTTAAATAGCAAACCATAACAGAGCTGCTTCTGATTTACACCTGAGAATTGAAGCATGCCTTGCATTTGACATTTACTTGTCTCAAATGACAGATCCTGCTGAAGATGTGTGTTTAGACAGTTTAGGCAGCTTTCTTCCCTAAAAGTTCATTTCTCAGATTTTGCTGTGATTTCTATTACGCTGTTCATAATGTGTGATCCATTGGGAACATGGACCATCTGTATTAATTCCTTCACAAAGTAGCAATTCACACCCTCAGCTACCTACACATTTGCCCCCTGTAAGGCAGTTTTATGGTGTAGTGAGATATAATATATACCCAATAGAGCACATCCTGCAAAGACAGGCCTGCTGCTCAAAAGCCTTTCTGAGGATGAGTGACAGATGTCTCTACTGAAGAGAAACAGAAAAAACCTGTAAGAGCCAAACAAGGTGACTTCTAGTGGGCTGAAAACCTGGCATTTGTCTGAAAAAAACCTAACCCCTGTGCTATACAAGGTAAGAAATTAATTCAGTTAGAAAATCAAAACAGAGACTGCAACTTACACATAATTATATCCAAAACACATTTTTTCTAAACATGTTATTGCTTTTACTGCCATATAAGTTTAATGTGTCCACAAATTACATTAGATCCCAGTTTCCACCAGAGAATATGAGCAGATGTCAAAGTTATACCAGTGGAGAAATGCAACAAAACACTGTGCTGTTTTGCTATAGGTAGGAATGAACAGGAAGCATTCTAGTATTTTGAATAATTTATTGATGCTTTTGAAAAGCAGATGTGCTCTAATTAACACTGTCTCTCTGCCCTTACTAGCATGATTTCTTCTGGTGCCAGTCATCTACTATTTTTTCCCACAACTACAAAAGCAGACCACTTACTACAGAAAACTACAAAGAAACACTACAGTCAACCTTGCATAAGATTTCTCAACAATTACTATTATTTTGTTAGACAAGAGCAGAAAGATCATCTGATGCTCTTAGCACCTTCTTTGATACCTGGCAGGTATATTAGCTGTGAAGATATCAACTGAACTAATAGGGAAAAAAGTTCCTTGTTTGTAGTAAATCCAATGAGTCAAACTCTGCTACTCTTGCTTACAGTGGCTAATACTTCAGTAAGGGTATCTAAATTTAAAATTCTATTTCTTTGAGAAACAGTAAGGAACCCTTGACATAACATAACATAACTTGAAGTTTCTAGAAGACAGCATAGCCCAAATGAATCTGACTAATTCAGCAGTTAAATGGAAGGCATGTAGTTACAGGACACTAGAACAGGGAAGCGAGCAAGGAATTGATTGAAAGTGTGGTTAATGAAATGACTCAAGTTATTCAGAATATATAACCCAAACTCAGAATGGACCCCCAAATCTCAATGGAAAGATTTTGCTTTGCAAATACACAAAATTGCAAATAAAAGCATGTATTTTTAACAAAGCAGAGGGATCTGCTTGGTCGAAGAGTTTCCAGAAAGGGTTTCCAGTTAATATCATTACAATTGCTCTGCTAATTCATATCTTACTAGTAAAGATGTTGCTTCTGTTTGCAGCAAGACTAAAACCAGTATTATCCCTCATATATAAGAATTACACACACCACATATGCAGCAGTGACATGCATGTACTAAACTCCGAACCCAAGTGATAAATTGCAATTCTCCAGCACCTCTGATCATCTCACCTGCACTCTGCCCACTAATCCATCTTTGCCAGGACTACCTCTAACCTTCCAAACCTATCAGCTGCTTGCAGACAACCATCATTTTTTTCAGATAATAACCTGCTAAAAAAAAAATGTTTTCTTCCTTCCTACAAATGAGGAATTTGCCCCCAAAATGTATTGGTCTGAGGTTCAGGGCATTCTTAGAGCACTGACAAGTTTAAAGTCCAATATCTCAGAACACTTGGAGGTTAGAAATGAATACTTTTTATAAATGGGGAAGAGGTACAAATTCACTCCCCTAATTGCTCAATACAGACTTGACTAGATGTAAAAGTTTCTATTTTAGTCATGGTAGATCATATTTTTTTCAAATTGCAATGCTGTGACAATTTTGTGCAGTTATTTGGTCTTGCATAGAGTTCATTAAAACTAATGTAAATCTCCAAAGCATGTGAAGGTGTCAGTTGATATGGTCCCCTTCAAAAGACCTGGATGTGGACCTAAATTCTACACTCCCCTGCCTCTGATAAAAAAAATTTCCCTTCAATTTTAGAGAGAGTTACATTTTCATAGAACATACATTTCCCTAAGACACTGCATACAGATCTTATTTTATTTATCTTGTAAGAGAGAGCAGTTAACAGAGCTGGGATTCACACCCTGGGATCAAAGGACCATAGGTATTTGAAACCTGATGCTTATTCCATTAAAATATATGCTCTGGGACACACTCCACACATTTTCCCTCTCTCCTCTCACAAGTTACATTCTGTAATAAAACCTTTATATTCTCAATCTTTCTGAATATTATAAATTTACCAGAAAACTCTACTTTAAGATAAACCAAACAGTATGATGAACTTTGGATGACATGGATTGACTTTTAACAGCCTTTCCTGGGCCTCCATGTGGTAACAGCATTAGGCTTAGTCACAAGGACAAAGATATGTTTAGGTTCTAAAAAAATGATTAAGTTCTTGTTGACAGACCTTAAACCAGACAGAAGGAAGGGATACAAAAATCAGTGACAAATAAACGTCTTATTTGTTAATTGTTTAAACAGGAGTTGCTTGTAATTACCTAAGTTTTAATGGTTTACTAAAGGAAACAACAATTCTTAGCTAACACTTTGCTTTATTAGAAGTGAAGAGGGTTGTAAATGTACTGTACTATTATCTGTGCCTTCCTTCATATGCTGTGATTATGTGTTCAGTAAATAGCACCCAGACTAAAAAGACCTTGTTGTGAAATCAAGCAACATTAACTCATTAAGTCAATAATTCATGGATTCTTTTATCTAAAGTGGCAACATCACACCATCAATTCACAAAACAGCCACTTCTCCGAAGTGTATGTGATGATAATAATGGATTTTCTAACAATACACTCTCAGAGCAAGGTCACTGCGCACAGATGCGGTGGACGCCATGATCTGACCTAGGTCAGCAAAACAAGCTTTATTATTGAACCTAATTATGAACTATCAAGATAATGGCCTAGACTAAACTGTTTCCTAAGGGATTATTTAGAAACTAGTCAGCCATTTTAGGTTCAAATCTACTGTACAGCACTACCTTCGAACGCAGAGCAAATGCTCGGTACAGGGTACATACACACATACTACACATCCATTTTTAAATATTCCCATGGTTGCCAAAGACAACTCACATGTGCAAAGCACACATCCAAATCAAACCAGGCTGCATTTTTGATGAGGACAGTCTAGTCAAGTGAAAACACAAAGAAAAAGAATGTGTACAAATCTAGGTGGACCTCCACTAAGGGGTAATAATCCAAACTTTGCTTTTGGCTTTGCTTAGGTCTAGAGATAAAAGCCTTTTAATACAGTCTAATAATAATACAATGCTAATAAGCAAAGAGAAATCAAGAAAAAAAAATGTTTGGGATACCACTGGCTGTTTTCAGACCAACCACAGTAATACTTATGATGTTTATAATGTATTTCAACTTTATTCTGTAAGAAAGCTCATGTAGGGAAGGTATTTCATGGTTCTTACATTTCCCCGATAAGTTAAAATTAATGCATGGGATCAAAGATGCCTTGTGTCATTTTTGCTCAGCTGAGGGTATTTTTCCTTTTTTTCCTCCCCATAGAAAGAAAAAACATTTCAGTTGAGTTCATCTCTCCAGCCAGAAAAGCCATTAAAATGCTTCCTTCCCTTGTGTGCTTCACACTGTAATTCTCCCAGGTATATAGAACTGACTCATTATTATTTTATATTTCAGCTCATGTAATTATATCCAAGTTTCAGAAAGGAATAGTTCCTTGAGATCAGAGTTCTTCTTGTGTTAGAAGTAAAGCCAACCTCTGAGTACCCTGGCAGGGGAAGATTGATTCCTGGTATGATTCCCTCAATTATTTAAAATTATCTTGTTTTTATTTAAGCTTTTGATTCATATGATAGTCAGAGACCGATTTTGGAGATGTTTGTTTTTCTAAGATCAGAGTTCTGTTGTTGTGATAAACTTCTCACCTTTAATCCAGCTTCCAGTCCCAGTGAACCAGTCAACCTGTATGAATTAACATGATGTGATTGACCCTGTACCTTGCCTGTGGGTTTGTAATGAGATCCAACCCATGGGAAAACATGTAGGGAGAAGGGAGGGGGCGGCTCAGCCTGAAACCTTCCCTTTAACTGGTTGGCCTGTGAACCCATATGAACTGGATCTCCCACAGAAGTTATGATTTGAAAGTAACCCTTTCAAATCACACTTGGAAAGGTTTGCAGAGCTCCAGTGCTGATACGCTGGGGCAATTTGCAGAAAATTTGGTATTCCTTCACTCCGTGCTGACAAAGATTGAAGGTTCACAAGCTCTAGGCCAAAGGAATCCATAAGGGAAAAGAAGTTTCTCACAAAAATCAAGATAAAAGAATGACTTAGTCATACTTTGATGGAGAGAGTCTTTAGGAATAAATGTAAGAGGGAAGAAGGGGAGAAAAAGCCTACTTTTGCAGGGGCACTGCTGAAAAATTTCATTTTCTTTAAGAAGTAGATTTTCCTCCATTTCATGTATTAATTAGCCATGCTATGTTTTTTCTGTATTACATAGACTTCTACAGCAAGGCTTCTGATTTTTTGCATAATCATTTAATACAGTCTGGAGCAAACTGAGAGTTGGAGAACATTTCTAATCATGAGAGTTAAAGGTTGTTTTAAAGTATCTTTTAAAAGTTTTGTGTAATAGTTTATATACTTTGTCTATTAATGTGTCAAGAAGAAAGAGCAGAAACCTTCTAATTAGTATTAGAGGTGCTGGTAGTAACATCTCACATAAAATACAGAACTGTATACCCAGTATACTATGCACTAACAGAGGCACAGTAAAAATATCAAGCATTTCATTCTAAGTCCTAAAGGATCCCAAGCCATTATTTTAGGAGGAATTCAGAAGGAAAAACAAACATCAGTTAAAAAAATTAAAAATTCACAGGGAATTGGTGCAAAAAAAAGTAAATCATGAGCCCCTGAAACACCAAGGAATTTTGAAACACAAAATGCTCAACAACTGAGAACATGAAAGGGCAGAGAACCTTAGTGAGGAAACAAAAGGACTGTTGCACAGGGCTATGGTACTGTAAAAAAAATATGAAGCCAGTTCTTTCAAAAGAAGATTTGAAAAAAATACCTAAATTTTAAATAAATATTTAGAAAAAAACCTAAATATATGAAAAAATACCTAAATATAAGGACCGATTGCTCCTTATCTGAAATAAATGTAACTACACCACTTTCCAACAGAAAAAGTTAAACCATTTGCCAGCTAAAAGTACATTGTTGTGTTTTAATAACTCACAGAGAATAAACACTCCTGTTGTGGTACAGTCCTGTTTCTTCCATTGCAATAGGAGCTCAGATATCTTTCAATGAGAGCTTGATCATCATCAATACATTTGGAACTCAAGTCTGTCTAGACCTCCAACCTCCAACATTAATTCTGTGCATGCTGTACTTTTACAATTCTCATGGATCATGAACACGTGGAGCTAGCAGGTAATGTCCACATAGACATCAAAATAAAATGTTAGATGTCTAGCAGTAGGTAAATGAAATTTGAAAGCAAAGTCTTTCTGCAGTTCAATGTTTTGGAGCAATCTTGTGAACAGTCCCATCCCTTACGCTCCTGTTTCTGCCCCTTTGCTCCTCACCTTGCCATGGCTGCACCTGCTGCTCTGTGTCTGCAGCAAACAGCACTTGGAAAGGAAGACAGCTGAA
The DNA here is from genome assembly GCF_036250125.1 of Pseudopipra pipra. NCBI lineage: Eukaryota > Metazoa > Chordata > Aves > Passeriformes > Pipridae > Pseudopipra > Pseudopipra pipra. The sequence goes on along the minus strand of NC_087560.1, from coordinate 8,625,995 downwards.
AGCTGAGGAATGGCACAGCAGTCAGTGACCCAATGACCCAAACAGTCAGTGCTTAATAAAGTTTTGGGGCACAAAACTTGCTTTCCATCTATAGGAAATAGAATACCTAGGTTCTGCATCCTTGCTCCAGCAAGCCACCTCAATACCTTAAATTATATGTTTAACATAAGATGATGACATTCATTCTTATGCAGTGCCCTACTTGCAGCAGGCTGTACACTGCTTCCCTGCCACGAGCTGCAGGGAAGGGGTGCTCCCAGCAAAACATCACAGGAATTTGCAAGAATCTTCTCATTCATTTAAATAGACTTCAGTGCATGTCTGTGGAGCAACACAAAAACACAGGGTGTGGAAGGCACTTGAGTAACTGCATTGCTAGTTAACATTTCTGGAACCTTTCTACAAAGGTAGTGCAATGTAAAATTGAGACAACTCCAAAAATCATTTGGTACAGTGAATTTTTGAGATATAAACGACAGTGGGAAACACTGAACAGTCTTGTGTAATTTGTAGGCATTTTAGTCAATCTAATTTTCTCTTGTTTTGTGCGTGCACACACCACCCTGGTTTCACACCCCCACCACCTTTGGTAAGCAGACCAAGCCTCTTCCATAACCTCACGGTACACATGTGCTGAATCAGGCAAACACATTTCTTCATACATAAGTGCATGCAACAAAATCAATTGTCTGGAGCATTATCTGATGTAGTCAGCCAGTGGAAGGCACTTTACATTTTGTTTATGCCTATTCCTGTTCACTGTTTTAAAATAAAGCATCTCTAAATGGTGATAGCTTTTCACTATAATTCTGCTACACTTCTAGATTCCAGATAAGGAAGGAAATGCTGAACAGACACAATTACAAAATTGTAAGAGGCATAATACTTTAAAACATTAAAAGCTATGTGTCATTTGATTGAATTTCAAGTAATATATATATTCTTTCTCTCCTATCTTGTCTTGATTACAATATTAAAAATAGAGGTAACATTGAAAGACATCAGGCCAGTCTTTCAACAGAGGTAAAGAGAAACTTCTTGACAGACTGGATTATACTTCTGTGTTCTTCCCTCCTTCCTACAGCCCTTAGTTGTTCCCCAGATCCTGGTTGCAATCAACAGTTTTTATCTGATTGTGACTGTAGATAAGTATCAGGATAGCACAGTTACTAGCTACAATAAGAGGATACACAGCTTTTGTGCTAATAAGCACTTCTTTTTAAATGCTAAGAGCAATTAGTCCTTTTGTGTCAACTATTGATTATGCAGACTGATAGACAAAAATCCCACACAGTCTCATTCTTCTTTCTCCTGGATTTCTAAAGAGCAAAACTGGCTTAAAGCAATTGTAAAGCAGAGTGATACTCCATCTTTGGAATCAAGAGCAGCTTAACTGTTTGAAAGAGTAACAGTGATGGGTTCGGCTATGAGTGAGAAAAGCAATTTCTGATACATTTCTTTTTCAGCACTATTTAATGAAAATATCCAATTTTGATACCAGCTTTCTAGACCAAGTGTGAAGAAGGTTCTTTCATAAAGTTTTAACTATGAATAATTTTACTGTTTCTAATTAAACAGCTTTTGGCACAGTTAATATACATGCATCCAATTTAAAATTTGCTTTCCAAAGAATAAACACAATTCAAAGTTTGTGGATTTAGAATCATTTTCGGATTTAATTATGCAGCTCTAGCATGACACAATCTTCAACTGCTGCCATCCATTACCACATTTATGGAGTCTACTATGTGTTAAACTGCTTATTTTATTTATAAAGCATGTACCTTCAGTGAAATGATTTTAGAGCGTCTTTTATAAAAAAGTTTAAAGAAGAAATAACTGGTATACTGCAATAGCACAAATGTACTTTTTTTCTAAAATGTAAAAAATTCTCCTTATAAAAAGATAATAAAAAGATATAGAGATAACAATAAAATAAAGATGAAAACATAAAAGATAAACTTCATAAAAAAAGATGCTCTTTCAAAACATCGTTTAGATTTTATTATGACATTTAACTTACATGGACATTGCTGAATCATTACCAGGTTTTTAAGGCATTTAAGCTGGATATACAAAAACACTGAAAGAGTAATTACTTGGTATAAGAGTCACATAATTTTCATTGGTAGCAACAACATATAGTGAACAGTTAGAGCAGGTGTTACAAATCTCTTACTGTATTAACTGACTCCGAGTGTTTACTTGTCCTACATTTATTCCTTTAGACATATTTTCATCAAGACAGGGAATCCTTGAAATCCCAGAGCAAGAGAAAAGTGGAATTCAGTATCTCCAAATTTTCAGCAATTTGTCAAAGATTCCTTTTCCAGACAGAAATACAATGTAGATTAAAAGAAAAGCATAGTCTTTTATAATTTCATGTGAAAAGCAGCAAGGCGTTTAACTTTGCGTGCAAGTGCTTTTTCTTAGTTTTTATATTGCTGCACTGCTGCTTCACACAGAAGTGACTGTGAAGCTATTTCTTGAACTACTCATTGATCTCTATGAATTTATTACAAACACTCTGGACCTTATTATAACAGCATCCTTGAAAGACAAGCATTTTGAATGTCACAAGGAGATGTTGCTGTAATAAAGGAGAATGTAATAGGCCTTCATGCACAGTATTTGTGAGCCAGAACATTTTCAAAGAGAATAATATAAGTAAGTTCCTTATAAGGAAGGTGGATCCTATACATATTGCAGTTTGAAGATTTCTTGATATAGCACATTAAATCTATAGAAGGATTCTGTCTTCAGACATACACAGGAACACACTAGCCTTTATCATATTCATGCTTTGAAGAGAGTACACAATTTGCCAAGAAAATTAATACACTTTTATTGCTATTTTCCCTGCGCCAAGACAAATGCAGAGTACTAACATTTCATGGACATCACCAAAACTGATGGGAGCATTTAGTTCCTGTGACTGTATTAAAAAAAATTGTATAGATCAATCATAATTTAAATTTCAGGGGGTAATGTTTTGATACTTCTAATGCTAGACCTGTTCAGGATCTCTGTTCTAAATACAACATTGGGTGCCTAAAATCCCTGAGTGATCTATCCAGCATCTGGGCCCATATCTCAAGTATCCACACAAAGGAACTACAAATAAAAGTGCTAAACTTCTCTTCAGATAATGCCTAAGTGCCTTCAGGGTAATGGGTATTTCCCACATACAAAAACATTGCAATGTATTTTGGTAAGTACCTATTAGCACATTCATTTATGAAGTTTGAATGTTTAATACTGAGTTACTCATGTCTGCATTTTAAAACTAAGTAATCTAATTTTATGAATCTGCCTTATCTGATTAATGCTTTATTTTGTTGGGATTTCTTCAGCTTGAAAATACCTTCCCTGCTGTTTTGCTTTCCATGAGTACTGTTGATCCCATTACTGAAGCTCTACTCAACCATTAGGTTACTTTTTCTAAGTGCATGCATTGCTTTTGAAAGCTGTTGAACTTCCAGATTTATGACGCTGAAAATCTAAGCCATTGATCCACCGGCAAATACATTACGGAGAGCGCTTGCAGTGTACAGTAGCTACTTTACTGAAGAGCTATTTGAACCTGCTTCAGCCCTGACCTGGGGCCCATCTCTAGGAGGGAAAAGACCTGAGTCTTCTTGAGTCATTGAACTTCGCAGCCAGAGGCAGAAAATGCACAAAGACTATATATCGCTATGGGGAGATCAAGTTCTCACAGCAGCAGCAGTGTACACAGCTCATTATTTAGAAGTCTGGTTAGATCCTGGCATCATTTGATGCAGCCAGGGCATGTAGGACTGCATTTGCAAGATGCAGACATTCAAAACACGGGACATGAACTAGAAATGTGGCAGATCTTTTCCTGAAGATACATCACAAGGTTAGAAGCTTGAGCAAGCTCTTGAATAATGCACCATTGAGACACAACTCTGAAATCTCACCATTTCTGGAACCTGATGCTGAATGGGATTGTCTGACACAAGTACTAATCCTTCAAGGACCACAGACAGATATGGTGGCTACTGAAAAGCTTGATTTCAGAATTAATGACATAATACAGGACAAGTCAGTGTTGGCCCTACTGTCGCTTTTCAGGGACATTTTTTGTGCTCAAATGAACAGTGATCTGAAATGCAAGAGCTAGCTAAACAGCAAACACTCATTAACTGAAATAGGAAGGTTTCTGAACAGATCCTAAAAAACACAGAGAAAATTATATACAACTCAAATTGTAATAGCCCTTCAGAATTTACCTAATGCATAATGGTTCATAGAAAATACTTGCCTGTCAAACTTATTCAGCCATAACTCAGTGTTCAGAAAGGTACACATTCATGTCTAATGGAAAGATTTCCTCCAAAGAATAAGCAAAAGATATTGTAAATGTGTTATACAACACACAAAAAAAATATACTTAATTGAATATACCTTGGATGTAGGAATGACAGTTGTCAGGCAACTTGCCTGAAAACTCACATCAAGCTTTTTTGTTGGCAATATCAGCTACATTTGAAATAGTGAAATAATTTCTGCTGGTGCAGGACTGCCTTGATATTTGGTTGCATGAGCATATTCCACATGAAGAGACTGTAGCCAAGGAATTACTGGAAGTCAAAGATACAAGAAAAAAGGCGGAAACTTTACTCCTAAAATATTCGACTTCTCCAAACAACTACACAACTGAGAAAAATGCATACACCTCCATCTTTCTATTCCGGCAAATCCATTCGAAAGGGCTTGGACAGTGGATGAGACAGAGGCATGATATATATTTCTGATCATCTGACAAAGGTCCAATTTACCAGTGGGTTCAGGAAAAAGTATAAGCAGATGACTGCTAGGAGCAGATTTACAATAAGTAAGAAAGTAAGAATATTCATATGGCAAATTTGGAAGAGAAATGTCATGGAATATCTGTTTCTCGGGGTAGTAGTTCTTCAAGAAGAGGAAAACTTGAAACTTCAGAGAATTAAAGACTTCCTTCCCCTTCCCACCAATACTCCTGAATTTTTTAAGATGAAATTTAATAAAAAAACTATTTCCAGTTAGTTCTTGCATTATTTTCATGCCCTAACTATCAGAAGGTGGTCAGAAAGAGGTAAAATATAACATTTAAATTTGTCACTTGAAAGAGATGTGTATAAACATTTAAAAAAAGAAATACACAGTTATTAAATATTGGATAGGAATACATGAACAATTTCCTGTAAAGTCAGCAATTACAATGAATAACCACCTATTGTGGGAAAAAGATAATTATATAGCCAGTATTAGACCACTCTTAGATTGGGGAATTTTTTCCTTGTGAACTTTAAATACCTAGAATTAGTTCAATTTTTTTCCCCCTTCATTTAATGCAAGTGTTCTCTCTTGGTTTATGCAATTGGTTTACCAAAGAAAAATACTAGCTTCTGTATAATGCAATTTAGGACAAATTAGAAACTTTGAAATATGTTTTTCTGTTGTGCAAATGATCTTAATCAAGGTTTACCGCTAATATATTGACAATAATAATGCCTGAAATGTTTTCCTGGAATCAAAGAGAAAAATTCTCATTTCGAGAATGCATCATGTGACAAAAGATTTAATTGCTACTATTTCTGACCATTACAGTTGTAGGGACTTCTGGAGAAAGTCTTCTGCATTCACTAGGTTTCTACAGCCCCCCCATTCCTGATCCCAGTGATGATCTCTGTGTTGCTGCTGTGAAAAAGCTGATTCCAGGTTGTTGTGGGACTCACCCAGAAACCATCAGGCCCCTTCCCTGTCCTGCCAGCACAGGCAGATCCACCTGCACACTCCAAGGTTACGAGCACATACTCTCAGAAAACCCTCCTTCAACTTTTCAAATCAGTAGAATTTATAAAAGTTTCTACTCAAGGGCAGAAGGAACTGAGTAGCTGTCCAGCAAACGAGATCTAAGCTCAATTTTCAAGAGCAACTTTTTTTTCCCCTAAGAATTAATTAATTTAAAACATTGTTCCTGCAGCCAAAACTTGCTACACAGATGCAGAAAGATTAATACATCTAAGCATCACAGAGATGAATTTCCTTCTAATTAAAACTTTCTGGCAAGATAACTGAATTGCCCTCATATTAAAGATTAATGCTTTTGATAGCTTTGATGGCTCAATATCCCCTGTAAATCATAACAGAAAGATGCTTAAAAAATTGATTCATGCTTATTAATTGCAAAAATAAATAAATATCACAGCATCTGCAGCAACTATAAAAAGTTGAGCAGCAATCATCAGAAAGTTAACTTTTATTTCTTTCTAACACACTGCATAGTGGAGTAACTAAAGCATTGCTGTCTCAAGGCTGCATTTTTCAGCTTCCCCTTATGTATTAGACAAACATTCACTGACCCATATGGTTTTATGGAAACTGCTGTGTTTACAAGAATAAACTCATTTTCCCTTGAGCAGCTCTGCAGCTGGGCATTAACCTGTCCTTACCCAGCACAGCTCTTAGGGGGTATATGCCAACTGGAAAATCAGCTTCCAGCAGGTGGTCACACAGAACCTCTCCAAGGTTAAGCTCTGAGGATTTTTCTTGTTTTGCCTTATTACAAATTATACTCCTTGACCCTATTTATTTTGAACTTATGGATCTTTCTGCCAGTTAACCAATAAAAACAACCCTTACTTCCCATAAAGGTATCTTCATTTGAATAGGAGGAATATAATTTATTTCAGCATTAATTCAGACACTACAAGCTTTACACACTGCTCTGCTAGAAGCCCTATGTTAGAAGTATTTGAGTTTGTGTTTGAGTTTTCAGCAACATTGGCCTTGGACTATAATGACAAATCAGCTGGAAATCAGAATACAATAAAATTCAAGCTAGAACTTGTTTAAAATAGTGTATTGATCCTTCCTAATTACCTGCCTTTGGACAGACTTGGTTAAAGAAAAATAGAAGGTGTAGAGGTATCATCTTCCTAGATGATATTTCCAGTTAACAGCCACTTCCTAGAAACTTCCTGAGAAACTTCCTAGAAACTATTACAACAGAACAGGTGGAAGGTTTGTCCTCCTGAGGCAGATTTCTTTTGTGAGTGCCACTGGTTAACAATTTTTAGAAATTGAAATTCAACAGGAATATTATTTGTATTCCCTCATACCTCTCATATTTTTTAAGTCTGCTCATGGACAACTTACAAAAGCAATGCCATGAGTAAAAAAACCAGTTCATTTTTTAGTTATTATCATATATTTTGTTATACAAACACATTGCCTGGAGATATAACTTTTTAACCAACATATTTTCTGTTTATTCAGGTCCATTTTAGTACTCATTATACTCATATAACATTAAGTGTTGTATGCTTTTAATATTTTATATTAGTAGGCATTAGAAGTAAAAGAGCATAATTTAATTACATACGTTGAACAGTACAGGAGACACTGCAAAGTTCATTTTCTCCTGCAGGTTTTGGATAGAGATTGCAGCCTATGTGCATCCAGCCAAATTCTGATTCCATGACTCACAAGTAAAATAAAGTTGATTGCATGTACAAGAACTAGCCCATCGTTTTTACTTATAGAAAACCTTATTAGCTTTTGTTACTCTTTCTCCAGTTAAAATAACACAAAATACCTCATTTTTTTTGTCTGAAGAACTAGTTGCTGTATTTTGAAACTAATCAGTAGTATAGAAGTATTCTTTGGAGTCAAGTTTCTGGTTTCTTGTTAAGAGACCTGGGGGCCTGAGATAAAGAAAACCAATGAAAGTCTTCGAAGTTGAACCCTGTAACAGGCACTGATATTTATTTGTACTCTTATTTGAGCATTTCATGTTCACAACCATTTCCACATCAGCTGTTATAAGGTTGAATTTGAAGGCTGTCTGTATTTAATTGCAGAAAGAACAATAACCTATAGCCTGATCCAATACAGGTGACATTTGCCCTGTTCACTAGGGAGCATCTTTTTAGTGTTTGAAGGAGCAAGTGCCTACTGCACTAATTTAATGGCTGTTCTGGAATGAATTGGCAGATACAGTTCTGTCCACCCTGCCCTGGTGCAGGAAAGAAAAAAAATCGAAAGGGATTAACACTAAACACCGAGTACAGGGAATAACACAAACATCTGGGTTTTTGTGAAGCTCTCGTGAATGGGTCTGATTCCCTAAAAACTGTGCTATAATGCTGCCTCTGCAAATGGCTGTAAATAGGTAAGCCAAAAAAGAAATTGCCTTCAATTTTCAATTTTAACTTGAAAAAAGAGACTCCAAGTAATTTTTTTTTTTTAATTTCAATACTTGCTTTCACATACAGGCACTTCAAAGGTCCTGGAGCAACAGACTACGTAATTTAACTTAAAGCAAGTTAAAAACAGTTGAAAGAACCCCCAGTACTGCCTTCCCTTTTGAAGTCCAGGAATACTTTCTCTAGCTTTTTAAATTTATAGTTGGCTTACCACAGCCCTTGGGGATTCAGACTCTACACTCCTTGAATTGCTTGAAAAAGACTATTTCCTCAGTGGGGGCTGTGTACACTTAAAATGGTGGCAAACACTACCCCAAGAGTCCACCTTGCAAGATAGCTCTAATTCTAATCAGAATTTCATCATCCTATTGTGTATTTTAAACCAGATTTTTTCCCCATTTCAAGTGTGGCCATACCACTATTACAGAGCAACACCTGAAAGCACATTAAAAGTCAATGGAGTAACTCCTACTAAATTCACCAGGCTTTGAAATCAATTTCTTCACATTGATTTCAAATGGAGCTGAAAAAGAACTTGTGTGGGCTTATGAAGTTGGAACTGAGGGGAAAAAATACTGCATTTGCCCTTTTTATGATAAATAAGGTCAACAAAATGAAAACTACTTCATTTTTACAGCCAATAGCTCAGACATGATAGTGTCAGCAGAGATTTCCTGATTTGAAATTGAGGTCAACAATGAACATGCTTAGATGCCTGAAATTCTATGTCCCCAAAAAATACATGCAAAGACGCCATGGAGGTGAACTTCACTGTTCAGCTTTTCATCAGAAAATGCATTCACCTGAATGCATTGCAAAAGGTGCAGATTGTGATTATGAATCAAGGCTTCTTGAGACCAAACTTGGTGGGGCCCTGCAGTGTGAGCGGGGCTATGCTCCTTGGAAAATCCTATCTCCTGGAAAGTGTTATGTGGATACACAGCAGCCACTGAGAAGCAGGGAGATCACTGGAGTCAGACATACAAGGTACCAGGTTTGCCCACACAGCTGTCTGAATTTTTGCTTCCCTCCAAGTGTATTCTTCAACAGCAGCCCCCCAAGAGCTCTTTACTGAGTGGCTCCAAACTTCTTTTTGGGCTCCCTGTTTTCCAGACATTGCCACCCTTACCTCTCTGCAAACTTTCCCTTTGCAGTGGAGTGCCATTGCATGGAACTATCAGATTAAAAAAGCAGCTAAGTAACCACTGCATTTCCTGACTGACAGGGGTTTGTCACTGTTGAGGAAGATGATAAAAACAGATGGAGCCCCACGCTGAAAATGAAGACAGTTAAAATATCTGTCTTATAGTGATGTTATCACTAAAGAGGGAAACACTCCTTGCTTACTGCTTTGAATCATGAAGAAGGTATCCTCTGCCTACCCCCTTAAACCCATGAGGCTGGAGATTATGACAGGGAGGATGGGAGCTCAGCCAGGGTGCAGAGCTCAAACAGCAGGCACTGTGAAGGATGGCATTCCCCATTATTCTGTCTTTCAAGGGACGGAAAGCTTTTTGGAGAAGGGATCCAGTTCTGTCAGCAGCTAGGCATGTTTCTCAAGACCTCAGGAAAGGCAGAAAAGCATGTTTTTTTTTTTTAAACAAAGTGAAATAACCAAGGAATCTCACATTTCTTTATAATTCACAATTAGGATGTTAAAGTGTTTTCAGCAATGTGTTCTCAGTTGTAGGAGTAGCACAGTACAATGAGAACTGGAAAATCAGAAAAGTTATCATTTCTGCCTTTCCTAGAAATACCATGGAACGGTAAAGATTCAAGTGAAGCTAATATACTGGACTGACAATCCGTTTTCTTTTAAAAAATAGCCTGTTCAAGTCTGTAAGAATAATCCCCAGAAACTATATTCTTTTGTGACAGAAAGATTATTATTGTTTCATCTTTATTTCTTTCTAGGAAGAGGCAATTCATCTACAGCCAAAATTAGAGTGGTGATGAAAAGCAATAAGTGTCTAAAGTATTAAGCCAAGTAAGGCAAACAGTGATTCTTAAAATAAAAGTGAACTTACACAGAGTGTTGACCTTCAATGTCTTCAGTCAAACAGAACTCTAAAGACAAGTGGTTTTGATCCTATGGGGAAGGTGGGGAGCTCTGGGGAAGTAACCAGCCTTGCAGAGCAACAGCAGAGCTCTGGGGAAGCATCGCTCTCCTCAGACAAGGAACTGGACCTGAGGCAGTCAGCAAGATTCTACAAAGGCATAAACTTCTGTAGGCAGCCAAAAAAATCATGGGGTGTGTGCAATGAGCACACACATACCAAATTTAGTCTGTATAAAGGACTCATTAAAAAATAGTATTAGTCAATATCTTTGAAACAGGATCTTAGATGCTTAAAAACTTTTCCTGGAGTTCTCTTTCCTGTGTTTTCCTTGCAAGCAGGTTTTTCCTTAGAAACAATTAATTCAAGAATACTTCCTCTAGTTTGTATTATATTGAAGTTTCCCCAGAATAAAGAGCATCATAGATTCAAAAAGTTCTGTGTCTTCTAATTATGGTGCCCCATCCCCCCCATGCTTTGCTAGTATTCAATTGCACACAAAAATGTAAGGTTTATTTACCCAATTAGAAATTGTTCAGTAGTTAGGCACGCATAGCCCTCTCCCCAGTGCTGGAGAAAGTTCAGTGGCAGATAGTATTAGGATACAGTTCAGTTGTTTTTAAAAAAATTTAAAAAAAAACCAAACCAAAAAAAAAAAACCCCAACCAAACAAAAAACAACACATGTTCAGGCAGACTCATTGTAATGATTATAAAGCAGCCTTCACCTGGATTGAACACAGACTAAGAAAGTCTGATTCTTAGCTACACACAGGGTCAAAAATGCAACAAGGCAAATTTCATGGAAGGAAAATTCATTGAGAGCTACTGAACAGAAATAGTACCATGTAAGCCTTTCTGAGCTACAAATCACAGCAGAATAGAAGTATCACTACATGCCTGCCCTGTTCTGCTACTATTTCTTAGGTATCTCCTTTAGGTTCCTCTCAGAGGCCAGATAATAGAGTCAGAATCACCTCAAGGCCATCTTGGTATGGCCATTCTTATGTTTCACCATTTCTCATGTAATGCAAATTAAATACATGAAAATAGTATGTTCTTCATTTCTAAATTGAAAAGAACCATTTCATCAGCAGATAGTTGTGCAAATTAATCAATTTTGCTGGTAAAGCACTAACAAGCTCTTTGGTATTACTCACATGACTACCACCTAAGGTGAATAATTGTGGAATTGGGCCATCTGCCAGCTGAGAAATTCTGTCACTTTTACTTTCACTGACTATTACTTTACTTTGCAAGTTGACCTGTAATGAGATTCTGATGGGGATAGATAGAAGCTTTGCAGCCAAACTAATTCAATGATGAAAAATGATGGGTATGAAATCTTTTTCATCTCGTTCTCCTGCTTTTTCTACTGCATCCCCATAGTTTCATTTAAGCTATAGATAAGGATTATATTATAATATAGGGTAATAACAAGAAAAAAAAATGTTGCCATCTGAGCAGTAAGACTTGAGGCACTCATTAACATGGGAAGATTCCCTTCCAAGCTTTCCCCAAAATGCATTTTCTGACAGGGTGTTGTATTCCATTGCCCAGAGTGTCACACAATTCCCTCAACACATCCCAAAGTCCTACTTGCCATCACTGGCTCAGTGCACAGAGAAGAGGCAAACACAGCAAAACTCAGGGACTTTCCAGAAGATCATTTGTTGGTTGCTGCCCCCTCTGTTTCTGCTCAGGGTCTGGTGGATCTCAATGTACCCCAGCAACTGGCACGGATCAGGATGAGCAGTGTTGGATGAGCAGTGTCAGCTCAGCACGTACTTCATGTTAGCAGGGAGCCATCTGGAAAGCAGCCTGACACCACCATTGCTTTCCTAAGGCACAGCTGACAAAGGCCAGTTCCATATTTATTGTCAAGGTGGTTTAAAACTAGGGAAGGAAATTAGTTTTCAGTCCTACCAAAATGTTAAATAATTCAGAGGAGAAGTGTGATTATCAGCAAGAGGCCACTTTCTAAATCATTACCAAGCTATAGAAGAAGTTGGCTTTGAGATGAACTGAGGTGAAAATGTTTGCCAGCTAATTTATTTCCAGTTCTCTTCCAAAGCCTAAAGTAACTATACATACAAATCAGAAAATTCTATTTCCATGGATCTGAAAACCACAAATTCTATCCTTCTTCTCATTGTGTGAGAAGAGATGCTCCACAGATCATAACACATAGCAGGAGATGATCCATCAGTTCTCAGAAAGCCCCTTCCACAATTAGTGGGTTTTACTGCTTTGCTGGGGTTTTTCCTGGGCAATGTTCTCACTACAAGAAGGTGTCCAGCATAAGGAATTATATACCATTTTGTTTAGAAATTAGATTCCAAAAAGCACAATAAAAACAAGTGCAAGAAACGAACAGAGCTGGTAAGAGGAAACAGGCAAGATATTATGGAAACCAGCTTACTCAGGTACAGTTTTCTGAAAATAAGAATACAGATCAGTCAGTGTGTGAATATTTCCATTAATAATTGTGCAAACAAGAACTACAACTGCCTGGTTGACAACTGGGTCATTATTAGCTTTTTGCTTCCAAGCAAAGTGAGATCTCCAGAAAAGAAACAACAGAGTATGATGGCATCGTGGTCTTTTGTAGGAGGGGAAAAGTGTAAGAAAGGTTTGGGGAGAAGACCAATTTTTATTTTTTTAGATAGAGAGATCAATCATTTGGTCTCTTGTTTATTTCAGGGTAGCTCTCATATTCCATTCTTTGTCCAAAAGGAATCTTTGGGCTCGCTGCCTCTATGTCTGTTCATCCTCAGCTCTGCCAAAAGTTAGTTTTGAGCTGCAAGCAATTGACCACAGAGGAATAGGCTATCAAATAATTGATTTCTCAGAGCTTGTATGGCCTCAAACAGGTTTAGAGAGTGCTGAAGCAAGACAGAGTTTAAGGCTGTCTCTAATTCTGCAGCTCATCAAGATGAGAGACAGCTTTATGGGCATTTCCAAACGTGTGGCTCTGCAAGCAGCCAAACGTGGGGGGACTCAGAGCTGAGGCCTTCAAGATCGTGCTCAGTGCAGTCATTCTCCAGCCGTGCTGGCACAGTTTTCTGTTGCCTGGGAATTTCCTACTTCCTTTCAAAAATGGAATAAGCAGCAGGATTTACCTACAATCTCATTGCTTTAATAACAAAGGTCTGATTTTTGTAAACGCCGATACAAAACACATTATCATTCTGTCTCCAAAACCAATTAGTTCCATGACCAATTTCCATTGTTTGCAGGAAAATGTGACAGAGACAGTTCTAAAAATTTCTCAGTGAAGGAAAAAATTATAGATTTCCTGACAAAGTGACTGTTTCAAAATTTACCAGTTGACTTAGTGAAGTCCTTCAAGTTGCTTAATTAAAACTCTGTGGCTTAGTTTTCTTAAAACAAAACAAAGCAAACACAAGAAAAGAAAAAAACAAAACCAAAAAGAACCCCCCAAGCAAACCAAAAAAACCCTAAATAAAAACCCCACTACCAGCACGATTCTGCAAGTGTTATTACACTTGGTAGCAACATTCTTAGAGGATGCTTTGCCAGTACTGGCACCAATGACCTAAAGGTACATTTGGTCTTAAGTTTGCTATTCTGCACACCAGAAGAATGCTGAAGATTGACCTAAGGAAGCATTTCTTTGTCTATTGCTCAGGGGCATTTCAGACTATCTCAGTATCTCTAGGTTCTTTTTCAGCTATTAATGATCTCAGTAAAATGTGAAAAAATCTGCAAAAGCTCAAGGCTCTTGTGATTGATAGAAATTTTGTTAATGTATGAATTAACTATACATGTGGTTTTTAAATTCAATTTAAGCCTGAAAATCTAACCTTGGGGGTTTGAAATAATGGGACATTAACTTCACTGCCTTTTACAAACTACCATGAAACATAAGTAAATGACAAAGATGAATAAAATCAGAATGATAAATGTTTTATAGTCGGTATTTTTTTAAAATAATGTTATTGCCATTGAAAACCTAAGTGAAATGAATTCGGTCATTTCAGCTCAGTCCCTGGTGGACAATAGTCCACATTTCAAAAGCATCACACATAATTTGGCAAAATTGGCAGCTTTGGCTCAGATGTGGCTTAGGGCTGAGTAAGCATGCAATTCCCCTAGTGAGAGTGCCCCTTTCCTTCAGGGTTAAGGTCAATGGCTAGTCACTGTGGGGTAGAAAGGTTGATATTGTCTGCTTGTATTCATCTCAACTACAGACACAGAATTTCAGCTGCTGGTGATGCACAGCCTTCCAGTGCCAGCAAATATATTATACTCTTCCCTTAAATATACATGCACCTTCCCTCTCTTCCACTCTCCCAGATAAAACACGCACTTTCCCTTTCCAGGACAGACAGCCCTTCAGTCAGTTTTATAATCCTTGTCTTCCCCCTCCTCCCCTTCCCATCCCACAGTAATATTTCACCTTATACTAGATTTAAAAGATTGCCCATTCTTGACCCAGAATACAGCTGGGCAATATACTAGTTTAATGGCAGGAAAACAGGGGCATCAATGGAAATTATAGAAAATCAAATTGAACAGATGTCAGGAAGCACATCAGGCATTGTAAATGTGAGGGATGCCCATCAGACAAGGTTATGGAGGTGAAAAAACAGAACACGTAAAAAAAGCAGAGCAAGAACAAGAACATCAGCCCTCCCCCAGCTGCCAGTGACACTCTTTAACTGATGCATTGGGAAGGATATTCTGTGCCACCCTTCAAAGTGACAATGGAACCTACTGGATTGTGTGATTATGAAATATGACAAACAAGTGTTGCAATAACAGACTAATGGTACATAAAATAATTTCAAAAAACCCTTAGTCTCATTAAAAAGTTAGCGGAGACTTAATTTCAGCCCTGAAAGTATTGAGACATCCTTTGATTTCACAGCCATTTTGTACTGATTTTAACCTATAAAAGGACAGAATTTTTTTTTTTTTAAGTTATTCAGACATTTAACGCAGTAGATTGTGCCCACTGGGATTTTTAAGGAAGCTTAGACATCTAATTCTTATTAGTGACAGAGTTTTGAAATGCCCGCTGTCATGTCATCAACATTCTTGGCATTTAAATAACTTTACAGACTTGGCTCAAACTGAACATTTTTCTGCCTTTATTGCTGCATTTAAGGAAAATTGTAGAATCAGATTCAGATACTGGCAGGACACATGAAGAACTCCTGCTTTCCTTCCAGGGAGGCAACTCCATTCACTGAAATGGTAGAACACTAGGACAAGTTTTGCTTTTTTATCTTACTTAGTCAAATTTACTGGAATAGTAGACAGTTTAGATTTTGAAAAAGAACAAGTAGATCTTACCCTATATTTTGAGAAAAAAATATCTCACTGAAAGTAATGGTTAAGTCACAAGGTATTTTTTTCATAGGGTTGCCAAATCACATATTATTGCATAGATTTTTCTATAAATACTTTTTATGCTTTTAAAAAATGTGAGGCACACAAGAAACTTTTGTTCAGCCTGTGTTAAGAACTGTATTAATACACATATATGACAGACAAATGATTTAAAAGTTGCTTTAACAAGAAACAATACCTTGACCAAGCAGCTTTTAAAACATTATTCTGTTTATTCAGATATTTATTTTAAAATAAATAAATAAAATTTGTAAGCTTTCCTGACTTTGTCCAGCTATTAAAACCTGAGCAAGCTGTTCCCCCAACAGCAGGCCACTAGGGATTTGGAGAGTCAGCATTCCACCCCACACTTGAGCCTCAGGGTGCTCAGCTGGAAGGCAGGTGGGCACTGAGGACTGGTGGCCCTGACAAGCTGAGAGCAACCACAGCCAGGCCAAGACTCTGCCTGCACAGGCCAGGGTTGTCTAAATAGATCACAAAAATCTATGCTTATTTTAGACCATAAATTTGTACCTGAAGTCCCTGGGGTACAACTACCTGTTGCTTGCAATGAAATACAGGCACAGGAGTTTAGAAAGGTCCTGTGGAACCAGGCACAGAATCAGACAGACTGAAAGCAACGCTACTTATCTATCTGCCCTTAAAACCACATAAATTATACTTCAGCCTGAAAAAGTGTCACCTATTATCATCAGATACTCAGACTACTCTTGTGAAAAGGCATTTTAGTTTCTTCTCATACTGAGCAGCACTGTGTCCATGCTACTCATTCTCACTGCTCATGCTCAGCTGCCCTTGGCTGTGACTTGGACAGTTTTAACTGACAACAGTTCAACAAAATATGAGCTTGGCTAGTTTCAGGTGTTTCAGAGTAATGAGACACAGAAAACTAAAGACAAAATAACACAAGAAAATTTGGCCAGCAGGATCCAAATACAACAGTTTTCAACTTTTTCTTTGGAATAACTAATGAAAGTTTCCCTTAATTGAAGATGTAAAGTCAAGTAATGTACAACTCAGACCTCAGTAGGAAGTGATGGTGCAGAGAAGATTAAGGTTTAAGTGCACTAAGTTATCTCAGAACATTTCCCTTTCCACCTGCTTGCAGCCAAAACTAGCTTCTTGCTAGAAATGAGACTTGCCAAAATCAGAATGCCTGACAGATGTCATCTCAGAGACCAGCATGAAGAAGTGTTCTCAAGAACCCAACTTTTTCTCCCCATCAAGTTAAAAAATCTGCAAAAATATCTGTTTAGTGTCACAAGGTTGAATGTTGCTATGAAACCACCTTGCCCATCATTTTGTTCATTACTTCCAGTTCTTAATTGTTTGGACCAAGTCAGGCCAGCTCATCTTTAATTGGAATAAAGAGTTAATCTTTTATACAAAGGACCCAGCTGAGTCTTTGTATGTGTTTGAATGTGTAAAGGGCTTTTGGCAGTTTAGAGTGTGTGTGGTGTTAGCAGGATTTAGCTCATTAGCAAACCACAAAGGCTCTGCTGACACTGTACTCTGGATAAAATACATGAGGCCAACCTACACCCTGTGGACATGTACAGCATAACTACATAATAAACAGGCATTTATTAATAATTTTATCTGTCACACATGTAGAAGGAGAGGGTGAGAAGTCAAAAGCTGTCATATGTTGCAACTAAGGAGGCATAATTAAAATGGTAAGTGTCATGTGATTATAACCCTTGAAGAATTAATCTAGCATGAAACAACAATGGTATAAATACAACAGCATATGTTCCAAAAATTAATTTCACATAATAGGCAGCTGATGTAAGCACTTAGACCCAATTATGTATGGTCATACAATAGCAGCTGATGCATGGAAAATCCCTTCTATAGTGTATACTAGAATAATCCCATTATAAATGAATGAATGGAAAGACTCCTTTCAAGTCTTTGCACCAGTGTGTATTTACAGACAAAGCAGAATTTATGGAAATATTACGTAGTTTTAACTTCTCCTCTAATTTGTTTTCAAGATTTAACTTTTCAAACCAGACATTTCTTCCCAGTATCTCAGACCATTAGCTGTTCTGCAGAAGCAGGGTTTGTGGTGACAGCAGTTACAACCCACAGATTTGTTTAACCTAAATTTTAAATAATTTAAGCTAATTATTTAATTTCATGATTCTACTTTACTCAAATTAGACTTGATTCTTAATATTGTTCTACCCAGTTCTCACTCTGAAGTTAAACATAACATAATATTGCAAACTGTAGAGGTCAGAATTGAAGAGATTAACAACCAATGAGTGTTATGGGATAAATCTTGAATGTTTTTGCTCTACTTATATTAACATTTACTTTAATACTCTGATTAAATTTTTTTCTCATAGTGAAAGTGTGAATAGTTTATACATAAATTAAGCATGTTTGTGTTTCAATTTACTCTGATCATGTGCACATGAGCTCTGCTCTGGTTGTCTATTGACCTCACCTCTGGTTGCGTGCAATGCAATGTCGCATCCCAAGTTTCAGCTTGAGAGCACAATGTGCATCCAAAGTTTTAAACCTGGAAGCACTGATAAGAGTTCAGATGCACACAGATTACCTCCTGACAATGACAGAAATAAACTTATTCTAGAGAGAAACTGAATTTATCAATTAAGTTTTGGCCCAGAAATCACTTCGGATGCTTGTAAGGTCAGTCAGAATGACCCACCATATGTTTCAATAGCCCTCTGTTCCCTTCCAAATTGCACAACTTTTAGTTATGAAGCTGTGAACGTATCTACTTCTACCACTGACCAATGACACTTCATATGTTTCTGCTTAGAAAAGCTAGGAGCAAATTACATTCACTGTGTCTCTAGAGTCATATATTAAACAAGAGAAAAAACAATGGAAGTATTATAGCACTGTGACAAGTAAACAATGTTATCTGCTCCCTGGAATTAATGTTGAACTGTAAAGAAACAGTATTCTGGCTGCCATGCTAGGCAAAACCCCCAACAACTCAGAGGTAAAATCAGACACGGAATTATCCATTCAGCTGATCACGTAGAACTATATCTGACAAATAATAAAAAAAGAGAACATTTAATGAACAAAGTCTTCAGCAGAGAGAAAAAATGTACAGCGTGTCTCCAAAACTTCATTTGCAGTGTATGCTTGTAGTTGTTTTTACTTGGGTACATATTTTATTCTTCAGCACAGTGAAAGAATGAGAATGAATGCAAACAGCTCATTAAGCTGATTATTAACACAGTTCTTATGGACTAAAGACACATCTGGACTTTAAATAGAAACAGCAAGAGGTAGACAAGATTAACAGCAAACAATATTTTTTTAGTGGACAAACTCAATGACAGAACTACAGGTCCTTTTTGGGAAAGTAAATAAGGTGTTATCTCTCTGGAGAACACAATGTTTTGTTGGCATCTAATGAATTTCCAGGTGGAAGGTGCAGCCAGGACCCAGATGTGCTTTCACCTGTTACTTAAGTAGAGCAAACCCTAAAAGTTTCACAAGAAGGAAGCAATAGACTTTGCACTCAGGGGGAGCACTGCACCACAGGGGAGTGACTTATCAACTTAGGAACTGGTAGATTAAGAGTGAAATGAACAAAAAAGGAAAAAAACCCAAACAAAATACCACATCTTTTTTGTTTATTTTTCCAAAACATGATATATTTCCTGTAAGTCGGGAAAAGAAAAAATATTAAGGGGAAATAAAAACTCCTGAAAGAAAAACAAAATTAGAGAAGGCCAAACACTAATTGTTTACCTCGTATAGGAAAGGAGAGGTTCTGTTTAAAGTTAATGCATTTAACCAGATTTTGAAATTTCACTTGACATTTAATTCCAGCCACTTGTAAACTATTGATTAAATTAAGGTTCTGAAAACACTGACATGGACAAATGACAAAATACTACTTTAAGAGACTACTAGTCACAAAACCAACCTTGCTTCCTGAAGGCAACCATTAGCACTACATTCTCTTGGGAAAACACCCTACAAACAGCACTTGCCTCCATTATACAAGTGTTCCAACATATGGCTTCTGACAAACCCTGCAAGTTACTCCAAGGCAAAAAGCCACACAAGGTCTGTACCCCAGGACAAGGTGTTCACAAGAATAGCCATTTAAGACTTCACTTCTGTGCAGGGCAGGCTAGACAACCCTCCACCCCACAAACCCAAGAGATTGCCGGGCTCTGCAACCTCCTGAAAGATGAGATGAGCCAGCAGATATACACCAACTTGATTGGCCCCATGGGGACCCATTCTGACAGGAAGGGACTATTGGACTTTGCTTAGTCCTTTCTACTCCTGGACACACCTTAAAAGAGCAAACCTCTACAAGGGCTCATGTACCAATACAGATTTGGGTCCATGAAGTTCTCTTTACACAGGAATAGGATGTCCCCATGAATGGGTCAAGAAAATTCACTTCAGTCAAGGATCCATCTGAACTCCTTCAATTTTCAGCTAATTTTATTTCAATAGACACAAAAGAGCTCATTACAAAAGGGCAAAGGGAGTTTTCCCTCTTCTCCCCTGCCCTGCTCAGGATTTGATGCCTCTGATGGCACACTGTGTGTGCGGGGTGTGTACGAGTGACCTGGCAACGGGTCTGATCATTTAGTGCTTCAGCTACAGAGTTAAGGAGAAGCTGCATACAAGTATTCCTGAATGAAATCTTATCTTTATCAAACAAGGCCACACATTTGGGCATGGAACTCGTACCAGCTGTACCTAAGCAAATGTTATTAAGAAAGGAAATAATGAATTGGGAAGTATTTGAAGTTCTGACCTTTCACCCCCAGCACCATGATTCAAGCTAACCCTGAAGACCTGACTATGATCTATCAATGATTTCTGGTTTAGATCCACAATAGTTAATTTGTTTCACGCTGGGAGAAGTTGCTTGATATGGTTTAAAAACTAGACTATTAGTAACGGCACATTAGCTATTTGTGCAAAATCATGCACACAAGCTCATGTTAAGCACTGAATAAAATAGCAGGATATACAAGATTCTGCAAACACTGAGTTGAAAACCAGCTATGAATTTTGAGAATAGGAGTTAGGTCAAATTTTTTATCTCACTAGAGAAGTCCTGAGTGAATGAGCAACAAAGCATTACTGGACTTCATGCCACTAAAATTAAAGTACTATCTGATGAATTTACAAGTAGTGGACACTTCAAAGGCCACTTTATTACATCTTTCAAAAATATTACTCTATTAGAGATGGATTTCATGAGTTAGAAGGGTGACATTACTCAGTATTAATGAAATATAGCAGAACACCTGAGGATGTACATATCTAATTTTAAATGAAATAATATTTTATGTTTTCATGGATAATAAAGAACATTCCCTCTGAGTGAAGAAAAATGCTAAGAAGCCAGAGGTTATGGGAGGATCATTTAGTGATGTTATAAAATCCTGGCAACACCAAAGTGGCAATAAGTAATACATGTTCCCCTCTTAATAATTGTGGAAAGGCTACAAGCCAGAGCTTTACTTATGCAGTTCACTTGATCTCCATTTAAAAGGAACAGATTTTCTTCCTTTTCCTCCAATTTTGGTGCTAAGTAAATATTTAAATTTTTCTTTGTCTATGCCATACAAACTTCACGAATTATCTAAATAAGTAGCCAAGATGAAGGGATAATGTTTTATCAGCAGCTTCCCCCCTCTTAACTCTTGTGTAAGAAGAATCCTGAGATAAAAAGGAAAGGTTATTACACTTGGACAACCTTAATTCTTCAGGGAAAGATGCACAGTTTAATAAAAGCAGTCAACCATCTGCTGCTCCCAAGGTCTGCATGCAGATGGAGCAGCCTTGCAATTGTGCCAGCCCAGAGACAGCAGATATCCCTTCTAGGGCTGTGAAAAAAACCCTGCCAGCACATAATCCCTTCTCACCAGCAGCACAGGCTCAAGGAGCAGTGGGACTCTGGGTGCCACTGCTGTGAACCCCTAATGTTCACTTCACTAGTGTGGCTGCATCCAGCCTGTAATCTCACATTTTAAAGGATAGAATAAGTTGGATTTTATTTTAAATGCCATGAATTTAAAGAAAAGTTGACAGATTAAGGGTTCTTATTACACTCTTAAGTTTAGCAAGTAACTGTCCACATGGCAAGTAACTGTCCACATAGCACAGAGCATGACAGTTGGGGAAGGAATGTTATAGGAGACATATACCAGTTTTCCTACTATTTTGTGGGTTGTTACAAGGAAAGGAGGTGGAAGGTTAGAAACCCAAACATGGATGTCCAGGCACAGATCTTTACACAGTGAAGAGACATGGACATATTGAAGATAGTCCAACAAAGGGTCATGAAGATGATTGAGAGATTGAGATGATAGGATCTTTTCTATAAGGAAGGGCTGAGACATCTGGGGTTGTTTAGCCTAGAGGAGAGAAGGTTCAGGGGGGATTTTAGCAATGTATATAAATACCTGAAGGGACCGTGCAAACAAGACTGAGCCAGGCTATTTCCAGTGGTGCCCAGCGATGGGACAAGAGGCAGTGGATACAAATGGAAATACAGGAGGTTCTGTGTGAACATCAGAAAACACTTCTACTGCAAGGATGACCAAACACTGGCACAGATTGCCCAGGGAGGTTATGGAATCTCCATTCGTGGAGATATTCCAAAGCCATCTGGACATCGCCCTGGGAAACTGGCTCTAGGTGGCCCTGCCTGAGCAGCATGATTGGACAAGACGACCTCCTGAGGTCTCTTCCACCCTGAACCATTCTATGATTCCAAGAGTAATAAAGCCTGCTTAACAATTTGATATAAGTTTATATTCGTTAGGAATTGAGTTCTCAGGAATGAAATCTTACGCACTGGATCACAGATTAAGAAATTGCTTATCCAATGAGGCACTGCAAGTGTACTTGTACAACCTCCCAGAGCTTTTTGATACCAATATTTCCAACCTGAGTACACACAGTAAAGAGATCATGCAGACTCTGTAGACCAAGAGTAGAAAAAGGTTTAATTGTGGTTTTCCTTAAAGCTCTCAGCAGGAGTCAGTATGTACTTCTGAGAACATAAGAGCTAAGGGTCACAACCGTGCTCTGTTTCGCTTCCAATAGATTTCCCACCCTTGGAAACATTTTTTCTTCAGGTTAATACACAGTGTGAACTCTGCTAGTGCATCAGCTGAAATGACCAGTGCAGTGCAGGAAAGTGGAGCCAAGTCTATCCCTTTGCTTAGGGAGCTGCCCTAAGCAGCAGCACCACTGTTGGAGATGCTAGGAGAGCAAAAACTTTTCTGTTTTCTTTCACCTTTGTATCAGTAAAAATTACCCTCTGTACTGTATCATTCAAAGACAAAGAAACTCAGGAATGTCGGACTTCTGTGGACAACTCATAGGTAAGGGGAAAAAAACGTTAATTTTTTTTTATACTAATATCCCATAAAGATTACCATAACAATGCAGACTTTGGAACTGATTTGACTGAGGTAACAATAAGAATCTGTGACATTTGAACTTGTGATTTTCTGAGGTTTGCTCTAACCCTCACAGGTGTTTTGTACAGAGGATTTGGAACAACCCACTGCATTCTCACTTGCTGTTTGAAACAAAAAGACATAAGTGAACCTCCCATTTCAAAGTACAGATGCCAACACGAAATGTCACACTTACATTGCAACAGATTAAAAACCAATTGCTGCCTGCAACACCAAACAGAAACAGTTATCTTTCAATATTGGGACAGAAACTGTGAGCCTAAGCACTTAAGGAATAACAAGCACAGGGTTCCTGGAGTAATGGAGGCTAGTGAAAGAGCGTTTCCCTAAACCCTTGGCAAAGCACTGAAGAGCATCTTCCTTAAGATTTGGAAAAGGAGTAAATAAAATCTCTATTCATTTTGGGCTCTTGCTCTATGAAGTGCAGATGATTGCCATTGCCTCCTGTAGACCGGAGCGATATGAACTTCATCTGACATTCTGAGATAGTTTAAGTCAATATTATCATTGAATGGGACCCATTGATCAACCAAGTGAAGAAGCAAAATAATGGATTCCAGCTTGAGGAAAAATTCACTTGGGAAACTGCAGGCCTGGCTTGACAAAGCTGAATTCTTTGTGCATTGACGGAGTTAAAACTGCAGCCTGCACAGCCAACTCCAGGCAATTACAGCCTAGATTTAGAAGCAGGCTGCAATTAAAATAGCTTCCTGACCAAGATTTCACTTAGGTCAGTAGTTGAAGCTTGACCTGGTTTGAGTGGACAGAGCCAATAATATGGTTTGATATAGTTATGTGGTCAGCCAAAACACTACTTAATTACAGCCTTGCCAGAAGCTGGACTTTCTAATGAGAGGTTGGTTGTAGCATTACTGTTTCCTTAATCTCTCTTACTTTTTGGATTGTCACACTTTAACAGAGAAGAAAAAGAGATTAGAAGTAAGGAGGGGAAAGGGAGTGAAGCAAAGGATGGAACTGCATCCCAGCTGGTCCAGAGAGCTCACAGTGGTAGAAGTATCTTCTAAACCAAGAGCTGCTCTTTGTACTGACTGCCTAGATCTGCCTCACAGACAGCACTGTAAAGCTTTTTATAATACCTTTCTGGTACACAGATGGTTTGTTCCTTGAAGCAGCAGGGAAACAGGTCCATAATAAATCATCACACATGGCTCCTTAAGGTGAGTATAAGTATGGTGAACTAGGGCTGTATTCTGGATAATGGTAGTGAGCCAGGAAACAGAACTAATGGTTATATAACTTGAATTAATGCATCCCTTTCTGTAATCAAAAGTGCACTATGATAATTCATCAGAAACATGGATATTTCTTTTTATTGCTTTCCTGCTGCAACTATAAAGATGACTACTAACGTTCAAGGGCTTTTCTCAGGTGAAGCTATTTATTCATATCCCACTGAAAAACATTGTAGGTCATTTATTATGAGTTAATCAAATGAGCTTTTGTAAGCCTCCTGTAATTTTATCCCCAACTAAAAAAACAAGTGTTCTATTTTCAGCTTTCATTTGACTTCACTAAACAGCAGAGGGAGATTTCAAGCATTATCAATACTGTAGGTCCCTGGCTATAACAAATTACAACCAAGAAAACTATTTTTATACAACAGGCACTGGACTAGAGGTGTTTTTTCCATTTTGTATAGGTTATATATTGCTTTCATTACCATAGCATCTAGGCAGCCTTCATTAATACATTAAGTAACATTACTAACTTGCCCCATGCAGTTGACTCCTCTGAGCATCTCCCAGGAGAAAATTGTGTATTCAACATGTGCATGCAACATGAGTTTTTTCTTTGTTCATTACTGACTCCCTTTACCAAGATGGTAACAATAATTTATTAGCCTGAATTCTTAAATATTCACAATAAAGGGTTTTATCAAGTTTACATCACATAATAATCTTAGGTTTGGAGACAGACAGAAAATCCAATCACATTTTCTAACTGTGCCCACTGTTTAAAGAAATTCCCCCAAAATGTAACTTGCTCCTCAGAGTCAGCTGACACATCTTAGGCTCATCCTTAGATGTTTCTTGTACTGCAGTAATTGCAGTAACAATCTCTACAGAGAGGAGAGCCCATTATTCACATTTACAGGCTATTTAAACATTGTCAGCATTAGATAAATGACAGCCTGTGCTCGCTGCTGTACATGAGCCCCAACCCTGCACAAGGGGCCCAAGTCTCACCGTCCTACTCGGCTTCAAGTCAAAGCACTGCTGCCCTGACTTAATCCAGAAAAATATTCAAAACATACATTTCAATTTTGGGCACTTTATTCAAATCTGAAGGCAACTAGTGACAGAAACACCCCAGAAGATTGATACGGTTTGAAGCATGTTATGTATGGCTTTGCTGTTCAACTTGCAAGTAATTTGTAAAGCGGGTCTGTCCTGACTATGAAACATTGTATCAGTGTGATTGGAATCAATAGTTCCTGCACTGTCATTTGTCACATATTTACAAGCCTGAAAAATAGTTCATTTTGTCCTGATCCTATAACTCAAAAGATTGAATCAGAACCCTGGAGGGATCTTCGAGTGCGACACATTCATTACTGGTCACTAGTCTTTGGTGACGCTGCGATCACCGAGGCACCAGGAAGGGAACACGACAGAATTGAAACAGGGAGGCTCCTGTATGTGTTATCTGCTCCAATATATTAAAAACCTGTTGTTAAATTACATCTGCACCGTTTTGTTGTAGTTAACTTAGAAAACCAAACTTATCTGTATTGTAATTTGCTTTCCAGTGTTAATTTTCCTTTTAAGAGGAGCTTTCAGAATTTTTGCCGCAGCTTTTCAGCATATTCCAGGTACTGCAATGGTTTTAAGGAACAAACCTGAGCCATGGAATAGTCAAACTCATTTACATTTTCTCTTTAAGCTTCCTTTGCACCCTTCAAATCAGCTTTTATGAAAAAAAAATTAATTTAAATCTTTCTTTCTTGAAAGATTTTTACTGCACACTATACATCTCCCCCTAATGCTGTACTCTCAAAGCTTGGCCCAGCATCTGAACTTCCCCTTAAGTCTCAAAGGCTAAAAATCATTTATAGCCTTAAAGCAGCCTGTGGTCCAAGTTCATTGCCATGAGGTAACACCTTCCCATAGGAAGAACCTCAGACTCACTTTCATGTTCCATCTCCATGTTCTATGAACTGCCAGGATCTCTACACTAACTCTGAACAGACAGCAGAGACATTCTGTACCAACCTTAGGTTAAAAACTAAAGCCTGATAGCTTCTGGGATGTCTCATCCATCTCCTGCTTCTCAGCCTGGAAGTCACACTCTGCCCTCTTCCAGCCCCCAATAGGAGGGATCAGTAAATGGTGCCCCTCAGAGAAGGCACTGCTTCCCACATTTATACTGCTAAACCAGCATTCAGGGAGCAGAACTCCATCCCCCCACTTCTCACTCTATATATTTGGCAAAGTACTGCTTATTAGGCAAAAATGCCCTTATTGTGGTCAATAATGTGAATATCAAGGTTATGAAACTAAGAAAGGCAATACTGAGAGCCTGTGCTCCATCACTGGATACATGTATGGTCTGCAAATACACATATGGCCTAGGGTGAAAACACTTCACTGTTACATAGTTTTCTGGTAAATCATATTTTCTGATAAAATGGTGATCTTAAAACACTCAATCAGATTTAGTGACTTGAGTATAATGCAGCAAGCCAAAGTGTCACCTCTACCTAGAAAAAATGCAGAGTATTACCTCTTGGATCAGATCTAAAATAAGAGTTCAATTCTTTGTATCAACAAAGAACTCAGTCACCATTTCAGGAAGAAATTCCCCTTGAAACTACTATCTCTGCAAATTAACAGAACCATCAGAGTCACTTTTCAGGGTATGTAGCTTAAGACTGTATAAGAACCTCAGTTACAGTAATTCTGTTTCTCAGAGTGTGAGAGGCATGAGAAGAGGCAATATCTGAAGAGGGTAGATTAACAGAACATAAAATACAATTTCAGTAGAAAAAGGAAAGATTAACCAAAAATACAATTTCAGGAAAACATTGCTTCACTTTTGACTCATAACTGACCATCTTCAAAAATAAAGCAACATTTCCAATGGCATCTCAGGAGAAAAAACCCCCTCTGATCAGAACTGTGAGCCAGGACTCCCTGGGCAGACACTGCTGTGGCCCTGCTCAAATTAGGTTACACTTGGGCAAAAAACAGGCCTTTATTTTTCTGGCTCTAACTGTCAAAATACATTTAAACATTACCTGAAAAAGGTTTGCGAATTCAGTTGTAACAATCACCTCGGTTTTCAACCTTTATTTGTTGTAATCAAAGGGTACATAAGGCTGTATAACATTTTTTACAGTATTCTATATCCCTGCAGTAGTATTTTGAGTACAAAAAGGAAAAAAAGTAAGCAGAAGTTTACACATGAAAGCTACAACTGGACACCACCTTTGATTGCTCCCACAAATTTTATTCACTTTGCATTTTCACACATATAAAAAGACTCTTTAGGGATGGTAGGAGCACTGAATAAAAATAAAGGAGTCAGAAGTGATGCTTATGACTAAGAAAATAGCAGGAAGAAGCCAGTACAAAAACTGGACCCTTATCTAGTAGGGCAGACTATCCAGACTCGGAATGGAATAGAGAAAAAGAAACCATCTTGAAAACAAGGTTTGCCATTTTACTCCACTTTCCCTCCCATAAAGATAGGGGACGGTGGTCCCACCTTTCCTCCTGCCTCAGCATTTCACCCTGCCTTGGCATTGTTTGTTCTTTCCCGAGATATCATCCAATAGCCCAGAGTTTCCTGCACCCCCAGCCCTGCCGTGGGGCTTCCCCCTTTCCCCTTCCCAGCAACATTGCCTGCCCAGTGCCAGCACTGCACTGGCACCGACTCCTTCCCACTTCCTTCACAATCCTTACCAGCTCACTGCTTGCAGCTGCCTCTCCTCTCACCCTCAAGCTGGTGACTCCAGGCTTAGTGGGTAGCAGACAAAATTGCTCTTGCCACATATCTTCTATCTCTCCTTTGCTTTCTTTCAGGCTTTTTATCTCCAAGCACATGTTCTCACCCATCTCCCCCCCTCCCCCCAAAATTTCTGAAACTCTTTTTCTTACAGCCCCTTTTTTTTTTTGTTGGATTTCAGACATACTTCTCTTAGCATCACCCCCAGCCCCAAGGCCATCTGTATGGTTTAGCCTTCTGTTTTTGCTTTCTCCAGAAGTGATAGACCAGGCCCCAGAAAAAAGACAAGATGACTGTTACCAAATATTGTTAAGAGTTCTTAGATGCTAAGATGCTTCTTAGATAAAAGTGCCATTCTCAAACATAGAAATCCTTGTATTTCTGCTAATTCTGTAAAACTTCTGCCAAACTTTTATATTTTGTACTGACAACAACGATTTCCTCAAAACCCCATTATATCCACATTATAAATTCTTTCTCTTACAGCTGTAGTAAGAATGGAGTGCCAGGATAAGGTCTCTTTTTTATGTATAAACCAGAATGATCCAGGTTTCCCTTTCAAGTCTGACTTAGGCAGCCTTAGGTAAACAGGTAATAACCTGCAGACCTCAGAGTGCTTCTTAATACTGTGCAACCAGTTCCAGACATATAATGAACAAATTCAGAGCTAATAGGTCACAATAAGACAAGAGGGTAAATTAAAGGTATCTGAAGAGCTGGGAGTTTGTCAAAGTTAATTTTATTCTTGCAATGATGTTCAGGGCCCAAAATCAAACCAAGCAGTTATTGCTCTGCCTGTTTCCAAGAGGCAGAGCTCTGCCTGTTTCCAGGGTCTTCCTCACCCCTTCAAACCACATTTATGCATATCCTTCTTGTATCACTTGTCATTTGTCAGAAATACTGATAAGGTTTAGAGCCTGTAAGCTTTTCTTAATCATCACTCGTGTTAATCTGCACACTTCCTAATTCTTCATCTGTTAGCCTTAAACATCTGATGAAGTTGAAGTAAATCTCTGCCATCTTCATTTGCAAAACAGTTAATAACTCTGCTGTTTAATATCTTATCCTTTAATCTGTACTACAGCTTCAACCACTAAGAAGATCAGGTTTTTTTAATATTTGTCTCCTGACTTTACAGTGAACAGGAACTCTAGCAACAGGTGAAATGCATGTCTTTAATTACACCCCACCACCACTGAATCTCCCAGCCTTTGCTTTTCATTAGAAACATCCAAGAAAGTAAAACAAAGAAACCAAAGCACGAGAATGGTACTGCAGCTAGGGATGTGCTACAGAAGTCCTGCTCCCTATATTTCCACTACATTCTCTGTATTCTTAAACATTTTCCGTCATCAATTTCCTCACTGTTTTTCATCATGGAGCTGCACACTATTTCAGCCCAGGAGGATTCAACTATACAAAAAAAAGCAAGGTTGAGCACCCACAGCACCCACAAGATCTCTTACCTGTGCCTCAACTGCTCCCCTCAGACAGCCCAGCAGGTACCGCACACCACTCTGGCTTTCAAGTGTCCTTATGTAGTCGGCCATGGAAAGGCACAAGATGCCTTTTATCCATCCTCTTTTGTCAGTGCAGCTCCTTGAAGTATTTCTTTCTCTGTCCCAGAGTCATTATGGTCACTGAGCTCATAAGTTCCACGGAGAGAGCTCTGTCTGGAGGACCATGAGAGGCTGCTGCTCAGTTCTATCACTGTGGCAGGATCAAGAAGAGAAAGCTGGGCTTGCACAACTCTCCATAGCAAGCCCTTTGGCTCCTTCATGCAAGGGCACTGGGAACCAGAGAGGCAGGACCCACACAGTGGCAGCAGCCCTGTGTCACGAGGTGGCTGAGTGCTGCACACACAAGCCATTTTTCCAGAGCACAAGCCAGCTCCCCAAGGCCATACTCAGCCATACTCAAGCAGTACAGCAGCACCTCTGCCCTCATGGGTTTTGGCAGCCTCAGAAGCACACAGGTTCCCTCAGCCCACTGCCAGGTCTCAGCCTCCTCCCCCTACCAGGGCTCCTCTTTGTAGCCTCCCCCAGGTGCTCAGGGCGGGGCAAGACTCCTGGAAACCCATTAGCTCATTAGCACTTCCTAACAAGGTCTGCAGGAGCAAGATGTTACCCCAGAGCCACCTGAGGGGAAGGAGAGGTTCCCGAGGTCACTGAGATGTTTGGAGTTCCTGTCACAGTTCAGACAGGATTTGATACTGTGGTTACAAAATCTTCCTTAAAATCAGCGTCCAAAACAAGCCCACATGGCTAATCTATGGTGTTGGGATTTTGAGTGCCTCTTATCTCTCTTCCACACCTGAGGTGATTTGAGCCGTGGCAGCCCCCAGCCAGGCAGGTGTGAGATCCTGGATCCAAATCTCACTGAATTATTGGTATGGGCCAGAACCAACTCACTGTGAATTGTGTGTGTGCGTGTGGGGAAGGGCTGTGCCTGGACCTGCAGGTCCAGCCTGTGCTGAGGGCACGGGCAGAGCTGAAGAC
The DNA here is from genome assembly GCF_036250125.1 of Pseudopipra pipra. Lineage (NCBI taxonomy): Eukaryota > Metazoa > Chordata > Aves > Passeriformes > Pipridae > Pseudopipra > Pseudopipra pipra. Next base: position 8,595,421 of record NC_087560.1, on the reverse strand, counting down.
AAGGCTGCAGGTCCACACAGAGCACATGGCAGAGCTGAAGGTCTGTAGCTGGGCTGTCAGTCGAGACAGACGGACCACACCACACCTCTGCATCCTGCAACTGGCTATGGCACAACCCACCCAATGCCTGGAAGGCACTGCCCGGATATCCTGTCTGGGAGCAAAAACTGAGCTCTACAAACACAGCAGCAAACGCTGGCTGTCACGGCAAGGCACACACTTTATACTGTACACGGCTTTCATGAGGCAAAATTTTCTGTTCCACCTTCCTTGAGAATGCAAACTTTTTAAGGCACCATTTGTCATCATTATGGGACCATAAGAGCAGCTATTGCAAAACCGTCCTAAAAATTTCTGAAGATGGCTGCTATTTAGAAATAATTTCGTTTTCCAGAGACTGTTGTCTTTTCGTTGTTATGACTCAACAGTAAACTAAGCAAGCAGAAAAGAACATTTGTTTTGTGTGAAATTGGCAAGAAACATGGAGATTTTTGACATGAGTAGTCTAATAGAGATACACATACACACACACATTCCCCCATAGAAAAATGTTGTCAATTCTTGACACATGAATGGAAATATTAGTACTGTTAGTCACAAATAGCTTCTCAGAGTTATCGAAGACATAGAAATCACTGACTAATTTTTTTTTCCAACTGAAAATTTGCTTGCAGTAACACCTGATCTGATGTTTCAGACAGGAGATGCTTGCACCAGAGGAAAAACCTGGATATTATCTCCCATGGTACTGATATATCTGCATAAAACTTCATTTTATGGAGAAGTAGAGCACTCACATAATTCATCAAATCATAAATAGTTGACAGGTCTTAACAATGGCAATCACATAGCCAGACAGCCAGAAATTCAACACCCCCAAGCAAGCTAACACCAACCTGTGAGTAAGATGTATTACTTACATCAGTGCTTTCTCTCAGTGTGAACCATTTTCTTTCACTGGCTTTAACCATGATTTCCCGTTCTTCACATCTGTGGAAGATTTTACAGAACATTTAATGAAATCAGAAGCAGGGGCACTGCTGCCCCCTGCCCACACTAAGTCTGGGTGGAGAGGGGGTTTTGACTAGCCTGGGATGATGAGAAGAGGCCGTGACCACACCATCAGTCCACTGCAGTCCTTCCTGACTTTAGATTCTGGTCACAAGCAGCCCCTCAAGGGTGCCAGCAAGGGGTATTTTGCTTGCACTTACTGAACCTCCATTATTTTCTTGTGACCACAGTGATAAAGCTGTGATCACTGTCATCATGGCATAGTTACAAATGGCATGATACATGTTACGGGATGTCTAGTATTTGCAGAAGTAAAGAAAGGGTTTTCTCAAGATGACCACATAGGCTAAAACCAGCCAAATATTTTTTCTTTCATTGTAACATTAATAAAAACAGAGCCAATGGCATTCAAAAGGTAAATTTTGTAATGTGTCCTAATTGAATTAGTAAAGGTCATTTTCAGTAACAAAGGCCAATGTGACCTATGGCCACCTGGGCAGATAAAAAGCTGTGATCAAGGGCTATGGTAATAGAGCTAAACGTTAGGGTAAACCTTGAGGTTTGGGAAAAGGAATGGGCAGCTTCAAGACTGGATCTACCCATGGACAGAAAATGCTACAAAGCTCTCAGTTCAACCAGCCTGCAGAGGAGTAGTACCTGCTGAACTATGAGCAGCATTTTCTACATGTATCTGATGTCCAGACAAGGCCAAGCATCGTGGCAAAGCCTCTCACTACATGTTGCACTTGACAAATTCCCAAACACTGTTTCCAAACTGTGGATTCAGATAGAAAATTCAACAAGTCAAATGGAGGGGGCATTCTCTCCCAGGTTTTGGTAGCAGGAGAGAAGATGACTGGGTGTTTAAATGTCAGGACTCAGAAAGAAATTTTTTTTCATATGTAGTAAACCAGAGGGGAAAAAACCCCAGAGAACAAAGCAAGGAGCAGTTTACTCCACAGCAGGACCACGTTTTATGATGAGGAGTCCACAACACCTTGGAAAGCAGCCTTCTTGGAAAGCAGCCTATGCCACCTTCTGATCATCACTCAGTCACACAAATACACCATGTAGGACAGGTGATATTCTTGAACCAACAGGACAGTGAGCACTAATAAAGAATGGGATAGAAGAGCCAACCACAGAGAGGGCACTGCAGAGAATTTCACAGTTTGTTTTTTGAGACCAGTGTGTATATAATACCATCCAGCTTCCATTTAGCTATTAGTAAAACAGAGGCTTCCAGAGCTTAAACACCAATTTTCCAGAAAGTTGGTTTTTCTTTTTTGTTTTTCTTTTTTTTTTTTTTTTTAATATTGTAAGCACTTTAAATGAAGTAAACAGAAGAGAGAAGATATGCAGAAACAGGGGTTCATGCCAAGCTCCATTACAGGTGCTGAATGAAAGCTGGATAAAGCTTTGTCAACTAAAACATTTATTGCTCCTCTTGTGGCCATTACCTCTGTATTATCTAAGCATTGCTTGCTTCATTTTGAGTAAGAGAAAAGTAACTCCCTGTGGTAGCTACATTTATTAACTCCAAGACCTCAGGAGTAAGTTGTGACAGAGCCAGCATTCACACCAGGGCTTGCAGAGCTCCTAGGCAATGGCTTTTTCTTAAGATTATGTTTCTATTGCCAGCGAAGGAAGCAAACCTGATACTCATCTTCCTGCTTCCCTCTGCTTTGCAGCCTTCTTTGGGAGTTTGCATTTCTCATGTACTCATATCAGTTGCACAGTAGCTTGCATTTTGTACAGCAAGGAGAGATTCAAACTTTTGCCAGTGCTGGCAGTCTGTTAGTCAAACTGCCTTTTTGAGTCAGAACTTTTGAAAATGGTATGTCTGATGCTGATGAGACACACTTTTCCTCGTGACTAGATCAGTGATGAAGGTGAGAGAGATCCTTGGATTGTAAACTGAGTAATGTAAAAGAAGCCTTAGATGCAGGAGTTCATGGATTAGTTTTTATGTAGAGCTCATGCATCTGCAATAATGAGGTGTTTATTAATAACACACATTATTAGGTCTCTCCTGAGCAAATAACATAGGGGAAAGATGAGGTATATCTTCCCCTCCATGAGGTATATCTTCCCCCTACACTCCATTTAACATTCTCCAAACACATTCAAAGGGGCTTAGCACTCCTGTTTATACATGGTTCCCCACTTTAATATTTGTCACTTGACTATTCACAGTGGGGATTTTGATACAAATAGTGATGCTAAACAACACACGTGTTTTAAATAGAGAGGTGCTCCCAACAGAGTTGCAGCTAGGAAACTGCAGAGAGCATGTTAACTGAATTTTTATAAGCACATATCTCAGCTGAACAAAAATACAAGGTCAGTTATCTACTGTTTCTGAATGTCCTCAGGCTTCAAGTTAACCACTTACTGCTCAGATCACAAATGCAGTTTCAGCATCTGTATGCACCATAGCTCTCTTTCTGCTCATGTGTATCAGACCTCAGCACACCGTTATTCAGCCAACTATATTTTTCCACTTCAAAGCAGACTAAACATTCCAATAAAAACATTCTTTCTCCCCAAAATACGCGAAGTATTTAATGAATTTAAAATAATTATAGCAAATAATTGGAAAGAAATAGGTTTTGTAAAAATGAAAATGCTAAATAAACCATGAAAGCCAAATTCTCGAGCTTATATCAATACAGAAATCTTCAACATGCAGAAAAGTGGCAAAAGCCTGCAAATCCCTACAAAAGTGCTTCCACATTTTCACTGAAAAAAGCAATGTCCAAACTGGTACATCTTTTTCATCCCAATTCTTGTTTTGTTGTCTCCACTCTGCAATGATGTAACGCTTCAGTGTCCTGGCTCAGTCCTGGGCCTCTCCTAATAGGAACTGCCAAATATGCCAAATAGTGGCAATTACATGATGGCTTTGTGATGTGGACCATTGCCCATTTGGGACTCATCTTTGACAACCAAACTGATTTAACTTGGGATCTCAGGATGGTTTATACAGACCTTCCAAACACAAAGGTCTCTGCTGTTACCACAGTTTAATTGCTGCTATAAACATAAATACAGGTTTAAAATTGATTACATCTTCTTACAGTTGAAATACAGGATGCAAAATACCTGGATATCATGACTGTTGTCTTAAACTTGCAAAAACCTCCAACTGACATTGGATGTTAAAATTTTTATTATCTTTAGCATCCAGTGGAAAATTGATTAAAAAATATATTAAATAAGCAAGATATTTACTACTTGCTCTCTTTATATGTTATTTAGACTATAGGCACATTATCTCCTCACTTTCAGAATGCCTGAACATCCCAGCACTCAGCCATGGACTGCCAGACCAACATGCCTCACAGAATGCACCCTGGGTTTTCTAGTTGTCGCATATGTTTAATTTAATTACAATTAATGAGTTACAATTTACCCTAAGGGAAAACTAGCTTTTGTTGACAAAGAGGTGTTTAGTGAATGGCATTCAAATTCTTGACCTAGACCTCAAATTAACAGGCTGTCCATTAAGAATGCATGAGTAGCTTAAAAGACTGCATTTATCTGTCATAGTCCTTTAAGTCCTCTGTGATGTCTTAAAAAAGACAATCGTAACTCTGCAATACTATTAAAAAAGATTCAAACATTACTTTTGATGGCATTTTTTTCACTGCAAAACATTATTGAGTTCTACTGGACTACAGTCCATAAAGAGACCAAAATGAATGTTTTAACTTTACACCCTGTTTTCCACTTTTCAACCCTGTTCTGCTTCTATTGCTGCACACCTAAATACTGATGCCACTTTCTTTCATGCAAGAAATAAAATACCAGGACTCCAATGAAGCAAATTATCAGACACTCTCTTCCTTATTACCTAGGCAGTAGGGAACTACACTGATGTATTTTGAAGAGGAAGTGTGAACTCAAGTGCAATAAAAAGGCGTGTCAAATTTCACAGCTAAGTTAAGCAAACAACTAAAATAACATATCCTTGGGGATTCTTATTCTAACTACTGTGCCACAAAACTGTTTCTTCAAATCTATTTTTTCAGATGTTAACAGGGTATAAAAGTTAAGAATACCAATTCCAAATGAAATGGGAAAATGTTTTTTTATGGCATTTCAGATATCTATATGGTCAAATAACAATGTCCAAGCATCTTTATGTGATGCAGTAAAAGATACAGTCTAGTTCAGCCTACATTTAGCTAAACAATTCCTGTGTCATTCACATATTATTTTCTTATTTCAGGACTGGGTGAAACAACTTGTAGGCTCACGTTCAGTCTATGCAAAGCAAGCACAGCTGGAGGTACCCTAGGACTGTGAAGATAACTTTGCAAAATCTTTTGGATTAAACTGTAATAAACCCTAAATTAAGGCATTAATATGTAAATTTATATAGTTTAACAGTAACTGCTAAATCAGTACAAAATGGCCCCCCATGTGCCATTGTTGTTTTTCTGTCTCTAACCTATATCTAGGGCTGCCAAATAACATCAAGTTTCTCAGAACCATGTGTTTCTGATTTTTTAAAAAGTTCTAGTTTTTTAGCTCATGATATTAAATGGATTCTCAGAGACACAATTTCTGACACATTTCCCCTTTATTCTGTATCTTATTGCTCAGTCAAATACACTAGAATGAGAGAAAAATAAAATCGTTAATGCAACACAAGCATCTATGTTGGATCTTTTCACTAGTATTGAAGTTCCTTTCAACTTGAATAATCTTAAAGGGTTTTACAACTTAGAAAGTTATCATGAAACTCAGATATATTCAAGTCAAATTTTCCAAATAAGGAAATCTGAGATGTTTCTATATCAAGTGTTCAACACACAGTATTTTCCCCCAATATTTATTTATAATATCCACAATTTTCATTTACTTTGAAATTACTGTAAGTGAATGGCATTAACTGTATAGTGGTATAACTGTTTTTAGTGGTATAAATCATGCTAATGATGGATGAAAGTAAGAATCCAAAAACTGAGACACTTTTGAAAAATACAGCAAAGTGTAAAACTTTAACAATGGAATATAGATCTTCTATCAGTATGTAGACTGACAAGTACTCTGTTAAACCTGTGTGAATGGCAAGTAATAATAATGCAGGAAAATGAAATTATAATCACCCTGGGCTAACTGAAAAGAGAGCCAGACAAGAAACAGAGCAAATTGTGATGCACAGCATGCAGGAATTTATGTTCAGCAAACTCCTATGCCTAAGATATGTCAAATCTTTCCCATGTTTGTTAACTGGAAATTGCCTCATTTTTCACTACCTTGTTAAAATACATTATCTCATTTGGATATTGCAGAGTATTTGATAAAAGGGATAGAGGGAACAAAATTCTGTCAGTTCACACCTATTTTCTACATATTCTTGCTTAGAGAACTATAAATTAGAAAGGAAGTTCAGAAATTGCTCAGTGTGAATTTAACAATCTGTAAGAGTGCATTTTGTTTCAAGCTCACACACATACAAAGCTGCTCTCTCTGTTGGAGAACCATTCCAAGGAAGCTCAGGTTAACTGTTCTCCCAAGATATCCACTAAGGATCTGTAAGTGTCTGAATGGGAGCCCTTTGCTATTTAGATAGTGAGAGATAAGATTTTTTTCTTTAAATATTAGCTGTCAAACTGTGTTATGTCTTATTATGTTCCATCAGATTGGCATTCAGCATGATGAGGTTTAACAGCACATGCTGATAACGCACAAATAGTGTAACATAACTTAGGAATAAAATTAAAGGGCAGAAGACTATTTTCAGCTCAGATACCTGCTTATCAATGTTTTGAGAGAGAACACAATTCAACCACAACAAGAAATTTAATTCATGTTCACAAAAGTGGCAACTTCTTCTTTCTCACCAGCCAAATTCAAACAGCACCTGCACAGACTGTAGTGGAGTTTGTGAATATTTTCAATCACCACATTTGCAGAGTACTGTCATGGTATGTATGTTCTGTAGTTCCCAGAAGAAAAAAACTGCCATTTGAGAAGGATTATTTAGGTTATATATTTTGGATAAGTACATAAGGAACATGTGTTTTTTGTCCAGTACAAATAACAACAGTTAAAGAAGAAGCAAAGAGCAATTTCTAAACTGTTCAACCAGCCTAGAGAATCTCTCTTTTATTCTCCATTCTATGCATCACAGATTATACATCCATAAGTGCTTTTCATCAAGAAGAAAGGTTAACAGTTCACAGAGGTAACTTTTGAAAGAGACTGACTGCTGATTTTAATAAGATTACTCAAGTCTGTAGTCAAATTCTCTCCCCTAAACCTGGGGTCCAGTGTTGTAAGGACTCAGTTGGACTCAATTTTTAGTACACTACTTCCATGCTAAATTTTATTTTCTCCTAGTTTTGACTGCTAATTTATGAATGTCAGGTATTTTTTTATCGCCCTCCCTTTCTCCGCTAAACCTCAATTACAGGTTGCATTCCAAAAGATGAATATTTGTGCATGGTTGGGAATTAAAACGCTGACCTTCGGTATACTTTTTTTCCCCCAGTGTTTTTCCGACTATCTGCTCTGCACCTGACAAATGAGGCAGTGAGGACCCTCCATATTCTGTTTGGGGTCTATTGGCTGAGGAACTCTTGGTCATCCTACCTGCCTGACGTCCAGGATCATGATGAATTGTCTCCAACTCTAGCCTCAGATTGTTTTTTAACATTTAATTTAGTTTCTTCCTGTGCTTGGATGAACATGGCCATGTTATGGATTTCTGCTCTAATGTACACCAGCAGGTTGGAAGAACAAGCCTCAGCAAGCTGTGGAAATAAGAGAGGCTGGATCAATAGTCAAGGTCACGACCCTGGCTCTGATTCTGTACACTGTCCTGAGATTTTCTCCCCTTAAAAGCCTCCGACTGCTTCTAATGTGGATCCAAGTGCATATTGAGAAATTCTTAAAAATCAAGCCCCCAAAAGGGTAGGTGTAGCAGAATCCTCTTACTTTTTGCATCTTACATACAGAGCTGACAAGGAATCATTTGATCTAAAAATAATGACTCATTTTAAACATCATCCCATGCAACCTTTCTGATAAAGAGATAGGTCATGGCAAATTTTGTCATCTGGTGCTGTAAAAACATTCATTCATTCATTCATAGAGTGATTCTGACACTACTAAAAAAATTTCAGCTGATTATTAACCATAATATGCCATTTCAATGAAGATGCCTAATTGTTATATAAGCTAAAGATTAAAAAAATACCCATTTCACAAGTATATCTTGATTATAACAAATAGAAGGTGCTGCCATAAAGTGTTGTGATAAAGGAACAGAGATGCTAAGTCATTTGTTGAGCCTGCCTTTGTGCTGCAGATAGAGCTTTGAGTCTTCAAATATACAACTGTAATGCAACAAGGCACATTTCTGTATGGGTAGTAATTTTCCACTGCAGGATACAGTCATGCTGAGATTTAGTGCTTAAAAAAAGAGAGAGAGAGAGAAAGATAGAAAGAAAAAAAAATGATTGCAAAGGTATTTAATGTATCAAAACAGCAAGCCTCCCCCAATCCTTGATACAGATAAATTGTCATATCTGTTAAAACCCAGCCCACAATGATGTGCAGTCAATACAATAAACAATTCAGTCTCCAGTAGAGATGAGCAAAAGAATTTCTCACATAAAGAAGCAACCTTTTTGTTGTTTCTGCAAAACAGTGAAAAGAACTGCTTTTCACTTGGCCCTGTTTCTGACTTTCACTTAGCAGAACAGAAAGCTGTATATTGCCACGGAGGGAGAAAGCTGAAGGTCAGTCAAGAAATTCAGCTTGTTGCATCACACTGCCTTGGTCTGAATCTGATCCACAGGCTCAGCTGCAGGGGGACTGCAGAGAGCTACAACAAATATTAAAAAAAAAGGGGAAAAAAAGGAGTTGCTTACAAAGGTTTCCCATAGTAGCTGAAAATTATTTACGTGTTACTAGGCCTCCTAATCAAGGGAATGGGAATTTGTAGTGTTTCACATGGTAAAAATTAGGAGTTTGCTCAAAGTGAGAAAGAAGAAGGTAAGTGAGCTTTATGAATTGACATAGTAAGGTTGTCCAGAGGTATTTAGGTGTCTCATGGGAACTTCAGTCAATGTAAATTAGATGTGTAATGGTTTTGAAAAATCTCACTCTATGCCTATTGCATGTGGAAGTGCCAAATGACTTCTAATAATAGTCAGTGAGGTCTTTACCCATTAAAAAGGAAAGGTAGAGGACTCTGCTTTAGCTTTGGAATTGTCCTTTTGGTTCCAACCTCCAACTTTGAATTTAGGAATTTCTCCTATAGTCTGAGGACTAAGCAATAAGACTGCTCTCTTGTATAAGATTTTCTGCCTACATCCCTGATGGTAGGACCACCACTCATTGCTCCTTAAGCAATAATTTACCATTTTACTTGCCCCACATGCGCCATCTCTATCTGCAGTCTGTAGTAAAAGTATGCAATAATATTTCACCAAATCTGATGTTATAGAATTGTGAGATATGGCTGGATGAGACGACTGAGGAGAAAAAGATAGAAATCCATTAAAAATCATGAAAGAAATAAAGCCTTATTCTTATAAAAGGTACAAAATTCTGCACTGTTTAAAACAGATCAACAAGAAACAGTATAGAGTCTGCAGTACCACAGCAGGATACAGAGGCATAGGTATAGCATTATTATTGCTATAGGGTTAAAGTTTCTCTTCCATTATGCCCCATTTATGCTGCTCCATTGGCAGACAGGGCTTAGTAACCTCACAGATATGACAGGAAATAATTTACATGGATTTACATGGATGTGCAATGCAATCTACTGCACTGGAGCTGTGTCACAGATGGAGGACATTACTGCAGTAAAGGACACCCCTGAAAGAGAGCTGGAGAAAGCTTTGCTCTTGTCTTTGGAATGTTTTCTGAGGTTTTCTCTTGATTCACCTTGGCTGTGCCACCCAATTGCCCACCATTGCTCAGGGCAGCTGTTGTCTGCCTGGTGGTTTGTCCCTCATCTACCATTGTATTTTGTTTCAGTGACTCACTTGGCTGCTAAGAGAAATAATATTTTCTAGTAACATTATTCCATGCTGGCAAACTGCCCACCAAGAATTATGTCTGGAAGAACTGAGTATAAGATAGGAGCAGTTTTGTTCCTTGATTCTTGCTTGGATAATCTATGTTTTACTTAGACTCAAATTTTCAGAAGCAACCTTGTTGGGTGGGTCTTTTGCATATGCTGTTGTCTGACTTTCAGGACTTAATTTCCTAAAGGAGGGAGTGCCTTGGCAACAGCCATGGCTGTGTATCTGGAAATGATATACTGCACTCTTTCTCTAAATATACTTTTTCTCATTATATCGGTTTCATTTAGGGAAGTAAGCCTTCCAAACAAAAAGACTTTGGAAAAAGAATTCTATCATACCAGCTGTAATTTTTATTTTAATTTTGTCCCTGAAAATCTATACTATTTGCAAAACAGTGCCAAGTTCAAACAGAACAGAAAACTTTCATGTTATCAATTTTGTATGAAAAAAGAGTGGTTTTTACTAATCTCTTTGCGTGTGGTTAACCCTCACTTCTCAAAAATTTCAGTGTAAAATCCACATCTCTATGGAGAACTACAAGGGCCTAAGAATTACCTGCATCTCAAATAGATTTTTTTCTATTTGAGGTGCAGTCTAGCTGGGCTTTTAGTGAAAAGCAGTTAAGATCTGCCATTTCCTGCCATTCTTGAAAGTTTGAAAATATCTGCAGATGTTAGTAAGGCAACATTATCTCTGTCTCATAGGATTCTCAAACTATCATCATGTAGGTGTGGATTCGATCCTTAATAAATAGCAGTTTGATGATGGAAATATATCTGCCAGAAAAAGTGGTATCTGACAAATTCCAAATCTGCAGAGATCCAGGGAAATACAAGGGAAAGGAAAAATAACCTTAGCCTAGTAGAAACAATCCAGGATTAAAGAATGCAGATTCCCTGAGGAAAATAACAGGCAAATGTTAAGGATGGAAATGGCAAATATTTTTACTTTCCTTTATGGACACAGTACAGGATGTGAACTGGAGCATTGTAAAGCAGCACTTTCACAGGTATTTTTTGCATGAGTATGTACCAAAATGGTTTTTATTTTTCCAGAATGTCAGTTTCTTACCCTTTCAATTCAGACTTTGTTCTCAATGCAGTTGTCCCATTTTGACTATAAATACCAGTTATTTGTATCTCAGTTATATTCAAAGAAACAATGCCTTTTGTAAAACATTTGCCAGTTGAAATTTTCCTCCTGTAAGGGCTGTTGGAATTAGCGTAGAGAAATCTGGGATCTAGGTGACTTAGGGTGGTAAATTTGAGCTGAATTAGGCAGTAGTGTTGTTATTGTTTAATAAGGTACATATTAATCAGCTTCTTTTTTTTAATTTTAAATCTGCCTGTTTGGTGAAACCAGGTAGCCTCCAATGCTCCATGGAACCCTAAAGAGTTGCACTTTGACAACTGCATTCCCTGTCTTTGGGGAAAATCCCTAGGAAATTGTTTAATGTAGAAACCTTCTGTTAAAGAGCCAGAGTCCAACTGGATCACAAACACGTTTATTGATTTGCACATACAAGGTGATCCAGGTTCCTTTCTCAGTTACATGTAAGAGAGCTCACTGAAGTGAACAGGATTGTTCAGGTGGTGGAACCTGCCCTACTCAGAGCTGGAAACAGCTGCACAATCCTACACCCTGCCCCAGAATGGCTTTGCATTTACACAACCAGAAAAGCTGCTGCAGGAGTCTCCCTCAAGCAGCCTGGCAAAGAGGAGGACAGGGAGTGTGTCCTATGCACAACCACGGACCCCAGGACTTCCAAGCACACGTAGCTCTCATGAACTCCTTTTCTTGCCATTTCAGCGTTCCAGCAGACACTGCTCCCCTTTGCCATCCCCTTTCTCATCATCCACTCTCAGCTGTAATGGATGATCCCAGTGTACCATAAACTACAAGTCACATTTCCCAACAGTCAACAAAGAGTGGCAAAACATAACCCATGTAAAACATGGTTGTCAGTCTCCAAGATCAAATTAGGCTGCTACTGGCTGCCCAGAAACATTTCAGTGTGTTTGTATTCTTCCTGTCTCTGAGGGAGAACAGCAAAAGGCACCAATAATGTCACTGCTGGTATTAATGTCACCTCAGAGCCAAACTTTTTCATTCTTATACTATTTTCTGAAGTAATAGTTAAGAGGAGAGCTCAAGAGTGGGCCTGTTCTAGGAAGAAAAGCAAAGGCCTCATTCTAGCATCTGTTTCTGCCTCTAAAGTGCCTTCCATTTATGCTACAGATCTTGCTCTACCTGGTGAGACACAATGTCATATTAAACAAGTCTACCTCTCTCTTGCTCACTCCACCAGAAAGGAAAGAATTACTTTTCTTGGTTTTGTGAGAATTACTGTCTCAAAAAAGCTCTTGTGATTTTACTTCCACATTATCCATGTTTCATAACTTACTGCCTCCGGTTTATGTCCCTGGTGAAACAATCACATCTGAACTGACCTCCATCTCTCTCCTCTCTTGAGTATGGATGAAATAGGTAAAGATCACAAGATTAACTCCCCTGTCAAATGCACATCTTCTGGATGTTGTGAACAACACAAATATAACATGCAAGGACAGAATAGACTTCTAAATCACTATTCTCTTTAGATGTTAACATCATCTCAGCATCTTAATTAAACTTTGCACTCGTGTTCCTTATATGCTGGGCTCTTACATATATTTATTTATTTACAAGCAAAGGAAAGTCTGAAAAAATAATCTGATTTAAAGGATAGCAGTAAGCTTTATCAACCAGTTTCCACCAGCTTTTGAAAACATGGAGAGTATCATAAATGTATGAAGGAATACAGCCAAATAAAAACCATAAAGCCATCAAACTAAGTAAACTCTGTCTCACTTCTATGAAAGCAAGAGAAAACTTCTTATTTACCTGACACTGTGTTTCCATCAAGATGAAAGCTATTCTTTATATCTGTCCTTAGGTACTAGACTTAGATCAGACACATAGAGAAAAGAATGTTCATGCTTTGTCTCTAGTTCCTTGTCTCCTTCCCTGTAAATTCTGGAAACACAACTGTGATTGGGCACAATTCCCCTGCCACTCCACAAACCAAACTGAGATGAGGCCAATTAGGGGAATCTTTCATCTTATAGAAGTGAGATATCAAAGAGTGTAGTTTTAGAGAGGCAAAAAAACTTCTAGTGAGATGTTATCACATGTGTTATGCTCACACCCGGGACTGTGGACATAAAAGATCAATGCAGAAGAGCACCAAAAGGTCAGTTTTCAAGATTTCCTGAATATTCAAGGATTCAGCATAGATTTCCCTCTGACTATTGAACAAACCCAATTTAAATAAAACCCCCTGCTTGTGGACAGGCTGATCAACTCCCCAGACCTCTACATGCCACTCAGAACACCAAAGAAGAAACAAACATTAAAAAAATGCCTATTATATATTTAAGTAATTTTTAGACAGAAGAATAGCCCTAAGTGGCTTTTAGTCTCATCAGCCAATAGCTCCTGTATTTTCTTTGAAATGGTAATTTAATAAAAAAAGCTGCAGAATTGTTTAAGTATAGAAGAGATCCTCCTTCAGAAAGAAAAATAAAGTTGGGTTTTTTTTTTTGTGTACTGTGATTATAGTCTCTTAAGAATTTTTTATTTTATTTATACAAATAATTTTTCATAATTTCTTTAAGATCATACCATAAAGTTAAACAATCCCTCCTAAAACAGGTGATTGAGAAGTATGCTTTTAACTAGATTAATTTTTGAAAAGGGGAAGCTTGACTGGAAGCTACCAAGAGTCCTAAGTTTTCCCCAAGAAAACAAACAACGTGTCCAGGAAGAATTTGTAGATTTTTAGAACTTCTTAAAGCAACTTCAGTCTTTCCAAAAGCTGTTTTTTTGCTTTCTTTCTCTCTCCTTTTCTCACCCCTGTAACACACACCAAGAACAGACAGCAGAGATGTTTGTGAAAACTGCAGTTTCCACAATCAAAAGTACAACATTTACTATGGCTTTTATCAAAGATTTCAATTCCCTCATCTTAAGGAAAATGACCCTTTTATTTTGTTGTGGACATAAAATTATGGCTCATGGAAAATTGGAAGCATTTCTGTTGAGGGAAATCAATTTTCTCACTGCCATATATGATCAACATGTCACAGCCATCACCTAGATAATAATAGTAAAGTACAAGTAAAATGGCTGGTAATACTGGCTTCAGGGAAAAAAAAAAGGAAGAAAAAAAAAGAGCAAGATAACACCTTTTTTCCTGCAACATGTTTGCAATAAAAACAAAACAAAACAAACAAAAAAACCCAAAACATTAAAAAAAAAAAAAGAGGAAAGAATGCAAAGGTTTCTCCTGTGATCACAGCCTTTCAGAACAAGAGGGGTTTGTGTATTGATAGTCTGAAGTGTTGATGAAGCTGATGAGAAATTTGGTCTTCCTGGAAAATAGTCAGCACTCTGTGGAGCGGTGCTGGGTCCTTTTCAATCAGCTTGTTAATGGGTGGCTAATAGTGAGGAGAAGTGACCAGCCTGGGATCCCCAGGAGTGTGTTTATGTAGAGGCAACACTCAGAGCAGAGAAGCATCTTCTTAATTTGGATACTACAAACAAAGGAAACATCAAATTTGACCTTGCTGGGGAAATGTTAATGGCTTCTGCTCATCCTCCTTCTGCCACTTAGCATCTCTCATGCCCCACCTTGGGAAGCTTCCCGGCAGAAGTGTGCATTAGCAGAGCTCTACCTTCACAAAACCCCGGCCCGGACAAGGAAAAAACATTACAAGTGATTAAATGGTCTTCTGATGTTCACTTCGACAGACGTAGCAGGTCACCACAGTTAAGCACATCTCCAGTGATGCCATAGCAGGATATACAAGGTAAATCAGAACTCTGAAAACAAAGGGAAATCATTTAGTGGTTCAGGTTAAATTTTAAATGGTGTCAAGTAAAATTCAAGAAACTACATCTGCGAATGCTGAGGACTGCAACGCTGGAAATGAGAACAGATATCAATGCTAATTTAATTCATTAAAGAAATACAAATGGGACAGAATCTTT
The DNA here is from genome assembly GCF_036250125.1 of Pseudopipra pipra. Lineage (NCBI taxonomy): Eukaryota > Metazoa > Chordata > Aves > Passeriformes > Pipridae > Pseudopipra > Pseudopipra pipra. The sequence continues at coordinate 8,580,323 of NC_087560.1, read as the reverse complement.
CAAATCCTGGTGGTTACCGATAGTAAATTATTTCTAGGACATAAAACAATAATCTTCTCTGCTCTTCTATCTCTCTTGTACTTTGAACTTTGCAAAAATTTAAAGAGGAGATGATGTCATTCATATCTTGCTGCAAGAATGGCAGTGGGCTTACAGAACAAGGTGAAAAAATAGTATAATAAGGTTTGTCTTAAGACAGAAAGGGAACAAAAAGAAAATTAGGGCTGATCCATCTCCCATAGTTTTTGTTGATGATTTTGGACTTTGCTACTGTTCCTACCACTAAATCCTGAAAGATCATTTTTATCAACCAGTTGTTTTAACATCTGTAGCTGGATATAACTTTTTTTTACCTTTGGAAATCTAGTAGGTTGTGCACTCCTATGAGCTTATGTGGGATCCAAGAGCAAAATCAGTGATTTCAGATCATCAAATGAGTTGGGCTCTTTGAAAGAAGACATCATCAAACTAGCCTCTAGGTTTTCAGAACCAGTTAAGCACTGTTTGGTAGAGTGCACAGATAAATAATAAGGCAAGAATATTTTCCTTGGTTGTGCCTGACCCCTGCCCTCAAACTACCCCCTCCAAATATGTCTCAAATAGCATGAGTATGTAAGGTGGTGTAGACTGGCATTATTGTATATAACAGGATATGAAAAAGAAATGACAGCACCAGATTGTGGTCACTTGAAAGTACAGCTTTTCCTGAGATGTCTGTGTCGATAATTTCTTTGGAGAAGCCTCCATTCACAAACACTCAACACAAGTCAACTTGTGCTTTGACTGTCAGATTCCCACGAGAATTCCTGTGAGTCATAATCAGAGAAAGGACCTGATCTGTACTCCTATTAATGACAAAAGTGAAGAAGAGGTTTTCTGCTTAGGTTTTCAGGCAGCAAAGGCATCATATTTAAACACTCTAGTAGCTACATTCTTTACTAAACTGCATAAAACAAAGCATATATCTATATTTTTTGCAGGACTTAGTATGATTTTATTGAAAGTCCACTATGTCCTCAGGTTGACAAAGTGTTTGAGAATAAAACTAGTGTGACTCCTAAAATGCTTGAAATCAAGCATCTGCTCACTTAGATGAAGAGTTCTGTGTAATAATTGATGAAGGTTAAACATTAAATCTTCCAAGCCTATCTAATCATTCTAAGAATATGCAATGTCATGACACGCTTCAAATTTAAATACAGTCTGGAAGAGTGCTTTTGAGGAGTAAAAAGTATAACTGAAATGTGCTAAAAATACGGTGAAGACCTTTCAAATCCTTTTTTAGCCTTTAATCCATTATTTAGCACTTCATTCTTTAAAAGAAACCTGCAGAGCTATATCCTCTGAAGCACAACCTTGAAACAAAGTGTTTTTAGACATGCACAGAAAGCATTAGCAGCTTTCATTGCAAAATGACACCTGTGTGCCCATATGTCCTGATCCCTGAAGTCATACTTCAGAGTATAGACTTATTCATTCAAAAACACTTCATCTGATTTATATCAAAGTACCTGCTCCTGTCTACACAGACTAAGTAAACGTCCAGCTCAGACAGCAAACACTGTTGTCTTGAAATCTTTCATTCTGGTGAATTATCATACATTTATCATTATGGTGTTTCATACCCACATACCCATAAATATTTGGTTTTGGTTGTAGGCAGACATGAGTGTCATGGAAAGCTGACCTGCAAGTAAGTAAGAGGAAAATCTTATCTGTGGCCTTGGAGAAAAAGAGATAAAAATGAAGGGAAAGTTTGAGTAGTGTGAGCAAAACTTTTTTTAAAGCTAAATTAAGTAAATGTCCTGTAGTCAGTTATTAACTTCACATGGTTAATGTGGCTGTTTGGTCTAGAAAGGTTATCTGCTGCAACATTTCTTAACATTTTCATAATGTTATCAAGAATTAAAAAGGTAACATTTATCAAACATTCACAGTGTCTGTGAGTAAGAACAAAGAGCAGCCCCACAGTTGTGATAACGTCCAGGCTGTCAGTTAGAAGCAAGTCCAAATACCTTGGAGATATTTGCTTTTGGATGATGCATTCTTTGTCATGTAAAAATGTAACTTTTCAAAGTACACATGTTACTGATTAAGTTAAAGGCAGAAAATCTTATTTCCTTCTAATTATCTCTAAAGCCATATGCAAAAGATGGAGAAGGATAATCAACGGGATGATCCAGATAAAAAAGAGCCTTAACATGAAGAGAAATCAAAGGGCCCAATCCTCCAAATCCTTCTATGATTAGTCCTTAATCTGCAGTGAGATTGCTCATGAGAAACAGAATTTACAGGACCAGATCTTAAATCTCCCAACTGCATTTTCCTAAGAAAAGAGGTGGATTAAAATCCAGGCCTAATGTCTCATTGTGTCTGGCGATGTCAGAGAAACAATGGCAGCAGCCATTGAGTCTAAAAGACTTGTCCCATTCCAGTAGGCTCTAATTTGGGCAGAGAGGGGGAATGCCCTGGGCAGTGAGGGGGAATTTTGATTACAGCACTTTGTGTTAAAATCCTTATCCACAAAGCAACTGAACCCATGCAAGTGGTCATGCTAAAGGCAGTCAAAAAGCAAGGATTCCCAAACCTTTCCTTTACACCAAGTACCATAATGTCAGATTGAAAAGCTTACTATCATTTCAAAATAAGAGAAGGAATTAAAAATGCTGGTTGCTCTGCATTTTCTTTCCAGCATGTCCATCAGTGGCTATCAATACTGCCAGAGTGGCTTGGGGCTAAGGCTTAGACATTGTGTTCTGATTTACGTTTCACATTACATTACATTTTACATTTACATTAACAACTATCCTTATGTGGAGGCTGTTCCAAGAAACTGCAATGTGAAAGTTAGAAAATGGAGAGGTTTGCAAAACATGGAACTAAAATAGCCTTGACCTGATCTGCCTTAGGTTCACCTCCAACCATTCATTCCCCCATTCAGGTCTGGGCAGTGCCTGGCATGTCTGTATTAACAGCTCTCATCCAGACCTATTTCTGGTCAAAAATAAACAACTTGGGAAGAGTAAAAAGGTGAATAGAATTGCTAGTTACAATCTCTAACAAATTAAAAGGCATCAAATCAATATAATGTTTCAGTGGGACTCCACACTTTCCAATTCACTCAATACTTCCTAAAATTATAATTTCACTAGTTAATCAGGGATTATTTAAATTATGTGCTAACAGTGGCTTTACTGTCAGTGTATCTTCCAATAAGTCCAGTAAATCCTGCATCAGGAAGAGGGACCAGAGGATGAGAGGCACCTCCTCACATTCCTTGGTGTGTAGGTACATACAAGCAGTGGATTCTGCATGTCTCTGCCTGGCTTGTAGCCCCTCTCATAGGAGGAGTGAGCAAAAGCTTGGTTTTGCTTCTGCATCAGTAGGACAGGAGGCATGATGGGCAAAGGGAGCAGCATATGAGAGCTCCTCTGACTTCTGGCTGCAGAGCTCCCTAGGACTCACAAAAGCCCCCATTTCTCAGGAAGGAATAAAAACTTCTGCTCTGCATTTTTCTTCTTTCCCAGACTTGTTGGTATTTTAATGTAAAATACATCAAAACTATAGATGGCTCATCATTTTATTTCTGCTCTGGAGACCCTGTTACTTTGCTTTCTGATGTCCTGACTCCTCTGCAGACTATAGCAGGTCTTGGAATAAACCTGTTAATCAGACTTGTACAAATTATCAGTTCTGGTTCCCTTCCTGATAAGCACAACACAAAGTCCTTTCTCAAAATACATTGTGGGTTTTGTAGAAAAATGCAAAAGTAGCGAAAAAACATTGTAAGTTCATTGGGTTCTCTAATTATGCAATAGAAAATATTTGCTATTTTATGTAATAATTGATATTAATTGCAGCCATTTTTATTCTCCTTTGAGAGGGGCTAGTCCAGGATGAGTAACCAATTCCATGCCAAATTCTGATCCAGCTTATAACCAGCAAGTTCAGGATGATTGCTCTAGATTTATTCTAGTCTAGTCAAGATCATTAACAGGCTTTCTTTAAAGATATTGTTCTCTCAGATGCCTTTCCAGATTAATTGGCACAATTACATCCTTCTTTCTCTCTTCCCCCTCAGATTGATCTGTGTGTCAGAGGGTTACAAGCTCTGTTGATTCAAAGCTGAGTGAGTGCTGTAGGGAAATGGGTTACAGTGATCCCCCTCGTCTCTAAAGGGCCCAGCTCTTTTGGTTTTGATGTAGCAGTCACAAAAATTCTCTAATCTTTCATTCCCTCAGACTTCCTTTGCTTCATTCGAGACACTTTCAGAATGCAATAGGATGTCCCTCTTCACCTGTGAAGCACTTCATGAAACCCTTACATGCACTTACTACTTCTTCAGCTTCCAGAGTCAAAAGACTACTGGCATTCACAGTGAGAAAGTAACTTTTACCTGGAGAATTTCTAGGCCAGAGGGGATGGCTTAGTGATCTGAACATCTAGGATCAAATGAAGCCTTGGTGGAAGAGGAAGAACTTGTCTGACTTCATTGGAACTGAGCAGGTTTACATCAGAGGTGAATCTGTCCTGTAAATCTGCATGGAAGTACAGATTCAAATCCCAGCAGCCAGGGACAAGTGGATTGTCAATTCAGGAGTATCAGAGAAGATTTCTTATGAATGCTAGCTTAGGAAGGGCTATTGTGGATAAAAGTGGAATTCTTATTTTTATGAAAGATATTGCACACCCAGAAATGAAGAAGGCTTGGCTCGGAAATGTTTACAAATATATGGCATACCATACAGAAAAAAATACATCCCTCCCCTTTTCCTTGCTTATTTTCTCTAAGTATTACGTGAAGACACTGTTTTTCAAAAATGCTTATCAAGACATCTTATCAAAGTATGTACAAACAGCGTTTTCCTTAAATAAAAAGTTATTTTATCTAGTAAAAATACCTCAAAAACTAAACAACATCAAGTATAAAGTGAACTTCATAGTTTGTCATGTTTACCTGTTAACTTTTCCTGAAATCTGTTAGCAATGTGTTGGTGATAATAGTGTTTTGTCCTGTTCTATTTTATCATTCAAACTCATTTGCTCAATAACTGACAAATATTCACCAGAACAGAAAATGCTGCTAGATATATTTCAATATCCCAGATGGAGTACGAATAATGTCACTTAAAAATCAGTTAAATAAAAATTTCTGAATTTTCCCCACTTTTCTGCATTATTTATTTGGTTTTGTTTCCATTATGTTAAAAAATAAAATCTTTCTTCTTTTAGACCATGGGGGAGCAATTAATACTATTTTTTTTCAAACTGCACTTTGACAATGTCTCTTCATTATTTCATCAAGGCTAAGTCATCAATATTTTCATTTAAAAATAAAGATAAAATATTAGTATTAACAACATAAATGTCATTTTCAGACCTGCTGTATGACACTTTCTCAGGGAAAGTGGAAGGAAAAATCAACAGCAGCTTCTATTCTCTCCTTTGCTGTTTAGACTTCCAGGGGAAAAGGCACTGGGTTAGTAGCATGCAAAGACAATGTTCCAATATTAGAAATCTCCCAACCAGAAAGTTGTATTTTGGGCTTGTGTTTCCCAGACCTGTGCAGTAGCAAAGTCCCTCAGTGCTGCTGGATGGCAATTACACCTTAAGCAAAAAGCTATTGCAGATCATTGATTCCTGCAAATCTCCTCTCCCTTGAAGTAGCAGCACTTGCTTATGAATGAAGACACACACACTTTCACCTTGAAATCACATCAACCTATTTTCTCTCTTTAGTCCTGGAAGCACATGAATTAGAGGTTCCAAATTGGATGCATCTCATCTGAAGGAAAGTGGTTTGGTCCTGAGAGCCTCCCTTGAAGCAGGGAAGATACCTGTGTGAGGAGTCTTGGCAATCTGACCAGGACTGTTTGTGGGGGGGAGAAGGAAGGATGGGAAGTTTGCAGAATGCAGTTCCTGTTTGTCTCTTACTCACTCAGGTGAGTAAGACCCAAGTCATGCTGATGCTTCCTGTCTGAATGTTTGTGTGTGCAAGGATTCCTTGAGGGAGGAAGGCTGCAGAACTCCGTGGTGTGAAAGTACACAGTTGATTGACAGAGAAAAAAATAGTTGAATTAAGCTCTTCTTTGATTTTACAGAACATTGACTTCTGCAAATGTGACCTTAAATTCAAATTGATTTGATCTTAAATGCAGGAGATTTCATCTACCTTCCAGGCAAATATGCTCCATATGTTAAATACCAGTAAATATAGTTAAGTTCTCCATTGTCTATGAATGGAATATAGAACAGCTTTTCTGTAAAGACCAGATTCTCCCTTAGCAGCAGCAGATTTAAAAGGTCAGAACTGGTAATGACCAGCTGAAAACAAGGGCTTGCCTGAAAGCTGTTGAAGTTTGTATTTCCAGTAGGTCCTAAAGCCCAGGGCTTTTACAAAAAAACTCAGGTGAAGCAGCACCTCGTGGATTCTTTTTGTGCTGGTGGTGCTTCTTTCTTTACATTCTGATGATGAACAAGAAAGCTCAAGTTATTTTTGGGAAATATAATAAAAATTAGGGTATTTCCTAAGAGTTATCCTCTGGAAACTTTCACAGGTTCAGTATTTAAACTGACCACTACTGCAAGGGGTAAGGAAATAACTTTTTATTAATGATCTCATAATTGCTCACTGTAAGGTTTTGTATTTTTTCACTTTTAGGGTATTGTACTGCTCACCACCTGAGCAGTAGAATCTGAAGAAGATTTCTTTAACAATTTTGGCTATGAATTTGTTATGCAGCCTTCTGATAGTGTTCTGGATAGCCTCTATTTTTAGTTCTTGGATCATACATCCTGGGGAAGGAAAGCGATTCTATTCTCTCTCCCAAAGATAGATTGCCCCTGAATGCCAAAAGCTGGCAATGGAAAAAAAAACCCAAACAAAAACAGCAGCAAAGTGCTCATGGCAGAAGGGTTGATGGAAGCTTTAGGGGACTAATTCTGATATGTTTACTTTATTTTCTTTTTAATGGGTTGTCAGCTGAGGAGAACAAACAGCTCTTCCTGCATCCAGAAGCATAAGCATTTATTGGTCCGGATGAAGCACAGAGAAGAAATATTGTTCAGGGTGTACTATAAGTCATCACCATGAATCTGCAGGTAAAATGTTAAAGAATTTCTGTTGTACAGTTTTCACTGTGCTGCTCTGTGCAACACAGTTTGGTAGCATTGGAACAATTCAGAGCTTAATACTGATCATATCCTCTGAATCTTACTCTGTAACAGCCTCTCAGGTAAAAGCATTGCTGCTGTCATTAACAGAAAAAGCAGTTCCCTTGGGAATGAGATGTGTGTACTTTCAGTAAGAGGAGACACACTCATATGAACCCTCCAGAATCTAGGAGGGGTATGGGAAGGTTTGAAGAGCCAAGGGTTGCAGTGTCCCTCTGATAAACACACCCTGGGAAGCCCTACTGTCTCTATGCTGCTTAATCAGTCCTTCTTCCAGCACAAAAGGAACTTGCTATATTTTTCTCTTTGCAATTCATATCACAAGTAAAGCCTTGATTCTACAATGGCATTGGATTAAGCAAATGGTACATGTAGAAGTTTCTTTCCCAACTTTTCAGGACATGAACCTTAGAATAAACATAGGGAATTATTTTCAAAATGTCTGGGAAGGGAAAACACATAGATACTGTTTAGCTGTGTTTCATAATGTCAGTAAAAGCACAAAATTACATTTCCCATGCCCACACTGAAGTTGTCTGGTAAATGTACTGCTGAGCTGACATTCAGTGTCCTTGCAATGAATCAAGTCTATGCCTTTACAGAACCTGGGGTTTACAGCACTGCTCTGAGTTTATAGCTGAAAGTAGTCTTACAGATCCATGTTTCCTTTATGTATTTCAAATTGATTTAAACCATAAGCCTTTCTTTGCAAAGAATTCTCTGGAAAGTAAACCTCCTAATCACCTTGTAGGTTCTGGACTAGCTCCTCAGCTCCTGCAGCAGGTTTCATTACAACTGCATCTGTGTCACTGTGTGAAACTGCCCAGAGAGAGACCAGGATGGCAAATAAATCTCATTGCCCAAAATGACCATTCTTCTGGTCAGCTTTTGTGGGACTCTGTTGAACTGGGCAGGGAGGAAACTTGTGGGCACTGGTTCTTTTTATGACCCCCAGTACCTATTTGTTTGGCATGTCAATGGGTCAAACACTCTGAGCAGCCTTTGGCTATCGGATGTGCCTTTGTGGTGACAATGACATTACCCTCAACGCTAACCCAAGAACATTCTTAGATTGTCACTAGTTGAGCAAATAGGTTTTGATGACAGCCTAAACATATGGTGGTGCCAGGCTCTCACAGGGAACAACAGAGATGCCAGGTGTCAGCACACAGGGAATACAGGGAATTGCTAGAACTCTGTCAGACACAGTGAGAATACAGCCAACAGGGATCAGTGAAACCAAAAACCAGCTGGGTAACTCTTGCATTCCACTGTTTCATGGATGTGAGGAGGGTAAGGCTGCCATTTTATCAACAACATGTTCAATAATTCCAATGCAAGATTCTGCTCAGGCATAATCATTCATCTATATCTGTTAACGACAATTTAATTGCATATCCTTATCTCATAAATACTGAAATATTTGTATATAGTAATATGTGCTAAAGAACACATTGAATTTCAGTTTGCCATCAATTTCAGTTTGCTATTTATACACAGCATATGGATTTCAAATTTTCCCTTGACACTGGCATTGTTGAAACAACCACTTGATCTATTAAACTTTTTGAGTAGCTCTTTAAATTATAAATAGTGCTCAGTTGTTTATTTCAAGTGCTTTCAGTACTCCAAATGTGGTTTAATTGTATTTGAAAACTGCCAAATATCAATGGAGATCAATCCTGTCCCATTGATCTGTTTATGCAGTTAAACATGTAGAATATCAGATTCAGGCTCTAACATATTTAAATACTCCTCTATTGATCAGCTGCTACCATGATCCAGCACAGATGATGGCATAGATGATTACAGGAAACTGCCTGCTCTGGCTTGCTCAACTGATACCTCTGTCTTTCTAAAGGCATCATGGAAAAACTGATCCACAGCTCAAAACCAGAGAGTGAGTCAGATGGACACACAAGCTTGTCATACAAAAATGTTCAATCCACAAGAACACATACTGAAAAGCATGGGGAAGTACACTAAAATCCTGCATCTTACTGCTAGAATGGGACAAGAGATGAGCAGGGAGCTCAGACAATCTTTGTTCCTTCACAAAAGCAGACAACTGTCCTCCAGGGCTGTTTGTTCAGCTAAGGGATAAAGGTCTAAACTTATGACACAGACTGTCTTCTGTAAAAGATATGGCAGCAAATGCAGTAATGCCAGATCTTACAATGCTGTTACTTCAGTGTTTTTGATTAGTGTGTGATCCTGACTAGAGAGCTCTTCAAGCAAGTAAAAATTACTTTACTTCAACCCAAAATACTTATGAACAGATTTTCTAGAGCTAAATAAATGTCCCTCTTATTTGTTAGATATTTTGAATATCCACAAAAAAGCTGACCAGGAGACACTGACCTCTTGTACTGACCAAGGAAGTGTCAGGAGTGTGGTGCTCCCATACCTAAGCACAGGGACTCAGAAAAAAACCAGCACTGCTGGGGATGAATGAGCATAATTCAGGCAGCTCAGTAACTCCTTCTGAAAGCTGAAGGCTTTGTTTCTTGGGCTTCTTTGGAAATCCCAGCTAGCTGTGTACTACTGCGGAGAAAGCAAAAAACAAACACATATAAATTACTCTGCGGTGTTTCAGGTGAGTGAAATGCTTGGAATGCAACCACCCATCATTATTATTATTGTTCTTTGTCAGCTACTAAAGGTGAGTAAGAAATTGTCCTTGTCAAGTTTTCTTCAAAACTGACCCTTGCTTCAGGCCTTAAGTAAACAGCCTTCTCTGGGAACAGGTGCACGTGGTACTGCCCTTATCAGATATGTACATTTTCCTGAACTATACACAAGACAGTGTTTGAACAAAATCTAAATGTTTTTCAACTTCTCTTCATATGCCAAAATAAGACTTAAATTATAGTTTAAGGTAACATTCATTCACATTCTGAGGTCATATTAACTGCTTCTCAAATTAGTTCATATGGTCCCAGACATGAAGTAACATACTTTTTCATTATTAGTGATAATTATGGTATTTTTTACAATAATTTTTGAAGAGAATACTGCATCTGCTTTAGACTCAGGACTATACAGCTGATGACAGTCTTTGGCAGGATATAAATATTTCAGCAGCTGCTGAAAATGAATTTTGACAGGGGTATAAAAACAACAGCATTTTGCACATCAAAAAATATGAAATAAGGAAAAGTAAGATCGTGTTGAGTATAGAAGACTTCCTTCTTATCAGGAGTCAAGCACTGCAAGTAATACACTGCTGGTAGCAGCAACTTGAACTAGCACTCATCAATATTTCTAAATTACTAAGAAGAATCTAGTTAATCATTAGTTTCCTTACGCCTTCTGGCAACCTTGCAAAGATTGCTATGAGTTAATATAAATCCCATGAAGTTCACAAAATGTCCTATGACTACTGGAACTTTGTGGGAAACACTAATAACCAGCCTAGAGGTTATGATACAAAAGGTTTGTTGAGGGTACCTTGGTATCTGAGCGCGACTGACAGCGTGATGGATGATGATTGCTGGGCCAGCTTTGAACACGCGTTCTTCCTCCAGCAAAGTCAAACAGACCTTGCAGAGGAAGTCCTGGAATTTGCTTTCTGTTAAGGCAACTCAGAGATTACAGTCCATATGCCGAAGCTTTAAAACTCAGAATCCAGTCCCAAGAGTGGAGGATTCTTCTCAAAAGAATCTCCCTGGAGCCCTCATGACATTCTCTCATACTGGCTGAAGACTCTGACACCCCCCTGCTCACGAGCACAGATGTTGCCAGCACAGCCCAGCCCAGCATTTGGGGACAACCTGCCCTATCCTGTCTGCCAGGCAAATGCAAAATATCTCTCCAGGATTGGTATAAAGAATATTTTAGCGTGTGTGCTCAGCAGATTCTTTGCAAAGAGCTTCAAAGCAAGCAGAGAGAGCAGTAAATGTTGTCTTTGTATGTGTGAATTTGAAAGCCTCAGTAAAACTTCACCATCTATGTTTAAAGGCTTAACATTCACATGATCTCTCTTCTTATCCCAGACAATACACATCACAGCACTCATCCACAAATGCAAGCAGTCTCTCATATAAACTGGGAAAAAAAAGGTGGAAGGGGGTAAAATATGCAGGAAGCCATCCTATCCCCATATGGCCTGAAATTTGCTCAGGGTATTATACATGTGATTAGCAACTGTCTGTCAACTAAAAGAAAAAAAACGGAAAATTTAAGGACGATACAGCTTTTACTGAAGATGCAGTTGTCAAATAATAATTAAATATAAAATTTCAGCCTAAAAGATCAAGTCTTTGAAGACGGGAAAAATAAGGGGTAAGATCCTTCTATTTTTCTGTGTTGGTATATTTGCTAAGACCTGCCTTGTAATGGGTTAACATTTCAAATGTGAAGCCAAATCTATCAATTGCATTTTTGTGGTCTGATTGTCAGAACCAAAATTAGACACATTTATCTTTAAAATACCTCTAAGAGTGCTAAACACACATGTATATAAAAGTATAGAAGAGTTTGATGAGGCAGTATTATTGATTACGAATGGACATGGGCTAATACACATAAAGATTGGTGTGCAATGCACTCATGCAGTGGGAAGAATTAAGCATTGCCACAACCATCCTTTTTGCACTCCTCCAGCTGGCATTTCCTAATATAACTGCAATCTTCACATTCACTTTTAAAATAGGACTCAATATGGAATTTACAGCAGTGGATATAAATAAATATTTATACATATGCACATTATACATACATACTATACTTGACTCAAATTACTTTAGAATCAGTAAGGCTGTTTCAGTGGGGTCCCAGCAAATAAACATGATGTTTTCCATATAAATTTACAACCCTAAATTTTAATGCCTTTTGAAAACCTAGTAAATATTTTACTTTAACATCTTTATTTTACACCTTCACATACAAGTTTCAGGAGCCAAACATTCATCATAAGCATATATAATTTTGTTTCTCTGGCAGTAGAATTTTCCACATTTATGTTCAAGATAAACTCTGATGGTCTATTCACACCCTGCGTTCTTAAGATGACATTCAAAATATCTCATGATAGATTCACAGTTACTGCTGTTTCTTTAGGCTTCATTCTATAGTTTAACCCTATTTGAAAAGTACAATGAAGCTTCTTAGGAGAGGAAAAATTACATTTAAGCTCTTAATATAATAACGACTTATATGAATTGGTTCTATTAAAGAAATATAACAACAAAGATATATAACTGCTTAGTTTAAAAAGGTCAGTAACTTCTGAAACACTTGTGATTCTCTTTCTCTTCTGTAGCTGTGGAAGAGCAGAGACCACTATATTCTCAGCAGTAAAGTGGTTCTGTCTACTTAGCTAATTTCCTCACACATTCTATAGTTCAGTGGTGACTTATGTCTAATATTTCCCCAGGTTTGAAAGAAAGCAAACTCACATTCTGCCAAAGAAGAGCCAAGACCACAGAGGAGATGACATATAAGATAAAATAATAACACTGCAGTGGAATAGACCCATATGGGATCTTGATTTTTTTTAAAGTGACATATTACAGACATAAACCTGAGTTGGAGAGATCAAATCTGTATCAGCAGCAAGAGCTAAGCTCTCCAAAATTCAGCAGAGTTCACGTCTCCTGGTTGGGCTTGCTCCCATACTTCTGTGAGATGAAAATGTAACAGGAAACTCTAGCAAGAACATGTATTTTCAGCTCTGTGATTTGATTAATATTGGTAGAGCACTTTCAAGATTACTCATATTGCATACTATGCATTTCCCTTGAAGAGGATCCTATCCACTTTTATACTGACTTTTAGCACATCCAGGAATGTACAAATACAAATGCTATGCTTAACATATACTCCATCATTCTGTGCATACCATTTGCATAGAGATTGTTCCATTATTTTGTCAATATATGTAATTTCCCATACCCGAAAATGTTACCTTACTCTATTTTATCAGTACAGATCTGTTTCTGTGGTCACCTTACGTTGAGGGCCCAGTCATATCTGCTCATTTAAATACATAGGTACAGTAGTAAGACCAAAAAAAATAAATACCTCATAAGAAAACATAGATTAGTACTCAGTGTCAGGCTCAATAGACCAAGGTTGTCAGAGATGTACAGTTGTACAGTGGTTACGCCCACTTTTGTCCTATAAAATGTTAAGCATTCTGTTTTCATTATTACTTACTTTCTCAGGATAACTTGAGATACCCAGGTTTAACAGTACTAATTTCATTAGTAGAATTTCATTCACTGATAATATTTCAACCAATAGTTCTGAGAACAGAAAGAGAACAGCAGTGTGCTTGCTGGGAAGGAAGTGTCCGAGGGCAGAGGAGGATGAAGTGTCTGCTGTTTTTTGTTCTAGGTGCCACTACAAAGCTTTACCCATGGGCTGTCACAGAGGACCCCATGACAGCTTTCACAAGAACAGTTCAATGCATTTCACTTAGTTGTCACTTTTTTCCAAAACACCGTTGTGCAATGGCACTGGTGTGGAATAGACGTTGAATTTCACCGCAGAGATAGCTACATTTCTGTGGTGGGTGAAGTGATCCCAGCAGACTTTGTAAAGCACTTTGGGATTCTTACAGATGAAAGGTGCTATATAAATGTCAGGTATTGTTATACCCCACTTAGGAAAAATGTTTCCATTTATTCCTTTGGATTTACTGTTGAGCATTTAGAGATAATCGTCACTGCTGATAATAACAGTAAGAATAGTATCTTGAGCACTGCAGACTGTGGAGATTGCTCTGCATTCTGCTTGTCTGTAGCAGGAGGTCGCATACTGATAAGAAGGAGGAATTTTTTGACAATGTGATTATAGAGAAGTAGCTATTTTTCATATTATATGGTCAAAGTGCAACTGTCAGAGTTATTTACATGGGTGCATCATTTACAGCACAGGATTATTGAAAAGGCTCAGATGAAAGGTAAGCTGCTTTCTTGATGATATTCCAAACAGCACAGTACAACAGCTTCCTGTAGTAGGGCCATTTGTTTTACTGTATTACCTCTCTATACTTGTCTAAGTTCTACTCATTCTTTTTATTAATAGATTTTATTTAAATGCATGACAGATGTTTCTAACAATGCTTACCCAAGCACTGCTTAGAATTTGTTAGAGAGATTCCAGGGTTTATTCTAAGATGGGTGCCTTTGGAATTCGGTGTTTTGATGAGGTTTGGGGAGGGAGGGGCACTTCTTTTTAGCATAACAGAGATCTGAATGTAGTTCAGTATTGATTTAACAGGAGTGTAAAAGGCAGAGGCTTTTGCCAGGTAGATGAGTAATTTCAGCTGTGCTCTAACAGATCAAATGGTCTTTATAATACTGGAAAACAATCCTGCCCCAGCAATTCTCTCAACTGAGTAACACCTAAATACAAAGACCCTCCAACTTTCTCTTCTGCTTCCCAAGTCTCTCCTCTCAGATTTCTGTCTTCCAGTTGGGATATCTCATTAACCTGCAGTCTCTACCCCTGCCTCATTATCTTCTCCTGAACACCTGAGAGAGGCAGAAGCCAGGCTGTATTAACCCAGTGATTGCTGCTGACCGAGTGATGCCCCTGAGCCCTTTTGGAAGTAGCTTTGGCTGAGTAAAAGCTGCTGGAGGATGTGGTCTGGAACTGGGTAAATAAACAGGAGTAATCTACTGTGGGGATTGAATTTGTTAAAACCTTGGCAAAACCTTTGTATGGAAGGGAGCTGAGTCTGTCCATAAGGAAGGTGTGCAAGTTTCCCTCCTATTCCCGGTGTCTTAGTACAGAAGCTGTAAAAACATTAAAATGTACAGAACTACTTCTGTACATCCCCTTTCTGCTCACCAGCAAGGGCACTCTCCTGCCTAATCCAAAAATATCACCCCCAGAATGCTTAAGAAAACTTAATGTTGCTGAGATTCTTTTTCTAGTGCCATAACCCATTCAAAAATACCCCATGTGAGCTCAGTGCAGGGGGTACTGTACCCAACAACTGCAGGATTGCAGTTATGACTATATGTATCCTATAGAAACTCCCAGAAATTCCCAGTCTTCCTAGTGTATTGACTTTTACATATATACCATCAGGGCACTGTTCAGAATTAACATAAAAGTCCAGAGTGCAGCTTGGAGGTCAGTGTGATCATAATTTGGCCATGCTGGTATATTTACTTTAGCTAATAGAGTTTATTTCTTCTTATTTTACCCTATTACTGCTTTTATCTTGTTCTGTCCCTGTGGAATTTTAACCACTGGTTATCATAGGAGCAAGAAAAACCTCAAAATTCTGGAAAAAATGTGATAGATTTTTCCCACACAGGAGACAAAAAATGAACAGCCAAATAGCAGAAACAGAGATGAGCCTCTATAGATTTAGGCATTGCAAAAAAGTGGAGTAACATGGGTGTTACATGCTCCATGGGCTATGCAAAACATTATTAACAATACTATCTGCTTAAAGGACTTAAATAAGAGAAGTTATTTTGAAATGAAAAATCTAGAGTGAAACCTGTGAAGTATTCATGCAGTCAGAGCTGTGGCTTAAGATATGAGGAAAGACATTTCTAAAATCTCCTACAAAAAAGTGTATAAAGGTTTACCCCAACAATATCATCAATTCTCCTCATGCACAGAGTTAGTATAGGAGAAACCAAAAGCATGGCATGTTTTTCTCAAGTAACATAATATTCTTAAGTATTTATTGGAATAAACATGTATGCATAGTAAGACACTTGCTTGTCATATGATAGATGGTAGATCCATCTAACTCTTCCCAGAGATTTCTTTATGGAAACCACCAAAGAACCTCTGTAATTTAATCAGTAGCCACTGCAACTGGCTGGCTGCCTGTTAATTGCTTGGACAATACCCAAATTGTCAGACCAAAAGACCACCCAGTGATTCATTGGGCTGTCACTTCGTATAACTAAAGCAACAAATATAAGAAAGAGTGCCTGGAATGAGTCTTCACTTGTGATGTCTCCTCTGATATTTTCTCGGTATCCATTCCATTAACATTGTTCATCACCTTCTTTAAAAGCTTGAAATGTTATTGCTGCAAATCTCAAGTTTCCAAGGAGCAGTTAAACTCCAAGGTGCTTCTGCAAAAGTATCTCTGAGGAAAGCCATGTTTGAAAGTTCTCAGAGTTCTGTATCATATTACTCAGGTGATTCTGCTGCTTCATGGATAATGAAAATCTACCAATATTTTTATTATGCAATTTTGGTTGTGTATTTTACTTACAGAATGCCATGACCATCCATACAGCCCTTTATCTATCCTTACAAAACTTCTGTGAGGTAGGGCCTTGCAAGTATTTCCATTTCACAGACAAAATGTTAACATAGTTATTTTAAGTTTCCAAGAGCTTTTGAAATATATGTTCTTTATAGGCCGTGAATAATCAGCACTGATACAAATTCTGAATTTAAATGCATGTTTGGTTACAAGGCACAGAACTCTCCCATAACTAAATTGAGTGTATTACCAGTGAGACAGAGTAAAGGTGCAAAGATATTTTTTATTAAGCAGTGGCATAATTATGAAAAGCAAAAAAAAAAAAAAAAAAGTGGATTTAGGAGACCTTGAAGCAGTTTTCTGACAAATATTTGCTCACTGGAATGGAATCTAAGACCTATTTAATGGCTATGAAGTGAGAAGTAAATCCCATCAAATCTCCAAAACATATACTATAAGCAGTTAAAATATGTTTGTGCTTGGCATGCCTTAGTCTGGAAGGCATTTAAGAAGGTAAGTGCTTTTCCCATTACCAATGTCCAACGCACTGTACTCAACAATGTGTAGGAGAGACAAAGACTGTCTGTCCCAGTGCTTGGACACAACACATATCCTGCTGCTGCTCTTTTCTCATCACTGCTGAATCTGCTTTTACTGTTAAAAATTCTATCAGCCAAGAAGCCATACTTTCCCTTTGGAAGTCCTTAACCTGAAGCAGTACTTAAGGAGAAGGAATGCTGTCACTCCAGGACAAGTGTCATGACATCTGTAATGTGTTTTTGGTCATACCTCCATCAGGCATTAGGAGCCTGTTTGGTCACAGACCATCCACTGAGTCCAGCTTGGAGCTGTGATAAACCCTCCAGTGTGGAATCTGTCCTCTTCAGATCATCTGCCTGACTAATGACTGGATGATATACTGGGCCAAGGGTTTCTGCTTCATATCACATAGCAAGGGCATCACAGAAATACTGGTTCCTGCTTCTCTCCCAGCTTCTGCAGAGGGCTAGAACAGAACAGAGAATGTATAGGAATAGGAGGAACAGAGGAATGGAGAGCTGTCCAAAACTGTAGCTGTGGCAGTTGGATGACAAGGGTTTAAGTGCTACAGTCTGCCCACCTTCCCTGTTCCCTTAGCTGATTCCATACTCAGTGTAGATTAAACCTCCACCAAATGCACCCTCAGACAGGATCCTATGGAATGAGAAATGCTGTCCATCAGATATTTAATCTCCCTCTTACTTCAGCTGCTACTGGTTAAAAGCACTGAGGGAGCTAGTGTTGATCTACTTTTTCTGACAGTTTACTGAAACACTACTGTTTGCCTCCAGCATTTAAACAGTATTTTCTAGTTCAAGGCACTACCATCATTATGCTTTTTTGTGCTAGTTTTTCCCTTTGTGCACAGTCACATGTGTGGCACCTGCTTTTATCTCCGAGGGCCTGAAGATGATCCCACAAAATCTTCCTGAGGTTTCAGCTGATGCTGCAGAGACTAAGGTTGGTGAACAGCTTTGATTCTGGGTCTCAGTTCTGTGGCTTCTCTTTGAAAATCTCTCTCAACTTCTTAGCCAAAGTAAATGTCAGTGCAGACAATTCCACACTATGCCAAGGCAAAAAATATATGGACCTTCAAAATGTATTTTTCCAGGATAATTCATGACATTTTCTATAAAGCACTGTTATTAGAAGAGTTCATAGCACAGAATCCTACACTGTGTATCCCACTACCTTTCTCTGTTCTTCCTCTTTGTATCATCGACAAGGATGCCCCGAGTCAACGCTTTCCTGCCCAAGCACCTGCTGGCTGCTTCTCATTCTGCAAGGAATTACACATGGGGACTGTCTTTGTAAATCTTAACAATTCTGAACTTTCAGAAACATCCTGGGCATCTTGCAAACTAATGCAATTAAAAGAACACCAGCAATTTAATTGACAGAAAACAATACGTTAAAATGTACAAAAAAACCCCAGTGGCAACTGTATCAATACAGACAGATATGACTTATTCTCTTTTAAACACTTGTATTATGATGTTAAAAGCTTCTTCAGATGTACACATTACTGAACTGATATCCATCTTTAAAGTAGTCATGCTTTCAGTTCATTCTCAGCAATAATATTCTTAAACGTGGGTTTTCAGATAAACTCAAGAAAAAGCTGGAGTGAATTTCAAGGCTTGAGTGCTGCTGCCATCTACATGGCAGGAAGACTATAAACCAAAACAAACAACAAAAATATGGATGTTACATTTACTGGGCAGAGCTGTAAGTCTGCAGGTCAGGGTGATTATAGGAAATAAAGTTCTGAAATGGAATCTTTTATGAACCTGAGTTTCTGGTGAAAATTTATAATGATTTAGGGTACAAATTCTTCAGGTCCTTATTATCAAAAAGATTACTTATTGTTTAGATAAAATTTGAGAATAAATAAGGAAAATATTACTGGTTTATTAGTGTTGGATATTGTTAATATTTTTTCTGATGAGTTATGCTTTCAGATGCTAAACAAAAAACAAACAAACAAACAAAAACCAGAAAAAAATCTCCCTGTTGCTGTAAAACTGGAGGAAGTAATGTACTTAATGAAATGACATATACTACTTACATATACTACTTACTCTGGTGATGCTATTTTTCATAACTGTCTTATTAAGAGTATTGCAGAGAAAGAAAACCAGTTTTTATTGCTATATTCTCAAGACAGAATGTAAATTCAGTTTGCAAAATGTTGCATTTTCAAGTTAAGTCTCCTAGAATTACATGAAAGGAAAAGATAAGTGTAATTAAATTTGTACTGTGTAAGAATTTTTGTCAAATGCACGGCCCACTCTAAAAAACTCTGCAGATGTTTGCTACATTCCATAATTTTCAATACTGTTTAGCAGCTCTCACTGCTTCACCTTAAAACCTTGGTTCAACTTTGTACTTACCAACCACACCATGTCCAGGGCGCTCAGATTCATCAGAAGACACGGACTGTAGTCTGGATGTGACACACACAGTTCTCAGACATACCTGAGACCTTCCAGCAGGTGTCATTCAGGAAAAAAAACTTCCCATGGACACCAATGAGACAGTCTTGGGTTATTTTATGTTGCCTCCAGGTTCAGAATTACTTCTTCAAAAACAAGAGTGATGAATTTTCACTTTGGGGATCTATGAATTCAGATGATAACTCAAATGCTAATAATAATGCTCAGAGCTTTGCCTAGCAGCTCAGACTGAGTACCCTATGAGGAAGGAAAAAGCAGAAGACCAGGCCTTGAAATTCCTCTGCATCCTTTTGTCAGGCAAGAAGAATGGCCTCCAAAATCCAGCAGAAATATCCATCATGAGAAGCAGGACTTTGTCATCCCAGATCCCCCATCAGGAATGTGCATGTGATGCCATTCAGCACTGGCACAATGACTTTGGAACTGGGCTGGAGTTTGCTGCCCCAGTCTGCCTTCAGAGAACATGCTCTTCCAAAAGGAGTAAAATCCTGGAGAGAGAAGCAATGCTGCTGACTGAACCTGTCCCATTCTTTTCTGAATTTCCAGCACTTCAGCTCAGTCAGACTTGCAAAATCCTTTCCCTTCCTAGATTGCTGATGTTGTCTTGTAGCACTGCTGTACAGTGGTTTTGTTAAAGTGTGTCTTTATTTTGAAGGGACACAGAATCCCATACATATATTTCAAGTCCCATGCCAACTTGCCTTCAGAATATCTTTCATTGGATTGGGGAAGGGCATTGCTCAACAAAATACAACCCATAAATGGAAGCAGTTTATTACAGTGATCAAATTTAAAATATGTAAATAGCACAAGAGATTTCAAACATAATGCTTGGATCTGGAACCATAAATGAACAGTTCAAACTTTAGGGAGGAATCTAAGTCAGTGACCATTTAGCAAGTATGAATCACTTGGAAAACTCAAAATCCCTCAAATAAAAGAGATGTCAATGAGTTTTAGCTTGAGCTAATACTAAACCAGTAAGTGCCTTTTGATTTTTTTTTCTTCAGTTCAGCTTAGAAACTATTGCAGGAGGTTCATACGTGGTTTTGTATTCAGCTCTGAAATTGTCACTTTGTTGCAAGAAGATTTCTCTAAGTGAGAGTTCACTGTGAGCACATATTATAAAGTTGGTTGTTTGAAAGACATCCAGAAGACATGGGAAATATATTTGCTTTACTGGGAAATAAATGTACCTAATAAAAAAAGTTCCTGCCTTACCTTACTCATACTGCAATTGTAATTAGCACAAAGCACGCATAAGCATGTGCCAAACACCAATCACCTCCCTACAAGCCATTCCAGAGGGCTGGCTTTATTGGCAGGCTGCTGATGTGCACTGCTTTGCAGAATTAAAGACAAGCAATCAAATATTGTGTTGCACAAATGTAATTGCTATTACAGCGGTCCTGGGTGTTATGGACAATGCCAATTCCTTGAGCTATGAGACCTCTTTGAACACATCCGTTTTTAAACTATCTACTTGAGAGAGTTTTAAAAAGATTTGTTGCCTTGGCACTAGGAGCAGAGCTGGCCCAAGTGAGCAGATGCTGCTGCAGAGCAGTAATTCTTGTTGTGAAGGGGCTTTTCAGTGCCAATGGAAGATCTGCTGCCACAAACTGGATGTGACTGTTTACACGGATGTGGAGCAAAGGAGAGAGCCAGGTCCATCCTTTGTCATTTGTTCTACTGTCTGCAAAGTTCTTCAAGGGCTACTAAGTTCCTGTAGATATATTTGAAATTTTATTTTTACCTTCTGGATGTTTGCAACTCTGATTTAGCCATGAAAGTTAAGAGGAGGAGAAATGTCAGCTGAAGACATGTTCTGCTCTCAGTTGTGTTGTACAAGCATAAATACATCAATTATATTATTCCACACATCCATCACAAGAAGTGCAAGAATGAAGCCATAGCACTTGACATTCTGTTTAGTCACCATAATTCCAGTACAACCTCATATGAACAAAAGATACATTTTACAGAGGAAAATACCTTCTAAGAATAAGGAAAGTTGTTTCTGAAAAATGCCAAATGTGTGAAAACCAATGACTTTTCCATTAAAAGATGCCATTTTTCTACATGGGATTTACTGTTAAAGAAAAATAATGTTAAATATCTTTATCTTCTCTGGATTGCAGCCAATTTTAATGATAAATTCTTTAGCTGAATAAAAACTGAGATACTGATTCTCACAAGGCCCTTCCACCCGGTGTTTCTGAAGGCCTCACTGCCATACTCTGCACTTAGGGACATGGACTCCTGGGATAGGAGAAAGCAGAAGAAAGAAGGTTTTGTGTCTGTATCATGTTGAATCAAATTCAGGCCATAGTGTGGCAACAGAAACCTGGTTTTATCACTTCCACAGCTGTGACCTTTCCACACAAGGAAGGAATTCATTACCAGAGAATATTTCACACCAAAGAAATCTCCACCCTCATAGTAAAGGCAACTTACAGCTAAAGTGACAACTAGAAAGGATAACATCAGACCAGGATTTCCACCACAAGGTACAGATCCAGAAAGTCACATCCTCAAGTCCCTTTCAATCCATTAACTCTCCAACTACTGGTAACACAGAAAGTGAACTTCCTTCTCTGGATGGCCATTATTTGTCAAACAGCCTAAATCCCCCAGAACGTGAGGTGATAAATGAATCTAATCAGCTGCACATATTCTACAAACATAATGATATATTTTTTTTAAAGAAGGAAAAAAAATGTGTAGCTGCTTTTCCCAATGAGTACAAATAGATGTTCAATGAAGTGTATCATTTCAAAAAAGGACTCCAATGGGCTTCTTCAACTTCATATTGGTAGTACATTTCTACAGATGATGGTGATGGCAATACAGGAAAATTTACATCCTAGACATGACCAGATTTGTTATCTATTTCCCATTCTCTCCTGTGCACAGAACATTCTTCATATTTTAGTTATTTCTAAATATTCCATGTTTCATTCAAAATGTGCATTTTTTTCCTTTAAATACAAGCAAATTTTCTAATTATTAGAAATGCATTTGGTTTGGTGCTAAAATGCTTTTGGTAATAAAAGTCAGAAGCAAGGAGAGAGAAAAGTTTAAATTTGATGTATGTAAAACAACACTAAAATTGATGCAACTGTTTAATGGTCAATCAAAGTTGTAAGATTTGGGATCATTGCATAAATAAATGAAAAACATCTAAAAATGAAGAGCTGATATTTTTTATGTTAAAACTATCTAGATACAGCTAAATATATGTAAATCTATTAGTGAGGGAATTGTGAATTGAAGCCAATAAATCAGTCAAAAGAAGTGGATCTTATGGAAGGTATTTCTTCCGAAAATGAACTGTTAAAAGTATACCATAATAAATACAAGAAGCCATTTCATGTCCATGCCACCCACAGATGTCCTGTTTCATGGCTATCCTTGTACATCTTCTTTCAGTTAAATAGGTTTCTCTAACACACCTTACAGGAGCACACTTTAGATATCCAGGGATGTGTCTTCGTGTCATCTGGAAAAGAAATGAATTCATCTGGTTTAACAACTTTACAATTTGAAATAATAGCAAAGACTTTTTTAATAAAATGTAATCTATTTTACCACCTTTTCATAGAGTAGCAAACCCTATAATTTTTGTAATGGAATAAAAATTTTCAGCACCCTCATGCTAGTGTTAAAAAAGACCACAAATCTACCTCCAGAAGACTGATAACATTATAACAGGAAGCAATATGGAACCCAAAACAGCTCAGGAAAATGTATGGCATTCCTCAAAACTCTTCTCCTGAACAGTCTTCTGCTTCTTCCTTTCTTGATTTAAAGGAAAATGCTCCAGTGGATTGGCAGAAAGATAATTTCTTTTTTAAATTAATAGGGTGTTTATGTTTTTTTCAGTAAATATAATTGCCAAATTAGATGTATTTTCCTTCAGCAGAAATAATTCTATAATAGCTGTAAACAGAAGTAAAAAGAAGTTCTGTTCATAAGGCATTATATTTTAATCCTGTCGGGGCTTTTTACAATTCCACAGAAAAGCACTCCCAATTTTCAGATTTTACCTTCATGATTTCTTCTTATTTGCTGTATTGTAATATTTACAACTTGAATTTTAAATATTGCTTGCATTAGAAACTGCTCAAACATTTTTCATCAGTACATGAACACTGAGAAAGCAGCACACGCTATTTTTTTCCAGTCTAATGGATATCTTGTAAATTTTTCATATTATCTATATCTTTCCATCTGTGTCATAGGAACAGAGATACACATTTTCTTACTGTCTATTATGTAGTCTTCTAGTTTTACAGTTTGATTTAGTAATAAAAAAAAAAAAACTAATCCAAAAGCAAACAAAAAAAACCCCAAACCAAACCAAAACCTGTGAGTCATATTCTAGTAACCCAGAATACTGATGGGATGTGACACTACATCTACTGCAGTGAAATTATTATGAATTCAAACGTGCCTACATTGGAAATTTCACAATTTCCTTCTGGAATTATTCCCAGGCACCAACATTTGATACACTGAGTACACTGGGCTCCCAGTGGCTGTGCCCAGTGGGCTGCCCCTACATTGCATCCTCTTCCTGCTCCAGGCACCATCATCAGCAACAGCCTCCAGCACCCCATTCCCAAGGCAGTCCTCATTTACTGCCATCTGCTTTTCATAAGGATGCAAACACAGCAAAAGAAAGCCACGCTTTTCTAGGGTACTTTGTACTTGAAAACTTACAGAATATTTGCTTTTATATTCTGCCTGTGTTCTGATCAACAGCCACAGAGGTGACACAGTGCTGATTCAAATAACACTCTTCAGTGGATGGAACTTGGAGCTGGTAAGTGATTATTCGATAATTATAACTTGCCTGATAACAACACAGTCACACTTTTAGTGCTGTATTTTTAGGAACATTGTGGCTAATAAGAATCTGATGTTCTTCATACATTTTCATTTCTATTTGCTGTAGTTCTGCCTCTCACAGATTGGGTTTCAGGGAAACTCAGAGATCTTACTCATCTCTATGCCAAGGTCTATCTAGGAAAAGCAATTAAGCAAGGCTGCAAAAACTGCTCAGATTTTCCCTATTATCTGTTATGCACCCAGAATTACATTCCATCCTCAAAAGTGAAAAATTGAAGAGGGAAAAATTTAACATGTGCCATGTTTTTGGAATGAAGGGGTGGGAGAGATCACGAGCTGCAGAAGAGACCAGCTGACTCAGGCAGAGACTGCCTGGGTACTGAAGGCCAGAAGCGTATGTGGGTTTTACCATTTACCTGGTTTCTATCCAAAAGATAGAAAACACTCTATACTTTCCATCTACAGCTTCCCATTCAGTCTTCCATTAGGGAGGGTCATTTGCCAAGTGAACTAATAGCCTATTTCCTACTCTACTGCAAAAATCTCTGTTGTGGGAAAGAAAGGGGAAGGGGCATCTGTGTCTACATTGTTTCATGTGACTTCAACTCAAATCCATTTCTCTTTTTCAGAAGAGCTGCACTTGCAGAATCCTCCTTAGTGGGACTGCACCTCACATGAAAGCTAAGACACCTCAAGTTGTGTCTAGTCCTGCTACAATCCTCTTTGATTTTGACTGACAAAATTCAGAGCATTTTCAATCCCCTTAAAACCCATCTCAAGCAACTCCCTTTGGACAAGATGATCTGCCTCTGGAAGTGTAAATTTTCCACCATTGTTTGTAAACTCAAGTGAATAGCCCACACCTAGAAGTCTCTGACACATCCATGTACCCTCACTTTCAGCCTCTTTCTCAGTTTCCTTAAATGAGGAAAATTTGCCTGATAAAATAGTAAACTGCTGGGAATATTTATTTATATAAAAGAACCACTCTAAGAGATAGTGAATTCTTTATGGGGGGTTGATATGATTAAAAGACAAGTTCTACAAAAAGCTGTTGTAATTCTTATCTGATTATTATGTTCAAGGCCAGAGCAGAGACAAGTTTGAAAAGCCAAGGCTTTGCATGTCAAACAGAAGTAGTCCTCAGCATGTGGGGGAAAATGGCAGTGATAAACCTACTATTAGGCATCTAGGAGAGAAGCCCAGCATCTCCTCTGTGTGGGGGCCACAATAGACATGAGCCACTATCACAGATAATGGCAGCCTGTAGGCACATGAGGGGAGCAACTAAAATCCATTTCACTTAGACAAGAAACTGCAGTCTGATATTTACCTGTGTCCATCACACGTGAAAAGTATTTACTGTGAATTATCCAAGAGAAAAGTGCAGGCTGAGGGGTTTCATTACCTATCTGAGAGTAGTTCAGATCACACACTGAACACAAAAAATCACAGGCAAATATTAGATTGGTGTCTTGGGTAGTCAAATGGATTCCTGCTATTCATCTGAGCATATGCCTTTTCTACAATTGCTAGAGGCCCATGTCCAGAGCAGTGAGAACATGTGCAGACACACAGAAAATGTGAAAGGAAAAAGAGTAAGCTTTATCTGACTTTAGAAAATAAAGATCACATTGAAAATAAAGCTCAGTCTAATGTCAAGGGTAGAGACTGCACCTTTCACCACTGAAAACCACAACGCACAGGCAGAAGTGTGATGGCTGCTCTACAGCCTTCCTGATTCTGGTTGAAGTTGTAATAAAGAACCCTTTCCAGGAATAGTTGGAATTCCTTGCAGGTATACTATCATATTTTCACCTTTTCCTCATCAAAAGAGATAATAAAATAAATATATTTCTTAACACCCCTTTTGCACCTGCGACAACATCTTGTAAGTGAAGTACAAGAGACTCTGAAAAAGACATATATGGCTTTATTAATAGAAACTTACAAATTAAGTTTTTAAGTTTGCCCAGACTTTGAATATGTGTAAGAGAGATTCTAAAGTCACAGGTTTCACCAACCTAAATGCTGACCTCTCAGGCATTCTCAGGTTCCATGATTCAAAGTCAAAGCAACTGAGAAAATCATAGCCAACTGAATGTCATATTATTGTTTCAATGTTTGCTACTAAAAGTAAATGTTAAGCTTTAAGTAAATGTATTGTGTTACCAAATCTTTCCTTTCAAACAAGCACTTCTGTCAGAAGTGTCTTAATTTCTTATCACAGAATTTCATCCGCACAAGGAGCAATAAATAATTCATGTTCCTGGCTCTTTGTTGTGTGTCCCTGAACTGCACAGAGCTGGAAGGCTGACAGCTGTGTCAGGACAAGCACCAAAGATCTGACATGACAAGTGACTAACAAGTTTCTTTCAGTCTATAGTGAAAGAAGACAATGGCATAAAGTGCAAAAACGAAATCCTGAAACAAAATGAAACTGTTTCTTTCTCTTTACCTAAGTGTTTGCTATGAGCTTATTTCCGACCCATAACCTCTGGTCATTTTATAGTACTGCCCAACCCCCTTTACTCCTCACATTCGCCTGGCCATTTACGCCTGTCCACGGATCAATATGAGCAATTCTTGGAGAAATACGATGTCTCCATGACAACCAAGCCACAAATTCTCAGTGGAAAGCAGTGAGACCAGTAGTGAAATCTCCTGAGGTTTTCAGACCTATAAGACAAGATGTCTTAAAATGCAGGAATGGACAGAAACAAAAGCCAGAGTAATTCATTGTTTATTACTAGTTTAATGATGTCAGATGGACTGATTGGAACTCAGTTTTTAAGTTTAGATGCTTTATCAACATGTATTTTTGCCAGTCAATATTCACCTCCTGACAGGCTTTTATTCTTTCCATTACTTCATATAGATATGCAGAATTGGATATACAAGTTCCCATCCAAATGGGTACACTTGGCCAGACAGAACCAATTTGAGATCAAAATTAATGTTATCTTTAAAGTACATTAATTCTCCCCTGAACACTTTCGTGCCACCTGTCCTTAACACTTTCTCACTTCAGAACTGATCAAATCTTGGACAATCTGCATTTTGGCCCATAATTATTGTTGAAGGGACTACAGACAGTTTCTGAATGAGGTGCTATACACCATAGACTGTTGGAGTCAAACTTCTGCTCCTTCCTGAGCAGATTATCTATTTCTTTCCAAATCTCATGCTGCTTTCTGCTGGACAACACTGAGTCCAAGTCTATGTGGCTTTAAAATGAATAGAGATTTACAATTCATTGGTTTCAATTATTGTAACATATACTGGTGTTCATTTCTGTGGAAGAGATGAAAAGGGAATGTAGTTCAAATCAGGTATATGACAGCAGTTGAACTCCCAAGGAATCTTGGAAGAGTGGAGTGTGCTGAAATATAATCCCCCAGACATGGGTCCTATCTGGGTTCTGAGACGACTTAGGGGACCTGACATGGATTTCAGACTGCACCCTTTGACTGAAAATTAAATCTCAGCAGTGTTCCTTGGGGAAGGATCAGGGGACTGTTGGCAGCTGCCCCCTGTCAGCACAGGCTGCAAGATTTGGAAATCTCTTAACTAAGCTGACAGGCCGCAGAGACGATGAATCAAAAATATGATACACGGATCAGCACACAGAGATGCAGGAGGGTACAGAGAAACCAGATAAAGCAGGGAAGGAAAATACCAAGCGAAGAAAGATGTTTAACTCTTTCACTAATGAGGACTGTGTACAGGTTATGGGTATGGTATATGTGGGACAAGCTCACAGTTTGCTTAGATGATCTTAGTATTTAGTCACACAGAATGTTTTTAATCAGCTGTGACTCGATACAATTTATATTTAATTGTTTCCTTTTGGGATTCATTTAATAAATTTCGTAGATGTTCCATAACGAGAAAGATAATGAAACTACATGAAGATAAATCTTTCGGTCACCAAAAAGGATGCACTTTATGGATGTTCCTGTATTTAGCTGAATCAATGTTAAGAGTCATTAAAATGAAATAATGATTGTGAGCTGATTTAAAGGAAAGAATCAAGCTATTTAATGCCACCAATTTGCTTTCCTCCAGAGATACAGTGTTTGACTGTCCACTGCTACATTCAGCTGCAGTATATACAGTACTTCTAATTTTTCATCATCTCATGCTACCTTCAAAGGGTCAGACACTGTACATATATTAAGTAAGCAGTGTAGTCCAAAAGTAATTATAATGAACTAGTAGTGTCAGCTTTCTTTTTGGTCATAAAGCCTTTATCCTTTCTAAGACCTGAATTCCTGATGAAAGAGGAAAGGATAACAGCTCCACACTGTGACCCCTGGAGGTGACCATTAATTTGACATTGCAGCTGCTAAAAAGGAAACAGCGTTACAATGTGCTTTTTTTACAGACCCAAAAGCTGTGTCAGATTTATCACTTGATACTTGGTGACTGTCTTTAAATGCCTCTCACCTGGACTCTCAGACTCTTCCAAGACACATCTGTCAGGCGTATCCTCCACATCTTGGAAGTTTGCCAAGTTGGAGCTCTTGCCATGCTTCAGCACACTGACTGGAACAAGAAAGAATAAAAACACAGGGAAGGAGAAATGTAATGTATGCAGAAACCAACACTTCCTGATTTTCTGCAGAGCTTTCAATGCTGAAGACATAATTTGTAAACACAAATAATAGATTGAAAAAAACTCCCAGAAACTCAACCTACTTATATGCAACCATAGGGCAGCTGAAAAATCTATAGACAAGAATTCATGCAGGGTGAAGTTTGAAGCATCAGCTTAAATGAGATTCCTTTGAAGTAGAAAACCAGCTTTTTTTTTTCTTATAGAATCCAAAAATAATAAACTAATTTAGAAGTCATAAAAAAATGCCTGTCTGTTTCACCAAAGAAGCCAGTAAACAACAGAAAAGATCAATTAGGTGGTTTTGTAATTACTGGAGTCATTCACCAGGGAGAGCAATGGTGTTTGCTTTAAGATGAAAATATGTTGAATGCAACAAGCTGGAATGTGTAAGGAAATTAGTGATAATTCCAAAGTGCAGTAAAACCCAGATTGAGTTGTGGTTTAGAGATTACCAAATTTAATCATATGTTCCTCTTAATTGCTAAAGCCATTTTCTTTTCAGAGCAGAAAAATATTTTCAGGGAAACAATTATTTGTCTATATAGGACTTTTTAATTCCCTTGGCCTTTGAACAAATCCCACATAGTTTTCCTCAGGAGTAGAGAGGTATTTCCCTTGTCAGTGTCCATTTACCCCTCTTCTGGTTCATATCTCTGTATGGAGCCACAAAAACAGCTTAAAGATGAAGTACAATTAATAAACAATATATTATAAAGACTAGATCCCAATTTTTCTATCCCATTAGAACACTTAAATGATCTTATTTTCTAGGACAATAGCAGTGACTAGAAAACACTCCTTCTATTCTAATAACTAGAAAACTAAGCAAGGTTCCAAACTTCCATGTGGAAGCTTGGATATCAATGTGGGACACCAACGGCTGTGTGCAACACCAGTGTACTTTTGTCCTCTTTTCAAAACAAGAAATTTTGATGATTTTTTTTAACCAAATGAATATTCGCTGAAGGATCACGTAATTTAAACACCTATTTAAATTTTCCAAAATTATGAGTGAATCAACAAGGCCTCAGAGGTAGGCACGAGGGGCTCAAAAGACACATATTCCACTTCTGTGTGCTGAGCTTTCCATGGGTTTGCAACTATTGATCCCAGGTCACCAAAAGGTTCCATCATTCTGGACTCCTGCATCTACACAGAGTCTGTTTGAAGCAATCAAGGCTTCAATACAATTGTGTAATTAGATCCTTGAACATGTAATATTAAAACATAATAAATAATGAAGTTTATTATAGTGACACCATGCATTTCATCTGGAAAAACAAAAAGCCAGTAAATTTTGCTTAAAAGGTCTGCCATGGATAGCAAATAATCAGCACATAAAACTGTGCCCAGGTAAAGCAGGAAATGTTGACATGATAATCTGCATAACGTGAGTTGACACTGAACAACAATTACATTCAATAACAAACAACAAATGTTCTTGTGCACACATGGAAACACTACGATATGTACAGGAAGAAATGTCTTCAAAGATATCTGTGCTTCTCTCTGTTTTTTACAACACTGAAATACTTTTCAAATACATTAACTGAAGACCAAGACTGCCACTTCAAAAATGAAAAATTGGAATATACAAGTATATATATTTTATTTTTAAATATTTTGCGTCACATTTATTTGAACATGTTTTTTCTAAAACACTTCTTTCCACAGTGGAGTCAGCTCCACTGTGCTGAGTGACAGACTGAGTCATTACAGCTGCATGAATTTAAAAGTCAGAACTACTCTGAAGTAGAGCAAGAGGAACATTTCCAACAGAGTATCCTGTGATAAAAGAGAGAAATCAAAAAGTACAGCTATGTCTCTGCAGAAAAAGCAAAAAATCACAAGAGCTGTCTGTTTTGCTCACAGAGTAGTGACCAAAAATTCAGAATCATCCTTTCAAAACTAATTGTGTATTTTCACCCAATAAAGAACTCACAGTGAACCAAGGAGGGGAGACACACAGCACCAGCATCAGTCCCAGGCAGGATCTGGCAGGGACTCCCCTCGGAAGTCTGTGCTGCAATTGCTCTTGAATGGGACAAGGACAAACCTGTTGAAGTGCTCTCCCCTGTCCCAGACCATGTCAGCATAAGTCATACAATTTAAACTAACTTGGTGGATATTACAACAAAGCAGCTCTGAGCAGTGTTTTTAGGGAAGGTATCAGATTCAGCTGAGAAGCAACTCAGAGCACAACAAATAAAACACAACTAGAAGCAGGTCCATACACAGCTGAGAGACATCAGGAGGAAGGTGGGAAGTGAACAAGAAAGAAACCAAGGCAGGACAGAAGCCAAGACAGTCCAGCAAGATCCTTGGACAAAGCAGGAGGATTTCCAGTTGATATATCTGAGTAGAGATTGGAGAGATTTGGGGCAATCTGGGAGAGGATGAAGTCATTAAAAGCCAAGAAAGAAAAAAATGAGACAGATCACAGGCAGAGCTGATACAGCTGGAAAATGCCAAAAAGCATGAAACACTCACAGTAACAGTTGGAGTCAAAGGATCATTAGGAACAGTTGAAGGGAGTGGAAAGCACAAATGGAAAGGGTTTTTATGGGGACAGAGAGGAAGACTCTAGACAACTTGTGTAAAAACTGTCAAGAGAACTTGTGCAAAAGCTGTCAGAGAAGGCACTTCAGCAGGTGCAAGTGAAGGGAGGGAAGTACATGTTTCATAAAACCAGGAGCCAGGCCAGGACAGACTAGGATCAGATCACTGGTGTAAGCAAGGGATCTATCTTAGCCCTGCCACTTAGAAATGCACATACCTCTCTAGGCAAAACTCAGGCAAATAAACTTCACAAGACCCTGGTTTATGAAGTTACATAATGAGTGTGTGCAGTGAGCAAGAAAGGGACCAAGGCAGAGACCTTCAGATCTTTTTTTTTTTTTAAACATCACGTTACATGCTCAATTTGAAAAGGAAGCTTGCTTAAAAATATCATAAAAGAACAAAGGGAATTGAAAAGTTAAAAATAAGGAAAGTACAGTCTGGCCTAAATAAAGAGTGAAAGTAATAAATGGCATTATGTAATCAAGACAAAATACAAAAAAAGAATCTCAACACTAACACCTACTTTACTGCCTATCCCCTTAGGGGAATAGGATTTCATGTATAAATACCAATAGGAGAAATATTGTTCTGAATTGCTTATACTAAGGATGCTGATGGAATTTAAGTTATTTAAACATAAACAGTGTGATCTTTATTCAGAAGATACTCTGTCCTACTTTGGGTTTAAATGGACCTTAAAATTACTTTTGCTTCCCTTTGGAGGCTAATGTCTGTAGCCAAAGTGACATAAATGGAGTATAAATGAGCCCCAAATCTACAAATCAGAGAAAAAGTCAAGAAACAACCACTTCTGATATTATAACTGCAATAACATATTTTTCTATTCAGCACAATGTCATTTCAGTTATTAGACAGTAGAGATTACTTTTGTTAGCATGGAAGTAAGGTAAAAGGACATATTTCATTGAGGCAAATGACCTTGAACTTAGCATATAAAGATGACATAAATCTTCATTGTACAGGATCAATCTAGAAAATTGTGGTATTTTTTTCTGATGCATCTTATTAAGGTCTTAGGACTTGTTTACTGAACTCGATACCCATTCTCTTACATTATTGAAACAGAAAAAGTCATTAAAATAGGTATGGGATTTAGAGTAATAAATGAATGTCATAAGAACACAGTGTTTAATGAAATATTTATGCATCAAGTTTCAAGATATTTCAAACAGTTTCATAAAATAAAAACAAATTATTTCTAGAAAGATACCACAGACTGAATGGTGATCAGCCTTTAAAGAACAGTCTTTGTGTGAACAAACTGTTGAATGACCTGTTCTTTGTGAATACAGACTAATCACTAAATACAGCAACACCTCATCACCGTCGTTTATTGCTACACTTCGGGTTGAAACTCTGACAAGCCTCCTTCCACTCTGGAAATATAACACACTAAAGTCTAAATAACCTGCCCTGCATACTAATTTTCAGAGGGCAGACACACTGGAGAAAGAAGTTTGCATAACACAAGTGAATAAACAAGTTAGCATTTTCTGACAAGAGGCCTGTCTTATTCATAAGGTGGATTAGTGACTTAAAGACAGTCTGCATAGAAAACAAGAACATATTTGTCATTGAAAACTAAAGTAGATAAGGTAAAAAATATTTTTCATTCAAAAATATTAGGCAAGATAAGTTATAGGTGATAAATGTATATAAGGTCCAATATGGAACACAAAGGAACCTGAATCTACATAAAAGATGCATGAAAACAAAGCTGTAAAGGGAAACAAAATGCTAGTATTTTTTATTTTTGTAAGTGGGTAAAACAATTGTGCTGCAATGTCAATGTTGAGCTGTATGGTCTCTATAGGCACTCACCATATTATACCTAAGAAGCTTGATGGAACAATAAATGCCCAGAGTACTGTTTTAAAAGCACATTTCATAGATATCATAAAAATACAATGAAAAGCATAAGAACAGCAGTATTTACTGAGACTAAAAACCATCAGCATAAGAGTCCAACAACCATAAGATTATACTTCACCAGAAATTTCTCCTAAAGTCCAATTTGAAACTCAGGTTATTCCAAACAATATTTTCCCCCTCCTGTAATAACTCATAGTAGATTTCTGTTCCACAAACTTCTCCAGTTTTCCTTTAAACATGTGGAATTTTTGCAGCCTTAACATCCTACACCCTAACTCACTGTAACCTGGCAAGCTCCACAGTTTTACCACCCAGGAAGGCATCCCCTTCTGTTTGTCTGCCCAGTCCCTCTTGGCTTAATGTGCCATTTATTTTTGTTTGAGAAAAGGCACAGATACAAGCCCTGCACACTCTCCCCACGACCCTTGTGACTGAAGTCCTTTGTTTCATCTCTTTTCCATGCTGAGGGTCACTATCTTACTTAGCTTTACCCATATATTTGGGTGATATTATCTCACTAATATAAGAAGTGCAGAATGCATTCTGGAGTGGCAAGACGAATATTGGCAGCACTTCCCCAAAACCACAGAGACACAGAAAACACTGTGACACTGAGGTGACACCGGTCAGAGCACCCGTCCTGCCACTGCGGTGGGTGACACTGATCCAGCAGGTGCCAGCAGGAAGGCACCAGGCTGGCTGGGGATGTGCCCCTGATGGCACCACTGCTGAGCACAGTGGGAATCCCTCCCAGGTTTTACAGGCAACACTCCCTGGAATGAGCTTGGTACCAGAGCCTGGTACAGTGCTTGTCTTTGTTGCCACACCACAAGTGCTGTGGACTCCTGCTCAGCTTGCAATTCAGATATTTTCCTGAGAAACTGTTACCTTGCTCTTTCTTCCCCATCCTACCTCTTTGCAGAAGATTAATCCTACCTCAGTCTAGATCCTTGTTTTCATCCTTATTGAATTGAACCCTATTTTTTTACAGACCATTTCTCAGGCCATATAAACCAGTAATTCATCTCACTGACAGAAGACATCAGCTGCTGGTCATTTCATAATTTTTACTGTAGTTAAAAAAAACCCTGCACTGATGTATGTAGTTGTCATTTAATTGAGAATGGCTGATTGTTATCTTCTGATGATTAAATATCACACAGGCCCAGTTTTCATTACATTTTAATTTCAAAAAGAAAGATTAAGAAATTAACTTGGAGAAACACATTATTATTCTGAAGTAAATGCTGCAGCATATAGAAGTTGGAACTGTCCTTGAAATAAGCCACTCAAATTGGAAGATACTGTATTTTAAATGCACTACAGTGAATACAGAAGCAGGACTTAATATCACACTGCAGAGCTCAGTTTGCAGAACTACCAACCCATGTGCCTGGGGAAGCCCAAGCTGGCTCTTGCCCTCTGGAGTCACGTGCAAACAGAGCTCCTTCCACTCACTGGGTGAATTTCTACTAAAGAAGAGTTTGCTTCCTGTATGTGTGAAAGGTTTTAATATATCAAAAAAAACCCAAACCAACAAACCACCAACCCTGAAAGTCCATTTTCCTCTCTCCTTATATCTATGAGGGCAGCATTCCTCCAGACAGAAAAACTGAAATTTTCAGTGATTCTTTTCCCAACATACCTTGAAGTTTTATTCACCCAGAGGGACTCCCCTGCTTCTCTCAACTAAAATATAATGGCACATAACAAATTATGCTCTCAAAGGACATCCCATTTTTGTTTCATTAGTGCAATGAAACATTCACTCAATTTTAAAGCAGTTGTCTTGATCGTAGTTGTGATTTATATCAGATTCTGTCCATGTATTCTGTGTAGTATATATTATAAAACACCTAACTAGTTAAATTTGTCTCAGTGGGTTCTCCGGCAAGAAATAAAATACTTTCCCATAAAATCCCATACAGCATTTACTGCACAGCTCTGAAGCATAAGCTTCTGTAGAATTTAGGAGGATTTAAAAAAGGAAAACGTAACCCCAAACTGTCTTAATTCTTCTATTGTTATACATTATTTCCTCTCTGGCTAGAAAGCCTAATTTTCTCTTTTCCAGTTCCCTAAATGTAGGGTATTGTGTCTTTTAATCAAACATGATGTAAGACTGAATTACTTGATCAACATTATTTATCTCTCCCTCATTTTTTTTTCAACCAGTAACTGAGACATAATAGGAAAAAAAAAAGGTTACAGAATTAGTAAAAGTAAAGAAGGCCAATTTTCAAATCTATTAGTTACTAGATAATTAGTATCTTTTTTTAATTAAAGTATATAACATCTCGTCATCTGTCCAATTTTCTAAAAATATCACAGAATCACAGGATATGCTGAGTTGAAAGGGACTCACAAGGATCATCGAGTCCAACTCCTGGCTCTGCACAGGACCATCCCCAAGAGTCACACCGTGTGCCTGAGAGTGTTGTCCAAATGTTTCTTGAGCTCTGTCAGCTTTGGTGCTGTGACCACTGCCCTGGGGAGCCTGTTCAGTGCCCAGCCACCCTCTGGGTGAAGAACCATTTTCTAAAAAAAAATATAGCAAAACTCCCCCCTGCTTCTGTCCACTGAACCAGTGGTGTGGCAGAGCACACTGCAGATGGGATTGCCTATCAGCGTATCAATAACACCTACAAAACCAACAAACAAAGAAAGGAACACTTCCTGGTTTTATAATCACATTATTGACAGTAATGACATTATTATTTTCATGATAGTAGATTGATTTGATATTCAAGTGTAAAACCATTAATCAGGAAATTTTCAGAGAATTCTGGTTCAGTCCCTTTCTACAGAGAAATTCTTGCTGTAGATTGTCTCAGTTTGCTTTTTAAACCAAAATGAAACAAAAGAGTGCAGGACAGTTATGGCACTGACACATCCCTGTGCATAATGTGTTATAGTTGCACACTCTCCCCATCTCTCGATCAAAGCTGTCCAAATAGCTTAATCCATGGGGAAAAAAATATATACAGAACCTCTACATTAACCTCTTCTGGCCAGATTATTGTTATTCTTTTGCATTATGGCCTTGAAGATGTATTACTGATAGGGAGGTAAAGCCAACTGCAGCACAGCATGACTCTGCTGAATGGCTGCTGTAGGAAAGTGGAAGTACTTATTTCCAAGATATTTCTGTGATGCTCCCTACTGTTAAAATGTTATCTGACTTTAAAAGATTTTCAGTTCAATTGTAAGCAATAAGTAAACTCAAGCAGTACAATACTGTATACTGGAGAGTTTCACTAGCTGGTCAAACAGGCATTATTCCAAGAAACTAATGTTGTATAGGACTGCTTCCTGGTGGCTGAGACCTCTGATTGGCAAAAGACTGGACTTTTCAGTCAGCAAGCTAGTTACCCATGGATGTGGCTCAAGGCTGACACACAGATTGACTGGTTCACACTAATTTACTTCACACAGATTCCATTTATCTCCTAGAAGATCCCCTGGCAGCAGCTTATAATGGCATATCCTAGGATGCCTGCCTGCATGAGTTTTTAAAGCGGCAGAGCTTGATGAATCTAAGTCCAGAAAACAGTTCACAGATTGAGGACTAGGTGCAATCAAAAAACATCAAGTAGCACAGCTGGGACTTGCTAGCTTGCTTGACTGGTTTGAGCAGCTGAGCATTAACTACGCTTGCTTTCCTGCTGGCAGCCCTGTGTCACTAGGACAAATCGGAGCACCACCCGACAGAGGAGGAGAAAAAAGGAGAGAAAAAAGAGAAAGAAATAGAAAAAGAAAGAGAAGAAAGAAAAGAAAAGAAAAGAAAAGAAAAGAAAAGAAAAGAAAAGAAAAGAAAAGAAAAGAAAAGAAAAGAAAAGAAAAGAAAAGAAAAGAAAAGAAAAGAAAAGAAAAGAAAAGAAAAGAAAAGAAAAGAAAAGAAAAGAAAAGAAAAAAGAAAAAGAGAAAAGAAAAGAAAAGAAAACAAAAAGAGAAAAGAGAAAAGAAAAGAAAAAGAGAAAAGAAAGGAGAAAAGCAGAGGCTGAGGAGCGCAGATTACTGCATTGCATGAGTACTGTTAACAGATGCAGGAATAACTGCATTAGAACATTTAATCTCTATGAAACTCAAGGATTATTAAAGAAAATAATGTACTGGTTAGCAAGTTTTGAGGATAGGAATATGGAAAATTTTCTTTTGGTCATGGTAACCATTCCTAGGAAAATGACTTGAATAAACCTATAGTCATTGTCATTTCTCTCCTGTAGAAAATAAAATTATATTCAATCTAGTAATTAATGTACAATGAAAAACAGATATCAATACAGCTGATTATTCATTATAACAATGTGAGCTATATGTCAATGCATTGCTTTCCCTCCATAGAGAACAACAGACTTCAATATGTGCAAGTTTATAAATTGTATTTTTAAAAGGACTGAAAATACAGGCTGACACCATAGCTCTCCAAATTCAGATAGACAGAGACTATTCTTTAAAGTACTTTTCAGAAAGGAAGCAAAAATTAATATTATTAGGGAAAAACAGCCAGCAAATGTATTGTGAGAGATCCAAAGCACATTTAGTACTTAGGAGGTTAAAGACTCAGCTGTAGTGCTAGTTGATGAAAAAGTAGGATTAAGGCTTTAGTATGAGTCTTGACATGATCATGTTGTCTGCCTGCTGTCTTAAGCTTTGAAAAACAGCTGGGATCATCTTCTTATAAGCTCCAACTCAAAGATGTTTAAGCAGTTCCAAATCCAATTAAACAGAGGTAAATATAAGGAAAGGCCCTACTGAGCCAAATCATCTTATTTTTTTTAATGAAAAACAGCATAATTGCAGGTTACACAACTCCTTAATCTCACTTTAAACCTAACAGACTGCTGCCTTACAGTGCACATGGTAAGTCCAGTTAACCCAAGCATTCTGTATTGGTGTGCTTCATTTTTGATCATTATCCTTTATTATGTTACTTGTAATCCTAAAAGCCTATGATTGTGTCCAGATATTTGGCAAGGATTGTACCTGGATATACAGGGATTCCTCTTCTAAGAGTAATGGATTAATTGGATAGTGCTGTATGACCAGTAGATGGTTTGCAGTGAAACTGCTGTGCAGTTTTTAATTTGTGAAGTCCACTTCCTTCTCCTTCTGTGCCTGTCCTTGAAACAAATTGCCTTTTTGAACATTAGCAGCTGGTGGAATAACCTATCTAATCTTACCACAAACATGACAATGCTACAGAAATAATATAGAGTGGGCTGCTGACTGAAATCTTCTTCACAAAAATTAATAGAATATATGTAAATCTGTTTTTCAGAGGGTATTGCATATTCAATCTAAAAGTGGCCACCTTACCAATATGACCCAATCATAGTATTATTACTTAAAGGCTTAAGGCATTACACCATTTGTTTTCCATGTAGTCCAAAGATTTTTGAGGTGACTATATTGTGCCAAGGTGTGTATTTTGTACATTATTACGCTTAATACCCTAAAAGCAAAAAAACTCCATATACTTAATCCTTCTACTTTGTCCTATAAATATGCACAAGGACATTCTCCAAGGATGTAAAGGCAAAATCTCATCAGGGACTACTTCAAATACAGGCTCCTCATGTCGGTAAGAGCAAGAAGGAAATTTAAATGATCAGGAGTGAACTGTTTGCAGTAGTCTTGTTACATTATGCATGAATCCTGGCTGCACAGGATTTAATTAATGATTTCCAGTTACACGGTTAAGATTTGTAGCAAACTGGCATTCAGGGCAACAAACTAGCATCTCACAATATAATTTTGTACTTTTTCCCAAACACCAGTTACTAGGGGCTGCTGCTAGCCCCTCTTTTTTTTTTTTTTTTTTTTTTTTTTTTTTTGTGGTTGGAAATCAGTTTTGTAGATGTGGACAATGGTTCTGGGCTGTGTTACAGAAGCATGAGTTTAGATTAATTTCAAGGCAGCTATTCTCTTGATGCAACTGAGGAGAGAATTTGGACTGCTATTCTGTGAATTAATAAGCAATATTTGTTGCTGTGTATAAGTAGCAGAAAGGTGGATTGTTGGAATGATGAATGCTACATAATTATATTGGTAATGAATGTGGACCATCTGCTCTAGTTACAAAACAGACAGAGTTTTGGGAAAACAACTCTTCTCTTTAAGCACCACTGGATATACCTCCAGAAAACAAATGTGGCACTCCCTCCAATGAGTAGATAAGCAAGAAGCTGTGAAGTACTTAAAGGGTAAAAGATGACCCCTGTCAAATACTGCACCTTCCCTCCACCTACACTCAACCTTATTCTTCCAGCCATCAGCAAGACGTATCTGTAAGTGGACGAAAGAGCCTGGACCCTCCACTTTGAGACAGGTAATAAACAGGCAAGACAGACACTACAGGCACTTCCAAGAAGATGGACATCTAAGGAGGTGACTGACAACTGCCTCGGTGCTCCAGAGACCGTGAGAACCTACGTGTGTGAGGGAGCAAAAAGCATGATTCCAAAAAGTGCAGATAATCTGCTGTTGACAGGTGAGACATTGTACAAGCCCATGTTCTTACTGAATGTAGGGATCACGGGGGGATAAAGAGCCAAGGAGGAACACGAGTGTGAGCTCTTCCATGGACTCTTTGATGCATTCAAGTGTTACATGCGAGCATGAGGCAGAAACAATCCAGATGGAGAAGTGGCAGGATATTTTAAAATGTCAAATTCATTGTACTTTGCTTCAATAAGGTTGGTCAAATGTAAGCCTGCAATCAGTTTTGGTACTGCCCATTTTTAGGTTCTTTTTCACTTTATTCAAGTGGTTTTTTCAAGTGTTAGCCCTTCTGGGTGTTGAGCTTTAATTCCTCAGGAAGAGGAATTTGCTTATAGCACTAATTGTATGCTATCACTTTGCCATATGATCTGGGACTTTTGGGAAAGAAACACACAAGGTATCACAAGATTTACCAGAAAATTATGAAGGTTGGTGAAACAACATTACATTCACTGGCCAAGTGAATTACATTCACGGTGGCCAGGTCACTGATAAGAATTTGATTTTTCATTAATTTCTGATCATTAGTTTCTTGTTAGTTCTGAAAACAAATATTTCTATTGCTTTTTGCAATACACATAGTCAAAAGTATCTGGAATACCTTTATTTAGGTATTAGTACCTACCTGTACTAAAGTGTTGATTATTTGTGCACATCTATATTCCAGTCTACACATAGAAAAGGTAGCTAAACACTGATTATTTGGAAATTATTCATTATTCAACAAGAAATTCTGTATGAAGTGTTCCACCTGTCTTCTGCAAGTACTTCCAATTTTATTGTTGGTATTCTTCTCTTTTACTGGTTGATTTGTTTCTGTTTCTATATGCTTTCAGCTACCAACTTGTCTGTACAATCAGAGGTGAATCTGGGGACAGTCATATATATCCTTCTACATATGGAAGGATAAAAACAAATTAAGTGTTTCAGGAAACAAAACTGACAGTTCAGGAGATCACTGAAGGTTGCACTCCAGCTTGTAAGATGACTGAAGTGGAAATGCCAAAAGGGCTTCTGCACAAAAAAAGGTACAAATGTGCAGCAGGACCTTGACTGCGGTTTCAAAAGAACTGTGCAATGGCTGTAGCATAATTAACAGAAAACACAGCAGTCTTGTAAAATAAATCACAGAATGCTCACTCCCTTCTCGGGCGCTGAGTTCACCTCTGTGTTGACTACGTGCACTTTTATAAAAAGCAACAGAGCTGCTCTTGATTTACCACAATCTGAGTTTGGCTGAGGTGGCCAAAATGAAGCAGCATAGAAGTTCTAATGGATAATGAAAAAGATTAGAACAGATGCTGTAGAAGTAATATGACTTTCCACAACTTTGCTCAAAAGAGCACAAGACAAGTTCACTTATAACTGGCACTCTGGAATCTGCTTAATCTTTTCCAAAATAACCCAAATAAACTCTAAGCTCCAAAACAGAGCCTCAGCCTTCTTATTCCAGTGATTTGAGACCACACAGCTGTAGCACTACAGTATACCTGCTTCCAATTGTTAATTAAATGTGCAAAACCCACTGAAGCTCATAGGCACCCCAGTCTTTGCACATCCTTTATCACAGACAAATGACAAATGCAGGTGAGCTTCTAGCCATAAACTGCTCCCATAGCCCTAAGCTTTTTCCAGAGGGGAACACCGTACCTCTGGCAAGGGAGCTCCACTTCACATTTTTACATTGCTACAGAATTTCAAGAATTCTCATGGCATTAGGTGAAAGAATACCTACAGTGCATGAGGCCTATTGGACCTGAAGA
The DNA here is from genome assembly GCF_036250125.1 of Pseudopipra pipra. Classification (NCBI taxonomy): domain Eukaryota; kingdom Metazoa; phylum Chordata; class Aves; order Passeriformes; family Pipridae; genus Pseudopipra; species Pseudopipra pipra. The sequence goes on along the minus strand of NC_087560.1, from coordinate 8,538,767 downwards.
GTGTGCAAACAGGTCTACTGTTGTACAAGGCATTAGTACCTGGGATGTTAATTCACTTAGAGACACTCTTTTTTCCCTAGAAAATACTGAAAAGCTAAAGAACAGAATTTAATAACTCTATCAATGTGAAGTGTTAAATTCAGGATTAAAAAGTAGGGATCACAGCAGTATTACTACACTGTATTATTATAAAGCACATTATCTATCTGACACTTTTATAGTTGCATACACAGCTGCCACTTCAGGCTCCATTCCCAGGGAATTAGTGACTCAGAGCTAACAGAAAGTGAAAATGTGGTTTAGAAGAACCAACCACTTGATTTGTTTTAGCTCATAAAGACAGCTACAGAGTGCAAATGAATAGTCAGGGCTCACTTTCTTTCTTGTCTTATTTTTTATTCTAACAGTGTTACCCTGAAAGAACAGATTTATTTATTGGTTTCTTTGGGACTGCACATTCTTCTGCATATATATTTATTTTCTTTACTTCTGACTTCTCAAAGTCATATAGTTCTAGCACTTAACCTTACTTAACCATAGGGAAAACAATGAGTGTGTGTAAAGACATGTCAACCTTTGAGCAATTAAATGTTTGTTAAAAGAGAGAGATAAAACTTTTTGCTTCATTAATCTATTAAGTACTGTTTTCTATATGTTTTTCTTCTCATTATATTTCTGCAAGTGTGATTGTTCAGTTGCTTTTTGCTTCTAACTAGCAGTCTTGGTTTTATTCATCTCCATCAATGGCAAGATATCCTCCAGATTTGTGAATTTAAATTTTAGAACCTTTGAAAAGTTTTTATGATACTACAAAACATAACACTGGTCTCTTCTGCATACACACCACCTGCAAAGTGTCTTTCCTGGACATGTAACATTCATAATATGCATAAGCAGAAACAACAAATTCCTTTTTTCAATTCCTAAAGTGCATTGGATACGTGCTAGGGTGTTTCACACGTGTTAAGGCAGAAAATATTTCTCAAACTATCATATAAGCTAAATATCTATTGTGCCATGATTATAACAGAGTTTGCATGATAATAAAGGTTGGTGTCAGAGCTGGATTTAACTCACATATAAAAGCACATGGAGATGTCCCTAAAAGGTTCAGAGGGAATGCTGAGAAATCTCAGCACAGCTCATCTATACTAAAAACAGATTACTTCTTTGGGACCACGGTGTGTAGGTAAGTATTAAGTATAAAATTACAGAAGACCTGCAAAATACAGATGATACTTATAGACAAGAGAAACTGTTCTTCAAACCCTGCTAAATACTATTCTCGATTTCATTAATATCAAATGGCTTTGTTTCACTTCCAGTTAAAAACAACCCAACCACAAAAACCTTTAATGTGCCATAAAGCCAACTACAAAGAGTACAAGACTAAGGAATTTGTTGAAAGGAGTACTGTACCATGTTACAACTCTCTCCACAAAAAGCAGACTTCCAGCTTACCATAGTTAGAAGAAAACACCTTATTCCAACCAATATTATGCACACCTTAACATCTTACCAGTATATGTTTATCTGTCTGCTACTGGAAATACAAGAATAGAAGAACTGACAATCTTACTGAATACTAATTTATGACAGAGCTGCACTTACAAAGACAATTTGAAACAGTAGAAATACAGTATTCATAGCAATTTGAGTATCTATATCAATAGCGATGTTCAGAGGTTTTTTTACATAATTTCAATTTATTGCTACTTGTTCATAGTAATTATCTTCATTTATGTGCATGTGATTGGCCATATTTCAGGTATGTATACATTCCGTTACTTAAAGAATATGTATTTTACAGCAACATTTAAGAAATCATAAATTTTCAGCAGTATTACTGGAGGAAATCCATTTCTATGAAAAGCTGTATATTTGCAATATACTGTTGAAGTATATATTGCATTAATACTTCACCGTGCTTCTAAACGTTAATCCAGGTTATTTGTTTATTACTACGTCAAGGTTATTCATCATATGCAGTGTCAGAAAGCACAAGCTGACATCTCATATTGTCTGCTTCAAGGGCAAGACCAATGTGACCTTTGGCTCCTTCTTTTAAAAAGGATGAAATCATTCCAGAGGAATAATGCTGAACTGCACAGCTCCCTTTAGGAATCAATCTGCCATTTATGGTTTCCAATTTTCCATACTGGAGTATGACTTGTTAAGATCTGATGGCTAATTTTCTCTTCAAAGTTTAGCGTTCTAAAATTCCCCAAAATATGGTTTTTGTTGTACTGCCATTTATGCTTCCTATTTTACTCATCACAGAATGACAATTTCAGATCACTTCACTGGGTATTCTGGATTCCATTTGGACTAAAATCATGCTGGTCAGTGATTCCCTATGTCTAAATCACATCTCTAATCAAAAAATATTTTTTAAATATTTTAGACTCAGTGTTTTTTCTTTCCAGAATCTGTTATAATATGCAAGAAGAAGTCTTCATATTTATTGACTTTTCTTGCTTTACCATTCTTCTAAGTTCTCCTATATTCAACTGATACATGGGTGCAGCTGAAGGGGGAAGATGGAGTTACCAGTGAAAATACATTGAATATATAAACAGTAAACAAGTAACTATAGAAAACTATGGGAGTGGTAAAAATGAGAGGTCATCTGTTACTATGGAGCTCTGCCTTTAGCTGCCTCTGTACCACATCAGGGGAAAGTAGATGCACAATTGTACCAAGAACCAGATGTGAAGCCACATGTGTTATTTCACAAGGATGACAAGGTACATTCACGGTCTTGAATCACACATGAGTTTGCACAGGCAACTCTTCCAACTTCATCAACCTCCAAGTGAGTACATTTTTGGAGAGAGAGGGACGAGATTCACCTGAGTTGGTAATTTTATTATCTGTGCATGATACTGATTTCATTATAAAATTCAACCAAGGAGAATGCAGCATTCTTTGACCTAGCTGATAAAAGGTCAGAAAGCAATTTTGAATAATAAATGAGACCTGCTGACCTCATGACCCAAGTCTGGCAGGGTCAGCAGCAGCCCTCTCACCAGATGCTGATGGCAGATATACAGACGCAGACAGCTCAACTAATGAGCTTCCCGGATAAAGGTTTTAGAGCCAGTGACATTTAAGTCTTATGCAGTATATAAAATAAACTTACAAATAATCTGTGCCATAAAAAATTAAAGTGATATTTACAGTGAGGTGCAATATGACATACTTTGTAATCCTCAGTACAATGATTATTTTACTGCTTCTCCTAGGTGGCCTTTAGCCAGAAAATATAATACCTGACTAACGTTTCCTTTAAGGTCTTTTCACGCTTACATGGTTCCCATTCAGTGGATGTAGTCTGAAAAGATATACTTTGATAGTGCATTTGTTTGGCACCTCATTTAATACAAGTCAACAAAAATTATTTTTAAGATAAGTTTAAAATTATTTTATTTAAATTCGAGCTAATATACTTCTTCCTCAGTGAGTAAAAGACAAGCCTAGAGTATGCAAGGCCAACAACTATTTTCTTCTGATCGCTTCATGAACACTTGCACTCAGGAATGAGTTACACATGGTTCATGAAGAAGAGAGGGCAGTGTACTAGAATTCATTCTCTCACCTAACTTAGATTTCATTGTGCAAATGTACTGCTGGACAAATGGAATCCTATTCCATTCCAGACCTCAGAAACCCAGAGTTTTGACTTCACTCTGGGTGCTGGGCCTGAGTTCCACAAACTTCCACATCTCATGCCTCAGGTATGTTACCACTGCTTGTACAAATTTGCAGCAATATATCTACATGTTTATCTTCTGCATGAATTAGCAATGTTAGGTCAAATTTCTAAATATTATTCTTGAGATCTGATTTGTAAGGAAAGATAATTGATTGGGTTCTCTTCATCTCCAAATACTTCACTGTGAATACAATTAGCTACAGGAACCACAAAACCTAAAGCAGCTTTTCTATGTCTTTTTAAAGTCACCATTATTACTTTTACAGAGGATGTCTTTTAGCCACTGAAGTCTAGAGGCTACATTAAAAACACTAAAGAGAAATTACTGGGGTCTATTCAATTCTGTGTTGCTCCGCATAAGCTAATTTTAACTTACACAACAACTGGTGTTTGAGAACTCAAAAACTTTCAAATACTTGGTGAAAATGGAGAAAAAATACTGCCCCATTTTATTGAAGGGGAATCTGAGGCACTAGGCATCATGAAGAAAAAAGCTTTCTAAAGCTTCAACCTTTCAGTTTAACTGCATGCCTGCATGTTCTTGAATTGCGAGAAAGGATAAAGAAGAATGAGTAGCTGATTTAATTTTGTCAAACAGTATGTATAGTTCTACAGCATTATTTCCTATTAATCTCCTCTTTAAACTAACCAGCTTTTAAAATTACACTGACATTGTTAATTTTTCTTGCCTATCTTTAAAGTCTTCTTTATTTAATCCATAGCTTTTCAGAGTCAAAAAAAAAGAGCATGACCTCCCCAAAAGGTCCCACAATCAATGTACATAATAACTTTGTAATATTTACAGTGTTTTTTTAATTCTTCTTACACCTTCACAGTGCATCAGCTCTTCTGAGTGCCACTGTACAACTTTTAACTGAAATGTTATCCCTGACATTTATAGATGGAATTTACCTACCCAGTGGTGACTGGCATACCACTAGGGAGAGAGCATCTGTATCCTTCTGATCCAGGGGCTGCCAGGAGCCATTTAGATCTTTTTAATCAGTGCTGATTAAGGCAAGTCAGATGACTACCCTCAAATTTATCACTGCCTCCAAAGACCTTGGAGCAGCCAATAGTTTGGGAAGCTGAAACAAGGGATTGTCTTGGCCACACATCTTCCCTCTGCACTTGTGAGGACTTTGCAAGGGGAATTACACACTGTCTCTACATAAACTATCCCAATTTTTCACTGAGTCAAGTGTGTGCCCAGAATACAATTATAGGACTTCAGTACTGTGTGTAGATAGCAATTAAACTCATTGTTGGTGAACCTAGCTTCTAAACCTTAGTGCATTCATTTAGGGAACCAGTAACAGCAACCAGCTCCTGCACTTCCGGCCTGCACGCAATTGAGATACAATTTGATTAGAAGTAGATTCAATTATAAAAGTTGCTCAAAAATCTGCTGGTAGCTTTGCTTCATATATTTAAAAGACAGCAGAACCTTCCACTAGCAAAGAAGACTTTCTTACTGCACCTGTGCATCAGTTAAATGTACTTAGTCCTGCTGCTTTGTATTGTTTTAAGTCTGCTAGATTTCCTTAAAAACATTATATTCAATCTGCCTTACAACGGCTTCTCTATTTCATAGCCACGAGAGTACAAGTGATTTTGTAAGTCAGAGCTGTTCACAGCAGATTCATACCTATTTTCCCCTGAAAAGACCCTAACAAGGCAGAAGCTGCTGCCTAGCAGAGTAAATCTTCCATTATATAAATCAGCTGGGCTTATGTTAATTAGATTCACAGTTTTGAGACACATCTCTTAACCAACATCTGAAAATGCTTTTATCAGAGAGAGAGAGAGAGAGATCCACCCAGTAGGATCACCTGTGAGCAGAAATTCTGTTGCTCAGCAGGAGAAAACAAATGCAAACAACAGTGTGGATCTCACTCTGGGCTTGCAAGGGAAATGTATGGGAACGAGAAGTCAGAAAGTCAGAAGTATTACTGTACCTAACTGGTACTGTAATAACAGGAAGCAATTCTCTTATAGAAAATCATCCCAGACAGGTACTCCACAATAAAATTGTGAAACAAATCTAGCTGTGTTGTGATGCACCCTCTGCCACTGTACCGTTGTAGTGACAGCTAATTGTGGGCTGGTGTTTTCCACCACTTGTCCCGCTTTTCATGCAGTACAACATCACCATTCCCCTTTAGTTTTTATTCTGCCCATTTATGCAGTGATTACATCCACCAAAGGATCCATTTTACTTCTGTGCTCTAAATGAAGAATGTGTAAATTAGTACTGTCCACTAAAAATCAACATGCTTTTCAGGGTGTACAATATTTATTCTTCTTAACCTGGAAGAGAGTATTCCCAAAAGCAATTAACATGCCTTATGCTCTTTCTTCTCCTCCTACTAAAACTACTACAAAACTGGAAAACTAGCTCTTCATCTTGGTATGTTTTATCTAACTTTGGGCCAAACCAAAGAAAGCCCTGGTTGCCAGTTTTTTAGCACAATTAAGCTCGATAGGAGCCATGTCCATACATTCCAGAACAGTCTCTGCTATCTGTGGCTTTTATTTTCTATTGAGTAATTTCATACCCACTTTTCCCTTGAAAAGATTGTATTTTGTTTCGATGCTGAATATGTACTACAGTTTTGCAACTTGTATAAACTAATGAGCTGAGGATTTTCTAAGTAGAACCTGCACATTATCACAGTGATAAACATACTGCAATCAATATTTTTTTTTATTTAGAAGAAACAGTTTCTTTGCATATAAGCTCCAAGATGTCTAATAGCCCAAAGCATAAGGTTTTTGTATTCTTGTTTAATACCTTAATTACTACAACATATTTTACAAGCTTTTTTGTCAAAAGTCATCATATTTTCTCAATCCTTGAACTGCATGTAATTTGAGTCTTCTCTTTTGGATTTTGTAAAACTGTAAGTGCTAAAAATGCATGAGCTACAGACTTGCCTGTGGAGTTTGTGTCTAAGAAAACTCTTCTGCCTCCCCATATTTTACATATTTGTATCCATATTCATCTTTTAACCTTTAAAAATCTCTAAGTCTTCTTTATATTGTATCAGGAGTGAAGCTCGTTTGCAGACAGCTGCAATATGAGTTTCCTCACCTTGCCCTGCCATTGACCTACAACCTGATCTAAAAGAACCACCTTCTTTCAGAGTGAAAAGTTATTCATTTGCTGTAATAGCTCTATTTTGGGCCTCCTCAGCAGAACCAGGCAATTGTGCCCAAATGGCATAAGGTTTTGTGATCCCAGGCATGTTTATATACACACTGAAAAAAATCACAGGAATGTTTCACTTAGGACTGGCTCAAATTCTTGTCTTCATTTACACTTGGTTAAAAAAAAAGTATTAGAAATTTATAGTTCTTGTTCATATATATTCCTTTTGATGTTATGCTTTATACTATGCAGATTATTCACTGAGTAAAATCTAGTTTTCTAGCAGTCCATTGTATGCAGGGCAGGTTTCAAATATTACCATTGCCAGAGAACAAATGAAAAAGAGATAATCAGAGACTCTGGGATAATCGTTGAAAAAAAAATGTTTCTGATAAAAACAATTAGTTACAAGCACTAAGAGCTGAAATTCAGTTCAGTGTTAAAGAGACAGTTTAGAAGCACATGGTACATTTATCACAGCTCCACAGACAAGTTATTGAGCTGTCTGTGAAAAACAGAGCCAAACAGGAAAGCTTTCAGCAGAAAGCAGTGGTTGAGGTCCTTGATTGATAGAGTTAGATGATGCAAAGCTGTCTGATGGCCTTTCTGCAAAATAAAGTGAAGGAACTCAAGGTCTTTCATGACGATCTCTGACCACAGATGAACAGCTACTTTATTACAGTGCAGATTGAGGTTGCACCTTAGTCCATATTCTGCCACTTTTGGATGCACACGGTTAACTTTACCAACAATCCACTGTGTTTAACATAAGTGTCTGCCATCTTTACGGGATTTAAAAAGGGACAGCAGACTGCAGTAGTTAAAAGCTTAACCTCCCTTCTGTTTAACTGCAGCAATTGAAAAAATATAATCAGTTTTATCACAGGCTTATTATTGCAGTGATAGGGCTGGTTGTAGAGGGAGAACTTCCTCATTTAAAAGATACTGCAAAAAATCCCGTGGTGCATAATTGTGCATAACAGCCAAAATGTACCTGCTGTGTTGCCTCCCTCAGAAATGAAGTAATTTACTTTTTCCAAAATATAAATCCTATCTTCCTAATGACTTGGGTGTGGTTCCATTCTTCAATGACATGATGCTACAGATATCATAGAATACATCTTTGCAAAACCTGGGGATAATTATACCACATTTGCTTTTAGAAGATTTTGAATTATCTCCATGTTTGTCATATCTAGGAAGCATTCTTTTTAGGGAAAAGATATAACACTACCTGGCCAATATAAAGTGCTTACAGTCACCTAAACAATCCTGACTAGTGGGGCACTATTCAGGTGAGAGCAGTGACTTCTCTTCACAGTAGGAGCTGAGGATATTTTGTTTGGAATTTTAAAGGCACTTAGCTGCCTGTGATTCACACTGGCTGAGGCTGCACTGCCTTTTTACTTTGGAAGTCCCAGCTTGGAGCCAAATATTATGAACCCAGTCACTTCCAGACTTCCTACCTGCAGTGCACAGGTTCTCCCACTGCAGCCCATCCCCATCACTATTCTCACATAATAGTCACAATATGCAGCAAAGAGACCTCAGCATTTCACATCAATGGGCTTGAGCCCCATGTTATTCTCTGATATTAACACAATTATAGGATGCTAATAAGATTTTCTTCAATGCTTAAATACCTAAACTGTGTTTTACAGGGCTTCTGGCCCTCTCTCTTTCCATAAAGTTCCCTCTAGGTGCCTCAATGCATTTTTAGGTGATAGTTTTAACTTCTGCAGGTCATTTCCAAGTTAAGATGGCCAATATGTTTTCACTGTTATCCAAGTCAAGATAGGTGGAAAGAAGAAAGAAAAGATAAAATTAGTACAACTCTCTATTCTGAAAATATTTCCACGCTGACTGACAGTTTTGATTTTAGAAAAGCAAAAAATCCCACAAAGATTTTTCAGAGTATACGAGTTTGACTCTGGGTTCTAGTTTATTTAAAGTTCCTATTGCATACTTGGGGTTGCTAAAGCAACTTTCCAGAAGTTGCTCTCACTCACTCTTCTCAAATGTCCTTTGAATAAAATGTGTTATCAGACATTTAAAGTCCTTTTTCCTTAATTATAGGTCTGTCTCTCATTGACAAGGCCAAAGTAGTGTCCTAAACAATTATTATAGGTCTCTTCCAGATGAACTATTCTATCCCAGTGCATTTTATATTTGAAATGTTTAATTCATCCCTCCATTCATTTGTAGACTTCAATCTGAGTTACTCTCTCAGCTCTAGTGCTCCATTGGGAACATCCTCATGGCAGAACAAATGACAGCAAAGCCCAGTAAACATCTCTCCCCAGGAAGTGTCTCCGAAAGTGTCAATGATTGCAAAAACCTCAGTTCTAACATGGACAGGTTCATGTATTCATACACCATTTAAAACAATTATTCTTATTCAGCTTTCCAACATTTCTGCTCTGCAGGGAAGTGATGAGCCTTGCTAATACCAGCACATCTCCTCCTGTCTTTGACAGCCTTGGTTTTAAAATCAGTGTTAATCACTACTCCCCAAACTCTCTTCCTCAGAATAGCTTTTTCCTTCCATTACCTTAGTTTAATATTTACTTTAGAGGCTGCTGCCTAAATTGTCTGGTTATGGAATTCAGTGCCTCAGCTATCAAAGGACTGACAAAAGGAAACCTGTCCTGAAATTCCGACTTTGGAGTGGCGAGTTTTCAAATGCATTTACAGCTACAATTCCAGCACTTCTCACTAACTGCACACTTTAAATGTGAAAAATGTGTTTATTTTGGTGTTACACCACAGTTACCTAACTAGGCCAACAAGTAACTGATCAAGTAAAGGATAGAAGTTGGAAGTTGAGACAAATTTAAATAACAGCAGAATAGCTGCCAGAATTTAGTGTTCAAAATAAAGTGTCTGTTACCTTAGGAAAACATTTTGCAGTTCTATGAGCTATTCAATCAAAGTGCATGCAATAGCTATGCTTTTTAATTACAAAATGCACACACAAAAATATGATCATTAATGATAGTCTATATGGGTATTTTAAAGAGTTTGAATTCACGGAACTGCTGAGCTCCTTTTTCATGGTTGATGTGGTATAAGATACAATGGTCCTGTATACTGAGCTTTCAACTCAGTTATTTTGCAACAAAAAAATATCCATTTTTGCAATAACATACACCAGCAGTAGTTTTAAATCATAGTATTTTAAACACCTCACTCTGATATTATTTGGTTGGGTTTATTCTGACTGATGGCATACGTACTGTGGGATTTTTATGCAAAATGATATTTAGAGTATCATCCTGGCTTTTCTTTTCTTCCTGTGTCACATAAAAGACTCCTCAGCACAGTATCACCTCATAAAAAGGAAGATGCTCTCAATTGCCAGGGTTTGATACTGGTCCAAGAAAGTTGAGGAAAATGAAAATAACATTGAGTGCTATCAGTAGAGACAGGCATTGGGAAATAAAAAAAGATTTCAGTCTTAAACTCTAAAGCGATGTCATGTGTTTCTAACCACAGCATTTTATACAATTTCTAAAGAATTCAATATTATCTTAAAGTAGTATTTCTCTCTGATTAATATTTGGAACACTATGTTTTGACACACTAAAGGCTGAACTTTGAAAATGATTGCTTTATTATATCTATTACATAAGCTCAATCTTGGAATAAAAACCCTTTAAAAAACAAAACACCGTGTCTGGTTCATATAAATAAAAGTGTTTTAAAAACATGTATTGACTTTTCCATGTTATTAAGCTTTTTAGATGAATCCAGTTGTTAAATGGTTGTTCTAGTAACTGGCCTGTCATCTGGAAATGTTCTTAGATTGTTTTTTTGACACAGTGTCCCTGCAGAAAGTTGGGCAGTGTGACACGGAGAGCACAGGTTTGCCTATCACACTGATTACTTGATGTAATAGTAAGCAAGCTTAAGGGAACTGTGTGTCTTCAATCTTTCCAATCACTTAGGGATGGGCACCAGAGGATACCATCCATCATCCATGGCCTGAAACATATGGTGCATCAGCAATCTTAGGCTGACCTAAATGATAGTAAAAGCTGCTATGCTGTTCACAATAAGGAATTGTTGTCCACTGAATTACAGGATTGTGATTAGATTGCTAACATGGCCAACTTGATGTATAAGTGAAGTGTCCAGGAAAGATATTCCCCAGGATCCTTTGAAGATTAATTTATACCCTTGAAATGTGCACCAATCACAGAATGAAAAAATATGTCAAGATATTTTTCTTGTGAACAAAAAAAGCACTGCAGTGGTAGCAGCTATTAATTTATTTTTGACAGTTTTAGCCAACAGAATTCAATAAACAAGGTTCTTAAAGGTTTTTCTTTTGTTGCAAGTTTTTTACTACTTGACTCCTAAAAGCACTGAGCACAATATCTTTTATAAGAGGGACAGTTCCTCCTCACATTCTACTCTAAAATCTCAAATAATTGCAAGTATCACACAAAGACATCTGAAAAAACACTGAAAATTCTTCATTTTGTATTATTATATTACTATGTAATGGACCTATAAATATACTGTGATCTTAAGTATCTATTTTTAAGATAAAAAATATACACATCTGACCACTGATCCCAAAATTATCAATTTTGTTTCTCCATAAATTAGATTACACTTGTCATGTTATTCATTCATCAATTCAGGGAAAATGCATCCACATCACACAGCTAAGGTTTAAACTGCAATATCAACTTTAGTGGGACTGGGGTCAGTGAGGAAAGGGGGAGTTATTATTCCAAAGTAGCTCTATCCCTTAAATCCTCTTTAGGTGTGAAAGGCACATTTTAAGAAGCACAGTCAAAGGCTGAAAAAGAACATTGTTTTATATTATCGACGAGCTGTGTCAGAACGTAACTAAAAACCAGCATCCATTTGTGCTGAACATTCAAGACCCTTCACAAAAACCAGGCTGAGGGAAAACAGCCCCTTATAAGCCATGAAACTTGAAAGAAATATTTTTGCAAATATGTCTGCTGTATACAATCATCACAAGAGGACTGGAAACAATGGTTCTCTCTGCCCTGTCTGTCTATTCTTTTCTGAGACATGCCTTGCTGTCCCTGTGCACGTGAGGTAGCTCTGCCTGCTGTGCCTGGTAGATTAGACCCTGTGCTGATGCTTCTGCTTTATTTCTAGATGCTTGCCCCTGACCACATACAAGACCTATTTTGAAACATTCCTCACCATGCAACTAAACCATTCCATTTCATTACATAAAAGCACAGGTTTAAAGTCATGGTCATTTTTTTTTTTTTTTTACTATTCCTTAATATAGTCTGTTGACAGCAGTGTAATTCATATGATATACTATATATCACACCTTGACATGGATAACAATGGTCACTAGTGAAGGGGCTCCTACTGAACCTTCTAAGAGGCACATACTAATTAAATAATAAATTCTTTCCTGTGCCTTGAGGATGGCCTTAATCTGCTAAATTTATCTGGGACACATCTATTTGAAACATCTGTCTAACATACCAAAATGCTACTCCATCCTGAAAACACAAATTAAAACGAGTGTCTGCTTAACTTACGTAAAAAAGTAGGTTGACTTTTCAGTCAAGACGAAGACTTAACGTTCATTGTCAGCATTAAACTACAGTCTGGTGATCTGCAAAACCCTGACAGCACTCCATTTCCAAAAGAAACAAAAATTTTAGCAATAGAACACTATTAGTACATAAAACTGAGCTGACATGCTTTAATTATGTCAAATATATTTTCCTTCTGTCTTTTTAAACTTACTTCTGAAGCTAAAAGGAAAGGAAATCCAAAACTTATTCAGATACAAGGGTGGTAGAGAAGAACGCACAGATCAGCTATTTATTCTGCAGGAAATACCTCCTGAATTCAGATTCCTACTTCACCCTCTTCACTAGGCTATCTGAGCATCTTCCAGTAGTGCAGCAGGTGATGTGACCAACATCCATCATATGAGAACAATACAGGCACCTGGTCTTTAGGGAATTAGTGATAGGTATCTTAAGTGTGATATAAGTTGAATTTTTCCAAGAGTAGAAAGAAAAAAATTCTTCTGTTGGTACACTTGGAATTTGAGAAAAAAATTCCTCTGATATACCAGAAAGGTTTTTATATTCTTTAACATTTGAATTGCCATCTTTATTAGCAATATAATTGAAAAACTAAAACATAATGCTGAAACAAGATAGGATACTTGGTGGACCTCACTTTGGTCTTTAAAATAAAGCATACACTGAAACATTAGATATGAACCAGGCATGAGAGATTAGTGAACAATTTACTTAAGTTTCAGAATTTGGCAGTCATTGTGTGCTGATTAATTCTATTCACCATCCAGTTACGAAATACTATTTCTATTAATGATGTTTGTCTGCTTTGAAATAACACTGATCATATCTTTATATAAAAAGAAAAACAAATGCTGGAATACATGAGGCAGGAAATAAAAATGGACGTATTAAGTCTTTTAAGAATGTGTGCAGGTGCAGAAGTGCACCCAGAGATGAATACATTGTCCATTCTGAAATGTGACAGTTCTGTTGAGATCCATTCTCCACAGTGATGGATATATGTACATCCAACTGGTTCAATATTTTCTTGATAAGCTTGGTAGGCGAGAAAGGCTTCTTTTGAGCCATTTCCATTTTTTGTTTGCTGAGACAGATACCTTGATCTCATTATTAGAGACAAGCACTGCTCAGTGGTGTTAATCTGCTGTGTGAGTGTTAGCCAGACTCTCTACTTCCATACTAATAACCTCTTGTATAAATAAAGTAGTTCTACCTTTCAGTGTGTTTTTCCCAAAACACATAATGGAAAATTTCCATCTCTGCTGAAAACTATTAGCAGCGGCTTGAAGTAATTTCTCTCGTTCTGCAAGGATTTTTTTCTAAACAAACAAAACTATTAAAACATTTAACTTGTTTTACTGCCAGATAATTACAGTAATACCGTTAGTTCAATATTTGAGTGAACTTATTTGGAAGGAAATTATAAAATTAAGTTACAGGAGTCCAATATTCTGAAATTCAAGGACAGAAACATTTCAAACACAGTTATAGACCAGGTTCAGGAATCAATTCTGTATCTGCTAAAAGTTTAAAAATACAAGATTCAAAATTAGAAGGTACTTTACTTCACATGTCATTTAAAAAAAAAAAAGGTCAATAAGTGATATTCTGATTACATGACAGAAGACTAACCAAAGCATTAGAAAAATTAAGTGGACACTGTAGATTGTTCTGCCCTCCCAACAGCCCAGTACAAGCCAGAGGTAAATGCAGTCAAAACCTCTCAGCAAGATTTTATTCCCCCCAATAAGAAAAATCCAGGCAACAGAGCCCAAAGAAAATATAACCAAACTCTTGCAAACCTTTTTCAAGTAGGGCAGCTGTGTAATCACATAACACGGAGAAGAAACCTTCTGCCTGGGGATCATCCCCCTTATCCATGCTGTTCAGTACCACTCCTTTCTCAGAAAGGCATCCAGCTCTACAATCTTTTTAGGGTAGGACCTATTTAAGTCTTTCCTGACCTCCATGTACTTATAGTATTCTACATGAACATGGAACAGCAAAGAAATTAATAAAAGTAGTATCAGGAGGTGGGAGATCACAAAATACAGCACAGAAAAACTCTAGATGGAGTGTTATAAATACGATTAAGGTATTCTGATACTGTGTTTTTATCTATGACTGTTGGCACAGGGCTCAGCTTCAGGGCTAATAAAGGACTACACATAAGTACTTTCTCCCTCCACCTCAGTCTGATTCTCATAATAGACCCACATAACAGAAAATCTCCAGCTTTGCAAGAATTATTAGCACAACACATTCTAGAGGAGGTGTTACATTTAGAACTAAAGTACTCTATTTTTGCTTCTTTGTTCAGCTTCTTTTACAGACACTGGGTGAGTGAAAAAGGACAGTGAAGCAGGGAAACACCACTAAGGCCTGGAAGTTCCTTAACAGTGTAGACAATAGGGAGGGCAGAATCTGAGCAGTCAGCATTCATCAGTCTCTAAACTGAAATAGTAAAAGGATAAACTTCAAAATGTAACCTAACCAAAAATCGTGATACACAAGAAATTAAAGCATTACTTTGTGACTTAAACACATTTTCCATGGTATGTTTACAGCTCTTCCAGTTCTATTGGTTTATTTGACTCATGGCTCTGTTTACTAAATGAGTCATAAGAAAACCAGAGCTCCAGCTGAACTATAAGGACTACAAATTATATGCTATTAGCAAGTCTGAACATTGTGTTCAGCTAAGAATAACAATATAGGCAGAGACACTCTGACTAAGAAAGCAAGATGTGACAAGGAGTGGCTCTTCAAAAAAAAAAACAAACGAAAACAAAAACTCCCAACAAACCAAAACTAACCAACCAACCAAAAAACACAAACAAACAAAAAGCAACCAGTAGAAGACAGAGGAGATTACGTGAGTAACACAGAGTACTTGCAGTTCCTTCACTTGTTATTTTGAAACCCTAACTGGAAACCAGCTTTCAAATCTTTGTAAGATTTGTGTTGCACTTTGCAACAAAATGAACTTCTAAATGAACAGCAGAGACTAAAAATGAACCAATGATAATTTTATCTCTGTATTAACAGCTCCTTCCCCCCAAAAAGAGTGTTTAAAGATCTAAATAGAAAGCACATTAGAGATTCTTCCCATTCAGTAAACACTGAAAAAAGCACATAGAAACCAAAATTGACTGAAGTTTATTGTGCATTTGAATTTAGAATGCACGTGACCCTTACTGCCTCCTTGACCAGTGAATCCTATCCTTCCTAATGTTTTGGAGGAGTCTGAGATGGCGCCTGTAGAATTTGATTTTGTGTAAAAATACACACCAAATCTGATTTCTGCTGCATTAAGGAGTCCTCTGGTAAAATATATGACGCATGGAATGAAATCAGCTGTAGTTCTCCATGAGTCTTTAAGCTCACTTCCTTTAGTACTTGACCACTAATATTAAAGACTACTGGATCAAACTACGGTTTTAATTGGATATATTGGACATGATACAGTGGTATAGGTAAACTGAAGGATAGATGCTAAAATATAACATTGATTTGTATTCTTTTACTGGAAATATTTGTAATATGAAACTAGGATACAATACACTCATTTTTATTGCACATTCAGTACAGAGGAAAGCTACTGCTGTCACCAGTTTACCCTTAAAGGCCATTCATCAAACAAATGCTAGATTGATTGGTTTGCTGTTTCACAGTCTAAAATGAGATTACAGATTAATCTAATTCTCATTAATAATGATGAAATGTTGATTATACAATCATTTTGTACACTGTTTATTGCTAATGCACACATAAAAAATTGGCCTAACAGAGAAATTTTGAAAACAGCCTGATGTCTGAAAGTTTAGCGAATTTTGTTATGTGTAAGATCTTGCCCAAGAACACAAAATTTCAGTTCCATCTAAAAACTTTGTTTTATTGGATGAAATGTTTGCACTAATAAGAACAGATTGGATCGAGAAAGGAAGTTTCATGTCAGAGATAATTTTTAACATTCTTATTTCTTGGTAAAAAAGAGGTAGTCAAAGATGGGAATGAAAAAGAATAAAACTAGCTGGAAGAAATCCAGATAGAAGATGTAACATGCAAACACAAGAAGAGGGTTAAACTGGAAAAGTATGAGAGATGCCAAATCGGGAGATATCTGAAGCCAAGCCTCAAAACAGTTGAAAAGTAAAAACTGCAAGAAAATATGATTAAACTGTTTGGTTCAGATGTTGCTCTAAAACTAAAGTTTGGGCATACTTCAAAACACAGAGGGACTACATAGGAGGAGAGACAGATTTGACAAATTTCACCTGAAATACTACAAGTTTTAATCACAGGCACTATGAGTCTCAGAAGGACATTTTAGTTTATCTGTTTTGGAGGATCCATTTATGAAAGCAATTCCTGAAGTGTCAAAAAAATTTGATTTTTGTCTTCTTTGTTTGTTTAAATGTAGAGTTAGATTGTACATTTAGACTAACATGAGCAGGCAGAAGATTGTAACAAGATAACAATACTAAAGAAAATATAGACAGAACAACCCTTCTCTTTATCTGCCCTTCCTTGACAAAACCTTCAGGCTTGGCAGGCAGGCAGGCAAGAAGTTTCATTTGCTATATAGAAAGACAGTCAAAGAATTACTTCCTAAGAGCTGAAATAAAAAAAGTTGTCTGCAACTGGACAGATTTCTGAAACCCAGACAACAGAAGTGTTTGAAACCCTGTTCTGCACATCACTGCACCTCTGTAGTGAACAGAGGCTGTTACATCCTGCCTTCCATTGATTTGCCATTACTGAACGGATTCCTCATTTTAAAAAAACATATTGTTATATTCTAGATAAGTCTTTGACAATTCTTTACACTAACCTATGGAATTCAATTGCCACCATTAATTTCCCTCTGGTATTTATCAGCAGAAGCTTTTTTCCTGCAAGAACCAATTTATTTAATTGAATAGTTTAAAGGGCTCCAAAACCACATACAAAAGATGAGGTTATAGCTAATAGCTTTCAAATATACTTAAAAGCTTGAATCATTAGCAGTTGCTTAAACTAGGAATTTTTAAGTGTAAGCCAGAATTTATTGCAAGCTAGTCTTAGTGGCGTGATTTTTCACATTTAATTTTTTCACAAATACAGGAGGTAGTTAAAATAACATTCTATATTTGGGAATAGAGCCTGTACTTCCAAAACTTCCAGTTTTTGGCATTCCTGGAATATCACATTCAACAGTTCCTCAATTTAATATCTGAGTATTAAGTTTTAAAACATATTTATGCCCACGATTTACTTAGGAAGTAAAAAAATCCAGTTCTTCACATTTTACAAAAAAATTGAGGCACACAATTCCACAAGAACTCATATGCTATAATGATGTTTCAGATTTTTTTGGCTCCCTGTGCATTAGAAGAAATAGACATCAAAGGATGGCATATGGGAAACAGTTCAGTATGGGAACATGGGAATTCAGTGCAGTATAAGGAGATCCCAGAAGCTGAGAGAAATCTCATTTCTAGCTCTTAGCCTCGCAAATATTTTGAGATTTCCATGGGAAACAAAACAATCTCTGCAGATGACTCACTGCAGAATGCCTCAAGGATGAGCAATGAATTACTGTCGACAAAGACCAAGGTTCAAATCAGCTAAAGGACTGATCATGAATTTCTTTGTGTCCAACCACCAGGCCAGTGAATGACAGCAGTGGTATGACCACCAAACTCCCTCTGATCAAAGAAGTTCTGCACGTGGCTGGGTATGGACTAGGTATGTTTGTCACAAGATCAAATACTGGAAAACGAAAAATGAATGCCAGCAAACTCAGCTCCTCTTGGTTTTATGCAAATAAAAGTGGATAAATAAATCCTTAAGACCTGAAAATCACTGCCTCTGATGCACATGACAGTGGAAAACAAGATCACACTGACAACCTGTTAAGTGGTACTACTAATCTGAGATTATCAGTATGTAGAAAAAAGCAAGAAGGGATTAAGTCCAATAAACTTTTTCTGATGAATGTCAAAAAAGTTAGGGAAAACCTCAGCTTCTTTGAAGAACTGAAGTGAATCTTGCAGAAATCAATGGTAAGATTGCTATCAATGTGTTTGGAACAGGTCCAAAATTATTATCTCTGACATTAACATAAAGAAATTGCAGCTGTTTACATTTATATTTCCTTTTAGTAACAGTGGGAGAATGTACTAGGACACAACACAGTTAACCCTTTCTCTGGAACGCTTTGCATGAATAGTTCTTTTAATTCTTTATCTTTGTTTATGGAAAAACATAAGTTTGGTGGCTTGTTTTGTTTGTTTTGTTTTTTTTTTTTAATTCAAATAAAATATTGGTATGGAACCACAGAAAAATAAGGCATTTTAAATTATTCATCAAGAGAAGCTGATGTCTACATTTTATCACCCTTAACCATGAAGGATTCAGGATCTTCAAAGGAATAAGGAGCTTTCTGAAAAAAGCAACTCTAGAACATACTATGAACTTTAAAGATAAAAACGGAATGTCAAATCTTGAAAGTTTTTCTTTTTAAGGAGAACTTCTATTGATTCAGCAGAAACTGTGGAGTTAAATAAAGCTAAATATCTCCAGATCAAATCTATTCATTCCAATTAAAGAAAAATGCAATACAATGCAATGATGATGGCAGCCAAGATTCAGATACTTTTACTTTGGGTCAGAGGGCATGAACTTGGTCTTGAATTATGACTTAAAAACCTGGAACATTATTTAACCTTTACCTTGATATTGCACAAAATGACAGCTACTGTACAACCCATAAATACAGAGTATTTAATAAAATAAAAGATGACATACCTATCAGGTGAATGACTAAACCCAGATATAATTACTTGTCTTAGAATTACACTGGTTGTGGACTTACTCTGGCATGGGTTTTTAATAATGCATATTACTACATATATGCATATTATTATAGATATCATTTCTGCATATGATTACATGCCACAAATAGTTTTACTCTTTCATATATTAGAAATCACAGAAAAATTCATTCAGTTCCATGTGAATTTACTGAGTTTTTGCAATGCATGTTATAAAACCAAACAAGTCAAAAGAAGTATATTTCTGCTATTTACACGCAGTGATAAATAATGCAACAAGGTAAAACATGAGTGGAAATGAGAACAAAAAGAAAGCTAATATAATATTAAATACTCATAGTGCAACATCTCTTTTCCCATCTTCCTGTATGTTTTCTGCCTGTTCCCGACTACAGTAAAATGCTGAACAATGTCAAAAAAATCCACTCTGCTTTACAAGACATTTATGCAATTCAGATCATGGAGTATGAAAAAAATTCCTAGCTAGTATGAATATTTATGCATACTGTGCTCATTCTAGCAAAGCAATTTTCTAGTTGTTTTTTGAATAGCCATCAAATAATCAGGTTAAGAACAAAATGACGGTAAAAATCTGTTACTAAACATACAAACAAACAAATCCCCTTTCAGAGAGCAGAAGTAAGTCCCCTGAATTCATAACTTGTTTGAGCCTTAAGACTTAATTAGAATTAAACAACAATTGATTACTAGAATTGCAGAGTCATTCCAGCACCTTTTACACAACAGAAATGCTCTTTCCTCCAGTATGGAAGATTTTGAAACAAACCCAAAGGCCCAAACACATCTGGAGTTTCATTTGGTTCCATTTTAGCTGTAAAACCTATGCCAAAACACTACATTGAAATACATGCTGAAAAATCAGGAAATTGGAAATTAAATCCATGAACTTGACAGCTGGGGATGTTTTAATTACAACGCATCTTGTCCCAAACCATATAAACAAAATGATTCAAAGCAATCTTCAGGGTAAGCAAAGTATAAACTCATATATGACAGTTATTCAAAGTGTTTTGTATTCCAACAGTCCGAATTACAGAGACACCACTTTGTATTGTGGCCTGAAGCAAAGTATCAACTGATCATTTTTAGTATGCTGGAACAAGGATATGGGTAACAAATTTTCATGACAGACACACACACTCGATGAGATAATAAATTAGTTTCCCAAGTGAAGGCTCACTAATAAGATTGGATCTAAAATTTAGGTCACTTAATTTTAAGGCTCAGCTAATGGGCTAAAAAAAAAAAAAAAAAAAAAAGAGTATAACTTCATAACATAAATTCAGGTTCAATCTTTTTTACCATAAACATTTGCACCATTGTAAAGTTGCAAAGAATAAGCTTCTAGTAAAATGAAATGATCTAATTGTAAAATGCATTTGATATCTCCTTGCACGGAGGTGATTTCTAAAAGAAAAATAAAATATTCTATATTACGTTATGAAGTTATAAAATTTAAGCAATTAATTTTTAGTACTGTGTAAGGTCTGATGTCACTGGAAAGATAATTTTTTATAACTTCTTTCCAATATGATTTATTGATTCTATTCCAAACACACTGCTTCCTTTATTTGCAAATATATTTATAATACCAAAACTATCATACAATCATAGAAACTTTACCTTTTCTTCTTTACTATTCAAAGGAGATGAGAGAGTGTGAAAGTCCTTTAACTCCTTGACAATCATATGAGAAAACTCATAGCCTGATAAGGTTAGAAATAGGCCATTTGGCTTGTCTCACACAGAAATAATGTATTACACACTCCCACTCCCAACTTGTTCTGACTACTACTGGAAGTTCTTTTAAAATAATATACCAACAAATTTTCCACCTACAAGACAAAAAAATTTTTTTGAGAGGGACATTTTACAAGGTCATGTAGTGACAGAATAAGAGGTAATATCTGTAAACCGAAAAAGGGGAGATTTAGCTTAAATATTAGGAAGAAATTCTTTCTTGGGAGGGTGGTGAGGGTCTGGCACAGGTTGCTCAGAGGAGCTGTGGCTGCCCCAGCCCTGGGAGTGTTTGAGGCCAGGCTGGACGGGGCCTCAAGCAACCTGGTCAAGTGGAAGGTGCCCCTGCCCATGGCAGGAGGTTGGAACTGGATGATTTTTAAAGTCCTTTCCAACCTAAACCACTATGATTTTTAATGTATTGCAAATCCCACTCCTCAGTCTTTGGCAGTGTCCACGACTTACCATTTCCATTCTCCACTATGGCCAAGGACTCTCCGAAAATTGTCGTCTTTCTCAAGGGGTTGATAGTCCTCTGAACTTCTGCCAGTAGCACTGCTTGCATTGCCTCAGTAATCTGTCATAAATGCAAATTATTACTGGATGATAGCAGTACCTCAATTATTTATCTAAGTATTTGACAATTTTAACCAACTAGCACAAAATCTTAAGACTGTCCTGGCGAATGTCATTAGGAAGTCGACATTTATTAATTAATCTTTCAGACAGTGATAATCATGTGTCTCTACATACACATTGAGGAAAAAAAATAACTAGGTATCAACAGAGTGGAGTAAGTTTTCAGTTAGGGCTGCTTTCCAATAATCATCATTTTCTTTAATGTCATATCTAGAATCAGTCACCTACTGCCTCCTTGATTTCAAGGGGTCATGACAATATTTGTGAGTAAAGCACATGGTGATAATGGCTAAAAAGAGATACCTTCTTTTTTTCTCGTGTGCAAAAAATGCTTGATAGACTGAATAATGACCTTGTGTTCTGCCTTTTTAAAGAATTTCTGGCATCTAATCTCTGATAAAATTAAAGAATGTTTTATTATCAGTGGTGATGCCCTATTCCTCTAGCTCAAACATAATACCACTAGATTTTTCTGTCTAACACAAAGGGAAATACGGTTCCTCAAACTCCTCTTATGCAAAAGGAACATCTACTGGAGTTCTGAACACCTTTAAATGGCACCTGCAGTAGCTGATGCACCACAAACAGGTAGTGTGGAGATGATATGACAGTTATTACTTCTCTTTAGCCAAGAAGCCCCAGGAGAACTAAGAACATTTAAAGATGTAAGATCTTATAAAACACACATGAAGACCCAAACTTTTGCAATTCTCAGTCTAAATTTCAGCATGGTGCAGAATGGCAGCATGAATGTCTTCTCTTGATTTGGTATTTCCTGCAGAAAAGGAATACAATTTTTCCCCCTTGGGAAGATATTCATTCTCAAGTACAGGAAATTTCCTGAAAAACAGAGTGACTGTAGTTTCCAGGACAGTGTAACCCACCTCAGTTTCAATACAAATTTAAATTGAGTATGAAAATTTTAAGTTGATCATCTTAATATTATAAACATTTTAAGCTTATATGATATTTATATTATAAAAACTATTAAAATTGTTTAAGATTTATATAAATTGAAGTTGATATGCAGGATCCCTCAAAATGCCTGGAAGAGATGGTTTCATCTCACTAATCAAGTACATGTCCTCAATCATATGTCTAGCTGCCCTTGTAAATTCAAATCATTAAGTGGAACAAAGGCTGTGGGTATCCTTTGTGACAAAACCCTTTATTGTAGATAAGTATACCATAGTAAGGTCCACAGTGTAAAAGTTCACTGCAAGTGAACCCAGTCCTGTGTGGTTCAACACAGCACAAACCTTCATCTTGTTATAATAGAACTTTATTTTACAGGGGAAAACAAAGGCAGTTTCCAATTCCTCACATCTACACAACCCTGAGCTTTGGGGATTACAGATCCTGACTTTACAGCAGACTCCTACAATATATCTACAATAATTAAGAAAGAGAAGGAAACAAAGACATATTTTCATTGTCCTGGGGAAATTTTTGACAAAAAAGATTCTTACAGAGGCACACAAAAGAAATCTGCTAAGAACCTGTCACTAATCTGGATCAGATACTCATTATCTGTATCATTGCTGTGTGTGCCAGTCAGGAAGCATTCGTAAAAATTTCCTCTAACAACTTAAAACAAAATAAAAAAATAACAGATGGCACAACATGATATTATTGTAGAGCCACCTGTATATGCCTCTGCATGCTACTTGTCTATCTCTTTGCTGAACCTGCATTTCCACAGTGCTTGGTGTGGTTCCACGTGTTTAGTTTTGTCCTGTCACTGCATCTTCCCCAAGAATTCATCTGTCATTATCACCAAGTCTAACAATCTCCAGAAGCTTTTTTTTTCCTAACACAAAACAAATCTACATGAGCACTTTTCAATTTCTCTGATCACTTCCACTTTATCTTTAGTGTCCTTCTGGATATACATTAGCTAGTTTATTGGCTAGTAATATATGCTTTCATTTTTTGCCCCATAACTGTAAATGCTGTTGTAAATACTATCTGCTTTTCAGTTGGGAGCGTTAAATGTGGCGGAAATTATGTTGCTTCTTTGACTTAGAAAGTATAAATAGCATATGTCCAACTATAAATACTGATATTAAAGAGTGAAAGGTAATTGTTTGACTCTGCAGCAGCAATACCAGAGAGTAATTCAAAAAGACAAGTGAACAAAAGTTGAGACAAGCTGTACTGTTACATCTATAGTAAGTTATACTGGCTTTCCTTTCTACACTTTATCAATTACTTCCAAGGATTACTATTCCCTTTATAATGAGTGGGTTTAAGGAGAGAAGTCAATAGGTATCACTCCTGGTTATTGCTCAGGCCACAACCTCTGCAGGGCCGAGCCTTGCAGAAACCATCTCCCAGAAGCCTCCATACATAACATGGTCACATCAGGGAACAAAAAAATACAGATAAAACATCAACTGGAATTATCCAGTCTTCTTCCCCCTAATTCTCCACAGTAATTGTCAGGACAGTAGCTTAGATACTTATACTGAAGTATATTGGCTTCAGGTAGAGTCAAGGGCTGTAAAATCAAATACATTCAGAGCTTGTTAGACATATTACTCCAAACTGGGATATCAGTGCTAGCTTATCAGTACTACTGTCTGCAATGGCCTTAACATGTTTATTCTTTGAAACTGAAGTCCTTTGTAATATCTCTCAGATTCATTCCACCTAATTCTAGGTACTAATGGCAGTGAAATAACTGAAGTAAAGCAAAAAAAATACAGATGCACTGCAGGAATCAATACAGAGAGATGAGAAAGTCCCAGGATGATTCATTCCTCCTAAAATCTCAGCAGTGCCCCCACAATGCCTATATTTTTCCACTGGTGAAGAAGGAAGATTAAAGCACCTACAATCCTCATTCAGATGATTATTTCAGAGATCTACATATGTCATCAGCAATTTTCCCAAGGGGAGATTAACAAATTTCCTTACACAAAAGGAATACTGCAACATCAGGATGACACTGGAGGAATTCCAAAGCAGGGCCTAAATGCTGTATAAATGATGCTCCTGAATTAATGCATCAAAGTTCTAACCAAGGTCTAATTACTTGGGGCTGCACAAAGGAATGATGTCAAGGTGAGAGATGATTCCTGACTAGCTATCTCAGAACTAGGAAGAGCTGGTGTATGACTCCTACTGATCACAAAGGTGCCACTAATGACTCTGATAAAGCTCAATTATTTCTATCCTGGTTTGTCAAACCACAGAGGCAAACTGCTGAAGCCCCCTAAGCTGATGGGTACCCTGAGGTGTGACAGACAGCCCCCGTGTTGTTATGCAACTGAAATCCTTGGCTACAGATGAAGGCTGTATACTTAAGGTTTTGTTTGTGGAACTACTGATTTATTTAAGTTTCATACAAAACTCATCGCCACATTTATCATCGAATTTCTTTGCTGAGACTGGCACTGAAAATGGGAAGTTGGCTGTGAAAGTGGGGTCATTTACTGGTTTACAAATGGTTGTCCAGCTCAGAGAGTAACACATATGGTAGGGAGAAGCTTGCTTCATTTTATAAAGAGACTTCAGTCTTCTGAAAAGCCAATCCAACAAGAACTAACTTCACTCAGTGAGATTTAAGAAGATCTTAGGAAAGGAAAGAAAGGAAGCAAGTTATTCCTACTGTATTCTTCCTCTTGAAATGCCTTAATTAAAATATAGGGAGAAGACATTTCCAACAGCAGTCATTTGAAGACTAAGGAGTTATGGAAGAACAAGGAAATAATTATCAAATAAATCCTTCTGGTGGGAAAAAATATCCTTGTATCTACTAGAGCCAACAACAGCCAAAACTTTTTGACTGCACAACATTTGACTATTCTGATAAATTTTTTTAAGTTCTATATTAATGTTCACCCTTTCAGCCAAAAAGGTTCAATAATACAGTATTATTATTATTTTTAAAAAAATGAAAGTATAATCAAATACCTATCACAGATATATTTAAGGAATGGGCTGTTTTAAATATGGAGTGAGGACAACTAAGGGCAGAAATGCAGCCACTGTTTCCCCGTATTAAATGCTTTAAAGTAAGCTTTATATATATATGTCTGAAAAGATGAGCACACTTAAGTAATTTCTGGGTGGGATGGGAGTGTGGCAAGAAGCAGCTATATTTTGTTTGAAAGACCAGCAACACACATGAAGACAACCTTTTCTTTAAAATCAACTGGGGAAAAGAAATTACTAGAAAAATATTTTAAAAATATACACATTTTTAAAATTTCAAACAAAGACCTCCCTCAATCCTTCAACTTCAACAAGTCAGTGAACCTTTCATCAAACATTTGCAGCAGGTTTTTCGGTTTCCTTGTTTGCACAGAATCTGCTACAGTACTGTAAGGAGATGAGGAATCAATAAATGGCAACTCCTTTGGGTCATGTCTGAGAGTCAGTATCCTTCACCAGAGATCACAACAAAAAAGGTTTTAAAAACAGGGTAACTAGTGATGTTTTTGGCAAATGTACACAAGTTCTTAATCGAGATGCTCAGGATTAATAAATTGGCCATAAATCTGTGTTCGTATAAGTGGAGTTTCAACAAAGCCACTTTATTGTCAACAAAAGCTATAATTTTGTATAAACTCCTGGTCACTACACATGCACACCTATTGCCAGCATTGCAAATTATTTTGAGTGTTAAAAGGTTTATGGTGGTTTGGCTGCAAACAATCCAAAATATTCACTACGATGAAGGGTAACAAAGCTCATAGCAACTGCAAAGCTGTGCCTGGATAATGTTAAAATTTGGGAAACATTGATGGTATTTGCAGTACCTGACAATTTCAGTGTCTTAAATTTAAAGTCTTTTCAGGTGAAAAAATTGTGAGGCAGCTTATTCCACACTTTATCTTCCTGCACACCAACCTCCTGTGGTAGATATGACCATTATCATTGTGTACACTGATCAGTTGCTAAATACACTGGAAAATATAAATACCTACATCTCACAAAATCAGCTATGCTGCAAATACAACTTTCATGAATATGTGACTCCTCTCTAAAGAGTTCCAGTGGCTGACCAGGTCAGCAAGAGATTATATGCGTTTCATATGACAACTGCAACTATTGAAATGCAGCTCCTGTATTCGGTTTTCTCAGAAAAATGTTTCAAAAAGAAGAAAAACAACCTTATTGTAAGAAAAAGGGGAGAGAAGAAGAACACAGAACTGCTATAGAAGACCTGCAGACAGCAGGGATATAATAAACAATTGATAAGCTTAAGATGAAATGCTGAAATCAACTGAACATGAATATTTGCAAAAACCATTTCCATCTAACAGAACAGGGGACTATCACTGCAGCACCCCTGCAAACCTCAGCTTTGGAAAACATTCTTTGCATTTGTAATGCAGCACAGGATTGCATTCAATTTCAAAAGTAACATGATAAAATAAATTTGTAACAGGTATTTCCAATTTCTGGAATAAAATTCATTGTGGTCATAGTAGAATATCCTGTGTTTTGTATTCCTGGATATTAACTCTCTCAAATAAATGACACTATTTTATTTAAAGACATATTTCCAAACCAAAAAAATGGTCACTAGATTTCACTGTTCAGACTGATTTATTATTACCTGTCAACTCTCAAGAAACTTATTTATCTCTCAAAGACTTCAGATTCTTCAGTAACAATAGGGATGAGCATCATCTGTCCTGGAAACTCAGAACTTACATGTCCTTCTTAAAGAGTGTTGTAATAAACAAGGACTTGGGATTAATTATTTGCCCTTTACGAATGCATTTTGTTTCTTCTGTAACAACACATTGGTATATGACACTACTATTATTTGACCTTCTATTTTCCTGGAGCATAAAACAGGCATTTGTGATCTAAGTTATAAGTGGTTATTAGAGAACAGGTAACTCATTACTTAAATACATGCTACGAACAAGATCACCAAGATTAAAAATTAGTAGGACAGTTACTTTGCCACGTGTAAACATGTACTTTACAGCAGAATAGTTTCATGAGCAACATACTTCATACTGTAATAATAATCTGCTTTCCACAGATCTGAATGGCATGATTTATGCAATAATTTCACCATAAATCATAACTATTAGGTCACATTACTGATTTCAAATACTAAGTTACAAGCACTGTTACAAAAGGATTCCATTGCAACAACTGACACAGGCTCTTTCCTACCTTTACAGATTCCTCGCTCCAACAACAAACCAGTTTCAGCAATGAAATGATTCCCAAGTCTGGGGGATGATATCTACCCTTACCTGAAAAACACACACACAGTGTATGAACTGGCAATATATAGAGAACTACACAAATAGAAAGATATTTTAACGCTTTTAATTTTTTACTTCAGCAACATACCTGAAAAGATCTGGAAAAGCATAATTTCTTAGAGTATGTTTTCATCTGATGCAATAAGCACAAAGTGACCACTTCTTGAACTCTCTCAGCCTTGGTCATGAGACCACTTCTCTGGGGAGCCTGTTCCAGTGCCCAACCACCCTCTGGGGGAAGAACATTTTTCTAGTACCTAACCTAAACCTCATGTTCAGACAATCTATTGTTTGAACATTCATTCTTACCCTAAATTAGCTTAGTTTATTACTTTTTTTTTTTTAGACCGAGAACAGATATCCTCCATCCTCATCCCCTGCTGCAGGACTTCAGTTTTACGTCCATATATGCAAAAAAAGCATTGAAAACTCAAGTTCTATCTAGGTTTTACTCCCATCCCCTTGCACATATGTAAATGTATACAGGAACTCCAGAAATACCAGCAGAATTAAGATTTAGCATTCCCTGTTCTGCTGTCCAGTGTGTCCTTGATGGTAAACAACAGGTCATCCCTAAAATGTCTGACACCTGCAAACCTCAGACAAGATTTTAATTTGCAAATCTGAACAATTGTGTGAACCAAGAGATAGGGCACATGAGTTAGAGTACCTTAGAAGTTTTAGGCCACTCAATAAAACTATTTTTTTATGTTCATGGACATTTTAGTCATCTTTACACCATTTCCATGCCTTTCATCTACTTATTTTCTATTGTCACTTAATTTAATATTCCATCTTTCTTCCAATGGGCATTTCTGCTGTCATCACAGGTTCTACAGCTGTGGTGCATGTAAGACTCAGAGAAGGACAGGTAACTAAAAACTAGTTTTAGATGGGGATATTATGGCTTACTTACATGGCAGAGGGTCAAGATTTGACCTGAAAGAATTTCTGTTTTCAGTCTAGACAGGACTTAGTCTATAAGAGGAGCACTATATTCATCAGCTAATAAATACTGACAAATGTCCATATTCTGTTTAACTTTTTATTTAAACCTTCCCAGGTTAGTTGCATACTGCAAACAAACCCGGACTGGCTTGCAAAGCCAAGATTGAGAGCAATGGCCTGTGGGACATTAATGTGAAGAGATTACTTTATTCTGCCCTAAGACAAAAGTCTGAAGGCATTATTGAACAGCCAAGGTGGCTCTTGTATTACTAAGGCAACAGTTTGCTTGGAGGGCTGTGTATATTATTGGGTGGGCTCATAATGGTGATGAGGGACATGGGGGAGGGGGGAGACAACAGTGTTTGTCTTATTACATTGTTGGGTTTCAGATTGCTAGAAAATGTCTTTAGAAACTCAGCTAAATGTTTTGCCATGACAGGAAAAATATCCTCGATTCCGTTTAACATTTTGTTTCCATATTTCTGGTGATATTCACAAAAGAAAACTGAATAATGCAGTTTCTCTGTTTGCAGATTAGACTGCTCAAAGCTAAAGAATATTATTTTTTTCATTACTGAAATTAAATTATGTATTTTAGCAAAAGAGGTGTGCAAAAAAATAACACTTAAAAACTAATATTGCCATTGCTCCATATACTTACTGCTTGGTAAGTCTCCATAAAAACTGGGCAATGAAGGGGTTGCTGCTTCTATATTTCGCCATTTGTCATGTGCAGATTCTGACTTCTGTGGACTAAAAGAATATGAAACTCTTAAACAGAACCTGAACATACATACAAAAAATCTTGTCTCAGGGTAGTGGGGTTTTTTTGCTGTCAATCACTATCAACCACACTTTAGTTTTCTCTCAGAAGTCACTTGCATTGTTTTGTCTACAACTTGGTATGGAAACATTCACATGTGCACAAGTAGTGAAAAGCACCATCCACATGCAGGAACTTAACTATAATAAGTTTTGAGCCAAATATAAAGTTTTATGTTGCAATAAAGAAAAAAAAATTGTATGTGAAGAAATTAATTAAAATATAATTTTCATAAAGAACTTGTGCTGGGGTTTTTTCCTAATATGTAGGGGAAAAAAGTTCAAGGGAAAGTAGCAGCTTTTTTTTAACAGGTTTCTTTTTTTTTCCTATAGTGGTAAATAATTTAAAACATCATTACCGTACTGAGATTTTAGTAGTTGGCTACAATTTAGGAGACTAGTGTGTATATCTCCTGCTCTTTAGTACTTTATCACTAATTCAGCAACCTAACCCTTCCAAACAGCAGTTGTGGATGGAGGAGAAAGGAAGTGAAAAACCTCTCCAAACCCTTGCACTATTTTAAACTGTTTCTTTTAAACATATCACCATGTGATCCTGCAAAAACTACATTTTCATGTCATTTAAAACCAATATATTTCACCTTTCAAATTCACTACAATCAACAGTAAGTCATAATATTTCAAATGGCCTTACAATTCTAAACAACTCAAAGCTCGCAGCTTGAGAGCTTTCAGTTAGAGACACAAATGTCAGAAGGCAGGAGAGAACATAAATTCTTTGAAGATCTTCTCTTCCCAGCTTCTTCCTGTTTCTGTCTCACTTTTATGATCTGACACATTTTGCTGCAGGTTCCTTTATTGGACAAAACAGCATTTGCTTCTTTTTTTTCCCCCCAAACTTCCAATAAGACAAAAGTACATTATTGTAATAGATAATAGAAAACAAAATTAACTCAAACTCAGAAAACAGAGTAAATTATAAATAAGGATCAATCATATAAAAATATTTAAGGAATGAATGAATGCAGATTACAAGAGTTCATTCAGAATCCAGTTATTTGCAAGAGGAAGAGTTAAAGAAAAGGCTGAATACTAAGACCTTAACAAATAGGCCAAGTCCTAATCACACTCTGCTTATTATTGGAGAAGGGAGAGGAGGAAAGAGGGAAAGGGAACATCACAGGAAAGGGGTTTCTTCCCCAGGCAGAGAGAGGGAGATAATTTTGCTTTACATAACTGGTTTTGAGGCAATACAGGAAGTATAGATACATTCAGACAGCAAAATTATGCCATTATACTCAAACACAAAGGTAACAACATCACAGCATATATGGAATAAGTATTTTATGGTTTTTTTCAAAGAAGTGTCTGAAGCATGGAATTCTTTTCCATGGCTCTAATCCACTTCTCCCACAACTCTAACACATTTCTCCCATGAATGCTGACACAACAGCATCATCTCACTGGTGCCACCCAAAGAACTTTGACTCTATGTGAAAATGATGGTTCTTGACTGCAGTGGGATGTCATTTGCAGTTTAACAGAGGTTAGGTAAAGGATTTTACACTATTTCTTATCTCAACTGCTCTTATCTTTATTTATTGGAGGGGGAAAAAAGTATGACTGGCATATCTAAAGTTCTGGAACAGTTCTTGAAGGCAGGGGAAAAGATAAACTCAGTGCTATTACAGGACAGAGCCATAATGAGAAAAAAAAAAAACTTTCCTGTCACCAACAGTAAAGAGGAAAATGCCCAGGTGACTAAAACCTCTGAGGTCTGCATTGATGGAAATGCAGCAAACACAGTCTAGTTCTGATCAAGTTCCCTGAGAAAGAACATTTTACCCTTCAATAACAAAAATTATGGTTACTTGTCTAATTTCTGGATGTGTAAGAGATGAATATAGAAGGCGTAACCTCTAGCAGGTTTGTAGTAGGCAAGTGTTTGCAACTACAGCCAGGAAAATAATTGTGTGTTGTCTCTGTGCAGACCCACAGCACTTGCAGTTGTTGCTTAAGAACTCAAAAGGAAAATATAGTGATCAGGAGAAAAACAAAGAAAAAAGACAACAAAAACCCACCAAAAGCCACGAACAAACCAAAATTGCAATAGAAGAATTGAATGGATACAACTCAAATGCTTTTCTCTAGATGAGGCCATTGGGAGGCAACAACCCATATCAGAGCATCACAAATGGCACCAAACTAAAACTTAGCTATAAGACAGTTATAATAGGTATACTATTTTTGTTTTGGAAAAAGAAGCAATCCAAACCAAACTATATCATGTAAAAATTCCAAATAAAACATTTCCAACTCTATGCATAAAATTCATACAATTTTTGTAACCAAAGTTTATGCTATTTTTTTTTCTTTCTTTTGTACAAAAATCCACTTATTTCTACAAAGGATGCTAGGTTTTATGGCTTTACATATGCTGGAGAAAACTTAAAATTATATAGCACCGTTTTGACAAAAAAAAAAGCGCTGTTTTGACTAGCAACAAGTTTAATTCTTATAATTTTACAGGAGATGTGTTCCAAAGCCAACATGTGCGTGTCGGGGAAAAATGTTTGATTCTGGTATGATGATTAACTTCAATTATACAATGTCTTTCCAAAAGAGTACTGGAATACACAATGCAAGTAAGTACTGTTTTGCATAAAAGGAATTCCCATTCAGCCTGGAATCCTGAAATAAGCTTGTGTGAATATGGAACCAACAGGCAACAAGATCAGCAGTGAAAGCAACTGAGAAACTTGCTTTTGTCCTGTGGGATGGTGCATATGTCTTGAGATCTGCTCAATGCCTAGAGCTTTATGGAAGACACAGATATTTGCAGCGTCAAGATCAATATTTTCTGTCCCCCCTTTCTTGCCTGAGGGCCACAGCATCACCAACACTGGAGTTAATTGTCCCTAAAATACTAAATACAGACCAACCTCTGTTTGCTGAACAACAACAAATCTGTGGGCAATATCTGTTGCCTGATTAGCATGCTCTATTTGGCTTGGTCAAATAATGTCCAGCATGTTATTTTTCCTTTATTGCTGAAAAAGCATTTAGTCAATAAATTTGTTTTGAGTAACATAAATGCTCTTTGGGGTGGTTCTTCTCACAACACAAAGGCTGATGAGGCATTCATTCCCAGTAGCTACTATTGTCACTGGGGGTGTTGTACTTTAGATAGTATAACTAGGGCAGACTGTTCTTGGCTCTCATGTTTTATTTATTTGTGAAGTCAAGGGTCTCATGGCAAAGGAAATATGTTGCTTATAGGGAGTGGAAGTTTAAACAGCACAAATGTGCTTAATGCACTTCTCACAATGTGCATAAAGAGACCTCATTATTCTACTTAGTCTAAACCATGAAGAAAAGAGTCATCTCTGGAAAAGCAGGGTGTGAAGCTGGATAATTCAAGTTCTTGTTCTGACGAAAACAATTCTTGCATCATTTTTCATCTGCTACACAGAAAAACGTAAAGATACCTAATTTTATCGTGATATCCTCTTGTTCAAAGAGCATCCTTTTAAAAAGCCCTAGAGAAAGAATACAGGCTCCATTGCAAAAGTACATATTTAAGAAAAGTTTGTTTCAGGTTTTTTAATGATTTTAACCATGATAAAGGAAGAGAAGATTCATAATGAAAAAGTTCTTACCTTTCACTTTCATCTGTAACTGCTGAAGGTATATTAATTATCCTGTTAATTAAAGCTATTCTGCTAAATAAGAAGAATATTGTTTCCAAATCCTTTGTTCCATAAAGATTCTGAGGTCCCTCCTTCCTTCCAGTTTCTCCTTCAGTTGCAGCAAGGTATTTGTTTGATAAATCGAGCACTCTTTTGGAAAACAAGTTGAAAATTTCACCTTCTCCTAGCACAGCACAATCAGCACAGTTCCATCCTGGCAACATTAGTGAGAGGTGGCTCTCATTTGACACAAGTCCAAAAGAAACACGACGCTGAAGCCTTGGGATATCCAAGTGTCCAACACACAGATTGTCTGATTCTTTATCTACACCCCATGGTAGGAGACAGGACAAAAGCAGCTTAGCTGCCTCAGTGGCGATGTTCACATCAATGTTTCCTGATGTTTGCATTCCAATCTTTCTGGAACTCTTCTTTTTTTTCTGTCTTTTCATGCCACCACTTTCTTCCACAGGCCTGGCTGCATTATTACCCCTACAGACCTGGTTCGAACAAACAGTATCTCCCTGCCCATCCACTGGAGGTATGGAGCCAGCAGTTTTGTTTCTTTTTAGTGTCAGTGCCCTTTTCTCAGCAGTACTTTTAGCTCTTTCTAGAGTGTATTGGTTGTGGAATGATTTCGATGACTTCAATCGATCAAGTTGAGATGACAGCAGAAGTTCCTCAAGTTTCTCCAGATCAAATAAGAGAATATGAAAGTTTGCATTGTTCCATTTTGTCTTAACTGGTAAAATAGTAAAGGGCTGTTGGATGCAGCTGGTATCAGTTAGCTGAAAGAAAAATATTAAATGTCCAAACACAAATCCAGAGCACTTTGTAATTTTCAAGATATGAACAGAGAATTGCCAATGGAATAGATGAAATCTGTTAACTCTATTAAGTTCAATTTAATTATATTTATTCACTTGTTACTAAGGAAAAAAAGATTTGCTTCTAAATAGCTTAAGATACACAGAGACATGCACATGTAAAGGGTACAACACCGGCTTGAATTTATCTTTACAAAAACTCTAGGCTGGTATTTCTTCTGCTAAGTCTCATTTCAAGCTAAAAGACTTCTCGGCAAGCTTTAAAGCATACAGTTTTTGTTCTTACAAAATAAAGCTAGGGAAGCAAATCCTATGATGTTGTAAAATTCTTGCACACCCCAAATGTCTGTAATGCCTTGTTGCAATTTGACATATGCATGGGATGAAGACCATGCCTTTTGCCATTTCAAAACACGCAAAGCTATCTAAAAGTTACTTTGTTCTGAGCTGTCACACTCCCAGTTTCCCATGAACACTTCAGAAGAGCTTCTCTGTTTTGGCTCCCTGTGAGAGTGTTTAAGGAGAGGAAACATGGCCCATCACCTCAGATCCCACATTCCAATCAAAATCCACTTAGAATAGTGGACTTTCCACTTGACACATCTTCAAACTCAGAAGAAAAGCATTTCCTGCTCGTGTTGCCCTTTTCCCCGTATAATTTTTTCTGCCTGTGCACTCTCAGAATGACAGAATTTTTATGACACAGCTTCTACAGGCTTTGAAAGAAGATAAAACTTACTGTGGGGGCACAATAAAGTATCAGGTCCTTTTGCTGCTTCCTTACTGGTTTTTTTTTCCTTTGTTATAAAAGGCCTAAATCTACATACCAACCAATGAAGAGTCTGCAATGACAAAAATACTAGTGTACAATTCATGATGAGTATTCAGATTTTAAAAGGATAATCTTAATTTTTCAATAAGACCAATTTCCTGAGGGGAAAAAACATGAAAAATGTCATTTGGAACAAATGTTTTGCACAATACTAAAAGAAAAAAAATCAGAAACTGAACTAAATGACAGAGTTAAATCTTTCAGAATACTCCAATAAATTTGTTTTATAAAGACAAAACCCTAAATTTTTGTCCAAGAGGGAGACTCCACATGAGTTTGTAGAACACCTCCTTTCTTTCACAGGAATCATCATGCTGCACCACACACAGCATTCCATGAAGGTACCTGAAGGATCATCTGAGGGTACAGTTATGATTACAACACCTTGTATCATAATCCTGACTGTATCTAGTAAAGAAGTATCTTTCACCTTCAGGAAAATACCAGAAGTGAAGGAGTGTAAACTCCTTGTTGACACTTCTGCCCTTTTCTTTAAGCACTTATGACTTGGATGTTTTTGTTGTCCTGCACAAGCTCGTGCTCTCAGCACTGTGCTCAGTCTCCTGCACATTCCCAAGCAAACACGTACAAGCAGGAAGGCAGCATCAAGAAGCAACTTTTTAGCTCAGTAATACTTTTGTAAACCATCGTGCCAGCTTCCATACCACAAGTGACACAGATCACTATGTTAGCATTAATTTCCTAGATAATTTGAAATATTCCATTTGCGCAAGGAACTTTCTGTTGAAAATAGTCAAATCTTAAAAGAAAATAGCAAGTATTAGTAAATAGGGCAGCTTTAACTGGAGTGAAATGTTGATTACATCTTCTTTCTCATGACTACTCCTTACCTAACTCTTTTTACATTACAAACTATGATTTTAGAGCATTAGCTATTTTAAAATTGTTAATATTGTAGTAAGAACAACACAAGGAAAGAATCAACTCTCTAACCTCTAGTTATTTGGCTATTTAGTTTTGGGCAGTAATATAATTTGGCTTTTTTTGTTATTTAGAGAATGATGCTCCCACCAGATGAGGATGCACTCTAAATACATAATCTCATTTAAAGATCTCCATAGGGAGTCATAAGTAAGAGATTATAACTGCTTGTTCAGGTTTTCTTTTTATCCCTTTCCTTTTTCCTTTTTTTAAAAAATAACACGTTGTAGTTAAGCACTAGGATTATTTTAATCTTTAATTATGCTGTTTCCTAATACATAGGGAGAACCTCATGGAATGCAAACACTGGAATTCACAGGCTACCTTTGACATTCATAGAAGCTATTATTATTTGGCCTATCATTTTCTCTGTCTATACACTTATATTTGGCTGATTAACATTTAGAAACCTTCAGTAAAATCACCATCCTAACAAAGGGAAATACTGTGACAATGTCAATCTGTTGAGACATCTGGTGATGCTTCTGCACGTGAAGTCACAATAGATATTTACTGTTTATTGGCAATATGAAAGCTTATTGACATTGATCCTAAAAGCATCTATCAAGTTATCTCAGCTCTCTGGCATAGGCATTTCATTCCAGTGAAAGAAGGTGGACATCTAAAGCTTAAGACATAAAATGCTATTTAGGAAATATGGACAAGTTATTTTCTGTAACAGAAGATGACAGAAAAAGGAGGGAAACCCATAAAACTAACTACAAACTAGAGAGCTGGGAATAGCATTTGAAGGTGGATATTGAAAAGCAGATATTTACATTATGTATTGTACCCTTCCCTTTTCTAGTTTAAAGCTTTAAAAAAGCAAGAAGTCTGGCTACAGACTAAAATATCCTGAGATTCATGAACCTCTTGTGCATCACTGACCAGCAGAAGAACAAACTTTCTAAATCCAGGACAGAGCAGAATGCAGGGAGTCTTTGAAAGGCCAAGCTATATTCCATGCATGGCAACTATCTCCCAGCACCTCCCTGTTTTGCCACTGAAGATGTTTAAGCCAGGATCAGACAAGAGCTGGAACAGGGTAGACTATGTCAGTTGGAAGGGACCTACAGTAATCATCTAGTCCAACTACCTGACCAGCTCAGGCCTCCTGTTGTTAAGGACATTGTCCAAATGTCCATTAACCACTCACAGGCTTGGGGCATTGAACAGCCCCCTAGGAAACCTGTTCCAGTGCTTGACCACCCTCTTGGTAAAACAATGCCCAGGTCAAACCTCCTGACACAGCTTTGAACCATTCCTACGTGTCCTATCACCAAATAACAGGGAGATGATCTCAGCACCTCTCCTCAGGAAGCCATAGAATGCAATGAGGCCACCCCTCAGCCTCCTTTTCTCCAAACTAAACAAGTCCAAAGAGCTTAGAATATTCCTTTTAGCCCTTTCACCAGTTTTCCCCCTCCTTTGTGCACATTCAAGGACCTTCCCATTCTTCAGGGATGGGGCAACAAACTTGGAAGACTCACTTTAATTGATTCCTTCTGGCACGTAATTCATCACTGCTCTACAAGTTACAAACCTGTTCTTCTACCTCTTTTCTTCCTTTATTCATTCTTACCTTAGCATCCAAGGAAAAATTTCCCCCTGTCTATGGGAAAGGGGCAGCAAGGGGGCTATGCTGTGGCCCCCAACCACACCAATATATGCCATTATCTTTAACAGGTTTAAGACAGACATATCACATAAAAATTTCATGGGAAGTACAACTCAAGTGTTATTTTACCTAGCTGCCTTCTCATCTCTAAAGGTCTTTTTCCACAGGGATCTAACTTGTCCTGAGAATGCTATTCCACTTAAAATACACACTTCCATTAGCTGGCAAGGATTCCCATATTGTTTCAGCTCTTCATATATATGTACTTTCTCCACACACCCTCTTCCTTTACCAGATGTGTTCTATTGTGGGTTTTGTACTAAAAACAGATTTGACAGGAATGATCTTGACATTCATTTGACGTAAAGGAAATAAAGTGGCAAAACCACAAGGCAGATTTTTAAAAGGCAAACCGGACTCAAAATATACTCAGACACCACTTTGATAGCACTGACAAGAAGTTGCTCAGTTCTCAAAGCATGGGTAGTATCAGTTTCTACATAAAACAAGTCCTTTAGTATTAAATGTGATATTTGTTTCAGACTTTTGGCCTTCTTTATCCACTGCGCTCTCACTTTATCCCAAACACAACAGGATAAAATGACAGAAAACTGGTACCAAAGTTCCTAGTGCCTGCAGAATGAATCATGTTGAATAAAGCATAATTGTGAGATATCCTACTGATTCTAATAACTTTTTAAATTATGTAATATTCAAGGGGTTTAATTCTGTTCCTTTGAGCTTTCTCTTGTGAGAGAGTATATTACAATCCATTAACATCAACCAAGCTATGCTTATTTCAATTAACACTTATTTTCATCATCTGTCCTTGCTGTAATCTGACCTTTTATTACACTACAAAGCCAATAGAAACTTTAAATACTATTTACATGTTTGAATCACTCTTCATTACCTCTGCAGCAACCAATGACATCAACAATAAGATTATTTAGGTTTTTAAAAACTAAATTGTGGATAACCTCAGTTACAGAAATGACAGAGAAGGGCAGGACAGTAGAACTTGTCAACCAAAATTTATTGAAATTAGGAATTTTGTGTCTCTTGATTAGGCCAGTCACTGGATTGTCAGTAAAAGTTCAGAGCTCATAATTTCTCAGAATTGCATCTCGTTATTGGTCTGGCTCTTGGCTCACAAAAAAAATAAGCACATCACACATCTGCTTGTAAAATTATTTAGGTACTTCTACCCTATCTTTTACATTTGTACTTCGTGGAGCTCAAAGAACTTTTACTTGAAGCATGGCTACCACACCTAAGGGTCTTAAACATTAACATATTGCCATAACTTATTCTATTCTCCATGATGTTTTATTTTTGATGGCGGGAAAGAATGGCTGTATTCTACTTTTGTTTAGTTTGGGGTTGCAGTTTTGGTGTTTGTTTGTTTTTTTAGCTACAGAATAGCTTAAAAATTGTCCTTACTTGCACAGATATTTTTCTCTTCAGCCTTTTTCTATTACATAAATATAAATATAGTACCTGCAATTCTTTCTTATGAATTATGTTTGGGGACACGTTTGCAGGTGCTATCTCATGTATAGTTTTGCAAAATAGGAAACTTGTATTTTTCTCAGAAAACAAATACATAAACAATGCACAAAATGGCTGGCACGGTGTAAATTAAAGCATTAAATTTATTTCTAAATCCTCTGAGCCCTCAGTTGCTAGAGATGGTAGTCGATAGGAGCAAAAAAAATTGCCTCCTTCAAATGTGCTTGGTGGACAGCAGCTTGATGATTGGCAGCACAAATAGAAGACAAACGAGAAAGCCTTCAATCTGCAGCTGATGCACAGGAAGAACATGGGGAGCTGAGTTTACAATAGAGAAAACATTACCAAGCTAATGGCACAGGCAATCGTTTGACCACCATGCATCTCTGATAGCAGCAGGGCATCCATTTTCAGTTAAGTGTTAGAGTACCTTTTTGCTTTCTCTGACCACTGCAGGGGTAAAACAACCCAGTGCGTGAAACCCACTGACTGGTAATAAATTACTATATTGGATACTTTTTGTTTTCTTTCAGCAATGACTTTACTGTGTATTCTTGCTATCATTACCAATTAAAGTGGAGATCACGTTAGCAAGCTGTATCTAACTGTATATCAGTCCCTTTGCTCCAATTGCTTTGGCAAGTACCACAGGGTCAAGAGGCTCCTTTGACCTTTATCAGCTAAGTCTCTCTGACCACTCACTATTTGAAGCAATCTCAGTTGAACAGATGGACACTTTTGCAGAGTCTATAAAGCTCAGAATATAAAGATAAATGAAATTGTGTTTGGGGCTTCAAACTGGTTTATGAGCATAAAATATTGTTAGCAAGTTCCACAAAAATCTCGGATTTCAAATAGCTCATCCTAAATCTACACCATGAACATAACATCTCTTTATCTACTAGGAAATAATTTTTTTTGCTGTGATTTCTACATATAAAACCAAAACCTTGGTGTAACTTACATGTCTAGTTAGCACTAAGTCAATTCTGAATTTAGAAAGCCTAATTTAATTAGTTTGATCATTAAAAGAAAATCAAGAAGAAAAATTAATACAGCTTTTTCCCATGACAGTGGCACAGCATACAGCAAACCATCAAAGAGATCATTCAGTGGAAGAGTACAAAAAGTGTTGGAGAGTACAGACCATTCAGAAAAGGTTTGGACCTTCATTTCAGATTTCTCCACCTTATATTTCTTAAAGTGCTTGCTTTTTAAAAGATTACATCAAAATTCTAGCCATACATTACATCAGAGAAACTTCAAATTCTCCAGGTGATGCTTGAATAACTGTTAATAATTAGATATAAATATGGTCTTCCTATCATATTTATCTATTTGTCATTGAAAAATAACCTATTGTTCAACAATAACATC
Source organism: Pseudopipra pipra (assembly GCF_036250125.1). Lineage (NCBI taxonomy): Eukaryota > Metazoa > Chordata > Aves > Passeriformes > Pipridae > Pseudopipra > Pseudopipra pipra. Next base: position 8,498,358 of record NC_087560.1, on the reverse strand, counting down.
GAATGGTGTGTTATTTGAGGTAAATTGCATCAGCAAACCTGCCTTCTTCACTTCATAACCATTTTGCAATACACAGTTGTCTTATTTTCTTGTTCTGCTGAAAGGGTGAGCAATCCAGGATATGTGCAAAGGTGCATTCAGTTAAAAATAGTTACACAAACAGCAGGTATATAATTGAAATAGCACTTAAACATACACCATGTACCATCTCTAAAAGAACCTGCAGAGGAAGAAAGGATGCAAATTATCAGCTACACTTTCATCTCCCCATAAAAACCTTATCCACTTTCTAATCCAATATTAGCTCGAATCAGCAGTCCACATATCACACTCCTGTGTCTAACCCTGCCCACCTCCTGGAGCTTTGAATGTAGGGAGCATGTGAAGAGTTTGTGTCACTAAAAGCATCCACTGTCTCCCAGAATGCACAAACAGGGGAGGCCCATCCACTCCAGAGCAATGCTGGCCTTGTGCAGGAGTGTCATACAGAGTCATGGTGTCACTATACCAAGGTCACTCATGTTCCTCACCTTCACACACTTTACTTAGCCACAAGACAGAGGATCCTCTTGAGGGGGGCATTCAGAACTTTTTTTCCTATTAATTTACCCTTTTTAAAGCTCAGTACTCACATATAAAGGACTATATGTACAAAGCCTGGAGTCAATAGTAGTGCCCCAATTTGCTTTCACATGCAATTTATGCTTGACCTGAGGCTTCCTCACTTGGACAATGCAGTCCCAAACAAATGTGTCAATTCGTGCTGAATTTTCCCATATGAACTAGCTTAAATAAACTGCTTTGAGCTTGCCTTTCATTGCTTTTATCATAGTATTCATTACAACAGCCCTGGTCATATTATTGAGGATGCCCAGATCATCCTAAAATCCACATCCCATAAAGAAAAGGCTACAATTTTTTCTGAGATGTCACCACCGGTGTTTATCCATGAACTTAATCGTAAGAACCTCTTTCCTCCCAACACCGTAACCTTCCTCCCTTTTTTCTTTTTTAAAATCCCAGTGCAGAGCATTACTATCTGCACAGCACTTCCAACAGTAACTGTACCATCGCTCCTGATGAGTTTGTGGCACAATATAAGTAATTAAGGCAAGGAGTCTTCAAGCTGAAGCTGTGTAATGAGCAGACTAAGGACTGAAGAAACCCTCTCCATCACATGTGGAAGGCACTGTCAGGCAGATTGGTGTCCAGATGGATCTCCTGGGCACAAACATTTTAATTGCTCAGGAAGAATTGCTAACACATCTATTGGTCAATGTAGAGATCTGGTATGAAAATCAAATGCTTCTCAATTTTGTTTTCTCTCTCTCCATCACAAATACTGAACTTCGGTTTTTTTATTGGATTTAATAAAGTGTACATATAAAGGTCATCCTGGAGACAAACCATAAAAAGATATCAAAGAATAACAGGCAAGTAAAGCTAGTATACAGAATATTCTTCACATAAGTTTTCAACATTAGGAAAGGAGTTTCTATATTTTTTGTTTTTCAAGAAAATACTTGAAGAAATATATACAATATACAGACTATTTTATACAGACAACTTTTGCTTTGCTCTAAAACTCATGTCACAACCTCTCTGGGTACACTATCAGAAATTCTAAACAAATGCTCTTGACAAAGTCTTGTCTAATAATTTTACCATAGAAAGAACATAAAAGTGAACTGGAGATCCACTCATGTCAGACTAAGATCCATTTCTAACACAGACAGTCTCTGTACCATGAAAAGCTTAGATGGAAGGAAAGAATAAGGTGGTTTTTAAAATACGTATTATTTATACACTCAATATTCAAATACTCTGTTTATATTTTAATATATTAATTTCTTGGAATGTAGAAGTAAATTTCCTAACCATATCTTCAGAAACGTTTAGGGCTCAGTGATGGGTGGTAGCAAAAGCATTTTCATCCTCATTCGGCACTTAAGAAAAGTCATAAGATGGAACATCTCTAAAGTTTCCATGATCATCAGCTGGACAAACAACGCTACAGCCATCCAAAAACACAGACTACTGACTCAGGATTTAGGAATTATTATCCTGAACAATTTACTGGATGAATGAACATCAAAATATCTGGGAGAATAATGCTGAACACAGATACTGCCAACATGACCTCAGGAGGAGGGTAAAAGCATGAGAATATTGCTTTGTCCTAAGAAGGATTGATGCATATAAAAATTAAGTTACCAAACCATGTCTGACTGCTGACTCCAACTGAAACAACATACTTGCCCCAGGCTGTTCTGACAGTGCATTTCCTACCTTGGGTTTTAAGAATTCCACCCAGAAAATTTGTCTACATAAAAGTTCTGGATCAAATCACATGAAAAAGAACAGAATAAAATCATGGGATTAAATTCTTAAATATTAAAATCCTGTGAATCCTAGGAAGTGCCATTCTTGAAAACTCAGTAATAGGCAAGCTGGTCTTTCTTCAGCCCCTAAGGATGTATCAGGATGGCAGCTCAGTTTCTGTGCACAGATTTCCAACTGTTCTTTCCTGGAGATCTGTTCAGTCTTACTGATGGGCTTCCAGAAGGACAACAAAGAAACATGCTCAGATGCCTGCTTGGATGATCCATCCTTTCCCATAAGTATTGCAAGAACCAAATCTGACCACTAGAACAATTCAGGTTTTGAATATTAATATATAAAAAATATGTAACTACTGCTGCTACTTAGTTTGAAATTGAGCCACAGTTTAGCCTAGGATTTTATTTCTGCTATTTAAATGAGATTTAGCTATCAGAAGGAAAGCAGCAGATAGCAAATCTTTCTTCTGCAGAGTAAGGTTTGTTTGCTGCAAGTCCAATTTCTAAAATACATTTCAGATGCTGATGTGCTTCTGACAGTCACTGTTTTTTTTTTTTTAAATAGTTGTGTGAGGTGGAAACCTAGGAAAGTCTCACCCTGAATTTACTCTGAATTCCTGTTAATTGTTTAATTAGTATTACTTTAGTGAAGAAAAATATAAGAGGTCAGGAATTCAATGTTTAGAAATAAAAAGATGATTATCACACATATGAAGATTCCACCACATGCCTGTCATGAATAGTGAAGAATTTTCAAGAACACCATTGGATAATATGAAAATATAAATATTAGAACAAAGATGATGTAATTTATTTTAGAACTAGGTAGGAAGGAAATCAATTAGAAGGAAAATCAATTAGGCTGATCTACACAAGAAATCACAATTTATGGACTAGAAAATAGTAACAGTAAAGTCTAAGAGGGGGAAAATGCCCAATTCCACATTCAGACCTAAAAGAAACAGTCCTAAGTGGCAAATAAAATCATGAACAGCACTTTCACAAGACAGAAACTATATGTTTCTAATTATAAAGATATGTCCCGTAAAAAACAAAATGTGAATTTTCTACAGTGTCCAAGGGACAGAGAAGGGAATTGCAGCATGGTGGTGGAGGGATGGGGAAGACAAAGATGACAGCAATAGCTAGGTTAGCTTCAAAAATCATCCCTCAACATGGACTAATTCACAAGGACTGTTGACATTGACCTCAGATTTATTTCTAGTAGGACACCCCAGCACCTTCTTTAGCTTTATCACACAGTTCAATTAGTTGTCCAGGCAGGGAAAACAAAATTTTAAGCCAGTCACCTTCAATATAGTAAGAGAAGAAAAGCTTGTAAATGTATATAGAAACAGGGTCAGAAGCCTTGAAATAAATAGTTAAGGCTTATTCTCAGATTTCTATCAGCCTGTGTTGATTGCCAGCCTCATCTACAAGATTAAAATGTGCTACAAGATCACAATGGCAACTTTTTGCTTCCATTTTGCTTTGAGGTGATCAATGGAGAAAACACAAATCAACAAACTCTTGACTTGGTGGACCATTTCAAAAACTCCAGTAACTTTCATCAGAGATGGCATGTGGTCAAAGCTATCAATAGCTCTCAGGATCAGGATTCCTTTTAACTGGTACAAATTTCATCTCACAACTCCAAAGCTATTGCTTCACTGGAGTTATGTGGCTACTCCAGTCCCTTGATAAAATACTTAATTGTGAAATTTCACAGGAAATACAGTACTGAAATGCTCTGCAACTGAATTACAGAGAAAAAAATATATCTGTACGTATCAAGCTCTTTTTTTCTTCACTCATTTTCCTATTACACTTACTTAATATACTACTAAATAAAGCTACTGAATATTGGTTCCAGAAAAAAAAAAAGAAATATCCTGGAAGCAACAACATAAGGTTACCAACTTCAAGGAGAAATATCTATTTTCTCTTTTGCTTTTTTCTTAATAATCCACTTCACAGAAATGATCAAGATCTGTAATTCCCTATAACAATGCTCTAAATATTATAAAAGGAAAGAAATTAAAGGAATCCATGCCTACAACACCATTGTTTATGGTACCATTCTTGATTTCCTATTTGCTAAGTATTATTTTGTATTTGTGCTTGTATCTCATTTCCATTTTTCTACCAATTTTTCCATCAGTAAGATTTAACTAGTAGTGATTTTCCAGACTTCCAATAACAATTTTATTTTCAAATTGCTTCCTTTGCTATACTAAAACAAATAACCACTATTGTCCTACAGTCTTCATTTGTCTCTTACTTATTCTGTGCAGCAACAAAATAGATATTTGTTTTATTATTCATAATTTCTGAGCATTCTTGACTTTACATATTTTTTTAGGGTAGCTACGTATGCTATTATTTAAGTGAATACCAAGTTCTTTAGAACTATTAACACTGGGTATTTTAAGAAATTGCTGGGTTTATATATCAAGCAATACATACACCTAACACTCTTACAAAAGTTCTCATATAAATAAATACATTTCTCCCCCCATCTTTGTCTTTTCTTAGATACACAGTAAAAATTTCCCTTTTCTAATGTAGCTCTTCAGTAGCATAATTCAAGAGTTCAAGTATCAGCAACTACTGGCAGGTTTTAGAAGTTGCTCTTCCTCCAACATTTTTACACAGAAGATTCTAATTACATTACTGAAATCACTACAAATATTAGTGCGTGAAAAACACACATCCATATCCAAATTACTGAAGCTGAAAAGCTAGGAAACTTTCTAACATGAAAGATTTCTGGAACATCAGGAAAACAATTCCCAGACACATCCAGCTTTTTATGTGCATCAATGAAATCTTCATAGGACGCACTGGAGCATTTCAATTTTTTTTTTAAAATCAGCTTTTCACACAGCTCCAATTTTCAAATATAACTATGACTTAAAGGTATAATGAGAGCTGGTTCCATATAAACACCATGAGCACAGAGTCTAGTGTGTAGTCTATTGTAATTAAGAGCAGTGATTCAATACCTATTGCTACTGGCCAGGTATCATAGCAACCTCGTGTCACTGAATGCTGCTGGAAAACTGTTCAGCACTAGCAAGACTATGCTTCAGGAAAATCTACAATGGCACTACAGATAGTCAACATCTGTGGGGGTTGTTACAGGGAGAACAACAAAGAAATCTGCTTTAAAAAAACCCCTATACTTAGAAAACTGACAGGGATACTACAGGGACACTACAAAAAGAAAAAAAAAAAACCTAAGAGGAAGAAAAGATCATTTTTTTGTCATTCATTACACAACTTATGCACCCACATCCTAATATCCATCCCAATAAACTGAGAGTTGAAAAAATGCTGCATTATCACATTAGTGTATTTCCACAAAGTACTATCTTTTCCTTTTTAACTAAACACGAGCAGCATTCATCACCAACATTACTCTGAAAGTAAAACAGCCTCACTTTCAAAATAATATTTAAACTTTCACAAATGAACTCTAGATAGTCTTGTATAAATCTGGGGAAAAAAAAAAAAGAAAAAAACAGGTTACTATGAACAAGAACCCAATATTGATTTTTCTGCGGTGCAGTAAAGCATCTCCATTCTATTTGGCTGCTGTCAAAGCCACTCTTTAACAGCTGGAGTCAAATTGCACTATTTACAGCAAGAGCCCTTGTCAAGTGGACCATAAGTATTCTAACAATACACTATTCAAATGGCACTTTGCCACACAAATTGCTGACTTGATGAATACCCTACGTCAATGACTAAGGCCAATATAAAAGTTTCATTTTTATGAGAGGTTTTACATTCACGTTTTAAGTAAAGCTTTCTTGAAGAACTATTAAGCTGTATATTTGGGGGTCTTTTGACATTAAAAATAATTAAAATCTGTTTAAATATATCAGGGGGATTTGACAACATTAATATGGATCTTGTGTTAACTGCATTTGTCACAGTCATCTGTTATTGGTACTCCCACTGGCACGTGCTGCACAATAAAAGAATTAAAATGGTCAAAACACCATGAAATCAAAACATTCTGCCTTTGTATCTGTGATTTACATGATGGCAAATGTTTTGAAAGAAAGCCTTTGAAGCTGGACTACTATGTGAGGATATCTTTTTACTTAGGATTGAGTGGAGAGAGACCATTATTTTGGAAATCTTCTTTTGCCTTAAATATAATAGGAATGGTAAAACAACATAATAATAAAGAGTAAGAAGAAACGCTGAATATTACTTGCAGCCTTCATGTGGATCATCTCATTGTACAAAAGGATCACTCACAAGTACAATGCCAAGAGGATAGAATAGCTACCCCTTCATTTTTTCAGTTACATAATTCTTCTGAAATTGAGTTCTTAAAACAGGCTAAAATTGATGATGTTGGGGGCTTTTGACAGAAATGTTATTAACAATTTAGTATGTTGTTAAATTTCTAATACACAATTTGCTAAGGAAAGAAATTCATAATGAAATACTCATTCTATATTAAAACCTTTTATAATCTGAGAGTTTCATGATAGTGTCATCTGTATGCTAATTCTATGCTTTTATGAATATGGTATGGAATGTTGAAGGCTGATACCCACGGTCCTCTCAGTTATTTCATGGGATCTCAATTTCCACAGTCTATTTCAAGATGCTAAAATCCAAGAATTCAAAAGAGTCAATGCAGCACTTTTTGAAAAACCTAAAAAAAGTTTCCTGCAGAAAAAATGAGAAAAACAGTAGAGTTCCTAACAAGCCTTCATTTCAGCAAGAACAAAACAGGGCTAAAAAAAGCTGCAGAGCTCCACACTCCGTTTGTGCAGCCTGTGTTGGCCTTCTGGAATAGCATTAAGGGGATGTCCATTGTTATATTCTTCCCAGGTTCAGCTACACTAGATATATATTTAGCCTCCAGCATCTCCCACACCAATCTACAGAACCTTCTCTAATGCAGATTGAAGGGGAAGAAGCTCTGGATGCAATGGGTGACACATTTTTGATGAATGAAAAGTGGTTTCCCAAGTACAGAACTTAATTTATTACAAAATTAGACTAACCTAACAGGTCTATAACGACAAAAAAGAAAAAGGGAAATTAAAAAGACCAAGGAGGTATTTTGACAGGAAAAGTCTAAAAGACATCAATAACATTCTCAATAAAACAATTTCATTTGGAAAAGATAATTAATGAACATTTAAACAAGAATATGGAATATTGTATTGAGAAATCAGAGCAGCCAAGATAAATATTTGATCAAGAAAACACTAAAAATTATTACAATTCCACTGTTGCCTACTGTGATATTTCTTCTCATTTAAGATCATGATAATTCCCAAAGCAGGTTAAACTCCACACTTGAAAATTGACAAAAAACTATTTTTTCATGTTCCATAAGCAGCACATTTTCTTTCCAGCCACTTTGTTAAATCCATGCAATTTTCATTTTAACACATATGCCTAAAACTTCACTCCAAACAACTCCCAAAACTTTTTGCCTTTGTTCCTATTTAAAAAGGAAAGAAGAAACTATTCCTTTTAACAAACAGGGAGATCAGATTCTGTGTCAATGGCCAACTAGTGCACCATCTGCCCCACAACATGCTCAGCAGGATTTCGCTCTAATAAGACTTTTCAGAAAATGGGATCAAAAAGAACTTTAGAAATCAGACTGAGGTTAGTAAAAGGTCAAAGAGAAATATTAAGAGTTAAACTACAATCATTATAAACTCAATGTTATGCATAAATTTGTAGATACAATGAAGAAAAGACCAGATAATTCAAGAATTAGGACTTAAATTAAGCTGTACTTTATCAGACAGTTTTGAAATATCCAGTACTTCATTTATTATAATTAATAAAGTCAGAAAAAGGCCAAAGACCATCCTCAAGTCTGTTTCCACACGTGAGTTCAGGGAAAGTATTCTTCATTTTTGTTACTTGTGGGAAAATAGTTTCTATCTACATTGAGGGTTGAGGAAAGCAGACATGACTTCCTCTATTTATTGAAGAGAACAGAATTCCCAAAATACATTGATTAGAAAGTGGTGGTTTTTTTATGAAATGGGGTTGTTGAAGGCATAAAAACTGAGCCAGTCAGAAGAAGCCTTTATAAACTTAAACCCAAGCCACGTGGCACTTACACACAGCTATAGATCAGTGAGGGTTTAAGGGTAAAGAATTTGGATAACAACTCGTGACTCTTGAGAAACGTTCTACTCTTCCTTCTTACCTTATCTGAAGATTTTTCTGCATGAATAAAGTTGTAAGGGCCCATGCCATGCTTATAGGAGCTCGAATGTTTGTATCCAGAATTCTTATTTTTTTTTGACTCTTGAGATACAGGAAGTGGAGCATCTGCCACTAAGTATTCTGAATCTTCAATAGCAGCAAGAATTGCTCTCGCTGTTTCACCTGTTTCATGTCGTTCCAGTGTGCCTGGACAAACACAAGAGAGGCTGTAACTTTTTCAGGGAACTACAGTATTCCATATCTCTGTGGAAGGATCACAGTATTAACATAGCACACTTCATGTGAGCAAATATATCACAAAACATTTATAGATGGGGCAATTAATTCCTCATCTTTTGGAACTTAAAAATATAACTTTGCACAAAGGTCTATTCTACAGTGTTGCTATTAAAAAAAAAATAAAGCTTAATGTCTAAAGAAATCACTGCAACAAAACTTTGTTTCATATCAAAAGCAACTCCAGATATTTCATATGTGTGAAGTGAGATGCAGTTTTCAAAGGGAGGCAAGAATATTCACAAAAACACCACTTGCCCAAACTGTTCAAAAGAGTAATTGGTTTTCTTCTCACAAAGCCCTCTCAGAGCACCTATATCATTAACAGTGTAAACAATAACACATTTATGTAATATTTTAGTGCTGTCCTCTAGTGTTCTAGATTACAAATAGCAAGACAAAGCTCAATTTTTTTCATTCCATTCCTAAAAGTGTCAGAGGTAAAGACAGTTTGTAAACACCCGAATATATATGTAGCTCAGTCATTAGGGATTTGAATTCAATGTTTCAGAGACTGTATCATCTCTTGTGTGGCTTTAGGGAATTTGATTCCTCCAGTTGATATACCCAGTTATATTATTTTAGTAAAAATTTATTTAGTAATAATTTTAGTAATAGTGCTTTATTTGTAACTCGCATTAGAGATATCTAAACTGAGATTAAATGTCTCGGAAATGAGCTACTATTATATACTGCACATTTCCTATAGGAATTAAAAGAAATTGTTGAAATAGCATGTTTCCTATAAATATCAGAGATAGAGTACATCTGAAGGATTTTTCAAGTATTAAATATCAGCTACAATGTGAAATGTTTTTCCCTTAAGTTTGAATTCTTTCTACCCTCAAGTAATACAACATGAATTTTCCCGTTCACTGCTACAAGAAAAAAAATGTGTAACACTGAAGTTCTATCAGTAACACCTGCTAAAAATATTGGACTGGGATTGAGGGATCTCACACAATAAGTGTTTGTGTGTATATGTGTGTATAAAATCTCTTTATCTGAAATTATTTCTCTGAAACTCATCCATTTCTGTTCACTGTAGCATCACCTCTGCTACTCACATGGCAAAGAGTCTTTGAATTCAGAGCAGAGAAAAAAAAAAAGGCAACTGATTCTCTGCCCCCTTCAAAAATCAGTGGAATGCCATAGGTTGCTGTAATATTATATGGAAAAAAAAATAAGGATCAGCAGTTGTTTTTCTTAAGTTTTCTTAATTTTCTTAATCCCTCCCCAGCACTTGCAGCCAGTGGAAGGACCATTACAGAATTGGATATTTACTGAAAGGAAAGTAAGTTGCCCGAAGATCTTCATAATTAGACTCTCTACAAATACTTGGAAAAACAACACTGGCTATAAAGATCCCAACATTGCAACATTCCAGTATTTCAGGAACACAAGAACTCTCAGTAGATGCCTACGAAGGAGGATTATGCAGTTCACACCAGACATGAGCACACACATTCTTAAAGTACTGTAGTGTTTGAAAAGTTAAGAAGTTTGGAAATAACAGTCACTTAGCTAATATTATTTTGGTCTCTTAATACATGTAATCTAAACTGTAAAGCTGGAAGCATGCCTTGCTTCCCCACAGAACTCCCTGGATTATTCAGAGCAAAAGACAAAGTTCACCAAGGAAGTAGCTGTTCTCCCTACTGTCAAGTGTGGAGACCAAGCTTTCTCTACCACCTTCACCAGAGAGTTCACTATGCAGGAATATTCGTATGTCTGTACATATTTATATATATCCAGACTCCTTTTCTGTAACACTTTTGTCAGGGCAACTCACTGCCAGAGTCCTCGAGTGCTTCAGAAAGACTATTACCATAATTTCTCTGTGAAATTACAGATATCCTGCTGTTTTTATAGACAAGGATCTAAGGCAGAAATTGCAATAAATTTTTGATAAATCCAAGGATTTTGGGGGGATGGTGTTAAATTTAAAAGACCTGGTTATACACACTCTTTAATATTAGAGAGAACTTCAAAACAGGTTTTGTGAGCTCCAGATGCACAAATGCCTCACCATCAGTCATCCCTCTGTCAGATCATTCTGCAGGAGGATCTTGTGGATGTATAAGAGAATACAATTTAGTTAAGGCTTCCATATTACTGTGGGAAAAGAGGATAAAACTATGTTTCCAACAAAAATGAAGATTTGTCTGACTTTGTATCCTCCTGTGTGTACATATACACATAGGAGTAAAAATTAAAATATATTTAAGCCTTGTGTTATTTTCCATATATCAGAGCTTTTCCCTGGCAACAGCTTCAGAGACAAATTTTCACCTCCTGGCTGAAGAAAAAGAATTTAATCCACAGAAAAAGAAACAGATCAGAATGAGTGGTAAGTTAAAAAAAAGGGGGTCAGAATTTCACCATCTGAATGGAATATACAGGTATTCTTGATGTACATGAAAGCAAATTGATATTTTATTTCATATATTTTACACATACACATCTTATTTAAACAGATGACAGATCTGCTTCTATATATTATAGAATTATGGATGCGAACTGAGAACCCACCAAGCAGGTGGTTGGGTTACTGAACACTTCTGCTACAACCAAACTCCTTTCTGACTGTCAATGGTGGGGACAATGCCACTGCAATACCATTTTTTATGAGTAGTCTGGAGAAGAGAAAATTATCAGTTGAAAAATCCCTTCTAGGTTCATATTTGGCCTCTCACATAGAGGAGTTACAATCGGTTTGGGTTTTTAATTTTTATTTTTAAGGCATTTTTATAGAGAGAAACATTGAATAGAAACTGCCCTGACAACCAGCTTGGTTTCTTACTGACAGAACATTATATCATAAAATCAATTAGAAAAACTCAGATTTACATCTTTAAATAATTTATATATCATGCCTAACAGCTGTCTCAAATCCCTTTTAAGTAGCACCTTCCAGAAGATGGTTACTTTCTTTAAAAAAATCCATGCAAATACATGCACATAATGCCTAATCATGTTCTCTATATGTGTGCATCTACTTGTAGAGGTTTGTGTGTACAGCTGGACCTGCAATAAAATAGCACTAAGTGCACAGCAAAATGTGTATGAAGAGGAGGAGTGATTATGAAAGTATTACAAAGTATTTATATTATTATCATTGTACAGAGCCCAAAATACTCATTTACAAAGAGAGTAGGTGGTAGAGTCAAAATAAAGGAAGAGCCCTGTATTCCATGATTTCTGAATACATCTTTCAGAGGCACAAAAGGGAGGTGGGTGAGGGGGAGGGAGTTAGAAGCCTGTGTATATGACAAGGACTTTCTGACCACTGTAAACAGTCAGAAGAACACTGGGGCACAGCAGCTATTGTTCATAAACAGTTATTTGTCAGGAATATATTGTCTTTGATTTTAAGGAAAAATAATGAAAAGCAAGAAAAAACAAAGCCTATACTTGAGAGTACAGGAACGGGAACAGGAATAAAGACAACTCTCAAAACAGAAGTATTTTAAACACAAATGAGCCCAAAGATCTCAGTTGGGGAGTATAAAACAACAATGGATGAAGGAGAAAAGATAAGGGTGTCTGTACAGCAGCAACACCACTGCTCTGACCCCCTACTATACATACAAAATACAGGAAAAGAAAGTCTTTATCTCTAAAGCTGTGACCATGGCAACCAAGTCTCAGGAACAGACAAGAGTGGAGTATTTCACTCTCCTGGGCAGCTTTGGACCACCAGATGTGACTGGTTAGAGACTGTTACAACATCTTATTCTTCCTCTGGACCAAGTAGTACAAATTGTGTCTCTTGGTGTTAGTGCTGTCCACACAGTTCTCTGGGTTCTGCTCCCACTGAATGATGCATTTTTATTGGGGAGGTCACACACATTTTCCTGCCTTGAGACAAGGAATTCACTGCCATCACATGGCCTGTCATATCATCAGGCTCCAGTGCTTTCTGTTTGCTGTCACAGCAGAAGTATCAAAAATCCTCAGTACTGCTGTGCTGCTGTGACCCAGTAACAGCTGAATCTTACAGCATAACAGTGACCTGGGAATGAGAAAGAGCACATGGCCAAGAACAAATCCTTCTCTTTACCAGCAGCCAAAACAGAAAACTCACCTCTCAAAACAAGTATCATCTGTAACACTAGTTGGTTTATTTTCTGTCAAGATTTTCCTTTCCATAAATCTGAAAAATTTAATCTGAAAAAACCCTCCCACACACTTTCTCCTCTGCTGTTAGAGTGAGGCATTCAGAAATTTCATGTCCCTTGCTAAAAAAAATGCTTGAATTTTACAATTCTGCAGTCTTGCTCCAAGACAGTAGACAAGGACTTTGCTTGAAAAATTTCTCCTAATTCCTGGTGCCACCAGTCTAAAAATCAAATGGCCCAAAACGGAACAAACATTGCATTAAGAATATATATTCCAACTAATATCAAGACAATAGTAAATGCCATCTAGCAAACAGAAATGGGATAGATTGCACAAGAACCAGCCTATTAAAAGCTAATGATATTTAAAAGGATATTTTACGTATAGAAATAGATTAACAATGGAGATGCTCTATGACTACAGCTCTGTATACAGGAGCACCCAGAGTCTCTTGGCAGACCCTCCTTAGTGATTTTTGGATTTGGAAGATTTCTGTCATGTCCAAATCTGGGTGTTCTTGACATTCTTCAGAATATACACTTCTAGAATAGCATTAGCAAACCCCTGTCAGAATATCCTTTAGCTGAAGAAAGCAATGAAGAACAACATAAAGAAAACAACCGAAATATGACTTATAATGCTGGTTTACATATGTAGGTAAAAAGACCAATTCCCCCATGCAGCCAGTCCTCATTTCAGGATTTCTGATGTAGGCACAACAGCCCAAAAGAAAGGACATGAAAACTCCCCTCTTCTCTCCCTGACCCCATCTAAACTATTCCAAAGAGTAAAGAACAATAATCCTGTAAAGCAGGAATTGCTTAGACACAGTGAGTGTGCTGAACTGGGCTGAATGGAAGAAATTGCATCTGAACTCGGATGATACATGAGCAGCTTCTCTCTACTCCTTTTTTAAAGCCTGAAACATGGAATGAGAATGAGAATCTGTCCCTTAGTGTCTGGAATGAAAGCCCTCCCTGGTACAAACTCTTCTGACTGCACTGACTATAGCAATCAGTCTTCATTTCCACTTCTTAAAAATGTATATAAATATATACATATATAATCTTACTTCATTATTAACAATAAAATAAGAATGAAGATCAACTATGAGCTGGAGGGAACACATCCTTTTGACCAGACACATACAGCTAAAGCCTGTACTTGTTCCACCTAGTATATGTAAAGTACATAAATGTATGTGTGTGCATGCACACATATGAGTAGAAAGGTACCCAACTCTTGTCAGTATAAAAGTGTGTCCTCAGCTTCTGCAGACTGGGCAAAGGATGACACTGCTTTTTTTTTTTTCCCCACCCTCAGACTTTTCCGAGCTCCACTACCTTTTATTATTCTACATCAATAAGTATTTACTGAACAATGACTCAAATTTAGAGAGCTATGAAATATTCAGGTGCAAGCTACAGACTGACCTAAGGCTTACATATATAAAAGATGCAATAAAAAAATAAAAAAAGGAGGTAAAACATTAGTTAAGTTTTAGCTTAAGGTTGACAAATTAAAACAAAATCACCCAAATCCAAATGCTGAACTTCTACAACGCGCATATATTCAAGCTTATTTGGAATAAACCACGTCTTCAAAACATGCAAACTAACAGTTCCTCATTCTTAATGTCTTTTAGAAAGGGATTTAAAGTGACATAACGTGCAGAGAAACTGCAGTAAAATGGCAACCTTCCATCTTATTGCACGCTATCATTTGCATCATAGCTTGAATTTCTTCAGAGCTGCTTTCTTAGAGAAAGATGGTCTAGACCAGAAATTGTTTAACGTTGCATTGTGTCAGTTGTGCGATGGTCCAGTACTCTTGGCCTAAGAAATTATCTTGTCTCAGTTCAACAGTGCATACCTGGCTCATCTCTCTCCCTTCAGGTCCCCCCTTACTCTGAGGATGCCTCTTGACCGTGAAGGTAGAGGGCGAGAGAAATCAAGATCAACTCACTGTTGTCTGCCCTAACTATTAATGCAGAAGGTCAGACCACAGCTGGAGAACAGAAGAGTTAAACCAGAGCATTTTTCCACACACAAAAAGTTCTGTTGCTTCTACAGTTAAGTAGGCATAAATCTTAGTAGCACCTGAATTTTCTTGGATAGAGTTCTAAGTTTTAATGAAACTGTACAACTTATTTCCTCACAGCCACCTGGTGAAATCTAAGCCTTAGTTTTCTAAGCAGTTTAATTACTAATTTCTTTATGAGATGAGAAAGGTTGTCAGACATACTAAATGAAGGTTTACTTGGAAACAAGTCAAGCAAACCAAAACAAGCCCCCATGAATTCTGCAACTCACGTGATACTTGTTGTTTACCAGAGGTTTATAAGACTTATTACTGTTGGCACCAATTATAAAAACATTGGAGCATGAATAGCACACACAAATTACCTCTGAACAGTGTTTGAAAATCTTCCAGCATGTTTGACCATCAATATGATCAAAGGTTTGATCTATAACATCACTATCTGCAGAGTAATTTCATTTCTCCCACAGCAAACATATTTCTGCAACAGCAGAGGTTTTATTTAAATTTCACAATGTGACATTAACACAATCAGAAATACTTTCAAAGTATTTCTGAACTCTTCTCTAATTTTATAAAGATTGTTTTAGTGATCATACTGATGGATTTGATTAATGTTAGACACTGCATATTTTATGAGGGCTGACAATCTCATTAAAAGCCTAGTTTGTTTTATTGATATCTTCTATCAATACTACTATTGATAGTACCTGTTGCAGTATCTAAATGCTTGAGGTGAAGTTTTCTATGCTTGACAGCTATCTTAAGGCAGTATGATTCTACTGCGAAAATCAACATGGCAAAATACAAGAAAAAGTAATATATTCAGAAAAGGATTCAAGTAGAGCACAAAGAGAAAGCAATATATATTAAACAGTGTGAATAAAACTATATTATATAGATATTTCTTTAGTAATTGTCTATTATTTACTGATCATTTTGACCCTTTCTAGTAAGGATTGTTAGCATACAGTTAGTTTTGACTGTTCAGGAGATCTGACCTCAGCAGAAATACACTTTAGGCATGTTTCAACTTTTTTTTTCCATGTTGAAGCTACCAACATGTAAGACAGTCCTGAAAGTTTGTGTTCCCTGGGTATGAAAAACACAATGTAGCCAGTACAAAGCTAAATATGTATTATGATAATTGAACAACAAATTGAAGTTTTATTAAGTGATGTTATTTTGACTTTAAGCTCAAACTAAACACATCATAACACAATAAAACAGAACAAGACTCATAAGGTAAAAGAAAATAACAGGAAATTGGCAGACGATTCATTCTGCAAGTATTATAAACATCAAGGAATAAATTCATATTAAACTAGTACTAATTGAAAAATAATGTATCTGATAAATGAAGATTGCTACCTCTGAGCAAGGGAGATTGCTATTTAAAATCTATCAATTTTTTCCTCATTCTTAATACATGTTAGATATAAAGGTAGCTTGGTGGACATGTTGCCATATGCTGCATAGACAAAGAAAAAATCCATTGATCCTTTTATTACTACATCTTATCATACTGATATTTACCTTTTTAAAAGGCAAAGATACCAACTGGTTAGGAAAATGTAAAAGCAATACAGGTAACAGCTAATTTCCTTACTGAAGTGGATTTCAAGTGGTGGCTATTGGAAGAAATATTCTGCACTTTAATTAGAATAAAATTTGTTATTGATTTTCATATTTGTCTTCTAGCACACAGGTTTCCAACATATCCTGTACACATGTTATATTAATATTCTGAATGTATTATTAGATCAATATTCATTGTCATGGAAAGATATTCCACTGTAATGGAAAGTTGCCATATCCATATATTAAAATTTAGGCAAAATAAATTAAACTACACAGCCATTAATTCACGGCTTCTGTACTGTTTTCTCGGTCACTACCCACATGCAGGTGCAATAAGAACATTTACACTTAGAATAATTTTACTTTGCTGTGTAAATCAAAGGAATAAAAGGGTGGGATTAAATTTATCTATTCTAGACCAGTAAGAGCAGCAGGTAATTAGCTTTGTTCCCCCCACGCTTTTCAGACTCACCTTGTAGTCGCTGGGAAAAAAGATACAGACTTAAATTCCTCTTGAACTCAACTATACTATTGATATTCAACATTTCAGCACAAACTATGCTGAAATGCCTATTTATTTGGAATACATGCAGCCTATTGTACTCAGAAAACTTTGCCAAAGATAATCTTATTGTACATGGTCAATGGAAACTCATAAAAAGAGGGTACAAATTACTATACATGAAGTAGTACTGGCTGAGATTTTAATCTGTGAGACAAAGTTCCTCCCACCCCCTAAACTGTAAAAGTCCTATTATGAAAGCCTGCCATAAGACAAACATTTTTAAGTCTTCAGAATGCTTTTCTATAAAAGCATGTCAGCCTCTGTCACAGGAAACTGGACAACAAACTGTTATGCACAATGAAGTGTTCAATCTTCTTCAGGGGTCATGCTATTAATTACCCAGTAGAAGGAGAGTTTTGGAGTTAAAATGGTACTAGGCCTCTAAACTTTTCTGAAGTCATCTTTCAAATTCAACAGAATTATTGCTGACTGTACAACAGCGTAAATATTGAAATATTCATAGAAATTCCGTAATCCACAGCCTGAAATTATAAACAGACTGGCTGTTTTCCCAGTCCTCCATTAACTTTAGTACAAGAACACTGTTCAGATTAGGTTTTTTTAACTGCAAACAGTGATATATGAGTGACACAAAATCAGGTCCTCCACTGATTTGAAGCTAAAGAGGCAAAGCTTCAGATGGAAGTTAACTACATAGCCACAAGAAATATAAACACTTTTTGACTATAGAAACAACAAAAACTGTCTTATGTCCCTTTCCATAAGGGAATTCAAGCACTTAGACTTTTGTCCTCTTTAACTGAGTCGGGGACATGCTCACAAAGTAACTGTACAGACAAGTAGTACCACGTGTGGTTGGTTGCCTGTTCGTTTGCCAGCAGATGAAAATCATCAGGAAAGGCTGCTGTGCTGCTGCAGAGGTTGGGCTGTGATGTTGTGCACATCTTCCTGATACCTCTGAGCAGTGCTTTGTCTGCCCCAGTGGCACTGAAATATCTGCATAGCTTTTGATGTGGGCCAGGCCAATTTCAAGGATCAGCGCCACGACCTCTTGTGTTCTGCTGCAATACAGATGTAACTCAACATTAAAGTAACTACAGTTGTACCCTACCAGGCTTTCTCAGGTATTCACCTCAGATGGCATCTTTTAGTCACTATTGCATAACAGGAGAGAAAAAAAATTAATTGTTTGAATTGCTACTGTATAGCAAATAATGGCATTTTTTCTTGTGTTCCAGGTTTTCTTAAAGAGGTGGTGATTGTGGCACTCACTCTTCCTTGATACTTTTGTAACAGAAGATACAGAAACTTTAAAACACACTTAACCATCTCCACTCTTTCTGAATATGTAATATATATGAGCAGTGGCATCAATTTTAACTCCTCTTTAATGTTGCAATAGGCAGCATTTTTATGACTAGAGGACAGACCAAATATACTCTGAATTTTCTCTCTGTGGTACCATTACAGTCCTATGCTATTAAATCTCACTGATTTACAAAGAATTCACTGTACTTCTGTGCAAAGCTATCCAGCTGCACTAAATAAGGTTGCATCTGAAGTGTAATTCTGTTTCCAGCCCCTTAACTGCATTGGGCTGCCTTGGGTATTGTATGAGGATAGAAACTATTAGTTCTTATAGTGCAGAAATTTGCATTTTGGCCCAGCACCTCTATACAACTGAGCCAAAATAATTTGCCATGCTGTTCAGCACACACTGTAGTACCACTAAGTTCTCTCCACAATATTTTTTGTCCAGAAATCTAGGAAAGAAGTGCTTCTTTTATACACTTGGGGGTCTTCTGTTTGGTTTTTCAGGGGCAGGGGTGATGGGGTGAGGGGACTGTTGTTTTTTGGTTTTTAATTAAGAAGGATCCTCACTCCACCACACTGTAGGGATAAAAGTATCCCTCCTGTCAGCAGTTAATTCAGAAGTATACACTTCTAAGTGTCACTTAATCCTGCAAGGTACCTTTCTGAGCAGTGCAGACCTGGCCTTCTCCAACACCAGACGACTTGTAGTATTGCAGATGTGCTGCCAGTCTGGTAAAATGAAGGGATTAGAGGAACAAGAAGACAGGAAGAAGGATCTCAAGACAGTTTTTCCACAGACACTGCAGAAAGAGGACTCAGCAGAAGGGTAGAAGAACCCATTCTCCCCTTGACTGAAGAAAATGCACAAAAAACTGTAATATTATGCATCTACATAAATAGAACACACATAAGATGAATCTTACATATTTACCAGAAAACAGAATTCAAGGTTGTGCAGAAAAGAATCCAACAAATAAAAGCAAGATAAGAAGTTCAAAGTACTCCAACTGAGAGTCTAATATTACTTTTGACAGTTTGGCATTGTATTCTTTTTTCTAGTACCACAGCTAGAGCTAAAATTCTATGCAAAACCATCACTCAGCAATCACATTAAATCACTCAGATCACATTAAGGAAGTACACTATTATATACAACTGAACTGTCTCCTAAGGTTGCATCTTCTCAAAGTTTTATTGATGTTTTTGAAAAAAGTTTAAATACTTTTTAAATCTCAAATTACAATGCAAAAATATAAAAACTTTAGAAGAATTTCATACTTTTGAGTAGCTGTAGAGAAACCAGTGTAAACCCAGAGTTTATAATTGTCTATAATTGTTAGTTCAACTTAATTTTATTTGTAAACATTTTATTTCAAGAAGCAACTCGGTACATTTGGGAAAAAATAAATACCAGAAGGTATTTCCTATCCCAGCGTAATGATATTAAAGATTTTACTAACACAACCAGCTTGTAATTTATGCTGCACTCATTTTACCAAGTCCTTCATTAAATGCAGGTATTTTGTACTTTAAAACAAGGGACTATTTTTGTCTAGAGCAGACAGTCCAGGCAGTGTAATAACTTGCAAAGTAAATTGTGATCTCAGTGCTACATTAGCTAAATTGTGTTTTGATACAGTTTTAATATGCTGTGCATTACAGTGAGTCCAGACTTGTGATGCACCTTCTTTCTCTCAGGACACACAGTTCTGAATATCATGAAAACACTGTATTGTAATGCCCAGTACCATTATAACCTCTAATAGTTCTGTCTGTCAAAGTTCAAATAACTACATTTATTAGCTATGTGAATCAGCATGACACAGTCAAATCACCTGGGAATCTACAGTTTAACCTGAAACACTCAGCTTTAGTTTCCCTGACTACAGTTGTGAGCTTTGCAATTATCTTCTGCTATTACCTGTTTATCAGTTAAATCAAGAGATTTCTCAGATTATGATTCTTCTGAAGAAATCAGAACTTTGTGCTCCAACTTGAGACTGTTAGGACTGAAAATGTCATTCTTTTTAATAACTGAAGAGAGTAACTTGCATTTTTATTTATAGCTTCCAGAAATATTCTACTCAGTTCATTGCCATGTCAGCTAAACTCCTGATTGTCAGGACCTGACTTAAGCTATGCTATCTAGTATACATCAAACCACAAGAAAATTTTATTTCTTGCTTGTTTACATAAACATTTAAACTCCTCAATAAACATATTCAGTGTGTTAGTATTTCTCTTTTGGTCTTCTATAAGTCCTGTTTATATAACACCACATAACAGACAAACAAACCTTTAGGGAAGTGAACACCCCTCTGTTATTACCTGTTTCAATTTCCCAAATATAAACTGAATTGTCTTCACATCCAACAATTAGCAGATTTTCAACAGGGTCAAATTTTATCTTCTTCACAGGAGACAGATGCTTTCTGGCATGTAAGAGACATACTCTCTTCTGAAGGTGTAGAACTGCTACCGAGTGATCACTGCACACACAGCACACAATACTCTGGTCTTTTACCTGCAAATCAGAAAACTTCAGTTCCAACATTGTAACCACATTCCTGACCACATCACTTTAACAAGCCTAGTAGAAAAAAAAAAAGTTGTCCAGTAATTTCTTTCCCAGAACATACTCATTTTAGAAAATCACGTTCAACAACATCTTCAACTTGTTTTCACCAGGCCAGCTGTACAACTCATCTCCTGACAGGAAAGCATACAATCTTCTTCCATTTGTTAATATTTTAAATACAATAATTTAAATGCCATTTATTCACAATATTTAGCCTTTCATAGCAGTGATTATATAACCAAATATAAGAAGCAGTTGTCCTAGATAAGAAAGTTGCAAAAAAATTACCTTAAAACAAACTCTTGTTCATCTGATATAAAATTATGTCAGGTCTTATGACAAAAGTATGTATTTCTAATGAAAATCTGGGTAAGTTCAAATTAATTTTACACTCTATGGATCTGATTCTGAAAAGCCTTCCCTTCCTACAAGTAATTTTTGGTGACACACAGAGGAAATTCCCCTATGGAAAAATTCAGCTCTTTAAAGAAGACTGAAGCACCATCCAAGAAGACATTAAATCCTACCCAGCTTTCAGGAAAAGGACTAAGAGGACTCTTACAAGCATTATAAACTTTTGTTATGGCAAAATATTTTTTGACTACTGTATTTTAGCTTCTGAGCAAACTGAGTCAGTCACAGACATCAAATGTCTTCACAGGCTTCCTGAGAGGAAAAGTAGAAACCCCAGCCCCATGGAACACAATGTTCAGAAAACTTACATAGAGCATTCAGTGCAATAGAGCTTCACTTAAATTCAACTTCAAAATTCTATTAGAAAACAACTTTAAAGTACTCTAAATCTCATATAATGCAAAAGCGTACATGCAAAGGACCACAAAGATGTGTCAGGAGCCAAAACAAAGCATATGCATTTTGGATCAGTAGTATTTTAATCTAATCTTTTTTTGCTATGTTCAAGCTCCTAGCCTTACTGAGTACACTTTTCAACTTCAGAAGTAGGATTTAATCAGATTAACATATAGGTTCATAATCATGATACTAAAAATGGTGAATAGAATGTTAAGAGCTTCAACTGAATATGTCACTGAAGTTACAGACTTGCAAGAACCCAACTCCCTGAAATTAAAGGCAACTTTCGAAGAAGGAAATTAAGTGAGGGTAAATTAAGAATAAATTGCTTACATATATATATATACATGCACACCCCCCCCCCAGAGATAGGTATACAGAGATATTTTTTTCTTTTAAGACATCATTGATTATTCTTTTACTTACTCTGTAGTTTTCTGGAGATCGCAAGAGCTCTGTCACTGGACCAGATTGCAGATTAAATTGGTGTAAGATGTTTCCAGTAAACATATCCCAGCAGATCACAACAGAATCCTGGCCCCCTGATAACAGCCAGCTTGGATCAAATCTTACTGATTTGTCATGTGGATAAAGCAAACAAGTGACTCTGCTACTATGACCATTCAGAACCTTATAAGGTAGATTATCTGAAACAAGATGGTATGTAAATTAATTTTGTTCTTTTAGAATAGGGGTTTCACATTTTACAGTATATTTCCTAAAAGTCAGGATATTCAAAGGACTAAATACAACACTCCTTTATATGGGGTCAAAGAATTTTAGACCTGCTCCTAAGAGGGAAGACAAAGGTCTACATCCTGAGCTTCCTCTACTGACATATCCTTTATATTCCCTTCAGTAGAATGATCTTTAAAGAGGAAATTACAGAAACTACCACCCAGATTGTGACATGCAACATCTCATTTCCAGGTGATTCCATCCCCACAGCTACTCCCAGACTCCTAACAGTGGAAAGCATCTTGGTATTACTAAGATGGGATCTGGTAGATCAGCTACAGAGGAAGAAAAAAACCCATAATCTTCCATTTTCCTCATTCAATCTCTGACCATCTGCCCTATTTTTCAGAGAATTTTTAGAGGGATCACTGGAAGAGATGCCAGAAGGATGCACTCTTCTGTGCTTCACTGAGATGAAAAAAATTTTTAAATTTTTTAAAACTTACCTTTAAGCAAAGATACGTTTCCTAAAAGTCTTGCTCTTACAGTTTTTAAACCTAAAGTTACAAAAATTTTCCCATTTTCACATCCACACACGAGCTTATCGAGCCCAGATATGTACACAGAGGAACTGACAATTGCAGCTTCAATTCCATCTTCAGATGCACAAAGATGATCAATAATGCCCTCTGACATCGAATGGTGTTTATCAAAATTATCCTGAAGAGTCCACACTGCTGTAATTGGGATCTCTAGAGGGTGGGGCAAGAGAGGATTTTTATGTAAAACAAGATATAAAAATTCAAACAAAACAAAATACACATTTTCATCTCTATCACTTCCCCTAACTCATCCTTTCTCCAGCCTAGATATGGAAAGTCAGCAGCTGCTATTCCTTTTAACTACAGATAATCATCACACAATGAATAAATGAACATCACTTCATGTGTTGTGTTCACACTTCGTGTGAAAAGATTTTAAATGAAAATTGATCTCAAGACATAAAGAAGAAGATGGTAGCAAAGTGCCAAAAGTGCCAAACCTTTTGGTGAACCATCATATGTTGACACAGGGACATCAGGAACATGCCACAAAGTGATCCTTCCTGAAGCTTCACCAGAAAAAAGAACTTTATAGAAAGGCTCCTTTCTTTCATTCATGAAGCCCATGACAAAAGGAAAACTCTGCCAAAAAGAACAGCAAATCAATATTCTGTAAGAGCTGATAAAATCCATGTAATAATTAATTGCAAATGCAAAGGCTTTTTTCATCAAAAGTTGTAAAAATATCAAACAAACTATGGTTAATCTCTCACCTGCCACTACATCCTGCTCAGACCAAGTCTACTCTGCCTGGTGCAAACCTCTCAAAGGTCACCTCTGCTTTGCCAGTCAGTACTCTTGGCTAAACCTACATCCCAAATGGAAACTGGAATGGAAATTCTCCCCAGGTTTACTGTCTCCAAATAGAGAACCCATCAATAGTATCACCAGCATATTAAAAAAAATGGCAGCGTAATCATCAAGATCAGACCAAAAACCCTGCAGTGAAACACTGGTAATTTGTGCATCACAACAAATTCAGTGGAACATCAATCATCACATCTTGAATGACTACAAATAAGGAAAGGTAAGAATTATGCTTTTACATAGGTAACAGTCTATAACACCAGCAGCAGGTCATGAGGTGCTGGAGCAAGTCCAAAGAGTAAGGAAGCTGGTGAAGGCTCTGGAGCATAATTCTGATGAGGAGCAGCTGGGGGAGCTGGAGTTGTTTAGCCTGGAGAAAAGGAGGCTCAGGGGTGATCTTAACACTCTGTACAACTACCTCATATGTTGGATATATTTATTTACAACATTGAAGTTTGGGAGTCAATTCCACTAAAACCAACTTTACTGTAATGTGGTTCAGTTTATAATCTCAGAATGGAGATCAAAACAGATCATCACACAGGCAGTTTTGTTGTCTCACCAATCTGCTATAAAAATCATTCAGGTAGTAAGTAAATATTAAAGTAGAAATATTAAAAAAGAGCAGGGCACTTTTTTTTTTTAAGCATACTTTTGGGGGAAAGCATATATGAACTTTCTACCACCATTGTAACCCTATTATTTGCTAAGCCATGTGTTTTGGCTATTTCTTTTCCCTCACCTTTCCTGACCTTTTGGCATCCTTCAGCAGTTATCCCCTATCTGATTTTAGATCACAGCATTTGGGGAAAAAGCTGAATGGCTTATGCTATTTCCCTTCAACTAAAAATTAGATCTGTCAGGCTTCAGAGGATTACACAACAAAAATGCTTCCTAAGGGCCTAAATTTGTCAACAGAAAGAGAGAACACCAGAAAACCTCACACAGGCATGTACTTAACAGTCAGGTACAAATAAAAATCTTCAGAAACTGTTTAAAGACTTGCTTGAGCTGTCACACAAACACACAAACTAATGCAACTTCAGGCAGGAATTAAATCCACATCTTCCAGCAGTTACAAGTACATAAACAGTATTAGCAATAAGACTTAGCAACAAAACCAGAGCCAAAGCTACACAGAATAATCTGTTGTATGTTTTTGGTTCATTTTTTGCCAAGGAAGCCCTGCCATATCTTTCCTTCCCACCACCCCACAACTTCCCAATTATAAACCATTTTCTACTTTTTAAATCACAACTGGTTCTACTTACCTATTCCTTTGTGGTCATAGAAAGCACTACTCAAAAAATGAGTCAAAATACAGATTTTCCATAAAAGCTGAATCCATTTGAGATACTTTGTCTACACACTAACTTCTAAATTTGAAATTGGTATGACATGCTCTGCTAAACATGAATTCTCAAACAAAAGTATAAAGATCACCTACTTTTTCAGCTTCCTCTTTTCTTAACATTAGAGGTTTCTCCAAGCAGAGCCCAGGGTTCTGAAGAGTCACATGTGTCTGATTTTATGCACTGTGGGTACTGTCAGTCCTCACACAGTGCAGCAAAGTCAGGAATGCCATTATGCCTCTGAAGGCTCAGGACAACAGTTTATTCTGGTTAAAATGCCACAGATTTTATCCAAACCCCTTCAGTTTAGGATGGATACCCAAGGGAAGCAACATATTCATGTAGTTACATAGGAACATGCATATATTTCCTAATAAAATAAGAACTGACTAACTTGCTTACATTTTGCTTGTGGGTTGGCTCTTTTGATTTTATGGAGGGTTTTTTTTGTTCTTTGGGTTTGTTTATTTATTATTTTTTATTTTTTGTCTTTTTTTATGGATTTGAAAGCAGAAGTTGCTAAAGCTGTAAAATAGAGCACATCTTTACCTTAAAAAAAAAAAACCTCTGGCCAAAGTTAGAAAAAGAAACATCAACCATTTCAACAATTATCCTACCTATAGTTGAAGAGAAAAGCATTTTTTTCCCTGTGAAAAAAAACAGATATAGCCAGAATCCAAGACAAAATACACTATAAGCATCTTCAAGTTTGTAAGTAAAGATTTTAAAATGAAGTGTTAATCATTGTTTTCATAGAACAATTAAATCTGTTGATGAATCCATCATTTTTTTAGGGATTATTCATGTAACTGCAAACAGACAAATCAACTTTCAAAGCTCGCTGCAAACCATTAGGAATTTACCTTATTTTCCTTCATACTAGTAAAGCAGAGTAAATGAGGATAAACAGTTTCTTTCAGCACCTTCCCATCAGCAGGATATATGCTTTTAGAAAGCCCACTGCATAATAAAAAAAAACAAACAAACAAACAAGCTTTAGGAAGTCGTCTTGTTTTAGAAAGCAGAACAGCAACGTCCAAGATTCACAAGTTCAATTAAAAGTTACCAAATAAGTAATTACAAGCGACTTTTTGAAATCACAGCACCAGCTGCCCAAGTTCTACATGACTAATCTTATTCCTGCCTCCCCTGCTGTGCCAAACAAAGACTGAGGGCTGTCAAACTCCGGGTAAACCTTTGAGTGCCAAAGGGGTTTTGTTCTGGTTTTTGATCATTTGCAACACGCAGAGATTTTCCATAGTAACCCTCCCAAAGTTCATCTTGTACCTGAACTTTTTGTGTGAATTTCCCAGCTGAGCCCACCTGTTCAGCAGCTGGTAGATGTAACTGTGGCCATCTTCTGTCCAGATGATCAGTCTGTAAGCTGCCAGCACTTCTCCACCAGCAAAGCACTGACCACTTTTACAGAACTCAGTACAAAGCAAGGAGAAATCACAATAGTCATAGACCTAAGCTCAGAAAAACAATAAAATACAAACAACTGGTACTGGCACATTCATTTTCGTTTAAACTGGTTTGGGGCAATGGATCACTATGTACAACGTGAGCTTGACTCTTTGTAGCTGGACTGATTCTTTTAAAGCCAAAACAGTTTTGATACTAAAACTACTGCAAAGTCAGAATCAAACCATACATTTCACAGTTAAAGAAACTGACAATTAAAAAAGAAAAGTAGCATTAGGGTCTTATGTTAGATTAGGGGATTTTGGATGGGATTTACTTTGTTTTTGCATTGCACTCATTATTAATATTTAGTGGACTGGTAATTTCTTATAAAGAGGTAGATAATGAATTTACAACATAAATATGACACTCAAGACTTCAACAGAAGGTATAAATGCTTCTGCCTGATTCTTGAAAAGATTATCTGCTGACATAATCACAGCACAAATCTTAGCAATGTAATTTTTTCTTTTCTTCTTTGGGGAGCAAGACACATAGGGTGTTTTTTGTTTGGGGGGGTTTTTTTGGGGGGATTTGGTTTTTGTGGTTTGGGGGGTTTTTTTGCAAATTAATTGAAAGTAAACAACATGTAATTCCCCTTGCAAGAATTCTCTTTTTTGTTTCTAGATCTGGTAAAAAAATTGATTTGTTTGCTTCCTATGAGACCTTCCCATTTTAAGCCAAGACATGATATGACGAGGACAACCTATGATATTCTCTTCTTGTTTGTGTTCTTATGGCTTCACAGAGAGAATATTCATAGTCACATTCTTATTATTTCTTCCAGCAGTGTGAGGAAATAGATATCAGAACAATTTTTATGAATTATTAATAGGTAATTTCTATTCATTAGCTAATATCCTCTATATTTTCATTATTACAGAAGTGGTTTAATGAGCCACTCTGAACACACATCTGTATTTCTCCTATGCTACCTGCCACACACCTTTCTATTTAAAATATGATCATGATATTACTCCTTACATTCACTGAAACCTAGAAGTTGAAAATCAAAAAGGACTTATGCAAATGGAGATATTACAAAACAAATGCACCTCTTGTGGACAAACATTATAGAGACTAATAGAAAACAATGCACATTACAGATATTTTTCCATGAAAAGTCTATCCATTCTACACATGAAATTTCCCTATAAGTGCTTTTGTACAGCATTTAAGTAGCCCAAGAGACATCTCCAGGGTAGCCTACAACTACATTATTCAAAGCTGTATGTGAAATTTTTGCCCTACCCAATCTCAGCAGTGGTGCTTGAATTAGTTACATATGTTGAACTAAGCCCTCAGGCTTAAATGAAATTTCATAACACTGGGAAAGACAAACACAGAATTTTTACAATAAACTTCAGTTTAAATGCATTTAAATGTGTATTGTCTGCAACTGTTATTAGCTTATTTTAAATGGTAGTTATTTTCTTACAGCTACAAGAAGAAGCACTATAGTGTACGGTCTTCAGTTTTGCTGGCTTCTATCAACAAACAAAGGTCCCTGGTTACTGAGGACTTGCCAGCTGTGATCACTTCTGTCATACTTAAACAGGGTTTTTTTTCATATTTGTCTCCCTGTGGAGGGGGACTATAATGCACCCAGAACTCTAAAACTGCCTAATACTTAAAGTAATCCCCTTTCTACACAGTCAATTTAGTGTTAAACTCTTAAAGCAGAAACACATTGATAAAAAGTAAAAGCTTCCTCTCATTCAGGCAGTTCAGATAAGCAGAGAAGGGTTACAGGCATTGTTATATCTGACAATTGGTGAACACTAAGTTAGGGAGAAAAACAAAGTGTCTTCATGTAGAAAACATACTAGCTTTTCAAAATTATTAACAAAACTAAAGAGAAAGTATAATGCTCAATAACATACCTGCCAGCACATGGAGGACACAACTAGAAGGAGCCTTTCTGTGTAAGTACAAAATCGAACTGCTTGACAACTTACACAGTCCAGAGATTTTGATTCCTTCTCACACACACTTTGTCTCTCCTTTACAGCACAGAGGAAAAAAAAGCCATAAGATTCATTACAGATAGCTGAGCTTTTACTTTTAGGTTGGAAACAGTGCATTGAAAAGAACTTTCTGTTAACAGACTTTCAAAATTCAAAGCGGCATATAATTCTTAATTAAAAATGAGATAGAAAGACAACAGGGTTCACAACTACCGTGCAAAGAGAAGACATTCAGAGTGGCTTAGACCTTGATCTCACTTAAAGTGATAATGAACATGGAGAAGGACTAAAGACAGGTCATAAACAGCATCTGCTCTAATAAGTATCTGGTAAAATGTCCTATAGTGAAAAAAAAAATACCTACAACAATCTATAAACTGACAGAATGAGATTCAGAAAGGTGGGTGAATATTATACTTTCCCACTCATCCTTGTTGTGACCAGGACAGTCTGAGATGTTGGTGTTGCCATGTCGTGTTTGAACTTGTTTGAACCCTTAAAAAGTAGTGAAAAAGTAATTCATTTTTTTAGCTTTGTATTGCTGAACGTATAGATTGTTAAAAATAATATATGCATTTTCACACTTTTTATGGGAATATCAGATTTATCAAGGTTGTCATGCTCAAAATTATGCTATAGGAATTATATGTATTAATTATTTATTAAATCACTTAAAACTGATATTTTCTGTTTTGAAAGACACCAACAGTATCAACACCTCTCAGAGAAGGGGTATATGTATGCTTGGAATCATGGTTATAACACTGCAAACCATTTTCTTACTACACCTTGCAGCTTCAATTAACTCCAAAGAAATCTAACAATATTTATTAAAATATTGCTCTTTATGAATTAGGTGAATTATTACTAACTCTGCACCAGTCCCTTCACAAAAGGTGGCCCCAGGCAGCAAAAAGAAGGCACCACACCATGTTTCTGATGTGTATTCAGTTGTTAGCATTCTCAGAATTTTTACAACATGACAGTGGGTTTAATTCAAACCCAAAACATTGTATTCCTTTTCTAGCACTTGTTCATGTCAAGTGATAGCTGCTGAGAATATTAGCACAGAAAAGAGTTTGAAGAGAGGAACAGGACACTTGACACACTGAGAGTCTTCTCCAAGTGAAAACAACATTGTGAAAGGCAGAGAGAGGAAAACCAAGTTTAAAGGACCATTTTGAAGAAAGAAACCAGGGTGAAGAGGGAGTACAAAGGCCAGTATTGAAGAGCTTTACATTTAAAGGACAGAGTGAAGGGGTTCAAAGGCATTATCAGGACAGTAAGAAAGCACAGCAACTTCAGCATCATGGAATATGAAAAGAGACAATAAGCCTGGGCACAGGACAGAGCAGCTGTCAAGGCAAGAGCTGTCCAATGGCCCAACTCATCTTAAATAATACTATGAGAACATGTTTTCAGAATTTTGTAACAAAGGTAACTAAATCTGTTTAATATATGTCCAAAAGATTTAAATTTATTCATATTCTGCTTCAATGCAGGCTTTATTTGAGAATATTACTACATTCATGCTGCTTCACATCTCAAACTGACCTGGATGCTATTCAGAGATGATGACAGGTCCCACACTTTAAGAACTCCAGTTACAGACACTGCAACCAAAGAGTCTTCTGTGAAAAGTTAACAGTGAGACAGTCACCTTGAAGTCAATGCAGAGAGTACCTACCTATTCAGCACTAAAACATGGATTCTGTACAACACTGCTTGGATGAAATATCAGTTTTACATTAAAAAAGAAGATAATTAACTGGTTATTACAAAAATCACGTAAGCAAATAGTGAATGTGTTAACAGAAAGAAGAGAACTGTGGTTTAGTGCATTTAATTTCCCTGATATTACAAAACTAATTTGTGCTTAAATCCAAGAAATGAACTGCTTACAGCCAGTGTACAGGCCTTTCTCTAAAAAATATATTAAATGAAACATGATCAACATCAGGAGCATTAAAAACACCTCATGTGCTATCAACGAAACATTAAAATCTTGTACATAGCTTCTCTGTAAAACATGATTGGATTTTTAAATCAGGTAGGATCATACTATATATAAATATTTTATCACAATTTAATTTGCCTACATAAACACACTTAAAACACATACCTTGAATTCTTGCAGAGTGTACAACACACATACAATTTATCCAGTCAGAAGACTGGGATGATGATAAAGTGTGAAGAACATCCAAAGTCTTCGCATCAATAATAAGAACATCTTGATATTCTCCACAACAAAGCAGCCAGCCTTCACCTGTCATCCGGAATGAGCAATGGTAATACTGGACAAGTGGAAAGCAGAGAGTCAGCATATAGAGCTACAAATGGCATGGATATTTCTCACATTAAGCATTTCATACTTGGATTTATAATCAACACTTGTAGCATTACTAAAAAAATCTAAGGCATATGTGAAATCATACCCAGTGTTGTTACCAACACAAGCACGGCATACAGCTTAGTAAGAGCTGCTTCCTACTTCAAGCAGTAACTGCCTTGCATAAATATTAGGATTATTGTAATTTGGGGAAGGAATCAAGGTGTTAATTTTCATTAATTGCTAAGGAGTTTGGAACTTGTTTCTCATCGCTCTCCAAGCATTTGACAAAGCTCCAGTTATCAAGAGGCATCTAAAGCACTAAAAACAGGTGAACATGTAGAATATTCATTATTAAATTTTTCGTAATGAATTTCTGATTATTTTCCAGGAAGGATTTCTACTCCATGAGATATTCTTTATTTTGACATTAAATGGCTTATTGTTCAGAAGATTCATTCTTTCACAACAATCACAAAGAAAAAAAAAAAACAGATACACAGCAAAGGAACAGAGATGACACTGGTACAGAGGGACTACGAACAGTTCTTTTTTGCCATGTGTTTTATATGTGCAAGGACACTTGCATTATGTATGTATTTATCTGTAATTTTACACAAAATTGCTATAAACAAGTAAGAAGCCACCTCAAATAGAATTTACATTTAAATGCTAACCTTAAAATAGAGCACAATCATGTAAGCAGATAAAAATAGACCCACAAAATTGTACCTCTGTAGAGTTTTGCTGATATAATAATTCTTAGTTTATCAGTTAACAAATTGAAGTTTGAAAACAAAAGAAGTATAAATAACTGGGACCAGGATAAATATTGCTACAGATATTATGAATAAACAGAGGCAGAAATGCTTAGAATTTGCAATTAGTGTTACCATTAAATTAGGCTTGAACTAGAGGATCTGTATAGTCAGTTATTCCTCTGAGAAAATCCCACACTGGTTAAGATCCACAAACAGTTAAGTGATGACCCTGGTGTTAAATTTCATTTCAAATGGCAAATATTCAGTTTGCACTACTTGACATCTGCCATTCATAGCTGAATTATCTACCCTGAACAAAAGGAACCTACTAGAATAGGTAGGCTAGGAGTTCAATTAAAACCTAACCAAAAAATCAAGTAACAATTTCAAATTATGACGCCACTGAAATCAGTGTGCACTAAATCTTCCAGACAATAAGATTCTGTAAGGAATATATTCTCACAGGTACTGCTGTAGCACAAGCAACCATTCTCATGGAACAACAAAAAGCCTACAACAAAACACACACACACAAAAAAAAAAAAAAGACCCCAATTTATTATAACTATCTGAAGGTTGCATTTTAAGAAAATTTCACCTGCTAACAACATCTACTGTTTTTCTTCAGGAAGTTCTCCCACTACAAGTTCCTATTTTCCTTTCGCTTTTTTACCCAAATTATAAAACAAAAATCATCATCCAGTTACAATTAGGTTTAGCTCACTTCTAATAGAGGTGAAGGACCCATTTTATAAAAGTACTTGCTACTCCTCCTTGAAGGGTGAGAATGAATATTCTGCCTCTGATCTCCACAAAAAATGTACCAATTGTCAGCTAGTCAGCTGGGCCAGGGTTGCCTACTGTCCTGCAGGACTCATCTGTAACTTCATCTATTAAAACCTAATTAAGCAAGAGCACAAAGCAGGTCATACTGCACCTCTATTAAATCATAATTTAAGTATTGAGGGTTTTGTATATATACATTCATATAAAGAATATATGTATTTTAAACCTCTGCACAAATAAAAATGTAGAATAACTTCTTAGTGTGTGCTTTTATACACACGCACACAGAAAAAAACATATAATTAATAAGTTTATCTTCTGTAATTTTTGTTGCTTATTTACTCAAGCTTTTTCCTCTTCTTGATAGTTAACAAAAGTGTTTGAACTATTTATGTCAACTGAATCAGTGTCAGGAAAAATGCTGTTTCTTCTGGAAGCTTTGAAAATTTTGAATTCAAAACGTGGCTACAGTTTGGAGTAACATGAGGTCTCAGATTTCCATCATTTGGAGACTTAGTTCCACCATAGACTTCCTTACTGAAGAAAAACAGCATTTTAATTAACCTTGGAGCCTTGAGCTGCTCTTTTACAAACACACCCAGAAATAAGCTGTGTCCCTCTATCAAATCCAGACACGTTGGGCCCCTCAATCACATACACACATGTATTTCAAACAATCCCACATTCCAAAATCTAGATACTTATTGTACCTGGATACAGCTCAAAGCAGACACCTGAAATTATCTGAAGTAATGTTTAAAGCAATTTGGCCTCTGCAAATAAGGGATCTGTCCCAAGCAGTGCAATGAATGAAAGTGTATTCTTGAAAGTGGGGTGAGGAACAGTCTTTTGGAGGTCAGCAGCAAAGCCTTTCAAAAGTTTAAAAATAAGTCTTTCAGCAGATTGTCTTAAAATGTTTGGCCAGATTACTTGTGCTTCTAAAACATGTCATGAAAAAGTCAACGTTAAACTTGAAGTTTCCACGCACAAAACAAAAGTTTAGACCATTTCAGTTTGCTACCTGATTCACAAACAGTAAGTTAATCTACTGCATTCCAAATATTTGCAGCTTAAAAGTAATCAGTTTGATTTAAGAAATTCAAAGGAACATAAAAAAATCTCAATTCTTTTCTTAGTCAAAAGGCAAAACAGAAAAAAATAAGATATAAAATTACTTATATTGTGACAGTGTTTTAATTCCTAGGTTACGATCTATACATTTAAAACTGTATGTTTCTGAAAAACATCATGTTAATAAAGCAAAACTCTTGTAATGAACAGAGATATCCCAGGAAAGGTTGCTATACTTACATGGATTGCTGTATGCCTATAAGGAAGCTTTGTGCTCTCAATGCACTGTCCACTAGTGACATTCCAAACACACATCTCCCTGCCAAAGATAACTTCATATTATTCTCTGTCATTTCCACTCAATTGGCTGGAATAATTTTGTGCCACCAAGTTTTTCTTTAGTGCTGTATTTAAGTGCAGTCTGGTCATTTATAAAGCTTTTTGTTACAGATTACTGGGTAAGAAAATGTTGTAGTCATTAGCAGGGGATGACATACAGTATCTGTTTCTTTTTCTTTTGGTAATTACACCCTACTGCCTTGCAACAAACCTGGCTTTAAGGCCAACTCTGGTCTGCAACAAATTGTAGGTATACTGCCATTACAGCTCATCAACACGTCACTGGAACTATCTGTCATTGGAACTACATCCTCCTGAAAATGATTCATTTCACTGAACTTAAACCACACGTTTTGAAAGGCATCATGCATCATCTGCCGCACCAGACTTCACTTCTCGAGAGGAACAACTTCTGTTAAGAAGAAACAGTGCCATCATGAGGCTGCTCCCGAAATCTGCTGTCGACGCTTGCCAGCCTGAATACCCGTGTGACAGCCCAGCTACACTCGGTTACGTTTAAGGTTGATGTCTGAGGAAGACACTTTAGCCCATTTTCCTTATCTACACATTATTCAACATGAGATGGGTCTGGAGTACAAGAGACCCAAACAAATTAAGTGTTGTAAATGAGATTGTATAAGGTATGTTATCAGAGTTCAACAACTGGATGTTAAACTTCGATGCTTTTAGATTTCATTTAAGCAACAAGCATTATTTTCACAGTTGAAACATTCATTTTATGATTTCTGACATTACATTGTAAGGCATTTTCTGGATAAAGACTTAGAGAACACATTGGGGAAAGTATTTTATTACATCAGAAATACTAATCAGGGATTTACATCTTAATCTACCTACTGTCACATTTTATGATAATATAAAAATCTTACTTAACTGATATTTTTCAGCTGAGCAATAGCAGTGAAATCTATAAATCTGTAGCACAGCATCACAGTCTGTAGACTCAGTCATAACTTAAACAGAATGCTTATGCTGTTTGTTAAACATTTCAAGGCAGTGATTTCTCCTTCATATCAGAATAACAGTTTTACTGCTTTAGCTACATTACTGTGATATAGACATGCAAACATGCACAAATAAGACCAGAATGGAACTTCAGCTTCTGTATATTGTACTTAATTTACTGTGTGTACTAGCAAGAAGTGAGCAGTATCACACATTGATAAACCTGTCCTACAACGTATGCTATATGCAGACACAGGACACCTGTGATAACTTACAAAGCATTATAGATTAATTTATAGACAGACTTCCATGTTAAAAGTACAAAAATACTGTTCAGTGCTCATTCTTCTGGGATTAGGCAGGTACACAAACTCTTAAAAGAGTCTGAAGTTGTTCAGGGAAGGGTACCATGGAATCGTCTTCCATACAATTTCTTCCACCCTCACTACAAGGAGATGGAGGCTCGAAAATGGCAGAAGTGAATTATTCACAAGCCAGAAAATGTAGTTGGACAAATGCTCCATCTCCTGAAGATGAGGTTTTCTATTTGTGATTATCTCAACTTCATGTTGTGACCTTCCAGGGATTAGTGATGGATGCTCTGCCCTTATGTAACAGATGAGAAGTCAGCAGTAATTTGGTAAAAGTGAACATTTAAAGGGACCAGAAGACAATTCAATTCTACCTACACACGTTCCAATGACTCCCTTCAGAGGCAGAATCTTTAGGATGAGAACATCTCTATGGTATATCCATAGCAAAATCCTCATTTGTTTCTTAGCACTTTCCACACCAGTTTTTTTGAAATACAGTATCTTTGCTTCCAGTATGATCTGGAAACAGTACTGTGCTAAGAGAACTTCAGAACCGAGATGAAAAACATCTTCATCTCAAAACCCTTGAGTAGAACTGTAAGAGAAACAAAATTCTAGAACAAAACTGGTTCTGCAGACTTCTCACCCTCCTTTCTGTACATAACCAGAACTCTTTACCACTACCTGTCTGGTGGGACAGTCTAACCTTTCAAGATGAAAAAAAACTGTTTCAGGCTTCTTAAAGTTATCCTTTTCTTGTATACTCTTGAATGAGAATCCAGAGATCCTAGCAGCTCGAAAGGATAAATAAGCTCCTAAGTGAGACAGTAGTAGCCTTAGGGTGCTACAAGGTGTAGCTTGAAGGAGGACAATTGACAGGAACTCTTTGTGGAAAGAGGTTTCAACAGAGCTGCCCTGTTATAATTGGAAAAGATGAATCCAAAATGAGAGAAGAATATAATTAAGCAGCGAGACAAAGTTGTTTAGGAGGGCCCTTATGGAAGTAAGCAGCTACCCCTAACCACCTTCAGCAGCTGAAATCCTGAACAGATGGGCCTCAAACCCCAGCTGAAAAGATTATCAAATATTCAGAGAGAAAAAAATTCTTGAACACTAACCTAGCAGAACTGCAGAAATTACTTTGACTCAAGTGATGGGCCATGTCACAACAACCACATAAGAGAAAAGCTGCAAGATCAGGATATACTCCAAAACATCATGTCAGATTTCAAGGCAGACAAGGAACATATATGACTTTTATTCAAGGGCAGCCTTTTCTATCCTTCCACAGGTACTGACTGAGGAACCATAAACCAGATCAGAGTCCATCAGTTTCTTTTACTGGTTCAGTTCTCAAGATGAGTTCAGGAGGAAACAGAGAAAAGCACCATGACATTAAAATGCTTCTGAACTTGCTGATGCCCCCCAATAACCCATCAGTCTCCCTTTGAATGGGTCTAGCTGGATATCTCAATCTGCCAAACCTTTCTATTGTCCATGAGATGATCTCAAACTATTGTACATAAGCAATATAGTAACTATCCTGAGAAGCTGCTATCATTTTCATATCATGAAATTGGATTAAAACACTTCTGCAAATGTATAATCTGACCTACACCTGACATACATTTCATGACTTAAGAAATGAATAATTGAATATTCAGTTACCTACCCATTTTCAGTAGCACTTACTACATATGGTTGTTTTTCAAACTCTCTTGCTTTTGCCAAACAAGTTACAGAAGCAGTATGGCCAAAGAGAATTTCTTTAGATGAAACCTAGGAGAATAATACAATGGTTTAACTCAAACATAATAATTTCCACATAAACTAAGGATATCTAAACCCAAGAGAACACTACTTGTAGATATTAACAACTGTCAACCTGCTTTATATGCTTATGTTCTTCAGCCATGTTTCTGGAATGCACAAAGATGTGGATGAATTATGCAGTTTGCATAAAGTACAGGTTTTGTATTCAGTGCAGTCTGAAAATTGCAGCTTCTGAAGAATATATGGAGCATCAAATGTCATAAAACAGGCAATGTGCAGAACACCTCTGGCCTTTACCCTACAGCATCAGAAGTAGGAACTGATACACCAAAGCTCTTAAGGATGTGTTTCATACCACATGTTTAAATAATCTCTCTGATTAGCTTCACTGCATGCAAAGGTCTTAATTGAAAAAGGTAGCACCATAAAAATGCAACCTTTTAGGCTATATTTAAGTACAGATGAGGCAAGTAAGTATAAATAATATTAGAACCATAGTTCTAGGAACACAGAATAAAAACAATAGGAACTGTTTTGACTCTTTCACATTCTCAGGAAAAAATATGAAATAATCAAAGCAATAATTTGCATCTTAATTATACCCAAAATACATATTTCATCTTCCATCTTTCTTGACTTTTTCTGCTGTTAACCTGGCAGATAGCTGTGGTTTTATAAATAGATTCTTTTCTCTTAAATGACAGGCCACACTCAGCAATTAATTTACAAAAGGGAAAAAAGACTTCACAAGATAGAAATCATGATAATTCTATATATTTACTTGCTGCCATTACTCATAGCACAGAGTCTCAAATTATAATCCACAGGTCATGCTAATTTATCAAAAATTTTCCCAAGTCTGCAAATAGCAGGTTGCTCATATAGGCATTTCACTTTTTGCTTCATGAGTTTCCTATAACAAATACCACACTATCTTTAAAAATTCATCTGAATATAAGTGCAGGTCTGGATAACGCCATTGTCAATAATAAAAGATAAAACTCCAGTCTGTCTATTTGGCAAACTGTAGCACAGTGGACACAAACCTTTAGGTCTGGTGAAAGATCCCAGAGACATATTTGTCCTTCTTGACTCCCTGTAACTATGGTCTGCTGGTCATCTGTGATCAGAATGGCAGTGATGCTGTGGGAGGGAGCTCTTCTGCCCCACAGGGCCACAGCTGGCACTGATCTCTTCATAGTCAGCACCTGGAAAGAGAAACAAGCCATGATGACTCTAAGCAACATGAAATGTAAGAATAAAATAACCTAAAAATAGGGCAATGTAATCAACATCTGAGAAGGGAAGCTATAAAATGTTGCTATAAGGAGTTGATTAGGCATTGAAACATTTTATTTGTGTTGCCAGCACTGACACTTCTGGGGACAGGTACTACCACAATACTGAAATATCAGCAATGGGAGCTGTGTGCTACCCCACAAACTGGTTTAGTTCTGGTGGGCCCATATGACTTTCTTCCTGATTTTGGTACACCATGAGTGCACCATGGCTCCCCTATTCCCTCCAACCAACAGTGCTGCTCATCCTCAGCAGCACTTAACTGCTGGAGCACAGAGATGGCACAAGAGCAGGGTGTCAATAGTCTGGGATCCCTAGAAGGATAAGGCAAGAGAAAAATAACAGGGCTGGAAGGATAGAACTGGTGGTGGGTCAGGGAGGAAGAGAAAAATGAGGCCCAAGACAGCAAAGCACTACATACTCAATCATTCTGTGCCATCTCCTAGGGACAAGAACCAGAAGAAAGGTGGAGGCAGAGTTGCAAGCTGGGAAACAGGGAGAATGAAGAGACTCTTCCTGTTGCCCAAGTCATGAGTCCCTTGTCCAAAAAAATTTATCGTCTAATAGATTTGCCCCTGCTGCATAAAACTAATTTAATGGAATTGTCCAAAATGACTGATGGCCATTAGTTAATTCAGTATACATTCTTAAGAACTGCATTTCCAGGAAACTCTTTCAATGTCTGTGCAAACACCAGTACCTACGAAGTACTTCAAAAATGTTCTTATCAAAACATTCTACTTTGCTCATTTTTAAATTTGATGTCTGGTCCTTTTAAAACCACTTCTGCTTTTTAGCTGGATTCTGTAGAAACTAGTAATATATGCAGCAAGTATGCCTCCTTTGGGTCAACTTAAGTGAAAGTACTGACTGCTAAAAAAAAAACTGACACAGATAAACAATGTCTTTAGCATCTTTCAATGAAAGAGCCCTACACTAAACTGCCAGTGTCTACCTTAACCCAAACCCAAAAATTCCCATATATACAAGCCACCTGTTTCGAAACTCCCAAATTATTAACTGGAGTACACAACAGCATCCAGCACTCCTTTCCTGTATCCTATGATGGGGGTTCTTCATTTTTCCAGTGAGTTTGTACAGATGTCATGAGTTTGGTAAGTTAAATCCCATTTAGTTTCATTTTAAAGCTCTTTGTGGGTATATGAAGTATTATTGTTACTGGTAACCATGAAGTCCTTTTCTCTTGCAGAAATAAAAGGTGTTCTAACCAATCTAATGATATGGTTTTAGTTATCAGCAAAAAAAAAGGTTGCCAAGGGTTCATAAAATGGTGACTGCCAAAACAGTTTGATAACTCAAATCCTGGGTCTTTAAAGTACATTTGCTTGCATATCATGTAGTCATTTATACTTGTACCACGTGAGTGTTCAATTAGTGTAAGACAGCACAAGGAAGCAGAATTCAGGTTTGTACTGCAATGAATATTGAATATTAAGTCATAAATTATATTTTCTTGTAAAGGAAGCATAGAATCAAGATCAATATTCTTAGCAGAAGACCTACTGCTCAGCAAGTGATGGGTAACAGAACTCAAATCAACAAGTTAAAAACAAAAAAATTGATAGAATTAACTAATGTATAGATCTATTTGCAAAAGTTTTAAGTACCCATGAGTGAGGTGAATTAATAAAAAACTACTACTACAGACAAAACACCGGTTATAAGAGAATTAATTTAGACTGAAATGTTATGAGAATATTTAGTACATTTTCCTTTACATTATGAATGAAGCACAAGAGAAAGAAAACAGAAGGTATATGAGCTTTCATGTTAACAGAACAGTCCTTAACTTCCCCCTCCTTGCTTCTTGGTTAACTTTTCTTTTGGATTAACATATTTTGATGCATAAGTAGTTTGATGTGAAACCTTTGCTTCTAAGCGTACCATGACTTCACTAGGAATGGAGCATATTCACATACACACATTTTGTCTGAAAATCCTCAGCTTTATCAAATGTGTTAGTGATGCTGATGGCACCTGCAGCAAATTTCTTTGAAATAAAGTCAGATATTTATCAGACTGTTCCTTTAAAAAAGGTAAAAATTGTTTCCACAAAGTCAAATATTGCCCAAGGCATATCTGAGCTGCATGGAGCTTATCAGCACGTGTCAAATTCCCACAGCTCTGCCCACTCAAGCATGTCTGATTTGCAGCACTAACCCCTAATTCAACTTGAAATCATGTTTCTCAGTTCTATTCCTGTTTCTCCCTGTTTACAGCCTAATAAGCTTATTTGTCCTGCCCCTGTGACTACACTGCCAAAAGGTCTGCTCTCATTACTGAAAAGTTCCCTGTTTTCAGTTAAACACACCAGCTCATCTCATCACTAACTTGTTCATAGAACTAGAGGCAGGGTGGTAGGGATGTAAGATTTCTCACACCAAAACCACACCACAAACCTCTTTTAACTTGGAAAATGATCCAAATTTGCACAGCTTCAAAGACTTTGGTTGTACTACTTTAGCAACTTTGTGTAGTAAAGTTTAATTTGGAAAGCTAAGTACACCACTCTTTATTCTACAGGAGCCATGAGGTATTTAAAAGTCTAATCAAAAGTCTTAAGGGGCCAGAAAGATGGAGGTCTGACCTTGAATGCCTTACTAAGCACATATTAATGCAAGGTCTTTTCCTCATCACTCAGCTTTTTTGACTAGTCACAAACAGAGGAGAATGAAAAAGGTCAGATTATACCATAAAGAAACAGTGCCATCATAACTTAAGCCTTCCCCACAGAACCCTAACTCCAGTATTGTGAGCATATCTTGGCTCTGCTCCTCTACTGATCTTAAACAAAAGGGAAAAATTGCCAGCTTCTCCATGAGGCTCATCTTGGACCTTCCGATCTGCCACCTAATTACTGCTCTACCTCTCAGCCCTTCCCTGGGCTATATTTTGTCCAGACAAAAAACAGAACCCTAAAGCAAGTGGCTTGGGAACACGTAGGTTAGAATGGAAGAATGGCTTATACCTCAGGAGCATGGCCACACATCTCTAAGGGATTTGAAGTGAGAAATCTGGATTCTGCTTTGCCACACTGAAGTTGGTAGAAAACATTCCCTATTCCTCCATGTATTTCCATGCAATGTTTGCTCATAAGCATAAAGGAAGCTTTACTGGAGGAACATAAAGGAAGCTTTACTGAGGAACATAAAGGAAGCTTTACTGGAGGGAGCATTCTGAACACTACTGAACTACTAACTATAGTTTCAGAATCACATCTCTTAATAAAGAAACAAATCGGGGTATGTATTTCAATGACCTCAGAAATAACAATTTATATATATCAAGGTCCTTAAAATTAGGAACTGAGCTCCCACCTAGAGAATTAATCTGAAACATTTCACATCGTAAAACACTGGTTGTGAGAGAACCTTCCTTCTCAACACTACAACCCGTAACAAAAACTACCAAATACAAATTCATGGCTTATCTATAAAAGGAGAAAAGACTTCATACAACAAAATATCACTTTACAGGTAACAGTCAACCTGCCAAAAAAACTTTTCTGAATTTGTAATCATACTTATTTCATGTTTCCTGTGCATTCCAAACTGTCAATACAAGGGCAGTTTTTTTGAAGTTCAATTAAATGTTTGGCAACCAATGCAGGCACAAGAAAAAACCCCAAACCTGCAGAAATTGGCTCACAGTCTTGAAAATATCAAGATATTAGCAGAATTTAACTATTTGTATTGGATTAAATAAATGCCCTCTATTTACAACCCTTTAGATTCATCACTGTAATAAAGGAAGCATTAGGAAGTAAAATCTAGGCAGAGCCTGGTAGGTTTTCGTGACAAATTCCTAAGGTTTGTGTGTTTCTAATCTCTCTCATTCTCTGATTCTTGTCTAGTCTTTTGTTTTATCTGACATTCTCTTACTATCTACACAAGAAAATAAAATTTCATCAATATTGGTTTTACTCCTAGTAAAAATCTAATTATTTCTTTTAAAAACAGCTTTGCAGTCTAGTGATTTGTTCTATACTGCTTTCAGAACATTGTCAATTTACTTTATGATATAAATGTTGCACTCTCCTTAAGGATGTTGTATATTATCTCTGGTAACCAGCAAAGATAACATTTCCCAAACTAAAAAACTGTATTTACCAACTATCCACAATGTATAGCAAGTCATCTAAGAATCAATAATA
The DNA here is from genome assembly GCF_036250125.1 of Pseudopipra pipra. Lineage (NCBI taxonomy): Eukaryota > Metazoa > Chordata > Aves > Passeriformes > Pipridae > Pseudopipra > Pseudopipra pipra. Next base: position 8,455,859 of record NC_087560.1, on the reverse strand, counting down.
ATATATTAAGTTTACAAGATTTTTGGTAAAAGTATCTCAAGTACAGAAAGGAAATGACCAAATAAATTACACTAAACACAGCAAGACAGGATAAAGGTAACAAAAGATATTCCAAGTAATTATTAACAAAAAGTAAAACAATGAAAGGTTTATAGAGGAAATTAAAAACTAGTTCATAACCAGCACATTGTACAAGTAAAACAATAACTGGCTCCTTTAACAGGCAGAATCTGCTCTCTTGTTGCCCCAGCAGCAAAACCAAATATTTCTGTATTTCAAATATTTAGTTGATATATCTAATCAGATGTAGGCAACAAGTAAAATACTCTAATGATCAACATTTCTATCCTATGTCCCGACTTCTCGTGTCTTAGTGCATCCCACCAGAGCCCTCACTATTGCACACCTTTTCCCCTACTTTGCTTTCTGCTCCAGGTGCCGCCCTGGAGCCCCTCCCTGCCAAGCCCGGCAGTTCCAGTTCAGGAGGTGATGGGAGTTCCCTGCAGGCCCGGCGGGCTCCTCCCTCATCAGCCGCGGTCAGCGCTGAGTGACACCCGCACCTCTCCCGGGACGGGAACGTCCTGCTTTTGCAGTCCAAGGGAGGAGAGACTGGGACCAGCAATCGATACAACCCATTTTAACCAGCAAGAGCCACCTAGTAATACCTTGTTTGTATTTCTTGAACGAGTGACACAAGAAACACTTATTTCATTCCACACAATAATTCACCACAATCAGAAGGAGCACAGTAAGGGCAACACCATCTCCCAGCTGCTGATTACATCAAAGGTTTGCAGCACAAATTCAATTTTATGATGTTAATCTCAACCTGCCACTCAGAAATTTTCTCTGAGGGATATGATTTTTTCTCTGGATTTCATTTTAAGAATGATTTTCTTCTTCTACAATCAATAAAGATATGTTTTCATCAAAAGACTCTATCTTGGCAGAATTCAATTGGCCATCTCAAAACCTTTTGGTGACACAATATTAATTAAAATAGTTTATGTTGCACCTAAGCTGGAAAATGGGGCAGTGAAAACATCAGCAACTCAGAACACTTGTGCTTTCCTTACTGTCATATGGCACAGTAAAATAATCTACACTTCCTTGAAGTTACTGTTTTACCCCATAAACTGTTACATTATATTAAGCTCCCTAGAAAAGTCTCTCAACATGCTCTTTTGCCAAGTAGATAAATTAAAAATGTGTGCAAAAATATGAATTTCCACTCTCTGAATGTCATTAAAGGCTTCAACAATAATCAATTACACTTAGTAGCTGTTTAAACACGTTAGACAACAATTAATGCATGTGACCTAGCAAAGGTGGTTTTAAATCACATATATCAAAGATATAAACCAAGTTTGTTTGAAAAAAGAAATACAAGTGTGTGTGGAGCCATAAAAGTTGTCTTCTTTAAAGAAGTGTCTGAATGTCCTATCAGCTACAAGAAGAGTCATCTATAGGAAATTATACATTGCTTAGGCACTATGCAGAACTACTAATGGGAGTTATTTGCCCCTTTCAAAGCCTTCGGCACAGAAAAAGTATCACTTAAGTCATCTTCAGTGGAGTTACTCACATCCAAATGGTGAAATGCTTTGCTGCAGCAGAGTTTTAATCAGGTTTTAGGACATTCACCCATCAATTCTTACAGGAAAGGACATGTGATAGAAAGAGCCATCGATTTCTGCAGAATGTACGATTTCTAAGAACTTGCATCTTACTTAAAGACAGATCTTGCCCTTAGTTTTATATACATTCAGTCATCCCTATCTTTATTGAAAGTAACAGTTTTCTATGAGGAAGTGCTCCTTCCTCATGCTAGTAAAGGCACAGCTCCCTTCATTTTCTCAATTATAAATTTTCTTTTGAGCAGAGACATTTATGTCCTTGAAAGAGTCGATGATGCCAACATAATCCCACACAAATCAAAGGGCCTAGTAAGATAGTACCTACTTGAAGTTTATGGCCTATATAACTTGAAAAGTGTAGAGAGTTACAAACTTGAAGTCTCTGCTAAGACTTCCCATTGCTGTAAGCAAAAGTCACTTGCAAGCGACAAGAGTTTCAATAGACTTTCATTTTCATGAATCAGCCATAACAGAATTCATTCTTATTTACTCTGCTTTAACTCAGGAAAATATACAGTCAAGTAAAGACACAGAAAGCTTAAAAAGAAATTTACAAGAATAATCAACAGAGGCAATGAATATGAATCAAAGCTTTAAATCACTAATTTTGTCTTTCTTAAGTGACCTTGAGCTCATTTAAGACAAAAAACCCCGTTGATCAGAGAGAGGTAATATTTTTGGTTCAGCTACACTGTACTCTGGGATGTTTAAATAACAAACAAAACTAGAATCAGATGCTGGAAATAAAACAAAATATATCCTCTGCCTTTGTTTTTTAGATTGTGATGTAATAATCATCAATCACTGTTGTAATCAATTGCATCATAATGAGGATTTCTAAACTGTGACAAGAGGAACTACTTATTTTTCCATTTCACTCTTAGAATACTATCAATTACTAAACATCTCTCTGCAGTGTTCTTTGCTATGGGGCATGCAGTTGTTTGCTGTAAACAACTCCAAATGATTTATTATATGTACAGTCAAACCTGCTCAAGTAAAAAAACTCTGTTTATTATGAAGCAGGATCAAAGTCCAAAACTGATCCAATGTATTGCAATGCATGGATTGCAGTGTTCATTACAGTGAACTTTTAATTCTAACACTGAAAAGTTTTTAATGAGAAAAACCTGATCTTGTCATGTAATCAATCCTACTGACACAAACCTCTTGAGCAGAACTACCTCACCACGACAGCCATTTTTGCAATGAGTAATCCCAGAAATCCCATAGTTCTGTACCATTGGCATCACTAATATACTAAAGTTCCATGATATGTTAAGAAAACACTACTACAGTTCCAAACAGTGACTAGGAAAGTAATCATGATACAAACACAAGGCTCTAAAAGTGAGTCATTCTAATTAATTTCATAGTTGAGCAAGTCTCAATAAAAACCTCCAAGCAAAACTACTTTCACGAGTAACTAGAACTCCTGTAAAAAATAATAAAAGTGTTTCTACTCTAAAGCTTTGCATTTATTTGATAAGAAATCACTAAAATAGCACAAAAGCATTTTTCCATTTCAAGGAGCTAATATCTTGAACTCTGTGCCTCCACATTAATGGTTTTCTCCAAAAAAATCCAGTGAATAGATATACTCTAAGACAATTGATGGAACGCATACAATTCACTAGACTACCTTGGAAAGAGAAGCTACAGACATTTATCATCAGAGTTAAAATACAACAAAGTTACGTAGTGGATGCTAAACACATACAGGACAACAGAACCTCCCAGAAACTTTGGTGAAGTTTGCCCAAGAAAGAAAGAACAAACGCCGCACCACCCAGAAAAGGCTTCGCACCCACCGAAGAGCTCCGTGGAACCCAAGGTCACCGCTCTTGGCCACGGCGACACCCAACCCCATCCCCGAGGGAGCGGAGCCCGGGGCCGCACGGGGCAGCCCCTCCGAGGGACGGGACTAAGGGAAGCAGCCCCTGCCTTACCTCCAGCGGCTCCCGGGCACCGCGCGGGGGGCAGGACCGGCCGAGGACAAGGGGAGGGAGCCGGGACAGGTTTTATCTCACTCGGCAGCGGCAACACCCAGCGAGGGCGGCGCAGGCTGGCGCCAGCTCGCTGTCCCTGCCACCGCCGCCCTTAGCCCGATGAGCGAACGGGCTCTCGGGGCCGCTCCCTGCTCTGCAATGGTGAGGGGGAAGCACGGGCTGGAGGAGAGGTACCTAGGAACAGCAGGGCTGCAGCCTCGCTGCTCACCTGGCTGCCCATCACGGCGCTGAGAACCCGGCGGGGCCGCTCCACACCAGCGGTGGAACCAACCCCCGAGGGCTCAGCTGCTCCTTAAAACACCCCCGCCGGGTAATGAGGCGCAGGAAAACTTACACCTGTCTGCCCTTACCTTAAGTACAGTGAAAAGACTATTTCCGCTCTCGGGAGGCGGGGGCAGCCTGATTTCACACAGGTGTGGGCACCAGCAGCTGCTGGGTGTCGATGCCCACAGAGCCGGGCACTTCATGGTGTGCGGGCTGTCGAGGATGTGAGTTTTGTAAGTTCAGGCATTTCTGTTTGAAATATAAACTATAGTGAATAAATACATTAGGAAAGTGAAGGGAGATGTCAGTTCACTAGTCTTCCTGTTCTTGGTTCCAAGGTCGGTCACAGAGAAGCTCGGGTCTGCAAGAGATTCCTGTGAGTGGGCAAGGCAAACTGGCTGTACAGTGTACACGTGAGCTCATCTGAACTGCTGAAATACTTAGTCACAGTCACATCTAGGGCTACAAATAAAATCATGAGACATCATTATATTAAAAAAAAAACTCTAAAATCACGTCTTCCTAAATTTGTTTGCCTGATGCTTTTCAATTCTTTTTAAAAAATTACATTGAAATCCCCAGGGAGTTGAAAGGATGCTAAGAGATTTAAGTATATATTTGGTGCCTATTTTAATGTAATAAATGCCTATTTTAATGTAATAAATGTGGTAGCTAACGTATGCAATGTTTTTATTTTAGCATTACTGAATTTGCATTTACACTAAGACTGTTTGCCCAAGACATCTACCTCAACATAAATAGTATTGTTCTCAAATGTGTTTCACAGTCTGCATCAACAGGCTACATTTTGTAGGTAAGTAAATACAATAAATAAAAACAAAAGCCTGTAAAGTTTATAACATGCTGAACCATATTTCCTGCAAACTTTTTTTGTTGTTTTAGCAGTTTTGTAGTTTGGATTTCAAAGTATTTTTAGTACAATAAAATAAAAGACTTTAAAGATCAGATTTCTTAAACCACATCACTTTATGAATTCTTTTAGGTAGACAAGTCCTGAAAATGGAACTTCAATATAAAGAATGATGTTTAATTAGACTGCATCAGGCCCAGTGTAGAACAGTGAAACATGGTGTCTTAGGTGAAAACTTACAAAGGTGCCTCTTTTCTGGGTTTGTTTATGGGGATTTTAGTAATAATCATATCAAAAGCAAAATGAGATGATACAAGTCAACATACTTTAAAAATCATAATACTACTTTTCTCAGAAAAGGGGAGCACTGGCCCTTTAAAGTCAGTAGTGATAATTGGAGCCTCAGCTAAAGTTTTTTTAGTCAAAAGATGCTTATCAATACAGTGAAATAATTGTATGAGACCAAGTAGCCTAATGGATAAACTAGATATTGCTTGTGCTTTTTGACACTTTGTGTGAGTTGTGAATTCTGCCTGTGAACCTAAATAAATTATTTTGACAGCCTCTCCTTAATCATCAATACCTGGAGGTTTCCATAAGAAAAACTGTCACATACATTTTAGCACAATTTGACACAAAGGGAAGGTCACATCGAAGACCTTAATTGCATCTTTTGCTCAGACAGGGTCATGAAACTGTGATTCGTATTTTGTCTTTCAACACCATACTTGTTGCCTTGGTAGAACAAATCACTCCATAAAAGTAATACACATTAATATCATATGAATATATTTCATAGAATCACAGAATGGTTTGGGTTGGAAGGAACCTTAAAGATCATCTAGTTCCAACCTCCCTGTCATGAGCACCTTCCACTAGACCAGGTTGCCTTTCAACCCTGACCTTGAACACTTCCAGGGATGGGGCATCCACAGCTTCTCTGGGCAATGTGTGCCAGTGCCTCACCACCCTCACAGGAAAGAATTTATTTCTAATATCCAGCCTAAATGTGCCCACAAACCATTCCCCCTGTCATTACATGCCCTTGTCAAACATCCCTCTCCAGCTTCTTTGTAGCCCCCCCTTTAGGCAGAAAATAAAAAAATTTGCTGAAAATTGTTCTGCTCACATTCTACTGTTCTTTTAAAAACAATGATTTGGCTCTGAAAAAATTACCTGATTTATAGATATCACAGGATTTTTATATAATATTATTCAATGTTTGGGAACTCTGATGTAATTTCTTTTAAGAGACCAGAAAGTGAGATTTTTATGTGTTTCAGGAACAGAATCTAGGATTTTAGGTATAATTGCCCTGAGTATGAGGGTGAAACAATAATTGAAATCATTACTATAACTTTGGCATGTTATTTCTGAAAGGGTTGATACGATGATCAGGTTCACAGAAGTCTGGTTTATTGCCCTTTTCCTGTGAAATACTCCCTCACTATGTCCCTTTCTCACTATCCCTGGTTTAGCCATCTCATTATTTCCTTGAGCAAAGGGAGTCATGGAATGGTGCTGTTGTGCCACTGAGAAATCCCATGTAGGCCATAGCAGGTGTAGGCAAAGTACTTAGATGAGGTTAAAGATTTGATCCTTATTTGTTTTTATGATGTTCAGTATTTTTTTTAATGTAAACACTTTTTTTTTTACACAAGTAAATATACACATACACGTTAAATTGAAAATGTTGTGGCAAAGACAAGACTTATACAGGAAGACAGAATTACAAAGACTAAGTATTCATGTATAAATTCCTGTTTTGTGGCCCTGGTTCTTGGCAAGAGCCTGCATTATGGGGAATACAGAATGAACAGACTCATCAACCTCCCTGCTGTGACACCAGCTGGGTTTGCATATGAAAACAAACTCTAAGAATTACTTTGGCTCTAATTTTCTGAATAACTTGTGATGTTTACAGAATATTCTTGATTTGGAATCCATAATGAATCAGCATTGGGCAAGGGCAGTTCAGTGATGAATACACACACAGAGGAAAAGGGTGGAGACAGTGAACAATGTAGACATGAGAAAAATCTCTCCTGGAGGAAGTAAGACTTTTTTTCTAAAGTGAATTTTCCACACCACAGCTACAGAAATCAGTTGTTAGTTGTATTCCTTGGGCATTGCTCTCACAGGCTGTTACAGAAGGCTTGCATTCTGATTCTAATCTTTTGCTTAATTTTTGGTCTGACATGCAAACCACTTCATCTCATTTCATCCCGACATAATTCTTTTTAACAGAAGGGGTAAAATGAGATTTTTGTAAAGTATTTTTCAGATTCTTTTGTTGAAGAGGATTTATCTTGGCTTGGTGAACTAGTGCTAGATTCAGAAAGGCAATGTTGCATTACAGACTTGGGTATTCAGCTACTTGGAGACATTGTGCAGATAATTTCCCCATTGGTGCTGTAATTTCTCAGCTGTAATTTCATAAAAATTATATTTACTTCCATTATGAAAAGTGTTGACATCCACTAATGAAAAGCACTTCAAAAACTTGGAAAAAACTTCAGGAATGTGAAAAACTGGGCCTGTTTCTTGAGATCTGGGGTTGTATGAACCTGAACTTGTACATTCATACTTCTCATTAGAAACAATATTGGGCCACTATTTTATTAACCATTCAGGCCATATAATAATTTCAGTCTCTGTCAGGATTATCATCATCCAGTAATTAATTTCTCTAGTTTTCTTCCCTTCAGCTTCTTTTGAAATTTTTTCCTCTTTATCTCAATGGGCAGCAAAGCAATTTCAATAAACTAAAATATTTATCTGGCCTCAATTAGCAATCAAGGCATGTTTCTGAGATGAATAAGAGCAATTAGTGGTTAACAACATTGTTGACATATGTTACATACTGAAATATGAAACAGCACTAGCTTAGATTGCATTAGGGGATAGTTGTCAAGTACTGAGAATTTATTATATTATCCTATGTATAATGTGATGAAATATTGATAAAAAAATGTAACATTTCATGACACTGGAGCTATTGTTTTGCAAAGATAAGCTGTGAGTATGTTCACCATTGGCTGGACTTCTGGAGACTTAAGAATGCTGTTGATTAAATCAACAAACCTTTATGAGAATAAATGTAATTTCACAAATTGCTGTGAGATAAAAGGGTGAGATAAGTCTGTATTTGTTACGTTGTGGAATTAAAGCCAGGCAGTGCTTGGTGATACAGAAGTCTCTCTCTTAATAACTTGCTTACTGGCTTTACAAAATGTAGTTTATTGCTTGGCTTTTTTCCCAGAAAATAATAAATTTGTAGTCACTATGTCCAACAAAGAGGTAGTTTCACAATATTAATAATTTTAAAATATGAGTAATCAGAATGGTTTTGCTTATTTATTGTAACGACCAAGGGATGTCATACACACTTTGAGACACCAGAGGGAGCAAAGTGCAAACAGGGGGAAAGGAAAAATGCTATTTACAGCTTAATTCTGCTTGGAATGCAAAAACGTGGTTTGTTATTGTTGAATTGTGGTTTAACTGCATTTTGAGCTTGTAGAAGTAACCTCCTTGTTTTGTCCTTCTCGTATATATTTAAGGGCTTTTTCCTTGCTTTAATTCCTCACTTCACGTTTTTTTCCTTGCAAGATTATATGCGTAAAGTGGATTTATTTTTAATTCTTTGCATTTTTCTGAGGAAAAGTGTGGAATAATAAATTATATTTTTAAGGAGGAAAAACATGAGGGAGTTTTTGTAAAACCTTTCCCAATTTTAAAATGTCTCATAATAAGGATCCCAACCACAACTTTTCAAGTATTCTTGGTCCTGTAAAACCATATCTATTTGTTTCTAAGAGTTCCTCACTTGATACTTTTGGGGGATATGAGAATCCCGGAGAAAGAAATGATCTATTCTGTTTTTCTACAGAAGCAGAAATATTTGTGTTTCTTATAGGTTTGTATTTAATGTGGCTTTAGGATATAAAATATTTAAAAAAAAAAAAAAAAAAGAAAAAGCTGAAAATGCTGAGCTATTACTGATTTTTTTTTTTTTAGAAATATTAATTTAAGTACTTTGTATGTATTCATTTAACAGAGATACAGGAAATAGGATGTCTCATACATTTTGATTTCTACTATGATTTCATGGCTTTTCTTAACTACAAATATTTTAAAGTGAGCTGAGGAAAGGATTACAATTTCAAAAATAGGGATGCAGAGCTCATACAGATTAAATGCAATCATTGAGTGTCCCAGGAATGGAGGATTTTTGAAAGCATTAAGAAAAAGAACATTAAATTTCAGCATATGTAACTAATTGTGGACTCATAAGATTATCAGGGTTAGAAAAAATTCTGCTAAATAGCAGAGTGGTCAAACTGAAGCTGTTGGTCTGTTTGCTCAGGAACTTTTGGGCTCATTTTAGAGTGGAGATGAGGGAATTACTGAGCCTTGCCTGATTTATTGGTAGGAGCTTTGTTCTGCCACCTTTCTTTTACTCCCGTGTAGAACAACACGACTGACACCGAGAGAGCTGCCTGGGTTCAAGTGCTCCATTAAACCAGAAGTTCAGAGGGAGGATTGTTTGAGCACCAACACACGTGAAACTATGAAAAATGACATCTAGTTGAGATTTATAGTTAGGACAAGATACAGAGGCCAGAGTAATAAATCTGGTGCACAAGATTAGTAAAATTGAATTTCTTGAGGAAAAATAATTTAGGTACATGCTCTATGGTATTTTTTAAAAAAATAGGTATGTTTACTCATTTTGAAAATAATGAAAAAAGGGACAAACTTTTTGTTGTTGTCTCCAACTTTTCATGTGCACTATGAAATACAGTTGTGTATTTTAGTATTTTTTTTCTTTTTTGTGAAGTAAAATGTTTACCATGCTGTGTTTTAAGAGACTCAGATCTGGAAGCACCTGAAGTACGTTTGGAAATGAGAAATCATTGCTGTTTTCCAGAGCAAATCAGACACGAGCCACCAGAGGTCTCTGAACGTAAAATAAAAGCAGTCAAGAGCGTTGCTAAGGCTACAGCAGGACATGTGGAAGAGCAATGCAAGAGACTGGAAAATATTTCCTTTCATAGGGAACAGATTGGTACTTCTAACAGTGAGTTACTGAGTACAAATATTTGATTTGGCCTCTGATAATCTGTTTGTTTCTTTTGAAACTTATTCCTTCTCAATTACAGTGAGCCCGGTGTAATTTTTGTGTGGCAGCAAGCAATTTTACAGAAGTCATACCAATGAGGAGCAATATTAACAGGGAAATAAAAACCTGTAGAAAATCTTGGTTAACTTGACATAGACTCCAAAAGAGAAACCGCATATTTTTACAAGATTTATATTTCCTTGCAGGATTTAAGGTCACTTTTTCTAATCTGTCTTGCTTCACAAAGGGTCAATGTTTTCTGAGGCATGAGGCTTCAGTGGTCCAAAAAACTCCATCACTGAGGAGACAGAGGTCGCAGTGGAGGCAGAACTGGACCCAAACTTAAGGACTATAATCAGAGCCTGTGATCCCCTTCCCAGTTAGTGCAGTAGTTCAATGTTTGTATGTATTCAATTTCTGTTTATGCAAAATAGTAAAAATATTTTTCTTTGCACAGCATCCTTGATTGGAAGATCCAAAAGCACCGTACAAATGCTAATTCCAACACTATTTTCAAAAGGCAGGTAAGTGACAGTTTTCTGAGTCTTCATGAAATTGAAATCAAGGAAGGGGATATGCATAAAAAGATCCTTCAGGTTAATGTGAACTGATTAATCTATTTTTTTCTAGAATTTAGGATCAAATTAAAAGAAAATTATATGTTTTTTTTAATACCTCCAGGTATTCAATTATTCAAAATTTTAAAATTTGGGGCACTTATTTGTAGTTTAAATACCATAATATATTAAGATCAAACCTGTGGGATAAGTCTATTTTTAGTCCAATAACCTACTATCTCCTGTGACTATCACAAATATGAGAGGTGGAATATGAATATATGACAAGTTATTGTATTTTTGTTTGTGTTAAAACTTCAAGATTATTTTATTGCTGTGACTTCACTGCAGTTTTGGAGATTAATAACAAGTAGATATTTCAATGAAATTTATATCTATATACTTGGTGGTTAATAACACAGAACATTTTGAAGGAGGGCCCTTGGTTTGTGTCCTGTTGGAAAAGGGTAAATGGAGTGCTTCAAACTCATTTATCAAGGTGATTCCTGTGAAGCCCAGAACACATCCCCTATTATCCCTAACCATAGTTGCTCCAATCTTTTGGAGACAAGGACAAAACTGATCTAATTTCTAGTTCCTATCTGCAATATTGCTCATAGTTTCTCAGGGTCAGAAATCAGCTGATTGATTTTCTGCTTATCCTGTCGCTCTGATGATGTATCTCTTGATAGCATATTTTGTTACAGAGTTCATTATTTCTGTCTTTTATCACTTACAAACTCTACTGAAAATTATAGAATACACTGGGGGATGCAGAGTCTATATTTCTGAAAGGCAGAAATGAACTGGCTAGGAAAAGTGATTTTTTTTTTCTTGCTGTTGTGGTTGAATTCCTGTTCATGGGTTTCAGCTTTGTGTGTTAAAAGGATCACCATAATGATAATATAACTATTTATCTTTGAATTTTACCTGAATTGTGCATAATTTTTCCCTTGTAATAGACAAAAATCTTCTCCCACTAGCTCCAATTTTAAACTAATGACTGACTTCAAGGGGAACGCAAAAATACACTTTATCACTTAGTCTTCTGAGGTGACTGAAGTATTTCTTCATGTGCTAGTGGTGAGGAGATGCTGATGAATGATCAGCTGAAAATTTCACTGTCTATAATAATTTGCATAGGAGCAAATTCTCTTTCTCCTCAAGAGAAGAACTTCAGAAGAAAAGTAGCTAAAATGTTGGTGTACCATGGCCAAAACCTCTTTAAAAATGCACATGGGTCAGCATAAAAATAACCAAGAAAAGATGGCTTCATGATGGTCTCAGAAAAGTAGGGTATGCAAGGAAACTGCTCCTATACTCTGTATTTTTAATATCAATTGAAATTTGGATTTTTTTTCCCACCAAGTTTATTTTTTAATGTTCTCTTTCATAAGTGATAAATATTAAAACAACAGTAGGCTGTGTCTCCTTTCCCTCTGGAAGTTAGAAGTTGTCTTCCACATTCTTTTGCAATCAGTATTCCAATGTTCTCTGTTCCTTGTTTTCCTTTTGCAACATATTGTATTAAAATCTATGAGTACATGACCTTAGTTATTGCATTACGAGTATCCTGTAGACAAGAAACTTCCTGAAAAGAACAATATGTAGTTTTGCTGCCAAGTAGGTAAATCATCAGAGTGAAATCTCCTTGCTTTTGATGAATTAACTAGAAGATGGTAGCAGGCTTTAATCTGCTAATGGATGCTATGTGAATTCATATTAAAAAAAGAAGTTAAATAAAAAAAAGGCAGATCCTCACTAAGAAAAAAGTAAGCTCACAAATGAAAAGAATCAGAAAAGAATCATATCATCCTCATATCAATTGAGAATTTGACTTGGAAAATAATTAGATAGCTCTTTTGGAAGCTGATCACTCAACAGTGTCAGGTCTCAGGTGACACATCTATACATAACAGCATTGTTATACATATTGTTATAACATATTGAATAGAGTGAAGTCACTATAGGCAGTCTTGAAATAGTTTAGGTAAAAAAATGCAATGTAAACAATTTTGCTCCTTTTTTTTTTCAAATTTCTTTCTAAATTCTTGATTCTGTATATAGATCTGGAATGCTGAGACCTTTTAACTGAAGTCAGCATATAGGGCTGAAGTGTTGTATCAGGCATTAATAGGGAATTGTAATATGGAAAAGGGAAACCACTGAGGAAGGCATGGCTGAGTAACAGGGTAATTAACTGAGGTACTGAAACTCTCAGCTGGTGAAACGTGCATGTTGTACTGCGGCCTCTACTCTTATGCCCTGTAGCCAAACACCATCCTGACAGCTTGTTCCAGCTCAGTGCTTTTCACTATTCCTTTGTTAAATATAATAAATGCTTTTTCCAAATGAAAGAGCATTTGTACATGCACTGTTCTGAGTCCACGGTGACCTTCTGCCTATGTTCAGGTATTCTCTGCATATTTCTTACCATAAAGTCATAACATCTTTCCCAGTAGCTTATGTAAAAAACAGCCATGGCATCACAGTAAAGTAAATGAGCCACAATTGCTGCTGCTGCTGCTGCAGCTGCAACCCAAGAATTCAAGGAGAAAATTCCACAGGAAGGGCCCTGATATTTGAGGAAGGGAGTGGAAGAAAGGAAGAAGAGTCAAGTTTGTACAGTTTCAGAGACAGTTTCAGATGCAGCTGTGTAACTTTGATTCATGCTAAGGTTTACTGTGAACTCTATTTACTGACTCTTAAGTCAGCAGTGATTAGATTTTTGTTCCAAGTAAATATTTTTTTTCATGTGATCCAAATACTCAGTTTGGGATAATTTCTCAGCCAGTGTGTACCAGACTAGCTTTGTTAACTGCAGTGGAACTCCATTGCTTGCATAAGGTGGAAACCTGTCTCTAAGACCTAAGTATTCAATTATAATATAATGGAGAAAATTATATAAAAATACTGTATATCTGTGGAAATATATATACTGTTAACCACAATTAAAAACAAACAAACAAAACCCCCCAGTATTAATCTGAACAACTAGTCGTAAACACCACTATTTTTATGATAATTTCAGTGTTTTGAGTATTGTTGTAAAATATTTTAACATTTTATGACAACATTTACAATCCCATGAACTGCTGCAATAGAATTAGAAATTCATGAAGTATAATAAAATCCAACTTTTTGTGCAATATTTATTCACACTGTTTTAGAAAATTAAGGCTACTTATGCCTAGCTATAGCAAATACTGTAAAATATGTGTCCTGACTATGTGACTGTGTTAAAAGATAAAAAACCTGTGAACTTTCTGTATTCCAATTCAGATGCTTTGCAAGTATTAAAATCAAAGTGTCAGATCTCCAAAAGTATGCCCTTAATAAAATAGTTGCACTGAGTTTCTTATTTCTGGAAAAGATGGCATTCAGAAATTTGTTTAGACTGGAGACAGCTGCATAGAGCAGATAGAAGTTGAGGAAATGAGGGTGAGGAAATGAGGGTAAGCCAACAGTTATAATATTTCTCTTTTCCTCTTCCATCTCTGTGTGTAGAGAGGGAGAAGGAATTTGTCGTCAGTATTTTACTGCTCCATCAATTGATTGGCTTTGCTCCATGAGAAACATGGGAGGAGCGAGCAGCAAAAGTGAAACACACTTGCAGGGAGGGAACAGCAGCAGAAGAGTCATTTAATTCAAGCCAAACTATTTCTTTTCCTCTTGGGAAGAAAAAGCTGAATTTCAATGCGTGTTCTTTAAAATATTTTTCTACTGAAATGGAACTTCTCTCTGTGAAAGGTAGGTTTTTCTTCTCGTAGAAGCTCCTTCACCCATGTGACAAATATTTAGTACGTGGCTATAAAAAGTAACCTCATAGACTGGAGATGTGCATTGTTTTAAGCTGATAAGAATATTTCTTGCAGTACTTCCTTCCAGGGAAGTCAAGTAAATGCAGTGTGTAAATTCTGCACTCTTGCAGTGCAGTTGAGCTGCTGCAGTGTTTAGACTCTGCTGGTAGCTCAGCAACATTTTGGCCCCTCACCATTGGTGTGGAAAGTGGAAGCTTTCTCAGTGTGACAGTGGTGCAATCGTTCAGGCTGCAAATGTGGTGCAATTCCATGGCATTCTTAGGGAAGTTTAGGGAGAGATGAAAGCAAAAATAAGTAATAGGAAGGTAGGTGAGGTTAAGCAAGTGGAAAGGATGTTGGAAAACAGTGGCAAGCTTTTGGGAACCTTTGCATTGTAAAGTTGTGGACTTCTTGTTTTATTGCCAATTACTACTGTCCTAAGTGTAGCAGTGAAATATATCATGTATACATTAGTTTATTGCTGGAGTTTGTTCAATTATTGTAGGACTGCAGTGATGTTTCACTCAAACCAAACTGTCTTACATGAATTGATATGGCAGGAAAATTTAAAGACTATTTAGTTATATTGTTTAAAAGTCTAAATTTAATGAACTTTAGGAGTGAAATAAAAAATTATGATCAGGTTAGATCTTCATAATTATGATTATATGAATCCCAATCCTATTAATTTCAGGGCATTTTTCATTAATGGAAGAGATACCATAATGTGAAACATAAGGTTGCTGAGCAAAATCAGGATTTGAAATGTTCACTTTTTATTTGGTAAGGTATTTACTGAAGTGCATCCTTTCTAATAGCCAGAGTAAATACAATGTAATAAAGGACTCTTTGTAAGATGATAGAAGCTACTTGAGGTTATATACAGTCTGTGAGTCATCTGTATCTATTGGGAAGAATTTTGAACTAGTGTTACGAGGTGATGAATAGCACACTACCCTTCCTGGATACCTGCTCTTCATTCTGCCCTCTGTGTTGTATCCATGTATTTATTAAGTTCTTGTAAGGTGCAAAGAGTTTTCACATGTTCTCTTTCCCAAAGACTTCCGAAAAATCATATTACTGTCCCACAATGATGTTTATATTTTTGAAGATTACTTGTTTTCATTTTTGATTGAGATTTTTTATACCACATAGGTCCTTTAGATTTTATTTTCCATAAAATCCATTGGCAAGCATTGTTAAGGTATTATCTGAAAATAATATATATTTTCTTTTTTAACACAGTGAAAAAAGGAAGGCTGGATAAAATGACTGGTAAGTTTAATTTCCCTTTCAATTTCTACTTTACGTTTTTCTTTCTTAGGCATGCTTGTCTGTGTCACACTAAAGAATCACCTAAGCTTGGGACTACTTTAATATATTTGATCAACAGTTCAATAAAAATGAATAAATGTGGAAAGAATTAAAGATTATACATATGTTTTAGAGATCAAATTATCTTTACAAGGTTGTGGCCTCAGACAGTTGGAGATTGTGTCTGAATTTTCCCAGAGAGAAAATACAAGTTGGAGATACTGATGGACAGTTATAGAGATCAGGTGTGTGCCCCAGCCAATAAATATGATCAAAACCAAGCTGCCCAGAACTCTCTAAGTCTGTTTCCAGGACCAGGATTTAGCCAGGATGGAAAAGAAAGTCTGAACTCAGCCATAGGTTTCTCACACAGAGGTGGACTATAAATTTAAAGGCCTTCAAGATCTTTGTAATTACTAGTTCTCAGGAGAAGCTGATATACAACCAAATCAGTGCAGCAAAATTTGCTGGTTAATACATTTAAGCAAATACAAGTTGTTTACAGTTATTTGAATTAAAGAAAGGTAACCTGAATGGGCACAGATCAAGCTGTTTGTTCTTGACACTTCTAAAAGCAGGCTGTGAAATCTTTGTACAAAGTATGGACTGAAGAATCTTCTCTTTCTCATTGAAACCCTAATGCAGTCAGAAAAATGTTCTGCAGGGTTCAGCAAATCTCATATTTTGTTGATGCTCAAAAGAGGTGATAACGTACAGAATATGACTATCAAACAGAATAATTTGATAAAAGAGATGTAGTTTCAAGTTTCTTTTGAGTGCTGTTGAAGACTTGTTAACACCATAAATAATGGCAATAAAATTTGAATGGTGTATTCTCTGATAATGTTTTCTTGGGCAGAACCATTTATGCAGGTGGTGACCAAGAGCAGCCTTGAAATGCCCTCGTGTTTCTCAAAATTCCGTGATTATCCTGTAGTTTATTTACTCCTTTGTGTAAACTGCTATGAAGTTGCTGTGCTGTGCTCTGGGTTGAAAGCTGAAGGTTTGAGCAAGTGGATAACCTGCTGTTTGACAAAAAATTGCACTACATGCCTCTGTTTTTTGACAGCTGAAAGGTTTGGGAGCCGCAATAATGGCTTCATGGAAACAAAACTGCAAAATTGACAGCTCCTTTCTGCTGCCAGGGTATTTTAATAATATTCACCCTGGGCAGTGTTATTCCTCAGGGAGGTTATATACTCACAGTTATTTACGAGGTAGAGTATCTTTTTCTTACTTGACACAACTCATGACATCTAAAGGTGAATTAGTCCTAAAGCACTGAAGGGTAATATTTGGATCTAGAGAAGAGCCAAAGAAGAAAAGGAACTACTGGAAAAATAGCTCTTTTAAAAAACAAATGGCAGGGTTTCAGGCAAGACAATAATGCAAGCAGTCCAAAATATTTTTATTTTTTGTGATAGAAAAGGAGATGGGGAAAGATACAAGGTGATTAAGTTTGGTCACCTCGTCTGGTCCGTGAAGTTATAATTGAATATAAAGATAATAGTATAATGAAACAGACTACCAGTAAAATGTGTCTTTAAGTTTCTATCTTGTCATTTAGGGCTTCATTTAAGGGACATATGTTTTAATTATGAGGGAGGTTGGTTATTGTAGTTTTAATTTACATGGGTGCTCTAAATGGCTGAAGTTAAAGACTGTGGGTTGCTATTTTTCAGCCAAGTCATTTAGAATTCTTTTGAAAATTTCTCAAACCTTGAGTTGCAGCTAAAAAACAAAGTCCTGTTTGAGAGGACTGGTGCACTGAATTATAGAAAATAAATAGATAACATTGGCCACTGTTGAATGTGTTTATTGAACAGAATAGTTCCTGTTACATGATATCTTTTGTCCTTTGGTCAAACATTATAATCAGTTCTAATCAATAAGATCTACATACAGGATGTACACAGCTAACTCTTCTCCTTCACACTTCTTGTTAACTGCAGTGTAATTTGATACAACCTATTCAGTAATCTGTTGTAGACATTGACACCTTCCCTGTAACTCAGACTGTTTGATTGACCTGTGGTAAAACACACAGCTCAAAAATTCTGTTCTGAGCTACCTCTTGTATATATATTTTGGCAGTAGTTCTATCAAAAAAAAAAAGGTTTTTTTCAGTCCTATGTCAATGTTGATCCTTATCTAGGATGCTGGAGGGTAGTGAAGGATGTGTTACCTACATGTAAGCTAAAAAGCCACATTCATTGAGATGATATAATATGCCTTTTACCACCTTAGATTCCTGTATGAGGCCCTACAGGATATGTAGGATATGAGGATAGAGCTTTCCCTCAGTTCTTTTGCTTTTTTCTGGCAGGGATATTTTCAAGCCCTTTGAAATTTTTAAAATTTTATTCTTTTTGCTGATTGGGTCCAATTTATGAATACTCATACTGTGCTTTTACAAAGGCATTTACAAAAATATATGAGTTCATTTGGGGCTGCATCTGAAACCCATTTTGCTGCTGCATCTATAACAGAACTAGTTTCATGCACCAAGACTGAATTACATATTATAAGTCTGTGGCCTTGCCTTAATTGGACATAAAAACCCATCAGCCAATCATCTATATTATCATAGCAATGGAAAGGCAAAGAAATTTTCAGAAAAAGAGTTGCATGCTGGTTTCATGCAAGAGCTGTCAGGGAGATTGATAAACAGTAAAAAGCCCTGTCTGGAAGCTGATCTTTAAAATACATTCAGTGAGATGTTCTCTCTCACCTGTCAGGGGCAGAGATTTTTCTGGCATAATCCCATTAGAATTAATAAGAATTTTCTTGTTCAAATCCACATATTTGAACCACACCTCTAAATGTTTTGTATGGAGTAAAAATTAAAACCCTTACTGCCTTGGGGTTATATGTTTCCAGTTTCTGGAAAGAAGAAAAGTGAGGTTTAATGTGCTGGTTATTTCTTTTTCAGATGTGTCTAAAACCTATGTTGTTTTAAAAGTCCAAAATTTGAAAAGCACTACAATCGACAGACGAGGAAGTGACCCTTGCTGGGAACAAGACTTCATGTTGTAAGTAACAGGGAATTCTTATCAATTGATTTTGTTGTATCTTTGTTTTATTTGTAGAGTTTAGAACAGTTTAGTACCTGCAAGGCCATGTACAGACCACAGAAGCAAGGAAAAAGTATCCAGCTCAGAGAAAAGGTGCAGACTAGCCCTGGGGAACAGAACTAAAGTTAATTTTGCAAGATACATTGCAGATCAAGGCCAGGACCAACAAGGGGAAGAATTTGTCTCTGAATTTAATTTCATATAATGTTGTAGGAATATAGGAATGAGAATAAAGAGAACTCAAATTGATCCTCAAGCAACTTGATTTTTGTTCACTCAATTTCCTTTTGGTGTGACTCATATTTTATGCATTAATTCATCTCCTCAGCTGCCAATTTAGGTAGTCGCTTTAATACTGACCCCTGCTCTTTCTCACTTCTGTCTGCAGATCTTTGTCTGCTTCACTCAGCTCTCCATCTTGTAACTCTGTTGTTATTGTCCTCTTTTCTCTAGAGCCTTCTACGCACCTCACTGGTCAGGAGGTCCAAGCATTTATATACTGCCTGACATTCTGAGGAAATCTGCTTCCAACTGTCAATTCCAAAGCAGTTAAACCCAATAAATGTAATCTAATTGGATCCTGATTTAGCACATTAATCTCCACCATTTTTGGTCCCTTCTTTTTCCCTGCTCAAATCTTTCTCTGTCACCACATTCCTGTTGTGGGAACATAAATTTAATTCCTGAGGTCTAGAGTTGGTTGAAATATTTTTGCAGAATTCAACATTTAATTTGCTGTAATTCTTCTTATGAAAAAATGTCATTTTTACAATTTTGGGTATTTTCTAATTCAAGTATTTTAATATTTTGTCAGACACATGAGTTATTTTGAATGACTTTTTTCGTACTTTCTGGTTACCTGAAGAACATGTCAAAATATCAGTTAATACATTTGCTTTGCTGTTGTTTAAAAGATTTTCTTTTTATCATATTATATGTAAATGAGTGTTGCATGATATCATTGAAAATGAGCAATTTATTAGGATTATTTTCTCAGTTGGCAATGTAAATCTTGCCAAAGAATACTAAAGCACTTTTCTAGCATGTTACAAGGTTGCTGTAGCTCCATCTACTGCCTGCTCATCTATACAACACAGCAGACTTTTAAAAGGGATTAAAAGTAGGCATTTACAAATACATTTAAGTAGACTTTGGTGAGTCATACTGTGGTTCATTTTCTTAAGGGCTGTCACTCCCTCTCTCACAGTAAAAACTATGTTCTTTTACACACAGATATTACCAGCTTGCATTTTAAAAATTGCATATTTTTTTACCTTTCAGTCTGCACTTTCATTGTTGCCGGTGCAACAGTTTTAAAGTTGGGGTCTAAAAATTTACAATCTGTCTTCCATAACATATTTATAAAGAGAGAAGCAGGGCAAAACAAAAATTCAATGAATCTATTCAACTGCATGAATACAGCAGAAAAGTAGACATTGATGCAGCCAACATAATGATTTTTGAGAGCCATGTGATGAGTTAAAAAGTTGTCTCAGAGGTGGCAGCCCTTGCCCTTCTCAGATTTCATTTGTTCTTTTCCTGATAACTTTCAGTACACAGTAATTCTCTGTGGTTCACCACACAGTAACTTGAAGATTATTTTAATAAAAATTAATTCAGTCAAATGAAGATTTTGTGCAATCAGTCACAGCAGAGACACCACTGCCTACTGTTTTATGACTATATAGGAAAAACCCCACCTCTGTATCTCCTGTAAGTCACTAATTTATTATTATAGATTACTGAGCAGTTGAAACTGCATTTTCAGATTCAGTTTAATGGTTCCTGTATTCATTCTTTTTAGTGAAATCTGTGCTGATGGAAAGGGCTTCCTTGTAGAGCTGTGGAAGAAAGGCTTGCTCTGGGATAGCATTTTGGGAGTTTTATGGATTCCCCTTGCAACTGTGGAATATGCAACAGATGTAAGTTGACTTTCTGTGGAATTATAGAACACTGAGTAAAATCCAACAAATTTCTCATTCTTAATCTCCCCAAATACTGTAAGGACATTTATGATCAGTGTATACTTCTATCTCCTTTGCTCCAATCTGCAATGGTGAGGCATAATGTACATGTGACAAAGTGAAAACTGAAATGCATTATCCATATATCCTGGAGAAATGGCTCAGATACTGAGGCAGGTATTCCACAGGCAGTGAGTTAGTTCATCTGCTCTCATGAACTGCTAAGGAGGCAGGGGTGGTTTGGCTTATATGATTAAAGTGAAAGAGTTTTAGATTAACTTTCCAGGCCTGGCTCTTCATTGTGTGACTTTGGGTAAATCTCTACTAAACTGGGCAAAATACTGTTGTTCTCTCTCTCAAGGAAATTGGCCACTGTCTCAGAGGGAAAAGCTGAAATTTGCCTTGTGGAACTACAGAAGAAATTGTAGAGTGCACAGAGAAGGATGAGTGGAGAAATTGGGTCAATACCAAGAGTTGTGTATCCAGCATAGTAAGTTGGCCACCAGAGTGAGCATACTTGCCCTCAGTAGGATATCAAATAAGGAGAAAAGGTTTCTGGGACCGTGGAAATACAGAAGCAAACTGCCTGTGCTGCAAAATTTTCTGAATTCAGAAAACATAAGAGTTACCTCATTCTAATATTCCACAATTCTCCCATCCATGAATATGCTCTGCTACACATAGTCCGTGGAGTCTGTTTTTAAAGTAGCTCTGAATGACAGAAGATTAATTTAATCTTTGAAAAATTTTTTGCCTTCTTTAATTTTTCTAAAACATAAAAAAGGCAATTGAAGATGAGGTAAAGGAGAGAAAATCAGAAAACAACTTCCTACAGTATCTCTCATCAGACCCTATAGCAATTTCTTTACAGGAAGTAATAAATATTCATATATACATTGAACTGATATTTCAGTGATTCTACTCAGAAAATGGAAGCAGAGGAAGAAAGTAGTTCCTGCTTAAATTAGGAGTTGCTCTGTATCACAGCTGCCAAGTGCCATTTCCAGCCCCAAGGCAAGTGGTTCTGCTCTGCTGCCCTGGCTGTTGTTGAGTTACAACTTGCTGACACAGAGGTTGTGGCTTACTAGTAAATATTGAAACTTTAAACAAACACAGATGAAAGATAAGGGACTTTTTCTTAATTTCTTCAGATCCTCTAAACCTTCATTTATAATTAATCCACTGCGGAAGTTTCCTAGTTATGCTGCTTGTCTTAACCCCACAGTTCTGTTCTGGGCTTTATAGTTCAGAAATAAACTATAAGGGAGCATTACTTCAGAAACAAGGTTTTTTGGCTTTGTTATTAGTTTATATGGATTGTTTCAGTCTTTCTACAGTGTACTTGTTTGGCACCAGTTCAAAGGGAAACTGGAAAATCTGAGTTGATAAGTGTGATTTTCAATATTCATATTTCTTGTGTCTTAATCATCTGACAACCTTAATGTGTATTCATCTCTATTGTAGAGCAAATGTTATATTATTTTGAATTCAATGACTGTGAGAAAACTTGATGAAGTCCTAAGTAATACTTACACAAAGAAAAGTTGGAAGAGTCTAGAATGGATATCTAAGCATATTGTTGTTACAAAGAAACTCCTATTGACTCAGAGGAAACCTCATCCAGTAAAAAGTACATAATCCAATAAATCCTGCCCAGGTAATTTTCATAACTTCTTTTTCCTAGGAAGGCCCAGGTTCCTGGTGGACATTGCATTCTGAAGTAATAAAAAATGGAAGTGAGATTCAAGGCACAAAAACACCAACTTCACACGAGATCTTACTAGATGTCTACTTTGCATTACCATTTGGTGAGTCACAGATTAAGATCTCTCTCCAGCATTCCAGCCATTCTATATTTCACTCTAAGTTTCTGAAACACAATGCCAAATAGCAATTTTTCTGTAGAATCCTAAATGTTTATTCATCACTGGGGCATTTGCACAATTGATACAGGTGATTGGTACTGGTAAGTAATGGAATCACTGAGAGCCACTTCCATAAGAAGCTGGATGAAGAGTTTCACTGTTCATCCATATGTGGATGTGTCTTCCATATAAGGAAGTATCTCCTTAAGGCTCAATAGAGAGCCTGTGTGTTACAGCTCTGCAGCACATCAGCTGTTTGCATGATGTAAACTGTAGTAAAATCCAGGGCTTTCACAGCATTTTTTACCTTACTAGCAGATGTTGTCTGCCTTTATGAATAGTGCATATGATGATGTAAACTATATATATATATATATATATATGAAAGTAGAAATGGAAACTGAACATCAAAATATACATTTCCACACATTATTTCCAGATACAATACAAAGAGATAGACTTTATTAAGATTATCAATCCATCTATATGGTAGTCTATGCCAAATAAGTTCTCAAAGATAAGTTAGCTTAACATTTTACTCTTTAATGTAGTCTAATGAACTATATTCTGTTATATTATTAGTCTAAAAAAGACTAATACTAAAATTTATAAAAGAATAAATTTTAAAAAAGTGAAGAAGTGAGAATGAGAAACATTATTTATCTCTTGAAAGGAGGACTAGAAGGTTTACCAGCTGTCTAAGGTTCTTTTTGAAATGCATTGCCTGAGACTGAAGTTGGCAATACTTACAACTCATGCTGATTTAAGTAGAGTAGTTATTTCTGATGTTTCTGGGTGTAGTTTGCATAACTACACTGCTGTTAATATGTGAGGTAGAATGCATATCTTTTCACAGAGTGACTGTGGGCTGTTATGGATTCTTATGAGTTACAGCAGGGTCCAAGTTTTTTTTAACAAAAAATTACTCCTTCTTTACTACTTCCTAGCCAATAAAGCATTTTAAAAGATAACCTAAGCCCTAGTCACACTCTATGTTTTGTTTGCTTGGTTTATTTTCCCCAGCAGCCACAAGCAATTTTCAGTTGTCTGAGTAAAAATTCTTATGGAAGAATATTTTCATGCTATTCACATGTGCCTCCATCTTTCACTTATGTCATAATTTTATTTCATTTAAGCATGATGGAAAGTGTACAGAAGACAAATGGACTGAGTCTTTAAGCATAAAAATAAACTAAAACAAAGAAGAGGCAGTTTATAAAGAAGATGACAGAGAAAGACAACAGTTTGTCCACTAACAGTGGAAGGCCCATTAAAAAAGGAGAAAAAAAATGGTACAAATTGTACTTTTATGGCACAGGTCACCCAGAGAAGTTGTAGATGCCTGGAAGTATTCAAAGCAAGGTTGGATGGGACTTTGGACAACCTGTGGTAGTTTTTCCTGTCCATGGCAGTGAGGTTGGGACTAGATGATCTTTAAGGCCCCTTCCAAATGAAACCCAATGATTCTTGAAACCTCCTTTGAATCAGCTGAATATTTTAAGTAAGTCCTTATATAGTTTTCATATCTAGAAACCTACTGCAAATCTGTGTTTACAAGCTGTACATTCAGATTGTTGCCGATTTCAGGCTGATACTTGGAGGCAGTGTTGGTTTGTATGTTGCACTTTGTCTTCTGTTTTCAAATAAATACATTTGAAAATGTTCTGAAGACAGTCCCTGGGACTGTGTGAAATCCTGTAGAGGTCACTCTTACACTGTAGTTTTCTGCACAGAGGAAGGAATGCTAAAGCATTCCGTCTCCATTACTGAGAAAGCCACGTTTACCCTCTACCTGGAGTTGAACTTGGACATTCCATTTCGATGGCTTACTCTGTTGAATGGCTCTCAGCTCAGCTGTGAGCAGCTGAGGGTCTGTCCTTGACTGTCGGAGTCAGTACAGCCTCTTTATGATGACAAAGTTCCATTGGGAAGGTAGAAGGCTGCAGTTACTTCTGACAGTTCCTAGGATGTCTATTTGAGAATGCCAGATACTGCTGCTTTAACAATATGACTTCATGTGGACTTGAAGCCCTTGTGTGTAGTAACAGAGAAATGTTTTCACATCATTAGCTCACCAGGAGTGCTTCTTTCTAGATGTATCACCTGATGTGGTAGCAACAAAATTGTCATTTCACCATTGCCATTTATACTAAGCTCCATTAAAAGGCTGCTAAGTAGAATGAGGATCTAGTATATTTAAAATTCTGCAAGCAAAGTCACAGTAATAAAATCCTATTTAGATAAATACTACAGCTGGATTGCAAACATTTTTAATGTGTCTAAAACTCAAGGTTTTTTAAAGATAATCAGGGTTTGTTATAAAATACAATAATTTCAATTTTATGAGGTCTTTCTTGCAAGAGACAGAAGAAAATTTACAGAACATATCTTATTTTTTTCTTAAATTCAGCATTAGAGACCTATGGCATGCTCCTTAACATTCAATTACACTTTACATAAAGAGTATAAGAAATTAAAGAAAACTTTAGTGAAGTGAATTGTAATTTGCAATAGCTATAATTCTGAAAATCATTTATGTGTCTTGGGAACTAAGATCTCATTTTGACAAGTAGCCCGCTGAAAGTCAACAGAATTTTTACCTCATGAATAATTTTGGAACATGCCATGCAGGTATTCACCTCTGAGGCTTGGCTGAAATTCAGCTCGTTGTCACATTTTTCATATACATTAATTAGCAAATGAGGTAACAATAATAAAGGAACAATTATGAGATTAATCCCTGTTTCTGCATTAGTCACCATACTAAGTCACTGATACACCAAGGGATTAGCAAATGACAGCATTAATTGTTCTGATACAATTTTGATCAGCATAAACAAAAGTCCTGAAAAATCACAATGAAGTGATTAGGAAAACTCATGTGCCAAAGCATAGAATTCTAAGTACAGACCACTTTAGTTAGTGTAGTAATTCACATATTATAAGTATATATTACATATGTATATTCTTACAACCTAAACATATACTTATATAACCTTACATATAACCTGAAAGTTGTGATTAACTTATGCAGTAGGAAAACCAAAAGATCCTGTTGTTTTCCAAAGTATTATCTCTATCTTCTCCTTGTTTCACAACAGTGTTGCACTCACTTTGAGCAGAATATATGACACAAATTTTTGGCAGCTAACCTGGTGTTAGTAAACAGTGTGAGAGGAAATAAATCAAAGCATAGTTCCTAATACATAACAAAACTTTAAAAGAGAGAAGAAATAAAAAAGGAGAAAAGACATGGGCACCCAAATTTTTTTCATCATTGTGGAAGAAAATGCCCCACAATCAAGGTCAGGTCATGAACCCCTTCCTCTCACTACAGCTAAAAGTATGATTTATAGAGCAAAATTATCATACTGGAACTCTATTTCTGCTGTTCTCATCATAAGTGATTTAATCATTCTAATGTTTGTAATTGACTTCATTAATTCCCTATTACTGTAAATTTAACGAATTAAGTTAATTAATTTAATGTGTACTTCCTCTTTTGAGAAGTAAAATGGGCTGAAAGATTTCTAGCAGCTTTTTCCTTCTCTACAGATACCCACAAAGACTTAGATTGCAGAGCCTGGCACAGAGGGCCACCCCTCCAAAGTACAAGACCTTCACATCAAGATACATCTGATATTTGGTCACCCATGGAAAGTGGTCTCAGCACACAAGAGAGCAAACCAAGGTATTTTGCCTTGTCACATCAGACGTTTGTTGATTTTTTTTAAATGTCTGAACGCCAGAGTGATACTTTACAATCATTTTAAGCAAGAATGTGACTTATAAACTTAAAAAGTTTCATAAACTTATAAACCCATAAGGGATATATTTCCTTATTATGGTGGGACAGAGCATGATAAATCTTCATATTCTAATGAAAGAAAAACCATGAAGGATACTGTCTCCTGTGAAACCACTCTGCAAACATGTGCCTTCTCAATAAATCTTTGGTGGTAAGTGAAGCGGATTTTAACCTACAAAAAATGTAGGCATTAAAGAAAAGGCAACCAAACTTGTATTTGGCTAATTAGTACAAGACAAGAATATAAACTATTAATGATGCAAAAGGGGTAAGTACCATTCTAGACTGTTCTGCAGCAGATTGCTGTGTATATACACATAGCTTCAGAAGTGCACGGGGATTGATTGATTGGTGTTCATCTAAGGTGATGTTTTAAAGGATAATGTTTTAAAGACAATGCAGGTATTAATTAGCTTTGCTATGTTCTTTTATGGCAGATACATGTATATCTGTCCTGTTCTCACCCTTGGGCATGTGTCTACATAGAGTTTACCTATTCAATAGTGACTTTCTGAAAACTTAAGAAAAGGGTACCAAGTCCTAACATGATTTAGATATTGTAACTGATTGCATCTGGAAATCAGGAAAGACATTTGATTCCATTTTTGAAGCTAATATATTTACCTAGACAGGCTACCTTCACTTCTGCAAGTTTTCCAGAAGAGAATTAATATTTTCTGTCTTTTTGCTTTGAGCAAACACAAATGCTATGGGGGAAAAAAAAAAATAAGGAAAAGATAATTGCTGTCTTTCTGCTTCCCTGAGTGTGGAAAATGATGATGCATAAAGAGAGGAAGGGGCAAGGTGGCAAAACTGTATTACTTTGATGCCATCACCTTCTGCTGAGTGGAGTTGAATGCTCAGGAGGGAGTCCAGTCAGCCTCTAAGAACATCTCTCAGCAGTGGTCTCTGAGCAGAGAGAGCATTCTATGCCTTGGTATAATCACTTCTCTTCTCTTGCAAAGGCAAACTGGGGAGAAAAAAAGTTTTCTGTCTCTACTGCTCATTTTGGCTTTCATGTCAGCTGTCACAGACTGTTACATTTCATTATGGTGTCCTTTATCTATAGTAGTGCAGGAAAGATACTGTGAGCAGCTGACACTCAAAAAAGGTGTTTTCTTGATGAAGGGTAGAACAGGCTCTTGGAAAAAGCAGCAAGAATATATGGTGTGTCAGGCACTTGACTCATGTTTAAGTCGTGCTTAACAGTGGTGGTTCCAGAAAATTAGCTCAAACACAAGAGAAAATAGGATAAAACCTCTTCCATTATGAAGTTATGTGTTCTCTGAGGCAATGACATATGGATGCACTTAAATGACCTTTTCATGGACTCTAAAAAAGCAGAGTCCTAGTGCATGTACCATCAACACAAAATTACTAGGAAACAAGTGAGTCTGCAAAAGGATCATCAAGCACATGGATGCAGTGAGTCAGAGACTGTACATGGACAAGGTGCCACAGCATCTCTTTGCTTCTTGTCATCCTTAGCCTGTTTACATTTACTAGTAAGTCCTTGCAGGGTATTTACAGAGGAGTACAAGTGCCTCCTTAGGGGGAGAGCTGTCAGTAATGGCAGCATTCAAGAGCTGCTTCTCTATGTTTTTCTAAGCACACGTCCAGTCATTAGCATATCATCTGGGTTGACATGTATTTTTCAGCAGAGATCTGAGCCTCTGAGCAGGTTAAGTTAAACCAAAAGAAGTTAACCTGATCTGACTGTGGAATTATTTCCTTTACCTCTTTGTACCAAATAATTTTATTGAATTTAACTAAACCTTTATATTAATAAATTAGGAGTAAGCACTGAACTACATATTATTTTTAACTGAAAAGTTCTTTCATCTAATAATAGGTATTTTCAAAGATTATGAGCCGAAAGATTATGATTGTTTTAAAGTTTACTTAGAGATGTGTATTTATTCAAAATAACTGTTTTGTACTAAAAGTCTGAGAAGTTAGATTACACTATATGTTTTGAATAGCTGTATTAAACACCTTAGCTATCCTGTAAATATTCAAGTATTAATGGGGATAAAATTTCTTCATTAAGTTTTTTTACACTGATATTTATTTGTCAAGTCTTTGGTTATATATATAAATGGTGTTTATGGCAGCTAACTTTAAATGTAGACTGATAGCTAATTAGGTGTAATTGATTAACTTTTTCCAGAAAGCATAAACTCACTAAATCAGATTTTGAAGGATGTGGTAAATTATTAAATGACTACTTATTAGAGCAATATATTTTCCCCCAGAGGCTTAAAAAGAAAAAAAGAAATGAGAGAAAGAGAGAGAGAGAAAGGGAAAATACTGGTAAAAACACCCCAAACAAAAATACCTAAGTATTTCTCCATTTAATGTAAGAAAAAACAACCAACCAACCCCAAGTACAGCAACATGGACAAGGATCTTTCCTTTAAAAAGAATATTGATTTGTCCTGTGATACTTGTCTTCTCTGCAGAACTGAAAATCAGTCATTGGACAAGGAGAAAAAAAGACTTTGTTACATTTAAAAAAATTACAAATCCATTATTCGGGTTTATTTATTTCTACCTGCATAGGCCACATGAGTAGATATCATACATACACACACAGGAAATGAAGGAGGGATATGCTACCAACAAACCCATGCTAGATCTATAGAGATTTCATGGACAAATTTGGATTTGTCCATAAAATCTGATTCTAAAGTGTTTGGTTTTAACAGTGTTTCCCCTGATCTAATGTTTTGGGTGGTGGTAATTGTTGAGTGTTAAAAGGAGATATATTATTAAAAGTGGACTTCATGACCTGCACCCATTGCAATGTTGTTTTCAATGTAGTATTCATTAAACTGATATTAATTAAAGCAAATTAGTGATCTATGACAGCAACATACAGGTTTATTTTTTCAACCTGGTGAATACTGAAAAGAAAGCTTGAATGTGATGGACTTAAAAGTTTCTTAATGCTTGGAGCATCATTAGCATTAAATGGCCTTTTAAGAACGTAATTAATCTTCCCTGGCTTTAAATACAGAAAGAACCAAATGATTGCTAAGGTCTAAATTAATTTGAAGTGATCACTTTACAGCCATTTCTCCAAAAATCTGTTTCATTATTCATGCCTAGATAACAGAAAAATTGATGGGCAGGCATAAAATTATTTCTAAACCGTGAAAATTTCCATCTCTACCACTTGGCTACAGGTTATGAACTCCTTAAACCAAAGCCATATTTCCAGTACACAGCCATAGCTGTTTAAGCAGATAATGTTTGTCCATGTAAGTTTGTTTTCTGTTGTGATCATTCATTGAGAGATTGTTTCTCAAAGTTAAATTACAGAATAGTTCAGCATAACTGATCTTGCATAATGTGTTGTTGTTTCCTTTCATATTTACTGCCAAAAACAAATAAGGTCCAAAAGAAAGTAAAGAAGGAGGCAGGGTAACACAAGTTGTATGTCACATGTAAGCCTTTTAGCTATGACTGTCCACTGGTTCCCAGCTTTTCAGAACTGGCATATTATTTTTAAAATATAAAAAGCAGTTGACATTATAACTAGTGACAGGTGGGTTTGCATTTAATTATTATTCTGAGGCTGTTCTCTAAAATGCAGATTGTTTAACTCATATAATACTTCTGTGTTCCAAAGGCAAGGTAAAATGGTTGTTTACATCAAAACACATGAACCAAGAGATATGAAATATTTTTACATATTAAAGAGCATGATCTTTCCTGCTCTGCTGTCCTTTCCAAGTTCAGTTCCACCCTCTTGCTTTTCGCAAATGTGTTTCCTTCAGATGTTCTGTACCCTAGAACTATTGCTCTTGATTGGAACAAAAGTAGTATTTTAAAAGACTACTTTAAAAAAAAAAAAGGTTCCAAAGAATTTTAAAGAATGTTGCAGCAGCTCTCTACAGCAGGAAAACTGCAAACAAAATTTAAACTTAGAACTGGAGAATACTAAGTCTCATAAATATAATGAATTTGAAGTTGAAGCAATTTTTATGTGTTTTGTTATACAGCTCTACTTTATGGCTATGTCAGCTTTACAATCATTACCAGTTTTATTCTTACATTTTAAAAAATACTCGGTTGCAAAAAAAATACAAAAGGAGATAAATTAGCAGTTAAAAATATAGAGAGAAAACATTGTACTTGAAAGAGATTGAGAAAAAGGACATTGAGGGAATTGAGAAACATTTAGGGAATTGAAGATTCTGTCAGAAAAAAAACAACAACAATGAATTATGTATAAAACTGCTTAGAAGTGTAGTAAAGAACAAAACAGCTTTACTTGACAGTTAGAACAAATGATGGTGAGCTCATATGATATGTTGATGTACATTTTCTTTCCCAAAGTTGTCCCAAATAGATTTTGGTAAGTTATTTTTGTAGCTATTTTTATATCTCACTATTATTATGGCCTTTCATTAGCTAAAACCATAAGGAAAAGAATCCTACAGATGTTCAACCTGATGGAATTATGACTAGTTATGTCTTTCCATGTTTTTGTTTAGAAGAAGAGACAGATTGAATCTATCTAAGGATCTGTTTGATATAGAAGTTTATAACAGTCAGATAGTTTCATGCATGAGGCCAGGTTCAGGCAATAGTTACCTACAGGGTCTTCTATGAAACCTCTCTTAGAAACAGTGGGAGTTTCTTTCTGTGACATGAAATCAAGCTTGTTGGACATTTTTTCTAAGGTTGATTCAGAAATTCAGGCAGAGATGTAGCTGTGGAAGTGTGATGTAACACACTCTATAAGACCATCCTACATCTAAAGGTTACATATTTATTTGGTTTATTGCATGCATACACAATCAAATACTTTTATAATACTGATTTTTATTTTCATTTTAAATTGAAAGATTAGGCATTGGTTTTGAATACAGAGACTTGATAATGTAAAAGAAAATTGAGTTCAGTTGAATGAAGAAATATGTCATATTTGGAAAAAAATACATTATTATTTTTTGAGTTGGATGTATTAGAAGAAAAAAAATGTTTTAAAATTGGTGACTACCAAGTAGCTGCACAGTGGCAAACCCAGGCAAAATCTGGAGCAATTCATAAAGTTTCTCTAAGTGTCAGTTAGACATTGTTTGCTTTCTGGGAATAATCCAAGATGACACTTTGACAGATTCAAGATTGACTAAAAGCTGCAACTTCACTGGACAGCAGATCAGTGTCTTGCTAATGTCTTATTTGTACAAAGATGTGTTTCTTTGTGTCCTCTGTCTTCTGTGATAGCCTTTGGTCTTGTTCTGTTTTAGTTGCATGTTCTTTTGTTCTGATAAATATCTTGCAGTTTGGAAACAATTAATGTAGTTATTTCAGCACTGAGGAGATAATGTATCTTGTGAGTGTTTCTCAGGTAGCAAAACTGCCTTGTAGATTCCTTATGTCCAGCAGAAAACTTGGAAGTTACTTTGCAAAATCTTGATTTACTGTCTTGGCACACTTTAAAAAAAATAGAATCTTTCTTCAAAGCTATTTTTCTATGGTAAGGTAGGAGAGAATATGAGCTGTTACTTACTGACATTCTATGAACTATACTAGATAATTATCACAAGCAGTGGTTTTGACTGATCTGAATGACAGTTTACAGTCCAGTTCAGAGTTTTGAGTGGTAATAATTGATATTTAAATATTTTAGGTATGGATTACTGTACATCTCTCTTTGCACACTCTTTAGCATCAGGCCTTCAGTTGCAGTGGTTCTTCAGAACAAGGCTGAATTTGGTTAAGTTCCCCCAACATAACAAAAATAAGAAGCCGTGAAGTTGAGTGTGCCACCTTTTGAGAAAGGGGCACATTAATGTTTGAGAACAGTAGTTGATCAAAGAACAAGAAAATCCCACAATGTTGAACCCAAAATGCATATTTTGAAGTCTAAGTGTTTGAAGTGGCCTAAATACAGAAGTTTAAGTAGTTATCACCTCTCTTTCCCAGTACCTATTCTCAGCTATACAGAAAAGTTTGCTGTTTCTCTACCTGTGATAAAACAAAAGTTTGCTGGGTCATATGGGAAGGCAGAATACTCCAGTAACCTAACTGGAAAGTAATTGTTAAAGCAAGGTGGGACTTTCTGAATCAGCTTTAACAGAGACAGCAACAACCAATAAATAATTCACACTGAGATCAGACTTCACAATAGTCCGAAGGGTGAAAAGACACCAAGCAGATGAAAGTACTTTCCTTGCAACAAATAGTTAATTATCCCCCGGCAGGGCAGTGCTGGGGGGGCTGCAGTAATTGCTGGGTTATCTTGAGCAGCTGTGCTGGCAGTGCACTTGGCTCAGGGGTATTTCTAGAAACAAGCAGGGGCAGACATCTTCCTTCAGGGTGCGAAGGTCCACATCCATGTGGATTGTGCCTACAAAAATCTTGTGAAGAAGTGGAGGAAAAAGTCAAAACATGAGTTCTGTTATGAGGATAAATTCATAACTTCAAACTATTCATCTTCTCTAGAGGTGAGTCGAAAGATGTAGGTCTTGTAAAAGAATTAAGTTCTTAATGATTAGGTGAGTAACCTGTGTAAGAGTGGTGGAGGAAAAACTGTAAGAACTTAAGTAAAGCATATATGTAAGCATAATTTTGTTTCTGTTCATGCCTTGCTAAGCATTAGGACCTGAATGGTTAGAAAACATGTTATTGCTGTATTATGTGTTTTAGGCACTTATACAAGGTGATTTCAAAGAAATCAGAAAATGTTATTTCGTTACTGTAATAATGTTGCTCTCAAAATACAAGCTGAAAAAAATCAAATACCTTGTCCCAAAGAAACTAAGGTCTTGCAATTTTAGCTTTAAAACACACAAACCCCACCAAGAACTCAGAAATGTAAACTATTTGAAGTGAAAGCCAGCAGTAATCTAATTGATATAAACATGTGATTGAAGATGATAATACAGCTACTGAAACTTCTGATTTTGGACAGTAAGAAAGCAGATGGAAAACAAAATAAAAGTCAAATTTAAAACTAAAATTTTACTGTAGAGTTGAGTAACTGGTTGGTGTTTGGAAACTAAGTTTTTAAGTGCAACTTAAGCATCTGCGAAAGGGAACTTGTGTAAGGGTATAGATTTAGTGCTACCAAAAAGTATCTTGGAGGAAAATCTGCCTTCTTTTGCCACTGACACACAAAAATATCTATGAGGCAGTTGGGTAATGCTAAATTATATTAATCTATGTGAGGCTTAAAAAAGTAGGTTTCACTGTGATAGAGCTAACCGTGGAAAGCCTAAATCACTTAATTTTCCCTTGCAATTTTACCACATCAGTAATTTCCTTTTAATGTGATTATAGCTAAGATGGACAAGTAGTACCTACAGTTACTCCTAGTGTTCTACTAAACTGCTACTTATTGCACAGCTTTTTAATGTTATACTGATTTTTTTTATCTATACTGTATAATTGAGGCCTATGAAAAAAATTAAAATTGAATTATAACTTTATAGTACAATAATCCTTAATGGGATACCATTTCCATAGTTCCACATCCCAGATATATTTTCCAATAAGAACACTGTTCCCTTATCCTAAGTGCATGAGCTGACTTGAAAGCTAGTGATTTAGAGCACCTTGTTTTCAGCTGGAAACCATTTCAGTGCAATCAGCTTCAGATAATCCCTGGCAGGTGCTATAACGAGGACAACGTTTGGTAGCCCAGGTGCAGTTAATACAAGTAATGACACTTTGGCCTGATGTGCAAGGCTGGGGTAGCAACTGCACCAACAGAGACAGTCCCGAAGAATTGTGCTGCTGCAGCCTAAATGAGTAACAAATGTGGAAATCTTCACACTAAAGTTTTGAGTCTCTTACAAACTTGACAGACTTCCAATGCACATTAAATTGTTTCAGAAGTTACAGCACTGGAAGTGCAGCACTTGAAAGTACTTTTTAGGGTTTATAAACAACAGAGAAGCTGTTATTCATCTTTATTTATTCTTTTCTATCCTCCTCCTGAACTATAAAAGAATGTAAAATAAAGATCAAAATTGCCATTAGCATCCTTAACCTATATTTGTACAAGAATTACCATTACTGGAATGTTCTGGGAAGCATATTTTAAAGGAAAAGAAAATTAAAAATCCCGGCTTTGTAATAGTGTATTATTTGTACTACCAAAGTACAAATCTGCTTGATCTGTCCATTAGAGATTGATTTGAGCACGTGATGTTTGTTTCAGCTTGGCTGCTGCTAGTGGGGAGTGGAAGTTGCTGAGTAAAAAATTGTCATAATATGTCATAATAGAGTGTGATTATTTCAGTTTTTCTTCCCCAGTTTATTTCCAGTTATAGTCAAAGCTGACAATATTGACACTAGTGATGAGTGCTTACAAACCCATGCAGATGTTCAGGATTGCCTATTACAAACAAATAAGCATTCAGAAGATGTCGTTATTTGTCCATGTGTGGCCACACTGCAACTGCTTTGTAATTAACTGCTTTACAATGAAGTCTGCAGTGGGATTTAATTTTACAAGAGGTGCTGTGAAAATGCAAATCGTCACTGAAATACTAGACCAATTTTAATGTAATTGTGCAGCAAAATTGACAGGGAACACATCTATTAAATAAAAGTGTCAGTGTGACTTTTGTTGTCTGTTAAAGATCTCTTTCAATAACAGCCTGAAGAGCCCTCGTGTTTATCTAACCTGTGCCTTCCTGTGCATATAACTGTGTTCTCTTGGTAAATCACTGCAACAAAATTCGTTATTTTGATCCTTCCCGCTGGGAGATGTGGAAGCCTGCTGGTTTGATGCATGGTGCATCAAAATTTTTACCTGGGCTGCTTGCTCAGCTTTCTGGATCTAAATATTGTTGGACTTCTCCAGAGGCTTTTCTTCTGGTTCTACAGCCTGTTGTTCTTGTGATGTGTGTTGGTTCAGAGCCTGCAGCTGGGCATTATGTTGCAGGAATGGCGAATCTGTGATTTTCAGGCACTCCTAAGGCATTTGTCATTTGTTTTCAAGCTTTTTGTTGTTCTACCACTTGCAATTAATGCTTTTCTAATTATAGCTGTGATTGCCTTATTTTTTGACTTAATGCTTGTTTGAAGTTCTCCTAATCTGTTCTTGTTTAAGTTCTTAGTTTCAAAAATTTGTAGCAATGCATTTGCCTGGAACATGATGCATTCCTTGTGCATAGTTCAGTTGCCAGGACAAATGATTCCCAGCAGTATCTTCTTGGTCTTTGTTACTCAGAATTCCTGCAAATCATGTGTCTTCTGGAGGCTTTGTTCAGTATTGATAAATTGTTTTCTGCCAGGTAACTGATTAGTTTTACTAGATCTGAATAGAAAATTAACAATCGTTTGTCTAAGCTGGACCCATCCTTGTGTCAGCAGGCAGTGGACAGGTAAAAAGCTGCTCCTGGCTGTGTCTGTCTGTGCTGAGTTTCTATGTGGCACAAGCAGAAGTGTATTCAACTGCCTCATTTACCTGCTCTGCTCAGCAGTCTGGTCACAGCCCAATGTCTTCCTGAAGTGCAAACCAGTTAAATGTTTTTGTCTGCCTATGAACATTATGCCTCCAAATTTAAGAGTGCTCCTGACCTTACCTACCTTCAGTTAAGACAATAAAAGCTGTTTTTTTCTGTTCCCTCTGAATCAACACTGGCACTCTCCATCTGACCTTGAGGTTAATTACCTTAATAATTCCTAAGGTTAATTATTACCTAGTATTTCCAGTCTAGTTAACAGCTGCAGAATGGAGTGGAACCATTACTAGTATCACTTGGTTGATTTACCTTACAGTAAAAAAAAAAAAAAAAATAGTTGTGAAAAGGAAAAAGGCTGAACCTGCAAGGATGCAGCCTCAGAGATGAGGGCAGGGGAAGAAAAGCCTCTTCACACTTAGTTTGCATCATGTGCACTCAGCTGTGTGTATCAGAGAGAACATTTTTCTCCTCCAATAAAAGAGCACTGTTCCAAAAGTCCAAGATAATTAAATAGTAATGTGTAGACCAAGGGACGACACTGAAATATAATAAAAATACGCTCCAACAACTTTACTTAGTAAACAGGCTGCTACTGTCCTTTGTAAACTGTATCTATAGAATGTTACTGTACATTTTTATTTTGCAACTTAACTGTTTTTGTACAAGTGTCTTTTGAATTACTTAGAATCTGGCAAGAGTGGTAGAGCCTACACTAACTGTTTTAACCTGTGCTTAGCAGCCATGAACTGAATTAGCATTTTTCAGGTTAAAACAACATTCTTCACAGGGGTTGTGAAATAGCTGAATAATGAGCTCTCGTTCTAATAGGCCTGTGCAAGTGTGCAACTCCTATGTGGGGGCAATCAGTCACAGAACAGATTATATTTCAAAGATTAGTTGGACTAAATGTTAGCTTCTATATGGTGGCTTTTTTGGGGGGGGCAGTGGTTTTCTGTTTTCGTGTAGTGTGGTTTCTCAGTAACTCCCTTAATTCAGTTTGCAAAGACTTGTGGTAGCACTCTGTGCCTCAGAAGGAAATGCCTTTACTGAGGAAATTCAAAGGTTTCCCTTTTTTCTTTTTTCCCTCTCTTGGTGGTTTGGGGTTTTTTTGCTGTTGTTGTTTTCCCCTTCTCCTCCTGCCATTTGATGCAAAAGACCTTGTAATCCTGATTTATGAGCTGCTATAATTGGAAATATATTCCTTTGCCAAGGGTCTGTTATACCCTGATAATAGTATGAGGAACAGGAATCAAGTCTTTTCAAGCCAGTGAACTCCTAGATTTCAGGGAACCCCCTGTAATCCAAAGATGATAGTGTGAGCCAGTCTTCTCTGCTTGAGTATGTCTGAATTGTTGCAGAATGCAGTTTAGTATTTTGTTACAGCAGAGAAAATCAGCATATAAAAATACTTCCATGTGCTTTGCTGTAGTTACTGTCTAGCATCTGCTTATTTTTTCTCTGTATATCAACTATATGTGTGCTGTGATCTCACAGTCAAATCACCATCAGGTCAAGGGACTCTTTACTGTATACATTCTGGTTTCTTTTATCAACCAGCTGCCTAAGTAGAGTGGCACAGTATTTGGAAATAAGCAGGGAAATGCGGGGAAAAAATAAATTTTTCTACCCTTATCTTCAAGTCTGGTGAAAATAAGACAAAATTATTAATTATCAAACTTTAAAAAAAATTTCAACTTCAATATTTTATTTTAACATTCAAAACCTACAAGAGAAACAGAGCTGTTTGTAACAGCAATATCAGATTTTCTTAGACTGTTACTTTTATTTGCCTTTTGGAAAAAGTGGACTGGACTTGAAAATAGACTGAAGTAATGTAAAAATGCATTAGTTGATTATCTTTAACCTGTTCATCTCTGTAAAAACTGTTAACTTAGCTCATGGTCTCCTGTCATTCATCAGATATAAATAAAATAAATCTTCCATGTTGAGGCCTAAATAGATCATAATGAAGTGCTTTCCTCCATTATTTTCCACAGCTTGTTTGGATTTAATATTGACAAAGCAAACCATTCACTGAAACAGTCCTTACTAAACAGCTCATATTGAGTCAGAGGATAACAGAGTGTGAAATTTGGATCAGCCAAAACCAGCACATCCTGCTAAGTGTAAAGTTACCCTTATGCAAATTACCAGGATAAGCTTCCATAACTCGATGTCAAGAATAACTTCCACAGAGCGAATATATTCTAGGATATAGAGAATACTATATACAGAAGAAATGGATGATGGAGCTATCTGACTTTGACCCACTTGCCCACAGTGGGTCAAAGAGCTCTTTTAGTTATTTCTTTTCATGTTCTGACTATTTCTCCCCTCCCTTTCTCCAGGAGAAATACATTCCAGGGTGATGGAGGTAATTTCGCAAAAGCACGATGGGCCAGGGCTATTCAGAAGGTAAGAACAGCTCTTAAAGCTACTGATGTGTTACTGTAATTCAAAAAATTTCCTAGGTTTGAAGGAGAATTTAGTATAAGGTTTGTAGTTCATATAAACTGGTTTTTTCCTATTCTTTTGGGGGCAAGTCCTATTTATTTTTTACTGAATTCTCTTGCCTTTGTGATAATCCATAGACTGTGCCTGTGTGAAAAGCATGGGGAAAATGTTGTTTTTACTGAGGTGTCATGGGAAAAATACTTATCTGATTCACATGATCTCAGTTTGTGTGTCTTACTGTGTCTGTCACTGGTTTGATCTCTTCTTTCTTTTATGCCAAATGTTATCTCACTGTAGGAGGAAGGCAGGACAAAAAGTCCTGATCTAACTGATATCAAACACAAGAGTTGGATATGCCAAGTAATCCAGTTTTGTTTTGTAGAGAGAGTTTGCAGTAGTTTTAAGATGCTCATTCAAAAAT
The DNA here is from genome assembly GCF_036250125.1 of Pseudopipra pipra. Taxonomy (NCBI): domain Eukaryota; kingdom Metazoa; phylum Chordata; class Aves; order Passeriformes; family Pipridae; genus Pseudopipra; species Pseudopipra pipra. Next base: position 8,417,265 of record NC_087560.1, on the reverse strand, counting down.
TCTTCTGTGAAGAACCATCCTTCAGTGTGTGTTTAGTTGCCCAGTCAGTGGGATACATTCATTTCTGAGTTTAAAACCAAATCACTTATGTCATATGGTCAGCAAGTTTATGACTTGATGACTCAGCTGCATTTTGTTCAAATGTTAAAAGAAGTATTTGAATAAAGGGATATTAATATTGCACTTCTTCCCACTACAGTTCTTCAAAGTAATTTCGAGGTCAGCATTTAGAAGATGGTTAAGTAAGCAAGTTAATATGTATGAGCTGGAATTTTGGCTTGTCACTGTGCCATTGAAGTTTTTTCTTTAGCAAAGTCGTCAAAATATCTCAGTGCACTGAAGTAAGAGCAGATTGCTCAGCAGTTAGTGTAGCATCAGTTTGGGGCTGAAAGATGGTGGCAAATTTATTGTAAGTCTTTAAAGAATTTGAAGATTACGTGGGATGGGATGTGTAAATATTTACCTCACTTAGAAGTCTTTGAAGAGGAAAATTTCTATAAATACTTATAGAGTCATTTAAATCTCAAGTTACTGTTTCATTATAAACCATGTGTTAAACTTGGTTCTTCATATGCTTCTAGTTGTAAATTTAGTAGAAATCTGGGACATTGGAGACTATGGAAACACAGTTCTTGAAGGGCCAAGTTGTCTTGCAGAGATGGAAGTAGAGGGGAGGAAACCTTAACTTAAAAAGTATTTAAATCATTCTAATGCTATATAACTGAACATTGTGTTAAGATTTTTCCATCCTAATGGAAAAGGGAATAAGAGGAAATGGACAACTTTTGTATTTTCAGTTGTGTAGTTTGTGCTCTTGTCATGATTCCTGCACCGAGCATGTGTCTAGTGTTGAATATTTGTTAGAATTTCATTCTAATGCTATTCCTAATTAATGGCCTTTTAAAGTGAAAAGTATGGATGTGTATATAATACAAAGTTACATGCTAGCATTTTACTCAGATAAGCTCTTGATTTTCCTGGGCCTATACACACATTAAGAGATATTGCACAAAGCAAAACAAAATGTAAGGTCTGATCACTTGTTACATCAGTTTTGTAGTTTGCTTAAATGTAAAGAATTCCTTTTTCTTTCTTTTAAGCTACAGATTAATTTGAATGAGATTTTTTTTCTCCTTATAAAATTATTTTGCCTGAAATACACTTACATCTTTAGTCCTTTATGCTTCAGTCTCTTACATTGTGGATTGTCTTGGTCACTTTGCTTTGTCTTTTCTTTCTGAAGATAAACTGGTTTTCAGAAACAGTACACTGGTATCATCTCATCATTGATATAACACAATTGATGTGACACTTAGTGCCATTGTTTGCTCAGAAAATCTGAGAGGCATGAAGGATGAACCCCTGCCAATACCTATCAAAATAAGCTTCACACTTGCAAGTATTATTGGGGATAAAAAGGGCCATCAATTAAAAAAAACCTGTGCAGCACAATAAGATCAGAAGAATAGACAATCCTGATGTATTTTGCAGAAGATACAATATGCACAGAGCCTCATAATGGAGGCAAACTAACACATAAAGCAAAGTAAGTAATTTTCCACTGAAAGTAATCTGTGTATGTAGGCAACTACTGTAAGATACTACTCCCACAAGAAGGGAACTTTCTCTATCCATGAAGAGCTGGAAAAAGAAATAACAGCCTTTAGGAACCATGAGGGAGGTTTTTAGTCTTTGGAGCAGGCTGTAGGCAGGGAATCAATCACTGGAGGCCTTTAAGAACAGAGAAGTAACAGTAAATTTCTGGGAGTTTTTAGCTATTCTTGGAAGTGTAGGGAAGTGGGTTTAGCTTGAATAGAGGAGGTTATAGAATAGAATGTGGTTTGCTGAGGTTGATGGCCTTCAGGTATTTCCTCACAGGTGGAACAAACATGAATTGTTACTGCAATAGAAAATATTCAGATGGCTGAAGTTCCAGTAAGAATATTTGAAATGTATGCTTTTAATGATAATCTATGGAAATAAGAAACTGAATTAGGCTGTTCTGATCAGATATGAGATGACAGCCCAGTGGTTCACCAGAGGCACTGTAGCTGATGAATATTTATTTGAACATTGACTAGATAGGAAAAGTGCCAAACTGTTTTGACCAGTGTGTCTTTCCAAATAATAAATTGCCTTGATGCCTACTTGACATAGTTAAATGTTTTTGCAATCATATAAGATCTAGCAATAGTAAGATAAAAGCATTAGGGAAATCCTTCCCATATTTGAAAAGGGAGAGGAATTAAGCATTTGAGGGAAAACTTAATATCTGGAATTAATCACTTCTAAAAAGACACTAGGGGGGTCCTCTAATTGCACTTCTGCATATTGATTAAAAACAAAAATCCAAACCACAATTCTTTTACAATAACCCAGTCCTAGATCTGGCTTGCAGTTTCATGTTCACTGTACTGCCAGGAACGGTGAACAGATTTTTTTTGGTTGCCTTAGTTCTCTAACAGCTTAGAAATGAGTGCTATGGAGTCCTGGCAATTATTATGAAAGGGTTCACTTAGAGGGTTTTTTTTCTTTGAACTCCATGTCAGCCATGAGTCAAATCAAGTGGATTTTCCCCTTTCCTCCCTCCTACCTCAGTTGTGTCTGTCACTTTGATTATATCTGTAGCTACTAATCCTAAGTGGAGTAGAGAGTGTTTTGCTGCTGAAATATATTCAAGTAAATAAATGTCACATCTCTGAGATGGATATGCTTTTTATAAAATACAAAGCATACTAACTGATTCCTGAGGTTGACATTAAGTGGGAGGCTACACTTGTAAGTTCCCCCTTCTATGATTCCCCAACTACTGACAATTGTGAGTACTGGAGACAAAAGACAGTGAAATAGTGGCACTATATTAACCAGTTTTATAACCTGGTGGTCAACAGTGACAGTGGTACAGATTTGCCTCAACAAATATTCTCTAGATGCCTTATTCCTGACTTTGCAAAATGAGCATAATACATCAATAGACCACAAATTGTGCCATTAATTCAAAAAATATTGGTGTGTTTCAATATTAAAAAAATATTATGTAGAATTAAATATTCATTGTGGATTGCTCTAGTACTGTTCTTTGTGATTTGTGGTGAATTACGTGATGGACGCAGTGGTGAAGCTCAGGATGAGAAAGCTCACTAATAGAGAAGTTATCAGGTGCCTGATTTTGTCAGCACTATTGATTTACTGTCTTAGTCAGAAACAAAACTTGATAGACTAATACTGAGGCAGGTATTGCACAGTGACAGCAATGGGAATTTAGGGCTGGGTAAGCAGAAATCAATCTTATTTTAGGAGCCATGGGGCTATGAGATTAACACAAAACTTCCCTTTAAAATATTCCAGGAGGCCCAAAGAAATTGCCTTTTTTTTTTTTTAATCCATCTTCCAGTTGAACAATCTTTTAACCCTCCATTCCAAGAAATGTTTTGTATGCAAGTGTGTCTTGAAGTGGAAATAAACAATTACTTCCTTTTCTTGAAGTATGAATAATAGATATTTTGTATCCTGATGCAATTAAAAAGTTGTGTTCAAGTGACAATCAGCATATTGATTGAGCTAAATGGCTACAAACAAGCTGCTTTTCTTAGTCTTGTGAATTTATTTCGAAGATGAAATATTTAAACAAAAAATTGACAAACTGACAATTCGAAAACAAAGAAATGTTGAGGTGCACTTTCTTTTCAATTAAATGAATTTAGAATCCGTGCAGGTTTGCCAGCTTGAAGATATTTTGACAACGATTAGAAGGTTAGTTGGTGCATGAGGAAAATGAAAATACCCGATGATTCAAAGGAATTTCTGGGATGTCTTTACTTTATGAATCACAGTTTTTACATGAAGAAAATTATTGATTGGCTATATCAAGCAGTCCTAGTTCTATAATAGAAATAATCTTGAGTACCTTCTGTCTGAACTGCCTGAGTTTACATGAAGGTAAAAAGGTTGATGTGGGGCAATTGGACTGACAGTTCTAAGATCACTCCATAGTTGCTTTTGAGGCTTTCAAAAAGTTGTGCTTAGAAAGTTTACTTTGGCAAAAGGAGATTCACATTAAGGGCAGAAGTTCAAGAGTGTATCTCACTCGCAACCAGTGAACCCAAAACAAGGAGTACAATGATTGCAAATAACATCAATTCTTTCCTCAAAGAGATCATGGGAGATTAATTCATCTTCCTTCATGGCTTCAAAAATCGTGCACAACTTCACCCTGATTCCAGCCTGGAATGCACAGCTCTAAGTAGAGATAATGGGTTAGAAATTCAGCTGTGGTTCAGGAGAACAGCTCCCATATCTGAGGCATGGAGGAAAGTCACAAAAAGCAATAAATATAACTTGCAATTTCTTCCATACAACAGCAGTTTTATGCTGCCCTGTAAATTATCCAGCTCAGATTAATTATAATTGGAATGTGTTTTAAGTTAAAATTTATTCCACCACCTTGTCTTCCATGTCTTATGACTTTTGTGCAGGATAGATTCCATGTAAAAAGATCAAATCACACTTCCATCAATTTTGACCAAATTGCTTTTGTTTCTTTTATTTCCTATCATTCTAGGTAAACACACTAACATACTTGATTTTTTTTTTTTTTCCCTTCTGGAATTACTTCCTCTGAAAGTTTCTTGGGGAGAAAATGTTTTATAAATTGATACAATTGTGAATAAAAGAAAATGGAGAGGTCTTCTATCTGAATAAAGCTGCAGTTAACTTATTTGAAGACTTATTTTAACTTAGACGTTCCTATGGTATTGTGAGTTTAGATATTCTGTAATTTATTCCCTGCCTTCACCTCTTAAATTGGTGTGAAAATTGAAAATTCCTTTCTTCAGTTAATTGAAGGTATTAAGAATTATAGACCCTGGGAGAAACCTTTGAGCTGCTGCACCATTATTTGAGGATTCTGTTAGGCAAGGTCAGAAAAAGAATTATCACTCTGCTTTTCTCTTCAAAAAGTGAGATACAATGATTCACAACAGAGGGTAAGAAACCTAAGCTTTTGCTCTTGACTGTCATAATAGAATATCAATAAACAGGAATATAACATGCTCTCTTCCACAATGAAACTTCAGTTCTTTCCTTTGCTTCATAGTTCAAAAAAGGATCATTGTAACATTCTTTCTCTTCCTCCTGTTTTGAGTAACCATGTTATAGCATTTTGCAGGTTGTCTTTGGACTTCTGTTAAAGGATTTTTTACTGGTTTTATTAGTAACCTGAGGCTAATTAAATGTGCTATAGAATTATAGAGGTCCTGGTGCGTATTTGTAATTGAATTATAGAGAGTTTTGTGAGCATTTGAGGCAATGCTTTTAAAAGGAGAATACTTTAGAAGGCTGAAACTCAACAGGTTTCCCATAGGAGAAAGTTTACAAGTGATAATCTGTGTTTCACAAAAACCAGGACAAATAAGCCAGTTACTGTGAATCAACTGGGCTGTCCTTTAAGGGCACCATTCTGTGGAGGCAAAAGCTGCCATTTGGAATGCAGTGAAGATAAATAGTGAGGATTGTGAGGGCAAGAATCCGTTATGTTAGAGGTTGTTAATTATAAGAATTGGCAGAGTACCTCTCATGATGCAGGAAAGGGAAAGAAGTCCTAGGGTGAGGAGAGAGAAATACCGGGATAACCTGCAGTCATATCAGTGGGAGATCTGGGATCGGACAGAGAGCTGAGAGCAGCCACGAATGGAGCACTGAGGAACTCAGTGTCCCAGCAAAGACCATGACAGGTCATACACTGAAAAGCCAATGAATGATAGTGATGGAATCTGAGCAGTAGCTTGGGAAAAAGAGATCCAGGAGAGCAAATTACTTGGCTTCCAGATTTATGATAAAAGATGTAACTCTTGGCTCTGGCAATCCCAGCACTGTGGGTACAATCGTTGAAAGCACTAATTTTCTAGAATCCTTGCAGCATCTGTCTACTTCATCATTATGGATCTTTCTTGCCATCTACCCTCTTTAACCATTTTCAGATTAATGGGGTTGTTTGTTTTAGTTCACTGCCAAATAATTTTTTTCTTTTCAAGTTTGTTGGTGTGCTCTTTATTGCTGTACCTTTCTGTGCTGCTCCCACTCTTGACAAATCTTGAAACAGCTCTTAATTACTGTAGTTAGTAGCACTGTTAAGTATACACTTGAATTTAAGTATATGACTGCAGGTTTTGTGGAAGGGAGATGCTGTAATTCTTCCTCTCTAGGTCACTTTTGTTCCAATGAGTTTACCCTATTGTGATTTAAGCCCAGACAGCAACTAAGCCCCACACAGCTTCTCACTTGCTTATCCCCCAGTGGGATGGGGGACAGAATTGGAGGGTAAGAGTGACACTCCAAACATCCCCCCTCTTCCTCTTTCTTCCTCCAACTTTATATCCTCAGTATAATGTCATGTGATATGGAATATCCCTTTGGTAATTTGGGGTCAGCTGTCCCAGCTGTGTCCCCTTCCAGCTTCCTGTGCACCCCCAGCCTACTTGCTGGTGGGGTGAGAAGCAGAAAAGGCCTTGGCTCTGTGTAAACACTGTTCAGCATAACCAAAAACCCCTGTGTTATCAGTACTGTTTTCAGCATACATCCAAAACATAGCCCCTATCTTTTTAGTGATAACGCTGAGCTTTACAGTAAGTAAAATAACAATTGCATAGAAAAAAAAGGAAAATATAGTTTAAACTGTGTGTGCGCTTCCAAGAATAAAATAAAATAAAAAAAGTGGAGGGGAGAGGATGTATTCCATGCGCTTTCAGAAACGTTGGGAAGGGCTGTGGGTGTGGGATGTTTCCCCGGGATGAGGTCGGCAGGGGGCGCGCGGGGAGCGGCGTGGCCGCCGGGAGCGGCGCATCCCTCGGGAAACGGCCCTTCCCGGCCTCATCCCCCGCCTGCTCCGGCCACAGCAGCGGGGTTTAACTGCAGGGTTAGAGTTCTCTTACATTCATTGATTAGGTTTAAGAACTGACACGGTCCTTTCTTAGATAAAAGGGAAGAAATAACCATCCCTTAAGCAGGCTGGGGAGGTGTCATGTGGGAGAGAGCTTAACTCTGTGACAGCTTTTCCAACTTTCCATCATGAAATCCATCACAAAATATAAATTACTTCGAAGTTGTTCTGTCAGTTTACTGTTGTCAGCATTTCAATATAGGTATTAAACAATAGAAATTGTCAAATAATATCTAAAATAGTCACATGTTATTTCATGTCTGGTTTATTGTGCAAAAACAGTGATATAAATTACTGAAATCTTTTCAGAGGATGGACTTTTATTTCTAAGAATTCAAAGAATCATCTCTGAAAGTCATAATCATGTAATCCTGGAAAAAGGCACATAGAATAACACTTTTCTGGATGAAGGCTTGCAGCTGCCCTTTGGGGTTTGGGGTTTTTGTTTGGGATATGGTTTGCGGTGGGTGGTGATGGTGTTTGGTTTGAGTGGGTTTTCACTTTTTTGTCTATTAAGCCACAGGGATTAGGTAGAATTGTGTAACAAATTGCAACTCTGTATATTGTGTATATATTCACCTGTAAATACGTGTATTTCTCCTGTTCCTTCTACATATGGGAGTTTCATCTTTAGCATTATGTTTGGGAAATACAGTAAATCAGTGGGAATACTTAAAGCTATGGTTCTCTAAGGTCAGCTTCATCGACATGTCAGAATACTGGCAAGTAACCACAAAAACACTTGTGGCCCACACATGCAAACTGCTCCTTTGTGTTAGTTTATCAAAGGCTGGCATGGATGCCTCCTCTAGGTTCACTGGAGTTTCCTTCCAGTCATTGACTTACAAGTATTGGCTTCCAGAACTGTGAGAATGTTAGCTACTGGACACAATTAATACTGCTCAGAGACTTACTATAGGAAGTTCCTGACATCATATCTATGTGAGGGTGGGCTGAACAGAGGTATAAGACACCTTTGTTATGACATCAGTTGTAAGTGAGTAATTAGTAGGTATTTATATATGAAACTTGATTCTTGTTTGGTTGGTCTCATTATAAGTGAAGTCAGCATTTTTCTGCCTTGGCAAGTTCTACATAGAATTTTAATTCCAGGGAAGATAAGTCACGATTGATTCTGGAGGTTTTTGGATTGATGTCTGGGTTTATATTTCTTTCTGAAATATCAATTAGATGATGCAAGTGGGAGAGCAAAATGTCCTGCTTGTGCTGGGCTATCAAATAAGTGGCTTCCACATGAAACATTCAACATGTGGTGATGTAATAGATTAGTATAAACAGCATCAATACTTAAGAACTTCCTTGAAGATGACATTAAGTGTTATGAGTTAACTTTTTTTGTGAACACATTTTTTTATTAAATGAAAACGCATTATATTTTTGCAAAACAGTCCCAATATTTATGGGTTTTATTGTCTGTAGTCTCAAGACCAGTTTTAATCCTTACATGAGTGGTGTTGTTGATTTTGAGAGGGATTATTGCTACATCTCATGTAGTTATGACTGTATCACTGAGTATTGATACCAGTGGAATATCTCCTGTTGTGCAATAGAAGTTTTGTACAATCTTGTACAATAAAAGTTTTATTGTATATTTTGTTGGCATGCAACATGGCAGATATGAAGAATCAGTTGGTTTCAGTTTAGACAGAATATTAAGTAATTGCTGCAGGCTAATAACTACAATAAGATTTGAAGAACAAAGCATCCATTCATCTGGCTCTTAACTATAAATCTAATTAATGGAGTATTTCTGGGTTGCTTTCATTTCAACAAGACATAATAAATATAACGGTACATAATTATTTTTACAATGATATACAAAAAATCCAAAATATTAATTTTACACCTGTATGTAAGAGAACTTTTCAATTGATAAGTTGTATGTAAAGCATTGCATCCAAGATGACATTGCTAACAATAATACAAGGATTGGACAAAGTGAAAACTACAACCAATAACTTTTAACTATTACTAGAAATCATTAAACACTCTTAAGTGCTGCCTTTTACTCAAAGTATCCTTAATACGTTTTTTAAGTAAGTAACTGAATTACAGGCTTCTCTGTTACAAATGTGGCAACTATTACCAGAATGTCCAAAGTTTGGGGGTTTTTATTTTTATACAGGAAACATACATAATTTAGTATTTGTTATGGCATTTCAGTCAGTCTGTCTCCCAAGATTAAAGAGGATAATAACATACCTGTGGTTTTATGCCTGTACACCTGTTTTGTGAAAGATTTACACTTGGGCTATGTGTACACTTTGTAGTATGGTTTTATATAGGATCATTCTGGATGCATTTTGGTAGTTCTTCATGTTCTTCAGGTGTTAGTTTTGAATATCAACACATCCAAGGCCTTAAACACACTGCTAAACCTGTTAACATTTGTGAAAAAAACGCCCGATGTGTTCTGCACAGGATAATTTACTCACTGCATGCACAATAATAATCCACTCTGCTATTTGAGTTGCAGTAAACAAATGACTGAGTCCTATTGTCTAGGTATTAATTGGGAACATGCAAAGTACTTTTTATGGAAGCTGAGTGATATGTTTCCTATTATCTGGAGCACCCTTAAATCATCGTGGAATGACGGTAGTTAAGAAGCTATTTAGCAGATTCATTAGCAAAAATGATCAGCTGTTGATGAAAGCACTGCTGAAAGAACAGCTATCCAGTTGTTTCTCTGGGTCATGTCAGACTGATAAATAAAAGGTTAGGCTGAAACACGGCCCTGCCAAGCAAGAGATACCATCTCGCACTGTTATCCTTGCGGCCACTGGTGCACCTGCCAGCTCTCACGGCGCACTGCATGTGCTGCCTGTGTGAGCGAGCTTTCTCAGTCAGCCCATTTGCCTGGCTCCGTGAAGCACAGGGGCTGCCTTTCCACGCAGGAGGGCTGTGCCTATTGCAGGGAATGCTGCATTCGGAAGCAGTGGCAGGAGAAAACAGCAGTGGGTGAAGTTCCCAGCACATAAAACACCAGGATGATTACTGTTCTCCCGTGTTGATGTTGGTTTTGAACGGGAGCAGGACACTGACTCCTGCCCTGCTATTATAGAGGAGAAATAAAACTGAGCTGCGGAATGAATTAGTAGCTAACACCATGATTACTCTCAGCTGTTAGCACAAGTTGTTGGGGGGGGGGAATGGGAGAGGGAGGATAAACCCCCCCACTTAACGCTGCCTAGGGAATACTGTGGAATTTCGGGCAGATACCGTTGCGGACTAGCAGCATGCCTGACTGCACTTGAGTGCGAGCACTGAGCAGCAGCCTCATGTTGTATCGTACCGTTTCTAAGGCTGGAGGAAGAACAGCAAAATAGTAATGGATTTGTGTACAGTGTTTCTGCATAAATGGAAAATAATATAAAGATGGTGGTATGTAATTTGTATTTTATTTTTAAGAAGAATTTAATCCAGGTATGTATGCTTTTTTTTATTTTTGTGTCTAGTCTACATACAGTTTTCGGCTTCCTTTGTTTCCTTTTCGTATTTTCATTCTGAATGTACCTCCCACTGTTCTTGCTAATGCAATGCATTGATTTGTAACTGATTTGCTTTCTAATGCTATAATGTTGATGAAACTGTCTGGGCTTCTGGAATTAACACTTCATTAAAAAGTGGGGGGGGTAATTTTGTAAGGTACCAACTTCACAATGTAAGTTGAGTAAGACAGCGTGGTGTTTGATTTCTCAATGAGTTGGAACATTTTAATCGGTATAAAAAGATAAATAAATTAGTTATACAAATACACAGTGAAAATATACTATATTTTTCTTATATGTGTCAGTACTTTTTTCCTAACTTGTGACAGGATTAGTAATAAATTGAGCTTTATGGATGCTTATGTATTTCTGGGTCTTGATTAATCTTCAAGATGAACACCCTGCAGCTTTCTTTTGAAGAGGCAGCTTGCTTAGACTACAGGCTTGATTCTGTTCCACAGCTAAATCTGTGTCTTAGAATACCCTCTCCATGTACCTCCCCCAAGCCCAACCTAAAAAACCACCAGAGATATTTAATACTTTTTTGTCCATCCTTTTAGGTTCAAGAAGATAACATCAGCATTTTGCCTTCTGCAATTTTAGAGGCCAAGTAATAGTAGCTGCAACTAATTCCTTACTGTGAGATTGAGGGTTCATTTTGCTTTAAGAGGAAGAATTATGCAGATATAAAAATCTGACTGTATTCATTAACCCTTAACTTTCTTTAGTCACCTGGCTCTTTTTTTGCATTTTTTGTCTTATTAAGAATATTTTCTTTCTGCTGACTACTGATTATATGTAATAAGTGAAATAGAACATAATGCTATGTGCCCTTAAACTAAGGACACATCTTATAATGTCCAGTAGAATGTATTAAACCCACTTAGGTAATGCTTATTTGATTGTTCATTAGTCCTGAAATATCTCACAGTATTCTGTTGCATTTCAAATTTGAATGCAGCCCAGTTTTAAGAAAGATGATTTTTTTTTTTTAATAACATGTTGATCCAAAAAGAGTTAATATCAATTCCAGCATCTTAATACTGGTGTTAACTCTTGGTTGGCAGGAACTCTTATGCCTGAAAAACATTCATTGGGGTAACAATAATTGCTTCCTGAAGTAGAAATAAACTCTGTCCATAAAGTTGTAGTTAGTTTTCACAGAGAAGGTGATACAATGCTTGTTTTCTGATTGAAGCTGTTGGTGATTATATAAAATAGTTGCCTTTATTTAGTGTAATACACAGCTATGATTTGACAATTGAAAATGGAAGGTTACTTGATACATTTGAATGTTCTAAAAATCAGTGGTAATTCTTACAATCTAAATCAACATACTGAGGAAAGCAATGAGAGAATGCTGTTAAGTCTAAGAGCACTAAGAGTCAAAAGTAGAATTTAAGGTTAAAACATGTTTTGTTTGTCATAAATTATTTTTGTAAAGGGTAGTAGGATAGAAATTATGGTTGACTGTCATCTCAAAGACCTTTCCTACAGAAAGAAGCCATGATGCAATATATATGAGGTTTCCTTAGGTGGAATGCACACAACTTGGAGAGTTGTATAAAGGTCTTCTGTCACTATCTATGTGCTTGGTGCTGTAGTGATGTCACCACATTATCATAATGACCATATATTGCTGTGAAAACACTTAGGAAATCTCAGGTGAAGTGTTGGGATTCCAGAGTGTTACTCAGGAGGAGAAGACTGATAGCTCAGAATATCTCACAATTCATTAAAGCATCAAGGAGGACTGAAAATTCCAAGTTTTCTTTTAACTGTAGTGTTGTGAAAATCTGGGAAGAATGTAGTATAACAGCTTCTGACTTTTGAGACCAATACAGCTCTGAAGCATAAAAATTCTTTGGCACCCAAGAAGGTTCTTATGCAGGTTTTGTTTTTCTCACTTGTGTCGTTCACTTCAGTTGACATCTCCAAAGCAGAGGGTCTTACTTTCAGGTGTAAATCTAAGTATTACTCACTGTATTGTAGCAAAGAAAGCAGAGATTTTTTTTCCTTATAAAGTTTTGCAACAAATTTAAAATTGTGTTTAATATCTACCATCCTCATCAATGAAAGTCCTGTCACATGTTTAACAAGCGTGGCTTTTATCTGTGTGTGCCTACTCATCCTGGTGTATGTTGTTGTCAGCAGTACTTGTAGTGGTTTGTGCTTGTGGCATTTTTCAAATTCAGTAATTGCTACCATTTATCAAATGAAAGGCCTCTTTATAAAAGCTGCCTGTTTCATAATTTTATGTTCTAAAAATGTCCTGTAATTATTAGTTTACTAGAATTTAGAAAATACATGGGATGGAATCTAGGGGGCTACAAGTACCATTTTGCCCATATCAAATTGTTCTCTTAATCGAAATATTTCACCAGGAATTTCTGTAAATACTTTTAAAAAAACCCTCCCCAAACCCCCAAGGAAACAAAAAAAATCAAAGCTGTAGAGTGGTGTAGTGTACACATGGTCACAGACCTCATGGCAAACTCTGTCCAAGAGGGATCTAATTCAGGGCAGTGTGTTGCCTGTTCTAAGGCTCAGGCCAGTACAGTTAGAGGATTAAAAATCTATACCTGAAAGAAAATTGAGGGTGTTTTTTTTTAATTATATTTTCTGATGGAATTATTATCAATACCAGTTTAGGTTGCTGAAAAGTTTGAAATGTTACTATTAAAAGAAATTTTGAATATACTCAGTATACTGCAAGCATATTCTCTACATATGTGTTATGCTTCCCTGTAAATTAAATCATTTATCTTCTCAGTGTGTAATGTCTGAAAAACTCTCCTTATTAAAACATAGACAAAATTAAGGATAGAAGTGAGATTTTGTCAATTGTATATTGATGCTTTCTATCTTTTAAAAGACATTACATAGATTCTGATTATTCTGTACTCTCTATATATTCTGTACTGTATAACTCTTGTTCATTTGGGGTAATCTGACATAATAGCATGCAGGTAATAGTCTAACTCAGAAGTTAATATGTCTGGTACCAACTTAGTAATACAATAATCCCCATATTGTCAGCAAATAACTTTTCCCTTCCCACATTTTCCATTCCTTTTGTAGTCTCCACTTAAATAGTAATGAACTCTTAGGTGGAACCATCTCAATTTTAGCAGTTTTTGAAGTAAGAGTATTGACTAAAAATAAGTTTATGTAGGACAGCACACATCATATAGTCAGCTGAAAAGGGGGGAAAAGTCACTGCTGCCACCTTCTTTATACACTTTTTAATTGAAAAAGTTGAGGAAGCAACTAGAAACATTAAAGAGAAAAAGGTTAGTACATTTAGTCAGACAGCATTGAAACTGTGTTCCAAGTCATTTGCAGTCTTATTCTTGTGTGCATTAGTACTCTCAATTACCCCATGCTAAGCTGTCTGTGGACAGCTCCCAATGGAGCACATTTTACCTTTAGAATCTGTTCAGTAGCTTTTTACATCTAAGTATTAATCTGCTATATTTGGCACATCTCTTCCTTTGGTTTTAGTTCTAGTCAAGGCCATTGTCCTTTAAAAACAATTGCTTCAAATATCATTTTCATTTTTGTAAAATTGTCTTCAACAATTTCATTAGTAATTCATAAATAACTGAATGACAACTTTAGCCTCACAGTTGGTGCAACAAAATTTCTTAGAGAAAAACATAAATATTACAGATACACACAAAGGTGTGGAGAATAGTGTAACTAAAAAAAGTAATTATGGAAATTATTGCGAAATAGTGAGGGGTTTTTTTCAACTCATGTCTGTCTTCAACAGTAATTGAAAAAAACCCCTATCTTTTACTGCAGAAAAGTCCTCTTTTTTCCCATAGTGGTCATAGCAGTGGGGGAGCAGTGAAGATGACTTTTCTTTCCGGAATAATTACTCATCCTAGCATGCTGGGAATTTACATTTTCTTCTCAGCTCTCCTGAAGACAATATGCTTCTATATATTACAAAGTAGTTTAATTGCAAGTAACTGAGTTCATTCACTAATGCACAAAGTTCTATATGTGATTTCTGTTTCGGACTCTATTCTAAATCGCAGTGAGTGAAAATCAGTTTTAAGCCTGTGCTGCTTGAGTCTGTCATCCTTAAACTCAATTAAGTTGTGTGTTGAAAGAACAGGAATGTTACAGCTATGAATGACCAGTATAATGAGCAGTATAGCTGCTAAAAATTTAGGTTGGATTCTACCTTATACCTGATGAATATACATGCAAGCTCTTCAGGACAGTGGTAGGTCTTGTGGGCTAAAACATAAGCAGCTTGTAGGATCCTTAGATTGGGGTTTGAAAAAACAAGTTAGTGGTTAGTTGTATTTATAACACTTCCTATAAGTAGAGAATGCAACATGTTTAGTGGTGGTCAGATACATTAATAGCAGGATCCATAAAGAAATATCACTAGATAAATAAGCAGATATAGTGAACTTTCCAAATCATTTTGGTGAAAAATAAGAATAGCTTTCTAGCCAAAAGTAGACACTGCTGATAACACTCCACGCTTTTGTGGGAATGTTGGAGGGGCTAATCCAGTAGGACAAAGGTCTACTGGTGAAAATCTAAGGAATTCCTGGAACAAAGAGTAATTATCCAAAAGAGAAAGCAGGACTACTCCATTGTTATGGCCCCCACCTTTGCCAGGGTCTGCAGGCAGGCCATCCATTGTAGCTTGTGCAGTATTAAGATGTACCACCTTACCTTGAAAGACTCACCAATAATGCACATTAAAAGTGTCAGTATTTAAGATTACGAGGAGAATTTCAGAAGAATGTAAAGGAGCAGATAATTGTTCTAAATTAAGTTCTTCTGAATTAGGTCATCTGAGATGATTGTCAGTATAATGCCACTGTTATAGTAAATTAATGAAGCTCTCTGGAGTATACACCTTGTTTAAAGGAAAGTAGCAAAGGTTTCACCCAAGAGACATGCACTGAGGGCAAGTACAGTTATGTCAAGATAACCTTATTCCCAGGCAACCTTAAGACTAGTAAAATACCATGCTTAATAAATCTGTGCATATGAATTCTTTTATTGATTCTTTGTGTTCCTGAAAGTAAGAGGACCTTTCTTAGCCTCAGTTTCTGTGACTGCAGAGTAAATTGTTTACATTTTTTTGTTATGTGTGATTAATTAATTCCTGTGAAGCATTTTGCACATCAAAAAAAGATGTTGCTGTCTGTAGAGAGTAGTGACTATTTTGGCAGTAATACAAAGTGGTATTGCTACAGAAAAAGACTGTCTGGGTTCGTTTTGTTTTCCTCTACTGTCTTGGTGTTGGGAACACAAACTTTCGTGTGGCATTTTATAGAGGGAGACTGCACTTGTGTCTCATCTTCTTCCCTGTCCCCTTCCAATACCCACAGGCCCCTTGCAGTTGATTCGTAGTGTAAAGGCTAAGCAAGGCTGTGGTTCTGCCTGGTTCTTGCTTTTTTTAAAGGGGACAGTCTGCATCCACAAAGCTACCTCTGAATGGAGAGAGCTGCTGCTCTACAGCTTTATTTACTGGGGTCTGAACAGAAGCTCAAGCAGTGATCTAACTATTCTATTTAAATACTGAAATCATGTTTTTAAGATGATCCAATTTTCTTTATAAGAATAAAGGGCTGGATTTTTTAAAATAATTTTTAAAAATTGGAATCTATGAGGGTCTGGTGCTCAGACATGTAACTAGAATACACTGCTTGCATTGTTTAAAAAGGTGTAATTTTTAACCCAGCCCACTCCACCCCCCTTCTACCTGACACATTAGTTTTAGACTTGGAAAAGAATCCTTTATAAGTGATGCTTCCAACTGACATTTATTTTGACAATGCTTTGTTGTCAACAGTATCCAAATTACCTTTTCACCATCATGTTGATTGGCAAATGTCCATTTTCAGACTTGCTATGGGTAAAAAGTTGATGGAAGTGCCATTGTGTCCTTTCTTTATAGAAGTAACCCTTTAACAATTTGTTTTCATTCTAATCTCACAATTCATAAGACTTTCCAGTTTCCTGCTCTATAACCATCTAGCGTAAAGTCCATACATCATTACTGTATCATTTCAACTTGATTCCTTATGCTTAGAATGGGTTAATTCAATGGTGTTCAACTTTATAATATAAACTGTTTTAATTCAATAAACAAGGAAAGTAAAAATTTAAAAAATCAGGTCCTGATGGCTTATTGGGAGACCTGAATAAAACCAGAAAATATCTGAATGACAGCTTTCAGATCATTCAAATAATTACTTAGCCCTATGTGCTTCTTAAAAGAATGTTCCTTATTTTCTAAAGTTTTAACCTACACTGATTTAAAACGTTAAGAACAACCCATGTAAATCTTCACAGAAAGAAATGGATGAGCCCTATAATGACTCAAACTTGATTCTGTGTGTAGATACACAATTTTAGAAAATGAGTTTTTGACAGTGCAATGGTAGGCTGTAAACTGATTAACAGATCATATGACTAATACAGCTGAGATGGAATAGAACTCGCATGAGAGAACATAAATCTGCTCCATTTAGCAGATCTCCCTGTGTTTGCAACAGTACAGCTTTTAATTGACTATGGCATTGTCAGAAACTGGGTTTCTGACAAATTGAGTGCTGAATGTGTACCTACTTGTAATACTTTCAATTATCTCTGATAAAAAGCATAAGTTAGACAGTAGGTCAAACATATATATATATGGCTGGCTATGAAATCAAGATTATTCTACAGAGAAGCATTAAAGCTTATTTAAAATGAATGGAAATATTCCAGATTCCAGTGATAACTTCATTATTTCTTGATGTTTTTAGGCTGAGACAGGAAACAAGCCTTCTAGCTTGTTTATTCATTCTTGGTTTGAAGTCATTTGAAGAATGTCCAAGTTATCCAAGTGAAGTTTATATGAGAAGGCATTTAAAAATCTATTTCTGTGTGTGCATAGAAGGCAGGCAGTCACACTTAAATCCTATTCAATAAATGGTTACAAACATTCAGTGTAAGAGCTGAATTGTTAACAAGTGTTTCTACACCTAGAAAGATGCCTTTGACATTGAAAAGTGTCCCAGGATGGTTCCTTTCGCTACTAATAATATGTGAAAACCAGGCAGCCTTGGCTGTAGTGAAAGCTGTGCAATATTCTGAGAGATGCCATTTGCACTCCTTGAAAATTGCATGCAGTCACATTGAGCACTCCTTTGCTTCCAAACGTTGCTTGCTCTTAATTCACTCTTAATACTCTGACTTCAGGCATAAGCCTACAAGAAAAAGAAGTGGCAAGGGGTGTGCTGATGATACATTATAAACGTGACTCATATCCAACAGATATTTCAGCGTTTTATAAAATAGTAAGGTAGTAACTTTGGAAAGGATGAACAATGTTGTTTATTCTTGTTCTGCTTGCTCTTGGTCTGCATTCCAATTTTGTTATAACTGAAAAAGAAATAAGTCTGTTTACATCCTCTGTTCCAGGATTCCAGAAGCCAACCAGGCTTTTAGCAGCTCTCCCTGTGCTTTCTGCAGCATAGTGCATTTTGCTGCTGCAGTGTGAATCAGTGGTTAGTGTTTATTATTGACCATTGAGTTTAACAGTAAGGTCAGTAAAGACAAACCATGTTATGCAAAGACTAGATCTTGAGGTGTTTGAGTGTTCCATAATGTTTCACACAGTGCCATGCTGTTTGCAGACAGTTCATATTCTTTGCGCCTCTGAAGACACCACAGAGCAATTTTTAACCCTTCATATACCATGTATCTAAATAATATTCTGCCAAAGAATTTTTAGCTGCTTTAGAAACCAAAATGGTCATTTTAAGAACTTCTTTGTTGGATTTTTCTGAGCTATTTGTCTTGGTTTTATTCCACAGCAATGAAACTGGGAGGTGAATTATATGCTGTACAAAAATACATTTACATGTTTAAAGCGTGTTGACCACGTTTCTATAGAATACAAGCTTTTGTTTTATGGAATAGAAGCTTCCAGATACCTCATGAAATCTTTTCTTAGTCTTCTTTTAGATCAAACAGCTTTCCTGTTATAATGGCACCTGTTTCCGTCCTGCAACTTGTAAATCATATCTGTATATTGTTTTGTATAGGTTTGATGTTTTCTTTCTGTGACCAGAACAATGTCAAATTTAGTAACCTAGTTGAGAAGGTCCATCAGTTGTCATTAAGATTTTCTGCTATTTTCTATGCCTTTTTTGTCTGTTTTTTTTTTTTACTTCTTAAAGAAAAGAAACAAAGAAGATATGCTTACCTTTGAGTCCTGGCTTACCAGACCTTGTTAAAGTTTGATATTAAAAGAAAGCATTTATTTCCCAAACCATAGTCATGTGTATAATCCAATGTCAAGATAGAACA
This sequence comes from Pseudopipra pipra, assembly GCF_036250125.1. Taxonomy (NCBI): domain Eukaryota; kingdom Metazoa; phylum Chordata; class Aves; order Passeriformes; family Pipridae; genus Pseudopipra; species Pseudopipra pipra. The sequence goes on along the minus strand of NC_087560.1, from coordinate 8,398,479 downwards.
GTACTTCATGGCTACAATACTCACTTCTTATATCTGAATCCAACCTTGGTCCAAAAGATAAAGCAAGAGAGAACTTTCTACTTCTGTTTTACTAGATAGTAACAACTTGCTTCCCTGTCTGTTTTTTGATCTCTGCTGTATATCATATGGATCTAAATTGAAATGTCATTACTCTGAAAGAAAACACAGAGCATTAATACGAATATATTCTGTTAAAGTCAGAGAATTAAAGTGGAGGAAGAAGCCTGTAAATAAGTATAGCTTATTCATTTATGTTAAAAATATTCTCCTAGAACTGTTTTCAGTTTCAATTATTCATGAAAAAATCTGTTCAGACAATTATGGGGAATCATCTGTGTTTCCATTGTAACCTACTTAGAACAACATCAGTATTACTGAATGATAAGTTTGCTTGGCAGCCATTGTAACATCATTCCCTCCTTTTTAGACACTTCGAGAAGCCATGAGCAACAGAGGGAGATTTTGCAAGACATACAAAACCCCTTCAGGATTTTGTTTCCAACAAGCAGATGTGTGATTCTTTTCTTTTTTTTTTTCCTTTTTTTTGTATTTTTCTGTCAAATTATTCCAGAGCAACAATAGTTTATATGGATATGGTCCCCACTGATGATGATCCTGTTGGAGATACAAATACTTGTCTGGATCAAAAATGGTGTTTTGTGGAAACAGCTTGAAATAAATTACACTCCATGGTTTCTGCCCTCCTAAAGAGCCTGATCTCATCTTACATACATAAGATCCGCAAAGGAATGTTTACAAAGAAATCGGGAAATAGTACAAAAAGGAAAGAGAGTTGTCAGAGCAAAAAGGAACAAGACTTTACTCAGATTGGACATACAAAGAATCCAAAATTTTCAAATACTTTAAAAAGCACCGTTAAAAAGATTGCCAAGTGCCCATCTGCTCGCAACTTATCCACTGAAGAACAGGAAAGCAATAGAGAATTTTCCCTTTCGCCAACATTCAGTTACAGAGTTGCTATTGCCAATGGACTGCAAAGGCATGTTTTGGTAGCACACACTAATAATGAAGATATAGTTCAAGATCTGTCTTCAAATGATAGCTCGTGTTCTGACTCTTTAAGTGAAATAAAAAGTAATAGCAAGAAGGACGAATACTCATCCCACACGATGCCTGTGAGACGCAACAGGAAAAGCTTGAGCAGCCTCGCACCATCCGATGGGAGTTCAGATGGAGAACGCACTTTGCACACACTGAAACTGGGAGCTTTACGAAAACTAAGGAAATGGAAAAAGAGCCAAGAATGTGTCTCATCGGACTCTGAACTAAGTACATGGAAGAAAACATGGGGATTAAGAAGTAAATCTCTGGACAGAACTGGGCGTCACCAGAAATCAAACACTCTTGAACCTGGCTTTAGTTCGACAGGTTGTATTAGTCAAACCCATGATGTTATGGAAATGATCTTTAAAGAGCTTCAGGGAATAAGTCAAATTGAAACAGAACTCTCTGAATTAAGAGGGCATGTTAATGCTCTGAAACAATCAATTGATGAAATTTCCAGCAGTGTCGAAGTTGTGCAAAATGAAATTGAACAGTTGCGAACTGGGTTTGTACAGTCCAGAAGAGAAACCCGGGACATCCATGACTACATTAAGCAGATAGGCCATCCAGGAAACAAAGCAAGTCTTAGGTTTCTAAACGTGCCTGAAGAGAGACTGGAAAAAACTGAAAGCATAGTTTACAAAATACTGATAGATAAAATGGGCTTCTCAGAGGCACAAAGCACTATTAAAATTGAATTTGCCCAAAGATTGGGGCAACAAAGAGACTGTCCAAATGCAAAACCAAGACCCATTCTTGTTTACTTTGAGTCATCACAACAGAGAGATTTGATTTTAAAAAAGTCTTATAAACTTAAGGGAACTGGCATTGGAATTTCTACAGATATATTTTCCCATGACATAAAAGACAAAAAAGAAAGAGGACTACCTTCTTCTCAGACATATGAAAGTATGGATATGAAACTTTTAACTGTGGAGACAAAATCTAAAATGCATGACTGGGAGTCACCTGACAGTGATAAAGACTTGGAATCAGATATAAATAAGAACAGTTATGCAAAGATATCTAAATCAGCATTTCAAATAAAAACAAGCACTACAAAGGGGATTACTGAGTCCCCAAACACTAAAGACCTTAAAAGAACTGCTGACAATGGCACCTTTTCAAATAGAAGTTATGGCAATCAGTCACCAGAATTTGACAATCTGGAGAAACAATCAAAGGCTTATTATTCAGACATGACTCCTTTGTGGCACTTACAGAATGACTTTGCAACACCAAAGCTCAGCCGTTCAGAGTCAGATTTCTCAAAATTGTGTCAGTCTTACTCTGAGGATTTTTCAGAAAACCAGTATTTTAGCAGAACAAATGGCAGTTCACTGTTGTCTTCCTCTGATCGAGAACTTTGGCAACGAAGGCAAGATGATTCTACAAACTGGTATGGCAGTTCCCAGGAACAGACTTTTGTCCAAGACATGGAACAGCATCCGGAGCAAAATGAAATAGAAAACATAGAAACTGTTGATAGTGGAGTAAGCAATGGAATGATCTGTGCATCTGGAGACAGAAACCACTATAGTGATACTCAGCTTGCTTTACATGATGATCTTTCCCCGTGGAAAGACTGGAATCAGTTGGAACAAGGGGCAGATTTGGGCCTAGACACATCCACACAGGAAGTTTTTGTGTATGATATGAGCAGCCCTTCAGATCAACAGACAGATTTTGGAAAGGGCCAAGGTTCTGACCTCCAGTATGATACTGAAAGCTATGATTTCACCCTAGATGGTACTTCTCCATCATGTCCAGGCCTTGATAGTGAAACACAAAGTCAGTGGACTGGTCAATATGATGATTATCAGGATACAAATTCTATGTCCTCTTATCAGAATCAAAACAGATTGCCTATGATGTACCGAAGTCAGAGTGAACTACCAAGTGATGATTCAGAAGAAACAGCCCCTAAATCGTGGCATAGCCGGTTGAGCATAGACCTTTCTGATAAGGCTTTCAGCTTTCCTAAATTTGGATCTACGCTTCAACGTGCTAAGTCAGCTTTAGAAGTAGTCTGGAATAAAAGTACACAAAGTTTAAGTGGATACGAAGACAGTGGATCATCTTTTATGGGAAGGTTTAGAACTTTATCTCAGTCTACTGCAAACGAGTCAAGTACAACACTCGATTCAGATGTTTATGCTGAGCCTTATTGCTACAAAGCAGAGTATGAGGAAGACTTAATTGAACCATCTGGTGAGAATGAAACAGACTATGTAGAAGTAATGGAACAGGTGCTTGCTAAACTAGAAAACAGAACTAATAGTAGTGAAACTAGTGAGCAAGTCCAAGAATATGAACTGGAGCAGGCTTTGTATGAAACTCCGTATGCAATGCTGCCAGAGGAGCAATATGACACACAGTTTGATGGCGTGATCAGTGAAGAGATATTGGAAGTTGAAAGCGATGTGGTTCCTGAGGTAGAAATAAGAGAAGATGAAAATCAGAATGTCCCAGAGACAGTTATTGAAATTCCAAAGAAAAAAAAAATACGGCCATCATTCAAAGAAGCTGCTTTAAAAGCATACAAGAAACAAATGAATGATTTGGAAGAGAAGATCCTTGCTGGAGGTAATAATATTTTAATACTCTTTTAAGTAAAACATTGTTCTCACTAAAGTTGGATGTTAATTTTTGTATAGTACTTAATCCTGCTTCCACTGAATTTGGTGGCAAAAATTCTGCTTCTGTCTGGTTTTGCTTATGAGGTGAAATAGTTCCATAGAAGTCAAAAGGCTAAAATTTCACAAGTTTGTTTTGAAAGAATTTTCTGAACATGTTTAGTCAAACGTGTTTGTAGGTTATTGTATTGCTTTGAACTTCAGTAATTTCAAAATTAGATTTCACAAGATTTAAATCTTAAAAAAAGAACTAAATGGCACACTGTTCTTGGTTTTCTTATAGATTTATAAATGTATGCATTCAGTTCAGAGTGTTCAGACATTACCCTGCTTTCTTTAGCAGTTTTCAAGGCATTGTTGGTTCTGTATTCACCCTGATGAGCACTGCTCTCCATTGTCTGGGCTATTTATTAGGTACTTACAACAGAGAAAGTCTAAATTGATTTTATGTTTGCCCTTATTTTAATTCAGTCCTTATTTGTACTCCCAGAAAGCACTCAGACAGGTAGTCAGTCCCCAAAACTGGGAGAGAGAAGGGTGCAGAGGAAAGACAAAAGAGTGTAGATTGTAGCATCCATGTATGAAGAGTAAAGAACTTAACTCACAGAGGGTGTTGACACAGATGTATTGTCAGACTTCAAACCAGACAGACATATATATAACTTTACTACCTCTAATAATACACAGATCTGGTGATGTTCAATATTAACATACACCATAATGTTAATGTAATAATATTGCATGTGCATTTAATTGGGAGCATAATAATTACGGTAGCTGGCCAGATGGTAATTGTCACCTTGACTGAATCTTTGCTTTCTTTATCTGCCTTGGCAAAGTGATTATCTAATACATTCATTTTAAAGATGAAAAATTGTGCCTGTAGCCAAAGATTTTATTTCGTAGTAATGAGCATCCAAAGCGTGAGCTACTATAGAACTTCTTTGGTACATGAACAACTACATTTACAATAAACATATAGTCAACTTGAAAGTCTGTTACACAAGCATTTAAATATTGCTAATGGTAGAGTTTACTTTAATGTCTACTTGTATATTCAAATAATGACACTAGATCATATAATTATATTTTGCAGGTATTTTTCTACAGTAGCGTGTTAGACATTAGAATGGTGTATATATGAAGAAACAGCTATCAATAATTAATATTTTCATTATTTTTTCCTGATTTTTATGAGGCATGAGAGAGGGGAATCACAGTCACTTTACCTGGTTGTTGTAGTACAATAAGAATATGAAGGTCTGAGGACATAATTGAAGATAGCACACAAGGAAGATCCAAAATATTGAAACTCAAATTGGTTGCACTATTTAAAGTCTGTGCATTTGTGTACATTGTTAGAAAATAAGAACTAACTTTGATGTTACATCTCATGCAATCATTTCTATAAATTAGATTCTACTTTTAACCCAGCAGGTGAAAGTCTTTCAGTCTCTTTTTGTTTTTTTCCTTCTGAATTGCTGAAGTATTTCTTATATTTACAGAGAATCCTTTTGACACCAAGGCCAGGTTATGAAAATATGTTATTGGATGTAGTCTCTGGGCAACGTGTGTCTGCATGGTTATAAGATGTCATACTAGGACCTCCATTTTTGTTTCCACAAATAAAATAATATAAATTATTATAAAGGAGAAAAGGAATACAGCAAGTGGCTAAGGAGAATTTACAGGTGAACTGGTACAGCACACTACTCCTCAGCTTATTCTGAAAACAGTATGTGTTGACTCTTGAGTAGCAGTTTTGTTTTCCCTTCACACTCTGTTTTTCATGCCAACAAGGAGGACGTGTTTCAGTCAGGGATTCTGCCTCAGCAGTCACTAACTGGTTTGTTAAGAGTGTATCTTCAGGTCCTCTAGCATATCTGGCAACACTTAACAAAAAGTCTTTCATGTTTTTATATCTAGTGGATGAATATGATATTTTTACATTTATGTCTGCAGAACATTCAACAATTGTTCAGAATTTAAAACTTTCAAAATATCTTTTCTAGCTGGAGCAGCCTACTAAAAGAACATATTGCCTGAAGAACAACTTCTGCTGAGTGGCATGCAGTATTATTGGAGCCAAATATTCCCTTATTTTACCTTCAGCTTGCTTTTACTGAGCTGGATAACTGGTATTATAGACAGTCTATTCACAGATAATGAAATCCAGTGGAATCTCCACCCTTGGAGACAGTCAAAAGCCATCTGGGTGTGGTCCTGGGCATTCTGCTCTAGGTGACCCTATTTGAGCAGGGTTCTTAGACAAGGCCTCCAGAGTTCCCTTCCAGCTTCAGCTGTTCTGTGATAAGGAAATGCAGTTTTGAACCCTTTGTATGCAGCCTTTGAAGAAGGATATGTTCTTATTGTCAGTTTGTCCACTAATACAAAATACATTCATCTTCTGTTTATTACTTGAATTGCACATTATTGTGGGAAAGAACATCTTATAAATCAGTTCTTAGAGGAGTTCTATAAAATTCACAGCATGTACAGTTTGTAACTTCTAAGTTATCACAACCTGCCCCCTCTTCTTTATGTGTGAATTCATGCATGTCCAAATACCTAGTTTATCATTAAGTAAATAGTAGTTTGGCTATAGTAGTTTAAGTATTTCAGCAAATGGTAGTTTGAGGGTTTTTATCTTCATTTTAATATTTGCAGGAGCAATAATAACTTTCAAGAAAAGTGACTAATAGACACTCTAGGGTTTACATGACTTTTACGAATGGGTTTATTTTTTTTTTACTCTGTTACCCCATAACTCATTCACAGTCAGCTTCCCAATTCTTACTTTTGGATGGAAAAGTACTATCAAGAAAACAAGTTCTTTGAATTAATCTTCATTATATATCCAAAACATAATCTATTCTTTAATGAATTGTTTCATCCCTCCATGTAGGCAGGAGCGGGTAAACAAAAACCTGGCCAAGCAGAATTATAACCTTAAAATACAGCAGTGTTAGTTCTCCAATTTAATACAAAGGAGGGGTCTAGAGTGATATGATTTTTATTCTAGTAATGCATGAGGTAAGGTCAATGAAGCTTTGGTACATAAATAATTTATTAGTGCACAAGAACCCCATCAGACAGTTCTATTCTCCGTCTCTAGCTGGTGAGAAAAAATACACTGTGGGCTGATTGCTTATGTGTTATTTATTACAAGATACTTTCAGAAACATACTGGGGTGACTTAATGTGTTATATGAATGAGAGGAGACATGAGTGGTACATGAGTAATCCTCAGATTTAAAGTTATGTAAGGATATAGAGACACTGTGATGACAGGTGTGTATTAATAGAAGGATTGATGGCTTGAAAAATATCAAAGAAATGCTAGCCAGTGGTTTGTTTCTTTGTACATTGTAATCAAGAATAACTTACCCTTTTATTCATTGTTCCACTCCTCACTTGTTTTTTTTTCTAGCTTTCTTCTTCCCTAGTGTCTTCTTTTATTCCACCCATCTTATTATCTTTTACAGGTGCCTTAGAATAAGCATCATTTTCTCTGCTGACAAAACTATCTCTCTGGATAAGATTTCAGAGTTGCATGCCTTCTTCTGAGTTGTTTTTAATGGTAACTTAGTCTCTTTCTATGAATGGTAGTTTGTGAGCAGTAACTTCTTCATCTCGTTGAGGAAGATCTTGGTGATCATTTGATATATCAGATTTTAAAAATCAGACAGATTTTTAAAAGCCTTTGGTCTGAATTTTCAGCCACAGAGTAACCCATAGATTGCTTCTGGTGTCAAGGTGAGTGAACTCATCTTGCTCTGTACATACATACAGTGGCCAGGCAGAGGACAGGGCCCAGAGATTGGAATTGCCTCTCTAGCACTGGGTGAAAGTGTTTCCAGTGTTTTATAGGAAGCATTTGTATTACATTTAATGATGTCTGACTGGAGAACAGAACTTAGAGATCAAATATGTCAATACTGTTATCTTGCTAACATCTGAAACCAAAGGAACCAGTAATATATTACCTCACTACCCTTGTGGTGTGGTCATTTTGTTCTATATTAAGAAAAACTGCCAGTAAAATAAGTAAGCTTATTTCAGTGCATATCTCAATCTCTGTTTATTCAAACTATGTCTGGATTTTTTTTAACAAATATACATTTTCTTATTTTGACACCTTTTCTGGCTTTTTTAATAATAACTGTTTGCTAGAACTGCCTGAGTTAGCTGTATTTTCCCAAGGAGTATAGGCTTTAGAAGTTAATCTGATCTTGTCTTGTGGCACTCAAGACTTTTGTATCCTTTATGTCTTACCTCCATCATGTTTGTTTTTAATACACTTGCATAGGTACCCAGATACTGGTAACTGATAGCTAGTAGTAACTAATAGTTAATAGTATTGTACTGGTTTTGTTGTGTGAATATAAATCTTGAATTTGGACTGGATCAGTGCTGTGGTCCAGATGAAAATCAATTTATCTGGTATTGTTTAGTAAACAAATCAGTAATTTTATAGGCATTCAGGTGGAAACAGGATAGATAAAATCATTATCTTGGTCATGGAAATTCCATATTTGTTGGTGGCCTGTTACAAGTTAAATTGCTTTTAGATATTAAAGAGTTCTACACACAGTCTACATAAACTGTGTTGGGAAGTGGGCTTTAAGAAAGGACTGCTGTTTGTACAAAGAAAAATGGAAAGTAGGTGTATATCCCATCTTATTTTTTAATTGCTTGAGGTAGTTATGTCGGCTGATTAACATCTTGAGAGTTGTGTTCAGGTTTGTGGGGTATTTTTCCTTGAAAATAAAGTTCCTTCTCAGGATGCTGGTGCAGGCTGGGGAAGGGAAGGATGTCTAGACAGATGATAGAATTCTGGTGTATAAGATACTACAGCAATTAATAAAGATAGGACAAGTATATTTGCATGTATTGTGCTAAAATGAGCTACTTATTCCTTCACTGACCAGTAGTAACAGCTGCTGCCAGTCAGTCTTGTTCCTAAGACAGTATAAAAGAAGTTGTTGATAACAGTCATCTTTTCCCCTTTTTGATCAGTCTGCTTTTGTTAAAACAAAAGGAACAGTTTGTTGTCTTGTGGTAATTCTTTGAAATCTATAAGACCCTTCTGTTCTCACTACACCTCATTTCTTCAAGTATTTTGTTGTTAAAAAATTGAATATTAGCTTTAGTTTACACTTACCCTTTAACATATAATGGTGTTGTGGCACTATTGAAAGCTTAGGTGTAATTTGTTTTAAACAAGGTGTCTTGAACTAATACAGCTTTAAGTTGTTCTAGTGTTGACATAGCTTATACACTTCAGGGTCACTTCACTGTAAACACTCCCCAGAAGCCCCCCCAGGAAGGCTTGAAGCAGAGTTGTGGCTACACTAAGTTTTCTGTAAGTTTAGCATCACCCTGTACAAAGTAATGAAGGAAACTTTTTTTTATGTGATCTTTTTGCGATGCTTTTCCTTCACTGAGCCCAATGGCATTTCTCATCTTTCTAATCTCAGGCCTAGCCTGATGGGGGGAAAAAAAGTTAATGAGTGAGCACCCTGTAATTAGTCTTTGCATCATTGGGAAAGAATAGCCCAGAGAAAAACACTTAGAGTTAATAAAAGGTAACAGCAATACCAAGCCTCAAGGTTTTCTGTTCTGTTTCAAAGTCTTGGTGCCACAGTATTCAGTGATACAAGATTTTATTCTCCCACATCTCATTTGTTTATGGTTCGTTTGGTTTTTTCCCACCAGGAGTGATGAATTACTTAATTAATGTAAGGACTGATTGTATATTCGGTGTGACCGATATAGTTCATCTGCAATGTTTAAGAATAATATATTCCCATAATGTATCATCTCTAAAGAGCTGGATTTGGGGACATAATACATTTCAACAGAAGTTGATTAATCTGTTGCTCTTCTCTTCCTATATAAATAATGTAAACAGGCAGATTACAGGGAGTTTTCATCAGTGTAAATTCCCTTCTGTGTTGGCATCAGAAGCTGGTCACAATGGAGCAGATGTATTGTGTAAGCAGGCTGGGGAAGAAGTAGTTACCCTTGCTGTACATTTGAATAGATGGGTAGTACTGAGGAAACAAGATTTACTGTGAGTAAAGAAGTCTATTTTGGTGCAGTATTGAATGAACTACAGAATTTAATAATCCCATTTTTTCAGCTATCTTTGTTTCCTTTCCCAGCACTATGTTTATGTCATACCTTGTGTTGGTAAACAAAATGATGGATGTCTTTAACTCCTTTAACTCCTTCTTTTTTCTTTTTTTTTTTTTTTTTTTGTAGGATAGGAAGCTGTAGGGGGGGGAGAACAAAATACATTTTCAGATGATGTGGGTAGAAACTGGTAAATACAATATATTCTTGCACTCAGCCTGCTTAGCTGAAATTCTAGAAAATCCTTTTTCATGTATATATATGCATACATATGTGTGCACTCTGAAAATGTTCCACTAACATTACAGGATGTAAAATAGTGCTCTAGAGAATTATTAACCACTCCATGAATTCAGTCAGGGTGGTGTAGATGAACCAAAGTACATTGATTTGACTGAGTCTCATATGCTTGTTTCATAACACACAAGAGTCTCTGCATTTTTTTCCTGCTCCTGATTTCACTCCAGAGTCAGGCATAAGTCTTTACACCCTTCCCTTCCTATTTCTCTTCTGTCCTTTGATGGGGAAAAGGGATATCAGACACTTAAAACAGAAATAGCAGTCTGTTCAGCTTGAGATTGATAGGACTGTAAAAAGGTTGCTTTAGAAAACTTATGAGAGGAAATCTAATCAGTTAATGATGAAGATGATATGTCCATCTCTTGTCTGTGAAGAAAGAGCAAGTAGTTACTTTCATCACCTACTCTAAAGTAAGGGCTTCATGAAAGGATGCTCTGTATTAGTTGCTTGCTACATGTTCAGTCTGTCAAAAGAGGGATTAGAGTAAGGAAAATTACACTGAGAGTTCTGATCATCATCTTAAAACTTTTACTATTCAAATAAAGCAAATTCTGATTGATAAGTTAGCTTTTCCCCATTGATTCTTAGTAAAATTATTTAAAAAACCTGTTTAATATATCTTTCAGAAAAGTGTTCTCATGGCTTATTTTACTTTAATTCTGTAGTTACAGCATTTATTCTTATCATAAAATCTTAGATTATAATACTGCCTCTCTTTGTAAACAGGATAGTTATCAAAAAGATTGAAGATCAGCAGTTTAATTTAGCATAGTAACTCCTGCTGAATCAGTGTGCTTTAAATTAGGGAAATGTGTATCACAACTACAGTTGTGTAACAGCCTCAGATTCCAGAAAAATTCTATTGCTACCAGATGCCCTTTTGCTAGAATACCTATTCTTTAATCATAAAAAAAAAAAAAACAAATAAACTAACCAAACAAGTAAACACGCACAAAAGCCCAACCAAAACCAACCAAACAAAAAACTAAAAATAAATCCAAAACACACAAAGCCCCTCACATCCTTAGTCAGTAAGGTTTAGCAGGAATCTGTATTTTGGCTGTTTATTAAAAACAAGCAAAACACCAAAACAAAACAAAAAAGCAAAGCAGACCACCCCAAATATTTTCTATTTGAGGATGACTTCTGGTTTTAAGAAAAATAATTAACTAAAACTGCTAGTTTCCTTCATAAAAGAAGAAACTCTCTGCTACTAAGAGTTTTGAAAACAAGACAATTTAACACTATTGTCTCTGACTTTAGAATTCATGTAAATTGATAAATATTCATGCAATTTGCCTGCTCTTTTTGTGCTTAAACAAACTTAAATTTGATAGAAGTAAGAGGAGAGCTGACCATGAGTGTCAGTTCCAAGGTCTTTTTTATATTGGTTTTGCTGTAAAAATGAAGACAATATTATATCACCAAGATTAAAAAATATTTCCTATTTTTATTTCTAAAATCTTTAACCATTTTCTTTAGATCGTTGTATTTTAGAAGTAAAGATAATACTGCATCATTCTGTAATGTAGCTTTGGGATAAAAGGAATCTCATTAAAGCAACTGGCTGAAAAAATATCCAGACATGCATTTAAAAGATGTAATGACTTGGAAAACACAAATTCATAAATAAGCTTAAATCTTCTTCTGGTGTATTGATGAAATAGAATATTATAATAAAGTGTGAAAATTAGAGATTCTCTGTTTTGCTCCCAGAGGGACATTCTGATTATTTTCATGGAACAGGTACCAGACTTATTCCTTATGCACATTTTCCAGGTGATCAGTGGAGCACCTACAGAGTTGTGCTCCCTGGAACTCTAAATAGCAGAAAATATCCAAAACCTCTCCACTTCCTGCTGATGTAAAATTATTGTTGAAACTCATGAAACTTTGTTAACCATGAGGTTTGACTCCTTGATGAGTGGAGAGTATTCTTTAGGTAGCTTGCATGATCAGAAGTTTTAGTAAATTGGAAAATAAAGACGGGGTTGATTTACATGTAACCAATTCTATCAAAAAACATCAATGCATACATAAAGACACCTGCACTTTTGTATTGTTTAATAAGTACCATTTTTGTAAGAATTTTCCTCTGCGCTTAACTGGTGTAAAACTCTTACTCAGTCCACTAAAAACTACTAATCTTTTTATTAAAGCTGTGTAAAGAGAAGGTTTTCCAGGTAGCCCATGTCTCACAGTTGTGTTGCTGATAAAGCCATTTTAAGATGTTTTGATAAAAAATATGGTGTCTAAAAAGATAAAAGTTAACCAGAAGATATGAAAACACAGACAATACTGTAATCTGTTTCCACTAAATTAGTAGTAGTAAAGAGCCAGCTGCTGACTTAACACATCAACAGATTCTCTGGAGCTGCTACTGAAACAGCAGCAAGTGATTTGTCAATGCTGTCCCAGACCCCTAAACTATGCACAACTCTGAGTATCTCCAGTGCAACTGCAGCCTCAGCAGAGGAATTTTCCTTCAGCTGCACATAGGCCAAGATGGAATAAGAAGAGACAGAGGTGATGAAAGTACTATTAGTGAATGCAAAATAAACCAGGAGAGAAGAATATTTATAAAATGGAGAGTATAACTAAAGCAGTTTTTAATCCTATCCTGTAGGTCTTCCTGTTTTGTTTAGCACCAACAGGATGGAGCTGATGCTCCTCTGCATCCCTAAGGCAAGGAGGATACTGCAAACAGTGGAATTTTCTTTGGGAACTTTCAAAGGCATAGTGGTTGAAATTTCCTTAAAGAAACCCAACCAACCAACCAAAAAAACCAGACCAAAAAAAACCCAAACCAAAACATAAAAGCAGATGGCAAGGAGACCTGCCTTTTTCTATTAACTATTAAAAAGGATTGAGCAATTCAGAAGGATTTATACATGTCCTATGAGGCAGAAAAAGTCCAACAGAACCAAAATTTGTGCTTTGAATTCCAGTGTACTAGTCTATAGTTCTTAACATCTGTGTCTCTCTTTCATGTTTATGCATAAATATTCCAACTTATTGTTACTTTCAAGCAGAGCTGAAACAAACTGTGTAATTTGATTCTGGTTTTACCTATAACATAGAAGATGACAAGGGGGCAAATAATAATTTTTAATGTTTTAATGCTAATCATATTAGCATTGTGGTATTCCAAGTATTTTCCTTCTCTTGTGTCAGTTAAGCCTGTTTGCTTATCAACAGAAGAAAATCTGATACTTTGTCTAATGTCAGCAAGCACACTGGCTGATGTCATCTTTTTATTCAGTGTATGATCATAGTCGTTTTTTCTTCCACTACTGTAAGTCCTGAACTTAGTTTGGCTTATCTAAATTTTTTAGCCTCCTAGTTTGGGGTTTTTGAAGAAAAGCTTCAAAGTATTTGAGACTATTTTAGGTAGTTCCTTAAATATTAGCTAGGAACTGGATACAACTCCACAGGACAATTTCATACCAATAACAGCCATGAACATCCTACGCTGTGAAATATGTGACCATTTCTCAGACACTGCATTCTGATCTTTTGTCCTTTATGGGTAATGTATGCCTTGTCATACTGATGTTTCCTGGGGTTAGAAGAGATTGCTTAAAATGCACACTGTCTTTTACTTCTTATCATCACTCAGATGAGCCAGAGACTTTCAAGAAAACCTGGTCTTCAAGAGGATGGTAGTTTTTTGAGACCACCACATTCTGTAATCAAATAGTTCTCTTGAAAGTTTATTCTTTCAGAAGTAAATTCCAGAATTTGGTAGAAGAATCTAGTAGCTGTTGAAAAACAGTAGAAAAAAAAGCCATTTGAAGTCTAATGGGACTCAATATCTAAGTGCCAGAGATGATCTTAAAGCATGTCCTTTTGTTTCAGATTTGCAGACCAGTTTATTAATAAAGACACAAATGCACTTTTCATCTTCACCAAACTGACCTCCTGTTTGGCTCTCAATGTATCCGCTAGTAATTTTTCTACATCACTGCTAGTAAAGTGCTAGCAGCAATTCTTCTATTTCTCCTGTCAGCCAAGCTTTATTCAAGTTTGACCTTCTCTTTGTCTGACAAGCATCACTCATCTCTCGTGATGTGCTAGCATTAATATTGTCTTTCAAGCGTTATACAGTATCTTCCTAGAACAAACTCCAGCAATACAACATCCTCTAGGCTTGCACAGCGTGATGTTCTGTTCTGCAGTGGCAATAATAGCTTGTGGGTACAGCATTTATTATTTTAGCATGGCTTAATTTGTGTCATTGTTTCGGGCAGACAATCTATTTCTTTAACGTGCTGCTTCTATTTGAACATGGTTTTTCCTCCATTATTTCCCTTCCTTAGCAATACATGCTGATTAGGATTGCCCAGCTCAACCTACAAACTACTTCTGAAGACGAGGACTTTACACATGCTATTTCCAGGGAACAGCTGTATTGTTATCTAATTCCAGCAAGTATTTTGTCTGAAGGGTTTGCTTCCAGGAATGATGTAATTATCAGTCAGTTTGACATTCTCGCAGCCACTTCGCAGAACTAAAGATTGAAATGCTACTTTGAAGGAATGATGAACTTTAATTCTTTTTCCAATTTAGTGTTATGCAATTACGCACACTTCCAGGAGTGGAAAATCAAGGGTTTGATTCATTTCCATCCTGGCCTTTCCTAACAGCTTAGATTTTTAGAACCTTATTACAGTTCTTGCGCTGTGGCGGGGGGTGATGGTGAACTCAATTTTTGCAGTCATTAAAGAAAGAGGAATGTAGTGGGACTATGGTCTGCTGCTCAGAAAAATGTAAAAGTGAAATAATGAGACAAGCCTTGAAGGATCATTATGGTGGGGAGGGAGGACAGAACCATTCAAACCTCTTTGATATAAATATCTCTGCTGATGGATAAGCCTTATTGTCCAGTTGTATTTCTGATGGTATCACAAGCTACAAAAGCAAAGGTCTCTAGGTTCACTTCTACATCTTCATTGTTAATATATATTTCATACTGGAAGAATCTGCCTTTTCAGCATCTTTCTCAGATTTTTTTTCTCAGAAGTTTGGGTATAGGAATTAGTTATCTTGTATGATGAATTCCTGTGTTGTGTGGTGAATTACAGATGGCAACATTGCTACTAAAAATGAATAAATTAGAGCATGATTTAATTTGAAAACAGTTGAGAACTGTGTAAAGTTAAACTTTTCTAAGATCTGTTAGTTTTCAGACTAAGTTCAAATAGTAATTATGCAACATTAATAAACACTTGTTGGAAATTTTACTTAGCCTTGGTTTAAACTGATACGGGGATAGAGAATAACCTGGGGGCTTATTTGAGGGTGCTGAAAGAATACCAAATAAGCCTCTCTCGCTCCACCTCCCCATTCTCACCATCTGGGGATGAACTTACCTCGGTGGATACTTGTGAACCATTTTCAACAGAAGTCAGGATTTAGTGGCTATGCTAAACATTATTCAGCTTTTTAATACCTGAAATTTATTAATGGAAATTTAAAAACTAATTTTAACTAATTTCATGTCTAGTTACCTAATTAAATATAATTAACTGCCTTTAAAAAAAAGGGATCAGGAAGCATTTTCCTTTTGCCTTCAATATTTGATATTTGTAAATATAATGTTCAGTAGTATGCAGTCAGATGACCACCCTGCGCTTTGTCATTCCACTACATGAGTGTGTATATGTGGAGTGCACAGAGATAAAATAGCAACAACTAAGGAGCACTATCACTCCTTGGAATTTTCCTATAATTCTAGTAAAACACTCTCTTGTTATCTAAAATGGCATATGGTATAGAGGCATAACATGAAGGCAGTTACTGGTATTTCATAATGTAGTGAATTTTCACTTAAAAATCTAAGGAGCAAACTAAGTCAAATAAAATAAGTATCCTATAGGGTTAACTAAATCAACCACTTTTTACACTGCTCCTAGTACACTCATAACTTTTTTAGGTTAGTTTTTTGAATGTGTGTATGACAGAAACTCATTTCTGTCATATGATAAGCTCTTTTAAGTAAATCATTGTCATTCAGCAGTATAATCTGAGATGTCTGGCCTTGAATCTCTGATTTGAAAATACCTTCAATGGTCTCTTACATAATCACAGTTCATTTCTTATCTACATCAAGGAATGTTCCTGTCTATTCTGGTAGCCTAACGACTACTAAAGTGAAGTGCTTGGTGACTCTGGACACTTCCTGACTTGGTGCTCTCATACAGGCAGAGAACACTTGCACAATTCAGATTATTTCACTCATGGTGAGTTCAGAAGAAGCAGTAAACAATGAAGAAGTTTTCAAACTAATTTAGTCTCTGAAGATGCAGTCATTTGTTACAAAATAGGAGATGCTCTCAAGATTTCTTTTTGGGAAATTTGCGTCAGTTGTCTGCTTTATGCAATTTCTATTCAGAAAAGAGACCATTAGATAGGTGGGGGTTTTTTGTTTCTTTGTCTGTTTTTTTGTATGTAGCAACTGCAAAGAAGAGCAAGTTAAAAACCACATTTTCTCCCTAATTTTTGATTGTCACTCTCCTTCCTAAATTGAGGCACAATTAGGTTCCAATAAAAGAAACATAGTGAAATTTGATGAAGTTGGCTGAGACCCAAGAGAAGTAAGGAAAATTTCATATGTCCATCTCTCATGCTCTGAAATACAAGATTCTATTTAATGTGGAAGACAAGTCTCAACAATTTTTAAAATAACTTTCTAAACAAGTGAATTAAACATAGAATTCATGTGATTCTTTAGACATCTTGTAGCAAAGTACCTTCACATTATTTAAAAATTGCATTCCACATAATATGAGATTTATTACGTGTCTTTACATGACAGTATTACCAATGTTTTGATTAGACATTCTAGAAAGAAGGTGTAGGTTGCATGAACAGATTACGATGAGGCTTCTTAACTTACAAGGAGTGTCTTGCTTAAAACTCCCCTCAGCCCCCTCATTTCTCTTCACCTTCTGGACCCTTCCTTTTTCACAAGTGTGAGAATTCATGCAGTGTCAGTCTCTCCTGCTTAGAATCCTGTTGGTATTTGCTCTCTTGCCTCTTCTCTCACTCATTTGAGCAGATGCTGCTCCAACACTCTGGTTTTAACTATTCCTCATATTTTCCTTACTCCTCATAAAAGCATATTTCTATTTCCAGCCAGCCCAGTTCCAGTCATCTCGTTACTCCTGGCTCTGCTCCCACCCTGCTTATGAAATGCTGTAATAATTTTGTAGTGGGACAGTGGGATCATATGGTTGTCCAAATCTTCTTTATGTGCTCATGGAGAAAGAGTAGCCAGTCATATCTGATGTTGTCAGACAAATACATTTCACAAATAAATAAATTTTAAAAAGGTACTTTAAGAGTAAGCTCATTTTTATAAATCTGCTCAGTCAAATGAGGATAATTTGACAACTGAAACACTATAGTTTCATTTAGCCAAGAATTAATTTCTGAGGCTAAATGAAAACTCTACCGTTTCAGAAGAGAGGGTAGGGAAGTTTTGAAGTGAAAACATCAGAATAGTTCACATCCCAGCAGCAAAATACCTTAATGAATTTTTCTAAAACATGAAAATAGAAATTGATATCATGTCCATTTATATTCAGGAGATGAACTATGAAAATTACCAATTCACAGCATATCAAGCAGATATACTTGGTGCACAGAGATGTGCTTACTGTACTTTCACTAAACTGTGGAGTTTACTATTAATAAGAGTTTTAATTTAATATTATGTAAAACTCAGAGCATTATTTTGCCTCAGGTCAAGTAGCTATTGTTCGTTCTTTTAAGCATACTCTTTCTAAAAGGATTGTTCACAACAGCAGTGAAGGAAAGCTAAGATCTGTATTCAAGCACAGGAAAATGACAAATTTGTGGTCTAACAAAGGAGAAGAGACTTTTGCACAGCTGGATTTTCTGTGCATTCCAATTTGGTGTTGTGACATTGCTAATACCTAGCAGCTAATCCTCTTTAAACTTTTTGAATAATACAAAATCAGATATAATTTGACCTGTAAAACACATTTTGAACAGTTTGTCTCCAGTTTCTATTCTGCCCATTCTTGTGTATGTGCTTTACTTTGATCACATAATTAGCCTTTAAATTAGTGGCATAATAGAGCCTTTTAGTTCCCTGGATTGTCACTACTGTACTGTATTCAGCTTTACATTTGCCGGCATATTTTTTATATATGCATTTGAATGTGATATTTTCTTGCAGATAAACTGGTTTAAAAATGAAATGTGGCACACATTTAAGATGTAAATTATTATTTTGTAATGTATATAACCTGAGATATCTCCAAACACCTCAAAAATACCCTAAGTACTTAAAGGGTTCATAGAATGTGTCCTCCCTTTGGGGGAAAAAAGTGGAAAGATCAGTAAGGTGACAATTAAAACAGTTTCATGTATGCACTGTACTATAAAATGTGAAAGTGAATAAAAAAGGGGTAGATATTTCTATCAGCAAATATTTTCTGTCTGATAGTAAATGTGAATACATCATGGTTTTGCATTAGGCAATATAGAATTATATATGTCATATACTTTCACAGGTCTTCTATTGGCATTGGGGACAATTTCTATCATTATATGAGTAGCTGTGATAGAATTTCAGGAGTTGGAGCGGGGGCTGTGGTGTGTTTATATCCTTGGTAGAAACAGTTTCCTTTTCCTTGAAAATAGACCATTATTTTTTTGAAAACTGCAATATATATTCATTAATATTAAAAATATATTTTAAAAAAACAATGAAATTAAAAATCATGTGGAGATGGGACACGGTATGTAGATTATATACTATCCACACAGTCTTTCATAAGATTCTGGTCTACAGAATCCAGATTAGAACAGTGATAGATTTTTATGGCATAAGATATTTTCTCAGAGTCTGTTTTGTCTAACCTATATTCCCCTTCTTCCCAATTCTCTTTCAGATAGCGGTTCTGTGGATGAAAAGGTTTAAAATCACCTATTTGCTATAGGGATCATGTATTTTGTTGATGTTTGTTTGTGACTTCTTTGACCTATTTTGTTCCTCCATTTTAGTTGTGAAATCTGCATGGTTTTTTTCCCAGCTTTCCACTCTTTTGTTCTCCTTTGAGTGTATTGCAAATGTGTTGCATTTATAAACAGGATAACCCTCACTGTTGTGCTTATCATAATTGCCAACACAGGGGTCTGCTGCTGTCAAACATGATATCTCATATTTGCCTCTAATTATCACCTACACTGCATTCACTATAGGACTTAAAGGACAACAGCATTTGGGAAGCAATACCTTATCTTCCCATGGGTTCTTCCAGTGTGTTTCACTACATGCTGAATGCTACCAAAATGTATCCCAAAGGAATAACTATTCTAGCTTTGGCCTGGAGCTGACCCTGCTAAACATTTTCATATGTCTTATATGTTTGATGCAGTTAAATTCTGACCCAAGGTTACTAAAAGCAACCAAGTAACTGTACTTTTTTTGGTCTCTATTAAAGGCTCGGTTAGTAAGTGGAAGTTCCTTGGATGCTTCCAAGCTTTATGCAATCCAGGCATTTACTGGGTGAGTACCAATATGACTTTGAATGTTGTTATTTATATCTGCAAAGTAGTCTCATAACTTTGTAGTATTTTTTTCTAAGTGTTCTTATTTTAAGAAATTGCATTATTTTAAAGGGAAGATACACAACAAAACAGACCATTTCTTCTCCTTTTAATTTCTTTAATTACTTATTTTTTTGTGAAATCAATACAACAGTTCGGGTGCCAAGGGGACTGGATGACAGATCTTTTTACCTTTTTTTGCATATAAAATAGATGCCCTTTGAAGCTGTAACACAATTTTGTCTTCATTCTAGTAAATGTAATATAATGCTAGTAATATAATGTCAGTCTAGTACTTAAAAACTAAAAGGTCAAGGGAAAAAGATCTTCCAGTTGGCTGAGTGTGAATGTGGCAGAAACCAGAATATTTTGCTTTGTTATCTCCAGATGAAGTTATCTTGCATCTAGTTGTAGGGATTCCTTCCTTTGAGGAAAATCTCTCCTTCCTATTTTGAATTGTCTGGAAAGGAGAAGAAGTAAAAGTCATTGGTAAATTTATCAGTTACATTAGTACCTAATTGAAAGGGATATTATCATTTTGCTGGCACACTCTGAAAGCACTTTTTGCTATAGATATGCTTTGTTACAAAGGCAAGGTGATGACATCAAATTAATCATTCCTCTTCTTGTTTTTATATCTGAAAGGCTATACAACAGATGCTACATACTATGAAGTTTTCCTGGTTAGATTCCTATGTTTTGGGGTGGGGGTTACCCTAAAAGGTATTTATGGCATTTATTCGCTTAATGTAATTCACATGCCTCTGTGGAAGGTATAGTTAAGGTAACATTTGTACTTATTGTTAGACCTCTAACAAAATTAAGAGCATTCTCCAGCTTTTCAGTGGCTTAGGGAATTTCCATATAGTTTGTCATATCTCGAAGTCTTATGTTTCTGCCTTTCCCAATGCACAGAACCTTCAGAATTGCTGTAAAGGTGTGAGGCCACATGTGACATCGGGCAGGATTAGTTGCTCAACGTAAACCAGAAAAGAAGCAGTTTAACATCTAGTTATTGTGGAATTTAGGAGAGCATTTTGTAAGCAGACTCCAAGAGTGTAGGTACTGACAATCAGGTATGGATATCTATGCCTACAGGAAGCTGTATGTGACCATACTGTTTTGCCATATGCACTACTTTCCATAACCAGTTACTTAAATACCATTTCCTAAAAGATGCAGGCCTTTAAAAAGTAATGTACAAGAGTGTATAGAATTCTAATTTTTTGTGGGTTGCTCACAAAACAGTCTCATAAGTGTTAGGAGAACTTTTGCTACTGACAGTGACTGTACAGACTGAAGGTGCTCTTTTTATGCCCTCTCTTCCAGTCACAAATGAATAAATTCAAGTATTGAATCCCCTGAGTATAACATATGTCAATCCTTTGTTAGGACATCCTGTAACCACTGCATGGGATGACTTCAAATGACTGACAATAGCTCAGTACTAGCTCATGTTTTTAGATTAAACTTTACTTCTTCTACTGACAAAGGGTAGATTGGGCCTCTCCCCTTTGCTGTCTGCAATATCTTTTTTAAGCCTCTGTTTCACTAGGCCTCCCTGAAAACTGTTGTGCAATTTTCATTTAACTTCTCTCTCAACCAAAGAATGCTGTCATTTCAAAGACTTCTGTGGCTCTGTTTTAGTCACACTTCCCAGTCTACTCCTGCATACAAAAACTAATCCTAAATTCCAGCATCCCTCAACCTTTTCACTGACTGCAGTTTTAGCTTTGATTCTTTTTTCCTCTTACAGTCTCCAAAACATGTTACTATTTGAACCCCAGCTTTCCTGGGGTTTCTCATCCAACCTCTCTGTTAAATGGCAAAAAGCACCACCTTTCCTGGGTCTTCCATACCAGTATCCTATAAGAGCTTCTTCATTTTAACTTTCTTCTTCATTTCATTGAAAATGAGACACTTTAGAGTTCATTATTCACATATTTTTAAAAAGTAAAAGGAGGTCAGCTGGGTTTTTTGTCATGAATCTTGGGTAGTGCTGTTGGCTTATAATTGGGCATAGGGAGAGGAGTAGAGAATTTAATTTATAACCTATATTAACATGAACAGTTTTTCTATGGCTAGTCTTTAATGTTCCAAAGATTATACACAAAGACCAATATTTCATTGTCAATTCAGCATTGCCCAGTTTGTTAGTTCTGATGAAGTAGCTATTCTGTTTTTCAATAAAATTTGATCTCACAATCCAGATCAGTATATTAATCTTTACTTCCAGCGATAGCCAACAATCTTTGCATATTTACGGTCCTCTTACATGCTCTTAGAAGGATCGATTTGTCCTTATACAGAGAATTTTGCATGGGAGGATTTCTAGTTTACATCCCCAGAATCGGGGCTTTTTCAGTAAAGATGCAAGAAAAAGTCCTACGTAAGCAGTTCTCCAAAAATAAGATTGATTTCAGCCAAGAGGCAGGAGATGTTATTGTCTTCTAGGAGTTCATCTGGTCATTGATTCATTGCACAAGAGAAAGGAGACAGTTTCCCTTCACAAGCTGCAGTTTCAGATTGCAGTTCTTCCCTCAAATGTGTTTAGCTTCTTCACTCTCTTAAAGGTATTCAGGTGAATAAGTGTGTATGTGTAAGAATTTCCTGACATTACCAGATTTCAAAAATTAATTGCAGAGAAGTTGCAGAACCTTCTGATGGAATACATCAACTTCTTGGTAATAGCTACGGTACCACCCTGGTATTGTCACAAAAGATGGTGAAGTGCATTTAAAACCAAAATATTTAATGTCATTGATGTTCCACTTTGCAGATGATAACTGGAATGAGTTTTAGTAATACGTTTTCAAAATAACAAAATGGGTACCTCTTCACCATATATAACTTATAAATAAATATTTGTTATAGCATAGAGATGCACAGAGGAAAAAGCAGATCAAGATATTTCTGCCAAGTTGAAGTTGAGCTGAAAATCACAATGAAAAGATTGTGGGGGGAAGTACAGATTGAGTAGAAGATTAAGCTATTTAAAGAGACAGAGGTGTGAGTTGTGACAGATTACTGACTGAGCATAAATTACACCACTAATGTCATAATAAAATATCTTTGCATTATGTATTCATCTGCCTTTATTCTGTCATTCTTGCTGTTCCCTCAAAAGCCAACCTTTTCTTTCTTTGGTAACATCATCAACATGCTTAACTCAGACATAACTTTTTTTCCGCATAAAAAGACTATTAGTCATTCTTGAATTTGGATATTTTTCCTTGCTGTGTGCTGCTCCTTAATGATCAGTAAAAGGAGTTCAGTAAGAACCTCCATTTCACTCGTATTTTATGTTACAGAGCAAAATAATAGATGGAAGTGATTTTACAGATATTGTCTGTCAGAAGTAGCTCTTTGTGGCATAAGAATTCCTTATACACAGGGTGAGTTTTATTTGCTGCTGATGGAACTGCTCCTGAGTACCAAAAAGCCCTGAGTTTATCTCTTAGCCTCCATACATTTACTTTTCACAACCTCAGAAATGTTATTTTATTTCTATCACACTTTTGATGGGTTTGTAGGTCTGGAAGTTGCAATTTGGGTCTACTTTGATCTTTATGTTCTTGAAAAAAAATTCTAGTATCACAACCCTTCACAAAGACTGTTCATATCAAAATATAAAGGAATTGCATAAACAGCTTATGAATTCTTTCCCTATTTTAGATGATGATGCAGGGGCATCAGAAGGGGGTATGAAAGAAAGAGATTATCCCCTAAATTTATAGGGTAAGAGTTAAGATAGTACTTGGAAAGTGGTAATTCTCATAAGTGTTAAAATAAACTCTCCTATGCTCTAAGTGCTTTACTGACTCAACTAAGATATGAAAGGCATGACCTTTTTTTCTCTTGTAACTAGAAGGAATTCTGCAAAGAAAAACAGAGGGATGCCTTGATTTTAATAGAGGAAACTTGGGAATTTTCTGTGCAAAAAACTGTGTCAATACGGACTTGATGCATTAGAAGAATTAAACTGTAACATCTACATCCAACAGGAATCCTCAGCCAGAGTCTTACCTTAGATATAGAATTTGTCAAATTTTTTGTCAAAGTTTGTCAGGTGGTGTGGGTGGGGTGTGGGGGTTGTAATCCTCAAGTCACCAAAGGACTACCTGGGACCGAGGGGTGACCCTTCAAAAGGAAGTGAAAATTCTGTCACTGATTTCAGTTATCTCTCTTTTCACCCCAAAATTGTTTTGTGTACGAATAAAATGAGGACTTTCAGATGATAAACTGTGTTATACACCACCTTCTCTGAGAATATATCTCTGAATTAGATCTGGCAAGGTATGTAACAATCTTCCAATATCCAATGCAGAAAACGTTCGGGAGGATAATACCTGTGCTAACTGTTCTGAAGACTCAGGAAGAATGAGGCACATTGTTATCTCTATCACTATGTATTCTTTCAAATTCTATTGTGTCAGCCTTTTATTCTTTGAAGTGATTACAAGTTGCTCTTTGCTGCTGTTTCCAAGTTATATGTGAGATCTAATTGGAGTTTAATTGTGTGCTTAATGAGAAAGCTTAAATCGGGAAAGAGAAAATAATGATGGTCACCATGGAAGTATCTTAAAATGGGACAAGCTCTGTTTTCCACATTCACATGGAGATGTGAATCTGTGACTTTGCTAGATATTGTAGTCTTTATCAAATTTATTACAACAATGGTATTCTCTGCAATGTTGGGCCGCATCTCAACTACCAGATATACAAGACCTTCTGATGTAAAGCTACTGTTCTAACTTTTAAATTAATGGTAAAAAGTTTTAGGAGGTATTAAACAGCCTTTCAGCTACTCTGCTTTGGGTGAATGCCAGAAGTAAAAGACAGCAGCACCAAGAACACTTTCACCAGCTTTTTGTAAGAAATAGAACATTTACCGTCTTTAGCTGCTAACTGCTAATTTTGATTTTCTCTGTAAATACAGATATTATAAGCAGTTCTTAAGGATGCAGACTTGTAAGCCTCGTGTTTGTGTTTTCTTCTTTCCTTTGTATCTCCTGCAGTGGACTGTATGGCATTGACAGCATGCCAGACCTGCGCAGGAAGAAATCTTTTCCCATTGTTCGAGATGTGGTGAGTGACTCCTGAAACTGTTCATTTGTTTGTCAGTTGTCTGCACCTTTCTGGTAATTACTACTGTGCATGTGAGTGACAGTTTGTCAACAATTGTGTTAGGGAAAATAGGTATCTTGAGAGAATGGATTGAGGCCAGTAAAAGTCAATGAGGCAGTGTTATAATGGACTAGATAAGTCTGAATATCTCAGGGAATATTTAGATATTACTTGTGTAATCAAGTAATGTGCATTTCATGCAATAATAAACTGCCCATTCTCATTTTAAGTTAGCTTATGAAGACAGGTGCTATTAAGGGTTTGGGATAGTGATTGACTTGATTTGTTTTGATACTGAAAGAGGAAGAAAGTTCCTTTTAAAAAGCAGCCCTTTTTCACTATGAATATTTTAAAGATTTATGCGTACTTTTGGTACAAGATGAGGCATGGGGTTTTTAACAGTCATCACGGACAATAATAGTCTAGAAAAATAAATTTCAGAAAGGTGAAAAGAATGGCAGTTCCTTTGAGATTTATTCTGGCTTCCAGCCTAAACAAGATTAAGTAGAATCTCTCTGTTCTGAAGAATTTTGAGTGCTATTCACATTTCTCTATTTCTTTTCCTGAAGTACAGAATTCATAATTCAAGAAAATCCATACTTAGTCTCTGATGGTGGTGAGCCTCCAAACCAATTTTACATTGTAAAGAAATGATGGGGAGTTAACCTAAGTAAATGTTACTGGAGCTGTCATTAAAAGATCAGCCTTTGCTAAATTATGGCTGTGTTTTCTCAGCTACACTGTTCAGTGACACAGTGTGCTATCTGAACAGTCAGAAAGAGAAAGTACAGCAACCATTTTAGGGTAGAATTCCTTCTGAAATCAATGAAATGTTACAGTGTGTGACGTAGTATTACACAAGTATAATCTACTGCCCCATTATGACACATTTATGCATATTAAATGACACTCTGTTGTAATTGTTGGAACTGTTTGCAGAAAAGTATAGCTCAGAATTCATTAAGACATCAGAATGTTAATTATTCACTTTGAGAGGAGTAACACTTTCATTTTATTATTCTAGTATGTCAATGATTGCTGCTTTACTGTCCAGTCCCTGGAAGATAACTCCTCTTGAAGGAATTCTATCTTTAATAAGTATAAATTGCAGAGTTTTAAAACCAAAATTCATTCTGAAATTGAGTCATTATGGACTTACAGTATCATTCTTAGCTATGTGTTCTTTAACTATATACGTCTTTAAAAGAGTAAATTGTATTACAATTCAGTTCTACATCTGTAAGCCTAAAAACCTTCTACCAACATTAGAAGAACTTATTTCAGGCTTAGTGTAGGTCTTCATCTTTGAAAGATTATTTGTATTTAAAGGTATATGTTTCAAGCAGCCTCCTGCAAGCCCTGAGCTTTCAATATATTCCAACACACCTCATTTAAATCAATGACTTAATGATCAGGTCCTTGTGAGATGTGATACACTGTAAATTATCCTTGTTTTATGCTTACTTCTGACTTTCACAAAAATAGAGAGAATATTGCTAGAAGTGAGTGATATACTCTTTTGATACTGACTGAAATAGATATAATTTCATATATATTTCTGTTGCAATAAATCTGACAAATTATTAATATTCTTTAAAATTTCTTTCCTATCTTGGCTGGATTTTTCAGGCTATGGTAAGTACTTTTATACTGATAAATGTTCTAAAATGATAATAAAAACATTTATGAATTTCGTTAATGTCATATTTTATTATGACCTTGTATTGGAAAGTAGGAAAAATATTTTATGACTAAGAATTTAATCATAAGAGAATGTCTTGTCCTCTGCATCATATATACCAATATTATTAGAAAGGTGTTAAAAAGGTATTGATGTATTCCAAATATCCTTTCTAATGATACAAGCAGGAACGTTTAGCACCCAAGCATAATGCTATTGAATTATCACCAACTACAGTATTTCAGAACAGCAGCATTTTACTTATGGACTTTCTCTTGCAGATGCAGTTTATTCTGACAGTGATACCTAAATGCAAATAACCCTTGTGGTTTTTTTTCACTAAAATCCCTGTAAATTTAATCCATATGACTGTTAAATATGCTGGTTTATCACAAATCCCTCTGGACATCACTTTCTTCCAACATGACAAACACTTGATTAAGAACAACCTAATTACCTGTTTTCTATTAGGTTTTGTTATTTTATATAGGGCACTGTACTATAATTTTAGACACATTTCTGATTAAGGAGCAAAATGGTAAAGTTCCACGATTGCGTGAGTACCCATTGGGAGAACTGAGCATCAAGGACACAGAACAGGGCCAAAATTGCCTCCCTTTTTTCCTTTTTTCTCATGGGAAATGATATCTGTTTATTGACTTCTGCTGATATCATGAAACTGCAGTTCTGCTGGCTCATGTACTTGGATGAATTGCTGGAGGACAGAACACAGTAGCAGTCACTGCCCCATAATCCAAGTTAATGTTATTATGCCCTTTTTACTCCTGCCCTGACAAGTCATCCACATTGTTCTCTCACTTGGAATGACTGGAATTGTGCAATTGAGACCTGAAAGGATCAAATCCCTTTCTAAGTATAAGGGACATGAAGTCTACAGTTCAAAACTATAAAACTAGCACACTGCGGGCAAGTAAATATAAATGCAAGACTTTGAGAAGAAACCTATACTTTAAGAGGGATCAAATGATGGATGCTTTAAAGTAATTTTTTTTTAACCTGAAACTCTACTGATTAT
Source organism: Pseudopipra pipra (assembly GCF_036250125.1). Lineage (NCBI taxonomy): Eukaryota > Metazoa > Chordata > Aves > Passeriformes > Pipridae > Pseudopipra > Pseudopipra pipra. Next base: position 8,370,893 of record NC_087560.1, on the reverse strand, counting down.
GAAAATTATTTCTATTCTTCTTAATGATCCCATTGCATTTTTACTTACCATTTTTTATTTTGATGCATGGGTCCTGTAGCATTAGGTTTTGTCACAAAAAGTTTGAAACAGCAAAGCCTCTGGGCTCTGTTTAATCTTTCCTGTGACTTTGTCAATCTCATTGGCACACACTGATGGAATTTCCCATATTCACAGAAATAGAATGAAAAGATGGTCACAGAGAAGTAAACAGAATTATTTACTCAATAATAATTGAATGGAAAAACTGATAGCAAATTAATGGCATAGAGAGGGTAAACTGCTGAGTTTAAAAGAAAAAGAAAAGGAGAGTTCTTTGCATCCCATCTTAACTGTAATAGCACAGTGATAAATCAAATCAAATATTACTAAACCAAGGGTGACTTCTTACCCTATAATTGGTTTCACAAGTTTAATAATTTTGTGTCAATCTGCAAGTTTAATTATTATCAAGAGAAACTTATTGAAAATTGAATCAGGGGAAGTGAACATTTAAAATTAAAATTGAACAGTCTTAATATATCTAAATAAATAAATAAAAATCCATTTTAAATGTCAGTGTTTAAAATGATAAAATGGGAAGAAATTAGAATTGTCTCTTCATCCAAAGATTAATGATGCAATTCCTCTGTTGATGTGAGCCTGAATTGCTTCTGACCCGATACGTATTTCACAAAAAAATGTCACATGCAAAATATCACCAAAACTTTTGCTGTAATAGGTCTGTAATGGTGAACTACAGAGACACACTGCACAGTTAGGTGAAAATTTGTATCCCCACAACAAAAGCAACAACAGACTTATGGTTAGTGGGTAGTGTCATTGATCTGCACAGTGCTGGGCTGTGAGGGCAGCAGTGCATGACAAAGCAGATACTGGGTGACAGAAGAACAGAGATAAAGCACAAGTATAGGGACACACGTGGGATGATTTAGAATAGGGGGAAAGAAGAATGAGAACAACATTGCAGGTGAAGTGCAGTAATAGAACAGCGTTATGGTTGATATTTCACACAGTGAAATAAATCTTACCTGTTCCTGTCAGGCCAAAAGGAGCACTGAAAGCAGAAGTGATATTCAGATTCGAAATATTATTTATTGTATATTGAAAATACTTTATTTTGAGTCACATCATATGTACTGTACTAGAGCAAACGAGATTGTCTCTACAACCCAGTGTGTAGTATTTGGAACCAGGAAGTGTTCATAAACCAATAACCTCATGTGGCCAAATGAGGACAGATTGCAACAGAGTTCCAGCCTTTTTTCTTGCCTCCAGGAACCAGAGTATTTCTCCATGTGTCCATATATTCATATAGAGAAATATGGATACTATGATCCATAGTACCAAATTAATATTCTCTTTAAGGAAAATAAGAATTTAAGGTTTTTCAAGGTCTTTTTATTTAAAACAAGTAACACTGTTATACATATGCACAGTTTAAAAATGCTCAGTGAGTTACAAAAATCATCCACACTGACAACTTGAACTGTAAGAGTACTGCAGAATGATCTCCCATGTTGCTGCAGGCACAGTCAGCTCCCAAATTAGGGCAGGATGCCTATCCTTGTACCACATTAATTTGGTTGGCAAAGCGGAAAAACAGTGACAGCCTGTGGTTTAAAAAAACTAAGTCACAAAGCTCTGAATAACAGGTTTTCTATTAGAAATGGCAGTTCAGCTGGGCACTGCTGAAAGAAACAGTAATGATGATGGAAGGTGTACTTCCATTATGTACTGAAACCTTAAAAGTTGTGGGCTGCAAACATTAACTAAAAGTTTTTGGAACTTCTGCAGTTTTGTTTATATCCAATAGCATAATCAAGTGCTAATTGCCTTCCATTAGATTTGACACCTGGTGTTACAAGTATAGTTTTAACCATTTTGCATTTGCCTCAAACAGACACTTGCAGCTCGAAAGTCTGGTATTTCCATGGCCATGCTCACCCGGACCTCCATAAACACTGAGGAAATGGTAAGTGTGTTCAATGACACGTTTAAATCACTTAAACAATGGAGACATTTTTGTTAAAAGATCTTTAAAATTTATTTCAGCCTTAGACGCTCCAAACTGGATGAAATTGAGTGTGTAAATATTCCATTTATTGTGTAGGAACTTTCAGGGATCCTGAGCAGAATTTGCTGCCTGATCCACGGTTACAAGGCCAGGTTTGCTTCTGCTGACTCACACCCATGACAGTCAGAAGAGACTGAGCAAGAAACCTTTGTCTTACCAAGCAGTTATTTGGGGGAAGCATTTTATACCATGCTTTACCTGCAGTCTTTCAGCATCTTTATGTCTTCATCACATCATGGGTGCAATCAGAATGACAGGACTCTGCAAGAAGATTTCTTTGTGATCATTATGTTTTCCCAGTCCTTATAGGTGGCTGGGACACTATTTGACTTTTTTTAATGTAACTCACACTAATAACACATCATTCTTGAAGAATCTTATCGCTAGTAAAACCTGTGTATTGTGGTTTCCCATTATTGACTTCACTTAGATTTTGAAAAAGAAATTTATTTGAAACAAAACCACAAAAGGTGTCATTTTCCTCAGGAATACTTGAAGTGTGATGCAAGAAGATTTACATGGCTAAACTAAGCAAAAGGACTAATTTGAAGGAATATAGGCCCATTTCGTGTTCCTTAACTTGCTAGTGCATACATAGCCTTCTAAAATATATCCTACATTGAAGAAAAATGAAGTGTTGAATTTTTCTTACACAGTTGTTAAGCTCCATAGTAGAAGAATGGAAGAACAGAATATACTGACAGGTGTTCTGGGAACTGAAACCCACAGCACAAATACACACACGTCCATCTCACCTGATTTATTGTGAACTTTCTGTGCTTATATGGTAATCATAAAGTAACAATTTGGTAGTGCTCAGGGATGGATTGCTGAGGTAGAAAACAGCTGGTGTTTGAAATGTTCTTTCAGTAGAAGAAGGAGTTGTTTTATTCTCTATCTCAAAATAGTAACAAAGGTTGACAGAATGAAAGAGAACTATTGAATCTTAAGAAGAAGTTCAAGGCTGAGAGAAAATTATACAGAAAAACTTACACCATGAAAGTCGTACAAAATAAAGACTTTTTTCATCTATGTTATAGTTTCTACAAAAATGCCCAAGTTCAGTAAAAGAAACTAAGATACTTCATATGATTTACTAAAAGATGTTTACTGAAAAAAACCTATGTATGTATTTATTACCTTTTACGATGATTAATATAGGTGCAGCTATTCATTTACCTGCCTCCCTTCCTGTAAAAACTATCAGACTCTGATTTTAGTTGCAAGTTTTAGAGATAATATTAATTGCCAACAAATGCAGGACAACAAATAATGATGGGGGCTGCACTTATAGATTCTTATTGAGGGGTACTCTTCAGGAGGAAAAAAGAAGGCAGCAAATCCCAGTAGACAGCTCAGTGTAAGCATTTCTCCAATGCTTGCTGTCAACCAGGAGAAACGACTGAACTATGATTCAGGAGATATGGAAAAATAATTTCAGTGTGGTTTTATGCCTTTATACTCTTTGGCCTCCCTTTGAACCATGCCATATGAAAAACTCTGCATCAGAAATAGATATTTCCTAAGAAATCTTTAAATAAAAATGTAATTCCAAAGGTAGGCAGCAAATACAATTTAGATATATCAAAGTTCATTTGATGAGAAAATGTAAAAAGGTAATTTAGAGAAGAGGTGAATAGGAGAAGCCTCTTATTATTTAGTGAGCCAGCCCTCACTAAGCATATAAAGGAAAGTGAGTAATCTTTCACAGATAAATGTAATGCTACAGCCAGGAAAGCCACTGGCTAGATATTTAAAACATGGAAAAGATAATACTTTTGTACTTGGTCTCTAAGTAGCCAGCTGAACTTAATAACCTAGGGCATCATTCAACAGGGTAGAGCAAGATTTGAAAACAAAAAGGACAGACATTTTCAGGCATAAAAGAACTCTCCAGATACTCTCCACAAAATGAAGATGTGAAATGCAGATGAAGAAATGCAGTCACCAATGAGAGTTAAAGAAAAAAATCCCTTTGGGCAAGTTATTCCTCTCATTAAGGTTTTCTGGCTTTTACCCTCCCTCAGCTTTTTCTAGAGGGAATATTAGTGACTCTGGTGGGAGCAGGTTATTTGGCTGACTAGATTCAGCATGGAAATTCTTTGAACTAATGCCTTTTATTAAAAAATCAAATGCCACTTATACAAAAAATTAAAACCTGAGGTGAAGGCTGTGAGCTTTGCCACCTGGCAGTGCTGGCCTTCTGGTAGAGCACACACATGACACAGTGAGTTTGTGTGTTTTCAGGCACAGGTCCAAAAACATTTTAAACAGCGTAATACTTAAACATATGTTTTCAGTTGAGCATTCATTTAATTGCTTTGCTGAACAAAGAGACGGGGCTGCAAGTTTGTAAAAATAATATATTGATGACATTTAAAAGTATTTCAAGTAGTATATGACAGAAATAAACTTCAATTCAGAGGATAAGCAGATAACTAGATAATTCTCCTATATATTGAGTGCTAAATGTTGCCATGCCCAGAGCTCAGTGAATTCATATAACAGAAACATTTAAACAGAGAAAAGTAATAGGAATGAAAGCCTCTAGACAGAAAGATAAATAAAATTCTCCTTTGCAATTTGCTTTATTAACAACAGGGGAAGGAACATGTTCAGCAGCAAAACTAATCTACAAATTGTGCCTTTTAGCTGAAAATTTCATTTACCCTCAAATGTTTACTTCAAGGCCTGTTGAGCTGTGCCATTTCATTACTTACTGACATTTTAGAAAAAGATAAAAGTTACTGGCAAAATAATTTATAATGTGAAAAAACAGTGAAGCTGAACAGGGTGAAAGGGCAGGATTTGTACTGAGGCTACTAGAGTTTAGGAGTGGGACAGTGTAACCTCCAAAGGAATCTTCAAATATCTGGTGGTTTCTGAGAAGCATCATTTCTCAGCAGGCTGCATAAATTCACCTTGGGTTTCTTTCTGATCCCTGTGACTGGCAAGTTGTGACATGGCAGGCAGAAGGTGGAGACACGTGCAAAGAGGGATTCTCCAGAGTTAGGTGGCTGTGACTGCCCCAGTCCTCCTTAGGGTCTGCCAAATCAAACCAGTGCAGACCTTTCCTTGCTTTCAGGCATCCAGGGTTCTTTTGTCTTCAAAGCATAAGGCAAAATGAGTAAATCAGTATTTTGCAAATTCATACTTCTATGTATATTCTGATATTTTCTAGCATTGTAAGTGTAAATGACATATAATTTAGCTACAATTCACTTGTATTAAACAAAGTCTTGATTTTTTTTTTTCTTACCCAACAGAAAATACACGTCTTCAAGAAGACATTGCAGGCTTTGATCTATCCTATATCATCAACCACACCTCATAACTTTGAAATTTGGACAGCTACAACTCCCACATACTGTTATGAATGTGAAGGTCTACTTTGGGGCATTGCCAGACAAGGCATGAGGTGCACTGAGTGTGGTGTCAAATGCCATGAGAAGTGCCAAGACCTCCTGAATGCTGACTGTTTACAGAGTGAGTATTTCTTGACGACTAAAACATTGCAATACTTCACATCTTTTGATTTTGTGTGTACCCTCAGATATATCCTAAAACAAAGGACCAGATCATCCAAAATCAATGAGGGCATGTTTAACAGTTGAGAAGCTAGCCAGAAACTTTAGGAAACAACTACTGTTAATTTTGCTTTTGTCCTTAAAATGTGCCAAATGTTGTGGGTCAGTTACAAAATAATGCTTGGTACCATCAGAGAGTTTTTTGCTTTCTACTGCCTAAGCCCAAAAAATGGCAAAGATTAAAAAAATATTCATGATACTTATTGTAGTCATATTATTGTGGTGCATAATAGACAAAAATATTAAACAGTGAGTAGGACCTTGCCTTTCAAAATACCAAACCATGTATGGGTAAGGGAAAGAAAAATTTAGTTAGGAAGTCATTTGGGACCTTTTTCTTTGCCCAGATTGATTCCAACCACCATGTATTCTCCTTCAAAAATATACCAGGTACATTGAAACCAATTACAACACAATTATTACACAAGATTCTAAACAATAGAAAAACAAGACCTGCAAATTGTCCACTATTCTTACTTTGGGATGAAAGGCGCTTTTATAACTCTGGAGTTATTCCCCATTGGTAACTGCTGATATGTTCCTGCTCTTCTACATGTAGGAAAAGTACATAGATATTTCAATGAGGTCTTCCTTCTTCCCACTGTGTTCTCTGTGTGAAGAGCTGTCACAAGGGATGGATTCTCAAGGTTCATACTGTTAAGGAACTAATCAAAATTTCTCAGAGCAACTGACCCCATGGAGCACAAACCAATGATGAATTTCTAAATCAAGCTGCTTAACTACGCTTAATTGTGATTCTGCACTATGGCTGAAACTGGGCTGTGTTTGACAACTAAGCTTTTGACATAGTTTCACAAGTGAGAAAGGAATGTTTGCTTTGAAAATCAACTAGTACAGAAGTAGCTTGTGCAGCATTAATGTGATTGTTGGTGGTGAATAGTCAAAGGTGTATAAAGATGATACTCGTGAGCAGCTTCTTCAATAAGTGCAAATAGTTCTGTTACTGGGACAGTAACAAAAGCAGGTATGTTTTCAGAATGTCAATTCCTGTTCACTCTTATTGACTAATTGTCTCATTTCATTCTGGGTATGTTTTAAGACTGGCTAAAAATAATAATGAATTGCACATCAGCCCATTGATCTCTCTGTTTTGAGTAGTCATTTGACACCCTGTTTCTGCTGGGAATCACTTGGTTTATACTGCCTGGATTTATAGGCATGGAAATGAGTTAAGCTTGTACTTCTGCTGGCAACAGGATATGTGCAAGTCACTTGCCAACCTGATGGAGGAAGCAGAAAATAGGAATAGCTTTCCTAAATTTAATGTCTCCCCTTATGCATCTTATGTTGTTTAGTGCTATTTATGTGCAGGGGTAAGAAAACATGGGGGAAGGGCACTGAATTGATACGGATATTCACAAAATGTAATGTGGGATTAATCTTGTAGGGGGGCCACAAACCAAGTCTTTATGAACCACATTGGATCTAATTGAAGGTTACTTTCTACACATCCTTCAGGAACTGGGCTACTGCTGGGATTAGGAGCTACTCTGCTATGACTCACTTTTGCTGCTCCCTGAAAAGGCTGATTGTATTCTGTGACAAAGAGATAACTATCAAATCTTCTGTAGAGCGTTGTGGGAATTCCCGTATCATAATTACATACAATAATGGTCTAGAAATAAAGCATAGCTGAAACTTACTCCACCAGAAGGGGACCTTTTATTTTGGAGGATTTAAGAGAATAACATGTCATGTTATAACACTTTGTTTCAGAAATATTTTTAATTTAAGAAAATCAAGATTAATTTGCTCCGTGAAACATATACAACAAACCTTGTTTCAACAGTAGTGTTATGAAGTGTTGCAAAGATCAAATGGTTATGAGCATGGTAATCATGTCTTTGTGCTGGGAGGAACCTTTCTGTCACTGTTACTTTGGTGGTTCTCATCTCACCAAACATGTAAAAACCCTCCTCTACTCCACCAGGATTTCCAGCCTGGTTACTGCATGGCATTCAGTCCCCTTTTGAATTACATTGGAGGGACTTAGGAGGTTTTTTTAATTGGGAGTTTCATATGGCAAGAACATTTATTTCTGTCTCATGGATCCTCTGTCCTGTAGTGCATTCTGCAAGTACAGCACAATACAGATCAGTGGTGTATTCTTAAGAGATACCTTACATACAGTCACCCCTGCTTGAAAGACTATTTAGATCTGACCTCTAGGATTTTGGTTCATTTTTATCAAATAAAACAGTGATTAAGTCAGTGTCTTTTCATTCCTGTGGAAGTTTGAAGAGTGGAAAATGAAAGCTTCCTGAGGTGTCTGTAGGAGCTAGCACATATCAAGTATAGCATTTTAATCTCTTTTTGCTGTTTGAGAGAGTCACAGTTCAAACTGGAATTGTTACTACAGCTATTTCTGCTCAATAATAAAAGCAAAGTGAGAAAGACAAGATCCAAGATCATGTCCCTGACAATTTCAGGGTTACAAGTTACTGACAGGCTGCATGTAATATTATGATTTCTCATAACAGAGAATGGTTAGAGAGGTTGTTCTTTGTGAGGCTTCTTAAAAGTGACGAAATCTCTTGTCACTGCACACACTGAAAAACAACATTTAAGCCAGCTAGGCCTGAATATAACACCAATAAGGAGCTGAGCTGTTATTACTCCTCAGAATAAGCAATCCTTTCTCTATGGGGTGATATACCTTCACATATTTGCATGCTGACCATGCCTCTTCCTGTTTCCCTTTTCCAACTGTCAAGGCAATAATCCTCTGCTAACTTTCTGAGAGGTGAGCTGTTTTTCAGGGTGCCACAATCATGCAGGTGGCATGGGAGATGTATCCATCCCTGAAATAATTTAATCTGGCTAAAATTGAAAAGCTACAGAAGGCATACAGAGTAAAAGTATCCTTTTTATCTTCCTTTTCACTTAGCTGAAGAAAAATTCAGCCCAGAGGTTCCCTGGCCCACATCACTAACCCAAAAAGACATAAAAAATAAAAAATGCTGTCTTTGAAGAGTTTTTATAGATGTATAAATGAAAAGTCTTAGAGAGGGCCTGCAAAAAAAGAAATAGGATTGGAAGTCATCTGTGGTGTGAACAGTTTGAAAACATTGAGCCACAAAGTCTTGAAAGGACAAACCTCTAGAAGGCCAATTGCAGATAAAATATTTAACACACCTAAGGGTGTGTGCATGCTCTTCTCATTAGCATGCAAATGTTTTTGAGCGTCCTGTCATATTTTTTTGCAACAGATTAATTGTTCAGTGGGTTTGAATATTATACTGCTTTGAAAATTAGGTTCATGCACGTTGTTTTACATTGGAAAAATGAATCGACCGATTGGTTAAATCTCTGTTGCTGAGAAAGCTAATGCTAACAGTATCATAAAGTGAAATGTAGTTATTTTTATCACAGTCATTCTTTGGGCCATCTCATAATCATGAGGGTGTATTGGCCTCCAAACCTCTGTGATTTTTTTCATATGCAATGATTGCTAATGTAGACTGTAGAAATGAAGTCACATCTCAAGCTCTTTAAGGTCAATATCTAACCTTGTTCTAAATTAAGTTTAAAAAAAAATCAGTAGTACTTTCATTAGACCACTCATCTTCAACAAGATATCCCTTTCTAGTACTAGGTGCAGTATTAAGTTAGAATTGATTTCAATCATGTTGAGTTTGTATCAGTCCCTAAGGTAAAAGGGGCTTGTTAACTTTGTGTGCAATGTAAGGTAACGATATTGTCTCAATTAATTTGATCAATACTGGATGAAAAGAGTTGTTGATAGACTGTCAGCAACTGAGGATGTAAAATAGTTGCAATAAATAATTTCATATAAATAGAAGACTATTTTGTTAAAGGAAGTTGCATTTTAACACATATTTCAATTTTATCTGTACAATTTTATCAGTAAGGTTTTTAATGGGAATATGTTATTGCCGTTCATATTGTGTCCATGGTTTATCATTCAGTTTTGATGTTGCATTTGTACTTTTTGAGGAAGGGCAGAAAATAAGAGAAAATGAAAAATATTCCTTCCTGCATCTTCCAAGAATGACCTGTCACACTTCCAGGCAGATCAGCCATCATCCCTTTTGTGATAAAATCACTAGAGAATTCCTTATCTGGTATTTAATTTCATGTTAGCATTTAATTCTATTTTTACTAATTCCTGATTTTTCAGTCGGGAAAATCTTTAATCACTAGAACTGTGGTCTTCTGCATTCAAAAAAATTAGGTATTCTGACCTAGAGATTTTCAAGATTTTTCAAGATTTAGTGCCATGGAAAACACCTTGAAGAAGGCATATAATTCAGCCCTTTGACAATCTGGGCTCACTGGTATCTGTTATCTCATCCCACACTTTTCCAATCTTATGACATTATGCCTTCCCACTTTGCTATCTCTCTATATATAGATATCTCTTTGCCTCCGATGTGCTGAGATACCTTCAGGCACATTGAAAAATGAGGAAAACAAAAACATGAAATATTTGTTTAGTAAGACTCCACTGAATTTTTATGCTGAAAGATGACCCTTTCTAGTTCTGTGGATGCGTTGATAATTTTTTTTCTTTAGCCATTGCAAGCTGAGAGTGACTCAACAAAAAAACTCCTTCCAAGGAACGTACTGGTGTTTGATGGTATTGTAAAGACAGAACTCTGTTCTTCTTCAGTATTGAAATATCTGTATTCTAATTTCATAGCAAATTATTCAGCATAATTTTGTCTTAATTTTACTGTCCTTTTAAAGGGAACAATAATACTTTGATCCTCCCAGGAGTTGAGGATGGCTAGTTGGATGATGTTTCCAGAAGCTTTTGGAAAAGTACTTAGTGCTGCTAATGATAATGATGATGATGATTGTGACATTCAGTGCCACAAGCCTTTGAGCAGTGTTTAACAACATGAGCCAGAATTCAGCAATGCCTGTAGCAAGTGGCAATGTGTCACTGATTATAAAATTTGTAGTATTCATCTTGCTTTATATGTTAGTCTCATCAAGAGGTGGAATAGCCTGTTAAGCACTGCAGGAATTTAAATTTTTACTTGCTACATTTGTAATACTCTCCTGATCGTAGAGGTCTGATGTTTCTTTCCTCACACCCAACTGCAAGATCAATATTTGGGTTTTTTTCAATGTACATTTAGGTATTGTAGAGACATTGATCAGAAACTCTTTCCTCTGGCACACAAAGGACACTTTATAAGGTGAACTTCACTTTTTTTTTAAAGGACCTCTGAGATCATTTACAATTGTCCGAGAGAGAAATCTCTGCAGAGCACTTCTGAAAAGAACTGTGAATAAAATCTGCAACAACTTGGTATCCTTATTTTTTTTTTAATTAAACCAATAAAATCTGTAGTGGTTTTGATGTTCCAGAAAAATTACCTGAGAATTTTCTGTGTTTTCCAGACTTGTTTTATAGGATAGACCTGACATATTGCCACAGGGTAATATAGCCTAGAAGTATTCTCACATAGATAATATCCTCTGATCTCTTCTACCATCCTCATATACTTACTGAAATTATCAGTAATGACCATTTTACTGAAGAGAAGAACCTCTCTGTTCTGTACCTGTGATATGTTATTTTCCTGAGTGATCCCTCAAGACGAGTTTTAAGAAAAGCATTAAAGTTTAATACTACACAAGCACAGTAGTGGTGTTTAATGATGGAGTTTTGAGACCACAATTTAGTGCCTACTGTTCAGTTCATGTGTTCAGATGTTTGCACAGTACTGAGCAGTACTGATTCAATAAATATTTCTGGGTATAACACACCTGATGGAAGTTGAATATTAACCCATCGTGTTTAACTAAATCAGTTGATAATTTTAGGTATCACAAAGAATAAATTCTAGAGTCTTGGTATTATTCAGATTAAACAAAGGTACTGCAGTACCAAGAGTTGACTGGAGACTCTAGAGGCAAAAAAGAACTAAATTAGCTTTTTAATAACAATAGTGACCTTTTCTCTCATTTCAGGAGCAGCTGAAAAAAGTTCCAAACATGGTGCAGAAGACAAAACACAGAATATTATTAGTGCTATGAAGGAAAGAATGAAGATTAGAGAGAAAAATAGACCAGAGGTGTTTGAAGTGATCCAGGAAATGTTTAATATTTCCAAAGAAGATTTTGTACAATATACAAAAGCAGCAAAACAAAGTGTTTTGGATGGAACATCCAAATGGTCAGCAAAAATAACCATCACAGGTAAATTTTTTTCTTTCTTTTGTAGTCATGCCCTGGTTCAGGAATAAGATTTATTGCAAGCAGAGCTGGAACTGTGTGTTCAATTGCACACTTGGTGCTTCAGCAAAGAGTTGAATTTATAGCATGCTAACTGCAAAAGCTTTAAGTTACATCTGTTGGCAAAACTACTTTATATTCTCCTGCTCTAGGAAGGAAGATGAGTAAATGGCCTTGTTGCATCTCCTCTACCTCCTGCCAGTATCTCCTGTGCTAATGATGAGCTTTTTGCCAGCAACTACAAGAGTCAAAGGTCACACAAAAAGGTTTTGAGTGACTAAAAACACTTGAGCTTGCAGTTCCAGACCCCATTGGTTTGAAACTCATCATTCATTCATGTTGTTTAGCTAAGGATGTGTTCCAGTTCAGTGCTGCTGCTGCTGCACACCCAGAACATGCTCCAAATGGCTTCCAATCACATTAGCCTGGTTGCTCGTGATGATTTCCAGGTCTTCTGGCTCTGACATTCAAGTTTTTGAATTAAAACCTCACCAACAGGGGAGTGTTTTTTTTCTGCTGAAGATCGAGGGATGGTGCACGAAACTCAAAAGAATAATTGTTGAATTTTGGGACTGTCACCAAACACTAGGGACAGAGTTAATTCATATGTTTACTTTTAGTTGTACGTCTAAAAGATATTGAAGGCTGTCTTGTGTTCAGGCCAGTATAATACATACAATTTAACAACCCTGGAAGACATTTTCTAGGCTGTCACTTAATTCTCCTGCATAAATCATAGAAGGTTACTTCCTTGCCTTCTAAAAATTTCACTATGGATTTAGAGTGAATGGGGAAGACAAAATATGCTAGTTTGTTCCTGAGAGCTAATCTTTTCAGAAATTGGATGCATAAAAGAGTGACAGAATCTCACTTTTTTCACTGAAGTCAGCACATGTGACTGAACCCACACAGGAGCTGATCTGCTGAGCAAGAAGGTGTCGTTTTTATGTAATCATTTTTCTGAGCATACCAAGGGAGCTTCATTATCCAAAATGAATGACATTAGAGAATGTTAACTAAATGTTACCACTGAGATGCTTTAAATAATATGTGCAGAATAACAAAACCAAGCTCAGCTGATGGTAGGAGACAGAGTAAGTGTTTTAGCTGCAGTTCTCTGGGTTTGGCAGGTTGCTCTTTGACAATTCTGCTTTCTCCTGAGGTTTCCAGTTTTATGAATTATGGTCAAATTGGGTGGATTTATATTTGGCACTAAATTCATAGCCATTAACTATACACCCACAATAACTGTCAGAAAAGCTAGCAAATACATAAACAGTTCATGATAATTGATCTGAACTGTCATCCTCTCTGTAATGGCATAGAAAGTATTCCAAAAACCATCATGGTTCATCTCTCACATGAGAACAAATAACAAATCATAGCCATGTCCCTCATGTTTTGTTTCATAATCCACAGAGCAGATTTTTTTATATTGGAAGTTTTACTTTGTAAATGTTAGTTTGGAGAAATTTTGGAAATTGTTATTTATTTTTTTGTATTGGGGATGGGGGCTGTGGAATTTTAGGGAATTATTAAGCTCAAACCAAGTTATACAGCAACATTCTATTGTTTGCCATGCTGATTAAGCCTCAGTTTGAGAGGAGTATTTGAATTATGCATCAAAAGTATTTGTTTTGTGCTTGGTAATGAATCTTTGCATTTATTACTCTATTAAACTGTATTTTAAAATTGTATACCGTCTAAAAGGTTAGTTAGACAAGCCTTGTCAGGCTCCAGACTTATAGATGCTGGGAAAATAATCCAGAAATCTTTGTTTCAGGAGCCCTCACTGTGATGATTTTGTTTCCTGTTGCTGTTGTCACTGTCATTTACCTCTTGATAATGAAGGTCATGAGGGCTAAAGCACATTTCTCTCCTTTTGTTGCAGTTCTTTGTGCTCAGGGCTTGCAGGCTAAGGACAAAACTGGCTCAAGTGACCCATACGTTACTGTGCAAGTTGGCAAAAACAAGCGGAGAACAAAAACTATTTTTGGAAACTTGAATCCCGTATGGGATGAAAAATTCTATTTGTAAGTATAGAAAATACAGTTATTTCTTGCTTTTTTAATTTACTTGTAGGTAATATAGTGCTACAAAGTGAAATAATCACTTAATTTGAAAATATTTTTTGTCTGTACTATGCATATTCATAGCATTAATGCATTAGCAAGTTCTGAATGGAGAGAGCATCAAAGTTTTTTGTGACTTTATCTTAAAGTAATCACACAGCTCATAATCAGGTCCTTTTGGGGGATCTATTGGTGGTGTCTGTTTATTCTAATTTTTTTAGGGAACTTCAGTAAGTTTTCAGACTCCAACCTTACATACCAAGTACTGACATTGTAATGCCTTCCCATGTGTCAGATACTGGCCATGAAAGGTAAATACATTTTTATTTGACGTGGTGATTCTCCTGAGTGAAACTGGGGAATTTTGTAGGAACTGATGTGCTTCAGGCTCTGGGATGGGCTGTTTGTAATGGCTATGCTTTTAGAGACATGTGGAGAGTATGTTATGATTTTCCTGTCTCCTTTCTTTGGCCACAGCCTCTGAATGAATAGGGTATAGTTTGGGGTCAGAACACCACAGAAGTTCAACCCTGACTGCAAAAATGTTCAGTTTGTAATACATTGTCTAAGGTTTGAATAGGATTTCATGCCAGTTCTGCTAAAGTCCCTAGATTTTTTTTTTCCCCTGGAAAGGCATGTTACAGTACAGGAAAATCTAATTCTCAGGTACTATACTGTTCCTTTCCTGAAAATATTGCCTGAGGATGCAACGCATTCCTGACTGAGAATTTGACTGATTTGACAGTAATATCCATTTACTGTGCTATTCCTCTACGTGTTGCAGAAGTATTTGAGTATTTATTCTTTTCTTAACTTGATTATGCTGTACCACAGTATATGATGTGCACTTAACTACTATTATTAAACTAAGTCAAGGATTCTGAAAAGCTAATAAAACCCCTAGATTTCCTTTGGAAATTTTTAAGTGGAAAAGAAACATTTATTTAGGCAGATTTTTTAAATTGTTCAGAAAAGTTCCAGTCTACTCTGAAAGCACTTACCACAGTAATATCAAGTGAAGTTTAAGAGGTGTTTTATGAAAGCTGTGTGAAAACACTAGGATGGTAAATTCTGAAAATAAGAAATTATGATAATAAAGGATCTATAATTTAAATGTTTTTTAAATAGAATAGTTTTATTTGAATTTGTATTGAGAGTATATGCAAACTGTTGACACATTTTAATAGCCCAACCTTTTAGTACTACATTATAGAAGTCTAATATGTTTATGTCTAATAGTGATATTCAAAACAGGGTCTTAATTTGCTGCAACTTGATGAAACACTGTATCAGTGATGATAAAAACAATGTGTCATTTTTTGAAGCAATGCTGAATTTCTAAAGCAGCAACAGAGTAGCTCAGGATCCTGCAGACATTTAAGACTCAGAAGCTCCAGCTGGTCCCTGTGTGCAACTGGCAATTTCAAACTTGCCACTCACAGCAATTTAAAATAATTGTCTTCAGACTATAACATTGTTTAGTTTATTCTTATATTTTTTCCTCCTATAAAGAAAACATGAGTTGCCATTATTCCTATTTACATAAAAGTGGGAACAATTTCTGTTAAGGTTCAGGCATTTAAAGTAGAGCACTGTTTTCTTCCAGAAGGTGCAATATCGTAACATGAGGAGTTACCTTCTTCTCATGTAGCTCTTGCCCGGGTTTTCACTGGAATCTGCTCCCTTATTGTTGAGGGGGTTATTGTTTCAGTAGTGAGTTCAAAAGAGGTTTGGTCCAATGTGCCACTTCTGTTTGTCTGGAAAAGGTATCAGGGGATCCAACTGTATTAAACTACATATGCTCATGCCTTTCACAGATTCAAACAGATTATTATTAGAAATAAATAATTAGAAATAATTCAGAGCAAACACACACTTAGAAACTTTTTGCAGGCTTCCCCTATACAGATGGTGTTTTCTTTTCGACTTATTTGTGCTACTGCAGTAATAGTTGAAGTGTCATTCCTCATTGAATGAGCGTGAGTGACCAAAGATAAGAGATTAATTATTTTCTTGCATTTAATTGTATGAGTTGCATAGTGTCAAAAGTTAGATGAGCAATTCAGCAAATTTGTTAGGATATTTTAAATGCATTTTCTCAAAGATGTGAGCAGGGCTACAATAAAATCCCTGGAAACTTGAAAAAATTCTGTGGGTTTTTTTTCCCATCACTAAGTATTACTATGATCTGCTGCTCTAGCAATAACATTTATAAAAACCCTTCAGACTTTACTATAGCATGAACCTCCAGGGTAACTGCTTTGAACTGAATGTATTTTCAATCGTTTTCATAACACTTGTGCTTTCAAAAATAATCTTCCTGACTTATTCAATGCATTGGATTTCAATTCAAAGTATATGAGAATTTCTAAAGTGTATTAAATAAACTATAAATTTTTAACCCCAAGATTAAATCTAAAATAGATCAATATAATTTTTTCATTGACTCAAAAAGTATGATTTAAATTAGGCTCTACTAGTAATATTTGACAGTCCTATTTAAAATCTAACATTAATCATCATTATAACTCCTAAATGATAAAATTGCAGAAATAAAATGTGTCTCGAAATCTTACAATCTTATATTTACTCATAATACCAAAATATGCATTTAAATCTCCCCATCTGTTCCAAAACAAGGACCTGGAAAAAACATTGGCTCCCCACTGTGCATTTGCTCTGTCATAACAGATAAAGTGAGGGCAGTGTTCTAGTTCTTAGAGTTACACATAACCTGACATGATTTCATGGTAAGCAGAGAGTGAATGTTTCTAACAAACTATAATGTGACCCTCTGCTAAATGGGATATTGGCAGAGATTTTAACATGGCAACTCCTAAACCATTAGAGCTTTTTGGTGCACAGGGTAGAAAAGCAAATTGACCAGCAGATTGTCGTGTAATGAATGTAATATAGGTGTTAAGGGCTTTGGTCCTTTCTACTGGCATCATTAGAAATGAGATAACAGAGCAGTTCTTATTTTTTCACTAAAACATCAGTGATAGGAGCTGTTTGTCACCTTCTCTTCCTTCTTGAGTGTGGTATCTGATATGGGAAAAGGGACTGCATTTTCAGCTTTAGTTACAGGAAGATATATTCGGGCTGTGTAGTTTTCAGCTTTGTAGAAACGTTTGGATCTATATCCTATAATAAAACTCTACTCTCATTCTTTTCTTGACCATTTTCAACAGTTGATTGCTGAGATATAGAAATCTGGTTTCTCTGACACTGTTTGGCAAGCACACATCTCTAATTGCCTTGCAGACTTTGCAGGTGCCACATTTCCTCTGACCATTTATTAACATCTCAGATACAAGTGTAGAATACAGAAGTCTTTCAAGTAACTGGATTATTATTTTACATTATTTATTCTTTCTATTTTGCACATATGTGCTCTGATAAGTAGCTTAATTTGGTATATATACTGCTAACTTCAGTGCATGAAAACATTTGAGCAGACTGATTTCAGGCATCCAGGTGTGGATGTTCTTCCTTAGAATTACACACATTTTATTTATTCTGAAATAAATTATTAATGCATTCATCTAAAGCAATATTTAGTATAAGCAGCCAGGTATAGGAAATAAATACAAGAGGACATCACCAAAGTCACTTTCTATAATAAGTCATTTTATACATTCTTGATCAGCTGAACTGACTTGTAAAAAGGATGAACTTCACTGTAAGTGAAGGTAACGTGGTTGGTTACCTGTTTAAATGGTGTTCCAGTGATATCTAAATGGTGTTCCACTGATATCTAAACACAGTTTTGTGAGAATCGTTGAAATAGCTTAAGGATTGTCTCATAAGAAAAGTATATAGCAGACAATTATATTACATAAAACCAATTGAGTGATAAAACCTGCATATTAGTTTACTAGACTTACCATTTTAGGAATTCTTCAATAAGCAGCCAAGTTTCTGAGAGACTAATTAATTAAAATAACTGGATCTCACAGCCTCAGCCCAAATCAAAAGAGAAGAACACTTCTAGGAACCAATTCAAATGATAGCTTGTTTGTTCAGCAATAGTGTTTTTCAGTTTCACAGTACAGCATGTTTGGTCTGAGTCTTTTTCTCAAACTGCTGTCAATCCAGATTAATTCTATACAACTCTCTTTTTGTTATGACAGAATAAACTAATGCAAGAAAAGACATAATTAGTCTCATTCTACTTTATCAGAAAGCATGGCCCGTGACCACACTGCTAAAGAATTGGGACTGTCCAGACTAGAGAAGAAACAAGTAGTGGAGGTAAGGATGTCTTTAAACACATCCTTTCTCCTGCAAAGAGGAAAGGAATAATCTCTTTTCCATGCTTACTGTTATAGTAGAACAAGAAGTAATAGGCACAAAGTCCATTTAGAGAGGTTTAAATCAGACTTTAGAAAATTTTGCCAATAGTGGGGCTAATGAAGTACTGGAATAGATTTCTTGACAGACTATGGAACTACCTCTAAACACATAAGAACAGAGTGGACAGACTTCTCATAGCAATGCTGTGGATCTGGTTCTGGCTTGCAGTAATGGCAGTAATAATAAACATGAGGATAATAATAACAATGAATTGCTTCCTAAACTTACTGAAAGTAGCATAATATCACTTAGTTGTCATTTTAACACTGGGTGAAGATCTCTTGGAGAAGATGTACAATCAGGTCATGCCAGTGCATCTAATATTAAATTTACATTGAGATACTGTTGTAGAGATAGTTTACTATTACAATTTTATTACTCTAGCCATTTGAATAAGCAGAAATTCTGTGACGATTATTTCGTGTCTTTGTGGCATTCTGGCAATGCAGAAGTAATGTGTCACCAGATTGTTGGTAAATTATTAAAACTGTCTCTTCTGTCTTGCATCTGTAAATATACTGCAACTTTCCCAGCTTTCAGTATCTTCATTTTCTGTGTGCTGAAGAACAATTCACTTCTCACCTTCTTCTATCACATCTCCGTGAACACTTTCACTGAGCATATAAAGCAGAATGGCAAGAACAGGAACACTAAAAATAGCATATGTTGTCTTAGCCTTTAATTTCTTGGGCTGATTTTCCTGGACAGAGTAAGCAGAAGTAGGAATCCCACCCAGGGCTTCTGCACAGATGTTACCAGTGACTAAGGCAGAATGTGCATGTCATTAAATAGTGCTATTTCTAAGAGTCTGGGCAGGTAAGTACAGTCATGCAGAGACAGCTCTGTGATTTTAATAGTAAATCTCCCTGCAGTCACACTGCCACAGGACAGGCCAGTAGAAATATTTATTCATCCACTCTTCAGTTCTTGCAACACAAATCCATGCTGTTTTTGTGGTCTTGCACAGGAGCATTACAAACATAGCAGAGCTGACTCAGTGCTAAAGTTTCGACACAAAGATGAACATGGTTGTGATGGGTCTCACCATGTCTCACTGACCTAGGGTTAAAGGAGAAAAGGATGTGGAAGAGACAACTGAGGATATCAGGGAAAAGTGCAGTCATCCTGACCACCTGAATAAATATTTCTTAATCAGCTAAGCATACATCAGAGGGAAATCGTTGCTGTCTCAGGAGAATAAAAATATGGTATTTGTGCTGAAGTACCACTTAATGACCTCTTATATGCAGCATCTCCTTGAGAAGCAAAGCAGGAATAAGATTTCTACTAGAATCACAGATATGGTGATGAGGGTCACATAAATACCTCACCAGTGATGGATCTTCCTATGCCACTGTCGAAATCCTCTGCTTAATATTTCTGTTGGGTTCACACCTAAATGCAATTCAGGACTCCAGCAATGTTAAGCAATAACTCAGAGCTACATTTCAGGAAAACTAAATGGTTTCTGGGTTTAGTCTCATTTCTTAAGGCAAAGATGTTTATTTTATCCATCTCTATCCTCCTATATTTTATATGTCCTTGCCAATAGCTTTTGAATTCTGTAGTCAGTCAGAGAAATTTCACAGATTGCCTGTCACGTTCTGTGAAAATCGGTGGTCAGGGAGAGATGAGAGGTGAGATCCTGATGGTGTCCTCAATATGAGCTCACCCCATAACAAACACCAGGGAGTTCACATGGAGGGGCAATTTACAAAAATCCCAACTATGGGGGAAGATTCAGTACGTGATTTGCAGTTTGTTAGATGTCAGGGAAGCCAGTCATAAGACAAAAGGAAACTAGGCTTTATTAGTTTTGCTAATCACAGAACAGTGTGTGTTTTAATTACCAGAAATATCTGCAAAGTTAAAATCTGGAACACAGGCAGACACAAGCATTTCTGTGATACTGAATGATGTCACAGTGCAGCAGAGTAAGAACTGTGCATGCCATTTTTAGTGTCTGATTGGTCTTGACAGTAATAATACCATTTACAGCACTTTATTCTTCCAAAGCCCATTACCACAACTAATTAATTCTTAGAATACCCCTGAGGGGTGCCAGTTGGAAGATAAGTTAGAGTATTACTGTTTTAATGCTGGAGACACTGAAACAGATCACTGAGCAGTGATAGTGCTTGAGTAGAATTCAAGTAAAAACTCTTAATCTAGTGTAAACTAAGACCCCGCTGAAGATAAAAATTTGCTGCTACGCTTTATATTTAAAGATATGTAATTTTTAAAATATTTTTGCAGCATTCTTGAGTGGATATTAAAAAACACAGCTAGTATGCATGAGTATGACATACCTTATAACTGGTGTCTGTACTAGTCATCAAATGTCAGCAGAAAAGTTTTCGCTACCACAGACTGCTGCAGTCAACGTTAAGATATTGCAATCAAGGCACCAAAAGCCAGCACTGATGAATTGTGAATAGTCCTCATTGTGGCTTACAGAAATAAGCAGCAACAGAGTTTCTTTTCCATTTCTGTGCAAATACATGCAGGGTGTAGCTGGGAGAAAAAATTTTTATCCACTGGGTACTCTGCAGATTGCAAGTGAAGCCTCCTCATTCCCTCACACATCCAGTAGTTTCTCAAATCCACTCAATCCATGAGGGGTTAGTAAGCAAATTAAATTTGCAATAAATTTTTTAGTACATGGCAACCTGTCTCCACTCCTCCTCCTTACCAGGGAATGGAGGTCTTGGAGAAAATTACTATATCTTTTAAAGAAAGAAGCTACTTATTTCCCTAGATTTTTCTTTTTACCTTCTTGTCTTGCAGTGATGTGTGTGGGTACTTCTTGAGTTTTTTCCAAAAGCTTCCTGACACCCAGTAAAAATGTTCTTTAATTTTTTTTTCACTTTTTGTATTATTCTAGACTACTAATTTTGTAGTTTGCTCTGTGTAATATATAGCATTCCTAAACAAATAAATCTGATCTAACTGTATCTTTCTTAGGATACTTGTTAAATAATAGCATCAAGAAGTACACATTTTAAATTAATTAATAATTTAATGAGGAGTTCTTGACATTCCTAAATAAAATCTCTGTGCGTATATAATTCGATCAAGTTAATCTCTTTACTTTCTCATATATATAGCAATTCCAGTTTTGTCCCTGGCAATATGGGATGGCCTTTTATTCCACTAGATGTTGCAGGTTGTTTGTATTCTGACACTTTATGCAATTAAGCAAGTGTATGAAAATCGAGGTCAATTAATTAGACAGCAGTACAGAGATATATAGCTTGTGTATTACTCACATTTTGTATTTTATTTTTGTTTTTCCAGTGAATGCCATAATTCTACAGATAGAATAAAAGTGAGAGTATGGGATGAAGATGATGACATCAAGTCTAGAGTAAAACAACATTTCAAAAAAGAATCAGATGACTTCCTGGGGCAAACAATCATTGAAGTAAGAACACTGAGTGGAGAAATGGATGTATGGTATAATTTAGGTATGATTTTTACTGATTTCTTAAAACAAATTGAGGTGGAATCTCAGTGTTTGTAATTTTGTGACTTTAAAAAAATATAGCTTTGATACCAATATGCAGCTCTTAAAATCTTAAATAGTGCAGGTTAATTTCATCCTTTTTTGGTTTCTGACAATTACAGAGAGCAGACTAATCCCAATGATATTAAAGAAAAATATTTCATTTAAAGCAAAATTAAAACTGTGTAAGAAAACTGAACATCTTAGAGTAGTCCCATAACAGTAGCATTCTTTGGGAAATACATTTACAAATATTTTTATTGTTCTTCACATTCATTTTATCACATATTTTAAAGAATTATTTATTACCATTCTGGGCTTAATCATCTGTTTTCCACTGTTCTCTGTTGTCCTCAATGACTGCACTTTCTTGTCTGGACAGGTCTTTAAAATTATCAGTCTTTCAACCAGAAATAAATTAATGGAATAGTGTCTCAGAATATATTTTCTCCATCTAAACTGAAGCATAAAATAATTTTAAAAGTTAATCTCCCATATTAGATCATAAAAATATGATATTAACATTTTTATTTTATTTAATTTAGCCTGCTCTGTAAAAACTTCAGCTGAATTACATGATATAGTTTTCTGAAATTCATTTCCTAATCAACAGCTCTTTTTACATTGTCTAGTGTTTCATTTCCCAATATATATACTTCATATATAGATCATATATAGATATTTGATCTCTTATTGACAATGAATATAAACTCTTGCGTTTTTTCCTAATTATAATGAGTTATTTTTCAAAGGTAAGATAATTGGGTCATTATGAATTCTGAATTTTATTTCTTCAAAAATTTCAGTGACTTAAACCGATGTAAGTTATTATGAAATGGATTTTTAAAACAAATGATTTGACAGGAAGCAGTTTAATAATAGCATAAAAAAATGAGTCTGGTATTGCCCATGAAAGTAACTGGTGAGTGAGCTGTCCCTGTCCTCTTGACCCATGAGGCTTTCATCCTGTTTTTTTTCCCCTGTTCAGCTGAGGAGGGGAAGTGATCCAGTGGCTTTGATGGGCATCTGGTGTCTCCCCAGGGTCAACCCACCACACTCAAACACAGTAGTCCAGGTTCTTGCTAAAGTCTCCATAAATAAAGGAAAATAATAATAATTAGTACGGATAATAGATAGAAAATTAAAATAATTTCTTTGAAAAGGGAAGAGTGATAAATAAATTGCAATGCAGTCTGATTTGAATATGGCAGATAAAATAAGAAAGATTAATTATTTCACAGTTTGATATTCTATTTCATGGGCTGAACCATGTGTGAGGTACTAAAAAATTCCTGTTTTCCAACAGCAGGACTTTCTGACTTTAAAAAAGTCATTAAACTAGAATGATTTATGAAAGCTTTTCATATGACATACATGTGTTCTTGGTAGTTAATTGATGTATTATTTTTCTGCTCCTCAGAGAAGCGAACAGATAAATCAGCTGTCTCTGGTGCCATTAGACTGAAAATCAATGTTGAAATAGAAGGAGAGGAGAAAGTTGCTCCCTATCATGTGCAATACACCTGTCTACATGAGGTATGTAGGAGAAGTTAAAGTATACTCTACAGAAATGACTATTCTGCTGTTGCAAGGATGAGGAAAAAAGGCTACAGAACATTAGAACACTGTAACAAATAACTGCTGACATACCTCAGGACAAGTTTATTTTAGATTCCCCATTTTGTATTGCTGATGGCGTATCAGGCTCAGAAGCAAAGGCAGAACAATGTAAGACCAACAGATCATTCCTGCCAGTAGGTGTTAGAAAAATAAGAGATAGAGCCAGATAAGCTCTCCCTGTACTGTGTTTGGATTTAGCACTTTGATGCTCCTTACATGCTTTCTGACATAGAGAATATACAAACATTTTGGTATATTACAGAAATAGAGCTATTAACTCTGAAGGATTTATTTCCTCCTACATTAATTCATATCTTGGAGACAGTGAGAAAATGCAAGAGAAGCACAGACAATATAAAATTTCATTTTCTTGTCATCTAGATTGCTTTTGTCAACATTGGAAAAAAAATCATCACTGACAAAGCAGTCTGTCTTTTGAAAGATTTTCCTTGTAATTGGTTCCCCTTCCCTCAAATAGTGAACCACGTAGAAATTCTGTTCCGAAAATACAATCAGTTTCTGAAAGCTGATAGCTAATATATGGCTGAAAGTTCAGCACTGGTGTGTATCCATGAAATCCCCTTGTTCACCATTTGTAAAGCTGGATATTCACAGGGCATTTGTGCTGATAGATTTTGACCTGCTATTGCTTTAAGATAATCCTTTCAGAGGCAGTTATGGGCTAATTAGCAAAACTGAAAGTATTTCAAAGTTTTAGGGTTTTTTTCACCATTGAAAATAGGAAATAAAATTGGCTGCTCAGTTAGCTTTACTCCCAAGGTTACTGAACATAAATTTTATTGCACCCCTTGCACTGCTTGAGAGGCATCTGCCATATTTCTGTTACCTTCCTGTAACTTACAGGTCTCAAATAATGAATTTGAAATTTATTGTTCACAGAGCCAATTAAAGTTGAAACACTATGTAGTAAGTGTTACAACATCACATTTTCATTCATTAACAAGGGCAATTAATAGATAAGTTTCTGCACTATTTTATGTTGCAGTCTTTCTGTGCCACTTGACTGTCAGGACTTCATATCAAGGAGACAGAGCAATGCTCTGCATCACAAGCCTGCTGAGCAGTTTGTGCCAGTCTTCAGAAAAATAAACAATAAAAAATCCCTGGCAATTCATATATTAATGACTATATATAGGATGTATTTTCAGAATGCTACTTAAAAGCCTAAATTCCCTGTTTGAAACGTTTCTTACCTTTAGAATCTGTTCCATTACTTGACGGAAGTTAAATCTAACGGGGTTGTGAAAATCCCTGAGGTGAAAGGCGATGAGGCCTGGAAGGTGTACTTTGATGATGCTGCACAAGAAATCGTGGATGAATTTGCAATGCGCTATGGAATTGAATATATTTATCAAGCTATGACGTGAGTATTAGCAGGTCTGCTTTTCTGCTCTACCCTCAAGAATCTGAGGGAATAGATGAGTTCCAAGGCTTCATGCTTTCATTCTCCATTTCTCTTCCATTCCTGATTTAAATTTTTGTTGTAATTTTCATCCATTTGATTCTTGTTGAAGTGCTTCTCATCTGCAGTGGAATTAAGATATATTATAAGCATTTATGAGCTGTTACTGGTATTACTGCTAATGCATTTCTTAATCCTTATGATACTTATATATAGGAGGGCTCAGAAAGACTTCCAGTGTTCCAGATGGGACTGGGGTGGTAGAACAGGGATTGACAAGCTCTGTGCTCTTTTCCAGGAGTACAGAAATCATCATAGAACAGCAGCAATGTCTGTAGTGAGCTTCCGTAGTATATGTAAATAATAAATGCAAACTGGTTTTGACAGTATTGAAACCCGTTGCTACATTGTCCATTCTAAGCAGCTGCCTGAACACTTTAGAGCACAGCACCATTTAGCTTAGAGGCCTGGAGGCATGAGAGCCCCATCATGTATTCTCAGTTGTCCAGTAAAAAGTTTTCTGGTGAAAAGGACTACACTCTGCACCTACTGGAGCTGTAGGAAAGCAGAGGACTCCAAATGAGTTCTCTAAGGAAGAAATAGAGAATTTTTTTTCTTGCAGAAAGCTGATATTATGGAATTTTGAATCAGAACGTGTCTCTCATTTTCACCATCTCTTTGCCTCCTGAAAAGTCATATAATAAGTATGAAGGCACATAAATGTATGAAGTTTTCTTTTTATTGCAGGATATAATGACACCATCTGCTACTGCAATGAGCATGTCTTTCACTTTATGTAGCTCTCTATGAATTATTGTACTGTACAGCTAATAGAAAGGCAGAGGATGTCTTTGTAATATATACATTTTATTGCTTTTCCTTCAAGGACCTTACACAGAATAATTTATTAAACTTGACAGTTCCTGTGTGGTATCACATATCTTAACTATATATGGAGAAATTCATGCATTGAGTTTCCTGAATATTTTTGTTTTCGTGTTTAACTTCTCTTTAGCCATGTATGTTTTTACATCTTGATTAAGTTATTAACTTAACAAGTCTCTTATTAACTAGCACAATATTATAGTTTTATAACTTGATTTAAAATGGTATGGTGTTTTTACCAAAATGTTAATGATAGTGTTGTTCCTGCTGTGTGTATCAAAATGAATTCAAGGTTTGATGAAAGATGAATTCTCAAGAGCTATTAATGCCAAGGGAGGGCTGTTATTACTGGTTTGCATTAAGAAATAAAGTACTGATCTTGATTAGTGTTTCCTCTTAACTATAGCCCAGTAGTTGGTTATCTCAATACCATTGCAAAAATAGCAATATAACTGATGCATTTAAAGAACTTTTTCACTTCCAGTGTTAGAAATGAGCAGGTTATGTTTTCATATAAAGATGCTTTTCTTTTAATAAAGAAGGTACTTAACTTTTATCTTGGTAAACAACATAACACAGAGATATTCATGAAAAGGAAGTAAATTTTAAGTTAAATGACCTACTTTGCCTTGTCCTCTTTTTGTTCTTGCTTTCTTCTATACCTTTTCCACCAAATTTCCTTGCTGTTGGTGACTGCAAGCGAAGTATTTGAAGGCAGGTATAATAAGAAAGTTAATTTAGTATTGGTACTCACAGGAAATAAAAGCTAAGATTTCACTGCCTCCATACCCACGTCCTTTTAAATGTTACTTGTTAATAATGAGCCCTCCCTATTTGAGGGGAAGGCCTCATCCTGTGTAAGTTAAGAATAAAATCAGTAATGAATATAATCTCCAATAATACTTGGAGAAGAATACATATTCATATATATCATTTTGCTGATTCACCTGCAGACATGTCTCAGAGCATTCAGACTTTGGGGAGAAGAGTAGTGAAAAAAATAGATCTGTCATGAGGAATTTTCTTTTGGACTATTATCTGTTGGTTTTACTTCTTTTTATGAGATCACCTTTTTCTTGTGGAACAATTTTAGTGGCTGGAAGAAAATGTACAGTTACTTGATTTGGAAAACAAAATTATCAGATTCCATTTGGTAATGAAGAGCTCCTACTAAACAAAAGCAATTTTCTACCATATATCAGAGAGGGAATTTGAATGTAATCACTTTGCCCAAAGGAATATTGTGTAAGCATTCTTTGCTCGAGAATCTAGTTGCACAGTACTTCTACTGCATGTCTCAGGATAACATTGCAAATTAAAATGTTTGCATTTGTAAATGAAAAACTGACTGTGCTTTAATACTCCATGATCCAGACCCCCAGGAGCATCCACATGCTCTTTATCAGGCTCACATGAGTTTTAGGATGTTGTTAATGAGGTGCTCTTTTTGTCTGAGTGTAATTTTTAGTATTCAGATTTGTTTCAAAATCAGCTACTGTATAAGGCTTCAGTGCCACTTAATGATAGTCAGTCTTGACCCTTTTAAGTATGGGTAGATGGCATATGCTGGAATAGAAACAAATGCCATTCTGTATTTCTGAACACAACAAAAATCTTATTAAGCTTCCCTAAAGTATCCCTGTCTAGAACAATTTGGCATCCTGTTCCAGTACAGCAGTAAACAACCCAACTTGTTTATCATTGCTGGTTCATACCGGTGGCTTTGTCATTGTGATCCTCTTGGTAAACCCTGATGATTTTTTCCTGGCTCTCAATATTTATTTATATTTATTCCTTTAGAGCAAAGAAATAACACTTAAAAAATATGCTGTTGATATTCCAAATACACTGAATATACTCATACTGGAATGTGGATACCAACCCAAATGGTATCACATAGGTGGTTACTTATCTGCTTTCAGTCATTGTCCCCAGTGAGACCTTTCTCATTAAACTTATAAGAGAATGAATTCAAGCTTGATTGCACCTGTTGCTGGAGATAGAGGCATCCACATTTCTGTGAGAATAAATGCAGTTAGTTTTTCCCTGAAGATGCCCACTTAGAAGGGGTGTCTTACTCTCAAGACACAGCTTACAACTGCCCAGTTCCTAAGCAAGGAAATCTGCTTATAAGTCACCACATGTGGAATTCATGTGAGCAGAAAAACAATCATTGACCCAAAGTCAAAATACACCAAAAAGTCTGCTTTGGTTGCAGTAATTACAGTTCTTTGAAATCTTGACCAGACAGATTCCATAATCCACCCTTCTTTTTTATGATTATTATGTTCCTCCACTCATCATGGAGTCTGTGTTAGGAGAAGAAATGAAAGACAATTACAGTCATTCTTATATGGCTCAGAAAAGATTTTTTTTTTAAATGAATAGCAGCCAGATAGATGCTGATAGCTACAGGACTAGTATGTGTAACTCCCAAAAGTAGAAACATATATGTGTGAGAAGATAGGAGAGAAAAGAGCTACCACAGAAAACGGGAGGGGACAGCAGAAAACCAGCTCAGTGATCTGGTTGGCCTTTATTTTGATGACTGTGGTGATTGATGGCAATTTATGCTGTAAATTCAATGTCTTGAAGGAATCATACTGAAACTTTATTTACCTACATATATTAAGCCTCCTCTCCACCATCAAAAAAACCCAAACATTTTTCCTCTCATTCCTTTTTCAATGTAATTTATTTCTCTTTAAGAGGCAAAAATCAGAGCACGTATTGAAAGAGTGTTTGACTAGACCCTGAAATTATACATAACATCAGCAACCTGGATTTACTGTGTAATGGAGTCAAGTGCATTAAAAGTTCTAAGATCTTTGCTTCTTACTGGCAAGAGTCACCACAGGTAGAAGCTAATGCTCCTCAATCAGTGACATAGCTCTCATTCCAGCAGGTTAATGGACATTAACTATGTCATCTTGTTCTCCTGCTAGTCTTCAATTACTGTGGCAACATTGCAAAAAGCACACAAATCGCCCATTAAACTAATTTTTTATTGATGGCATTTGCTTGCTGAGTACAGCACATCAATTTGCCTTCTTTCTTCACCAATTCACAGTAGCAGAAGTAGTGGAAGAATCACAGGCACTGCATGTTAGTCAAGAAATTGCATAAAAAGAAAGTTGGAGCAAGCAGGCCTGGTTTTAGATCTGGCTCTAGCTTAAACAATGCAATATTACTCTAAGATGTGTGAGACTTAACACTGTTTTCTGTGACATTTTCTACACACTAGAAATTGTTAATAACTCATGTTATTTTTGCTGCTCTTTTCAAAGATCTACAAAAGCAAGGAAGGAGGTTCCTTTTGGTTTATATATGTTAGCAAGCAGAAGAAAGCCAGGTGGCTTGCAGGTGGCTGATAACCTGAGTTATCAACACTCCCAGAGTCATGACCCATATTGCATGTGATATATTTAATAGGTTCTGTGAGCTTGAGAGATTTTAATTAAACAAAGGAGAGAAACAAAAGCCTGTCGCTTGATACTTTATTATCATTTTCACTAACACAGGTGAAATGGTGCAGTGATACAACGAGGACATAAACAAATTACACTAAGAGGTTTAAATTTTCCTCACGACAAATTGGTGCAATTTGGGACTATTTTAAATATAAGAGCTCAGTACAGGTCATGGGTAGCTCAGTGTGAAATGGTTGGAAGAACCTGCAGAAGACGCCGTGCCAAACTTAAAATGTTGACCAGAACTATTTTTCCGTGGTCTGTCATGTTCCCTGAAGGCAAATGGCACAATCTCAAAGGCTTCTCATATAGAGCTGCTGCTGACTGCCCCTTTTGCCTGCCTCCTCACACAGCAGACCATTCTGCCATGTTATAGGTATGACTCTAAGGCCAGTGGGGTTATTAGTGCCTTCTTATCTCCACATTGGGGTTACTCATACTCTAAAGGCCTTTAGGTCCACTAGAAAATTTTTGGAAATTAAAGGTCACCGGTAAAAGTGTATATTCATTATTTTGGTGTCTTTTTTTGAAAAATAATTCTATTCATTTGTACTTATATTTCTCAAAATTCATGTGATTAATATATCAGGAGAGATTTCCATTAACTTTGAAGGTTATCTTTCGTGGTAAGAATCACCTGACATCACTATTGTATTTTATTACAAAGGAAATTATTATTCTTCTACTTGACAGAAAACATGTGATATGTAATGACAGGTTCTCCTAAGGGGTAGGGAGCTGTGTTGTGTTTTTGTCAGATTCACACAGTGGCATTTAAAAGTACTTCTTGAAAGTACTGGCAGTGAATGAAAGGTTTGATAATATTATCCCATGAGCACATAGCTGGGAATGCTGAGTTCTGGTTCTGGCCCAAGTGATTGATTTGTGTGTAGATTTGAGCAGTTTCTCTGTTTTCTAAAACAGAGATGACAAAACTTACAGATCAACCTTACAGGAGGGCTGAGAAATGCTTGTAAAGCATTTTGAACATCACTACCATGATACAACTTGTAAGTATCAATATATATCCCTACATTGGGGCAAGACTGTGTGATACATAAACCCAGCCTGAAAATACTTTAAAGAGAGTCTAATGGTAGAGAAAGACCACCTGGCTTGGCCTAGAAAGGCTGCAAATACAGAAACACCACACATATGAGGACTGTAGCCTTAGATTCTCTTTAATATGTCAGAGATTTCGGATGATACTATAAAGTAGCAAAACATGAATACGTGCTGGGATTTTCTTTAGGTATTTTTACATACATAGTTAATTACTTGATTTTTTTCTTGGGAATTATGGTTTAAATTATAAGTGGATTTATCTTGAGTAAAATGCTAAAGAGTTAGAAAATTACCATTTTAGAAGTTTTCCTGCCAATTACCTTTCAATTACAGGATCAGTTGACATACATCTCCTGTGCTTTATTTTTTTTAGGAAAAATAAATAGAAAAATACTTTCATTTATAGATCACACACATGTTTGGAGCACTCACTGGTAATTAAAACACACTTTCAGTCTAGAGCACTTGAAAACTTTGGTCCTGCGTTGACCACAGAGATCATGCAACTGTCGTGAGAGGTGGATGTGTTCAGCATCACATTTACCTTACTGCAAGTAGCCGATTCTATTTTCAATCTTTTCCCAGGTTCTGTAGCCTGTTTCGTTCACTAAAGTGCTTGAGGAGAGCAGTTTGGTCAATAGTTTTATGGTATCTGCCTCTGATATCTAGGTGTGGAATGGATATCAAGTGCATTAATGAAGCCTGAATCCTGAGCTTGGGCCCTTGGGGAGATTGAGAGTTTTCTTTTTTAACACATCTGTGACCTGACACAGATTTCTGAAGTAAACTACAGTTGAGATGTCTCCTTTGCCAACTAAATGGAAGAGCTGCAGAGTGCTTGGTTTGTAGTGGTGTGAGTGACTGACAGCCCAGGGCATCTTTTACGCCCATTTCTGAATCTATAGATGGGCATCTGTAGTAAAAGTCTGTGAACTGAGACAGGAGTACTGGAAAAGCAGAAGCAAGAGATACTTCATGAGATGCTGCCTTGTGATTCACTCCATTCCCTCTAATTTCCCTTTTAAATCTATAGACTAACAGAACAAGAGTTTTTTGGTAGATGGAAAATTGCAGATTTCCCCCAAGGGTTATGAAAAAGGCATCTACAAATACACTTAAGGCATCTGCAAATATACGGAGTCAGTGACATGGGGGACTTGTTGACAACAAAATACTGTTGTCTCTTCAGCAGAAGCAAGTTTCTGCAGTCCTGGAACATCAGAAAGCAGGAATATAATTAATAGGGTCAGTCACAATAGCAGATTGAAGCAATGTAGTGGACTGCTGAGACAATGAGCGGGTATCAGAAAGAATAATGCAGGTAGAGTGAGTTTGTGTGCAGGCTTGGAAGAAAGTATGAAGAGCTCATTTTTTATAGCTTTAGGAACAGGAATCCAAACGCAAGATGAAAATAATCTTGAATGATGTCTTGAAAGATGATATGGGCAGTGACAGCAGTAAAGGGTACTTGGCCTAAGTCCAGCAGGATGGAGTTCAGTCGTACCTTGTGTTAATTTTTTTCTTGGAAGGGCACTAGTGCCCAGGTGGTTCAGGCCCAGCACACTGCTCTGCCTTATGCTCCTGAGGAAAAACAGGAGAGAGGAGCCAGAGTCTCCAGCTAAGAGGAGCATGTGGCCAAATCAGGACCTTCAGTCATACAGAGAGCTCCAGAGTGACTGGAGTTTCTTCATCCTTTTCTGTAGGACTGTACACTCATTTTCACTGTCATCTTCTCTGCCTAATCCCCCTCATTCTCTTTCCTATCTATGTACATTTATTCTTTATCCCTTTATCTCCTTCCCAGTCCTGCTTAACTATAAATCTTGACATCAGGAATTTATGTTTTCACTCTCCTCATGCGTTAGATCTTTCACCCATCTTATCTCTCATGTTTTCTTGTGTTGTAAACAGTTTGTATGCTACAATCCGGCATCTCCTGCTGTGTTAAACAAGTAAACAGTGCTGCTGCTGCTACATTGCAACTCTGATTTGGGCTGCTTTGGGTTTAACAGACTGATTACCTAAATTTTACTGCCCTGAATCAAAGTGGAACAATTTCAGTTATGGCCTAAATCAAATCAAGGTGGACCCAGAAGTTGCTTTCATCAATAATGTAGTTTAAAATAAAAGCTACACAAAAATGCTTGAGTCTTTTTGTTGGCAACAATTAAATCCTTTTATGCTGTAGATTTCTGTGGCTTTTTATGTTGATAAGTTTTTTATTTTTGGTTTTAAGTTTTTGTTAGTAATGAACATTTTGCTTAGTAGTAATTAAGATAGTTAAATCATGGGTTTTTGTTTAGGATTAACAGGGTAAGAACCAAATGCGAATTTGATGTGTTCAATTTGCAAATATCAGTGTGAAGGAAGGAGCAATTATATCAAACATGTCTGGATTTTCCTCATACACATCTGCACAACTTTCCATGAGGTAGCTTGAAAGTTACATCATTGGAGCTGAAAAGAAATTGTGGTGAGAAAACGAACAGATTCCTTGCCACCTTTAATAACTGTTGGTTTATTTGAATTGCAGGCACTTTTCCTGTCTATCTTCTAAATATATGTGCCCTGGTGTTCCAGCAGTTATGAGCACATTGTTGGCCAATATAAATGCTTTCTATGCTCATACCACAGCAGCAACTAATGTATCTGCCTCAGATCGCTTTGCTGCTACTAACTTTGGGGTAAGTGGACTTTCTTTTTTAATAGAATTCTAGTCTTCTCTTTTTTTTTTTTTTTTTTTTTAAGGCTGATATCAAAGGTATTTTTGATTTAACAGTTTTCGTAAAATACCATTTATTGACATGAAATAAAATATTAATCATAATTGAAATTTATTAACACAAATTACAGTTGTTTCAAGTAGTGATAGAGGCACTAGCACTCTTCTTCAGAATTAGAATAGTAGAGACATTATGAATTTTAGGATTTTCAAGACAACATTATGAAATTGTACATTTGGGTGAGTAAACCAGGAAAGACTTAATTTTGGTTTTGCTTTTGTCTTCCCATCAGAAGTCAGAAACATAATTATCAGATTATCATCGGTAAATAAATGCAATTCCTGCCTGGAAAAATATGTAAATTTTTAGTTTTGCAAAGAATATTTGCTCTGGATGCTAAAACAAATTTTGGGTTGTAACAAACAGTGTATTAAGAATAGCATTCCTGCATACTTTTATCATACAGGGCCTCAAATACATGAAAGTAAACATTATTTTGTATTTCCTGAACACGTACCTTTGAGATAGAACTTATGTCCCTAAATTCACTTTGTGTAGTAAACACACTAAAGATTGATTTCTGTTATTATTACTGAATTCTGAATATGCTCAGGATCTGATGCTACTGCTTACAGCCATAAATAGTCCAACAGTTCTAAATACTCCTAAAGTAGTAGTGACAATATATTTTGAAATTCAAGGCATGTCATAAGCCAGTAAAAAAAATCTTTAAGAATTCCGTTGTCATTATTTTCAAGTCCACACAGTAATTTTTTAGAGAAATATTTACTCTCAGTATCAATTGATTTTTCTTTTAAATGTTCAGTCTGGTGGAAATGCCCACATATAAATTTACCCAGGGCTGGGTCTTTAGTTTGGAGACAGCTTGTTCTTGAACTGGAACCTTATCTCCTGCTGCTGGAGACTTGCTTTGAAAGAGGAATATTAACCTGGCTCCTTCACTTTAAAGGAAAACATTTTATGGTCAAAAATCGATATTAGAACATTTGTGATTCAATTATTGTATTAACATGACAGTACAATATTTCTTTGTTCTTACTCAGGTTTTCCTTTTAGAGCAGATTGATGGGTTTTTATGGAATGACTCCATACTGTTGTTGAAACCAGGCTTCTCTTTCAACGTTCAAGCTCTATTAGACCTTTGAGTTTGATGCAACTTTTGAAATTTAGAATGTTTCTGCTGGATTTTTTATTCTTTTTTTTCCCATTTTTCTAATGATCAGAACTACTTTTATCCCCAGAGATTAAGTCCTTTCTCTGATGTTAATGCCAGTTTAACTTTGACGCAATTCCAATCCAATTCATAGTTCAACAGATGGGTGGAAAAATAGTAGTAAGCATCACTAATAGAGATTTGGAGCTCTTTTTTCAGACAATTGACTTATGGGCAAAATATTAGATTATTTTTCTCTCTTGGGTCAAAAGGCATTTGTTAGTGAATAGTTGCATATCATTCATCAAAAAGAACATCTCAAATTCAAGTCCTCAGGCTACAGCTGGGAATGATTTGGCTGACTGAATGTTTCAGTACAGATTTATAACATGACAAAAAGTTCCCTTTTGATTGATCCCTTAAGGGAACTGTGCCAAAATTAGTGGCTCTTGGTGTAGGTTAGTACTCCACTGATGAGAGACAGTGCACAAAGACTATTTTCAAATTACTGCCGATCATATCTGGGGGAGGGTGTGGGTACAATCAGTTCATCCTGAGAGGTATCAGATCTTGCTACTTCCAGAAGTCTACTGCTTTCACATAGGCTGCCGAGGATTTCTGCACACTTTTGTGCAGCAGACTAGGGAATATGTTCTAATATGGTATTTAGAAACTCTCGTTAGTATTACTACTCAGCTGGATATCTCACAGCAAAATATTTTCACTGCACCTTCATCTGTCATGATAACAAGTTAATCTCCACATTTGAGACAGAAAACTATGACAGCACAGTATTAGTATTACTTAGCTTATTCCTACAAAAGTCACTGTTTCTGAAGTATAATTTTCAATCATACTTTTATGCCAAATTCTGCTGTAAATGAGCGTAATTTCTCACTCATTAAAGAGAGGGGGAAGTGCTTTCTTCAAGAGTGTAAGCAATCACAAGGTAAATAAAAGAAAGGGAAATACTGCATCAGATAGTCTGTGTTACCTCACTAATGCATTGCACAGCTGCAGTTTAATGCATACCAGGTAAATCTCAATATAGGATAGAAAGGGAAAATCAAGTGAAAAAAGATGCATTGCCTGGCCTTGAAACACAGATATTTCAAACCAGCATTTATATATGAAACAATGAAAAAAACCCTGATTTTCCAATAAGTTAAAAGTGAATAGCAGCTTTCTGAAACCCCACCAGTTACAGGAACCTGCAAAATCTGTTCTTGTTTTCTTTTTCCAGAGAGAAAAGTTCATAAAACTGCTGGATCAATTGCACAATTCTCTGAGGATTGATTTATCCAAATACAGGGTATGTACAATGTATTCTATCTAGAGCTGACATGAGACACCAAATTCTTTGGAACAAAAATTTACAGAATTCAAGCAGTTTAACAACAATATTTTTCCAATTTGAAAAAAAAAAAAAAAAGTAAAGGGAAAAAAAAAGGGGGGGGGGGGAGAAAGAAAAGAAAAACTTACTATTTTTTTTCCAAAAGGTAAGAATGGGTGAAGGGACGAGCCAGGCATTCAAGAAAGAGTATGATTCAACAACTTTGATTAAATTAGTCTATAATTAAGTTAATTCATCTGGGAATGCTATCCAGATAATATCGTAGCATGAGGTTATTTGGCCCATGTTGCGTTAGTAGGAACCCATTGAAATAACACTACTTCCCATCAGTCTGTTAACCCAGAGATCATAGCAAAAATTATATATATTATTTCTTCACTAAGATTACTACTGTATTTATACCCACAAGTGATGCATGTGCCATGAAAACTGATAAATTATTTAAATTAGCAAGTTTCCAGTCTTTTTGTAGTACGTTTTTACTCCATTCATGTTTTGGAAATATAACACCATAAAAAATGTTCCTAGTCATGTCAAAGGGATACTTGTCACTGACTTCCTCACAGGCAGAATTCAGGTAACATGGGAACACCTCTAATCCTTCCAAGCAGCATCTTAGTTTTCCTAGAGGGTTTTTAACTAGTTGTTTAAGGATCTTACCTGTAACCAAAATTTTGCACTCTTCCTCTCTTCCTGATTCACCAGGATAATTTTCCTGCCAGCAATTCTGAAAGACTCCAGGATCTTAAATCAACTGTGGACCTGCTTACCAGCATTACTTTTTTTCGGATGAAGGTATTGTCCTTTATTTGCAGAATGACTCCAGATTAAAAAAAAAAAAAAATTAAAAGCTGTTACCATTTATTTTCCAGGACAATCATACTCTAGTTAATACTCTTGATCAATCAATCTTCTTTGATTTTAATTTAAATCTTTCAGGTTACTGATGATCATTGAAGGAAAATCATTTTATTCATACTTTGTATTCACAATGTGATAAAAGCCATTATTAAAAAAAATAAGCAACTATATTTTCCTTTTTTAATTATGTTGTTACATCTCCTCAAGAAAACAAACATCTTTTTAATGAGTTTAAAATCAAACCACATAAAGCAAACTCAGTTAAACTCCTTAGGAACATGTATCATATAGAATAATGTTTTCTTAGTAACATCATAGAAGTCAAACAGCAAAATAGGTCTGATAACTCTATTTGCCTTAGTAACTCCAAAGGTTGATATCTAAGTGATCACGTACTGAAATATTTTGGAATGGAATGATACTTATTAATGTTACTGAATGA
Organism: Pseudopipra pipra; assembly: GCF_036250125.1. Lineage (NCBI taxonomy): Eukaryota > Metazoa > Chordata > Aves > Passeriformes > Pipridae > Pseudopipra > Pseudopipra pipra. The sequence goes on along the minus strand of NC_087560.1, from coordinate 8,334,030 downwards.
AAAAACAGAAACACAAAACAACAGTTGTTGTAATAGTATGTGATTTTACTGCATTAGGCACTACATAAAGAGAATTAAAATAATCCCTTAAGTTAAAGTTGAAATTAATGTATCCTAAAGTGGAGGGAAAAGCTGAACCCTTTGCTCTAAAAATTAAAGTGCTATTTGGCTGATATTCTTATTCAGAGGAAAGCATGTAATTTTATGGTTTAATTATTTCCTAAATAATCAAAGAACTTTCAGGATGCAAACCCTAAGATGTAAAGGTGTAAACCCTGGGGTCTCTTTCAACATATGAGTAATTTCATTCAAATAAAACTTAGTGATACAATCTGCTTGCCTAACTTAAGCATGTGTTTTAATGCATCTTTGAACTAAGATCATCTTAAGTCAAAACAATTTTAATTTTTTTTATTTTATTATATTTCAAAGCTTTTCATCCTGTGTGACAGAACTATATTCAATGATTGGATTTGCTGTGTTCCATGTAATTCTGACATTCTACCATTTACCAAATATTTTATTAGGTCCTGGAATTGCAGAGCCCACCTCGAGCCAGTACTGTGGTGAAAGACTGTGTAAGAGCCTGCCTGGACTCAACTTATAAATACATTTTTGACAATTGCTATGATCTCTACTCCCAATTAGTGGATCAGGTAAGGTCAATATGAACTTACTTCTTGCTCATTCATTATTGTTAGTTTACCTTAAGTGAATAGAAAGCCTTCCAGTGTTCCTTCATATCAGAGCTCTCAGGTTGTTTTCATTTTATTTATGGTTGAAGGAGCAATATATCATAAATACACCCACAGACAGCTATGAACTCAAAAATGTTTACCAAGCTGAGTTTCAAAACAAGCATGTTAACTTATAATTGAGTCATCGCATCAGATATGACTGTAAAATTGTCCAGTGGTTTTAGGGAAGATGACATTAGATTGATTACTTTTCATTTAAGATCTGTAACTGGAAAATAATTTTTGAAGATCTAATGTTTTACTTTAGCAGCTTTAGAAAAAAAAAATATTATAATTTGCTGAAAATTATATACTGTGTTTCCAGCCTTATATTTTAACATATATGATGGATGCTTGGATCCAAGCTTTAGTAACAACTTTAAGAAAGCAGAGGATAATTCTAAAACAATTCTTAATATTAGTCTGTCAGGCTGAACTGTCAATGCAAAATAATTATAGCATTTGTTGTATTCCAAATGTGATTCAAAATCTTTGAGAATGTTGCATATTTTTTTCCTACTATATGGCCAGAGTTCATTCTATAACATTAAAATTAAGAACTTAAAGGAGCATCACTGCTTTATCACATTGCCTCTTGTTTCTTGAATTTTCTTTCTGGATGGTACACTGAAAAAATGGTATTACAGTGACTATTCCATCCTTGAATAGGTTTATTTGTTTGACAAAAGAACATTTTCTGTGTAGTATATAGTGTAGTGAGGAACACTCATACTATTGATATAAGACATCAAATTTCATCTGAAAGTACATTTTATTTGAATCCAAAATATTAATTACTATATTTCAGGAAAGGTAGTATATGCTATTTCTTCAACTTTTCTGAAAGGAGAAATTATTTTCTAATGTTGGATTCCTGCTATGTGAGAAAACTTATCTGTAGCTTTGAACATACAAATTTCTCACCAGCACCATGAGCACTCCACACCCTTAGTGCTCGTGGATGTGTTTATCCTACAGAAGATTATATTGTAAGCTGAGTAGGAGTATCAAGTAGTAGAAGGAGCAGCTTCAGGCATCACATCTATTTACATCATAAACTGCTCTGTTTTCTTGCTAATGTTTACTCTGCAGCAATTTGATCTTGTCTGTTAAATATAATATGAAGTGCTGCTACACTGGGTATTACATAAGTCTGCAGTTCATCAGCAGATTACAGCAATTTTAGTTAACAGCTAAAAGTGGTCTTACTTCTGCAAAGCATTGTAACACCTGCAAAAGCTTGTCTGTAGTCAAAAAATTCACTGCTTTTTTCTCTGAATTCATAAAACAGTTTAGCCTGTCTATTTTAAAAGATGGTTTTAAAATGCAGGGATATTATAGTCCTTCTGTTTGGTAGCAAATGTAAAACACACTTAAGTGATGGTCCTCTCCCAATTTCCTTTTTGAAGCAGGATAGGCAATGTCATTACATTATTTTTCTCTCACCCACCTCTACTTAAAGATAACTCCTTAATATAGGATAAAGGTATCTACTTAAAGATATGAACTCCTGAAATTAAATAAATAAATAAATAATCCACAAGCATTCACTCAGTTGGAAAACTGAATTAACTGCATTTCACTGTATTTCTATGTTTCTTGTGTTCTTTTTCACAATATCTCCAGCAGGGGTGGTTTTACATAGAAACATTAAGCAGACAGGTGTCTATAGAATTACAATCATTAAGAAGTGCAAGAAACTTCAGTGAAGATTTGTAAGAAACCCCAAATTTAAAATACAAATAAATTGATTGCATTCAAAATAATTAATTGCTAGCAGTAATCAAACAACAATCATATATAATCTTAATGCCAGACAAAACTTTGTTTCACAGCAGGTGGGAGGCAATTCTGAGAAATATAATTAGTCTAGCTTTAATAGAGAGATGAGTAAAATAATTCAAATTACTATGTGAATTCTGCATCAACTCTAGAGTTGTACAAGGGAACTGTGTTCACCATTATCCTCTTATAGTTTCCTATCAATATATCCACATGTACATTTGCTCTTAGGAACAGCTGAGTATACAGCTTGTTCAAACCTATAGCTCTGGAGGTTTTCCAGTGAATCCAGGTGACTGCCTTGTGGTACCACTGTTACAATAATGAAGCAGTAACCAATATTTTAATTAACATTTCATTAGCTTTGTGTCCAAACCCCTTAGTCCAACTACACCATATTCCACCCTTAAGCCTTCTTTATTACCCATTCTCCTATCTCTGCCTACCTCCCTGTCAGATCAGGTCTCCTCCTCTCAGAGGCAGGAAGGCAGTTCATCCCACCGGGGAGGTGTAGCACAGGAGGCTCATGTTTTAGCTGCACAGCTGAGGTTTGAGCTGTGAGTGCTGAGAACTGAAATCAATGAACCCCAAAGCAACAAGAAATGGTTCAGATGCAGGTCAGCACCTGCTCTCACTCAGGGGAAAACCTGGCAGCTGCTGTCCTGCCCAGGCCCACGGGGCACTCAGGGTGTAGATCTCTGTGTAACTCATGTCAACCATCACCTGCCTTTGCTTTTTTCTGCAACCTCAAACTCTCAGAGATGCCTGCCACAGTAGCTCTAGAAAATGTTTAATGTCTGGATGTGTGTCATTGTTTGATTTTTGGGGTGAAAATAGAACGATGAACGACGACCTTGAGGGTGCCCAAGCTGGGATTTTGGGGAATTTATCACTCTAAGAAGCGCAACAAGTAAATTACAAAATATGCTCGGCAGCCTCTCTTTTTATTACCCTCTACCTTTGTGTCAGACACACAATCACTGTTATAAAGCTAATGTCTTGCAGCAAAATATCACCCTGGGGAACAGCTATATTTCCTGGGGTGAAGCACAGCAAATGTTAGCAGCATGCAAAAATATCATAATACAGTTCCACACCAGAATACAAGGAACAGCTGATGGCAAAATACAAATGAGTCCTACAGAGAGTAAAACATGACAGCCTGACAGTCTCACTGACATGTATATTACTGTCCTCATTGTTTGAGACTAAGCCCTCTGATGAGGAACTACCTAGTTCCTTTTGCAGCAGATGCAGTATTCTCTCTTTTTAATTAACACTGATCTGAGTGAAGTGTTTAGTCTCCCTATGTGGAAAAAAAAAAAGACTTGAAAAAGTAGTTTTGGAACCACTTTGATAACTTGCTGACTTAACTTACAGGAGAGTGGAACAAGATGATCTTTGATGTCCCTTCCAACCCAAGCAATTCTATGATTCTGTAATGATTCTATGAATAGGGATTCAGTTTCAAATAAGAAAACACTTTAGGAGTTAGTTACTGTGCAACAGCATTGCTCAGGGAAATTTCTCACAGGCTGTGAATGCATGTTGAGTGTCTGCAAATAGTTTCTGGTTTTCATTATTTTACATACAAAAAAAACAGAAAAAGAAATAAAAATTATATAAAATTCTAAAAATAGATGTGTGCGATATATAAATGTCTATATATGTGTATGTTTGATATATAATGCATATTGTATATCCCCTGGGGATTCTTAACATCTTCCAAATAAAGTAATATTAACTAAGCAGTTTAAAAATACAGAAGTACAGTTAAAATTAATATTTCATCATCTAAGACTGGTATATAAAATAGCCCTCTGTAGCCTCATGCTAATCAGGGCTACTGTGCTGGTTTCCATTCAGTTTTCACTCCATCACTCTTTATATAAAAAACATATTCTAAAACGTAGCTTGGGGTATTAGACAGCCATAGATAAGTTTCTGATATCATAGGATTGGACTTTGAATCAAAGTCACACAGATACTAACGTGTATTGATTGCACATAACAAAATAAAAACAAAGCAATATAAACCCAGACATTCATTCTACAAACTGGTAAAATCAATGACGAGAGAAGTTGAAAGGCCTGTGTACCTCAGATCAGCCTTTACAGATTTGTCTCAGGGTAATACAGATGTAGATTTTAATTCTGCTTCCCACTGTGCCTGCTGTTGCTTTCTCCACCTTCAGTCAGTGTTTCAGAGTATAAAATATGTTTGCTTGTCAACAGTTTAGCCTTTTTTTTACTTGAACTTGGAAAAATCCCTCTATATTTTATTTTTCTATTATCGAAGTCCCAGCAACTGATTTTGATGGCTCTGTGTGCTGCGTGATCCGTTGTTACACATATGAATTCAGTTCATATATGCAAATACATATATATAGTCATATATATATACTCATATATATAGTAAAAGGAAGCTGAGAAAACATGGTTTAATGCAAGTCAGGAATTTATTTTGATACATATCCTATGAAAAATTGCTCTTACTTCCTCTTTCAGATTTTGGTATCTTCTATGGCAAAAGACAAAGAGTTATAAATCACCTAGTTTGGATGTTACATTAAAAAAAAAACAAACAAACATAGGATCTGCACTATTTCCTGTGTTTGTAAATCTTTAGTGAATAACATGACTTCTCTCTAAAGATATTTTTCTTATAAGGTGTTTGCTACAACTTTAGAGTGTTCCTAAATACAAGAAGTAGCCAAGTCAATTAACATGAGTGTATAAAAACCTGTATTGACATGTCTTGATGGTAAGACATCATCTGGGATTATTGTCTGTTTGATCTGCCAGCAGAAGCCTCTCAGGAATATCACTGTTTTGCCTTTGGGCAGTTGTTGAGCTTTTAAGTACAAGACATCTTATGGCATTTCATGGATCTGTGCATGGGACAGCACTACCTCCCAAGTGACATCAAGATATTTTAAGTGGTTTTACTTTCCTAAATGAAAAGACTGGTGAAAAAGAAAGTGATTCTGCAAACTTTCATTCGTATCAGTATTCCTGAAAGGTTTCTTGGTTACTGTAAGTGCCATCTGTGATTTCAGCTTGTTCAGTGCTGGATCAAACAAAAACAAAAGACAGGACACTTCACAAAATTATTCTTTTTAAAAGTCAAGAATCATGAATAGCTTCTGTTTAATTAATGATTTTGTCATCTTGATATATTGAGATTTTCTCTTCCTCTTGACCTTTGCAGTTTTATTTTTAAAAAATTCTCAGTATTGTTAATATCCTCTGCAATGATACACAGTGTTTAGTGGCTCATATATCTTCTCACTGTATTTGTGCCAACATGGCACTAATTGGGTATATCAGGTATATTAGTATATCAGCAGTTCATATTCTTATACTGACAGTTTCTTCTAATGAATATAACTAGAGTGAGAAAAAAGACTTACTATTACCAAGATAAGCTTTTTCCGCTTAATAGACCACACAGTTAACTATGTTTATACTCCAGAAACTCAGTCTGTAAGCTATTGTAAGCATATATTTTGCCTCTGTACAACCTAATCTAATCTTGGCATTTTAAAGCCCCTTTACACAACTTCTGCACAGCCTGTAAATACTCTGTACTAAGTAGATGTGTCTGGTATTATTTCCTAAAGGGAGAGGACACAAATCACGGAGAATTGGTTGGATGTGGGACTAAATCACAGGATCGAGACATGAGTTATTATGATCACAGTTGCAAAATTAGAGAAGATAATTGTTTGGTTTTTCAGTTTTTTGAGACCACAGTGAAGGAAAAACTTGCTCTTTTATGTAGTAAGGGGGTGTTCTTACTGACTGTTCGCAACACACTGATGATGAACCCATGTCACCAAAGCTGACTTCAGCAAAGCAGTTTGGAAATCAAACTTGCAGTGCCTCTAAAAAGTGTTTCTTTTAGTTACAAAAATATTAAAATGCAAGTATAATTATATGATGTTGTGCCCCCACTCACTTTTTCTACAATGTTATGCTGTTTACTGTTCCTCTCAGTCATGTCAATAGAAACATTTTGAAGTCAAACACACTACACCACTGAAAATTTTTTTTCTACATGAAAATAGCTTGTTCTCAAGTTATTTTTTATTCCAAGATGGAACTTTCTTCTGTTGTTTTTTCAACCCTGCAACTACTCAATGCAATCAGATTTCCAGCATTGTTTTACCCCATTATAATGGCACTGCACCAAACCTGCCAGAGTTGGAGAAGCATTTGGACAATGCTGTCAGACACAAGGTGTGATTTTTTGGGGGTTGCCCTGCGCAAGGCCGGGAGTTGGACTCAATGATCCTTGTGGGTCCCTTCCAGCTCAGGGTATTCTATGTTTCTGTAATGCTTCCATGAAGGTAACTGTTGCTAGAAACCACATAAAACAAATAACAATGCCAACTATGCTAACAATGTAAAAACAGCTTGAATGATTCTGAGTGTTTCTAATACACTAGTTAGACTTTAGGATAAAGAATTGAAATTACCGCTGGGCATGGGCAGAGTATGCACTTTTATTTCAAGGCACACAACTCCATCTGTTAATGTGAGACTATTTTAAAAATACCTTCTCTGGGGCTTTTGAAAGGACCATGTTGATTTTTGAGAGATATATGTTTCAGAGAATTTTTGTAGAAAGAGCCTCTTTATGCAACTACTACTTTGTAAATTAGTTACTTTTTACTATCTCTATTAAAAAATGAATTTCACATTCTGCGATTCACATTCGCAGTCATGAAAAGCTCTCTGAGCTACATGTCACTCACTGCAAGTTGTTTTCTGTGAAATATAGTTTTTGTTTAAGATGCTGAGATAAATGTGAAGTGGCTTTGTCCTCTACAACTGCCTTTCAGTTGGTTTGATTTAAACATGCACAAAACTCTGAGAAAAAGATGTTATATCAGACATAAATCTTTGATATAGAAACAAGGCCTTCTAATAAAAAATATAATGTACACCAATGAAAGCCCTTGTGAGTGATGTTAATGCTCCAATGCTCATTTCTGTTTTGAAAAGCACTCTCCTTAACATGTGTTTTTAATTGCCAGTGACACCAGGCCCATCCTCCCTTGTACCTGAGCTTTATCTCAGTTGCTTTAGACATTTGAAGTGGTACCATTTGTAGTGCAACTGAGTATGTAGCTGTGTGATTAATGACACTTTTCTAAAATATTCCACAGTGGCCACAGAAACAATTTCAATTAAGTGCTGTTGAAATTCCCTTTCTGCCATTTTAAATGCCGTTAATAGATAAAAGTTAATTGAGGTTAAAATTACATTTAATTAATTCGCCATGACACTGATACAATGTTATGTCTATTCAAAAAGATACAGGATCCACTGAAGTGGTCATATATGGACTAGGAATGAAAAGTACAGGGAATATATGTTTAAATTTGCAGGATCACAGACATATGTTCTTTCTGACTTACTAGCTGAGACCCCTTTCTATCTCAGACAGCTGTGTAGAAGAGGCAGAAATTATGTGTGTATGTATGTGTGTATCCATACAGAGCTAGAAATATTTATTTTCATCTTTGGGTCTCTGCAGTGAAGTTATTTATTGGACATTAATAAGGAATCTGACCGTTCTGTCAGGCAAAGAAGTGCAAAATACTTTGTTTATGAAATTGTAGGCTAAGAGTTCATAAATGAAAACTGTAGATGCAAAATCTAGCTGTAAGTGCACATTTCAATTAAACTAAAAAATACAAAATTCTCAAAAAAATAAAGGGCAATTTAACTGCTTCTGCATTTAGACCATACAGCGTAGCAGCTGTTAGGCTGAATATTCTCAGTGTATAATTCAAAACAAAACATTAATACTCTTCAGCATTGATTTGTTTGGTCTTTATTGTGTAGAGTATAAGTTCTGCCTCAGCAGAAAATTTTACCTGCACTCTGTTTCAGCACAACAAAGAATTTAAGAATGTACTTAATTAAAGTGTAGACATACACCAAAAATAAAGCCTTTATTGATCTTCTTTGCTGATGTGACAGTCTTTGCTCTATGTTTTTTAATATTTGTCCACAGCCAAGTACAGTACTCCATAAAAATCTACTCTGAGTTGGATAACCAGTCTTCTTCTAAAATTTCTGAAGATTCTTAGCATGTCACACTTCCTGGCCAAGTAACAGTCTGTAGGTGAAAATCCATAGTATTTTTTCTAATTGCTCTAGTAAAAATATATTCAATCTTGTTTTAACAGAGTAAGAAACAAGAAGTTCCTAAAGAAGAACAGGGACCAACAACAAAGAATTTGGATTTCTGGGCACAGCTTATTACTCTGATGGTCACCATTATAGATGAAGATAAAACAGCATATACACCAGTCTTGAACCAGTAAGTAATTAATTCCCCATAAAAAATTAAGAATCGTGGATTTATTAAAATAAGGACAGGAAATATACTTGAATCAGTACTTGTAATTTTAAATAGAATCTAGCTAGAGGGTTTTATGCAGGATATAACATTGGCATAGTTTGATAAAAACTTAGTGCTCTGATAATGGAAAGAGAATCTTCTGTTTTGGGAACACTAAAGACAGGTGGTATATGAACCATCCCAAGAAGTTGAGTAGCAAAATACTATGCAAGAGAACAAAATGGATAGAAGGGAAAGTTCAGTAAAAAGGTGTGATGGCATTGATGTTATTATAGTATCTTTATGCACATAGTGTTCAAATCATGCTGAGAGTCTTTTAGGTATGAGTTTTAGGGATTTATTTGTAACAGAATAATGAACTTCACAAAAAGAACCTCTCCAAATTTACAATTGGCTAGGGAGAAAACCTAGCCACACTGACTTGAGAATTTATAAAATAGAGAGCAATATCCTAGAGATGGAAGCTGACTACTCAGAATTGACAGTGCAACAGATGAGAGAGGTACAATCAATAACCAAGACAAGTCAAATAACTTAAGGTTGATGCAGTAGTAGAAAAGAGAGAGCCAATCAATAAATATAGAAGGAGGAGACAGAGTGCTGGGTTTGAACACAAAATATATAGGAGTGCAAAGGAACATGTTTCACATCTTACAGCTGCAGAAACTGGCGTAGCACTAATTGAAATGCAACGTGATGAGGCCCCAGGGAAATGTTTTAGCTCCTTTAGCTCTTCAGAGCTATTTTACAGAGGGACAGAAAATCTGGGCACAGTCTGGCTGTAATGACTTATGCAAAAGTTAAAATTGAAACCTACAGCTGTATTATGACAGAACAAGTAATAGAGGTGTCTGTGGTTGCATTTAACTGAATGGTCTGAGGGGGAGCAGGAATAAGCCTGTTTCTTTCAGCCAGGATAGGGTAAATACTGAAGGCACTCTGCACATTGAGATGTGTTTATTTGTTGATAAAAGGTACCATACTATTTATGGACTTGAAATATAATCAACAAAGAAACCTCCTGGAAGATATTTATTTGCCTTCTGATTTTTACAACTTAGTGTGAAGTTCCTCCATTAATTTTTTGTCTGACAGCTGTGTAACAAATACACTTATTATAAAACATGTAACTGAAACAAATACACACATGCATTTCATTTCAGTCTCTTCATTGAAATTAAACAAGTGTAATTGGGGGTTAATTATCTTAAAAAGTTGTTCTGGCTATATTTTTATACAAATGCGAGGGAGAAAGTAAAGGGATAAATAACAGAGTTCTAAGGGGATTAGTAGGTTCCCTAAAGTACAGCTGAGTGATTGTGTAAGATGTGAAAAGAGAATCAGGAGTGGACGGAATTGGGACAGTTTAAGGGAGAGAGCTGGTGTCTCTGACTTCTCTCCCATTTTCACTGTTGTTTTGTAAGTGGAAGAGTGAGCACAGGGAATAACATGTCTTTGAGAAGTAGGAGACATGAAGAGCAAAAGATGAAGAGGCTGTGAGAGGAAAAAAATTGCAAAACTATTCAGTTGCTTTGGATACCTTTTTTTTAAAAAAAGCTTCTCCTAAAACAAAAGCAGCTTGTAAAAACTATTGAGAACAAATGACAGCCTCTTCCTCTTTGCTTACCCCAGAAAAGAAAATAGATTAAAATGAATGAAAAGGAAATATAAGCTGAATACTTAAGAATATTGCAAAACTATGATTCCTTATCAGGAATACATGACCATGGAGTGTCTCAGTGGAATATTCAGGCCTACATCCATTTGAAATCTATTTTAGAAATGAGGTGACTCAAGATCCTCAGGAGACCTCCAAGCATTCTGATAGGAGTTTTCACAATTTTATAATGTTGCTCAGAATTCTTTTCCTCAACCATTTTTGGAAACCCTATTTTTATATCTACCTTAGAGGCAAAAATTATGCTGTGATACAGTAGTTTGAACTGTATCAGATTATGAATCCAAATGAAACATGACATGAATGCCTCAGCAAGCACTGCAGCCACTGACAGACCAGATCAGACCATCCAGTGGGAGTATGGGAGGAAGCTGCAGTTCTTATATGACATAAGAAACTCGACAGGTTTGAGGGGAAAAACATGGTCTGGTGTTTAAAGTGTGAAATTCTCATTCAAGTAGTTGAACAATGTAAAATGTGTTTGAAATCTGATTCACAGGCAAATCTACGGCTTCCTGTTACTTGTAAATACACATTGTACAGGCTGTGAGACAGAAGAAATTGCTATCAATATAAAAGAGTTATTTTAATAAAAGGAACAACAAATCAAAAACAAAATCTTCACCTGAAATATGCTTGTGCATTTTGAAAGCAAAATCTAAACTTTGTGCCTCTGCACATATTTTGTTTTCTTGCATGTATACTCAGAATAGTCAAGTTGTTATTGTAGCACAAATTTAAGAAACAAGACAGCTCTAGTGGGACTTTTCAGTTTGTTCTTTACTGATCCTTAGATCTTTGCAATGTAAGGATCTGTTTTCTCTGTGATCACACTGTGTTCCACACACTCCCTCCCCATTCCACACTATGGAAAGTACTGGCTGGTGAAATCTGTGGGAGCAGATTTCCTCATGCTTCAGGAGCCAGGATGTTTGCTAAATCTGTGAAGTTAAGGATAGTAACTTGTATTGCATAACAGCAACCTGTGAGTTATGAAAGGTACGTCAGTGGGGAAAAAATTATGGAAAGAAGATCAAAAAAGTCAGGGTACACTGTATCAAGAATTGGGCTGTGTCAGGCTAACTCTAGGATGTTTCTTTGATGGTGGAGAGTGTATCTGATGTGTTTTGTGACTTGATTCAGAGATATTTTCCTTTATCAGTTACACTTTATTCTGTGGAAACATATGAATATCAATTCTTTCATTTAACTTGTGAAAATTATCCTGCAAAACAAAGCTGTGCTCTGCTTTTTCACTACATACACTGTCATTTGCTCATGTAGTACTGAAAGACCAGATTAGTTATACTATTAGTTTTGTAGTGCAAAGTATCTGTCTTACATGTTATGTTTTCTTCAAGAAAAGGAATGTTACTTTTTAAAAAATGAAAACTTTGGCTAGGTGGAGAATAGAGCACAAAAAGTAAGAATAGATGAACTCTTTGCTCATAGTTTAAGTAGAATACATATTTTCCAAAATCAGATAGAACTTTTGTCTTAAGGGTTAGTGAAGCAGTGACCATGGCCAGCACTCCACAGATGGTGTAATCTAACCTCTTGCTGCAAGCACAGCACAAAAATGAATGTATTCACGCACAGGACCAATGAGATTTAGTACCTGGATGAGACTGAACTGTCCAAGTATGGAATATGAGCTATTCTGAGAATGTGCCTCTGAGGTTCAGGGACTTTGATGTTCTCAAAATGAAGCAGACCGAAGATCTGACAGCACAAATTAAGAAAAAGCATTTTTAATTGTCATGATAGGATTTTCTTATTTCAGGGTTTAACTGGAGACATGCAGCACTACCTGGGATAAATGCTTTGGGGGTTTATTTATGTTTTGCTTATACATTGATTCTTTTCATTTTCATTTGAGTTCAATTTCACTCCATTGATCTGTGGTTTTATATATAGCCCTTTGTTAGAACTAGCCAGTGAGAACAGTTTTCACTAAATTTTTACTTAATTAAAATCAATAAAGAGAAGACATCCACAAGTGGCTGCCTTTTACATGCGGTTTAGTCTTTTTGGAAATACATGAATATCATCATGTAGGGGCAACCTAACTGTTCTAGATAAACTGAGATTTTTATGGTATTGTTCTAAGAATGACATAGAAATTGGGGAAACTACGACCTATGGAACAAATAACAGTATCAAGAGCAAAAAAGAATAACTAACAGAGCACTCTTCTGGTCATCCTTTTTCTTTGCTGAGAAATGTAATAATACATGGCTTACAAAGATTAGAAAATGCAATTTGTAGAGTTTGGCATAGGAAATTTCTCTGATATTTTGCTGCTTAGGGACCAAATTCTGAAATAGTTGGCAAAAGACAAGTCTATCGATTTTAGACTTTGTCTAAGTGAAGTCAGGTAGGATGAATCCAGGACACTGTGTTGAACTACAGCAATTTATACAACACAGATAATTGAAGTTTGTGTGTGTGTGTGTTTTCACAAATTAAAATGCATACACATATGTATCCCACTAATCAAAAAAATGCATTTTTATCAGACCCAGCCTTGCTTATTGGCCAGCTTTGCATTAGGGTCAAAAGACAATGTCAATGTTAAATCAGCTGTCAAATACTTCCTCAGAGTAACACTGCCAAAGTTCAAGTCTGGTGCTAAGAGAGCACTCAGACTGGACTGAAGGTTAAGAAATTAAGGCAGCTGAGATGTATTTCAGCTTTTGAGCAGCAATTAATTTTGTGTTAACAGAATTAATACAGAGTTCTTTAGCTGAGCAGCCATTAGCACAAAGAAGGCTCAGTGAACTGAGATAGCAATTGCCTCCTATTAAAGTGACTGAGCTAATGAGCTGTTTAAGTACTTTTTCTTTGCAGATATTATCAGGGTCAAATATGTGCCTAGAAAGTATACATTAATTAGATCATACTGCTACCACTGTAAAGTTGCACATAATTCTCACTCTTTCTTTGTCAGCAAGAGCTTTAAAAATTCTTACACTTTTACAAAAATTATTACAGAATATTTTCTGAATCTCATTAGTGCTTTAATAAAAGCACTACTTTGGATCAAATTCTCTGCTCGTGTAAAACGGTGTAATAAACTCAAGACAAAAGTCACAGAGTGTATTTTCTCATGAATATGAGAATTTCCTTACTTCCTGTGTTCCCAGTGAACTATGAGTGTATCTGTGTGGCTCTCACTGCACCCTGTGGTGTAAACAACTGCTTTAACACTCAGGGGTTCTGTGATGTACTTTCTGCTCTTCAGCTGCATGACCTGGTGTGGTCTGCTTCTGAGAACATCCCACACCTGCATTAAGAACGGCTCTTTCTTTTCAAGACAAATAACTCTTCTTTAAAATGTGACATAAAACATAGTGTCTATCACGTAAATGTCAGCTTTTTCTCATAGCTAACAGTGAGGATGGTAACTGAAAGGTTAAAACTTCTACATAGAATAAGGAGCAGATGGGACCTATGAAAAAGTTGTGGAAAAAATATTCAATTGATACCTGCAGAACATGCAGACATGCAGAACATGTCTAAAAGGGACTGTTTCTCTAAGATGACATGAAGCATAAAACCAAAACTAAAATTCTGAATTAAAATCTGCATTTCACTACCTGTTATATTCTTTAGTGCTTTATCCATACTTCAAGATGGAAGTCTTCAGACAGTGAATTGGATTCAACTAGTAAAAACCATTATAGCTTCACAGGCAGCTTCACTCTTTTCCAGTGTAATAAGGGAATTGAAGAAAAGCTGTAGCTGCTAAACATCTGAGCCAGCTGTATCAGATTTTTCATAAGCCATCTGATTTATCTGAAGTTGAGGAGTCATCTGCAAGATAGATGGATGGTTCTTGATTTAAAATGTCATGTGAGGGAATTTGTGCAACATTCAACTAATTACTTACCCAGGCCTCTGCACTGAAGAAGTTTGCATTTGAAGATTTGATGGTTTATATAATTGTACAAAATATAAAATACAGTAAGTGCATACTAGAGGAATTATTTTGTGGAAATATTTGCCTTTCTGCTGTGCAGCTGTAAGCATAATTTCTAACAGCAGGTGAACTGATGTAATGTGATTGATTGCAGGTTCCCTCAAGAGTTGAACATGGGGAAAATCAGTGCTGAAATCATGTGGACTCTGTTTGCCCAGGATATGAAATATGCTCTGGAAGGTAATTAGAACAAACTATTAGTTACACTAGAGAGTTCACTAAGACTGATTTCCACTGTAAGTGACACCTGGCATCAGATTTCTGCATGTGGTAAGAGCTTTGTGGAGTACTTGTTTAAGATGTTTCACAGATTAATGAAAAAGAAGTGCTGTAAAGGAAGGAAATCATTGCACTGTGAGTATATGTGGAAGAAGGAGACAAAAGAACTGTGACTTGAAATGCTGTTTCTTATTGCCTAGTTCTGACAAAAATTCTAAGTGTCCAAAGAACCACAAATATCCTTGCTGGAGAGCATTTTAGACACTCCATATTTTCTTACTAGCTGAAAATTGGTAACCTGGCTGTAAGAAACATTTACAGAATGAAATTATGGAGAAAGCACACACTATAATTAAATCTTTTTGTGCTCAAAAGGAGGTTGTATTCATTCTAGTTCCAACAGAATCAAATGCAGTTTCATTTTATCCCCTAGGATATTACTGTGGTTAACCATTGCTAAAATATACATTTTTTTCTATATAGCAGATAGTCTTCAACTAATGGCTTCAAACCTACTCATTAAAATATGGTTACTGCAGAAAACCAAGTAAAAATACCTGCATGAAACTGCCATTGTCTTTAGTCAAGTCTGCTACTAATTACAGAGCAAGTCTGACAGGGTGAAAAAGAAGTATGAGGTTGGACTTAAAAAACAATGCAATTCAACAGACATAAAAGTTTAAACAAAATGAATACTTGAAGATCATTTCTATATTATTTTGTCCAGAATGTCTTTGGTAGTGGTGCTTTGATGGTATGGTAGATTTTTATGATGACAAAGAAAAGCAGAAAAAAGATGAATTACTAGAATGTCTCTTGATGGAAAAACTATTTTGTTCATCTGCTGTTATGTTAGTTTATTTTGTTATGTTATTTGAATGTGGAACTTGCATACTAAACACAGCAGAGGAAAAAGACAGGAAGAAAGGAAGGAAGGTAATTATAATATGTAGAATGACAACAGAAGATGAGAAATCTAAAACACAAGTAGGAGAAGAGATGTTCGAACTAATGTTTGAAAGTGATGTTCTGTAGTCATGTCAGAGTGAGTCAAAAGCACAAGTCTGAGAAAGCTGATGTCAGGCAGGAGATTATCCTTTGAGAGTGATCAGTGAAGGCAAAAGCTTCCAAGAGCTGAGAAGCATGAAAACCAAATGAAAGCCACTGTTCTGGGTTAGAACATATTGCTGGTGAAACAACCTCCTATCTAGAGAACAGCTGCCAGAAAATTGCTGTTCAGCAACTCAGTGTTGGGACTGAATTTACATACAGTTAGCGCAGATCACTAAGAATTTCCAACAGCCACTACTTGCCATGGTTTCATAACCTTGACTGTGTAGCTTTAGTCTGCACACAGACATCCCTGAGCACCCCAACGCTCATAGTGCTTTAGTCATTGAACTATAAACATTCTGTACTGCAACAAGATAATTCACAAAACATAATTCACTCTACTTGCTAAGTAGAGCATGCTGATCACTCAGAGGTGTCTTCAGATCAAGCCACGGTTTGTTTCTTGATTGTAAAGAATAGAACAGGAAGCTCTTGAGGAAGAGTTGATTATACAATATATGAAGTGTGGGTGGTAGGGCTGAATCAGGACTTTAAAACAAATATTAATGTTAACGTTAATCCTAATTCTGCAGAGAGTGATATAGAGAATTCATTAGAAGGCACTTGACTCTTTCTGTCTATTCCAAACCTATCCCCGAATATGGTCTCATCTCTGTGTTGCTGTGGATACTGTCTCTCTGAGTAGAGTAAATGCCATTCTTGTCATTAGAAATTCTAAGTAATTCCCAGAATCAATAGTGAAAAGGTTCCTGTGTATAAATAATAATTAATGAAAATTGAAATTAGAATAAAATATTATAAGTATACACAATTTCACTCTCAATCCTAAACAAGAACCTCAGTAAATCTAGTCATAAAATATAGATCAGCATTCTGTTTCTCTTTCCAGCTCTGCTGGTTTTTAAATCATTGATTCTTCCCATAGATATTCTAGAAACTGAGTTTAACTCAGTTGTTAATGGCAATAAAACTTTTTGCTTTGAATTCCATAAGATTAGAAGCAAGTCCTTGAATATGGCCACAGTTGATTCTCCTGGTTTTAATGGAGTTCATTAAAATGCATTGCATTCTGCTCTGCCACTCTCGCCTTCCAAGTTATTAACATAGGCTACCATCTGTTCATACGTAGTGTCCAGGGCTGTGATTGCAATCTTTCCCTGATCCAATTTAGTATTAATCTCCTGAAGCAGCATATTTTGTGTTACAAAGTTGATTCCTTTCTGCATCCAATCAAGAAGCAATGAACTAGTCCAACATTGTTTGCAAAAGGATTGCTCCTGTGATAAAAAAGATTAAATTAGCTCATCCAAGATACTGCTTCTGGTTTTGCCCACCTAATATATTCTCAAATATACCCAGCCACACCCATCAGCTTAATTTCAGAAAATAAGCATGTCATATCTCCATTCTCTAAAAGAAGACCAGTACTGGAGCATCCACTGTACATTGCTTTTCCCTGAGTGTTCAGAATGGCTGTTAAACCCCTCCCTGTGGAGCTGGATGCCTCCTGTATCTTCCCAGGGGACGTGTGGAGCTGCAGCTGCTGCTGGGCAGAGTTGCTGCTCTCCAGCAGTGCTGCCACCTCCTCTGCAGTAGGACCCAGCAGCCCTGTGAGCCCGACACCAGCAGCATCACACCCTGCTGCCTTCTCTTCTCCCTCGCTCCTTGCCCAGGACAGTCCAGCTGGGAGGCTGCTGCTGTGACATGGAGAATGCAGAGTGGACAGCAGCTTCCATAGCAGTGGCTTTTGCTGGAGAAGAGCAAAGCAGCTGTGTGTCTCTGTGAATACCCAGGAAGAACACTGGCATGTGACAGGCTGCTGTCACTCTTTTGGTGAGGGAGGAAAGGACATCACAAAGCACAGTTCTCCACAGCTGCTGAGATCAGGGCTGCACTGTGCCAAGCTGACATGCCTTGGAAACAAAACTGTACTAAATTCTGATATCAAGTTCATAATTTCATTCTGGATTTTCTTCCAATTTAAGTTAATAAAAATGTTTAGCCTTTTCATAGTGTTAAAAGTTTTAGGCAAACTGTAACAAATAGAGTTCACACTACTTCTAATTTTTTTTCTGATCTAAGGAGCTTGAGATTATTCTCATGTATAGATTTTGCATGGAGAAGGTATCACAGGCTTCTCTCTTTGAGAACTGACTTCATTAGATTTGGTCCCTTTAAGGTTTTTTTCTTCTTTACAGGTTATTCATGAAGCATCAGTGGTTTGCATGACATATTATATGCTGGTTTTTGGCATTCAATTTACACAAGCATAGCTGATCTTATAGGATGGTATTATTTTTATACGGTCCAATCCCCCAATTACTCTGCATTTATCCTACAAAGAAATAAGAACAGAGAGAGAATTTCACCAGTAGTGCAAGGGATTTGTTACTGACTTCATATGGCAGCAAATCTTTTCCTTTACAAGTATGAAGATGCAAAGGATAAAAGATGATGAGAGAGTAATGAGCTGAAATTAGACACACAATTGCAAAGTATCTTTTTTATTCTTTGTTCTCAGAAATGTCATTTTCAGATCTCTCCGATGTCCAACTTTTGAATAGGTCAGATCCAGTGTCTGAAGCTATCCAGTCTGTTGGAAGGAGAACATCCTAATTGCTGTTATTATGATAATCTAATTCCAGTAGTAGCCAGAAGTCAAGAGCAGAATCCAGCCAGAAATTAATTAGCTGCTGTGTAAATACAGCAATAGACAGTCTCAGTCCTGCAGAGCTGAGATTCTGAAGGCCTTATAAAAATAGAAGAGGAACAAGAAAGTCATTCCTCCATTTTATTCATTTAATGTAGGTTTGCTTTTAAAGTTTGCTATTGTCCCCAGTGCATAAGCAGACACCATTTTCCTGTTTCTCTGGCAGATACTTCTTTCACTACAAAAACTGATAAAATGATTTGAAAGCGAAGAGGCAGGTCTGTGAGATGATGTTGAGCACAGAGACAGCACAGAAAAAAACCAAAAAGGCTGGCGCTGCCCAGAGAAAGGTCATGCCATTTGGTGGCACGTTTCATGTCTATTTTCACTCCAAATTTACAAAGTACCCCTTTGTGAATAGCATTTAGCCTTGGCTTAGAGGGAGGCTGCAGAGGAGGTTTGAGGAGGTGAGGCTGAGGTTTTGGAAAGGACAGAAGGGCAGCATCCACCAGAATGCAGGGTTTCATCGCTATCAAAATATGAAACCTTTTTCATTTAGTCAGACTCATCTCTGCACTGGCACACTTGAACAAATGTATTCCATCCTGGCTTTTTCAGAGACCTGAGGAATATGTAGTGCCATGGCAATTCAGAGTCTGTAAAGGCAAAGGCAAGGGGATTAAAATTGGAGTTAAACTTTTCTTTGGCAGACAGTAAGATAAAATGTTGACACAGTTGGTGGAAGAGGGGAGTTAGAAGTTTCTTTGGTCAGCATAACAGACAAGGATGTTAACAGCAGCAGCTGCACACTGCACATGCTGGGGAGCTGAGCTTTGCCAGTATGAGAATCCACACCTATCATGTGCAACACAGGGATCTCCAGGCTTGCCTATAAAGCACTGTAACCATACCAAATGGCACTATTTTGTTGGAGTTAATTAGACCCAGTAATTAAGACAGAGGAAGTGGATAGAACTGTTCCCAGGGGCTGAGTTAATACTTCTTCATGGCACCATATTGTGCTGTAGCAATGTGTCATCTTTACTTGGAACTACCTCAGTGATCTCTAGTATGGCACAACCTTGCACTTGGGGAGGTGCCCACTATATCTATCATTTCCTTGTTCTCTAACCCATTTTCTTGGATTTTACATATTGAACCATAGCCAGAACAGTGAGTACTACTGCATTACAAGTCTACAGTAATCTTAGAGTTAAAGCTTCTTTATGTCTGACTGTAGATCCTATCCAGGGAGGAAATATGACTCCATGGTTAAGGAATCTTCAAGATCTACCCTGCCTTTCATAATTTATCCATGTTCTCTTAAAAAATGCCCTTGGTCTCCCTACACCCTGGTTTCCCATTGGCACAGCTTAATCACCATTCGAACAACTTAATCAGTTGTTCAAGGTACAATCCATTACTTTTGTGAAGCATTCAAAGATATTTTGATGAAAATTTCGAAACAAATGTAGAGAAAAGATTGAATATGTAGAAATCTGTTATGAAAGACACAATATATATTTTAAAAGGAGAATTAGAGTGAGTTTTAGTAGTAAATTAGAAGTAAGTGTAACACAAAAAAGAGGTAATGACAGAATTTTTTCAGTTTTTGGTTTATTATATTTATCTTGACATGAAGAGCCCTTTCAGAAAGGCCAGTAGTATTTCACATTATCAAAATCAATGTAAATTATACATAATTGTCAATTAGTTGTGTTCTACTCTGTATTTCAGTTAATAACCAGTGACTTCTACTGCCTTTAGCAAAGTAGAAGAATCCTGGAATGTCTAGTTCAATGTAATGTTTCCTTCTTCTAAATCAGTTAGGAACTTTGTTTGAGTTTACATTTTTCTTCATTGTGCCCTGATCCACTATGTTACATGCAAACAGGGCCTTTAAGCTTATTTCAGTGGTACAGGGATTAAGTCAAGAGCACTGCAAGCACAATACTCACATTTAATAAGGCAATAGTATAGCACTGTAGGGAAGATGCATTGGGATCAGGTACACTAAACATTAACTTCTACTTTTATCCAAAACATGTGAGTGTCATACAGGTGTGATGTTCCCACAGTGATGCAGAGGGAGGGATAATAATTCATTCTCAATCAATATCATGGCTTATAGGAGCTTTTCTCCTCTAGCCATACTCAGTTTGTGTCACACATACACCTCCCAATTATACGACTGGAAGTTTGGAAATCACGGGTTTTCTGAAACAGCAGTTCTGAAATAAATAGATAAAATATGCAGCTGGTAATCTCTAGAACAATTCATAAGTAATTATTGCAAATAATATGGAATTATGTTGCAATGGCTGAAAATAACAGCTGAGTTTTGATGTGAAAATTTGCAGTTAATCCAAACACAATTCCCATATGCTTAGTTTCAATCATTTCTGTTTTAATAAACTGTAGTGCAATAGTATGTATGGCAGTCAAACCAACTGGTTGTGATATAATTAATTTGCTGTACATCAATATTCTTTGTAATAATTATTAATCCCTGCAACATTATCTATAAAGCCTGAAAACTGGAAAAGCTTTTTTGTTAGATATATATATTTATTTGTATCTAGTCAATTTGTTCATTTTTTAAAGACTAATTTCTTTGTAGTTCTTCTTCATAAAGATTTGAAGTATACTTTAAAAGCATCTCATTAAAATCCTTCAAGCAGTTTAACTGTACATTGTTACAGAAAACAGTGGCTAAGAAACTGCTGTTAAAAAAAAAAACCTCTGAGTTTTTGTACCCAAATAAGGAAAAATCAGAGTTGAACAAAATATCAAATTGATTATCTGAATATTTAACATGTTCATCTTTTATGAAGGTTGCTGGATTACCCTGTTTTCCTTTTTTAGCAACTAATACATATCAAAAATCACATGGAAACTCAGAGTGATGTTATTACCTCAAGGTTAAAAAGAAAAAATAATTCTGTATGAACAAAATTGTATTCCAGTTTGTTAAATGACATTATGTCTTTAGTGTCATGTAGTTACTTCTGCTTAATAAGTTATCATTATGACTTTTATTTGTAGCTTTGAGAAAATCTTCTCAGCTTTCTTTATCAATTGCTGGGAAAATGAGCAAGAAACGAAACGTGATTCCAAAGTACTGTTGCTTGGTCACAGGCCTGTGAGGAAAGTACCTTGGGATACAGTCCTTCCTATTATGTCTCTTCATAGATTTTTCTCTAAAAGAACAGGTGCCTACAATTAGATTTTTTGCAAGATACAGTGTCACCAGGTCTGTAGCTGATATCATCCCACACCAAATATATTTGTATATATTAATGGATTCCATGTAACAGCCTTTAAAAAAAAACCCAAAACCCTCTCTTCTTTCTTGGTTATACAAACAACACCTGAACGGATTTATTTTTTTTCCCCAGCACTGTTGCTTGCAGGAAGTCTTCTTAAAGGTGTTACTGTCACTGTAATTTGTACCATGGAGATGAAACAACTCTCTACAGTTTTCCTCATGGTTGCAGTTCCAATGCCTGTTACTGCAAGCCCAAGGAAAGCAGGTGTGCATTAGAGCATTACCCACAAGGAGATATGGAACCCTCCCCACAATGCTGTAAAAAAATCACACTTACTGGAACTGCAATTCATAAAAGCAGCTGAAGTGCCCCTTTCACACAGACTGAAGTTTACAGATGTTACAGTTTGCAGAAATCTTACCAGTATTTTTTTCACTGATGCATGATACAGTAACATAGGATATGCCAGGATCCCTAATGGGAACTGAAAATGCCCTCTTAATGGAGCTCAGTAGATTAATAGATGCTTATAAAAATGTGCTGCAGTACAAGGAATGTCTCATAAAAGGAGCAGCATAAAATAAAGAAGATTAATAACATTAGGTTTGCTATACTGAGATTTCATTATCTAGAATCGATTATGAGAAAGTTCAGGTATTTCTGTTACCATCTCTCCCAGGCACATTTGCACACAATTGGCAGCTTTACTTCCAGACTGACTGACTCAGTGTTATAATAATTTTGCAAAGCAAGAGTGGGCTTTTTTAAAAAACGTTGTATGGTGCAGCTACTAAATCTGTCTTCCAGAAAGTCCAAAATTGGCATATCTGTACAGGGAAACGTGGCACCAGCTTTCCTTCCAGGAAAAAAGACACAGATCTTCAAAATGCATAAGTGTATCCTCTGGTGTTAATTTGCATTAACTTGTACCAATTTTTTAGAAATTAAGAAAGCAATCCGTTGGTCCTAACCTAAATTCAGAATACCTACAGTGATGTTGCTCTTTTGTAACCAAAATCCATGGTTACTGTGGATAAACCCATTCATTTTCCAGTTAGAATTGTCATGGGCTGACTCATACAGGAGCCTTTTTCTCTGTTCTTTGGCTCATATAAACTGAAGAGGTAATATGCATGGGTACTAAGTGACTTTGTAGGTCATATGAAGTGTTTGCTGATGTTCTCATTCATTAATGTTGGGAATTGAGGATGCATTTTTTCACAAGTAATATCCTAGGAGACTCTTTAAATATTCCATACAAGGTATAACAGCCTGGAGAAAAAAGCTCAATTATTCATGAATGACTTTTGTGCTCATTTCTAATGTTTTATAAATTTTAACTTATAAAAGAAAATATCAATGAATGGTGGTGTATAAGTTGTATCCTCCTGGACAAGTTTGCCCATTAATGACAGCTCATTTTTAAAATTGAAATAAATATTTGCTTGGATTGTGATACCATAGCAAACATTCTTAAGTTACATTGTATAATCTACTAACCCATTCAGAGAATGCTTGAATGAAGAAAATGCTATTCATTTCAGAAATTCCACTCTTTTTGGATGCAATGCAAGTCAGATTTTTAATATTGACTTAAGCAGTAGATGTGCAGGGAATGTCACAGCAATAAGGTAATTCTTCTCAGTGAAAGGCTGGTCTACCTTGTAAGAACCACCTCTTATTGAGCAAACATTTGCTCATTTAGCTTTCTACAATAATAAGCTGTAGAAAAATTCCTACCTAGAAACAAACAAAAAAAGATGCCTCAGGTCTGTAGAAAGCGTGAACCATGAGAGCAGGCACATCCCTTTCTCTTCTCTCTGTGGTTCTGTTTAAGGCTAGTAACTAATGATATTATACTGGGCAGAATTTGTAGTACTCTCAAGTAGCATGAAGATGAATAAATGCAATATTTAGACAGAAACTGATTTACTGATTTTTCTTGAGTGTGATGAAAAGGCAGTGAAGGTGAAAATGCTACCACAATGCTAAAAAGGCAATAAGAGCCCACAGGGGCACTTGGTAAGCTGATTTGCACAAAACTTAGTAATTCATTGCATAATAATATGCTTCTGAAACACTCCTCATATGCCATGGTGATATTACTGGAGTGCTGATTTGGCATAATAATAAAACTAAAAATTTCTTTTTAATGTGCCTGGTCAGATCTGAAAAGCACAGAATGTGTAATTCAAAGTGCATTTGCACTGACAGAGAATCAAATGGTATATTCAGTTGTGTGACAGAGGATAGGATGCTCCTGCTGTTACAGTAAATTAGGTTCACATCCAAATATATATGAAAAATTTGTGTAATACTGTGCTGCAAAGCAAGCAGAAGTAAGTGGCAAAGAGGAGGTTTGAAAAAGATAAGTTCTTAATACATACTATTTACACAAGAACATCACTCCTGCTAAGCATCTGTATCAGGTCATTTTTTAAGGGAGCTGGGAAAAGAAATTAGCCTTTTGCTTAGGGAAGAATGTGCAAGTGATATGACACCTCAAACAGATGAGATCTGTGGAGATTTTAGGAAGCTGTGAGCAGTAAGTAAAGGTATGATTATTCTGCCCAAGATTTGTGGATCCATGACTTCATGCACTGGGAGAAGGAAATGAAAGATTTGAGGAAGAATAAAGTGCCTGTTACTAGTGGAGCAAAGGGATGGGTAGTCCAGGTGTGAAGCAGCTGGGCAGAGGCTACAGAGCACAGTGTATAAGCTAAAATTAGGGTCATAATCCTGGCAAAAAGATGGACATTTGTTCCAAACAAATTAAATCAGACTTTAAAAACACAGGAAGTGGTTACAGGTGGCCCCTGCCGCCCATGACCATCTGCATATCCAGTATGTTGAAAACAGGAGGACAGTGAAAAGCTGAAGTCCATTTGAGAAACTTCAAAAACATTTTATTAAGCCAGCTTTTCTACTTGTGCCATAAATCAGATGGCTGTAGGACTGTGGAATTGTCTCCTCTTTGTTTTTCTTAACTCTGATAAATGCAGTCTGTCTGCCAATGCAGGTTTTGCAGATTCATACAGGAGTGGCATTTACAACTCTTATTTCATATGGCTACTACACAGCCTATGGTTGTCCTTTCTCACTTGACACCCAACAGCTTCTTAACCGTTTTGTAACAGCCAAAGAATCTAAAGAATGGGAAGTCAGCAAATTCGGGGGTTGTTTCTCATCGCAGTGAAGAGAGGTAAAAAACCTAATTTGTGGTCTGGTCTTTGGTTTGGTTTGTTTTTCCTGAACCTGAAAATTGTAACAGTGGGTACTACTAACTGTAAAAAAATCAAGCCAATTATGCTTTAAAATGCAAGCCCTGTATTATTATGTCACCAGTGCATGGAGGCACAAGAATGTTATTTACTCTTAGAATGTTATTAAGTGCTTTTTTTCCACTCCTTCTCTTACAGAACATGAAAAGCAGCGGTTATGCAAAAGCACAGATTATATGAATTTGCACTTCAAAGTGAAATGGTTTTATAATGAATATGTGCGAGAACTCTCTGCTTTCAAGGATGCAGTGCCTGAATACTCTCTGTAAGTGCTGGATCGGGAACCCTTCCATGAGTTTGGCCTTGGCACAAGATTTATTTTGGTCAAATATTTATGCTCAGGTTTGTGCAAGATCTCAAGGTGTGTAGCACTGACAACTCTACTTTTTGGACTTTCTCCTCTTTAATTCTTCATTCTATCAAGTGAAGTATCCCAGGTGTTAAATGTGCAATCAGCTGTTTCATAGAGTTTATACAACTGTTGTAACTGCAGGTCCTCATAAATGACAAAATATTTTGGTCATAAAATGTCTGAGGAAGGTATGAGATGTGGGAACAGCACTGTTATAGGCCCCTGCATTTGTTTCATACCCAAATCTGGATGAAGATACAGTGCTAATGGGATACACTACTGAAATGATTCTTACTGCATTGGGTTGATATTCAGCTGCTGTTTTCATTTTCACCTCTATCCCTGCAGTAAATGTATTCAGTCCTGTCATTTTATGTGAGCTATCCTTAATCTCATTCCCTGTTCTTCTGCAAGTGTGCTGATTTACTGAGATGGTTTGAGGCCTCTTATTACATTAATTTGTTTAAATAAACTATAGAAAAATAAAACACAGCTGATGTTTTACTAAAACAGAGTTTTATGCAAGTTATTTAATGTTAACAAAAAGCCAGTATTGACAAGACAGGTGCCTTCCATGTGGTAGAGAATTAGCTGCTAATTTTACATCACTAAGGCACACCAGTATTATGAAACTGAAGCCCAAAAAACCTTTTGGCAGCCACAGCATCTTTGATGACAAAAATTTTTCCAGGGTTGTTAGGCTTTTTAGCAATAAGAATGGATATGAAGACATGAGATGCTAAATGGCTGGGTAGTATGACATCTCTCCTCTCAGGATCTTTATGCAACATACCTACTTTACAAAATTACTTTTAATTTTCAGGTGGTTTGAACCATTTGTCATTCAGTGGCTGGATGAAAATGAAGATGTCTCAATGGAATTTCTTCATGGAGCACTAGAAAGAGACAAAAAAGATGGGGTGAGCCTTTACTTTTAAAATAAAAGAATAAATAAAGTATTAAGACAGTGATTTAGTATTGCAAAACCAGATCATTTGGTCTCACAGTATTCTTGTTAGACCTTTTGGAAGATAACCCTATAGACAAGTTCCTCCTCTAATTCTCTCTGTCTAAATCCCCACAGACTTTAATCTATGGTTTCACTGACCTATGATGTGATAATGAGGTCATGAAGGAGAATTTTGGTTTTATTTTTAATAGGTTTGAAAGTATCAGAAACACTGAAAAGACACATTTCTCAGTATTAGCAGTGAGACTTTTTTAAATTATTTTTTTCTTTATTACTTTTTGTGACTCCAGGAAGAATTTCAAGTGTAAGAATCAGTTAATACATTTTTGATCTCTGAACAAATATTAACTCATTTGAATGTTTCTTTCCAGTTTCAGCAAACATCAGATCATGCCCTCTTCTCATGTTCTGTGGTTGATGTCTTCACACAGCTCAATCAAAGCTTTGAGATTATTAGGAAACTGGAGTGTCCTAATCCAGAAGCACTATCTCATTTAATGAGAAGATTTGCAAAGGTAAATTAAAATCAATGTGTCTTGACTGAGCTTCAGAGAGAATGACATTGTGTTGTCATGTACTTAAAAGCTAAGTGATCCCAATGTTTTTTAGAATCAATGTTTTCTGTCTGAGTGGGATCCTCAGAAAGACAGGCTGTCAGTGGCCTAAGGCTGGTTTTCATCTGCTTTGTCAAAATGATTTACCAGTTTGAGAAGTTCTGTCCTCTCTGAGATTTCATATTTATATATTTTATACATATATGTACATGTACATATGTGTTATATAGTCAATTATTGCCTTGCTAAGCACTGACTACAGTTTCATTAATGGAGAAATTCAGTGTAATTAGCTAATTAGTGAGTGCAACTGAAGTAAAAATTCAAGGTGTGGCAATAAAGTACTTCTGGTTGAAGCCCTGAGGTGTGACGGGTTTTTTTACCTGCTGTTTGATAAACTCAACTCTTAGGGCAGCTTTCTATTTGTATTGTAACATTTCCTCACAAGATGTCCATTATAGTCCTGCTGACTTTAAAAAAGTTCACATTTATATTTAATCCTGTTCTTTCATTGCAACAATTCCCATTTGCAAACGAAGATCCTGTTTACATGATTATTGTAAGGTAATTCATATTGCCAGGCCTTGAGCAGTGCTGCTCATATAATTTTTCCATTATATTTCTAATCTATGTATTGTCACCCTAGAGGATTTTTTGAGCTTGCTATTCTTTCAAGAACTATGTAGAACATTCCAAGGAGTGGAGCTCTCAATGCTTCTCAAAAACAGTACAGCTAAAATTAAACTCTCTCTGTTATTGAAGATTACATTGCAGTAAGAACAACCCACCATCTGCTGTGCAGGCATTTGAAAATGTGTTTACAGTATTGTTTATATAATATCTAAACAATACTATATACTAGATGTGTAAGTATCTGTAAAATCTATCATTTATATAAACCTCTTTTTTTATTATTTTTGGTTTACATTATGAAATTTACCATTTAAAAGATTCTTCTCCTCTTCTAGACTATCAACAAAGTGCTTCTTCAGTATGCTGCAATTATTTCAAGTTACTTCAGCTCGTATTGTGATAAAGAAAACGTGGTAAGAAGCTGAGGGTTTTTCTGCCTCAGAAATTACCTTTAAATGACTTACTGTACTTTTTGAAAATGTGATCACTTCTTTATATGAGAAAAGGCACGAAAGGAGGGAGATCAGCATATTTTCATAGCTGCTTACATTGACATGTACAATGGAATAGACAACATTAGTTAAAAATCCTAGTTAATAATTTCAGTATCAAAGTTTAAAAAAAAAAAGATGACCACAAACACATCCAAACACATCAGCCCTATGCAATGGTGAATATGAATGAATACCTTGGAGAGTTTATAAGATCATTGTTCCCTGTGCAGGGAATGTGTGCAGACTTTGCTGCTGCTACCACTGTGCTTTACCCATGCAGCAGTGAGAAAAAGAATCACATGCTGTTCTGGTGCCTCACTGCTTACAAGGAAGTCCCTAATGCAGGACCAGATTGCCATGGACTCAGAATTAAATGAGATGTGGACACTAAAGATGTGGTTGAGCAGATGGAGGCATTATCAATACCTTCACAAGACCTAGGAAAATTATTCTTGTAAACTGACTTTTCAGTATCATTGATATTCAGTCAAAGCTGGTACTCCCACAACTGGCAACCTTTAGCACTAGGACTGCTGTATTTAGTGGTATGTTGTACAGCTGTAACAATCTACAGTCAGATAAATAACTGCAGCCCCATCCTCACTCTGTGCACCTTTCATGGTACAGCCCTCACCCAGCCCATCACAGATCTCACCTGTACCTGTCCCATCCGTGCGTGGCTTGAGGACGTGCTCTCTGTATTGAGAGGAAGTGTGATGATCTAGAGCTCTCCAAAATATGCAATAATAGAATTCAGAAAGACATCTATTGCAGCTAAATATCAATTATTGGTGGTTCTTACAACTTTAGTGCTAATATTAAATAAAGCTTACTGGTTTCTAGAATGAATGAGTTTTGATACAGTGTTGAATCATCAAGTCAAACTGTTTGTGTAGTCTTTTGGCCTGTCCAGTGGGATTTCTGAAGTCATCCTCATATGCCCATCTTTATTAAGGATTTAGATGGAATTAATCTCCTTATAGTATCACAGTATCAGAATGGTTTGGGTTGAAAAGGACCTTCAAGATCATGTACATTCAACCTCCCTGCCATGAGCAGAGACACCTTCCACTAGAGCAGGTATAAAGTATTGTATCAAATGTCCTTCAGGAACATAACTTTTTTTTTAACAGAAGTTGCCCTACTGAAATACATAGCTTTTAGCTTAATAAAAGACCATTTGCTCTGTTAATTTCAGCCACAGTAAATGTCCATCTCCTGCACTAGATTAGATAGAAGACATTTAAACAAATAATTTTTATTATTAAAATTAGAATTTGGCATTCTTTTTCAAGCCAATACTTTTAGTAATTTTATCAAACACTAAAAAATGTGCACAAAAAGTGTTCAAAAAAAAGCACATTGAAGATGCTTTTCATAAAGCTATGTATCTTATCTTCCACCTCCTCTCAGCATTTACAAACAAACCCGGGTTTACGTATTGTAATTGCCACTCACTTTTACGTGTTGTTGCATCTGGCTGTCTGATTCCTGTAAACTGCTGCAAAGACTGTTCTGAAGGGCAAGATGATAATGAAATACGAAGAGAATGTTTTTAAGTAATGTTCTTTACTGACAACAATAGCAAATTTTTCAGTGAGCCAAGTTAGGCTCAGGCTCTGAAAGAGCCAGCTGAGCCAGCCTCAAAGGAAACTTTGAAAACTGCTTCAGCATGAAGCATTTCGCTTGTAGCTTCAGTACATTGCCAAAGGCATTTGCATTTGTTTGGAACAAAAGGACCAAGGTGTCATACTCAGCTACTTATGCCCCCATCAGAAATTATAATTATTGACTTGTGATATTGCAGGTAATTTCCAGAATAATGAATCTGTTAGAACAGAGGAGATAGCACAGGAAAGGAGGGCACAGTCTTACATGATTGTGAATTAATAGAAGGTATATAGACAAATATAAGAAGAGACAGGCAGAGAGGTAACATTTCAGCTGCTATACAAAGCCAGCAGCCTTCTGCAGGAGCACACACAGCATGCTTTCCTGGGAAGCAGTAATCTAAGTATTAAGAAGTTAAATTTCTTTTTTTTCCCTTTAGTTGAGAAAGACTCCGATACTAAATGCCTTTGAGAGTAATGTATTAATAATTAAAGCTAAATCATGTTATTGATTCCCACCATGTTTCAGCACTACATTGGAACATGTTATTAACTAGAAAGGTACAAATGTTTATCAATACTGTAATCTTCCATCACCTTCTTGTTGTCTGAAAAAAAATATGTGTTTTGTTTTATTTATTTATATGCACTACTTCAGTGCCTAAATTAAGCCAGACATGCATTAAAAGACACTGGCCTTGGCCAGCCAGAGCTCTTTTAGCAAGTATTGTCATATTGCTTTTCCTGCATCATAACAAACCAGCATATAGGGTCATCTGAGTACACAAAATTCTACTAATAGATTCTTTCTTCCAGAATTTTTTTAACAAGCTCCTAAATTTTATTAATTTTATTTTTCACCTTATATTTATACAGAAATCACTCTCTTTTACTCGTTGGCTCTGTGTTCTGCCTTAAGAAAATGTACTTAAACAGCAACATTTCTAGAGATTACAGAATTCTGTTGCCTAATTCACCAACTTTTCAAGTAATGCAAAAAAGTAATGCAAAACTGCATATTTCTGAAATATTCTGTTCTTAGCAGATCTGCCTGTTGATTTATTCAAATACTTAAGCATCAACCATTATCCAGGTTATGGTGCTGTCAGTTTTCTGCGAAGGCTGGGTCTAGAAAGCAATCTGGCAATCCCTTTCATCCCTCTTATTGTCACTCCAAAGCACTTTGATCATTGTTGCCTCTGCTCTCCAAGAGATGATGATGTGCTACTTGCATTAATCCCCAGATGTAACTGTACTAAGTAGAAGTAGCAACTACCTGGGATGTACAGCTCAGGATGTGAAACACTGGGGTCTGATCATCAATTAAAGAAAAAGGAAAGGCAGCACTGTTTGGGGATCTCCTCTGAAAAACATAGTTGCATGAATGATGATCTGAGAGATCTTTTCCGACCTTAATGATTCTATAATTCTACAAATGCAGGGCTGCTGAAGAGTTGGTCATGCACAACCTCACATTTGATGCTCTCTTTGTAGGCCTGTATCTTGATGAACAACATTCAACAATTAAGAGTCCAGCTTGAGAAGATGTTTGAGTCCATGGGAGGAAAGGAGGTGAGCCATATTTGTTTCTTTGTTCATTCCAAGTTCCTTAGAGATCATTAGCACCATGTTTGCAACCTAGTAACAGGTTTCACTTTTACTTGCAAAGAAAATCAAAATGCTAAGAAAAAAAGTCTCCAAGACCTATTTAACATCCTGACAACAGTAGAAAGACCTACCTCTATTTCACAGAAAAATGCTAATGATCTGTAACGTTCAGTCAGCACTGGGTGTTCTGTGTTGCAATCTGTAGTGCCAGCTTTATTTTAATGTTTGTACTGGACTATACTTTGCTTTTTATGTATTGGTACGTTTTGTCTGTAATGTGTCATGTCTTTGTCTAATGCCTTTGACTTGCAATCCACTGAGCAGAAGAAAGAAGGAGAGAGATTCTCTTATGAGGTTTGTGATAGTAAGCATCTTTTATTATTCCTGACCGTTATTTTCTAAGGCTAAGAACAGTCACATTTTCTACTTATTTCCATTTGTGTAATTCCCTATGATCTAAAATCAAAAAGAGCTATGCTTGGGCATTCATTTGACACTCTAAATTGGAAAGTTTTACTAGGCAGATAGTGTAAAGTCTTTCAAAGCTTTAAAAAATTCTATAAAACATTTTAAGTGCACTTTTCAGTATCTGAGGGCCTGCTTGTTTTCAAGATACCATTTCACCAAGAGCTGCTACTCAACAGTCCAGAACATGCTTAGTTTTGTCTCCTTTTTTATTTCAGAAGGCTTAAAAGTGCCTGAAGTCCTGTCACCAGTAAAAGGACATAAACATGTGCTTCAGCACTTTGCTGACTGTAGTCTTTGACCGTTCTGAAACATAATGAAGACATTAACATATTTTCCAGCCATGGAAAAAATTCTGTCATCTTGTTGAGAAGCAATGTTTAGACCATGAACATACTACCCTTATTAACAGTAGCTGGCTTTAAAAAAAGAAGTTAGATACGTCAGCTCTGTCTCATTGAGACTGTAGTTTGATAAAGTTCACAAAACTTTGATCTAATGTGGACACATTACAGAGAGAACTGGAAAACACAGCATTTCATATTCCCACATCCATAGTGGGGCACTCAGAGGTGAGAGAGTCCCCTGTGTCATGCAGTGAACTGCAGCCTCCAGATAAACCTACAGATTAACTCCGTGGTGAGGAGGTTCTGCTGAGCCAGTAGGAGCTTCTTGAAGCTGCCATGGCTCCAGAGGACATGAAATAAACTTCTGCAGCCCTGCTGTCATTGAAAACGTCTTACCAAACTTGGAGAATATATATTTATCATCCAGACATGGCTGGATTTGTGGCTCCTCTTAATCCTCTTTCACTCTTTAAATATTACAAATAAACTTGTCTTCTGTGTTCTTATGTTCTGTGCAAAGTGCTTTTGTATTAGGTCTTGGATCCAATCCCACATTTGAACACCATGATTCATAAAAACAGCTAATTGTCCATAAATCCTGATACAGACAAGGGCAGTGGAAAGCTGAGTAGCACTTTATTTCTATCAAATTAATTTCAAATCAGAATACTTTCTTGATTCTCCAAAATGTTCCATTTTCCTCAAGAAAATATTAAGTTTTTTGCTCCCAACACCTTATATAATAAAAAATAATAGTACAAAAAATAATTAGGACTTTTTCATTGCAGTTTTCTTTCGAAATCTCTCATCACTTTGCTGATCATCTCATTCCTTTTTGCTTTCCTTTTGATGTTAATGAGGATGAATTATTAAGGTTGTTAGAGTATCAAAGCAACATTTCCTACAAATGTGGTGCAACATACAACCCTCATAGAGAATTTGGATATATTTTTCTATTATCCCTTTGTTAGGTACCTTAAGTGCATCTCTGATTCACGGTCTAAGAAAAAAGACCTAAAAATTATATTCACACTTTTGTTTGTTTGTCCTTAGGGCAATTTCTTGAGGAAAAGTACATTCATGTTCAGTTTTTTGTCACCCACATGGAAGTGCCCCTAAAATGTTTGTCCTCATGTTAGAGTATTAATTCCCCTAGCTATTCCAAAAGCACAACTGCTAATGGCCAATTTGGCTTATTGGACTGGTACTTATAAGAAACAAAGCCAGCAATAAAATCTGTAAGCAGTTTCCTCGCAGGGAAAAAATAGTTTAATATTTTACTTGTGGAGGGCATAAAAGTCAGATGATTTTCAGCAGAATAATGAGACCTATTTCAGTTGAAGCAAAACTAATTCTAAGAAAAATTAAATGCTGTTAATCTCCTCAGTGTCATACTGTGAGCAGTATGTCTTTCAAACTGTGCAGTCAAACCAACCACAATCAAGCAGCAGTCCCTATGTTCAGGGTAGGCTTATTGCATAATGCAGGGCAGGGAGCTCTATAAATAGAGAAAAAAAACTGGTTTCTCAGCATCCCCACCATTAAAATAAAATAGTCTGAACAATATGAGTTTCTTTATAACTATCCTTTTCTGCTGCAGCAAAGCAGAAAGGGTATTTAAAAATTATGTCAATGAGAACAGTCTGCCATAATAAAGAGTAGTAAAGTGGGATTCAACCCACTGTTTGTTTTGGTTTTTTTAAATCAAGTCTAAAAACATGAGAACAGGTTCATCGTCAAAAAATTTTGGTTTAGCTCCTGTTTGTTTCATCCAAAAGGAATACATACATTTACACTGAGTAATTTTTTCATGTCTGACATGTTGGAAGCTGATAAAAGAGAAAGAAAAAAAGTTAATGTTTATGTTGCTTTTCGTCAGATGGCAGAACATGGCAGAAATGAGTTACAGCAATTAGGATCAAAAAAAAAAGGTGTAAAGCTTTATGTAGGACAGGATTATAATGACTGTAGATAAGTCATATTTCCACTTTGATAAGTTCAGTTCCCACTTTATGTGTAAAGCTTAGGAATTCCAATAGGAATCCATATGTGGCCTTATAGAATTTAATGGGATGACAGAGGGGCAGACTTAAGCAGGATAGTTCTGAAGTGTCCATCTTTAAATCTGTAAAATCAGAGGCCCGAGTGCTCATAAGTGTAGTTAGAGCAGCAGCAGCCAAACATCTCACTGTCCCTGGAGAGCTGGGTGGGGGTGGAGGAAGGATGATGTGTATCAAAGACAAAAGGAATCACTGAAGTGATGGATCTGATAAATACCTGTATCCTTCCTAGATGCACATACAATATGTAAAACTACTTTCTGAAGAGAATTAACTGCATTAGGAAACTATAAGCAGTTAAACCTGTGAAATTGCAGATAAATAGTTAAATTCAGGTTAGAGGGGTTCCATTTAACGCATGCAAAAGTAATTTGCATCTCTGTGGTTTCCTACTGAACCACTACCAAATTTGCAGTTAACAAGATTATGTCCCTACTAGCACACATGAAATTACAGCAGGGAATGCCTCAATCTAACACGTTATGTTGAAAGCAGCCAAATTCATCAGATTCTTAACTCTTTTCCAAGGCTTGTATGTGTAAAAATAGTCACAGTTCTAGACAGGCAGCATTTGGAAACAGTGATGTTCAAGTATTTCTTATTTTTCAGCTGTTTAGCAAATATATTCTCTGTTTTTGTGTAGCGCTCAGAAAACATCAAAGTTCTAATTGTCAGTTTAATAATCCATAATTAACAGATCTCATGAAATGTGCCAACAAATTTATGAGTGTATTCTACTGTGAGTAAAAATTAACTCAATTATTTAAGAAGGTGGTAAAATAACAGAAATATGACTCTAAGAAAGCCAAGCAAATTTAGAATTGGTAGACAAGTATGATTTACACATTCAGTTTGCTCCTTAAAAAATTACAGTTTTGATACCTAAGCAACCTATGAATGTTTTTAAGACTAGCCCACACATGAACTGGAAATGAAATCCAAAGAGCTAAGGGATAAACAGTCTTTTCTCTTTTGATGCTTAAATCAGATATGGCACACTAATGACACTCATTTTTTTTTTTTTTTTCCCAAAAATAATCTGCCCAGTTAGGGCTTTTTTCCTTTTATTTTCCTGAAAAATAATTCAGGCAAGTTTGTTGGCTTTTATTCCTTCTTCATCAAATTCAGTGGAGCTGATGAGACTTGAGGAGAAAAAGAAAAGTCCCCAATACTGGAGATACTTCATTTTCATATCTGTATATCCCTGTATGACATCATCTTGGATGCTGATCAGCATTGCCTACTGTCTCACTTTCATGCTCCCACCTTAGCTGTACCATAGCAGAAAATAAAAGGCAGGTCATGGTTCTGGTACATTTGGGTGATGCCCAAGGACAATCAATAGCACATAGAAGGCACAGGTTAAAATAAATGAAAAGTGCACCCTCAAATCACCATATTTTCCAGTAAAACAAAAGGAACAGTGACATTTAAAACTCTTGCTAACATATTCTTAGCCATGAGAGCATCCCCAGGTGTCCAGCACCTGGTGGGCAGCCCGCATACCTCTTTATACTCCACTCCTCCCTCTGACACCGCATTAAGAAGCATGAGCACGTGTCCACACAAGGCTGGATGTCCTGCCAGATGCCTCCAGCTGTGCACACACAAACTTGTTCATGCAATTTGTGAGCACAAAGCCCTCTAAAACATTTAACACTTGCATGCACCCTTTTATAGTGTGTCATTATATCTGGCATTAGTATTTAATCCAATTTTGGCCAGACTGAGTCCAATTCTAGGTGAATTTAGCAGATGTATTGTGTTTTCTGGTTATCACAACAACCTCTGATAGAAAGTAACTCCATTGACCTCTGTAGGCCCAGTAACAAGGTGATTCTCTAGCTTGTGCATGACCTGCTAAGAAATTTTGAGTCTTCTGCCTGCCTGGTATTTTGTGCTTTCCTTGATATGTGCCATGTTCAGTGTGAATGCTTATGTGTTCAATATTTGTTAAATGTTGATATTCTAGTCTTAAATATTCTAGTTATGTTAATATTCTGGTCTTAAATTTGTGTTTTGTTTGTATCCCACCAAAGGAGGCAGTATAACTCCCTAGTGAAATGCATTTCCTGGAAAAATCTTTGCCTTTGTTAGTAAACTCTAACTCTATTAACTAATGTAGACATTGCAGTAAAATTGGCTCTTTAATCCCTGCTTTTCATATGAAGGAAAACAATCACTTTAAGTGTATGAACTGTCACAGTGTATCTGCCAGGAAAACTACTAAGATATAGAGAAGCAACAGAACTCTCAATGCAAAGTAATTCAAAACTAAATCTGTAAGTAGCCACAGTAAGTACTTGCAATAGTAAAAAGTGAGCTTGTCAGATTAGAAGAGTGCTGAGTATCTTCTAAAGGATGTGTGATAAACCCTCTTTGTCACCTATTCCAGGTTTTGCCAAAAATTGCAGTGAACATCTTGGATTTTCTATGTTTTTAGACCACACAATCTTGAAAGAGAGAAAGGATGGTCTAAGACAGAACAGAGCAGATCATTGGATCTATTTTGAGAGTTTACTTTGCTACAGAATTCCTGTGTAGTCTCATGTAAATTATCCAATGTGCTGTGATAGCTTCCCCTTGTCTCTGAAGTGTGATTATGAGAACTGACCTGCTGCACCACAGCACTCTGAAGCACCAGCTGAAGGATAAGCACTAAATGCTACTCATGCAGTTGAAAGATAGGAAAATGCAAATAGAGACAGAGCTGATTATATATTCAAAATGCACAGGTCCTTTGAAATTGTCAGATCTGTACCTGACCTTACTGCAGAACAGAGTCCAGAAATTGAGGGTTATCATTGCAAATCATTCCTTAACATTGTGGGTAGATAACTGAAAGACCTGGAACATGAGCTACTGATTCACATTCAGCTGCTGATCCTGATGATCATCAGTCGTATCTCCCAATGGGCTGTCACTATTTTTCCTAAATACTAAAGATCAAGGAGATGAAAAAATTATGTTTTTTTAATTTGAAAAAGAATGCATAGCAAATAAACAAACTGCTGATCAATATCAACATGGTACCTTTTTGATTAAATATCTATGCATGGATCCTCATCTCTGTAAGTGAAAAAATATATTTCTCCCCTGCATTTTCTTTTTTCCTGTGTTCAGTAAACCTGTATCAGAGGTACAGGAGCTGTTCTCCCTGTGCATCAGAATGTGTTGCTCTGTGCTTGAATTATGTATGCCTTAATGGCTTTTAGAAACAGCAGTACTGGAATTTGGTAGGTTCCCTTCCTGCATACTATATCAGTAGAAGCAGCATGGATAGTCTTCAAGCCATCTTTTCCAGTGCTGGCTGTTCTACTTTTACACTGCATTAATGGAAAAATGGAAACATCTTCAATGCAAATCACAAAAAAAGAAATATCAAGTGATGACATATACAAAACCAACAAAAATATAAAAACATCTGCAGTCCTATGAACATAAGCACTAACTTCTTATGCATCCTTCCCTTCCTGTGCTTTGTGAACACTGCTTGCCCAATAATGGTACTTCTGTCCTTGTGACTGACAACCCTATTTGCACAATCCCATAGGAAGTCATTTTTCAATGGCCCAGTTTCGATTCCTAACAATATAATTCTTCACTATCATAATCAAATATTTTCCATATTTTTCTTTAAATGACAATTGGATTTTTAGGCCTACTAAAGCAATTCTGTGTTGCAACGGGTGTTTCCACATTTGGTTTTCCATAGTGCAGTGTATCATTGCACATAATTCCCAATTAATTAATTGTAATGGAAAACACAGAAACCTAGTGTATAAGTAAAATATAACATTATTTATCTCTTTGCAGTTGGATCCTGAAGCTAGTGTTGTTCTAAAAGAACTTCAGGTGAAACTTAGCAATGTACTGGATGAACTCAGTGTAACATATGCTGCAAGGTAACAAACCCATTTTACTGCAAACCTTAGAGAAATATCTCTGCTCAAAAAGCTACCTCGCTGATGAAGTCTGGGTGGTTGTTTGGATGTCCTAAGGCATGGCTTGCTTCTGCCCTGGTGAAGTGGTGTGTGCATTTGTGTCTGTGTATGTGTTTAGACTGAAACAAGCAACATTAACCTCGCTGTAAAGAAAACTGAACATCATCTCTGGGCATGAGTGTGTTACAGAGGTGAGGCTCTGTAACATGATGACTTTTGTCCTGCTTTTTGGAAAGCAAAATCGCTGGTTTGGTCTTGCCTGATGCTATGTTAAACTTTTCTCTCTGCCCATGTTTTTGTTACTTCCCGAGACTGACAGCTTTTTCCAAGTGGCCTGCTTCAATCAGGGGTGTCTGCCTGTGTTTAGCCTGCTTCAAATGGTCATCATGAATGGCCTTCTTGCGTCATTTGCTTGCCTGTGGCTCTGCAAGAATTGTCTACTGAGCCTTACTCTCAAAATCTTTCATTAGTCAGAGTGCAGTCTTGAATGAGTATGGTGCTGTGCCAGGAGTGCCTTTGGTATAAGAAGCAGTAAGTTACTTTTGCTTCAAATTAGAAAGAAATCTAAGAGAGAGGGATTAGTGCTGTAGTGGTGTTCATTAAGCAGAGTCTGTAGTTACTTATTTAATCCACCAATGAACTGTGTGGGTGGACAGTGTTTGCTTTTTTCTGTGTGCTTAGTTTGCTGTATTGTCTTGCTTTATTTTTGCTCCCAGGCCCTGGTTCTCGGATCATTGACAGTGCATGAATATTATTTCTTTCCAGGGCTTCTTTCTGAATGAGCTGACTGGGTTTCTGCAAAAGAGAACCCAGAATAGCTCAATCTAGGATATGCTCCATGTAGCTAGAACATTCCTCATGGGTCAGTTTACTTCTTGGATTTGTGAGGTTAACAATGTTAGAAAGATGGCTAATGTCAAGAAAGGCAATGAATTATTTTGGCACTTGTTGGAGGGACTGGTCCCAAGGATGTACATGAGCAGCATCACCAGCAACCTCATGTAATTTTGTCTAGGGCTTTGATGTGTGTAGGTAAGTATACTTCCAAGAGTACTTGGAAAAGTTTCCAAGTTTTCCAGTTTTTTCACAAGGAGGTTTGCAATTTCTTTTTATGATTAGCCATGTCACTGGAAAAGCTTACTGCCTAATTATAATGTTTCTTTTCTCTCACAGTAAATTCTCTTTCACTTTTCTCAAGTTAATCTTTGCCATTTATCTTTTCACTTTAATAGCCCTGATATATTTTTGGCCTCTGTTTGGCATTTCTGTTCATAAACTAATCCTAAACCATTTCACTTCATTATAAATCAATCCATAAACCAAATTACCATGTGTGCAGAGACTCATTCTGCCTGTGAACTGATGATTCTGATTTACTGCTGTTCTGCATTGTATAATATATTGACCAAAGACTATCACATCAGTAGCACTATAAGACTGTCAGACACTTAATCAGATAAGTTAGAAAAGAGAATAGCTTTCAGAAAAGCTGAAATACAAACTTGAGGACCGAGAATGTGTTCACAGTCACTTTGAAGTGGAAAAGTTTCCTCCCAGGAGGAAAAGTTTCAGTACTTTTTAAGCAGGGGTTTTTGAAAAGGGTATTTTAAACAGTCCAAATGCTTTAGCTCTGTCTAGTTGCAAAGAAGTGCACAAAGCTTCTGATGGCACTGACTTTGTGTGATGCCCATAAGAAGTCAAATTGAGCCAAATGGGGCAAAATCAGTAGAAGTTTCCTATTTGTCCTCAAGCAGAATATCAAAGCTTGGTTCATATTAACCATCAAGAGAAAAACTATTAATCGTCAACTGTTCCTATTGTTCTTTGACACTAAAAATCAAATCTTGAGAAACCGTCCCTAGCTGGTAGTCAACCATACTCTAACCTACAGATTCTGACACATCTGGTGCTTTGGGAAAATAAATATTTGGCACCTCTACAAGGCTATGAAAAGCATCACAGAATAGAAAAGGGGGAAAAGATCAGAACACTGCATGGATTAGTCATATGAGCTATGATTCTTAGTAAAGTTATGTTCAGATACCACAGTATCTTCATTTATGAACTTTGCACCACTGCAGAAAAGCTTTAAATCTTGCTGAAGACTCTGATGCAAAACGATAAATGTTGAATTCTTCCCTTATTCTTTTTTATTTTTCATCGTATAGT
This sequence comes from Pseudopipra pipra, assembly GCF_036250125.1. Lineage (NCBI taxonomy): Eukaryota > Metazoa > Chordata > Aves > Passeriformes > Pipridae > Pseudopipra > Pseudopipra pipra. The sequence goes on along the minus strand of NC_087560.1, from coordinate 8,293,773 downwards.
TTCCAATTTGTTATTGAAGATTGTGTAAGACAAATGAGCAATGAACTGAACCAAATGAGAGGCAATGGGAATGCAGCAGCCAACAAGAACAGTGCAGCCATTGATGCTGAGATTGTGCTTCGGCCTCTCATGGATTTCCTGGACAAAACGTAAGTGTGGCAGATTAGGAACTGGATGCTGCAGTCAGGCATTCTTGGTTTTACCCTGAAGGATTGTTAATACCTGGAAACACTCTGTAGCATTTTTAATACTTGCAGCACTCACATGTGTGCAGAATACCATGCTTAACCTGTTTACCTCTGCTAAGCAATTTTTACATGAGCTACATACTTGCCTTTCTGTGTCTTGTCATGTTTTGAGTCATTGCAAAGGAACTGGTGTACAGTCATGTCATTACTGGTACTTGTGAAACACCAGTGGCCTTTCACTGGAAGTGATTGAACAAGCAGCCTGGCACTGATCCTGCACTTCAGATCTGCAGTCACACGGACACAAATTACATACCCTTTTGGCTCCTCATGCCTATTTTCCCTAGCCAGACATTTTCAGAGTTAAGATGGAAAAGGTGCTCCAAAAATGTAATTTTACTGTTAGTAATAGATAGCATAATTGCACAAACATGTCAGTATATAGAAATAAATGCTTCCAAGCAGTAACTGTGAATTTGTATTAGCTGTCAGCACCTAGTTTTAAATCCCAGAAGAAATACAAAATAAGGGAGACATTTGTTTTTTATTTTTAAGACACAAATTATATGTCAAATCTTTAATTTAAGGGTGTGGGAGTGCTAAATTCTATCATCCATCAAACTTTATAACTCATCATCATTATGCATTTCTGATAAATATACATCAGTTATATACTAAGCATTCAATTAGATAGCGGAGATTTACATGAGTTTGTAATCTGCAAGTAATTTTTACCAAAAATATTTACTGGTAATATTGTAAAATAGCTAAGTTACTGAGAAATTTTTATTGGTAGAGAAAAGCTAAGCCTTAATGGCCATTAATATAGAACCTCTGAGGTCTTAATACGAGTTTCAGTGACTGGTTTTGTTTTGTTTTATTCCAGTTTAAGCATCTCGGCAAAAATCTGTGAGAAAACAGTTCTGAAACGGATTTTGAAAGAGCTCTGGAAGTTGGTCTTAAACAAAATAGAAAAACAAATTGTGCTTCCACCACTGACAGACCAAACCGTGAGTGTTCAACAGTAATTCTCCTGTGTTCTAGAGGATTGCAATAAAGTGATTGATCAGCTGTTTGCCAAGGGGTCTGACACTGTCCTGTTCCGTACCTTGACCAGGAGGAATAACACATGGATTGTATGTAGGTGGTGGGAAAGACCTTGCTCCTGCCACTTACTGCCTGCCCTGACTCAGAGCAGTTTTTGTGAACAGTCATGTAAAAGAAGCTGCATCACTGACTTAGTAGTGTGCTTTCGTGTAAGGGCTTTTAAGTTTGATTGCTCTTGACTTCATTGTGCACAGTAACATGAAGTATATTCCTTGCCCTTCCCTGTTGCAGCAGAAATTCAATCCTTTCCATTTTTGCAGGTTTCAGAAAGGCAGGAACGCCCCATCCCAGTCTCCAGGCTTGCTTGCTCTGCCATTCCTCATCTTGAGGCAGCACTTAATTAACATCAGGAAGCTTAAGATAATATAGCTCTAAAGTTTTGGGGTATTTTAATAGCAGGCTTGATGGGAGGTCCTTTTTGGGCAGAACTGCATTTACAGCCTGACAAGAACAGGGAACAAAACTGTAAATACAAAAGTAGGGCTGCTACACACGAGACCCATGTTGATCGTTGACATGAGCTCTGAGTGGTGACTGAGCTGACCAGTAAAACCTGATTCTGTCTAAGGATCAACAAAAAAAGAGCCTGGCTTGGAGGGCCTTTTTTTAATTGCTTTTTTGTGTTTTTTAGGGACTAGGATAACATAACTGTTAAATCTTCTTGTTTTCAATATTGTTTAAAATAAATTGACCATCTTACGACGAGATAATCATGATGATGTCATAGTGTTGGGAAATTTTGCCATGTACCTCCTATGGTATCAGTTAAGCTGCTAAAAATCTATTAGTCAGTGTCCATAAGTTAAAGGCATATTATAAAATCATATCATACATTAAAGATACATGAAAGAATATTGCTGGAGAGGCAGGAAAAAAATCTAATAGGACATGTATAAATGGTGCTAAGGTAGTAATGAAATGACCTGAGCTATTAAAAATTCTAGACTAGAGCTAATTTTAAAATCATAGCCAGGACTCCAATCACCTAATTTTTTCATATTTACCATAATGGCGTTGTTTACTATGCATAATCAGAAACGGCCTCTCTTTCAATGAACAAGTGTTTCAAATTTATGTTTCTGAGATCTTTAATTTGCTTTTCCAACATCTGGGGGGAAATCTTATCTGCAAATACGTAAGTAGAATTTACATTGGGTAAACACTGGCATTTTCCATCATGCTCTAGGAGCTTTTATTAGCTTTATGCAGGATCAGTTGTTACACTTCCATTCATAGAACAGCATGGGTCAGAGGTGAGCTTTACTGTGGTAGACTTTATATAAAGTGTCTCCATTGGCAGGAGAAAGGTGTATTAACTAGCTGCATTTATTTTGGTGCACTTCTGCTTACTATTAAACACACAATTAAAGAAAATCAATAAAAAGTAGGATACCATGAGAAATGTTTTCCTTTTCTAGCCCTGATTATTTCTTTCTGTCTGAGGGTGAGAGGCACAGGTATTCAGAAGCAGGGTTTATTTTTTAATTTTCATATTTATCTTACCATTCTCACTACTAATAAATAATGAAGATTTAAGCTGCAGTTTTATATTGCATCTTCTTCAATTGAAGGATATAGAAGCCAAGTTATTTCTGGAAACTGAAACCTGTTGGTACAGAAAGACTGATGAAAAATTAGTCCAATGAAAGTTGGATGAACCTTTTTTTCTCTGAAATCCTGTTATTCAGAACTATGTCTTGCTGAACTGCCAAGTAACTGCACTAATATTTATATTATTTGGAGTAACTGTGATAAAAGATGTGAGCATGGAATTACAGTAGGATTCTGTTTGAGACAAAAATGTAGATATCAGCCTTTGGTGTCATGCCAGGAGTTTGCTATTGTAAAATATTGCTTTCTTTTTTTTTTTAAAAAGGCTTTGTCTTAACAGTCCACCTTTCCTCTGAGTGTTATTCAACTGAGATTTCACTGTAGGCAGTCATGCTTCTGCAGGTTCCTCGGGGCTGCTCACTTCCCAGGATGATTGTTTATTTTAGCATAATGCCTGAGAGCTGTGGTCAAACACAAATATCTCACTGACACTCTGTGTGAAAGCAATCACAGCCTCAGCTTAAAATATTAAACACAAAATGAGATAGCAGAAAGGAGGACACGAAACCACTATCAGCAGAATGTGCAATATTTGTTTCAAGTGCAGGATCCTGGAGGGAATCGTGCTGAGGAATTCAACTACTTGGCCTTATCAGCTGAGGGAAAATGTGTCTCACGTGTAATTGAAACTTTTATTTAGCTTTGCAAAACACTGTTTTTGCAAAACACTTTTGGCTGATGTCCTGACAGACAATAAGATCATGTTGACATAAAAAGCAAATGCGCCGTAGTGAGTCTGTTTCCTTAATTTTCAATGTGATTACAGGGGCCCCAGATGATATTCAGTGCAGCCAAAGATCTTGGACAACTGTCAAAACTCAAGGTAATGGAGCCAGATGAAGCTGTGAATGGGTTGAGCTAATGAAAAAAAATAGATGGATAATTAGTGATTGTGAGGCCAAACCTCAGGCCTCATTCTTATTTACTGTAATAAGGTTGAACATGGCAGTAACTACTGGAAGGTGAATAATGGTTTTACAGTTTCATCAAAACCCAATTATGAATAAATGACTGATTACTTATATGGTAAGTGATCACTAGATGGGTCAAGAAGATATCATTCCCATATTGCAAAACTAGGCTTTAAAAGTATGAAACATCACCAAAAAAAATATGAGATCTTTATGTTACCTCCTGGAACCAGTTCTAAAAAGCTCTAAGGTGAGAAAGCTATTAATTTTCTTTCTGTGCACTATTTATGGTGTGCATTAAAACACAGTATTTACCTCTGCAATAAACTCTTCAGCAGTACAGTGCTGGAGTCCACTTGATGGAGAGCTGAGATGTTTGATACTGAAGTCAGTTGTTTGCCAATTAATTTTGCCATTAGGACTTCAGATTTGTGCAGATATGTGCTAACTCGTGCTTCTATGAATAATTGTTTTGTTTGCTAGAGGAGTTAAAATGTTACATAAGTAAGTCACTGGTGCTTACATTAGACAAAGGTTTCACAGGAGTGCATCACTTTATGACTCTTTAACATATTCTGACAGGAGCCCCTTCTTTTAAAAAAAACATGGGGCATTAACAAAGATTAGTTAAACTCTCATGTTTATTAATAAGAGTAATAATTTCTGTATCATCTAATTATTTGAACTTCAATTTTAACCTCTCCCCTACTCCCTAGAACAGAGAAATAACACATCCTAGGAAAATAAATAAAGCTATGCAGATACTCAGTACTAAACAGGGGATCTTTTCCCCTGCAGTCCATATTTTCAAGAAACAACAAGACTGCTCTAAGTTATAATTTTTTGTAAAAGAAATCTGAAGTTGAGTTAATGCCTGTTAATCATATGTCCTTGGAGGGCATTTGGCAGAATTTTTGTGTATTTGTTTTTCCAAGACCAAGCCACAATAGTTTCCTTTCAAAACCAATTGCAGTCTTCACTTGCTTTGCAGGACCATGTGATTCGAGAGGAAGCCAAAAGCCTGACCCTGAGGCAATGTGCAATAATGGAAGTAGCACTGGTTACTATAAAGGTACAGCTTTATGTGTTTTTCTGTTCTGTGCTGGAATGACCAAGAACATGACTGACAGTTTTTTTGATTAAAAAAAAACTAGAGACTTTCATGCAGTCTTCACAGATTGGGTTTCTGAAGTCAAAAGAAGGCATTAAGGAATATCATTTAATGTATTTATCAGTGTTTCTCACATTGGCCTGTATCATTACTTGGTGTAACTTAAAAGCAATCAGTTACTAGAATAACAGCGTGTTTTTGTGTCTGCTGTGAAGAGACAGCACATCAGGAAGGTAAGGAGACAGCTACTAAGTATAAAGTTGAAGATATAAATACGAGGAAATACTTAGGATCAAGTCTTAAGCAACAAAATAGAGTCTCAAAGGACAAGAAAAAAGCATCAGAGAGGGCTGCCCAATTGCATTTTTTTGATTTGCAGTGGAATTGGCATTTCTTTGAGAAATAAAAATAATCTTTGGGGATTACTAATGTTGTGGAAACATAAATGGAACAAAATGTTGAAGTACTGCAGGCTCCCAAATTAAGCCATGTGAAGTCTTCTGTTCAGTATGTGAATCTATTTTCCGTTGAAGGCGTTTGTTCTAAACACATGAAAGTTGCGAAAAATCTAAACTCTAACCTTGCCTGAGTTTCCAGCACTTAAAGAGACAGAGATAGGTATTGATCATTTTACTAAAGAAAAAGTCCAGAAATTGAGGGAATGCTTAAATAGGGGAAAACCTTTATTAACTCAATATTCTTCTCTCTGTGTGCTACATAACTGAGCTAAATAATGCTTTCTGAGAAACCTCTTTTCAAATGCTAAGGCAGTGACATGGCATTATAACTGCCTACTGTACTTGGAACCTGATATGGCAAAATCTTTGCTTTCCAAAATACCAAGCAAATAACCTTGACTATGCAGAAATAGGGCTTACACTGGTAGGAAGTGAAAGACAAACTTTGTGAGTTACCTCAAGAAAAAAAGACTGCTCTGTTGATTTAGGAATCCAGTTCATAAATTTAATGATCAAAGTATAGAATGTTTTTGGTAATGCTAAGTAAATATGGTTCGTTTAAAAGCAAAAAAACAAGGCTGCCCAAATAAGAATAGAAGAATGGTAAAAATGGCATATGGTTTGTGTTCAGAAATTAAGTACATGATTATGGTAAGGAAAGGTATTACAGGGAGGAGTATGTCCGTATTTGCAGACTTTTTTATTTTTCCTTTCATTTAATTCACTGAGAAACAATTATCATTTAATAGTTGATGATGTAATTAAGGCTTCAAAGAATATAAAATAAAGGAATCATTTTTTTGTCTTTAATATATATAGCATATCATGAGGTTTTATATTATGTAAAAAGAACTGTAGCAATATATATATATATATATAAATTTTTTATCTTATTTTGCAGTTTACTATTAGGAAAAGTGGCTTTCCGGCCTCAGTTATCTCAAACTGAATTCTCTCTGCTGTCTCATTATCTCAGCCCAGAGAATATGTATATTGATACTATTGTCCTAGTTTCCATTGTGCACCCAGAGGCTCTCTGCAGAGTGACACCCACACCCAAAAGGGCTTGTGTGACATTTGTCAAGTTTGGGCTGAGACTGCAGTGGCTCCTGCATTGATTTCCATATACTTGACATCTGCCCCTTTCATTTGTCACTGAGCCCTTCAAACCTCTTGTGTCACCTACAAACCTTGAAACCCCTCAGACAGGAACATGAGGAGCAGGTGAATTATTTTGAGGTTTCCATCTCTCAGGAGCAGGATATCACTCATCCAGCTGAATCTGTAAAACCCTGTTTACTCGTTATTTTTCTATATTTGGTTCCATACAGTAATGATATGTTCACATTACTGGTTTTGCTTGCAAAATTTACCATTTATGGGCAAAAGCAAAGCAATGTAAAAAACTCAGGAAGATAAGGGTCAGGTGTCCTTGTTTATCTGTTAGCTTTCATGGAGCTTTTAGCCATTTGCAGCTGCTACTGCAGATAACATTTTACTGGGAGACAGAACTTAAAAAAAACACAGTAATTGTCACAATACCAAGAAATATTAACAGCTTTTAACACTTGCTTATAAATTGATTATTATCCTTAGTGAAATCATGACTACACTTTTAAGCAATTAAGACAAGAGAGATTTCTTTGGGATATATAGTATGAAATAATTTGCTAGGAAAGACATAAATTTTATGTAAGTATGCAGTGATGAGAAGATAGAGGTGATTTAGGCAGAACCATTTAAGCTGACACAAAGTGCCCCCATAGTGATAGAGCAATATATAAAACTTTGCAGCCTGATGATTTCAAATCCTGTTTTGCTGCTACAGATATTTTTTCCCTATGATGACCAGCATCCTTCAACACAGAAATGTAAATAATAACTGTTATGAAAAGTACATTTATGTTTCATCTCCTGCAAAACCTTGAGAATCAGAAGGTGGAATGTGTACACTAAATACAAAGGGACTGTAGGTCTGCACTGTCCACATAAGTTTAGGATACAGCATTTAGTGGATATATATGTATGTAGAGAGTGTATATTGCATATATTCCTCTGGCAACACTCCAAAAAGGCAGCCAGAAGATTCTGCTTACAGTCCCCAGCACTCCCTGGACAGAGGGGACCATGTCATCAAGTAGTCACAGTGTGTTCCTGAAAAACACTGTTTGTTTTTACTAATTAGCCGTAAATGGGAGCTTTATTGATCTTGAGACCTAGAGCTGTAACGTAGATTGCAAAATGCTTTGCAAGGTGTTTGAACAAAATGAGTGTATGTAGCACATTTATCTTTTCATTGGAGCTTAAGTGCATTAATTCATCAATGACTGTGTCGCCTGAAATTTTAGGAAAAATTCTTCATTGAGGGAGGAAGAAGAGAAGAATCTGTCCTAAGTTTTCTGAAGTCAGCTTTGGGACTGAAAAGGGACTATAATATGTTTTTATATTCAGTTTACATATATTTTATATAAATATAGTTTACAGCATGGCATCAAAGAGGTAAACAGGTTTTGTTCCAAATCTAGTAGATCAGTAGTCATTTTCTCTTTTAGGTATTTCTGCTAATATGTATTTATCTATATATATGTGTTTGTTTGGGTTTTTTAATGAAAGAAGGAGGGACCACTCAAGGGACAAGTAGGACAGCAAAAGGAGCAGGGCTGTCTTGTCAGGCCTTGCTGCCCAGCTGGCAGTGACCTCTACACCGGTGCAGCTGCTTGCAGAGGGAAGAACTGCCACATCTTAGGGGCAAAAAGCAATATATTCTTTACTTGTGCTTGTAAATATGCCTTGATTTGAAAGTTTGGTGTTTGGGGTTTTTTTAGATAAAGAATTTAAACTGATTCCACTCTCTGCAACCTACAGGAATGCTGCAAATATTTATCCAGTTTTGGCAGAGAAGTACTTCCAATCTGGAGGACCAAAATTAAAATCTTGTATTTTTTTCTTCCCCCAACACTTTTTTTTTTTACCCTGGTAGAGAAGCTCTGTAGCAGAGATAATGACAGTTATCAAATGGTTTAGTCATAAATCCAGCTACACATGCCTGCTGTTATTTCTAAAAGCTCACTTAAGAATTTTACTTAAAATTGTACGTCTGCAACTGAGGGCTTTCTCAGATAACTTTCCTCTATGAACAACCATATTTGCTTTTCATTTTAGCAATACTTCCATGCTGGAGGGAGTGGGCTGAAAAAGAATTTCCTGGAAAAGAGCCCAGACCTACAGTCCCTCAAATACGCTCTGAGCCTTTACACACAAACTACTGACGCCTTGATAAAGAAGTTTATAAACACTCAGACTTCTCAAAGTAAGTGACCTATAGGGGACATAAAAAGTACATCAGATTATCTTTTAAGTGTTTTAAATGATTGAATGCCAGTCATGTTCTCCACACACTGTTGTATTTTAGAGGTTATTGTCACAAATGGTGGCGTTATCCCACATCCAATGCTGTTGCCAATCGATGGAGCTTTTCTGAGGGCAGTTCCTTTAGTGAGCTGTCACTTCCCAGGGAGCACAGGTCTGGAGCTCTTGTGAACACTGAACATCAGGGTTATTTGTAGGAGCATTCCACACACAGCCAGGGTTGGGGAGGCCATTCCAGAGTGCACGTTATAACTGCAGAAACAGTAAATTCATCGAGTGTATTGGCAGCTCTAGATAACTTCTGAGCTGGAGGATATTAATTACTAATCACAGATAACTGCAGAAGGTTAAAACCCTTAGGAGGTTTCCTTTTGTGATTAAGGACAATAAATTATGAGCAACATGCCCTTAATGTAGCACACTGATTCCATGTTACAGAATCCACATTTCTCCTTTTAGCAGTTCATCTTGGATTCAAAAGGATTAGAAGGTTTCTGTAGGTTAAAATTCACCATGATTTTCCCTGTCTAGATTTTTTTCTCTGTGTGCATTTCAGAATTCAGATTCAAAGCCACTCTGCTAAAAATGGCACTTTTTTTTTTTTTATGCCTGCTATTCAAAATTCAAAGTTTTTATACTTTCCCAAAAGTAAACCAAGGCAGGGAACGTGCAAGAGTGTGGTATTAGATATACTTTGAATCTGGACATCAGTAACACCGAAGCCACTTTTTCCTGCTTGAGAATTTTGGTGTAGGGCACCAAAAAAATTGAAGTACAAAGTTCTCTTCATTTAAAATACACATGCAATTCATTAATGGTTTATTTCAGGAGAGGACTTTCTGTGGTTTCAAAAAGAGGACAAGAGTTCACGGTTATACTTTAAGGCAAAGAGTCCTTCTATTTTCAAAAGTAGGTCTTATGGATCTAGGACAGCACATTCAGGAACTGCTTTTATATAGCTAATGTGCACCATATTCCAAGCTGAATGTTTCCCTTATTCTAGAAACTGCAAATTTTTGCACAATAGTAATCTTCACTAGATTTCTTTTGAAGGAAATGGGCATTTGTAAAAATGGCCTGTCTGCCATTTAGTATATTTGGGGAAGAATACAATTTGCTGATCTATAATAAATTAGGAATACAATTTGCTGATCTATAATAAATCACCCTGCTCATAAGAATCAGAAGAGTTTTAATTTGACAGTTAAGCTGGAAATCAGTTGCTTTTACTTCTAAAGTACAGGATGTTACTCACAGTATAAAAGCCATGAAACATGAGTTTTGCAGTTTGCCCCAAGATTAATTCCAAGGAATGATTTCCTAAGCTATTTCTGTATTAAACTGAGGATATCTCTGTTAATAATTCATATATTACAAGCAAGAAAATTGCTGTAAAACTCTAATATGTAGGGAATAGATTCTTTTTTCCTCTCTCGAAAAAAAAAAAAGGAGATTAACAATATGGATTTAGGCAGAAAATTGTGACTTACTAGTATATTTTGCTTTTCTTTATACTTTTATATTCTATATACCTTGATACCTTTATTGTAACTTCAGGAGCGAAAAATTATCTAGGTTGTAGCCATAAGTAAAGATCTTGTATAAATCCTGAACAGCAAAATTGAATTTTCTGATTTTCATTGGGATTTCAGCCTGAGGTCTGTGTTCATTTCTGTGTACACATTAGCAGGCCTCTATTTGCACACCAATATTGTCAGACATGTAGGCACTGGGAACAAAGTTAAGGAGAAGTGACTCACAGCTTTTCATTATCCTTTAATGTCTAATTTAAAAGAATTAAATCCTCATCTATTATGACCTCCAGCCTCACAGCTGTAGCTGTATCATTGGCATTTAGTTCAAATGACCCTCTTTACAAAGCAGAAACTTTCTTTGGAGTATAACTGGACTTAAATTTGCCCTCATATTTGTGCACATTTCCAATCCATAATCAATAGATAGTTGGATGTAATTAAACTCAAAGCAATGGAAAAAAAGGAATATTTTAAATAAAAAGAAAATAGCATATTGAGTAACTGTGACTAGAAAAAAGTGGATGCTAGTTTTTCCTCTAATGACTATTGGAATCAGACAACAATCAGGCTTACTCAACCACAGGTGAAAATACTTTTTCGCTTACCATGATTAAGCTGTAGTTTTTCTAAGAAATTTATTTAATTGGTGTGAGAAGGGGGAGTTAATGTTACACACACAAAGCATAAGGTTGGACTCTGTGATTCCATGATAATAGCTCTGTAAAAGTGTATGTTATGGCCCTTGATACATCCTGTATTCATGTAGAAGCAGGATCAAATTCAGTAGGAATAACCACATTATCCAAGACTATGATTTGCACCATTTCTAAAGAAGGATGACTGCTTGAACCAACATTTCCATTCCCAGCCTCTGTGCCTACACATTCCTAAAGAACTTCTTGGCAACAAAGCAATTTGCATAGACAATATTAATAAAACCATTCCTAACTTTTAAAATGATGATTCAGGGATTCATAGTTTTTCCTGTGGCAATTTAACTACACTAAATATTTGAAAGCTAAACTCTTACTGCCTTTTTCAAATACATCATGAGACTACATCATTATGGACATATGCTTTAAAAGCAAGTTATCACACTTGCTTTTAAATGAGGAAATTAACTTCTGTAATCTTACTCTGATGACTTTTCCTCTTCAAAGCACCACCACAGACTGTTTTCAAAGCAGACAAGTGTTTGAATAAGTAAATGACAATGCTGAGCACATAAGCCAGCAGTAACTGTTTCAGTAACTGAAAATATTGGGCGTTTTTTTGCTTTTCTTTTTTCTCCATATAAAGATTTATCATGGCTGAAGATCTTTTTCAATTGTAACAATTCTATGCTGCAGAAAGTTGTAAATTTAATGCTCACACAGCACTGTGGAAACAAATCTGTAACCACACTATGAGAATTATTTATTAGACAACATTTTTCTGCTATCTTTTAAAGTTCATACAGACAGTACAGGTACCAGATTAGCACACTTAGTGACAGCTTAAGTTCTGTCATATGCTATCATATTAAAACCTAGATTTCTTCCTGGCACAAAAGGAGAGAGAGGTTTCTCCTCAATTACATCCCTACTGCTATCCCAGATCTGCCACACACTTTCAACTTGTTTGTTTGGAAATTACATACTGCAGAAACTCTGATCTTTACAGATTTAAAGTTGGTATCAATAGGGGGACTTTCATCTCTTAATTGTCCCTTAGTATAAAAATTTCCAGAAAAATAAGAAAAACCTGCTAGCACTTGTCCTGTTTTAATACCAACCCACACACGGAAAACACGCAGAGCAGCATTGCATTCTCCTTGGCAAATAAATTATCAGTACTTTTTGGTAGGAAAACTTTTGTAATACTACATAGGATGAATCATAAATTGCTAATGAATTTCGTTCTACCTGTCTGAATTTCACATTTAACATTACCCAGGAGGTAGTCAGGTGATGCTGCAGTGCCTGTTGTAAGCGCATTCTTCTGGATCAGTGTTTTCTTCTTATTCAACCATACACTGGTGCTAATGTTGCCAAGAACCAGTTCATGGAGCAGGTCACTTTTGGAGTCTTTAAAATGGACATTGATATACACCTCAAGGATTTTTTAAAACCTGAAGGCAGTTTAGTGAAGAGAACTGCATTTCAAAGCCTGAGTGATCAGTATTTAACAAGCTCTGTGGTCATTGATACCTCTGCAAAGAGCATATAAAACACAGCCAAGTGAGGATCTTGTGGAATAAGTACACCATTACCAAGTAGATCACCTGAGGTTCAGATCTCAAACTGATCTTCCTTCCTCTGGACTTCTGTCAGCTGTAAATTGTCACTATTAGATTGAAAGTAATAATAACAAACATGTTGTAAAACGGGGTGGTTTTTTCTCTAAATTCAGCTGCAGGATAATATGCTTGCATAAATTCAGTCTATAATATGGATTGTTTTCAAAATCTTTTGTAACCAAACAATTGCTTGTGCATACTGCACTTTGTGCCAAGAATGAATCGATTGTAAAATAGTAGCACATTGCCAAGCCTGACCTGTAAAACCCAACTGAGTTGCAGGAACTGGGGGTTCAGTGCTGGATGGCCAGAACACACCATGTCTGGGTAACAGGTGGAAAGCAGCCAGCAAAACAGCCCAGAGTATCAGGGAAAGCTCCAAGCCTTCTGCAAACGACAAGATATTTTGTATATCGATGTATTTATTCAAGTTATCAACCTACAACAGCTCTAGACAAAATGGTCAAATCTCAGTTCAGGCAGGATAAGCTAATTTTAAGTAAACTTGAGCTAAATTCAATTACATTCTCACAATGAAGGCAAAACTATAGAAACCAAAGGGCAAACTCCTACTGTATTTCTGTATTTCAGAAGAGAGGGAACAGACTCAGAATGCTGAAGTAAAACTACATCCATAGCTACCGGCCTATTGTATAAACTTTCCTACTCTGTGGTGTATTTGCCTCACCATTACTCAAAGCTGAGATCAGAACTGCAGAAGCTTCTCTAAAATAATTCCTAAAAAACCAGAGAGGCAGTCACCTTTTTACTGAATTAACTTTCACCTCTTAAACTACTTAGTTTAAAGGCTATCAAAATTAAAATGAGATTTATGCCTGTAGTTAAGGAAGTGCCTTAAATCTTCAGTAATTTCATAAACTCTGTGTTGTGAATATTTACATTTGGTTAGCATAAACTCTAATAACACTTGAACAAATATTATTTTAGCTTTAGCAATGTACATAAAAAGACAGCACCTCAAACAGAGTGTCCTGAATTAGTTCTCATTTATTAGCACTAATTTCTCCAAAGTAAGTATCACGGTTGCATCAGAAATGGTTACTTATTGGAAATAGAGAAATATTTTTTCTTATAAATTTACGGCAGCTTAGCTTAGTTTAATAAACCTCATTAGAGAATGCTACAGTTATTGCAAGATAAACGACAGTAATAGGTAGTGGCAGGACTGCAATGTATTTTTTAGCTTGACTTTAAATCGTTTGTATTACTTAAGCAGAAAAATCAATATTCATCTCACAACACAGAGCTCATACTGCAATCCCTACTTGTGTGTTTACAAGGCTGCAGAAAAGGCTTTGCTCTCACATCAGCTGGTCTGTATCAGATTTCTTCATTCTTGAGACAGACAACTGAAAGGCAAAAGGGGAAGATGCATCTGAAACCAAGAAAATATAATAAGCATATTTACCTAATGAGATTGAGTATCTCTAACAGGAGCTCCACACTCGTCTTGTGAAGTCACCTACACAGGGAAGGAAGGTACACAAACAAAACTGAAGAGAAATTCTTTGCAACTGACAAGTCAAAATTCATTTCTGTGTTCCTTTGCAACCTGTAATGGTACCAGGCAAAGCAGAACCTCAATATATTTTTAAATATATGGAATCACATTAAAATAATAAACTGCTAGTTAACTATAGTTTAGGCAAGCAGATAGATGACATCAGATTAAAGAAAATAAAAATTGTTTAGCAGCTCTTAGAAGAGCAAAAAGAAAGATTTGTTTCTGCTTTTGCTTGTCAAAACTGTTTTACAATCAACTGTCATGTTTTGAAAGCTATACTTGTATTCTATCAGGAAATTCAAGTCCTGCAGTTCTCTCATAACCTATACTTCAGAGAGAATTTAACTCAAGAAATAATCCCTGCTTCATCCACTGTAGTTTCAAATTGAGGTCAGAATCGTGTGTTACACAACCTTATTTCATGAAAGAAAAAAACCAGACCTGCATTACGAGCTGCAGGAATCAGTGCACAATTGCAAGCTCTGTATAGGAACAAACAGCAGGAAATATAACAATGAAGAAACTTGTAGAATTACAACTAGTAGAAATATTCTAGTGTATGCTGATAACAAAATAAATGCATTCAGAATAGTGGTAGAAAACAAATACTTTTAAAGTTCCCATATAGAAAACCAGATTGTTGGTAAAGCAGAAGATCTTTACAAAATATTCACCTAAGAGGCTGCTACATTAGGAGATGTCTGGTTGTTCCTTAAACGTCACAGTAAAGCACCTAAATTAGAAACAAGTTGTATATCAGTTCCCTCTAAGTCTTCAAGAAAATAAACACAAGCTACAGATATCCATCAATTATATGTCATTAATTTTTAAAAATAACTTCTTATTAGTATCAGTGGAGCATTCAATACATATATAAATCTCTTAAGAGGCCTGTATGTTGCCTGGTTAAAATGCTGGACAGAACACACACATACATATACATGGAGGGATGTGCCAGTTGGATACACTCCTCCCAGATCAGAGCTGCCTCATCCATGTTTCTCACCACACGGGCAGAGCAGCAGCTCCAGAGAAGGGAAGGTCACGGTGGAGCTGTTCAGTTCCAGCCCTTGCTGTGTAAAACATGGCAGAGATGAAGGGAAAGGCCTTAACTGGGTTTCCACTCTGACACTCAAACCAGTACTTTCTGCTAACACTGTAATATTCTGCTTTTATATTATGCTCTCTGAATGCCTCAAATCGCTCTGTCTGACACCACAGAAATTCCAGTAGGAGAGAATGTATTTTGATAGTGTGGCTTTGTACAGTTGCACAGAGAGGCTTACAGATGCTGCCGAATCCCCTGTCAGCCTTAATTCCGTCACACCAAGCGATCCGTAAGAGAAATTACTTCCGTTTTCTAATCAAATACAAACCTTCTAAATCTTTTCAATCTTTTCGTGGCAGCCTGGTGAATAAATGGTTGCTGAAGTCAGCCTTCAAGAAACTGGACTTGGTTCTCAGAATCCCCCAAAACAAACAGTTATCAACCATTTGGACAGCAACCTTTTAAAGCAAAGCACATGTTGTAGTTAGTGTGGTTATCACGATAAAATCAGGTTTCCCTCATGCTTTCCTTTTCTCTTAACATTTCAGCTTTAACTTACTCTTTGAATTAAATGGAAGGGTTAAAAATGCACTCAAGATTTTCCTCTAAATCACAGAGTCTCAGGATCCTGTGAAAAACAACTCAATGAGTCACTCTTATCTTCTAATAAATTAGTAGATGAACGCCAGACAAATATATGTATTTTATTGGCATCATCAATCAAAAGATGACAGATGCTTGTCTGAATTAAAGTGCTCATTTCATAGCTTGTGTAATTACTGGAGCATTGGGCACTGTGGAAGCTTGAATATTTGTTCAGCTTTTTCCTTCTTACATCCTGTATGGAAAATAAGGTCAAAGCATAGGTCCAGTGTTTAAATAAACAGCTTTATGCTGAAGCAGCTAGTGAGCAAATGGGGTAGGGTAGGGCAGGGTTACCACAGGCAACGTTGCCAGGTCAGCTGCTTTTCCTGCCTGGCTCACAGTGCTCAGTGAGCTTTTCTAAGTCTTGGGTAATAAAATCATGTCATGCATGATGATTTGTTTGCAGGTAGTTGTTTTTCTTCAGAGCTAGATTTCTAATTCTCAGAGAGGTAAAGAATGTCTTGAAATCCTGAACCCTAAAAGCCGGAATAAAAAAAAAAAAAAAAAAAAAAAAGGAAACAAATGTAAGCCTCCACAGATTTAGAAACTTAATACAATCATACAAACTGTTCCAGACTCTAGCTTATTGTCTTTGACTACTTTGGGGCAAAAATACTGCTAGTTACCACTTGCAATAACTTTATGAGTGACTGGATGAGAAGAGAAAACACCACTCAACTTCCACAATTTCTCTTGAAGCCAGATGTGCTAACCTATTAATTATTGTTTCAGCTCAAACTGCTAATAATTCTGTGGGTGAGATATCTATACAGGTGGATGTCTCCACACATCCTGGAACTGGGGAGCATAAAGTCACTGTAAAAGGTAAGTTTCCAGCAGCTACCTTTAAAAAGAAAACAAGAACAAAGAGCAAACCCCCCAAGCACTACATCCTAAGTAAAACGTACCAATAATAAAATAACAAATGTTATGTATTGCAATACTCGTGAAGCTGTGAGTATGCTTCAGGTGATTGGGAATGTACTTTTTCCTTTCTCAACATCAGCAGAAGTCCAGATTATGCACTTAAGTACTGTCTGTGCTTCTCTGTGTAGACAGTTAAATTTTAAGTTATAAAGCTGGAGCTATAATGTGTCAAAATATCCTGTGTATTGCTTGCATATTATTTAACTCTCTAAAATCTGCAGCAAAGCTGGGTGGTGAATGACTGCACTAAGTATTAAGAATTTGCCTTTTTAACAAAATGTCTTTGTTCTGCACAACCGGAATTTCAGAGAGAAACCCAGTATCACTGAGATTAGTATAAGCTGATTTTTTAATTACAGTGAAGGTAGCAGGCAAAAAAAAAAAAAAAAAAAAAGCTGTAAATGGTAAAGGATTTGTAAAACATATGTTTGTGTTTGATACTGTTGAGCTCAAAAGTAGTCAGACATCTTTACTTGGCAGCAAACAGGCAAAGCTCCTCCTGGGCTTGCCAGGTATTGGTATCCTGTAGGAAAGCTCTCAGGTCACCTTTTGTTGGCTATACAAAGTCATGGAGGGTAATTAATTGGAACTCTTCCAATGGAATTTTATTTAACTTTGTTTCTTTTCTTTCTTGGTAGTTGTGGCAATTAATAATCTAAACTGGCAAACAACAGCCATGTTCCGGCCATTTGTGGAGGTTTGCATGTTAGGTCCTAAACTAAGTGACAAGAAAAGAAAACATGGAACCAAGACAAAGAGCAACACCTGGTCACCAAAATACAATGAAACTTTTCAATTGTAAGTCTCTTTTGTCTGCTAATTGCCTATTTTGTGCAAATTTTTGCAGTTAAATCAGTAAGAACATAAAAACCCATCCTGAGGCTGCTATACACATCAAAATCCATAGATATAGACACCACTTCAAAAGTATTTACTAATTTGTATCTTAGTTTTATATGAAGATGAATGGCAGCCACTAAGCTCTCAGTCTTGAAAAAGCTGGTTAAAATGTATAATTCATTTCCCTATAGAGGAATAACTGGTTTTACACCTCGGAATCCATTGGCCTCAGTAGTTATTTGGACTGAAGCATTGATTATTACTGCTACATATCTGGGGCTTTAGGACTGTAGAGCTATCTAAATATGTAAAGGGTTGCACATTGTTACCAGTACTGTTTATCTAATGCTGGTATAATTTAATCCTTAAAACTTAGAAACTTTCACCTAACCTGGAGTTTTAAATTTAGTACTTCTCACAGCACTTCTCAATGTTTACTCCTCCTCCCCTTTTTTAAGTGAGACCAGTTTATTTTCATCCTCTTATCCTTCAGCCCTGACTGGGAATGAGTTCAATCACTGTGTCTGACCACAAAGCTACTTTTGATGTTTGTTGCCAGTGATTTTCTTTATATTTTTTGCAGTTGATTTAAAGTTGAGGTGCTGACAGTTGTAGAACTAGTTGAATATTTTATGTGCTTTCTAGGGAAAGGTACCTGCCTATTTCAGACATTGAACAAATTCTCTGTTCCTGTTCAGATCAGTGGGAACAGAAGCTACATCACCAGTAGCATCTGAAAAGTTAACTGTGTGGGAAGTTTAAAACTAAATGATATTTGTTGCAACAAAATGGAACTACGAAATTAAACTACCACTATCACTTTAATTTTTCCAAGATTTCTACAGTGAATTCATCCCTTGGGGGAATTAAACTGAACTCCTTGTTCTAAATTCACATTTTTTCATCCACACAGCACGCTGAGTAACGAAGATAAGCCAGGAGCCTACGAGCTTCACCTCTCAGTGAAAGATTACTGCTTTGCTCGGGAAGACCGAATCATCGGGATGACGGTCATTCAGCTGCAAACCATCGCCGAGAAAGGGAGCTGTGCCTCCTGGTACCCCCTGCTGAGAAACATCTCTGTGGACGAGACTGGGCTCACCATCCTTCGAATACTTTCTCAGAGGAACAATGACGAAGTTGCTAAAGAGTTTGTAAGACTTAAAACAGAAACAAGATCTGCTGAAGAAACGGCCTAAAATCCCCAAGTAATGCGAGATTGTCACCGCCAGAACATAGATACAATGCTGTTGTCTGAATAGTGCATGCATGTGCAAATCTGTGGGAATGTTTAACTAACTATGTTTTCAGTGTTTGCCAGTACTTATGTACTATATTTGCAAGGTATGTCAAGGAGCTGTATATCTTTTATACATATTTTGGTCTTTGGTAAAGTAATTGTTCCAATGAAGTGCCAAAACTAAGAGTAAATGTTTCATCATATCTTTTGAAATGTTGATTTCACCTCATCACAATTCCTTTATTTTTTAACATTTATTAATAAATAATTAGCTTTTTTAATTGATTAATAGATTGTCTCTATTAAATTACTGTGTTGCTTATTCTAAATTAAGTTACCTCCTTTACCATTATTTTAAAAATGAGGTACCTAGTTTTCTTCAAACTGTCATTTTATGCAAGCCTCATTTTAGGTGTCTTACTGATAACTTTTTCTATCATTACTACAGATGCAGTTACTTATAGAAAGTGTTTGTAATTTTATAATTACCAATATAAAGTAATGATTTTTGCATAAAAACTGAAAAAGGATGGAAATATTTTATGCTAATCTCTTTTCCAACCTTTCATAAATATCACTGTGAAGAAATGCTGTTTAAGCAGGTCCTCAAGAAGCTGTGCTTACCAGAGTTTGTTACTGATGTTTGATATCTTGAGATAACTTTGTTCTTCAAAACTGCCATGGTAATATCATATTTGTATTAAAAGAGTAAGTCAGTATCTGTAGAACAGACTGCTGTACAGTACAGTATATGTGCTTTTAAAAAGTCATTTTTTAAATGATATGGTACTGTACAAGGGTTGGTAGTTTGGGATATGTAATGTTGGTTTGTGGTTTGTTTCTAGAAATTGTTTATGAAAAGAAAAGATGCTGTGAGCATTTTCACTCAGAGTTATAACGTTGCTTTACATACTTAGCTGTAACATCAGTTAAGTGCTTTATTTCTTTAATTTTTTTTTAGAAATGTTCAACAGTTTGTACTTATGCAACATTACTATGTATTGCACTAAAGCAAACTCTGTGTCCTGTAAATATATTTAGTGAGGAATTGTAAAATAAAGTATGCAGAAACTGCTTTCTAGTTTTGTCATTTGATATTATTTATGTAACTATTGGGTTTATCTGCATGTGAAGCCCATGCAGTGGGCTTACTATATAACTTTATAATATATTAAAGTAAGATTTGCACTGTCTAGCATCTGGCTGTTTTATAAGTGTAAGATTTGACATTTCAGTGTCCTAAAAAATACAATAAATTAGGTATACATATATATATAATATAATGTTGTGCAATAATACACATAATGTTCTGTAATGATACAGATTTGTCATTGCTTTTGGTCACAAGTGGTTCTAGTTACACAGGTTGGGGTTTTCAGCTTTGCTTAGGGAAGAAATAACTAAGAGAGAGGGAGGACATGTAGCTGGAATGTTGATGCCAGCCTTCTAAAAATGTAGTGCCTGACTCCACACAGGTAATCCAGATTCTTTCCAGGAGACTCTTTTGGGAGATATTTAGATGAGATTTTAAGGATGTCTTTCAATACCCTCAATCCTCTTGCTTGAATAGTAAAAAGTAGATTTGTCATAAGTATATTTAGACATTTAGAGAAAATCTGCACAGCCTTTAGAGAGTTAACAATGCTCCACTAAGATCATATCAGGGTGGGCTGGACCCAAGTCATCTTGTTAGTGCATATCCTGCTGAGAAGCATTGCAGAACATGGCAGAGGGACATCTTGGTGGGGACATTCTTTAAGTCACAACTTAACAAAACCACTTTTCCATGTGAAAAGTTAGGCTGATAATTAAACATTTTATAATGTAAGCATCAATGTAGACATTAAGTGACTTCTTAAACAATTCAGGCTTTGTAACTTTAATAGTATCAGGTGTGGCACCAGTAACTTCAAACAAATTAAAGAGGATTTAATCTGAGTATAATACTGCCCTCCTCAGAAATTTCCACTTGTATGTGTAAGTCACTCACAGCACTTCCTAACTATATTTCTGCAAGGTATGGCCCAAAGTGTCAACAGTAGATGGCATTTAAAACACAGAATCTATTAACAGTTAACAAAAATTAATGTAAGAAGATATCAGCAGACTCTTTTTCAAATAAAAAAGAGAAATAATGAAGAGATGAGGTGGTTCCTGCTACATAACATTGTTGTGGATAAAATGCAAAGAGAATTCCACAATTTTTCATTTGTGGCTCTGTGAATTCTGAAAGGTTGGAGTAAACAGCTGCTGGGTTTTTTTCCCTGAAGCACTTACTTCATCTTTTTCTGAAGCTGTTTATTCTACTGTAAAATGGCCCACATTTTGGTGTATAATGTAATCACCACCCACTTAACTATTTATCCCTGAGATTCACCTATAAAGGAGTAATAACTGAATTAGTGAAGGAGGTCAGTTACTGCTCTTAGTGGGCTCTTAGCTGCACGCACTAGAAGTAATCAGGCAAGCTGATAAAGCCAACCCTTATAATCTACAGCTTTACACAGTGCACTTTAATGTTTCACTGCTTTTAACAGAGAGATATTTACTTGCTATATCAAAATTTGTCAAGTGGAAGATAAGAGGAAAGGATGTTAACTCTAGACCACAGGACTGTTTTCAACATTGTTATGAATCAAAATACAAGTCTATGCAATTCTGTAGCACAAGCAGTTGGAACTCACACATTTCATGTAATCAAAAATGCTTGATAAGGAAGAGTTTTCAGTGCTGTTTAAAAAGCTGTTATAATCTCCTCTAGGGAAGTAAATATTCCATTAAAAAAAAAAAAAAGATATTTTCAATCTATGAATAAATTTTCTTAATTCAACTGAGCTAAACTTGGTCAACTGACAGATGGTTCTGCAGTTTCACTTCTCTGTAACAACTGATGTAATCAAAACTCTAACTGGAATGCCATTTGTACTGGTTTGATAAGATAGCAAATATAAATACACACACTTAGAGAAATAAAGGAGAAAAGAAAGAGGGAAGAGCAGCAAGATTAATTGGAGAACAAATTTTCCATTCTCCAAGGAACAGTTACTACATGGGAACCATTTGAAGTGCACCTGAATAAAACAAATATGTTTAGAGAAGCCTGTGATATGACAGCACTTCAAGTTAACAAGTATACTCAGGACTGACAGTTTTATATAACTGTTCCATAAGGGTTGAGGGAGAGATTTTTTCCCTTTTTATTTTGTTTTCTAGGATGGAAATGTAATAACCAAATATAGGAACTGACTTAAATTTTTCTCAAAGTGTTTCACAGCTAATAGCTGACAAAAAAGGGAATTAGTAATGTGTGAATTAAACACATAAATATAAGAAGCTAACACTAGCTGTCATTCTGAAACCTAAAGCAACTTATCTAAAATAATTTAATTTTTGTCTATTGTCATATTTAAACAACTCCTACATTTAAGAACACAGCACTTGAACTGACCTTTCCTTTTCACATGTACTCTGAACCCAGGAAACTACTAAAATACCAAAGCAAACACATTGGAGATGGAACTAGATGTGCATAGTTATTCATACCTTTTGTCTCTTCTAGGGAGTTAAATTTACATCCAAATAATAAATTCATGAGTATTGGGCCATCACCAAGAGGCTCAACCAGTCCCAGCAACAAAATATGAAAAGATTTTTCAAATAACTTCCTCCCTATCTATAATCTTTTCAATACAAGTAAATCTAGACTTCAGTAAGATTTAAATTTCCTCATGTCACCTATGTTCCATCACTGAAAATCCCCCTAAGACATATTTTACTGCATTGTAAGTAATTGTAAAAAGTTTGTCTGTATGCTAAAAGAACCAAGGGATTTCATAAGGAATTCAAGAAATGCATGTGCAAATGCTACCATTTGGCCTAGGGAGGCATCACTCTACTGAATTACTTG
Organism: Pseudopipra pipra; assembly: GCF_036250125.1. Classification (NCBI taxonomy): domain Eukaryota; kingdom Metazoa; phylum Chordata; class Aves; order Passeriformes; family Pipridae; genus Pseudopipra; species Pseudopipra pipra. Next base: position 8,271,073 of record NC_087560.1, on the reverse strand, counting down.
AGAAGCTTACAGAACAGAAATAACAAACCAATAATTTTCATTATTTTTCTCTAATCTTTTTTACCTGTTTTCATTGGTATTCTCATGCTAGTGACTGTAGAAATCAAATTTGTGGGCAAATACTGAAAACAGAATAATAATTTACCATTACCGTATTAGTCTGAATTAAATATACATTTCTTACAAATCCCTTGAAATCTAAAGAGCTGAACAAATATGTGGAGAATATTAAATTATTGTATTAAATTCAGCCAGCAGACACAAAATTAACATAAATGGATTCAGTGTTATTTGTAAAATACAACTGGGCAAGTGTTGGAAAGCATTCAGTTGTTTACATGTGCTTATTTTTATGATATTTTCATACCATTGTATTTACATTTTCACACCAGATATGTGTGATTGACTTGTAGTATCAAAAATTCACGGAAATTAATTTTCAGGAAAGAAATTCTAAATTATTTTAGAAATTATAATCAAGGCATGGGATACAAACACTCCACTGTTCCTAATAAGCAGAACTGACGTATTCCAAAAAAGATGTCACTGTAAGTATTTGTTGAGATACTTTAATTTTTCTGTGTCTGGAGAATATCTGCCTCTCCTGTGTGTTCTACACTGAGTGAATGCATGCACACACTACAGAGTATGAATTAATTTCTAAATGATGAATCTACAAAATCTAATTTGAAGACAAACCCAATAGAGAAGAAAATTATTGAAAAAGAATTTTTTCAAACAGATTCTCTGCCTGAAAGTCAGCTTCCCTAAAGAAACTGTTCCTAAATGACTCATAGCTTACGACTTTTTCATTATGAGAATTCGGTTTCAGGTTTCAAAGACTGCAGCAATCACAGCTGAAAGCCTTCCCTATGAATTTAGCTACATTAATTAATCACTGCAGAATATGAAATAACAAGTGGGTATACTGCAAACTTTGTAATGAAAGCCATTAAAACGTCATAGATTAATTTTCAAATAAATAAATACAAGATAATTTGAAAAATTAATCCTAGGAAGAAAAGTCTGCTCTTTAATATTTTTCTATTATTTCTGCATACCACGGTACTGAAGTTACAGTAGTAGACTAAATACAGTCCCAGAGCTCGATCTGCATTGCCCTGGAGTCTCATGTAAGTTAACACCTATTTATCTGGTTTTTAGGAACAATAGTAGGAGTTCCAGGCAAAGGGGGCAAACCACAGAGCATCCCGGGCCACAGAACCAGCTCATGGAGCTGTTCCCAGCTCTGGTCTGTAAACTGGGCATATACTGTTGTTTGACTATATACATAAAGGAAAAAAATAAACCTGCATTGGTAAGCACAAGTGACTTTACTGGAGCTGTAACAGACTCAGAAAAATATCAGGGCTTCTTGACAATAACAGAGGCAGCTCTAACTTTCATTCCTGTGAAGCCTAAGAGGGCTTACACGTTTTGTTCAATAATATTTACCCATTTAAGCAGGAAGTTTTTAGTTGCTGAGTGATGGCAGCTGACTGCAACGAGAGCTAAGCCTCCAGGCCTGAGGTCACGACAGTGAGAAAACAAATGTCAATTACTGACTAGTGGAATCAAAAAAATGAAAAGGAATTGCTAAAATATGCACTGAACAGTAGAACACTAATGGAAAACTACAGCACAGTGAATACACTCCCCTCCTCTAGGTAACAGTCTCCTAGATTTGTTTAAGCAAAGACAATGCCTGCTAGCTTGATTTTAGCTCACAACACATGGCAGGGCTTTGTCCACAAAAACCACCCAGTGTTTATACGCATCACGCAGCAGTCATACACATGAAAAGCACTGCATACAAGTAATTTGGATACACAGAATAGCTGTACACTATGGGGAGATACTCAGAGGGAAAAAAAAAGAAGGAAAAAAAAGGAGGAATGGATGTGGAAGAGGGCTGACAGGCAGTGCAGATTCAGATTGCGTTCCTTAACTCGTAGCAGTCAGAAGACACTACACAGGTGTGACTGTGATATAACAGACAGAAAGGTAGATCTGTGTCTGTGTTTTTGTCATGTTCTAGTCTAGTCCAAGAGTTTCTTCTGTCAATTGTGATTCCAGTGGAGGTACAAGACAGAATTCGATCCCTGAGAGGGTCTCTCTCTCCCCACTCCTTTTGTACTCAGTGGAGTCTGGAAGGTGCTCTGCATGTCACTACCCTTGGTTAGAAAAAGATAAACATATTCCCAGCCTGGAGGTCACTACAAACAAGTTCAAACTAGAGTCTTCAGATGTAATTTCCCTGAGCGATATATATCCAAGACACAACACCATTAACTAGGTGGAAAGTTCTCTTGAGGATCTCCAGAAACGACAGCAATTTGGATCTAACGATAATCAATGTATCAACGTGTGAATTTGCACGTAGGAGACAAGATTAAATCAATATGCCCTTAAAATGCTGTCCTCTTTTCCTATGCAATTTGCAAAGAAACTCCTGTGCCAGACTGAGCTTCCTCAATGCGATGACCACTGGGAAATTAGGTCAAGCCCCTCATTCCCCCCAGCTCAGCATTAGAGACAAAACATGGCATAGCTACTGAAGTAGCTGGAGTCAGCAGCAGCAACGAACTTAACTCCTACCAAATACACTCTGTGATGTTCAATAGTCCATAGAATTGCAGCACATCTTCCATCTACTGTAGGGAATTTCATTTCTGATCAGAGAGAAATTCCACAGCAGAAAAAAAATTCTGTTTACATTTAACACTTGCTTACTATATTTTTATTAGATGGAAACAATGAAGAGTATAACTCTGGATATATACATCCTTCACTGTCACATAGGCAATAAGCAAATCTTATACACAAAATTTATTGCATGAATTGAATCTCTTTGTAGATAGAAAAGTGTTTATAAACAGCTTGAAATTTTGGCAAATGCTATTTTTTCAAGGGGCTGGCTAAATAATCTGAGAGAAGGGGTTAAATCTTTGTTAAATGCTCCAAGTCAGCTATTGAGGCTAGTCCCAGCTAAGAGAGTCCTGTCTGGCTGAATGCAACACCTAGGATCACCTTACTGAAACACAGAACTGTTTTAAAATCCAGCATGCCATACATTGCTGATAGAAACAGTTAACTAGAACACTTAGAGAGTAACATCTACCTCTATGCAGAGAGCAAAGTGAGCACATAGAAAAACAACTTGTCAAACAGAGGAGGAAAGATTGGAGCAGCATCATTATTTACAGTGGCAGCTTGCATTGATGACAGTAAAAAATAAAATATCACTGAAAAAGAGATCCCCAGAACCAAGACACACCGCAATAAAACGGAGAAGGAAGGGCAGAATTGAAAGAAAAGGGCCTTTCTGCATAAAATGCTGGGCTGTTCTAAATCAGACCTGCCACCTAGAGAGTCCTTTGAGACTTTTACACCATGAATTATTTAGACAACTGACTAACAGAGGGTAATTAGCAGATATCTGTATACCAAGGTGACTGTGACTAACCATAAGAAAGAAACAAAAAACCTCTTCAGACAATCTTGTAAGGGAGTTATAGCAGGAGGAATAAAGTTCTAGGTTCCTTTTGAGATTCCATTACAAGAATAAAATTTATTTCTGAAGACTCTAAATTTTTATTCCACATGAAAATACTTCACATCATCTGTAAGTATTTGAATTTTTCTCACACAACATGGAGAGAGAGAACAGTTTTTGAAAGATGCAATTCAATGGTTTTGTGCCCTTTCTCAGCTAAAAATGCAAGAGCTACTGCTAGGAACTGAAAGATGTTGCATGCACCGTAGCCATCAATAATTCTTGCAAGACAAAGAGTAATTTTTCTGCTAAACTGTGAATAACAAGATTACAAGTACTTAATTATTGCACAGCCTCACTAAGACATTAAAAAATTCCCCTATTAAAAAAAAAAAAAAAAAGTAAATCTATGCACACTTTGCCTAGAAATTCTAGAGTCACACAGCTCTACAATGATTCTCTGGCTGTTTTAAAGCTGAAACAGCACTATGCAAATATGAAAACTCATGCCACCATAGGAACCACCATAGTTCCCCAGACCCAAAATAGTTCACAAATAAATTACAGAACAATTCAAAAATACTCATACCACCATAGGAACAACCATAGTTCCCCAGATCCAAAACAGTTCACAAAAAAATTACACATTCAAAAATACCTATGAAGTTTTAGGTCATTTCAGATATTACTTAACTCGACCAAATTCTAATACTTCTGTATTTGCCATCACTAGATATGAAAGAAAAATTCAAATACCCCAAAAGGCTGAATACTTTCTAAATTTTTAAGGTACTACTTAAATTCATTATGCTACAAGGACAAATTGAGATCCAAATTTAAAATTAAAAGCTGCCAAGATATTAATTCAGACAGCATGCTGTCTGATCTATGATTATACTGAATTTTAAATTAAGTTGCAGACAACTGTGTAAAACATTTTCCTCTAGAAAAACAGCAGGGAAGAGAGAGTTATGTGCTTACATTTGTGTTTTAGTATATAACTTTATACAGGTTTTTGGTTTATTGGGGGGGATTATTTATTTATTTATCATCATGTTCAACATATAGAATAACATATAGCATATCTGGTATAGATGCACTCTGCATATGTGACTTATTATCTGTAAAAATGCAACCAAAAGTAGATATTTTTGCTGCACAGAGATTCTCTGAATAGATAAGGCCCGTTAGAAATAAAGGTAAAGAGAAGCAGAGACAGGTGCCCAAGTTCACACAATAAATCCATGCCAGCACAGGGAACAGAGCCAGGCTTCTGAATGCCAACCCCCTGAGCCATCTGCAGGTTATACACTTCACAAATAGCTCTTCTGCAGCATTATTCTAACTTACTAACCCAGGAACTCAAGAAAGTGAGTTTTTTGCTTCACTGGCATGTGACCACGCTATTGCCCAACTATAACTATGATGTTGCTAAAAATTATTCGGCAACCTAAAAATGCAGAGAACTGAGGGTCATTTGGAAATATCACTGAACAGTTTTATAAGCCCACACACACACAAAATCATGCAGCGATTTGATAAATGTGTGTCAGTCTCAAAGTGGAAAATCAGAGCCTTTAAGTCTTATTATCCTAAACTCTTCCCAAACTAATTTTGTATTACTTAATGTAAGAGAACTGAACTTGAAACCAGTCTCCCCTACCACTCTAAAAGCCCCTAAGTTCAACCATGGCAGTTTTTATTATCACTCTTGAATTTGCCCAGTAATTAAAAGATAATGAAGTATTAAACATTTTATGGCAAAGATGACCTGCTGTGATTGTTGCAGAGAGAGAGAGAGAGAGAGAGGCATGTCTGCTGGACATTGAGAATTCAAGGCAATTCTTTTCATTAAAAATATATATATTTTTAGTTATTATCCAGGAGCTGCTATTATATTATGAATTAAACTTCATTTAAAATCACTTAGATTAAAAATAAGATTTCTTCAATCATTGCTGAAGTAATGAATTCCTATTAGATGGTCCTAGGGTAGAAAAACACGTATGAGAAAGAAACAAAGGCTACACTTCGTCAAGGTTATTCTGACAACTGGAAAGAGTTACACAGCACAAAAAAATATTTTAAGAAGAGGTGTATTTGAACTCTAACTTTTCTTAAACTATCAAAGAAGTAAACTACACCTGAAAAAAATGACGTAACTACTATTTAAGTAGTTGGCTTTTCTCACAAAATATGTTTGAAATCTAACTTGTAAGTCTTTACACAACGTGGATCAAGTCCATTTGAGGAAGGCTGCAAGTATAATGTAGTGTCTGTGTGCAGTTATTTTAGGTGAAAAACTTGGAGAAGAAAAAAATAAATTTTAAGGAGCAGTCAATCCAAGGACTTGAGAAAGAAAAAAGACCAAAAAAAGGAAGAAAGTTCAATTTGAAGCTTGTCAGAAAAATTACTACACAAAACTCATTCATTAAAGATATCCTATTTCCAAAGATATTTAATTAATTTGTATATAGTCTCGACTACACCTCAATTTTTTTTCTAAATAATAATTCAGAATAATTACTTAGGAATAACTGTTTCAAAATATGCTCAAGAATACCCCTTAAGGAACTCTCCATCTCCCCAGAAAGGAGTGCTTCCTTTGCAAGCTGGAAATCTGAAATTCAGGAGAGCTGTGTTCTGAATGTGTACACGTTATACCTCTCCTTCCCAAACTCCTTAATTATTAAGAGTCAGAAACACGTTGAAAGTGCTCCTACTAGGCTATGAGAAATTATCACAGAAATCACAAACCTAACAAACCTCATTTGATGGGTGTGAAGGTGACGAGTGCCAGGTTCTGTTGTTTGATAAAGCCCCTCGTGCACTCGCAGCTGCTCACGCTGTTTGGCAGAAAACCCACGTGAGCCCCAACAGCTGAGCCCCCAGTGCTGATACATTTGAACCCAAAGAATTTAGGAGGATGGACCTGGACACATTCCTAAATACCTATTGGACTTGAAAAAAAAAAAAAATCAAAATCACCATCATTTGCACACAGAAAATTACGTTTTGAAAACCAAGCTCAGGTAAAGAGAAATTCCTATAAACACTCTAGGAAACAAGAAAAAAAAACAACACCAAAATTGTCAGAAACACATGAAAAAGTAAAAAAAATCCCAAACACACCCATTGCCTTGATTGATGTTTGCTGGAAGGGTTAATGACCTTTCCCAAAATCTTCGCTCGCGAAGACTGGCCATTATCATATATTACATATTCATATATAGATATTTGCTACGTTTGTTGCTTGATTCTAACAATATTAATTCCAAGGGAAGGGGGAAATCTCCATCAGCCTATAATGTCCAAATGGGCAACTCTCTTCTTCAAATTAGATACACAATGAAAGGTGCTCTAAATATGGGGTGATTTTTTTTCTTCAGTAAATATCATGTTTAATTAATATAACTATACGAAACCATGTTTTAATTTCCTTAACACTTCCTAAATATTCAGCGATGCAGACACTTACTTCCTGATTGTTTAGAAAATACCCAACCCACACATCAGTCACCATACCCTGTAGCCCTCCTTTTGCTGGATTTTAGCTTAGTGAATTAAAAAAAAACAAAACAAAAACAAAACACCAAACCACCAGTTCATCATTTCTTCTCCTTAGCTAAGCTGCCATTAGGTCATGCATCAGCTTCCTTTAATCACAACAACACAGCATTCCCATGTCTTCACAAGGATTTTAAATTCTGGCTCAGCTGCTCTAAAGCACTTTACATACACTTAAAAACTATAAATGAGTCAATACAGACTGTCAGTCTCATAAGTTATTACACATGCCATCCTTTTGCTAACAGTTGGGCTCTACAGAGCTTAGCAGTGCTAACCAAGACCTTCCACACCAGGAAACACTTTCATAATCATCTCACTACTGCTGACACAATTCCTCTCTGATGACTTTGATATCAATGGGTAGATTTTGCATTTCCAAGTATAGAGCAGACACATATGAAGGACTATTATGCAGGAATGCTCTGAATTCACACTTCCCAGAACAGATTTCAATGAAAAATGTACATACAAAATGCAAACATATTCAGAAACAAGACACTGATCTTGGAATTTTTGCATCTGTAGCAAGTAAATATGAAAGGACAAAACATCTCCATATGAAGTTTACAGGTCACAATCGAGCTGAAAAAAGCACCACCTGAGGAACTTAAACATTTGTACCCCACTGAGAGGTTGTTCTGAACCTGCATGGCAAATCTCTGAGGGGCAGAGAGAAGCTCTTGTGCTCAGGTACTGAATGTTCATAACAATTGCTTAGTGAAGGCTGACTGCATGTTACCACGTCCATCTGGTAAGGGAAAAGACCAGACAGATAGAATTTTTTTATATACAGGCCCTTATCTATTGCTAATAATATTTAATTGAACCTTTTTCCAGAAGATTTTTGGGTTTGTATTTCATTTGTCTGCCTTTAAACTGTCCACTTTTAGAAAAACATTTAGCTAAATAAACATTTCCAAAGGCAAGAAACTAAATATTTATGAAATTGAGGCAATTTTTTAAAATCAAAGATACATGATTCATTCATCAAGTGGAAGATGGAAAGATGATACAGGCAAGAGAGAAAATACAAAGGCTGTCACCTTTCTTTTCTTTTATTTGCTGCTTGACAGTGCAATGAATGGTGTTCAATTAAAATCAGACAATGAAGAATGACTTCACAATAGTTCTCCTTAATGCTTTTAGCACTTCCATGAAGGCAATCTCTTCACAGTGGAACCCTTAGAGAGAAGAGCAGCTATTTATAGGCAAAAATTGACCCAAAAAGTTGGATCAGCATCTGGCACTGAGTTTTGAAGAAACTCTGCTCTTTCTTTCAGATGATCCCTGTCACCACAAACTTCCTTCCTGACTCATGGACCACTGACACATTGTCAGACTTTCTAGACATCCAATACCTGATTATTCCCCATTCTGAACTCTAAGAGCAGTGTAAAGAAGGTATAAGAGAATCATACTCTAACAAATTTCTAAGCCTCTTCCATATTCTTCTGTGCTGGTATGAATAACTGTTTAGCTGTAAAGCAACAGAGAATTATATACACTTCACACTGATGTCAAAAGACAAAGATGACTTTCCAACTTTGACTTCAGCAGGCAGCTGTCAGCAAATCTGTCAAAGACATGTCCTGTTTATTGCATTTTGAACAAGTATTTTCTTACCCTGCACTGTGCAAATGGAGCTTTTATACTTTGTCTTTGCACAGACTCAAGAGATGTTGCTTCCTTATTGAATCTGCCGCTGATACGGTTTCCACTCCTCAAGACCCTGGAAGGCAAGTGCATTTATTGAGGAACAACCAACCAGGCAAAGCCCAAACCAGGGTGTTCACAGCACTCTTAATCATCATGCAAACTGGGTGCATCCTTCAGAGGGAAACATGGGGCAATCTAATTACTGCCAAGGGCGCATTCTGCCTACAACAATGCAGTTTGAAAGACAATAGAAACCTGGGTTCAAGTAATTAAACCACATGAAGATGAAAGGATCTCCTACAGGTTTGAAAGCAGTGATCTGTGTTTGATTGAACTGCTTCCAAGACATTTTTTCAGCTCGCTGTCCTTGAACGTCTCCCTGTGTGGCACTGAAGTTTCCCATTAGGAAACACAATGAATTTCAGTCCCAAAATTAAAACACATTCTGAGACCGCAGTTTCACATCACAAATCCTTCACTGTGAATGCTGTTGTGGAGTTCCCAGCTGGGAAAGGAAGGGAATATTCCCCTGTGTGAATAAGCAGAGAAAGCGTGGGCGTCTTGATTTCAGTAAGCCACTCAGACCCATTGTGAGCCCATACAATCCAGTCTTGTCTTTCCACGGTCAGTCCCCACCATATCACTTCAGAGCAGCCCTGAGATGTTGCACAATGCTTCTAGATTCAATCAAGCACCTGAAACTGAGTGTGCACTCATCACTTTAGCTCTCCATCCTCAACCAGCCACTATTTCAAGAAAATTAGGACACATTTCTCTGTGGCACAGTAGAAATACTGCGTAGTTATAAACAAGGTAATAATGCAGAGATGATGGAGTTGGCCATCACTGAGGGATTAGCTGCAGTGTTACTGACAAAAGCAATATGCAGAAAATATTGCTGTGTTATGACACAAAATCCCTGCAAAATTTGAGCTATATTTTGGCATGTACGTGAAAAAGCACTCGCAACCAGTGCTTAGTTTGTGTTTTTATGATGCTGAACAACAACACAATCTGCTCTCATTACCATTCAATGCTGTATAATTGCTCTGATTTTCACAGAAAGTCTTGGGATGAATGGAAGACCTACTCATATACACCATCTGACTCAGTTTCCCCTTGTTTCCTGATACAGTACTCTATGCCCTAAAAACCAGCTCTGGTCATTTACTGTACAGACAATTTGTCACTTATTGCTGTGACAATAAACAATCCTTATTCTCCACAGACCCAACGTGCTGTGATAATAGAACATTTGTTTTCAGAAGTAGGATTTCTGAACTGCATCAATCTGAAAATCTCCCAAGAAGAGACACCTGCAAGTCTTCAAAGACTTGGGATTCTCCTTGATTAAACAATGGCTCAGGAACACAGCAAGATCAGCCATCCTGTGCCTTTTGAGATTTCTCATTACAATATTTTGGATGTCAAGGACAACGGAAACTTACACAAGAAGTTTTATTGTGTATTTTCCGACTCAAAGTAAGGGAGCACACACAAAAACCAAAGCCAAGAAACCCAGAACTGAATTTTGGCAGAAGCAGTCTCAAGGCATGCACCTCTGAGTCAAGACAAATAAAAGCTGGATCCATCTGGATGTAGGAACCTATTATCAAAGATGTCATCAACAAATTTGCTTTATATAATTAGATCCCATGGGGAAGTCAAAGATCAGGAGTTTAGGACTCCTTCTGCTTGTACTTTATACCATTCAATTTATGATCTAAGCAATCCTGGTAAATATTTGCCGTTAGAGATTATATTAGTTGTTCCAAAATCACAGAGAACCAAGTCTTAATCAGGCTCTCTACAATTTAAGAATTTCACTATCATTTGATATTCTTAAAGTCTGTCCACAAAGAGCAAGATTTTAAGCAGCAGGTAAATCCATCTGCTTGGAAGAGATCCGGAATATGCAGCATTATTTTTTTTTCCTTTTCTCCTTTCTTTCAGTCTAATTTTGCATGATTAATCAGATGCATGGTGCCTGCCTTTCTACAGACTGCAAAGCAAAGCCATTGCTGTTATAAAAAGCTACTTTTGCATAATCAGATAAAATTTAACATGCCATTCATCTTCATTATACAGCTGATAAGCAAATCCCAAGTTGCATGGTTTAGTTCTCCTGCATGCTGATTGGTTATTATAAAATAAACACAGTTTGGAGCATCCAAATATGTTGATACAAATAAACAAGAGTTGAAATATAAAGAGGGTGGAATATAACTCTATTTCTGTACAGTATATACCCTGAAAGCATATATATGTCAGAAGAAGCAAAGGTTTTCTTTTCTTTTTTTTTTCAAAATATACCTTCATTTGAACTTCACCTATACATGGAGGTGAAATGTGTTCATCTGACCAATGTGCATTTTAAAAGATGAAACATGCAGATAGACTGAAAATACTTCCTGGAGAGATGTGAAAAATAAATTTCCAAATTCACTATAAATAGTTACAGAAAGAGAAGAGGCAACTTTAATATTCTGAAACATTGACCCAAACTCCTCTTCAAAGCCTGTTTCAGGGATGCAGAGGGAAGAATAAAATTCCATATTTTTGATAAACTGAACCTTATATGTTGATCATGAGGCAATCTATTCAATTTAAGGTACTAAAATCTGCTCTAGATACAGCCAACATAAAGCTGAGTATTGAAAACTCAAGAAAAATCCTTGCAGTGTTCAGTGCAGCAACTCAGCAGAGGAAGAATCAATCACTGCTGTACGTGTAACTTTGTGCAAACTAGCACATTCAAAATTATTTCTTTGTTCATACACCTACACCATACAATAGGATAATTTACACTTAAAGTAACAATATGAATAGCACTTCCAAGACTATAATTAAAAACAAAAATCAAAGTGTCACTAAGAAACAATTATGTCTACTAGCTTTAGTAAAACCTCCTTCATCAGAATGTGAAGTATTTACTACCGATGTCTGCCTGTTCTGGGGCTCCCTAGAATCTATCACCAAAAAGATTGCACAGGTGAAAGGAACATTGCTTTAAAAAAAAAATCAGCATATTAATATTGATGAACTCATATTTTTCTCTCACTTCACACAATTCTGAGTTACAAGATGCACCTGGTCAAAATTTTCTCTCACAGCACCTGTGAACCTTCACTTCAGCTCTGCAGAGACCTGTTACCACCTTTCCAAGTTTTCCTTCCTGAGCTTTGCTCTTCTGCAAACTTTGGAATTGAGCCTGAGGAGCCAGGCAAACTTGGATGTTCTCACTCTTTTCTCAGTGGCTTTCTGCCTGTAAGTATGTGCTCCAGATAGAGGTTATTTTTAACCTCAATTAGTTTGTTGTGTTAGCACAAACAAGGAGACAACATAGGATTGAATAAAAGACAAGTGCAAATGAGGAGATTAAATTTGCCTGCCAGAACACACGTATATTCTGTTGCTTGATTTTTCTTTGTGATCTTCCTTAATAGAAGTAGAGCCCATCAAATTTGCCTAAGAGATAATTTGAATGAAATAACATATGTAATGTTATTGTGAAATATTTTTTCCTTGTTTCCCTTTCTTCCCCCAGCAGTTCTGGTGCTGCTGTTCTGAATGATGGCAGATGTCTGGGGCCTTGCGAGTCAGCTTCCTAATGGAAGATAAACCAGTGACATCAAGGCTGGGTATCATTTAAGTGTAGCTTGTTCAGTTTATGGAGGATCTCAGTTCAAGACTTGAAACAGAAATTACTAAATTGCCTCTGGGCGATGCCTCCCTTCAATAACAAGCCCAACGGCAGTGGGCAGCTCTCAAATAGCAGCTCTGCCTCAAGGATTGCATTTAACCAGAACCCTGGATAGGGAGCAAATTCTCCTGCTGCTCTCGTACTCCCTCTCCAAAAGACTAGTCACTATAGCCAGACTTGCATAAGCAAAGCTCACAGCAGCACAGCATGTCTCCCCAAGACTGAACATATGCTCGTAGGCTGAGGAAAAAACCTACTTGAAGCACCATCTGTTGACACCCACCTACCACTTACAGAGACAGCACCTACAGGCCGAGTCAGAGGCTTTGTTGTGCTAGACTTGCTGCAAACATAAACGTGACAGTCAAGCTCTCAACATTCCTACACAACACAGAAGCACCAGCAGTTACTCACCAATGACTAGCAGAATAAGGGCACTTTCACATGGTTTGCATGGAGCAGCTCTTCAGATGCACTTTTCAAACAGGGATTTTTTTGTTTCTAAATAGCTAATGTACAACACTCACGTTAAAATCTCAGATTTGTATGAAATAATAAATTTCCCTCATTTATTATGAGCTTGTCTGAAGAGGGGGTGTATTTATAGCTAAGATTACCAGGCAGTAGCTGAGCTGAAACCTTGGCAGGCATCCATTGAAGAGGACAGTTTTCCACTGAGCTACATTAACAAGGACAGGGCACAGGGAAAAGTGACCACAGAGGCAGAAATACAGTTGAGGAACAAAGCTACTGGACTTTGCTAATCTGATTATATCAAACAGCATGTTATAATTTTCTCTGTTACAAACTTTAAAAAGCATAAAACTATTTCTTCATGACATGCCAATTCTAGTCGAATTATTCTAGATCAAGTCCAGAATGGAAAATCCAAGAGAATTCCATCTTCCTGTAACTTTATGAATTGTATTTCAGATTTCAAATGCAATTATGTTTAGCACCATAAAATAACCTGTAGACTAATTGTGGTCTGTGAAAAGTGATCAGTGAATATATTTATGTTTTTTGTCTGCTGCATTTCCACGTGCATTAAGCAACGTTTAACATCCTGTAGGATTATGGAACTAACAGAGAAAGAGGACTGCACTAAAAGGGGCAGCAGCAGACTAACCTATATAGGTTTAAAAACATTACAAAGAAAGATGTGAGAAAAATTATCTTCCCAGTCATTCCACTGATAATTAGAAATGTGCAGTAAAAACAGTAATGCCACACACAGAGTCAAGAAAACCTCGAATCTGATTTTCTAATTTCATTCATTTTCACGTTCACTTTCATAAACTTTTGGTATTAATTGGAATGTTATATGAGCCTCCAGAGTTATCAGTCATCACATATTTCAGTGGAGATAGACTAGAATCATGTGCAGAATTCCTCATGAATAAGGGACCCCAAGGTTTGCAGTTTTTCTAGAAACATCTGTATTAAAGTTCCCTTCATGGATAAAAATCCAATGTCTACAGACAAATCAGGTTAAACTAAAACATAATGATTAAATTTTGATGTTATTTTCTCTTTTGCTATAGAATACATTGTCCCCACTATTGTTAAAATTATTAACTGGCATTCCCAGCTGTTCTAGATTCAAAACACTCAGATATATAAATAAAGCACGATCCAATATCTTTTTATAGATAAAATGTCTAAGAGCCCTGAAGAAAAACAGAAACAACCAAACAATTTATATTCAGCATTTGACCCACGACTATTAAAATCTAAAAGACAAGTGTTAAAATTAGGAATACAGCTTATTAAAATAATAGCAATATGCTTAAACATGTCACTTGTGTTCACTCAGTTTCTGCTTGAGATTCTTCCAAAGAAAAAAACTGTAGGTTTTACTGAAGCAACTATATGATAGAAATAAGGGACAGATGGAGAACGGGACTGTAGCGGTGCACTCACAGATGGAGGAGACTGTAAATTATATACTCAAGATATTTTACACCTCCCTGTATTTTGAGTAAACAGTGAAATAAGATAGCAAAAGGCCATCACTGTTGGTGGTAGAAGCAGCAGTTCCTCTTTGCAAAACTGTGCTAGAACCTGTACTTGAACCACTTCATCTTAAACAGTTTTAATTTCTGAAATGCCCTCATTCCTGGTTTCCAAGAGATCAGGTTCAGTAACTACTGGGTACCGTGGCTTAACCTAAACCAGTGCCAGATAAATTAGGGAGACGTTCCCAGTAATTCTCTAATCTGATTGCTCTCAAATGTGGGAATATCAGCAGTACTGGCCAAATAACTGGACATTCTCAAGAAGTTACATAAAAAAGAATTACTTCTTTAAATTAAGAAATCATGTGATCCCAAATGAGGTGAATCAAAGTGGTAAATGAGTTACAGTTACAAAAAAAACAACAAATACTTGACTTGCAGCGGTTGTAAATTATAATGGTATTACTGGGAAAGGGTATGAAGAAGTTCTCTCACAAATCATCATAGAGAAAAAAAAATAACAAAAGTGAATGCAGCTCAAATTAGATTAAGCAGCAATGATTCTTTCCAGACAGAGTTTTTAATATTAACCTATTTTTTCATAAAAGAGAGTATAGTATTTATATAAATATGAGTGATTAATACTCTGTCTACAACAAAGCGTTAGCTTCAAGAAACTGTCATTAACATTGATCCTAGGCACCTCAGCAGTCTTCAGATTATACTATTTGTCTTAAGGAAAAAAAATATCTATTTGGCTTTACTAACTAAAAATGTAAAATGCTGTAGCCTCAAACTAAGATTCAATAGGTTTAATTAAGCAAACACTTGTAATCTATACAGATTCAATATAATAGGTTTAAAATTAAAGTAATGCTACTCAGGTTAATGAAATAAATATATTATACAAATCAATATTAAAAATTTTGTGGTCCTCTTAATTTATTCTCCTTTAAAAAAACAGAGCTCTACCCCCTGCTCTTACTTTTATTACAGAATAGTACCAGCTGCAATAATACCAGTTTTATGCCTTACCTTCCTCTAGACAGGCATCATTATTTGCTGCAGTGTCTCTTGGCCAGCTTTTACATTTACCAGGCTGCATTATTTAGTATTTAGTTTAAACATTTCCCTCCTGTCCTTGATTGCATTGTCCTTTACCCATCAGGGATGAATGTCAGATTTTAAATACTTACAGATGTTTATACCAAGGGTCCAACTCCTACTAAAAGAAGGGAGCAAATTGAATCCCATCAACTCTGAACCACGTGGGATTCCAGTTAGGATCTCATCTTTTGGGCAAAACTCCATTGACTACAAAGCAAGAAGAAGCAAGTAACAGCATCTGAGGTGGCTTCCAATGGTTCTACTGAGAGCCATAAATGCTACATATGTGCTACATGAAGAACATAAAGGAGCCTAAAGATATTTGTTCTACCTCACAAAATTTCCCAAGACAGTATTATGCCCTTCTCCTTCCCCCTAAAATCTGTCAACACTGGCCTTTGAACAGCCAATGAGTATCAACTCCTGTGAAACATGCCATGGTACCTTAAGAAGATTCTTCACTAATAGAAGTTTTTCTGTAGGAGAGCATCTCTGGAAGGTAATAATGCTCATGGACAACATGATTTCAGTTTGATACCAGATCTGATGAAACCATAGCCCCAACTTTGGCTGTATCTATGTGACCAAGAAGCGAGGACTAATAGCAGCAGATTTGTAGAGCAAATCCAAAACCACTAAGGTCCCAAGATCCACAAAATACAAACTGCAGAGGATTTTACTTTGTAGCTGTGCTGGTTTGGACTGAGGTAATTTTCTTCACAGCAGCTGGTATAGGACTGTGGTTTGGATTTGTGCTGAATACAGCAGTGATAATACAGGGATGTTTTCGTTACTGCTGAGCAGTGTTTCCAGAGCCAAGGCCTTTCCTGCTCTCTGCAGGGCTCTGCTGGTGAGGAGGGTGGGGCTGTATGGGCAGCTGGGAGGAGACACAGCTGGGACAGGTGACCCACACTGACCCAAGGGATATTCCAGACCATATGACATCATGCTCGGTATATAAAGTGGGGCAAAGAAGGAGAAAGGGGATGGGACATTCAGAGTGATGACATTTGTTTTCCCAAATAACCATTACTTGTGATGGGGCCCTGCTTTCCTGGGAATGGCTGAACACCTGCCCACCCGCAGGAAGCAGTGAATTAATTCCTTGTTTTGCTTTGCTCGTGTGCACAGCTTTTCCATTCCCTACTAGACTTTCTTTATCTCAACCCATGAATTTTCCAACTTTTACTCTTCCAATTCCCTCCCCCAATCCCACCAGGGTGTAGTTGCCAACTGGGGTTAAGCCACAACAGTTGTTTAGTCCCGTGGACTATCATCCAAAATTGTGAAAGTCTCATGTTCCACTTCATGATGTAGAGCAAAGAACTGTAGTTTGGAATGATCAGGAGATTCATTTCAAAAACATAACCAGTCCAAACTAAAACTCTATCATAGGCATAACCCTTTTATTTATATTCAGAAAAATCTAGGCTTCACAGTCTGTGCACTCTTAACATTTGCCTCCTGAAGAACTTGAATAGTTAATAAAATTTAAAATTGCCTTTCCTCTTTTCAAAACTACTTTGTCTAGACATAGGTCGTCAAAATCTGCAATAATAAATAATTTATTTCAATGACTTCACACATGTTTTTTAAATCACATTTGCTTTGGTTTAGGGAATGAAATATAAATATCATATCAAAAGATGCTCTGCATCTTTTGGTGTAATTGAGTAATGGCAGTTAATTTTTGGTTCATGTGTTGAGATGCAGAATAAAGTTCTCCAAAATTGACGGAGTTGTTCATGAGATGAAATGACAATTTGATACTGTGTCATTTTAATTTATTTATGCTGCAGAGTTACATAGAATCACCTTCAGTCAAGATTAGAGATAAAATAAACATTAAATAGTTAGAGATAAATTAAACATTACAGTGACACTACCACTCTGACAACTGTTATAGTACCACTTTTTTTGTTAAATGAGATTCATAACCATCACTGATATTGGTACAGTAGATCCATCTTATAGGAAAGATCAATCTTGCAAACTGAAAAAACTACCAACGTGAGGGGGAGGTGAAGGAAAGGGCACAGAACACAGAAGAGACTTGTTACTTCTCATTACATACTGAGCAACCTATAAACATAAATATGAACAGCTAGATAAGTATGTTACTGTTTCTTTCTTAAATTCTGGCCTCAAGTAAAGTTGACTCATTTCTAAGCCTCCTTTCAGTATCATTTGTTCAACAGTTGTCTCCTCTCGTAGACATTCTCTCTGCAATAATCTCTTTTGACCATCCAGTGCAACAAGTTTTGCCTACAATTGCAAATTATGTCTGTATAATGCAATTAATTTTTGTTATTTCTTATTGAAAAGATATAATCACAGGAGACAGAGAGATACTCACTGTTTTAATCACCAATATAAATGGTGAGAATTAAGTTTTCAATTCATCCCTTTTAAAAATATGTCTTAGAAGTCTTTAAAAATCAACTGTTATTTTTAAATAAAATCAGATTTGTTTACATTAGGAAAGAAGTAACTAATTTTTGGTAACTATAAACAGACTTGTGCCATGTACAATTTGGGTCCAATGGATTGTTAAAAGTAGTTAATAGTAAGTCACAAATATTCATGAACCAAGCCAAAAACTGAAATATTGATCAACTATTCTGCTAAAACCTACACACAGTTATTCTCACAGCTAAACAGGCTACTTTTCTGTTGATCTCGATATGCTTTATAGAGGCTCTGTGTGTTTAAAATATTCTGTAATCACATTTTCTGCAACAGAATTTGACTGCTTAGTCCTAGACATCATAATTAGTCACCAGCTATTTTTTTTGCAAATGGGAAATTATATGTCTTTTGTTAAAGCCTCATATCAGAGAGGCAACCAGCTTATGAAGAAGATAAATGTAATAAACATAATATTAAAATTTATTAGCAATTAGCAAATGAAAGCAATAGACCATTCAAGATTAGACATACTCTGGATTCTCCAGCTAAAGTCCTGGAGCTTAAATGCAGGTGATAAACACTAGAAGGAAAACATGCCAATTGACTTTTCACCTTATACTCTTGTTTGTATTACTGTGAAATAATCAAATACCGGTCTCTGAGCAGTCATGTTTCTGTACCACAAGTAAAGAGCTTATTCCCATCCTCAGCTTATTCATCCTGTGTCAACAGCAGCTGTCTCCCAAGACTGAACTCAATGCAGAAGCATTTGCAAGCACTTGGAAGTTAAAACTAACAACATCACATGTACCTGATTGTTGAAGGGACCCAAATGTATTTGCAATGTTGCTCTGAGTCAAATGGATCAGCTACCTCACCTAACGTACCTTGTCACACTGAAAACTGATCTTGCATCTTTCCAGGTCACACATCCATTTATTTGTGCCATAGAAACTCAGTACTCTGAATGATTTATGGGTACCAGGAGGGAAGATACACTATTTTTTGTCAGACTACAATAGGAGTTCAGAAAGCAGCAGTTCCTAAGCATTTCCCCGTCTCTTTTCTTGACCCACAGTAAGCAAACTTTATCAAGACTTTAATGTAAAACATCCAAATTAAATCAATTATTCTGATTTTGATACACTTTAGGTTCCGAAACAGAAAAGTCAAGACAAAATGGCCATCTTCTAAAAATTAGTTTTGTAGGTCACAAAACTATTTAATATGGTACCATTCTCCCCTAGTGTGTGGTGGTTAACTGCAGATAAGTATGTTAACTATGCATCAGGAGTTAGCTACAATATTCATCTTATAATGCCACTATTGATAGAACAACTTTCCCTGTTACACTAAAAATTCTAATTCTGCAATTAATGAACCTAGGTACAATGTTTAAAGTAAATAAGCCCTTTTGATGTAATAGAAGGGGAAGCATTTACATGTGGATGAGGTAAAACAAAGCAACCTGTTCATGTGTTTCTGGGCAATTCCTCCATGGAATTACTGCAGCCTCAGAAGTACAATGTGAAACCTCAAAATTAAATACAGTTAGTTCAGTTGATTAACTTCACACCAACGACACATTAATACTCCCAGAGGACAACAATACCCTCTCTTACCAGGGTTCACATAGTCAGGTGCCAAGAATAAATAGGCATAGCACAGGACAGGAAGACAGAGTCATCTAGTTCAAAGGATTTATGAAACTATCTCTCCATCTTCTGCTTGAATTCTGGGATTTATTTGAGTAGCTCTGTGGCACTAAACCAGTTGCTGTTGGGTGCACGGAGGGAAGGAAGATGAGTAGATCAATTGAGGGCCAGAAACTCTATAGGTTTAAGTGGCTCAGCTGCTCCTAGGATAGTTCTCCCACAAACAGATGAGAACTCCAAGGGTTAACCTTAAGTTTTCAAGTCCCCTAAATCATACAGTGCATAATCTCCTCACCAGTGTGAGTGCTACAGTGACTGATACTATAAAACCACTACCATATGCTTCTGATTCAGGATGTAAAACACTCCAGGGCATGTCTGAAAGCAGATGGACCTCTCCACACATCATCTAAGTCTATGGCACCCTGGGGACACTCCAGGGATGGCACTACACCACAAGACACTATCTCCTTGAATGGGGCAAAAGAACAAGAGACCTGAAAAAGTACCCTCCATGGCAGATCAGGCTAAATTTAAATAACATTCATGATGCAAATAGGAAAGTGTTCGCTTTATATATGTGATAAGCTCTCAGGTGAGAGTTCCTTCACTTGGATTTCAGATCTGGGCTTATGATATAATGAATTCACCAGATTACTATAGTAGTCAAAAAGAAAAAAAAAAATTGAATTTTAGGCAGTATTAAGAAAGACACAAAGACCAAAACACCATTACGCAGTTCATAATGGACTCTAAGGTTAAACACTATCAACTTTTGGCCTCCTTGCTCTCAAAAAAAAAAAAAATAGAACAAGAAAAAGTACAAAGTGGGCTGACAAGGATGATAAAAGCTATTAAGTAGTTTTGTATTAGACTCAAAGGCTCCTCAGTCAAGATTAAGGGAGAATTTTGATAGAAGTCTATAAAAATCAAGAGTGGCATGGAAAATAAAGCATATCAAATGATATGAGCAGATGGCAGGTTATGAACAAACAAAGAATGTGGTCCTTCACAATATTCAGGAATTATACTAAGGATTTTAAAAATATGTATATGTGCTTTCTTCATTTACAGGAATTCCTTTTTGTTCAACATCTTAAGTAAATCTCAGAGAAAACCAAATCAAGTAAAGCATGAGTGAGTTCAACAGGGAATCATAAATCAGTAAAATGAGGATTCCTTTAAAAATAGGTCAGGATACATTGCAATATTAATCCTTCTCTAAGTATGGGTTGCTTTATCTATACTCCATTTTCTTATATTGCAAATGCTTTTAAGCACTGTATTAGTGCCTAAGCAGTTCAAACAGCACAGAACTCTTGTTCAGCAATGGAAGGGTTTCTCATCTTTTCCTAAACAATGAGAAAGGAGATGTACACACACACTACATGGGGAGTTACCGATGAAGCAGAATAAATAGGTCACACAGTGTTTTTAAAAGTCTATTACAGTGAAAATACATGCCCACTAATGGGATGTAAAACCAGGTTCTCAGTAAGTAGGTCATGCAGCATTTTTATAGACTATTAGAACATACACATGCATACTAATGGCATACAAAACTGGATTCTGTAAAAGTAAGAAGATTAGAGAGACCAAAAAAATCCTGTGACATGGATGGGTCCGAGGAGGTTGCTCTATTAGACAGCTGTATATATTTGTCAGGGATAATCTGTTTCCTGAAATATTTCTGTCCTTTCTTATGAAGTTGTTTGGAAGAGCCTCTAGGGGAATTGTGCTTTTCTGTTAGCTCAGAGCAATAAAAATATAGCTCACTTCTAAAACTGCATGTTAAAAAGTAATTCTGCCTCTCGAGAGCACTTATTTAAGTAGTCCAAAGTTTCAGAAAAGGAAGATAGAAGATGACAGAAACAAAACTAAGCATAAAGTTATATTTAAACCTATCATTCATTCTCCTATAATTTTGTTGACAGACTAAGCTTACTTATAAAATAAAAACCACATTGAATTGGTATAATGTACGTCTACAATGAAACCACAGCAGTATAATATAAAGGATGTAAAACAACGTGACTAAAATATAAACATCTATCTTCTGTACTTTCAAGAACAAAAAATATTTATACTTAATGCTCAGTTTTTATATTCAAACACATTTGAAACCTACCAGACAAGTTAATTATATCTACTCTTAATAGTCATTTTTCACAGCAAAATCAGTAGATGTCGAAGCAAAAGATCTCTGATCAGTGAAAACACAACTTCACTTTAAGCAGCATATTATACATCTCAAAAGTGAAAGTGTATTGATCTGACAAGCTGCAACTTTATACCAGATAATGGCTGCAATGTGCTCTACATACCCAAGAACCCAAATATATTTGCACTTTAAGTACAGATGCAGTATTTAAGTATTTTGGCCTTGCACAAGTTATTTTTTGGTTTTTTGAAAGTAGTCTGCCGTGAAAGGAAGAATTAGTACATCACATCCTTCATCACAGGAGGCTTGTGGAGGCTCCCCACCTCTCCCTAATTTGAGAAGCACAAACCCCTTTCAGAATGACATCCCATTACAACCTGTCAGTCATATGATGTTAATGCCTGTGAGAGAACACATCTGTATTTTGCCAGACACTTGGCAGCCTCTCTACTGATTTACATTGTATGCACTTGTAAATACACTCTGCACAGACTTGAGGATGTCTATCTGTCTGCCCTGATACACTAAAGCAGAACTTTTAATACAGTCAGAGGTGAATGCAAATGGATTTTTTGGAGTTTACACTTACAGAATCAAAAAAAGCAAGCAAATCAGAGCAGCTAAATTTCCTCATCATTGTTGCTTTGGAGGCCGGTTGGCTTTTTTCAGATTATCCTCTCACCCTAACACTCTTGCATTATCAGCAAAAAAATTAACTTAAAATTAAATCAGCTAAAAGGTATAGTGTGATAATTCTAATCATAAACATAGAGGGCTGATATTCTACCAACAGACCATAACAACCTTCATTCATTCAGTATCTTTTCACTTCTTCCCTTGGCTGACGGAAACTAGAGTTAGGATGCAGCACAAAACAGGTATGAATCTAAAGAAACCCAATTAAGACCCTTACTAAAAGAATTCAGATGAAACAGACTGAGAAGGTAGAAGCTAAATTTTATTTCTTTCAGAAAGAGAAATTTGGAAAGTGATGATATTCCCAATTGATTTATTAATATTGACTGTTTACTGATAAACAGAGCCATTAGAGTGTAAAAGTTCAATATATGAAGATAAGTAGAAAACACTGAAAACTCTCAGATAGCACAGAAAGATTTATATGAAGAATATATATTTGTGTATTATCAAATAAAACTCATTTTGTGATGTAACTTGAAAGATTATATTCTGTGTATAGTATTCTAGAATTAAAACGCATATCTTTTAAAAGCAAAAATTTTTTGGCACATAGGAAATTTAAAGTAAATTTTGAAAACCTTATGGACCATTCAGGTACCTAATGATCATTACCATAAGTAACTACCCGTCGTTTCATTTTTTTTTCCACCAGCAAATAACCCTTGAATCAAAGAGCCCAGCACTGTTCAGGGAGCAATAGAGTAAGAAAATTCATAGACTACATCCAAAATGCAACTTGCATTGCCAGAATTTACAGACCTGCACCCAGGTCTAACTTCATTTTCAGCTGTTCTCACCACCCATGGGGAAGAACCATACCAGGCCACTTGTCAAAATAAGACAAATGCATTCTGTTCTGCACCTGGATGTTCACGAGGTGGTTTCACTTACTTCTTGTCAGCTTCTGACCCTTACAATTTTCCCTGCAGGTTTGGTTTCAATAGAACTCCCAAAGTAAACCACTTCACAGGGGTTTTTGACTTTCGACAACTATAAAAAAAAATATCTGCTAGTGCTGGCAGAAACAGAATGTTTTCGTTTAAAATGACCTTCTCATTTCTGATGCCTTCAGCCTGAGCAGCTTGCCTTAGGAATCAAAGGATAGCAATGTCCACTCAAATCTCTCTTTTTATTTTATTCTTTGGTTTTGGTCTGACACAAAGTTTTTGACACACCAGGAAACACAAATTCACATATTATTTCTGGCTCTAAAGAACCCAGAAATAACAAGAAAAAAAAATTCAAAATTCACAGTAAGCCATCTGCATGGGATACTTGTACACAACAACTAAGGCAATATGTGCACAACATGTCAAGTAATGTTAAAATTGGAGCTGTTGATAACAAATAAAATTAAGGTGGTCTGAAACCACCACCAAACATTTTACAGGGTATTCTCTTGTAACCTGTGGTTTCCCATTCTCTCTGCAGAATTACCTTTCAGCAAGAATAGTGGAAGGAAAGAAGAGTAAGTATTCCAGAGCCTGGATGTACAAATTCTTTTTCACACTGGAGGATGAGAGCAAATTTTTCTAAGAAATTACTTGTATTGAAACCCCACTAGGTGACCTTTAGAGAGTCATCTTACCCATACCCTATGAGTTCTCCTGCACATCTGGACAATTTAGAAGAGATCATTATAAAAGGCTTTGTTTTTCTTTCTGAACTGGAGGGTTTCTTTCCAGCCTTACACATGCACTGCCTGAAGGTGACCCTCAGGCTCACTGGCAACAGATGAGCAGCCCTTAATTCTCGTGGGTGCATTTTAGAAACACAGCAGGAACACAGCATGGGTGGAAAACCTCTGTCAGACTCATTAAGCAATTACAGTGATTTCTCAGAGGAATGAAACTACTCTTCTAGTAATAGCACCCTTAAAAAACAAGTACTGTTCTTACAGGTGCACTGCATTACTCTGCACTTCCCATTTCATAGGCCACCTCAATGGAAAAGAGTTAAATTTCTACTGTGTTAACTTCTGATCAGGGTCTCTCAGTATCAAGTGGCATTTCCAAGACCTCACTGGCACTTACACTCTACCTTAAAGGTTGTTTCATTAAAGACACTTTCAGTTTAGTTTTATTTTGCCTTTTTTTTTTGTCTGTCCTGAAAAAAAAAAAAATCATCTTTTTTTGGGCATATCCCATTATTTAAACATACATAATGCTAAAAACCTTGCTAAGACTAAGATACAAAAGTAAACACAAAACAAAATTTAGGTCTGAAAGAAGACCAAAAGATCACACTATACAATTGCAAAGAGAAAAAAGCAACCATTCTCATCTCATACATTTTTTCCAAATTTGAATTCCCTAGATAAATACAAACCAAACTTACAAGTAGTACCATACTATTTTCTGAGCAATGTCAGAATAGGGGAGTGAGGGAGTGGAAAATTAGCTGGGTTTTGTTCTGAAGAAAGGAGTTGAGGTATTTGTTTATTTTTTATCGAATCCCACATGAGGAACACAAAGTCAATTTGCAGGAAATACTCTGTTGGTCTGCTAATCTAAAATAATGATCTTGAGTTTTTGCAAAAGCTGAATTCCAGAAAGAACTGACTGTATCAGCACAATTACTCATTTCAACAATAAATCTCTGAAGTTCTTAGCCAAGAACAATTATGTTGCTCTTAAATTCAGAATAAGTGGTTATAAGAATGTGAAATTATGCGAAGGCCAAAGGTACTCTTATTAGAAAAATCTCGCTGGCCTCACTAATTCAATTATCAAGAAATGGTCTCCTGTTCATGTAATTTTAAACAAAGATGTATTCTATTCTAGTGCCCACCCATCTGGTTTCTCAGCAGAAAAAAACCTGCCAAAGAGCCCAGTTCACAAGAGCCACTCTGTTATGGGAAAATTCCACATACGTTTTGTGAAATGGGAAGATAACAAGGTTGGAATGTGACAACTCACACTCGCTTTAAGTGTGAATTCAGGGCACAACAACATCGTACAAACAAAGCAGATTTCATGCTAAGTGCAGCATTCAGAGAACATTTGCATTCTACACACAGCACTGAGAAATGAAGGAAAAAGATACAGACTGACTGCAAAGGAAATCAGTCACGATGGGAGTCCTAATGCAGAACTGCACCATTTTTACTCAAATGAAAAACTGAAGTATTTTCATGCTGACTCGCCTATAATGAAAAAGAATTATATGGAGAAAATTAGTGGGAATAATTGCTCTACCCTTCCGGTTCCTTCTAGTTGAAATGTTTACAAGTGCATGTGATTAATGGCAATCTGTCACCATCACTGCCTCTCAAAAGAAAAGGCTAAAGTACAGCACTTCTGCCAGCATATATTGTATTGCCAGAAGAAAACAGATAATCTAAAGCTGGCCTTCACACCTTACAGAACCAGAAGCTGCCAAATACTAGAGCAACTCTCAGAGAGGTCCCAGAAGCAAAGCTGGCTGGCCAAGTGGAATATATTAGCCCAAAGCAAAACACTTTCAGCAAAACTTGTCTAAACAAGACCTCATCTCGTTCATTTTCTTATCAACAATCGTGAGGGCTGCAGAGCAGGAAGGCAGAAGGAAAACTTTTCTCTGAAATGGACAGGAAGGACTTAAAAGCCTCAGTGTTAACCAGACTGTACTTACAGGTGTTTCAGTGGATATGTCAAAACCACTTATTTTAATAGAATATTAAAAATGTAGAAGATCTCAAAAATTTGCAAAAAAATTTCCAGCCACTCTTCTTACCATGTTTCTCTCTCCAGTGTGCACATGGGCAACATCAGGACACAGTTTTTTTCCTGCTTTATTCACAAATGTCCCAGATTATCTCTTTTTCAGTAAAGTGGAAGTTTACGCTCACTCTGCAAGTACAAGCTCCATTTCAATATGGTTAATATGAACAATAGTTTAAGGTCAATAGTCATGCAACATGCAGATGGTTTTAAGCAGTGATTATAATACTGTGAGATATTCAGTGAAGTGACATGGCATCTTCACATTCAATCACCTATACTTTAAACTTCAGTTCATAAACAAGAAGGCCTTATAAGATGGAATATAACAGCACAACTCTGTAAACTGAATTCAGACACAAGCAGCACATTTCTGGAGACTCAGCATTATATTACACAGTCCTTAGTCACTATTTTTAGGTCAAAATAGAATTAAGCATGAAGACATATAAAGTTTCTGAGTCTCTGACAGTTCAAATTCTAGGTCTGAAGCAGAATATGAACACAATAGGGAATTTAATGGATACTCTTTTTTGGTGTCCTTAAATCTAAGTAAAGAACACAGATTTCAGAAACACCAGGAAATAGTATAAAAATTTTCAGTATTTGCTCATCTGTTGAGTTTTCATTAGTAATATTTAAAACCCAAACCATTTACATATGAATGGTAAGGAAGTGGGATGTGCCAAGTGGAGCTTTCACTGTCATGCTTTAAGATCTGTTAAAACATTAATTTGTTGTTCCTGAATAGATTTAACAGATGGGACTCTCCACAGATTTTCCTGTGGCAGCACAAGGAAAACACTGAAACACTTTATAGTGCTTCATAAGATCTCCAACTACTCATGCATAGGTTGGTTCTGCTTCTTCATAGAGTCAGTGAAAGTTTGAGAATATGTATCCAGGACTTATTTCTCAGCTGTTTTTTGTTTTCACCAATTATCAGTAAAAAAAGCTGCACCTGTTGTAAGGTTTATGTTTTGTAAGGTTTATTACTCCCTGGAAATGCCTTTACATAGCTTTGAAACTTTTTTTCTCCATGTAGCCTGTTACTGTGCTACAGAGATTGGTAACAGCACACTTGGACACTTGTGGTCTGTTAGTAATTGTATAGTGGTGTGCAGAACTATCCACCCTAGTTCTAACCTCATTCTGGCAACAGAAGCATATCAGTATTTTCCAGACCACTTACACACTCCTCCATCTGGACACCTTATATGACTTTTCTTCCTGAGAAGCATTCAACTCCTAGCAACAAAATGATAAAATAGAAGCTATGGTGTGTACATGTTTCAATGCAGGGAGAAAGTGCACATGCCAGCTAAGTGTGTAAGCTAATCTTACAGTAGTAAGATTGTACTGGGAAAAAAAGTGGACAGTGATGCACTCCTGCTTTCCCTTAGCCTTGTCTTAAAAAAAAAAAAAAAATCAATGAATCAGAAGAACAACTTCAAGTGAGTTATTAAATGTCTTTAAAGTAATTTAAAGCGAGTTAACCCTCAATACAATGGAAAAAAATCAATGCCTTGATCCAAGCATTTCCACAGCTCAGTACACTTAATATATGTCACTTAACATTTAGGAGAAAGAGAAATAATAGACACACACACACAAAGCATAAAGGATATAAAAGCTTGCTAAAGAATTGCAGAGAGAACAGCTCATTCGAGATCAGGTTGTCCCTAAGCTGCAAGGTACAGTCTTCTTTTAACCCTTTTTACCTCATCTCCTTCTCTCTAGTTTTACTTAACCCAGTCCTTCAGCTGTGCTAACATCATGATGAGGTTCTGCTGTGGTGCAGTTGGAAACTCAGGGGTACATCCAATTTTCAGTAACAAGCACCAGCAGGAACTGAGTACACACTTAGCTGTACCACCTGCTGCTTTCTCTGTCAGACTCTATCCTTGGATATTGGATCCTCCTCCTTTCCTTCTAATCTCATAATAAACCTTATATACCTCCACTTTCTGTCTCACTCTTTAGGTTTACATTTTATTTCCAATTTGTATCCACCTTTCTTGTGAAAAGGACGCTTTCACTTAACAAGAGTCTGCTCTAGTTGCTCTTTTGATTTATTGTTTAAGGAGACAGTGAATTAACCCATCCTCAGGAATGCTCAAAGATTACTGCATCTTGTTATAAATTTGGATACTTCATTTTACTTCTCTCCTGCTTCATTTTAAGGTAAAAATCTTAACATACTTGCAATGTGGTTCATTGCTAGAAGAAATATTTCCACTTCTCAAAAAACAACAATAAAAACCCAAACAAAATACCTACACAAAACTACAAAGAGAGTGAAAGATAAAGACAAAAAGTTATCTAATAGCCACACTATCAAAAAATCCAAGTGTATTTGCAGAAGGTAACCAGGCAGCACAGAAAGCATCATTAGGTAGAAAGTAAGGAAGTGCAGTCTGTTATTTACTGAAAATTAACCACTGTGCCTCATAAGCAGATTTAAGATTTAATCACAACTTCCTAAACTACCTTTAATTTAGGAAGAGGTCCAAAGAAAGACTGGAATGGTGTATTTGAAAACCTCAGATATGAAAGATCCCTAAATCAGTCCTTCCCTCAGAGCAAGGGCAGTGATGGTTCCCTGGTGTGAAAAGGTCAGATCAACCAACACAGTTGTACTGACAATCCTGCAGAGCAGCTGACTGCACTCATTCAAAAAGATAAACCCCTGAAAGGGTTTAAGTGTCTTCAGCTCCCTTTGCAAAGTACCGAATTTAATCAGATCCTACCAACTTGAGCATTTAGCCCTGAAGTATCCCACAACATTTGCTTTAGGCAAATTGATCTAAACTTCTATTTCCTTGTTAGCATGAGACACTAAATGCTGAGACACTATGAATTTCTGCAGAAATTACTGCACACTTTAGCTTTCCCTGAATCAGAGAATTTATGTTTTACTGTTTAGTGGGGAAAATATACTTCCTTTATTTCCTCCTAGTTCTATCCCTGTTTCCTGTTATCTTGTGTATCACTTCTTAACAGAAATTTCTAACCAATTTTATCCCTACAGATTTCTTCTATTCCTTTGCATTCACCCTTAACTCTACACTTTCTCCCTTATTTTCTGTGGTTTCTATTTGATCTTCAAGTAAGTGAATAACTCCTGATACAGCCATTATGGCCTGTTTCTACCATTTCTATTTCACCTCCACACTGTATAACATGTACAAAAGCAAAATATATCTGCCTCAGGAGCTGCAGCCTTTTATCCCTTAGCTTATCTTCCCAAGAAATCCTTCATATCAATTCCCTGAATTTGTGGAAGTCTGTTTTTCTGAAATGTGTTATTCTGTTCCTCCAATATATTATTTTCCTTTAAAAAGTGAGTTTTAGCTTATGATCTTTTTAATCTTGCACTTTTAACTCAACTTCTTAGTTCCCCACATTAATCAGAAGCCAGTCTAAAACAGCTGCTCCAATAACATTTCACAGCTTCTGAACCAAATTTCCCAGCTGGTTTGAGGACCCTTTTTCACTGTTAGTACTTGTATAATCTTACTAGAAACAGGTAACACTATTAATACCACAGTTCTAATAACACTATTATTTCATTTTCTGCAGATATTATATTATAAATAATTGTAAATAATAATAATAAACAAAATATAATCATGTGTGGTCTAATGTACAATGTGTATAATTTTGTTACGTAGTTGGTTATATACTTCACATACTATTATTAACATATTTTTGTATAATAAAGTGAATTCAAGTGATTATTAAAGCCATTCAGAAAACAGTATTTAGTGTCTTGCTTGATGGACCCCAAACACAGTGATATCTCCTCTAGTGCAGAGATTACTGTGGCTCACTGACCTCAGAAATAGTATATCCAGAATATCAGAACATAATATACACAGCCAAATTTCTGTATCCTCAATTTTTCCTCAGAGAAAGAAGAAGTATATGCTTCAATTAGAACATTCTATCAAGACTCTGGGATAAAATAATTCTTTACTGAAAATGCAGATGAATAGTTAAAGTAAGAATTCATGCTTTACAACAAAATCTTTGCAATTTTGGAAATGTTTCAAGTACTGTTCTATATAATCATTTTATTATTGTGATTTAAAACATCTGTGTTCCTCTGTAATCTTTTTCTATAGCACTTACTTGCAGACTATAATCAAAACATGCTGTAATAAATAGTAAAGTTTATATTTTACTTCCTTCCAGCCAAGGAATTCTAGGAGATGAATTATTAATGCATTGTTTTAGATTCAGAACAACTCTACGGTTTCTCCTTATGCAGCTTCAAATACACCACTAGAGATTAACAGAAATGAGATGGATCTATTCAACTTGGTAGGAGTTCTAATTCCACTAATCATGATGTGAAAAATAAGATGTTCTTTTTACTTGCTACAGATGCAATCACCCTCAAAACCAGTGCACATACGCTGGCTTGGTTTCCTTAAAATAAAAACCCCATCACATTAAGCCATCAAACTCTTTACCTGTGAACACTTCAGAAACAGTTTTTAGATGTTTTATAAGAAGCAGTGATCACTAAAGAGTCAGTTGCCCACTGCAGGAGGAGGGAAAGAGAAGCAGTAGAGGTCAGCAGTGTGTGAAGCAAGGGCAGCCAGTCGGGCAGGCAGCAGATGCCCAGCTCTGGATCTGCCACAGCAAATATTCTGTCCCTTGGCCAGACGTGCAAATGACATGGGAGGGAGGTGAAAGCAAACCAGAGGATCCCAGGAACACATCAAGCAGCTGCAGAAAGCCCTGGGGTGATTAGAAGGTACTCTAATTATTGTATTGAAAAGTCATACACTGCAGTGATAATGCAGTAGAAGCTTTCCCTAATGTTTGTGGTAAAGACATCAACATAAATTAAAGATCATTCTAAAATACTGCATTAGTTCTCCTGCTCAGGGAAACCCTTAAAAGTTTGCTGATTTTGCATAAATATGCATCTATTGCTCTTGTCACTCCCAGAAGTAATAAGAACATCATCCCAAATAATCCAGCTATTTCTGACAACAATAACCATTTTCCTAGTAGGAAAAGAAATTCCTTTCTCTTTAATACAAGTAACATGTAGGTCAACAGAAAAGTATTCTTTGACATCAGCGTTAGCAATACTGCTCAAGACTAATGCTGATTTGCAGCTTAGAGTTATTTAAGTATTACTTAAAATTTGTCTACTGTGCAGGTAGGAGATTAGTTTCCTCAAAACCACTTTATTTTTCTTGACTTTAAACACTGGGGGGAGGAGGGGTAGGAAATCAAGGTACAAAAGTACAGAATTTTTTTCAAATATAGCAAAAATTGACATTACATATCAACCTGACATCTAGTGAGCATTCATTCCCTTATATTAAAATCTTCCTCTTCAACACAACATTAGCCAGAAGTTTCTCTGCCTTCATAATACTGAGTTAGGCTGGCAGTGCATTATTAATATCTTTCTAGAAAAACTTCCTCTCTTCTTCTATTTCCATTATTCTAAAATGAAACAATAAAACCTCTAATTTATCTATCTTTTCACTATTTAACAGTACTATGAATTATTTCCTACTAACTAATTGCAGTTTATGAACCATTTGAGAACACATCACTATTTGTGCTTGTGATTTGCTGCTTAGTCATATAAATGGCAATTTGTATTCTCTAATTGAGTAATGTTGGCTTAAAGATAGGAAAAGAATTATAGATAAAAATGTACAGGAAATATTTTTTGAACATTTAAAAATCATTTAGTTCCTCCTCATATGCCTAGCTATGCATATTGATCTAATAAATAAGTACTATTATTTATAGCAATAAAGACAAAAAGACATTACTGTCATTAAAGGAATTACAACACAAATATATAGCAAAATACATAGGGTGGAACAGGAAAGGAAGGAGTTTTTTCAGTGTGGAAGGGTGTGCTCCAAGTACCATAAAACCCCAAATGTTCGGAGTTTTTCTGGAGAAAACTTGAAGCAAGCTGATGTTACAGTTGTTGAATTTGCTGTATCTCACTGAAAATTGAAGGATTTTCTCTGCTGACAGTGAGGAAAGTAGAGGACAGTAGAATCCAGATTCCATATAGAGCAGAGCCCTCTGGAAATGTCTGCTCAGAACCTCAAGACAATAAATTTGCATTCAGATTCAAACCTTCACTCTGCAGAACACACTGAAATCCCTCAGGAGAGCTGTAAAACATTTTTGCAGCAGTGTCTATTATCTGAGAAATCATCCCTCAAATTTTCCTGCAGAAACACATCAGTGAGACAAGTCAAGAACGTATTTTATCCATCTTATTAATATTCTGAGCTGCAAAATATTCTACCCAGCCTCAAAGGAGGTCCTTAGAAAGCTCCTTCCACCCCCTCTAGGGCCAGGCTGGCTGCTCCCAGTTTGGGCCACCTCACTTGCTACCAGAGCAATCTTCACAACCTCCTTTCCAAGCAGGCTCAATTCCACCTCATTTTCTTGGAGAAACTTGTTGCCATGACAAGCAGAAAAAAAAATAATAAAATATAAAATAAAATAATCAAATAATTTCCATAAAAAACAGCAACAGAAAAAGGATAGCATCAAATGGAGGGAACTCTAAAAAGTATATATTTTTGCTTTGTGAGTTTTTATTTATTTTCACAAATTCAGAATAAACTGCTTTGCCTTCAGAATATTGCATAATTCAAACACACATTCCCACACTGAAATTCTTAGTTAGTAGACAGCCTAAAAAAATTATGCCTTTCAAAGAGAAGGTGCACTTCTTAATTTCTAGAGGAGTTCTATAGAATTGTTTCATTTTGAAGTGCTAGTAGCGGTATTTTAAAGAAAAGGTACTTCAAGTATTATCTTCTAGACAAAATGTCTCTATTATCTCCTCCTTTCTAAAAGGATCATTTAAATATTAGTAAATACTAGATCATCTAAATACTAGTGAATAATGATAGAGAAAAATCACTGAAGTAGTTCAGATGACATCTCAAACAAAAGAAAACCCTATCTAGTAAGGATAATGAAAAAATCAATTTTCCTTTTGACTCTTCTTTCAATTCCTTTCTGAAAGGAGGAGATAGTAAAGGAGAAAAAGAAAAAGCTAAGACAAAACTAAAATGGATTTTGAACCATCCTAAAAGTAAAATAAAAGAGTACATACACTGAAATAAGTGTAAATGTGCAAAGCTGTAGAATTTTACTCACTACGGTTTGTGATTTTTTGCTCACTAGAGTTTGCTACAGCTTTACAAAATGATGATCACATCCAGCAAGATACTGAAAACCTTTCAGATCAAACCACAAGTGTAAAGCAAATTACCAGAAAATTCTCATCTACAGTCTTGTGTTCTGACTCAGACTCACATCAGCTGTCACACACACCATGAGAAGTGCCACTGTCCAAGAACTCTAAAATCTCTCCCGACACGAGTTACAACAATTTGAGAGTTGACTATTTAAATCTGGCATCTAATGTCTTCTGTCAAACTAATTATAGTCTTTTGGGAAAGGTTTTCCTGCATTGTCTGGATTTCTCTTGTGCAAGGTTGTCTCCTTGTCATTTGGAACCGCATGCATAACATTTTAATGGCAAATGCTGGACCTTCAACTCTGCTGCTGAGCTTTCTCAAATAACTTTGACATTTTATTATTCTCAGGACTAAGCCTGATGAACAGTTTGAGCTGACAAACCATATCAACCAGCCATATATGTAATTACCAAGAGCAGCTCAATCTTAACTATTAACTCACTAAAATGTTTCGAATTCAGAAGCTTATTACAGGGGTTTTAGGGCTCCAACTATATCTCCGAACAAAAATGTTACAAGGTGGTTGTTTGTTTTTTTTTTTTTTTTTTAAAAAAAACAACCATAAGCACGTATCCTCTTTGGTAGTGATTTTGAAAGTACTTTCCTGTTCTCTTTTATGCTATACATTGTTCTCTTCCTGCTATATCTTTGGCTAATTGAGTTTTAGACTAAAAATGGGGTAAAATAATCTAATGCATTATGAGAATTGAAATCACTCTTTTCTTGCATTTTTAATTATCTAAATACTAGTATATAAGGATAGAGAAAAATTAGTGAAGTAGCTCACCTGATGACATCTCAATCAATAAAAACAAAATCTATCTAGTAAGGAATATATACAATGAAAAAATTAGGTTTCCTTTGGACTTTCTTTTGACTGTACTTCAGACTACAAATATTGTAACTGTATTCCAATTGAATTACAGAATTCTAGGAGCTGAATCTTCCCTGTGGTCAGTAAACCTGACTTCAAAGGCTGGATAGATTTTTCATTAAAACCCAATTTAATTCTGATTTGGCATCAGATTCTCTCTTAACTTTCAATGAACGAGAAATTCTGAGAAAAAGTTTTGCCCTAAAAACACTAAAGTGCAGTATTCCTAAAACAAAAGGTCCTGGAATCATGGCAAATTAACTTGACAGCTTGCCCATAGGACCAGGGGAGCAGAGCAGAGCCTGGGAGCCAGCTCAGCTCCTCCCACACTGCTCCCTGGGCAGAACAGCCGAGCCTGGCATGAGCTGAGCCCCAGGACCCCAAGGAGCAGGAACCTCACAGCCCCAACCTTATCACAGCTTCACTCTGAAGTAAAGCAGGACTCAGAACAGAGTCCCCTTGGTCACTTCATTCCTTGAGGACCAAATTCAACACATTCAGGGCCCATATACCTGGAGCAAACTTCTTATGGGAAACCCCTATGAGCTGTGATCCAGAGTTTCTACTGTCCACAAACCTGATTGCCTCAGTACTCTAATCCATCAGAGGAAATGGCTGGGTATTTTATTTTATCAGAAAATTGTCTACCAGCTCTTGTTGCCAATTACCTCCCAAGCAATAGGTAAATTCAAAGGATAAGGGCTCCGTGACTGCGAGCAGCTGCAGCACTCCAGTTAATGCACAGCCTGTCCGAGCCCACGGCCCGTTCATTAGCTCTGTCTGGGCACTGGCACAGCTGAACACCATCCCTGGCCTGCCCCAGGCACAGCACTGGGATATTTTCCTGAGCACAGGATATGTGTAATTAGCTTTTTGTCAGAAACCAGTGGCGTGTCGTGCCACAGAAATCAATAACAGTTTTCTCTGTTGCCCAAGTCTAGATTATGTTTGTATTTTAAATTAAATAGGGCTTTATCTGAACTGCTGTCTACGACTGTGTTTTGGTATACCATATCCTCTGGGAATCTGCCTTTTGCATTTCTATAGGGTGACATATATACTCCTACATCTAAGATATTTTAGTTATACAAACAGAGAAACGGAAAAAAATAAAAACCTGTTTGCACGTAAAAGTTCATGGCAGTCAAATCATTATCTGAATTTCTTGTTTTCTCTAATCACTGGAAAACAAGTTGAAATTCATTACCCCTTTCCCAAGGGACTCTCCAAGTATTTTTAATTAATTACCAAGATCTTTTGCTTAGCCTTCCACTTCTTGGGGTCTGAATACACAACAGAGGATGTCAACTGGAATGTCACCTGGGCCTAATTCTCTTGGCCATTACACTGAGCTGTCAGAATATAATTCTTCTCTTCCTATCCTCTCATTGCAGTAGGGATCAATTTACATTTTGCACATAAATCTGTGAAACACAGATTGTACCAGAGACTACTTAAAAATAAAAGCTTATAAAGCACTTCTCAACTTAAAAGTGCATCAAAAATATGTATTTATCTCAAGCTGAAAGATATGTAATCTGTTAATCGCCCCCATGAAAAGACTGGATTTTTTTTTTAATTATTTCTCTGGTCTGTGAAGGTTTCTAACTAGCACATTTCAGTCAAAATGGAAAAGGAGGTTTATCTCAGACTATTTTCTTAGAAATTACTTAAGTTTTCTTCCACAAGTCAAGGCCTGAACATTGACCCAAGAGATAGTGAGCAATACAGTGATTATTCTGGAGCACACACCGCTTCAAATGATGTCTTTTTTGGTCAAACATTTTCAAAATAATCCAGAATCAACCATTAGCAAGAAATTATTTCAAACAATTGACTGTAACTACAGTTGTAATAGGTCCTTTGTATACAATAAACAGAATACACACATGAAATGCACATTCTATATGTCAGAACACCATCATGTTTATACACTAAACAAAATGGAAAAAGAAATTAACAATAAATCCCCCTGTACATTCCATTCACTTCTTTGCATGCATACTTAAACATGAAATCTAGTGTAATATCTGCAGCAAATAATCCATTTACTGATTTGGGGTTTTACTTCCAACACAAGTCTGACATTTGCATCATAAAAATGTTGTGAATTGTCAACCTTTCATACATACAGCAGAAATAATGACAGCAATTTGCAGTATCTAACACATGAAAACACACATTCATTTTATTCTACAATTATTTTTTGCAATGTATGTTCCAATTGAATGCTTTCAACATCTAAATAGACTAACAGTGATGGTCATGGAAAGTTGGAATAAAGCAATAAATACTCTATAGACTTTCAGCAAAAAGATATGGATCATCAACACCTATGATACAGATACACAGTAAGGCAGAGGACTGGAAGTTGATATACCCTGAGGAAATTAAACTGTGATATATATGCAGTAGGGTTTAAACAAGAAAATATTCAGGTGAAACAACTACAAGAGTTTTTTAAGGTCTTTTGTATAGTAAAGCCTCTTGGGCAATGAGATCATATCACCATTATTCCTATTTGAACACTGACATATTGAATACTTTTCACTGCAATGCATTAAAAGTGTCTGATTAAGAACATTTTTTTGCCAGAGGGAGAAGAGATGAGACAATTTTCCAGCTTGAATCTGTACTCTAAAATGATGGGTGAATTCTTAGCTTAACGTTAAAGACCAGAAGTGCACTAAATTCCTCTTGCATTGTATATATGTAAAGTATTTAAGTGGCTCAGCTGAGAAAATACTGTTCTTGCTGTGTGAAATACTGAGCTCTGTAAGTACCCTACCCAGGCAAGATTACAGATGATTTAACCACCAGACAGGTGTCCAGTGCTTTTTAAAGTTTAAACAGAATTTCTCAATTTGGGGCTTCAATATAGATGTTATGTACATTTGCATAGTTTTATAAACAATTTTCTTAATGCAACTGGATACCTGTGTACCTACCTAGATGGGTTGACAATTGAGAGCCAAGGAGACAACAAATCTATTTAAAAAGTAAGACTGTCATTCTGTGATACTGTGCTACAATATGTTATGCCCCTGCATAACATATGTTCCAGAAAAAAAAAGATAATTATATCTACTAGAAAAATAATATATCAAAAAGGCTACTTTTCAACAGTTGTTCCCAAAAACCCTTTCCGTTTCAATAAATGCTTTTAATCCCAACTTTCTTTCTAAATTAGTTAAGTCATTAATCAGACATTTCTTAAGTAATGTAATGTAACTCTTATAAGGGTCTGAAGGTGGTTTTCAGATGTAAGGTTGTATTTCTTCCTTTACACACATCACTTCCTCTAAGTTAGGGAACTTCATTGAAGGATATCATGGTGTAGCATGATTAGGAATATATCTATTCTCCATTTGGTCGATGAAGAGAGATCTAAACTTTTCATAATCATAATATTAATAAGGGCTTCATGTCCTTCCATTTTATATTGTGTCATGTAATTACAGTGTATTTTCTGATATATGAAGTGGATCTAAAATAGTCTTGTAGTCTCTCCTATGACACTCGTTTCAGAGCTACAAATACACTCCCCTTTCATCTACAGAACTTGAATAAAAGCATTTTTGTGTCTACAGAAAATGTGTATTTTAACATCTCATGCTCAAAATTACATCTGAGAAACCACTAAATATTTCAAGTAAGCCCCAGGAAACTCTGAAAATGGTTTCCAAAAGAAGAAACATTCAGTAAGTTAGATTTTATTACATCTCAGTGTACTAAGTTAGATTATACTCATTCTCAATATCCTATATATTGCAAAACAGATCGTAAAATTATTAGACTGTGGTTGGCATATTCTTAAATGTATGATTTCTAGGTGAAAACTATTTATTGTTATGTTTTTCAGTTACAGATACAGTAAAACACGTTTGATGTTTTGCATTTTTTTTCCCCCACACAGAATAATGAGGTTAAGATTTATGAAGATAAATATATTACTCCTTATACTGAATGATTTTTTTGGAAGGAAATATAAAACCTTTAGAGGGAAAAAAAAAACAGAGCTGTCTGCCACCAAAGTAACATGTTATCATGATCAACAGCCACAGTATTAATCCATGTGAAAATTACTTTTTTATTACTTTTGTAACATTGAAGGAATACTTAGGGATAGAAAATGAGCTCCCAAATTCACCTTTTTACCTGAACATTTACATTTTAACAGAAAATCTTCTCTATGCCTAAAGCAGATCCAGACCAGGGTTTGGTTTGGATTTCCCAGATTTCCAAGCACCACTCTAATGAAAAGAGCACTTGTGGTACCCATAGTCTGAGAGAGAGTCTGATCACGAATCTAAAATGGAAATTTCTGAGGCTGGACAGCCACAGCCCAAAATTCTTCTGGGAACTGTTCATTTATACAATCCTCCTCACTTAAGGAAATCAATCCAGGCTCTGTAATTACTACAGACCCACAGCTCTCTAGGCAGTGAACCCTCAGGTTCCTCCATGAACTCGTGATGATTTTCTTTTTATGAAGAACTCAGCTCACATATTTATCCTGGACATGATCCTCAATGTATTGAGCACCCAGCCCAGTGGAAGGCCTTGAGCACTTGCCACAGGTGCAAGGGAAAATACACTGAGCTTGAGGGACATACATGAGAAAAAAGTACAACCAAATCCTCCTACTCTAGTTACTGCTGCAGACTGTGAGAGATATAGAGCCACTAGCTGGAATATTAAAGAATAAATAGAGGAAAATGAGATTTTAGAGGAGAATAATGAGAGGGGGAAAAAAAGGCTCTGCTGTGCCATAAAACATACCTAAACCAGTAAATGAACACAAATGCTATTTTACAGCCTAAAGGACCTCTGTGTGTTACATGTATTTCAGAAGGTAGTGGATATCAATGACTTTATGCACTAAAAACTTGTATTACATTGTCTATCCTAAAAATGAGTGGGAAAAATCATTACAAAAGCAAAGTATGTTGGATAGCTGGTGCAAAAAATCTCCTTCTACAAGCTAGAAGTCTTCTGTTTATTTTTACTTTATTGTGGAGCGCAAATATAAGCTTTTCAACTGTTATTTATCAAGGCCACAATTTTTGCAAAAGTACAATGCTTCAAGTAACTAATGAAATGAAACCAAAATTACAACATACCCATCAGCTTTTGCAAATCTAGGTCTAGAAATTTTGTATTATAGAAATAAAATATAATAATAAAAATCTATATCACTATATCTGAAACTAGCAAATTAACACTGGATGTGTCAGGTTTTAAAGAAATGCATCTGTACTGTAAATCCAAGATAGTATGTCTTTCTAGAGCTACTTCTTATGCAGAAAAAACTACTCTGTACAAGACAGACTTAATGCATCTAGAGACGTCACAAACACTCCTCAATATGAAAAAGAACATCAGAGCACACACCCTACTTTTTCTTTTCAAATAGTAGTTCTTTCAAGCAAACACAAAATCAGTAATATTGTACTTAAAGGCCATGATTAAATTTTCAGGTCATAATCACTACAGAAATGTTAAAACTATCATTAAATACATCCACTGTAACCAGTGTAGCTACTATGAAAATATTAATGAGTCAGATTTTTAACATGTAACTTTACATGTCTCATCATATTAGGTTTTAAAGCTGAGTGGCTTCAACACTATCACAGTGTCCATTGTAATTAATATAAATCCTTCATATTATAAGGGCATGTTTACTTTAGAGTTGAATAAGTAATTAATAAACTTTTTCAACTAATTATGATACTCTCTGCACGCAGATAGAAAATTATTGATTACGTTTTAGCTTAAAATATTAAAAAATATTTTGAAAGGAATTGAATTCAAATATGCTGAATATTATCTGTTGTTCCTGGATGAAAAATGTACAGTCGTCAAGGGGCTTCATTATACAAACATTTAAACATAGCCATTGATGACATTCATACATTTAAAAAATTAAATTTGCTGTTGTACTACCAAATTCAAGCATACAGACATTTGCAAAGTGAACACAAAAGAAGCAGTAGCAAGGTTTAAGGCAA
This sequence comes from Pseudopipra pipra, assembly GCF_036250125.1. Taxonomy (NCBI): domain Eukaryota; kingdom Metazoa; phylum Chordata; class Aves; order Passeriformes; family Pipridae; genus Pseudopipra; species Pseudopipra pipra. Next base: position 8,230,796 of record NC_087560.1, on the reverse strand, counting down.
GTCACATCAAAATCACAGTATAGGCAGGTTCTTTCAGACATGGTGTTCTTACCTCCTTCCCCGGGTCTAGTTGTGGAGAGGTGTGTACATATTTACCTCTGTGCATCACAAACCAACTGTCCCAAAGACTGCCAAAGTCCCTACTAATCCATCTACAGCTCTTCACAGGGCCTGTGCTGAGAAGTTCACACTTGTTGTGCGTTAAGCATTACTTAAAACCAATGGTTTTCAGCTGAGCTTCAACGTGCTTTGCACCCTGTAGGACAGACACAGGTGAGACCTATTGAAAGAGTGAAATCCTGACTGAACAAAAGAATCTGAGTCTTTGCTAGAATACAGAGCAGGAACACACACCTCCAGTTTTGTTGCACCAGGATGTAATTGCCACATTATTACTTAACCTGAAAATGCTAATATAAGGGAGTAAAGCATACACCAGAAAGGGCAACTTAGAATTATTCCATGAGAAATACTGATAATAACTTCCCTGAATTTTGCATAAGCACAGTATTAAAATTGCATTCCATTCCTGCACACATCAGGAATTTTGCAATTATCCCCTCTGAGCAAATATGCTTAATTGGGGTCTGTCAATATAATTTCATACCAACTGCCACTGTATTTTGTTCACCAATATAAATGCAGTTACTTTGATCAGCTTCTACTGATGAAAAAAGAACTGTGATTGGCTTAGGACACCTTTCCAAAAGTTCAAACTTCCTTCCCACATGCTGGCTTCAATATTCTTTTTATAAGAGATATAGAAAAGAATTAGCCTTTGGGAACAGTGTCAGTTCTGTCATCTCTAGTGCCAGTGTTGCCATCATCCTGAGTATGACTCTGTGAGTGACCTTTTGTTCAAAACTGGAACATATCTTTATGTAAAAAACCACACATGTCAGATTAAAGTTATACAGACAATAACAATTGATTCAAGTTAAATGCTGCTATGTGAATGAAAAATCTACCTATTGCAAGACACCAAAGATTTCTGAAAGCATCCATATTATGAATGACACTCTAATCACGAAATTGTATTATTTCCCATTGCAAGTTTCCTGTTATGGGATATAATTTGGGAGGACATTTTAAATGTGGTAAGCTTCAGCTTTGACATAAATATGCAAATAACAGACCCAACATTTTGTCACTGTCTGCAGCTGCAGAGTCCTTCCAGCTCAGACAGGTGAACTGCCCTGAAATACAATCTCCCTCTGCCACTCTGGTGGATTTTCATCAGATTTCATCTCCAAGAGCATCTTTGTCATTTCCAGTTAAGTTTCAATTTCATTTCTCATCCTGACAGAATGTGGAAACAACATTTCAGGGGGAAGGGGTGGAGGGCTTGAGATCACAAAGACAGAACTAACAATGCTTGGTTTTGCCAGTCGGTGATTCTTCTGCTTTGTTTGTTGATCTAAACAAACATACAGCTCTTCTCATATATCAATTTCAAACACAAGTTAAATGTCCTCACAATATTTATACTAATGCTATTCATACAGACAGTGAAGGCATTTTGTAATAGGAGAGTCACAAATACTCAGAATTAACTGATACACATCTTGCTTACTAGAAAGCATCAATGTTGCATTCAGAGGAATTGAAAAGACACAGAAATACATACAAAGTAAAGAAGCTTTAAAGGAAACAGTGTGAATCTACATCCAAAAGGGATCTAGGCAACAAAAGTAAAACCCAAAATACTCAAAACCCTCAGGTACCTCCAGGGGTACCTGGAGTTCATCCATGGCTAACTTTTCAGCATGGAAATTCTGACCATGGTACAGTCCTACAGAACGTTCCCAGGCTGTGCAGAGTGGTGCAGACCTTTGCATGAATCAATCTCAGTCATTCTCTGGAGTGATGGAATTGTGTCTCTCATCTTGTGCCAACCCACAGGCAATCCAAGGGGACCCGTTATTTCAGGGCTGATAATTAGAAAACGTGGTCAGAAAAGTAATGGGCTGGTGCCATTGTTGGCACCCTTCTCTCTTAAAAAATAAAAAATAATTCACCCCTGCCCTGATGGGTGGGGAATTTCTTCCTGAAATTATTGATCAGCCAGTCTTCCTTACACCCTGACAAACGTTCCTAAATCCCCTCTCCTCCCACTGCCATTGTGACACACACAAGGTTACTGACAGGTTGCTTTCCCTTCTATTGAGCTACATATAATCTCTCTTCTACTTTGAAACCTGAACCTTGTAACCCACTGGAGCCAGTGGTGCTGTAGTCAGCTTAATGAGCATACAGGGCTTGCATTAGATAGCAATGATGCTTAAAACTGACTTCAGAAAAGCACTGCTTTTTTAGCTGATACTGTCTGTGCCAAGGGCTTTAAGGTAATTCTTCTCTATAATCGGTGTAGTCCCTGAAATTATAGGTTATACACTGTAAACTACTCGGAAAACATATTTTGCAATTATTAAGCTTAATCCTCTGAAAACAAACGTGTTAATGTACCTGGTAAATAACTAACATGAACAAGCACACATGAAAGACATTGTAATGGGCCAAATAAATAAAGGGTTAGTTATGCTTTTGTTCTTCAATACGCCTGGAAAACACTTTCTATATCCCACAGAGCAAATTACAAGACATTTGACTTTGGAGACTCATATAGAGAGGTAGGAAATGTATAAAATGTGCAGTGTTATCCATCAGTGACAATTATAAAGCCTCATGAATATGTAAGCCATTGGGTGTTCAGACAAGTGAAATTCATAGTTCATTTTGTTTATTCCCAGCCTGCAAGTTCCTAGCTCAGTATATTATGTTGGTATGGGAATTAAAACAAAATATTAAATGATTGTAATTTTCATACAAAAACTATTTTCCAAAATAAAAACCAAACACCATTAGCACTAAGAGGTTTCAGTTATTACTGATTAATTGAGTCTGACTCTCCTAAGGTCTCAGTGGAGTACTTGAATTATTTGCATAATTAACTTTTTATACCCATATTTTTTAAAGATGTGCTATGTAACCTGAACCCTATTAGAATGTAAAACTTGATTTTATTAGGAGTGTGGATAAAATAAAATAAAAACGTACAAAATGAAAGAAGATAATCCTAGGAAATTGCATCAGTTGAGGAGTTACCAATCTTACACAAAGCAAAGTTAATTATAATCTCTAATTTGTGGATACAGAAGCTGAACCAGAAGGCAAGGAAATCTCTCTTCTCCAAATCCAAACCACAGGCAACTCGAATATTCTCCAACTATGCAAAATCCTATAAATCTGCTCAGTTTCACTGGCATCAAATTAAGATACCATCATCTCAGTTTAGACACCAAAAAAAGCAAAGTTCTGCATCACTGACACCTTGAAACACAACTGCAAACACGCTAATGAGGTTTGCTTACTGAGTCATTGGCAGAGCTGTGAGAGCCCTCAAACCACAACACCCATGGGAAGGCAGCTACCATGGAATCTGGGGTAGGTAGGTCTTATACTATTTGTTCTTTACAGTTCATGGCTTAGACAAGAAACAAACTGACCAGCTGCATATGAAGTTGGTCTATTCATAGAAATATAACTAGAAATTTAGAGAAATTTGTTCGTAGAAATGCAATTTCCTTTGCTCCTTCCCAGAATGTGTTTTAACCTGCAGCCCTTCCTTTCAGACACAAACACACAACAACCTTATGCACAAAACAGGCTCTTAACAAGAACAATTCAAGCAGTTCTTGTAGTCCTCAGACTTTAGGCAAGGGCTTCCATGAGACAGTTAATTCATGGCAAACGTTGCTTTCAACATGACAGCAACTGTGTACGTGCATAAAATGAGCCATGGAAGAGCATATTCACAAGACCAAGCAGCAGATGGTAAAACCAGATTGTCCTCTTCTTTCACCTTTCCATAGCATCTATCGTGGTAGGGCTTTGACTCCAAGCAAGGTATTTAGGAGTGAATGGAATACAAACTATAAATAACTGATTAAACAAACACAAGGTAAATGCTCAGTGTCATAAAAGACTTTACAGAACACTGTATAAAGATTAAAAAGTCCATATAAAATATTAAGTTTGCTGTATTTTTCCATTGTTTTTCATTTTAATAAAAGCCAGTAAATATCTGGAGCAAAACAAAATACCAGAACAAGTAAAACCTCTCCTAGTTGCACATATAGATATTACTAGAGAAAAATACTTTACAGCATAATAAGTAGATATACCCCTTATGTAACATTAGCACAACAGGCTTTTAAAACCTGCTACTGAAATCCCCAGAGTTTGTATCCAAGTAGGTGATTTATGACCCCTGCTTTCACACATGCTTAAACATTGATCTGTTCAGCACAAGCCTCGCAGTGAAAAAAAAAATCAATTCTAGTTTTCAGTGAATGGAGCAGTTTGGTAAAGATTCATGAGCTTTATATATATAATGACCTAAAAATCAAAGTTGTATGAATGAGGATCTACTTCCTTAACTACCCTTCATACACTGGATGATGCCATATGATACTTATTTAGTGGTTTTAGTAGAAAAGAGTAGTTACTTCAAAAGAATGCACTTGTGGGAATAGTGCCATATAAATCAGCACAGCCAACTGCATGGTCATCCTGGGAAGGACTGCAAAAAGTTAAAGGGCTGGATTTAAGACCCCAATGCCTTTATGCACCTTCAGAGTGAAGAATGCATGTGGGTTACCAAGTCACTTGATCTGCCTTCCTTCCACCACCACCACCAGGCCTTTTTTTGGCTTTAGTAAGATGCAAAACATACAGTTTCCAACAGCAGTGAGTGTGAGTCCAGTGAGAATTAGCACATTGGTAAGTACCATGCAGCTCCAGGGCTGAACTAACACAGCAGCTGTCAGGAGCAGGGAAAGCTCTGCATGACAATGGTTTGCAGGCATGTAAGACACTGCACTGCTCTGAAGGACCTTCTTATGTAAACCATTCCCATTTGGAAATGTGATTTTCGTTTGGTCTCAATAGGAGCATTTTTATGAAAAAAAAAAAAAAGGTAAAAGAAAAACTTGGAATCCTAGACTATAAATTGAGTATAACTGCTTTTAGATATTCAGTGATTTCCTCACTACTGCTGAAGATAAGAGTGGTCCAGACTATGTAATTAGTTTTTATTTTTTCTGGCTCACAGACCTAGTGCCACACAGAGAGAAAGCCCATTTCTCCCCTGCTTGTCATGTACAATTAGGACCAAAGTTTGATCTCCAGTACCTTTCAGTTACAGTTACCAGGCAAAATCTCAAAGCAACAAGGCTGCACAGATGAAATGCAAACTTTGCATCAAACCAGTGGAGTCAAGGGCCGTAACTTGGACTTAATCATCATTAAGAGTGATTTTAACCAGGAAGTAAACCAGATTTTTAACTGTCTGACTGATTTGTCTACTTGTAAAATTATTACCTTTGCCTAAAAGACATTAAAACATACAGGGGGACTCCAGATCTATATGAATTATTCATACAATAACAGATACACCACAGTCAGCACACTATTCATAAAGGAAAATCTTTGAGTTTTTTCCAGACCTGAATGTTCTAGGCAAACAACTTCAATTAATTTTGTCTGCAAAACAGAGACAAGGTTTATCTTACTCCTGCCAGTGAATCTCTCTGTAAAGAGACTTCAGACTACCTTTCCTCTGACATCTAAATATTTATATGCAATGTATCTTTCAAGTAAATATTTAGAGATTCATTCCAAGCAGAAACGAAGAAAAACATCTAAAAAATGTCTTTTGAGACTAAGATTTGGGATAAGAAAGATGTGTAAAAGAAGAAAACACATCGCTAAAGCATCAAAATAACCTGCAAGTATTCACTCTTTTGCAGGTTCTTCATTCCCCTAGAGAACCTGTTTCACCTGAGATAATTGACTTCTGCAATTCTTGCTAAAGCCTCCCTGAAATTCAGGCTTTCATTCCCCCATTTTTAGTACCATTAGACAAGCTTGACTGGCAGTCTAAGCAGAAGGTCGTGTTCAATAGGTTCTGTCATTTGTAATATTTCCCAGTTAAGTACTTGTGTGGCAGCTGATGTCATCCTTTCACCACCTTACTTGGTAACAAAGAGAACTCCTTGGAACAGATTTGCTGCATGAGGATGCTCTCACTCTGTACTTGGTTTGGTGTGTTGTTTTTTTCTACTAATAAGATGTGTACATTTCATTGCCTAAATTTCTTGCCTAAACTCAGAATGACCTTTCTACACACTGATAATCACAGATGGAATAAACCAAACACTGACACATCGTAACTTTTTTTATAAATTTGAGCTTTGAACCACCGTCCTAAAAAAATAAAAAATGAAAAAAATTAAAAACCTTTTTTTGATCATGGAAACCAGAACTAATCTTTAAAAAATGATGGTGGTATTGTTTTAATCATTCCCATCTTATTGAGAGGAGAACAGCTCAACAAGCAGACCAGAACATGGTCTCCTTGTGCTACTCTTTTGTAGCTCTTCCTGTATTACAAAAATGCTATATGAATATGTCAGTGTACTTTGCCTAGAAATGCACTTGTAGAACAATCATGCTTCTCTCATTGCTTTTTGAAGGCCTGCAGGTTATTAAAAAAGAGAATTGTATTCACGAATGAAGCTATTTGGGAGCATTTTTAACTGCCTATAAAATGCAATATTAAAAAATCTGTCTGTTTTTTCTAACTGGTACTGCCATGATGACCTTGGGCTACTTACAATGTCTCTCTTTTCACATTACGTTGTCTCTGAAATAACTCTGAAATTGCAGAAATGTAAAAAATGAGTAACTGTTGTAATATCAGTAGATTTGCTGCTGCTGCTCTGGTTATGCACCTAATTAAGCTTTAAGATGGAAATAGATGGTCCTAGATTTTGATTCAAATAAGTATCTAAAATTCAACATCATTTTCAACAGAATATGAATTACAGCATTCTATTCAACGATGGCCAAATGGGGTTTTGGAGGTTTTTTTAAATCTGATGTTACTTAAATACAGATTTCTTTCCACAAGCATATTTTCCCTACTGAGAGGCCAAAGGCACAACCACTTAATTGTGTCCCTCTGCTAGAGGGGTTTTCACATCTCTAATTATCGTGTCTCTAATTATCTGGTTTGTATCAGCAATTATAGTCAGACTTGGGTCCAGCTCCACCACCCTGCTGGAGCTCATTTACCCCAACGTGCATAAGCAGGATCAAGCATATAATCTTTCCATTTGCATCCCAGTTGCAGCACATCTGTTCTCAACAGTGCTGGGTTCATGAAATTTAGTCGGAAATTAATAACCAGTCCCACTGGTAATGGCTCAGCAGGGCACTTTGCAAGGAAGAACTTTCACAGTCACCTACAAATGTATGCCTGGGTGGGGATTATCTTGGATAAACCCAAGGAATCAATATACTAAACATAAATGTACTTGATAATGTACATAAGAAGATAAATGTGTGCCTTTAATGTTGTTTTGTTGTTGCTGATTTTCCAGGCAATAATACAATGAGTCAAACAGGTGATAAATAGAAGACAGCTACTTTTGCTGCTCTTTTCAAACAGAATAAATTAGTCAGTTTTTCAGAACCTTACTTAGAAAAAAAATCAAATGTATTTTAGGTTTGTTTTACCCTTTCTGGCTCTAATCCTATCTTGGAAGCGGAAATTTTTTTCCATGCAGCTTCCTAGCATAGCTTGTAAAGTTCAGAAATTCGAAAGTCAGGCTGTTTCAGCTGCCAGAAATGCAAACCTATCAATCAGAAACTCTTAATGACAGGAAACTCCATATGTATTATTATGAGACTTTGAGCAGATACATTACCAAGAATGTAATACTTCTGAAAGATCAATCAAGGGTGCAAAAACTTTATCTTTCATAAATGGAGTTTCATATAAATTAACTCCATGTAAAAGCTGGCAAAGAGTGGGTCACTGCTACCTGCAGCACAGGTGGACTGAAGAAAATGTGTTGGAAGGTGTCCAGTATTGCACAACAATCTGCCTCAGTCTGCAGTTTCCAGCAAATGATTGCGAGCTGCTCTGGTGCACGGACAAGGTGCCTTTCAGATGTATCATTGAAATCTCTGAGAAGTTTCAACTGCTTAGCAAAGAGAAAGTTTCATTCAAAAACAGGCCTGCACAGGCTGGTCAGCTGAACAATTTTACCTTTTATGCAGGTTCAGTGCTTTATCAAAGCTCAGGGAGAAAATTGTGTAAAGTTCAATGCTTATCTGATGTTCAAATTATTTAAATTTCAACATAAAAAAGACAACTAAAATGAAGACTCCCTGCATTTAACAGAGTTAATGATTGGTTCATAGCTCCTAGAAAACCTGAGGCCTGAATGATCAGTCTCACACAGAGTTAATTAGACGCTGCAAAGGTAAATATAGACCCAGGACTTTACTGTTCAATAGCAGCATTCCAATTAGAAGAGTTCAATGTATTTAACAGCCAGCCCAGCAAGTTCACAGTGGGACCTTTTTTCTATATACAGGAGATGCTACGTGACCAACATCATTTTGTAGGGGACAAATATGGACCTAGAAAACCTCCCCACAGAGAGCCCCAATTATATGTAATTGAGTAGAGGCCACTCTGCTAAAACAAACTCCTTACCTTCTGCACACAGGCTGATGGATGGGTATAAAAGGATGGAGAAGTACAGCATGAGCAGATGTTCATTAATAGATCCTTTAGTGGACAGTACAGATCCCCCAAGGATGTGCTGACAGGTTTTACACAGTCACCAGTGGCACGTAACTGCCATGGAGATTGAGTTTCTGCACAGGACCCAATATCTGGGAGATTTAGAGGCAAGTCCAACAAGGGGCAAGAGAAATTCAGTCTTGACAGAGCTGCAAGAAAAAAGCTCCTTGGGGAAAAGGGAATTACCATGAACTTCTACTCTCTGAGTTTTTAGAGTGCAATCTGAGAATACTACTAATGACTTCCTTCCAGCTTACTGCTAAGCTGACAAGCCTTCTCAACATCCAGCTGGGAAGGCCATTGTACAGGTGGGGACGTTGAAGTGCAGGAAATTAAAAGTCATGTTTCAAAAATGCCTCAAATTCCATTACTTGATTTTCAGAGAGGTTCTTTTTTAATTCAAATCCAGAATGTTCTTTAAGTAGTAATTAGTAGAAAAAGCAGGTGTTCAATTCTCTTGACTCCACAAAAAGCAAATGACTAATATTAGATAGCTGTAAAATGTGAATGACCTAAAAATGAAGGTCACACTTGAAAACAGGAACTTCACTCAGTTGCCCAGAGTCCAGCGTTAAATTAATGAGTGAGAACAGCTGAAATTACTTTGTCAATACTGCAAATGGCAGAGAAGGATTCAGTAACACACTTTCCTGGCCACAAATGCATCATCCAGGGAGGACGAGCAGAAGTAATCGGTACATTCTCTTTGGTTAAAGTTTATTGCCTGTTTCTGAGGGTGGCAGGCACACATTCACCAGGCTAAGTTAAAAGCTATCAGCCTTGCTATAATCATTTTCTAATCATTTCCAAATCATCTGGGTGTTCCTTGTTCACATTAGAGCAGGAAAGCTTTCCCAGGGCTGGAAATTATCAGTATGATTATCAGTCTCTACAGGTGACTTGACACAAATTCATCTTTGTACAGCTTGTGGTGTACCCATTGCTGTCACAGTCAATATTTTGATATGTCCAGAGAAGAATACAAGGTTCTTTAAGTGCCAAGAGAAACCTCAGCTCTCTCAGGAACAGAACATTGAAAATCTGTAGGAGGTTTTACATTTGCAGCTGTAGACACATATTTCTGTCACAAGGGAGGCTGGAACAGTAACTCAGCACTAGATTTGCATTGCCTGCAGTCTTGCATCAAATGAGGAGTTTGTCTAAACTGGTGACCAGAGTCCATTAATGAAATAGAAGGATGTTGTTCCTCTCACAGTGGAGAATTTTCTTGTTCCGACAAACCCTTGGGTTTGCCATCCCATTTAAAGTGATAGCAATGATATTCATTACACTGCTAAATGTTAGTAGGTTGTTTTCTTTAATACTGTAATAATTCCAAGGGCACATTTTCATAGTCCAGATGGCATTCCTTATGCTTTTATTTCTCAGAGATAATATCTACTCCAAACAAACAGTCAAAGCTCTCCTTATTTCAGATATCCCATATTATCTGTAAAAAAAAAATTCTTGTCCTAAGCCTAGTGCAAACATGCCATTCTATTAATAAATTGCATGAAGTTACTGAAAAACATTGCATTTGGAAAGTTTCTAGCAAATGGGAATATTTTCCTTTGAATCTTTTTAAGAGTATTTTGAAATGACAACTCTCAGGAACGAAACACAGAAACTGCTGTTTGCATTAGCAGAATGAGCAGGGTTTCTGTCACACTGCGAACCTTTAAACAACTTAGTAAATGATGGTTTGCACGTGATTTGTTTCCAAAGGCAAGTACCTTTCTTTACACAGTGCACAGGTAAACTGTAGGCAAGTTTAAATACACCCAGGTACATTCTAGAGACATAAGACCAAAAGGAATAATAAATAAATTTATAGGAAATGGATCTGTTAATTGCTTTCACACACACCAGTCCACGTACAACTGTCAGCTCAGGAAGATCGAGTTGTTTTCCAGAAGAGTGGGTTAATGTTGGGAACAACAAACTGAACTTTCAGTCTGAATAACAAATTCCTTGTGATCCTGCCTCAGGTTAATAAGTCTCTGGTGTTGCCATATGGGCCACACTCATGCAATGAAATCCTGCTCATAGCACATAATATGATTCAAACTAAATCTGCTTATTGTAAAACTTCATCTGGTTTTCTGGTAAAAGTATTACCAAATACTTCTTTTCAGTCTAAGTCAAGGTAAGTAATTAGTGAGTCCTGCTCTCCACAGATCTTTAAACACAAGACAGTAATCCATGTAATCAATCCACTCTGCTCAGCTCTCAGTCAGGTGACATTGCCTTTACCACCTCCGAGCTGAAGCAAAGTGTCTTTCATAGAGCAAATAGTTTTAACATTAGCTAGAACTTTTTCCAGTGCAAGTTCAGAAACTGAGAAACCCTATTTAAACTTGAAAGAGAGCCTATATCAAATAGTTCATTGAATTCCCTCCTGATTCTAAGATGAGACATACTGTTTCACTTTCAAATACTCAATTGCTTCACCTTTCCTTCATTTGCATGACTTCTGTGCTTAGCTAGGAAGTTGAAACTTAAAATTAAAAATAAAAAAAACCCTTGACTTTACTCTTTTTCCCCTGAATAAAACTTCTCTTGTATAATCAGCCCATTTTTCAGATATTTTTTAATAGAGAAATTGGGGTTTTTTGGTTTTTGTATGTCTTTGTATTATTTTTGTTTAATACAATATTTATTTAATCCAATTTACTTTGTAACTTTTCTTTTGAAAAAAAAACTTTAAAAAAATCCAACAAGAATTATAAAGTATCCATCTCCCAAAACCTTTTTTCTCTTTCACATTCTGTGCATCTATAATAGTAAAAACATCCCTGCTAAGAATACTACATTTGAGATTGAAAACACTGGCAAAAATCCTACTGGATGCCAGCAATGTAGCAGACTTAAAAACAAGGGAAACAAAATGCAGTGGTAGTTTAATCATCAATAAAATGTACTACCACTAAAAAAAGGTACAAAGCAAAAGGCTAATACCCACATTACAAGATTTATAATGCAAATGGCTGATAATAGACACTGAAGGAATCAATCAATAGGCAGTGGGGTCATAGACATCAAGAACATGCTCTTAAAAACAAATTCTGGAAAAAAGAACTTGTAATCAAGGCATATGCTGAGGGCCTTATGCAGATAGTACAGATATCAATTCATAACATGAATATATGCTTCTTAATTTTTTTTATGCTGCATTTAAAAGAGAACTAAAAGATATTCAACCTGACTGTGAACAAGACAGAATTGCACAGCCTGTAATAAAAGAAGATATATGGCAGCATCTGGAAAAATTGAACAGTTTCAAATGAACAGGCTCAGATAATTAGCTGATAAGTTCTCTAAACTACTGTCAATTTTTTAACTAACCTAAAAATCTAAGGAAACCTCAACCACAAAATGTTCCCAGTGTCACTGCAGTGTTGCAAGCAGTAAAAGTGGTGGCTGGGGAATTGGAAACTGGTCAGCCTTTATGCAAAGCCTAGAACAGACAACTTGTAATGGGCAATACAGATTCAAAGATCATCAGTGCAAGTCAGTAATCAAAATATAATATTGATGTTTTCCTGACAAGTTGGCCCCATGAAAACAGTCTGTTCTCAAAAAGTTTCATAGCAATTTGATAAACACTGATGTGTGAGTGCAGTTCACATGGACTGAGGTACTCAAAATCAAAACCTTACATGTGGAGAAAAGAGCCTATTTCATACTTTTGAAATTTGCTGAAGAGGTCTCCCAGTGTACAAGTCAGGGCACATCACCCATGTAGTTCACATCATGTCTTATCAGCATTAAACCCAGTAAGTCCTATAGTGATTGAGCAGGTGGCCTGTCTCCTTTCCTCAGTCAGCCTCTCTTCAGGGACATGTTTCCAGTCAGTGCCAAAAATTCTACAGTGTTTTTAACAGATATATATATATTTAAGAAATGACCCAAAGCTTCCTATAGGGCAGTGTGAAAAGAAAATAATACTTCTTCAATTGTTATAGTGATTTGCATGGTAAAAATGTTTTGTATTTCAACTCATCACTTTTCTAGTTTTTTAGGTATTTATATTCTGGGGATTTAAGTTGCACTTGGCAAAAAACACAACAGCATGTCATATACTGTAATCCAATGCCTAACTTCAGCAGCCTGAGGCAAGGTCTTCAGATGCTCATCAGAAGACCTAAGGGAGTCTTATGACAGCTGTTTCCATTCCTCTCGTTCCTGGAGGAACCCAGTTTGGTTTGTTCCTTGCTCTAAGTGTAAAGTAGATGAATTTCTAGACTGCTTCAGGTGTGCCCTAGCTCCACATCACTCTTTGAATAGCTTTTGACAACAAAACAGAAGATTAATAAACTTTGCATCTCCTCTCCTATAGCATGGCAGGCACTTAAAAACAAGACAAACCCCAGTATATCAAGAATATAAAAGAACCTGGTATTGAGCTGGCTGTACCAGCTAGGCCTCTGACATAGATTCCTCCCAAAGAGCAGAGATTCCTTCTGTCTATTCCCAGCACTTATCCTTCTCTTCAGCATCTGATAAGGGCCTGATCAAGAGTTGAGAGTTCATTCAAAATGCCCTAAGTGAGCTATTTGAAGATGGCAAATAATCATCCAGAGATCCGTGCTCAGGTCATGTTGGCTGGCTTTAAAATCAAAAATGTGTGGGATTTTCTGATTATATGGGAAATGTTCTTTTCAAAAGAATGTTGTAGAAGTGGTTCTCGTTCCTCTAAAGCTGTTGTCAGAAGATTTTACTCCTACATCAGACATCAAACACTAATGTCAAGCTGCAAACATTAAGAGACAGTCATTCCAAGAGAAATCATCTCACAAAAAGTGTTTGGAAATACACTACACAAAGTGTAGTAATGAAAATAAAGGAAATTGCAGAAGCTGCCTACACACCCAGGAAATTACTTCTTTTGCAGGAAAAAATGTGTTGTTTTGCTATTTAATTTGATGTGCTGTCTCATTAACAAAGGCAGCCCTGAATATTCTTTCTCATATTCAGCTCTGCCTGCTGTTGAATATGAAACACAGATCATCCTGCCTTTCTAGCTAGACCTGTCTCTCTGAACCTCGACTTCCATCTGTTTTATTGACCTCCTTGTGTTATTCAAACACCAAGAGTAAAGATAGTTTAATATTGCCACGTAATTTATGATGTCAGTCTGCAAAAACTGTGTTACTGTTATAGAACAGCCCAGGAACACAGCTATAATGGAAAAATAACAAACCCCCAGGCTCAAGAAACAGACACATTCAGCAGATGTTTAGTAATATAATCAGCTTCTAAAAGTCAGCATCTGAACAGAAGCAGCGAAAGGTCCATGTACTCTTTTCACTTACTCTGAATTATTTTAGATGACAGTAATTTTTCTCCCTCCACATATTCGAGCTTTTTGCATTCTCACATTATATATCAGTATTTCAATAAAAGTATAATAAAAACTCAGAGGGTCTGAACTTGATGGATGAGGATGCAAAGAAGGGTGAAAAAGTGAATGTAAATGTGCCTTTCAGCTAATCTGCTGATGAGCTACCAATTGAAAAGGGTATGGTTCATAATTGTGGAAAGAACTGAATTTTAATAGAACTAAGTAAATATCTCTGACACTTTAGAAAACATATTCTTTAATGTAAATGGGGAAAGTAGGTATTTTCTGTGCCATGTAACTGTCCAAAATATAGCATTCATTAATCCCATTAAAAAAAGATAGTGACAAATTGATGAGATAGTTATTCAAGTAAGATTTGGACCCCTTGTTTTTTTTAAAAGTCAGTATGTGTTTTGATGTTCCTAGGAACAGAGTATGTCCCCAGGCCACAAGTATGTTGGAAAATATATTTCTTTCCAGAAATCTCTATCATGTAAACAGCTTTCAAAAACATTGAATACATCTTGCAGCCCAAGCTCTACAGCCTATTATTTTGAATTCATTGAAATTGCAATGGTGTACATTTAATTCTAAATGAAAAAAAAATATAGTTACATTACATTAATGTTACCAGCTTTAGTATTCAGACTTTTTCACTGCTCAATGCATTTAATTTTCTACTTATACTTCAGTATTTTCCATCAACTCATTCCCTCAGACAAAAAGCATAATAGTATAAAAATGGATAAAAATATATTTAGTCTGAATAGGAAGTTATTGCATGACATCAATAAAATTGATATCTTCAGATCAGTGAAGATTATTATAATATATATACACAAAGAAAAAAAGTAATTTAAACATAACATTGTTATTTTCTTCTGATCTCCCAACAGGTAAACATGCAATTAAGCTGCACTACATTTTCTAAAGAAAAAAGTCTCCTCCTGGGCTGTAATCTGTTGGATAAGAGGGCATTTGGGGTCAAGCTGGCAACCAGAAAGTACAATGGGAAGTCTGTAATTCTGCTGCAGCTGCTGTGGACACAAAGGTGATGCAGAAAAAATTGTCAATAACTCTGAGAGCTGACTGTGCATTTCCAGATTTATAGTGATAATATACATACTGTTAAAAGGAACAAAAATATATCTTGACTCCTAACATATTTTGCTATGCCCCAAATTCGAGTCTTTATACATGCCCACAATTTAAACCCTTCAAATGATTTAAATGGGATTTATATTGATTAAAATCTACCAAACTGAACAAAGCAGACCATGCAGAATATTCCAAAGAGACAATCCAAAGAATTTACATAACGCTTGAGAAACCAAACAAATTCAAGAATGATAAAATCAAGAAGCAATTGTTGAACATAGATAAAGATCTGAAACAAGAGTACTAAGATTATATCAGTTTAGAATTCATTTTGTTAAATGCAAATAACTTTAGAACTAACATGGTATTCTTCTTTAAATTAGATTTTCTTTGTAGATTTTTTTAGGAGTTAGTTAAAGACTAATTCTGAAGAAAATCATTTTGATAAATGTAAGTTAAAAACATTTAAAGCAGCCAATTCTGGGCTTTTTACATTAGTGTGAAAGGGTTGTAGTCTGAATGCACTGGGTCATTTTTACTGTTTGGGCAGCTAAGACTCAAAGTACAACGTGTGCCAAAAAAAAGTTGATCTTTCAGATAGATAGCTGTTACTTTTGAAAAATGGATAAGTACTAAAAGCTGGCAAAAAAGTCAAGCAAAGGACAGGCAGTACAACTAAAAAACAAATCACTGCCTCATATGCCCATGGTATTATCTTGCTTTCATTAAAACTAAATTAAAACCAAAATTTTTCTCAGTCTAAGCACTTAGTAGTCCTCAGCCTGTCTGTTTTTGCAATAGTTTCTCCCAGAAGAAAATGAGGGTGTTTGGGGTTTTTTTTCTAATGAGGAATAATATATTATTTCACCTCAAATTAATTTAGAATTGATTGATGGGAAAATTAAACCTTGGACAGAAAGAAATTGCAGATTTCTTTTTTAGCCAATAGGGAAATGCTCTACAAAATCCTGGTGTGCCAAGACAGCTGTTGCTATGGAAACTGTTTTGCAACCTTAGATGTGACGGCAAGCACCAGGTGTCTGCTGTAATGAGACTTGAAGGTAATTATGAATTGTAAATAAAGTTTGCTGCCAAACTGATTCAGTAATAAGGGCGGGTTTAAGCCAGGCCTAAAGGACAAACCCCTGTCTGGATGCTGGGAAGAAGGCGCGGTTTTGGCGGTGGCCAAAGCCCAGTCACGAGGCACACGGGCTCCAAAGAGGCCAAGCACTGCTGAACAGCTCCCTGCTCCCAGCTCCAGGGCCCAAAGGAAGGGGCCAAGCTGGGTTGTGTGGCAGGAGTTACGGAGCATGAGTGCATGGTCAGCAAAGGGTGACACGTGCCTGGGAGAAACAAGACACAGCAGAGCCACCAGACTTTGCCTTTGGTCACTCCTGTTCTGCAGCACTCAGGAAAATTTCTTTTGCCCTCGTGGCCAGCTGCAGTTTGGGGATCCTGTGTCCAGGGCCGGGTGGTGATCAGGGATTGCCCCCCAGCACCAAGATCCACAGGGTGGTTAGGGAGAGGCTGAGGACCTGGCCCTGGTGAGACAGTGGTTCTTGCTACACAGCCTCTGCAGTCATGCATAGGTTCAAGCTGGATGTGGAGGACACGAATTCTGGGAAGTTCACACAGAGAAACAAAAGGCTTTGGGTCCTTTGACAGCACTGTGGGTTAGGGGATTACCCTAGAAGGGATTATGCTGAAAAAGGCATATCTCATATCAGGACATGGGAATGCAGAGGTTTGGGTAAGTAAGGAGCATGGTGATACTGCGGCAGAGGAATAATGAAGTCAACACTAGAGCCTGGCTTTAAAGGCATGGAGAGTTTTGGAAGACAAACTACAAAGGTACAGTGTGTTCAAAGTGTAGTGGGGACATGAATTAATGAGGAGATACATGAAGACTGAGCAATGAAAGTCTACAGAGCCCTCTGTTTGGCTGTTTTGATGGAAGTGGTGCTCTGTCCCTGAGCTCAATCCCTTAGAGAAGAGCTCACATGCCCTTTAGAAAGGGCAGCTGTTTCCACAGCAGAGGCAGTGTAAAGCTCACACAGCTCACCACTACCATTTTCCACAGATCCCCGCAGGACTCCAGCCTTTCCAGTCCTGTGGGGCAGGTCTGCAAGCAGCCAACCAGCTCATCAGGCTACAGGATCCACAAGCTGGAGAAACCGCAGATCTACACTAAAGGCAGAGGGAAGCACCCACATTCAAAGAAGCCCAGCTGCAAGGACCATTCCCCAGCTACAGACATACATTTCTTTTTCAGTACTGACTCAGCTTCTTTAGGATGCTGAGAAATAGTAACAGATAGTTTCCTCCTGTGTCCTGACAGTATTGTACATCAAAATTAACCTGCTGCTTTTCCAAGTTATTTTAGAAGACGGTGATACATTTATTTTTGCATTTAAGTGATGGACTTTAGTTTCCAAAGCTTCAGTTTTTAAAACACTTTAATAACTGGCATTATGGAAGTTACTCAAATTCACATTGCTGAGTCAGAGCCCAAACCTGGCATTGCTGAGAAATCAATTGAATTTTCTCTAAATTAGGTCATTTTGGGAGATAAATCTCTACAAACTTTTCCTTGAAGAAGAGTTCCTCTTCTGAAATTTATCTGTATTTCTACCAGACACTTCTGGATTTCTTAGGTCCTCAAACCAGTGCTCAGAAATTCTAAACAGGTACATGTTAACAGACCCATCTCAGAGCCACCTCCTGGGGAAGAAAAGTTTTGCCTGTAACCCTGACTTTATCAAGGAAATCAGCATAAAGGGAAGCTCAGTCCCACCTGCCTTCACCCTGCAGTTGCACAAACTGACCACTGTAACCAGTCTGGGGGGGACTTTAAGGGGTGACTCCTCAGATCCAGCAGTTACAGTCTCCTGGGTTTGCTCTCACATTCCTAAGCCAAGTCTCATAACATCGATGAACTGACATTGAAAGAGATCCTCTATTTAAAAAAAAAAAAAACCTTATAATTTACACAAGAGATTATATTCTTCAATACAAGTTTTTCCCAGCACTCTCACTTGCTGTAGAGAGTCTCTGGTTGCTGCTTGATGAAATCTGTTTCTCATTATGAACCCCAAACCACTCAAATGATTGCACTTATGGAATGGTACATGACTGCTTTTGGTTGGTTAGTGAATGTTTCTGAGAGAAGCCCTGGAAGTCGTGCCTTGTGTTCCAGACACAACAACACAGTATCAGAAAGTCAAGTAATGATAACCTTGACAAAGAGCCAACACTAAAAAAAGCAAAAGCACATTCATGTGTCCCTGTAGTGCTGGAGGGGTGGAGGGAGGAAGAGGTGCAGTGGAGCATAGTCATTTATCTCAATTATTGTCTGCTTTTCCTAAATCAGTTTTGACAAGAATTGCATTTCATAATATCTATTATTGTCTCAGCCTTGTTGGGTTTGTTTCTCTCTCTCCCTATTAACAAATTCATTGATGTCTTCCTAAACCACATCTCCTGCTACCGCTGATGAAGAACGAACTGCAGGCTGGGTGGACCATCAACACCCACACACCGTGTTCTCACAAAAGGGCCACAGGTGGTCCCTTTGCCACTGAGCACAGGAGTGTCCCAAAGGGAAGGTATTTTCTCCTCTGGGTCCCAGGCACAGCCAGGAGACTTTATATGTGCAAATGTTTCATACGATTTTAGCACTGCACAAACATAGTGTGAAAGGGGAAAAGCAAGAATAGAGCAGAGATCGTTTCTTCCTTGGAAATATTCTTTAAAGAAGAAAAAAAATGTTTTCAAATGATGTGAGTTTTTAAAAAATTTTATCTTACCTCAAAGACATGATGACCTTTTCTTGCTATCTTTGCCCTTAGTAGAGTTATGGGACTCATAAGCTAATGCATATCTGATTGCTGTCATATACAAAGAAATAAAGCATTTTATGCTTTCAGTGTTGGTAATCAACAGAACTCCAAGCTAAGGAGAATTAGATGAATTAGGCTACTTTGCTAAATGAAGCAACATACCTTTCTACTGTGATGCTGTCAGGAACACAGGAATAGAGAAACTTTGATTTCACACTGGGGAAAATAAAATAAATAAATAGATAGATGAAAAGCTTTAAAATTTTTTTGCAAAAAGAGAAGAACATCCCAGCTCACTGTACATTATTGTACCACCTTGAAGATGCCCTTTGGTTTAATGCAGCTATTAGGTTTGTCCTCTTCTTTCTCTGTCTTTCTATTTCTTACCTTGTAGAGGTCCATTCTGAAGTAAAAATACAGCAACAATCATTCCTCAAATTGCTTTGCCTTTAATGTGACATTTCTGAAAAGAGAAAAAACTTAGCTTGGACTTAACCTTTCTATACTTTAAATATTCAAGCATTGCCATGATCAGAACATCCTCAGAGACAATTTATTTTATTTATTTAACCCCTACAGGGAAGAGCCTTTTTCCTGCCATTGGGGTTTCATTTTAAGAGGCTAGAACAGGAGAACAAAATACGTAGATTTATGTCCAGCTACTGGTAGGAACATCGATTTCTCCTTTTAACTACATCAGTTATCATGCTCCTATGAATGAGAGTGAAAAGACTTTTCACTTATTAGACAGTTTGCCATTTGTTTTGTTATCTATATCTTGATATTTCAATAGATCTCCAATGTATTAGAAGAAGATACAAAATATCATCACTGAAAAAGAATGAATTATGGCCATTCCTGCCTTTGTTTCAATGCTTTTCAGAGGGAGAAAAAGAGATTTTTAAATGTTATTCAGTGCATCAAGAGTTTTATGACAGAATCACATTGACCAAAATTATTTATATGGTATAATTAAGTTCAGCAATTGATCAAGAATGCAGGTCATTGTTGGTGCATTAACCAATCCTGAAAGGGAAAGCAGAAAATTGGATGATACAGAATAACCATAGCAAACGGTGAGATGGCCAACTGAGATCAAAACTCATAGCAAGTAACATATTGGAAGCACTGAAGTAACAAAATATCATAAAGTTGAAATGATTCGAGAAGATTAAAACTGGTTCTACAGAAGGGAGATTATGATCTAATTTTTTTTCCACTTCACTACTGAAGTGGAAAATATAAAACTACCACTGAAAAGTGTCAGAACCTTTGGAAAACATCTGATGTTGCTGTTGTTCATTTATAAAGGGCAGAGGTGCATCAATTATGACATTAAATACATTTTTTTATTTAGGAGAAGTCTGCTGTATAGTCCATAGACCACATTTCAACATTTTCTTCGTGTGAATTATACACTCAAAATTAACACAGCACTAATAAATGGAGATGACAAATTTCTCATCTGTTTGCAGACACGTTTTGCTGTGTCCTCATTAGCTCTCATGAGCCTGTGCAAGATTCTTTTGGAAAGATGACACAGTTCAATATCTGGTCTTCCCTTTGGGGCATTTCTGCCACTTAGTTATGAGGCAATTCTCATATTTAATTAAATTCACCAGAAGACATTTAGATTCGTATGTCTCAACTCCTATAAATGAAAAATATAAATAGGAACACATTGTAGCATTCTTTGTGTCCTCCAGCCTTTTATCCCTCTCAGTTCCCTTTCTGTACTTTACGGTTCTCTGCTAGTCTTAAAGGTTCCCACATGGACTGCAGTTTTCCTCCTGAATATCCCATCACTAAATGTCCCAGACTTTCAGTGGTTCATCAGATGGAGCTTGATTTAAATGTCATTTTAGTACCATGTTTCTTAAAACCACTTGCTCAATGGAAACATATTTATTCCATCATTTCCAATACAGAAAGAAAAGCCAGTTCAAAGAAAAACTTGCAAAGTACGGGAAGCAAAATCTGTCTCAAAAGACAGAACTTCTTTTTGTACACAACCTGACAATAAAAATCTAAAATCTAAATCTAAGTAAATGTATTTCAGCAGTACTGCACCCTTGGCAAAATTCTGTATAAAACAGCACATTTCACAGCCTTCCCTTGCCATATTTCCTACCTCATTATGTCACAGTGCTTAGACTTTCTGAGTTTTATTATAGAAGAAAAAGTTCTGAAAAACATATGCTCACAGAGTCAAGAATTTCTCTTACATGCACTATAGTTCTCATTACGTTATTCATGATCCCCAGACAGGAACTGTTACAGCAGTCAAATATCAAGGTGTGTGTAAAAATCCATGTCCATATTCACCAATCACAGCAAAATAAACAGCAATTATACTGAATTGGTTTTGATGTATCAACAAGTCGTTAACACTTCATGCAGCAGAAAATACTGGTTCACTGGTTATTGGTACAAGGGTCCTGAACTAGGAAGCTGGAAAGAAAACTAAAAGTAACCTGGAAACTCCAGATAAACCAGGCAAATACTTTCAATTATGTGTTTGGCTTCTGGTTCTCTTGCTGTCTCCAGAACTGGAAGGTGATGCCACTGGCATAGGTGAAAAAAAAAGCACCTTATATTACCTGCTAATTTAATTCCATTGAAGACAATTAGTTAAACAAATATGAATTTGCTCCAAGGCTTTATCACTTCAGCCATTTCTTTTTTAATAAATCAAATATTATTGAAAAGAGAATTCAATAAAGTTACAGTGGGGTTATTTGGGATATATTAAAATTAAATTCACGTGATACCAATATACAACAGCTCACAAGTTTGTTCTTTCACGTATAAAATGTGTAACATTCTCCAACCAATTAAATAAAGTGAAATAAAATTCAAGGAAGGGCAATTGAATTCATAGATTTGCTGAGTCTATAAAATAGGTTTATGCTCATAGTACTAAACAGACTGAAAATTCTTAGATTACTTGAATTATTTCACATATACCAAAAAAATTTATAAGGTTTTGATTCTGAAAAATTTTAAACTATAACTGAAAATATATTAGCAAAATTAATTCTTTTGTTCTGTCAGTTAAAGATTGGTCATGAAGATATAAACTAATCTCTTATTCTCCCATAAATAAAAGAGGAAAGAATACATCATGAGAAATACAGAAATCATCATGAAAAATCATCATGAGAAAGACAGAGACATTCAAAGAGGCAGAATCTGCTGCAATCGTGGTTATCCCAGACTGCTGGGTCCTGGGTAGAGGAGACTCCCCTGCAATTACTAATGGTCATGAAAAGATTAAATGCTTTCAACTCCTATTTCTAAGTTTTAGTGAGATTTTCCAGTTCAGCTCTTGTTATTGTTCCTAACCTCTAAGAGATCAATCGAAAAAGGAAAACTCCCAGACTGGGTCTTTGACCCGCCTTGCTTGCAGGTGATCAGGATATCAAAGGTGTGCCATGACGGGGACAGCACTATTCCTTTCAGAGTACCTGATAATGAACGTTTGATGGCACTCGCAGCTCTAACAGAAGAGTTCCGTGTGAGGACTCTAATTCTGCTTTTACGAGTGCCATAGTTAACGCTGTCACGGGGGCGGGCAGGGAGGGGAGAGCTTCAGGGAGCTTTTTGTTGCAATGAATAGCAATGAGTTTGGTACCTCCTACAGACACACAGGCTCGTTAGTCAGAAGAGCTCAGCAAAGCAACGCTATTTGAAAGTTCAGTGACTCTGAGCAATGGTCAAAACAGTGTGGAATCACCACAATAACAAAGAAAGATGACTTGATTCAAGCATGTTTAGACAACGTCTCGAAGTTCAGAACCTCTTGTAGCTCATCCCCCTGGATAAGGCAATTGCTCTGCCAGGGGGCCAAGCCCCAGCCAAGGGTATCAGCCTCTCCCACAGAGGGAAAGATCTCTGCAGGGCTGAGCATCGTAGCCCAAGCCTTACGGATATTTTTTAATCAACTTCCTTTTCTTGTGAGAACAACTCAGTCGGGTTTGCTTTGTTCTTTAATGTATAACTTCTAGTAATGCCTTGAATTAAGATCTTTCATTTATAATCATTGTAGGTTTCATTCCCTTAGCCCAGAGCATAAACCTGAGATTTAGTCAGAGTCATTTTCACCTCGGTATTTTCATTAACAGCCTCCATTGGGAACACAGAGTTTTCAGTAGTTCTGCTCTGCAAACAGTGTATGGACCTGCAACACTTTCCTCCTAGTCACCCAAAACATTTTCAGGCAAGAGACAAAACAAATATTATTAGAAGTATAATAACATGTTCATCTGAATACTTTCTATGTTTCCTGCAGCTATTTTTTCCACAGGGTTTCCAAATGGGTTTCCCACCTCAACAATTCCACTAAGATTCAATTAATGTCATTCAGCAATTACTACCTCCCTGACCTTTCTTACTTGCATTAACTTCTCCTGGTTTAGTCTGCATTTTCATGCAATGAAACACCTAGGAGGTATGCAGTAGTGGCTATAAATAGCCATTTCCAATTATTCTTTCTCTGACCTTTCTGTCTCTCATTCTTGCCACTGCTCACTCTCAGGGGAGCCAAATGACAGTTTTGTCAGTAGTTTTTTGGATGCACTCTCTTCTCTCCTTTATACTTTTCTATTTTCTCTACACAAAAAAAACCCTGTAAACTTTTCCAGTTAAATTTTACGTCTTCTTTTTGTTAGTCAAGGACTAGTGCTCCCCAAGTAGCTTCCAAATTATAGCTTATATATATTTACTGTACACAGCCTCATCTCTCTTCCATCTTTGCTCTTTTTCCACCCTTTTACAGTCTTTATAGCCTGTTTTTCTGACCCTGTTTTGTATGGCCAGAAAGAAATTAAAGACTTGCTTATATTATTTTAAAGTTTCTATTAATTAGTAACTATTAGCATATGCTGATTTGTTTAAAGTGTTCCTTACTTTTTTTCTAAGAAAAAAAATATTTTAGAGTTAAACATAGTGCACAGAACCTGAAGGGCACAGAGAAATTAGTGAAAATAACTATCCCTGTAGCTCTTGCAAGAGGATCTTGAGTGAGAAAAAGACTTGAAAGCCATAGCTTGGAATTACAAGTGTGTTACTTTAAAAACATTCTACACATTTAAAACTTTGAAATAAACCAGTGTTTTCCACTGCAAGCACTGCCTGATTTGTCTTCTGACTTCAGCACAACAAAATGTAACAATGCGATATTCTTGAATAAGAGCTTAAAAAAAAAGGTGTTTGCAACTGTTTATACACAGAGCTATAGAATGTAACTCTTGCAAACTTAAGCATCAAAGCATATCTCTGCTATAAAGCTACACTACAGACAGTCATCTCTTTCAGTGGAAAGTTTATTCAACACCTAAAGCATAAAGACACCAATTCTAAATGACTTAACATGTTTGGAACAGCCTATGGAAGCAGCAGTCAGAAACATGCACTGTAAGTGACACTGGGTGGAGAGAACTGACGTGGGAGTGAGGAAGCTCACAGGTTTAGCCTGAAAAAGTTAAATGAGGATTTACTTACCTATTCCCTCCTTCTTTTATGACTCCATCAATGCAGGACACACTCAAACAAACAGCTGTAAAACATTTCAGCCCAACCAAGGATGGCATCCATCCAACAGAAGTTTGTGTGGATCTGAGGGTTTAATCTTGTGGTCTGTGGAACCGTGGCAGGGGCTCTGCATTATTTATAAAAAAGTCTGCAATATGTAATTAAGAGTGGAAAGCCTGTTATTAGTAGGTTTAAACTTGCAATACAAGAAACCAAATGCAATCAATACAAAAAGTATAGGTGAAAAAATTACCAATATATCAGGCAAGATTCATGTTGTAGGTCAGAATTCATCAAATATACCATCACACTTTTTTCATTAATATCATGACAGTAGTCTGTGAGGGGATGATAGATCAGCATTTGCCTATAAAATTGTCCTGATTCTTTGTCAATATGTACTGAGCAGTTCAAGTGACATCAACCACATACTAACCTCTATTACAATTATTTAAATTTACAAGTGCTCTGCAGGGTGAAAACACGATGCAGTTGTCCTATTTGCCATGCTGCTTGGAGGATAAAAAAAAAAGGTTACAGAAATAAGATCTGTAATATTTTCTTTTAAAGCTCTGCAGCTGACAGTTTAATCTCAACAAAAGTTACAACAAATGTTTGAGCTGTTCTGAAGTTTCATTTTATGTCTCCAAATCTCTGATCTAAGTAAAAACCTACCGTTTGGAATTCTTTTAAAATTGCATCTAGCATTCTTCAGAGAGCAAGTTTTTCCCGGTAGGACCATATAGACTAAGGGATGATGACCTTTTTTCAGTAAGACTGCACGTCAACTCTATTGGTAGAGGATACAACAGGAAATTTGGTTTTGGCTTCCAGTCTCAGTTGATCCACAAATACAGCAGGATGATGGTTTACAGACCCACATTCACTCTAGAGAACACAAAGGACTTAAATTTCTGCTAAATTGTTTTAAGAATACTTTATAATGAAGGCAACTCATAAAGTACTTCGGTTTTGCAAGACTTTTAACTTCACATAACTTACTGTATATAGTTTTTTAAAATCTCTGATTTCAAGTCCTATAGTAGTGAAATAATCTGAATGGGAACCTTCCACAAAACCAGAGGTGTTAGATGGGTTTATACTACTAATTCATAGAAAGGTTCCTTTTATTGGAATAGCAAATAGCCCAGCAAGATCTCCAGGAATGCAGACAAAAGAGGACATTCTGCCTAAGGAGTACAGCCTGAAGCCTTGACATTTTCTCATCATTAAGGTTTCATAGAGCCACTTGTAAAAGTCAGGGACACCAGTCCTTGCTTGCTGGCCCATCTTTAGTTTTTGCAATTACTCTCCAACAGCTTAAATTCCCCTATGACTTTGAAATATCTTCCTGTTCTTTGTATAAAATCCATAACTACATTTTTTTTGCTAGTACCTTTGCTTTTTGTGGTAGTCAGACTTGTGCACCTTGACTTCTAGATCAAAAATAAACTTTACTGCTTTGTACCTCTCTCAGTATTGGAAAGGCCATGTCTCTTGATGCTCTGGTTTCTCACTAAACCTGCTCTGGTTTCTCACTCAAGTGGCCCATGGAGCGCCAGCAAAAACAGAAGGTGCTCTCAGTCACACTCAAATGATTTCCATTAAAACAATGGGTTAAATTCACTCCTTGTAGTTCAGTCCAGGGAAGTGGGACTTTAAACTTCTGATGAAAGAAGACATAAGAAAACCAAAGACTTTGAAATCTGTGAACTTTAGTTCCTAGAGCAGAAAGGCATAGAGAGAAGTCCTGGTAGCAGGCTGTGAATTGCAAATAGAGTTGTTACAAAGCAATTTCTTTCTTTGTTTGTTTCTTCAAGTCTTCCTATTGCTGTTTTGAGATTTGTATTTCCTCTGTTCATCCTTCCAGCCTAATTCATAGAGTTGCTTTAAAAATCCCTGTACAGTGACAGGCCTTGTTACTGGTACAGAGAGCTATGGAATCAAAACTCTGAACTCTCCCACCCTCCAACAAAAATACATGCAATTTTGGACATAAGTATATTTATTGGACTTGTGGTTTTGTTTGAGTTTTAATACTAAATGTAATTAAAATAATACCTGCCACAAAGAATTCTGCAAGCAGAAAGAAAACCCCAGGAAATACCATGAAATTTTACTTTGCCCTTTGGCCCTACCACAAACAGGGCCTGGATAAACCCCTCATGATGCTGGATTTCACTGTCAGATTTTAATTTGCAGATGGTGAAATTGGAGTTGCTTCGATTTGATGCAAAACACTCTACTGAAACACTTCTGCTGAGCTCTGGAAGTCACCTTCTCCACACAGCAATAACCCACTCTGTTAGAGCAAGAGCTCTTTCATTCACAAAGATGAGATGTTCAGTTAATCTGTAGCACCTCTGTGAAGGAAATAAATGCTTTATGGGCAAGAATATGGTAAAATTATTAAAGATCACACTCCAGTGCTTTGCCCAGTATCTCACAGCATGTTGAGTCTTCTCTGCAGTCATCAGAACTACTCCCAGCCCAAGAAAGAGTCCGAGCTTGAGGCAGTCCTGCACGGCTGGCCAAGGTCATGCAGCACATCTGTGACCAAACTGGGCAGACAGCCCAAGCCTCTTCCAAATCCTGCCTCCCGTGCCTTAATTTTCAAACTATGCCTCCTCTCACTATGACATTCAAAGTCTTCAGAGCTCTTTAAAATATTGATACAGTACATTAGTTTCTAAAATGTTTGGGATAATGTATATTCTCCAATGGTATGCATACAAAATACAAGTCGTAGCAAGGAGAAAGGCCATTGGTAGGGAGCATTGAGTTAGAAGTAATAACACTCCTTAACAACAAAGAGCTCTGTGTCACAGGTGTCTCAACAGCAGAGAGCTCTGACAAAGCCATTTGACCAAAAGAACTGAACTCAGGGAGCACAGCACACACATGGCAGGGGTCTGTGCAGCCCTCCCAGAAGCCTGGGAAACACACACACATCCCCGGAGACAGTGTTTTCAGTGCACTACTCAGGAGTCTCTGCACAGCCATGCTTTATTTTTAAAGTGTTGTCCTTGACTTACTGCTTCCTCAGATGTATACGGCTACAAAGAATTATAAAGAAAAATCTTTAATTTTTTATGCTCCTTCTTGAATACACACTTTGGGGCTGTCTAATGCTAGAGCCATACTTAGTCACCTTGAAATGTCACTCTGTATCTATTGCAGTCTGATGTGCAGTCTGATGTTTTTGGCTGATGACCAGGATCTTCTTGCCAGCTGCATCCACTGTTTACATCTAGTTTTTCACCTCTTCACTTCTTCCTCTGCACCAATAACCTCAAACAACATTTTTCTATGACATCCAGTGCTGAAATAATATTGAGATTTCTTGCAACTTTCTCCCTGGTATAAATATGTCCCACAGCCTTTGGTGCTTTTAGGCAGCAACATCAAGTGAAAAACACTGCAGGCAGAACTGCAAGAGCCCTGACACCTCCCTCTGCAGGCAAGAGGGAAAGAGCTCACAAACAATGTGTGGCTGCTAGGACAGAATTATTGTGAAAAGTTTTTTATTCACGTTGTTGAAAGATGAGAAATTCTGGACATTCTTTCTCAGCTGAACAGCAACACTAAGAAATCTGTCAAAATAGCTGACTTAAGTTTTGCAAGTCCCCCCTCTTTGCAGCTCCCTTTGTTTGTAATGAGTGCAAAGAAATTTTCATATTTTTGACAACTGAAGTTGCTACAAAGTAAAATACAAGGAACATTACTCAGCGTTTCTCTAGAGGCTGCTCTATGGAAAGGCATACAGCTGTTATCCTTCCTGGGATTTCTAGTAGCTACCTTCTTTGATAAGAGATTTGAGAGAGGGGAGGTTCCCAGAAAGGAGCACCTGAGAGGATTCATTACCTGCCAGTAACCCCAGTTGCTCTGGATGTGCTGTTCAGGTCCTGCTCCCCCTGCCAACTCCACAAGCTGAAGACAGTACCATCCACCCCATGCCCCCACAGCAGCACATAAGAAGTTTTCATATTTTAAGACAGTCTCACTCAAGGACTGTGTTGCCAAAAGCTGGTTTCTTCTTCAGTCTTACACACGTGACAAGTTTCTGTCTGAAACACTATTAAAGGTACAGTCTGTCTCAGACATGAGTTTGTTTCTGTCTCTGACGTGCAAACCAGAAAAAAAGACAATATTTCTACAGCACTGACCAGCAGTGCTGACAGAGTGATGGGTAACTGGAAGAACATTGATAGAGTCTTGTTAATTTGATTTATAAACATAATTGCTACTAATCAATTATGTAGTGAATTAGATACCTCCACAATCAGGCTCAGTGAAGGCCCCTTAATTATCTTTGGCATTTGCAGCAAACAGCTCCAGCACTACTTGTTCCTCATTCCCATCAATGCAGCTTTACACCCTCTTGGCTTTCCTAAAACAAAAGCTATCACATCAGCACCTCTGTGAACCTGTGAATAGCAAAGTGAGCTAGCTTGCAGCACCAGGAGTTAAGAGCACATCTTCACAAAGACAGTGTAAGCCCAGTTCACATCACCCGTGCAGCCAGCTCACCGGGGTGTCTGCCTTGATTACAGCTGGTTTGCATCAGAAAATCGTCAGTGGAGATAACCCTACCTCACTTGTCAAAAGAAAGGGTATCTAAAATATACAACAACCTAATACTCTTATCTAAGTATGAAATGAAACTAAAGTACCAGTCTCAGCATTACTCAGAACACAAAAGAATAAAAGGTTCATTAAATTAAAATTGAATCTGATTTCATTCTTTCCTACATAATAGCATGATTGTTGGCTATGCTAAACATCATCATTCAATACACCAATTATTAATTTAATAAATTCAGAATAACAGTCTCAGAGCAGATAAAGGTCAGTAATTCAGCAACTAAATCTGAGCAAAAATTAGGCAGAGAGATCAAATGCCCCAGTTGAGACTCGAAGTACACCCCTGTCCCACTGAAGTGAACTGTGCTCCCTGGGCTGTGCCAGGCACGGCACTCTGGGAACGTCCTTATGTAACACTGCAGCTCCTCACCTGCCGGCCAAACATCCACCACAGGGGACCTTTGGGGAGAATTCCATCCTGAGGAATGTACGCAATCATTAATTACATATTTCCTCTCTTGCGTGCTTCCAGGCCTCTGGAACGTGGCCACTGCTCGTGAGCAGCCTGCAGTACAGCACAGCACACAGCAGTGTTGGAAGTTGAAGGGATTGTCCTCAGAAAATAGGGCTGTTTATATTACTTTTATTTTCCTTTCGGATATTTATAACTGTGCCACTAGTGCACTGTAGTGTGGATGAATGATCTGTATTTCATATTGATCTTATGCAACTCGGCAAAGGCTTTCTTTAATCTATAATTAAAAATTAAAACCTTTAGGGGAGCTATTCATCTGACTGTGAGTTTTCTTTCTGCTGCCCTCTGCCAGTAATTAAGTTCTGCTAGCATTTTCAATTTTTATAAGGACTTGGTTCATTACAATTTTCTTCATATTTGTTGCCACAAAACACCAGAGGCTGATGTAACAACAACTACTTCCATTTTTAAAAATCCCTGCACAATAATATGGATAATGTATTTGAGGTGCTTGCATTACCAAGCTGTATTCTATGAAAAACTTCACTACATATCCCTGTGTCTTTATAGTATACCTATGACAGGTAAAAGCTACAGTTTCCAGAATGACAAATGTGGATTTCACCACTCTGGATTTCATTTTGTTAGTTTAAAACTGCCTGGGTTGACCAAGCAAATTCAATCGACCTGACTGATAATAGGAAAGGATTGATACAACAAAACAACATCAAGTGATCACTTTGCAGTCAGAGACACGAGCTGATCAAGTCTCAATACCTTTTGTGCACGAGCATTCCTTCTGCACTGCCCCAACAGGAGAATGCTGCTGTTTGTATTAACCACAACACTTTTCACCCAAACAGCTCAGAGCACTCCTCTAGGCTTGAGCATAATAATTCCCATTTCCCACATAGGCCAGGCACTGTCACAACTAGCCTGAGACCCAATTCTTAAAAAACAAATGTTTCTCTAGATTTACACCAAACCTTTTCACTTTAGGCTGGTTAACATGCAGAAACACCACCAGCAAAATGCCTCGGTAATGTCAAACAAGCAGGGTATCAAACTCCCTTGCTGCCTAAAATATATTTGACTTTCATCGCTGCTTGTCAAATCAAAAATCATTAGTTTACAATAGAGAAATCTGGCACTTAGCACTTTCCTTATTAGAATTGAAGCTTGGGAGGAAAACCTGATAAGAACAGCTCTGCAGCAGCACGCCCCTGTGATTAGGATAGAGGCGTGTGGTGCTTGACACTGCGGGTCTTGCTGGAAGGAAAAAACTACAAAGCAGCCACCAGCCTTCCCCAAACCTGTCATCAATTGTAACCACAGGACTTAAAAATTTAATATTAAAGATAGGATCTGAATAACCCCCTGCTGGGTTACACAGTTTCTCCAAAAGGTTCCCAATCACTAGCCTGCAAAATGCTATAAGAGAGACAAAAATTATTTTAGTTAAACAGCCAGGGAAGCACGAAAGATCATAGCTAAAGCAAGCAAATCACTGTGCTGTTGCATTTCAGTGAGCATTTAGAATTTCAGCCCTCGCTACTATTTTTTTTGATCAGTAGAGATAAAGAAACATCAGAGAGTTTAGATTTTAACCAGATTTAGAGTGTCAAACCCTGGAGCTAAAGTGGTCAATGTCATCAACATTCTTCCCACTTTTTTAAGATTTATTTGAATGCAAAGCAAAGCTAAAGGCTCTACACTCGTGCAAAATAAAGTAGGTTTTTATAAAAAGTAATTGATATGCCTTTTCATGCCATACTAAGAGGTTAAATATATGTGCATGGGTAACATAATTAGTCAAAACAATTCTGATAAGAAGGAGATAAATATATCTTTGGTATTAATCAGAAGAACATGGAAGTTAATGTGTATTATCCAGGATGGAAGGCTGCAAGTTTAGAATGTGGGTGGACAGAGGTAAAATTGAAGTACGTGGTGAATGTGACATCAGCATCACCCCCAACAGTTACTTTGCTTATCAGTTCTGATTTAAAAACTATTTTGAAAGACATTTGAATTTTTTATGAAATAGAATTGAGACCATGAAAACAAAAGAACCAAGTAATCTCAGCACAAACACAAACCCCATGACATTGACAACTCCCTGAGGATCATAACCATAGCTTGGAAAAATCGTGTATTTTCTGCAGTGACAGTGTTTCTGTGATTTGATTCATACCCCTGCATATTTATGAAGCCCAAGAAGGAAGTGAGGAATCTACTTTGTAGGAGGGGAAAAATGTAAACAGGATGCTGGGCCTGCTGTTTTACCCAGGATAGGAGGATTACAGGAGGATTTCTGTAATCTGACAGTCTGTGTTCACTGACTACCCCAGTTACAGTGGTTAGACATACTTAACTTTCAAAATAGAAAATTACATATGCCAAAGCTCTGTTTCTATGGGGCTTTTTTCCATCTGAGATCTCTTGCATTGTGCTACTGCCTATTTTTCTGAACTGAAACAATAGACTGTCCTAGATCTTTCTACCAGCACATGTCAGAAGAACAAAATTAGATATTTTGGCTGTCTGGACTTTTTACCGGAGGCTGCTTTTCTTCTATGCCCTTCCTTTTTCAAGAGTGAATTTCAAAATTACTAGACATATTAGGCTATATATTCTTCTCCTCTGACTTGTATATTACAAGACCTGACCTGGCCAGTACCTTAGGGTGGAACTGCTTCACCACTTCAAAAGCTAAAGGGCACTAAAGGTTTCCAATCTGCAAAACCAGCCGTCATTACAATGAAAAATATGGAAAACTAGAATAAGGTAACTTTTTAAAGCAAGAAAACATAGACCCACTGGAAAGGACAAATTAAAATTAAATTACCTGAGAACAAACCTCTTTTTCCCTTCCTACCATGTCCTTGCACAGTGCTCCATTCTACTGCTTTTCACTTTCTAATACAGCAATTTTCAGTGCTCTCTTCTGACTTACAGCTCCTCAGGCCCATAAACAGCCCCTATGGGGGTTCCTCTCTCTCAGGTCTAGGGCTGTCTCTGGGCTGCATGGAAAACAATGCAGCACCCAGCCCCAATTACAAGTATCATTCTACTGTGCCACTTCACAGTACATTTACTCGTGACAAATGCATGTTTCCATAAGTAAAGGTATTTTCATTGCACTGCAGTTAATGTCTTTTTTTCACTGAAGCTGACCAAAGTTTGCATGCAGAAATTACACTGAAGCAGCAGAGGAGAGTGTCTGTTGACCTTGTCAGTGAGAGGAAAGTAAATCTCTGTGTTCCATTTTTCTTCTAGAGAAGTTCTACATTCTGCTGCTTCACTTTCTCTTTGCATGACTCAATGATCCTTGATCCCGAAGGGATATAAAGTTTGGCAACTTTATTTTCTGTTACTTCCTTGTTTTCTATTAGCTGTTACTGTGAAGATATTGGATTTTTTTCTTTGATCCATCAGAAGAAAATCAATCTTTCTGAAGAAAAACAAGTAAAAAATTGTCTACGGATAATGGCTGTTCATTTGACTTTTCCTATCATTTGGAAGACAGAAAATGCCTCATTCTACTGTAACAGTACTTGTCCTAACACCAATTATTCTCCAAGATTTTCCATTTTATTGCTTAATCTAAAAGATTTCCTTTTGTTTTAGTTCAGGCTCTGTAGCGGTCACACCATATGTGAAAGTAAATAATGCAGATTTCCTGTTCAGTGATTAAGACATGACTAAGTTATAAATCAAACCTCAGATGGGCTGGAGCAGAAAGTCTTTATTAAGGGAAAAGGCTTTAAAAGGCTATAAACATCAGAGGTGCATCTCATGCCCAAACTCAGCCATTTGCACATTGCCCAGAATGGAACCTGGCCCAGGATCCCGCTGTGTGTGTGTGGCACAGGTGATCTGGGCTTGGGCAGCAAAGCCAAGGTTTCTGACACATCCTGTGTTTCCTGGCTGGGCCCATATGGCTGAGCAGCCGCCCCTGGCACGGCAGTGGCTTGGACAGCCTGTTGAGCTGCTTGGGGCACAAATGGTTGAGAAAAGAGCAGAGGGGACTCTCCTAACATCCCATCCCTTTTCCTGCTTTGCCCGAGCAAAGTTTTCAAATTTTATTCCTTACCTGTTATTTTGCTGTTATTAGTTGGCAAGCACTGCCAAACAAGCTGGGAAAAAAAAAAATAGAAAAATACTTTTGTCTAGTTAATAACCCAAATTTCAATTAGAAAAACTTGCATAATGGTTTGAGGCGAAGTAAGCCATGACACAGAAAATAATTTGCACTAGAAAATTTGCAGAAACCAATATATTGTCAGTAAGTTTCCTCATGTAAGTATAAAAAGATCTTATTAAATTAAGGAGGGAGAGACAAAATCAACAAAAAAAGTATATGAAGATTGATTATATTCAATCATTGTGATATAGATTGTTCTTTTTTCCCCTGAGGTCAAACAGTAAAGCTGATTTAAAAATTCTGTTCATCTGCCTATATTAAAATTGATCATTAGAAAATCTTGATCTCCCTCACATCAAATCCCCTTTGGTAGTCTCTCTGAAGAGCAGAAAGGAAGGCATTATAACTGACATGTCAACAATACTGTAAATGGCTTTTCATACTTCAGAGAAGACAAGGATGTAATCAAAATTCCATGCTTAAAAAGCAAGGCAAAGGAAGCAAGACAGCTGCTATAACTAGATCTGCTAAAAATAATATACAAATATATAAAAATATAGAAGCCACTTTTCTGAGAAACAAGATAGAAGTCCCCACAGGGCAAGAGGGGGCTTAATTAGTGGTTCAGTGCCACAGAGAGTAACAGTAGACACCATCCCTCTTGAGTACTTGCAAAACAAAAGACGAGTGTTTTCAGGGACCTTTCAACATACTGCAGAAATCTCACAGGTACTGCTACTTTGTTGTAAGAAAAATATTTTATTCCTTAAAATCTACTCACTTGATTTAGGCATATTCAGAGTGAAATCAGAAAATATGAGCTCGACTAGTCTGTCTCTAGTCTAGTCTATCTACGAACTGAGTGACAGTAATTCCAGATTTTGCAGTCAAGAAATGCTGTGACTACCTCAGTCTCCTGGAGTGGACTCCCAGGGTCTCAGTGGAAGCACGAGGTGCCCTTTGCTGAGTTCATGTCAGAGATCACCCATTGCTGCCCCACTGAAACAACCTACCCTTGTCCTGCAGCCCTAATCCAAGAGGGACAGCCAGCCAGGTGAAAAATCCAGTCTGGCAAGGGAAGGTGCTCTTTGTTCAAAAGCAGTTCTGTTCCTCAAAAGACATAGACAAAAATTTTCCATCAAAAAATGCCGATCCAGCAAACTTTTGCAAGGGCAAGTCAGTTTAGTCAACCCTAATGACTGAAACTTTCTGGCTCCCAGCCCACTTGCCTGCCTCCTTGCCATCCCATCTGTCCCAGCTCTTCATAGCATTTCCTGGTTTTCTGCAGTAAAACTGGCAGCCAGGATGTGCCACCCTGAGCAGAGATTCCCAGGGCATCATCCCTGCAAGGAGGGCAGACATCTATTTATTGTTGTTGCTGTTATTTTAATAGAAACATACATTCAGAAGAGCCAATAAAGAACACGTTGAGTATCCAGGTGCCTTCATGAATATTTCTGTCTCCCATCATCTTAAAGCCCAGTGTTCCAATATAAGCATCCAGAGAAGGTGTCCTCTCAAAAATATAATTCATTTCCTCACTAGACATATTAGAAGATATATTTATGGCCTAAAAAGATACTGTCAGGGCTTCATTACCAATGTCAAAAACAACCAGACAAAATTAGAAGTGTTAATGTTTTGTATAACGATTTCTAAATATTTGTCTTTCATGAAAAAGAGACCTTTTTCAAGTAAGATGAAATGAGAGAAGAGGAAGGGAGAGGAGAGGATTTAATTCAGAGAAAAAAATTGGAGTTTTCCCCCCTAAACAAACGTATTTTATTATTGTCACAAGATTTAACACATGGTTTACTGCACTTACAATGTGTATGTTAACTTCAGTCTACTTTAAGAACGATTTTGAGTAGCTATAGGGAATTAGGAAGTGCATTGTCCTTCCAATAAGAGCAGGGAATAATGATCCAGTGCAACCAGGAGTGCACAGAGAACTCCTAAATCATTTTCAAGTGTGTCTGGATGTTTAAAAGAAGAGTATTTTAAGTGTGTAACAGAAAATATTTCTATATGAATTTACTCTTAGATAAGGTGCTGGCCTGACAGTGAGTCTCTATTTCACTGGTTTTCACTATTACTCACAGGTATTTGCTTTCACCAGTTCTCCAGGCTCAGGATATGCCTTTCTGCACTGGTGAGATACCCTGAGAGCCAATATTTTGGCTTCCTATACATCTTGCAAAAAAATCAAAACTGCAGAAGATTTTAATACCTCCTTACAAAATGTAATCCTTAATATTTAATTCCTGTCAGATTCCAGGGGGAAGAACCTTTGGGAATCTATGATTTTTTGCACTAAAAACTGTTTTGGGAAGGAAGCTCTTCAGGTCTGGTTCAGCTTCCTGTTAAAGCAGGACTAACAATAATGCTTTTCTTTTTTCCTGAGATAATAATTTACATTAAATCAAATTGCCATATATAACAAGTATTAAGTCCCCAAAATGTCAGAAACTTAAGGGGAAATCAAACAAAACCTACTCAAAGATAGTTACCAGCTTGAACATCCACACTTCTATGCAAATAAAATTATCCCAGTCTGCCTAACTTGCCCTTTGAATACTAAGTTTGTTCCCCACCGACACAGCTATGAGTTGTTGCTTTCCCAAGAAGGATTTTTGCAGGAAAGGAAGGTCTTGTATTGGTATTCCTCCTGCAAAAAACAAACCTCTCTCCTATTTATTAACTGTTCATTCTCCAGCAGGTAGGTAATTAGGGAGATTAAAGCATGCTTTTACACCCAGCCTAATTAGATAACTACGTTAACTGAGCCACTTACTATCTCATTCATTTCTGAAGCAGCTGATGTTTATAGGACTTCAGTGATTGCAGCAATGGCAGTAGTGCAACTATTTATTTGCCTTGCTACAGCCTTTCCGTGGCTTTGAGATATTGATTTATGTTGAAAGGACTTCTTCCATTGTAAGAACTGCAACCCTTCGAGAGTAGCCAGGCTGTTTTCTGTGAGTGAGGTGCTGACAGCCCTCACCCTGAGCAGCACCAAGATTTCTCATGGCTCTCCATGAGCGAGAGCAGAGCCCACATGATTTAATCAAGCACAGTGCTATTATAATGCAATACAGACCTTCATTTTAGTGATTTATGTAGAGCACCTCTGCTGTCAGCTTAGCCCTCATGAAAGACCCATCAGTTACCTGACAGGAGTTGCATGAAAATAACTTACTTGCAAATACATGTTAAACATTCTCTGAATCCAGCCACCCAAAGTTTTATGGCATAAATTTTCACTTAGTTTTTCATCTGCTGTGAAATCAGTTTGCAAAGCTTACTATTTTCCCAATGCTCCTATAAGTTGAATTTCACTACCAACTCAGACACACAAGCTACAAATTCATAAATAATATCAGAAGCAGCAACTCAAAGTACTGAGATCTAACAGGCATCACTTGTTTAAACACCCATTTATTTGAAAGCACTATTGCTTCAGCATAAAAGAAGGTTTTCCCCATTTTATTTTTAGGTTTCTCTCACTTGTAGTAATTAAATATAATTTAAATTCTGCTTTTTGATAACTATTAAATTTTAAAAAGAAGGAAAATGAAATTTACCACATTCCTCTGTACTGTATAACTGAATCTGAATTTAAGCTCTTCATCATGTTATCCAGATGGCAGAGCTTTATTTTTCATTTTCTCTTAGGTCAGAAACAACCAAGATTTTATAGTAAAAAGAAATGGTTACATATGAAATTTTTTTTCAAATATTCAATTCAATCAATAGCAGAAACAGAGCAAATCTCCATAAATGTTCCAAACTCTTTAAATTTTGCTCAGTCACAGTTCTTTGCTGTTACATAATTCCAGAAATACAGAAAAGAAGCTTCAGTGGAAGACAAAAAGCTAGAGTGTGCTGCACAGACAACGACTCAAGTTTGTACAAGGTAGAGCTTAGCTCAGCAGATATGTATATATATAGGTAAAACTAAAACAAAACAAAACAAAAAAGTGAGGCAAGTTATTTGTTGTATTCGTGAGGTCTTGGTGAGATTCCCAGGGTTCCCTGGGAAGGAGCAGAGCCCACTGGAGCACTCTGGAGAAAAAGGCAGGCAGGACCCAGGGAGAAGCACAGGGGTATGTGGGGTAGGGGCAGAGGCATGAGCAGAAACACAGAAAGAAACAGAGAAGAAAGAGCTGCCTAGGGTAGAACTTCCCAAGGACTAATGGGAACTGAGCAGAGTTTGCTGGTGCCAAAATTTGTTGAGTTAAACATTGCAAAGCTTTAGTCTACAGACTCACCTGCAAAAACTGGAGAACCAAGCTCTAACTCAGGCTCTGCTTGCTCTGTGATTTTTGGGGTTTTTGTTTTAAACATTAAGTCACTGAGTTTAATTCTAGTAAAACATTTTAGAAGGGCATGGTTTAAAGCATTTGGGGCATTCTGGGCACCTCACTCAGAAGACTATCTAGGCAGGTCCACTTCAAAGCTCTGTCTGCCCTGAAGCACCATCACACCAAACAATAAATTAGGAAATTATCTATTTTTATCATTTGAATGTGCATCTGTTAGTAGATGTAAGCAAGGAATGTCAGTTTTTTCAGTATGACAGTTTTTCATTGTTATTTGTTCCTCACAAAGTCCTTTCTTCTAAACCCTCACTCTCTCAAAATATATCTTTTAGCGTGGCGGTTGCAATCTGGTGAGAACAGTTTGCAGCCAGAAAAAGTTAGATAGAAGACGACGGTCAGATCAACAAGGTACATGTAAAGGAATTGGCTTTGCTGCTGTAAGGTGGTATTGATGAAAGTGAGAAAGCAAGGAAAATTACTGAAGGAGAACTTGATGCTGCAGTAGGTCACAGAAAAGTATTGGATTTTTTTAAGTTAGCCTGGCCCGGAGCCACCCTGCTAATTGTTACTTGCTGTGAGCACCCAAATTTCTCCTCTTATTGCTGTTTGGAGTAGAAGACCAGGGCTGTGTGAATTGCAATCACAGTAGCTGCTCGGAGCATTCAGAAAGTACACAAAATATTGACCAGGGATCTGGCACAAACACTGACTTTTCCCTGAACGGGGTTATGTATCAGCTTACAATTGTCAGTGCTGAATCTTTATGTTTAGACAATACTAATGTCGGACACATAGTAGTTTTAAAATTATGGCTTTCTGGAACCTTTCATTCAAAATTATCCCCCTGCCAAAGCCAAGTTTCACCTTCCTTACAGTACAAATCACACCACAGTCCCCAGCATTAATACAGCCTGCATTATTTATAACTGTCACTAGCTACATTTTTCCTCTAGTGGAGACAGTCATAAGCTTGAAAAATACTCCAGAGCATTGTTTCAGAATTCAAATTTGCAGTGTTTGGGGTGGGGAAAGCTCTCTCTTTCCTGTAATTCAATTAATCCAAAACTGAACCGTATATCATCTCCTTTGATTACATTTACTTTTATCTTCTGCTTCACCAGAACATAATTTTAAATTCCTAACTGGTTTTATCTGTTACCTTTTCAGTTATCCCAAAAGATTGCTAAAAGTCAG
This sequence comes from Pseudopipra pipra, assembly GCF_036250125.1. Lineage (NCBI taxonomy): Eukaryota > Metazoa > Chordata > Aves > Passeriformes > Pipridae > Pseudopipra > Pseudopipra pipra. The sequence goes on along the minus strand of NC_087560.1, from coordinate 8,191,602 downwards.
ATTATTTGCGACTGTAGTAATTTGGCAAAATTGCAAACTAATAGGTGCAATTTGTATTGGGGCTGAGCATTAGAAACTCCTCGGAGTGCAAACTTGCAAAAATGCAAGTAAAGAGCATTTGTGATACAATACGTTTTCCAGAGTAGAAATTTTATTTTCATTGAAGCTCAGAACAGCTACAGAATAAAGGACATCCATCAAAAAAATCTGTATTTTTTGAGGAAAATATAAAACTTCCTTGCCTTTGCAGCATAAAGCTTCCTCTCTCTTGCAAACAGGGGAAGGATGAAGAGATATAGAAAGAGCTCAAGATTTCAGACTACAGCATTTAACAAAATATGAACAAGCACATCACACACATTGAAACTACAGAAAGATAAAAGGAAAAACTTCATAAACTAGTTTGAGTGCCTCTGTCTCCCCCCTCTAGTGAGACTGCTGGGCTGCCCTAGCCATTTACAGAGAAGCACAGCAAATACAATTTTAATAACTGCTATTCTTATAATACTACACCAGTACTAACATAAACTAAGTGCAAAATACTTCATCACTGAGAAGGTTTATCCGACCAGACTGATCTCACTTTCATGCATACAATGCCAAGCTGGAGAAAAAGCACCTAAGGAAAATGAAGTATTAGTCAATGCTTAGTTCCAATGCTCCAGCAGAAAACACTGATTCACTGCCTGCCCGCCTTCCAGGCAGTGTAAAACATGTCTGTCTGCAGCTATTCAAAAGCTCGAGGACATGTTATAATTACTGCACCACTGGCCAAATCCTCGTTTTTCAGAGGCCAAATAAATTCCAGGACCAGACTGGGCTCTCTTCTGCCATGACTCAGTACTTCAATCCATTGCATTAGCAGTGGCATGAAGAAATTTTTTAAGGAGGTAACCAAAAGTTTTAAGTAGGCATATGGAATAAAATTGAGAGAAAAAAGGCCATTACAACCACACTGTTTAAATAATCATTTTCTGATATTCTTTGTTGATACATACAAATGACTAAGCTATTTAAAGTTTAAATATTTTCTTTCTTTAATCCCCAACTACAACACCTTGGTAATGTATAAGTACATTATAAGTACCCTCCTTGAGGGTTTTGTTCATATGTATAGTCCAAGGTATTTAATGCATCATTAACCAGACATTGTTTCAGTTTAGTTTCTAGAAACAATGTAGCCATAATGTAAATGGCTTAAAATATTTTATTATTTGAGATTATTTGCAATCTTCAAATTGAGGCACTTTCCTCAAATAAAATGAAAAGGAGTAATTGAAATGTCAGTTATTGCAGTCATAACTAAATTTATTCCATTGTCTTGCTTTCAAGACACATGACTAGAAAAAAAGTCCCTAATAAAATGCTTGCATTAAAACAGTGGCTAAAACTTATGGAAAATGAAGTAGTACTTGTCTATTTTTCTCATTGAAAATGAAGTTACAGTTCCTCCTAATTTTGTCTCAATGGTTGTACCAGCCCCATCCATGCCAGCATCAGCCTACACACAGTGCTTTATAAAGCACATTCCAAGTCACAGAATACATGGAAGGATTGAACATGAAATTGTCATCATACCAACTTGAAACTGTTTAGTAAAATAAATTGTGAATATTTTTTTTAATTGGCCTTAACTGAACCGTATGAAAATACGATTTCTTTCTATAACGTCCAGATATGATTATCAAAGCATTTGGAGTGGCAGAACAAGCAAAGACTAAGAGGGAGTCAGAACCATGCATTTAAAAATAAAGATTTCTAATTCATAATTACAGCCTCAGACAAGAATAAATGAGCCAAACCACAGGGAGATACAATAATATTTAAAGCAACATTGTAACAAGCTCAGTATTTTTCCTCTTCCTAGAAGAAAATGTGATTCCTGGTTACACGTTCAGCTGCTTGAAGGGTAATCTGAAGAAGATGCAAACAAAACTCAGAAACCAGTCTTAAAGAATTTGGGTTACTTTCCATTTCTTTATATGTCAGCAGAAAAGTAGCTGACAGAAGTATACACTTCTAATTTGGAGACACGCTATCAGTAGTCCCAGCAGGTTTCTATACAGTCTTCTATTTCAAAGAGTCGCAGTAGATTGTCACTAAGTGGAATTTACTATATTAAAAGCCTTTTCAGTGGAATAATAATGACTGTTTGCTGAGACAGTCTCCCACATGAATCAGCACAGAAGAGACAAACATGTTCACCTTCCTCTAATCTGCTTTAAATTGCCATGTAGTCAGCTACATAAATCAGTACACCCAAACAGACAATAGCTGTCTTTAACATACACATAACTGTGGATGCACAGTAGCCCCATTCCTACTTAATAGAACACTATTTGCAGCACTACAGTTATGAATATGTCAGACACTTCATTAGAGAAACCTATTTACAGAGGTTTATCATTGTCTGCAGGCTGCAACACAGCACGAAAAGTTTCAGATGTGATTTTTAAGGGCTTAACATAAAATAAATAAAAAAGAGGAAGGGGAAATAATCTTGCTTCATAATTCCCATCTCAGACACCAAACAGAAACAGCACAGGAACAGCTCAGAGTGTTCTGACTTTACATATTCCAGTATGTCCAAAAAGATCAGCAATCCAGAGTATTTGTGACCATTACAGATTCCGTGGCATGTTTTATTATGGCTGAGAGGTGTTCATGACAGTGACATGCCCTGCTTCTGATCGAAGAGATTAAATCCTGCTCATACAATCTTTCTGGACAGCTTCATTTGGACAGAAAGCTCATCCTTGCTGTAATCCACTCCATAGCATTGTAGACTTTATTAACAAGCCACTGTGAAGCACTCCAGAGACATGGTTCATTAGCAAGTTAAATTATTTTTCTATGTGATTATTTTTAGAAAGACCTATGGTAAATGGCTCTGTCCTTTCATGTTTCTACAGTCAAATAAAAACACAGAGGCTGTCCATACCACACAGGAGTTGGCTGCCTGGTACCTGGAGTGCCACCTCAGGGAAGGGGTGGGCAGACAGAGACAGGAGTTCTCAAGTGCTGCTAGATCTGGGCCATGGCCATAGCCTACCTATATCCCTGTTTATTTGACACAGATAAGTTTAATTAGAAAGTTTGCGAGAGCAGTTTTAGAAGAAATTCAAGCACTTTCTTTACAGGTGAGTCTGATGCTCTTAACACTGCCTGTATATCTCCACTCTAACCACCCTGTGCATCCAAAATTCCCAGTTCAAGGAAAAGAATGCTCAAATATAGGAGCCCACTTGAACCTTTGCTTGAGAGGTCCATGGACAGTACAGAGTGTCTAGTTAGTTTAATCTTTAATATCTGTGCTGTATTTGTCAGCCAGGATAGCAAACCACATCCTCTGATAGATATTTTTTCCACTCCCCACTCACCCTGGCAGGAGAGTGATGTGCTCTCCAGACCTTGTGCAAGCCAAAACCAAATACACTTAACTGCCATTCAGCTCTCAGAGAGTAATTACTTTCAGGGAATAGTCAGTAGGGGCTCTAAAGAAAGGGCTATTGAAAGCCCTGGGTCATCTTCTGAGTGATCTGAACAAGTCTATCTTCTCCAAGTGCTTTAGTATTGCTTTGCCTTCTATGGAATGCAAATTAAATGTGCTATTTCGCAGGGGAAGTACAAAGCTGTGCAGTTCTCAGTCACCATTCTGCAGAGCTGATAATAATTTTCCCTTTCAGGATGACCAGCAGGAACTTGGAGACAATGCAGGCATGAAGGAGGCAGGCTCCACAGGCAGGAACAAATAAAGACAGGATTTTTTTACACTTTCTTTGCTGTCATACCCACTACATCTACAGTGGCAAAAGGACATTTGGTCCTGTCAGGGCTTGTAGCCTTTTTCATGACTTTACAGCCTACCCTGTTCTAACTTAATTCTGCAAATCAAGACAAAGAGATAGTTAACATCATTTTGCACCACAGGCAAAAATTCATATTTCGGGTTTTAAAATCTGATTTTTGTGACAATTACACCCTTTTCTGAGAGGTCTATCTATGTGGTACTGAGGAAACCACCAAAGTCCCAATAGAGGTCCCAGTGGACATGGAATCAGAGAACTGAACTACAGGCTTGGTACCGAGTTTCCTCCTTGTTCAGTGAAATCATCCTGATACAAGTGGCTGCCATCTCTCTGCCATACAATGATTAACATGTTTTCTAATACAATTTTCAGGTGCCAGCTTGCAGGTCCAGTAAGAAAGCAAACTCTCCTTCACCGGGACGTGCCAGCCCACTGAACCTTAGAAGACTTGAACATGAGCTGTCCTCTGCCAAATAAATTTCCTTGACAGCTGAATAATTCTCCTTTATCAAAGAACAGGAGTCTGCTCACCTGCCTTGAGTCCCCTTGACAGGAATGCATAAGGGTAGTAGCATCTTTTAAATGCTGAGTTGCAGGAAAGTCTGATCACATGGCAAGCATCAGCTTTTCTCCTGCACACCAGGAGGGGTTGTCAGCTTGGGGCTAAGAAGGGAAGGATGAAAGTTTGGCCATGAGCCTGAAGGGTGAAGATCATTCGTAACCCCTTCTAAAGCAAGATCTAAATCAATACTTCTTAGCTTTTCTCACTCTGCTTTTTTTTCCCCCCTGGGTAGTACCTCTGCCCAATTTTACAGGAAACAAAAACTGCAACACTGCAGTGGAAGGAGTAGGTGACCAGATATAGAACGTCTGGAATATCTACCTCGCAGCATCACACAATTACAGAACTAGAAGACAGATTGTTCAAAATATGAAAAACTAGAAGACCCAAGATAAAAATCAAGGCACATCTGTATTTTTTAGCTGAGCACTTCACAAACTGTGGGAGTCTTTGTCATTGTTCACTGTTTTCTATAAACCATCACTTTGTAACAAGGGCTGATCTTGAGGTCTGTTTTGCAGCTCTCAAAACAAAACAAACAAACAAAAAAAGACATCATTTTAAAGCAACAAATCCCTTTATAAATGTTGCATGTGAGGGGACCAAAATCAGTTTGAGTGTGCAATAATACCTAAAAAAATGGACTGTTTTCAGACACAAATTCACATGTTAGTGAAAATGGAACTAGAAAGCAAATTCTATTATAATTTTCTGCAGAAAAAAAACAAGGCATTCTGTTGCAAAGCTGTGGCACCAGCTAGCTCAGGGAAACCCTTAATCTAAACAAAAATGCCAAGAAGACTTGAAAAACTATGCACTAACTTGTAGTCTGCATTTTAAAATCAGTAAAACTTAATTTGAATCCACTTTGCAAGCACACAGTGGAACACAACACTTTTCTATAACCATGAAGAATGCTTTGTATAAGCTGAGTTGAGCAAATTATCTCTGGAAGACCACAGTCAACAGAAATTTCCATTCACAGATCACTTTCTGCAGAAGAGCTGTACTGTATTATCCTCCTGATAGGGAGTGGAGCTCAGACCTGAAATCTGAGCCCTGTTTTAGATGGATGGAAGTGAATTTTGCACGCTTTGTACTGGTGTTTGTCAGATTGCCTGTTCAGACACATGGAAGTTACAACATTCATTTCCCAAGTGTTTGCACAGTTGGAATGTTCAGACAAGCGCAGGTGAAGGAACGAAGGTGAGGGCAAGAATTACATTGAAAACATGGCATGATATTTCTGTTTTATGCCTTTTCACCTCAAAGACACAAGAAATAGATATTGTAATCTTTATGTCCAATCTGTGACTCTGCTTATCACTACATATAAGAAAAAAAAATTTCTGATTGCAATTTTATGAAAATGCAGAACCTAAAAAATCCTACATCCTCCTCGAATCTGGAGGCTCTGACTCATCTGAGACAATACAGTGCCCTCTGCGGGTTCTCCTCGTATATTACAATCCCAGGAAATACCTTGGAGTATTGAAAAATTCCGCCTGCTAATCTTTGTAATTACGCTGTAAGCACTGTAAGTTGAAAGGAAGACATGAGCTAAATAGAAATACTCTCTTTAAAAAGTAATAATAGTTCTGTTAATTTATCTAAAAAAGTTGAAGTTATAATAGATGATAATGTGCAGTTTTACAAGCCTCCTATGAAGATAGTCTGAGAGAGTTGAAGTTTGGGTTGTTCAGCCTGGAGAAGAGAAGACTCTGGGGAGACCCAAAAGCACCTTTCAGTACCTAAAGGAGCTACAAGAGAGCTGGAGAAGGACTCTTTGTCAGAGAATGTATTGATAGGATGAGGGATAATGATTTTAAAATGAAAGAGGGTAGGTTTAGATATTAGTAAGAAACTCTTTACCATGAGGGTGGTGAGGCCCTGGCACAGGCTGCCCAGAGAAGCTGTGGATGCTCCATCCCTGGAAATAATCAAGGCCAGACTGGATGGGGCTCTGAGCAACCTGGTCTAGTGGAGGGTACCCCTGACAATGGCAAAGGGGTTGGAACCTTCCAACCCAAACCATTCCATGATTCTATTAAATGATTCACTACTCAGGTGATGGAATGGAATGAAAGCATAGAAAACACGTAACTGCTTTGAAGCATATGTTCTCCAGAGAGGCTGGTAATGCTTTTTACAGAAATTCCACTTGGTTTGCTTGGTATTACCCTTAGCAGGAGTTACAAACTCCATTAGCATTTGAAAAGTCAGAAAGGAGATTAAATCCCATCATACCAATTTGTTCAAAGCTTTTCCTTCCTTAGAACTCATACAAGCTAAACACTTAAAACCATAACCACTTTGGCCATAGCACTTAAACACTCAGCCACAAACTCAGAGGTGGTAACACATGAAGCAGTTCAAATACAGCATGAAAAACTTGTTCCTTGGCCTACTTTTTTGTGTCATACAGGAGAGATATTAATTAGCTTCATTTAAAAAAATAAGTATTCGTGATAAGCTAATTCAGCATCTTTTTAAGGGATATACCAAAGTACATGAAATTCTATTCACAGCATAGTAAAACTTAGTAAACTTCAGTACTTATATTTAGTTGAGCTGTTTTGCAGTAATACATCACAGTAAATTTTGCCACCAAGCAGATTGATGAGTGACAGAAGTTAGTTTCTTTTTGGATGTGTAAAATCCAGACAGAAAAAAACACAGGTTGTTTTGTTTTTTTTTCCTGAGGAAGCAAGGAAAAAGATTAACAGTGTTGTCATTTTCCTTCCTTTGTATACAGTATGATTCAGTGGCATGAAAATCCCTTTTAAATCCACCACTGAGCAAGACGAAATGTCATTGCAATAAAAGTCAGCTTCAAGACTGCAAAAAGCATGTTTTATTGAGATGGTTATGCCCTGTATCAGAAGCATGGCAAATAGTTATCTGGAATTTGTACACATGTGTGCATGCATAATAATAAACAAATGTATAATGGTCAGTTTGCTTTATGTAGCAATTCTTTCTAAGGTACTGAACAGGAAAGTTCTAGATAGATACCCAAATCATTTCATTAGAATCTCACAACTCGGGGAGAGCACAGCAAACATCTGCCAGTTCGTCAGATGTAACCACAAACAAAAAGACACCCTGAAAAGTCAGAGAGCAAAATGGAGTTAATAACCGAGGTGGCAGAGCTCCAAAAAGCAAACCTAATGAATCTGTTTATAACCTCCCAGGAATATCAGCAGACTCTGACTTTGCAGACAAGACTAAAGGAAATATTGTCCTTATTAATGTGCAGCCTTTTGACAGTTTCAACATTAAGAGGAGCAACATTCCATTAATACTTTAGCCATCTAGATTTTTTTCCTGATATGCCATTTCATATTCTCTTAAGAGAAAACTTCTGATTTTGTTACCTTTCCACTAAATGCTGAGTGCTCCCAGCAATCTTGGGTCTCTAGCAATCCATTGTTTCTCTTCCTTGTGTTTGCTACAGTGATGGGAAGAACAAGGCAGACATCTTAAAGGCAATATACTGGATAAATGTTGTCATCCCACCAGATCCCTTAACCAGCTGGAAACTTCTCTGAGTAGGAAAGTCTAAAACATGTCAATCCCCCAAGATTCCAAGATACACCAGGAGGTTATCACTAATCACCAGCTGGGAAGCTGCAATCTGAGTATTTGTTGTCCTCTGAGAGGACAAGACAACCATGCAAAAGTGGGTAATGAGAACTGTAACACTTTTCTGATAGCTGTCCTCACACAGTGAGTGTCAGCATGAGAAGAACTAAAAGTTAAATCAGAGGAGTAACAGCTGATGTCAGTGACAGCAGCAGCTGTCGCTCTGCTGCACAAAGCTAGGAAAAAAAAGATTTGTTAAAAAAAAAAAAAAAAACCAACACAGAATCAGCCTCATTGTCCCACTGGATAAAATTATGTCAGAAAGTGAGGAATGAGAAGCAAATCGTTAACTCATGTGAAAGGGTACACTGGTCATGTGGTGTGTCCCCTTGAGAGTGGGCTGCAGCACAGACTGGCTCCTTGACTGCAGCTCTAAGAGGATTCAGCTCCCACAGCAAAATAAACACAGGTTACAATGACATGTCTGCAGTGCTGCTGCTGCTGAGGAGCAGATACACACTGCACCACAGGAGAAAAGGGAGGGATGTTTCACCCAAAACCTACCAGGATAAAATGGCACATTCTGGTTGGAGCTATTCACTGAGCAGGAGGTTCTCCATTACATTAACAAAACACTGACACAGCTCAGCCCATCCTCTGTCTTGCCAGTGCTGCTTCCTGGCAATGGGAGTCTTCGCCAGGTTACTGCAGGGTGGTGCTGCCTCCTGTGATTGCTGGTTCCTGCAGGGGTAATATCCTCCAGGTGCTCTTGCCCTGTGGCAACGAGTAAGGATTCAAGAATTAAACAGCTGCTGTGATGGTCAGGTTGATGTTCATAGAGACTGCAGATTTTCCTGCTTTTCTTCAAAGCAGGCTTTCATTATTTTGTTAGCACAGTGTGAATTGATCCATGTGACCTCAGGCCGCTGGCTTTCACTTCATGATTTAATGTTAAAGAAAACCCAATATCTTACCCTCTAACCTTCAAGTTCTGGACATAGCTATCCAGGTATACCTCAGGGAATTGTATGATTATGTTCCCACAAGTGTGTGTCTATAATTAGGAGCACAGCCTGTAATTTACCAAGTGAACCGCTCAAAGACAATTTCTCCATTGCAGCCAACTCATATTCCCAGCCAAATCCCTGGTCACAGGAGGAATTCCAAAGTGGCAGCAGCCAAAAAAATACAATTAGTTGGGTTCCAAATAGAGAAGTTCATCAGGAATTAGCTGTGTGTTAGAAAACAGACCCAAATCCATATGGAAATGAAACGCATACTTTCACTCTTGATAGTGAGTGAAATATCCAGCATCCTGTTGGAATTACAAATCTGGATATTTTTTTTAATGCATCTTTGATGATCTCTGCATTGTTACCTGAGCACAGAGATGCATAACTTCAGTGCAGCTGCTACAGATACATCAGAGATGTTACATCAGTGGCCCACACTCTCCATGGCCGCTGGGTGAAGCCAGGTGAGCTGCAGAGCTCCGTCTTCTTGTCACAGCACTCTGAGGGCCTCTCCCAGAATTTCCCCTCTCCTCCTTTTTCCTCCTCAAAATAGGTGAAAGCTGAACACTCCCAAAACAAGGAGGACCTGGCAGAGGAACACGACAGCCAGTATTCACACACCATTGTCACATATTTAACAGAAACTCTTTTGTCACAGTAAGGTCAGTTTTGACTGAGGCACCCTGATATTAAAAGAAGGAAAAAAAGAAAAAGAAAATGGAAAAAAAAAAAAAAAATTTTGTCTCCTTTAGAGCAAGATGAGTATGTCCATTCCCATTTTACCCACAGGTAAAGAGAAGACCTCCCATGAGCACTGAGCATCCGGGGCAAGGTAGCATGCCAGGAAAAGATCCCAAGACTGCTCTACAGTTGCTGAAAACCTTATGGGCATGTAGACAAATGGTCCTGTCCCTAATTCAGTCTGGGCACCACACACAACACAATTCTGTTCAAAGCCTCTCTAGAAGCCTCCCCAGTGGGAGGCTTATTTAGTTTGCTTTTTATTTAGTTTGTTTGTTTTGTTTTCAAGTTTTCTCCATTCTACTTACCTCCCCAATCCCCCCATGATTCTTAGCCAAATTCACATGGATTTTAAGCACAGATTATACTGTTTTCCTCTAGAATTTAGGAAGAAAAAAGTGCTCATTAGAAAAGCCATATGGCCTGTTGCCATGATTCTGCAGCACCCTCCAGCATTAAGTATATACTAAGTCATGTCAACAATATGATCATAAATTTAAGACCAGCTTTCAGAGATAATATAATGAGCTTATCCCTTGTTGTGTGTAGATACACCTGATTAAAAATAATTTTTTAAATCAAAATAATGGAGACAGATTAAAAAACATTCCAGTTATAGCTACTCGTATTCTCCTTACTGGCTTTATACCTTAAGCCAATTACATACCAGCCAGTTGCTGGAAGTGTTTTGTTAGTACACCATCGTTTGACTTACAGGGACGCAGACAAGATCCTGTTGTGCATCTCACAAAACTTGTTGTACCATGTACTGGGGAAGAGTTCAGTGAACATGTTGCATAGGACTTGAGAAGCCAACCATTAAATCTTTATGCTGGTGAGACCCACATATCTAACTCATAACCAAGTTCTTTTACTCCAGTGTTGTTGTAGCTCAAGGAGCATCTGAAAGATTGAAAAGAAAAAAAAAATCTCCACATTTTCACCTGAAAGTTTTGTGCCATCACGAGCATTTTTTATAAAGTCCATTGTATCTTTTCCATGACATCTTCAGTTATTTTCAGAGATCCTTTCCCCCATCACAACAAACAAGTTTTCAAATAAGAAAAAGAATATTATGAATTATGAAACAGTTACAAAACCAGAAAATATGCAAAGTACCTGGAAATAAAAGGCATTACTACACAGAATTTTGTAACTAATTTAAAACTACCTATTTCCTGACCTATTAGCTGTCTTCTGAATACATATGAGGTCTCACTGAAATCATCAGGCCTCCACTAGAGCTCAGATTTGTTCACATGGCCCTGACAAGAGCAAAGCCACCAGGCTTTAATTGTCACCTAATCATAACAGCAAAGATGCTTCAATGAACAGTCTGGAGCTTTCTCAGCTGTCTGCATATTTTAACTTGGGCAAAAAGCTAATTTCAAATTTTATATATATATACATACATATATATATATACACATATAGCAAAGAGATACACAAAGTGTAGCTGACATAATTACAAATCAGAGTTTATCTAAGAGAGGAGTCTTGCCTAAGCAATACTATGTTATGACAATCCCACCTACTTCAATGCCAGCATAGTTTACACTAAAAAGAGAGGAGAAAGAGGACTTTTGTACTAAATCAGCTAAGAAGTGAAATCATTATCGTGCTGGAAGGGAGCAAATATGGCCAGGTTGACTGAATAGAGTGAGGGGTATGCCTAGAATGGGGAGGGCAGAGGTAGTTATCACAAAGAGATGAAATCAAGAAGAGGAAAGGAAATTATGGTATCAGAGGAAAGGGGAGAATGGGATTTTTATCCAGAGATTGTTAGAAATGTAGGTAGGGAGAGGGAGAAGCTTCTTGCAATGTGCTTGAGCACAGTGAGTTCTGCTGAGCAGCCTCTCCAAGGAGCACAGCAGGGACACAAAAACTACATCATGGTTAGTAAAATCCAGCAAATTAATGAGCTCAAAGACATAGAGCAGCAAAGAATGTTCACTGTGTCCTATTCACTAGTGAATATGGACATTATTGAATATTAGTTAAGCTCAAATATTTATAGGAATAATGATTCTAAAATCTACACTACTCCAAGCAGAGCTGGAACTCACTTCTACAGTCTCCCAAGTGAAGGAAAATCCACACTGAAGTCTGGAACTTTTGAAATTTTGTTTATATACAGGTCTGCTGGCTCACATGTGCCTGCTGAATCTGGATCTGGGTAGTGACAACCACAAGCAGCTGATCCCTGCAATTACACTTTTGGTAAATTGAATCACAGTTTCTTCTCCATATCAGAATGAAACAGGCAGTCAGACATCAGCTGACATGCAAATACCAAAAGCAAATCACAGTAACCCAGAAAAGCGAGATGAAATAAAAGACAGCTTGCTTGTGTCTACAGCTCTGAGGAGACAGAAAATACATAACTCACTGCCAAAATCCTGTCCTGCCATTCTGGGCTCTCATATGCCACAATTATTCATAACATTTCTGTGCCTCAAAGAGCCAAGAGCTGACTGTCTGCAAGCACTCAGGACTTGAAATACAGGAATCCCACAAATCCCAGCATAAAGCAACTGCTGCAGTTTCCAACCAAACCAGTGGACTCCTCCTCAGTCTATGTTCATGCTTTCCTTTGCACTAAACACCAGCCTTTAAAACCTGACTTTTCAGTTGGGTGTTGACAGCATTCACTGACTGGGAAGCAAATCTAAGTGCCCTCCTGAGAAGTACCATTTTCATATTTATTGATGAAAATCTGTTTTGCCCTGGCACAAAGTAATATTTTGCATGTACTCTTTGCCAGTAACCATGCCTGAGCCTAAATATGAATGATTACTCAGGCTAATGGCTCGTCCACAAAGTGAGTCACACAAGTGTAATTATTTTTAAACCAAGCTAATTATTTCAGTGTAAAAGGTTACAAAGAGTTGAGTTTAACTCAGATGCAATTTGAGTTTAGAAGTCAGTAAGGAGTGTGCTGACACTAAACTGAAAATGAGAGCATTGAGCAAAGGAGTTTCGACCAAGTGATGTAAATCAAACCAAGTGTATATATAGGTAGGCCTATGAAGGCCACACCTTGAATAATACTTTACTCCAGTTGTTTTAGAAAATGTAGCAACTTCACACCAACTTTAGTTTTAAAGATGCTTTAGAGGATCATGAATGGTTTTTATTCAAATGTTATTTATCCTCCTTGAGGACTTAAGGTCCAGAGAATGACTCATGAGAAGAGTATTTAAATATCTTTTTTTCAGAAACTCATAACATTTTTCTCACATACAAAACTTCATTTGATCTAAAAAGTCTGATTTCTTTCTGCAGCTTTAATTACAAATAAAGTCCAAGTTTTAAGCAAAGGCAAGTCTATTTTTAAGGCCAAGATCACTGGCACATAGAAGAGCCACAAGCTTGTCCTCCACAGGCAGTTGAGCACAATTTATATCTGCTTGTGGAAAGTTATTTCAGGCACCCTCAATTTTTGGTGCAATGTGTATCAATTAACACAGACTCCTGATTTAATGAGAACAGCATTTAGAATGTGAACAATAAATCACTCTTTAGGGTGTCATGGACAAAATTCTGCTGCAACACTAAAGAGAAAAAGCAAAAAAACAGAGCTCAGACAATATGCAGACCCACAAAATCCATTACCTAGATCTACATCAAGACTTTACATCTAGCTAAATAATTTTTTTCATTTAATTTTTTAGTGCCACTGATAATCCTCAAGGATTTACAATTGATTAAAAAGTAAGTGTCTCACCAGTCAGTGAAAATCAGCTAGTAAAAATTGCACATTCCCCTCTCAAAATTAAAAAAAAAAATAAAATAAAAGATATTTTTATCAGACAAATAATTCCCTCTGCAGACTTCTAGCATACTAACTAGGAAGAGGGAATAGACATATATTAATTGCTAATGGTTTCCATACAACTTCAAAATCTACTTTTCACAAAATAGGAGATCTTAACTCTTAAGAAGCCTAAGTCTTGCATCATAATGTTCTCTCTCAATCATCAGAATCTAATAGGGCTCTTATAGTTTTTTTTAACTTTCTGTTGAAATAGGCTTTAGTGCCTGTGTTATTCCTATCATTTTAGTAGTTCTATATGTAATCATTTTCACCAGTTATTAAAAGCTGAAGGAAGCTTGAATTTCTGAATACCAGCTTTAAGTTAGGTAACTTGATCCCCAGTATCTACTGAGCATCTAGTAAACATGAGCAACAAGCTTCTAGGAAGAAAATAAACTTGATTTGACAAGAAAAGAAATGAGAAAATTAAGATCTGCAAGACAGAGATCTCATCAAATTACTAAAACCAGGCATGACACAAGTGAGAAGAGTTAGGTACCATGGTGATGGTCTGCAGTAGGCTCACGTGCTTGACTCTGTTGTTCAGAGTCATTAAATACTTTCCCATAGATGACTTAAAGTATCTAGTTTTCTACGACTAATTCCAAGAATTTACAGCAGGCTGCTGTAAAACCAATCACAGCAAATTGCACCTCTCCTTGTCTGAGCAGTTTTAGCTGCTGTGGCAATGGCATTTTCGTGTTGCCTCTTTCTTAAGAATGATCATAACAGTGGCACATCCCCAGGGATCACAGGGGTACTGCTGCCCCTGGGTTGGAAAAGGCTTTAGCCAGTTGTGGTTTGCAACATAAGCAAACACCATCTGAAGATGAATATTTTCCCAGCTGTCTGTGTTAGGTTTTTGCTCAGCTGTTGAGCCACATCACCTTCATTTTCCAATACATTCTGCACGATCTTCAGAGGATTTGAATAACTGACCTTTGCACAGTCACACAAAGCATCACAAATTCACAACTGAAAACTGGAAGTCTTTCTATACCTTTTAATGATATTCTAATTTTGAACTTCTTCTTTAGGAAGGTGTTTAGTGATTCTCCCTGGATTTTTTCTATATTCACTACACCACCAAGTAGACTCATTACACTGATAGTACAAATCGTTGTTTCATGGTTACTTGTTGCTTCCTCCTCACTCTAGTATTGCATTTATCCAATCTAAGCTCACAAAAATGATGTTGAATAGTTTGCAAATGAAAGGTACAGGACTAAAGTCCTTCCTGATATTGATTCCAGCAACTTGCTACCATGCCCATTTCAGATATTTTCTTAAATTAAAAGAATTATTCTTGAACTCCTCTCTTGCTTCCACTATAGGGTATATTGTCCAAAAGTTTAATTCTTCTGACATTTAAGAATTTGACTTTCAATCCAAATTTATTCATTGTCAATCTGAGCCCATTACTTGTGCAAACATTCTTCTTGCAAAACTCTTTCAGTGGAGTTTATTCTTTTATAAGGTAACACATCCATTCTCGGGCCTTCCTTTCCTGAGCCAAACAAATCTTCCTCAGAATATGTATTCTCTGTTCCCTGATGAACCTCACAATTCCTTCTGCATCTTTTCCTGCCTGCAGTGAGAGAGCTGTACGTATTTGCACTGTTAAGGGTTTACCAGGGCCTGGAGCAATGGCCCTTGGAGTCCTTTGCCCTCACCCAGGTGACAGGAGCAGCAGCAGCTCAGTGCCAGCCTGGAGGATGCCTGGGCAGCACATGAGCAGCAAACAAGTGTCCCACACCTGGGACCCCACTGGCTCTCAGACCCACTGTGGCACAGCCCCAGGGCTCACATCAACACTCTGTGCTGTTGGAACATCCCATCACACTAACCATCCATCCAGCACCAGCTGGTCACGGAGCCAGCCTGCATCCAGCAGAGCTGACAGCAGGCATACAGCTCAATCACTCACATCTCACTGGTTCACTTAGCTCAGACCTGCCAGAGCCACAGCTGGCAAATCCTGCCAGAGCCCAGCTGGATCCACACAGTGCTGAGCCAGGTATCTCTGACAGAGACCCCACTCACCTGCAGCTGAGATTACGCACCCACAAAAAAGAGAATGTCACCTGCCTGCCGTAATGTCCAGAAACATTTATGGCTCCGTCATACTGATGTCTCACAGTCACCCAGGGCTGCTACAGCGTAGAAATCAAAACAGGTTTTATTCTGCATTTCCTGTGGGCCTCAGCCATTCATTTCTTCATTGGTTCATCAACAGGAAAAAAGTTGCTGTGGGTTACAATAATGAATTGCTTTCTGATCAACTATTAAGTTTTCAAGATAGCTGTTTCTGGCCAGTAGCCAACCCCACAGGTCAGTAGGCAGAGATGTTTGACATGGGTGCCAGCAGGAACATCCTCCATGTCCCCCCCAACACTGGAAATGCAAGAGCAACAAAGCTCAGCTGGAAGGAGACCTCATTGTAATCCCATTCTGCTGAACCCTGAAAGTCTAACACAGTTATTTCAGTTATGTTCTGATACTCTGCCCATCACTGCCTGCCACTTGCACATTCACGAACACAGGCCATGCATTATACAAACTGCAGCCTGAACACCAGATTCCGAAATCTTTTAGCAGCTGTTTCATTGACAATAATGCCATAACTCATCAGGATGCTGAAACAGTGGTGCCCCTCTGGCAACACCCACCTGCTGTGACATTTGCCTTCTGCGTCTTTCAGTGCAGGAGAAAATCATCCTTTCAGTCTCATTGTGTTCCGTAAAAAAGCACGAACTAAATCATTAGAGCCAAAAGTAAGAAGCTGAGACCAGCTACATGTCACACGTAGTTCCTGACAGAACTCACAAATGGAGTCTGTAGGGACAGATGAGCAGATTATACTGGATAAAGGAAGGAGATGGCACTCCTGTGATGGAGGAAAGAACAGAATAAACAGGGGAACAATGCAGAAAGTAAACAGGAGAACTGGGACTCATTGCAGGCAAGAAAAATGGGGGGAAATGAGGGGGAGAAAAGCAACAGAAGAGTAGGGGGAAAAAACAAACATGGAAAACAAGGATGGTGTATAAAAAGATGACTTTATAAATGAAAAGGATGAGTCAGAAAATATTCCTGATTTCATTTGAAGTCAGTTCATTTGCAGAATAATTTTTACAAAGCCGAGCAGATTTTGGCAGCTTCATAGCTTGAGATTGCAGGTCTCACAGATGGCAAAGGGAACAGGAAACTTTTCATGCTATTAAAACAAACTGAGAGAGAATTGCAAAAAGAGAGCTGAGACTTTTCATTCCACAGAGTTATATGTATGCTAATGTCCCTTGTTCCTGTGTGTAGTGGGGAAGGGACAACAAGGTAATTCTTTTTTTTTTTTCTGCAGGAAAAAAGTTTTATTTTAAGTGGTCTCAAAATTCAGAAAACAAAATTTTGTTTTACAGAGATTTTAAGAGATTGGTTATCATTTTAAAAAGAAACACAAGAGAAAGTGTGTTACTGTGTATGTGCTAAGCACAATTACTTATCTTTCAGTGGCAGTTCTAGCATGAGTAGGTCCTACCACCATTCCCATTCTGCCTGCTGCTCATCCTTATCCCAGGCTCCCTCTCCTGGTCTTCTGAGACAGTGGTCAACAAGAGCCATGTTATGAAACAGATCCACAGTACAGATCTGCCCTCAAAACCACCACTTCTGTGAGAAGAAACAGATATATACGTCTGAATTCAGTTCACAGACAAAAGTCACCCAAGAAAATTTAAAAGAAGTTACAATGAAAATTGAGAATTTATTCCTTGATGCAGAGAGCAAAATGGTCTCGTGGCTAAAACACAGCTCAGTTCCTAGTTCTGCCAGTGAATTCTCTGTGACCTTGTAACTCACCTCTGTGCCTCAGCTCATCGTCTGCACATGACAAGCTCTGCAAGAATCCATTCAAGATTGTTTGAGATGTTCACAATCAAATCATGACAGCCAGAGACAAACACACCAAGCTTTCAGACAGAAGAAGGAAAAACCCTAGGAAAGGAATAATCCAACTGTCAAGTACACAGAACAGAGAGGTTTTTCATTTTGTTGGGGCAGAAAACCAAGAGTGTGCTGAGGAAAGGGAGAAAAGACAGAAGACTGTACAAATGGGAAGTGCTGAGTGTTCAATCACAGTAGGGACCATTAAAGAGGAACAAGAGCTGCATGCCCTGCAAAAGCAGTGCACATGTTTGGGAGCAAGTTTTTCCAGATCAGGACCCTTGGCAATAGGAATTGCAGTGCTGGCTGAGAAGAATTTGCTGGAGTCAGCTGAGATACCAGGCATGGAGATGAAATGGAAAGTTGTATTAAGATATAATAACAAGGTGCAATAACAGAATGTTTGCCAGTCAGCATGGGGGATAACATGGGAAACACTAGAAGCATAGACTAGAGATGGTGGAATTAAGTTTAATGCATTTTTTCACTCCCTCCAGAGTGTCTGTGCAGGACTAGAGTTCAAATCCTTGGGGGATATCCAGGAATTCAATTGTGAAGTGAGATGCAAGTGCCTCACTGGAGATTATACCTGCCTGACTTTTTCCTGCCACAAACAAGTTGAGTGCAGACCAAGAGACTGTCTCTGGGCATCAAGGCCAATCTTTTCTTTCTTTCTTACTACTGACATTTAGCCCCTTGCTCAAATGAGATTTGCAAATCAGTAAAGGAATTCTACTATACAGTACCTTAACTTTAACCAAGGGAAAAGCAAAACAAAATCAGGTGATGAAGTATATATTTTCTTTAGCAGAGCTGCACCACTGCACAAAAGATGCAAACATCTTCCTGAATATATTACAATATAAGTTCTGCTATCAAACTCACTTCAAAACTGTGTTTTATCTATACATGAAAATAAGACTGTGTGTGAAAACTCCCACAGAACTGCAGCTTCCATCACTTTCAAACCCCTCTCCACAGAAATCCTCATTCCTCTCCTTTTGTATTCTTCTGGTCATGCTTTTAATTTTACTCTTGCCTTCAACAAGATTATCGGCATCTTTTTCTAAGGCAAGATAAATGAGCATGATTGCTCTGTCCTCAAAAAGGTCCACCAGCAATCACACTATCTTTTTAATCAAAATCACCAGTCAACCAATGTGTTTTTCTAATGAAGTTGCACTTTTCTTAGATAAACCTCTTTCTATTATTTTTATCGTGGTCTTCCCTGTAGCTGATTTTGGCTGATATGGTTGTAATTGGCAACTTGACACAAGGCAGTACCTTTTCTGAATATTAATGATACAGTCTACTCCCTAGTCCTTAAACATCTAATGTTAAAAGCTAGAAATATTATTTTTCCCCTCTCAGAAAAATGTTGTTGAGATTTGCAGACCTGATTTGCAGCTGCAGTGATATTAAAACTAACAGAGCTTTGCTAAGCCTCACCTTTAGGTAGGCAAATCACACACCAATATAGTCATGAGAGGATAACACCGCAAAGTTTTGGCCAGCAGGTTCAAGCTCCCAGAGATTACTCACTCATATTTTCCATATTTACCATCAGGTTACATCAATCTTCTCTCTCAAGACGCAGGAGAAATTGCTTTTTTCTCTAGCTACTTGCCTCCTTGGCAGGTGAGATGACTCCTTACAATTCCCAGGGTCAATGGAAGATTTCACAGAGCGTATGAAACCAGGCACCACTAAAGACAAAATATTATATGAGTGGTATTTCTTTATTACCTATTCCCAGCTCCCAATTATCAGAGGACTGGTTATTTCTCCTCATGCCCTGGCTGCAATGTACTTTTCAGCCTTGTATTGTAAACAACCAGCCAGAGTTTTTTTTAGCTTTGTAATTAGAAGTCATTTTTTCTCTGTTTAGTTTCTCCTTCTGTACCATAGCTCCCAGTCATTACCAGAAGGCAACTGTTACTCTTATTACTGGCCCTGCTGTCTAGGTACCTACTTACACTTATTATCCACTCTTATTTTTCCAAATAAGGACCTTAATGAGGACAAGAATACTCATTATTCCTACAACTGTGTATTAAATATTTCAACTTTAAAAGTCAAATTTTAAGCAGTGAGAGAGCATATGTTCAGGGGTTTTTTTAAAATACTTCCTTTATTATTCTGTCAATTGGTTCAATAGTAATGATATTTTTGCAGTCACTAGAATGCTGATGTTTTATAACCTCTGACTTACTTATTGTAGAAGGTGTATTTCCTTGGATTATCTCCAAAATTTGGTTGTTCAACAAATTAAAAGAGGTTGTTTGCAAAAAAAAAAAATAAATAAATGAATCCTGGCTTAGTGCTAGAAATGTGTTCACATCTTAAGCTTTTCTCTGGAAGGTTATTATTCCCTTTGATGAAATAGCATTAAAATTATATAAAAATGGTATTTTTATTCTCCTATAAGCTTCTCTTAACTGTAAAGGTTTCTTTTGTTACTATCATGAGGATGTAGAAGATCCCAAACAAACAAACAAACAAACCCACCTCATTACTTCCAGTGTTCATGACTTCCATCCAAGTATTCCTTGCTGTGTCAGCTGGAAGAAATGCATCACTTCCCTCCATCCACCAGCACCAGCCATCAATACTCTCTCTGCCACACTTGCCTTGTTTGTCTGTCCCTTTGGTAAACTTTGCACTTCAGCATCTTAACTTCTGAAGGAGGCTCTGAAGAACTTGGTACTGAGCCAGCCTAGGAGGCACCAGGGCAGGAGGGAAGGGAAGGGAACCTTCACAGAGGCATCTGATGTCCCAGGGAAAAACCACTTCATTTATGTGGATGATCTGCTTTTGTAGGAACTCAGTACCAGTTGTGATCCAACAATGTGCCAACACGAGCTGAAAGCTGTGATTCTGTGTGTATTCTTAAAGCTTGGGATACAAAGCTCGAGCCTACAGAGCAGGACCTAGTGAGGTTCCTGGGAACATATTCCCAACCACAGGTCATAGTGATACATGAAAGCACATCATTAATATGTTCATAGTTTGGAAGAGTGTGCTGAGCTGGAGATATCTAGGGAGGGGATTGAAAAATTTTCTTCGATTTTTGAATCAGATATTCCTGGCAAAAAAAAGTATTCACCATATGCTGACCTTTTATATAACAGTAATACATTCAAATAGCCAAGTTACATTTGTTACAGGTTTTAGACAGTAAATACCAGCAAGCACCTTTTTATGCTTCTCACACAACCCTCCCTCAAAATTGGCCTAGAGACCTGAGGTCATAATTGAATTTATTGTCCACCAGAGCCCACACTGACAAGGTTATAATTAATTATGAAGACACAAATGTCTAAACCCTGCCATCATCTTGCACAGCCTCTGTACAAGAGAGTGCAATCTCCTGAAGACAGCTCATTTAAAACAAATTCACATTAGCAACAGAGATGAAGTACAGACAGAAGTGTCAATGATACCTGGCATATTATCCCATGAAATTTAGCTCCCCACTTGCAGAATTGCAGCCTTTATTTTGGCTACGCATCACAATTCATTGGAATTACAATTTCAAGACACCCTTTAATTCTCTCCCCCACCCTCATTTAACCTAAATGTTTACACTGTGCATCACTGGCAGCTACACAAATTCTCCTCAGTTTTTTCTTCAACAACAAAGGTATGTGCTAGAGGCAAACCAGGACATGGCATGAATACTCATGAAAAGATTTATTAGCTTAAACAGGTACATTTATAGACTCATTTGTTTTTGCCAAAACAATTTGTTACCATTCATTCTAATTTCTAACCTGGACAGCTCTTTGCTGACTCAGAAACTTGCATTTACAATGCCATCCTAACAAGTCCCATGCTGAAAATCTATCTGTCCTGCATCAAAAAAAACAAAAAAACAAAAAAGCCAGGAAACAATCAGCTCCCCCAGTTTTATTGAAATTTCTCCAACAAGCTACCATTGCATCAGACAGGAGCAGTGCTTTCACTGAGAATTACTGAGCAAATTTCTGTCTCTGTAAGGTTGCAAAGATGCACTCAGCCACATACTAAACAAGTCAGCAACGATCCAGGAATTTAAAGCACATTAAGCCTGACTGACAACGGGGCTGTAATCAAACAAGAGGAGAGATCTGGTGACTCAGCAAATTAAATTTCCATAAGGTTTTGATTTCATTGACTCTATCTACATCAACAGAAGAGAAAATCTCAGAAGTTATAACATGGATTAGTGCAGTCTAATGAAGCACACAACAGAGGGGAAATCAAGTCAACAACATACCTTCTATTTCCCTTATTTAACCAGTCAATCCATTAACCAGCAAGTCAGCAGCAATCTTGGCAAAAACCTCTGGGGTTAAGTGTTTTGCCTTGGGTGCACACACAAGCCCCACAATGCAGAAATCACCATGTGGGCAGCAGAGAAGCCCTTTACAGGGTGCACTGACAAATGCAGGGCACCGACCATGCTTTGGGACCAGAGCCTATCCCTACACCAGTTGGCTCAGTGTGTGAGAAACCAGGCTTCTGTCCCTCCTGTGGGAATGGCCCCGGGCAGGCAGCACCCACCAGGAATGCAGAGAGCACCTGCAGCCATCCCACAGTCCAGGCAACAAAGAAAGTTAATTTACAGCTTCATTCAGCACCAGAGGCGGCAGAAAGGCAGAACTGAGATGAGAAGGAAACAAGAACTCAGGCTTTCTTGGCATTTTTAAATTTTTTTCAGGTAAAAGTGCAAGTTCTTTAGAAAAGAAATGCCTGATTTAAAACACTCCAATTAAGGGACCCAGTGCTGAAATTAAGAACACTACCCAGGACAGCTTAGGACTTGTGAAAGGCTCCAGCCCATAAATCCAATCTCTTGCTGTAATGTCAGGCCCAACTGAGTCATGGTCATGCTTCAAAAGGCAGAATCAGAACAATCCCTTTTCCCTAACCCTCCATGTATAGTGGTGGGGATGTGTCACCTTCCTGCCATGAACAGCCTCTGCTCTTGTCCCAGTTTTTGGGTCTTGGCAATGGGCAGCATTAGCAGCATTCTCAGACAACTCAGACACAGCATGACTGCTTGCAGGCAGCCCTGTTGCCTAGAGATGGCATTCCCTCCTCCTTATATCCTGAATAAATTCATTCTATGCCCAGTCTGCCCACACTAATTCTAAGGGAACAATAGGTCCACCTCCAGACTGGCCCTCAATTATGCAATCACAACCCCTGCAAGGCTCTTCTCTTTGATGCTGCCATAGAAGTTTTTAATCCCTTTTTCTTTCCAAGTACAGGCACAGAAATAAAATAAAGCAGAACAAGTTCCTGTTAAAGCTTGGAGGATTTTTGTCCTGGCCAAATAGCTGCTGGGTCTCTTCCCTCCTGCCTCCTTTGATGAAATGGAGATCCACATGTGGAGACTGGCCAAGTGAGCAACCCAGCAACCTGTTGATGCAAAACAGTCTGAATATTGTGTGCAGGGCTTATGTACACCTAATCTCCTTGTTTTCAGCTCCAAAATGGCCTATTCTGAATACCAACCAATGGAAAATGGAGGAAGGAATTATTCATATGGGTATTCTCATTTGTCAAACCAAGAAGCCATAGGTCCAGCATGCATCAGGTTGGAAGGCAGACTACAGGGAACTTTCAGCTTCTTTCAACTACAAAACCTCTGATTAAATTAACTCTGTGCCCACTTTTCTCACACAGCTACACACCTATCAATCATAGCTTCCCCCCAGGAAGTCCACTTCCCTCAGCTTATCTCCAAAGAGCACAACACTGGCCACTCTTAGTAAGACTGCACGCTGTCAGCAGGCTGTTTGAGAGACACAACCACTGCCCGAGCAATAATCACTCACTGCTCAGTCCCCCACCACTCCCATCCTGTCTGCATAATTAAAAATCTGTTACCTTCTCTGACTTGGCTGGCAAGGGGCAACTTTCTCAGGTCAGTGCTGAGCAGACATAGGGCTTTAACAGATGGCAAGACAATGACGTAGTTCAAAATCTAAACGTGATGCCACAAGATCAGAGTGATATAGATTTGGCAACAAACTCACTGAAAAACATAACAATTGTGGAATCAATAAGACATAGATGAAAAAATAAATTAAATGCATCTCTCATACAGTAGGTAGTGGGTGTAGTTTGTTGAAGGACAAAAATAACAGGCTTGCTTCTCCAGTTTGTTGGACTTCCTGTAGAACTTCTTTGCATGTTTCCCATTTTCCTACTAATGGTTCTGCAAAGCAATATTAATCAGTAAAATAGCTCTTTATACCAAATACCAGGCACTGAGGTTTGAAAGATGTAGTACATAGATTTCATTCAAATAGTCATGCTGCACATACCATCAGCTGTTTCTTACAGAGGTAATGTACCACAGCTGAAAAAGAGGATTGAAACTGTCTTAAACATGCTTTGATTTTGCACCTTGCTGCTCTGCTAAAAGTGAAAGTATGCATAAAAAGATTAATTAATTGGATCATCTGTTTTCATCTATCACTATCAATATTCAGAGAAGACACGCTGAAACAGTGGAAAACAGTGTCAAGAATTTCTTCTCTTATTTCTGAGTTTTTTAACCCAAAAGTGTTTAAAATATGAGCATATCACAAACACTGTGCTTCCTTCATATCAACCTATGTGAAATGATGCGTTTGGTTCTTGAACTTTTTGATAACCAGCCAGTGTACCACATGATGGATGAGTACCTAAATACAACGTGAAAGATTCTCACAAAAAACACTGAAAATGCATTACATATTTCAGCACTTAAATCATCTATCAGGCCTCCTCTCTGTCTGGAATTAGAGCCAAAGTGCACCACAGCAATTATTTCACATCCAGCTCTGGGGGCGTAGTGTTTGCTGCTGCTGTCTGTCACCATCTGAGTGCGCCACTGAATCACCCAGATCATGCAACAACAGTAAGAAAGTTATCATGTAGGATTTATTACCTGTGCCCCCATGAAACCTTCTGGGCTATATGTGAGGTAGCTTAGAAAGATGGTAGATGTAGAGATACAGACAACTAGAGCACTGTGTCCTTGCCCCAGGGGAAAGCCACATCATGCCATTTTAGGTCATTTTAGTTTATTCAGGAAGTTAATCTGCTTCCTTGGAACAAAAAATTCAGGTCAAGGATCGTGGACTTGACTTTCACTGGAACACATTGCATATGGAGCTTTCAAAATGCATTTGAAGTATTGATCATGTGTTACTCTTTCCCAAGATGTGTTTAACAATACAATACCTGTGGACTAGGGAAGGATCAGATCACCACGTAAGGAAACGGAGGGCAAGTATTGAGGGACCTGCAGGAGAAGCTGTGAATGACAGTGGTGTTGGCTGGAGAAAACAGCTGCAGGGCAGCAGAAAGCACAGGAGAAACTGCTTATTTAATGAAAGCTGTTGCTCTGGCTGTTACACAGCTTGCACAAAAGCTGCTGTGGACAAAGTCTCCCTTGACTGAGGCCATCATCAGGTCCTTTTTGCTTCTTTCAGCCCAAGGCACAACACATTCAAGACAGACAGGATGTTATCCTTGTGAGATATTTAGCTTTAATTTAAGACAGAAACATAGCAGCAACAAGGAACTGCCATTGCACAGAAACCCTGCAACTCTAGTGCTCAAAGTATCAAACAGCTCTTCCTCCTCTCTCCATGGCTCAGCCTCCACCCAGGCCCACTGGCTCTGTCCAAGATGACAGCTGATCCTTTTGATCTTGAATCCTTCTGAAAACTGATGATGCCCCTAAAGTGCTGGGACTAATCAGGTCCCTCTGGCTCTCACTTTCAGGCCATGCACTCCGAAGGATTTAGGCAAATTACATTGTCTCTTCCCTGATCTCCCTACCCATGTGTTCTGTGCTCCCAGGACAGAGCTCTTGGACACCCAGATTCCCTCCATTCCCTCACCAGGAAAGACATCCTTCCCCAAAAGATCCTTCTAAAGTCCTGTAAACACAGTTAAACTGTAGGAGAACAAGTAATTGAAATAGATTACGCAGAGCTTTCAAAAATCAATCTTTAATTACGAATTGGTAACATCAAAAAGCTCAAAGACTGGGGTAGATAAAATAACCTCACCAAAGAGCCATAAAGAAGAGATTACAAAAGATAAGAGGGTTAAAAAGAATTACTTAGGTCTGTTCTGACATAACTTCTTCCACTCCCCCACCACAAAAAATCTAGGACTGTTGATCATATAACTTTCTCAAGTTTATCAGGTATTGACTTTTACTGTTTAGAGCTCATCATCCCTACATCCACCCACACTATCCACAGAACTAGAATTTGTTCTGCAAAGTCTAAATCCCTAGAACAAAAGTTTGACACTATCGGCATTATTCCCAATGTATCATGTGTTTTGCATCCTCTCCCCAGCAGAAGCTTTAGAATATTACAGAGGAAAAACTAGAGAAAAAAAATACATGTGCATGTGATGAGAAAAGGTAACAGAGTTCTTTGTTAAGTCTCAAATTCAACAGTGCATCTACATCTACTGCCTAACCAGTTATTTCAAGTCTTTGATGAATTGAGGTCCTACATACATGTATTTCTTCCCTTTTCCTTTCAGAAACATGATTTTTCTGAAGTTGCATAAGCATCTTTAAATAAGTATTCAGCAGAAGAGATTCAGATTACAAAACAAGCTGAAATAGCATCAGTAATTCAAACTTTTGATAATGTTTACCTCTATTTAATTTTCAAAGTACACAGAATGCCAAATCCTACTTGCTTTTCATATGCAATTACTCCTACAAATATCCTTTGAGACTACTTCTGAAAGTGAAATGAGCACGATTTAGTTTCTAATCCAACACCAACAGGAAGGGAAAATATGATAGAGCATTTTATCCCCAGCAAAGAGCCCTGGCACTAAATCCTTCTGAGTGAGTAAAGTGTCAGTGCTTATTCTGCAGCTGACCTGGCAACGGGGCAGTTTTCTGTGTGTGATTTATATTTTTGCCCAAATGACTATATAGAGACAGATGGTCACACCAAAGGAGGACAGTTCTGGATAGAAATCTCCTTCCCTGAGGAACACTTCACAAGATCAGCCTGGGGACTGCCAAAGCAAGATCATCTGCCAGGCAGCTGAATCACCACACACTGAACACCTTCAGGTTCTGGCTCCTGCATCAAACTCTTACCTTCTAATAAATACAACACTGAGGGAAGAGGAGCAAAAAGCCATTTCTGTGACTGGATAGGGCTTTGAATGCAAAAGGCTGGAAGTTGAGACTCATTTCAAGTCTTTACCATCCAAGAAAGGAAAGCTTTTCTAACTGGATTTTCTCCATCTGTGGGAGTGTGCCCTAAGTTACTGATTATCTGGGATGCCATCAGCAAGTTTGCAAGAAAGATACCTGCTTCTTTCAGGCTGCAACAGCTCAAGCAAATACAGTTTCTTAAAAAGAGGCCATATAAATCTGATTTCAGCCAAGGGCTATAACGTCCCTCATAATTTTCCAGTGTTTTTGGGTACCAATTAACTAGATCATCTTTCTTTTGTTTTAAAGACTAAATGAGGAATTTTAAGAATTATCTATGATATACATGAAATAGTATAGCAACCCCTATATTCTTTATTTGAATAGTGATGTTGTCTTTCTCTGAATTTTCAATATGCCAAAAGTATTTTTGATCATCAACAATAAATTCAGCTTAACAACCTTCAGGGTTGCAGGCAGTAAAAGTGATTTTTGGACAGCAAGATGAAAACAAATGATGCTGTGATCAACCAGGTGAAGAGTTGCCAGTTTTGATTTTGATTAACTCAAACTTCAGAATTAAAAATGGACTTACAATGGACTCTCCTTTTAACTGTGACTCTCACATTTTAACTACCCATTTTGCTTGTCTGCAGTCAGAATAAGACATCCCTTCTTTCAGGGATTCATACTTGGCTCAGATACATTCTTCATACGCTTGAGGGCTAAGGAAGAAAGTTTTAAATTACATTTTAAAATACCAGATTACATTTCATGCTATAAATAATAAAATCTGCAACCTCGGAATCAGAAAATATGTGTGCTATATCCTCAGTGAATAGCTTAGGAATATTTCATCTCCTTTGTCCTGTGTCTCTAGTGATAATAAATACAGAGATTTCAGTGCTAAATTTGGTTGCTTACTAGACTTATACTGCTCTGTTCAGATTTCCAAATTACATAAGCAGAGAGAGTCTCTGAAACGTGGCTTAAGGGAGGAATCATACAGCTACATAGTGTTTCTAGATTTAAGAACTACTACTATTACCAATTATTTAACTTCAGTGGAAGAAGCAGAAATAAGTAAGATGTCCAACACCCTGGGCATCCACCTAAAACAACAGTCAGCTTCTTGTTTGTATGGAGGCTGCTTTATTCCCAGTTAGGTGTCTGGGGCCAGACCCACAGAGCCATTCCCCAGAGATGCTGACTTGTGCTATCCTGGTTTCTATCAGACACACACACACACTGGCAGCCCCATCTGACTCCAGAGCTACCAGAAAACTGTACAAGAGGCCTTAGTCAGTGAGACAAATTTATCAAAAAACAAGAGGTGGAAAGGATGAATGAAAGGAACACTTTGTTTCAGAGCTGGAAAAGTAAGATTGAAAAAACATCCTGTAGAATTCTAGCATAAAATTAAAATTGCTGCACTCATTTCAGTGCCTTACTATGCGTGGAAAAGTTGGAAGAGAGGGATTGTGCTCCTTGTGATCAGGTAGACCATTTTACAGAGGACTCAGAAAAAGCTGAGCAACTTGAATAAAATTACCAAGGGAAGCAGAGCCAGGAACAAAATTCAGGTCTGCTGACTTGTAGCTGTCTACTCACCACTTAGCTACTGCATGTAATGTGTGGGAAGGGAAATGGCACACTGCATTTAGGATGTCAGGATGTACTTCTATAAAGGTAAATGATTCATAAAACTCTATACCAGTGAACACTTTCCTGCATCTATGATCAACTATGTTTAAACATTTAAGACAACAACACCACTCACTTCCAAGTTACAGCACTCATAAATGAGGAACATTCAAAGTGATTTTCTTGGCTTGTTAAGAGCAGCAGATGCCCATCTGTTGAGATCTGTTTTGACAGAATTTATTTCCTTTGTGTCTTTTTTATGTGTTTATCTTTTTTTATAATGCTGTCTGTCTCACTTCTCTTAAAAGCACAATCCTAACCATGATGCATCCAGGTAGTCATGGACTTGTCTCTTCACTAAAGATTTAGAAAGAGAAAACACAGTGAATGACCTGGCAAATTTTAAATCAAAATAAATGTGCAGAGTGAAAGTTATTTTCTTTCTGCGAAGTGTGCAGGAAAAAGCTAGGGGTATGGGTTGAAAAGACAGTTAGTTACAAAAGAAACAAAGAACAAAGGGGAAACAGTGTAGACATACAGGGTACATCATCTATATCTGAATACTGTAGGAATTTGTCATCATTTCATCTCACAAACCAGACAAGCAGAATAGATGAAAGAAAGAGCAACAAAGATGCTCAGAGGCCTTCCTACAGAACAGGATAACAGATTAGGACTCCTTGGTTTAAGGAAAAAGAGGTAACTGAAGATCTATAACACTGTAAACACTGCAAAGAGGGTGATGAGAATTATTAATTCAGCTTCTTGTAATACCAGAACTTCACAAACCCCAACAGTATCAAACCTAAATCACAAATAAGTTCTTCCTCACAACAACCAATCAAACAGTATTCTTCACCATGTTCCATTAGGGAAATGAAAGTATAGAGGGGTTCAAAAATAGATTAGATACAGTCATAAAGATTGGTTCATCAGCAGTTTCCAAAGAAACCTCTAAATTACTGACTCTTAGAGTTTAGGAAGATAAACCATTGAAAAGGGAATGTTTTGTTATACTTCTCTGAAAGGATCTGCTATACTGGCCATCCATAGTAGTACCAAGTTAGATGGACTTTAGATATGAACCAGCACAAAAATTCCTCTATTTTCAGTCTAGAGGCTTAAAAAGCTTCTAGAATTGGACTCAACATGATTGTCATGAAAAGTGAAAAACTATAAACAGAATGAAGTAGATTTAAACGACTGCCAAAAAAAACTACACAGTCTAGGAGTAGTTCAACAAAAGTGGGTATATCCTTAGAAAATAGGGAGAGTACCTTTTAGATATTTCTAATCTGACCAGGTTCATGTAGATCATTACATATGATACAATAAGAAAGTAAATTGAGCTGCATGCGTGATGATCACCAGAAAAGCTTGCAATATTGTTACCTGATGGCATTGGTTTTCTATCAAAAGAGGAAGAGGATAAATTTCTTATTAGAAGCCTACAGGCCTTTAGCCTGCTAAACCTAAGAATGCTTCCTTAGGTGTTTTTAAGTAGAATCTGAATTCTGAATGTCTGCTGTAGAAATCCTTCAAGACGATAGTGAAAGCAATTTTCAGAGGACCATCTCCCTCCTTTTCAGAACAGATGAATCTACAGCAGCTGTGCAAAGTGAAGAATGCTTCCTGTCACCTTTGTGTCACAGCTTTCTGACAGCACCAATGACAAAATCTGGCACACAATCTCATCCCAAGTCAACACCAGACATGGAAGTAGACACCCATGGAGAAAAAGAACAAGTTCTTTAAAAGCAGCATCACAGTGTACCCCAGATATCCTGGGAATAATCTATATGAGACATCCCAAGCAGTAGCAAGGCCATGCCCTAAGGAAACCTGAATTAGAGCCTGCTTTGTGCATAGAACATTCTAAATTTATTCCTAGCTCAAGGATAAATACTGTTTCTTTCTAAATATCACACATGAATTAGGATCACATTATATCTGTATTTTCTATATCAAAAGAAAGACTGTCCCCAGAGATTCCCATAAACTGGGTACAGTTAATCAAATTAACCTTGAATGACTCTCCATCTGTACCCAGCCCAATTAACCAAACAGAGAAGATAGCAGCAGCCCAGGGGACCAGCCTGGCTGGTTCTTTCTGTCTCCCAAACCCACCAACATTTGTTAGTTTGTTAGGTGCAGAAAAAGCTGTCTGCACAGCCCAGTCTGAACACTGCTGGGTTCAGGTCTGGTCAGCTTTATGTATCAGGCTAAACCTGTATGGCCTGTCCCTGAGTTTTACATCAGGGAGTACAGGAACCCTGAATACACAGGGATTTGAAATGCAATCTGAACTTGCCCAGTGCTGGGAATGGCAGGCAATGGTCATATGAGAGAAAACCATTTGGTCCTTCCAGTCCTCACCCCAAGCATTTCTGCAGAGTCACTTTCTGCAGTGAGGTTGAATGAAAACATCTCCTTTGGCAAGAGCCTGCATAAACAGAGAGACTGTAACCAATGCTCACTTCAACACAGGGGAGAATTTCTGGCAGCATTTTAATTGTCAAGTACTAAGAAATCTCTCAAATTCTCCACTCAGGAATCTCTTCAGTCAAAGTTGATTAAGCAATTCTCTTAATCAGCAAGTTTAGTGCAGAGTGAAGCCTTACAGAACACGGTTCAAATGCCTGTAAACAAGATCTTTTTTTCCAATTATGCAGAGACCTCTGCTTTGATTCCAAGTGATAGTTTGTGGATGCACAATATTGTCACCTTATAAATAACTATATTTATTATTATAAATATCTATTTCCACTCAGGAGTCTGTTCCCTGTACTGAAACAACGTCACTAATAAATCTGCACTGCTTGTAGAGCTAGAGATGATATCCCCCTTTACTCAGTATATACCTTTATTGCCATGTATATGTGTGTAAGAAAAAAATGTAGTCCAAGTACTTCTTAAAGGTGAAGCAACAGCTGTTTAAGAAACAAGAATGACTTCACCAAACTATTTATAATATGAAAAATCTTATTTGGGGGGAGGGGTGTCAGGGGGGAGACACACAAACAAACCCAAAACCAGCAAAGAATGTCTTCCAACTCAGCTACCTCCACAAATCCTTATTTCTCCCTCTGTTCTTACCCAGTCTCAAGTAATTCTGCTTGTTCAAAACACTGTGGCTATAATCAGGTCAAGTCAATTACAATAAGCAAACATCACCAAAGACTAATTATTAGTGATACAACTAAAACAAAACAAATCTTAGGCATTTCTCTGCATATGGTCTTTTTAAACTGAGATCTAAAAATAGACAGACAGACAACAAGCAGGCTTAAACAATTTTATCAGTGGTTGATTTATTTCGGCCTTCTGCTCTCCCTGGTCACAATTCAGTGCAACCCATAAATAAGTTAGGCTGGTGAAGGAGATTGAATTTTTGAGGCCAGAACAGTAATTGAGGAATTGAACAGCCTGGAGGTTGAAATATCTTCTCCTGAGACATAAGCCTTTGGACCTATTAGCAGCTGTCTATTGCTTTTCCAGCCATGGACACCCATGACCACGTCAACACATGGGGCTGATTTACACTCGTTTGTGTGGCACACAGACAGATCTCGTACGTGTGCTGGGCTCCACCATGCTGGGACTCTACAGAGAAAGGATATCTCAGGAATATCTCTGACTAAAAAGCAGCTTCTCTCAAAACTATATGAAGGCCCAATTTCCCGTGAAGAAAATCTGCACCAGTCCAGCACGGTTTAATTATACAGAAAGCTGTATTTTTCACTTTTTCCACACTGTATCAGTACTCATAAAGGAAAGTCTGAAAGGGAAGACTGAGAGAAGGAATTTGCTTTTTTTTCTTAAAAACAAAACAAGCAAAAGCAAAACCCCGCCATCACCTACCTCTTCATTTTTTTGGTCATTCCCTCAAAATCAAACTTTGAGAAAAAAAGATGAGACTCCACAGAAAATCAAAGAAGCAATGGATGGCAAAATCAACCCAGGTCCAAAGGCAAAAAGGCAAAAAAAAGTATCTCCAGGCGTTGCTCTGTATGAAAACATGGAAAAGGGCAGGTCTGCAGAGGAGGCCTGAGCTCTCCATGAGGCGCAGAGGTTGTTTAGGGGCAGCTTTGAGGCTTTTACGTCAGGACCACAGCCTGCCTGCCAGGGGCTTGCTGGGACCTGTTCCTTCACCTCTGGGGACAGATCCACATCTGAACCACAGGTCAAAGCACAGAAACAGACAGTGCTTCCCCTTCCTCACTAACTCAGCATCCCACGAAACCTGCAGCAAATGTTATCCCTAAGACAGAGTCACCCACAGTGGGTCACACACTTCCCAAGAGGGGCGGAAGTGGCTCCCCACACACCTCCCCTGAGCAGCCGGGT
Source organism: Pseudopipra pipra (assembly GCF_036250125.1). NCBI lineage: Eukaryota > Metazoa > Chordata > Aves > Passeriformes > Pipridae > Pseudopipra > Pseudopipra pipra. Next base: position 8,158,961 of record NC_087560.1, on the reverse strand, counting down.
TTGGAAGAGCCACAGTGACAATCACACACCAAAAAGAGAATGAAACTCGATGGCAGATCGAAATGGCACCCCTGGGGACTCAGGGCAGAGCTGGAACCCCTGCCCAGGGCCCTGTGGCACAAGGAAGTGAGGCTGGAATGGAGGGAGTAGCCAAAACGTGTTAACACGAGGTTCACCTCTTCCTCAAAGCAAAGCCTGCATTTAACTTGAAATCACTAAGGGATGGATTAAAAAAGGAAAAGAGCAAATACGAGAAAAAAAATCACTTTTTAAATCACTATTAAAATCCACATTTCCATCTTTTGCACAGTCTGTAAAGAAAAAACCAAACCAACTGAAAAAAATCCATACATCTGGTTTTGTTTTGTAAGAAAAGATGACAGCAGCTGAAACTAAAAAGCATTTCTTAAAAACTGTTTTTTAATATCACATTTGTTCTGATTAAGCCTATTATAGTTTGTTTTGAAGAAAGGCTCCTGATGGCACAGAGTACAAACACAAAACGGCAAGTTTGTTAGATCTGGTAAATGCCAAGGAAGATGGACTGTATAATGAAATTTAGCACTACCAGTTATTAATAAATAATTTTTCTGATTAAATATTCCCACATCATCATCATGATTTTTCTCTGAAGCCTGTACTCACAGGTACCTTGTGCCCTGCTCCTACTAGATCTCAACACAGAGAGGATCAGTGATTTGGATGCATGACACTAACCCAGGATCTCTTATGAATAAGCTGCTCATAAAATCCCATCTCTCCAACTTGCTGTTGGGGGAACAGATGTCAGGTCCTGCCTCTCCAAAGGACTGGGCACAACTCAGCCCCACACACAGGAGGCAGATGAGGGCTCCCCCTTTGCCCATCACCAAACTCCTCAAGGGGAAAGAGGAGTGTGTTCCCTTCCTGACATTTGGAAGTATTTCTCCATGACTACCAGAATACTGCCCAGTTGGACATTTTCTCTCTAAGTCTTGTAAACAAAATCCAAAATTTAAAGGAATTTTCTGTCAGCTTTGGCTTAGTTGAAAAATTCATCTTAAGCAAGCAAAGAAAATAGATTTTCACCAAAATGTCTTCGAATAACAACAGCTTCTATTAGAAATGTGGATGGGCAGCCAGTCTCCTAAAAGAAAGAAAAATCACTCCTCTGTAGCTCAACTGGCCCTCATGAAGGTCTCTGCATGCAGTGGGTTATGCAGATATGTGCAGGAGGGAGGATCACCAGCCCCACGTTGCTCCTCAGCAGCAGCTCTTCCCCCCTCACCATGTGATGTCTCAGCAGCCTCCTGCTCCAGTTGACACAGAAATCACTGCGAGAGAGAACAGGACACCAGAGCAATGAAATTAAATTAAAAAAAATCACAAGGGCACCTTCTGAACAGGTGCTGTAAACGTCTTACTCGTGACAGATTTTTGAACTCAACTACCTCCTACATCCTCACAAGGTACACACAGCAGGCTACAAGTCTCTGCTTCTTGGCGAAACAGCACATCTGCAGAGGGACAACCCAGTATTAACTTCCAAAGCCCTTGCTTGCAGTTGTACTGTTACACTAGCAGTAATGAGGCACAGGGATTAAGCAACTCAGACAACTGGCAGGATGTTCAGGATTTACAGCTGTAGTGTACTCCCCAAATGGTTCTTCTCAGCTCCTGCACAATAACAGTAGCTACTTCACTTACAAACCTTCACAGGAAAGGGTTAACGATCCCACAGAGACACTCCTACAGAGCACAACAAACCAGTTAATGATTGCAGTCTATTTAAAGATAGGTGGACAGAACAACTACAGTTATTATGTAATATAAATTATTTAATGTTAAACTCATACGAAGTAAAAGATTGTACACAAATACATAACATCCAATGGGCTTCATCACCTTTCTCTGTTTTGCACTCTTTTTGGAGAAAATTAAAACTTGGCACTCACTGAACATCCTATATTTAAAACTCAGTAAATAAGAAAAATAATATGTAATAAGATTTTCAGATGAAGTATGCCACCTCAAGGGTTATGGACATCATATACTATAGTAAAACAGGTCATGCAAAAAACCTCACATTTCTTGATCTGAAATGTTAATTTGTGTAATCCCACATAAACATACTAATTAACATTCTGTGAAGATCTCCCTTCACTCTGCCCAAGCATCGTGGTGTACATACAGCACATACACACTGTATTTATATCATCTTAATGATTTCACCCCACTGACAGATGTTTTCTGGGCAACTTACCATATGCTTCTCAGATGTTATTTATATTACAGTTTACAGGGGAAGTACTAATACTGTACATCTAAAATGGTTATCAGCCGTCACCTTAACAGCAAATGACAGAATTTGAATTTCATGAAAATAAGGAGTTAATTTTTATTACTAGAATTCTCACTAAAATACATCAACATTTTCTAAACATAATACATAAACCAAGAGAGAAAAACTGAATGCAATGCCTGTTTATTTCAGACACTCCCCACAGCCCCCTTACATATGTTCAAATATGACTCTCCTCTGAACTACACAACACATGTGGGTGGTAGGTACGAGGAGGTTTTCCAGTGCTTACTGTAGCACACACCCAAGTTTGCAGTGGAACTACAAATTACTGTTTTTCAGGATAACCAGCACTGACAAGAAAGCAAATGCTGTAAATGCCTTTGACAGTTTTCTTTGATCACACTGTTGCAGATAAACTGCTGACAGTTTAAAACAGCAACTATTCATCTCAGTGCTGTTGACACATTGAATAAATACCACCACAATATGCAAAATATTTATGATTTAACAGCATTTTTTCTATCAAAATGATCCTGAGTGTCAGGTAAAAACAGTCTAAAGTGTGATTTACTGAGCATCTCAGTCAGCCTGATTACACATTAGATTTGAATTTCCTTAGGATGATGGCAGGTCCAACTCCAGATATCACCATTAGCATTTTCCAAACCTAGGTCCTGTATCAATGTTAGCTTTGCCAGGTGTCAACTGCAATGGAATCCTGGGGAAGGACTTAAAAAGGAGAAAAAACAAACACTATATGTATTCTTAACAAACAGAAAAATTTTCCCAAGGGCGAGAGTGAAAGTAAGTCTGGACTACACTGGACTGATGAAAAATACTACATGAAAAATACTACGTTCTGCCCCTTGTAACCTTGTAACCATTATCTGCTTTTACCACTATGAAAGAACAACAGACAAAGCAAAAAAAGTTCAGGGCCAGCATATTTTATTCCTTGAATTATGAGGGGAAATTTACCTGGAAAAAGTGTAACTTTCCAAGGAGCACACAGTATCTCAAACAATAACCCCTCACGCTCCATTGAGCAGGAGGTCTGACAAGGTTTTCTCAAATTGCACGAATTTAAGAACTGCCCAAACCAGTATCCAACTCACTGTTTCTTATAAACCAAAAAATAATCCAAATGGTAAATGACCACTATTCATTAAAATGTCTTTTTCTTCAACTGTAAGCACAGTTCTGAATGATGTCAGGTGAGGCAGTAGGGAACTGTTAACTGCTGAACAGATATAAATAGAAAATGAAAGCACTTTAAGAGTCTTCTTCCATAGGCACCTCCTCTTGCAGTTTCTGCACCATTTTGTCCTCCAGTTGTTTTGGTTTGCCTTCAAAGAAAAAAAAATTAAATTAAAGACATTTCTCTAAACCCAAAGAACTGTTTTTATCTGAACAATATATGTGTTTATTCTTGGCGAAACAGTCTAAATACATTGCTTAAAGAGTTATTTAGGAGTAAAACCATCATGCTCAAAGGTATGTATTGCTACCCTCTATCACCATTTAAAACTACTGAATTGTTTTAGCAGAGAAACTGATGCTGTTTATAAGCAAAATCTAAAATGCAGTCAAACATATTTTCATCTAGCATGACAAACTGATACAGCTGACAATGCCTGGCAGAACCTGGCAAAGCACTATAAAAATGCATTACTTCTAACAGATCAATGGCCTTCTCACATTAGTTTTTACATAAAGATTTAAGTCCTTCTGAATGCTGTGTTGGATGGCAAGAGTGTTAACTCTCAGTAATACCAACACAAGGAAAAGAAAGGAAAATAAAAATTCAAGATTTACATTTGATTCTGCTCCCTGCCCAGTTAGAATTGCAGAATACTGAAAAGGCAGCTGGTGTTTGACCAACAGATGTATCATGTACTATTGTGCACCATTCATTTCACATAAGCAAAGACAAAGAAATAAACACTTGGGTTTAGTCTTTTAGTCAGATCTTTTTTCTTTCCTCAAAAAAAATGGGACAGATTAAAACAAAGTTTAGATGTATCCTGACAAGATCTTATCTTATACATATATATATATATATATATATATGCAACCTTAGACTACAGATACTGCAAACTGGAAGAAAAACACAGAAGAAACTTCTAGTTAATATCTAATAATGGAGAAACAAAACCACTGGTAATTTTTTATAAAACAAGAACTAATGGAAATACTTTTAACTTTTCTCCATTACTCCGTTAACTGTTAATTTTAAAGTAAATAATTTTTTCAAAATCTTAATTTACTCAAGAGACAGCATTTTCTTGGAAGTTTCATTAAGTTCACACTGTGAACTACAAAGAAACCCTACTCTATTAACTGACATATTCAAACAGCAAAGCTGAACCTCTCTTTTATATCAATCAGTGGTAGAGTCTGTTGAATTCACACAATCAGTTCAAAGGGAAGCCTTAGATAAATGCATTGGTTAACAAACATGCATATTCTCCATAACCAGTAAACAAATTAATTGTAAGACAAATGCACAGGATTACTCATCTGTACAATTGGGCATTTATCCTAAAACTGTGTATGGAAACCAGGTAAAGCAAGTCCTTACCTGCATGGGGAGCACGAAGAAGGTGAATATTCTGTTTGACTTCTTTGATGTCTTCTGCCTTCTGCAACTCTTTGCTCTTCTTTAATCTGGGAAAGGGGAAGATTAGATTCAATTAACTTAAAAGAGGAGATGAGATGTACACTTTCATTTTCATGCATGACATCTTTTGCTAAAGGAAGACATAAGCTGGGAATAACTATTACTATGAGGAAATATAGGTTAAAAGTATTTGAAACCCTATTCAAGCAAATACTGGATACAAAACTAGGAAAAAACCAGCACTGTATCAACTCTAATCAGAAATTTGTTTAAATGTAAGACTCTGAATTATATATAAGGAAATTTAACTATTATCATTGAGTGTCTAAAAGTTGCATTTGCTTTGACAGCCAATAATGCAGAGTAGAGCCCACTCAAACTATTTGTAAGATAAATATACACATCACTGTGTATATAAAAAGCAAATAACCACTTAAAACATTTGATCATCCTGTTTGTGGAAAGGATGCCTAATACAGACATGTGAGAGCTCCCACCATACAAATACTTCTCACCTGTTCATAATAAACCTGGCTTGGCGTTTTTGCTTTATTTCCTCCACTCTCTTCATTGCATCAACTGAAATAAATCAGAAATTGTTTTAAATCTGCTTACATACCTGCAGATGAAAATACATGCTATTTTTACAGAGCAACTCTACCAGCACTCCATAACATGTACCAGAGGCAAGTCTTACACTATATAGAGAAAGTTATTCCTTCTTCAAAGAGCAGGATAAGGGAATATTCTGTGTAACAACTACGATGAACGGTATTTTACAACTTATTTATGCTTCCACTTTTCTGCCTACACATAATTCTCACAGTTAACCATCACTAGGGAAGATTCAGTTGCAACTGAGCTTCTTCACTACTTGAAATCAGATGCAAGTTACCACTTTCTCCTTCGTGGCATTCATTCATGATACAAGCAGTTCTTCCCTTTCAGAGCAATTGATTCCATGAAAGAAACTGAAGTGGAATGAGCAGGAACAAAGAAACAACTGCAACAGTGTAAAAGGCTTACACTGGGAGCCTCTTAAAAGCTGGAGAACCACTAAGGGGTTTTGAAGACAATAATTCAAAATAAAGGAATGCTAGTCCTCATTTTCTAACCATTTTCTGAAAAGAATAAACATCAAGTGAAACTCCACACCTGTTCACAACTCAAACCTCCTCCACACATAAGAATTTGGTCATGATTCCAGTAATTTCAAACACAATCACAACAAAGTATGAATACTCTAAGAAGTCTCCTGAAAATACATTCATGTAGAGTAAAAAATTATTCTTTTGTTTTTTTCTAGAATGACTCACCAGTCTTGTTCCACAACTCTCTCTGGTATTTCACTGGTTCATTTCTACGTTTTTCAAACTCAAATGAATTATCCTGTATTAAGAAAAAGTAAATACAGATCATATATAGAAGCATATTTAGATCAACACATTCTTACTATAGCACTCATTACTCACATAACTTCATATTTTATGTGATTTTTGCCCCTCCTTTCAGAACCTCAGTTCCCAGACTTTAACAACCTTTAGAGATAACTACACTAGAAGGAAATCAAGTGAAGAGTTTGACCTCAAAGTGTCAGTCAGGAGCCACAGTGGTTTGTCTGAAGAGAACTATTTACTGAAACGTCTCCCTCAGCTATTTTCTATTTAGCAAGACAGGGAGACAGAGAAAACCTATATGGAGCAGGAAATATAGAATAGATTAGACAGGTGGAAGGCAAAATTGAAAACCTGCAGAGCTGAAATATTTTAATGCAGGTCAAATAAGTTCTACTCAACAGCTTGCAATTTCAAAAAGGTTAAAAAAAAAAATAACCACTATTTCATCTTAATATTGAAACAATATAAATTAATTTGAAATATGTCAATTGGTGATATTGTGGTGTTTGGAGCAGCTGCCATCCCCTAATGCCCCCACCATGAGTTGAAGATGAAAAAACAGTTTCCTAATTATTTTGTTAGGCATACTTAGCTTTACACCAGTTTTATCTGAGGACTTTTCCCTGCCCAAAGGTTGTTTTTTGTTGAGGTAAAGCAGTTACCTGTCACCTTCTTAGAAACTACGTTATTTCCCATCATCACTACGCAAAGCTGGCTCATTATGCATGTCAAAATTGGAGCACATTGTCACTTATTTAGACATATATAAAGAAATTTTAAATCAAGTTCTTGTCAAAAAGGTAATTCAAGTTAGCCAAAAACAACTTGAAAGCAAGAAACACAGTTACCAAAGTTGCTAATTAATCTTGGCTTTTCAGAGTCGCATTAAAAAATAAAATCACATTCTTCTCCTTGGAAGATCCACAGAAGGCAGTAAATCACAGTGTCAAAATGCTTACTAAATTGTTAATATTCTATCAAAAAACAGGTAATTAAATCACAGTCATTCTTAAATTATTTAAGGACTGTCCCACCAAATGTGACTGTTTAATATTTTTACCACCAAAGCAACTCTGTTTGGAACTGCTTTTAAGATCTCATGCTGTTTTTGAAACAGTCCTACCTATCAAAGGCTTTTCCTATACATTGTATGCTTTTAAAGACACTTCAAAAGGTAACTATTTTAGGGGCCTAGACTGAGAGACTTCCTGGGGTACCTGTTGACCCAGATTATCTGACTGTGCAGAAATAAAACTATCAAATGGATAGGTACAGAGAATAGATTTGTAGATGGAAAGAAATGCCTTGGACTAGGAGTTACTAGGACCACCAACACGGACACCTGATACACTGGCCTCCACCATGAAGCTGAAATGGGAAGATCCAAGCTACAGTCAAGCTAAATGAATAGCTCAGTCTCAAAAAACTCACATTCTCATCCACAATCTCTCTTTTCTCCCCTTCTTCCATCCCTCCAGCTCATCTAATTAAATGGCAATGTATTAAGCCACCTAACCTAGCCTATTTGCAATGGGAAGAGGTTACATTTCTGCCATTTCATAGTGTCAATGTAAAGTGTGAACCAATTCTTACCACTGTCAATTCTTTGCCAGCTGCTTTTCGGAATGCTTTGGTCCATCTCATCTTTCTGGGATTTCGCTTCCTTTTAAAGTTTCTGTGGCATTTTGATTTGCAGAATCTAAATATCTTAGAGAAGGGAGGTGAAAAAAGAAATCTTAGTTAAATCATGTTATTAGTGCCCATTGCAAGCATGGTAACAAACACTGAGCTTACTCTAACAATCCTACTTATGGGAAATTATATTCCTCTTTCCAATATCAGTATTCTTATAGCAAGTATTGCTATTAACAAAAATAATTTCAAGTACTATTATTGTTTTTTCATCATGAAGTCATTTTCACAGCTGCCAGGGATATGTACAAATACTTACAATTAAACTGATTATAAATAAAATATGCCTGAGCTGTGAGAATTATCATCTGCAAAAATAACCATAAAACCAAACCTGTAGCATGAATAAACAATTTTATATAGCTGCCAGCACTTTTTAGATACAGCACCATTCTGACAATAAAAATCCTCACACCTCTCATACTGAATGCAACACACACACACAAAAAAAGTCTATTTTCTGGAATGCAGCTTTAAGCCTCAAAGGAGTTCTAAGCACAATAGTTAAGCCCCGGAGTGAATTCACTGAAAGCTGTTAAAGAATATGTTAAAATGTTTTAACTGGCCTTTTTCTTCTTTCCCTGTTTTTCCACACATTCTACAGAATGCAAGATTCTTTACTTAAGAATACTTAAAACTACATTTGTTACTTGCGAATTTTTGAAAACCCTATTTTTCTAAACCATATTCTCCTTCCCACCGAATAGTCACTTCTAAAGAAAATGAACAGAAAATAAGAAACCTCTAGTTAAGGCGATCACCTTCAAAGAACTTTTTTTTTTTTTTTTTAACACTCTTCTACCAAGTTTTTTCACCTCAACTCAGCGAAACAGAACGGCAGGTTTGTCTCTTTCATAGATTATGTGTTCACAGCTAACCTGCCACTGTGGTATCTTTTTTAAGCACACACCTCGTGGCCCTTTTCAGCAAACGGAGCTGTGTCAGTGCACACCGAGCTCCCCAGAGCCGTGACTCATCGAGCAGCGCAGCCCGGCCGGGATGTGTTCTGACGCCCGAGCACAGGAAGGAAGCTATTTGCGCAAGCTTCACTTCACACCGGGGTCTCCAGCGCCCCGCAGGAACGACGGCGAGTTTCGGCAAAGGCTGGAAAACTATACACAACGTTTTATGTAGGGAATTGTCACCGCAGTGCAAAGCCCAGAGCGCTGTGCACGGCCTGTTGTGACAGCCTCAACTGGGGGAGTCACATCAGATCCCTGAGCTACGACTTTCAGCACTTTTAGCAGAGCACCACGAGGAACACAGGCCATCGGCCTCCCTCTGCAACTTCGGCTGCTCAGAGCTGTGCAACCTGCTCCTACCTGAAACTACACTTCCCTAAAATCAGAATATTAAAGGATGAGGATTGTATACGGCTCTGCGAGCCGTCTAATTTCTTACTAAGAACCGAAAACAAATATAATTCATCCCCCACTCTTCCCGACGGCCAAAGCGCTGCGTCGCTCCGGGTCGAGGCTGCCGCTTCCCCGACACCCCTAGGCGGTGTGTGCGGGCCCGGCAGCGCCTCGCGAACGCGGCCCGGCCCGTGCGGGGGCTGCGGCCCAGGGAGAGGGACCCGGCGAACCCGCGAGCGCCCCGGCTGCCGGGGGAGCGGGCCCGGCCCCGCCGTACCTTGCAGTCGTTGCGCACGAACATGACGCCGTGGCCCGGGTAGATCGGGCCCGAGCAGAAGTAGCACTTCTCGATCCGCATGGCGGCGGCTCGGCCCGGCCCCGCCGCCGCGGAAGGGCCGCTCAGGTGACCGGAGGCGGCGGGGCCGGGCCCGCAGCGCCACCGCCCCCTGCCGGCCCCGCCGGGCAGCGCGGCCGCTGCGCTCCCGCAGGAACGAACGGGCCCCGCGGGAGCGGTGGGAGCCCAGGGCCTGAGGGGAAGTGATCGCTGCTGGGCCTCCTTGGTCAGTCACAGAATCACTGGATATTCTGAGCTGGAAGGGGATCATTGAGTTCAACTCTTAGCCCTGCACGGGACAACCCCAAGAGTCACACCGTGTGCCTGAGAGCGTTGTCCAAACACTCCTTGAACTCTTCCACGCTTCGTGCTGTGACCGCTGCCCTGGGGAGCCTGTTCCAGTGCCCAACCACCCTCTGGATGAAGAGCCTTTTTCTAATATATAACCTAAACCTCCCCTGACACAATTCAGGCCATTCCCTCGGGTCCTGTCACTGGCCACCACAGAGAAGAGATCAGTGTCTGCCCCTCCTCTTCCCCTCCTGAGGAAGCTGTATCTGCAATGTACCTCAGTCCCCTCTTCTCCAGGCTGAACAGACCCAGTGACCTCAGATACTCCTCGTATGACCTCCCCTCACCATCCTCACTGCCCTCCTCTGGACACTCTCTAATAGCTTTATATCTTTCTTATATTGTGGAGCCCAAAACTGCCCTGATATTCCAGGTGAGGCCGCCCCCGTGCAGAGCAGAACAATCCCCTCGCTCGCCTGGCTGGCGATGCTGTGCCCGATGCCCCTCCAGGACACGGCTGGCCCTCCTGGCTGCCAGGGCACTGCTGACTCATACCCAACTTGCCATCGACCGGGCCCCAAACACTGTAAGAAAGCTCCAGTGGCTGGAGCCACAACTTCTAAACCATTACTCAAACAGGTTACTGGGGGGAAAGGGTGAGAAGAGTATCTATAAAAGCAGTAATGTGCCAAAACCCACACATACACTATATTCGCTCACCAGATGCAGACATCAGCCACATGGATGCTCGCTGCAATCCATTACGTCAAGAGTGTGGTCCATCCTTTGGTTTGACCAGAGGGAATACTGTGAGACACTCAGAGATCCTCATGCTCGTGAAAGTATTAAAATAAAAAACAAAAACCCCCATACACAGAAAGGAAGTTGGAATGAACTATTAGACAGTGCTGCATCTTCAGAAGTAAGCTGACTTTCCTCTTTCCCAAATGACTCTCTACTTCCCTGAAACATACATTCATATCTTAATGATCAGCTTGTGTTCAAGCTCCTCCAGCTTTTCTTTATAAATGAAAAATTTTGTTCTAAGTGTGAGAAATGAATGAAGCTGAAATGGCTCAGTATTAACACAAGAATAAACACAGGAACCCAAGGAAATGAAAGGGAGTCAGACATAGATTTTTAAATCTATTGCTGATTTCCTCTAAAATTCAGGCAAAACACCTTTGGCTCTGTTTTCATACCTGTAAGATCCAAGTCTTCTACAGGGGAATTAATTTTTAAAGGAAAATTTGAAGTACTGTCAAAAATCAATGGCTCTGCACATCATATAGGAACCTTCTGTTCCCTCTCCTAGAGTTACATGTGTACTGTGAGAAGACCTAAATGCTAGGCTCTGTACCTTCCTAAATGGTTTGGAATTGGAGCAGATCTCTCTATTCTTCAATCTAGGATGCTGTCCCAGCTCAGAGTCTGAAATCTTCCTCACCACATAAGGCCTTACCACCACAATTCCTGCTTCTCCATTTAAAAGAAATTAACTACTTGAGTATTTGGTGAAAAATCCATGTGTTGAATTGCATGTGCCTTTAGAGCAGTTTTTGCTTTCTGGTTTCTAGAACAGAAAAAAAAAAAAAGATTGAAGGAAGAAAGATTGAAGGAAGAAAGAAAAATTGCTTTAGCACAGAAATCACTTACCTTATCAGCACAGAACTTGTCTCCAATCTTTTTGAAAACCAGACGTCAGCCACATCCTACTGCAGGAGACACGGGCTCAAGCACATGACTGGTGACCAGCACTCAGCCCAGCCCTAAGGGACAACAGCTCCAAACTGACCCAGAGACAGTGAGGAGATGGGACTGTACAGGATGTTACTGTCATGCTGCACCCTGGAGCAGGGACTCTGGGGCTGTGACAGAGGATGGCAACCCAGATGATAAGAGGAAAGACTAAAGGCACACACACAACGCAATTTTATGAGGGAAGCTATGAAGACACCAAGTTTACAGCTAGAGGCAAATCCAAAGAGTAAAAAAGTTTGCTTATGTTGAGGGCTGCTGTGCTTTGGCATATGCAATAGAAATCCTCCTTTTCCAGTTTGATTACTTTGAGTTTCCTGCCTCTGTGACTTTCTTTCCCCATGGGCTGTATTTATTTCACCAAAGACAGCTTTTTCCTGGCAGAGTACTCTATTGTGAAGTCTTTGGTGGCTTCTACAATTTAAACAATGTGGATTACAGACTGTCACCAACACCTTCAGCAGACAGATGGGATGTGAGAGCACAGTGATATTACTTTTCCACCCCAGCTCCTTTTTTCACATCAAGGCACTAATCTCCTTTTCAAGTACAAGCCATTCTGTTGTCGATTTGAAGTGCTTCTTCCTGATCTAAAAGGCAATATAGATGGAAGGTTGCTGAAGCCAGAGTTCAGATTAGTTATAAAAAAAGAATATGTACTTTACTCCATTACTAGTTATTCACAGACAAAACTGGGTATCCAGCTGAAAAACAGCAGCTTATTTGTTTGATTTTTGACACAAGAGTACTACAGCAAGAATTGTTTCACCAAACATCTCAAACCAATACCTTAAACTCATAGCAAAGCTCTGATCTGCACCAACCTGGTGCCTTCATGTTACTAGTGCAGCCCCAGATGCAGTTGGTCCTCTCTGCCACAGTGGCACACTTCTGGCTTTTGGTCAGCCTGCTTTGGAACAGGATGCCCACTCCTTTCCTGAAAAATGTTTTTTCAGCTAGTGCTACTGCATGGGGTTATTCCAGCACAGACAGAATACCAAGTCAAACTTGCCCCTTTTAAACTTAAAATTGTTTAGTTCAGCTCATTCTCTTGCCTGTCAAGGAACATTTGAATAGCAGCAGTGTCCTCCAGGACATCATAACCTACCTGGAAATACACACTGCTCTTGATGGAAGCAGTTATTCTAAAAAATCAGGCGCTTACCTTTGTAGAAGCAATAGATTTTACAAAATGTATTGGTTGATTCCCTTTGCTCTGAACATGCAGCATGCACAGACTGGCAGCATTCTAAATGTCTTATGAGTACAGAACTGACACCTCTATTGCCTTCTGTGGGTTTGAGCTCCTTCTGGCATCTCCCAGGACCCATCAGGCCCACATCTGACTGGTTTGGTCAGTGCAAGAGCAGAATATCAGGAAGCACCTCGGCCACAGCACAGAATGTGAATGCATTTGCACTAAAAAACCCCACAACACACAGGGACAGTGCAGAGGGACAGACTGACACTGAACTGAGACAACAGGAAATGTCACGGCTCTCTTCAACAATGCTGGCAAAGTTCAGATCAGGAACGTTTAACTATTTGATATTAATAAGAAATCCTGGGACAATGAAACATAAGGGAAATCCTTTCCAAAACTTTGTTCCATTACAGATCAATGTTTTCACTGGACACTGGATGGAAACAACTTTTCTTGAAATAACAGTTTCTCATCACATAAGAATTCTTGTTTCTTTGTTTTTTAAAACCAGTACTAGACTAATAAGAATAGCGTAATTTACTGTCAAGAAACATTACCATGATTTCTCATGAGACTTTAAAAGGGAAAAAAAGTTCTGCCACACAATAATTCAAACAGATAAATCTTATGACACATTTCAAAGGCTGACATCAAAGCAATTTTATGTAGACTCTCTTTGTAAATAGCTACAAATAACAGGCATGACAAAAATATGACAGTTCCAGTATTTAATATTTAATATCCAATTTAAACATAAGTATTCAAAAGGAAATATTTTTACACCATTTCAGTAGCCACTTAGCTCAGTAGTTGGTTGCAATAATCCTTAAAGTTTTCAGGTACTGGATGGAGCATAAGCACAAAAACTCCCATTAAAGTTAATGCATGACAAAGTTCCACTGTAACCCTCTGAAAAGCAAAGAGTTACATTAAAAGAAATTCAGACACTGAAGTACATTGAAATGTATTGTGTCCTACAGTAGAGTTTGTTGCTCTACTGGTCAGAGACATGATGGTAACTTCAAAAGGCACTCTGAGTTCAACTACAGTAACCCCGGTCCACAAGCATTTTAGAATCTTGGTATTGTGCAGTAGAAAAAAAACAAACCCTATAATCATATATAAATTGTTTTTATCTCTGTCCTAGCTCCAGAGCAGCCAAATTATATTGCACTTCTAAAATATTCTGTGTAGGCTGTGATAAAAATTTAATATTTACATGTGTTTGTTAAAGAACAACGCATTCCTGCGTAAAATATTTTAAGAACCAAGTTTTAACACTTATTCTTGTATTAATTATTATAACCAGAGGCTACATCAAATATATATTTTTTTCTTAACTCCTATTCTAGAAACATTTTTGGTCCTTCCTTCATAAAATTTGTTATGTTGCAATTCATGTTCATAAGTGGTATTAATACTTGCCTGAAATTGCAGTACTTAGAATATTTAAATAAATAAATACATAATTTCTAAAGAAGCAATACCTTTGGAGTTTTGTAAACAAACTGCTGTGGAAAGTCTTTAACGAGACTCAATTTGGCATGTTATGACTTTAATTGGCAATACTTTACAGTTATACAACCTCTGCCAGGATAGAAATCAGTATGGTAGGCACATCTCATAAATCAGTCTGGAAAAAAGACCCAAAAAACACTGATTCTTTCTTAGGTTGTATGAATAAATAAAAATGGTCAGAGTAACATGATCCACTGAAACCAAAACTGACATTTATACGATCTGTAGGGGGGGGAAAAGAAAAGCAACTCTATTCTTTTTTAAATACAACCTAAAGGAAATGAACGAGCCACAAATGAATATATGATAACCAAGATGTACAGGACACAAAGGTTGGCAGAATAAAATGAGCATTATAAATTTATAGAAATACTGATCTACAGAACTAGTATCTTAGCTGCATCTCACCAGAAGACAAATCATCATTCATTTTTCAATCCAAATTTGAAGAAACATTCTGAATCTGTGTTTGGTAAAACAAATTCAGTGCAAAACACCAGCACCGATGAAATTTTGCTGACATGTAAGCTGGCCTACATTCCTGTTAAAACATGAATGGTAATATAAAAGAAACAGAACAGATGCACAGTTATGCCACTTACACATAAATATATGTAGCTGCGTGTTCTAGAAACTCAAATGCTGTCAGGAGGTCTCACAGGCTGCGTTGGATATACTTTATATAGTACAGTTGTAGTTTACATGTTCAAGTACATGACATACCCCAAGTGCTCTCCATGAGCACCCCTGTGCTACTCTGGATTTTTTTACTCTGCATTGAATAGCTTTCTTTTGGTTTTCATCACTAAAAACTGATGGTTTGAGACAGCAAGGAGAAACTACTCACAAGCTTTTGTGGAAAACACAGGATTTGCTCTTCAAGATTGTTACTGATTGGTGAAATGATTAAATGTTTCTGTTCAAAACCAAGAACCATGTTGGTAAGCTTGCTGTTAGTAGAGACCAAAGGCTGTCACAGTATCTAATCTAAAGGCCTAGTCTGTGTAGTTACTGGAGCTTTCAAAGGGCAAATAAAACCCTTCAGTTCATAACCCCACCCTTTCTCGTTGCCCATAGAGATGTTTCCGAATTTGGTAATGAAAATTCCTTTCCTTCCCTTTTCTCCAAAGCATAGAAGTAGAGGAATATCCAGTGCTACACCAAACTAATCCTCTGTCCCATCACTAATAAACTGCATACCTTGCAAGCAAAGGCCAAAGTTGGTTGAGAGGCAGAAAACAAAAATTAGTATCAAGAATTAACAGAGCTCATTAAATAACTACACAATGTGATTTGTCCATAAGTTAAACAGTTAAGCTGCAACTGTACTATATCATACATATTAAACTTAATTGTAACTGGGCTAACAGCCACATTTGCCTTTTTCTTGCTCCTCATTGAGTTGTTCTGTAGAGCTGTGCCCATTGGAACGCACCACCCCTTCAGGGATCCAGGATTTATCCACACACCGTTCCATGCGCTTCATAATGAGGTCAAGCAGAGTTTCAATGGCTTTGCTCACATTATTCCCATTAGCTGCACTGGTTTCAAAGTATGGTATTCTGCAGAAGACAAAAAACACAAACTTACATCACACAGTTTATACTCACAGGAGAACAAAACCATACAGGTTACTGCCACATAGTCAGTGTCTTTCTGCTGTGGAGCAGCAGTGACAGCCTTTGTGTGATTTTAAGTGCTCTGGTCTGAAATGCAAAAGAAATTAATGAAGTGGCTGACTTTGTAAGTAGGGCAGAAGGGTAAGCTTTAATGGAGTCCAAAATTTACAGAGGCACTGGTCAGTATGAATTATGCTCCTGAGGTCTGTTTTTTTAAGCTCTGTTCCCTGGAAGAGATGCAATTATTTTCTATGTCCTCGTGTGCATTAAGTGTTCTCCTTTCTGATTTCTATACACATCAGCTCTGGAGTCATTGCAAGAGGGGGAATGTTGGTATGGCTGTTCCTCTGCAGGCAAGGCAGTAAAGACTCACAGTGTGGTACTTTATCACTGCAAAAGGTGACTGTTTCTTCTGCTAACATCCTAACTCTAAACTTTCTTACATAAAATCTCAGTGCTCAGACCACCTATGTCTTTGTAAACAAAAGTTTCTGGCACCTTGTTATTGAAAATACATTGCTCATTTTCATTACTGTTGTGGATCAGGATGTTCCAATGGCGGTTTCAAAGGTTGTGACCAGCTGCACTTAGGGGTTACAGCAGCTACATTGGTGTTACTGCCCAGGAAACTGAGATCATCACTTCAGAATTTTCAGTATTTCTTACTTAACCTGCAAGACTCAGTGAGTGGTCAGAAATATCTTACTGTCTCAGTCTGTAGGTCTGCTGCAATTATTTTTGAATACATCACTTATCAGTACAAGGCCCTTCACAGAAAAGGGATACTCACACTTTTGTTACCAGAAAACTGTTCACTGCAGCAGGATTTATCTTGCTTCCCCTCAGGAGAGAATGACTCCTAACAGCTATCCTGGCTCACCCCTACAGGGCAGAGAACTTCATAACTGCCTACGGACTGGATGTGATCCACAACCTTGACTTTTAGCTCCCTATTCCTAAATTAAGTTGGCATTTTCAGCCACAAAGACAAATATTTCATAAATTATTTCCAGAAGTCACACGTAAAGAGATTAAGAAACACATTAAGCATGGAACCAGCATGACACAACAGGAGAAGAGCTGCAGAACAAGGCAGTTTGCACTGAGGAGCCAGTGCTCACACCATGCATGTTTTGTGGGCTTTTCTGTGGAGCAGTTCTCATCTATTCCTCCAGACTGAACACAGATTACTGGTTGGACCACATCATGTAGTTCACTTTTCAGTTGAGAAGGAATCCAATTCATGTGCCAGAAAGCTGCTCCACCATGTGAATCAAACCACAATAAAAGCATCAGAAGATTTCCTTCAGAAGTGCATTTCTGATTCATAGTGAAATGCAAATGTAATCCAGAGATGAGCCCCATGAAAGAGTTAAGGGGGTATAAAAGTACTATGGGGTTAGTTAATATTTCACAGGAACAAAGATTTCACATATTTCTTCAGGGACACATGACCTGTGCCTGTAGGGAAGGGGAAGGGCAAGGCTACCCTGTCTTCCTGCTTTCTGACTCAGTTTTCAGACTCCCTGGGAGCCTGTGAGAGTGCAGATGCCTCAGCACAGGCACGAGCTAAGAACCCATTATTCACCTGCCTCTCTACCTAAATTCTATCTCTTTTCTAGAATGTCTGTGAAAATTTATTTTGTTTACTGCCAAGGAAAGAAGATTAACCAATCTCCAGTGCAATATTATTGCAATACTAAGTATTTATTTTTTAGCAATGCAGAACACATTAATCTCTGACAGAAAAAAAAAAGATATACCACCCAGTTAAACATCCTAAAATGCTTATTCTCACAGCAATCTTTCAGTATGCAGAAAAAAGCATTACAGAAAACATTTCATTCTGCTTTTAAAAACAGCAATAATTGGAAGGAAGTTACTTACCCATATTTTTCTGCAAGTTCTTTAGCCTCTTCTTCTTTCACCATCCTCTGGTCTTCCAGATCACTCTTGTTTCCACATAACACAATGTCAGGGTTTTCACAATACGCGTGCATTTGTAGCTGACCTAAGAGCACCAACATGAACAGGGGTCACAACACAGAGCTCACTCAGAACACCACCACAAACCAAGCATGTTCTCTGTTAGCTCACAGCACTTCTGCTACTGCTCTGAGGAGCCAGGAACAGCTGGGCACCCACTACCACTTACCCAGTGAAAAATCCAGAGAAACAGAAGCCTGACAAATTTAGCCCAGAGACTCGTGTATTTGCAGATTAAGGAGTTATGCTCACTAAGTATCTCCAGTGAGCTGCCAGGAAAGGATATAGTTCCCCCTCCTTATGGATGATGCAGTACAGGAACCTCTTTGCCTACATATACGAGACTAGTAACATTTGCCTTCCGTTAAGTTTTGCTGACAAAGCTTCAGGTGAGTCAAAATAAGAGTTTTGCATAGGCTTTCCACATTCTTAAATTACTGAACAGCACCAGAGCCAGGGGTATGATGTTCTCTTAACCTGCTTTCATATAGGTTAAGATTCAAGTTTGGTAGGCAAAGCTGAATTTCAGGTAAGCCCTAGAAGCCATCACTAGCAGCTATTACAATTATGAATGTAACATCTACATTATTTCACTGAGAAAGTGACAAAAAACAGTGTTTTATGTTCTATTTCTCAGTGAAACTCCACATTTACAAACATAACCACTCGCCACCCATGCAAAGAAAGAAAAAAAAAAAAGCCATACTTATCCAGTTCCTGACATTCAGAAAGCTTTGCTCGTTTGTCAGATCAAAGAGTAGCAGAAACCCCATGGCATCTCTGAAGAAAGCCGTTGTCAAGCTACGAAACCTAGACCAGCAAAGTGAAATTAGTTGGCCCATCTGACAAGTTACTTTAAAAACATAATTGCATACAGTCATAAAACTGAGGTAACTCAAGACTGAATTAACTAGAATGAAATATTCATAATTGTTTTGCTGATGCAGGGACTGTGTAACAGGAATTGCTAACATTACTGTGGCCTAATCAAGGCCTAAGGAGTCAAAGAGACTAGAGAGTGAGAGCTTTAGACTAAGTCTTCTACTATAAAGCATGCCTTGATCAAGAGTCAGAGATTAAAATAATAATGAAATTCTAACTTTGAACAGAAATTTATCCCCTAAACACATCAGTCCTTCATTTTAAGACTAACAACCACGAGGATTCTAGTCTTTTGATAGGCAAATAGAAAAGAATCCTTTGAGATGATTTTACCTGTCTGACTTTCCCAAGCCCTCAACATATTTACAGAAATTTAAGAAAAACTTGAAAAAGAAAAGCTTTAAAAGCGTCTATATCGGCCATGGGAAAAGTTAACTGAAAGTTTCCAAAAGACAAAAAGCAAGAATTACAGTTTTCATGTTCTGCAGTTGTAAATTATAGCTATAATTTCATAAGTATTCATAGGAAACTTTCCACCACTGTTACAGCAAGCACAGGTTCCCATCTCCAGTCATACCTTTCCTGCCCTGCAGTGTCCCAGAGCTGAAGATGTATCCTCTGTCCTCTGCCTCCAACACCATCCGGCCCATTGGGTCTATACACCTATAAAAGGTAAATTTGTTACCAGTCCAGCTGCTACAGAACACAAAATAACTGATGTTTGAAGTCATTAAATGCAACAAAAGTAGCACTGCCGATGCAAAGATCCCAACTACAACTCAATCCCTTTGCTTTATAAGAAAAAAAGAAATATGTTACATTTTAATTCTGCATCCAATTTAATATTTAAAAATAAGGGTAAAAGTGAATTGGAAAAGCAGTCTCCAATAGACTATGGCCTCCAGACAGATATTTAGAGCAGCCATGAGATAAGATTAATTTTATATTTGGATTTTATGGGGTTTTTTACTATTATCTTGTATAATGTTCAAATGAAAATATAAGAAAGCAACAATGCAATCTGGCAATGCATTTCTGCCACCAGCAGAACCTCATTAGTAAACTGACTCATGGAGATAATGACATCTCTTCTTAGCTGCCAAAAGATTGCTGAAAAATTGCTGAGGGTAGATCTTTTCATATCACAGCTTATAAAGCAGAAATTGCATGATAATAATAAAAGCTGAAGAGTTTACTCAGCATGAAAATATAAATAAGGGCATCTATTAATCTTGGAAGGATCAGATAAAAATAGATTCATTTCTTGCTTAGGAAACTTCATGTTAGGTCATATTCTTTACCTTCAACTGCCATTGTACCTAAGACTACTAGAGTTACAAACATATCTTTAAAGACACATAATCTTGCTGAATTTGTGGATTATAAAATTCAGGCTATGAAACCTAAATGTTATCCTGAGTTATCAAATATGTTGATCAAGCAAACACACCATGTTTACTATCCCACAGAAGGAACACTGACTTATTCAAGAGATCAGCTTGGCATTTTCATCAAGATAGTTACTCCTTGCATGACTGTTGTGTATGTCATGCATCAAAAGCCAGTCTGCACAATGCCTCCTGCACCATCCAGATTTCTGGACACTTGGGAAATCATCAGGCATTTAATACTTGTACAGAAGAATGAAAAAACAACTTGTGCCAACTCCACTTTCCAGAGCAGTAAGGACCAGCATCCAGATGGTTATCATAACACATTGCTCAGCTTTATATCAAAAGTACATTTTCTTAGTTTAATAACAACTCAGGTTAAAAAAAACTCAAAACCTTATTTTTGACAGTTCTTCTCTGGTAGTGGTGACTGCTTAGGAAGCCAGATCATCGACATGTATCACGCTATCCTGTTCCATCCACATTGTAGAATGGTTTTAAAATCAACATTACAGCCTTTGTTCACTGGCCATTTCCAGTTCACACACAGGAAAAAGCATTTTTACTACAGCTCATTTCTTCCTTGCGGAGGGAGTTCAACAATAGAAGTGCTACTCCAGGTATTATGTGCACAATTCATGGAGTAGACACTCCCATCAACACCTGCTGAACAGAATGAAGTGGTTTCTTAGAATCAGCTCTTCTTTAACTTTTGGGGAAATGGGTCTGTACACTCAAAAATAACCAGTTAACATGAGGCCTTTACCCTGTCACAAGATTAGGTACACAGGAACTATGGACTACATGCCTACACATAGGGATGGGCAGGTCTGATTTTTAACAAATAGAGACCATTTTCAAATAACACATTCTTTGTGAAAACTCACCACTCTCTTTTCCCGGAAGTCGATGCCCACCGTTGTGATAAATTTGGAGTTAAACTTGCCATCTGTGTACTGGTAAAGAAGGCTGGTCTTTCCTACTCCAGAATCACCGAGTGCTAGAAATTTTATGAGGTAATCGTAGTCCCCATCAGACATAGTGAGAATTCAGGAGGCACCTTAAAAAGCAAAGCAAAAAGGATGAGTTAGTCACCAGCTCTGCCAGGGCTTCTTTTGACAAATGTTTAAAATACAAATCACTATCTGAACTACAAAGCATCGAGCAGTGAGACAAGTTCTGTACTCCTTTACACTGGCTTCACCTTAAACTCTCAATTACACCAATCCAACAGCAAATTCAGCTGTGACTGAAAAAGTGCATCTTTAATTTTATTACATTGCTCTTACTCGAAAGAGAAGACAACAAAATTCTACCTTCTTCGAGAAAGACTGAAAATCAAGGTCAAAGTATTCAAGATATCTGGAACATGAACTGCAGAACTGATTTTAATCTGCATGGAAGCTTGTAAAAGCTACTTAAACATACCAGCAATGCAATTCTGGCCTCACTCTCACTGTGGCATTATTAATATACAAAAAACTCCTACATTTTTTGAGACTGCCCACTATATTGAAATAAAAATTACAATAATTTTCTACTAATAGCTATTTTTCAGTCTTGAAAAAGCTTTTTCTTGCTCTTGGGTTGTTTGGTTTCGAGGAACAATTTTCAAAGTTTTTATCATGATGCTAGTTAATCATTCAAACTAAATCTTGATCCTGAATTGCCACCAAACAACACATACATTTTTTCCATGGCTCATAGACATTTAAGAAATTTCTCTTTCTCCTTTTTGTGCCTTTGAAAAAATAACCATATTATGTGTAGCCTGATCTACGTGCAGGAACAGCTGGAACGTGTAACAAAAGTCACTGGCAAATTTCATGTGTACTACAAAGGCTGACAGGAGTGCATTGGCACTTTCCTGTTGAGTAGCTACTGAGTCTCTCCTCCCCCAAAACAAACAGTAGAGAGCTGCCTTCTCTCATGTTCAAAGACAAGAACATAAAAAGATAAGCCTAAAATAACCACTCATAAAGCAACATAAAATTGGCATAAAATTGCCTTTTATGAAGGATGAAAATTGTGATAAACCAAAATAGAAAAAATTAGATGATGAAATAAAATTTTAAAAGAGTAAAATCTGCTGTTTCAACTGTAAATAAGTATTTTTGGAACTACTTGTAGCTTGAACCAGATAAAGTTATTCATTTCAAGTAAAATACTGCAGTAGTTTGCATCAATGGCAAAACACCAATTCATTTCTTGAATATCAACTCACAGCTTGAGGTTTGGAACAAACTCTGTACCTCCAGTACATGGGTGTCAATCACCACCATTCAGCTCAAATCATAACTGTCTCTAAAGCCTCACCTTGGTGTTAGTCCTGCTCTTGGTCACAGAACTGTGACATGTTGACTCAGCCATGGCTCACCTTACCACAGGCAAATGCAGACCACGGTCAGATTTACCCAGACACTCTCCAACCAAAGAGTCAGTGGAAAGCATCTGACACTTTTTTCCTTTTTCAGGGCTGAAGTCTCTCTTTCCCCAGCCCAGGCATATTTTAAAGTATGCCATCAATACCAGTAAAACCTTGCAGGAAAGGAGTTTTAGGTGACAGAGCTCACACTCACTACTACACCACAGCCAGCTAATTCACTTCCCTTGTCGTGTTTTAACCAAAGTTTTGCAATAGAGCAGAAGATTGAAAGGGTAAACGCTGCAGGAATAGTTATCAGTGAGCTTTTCACACAAATTCACCACAACTGCAGGCCTGCATCCACCACACAGGGCTGAAGGAGCAGCATGTTCAAGTAAGCAAGTTAAACAGGTAGCCACACTGCCATAAGAGTACTTTTAGAAGAAATTAAAAAACCCAATCCATTAGACAGACTCACATGTATCAGCAAAAGTGATTTTGAGGGTTTTCTTTCATTTTTTAAATCCTGTCCCCTGCTGGGGAAGGAAAAAGAGGTAAAACCAGACTGCAAACCTTGGTCTACAAAGTCTTTTCATTGAAATGCACTAGAAGAAAGGGAAAAATAGTTTAAAAAACAAACAAATAAGGTTTTTTTCTAAAGACTGCATTTGATTTAGACTTCCATCTCTTACATAGTGTTTCCTTTGCCCTCAGAATGTTCTCCAAGGGCAAAGAGCTGTGTAAGCTCAACCTCTACTTAAGCATGTGTTCTTTCAGCTTTGATATCCCTAAATTAATTGCTGCTTTAAAAGACTTAAATCTCAGGGCCAGTATATTACACAAAGACAAGCTACCTTCCAGCCTTTTACTGTGCTATCCCACCTGTACAGAGGTATTTGCCTTGGCTTGTTGGTATTGTGTTAGCTAACTGTAGGTATACAGAACATATTTTTAATAAAAAGTACAAATGATAGTGCCACCTAATCCCTGCTAATTTATGTCATAAGAAAGCTAATTTATCATGCACCCTGTGCAAGACCTTACAGAGGAAGGAAGGGCACTACAGCTCTAACATGGAGCTGTAGGGAACTGTTGTGTTTCAGCTGCACCCTTCCACTGGACAGGGCTGGGTTAAAGCTCTGGCCAAAACAGAAAGATCAAGGTTAGACCTTGGGGAAGTAAAACCTAAAGGTATTCCCAGTGTCATATCTGATTTGTAATGTCTGTTTGTCCAAACATGCCCCATCATTCAGCCCACTTAAACCTCAATACTCCCTATGGCTGGTTACAAATACAATTTCCAGAGGACTGACAGAAGACCAGGAGCCCTTCACAGGAAGGGTATAAAAATGCCTTCTAAAGGATTTGCTTGAAAAGGAAATTTTCTCCTTTGGCTTTTGAAATGCACACACCTCTCACTGCACCCCATAATGTCAATCTATTATTCAAATATCTCCAGGGAGTGGTTCTTGTGAAACCCTGCACAGTTAACCTATCCTTGGAGACATGCAAAGAGCTATTTTCATAGCAGTTTCAAGCCTTGTCCTCCTCCCTGTACAAATATTTAAAAAGTGATCTCCACCCTCTTCTTCCGAGACCTGCAGTCCTAATGTCCAGACACATCCAGCTCCACATAACAGAAATAAGAATATATTCCCAGCAAAGTACCTTTATAGCAAAAACTGCTGTGAAGTTTTTAAAAGTCATGGCCCTGTTACTAAAACCCCATCCCACCTTTTTCTTCCAATTTTGGTTTTGTTTTTTTTTAAATTAAGCCTTATAGTTCCATGCTTTCCAGTTTTTCCTTCCACATTCCTGTACCTTGCATATCAGGAGAGCATGTAGAAGATTCAGAGAAAATTGATGATACAATCAGAATTCATCAGGTCACCAAAAGAAAATCATGCCCAAATCTTCCTCAAAAGACTAAAAAACCCCTTGGTTAAAAAAAAATAAAAATCACGAATGGACACACAGTTTTAAGCTCCACATCAAGCCCTCCACAGTTTTGCCTGCTGTAAATCCCTCCTTAAATCCCATTCAGCTCTGGCTTTGCACTTTGCTTGGTATGCAGATGGACAAGAACTATGAGCAAGTGCTGGAAAAACTCCACTGGCCTTTTCCATTGCTGACAGGACCCACACAGCTGTGCCTGTACAGCTACTGCTCTGGAGCCTCCACATGCACACACATCCAGGCTGTGGCTTATCAAAAAGGGACACTGAGCAAAGCAAGTGCTCCTCTTGTTCCCTGGATTTCCTAGTCCGAGATACTCTCACATTAACAGGCATCAACGTTAACAGGCTCATATTTTTTCCTCCAGGGCACAAATATCACAACTCTACTGTGTGATAAAACATTCCAGACTATGGCAGTATTGCTCCTGTATGAATTAAGGAAATTGGCTTGCATGCAGGATTTCCCCCATGCAGTATGGGAACAGGGAATATATGCTTCCTGAACTGGCCTTAACACAGAACATGCAACTCCTGTGCTGCTACTGAGCTGATGAAGAGAAGGAAAAAGGAAGAAAGCAAAAGAGATGAGTAAATTAAAACATAAGCAAAAGAAGAAAAAAAAAAGGCATTGAGCTGCAAAGAGAAACATGTACACAGATACAGTGTATGTCCCTAACTAGACAGTCCTCAAGCACATTAATTTAAAGTAAGGTATACCACTTACCCCAAACTCTGCTATAGGAATAGTTAGCACACTGGAGATATTACGTCCAGTAGGAGTATTTTTCTAGCACCACCTCTTGAGCACACAGCCAGGAGGCTTACGTGTCACCTGTTTGCACTGAGAGATAAGGAGGTGTGCCTCATGTCTCTGTGTCTAAGGAGGGTGCTGCCTGACAGCAGGGCTGGGAAGCAATTACACAGTTCACATGTCCCATTTATTCCTAGAGGCAAACAGCATTTCAAGAGAGATCTGTGCAGGGCCTACCCAGGAGCAGATCTAAAGTTTCTGCGAAACCACCCACACACCTTAATACAATTACACCGTTCCTAACAAGGGTCTTCATACAAAAATGCATTAATGCTGGATTATATGGATCACAGCTGCTCAGTTCCATTCACAGCTCTACATCCTTTATCTCAGGTGGGAGGAGGATACAGCAGTCTTTAATGTAAACTGCTGTTTCCTTGCTGTAGAGGCTGAAGGCTTGTGATTAGAGGATTGACATAGGCATTGGACAAATCCCACACAGACAGAAAAGGAAGATACTGCACATCTCTCAGTGGATGATGTGTAAATACAAGCACATGGCAATAATGCATTCAGACAGATTTGATCATTCTGCAAGTGCACATAAATTCATAGTACAAAAATTTTTCACCCAGGCACTACACAACCTTAGAACAACTTCAACAGCTGTTTTATGTGTCACTTCATCTGTCACAGCAGAAGAACTGAGAAAGTGATCTGGACCTGTAAGCTCACTAATCCTGTCACACCAGCACTCCCATGACACCCCAGCAAAGCAGTAACCACATTCTTGCCTAGCGTGGGTGAGCACAGAGAACGGCCTCACCCTGCTCTAAGGCTCCAGCAGCACCTTAATGCTTGAAGAACTGGTCAGCACCAGACACTTGCCAGCTCTGTCGAAACAAGGGACAGAGTTAAATCATGTTCCTGCTTAGTCAACGTTCATCAGAAGTGCCTTTTGTTAAAAGCTGCCAGATATGTACAAATGTAATATAAGCAAATGATGACAATAATTTTTATTAATTCAAGTAACTGCTATGCTGGAGGAAGAGAGTTAATAAATAAGCACTTCACTGAAATGTTCTGAGCTGCACTGGTTTTGTTTTCTAAGGAAAATATATGACCTGGCTTGCTTTAGTTTTGGCCAAAATGACACTTTCTGCGGCTTCTGGGGCTTTTCTGTAACATAAATAACAAGAGGAAGAGTTTCAGGTGCTCTAAGCATTCATCTTTTGGTTACTCTCAATTGCTTTACCTGACATTTTACTGTTACAATCATTTTAGTTTCACCTGTAGAGGAATTGCAGGATCAATGCCTAAAGATTGTCTCTTTCTCAGAAAGATCTAAGTAATTTTAAGGGTGCTCAAGGTACATACAGGAGTCTGCAAAAACAGGTACAAAAAAAAATAGTCTGTGAGGTTTTAGCCTCCAAATGCTGATGTCACTGTAACTCGGCAGAAGGTGCTCTATGACCATTTGTCAGCATCACTGCAACTGCAGCAATTTGCAGAGGCAAGAAGAACTGACAGGCACACAAAGCACTGTGAGAATGAGTTATAATGGGAGATGCCAGGCATAAAATCATGATCCTACCCAGAAAGGGGGCACAAAAGGGAAGCAACAGGTTTGCAGATGAGGTAAGAACCTTGCACAACAGGCCGGGCAAGGAAACAGCAGGTTCTGGATTTTGTTTCCAGAAAACCAGGGGAAACTAGGAATGGAGAAGAAAGGAAATGAAAAAACATTTAGTTTTGCAACTGTATTTGCATTTCAGCATCACCAAACCAACAAAAAGAAGGCTGGATTTCAAAGAATGGCTCAGTTACATAAAGGAATGAAAAGCAGCACGGAACTGGAAAAAAATGAAAAATAAACCCAGAAACATTGCAGATGATAGTCCAACACTCCCCATACGGATCTCTGTGTGGTTTCAATTTCTCTGTAAAAAGCACAGCATCCTCTCTATTTCCTCATCAGTTTCTAACATTTTCATGCTTCATGGTAAGAAAATACTGTAGATACATAAAGAGTTGCAATGCTATGTGATGGAAGCAGTTGAACTCTCTCGGAGGAACTGTACCCCTCCTGGGAACAAGAGCTTTTGCCTCATGAGTTACCTCTGCACTCTCATCAGAAGCTGCTTTCAAGTCAGAGCACTGAAGCAAATATCTGTATAATGCAAATAAATTCCAGAATACACTGGGCAAAATAAAGCAAGAATTTTTAAATTTGTTTTAAACAGTTCCATACTACTTGCTCCATCTCAAACATTCAATTCTTTCTCTAATGAATACACTAAGCCACAATGGCTTACAAGTTAACATGCCATGCTTTTCCACTGACTTAAAAACAGGAAATTTGGAGTGATGCCCAGCATCCTTCCTTAATGTGACAATTCCGACCACTTCGGGACCCACCTCCCTGCTTACTCACAGCCTAACCTTAACATTTGTAACATATCACTGCACTGCACCTGCTCTTGACTGTATCAAGGAATTATGAATGACAGTCCTACACTGATTTACAGAGTTTCCAACTCTTTGAGACAAAACAGGAGCTATGAGGATTTCACCCACAAAGCTGGAGAGAAATATCCAGGAGTTTGACCAGCAACACTTTCAACTCCAGAAGGGTCAGAAAAAAGAGTAAACTTCTATTTCTGCCCTCAGAAATAGCCACTGAAGGATACAGGGGAAGATAATATGGATTACATAGTATCATAGAATTGAGTCTTTCTTTTAAGGAATGATTTAGTTTTCCAGGAGGTAAAAACCTCCAGCAGACAGCTAGACTAAACGAACACATGAAAAAGCAGAATAAGAGGAATAAAAAGAAAAAGGTTAAAAATCTAAAAACTGAAAAAGGAAGCAGTTTCATATGTGCAGGTAGAATATGAATGAAGTAGCATCTCAAGGTAAACGTGCAGATACTCCTGCTAAAGAAAGTATATTTTATGCTCTGCCTAGATGGGTGATTCAGTAGGCTGCAACACCTATTTGTCAGGCCAGATTCTTCGTTTAAGCCCATTAAAGCACACATTGTAAATAGCCAGAAGAAAATATTTACAGCTTCTTTAAGAAAAATAACATATATATTTCTCCTTCAGAACAGGGAAGTTCTCAGTTACCTTCCACCTCATCTCATAGACCAGATACCTGGAACACAAAAAATAATTCTTCAAGAGGTCCCACTGCCAAGCTTACGAAGGGTACAAGACACAAGCTACATTAGAGGGACATAATCTGGCAAAAATAAATTATCATGATTAGGTCAATCAAAAGTCAGTGGAGGAGGTCAGGCAACAGACAACCTGAAGATACCTCCTAGTGACTGTTAGGAAGCAAAGCCCACACAACGATACAAATGGGGCTATAAAACTGCATCATTCATCTAATATGATGTGGGTGAGCTTACAAAGGGGTGAGGGAGGAAAGAATTTCAGTGCAGAATTTAATCCACCTTTTCATCCTTCGGATTGGGAAATATCGGCTTCTTTTGTTTTTCACAGGAGGTAAACTCTCTTCCTTGCTAACCCTGGTTTTTGATTGGAAGATGCAACAAAACTTACTCTTTTTTTTGGCAGCTGCTATCATTCTTTAGCATTATTGCTTTTCTGGAATATTGTGGTCTTTCCTAACTATAACATAACTAGTCACAGTATAGAGGATTTCTTACATTTTGTTTTTGTTATTTATTTCTCAGCAAGTTAAATGTTTTCTCATTACTTAGATGACCAGAGATTTTTAGGTCCCTCAGAAGTTATTCTGAAAACAGCTGACCACAAGGCCTTTTAGAGAAGGACTGATGTGTCAGATCACACTTCCAACAACCAGTGAAAACATCCTGTTTCCCAGAAAACTTACTGATCATCAAAAGTTACTGACTGAACAACTAATCCATATCCATTTCTAATGAGTGGGAAAAGTCTATAGTCTGTAGATATCAGGCATGACTTTAGGAATAATAAAAAGTTATTTGTGCAAATATTTAATCAGAGGGGTTTCTTAAATGGATCTAGCCAAAAGGACAAAATAAGTTTGTAGTTATCTTTGGGAAAGAAAGGGATACTGTCAGTTAAGAAAAACCCTGTCCAGCAACTGGAAAAGGTTATTCCTTCTACTCTGTAATTTCCAATCCAATGTCACAGGAGAGTCAGAGATGCTAAGCAGGGAAGTGGTACACATGGACAGAGAGGGAAGGATGTATCCTATCCAGACGGATAAAACTGAGGGTTCACAGCTAGCATTCACTTCTCCCAAACTTTTAAAAACCACCTTGCAGGTGCCAAGCTCACTGGGCCTACCCCACATCATGCTGCCGTGTGGGGACAGTCAGGGCACTGCAGGCTGGCAGCATGACACTTCAAAGAATTTGAGAGATGGGTGTCAGTTATGAATAATCTGCCCCTGAGAGGTCTCAAAAAGAAACTGAGCCTTTGATTTCAGAGTCTGTAATAGCTACAGTCTGAGAGAGAGATTTTCAGCCAGTATTGGGCAGGATTTTTTAGTAAACATGTCTGGAAATCATAAGCGTATGTGACACTACCATGTTTCATAAATGCTATGGAAAGGTTAGAAATAACTTGCTGACAATACTCTGGGCATAACTGAACTTGTCCATTACATAATAAAACACCACTTCTGCCTGAAATAGGCGGTATTTAATAGGCCACAACCTGTTCTATTCAGGAAGTTACTAATGTGTGACAGCAAAACAGAAATCTTCACAGAAATCTTCAGCTGTGACAGCAAGACACAGCCATTTCGAGCATGCCTGTGGCTCAGAAGTGTCACTTGAACTCTTCCAACAAAGCAAAGCTGAAACTACAGGTTTTGGGTGGGTTTTTTTCAAGAATTGAAAACCAACCCTCTACTTTCACCAAATCTTCACTTGAACAGCTCCAGAACTGCAGTAGGTGTTAACACTGCCCAAGCTTTCTACTGAGGTCCTGCAGTTTGCCAAAATACCCAGACAGTGCTTTGGCAAAAGGTTTGCTTCAATTCATTTCCTAGCACAGCTTCTTTTCTAGAGCCTCAGGGAGGGCATAATTCAAAAGAAGCACCGATTAAGCAGGCTGAACTGCACAACACAAAGCTTCCATTCAAAAAGGCTGCTGTTTTTCAACCTGAGTTGCCAACACTATTTATCTCACTGCTCTGATCAGAATCCCATATTAAAGCATGAATTATAGCTAAATCCTGATATACAGCAAAGACTGCTCAGATAAACAGCACAGCAAACTAGAATTTCTTATACTCGTTCTTGTCATGTATGAGCCCTACAAGGAAAGCAAAAAGCAGCACAAAGTGTAATGCCACAGTTTGCCCATACTATTCCTTTTAGTTATTTCCAGATGCAGGGAGGGCCCCAAGATGGCTGTAGAGTAACAGCCCTGGCTGTAACCTGGCAGCTGTTGCCAGCTTTTCCTGCTGTAGAGGCCTTCCTAAATTCTTTCATAACATTTCCTGCAGACATAGCATAGTTTCACTTTAAGTGACCTGCAAGTAACAGGCAATTTCCTACCTCTCCCCTCAGAAGTCTTCAATTAAAATTCAGAATGGTTCTGCTATAGCTAATAAATGGCTTAGCAGCAGCAGGATTACAGAACAACCACCTCTATGACCCAAGTTCCAGAAAAAAATATATAAAGTTACGCAAAGAAAATAAATTGCCAGTCAGACTGCTCTAACTGATCCAAGCAGAGCACATTCCCTGTGGAAAACTGTGTCAAGGAAAGGCGTGTGTAGTTATCACACCACAGTGGATACAGACTGTGCTGTCTTGGCTTAACTCCAAATATAAACACTGAATACTTATGAAGAATCCAAAAATCTCATGCAAACTGACAAACCAACTTCATATAACAGTTTGCAATTTTTTACATTCTACATTATGACTGAGAAAGGCATCAACCCTCTGAAATGAAGAATGGGACATAAAGGGTAAGCAGATATGAAAGAACCTATTCATCTATGTACAAGTCACAAGAAACAGGGAGTATGTAATGATATTGTCCCACAAGAGTTTCTATTTGAAGAGACTCAATAAAGTAGGTGCTGCTGTTTCATCTTCTATTAAAAGACTAGGTTTGGCTTGCAGCATTTGGTTTGATTTTAAATCAATGCTTCTGATTTACTATAGAAGGAACTAAGAATCCAGTAATGAGATTCCAGTAAAAGCAAATTAAGTATGAGAAAAAAGAAAATCTCAGTTTGCACTAGTCAGTACAGCTGCAGTGCCTATAGTGGAGCTATGATAACACACCCCAACCCACTCACTCCCAGAGGATTCCCTCCTCACCAAGATCCCAGCTTGCTTCTGTTTATATCAACAGTTGTATCACAGTGTATCAAACCCAATTTTTTTTAAAGACATTTTATCCCTATCACATAGTGTTTAAACAAAATTCAGAAGCAGGAGCTATACTATTTCCTAGTTATGAAGTAAAACATTTTAGACTAAATAAAAGTTACTCCTTTTTCTCCTTCCCATTGTCTAAAGCTTATTTCTCTCATTGTACTAGGATACATTGCAGATCTTTTTCTATTAACTGCTTTCAAGATTTTTTGAGTTCATTGTTTTAAGTTTTGTACAGTTTCAGAATTTTTGTGGTTTTGTCTTTTTTCTAAAGGCAAAAAAATTTACAATTTCTCTTTAATGCCATTGTTAGTGACACGTTGGAAGAACTCTAGCTGAAGTAGATTCCCAGTTTGTTTTTACCAGGCTCAATTTCTAAGGATATTTTAAGATAGTGCTGTAAATAAAAGAAATGCTGGAAATATGCAAATATACTGAAATCCCATGGCAGTATGGTGAGGGAAAGGGTAGTAGAATATTGTTTTGCTTTGTACAACAGTATCTCAACATTATCAATATTTAATTCTCAAGCAACTTAGGTTATTAGAAATCACTACCTAAATGTGCTAGAAATTAGTTTCTGTAACACACATTCAAAATGCACATGTAATGCAATAATTGAAAGCTTTATATAACAATAAATTACAATGAAGCAGCTATGACAACCAATCCGTCCAGCACAACACAGTAAAAACAAAAACACTAAGCCAAGCATCAATGTTCACAAAAATCCTTTTTCCCAGTTATTTGATATAATCTTTTCATACGTTGGGGATGACTATAAAGAAACAGCAGCAACACATATCTATTTAACTACATTTATGAATTTCTCACTTCTTCTCCATAGACAAAAGTCAACCGGTGATGATCAGGACTAGAAAACTCATCTTAAGATAATCTAGGGTAGACATCAATTAAAACCCTGGCAAAACCTTGTGACCTTCCCACAGAAGTTTCTGTTCTCTGAACAACTCCTTCTTGGTTATTTACAGTCTACAAAGACTGGACTTTTGGTCCATGATTAGAAAAATGCTGGCAAACACATGAGCCAGAAAGGATGCCTGATTACAAATTCATGCTTGGGGTGACAAGGAATGACTTAGTCAGATGGGTATGTACATTCTGAGTTTCTTCCAGAGGAGATACAAAACACAGTAATAACATCCCACCCTCATACTGTTTTTACCATAATTAATTTTAAGATTCAATTCATTACTATATGATTGAACATGGAATGTGAACTAGATGAGCTCTCATGGTTCCTTGCTGTTCAATTTCTTTTGCTAATTAAAAATAACAGACTGTGCAACACACCACTTTTATTCCTTTTATCATCCATTTAGTATACATGAGAACAAACATGTTGGTGCACAACCCAGTTAAAAAATCCACGATTCTAAAGGACTGGTTTATTGAGTATAATTTATCTTTAAATGCTGATGGGAACACAGCAAGAAATAGAGCGGGAAAAAAATTCAAGAACTACAACATTGAAAAATATTGCGTTACTTTGTTCAGTATTATGAATGTTACTTGCACAGCACACTTTACTATCAGAGGTCTAATTCCACCTTCTAACTGCAGAACAAGTTTGACTTAACACAGAACAAAATGTAGGCCAATGACTTGGGACCAGAATGGGCACCTTATGGCTACTCAATCCAGATACTGGTCACTGCAGTCATTTAATTTCATTAATAAACTTACCCTGGTTTGTCTTTAAATTTGATTGATTTTTCTGTGAAAAGCAATTACTAAATCCATACCAAAAAAAGCTGCAGTTTTGTCATTTAAAGCCAAAGCCTATGTATTCCATAAGCCAGTGTCCTCCCCAGCCGTAAGTTTACTTTTCCCTCTAGAACATGATGGTGCAGCAATGCTGAACTGTCTCTCGAAATCAAAGTAGTCCAGGCAGTTTGTTAAAGTACAGTGACATTGTTTCAAAGATCTTAATGGA
Organism: Pseudopipra pipra; assembly: GCF_036250125.1. Classification (NCBI taxonomy): domain Eukaryota; kingdom Metazoa; phylum Chordata; class Aves; order Passeriformes; family Pipridae; genus Pseudopipra; species Pseudopipra pipra. The sequence goes on along the minus strand of NC_087560.1, from coordinate 8,125,241 downwards.
GGAATAGCTGGCACACAACAGTCAGCTCAAGGAAAACAATGCAATAACTCTTATGAAAATGAATAAAAAAGAGAAAGTGTTTACATACCTATACTTAACAGCTGTGAACAGATCTGTAGTTTTCCAAGAGTGTTTCAGTGACAAGTTTCCTGACACAGCTCAGTTGTCTCGAATACCATAGTCATGCAAAAAGAGCCATTTCTCATCTACAGGTAGTATCAGCAGAGAAAGAAAACAAAACCAAAACAGTGTAGTTCAGACTAGTAGCTCTAACATTTGCACGGCTGTAGGAAGCTGCCAGCCCCACACAAGCACCCTCCCCACCTAATTACATTCAGCTGCTTGTCATGTGGTCTTGCTGACCGATCAAGTGATCTCTTTTCCTCCTTTTAAAACCAAGCAACGTAGCTAACTAGATCTCCCTAAACCAGGTAATACACATTGAACTTCTGCACAAACTACTGACCTTCCTCTTTCTTGTTGTAAGGAGAGGAAGTTGCAGTGTGTAATTGCAACTTTTTCTAAGCTTTCTATAAAAAAAAATAAAGTAAAATACAGCAAACGCAGTAGTCTACTATAATGAAACACAGTGAACACTGAAAGTTCCCCAAACTGGTTTTTTATCAGCCTGGTTTTATTTTACACCTTTACAGATAGCAGGAAAATTAGTGATAACAAAATTGGCATGGGCACCAGAGTGAGGACCATGTGAGAGGGAGCTGGAAGGATTTGAGAGGGCAGTGGCAGCAGGACTACAGGGCTTTGTAGGCCTCCATGTCCAGTCCTTTCTGCTGAACCACTTTGGATGGCAACAAGTTCCAACTAAAGACCAGAGCGATGATGTTGCCAGAAACTTTCTGGACCGTTCAGCTAAACAGGCAACAACCCTAAGAGACACATGCAGACGTTTTAAACATTTAAATAACTTTAAGAAAATAAAGTTATTGTTTTACATGAAAACCAATTCTTTCTCAACAGCAAGTCTGTTAACACAGGCCCCCAACAGGCAGGACTCACACATCTGGCCCCTTTACAACACTGGGGTCTGCACCAAAGCCCCCGCTGGATGGGGGGCCCTGTGCTGGGTCCAAGGGATGAGAGAGGACCTGCACAGCCACCTGCAGTCACCACAAGGCCTCGTCCCCCCTCACAGACACCCTGGACACTACAGGCACTCACAGCAGAGGATTGAAAGGTGCAAACAAAGAGAGTTTTGCACTCACCATGTAAGATTTAGCAGACAAGCCTGTACAGATGAGTCACCTTGCACAGCCCTTTCTCGTCTCATTTCTTTTCTCACGGTGCTTCAAGAGCAGCAAAGTAAGGAAATCAGGAAGGTTTCTAAGACTACTCTCCAGTCTTATAATTTAAGAAGTGCCACAGACAGCCTGCTACATTTAACATATCCTTAATGCATTCATCTACCAGTAACAAAGACAACTCCACAAGCTCCTTCATTCACTTGTTTCAATGCTCAACTATCTCGCCTCCTTTCATGTGAATCAAAGCAATTTTTTCTTGTCTTTTCCCTGGTGAACATCTCAGTTCTGTTACACAGAGCTGGAACACTTTTTCATGCCCTGCCTTAGTATTTTTCCAGAATTAACTAAAATCGATTTCTTTGACATTTAGTTACAGGTTGTAATTTTAAAAAGTCTAACCATCCTTGGCTCAATTCAATCTTCTATAAATTTCACCAGTTTTAGAAGAACATAGAAGTGCCTTTTCTTGCTTCCACATGCAGTAAGAAAAAAAAAATTGTGTTCAATTTTCAGCAACGTGCATATTTTTAAGCTTTAACTGCTTCCCTGATCAATACCAGCACATTTGCTTAACTGTGAAGAAATATTCAGACCACAAGCACCCTAGAATTTCTGCTAACTGCTCCAGAGTGCAGAAGGAGGAACAGGATAAGAAGTGTTGACAGACAAAGCAATAACTCTTCTGCCATGTTGCAAACAGCCCTGGGGGGTGACTACATATACTGTCTGTCTGGAAGTCTCAACCAGCAATGTAAATGCAGTTCAAACTCTTCCCCACGGAAAGATTTTTGCCATCTTTAATGGGAAAGCAGTTTATAAATCATAATTCATATAGCTCATAATCCCCAGATTTCAGATTTTTAAGGATGAAATGAGGCTGTTCAACTTTCCTCTTACCAACTTGGTGTAAAGAATATCAACTAATTTTCCCTTTTCCCTTCCAAGCAAGGGCTTTTTCCAAAACAGTAAGACTATGCTAGAAAGGTACAGCTGAAATAAATCTTCTCTTTTGAGGGTGAAGTTACATTGATTTGAAACTACAGAGTTACTACCAAAACACAGGGTCTCAGTTTATAACCTGGGAGGACATCAGTGCTGGGTTACATATAGTCTCTGTTTTCAAACTAACACTTTTGCAGCTTCTCAGCAAATGCTGCGGGAGCAGCTGAGCCAACCCTGCAGTGGTGGCAGGAAGCACACCCAAACCTACAGCAGCTGGAACAGGAACCACTGCAGCCAGCCCAAGGTGAGCCTTCCTCTCACTGCTCCCCGAACCTTAGGGGGGTTAGAAGACCTTGGACATCTTCTTCATTTATGCTAGGGATCAAAATTACACCAGTAAAGTCCTGAAACTGTGAAATGTATTTTGAAGCCGCAGCTCTACAAAGGAACAGCCACCTATTTAGTTACTAAATCTTCCCAACGGTTTTACAAGCAAGTTTTATGAACAGGTTGTATGAACAAGGTGATCTGAATGCATGGAATTTATGGTCTACTTGTAAAAATTTTCTATGCTATACAAGCCTAGGAACTTAGGAGGAAATTTGAGGAGTTAAACACAATGAACAGTGTGGAGTATTCTTTGTTACAAGCGTCAGAATATTTGCCTTCATACATTCCATGCTCTTGAGAAAAACTGCAGGTGTCCAAACTATCCTGTAGCAGGTGTTTCCTCTAGAAAATGCTGGATTGTTACCTGTCTGCAGAAATTAAGAGATCTGCCACTGGAGAAAGAAATAGGGGCAGAATTAGATCCATTAATAGCCCATTTCAAATAATACTACAGAACACATCTCTGTTTTCAAAGCCAAAAGCTGTGGCTAACCTCAATGCCAAGTGCCTCTGCTCTCCTCACTCCCCAGTTACCCAACTCTGGTGGAGGTCTCCTCTTCAGCACTCTGACCAGGTAATGGTTTTTTCCAACACACACTAAAAACTCACTATGCTTTTACCAACATCTATAGTTTTCACATGTGCATTCTTTAGATGAGCTACAAGTCTATGGAATAAAAACCAATCAAAAGGCAGCAAAGGGTAATTTTATTTGTTGGCATCCACAAATCTGATCTGTGCCACAAAACCTCTATTGGCGATCAAAGAGGAAACTTTAAAAATGCAAGAGGGGGGGAAACAGCCACTGGGACATATATGACAGCCAGAGCACAGAAAAATACCCTACAAAATACAAAAAGAAGCAATGAGAAAAAAGTAAATAGGAAAAATATGAATGTATTAATTGGTACAACTGTAAAACAGAATTATAGTTGTTCCCTTGAAGTTTGCTACGTACTGCTACAGGAGTCTATAAATACAGTAACAAGTCCATACCTCAAGACCTGAAAGACTAAAAAGATCCTAAAGGAGGAGACAAAATCCTCTACATGGAATTTTTCTTATGCTTTCCCCTCACCAATATCCTTCCAGGAAAAAAAAAAGAACGAAAAGACAACCCACACTCAGAAGATCAACTTTCACACCAGAATTGTAATAGCTGATCTTTGCTAGAACCAAATCATGAAATATCCCTTCAGTGATTAAAATGAAAGGTCAGACAGGCCTTCCTGCTACCCGAAAGTCACATCTGCTAAATATTTACTAACACTATAGATTAAAATAAAGCTTCCATGTTTTGTTCTTTCAGCTGTAAGCCAATCTAGGCAATTTCTAGTAATGGTGACAGAGCTTCCTTTTAGCATTTCAAGAGATAAAGCATTGGTCCATAAGATGCTACACCACCAATAAATGGTGAAAAAAAGCTTATTTAAAATGTGCATGAACAAACATGATTATTCATTCTGACTGAAATGAAAAAATTTGATCCTTTTGCATGTAGGAAACGACATCTTGGCAACACTCACACTATTCAAATTACATAATCTGTACTAAAAAGAGGAGTATTTAACCTAAAGATGGATGAATTACTAGACATGCTACAGCTCCTCTGTGAGATTCACATCAGTTCACATTTCGTAAGATTTGTGAAGTGGGTGCCTGACTGCATGAAGAGAACACCTAGAACAGCACTGCCTGCTGTTTGGGTAAGAAGCTGTAAAAACATGCTAATAATCTGATGTCTCTATCTTCACTCTGAAGAGCTACAGATCTCATTTTAGATCAGTGATCTTTATCTACTTAAAAGGGTTGATGAGTAAGTGTATTTTTTTAATTAGAAAACATAGGAGTTTTACAGGAAGCTGCTCTACCAATTTAAAGGAACAAGTGCACTACAGCTTCCTTAGAAATGATTTTCACTGCTTTACACTCCTGTAATAAATACAGTTTTGAAAGTTTCTTTCATATTTTTATTCATGCTTAAGCCTAATTAATATGTGTTTTTTCTTGGCATTATCTGATCCCACATATTACTGCCAAGTGAAAGACACTGCTTTTTAAAACTCATCTCAGCAGAGCTGGGTTTTCTTTCCAGTACAAGAAGACCCTGTTCACATCTTTTGTAAATCTACTTATTAGGGCAAGTGGTCCTTCCTTCTCCTCATAAGTTGACAACAGTGGTTTTTTACCACTACAAATTTGGAGGAGGAAAAATGGAAAGGCTTGTTATGTGCACTATGTGACAGACAGAGAAGTCTGCTGCTTCTGAGCTACAGCAAAGTATTGCTTTTCTCTATATTATTGTTTGATCTTCCATGCAATGAAGCACATGAAACTTAACTAAACACCTGTGATACATATTTTTCTCTACCATTTCTTAAATCATGAGCATCATCAACATTAGATCTCTTTCATTTTCCCATTTATATAGTGCCTCCCTAGGTGAACTAACCTGACTGGTTGATCTGCCTTCCTTCAGGGTGTGCAGGAGGAATGGGTGGGCTTGTAGATGTGGTGATTCTGGAGTACATTACAAAAGTAGGTCTTTGAGTCCCACTGGCCCTGTTCCTGTCCCTGTGTGATTCTCAATTACTAAAAATGTTACTGCTCCCATTCTTCAAGATCCCTCAGGACGCTAGTCTGGAGAAAAATTCCCTAAGGCTCAACACACCACACTGGAGATTATGAATGCAATAAGGACTTCTTGGAGCAAAGCTCCAAATTTGCAATGCAAAAACCAAAGCTGGAATGAGGACATGCCTCTTAGCCTGGTTTCTGAAGGAAACAAAGTTTATTACAGAGGGGCAGAGACATTGAATTTCTGTTATTTCTGCCTTCTCCCCAACATTTGAATCTGCTGATCACTTAATGCTCCTTTACAGAGGGGAAGAAGCCACAAAGATATGTACTTCCTACACATGTTGTGAAAAATTGGCAGCTGAATAAAGGAAAGAGTCAGATGTCTGCCTCTCCTGAAACCTGGCACTACAGCTTTCCAGTTCTGGAAGGGGCACCCACCAGCAGGCCAAGTTGTACGTGCTGCAGCACATACTGGGACAGTCATTCAATTTTACATTTACTTTCAAGTTGGATTTAAAGACATTTCCTATTTAAAAGCAAATGAAATTTAAGCACATCTATTACTAAGAGTGAATAGAATAAAAAGTAGTTGAGTTTTACTGTATTAGCAGTTCAAATCTGGGGGGGTTGATCTTGTGTTTTAAAACCTACTAAAAAGCATGATTCTACTTTTGCAGCCAGTTCTTTTCACAAGCCTTCCAAAGCCTGCTCTGCAGCCCCTACTGACACACAGCGGGATCTCAGGCCCTGTCCTGGGCATTGGGGGCTATATCCAAACTGACAGTTCTAGAAAACTATCAAATAAAGATTTATAGTCACCTCTTCTAGTTCATAGATAAAGAACATAAAAAAATACTACTTTAACAACTCCAATTTAGGGCTACATTTATCCAAACTAAAATTATGAGAATGTTGCTATCAAATTCAGAAGAAATACAATCAAATCAGACAGTACTATCTTCAAACTTGGTTGACACCATCTCTGTACAGAGATGTCTATCCTGACACCATTCCAGTGCAAGAAAAAATATGGAAAAATTAAGTATAGTCAGTTAATTCATGCCCCAACAGAAAAGACCTGTCAAGTTGAATCACTGTTAGAGGAGAAAGTCAGTGGAGCATGTACACAGGATCTGAAAGTGCTGGATGAGAAACACTTTGCTGGAAATGGATGATACCAGCAGGGCTAGAACATAACCTCACACCTGTATGTTGGGTCATATTCAGCCATGCATAAAGTTTGGTTTGGAACAAAACAACCAGGAGGAGAAGAATTATGATTAACCTTTGCAATCAAAAAAAAAACCAAACCACCACAAAAAGACCCCAATTATCCTACTTTTTGCTATAATCCACATTCTAAATGTTAGCTAGGCTTCAAAGTAGACTTGGAAAGCACCAACCATTGGCAATTAGCAGCAATTCATCCCATGCAAACCTCTCACAAAACAGTTTCACAGCACGAGCAACTCCTAAAATTACTAGCTTTGAGTGATATCCTGAAATTTTCAAAATCCACCATACTCTGTGACAGTCATGCAATTACCAGCAGGGATTATACCAGCAAGACTGGCAGAGACACACTAGAAAAACAGAAACCTTGCATTTTTTAATCATAAAAAGGAATCAGTTTTTCTTTTCCTCCTACCCAACATACATGCATTATTAGTCTTTATCACTAAGAGCAGCCTTCGGTCTAGTCCAAATATTCCCGTTCTCCAAGGATGTTACTGGAAAGAATTGTTTTCTTCCTTTCAGTCCACAGAGCAACTGTTTTCCTTACAGCTCTTTGAATGATAAGAGACCAAATGAACTATCCCACAGTTATGAAAATAATGAGCTAGGCCTTCAGAGCGAGACTGGGTTGACTTTGGAGAGCACATGCTGTTCCCTTTCATGGCTGTACAGCAGCTCCTGGGACAGCACCACCACTTTGAAGTGTTTAATTAGAAATGGGAGGATGCCTTTAAAGCAACAATACTTCTCACAAGAGAAGCTTCATCACCTTCTAACCACACATGCTTAATAAAAGTACTGTAAAAATAGTGTATCAATGGTTTTCAGCTTTGTTTTGCATTCTGCTCTTTCTAATTCAAACCAGAAAGGGCCTTACCTACCCTTTCCAACAAAATAAGCTGGTCTAATAAAAGACATTACTTCCACCCATGGAGCTCATTTTACCTGAAACTAAGTATTACTCAAGATTTAGAGGTTTTATCTGTTTTGCTATTTATTCCTTTACCCTGTCATCACCTTTTAAACTGACAGCTGTACACAGCTGTAAAACTGCAATGACAAACTCCAAAGTTAGTCTGGAATCAGCTACTTGGTCTTTATAGCAGTGTCCTTAAACCCATCCAGTGTTTATTTGCATATAAAATATTTCAGCTATGTATACTCCTTACAGTCTTCAGGTTCACATATTGCCTTTACACAAAGAATTACTGCAGAAGTGTAGCATTGTTTTTAAAATACTATTTGCAAGTGCCCATAAATTTGGCTTTTAATTTAAAAACACTGCTCACATATATACCAACTTCTCTTGTCCACTGCAAACCACAGCTTTCTAGAAAAGCTGTATTCCTCCTGCTAAGTTTGCATCTTCATTGCTGCTTCCTGCCCCTTTGCTGCCTTAGTAACAGTCTTCACATTGTCTTCCAGAAGTGCCTTTTTCTAACATGCTTTATATTTACCCATTTCACATCAGTGAATGTATCAGACAAAAAGAAAGGGAACAGCTATGGGAAATGGGTTTGGAAACTCGGGAAATAGCAATGCACTGGTTTACACTTTGATATTATCTTCAGAGTCATAAAAGCAAGGACCTTTTTTTCCTGTAGTAGTTTAAAATATGAAGAACTTGTTAGGTGAGCTCCAAAGTGCTGGCCAGTCTGTGAAAAGGATTCCACCACCTGGTACTATGCAAAACTGTCACATATACCAGAGCATTTTCAACCCCTTGAAGCCACATCAACATCACAGGAAAAAATTATGCAGCTTATATGTCATATTTTAATCTATATGCCATAATTTAATCTTCAAAGCTTATTAGATTGGAAAATAAATCACAGGCACTGAGACTACTTATTACAACAATCAAAAGTAAATTCTGCTGTATTATGTATGATAACTAAACAATATAAGGATGTTCCAGGAAAGAAAGTCAAGTCTAGGACTATGGTTTTACCTCCACTGAAGATAAAAGGGTAAGATCTCAGCTGATTTAATGCAATTCAAGTTAGTCCTGCCTTCTGACAGGGATGCAGTTCTGATTAAGAGGAGGAACAAAAGAAACGAGGAAAAGCAATCTCATAACCAGATGCTATTCCCAGAGAAAACTGGTTGGGAATATATTTGTATAAATAGAAAAAAAATGTGTTTCTGCTATAAAAAGCTGCCTTTTAGGTAAGGATTTCTCAAACCATGCTGTACTTAAACAACATTTTAGCCATGTTTGATGCCAATGCTGTAAACATGATTGTATCTGCAGCATGAGTGGTATCTGCAAGGCAAGAGGAGCGAAAGGGACTTCCTGAGCACTGCACATGCCCAGCCCAGCACATGGTTTGCTATAAATATCTAAGTAACCCTCTGCAGGGCCAGATCATGCATGTACAATAATGCAGCTTTAATAGAGAAGGGAACATTTGATGATTAACTATTTAAATCATGCATTTAATACATTTTAAATGCAACTTAATTATTGGCTGAGACATCAGCAGGGGAAAAAGAGTTGTCATTCTTTATAGTCCATCTCTATTGCCAATTTTGTCTGTTTTTAAATTAAAGACTAACTACCCCTCTGTTGACTATGACCAACTGCTTTTAGTAATGGTGTTGATCTGCACCAGCACAGCAGATACCTGGCAGTAACAGAACAACCAAGAATTCAAAGGCACACAAGGATTACTGCTTTTAATACTTGTTTCTGTAAAAGCCAAAAGCTACTTAAAAATTCTTTTATCTCAACTTATCTTCTTTTTGAAAGAAAAGGAAATGTGTAGCCAAGTGATAAAATAATGTGTTCCCATGTTTAGTGATAGTAGGAAAACAAACTTACAGTCTGGTTTTAGATATCTGCGTGCTGATGAGAAATTTAATTAACCGTAAAAATAAAACAGTGCAAGTTGTAGCACACCCCCTCTCCCAAACTCCTTTGTGCAAGAGATTAAGTAGATGTAAAATCAGAACCCTGAACAAGAAACACAGGAACATGCTGTTCTTTTATCCATCATTTTAACCATGCTTTTGAGACATCCATTTAGCATCACAAATACTACTCCTATATTTACATATCAACATTTGAAATGCATATTGTACTATGTGCTTTTCCCTGGCTGGGAAATTCTTGGAACAGTCACAGAAGTAAAGTCTATGAAGAGAAAGAAGGGCTGAGTGGAGATGTCTACCTAAGATTAAATTTCCAAGAAAAGGCAGCAAGAATAAATGTTGTAGAGTTTTGATAAAAAAATTAAGTATAGAAAAACATCACCTTGCCAGTAACACCTAGCAGAACTCCTAACTCAAAACATGTCCATATGTTTTCCTGATGAAAAACACATAAGCACTAACCATTAGGGAAAGTGTTTGAGGACCAGAAAGCTCAAAATATTCCTGATGCATCTCCAAGAAGTGATAAAAATTGAGTGGTTTTGACAGTTCTAGGCATGTCCTTTATATTTTGCTACCACCATAAAAAAATACCTCTTATATATTACTGTACTCTAGTTACTTACAGAGCTAGAAAAAACAATATGCTTTTCTGATGGACTTAGTTTTCTTTAGATCCAAGATCATCAAAGCCTTAGTTTAGCCAAAGCATTGCAAATCAGGCTGAGGAGACCTTCTGGACCTTCCCAGCAAGCAGCCTGTCACACAAACATGCAGTGTTCAGAAAGAAGCAACAGATCTGCTGATACTCAAATATAAGATTTAAGTTCTGGCTAAGCAAATAAAGCACACTGCTTCCTCAACGACTTACCATTTTTAAAGCCTTTTTTTTTTTCAAATTTAAATCAGACATGCCATCCAGTTCTCTTTTGTGAAAAAAGAAACGCACGTCGGTAGCAGGGGGAAACTTGCAGGTCCTACAGCTGCTACAGGCGAAGGCCTGAGAGGGATTAGTGTCATCGCGTTCACGGCAGCAGCTGTGAAGCTCAGCACATGCGGGGCAGTCGAAAGGCCGAGGCTTCAGCCGTTTCCCTTTTAGCTCACGATTTTATCTCCCTTTGTTAAAGCCCCCCCGGGGCGCTGCTTTGAAGGAGCGGGATGTGGAGCGGGGCTGGGCGGTGGGGCAGCCCCACGGAGGCCCGGTGCTCCGAGTTCCCTACCCCGACCCCCCATCCCCAGACCCCTATTTTTAACCCCTCTCAGCGGAGCCGCCCCCCTGCAGCCCCCGACCCCCTCCCTGCTCCCTGCGCTGCCTCCTCCCCGCTCACCTCCCCCGGCCGCCGGGGCTCCCGCAGCGCCGCGTCCGCCGCACCTGCCCCTTTTCGGGCTGCAACCGTGTCTTTTCCGTCAAGGCAACATCACTTCCCGTAAGGCCCGAGGTAGGGGCGGGCGGGGGCCGGGCAGCACCGCCCCGGCGTGTCCCGGCCCCGCTCCCCCCGCCGCGGGCACCTGGGCGGGCGCGGCCCCCGGGGCAGAGCCGGCGATGCTCGTCTGTCATTAACCGGGCTGGCCGCTCAGCCCTTCCCCTCCGCCTCGCTTTTCTGGAAGATCTTGCGCCGTTTTAATAAAAATTCATGAGAGGCAAAGCAGGTTTTAGAGAGAAAATGCGCGGTGCCTGGTTAATGCCCACCACTGCGGGTTTAGTGAGTTTTTCCTGCCGCCTGCTGGCTGCCTGTCTGGCAAGAGTCCTCTCCGCTCTCTTTAAATCCAGCAGTCTCAAGAATCCAGCAAGCACAGTCTTAAGCTCAGTTGCATCAATAACCCTTTCCATCTGCACCAGATACCCTCTTTCCTAAGCCTTTTCAAAATCAATTGCCACCTTTATGGACAATTCCAGCAATTATACTTACAAAAAAAGTGCCGACTAGACTTGAGTTACACCTCTTCAAAATAACCTTTTCAATATACAGTAGTATTGTAAACAAAGGAAGCTGCTGGACTCACTGCAGTAGTATTTGCACAGAACTTTTGTGGCATTTCTGCATAGAATCATGGAATGGTTTGGGTTGGAAAGGACTTTAAAGACCATCTTTTTCCAAACACCCCCCACCATGGGCAGACATCTTTTACTAGACCAGGTTGCTCCCAAGCCCCATCCAACCTGGCCTTGAACACCTTCAGGGATGGGGCATCCACAGCTTCTCTGGGCAACTGTGCCAGGGCCTCACCACCCTCGCTGTAAAAAATTTCTTCCTAATATCTAATCTAAACCTGCCCTCTCCCAGTTTAAAGCCACTACCTGTGTAATGTCATGTCCAATCTAAAATTACTGCACTCAGCTGCACCTCCCAGTCCACCTTCTACCGCTGTCCTCTCATCTCAGCTTCCATAAAGTCTATCCACTGCATCTCGCTATCACATCGTTCTTGACTTAAAATAAAAAGACATCCAAGGAAAGGATTTCTTCCCTCATGCTGTCCAAACAAGATTCTGTGTTAAAACCAAAACCTGACAGAAGTTTGTCCCAAGAACAGCTTGTTTTGATTTCTTTTTAGATTTATTGAAGTTTTGACATATCTACTGATCTACTTTCCCTGAGTCTCAGATTCTGTTCTGTCAGACCTATTGCAAGAGTCATACTATCCTTCTGAGCTACATGCTGAGGCTCTTCTCCAAGTATAACCTGTTTTTCGGGCAGACATCTGTTAAACAGCCAATGTAGCCTCATTGTCAGGAATTAAAGAAGTGTATGTGCACGTGTGGTACACGTGTGTATTTACATACAGACAGGTATGACTATAAGCTAAGGACAACAACGTTGGGTGCAGTTCCTTTCCCAGCCATGCCCACAACTGCATTCCCAGCTGACATATTAAGAACTGAAACCGTGAGAAGCAGATAAAGATGGTATTTATCACTTGAAGAGTCAAATCAGAGGCAATTCAAGAAAACCTATGAAATGTAACTGTACAACAATGCCTTTCTTTTTCCAGTTCCCTGCAGCTACTATATTAACTTAGACGTGAGGACATACTTTCAGACATTCATAACTTTATACACGTCAACATTCACGGGCCAACACGTCCTTAAGGCTGGTACCAAACACACATGGACGCGGGTACAGGTTCAGCAGGCGGATGGCTCCATGCGGGGCCGGGCTGCAGCGGCGCTCGGGAGGGACAGTCCCCGGCAGGCGACGGTCGCGGTGACTCCGTTCCCGGCTCCATCTCCATCGGCGGGCGGCGCTGGGGCTGCGAGGCGGGACCCGGACACGGCGCCAGGGGGGCGCTGCGGCTCACACGGCCCCCTCAGGGCCTCTTGCCAGCCGTGGCTGCCGGCGGCGGCCCCGCGGTGCCCTCGGGCGTGTGCGGGCCCGGGGGCGGCTGGAAGAGCGGGCCGTAGATGTAGAGCCCGCTGGCCACGCCGAGCGCCACGGCCACGGCCACGTGCTGCGGCGGCAGCCGCCCCCACATGGCCCGGCGGTGCTCACGGACGCGCTGCCGGGGCGCCGCGGCGGCTCCTCCGGCCCGGGGACCGCGGGGACAGCGGGGAGCGCGGGGACAGCGAGCGGGCACGGGCAGCTCCGCCCCGGCACGGACACACACGGCGGCCCGCGGCCCTCACCTGAACAGCGGGACACCTCGGAGCGCCGGCCCCGCCGCCTGCGGTGACCGGACGGAAGTGGCGGCGCTGTCCCGCCCCCGGGTCGCGCATGCCCCGCGGAGCGAGGCTCCCGCCCCGATGCCGGAGGCGGTGCGGCTCCGCAAGCGCCGCTCGGTGCTGTACGGCTCCCCCGGCGGGGCCGCCGCGCAGCGAGGCGCCGGTAAGCGGGGCCGGGCCGGGCGGGGAGGGACGGGGCGCGGCCCCGGAGGGACCCGTGACGGATCAGCCTCTCCCCGCAGGTGTCGCCGCGCCCGCACCGCTGCTGGCGCTCGCCGTGGCGCTACGGGCGCTCAACTGCGTCCTCGTCCGGACCAGCTTCGTCCCGGACGAGTACTGGCAGTCGCTGGAGGTGGCGCATCACATGGTCTTCAAATATCCTTCGCGGGCCGCGGCCTCCGCGCTCCCGGCATCGTTCCCCGCGGGACGGAGGGGACGCGGCCCCCGCGGTGCTGGGAGCGGGGGAGAGCTCGGGGACAGGTTTCCAGGCTCGGGGACAGGTTTCCGCGGCAGTGAAGTGTTGGCTTGACCAGCAGTAAATACCCCACCGCTTCTGGCCCGAAACGAAATGTCTCGACCGGGACAGCTCGAGGGAAGCTTTTCGTTTCAATTGTTCGTGATCCTTAATATTCATAATTATGGTTACCTGACTTGGGAATGGGCAAATAGCTTAAGGGGTTACACGTACCCTCTGATCTTTGCAAGCATTTACAAAGCGTTACAGCTGCTGGGCAAGGATGATGTGCAGCTGCTGGTGAGTAAAAGCATTGCATTTAAACACAGAGTATTTTTATCATTGTCCAGGTGAAATGCAGAGCCTTGAATCTGGCAACTAGAGATGAATGAGCACGTGTTTCCCGTGGAGGCAGAACTCACTCATAGATCCCCAGTCACAGCACTGATGCCTGCGACTGCAGAGGATTATTCTTGGCCTCCATCAATCTCCTGGAGTTTCAGACTGATAGGGTTTGCCACTGCATCATAATTGCTCAGTGGTTCAGTTTGCCTAAGCATTTAACAATATATATTTGTACTAAACTCCCTAACAACAACTAACCAATACCAGCCCCTTTGGTTTCTATTGGAGATGAATGGCAAAGAATTCTACTTTCCATCTCTGAATGTTTTCAGTTGAACTTCAGATATTCTCTGTTTTGGTAGAAATACTAGTCCTACCCAAGGACCCTTTCTTTTTAAAAATCATAAAAATCTAGAGAGAATATTCACTAATCACTATTTTCATACCTGAACAGTTGTTCACTAATTCAGTAGTCCTCTCTTAAAACTTGGAATTTAACTTGGTTTGTTGAGAGTTTTCTCTCTGCTTACACAGATCTGGGTCCCTAGGCTTGCTCAGGCAGTGCTGGCTGCTTTTGCTGATGTGAAGCTTTACTCGTTAGTACAACACCTTGAAAATGCAGAAACAGCAAAGTGTGTGGTGAGTCACAGCCTTTAACGAAATATGCATGTTAATAAACACTGGTTTTGCAATGTAAACAACAGCAAAGTGATAAGTCATACCTTGAAGAATTACCACCTTCATTTAGGTGAACTTGTTTTAACATGTTGTTCATAATTATTTCCAGTTCTTCTGCCAACTGTGTTCCTGGTTTACATGGTATTCCTGTACCAGAACTCTCACAAACACCATGGAAACTATTCTTACCATTTTTGCTCTTTCATACTATCCAATAAAAGGTTCCAAGATGGGAAACAGGTGAGAAACTTTCTCCTAACATTACTGATCAATTTTGGCTTGGGATGATATTGTTTAAAATGCTAACTTTTATCTTAAAATCTAAAGCAACCAAAGCCACCTCATTCACGTAGCAGGAGCCCTAGCTCATGGAAGGAACATTACAGTATTTCCTCCAAAGATTTTTTTGAGGTCATGTTATAGCTTGTATGTAAAATTAACTATTCCCCAGTTTCCTTATGCAAAGTATGACTTCATGGGAAGCTTTATTTTAAACAACTGGAATATGAGGTAACTTGGGAAAAGATAACAAAAGCTTTGTTGGGGTTCAGATATAGATGAATGTGTGGTCACAACTTTCTTTACCAGCCATCTGTTTTAAAGCAAGTATGTGCTTCTAATTAGCAGCTCCATTGCTAATAAAGCAATTCTATAGTTCTAGCCTTCCAAGTAAAACTGAGTATATGCACTGAGAGAATCAAAGTTAACCATAGTATGAAACCCTTTTGGCCAGAGACATGACAGTATTTCAGTTGTTGAAATGTCACTGTCTGTAAAAGAATTGACCAAACCTTTTGCCAAGCTTCTGGGTTTTTTATGTTCTTCCTTCTAGTTGCAAATATTTAGCTTTGGTAGCACTTGCAATTGTTATTCGTCCCACTGCTGTTATCCCGTGGATGCCTTTGGTCTTCAGTCATTTTTTGCAAGAACAGAGGAAAGCAGACCTTATCCTAAAAAACTGCATTCCAGTTGGGTAAGTTCTTTCTGAATTTAAACTGTGACTCTGCACAGCTACATTTTAAGATTGGTTTTACCACTGCAAAGGCAGACAACCCCAAAAAGCTGATTCCATCTAAAAAAACAAGGGAACAAACAGCATCTTTTTGCAAAAGAAGGGGCATGTTTCCTTTAAGTTGATTTATATTCTGCAAAATAGCACTAGGAAAGATTTCATGAGGGTGAGACAATGAACAGCACTCCACCTTAATCTGGGATTGTGCCAAGGATACTGGGTGATAACAAGTAGCCCCTGTAAAATGGCCACGAGTATGGACAATCTCAAAAATATCAGGAAGCAGGGAGTTTTGACAACTATCTGGAGAAGATACAAAAGCAATTCAGGCAATATCAGTGCAACGAACTTTCCATTTTTGCAGATTGGTCACAGTAGGAACCTCTTTAATAATTGACCGTGTGTTTTTTGGTGAGGTAAGCTGTTTTAAACTTGACTTATAAGAAGAAGGCTGGGGTTTAGTATTTTAACATTAATGGATGTTTCAGACTCTCTGACTTGTTTCTGTGACAGTGTCTGCCCTCTGATTTCTACATATATCCTAAGCCACAAACCCTTAAACACGGACTTCGCAGTTATTTCAAATGATGGACTGTTACATAAAATCAGTATGTTCAGCTATCAAGAGTTACCAACAAACTTACACACTTCTGTGTTTAATTGCTGAATATAGGAAGTCCATGATGAGTCTTAAGAGGAAAAAAAAAACCCCAAAGTGTGAATGAAAACATTGTATCATTTAAGACCAGTGTAATTCAATGTAGCTGTTGGTTTTGACTTTGGATTTGTATTTAACTCTCCCCCCGTCTCCCAGTGGGTACTGGTTCAGCTGAACTTCTTGAAATTCAACGTGCTGCAGAATTTAGGAACATTTTATGGATCTCATCCTTGGCACTGGTACTTCACTCAGGGACTACCAGTCATCCTGGGTGCCCACCTGCCTTTCTTTATTCATGGCTGTGTGCTGGCACCAAAAAGATACCGCATCTTTCTAACGGCTGTGATCTGGACAGTGGTGGTGTACAGGTAATTTCTCCTAAATGAAACTACTACCTCTTACTGGTTGTGTTCTTTTGAAGGGTCAAGTCCTCTCCAGAACAAATAAGCATAGTATTTGGGTTAAGTGATAGAAACTAAACTATTCAAACACTCCAAGAAATGCAGTCAATTATAGAACAATTCCTAGAATTTTATGTAATGGTACTTGTTGTACAGTTACTAAACATGTGTTTTTAGAATTGATTAGACCCTTAAAGAATAAAATAATTCAGCATGAACTGCAATGAAAAATGAAAGAGAAAAAAACCCAAACCAACACTCAATCACCTAGCAGGTGTTTAAGCAACAGCAGAACCAATTAGGATACTGTGTTTACTAGATGTCTGTTAATGAAAACACCATTTCATTGGCTGTTTAGTACATCTCCAATAAGATAAGAGGTTCTTAGGCCTCTAAAACTTACTCCATTCCCAAGTCTACACACAGCTCTTGACTATCATAAGGCATGCCTTATGTATTTCTCATCTTAAGCTGAGAAATAGAAGGTAAGCTTTTTCTAAAGCATCAGAATTAGCTGTAGATTAAACAAGAGAGACACTTTCAGACAAGAAAAAATAGAGTAAATAAATACTAAACAATAAATGGTATTAGACTACAGTAGTAACAGGATGCAGCAAAATAGTAGCAAGACCAGAAATGCCATTTCTTCTTACATTCCAGCTCAAAACTGGATGTAGCTCTGTTGGGTTTAGGACTTTTTAACCTCCCTTAGTCTTGTAAGAACCTGTTTGGTTCCCATGATACAAGTTTTGCAATAATCCCCAAAAGCTGACATGGGAAATTGTGTAAAGTTGTATTAGCAGAGGTGACTGTTACTTCCTAGATACAAATGTGCACTTAGAGAACTGATGCATTTAAGGTTCTTGATGTAGTACTGTATGTTTTATTCCAGCACACTGAGCCACAAGGAATTCAGGTTCATCTATCCAGTACTGCCATTCTGCATGTTTTTTTGTGGTAAGCATTGGTTTCAAATGTCTTGCAACCTTACCTGTATACAATTTTTACCCAAAGAGAGACCATTAACAGTCAATGTAGGTATTTGAGAAAGGATTCTTAGAACTAGCCTAACCTTTTCTTACAGCTAGCAAAAAAGAGGGGGGGGAAAGATGAGGAAGAGCAATAACACAGGTGGAGAATCCTTAGCATGGATAAAAGTACTGCCTGCAAAAATATGACAGTTGTGACAGTGACTCCTAACTTTTCAGCACTACCTTATAGTGAAATCTTGTTCCTTGGCTCCTTTGTAGTATTTTTCCACACAGTTCTTTCCAATATGCCTGAGAAATGCCTTTAATTATGCAACAAAAAAATTAAAATACTAAAAAAGTAAAATAACTCTTTTCTAGATTCAGATGTTACAAAGGAAAGATTAAAACTTCTGGAACATGAAGATGTATAGCTTTGGTTCAAATACAAGTTCAAAACTGATGAATCGCTGAACACTAATTTTCTTTAACCTGTTTTGCTATTCTAAACAAAAGTAAATCTTATTTCAATAATTTTGCTCTCTGCTGAGATCAAATATGTAATAAGTCTTGTCTTAGTTCAAGAGCAGCAAGATGAACCTGTTCTACTTCACATGCAGAACAATTCCAATCAAACCACTATTTATTGTTAATATCCCTCAACCTTCATGTCTGCAAGGGTCTTGATACAATTTATTTAGAACTCCTTATCATGTTTGGATACTTTAGTAAAGAAAAAAATACAAAAGTTACTTCTGTTAATTCAGTGGTTACAAAAAGGTCTTAATTGCTCAAAACATTATAAATAAAAGCAGAAAAAAAAAAAACCACATGAATTTCAAAGTAATTTCCGAGCACACAAATATAAGCTCAGAGCATTTCACAAAAGCAATAAAAAAAACCTCAAAATGCCTCTAATAGAATGTTTCCACTTTCATTTAAACCACAAACTTATTTGTGGACTTTGTTTTCAACCAAGATAAAGACAATTTGTTAAAACAGACCAAGTGAAGACTAATTTAATTTGCTTGTTACTGACTTCTGGAGCAGGCCTATTGTAGCTTGTTTCTTGTGATTCAGTACAGGTAGTCACAAAGCTATGTAAAATATTTTTATCTCCTGATGCTGACAAGCACATGACTTAATAAGAGTTTCCAGACTGGCTGCAACACGAAGCTGTTGCCTGTGCCATGTTCATCTAAGTTGTGGTTGTGAGAAACACGTTTCTGCAGTGATCTCCCACCAGGAGAAACATCTTTTCCCATTATTAGCTCCTTCAAGAAAAGTGGGGGGAAAGGGGCAGCAATGGGAGATGAGAAAAAATGGAGGAGTGTGCTCTTCCAAGGACAGTAGCTCAAAATTTAGTAACAGGAAGGGAATGCTGTAGCTTTCAGCATTTTGGAGAAAAAGAATACACAGCCATGTACATGTAGGCACCATTTATTCTGGCTCTACTCAGACATGCGTGAATCAGAACACAGCAGTAAGTTGCCACATGCCATTCATCCATATTGAATGGACTGTTTTTCACTATAAGAAACTAAATTCTAAAGTCTAAAGAGACAAAGCACTGGTTTGAAAATAGTATTTCTGTACTTCAGAAGACAGGTGTGGGCTTAAGATTTACCCTGTTAAATCCAAGAGTTGAAAAGGGCAAAGTCTAACCTTTGAATTTCCATTCCAAGAGTAAAGACTCAAAGAACACTGTAGTAAAGTATCTGAAAGCAAAGCACTGTTATTGACTGAGTAATGGTTTGCCAGTATATTATGGTACTTTCAAAAATGTGTGAAACTTTAGTACTTCTTTATCTCCCAAACTTACTCAAATGTTTCTACAGGATATTCTTTGAAACACCTGAAAGCATGGAAGAAATCTGCAGTAAGTTTCCTGCTCTTATCCAATCTGCTCCCAGCCCTGTATACAGGCTTGATTCACCAGCGAGGCACTCTGGATGTTATGAGTCCCATACAGCAACTCTGTCATAACTCTGACCAGTCACAAACCTTTGTCTTCATCATGATGCCGTGCCACTCTACTCCACTTTACAGGTATTGAAAGAGTTAACAGTGCACTATATTAAAATCCATACACTTTATCAGAAATTAAGATTTCTTTTTCTAAAGCTTAATTGAGAAAGATAAATGTTTACAGGAAGAGTTTTGATTTTTCATACAGTTAATACAGAACAAATAGGGGACATAAGCCAAATGTTTATACCACAGAATAAAATTCAGCATCTGAGCTTTATTCATTTTTGTAATAGCTTTGTATGAGGATATGCAGTTAATCTAATGACTTCTCCAAGTACATCACACTGCTTCATTATGGTACTAATTGTTACAATCAAACTGTATTAATTTTACATTTACTTCTGCTGCTAGGTAGTAAAGAAATACAATTACAGTGACTGAGATCTTTATTCCAAAAGCTTGTGCAGTAGGTCCTGGCAAATAAACAAAACGTTAAAGTGAAGCTGATATGGAAAAGTATCTTTTTAAGAAACTGATGTTGTGCAGATGGTATTTTTATTACGATAAAATTTCTCTGAAATGCAAACAACAAAGTCACAGCAATTTGGAGCTGAATCTGCTTGTTCTACTTTGCTTTCGTATGAAGTACTGAAGGGAGGAAAATATGATTGAGAGGAAAAAAACCTAATCAATTTTGGGTTTGACTGAGGTGTCTTTTAAAGTGATGAGTTATTTCAAATCTTAGATACTGATCAGTTTATCATGAAACATGTTTTTGTTTTTCTCCCTAGTCACGTTCACTGTCCTCTAAAAATGAGATTTCTTCAGTGTCCCCCAGACCTAACTGGCAATGAGAACTATATTGATGAAGCAGATGTGTTTTACTCTAATCCACTTGGCTGGCTCAATAAGGAGTTTTACAATGACACGTTATTACCCAGTCACTTGATCCTCTTCAATGTGCTAGAACAGGTATGGTAACTGCAAGATGAAATAAGCTACTTTTGAGGATACAAAATAAATTAGAGAAGAGTTGTAGTTAAGATTTTTGAACATTATTGTCCACAACTTTTTAATAAAACACAGCTTAAATTAAAATTGAACCCTCTAGCACATGGGGTATTGATACCACTCCAGTGATATACACTTCATGTTCATATATGCCCTCTCCTCTGTGAGAATTCATGCCACAAAGTAATGTTTTATGGAATTCTCCTCAATCCATATTAAAATAAATGTGCCATCTGTTCCCAGACCTTGCACTTTTAAGCAACAGTGAAAAGCAATAATGCCTGCAGTCACAGTACCTTTTACCCTCTCAAGTCTTTAATGAAGTCCATGCACTCAAACAGTGGTGTCTGGTGAATATCCACTCCGGACAGGATCAAACAGGATAGGTACTTCTTTTCCTAGCAGGCTTTCCTAAAATAAAGGATAAAGCTTCCCAGGGACAGTTGAACTGATGGCTTTCAGAAGACTTTGGTTCTTATGCTCCCAACTGCACTTTCTGACTGTAAACTGATGTGTGTTTGTTCACAGGAAATATCACCATTTCTGGCTTTAAGGGGCTATGAGAAAACAGCCACTGTCTTTCATACTCATGTGCCTCAAGGACGAGTTGGAAGCCACATCTTTGTTTACAGGAGAAAAGCTGAAACGAATCATACCTGAAGAGTTTCTAGAACTGAGAGCTAATGAGATCAGTTTTGCACAGCAGTAACTGTGCTTAGAAGATCTCATACTGCAGAAAGGAGAGAGTAGTGAGTCTGAAACTGGGTAAGTTGAATGGGAATTCTGATCAGGCAGCCACTGGCTGGCTGGAAACACAGAAACCCCCTCCCAAAGGCAACTTCAGCAGCAACAGGGCAGGGTGGGGTTGCTGACCTACCTTACAACACTAGAAAACATTGGGAAGACCAAAGTTACCATATAAATACTTACACAATTAAAAAAGAGACAAGATTGGACCATTTTTATAGAACTGTACAGCTATGCTAAGTTTGTTTTATAAATAAAGACTTTTACCCACAATGTCTCTTTATTTTTCTTCTACAATATGCAGATATGCAAGACATTTCAAGTGTTTAAATCAGCAAGCTGATTAGAATGCAGCACAGCAAATTCTTCACAATTCAATTGGCTCTGGAACCACCCCCCCGAAGACAGGAAGCAAATATAAGGCTACAAACACTAACAAATACATTACCACAATGTAGACTTATTTTCTGAAGGATGAGATGAAGTTAGTATATCAAACATTGGAGTTAATAGTTGGTACATTATGCATGGTTCAAGCTTCAACTACGCTACTGGAATGCAATTAAGCATATTTTTCATACACAAGTCATTGCATGCCTAGTTTCTGCAACAATACTGCTGGCACCCAAACTATCATCACTTCCAAAGAACAGTTAAAGCAACGGTACAGAATATGCAAATTAGAAAGCTTGACTTCTGCCTGTTAACAAAAATGTGTAAAAATCAAATTATTCAGGAAAAAAAAACTTGCATCTTGCTGCTTTGTTGAAAAACGATTAGTTTCCAGAGAGGATGTGAATTCTAATCTTATTTTTACAATAAATTACTCAATATTTTGGATCAAAGGGTAGTTGCCCCAATTCTATTTCAAGGTTTGCCATGTGTCTTCCATTAGTGCGACCATGTTTATGCCATTTACCTTCTCTTTTATTACGGTGATGGTACTTCTGAGCTTGTTTGTCATGTCTGGAATTTTCAGTTTGTGTAAAAGAAGGTCTTTTAGGTCGACTGCAAGGAGTAAACAAAAGCTTATTACTACTTTTATGAAAGCATCTATCTAAAAGCATTTTGAAACACAATTACATTGTCAAGAGCGGCTTTTAACATGCAGAGGTTGACAGAAAACAAAATCAGTACTAAGCAGTCCTTTCTCTTGTAAGCAGCATGTGTGAGGGATTTGTTTGTTTAAATCACCAATAAGGCAGTATACATAAAAGAAATGCTTTCTAAAAATAAAAATGCTCTGCAGTTGGTTGCCCAAAGACCTTTTTAGAATAAAGCCAGGTAAACACCTATTTGATTATTCCTACTGTGATGGCTTGGGTGAGGTCTCAATCTACTTTTCAGTTACTCTCTTACACTCTGCTCTACAGAAATAATGAAAACTTTACAGGCACTTAGGAAAGGATGCTTTGAGTAAAGATGGACACTTAGAGGTTTTCATGTACAGTAAGTACATTTATACAGAGGGACAGAGCACTGGCAAAACACTGCTGCTCATCTGTTGCAGTTTTTTATGCAAACAGTCCCATTACCCTACAGGCTGTTACCATATGACTACTGTTTCTAGCCTTCTGCAAAGTTAAATTAAGAATATTTTCATCACACAAACTTTTGTATAATACTATCAGTAAATGAATTTGCAGTTGTTTTTCTGCAAACTAAAATAAATTCTCAAAAAACTAAGTATTTAATTAAAAATTAAAGTTCTTTTTAATAATAAATTAAGAATATGTATTTGGACTGTAAATAAAAACATAAATATGCATTTGCCAAAACTACATATTAAAAAGGCTACTTGGTAGCTGATAATAGGATTATCATCCTCATGGTTCAACTTTCTACAGGAGAAAGTACTACCTCACGTAATATTTAGAAACCCCAAAGTATTTGATAATTCAGACTTCCAGCTGCAATGAAAGGCATGAATTAATAAGCAATACAAACACAAAAGAGAAACCTGACTGAAGAACTGCACCTTGATCTAAATAGTAAATACGCTTTGCACTAAATACCAACAAAACAAAAGGTTTGTTATGGCTACAAGGACAACTTCTCATGTATTATAAATGAGTTTATACATTGCATTTGTTCTTACCTGATCAGAATAAACACTAGCACAAGGGACTATATAGCCAATTTTGTAAGACAAATGGTAAGTATATATTTCATGTGGCTTTTAATAAGTAGTCCAGAAAAGACAAGTTCCACACAGTATACTGAGGCTGCTTGCTAAACCTGCTTTCACCAAAGTGTCTGCAGTACTAACAGTCTACCACATGTATCAGCTTTGGGCCAGCCAGGCTGCACACCACAAGTGCCCTGTAGAAGCCCTGAGAATACCTTTAGATACAGGAAAGTTACACAGGATTCATGCCAAGGACCTTTGTAAGCAAGTCAACAAAATTTAGTCAGGGTCAGGACCTGGACTAAAGCCTGCTATGTGATGAACTCTGCTCTGGGCCTACAGACAGCTACAAGAGTAGTGAAATTCCTGAAAAGCCAACAGGGAATATACCTGTCAGAACAGGACTCAGACTGCTCAAATATATTCAAAAACCTCATTCAGGGAAGGACAACAATAAAGTCCTAGTTAATGCTCCTTCCAAGACAGTTATTCATTCCATCAGGCAGGCAATGAGAGCTGTTCAGTCTAAGGAAATCCTACTGACAGTTACACTGTTTTCTAAAGAACCCAGCAGAAATATTAGATTGTGCTATTTACACACACAAAATTTATATGTAAGGTACTACAGATCCACTTCATGTAACACAATTAAGTATTTCCACTGAGTCCTTCAGAAAGTCTTCTAGTGTCTATGTCTATCTATCTACCCTCTTGAAGAGCATCTATTAGAACAAGGAGACTGCTTGTCTTTACAAAAACTAATTCACTGTGTTATCAAGTTCAGGAAACATAGAAACACACCTGGGTCCATACTGGGGTGAATTATCATAATGGAAGTAGTATCTGTAGACGTATTTGTCCAAATCCTCAAAAACCTTCTCATTATTACTCTGGTATTCCTTCATATCTTCCAGGTAATCCTTGACATCATTGACAAAATCAGTGAACAGCATCTGGTCATGTATAAATAACCCATTATGAAAAAACTTATTGATGAAATTTTCTAGTTCTCTCCAGTGATGAAAGTTATGTACAACTTGTTGCAAATACTTCTTCATTAGCCGATTAAATTCATCCACCCTGATAGGATCCGATACTCTGTTAAAGAGACCAATGAATTCCTGGTGAGCACATTCAAAAATACCAGAGCAGCCCTTCGGGGCAAAGTGGTGTTTTCTATTACACAAGTCATCATTGAGACATTTCTGAGAATCTGCATCTTTTTCAAATGTTGTAAAATGATGTTTTCTTCCACTTTTGAAATCTTTTGGCATGTTGGGTCCCCTGTAATGTGTGTGCTTCTGATTCTCGTAGGAGTTATGGTCTCGGTAAAAAGTTCGAGCTTTCTTGTGTGCCTCGTATCTTTTATCATTTGATGACTTCTTTTCATCAAAGATGTTTTTTGTGCTGTCTTTGAAGTGTCTGAATGTAGACTTTACAGAATCAGTGAATTTTTTCAAGTTTTCTTTCACTGCTTCTTTAGCCTGCTTAATCTTTTCTTTATGGTGTCTTACAAACTCTTTCGTGGAATTTTTCATAGCATCAAAAGTTTCTTTAACTGAACCAAAAAATGATTCCTTTGATTTCTTTCTAGTCTTACTTTGCCCTTTAGCACCTTTCTTTTGTCCATTTTCATAAAAAATTTCTTGTTTTTCAGTTTGGTCTTTTGCTTCAACATACAGCTTCTCCCATAAATCAGAGCGTTGTTGCTCAAAGTTCAGCTTTTTCTCTAGTTCTATTAGTCTTCCTCGTAGAGTTTCTATTTCCTGATTTTCTCTTAATGTATCATCATCATCATCATCATCATCATCATTAGCACTGTCAGGTGTTTGACGAGAACTTAACTGTTCCAGTTCTTTTTTCAGAGCTTCTGTAACATGACGTTCTTTGTCCAGTTCTCGCCTTAACATCTGTGCCTCTGCAAAGAGTGTTTCCTTTTGCCTGAGAAAATTGTTGTTTCTTTGCTTTTCCTCTTCCAAATGTTCCCTTAGTTTCTGATTTTCCATTACAATAGATTCAGTGCTAGTGCCTTTATCTTCTAAGTTTCTAATTTGTTGTCTTAGCTTCCTTAATTCTTCCTGAAGTGAGGCCAAAGCTTTTTCTTCCTTCTCTAGAGATTCTCTTAAGTGCTGATTTTCTGCAGCAAGGCTTTTTTTTTGAGAATCGAAGGATTTCTTCTCCACCTCATTAAAGGTCAAACACGTGGCAGGATCTCCCTTGAGTGACTACAAGAAACAAAAAGAAAAAAAGCAAAAATACTACAGTGAGAACTGTTACAATTTTAGCTAGAAAGATGAAAAACCATGGTAGCCCAAACAGAGTTTACTTGTCATTTTGGATGCAGTGAAACATATCACAGCAGGATGCAAAAATAGAGCTGGTTTGTTTATCTCAGCTCAGTTTGTTTATCACACAAACACTTTCTTGGCAACAAAGACCATGTGAGAGACTCCCTCTTGCAACCAGAGGTCATCACCCCTCGCTTGTAGTGGTTTAACTGGCTGAAGGATAGTCAGTTGGGTACATGAACTGTAACATCTTAAAAGGAATTCAAGATGTGCATGTTTGCTGCTGATTTATGTTCAGCAAACTGGATTTACAGATTACAAATCCAAATAAATTAGAAGTATGGGCATTCAACAATTGGGGCAGAACTTCGTGCACTGATTTTGAACCAAATTAGTGGCTGAAAATACATGTTCATGTAACTATATTTTAACACAAAAGGATCTCCCCAGTCTGTTGGCACCAGTGACAAGCTCTAGAACATACTGAATTATGTATAAATGCTGTTTACAGCCACATAAAAGAAAACATAAAAAAAAAAAAAAAGATAACACACATACACAAAGCACTCCCTAATCTTCTCTGTGACTGAGGTAACAGTAAAAAAACAAAAGTACAAGTAAAGTATTTAAAAAATTAATAACCATTGATAATTTATAAAGTAAATTCACAAAACCTGTAGGTTCAGCCTGTAACAGGTCTTTAGCAGCATGTTCTACTTCTGCTGTCTTTATTAATGACAATCTGGCATTATGTCCCAGGAAAAGAGACAGTCCCTGTGTCCAGATAACTCCTAGACTACATAAAACACAGTATGTTTAAACAAATTTGATCAACATAAATCTCTTTCAAGAATTCAAGAGAAAGAAAAACTATGTTCTCAGAAAGAATTTACTAAAGACAAAAATTTAATGGATTTGTGTGATAAATTAATTTCACTGTGTAAAATACAGACATAATGACAGAATAATGCAATGACTTCAAGCTAAGCTCAAACCTACCCCCACTTTGTGGTGCACTTGATCTCCTTGCTCTTGTTGGCACTGGTAAAGGTCATCTTTCATATCTTTGAATTCACGTGTCTTTGTCACCAGCTGCTGCCGTTTCTGGATCTGGACTGTACCTACAAAGATAAAAAACTTTCCTTTGATAGACTGACTCAGAGTAAGTATCAGAGGAACAGAGGAACCTAAACATCCTCTTCATTCTCTCTGCAAATTCAGAAGCATTCTTACCTTACCATTTCTGCCCAGTACTTACTAGTAACTGTTTAGCTGTAACAAAATAAAGATTATAAAACCACATTGTTACATACCAACTCTGTTTCTTCCAATAATAAACAATTTCTCAGATCAAAAAATTAATTACTACACTGGTTTTTATTTGATGACAAATAAAGGAATTTTGGAACATTACACAGAAACAAGCTAGATCCAAAACAACAGAAGTTGTGCAGGAAAGAATATGTGTGACTTCTTTGTAATTTTTTTAGTAACGTGCAACTCAACCAGGATAAAAGGAAGACCACTGATCCATGCATTATCCACTTCAGAACAGCAACTCTGACTGTTAAGTAAACTTACATGAATAAGACAGTATTAGCACAGTATTTAAACTTTCATGCAGAAACACAACTATGGCACACTGCTCACAAAGCAACAAGTACTGCAGGCCCTGCCTTGTCATCCTTATCCATGAGCAAAGGCTCAAGAGTAAGCAAATATCCTGTTTTTCACTTGTCAGACAAAGGCTGAGACACTGGTTTTCAGAAAAAATATCTTCACTGTACTAGACACCACTTTTTTTTTTGTCAAGGACAACTTCTTGACTGGTACTTCCCCACCTATGCATGTGTTCCCTAAATCCTCACACTGATGCAGTTTTTATTTATTTGCTTTTAAGAATCTCTTGAACTGAGTCTAGAGCAGAAGGCAACAGCAATTTTTAGGTATTTCATTCAAAACCAATGCAGCACGTGCAGAGTTCCATTTCTGTATTTAAAGGCAGGAGGAGATGTATTGTTAAACAGAAGAAATACTATAAATACTATTACACTGAAGCATGTTGTGCTCTCTTAATTTTAATTTAACCTACTGTCAAGTGTGACCTTAAGAACAGACAGTGCTATATTAAACCAAGTTGAACTTCAATAGTTTAATTCAGCTAAGGGGAAGCAATGTTTTTGCAGAAATGATTTTAAGTTTGCAGAGTCCTAGCAAATACTTTTTGGAAGCATATATCCTTGCACAGGTTAGTTCAAAAATACTGACAGTAACTTTGGTTTTAATTTTTATGTTTGACAGGTACTTTTGAAGAATTCCATTGATCCTAACAATATGAAGACTGCATCTGAAAAATCATCATTTAGTGTAAAGGGTTCATGCTAAGAGGAGCCTGAATTACAGAAAAACACTTAAAGCTCTTTTTCTCCCCTTATCAAAAATCATAATTTAGATACAGTAAACTAAAATGACATTTAGCAACACTGAAAATGAACATAATGAGGTGCCATTCCTCAGTAATTGGTTTGTGTTTCCAGCTGGTACTCTGAGTCACAGTATCCTTCAGATTCTTTAAATAATCTATCCAAATCCCTTGCATTAGAGCCATAGTCCCCTTTGCAGATTCTGGCGAAAGAAAAATATTTAATATCTGAATCTCCATAAGGAGACATTTTTCTGGCAAGGACTTCCTACTTAACTGTAGCTTTACCTGGAAAGCTTGCCCTCTTTCAGACCTCTTTCCTAGAGCATGATAAAGCCAGTTAACTCAGTTTAATACTGATTAGGATAAAGTTACTGATTAAGATCTAATCCTAGTTGCTTTCTACATCTCAAAGTCTTAAAGGGGTCCTAGATCTTGAGCTAAAGGGAAAACACTATCCTGATATCAATCCAAAAAAAGAGAAGCAATTTCATAAAAAGTAACCCTTTCCAACCCTCTTCCATGACAATCACCCTAACGTTACAAGACTGATGAGGAAAACATTCATTCCAAGCCGAATCATGAAAATGCAAAGTAGGGAGATGGATCCATCTCTAAGGAGATGGATTTCTCTTTGCAAGTCTGTGTTTAGAAAAAACCTAAAGCACAGGAAGATGGAAAGTAGGATGTGATTTCCTTTCTAGTGGTAGAAAGATCAATTATCACATAACCATGGAGAACTTTAACTTGAAGCAAAAACTAAAGCCACACAGTTACTTTCTTTCTGCTGAAAATGCTGCAATCACTGTCATCACTGATGACAACTTTTATTCTGAAGTACAGGTTCAATTAATGAACAAGTGAATTCCTTAATAAAGATATGACCCTGAGTTCATGTTCAAAATGTACTTCTCATCCATCCCAAGTTCTTTAACAGGATAGTATTTATCATTAACACTAATTTAAATACAGTGTGAAGTGACTAACAGAACTGAAATCTCAAGTTACCACCACCAAGCACTACCACAGACTGGTCTAGTCATTGTGCTCCTCTATGCTTCCAACATGCCAACACACATCAATCAGTTTTTGCACTAATTACTACTACCTGCTGCAACTGCTACATAAAAGTGTTTTACATTACTGGATTAGTCATTCCTATAATCTCACAAATACTAGCAATTCTTGAGACCTGATTTATCATTTTATTTTTTTTTAATGTAAATATGCATACATATATGGATGTGTGTACACATATATACAATTTAAAAAGTTAATCTGAATGCAAGCACAGCATCCAAAATAAGTCATTCATGGCTCTTACCTTCAGGTTTACCTAAGAATAAAAAAATTGGTCAAGTGAAAATTAGTATAAATCTCAAAATAACTGTCAAAACTTAGATCCCTAAAAATCAGTCAAAACCAAATCCAATGAGAATCATATTCCCAGTCGCCATCTGAATGTCATGTCCTCTCTCACTTTTATCATAACACATGCATCTTAGAAAATCAGGAATGCACTAGGTAGATTCACATATGAATGAGTTCTGCTGCTTTGTTACATGCAGTAACAGTTTATGTAGTGTTTAACTTTAGGCAAGCCACTGAACACAGAAAAATTGCTGCTATCCTGGATTCCCTAAATGACTCTGGAATTGCAAGGACAAACACAGCACATTTTTCTCAGAGAAAAATATTGATACTACGAACTCCTGTGAAAAATATGACTTGCTCTTACATTTACCAGACAAGTACATATGGGACAAAAGCCTGAAATGACTCTCTGAATGCTGTTAGGAATGGTAAGCACTACCACAAATTTATTCAAAAAGAAAGTATGTGGAAAATGAAGGGTACACACTGCATTATGAGAACAATAAGAAATTTCTATCTGGAAGGGCAAGCAAGACATAATTTCTATTTAGTTACTTTAATTTTGAAGTAGTTTGTATTAAACACAGTTGCACCACTGAAGGACCTCCCTGTATTACTGATTCATTAACAGTTGTTTTCTCTCATTTTTAGGTTTAGGTTGTTAGCAGAGAACGAGAAAAGCTATCAGAGCCACAATAAAATGCAACATGTTGATTCTGTGTATTTTGCCTGCTAGGAACTCACCATAGAAGTGCCCAAAGCCCATGCTGATTGCAATCACCAAGGCCAGGACGATGCACCTGTTAAGGCCACTGCTGAACTGGCGCTGGGGCTGCTCCTCCCTGGGGGGCTCAGCCTCCGGCTCGGCCGGGGACGCGCCCTCGGCCTCGGAGCTGGACACCAACCTCTTCCGAGGGCGGCGCTTCCGCACGGCCGGACTGGACTGGCTGCTGGTCTCGTCACTGCTGGATTCCTCACTGCTGGCCTGAGATGGAAAAACTGAAAAACAGCAGAGAACAGTATTTAAAATGCATTAATTGTAGCTTTAAAAACCGACCTGAGCATCAAAATCCATCACGTTTATGCAGAATGTATTTGGCATTTATCTTAGAGAACATAAATAAAACAAAATTAAAATTCTCAGTGTTATATTTTGTGCTCGATGTTATCAACAGACTGCATCATCTCCAAAGTTAAAAATTATTTTTTTAAAGGAAATTATAGAGAATCAAGAAAACATCGTTAAAAAGCTGTACAGCACTTCCATAAATCTTACCACTAAATCATTAGAAAGTGTTTCTTTCAGACAATTCCGCCTCTTAAAGCACCTACATGTACTGCCTCTGCAAATTCTTGTGAAGTAGAAAGGTTAGGAATTCAGTTTTCCTTCTCTTGCACCTATGAAGACTGAACTATTTAATAATAAAAGAGCAACATAAAGGCTTGCTAAAAGAAAGCCTCCTAGAAGACAAACATGGTTTTATTATATTCTCTCAAAAAACTTCATTCTGTGACCTACATGCAGCTGCAGACAAAATTCCACTAAAATTCTATTAATGTAGCTATTAGAAATATTCAAAGTCAATATACAAATTTATTTAAATACACAATTTTGTTTATTTTTAATGTCTGCCACATACTACCTATTAACATCTTTACCTGCCTTTCAAAAAAGCCATTTTCAACCACTGTGCTGCACAGGAAAATAACTGCTCAGGTGCTTTTCTGTTTGTCCTTCCCTAACACTCCTAATCCAAAACACTTTTATTACCTGACTGATGTTTTGGTAAATTGAATTGGTCAAGATCTGAGCTAAGAACAAATTCTAACCCTAAAAAATATCATTTATAGCATTTTTGTAAAATTTATGATACCATTTGTATGTTCATGTGTCTGTGGCCCAAAAGCCATATATTCTAACCAGGAAAGTAACAACTGAGCTGTAATTGCTTGTTCCCATTAGTGGTACAATGTTTGCTGCATATACTGTAAATAAATTCAAATAATCCAGTGCATAAGTAATTATTATTTCATCTCCCTCCTTTAAAAGCATAACTTTCAAGTGTAAGGGGAAGCAGTAGTATATTAAAAAAGTAGCTTTCAAGTATCTCCATTGCTGTACCTCATTCACATGCCTGAAATGGATTCAATGGGATTGATCAGTGGAGCCTCCAGCATATGACAAAGTGCTCCTGCTCGGACACTAAATTTGCTGCTCACAATCACACAGTACTAATGTCCCTTCTAGAAATATGGTTGTTCATTCTTATATCAGAGATCATCACTCAAAATGTAAAAATATAAGTACAGAGTTACTGTCCTTGAACAGTTCACAACTGAGAAATCATTTGTTTGAGCAAAGCCATGCACACATCACTGAACAGACAAGAATGCCAAGCAGTGCTAGCTATCACTATAAAAAAGCATTACCACTTAAGATTCTTCACTTAAATCACAACTTGATAGAAGTGATTACATCAAGCACAGAAAAGATTACCAACTAGTATATGGAATACATGTCTAATTTCTGAGTCCATGGACAAGCAACATGCCAGATAATGGAAGACAGCTTTCCCCCTTCCTAAAAAAATCCATTTTAGTCAATTAGTCAAGCCAAACCAACCAAGCAGACTTTGCAATAAAGACAAATCACTTAAACAGCGACTTAGATATCCAGACTCTTAAATGAATTTATATAGCTTGGTACAGAAGGACACTATTTTAAAATCAGTCATTTAAGCAGATGCACACTTCCCCAGTCCTGGAAAATAAAGACAAGCATTCAGAATGCATTACTAGAATGCAGAGGTCAGACATTACAGAGGAATATACAGGACAGACTTAGTAAGACAGGTGTTACTATTGCTTATCTGTGGGGTTTCTTGGGGGTTTTCAACAACTGAAGAAACTTAAACACGAGGAATACAAAAATGGTTTAAGGAACAATCTGCTTCTAGACAAATGAGAAAATCTTTGATATACACTGGACAGCAAAGAATAGAAAAGGGAAAAAAAAAGAATCAGAAAGCAAAATGCTGTAAGACACTTAGAGCCATTCATAAGCACTTACTGGCAAGTTGTCAACAGCAATTACACTTTTAGACCAGCACGACCCTGTCTTACAGCTGCTGTAAGGACTCAGTACAAGGCTGTGCTCTAACAATCCCAGGATGGAAAGGACTACAGATGAAACAAAGAGTGACTGCAATAGCAGTCCAAAATTCTAGCTGCTACTAAGTGTCAGATCTACACCAGAAACCAGGTGAAGTAACATCAGTTAAGAATGTGATTTTCCTTGACATTTCTGCAAGACCCGACTCAAGCCCAGATACAATTCACTGCAGCATATGAGCACTTCTGCTCGTTTAACATCATTCATGAAGCAGTATTAAAACATTTCTGTCTGCATGGTGAAGACAGTCTAAACAGGAACTGGTTTGCAAATAAAGGTGGCAGAAAATCCTTGCAGAACATTTTAGTATCTACATTAGAAAAAATCTGAAGTTTTTCCAACACAATACAAAACCCAACAGGAAGTGGATAGCAAAGATTTCCATTGCCAAAAAGTACCATGAAAATGTCAACTGCTAAAACTTTGGCATTTAAAATAATTGCAAAAGTATTCCAGATATTTTCTGCAATACTTTATCAATTGACTGAGCAGCACTAGACACCATGCTGAAATCAGCTTAAGTTAGAAGGAGGAAATTATTTTTGCCAGTCACACACTGATTTGGAATCCAACAGGAACCATTAATTTAAACAGTCAAGCACATACATTAAAACGTAGTACAAACCTCACTGATGTCTGTTCCAAATCTCCATGCAAGATTAACAGTTTTTTTGAACACCAAATAAAGCACTGACAGCTTAGCCAATTCTCCAGTGAGGACCGGCTTTCAGCATCTCTCTGGAATATCAGTACTATAAGATCAAGTCAGATTGCTACTAAAAATTGTAAGAACACTCCATGCAAGCCATAAGCAATCAGCTTTACACAAGCTGATCAAATTTAATCACACCACCTTGGAAAGGAAGACTGCGAGACACATGCTCTTTCACCTCATTTCCCCATCCCCTTACACAAACAGGAATCTTCCTCAGCTTCTCCAGCCAACTGACTTTTGTGTACAAAAACATAGAGGGGAAAAAAAGGCATTTTTAGAACTCATCCTAAAAGAAAAAAAGAAAGTCAACTAAATTTTAAATTAGAAATTAAGTCAGGTCATCCAGAAGACAAAGAAGGCAACTGCTTTGTTACGAATCATCACTGGTTATAACCAGATGCTGTCATTTTCTGTTTCCAATGGATACTAAACAGATACATAAACATTTAAGGATGCTGCATCCTATTTCTAAGATAAAACAGTATTTTAAGTAAAATCCTGCTCTTGAAATAAACTTAATTTGAAGAGTAAGAATCAGCAATACAAAACTGCTACAGAGCATAAAGGGAACAGGAAAGACCACAAACAAGCAGCCAAAAAGAATCATAGAGGAAAACTGCAGAACTAGAGAAGAGCAACACAACAGGAAGAGGTTTTTTTGTTCTTTTACAAGTTTGTTTGTTTTTAATTGAACAAATTTATTCATATCACTCCTCCTGGATATGATTATTATTCCAACCAAGTACTGAGAATATCTTATATATATATATGCTATGTAGCTATGAAGGTAAATTTTTGTAGTCATGCTGCTATTAGTCCTCATGGCACCAAAAATCATTTCTCTCCCAGATGCTCCTCATTTAGGCCAACTCTATAAAAGCCAAAAAAATTGCCAGGAGAATTTTACTTCTTCAAGATAGGCTACAAATTTACTTTCTGTTTAAAATAGTGAATGCTTAATGAGACAGATCACTTTCAAAGAAAAAGGTTGCAGACATACATTCAGACAAAATTTTAGTGTGAGGGCACCTGAAGTTTTTCTAGAGACTCCAAATACTTGGACACCATTTTTTCCCCCTCTCCACACAAAGAAGGTTCCCTAAGCAAAGACTGGTTTGGGGTCTTTTTTTGGTGATATTTTCGCACACAGTTGCTTAGTGATTTCCTGCTCTTACCAGTTTCTACATGGGAAAATGCATATTGACTGCTAGAGGAGGAACCCATGTTAAAATCCTCTGAACTTTGAGCTTCTTCACCATCTGCTGGAGCTTCCTCCTGACTCTGAGTTTCTTCTGGTTTTGGAGCTTCAAGTGTAACAATGTCAGAATCATCGCTAACAGTTCCAACGCAGGACCCATCGTCAGGAATTTTTTGTTTCTTTTCCTGAGGAAAGGGACAATGTGAAAATTACTCAGGTAATATAAATTTTAAAAAAAAAGAGATTTGTTAAAACTTTAAGAAAGGAAAAATCTGTATCTTCATTTTAATGCCTTCAAAACATTTCTTGCCATTGTCAGATGGGGCTCAGAGAAGCTTCTGAATGACAGAATGTACTTTACCTCTGGAACTGTCTGAGTTTCCTCAAATCCAGACACAGTGTTATCTACCACTGGTATCTCTTCATCATTGCTGCACTGAGCTATATAAATAAAAAGAGGAAAAAAACCACAAGCAAACAAACATGAAATTAAAACCAGTAACCCCAAATTATGCCCACACCCCATAAAATATATGTAATTGTGACAGATTTCTATTATGTGCTTGTATCAGAGGCACTAAATCTTGTTTTTAACATACTTCCATAAATATCAGAATCCAAGACACTTAAATCCAAATTCTCATACTGATCATAATGCAAGTAACCTATAAATGAAAAGCACAGGTAGAAAAAAAGACAACCCTATATTGTAAGCTGATACTACAGTACATTTTTATGCTGGGGTAATTCAAGTATTTTCCAGATATTCATTGGAGTTTCTGTGTCTAATCCTGTTTCTACATGAGACGTTAGGAATTTGGAAACATAGCCAAATTTAGTCAAGTGCACACTGAACCTGTCATGTCTGTGTTCTCACAGCAATAGTCTTAGAGCAATAACACAGCAGTAGTATTAAATTTAGTAATTAAAATAAGTGGAAGGATTTTCATTATATTAATATGCACCAGACTTGCATTTCCAACTCAAGAAATGCTAACACAGTGTCACAATGTTATTTTTTAGCAGTACAAGGATTGACTGTTCCTTCCAATTTATTCTTATTTTATCTATGACATTATAAAGGAATACTTCTTTTATCAATAACACTTCCATAAACTATCTTCCAACAGCATCAGTGCACACTATTCTATAACACATCCAAAGTATTGACAAAATGAAAGACATTCATCTATTTCAATAAAAGATACTTTTATAAAGTGATGATTGAATATTTTCCATGACACTGAGGAAGCAAGTACTTTGACAGAGGTCTGCAAAGTATAGAAACTGTGAGTTTCTAATTTTGTGCCAATGCTACAATAGATACTTATCTATTTCATGAAACGGCTCCTTTTTTAATATCTTACCTTGCAAATCAACTGCTTGCTCCTCTTCTTGCAAAGAAACATATTCTTCTGAAACAAACTCGTGATTATCATTTGTGCTTCCATTTTCTGAAGTCACTGTCTCTATGTCAGAACCCTGAAGGTGAAGAGTTTAAATGGACATTACAGTTACTGGGGTTTCCAACACTAAAGCAGGAGAAAAAGGTTACAGAGAAAACAGAACATTAATAATAAAAACAGAAGAACAATAACCTTTAAAACTGAAGAAAATTTTGAGCAAAAAAAAAGCAAGTGAAACACCAAGTCATTAACTAGAGGAAAACACCTGTTAGTGTGTAATACTCATGACCAAGGCTGAAAAAAGTCAGAGGAGGACAATTCTAGGGGGAAAAAGGACAGCAATTAAGGCATTAATTAATAACTATGCTAAGTATTTTAAATAACTATTTTTATTACCTTTATTAGACCTGTTCATTAAATGGAATTTAGAGAAACAGGGAAGGTTCTGAATATGGGATCTAATTCTTGCACACATGTCCATGTATTTTATATAAGTACACATCACCTCCCCAAAATGGAACTTTCAAGAGTACCACCATGAACATTAATAAATGCTATTACCAGGAAAAACTATGTATAACTTTCCTCCATCTCAGCTCCTGTCAGCAAATTTGAATGGCTGCTTTAATAGTACATCTTTGACACGAGGAAAACAAATATTTATACAAACTCTAAATTAGATTTCTGTCTTTAATCCAGAAAGGAGTCTTAGTTATTAGTCAGCTGCCAGTCAACAACACCCTCAGAGCACAACAGGAACTGAAGATTAACAATGCTAGGAGACCAGGGCACTAAAGGCAAACAACATGCTTGACAATTCCAAATATTTAATCTTTATATTGTAATTTTTCTTTAAAAGTACTGATGGAACACAAGTAAGGTTCTGGAAAACTACAAACATGCAAATCATAAACGAAAAATACAAAGTCACTGTGATCCATAAATAACTTGAGCTGTTTTTGTAAACAGAGATAAGTTATTTTCGCAACAGCAAGTGTGAAATTACAGTAGTAGTAATACTTCCAGATCAGTTTGCCTGGATGTCTCATTTCAGGGACTCAAGCAAACACGTATGCTTTCATTTTAAAGAGGAGACTGTACTTCACAAAGATTAGATACCTCAAAAAGAACTGCATAAGATAACTTTGTAATGTGATTGCAGAATGTATGTTCCTTTTTTAAACAGCGTCAAAAATTACCTGTTTTAGTAAGCTGTCAAACTATCTGTCTTCTTTTTGTCTATAGAAGTGTCACAATTTTAATCTCAAAAATTTTGCAGAAATTCACAACTCAATTATAAGTAACTTACTAAAATCTGAGAGAAATCTCAGGGAAGAAAATACAAACTAATTTGGGGGGTTTGGCTTGGCTGGGATTTATTGATAGGTATACAGATTTACTATGTGACAACTGTTCTCTGGTGTGAAAGAACCATTACTGTTGTTTCTTAAATTGTGAATAAGGAAAAGAATAACAAAAATTCAGTTTGCCCGGGCTCTACAACAAGGCAAACATTAGGAGTGGTGCTTAAAACAGACTATAATTTTAGCTAAAATTCCAAGAAACTGGGCTACCTGAGTATAGGGTAAGGTAGCCTTTTCTTTAAGACATGCAGGCTGGTGTGAATGCATGAACTCTGATTCACTGTATCTGTTGCTAGACCTCCATCACCCTTCCATTTCAGTCACAGCAAAGAGGTCAAGAAAAGATATTATCACCTCACTACCCTCCTACACAAAATTAGCAAGTCCTTTCTCAAGAGTAGTCCAACAATACACAGCACTGCCTCTCTGTCTAAAGCAGCCACTCAGTTCAGCACACACAGCTGTCAGTTCTCTGCAGTCACAATCTGGACAATGGCCATTTCTTGCCTCTCTTAACTCAGTGCAAAACAAATCCAGAAACGGATTCCACTGTGTCATCACCAATACAGGTCGCAATGATATGTGAGAAATTAACACTACAGTAGTCCAAATTTGTCTAAGCCACAGCTCTATCTCTTTCCTAAATATCCAAACCACTTCACTGAAGCATACAGAAGTCCACATCACCCCCTTCCTGGGTAACACCTGTGTGAAGGTACCCACCCATCTCATCCATTCTACCTCCTTCACATCCAAGATTCAAAGGGGTCTTACCAGGAGAATGCTGATAATGGCAGCTCCCAAACACCAGTACTTCCCCGTTCTTATTTCCTTGAACCAGGAAAGAATAACCAGGAACAGAAAATCTCTATGCCACAGAAATCTGTTCTGCTTTGGCTGGACAAACCCCTGCCATCCCATAACCCTGTGTTATGTTAACTCATTTAGACTGCATAATTCATTTGCGGTTACAGTGTAAAATAACCATCCCAAGAATGAAAACAAAGCCTGCAACTCAGAGCTGAGTAATCCAACTGCTGGAGTCAATTTGTAAACCCTTTCCCTTTTATCTGAGCAGAGTCCAGCAGCCTGTGCTCTCCTTTATCCTGCCTGGTGTGCAGGAGTTTTCTGTTTCTTTTGGTGACAGGATTCCAACTTGTCCATCCAGCCCAAAACAAGGAAAAGAACTTTTAACCTTCTCTTAAATACCAGCTTGCTACCAACAGAAATGGAACCAAGGCCCAACATTTATAAGCCTCAGACCAGCTCTCTTGTGCTTTTGAAACTGAGAGAACTTTACTAATTTGAAACCGGTACCTCATGATTGATGACAGTCCAGCCGCAGGAGGAATCACTGTCACTGGAATTTTCAGACATTTTCAAAACACACTGCAAGTAAAAGTAGATTCTTTTAATATGCAAGACACACAAAGCAAACACATACACACAAAGGTAGTCAATAAATCAATAATCGAAGTTAAAATCTGTCTGTAGTATCATTGTTTTAGAGATGATTCAGTATGGGAAATAATTTCTGGATTGTTACATGCACAGGAACTACAGTTTATTCAAAAAAAACACTGTGGTTTTTTTGAGAATACACAAATTAGAATCTTCTGAGACTAATTCTCTCCAACTACTGGGTAGAAGCAACGTTTTATTTCTTTCACTCCTTCCAAGTGCTCTAAAATGCACTGATTCTGAGGAAAATTAAGAGAGTACCTGACGAGTACAAAACCAGCATGAAAATAACCTGAAGTACAAATTTTAGTTGTTACAATACTACTGGGACTTTGGGAGTTATTTTCAGAAGAAAACTGCCCAGCTGCAGCTCCCTGCTTATTTTTTCCCCTTTCTACCAGGAATTTACCAGGAATACAGAATATTCATTATTGTTGCATATTCAGATCAATTTCTGAGATCCTTAACTAGCAAAATGACTTTAAAAAGAACTTTAATGCATTTCTTGTTCCTTGAAATAAAAATATATCAAGTTGTTACATAAAATTCATTATAGATTCATCTTGGTGAAAATCTTCCCAAAACTGAGCAATTTCCAATCAATTGCCTGTTTCACTGTGCATCAATGTAATAAAACAGCAAAAGAAATCATGGTTCAATAAAACTTTGGAGAATTTCAGACACCTGCTTTATTTCCCACATCTAATTACTTCCAGTATGAACACAGAGAGAAGCACCTACGTGTTTAAATTTATTTACTCTACTTTATTCTCCGTCTTTACTCCCAGTTTGTTAACACCAAAAATATACACAAATCTTGAATGAGAACATACGCCAGTATGGCCAGAAACTGGCACAACAAAATACAAAACTTTCAATTCCATTTAGCTTTCTTACAAAATACAGTAAACATCTGTCTCCTATCTCTGCATTATGGTCGTTATTGTATGTTTTTCTAAGATAATGCTTTTTTCTCATTAACTTCAATTAACATATCTACGGTACCTTTGTAAAAAAGGCAATGATGACCATAACAACCACAGTTTATAAGGCAAAAATATTCACTAATAATCAACTTTGGTATCAAACTTACAGAGAAACTGAATTTCTATGTTTTTTATAAAGCCCTAGTTTGAATATGATTGTCATTTTCCTGCAGATCTTTTTCTTCCTTCATTAGTGCTTTTCCTGGAATCTCAATTCGGGAATGTTAGGTTTGGGAGGGGGAAGTAGGGGGGATGTATTTTGGTTTGGGTTTTTTTCTATCATACAGCATATAACGATCAAAAAAATTTTTTTAATTGTGATCTATTTAAAAATCATACTTCTTCAATCTTGAAAATAACAAATGCCCAAGTGGCAAAGACTGTGTTCCAGAGTGACAATGACATCTGCTTGCTGTCATTAATTATTGTCAATTTGACCAGGCATCCAGCAGCAGCAGCATTCCTTCCAGAGGAAGGTAATTACCAGCCCCAGAACTCATCACCTGTCAGAAACATCACTGCAAAAAGTGAAGAGAACTCTTAAAGGATAACTTCAGGTCACCAGTACAGTTTCTGATACAAGTGCATCTGCAGATGTTGAAAGGGCAGATTTTAACAGCAGACTCTGTGCTGGACTTTGTAACATCTGTCTTCCTTCAGCTACTGCAGCATTTCCTCCTGGGCCCTGGCTAAGTTAACACAAATGCCATCCTGCTCTCCCTCCCCAGCCACAGCACAGACTGGCAGGTAACTGAGCACTGCAGAAACTCAGTTCTACTGAATACACATGTAAACATCCATCTTCCCTTCCCAAACACAAGTTTCAGGACCTAACTGTGTGGGTACTGACATCATCAAAAAATATTATAAAAAAGCAGACAAAGAAGCAGACAAGCAATCATTATTTTCTATTACTTGCTCACTTTGATACATGACTTTGAGTTAAAAGTTATTTATCTTGTATTCAACCAGAATATTATACTAATAGTGTGTAACTGCATACAGGTGATCAGCCTCCAAAATAGAAAAGTTTTTAGCATCAAGAAAAATAATGGAATAAAAAAGGAATAAAGGAATAATTACAAAAACACTGAGGTTTGTGGGTAGAATTGCTAAATTTAGCCAAACGATGATACACAGATAGCTTGGCATCAGACTGAAGGGCAGCTTTAGGGTCAGTGCATTCCTACAAGTACATTCACTAAACATACATGTGTAAAACAGTTATCAAAAGTAAGGCATTTTAATAATTAGTTAGCTCTAAAAGATGAAAACAGCCTAAAAAACTTTAATAAAAAAATTACCTAGGTATGGTGTTCCTGAACTTCAATCATCAGCTAAACAGCTTATTTCTGTAAGAGGTTAATAACACACATAGTCATAACTAAATCACACATAGTCAACTAAATCTGAGGTCAAATCCAGTCCCTTAAGTAAACTGAAATACAGAAGACCAATCTGAACCAAATGGCTAAACTGATCCACTCACAAAAACTTCACCAGCCTTATTCTCCACCAAATGACAAAGATCCAGTAAGAACCAGTATGCTTTTCCTACCAGCCTAAAGGTGCTGGATATGGCTGGCACTTCCTGAATGCAAGTTATTTGGAAAAAGTAGCTTTGAGCTACTAAGGAATTAAACAGACATAAAGCCTGCAAACTTCCTAACGAATCCAGATGACATGAATGGGTTCCAGTCCAATAACGGCAGGGATAACTCGAGGATACAGCAGTGTCACACATCTCCTGTAGGTCAGGTTAAGCCAGAAGGAAAGACTTAGGGAAAAAAAAAGAAAAAACAAAACCCACACCCCCAACACACAGTTTCACTGGTTTTGTATTCTCACTAGATATCTTCGTTGCCACTACTGCCACCACCTTTTTTATTTCTATCTAGTCAAAATATTATATTCATTATATTCATTATATTCAGAGTTCAACTTTAAAGTATTTGGAGGAGCAGGGATTCAGAAGTGTGAACTATTTTCCTAACCTAGTGAAATGCAAACCAGAAGCATAAGGTGTGAAAGCTTCCAGCCATATGTATTGTTGCTAACGTAACACAAGTTATCCCAGTTATCTATACAAAAATAAACATGAGATACCACATCCTATTTATCCACTGTGAAGCAGAATAAATACCAGACTCAGAAAGAATAACCACTCCAATCCAAACAAACCCTTAAGTTCTAGCATTTAAAAAAAGAGGATTTCCTAGATGAAAAAAAACAACCTTCAATAAGCATTGACAAAGATGAGTAACAGGCACCAACAGGAATGTGAATGTGTTCTGTGGAGT
The DNA here is from genome assembly GCF_036250125.1 of Pseudopipra pipra. NCBI lineage: Eukaryota > Metazoa > Chordata > Aves > Passeriformes > Pipridae > Pseudopipra > Pseudopipra pipra. Next base: position 8,083,238 of record NC_087560.1, on the reverse strand, counting down.
TTGCTGTGCTGTCACTGCAAGTAAAAACTCACAGTTCTCTTCCACAATAGCTTCTTTGTTACACAACAGAAATAAAACCAGGTTTAGAGGCATTACTCTTCAAGGTTCTCCTGCAAGTTTATTATTTCTGCTAAGTCGCAATTTTTTTTTCCCCACAGTAACATTCTTCTCTAGGAATATATTTAGCACCATACAGGCTATGATTTTCAGCAAGACCAATGTGGCTTCTGAAAGCCAGGCCACGCCAGCGCCGGACATTCCCTGCTCAGCACCCAGCGCTGCTCTCGCACAGGTGCTCCTGTTGCACCTGAACCAGAGCGCGGCGCGGGGCCAGCGCGGTTAAAGACACAGCGCCGGTGTTTATGAAACACAGCACCTTGCATCAGCCGGGCGGCAGCGGCTCAGGATGAGAGGGAAGGAAGTTGGCGAACGCCAGCGCCCAGGGCAGGGGCCGGGGCCAGCACGGCGGTGACCCCCGCGCAGTGACCCCCGCCCGGCCCCGCACAGCAGCGCGGCCGCCCCGCACGGCCCCGCTCACCCGCTCCCCGCAGCACCAACGGCTGCCCCAGCCCCGGCGCCCCGGGCTGTGCCCCGCTCCGGGCAGCCCCTGCCCACGGCAGCCCCTCGGAGCTCCTCGCGGCCGCCCCTGCGGGCCGGACCCACCGCCTACCTGAGCGCGGCCCCCGCGGGGCCCGGCACGGACGAGGGGCCGCGGCCGCCGCTGACGCCGTCACAAACAACCCGGCCCGCCCGGGCCGGCGCCTGCGCGCGGGGCGGCGCCCGCGGCACCCGGGAGAGCGCGGCCCGCGCCCCCCGCGGCCCGGCGGCCACAGCGCCCGGGGAGCTCGGCGAGCGCAGAGCCCCGGCAACCGCGGTGCCCACAGAGCGACCCGGCAAACAGCGTCCCACGGAGCGCAGCGCCCGGCCCGCCCCGGTCACCGCCATGGCAACGCCGCGCCGCCGAGCTCGGGCCGAGCGGCACCGGCCGCGTTTGTGCCAGGGGGAGGTCGCTCAGAGGCACCTTCACGGCGGGGGCGTTGTGCTGGTGGAATCAGGGGATAACCGGGCACAGGGACAAACCAGCGCTGAGGGGACTCTGCCAGTTACGCTTGTACTTAGGGAAAGGGAAAAAACAAACAAGTCACGCAGACACACACGCCACCCCCCACCCCCCCCCAAAAGAAAACAAAACAAAACAAAAACCCAAACAAACAAGCATCGCAAAACAAATCCCAAAAAACAAACAAAACAACCAACCACCAAAAAGCCCCAAAGAACACTCCAAAACGTGCCCCCGCCCCCCCCCCCCCAAAACAAGAACCACAAATATGTGATTCTTCTAGTCTCAGGTGGAAAAACTGGTGACTAGGAATTAACTAACTGGGAAAGTCTCCCAGAAGCACAGGCCATGCTGCTCCAGGAGAAGCTGTCCTGTCCTGAGAGCCACTCAGACTGGGGGTAAGGCTGCCTACCCCCACCAAACACCTAGACCCCATCTCATCAACAGGCACAGCACAGAGCAGATGCAAAATCCCAGAGATTGAGGTCCCAACAGTGCCCTAATACTGGAACAAAACATATATGGGAGACAACAACAGGCCTCAGTAATAAAGTCAGAATTTCTTACTCGAGATTTATCTAAGCTAGCAGTTTAAACGTTTTCTTCATATCTTACATGACTGAGAAACAAACAAAAAAGATTCATGGCACCTCTGAAGAACAGCGGGTTGTAAATGGCTTGCTCAGCAACACTAAGGGAGGTTCCTTGGTGCAGTTTTACCACACGCTCATTAATACAGCACTAGAGCACTTTCCATAAACAGACTAAGAAGTACCTGTCATATGTTAACTCACTCCCTACAGAGGAAAAGAATAAAAATAAAAATTCATGCACATGAACATGAGTAAGTACAGTCACTTGGATGTTTCTTTAGGCCTCTATTTTTCATATTGCTGTATATTAGAAAAAGTCAAAACTAAAACACGTCATCCACAAAGCTTCACTATATTCTTAATCTCATTCCTATATTTATTACCCATACTAATTATGTCTGCCACTTATGTTATCTTCTATGCTCAAGATTATCACTAATGCAGAAATCAATGCAAAGTCCAAATTGTATTATCCTCCATAGTCATCGTAAGTCAAATTATCACTGTCCACAGTTTACTAAATAAGGTCAAAGTGTTAAGTTCCTCACTCTCCACCATGCATGTATTTCAATACACATCTTGAGCAATATTTGCTCTGACCACAAAAACTCAACAAATTTGAAATGCTTTATCCTGTTACTTGAAATGCTGAATAAGATGGGTTGAATAAGATGTATCAAAAAGGATGGAGCCCATTTGATGATGCAGTTCTCTGAATCAGACCTAAACCCACAGAAATAAAACTCTGCAACTGGTCTCATAAATGTGGAACTCTAACTTTAGAAAGAGTTAGGTGCAAGAGACATTGACCTGAAGGTTTACTTGTTCTAACTTAAGTATTGTCTGGTTTTAAAAGTCAGTCTCCATATTCTTACATCTGAGGAGATTAAATACCAACATAATGTACATGGCTCAGATATGGTGAACACACCATCAGCTCAGGTGTTGAAGTTACAGGTTTAACATGCATTTGCTCCCAACATGATCAGATGAAACAGGCAGATACTGTTCATGCCACCAAGCACATCTGCTTCCCTTTTAAGGGGAAAAAAAATGGTGAACTTACAGCCAGGACTTGCTCCTTTGCATTTTCTTTCTCCCATTGCCAGTGTCTCCTCCTTAGCCCTCACTTCCCCACAGTAATTATATAAAATAGCCATATTTGGGCAAGTATAGCAATACACTCAACTGAGGCACTAAAGCTCCTGCACTGCCCTCCTTCTAGCTGCTATAAAAGAGTATTTGCAGCCCCTTCCAGCAATGCAATAGGTATCTGTAGGAAAGCACAGACAGCAACTACACCAGACATTTCTGACTCACCTCAGCACTCCTCTCAAGGCTCTAACTAAAGCAGCTGGAAGCAACCTTCTCCCTGTTCCAAAAGTACAGAATTTGCACAAAATAATATATAAATATGCATAAAAAATATTTTATTATAAAGACAGAAATCAGTCATAAATGGTATTCAGGAAACAGACTGATGTGGAAAATTCAGAAGTCTGCTAAAACTGCTACTGAAAGAAATGTAGTTGAAATGGTCACAGCTTGGAACAGCTTCAAATCCAGTGTTTCAGATTTTCAGGGTAACACAAATGCTAACAAAAAGCAAAAATATGACCACTGTATCAAAATGAGATAAAATATATCTAATTATGGTTGTTATAATACTATACTTTCCAAAAAAAGTAATTAATATATCCAATCCATTACCAATTCTGTAGGTGTTTTGAGCGAAGCACAAAAAATATCTAGTTAACACATACTGAAAAGAAATAAGATTCCTTCTGATGTTCTCAAAAGGCATCTCTGCCAAAGAGTTTCTTTTTTTCAAGTTTATTTGAATTAAGAACCTTGCATTGTTCCTTGAATTAGGTGTCGAATCTTCTCAGCATCTTTTTCTATATTTTTATTTTTAGGATCAATCTTGAGAGCTGCTTCATAATCCTGGAGACCTAATATAGATACATTAATAAGAATGTCAATCAATAATGCAAGAGCATCCTCTTTAACAACCACCTGGAAATAACTGTTCCCTAGTCATAAGCATGAAGTACTGATTTTGAGTTTTACTCTTAAGATGATGGAATCAGAATGACATCAGATTTACCTTTTGTCAGTAAATAAACTTATATTTTGTTTATATTATTTTACAAACATTTTAGTGGAAACACTCTACTACATAAACTTTTCAGGGTTTAAAACATGAAAGCAGAGTCTCTTTATTTACATATATATACCAATATATATATATGTCTGTGCATGAAGAGAGTTCTGCAGAAGAGAGGAAAAATGAATGACAGAAATGAATATGTGGAAGTAAGGAAAAGAAGACATGAACTGTGAATACTAGAGCTTGAGGGTGGGGTTAGCAAATAATGAGCACAGGAAGTAAAATCTTATTTAACTGTCTTTTTCACAAGGTTTCCAAGTGCAAATGAAGCTGTAAGGGAATGACAAAGTGATTCATAGATAGAAGAAAGTAAAGAATGGCCAAAGCTTAGCACTTGAACACTGTAATTTTGAATATCCTTCAGTTTCTATTATCAGCTTTCACTCAGAAATTGGCTTTACAAAACTAACTTGATACTCTTGAAGAACTCAGTAGGGACACTGTTAACTCAGGTATTTTTTCAAGATTTTTCAAGTGGAACTGCAATCAGCCAGCAAAATTAAGAAAAAAATAAGGAACGTGGTATCAAGGTTCATAACAGATTGTATAGGGCTCCTTCAAAGTCATTCCTGAAAACATAAAGGTGTGAGCAGTCCCATTGAACTAAACAGAATTACTTGCTTGTCACTCTAAATTCAGGTGCACACTTCCATAAAATCAAGGCCTCACCTTCAGTATATAATTCCAGCTGACAAAAGGCTGTTCCACGTCTCACATAGGCTTTCACTCGAGCACCCTCGTTATCAGGAACAGGTGGTGTCAACAGTTCTAGTGCCTTTAGAAATGAGAACACCCAAAGTATTTATAAGAATATTTGCCATAATTTGAGGGCTTTTCTAGTTTACACACACTTCTCTCACCTAATTACTATTATTATACAGTAACATAATAACTATTCAAATAGAAATAGAAATAACTATTCAAATTCAAACTATACAGCTTGTGAATCTATTCATTAAGATTTGTATCCATCACCCCCGTTTGCTAACTACAGTTACACTGCCATGGCTAAAAACTGACAAATACTATGTTAAATGTTTATTACAGTCAAATAATGTTCTGTTTTCATACACAATATTACATACCATGTTATTAAAAAAAAAAAAAAAGACAGCCCTAAAAAGGCATGTGTGTTTTAGTAGTAGTTACTAGGAAAAAAAACCAAACCAAAACAACCAAGATTCAAGTACTTATTAGTTCAAAAAATAATAATTCTGGCAAAAATTCCTCCACATTATTCAGGTGCAATTGAGATCACTCCTCCCATTGCACAAATAATGGCTGCTAAAACATCTAGGTGATACAGCCCTTCTTTCAAAATGCCTGGTTTGTTGGGGTTTTTTGAAGGTATCCTGCTCATCACCACCACACCTTTATTTTTCCTTCCAACAAATGAAGCACACCACAGTGTAATAGAAACGGTATCTGTGTATATTTTGTTTTGGTGTTTTTTTCTGCTCCAAGTTGAGGGTTTTTTTAAGTGTATATATTGCTTTTCAAGTGTATATATTTTTATCTGTAAAGAAACACATGCTAGTCAACATATGGCCATTTGTCCCAAATGTGTAGAAGCATGGTTTAGAGTTTTTTAATTGTTGTTTTGTTTTAAATTTCTGAAACTTCATTAATCACTATCAAATTTCAATATTCCAGCATGGCTTCATTATATCAAGTTTGAATTTTAAAATTCCGAATCACACTAATATGTATTTACAGATCCACTTAAAACAGAAACATCACAGTAATAAACCACAATAATGCATAAGATGACAGTATTTTTTATACCTTAGAGGAGTCTTCAATAGCTTTGTGTAAATTCCTCAGTTTAAGGTGGCAGGCAGCACGATTCAGGTACAGCAGGGGAAGCTTGTTGTTCAGCCTCACTGCGAGGTTATAGGCATTTACAGCTGCCAGATAGTTTCCCATTGCAAACATTTTGCTAAGTGTTAAACAGAAAGTGAAACGTGCACTTTAAAGAAGGTGATGAACACAAAATATATACCTACTTATTACTAACAATTCATTTGCAAATATTTGAAGTTTTAGCATCTTTTCCTTGGAAATGCACATTTATAGCCTTTTCTGAGAACATCACAGTTGAAGTTCAGTCCAACTTGATGCAGACAATACAACTTACAGACACACACTAAAAAGTCACTGCTTCCAAGCAGCAAAGAACTGTAAGAGGTGGACACAGTTTTGCAGACACAGGACTAGTTTTGAAAGCTCTGTGTATCTGATTGCCTAATCAAACCTTTCTGTATGACACAGCTATATAAATAAACCAGCATTTTTATAAAATTCCTGAAGTTTGTTTTAGACAGATGTTTCACCTCTCCCTAAAAAGTTCAAATGAAAGGAAATCCACCTAGATATAATAGTGCACTGCCTCAACTGCCTTCAAAGAAGAATGATGTGTTTACAATGATTTTGTTCATCGTGGGCTTCAACAATTGCGTCTCACAACTTTATCAGATTCAAACCCCATAAGCTGCCAATAAAATCTCTATTATGACTTCTATGACTACTCTATAGACATTCACCATCTGTGTTTAGGATATATAGAAAATATCAAAACTAACAGTATACAAAAACCATAATAATTAATTAAGTTTCAATATATCTTCAAGTGGAATCTAACTTACTTTCCTTTGTCCTTTAACCAATCTGGATTCTTCTCCTCTTCTTTTAAATCTTCCAGCTCAGACAAATCAGCACTTATTATTCTTCGAGCTTCTGCTTGTTTATGTAGCCACTGTAAGTACAAAATGGGCAAGCATTATTTCTGAAGGAAAAATTCAAATCCAAAAATGAATTTTATCTCTTCACTCACTACTATCAAAAGAATTCTATTTGCCACGTATTTTGGACAGAGAAAAATATTTAATAATGTCAGATATGAAAAAGTTCAAAGTTTTCCAATTATTTTATTACCATGAAAAGTCAAGTTACTGCATCACTAATACTTTTTGGTTTACTTGTTTGTTTCTTTATATCTTAATTTAAATGCAACTGCCTTCCTTGGAAGATATATTGCACAGGTTACATTCCTTAGCACAGCTACCATTTTTGTCAACTTACTGAATACACAATAAACAATTCACTACTTTACCTCCTCCTCTTCTGCGACGCGAGATTCTCGCAGAGCTGTAGGAAAAACTCGTGGGGTAAAGTTGACTTTAATTGTAGCAGCAGATCGAGGAGCTGGTAACTGTTCTTCCTTTACATTTGGTGAAAATATACTACAGGAAGCATGACCTATGAAAAGAATTGGAGTACTGGAAATGAAAAAAATCAAGGAAAAGAGAATTTTCTGGTTTTCTACCGAAGTCCAAAGTACACCTAATTTAGGAATGCAACACATTAGGATTAAACCTCTAATAACTTGAGAAAGGTTTAGACTTGTTCTTTTGAAGGGAAGGTTCAAACAATGTTTCTTGTTAATGTAGCCAGTAAATAAATGGAATGATAGAGCATCTGTCACAAATGAACTTAAACTCCTCTTACACCTCTATTTCTGTCACTTGTATGATGCTCTGACAACCACAGGAGTTAAAACTAACCTATAAAAGCAAACAAACAAGAAATGAAATATTTTCTGTTGTTTTAGTTCCCTGGATTGGCTCTCCATAGGACCAAGACATGGGATAGAGAGAGTGAAAGGAGACTGTATATTTCTATGAAATGCAGCAGTAAGGTAACTTAGGGTAACAGGATCTCCACCCCCAGAAAGTCTGCATCACACCCTCGGAAAGGCTTTCTGGTTTACTTTTCTAAAGCTTAGAACAAAACCTGCTCTTGTATTTCCAAAGACTTAAACAAGTGCTAAGAACTCACATGCTTGAGCTCAATAAAGTACCTGAAAATAATTTAAAATAACTGCAGACTAATAGAACAGGTTCAGTATGGTGGAGACAAAGATAAATAATGAATTAGAAACACCGAGGAATAAATCATACAACCTTTTGTGGGTTTGGGTCTGCTCTTAGAAGTTCCTTCATTAGGAATTCTAGTTTTGGTCATTTTTTCATTTTTCCTCTCTTTTAATTGCCCTATTTCTTGATGTAATTCCCCTTCTTTTTGTATGCTTTTGTATTTATCAGCATCTTTTTGCTGCTTTTTCCATAACTCCAACTCTTCAGCGACCTTCTGCCGTTCCTTTTCTTTCAGATCTTCAATTCTTTTTCTTTCTGCTTCTTCTAGCTGTTTGAACAATAAACCTCTGAGATCAGATGTTTCATCTGATAATACTAAGATGACTAAGTAAAAGCTACCATTATTTTCCCAGTTTCATATCCAAAGCATAGTGTAACCAATGTGACCATAGAAGCAGAATTAACTAAGATGCTTAAAAATGACTGAGAGAGCAAACATTTCGGATTAGCCTTTACAAGTCTCATTCTTTTAACTAATCCTTCTAAACACAAATGAAGTGACCAGAATTTTTACATACATAAAAATTTTGAAGAACGTATCTTAAAAGAGACATAAAAAGCAGAATGACAAACATGCAAACACAAAAAAGACAATGAACAGCAAGTCTGTTATAAAATATAACAACGCAACAAATAAATAAGATTCTTTTTTAAAATCAGTATTTTTGACAGTGCTAAATGACTAAACACTTGCACTGATGCAAAGGCCACAAAAGACCACAGTTTTTCTACATGACTGTACTCTCCTTTCAATGGTCAAAAATCTGAGCTCCTCACCAAAAACTTTCTTTAGTATTACTAATGGAAAATGGTAACTTCTAAGTACTTTTCCTGTATGAATTTCATATTTGGTAATAAATGTGTTTTAAGTGCAAACAAATAACAAGGTTTACCATCATTATAATAAAAATGAGTACTTTTCATATTTTTAAAGTACATTTAACTAAGCAGATGCCAGATTAGTTGGCAGTTATTACATGCATGTGTCTTGTAGAGCCCCTTCTAAACCTACCTTCATTGTGGCCTCCAAAGCATATTTTTTGTGTTCCTCTTTTGTAGCTTTTTTTGCTTCTGTCTCCTCTTTTGCCTTTTGTTGGGCTTTTAGAACAGCATTCTCTCTTAGATATTGCAGTTTTTCCTTGTCAGCTTAAAAAAATAAATAAAAACTATTTTAGTCATTTAGGCCTGGAATTCTACTGGTATGTATCATATTCATAAAAACAGGATTCCTTCTGCTACTTTGTCTGGGAAAATGCAACGTGGTTCCAATTCCACAAAGCAGTGTCTATCAAGCCCATCTCCAAAAGAGAAAAATTAAGATTTGCTTACACACAAAATATAAGTTTTACAAGAAACATTGTTTTGTTTCATATGTGCTAGATTCAGTAGATGTTCTTTGTTCTCACATACTTTCTATTTTTAATAACAAGGTTTAAGTGAGCAGATATGTACCAGCAGGAGTTTCACATTACAGTTTGTAAAATGTTGGCTCAGAATGGGTTTCTTACAGGCAATCTAACTTTCAGAATAGAGAACTTACCATTTTCTAGGGTCAGGGAATCCCACATGGCCAGTTCTTTTTTATACAAAGTGAAGAAAATGTTTCCATTTCCGATCTTTGCTGTGCTATTTGTGTCATCAATAGGAGCATACAAAATGGCTTCAAATAAAAAGGGAGGGATGCTTACCTACAAAAATATAATTTGTACTAATATTTACTGATTTCAATTAACTCTCACATATTCAAAACACTCAGCACAAGCACACAGTAAATCTCAAAAAACACATACTATTGACAGAACTAATGTGCTTTGTATCCAGTGTGGAGGTTTGTAGAAGCCCAGGGAAGGTGCTTCCTTCCCCTCAAGGGTGGGTCTTCACAAGGCTATATTTTTATTATTTCAATGTATTTCAACCTCTTTATTAAAGAGATTGAAAAAGTTGGTTCTTCAGCACTCCAACAGAAGCCATGGACTTCATAATTAGAATTATTATTCATAATATAAGCAGATGTGTATAATTCAGTCCATTTATGAGACAGTAAAGGCAGGTGACACCTGTTGAGTAGCAAGAGCATTAGCACAGAGAACGAGCAGGGGTAAAGCCATTATCTGTCGCGGGACGGCCATCTAACAGCCTGCAGGAGAGAGAGGGAGAGTATAAAGGCTAAAAGACTACAAGCTCGAGAGCGTTGCCATGGTGTGTGGCGCGTGTGCTCTTCAGCAGAGCTCTGAGGTACCGCGGCGCATCGCGGGCAGCCACACAGGGCCCGTGCGGGAGCGGGGCGCGCCGCCCACCTTCAGGTACCGCTCGGAGCAGAAGATGTTGGCGGGGGTGGCCCGGGCGCCGCGCAGGGGCAGCGAGAGGAACACGGCGGTGGGGGTCTGGTGCCAGCGGTGCTCCCGCAGCCACAGCGGCATCGCCGATGGCGGCCCCGCCCCGGCCCCGGCAGCGCTGCCCTCAGCCGGGCCGGCCCGCGCGGCGCACGCCGGGACATGGAGTCCCGCAGGGCCGGGCACGGCGCGGGCCGCCATCGCTCACACCTGGGCGCAGTGCGGCTCTTACAGCACTGTTAGCCAAATACGTCTCCGAGAAGAGACGAACTGCTATTAGTTTAGAATTTCTGGTAAAAAAAAATATTAAAAGAAGAGATTGATTTAGCAATACACAGAGTCAGGTTGGAAGGGACCTCAGTGGGTCATCTGGTCCGAGCTCCCTGCTCAGGCAGGGTCATCCCAGAGCACATGGCACAGGACTGTGTCCAGATGGTTCTGGAATATCTCCGGTGAGGGAAACTCCATAGTCTCTCTGAGCAATCTGTTCCACTGCTTGGTCACTGCGCAGGAAAGGAGTCCTTCCTCATGTTTATGTTGAACTTCCAGGGCACCATTTTCTGCCCGTTGCCTCTGGTTCTACTGGCTGACAGCCTGGCTCTGTTCTCTTGACACCCTCCCTTTACATATTTATACACAGCCTCTTGTTGAGGCTGATCAGGCCCAGATCCCTCAGCCTTCCTGTTTAGAGAGATTCTCCAGACCCTTGACCAACTTTGTTGCCCTCCACTGGACCTGCTCCAGGAGCTCCATGTCTCTCTTGTACTGAGAAGCCCAGAACTGCACACAGAACTCCCAGTGTGGCCTCACCAGGGCTCAGCACACAGGCAGGATCACCTTCCTCAACCTACTGGCAATGCTGGCACTGAAACTTCCAGATGTCCCCTAAAAATAACTGGGTCATACCGGCAGCTCCATGCTATTGCCTCGCAATGTTGTCTGCAGTACTGTCTATGCCAAAAACTCAGGAGGTAATTTGCACATTGTTGCTCCATGTTCCTCAAACAAACAGTAACACTGTATCTGCAAAAATAAAGTCTAGTATATAGAAAGGAACTGCTTCTGGGGAATAAGGTTTGAAAGACAAGCCAAGCACAGTTGGATAAAAATTCGGGTACGTGGAAGTTCCTCAAAAGTATACCATTACCTAGAACTGCCCGGAAAAATCCAGAACCAAAAAGTCTACGTTTTCCCCCTTTCCTTTAAAATATGACCAAGAAAAATGGAGTTTAACATGGCACACATTAGCTAGGATTACTGATGTGTATCACTGAAAACTTAATTTTTATGTTCTATTACCTTTATTCCAAAGCAATTAAATGGTAGTGGTTACTTTTAAGTACTGTGTATATCTCTCTATATATAGAGAGAGATATAGACATATAAAAGTAGGTATCACAAATATTTAAAACTTTTTCAGAGCAAGAAATCCATTTCTGGGTTATTCTCCACTCTCACTCACCCACATCAATATCATCTGGATGAATGCTTGCATCTATTGGAATCCAAGAAGTGAATTAAATTCCCCATTCCCAGAGTATTCAAAATATATAGCAGCATTGGCTAGAATTGTTATAATGCAATAGTAACTCAGAATCTCCTACCACTCCAGAATGCAGCTGTAGTCATCCAGAACACATCCTTCAGTTATGGAAAGTTCATTCATGGACTGTAAATCTTAGATTTTTTGAGTGCTGGTCTTCTGCCTTGGTCACCCAGGTGTCATTTTTAGTTTAATCACAGAGAATATACTGAAATGAAGCAGCTTATTATTTATTCCTGCTAGAAGGACTATACTATTCATACATGCTTTACAAGACAGGACACGGTTATGGTTACCAGTATTTGGTCTTCTTAAGTTACACAAAAGAGCTCCAATACAGCAACAAAAAGTCTATTTACTTAAAAGCCAGATCTCCAGTGCAAAGCTTGCAGAAGACACAGCAAATACCACTAACACACTTTTATGCCAAAGTAGCAGATTTAGCTGCTAAAAGAGACAAAAGGGACTCAGCAAGGTCTTGAGTCAACCTTAAAAGTCTTGTATTGATGTACATCTACAGAAACACCTCCTCTGTCCCACACACTCCACATCACAGGCTTACCTGGACAAATGGCTGCGCTCTCACCATGACACACATGCAAAGAGAGGCCCATTCAGGATCGTTCTTCTGTTGGCATTAATCTTAGCAGTCAGAAGTTTGTAGTGAAAAGTTTCCAGTGCAAGAAACTTCATAGTGAAAAGAAAAATTATTCAGTTAAAAACCTAATTCCTGAATTCCCATCTCCTGTGCTATGAAGGATAGAGATGTACATTCCACACAAATCTTAATATTAGTAATATTCTGAACCTTCCAGCTGCTAATACACACATTCATCTTTTCCGGGGTTATTTCACTTCTAATGGCATCAGAGGCTATAATATATGGGGGGAAAAAAATCCTTTAAATAGCTTACATTTTCTTATCTTTAATTATTAACCTTTTTTCCTCCCATCCTTTCTAAATTCTCTCTCTTATCCCTCCCCATCTTTCACAAAAAGAAGGAACATTTTATGAGACTCTGTTTATTACAATAAAATGTTTTGCATATGTAGCTTGGGACCACCTGTATCAGTTGCTTTTAAATAGTATTGGCAAGGCAGTGATTTGGTATGTGTTAGTTCTGGCATTTTAACTAAGAGGAAGAGCTTTGTAATAAATTTATAAATTGGAATAAATAATTATTTGATTAATCTCTTCCCAAGAGCAGAAAGTTATTTTAAAAAAATTAATCTATTCAGACAAATGGTGCTCAAGCCTTCCCTCCCATCCTGTAAAGAAAGAAATGGGGCTGAAGGTGCAAGACCTCTTCTAATCTGCTTTGAAGTTACTTCAGATTAACACCTTTACAGAACAGCAGGGCACTCCAAGAGAGGCAGGAACTGTCTTTTCTGATCAGTATGACCTCATACTGTTTCTTGGAGGATTACACCTAATCCAAATGCATTTTCCCAGGCAAAACGGTAGAAGAGTCAATCTAGGCATTACATCATCTTCAGAAAAATCAACAGGCAACTTCCCCGCAAAAATTATCTTTATTTTAAAAGGAACTGAAACCAGACAACAGAAAGCAACAAAGTTACATACAGTGCCAGACAAAAGCTACCATATACATTTTCCAAGAACACTTGAATCAGATTCTGATATATGTTCTTCTGAAAGGTAAAAATGTCACATCATTATTAACAAACAAACAAAAAAATTAAATGTCAACAATCTTAATCATCTTATATTTTGCATTGTTTGGATGGCAGTAGATTGGTAACTTGCCTTTTTCAACTCACCTTTAACACTGAAAGGACAATGTGGACAAAAAATTCCAAGTCAGAAGGCCCTGAAGAACACAGTATTTGCTCTAAAGGCCACATAAAAAAGCTTGGAGGAAAGGCCATCTTTTAAATAAAAATCCCTAACAACTCTCTTATTTCACGCCTCAGAAAAAAAACTATCAAGGAAAAAAAAAAAAGAGGAAATATATTATAAGCTTGCCCTCCTTAAGTTATATGGAAGTTCAGATTTAGAGCATCCTGCAGAGCAGAAGATGAGTGTCTAGGAGCAGACATGACATCTCTCAGGACTCCAATCCCAAACTGTCTCCAGTACAGCAATTCCTGAAATACAGTGCACACATCTCCAAGTAAAAAGGGGTAGGATCAAAAACTGTTTTGAGACAGACAGTTTGTTTGAAGATGAAAAGGAAAATTAATCATGTATGGCAAACAATACAGAAATAGGTATTCCCAAGGTGTTGGGATAAGCCATTTCTGAACCAGGAAACTAAGGGCAACACTGAATACTTTAAGTTATAGGCAGCACCTCTAAGGGGCTGAACACCATTCAGAATTAATTACCTCAGAATTGATGAGACACAACACTAGGCCACTAAAGGGACCCTTTTTTATATATAAAGCAAGAAATTCAGAGGAGCTCCATATAAAGAAGTGAATGTGCATAACTCAAGATGTAGTGTAGGATAGTTATATTGCCTTAAAAGAGTTCTGCTAAGTACACTTAGTTTCCAATTTTAAGGAAGAGTCTATTCTAATATAGAAAGCTTCAGACAAAACTTAGCAATTGCAGAATAACTTGAAAATACATCCAGTTCTACACCCTCCTGTATATATCTAATCACATCCAATAGATTAAAAAATTATATGTTTTGTAAACCAAGTAAAGAGTGTTAGAATAGAATTTTCACATCCATGAGCTGATTACCAAATATTCACCCATTTGTCATTGGATAATATTAAAAATTCATACTTACAGTTATGGTAACAAGATGACAATGCACACCAGTGCTGTGTGTTCTGAAAGGTACTTAGTTTTAATTATCATGAATTGCTACCACCTATCAAACCTCATTCTATGCAAGATACCACACCAGCTACCAATCCATAAACAATATTTTTTCACATACTTCATAGAGTAGCTTAAAACACATCATGGTATGAAATAATTTGTATTACATAGTAATTTAATCCCTGGCCACAGGGCTAATGCTGGACAAAGTCTGGAAACTTTTCCAATTTGAATTACATACATTAACTTTGCCACACAACACAGCACTAATGCATGTATTACATCAGACATGCTCTAATTTAAAATCAAAACAAAAGAGTTGCTGCAAAAATACATGTCACCAATGTGGAACACATTCAAGATTGTATAAAAAGTACTGAACTGATATCCCAAAACAGGTATATTTAAGCAGTACATAAGGAAAGATTAGTTTTAATATGAAACAGTCATTTAAGTCACATACAACATGATAAGAAGCATGACTTTCCTTTTTAAAAATGTTACACCAATACTTTTACTGCCAGGCAATGTTTATTTATAAAATGAAAGGGATGTACTTAATGCAGATAATGTGTTATCGTATTAAGCTGGAATAAAGACAAATGTTAAAAAGGTGCTACATTTGAACACCACTGATTTTGTAAAAATCTCAAACCATAAAAGCATTTCACTTGCAAATATCACAGGCCCCAAACTGCAAACACTTTGAAACATTCTTGACTGTGTGCATGCAGTTCCACGGAATTCATTAATTTTCACATGCTTGAAATTAAGCCTGAAAAATGTGATTACAAAACTGGTCCTTAGATTAAAAACTTTAGAGGTCACAAAGTATAATCTTCTTTGAGCAGCCCCTAAAAATTATATTTTTGTTTTAAGTAGAGCAAACTTCATTACTTTTCTCTAGTTTCTCTCATCTGAAGATCTCAGATAATAACTAGGCCTCTAAACAACCTCAGGAAGTAAGGATTAGTCTAATCTGCTGAAAGAGGAGACTGAGGCAGGCATAGTTAACCTGCTTGTCTCGAGTTGTAGAAGAGGTCAGTAAAAGAGCAAGAAACGGGATTTTTGGTATCTTATATACAGCACTGTCACTTACCCTGACCGATAAAACAAATGTTTTAAAGAGAAAAGTACATGTTTTCTCATTTACAAGTGATCACTTGCAAAAAACCTTAAAGTATTAAGGACAATACAATCCAGTTTATACTTATTTATTTCAGCCCGGGGAAAAAAAAACCAGCAAAAACATTTTGGGCAATATAGGCTGCATTTCTGACCACGACAAGGAACTATTTAAAAGGGACATGGGCACTTTCCATAAAAACGTTAAGGTTTGCAAGACTTACAAAATCTTTGCAATATTTTTGGTGTGCAGCACCAGTACAGTCTAAATCACTAGTAATGAAAGAAGCACATGATAGTTCAATACAAATTGTTTCATGTAGAATATTACAAAAACCCTCACCTACTCTAGTCAACCCTCCCTCCCTCCCACCCTTCTATAACTAACTTCTAATTCTAATCAGCTGTCATTTTTCTAGGACCTTACTAATTAAACATGATTGCTGTTTCTCCTGTGCATACTTGAACTACTACTAGGCAATACATGCAGAGAAAAACAAAATATAACCCTCTCTCTAGATAAAGAGTTCAAGTATGCCAAGAGTGTATCAGTAGGGCGAGCATATCAGCTGGATGACTTTTGGAGATCTTCATCAGTCATATCTCCATAATCAGTGTGCTAACAAGTTTGGGTTTTGTTGTTCACTTGGTTTTATTTGATATACTTGACATTTGCTAATGCCTTGAATTTGCAGGTTAACGAATGCAGAAAATTTCCTGGGTTACAAACCCAACATAGTACCAGTTTGGAAAAACCAAAATAAATTGTTAGAATAAGTTTCACAAATACACAGTTTAAGGCCTTATGAAATGATATTCCAGTTGACTTTAAGTTTTTAAGAACACTAATGCCTTGACAGCTAATCTAGAAAATACTTGCCTAATTTCATGTAGGGTCAAGGAACAATATTAAGAAATACACGGCTATTTTAAATAAAATGTCTGCTTCAAAATATTAAACCATTAATTGGACTTCTGAGAAAAAATGCCCCAAAAATCTTCTCACAACAGGCATAGGATGTGGGAATGGGAAAGGTAACAATATCATCATTGGTTTTGTTGAATTTTCACTGAGCACATTTTTTATTTCATTTATGTTGCTGTAGGTGTGAACCAGCTCCACTACTTTCACAGTGCAAATTGTTGCAGAGATTAAACTGATTCCCAGAGGAACAAATCTATCTAAACAAGGTTTGGTTTAATTGCTACTTTAGGTACCAAAAGCAAATTCTAACAGTCTGTCAGTCATTAGGAAAACTACTGAAGAATAAATCTCTTTAACAGAGGTTGTTGCTTGGTTGGTTTTTGTTGTTTGTTTTTAAATATCACACCTCTAACAAAACAAGATTAAGTCTGGTTTCTGTACTAAATTAAAGCAACTGGTGATGAAAACAGAAGTCCTTGATCTGCCTTACAGTTTCTTTACATCTCCATACAGGAAATCCTCAAGATATGAAATATGTCATTTACACTTCAGACATTATTTTCTTTTTCCTGATGAGAGGTAAGAAAAAAAAAAAAAGGGGGCAATACTGCACTTACCCAGCAAAAATTTTCACTTTTAAAATAAAACAAGAAAAGTTATGCAGGTCTGCACAGTATCTTCCAGGAATGTACCACAGTAGAGCCCATTTAAAATCAAACACAACGGTGAACTAGCAAACAAGCCTTACTTTTCACTCATTAGCATAGCTTATCATAAAAACTACCTCTTTACTTTGATGACTGTATTTTATATCAGCTCCTACATCGCTCATGCTCACAGACTTGAAAAATTTATCTCATTAAGGAACGTGACTGGCACCTGTAAGCTTGATATATGATTTAATTCCTGTTTAAAGACTGTTTCCAGCACAGTGGTGAGTATTACAGGCAGAGTCTGTTATTACAATGCCTCCTTTTATTAAGTCAGAACAACACTTCTCTCTAAAGAAACACTTCTTCAGTTGCATATGCAACTTTATCACGCTAAGGCTGAACTGTTCAAGGCTAGATGTTTCCCCACATTAAAAAAAGGAGAGTTATTTTTGAGATCAAGAATAAGATCAAATTACCTATATTAAAATAGAATTCTTAGCATCACACATGAAGCTCTACTGTCATTCATACTTGTCAGCAGGATATCAGGTTTAGCAAAGAAGCTTAAACTCCTGATTACTTACTCCTGAGCTAAACTCACCTGATATGAAAGCCGTATTTTCTTCCTTCACCCTAGATTTCCCACCCCCTCAGTGCAAGACTGGCTGAGGCAGTGGTGGGAATTTAGTTTTAAGTCTGTGCTGGCCAAATTATCATGCAATTCAGAGCCTGTGCAGAGCACACTCCATTGCCTTGCACCCTCCTTCGTGCCAAGTGGACTGTGTAAGCTCTGGGTGACTGAGCAGGTTCCAGCCGAAAGCCCTGGAAGACGGGCAGGATTTTCCATGCACTAGTTCATTCACAATTCTTAGGCAGCACTGAGGCAGGAGACTGGAACCACCAGTGAGAAAGGATGAGAGAGAGGTGCATAACTGCACAACCATGACACATGCAGACACTGTATCCTAATGTATGTGCTCAAGATAAATGAATTGAGGTTACATATGCAACCCTAGTTTTGGCATTCTCTAGATTTAAAGCACTGGACTTTATAAACTTGATCTGTTCTTTTTCCAATTTAATCATATTTCATAACTATTTCCAAATACTGCAAGACCCAGCAAGAGCCTTCAGCAAGTAAGTGTTTGCTGAGAAGTCAAAAGAGATTATTGCCTTTTCAAGGAAATAGAAATGTGTAAGAGTTAGCGGGTTTCATTGTGTTACTAAGTATGAATTCATCAATTTTTGAATAGCATGTTAATGCTTTACTTCAGAAAATAGGAAAAAGCACATACAAAATTCTCTGTATTTACCCTAAAATAACAACTATTAGTACTGCACATTCCTCCATGTCATCTCCACTATATTCAAAGAAAGGCTAGCAAGAACATCACCATACATTCATGCCAAAAAAAAAAAAAAGTAATGAGTACTTGCAAATATAGTACCATTAAAACCGAGCACTAAATGCTAGTGTTAGTTAACACATTAATACTAGCAAATTAGGGCTATTCATACAGGCACATTTTTTCCTTCAATAAAATTGTCAATGCACATTCTACTTCTGATCAATTGTCAGTTACAGTTCAATCAGAAACAAAAATATTCCATC
The DNA here is from genome assembly GCF_036250125.1 of Pseudopipra pipra. NCBI lineage: Eukaryota > Metazoa > Chordata > Aves > Passeriformes > Pipridae > Pseudopipra > Pseudopipra pipra. The sequence goes on along the minus strand of NC_087560.1, from coordinate 8,064,492 downwards.
CTGTGAAACATTTGCACACATAAAACTAAGAATCCAAAAGCTGAGATGGAAGTTTATGAATGAAAACAGATTAGGGGAAAAATAAGATGACAGCAATCAAACACAACTGATTGTCTGCAGAAAGTGAAGTAGCCAATTTGTAACCAAAACTTCATAGAAACTATTTCAACCACCACCAACTGAGGCTGTCAGCCTTCTGTGTTCAGTGCAGGTGGTCCTGCAGTCTCTCTCGTGCGCATCAACTGGACATCTTTGTCAGCCATGCAAGTATCACACCCCCAAACTGCCGATGCCTCTGCCGTGAGAAGGCCGTACGCTGACTCCGTCATGCCCGTGCAGATCCGATGAAACCATTTCTGACAAGAGGCTTCACATAGGATGGCATCCTGGTCATCATTAACTTCATGGGTACAGATCCCACATGGATAGACAGGTTCAGAGGATGAGTGACCATGACGACTGGGATGAAGGGGTGTTTTGTTGCTCTTTTCAGAGTTGCATCCTTCAGCAGCACCTCGGGGCTGGCGGGACTTACTCTGAGTCCCATTGGAATGCCCAGCATTGGTGTTATCAGCACTGTTGGAATGGCTATTATCCTGATTTACCACATTGTTTCGAGTAACATTTTTTAGGTCACTGTTACCTTGACTCACAACGTCCTCTGTCCTGTGATGATGCTGATGAGCAGCAGTGTTCTGGCTGGATGCTTTGCTTGCACCTTGATTAAAGTCTTGCTTCTGTGCTGATGATTTTGTCTGGTTGTATGTGTTTGGTGGAGGAACAAAAGAATGGTTTGACTCTAGCTGAGAATTTGGAAAATTTGGATTGTTTCCAGGACCAAAATTAGATGGCACATCAGGGTGAGGGATCTGACCAGAATGGCCAAAGTTCTCCCCAGGATTTGGCCTGAAATGCTGAGCAGGCATACTGACATTTTGATTTATCTGACCACCACTATAAGGGGGCTGATTCCCAAAACCTGGGTTATCATGTGGACCAAAGCTGAAAGAGTGAGGTCGACTAAAACCCATGCCCACAGGGTTTTGAGGAAGAGGATGTGGTTGGTTTCTGAGGGAGTAAGAACCACCGTATGGCGAGGACACTCTGGGCAGCATGTGAGGTGGCATTCTGAAAGTGTTATAGCCTCCAAAGCCAGGATAACCAGGATTACTAAAATATGGATTTCCTGAAGGAAGCGGTTTATAAGACACAGTATTATAGTTGTCATCAAATGGATTCGCAGCTACAAGGTGGTCAGAGCTTGGATTCGGCGGTGGAGCATATTCAGATGGAGGAGGAAATGATGATCCCTACAAATATTTTAAATACAACATTTAAATTAGTTTTAGTATTTGCCTGCAAGACAGACCAACCACAAAGGTCCTGGATTACCAATACTACTGCTGAAAGAACTGTTCAGCTGTTGTGTAAAACTCACCCGCTGTATTCTGCCAGGCTGTCTGAAATTTCAGTACAGAGGCAAGAGAGGAGTCTGTGCTCCAGATAATACGATGATTTATAGTAGTCTCTGTGTTTTAAAAATTTTGCAGTTGCACAACCGTGCTTCTGAAAATACTACTTGATATGTGACTTCTATTTCTTAACCTTTTACAAAAGACAAGCAACAATACAGACAGCCAAGTGCCACAAACACATGCACAAAGTATTTCCAAATGTTGAAGAGCAGATTTAAGCATTTCCTTAGTCTCATTTTGGGTTGATGTTACTGAATATAGGCCTCTTAAGACACCCTATTTCTACAAGGATATAAACCTAATGTTACTATAAACCTAAAAAAGGCATATAGAATATAGCAGTCAGCAGATTGGTATTTTCTATACTCTGCAGAATATTCTACACTCTGTAGATTTCTGTACAAAAAAAGAGGCCTTCAGTGATTGTGGACAGTCTGCAAAGCATAGTCAGTAGGCATAAAATACAAGGATTATGCTCTGGTTACAGAGCCCAGAAGCTGTTCAAATGTCACCAAAGTGGCTATACAATTGAAATTCATTCTAGACTAGCCTGTAGGGAACATCTACTGAGTTCACCCTACATTAACTGTGCTCACAGAAAGCACTTCCTTGTAAGTACTAATAAACTAAGATTGAGCATTTATTTAAAAAAAACCAAAAAGGTAAAATTTGCTGCACTGTAAATGCAGTAAGGTACACTGCATTTTTTTACACCAGGTAAGAAAAGAACAGAAGCTAGTCTGCATAGCCTATGGAGTTATTATCATTCCAGAACACAAGGAAAGCTCCACCATGAAAAGGAAACCTTTTAGAGTAACTGAATATTTCTCAGAGCAGGTTTCACCATGACTACTTTAAAACAAAACAAAAATTAAGAGAACAGATCCACATCTCAATGGACTGTGAATAAGCCTAACAGAAAGTGATTGTTTGACCTATATAAGTAAGGTTACTCTCACTGGGCAGTACCAAACTAACAGATACTCTCACTCAAAGGTAAATGAACACACAATGGGAAATTCTGCACTACAAGTATCCAACTGCTTAAGATGTTTTGTATTCAGGTTTTCTTTTCTAGGAAGAAAAACTGCATAGAAATGTCAAATTGCAGGGATTCACTGGAAAGGAGCTATACTTGCCTCACAGCTTTTGCTTGAAAATAACTTCAGAAGTATGCCAAGAATTTAGTCAAAGCATTAACAAACTGTTCTGATTCATTAGCCCACAAACTTACACATAATGAAATGAAAGTAAAGAGAGTAGTAGTCTCATGGCAACTACTCATGCTGTACAGACTTCTACAAATGGCTACAAAGTCATTAAAAAAAAGTCTGTCTCAGAATCAAATCCATATGGTAAAAATACAAGTCGCTGCAGTCGCTCTGTGCTCCTGTCTTTATAGGTCTATGGCAACCTACAGAGATTAAAATAACTTTAGTGCTAATAACTAGTATTAGGAATATTTTGTACACAGCTGCTATTTGTGACAACAGACTGATACTCTGAACAATGCGAGACAGTCACACCAGCAAACAACATTTGAGTGCTCCAATTATTAAGAAATCAAAAGAGAATTTACCTGTGTATTTCCTTTGCGTTTTTTCTTATCAGGGCTTCCAAGTTGAACTCCTGGTCCTCCTAACCCATCCAATCCACTGTCACCACCTACAAAATTTCAATCAGTGCAATAGTGCATTAGTTTTCTTACAGACCATATTGCAAGTTTGCCTCTGACTGCCATAGCCACAGATATTTGTTACAAATACTGAACTTACATTAACTCTGCTGCTTTACATTGTAAGTCCTTAAGGAGCAAACATCTGGACGTAAGTTAACATACCTCCTATGTGCTCTCTTACTCTACTGCCACTTTAACAGCCAATTCATGCTCATTACCGTGGGAATAAACATTTCCATTTATTTTATGTTTATCTGTCCCTTGGTTCTTAACAACTCCACTTCAACAGTCAGAAGTATTTCTTGTTTGCATAACTCATAAAACTTTCAAAGTAACTGCATAAAGCCATGCCTAAGATTCACCTCTTATTTAACTTACACAGACACAGCATTTATCAAACTCACTGTGGCAACAGACAACAGTGTGTTACAATCCACCGTGAAGGAAAAGCAAACAGTAGTAGATTCATGAACGAAAACCACCAAAAACCTGCCGTGTTGTTTTGAGAGATCTCCAGTTTATCAGATCTAAATTTCACTAAATGCAAGACTTGATCCAACAAAAAGACACCTGCCAAAAATGAGAGGGGCTCTAAGTGAACCTGCCCTACTCTGCAGAAACCTCACAGAATAACTGAGCAAGGCTCTGGCGCAAAAAGAAATAAAGAATGTTCATTTCATTGGTCACTCAATCAGACTTTACCCTGAGCAGTACAAAGAGATATCTGTACTTCACCTGGGATTCTTCTTCACCTTTCATAACAGCAGGACAAGTTCTCAAAGTTGTATAAATTGTGGCTTTCATTTTTAAAGCCCTAGTCAGACTGAAGATGAAAAAAAGAATAAAAAATCTAGCACACTCATTATCCCAGTCAGTCTGTCTTCATGGGGCTCAAGTGAAATTGCCATCATTTGGGAATGCAAAGAAAACCCTGAGCTGAAGTACAAAAAGGATTATCAGGTGATATGACAGCAACACATGTTACATTAATAACATCATTACATTCATAAACTATGTTAATTCTTTTTTTTTTTCCCCCAGGGCCATTAATATAATAGCTTTTTTCTCTTTTATATAAATATATAGTAACAGTATAGAAGAATAAGCAGGCAATCCAACTTAAAAATCTTACTGTTTTTTGTTTACAACTCATATTCAGAATACAAGTCAAACTTTATCAAGATGCAAGCACACAGCTGAACACACAGGTCTTTATTACCAAAAGCAACCTGAAGATAACTGTGAATTACCAACAGAATTATGCAAAGCAGCATATGACATTACACTGCTCTATGTTAGACAAGTGTTCCCAGCAGACAGGTAAACCAGCTTTAGGACTATTCAGTAAGTAACAAAAAATCTCTTCTCACAGGGGCAAAGCAGACTTACTGTATACAGAATGAAATATCCAACACTTATTTCAAATACTCCTGATCAAAGGAGGCCCAGTAAATTTTCACTCCTTGCACTTCCTTTCTCCTTGCCTCCTTTTTTTTGAGGTTTCATGGAATTTACCAGTCCTACCTCAAGTCACAATCCAGCTCTACCTCTGCTTTATTAAGTTCCTTTTGGCTTTAGCTGTCACTGTTGAAATTTAATTTCATTTTTCATTATACATAAGGAAGATATATGGACATCCCAGATCAACACCTATCAAATTTTAAGTCTGAATTTCAAAGACAAGGGCATGAAGTCACCATCAGGTTCTCAAAATAAACTCACACTTGCACACAGCATATTGTGGTCTAACCTGCCATCAGAAAAACTAGGGATTACTCTTTCAAAGAGTCCTTTTTGCCTTGTTTTAGACTATAAAATCCTGTGTATACTTAGTGTGCTATGACAGATTGCCACTGCATTACCTGTAGATATTAAATAATCACAGCATAAATTTTTACATGAGGAATGATGGCAAATTTCCCTTAAATTTCAACTCTAAGTCATCTTGATAATCTACTTTCTCAAAACTGTCCCTGCACTTTCATTAAGTTTCTTCTGCAGCATTCATATAAGTTTACACTAAATTCAGTGCAAGATTGTACTGTGAACACCAATCCTCACAACTGCATAAAACACACTCCTGTTCGTGGCCCCACACTTTTAATGCACCAATGACTTTAACCACTGTTAACAAAATATTACAAATATCCAGATTTCTTTTAATAAAGTCAACAACTAGCAGCACAGACATCAGTAAATCTGTGATCAAGCAGAATACTGAGGATCATATGCAAATGCTGGTTTACAGTAGCATAAGTTAAAACTTTATAGAATTATGCATAAATTTCCCTCTCAGGATATCATTCTTCAAAAACATAAGTATATGAATATTAGAATTCCAGTGACAAGTTCCATCAACTTCTACCTGAATTACTTACATGGGTGAAGCCATTCATTTGCCTACGTTTACAGAAGTGAGTCCTGCATCTGGAAAGGCACAAAGCTTTTGTATTTTCAGTTCTCACCGTGTGAGGCCAATGATTTGATTCAGCCCTAAGAATTTATATTTTCCCTGTGGATTCTATAATGATTTAATTTATACATGAAAGGAAACAGAATGTTAGTCCTAGCATACCTCCAAAAAAGAGTGAATAAGGCTCATTTTCATGCAGCCAAAATAAACTTTCCACAAAGTCACTTTTGGTATCTACCACATAGACTTTCATTAAAGATGTACTGAGCACTTTGGAATGCTGCACAAATGAAAAATTATTTCATTGTCCAAGACTAGTTTTTCAGGCAAAAATACAATCCATTTGACTGGGACATCAAATATCCAACAGATCTAGAGATATAAATACATATCTGATAACTATGCCTGTATTAAACTACAGATCAAATTTATTTCAGCCATTCACATTTGGGCAAAGGAGAAGAGGTAAATCCTGTATTCTTTTTCACTTCATACATGCACAAGATGGACATCTTCAGTGTTAGTCAGAACTGCAACTTCTACTTTTGTTTACATATTAAGAGTTTATGACTTTGCATGTAATTTATGCCATACTTAATATACTGCAAATACACTATGGAGTATTTTCATACTCACTGACAAATCTCTGTCTAGGTTTCTACAGGAGGGATGCCGGAGTCTTTTTAGACAGTGATTTATCTCAGTAAGAACGTTTTCCCAAGAAACATAAATGGCTGAATAAACTTTTCATGATGGACAGAAGAACTAAAAATAGTCTAATTTCACCCAGATTTGGTGAGCCTATGCTGTGGCCCTGACACTGTAAACAGATTCGATATTAAGCGGTAATCGCGTGGAACTCGGTGGGTAACTCAGGCATGTGAAACCATATATGCTTAAATATTTGCAGAATCAGGGCTTGAGAGTGGAGGAGTCTAATGAATCCCAGTCTCCTTTGTAACGCTGTTGTGTGCTTTCATTCCCTCAAGGTTGCAACCCAGCTGTTACTAGAACAGTTTCAGAAAAGCAAACTGTAAATCAGTGACAATATGCATATCGGAATCTGCACCTTTCCCCACTTACCCAACCAGGAAAAAAGCTTAAAACATCAGGAACAATAGAATGCCAGAGGCAAAATAGGAGGCGAGAAAAAGAGAAGCACTAAAGGGCAGATTTTATAATTTTGCCATGATTTTCACCCAACTCAGTCACTCAGCCTGCCGCCTTTCATTATTTCATTCAGAAAAGCATTTCTGTTTTTAAGGGCTATAAGGACACAACTACCGCCACGCAGGCTGATGTGCCACTGCCATTAAAGTCGGCTGCACTGCCGAACTCAGAGGAGACGCCGCATTTCTACCCTTCTCCCTACACCTTTGAAAGAAACGCACATTCCAAACCTCACCAGAGCCACACACCGGTGCTATTAATAAAGAACACTATTTCGATATTTTTTTTTTCATTTCCCGAAAAGGGAAAGACAAAACCTCAACAAGACTCAAGCACAAGAGCCGAGACCGGGGGTAGAAGAGCGAACACTCAAGTGTAATTTATGAGCTCTGCATCAGCACGAACTCGGACATGTGGCACCGCCGCCGTATTCCCTTGCACCAGCAGTATGCTCGCTGCATACTAATGCGCCGCACATCCCCAGACACAGCGGAGCCAGGACCGCACGCCCCCCCCGCCCCACGGGACACACCTGCGCGCACCGCCAGCCCCGCCGCCGCTTCTCCAGGCCCGGCGGCTGCGGGAGCCCGCGGGGCCCGGCCGGGCCCCACCGAGCAAACTTCGCGCGGTCCCCGCGCCGTCGGCCCCGCCGCCAGCGCCGGGAGGGAGTGCGGCGGGGGCGGCCCGGCCGGGGCTGCGCGGCGGGAGCCCCGCGGGCAGCGGCGGCGCGGGCGGTGCGCGCATCCCGCGGCTCGGCCGCCGCTCCGCACGGGAGCCAGGCCCCGCCGGCAGCCGCCCCCGGGCCCAGCCCGGCCCTCCCCGTACCTCGGGATCTCTTCAGCACGATGGGGTCCTTCTCCTGTTCCGCTGACATTACAGACAGCAGCGCATGGCTCCCAGGGCGGCAGGAATCGGGGCTCTTTGATGCTGCTGCTGCCGCCGCCGCCGCCGGCCCGCACCCCGCCCCCTCCGCCCCCGCCTCCTCCGCCGCCGCCCCCGCCCGCCGCTGCCGTAGCCGCCGCCGCCCCAGCAGCGGAGCTGCGAGACTTTGCAAAGTTTGGGCGCGGGAGGGCTCCGCGGCTGCCTGCGGCGGGGGCCGAGCCAGTCGGGGGCCGGCGAGCGGAGCGGCGCCGCCCGGGGGTCCGCGGAGCGCCGATCCGCGCCGGGCAGGGCCCCCGCGGGCTGCGGACGGCCACCCCGCCCGGCCCCCTCCGCCGGGGCTGCCGGGCCCCGCGCAGCGCCCCCGCCGGACACGGGCGCCGCTCAGCGCGCCGAGCCCCGGCAGACGCTGCCCGCGGGCTCCCGGGCGGGCAGGGCAGGCAGCGCCCGGGGGGCTCCCCGCGCCCCCGCCATGAGCGCGGCGGGACCGCCGGCCCCGGCCGCGCTGCCGCTCCGAACAAAGGCGCCGCGCCGAGGCGGCTCCGCCCGCTCCGCCACCCTCCGCTCGGCCACCGCCGGGGGTCGGTCCGGCCGCGGGGCACCCCTGGGGCGGGAGCCGGGCAGGGACCGCCCCCCGCCGGGGCCGCCGTGAGGGGAGTCGGTGCCCAGGAGCGGGTCTGGGCCGCGCTCCCGGGCCGTCAGGGGTTTCACGGCTCGGCACGTGCCTCACGCCCGCTTCCCGCCTCCGGGCTGCGGCTCCAGGTCCTCCCAGCCCACGCGGGGTGTTTCCTGAGGGGCTGGAGAACCGCGCTCCGGCGGCTCCCGAGCGGGCGGGAGGGCCCTCACAGGTGTCACCCGCCAGTCGGGTCTCTGGTCTGAGGGTACGACACAACCCACTGGGCCCGCCTGGTGCCCTCGCAGTGTTGGTGAACCCTTGAAAAACACACAGTGACTGGTAAAGCGCTGACGGTGTCACTGCAATTTTGAGGAAGCACATTCTGCCAAGGTTTTCCGTCTTCTGAAGTGGCTGCATTTCAGAGGTGTTACATACGGTGTTCTTGATCTAGATCAAAACTGTTAATCAACTGTATTAAAAATACCTTTTGAATAAGGATTTATCCTCCCTTAGCTAGGATAAAAATGCCCAGCTGTGCAGGGTGGGGTTTGCTCACATGTCTGACTTCACAATTCCCAGCAGTACTATTTCTTTATATACCTTCTTGTTAGGTACTTTTCCAGTATTTGGAACACTTGCTGAAGGGAGAGGTGATGTTTGTGTACAGCTTAAGATATTGGTACGACTATGTTTTTACTTTTACATGTCTAACTAAATAAAGTGGAGAAAGTAATTCAATTTATGTCGATTTCAGTGCTTCCCTAGACACCACTTTTATTTGTCCACAGTCTCTCACTTTGCAGCGATCCCAGAACACGTGTACCTCGAAGTACAGCGTACTGCCAATGTCCTCATGGGATCTCCTGCTTAATTTTGTGTAATCTTACTGAAGAGAAGTATAGCCTGTTATTAGCAGGGTGGGTGTGAGCTCATCTATATTTGGAGGGAGATGTGCCGTATCTGCAAAGAGATTTGCATTTTCTGTGCCGGAGCTTGCTGCAGGCCTGGCTGATTCTCCCAGGGCTGCACGAGCTCTGTGCACGGCTGCCGTGTAATGGCATGTAGACTGTAATTATGGATGCGCAGATTGATGTCACTGAGTCTATAAAGGTTCCTACAGGGAGATTGTCTGCATCAGAAATGGGAGCTGGGAATTCAGATTTAACCCAGTGCTCTAGTTGCAAAAAAATTATGTCTGTTTTGCTGTTCAGCCAAATTCAGCCTTAACTTGTACTCAGGTCTTTTGTGAGCAGTCTGAGAATCCTGTTGGATCAACTTTATACTTCTAAACCCTCACTGGAAATAGTTGATGCAATATCTGAGATGAACTTATTTGCTGGCTCAGGTGCCTACACCATCATCTCAAATATTCCCCAAAAGTCTATGGAAGTTCTCCACCGGATAAGCCTCACTGCTCCTTGGAACACTGCTCCTTGGTTGTCCTTAAAATTACTCCTCTTCCTCTCAAAAGCTGACATTAATTAAGAAAGTTTAGGGGTAGCTAGTGGCAACCTTCCAACAGCTTAATGGAAGTTACCAAGGAAAGAGAGACAAAGCTCTTAACAGAAGAGTGTGACAGAAAAATGAGACTCAATTTCAAATGAGCCTCCAACTGGCTGGGAGTGGGGGTAGGTATTTTTCTGAGGCTAAGCCAGCTTTGGGACAAGAAACTAAAGAATTTGTATAACCTCCATTCTGGGAGGTTTTCAGGACCCGACTGGGCAAAACTCAGAAGAGCCTGGCCCAAGTTCAATGTTAACCTTGCTTTGTGCAGGAGGCTGGACTCAAAGACAAGACTGCCAAGGTCCTCTGAACTGTAATGATTCTGTCATTCTGAAATAATTTTCTTCTTTTTAACAATAACCAACCACACAGAAAGCTCTTCTTCCCGGCCAGTTGTGAACAAATACTGTTGTTCAGTATTTCAGAACTTACTCTGACTGTAAAAAGGGTGGCTTTGGTGAGATAACAGTAACTTCAACTAAGTGATTCAGACCTACAAATGTTATTAAGTACAGAGGAGCTGGTTTGATAACTTCTAGGTTCTTTTCCTTCTGAATTCAGGTTGAAAAGAAGGCTACTGAGTCTTTCTGTACAAACTACCAGAAGGCAAAGGAAGTTTTTTTACCGATCGTTGTCGTAGCATCTGAACATTCAACATTGCATTACAGTTTCAGGAGAGAAATATCAATGAAATATGGATCCACAATACAGCATTAACACTTAAAAACAAAAAACAAAAACACTGCATCTTCTCACATGTATCTACTGCAAATCTCAGGAGCAGAGAGTAGCAGAGCATAGAAGCCCATTTTGACAAGGTATGATTGTATGCAAACGTGCTAATGGAAAAAATATAAACACCTCAGAGGAATTTATGGAATTTAGAAAGGGAAAAAGTGAAAGATGTTTTTCTATTTGAATTTATGGGGGCCAAGATGTCGTGTCAGAGGAATAAAATTAGAAAAGCAAAAAAAAGCAAGCATAACATCAGAAGGGAAAAAGTCAGAAACTGACTGAACTGTATAACTCTGCCACTTCCAGTACTAGGGGAAAATACAGAAGTTTTTCTCTCATGTAAGCCAAATATGTTCTAAAATAAAGCACATAGAGCTTTACTGTCATTTATCAACTCATTGCAGGAGATTCCCTACATAGCAAGACAGAAATGGACCCCTGTGCAATGGACATGGACCTGGGAGTCCAGCAGGATCCTGCAGAAAGGCAGTGCCAAGGTATGGCATCCAGCAGCACCTGTGCAGGTTTTCTGGCATATAGACCCAAAAGTTGAGCAGCCAGTAGTCTCTGCCACCTGGACAGAATGTGTTGAGCTGGAAAAAAGGGACACATTTAATGAAATCTGGATTACGATCATCTTAGCCCATAAAAGTATTCCAGCATCAGTAGATTTGATTGCCCTACCTGCTATGAGGGAAAAAATACAATCATTCATTTTTCTAAAGGCTTTCTTTTCATGTCACACAACTTTAAGTGCTAACTCTACAGTCTTGTACACGTCTCACAGCACTGCAGTGATAAATAGGACTGTTTATCAAGGCTGGAGGGAGAGTCTGTCAAGCCCGAGACAACAATAAAAACCTGGTTTTGTTGTTCTGCTGGAGTTACACCTCTTCCTCCACACTCGTTTTTTCTCGTCCTCCACACCTCCCTTTGTTAGTAGCAAAACTAAACATGTGCATGTTTATAAGTCACACTGAGATGTGCTTTTCATGCCTTTTTAGTCTGGCTGGTTATGCAGCTGATACTGCTTTGGGAAAATGTGTTAACCAGGTCCCTTCTGGGTCTGTCAGATGTAGAGCATCTCTCTGCCCATCTGAGGGGTTGTAACTGTAAGTGAAACAGTCTGAGCTCAAGTCGTGGAAGCTATTTCAGTGCAAGCTGCTCCCCTACTGGTGAACACTACATCTGTTCTGGTGATGGAAACCAGGTCTCACCAACCCACGTCTGTTTTGTTTCTGCTTTTAATCAACAAAAATTAAAACTGTCTAAACTCCTGCATTAGCCGTTCAGCCACAAAATATAAAATACAAAACAAAATCTAATAACTGTTTATTCATGTTTCAACTTTAATCTGAAATGAATATAAAACTGTTAGTAGGGAAAAAGTGGTTTATTAATTGGCCCATGAAAGAGCGTAAGATTTTTTTCTGTAGTCCATTGCATTAGTTTTCTCAGACACAAGTCTGAGAATGATCATGCCTTTGTCTAATCACAAGGCAAATCATTGGCTGATGGAACACATTTTTCTAAGCTTTGCAAGACAAGTTATTAGAGGACTGATCAAAAAATGTCTCAGAAATGTGTACAAAGGGCACTCCAGTGTCATAGCTATACTGGAACAAAATTTTTAAAGTTCAAAGCAAGCTCTTAGTTCTGAAACTGAGCAAGACTAATTGATTTTTTTTTTTGAGTGCACACTTACCTTTTTCAGCTTGTAGTTAAAATATGTATTTGCTCAGGTATTTCAGAAAAAAAGCAACTTTCATGCACTCTTGCCAACAACACAACTTATAAAGTTAAAGCCTACAATTTTCCAAAAGTTATAAAGTATAAAATTATATATCAATATATAAAATTAAATAGTAGCTAAACTATTACAATACGAATATGATATTGACTAGGAACTTACATTTAATTATTGTATATATATATATATTTATATAAACACCAAAGTACAAAAGTTTTGACTTTTGAAAGAAATCCAGTGTGTGTATATACATATATGCATTAAAAAACCTCATTTGATCTTCAAGTCGACAAGGAACGTAAAACCTTTATAATAAGTAAAAAGGAACTTTCAGTTTGCCATGTTAACACCAATATAATAAATTTGAGAAAAGGAAAAATTTATGTTAAACAAACCTTTGTGGGCTTCTCTGAAAAATGGATAACTATCTACTCAAAGAGGTGGTCGCCTGTTGAGCAACGAATAGTGAAATGGGGACACTCTGTGGGGAAAGGACAGAAATGCAATTTCTTGCACTTTCTGGATCATTGTCTTGAATCCTTTGAATTTTCCTATTTATCATGGTCTGATGAAAAGAGAGGCAAGCATTTAATTCCTACACTGCATCACTTACAAAACCTCAAATAAAGGAAATATATTACAAACATTGTTAGAAAATCCAGTAAAAAAACTCCACTATGAAATCTCAGCATTCCGACATCCTTTAAGAGGAGCTAACAAATCCAACTTAGTTATCTCCTTTGTTTATTGTGCAACAAAAGTAGGGAAGAACACAAGAACAGATCACTAAATATGCCTAAGTACACCATGACCTAGTTACATAGATGCTGCGCTCCCCCATTACAATTGAGAGCAGCTTCCTTAATCCCCAGGCTAAAATTCACATGAAATCCAGGATTTCAAGAAAAGAATGTGGAACTAATTATTTAAAATACATGCACTATCTGTCCACAAACACCAAATTGCTTGACATGTATTATGTCTAATGGGGATGATTCCAAATCTGAAGTTTAGAGGCAGAAGTTTTGGGATACTATAGAGATGTTCCTACAGGGATCCTATAATTTAGTTATCTGCAACCGCAGGGCTGGGCTCTAAGTTTTTGCCCAGCTGAGCTACAGAAAAGGAACACCATCACAAACTCTTAAAACCCTGTTGAATGCTAAACCAAGCTGCAGAGTGCTCCTATTAAAAGGCTGTTTTTCAGTCAACCCAACTACAAACGGCAGCCTCCTAACTTGGGGTGAGACTTCTAAAGCACGGGATATGGCACTGCTGAGTGCCAGTGTGCTGCTCCCGTCTCTGGCCAGGGCTCAAAACCTCATCATGGAGGTGACTTCTGAGTCTTCACAACGGCACAGGTGAACCCCTGGGTACTGCTGGTGATTGCAGGCTGTGCTACAGTGGCTTCCGACATGCTGACCTGCTTCACTAGTGTTATCTTACTCTGCGTAGATCACAAAGCTACAGATGCAGTATATTAAAAATGAGACTGCTTTCCTCTTTAATGTAGTTATTTTTCTGTAAAGTGTTGTAAAAGCCAGTATCAGAATTCTTCCTATTATGAACTAGAGGTTGTCTTGCTTTTGATTTGGCAGAAGAATTTTAATTGAAATACTTAGAACTCGAGCCTGGAGTTAACTTACCCTTTGAAGCTGGAAATCTTGATCTCAAGGGATTCATTCTGCCTTGACTGTGGATTTTGTGTAAAGCAAAGCCAGATTGTCTTATTTGGTAGAGACTGAGCAAGCTGTTACTGACTTTTAAATATTCAGGATCTATTCCAAAGCATGACGGTTGCTAACATGTTTAATTTTTAATGGATTTTTTTTTCATTATTTTACAGTCTGTGCTGTAAACTATCTTACTTCCAACTTCAATTGCATAACCTAATACAGGGAAGGCTATGAGCAAGTAGTTCAGTGGGATTGTTTTAAGCTAATATGTCTGTAAACTGCAAAAAGCGAGGAGGCAGCATAGACTGAGCTGTCACTCGTTCCCTGGTGATAGATTTCAGCAAGCCAGAGGGGTTAATCTCCTAGATCAGCACACCAAAATGCAAATTGTTAAAAAGCTGTAGTGAACTGTAGTGTATGCAACACTTTTCTTGCTTTCATGTGGTGCAATCGCCTGGCAGTCTAGCCAGAAATCTGCTGCTTTACTCATGAAAATCATTTTTTCCCAGTCTATTGCCATGCAGATAAAAGGAAATTCAAACCCGTTCTATTAACATGAACTCTGGGGAGTCCCCAGTCTATTTCCAAGTAAAGTAGACTCCATTGTACTGGGCACTGATTTAAAATGTCCCATGGAGGAGTGTAACAGGAAACATTGTCTTCTATCGCACACAGAAATTCACTTTCACCCTTCTAAACTGCAGATGATTACAGTATCTAGCATCCCCTGGACCCACCTGGAATTTTGGTCAACTTCCAGTGACATTTGAGCCATCTCTCTGGTGAAACCTTGAGGAACATGGACCACTTGGCAGCACTGCCAGAAAACCCTCTCAGCTGGTTCTCGCAGGGCAAATGGGGATTCCCACCCAAGAATGGGCAGGAGTCTCCCAGAGAGCAGCTGGCAGCCAAATGTGTGTCAGCCCCCTAGGCCTCTATTGCCAGCCAAGGGAGATCCTGTGGACTAGCGATATCCATGCATGGCATCCCTTTCACTAAGGCACAGCTAGATTCTGAATTATTTGCATTTTCTGTATGCCTTAATGGTGCATTCCTATGTAAATGAGATTTAAACTATGGGATTGAAATAAAGCTTACACTCCACTTTCAGGTAGAAACAATATGATGTCTCTGTCAAATGTGAACGTGTTTACCTGGGGCTCCAGCATGCAGGTATGTGGAGAGAGAGGTTCAAATACCATCTTCTATGTGGGGAGGAAAAGGTGAAGCCAAAGCAGAGATCATGCATGGGTGTTCAACAGTAGCGGGACACAAGAGGTTTTAAGTGGGAATAATTCCAGGTACATAAGTGATAAATGAATACATGCTTGGGAAAGTTCTATGAATTTAAATAATAAGGCACGTGCAGTTTACTCTCTACCTCATTTTATGACTTCAAGTGCCAACATCTCCCTATCTGCCCAGCCTGAAATGAGGCATTGTAGTTACAACTTCTTTGCTTTGAGCCACTCCTCAGACACACTGAAAATAAAGTATTCAGCAAGTAGCACTTTTACTAAGGAAAACTTTTATTTCAACTGTGCAATCAATCAGTATTTAGACAGCAGTTCCATAAACATTTGGCATTTAAACTTCTATTACTTTTTGGCATGACCTTGGGGTAGTATATAAACAACCCTGGAGGGGAAAAATGAACCAACACACTAGGTAACATTTACTAGGATGCTAGAAAAAGAAAAACAAATCCACATTATTAAACAAAATAGTTTTTAAAGGACATTAAAAAGTTACATTCAAATCAGGGCAAACATTAGCTTCCCTCACCCAATGGAATTCACAGAGCTGATCCCCTGAGACAAATATAAAATTAATACAATTCAGCTCCATCCTCCATTAGCCAGTCACCTATTGCTGCCCTTAGAAGAAAATGGCACACGGAGTGAAAGGATCCAGAACACCACAATATGAGATACATACCTGGCTCCTACACTGGCAAGTCATTCACAACTTAAAAAAACAAACAAACAAAAAAAAACCAACCAAAAACCAAAAGCCAAACAATCAAAAAGCAACATTTGTATAAGTCAGTTTTTCATATACAGTCAGTCTTCACTGAAAACACACCAGGCAGGTGCAATGTGGGTATATGCAATCATGAAAACCAGAAAACTTAATTCGAAGGAGCCCAACTCGCAGTGGAACCAGAGGGCCCAACACAACAAAACCTTAAGCCAATGGGAGTTTTAACCATTTAAGAATTCTGTCCTTCTAAAATAATAATACAGTGGAGATTTAAAAACCAACCAAACAAAAAGCTTATTTTGTCTGTCCCGACCGTGCAAACTGAAATACAAATTAATTCTCCCATTGGCTTAAAAAGAAACAGGATGATGGCCCTTATTTGAATAAAGCAAACAAGATGAAGCTCATAGTCTAAAACATGAGACTAAACCCAGAGAATGAACTATAAGAATAATTAAAACCAGGCAAAGCAATCTCTTGATACCCTTTTCATAGTTATACAGAAAACACAGAGCTAATATAGGAAATTACTGAAAGTGATATGCAGATTTTTTAGTTTTCTCTTACAAAATCAGAACTATTACAAAAATAATCAACTGATATGCCCTGTTCTACACAGCATACACATTCCCAATTTTCTTAGATAATTCCTGAAAGATGAGAATATTTTTTATTTGTTAAATATGAAGAAAGTACACAAGTGTAACTGTGGGCAGATTGAGCACTTAGGTTTGGATCCAGGTTCTGCAGAACAGGCATTGCTGTTGCAGCTGAAGGGCAGAGTGCTCACTTAGAAACATGATTAGCGTGGTAAGTCAGCTTTCAAGGTTTCCTCTTTAAGTTTTGATGCTTTTCAAGTCACATGATTTTTGCTCTTTTTTTTAAAACACGAGGGTTGCATATACACTCATTACACCAGCCATGGCTCCTTAGTTCTCAGTGCAGTTAAACAAAATCAATTCTCATAGTGTAACACTAAATTCCACATTTATGTTCATCTTTCAGAACATATTTAGAAAAACTCATAATTAAGAAATTATTTTTTTTTCTCCAGGATCCAGTTTCTACAGACATAACCAAGAAAAAAAAAAACCTGGAAAACCTGAAACCAGTCTGCCTGCTGTGTTCTGCCAGCTCTTTCTAGGCAAATGGAATGAAGACGTTTACATATAAAAAACTCCTTTCCTTAGACAGCCACAGGTACAAATTTTTAAGAAAATTATTATCTGTAATACCATATTCATAATTACCTGTATTGGCTTCAAGGATGTGAAGCATTTAAACTCTGAGCCCACTTCTGCACTGTTACAATCATGAAGGATTGATTCTGCTATTGAGATCAATAAATAAAGTATCGATTTCTACACAATTTTTCTGGAGATTCCTTTGCTTACCTTGTTGGAGTTTTCAATTGTAAGACAAATTTTCTACCACAAAATCTTGTGATATATTACTGCTAGGCTATAAATTTTGAGGAGAGGATATTTTCTGTTCTGTAGCAATCACGACTGTGCCAAAGGGAAGCACATGAATGTAGACTGGGTTCTGGAGAAGTGTATTATATTTGGTTAACATAAAAGTAAAGAAAAAGACAGAATAATTAATGCCTAACTAAGTTTGCCTATATGCTGAGGTAACCTTAAATATCTTTGGTTTTCTTTATTTGCTGATAAGAAGTACCTTGATAAAACATTAAGTGATCAATAGAGTTCTGGTCTCTAATACACTGAGTATTTTCAACTCTTTGGCTTATTAAACTTAGAGCATCTATAGAAGATTGACAGATTTTATATGAAGTCTTTTTCACTCAAATCATCCATAGGTTAAACTGCAAAGTGGATTTATAGTATTTACCTGTAATGAAGGTTATAAAATTACATCTGATTACCAGTACTTACAGCAAACAAGTCTTTGGAGAAGCAGTTACCATCTGCATATCAGCTCTTTCTGAATGAGACTAACAAAAGAGGCTACTCTGAAAGATGAAGTGTGAAACTTCATGCTACAGTTACACATTCTTACTCTAATTTTGATTAATTCACACTTTTCCTAACTAGAAAGAGTACTCTGCTGTACACTAAACATTCTGCCTGACAAGACCAAAAATAAATCTTTGGTGAAAAGGTTTTCTTTTTCTTCAGCAAGTAGATAAAAAACTGTTCAAAAATATTTTTCTTAATACTGTATTGTTAATCAACTACATGCTGGAGAAAAAAATTACACTTGGAATTCTTTGGAGGTATCTGCTGGTATTATAACTTTCTTTAAAGGCTCTTGTAACAACAAGGTAGTTAAAATTGTAGAAGCATACAATTCACCTATGCAATTGGCTACTACAATCAAGAAGCCCTATTGGTTTTTGTTAGTAACTACTTATACAATAAAATGTATTCAGCTCTTCAAACCTATAATTTTTTACCTAGTTTAATTATTTTTGGACAATATGTGGCTTCCTTCTCTTCTACAGAAAAGTCTTTGGTACAAGATCATTTTTAAAGCATTTGAATCAACGCTGTTATGGAAGGTGAATGTGAACTAGCAAACAGTTCTAAACAGAACTCCAGCAACCAGAGCCAGATTCCTCAGCACAAACCAACCAGAAGAGTAGGGCTTACCAACAACTTCTCACCTCCTACTGATACATGAGGAACAACACGAGCCAGCCTGGCCCACCTGGAGAGTGACATCTCAGCCCCAGTAAAGTCAATGGAGTTCTGACAGACTTAAATAGAGCCAGGAGTTCCTATGGTTGATTTCTCACCACATTACATTTTAAACATTTTCTTTGAGTAAAAACATATGCCTAATTTTTTTCCTTTCCTTTTCTTTATTTCTTTTTTTTTTCTTTTTTTTTTATGTTTAAGTAAAACAGGGAAAGAGGAGGAGTGAGAAGAAGACTGGATATAGATACAGGCAAGTTTCTAACATTGGATGATTCCAGCCCCCTCCCTGTCTCTCGCTCTCTCCTATTAAAAAACAAAACGATACCCTGTCAGTTTGCTCCACGTTTCTGTGAGGCAGCTTAAAAGTAACAAACTGTTCCCTGAGTACAGGAAAAAACAACATCAACAAAACCCAAAAAACACTAGAATAATTTTTAAAGGAGGTAGTATAAAACAGGAATTGCATGGGTTTGAGGCAGTAGCAGTACTCACCTCTTTAAACAGACTCTTCAACTAAAGCTCTGGCTTTATTATTTCTCATGGTAGCCTACTAAGAGTTTTAGATTGGCATGTGGTAAACTCCCTGAGCTAAAATTCCTGGCTAATAGCACACTAGGTGAAGGCAAGGAGCAGGGTTGCATTCTAACAACAGCTCTGAGACATTACAATGCTAGCAGTGCGTATCAGCACTCAAATCTGGGTAAAAATGAACTATAAACTCATGATACAGTTTACTTTAAAAAATCTAAGAAGGATTTAAGGCATCTTTCTGTACTCCAAAGCAACTTTATGAATACTAAAAAGGCATAAGGCAAATCAGTAATTTCATAATATATAATGCAAGGCACCATTGCTAAGAAGTACTGTGATACTGGAATACTCAGCATTATTATCTTTTCCATAACTCTCAGGCAAAGCCACACTGTTTGTAAATGCTGAGTACTTCTTCATTTTGCCATGCTTTTTAGCCTTAACTGTGAATAAAGGGGCAACATTTGTCACACTGTGGGGAATCCACCATGTCCCAGAGTCCTAAGGATATAGCAAACATCCTGTCAGCAGTTGCTGGCACAGGTTTCTGGGGGAAAGGCACTGTCCTAGGCTTACTGGGGTTATAAGAAATCAAGAGGTACAAAAGATTTCATGTGGCTCTACATGTGGAAGCTCCAGTTTTCCCAGTTTTTAACATACTCTGTGTCAACCACATGAAATCCTAACTTTTTATACTCTGAGGTTTCCTTCTTTTCAAAGACAGAGCTTCAGCTAAACAATCTTGTTCACCAACCTATACAACTCCCTGATCGCTGAGCACATACATATGCACGCACACATACACACACACATTCTACACACAACTGGGGGGGGGAAAAACCAAACCAAACCCAAAAAACTCAAAATAAAACAACATTACTAGGAAGTATCATCAGTTCCATAGCTGAGACCAACTAGAACACAAATGAGGTAAAGCAGTCGTCATTCAGAGTTCACCTCTCGGCAAACTGAGGTAGATAGTCAGCAAAAGGGCCAACAGCCTTCCCTTTGCTCCAGTGACATATTTTTAACTTTAGTCAGAAATCTTCACTCCTTTCACATTTTTTGACCACTGAACATTCAAAATGAGTGAGTTTTAAAAAAAAAACCAAATCAAAATAAAGCAAGAAAAAAAAAAGGCAAAACAAACATTCAACAGAAATATGGATCACCTGCTAGGTTAGTCAGGCTTTCCACAATAAAACTTTGGCTCCCTGTTCATTGTCCTTCGAACAGACATACACTGTCAGAATGTCTGGTGTGGCCCCAGGATGTCAGTTTTGCACTGCAGGGTGGATCTGAGGAGGTGAGGTAGGAGTCTGGTCAGCAGCAAACAGCAGGGGAGACTCTGTGCAGTCACTGATGGTCGGGCTCATCGCGTTCGTACCCAAGTCACTGCTCACAAAAGGACTGGTGGTGGGAGGGGTGGCACTGGTCACAGAGGAGAGATGTATCTCATCGTTGGATTCATGAGAAAACCTTCCAGAGTCGCCGGTCTCGTGGCTTCCCTCGCTGTTGGCCGAATGCTCCGTGTCAGCAGCCATACTGAAGGGCACCTGGAAGTTGGACTGCTGGCCCGGAGAGCTGGGGGAGTCCTCGCTGACCAGCACGGGGGGGCCTGGCTGGTACAGACACACCACCTGCCCAAACCTTCTCGGAGGCTACACAAAAAGAGAGAGAAAAGGGTTGTTGAACCTCTGAAAAACTGAGCCATAATTTGGATTTTTACTGCATTTCCTGCCTTCTATTCCACCAGAGTGCTCCTAACAGCACTGCTTCAGAACAACCAGGGCTTTCCTACAGGAGTTTAAGAAGAATCAATCTCAAGTCTTGCTCATACTTTTTTCTTCCATAATAGATGAAATAATCCTTCCAGATATGCATGGGTAATCAAAAATTATTCCACTGCAGAGACCTGAACAGTGTTTTAAAACCACACTTGGTAGAGTTCTCTCCTCTCCCCTCATGCATATTCTTTAAGCATTAGTCCTGGGGTGATAGCAAATATTTTTCATATAGAGGTATCAGAAATACACAGCTGCTTCTGGAAATACTTTTGAATATGAATTTACAACATGGATATCAAGACTTTCTATTTCTTAAACACACAAGAGTACAAAACAAGTTACAATGAAATAAAGAGTAGTTACATGCTCCACAGGTGTGAATTTGCATTACAATGTTCCAGGTTTGGTTGAACACTTCAGTTCTAAACTGTTATTTTTCTCAACCAAATAGCAAATGTTGATAATTGGCAACGATTTCAGCAGCCAGACAGTTCTACTCAGATTCTCAATTTCCTCAGTACTTTGGGTATATCATTTAGTTTCCCTCTTTTGTTTCTCTTCAGCAAACAGAATTTTTGCCTGTCAGGGTAGGAGAGGATTCTCTATATTTTAATATTATTTTTATTTGCAAATACGTGTTTAATTTGTATTTATATTTATACAAAGTCTCTGCAGATGTAGTACATGTGATGTACAGACCCAGTACACAGAAATCCTTTTGCTCACAGATAAAAGGGCAAAGGCAAGAAAGTGATCAGTTAATTGTGGAGAGTTGCAGTGTCTGACAACTGTAAAGAGTTACAGTGTCCCGACAATATCTGTCAGAAAATGAAATATTCATAAGACTTTACTATGAGAGAGAACACCACCAACCTTAACATAACTGAAACTATCCAGTTAAAACTTAGACCATTAGTTACGCTTTTCCACAAATGGAGAACTACATATCTTCCTTTGCAAACACAGGGTCTAAGAGTACAGATTGTGCATCTTTACCCATTGAAGCAATTACCTCCTCAGTCTTCACCTTCTTAGTATCTTGGAAGAACAGCCACCTTTTCTTGCTGTTAGCCTTTGTCACAGGCCCATAGCTGTTAATAATCAGATCAGATCCTCCCTACAACAGAGGAACATGCAGACATTTATTTTAATAAAGTAAATTTCTAAGATATTTGAAAATATTTTTCTATACTGAAAATGAAGACAAATGAAGTCTCAGTGCTGAGTCACACTTTTTGTGGTCTGATACTCATCTGCTCAAGACAAGTCAAGAACAGATCCACTAAATCTGGGAAGCCCACCTTCCAGACCCAACAGCTGTAATACTGCAGACACACAGCAAAATATTCCAGCTGCTGCTCTTGCTCTACTACTTTGGGTGTTAACCATTCACATTTAGAGCGTCTGTGCCTGTACTGGGGTCCATTTCCATTCCCCAGCTCTTGCATATATCCTCAGGGAGCAGCCCCATCCAAGTTTGCAGTGTGAACAGAACAAGCTTTAATTCACTATGTCTGCATGTGAAAGGAAGGCCACTGTGGTTTTGTCACAGTGGACTCCTGGGCTTAAGATTGTGTACATTCACTGGTACATTCTGCCATCTAAACTAATTTATAGTTTGATCAAATATGAGTTTATAAACTGTAACATTGTCTTTCCAGCAAATATACAGAAAAAGAACACTTTCTTTAATAGCTGCTTAGTGCCACACTTGACTAGATTGTGCACAGGCACTTGCTGAGCTGGCTGCTGACAAGGACTCTCACTTATCTCCTTGGACTAACAGAGGCCACCGAGCAGCCTCAAGTCTGTGGAGCTTTTATCCTGTGATGCTGTGCCAGAGCCAAACACTGCAATCTGCAGAGTACAGTGTAAGACAAGTCTGAACCAGATCTCTAGCTGAACTTTCAGATAAGTCTTGAAAATTTGAGCCTGGATTGCCAAACCTGTGCTTGTTCCATTAAAAACAAAACTTCCTGGGGGGTTGTAGTACACATATTTTACATTTGATGAGGACTCTGATGTTATAGGAATTAATTCTAAAGAAAGATTTCTGATTTGGGAGGAAGTAAAGCTCACAGTACCTTAGCATCGATGAAGTTGTTTCCCACTATCATTGGCAGTAAGGATTCTTCATTCTCTGCAATTCCTTCAGTATTCTTCTCCACCTCATTAGCACTGGCTAATGAGATGCTGGTATGTGACAGCTGGTCAGTGTTTTGCTGCACTGGCTTAGGAGCAGATGTTTTCCTACACAATGTTAAGCAGGAAAAAAATTGACCCACAGGAACAAAATACAAAAAAATCAAGGATAAACTTCAAAGCTACTATTAATCCAGTAATGCTGGTATACTCTCGGCATTTACATTTTGTTATATGATACTCCTAACTCGCATGGAATTTAAATGTTATTGCTTGGGATAAAAATAACATCTGCTTCCAGTTAATCATACACAGTAGGCTACAAGCTTATGAGCAGACAGGAATTGTCATGATTAGTAATATTACTTGGAGGAAGTAACCACTAATGATATTAAGACCTTTCTACCATGGTACACAGAGACTGTCTCCCAATCCATATTTTTTCCTGTATGAATGCTAAAAAGCCCTTGTTACTGAAATACGCTGTTAAAGAGTTTTTAATGCATTATTTAAAGTAACTTATATTTTTTCTGATCCCAGAGTTTTGGGCAGTCACTAGGCCAGTTTATACCCTATAGCAGCTCATGACAGACAGACAGACAGATGGTGGCTTGCACCACTGCAAAGAAACTGCATCATGGATCTGCTGTGGAAACTGCATCGTGGAACTGCTTTATGTCAGAGTTCCTTTTGTCCAGCAACACCCAGGGGGGTTAAAGCCTTGCAAAACCATGTCTGGGCAGGCTGGAGGGTTAAGCAGGAAGAGCAGATGATGGACAGCAGCATGCTCATCTGACTCAAAGGGGGGTTTGCATTTGGAAACATGCCTCATACTTAGTTGTCAAAGCACCACCACTGACTCACTCTGTGGGTTCTTCCTCCTTTTCATTGGAGAAGGGGCTCAGGTAGAGTAGGAAGAGCCAACAAAGTGCTTTGTTTCCAATGCTAGTAGAAACAGGTGAAGAGACAGAGTACTTCAGAGAACTTAGCACTCTTGGAGGAGGAGGCAAATCCCAAGAATAAGTGCGTCCTGAAAAAGAGCTCATTCTTCAAGAACAAAAACATACCTGGCTTTACTTCGATAGATTAAGATCAGGATGCAGATAAGGATGCAGGTCAAGGCTATGCAAACCCCAACAACAATGCCAGTCATTGATTTCTGGTCCAGATGGTAATAGTCAGAATAAGCTATATCAAAAAAAGAACATAGAAAGGCTCAGTAAATAAGAAGAGCTAACCCCTGCTCCCTTGTCAAGAAATTAATAGGGTTACAGTCACAACCACAGAGACAAACGCTTCCTTCTAATGAGATTTCCAGGCCTTCTCTGTCATGCATTTTGGCATTTTTGAAAATAAAACTCACAGACCAAACAGAAGAGTCTGGTCAGTGCAGTCCTGGTGTGGGAGGGGAGGAAGGGAATGCCTCTTGGGATGGACCCAGTGCTACTGGGTATCTCAAGACATAAAGGACTTAGAGGAAATGCCATAGAGGAGTGGCTGCAAAGTTGAATTCAAACCAGTTATGTATTGTCATTTGATAGACAGACTTCCAACTTCTGAGCAAGAGCATTAAGCCAGCTCTGTGTTGAACTGAGATAAAAATTCCAAAATCATTTCATTTAGAAAGAGAAAATGTTTCACTGTTAGGACTACCTCACATAAACCAGAGTGGTTTACCCAAAACACAGTTACAAGCTAAAACAAACAGGGATCTTTTTGCTCCAATACTTGTGACAGCAGTAATTAAAACATTGCTACTGACTTGTGGAATCTCCGGAATCCAAGCGTTTGGGTCTCTGATTAGATTCCGATGTCTCCTTCGGCAGGACAGCAAATTCCACTGCATTTGAGAAGGGTCCTTCTCCCACTTCATTGGAGGCTGCTATTTTAACCAAGTAGATGTTTCCTGCTACAAGGTTTTCCAGCAAAGCCATGGTCATTGCTCCTATAAAAAGATTTGATAGACAGTTCCAGTTAAGACAAAATCTGTGAGAACAGACCAAGATTTAGACACTGGGACCTACACTTTCCTTCCAATAGCACCTGCAAATCTTGTTTGAGGGCTGTGATCACTTTGATACCTTCTAACCTGGACATACAAGGAACAGAATGAACATTGGGCTTTGTCTTCTTGTCCCTTCTGTCCTTTCTCTCCATCCAGCTTGAACACAGCATACCGTGAACTTCCAGTATAGTTCAAAACCAAGAATCAAATATTGGGTACAACACACAGCACACTAATCCTAAATCTGGCATGAGCTGCATTTCGGTGTGGTTGCATTTATGCTGTGATCAGATCTATGAGCAGATGAGCCAAGCTCATAACCAGACTCTGAGGCAGCAAAAGCAGAAAGATAGACCTCTCTCATATATGCCTCTCCTCAATCCACTGTACCATGAATGTGAATGCAAATTGTCATAACAAAAGAATTCAGGTTCACTTTATCGAATTTCAGGTGTAGTTGGTTTAATGAACAGGATAGCTTTGCAAGAGTACATTATACTGCAATTTTAAAACAAAATTAAGCCCTATTTAGACCTGCGTAGGCTTCCTTGATTACTGTGCATCTGAGCTGTGCTACTAAGAATATTACAGAAAATGCCTTTTTCACATGCTAGGGATTCATTTCCTAAAGTCCCTGAAGGCAGGAAAAGAGATTAAGAACACAAATAGGATTCACTTGCATTGTCCTTAGACAGGCAAAACTCCTATCAAACTCAATGAGAGCTTTGCCTGCCCGGGGACTGCAGACCACTGCTTCCAATTCCAGTTCATTTCTAAAATGCCTGTGTTTCTTGCTACCATGGAAATATACTGCTTTTCTTTCCCTAAATAGTGGCAGTTACAGGACCAAATCTCTCTCTTGTTCTCTTTCACATATTCCATTCACTTTCTCAGACTTAAGTCAAAATTTCAACCTTTTAAATCAGTTTGAAAAGCTAGAATTTATAGTATTATGGGAGCCTATATAAAATATAAGCCTGTTTTGTTGACAGAAAAGATTATAAATTTGGCAAAAAAGGAAGCTGCTTCAAAAGCTATTTCAGCTCTTCCATAGAAAAAACCTATTAGCTGAAAGCATTTGAAGTAAAATGTGAGGTATCTGTAGCCAAAGGAGCTGTAATATTTAGCACCAGCAAGGGTGAAAGGTCACATTTCAATATTACGGGCTCTTTCCCACCAGCTCCTTTCAAATCTGCTGCATGGCTGAAGCAAGTGAGCACTTTGCACTGATTTACTGCACACCAAGTGTGTAAAGGCTGTAACTTCTAATCCACTTGAAGAGAACTAGGGAGGGAGGGGAGGTAGCTGGAAGATAACTCCCATCATGAATCAGCACCAAACTGCAGTTACATTTTTTGGTTTTACCATGCCTAACACAAGCTCAGTAAATTAGAGGGGTTTGGTTTTTAAATTGGTGGCAGGGTTGATTCATTTTTTTATTTCAGGGGGATGTTTCTGGAGGTATGAGACTGGAATGGGGTCAAGATTTCACAAATCTTCTGCAGAACAGGTTTAGCATCAACACAAAACAATGCTATATATTGCATAGGGTTAGCTGAGCTTATCAGAATAAATGCATTAAAAACCCCAAATCCTGCTTCTATCTCAAATTACCTATGAAAGTACTGTCACAGGACTATCACAGTATTTGTCCCATTTTACCTCTACAAACTAGTTTTCTTTCACAGACTTTTTCACCTATAATTAAGAGCATAACAGTATGTCCTAATGTCAAGACGCCTGAATTCCATGCCATGCCTCAAACCCTAATATATCTGTCAAAATACAAAATTTGTGACTCTAGCATTGATGGACACAGTAATACACTGAGATTTACAGCTCTCCATTTGCTCATTCTCTCCAACTCTTTCAGTATGGAAACACATGAAAATGTTTACTGTTATTGCCATCCCCTCATCCCAAATCTCCGGTGAAATACTATCAGAGATGATGTTCAGGCATGGCTGAGCTGAAGGATATATCTGAAAGCAATTCAGCCACTTTGCTGCATGCAGCAAATACAGTGTATCATCACCAGAATGACAAGATTTATTCTTCAAATGTAAGCTCTCCGTGAATTTAAATCTGCTGGGTTTTTTACCGAGTAAAAATTAATGGTAAATTCATCCTCTAATTTGACAAGTTTACCTCACTGTTTCTTCCAACAATTAAGTGGGACACCTTTAATTATATTATTGTTTCATTGAACAATTTTGATAGTGAAAAAACATGGGCTCAATCCTCCCCCTATAGTTAGACCTGATTGGTATTTCAGAGACTAGCTATTTTTTACAAATTTTGTCGAAGATTAATAGTCATTACCCTGTCATTCTTCACAGGTGACCATTCTATTTGGGGCCAGCCTGACAAATACATTCTGCTCCAGCAAAGACAAAGCAGCACTGCCACCTTTCAAAATGGCTGTTGGTCTTCTATGCTCTCCTCAGGAGCAGGACACCCACCAGCTTTGAACCAAAACAGTTCACTCTCAATGATGATGAAGCAAATTGTCCTCCATGACAGCATACTCATCAAGGTTTTGGAATTTTCTCCACAGAAAATTTAACACCTCACTCTCTGCTGACAACTAAGCTTTCAGCCAGGTAACAACACAGAACAACAAAATAGTAACTCTTACAGAACCATCCTCTTAAATGGGCTGCTCAAGCACATGACTTTACTCTGTGACACTGAGCTTCCCTCTCTGATTTAAGACATCATTAGAACATTATCTACTCTGAACTGCCTCTGTTTATTTTGAATATCAACCCAATAATAAATGCTTTTTTTTTTCTTTTCTGGCTAAAGTAGAAATCTCTTTTTGATGCAGCTCTTCAAATCGTAGTATTATTGTCAAAAGTGCCTACAAAAATTTATTCCATCTCTCCATCTAATCACAGAGATGTGACTGCAGTTCATGTCACCATACCCGAGGTACTGCTAAATTAGCTCGCTGAGGCTCAGCAGTAGAATAGAGTCAGAGAGTTAAATTGAATTTGCAGAGCAATTTACTGGGAGTAGGGGAAAGTTCATTAAGCAAACTGAGCTAACTGGATTGGCAGCGATTGACAGAAATATATAAACCCACACAGCTACATTTATACACTTATTTCTGGAGAGCCAGGCATCAGATTTGAAAGAGTGCATTTACAAAATGAAACCATCACAATCATGGTTACAACAGAACTAAGATGGATGTAATTGGATTTACGAGACCTGGTTCCCACACTGAGCTCCAAAGCAGCACAGACAGCCCTTCTCCCCTCACCTTCTGAGTATGAACTGGGTTTTAATGCATTTTCCCATGGTAATTATTCTAAACTAATTAGAACTTTTATGTGAACATTTATATATGAATTTATTTCTTACTATAGTCCATGGGAGCTGAAAGTAACAAAGCATATTATAAGTAGCATCATTGTTTGTTCAGTTCATAGGTTTGTGATTTCAGTTTACCTTCTCTGTGCAACACTTGCCATTCCCCAGCAATCCAAGACTTCCTGGATGCGTAGAGGATAGTGTATCGTGTAACAACTGTTTCAGGACCATCAGGTGGCTTCCAGGAAACCAAAGCAGTATTATCCTCTATCAAAGTCACCTTCACTCCTACTGGAGGGCCAGATGGTGCTGTGAGAACAGTAACACAATGCTATTAGGCTAACCCAATTTACATGCAATTAAATTGCTCAGAAAGAAACTGATGTGCAGACCTAATGGCCACTGCTACATCCCAGAAACCACATACAAACAAACACATGCTGCTCCTTGGGAGACATCCTGTTGACTCTGACCTGGTCAATAGATGAGGTTCTGGAAAAGCAAATTTCATATTTTTTCCTTCAGCTCCAGAAGGAAACAGTTACTGATAAACCCCCACTTCCTTACCCTGTGAACAGGTGCATCTCAAACATTGCATTGCTGAGAATATGAAACCAAAGGTTTGGATTTTCCCCTTCCAAGCTGACAGCAAAGCAAACCAGCTGCTAGAGTGGCAGATGTGTAATATTCCTACAGTTTCCAAAACTTCTGGGGCTTAAAATATGTTTCCATAATGCCTATGAATCAGCCCTACCTCTTCAATATATATTTTAAAGTTTTTATTCAAGTTAGTTCTATTCAATAGTTGCTAATGGTGAAAGCATATCCCACTTTATATGAAAATCATTGCTGATTTAAGGTGGATTTTGAAAAAGAATTTCACACTTCCAAACCAAAGATTTTCCTGACAGCATTTTTCTAGCTCTTACCAAGAAGAGCACTATCTGTATCTCAAAGGAAAGGATTTCTCTCTTCTACAGACAGCTGAAGATTAATAAGCAATTTTTCAAGCCATTTGGTTTACAGATCTTTCTTTTCAGAACCACATGGTCCTCTCCTGGTTCCTTACCTTCTGGGAGGGTGGTGTGGTAGACTACAGGACTCCAGGGACTGGAGAGCTGGTCCACATGCAACCGAACTGCAAATTCATACATAGTTTTTGGCTCAAGACCTTGAACTAACATATGAGTCTCTGACCTGTATAGATGAAGGAAAAAAATAAATTTAACAGTAGCAGTTGACTTGAAGATCCCAAACTTGGATGGTATCTCTTGGTCACATGAGTAGATTCTCACTGTCAGCTCAACAAAGGACAAACCAGTTCAAGTCCAGACACGTGGCCTGTCTGTGCTGCCCACCTGAAGTGTACTTGTGCTAACCCCAGAGCTCTCAGGAGGGTGTTATGCCTGCTGTCAGTTGACTTGAGCTCAAGTTTTTATAAAGGTTCTTCGAACAGCTGATGCACAAGCAAGTCCAAGAATACTACTGGCTGGATCACCAGCAGGTATCCCAAACTCAGCTCTTTCCACATTTGTCCATAGGACGCTGTGTTTCCAGCTGGAGTAACACAAACTGCAACCAGCATCACAGCTGACAAGGCACATGATATTGGCTCCTGGATCTGCTTCTCAGTTCACAGACAGCCACAGGCTGCATGTGCAATGTCCCCTTCCACTTATGGCCTCTATCACCTCCCACATTTAGGGGATCTCTGTGGAATATGAATGTTCCCTACTCACCTTGTAGCCGCATTTAGTAATTTATTTCTTGCAAAATTGATTATATTAATTATATTATTGCAGTTTACTATTTGTTCACAAAGTTAATTGTAGATATTTCACTTTATTTTAATTCTAGGGGCGGAGAGAAATCTTTCATATATGCCAGCGTTAATTCTGAGTGATAATACCTCAGTCAAGATTAAATCTCAATTTAAAATGGTGTTACTCTACAGATACTGCTTTATTAAATCTCATTTAGTAGTTTCATCTTCCATAGTGCAAAGTCAGTCACCACTATTTGCAATAGTCTCATCCCATCACAAAAAGCAGCACTCCTTGCTATGCTCCATACTGCACACTAAGAACTTTACATGGTGATTATACTGTGTCTAATCATTAAGTCGGGAGTTCTACAGCAGGAGAAGTGTTCTTGGAAGAGAATATCTTGAATATTAGGATGGGAACCATCCTTTAAGACAGCATATTTCTTATTTAGAGGCTCAAGTAAACCAAAGTTTTAAGGCAGCTACACACACACAGATTCCCTCAACGGGTCCCCAACACAGGCAGTCACATGGAACAAAGTCCTCTGCTCCCAGACCACCAGAACACCAAGACCAGGAAGACTTTCTTCCCTGTTCTGCCATTCTGTGGCTCAGGCATTGCTTCTCTGAAAAACAAGCAATCCTACTCAGTTTTCCCCTGGCAGGGTCCCACACCCTCAGGAACATGGCATTCCCACAATAAAATGCTCAGTCCCTCAAAAATTCTCGTTTCCAGTCTTAAAATCAGACACTGGACTAAGTCCCACCTTTACCCAGACAAGCTACCCATAAAATAGGTATTCTCTCTTGCTTTCTTGAAGAACTTAAAATGAAATTCAACCTAGACAGCTAAAAAGCCATTAAAAAATCAAGAGCTAGCCCAATGATCCAAGGTAAGGATCTCCAGTAGAGAATTAAGCTGTTCCATGAACACATCTTGCAAAATCCAAGAAACTGAACAAGCAGCCACGGGGCAAAACACACAGTCAGTCCTCTATGGGAGATAAAAGTTGTTACAGGTAAAAGACAGTTAAAAGAGGGCAGGGAGAGTAGAACCTGAGTGGGAAGGATGTGGAATTGGCAAACCAAAGCTCACTGCACTTACGTTTGGAGGTAGAGCACCAGGGACGCGTTCTGCAGCCCCACGGGGTTGCAGCGCACTGTGTAGTTGATGAGCTGTGCAGATGTAAAGGCAGGTTTCCCCCAGTGGAGGTAGATGGAAGATGAAGTGTTTGCTTTGGCATAGAGGTGGTGAGGAGGCGGTGGAGGTGGCACCATGCGATCACGGACAGCTGTTTGAAACAAAAAAAGGAGCAGGAATTATTTACTGGATAATGTTAAGAGGTCTGAGCCCACAGTTTAGGTTCAAATCTGCCCTTACCCAGCACTATCTGGTATTCAGACCCAGGAGTCTGGTTCAAGCTATTAAAGATCCCTGCTAACCCAACACATGTCACATATTATTTGGGTAGTCCCACTTGTTTAGCCAAAAACAAAGTCAAAACTATCAACAGAGACGAGAGAGAGACATAAATATCTCATAGGATACATGATAGTCACTGTCAGATGATGCAGACAGTCCAACAGAGGAGGGAAATGTGCTTGGCCTATCTTGTTTCTTCAACTGCACTTCACAAACACAGGAAACTATCTCAATTGCAGGATGACTAGGATAGTATTTGTCACAGATATGATCTTTCTGGTTCTCTATTTTACACTGAATTAATTGATTATTTATAGGTTAAAAACACAGAGCTGCTGGGACCTTGAAACAGCTCAGCTCTTAATAAATTCTTCATGCATCTACACCACTTACAGACACATCCAGGAGTGCTGACTGTTTGGTCTGCCTGATAACCTTCTTCCATACTGTTGTATGCCAGCAGCCTTACATGATACTTTCTTCTAGGATCTGCACAAAAAGAAAAGGAATAATTAGCCGCCGGAAGAAGGAGGGGAAAAAAAAGGTTTTCAGACTTCTACAGATAGTGAAACAAGTGATTCTCCTGCAAGTTTGTTTCAAAACTTATCTGCTACAATCAGTGGACTGATGGACGGGCTGGATGCCTGGAAGCCTGTCTTTTCTCCAGCCCTGTGAATTCCCCTGCATCTTTGCCCAGACTTCCAATAGCCTAAACAGCAATCAGTAGGAGTAGGATAAGTATCACATTTCTATCTGTAACAAAGTCACACCTTCACAGCTACAGAGCTAGATTTAATAGTACGATTCAGCATATTGAAGTTCTTTCAGTCTTTTATTAAAGATTTGTTAAAACAAACAGCAGGAGGTCCATAGAAACCAACATTTGTTTCTAGATAAGCAGGATGTAATGAAGCAGGGCAATCAAAGCAAAGGCAAGAAGACAGGACTCAGCAAAGAAATGGGAAATGTTTTGGTTCCAGGCTTTGAGAGGAGATAAACTGTGAAAAAACAGGGATTGCTAATAATGCTTTGACTAGCAAATTCTGCCTCCATATGTTTCTTGAAAGCTGGTTCTGGCATTCTTGGAAGGCCACTGTTCCCAGCTTAAAGGACCTCCCCATTTCCCTTTCTCTGGCCACGTCTTTGGGTAGCCACACTGCAGTTTGCTGCTTCTCTTGGTTCTGTTAATGATACACTGGCCTTGATCCAAGTGGAAAATTGCTACAGAGCAACGAGTTAGAAAGGGGCCTGGAGCTTTCTGTAAGTGGAGATGTGCTGTGGGGTACAACAGGTGGCTCGGAGTGCAGACCAGCAGGATGGCTGCTCTGCAAACTGCTCCCTCACAAGCGTGTTTGCAACCAAACCCTTCCATACAACCACGATCTGCGAGAGGGCAGCGTTTGCTACGAGCTCGTATGAGCTCTTTGGGGTTGAGCTAAACTTCACCCCAGCACTGACACAGCTATCAGGACATTCTCCTCTTCTATTGACATGGACCTATTTCTTTCTATTAAGACTTTCAGAAGGTTCAGACATTATATAAGTGTGCTGATCTTTTTTATTTCTTTTTTCCTTGCCCTAAATTAGCACAGTATTAACCCTTCTCAAAATAAACTCTTCTTGTTCTCATTTTAGCTGAGATTTGACATGGCCTCTCATGAAACAAACAGGAACACAAATCCTTGACATTTCTTCACCAAGAATAGGACTCTTGTTTCCATCAGCTCGGTGGCTCCCTCTGCAGTCACTGCACCAGCAATACCGTCTGAACAGCTCCATCTCATGTTTCTGTAAAGGTGGCAGAGTAGTTTCCTAATAATGCCTTTTCTAAAATCTTTTTATTCTGAAATGGAAAATCTTTTTCTGCTGTAGTTACCCATGTCAGCTATAAATGAGATATCACTAGGTAGAGTTTACATTTCTATCTGTGTTTATTTTTTAAAGATTATTTTACCAAAATCTATATATAGCTGTAAAAAAGGGAGGTCTTAAATTTGGATTGAAGTATTTCTCTGAGGTATTTGACACTAACGGTAGAATAGGCAAGGAGTCCATTCCCATTTTTTGAATAGATTTTAACATCACAAGCAGAAAATGTAAATAACAAAATGTAAAAAAAAAAGTGGTTTCTTAAACTAGAGTAAAATTCTCATTTGCTTTGAAGTTTTTTTCACTTTACAATAGCACTTTAACATCAGTTGTTCCTTGACCACAAATTACAAGCAGAGAAAAGAAGGAGATGGACACAAACACAGAGAATAATCAAATGTCACAAAAGAAAATATGGAATTTCAATATTCAAAATTCAGAAAGATTGTAAGATGTTGTATGTAAATAATTGCAATCTCTTAAAAATTTTCAAAAATTAAAGGTGCATTTAAAAACACTGAGCTCAACTAAAAGGAAAATGTTAAAAATATCTCAAAAGTCCCAAGTGATTTGAATACACAAAAATTATGTTACAGTGACTTGTTTAGGAATATTACAAGTGCATCTCAGAAAAGCAGAAATATATTTATATTCCCAGGCCTCTTAATCTGTGGGAGGAATAAATATATTAGTGTGCAACTGAAATATTCAAAAACAAAGCCAGAATTTAAAAGAAGTCATCGAGACACCTTTAACATCTCACTGGGATTGTGCTTTGGAGTTTGTTATTAAAAAATGACTTTTCCCAGTCATTCTTAGAAAACACTCAAGCTCGAGCACTATTCAGCAGGCCCTTGAACAGATCCCACAGAACCAGGAGGCTTCCAGCTGGCTGAGTGTCGCTGCCTCTCCCTCCCTTCACAAGTTGCCCGGCACAGCCCCCCGCTGCATTTCCGCAGGACACGGGATGACAGACCCCACAATCCATCATCCTGCCCAGCACCTTCAAAAACCCTGCGCCCTTTGAAAGTGCTCACCCAGAACTGATCATCTTCACTGGGAAATGAAGGATAGCTAAGGTCTAGTGCCCTGCTGAGCTGAATGAGGAGCCTCTGAGGTCTGTTTATCCTCACTGCATTTTTTTTTTTAACTGAATTCCTCATTAACACTTGATTGAGGAGAAAAGGAAGAATAATGGGATGTGGAAGAAAGGAAAAAAAAAAAATCTAACTCCCACAAAAAAAATTCAAATGTCTTTGAGAAAAATAAGTTTTTAAAATCTTACTTTTAAGTATCCTTAACACTTGACATGTAGAAGCAGCACTATGTTGAATACCATTCCTCTCTCCTGCTCTTATATAACACAAGAGGTTTCAAAGAGAATTATCTTTATATAGAAAAACCTGTTTAAAAATAAAGTCCCTCAGTTAGTCCCTACCATCTGAAAAACAATGTTATTTCCACTTCAGGACATCATGGTTCAATTGGTACCAAGGCTAGTTCAAGACAAAAGCAATGTCCGAATTTTTCAGCTGTCACCCATTACTGTTCTATGGCTGAAAACCCATCTGCTGGTTTCTGCAATTGAAGTAGCAGAAGGAGGGAGGGCTGTGTTATGGACTGGCCCAGGGAAGCCTAAATGTTAAAGTCATCTAAAAAGAAGAACAGAAAATAATTTAAAGAAATTTATGTGAAACTTGCCTCATAGATTATGTGCATAACATGAGCAAAGACCAATTCAAAGTACCCACTGAGATGCCATTCCATGTTGATCAGAGCTTTCATATATGTCAAACACAATAATCCAACATCTGCCACAGATCTGTCTCAGTTCCAACAGATATTACTATTTGTTTTATGAAGTGATGGAAAATATTTTTTGTCTCAAGTAGCCTCTGTTCAG
The DNA here is from genome assembly GCF_036250125.1 of Pseudopipra pipra. Classification (NCBI taxonomy): domain Eukaryota; kingdom Metazoa; phylum Chordata; class Aves; order Passeriformes; family Pipridae; genus Pseudopipra; species Pseudopipra pipra. Next base: position 8,029,208 of record NC_087560.1, on the reverse strand, counting down.
AATATTTTTTAAAATTTTTGAGTTTCATTTTCAGGCTTCTGATATGATTCACTCCTCAGTGGCAATCCCAGTACACACCTGGCATAAACACTTTCATCTCACAGTTCATCAGCTGGATCAAACATTCAAAGCCAGGCACATCCATAGAGAGAAAACAAACTTCAGGAGCTTTCTTATCTTTAACCAGCAAAGGTATCTTGAATAGTTTACACATAAATCACTGATAAAAGATTGGGGATAGCATGGCCACCTGGGGGTTGACAGTCTCAAATTTACTGTATACCATCCATGCACAGGAGGCTTGGAGGCTCAGGAAACAGGGAAGTGAGCATTGAGGCCATCAGTCCTGCTCATAACAGACCCAGAAGTAACATATCTTTCCACAGATCACTGCTATTCAGAAACAAATTGGGTGCAGTGATTGACTCAACCCATTCAACACAGAAATTCAGTGTAATTAAAAAAACTCATATCAAGATTTCATCTCTGCATTTACAAAATTTCTCTGAATAACTGGTAACACTGAATAGTTCTTGAAATAGTGCTTGAAACCAGCATTTGTGTAATGGTTGAAGGCTTGTTCACAGACCTAAGATGAAGAGGAGCAATTCTGTAGCCTATTTATTAATCAGCTGGATGATTTTTTTTTCAGTTAATTTGTTTCTGTTGAATATCATTTGGGTTTTTTTAGTGTTGGTATTCGATTGTTTTAAAACTGTCACAACACCTACAGGTTTTTAATAGGCATTTTTATTGTTATTACTTAAATCAGCTGGTGGAAAGGACGCAAAACCTGCACCGTTCATATAAATCAAAGGGCTGGCACTGATGTTGATAGAAACACACTAGGGCTAATTCATAAATGTTGTTACATGAGTGCCTCAAGCACACAGAGACTGTCTTAGAAGACATTATAGGCTGGATGTGATAATTTGGAGTAGTTTCACACAGTTCAACGGATCTGCTTCACACCTCCTTTTTATGTAACCCAAACCTGTCAGTATTAAGAACACAAGAATAACGGTTTCACTAGAGACACAAATTTTGCCTGTGGTAATAATATTCCTATAAAGAGTGGGAAAAAGCTAAGAATGCTTTACATTTATTAATTTCAAACTACCAAAATAGATACTGTCCCAAGAATCACTGTTTGGCATTTTCCTATGGCACTGCTCCACAGTGATACTCCTCCAGATCCCCATGTCCTGCCATTCACTCTCCATAAAAATTTGCAGTGAGTCCTGCAGATCCAACCCTGATAGGTCTTTCAGCAGAGAGACACAGGGGGGAGCCTTCTCTTTGTTTTGTGAGTTGGAGTTGGTTCTGTACCTCATAGTAAAACTGGCAAAGTTAAATACTGCAAATATGAGCAAAACAATTAAGTTGAACTATAATTTAAAACATGGATTGTAACTTGGAAAAACATTAAACATTACAGTAGCTGAAGCTCCAAAAGAGGTTGGGTGACAATTATTTGCTTGTATTACTATATCTCTGAGATATAATCTTAGAGATTAGGTTTAGCTTCTCAGGAAGCAGACAGGAAGCTCACAGCAGTTACAAACAGATCCTTCAAGAAAAATACTACAGTGCACTGAGATGTTCCAGCCCTGGTGTTCTGACAAGTCATTTCATTCCCCAGCATGAAGGGAGAACCACAGCTGCTCATCTATCTGGATGTGGGAAACTGAGAGAAACTGCAGAAATATCACCAAGAATTGAGACTTGACTTATTGGCAGTTCTGCTGCTCTACATTTCATTGGAACATCCACATTTTATTGCACCAGCTCAAAATCATTCAGTATCCTTTACTACTGCCATCAGCCTTGCTTCTGTGTAAATCTTTTATTTCTCTTTCAGTGAGGGGAGAACTTGTTACTACAGAGCAGCTGTCAGTCAGAAATACTCATATTCAGTTAGTCACATTTCCTTTCCCAAAACTTAAGATTTTAATATGTTCAAGTGATGTATATTTATTAGTTAAACATATATTAAACATTCAGAGCCTGGTTTTCAAAGTCTAGGAAAATATAAATGGTCCAGTAAATACATACACAGTAGTAGGCAAAAGCAACCATAGAGTTGATATTTTCTCATGTCAGAACTAGTTTTAGTGTGTGTTCATGTATTCTGTGGAATTCCACTGAGTTACTGTCTCAAACTTAGCTCTTCAGTTCTTCTAAAATATTGAAACAAATACACAGAAATATATAAAACAATCTGGCATTGTTCCTGACCCTTACAGGCCTCTGAAATATATCCACTGAAAACCCAGGTGTTGCTGGGATGATTGCTGTAGCAGCTACCATTATTTGGGGGAATGGCAGGGAAATTAGAAAATAAGGCTCTCTTTTTTGAAGCCATTTCCCTGGTGATAAAAGTGACACGGGGAGAGGAAGGAACATCTCTCCAACCACTGCAGGTTAGTTCCATCTGATAGAGTTATACCGCATGACTGCCAGGTGGTGTCCTCATGCACTTCCAATGGACACAGCTGGGAAAACTAGAGGCATCAAAGATTAAATGCCTGTATTCACAGTTAAACAACTAAAAACAGAAACATGCTTATAATCACTTCGCAGCTGGTGAAGTACTTTATCATGCAACAACCTCATTCTTAAATTACCAAGATGGCACAGACCAAGCTTTTAGAAGAAGTTACTAAGAATAAAGTCACTTGCATATTCACAGTGGAACAAAAATTCCACTCTCAATATTCTATTACAAAATTAAAACCCTCTAAGACTAAAGCAGCATGACACTAACCACAGAGCCAATGAAAAATCCTAATTCATCCTCCCTTCTCAAAAGAACACAGAGAAATGCAAATGTTCTGATTAGATTTTAATCAGTTTTCTGCAAAAGACCAATGTGCCTTTATCCCATTGAGACATTGATAATTTTTCTTCATACAATTCTTCTGTTCCAGGCAAATTTATAGCAGTAAAGATAAGTATAAAACCTGTAACAGCAAGTTCTACAACCACACAGTACACATGAGACACACCCCGGGTCACTGTTCATTCAGCTGAAGCTTACATTGAATACAAAATGAAGAGTCCTGAATCAAAAGTGTTACAAAGTGCTTGCTGGTATGAACACAGCCAAGATTTTGGCTTTCTGGCAAATGCTTCAGAGAAAGCATCTGTTTACAGGCTACTTAGCCAAGGTTACAAGAGAGTGTAATATTGCAACCCCTAAAAGCCCTGTCATTGTTTCTTTCAGCTGCTGCATGTTTGTGAAGCTCTGAAGGCCTTGAAAGGAGCCAGAGCAGAGCCAACAGGTCAGGGCTAGATAAAATTAAGAAAGAATCCGAGGTCAGACCATGAAAGAACTTTTTTTTTTCCACCCCTCCAGAACAGTGAGTCCACCTCCAGCAGCCTTTCATTCAGTCCTGATAAGAAGAGACAGCACTACACAGTTTGGATTTCAGACATTTTAAGTCCTCTTTGGGGAGAGGAAAAGATAAGGAAGCTGAAAGGAAATGGACATTTTACTATCATTTACTGTTGGAACATACTTTCATACCTGTTTCAAACATCCCTGTTCTCAGCAACTTAGATGGAAAATATTGATAGAAATTAAAGTACTGGGGGTTTTGTTCTTGTTTCTAAAAGAATTGGGATTGCATTGAATTTCTAGAGAAAAAAAACAACCAACCAAACAGAAAAGTTCAGTGTCTTGAGGTTTTGAGCCAAGTTCAGTGACTAGAAACCTAGAAATAACTTCTGAAGATACAGCCAGTATGGTAATTCTAATGGTTGGGGAAGGTGATAAGAAAATTTTTTCAGTTTGGTTCTAGCTTACATACAAAATTTAAAATAACACTTTTTTCCTTTCAACTGGAGGTATCAAAACCACAGTACATTCAGAAGGTTGAAAAAAATGGTTGTTCTAAGGACAAAACTTCTGTGCCCAAATGTCCATTTTTAATTTAATCTTTTGTGCTGCTGGATTTTTTGTGTAACCCACAGATCCATTGTTGGGTAGTGGTCCGGCTGGATAGCTCATTGGTCTGGTTTGCCAGGGTGACTGTGCTGCCCCCAAGCCCATCCCTTCAACACAATAAACTCCAGATAATTATTCAAAGAAGAGGCCAGCAGCATGGGCTGCTCTGACATCGGGTCATGGCCTTTGACATCGAATCTGGGGCTAGCCAAAGTCTGCTCCAAGCAACAGAGGTCCAGGGGAATTATTAAGGGGGAAGGGTGGGAAAGGAAGAGCACTGAGAAATACTATCCTTAAAAATGTACTTTTGAAGCAAAGTAATGTAAATACAGCAGAAACTTATTAGGAAAATAAGCAAATACATTTCAAATATACCAGACAAAAGGGACAGAGAGAAGCACATCAAGCCAAACAGTAACATAAATCTGGGAAGCAGAAGGATGATACAGATTCAAGTCTGTTCCTCTCAAAATCAGGTATTCCCTCTCAGATTTTCAGTACTGGATTTTATTTCTCTTTTCTGAAGAATGCCCTTTTACTTTGCTTGAGTACACATGATTAATTAAATAAACACAGTTTAACAATCTTGTTCTATTACTGCTTTTAAAATCTTGTTGAGCCTCTGGATATGCAATTTCTAAGCATTATTACTAGCTTCAAATAATAGTATTTAATTTCTCTTATTTTTAAAGGACTTAGAATTTCAATTGACCACACATTTTAAACAACATCCCTTTAATATCAGATTAAAGTAGTTTGAGCAGTTATAAATTGCCAGCATTTTACATCTCATGGTTTCTTTTTCAATTTAAAGGTAACTTTAAACAGTTAGATGGAACAAAGACTGTCTGTGATACTCATGTTTTCCTTTGCAAACCAAATAACTGAAGTAGAAACTAAGCAATTTGTTCTTTGTACAACATTGTAGAAGTTTATTTTGGTAGAAACTAGAACATAGGACACATGTGAATTGATCCAGCTAAACAGTCTGGCTTTCCACGGCTTTGGATGGCTCTGGCTTATTTGTCTAAATCTGAAAAGGGTCTGTATCCCTTTTGTAGCTTTGCTCTATCCCCTTGGAGGGCCCCAGGACAAACAACACCTCACACCCCCTTGCAGTAAAAACATCACCTCTCCTACTGCCCACCATCAGCAATAGCAGCTTCATACAGAAAACAGTGCTGGGGGAGGGCTAGAGGGGCAGGATGAATTCCCAGCACATGGCATTTTGGCCTTTTGGAGCCTAAGGAAACGAAAAATACCTAAATGTCTCTAATCTTTTTAAAACAAGTGAAGCAGATGTCAAGGATTTTAAGTGTGCTCGATTTCCTCACCGGCACAGAACATTCCCCCTCTGCCTGTAAGGTCTGCATCAGTCCCCCTGTTTCTCATGTGTTTCAGAGAACTGTTAAACTGCACAAGCAAAAAGCTCCCTTCCAATATTATTGTACCAGTGCTCTCTAAACCAGCAGACACCCTTATGTTAACTAGCCTGGCTCACCGTTTTCAAAGTGAGCCCTCAAAAGCTAACTTGAAAGCAATACCAGAGGCCTGGACAAACACCTAATTTTGATCTTTTGTGCTCGTCTTTTCTTCTGAGAGACCTTTTCTTTTGTTGCTGCCCAGTGGAAAGCACACAGCTCATTGGTCCTGCTTTGAAAGATGAGAGCACTGCCCCTCAGTCCACCCCTCCAAGCACAATCACTTTAATGGAATTATGTAGAGAGGCCATCTCTGGAAGAAGAAAGGGAGGGGGAGGGGGGAGGAAAAGAGTGTCCAAAGGAACCAGCAGAGCTGTAATTACCCCAGTTACTAACACAGATATGTCCACTGAGAATTCATGCACTGGTCCAAATAGGATGTGCCATCCCATACAACAGGTTCCCTTACATACAGCAACTGAGCCACGCAGGAGTGACAGAAAACAGCGAATCAAACATTACAGCAGTGGGTCGGGAGGAAAGACAAGACAAACACACACACAGTGCTGCTACAAACGACTCAAAACAGGAGTGTGCTATAAAAGGTTCTTTTCCACAACATGCTGAAAGGATGATCTTCCCAGTGGAGACAAACATTTCTGGGTTGCAGACTGGAGGAAAGTTTAGGCAATTTGCCTGGCCTTCATGTTAAGAAGAATGCTTCCAGAAGATGCATCAAAACACAGTGCTGTAAGCACTCTACCAAATTTGGTTTAACATCTGTTTAGGTACCAAGCTCTATCATACAGTCAGTATGCACTGACTGCCTGACATCCAGCATCACCTTACAAACAACACATTTGTACACGATGACAAAGGCAATCTGTTCACAGTGCCCAAACTTTCCCCTGGAGCTATGATATAAATTTTCTTTCAGAACCAACATTTTCTGCTGGTCTGTCATAGACTCCTCATGCCATTTTGACCCTTTTGTGCAGCAAAATGAAAACACTATCTATCATTACTTGCACCACAGTGACTTTGTAGGAGGTGCACAGTTTCATTGCAAAAACATCTGTGGTCTGGTGACTCAGATCTCAAGCTTTAGGAGTTGTGCTGTTCCAAGAATGACTGCAAGATGCAAAAGTTTCAGGCAGGGCAATTAACAACCAGTCTGGCTCTTTCCTCCTGGAGAGGGCAACAAAGAACTGCACTAAAACACACTCAACTTGCTAGATATAAAACAAGTCAGTCATGACAGGAAAACAAACAAAATACATGCAAGTGGAAACCACCACTGTATTTTTCTTAAGGCAAATATTGGCTGCATGGACCATATCCAGCTGCAGCTGTAATTAGGGCCCAAACTTCAGTGGGATGTTCTGTTATTGCAGGTGTCAAAGGCCATGTCTGCTCCTGCTCCCGCAGCGTTCCCTGGTATTTGTTGGACACAGGTAGTGGAGGTGCATGACCAGACATACAGACAGACACCTATCTACACCGTGTCCACACACAGCTGTGTGAGCGCAGAAATATTATTCTACAGGCTCCTTGCAAATGTAAATAAAGCAATCACTTAATGAAGCTCAAAATTTGGCACTCGTTTGTTGAGCACTGGGTAGAGGGGCAAGTTAACCCAGACAGCTGACAAACTTTATAGTGACATTGCTAACCTGACCCATTTGTCATTGGCTGCCAGCTAGTCTGATACATGTACTGCTTCTAATATGACAACTCTCATACTTCATTTGCTGAAGTTAAATTAAAACAAAAAAAACTTAGAAAAAAAAAAAAGACTGCCATCAAGCTTCCTTTGTACATTATTTTCAATGTAAAGTATTAATCGAAAATCTATCATATAATGCTAAATATTTGCCAGTTACACACATTAATAAACCAGGAAGCAGGGAAGACAGCTAATAGTACTTGTAAAGAGTTCCCCTCAAATGCCTTAGCTCAGCAGGTGATTTCACCTGAAGCATGATGGCATAAGGACACAGGTCTCTGTTCCCTCAGCCACAAAAGCCATTGCATTATCTCTCTCCATATATGAACATATCCGTTACTTTTCCCTCACTATCTTCTTAGCAGCCTCATTCCCTACAGTCTCTCTCTGACTAGTTGCATATCTTTGACATTTAGCATTTTAATTACATTTAGATTATGCTGAACCACCTTCCTAATGATTTGGCACAGCAGTGTTATTTTTAGTCTTTACATTTTCATACAGCGTATCCCAAACTACTAAAACATGCCCTGAAGAAAATTTCCATCTGTAATGACAATAAAAGTACACAAGACCCTATAACATCCTTGACTCTAATATTCACCAGTTTTATATTCAATGGCACACTGTCATGACCAATTCATAATCATTTTTGTGGTATGAATTAGCACAGAAAAGTTTATTGAAAGGACACAATAAGTGACCAGGCAATTAAGCCAGTTAAACTACATACTTATACTCCTTCTTGAATGCTATCAGTATGCTTAAGTTTAGTGAAAATGTCCAACTAGAAGGCCAGGAGAATCTGCTTCTCTGTAAAAAAATCATGACTTTTCATCTCCACACTGATTCCTCCCAGAACCATCTTGTGTTCATCTTTTTCCATGACCAGACTCTGCTCTTCTGAGATAATTTATCAGGAGGATTACTCAGTCCATATTAGTGGCAGCAGCTGTGCAAGTTAATGTTGTTGTTGTTTTTAGTTAAATAGATTTTAATGGTTTATTTGAAGACTATTTCATTAAGACCAAATTTCTGAAACAGTATTCTTGAAAGTACCATAGACAAATCTTGCAGGTGGTGTAAAAGAGGTGCAATCTGAATTTGGACCTAATATTGTCAGGAGCTCAAATTCTTTATACAGAATAATTCTCTGAACTGTGGCCTGAGTACCCTTCCACAAAGATGTAGTTTAATGTCCACACAAAGAAGCACCAAAACAAGAGTAGCCCGAAGGATTTCAGGCTTCCTGAAACTTTTGAAAATCTTTTGCTCTTCTGGCTGACAACACAGCATCTACTATTTATTTTATACTTTGTGGTGTTTTATAAAGACAAAAATGTATCTTTCCCTCACTTGGAAATGGATTACAACATTACATGTTTTTAATGTAGATATTACTTACTACAGGTAAAAACTACAGTACTTCAAAGGATGCCCAGAATAACAATAACAACATGGAAAAGAAAACACAACTTTGCAGAAACTGAAAGAGAATTTTACTCATTTATCCCTTTCTTCATAATTTTTTTTATATGTGTAAAGTATTTTCAACAATTATATACTTGGGAATTTGGTGTAAATTTTTCCCTTAAAATGTTTTTCTTTAACTTTTTTTTAATAAACAAAATCACTTCTCATAGTAAGCAATGCTACTGTTGTCCAAATGTTTGACTACAGACAAGCTGTAATGTCAATCTTTTGCCTTACCCACCGTATTTTTTGAATAGTATTGTGAAGAACAAGAATTGAATACATGTCAAACATTGTGTTAACAAACTGAAAGGTACAGAGTAAAAGACTAGGAGACTACTCATAATCAAGGCTATTTTTGTTAACTTTCCTAATGCATTCAAGATTTAAATCCAAGCTATGTCACTATTTTGATTGAAAAAAGGAGAACAAAATTATCTTGATGTAATTCCTCTGCATATGAAGTTTATACAACACTTAGAAAATGGAAAGCAGTCTGACTGATTGCTTAAGTAAAATAAACACACAGCTACTTAACTCTTAGCTGGCTATCTTCCTTTGTACAATTAAAAGGGTTCCGCATCATTAATTCAGCTTTACAAATGCTGAGTTGAGCCTGCAGTTTGATGAGCATTTTAAAGCAGCATTAGCCAACGCTGCTGCTGACAGAAGCCAGCCTGCTTGCCCTCAACCCCAGCCACTCCTGCCACAGCCTTGTTCCACTTCCCACCATGTCCCTGTGCACCCTCACGACTGTCAGGAGCATGCAAGCACAGAGGAGCAGCACGAATTAGCAGGGACAGGTACACAAGGAGTGTGGGGTGTTTTCTCCCAAAAGTGCCAGCTTTTGCTACTTCATTGTGCTCAGAGCTGAACTTGGATGAATTCTGAGCGCTGAGCAACATCCCAAGGCAACAGAGCGAGCCCCTGGCCAGCTGGCTGGGACACAACACAGCCACCAGGACCTTGTTTCATTTTACACAGCCTGGTGAAACTGTGAACCTCAAACCTACCCACACAAAAACTCCAATGATCGAAAAGCCGTGTTATGAATTTATTAATAAAAGATGTTTCCCTCAAGGGGGAGCTGTTATCTAATAGACTGAACACAAAGCTGGAAATCTGGACATTCACAGCTCAGTTCTGTCACTGATTTCAGAGATATCATATCACACTCGGGTTAAACCATCAATACCTGAACAGCTCCATAAAAATGGCCCTTCTCTTCCCTGTGTTTCAGGTACCCAGTTTGTAAGACAGGACAGTGAACACTCTTCACCTGTGAAACTCCCAGGAATGCTTACGAAGTGCTGGAAGAACACAGCACGTGTTCTTAGCACAGACAGATGAACACACGTGTTATTAGCAGAAAAGCAGAAATACAAGTAACTGCCTAAAGTGGATTTTTGCCACATGCTCCGGGCAGCGTTTCAGCTGCCCTGCACAGGGGCACAAGAGACAACACAGGCTTTGGGGGTCCCACTGGGAGACTCCTCCTGGCTCCAACATGAGGGAAGATGACCCTTCAGAGGCAGATCTTCCAACAGGGAGGCTCAAAGAAAAGAGGGAGGTGTAGGCACTGCTGGGTAAACTGGAGTACCATGGGCTTGTGCCTGCACTCTGAATCATACCAAGCAATTCACTTTTCTGTCCTGCAACTTGACTGTGCTTTGATGCTTTTCTTCAGATATTTTATTGGGTTGACTGGAAGCATGATCATTTCTGTCATTTCTGAAGGAGAGGGATGACTATCACTGCCTATGTGACAGTGACACTCAATCACAGCCCACGTGAGCATCTACTCTGCTTGGATAACATACAGTGACTTAATACATTCAAACCACCTCTGGGAAAAGTTTTCCAGCACAAATAACTGGCAGGGAGTGCTACAGATACACGTCTTCTAAGGCAAGTGATTGTCACCAAGGCAACAAGGGCTGATGAGAAACTAAGAGAAAGGAAAGGCAGGTGTGAGAAGCAGTGAGAAGGCAGCCAAGACATGAAGAAAGAAAAAAGGCTAAATTAGTCTAACACTAGCAATTATCATGAAAATAAAAATTAATACAAAAGACTAATATAGTAAGAGGTATGACTGTGATGGAGAGGTGCTGGACTACACCAAGACAAGCAGGATCAAGAAGATATCCTATTCTTCTCCCAGCAGTGTCTATATACACATGCAAATATAGACACACAGATACAGAGCTAAGCAACAGGCTGTGAGCACATCCCTCTGTGCTTCTAAAATATACAAAGGAGAAAGTGGGTAAATGAGGGGTAAATGGACACAAGGCACAGCAGTGCAACACCCACCCATCTGCCTCTCTTCCCCCACATACACCATCCTACCTACTACTACTACAAAATATCTCCTGCTCAATTGCCTTCGAAAAAATCCGGGGGGGCTGATATACAGACCACATTTTCAAGACATATTTGCACACAATATTTTGTGTTTCCTCCTCTGTCTGAGTATACAAACGTGTCAGTTGGACAAAGAGCCACAGCACGCACAACTGGATGCCATGAGAGGCAGAAAACTCAAGTCTTTAACTGAGGTACCAAACAGGATCAAGAATGTATTTCCCTGTCCCAGCTTCTACAAGCACAGTGCAGTAACAAATAGTTTTGTTTTGTAATGATAACCATCTTGAGAAGGGGTACAATATTCAGCTATGATAATGGTAAAAACACTGTGAAAGTGAGTATAAATGTTGAAATACATTTTTTATGCAAATATTTTTTTCTAGTGAGCCTTTTTCCCAGATGGAAAAAAAAAAAGTCATTTGGAAGAGAAGTTTTACAGCAAGAGCAGCTTTTTCCAACACAAGATTGTTTCTTTCCCCACTTCCTGCATCCCCCCCTTCATTTGCCACAGAAGTGTGACTCCAGGCAGCCTGAAAAAAACAAACATGGGCTTTATCGAAATTGCATCTTTTCCCCAAACTGAAAAATGCTTCTGTTAGCAACAATGTCTTCATGGCAAATATATAGCCAAGGTGTCGCTGAAGGCAGCAAACCTACCACAAAATGTGTTGGCTTTGCTTTAGAAGTGCATTTACTTATCACTAACACAGAAACTGCAAAGATCCCCCTACTTTTACCTTTCCCATACAACTACAGCTGGTAACATGACCCAAAAAATTTAATGAAAAAAACCTCAGGATAAATTAACATTTTGATCACAACATCTGGATTGTTGTTTAACAACGGAAGAAAATAATAAATAAAAAGGAAAAGAGTGAAAAAAAATAAGAAATATAACTAGCCCTGTACAGCAAATGTTTTCTTCTGTCCACTCTGAAGTCTCTTTCATGTGCTAATGGTGGCATTTTTTTAAACTCTTCCCCTTTGACTTACTCAGACCTTTAAGGACCTCACACATCTAATGGTTCCTCACATTCACCAAGAACAATCAAGAGAGGTCTGGGGGTTGACATGCAGTATGATTAATGGACAATGTTGATTTAATTTCCTATAACAGGAGTTTTCTCTAAGCTTTCTCCAAGGAGCAGTTTCTTTGCAATCCAGGACTTAAGTATTTTACTAATGAAGTCCAATAAATAGCAAATTAAATAATGCTGTCTCCCAGAGACAAATCCTCTCATTTCAGGAAGAAAAAAAAAAATCAACCACTGTATTTAAAGTTCTGATTAAATCCTGTATAGCAGGAATGCACTTAGTTGTTCAGTTTTCTGGGAGTTTTTTGTCTGGTTTGCTTTATTTTGTTGGTTTACTTAAGAAATTTTAGCAGTTGTCTGGTCATTCCTGTCATTGTTATCTGCTTGATTGCTTTTACTTTTAAACAGGGGTACACATTTAACAATTTCCAGTTCCAAGAAATTTGTCCTTATTTATTGGTCACTTTTACTTTATAGCTATCAAAATGTATACTATTACATATTCATTGTAATACTTAAAACATTTCAAAAGCAACTCAGAGGTTTTGTATTAAAGTCATTTACTACTTTCTTCTTGTAAGGAGTGATCAATATGTCCTTTTCATGAAGCAAATTTTAACCTTCAGCTCCAGCAAAGGAACAATGGAACACTATTTGCATACATCCTAACTGTTACTCAATCAACATGACACAATTTCCCGACTGAATTCCCACACAGGTTTAGCTCTAAATGGTGGAATTTCTACCCTGAGAACACAGAGCAGCAGAGAGATTTCCTGCAAGATTCTAATCGCTTTCCCACCACCGAGAAGTTTACCTTCAAGCAGTCTGAAGACACAACACATTTTGCTTTGCTATAGGCTGGTACGTTATCTTGCCAGAGTGCAAAAAATCTCCAGTTGATTCCAGTTCTGCAAGTTGTGACACAACTAGTCTGATGTCCTGAGACAAATGCATCCAACCCAGTTATGGGGAGAGCTGATAAAGAGACCGAAAGTCTCTCAAAAATAGGCAACAACCCTCCACGCTACCGGAGTGGGCCAATGGAATATAATCTCTCCTGTTGCCTTAGTAAAGCCCATAACTTTACATTAGTGCTTTTAACATCACTACAAGGCATTGTCCCATGAAACAATGAAACTTCCCTCATCCTGACAGCTCACACTATCTCTTTAGAGAGTCGGGCTTAACTGGTCTTAGCACTCTGTTTTGGTTTTTTGAAGTACAGTACATTCAATCTTTATTCTGCACTTGAGTTCATTGTGTCCTTCCCCTTTAAAGAGCCACTAGCTCGGGAAGTTAAAATGAATTACTTAAATGAGGATGTCAGGACTATTTTCCCAAATAAATGGCTCCAAACTGGAACGGTGCAGTGGGCACGTGCAAGAAGGTTACACAAAAATATATTAAGCAATCCTTCGGACACACAATCTACCTGTTTCTGAAAGATCTTAACTGTCTAAGAGAACAAGAATGCACCTTTCTGACCCAAGATTAAGTGCTTATCATGTTGACAAATTAATAATTTTCCATGAGTTTTAGAGCCATTCCATGACTGCAGTAAATTCAAAGAAAGCCTAGAGATTCCTCTTGGTGTCTGTCTCACATAACATTTTAATCAGCACCAAAACCAGTTATGCTGCTAATGCAGAGGTTACAGATGTCAGTACTCCAGCACCTACTGAAGTTGATTACTGGCTAAATTGGTAACTTATTCAGAGGCTTGATGGCATCATTTAAAAATGACAAATACATTAAACATTAATTAAAGTTTTCAATTACAAATGCATTGTATGAAAATAACATTTTACTTTCAAAAAGAAAAATACGGGCAGAAGTAACTGTGATGTGAAACTTAAATGCTATCAGAAAACATGCATGATAAGGTAATCTTTTTTTTAAGAACAAAAATTCAGGTGAAAATATGACACACATCTGCAATATTGCACAATGCAAAACAAATAATGGCAGAACTACACAGGAAGGAAGGCACTGCAGTTTTTTACAGATGTGGCGCTTGAACTGCATAAAAACTATGCAGCATTAGCTGCTGACAGTTAACTGGCTGCTCCCCAGCAAATCTGCTCAGAACAAGCTGATATTTATCTAGGATTCCCACTCAGTCGTGTGCAAGAGTGCTTAACTAAAGCTGAGCCCAAGACCCAGTTGTTGTAATGGATGCCACACCAATAAGCTCCAACAAAGGGCCACAAAGTTCAACCCCAGCTTCAGTTTTGTTCAGTAAGAATTCAATTTACAACCCGAGTGAATCAATTTTTCACCTAAACAGAGCAGTGCAGTATTTTTCTTCCATAAGGGAGGCATGAGCCAAGTGGGTGAGTCTGTGAGTCTGTGTCTGGTCACCTCATGTCAGCAGATTTGTGCTGTGCAACCTCCCGACGTTCCCTGCTCGCCTGCCCCAGTGCACCCCAGCTGCACGTGGACCAACAAGGACATGACCAGTAACGCTGCACAAAACAGAGGCTTGATGCTTTCTCTGCCTCTGCCACCCAGCCTAGTTCTTGCACAAGCAAGAACAGTAAATCTCAACCTAGAAGGAGCTTTCTGCTACAAACAGATCTAGAGAAATGACTAGCACTGACATGCACTGGAAACAAAACACAATGCCACAGTTTGTAATTCACAACAAAACAGAAAATGCAGTTTGATCTCCATTTACACTTACAGCCTGTAAAATGCAATATGGTTCCTTTTATAAAAGAGGTTAAATTCTATCAAAGCAGCATTTGCTTTGATATTTTGCCAGTTAAAAAACTTAGAGTAATAAAGCCTCTTCCACTCTCTCTTTTAATCTGTGATCTACCTTTCAAAACCTGAAAGAAAAAAAATTATATGCAGATATGCCACATCTGCATTTGGAAGACAGACTCATTTAGGGTGGTGACAGGTCTGCCTTTCATGATTATGAAGCAAGGAATGTGTGTCTCTTGTTTATTGATGTGCAGCAGAACCGCACTATCACAGCAGGACTAGGCAAGGGCTCGGGTTTGTCAACTACAAATATACATAATCTGTCTTGTCTGCAGAAGAGAAAGAGGTCACAGTTAGCTGAGGAAGAGGTTGATTTTAAACATGCCCAGTTTACTTCTAGGGCTTTTGGTTTTATTACTGTGCAGTATGAGCGATTCCTCCTCCCCTCTCTCAGCAAATCCCTTATGTTTTAGCTGATAAGTAGTAGTAGCAAGCCTGTTACACACAATCAGGAGAATTGACAGATAAGAGGTTTAGTTTAAGGATGTAATCAGCGTGAGTAAACACTAGACTGACCCAGCTGTAAACAGTGGAAATAAATGATAATATTTGTCCTGGTCACCTACTGAGCTATTAGACACTTTCCACTATGTAGCAATGTAAATATAATGACTACAGTATATACAGCAGGCAGTGCTATCATCTGGTTTCCTAAGCAAGAAAGCTGAGCTTTTAGTTGATCTTTATTAAGAACTAAAGTAATTTCTAAATTATTTTTTTAACAGAGCTGTCTTCAGCACCCTGCATGTCTGATCCGATATAAAATACCTCAAGCAAAAAAAAGTGTATCTGTAATACTACATTATATTGTATTGAATGCCATTTGAGAACAATTAACAATGAAACTAAAAAACAAAATTGTTTCTCAAGAAAGACCTGTGTTTCTTTCACATCATTTCATGAAACTGTAAGAATGCCTTGCTCCTTGAATTTGTATGGGAATCACGAGATAAATTTCAGTAGTGACTTATAACCAAAAAGCAGTACCAACTCCCTCCCCCCAGTTTTGAGTATCCCAAAATTCTCAGTTTCAAGTATGTGAGACTACATTTTGACACCAATAAAACACGAGATAAAACTGAAATTATAACCCTAGCTATCAGAAATAACCACATTAACACATTAAATGCTCTTACAATGTTCCTTCTCTTCTCAGTAATACAGCATTTGCAGTTCTTAATAAGAAAGATGTCATCAGAGCTGTCTAAGATGACATTAAGTTTTTAAAACTTACATTTTTCCAGTACATTCACTTGCAATATGATACAAATGAAACCACTATGTCCTATCTGACCATCATATCAACTGCTTTATGAAAACTGATAAGCACTTTTACAGAATCATTACCAGAGGCACTTGGGTGACATACATCAGGCAGTTTAAGTGGACGAATTCTTTGCATTGACTCTTCTTACACACCCTTATTTAATTTCTATAGACTACAGAATGACCTTGTCATCTTTGCTGCCCTGGAATAAAGCTTAGCTACAGTCATGGTTGTAATGTGATATAAATAGATCCAGGGGAAATTAAACAACTGAAGGCCAAGTCTCCGGGGGAATCCTAAGTGTTGTAGGTAGTTGGCTAATTCTTCAGCAGAAGCCCCCTTTCCGAAGGGGAACACCACACAGGGTCACAAAATGTGCCTTTGTGTCATTTAGACCTTGACAAATTCTTCACTTGGAAATTTTGTCCAAGTCAAGGAGAGCAGGGAAATGCACTTTGCTTTATTTCTCCTCTCTGCGACCGGAAAGAGGTAGGACACAGAAGAGCTTTCAGGTAGAGAAGTTTCTCCTGATTAAGGTCAAACTTTTTGGAGTAATGACACAGATGAGTCTGACAGAATCTAATTATTTTTCCAAAAGTACTAGACTGGGGCAGGGGAAATGCCACTGGATAATGTAAAACTTGAGTACCAGGAGAAGCAGCAGAGGGTTCTGATGCACCTCATGTTAAACAGCATAGAAGCAGCTTTCCCAGAGAGAAAGCTTGAGGTGCCTCCAAGCCTCTCAGGAATCACCAAGGAATTTATTCATTTAATTATTTATTTTAAGCAGACACTCACCATTTCATGGCCATCCAATCACTTGGCAGCTTCTCCCATCCCCCTGTAGCCCCAAGCCCTGGGGAGCCAGCAGTGCTCCTGGGGGCTGCAGCTCCCAGCACAGCACACAAAGCCAACAGACCAGTTTTTCCATCCCCTGAGGTGTCCGTGTGAAAATGGTTATTTGCTGCGATATCATCGTGACAGAGACAAAGGAGCACGTCCAGCCTGTGTGCACATCTCTGCCACTGCCTGCTGCCCTCAAGGCTTCCTGTGCATTTAGAAACCCTACCTTTGCCTAGCCACCAAAGTGCCACTTTCTGAAATCCTCACTGTCACTCCAACCCTGAAGGTGGGACAGCTCCCAGACAGAACAAGCTTAGCAGAGTGAATTCTTGCTTTCCTCCCTCCTTCCAAGCACAGAAGCTTGGAGGCTAACGGTAGGAACATGCTGCAATCCCCCATCACCAGTGGCATTCATTTAATTAATTGCCAGCATGATAAGAACTGAAAAGTGAAGTTCAGAAAGGGGAACTTCCAGGCAGCTTGAAGAACAGCATTCTTGTGTTACAGCATAAGAATTGATCACACTTTCTTGAGTTTCATAACCAAGAATTTGAATTTGATGTTATCCTCCCAGATAAGCTTCAAATGGGCTCTTGTGAGTCACTGCCAGTCATAAGTTGCAAAAACAGTGAGCCCTGACAGGCCAACAGTCCACTCAGCAGAGTAGTGAGCACCATGGAGGCATGGATGCATATGCACATGCTTAAAATACTCTTGGAAAAAAATTATCTGAACACGTTTAAAGGGGGTGATGAGCTTCTCTGGACATTCATTTTAACTTTCAAGTTTTGCCAACTCCCCTCCTGCTGCACAGCGAGAAGGTTCCCCAACAAGCTCTTCCACCAGCAAAACTCACTTCAACTTCTGAACACATGTATTCTGAACCGTTACAGAAACAGAACCTGTAGAGTCATCAAGTCTCACAGTGAAAGACTTTCTGTAAGGAAAAAATTTCTAGACTAGGAGGAAGCAAAGGAAGAATTAAAAATAGAGGCAAAAATGCATGGTATGCACCCAAGGGTCTGCTCCTGTGGCAAATTCAAGTAATAATGGAATTTTACACTGGACTAGGAAATGGCCTGCTATTGAAAAATAAATGCCAAGACCTTTAACACAAACAAATGTCTGTGTGAAACTGGGGATATTTATTTTGAGAATGGCAGAACTGACTCTGATCAGATCATTTAATTCTATTTACGTGGTGACTATCATACTAAATAATCCCCTTTAAAAATACACAGAGGTAACTGGGTAGACCTACACTGGAGTAAGAGAGGTCAGTTCTCAGAAAACAAGGTAGGAACCAACAAGAGACTAAAACATGCAGCATAACATTCATATTGCTACATTTCCTGTTCAATCACTGTAATCTATTTCACACCAGCATTGCTGAGTCTGCTTTACCTGTCATAATTATCCTTCCATCAAGAGTCCTGCAGACATTTGCAATCATTTACAGTAGTTATATCAATGCTATCAACAATCAAGGCAATCAACAGTGCTTATAATAACAATGCTAATATTCTCTTTGATTAGAGAATATTATGAATTCTCACTTTGTGATGCACTTCAATTGTCACAAAGTGAACTGTCTTATTTAAACACACAGATTTTGCACAACTGGCATTTGTACCAATGTCTGCAGAAAGTTCCTTGGGCTGATGTATTGACATGCTCCAAATGTCACTAGAAGTCTATTTGCAGTTTATTAACGACGCAAAAGAACAGGGAACAGTAGAGCAGCCTTAGGTCATGACAAACTAAGACATAAGGAGGGAGTGTTTGGAAGCCATTTAAATTCACTGGCAACAGACAATGCATGAGAAACTGCTCCATCTTAGCCAAGGGGAAGCACCTAGGACTATTAGTATATTCTTCCAAATTAGGAATAACCTTTCCTTTTGACCATGTTATCCAACATAAATGAAACCAAAAATCTTAAAACACACTTTTCCCCTTCAAGTTTCACCCTTGCAGTATTCTACTAATTCCTGTAGCTCATA
This sequence comes from Pseudopipra pipra, assembly GCF_036250125.1. Classification (NCBI taxonomy): domain Eukaryota; kingdom Metazoa; phylum Chordata; class Aves; order Passeriformes; family Pipridae; genus Pseudopipra; species Pseudopipra pipra. Next base: position 8,010,353 of record NC_087560.1, on the reverse strand, counting down.
ATGAAGACATTTATTTTAAAGAGGCTGTCAATAAATCAGTAGTTTAGTGTCCTCAGGAGAGGCAAATGGATGACAGAACATTAGTACTTGAAGCCTCTGTCCAGTTCATGAAGAATCAGTTTACCACAGTCACAAAACCCAGTGTGTGGCTTGTCTTGTTTTATCTCAAATTCTCCCAGGTAGGACTGCTTCCTAATAACTAATAATTTTTACATGCATGCATAAATGTCCTAGTCCAAATTATTTAGATTACTTACAAGAAATTTAAAAAGTGCAAATCAATCCCTTTTTAATGTGTGGATATTGCTACAGTCTTCATGGGTTTATATGTTGCTTACAATTCTACCTGTTACATTCTCCACGTGTGCAGCTGCGGGGGGCAGAAGAAGGTTGGTTGTGTACTGTTTTCAAAGAAATAATTTAGCATGCACAAGTTATTCAAACAGGCAGCTTGGCAATGGGCAAACACAGCAGCCAGACAGGCACTATCACTATGAGAACTTTGTTCACTGTGTGAACTTTCCAAGCTTCAGCATATTTAATCATCTTAGCAGTGGAAAATCATGACCTAATCAAATTTCCTGTGCTGCCTTTTGTAGCTGTAGCAATGAGTGCCTTTTACTGCAAACAAAAATAAGAAAACAGCAAAGAAACTTACATATGAAAACTTCCCATATTTGATATACACTTCAAATAACTCAATACATCTCATTTAAAAAAAAAATAAATTACTACTGCTAAAGATATTTGAAAAAAATGCTCTTCAGTGGACCTACCCTACAGCAGCACAGATTATGTACATTTAAAATATATAAATTATGGCAACCAGATGATATGTTTTGGTCACCATATTTAGATACTGAGAATTATGATAAAGAATTAGCACTCAACACATCATGTACACCATGACTGAATAGTTAACTCAAGTATATGAATTATTCCTTCTTGCAATTCAGTTAACTGTGATCATATGAAAGTTGTAATTTCCCAAACTCACTTTTCTTTCATTTTCTCCTGTCTACATAGAAAGAAAAAACAATAAAAACACATAGATAATATATATTTGAACATAAATCTGTAAAATAGTATTTTAATCTGAGGAAGATTAGTGTAGTGAGAAAATCCATATGATGTAGATCACACTGTTAATAAATTTGTGTGTGTCTGAAATTAGTGCTCTGTAATTCCATACTGAGGAGAGGAAAAAAAATTATTAATTTCTGTCTTAGGACGCACAGACACCACATCCTTTCAACCCAGTGCTCTTTGTCTCACAGCTCTGTTAAACAGTCAGCCACTGCCAGATGCTCTGGATAGAAATGGTCACAGATGGTCAGCTGTCCAGTTAACAGACCAGGATGCTCTTCTCAAATCTTCCCTAAAATAGTATCTCAACTGTATTCAGCAGATGAGAATATCTGAGCATGGTCAAGAGGCCATTTGACCTAGTTAAGACTGCAGGTCAATTTTGATAATTTAGTCCAGATTAATTCTCCACAATACCCCTAAGTAAACTATCTCAACAGTCAGGTGATCAATGGAAAGACTCCAATGGGACTCAGCAAGTTCTGTGCCCTAATCTTTGTGCTCAGTCCTGCAAATATTTACTGGTACTCCTTAAAATTATTAACAGAATAATAACGTGCACAAGGGCTACTTGCTGCTGTGGTGAACAAGCAGTGCTCGTTGTGCAGTGTGGTTGTGACAGAGGCTACAAATAACAGAGAAATAAGCTAGAAACACCAGAGAAAAATCTTTGGTATTTTGAATTCGTCTTTCACTGTTCCTAAATCAGGCATAAATATAAAAAAGCTGAAAAAAACTGCATATTAAAAAGACAGGTCATTTACTAGCAGCATTTACTAACTATAAGTTCTGCATCTTGTGATAAGCAGCAGGGTGTCCTTCTTCCAAATTACACAAGATTTACAAGATCTGGTTATCTCAGTGTTGTGCAACACACGTTTTGTGAGAGGATTATTCCCTCAGCAGCCCAACTGCAGCTTGCAAAGCTTATTGCTGGGAAAAGAGATGGCCAAACTAACATTGTTGCCCTGCAGGTCTAATGATTCAAGCTCTCTAAGATGCTGCTCTCCCAAAACAGATGAGAAATATTTTATATACTCACCTAAACCACTGACAATATATTCAAGATCACTGGCATCCAACAGAATGGGTCCGTTCTCCTGCTGCCCCTCTTCCTTGTAATACAGCTTGTACCCCTGAATAGCTGCAGTGTCCTCAGAGTCCTGCTGCCACTGCACTGAGATGGTTGTGCAGTTCATGGGCTCCAAACGCAGCTCGGGAGACTTTGGTGCTGGTTTTAAAGAAATATACATAATAGTCTTATAGTCTAGAAATAACTATTTTTCATGCAAAAATCTGGGTGCCCATAAGTCCAAAGTTCCCTCAAGACTTTGATTCTAACTCATCTGTGTATTCACCTAATTATTTCTTTCTTATGATGTCTGACTGCCTATAAACTAAATTAACAAATTAATTTAGGATAAAACAGAATACTAACAGTTTTTAATTCCATATCTTAATAAATAAATTAATACATTTATAAGGTAGCTATTTTTAAAGAAAAACAATAACACCCCAAAAATAGTTACAAAATTACCTCCTGTTTTAAAGTGAGGCAGAGCAAATGTAAATTCAAATTACATATTTTTCAACCTATTCATGCAAAGCTGAATGTTCTTCTGCATGACATTACTGAATAATAATGTAAACCAAAGCTCAATTTTAACAACTCAAATTAGACTTCAAATACCAAGTCAATTTACATATTCAAAACATTCCTGCATTTTTTTTATAATACAGACTTACATGCATCAACTCAGACCCTTTAAGTACCTGTACACACTGCTAATGTGCAATGTCCCACTTGGCAGAAATGTATTTTATACTGAAAAAAATGGTGCAGGAAGCTTTAGTTCGTGTTTGCGAGCTGATCAAACGTTTTAGCTTGTAGACTCAGTTTTGAAATTAAAAAAAAAAAAGAAAAAAAACCACAAAACCCCCAACAACAGCCACAAAAGCCATTGGTGCTCAGTGCAAAGTATGCTGAGAGTCACCTTTCACACTGGTAGCCTTGGGAGTTCGGTGCGAAGTCCACAAAGATGCCTCTCCCCAGCCAATCCTTGTTGCAGCAGTGATACGAACCAAGTACACACTGTCAGGCTTCAGGCCCTCAAGGAGATACTCATCTGAAGTCCCTGGGAGCTCCAGGACTTGGATTTTGGTCTCTGTGCTGAGGCGGAAGGACAGACGGTACAGGACGACCTGACCTCTCCTGTATTTTGCAGGAATTGGCAGCCAAGATATGAGAATATCTGTAGGACTCCTGCTCGTCAAACTGATTTCAGGCGCTCTCAAGGGAACTAGAAAGGGAAAGACAAAGCTTTTGAGCTCAGAGAAAAAAAGATCGAAAATTCTCATCTGACATCTTGGCCTGTGCTGAGGTGTCAGTAATGTAAGAGTAAAGAATCCAGCAAGTTTTGCAGATTCTTGTTCAGGGATAACTTTACACTTCTTATACTTCTCACCTATAGCCTAAGCAAGCTTTTTTCTTTAAGGCCCTCAACATTTTCTTCTCTTATTCCTGCCAGCAGTAATCAGCACGTTAATGGTCTGAAAACTGCCTATCAAGGTGAGATAACAGCAGCTCAAACTGAGTCAGGACAACCACCTGTACTGTCACAGACTCAGTGCATGTTTTCTTCCACCAACCATGTAATGAGGGCTGTAACTCCTGACAAAGAGACAGGCAGACAACTGGAACTGGCAATGTTCCATGCTGCCAAAGCTTAACCCTGTCAGAATTTATTAATCAGTTCTAATGCACAACACTAAACAGTTTGTTGTTGCCATGATGTTCAGATTAATTAAATCACTGCACAGAAATAAGTCAGTAGGGTCTTTTATGGCATTCCAATTGTACTAAAATGCACATAGACACAAAAAAAACAAATCAAAATGTTTGGGGGGGGGTATATAGCAAATTTTTATTTCAAATTTTCCTGCAACATCTGCAAAAAAATGGAGTGGATGTGCAGTTTGATCCACATTTCAGTCATAGAGACTAAATCCTAGGTTACTATCAAAACCTCAACATCACGAGACTTCCTAAAGGTCTAGAACAGTGATTAACATGATTTAACAAAATGTCTTTCAAGACAGAAAGACTCCATGTGATGTACACTGTTGCTCTATCAGAATGTTATTTGACTCTCATTCCTTTCATTAGCTGGCTGGCTTGCACGGTGTGTATCCAGGAGTCTCACTGGTATCGATGGAAATTTGAGCTCCTCGAGAACGGTTAGCACTGGATTTCACATTTCTATTCAGTGCAAATAAAAATGTTCATCAAAACAACTTGTCTTACCATCTTCAAGGGTGTGCTGAGTCACATGATCTGACATCTGACTGGCTCCCAGAGGCATATAAGCTACAATATAGAAGGTGTAGTTGCTGGCTGGTTCCAGGTCATCAATAATGTAATGGGTTGTATCGTTTCCAATGACCACTTGGTACTCCTCATTATTTAAACCTGGCATAAAACAAGGGTTAGACAATCAAAAATTCCTGAAAATCCTCAAACATCACAGTATCTTGGTTTTAAGATCTTACAGAGTAAATTTCACTTTCTTCCCCAGCCTACCTTTATGTTTTCAACCCTACTAAGTCAAAACTCTTTCATGCACAGGAATAACTGTGTCTTGCTGTGCTGCAGGTTATGGTGTTTCAGGCTTTTGCTGAATAAGGGATGCTGAATGCAACTCTAAACCCTATTTAGAATTAATCACAACAAACTGTGCCCCATGTACAGTAACACGACAAGCTCTAATAGCCTCATCATTCATACTGAGCTTCTAAATCTATTTGTTTAGAATCAGGGAGGTTTTTTCAACACCTATTTACAAAGCCTTTCTATAGCAGACTGCGAGGAATGTGAAGGCTTCACTCCATCAAAAACAAAACAAACAACCCCCTCCCCAAAAGAAACAAACAGAAAGAATTTATTCAGCAAAAGGATCTCGTTTTAGCCCTGCAATTTCTATGTACATTTGATTGACACGGGTTTTTTTCCTCAATTTGGAGAAAGGCCAATAAGAACAGACCAGAATGAGCTTCAAAAATGTTTGGCTCCTTAGCAAGTTGTTAGAAAAGAAAGAAGGAAAAAAAAAGAAAAAAATTGTCAGCAATTCACATTAAAATATGCATAGCAATGCAGGCAGCAGTCCTTGTCTTTGTTGGGCTTTATTCCTATAGAGGAAGGCTATGAAGTGGACCAAGTGTGGTGAAAGCTGCTGTGTTAACGAACAATTCACACCAAGTGCATGTCACCTTAATCAAAACTCTGTAAGAGCCAGCTCCTCCTCTTCACCACTGAATTTATAAACAAAACGAAAGGCAAATTCCACCATTAAGTTTTCCCACATTTATGAATTAACTTGATAGCATTTTAATTAGACAAGATTACGAGCATCTCACAACAGACTAGTTAATGGCTTGTTAATTAGGAATTGCAAGGCACGATTTCTGACCTGCTAAACAAGATCCTTGAGCTCAAATTAAAAGGACTTGTTCTCTCATTGAATGGATTGCTAGGCCTCATGCAGAGGCCCTAATGAAACAGCCATAATAGAGAACAAGGCTTGCCTTCCACCACAATCACTGTTCCCTTTGTGCCTTTTCTAAATCACTAACAAGGAATTAACACACTCCAACATGCACGCTCATCAGACCCTTATTCTTCTTGCTACTATGACCCCGATTTGAATGTAAAATATTCTGCTAAAAGAAACAAAAAACAAAAACACAAAACCCACACCTGTTGGTTTCTTCAACTAACTTGATTAAAACACTAACTTTTTTTTTTTTGTAAGAGGAAAGAGGATGTGAATTTGTTTTTACAGTGAAACATCAGAATATTCAGGTTGTGAAATTGAATGATGAGAGATGGTATCTTTTGTCATCAAAACACCTACCACATAGTGAAGTCTACAGAAAAAACATAAAACTGCATATTATTCATGCATTACCCATTTTTGCTTTCTGTTTAAAAGTTTATGGAATCATAAAGCATCAGTACAACTCAGAAGACTTAGCAAGCACTGTTTTCCTTTGGCAATACTGTTTTTACTCACGCTTTCAAATGAGGTTCCTAACTAAAACAAGAGGGCAATACGTGAACATAAATGTATAAGGAAAAAAGTTACACACGAGAAGATTTGAGCAAGATAAAATCTATTTACGTCAGATATATCTGATACCATTTTTAACCTTTATTTGGGTCAGAAAACAGGGTGTGAGAGTGGAGTGGGGAAAGACAAGCTGAAAGGAATAATGAAAGCTATACATTCATACAAAACATTTACATTAGTACATAATAATCCAGAGCCTTTGAAGTTCAGCACTTTTTTCTACAAATTGAGACAAAAGTGCTTTTTATGTTCTGATGCAAACTTCTGGTACTACACAATCATGTTACCAAATTAAAAATTCATGCAGATCATCTACATTTTGAATCCCATCACCGTAATTACACCTCTTAAACAGCCCTCTCCACTCTCTCTGTGTGGATTTCTTCACAAACATGAAAGGATGCATAACAGCATTACATTAAATAAAGTAAATATCACAAGACAGTCAGGAAAGATGAAAAAAAAAGGGTAGTTGAGAAAGTAAGTTCAAATAAATCAGAGGTTTCTGCTTAGTTGGTTGCTTTTGTTTGAAGTTAGTTTTGTTTTTTAAACCAAGACAAGCTACAATCTCATTTCACAGAATACAGCCTTTGGATAAGCAAGCAAGTAAAGCAGAGATTGCAGAACGATTTTGCAGAAGACATTCCAGAAGATACCTCCTTTCACTACTGTGCAAGAGTATTTCCTGCACAAATACACACTTCCCTGAGGACAGTTCTGCAGTTTTCTTTGAAGTTACCTGGTCTCTGCTCTCTACAATTATCCAGATAACTTATCTAGTGTGACTTTATTCATATGAGCTTTAAGAGGGGATTGCAAGCACAATACCTCAGTGACTGAAAGAGTAGGGGGTAATTTCCCACACCTCTTGTCCTCATTATCTTTTAAAACTCTTTCCTTCCTTCCTTCCTTCAGACAAAATTCTCTTGTGTCCTGAAATATCCCACTTGCAAAAGCAAAGGCAGCTATTCCTGCATCAGTATTAGAGTAATTAAGCTGTCCTTCCTGTCCTCTGCTTAGCAGATGGCAGGCTGGTATTCCACACAGAGCTGAGCATCTGCAGTCCTGTCCTTCAATAAACCACTTACTGAATAGAAATGGAAACAGAAATCACTCCTAGAAAACAGAGCTGCTTACTTTAAGCACCTAACAATTTTTCAAGTAATTTATCAATCGCTTCTGCTTTTGAAAAATGTCTGTTTCCTATCACCTTAGATATATCTTAAAGGAATTACATAATACTAAGGGATTTTATAGTGTCTAGTTACTCTTTTTATTCCAGCTACTCATTCCCTTTCATACAGGAATTTGTATATAATTTCAGAGACTGGGATAAACCATTCATGGCTATTCAGCACATTTAGTGTTTGATTATACTTTTCTCATTATAGAAGACCAAAGGTGAAAGGAGAGTGGATTTTACCACTCGGCCAATATTCATTCTAAGAGAAGGTAAGTAAGACAAAGTATCAACTATTCTACTCCAAAATACATGAAAGTTGGTAAAGTCATAAGAATTTGGGGACCTAGACAAAAGAGAAGTCTGTGGTGAAAAGTTCAGCTCTGTAAGCCTCCAAGACCCTGCTGTATGCTCTGTTCTTCCCTGCCAAGCACACACAGAACAGATTGGTCTGCTGAGGACAGAGGGAAATTCAGATAGCAGTATGGAGGCCCCAGGTTTTAAAGTCCACTTCTAACTTCAGAATCTGCTCACTGGAGCCATCAGACAAGGGTGAGTTGGAAGAACACTCAGTCCCACAAAATGAGAGGATGGGGCAAAGGCATTTTTCCCCAGGTTGGTTACAATACACATGTATGTGCTGCTATGCTCTGACGCAGCCCTGGATACGAACCATTCAAATCTGATAGTCTTTGCAAGGACATTCAAGTTCTTCTTATCACATACAAATCATTAGATAGTATTTAAATCCAGCTGCTTACCTTCTGCTTTCATGTAGTGCACCGAGTATGCAATCACTTTGTCCGAGTTATACAGCGGCCTCTCCCACGCCAGCAGGATTGCTGAGCTTGACATGGTTTCAGCATGGACATTGTAAGGTGCACTGGGCCTGTCTTCTGACATAACTACAGTAAGTCTGGCCCTTGAGAGAATAGATCCCTGGCTATTCTCAGCCATGCACTGGTAAATGGCATCGTCTTCAGGAATGATCTGGTTAATCACCAATTTACTGGATCCAAAAGGAAGAAAAAGGTAGGAAAAAAAAGCTCACATCTTGGATAAACTTAGCTCAACAACAGGTAAGTTTGCCCCTGCTTCCTAAGTTTAGGGCCACAAACTCTTCTATCAGAAATGGACGCCCAGTTGTGAAATTTAGTGGCTTGAAGTGTTCCTCAAAACCAGCTGTGTTTCTGTTCATGCCTGCAAAGCCAGGCATAGCAAAAACCAACCTGCACATCTATTGCCTCCCTGCAAAACACAGAACCTTAAACTGCTCACTCTACAGAAGTAGTAGCAATATTCTGCTACACTCTGTATATCTAAAGTAACTTTGTGGTGAAACTCTTCAGTTCATCCTGCCCACCCACCCTGCCTGGTATTGCAATAATCACATAAGCTTTACTGATTTTAGGGGTTGACTAATCTGCATTCCTTCTGCCAAGGAAATGCCCCTGACTCCATTTAATGTCTGATTTCAGGTTTACTTGAGTTATATCTTGATTGGCTACATATAGTTACTGGAATTTCATCTTCTGGTAGAGCAGCTCTCATACAGCAATTACAATCTTACCTGTTGTACATTTTTATTCTACCATTGGAGTGTATTCTCCGTCCGTTCTTTAACCATGAAATTTTAGGGGCAGGATTTCCTTCTGCCTGACAAGCAAAACGAGCAGTACCAGCTCTAGGCCTTGTTAAGCTTTCTGGCCATTCCACGAATGAAGGTGGAGCTACAGATACAAGGAGAAAAAAATAATTTTAAAATATTGAGCCCCAAAAATGCAAGGACAGTCATAATAATAATTAATTTTCTACACACAAACCTCTCTCCTCAGGCCTCTGAAATAAACATACACCCATGCAAAAAGCACCTTCCTTATAAACAAAGCACATTTGCTTAAGGATACAGACTATCTGCACAGTCATATTTCTATACATTTTTATTTATGCATTTATCCATAGAAACAAATCAAACTTCAGCCTATGACATACTGTTCTTGAAGTATAGATATATATCACATATTTCTACTTGACTGCAGGATCCTTTTCTGTGTTGAAAGCCTGTCTTCCCAGAGCAAACATTGCACCTGGGTATCTCCAAGTGCCAGTTCATGACTCAGACGCCGAGTATCTGACACTTCTCATCTAAGTCAACAGACAGAAGAAGGCAGCCACAGTTCTGTGATCTGTTTAGTCTCTGCAGTCTTTCCTTGCGTGATGTTTTGGATAAAAAGTGAGCCCAGTACATAGGAGAGCTCTAAAACACAGACACAGGATGTTAAAACACACTGATAATGAAGGCAGCTTACCCAGCACGGTGAGAGTTGCCATTGCCACCGTGAAGTTCCGAGTGCCTGGAATGGTGGCCCGGCAGACGTACACACCTGCGTGCTGCCCCTTCACATCAGAGATCATGAGGTTCCCGTTGCCAAGGACGCGGGTGTTGAACACATCAATGGACTTATGGTCTGTTTGGGAAAGCAGCAGAAGTGGGTCACAAGGCTGTTCAACATGTCTAAATACCTTCACTGAATAGGGTTGTCTAGGCAGTAATAGCATAGGTTAGAGTTTAAAAGGCAAAAGATGCAAAGGAAATCACAGATGAACTTTCAGAGGTTTTGATTTTGCATTTACTTTCCTCTTCACTCCAGTTATCTGACCATTCAGATGGTTGGGCCTCACCATTTCATAAGTGGTTTATATCTGAAATTCACCATCACAGCTAAAAAACTAATGCCATTTTCCCAATTAGGCTCCTCAATTGCCTTGCACTATGATTCAGTTCATCACTACCAACATCCACATCATCTTTACAAACAGTGATCATCCATCTCTGAATTATGCTGTGAATAAAATCAGTATGTTTGATTACAATGTATTTTCTTCTATTTTCCCAGCAAATGCTCTATGACTATTAGGGAAACTTTTTTCTTACTTCTTTCTCTATAAGAGCCACTGAATCAAACAGGAAAGATACATTTATTTCTCACACTTTTAGAAATAAAAATGTAGGAAAACTTTTCCTGATTTGTTTCTACACATACAGTCCTGACTTTTGCATTTAGGTACATGCCAGAATAAAAAAAAGGTAGTTTTCATGAAAAAAATACAATGCACGGCTGAATGTTATTATTCTTACTGCATCCCTCTTCTCCCCTTCTTCCCCTTCCAGACTATTCTGGGTTTGTCTACACCTACTCATAGTCCAAATGGTCCATTAACACAAGGTCCAAACCACATTCACATAGTGCTTCTAAGAAGAAGAGTGGGAGAAACATTTACAGGACTGTTTCACAGGATGCAACCACCCCAACCTGCCCTAACCCACCACTGATCCCACTCCAGTCACAGATCCCTGGAGGTCACCACCCTCCCTGTCACTGTGCCCACCCTGGCTGGGTCAGTGAGGGACTGACAGCAGAAACAGAGTCTAAAGCCTCAGAAAACCTCAGGGCTTCTTAAAAGCAGCACGGAAGCATGGAACTAAAAGTGTTTCACTTATCCTACCCTAACCTACCACATGAAGCCTCAGAACAGTAACCTAGTTGCTCAAATCCTTTCTTTCCAGTTTTACTTCCTCTCCACAGGCTGAAGGTTGCATGCTGTAGTTTTGAGACCCACCTAATCGGCTCCATGAGATGATTGGCTTTGGATTCCCTGTGGCTACACACTCAAGTATGACAGTTTGATGAAGAGATGCTGTAATGTTTTGAGGACCAGCTATTATGGATGGCTTGTGAAAAGGCTTCAAGTCAGAGGCTTTGCAGGAGGGGAAAAAAAGAAAAAGAAGTGAGAACAATTTAAAAAAATTTCAATTGAACATGAAATAAAACTTTTTTTTAAGGATGCTGAAAGGCAAATTTAAACCAAAATCTTATTCAGTAATTGTGGAAACTTACACTGAACAATATTTTAGCCACAAGATAAAAGGAGGCAAAATTATTATTTGGACAAGTGGTTCAGAGAACACTTACAGCTCTTTCAAGCATCTTAACAGTTTTTGCTACAACATGAAAAAGAACATGATGACATCCAAAAACCCTCAGGTGGTGAGTACCTGGGATAACACTCAGCACTGCCTCGGTGCTTTTACGTCTGTTGGCTGTTGTTGTGGCAACACATCGGTAATTCCCAGCATCCCTCTGTTCCACACCATAGATCTGAAGAACTCCTGTAGGCAGAGCCGTTATCCTGTCATAGAAACCAAAACCAGAAATGTAGATCAACGTTCAGCCAGTGAACATCATCATGGAATTAACTACTTGATTTACAAACAGCCATTGCTACACTGACCTGGGAACAGCAGCCTGCAGACTCAGAAACATTCCCAATCCATGACTCACTCCCTGCACTTCTGATCTACAGGCGAAATTCCCCCCAGCACCAAGACGAGAGCAGAGGAATTTACTTTCAAGAAGCAGATTTTTCTCACCCTCTGAAGGAACCATTCCAACCTTCTTTAGCCAGCTACTACATTCCTATTATTCAGACTGGCTGATTTTTTACAGCAGGCTCTGATATAGGGGCATAATAGTGTATGGTTCCCAGAAACCCATCTATGGTTTCAATTTTTATTTTTTCTTTTCACCTTCCTTTGCATGGCAGGTATCTTAGACATGTTCAACCAAATGGGAGTCACTTCAAGGAATACAAAGTGGACAGGGAAAGAATCTAGCAGGGAGCAGGCTGTATGCTTCGAATTAATCAGCTCAAGAGAAGTCCCCCAGCACAGAATTTCCCTGCCATCAACTGTTTTAACTCAGTTTTCTGCACATATAATTCTTTATTGTTCCTCTAAAGAAAAATAGGTTCAGCATCAATTCTTCAGTGAAAGCAATCTTGCTAGTTCAAAGCACCCCCAAAGCCAAAGTTCACTTATTCCATTCCCCACTGCAATTCCCATTCCTGAGGATGCAAATTTCATACAAAATTCACCAGTAAGAATTCAAAGCTGACTGATTATTGTGTGAACAATAGCAGGTGACTCTAGTCTGCACTCACAGCAACTATTCAAAATTAATTAGCAACACAATTATTACCAGCTATTTTAATAGTTGACATACTATATACATGGAAACTGGCTTATATAGTGGCACTGCCAGTATTCAGATTTTCTTCTCGTAGTATGGTCAAAATGATAGCAAAAAATAAATTACACTGTAAAACTTGCAACTCTCCATACCTGTCCATGACTAAAGGTAAAGTTGTTCGATTCACTTCCCATGTCACAGTGGCAGGAGGGTTTGCTGTTATTTTACAGGCAAATCGAGCTACTCCACCCTCTTGGACCTCAGTTGAAAGTGGCTGGACTTCAAATGCAGAAATGGCTGAAAATAAGAGAACATAAAAGTTAATGGGCTAAAGTGAAAACAAATTCCCGATTAAATCAAACTCCAGTTCACAGATCAACTTATAAAAACACCCAGAAATACTTCAATAGCCCTTTTTTTTTCCTGTATGCAAAAAAAGGTGGATCTAAGTACCTTGTCAACTTTGGTCAATAGCATGTTTTCATTGGTTGAAGGCTTACTTAAAATAACTTTGCTTTAAGCTAAAGCATAAAAAAATGAAATAGAATTAAGCATACAAATTGACTGGCATGCAGCTGGAAACCGTATCAATTATCAAACTAACAAAGTTCAAGTCAATTCAACTAGTTTGGGACTGGCCCTGTTACGCTTAAAAAAAAAATAAAAACTGACTGCAATAGAAAATTTCTGAAACAACATTTGGTTCCTGGCAGTCAGATTTCAGTCCCTTAACAATACTCGCTTTAGTAAAAGCATCTGCAGAGTTGTACGAGTTCATGTGTGGTAAGAAAAAGAAACCAAAACCCCATAAAGGTCTCAAAATAAGCTTAAATATGCAAAAACACTTTGATCCCAACAGCCCGAGCAGTCAGCACGCAGATGCCTGATGCACAGAGCAGCAATGTGATTTTGAGCATTTACAACTAAAGGAGTTCACAAAATCGAGCCAACTGAAGTGGCAGATCAATAAATAACCTCCAGCCAACAGACAGCTAGGAAAGCCATCAGCAGTTGAATTTCTTTACTCAAAAAATAAAAAGCCAAAGGGAAAGGAATACAAAACCCCCTAATTAATTGCTTATTTACTGCCACTTACAACATGGCTAATGGAAAGCACAACTCTTCAGAAGGAACTCCTTCTGGATAACAACACAAGTAATTTCACACACATTTCTACCCCCTGTAACTGCAGAGGGAACAATCTCTGTAAACTCAGTGGTAGTTATTTGGGGTTTTTTTCTAAAAATCAGATTTTAACTAAATTTCCACTCCTGTATAAATTATACAGACACATTATTTCAATAAACTAACACTAAGTTACCCATCTCTTAATATTCAAGCTTTGTATTTAAATAATTTCTCTATTTTACTTGTTTATAATCGATACCTTTTTTTCATTCTATTTACTCTAACACGTTCTCAATAATGCCCTTCTGCACGATGACACAATCAGTACTGATGCACACCAGGCTCCTCCCTGCCATTTTCACACTCCTGTACAGCATCCATAGATTAGTACTGGAGTGTGAAGGAAATGCAAACTCACCTGGTTGCTCTCCTCTCCACATGCAAATTAACTCCTAACATGGGCCTAACTACATAAATTAAGGAATCCTGTTACTGGTATGCCTATTTCACTTCCCAGGTCTGAATAAATCTGCTTTTTGCATTCCTGGAGTTGCACCAGCACTGCTGGAATGAGTGTCCCCAGTCATACCAGCAGAGTGAAAGTGTTGCAGCTTTGTGAACAGACCTCCCAAAGACTGTGATTAACAAGACAACAGAACCACCTTGAACAGTAAAATCACCTGAAGGCAGTTGGAGCCACGTGATGCAAACACCGTGACCACTGGAAACCAGGTCTGGCACCTCAAATGTGGTTCACACACCCAGAATGAAAGCAGAGATGCTCCTGGTACTCATTTGATGACCAACCCCGTGATTTTGGCAGCAGGTGTCCACGACCCCACACACACTGTTCACCTTCACCACAGACAGAACTGGCCTCTCTCAGCAGCAGAATTTAACCCAATTCCCCACGTTCCACTGTTTGTTCTTTCTTTCCCTTTTGGGCAGTACCAAATTCAAGAATAAGCACATTAAAACCCCCACAACTTGCATAAAGATGGTACAATAGAAGTCTTACATTTAAAGCCTGTTGGGGGAAACACAAAAGCAGTTCTCCCTTTAAACAGATTTTCTTTAGAGAGCAAAAGGAATTATCAGAACTAAAAAAGAGACATAAGAGGTCCTTGCCTACCTGCAAAAGCTCAGCTTCACAGAACAGACTCAGTACAAGTCAAATGACCTGCACGTACACCAGGTTGTTCCCATGACTCTAAACCTTCTGCATTTGTTTTATGCTGAATTTGTTGCAATCCAACTCTCCTGTAGTCTTCCACCACAGAAGAGAGGCGGAGGGAAAAAAAAAGGAGAAAAAAAAGGCATCCAGGCTTGTCTTTCTTAACCCCTGCCCTCCTTCTCTGTTTTCATTGCTCCCTACACAGACAATATGTGTTCACCTGGAGTTAAAATAGAATTTCCCTAGTGCTGTTCTTAACAGATTTTCTAACAGAAAATACAGTGCTTTGCATTCTTCATTTATTTACTGAAAGTATGATGCAGCAACCTAGACAAGTCCGCTCACATTTCAAAATAAAGTCTCTAGGAATGTAATAAAGGCACAGATTATAAGAACAACCCAAACCAGCGCAACATGAGTTTCAGAGCCATCCTGTAGCACAGCTGCACCACCACTGGCATAAAAAGGGATCATTTTAACAAGACAGAAAGGTAATCACACAGTCTTACTGAAGCAAAGCTCCTACACACCTTTAGAAGTTTCATCTCCATTGGAACCAAAAAAACAGCATCGAGAATTTCCTTATATTGGTATGATTATTTAAAGGGACAGAATGAGACAACAAACCCACAATATTTGGTTTTCATTTATGTATATACAAAGAGTGATTTATTTCCATGCATCCTGTACATTACAGCTGAAGATTAAAGACAGAAGTGAGACTCTCAAGAACAACAAAGGAAACTGAGGGCAATTAGTATTTCACAGAACACAAAATGTAATCATGACAGCAGGCAAGAACAGGTTCAGCTACAGAATTTAGAAAGTCCCGTGAAAGTTGTTAATTGAAGCTGATATGTAATGAACATTTTTCTACCTCAGCAGGAACAATGTATTTCCTCTGAAAATTCATCTTTAAAGACAGCAAAAGTCAGAACTACGAAGAACTGCATAAAATCTCCAGAAAAACTTATTAATGTCACTAAACACAGTTTTGGAAACAAAAAATCCCCACTTACCTCTTATCTAAATTCATACACTGTCTATCAGTTTAGCTCAATACTTGCTCCTTCTGTATCTTGTTTCTTTATGCAAAACTCTGGTTTCTTCTTAATTCTGACTTTATTTGTTCCAGTAAAATCTGTTTTTACAAGTCTACTGCTGTCTCGTGAAACCTGACCTCTTTGTAACAGGCTTGTTTTCATGGCAAGTGCTGATTCCAGCTCAGAACCCCAAGAACAAGTCATTAAAGCAGTGCTGTTAAGAGGCCAGAGCTCTATAAAATGGATAAGAAACAAAATCTCAAGAGACATACGTTGTTCCCAAAAACAACCCTGCAAAACGCAATAAATGTAAGTGCCTTTTTATTTGAGTTTTCCTCCCTTCTTCTGCAGTCTATTTAATCATTTTGTTCCCAGATTTATAGCCAAAAGAAAATGATTCAATGCTACTCTGAGAAGCTGATGCTGCCATCCTTTTTAACCTGCAAGATACCAAATGCTGCCTACAGAACCAGAAAACAATATTTAGAAACTGTATCTATTTTATAAATTCCTGCAATTTATGTGTTGGGAAAGTGTGTTTGTATAGTTACTTTTGAGTATGAATATCTTTGCAGGACAGAACTGTGTGGTTTATGCCATCAATGTTATCTATGCAGAGAGAAATCAGATTTCAGTTCTGGTAGGAGTTCCCTTGTTTACCATTGAGAAAAATATCCACAGGTTCAAAACCCAAATGATTACTTGCTGTGATTAAACACTGATTAAGTGTTAGAGAACCACTGCTGATGACTCCTGCACCATATACTGGGATTGAACACTATCCTGCATGCCTGCAAAAACCTCCTCTGTACCTAAACAGGTTTACACAGATTTAAGGTACAAAAAAGTAAAACTTAAGAAGCTTGTTCCTCACACCTTTTGCTTGTTTGTTTAAATGCACCAGCAGTCGTCCACTCACTTTAATTCTTAAAAAAGAAGAAACACAACACACTCCCATTTCATTCACTCCTGAAATGAAGTCCTGAAGTTTGCTGCCACACAAATCTGGTGACCTGTTCCCTTACACTCTGCACTTTCTACTCACACACTTCATGTCATTCAGTGATTTTCTGAATGAGCTTTCTTAAAAGGCAAAAGAAAGTCCGACAACCTACATGTTTATTACTGTTCCATCACAGCTGACACTAGCCCAAGACTGTACTACAACTGTAAAATAAAGAAAGGATGGAAGATAAAACCCCTGAACTGAAACAGTAGCACAGTTTTCAACGAACCAGAATGCAGCAAATATTGAGAAACTCGGCAGCACACGACACAGTGACCACTTAATGTTTCTCAAGAGATAATGGCCACTCAAGGGGATGAACTGCTCAGCTGGAAAGAACAAAAGTGCATAATGCCATTTGTAGAAGGTATGTGTTAATGCTATTGAGAATTTCACAACAGCCCTAACCCTTCAGGTGGAAACCAAGAATCTTTCCGTTTAAACTCTGAGGTGAAGAGGTTTCACTTGAGAAGAATAAACTTGTATATTAAAGAAAATGTCTAGCAGTTTTTCCAAAGAAATGGATTTCAGGGCAGCACATGACTTTTCCTTCTTGATCTAATTTTTGTGATGTTCTCTCTCTGAAAACGTTTTGGTGCCAAAGCCAATTTGCACATATTTTCTTGGAGTTTTGTGCAATTTCTCAGTTCTTGCAGGAGCAAGGCTTAAATCAGATTATAGAGGAAGTTGTGCCATTGCCTTTTGGCTATATAGACACACATTTCCAATTATTTTTACTCAAATGGCACACTTCAGTCTAGATCTGGATTGGGAATAACCTTTATATGAGTATACACTGACAGATCCAGACCCATCACAATTCCCCTCATTTCTGAACAAGGACTCGGAGTACACAGAGCTGGAGCTGTCATCAAGTGATCTAATGGGTGAATCTCTCCTGAGTTTCCCAGCTGATGCTAGTAAAATTCTGCTTAGTACATGCAGTTCAGAGGTGAATGTCACACAAATAGAGCAATATGGGTAAAGATTTTCATAACTGAGTGAAAAGGCATTACTGTGAAAGGGCATTCTGTATGTGTTACCACAAGCACAGTGATTGTTTTTACACTCACCCTTAAAAGTTTTATCAAGTGTTGTTTGACCTAGAATTACTACTTTTAAAATGTGAGGCATAAAAATGTGAGATTTCAGAAGAAAACAGAACCTCACCCGTAAGGAAAGATTAAAAGAGCTGGAACCTGATCAGCTCCAGGAAAAGAAACTGAAAAGAGAAGTGACGGTCTTATAAATACACAAAGAAGATATCAGAGAGAACAAGGGGTGATGACAGTCATTAATCAGTAAGAACAGAAAAAGCAGGAAGAGGTTTTAGCTCCAGCTCGGTAAGATCAGGTGAGGTTGCTAAATGGAAATGTGTTGGCATGGAGTAGGCAAACAAGGGAGGCATCTGCATCTGCAAAGACTTTATCTCACTCATTGTCTGCACAGAGCTTTTCCTCCTCTAATGGCTATTATTTAAGGCAAACAACTGAGTTTGAGATGGAAGGGAGTTCCATCTGTAAGAGGAAGTGATATCATCCAGAACACATTTGGCCCTTTCAGGCACAAAGGAAAAGTGTCAGTTCATGATGACTGTAATAAAAGACTGTAATTCAAACACCATACTGGTAATGGCAATCCTGTAAATTGCCAGAGATTTAACTCTTCTGATAAATTGGAAATGTAGCTTTTTTTTGCTAAAGTCAGCTGTTATTTTTAATTTCTGCCAGAATGGTTGGGAAAACAACTTTAACTAAAAAATGCTTTTTCTAGAACCTTGCATTTTAAAGAGATACTCTGGAATTGCATATTTTTGTGCTACTATTGCTTAAAACTTTAGTTTCATATACTTAATCAAGAACCATAGATAAATGCAGTGCTGAAAGCCTGACACTTAAACTTAATTGGAAGAAAATTAGTGGGGGTTTTTTCCCCCAAAAAATTAGAAGCATCACAAAGTAAACAAATCATACAGGCTGCTGACTTCACTGCCAAGATGTTAAGAACTCAATGAAAATTGTGGAGAGCGCTGTATCAGGTGCTTAACTTATTGCACTAGAATTTTTAAAGTGTCTTTTTCTTTCTCTGTATTATACCCTGGCAGTAAAGGCTACCACACATTGACATGTTAATGAGCTGCGATAGCCTAACAAAAAGCAACTGATAGCAGTAAAACAGCTGAACAACCATCCTCTCCTTCTCCCCAAAATATAAAAACAGGGAAGGGACTGTGGTATTCATAAAATCATCCCAAGCCTTTTCTCAGACATAACTCGAGGCTCTCAAGATGTTGGTCCTTCTCACTTGCACGCTGAGGAACACCTGTAGTACAAAAGGGAGGAGAATAATGTCCAGTGCTGTTCCAGCTCCTCATGCTGCACACCCCAGAGCCCTTGCAGGAGAGAAGAGCAGAATACTGCACATTATCCTTATCTAATACACAAGCAAGTCTTAATTACAGGCTGAATCTCTAACCCCAGAACCCACAGATTTTAATGTCCTTGAACTAACGTGGGCCCAACCACACTTTCACTCCCAGAAAGACCTGTGGCTCCCAACTGCCTTTCCTTACATTTCAAACAAGCTTTTCCAGACAATTGCACTTCCAAAGACAGCACACATTTTAAAGGATTATTGAACCAGTTCACCACAATTTTAAAACCCATACACGTGTGTGTATATGGTGTAACTGCAACAGTCAAGAGAAACCACAATCTTTAAGCCATCCCACTTCACCTCACTGATACCTTGGGAAAAGCTTTGCTAGAATGGCACCTTGCACCCTCTAATCCCAAATTAAGCTAAATCCTTTTAATGTGCAACAAGGAGATTGCTGCTATTAATCCCTGGATTTTAATGAGGTACTAACACTAAACTGTTAGCCACGACTTTAAAAATCAGTATTCGCTTGAATTGCCTGGAAATGTGGCCATCCCTGTTAAAGGGCATTCATTTTACATTTCTGTTTTGTTTCCCAGCTTCATATTTTAGCTTTAAATCCTGTCTTTCCTTTGTTCTATTAAGCTGGTTCCTAAAAGCTCACTCTTAGAAAGAAGACAGGATATAGACCTAAGATTACATGACAGACTAGTTTGCCATTAGGATGACAGGCAATTTTCCAATAAGAAAAAGAAAATTATTTTCCTGGAAAACGTAGAGATTGCACTTAAAAAGGAGGGCAGGGGAATGACACCTAATTCAGATATTATGTAACAGAAGAGAAATATCTGAAGGAAGAAAGAAAGAAAAACAAGAGAGATGGAATCTAACAGCAGTGTTAAATACAGAAAAGAGCTCCTCAAACCACAGTATCCTGTCAGTTTAAAAGCCCTTATAGCCAGGTGTAGAGTTTTTATTAAAAACATTGCCACAAAGCAGGGCTTGGTTGTCACATAAATTAGTCTTTTTACGCTAATTTTACACTATACAGAAATATTTCAGTGCTGTTCAGGTTCTTTGTTAATATTTTTCTCCAGAAACCTGTGAATATGAAGGTCAGTAGCAAGCAGAGAGCATTTCATGAGAAAAAACCCTATGTATTTACAGAACAACTATTATGCTGGCAGGATGAAAATTCCACAGAAAAATCTTAAGTGCACATTTAGCTCTAAATATATCCTGCCAATGCCTCAGAAAAATCAGGAGGTTTTCCTCAAGAAGAGTATTGAAAAATGCCTCTGTAGTCACTCCAAGTGAAACGTCCACAAAAGAAATGTTTATGCCTCGACTTACTGAAATCAAATCTGAGGAAGAAAATCCTTCCCTTTAGCAGCAAAGCAAAAGGCTTGAGTTTAAATTTATCAGAAAGTTTTCCATAAAAAATTCTAGTTCAAGACAAAAATGTAAATTTGGGTATGGTAACAAGTCATGTTTCATTTAGTCTACACCGAAATGAAAAATAGTCACAGAAATAATAATAATGGTAATGACCTTTTTAATAAAGTCTCTCTCTAGATTGTTCAGCAACAGAGAACAAACACCTGCTATGATTCCTGGAAAGAGCATTTGTCCTATCACTATGTTTTTTGTGAAACAGATTACACTGTGTATTTTCACAGATATTTCTTCAGTTAAACATATTCGCAGGATAAATGTAATACACCAATTTTCTCTTCCTAAAATGAAAAGATAAAAGAAATGTTCCTCTATGATTTTACCACTATGAAGAAATTCTTAGATTGTGACAGTATGAACACCATAGCAGCAGTTTTGAAGCTGATAGTTCAGAATTGCGTTGAAAAAGGAGCCCAGACTCAGACTGTTACAATTAAATAACGGGGAGGTTAAACGAGACTGAAACTGCCACATTGATTTGACACTATTATCAATAATTGATATGGGACCCCTTTTAATCTCTCTATCCCACAGATTTTTCTTCACCATTTGCCATGTAGAATCTCCTTGCAGGCATTTTAACATTCTAAGGAAGGTGGATCAGAGTTACAGTTTGTACAGAACAAAATCATATTCGACAGTGACGGTTCTGACGCTCTGGAAATCCCTGCAGAGTGGGAAACTACAGAGCTGCAGTTTTATGAGCCACTACCTTAGCACTACAACTTGGGTTCATCTGGCTTTTTTTTTTTCCCAAGCCAAAGGACAGATTTCATCAAAGCACGGCGACATTTTGGGAGCTCCTGGCACAGCTTATTGGCAAACATGCATTTCATAGTCACAAATCTGGAGAGTTTGAAAGCCAGGCATCCAAGGCTGCTGACTCATATTGCTTCATTTTTTCCAACCTGTTGACCAGTAGGAGTGTTAGTCTTGATAAGCTTTGAATCAAGGCCTTACCTTAGAGAGAAAGAGACCCTTAATTGAGAAAATACTGTGCCTTCCCAATTTTCTAGATGATGTGTGCATTACACCAGAACTCAGGCATGTATTGCTTTGTTGAGATCAGAAGAAGGAATGAAAAAAGTTTGGAATGAGAGTCGTTCCAGTTTGGTTTACTAATCTTTACCCCAAAAAATTCTTATATGAGTGCCAAGTATGCCAACACTTAGCTGAAACACAAACCTAAAAAATAAAAAAAAAGTAAATCCAAAAGGTGCAAATATTGCAAAAAGCTACCAAGATTAGAAATCCCATTTCTGCACTGTGAAAGACACAAGCTCAGAGAATGAGCCAGGTTTGGCCATGAAATTTGACGTTGCCTGTAGACAAAACTGGTCCTTCCCACCATGTGCTCCTCACGTTTCAGTTCACAGAACAGTACTGGCAGTTGTAGCTGAGGAACAAATCTTTCTGAGGCATTAGCCTGCAAAACCCTTTCAAAGTCACATTCTGAATTTTGGAGGGACCAGCAAATGCTCTCTGGACATGGGGGTAATTACAGAAAGCTTTCACTGATAAATACCAAGAAGATCTCAGATGAGGTAATGAGTGAGGATTTGGGCCATCTGCCCTTTCTGCTATTCTCAATTCATTACTTCTGCTCTGGACAAATCTCCTTCAGGGCCCTGATGCTCAGCTGAAGGGTGAGCTCCTTTGCAGAGCTTACTGCAGTTTACCTCCAACAAACTGCCAGGCAACTCCACCTGGGAACTGTTCTGCTAAAACTTATCATCACCTTATTGCAAAAACATGTACTCCTGGCCTACCATACATTTAGTTCTGCCACGAAATTAAATAATGAGAAGGAAATGCAATAAAGAAAGTAATGGAAAAATGAAGAAACAATGGTATGTTCTAATTTTCCATTCCTCCCTCATATTCTTGCCAGCTTGCTGGCAGATCTCTGAGAAGTGCAATGTTTGGGCAATGATTTCCAAACTAAGATGCAGATCAGCAGGAATTACTCTCCAATCTCTGATAAGAAGGGAGAAAATAAGACATTAGCCTCAAATCCCATACTTACAAAATACAATGCAAAACTATTTCTTTGTGCATTAAAATCTTTGCGTAGCAATCACCATAACTGCCTTTCCTCCACCCAAAAAAAGGCATTTGCCCATTCACAAACTAGCCACTACTTTTCTGGTGCTGAAGAATGCTGTAATCTAAAGGCAATGAAATGGAGAAGCAAAGAGGTCAACAGCCTGAGCACCCTTGAACAAAAGTTCCCTTGGAGATGTCAGCTGCAATCTCATTTGTTTCCTCTAACACTTTCAGGTCCCCCTGCTCCTTTCTTTAAAGCTCCTAATTCAGTGGCTGACAAATGATCATTTAAAAAATCTCTGTACAGGAATAACCAAGTCCAAATATGTCCACTGAAGATCACTAAGCTCTCCACCATTTGGGCTGGGACTAGATTCTGTAAAAGCCTTCATGGCCACCCACAGACACAGTTTTCACCAGCTTCTCAAAGTTAAGACCAGTCTGAAGTTTCATGTGTAGTATTTTCTTTTCCTGAAAACTTTGAAGTCAATTAGACTATTCTGGACTAGGTTTTCAGGGAAATGTACTCATTTATTCTTTCCTGCAGTATATCCTTTTATTCCTTCATTCTTAGAGTATCCTCAGAAAGTATGAAATCATATTGTCTTCTCCACATATAGAATGGGAGTTATTGTGAGCAAGTTTCTGATCTATTCTACTGCAGAAAATCAAGAGAAGAGGACTTAAATGGATGTGTGTTGAAGACAGTTGACAGGACAGGAGAAGAAACTTAAGAAAAATACCCCAACATCCCAACACCACTCACCACCCCCAAAACTGAGAAGAGCCTTTTCCTTGTCCTGATTTTGCCACATTTGGTCTTGTTTCCATTAAAAATAAAACAAAACTTTCTTCCCCTCTTGCAAGAACTCTTTAGAAATGCAAGGTCAGGAGACAGGGTCTCAAAGACAGAGAATCATCTTTGGCTGCTCTGGACCAAAAGAAAAAAACAAAAAGGGAAGAAGAAAAAAAGAAAAAAATTAGGCATGTGGTTCTGGAACAGCTTCCCTTTGGTGAGACAGTTTTGGAAATGCACCCCTTCCTGCACATATGGATATCTCTGGAGGTAGAAGCCAACCCTACCACTGCCATTTATCTATTGGCTCAGAGGCTTTCAGTCCTATAAATGTTTGTTTTCTGGGCACAGGACACATCAAATAGCACAACAGACTCTCAACACTTAAAAATGTGGCTGGCTGTCTAAGCTTCCCTTCTTGGGCAAAACTGTGAATTCAAAATTATTATAATGAGCATCAGCATCTGACACTGATTAGTTTTTTCAAGGATGAAAGCAATCATTTCATCTCAGGATATATTGTACTTTATGAAAGACGCTCTTTCCTTTTCTAAATGGGCAGTATATGTTCACTGTAAACTTTGCACAGTGCAAACAGAAAGAGTTCATAATTAGAATGTCCACTGTCAAGAAAAAAAACCTCAAAACAGTCAAAGAAATTTGGCTCCTCAGAAGTCAATAAACACCCACGAAAAAGTTCTTTTACATGCAAACCAGTAAGTACAATGTGACAAGGTGACTATCAGACTGTACTGTTGCCTCCTCACTTCTTCAAACCACTGGAACAGACACAGAGCTTGTTATCTATGACATATTAATGTGACAATAAATGAGATCCTGGGCAGCACCCATGTGCTACAGAAAATAACAGGAAGATCCTCACTGACAAAGTACCAACCCACAAGTGCCTTATTCTACAGTATTTTAGTTTCTTCTCCCACCCATCAGGTGCTCTTAGAGCCACACCAAGATGAGGATCCAGAATTGCAATGCAAGGGCATGCATCAGAATTCCCTGTCTGTGAAGGAAGAAAGTACAGGATAATACACCCAGGTCTTTCTATTTTACTTTGGTCAAAGTAGGTAATGATATTCCAGCAATGCCACTTTCTACCTCTTGCAGCCAGATGCAAGCTATTCACATGACCACACATAATGCCTTACTACACCTCAATTATTTAATAAGACCCAAAAACATACCACTACCACCCCTCCCAATGAAATCAGACATACATATCACCTCAGGAGTCATCATTACCACTGTCTCAAAGGAACTAAAAGATTGAGGCTTAGAAAATATGTGGTTCTATATATTCAACAGTTTATTGATGGTGTAAATGCCATACCCTACTGAACCATGTAAACAACCATGAGAGATTTGATCTTTTCACTTCTGAAGGCATCCCAGCTGGGGTTTTCCCTTCTCAGTCTATCTATCATCCAGGCACCAGTGTGTGGCCACAGAAGGCACAATAAATGCTAATGCACTTATCAAGGAATTCCCCTCTGCTCTTCTGCAGACAAGAAGCGTAGGAAATAGGAGAGAAAAGGCACACAGTAAGCCACATTAACCAGCTTCAAAGCTGTTCTACTTGTGTGGCTGCCTGCATTCAGGAGAAAGAACACACCACTTTCTCCCTTGCAAGGCCTGCTTTCCTTCAGCAGTTTGCCAAGTGATTGCCTTCTAGTATCTCTGCTTAATCCTACAGATGCCTTTCTTTGGAGTTGCTGCCATTCTGTGAAGAATTAGTTCTGCTTAATAGCCCAACTGTTGCATAGGGAACATCCAGCACAGTTTTGCACTTTACAACATGAAGACAAGGATCAGAACACAAGCAGGATTTCGCAACAAAAGATGTGTCCCTTCACAACTATCCTAATCTGGCATTAAAAAAAGAAAAAAAAAAGAAAAAAAAAAAAAAAAGAACAGCCACACCAAAAAAACCCTCCTACACAAAGGAAAATAGAAATAGGAAATTAAAGATTTACAGATTTACTGCTATGATTCTAAGGTTCCTCAAAGAACAACAAAAATGCAATAATCGCTCAGTGCAACACAGAAAAGACAATTTCAACATTGAGCAACAAGAGCCTGCAGCACTGTAAGCATAAATCTGCCCCATTCTGACCAATGAATTTCATTGCAGATGCCAGCAGAAGGGTAAGACCTCTATTTATCAGTCACGTACCTCTAAAAATAAATAAACGCTATTCCTGGCTAAAATAAAACTAGCCCCTAAGTAGAATGCAAACCCCTCTCTTCACCTCACCCTGCCCAGCTCATCAATCAGGGGCAGCACCGCAGAGCACATCCCAGGACAGCAGAGGGGCCCCACACATTCCTCTGCTGCACCGCCCACCACTGAGCCTCCCCTCACATCTGGGGGAAGGCAGAGGAAGAGGTTCCATTTCATACAGTGGCAAACTGACACCGTGCTCCTATGAATG
Organism: Pseudopipra pipra; assembly: GCF_036250125.1. Taxonomy (NCBI): domain Eukaryota; kingdom Metazoa; phylum Chordata; class Aves; order Passeriformes; family Pipridae; genus Pseudopipra; species Pseudopipra pipra. The sequence continues at coordinate 7,984,457 of NC_087560.1, read as the reverse complement.
AGTGTAAGCTGATATGGCAGTGCTGGTCAGCCTTCAGCCTGTCAGAAATGCTATCCTTGAGAGATATGAGCACTCTCCCCGTTTTTTGCTTACAGTGTTTCAGAATCAGCATCCCTCAGGATGAAAGACAATTTCACCGCAAAACGCTAAGGAGAGGGGCTGGGAATTCAAGCCCTTCAGCCTCTCCAAATGTCAACATTTCAGCATTCCCATGGGGAAAGGAAAGAAGAAATGCCTCCACTCTCAAGGGCCAAATGCCTGCAGCTCATTACTCTGTCACCAAATGCCCCACTACTGCATTACACAGCCCAGAGATCTTGCCCCAAGAACAGTCTTTCTACAAAGGGGAGTAACTAACAGCTGAAGTCTGACTGTCCTAAAGTTTGAGAACAGAAGGGAGAAAATTAAAAACAAATTTCACACACAAAAAAACCAAGTACCAAAAGGCATTGTCAGTAGTACCTATTTATTGAAGCTACTTAAATCCTCTAATCAGATGTTTATCTGAAAAATTCTGGAGGTAGGAGAGGGGGAAGAGTTTACAACTCTTCCAATTTTCACATAAAAGAAATCAGAAATGCACATTGCCTACACTGTTGTCAGAGTAGGTCACCTTGCTCTGACTATTGACTGTGTGGGTGGGAGGCAACTGTGGGATTGCTGGATTTCCAGTTTGCCCAGTGCAAGCAAACAGCCATGTTCTTTCTCCCTAAGTAGGTAATACCTCTGGTTATCAGATTACCTGTATTTTCTAATACACAATGACAACCCCGTTTTTCCTTTCCATGATTTTTTGAGAAGCTCATTATTTATCTCCAATCCAAGGCCACCAGGGAGGCACTGAGGGAAGTGTTATCTGGAGCACAGAGAAGCCAGTACCCCCATCTCAGACATCAGCCTGGAACAAGCAAGCTCTGAGAAAGGGGAGTGATCCCCAAGAAATGCAGCTGAAGGCACAGAAAGAACACCACCAGATCTCCAAGAAAGAGGCTGCCTATTCAACAGGTGTTTTATTTATCCCAGATTTCTGACACATGTGTAGAGGTGTATAACAGAGAACAGTTAGCGAGGTTATCTCATCTCAGAGTTCCTTCCTCTCTTGTGCTCTTTAGTTAAGCCATTCGTTTACCCTGACAAATACAAAATTACCTCTTTTCCCTCAAAAAAGAGGGAGAGAAAAGAATACAACAGATCAAGCCTCACTGTATTTTCTTCTAAATTATGCACTTGAACTTCCATCAGTACAAGTATAACACCCTGGCCTGAAGCCAATCAGAAATCCCTCATAATGTGTCCAATAAGCCAAATCAAAACACTACATAGCTTATGAGAGTGGGGTAAAGAAACTTGAAGGTCGTATTTCATCTGCTGCAGCTCATCATGTTCATTCAAACAGAGGCAGGAGGTTAACTGGGGGGATCTGCTCTTTAATGCCTGTTATTTCCAGTGGAAGGAGCTAAGCAACAACATACTTTTCTCAGTACTTCATGAAGAGGACCAGCAAGAAAATCCTAATGCTAAGGAAACACAACCCAGCTGGAGGGCAGATGGACAGGGGAGCTGGGCAACATGATGAAGCTGAAATGCAGCCCCCTAGTACAACTCAAAGTTGGTTTTTGGATGCGTTAATTATAAAACTGAAGACATGACTTAAGTTTAATAAAGCATGGAAACACCTTCCTTGTTTTTTTAAAAAAAGGGATTCTAAGCCAGCAGCTAAAAACAGAAAGACAGCTCTCCTGAGCATTTGGGAAATTCTGGGTTTGTTCATCAGGTGAAAACAGGGACTAGAGAGAAAATACCAGGTTCTACCCTCAGCTTTACAGTTGCCTGTGTTTTCTGGAGGAAAGTAATTTATTAGTTTGATCCTGTAGAATTTATTCTCTTCTCAGTTTTCTCTTCATATAAAACAGAGGTAACACACTAATCTTTTACTTACTCGATGCTTTCCTGGATTGCTTAAAACCATATATGAGAGGTAGTAGCAGCATTAGTACTCATATAACACACACATTAAAATAAAAAATGAGATTAATAGAAATTAATATTCTTAACTCTCATATAACTAATCACAAAAATCTGTGGATTTTTTGGCAGAAAAATCGTGGGGTGGACAAATCATGGAGGGGGGGGGGAAACAAAAAACAAACCAAACCAAACAACCCTATTGCACTGATGGAATTGAAATCATCTGTCCCTCTACATCAGCACCACACCACACTGATAAACTAAATCTCTCTTTGATTGAAGGCCGAATTAAAACAGAGCAATGCAGGAACTCTTCTGACCCAAAAGTAATCCACTCAATCATATAATACATCCCCTTCCTTTTAGTAAAATGAATAGCCCTCCATAGAACCTTTTTCTTCCTTGACAAGTCCTTGACAGAAGAATGTGAATCTGGACAGTTAAATGAATCAATCACCAGCTGCTAGTCTAGGGCCAAGATGGTGAGCCGAGGGGCCTGCCAGAGTTCACTGACCACTGGGCAAAGCAGGACAAAGGCTTTGCCTCTATGAATAGTCTGCTTCTGGGATCCAAAGGTCACTGAGCTGCCTTGGAAACGGTCCCCTTTGGTTATTTAAAGTTCTCAGGCTATTCTGCCACAGATATTATTGTTTCAGGTGGTCACCATCTTTCCTCATCAGGAGTTTGTGAAAGGCCAGGCAAACATTATTTAGATAAACCAGAGACAATGGTGAACACGGCAGCAACTAAATAGCAATGAAAGGGACAATTAAAATAAACACAAATAATGCTTTACCCTTTCTCATAATTCCAGCTTCCAAACACGCCTGTGAAAAACATTCTCAGAGAAAGAAGGTTCCAGCACCCAAAGGTCCAGATCCCCAAGAAGACCCAGATGCACACATTGCACTGAAGGCACAAGGTCTTGAATACTTCACTGCCTTTGAGATTCTTTACATAAATGTGCAGGTAAAAAAAAAAAAAAAAAGGAGGAAAAGAAAAGTATTGGGGCTTTTCTCTAGTCATGACTGTGGGGCTGTATTTCCAAAAAGCTGCACTATGGTTCAACATTAAGACCTGTAGCCCAACAAGTAGGTGGTACTCTAGGCTATGTGTTGGAGTAAATACTTGAGAGAACGGGCAGACTTGATAAGGGGGAGGTGAAACCCACCGTTGCTAACACCTCCACAGTACTGGAGCCCACAGTCCTGCATGGCACCTCAAAAACCTTCTCCTGTACACCAGCAATAAACCCAATTTCACCTCAGTCAGGTCACAGAGAGAGTAAAGTTTGCACTGACAAACACCAGAGACTGTATAGATAATATAGATATATATGTATATATATATAAAGAATATTACCTCAGGACCTTTATTCTCAAGTTAAAGGTATTGCTAAATACATGCTTAGACACCAGCCCATGTTTTGGTTGAATCAAAAAGTTCTGACAAACTTACTTGTCTTGGAAGCTGCCACAGGGCCCTCTGTTAACAAGGCTCTTTTCATGACACCTTGCCCATATAAACTCTAATACTTTAAAGCATCTTTATTACAGGGTTCTTTGTATTACATACATCCTTCGATAAATGCAGCTAATCCCTAAACTTCCTCACTAACACAGCATTCAGTATGTGTGTCTCTTACATGTGTATACACACAGTGTGAAAATCTCCAAACCCAAATGCTCAGAAGTTGGGAAACTGAAGAACCGAAGCTGTTTATGTAACTGATTTGCACTGTTTATATACATGCTTTAGGAAACAATACAACTGCACAATCACACTTCCCTCACTATTCACAGCACCAAATGAATGGTGCTCACAGAATGAGCATCTATTCAATATTTTGTTTTCTCCTCTCTGTTCAGTGTGTGGCCTCATTCCTTGTTTATTATGATCTGTTAAGCACTGCCCTGAAAGCAGTGACCAACTTCCCTATGGCCTTTTCTGCAGGGCTCTGCCCTACAGTTCTTCACTAGTGTTAATGTATCTACATTCAAATACCATGTTAAGATTACATACTATTACTCTTTTAATTTTACTGTTGGGTATGGACAAACAGTTGGACGGTGGACTGAAATATTCACTAAATTTATGTATCCAGGACACTGATCCTTCACAATACTCCAGGTGTTGCAATCATGGACTGCTCTCCCAACTTATTGCAGCTCCAACTGATCAAACCTCAAAACCTCCTATCAAACATTGAGACCATAATAAACCCACAATCACAGACTTCCCACGAAAAGCAGGGACAGGCAGACTCATGTCACATGCTGGAGAGGCTGTGGCTGAAGCAGCAATGTATTTTTAATACTCTAAAGCACCTCTGACTAGGAGGGTATTCTTTGTCTTCCTGAAGTTCCCAAGGGAAGTCCAGGCCTCCTGGGTCAACCTTCCATGTCCTGCAGGATCATCTGCTCTGATGGGCACACTCTCTTGAGTCAGTCTTTGCCAGACCTTTAGTCCTCTCCTACTCCCAACTTGTACCCATGGCCATCTCCAAGCAAAACCAATCCCAGGCCTCTCTCCATAAGATTTTCCTGAGCACCAGCCCCTTCCCACCAATGCACTTCTCTTACCCGCCCTGACCTCTAGACACATGAGACCACTCACACCTCCACCTCGCCCTCTTCCCCTCCCAAACTTCCTCTCCAGGTAATTAGACCATTGTTTCCAGCTTTCCATGCCAGCTGGTTTCTCCGGGCAGTGTTAGATCACACTTCAGCTCCTCATTAATGCAGAACAGGAAAAAAAAAAAGAAAGCAAGTCTACATCTGTCTAGGACTGCTTAGAGGGAATGCCCAGCTCCGTGTTCACAAGCACAAACAGCACCTTCTGTGTCTCCAGCAAGTCGAGCTGAGTGAGGCCGTGCTGAACATGTGCCCAAAACTAAAAAAGTTTGACATTTTTCCTCAGAACTTACAGGACAACCAGTTATAGTCACAGCAACAACAAAAGCTACTGCCAGACACAAAAAGACCACTTCCCCAACAAATCCCATGTCTCTGTTCCCTAAGTAGACATTCCCATGCTGTCCTGGTGAAAAACAAAAATACAGAGAACACAGTTTCATCTTGGATTTGTTCTAGGGAATAAATTAGTTTAGGATAAACAGTTCTGACAAAGTATTTTGTACTAAAAAAATCAAAAAGCAAAGAGATGAATACTGACATGACAAATTTCTACCCAAAAGGTTAACATCTCAGAAACTTAACTACTACAGTTCTCCAATATAAATATTTAAGAGGAGAATGCCACCAGCCCCCTTAGAATAGAATCATCATTTGCACACAGACACACACACACAAAAAAAAAAAAAGGGAAAAAGAAAAGTCTAGCACTGGTATTTTTTTGGCAAGAATCATGATTAAAAGCATCAACAGGCTTCATCTCTACTATGCAAAAATAAAGTCTGGCAGTCAATTCTCTTTCTTGGGGTAGGTGTTTTTCCCATTGATACAACCCTGGGCTCTGCTATTCCTTCAGAAACAGCCTTCCTGAGAGGACTATAGCCAGGCCGTGGTAACAATTCAAACCTATATCACCTTACCTAACACAACCATTTTGATTATTTTAAATCAAAGTAACACCTCACTGAGGTTACCTTCACACTGTTATTTCTTGAGATGGTCAGAGCTAATCTACCAGTTAGTAGCTCTTCCCAGAAAGTCCCAAATCCACACTACTCCTGCCTACTTACCTCGAGCCAGCTCTAGCAAACCAGTGGAGTTATCAAACTTCATGTTTCACTGCAGTTTCTTTTTTAATAGCCTCATGTTTATGTCATCAGTGGACTTTCATATCTAGTACACAACAAAAATCCCACAGGCTACTTACTACTAATGAAGGGCATTAAAGAAAACGTCAACATTATAAACATTCATCTAAACACAAAGCACCGATTTGGAACGTGCTTCATTCTCTCAGGGGGATCTACTTCCAGTATCACCTCTGGTGCTCAAAGTGTACGTGGCTCTAAAAGAAAAGAAATAAAATTTCTGAACTGAAGTGTAATAAAATTCTTCATGAAAAATGTTTATTCTGTTCTTAAAACTGACAATTTTCAATAAAGTCTCTGACCATAAAGGAGCCTAATATACTACCATGTGCTCCATAATGACACCTATTAGCAGATTAGATATGTTGCCTTCTATCCAGAGAGTTTCCTGCAGCTATTTTATGATAGATAATATATGGGTTCTTTTAACATGCATAGTTTTTATTATTTTGGTTTATTTATCTTAAATCTATGCAAACCCAGTAATTATATTGAGGGGCGAAGGGGGGATAAAGCCCTGTTTAGATTTCAGGGATTCACCATCTGAAAGCTTTTATTCTTCCACAGTGAAGGAAAGTTATGACCTTTGACACGTGGCCATGGTGCCAAAGAAACTGCTCATAAATGTGTGTCAGTAAAGAAGCAGAAATCAATAAATTCATTTAATCCACTGAACTATTATGTAGTGAGACACGATATATTTTAAAGAGCCAACTGCTCTACTCCTTCTCTCAAAAGATAAAAATTTTATGTAAGGTATTTTTGGATATTCAATTTTTTTAAGGTTTTGAACCTGAATATTATCTCAGACCCATTAATAAATATTTTAGTCAAATTATACCACAATTTATGAAATCCATTTAGAAATATCCCTGATACAGTTGGATTCAGGTAGCACAACAGGAACATTAGCAGGTGGGCAGACACCCTATTAACAACCTCTACCATTATGAGAGATAACAATCCACAGAAATCAAACACTGGCAGGTGTTAAAAGCGTGTATCTTTTTCCACACTGGGAAAAGAGCACACTGCTCAAGAGCAGAATGAATGAAATACTGTTCATTCCAAACACAGAAATTTGAAAAGACCAAACAAGGCACTGCCCTACAATGTGTATTATGAAGGCTTCCAGCAATGCCTGGTCAGCCACCATACACTCTACAAGAATCACCAATAAGCAACATCAGGTAAGGATTATGACCATTAAAAACAGGACTAACTGCCACGTGCTGGGGGTGTCACAAAACTCCTATCAGCGCTACCAAGAATCCCATAGTTAATTTCCTGTACACTGTGGGATAAAATTGAGCTGCTTTTCTGGCACAGACTGGCTGAACTAATAACAGCAGTATCCACTTTCAACCTCTATTGAAGATCAATGATAAATCTGCTTGCAAACTGTGGGCCACAGGGCTGTTTGCATAAATAAGCATTACAAGCAAGAGGGAAAAAAAAAAAGAGCTGGTCATGTGCTCTCTTAGGCTTTTGGAGAGGAGGTGGGGGAAGGAAGTCTCACCCTTGTAATTTGGGACACACTATGTACAAAGTTTCTCTCCTCAGGCAAAATGACAGAGTCGTGCCAGAACTCCCAGAGAATATTTCCAGTTAACATCAATTTACCGGATGTCACAGACAAGTTTAATGAACAAAATGATAAATGTCTGTCAATGGCTTCATAAAGTCAACGAATTCTCGTTACAAAGAACATACATAATGCACAGCTCTGCCTGAGGCACATGTTACACTTATTAGAGGTTTTACTAGAGATCTTCATGTGGACAGTGAAATGGTAATTTAATAATTTACACCAGTTAGTTTGCTGATAAGTGACCTAGCAATTTATTAGTATGTTGAAGATTGTACAAGCAGGAGTAAGCATTTAAAATTCTTCTGCATGGTCAAAGACTTTAAGATAAATTTTAAAAGTTTCTTTGAAAGATAATGGCTTATTCGATAACTTCCAGTTGTAACAGGTTGTAAAACAAAAAACAATACTGTGTAACACTGAGCTGTTTTTATTGTACATTATTGTGATGGCTATCAAAATAGCTTTTTCTTCAACATAATTATTATATGATTTTAAGTGACAGACACACCACCTGAGACAAGATATTATACTTCTGGTCGAATCATTTTTACCTCATCTAAATTTGGGGTCAAAACTGACCTTAAAGTATCTCATGACACTTCCCTCCTCTGCCACAGCTGTGAAAATAAGCTCCACTGGAAAACAGCACCTCCTTCCAGTCATCAAGCAGGAATAAGCAAGCAGGGGTCACCAGAAGGAGTTTTGCAGATCCGAAGCAATGATATACCACATATGTGACAATTTGTAACAGAAAAGGAAAAAACAAAAACTGACTAAATGCAGCAAAACCAGCCTGCACCTGGTGAGAAAGAGAAAAGAGTGGGAACATGGGAGAGGACAAAGATGAGAGAATTTTGAATGTTAGAACAGAGCAAATAAACGAAAAGCTCTTTTATTTGATACATTTTCCTCTCCGTTTTAAGGTGTCCAGAAAGTGAATTACTCTCAGTACAGCTTAAAAGAACTGACCAACCCACTTTGTAAAACCTGCTGATAGAGGACTTCTATGATTTTAGAGGGAGAAGATGGAACACTGTTGCTTCACAAGAGAAGCTCATGCTGCAAAGGCTGAGATGTAAGTTGTTCATCTAAACTTATTTTATTTCATTTTGCCTTTAATCTGAAATGGCTCAAAGGAGAGCCAAAAAAACCCCAAAAAACATAAAGGTTTTACACAAGAAATTCTGGTCTCCTGAAATGAGAACAAAGAATGCAACATGCGACCAATCTATGCAACCAGGATTATTATCTGAAGACACTAAAAATCCAATCTGAAGATACAGAGTTGCTCCTGCTCACAGAACCTCCTCCAGTTTCCAACATTCATCCATGACTATATACAAGGCATATACCACAACCTGTAAAGACTTAGTTTAACTGCCCCCAGCTATGTATTAAAAGAACACCAGATGACACTTTTAATGCTTGTAATGACTTTCACGTACCTCTTATGCCTGGTCAATCACGTAATTATTTCTTTTAAGGCTCACTCTCATAAGCAAATGATTTCAAAATTCAACTACTGTGCCTCAGAGTTAAAGAGTAAATTTCCATTACACATACTTCTACAAGATAAATTATTGCTACTAATAAATTCAAAATCATAATTTTAGAATGTTCTGAGAGTAGGGGACTAGGATTAGTTTTGCTGTTTTGCCATCAATGTACCACTCAGAATAGCCTGCAGCTAAAGAAAACCTCTTTTCTCCTTTCTAAAACATGGTATTTGTCCCACCTAAAGCTGCAGCTCAGAAAACCTTGCACAGAATGGAATCTGTTGCCTATTCCAGCACCTGCTTAAAACGTGGGCTTGGCAAAGACGTTCCACATCTGAACATAGATACAGTGAATTGCAGTGTTCTGAGACAAAACCCATCCCACCAGCAGTCCCCTGACATCGGTCAGTATGTAGGAAGTTTTCTTCCTAAGATTCTCTAGATGGGAAAATATGTCTAAGACCCTCTCTAGAGGGTTAGAGTCATGCTTTTCACAAAACATTGCTGTCACCATTCTAAAACAACAACCATCTCAGACTTTGCTGTCCAGGAGAACTTTACCAGGGCTCAGGTGGCAGACACTGCTTTCAAACTTGGTTCTTCTCAAAGGTTGAAGGTGTAATTTGCTCAGTGGTATTCCACCACTGAAAAAAAATCAGTAAAATAGGAGTCAAAATGTAACTGTAAAGTCCTGAGAGGAAAAGTGTTGATCACTATTGTCCATTTTGTATTCCAGGGGTCATTCCTTTCCTCAAAACTTTGCCTACATGCAGAAAAAACAACGTCATAAGATCATTTTCAAATAGTTTATGGGAATGAGTGTATTCTCATCACTTTAGTCAGAGGAGGAAATCATTTTATACAGGTATGAATGCAAGAACCACGATTACAGAAGGTTAGATAACAGCACTCTTTGCTGACTTCCTCCCCAGTAGCTTAGTCCCCAGTAACCCTGCCAGGGTTGGTGAAGCAATATCTTGGTACATGGCAACTTTTGCCTCAGATGATTAAATTCTGATAAAAGCTTGTTATCAGCATTCCTATGCCTTTTATAACAAGTTAATTTTCAGTATTTCATTTCTCACATTGCATTCTACTGCTCTGACATTCAGCAAATAAGAGGGTGGTCACTGAATACTACCACAATGGCTACAGTGTTCAGCCTAGAAGTAAATGTAACTTCCTCAAGCTTAACTATTGCAAAATTTACAGCTTTCTCATCAGCCAAAGTCAGAAAATACCCTGACCACAGTGGGAGTTCTAAAAGTTGTTCACTGCAATAGTGGCACAGAAAGACTCAGGAACCCTGAAATCTTTACCCCATAAAATACAAAGATTGCACATCCTGTCATTTTTGGGTTATCATACTAAGAATCTAAGTAAGCTTCAGGAGCACACAGCAGACCTGTGTGCCTCTGGGGGGAAGGATACTATTTCCCTAGGCTGCAGATGCAGTCATGTATCAGAAACCCCCTACCAGAAGTGCAAGAGATGGGCACCTGAGAAACAAGCACTTTGAACGGGGCCTCCAGGTGCCAGTTGTATTATCCAGATGCCACTCAGATTATTGTGCCTTTGTGAGCATTCATGTTGTTAAAACTAAAAAGACTTCCCCTCACCTAAGAAGATCAAATTTGATTTCATTAAAAAAAAAAAAAAAAAACCAAAAAAACCCCACAGAACTATTACTGAGAGTTATGAAACAAAGTAAAAGCAGCAGAAAAAAAAATCTGTCTAGTAATATTTATATTTTCCTCTAATAAATTAGGAAGGCCACCTCCCTCCAAAATTTTTACATACAGAAAAAACAGAAGAGCTTATAATAATTCCATACAGTAAGTCACAGACAAACCATCCACACTCAGGTGGTTCCACAACCATCTCCTTCCTAAGTCTGCTGTTTACATCTTTATAAAGTAACTATTTAATCCATACAACCAAAAATTGTTTCCACTACAGAAGTAGGTTTTGGAAGGCTGCCAGATCGATTTCTAACTCCCAGCACAAATCATGCAGTGCAATTTTTTTTCCTACCTCTAACTCAATTGCTGAGACAATCAACTTTAAAATGTAGATGCTGTTTAAAATGCTGCTGCTTAAAAGCTACCTAGAGGTTGACCCTGGTAACTAATGCTGACCATACAAACCACACTTACTCAACAAAATGTGGAGTCCTGACACTGTTGATTACTTTTTCACTTAGGTGGTGATTACCAGTTATAAAGACTGGAAGTAATCAATCCCAATTTAACAGCTGGGCCTATTGATGAAAAAAAAAAAAAATCCAAAAAACCCAAAACAATGCAAAACTAAACAAAAGATTATGTCCACAATTTTGGAGATAAAATGTGGAAAAAATCCTGAGAAAAACAAACAAAAACTAAGCACAAATTGTCCAACAATGGGCATGACCATATTTCTGTAGGAAAAAGCTTAGTAACTTTTAAATTCTTCCTCCAAGATTCTCTTTTGTCATTGTCTTAAATTGTTCTGCACACCATCAATAGCCACAGCTGTTAAATTGTGAAGACGTGACAACAAGTCTCTAGGCAAACAACTGCTCAGAGTGAGATCCTTTTCTTTAGGATAATCAGAGCTGGCTGACAAAAGGGGGCCTTATTGAATGCCCTTTCAACAATTTCTACACCAAGAAATGCAGAGAAAGAGGGAGGGGGAAGAAAGGGAGCAGTGGGGGGGAGCACCACACCGCAGGAACAGAGCAGCATCTTTTGCTGCCATACATTGCTTCACAAGTAGAAAAGAAATCTCCACAGGTTAGTGGACACATCACACACAGAACTTGCAGCAGGTAAGAACTGAGTGCTTATAGTCACAGCAGTGACCAACATCTAGCACAGTACCATGTTTCCCATCAACATTTCTCATGTAGGTGAAGGTTTTATTAGCTACAGAGTACATTGCCAAAAAGATTGAGCATTCTTTCAAGAAAAAAGCTGGTAAAAACTTTATACATTATAAAGTTACAGTGATAAAAACTCATAAAAATCCCAACAGCTTTGGTCTTACTAGCTAGGAAGAAAAGCAAAGGCAGGGAACACCTCAGTTTGGCGTTATGCTTGACACAAATTTGAAAATGGGGTGTTGAGGAAACCCATAAAAAGCTCACTTCTTAAGTAAGGTGGCAGTGGAAACAAACACTGTTTGTGTGCACTAAACAAAGTTTTATATATATATTTCTTTCTATCCTGATAACAATATAAAAGCCCATCCCAGCTCTGTGGAAGAGCTCTTACAAGTGCAGAGCAGTCACTGCTGAAAGTACCAAAAAAAAAAAAAAGAAGAGAAAAAAAGGAACTAGTGGTTATATCTTAAAAGGATGCTGACAGTGTCTTCTGTAAAAGTGCTGAAGGGCTTCAAGGGGTCAAAAGATGCCTGGGGGATTTCTAGAGGAAAATTCCACAATGAGAATAGTTAAGAAGGAAAATATTTCCCAGTTTTCTTATTTCTTCAGGATATTTCAGCTAAAGAACAAAAATCTTACTGTTCTTCACTGTCATCAAGTGACATTGCTAACTAAGACACTGAGCCTCATCGTCCTGCCTTAAATACTGGAATTCAAAGGTACTGACATTTCAGCAGCCTTCTGCTGTCCCCACCTCCACATCAGTCCTCTCAGTTACATCAGTGCAATCACTGTGAGTGGCTCCAAGACAAACCATATCAGGGAACTCATTTGGGTTAAACACCATCTTTTGGGTTAACTCTATTATTTTGACCCAGCTCAGTTCCCTGTTCAGTTAGCCACACATGCAGCTGTGCCCACACAAGGAACAGCACAATGCAAAAGTGGGAACAAACAGCTGGAACTGCTAAGAAAACATGATTGTCACAGCACAGAACAAGGCTCAGTTGGATGCACTCTTTAGTGGAAATATTTAAAAGCAGAGCAAAAGATGTTATTAGGCTATGAAAACATAAATATAGTCAATTGTTGGCGGGAGAGTGGGACCTGCAGTCACATCACTGCTACAGCAGGTAAACAAAATTATGAGTTTTCCCTGAAGTATAGCCTGCAATGTGTAAAGGGCCCGGTGTTTCACAAACTGCAGTGCAGTGAGCACACACAGTGTCCTCCAGGAGCATGTTCCCAAAAACCTTCTGCTTGCATAACCTTTCACTCTTGTGAAATGTAGAAACCTGTACATTTCTTGTAATTCACAAACGTTAAAGTCAATTCAGCCAAGTTAGGAGAGGAGAAAGGGTTATCTAGGAATGTTGTTTATATACCATCCAACCATCTTAAGACTTCCATTTCCACTTTTTTGTGAAAAGGAAATAAACAATGAGCATCCTGTCCAATCACTACACTGAATTACTGCCTTCAGAACATGATCCACTTTCTCCATTTTTCCTTAATACTATCTTATTGGAAGTTTAAGTTTTATTTTTAGACAGAATCTTAGTTAACTGTGGTTAAATTGTCACAATTTAAAAATGCGGGAATACAAAAATCTCAGCTTGTTTTCTTTTGGCTGATTCAAAGTCATACCAAAAGAACTTTCTCCACAGTCTACATTCCTCTTATATATTCCATTAAAAGAGACCTCTCAGTAGCAGTGGCAGCAGTAAGTTGAATTTTGAGTAAGTCATATTCTTAACTATTATCACTTTACCCCCACGTGTAGCCTCACAAAGAAGCACACAGGACCTCCTCCTTTCCCCCCACATCAATCAGCCTGCTTTGGAAGCAACTACAAGCATGTACTCAAACTAATATTTAGTTTTACCTAAGCACTACCTCAGCACCACAGTTTCCTTTTAAAAAGTAGGGGGATCTCACAAAAAAAAAGCCCTAAATTAGTCAAATTCTTTTGTGCATGGATGAACAACAGGAAAGCAAAGCCTTGGGGCCTCTGGGGAGGAACCCTGTCCCTGCAGACCTACTCTGATGTGCTCAGGAGATAAGGCTCCATAGTGACACTTAAGGAAAGGCCTGCTCACATTTGAATTTCTGCATTCCTCAAGAACAATTCATGGCAATCACTAACTTTGCAGAGGAGCTACATGAAAGCTTTGGCCAATGAATGAGGGTCATCTGCTCTTTATCACAAGGGTAAACCTCATCCTGGCCAGTTTCTAACCTTTTAACCCTGTGAATTCTTAATTTGCACATGAATAATGGGATTCTTGCCAAGAGTGCAACCTTCAGCTTCCAGTTTCTAACTTTAGAAACCAAGACCTGATCTCCTTGTGTGTTCAGATCTTAAACTCTTGGACAGATTAAACTTTTTGATTTCCAAATGCAACACTAAACATTACAATTCTGAAGCAAAAGATAAGCTTATTGGCAAAACCTCTGACCAGGCAAAGTAAAAGAACATCCTCGCACCCTGCTGCTACCAGTAACTGAAGAGAGCATTTGCTTTTTTCCTCCAAAGAAAGAATGCCCATTTAATGCCTATTCTCTACCTGTTTAATATGTATAGTTCCTTCTGTACCCTGACCACAAGGTAATTTGCCTTTGCAGCAACTGCTTCTAAACAAAATTATAAGGCTACAAAATGCCCCACAAGGCTTTCATTTATTTCACTTAAAATATCAGCAGAGTTCAATCAACTCATGATAGGCAGAAACACTGTGAAAATGAGAGAGAAAACTAATTTTGCATATGTGTTATGGGCTCCAAATTATAACCATACAAATTACTGCCTAATTTCACAGCTTTACAGTAAAGATGACATTCTGAAACCGGTCAGATCGGTGCTTGACTAAAGAGAAGAGACTGCTCCATAGGATAACTTCATGTTTGACCACTAGTTAACCACTTAATCACTAAGTCAACAACACCTACTGTGATCATTATGGATCCGCTATCTCTTCCAGTTTTCTCCAACAGCCATAGAAAACCTTTCAAGTATTCAAAGAAGAAAAAGAAGCCTTTTGTCACAGTCCTACAGAGGAGCAGAGGAAGGGGGGAAAAAAGGGCTGCAAAACAAGAGTCTCACTCCACAGCATGTAATCTATTGGTTCACAAGAGAAAATTAACAAAACAAAAATCAAACTATCTTTCTGGTGAAATAATGCACACCCAAGAAACAAATATTTACAGAAGTTCGGTACTATCTAAATAAAACCAGATATTACCACTGCATTACTATGCTGTACTACATAGCACTCTGTACTATTCCAGAAGTTCTCTGATAGTGAGCAAAGAGCTCATCCTGCAATGTCTCTGATTTAAAGTGGCCCTGAATTTTCCAGTGCTACACACAAAATCCATCAGCCACTGCTTAGCTTTATGTTGGTTAACAACAAAAAAAAAACCCCTTTCCTCTTAAGAAGAGTTTTCTTCAGTCTAGTTATTAATGGTGCTGACACTCTGAAACATAGTGATATGAGAATTTAAATATCAAAAATATTAATACATGTTTCACCATTTCACCAAAAGTACCCAAGTATTGCTTGGTCTGTCAATCCTGTATGTGAGTGACATGCCATGACACAATGAAATAAGTAGGCAGGTTTTGGAAATCGAGAGTTCAGAGTTTCGCATTCTTATAGCACATGAAAACTCATCACTTACTTGGAGCCACCTGCTTCCAGGCTGGTTTTGAATGGCCCAATGTTCTGGCTCACTGAACAAGGTTTTTCACACCTTCCTGGGGTATCTTATGGTCAGTTTTTACAATCAGTTCAGAAGCACACAGAAAAAACTAAGAGATGTCAACAATCACACATTTTTTAATGTAAGCTAATGTACCAAGTGTATTAACTAGTTACAGGTTGAATTTAGGAAAAGCTACAACTTACAACTAATGTGAAGTTTCCACAAAGGTACCAGCACCACAGTTTTGTGCAACTTGCTACTAAGAACAGGGTCGAAGAGGTCAAAGGAAGTCTTTTCCTATTAGATTAAGTTCATCAGTTAAGTCCTATTATAGAGGGAACATGAGAAGACTACATAAACTGTGTACTCTCTGTGTTATACTTTCTTTGAAATGGAAGTTTTCTTTACTTTGAGAAAATTTACTTTTCTTTGAAAGGTACATTCCCATGTACTTTTAGGAAGCAAAAGGTGATAGTGTTGTAGCAGTCTAGTGGCAAAGCTCTGCTCTGCCATGGAAGGAGGCACAGGATTCAGTTCCTGACACACATCTCTTGCTCAATACGTTTAAAGACGGTAAGAAAACAGAGGGCAACAAACACACGGGGTCAGACTGTTAAAGCCATAAAGGCACTCAGACACAACTATTTCCTTCACCATTGATCCAGCAGTAGGGAGTCACCCTGGAAATGTGACTCTCACTTCCTAGTGGAACCACATAGCGGGTCCAAAAGGGACAGCACCCACATCTGCTTGGCTGAACACACGTGCCAGAAAAGCAAGGCCTCAGTAATATAAGCCTCACAGTTGCCCAGAAAACCTTTCCCCTCTTTTCTCTCCCAAAGATAGATATCTATATTAATCATTCTGCCCTGCCCCAAGATGGAACAACACATCAAGTTACTGAACAAGGAATTTTTTAGATTTTTTTTTTTAATCAGATTTGTAGATAACCCTTGTAAGGCTGCCAGAACAGCACTTGGGAAACAATACCCATGACTTGTGTAGCCCATTGTCAGCATAATTCTGCATCACCACCTGCTCCCGAGATTGGTGACACCCACGAGCCACCCACACGAGGCACCACTGCTCAAGAGGCCTCACAGGTGGCAGAGCCTCTCCTGCCACATCAGGGACCACCGTAAGTTTTTCTCATACTCTTTAAACATTGAAAAAGAAACAAAGTTTCTACAGAATTGCTCTGTACTTTTATACTTTAACTTTTCAGGTACATAATCAATATGATAGGTTGTTGCGTGCCGTTCAGGGAATTGCCATCACAAACTCATGAGCAGGTTAATAAACAAGAGCTGGGACTTACTTGCTAGAGTGAGGTGGCTTTTTTGGCTGAGAATGGCCCCATATTTGTTCAGAGCTAAACACTGGTAAAATCCTTCATCAGACAGCTCTCCTTTTTTTCCTTCCACCTCACGGATATACAACGAACCATTGGATAAAGTGTAGATCCGTTCATTTTCAGACACTTTGCCTCCATTTTTCAGCCATGTAATAGTTATAGGAGCTTCACCACGGGCTTGGCAGTCTAAAACCACCGGATCCTTCCTTGAGACAGTAACGTCCTGAGGCTCTTTCGCAAAAAACAGTTCACTAAAGCACCACACTCCTGAGAGAGAGAGGAAGAAAAAAACATTTTGCCTGTAAGGACAGACGTGTAAGCAGAGACGTGCAAGTTACCAAGCGCACTGCGAGTCATCCTCGCGGCACGAGGCAAAGCTATCGCTAACACACGCTCCCAACTCGGACAACTCCCGGCAAACTTGGTGCTGACTCCAAGCAGCGCGGAGCTATCGGGCTGTAAAACGCCCCGGCGTTTGCCCGCTCGATTTCAAACGCGCTGTGCCCCGGGGAACCAGCGCCCTCAGCACCGCCGCGCCCCGGGCGATGCCCCGGCGGGGACCCGCAGCGGAGGGGCGGCCAGGCAGGTGCGGCCGCTCGCTGATTTTACAAGGCTGCCAAAGGAGCCGGAGCGGGGCGCGTCGTAAAAAGGCTGATCTTACAAGGAATCGTCAGCCAAAGCCCCTCGCCGGAGCGCGGAGGGTCCCCCCGGCGCTCCTCCCGCCCCGTCTGCGCGGCGCGAACAAAGCGCGGGGCCGGTGCCGGTTCCCGCTCCCTCCCCGGCCGGTCCCGCCGGGCAAACGCGGGGTAAATAAAGCCACGTGCGGCGGCCCCGGGGCTCGGTCGGACAATGGTTCGGCCGGGCTCACCTGGCAGCGGCAGCAGCAGCAGCGGCAGCAGCGGCGGGCGGCGGAGCGGCGCCATTCAGCGGGACGCGGCGGACATGCCCCGCCGGCCGCCCCACACACACCGGTCAGCGCCCGAGGGGAGGAGACTGCGCACGGACGGAGCGGCCCCGGCGCGCCCGTCCCGGCCCTACTCTCCGCATCCCGTCTCCATTGGCCTTTGGGGATGAGAGGGGCGAGGGGCAGGGCCGGGCGGAGGAGGGAGGGAGGGGAGGGAGGGATGGCGGTGGACGGGGCGGGCCGCGGGGCGGGGGGTCGCGGCGGACAATGCCCCGGAGCGGGGGGTGGCGGGACCGGCCGACCACGAGCACGAGGGGCTGTGGGAGCCGGCGCCATCTGGGCCGAGCACGGTCCCGGAGATGTGGCTTCTCCCGGACAGCACCGGGACCCGACGGCAGCTCCCCGGTGCCGAGCCCCTCCAGCCGGGCAGGAGCTCTTTGCTGGCCGTGCCTTCCCCGAGCATCGGCAACATGTGCGCTTGGCCAGACCCGGCCGTGCCAAAACCAGGGCTGCCCATCCCGAGCACCGAACCGGTGCCTCCCCGCGCACTGGACCCCGCAATGCCCGGTGCGGATGCAGCGATGTCCAGGAGTGCCAGAGCACCCTCACGCCCAGGCGAAACTGGCTTTCCCCACACACGCAGGCAAATATTCGAACGTGAGGATGGGCTTCGTAAGAAATGAGAAGCCGATTATTCTCACTAACCCCTTCCTACAGCCCCGATAAAAGCAGCTCCAGATGGCCACGCAGGACAGCGCTGCGCTGCCGAGGATGAGCTGTTCTTTACTTGCCTCCTCAAAAACCAGCCTGAAGTTTACCTCTGCCTCAAGTCCAAACTAGCTTGCCAAAATGCAACCTAAACTGCAAACGTATGGCTTGAGAATCATGCTTCACCACCCTCTGGGTAATGTGTATGGGGAGATACCATCAAATGCTGCCGCTATCAGTTAAGCTTTCAGTTTCACCCCTGATTTTACTCCATGTTTGCAGCCAGTGATTTCTAAGCTCTTTTGTCTGTTTAGAGTTCTAGTTTCTAAAGATACCACGTAGGAAGGCATCTTCTTACTCAGCAGATTTGCCCCCTGTTTGCATTCATTGTGAGAGCTGCTGACTTCAGTGACAGGCAAGTTTTTACTGCTTTTTGTTCCTGCCAGCACTGCAAAGCTCACTGAGTCGGGAGCTGGCAGCCAAACCGGTCCCTTCTGCTGCATCATCACCGGGACTGGCTACAGCCTTAGTCAGTGACTCCTCTGAGGGTCTTTGGGAGAAAATCAGAACTACCAAAATGTGACGTAAGCCATAGTCTGACCTACATCACCTTCCTCACTTGTCAAAAATACCTGAGCAGAAGAATTCATCTTGTTCTGATCTTAGCTGGAGTTTTCAGGAAAGGTAATTAGGAAATATTTGATTTACATGCAAAGCACTTACCCAAAAGGCATCCAGGCAGTTTCACAGTCACTTCACAGAGCAGGACTGCACATGCACATAGGACCAAATACAGCAACAGGATCCACCTGACCCAGTACTTTTCAATTTTCCTCGGCATTTTAATTTGTTTAGTCAGAAAAGTCTGAGCTATGAAAAAAAAAGTATCACCTACAAGCAATTTTGTTTATATTATTTTTGAGCATTAATGATTAAATGTTCTTTCTTCCTTTTGGCAAATTCACAACTTCCATCTGCAGCTCTTGCTAGTACTGTACTCTCTCCTGCTAAATTCTGGTTCACCAGTGTGACCTGAGTTTGAGATTTCCTACATGACCTCAGCACATCTAGAAGACAAACACAACCACAGGGAATGCAGTACCTGGTAACATTTCTAAGCTGTGTGCTTTGGTCATTTAGTGGAGTGGCTGGGACTGTCCCTGGGTAGATGTAATTTCCCTGCAGATCTTTTCACTGCTTCCTGCAGGCATGAGTGGGTGGCTGAGCTGTACTGCCCAGCACTGGACACTACCCCTCCTTGCTCAATTAACCAGCCCTTTTTCAAGAAAGAGCTGGTCTCAGTGGAAGAGGGGACAAAAAAAGCCAACAGAGACAGAGCAAGTTGTAGTCCTGTCCTACTTGTGGACTGGTTTGCATTAGCTGTGTCCTCTGTGCTCATGTCTATTCTGGAGTGATGGGGAAACCTCTTTGCTGTCTCCTTGGACTACACGGTCCCAGTAGGAGTTTTTGCCTCATGAGATCAAATGCAATATTTGTCTTCAGTGGCTTAACAAAGGAACTGCCTCCCAGTGGAGCACTCCCTGTGCCTGAGTCTGGGCAGCTACAAATACCAGTATTTTCATTTGCACATTTCTGTTTAACAAAACAAGTCATAAAATCCCTATTAGAATTAAGCAGTTCAGTAACTAGATAAGCATAAACTCTCCCCATTTAATTTGTCAGAATTCATTATTTTAACACATTTTCCAGTAATTAATTGGGTTAAAGATAGTGCAGACTTGTGATAACATATCTAAATTCATACTGAGCTGATAAAGTCATTGAACCAGAGTTCAAAGGCACTGCCAGTTGCAACTTTGTCAAATAGATCTTGTTAGTAAATATGCAGCCAATGAACACAGCTATCTACTTGGCCAACCATCTCAAAAGCATTATCTTGAGAAAGCCAGAAAGGTAGTCCAGGAATACAAGATGTTGCCAGCCAATATAAACAAAGCTATGCCTACTTTGCTGCAGGGCAGCAATTTTTCTTCTGTCACCAACACAGACTTTTTTTGCTTGATTCAATCTGTATTTTTGGCTGTGCAAACTCCCCCAGTTTTTATGGTTCTTTTCAGACCCATGTAAACCCTTCTCTATGCTTTCTCTTAGATTTTTGGGTCTGCAAACAAGCTACACACATCTTTTAAAGAAATAATGACTTGTAATACTTGAGCAGTCAGCTCCTCAATGCCTTAAAACCCAAATCAGTAGTAAGAGCTCTCTTTGAAGTGCTACCAACAGCTCGAATAACAGCATGCTGTCCAGGTTGCTGTCTCTAAATAACCTGATTTACCTTGTGCTGCATTTCAGCCTCAGCCCTGGCCAGACCAGTTTATATGTTTCCTGAAAAGAAAGATTTAAAAAATCTGATTGACATGAACACATCTAACTCTGGGCTTTTCTCCATGCTCTTCTGCCTGTATGTAAAGGCAACTGGCAATCCATCCAGGACTAATAAACTGGGCTGGGGCTATAAAATCCAGAATTTTGGTACCATTATGAACCAGAGAGGGATTTTCCAAATGAATGAAATCCCATGACCATGGTGTCATTTCATCTAAAATGTTATCAACATCTCTAGAAAGTGAACTGGTAGGCAGGAGTCTTCCCTGGGATAGAACACAGCAGCCTCAGGAAAAGGAAAGAAGCTGAAAATTCACTTGTAACTCAAGCTTCACAAAGTGAACTCTGTATTTATGAGATCGCTGCAGCCACAAGCCCAGGGTGGAGAATGCAGTTTCTTCCCAGGTTAGAATAAAGTATATCTTAGACAATTTATATACCTTTCAGCATTTCATCCCTATCTGAGAAAAAGAATAGCACCATGTTAGCCCTCTTGTCCTTGTGGTCTGGGAGAAGCTGTCACAGCAGCAGGGATGGTGTTTGGCATGGCCACAAACTCCCATGTGCTGCCATGTCCCACCTGATCTAACAAGCTCAGAGATGAGAAAGTTGCTTTGCCCACAAGATCCATTCTCCTGGTTTGGCTTCACATTGCCCTGCTCTAACACCATAATGTCGTGGCACAGAAGAGGATAGGGACAAACACCCCTGGGTGGGAAACAGGAGAGCTGGGAAGAGAGCTGTTTATAGCAGTATGAGTGTCCCCATTGGCATATGTGCAATCACAACACTATCCTCAATTAGCTGTAGCCTACAAGAGGTGGTGATAGGGTCCTGGAGCCCAAATCCATTTTCAAACCAACATATAATCATCATCCTGGTCTCCCCCCACAGGCTCAGCCCTTCCCTGCTACCAGTGCCACCTCACCCTGCTGGCAGGGGCTGCCAGGTGTCACTGCTGCTGTGAAGAAAGCTGTAGCTACAGACACCCAGGGTGGAGGAGAGGTACCATCACCGGGGCAGCTCAGCGTGGCTGCAGCGGTATTGGAGCTGCAGTGCTTTTCCAGGGCAGGCTGAGAGCAGTGGTAATTGCCAGAAACCCACTAACTGCAGGGGAATTACAGCAATTTGCACCAGGCAGCTCTGCCTTCAGACAGTCGAGTCCTCAAAGCCAAGCTGAGGGGCTGCCACGACGCTGCTCTCCTGGCAGGGTGTCATTAACTCTTCTTCTCAGGGAAGCCTCTTTTGTCTTTACAGTTCTTGCTCTGAGTGTTTTTGATCTGGTGTCACTATAAGCATGTTTAGACACTTTCTTGTTTCTCATGCCAAACTCCCAGCCCAATTACAACTGTATTCACAGATTTTCAGTGTGTTACACTAAGTCTATTAAGACCCACCATACAAATGTTGACTTTCAGCACATTTGGTCACTTAGTAGATTCTTGCTTCATTTTGAACCTGTGTACAGTTACCATCTCCATTGCCTTCTCAAAGGAGATTCACTCCTTCCACGAGCAGATGGGCAAACATACTTTGGTCTGAGCCCTTGGGATGCTAATGAACTTTCTCTCCAGGGAGCCTTCCTGTACAGGAAAAGCACACCTTGACAAAGGGATTTTAACACAGATCTCATCTGGTTATAAATCAACAAACACCAAAGTGGAAGGAGTACAATAATTTGCTACACTAGCATTTTTTCCTCCTTCCAGCCACCTTCCACAGTAGTGCTCCACTGGCCCAAATCACGGGGTGCACCTTGGCTGAGTTGTTCTAGAGTGCCCCAGAGGCAGCCTCCAGGTGTTTACCCCCACCCCTGAAGGCTCATCACACCAGAATGAAGAAGAACCCTGCCATGGATTTCAGCAGGAGAAAGACAACACCCCAACATCCTTCCCTTCTGCTGGAGGTAACCACAGGCAGTGTGGAAGAGCAAATTCACAGGGATCTGGCAAAGTACATTCCCTCATTCTTCCATGCCCACTTCCTGCACAGCACAAAGCTGTGAAAAATACCTAAGTATTTTTGGTCAGTCAGTCAGTCTGCTGTTTCCCAGATGCAAGCCATCAGGTCTTGTTGGTACTTTTAACAAACCACCCAGCTACAGCTACAGAGAAAGGGCCATACCTGATTCCAGAGGCACTTACATACAGTGTAAAGATCTTTTGGTGTGGAGTTTGGATTTACCACAGCTTCAAGCTCTCTCTTCTGGCCTTCGTGCCACAGCTGATGCTCCTCTGCCTGCGGTGAGCTTCTCTGGACACAATCTGCCAACAATCCTTTCTGTTTTTCAGTAGAACTTGTTTTCTCCTGGTTTATCTCCCTAGCCTGGCTCTTAGGTACAGAAACAACAGGGTTGCAACATGCAGCTGAAGGTATGGCAATAGCATGGGACAGTGGCTCGGATCAGCCAAACCACCGGGAATGTTTCCCAGGCCAAGAAGCCTGCACACTTCTGCCATGCCACCTTGGGCTCTCAAACAAGGACCTGAGCATTGTTTACTCCCTCTGAGCTCAGGGGTGCTCAGCACTCCTGGGAGGAAAGTCCTCAGCACTCAGCTGGCTTGGGACTGAGGAGACAGCAGACTGGCAGCAGCAGCTGGAATCTGCACACTGAGACACACAGAATAACTTCATTAAGGGTTTATGCATATGTAGAAACTGCAGTGAGGCGCAGGAACAGCCAGCAGGTGGAGAAGAGCTGCCCCATAAACTGCATTTGCAATGTATATATTTTTTAATTGGCTCAGTGCAGTCCCCTCTCTCAACCTTTTCCCCAATACAGAAACAAATAAAATCTTGGAAATGCTGCAGTACTGTAGTCTGATGTTATCTTCCATTAATCAAAGTGTTTATACTCTGGGTCGATACAATAAGTATCGGACCAAGAATAACTGAACAGAAAGAAAATGTCTCCTAGGTTACCACTCTCTATGTTTGAATCTACAAAGGAATCTCTCAGAGGCAGCTTTTTGTTAGAGTCTGTCATGCTTATCATGACAAACCCACTGTTCTGCAGCTATTTGTTTAGCAACAGGCATGAAATATGGTCTCCTTTCATCCCTGTATAAGTTACCTTCATTCTGCTGTTACAACAGGAAACAGGCAAATAATTTCTTCCTCTTTTCCTCTCTGTGTTTGCAATGAGGAAACGAATATTGGAAATAAAATAAATGAAAAACAATGCAAGTCAGAGGCTAGCTAGCATTTGGACATACTCTGAATACACCATGCTACAGATACCTATTTATTTTTGCTGTGAAAGATTGCAGCCCTTTCCTTTGTATTTGCATTCTCAGCTTGTTAACAGTGTGGTCTCTACTCTTATCTACAATTTATCCCAAGGAACTATTAAAAAGAAGGATTGGAGGAGGCTTCCTGCTGCTCTTGTCCCATTTCATCTCACAGAGACATAAGGAATTGCTGGTCAGGGAGAGGCCACTTGGCCAAAGCAGCCTGTGCCCCATCGGTTTATCTCGGCGCTGCCAGCGCAGCTCCCTCCAGCGCACTGCCCTGTCACGGGAGAGCGATCGCCTCTCAGGAGTGTGAAGATAAACAGATTTGAAGCCTTCAAGGCATGTTCCCAGCACCTCCTCCCCCTCACATGCACACAGGCTCGGTCTGCAAACGCCCCCGTGCACAACATGGCTTTGGGGATGAGACCGGGATGTTTGAAGGGCCACACGAAGCTGTGACTTGCACCAAAACTTTACCAAGAATTCGGGCTGACCCGCTAAAGGCAACACCCCGGTGCAAGGAGAGAGCCGAGGGGGGGTGAACCGAGGGGAGCCAAAAGCTGGGCAGTGCAGGGGGGATTTCTTTTGATGCCCAAATGACTCCCTCCATCAGCTGCAGTCGCTGGGGTTTTATCTCAGCTGGGCTTCGGGAGTCACTTGGGAGCCCATGGGGGATTCCCCTCTTTTAAAGGCTCTGGAAGAGCTGTCTGCCCAGTGCTGGGCAGGATCTGAAGGCAGGAGACATGGCTGGATCAGTGTCCTGTGCAGCCCAGGGGACCGTAGGGAATCAGAGCAGCCCACCCCAACTCCCCCCTGCCCTGCATTGTCACTAACCTGGCTCCCATCTCTACCTGGCCCCTGCCCAGAGCAGGAGGAGGAGATCAGAGGCTCTGCTGGAAGCACATCCACAGGCACCCTCAGTTTGATGCAGTTCAGCATTTAATGCCAACCCAGCATAGGCACTGGAAGATGCAAAGAGCTTGTGTGGCCATGCAAGGAATCAGAGAATAAATCCTGATGGAAAGAACTTGCAGGGTAAAAAACAATTTTTTTTCCCCTGGAATAAGTTCCCTGGTTCAATTTAGTACATGGCACACACAGATGTGCCTGCATAATACATCAGGAGACCAAATAGCAGTTAAGGCTGCTCATAGTATAACTTGGTTTCAGCTGTGCTGTTATCCAGCTATCTATGCTGCTATTCATTAGCCTGGGATTACATTTGCTAAATGCTGAATAACATGTTGCTGTCGTTTATGCTCAGATACCTCTATAAGATCACAGTGGCAAATGGTAGCACATGGCAGAACATGTATTGTTTAAATAGTACACACATGGAATACATACCAGAATGTTCATCCTAAGTAACTAAAGTATGTGTAGGGGGTTGGGGGGGTGCATGACAAGTCAGTGAGTTAAATTGTCCCAATGTGCTCAGCTGAGGACCCAACCAGTGCATGTCACTGAGTGGAAATCCCAGCTGGAGTGGCTGGGGCAGCATCCCATTCAGCCTCAGCAAGGTGCTGCAGCACTGAGAGATGTTTTGGCCTAACTGGAGAAAACCTTCACCATGCAGACAGCAGACCAAATCTTCCTGAGTATTAAAATTCCTGTTGGCTTCAGGAAGGGCAGAGATGGACAAATGCCCTTTCCAAGGCATCCCAAGTGAGCTGCAGGCCCCCCACCCCCCGTTAACACCTCTGGAGCAGGACATCCCGAGTCACATCCTGCAGCTCAGCTCCCCACAGCCCAGCCCTGCTGCAGCTGCAGCCCCAGAGCAACAGATTTCGCTGCTCAGTCTTCAATTAGATACAGCCTGATCAGGATTAATTTTTTTCTACAGTGAGAGATCAACTGATCCAGCCTGTTTGCACCTTAAGAGTCCATTAGACTTTTTCCAGTAAAAAAATGCATTTACATGACTGAAATGGTTTTCACTTTTCTAATTCAGGTTTATCTAAGTGTGCAAAATTTCAACTTCGCCTCTTACCTTCACACAATTACGTTTATAGAAATGAAAGTTTGATCTTAGAACGGTTTACAGTCAGACTTTGAATTCTCAGTGTGAAGAATAGCAAAATTAATTATTTTGTAAAATAGGAATTTTTAGCTACATCTTAGTAGAGCTCAATTTTATTATTTTTGCCTTGGATGAAGCAGCACCTCACGTTTTGATAGCTAACTTCTAATTATACTACGAAGAGCACTTGTAATATCCTGATAAAGCACAGATAATTACTTTTTACTAACCTGAGAAGTAATTATTCTGCCAGTCTTCAGCACAGGATATAGGATATACATGATTGATTAATACTTCTTGCACAGGATACCTGTAACCACAGGATTAAGACCCAACAAAAGAATGAACAGCCTCTCAACCCCCTGGTTTTTGGTCCATTTCTGTCATCTACATGGAAAGAGAGGCATTTATTTAAAACTCTGCATTACAGCAAGCAATAGTGCATGAACAACTAACTAGGAATAAATCTGTTAACGATGGACAACTAATTGCTGGGCAGGAATACATATAATAGGGGGCTCATAACTCCATCAAACATTTTGTGAAACTGAATTTATTATAGAATGTATCATAACTAGAAAATAATGTGTTGCAGCTATTCAAAGTAAAGAAAATATTCACAGAAACCATGGCTTCAGCTAGAGAGTAATTTCTAATCTCTTCTATATAGAAACTCCATTACTTGGGCAAAGGAAGAAAGCAGATTTTCCAGACAAAGGGATGACATGGTCTGGCCAGGGTAACTTCTATTAAAGTGGCATAGTTTGTCATATCTGACAACCCACTGAAGAAAGTTATCACTAGTTAAGGGCCTGACCCTGCATTCCTTATGTGGACAAAAATCCCTTTGAAGTCAATGAAGCATCCTGCTCAGATAACTATATCAGGATTTGGCAATTAATGAAAACTTTTAATTTCTTAAGCAGATTATAAAGGGTTTTCCCTGAAAAGCAAACTATTACATGTTACTCACAGCGACTCCTTGGCAGTGCGGGTTTGCTTCCAGCAGCTCTTGCAGCACAGGAACTGTTTCTCACTAACTAGGAATTACAAAAAGTCAAACCCACATTGTTTTCTATTTGCATTGATCTGCCTAAAGTGTTCTTCTCTAGCTGATGTCTAGCTGAAGATTTTGACAGCTTTGCATTCAAAAGGTCAGTAAGCAGTCCTCAGGGCAATTTGATTTAAACCTTTAGCATTTTGCATACTCCCAAGCAGCAGTGCATAGGAGGACATGTGTGTTCACAGCCTCTGAAAGGTCAGGCTTCCCAGCCCTCAAAACAAAACCCCAATCAGAAATATTTCAGCTTGTAGAAAATATCAGACAATTATGAAAACATTTTCCGTTAAATTAAACTCAAAAGGGTATAGAAAAACAAATTGTGATGTATGTTTTTAGGCTGGTGTATTTCAACAGAAAGTTTTCCATTCTGTCCCATTTCGGAAGGCTGCCTTATCTGTCTTTCCTCAAGAGGCAGGCTCACTTACTCAGTGTCTGTTCAGGTTTTCCAAGCAGACTGGCCTCCCCCCTGCCTGAAATCCCAAGCCTCTCTCTGGGATGAAAACCTGAAACCTACAATGCAAAATTTGTTTGAAGTCTCATTAAGCAAGAAACCTCAAATTAAGGACAGCTCAGCAAACAAAACATTTTTCTACAGGATCACGTGGACATAAACCAAGCATTACATGGAAGTTCTCCCTCATTATCCCCTTTGTGAGCTGTTTGTATTCTGATTAGCGTGCTAATGATATATGTTCCACAGAGAAAAAGCAATTAAGTCTCCACTTCAAAGAAAAATGATTTAGTGTAAGAGTACCAAAGCTTGTGCTTGCATCTCCTACTGATTTTGTGATGCTGCAGAGCAACCTGGCAGCTATTAAATGCTGAATTCCCGTTTAAAACCATGGAAGACAGTAGGTGTTGTTTGCCTTTTAAATATATAGATGTTTCAATAACATGCTTCTATGACACTACAAGTATGGGTTGGTGGTGGTGGTTGAAGTGCAGATGAATAAGTGAGCTCCTCTCGGTTCACATCACAAGAACTGCACATTGATTCCTTTAAAGAAATAGCTGATTAAAAGGGGGGACATATTAAAATAAACAAACTGCCTGAAAAAAAAGGAGAATCTCATACACAAAAAAAAAAAAAAAAGATAAGGCCCTATGTGAAGAACCCCCACAACAAACTAATGAGAAACAGAAAGGAAAACACACATGAACAGACCATGAAAAACAAGAGAAACAACAGACAGAAGAGTTTGGTCTCCTAACAAGTGACATTATTTTTGACCAGAAGAAATTAGTAAAATGAAAAAACTACACATATTCAGTTTTAAGTGCTTCATGTGTGTTTTAGCATGTTACCATTGCAATGATGTAATTCCTACCCTAGAGAATTGATGAGTATCATATATTTGCTAAGTAATGCCAAAGTTGCACCAAAAAAAGTACACAAGAAAAAAGAAAAGGAAATCTGTGCTGATCCAGGACACATTTCACATTGACAGTGTGCCAAAGGCAGCTGTGGATTTCAAGGAGACAAGTGCAGATTTCTGTAAAGACGACATCAATTAGTGAAATAGCACCAAACTGTGCTATGGATTTACAGAACAAATCAAATGTCAAGGCACCAGGCAGCTTAGAAAGTAAGTTTATGTATGAAACAACAGAATAGAAAAGGAAAACGAGCAGTTAACACTCATATTTTGCTTGGGTTTGATGCATAAGTACTCAACCCAGTCTCTAGTAAAAAAAAAAAATCTTTTTAATATGCTACAGATGTGACTTATTAATAGTAAATTAAAAAGAATTTAAGTCATGTGTCCTTCAAGAAGCATAAGTGAAGACTCAGTTGCACTTTAAAGAAATTATTGTTTTTAACTTCCTCTTAACCCACAGCTCTGCCTCATGATGCAGCAAAAATGTTGAAGAATCAAATCACCTGCATCACCTTGAGAGACTTGATACAAATTAACACCCAACCTAAAAACCTGTCTGTTGAGAGAAATGAACTTTGAATGAAAAAACCACATCCCCCAGTGCCTCAAACCTCCAAGTCAGTGTTGAATGTGTCTTGTTCGTGCCTGAAGTCTCATTTCCCTAACATCAGATGGGACAGCACTTCCACATATATGATAACCTTTGGAGTAAAGGAGAAATTTTAGAGAAAGACGATTTCTTACCAAAACCCTTACCAAACCAAACCAAACCAAATTAGTGATATAGACTAAAAATCTAAGAAAGCCTCACCCACAGTAGTCTAAGAAAACCTTTGATTCAGGAACAGTTTACACTGCAAGTCTTTGTTGAGGTTAATCTATACACTTTACCTTTTTCAGGCTAAATAAATTCACTTCTTCGACAGCATCGTAGCCATTTACTCAGAAACACCATTAACTGTAGAACAGTAATAATTAATACACAAATAAAGGTCACCACCATCCTTATCGAAGGTCTAACTTCCCAGAGAAGTTGAGCCCTTGAAAAGTTTCCCAGAGGTTTCCCACCATCCTAACACATGTAACCCCACCGTGCCAGCAGCTCCTGGCACTGCCCTGCCCACCCCAGGTGCTGGGAAGGGCCCAAGGGGGGTCAGGGAGAAACCCCAACACAGGGGTGCACCTGTACAAAAGCAGGAGTACTAAAATTCCTCAGTTCTTGCTATTTCAAGACTGATTTGTACTTCAAAGAACTGAATCACAACTTATTAGAATAAACTTTTATTTACTGCTCTCAGGATCCTTATTTTATACTTTAAAGTATGCAACAAAACCTGCTACATTCAAATCTATACAGATTTACTGATATATATCATTCATGTTTTACAAAACTGCATATAGATTTGGGAAATTTGTATAAGTTACCTTTATTTACATGTAATATTCTCAGTCCTAATGACCTAGTCAAAGAATAAAACAAAAGTGGGATTCTAAATATCCCTTAAGACCCATTAACATTTGTTACATAATTTACATATCTTCAGAGAGAGATGTGCTACACTTTCTTCTTGCATATTTATAAAGACTGTGACTAACAGAAATTTGCTGGCCAAAGCTAGGTACTGTCATTTCCTCAGATCATAATAAAATGTTAATTGGCATCATAATAAAATGTTAAAATTTGAGCAAGCCAGGTATATAAACCAATTTTTTTTCTTTTAGAACCAACTTTGCTAATCATTTTAACCAGCACTTGCTCAAAGAAAGTGTTAACATTAATACAAAAAATACCCACATTTACAAAAGAAATCAAACTCATATTTATACGACAAGTTGATCTACAATAAATTGCACATTGTTGGTTATGACTTTGGTTATACTGTATTAACAAATTTGGTTTCTAGACTAACAGTGGAGAAAAAAATATAAAAATGCAGCTGTAGAAACTAGCAACCTGTAAACATATCACAGAACCAAATTCTGCACCTGATCATGTGTGCATGACCTCCATGCAGTTCAGAGAAGTCTGCACACAACAGACTGCTGAATTTGGCCCAGAAAACCCTGTAAACATGTTCTTTATTGTTATGTAGTGCAATACTGCAAGAATGGATAATAAAGGCCTCTAACTATCAGTAACTAATACTGAGTGATATCCATACAAATTCCACTTTGATTGATTTGTTGCAAAAGGCTGGATTGAAAATATTATCCATCGTTGAACTACAAATTTATCAAAAAAAGTGATGAACACTCAATAAACCAGCATCAGTATACAAATTCAAACAAAAAATGGATATAATTTCTCATTAAAACTCAGAATTATGCTGCTTATCTGTTTTGTATAAAAATCTTGGGTTTGTTACACTGTTTTAACAAAAGCAAGTTAGAAACAG
Source organism: Pseudopipra pipra (assembly GCF_036250125.1). Classification (NCBI taxonomy): domain Eukaryota; kingdom Metazoa; phylum Chordata; class Aves; order Passeriformes; family Pipridae; genus Pseudopipra; species Pseudopipra pipra. The sequence continues at coordinate 7,953,650 of NC_087560.1, read as the reverse complement.
AAATCTAACAAATGTGTCAGCAAGTCAACGTTCTGCAAACTGATGGCTGATAATGCAAACAAATGCTTTCCAATGTTTTACCTAATATGCTGAATTGTAAAGTGCTTAGAGCAGATCTGTTGCAAACAGCCTGAAGCAGCACAGACTATGATATTGCATTACATGAAGTTTGTTGGGTTTGGTGGGGTTTTTTTTGTTTGTTTGTTTGTTTGTTTTAAAACAGTTTAACAATTTCAGCTGTTCCTCTTAAAGCAGCAATTCAAATTTAAACCCTCTGCAAAGATTTCTTCACAGCTTTACTTCAGTAGTTTACTGCAGGACAGTCTCAAACATTGTACAAGAGGCAACTGCTTAAAAACATTTTAGTTTTTGACTGAACTTGGCACTGGCCCATCCAATGTGTATATTGTATTTATTAGCAAAGTACGGAAAACTGTGGAAATGACAAAATACATTTTCAAAAGTTAGTGAATTTTTAATACTTACTTATTTTACATGTGATACTATGAAGATTCAATAGCCATGTGACTAAATACAATGGTAGTCCCTGGAAAAGTCAACTTTGTTTGTAAACCCTTAAAATGAAATTGCAGCACTGGACCTATATAATTTCTGTGTCTTAATCGACCCCATCAAAACCCTGAGTGTTTTCAATCGCTAGAAGAAGTTTATCCCATAAATCTTCAAATGAGTCGTATGGAGGCAAATCCAAGCGATTAAAGCTGAAAAACAGATGAGAACTCTTAAGTGTTTTATCACTCTTACTAAAGGTCATGATTTATTTAAATTAAATACTCACCAGGTATGAGCTCTTGGCAGCTTTTCAGGGGTACCCCACTGTTCAACTGTGAACAACTGTGGTCCATTTGAACCTGCAGGAAAGAATACAACAATTTTCACTCTGTTATGAGATCCTTTTATAATCAGAAATTCAAATTAATAAGTATTTTGGTTCTTTGTAATCTAATTCTGAGATTAGTAGGAGCTATCTATACTAATCGAATCAATCTATACTCAGTAACTGTCAATAATCCAAAATCACTTGTATTTTAATTATTGCTTGCTATACCTTAATTTCAAGAGACTTTTACAGCTTAAGCTCAGAAGTCTATGCATATGCATAGTAGTTGGTCTATGCATATGCACAGTAGTTGGCATTGAAAATTTTGTGGAGAAGACAATTTTATGCTGTATAAATTTTGCATGTAAAAAATTAGACATGTTTATCACCACGTGCCAAGTTATTTAACCTGGTAGAAAGTATTCAGTGTCCACCTTTACCTACACAGCAACAAAGTCGAGTAACTGAGAACTTTTTGAAACCCAGTGATCATATGTGTGCATCAAGGACCTTCTTATGCACCTGAGAGAACATTTTTGGCTAGCAAGTGCAGCCCCAGCTACCTCTTGCCTTCAACAACTGTCCTATCTGAAAGTTTCAGCATGTCATATCTGTGAGTTTCTTGGACTTCTCAACCCTCACCGAGTAGATGCAAAGGGCATTTTGTAACCATTTCCTTCAGCTGTATTTGTGTACGTCTGGAGAAGACTGTGTAGTTTAAAAAAGAAAAAAAAAAAAAATCACTATCTTGTCAGAGAATGTCTGTTGAGTGTCCCAGTTCTCCAGCTTGGGTGGATTTGCTCCCGGAGTCCAAGCACTGCCGTTTTAGGAGCAGAAATGCCTCTCTGTGCCACGAGAGGGAGATCTCCGCTAGGAAGTCAGATGCAGGGCTGCGCAGCAGGGGTGGGAAGGGAACAGCCACGGGGACAGCCCGGCAGCAGCAAAGCACCACGGACCTGCTCGGAGCACTGAAGAACCACCTACAGTTCTTCAAATAAAAGCTGGCACAGGAAAAGTGATTCTGATCCTCACTGGGGTTTAGTGAGGATGGTAAAACAGAAATAACCACAAGAGAAATAAAGGAAGCACTGTGCAAGACAACTGTTAATTGAATTTTTCATTAATGAGTAAGCAAATAGAATTACTGAAATTGGAACTTGGCCAGAACACTGCCCAAGGATATCCTAAACCCCAGGCAGAAAGAAGCCAAGAGCTTCGGCAGTTTCCTTCTCTGGATCATTCTTTAGTTCTACCTCTAGTAGTGTTTTTAGACAAAAGAGAACACTCCTGAGGCAGCAGAATTCCGACTGGGTTTCCCTGTGATGAGCATGTGCTGTAACACCTGCAGTGCCAAGGTTCAGGTGCAAGGCTCAGGTTTACTGAGGGCACTGTCCTCCCCATTGGAACTCACAGCTTATTTACTGAGGGAACACAAAAAAATCAACCAAGAATTTACAACGAAAATGAAGACACAGAGAAATGGAAACACGTGGTGGGTGGTATTTGTTCACAATTCTTTTGTTTTATAAACAAATTAATGTGTTGTTTATAAAGAAGAAAATGCTTAATCAAATAGGCAAATCGGGCTATTCAGTCATTTGCACAGGATCTCAAGCACTTTTAGCCTTAATAAAGTAGTCTAGCAGAAAACATAATAGCTGATGGCAGCTGCAAACAAGCTTCCCATCAGCAGAGCATCCCCACCCTCCTGGGCTGTTCTCTCTGCCCACCCGTGGTCGTTCCACAGTGGCTTTTCTGGCTTTGCCATTGAAGTCACTCCCCGCTGTCATCTGCTTGTTTCAGTCTCTGCCTTGTAGGTTCACAGCTTTTCTTCTGGCACTGTGTTTAACTCGTGTCATTGCAGTGGTCCCCTCTGGAGTATATCCTTACAAACAACTGCATCTGTACAACCGTGGCTTGAGAGCAGATAAAAGCAGTCGGGGAACTGAAGTTAACTGCTGATGCCAGCACGTCTTTGTAATCAGATCTTGGATAACAGAATTTTCTTCAAGCTCAATCATGTGTTAAACAGGATTTTTGCAGCTCTTGAGAACTTTAAAAATCCACGTTTGTTTGAGAAGTCTTATACATTTAGAAACTCCCAAAACCAGTGTTTATAGAACATGGGACACACGTGTCATCTAAGTGACTCCTCTAACTTTGATTTTTGTAACTATCAATATATACTAATTTTCAAAGCAAAATTTGAAAAATAATTTGCCTCTGTCTGAAGTCAAACATCAGGACAATTTTGGTTTCAGGTTTTCTATTACTCAATTGTGAAGATAATCATAAGTACTCACCATACAGCTCAGCAAACCCATTCATGGGAACACGGGATGTGCCAGTGACAAATTGAAGTAATCTTATTCTCTTTTCAGAGTCCATCATTAAGACTGCCTATGTATGATAATGATTACAATTAAAGATTTATTTTTAAATTAGGGTTTTAAGCTAGTAGACTCATGCAACACAATACCTACCTCTAAATCATTTTCTGTGAGATATAAATACATATTTTTAGTGATACCCACAATATACCTCTCTGCCTATGAAGTCAACAATTTTTTAATGGTACTGTAACAAGAGTATGGTTACTGGCTTAGCAGGCTGTTAAAATACTTCCCTTGAAGATCTGGCCCCTACTTTCTTTGAAGTTTCCTGATGTTATGAACTAGCAGCCAAATTCCTGTAATTTATTAAACAGAAGGGTTTAACACCTCCTTAGTGTAACCATGCCAGAAAAACCTACACAGAAATATTTTTAACCCCAGACAGACACAGATTTTTTTGAAAAAACAAGCATCAGTATTGTATTTACACTCTTACCATGCATCTCATCTTTAGTTTTCTTACTTCCTCAGGAATTTTAATGGTCAAATAATATTTACCTAATCTATTGTTTAATCACACAATAAACTAGCAGAGCAGAAAGGCAGCAGCTTTTGAACAATTTTTAAGTGAAAAAATATTAGAACTTCATGATACCTTCCAGAACCACTGTATTACTTGATGGTTTATGTTGTAGCCATTTTTGTATTTTGTATGTAGTTTCCAATCAGCCACGTCCACATCTCCCAATCCACACATTAATAACTACAAAGACAGAAAAACCAAACAAACAACACCAAAGTTTAAGTCAGTAAAATTAAGTTTCACTGTGATTTGCTTTCTTTTCCATGATACACTTACCTCTAGCTCATTTTCATCAAAAAGTTTAATCAGATCCTGTGGTATTAGTTCAAAAAAGCCCTAAAAAGATGAGGGAAGTTTTTAAAAATCAAGTCAACCTTTTTTAAGCATTTTTATTCATTAAGAATGATATTTAGAAGCTTTAGTAAACAGAGCCAAAGCAATACATCAAATACAGATGTTTGGACATCACTAGTCTGCAGTTTGGTTATAGTGCTTTTAACTCTGACTTCTCACATCTTTATTGTGCAATACTGAGTGATGAATATGGAAGTCTGAATATCATGTATGTGATACAATTTATATAAATAAGGATAAGCAACCTAGTTTAAATCAAACTAATATAATTAAGTTTCATTTCTGCAAAGGTCATTAAGTACTTTGCACTACAGCTAAAGCCATCAGCCATGATTGAGAAATCAGCAAGTTTTTCAATATGAATTCAACACCTCAGTAAAAACATATCAAAAAGATTTTTAAGTCTGAAATATTTCACAGCTGACACTACAAAAAGTATCACTGCCTTTTTTTTATACCTTACATTATATACATAACAAAATTATCTGTGGGACTTCAGGATGTCCAAAAAAGCTTGATATTAGTTGTAACAAATTCTTAGAAGAATTTACTTTGTAATTAAAGCTATACCTCTTTAAAGGCTGTCATTTGTTTCTGTACTCTGCTCACGAATCTCCACTGAATTACAAGACTGTAGGGAAAAAAGAGAGCAAAACCTTTTAAAATAAAAGTGATTTATATACAAAAAGCAACAACTTCCTTTTGTAAATAAAGCTAAACCACAGCCCCTGTAGAGGTGGATACATTGCACACAGTGACCAGTACTCACTGAATGTAGTCTCTCTTGTTCTTGTTGGTGACAACTATTTCTGATCCACCACTCTTCAGTTCATGTTGATGGGTCTAAATGGAACACACAGAATGGGTGTGAAACGAAGACAGGGGTGTAACAGAATTCCTGGGTTACTATCAGGTAATTCAGGGAACTCTGGAACACTGCAGAATTTGGAAACCATGACAAACAGATCCAGTCTCACAGGTCACGTGATAAAGAGAATTTGGTTGATTCTTTTTAGAAAAAATGTATTTTTCAGAGATACTAGACTGCAATGGGGAAACCTCCATTTTTCTGACCTGCTACAATACACCACTCAAGTCAGCACACAAGTTTCCAGTAATGTGGACTTGGCTAACTGCATATTCCATGACACAGCCTTCTTTCCAAATCTCATGGAAAAACAATTACAGAACCACTTCAGCAGTGGTCCCAGTAAGTAAGTGAATCAATATGCATCTCTATTATATAATGATTTATACTGATAGAACCTCAGTAAACAAATATCTGATTTTCAGTTGATCATGGATGCACATTCTCATTGCTCCTACTTAGGATCCCTGCAGTTACACAAGACCACAAAGGTTATTATCCTACTTACATCTAGTTGGCAGCTGCAATTTGGAATTTTTATGTAGAAATACCACAGGTTTTGTATGACTTACCTTCGATAGCTTTCTACAAAATAACAAACTTGTTTATTCTATAGGTTTCTAGTACATATTAGAGAAAAAAACCTTATCTCCCAGTGATTCCAACCATTTCCAAAACAGCTCATCCTTTCCATCCAATCACATAAAAACAACCTCTACTCCAGATTAAGTAATGAGATACCTTAATCTTGAGTTGCCTTCCCAGCAATAGCTACATTTCAATGCAAGTAATATTTAAGAAAAAAGCCTAAGCAGTTTTTTAAAACTCTGCTTATTTCCAAGCCCTTTATCACATCCCAGACAGGCTAAAAGCACTGCATGAGCAAAAAGCAGCTGAGTGAATGAAGGGGTTCTCTTACCACCACACAGGTAAAATCAGCTAATTTCACAGGTCAAATGTTTTCTTTGATGTTTTGTCTATTCTACTGTAAATAAACAATACTAACCTGACCAAAAAGTTCTTCATCAACTATAAATCTGAGGTCCAGTTCTGTTGGATCATTTTCAAGAATCCATCTCAGAGAATTGTAATATTCACTATCCTGAGAAAGAATTACAAAATAGTAAACAGAAAATAGGGTAGCCACCTTTTAAGCTGCAAGAGGTTCCACTACAGTCCAGTGAATGCTGCTATCCAGGGCAACCCTCTAGTGGACACAGGGATTCTGGAATTGTACAAGGCTCTAAAGACATTTGAAACCTGAAGACTCAGCAATCTGTGTAAATGTCTCACACAGTAAAATGGTGATAAGATGCCACAGCATTATCTGAAGTAATATATTTTGTGTCTCATCCTGTATTTATCTTCCTTTTATTATTAGGCATTACTATAACGAGCCTTAGGAAATTAAACGAAAATTAAGATAAAGTAGCCTAAAATTTCTTTGAATCATGCCTTTTCAACCTTCACAATGTATTAGACATATATAGAGAGAGAAGAATTAAAATGAACATGAAATCTTAACATACATGATAAAGCAAATTACATACCACAGACTCCATGTCATGTAGTGTTATTGGTTTTTGAAGCATCATCTTGTAAAAAGGACGAATAAAAAAGGCTTTAAAGAAGAAGAAATAAATTCAACAGTATGTAACTTGAGATTCAAACCAGCCACAATAATAATCTAAATATCATATTACATAAAATTAATACTAACCATCCAAAAGTTTGCCATGGTAAACAGCCATGCCAGCCACACGACCTATAAACTTGAAATAAGAGAGATGATCTTCATTGCAAAGTCCAGAGTTTGGATTGATCTGCAGAGTATAGTTATCTCTGAAGTTGAGGGAGGGAACAGGGAAGAGAAAGAAAAACAAAATGTTGTACTATTGGAACAGTCTCATATCTGAAGATCTGAAAGACATCACTAGTTAAATCAGTTATTGCTTTTCATGATGTTAATATCTAATATTTAACAACACTCAACAGAAGACAATTAGCATATCAGAAACAACCACCACAAAACACCTTTGTAAGTTAAAATCATACTAAAGAGAAGGGTTTAACTGCTACTAATTAACTGCTACTAAGTGCTGCCTCTTCTGTTAAGCAGGAGGTGGCTGCAAGCACACCCTTGTCCATGCAAGGAGGACATGGCTTATGTTAGACCACTGCAAAAACAAAATGCAGGTACTGCCTCCACAGTATTCTGCCCTCAAGGAACAAGGTGCAGATCACTGCACTTATTAACAACTAAACCCTCCTGTACAGTTGCAGGTGAGGGGGCAGTAATTCCATTTTTAAAGAAGGTCTGAGAAATACATTTGATCTGCTTTCCACAGGCGAGTCTTCATGTCTTCCAGATCTGTATTACTTACGTAGCTGAATATTCGAACAATCCATAATAAGGATTAAACATTTCTTTAGAGAGAAGGAAGAACCATTCTCTGGCCACTCCTCCATAGTCTAAACCTTTTTCCCCATCAAATTCAATCCAAAGTCTTGCTTTAAGGAAATCTGCTCTCTTTACAGCTATAATTCTTCTATAAGAATCTTCAAGGATTGTTGTGCGATGAATTTTCATTTCAAATCTATTTGGAATATCACTCTACAAAAAAAGAGAATAGGAAAACATAGAATAATAGAACAAAACCCAGCATCTTATAGCAGAGTATGCAAATTCTGTAAAAAGACACTGAAGGGGACACAAATGTTTTTCTTAAACAACTTGGAAACATAACATAGTATGATTGAGAAGACACCCTATCTACCTACAGTTCAACTAGCAAGGGGAATTTCAGATTCTAAGTCCTATTTCATACTAAGAAAGTACAGTTAAAGTAAGTTCTTACCCATAACAGCATATGGGCAGTTGTTCTGCACACAGCAAGGCATGCAGTCTTTTTTGACAGTGAACATTCATCATATTACAAACTTGATTAAAAAAACCTCACAGTTTTACTCACAATAAAAAAACTCACATAAAATTATTTGGAACCATTTTACCTGGCTTATTTCACCTTCCAGTTCAATATTCTAACTACAAGGTTAGGTGCCCCATTCTTTTACATATGACAAAACGTACAGTTGTATTTAATTCTTAAATTACCACAATTATATTGAGTGCTGAGCTGTATATCATTTCTCAGATTAGCATAATGACATGTGAATGAATGCCAAGCTTGTTTGACTAGGAACACAAAAAATGAGGTGCATATATAATTGTGTGCAACTTACATGTGAGCTCAAAATGCATAGGCAGACCTGGGAGGTAAAAGGTGGATCTAAACTATTTTATTTATTAGATATGTAAAATATCTCCCAAGGACACAAAATTTGATTGCACTTGTGCAGAGACTCATTGTTATCTGGCTGTCCAGATGCTATTTACAGTCTTTTATGCTATGTGTTATAAATACACCTGGCACTGCCACTTCAAACTACAATTTGCCAATGAGATTCATAAACTTCAGATTTTAAGGCTGTAACAAGTTATTTCAGTCATCCAGCCTGATCAAAGTGACAGTACAGATTTCTACATGGACGATGTAAAATCTATTTGGAGAACTTCCATTTCAATATCTTGAGTTTCAAAAACTACTATATGCTTGATCAGCCATTTCCAAACTTCTCTATTGCCAGTCTACTTTCAGGTTCATGACTTTTGTAAACTTTTGGAACTCCTACTTTTTCAGTTAGATTGCTTGCAGTCTCATCACTGCATCAAGTCACAAACCCTGCTGTTAGATTCAATGCTAGTTGCTACCGAGTTGCTGCTTCACAAATGTGTCTGTGATCAGACAGTAAATTTACCTTCCCTGTACCCTAAGTTTTCCCTTGTTCAGGGGCCTAAGTTTCTTAACTTTCTGCTGGGCTCCTACTGATAACTGACCTGTTTCTTTAATTTCTTTCTGAAGAATTCATACTTCCGCTTATAGTCCCTGGAGTAAGGCACGGCCTTGGAGGGGAATAAAAAAAGAAAAAAACAAAAGAAAAAGTTTGAGATACTCTAACAATTAATGCCATATAAACTAGTCTACATTTGTGAAACATGGACAATACATTTAAGTTCTGAGATAACAGGAATACACGTTTTACTGAGTGGCAGGGGAGACTTTCAACTCATAAACACCTGGAATGAAAAGCACTTCTCTGCTCAGAGCAGTTCCATAGAGTTTATCCTGCACTTCACCATCAGCTGATGTAACAAACTGAGATCCCTGCCTGGCCCAGATCAAAGTGACCCAAATGCCTTTGGTGACGTACAGAACGCGGAGTCTTTCCTGCTGTATCATGAGAGACCTGGCTACAAACCCCTCTATTTTCCATGAACAGGGAAGGCTGTTTACATACGTGGGCTATTAATAAACACACATATCAGCTGAACACTAAAACCCATCTATAATTATAATGTGTACCAGCTTTGCAATTAGTCCTGGTGATTTTGCACTTCAGATTAAGTATCAAGGCTAGATAATTATTTTTTCAGTTGGCAATTAATTTTATTCCTTTTTAAGATTTTTTTTTTTCTTTTTTCTCGAGTTTAATTCTTGAATTGAGCTAGTGTGGATAAAAAAATGAAGTTTTTTATCCACTTTAAATCCCTCCCCCTCAGGGGGAAACTTTTACTACCATGGGAACTGCTTTTTTTTTTTCTGGCATTTAAAGATCATTTCCACAGAAAGCTTTTTAAATAGTCTTTAAGAAAAAATAAAAATGCTTTGTTCAAAGGCCCTGGAAGTTTCACCTTCTAGACTGAATAACTGATAAATGACAAGAGTTTATTTGGATGCTATTAACAGTATTCTTGAAAAACATGAAAATCTACATAAGGAATGCTTACTGGTCCAGTTATAGCCACATTCTGCAGTCGGGGATCCTCCCATTGTGTTCTCTTTGTATCTGCAAGACATTTCTTGATTAGTTCCATTAAGTTCCATTTAGATAATGTTCAGAAATAAAATGATGAGTGGGGGAGAATACAACGTTGTACATACTGTGGTTTATGAAGAATATTCTTCCATCCGTGTGAGTTCTCTCTTCCCACCCTGGCTGCAAGAATCATAAATTTCTGATCATACAGTTTGCACAGAACTCAACATGATCTGCAGTTGTGGGCATTCCCCCACCCCCAATCTACTGTCAGCACTGGAATTCAAAATAGAGTATTTTTTGTAGGAAAAAGTAGGCTGCATTTTGTCATGTGCAAATGTCAATAATACTAATTTAAATGATTACACTGTTTCATCTGAAAAACAAATACAAAACAGTTTACTTACTGGTAATGGGCCCAGGTCTACTGGATCTAGGGAAGTCTTTCTCCTCGGGTGAGCAGGAATTTTCAGTCTTGGATCTTCCTTTGAAAAGAAAACAAGCAGCATGTTAAAATCCTTTTGCTGTTTTGTTCTGCTTTTAATTTTTTCCTCTTTACTAATGATTGTGTAAAGAATATGCCTAGCACCAACTAGGTAATTGTTGCATATTCTGCAGCCAGGGGAATCCTTGGGGATTCTCACTACTCCAGTAATTTACAATCATCTTCTAGTGTCCTCTCAGTTTATTCTGTTTACATATATATAACTAAAACTCCCTCATTCAACTCAATTTTTGTGTAATTGAGTCGAATTAGTCTTTCCATAAGGTTTCTGGCACACCTTGTGCATTTTAGGTTTGGTGGGGGTTTTTTGTTGTTCAGTCGAGTGGTTGTGTTAAATGAGTTCTTTCCATAAACCTGGAGAAAAGAATCCTCATTTTGAATCCATTTAACACATTTCTCTCTTTCCCTTTCACCTGTCAGTAATATTGACCTACTCCTGAAATGTTTAAGTCCATCTAACAGCACTGCCAAGTGGTGTGCAGTGCCACTCTGTGGAACTGCAGCTGTACAACTCCCTCATCCATATTGTAGCTGCACCTGGTCTGCTTTCCTAAATATCCACATTGTTCCCTGTGATAAATTCAAGGTCATGGATTTCATGCTGAAGGTAAGTTTAGAAAACTGATTTCTGTTAACAGCACATACAAGCTATCTCAGTTTTACAATGTCATCTAGGAGGTACTTTACATCTGCGAAACAGATTCGTATTTTCCTCCTTCAAAGCTAAACTTTCAAATACCAACACAAGTAGTAAAACTGATAATCTTCTACTCATTTCATGTATTTTATGTTACTTGGCATTACATATGTTCCTTAACAGACACAGCTATCTTGGCACTAAAGATCTATACAGAAGCTTGCTGAAAGTAGCACAGTTTTGATTTGAGAGGAACTAGAATTTCAGTCCATGGGAGCAGCTGCCCATTACCCATGTTGTGGTTTTGGTATTGTGGTCAATAAAGAATGGTCTCCCATTGGGTGCATGTCGGACTTCCCAGCCTTTAGGGAGGAATCCTTGCTCCACTTCAGGCTGCTGCTGAGAAGACTGTTGTGCTGAGTCACTTGATGTTGCTTGTGGCTGTCTTCCTATAGAGATACTTTGTGCAGCCGACACCTGACTTGTTTCTGTAGCAATCTATGGTAAATGACCAAAAAAAAATCATATCAAATCAAAGCCCTGTAAAGCAATATATTTTTTCTATTAGCCTATATTTTTGACTGATGAAAGCAGTTTCATAAAGCAAGTGCCAGACAGTACACAGATTTGTTTAGTCTAATATCAACAACATCGACTAAAAATCACTGATCATGCTATCAAGGTTAAAAGAAGCCTTTCAGCCTTCTCAGTCAGCTATCACTCCAGAAAACCTCCTTGGTACATTCATAGTAGAGTGACTTGCCATAAATATTACTGTTCCTAACTCTCCTTGAAGTCTCTCAGATATTTTATGTAGTACTTTACTAGCTTATGCCTTTCATAGGCTCTATGTCAAAGAGGTCTCTCAACTTCATTTCTATAACACGAGATGTTTAAAAGGTTAAATGAATAAAAACATCAATATATTAGACAAGACAGTACCTGTACAACTGGCTTTATCCAGGTAGTGGTTCTAGAATTGTGATCTATATAATATGATCTTCCTTTGTCATCTTGTCGTTCTTCCCAGCCTGGGGGTAATCCAGATGAAGTAGGCAGTAACTAAATATTAGTAATAACAGATGAAAAACAATTAAGAAAACCATGAAACTTACTGTGAAAAGGTCTTCCTCTGTCAAATTAAAACAACAAAACTATAATCCAGAAGGTTCATGACTTTTACAAACTGGATAAAATAGATAAGAAGTATTTAGGTCCTTACTGAATAGTTTGAAGTAAGAGACTTTTATTTGTTTGTTTATTTAAAATTCAAGCTCCTCATGTAAAATAATTCATTTATAAGCCTGCTTTAGGCATGGCTGATCCAGTCTAGTACTCCTGGCTAGCAGCTCATAGTTTGCAGTGTCACCATGAAAACATAATGTAACATGGTATAGCTTTTAATTAAAAGTAAACAATTATAAGGCAAACAATCTGAAAAACAAAACTGGTATCTTCATGAGAGCCTTCCTTCTGCAGGCTCTATCCATGCATCAAGCTAATGCTAAACAAAGTTGGAACTTGAAAGCTTTACAACTGAACTAGACTCATAATTGTCATTTTGTCAGGACAGTTGCTGGACATGGAAGGCCAAATCTCATTTGAAATGTCAGGACATAATACACATAAAAGCCTGTGTTTTTTGGAAAATGACATACCACTGGATGTGCAGGCTGCTCTTCAAGTCTGTATGTTTGCAGACTACCTCTTCTGCCGGAATGGTTCTTGAAGTAGTGAAGAGAAATGACACATTAGCTATTATTATTATTAGCAGCAGCTTTAAGGATGGCAGCAAACAGTCAGCAATGGTTATTACACTTCAAACTATTACAGTTTTCATCTGGAACAAAGTGTTGTATTTGTTTTGAAACAGTGATTTAATATATTTTTGAAACTCCTGTTTTAACACTGCTAGAAACATTAAGTTCACAGTGTCTATTATAATCTTAAAACAGAATAATAGAGGCTTGTGAAAGTTCAGAAAACCACAGCAATAGATGTTTTGGCATGTAAAACATTAGAGTTAATTACAACTAGTTACATCACAGTTGAATTTACAGCATAGAACTTACTGTGTTATCTTGTCAGTAAAGCCTGTGATCCATCACAGCTAACACAACTTTCCAGAGAACAGATTAAGTGAATAATGACAAGATGTGAGAGTCCAACACAGCCAGTTTGAGAAGAGTAATTCAATCCCTGGACTTTGCCTAAGCGTTCACCTTTCTGTCTAGTGCCATACTTAGACCTAATTTGCTACAATTAAGCAACTGTAATTCATCTTGCTCCAGGATTTCCCTGATTATTTGAAGGATTTTTCCCTGTCTATGTACCCTTTTAGAATACTTCAAAGAAAAACCACGATTAAGTTTTTAATTTTTTTTTTTGTGGGCAGTGGAGGTGAAGAGAGGCAGGAATGTCATTCTATCTGACTCTAGCAAATAATTTGAACATCAGCCTCTATCTTTGCTCAGGCCACCCAAGTAAGCTGAAATAACAGTTTTCTTGCTACCCACTGGATGCTGAATAGCAGAGATCAAGTAAAGTCTTGTTACTCTCAGTTGGCTATTTCCAGCAACACCAGTGATGCATTTGTACAAACTCAGATGAACACAGTCAATCCCAAATTTACATTTGGAATGGCATCCTCAACATCACAAAAGCTAATGATTACTTCACTACCCAAATCTAACAGACTGGATGGTCTGGGTCACCTCTATGGGCTTTCCTCAATGGACAGTGGATTTCTCAGGTCATGTATCAGGTTACAGGGCTGTTTGTGGAGCTCGGGTTTCACAAGACAGCTGAGCTTAATTGCTTGCTACCATCAAAAAGACAAGTTTCATCTCTGGCTATGTACTCCTGCTGCTTTCCTTTGCCACCTTAGTATTTGTCAGACAACTCAGCATGCTGTTTCAGCTTGCTACAGCTGCAAAAAAAAAAGTTGGGGAAAAGAGACAATAGTTTTCTGCTGGTTTAGCAAGCTGAACAGACTCAGCCAGAGGTCAGACAAGTTTCACAACTGGCACAAGGGCTGTGGAACTGTATGGCAAGCTCCCCTTTTCACTGCTATGGAATCAGCAGGTCTGCTCAGCCCAATCATAAAACCTTATCCCAATATTCACAACGAAAAATTATCTATCTTAAGAGTTGTTGTAGTGGGAAAAATCACCCCCATAGCACAACTCCTTTAGAAATAAGCTGTCAGGATATAGACAGCTTTCTTCATCCCTCGTTTTCAGCAGCCCTATGACACTGGACTAAGAAGTAGATTTACAGACTGAAAAACAGTTCACACAAGCCTGTTTTAACCTCAGGCAGAAATTCATGTAAGCAAAGTAGGGAAGAATAAAATGTTTGTTTAGATGCGTTTCTATAGTAAAAAGACTACTCTTAAATCTCTGCATTTGAAATAAAATTAAAAAATTGCTAAATGAAATATTTACGGATCTAAATCTACCAGTAGTAACATTTTGTGCAAAATACTGTAGATATTTCTACATTAGAACAACAAGAAAAATAATTTACAGTGTAGGCTGCTGACTGGCCAGTAGCTGAACTTCCAGAGGTAGTAAGTCTGTTACTCAATTCTTCTGCAAGATGAGTCTGAATATCACAACTACTCTGCGAGAGAGGTATTTGAAGGTTCTGACTGCTATACATTGTTGCCTCGTCTTCAGTTATGATTTCCCAGCTCTTTAAAAAGAAAATAAAGAAAAAATGCTTTTAGAAAGTAGTTTCAAGTTACAATGAGTTAAGACAAGCTTTTTGAGTAGACTAGATTAAAAAGCCATTTGCATTTCAGGAACACTTAGAGATTTACTCTTTTACCTCGGGGGAATCTCTGTTGTCCACATTTTCTGTCTCCTCTGATATCTGTCGCCGGTGAGTGAACACGTGCTGGGCCTCCAGCTGCACACTGCCCATATCTGCCACAGCCACATTGTCCCTGGTGGGGTGGGAGGGAAGAACTCAGCACACAGCAGCCACATTTTATCTTTCAACAGTAAGTCAGGCTAACAGCTAAAACATACATCACAGTCGTTCTGGCAGAGGAAAAAGGAACAGTCTGGACTATAAAACTTCATGTAAGCTGTTTAAAATGAGCAAGCGTTTGTGTCAACGTGAAATGTAAGTTAAAATAAAGAAACAGGTAGCATTCCAGAGGAAAAAAATAAGGGAAATAATTTAATGAAGTCCCTGACGGGAAGGAAGAACCAGGCTTGAAACCGAAAAATTTCCTTTCCATTACTATAGTTATTATCTCTTTAATTGCAGCCAGTTTCTATTTGGACACACACTTCCAGAGCAAAGGAAGTGCATGGTGCAGTCAAAATGACCTCCAGCCAGTGACCATTACCCACATAAGCTTGAAAGTTAAGCTACAGAAAGCCCTCCACTACTTCCCCTTGCTTTCAATGTAATTAGAGCGAACCAGCAACAAGACTTGAATTTTCAGGCCAAAACACATACTGAGCAGTTGGTCTTTTCCACTGTGTCCTTCTGAATTCATGATTGACGTAGTAGGTCCTGCCGAGGATGTCCTGCCTTTCTTCCCAGCCTGCAGGCAGTGGAGGAGATTCCTGCTGCTGCTGTTGTGGCTGGCTGGCAGCATCTGGTTGGTCCAATATAATCCATCCAGGCTAAGAGATATCACATAAGTGCTTTTAATATTACCAAAGCTGAAAAAAGTATCTCAATTCATTAAGCCACTCTCCCCCTTTTTAAGGTGTAGTTCCATTATATCTCAAGCCAGTAAGTTTGGCTTGGCCTGTTCATTTCTCAAAAATGAACAGGGCAAATTATGCATGCAGAAATCTTATTTAAGAAATTTAGAAAACTTGGTTAAGTTCCTTAAACATATTAGTATCAGAAGTCGTTATTCCAGGAAAACAAACAGCATTCACAGAATACATTAAAAAAAGTGAACAAATGTCATTTCATACATATGCTGCCAATGTCCTAGGTGGATGAGGATACCCTTTTGTAATAAAGTTTAATTACAGCAAAGGTGGAGATGCTGAATAGAGGTAAGCCTTTAAAAGAAATCCATTAATTTACATTGGATGTGCTTACAAAAGGTTACATATACACAGCAGTTAAAATCAAAATATCTCTACGAATTGGAGAGAGTTGAAATTCTAAAACCAGAAAGGTGTTGTGACTGTTTGCAGTCAAACAACGTTAAACCTACAACAGAAACTTAGACTTACAATTTTATGCAAGATACAAGCAATCACTTTTAACTGGTTTGTTTCTAAAACACTATTTGTAGCTCATTTATATTTAGAGTGATTCCTAACATTTGTTTTTCAGCAATAAACACATTTTTCTCCCACCTCTAATTCTTCAGCCTGTTCTGTGGTTTCTTCTTCCGACCCGTTGTTTTTAGGTAAGTAAGTCATTTTTAATCTAAGGTGGCCTTTAACTCTTGATTTATGGCTGCAGAAGAGAAAATAAAATGATCTGATTGTGCACTTGTGAAATTGTTCCCAGGAAATAAAATAGCTGACTAGAGGATTATTCTTAAATTTCTCCACACAAACTTGCCTCTTTATAATTAATTAATTGAGTTCTATAATGGTATCGAGTTTTTAGATTTCCAGATGCATCTTGGTATTATGCACCATAACTGGAAAACTTTCTTTGCAACTCACTCTACTGAAAACTTCCCTAGTATCCAAGGCATAACAATAAAGAACAAGAACATAAAGACAAGTTAATTCATATATTTATAAGAATTCAACTGTGTGCAGATAATCTATCAAGCATTATGTCAACCTGCAGAACTATTTTTCCTAACACTAAGTTACAGCAAGCTCACACACTTCAGCATCTGCCTCTCTGTATTTAGCATAATACAACATTAGAAGCCTGAAAAAAGCATTTCCCCATGTTGATTTTATTTAGTATTTTGAATTGGTAAAGAAATCTGCCAAATTTTCTCATTTATTTGACTGTTGGTGTAAAATAAAAAAGTAAGAGTCCTGAAAATATCACCAGTCAGTCAACTGGATACTCATCTTATCAAAATGGGAAAAAACCCCAAAAACAGATCACAAAGGTCTAATGTTTATCTAGGTCTGAGAAAAGTCCACATCCTTTTGAAAGAGGAAGTCACCAACTCTCTTACTTTCCACTGCAAACAGTAAAAGTCATGCTTTTCAGGTATTGGGAAGGTAGGAACCTTACTATTAATATTCCTAAGTAAATGCAGATATGAGCAGAATTGAAGAACGTGCATTAGGAGTACTAAAGCATCTAAAAATTACCATAAGATTTCAAGGCAGAAAAGTGCCTGAACCTGTGGCAGAACCTCTAACTGTAAAGCACTGCCAAACTCATGTGGCAGCCACTCCGAGAAGAGGTCAGGTCCTCGATAAAAAACCAACTGAAGTTCATTCATGTAGAGACAATAAATATTCTTCACTCATTCGTAGAATAGGAAATGTTAAATTCAGAAAAATAGGAGGTCAAATTGAAGTTTGATATTCAATAACTCTTTTAAAACCATTGATCTAAAAATCAAAAAGTGTAAAATACTTTAAAAATACCTCTGGCTGAGGAAGATCTATAGATCCCACATATTCTGCTGTTATTTCTAAATTGGAACCTACTAACTGAAAAATATTGATATGCATTTCATGTATTTTATTTCTAAATTGCTAAAAGTTGCTCAGATTTAGGTTAAGAAGCTGCATTTTAAAAACAAACATGAAATGCTTAACATTAATATCAGTGTCCAAATGTTACCCATAATTTAGAAATTCCTTGTCTTTTTTAACATAGGCCTTCCTAAATGTTTAGCTGCTTTTCAGTGTAATTTTTTATATGTTTATTATAAAGGTCACATGAAACTGTTCACGTGAAACAGGTAAACAAAAGACACAGGAAGGCAGGAAACAATTTTAAGTTGAAAAAGGATAAATGAGTTAATGCACAATATTGGCCTCCGTTTTCACTGTTAAGTGAAACAGTAAATTGGGCAGATGAAGTTACAATGCAAATTATATCGTGGCCTGAAGAAAAATGATTTATTCTTACCAAATAATCAAGAAGTATTTAAACAAATTCTGACTTTTTAGTAGAACCACAATATCTTACAAATGGACACTCAAATTTCTTTGATGAAAAGAGACAAATTTAGACAATATTTACAACTAATTACACAACAACACTGTTTAGATATGAAAGTTAGAATTTCCATGTGCTATTTACTAACCTTCTTGGATGAAGAACAAAATCCTTAAATGTATATGGTCTCTCCATACTTGGATTTTCTGTCTGGAATAAGACAAGTTTTTTCAAGACAAATCTTTATCAAGCACTTGAAGTTAAAGAAAACTATCATAAACTTACAATTAATTTCTTTATAACATTTTAAAATTTAAATTACAGGTTCAGGTACAGTAACAGCAATACCAGTTTTAATCTTAGTAATAAGCCTAACGCTCTGGTTCAAGAAAAAAAGTTACTTCTCAGTGTCTAGAGAACAAAACAACAACTGCTCTTGGAAAGGTTTTCCCATGATTACTATTCTGTCTTTAAAACACTTGCTGATAAACCTGTTAGTACCTACTAATGTTTTGAAACCTCAGAGGATAATGAAAAAGCTTATTTGTTTCAATGTTCTTGGTGATTTTTTTTTAAAAAAACTAATCATGTGCTTTGCAAAAGGAATATAAAAACCAGAAAAAAACATATCCAAAGCAACACTAGCTCTATTTCCCACTTACCTTTTTTTGTATCTGGTTATATGAATAAAAAACATTAAAAGTAAATTTACAGACTTTGAAGAAAATATTTTAAGAAATTACAATAATTGCAATCTCTTCTTTAAGACTGTTAACCTATGAAAAAGTTAAAAGCACTCTTAACTCTTGTAGCAGCAGAAACCAATATCTAAACCCAAGGTAACCTTCATTTTAAAATAAATATCAGCACTGAAAACCCCCTAACAAATCCACAAAATAAACCAAAGAACCCACAGAGCAGGAGAACTTAATCACATGTATTATCAGTACAGTTAACCTCCTTAGATGACTAACACAGTGCATACAGAAATATTTATTCCCTCTCATAGTCGTAAAACACAAGCAAACAAAAATACAAACCGGTAGCTGATAAAGAGGAATATCCACTTGTCCAAGAAAGTCATCTCGAGTCTACAGAAAATAAAAACAAACAAAAACCACAGAAAGCTGAAAGCTGCAAAGTGTTTTAAAACCATGGCCCAACACACCGATAGCACAGCAATGCTCTCTAAGAACCTGAAGGCACCTTGAAATTCTAGGCAATAAAACTTGTTCTGTACAGAACAACTTCTGATTGACCCAACACTCAAAGCCTTGGACAGTTCTGCCTTCTTCAAAATGAATTTTGAGGGAGCTGGGGGTGGAGATTTAGATTGTTTATTAAATAAGACAGACTAACGTTAAGAAAAATGAGGAGAGTTGTTCAGCATCTCCAGCAGAAAGATCATCCTAAAGGACCCTCCACCTAAGAGCACCTGACAATGTCTATTAGCCCAGGCAGCTGTTCAAAACAGGCATGTATAAACATGTTTTTTTCTTTTCCAAATAATACAGCTACTGTCAAAGATAACATGAAGCAAAAATAAGTTTAATCTGTGATAAGTGCTTTGAAAGTTCCAGAAATTCTGGTGGTCCCAAGCCCGGCACGGGAGCTTCAAGTTTGGCATCAAAATCTGTTATAACTATGAAAAATTACCTCTTGTCTACACACATGGCAGAGTTTAGTTTTAACAAGTACTATCTGAAAGATTCTGCCCTGACTTAGACGTCTGGACTGTCTGACTCCAACCAGAGTATGAATGCAGCAGCTTCACAGCTTGATTCCCTCCAGCCTGTGCTGCTGCACCAGGGCAGGGACTGACAATACACACTTGTCACTGTACAGTTTACTTCTGATCATTGATTCCTGCTTGCCAACGAAATTAAGACTTTTGTAATCCATGTAGATAATTTCAGTATTCAGCAATAACCACCATCAACAAAGTACTTGACTTGACTTCTTGCAGGATTAACTGGAGCATGTGCTGAGTTGCTTCAAATCCATTCGTGATTTGAAAACCTTTGCAAACCTCCACAAAAGCAGGAAAATGTATTATATGGGTCATTTAACATGAAGACAAATCCCTGCCTGTGTGCTAAAATCAGGACAGCACACAATTTTTTGAAGGTATATATAAACCTACAGTTTTAAAAAAACCTCCCTGTAACAAGACTACACTTTTTTGCATTGACTGAGTAAGGAGTTGAGAGTCTTCCACAGTATGGCCTGTGCAGCCTCTGGAATTTTAGGCTTCCTGATTTTTCTAGCTAACAAAAGATTTGGTGCCTATTCTGTCCTAAATGTGTTGCTGTACCACAAGCTTTTATTCAGACTCATCACCCCAGGTGATGGTGTTCGTCCACAAAACTTTCCCACCACAAGGCTCTGCATTTTGCCAATATCTATTCCCTTCACCTCAGGACAAAACCGTGTTTCACCTTCCTTCTAGCACAACTATATTTTAATTTTCAATGCCAGTGTTTTACGGTATTAACAACTCCAGTCCAATTCTATCCATTTTTTGGTCCCATTGACAGCATTCTCCATTCAAACAGCCCTGACATTAAAGGCTATAGGTATTTCCTGAAGCAGTTCTTTCTCCCTTAATGATTCTGGTACCTTTCTTCTTTAGCTCCGTTGCCCTAAGTTTGACCATTTCATCTTCAAATCACACATGTCTATGGAGAATCAGTGCCTCATATTTGCCTCTAATTTTTACATCTCCAAAAAGCACAACTAGAGCTGCAGACTTGTCATAGGTGATATCATGCTAGAAATTTAGAGATACATAACTTCAAACTCAATTTGCTGCAGGTATGTCTTATGTTCAGATTTGAAGGGGAGGAAAGTAAAATTAAATACAAAACACCCAACTTTTTGCTTCACAAACTTCTTTGAGACAGAAAGCTACAACAGGTTTTCATACCTGAAGAGTCTGAGACTTCCCTGCACTACTGAAGCAAAGCTTTCTGTGCTATTATAGACCACGGGTTTCTGGAAAAAAATAACTATCATTTTTGCCTATGAGGTTCTTTTTAAAATGGTACAGCACATACCTTAGACATGTTAAAAGGCTTAGTATTTGTAAAGTTCTTGGCAATCCTCAAGTGGAACATGCCTTCCAAATAAATTATTGGAATGTAGGACAAAAGTTTTCTCTATTTTAGAAAACCTCAGAACACTGTGTTTGTTACCAGCATGATTTGAGTACAGGTTCCTGTTATTCACTTTATTATTCTGCTGTCTTTCCTGCTATTTTTAGCAGAGCTAGCCTCGATAACCAACCCTTTAACACTACTTTCTCCTCCAGCTAGAGAGGAAAATCCTCCAGTAGAGATTTCTGCTGACCTCCAAACAACTAACAGATAAATCAGAGAGCAGGAACGATCTCCAGCAATGTGCCCCACTATGACAAGCTGAGTATCTGCCTTCAAAGAAGTGCCAAAGAAGTTTCAAAACAGACATGGCACACATGAACAACTAAATGCCAGTGGAGCTGAAACTGTTTGGATCTCTGTTTCATGAGAGCAGGCAAGGCAGACAAGTGGGTCAGTTGTTCTTGTCAACTTCTGATTTCTTAACAGCCACAGAACTCAAACTTTTGCTTGCCAAACCATAAGTGCATAAACCTCAATTAATGATACAGTACACTAACAGAGAGGCCTTGTATTTTACTGATTCACTGGTTTAGTCTATAGAAAATTATTAAAAACATGTAAGGACAGACAGCTGCTGGACACAATAAAGAACTCCAGTGCAATGCCAAAGTGAGCATTCAAAGAAAAGCACCAAAAGAAAATAACCAAGTCCAAACCCCATTTTCATTTATCTTATTAAAATATACTTAATAAGCTTTAACAGTTAAGATTTTGGACTTTTTTTTCCTGCAATTCCCACCAGAAATTGGATAGAAGCAGATTTTAAACAGACACTCTTATCTGGGCCAGATGCTTAAGAGCAGTACTGAGAACATTACCCATAATTTATCAGGTTTGAAGACAGTTAACTGAATTTAATGCCTTTCTTAATTGCTGGATTCACCACACAGCCTTTTGAAACAGTTCCTGCACAAGACCAGGGCGTTGAAATAACAGGTATTTTCCCTACCAACTTTAGTGACATACGTTATGTGGTATTAGTGCATGAATCAGAATTCATGTATATTCCCAGCCTTTTTCTGACTAAACAGGCAGCTAGTTGTGCATATGTTGGTCTTTGCACAGAAATCTACAGCTGTATGGCAAAATGTGAAAGCACACAGCTTTTATTGGAGGGAATATAAGTATCAATTCAAACTGAAAAAACAAACAGTGATCTGGACTATTGCTGCTTAAGAAAACAAGAGCTCAATAGATCCCTTATAAGACCAACATTCTTCTTGCTTAAACACCCAAACATCAACATTAGTTACAAGCTTGATGAGAATGAAAAAAACTTGCCTGAGCTAGACTAGCAACTTCAAGGATTTTTCTTTTCATGCTGCTCTGAGTATATTATTTGGTTCTCTTGAACTCTAAATCGAGAGAAGTGAGCTTTTTTTCCTTCCAGAAAATACTGCCAGCATATGCTATTCATCATAGGAAAGCAACAGTTTAAAAAAAGGAAAATTCAATTATCACGTTAAGATTGTACCAAATTCGTAGATTCCAAAAGTAATGTTTTTTCTATCTTGCAAAGCAATAAATACTTGGTTGCATGCAATCCATCACAGTCCTAGCCTCTGGTATTCTTAAGGGGGAGAAGTAGATGGTGAGGAGATTTATTTTTTTTATATTACACGTAGGCATTTCTTTTGAGTTGGCATCTATGACAATGAGATATAAGACCCCCCAGCATTTTAAAAATAGAGAAAATACATACTGTTAGATCAAGGGTTATTATACAACATGTGTTTCTGCAGGACCTTCAGCCCTTCTGGCTGTTTCAACAGCAAGGTATCAGCACAACATGCCTCAGCATTTTTACCATCTGCTTAGCAGAGGGAATTTAGAAATGATACTGAAGTTATTTTCACTAATTCTCCATCATTTCCAAAGATATTTTCAGAGAACTGCTTATCTAAAGATCAGAGCAAAAGCGTCATCTGTTTCTCCATTTACAGCTTACACATTTTATACAGAACCAGAATCTTACAGCTTTCTTAAAAATTCATATTTAGTCTACAGTAGTTTTATAACAACATTCAAACATTCATATATTAGTCCGCTCAATGTGTGCTACTTTGAGAACTTGTGCATAAAAGTTCATTAACAAAGCAATTTAAGACAGCTTTTTTTTTATATAAGAATTCATTTTCACATAGGCCACAAGAAGGCAAAAAGTTGTCTAACATAACCAAAGCATACTTCAGCACCATATTAACAAAGAACATGTCAAAAGTTAATAATGCATTGGTTTTATTCATCAGGAATTTGAGTTCCTTTGGTTTATGTACAGATGTGCCAAATAAGTTACCATATAAAAAGCAGAAATATAAGATTTTATGAAAAGTCAGGAGTCAATCCAGACTTGCCTTGTGTTAAATCTGCCAATACTCACCACAAAAAATTCAGAAAACAGTACCAAATATTTAATTAAGTACTATTTCAACAAGTCATTCCTGACATCAAGTCAGTTATCTTCACAGTAGTTGCATTTACTTGTGAAAGTTTTTGTACCAAATCTTAAGACTTCAAATAAAGTTTGAAAAACAGATTCTTGTAAGTAACAATTCCAGGTGCACTTTTACCTTCACCATTGAACACTGTAAAGCTTAATACACTCAAAAAAATGTAAAACCCTACTGAATGTTCAAACTGCACATGTAATTTGCTTCCCTGAAAAAACAACTGGTAAACCACACTGGCTAATTAATACACTCAGCTGAAGGACTTGATACAGTCAGTCAGTGTTTTGCTTTTCAGAGCAAGAGGGAACAAACTGAATTAAAAAACCCAACAAACTACTTGTCCCCAAAAGGCAGACAGACAACTGGAGCATCTCTGCATCACGGTCTCATTCCTGGGAATTAGTTCGATCCGGTACATTGCCACCCAAAGGCACAAAGGCTGAGCTTGGAAGCTCCTTTCCAGCCCTAACTCAAATCAGTTGGCCAAAGTTAGTCCATCTGGTTTTAAAAACATTCTTAAGTCTACTGTTGATCCAAATTCAACATCAACACCAACTCAGGACTTCCCTGTACCCGTGCACCATCACACACAGCGTGGCCACTGCCAGCCACGCTGCAGTTTTCCACACTCTACAAGAGTCCTCAGCCATCACTGATTGGAACAGGAGCCTCAAGTCCTACCTATTGACCTCTCCCAGCTCCAAGCTTAAACCTGCTGCTGCCAAGCCTAAATGTAGACACATGACCTGGCTAGAGCAGAACTTAGTGGTTTGGTTTGTCTTAAGCTCTGCTATGCCCAAGTTATAAATCCTACCTGTACAAAACCAGTCTGTGTGAACTGACCTTGGAAGCTCAATCTCTAATGGCACAAGGCAACTACAACACAAATCATCCAACCACAATTACTTTGCCAACAAAACCGTATTACAATTTATTTCAGACATGCTCAATGACATTACTAAACTTACATTACACTTCCCACATTAGACATGGCTTTACTGGCCTATAATCTGCCAAATGTTAACCACTTAAGTTTTCTCATTTATAAACTAAATATTTGTCCCAAATTGAGCTTACTAAAAACAATGATTAGTACAATAACTGGCTAAGGTAGAAACTCTATTAAAAAATAAGTAACATTCATAATAAATTCTGGAAACCCTTTTCCTTCAAAAAGCCCTTGTGCTTTCACACTACTGAACAGGGCCTTCTCCCTTATCTCAGAAAATCACTGATTGCCAGAGAAATCATCTAGGTCTAAAAGAATCTACATTCCTCTTACTGAGTAGCTGGAATGTGCCATTTGCATTTTAATATGCCCTAACTTCAATGAGTGTTTGTATGTAATTTCAGCCAGGAACTTGCCGATGTCCTTCTCTAAATTCTGTTTGCTTATCTTACAGTTGATACAGCTGAAAGCAGCCCAAGGTCTCAAACAATAATTGCATCTATCTGTAGACTTTTCGATTTGTTGTAAACTATCATGACAAGAAAAAAAGAATTATGCATTCTCTTGAAACAGAGATGACTATACACCCATAAACTAACACTGAAATGAGCTACAAATATTTTGCTGGCTGCATTCCCAAATCGGCATGTTCTGTTTGTCACAGAGAGTGAGGAAAAAAGTTCACTTGAAACAGAAGACACTTAACAGAAATAACCCCCAGTTTCTAATGAATAAGTGGTCATGGACCCTTTGATCCTGATGTTAAAATATATATTGAGAATGTAATACTCTTTGACGGACCTTCAACTTATCTAAGCTCTTCTTAAAATCCATTTCTTCTTTTGGTACACACATCTTGAGACAGTGAGCTGAGCAACACCTAAGAGCATACTTGTTTTTTAAGAGTGGAGTGGAATCTCTGTTCAAATTCACCTCCCCTGAACTATAGTTTTATAAACTCCCTTTACACCATTTTTTTTTCAAAGCTGAAAAGCACCTGATCTACTTAGTGTGTCTCCTCACATAAAACTTATCCCAATCTTGTGACCCTTATTGGTATTTTTTGAGTTCTGTTATACATGCTTCCTGAAAAAGGATGACCAGAAATATGCATACCATGCACCTCTGTGGGTTTGTACAATTCCATAAGGGTGGTTTTAAATTTCTTAGTTTATTTCTTCACTAATAAATCCTAACCTTTTATTTGCCTTTCAACTGTCAACAAGATCTGAGCTGACATTTTCAGCAAGTCTCTCCCCACGACACAAACTATTTCCTGACCAGTTTAAGAGACCATCACCACACAAGCATCATCAGCTGTTTTTCCTGTGTGTAATGCTTGGCATTTTTCAACAGTGATTTTCAAATTTTCTACTGTTTAGTCACTCACTAGCATGAGATTTTGTGCAACTTTTGAGGTGACAATTTAATCCTCACTTGTGTTTCTTATAGTTTAGTTGCCACCAATGAGGAAGCCTTTTTCTGCACTTATGAGTGTTTTTCAGTATTCTGCTAAAGGTTCTTGTAAAATAATTTTAGAAGTTAAGTGCCCTGCATTAATCAGCTCACCTATCTTCACATGTCATTGCTTAGTTTGATTTGTAAAACAAAATTTCCTTTTATAAAAGTAGTGCTCAGTCTCCTCCCTGTAGACATCAAACATGTCATTTACCTACTAGATCTATTCCATGTCCTCTTGCTTCCATACCAGCCTGTTGCAGTAGCCTGTAGTTCCCCTTTCGGTCACTTTGAAATATTGCCATAACACTTACAATCTTCCTTCAGTAAGAGAATCTAATAGATTAAAAGATTATTTCTTGTAGTTAGTATTTCAAACATTTTATAGCTGAGCTTTGCAACAATTATTGGGAGAATGCCTGCAGGTACAATTAGTTTTGTTAAGGGCTTCTGTTTTATGCTATAATGCCTACAAAGACTACGATTTCTACATCACCATAACATTTTCCAAAAAATGTTTTGTTTAACCTAAAGTGTTGATCTAATTTCTCACAGGAAGCAAAAAGAATGTACCATCCAAATAAAAACCATCATAGTCTCATATCTGAAAGCCTGCAAGTCCTTTGGCTAGTCAGGAGTAAAGGAAAAATGTCTCTAGCCTGGCTGGTGAAAAAGTTTTACTTTAACACATTCTTATATCTATACTAAGTCTTAAGAGACAGAATAACTATAGCCTGTGGCTCCATTAAAGAAGCCACAGCATCAATGCTTCCCACTCTCTCGTGGTAGATTAAAAAGACATGAATCAGCCTGAAGGCTGGATAATTACATATTTACATAAGCTGTTTCAGGAGGTTTGCTCTGCATGGTTTTGCAGTTTTAGTTTCCCCATTTGCTGGCATGAGAAACGTACCCAGGCTTAGTTCAGCTGCACACTATAAACAGAATGAGGCTCATCATAATTTGTACAGAGCACAATCAAACAAAACTTCTCCTTATTATGTACATGCAGCGTTTCCTGGGGACTGCAAAGTGCTAGAGCTTGGATAAGCTGGCTTATTCAAGGATCTGCTGCAGTCCAGACACTGTTCCTTAGAGCATGATCATATTCTGAAAGTTACTTATGGTTAACTATTGTTAAATACAACTTGCTAAAACTGACAATGAAAAATTTTAGGGACGGAACTATTACCAAATAATATTACTTGATTGCTTACTTTGCTAATCCATCCATGTAGCAACCATTCACAGATGAGGCTGTAAGATTTATCACATCCTTTGTGTGCAATCTTTTTATTCCCTGAATAAGATCAAAAGCTAAAGCATGAAAAAAACTAGAGAGGAAGGTGTAACAGAAACTCTGCATTTAAGCAAGATGAAAAATATAAGAAATTACTACAAACTATTAAAGCACTAGAGGCGATTGTTACATAAAGGATGAAAGTAGGAAATGACCTACAACTAACTATAAGTTGTTTATTATTGTGATTAACACTGTCTTCCCTTTAATGCTTTGATGGATATTTCAACTTGTAAAATTTGCCTGAGACACAACATATATACTCTTATGTGATCGAAGTCTAACATAGTTGTCACCACGATTCCTCAGGAAGATCCCACCTTCTTTTCAACCCCAAGTCTCCCTGAGTGAACTGACAGAGCATGACACAGCAATGTGCCAGAGACACAGTCCTGTAACAAGATCCTTTAAGATATGCAACACTGAACAATATGGGAGTTATTAATGGTGAGGTTATTATAGCACAGCAGCATAAAGCAGTGTCAGTTTGGGCTTTGCCTTGTACTGACTCCATAATCTTTTGCTTTACCAGCCCCTTTTCCACCTCACTTCCCTGCACAGATTTGGGACACTGATACACATGCAGCCCCTTTGCTTAATATGCAAAGATGGAGATAAGCCACAGCTGTCCTTCCCTTGTCTTGGCACTTCTCCCTGTTCAGATCACTATTTTCCATGAAGGAGTTTTGCTAGGAAGGAAGCTCCCAGAGGGTGCAAGAGAGAAGACAACCTCAGGCTACTCAGTGCTAGCTTGTGGTGCAGCATTTATCAAGGGAGTCACAATCTTCCAGACACAGCTTCTGGTCCCCTCAGCACGTTCACATCAGCTGGGAAGTCAGTCAGTCAAGAGAGAAATCTTTGCACAAAGCCCCCTCAAATTACTGTTTTACTAAATTTAAATTTAGTACAGCAAGGTTCAAATAGCACTTCCTTTTATGAATATAAAAGGCAAAGTTCCAGAATCTGGTGAAAAAAGCTCAAGAGTTCCAGCTAAGGGTTTCCTTACCGTGGATCTGACAGTAGAAAAGCATTGGGTTGTTTTATACCACCTCTGAAAGTTTTGTTGCTTCAAAATGTGTATTTCAATAACTAGAGACAAAATTTGAGTAAAATTACTTGTCAACAGAAGGACAAGAACAAAATTGATTCCCTTAATTGTATAAGAAATTATTGTAAAGGCACACAGCTGCTGAAACAGATTTGCATATGCATTTCCAATACTCACATTATCCAATCAGGAGTGATACTGTAGAGGAAGGAATAGCTGATGTCACCATAGATGTCAGCATGATATTGTACTTGTGGCAGAGATTAACACAGCTTTATTTTTTAGAAGGTTGTTTACGGTCCACAAGAACTGGAACTCTAGTCACTGTTTCTGCCTTTCTCTGCACCTCACAGAGGTACATTTACATATGTACAATGACAAGTAACTTGTTCCCTTACTCGCTCCTACCCTCCTGGGATTGTCAAAGTGCTTTAGTTGTAGATTTATTTCTACCCTAAGCAAGAGATAGATGCATTAAAAAAAACCAACAGAACACATTAAAAACAGAAATACAAAGTCAAGGACAACCTTCAGTGCTGCAACCATGGACTACCTCTTCCTCCTGCTTCACATAAATGAAATTCCACTCTCTGCTGCAGAACCTATTCAAGAAGTTTCCAATGAAGACCAGGAGCAGTACATGGGCCATCACCATTCCCCATTTTTCAACTTAATTAAAAATAATCCAAGGCCAGTTGTCATAGAAATGGTGTTACGATTTTTTTTTTAAGTCAGCCTTTAACAAGCTGTTGATTATGGAAAGCAGGAAATGTGACCCGAGGTGGCTGAAGGCTGGTAGCAAGGCACGTAAGAAAAGAATGCATAGACCTTTTGGCTGCTTCAGCCTCTGGAGGCCCTGACCATAGCACTGATTTGATTTCATGCCTGCTCTGCACAGATAGCTGACATTACTAAATGCTACTCCAGTATCAGCTTGTTAAATTTGAACCCAGACTCAGCATATCAATATACTAGGCCAGACTAACTGGAGTCAAGGGAAATATTTTGGGAGTTGTTTATTTTTAAATGAGTCACAATACACCATGATAATTAACTGCACTATGCAATTAAATGACTGCCATAGAATCTGTTATGTTGGTCACAAAGACTAATAGGAAATACAATGGTATTTCTCTATTTTATTCCAAGGAATTGTTGAACTGCTATAAGGTCAACTATGGTTTTTGCTTAGTTTGGTGGGGGAAGCTTTTACATTTTTTATAACGTATTTCATAGGATATTAAAAAAACTGAAAAAGGCCATTTGAGGACTGAAAGGCTCCTGTACCTGTTGTTGCATAAAAGAATCTCAAACAACTCTACTGCTGTAAAACCTTTAGTGCCCAGTTTCCTGAGGTCAGAGATCTTTTTTATTTGTATGTAGACATGGTATAAATCTAAATACTTACAAATACATGAAAAGTACAAGATAACTACAACAATTTTGGATTTAGACTCTTTTTTTTTTCTATTTTTTATTTTTAAAATTGTCTCTCTCATCTTCTAGTCAAAAGATGAAATCTTAAAGGATTCAGGAGGCTTAAAATACGCTGCCACAATAACACAGTAAAAGTGCCACATGCTATCAAGTGGTTTAAAAAGACAAGTCTAAGATTTTGTGTCAATCCATTGTAAACATCACTCCTGGGAGATTTTCTGGAAATGTCAGCTAACGTGTCTAATCCTGAACTTGGATTCTATCTAAACAGAATTTATTAAAATTCACCCAGTACTAAAATATAGAATATCTTTTATATCAACTGCCATTAAACATAGAGGCAGTGCAAGTTAATGAGAAATGTACTTGAAGTGCATGACTCAATATTTTTTTTCCCACAATATACTTTAAAAATAGTCTTACTAGTTTAGAAGAGGACTGTCATAACTATAGATCTTTGTCATAAAGCCTTTTGCTTAAACAAGCAGGTTAGCTAAATGGTAGTAGTGCCAAATCATAGAGAATGAGATCATAAAACACATTTAGTAACCATCAATTGCTGCACTTTTATCAGCATTCATAATTAAAACTAATATAATATTCAGATTATTTAAGTCTTTACAGTGTTATTTAAACGAGTCTTAAAATCCACCTTTCATGTGGCTTATGCTTTACTAACAAAATAAACTGCCTTAAGAGTTAATAAGAGCAAACACTTCTGTCATGTAGCTGGATATGAATTTCATTACAAAAAAATATGTATTTAATACAAGCCTTCTAGACCCAAGTAGTACAATTTGAACAGCAATGTTGTTGGGAGAGGTATTAAGTTACAGTGTGCTGCTCAGGCTGGGCTAGTGGTTGGAAGAAGGAAAAAAAAAAAAAGGAGAGGAAACTCAGAAAATTCCTGTGGTTCAGGGTGTATACAGAAACAAATGGTATTTACAGTTTCTCTGCTCAAATATTACTTATCTTTAATTCTACATACAGCAAACTGTTCTGTAAAGTAAAGCCTATATGAAATAAATCTAAAACACTACAGTAATCCACTCATTTTATATGCAAACTTTAGTAATTACTATTCATTTACTGAGAAGTTATGTGTTTAAACCTACAAAACTTAATTTCAAGTTTCAATAACTCCCACATCTAGGTAACCAGAAAAGAAATCCCTTTGAGTTCAAGTAAACAGGAAATTATTGTTTATAATGTATTAAATACAGGTATTTCACTGTAAGACCTAATCACCTATGCTACTGTATGTATCATATTCTAAGAAACAAATCTAAACCCCAATTTTTACAGATAATATGAAAATTAACTTCATAATGGTGACAATTTGACACCAATAGGAAATTCTGAAATCACTGTGTTTGAGTCCCAATTGCCAACTTTTATTATTTTCCAGCTAAATTTCAGTTGTAAAATTGTGTCACAGTTTCCTATAAACCAGAACACTCACCTTAAGGGGCCTCCACAAAGAAGTGCTAGACATTTCCTTCTTAGAGGTTCCATATCTTTTCTTAACACCAGTTGTTTTTCCTTCATTCCCAGGTTTGAACTGTATGTGCAACTGAGACGTCCTTGCACTGTGACACTTGTATTTAAGGCTGGTTAAGCAGCAAGAAACTTTTTGACGTGATCCTTCCAAGGAAACACTTCTTTGCAAAACATGGTGAGTTTTGCTCATCTGAACGTTCGGTCTTTCTAGTTCATTTATACTAATCTGATATTCTGAATCTATTTTTGAGGGCAGACATGCAGATGTGCTACGTTCCAGTTTTAAATGAGGGTATTTTGCACCGGAGTTCAGATTTAACTCTGGACTGCAACAGCCATTAACCGTTTCACTGCTCGATGCAAATGGCCTTTGATTGAGATGAACTGAAGTGCATGAGAAGCCATCAGACACCTCTTCACAAGCTGTCTGCTCAGAACCACTCAAAGTTTGACTTTTGTCCTGTAATGACGCATTCAAATAAAGGGGTCGGATGTCTCTGACTTCGCCAGAAGAGCAAACTGTTTTAGACAGTTTAAGTCCATTGACTGCTGTTGAAAGGAATCCCTTGGAAGTGGTTGGATCTTCTTTTTGTGCCAGTTCACTAGGAGAAATAACCAGTCTATGAGATGTTTGATACATGCCTCTATGTGGTAGCTGACCTGAGCTTACTGGAGAAGCTGGAGGAGTGCTGGAAGGACTCCTAGGGAAAATAACCAGTGATGAACAACGCCGCAATGGAATTTTAGATTTCTTCCTCACTGACAAAGCATCTTGGTCAAAAGTAGTGCTACTTCTACACAGAGTTTCCTGAGATGAGGTACTCATGTAGGGGTTACATTTGTTTGCAGTGCTTCTATATGAAGAATCACCATGTACAACACCACTACAGAACGTGCTGTCACTTGTCCAAAGGGTGCCACTGCCACTGTCACTGATGACACTGTTACTATAGGAACCTCCATCACTTGTGGTACTTGCACATGATCCATAGTCACTGCCAGCACTGCTGAAGGATCCGCTGTCACTTGCTGCAATACTGCTGAGGCTGCCTTTGCACAGAGCAGCACTGCTCAGGAGGCTGTCATTAGATCGGTGATCGACCACGATCCGAGCACAGTTCCCTTCATTATCAATTCCAATGAATGGGGTGTCTTCTCCAGCAGCTAAGGCATCACCAAACCGAGAACATCCACTGTGTTTTCTAGACTGCAGGGAAATGTGCAGTGAACTGCTCTTTTTTATTTGCAATGAAGAAATAGTTGGTTTTTTCTCCTGATTAATGACTTGTTGCACTACAGGTGCATAAGCAACTCGCCTGGGAGTCAGCTTCACTTGGGTAACATTAGGTGCAGAATTCTGCGATTTTTTGAAGTATATACAACTATTACTGTCCAAAACATCTTCAGAGGTTTCTGATAATGGATCTGTGTTGCTTCTTTGGGTAGCAAAATGCAATCTTAACCGCCGTGCCATTTGTTCTTATTTCCACGCATGTTAGCAAACGAAAACCACAAAGATCCTTCAGCAGAAAGGCTACAGCCAGCTGCACGGAACCCAGAGCTAGTCCATCCCAACAGTAAAAGCCCATAAAAGTTGCAGTCTTTGTCCTAATTTCTACAAGATACTAGCATTTAAAAAAAAAAAAAAGTACCTCTTGAAATGTCAGCCATTCCTTGAACTGCAGTTTCTGGGCTGTCGTTGATTGCTGGCAGTCAGAGAGCACTCATTTAAAAAGCACTTACGTTCCAACGGCCTCAGCTGCGACACACTGACAAACACCACCGACCTTCTCTCAATTATACCTTCTGTAATTTGCATAAATGAACACAAATAATAAGCTTCCAGAACTTCCAAGTTTAAAACAGCAACGCCTGCTGCGGCTGCATGAGCTGAGTCAATGTGTCCGTACTTTCCTAGCAGCGTATGACTACTAATATTTTTACCCATAGGTTTAGAATTACAGGAAGTTGGTAGGAATGAAGTCCCATATAATTGAGTATCAAGTCCAGGATTGAATTTCCAAATAGTAACCATGCTAGCAAACTGCTGAAGTCTGAATTATGCATAAACCAGCAAAATAAGCCTCCTCCTCCCCTTAAGAAAAAGTTTTTCTGCACTCTTTAAATAAAACTCGAAAGGAATCTGGCATTATCTCACAATCCACATGCTGCTAAGCAATCGCACTTTCTACAGATTTGCACATAGCAGAACCCTCTCCTGTCTATTAACTCATAATTTTCAATGAGGTGCAACTGAACTGGAGCAACAAAAAGTTATTTTGGTTAATAATTTGGCATTTATTTTCAGCCAACCATGTTAACCTTCTCTTTCTATTTTGACCTTTTCAAACTACAGCTGTTAAAGGCAGAAAAAACCCAGTTACTCCTACAAAGTGAACTACCTCATCCTGTTTGCTGGAAGCCCACAATAAGGAGACATTCATTAGAGTTCAGTATGGTTTGCAGATATATGACCAGCTACACGAACCTTAGAACACTGAGCTAAGTACGCACAGAGATAAATAGCATTACCAAACACTATTACAGAAGAAAGTTATTCTGTATAATTATATACAAACTGTCTCAAACATTCATAGCTAATTAGTATTTTTTAATTTTTATTTTTTAAATGAAACGATCAGCATGTCAAGAAGTTAATATGTACTGTCAACTCTCACAGAAGTAACGGGATTGAGAATTCCTACAAAATGTTTCACTGGCTCACATAACTGAAAAGGTCCTTTGCTGGCACCTAGTGGGACTTTTGAAAAAAGACAATCTCGAATCTTATTGTTGAGTGGGATTTTTTGTTGTGGGTTTTATTTTAAAAAACACAAACATTTGGCTATGAATGTACTTTTGAATCCATAAGCCACATATGATGCAGCACTGAACATGACTGCACTGACACGAAATTACTTAGTGCTGCTGAAAAAGTACAAACAGAAGAGAACAGTAGGCCATTTATACTTTTATAGGTCATACTACTTGGAGTTTTTTCTGCTTCATATTTATTTAACCTTTACTGTATTTTAAGCTAGAAGGCAGTAAAATTAACATTTATACCTCCTTCTCAAGAAAGAGCCAAGAATCAAATTCACAGTACCTTGTTTGCAAGCAACAAATTTGTTTTCTAATTATACTCCAGGGCTTACTTAACCTCCGTTACCTGAATTCCATTATTAGAATGCAGTAATAAATGAATACTGGCTTATTCATAAAAAGCCAACAAATACAACACTTCATTTATTTCATTATGCTTAACCAACAGGACTACTTCTAATATTATAGTTTGGTGGCGGACTGGGATGGGGAGAGAAGAGGAAAGGAAAAAACCATAAAAGATTCTTTTGATCAGTTTCAAAAAGTTACATTTGAACCTCAAGCAATATATTTAAACAAACAAACAAAAAAACCCCACAAAAAACAGCAAGAAGCCACCCTAAGATACGTGAGTGAAAAGTGCATTTCTCAAGGCTCCTTTTCTCCCCAACAACTAATGTACAGGTATAGCCAGCCAACTATAGCTTCCTTTGGCAACATAAAATGACATTTAAAATGCAAAACTCAATCTTACTGAATTAGAGTTGACATAAAAATAAAATAATTTTTTTTTTTTAAATACCAATAGTTCCATTCAAATCTTCTTCAGTATCAGTAACAGATTTAGGCACTTTGTTTGCAACATATATAGTTGTGAAAAGTTACTGCAAGACAGAAAGAGAGAGCAAAAAGTTGTCTAGTCCCTTCAGTGATTTATCTCCTAAGTGATGTCACTGTCCTTCTTGACAGATTTTTCTAATGTGTTTTTCAAAACAACCATAATTAAAGACTCCACAAACTGCTCAAGCCCTTTATTCCACTGAGGGTTTGCAACAAGTCAGAAGAACAAACTAGATTTAGTGCTCCCTTACCAAATCCAAGACAAGTGATCTTTGAGGAGTTTTAAAGCTATTACAGAAAGCTTTGAAAACTCTGACTGTTAGTGATATAACCAAGGTAGCAAGACTTTGAATTTAAGCCAAACACTGAAGAAAAGTTTTGAGGCTGGCTTTCAAGAAAACAACATTTCTTGAAAACAAAAAGCAGAGATTTCAAGTTTTCACTTATCCCCAAAAGTTACAGGGAATAAAAGCAATTGGGATAAAATTTTGTAAAAAGGAGGATTATCCATTGAGAAGACAGTCACACAAACGTAAGAATATTTCAGTTTTATCAGCCTGATCACATCTGGAGTTTAAACAGTCATCCAACAGGTAGATGAAAGAACCTTGAAGCCCACTAAAATAATGAAAAACTAAACAAATTTTGATCATAGATGCTTAGCAAGGCACCTATGATTTCTGACATGTGAGAATGAATTAATAGAAGTGGGGGAGCTTATCAATGCTAAACAACAATCACAGCTATGGCAGCAATTTGTCTTACTTAAAACAGCTCAAGACATCTGAGATGAAAACCACAGTGTTTCTGAGAGAAAGCTAAAGAGAAACGGGGAGGTGGCCTGTTCCATTCACCAAATGAGGAGATGGAAGTGATGAAAAATATAGGGCATTTTACTGTAGAATTATACAGTGACTGATGAGATCATGATGCTTTGACCTCTAAATACAATCATACATGGGAAACAAAGCACCATTTCCTAGCTGATGCCAAAAAATTGTTTAGTTGCTTCTTCTCCCATAAGGAAAACAGTCAAACAACTTATCTACTCCAGATTAGAGAAAGAATGCAAAGGAGTTCTCTTGGTGGAAACCACAAAGTAAACAGTGCCCTTCTTCAAAAAAAAAAAAAAAAAGAGGAATCTGGCTTTCTAATCATGCCTTGTGGCTTCCAGGCAGTGGCAGTAACGTTCCAGTGACGTGTCCCAATGGACAAAGCACTTGGACCTCCTGAGGGATACACTGCACCCCATAACAATGTCAAGATGAAAATCTGAGCATCCTAACAAATCATATTTAATCATCTGTGTAGTCCACAAATGCTGGTGATTCCTTTTAACATTGCTTTTAAATAAATCAAAGAGACACCATATTTGAAATACTTGGGACAGGCAATACCACCAGCTAAGAAGCAAGAGTTTGGGGACTGTGTAATGCCTATGAGCGAGAAACAAGTCTCCTCTTTCTTGAATCTAATAATTCTAGACAGTTTGTACTTATGTTTACAAACATTTTCACTCTTCCCAATTTTAGCAGAGCAGCACCTCCACAAAAGATACAATGGATTACTGAACATATGCAGAAAGCTTTAGGGAAAAAAATAATGTTTTTCATGGCCAACACACTACTCAAGCACAAAGCACAAAGAGACCCTTTATAACAGCTATTCAGAACGAAACTGTGTTAGGAGTGCAAGAGCACTCAATCCCTCCTATAAGTTTCAAACTACTGCAGAAGGAAAAGGAATATATTCCAATGAGAAGCAATGCCTGTGAAGTGTCATGATTGTACTGCTACAAGTTTAGTCATTAGCAATAAAACACACAGACAGAAGGACAGGTAAGTAGACACCTTCACACAGAAAATGAGAGCTTGGTCAGAGGAGGAATTTGGATTTTGATGAGATAAATGCCCAAGCTATTCCTGTCTCACCAACGTCCTGCCATTCAGAAACACCTATTTACAGGATTACAATCCACTTCTTGAGTATTCCAAAGAAAATACAGACATGTTTTCTCTTGTGCTACTCCTCACATGCTGAAGAAGCTTCTCACACCATGCAGAGATACCTACATTACCAATACTGCTTTGTTTGTGGGGAAAAAATAAACACCTAAAGCAGAGCTTTCAATATCACCAACGAATTTGGCCATGCCAAGTGAACTACAACATACCATAACTATAAAAGAATGATGCTCTCATGAATTAAAACACATTAGAAGTTTAGAGTAATAATGTAACTGCTTCAGAACTGCACAAAGTGTGGTAACATCAGATAAGTCAATGAACCAGGTCTGCCTTCAGCATTAGGTTTCACTATAAAGGCTGTTTGGTGTGGGTTTTTTATCCATGTCAAAGCCTGGTGAACTTACTTTCATCCAAGTCTTTAATACATGGCAATATTAACACGAAAAGACCTACCAAACGGTTTTCATCAAATACTTCAAAAAGGAGTCTGTGTTTCTGAGGATTAACCTAGGAAAAAGAAGTATAGTAACAGTCAATATATATACTGAATTCCAGCATTTTTCTTCAGTAAAATATCTGTGTTTATGCAGGAGGAAACAAACACCTAAGATCAATATTAAACAGCAAATCTACACCTTGCTGCCATTTTACTGTGCAACACATTTCTGTGTGTTGCACATAAATAAACCATGACTGGTGTTATCCCAAACTCTTTCAACATTCCATGTTCAGGTTTTTAAACATCCACAGAATGAAGAACACAAGATTAAGACTGAAAATGTAACATTTTTATTAGTGCAAGAGTTAACAACTTTATTCCTAAGAAAAGCAGTTTGTGAGCCTTTTAGAACATTAATTACAGACTTATTTCTGAATTAGGGAAGGTGTTCTGAAGTAGGGAGAGTAGTTAGTAGTTTTTTCTCAATGTATTATTATAATATCCAACAGGTAATAAGTCTGTAAACAAAATCACTTACTCTGAATAAGAGTTCTTCATTCCACTTTGGATTTATGGACTATGCAGGAAGGAAGAAAAAAGAAAAAAGGAAGAGAGCGTTAGTTTTACTGACAATTCCATATTGCTGCCTGTTTTGATATTTTACACATTTTATCCCATGTAACAATCCAGTTTAGAAGAAAATACAAAAGCTTTAACCTTGATACTGCAGGTAAAAGTCCAGCAGAGGAGTCTTGTGCTGTTTAATACAGTGCAGAATGGAGCCACTTTATGCAAGTATTCTCAGATTTCTCCTATGCCATGGATGCACAGAAGGCGCATGAGACAGTCGAAAAAAAGTTAATTTATGGTATGTCTCTTCAGTAATAATCACTGCCTTCTTCTCAGTCCAATACCCACATTACTTACATGCAAACATACGTTAATCCTGAGATTATGAACTCTTAGCAAATGCCAAATCTCTAACCAATATAATCTAGACAGACCAGGCACAGGCAGGTCAAACCCATCAGAATCTGCTCAACTAAACACATCTTTCAATTGTGATTATTTTTAAAAATACTAGAGCTAGTTTAGCTATGATGAGAGTTTAATGTAACCATTGTCAACATGAAGGGAAAAATGCATGAGTGATCTCATTACATAAATCACAGACACTATACTAAAGCAACAATTTGGAAGAGTGCTTTCCCCCTCATGTATACAGATTTTCATTTTTAGTTAATCTAAGATAAATTAGTAGTACTAAGACTGACCTTTTTCCAGCAGGTATTCTATAAAAACAAGTACTATCATGATTCAGGTGAATGGTGCAATTTGATACGTAAAGAAAACAAACTGTTTGTGTTTTTAACATAAAAAAAGATAAAAGTTGTACAGCAAGAAAAAGAGATTTTTATATCATTAAAATCACGGAAAATCAGAACAATCCAGTATTTCCATTAACCATGTAGCTTTGAATCAGTGCTCACCTTATATTCCTTAGTTTTTCCTCTACCTTTCAACAGATTTATTAAAGAGAAAATACCACAACAATGCCACGAACAGAGAAACAGAGCAGGTCATGGAACATTTCTTTCCCTATGTCCATTCCCTCGAATGACATATTAATTCTCATATTTCCTGTAGTGTTAACTTCTCCTTCAGAGAGTGATTTAAAAAAAAAAACCCAACAACACAATATCACAAAACCCAAACCCCCCACACCCACAAAAATAACTAACCTTTCTGATAGTTTTTGTCTGAACAGTGGTAAGGACTCCATTCCCTGGTTCATATGCTGTCACCTTCACATATGGGTCACTGGGAAGGGGGGGAAAGAAAAAAGATAAGCATGGTGCTGTATGTCCTTTTAGGTCAGCATTATCAGCAGTCAAGTTTTAAAAGGCTTAAATTAATAGAAGCTATGAAACTGTAGCTATGAAGCTACAATTACTTTATGAACACCATATGCATTTGTAATTACAATTATTTCCTGAACAGTTTTAGAGATAAAACTAATCTAAACACTGTTACTGCTTATAACTATACCAGCTATGCCATTTCATATTCTATATATCAGTACAATTTGATTCTCTGTCCTCTTTCACAGTTATTTCAGGAGAACAGATTTAATAAATTTTTTCACATTTCAACAAGACATGCATGAAAAAAATCAGTTGTGATTGAAAAAGCTTGAAGTATTAAATATCTTGTTTTTAACACTTTAGAACACCTGGAATTTGAGGTACTTCCTTGAACATGTAATATTTTTATTAAATGTTCTATCAGTTTCACAGAGCTTTTCTATTACTGAAGATGTCCTAATATGATTGCTTAAATGTCGTACTGCCTTTTCCCTTCCTGTGGTACAAAAAAAACAATAGATTATATGAATATCTACTTTTCATAAACAGAGTTAAGGCATAATTGCTCAAACAGACTAGTAACAAAAGGTGACCAAACTGTCTGCCATACAGCAAAAGAGCTGTATGGTTTTCACAGATTGAAGTTATGATGAGAAGACCTGACCTATTTTTGTTTGAAGTAAAAAAAAAAAAGAAAAAAAAAAAAAAAAAAAAAAAAGAAAAGAAAAATTGCACATGAACAAAAAGAATTGGAGAGAGACTGTCTGGCTTTGAGGAAAATATGAATATCAGAAGAGAATTTTTTCTAATGCTAAACTGATGTCACACGTAGTAATTTTGTAAGTGCTAAAATAACAACATTCCTGCACATTGGCCAAAGCAGGGACAGAACTAGTACTAAACCCATCAGTACTTCTCCAGACCCTCTGTACAGGGGCCAGAAGCAAAAGTGGCTTTAGTACAAACTGCATTTTCCCACTTGCCAACTCTAAAAGATCAAGCATTTCAGCTCCCAGTTCAGAAGCCTGATCTTTCCTTTGCTAAAAATGTTAACCCACTTTGATTGTTTCTTTTCTTATATGGATTAACTTTTTAATCAGTGCATATCCAGAACCTGCAGCCAGTCCTGAGTCTACCACATCTCTAGAATTGGTGGATGCTGTTCCTCTGCACACAAATTGAATTGAAATAGTCCTGTTGTTGCCAGTGTTTAGTGTTGTGCTCATTCCAAGTCTTTAAACACAGCTGAGAAAATTTTGACTATAAACTCTTGTTATTTTAGCTGTAGTCCACATGAAGTAAAACACATACATGGATCCATCCTCCATGGCAAAACTGTTTTACCATGCAGAGAATGAAACATTCCCACACTTTGTTTTGCCAATGCATAAGATCTGTCCAAACGACTCTTGGACAAGAAAATTGGTATCTTCATGTTTATATAATCTCCAATAATTTTATAAAGTTACGAGTTAAAACAGTTCTGATTTTTTTTTTTTTAAGAGGCACAGCAGATTTACTAAGAACTAAAGAGCAGTAGAAAGAAAATAAAGAAGCAGCTGTCCCTTAATACATTAACAAGATATTCTTACCTGGCTCCTAAGAGATCCTTCTTGGCCAGGCCAATGCCAGCTATAACCTTCACTCTGACGATTCGTGTGTTCTCCTTAAACACAAAGTAACATATTCAAGTTGCATTCAGATTTATTTTTCAGATCTATTTTTAATTTATAAAGCTAAAAGCAACTACTGGTATAATTTTGAATTTGCACTGAAAACTATAGACTAAGTAATGCAGTTACTTTGTCTGATAGAAACAGCTTCATCAGTAGCAAATTTAGTCTGATCACCATCATATCCACACCTGATAGTAGACACAGAATTCAAAAAAATGTCAATACAGTAGGGCTTTGGGTTTTTTAAATAATTTAGCTTCTTGGCACTCTATAGGAGTGGGCTTCTGTTTTGAGTTAAAATCCCACAGGACAGCTGACCTAGCAAACAGCTGTTCCTGCCAGCCTTCTTTCCCAAACGCCCAATTGTTCCAGCAGTGGCAGCCATTCCTTTCCCCAGGGAGTCCTGCACTGGATGCAGCATTCACACACTGCAGGGCACACCCAGGGCATTGGTAAGGACAAGCTGCTGTTGCCAAAGCCAGAGAGCCCAGCAACTTCCACTGCTCCAGGTGCCAACAGGAACGCGATCGCTTGGGAACAATTTCCATGAGCAGCTCCCATGTTTCTCAGCTGGCAATTCCTACCTGTCCTTTCCACAGAGCAAGCAAAGACCTTTGTGAGAGCACACTGTGAACAGTGTAACAGCTTTTGGTGCATGACCTATGGGACTGCAAGGAACAGGCTGCCATTTACACCCCACCAGCCAGTCACGCCAGTGGCACTGAACACTCACACAAATGCACAGGGACCACGCAAGTTTGCAACTAATGGTACCTTGGCATCCATCAGAGAGTGGGAAATAGATTCTGACAATATTTATTTCCTGGGCAGAATGAAAAGGGTATTGAATTTATCAGAATAGATTAATAAAGAAATAAAGATCTCTGGCAGAAGAAAAGGCATGAATAAAGAATTCTTGCATCTATTTTTCTTTAACACCACAGAGAGGTCACACTCAAAATATC
Source organism: Pseudopipra pipra (assembly GCF_036250125.1). Lineage (NCBI taxonomy): Eukaryota > Metazoa > Chordata > Aves > Passeriformes > Pipridae > Pseudopipra > Pseudopipra pipra. The sequence continues at coordinate 7,911,702 of NC_087560.1, read as the reverse complement.
AGGATTTCTAATATGACCTGTCAGTAGGGTATGAGATTTTTAAGGCACCAAAGAGTATTTCAATTACACATCATAGAAATTAGCCTCACAGGAGTGAGATAAGTGATTGCACTCCTCCTGTTAATTAATACAGCTGTACAGTCCTCCATGGCTCATCTGATAAGATACTGAATTCGGGGGGAGGGGGAGGGAATCCCAACAGCTGTGACCATGTCAAAGGAAGAAGACAAATGAGCACTGTTTCTCTGAAAAGCAAAAAGCTTCCCAGATGAAGGGCTGTTTGTAGGCCATGGAGAGCCAGAGGCACTTGTGAGGAAAGCTGATCCAGTCTGGGTGGTTAAGGAGTTAAACAGATACCAAGAGCAATGGCTGAAGCAGCAGATGTTGCCCCTGGGGCCTTCCTGAATTCCACACACTACTGAAAGCCCTTTCTGAAGGAGACTCCTAGGAAGCACTAAGGATGCTTTATCTCTGGTCTCCTATTCAACCACAAGGCTGGATTCCCCAACCAATCCCAAGTGGAGTGGTTCTTAAACTAATGGAGGGAACTGCATGGTAATCCTGAGGCAAAAACTACTGGGTAACAACATAAAATTGAAAACACACCACTAAATTAAAATAAAATAATAAAAAAGTAAGCAAGTTTCTCCCACCCCCTTTAGTTGGAGGTGATTGCCTGGTAACTGAGATGAACATCTACAATGTCCACTTACTGACAAAACAGTCAATTGTCCAAGACAATTCCAGCCAAATCACAAGTCTATCTTCTCTCTTCACCTCGAAGAACGTTGTCTCCTACTAGAAAATCTAACATTTCAGAAAAGAAAGACCTAAAAACCAACCTCACCCAGCACTGACCACTAATACATGGCCTAAGCTTTCAAAATTCCACACTCCTGAGATTTTAAAGTTGGCTTAATCACATGGTTTATTTATTTGTATCACGTTAGAGATATGAAAGCTATTTTATAAAAAGACAAATTGCTCTGTACATTGCCTCAGGAAACCAGAAGCCAAAAACCCAGTGCTGGCATGCTGAAGGTTGATTTAAACATGCCTTACTGAAAGCAAGGCTGTTATTTATTTGGGGTCAGTGCCAAACTAGGACAGCTACAGGATTTTAGTTAGCCCAGCAGAACAACTAAGCAAGCCAACATCCACATATGAGCTGCCTTGTAGAAATACCCTTCTAGATTAACAAAAACAGTTTAAAAAAATTCCTGAATTGTTCACAACAATGGTTCCTACAGCTCTCCTGTTTTCACTTTCACTTTTTTGACTAACTGCTCTCACTGGCAAAAGCCACCTCACACCTTTTTGTATTTTTCAAACTGATAGGTGATACTGAGGGATCCACTTCTTCCTTTTCTAAGCTATGGAGACCAGAAACTTCAGAAAAAAACCCCACGCTAACGTGAAAGGGCAACACATAATCCCAAGAGATGAGGTTCCCCATTCTCTGGTCACAGCAGTGTCCAAGGCACATCAGGATAAATTCAGACAGTTCGATCCAAACGCAGAAGTGCCTGACAGTGGAAGGACCCAGAGTGCTGTGACCTCGCACATCCTGAAGAGGCAGAGTCCTGCCGACAGGATACCGGGCTGTGCTGTGACCAGCTGACCTCTCCTCCCCACTCACTGATGACAGGCAGGATTGCTGAGCAACTGCTGCCACAGCTCAACAAAGCTGCCCCAAACACACTGATCTCAGAAAAGAAATGAACAGCCAAAGAGCTCCAGGACTGTTTGAAGCTCGTTACATGCAGACACAAAGCAGGTGATGCAAACTCCACATGGAGATAAAGCATCAGGTACTTGATTGTGGCACCCATAGGGAATAGATTCAAAATGAAAAATTTATTGTTTCAAAGGCAATTTTGAACCTTTTCCTCTTCATTCACCCTGCTCAGAAGACCCTTATTTGCCTCCTTCGTAGCCACACATACAATAAATTCTGGATCAGTAACTCCTGTAGATCCACAGGCAGCTGCAACACGAGTGGTTCTGTGGTCAAAAAAGTACACAGGCTGCAGCCTGTACCTCTTCTACTCTTCCATATTGACTGTAGACATCCTCCAGCTCCCCTTGCTACTCCTTTACACCACTGCTGTGCTCCCAGTGGTTCTGGTGACATAGGAGGGGACAGGCACCTAGCCAGTAACCAAGAACACACTATCTATGTCCAGCAGCACTGCAGCTTTTCTAAGAAACTGCTCTCTCAGCCCAGTTTATCTCCCCAAGAGTCTCTTCCTGGATATAAATGTCTACCCACGCTTTTGCAGTCCTGACATTAAGTTGAAGGGGTCAGTTTGAATTAATTCCATCTGTACAGGCAAGGAGATGGAGCATTTCCTGCTGCTCTGCACACATGGGGAGTCTCCCAGGTTTAGTGCCCCAGTGCCCAGCTGGCCTGTGACACAGACGGGCACACACAGCCCATCAAAGGCAGCAGTTCTGGGCACAGAATTGTTCTGGGATTGTTTTTATAGATGGAACAAAGACATTCAGCTTCTTTTGACAACTTCTGACTGCCAGCCACTCCGGAGGCTGGAAGCAAAAACAAACAAACAAAAGAACACAATAATGCTACAACTGAGCTGTTAAGCTGCTCCCTCCGAGAATACAAGTAACCCAATATAAACCAGGTAAAAACTGTGTGCAAAAAAGAAATATTTCTTAAAACTGCTGAATCTGCCAGGGAGCAGCTGCACACAATGTTTATATCAGTTAGTCTGCTCCCAATAAATTCGAGCTTCAATTGTTTGTAGGGGTTATGTAATGTTTTAAAGCTAAGGGGTGGGGGAATAAGGCTGTGACGTGTTACAGAGACTGAACTATCCAAACCTTCTTGGTCTAATTAAGTCAGACAAAACATCCTTTACAGAGCTGAGTCAGCAAGATAGTTATCTTATTATCAACTTCCAGGTTTTATCGTTATTCTATTGTTAATCATATTAGTATATTCTAACAGTACACATTCAAGATGAACTGGTCAAAATAGCTGGGACTGCTAAAACATGCCATTTTCATAATCTCTATTCATTTATTTACAAACAGATACCATGTCACAAGATGATGAAATAGGTTTCTGAGCCAGTATGTAGACAATCAATAACTTAAAGCTGTAAAGGCAATGCCTACCAGCTTGTGATTCTGTGAACTGATCATAAAACAGAAATCCTTTTTATGTATGCCTATTAAAATAGTTTAAAACGTGTTCTCAGAACAGCAAAGCAAGCGTCAAACTAACAAAGTGGCACTTCCAGAAGTGGATAGTGTTTCATTTCCACAAAATGAATCTACCTATATTCAATGAATATATATTAAGCTTAGAAGTTCTTGACCTGTTCATTTTGGGCAAGAAAACAGCACTTGGAAAGAAATTTCAAGCTTATAAGGAGTTTAAAACTTGCTCACAACTTAGATCTTGCCTGGGCTACAGCCATTTGCAGTCAATAATTACTACTGGAAGGACAACTATTAACACTGTCCATTCTCACCCCCTTCCTTCCAAACTCACATGGCAGGAAAATAACACTAATGACAACTGGGAGAAAAACTCCTGCTTTAGTGATGGACGTCCAAGACAGAGCAGAAGACAGAAGAAAAGGCATAAGCAGGAAAAAAGGGTGAGAAAGAAGGCACAAATTAAGAAATGGTGACATGTTGATGACCATAGCACAAGACACTGGACAAGCAAGTGTGATCCTCCTCTGCACCCCCAAAGGCAGGCTCTGGTCTGTGAGGGTGCACAGGCAGGTACAGACACCTGTATGTGCAACCTGGAACTGATGCAAATGACAAGATATTTCCTACACAAACTAAATGTGATAAGATTCACAACAAGATTACAACAAAGAGCTGTGACTTGTCACCTTACATGTTTAAGCTGATGCCTACACCTGAGTCAGGGGAGGGTGAGAAAAGCCTGACATTTTTCATGTTGTGCATCACAATGCTGCAATTTTACATCAGCAGGAGGCATTTACCTTTGCCAGCAGTTCCTATCTGCAACATCCAATAATTCAAGTAGGAACATACTGCACTTCCAGCTCTTCTCCTTCACTTTAAGCAGTAAGACAGAACACATAACATACTATGATCTAACTTGGTGGCTAGAAAGGCTCTCTCTGATGTTCCTGTAGACAATTCAAGTCCAAACACCTTCACAGGAGTTTCCAGCAAGTTGCAATCCATTTCTGAGGTTGAACTATGATTCTTGACACACCTCAGTCAGCAGCAGGCAACTGATTAGGGTCAGATGAACAACTACCATACAGAAAAAGCAGCTTAACATGTATAAGACACATACAAAAGTCAGATAAATTAAAGTAATTGCTAGTAATAACAGAGAAAGCTTTTATTTAGTGGAAGGGTTATTCAGAGTACAGATTTGATTAGTATTGAAAAATTAATTTTATTGGCTTTCTTATTTTAATATTTGGTTCTAGTTTTGGCTTCAGTTTTTCGATTTCATTTTTTGAAACTACTCACACAGGCTGTAAGGAAACACTAAGACCAGGATGGTTAATCTAATGTAAAACATAAAATGGCAGTATCTCCTGGACTACTACAGAGCTTTTTTTTGAGGAAGCCAATATAAAAATGACTGAGTACTCTAACAGAGAACACTCGGTTGTAAACAACTCCTCTAGGCAATAACATCCTGTTATTCTTTTGTTCCAGTTAGACAGGTCAAGAATCAAGTACCACTAAAGTCAAGAAAAAAGCATCAAAGCTTATTACAACGATAAAACAGTACAGCAGCATCACCTTTTAAGATTCAGACAGCATCAGGAACCATATATTAAGGCTTTCTTAAGCTTCATATCATGTCTGCATATAGTTCTCATTTGAAAGAAAGCATTTCCCACAGAATGGGAAGCCTTAGCTGGAGAAAAGTAATTCCTGCAATAATCAGACCTTGCAAGTGAGGCAGACATATATGTTAGGGTACATCTAAATGATAATAAATCTTTTTCAGCATCATCAATTCAGTTTACCAGGAGATGGAAAACAGGAAGGAGACTTTGCTGTCTTGACCACTGCTTCACAACCCAGCGAGCACTCTCTTCCCTCTACAGTTTTGTGTCCATAAATAAGAAAGTCTCATCCTTCAAGAAATGCTGGCTGTTACTATAGGTTGTATTTAACACCTGCATTTGATTGCAAATTAAGGAAAAGATTCAAGAAGACAAAAGTTCACTAATGCAGTTACCCATTTGTCAACAGAATTAAAAAAAACACAAACAACAAAAAGCAACACAACAAATAAACCCCAACCAACCACCAAGCAATCTTTCAACATGTGCAACCCAATATCCATAACACTCCCATTTAGTGTGTTAGCTCAGTGTGAAAGAAAGGCTTTAAAAAAACAACACAAAGCAGACCCAGGTACATAAAACAGCTTCTGGAAACCATCAGATCTACACAAACTATATTGCTGTTCAAAAAAACCCAACCACACACCAACCAAACCCAAAACAAACCCAGAAAACCTCTCAAGACTTCAAGCCAGCAAGCATCAATATTTCTACAAGTGTCTTCACTAATCAAGACACAGTGGATTCCAGAACATGCCTTGCAATGGTGAAGTCCTTCACAGCCTAGAAAAAATAGAGAGCATTTCTGAAGCACAGAGTTGGGCATGTCTGTGGTTCTCAGTTTGAGTGCCTGTACAAGAACAGTCACAGGGAACAGACACCTCGTGCAGAGGCGCTGGGGACACCGTGGGCTTTGAACAGAACAGAAGCACTGGGCTGCCTCAAGGTCAGGCACAAACAAGCCAAACCAAACAAAACTACTGTTTTTGTCAGAAGCAAACCAGAGGAAGACTAGCCCATGCCAGTCTCTGAAGTAATGTTTGAAAGATTTCTGATCGTCAGCATCACCTCCAAGACAGCATCATGAGAAGGGCTGGGGGGTAATGTGTGCAGAAGTAGAGAAGACAAACCATATATCCCAGACATTCAATTAACCAGCTAAAAACTAAATAACCATAAACAACCTACTCCTGAAGTAGATCCTAAAGGAATATAAAAATATACCTAAAGCTTTTCAGAATGAAATACCATATGTTTATGAGAAATCTTATGCGACCTGTTGCAAACAAAAACACTTGTTCTACACAGGACAGCTCTCAAGTGACTGAGAAAGCTGAAGGGGAAAATGTATTCAAGTGGGAAGTGTACTTTCGCCTGTGAGAAGTTTCCATTTCTGGTTTGATCCCTGAAACCGATTAAACATAATAGACACAACAGGTCTGAAAAGCTATCTAATTTGGAATGTTATTTAGGCAACATTAAAAGAGCTAAGCAAAATAAGGAGTTCTTAATTCAGGCTGGGAGTGTAAGAACTCTGACATATAGAAATTTTTTAATCAAACCAATTATTAAATACATGTATAAAGCAGTGTCATTTTACTGAATGCCATTCCACAGTGCAAACAGGTATTCTAATAGAAAACAGAAATAAATACTGAACAACTCTTTAGCAATTATATTTTTAACATGGCAAACCACTCAAAAAACATAATTCCTTCTGTAACCAAGGAAATAATTGTGCATTAGCTGAGATATCAACAACTCTTCCTTCAGTCTTTGAAAGATCATTCCACAATTACTGTTGGAAAATGCTGCATTTAGTATTGCAGTCAACAGTCACAGAAACACAGTAAGTTGAAGTGAATACTTCATTAGGAAATGCTTGATCTACAGAAATCCAAGTCTTAACAACCCCAAAGTTTTGTATGAGGAAGCCCTTCAACGAAACCCTGTAGGTACACACACTCCATCTCAGCAGGGACATCTAAAAGCACCAGCAAAGAGCACTGTGAGAGAAGTCTGACCTGGAGGTGGGAAGAACACTTTATGGCACTTCTTTCCACTCTAACAGAAGTTTATAAGAGGATAAAAAGTAACTTGTTTTTCATATGATTAGAAATTTTCATTTTTCTATAGCTAAGACCCTGCTCTGAATACAGAACTATCAGTTTTTTCCCCACTGACCTTACTAGTGCTCATGATTTCAATATTCACCTAAGCCATAAAAAGTCCTATGGGTGACACAAGGATACTTTTACAAAAGAAAAACTGAACAAGAGAAATTAAGGACAACTGCATCTGCTTGATTCAGGCACTGCAACTCAGATACCTACATACAGCACACACAGTAATCCACTGTATACAGAATAACCTCAATTACGGGTTCCTTTTTATCCCAGCTTCTTTTTCTTTGTATCAGAAACATCATATTAGCAATCCTTTATTAAGTCCAAGTGATTAATACACCATTAACCAAGTAATCTGTCATAAATGCCTAAGTCTCATGGTGGTGGGGGAACCCACACTCTAACTGCATTCGACTGTCTCAACAATTACACCAACTTCTCCTCACCTGCCTTATTTTATTAACCATTTATTTATAATGATTATATTTACCACATGATCATACCCAAAAGCTGCAACAAGTAAAACGGTTCTGCAGATAACATGGTTTTTGTTTAACCAGACAATTTTAACTCATACCCCAAGTAAATCCATGTTGGAGAAGAGCCCTGGAGCAGCCCTGGGAAGCAGCAGTGTGCAGACACAAACTATAACGAGCCTGCAAAACAAGGCGGGGGACGGAGAACTCCTTGCTGATACTCTCAGTATGACTTGGGTTTCTGACTGTGCAAACACACAATCACAACCAACACCATCTTCCAGATTTACACTCTCAGAAGACAGAAAAAGACCATCCAGGGAGGGAGAACTCTTGTTTGCCATTCTAGTATCCTAAGGTAAAAGCAGCTGGCAGAGCAATTCTCCTATAACCCTAAGATCATTTGTTTTGCCATTTGTGCATGCAGAATCTCACCTGAAAACTATGAAGAAAACTAAGCAAGCTCTTCACATGTGCATCAGTAAGTACCACTGAATATCAAAGTCTCTGATCATAAACAAACTGCATTTTTTCACATTTGTAACTTGAAAAGGTTTGGCTAAGCTTTTGCATTACAGAAAAAGTTGGATGTGATAGATTTATTACATACTCAAACTTCCTCTCCCTTCCCCTAGCTGTTCCAAACGAACGTATTTATGCTCAAAAGGATAGAGGGAATATCAGAATTGTTCCATTTTAAGCAGATTTCAGAATATTTTACCCATAGCAAGAGAGACTAGGAAGCAGCTAAACTGAACAAAGCTTAATAAAGTTAAAATAGAGAGCCTAAGGCATGGAATGTTTTAGTCCAACTACACAGTCTCAAAAAGTTACTAGCAAATGAAAACAGGATCTTGCAATAGGAAGTGTTATGCAACCCTTGAAGCATTCAGTACTTATTTTCTACGAAATCCTATGTAACTCAAGTATTAGGATGAAGAAAAAATTAATTTAAGAGCTTTTTAGTTAATTCTCCAGAGGTGAAGCACAACTTGAGAAAAAAACCCATGCTAACAGACCAGGAATACCATTTCAGAGCTTTAACAAACTGAATTCCTGTTAAGGCAACAAGTGTGCATTGACACAGAGATAATCACTGCCTGAACACAAAAAAGAGCTGATCAAAGACGGTCTTGGTAAAATACTCTGTTGGCTCAAAGACAGTATTACTGACCTTTCACACAGGTCACCAAACACCTTTCAGACAGATACAGATTTTAGTATTCCTGCACCTGCAATTAAAAAAGTGGGTTTCTTTCTTCTTGATTAAGTTAACTATTCCATAACATCCTGCCCTATGCACAAGCCACAGTTAGGATGCGAAATCCACATCACCTGTCTACAACGTACACCCAGTAACAGGTACCTCAGTCTCAGCCACCTAATAAAGATCCACACGCTCAGGACCTACGACCTCAGGACAGAGGCCGCCGCAGGAGTCACTTCCAGTCACCCACGGGTTTGTTGCCAAAAACTCTGAACCGCACCCAGGATTTCCCACCGCCGCTCACGGCAATGCCGGGATGAGCCCCATCGCTCGGGCACCCAGCTACATTTTGTACCGCTCCAATGCACGCACCGCTCCTGTGACACCACCTGCCGCAAAACCTCGAACAAAGCCTCGATTCTTCGCTACCGGGGAGGGCGCGGGGGGGACAAGAAATCCCGCTTGGCCCCGTCACGCGGAAGTTGGGAGCACACGCGGATCCCTCCGTCCACGGGGGAGGCTCCACAGCTCCCACCGGGAGGAGCCGGGAATGCCGGTGCTAGGCGACACGGCAGCCGCCAGCTCACCGCGCTCCCCCCTCCGGGGCGGAGGGGAACCAGCCGCGGGGCTCCGGCCCCGCCGGGACTCCCCTCACCGCCTCACCCGCTCCCCCGCCCCGCGCCGCGCCGCAGCGGGCCCGCAGGAAACCCCCGCCCCGAGCGGAGACCCGCCTGGCCCGGCCCCGCAGAGAAGCCGTCGCCCGCCCCCGCTCCGCGCAGAAGGGAACGGGGAGCGCTGGGGGCGGCCGGGGCCTCGCTCACCTCGTCGGCCGGCAGCCCCAGCACCTCCGCGGGAGACGCCGCCATGGCCGCGCCGCCCGCCGCCGTGTTTACCCGGGCCCCGCCCCCGGACCCGCCTCGCGCCCGGCCCCGCCCCGCCCCGCTCCGGCTCCCGCCCCCGCCTCGTCTGATTGGCGCAGGGAGCCACGGCACCGCCCACCCGCCCGGCGGCGGCGCCTTCCGATTGGCTCCCGCCCCGCGCCCCGCCTGGAGACACGCGCGGCGCGGGCAGCCCGAGGGGGCGCGCGGGCCCCGCCCCCGGCCCCGCCCTCGGCCCCACCGCCCCTCAGGGCGCCGCGGGAACAGCGCTGAGCTCCGCCCTGCCCTCCGCCAGGTCCTGGGGGAATAACGTAGGCGGTCTGACACTGCTCCCGCTGGTTTACATTGTCGAGGTCTTTTCTCACAGATTTACAGAGTCAATTAGATTGGGAAAGACCCCCGAGATCATCGAGTCCAACCTGCGACCGAACACCACCATGTCAATCAGACCATGGCACCGAGTGCCACGTCCAGTCTTAAAACACCTCCAGGACAGCCCGTTCCAATATCTAATCACCCTTGTCTGTGAAGAAATTCTTCCCAATGTCCTCCCCTGCCGCAGCTTAAGACTTAAGGCTATTTTTGCATCTCTGAGAGCCGGGCCCAAGCCGTGGAGCTCTTGCCTAAACCCCTGGCACCCAGGGAACCTGGAATTGCTAAAATTTGGGGAAAACTGAGAGGAAAAAATCCTTGTCAATGCACAGAAAGGGCCTTGCCTGTCAGGACGAGGCAGTGCTGCCTTCCAGGGTGCTGGGAGGAGGAAGGAAGTCCCGGCTGTGTGAGGACCTGACCTAACACCCAAGCAGGGAGAATGCCAGAGGACAGAAGAAACTGTAAAAGCCTTGTCTGAAATCAAAGCAACAAAGATGTCAAGACTTTTCTGAAGAGAAAAATCTCTTCGCTCCCCCACACCCCGTTCAAGCTCACAAGCAGTATAGCAGCACCTTAGAAAAGGAGCAGGATAACATTTTGAGGAGCAGGACAATGTTTCTGCTGAGCACTTGATGTCATTCCCAAATCACCATTCAGTGATACTTCCCTGGTGTCACCCACACTCCCTGGGAAGGACTTGCTTCCATGACGGTTTTGTAAATGTCTTGAATTCACGCTGCCTCCAACAGTTGCCTGTGAATCAATCCCTCAGGAGTCCCTCCTGCCCACCAGCCCTTCCAGCAGGCAGAGGATAACAGCCAAGAGCTGTGCTAAAACAGCTATAAATTAAGTAGGGTGGCTTAATCTTAGCTCTGTAACCATAAGCCTTTCTACAAGCCTGAGCCAAACTCCCCTAGGCACTGCACAGTCTGCAAGTGCAGAGAACATACCTTCATCTTAGGATGAACACGTGGAAAATCACGTCACTAACAATGAACAAATGTACTGGGAGGGAACCAGAGTCTTTTGTCATCTTTCAACTTATCCAACCTGGCTCCTCACGACCTGGGTGACCTACCTCTGTCATCATCTGATGAGAAACACTTCCCTTTCTAAAGCAAACAAAGACCCCTCAGCCCTTTGGACTGTGACCCGGGCAGATCACTAAACACCCAGGTAGCACCTCCTCAGCAGGGCTCAGACAAGCCCGTGCCCGTTACCACACACACTCCCGCTCTCCTCCCACAGGTGAACTGGGTGCTCCAAGGAAAGGCAATCTCAACAGCAACATCAGCTTGTGCATGTCTAAAAACCATTGTAGGGTATTACCTATGAAAAGTCAGATGAGTGTCTGACAAATAGACAAAGTGGCACTGGGCAAGTGTCTTCATATGAACAGGTAGATTTACATGGGAAAACAATGTCTGTTATAAGATCAACTGAGAAAGTTTGGAAAAAAAACCCAGATCAACTTTGGGGTTATTTCAAAGGAAACAACCCTATTCTGTTTCTGGATTGACCCTCTGAAAACCCAACATTTTGACTCCTTTCACTCAGCCTTGCCTATAGCACTCTTCCAGCACAAGTTTAGACACTTGTCCAAATTTCAGTTCCTGAGTGACAGCCAAGCAAGGAAAATCTGCCAAAGTTACAGCAGCCATGATTTCTAGGTCCAGTTGTTTCTGGGATTGAGCATAACAATGATCAGTAAATTGTTCTCAGAGCTTGCTAGAAAAAACGTGTGCGTTTGTGGCTGTCAAGCACGAATACCTGGTTTTGCAGTGCTGTCTCTCATACTCTGCTACAGTGTACAAACCATGTCAGCCAGAAAGCATCAAAGCCCCAAAAGCTCATGTGTCTTATCTTTGCTGTAGAGTCTTTAAGAAGAACTATCCTAAAGTCCTGTTTAACAAAGGTTTTGTGTGAATATTTTATTAGCACATTACTTATTATGCTTTTTTGTGAGACATCAAAACTCATTAAATTCCAACTAATGTGCCATTTCAAAAACTTTGAAATTTAACATAATGCCCTTTTGAAATATACAACAGGACATTGACATAATCAATTTGTTATATTATGATTTTTAAGTAGCAGAGTGTAACACAGCACTGACTCATTTTTTGTGTGGAAAGACCACTGACTGTCCAGAACAGCAGTTACAACACAGTCAATGCCAAATCCATAAATACATGACCTGCTATGAACAGGTCTGAAAGACAGAAATTCTGTTTCTGGGTTTGTTACCCAGAGGCACCCATACAGTAAGGTAAGGTCTATGTGCATTTTCAGTGGGATCAATAGTTATCTTCAATATTCCAGCAAGATATCTAGCAATTCACTCAAAATAGAATAATTTTAAATTAAAGTATTCTTTTACTTAAAAACAGAGGAACATAAATCACCACCTGTTTGCTAACAAACATTCCATTCTTATGCTAGATATATATCTCCACCATTTAATATTTTATGGTCTTATGCCATTACAAACTACTAGTGGAAAACAGCTCCTCTGAAAGCAAACAATTGATTTCTAGTTGCAGAGAATAACTTGCATTTGAATCATCTGAGTGCAATGGAACACTTTGTATATCCAGACCATTAAAAACATATTAATATTTTATCTCATTATTCCATCCCAATAGTGAGTTCTCATCTGGTAACAAAGACATTTGACTTCTCTTGCCATCTAAATTAACCTTCAGCCTCATGTAAGATCAAAAATTTACAAACTTTAAAAATATTTTCCATCTCTTAGCTTTTGGCATTCATCCTGTTGGACCCAATTTATGGTTTGAATTTTATATACATTTCCAATATTTGGTTTGTGTCTTCATCACAGATGCTTTTTAGGCCAAAGAGAATCCATACACCATAATACTTTGAAAAAAACCCAAAGCCATGTTTGTTCTTAAAGGAGGAATTATGGAGATTTGTTTCAGAATTCCAAAGAGTTATCATAATAATTTTTAGTTTAGGAATATATATTAACTATAGTCATGGTTAAGTGACAAAAGCTAGGACATCAAGTGACATCAAAGGGTGTTTTATGTTACTAAGTATAGGATGTGCTTTTGCTACAGAGGATTTTAAATTGAATTGGATACATTATCTTCACTGGTCTTCCTTTAAACAGAGGAATCACAAGTCATTTTAACTGCAGTTAAACAAAAAAATGGATGCAAATGGAGGAAACAGATTTTTGTCCTATTGTCTTTTGTTCTACTGAGTCATACAATAGAAAATGTTGTGAAGCCTTCACAATGTCACAGTGACAGGTAAATGGAAAACTGCATACAATGGTGAATTAATGGAAAAAATTTGTATTTCTAGTGAGTCACTGCTATGACTAAGAGAAGTAAACACCTATTGGTACCCCAGTAATCTCAATTTCTCTACTATCATGACAGTGACTCACTAATGAGACTAATAATTAGGAGCCCAAGACTTAACACTCTTCTTGGTTCTACTGTTATGTCCAAATACGTGCTAGATCCTGTTCTTAGTACTAGATTTCAAACACCACAGTAACAAGATGCAAAACTGAGACAAAGATGAAGGCCTAACTTTTGGAAGCAAGAACTTCAGTCTGGTAAAAGCCACAGAGCCTGGCAGCTGTCTCTGCATCACATTGCAACTGGGCTGGGTTAGCTCACACTCAGGTTTTCAACAGCCCCTTCCTGCTCCTTTTCATTCTCAGTTCTCCAAGGTCACAGCTTCTGTTTTCTTCAACTTTTCTTCTTTCCCTTAAAAGCAACATCTCTTCTGTTTGGATATGTGTGCTTTGTGCGTTGCCTGCAGCCAAGCTGCTGCCTCCAGCTGTCTCAAAGCCTGCAGCTCTACCTGTCCCTTCAGGGTGACAGCAAGGTGTGACCATCACCCAGGGACAGACCAGATGTGCATCAGAAATTCTCCACTCAAGTAGCTTATTTTCAGGGCAAACTGCAGCCAAAATTTAACACTGCTCTCCAAGCGAGGGTCTGTGTTCCCAAGGCATTAACACCTGCCCCGGGCCAGCTCCCTAGTCCCTGTCTCCCAGGAAAGCTGCTGAGATTTTCAGCTCTCCCAAAGGAAAGCTGTGAGAAGGGGAAGATATAAAAAATGTTTTTTCCTAATTTTTGTGACTGGTATAACAGTTTACAAGCAATTTCTTTTGGAAATTTCTGTGTCTTGATGAGCAAACTTGCATAGTAAGAAGAGCAACTGAAGTGGAGGTGAAAGTCACACTCATGTTGTGCATCTGCATTTGAATGAAGTGGTAAACACTTGTCTGAATCACCACCGCTCAGATGTCATCTTTCTCTCCCTATTTTCAGCTTGAGGGGGAGGAGAGCTGCCAGAACAGAAACCCGGAGGTGCTGAGCTCCAGTCAACTGCTGTCATGCTGTTCCCAGACTAATTATCCACCAGTGATCCCATGGTTAACACGGTAATTGTGGATATTTTTGCTAACAGCTCAACCCATCACAATGTTACAGAAGTAAGATCTTTCCGGGGATGACACAACTGGGTTTTTCTTCTTTAAATACCTTGAAATTATCATTCTCCATATGTGTATGAAGTAGTATGTGCTATTTGCTTTTTGCCAGTGCCTAAAACATCAATAAGACCAGTGGAAGCTACTGTTCTGACTTGGAGCATCCCTCATGCACTCCCATCTTTCCACATCTCATTTTCACACAAGATGCTCCTTCTTACAGTGTGTCTCTCTCATTTCATTAGGAAACTGGGAATAGTAAACAGTAGTCATTATTGGTTGGTTTGAACTACTTCTGAGGGTTTTTTAATATTCAAATACTTTTGAGCACACAGATTTCCAATGTGTCATCTTTGGTCCATTGATTGGCTTCCAGTTATCTTGAAAGTGTTGTCACTGGAAATTAATTACTGATAAGGCCAAACTACACTTAATAGCACACCATCCAAGAAGTGTCCACACATCTTCAGGTCTGGCTAGCATAGAAAGTAATCTCATAAGAAAGGACTCCTAATAAACAGGATGACTGTCAAGGATGTACAGCTGTAAAAGGATACTTATCAATGATGAGTAAATTGTTCTTACAGCTTGCTAGAAGAAGTGCGTGGGTTTGTGGATGAAAATTTTCTTCTAACAGGCATCACCTAAATAGGTAGTGTGGATAGGCAAACTTCCAATGATACATAACTTACCCTAATCCATAGAAAAGCAGGTTATTTAAAAGGAAGCTGACAGCAGAGAAAAGATGAGCCACAGGGACAAAAATGAACCCTTTTAATGATTTCAGAGCTGAGGTATTACCAGATATAGAAATGGGTAGGCAGGCCCAGGAAGAACAGACTCAGGAGGAGGCATGACAATAGATATGCAAATGTTCCAACACATCTGAGTATTTCCATCACTAGTAGGATATCTACGAATCCAAAGCACACAGCAGGAATGTTGTGAGCTATCAGGAACTATAATCACTTGGTTATGTATTCTGCATTGTATCAAGGGGGTCTTTTATTTGGGGTATTTAAACACTGTAATCTGCATGAAACTGCTGTCTTTTTACCTTTCTAAACAAATTTTTCCATGTCCTCAGTTCACCTCTGACTTACTTGATCTGGTCTTGCTTAGTTTATATTTCACCCTTTTCTCCTTTTTTACCAAGCTGAGTAGGAAGAGCAAAAGAGACTGAAAGATTTGCAATTTCATCAGCTAATGTTAACAATGCACTAGGAGGTGCTGGTTTGTTATAACAGCAGTAACAAAGGTGCTCAGATTCTGTGAAGTAATGCACAAAATGCCCTTTGCTAGAGTGAGCACTACAAAGAAAGAGAGGACAGTCTGACATCCCTTCAGATCCCCCAACTGTGCAGCACTGAAAGGGCCTCAGAGCTACAGGCAGATGTTGCCTGTGGAAGGCATTTCAGTCCTTTGAGCTATTACAGGATTTTCTTACAAGAAAACAACTCTGCTCATCACTTCAAAGCTCAAGCAGAAGGGATGTTCACATGAGAACTTCTTGCTGCACTTTCAGATAAAGGCACGGACTCAAGTGGCATCACCGCTGGCAGCGAGTGGGAGCTGCCTGCAGGCTCCTCTGTTTTGGTGACCTGGCCAAGGTTTCCCTGCAGCAAGGGGATAAACACAACACAGGGACAGCACAGGCCTGGGCACATGCAAGGTAATTTTTAACTGTTATGTGGATCCCCAACTCAGAAAAACCTTAAGCATACAATCAGGTCACTTCTCATTCCTTAAGTTTGGAATCACTTTCCAGAGTTTCTCCACAATTTGTAAGCCTCACTATACATTTTTTTTTCTATTTTGTCTCCTTACCCAAGCTTAACTTGTATCATTTTTAAGAAAGGAATGAGGGCAGCAAGATCCAAGCACTGGTTAACTCTGACCTAACACATCAGAGGATGCCTAGATAATTACAAGTTTGCTGTCAAATGAATCTGATAGCCATCAAATATTATGCTTAAACTTTACCTGAATGAGAGCAGCCATGCTACACAGTCAGATCCAGTGAGGTTTACTCAACCCTCCAGCCTTGCTGCACATGCTGCCAAAGTGAGGTTGTAAGGGAGCTCCAGAGGTGTCCTAACCCAGCTCCCTGTACTCCCTCTAGTGCTCCAGCCTCAGACAGAGCTTCTGCTTCTTGGGTCTAGCAGAAAACCTTCACAGAGGCAGTTTACTCTGCAACCACCTAATAATGCAGGGCTTCTTTCTCTGGAGAAGACAGTGGTATCAATTACCAGAAATGACACGAACCACCAGCTAATTTGACACAAGAATCCCTTTCACATTAGAAGTGCAATTCTGTTACCAGAGTACCAGCTGCATTCATATATACAGATTTGTATTTCTGGAGATGTAAAAATATTTCAAAGTAATTGTTTAGAATTTCCTCTGGATGTCTTTATTAAGGAAGTAAGTGTCTAATCTTCTGAAACCTACAAAGCTCACGAATTGAACATTTTGAAGCCTTTAGTTCCAACATTCCTACCTTCTTAAGTCTTTCCTGCTAGGACATTCCCATTTACAGATTTGTTTGCTCTTTTGACCATTATATTAAACATTAAGGCAAATTCTTTCCAGCCTGCAGCTGAGAGGTTCCAGTTAAAACCCGTTATTATTTCAGATGAACAATAAATTTCTAATATAGCCTTTTATATCTCCTACATTATATTCCATCTCATTCCTTGGGAGTTTTTAATTTGCATTTTTTGTGACTGTGGAACATGAAGAAATTGTGTTTCTGAATTTTTCACTGAGAACTCTTTGTAAAGCATGTTAATTTAGAATCCAGTGAGATATATTAATAGCATTTCCTCCAAATTAATGTCTGATTCTCTTTCACTTATGTTATCTCATGTCTCCCTGAGAATTCTTTTTCTTTGTTGATGAACCTAAGTGATTTTGTGCCACCATCAAATCTGCCAACTCATCTCAGCACCTCTGTAGTCTGGGATGTAACCTGTTAAACAGTGCTACCTTTTTGGCATGAAAACCTGAATATTTATCCTCACCCATTTTCTCATGGCCAGCTTCTGCTCTGTGGCAATGCTTTTCCATCACTGGAAAATCCCATCCACACAGACTGTGCTGGCAACAGTGCTGGGTTCACATACAATTTTACAATCCAAACAAAGGACTCCACAGATCAAAAGGTAGATTTTCCCCTTTATGTCAGCAAGCCAAGCCACACTGTAACACTGCAGTTTAAGAATGCCTTACTAGTATGGGAAAGCAAAACCAGGCAACACCAGCAATGGGTCGTTGTGTCACAAGAGCAAGAGCCATCACCCAGGCATGGAACCAACACTTGGACTCTAAGACAGACCACCCAAGGCACCCCAGCGAGGAAGATTCACCTTCACGCTCAGCTTGAAGTGTGTGACTTGGCTCAGCAACTGCAGGAAGTTGGTTTAACTGGGCAGCTCTCATCTGTCATCACACAAACTAGAGAATTGTGTATTTTAGGTCAGACTTAAAAGCACATTTTCCATGTAAAGAAAAAACTCCAGAAATAATTTTAATATAAAATGTTTTTATTGTTTTTGAAAACATTTAAAAAACAATTTTTGAGCACTTTCAATAAAAAAAATAACTGAAATGCTACTGCAATATTCAACTACTGTAGTTTCAGCAGTACAACAGACAACAAAACACCGGGGAAGAGGGGAGAAACTGGATTTCCTGCACTAAATGAAAATGTGGAACAGGGATTTTTCTTTCCTTACGGTGCAGTAAATAAAGCACAGTATAGTACAAGACTATTATATGAACCTCAGATGCACTGCACAAGAAACGCTTTCCTTCTTTTCAGTTCAGAAGTCAGTGCTTATTGCAATTATTTGCAAATTATTTACTTCATGAATTCTTATCATGATAAAATGATGCAAAAATGTTTTTCAACACCAGAACAATAAAAAATAATCCAAGAAAGGAACATATTCAACAATAACTAAGCTGAATTAGTTAACATAAAAAAGTAAATAACTTGTGAATAACTATGCTCACCTGGTTAACACTGAACCAGCTTCAATACAGCAAAAGAATAAAAAAAATAAAAGTGGTTACAGGAATATATCTAGTACTGTACAAGATTAAGTCATTAACACTCATGCACGTTTTGTGATCATGTATTAACATGGTGAAGCAAACTAAACTTAATTTTTCCTGCTGCAATATTCTCATGTAAGAGAATCAAAAATAGAAATATCTCATTGAGATCAATGCACATTGCTACATAAGACAATTTCACCTGTCACTTTTAATGACATTTTGCCTTTTAATAATGAAACACATTAAAAAGTTTTTTTTTTGTTTTGCCTTTTTTTTTTTAATCTGTGGGCCGTATTTGTTGCATTTATCCTAAGGAATGTGCCTGCCACAGGTTCAACAGAATTTTAGTGCAATATATGAACCCAGAAAGTTTGCTGGACTAACCAAGCAACCAAATTTAAAGTGTTTGCTGCAATACTGTACACAGGGTACAAATTCACTAGTTTGTATACTTTAGCAAAAACTGCTATCAAAATAATTTATTTCTCATGTTAGTAGGAAGCCAATAATGTAAACAAGGGGTCAGAACTGTCTCAAATTCTTAGTTTTGGAGTATCTGACAAAGACAGGCTTCCATTTGTTAGAATCACAGAATTTTCCTTTGGGTATTGCATACTTTGGTGTGCAGTAGTGCTCTGTCTCAATGTACTGTAAAGAACTAACTAGCACTAAGTACAGGGACCTAACATTAATTATAACACCAACACACAAACATCTCTAGAATGATACATACCAATGTACAAAGCTGTGCCTGTGCCTTGGATTTTACTTGAAACAATTCTTATAGAATTTAATACTTTTTAAACTAAACGTATTTTTGCTTTAAACCCACTGATTATAGAGTATTTCTGCTAATTAAGTCACGTTAGGCCCAATGTAACGCTTGTTATTTAAAAATAATTTTAAACGCACTTTTAAAAACCTTTGGTGATGGCTGCATAATTTAGAACGCATCAGCTTTAAATCTACTCTCGCTTTTCTGAGAAATCTTTGTAAGAAAAACTAGTAGTTGGGCAAAACCCCACTTCCCCCAGGCCCCCCTCAGTCTCGGTGTGAGTGAGCCGAGGTGGGGCTGAGCACGCGGCTGAGCAGCACCTGTGCAGCTTCTCCCCACAGCGCAGGGCTCCAGTCATGGAATCAGAGAATCTGCTGAGCTGGAAGGGACCCTCCCCCCTCCATCAGAGTAGGTTTCACCTATTCACAGTAGTGCTGGCACTTCACACAGGGTCAGGAAACAGAAACAAAATGGTGCTGAGTGTCTCTCAGACCCATCCTCTCAACCAGGGAGAGAGGATGTTCAGCACATCTCTGGCAAAAGGCCATGGGCGGGTCCAGTACTCCAGCCCTGCCTTCAGCAACTTCAGTCTACAAGAAAAATGGTTCAAGTCTTACTGACAGACACCTGGCAGGATAACAAGCAGAAGGCTACCACACAGCTTTTAGTCTCCTCCCCATTTCTTTAACAAAACTTAAAAGAGTCACTTGGTCTTAAAGCAACACACACTATCACACATCCCCGCACTCCCAGGAGGGATCGGAACTCTCCAAGTTTGTTTCCAATGAAGTGGCAAAACTTCTGATGCGAGCACAGTGAAATCAGGCCCTCAATAAGGTGCTATAGCTTGGCACAACTGTTTGTCCCTGCAGAAGAGGCCACGGACTGGTGATGAACTGGGGCAAGAGCAAGAGCACCTCCAGTGCCAATGCAGCAGCACAAGTTGTATCAGCACCGCCAAAAAATCTGACCAGTACTGGGATCCCGAGTCATTCGCAAAAACTGAAGAAACAGAAGACCACCAAGACAGCTGTAGGAAAACACTAATCACATGAAAAATATGAACATCATTCCCTTAAGGAAATCTATGGTGGGGTTACTGAACCTCCCCTTCACAAATTCATGATCACTCATTCCAAGTAATGCAAATGAGGAAAATTTTTCCTGCTCAGTTTTCTGCTTAAGGGATGGTATTGTGGCATACTCAGTGCACCACTTCTTTTGTAAAAACCTGCCTCTGCAAGTCCTCTTTCTAGCATCAGGGCCATGGCTGGTTAAGTACCTCTCTCTTTTGATCATCAGAGAGATCCATACCATGCTGATAAAATAAAAGGTCTTTTTTGGTTCAAGTGAACTAGTGAGGCAGAAGTCTAATTCTCATTTTCCAGAGGGGCAGCTAAGGACTTAAAAAAAAAATTTAGATTCACCAACCCTGTCAAATCACTTTTGAAAATGGAGTTCAGGCTTCTAAAACAGTAAGCACTTTTAAAAGAAGTTTTACCAAAAGAAAAAACACGTCTTACTGTGTATCTGTAAAGTGCCTGGCAGTATTATGGCTCTGTATGAAATATTTTTAGATCAACCACATTTTCTAATATTTTAATAATCTTTTGTTTGAGGGAGAGTGAGCAAGAAGGACAGAAAGGCTCAACCTACTGAAACACAGAGAAAATAACATCTTCCTACACCCTCCACTAGGTGAGGAAAGAGCAAACGTGAATAAACCAATCTTTAAAAACAATATTTTAATGAGCTCCAGCAGCTCTTTATTTAAAAAAAAAGAGGGAAAATATGTTCCTTCTCTAGCATTGATAAACAGTACCTATCACTTTAAAATAGGGTGTTACGCCTAGATTAAATCTCAGTGCTTAAAATCTTTTTGCATGAATTTTACCTAATATAAAAACACTGATGTAAGAACTAAAATATCAAGTATGTAATGGATATTAATGGATAAAATAACTACATAGATTTATTTCTCTTAAATAAAAAAATTTAGTGCATCTTTCTTTTTCCTTGATCATCCCCGTTAGCTTTTCCCATCCCTGTGTTTTACAAGAGATGCCAATGGCACCAGTGCTACAGAGACTTCCCACAGTTCACCACTGAGCAGTGCTCCAGACAGCTACACAATGATGAGGCACCTGCAAGTCACCTGGTCCACCTGTACCCACTCCCCACCCCTACCTACCTGCAGGCACCCTGCTTTTCAAACCTGAACAACAAAGGTCAGTAAGGATCATCTACTAAGAAGTAACAACCAGTACAAGGTATGGAAAGCCTACTAAAGAGCTCGACTTGAAACCCTCCCAGAGCATCAACCATAGCTGTCATTGCTGGCTGGCCATTAACCACTTCTTTATTTGCTAAAACGAGAAATGTTGAATGGGAAACACTATAAAGTTCAAATTTTAATACTGGCTCTTTGATAGCCCATCACCTTCAGAGTTTTGTTTAAAATTGGTAAGACTGCCTTTTCCTTGCTGAAGAATGAGCAACAGGTACAGCAAACTTTTTTTAAAATGCCATAATACATAGCAAGTGTTTCTGCTGCGGGAGGCACTTCCATTAAGACAAATACAATACGTCTGTCTTTTAGATACAGTGTGCTACATACATATTATAAAACAAGATTAACCCAACATTTCAACAGCAGGATGATCCTTACTCTCCATCCACTCAAAACCTGATGCAGTCATTGAGTTAATGGATTCATTGCAGATTTGTTGAAACAAGGGGTCATTTTTTAATTCCTCCAGTGTAGCATCATCGTCTTGTCCCTGCTGACGACCTGGATCAAACAGTAGATTTGTGTCTAAAGTGTTCAGATCGTTAATGCTGCCTGAGAGCTCGGAAGACAACCTGATGTCGCTGGGAAAGACAGATGCAACGTTATTGAGATCTGATGCCACCTGATTCACCAGCTGCTGGTTTGTTGGCAGACTGTCCTCCCCTAAAAGGTCTTTTACAGTGCTGCTAAAATCTAATTGCTGCTCTCCGATGTCTGATTGTGCTTGGTTATCTCCAGAAGAAAAACTGATCTGATCGGTGCTGCTGTTTTTTGTGAGGTAATTTGGTGTTTGGAATTCATAAACTGAAGTGCTGGAATTGATCATACTTTGTGGGTTGGCACTAGGAAAAGCAGCGGATGTCTCCAAAATCTGAGTGAGATTCATCCTGGCTGTGTAATTTGAGGGCATGTTGTTCATTCCCAAACCTCTCACTGCATCATCGCTATCAGAATCAAGTTTGTTTAACAACACATTTGTTATTTTTTTAGTGTTTGTTTGTTTCTGAAGAGACGGGAAGGCCGTCTGCATCATCACAGTCAAGGGGACTGACTGGCTTCTCTGTGCTATGTTATTGGCACTGGTGTCTGCATGGATATTAGCAAATACATTGTGAACTTCAGGAGTTACTGGACTTCCAAAGGGTGTCATATTAGAGCGTGGTATATTTGACACGGGATAAACAGTGCTCCCGCTGAGATTGCGCTGGCGATGGACAGCAGGGCTCACGCTCCGGCATCTCAGGCTGTTGTTGAGAGAGGAACCGGTTCCTTTGTTGTCCAAGGGAGCAGGCACAGCAAAACCCTCCTGCTTCGTGGTGCTGCTGACAGGGGCTGCCTGGTGCTGCACAGGTGACACCGGAGTCACACGGCCGAAGTGAGTGTCGTGGTGGCGCGGCTGGGACTGGTAGGACTGGCCAGGGACGGCGAAGGCGTGAGGTTTCCTGAAGCGATCTTCCACCAGCTCCTGGTAGCTCGTGAGGATGCCGTGGTTTGCGACCGAGGAATTGCTCACACCGCTGTAGCCGTTGTTCATCCACTCCAGCTTGGTTTTGTCGGGATGGGTCGCCATAGGCCGCTGCATTGGCTTCACGGGACTGCTTGATATAATGCTGGCATCGTGGTAAGCCATGCTGGAGCTGATGGGAGTAAATGCAAATGGGTTTCGGCATTCCACAGGACTGGGAGGGACACTGCTGCTGCAGTTTGAGTGTGGTGTGCCAATGGGCGTGTGCCGGCTGCTCCCCAGAGCACTGTCCACGGGAGTCGTCTGAGCCAGCCTCGAACAAGGGCTCTCTCTCGACATGTTCTGAGATCCAGCAATCATTTCAGAGGTGGGTGTTGGAGTCGGAGTGGGGGTGGGAGTGGGGGTGGGGGTGGGTGTGGGAGTGTGAATTGGAGTGCTGTTGTTGTGGATCGAATGGTAAAAGTGCGTGTTGCTTGGGTGAGATGACACGGGAGCTCCTTGAGCTGCAGTCTGACTCTGAATTGCCATTCCTAGACAACCACCATAAGGATGGGAATTATTCATGGACATTTGCTCCTCCATGAGCACCAGCTCCTCCACAATGCTGTCCTGGGTAAGGTCATCATCAAATGAAAAGAAGTTTTCATTTGATTGAGGGACTGTATGCTCAAACTCTTTCAGCTCAGACTGCAGAGGTAACTGATTTGAAGACTGTGCTTGTATTTGACTCAAGGAGTCCTGGATCTGGCTCTGTAGCTGCTGGCTGTACACATCCTGCTGTATCCCTTCGCAGTGCACTGGCTCCCACGCAGATTCCTGCAAGTCACTGGAGCCAGAGTGCCCAGCCATAGTCATAACACTGATATCTTGCTGCTGATCACAATTCACAGATGCAAAGTCAGAGGTTTTGGTGATATGGTGCCATGTATTTGGGTTAAAGCTGCCATCAGATTTTGAATCATTTTCTATGATAAATAAGTTTCCTTCCAATTTTACTTTTATATCTGGAGATGATGCTGATGCAAGCTGCTGTTCTAAAGTAGGATCACTCGTATTTAAACTGGTGCTGCTCAAGGAAAGGTCTGTTGCTAAGTTTGCTGCAGCTGCAGAAGGTACAGGTACTGTCACGGGTACCGTGCTGGAGACTTGAGCAAGTGTTGCTGTACTGTCACTGTTAGCTAGTGATCCAACCTTCAGAGCCTTCTTAACACTGTTTGCTTTTTGACTCTCCACAGCGTTACCAGCTGAAAACTGCTCCACTAGTGGTTTCTTTACAGGTGGTACCTGGGAATCCTGAACTGTGGAAGGTTGTCTCTTTCTTGGACTTTTAGTGCATGTTTTATCTTTAATCGTAGACTCACCAGAAGGAGGTGAACTGATGCTGGTGCTGGACAAGTTTTGACTGGCAACTGTGAGCTTAAGAGTGCTTTGATTATTGCCTGCTGAAGAAACTGGTGTGATCTCATTAGACTGTGTTTTATATTTGGTCCCTGCTTCTTCAGCTCCCTGATCACAGCCCTTACCTGGTTTTGCCTCCATGACATCATCAGTTGAAACCTTCAAGGCTGCAACCTCAAAATTAATTAGCTGTGCAGGAGGCAGGTCAGGGGTTGCCTTTATGGATTTAGACACATCGGAACTCTCTTGGCCCTGTACTGAGTTCTCATCCAGCAATGCTTCCGGTTCCATTTTGATCTTGACTGCAGGAGCAGCTACAACAGTACTAGGCTTGGATCCTGGAGACTGAAGTGAAACCACAGACCCATTTTTGATCTGAGGACCAGTCCTCCCTTCTTCCGCTGCTCCCGCACTGCTGCTGACCGAAGGCGTCTGTTTGACGGGCACGCTGCTGCTGCTCGGGGCGAGAGATATTGCTGTCATTTTCACCACGTTTAAGGAATTCACGTGTGGAGCTGGCACAACAGTCTTGATTGGGCTACTGGTGAAGAGCACCGTGGTGGGAGAGCGGATGGTGAGAGCACTGGTGTTTGCTGGCTTCGGTAAGATCTGCGGGTAGCGATGCCGGGCAGAGCGGTCCCCGACGGGGCTGGCGGGAACGTTCTGGGGAGTCTTTGGTGGCTGCTTGACTGATTGCATGTGCTGAGTGACCACCTGAACGTTGAGCGGCAGGACCTTGCTATCAGACGATCCCATAGGACTTGGAGACGTCACCAACTGTCTGGTCCTTGGCACCTGGACAGAGAAAAAAAAGAACAGGTGTGGCATTGAAGCAGCAAGTCCCCAAAGCCCATGGACCACCTCGGCCCCAAGCATTTCAAAGGTGAAGGACCACACAGCTCAATCACCAAAGCCAGTGAATGTCAGTTCGAAACAAAATAAGCTCTTCTACTACATACAAGACATTTTCTACTTGTCTGCCTAAAGACTGGCAGATATGTAACCACTACTTTTAAGGCACAGGACACTGGTCTACACACTACTCTGCACTTCTGCTAATGAAATGGTCATTCTCATAAAATCCTTCACCATGTGGGACAAAAAGACAGACATACAAAGGCTAAAGAGGAAAGGATGTGTTCAAAACACTGCTTATTGTTAAGGTTTCAAAAGTAAGTTAAATACAAACTATCAGGCAGAAAAACTGGCTTACCTGTGGAAATCAACAGCAGAGTGAACATCTGAAAAACAACCAAGCTTCCCCCACTGCCCAGCCCAGTTTTGTATGGCCGAAAGACAAAAATGTTCCATACTACAGACATTCACTCAAAAATAAAATTGTAGCTGTCAATAAATGCCAATAAAAGGCAATTTAGATTCCATATTAAGACCTCAGTGACTCACACAATTGGTGTCAGCTCTCTCATCTGGTTAAACTTCCTCTCAAGGTTAGCTTAAATCCCCCTGTCACAATGACTTCAAAGACAAACTTGGCCTTTGCTATGCGATCACAATTCTGATGCCTCCATATCAATCCTGTGACTCATGTGTATAACACAGCCAGGACAGAAAAGCATCAAGGGACCCAAGCCTTTGAACAGAAACTGTTCTTCTAGCCCTCTGACACCACTTAGTTACTGTCAGTGTACAACCTCTTCATCAGGTGGTTTCTCTAGAGAACTGCTGGAGAGCATTACCGGAATGGGGCTGGGGACAGCTGCCACAACAATGCCAATAGGTGGAGGAGACAGGATGGCAGGACTTCCATTAGATATACTGGTCACACCGTTGGTTGTGGCACCTTCAGTTTTCTTTGCTGGAGACTCTCCTGGCAAAGGAGACTGCAGTTTCTGTTCCTGCTGCTTCTTCTGGATCTTACGCTGCAGCTGCTGCTTGGCATCAACAGGAGATGGCAGAGTTTTCACTTGTGGTTGAAAGGAATTACTTTCAGCAGTAGGTATAAAAGCTGAGGGCTGGGGGATCCCTTTTATTCCTGAATAGAAAAGAAGAAGGATGAATTATAACCAAACATACCCTGTCTGTTGTGTTGTCACTTCTGTATTTAACAGCATCGAATACATGGCAGGCACCTCCACAACCTTTCTGGGAACATCTCCTTCATGAGGTACTCCCACTCACAGTTTACTTCCACATTTGTGGCCAAGTCTGTTAGACAAGCTGGGCATTAGCTGCTAAAATACTAAAGTACTGGCCTCTTGTTTCTAGTAATCCCAAATGGCAACTTCTGTGTCAGCAAAATCTCAACCCAGTGCACTTCACTAAACTGGCAGCAGAGGGCGGCGGGTACGTTTCAGATAAATCTTTAAAATCCATTATCTGCTGCGGTTTTGTTTTGTTACCTGTGTCTAAGGCAGCTTTAAATGAAAAATGTTTCCAGAAAGTCACAGAGGAGCAGCTCTGAGCAGACGATACTATCTAATGGCCAAGGCATTAAATACAGTGCATCTAAATATCAGAATGGATCAAAACCTCTGTGTGGTCAGGGATAGTGGTGAAAGAAGGGTAAGAAGAGAAGTGTCCAGGGAGAAAAAAAAAAAAGAGAAGGGAAAGTTGAAAGAACTATGGAAATTAGAATGGGAGAACATTTTTTTCTGGAGAAATTACTTTGCTGATCACAAGCAAGCAAGTGGTGCTTCCAGGGAGAAAAACAGTGCAGCTGGTACTAGTTTCTCTTACAAAATCACAATTATGATCTTTGTTTATTAAGAGTCAAAAGGAATAGCATGCTCTTTCAATGACCAAATAACCTTGCTGAACTGCCCCTCTAAAAATTCTTTAACATTGTTTCATTTACACTTTGAGGTTACACAGTTTTAAAATACCTCCTAATTATAAATTAATCAGCATCATTTTACTACGTTACTAATTTTACTAATGCTAATCCCAAGAATTTGGTTTTAGATGCTCAGCACATGCTTAGGAACCGTGATCTGAAATATTTTCCTTGATAGGCCTAGGCAGTACTTCCCAGAGGCAAGTCTGGGGGCATGCTGTGCCCCTGCATTTCCCTTCTCATCCTTTATTTTTGTCATTTACTTCATCCACAGCCACCAAAACACACTTAAGATGATTAGGTGACTCATTCTGAGCATGCAGAAGGAAACAAACCACACAAAAAAAAAATCTGCTCTTGACAGAAAATTAAGACAGACAATTGTTTCCAAATTAGGGCAAGGTATCAGACAGAAACACAGCTACACCAGCAGTCTGTCTACAAACCAGCACTGTAGCAGCACCAAACTCCTGATCTAGCCAGGTACATAAATTCAGCAAGTACTCACCCGCCCCAAAGTGCTTTAAAAGATCAGGTTCCTCATGGGAGAAATGGGAAAATCACAGACTAAACCTGAGACCGCTGCTGATTTTCACATCTTTACCCAAAGTACCAGCAAAAAGAGTGATTTGCAGCAATGTGACCAAAATCACATAACTGCATGCTCAATGCTCAGAGTCATGTTTAAAGTTTGCCCTGAAGAGAAGTCCCTCCTCAAACCAAGATGTTTCTACTATTAATAGAAAGATCCCCCATCTCAACAATCGAGCATTATCTCATTACCTGCTGGTGCCCCTGCCATTACTGTTAAAGCTGCCATGGACTTGGTACCAATATAGTGACTTTTTACAAGGAAACGAGCCAGTTCCAAGACTGTATCAAAAGGCTGGCTCAGCACTTTCTGGGCCCATTCACAAACAAGCCGGCAGGCCGCAGAGATGACTTCCTCATCAGCACTCTGCAGCTGCCCAGATGGCTCTGCTCCATCCAACTAAAACAAACAAACAAAGGAGGAAAGGTTACTTTGATTATTAAGGGTCATTGAGGCACAAAAACAAAAACAGAGCAAACAATCATCAGAATCACACAAAAAGTATGTCCACGGTTTTTCATGAAGTTGAGAGAATGAGATCACATCAATGTAATACAAAATTAAATGTCTCAGTGTTAAATCTAGTGGTTGTTTCCAAAGACATCAGATGGAGCTGACATCTCTGGAAGAAACCGCAAACAGAGTCCCAATATCTGGACCACCAACAGTTGATGCTCCCTGTATCCAGAGTCTTGTCAACTCAGCAGTCACTGCTACCCAGGATCTGCTTCTTTCACTGGGATATCTCTTCCCTAGCATTGACTTGAAAAAAATAAAAAAAAACCCAGTAAAATCAAAACGGAATCATGTCTGATGGGTAGCAACACTGTGGAAGTCTGCTTCACCTCCTGAATTAGTTTAATAGCACTGTAATTCATTATGAACTTTACAGAAAAAACAGCAAACAATGATTCAGAATATAAGGATCATAAAGAAAAATCTTAAAAGCTACACAGCTCTTCACTTTGTTTTGAAAACATCAGAAAGAAAAACAGTGTAATAAATGTTAATTTTCAGAAATATACATCTATATATATAAAAAGAAGCAAATAGGTATCATACCCCATCTCCAGTCTTATGAAAGTCAAGGTTGGGCAGTGTTGGCATATGCACAAAAGCCTTCTTCCTCAGTCCACTGTAGCAATATGTGAACAACAATTAAGGTTTAAATTGTGTCCTTGTTAACTGGGGGATGAGAGGGAAGGGCAGTAATTTCTCTGATAACTCTCATAAGCTTTATAAGTAAACTCAACACAGATTTAAGAATTACTGTCACTAACATGGTGTCACAGCCAGAATCAAAAGCCTGTCAGTGGCTGTGTTCTGGGCAGGTCCCTGGGTTTCTCCATCTGTGCAGAGGTGCTGGGTGTGATGAATTGCACCTGATCACACAGAACAACAACTAAACCAGGCCAAGCAGTTTCAGTTAGCTACTCAATATTCAAATCATTAACATAAATTTGGACTAAGCTCTCTTCCTAAAACAAGATGGGAGAATGAATTTCCAAAAGTTAATCACTATTAAAATACGCAGTCCCAAATTTAGGACCTACTTTATTTCCTTCTCCTAAGGGACTTCCACATGAAGTTCCCCATGACAAGGAAAAAGTGTCTGATGAGGGCATGTCTTCCTAAGATTTCACACAATGTTTGAGGCACTCTCTCCCCATGATAATTTTTCTTCTGTAAAAATATGAACACAAAGACCCAGACTGATCCCATCAAATCAGTACACAAAAATACACTCCCTCCATTCTTTGTACTCACTTGTTTATAGGTCTAAATATCAAATCAGCCTTTTTCTAACTCTCCACAGAACTACTCTGGGAGTTCACATATGGTGTCTCTTCTCTGTGACACACAAATCCTTTTCAGAATCACTAATTTTTCACATTCTGTAAAGATGTTTGTATTTCTCTTTCCTAGACCATGGAGTTTGCATTTGTTTGCATTAACCTGGATGGAGCATGATTACAATAAAAGAAATGTAAGGAGCCTGGGTATTACAGTAAGTGTGAGACAAGGTCATATTTTAATCATTCTATATTAGAAACTTAGGAAACAGAACTTAAAGAGATCCCTTGGGTCAAGCTACAGTTACATCATATGATTTCTCCCTTAACACTTCTCTAGCTTTATCCAGAACATGACTACTAAGTTTCGGATTCCACTGCTTGATAATCCAACACTGTATTTTAGGAAACAGTTTAACTGACACACATCTTCTCCATTTACTACAACATGGAAGGTCTTCTTCCTCTATAGAAGACAAGTAACTCTGGGTTGCCCACTAGCATTCAATTCTCTCTATAAGCACATGCTTCAAGTGAGACCTGGCAAAGGGCAGTATTGCAGCACATGCCTATCATCACTGTTAGTTCTTTGGAGTGGTTTTTAATTAGAGCCTACAAGCACCTCAATGCCTTTTAGTCTTTTCATGCTCTCCCTTCCCTGCTTTACTGCAGTGGCTTTGCCTGCCCAGCATGTCAGGACCCAGCAAGAGCTGACCCTGGGGAATGCAGCAGGTATTACATTACTGCACGAGGGCTTCTAAGGACTCTCGAGGGAAGGTGTAATTCTCAACTTGGAAAAGACAAAATTGGTGCTGATGAAAAAACTGCTTTGAAAATCACTAACAGTTCTGGTTCCTTTATTCCAATATCTCTCTTTGCACTAAATTATAAAACTTCTTTGATTCCTCGCTGCTGTGACAACTGAGCGTCAGAACCTAAATTTAAGTACTTGTTTCCAAAGTTATATCTTGCAACACAACACTGCCACAATTAATAATTTTTAAAGAACGTTGGAAAAGTGTCTGCATTTTTTATTTAACATTACTTCCACATTTAGCTGGTAGTTAAGCCATAACGACAGATGTTCCCCAGGCAAGTGCAGAACAAGTCACTGAGCAGTGTTCTAGCAAAGGATATTTTGATTTGCCTCTTGTGCCCAGGCGACGGGCCTTCATGTTTGGAAAGACATTTTTCATGATCTTTCCAAAGTCAGCAGCGCTTAATGGGTGGTAGCCAAGATTGTCACAATAGCTCCTGCAACAAAGAGAAAGAAAGCGTGAATGGAATCAAAGTTAATACAAGAGGCCAGCCTACATGCTAGACCCCATCCAAGGTTTTCAAAAGAAAACACTTATACCCATCCATAGTTAGAATCACATTTAACATTAATGAAGCTATCCACAACGAATTGAGTGCATTAAAAATGTATAAACAAGAGCTATTAATACCATAGTTTTTGCCTTGTTCTCTACTGAGTTCAAAGACAAGTCATGTGGAGACATAACAAGCACTGGCATTATCTAGAGCACAGTTAAGATTTACTCCACAACTTAGTTTGAAGCATATGTTTCAGTTCACTTATTTTAGGACATAATAGAAACAGAGATGCTGTTCTAGCAAGAAGCACAGCTTGAGTGTAGTAAGGCCTGAAGTCCTGCAAGAATATTTGAAAAGCAGTAGTTAAGTGCAAGTGCAGATATGTCAGTGTCCAGAGAAAGATTCTGCTCACACAACCTCAATTAATTAGACCTTAAGAGAACTACATTTAAAACAGACTTTCCCAGGGAACCAGCTTCACCTTTATAAATGTAACACAAGCATGTGCTGAGGACCTAGTCCTCCTACCTCTGTACCACTACTGAACTATGAGAATGTTTGATTACAGACAACCCTATATAAGTCCTTATACTACTAACAGAGATTCCAACTGCTGCTGCCAATGAAGATCACCATGTGGCTCAGAATAACACCTGATGATACAGGGGAATAAAGAAACAAAAGGTAATTATTTTCCAAGTTTACTTATTCTAGTAAAATGAGTTTATCTGCCTCCAGTTCTAAAAAATAGTAGAAGGAATTTTGTTTCGACATCTGAGACATTTAAAAAATATGTCCATGAGGCAGAGAACAAAAATCATTGATTTTGCTGCAAAAGGTGAATGTTCTGGAAAATCACAAACCTATAAAACAAAAGAGGAAACCATGAACTGCCCTGGAAGGTTTACCTGCACCACAAGGGCTTGAGGCTGCACACAGACAGGAACGCCCTGCGCTGTGGCACAGACACTGATGTGCTCTGGCCTGAACCGCACCGTTAAAGCCTTCCCAGCCACAGAGCCAGCACCAGGCAGCAATGACCTCCTTTCCCATGAGAAGTCCTACCAGCAACACACAGAAACAACCTGCCTCTAAAAAGAAGAGGTGACTGCACACGATCCACTGTGGGTATCAGCAGGAGTGCAGAAAAACAATGACTTCATACCCCACAGTTGCCTGCTATAATCAGGTACACACACGCAAACAAACCTCTGGAAGGTCAGGCAGACAAAGAAAAAGCAGCAGTCTGAAACAGATGCTTCATCCCCAGCATCACCCAGCAACAATCTGCATCCAAGTAGGCCAGTCAAAATGTCTTCTCTGCAAGTTGTAGCTCTATAGAAAGCTGTATGTATTTCTTGAGATACTTCCACTGCATTTACTTTCTGCAAAAATGCTAGTTACTACAGAGCAAGTACCTGCTGCTTTTACCCTGGCTGTATGTTGGTATCCTCCCCTTGAAAAGCACCACCACAGATGTAATGATTGTGATGATGATAAACAGGAACATTTATGCTCTTTGGTTCTGACACCCCCTGCAGAGCCTGTGTGCACCCAGCCACCCCAGTAACCAGGGCCACTGTCCAAACCAGGACACGTTGCCTACAACACAGTCAGGTATTGGTCTAGTTTCTATATGGGACATCAAGAAGCTTCATATCCAATTTATATACCAACACATTTCATTTCAACATATGTCAGTCACAGAAGCTGGATTCTGGATTATGTCCCTTTGAAGTTATTACAAAGGAATTCTTCTCCCACCTCACTGTACCCTCTTAGGAATCAGATGTTGATTTATGTGTGATAAATAGATCTCTGTGCGCTTTTTGTCCCTTGCATCTTGCCAAGCCTCAGTGGATTTAAACTCTACTCTGAAAATTCCTAAAAGGTGGGTCTTTGTTGCTCACTGATGCTGATTACAAGACTTTAAGTCTCAACTAGCATGCAAAGGAGAGCTCTCTGAATTTCTCTGCCAGGGTCAGCAGAATCTTTGACTGAAACTCAACAATGTCAGCAAAATAAATTAAAAAAACCCAAAAAACAACCCAGCAAAACAACAGGATTAGGGACCTACCAATCTATCAACTTCAAAGTTAAAATTACTGCCTCCCTTGAAGAAAATAAATAAATAAAATAGGAATAAAATAATCTGCTCCTCAAGTCTAGCACATCTGGTGTAAGACAATCACTTGCTAGCAGCAAAAACAGTTACACGGTCCCCTCGTATCCATACTGGCAGCTCCTGCAAGCTTGTGATTTCTGGGCTATCATTATTATCCCGGAATTTCAGTTTCCAGACAGATCATCCCACATGGCCCCTCCCCCTCCTGGCTTGGCCAAGAACCCTCCATGTCCATCTGTGGTCTCTCATTGACTTGACAACATAAACCAGGAGTCTCTCCCCTGGAGCTCTTCTCTCTGCTCCTTGCACTCTTGGCACATCGCTGAGCCCAGGAGC
This sequence comes from Pseudopipra pipra, assembly GCF_036250125.1. Classification (NCBI taxonomy): domain Eukaryota; kingdom Metazoa; phylum Chordata; class Aves; order Passeriformes; family Pipridae; genus Pseudopipra; species Pseudopipra pipra. The sequence goes on along the minus strand of NC_087560.1, from coordinate 7,878,393 downwards.
TGTCTCGCTGTTGGAAGGGTGGGTGGGAGACAGGGGGGGAGGGAAGGTCTACACAGAGACAGGAATGACAATGGACACGCGGTCGCTTTGTTCCTTTGTACAGAGCTCCCCTACACAATAACCAGAAAAGGCTTTTTTTTTTTTTTGGTAAGATCTATGAGTTGAATGTACTCCAGACCTAAAAAACACTAGAAGTGCACCTGAATTAAACCACGAAAAAAAAAAAATTAACCCAAAAGCTAATGAAGATGGTCAGGGTATACAGCCCAGCTTACAGCTTCCTGGGCAGAAAAAAACATCATGAATAGCAAATGATAAAAAACCTACAGAATGAAACAAAAAGTTCTTGGTTTATCCACTCTAACCAAAACAACTGGTCCCCAAAAGAAACCAAGAACCTTAGGAAGAGGTAGGCTCTCATTAAGCTGACGAACAATGCTGGCACAGAAATGAGCCCTAATAATCAGGTAGGATGGAAAACGGATGTCTGAAAACCAACAGAGAAATGAAATTGCAGGTCAGACTCGCAAGAGCGGGGGGCAGAGGTGGGAACGACTGCTTTAGTTGAAGTTTGATTGGTTTTCAAAAGAATATATAGGTAGTTGCTTATGACCTAAGACTAGACTTTGCAACACAAGAGAGCCCATCCTGTTCCTATCAGGGAATTTTATATAAAAACACTGGATAAGCACTATCAAACAATATTTGTATGTACCTTGTGTCCTTTAGGTGCTTAGTAGACGTGGTATTCCTATACCTACTGCCCTCTTCTGTGTTAGCTTCTGAGTATTCCTCTAAGTTGCTGGTTAATATTCCTAACACTTAGTGTACATAATCTATGCATCAGGTGGCATCAAGTGGCCCAGCAGCCAGTAAAGCAAGGATTAATGATTTACAGACTAAAGGAAAGAGATACGGGATGACTCCAAGACCTCCTAATCCATATTAAGCGTATCAAGTGAATCTTCAGGGCACCAAACTTAAATATGAATGACTTTCTTCCCTTGCGTCACAGCAGCAGAAGCAAGATAGGAGGACTCGAGTGTTTACTGAAGGCTCAACAAATCGTTTTATGGGCAAATAGGGATTTTGCTTGCATAAATACTGCAGGACTGCACTTGGACTTGAAATCTTAAATCTCTAAACTCTAAAGACAAATCTACACCTGGCTGTGTCCAGAAGGGTGTTTACTAATAGGGACAAGATATCCAAGTAAAACTGACTGACAAGAAAACACCGAAAGGATGTGATGGGAAGCAGCGTCCACTCACTGCAGGCTAGATAACATGTTAGGCAGCTCCCCTTGAGCTCCCATACTTTCCAGCCTGTGTTCCTCCCTCCCAGAGGAAGCTGGCAGAAGAACTGTGTGTGCCCAACAGAAACACAGCTTCTTGCAGGTCACTGTATTCTGTCAGTGCAAGTGGCATCACAGCAACAACAAGAGGTGAACCAGCTCTCATCTACCTCCTTTCTGAAATTCAGCTGCAAGCTCTCAGCCTCCTCAAGTGCTACTGCCTTATATTAATGATGCATTTTCAATTTATTTTATCCCTTTCAAAAGAAAGATGAATCCATTCACTTTTATCCAGTTGGAGACATGAATTCACAATTAAACTGAAGAGTAACTAAGCAGAAAGAGGAGTCACTGTCTTGAATAAGCTTAGTGAGAACAGGCTACTGAGACATGGCGGAGCTGAAAACACTCAACATCTGCCAACAGCAGACTTGGGTGGAGTGCAAGCTTCTGACTCTCCCTCTTCACAGAAAAAAAACATGAAAGGTGATGCAGAAGGCCAGTAGTTTTGCAAGATTTATTTTGACCAAAATTTACAGCAGGACTGGAGATGCTGGTATGATGCAGCATCTTCTGAAGCCTTGCACTTTTGATTTATGCATGCAGAGTGCATAAGCTTGCTCACTGTGAGCTCATGCAACATCCATCTCTGCACATAGAAGAGAGAAATTGTAACCTGGTAATATAATGGAACAAGGTTTGAGAGATCTTAACACCCTTAGGTAAAGAAAAATTACTTATAACTAACTCTTATGTATTTATATGCCTGTTCCCTACATCCCACTCCAAGACTACTTTTCCTTTGGTGTGCAAGAATAGCTCATGAAAATATTCAAAGAAACTGAATGTTTTAAAAACAGAACAGAAGCTTTCAAAGGAGAACAGATTCCAAACATTTGATATTTTCCTGAATATTTGCTTACCACCCTTATTTTGTTAGGGGGAGAAAAAAAAAATACAATATACAAATACTAGATGCAGCTACATACAAAGCCATCCAAATTTCACACTCCACAATCTGTAGATGATGATTTTTCCGGGCATCTGCAGCTTGGCACAGCAAGGAAGCCAAGCAGATTTGTTGCTGAAGCAGGCCATAAATTATTTAATAAGAAATATATTTAAGAATAACGCTCCCATCTCTCTCTCTCCCGCACAGCAGCTGCCGCTGTTGCCGTGTCTGCGCGAGCGGCTGCTGCTCCGGGATTGGCCATCCCGGCACGTCGGTGCCATTGGCTGCACTTCCCGGCTGCGTCACCGCTCCGGTCCATGGCGAGATCTCAGAAATAGGTGTGTGCATGTTTATCAACCCCAGGCAAGCGAATGCCATCATGCTTCAGCTCAATCAGGGTAAAAACACTTGAGCAGAGAGAGTTAATTAAAAGGAGGTATTTGCAGAAGGCAGCCCTGCAATAACAATTACTACGGGGTGAGTCCTGTAGGCACTCAGGAGGTGAAGGGACTCAGCTCGCTGCAAATTACTGTAATCGTTCAGATTATGGAAATATTCATACCAGATCATAAATCTGCTATTCATCTTCAGGCAACTGGGCTGAGGATGATTATTTTTTCCCCCTCCCCCGTGGGGTATGTTCTGTAAATGAATTCAAATCCAACTTTCATCAGACAGCTCCCTCTCCCTTGCTTCTAATCGCTTTCTCATTACATGGTAGCTTTGAGACTTGACAACACAGACTCACAGTGGCCTTGGTTACTGGTTTCATACATATTCAGATATATTGTGCCTCTGTAGAAATCAGGTTTGCTGCAGGAAGGTCCAATATTTATGCATTATTCTGGAAAGAAAGGTGTAATGGGCAAGACCCTGTGTGCAAAATAGCTGCATTTCCAGAGGGAACAATTCAGCCCCTCATCCTTGTTAAGGCAGTCATGTATGTATGTAAACACAGGCAGATCAAAATGTATTGTAAGATAGTAACTGATGCTTTTTACCTGTGCTGCTCTGTCCACAAAACAAAACCAATATTCATACAGATATTTACTTGCTAAGAAGTACTTGTACCTTTCCTTCAGTACATACAATGCACAATTTAAACAGCACAGCCTTATCTCCAGTGGCAGAAGCAATGAACACAGTTTGCCCCACTGCAGCTCGTGTGTTCTCAGGCACAGCAGCGTGGAACACCAGGCCCTGGCCGTGTAAACCAGTGGGGGACCTGCAGGGTCAGTGCCACAGAACACTCTACACTTGCTAAAAAGTCATATGTGTGGATCCAGTCCGGGAGCACTCACTTGTATTCATCATAAACCTCCTGCTTGGGAAGGGACGTCTCAGGGTGCTCTTCCAGGGTGTTCCGTATCCACGAGAAGGCGTGCATCTGCTGGGCACGGCTGGATGACATGGAGATCTGATCACTGGGGAAAGAAGAAGCAGTGCTGATGAAGATTCTATAGTTCCTCCTCAGTTACAAGACTTAATAACTGTCTGCCTACACAGGTGGAGACACACCAGAGACAACAAGGGCCAGCACACCTCTCACATTCAGCTATTTCTTGAGCCACGGGCAGCAGTTATCCTCTTTCATCCATGATTTAAGGAAGAGACTCCACGCTCCAGTTCTTGACTGACACACCAATATGACTACACAGTGGCAGGCAAGGGTTCTACTTCCCCTCTTAAATTTATTATTCCTTACTGGCCACCTCTAAGCTTTTGCCCACTTAGTTTGCCAGCTGCCCTTTGGAAACACCCAGCTTTCCCAGCAGATACTTAGAGTGCTTCCTATAGGCACTTGCCTGCCTATAACCATCCTACTGGGAACATATGCTAATTTTGTGATGCTGTGATCTGCAAGTTGGCTTTCTAGACCTTCCTTTAGTCAAACAAATGTTACCAGAAATACTACTAGTTTTTTCTTTCACCCCCCATGACATTTGTGTTGCTATTTTATCACTTCACACATAAATAGCGAAGGAACGATTACACTTGGACTGTGAAACGCTTTCTGTGATGACTCTTGCATTTTAGGAGATTTATATTTACAAGCTATTCATGCAATAAAGATTTTAAAGTTTAAAAAAACCACAACTAATCTTCAGGAAGAGTCCTTAATGTTTAATAAGGGCTGCTTCTGCTACCAGCCACATGATGTGAATGAATCCTCAGCAGTTAAGTGCCACAGGAAGTAAAGCCAGTTTTCAGTACTAGCTGCTCACATTTACAGTCACACACATACCTTTTGTCTCCATTGTTGGGACCCGAAGGCAGCTGAAGGTAGAGGTAGAGTTTCTCTAGGTCTGTAAACTTCTCAACTTCTTGCTAGATAACAAAGGTGTTTTGGTTTGCAAAATATGGGGTAGGGGGGAGAGAAGAAAAAGCAAACAATAAGAGCTGAGCTAAACAGCTAAAAACTGTCATCTGACAATGTATTCCTAAATAATACAATTTTAAACAAGAAAATATTTACTTAAGTGAAAGAATGTGACTGAGCACTCTGGGACTAGAAACATGATTGCCTATTTTAAATACACTTGTTACAATTACAAGATTCACATGCAACAAAAGCAGAATCTGGAAAAACGTCAACAACAGATCACTTCTGCAACCAGACACAAAACATGAAAACTTTGTCCTCTCCAAGCACACATGAAGCACCTCTGAGCATCCAGCAGCACAACCAGCTGTGCTGTAACAACACAGGATGTCAGCCCTGGTCCTGTGATCCACTATACATGTTAACAGCTAAGTGCCACAGACTTCAGCAAAGACATTTTAAAACCTACCTATGTTCATATTGTATTTTTTTGTTGCCTTTGGGAATCAGTTTATGAACTTGTTACTGCAGACAAACCATTTTGTTACATCAATCTCTGTGATGTCAGACTCCTCCAGCTGAGGATCAGACACCAGAGGGAGTTTTACCTGGTGTTTGCAAACAGTGATTGCTGCACACAAACTAGGTTTTGATCACCTGGAACCAGCTACATGGACTTAGAATATCAGGAAAATCAGTTGTGGTAATGTGCTCAGGCCTGCTCAGCAGCAGCAGTGTGAGTAAAGCCATGCAACCAGGAGCAGAGGGGTTCTCCTTCAGGAAGATGTTGCAGAAGGAGTACTTGAGGTGGGGCACCATCAGTACTGAGTCAGAGACTCACAGGATTCCCTTTTAAGTCAGAATGCAGCTTTTGGATTACTGTCTCTTTTTCTTTACTGGTGTCTTACTGCCAATGTAACCTTCTCCAAAAGGAAGAGAAGAGAGAGGGATCAACAGGCAGTGAGGCCTGGTTGTTAACATCAGCAATGAGCAGAATGAAGAGTGAGGAAATTAAAAACCTGAACTTCACTTCAAACTGCTCCCTCCCCGACCCAGTCATGTCCAGATCCACCTCGCTTCAGCTGGCACAAAACTGTCAAGAGTACCAGAAAGAAGTGAGCTCTGACTTCCCCTCCACTGACTTTGCACTCCGTGCACAGGTCCCCTCCCTGTCCCCAGACTTTAGGCAAGGACCAGCAGGACATGCTGTCCAGGGAAGGGTCTGGGAGAGTCCAAGGGCTGGATAATCCCTGCCAGCTAAACCCACCACAGAACTGCCGCACAGAACTGGGCCACCAACGATGGAGAGACATTCTCAGAGCCAAGACAAACATTTCCAGCAGCACACAGGTAACAGACACTGGATTTGTTGCTTTTATAAGCAGCAAACCACAACATTTGGTTGGATTTTTTTTCCTCTGACAAACTTCTGAAATTTGCTGACACTGACTTCTGTGTGGCTCTACAGCAGCTTACACAGCAGTGGTGCTCAGACCACCAAATATCCAGAGAGGTATTTCTTAATAATGGGTGCATTCTGTCAAATTCTCTGTTCTTCCTTTCCTGCATGAATCACGGCATTTGAACTGGCGGGTTTTCCTATAGCAAACCCATTACTGAAAATACCAATGTTCTTCAAAGAAGTTACAGCAAAGTAACCATTTTTGAGGAGACTGAAATTTAACAACTACAAGAAAAGTTGTACTTCTTTATTAGACATCCCCTCGTTCAAGGAATTTAGCTCTTTTTGTTTGAAATGGCAAAAGCCCAATCAGCACATCAAAGGAGCCGGTTAGGGTGGGATTACCTTGCACAGTAAGCACTAATCCATGAGACAAAAGCATCCCATGCAAAACAAAAAACCCCTGATGACTCTGACACCAAAGTAGAAGACAAGCTCTCTCTTCCAAATCTAATGTGGCCGCGTGCAGCATAAAACGTGAAGTTTTAAAAGAAATATTAAACCTTTCATCAAAATACACTCAGTGCCCACTGCAGTTGAAGCAACTTCTGACACAGCAGGATGAAGGGGCTGTGTGGAAGGGCCCTGTCTGAGCTGCTCTGCTACACAGGCCCTGCTTGTCAACCCCCCAAATTCAAGAAAAACAAAAAAAACCCCAACAACATATGGGTAAAGAAAAAATTTGAATGGGACTATGTTAGCAGAACCTTTTCCAAAGGATGCCAGTGAGCCAGCCACTCTCAACAGCAAGACTCCATCCCTACAGCTGAGGCAGCTGAGGATTAGGGCTTCCTCACATCCTCAGCAGAGGCAGCTGGACAGTGATGTTATCTCACTGTTTGCACCCAAACTCACTCCTGTCCATGCACTTTCCTAGGCAGCAGTTTTGGCACAACTCCTCCAGCTTCCAGCAATGGCTGCAGGGAAGCCCTGGGAAGGCAGGACCTCCTCAGAGCAGGAGAGTTAACAGGAGTCACAGGCAGTTCACAGAGGTAAATCCTACCTGGGTGGTAATTAGATAAACCTAAGCTTATTAGATGAGACTGAATCTATTTAGAGAAAATCATCTTAAAACTGAAGAAGTGGCAGCGAAGAGATAGAGTGTGACAGTCAGTGCAAGTAGATTCAGGAAAGACTGCATTTTGTTTAGTTTAAAGATTTGTTAAACATTGTTTTGTTTAGTCTGTTTTCTCTAAACATTTCTAAAACCCTCGAGACCTGGTTTACAGTCTCAGTAAGTACAGTCTCTTCTTCAGTCTCAGCTGTCATTCACCAGTTCTCAGTGCTGAAGGTCCGGTGAATTCAGTAAAAATTGCAATTACTGTTACTGTGACTGTTCAAAGCATCAAAACTTTCAAATTTTTTAATGCAATCAGCATCACAGAATTTGGGGAAGTGGAGGAACATTTCAGCTGGCCTAGTAACTACTGACCAAGAAGAAAAAGATTCATTCATTCTCAGTTTTTCTTTGTGCTAATTTGGATACATATGGAAAGGAATAAAAAGAAACAGGAACACAAAATATACTATAAGTTCCCACCCCCGAAATAGGTCAATAGTGTGGAAAAAATAGGTCATTAGAGTGGAAGAGAGTCACAGCATCAAAAGGAAGAATGTGATGCTGGCATCATCTTGGACAAATTCCCCTTTGTGCAGCCTGTTAAAGCTTATGCTACTGTTGTTCTAAAAACCATACAGCAACTACAGTGTCTGGGGAATCCTTTTCTGCTACTTAAAAGGATCTAAATAAAAATCCTGCTTGAAGTTTCTTGACCTTGATTGACTGGTTCTATCAAATCAGATGAAGACTGCCTAATTCTCCAAAGGCTATTTATAAATCATATTTCTTGAAGCTGCATTAGAGACATGCATAAGCATGTAAACTGCTTGCAGGACTGAGGTGGAAAGCCAGCACAAAGCATTGCCTCTGGTACTCCTGCTCTTCACTCATTGCCTTTATTTTCTGTAACCAGAACCATATGAAACAAAGGAAGATGCAATGAAGATGGGGAGCAAGCAGTGTTCATACTTATTTTCACCACTTGGCTTCAATTTAGACAAAAATCTATCAAGTACTCAGAATATCTGAGTGAACTTACGTTGTGAGGCAGAAAAACTAAGGACAAAGAATTAGGAACCTCAAGTCACAGCTATGTAAAGACTTTCAGTAACATATAAGGGAGCAGAAATCTCTGATATTTCTGTTTTGACAGTTACCAAATATAGACAGTTCACTACAGAAATGCACAAAATATGTAGCAAACAAATTAAACCAGAGATCAGTGGTCACAGAGATCTGCTCCAAATGGATCTGTCCTTTTGCTGCCTCAGACAGACACAGAACAAGATTCTCATAGAAACAGATGCAACTTTTTCAAGCATTTTGATTAAGCAAATAAACAGCTGTGATATAAACCAAGATGGCCAAAATGTTGTGGGGTTGGGTAGTTTTTAAACAAAAATAGCAGGTTTTGATATCTGGTTCCACTCTGGGAGACACTGACTAAACACTGCAAAATTTTCACAGCACAAAGATCTGTTCAACACAGAGTGTGGTTAAAGACTTAATCTGTGTTATAGGAACCACGAGTTTATTCATGTTTCTGCTTGAACCAGAGAACCTAGAGAGTTGAACACAGTCCCCAGAATCACTAATCTTTCAGGTTTCCTGACCTTGGTGGATTGGTTCTCTCTGCTCATCTACTGTCAGGTCACAAACGTTAGTCAAGTTTCATCCTAAAGCTGCCAATAGGGATTGCCATAGGAATACTCCAGGGCATGTGCTTTTTCTGGATTGTTTATAGAAGAAAATACCTAGTCAGGCCAAACTTTAAATAAGATAGAGGAAGAATATACTAATGAACAATCAGAAGAGCTGCAACTTCTGTAATGTATACAGTGCAAATGTCATTCAAATTTGAACTATTTCCAATTTCCACAATGAAAGCAGAATTACAGGTTATTTCTGTCCTCGAGTTCTGGTGAAGGGGGGCTGAAGGCCAGGGGCACTCCCCAAGCTTTGTGCAAGACTACTAGTTTAGAGAGCATGGACTGCTCTTAATATTTCTTTCCATATTTTGAGTATTTATAGATAACTATACTCTAATCAAAGTAAAAAAGGCTGTGCCAATGGCAATGTAACCTGTACCAACTGGCAGAATGGTCCTAAAACTTGCCATACTTCAGCAGAGCAAACATCTATTATTTAACAACCAGAACTAAAAATAGCAAAGCAGTCAAGCAATCATCTCTCCACTTTATGAACAGAGAAATAAGAAGCAAAGCTTAAGTAAGTTGCTCAAGGTCAGGTGGTTTGTTGGAAATATCATCAAGACAGATATATAATAATATAGTAATACTGGAAACAGAACCCATTATTCTAGAAAGCAGCTAATAAATACATTTGATGTGCTTTATCTGAACAGAAGCAGGAGCATATTTCAGGTGCTAAACATTCCAAACAAGCCCTAAAAGCACATGGCAGCTTTGTTGTGACAGTGGCCAAGCACAGCTGCCAAAGCTTCACAGAGCTTCTGCCTGTCTCCTGTAGGGCCCAACAGACAAGTGGCACCTCCCCTGCTGCAGGACTGACACCCTCTCACACCTCACACACTGCTGCTGCTCCAGACATCAGCAGCTCTGGTTTTCATGGCCATTGATCCATCATTCTCACCAGCACTGACCTCTTCTCAGAGGATTAAGGAAAGAAACCTTGACTGTCTTGCTGAGTGATTATATGGAGGATACCATTTTAAAAATCAGGTTCAAAAGTTCATTTAGTATGTGGCTACAAATATAACAAGCGAAGTCATAAGAGAATCTACTGCTAGACATGTTTACTACAGTTAAAAAGATGTTATAATGAATTTTTAATGACTGTTTACACCACAATTCTTGCTAATTATCTTTTTTTGGATTGCACAGTATACAATGATTTTCTTATGATCTTCCAGAAAATGACAGTGTGTCAGAATGTAAGTGGTGCAGTATCACATGGAAGAGGCAGATAACTCTGGACTCTTGCATGAGCAATTGCAGTCCCAGCGCCCTTACAGTGGCTGCTTTCCACAGCCCTCTGCTACTGGAGACCTCCACAACAGACTACTGCCATCACCTCTGCTTCTTCTTCCCATTTCTCTCTTTCTCACTGAACTGTGTTGAACTAGGCAGCCCTAAACATTTGTGTGTGGCTCTGCACGCTGTGGCTGTGACTGGTGCTACCAAAGGAGTCATTCAGAGCTATAAAGCCACGGCCTTTCAGTTTAATGTGCTCTCAGATTCTGCCTTGCAGCTCACAGCTTTCCAATAGCACATAAAAACACAGAACCCATTTTGCCACAATTCAGCTTAATTTTGATTCATTTCCTCAAACTATTCTGATCTTGGATTTTTCTTTTTTTAAACTACCTGAACAGCATTAAATCTACCTTTGCTAACCTAGAGTGGCTTTTCCACTGTTGACACGACTCCTCTGAACTCATCAGCAGGACAGACAAGGAGGCATCTGGAACAAAAAATCAGACCATCAGGACACTGCTGCTCTGTTCCAGGTCAAGCCATGGAGACTGCTTTGCATCCAAGACTTCTTTGTCAATCCAGTGGGTGAGACCTGACCTTCGTACAAACTGATAATCCCTACCTCAGTACACAAAGTCCACCAATCTGCAGAATTTAATGCAAAAATAGTACTAGTTTAATTCAATTTTCTTAAAATGGATTTCCAAAAGCAGATGACTGGTTAACCTCCTACTTCTTTACTCTCTTCTCCAATGATACTTAGAAACACCTACCCCAACTCCCATTTTTTCGCCACAGAAATATCTGGTGTTAAGAGTTTTACAAGTGCAATTTTGCAATTTGCCCTTTTGCCACTGAAGACTCACATACAAAACAGTGAAGACCTTAACACACTTGCTTTGTATCCACAAACATCAATGAGGAATAAAGTGGACAAAAATGTCATTTTGCATTGCTATTTCAGTTGGGTGCATCCAAAACATTTAAAAAGAGGTAAAATGGAGTCCCAAGTTTTTTTGCAATACAACACAACTTTAAGCCTCATACAACAACAAAGATATTTTAAGGCAAGAGAATCCAGTGTCATTTGAATTAGCCTTTGATAATGTGACTTTAAGGAGTACCCTTAGTCAGCTCAGCCATATAGCTGGACAGATTCTATTTGACAGAGTCCAGATGGTTGTCTATGTCGTCCTTTTATCTTACCCACTGGTACTTCTGGATGAAATGTTGAAGGTAGAAAGTCAAGATAAGCACTCCCTTCCAGTTTTAAGATTTATGAGCTCAAGACTCCGATTTAAAGAAACTCCCAACCTGCTCACTATTAAAAACAAACAAAATCTCTTTCTGAGTTAGTGCTCCCCAGAAATAATCTCTTATCACTGCCTAGATCTTGTTATTTTAATGCACAAAGGAAGACAATGTTTTTGCATTTCAAAGGCTTTTCCTTCTTCAAAAAATGATCTCTCTGTCCTAAGCAGTACAGCAGAGCTAACAGGACCTGTAGTGTTGCACATTTCTGGGAAGGTATGCAACTTTTGAGGTTAGCAAGACTTTAAAGAAAACCAAAACCAAACCGACCAAAAATCTGATGATTTTCACAGACCAGGAATAAAACGTGACATTTGTCTGCCAGGTTTTGTGCAAATATGCACTTCAATCTAGTTCCTTCCTTAAAATGTAATGCCGGCCATGAATTAGCTGTTCCAAGGAAACAACAATAAAAGCAATTATCATTGTCATTAAAGGCCTAAAGAGCAGTGGAACCTGAAGGCAAAATAAGTTTCTTGCATAGTCTGATCTGGGCAGTACATAATCCTACATTTAATAAAATCATGCTTACAAAAACACTCAGTCACCCTTCCGTGCCATACCACCTATACTGACAGTTCTACAAAGGGCAGTTACAGCCACTTGCTGCTGGAAACAGGAGGTCAATATTCCATGGAAAACAAACATCAAACCCACATCATGCATTTTTTTTTTGCAATGGCAACTAACTGTGATTGCATTTAGTGTCAGTACCTGAAAGCACTGCTAAGGAAAGGCTTCATAATAGCTGTTAGTCTCTAGAGCCACCTATTTTGGTCTTGCAGTTTATTAAATATTGAAAACCATTCTGGAGTTGTACTTACCAAAATGCAGTCCACTTTAGATTGTACAGTTTTGCTAAATGTGAGGGAAGAGAGAGAGAAAAGAAATATTGAATTAATCTAAACAGCAATGACAAAGCCATTACATATTAGAATCTCTATCACTATACTACAGGCTTTATGTCTTACAGTAAATACCCTTCTAGTTTATGGAATAATACTCATCCAGCTATTTTTATGTTGAAAGTCACCCAAACTTAACTGCTTGTTAAAATTCTTTCTGTTTTGTTCTTTTCTATAAGAACTGTATTTTTTAATGAAATACCATTGCAACTGGGAGCTATTACCCAAGTTGTAATGCAGCCAGGATGGATGTCACTACTTTTATTGTAAGCTCTTCAACAATTCAGATGCATTGTTTACCTGTAAACACAATTAACATCCCCCTCTCCCCACGCTTCAGTAAATCCCACCATTTCAAGGCATTTTTTTCTAGCTTTCCAAAGAGCTGCTACAAAGCAGAGAACTGTTATTCTACTGGCAACTTTGGAGTTTTCCAAGTTAGTCTCTCTACCTCCCAGCTGGCTTATTAAGATGACATTGGGTGGGGACTGAATTGAAGTATGTCAGAAACGACCCCAGTGTATGTGCCAAGGCCAGCAAACCGTATGGAATTTATTAGACCTCATATAAACACACTCATAAGCAGCTTTCATGTTTCTTAAGGGTGCTGTACTTCACATGCCTGGTCTGACTGCATCAGTTGAAGGCATTTTATCTCTGCTCTCAAGAGGAACAGAAGCTTTCACACACAGAAAGCCCCAGTCTTTACTGCTGGACACCTACTGAACAAGCACCAAAAAAACGCTGTTTCGAGTTCAGAGAGCAATTCTTTTCCCCAGAGAATAACACATAATTCAATATCCTATTAACACAACAAAATATCTCACTGGCAGTTATTTTACTTTTGTACAGATGCCACCACAAACAAAGCTAAACCCAGCCAGTCATCTGATGGATGTATTAAAACCATAAGTAAGAAACAAACTAAACAAATGGCTCTGATGTCTGGTGGTGACAGGAACCAGCACCTACCATTGCATCACATGCTCAAAGGAGGCAGGGGTTTGGTTGTCCTGCTCATTACACCACTTCATTTTGATACTAGACAGTCTCAAAATCTGTTTCACAAAGGCTGCTAATACTGATGCCCCTTCCCATCCAAGAACTGCTCATGCTATAGTGACAGAATACAATAAAATATTGGACAAGTCCACTGAGGAGATACATAAGCAGAAATCTGCTTCAGCTGACTTCATGTAGGGGAAGCCAACGGATGGGTAGACACTCAGGAACACCAAGGAGACACTAAAGCAGGACTACTGGGGATCTGTAAGAACAAGGAATGCTAAGGACAGTAAAATGGGAGCTTTCCTTGCCTTGGGAAAGATGCTTACATATACTGTAGCATCTGAAGAAGGCAACTTAAATGTCATCTCACCCATCAAAAACCACCATCTTACCAGAAAAGTCAAAGGACACCAAGCATGGAAACCTGCTGCTGCTGCTGAACACTGTCACTGTGTCTGACCCAAAGCTGAGCCAAGTCTGCTGACACAGCTGCCCCAGCAGCTACCCTGGACTCCACCTCACCCACTGCCTCTGACCTCTGCAAGGTCCCACAGTCCCTGTGCTGCTACAGATCCACAACCTCTCCTACAAAGCATTAGGCAGCAGGAATCAGGCATATATGCCAATTTGTGTATATAAACCTTTTCTATGGCTTCACATGACAGCTTATGCAGAAAAGGAGCATGGAGTGTAAGGGGATGCAGGGTACTGACATAACAAACTTAGTCCAAACACAGCCTCTGCTCTACAGACTTGCAGACAACATCATGTTCTGGGCTTTTCAGGAGAACACATTCCAGCCAGCTCGGCTTCCGTCCTGTTACAGGTTCTGCCAAACGGAGCATCAACACACCCAACTGCATTAACATTTTCTTCTTGCAAAGAGAAAGAGGCAAGTTGCCAGGAGGCAGCTGGGCAGGAGATCCCTAGAGCTGTCCTTTTATCTCCAAATATCAGTCTGAGTCAGGAAATGTAAACTCTCAAATTTAGTTCAGGCTCTTCCCACTGTGACCTCTGCTCCTCCAGCCCCGATCAACAGCGCCAAGGAGCCGCAGCAGAGGAGCAAGGATAAGGCCAGGAAATGCAGCTTCGCTGTGTTTCCTTTTTGCCAACTGGTGGCACAAAAAGGACAGTCAAGTTCATGTCCTCCAATCTGCAAGCAGATGTTGTGGCATTTTAAAAGGCAAGGGTCCCATGGCTTCAGCAGGGATAAGCATGATCTCTATTTAAACAGCAATTGTTTTTCATCTCCTGCCCCATACTCTGAGAACACCGGGAGGACATCATTAAAACTTGTTAGTGGTAAACTGAGGCTTCTTTCTTCCTAACCAGAGAACAGCTTAATGTGCCCTAATTCTAGAAAGCCTGTGCCTAATGACAGAAATGCTTCTTGTTTCCCCTCCAGTGAAGGGGATGCACGTCCAAATCAAGCAATGACAACCCTGAAGAACGAGGCCTTTGACCAGGAAGCTACTGGGACAGTGACCTTCTCATGGTCCTGAGCACTGCACAGAAATGCTCCATCTGGTGACACTGCAGAACACATCTCCACCGTGTCAGGAGCTAAAAGGACAGGTGGTAAAGGGACAGCCATCCCAGTTACACCAGCCACCTGTGTTTACTTCATCCCCACTTCTTCCTTCACTAACAGGACAGATATGCTTTGAAAGCTGAAGTTTCATTTACCAACAAATAAGTCTGCTTCTGTCTCTGTCAAATTCATCCCTTATCTAATTACTACTGCAATTACAGTCCCTGCAAACAGCAATTCCTACAACAAGGCAGAATCAGGCCCTACACAGAGCCACTTCTAACATCTGGAGGCCACTACCCACACACTTTGCTACAAGTCCAGGAATAGCTGCAGGAGAGCAGCAGGAACGACAGATGTTCTTTCTAATGAAAATAACCATTTGAATCTATTACAGACCTGAGCCCATTGGAAACTAAACTCAGAAACTGTACCTTAAGCCCTCAGCCAGAACTGCTTCTCCTAGAGAGCTGCTCCTGGGAGCTCACTGTGACTCACCCCCACCCAGAATCACAGCTGATGTTACTCTCTCTTTCACAGCTCTTCATGCTGACAGTCTCCCTGAAGTGAAACTAGTTCATTTACTTGATCTAAAACTTAATTCAGGTTACTCCAAGCAGTTTCATCCAGGACAAGACTTCTGATTCTGGGAGCAGCTGTCTCTTATGAGCAATAACAAAGGTGGCTGCTTTCACAGCTGCCTTGGATTTATCAGCTTGAGCCCAATGACCCAACAAAAGAACCACAGAGTATAAAACTTTTTATCAAAATTTTGCCCCCCTCCAAAAAACCCTCCCAAAAATTAATGACACTACCACAACCAACAATGAGATGTTTGCTCAAGGGGTACCATTGTACTGACTGTTTCAAAGTTCAGTCTCTCAGTCACAGAGTAACCCAAGAGCCTGTTGCACTGTCTACAGCGATGCTCCTCAAAATGCCAGCACTGCTCCAAACGCCACCAGTCTGGATCAATTTGGTCACCCACCAACAGCCACTCAAAAACATGAGCCCAGCTTCTACTAATGAGTAAAACAGCAGAGAAAAGAAGGTTTCTCAGTCTGTGGAGAAGCAGCACAGGGCTGCTTGCTGCAGAAGCTGCTGTGTTTGGAGACCTTTGATCCTACAAACTGCCCAGAAAACACGTGTTGGCTGCTTTGGGTCTGCAGCAAAAAGCCTTATGGGAGAACCTCCATCTTAACAGCCTCAGCTTTTGACTTAACCTTTAGGGGCAAGATGTTTGAGAGATTTTTGAAGGTAACTTTTGAAGGCTGTAGCAATTAAAGCTCCGAAATGCTGAAGTCATGTTGACAAACTCCTGAAATTATCTTCAAGAGAATAAAAAAGGGAGAAATCAGACTATTTCCTCAAACTGCCCTTCTATCTCATGCCAAAGTATGCATTTCTGTTTTCCCTGACCTATTTACGTATTTCTGCTCAGAGAAAACCCATTTTAACAGCCCCACCTTGGCATGGGCAGAATGAGGAGTGTGTTCTCTCCCCAGGTGAGCAGCTGGGTTTACTTTACACTGAGGGAGAGGCAGAAGGGGAAAAAAGCAGGAGGAAAAGGCAAAAAGATGCAACTTTTTTCCAAGTGGCATAAAACCAGATGCTGCCAACCTTCCTCTAATTAAGCAATACTCTACTTTCAGCAATAGGTAGCTGAACTGCACGGAGCAATATGGGAATATCGTATTACAAGAGGTGGCAGAATTCAGTTGCTCTGAGCACATCAAGTACTTCCTTTAATGCTGCAAATAGTAGAAGCCATATAACCACAAGGGATAAGAGAAGCCTTATGTCTGTGAGACCAGAAAGAGGGAAGTTTTTGGGAGGAGTAAAAGAAAGCCCTCAAATTTATTAGCTACTGCCTACTTAACTCTGAGCCTTCTCAAAGCCTGCACAGCACTGAAACTAAACCCCAAGCTTTCTAGCTGAGAGCATTCAGTCCCTGTGAAAGGCAGCAGCATCACAAACACCGTGGGAGCACCCACATGTGCACAGTGAACACACATGAACACCCACCCCTGCAGTCACAGCTCCTGTCCTGGGACACACTGTGCAGCACAGGATGCTGGAAAGGGGGCTCCTGAGTTGAGTCCCTGGCAGAAGTGGGACAGCAGCACTTCCAGGACACTGTGGTTCTGCAGGGGAGACATCCCAGCCACAGAAGTTACACAGGGCATGGCTCTCAAGTGGACTCATTCCTCCAATGGAGGAAGATGTCAACAACAGCAACAGATCCAGTTCAGCCAAACTCAGTGGACAAGTGGAGCCACAATTTATTGTGCCAAATACAGTAATGGTTTGACTCAGTGGTCAAACGTGGGAAGCCCAGAGTGATTTTTTTTCATTAAAAGTTTGGTGCCATCAAGGAAATTGCCACAGATATTCTGTACCCCTTTCATCTCAAGACTGCAAGTATTTGCCTAAAGTGGAACACCCTCCCAAAACCAGCCTCTGTAGCTGGGTTTTATGTGCTTGGCACATTTTGGGCAGCCTGGAGAAACCATTATTTCTGCCAAACCATAATGCAATTGATGAAAAGGAATCACTTTCCATCACTGCCAATAGCTGTGCCGCATATCACGAAGGCAGGGCATAGTTCCTGACTGGACAGCAAGGGTTCCCCACTGCTGGGCTCCCAGTTTCGAGCAGGGGTGTGTTATGTTACATAATTACCCAAGATGTAGGACTCAGTAGGAAAAGTAGTAACTAGAACAAAAAACTCCAGTGTACAGTTACTTACCATCAGCACCAGTACCTAGTAGCTATCACCTCAGATGGCAAACCACTTACCCTCTCAGACAACTAACAGAGGGAGAAAGGAGGTTTATAAAGTTCTAAAATAAGCCTTCTCTGGAAAAGGAGAAAAAACAAAAAAAACTCTGAAGCCAAAAGAACCCCAGCAGGGGCTGTTCAGGGCCACAGGAAACCCCCAGTGGCTCACGTGCAGCGCCTACAACTCCAACACCACATGGCAACACAGTGCTGCCACGGTATTGTTACCCAGAGATCTGAAAACAAGCCTTCCTAAAGAGAAAGGTACCCAAGACAGCAGTTAGAACTGTCTGCCAAGGAAGGATTATTTTGGACACATGGTCTTAAAAAAATTACTGCAACCTGAAAAGCCTCCATTTCCCACTGCATCAGTGGCTCTCCCACAGCATCTCTGAAGGGTGTTTGTCTCAAACTGTTTAACAACAGGGTCGAAGGGTAGTCTGGAAAGGATGCTCCTGGTGGGAGCAGTACCACATGAGTATCATGGCCAGGCACGTGTCTGCCAGGCACAGGAGGCATTTGGGTGTTGACAGCACCCAGGAACTCTTTTTCCTGTGCAGTGTCCTGCTGCCTCTTTGCCTCTTGCAAAAACCCATTTGGCTCCCAGGGAAAGCAAGTCAGACTCCGCTACAAAATATCAACAGCGACAGTTTTGGCAAAGTCATCTTTCTGAAAGCCATGTTAAAATAGAGAGGGTCATTATTAAACTGACCATATATCCTTTTGGAAAGATTCAATCTCAATTCCACAACTCTGACGACACCAGGTGACATTAAAAAAAAAAAAAAAAAATCTCTATTTACTCCGCAAGCTGTGAGAAACCACTCAATAAAAGGATTACCAACCCCATTACAATAAGTGGTACTATCAGAAAGGTACTATTATCACATCCTTACCACGACAGGCACTGTGTCCCAGCAGTGCCTGCAGGATTCAGCCCTTAATTCTTAATCTTACTGAATTAATGTTTCTCTTTCTTAGACTAACAGCTCTAAATATATCTTTATATAACCTTCCACTCAGAAGCACAAAGAAATGTTAAACTGGAGCCAAGGATCATCTAAGGAGAAAATTATGAAACAGCCGCCTATGTGTGCTGCTACTCAATTAACATCTTAACATATGCCATGTTACATTGTCTGGCTTGGCTCACGGTGATAAAGAAGTAAAATGGCTGTAAAAGCATTTCAATTAAATATTTAGAAAGCAGAGCTGCACAAGGTTGGAACATGTTTGAATTAGCAAAATGACGACTATCTATACTGCTCAGCTAATGGTGTAAGAGCTTTAGCACAGGGTGCCAAGGAAGGAAAGCACACCCAGGCCGGGCAGGACTCCCCTCCCATCACCCCTCTCACCCTCGGGCGTGCAGCAGCCAAAAATCAGGTGGCTTCTGATGCCACCTAGGGGCTCTGTCCCTGCCTGCACTGCTCCCTCCCCGGGGAGAATCCAATGTCATGCCCCAGACACCAGGCACTTGAGCCCAGCACAAACACAGGCAATCAGAGGCAAAACATTTAATACAAGATAGATCAGGTCTTTCACAATTCAAATGTAGATATATTCTTATTCCAGAAAAAAAAAAATCTACAGGGACCATAATTGCATCCTGGAAGCACATGAAGTATTATTATTTCCCTAAAGGATAAAAATAGCGGGAGTTGTGTCCACTAGCAAAGTGTCCAAGTCTCAGGCCTTGAAAAGTAAACCAAGCAAGTATTCAACAATTGGTAAATATTGGCTCTTCAGCTCGAAGGCAGATTGCTCCTCAGTCCCAGCCAAACCACCCTTCTCAGCGAAATCAGGAAGGAACAAGCACAGCAAAACGATAAAACAGTGCAACCAGGCAGGGCGAGCTGCAACGATTCATCCTCCCTGTAACCTAATCCACCCCCTTCCACTCGCCAGGGAGAATAAGCCAGACCGGTTTTCCATCAGCCATAAGGAGCAGCAATGCTGCATCACAGCACTGAAAAACACAGTGGTTCAGCACGCCTTGAAGTTAATGCAGGTTAAAATGTGTCAAACACATGACTTCAACACTTGCTACTGAAATAAATGCCATTAAAATATTTCATATAGGATAAAAAATTAATCCCTTCACCATTTGTGACATTTGTGATCATTTTATGAGTATAATTAATGCCAAATACACAAACAGCTGAACAAAGAAGGAAGATAAGGCTGCTAATGAAATGCCCAAGACTCAAATGTAGTCCATTGTAATGAACTGCCAAGAAATAATTAGCCAGCAGACATCAGAATACCTCCATCTGAAATTTAGGTCTATAAACATCTTTTAGCTCTCTGAAGAAATCTGTTGTATTCAGTGCTAAAGGTTTGTTCCACTATTCTTAAAATAACTGAGAAGAACTTGCAACAACCACACGTGGCCAGGTGCTCTATTCCAACAAGACAGTCATTTAACTACCTGGTTGGGTTTTATTGTATTTATATAACTTCAGTATTTTGCCACAAGTTATTTTAATGAACTCTGAGAAGAGACAAAGAAAATGCTTTTACACAGCTCTCACCCTGGTTCGTTCAGCACTGCTCTGAATTAAAATCAGTGCATATTGTTATATTCAAGCAGGAGCCTGTTCCAAGGATGCTGTGCCCTCTGTACAGGATGTGGGAAGATCATATGACTTTAGAGGAGCTGCATCCTATATTTAATACTAACAATCTCTGATCTCAACAAAGCATCATGAAAAAAGATAGTTTGAGTAGGAACTTCATCTCAAGGATATCCCACTGAAAGCAGAAAGGTGGGTGCAAGTCACCAGACAGGCAGGTTTGCGGCTAAACAGCAAATCATCCATTGAAATGGCTCACATATTCCACAATAAAAACTTCTGGGTTTAAAACTAACTATGAAAAACCAAATAAATCTTTGGTTGCTTCTGAATCCAGTCTATAGATAGCTAAAAGATCTGCTGGGCTATTTTCAGCCATCATCAGCAGAAGAGAATCACGTTATTACTTAGGGGTCTGAAATGGAGATGCTGTAAAGCACATGGAGATTTTTCTCCAGCCTTTGTCCTATAAGGCTCTAAGAAAGGATGCCCTGAAACTAAGAGGGTGACAGACCTCAGCAGCACTTAAAAAACAAAACCAAAAGCAAACAGGAAAAAAGTGCACCCACAAAACACATGTGCACAAAATAGTTTCCCTTCCGTGCCTGCAGGGCCAACAAGCTGAGGAGGAGGAAGCCTCCAACGGGGCACAGACTTTGTCTTCCACTGCCCTTCCCTTGGGAAAGGGTGGGTACAGACAGCTGATGGCAAAGCAAAACAATACTCATATAAGCAAATAGAAACAGTTCCACACTCTGCTTACAGGTAACACACACCCAGATTGTATAGGGCTGTGTTTACTGCACAGAACTCTGAGCTCAGGTGAATCCAGTGTAACAGCTCCCAGTGTCAGCAGCTCTACAGCAAGGTTTTCCTACCATATGTGTTTCCCAATGCTGGTGCAGGTACCTGGATGGCACATTTAAGCCTGCTATAAAAGCTGTGTTTCTTCTTCTTTATTTCGCATTATTTCCTTCTACATTTTCATGACCCACACCTATCCTAGTTATGTCCTATTAAAAGAGAGATTTGCTACTGGTTGTACCTCTTCATTTCCCTATTCATTTGGTGCCCAGGGAGGTACTGTCTGGTTCACAGTCCCACAACCCAGTCCTATCCAAGCTCTTCTGTGGCCTTACCTGAGGGAGCAGAGCACACCCTCTGCACTGCTGAGCCGCGACAAGCTGGCACTCAGACACCCCACATAGCCACCCCCTCTCCAAAACCCACAGGGCCAACAGCTGCACATGTCCCACTGTCAGCCTGGACAGGAGCCCCAGCCTTCATGCCATGCTGCCATCTCAGTACTACTTGGCCTGGCACGTGGTGGGAAGTGGAGAAGCACTCCCTGAGCTGCACTTCACAGGCACTTCACAGACACTGCACTGGGGAGGTCCAGCTTAACCCACAGTGTTTCCCTGGCACACTCTTCATCCTTCCTCCATGCCACAGATACCCATCACTCCTCTCCATACTGACCAGTTCCCCCATAGGCATCAGCCTGTCTTTCTGCAAACAAATGCAGCTTTAATCCAGCCCTCTCCTCTTGATGTTGCCTGCAACATCCTATTACCTCTGCTTCTGCCCTGATCTCTGGACATGTGCACTCCTCCTTCTCCTTGCTCCCTTTCCTCTCATGGCTGCCCACCACACAGCTCCTCTGCTCCCTTTTTTCCACTTGAGGAACCTGTACCCGATTGCTGACTCCTAGGGAATGCAATCCTTGCAACCTCTTAGGTTTCCCTGTGCTGAGTAATGCCCTGAGTATCTACATGCACCCTCCAAGCATCTGCCTACTAAAAGGGTCACTTGCTTCCTCGTGCTAGATGGGCATGGCTTCACTGCCACAGGAAAGTTAACTTCTCTCCCTGACCTGTGCCACACTGCTCACTGGCACATTGCAAAACTCATCCTTGACTATTTTGTAGAGGTGAAAATCTAAAGCTGAACTTAGGCAGGATGAACATGGCAGTGCTGCCCAATGGTGATCATACAACATCCCATCACAAAAAACTCCTTGTTCAGCTCCCACAGGTTCTTTCAGGCCTCCATCCCTCAGCCCTGCACCTGCACACTGGGGCATTTCTCACTCACCTCTGCCTATCAGCTATGAGCCACTCCAGGCACAGAAACTGTCTGGTCTCTGCAAACAAAAAGCTGTGAGTAGCCAGAAGTCTCCTGCCTACCTCAAAGGTCAGGTCACTGAACACTAGAGCAGTGTAACCCATCAGTTTTCCATCCTCTGCCTCGGGGGGTTAAAAAGAATAAAGTTTGTAGCATCTTTTAAAATTGTTTTAAACCCTAAAGTAGGATCTTCGGAAAAGTTACAAACACGTGCTACTCCAATTCTCAACGATTTCTTTTGAAACATTTGAGTTCCCCTCACCTACAACACAGGTGAACTTCAGTTTACTTGCAGACTCAAAAACTTGTCTAAACCTGTAAGCTGCACTTGCTTAAAATTAATCCTGCACAAAATTTAATTAAGTTAATCTTGTTTAAGTTCATACCTGCATGCATCTATTTCATTTTGCACCTACAAAGCTGGGTCTAAACACAATTGCACTCACTCCTAAGTGGTAGCTTAACTGTGTCCAATGAGCACCTTACATGGGCCTGCACTGCAGGAAGGGCTGCTCCCACCTGGATCACGTTCCCGGCTCCCAGGCTGCAGCACCATCAGGCCTGCCCGGCCCCAGAGCAGCAGGACTGACTGACAGCCCCACTGCCAGCACAGCACACGCTGCCAGCGTGGGGCAGCCCAGCATCACCCACTCAGCATCTCCACCCTCCCTGCCAGGCTGCCTCTGCAGCCACGAGGAATGAGCAAGCAGGTCTATCAGAGTATTGCTTTCATCTAAAACCTGATTTATGAATGGAAATCACGAACAGCGGGCACCTGACCAGTATTCAATACCCCACAACTTTAAGGTTCAGTACTCTGTCCCCTTGGAACAGTTTGCTGCAGGCAGGCTGTGCTATGCCTGGCTCTGCCACACCATCCTACCCTAGGCAACCAAGGGGATGGGACCCAAAAAAATGGGAACTTAGCCATTTTCTTCTCAAGTAACACACCTGCTTTGCAGGCAAAGAGTTGTCCATAAGCATTTTGATATCTATTTTGGAAGTTTTCACATTGTCATGGTTTTCTTTTGAAAATATAGCACAGGGCATGTGATCTGTCTTAGTACAAAGTACTGAAGCCAAAACCCCACAGGTCACTGAGTTTAGCACCCTGTTAAGACCATTTGCAGAACACCTGCAGAAATTCATCATTCATAACATGTATATTCCAAACATCCCAGGAAACTGCACAGTTACACCACAACTTACTTAGCAGAACAGTCAGAAACAGAAAAGGCTGTCCTTGATTAAATCTAGATCAGACTTAGGAAAAGCTGCATTAAACTTCTGACTTTGCAAAAACCATAGCACCAGAGAATTATATTTAAGAGGGATGCAGACAGAGATTCTAAAGCAATACTCACCGAGCTAACTGTGCTGTTGGGATTCACCTGTAGGCTGCAGCACGTAGCTGACTAACATCTCCCAGCATCAAACAATTCACTGAACTGTGCTTCTGTAAAAGTGGCACACTAATGTCACCCACAATTACAATTCTGATAGGTCCTTCCAGAAGGAGACATTGTCTAAGAGCACCACAGAACTGACTGGTCTGGATTTTCATTCCTGTGAACCACATCATGCGTAAACATTGCAGTGGGAGAGCAGATGTCTGCGTTAAGGGAATGAAAATGTCCTTATGTGATTATTAACAATTTAATTTCAATTTTCAAGGTGAACTACATGCTGCTTTGCCACTCCTGTGCTCAGCCACTGAACTCATCAAACCAAAACTCACTTTTCTGAGTTTGACCAATTCCAGAAGAATACGAGGTACTCGAGCTACCTCCTGATCCTATGCTGGGCCTCATTTACCACAAAGCTACTGGTATTTAAAGTATTCAATGGTAACTAAGAACTTCACTAAAGCAACAAGAACCCCTGGGAAGTGACAAATAGCAATTAATAGGTTCTGCCCTGCACACACTTACCCATTGCAAATATTTTCCCTCTGAAGAGCTGGAGCTGTTGACTGACAACATCCCAGTATGTGCGTGTGTGACCAAGTGTTCACAGAGGGGCTTCTGCACACTGAACCATGGTTCACATTATCTGTATTTTGTTTTTCAATCAAGTTGCAAGTTTCACCAACTTGATTGTACAAACCACGGTGATAGATGAACTCACTCTCTTAATCCCTCCAAGAAAACTAAGTTGCTAGCAAGAAAAAGATGCAGTCCATGGGAATATGCTCCATGAAAGATGAATGGGAACTGCTTAAACTCATAGGTATTAAACAAAACAAAGCATCTTGTGTTTCGTTATTATTCTTAGCCTGCAAGATCAAGACCATTGCCTTTTTCTGGCCATTATTAACCAGGAAAATCGGCTACTCAAAGTACATTCAGGCCTGGATCTATAGGGTAATCAGACACCTGGCTTCTACTCGGAAGTAATCAATAAGGGATAGGTGTTTGAATATCCTCATGGATCACAGACTTAATTACACAGGTCACCAAATCTTCAGGGTCAGCACTGGCATTTTTTGCATGATCAAATGATGTACAAGATTAATTGCATTTAGACAAACCTTTGTGCAACGTAATTAAACACATACAAACCACCAGCACTTCCAAACTGCTGTAAAAGGCAAAATAAATGCTTTTTCTTATGTCTTCAGCACATTTGTTCATTATTTGAGATTTGTTTCTTTGAATCAGTAAGCCACCTCCAGATGTTAAATACAACTGATAGATTCTGTTCAAAATTTCCCAGGGATATTTCTAGATCTTTAAAACTACATCTGCCAATCCCATTTCATTCACTTGTTGAATGGAAGAGGCAAATACACTTTTCTCTCAGCTGCCAATTCATTTCTCAACTTTTTAGGAGTCAGTGATTGAACTATACCACTGGAATCAAGCATAATGAAAGTGATGCTGCAGAGCAGGCTCCTGGAGCCAAAAGTTGGCTTAGCTCTTCAGCAAACTGTGGTTCCAGGTGTGCAGCTTCCAATTACTGCCAGTGAGTAATCTGACTGTCTTTTAAATATCAACTAATTTATTTAGTCTACATGACCACTAATAGCAACTGTAGGCTCTCCTAATTTATAATGCCAAAAGGCTTAATAAATAAAGAAATAAAAAAAATCAAACTATAAAGAAAATAGACCAAGTTTTTATACACTTTATATCAGAGGGACTTTGTCATACTATGTCAGAGCTTGGATAAAACAGGTTTCTGTGGCACTGTCTGACTTCTGCAAGATTATTTCAAAATGAATTTTGGCCTTTGCTTCAGTCCACCCCATCACAGCAGAAAGAGCTACAGCCTTCAGCAAGGGCTGAGCACTGTCCAGCCCTGCAGGTGCCTCACCCACAGCTCCCAACTTCCATAGAACCAGTGCATGGATCACAGTAATCACTGACCTTGCACTGAGAAACACCAGGAGAAGCACAAAGCACCTGAATCCCAACATAGAGAGGGACATGGAAGCTATAAGAGGATGATGCCAAGTACCAACAGGCACAGCTCACTGCGGCAGGGAACCCGTCCTGCACGGAGCTTCCCGAGAGCACAGGCATCCACCACCTGCCTGCTCTTCCCAAGAAACTACTGCCTGCACACCTCCAGCAGACAACAGACTGGTCTTGCCAGAGGATGCTCAGCCCTGAAGCAGAAGCCATGAGTCTCAATTTCAAATGGCCTCCAGACACAGCATTCACACAGGATCCAGAATCCCCTTGTAGGATTCTTGCCCCTGGCTTAATAAGCACCCAAGCTTCTCCACTAGTTTCCTCCACTGAATAAGCATTAAAACTAATATGTGGTTCTAGAGGTAGGAGTTGTCACCAGTTTTCAAAGAAGATTAAAAACGAAGACTAAAATGCCATCCACGAAAAAATACTGAATAAATGTTAAAGCTTTTCAATTTACTGGCCTTCAAAGAGTTACCATTTGTGGTACTGAGTAGTTGCCTTTCCAGTCTGTATTTTCATGTGGCAATGGTCACACAGGAGTATTTTTACTGCAGTCACAAAGACTTCTCCAAGTATTAACAAGTGATTTCTAAACAAGGGCAAGAAGGTGATGAGGAAGATGAGAGAGAACAAATTGTCCATCCTACTATCCAGCACACCTTGCTCACAAACTAATTCTTGTTTGTCCAAGGGATACCTGACAGACACTTCCAGGCAACCTTGTACTAAGAAAAAGATGCAACAGTTTTTAAAGCTGATTGGTTTAAAAATAGTTTAATTCACTGCTTTAAAGGCAACCAAAGTAATGAACTGTAATTCCTTCTGTCCAGTGCAATCCAATTTTTTCACTCGCAGGTGCCCCAACAACCTTATAATGGTACTTAGGAACTCCTGTGTAAGAAATACACGTTGCCTGCATGCCTGTGAGGCCATCAAACAGAAAGGACAGCCACTGATCACGGACCTTGACATTTAACCACAAACTTCCTCTCAGGAGGGGATATGAATACGCCTCATTTCATAAACAAGTTCTTCCCAGGAACAAGATTTTCTTCCCAAACTTGAAGTACCTGACAATCAGTAGGTGATAGCATCCCCAGGCAGCTCCTGGGAAAGGCTAAGCAGGACTTGTTGCTGTGGAGGAACACAGGTTCATCCCAAGAAACCCATATCCACAGACACAACCCCTGTCCCAGCACCACCATGTGCTGCACCACGCAGAGTGTTTGGGGTCACAGCCAGGAAAACACAACAGCTCACGTAGCCCGAGCAAGAGATAAAGACTGGACCACTCACCAGGTGGAAGACCAGTTAAGTCCACAAAAAAGAGCCTGGCAGCTCTGCCACCCACGGGAGGCCCCTCCACCAGAGCCCCACGGTGCGAGTCCCACCACCCAGAGCCATCCCCATCCCCGCCGGCAGCAACACCCGGCCTCCTCACCCTTTGATGGGTACAATGTCACTGCAGCAACCACAAGCAATTAAAAACAAGCAACAAGGAAAATATTTGGGAAGTTTTGAATGTTTTTTTTCCACTGTCTTAATGATTAAACATTCAACAATACAAAACACTTGGCACCTTACTGAAACCCTGTTGATGGCACAGCAGCCGATAACGAGCATCCTACTTGATGGGAGATAATCCTTTTTCCATTAAATCAAGAAAGCATTAAAATTGAGATACTGGCTAACTCCATTTAGAACAAAACAAAGCAAACCCTTGAAATGCCCAAAGATCCAACAGGACACCACCAAACATGCCACCAGTTCCAGAATTTTAAATTTAGGGGACTCTTCTCACTTGCTTAAAAGTACCAATGTGTGCTGGCCTTTTGCTTGGGCTCTTTCTGGGTGACAGAGCACCCACTGCTTTTTCATCTATTCAATTCACCTTTTGAATCACCTGCTGCTAACTTTTCAAACATACAGTCCAGCATTCTACCTCTATTGCTTCAGAGGCAAGCTGGAAAGCCACCTCCATCTCCTCATCGCAGTTTAAAAATAAAGAGTTCCCTATTTATATATGAGGCTTTGTAATATTAGATATTAGAAAAGCTTGAACCAAAAATCCAAATTTGGATCCTGATCTGAATTTTGCAGCTCTGGCCCTTCTCCAAATACTTCTGTTTGGCAAGCAGCAGAGTAGAGTAACAAGAGAAGGCAACATACATAAGTTATGGGATCTGTGTAAAAACATTAAGCTCAACCCCTGCTCTCAAAACTACACACACACACACAAAGACTAACAAAACCACCCCAACTGCAATTAATTAAAAGATTAATCAGTGCTTCAATATAAATCTGATCACCCAAACCCAAGGAGTACCATCATCTCACCCAATTACAGTACTTTTTCTGAGTAATTTAAACATCCAGGAACTTTTTGGGTGGGGGGTTCCAAGTGTTCCTTTCAGGAGAAATCTGGATTCCTACTCACCAATGGCACACAGACATATGTGAATCAAACAGAATTGCCCCAGATAGCAAGCAACCCAGCTATGGAGGCCTGAGATGACAATCTTGAAATTCTGTGCTTATTAAGAACTCATTAGAAATGCTGCTCTGAATCACAATGTCACACAATCTGACTTGCTTCGATGAAGAAACTCCAGCAGTAGAAAGTAAAACGTTTATGAAACAAAGAATTGCGTATGTTTGATGCTGTGAAGTCAACAATTTAATGCACTCTAATGCATTTTAAATGAACAGCTGTAAAACTTATCCAAATCTTTTATTACTTGAATATTGTTTCCCCCCACATACTTTATTAGATTCAATTGTTTCAAGAAATGAAGACATACAAAACCCATGAGCAAGAGTGAAAAATCCACTCTTCCTACATGCAGATTTGTAAAGTGTTTTTTTTTCCTGCAAAGCCATTTCATCCAACTCAGAGCCAGGATATTCAATAAAACCTCAACTCCATTCTCAAAAGGTTACATAAAGGTCACCATTCATTTTATTCAGGTTTATTTTCTAACCTTGTAAAAATGCCTCCAGACCAAATTGGCTTCCACACCTGCTGACCCAGAAACTCCACCACCGTGGTGGCCATGCCCCTTTTGGAAAGTTGCTTCTCCTCCCACGCCGACCTGGCACGGATTCCTGCCACTGACCTGCCCGCTCCCACAGCCAGTGGCACGGGGGAAGGCTTTCCCAACAGCACAGGGATGTACTTGTAGAAGAGTAAATGCTCTTGAAGGAATTCTTCTGGAGGGGCTTCCTCACAAAAGATGGGTTTCCTCTTTACAGGAACGTGTAGTAACAGATAAAGGGTGTACCTGGACCTTGTTCAGGGGAATGGAAGGTCTCCAAACAACCTCCCAGAGGCCACCTCCAGGAGAAGTCAAGTTGAAAAAGTGACAAATGGTGCAGGATTTACTTTGCCCAAATGAGATATGCACCACAGATGGTTACATCCTGGCACATAGTTTAAAATTTGTTGACAGTCAAAGACAAATAGGCACATGAACTGATCAGATGGATTGTTTTATGGAAACATCTTCCCTAAGAGCTGGCCCTCACCAGAGAGGATATTTTTTTGTCCACAACTTGCACAGAACCAGGTGGAGTGAAATGAAAAAAATTCCACTTTCTCTTCCTATCCATTCAGGGAAGCAGAGTGTGAAGGAGAATGACATGCTGCTAAATCCTTTGCCCAAGGAGGCCTGACCCTCCCTGAAATCATCAGGAACTCTAAAATATGGTCCACAGTTCAATTTTTCCCTATGTATTTGACTACTTATACACCCTATCAGGAAATACATTCGGGACAGACAAGTCTTACCATCACCTGCAAACAATGGAACCAAAAACCCTGGGAAAACCGAGTTAGTGACAAGAAATCTTTGCAGTTTTACATACATATCTTAGCTGAGGGACTCAAGGTACTTTTTCAAAAGATGTAAACACACTTCTGATGTTGCACAGATTTAGTGAAATGAGTGTAGCCCGTACACCTGCCAATGATAATTATTTGCCTTTCCCCACAGAAATCAGTAATCTGTAATTGAAGAATTATAAACTGTGTTTCCCACTTCTAACAATGAATTAACCAGGACGAAGGAGGGAATGATGGTGCATTTTGGGCTGAGGCACAGAATAACCACAAAGAATCTGCAATCAGTTAGAGGAAATTTTAAGTTCTCCACTCAATTTTACAGGCTATGTAACAAAATACCGAGTTGTGTTGGGCTTTTTTCTCTTATTTCCTGCCTCCTTTTCCCAAGCTACAGGAAACAAAAAGAGAAAATGCAGATGGACTGGTCTCCAGACTAGTCCAACCTTACTAAAGAAATGTATGTTTTAAAAAAAATACATATAGGGTCTTACAGCAATTCCAACTGCAGAAGAAAACCACTAAAAAGGTGTATCCACCTGCTTTGCTAAGAGCCTGAAACACATGCTCCTTGAGCTTCCCCCTTCATTGCCAGGCATTTTATTAAAAATATCAAGACTGTCAATCATTTTTTCTGCTGACCTAACTATACAAGTAAGTAACAATTCCTATAATGAAAAACCTCAACGGCATTTCCCAAGTTGCAGAACATTTGCTCTGCCAACAGCTAAGTGATGATCCACGCTTGCTGACAATGCCTAACGAGGAGTGATGGATGCAACTGCAGGAGGGAGCAGGAATGATGTAAGTCCAAGAAAGAATGGAGCCTTCCAAAGATTAGAAAACACTGGTGTTACAATCAGCTAATCTGGTTTTCTAGCACGATACCAAGAGCCCAAAACTAACAAAGGCACAATTCACCTCCTACTCCTCCTTCAACACGAGACAAACTGGGCCTTAGGACATATAATTTCGGCACTGCCCGGCCTAGCTCATGTGGTTTTCCATTACAACTTCTAGCTAGAAGAGTGATTTGAGGACAAAAATTATGGGTCTGAAACCCACACCCACGTCCAGCTGAAATGGCTGCAAATGCAATGCTTTGTGTTTGCCACTCCACACCGCCTGGTCCTCAGCCTGGTTTACACACGAGACTGGGGAGGGGAAGGAGAGAAATTAATCTCTCGAGCAGAATTACTATATTCAAATCCTAACAGATGCCTCTAGGACAAAAAGAGCTGAGATGCAGGCAAGGTGAAAGAGGCTGGGGCCAACCCATGCACAGATGCAAGCACCAGATTACTATTTACAACAGTAAACAAGTGCTTATTGAAGAATCATCACCAGTTATTCGCAACAGTGAACAAGAAAACAAACCTGTCCGTTCCTTCAACGTTCGCAGCTACTGGATTTTGGATTAATACACTGAGCGGGGGGATTAAATTGCCTAAAACTGTTGGTCTTTTTCTTTCACGCCATCGAGACAGACCCTCAGCTCACACCATCCTCCCCTGGCCACCTCCCCATCTCAATCCTTGTGCCACGCTGCTTTTACATCCGTACTTCGCCGTCTTCGGCGATAAGATATTCTCTGGCAACTCAACGGGATATTGAGTAGACTCTGTCTTCCCCACCATATGTTTGGGTACAGAAACATCGTATACAAATAACACACATTCAGTAATACCCTCACCCGAAGAAAATAATTGAAACCCCATTAGTCTATATGCTCAGACAGCTGACTAGGGAGGTTTTCCCGCCTCGGGCTCCAACGTCTGGACAAAAAGCTATTAATAAATATGAAAGCTTTAACGAATCTAAAGGGAAATAAAAACAGGCAGATTAAGGCCCAGTGTCCAGCAAAGACCAGGGCAATTTAGAAACCCGCCCATCCTGACACTAATCAGCCAGGCTGGGCTCCCAAAGACGTGTTCTCCCCGTCTAGACTCCTAATCCGTCAGTGGGAAAAGACATCCAGTATTATTTCTGCCCACTTCACCCACACCGTAAGAACATCCAACCGCCTCAGCAACTCAAATACACAGCACCAAACAAAACCAGACACCACTTTGCTGGATGTGTTCAAGTGGGGCGGGCAGGACACAAATACAGTGAGACAGTGATGAGCTTCAATTACTGTAAACAAACAGCAGTTAAATACCTGTAGGTGATGTTGCAGTGCAAATAAATACTTCCAGATTTGTTTTTAAGCACAGCTAAGTCACTCTTTTATCTTCCCCTCCTCAGTTCAAACTAATGGTCACTTTATATGCAAAAAAAAAAAAATCACTCAAAACACCCCAAACAAACAAACAAACAAAAAAACCCCAACAACAAAAAATCCCAAAACAGACTAGACTCCTAGCAAGCACATTTTTAAGTCTTCAGTACATACACTGACTGTGACTGCAAATATAACCAGCAGGACTTAAGCTATTGTTTCAATTTAAGGGGCTCCACATGTACACAATTACTTAAGATGTTTTTGTCAAATTACATTTTAATTTAATAAACAGAATAAAATAAGTATAAGTCGAGGTACTGAATACCTCATTGTCCCACTCGTGGCCTGCATCACACTCTATATTTATATTTGCCTGTACAGGGGAGGGACAAGCACAGACTTGTTTGTGATCCTCAAGTCCAGTATTTCAGTAGCTGCTATATTTTGCTATACTACTATTTTCATTGACAATATAATTTGAAGACTGAAACCCTTAAAATAAAAAATAAAAAAATCCAAAACAACAAAACAATAACAAACAGCCAACTAAAAACCTCCATCCACTATGCACAAACGTGTGTAGGAAAAAAGGAGGTGTGGGGAAAACAACAGAGAAGAGTACTAATCTGGATGTGCTAAACCCCTTGGGAAGGAAAGAGGGAATTGAATGCACCAGCCTGCCAGCACATGCAACTGGCACGGCAGGGGAAGAGGGGAGGAAGAGGAGGGAAGGAGAAAAGAGGAAGCTCTCCTCTGCACATTACACTGAAGTTCTGTTAACAGCAGTGCACTGCCATTTTCACAACCAGCCTTCCACAACCTCTCCTGCTGTTTACCCATCACCAGCACCCACTGAACAGAGCAGCAGACCCAAGGCTTTCCACTGTTTACCCGGGTGCAGCGTGCACGACATCCCTGGCAATGCTCCTCATCCTTGCCGTTCCAAAACAACCACCACATCTACAGGAAGATGCAAATTAACGTGAAACTCCAGCCTCAAATGAAGACTGCTTGATCACAATAGCGAAACACGAGGTTTGAAGACATCAAAGAAAAGGTTTTCTTATAAAAAAAATAACCTTAACTTCAAATACTGCATTTCAACAGCAAAACCCACAGGGAACGGATGCTGCCTGAAAGCAGCAGGGAAGTTGAAGCCCGGTGCAGGAAACAGGTAGGCAGGAGGAACACCCGTGTTGAGGTGAGGAACGCCTGTGAAAGTACCAGGAGACAGGGCTGCAAGGTGCTGGCGAAACCTCTGCTGGTCACAGGCACTTGGCACCAGGAGAGCCACTCACATCGGGAAAAACGCTGCATTCCTTTGTACCAAACGTGGGTTTGGGCTATTCATCAAGTTTACCTGAATCAAACAAGCAGCTTTCATTTCAGAGGCTAACATTTGTGCTCTTTTCCCTTGAAAAGAAAACCCACAATAAAAGCAGAGGTTTTACTTAGTAGCCATTTTGTCTTCAACTTGGACATGATACCTAATCTGAATGCAATGTAAACATGCTCTCCCAGGCTCATTTCCAAACAGCACGTTCATGCAAAGAGAAGAAAATACGAAAAGGCCATCAACTAAATACCATAATAAATTAGGAAGGCATGAAGATTTTGTGATCCAAACAGACAGGAAATTCTGCAGTTCATATTCCTTCTCTAGGTCACATTGCAGAGAAAACCAAAACAAAAGGTAGCAAGTGTGGATTAAGCAGAATGAACAGTTATTTACTGCTTAAATAAGTAAAAACCACCACCATGCCAATAATAAATACAATGTCAGTGTGCCATACAATAAAGGAATCGGAAGGTAAAATTATATTTAGATTCTCTTTCTTTTCCAGCTATATCCATTCAAACCACACAATCTAACTGTAATATGACGTAATATGCAAGCTAGATCAGTATGTTTTTATTGGGATGAGTACATGTATAAAATATACACGGTGTGTGTATATAAACGAAAACATTATATGAGTAACCTGTATTTACAACTCCCAACTTTCACTATACTTTATCAGCACCCTCAGCCAAAGGCAGCTTTTAAAAACATACATAAAATACAAATGCTGCAGGTGACAGCCTCTTGCAGATATTTTTTTATAAAAAACACAAAGTGCTTTATTTGCAGTAAGCTGAACTCAATTCACACAAATGCACACAAAATAAAATTCTTAAGTCAAATGCCGGTTTACTAGGAATTTTCTTTTAATTTTTAGGGGAAAAAAAAACCCAAAACAACCTGGATTCCTATGCAGGAACTTGCAAACCATCACAAGTTCCAGCCAAAACTGCACTCGAACAGCCCGACTGGGACCCTGGGAGAGCAGAGGGTTTCCAGGGAGGCTGGACAATCGCACCGTCCCCGCTGGGCTCCGCATCCCCCGCCGCCCCAGCGCCGCGCCGGGGGCTCCCGAGCGCGGTACAAACGCGGCCGTGCGGGAGCTGCGCCCGCGGCAGGTGCCCCGCGCCCCGCACACGGGGCCGTCCCTGCCCCGCGGGCCCCGCCGCGGACACGCGTGTGCCCCGCGCCGCCCGCACAAAGGGGCCGCGCCCCCCCCGGCCCTGCCCCGGCCCCGCGGGGCCCGGCCCTTACCAGATGGAGCTGCGGATCTTGTGCTGCAGCGCGCTGGCCTCGCCGCCCTGCAGCCCCGGCACCAGGGCCGGCAGGGCCCCGCCGGGCGCGGGGGTGCCGGCGAGCCGCCGCGGCGGCTGCCCGCCCTCCGGCTGCTGCTCCTCGGCCATGGGGACGCGAGCGGCGCTGCCCGCACTAGGCCTCTGCCGCAGCGCTCGAGTGAGTCGCCTTCCCCCGCCGCCCGGGGGACATCACGGGCGGAACCCGTCCCGCCGCTACGCCGCAGGATGGCGAGCCCGGCCCGCGGCTCGGCGCATGGCGGCCCGGCCCCCGCCGCCCCCGCGCAGGGTCGCTCGGCGCTCCCCCCGCCCCGCAGCGGCAGCGGCAGCACCTGGCCCGGCCCGCCCCGCCGCTCCTCGCCCCGCGGCCGCCGTGCCCGCCCGGCCGCGCAGTGCGCAGGCTCGGCGTGCCCCACACACGGGCCGCCCCGCGGAGGGGCCGGGGCCGGGGGCGGCGAGCGCGGCCGGGGCGGGGGCGGCGGCCCCGCCGGCAGCACCGGGACCCCCGCCTTGGGGAGGGGGCGCTGCGCCCGGAGCGGCCCGGCGGCGGGAATAACACATACACGCGTGTCTGTGTGTGATGTGTGTGTCTGTGTGTGTTCCACAGCGGGTACGGCACACGCAGCCGCCCCGGTGTCCGGGCGCGCCGCAGACACGTGAAGCCGCTGCGGCGGCAGCAGCATTGCATTACATCAGCTGCGGCACCGTGGCCGGGAGCGCCCCGCAGCCGCGGCTGATAACAAAATAACAAGTGCCTCCCGTGTCCCTGGGGGAGCCCAGGCCGGGCCATGTGTGCCCTTAGCCTGCCCGTGCGTCCCCCGCACATGAATGGGGCCGGGCTGCCATAAGTGCCGCCGGCCTTTACCCACAACCTTCCTGTGATCAACGTTTTCCCAAAAATTTAAGATGCTCAGGTACCACAACTGTATTCTGTGAACTACACGCACAAGCTGTATTTCGGCTCCTGGCATCGTGGCTTTTCATGAAAAAGCCAGAGGAACTGCAAAACCTGGGGCAATGGGGGAATAAATACCCAAATTCGGGGACTATGATACAAGGTGGAAGTTATTATAGTCATGATTAGGAGTTGGACTGAATGATCCATGTGGGTCCCTTCCAACTCTGGATATTCTATGGTTATTGTTTCTTTTCCCACCATGGTCATGATAACAAAGACAGCTCAAGCTGCCCCTGTGTTGCCCCTCTTTTCCCAGTCACTCCAATTCTGGTAGTGTTCCCACTTGAATTCACAGCTTCAGCCCACTGGGCAGGGGCAAGGACACCCAAGTGCCCTCTCTGACAGTGGTACACAGGGATGAAGGAGTGACTTCTAAGCCTGTGCTGATCACAGAAAACGTGGGCCTAAAGGTGACTAATAATGTAAATATACACATGGAGACACAGCATTGCTAAATTTAGGAGGTGAGTATTTTGTCATCAACCAAAGCGAGGCCTTTCAAAAATAAATCTTTGCTTACGTTTCCACTGCTCCAAAATCAGAACGTTAATAGCGATGACAATGACAGTGATCTTCCCCTTAATAAACCTTTCATCAGATCCACAAAAAATAAGGTCTTTTGTTCCTCCCTCTTATTAAAAACATTTTTTAACATCAATTGGAAATTTCTGAAGGTCATCCAAAAAATAAAGAAGAGAAAAATACAAGTAAAAATTGTAATCAGAAGTAAACTGTGAACTACCCAGTCCAACAACAATTTAAAATCCCAAACTGCTATGCTTTTTGCAAGAAAACTACATCACTGTGCAGGTAAACTGGCACGGGAAGACAAAGGTGAATGTCCTGGGTGATATTTTCTAGTTTTGTGGCAATTTCCACTTATTATCAATTGTATTAACAGAGCCAGGGTTGCCTCTGTTGAGATCTTTTGTTGGACCCTGTCACATCTGCCTGGCCAAAACTTAACCCGCAGAGCCATTAAAGCATTCTGAATATCTATCAGTCCCAGACTGAAATCGCTGGCCCTACACATCAGAATAAAGTTCAACAGATGTGCATCATGTTTGCAGGATCATAGACTATTACAATACATGGCAAAAATACGTATCACTTCATTGTTGCTTGCAGTCTAAACCAGCAGCTAGAAGACCAGTTTATTATTTAGTTCTTCATGAATTTAGTTCCCAAGGAATTTAGTTCCCAGCCATGTCAGCTTGTAATCACGTTTATTTACAGCTGTGTGGGCATCACAGGACAAAAAAAAAATTAATTAGTGACTTCTCTTCTGCAAAATCTGCTGTGCCATGCCAGGCTGGCACCAGAGGGTTTCCACCCTGAAATCACACCAGGTGTTTAAGGCAGAATGAGATTAAACTGAGAGAGATTAAACAAGAGGGCCAGATTCCCAGGTTGCATTTTTGTGGTGAAAGTGGGCCGTGGGCCTCAGAAGCTACGTCTGTGCTCCCATATCTCATCATCAACCCATCTTCTTTAAAAAAAAGCAACTTTTTTTTTCTGTGCCTTTTGGGTGTGAAGCCCTTCAACTGTAAGCCTGTTCCTAGCAGGCTTAAAATAAGATTCCACAAAGGCCTAAAATAAGATTGGGGTCCCATTTTGTCTACAGAAGAGATTTCCTTCTCAGGTGTAGCAGTAAAGTAGAATTTTTTTCACAGCCTGATACTTGGAAGAAATGGGTCTGTGTTGTGTTTAACTACAGCACAGAAGCCCACACTCTATACTTCCCTTTATGCAGCAGGCTGGCCCATAAATGGAGGCCACATTGGCTGACTCCTACACAACCACCTGAACTTGCCTTGTTTTGTAGTTTCTGCACCTGTGCAAAATGGGCAAAAAAAGTGGCAATTTATATGCAGATTATGTGATCATACATAACTCCAGCAAAGAACAAACAGATCCAGAATTATTGTGTAAACAGAGAACTAGTGCTGACGGAACTAACTTGAAGATACTGAGGGGAATTATTTAACAGCTGTGAGATGAACCTGAACTCAGATGGACTGAGTGGACATCTCCAGGGAATATCATCCAAGGAATATCATTCAAGGACCCTGTTGCAGTTCTTGTACCTAATGGCTCTGAAAACCTTCATTTGACGCAGGGATAGAGCTCCTTGTCAGCAGTGTATAAGAAACACACCTAAAGTAATACACAGGAGTTAATTTTAAGTCCCATTACTCTTAATGAAGGCATGTGTGAAAGTTTAAGCATGTCAGAAACATGACCAGTATTGGACTGAGATCTCAGGACTGAGATCTTTCTCGTTCTTTCCCATTTTCCAAACATCTGTCCTTACTGAAGAGCACAGCAGCTGAGCTCAGAGCAGGTAGGTTGGGGGCTTCCTCTCCCCTTCTGCAGACAGACTGTGCATGTCTAGAAACTGATGTTGCTGCATTAGTGCTAAAATTCCTGTGTTTTCTAACTCAGAAACACTGGAAGTCTCCTGTACCAAACAGATACATTCCTTCAAGGATGATCTTCAACAGAATGGAAGAGGTGTTCTGGGGAAAGAAAGGCCTGGCTGCCTGCACAAGGACAATCTCCACTGTGTCATCCTGTGACAGGCGGGAGCCAACTCCATTTTGCCAGGTCAATTCTAAAAAATTGTGTTCATTTTTCCTCCATTTCTGGAGCTTGGGATCTAACACAAGCCCTCTTTGCGGGGAAGAAGTTGTGCTTAAATACCGTCTAACCTATTTTCCAGGATTTCCCCTACTGTGCTTTAGTGTGGCTTTGTTTTGTTTTTTCTTCCATTATGAATTGTGTTTGACAGTCGGGGAATAGGGTGTCTCCTGCTTCCAAGGAGGAATGCCTCGCTGCCCTTTCTCCAGCTCGCAGCCAGCACTGAGGGGAAGGTGCTTTTCCCGCTCTCCTGTCAATGGAGAGGCATCTGCCGCCTCTTGTCTAGCACAGGGCCAGGGACCTGCACGCTCAGAGGCCAAGCTGAGGTATGAGGCAGATAAATAATGAAATCTCACTGTCTTTATCCTCAAGACAAACATGAAACACATTCTGGGAGGATAATTGACTTTAAAGGCTTGCTAAAAAAAGACACTTCCAAAAGCTTTAAAAGGCAGTTCAGTGAACTCCATTTTGATGCCTTTTTGCAACTCTCCTTCCCTAGGGATGTCTGTCTCTGTGTATCCTGAGCTATGCCCAAGACATTTCCCTCTGGTTCTCTTTGTTTTGTTATCTCCATTCATGTGTAGCACCTGTAAAATGAAAGTGCAATAACTAGTAATTCACTCAACAAATTTTAATGAATACTTCAGCTTTTATGGTTTCAGTTCTTATAAAAAAAAAAAAAAAAAAGAAAAGACAGTTTACCTGGGAAACCTTCAAACTGACAGTCATCCCAACTGACAGGAGAAACTGGGCTGTGTTCAAACTGGGCAGTGAGAAGGGGCTACTTTAAGCATAATGAAAACCTGCTTGACCAGAAATTTGCCAAGCTCTGCTGGGTCTGGCAACATCTGTTTGGAGCGGGTGCAAGGTTGTGTGGTGGGCATTATGGCCACTTGGCAAATAACAGGAAATGTTAGAAAACTGCCAGGGAAGTCTGAGGTAGGCCCCATTATCATGAGTCCTTCTCCAGCAAAGAAAGAGCATTAACCACCACTCTGACTAGTGACAGACACAGTCTTCTTGGCAACCACAGCTCCAGTTCTCTGCTTTGCCATCCCACCAACCTTGCATGGCAGTTTTAGGGTGCTAATGGAGAGGTGTGCAGCCCTTTCTCTGGGCAGATGGGGATGATCATCAGGTGCAAGACAGCAATGGCCCAGGCTCCCACCCTGGCTATAGCTCACCATGCCTGGTCAGATGAGGAGAATGGCATTTTGTTGGGGTAAGACACAGGTCATTTGCATTCCATACGTCACCATAACCAGATTAAATTCCCAAGGTCCATCCATGTTCTTTGATGATACAGATAGTTTGAAACTTCATTTCTGTAGATTGCCTTCTCTGAACAGTACAGTAAATCCTTGTCTCAAAGTAATGTTGAATGGGCTCAGCTGCTGAGCTTGAAAAACTGGAGCATCGTGTTCCTAGATACTGCATGCTTGTCTTCAAGCTGGAAGAAGTCAATAAGGTAGAAAAAGGCACCAACTACTAGAGCCTAAGAAACCTACTCAGAAGGAGACAGTGGGTCATGAAAGTGGTGATTCAGACTGTCCTGTACGAGTCTGATGAATAGGAAGGAAGGGCTGTCACTGAAAGAAATACCAGTTTGGTACTTGATTGAATGAGGTTTTAAACAGAGACACCCTTCGGTTTTCAGGGTTGTTGAATATTTGATGCTCCTGCAGGTAGAAGCCGGGGGGGAAATATTTACAGTCAGACCCCTATGCAGATGCCTGATCTTGTACTGACTCAGAGACTTGGTTTTCAGGAGATTCTGACAGAATCATGGCCAAGGAGGGAGAAATATATGCAAGTGTCATGTAATAAAGTAATCAACCCTTTGGTCTTTTTGTGATTCTCTTCCCTTTTGAGATCGAGTAGTAAACTGGAAAGGCACAAGCATTCAGAATCCAACATTGCCTACCTGCAGAATGGCTTGAATGCAAGGAAGGGGCCAGCTGCAGTTTGCAGGGGCCTTGCCACCTGCACAAAATCATGACCCAAACAAGCCTGACATGGTAATGCAGTGGCTCCAGGTATCTGATAGCAGGGGGTGGCAGAGCACCAAATTCCCAAACGCAGAGCCACATGGCACAGGAACCATGAATTTTAGCTACATTGGTCCAAGTTCTGGATCCCCAGATAAACTATGGGTGTCCTTAATCTTACTGCTGCCTGAAGGAATTCTGGAAGATTTCCAAGTCATAGAGCCTCCTGAGAAATTTGTTTGCATTTTCTCCTGTATGCAAATTGGCGAGGCAGCAGCAATACACAAGCGTTTGCAATTGTGGCATTGCTCTTTCATTCCCATCTTGGGAGCAGGCAGCATCTTGAAAGATCAAACACCTGATCAAAGCCTGAGGACACATTAAGGATTTTTGTTCTCAGAGAAGTTTCCCCCAGAAATGGGGGAAAGGAAAATGCTACCTGCACATGGTGACTGTAGAGCAGACAGGTAAATACACACAACAGTATGATGCTATAGGCTTCCATTTTGTCTTCTTTCAACTCTCTATCCCTCATAAGACAGTGGGGTGTGCTGTCAAAGACCAAAGCAATCACAGAATCAACCAGGTTGGAAAAGACCTCTGAGATCATCAAGTCCAACCCATGACCCAACACCACCCTGAATCACATCTCCTCACTACTGGTTTATGCCCATGTGGCTTTAACCCTTCAGTTCCTCTTGGTCAAAACTCCAGTCCTTCTCCTGCTCATCTTCTGGCTGGCAGCTCCAGCACCCCTGAGCACCGCTTCAGGACCCTCTTTTCCACAAAGGCTTTTGCCCCAATGGCTGCTGCATGGACTCTTCACAACCTTTCTGAGAGCAGTGCCTGCCCCTCCAGCCTGGGTGATGGAGGCATCACTGCCGTGCCTGGGAGCAGTGCTATCAGTGCCTCATCAGGACGCAGCAGGAAGCGTCTGGCCTCCGCTCCACGACCATCTGCTAAAACCAGGCCTCCTCTGGCGGGAGTCCAACGCAAAGTAAACAGAGTTTCACAGCCAGATTTCAAACAGCAAAATAACTGAGAAATGTGGCTCACTGCTTCTGGTTTTCAAATTCAAAACATGGAAGTCCCTAGAAGCACAAATCCTTTATGGATCCTAAGACCTCTTGGTTGCCAAATGGATCCACTGCAGCTAACACTGGGGAGAAAGTGCAGTGATGTAGCAACATTAGTTAGCTACACCTAATTAGTTCAATTTATGCATTTGGTAATTTTTAAGATGATTTCTTTCTCAAGATCAGCGATGGAGAAAAATAAATTTGTTAAACTGCAGATTTCAGCTTGCAATATTTGTGTGGGTAACAGTACAGAGAGAAGAATTCTGAATCTTGCTACTGTACAATATTTTTCATGGTATAGGAGAGAGAGAGAGAAGGACTCAATGAAGTGTGAAAGATTTTTTAAAAGAACAGATTGCCATGTCTTTTAAAATAGGTCAAGTTTTTGGCCTAGTTTCCTTTAGAGTATCCCTTAAAGCAATGGGGTTTGAATATCCATGATGGTGCTGTTGCTTTTTTGTTTTTAGCCACGTCTATGTGTGGCTGTAGTTGTAAGGCAGAAATGTTCCAGCGTAAAACTACAATGGCAAAGATCATGTGTCTGAAGCAGTATTTGTGAACAAGTTACAATGAACAGTAAAATTTCAGCAGTGGCTGCATTTCATCCTTATGTGTAATATTATTCTGAAAGAAGTGACTGAGAAAAACCAAACTATTAAAAAAGGTGATGGCCAGTGAAGCCAACACCTGCAAACCCAAATCCTGTCAAACGTGACCTATTAACTCTCCAAATTTCAGGAAGGTTTGCACCATTGTTTGCTTTCCATCTTTAAATTGATTAAATCAATTGATTAACTTGATTTAAGTAGAAAGAAGAAATATAATAATGACATTTAGATTGAAGATACACAAGATAGCACTTATAAGAACAACCAAGGCCACCTATGTTGACTGGAGATAAAATACATCAATCAGTTGTCAAAGCAAAAAGAATCTGTATGTGTATATTTAGATTCTGAAAAAGGATGCTCAAGATATTTAAAGAGGGAGGAAATTCTGCGTGCAAAATTAATTAATATAGAATAAATACCATCTGTCTTCCATGCACAGAGCAGTCTGGTGTGTATATTTGTGGGGGCATCTTTGCTCTGTGAACACAACAGGTATAATACACACGTGGTCATGATGTTACACAGACTTCATTATTCCACACAACACACATACCAGTAACTGCAGCTGACCTTCATGCAGCTATATGGAGTGAAGCAGGCCATGAGGATTTCCTCTATCCCAGAGCCCTGGAAGAAGGCCAGGTACAAATCAAGGGTGGTTGTATTTGGGGAATACAAGGACAGGACTTGTCACTTTACCTACTCTCCCCTGAGGCCGAGGTGGGAGCTCAGCACATCCCTATTAAGATGCAGGTTCTTCTCCCCACTAAGCTGATCCATAAGGACAGTGCCTTTCAGGCACAGCCCTTGAGAACATGCCTTGTGATGAAACTCTGGACTGAGCTATTGCACAGCCAATAATAAACGTCAGCTGGCTTACAGCACTGTACAGTAATAAACACACGGAGGAGCTTGTCAGTGCACACTTTGGGAAAGCAGTACAGCCTGGGACAACATACACCATACACTAGGAATACAAATCTTCTGCAGGCTGTACACTTCATTAGGAAAACTTTGTGATTCCAATTAAGCTGTGAGTGAAGGCAATGCAAAGGGTTTGTGTGGTATTCATCTCACTGTAGTGTGGAAAGATAAATCAGCCTTTAACAGTGG
The DNA here is from genome assembly GCF_036250125.1 of Pseudopipra pipra. NCBI lineage: Eukaryota > Metazoa > Chordata > Aves > Passeriformes > Pipridae > Pseudopipra > Pseudopipra pipra. Next base: position 7,835,602 of record NC_087560.1, on the reverse strand, counting down.
AAAGAGTTTTAAGAATACCTTTGTTTTAGCGATTATCATTATTTTGCACTGAGATTTGTAGTCGTAACCACCATCATGGCTGGAACCTTTGTTTGGTACCTGATCCTACTCTACATCCTTTGCTGAACGACCAGTGTGAGCTGTTACACACGTGGCTTTGTGTGCACACTTTATGTCATAAAAAGGCTCCAGAAGGGGAAAGAGGAAGTTTCTTTTTGCAGAATATCAAAAAGTGCAGGAAAAGTCATCTAGAGAGCTCCTAAGGATCCTGATTTGTGAACAACTCTTTTTCACATATGACCCCCACTACTTCCTGCGAGACAAGAATATTACATACACAGGTCTGGTTTGACTTTTCACACTGGCAGTTCCTCCCAGTGCTGCTCAAGTATCAAAATCACTTTCACTTCATCAGAGATCATAAATTCTTCCAGTTATAATTCTAAGAATATAATCTTTGTCTGCTACACTTTAAATAATTAACAAAGGTACTAGGCAGATTTGTGATGCATTTGATAAGTAGCAAGAAAATGTTAGTGTCTCTGCAATGATCGTAATTCCAATAGCTGGCAAACACTTATCCTGCAAACAATCTCACTGACAAGTTTTCCTCAGCATGAATATGTGATTGCAGAATTCCTCAGTAAGGAGTGGTGGACTAAATCTCATTAATTTATAATCTGAATCAAGGTGGTAAAAAGTAATTTTAATCTATTTGCATGAATTTATGAGCTTCACACAGAATTTTAGTCACCAGCATAGAGCTGGAGCACAGACATTATTTTCTCTTATCAGGGTGAAATATAAGAAAAGAAAGATTTATTTATGATATGTACAAAGGTCCAGATTCCTAATGCCTTCATCTGCCTTTGTAAGGCACTGTGTGGTCCTGATGTCAGCAGGGGCAAAACAGAAGCCCTGGGTGGAATGCCTGCTCTGTGGAACATACAGAATAATTACACTGAAGGCAAAGTAAGGCAACTGGCTCAGCTGCCTGAAGGATGGGACTTTGTTCTGTTGGGCTGAAGCAATCTTCTGTGGGGTTGGAGCCAAGAATGTTGAAAAGAAAATGTTCAAAATTCCATCTAGCTGAAATCTTACACTTAGCCTATCTAGGCACTGGATGTAGCTCAGAGCCAAAATGGGGCTATCAAGAGAGGTCCCTACTGAGAGAGGGATGAAGCCAGAGAGCTGTTGAGGGAACCTGGTCCATGGGCAGATAACAACATATGAATGAGGTTGGGAGGGAAAGGCTGGGTAGCAGTTTCCATGTCAGATGACATGGCAGTGACTGAGTTAGCACTGCTGGTCACAGCCTTCTCAGCACCCACAGGCATCTTTGTGGTCTTAACCAAAGTGTTTGGGTTGGATGCTCAACCTAGCAAAAAACCCAGTATCAAGTTTAGATAGAAGAATGGCATGCTTTATCAAGATGCTTTATCAATGTCTTAATTAGCTGAACAGTTACAGTATCACTACTCTTACAAATCAATACCATGTACAGCCAAAAACCAGCTGTTCCCACACTGTCATGTTTCTAACATTGCTCTAATAATTCAAAGGAAAAAGAAACTAAGATATGAACCTCAGTATAAGAGGGCACTTCACATCCTCTGCTGTTTTGAAATGAACCTAAAAGATTACTAGCTTTTTAATATATATAATGTGTGAAATTATGGAAATTTAGATAAAAGATGCCATTTTAGAACTGGTATAATCTGGGAATAGAAGGAAAGTGGGGGGCTTATAAGTAATAAAATCCTAGACTTTACTATTTGGGATGGTGCTCATGGTTTTTCAGCAGTTTTAATGTGAACAGCCTCTAGTAGAGCGGCTCTGTTTACAAACCAGAGCACTTTGCATCTGGATGTTTTATACCACCATGCAAAGAGTAGAACTAATAAATTGGTAGGTCACCTTCCTAACTTGATGTTCCTGAGACAGATAATTTTCTTTCCTTCATGAAGCAAGGAAAGCATCAGGAAGAAGGGAAGTAGAGGCAGCTTTCACTCTGCTCATTCACTTTAAACCCCAGAATGAGTTGATCACATTTTGTTCATACAAATTTCCCATGTTGGGGAATTTCTTCATTTGCTTATCTTAGTTTCTCCCCTTTCAGTTTTTAAAAAGTCAAATTCAAGCAGAACCCAAGCTCAAAAATCCGACTGTCTAACCCCAGTTTCAGAATATTGCTATTTACACAATGGTGTAAGGGCCAATTACCCAAATGTCATATCAACCCAGAAGAAAGGCTTGTCTCAGATACAGGCTGTGTTCTGTCCACATGCAAGAGGTAGGAGAAGTAATGTTTAGTCCTTTTATTAACTTACCAGGCACCCAACTTAGAGCTGTGCCTGTTTAGGCTTCTAAAAACAGTTTGCACTGAACATGCCCTCTGGCTTCCTGGAAGGGCTACTCCCATACCAGTAACTTGATATAGTCACTCATGGTCACCATAACACCAGCCAAGCACATGGAAAGAAAAGCATCTTTAGAAAATACTTCAATGGGTTAAAAAAGCCAGCAGGGCACAGCTACCAAAGCCATGTCTGGGATTCTTCCCTCTGCAACACAGAGAGGGGGCTTGGTACCTTCTGGTTGTTTGCTGCTTGAAAAGGAAAAGGATGATTGTGCAGATGGCAACTTCTTACACAGAAAATCTGTTTTCAGAATTGCAGCAATTGGCTAGTTTGAGTTGTTTTATTTCTCTAGCATCAAGCTAAGGGAGGGGGTAGAAAGGTATCAGTTCTGCTAATGGCACACAGTGTGATTAACTAAATGTTACAGGCCCAGATTCTGCCCTCACTGTGCTGGTGATGCAGTTGCACAGCCATGTTAGAGGACAAACACAGCCACGGCTGAGTTACAGAGCTTTATTGCTAGTAATTTAACTGTCAAAAAGGAAACAATATACTGCATAAATGCCTGGTAAATGGTTAGAAAAGATTTTTTTTTTAACCTTATCCACAGTGTATTTAATCTCAAATCACAGATGCAGATAGAACATGCTGGTATTACTTTTAAGCATGCAAGACCTGCCTCTCTGTAAGACAGAGTGGGGATTTTTTCTGATTTTGTTTTCATTCTGAGGGATTTCTTGAATAGAAATTTCAACAATCACAGTACACAGTTGTCTGTTGTAAAAAATACTACTATGCTTTTCAGCAATTTCCTCCCTTTCTGAAAGCATAGACAAATTAATGAAGGATAATCATAGCTTAGTCATGAAAACAATCTGTCAATATTTACATGGTGCTCTTTCATTTCTTGGTCTTTCTTTGCTGGTTTGATACTTCCACTAAGCCCAGTAAGCATCATCAAACCCCGGATCTAATAACTTGGGAAGGTGATATTTTGAGATGCATTTGCCTTAGCAAGTGAAAATCCAAAGGCAGTGAGTAAAACTGTCCTCAGCATGAATCAAAATAATTGCTGAATGAGGGGTCAGGATATAATAGGATGGAAAAAAAAAGCAAAGAAAAAAAAAAAAGCAGGCAACCACACTGCAACTAGTGAGTCTGATGAGTCGAGCTGAGTGTGCAGCAACGAGGTCTGTGGTGCACTGTGACCTTCCTCAGATGCTGACTGTAAAAATTTAGATTAATTTATACTTCTGTCCAAATAAAGATGCAGCTAATACATAGTTATGTCAGGTCCATTTTAAATTCTTTTGCTTACCTCAGGTTTTGATATCACTTTTTTAGAGGTCTAAGGAGATTCTTCTGAGCAACGAATTGGGCCTTGAAAACTCCCATCTACAACAGCTGGTGCCCCAGGCACCGTCTGGAAGAAAGAGCAGTTTAAGAGCTATCAGATTGCTTTTCCATCTCACTGGCATTACAGCTTCATAGTTCTGACTTACTGGGGATCAAACATGGATATTGATAGCTATTTCAGCATCAATGTGATTTCTCACCTCAGAAGTGGGGGCTGTTAGTGCAGCAGGAGCAGGCCCACAGCTTTCGCAGGGGCATTGAAACGAGGGGAGTGAACACTTTGTTTTGTGGCAAGTCCCTAAGAGCTGCTGCTTCTGAAACCCAACTGCTCTTGTATTGCAAAGAATAACTCAGAGCGAGTCTGAAACCAAAAGTACTGCCACATACACACAGCACATTTCTTTCAGAAGGGTTTTACCCAAAAGCATGATTGTCAGCTATAAAAGTCTCTCATTCATGCTTTCTGGGTTTGTCTTTTTTTTAATCATTCTTGCAAAACTGCAGCCTGGGGACTAAGCGAACAAATTTTATACCTGGACCAGCTTTATCTCAACTGATTAAATGAGCATCCTCTCTATTTTTCCAAATTGAAAATCTCTCAAGAAGTTTACAGGAATTTGGGCTGGCAATAATGCACAGTCAGAGAAGGTACCTGGAACACAGCATGATGGAGGTGCTTTCAGGGGCAGCACACCTGAAATCACCCACTGAACTGGTGTCTGAATCCTCCAGTTCAGGGAGCAAAAATATGACACACAGTATCCCAAATCCCACAATTGGTTCCAAATAGTTTGTTTTCCAAACATTTCCAAGCGGTTTACTTGTTTTGAATTTCTCAGACACTTATGGATGACACAATCTTAGCATCAAATTATTGCCAAGTGTGCACAAGCCTCTTCCCAGAAGATCTGGCCCGGGGGTGAATAATGTACTTGGTGCATTTACAACACAATTACAAGCAGAGCACAGAGCATGCACTGCCCTGCTCTGCCTGTCTGCCTCAATTCAGACACTCTCGCTCGAACTACTCGGGTAAAAGCAGCAGCTTTACAATTTTTCCCACAGTACACTTCCCTCCTAAAAATCTCCCACACATGCATTCTTACTCCTGCAGCTCCACCAGTGCTAGCACGTGTGGGAGGGCTGGCATTTTTGGTACAAGAACATTTGGACCCCCTCTACAGTGTCTGCTCTGCTCCCTTGAATACATTTGCAATTAATCAGAGGAACGTATGACAAAGGGTGGTCTGCTGTGAAAGGTGCCCAGTGCACTTGGACTTAATAACCCCTCATTTCATGCAGATAATGACGCTCTCTTCCCCCCCAGACTTCCTTTTTTTCCTCCAAACTGAAAAACAATAAAAGTTCTGATCTGCTTAGGAAAAGTGCTGTAAGAGAGCCAGGCTCTATATTATTATATTGTCTAATGTACTGTAATAAAACATTATTAAAATTGAAGCAGTTGAGACATCATTTTGAAATAGATGATGTCTGCAGATAAGTGTTCTTCAGATTATTCTCATTAATATTTTCACATATGTTATACTGGTTTTCATATAAACATTGTATGATCTTATGTGGTATGGAGTCAAATAGCTGGAATCCATTAAAACCATGCTCCAGCTGTGCAATCACTGTCCTCACAAAGATACATTTTTACATGTGGTTAATGCCAGGAAGAATCCACAGCTTCAATTATGGGAACATCAAAATATGTTGTTTATTGCAGAAAAAAAAGCATTTGCAGCAATTTAAAATATCCAGTCAACACCACACTGCTAAATCTAGATAATAGAAATCCCAGAGAAATTTGAGCTAAATCTGTCTGGATTATAGCAGTGGGATTATCTGAATGCTAAATTACTGTATATGTTTTACTCACAAACATGAGCACAGACACTATAGGAAGATGGATGACTATGCAGATCGCAGTAAAACCCATCCCCAAGAGACTTTTTCATATACTAGGTAAACAACCCCTCTCAATTTATCAAGCATTCTGGATTGAATTAATGCTGTCATTTACTTTGCTGTTGCTGTGTAGAGGAATATGGTTTAACGTGAACAGCTCCTTTAGCACCAGACAAATAACAAAGGTTTTCTCTGTGCACCCTTCACAACACATAGTGTGCAGGAATATGAATTGGCTGCCGTGTTTGTATAACTGAATTAAAGAAAATACAACTGTAGTTTAGTGTGTAATCAGAAAACCGAGTTATACACAATATTGAAAGAAAAGATTAACGCTGGTTGTCTTGTTAAACCTTTCCTTCCCCTCCCCCCTTGTTTACACACCAGTGTCTCTGGCTTTCTAAGGACATACAGTGGATGAACCTGGACTGACCTGACACATAGCATCTCTCAGACTTTCCCCTTGAATGATTCACAAATGTGTGAGCTGGGACCAAAAAAAGCAAAGAGGAAAAACACAGGGTACTGCGCAGGCTGAGCGAATTTGAAAGAGGTGAGACTGTCCAAGTGTGCCACAGAGTCCCTCCCCTGCTGCAAGTGCACAGCTACTGACTGCAAACACACACTCCTGACCTCGCCACTCTAGCTCCATTTGACAACTGCAAGAGAAATTACCTTCAGTTCTGGTCATGCAGGAATTATTCTAATTCTTATTAATCTACTCAAAAACTAGTTTCTATTGCTCTCTGATGCTTTTTTTGATATTCTGTGTGCCCGTGCACTGCACAGTTACGTGGCATGGGAAGCAGTTGGGAGGGTTTTCCCGGGAAGAAGGCTAGACAGTAATTGCTGCTTCCTGTGAACAGCTACCAGCTGATGTAGATATGGCCACTTTCATTTCCCTCTTTCTCATTCAAATAATATATGTAGCTCTGTAAACAGATTAAACACAATTCTGGATCCTGGGAAACTGTCAGTGTAATCCTTTGGTCAAAGTACAAACAAACAAACGGACCAGCCAGGGAGTTCAGCCGAATCCAAATTTTAAGATACATAGTTTTTGGCAGAAAACAAATTTAGAAAGGTCACCAAAACCTTGCTTTTTTACTGAGAAGGAGGGATTATTATGAATAAATGCCATAGAAATTTGGGCATGATAGCTGTTACTGTCAAACGTGTGCATGTGCCAACAGACTGGCAATGTCAGCACTCTCTGGTGTCTGAGATAACGAAACGCCCCTTCCATTCTTCAGTTTTTCTCCCTCAGCCAAAGGAGCAATTTCTCACTACTTCTGCCACTGTTTCATCTGCTTTTGTGATGAATGTCTGAACACTTGTTGACCTAGAACACAAAAGTTTAGTTGTTACATGCACTGTCTGTAGCCCGGTGCTCTCACGGAGCTGAACCAGCGGTGGCAACAAGAAGCTATTTTAAGAGTGAAAGGTTAAAGTCACCTAGACACAAATATCACAGCATGAGTGGAAAGCTGAGTTAGTGAGCTCAGGTCTACTCTGTATCAATGACTGCAATTCGCATTGCAGAGACTCCAGATCGCACAGCACCCATCCCAAGGTGGGTCTCTGCATCTTAGTCTCTGCCACAAAAATAAGGTACAGAATAGAAAAACTTGAAAAATAGGTAAGGCAAGCGAAGAAGTGCAGGTTGGAAACTGCTAACAGGAACACTTTTTTTAAAAATGGAGCTAAAGCATGAACAAAAGCAAATTCTAAAAGAACTTGGCAAGACGCAGTATTGTTTCATGTCATGTTACTAATTTAAAGGATAAACATTTCGATGGACTGAAACATTAGAAACAGATTTAAAGCAAAAGAAGAAATATTCTGATTTCAAACAGTGCAGCACAGCCATAGTTAAAACAATAAAATAGGGTACCTCACATTACTTGCAGGAACTAGATATGCTTCTTCCATCTCTTTTATATTCATTATGAAATTTTTTTCTACTGCAGCCCAGACACAATTTAAGCTATTCCCTCTGCCAGGAGAAACCAAACTATAAAGGCAAATATTAACTCACGTAGCATGTCATTCAGGAAAAATAAATATGTTTTGATTAGCATGAGCAATATTTCAGGAGATGGATTGATTTCCACTCAAATGGAGATTAAAAAAATTGAGAAATTTCATTCAGCAATATAGTTAGATAACAGCTAACATGCTTATTACTATATATGAGCTTAACCACTTTCCTGAAACAGAATTCCAACATTAGAATGAATCTCCAACAAAACTCAAATCTCTGTAAAACACTGAATGCTCAGACACACAAGTGCTTGGCACTTATCTAACAGCTGTTCAATGCAACCCAGAAAGGAGGTAGTTAATTTTCATTTCCTGTTGGACAGCTGACCACATAAGGAAAAACAACATTGTACATGGCATGGAACAACATTCCATGCAGCTTCACGGCTAATGTCAACACAGTTGGATAGGCTGCATGAAAATAAACCACAACCTTAGTGGAGGTGGTTTCTCTACTACAGGCCAGCACTTGGTCATGGTGCCAGAGGAGCACAGGGGAAGGATGCATGATTGCTGTTCATGCTGTACTGACTTCAAAAATAAAAAGGAAAAATGAACTTATTTTCCCTGCCATTACCTGCTTTTTTCCTCTTTCACAAGCGATATGTTACAAAGATTTTTCCAGTCCTTAATTTCCCATTGTATGCTGGTTAAGTGATTTCTTCTCTACAGCCTTCTATATTTTTGACTTTAAAGAGTCCTCAGAAAAACCTCCTCTAACTCTGCTCATTGCACTCACAACTTAATGTGCTGAACTCTTAATAGCTCTTTCTTCACTGTCCCAGTCTGGCTTTGGAGACCCTTTCCTTAGATCATTCACCAAGGTTAAATGAGCTCTGACAAAGCTTTCTGGGGATGTTTTCCTTTTGCTCACTTTGTGTGATCTCCAGCATCATCTCCCAAATCAGCCAGCGAAAGTTCCTTCTCTGCTTTCCTCTGCACATGGGACAGACTGTGTTGTTCTGTGCCTCAGGCCAATGAATGGAGCAGAAGAACATGAGTAACTCAGGCCTACTGCAAAGTTGTTACCCAGCAAGAGAACAGACACCAGGGATGCTGTGAGCAAACCCCTGAGAGTCTGACACTCAGAAACCCGTGCTGCTCTGCTAAGTTAGCTTGTTAGGAAATATGAAGATGATTTTATTGTATTCAGTATCTCCTTAACCTGATTTTAGTTTAAAACTATTCCACTTCTAATTGAACTAATTAATCTTCTAATATTTAAAACAAGGAGAAAGACTAAGAGACTTCAGCAACCTTACATGACCAGCATCACACATTCCTTTTAACTAGATGGTTCCTAAGAAAAGCCTCGATGTTTGTTGCCACTGAATGCATTAAAATTCACATCAGAGATAATGCCTTCCTGTATAAACAGTGCCTTTACAGTGAGTGCAGCAGCTTTTCATGCCTCACAGTATCAGCTGAAGGGGGGGGTTAGTGCATTTTTGGACTAAGTTTGCACTAAGGCTATCTCCTGCAATACAGCTGTTAGTTCAGCCTGGTTAAGCAGTGATAGGCAGGTGATCCTCACAGAAGTGAAGCCACTGTTCTGGAAGTGTGACATCAGTTTATGACAATCTCAGTCCAGAATTTATTATTTTAAGTTTTAATTCTATTTAAGTACATTTTAAGACCCAATTTACAACGAAAAGAGACACAACCTAATTATGCTTATAACCAGAGCTTTTACAGGTTTATTCTTGCATCAAAAAAAATTATCAAATGCAACTTTACACTTATGTGTAAATTTTTCAATTTACTGATACCAGCATAATTCTACAATTAATATTTTCACACTTCAAGTTATCTTTTTACAGTGAGAATTCTTTGATGAAAACATTTGCTTTTATCTCTACATTCAACTTGCTGCTTTTTATGCAGTGGCATGATCTTACAGAATCTGAGTTGCCAGCACTGAAGGAGAATGTCCAAATCTAAGTAAACAAAATAGCTGTTCCAATGGATCTTTTTCTTTTCATCAGGTTCTAGTGAAAAGAACCCACAACCTAGTCTTTGAACTTAAATGCCTTTGGAGTGCTCTTTTTACTCAGGACAGCCAAAGGCATAAAAGCTGATCTGTTCAAAATTAACTTCAGCCAGTTTTTTTCTTCTTTCCTACCTTGTTAACTAAAGGTTCAGAACATTTGAACACAGATATTCACTTAAAAATGCTAATAAGCCAGTTGACAAGAAATTTTAAATGATTGAAGAGCCTTTAACCTGTCACTGCATCGCTTGTACATCTGTTCTGTAACACTCAATGAATATACAATACCTACATTAAGTAGTGATTAAACTTTGTTTAGGAAAGAGAACAGTAAGGAGTAGTGGGATGGAAGGAAGGGCATTTTACTTTGTCTATATATGCAAGTAATACATTTTGTATTTATGTACTTGTTTTTGTTAGGGAGTTGACATCTTAGGTGTTTTGGTATTGTTAACTGTTGCCTGATGAGGCATGAATCCTAGCAAAACCTTAGCTTCAATAAGGGAAAAAAAACACTGACCACACAACAGAAACCTTTAAACCTCTCTCAGATGGGCCTGGCCTGGGAACTGAGCTCAGTGTCTGGGGTTATTTTTGCATAGAGAGTTTCTTCAATAGACAGATGTTTCCCTGTCCCCAAGTGTCCCACAGCAGCTATGTCCAATCTTACCTCTGCATTCCCTCTCACAAAGTGATTCCCATTACAGACACCCTGCTTCAGTTTAAGCTGACTTGCACCTTTACTACTAAGGCTGATTGCAGAGGTGGAAGCTTGGCAAAGTTTAAGAACATATTCAACATATGCACCTTCCAAAAGACTCAGTCCAATTTGTGTTGGAGTATAGAAAACAAAGCCTCTGTGCTTTTCCTGGTGATTGTGCTCACATCAGAGATGTTCCTTAATGTTGTTGGGATCTTGAATGTGAGGGACTCCTCAGAGTGCTGTGGGGCATCTGCAGCAAGAGGTGACTTCAAGAGAAATTATGGGGGCTCAGCATGCCTAAAAATGGGGCTTTGTATTTTTAAAAGCTATCAAACACTCTGTTGTTAAAATAACATCTCTTTTTTGTGTGGCAGAACAACAAAAAGAAACCCCCTATGAATTTCTGCTGGCTCTGCAAAAACAACAGTTGCTGTCGGCATTTGTTTATGAAAACAGGCGAGAGATAACAAACCAGAGCTCTCCCCCAGCTGACTCAGAGCTGCACATCTTTTACTGCAGCGAGAAAAACTTCATACCTCCTCTAAGCTGAAGCAATTTTCCAGTGCAGTTGAATGCACAAACAAGTGTGTTCACACTGGTGGTTTACACAGGGGCACAGAGCTTGACTTTTAATTCCTTTTCTTACACTGGCACAAGTTTTCTAACAGAGAGCAGGCATTATCAGGGAAGCCAAGGGCTGAACTGACACTACAAGCTCAATTAGCATTTCTTTTATCAAGCAACACAGAATATGCAAAAGCATGTGTTATATTAGGTTAAGGCTACCATTGAATGCCAACACTGACATTTTAAAATATTATAACTTGTTTGTACTTGTTACATCATATTAATTTGCTTGGTGATAGCACACTATAGTCACTGAATATTTCAAAACCAATATGCCTTACTCTGCACTGAATGAAAAATTAATAAAAATATGCAATTTGATAGTAAAGACCAGACCTGTTGTGGTGCTGTCAACACAGCAAAGTAACTCTGAAAGCCCTCACCTGCATTCACCCTTGATATGCACACTCAAATATATACTGTGGCAAACCCCACATAAAAAAGTGTTTTCCTAATGACTTTTATGCTCTGTAGCAGAACATAATCTTCCAAGTGAAGAGGAACTGGATGCAAGTGCTGACACACCTACGCAAATGAAATATTCATGATGAGCAGAAGAGTATTTGGCTGTTTCAGGCTCTGGGGTTCTGGTTCTAAACACCAAACTGGATTTCTTACTGACAACAGCAGGGACACGAACAACAAATGCAGCCCAGTGATGAAAGCTGGGATGAACAGGAGCAGAATGGAGAGATTTGCACTTGCTCCTGTTATAACTGCAGGGCCCTGCATTTTGGTGACAAGATTGTTCCTTTTCCCAAATCTGCCTTGTCAATAGAATGCCTCTCTGTTGGAAATGAGTGCCTTTTTAGCTCTCTTTAATAGAAGTGAGGTGGAGTTGTCTTCCTGAGATGGAGATCTAACATGTAAAGTGACAGTCTTTTGGAGTCCCAGTGCTCAAATATAGAGGAATATATTCAGCTCAATTTTATTTCTAGTTTGCAATAAGTAAAATAAAAATTGTGAAGGAGGAGTCACTGATTTGTTTCAACTTATGCCACCTTTGTTTAAAACAGGATGAGGAAATTATTTCTTTTAGGAAAAAACCATATACCTCCAGAGCAGACCAATGAACATTGAACAAAACTGTCTGGTAGGAGGGCCTAAGGGACTGATTTTGGTCCATGGATGACATGTAAAACTCTTTCCTTTTTTTCTCATTTAACTTCACACAGTATTTCAGGCAGGAAGTGGCATAAGATTTCCAGTTGCAGTAAAATGAATTATCCCTCTGTAGCTTTGGGAACAAGCTAGGAGACAGCACTTGTATATGCTACAGCAGCCCTTTAAGGGTACCCTCCATTAGAAATGTTGCATCTTACACAGTAGGAGGAATTTCCATCATCAGTGAAAGGTATTTCTCCTTTACTTCAACATTGACATGTTCTCAAATCCTCTGACCGTCTGTACTGGAGGACCATGTGCTTTTTTATTAATTTTCAATGCGAGATAAACTAATTCCTCTGTTTTTTCCAAAAATACCAGCTACCACTGCAACAAAACAATCATACAATTGTCATAACAACCTGGTAATATTACAGTGGCCACTTTGAAGAGTGGTCTGAAGAGTATTTGCCAAACCTTTTGATCCCTAGTAATCAGAACAGAAGTGCCCAAAATCCAGAGATTAAAGGATTAGGCCTCAAGAAAGACTTGTGGTATTTCAAGAAAATGTGACTGATGCTCACCACTTATTTTTTACAGTGCTGATGAGATTTAGTGTTTAAGGTCCTTTCCTGTTCAGACATAAAAGCTGCTGTAATCAGAGTATTACTAGGGAAAACTACTCTGGTTGGGGATTCAATATGTTTAAATTGTTGAGCCAAGGTTATTGTTTGGATTAGGTTAGGAAGGATGACACTGAAATAAGTAAGCCCCAATAGTGCAGTGAAGCAGAGAAGAACAAAGAAAAATGTTTGTATTTTTAAATAGGAATCTGGATAGCCCAAGTATGCTGGTTATAGCTATATAAAAAAATAACTTAGACCAGCCTAGAAACTAGGTATTGTATAGTCTACACAGCTACTAGAAACAAAATAAACATTTCCATGGCACTGAAATCCATATGAAAGCAAAACTGGAGACACTGGAGATGGAAGAGACTTAATAGGTCAGCTTGCCCATCCCCCAGCCCTGTTGTCCCTCAAAATCTGTGGGCCTGGTTCCCACACACCTTCTGCCACACAGAAGTTGGCACAAGCACTAACATCCATCAGGGTCATTCTGCCAGGAAACAAGAGATACCAGGTCATACTGGTGGTAAACCAGCTTAGGGTTATCTGTCAGTAAGGGCTAAAGATCTTGCACAGACTTCATAGATCCAAACAGCAGCTTTTTCACAGGACATTCATGGCTATGAATAATACTTGGTCTTCTTTGTATTTTAGGGAGTCATTGAGATGCATGAGAAAATATCAGCACAAAAATACAGTCCAATATACAATCATGCCATTTCAAACACCATTGGATTATTATTACTGATTAGGGGGAAAAATCCAACAGCTGTCTGAGGAATTCCCTTCAATGTCTGGATTATTGATTTAATACCTACATATTGTCTAGATCCAACCATTCCACTAATGTTTGAAAATGCTGTACATGAGTTTACATTATTTTTGTCCTGTGATTGCACAATAATAATGTATTTTAGCCTGATTTTTGGGTGAATTTGTTAGCTGTTATACATGCCACACAACAGGAGTATGAAATAGCAATTGTATCTTTTAAAGTAAAAACCAAGATGAGTATTTAAAGCTAAAAAAAAAAATAAAATCCAGGTTTTCAGACAGCTGCTAAGTATTAAATTCCACTTACAATTCATTCCAAAATTCTGCTCTTCCCTCTCTCCCCTCCAGAAAATTGGAACTAGAAAAAGGAAGGAGAAATTTAAGGTAGAGAAACTATTCAAGTGTGAAGAGGCTGTAATGGTTACAGTTGCTCAGGTTACAGTGATATGCTTCGGATTTAAGTTTTGACATCCTCTCTAGCACATTTAGAATAAATAAGTAAACAAACAACTGCCTGGGAGCTTTAAATTATTTGCCTTCATCTGCTAGTGCTGCCTGTCTCTGGTTTACTTCCTCCTGGCTGGGCTGAGCCTGCCCAGGCTGTGGGGTTTGTTCTGTGCATGCCCTGCTCCCTGGGGCAACACACACCTCCTGCAAGGGTGCAGGGCACTGCTGCAGAGCCCTGTGCCTACAAACAGGGGTGCTGACCGAGACAAGTACCTGTGTTCGGGCCGAGGAGTGCAAACGTGGGGCGGGAAACGCTCCCTCCGTGACCGCTTGACCCGGAGCAGGGTAATCTGAGCAGCACAGATGGGCCTGGGCAAACAACCTCGCTGGCAAGGAAGAATGAAACACTTTGTGTCACGTTGCCTCAGTGAAGCATCCCTCTTTCCTAGGATGGAGGTGTGGCAGGCAGCAACAAGTCCTGTAAAAGATTTTTTCTTCCAGAGGTGGAATCAACAGAGGAAATACAGATAAATGAGAGAGGCCTATAGTAACAGAATTTTAATTGACTTTAGCTCTACCACACACTGAAGACAATATATGGCTCTTAACATGATTCTTGGTCTAAAAATGCTAAGCATTTGTGCACCAATATGATGCTTTTTATTTGTTACAGTGGGCCTAACAAAAAACCCAAAGAGAACAAAACCTTGAGCCAGCATATCAGCTGTTGTCTCTTTGGTCTGATACATTTGCAATGATTTTTATGGAAGAAAACAATGTGCCAAACCACTACTGTTCCCCTGTTCCTGACAAGTAATGTGATATACAGTGAAATCCTGTCCTGTCCTACAGTGTTGGCTGTTGACAGTATTTGAGGTCTCTACTAAATATCACAACTTTTATGAGAAGAGCAGAAAATTCTGTATAATGAATCTTTAAGCCAATAAGAAGTTATTATGAACAAAAAACGTGTCTAAAAGTGTAGAGATAATAGCTTCATACTAAAATCTCATGTTTTTATATTTTTATTGGGGGAGGAAACAGAGATCACACAAAAATTTGTGCCTATAGAAGGAAGAGGGCCATAGGAAACAACTAAATAACACATGTGCTTTGGTCTAATCAAAGTTAAACACTGTATATTGACTCTGAGCAATCTTCTGCAGTAACTACTGTAACAGCTCAGCAGCCACACACATCCCTGTGTCCCAACCACTCCTGCCAGCTGTACTGATCAAGCTCTTCTGTTCTGTGATCTACCTCCTCCTTTGCTGGAAGAGAAACAAAGGCAACACAGTGAACAACTTCATTTTGAGTCTAACATTTCTGTTAGGGTAATTCAATTCTGGGATCTTATGATCCTCAGAAAACCAAAACTGAAACACTTGAAAAATACTGCCCTAATCACAGAGGTCCCAAGCAATAGGTCCCAATACAGCTCATTATGGTCATAAACACTGATGTTGTTAAAACCTGCACCTAACCTACTGTACATCTCAAAGCAACAAAAACATTTTCATTTTACAGTCATGATGTTTGAGTCAATTTTAAAAAATATTTGAATGGAAAATGGAAATCTGCTAACAAATATTATTGGCTAAATCTTATACCATACCACTGCTATGTTTTCAAATGCTTTTCTTTTTTTTCCAGATAAATACTGATATACATTTTCCTGTCTCCTTATGTATCTTGCCATTGGTTGTTGTCTCTAATATAAGTCTATTCTCTACCCAGTTACAAACTATGTATTAGAGAATTAACCACATCAGGTCACATCAGGTCAACTTTAAAGTGATAAAACCTTAATGGAGTAAGGGATCAAGAAAGTAAAAAAATCTCTTATTTCTGTTTTCAGCATCTCTGGAGAAATACTTTAACGTTCACTAAGAAATACTTATCCAAACATACTAATCTTTTCATATTATTTCAAATATAGGTACTTGAATTCTAAATCCAGTTGATATAATATTTCAATAAAATAAATAATATTAAATACACCATGTTGTGGATCTTAGAAATATTGTGCAAATCTGCAATCCTAATATATACATGTTATTATTCCCAGAAGGCTCTAAAGAAAAAGAACCTTGTGTTCCTGTGTTTGTTAACATATTTAATCATTTATGATATAATAAATTACCCCTCTTTTGTTTATTAAGACTTAGATAAAGGCTGGCTAGAAAACCAGTGGCTCTAATCTCTCTAATCTCAACCAGTGATTTTGTTGCCTCAGTATCTAACTAGTAGAGATCCTCTAGCTAATACTTTTGGAATTTTGGCTCTTATAGCTATATTGTACAAGAACTTTAAAAACAGTAAAATTATTACTAAGATCATATTTTAGTTCTGCAAAAAGAAATAGTATTTTTGGGGAAAAAAAGTTGCTGTTTGGAAAGAGCATCTTTCTCCTCATAGCTTTCATCCTGCCAACCTTGTTTCCCTTCTCTAGTTTCTCTGTTTCCCTTAAAAACCCCCAGAACCTCACTAGAGGGGTTTTTAAAATGTGGCTTTGGTTATGATGTGTTAACATCTCATGGAATCTACAACATAACCTATCTTTTCCCCTGTGGAGGTTATATTTCTACTACTGACCTCGCCTTTCTTGTTTCTCTAATCCAAAGGCATAACTGATGGAGTTAAATTCTGATTTTTTTTTTTTGAAAGGCCACCATTAACCTCTTTTTTTGTTAGCAAAAATCCAAAAGTTATCAAAACGGATGGACTTCTTGATAGACAATTTTTTTCAACATTTCCATAATGTGTCTCACAGGCTCAGTCTTTTCCTCCTTTGTGTCAATACCTTTGTATCAATGTTAGTGTTAAGAACTTCAGTTTTCTATATTAATATTTCTATTTTTTGTCTCCCACTAATCACATTTGTCCTGTCTTTCATTTCACCTCCATTTATCCCATTATGCTGCCTGTCTTGGTGCTCAAAATCTCCAAGCATTTCTTCTGTTTTGAAACTAATACTTCAGCAGAAATCCTTCAGCTAGGCACAGACCTTCTACTTCCAGCCAGCTAAGCCCTTCTGATTTCCCTTGTGCAAATCTCTTAATTAAAATCATATAGAGCCCATGTAACTCACTGTAGAACTATGTTATCCTTGCTCTATAGATACCTGGTAACCCATGTGGGTGCAGGACAGTGGGGCTGTTGTCACACAGAGGGTCACCATCCATTAGAAACCTGGGAAAGGAGATTGGAGTGAATGAGCAGGTGAGTGGGTAAGTAATCTACAGTCTTCTTGTGGTGCCAAGCAACAGGACAAGAGGCAATGGGCAAAAACTGATGCCCAGGAAATTCCACCTGAGCATGAGGAAGAACTTCTTTACTGTGCAGGTGACTGAGCACTGGCACAGTTTGCCCAGAGAGGGCATGGAGTCTCCCTCAGTGGAGATATTCCAGAACAATCTGGATGCAATCCTGTGCCATGTGCTCTGGGATGACCCTGCCTGGGCAGGGAGGTCGGACCAGATGGTCCCACTGTGGTCCCTTCCAACCTGACCCATCCTGGGACTCTCAGACTCCATGAGGGACGACAAGGGAAACAGGCTCGTGGGTGACTGGAAGGAGAAATGCGGCAAAATCAGACTGTGTGGGCGTGAGGGACAAAAATAATGGAGGGATTCAAACACGTGGTGGAGAACAAGGCTAAAACCAGGTGACAATCACAGAGATCCGGGAATGGGAAATGCAGAGGGACAACAGCACCGAAGGGCTGCACACGGGGTGGCACAGCTGCTGTTAGGCTGAAATGAAGGGACGGTGGCAGGACAACACCTGTCAAGGCCAAGAGGCTCTAACAGAAGGGCTGAAACAAATAATTATGACAACGATAAACGAAATGCCACCTCAGCCCTTACCACTCGCCCCGAACCCGTGGCAGCCCCGCGCCACGCCGGGAGCCAGCCGGTCCCTGCTCCGGGTCCCGTTCCCGCGGCTGTCGCTGGGGCCCTGACACGGAGGGATGGAGGGTGGGACGGAGGGCGGGCGGCCGCCGGTTGCCCTGGCGAAGGCGACGCCACAGCGGCCTCCGCGCGGACAAAATGTCGGCGGGCGGCAGCGGCGGGGCCCGGCCGGCCGGGGACACGCCCGGGGTAAGGCGGCGGCGGCGGCGGCTCGGGCTCGGGGCAGCGCGGCCGTGCCGAGCCCGCCCCGCTCACTAACGCGTCCCCCCCGCAGGTGCGGAGAGCGGCCGGCGCCCCCCCGCCGCCCGCGGGGCCCGGCGCGCTGAGCGGAGCCTGGCTGGCTAAGGAGGAGCAGTACAAGTAAGGAGGCGGCCCCGCTCGGGCCCGGCGAACAGTCGGTCCCCTGTGCCCGGGTCCCGCGGGTCGGGCCCCGCAGGGGGCTGAGGGCACCGCCCGGGGCCGCGGGACACCGCTGCCTCAGGCGGGCTCTAGGCCTGGCCATGAGGGCTCTCTGCACCTCCAACACTGCCTCTAAATTATGACTATATAAGAGCTTAAGCCAGTTAAAAACAGCTTAAAAGCTGTAAAGCTTTTAAATGGAAGCCCTCGCTCTGTTACCTGTCGGCGCTCGGCCCCTGTGAGCGTTGACGGGGCACAGAGAGCCACGTCTGAAACTGTACCGTGAACCATGCAAGGGCACCAGCTCACTGCAACCTGTGCAGATACATAGCAACACGTCTTTAATTAGGTGGTTAAGCAATGTAGTTATACATCACTGCTTCCACAACCTCTGCTGCTGGGTATGCTGAAGGTAAAGACTCTGGTAAACACACAAAACGCCAAGGAAATAAAGACATAAAATGTGTATTAAGCAGTGACATGTCCAAAACCAGGGACACCCTTCACATCTCAGAATTACAGCCTAAACCTTGCTGCTTGATGGATATAGGTGTTTTATCACTGTCAATTGCCAGAAACCCGGGAAATTGTTGAAACATAACTTTCTTAAAACCCTGAAGTATATTTCAGTGTTCCTTTATAGGAATTGTTAAAATATCACCTAGTTTAGGCAGAAATACTGTCATGCTTACATTTATTTCTCTTAAACCTTTCAAAAACTCAGTGACAAGCATTCTTACTCTTTCAGGCGACTGAATGCAGAATTAGAAGCCAAAACAGAAAAACTGGTGCGTCAGGCTGAAGAGCTGATGGTGAGTATGTTATACAGACTGCTACGGGATTTAGCCTTGATTCACATGCACACAGGGTCAAGTTTAAAAAGAAATTATTTAGACCATGGGTACTAAAACTATTTTGCTTTCAAATGCAATGTAAGCTTTAACTTATTTTTTTTCAAAGTTGTAAACTTCTACTAAAAACACATGCAAAACTAGTTTTAATATCATTTCATCAGGTAGGTATTCACACAGATGCATAGAGCATTTGTGCAGATATAGACATAAAACCACATAAAAAACGTTAAGAAAAGGATCTGTAGGTGGTCTTCTGTATTAAATGCTAAATAAAATTTAGTATTTGAAAACCAGATCGTGTTGCAATAACCTCCTAGTGAAATAGGATACACATTGTTCAATCTGAAAGAAATACAAAGAATAAGCGACATAAATAGAAAACATGAATTTAGTAAGAAGGAAACTTCCTTAAAACAGAAAAAGCTCCTGTTTATTGTCAGTATTATCTTTTAAGATTGGTGTGGCTGTGTGCCAGGTAAGAGTCAAGATTTATACAAAAATGAGACAAAGGAATAAAAAGGGAATGGGGCAGGTATGGTTTATACCCAAACCAGTCTGGAGAAGGTGTTCTGCATATTACATATATTCACTGTAAATGCACTCATTCAAATAAATAAGGCTTAAAAAGCAAGTTATTAATTCTTCTGGAAATCTATACTTGTATGCACTTTTCCTACTGTTGAAACTTCATTTTTATGGCCTGTGAACATGCTCTTCTTTTGAGCAGTGACAAGCTGAGGGTAGCTGCTTGGCATTTGAACAGAAGCAGTTGAAACAGCCAAAATAGCATCTAGTCTCTTTCCTTTAGAAAACAGCAACAACAAAACCACTTTTTTTTCCCCTTCTCTAAATACAGCAGAAAATGAAATATTCTTAGGACACTTAATATACCACATGGCAGTACCAGATTGCAGAGATATACATTTAACAACAAAATAGCAACGACATTTTCATTTTTAGCCATCTTTTCCTATGTTTGGAAAGTTCTTTTCAACAGTAGAGTATAGTTTACATTCTTTTCCATAGTAGGCTGTAGTTATTGTGATTTACAAATGGGTAATTTGTCTTTAATGGATTATATTTTTTTAATAAAGAAAGGCCAACAGAAGATACTATCTCGACCAGTTTCAGTACAGTCTAAGTCACCTGAAGATGACAGACAGAGGTATGTGCTTTACAACTGCTGCATATAATTGATGGGGAACCCCACACTGCTCCTGCACACCCTGACTTGTGCCCTAGTCATGCTCCTGTTTTATCTGTCTTTATGGTATACTGGATTGGTAGAGTCTAAATTTTTTCCTATCCTTTGAAAAAAAAAATGATACCAAGCAAGTATTGTTCCTTGTTATTTCAAGGAAGCCTAAATTTTGCTGGAATGCTCTTTCTAGGGTACTAAGTTTGCTGACCTCTGTAAAGAAGCAAGGTAGGGTAACAGGTTTCTTTGTGGTACCAAACAGCAGACACTCAGCAGTGGATGGTTTTTAACAGTTTGGCTGAGAAAGCAAAGAAACAGATACTGGTTCGCATTTAACTTGGCCCAAACGTTCCTGGGACAGGAAGTGCTTGATAAAAACAAACACAAACCCCTAAGACAGGCAAACATTGAGCTGCCACCCTCTGGAACGTGGGTACCATTGCACTGCTGGGGCCCACGTGCCTTTGGCCTGGATGAGCACACATGGAGCTGTGGGGTTTGGCTGGGTGTTCAGACCCCTTGGATCAGGAGTGGGAACATGGCTTGTGTTCACTTAATTGTTCAGGGGCATTAATACTTATTTAGTTCTTGAAGGGGTTGTGTACTGATAGTGTGGGAAGTGGGTGAATGTAGGATAGACTGATACACAGTTTATCAAGGATCCGACCAGTAGGTTCCTAAATTTATGATGCCACTAATCTGAAAAAGAAAGATACAGGGACAGACTACAAGATGCCTCAACTGTTAAGCTGCAATTGGGAAACTTTTGAAATAGTGTATATGAAAGTCTGATAGAGATGATCCAATAGTTATTTTTGTGCAGGATAAAAGCAGTGACATCATTAAGGAGTTTTTATGAAAGCAAAAGGGGTTTTCAGTACACAAAAAGGTGTGACAGCAAGTCACAGCTTCTGTGATAGAAGCCTGTCTACCAGAAAAAGTTAACTGCAGTTAAAATTATTCCTGAGCTATTTTAAAGCCGTATCTGACAGCTGGGGGATCAGGGGGCAAGAAACTTAATGTGTTATGAGTATAATCATGCTTTGCAAACAAATTCTGGATCTCACTTTAGGTTTATGTTCTGTTAGATGGATTTTGAACATTAGACAGAAGATTTTTAAAAACTTCAAACTGGAGTTAAGTTTTAGGGCTGTTTTATGAAGTAATGTGATCAGAGGATCCAGCTCCACAAAGGGAGTGTAAATAGCTTTGATGATGTGCATTAGAATTAAATGAGGGAGTGTTGGAAGAATTAAAAAAAATACAATTAGCCTGTTAGAGTAGCATCTGATCTAACAATTACCTACATAAATTAAAACACCTTAAAGCAACCACAGCCTGTGTTCTGGTAAACACTTACGTGAATGTGAGGGAAGATCTGAAATCCCATGCTGTAGTGAAAAAAATTAGAAATGTGTGCTAGGAATTAGGCACACTGATTATCCATGAGTGAACATTGAGGCCATTCAATTAGATTAGTTCCGAGTACTTAATATTTAATTAAAAATTCTTTTATTTCTAAATTGTGCAAGCACATAGGTCATAAATCTAAAGGAAGCACTTGAGATACATTTTTTAAATACCTCTTTGAAATTTCTATTGATTCCTTATAAGCAGAATGAACACTAAAGCAACTGGAAAGAAAGGGAGGAATTGGAGCAAAGAAAGAGGTAGTATCATGGGGGGAAAAAAAAAGAAAAGTTAAAAGGAAAAACAAATATGTAGGAAAAAACCCAACAAATATTTAAGTCACTCTCCGAGTCAGTGTGTATTTTAAAATAAGTTGTTCCGGAGTTCTTGCAGCATATTTTTCTCAGGGAAACTTGAATTACTTAGCAACAAAGCAGCGCCAGTGACACCGCATTGAAATCAGCTTTTGTTTACACTTTCCCTCTCCAGACATTGCCAGGCTGGAGGCGCTGGGAAGGGCCCGCGCATGGGCAGGCCCGGCCTGGGCTGGGCTGGGATTAGCGGCACAAAGGGTTTGCTCATGCACACAGCGCCTGTTTACACGCAGCGACGGAATTGTTCAACGCCAGCCTCTGATTCAGGGCTCTGCCCACTCATTTGTGCACCTTTTCAGGATTTACACACTGATTTCACTTATCATACCACCACAGAACCGTATTACAGCTTCTGAAAATGGATTGTCAGGTGTGGGGAAGAGGAAAGAAACCCTGGGAGAATTTGAGAGATACCATGAGGTCGAGTTTTTTGCTTTGCTTTGTTCGTTTGTAGGGTTTTGTGATTTTGGTTTTTTCTTTTTTTTTGAAGAAGGCCATAAGACAACAGATACAGTAGGAACAAGTTAGCCTATTGATGGAAAGAACATCATTGTTTTCCTGAGTATAAAGAGTGTTGTATTTTCCTATTTTTGAGAATAACACATAACTGCTATTTCTGTGGCAGCAAATCCTCACCTTCTGCATGCTCCTAGAGCGAGCCAATAGGAAGGAAGCATGAGGAAAATAGGGTAAATAGACAAAAACTAATCATCCTATTCTTGAAGTCTGTTGCCAACCACACACAGATGATTTCTCCAGGTTTTTTTTCCTTTTTTGATTAATAAAATACAGAGCTTTGAGCAGATAATTCTTGTTGATGAATGTCTGTGAAATTTATAAAGGCAAGATCTAAACATTTGCTCAAATCAGCCTGGCAAAAAAATTAGGTGACTTGATGAGCCAGAAATTTAAATTTTATTCTAAATCTTTTATAAGCCAGCATTTTAATTGAAGTAAAAAAATTATAAAGGGTAGTAAAAAAGTAGCCTTTTAGTGCAATAATACACATTCATATAGCTCATTTTGTAAGCAAAAACATTATATATATATGACAAGAAACTTGACCTGAATATTACACAGCGTGCTAAAACTTCTGGCTTGTTTTCAACAGACTTGAAGAATAATCACTTAACCTGAAATTCAGTTGTACTAAGAAGCACAGTTTTCAGCCAAATAAGCAGATAAGAAAGCTGCTTTTTTAATTCCTGGGTTTTTTTCCCCCCATCTGTAGAACAGATACAATACTTGTAATACTTATTTCAGAGAAAATTCTGTGAGGCTTAATTTATATGTTGCTCCACCTCATTCTCATGTGATAGTCCCTGTCAATGGACTTGACAACAGGCAGTCTGAGCCTACTGGGATAGGTGAGCTATCTCCTCTTGGGATGTAGAGGACACTGGTTTGTATCTTCATTTTCTGTGTGTGAACCCTGGGATTTGTCTGTCTGGTGTGTGTTACCCAGGGAGCTGGTGGTGAGCTTTGGGAAGGGATTGTCAGTCTCCCTTGTTGAGGCTGATAACTGCACACTGGCTGAGCACTCCCTGGGGCAGGGAATCATGGATCTAAGGAGCCAGTAGCCTGCATTCCAAGAGAGAAGATCAAGTGGCTGGTAGATAAGTAAACTGTTGCATTCTATATCATGGACTCACCAGGTGATTTAAGTGGCAAATGAGGTAGAATGGAAAGACAGCATCAGACTGAATTTATGCTTGAACTTAGGATATGTTCCCACCTTAGCTATATTGTTTATTCTGGACATGTAAAATGTTATTCTCCTTATTCTGACAGAGAGGTTGAATTTTAATTGTGAAGTGTTTATTATATATGTTCAGTGAATTTTTTTTATTATTTTTTTCTGCAGAGATTCACTCTTCCACTCCAGTCCTGAAGTTTCATCTCCTACACACTCACATGCCAAGGTATCAAAGCAAAAACTATCCTGGTTAAATTTTATTCTAGTATAATTTCCACATACAACTTTTGGTTTTGTGGCTGTGCTTCACTGGGGAATTCCATGGGTGGGAAACCAAAAGGAAGTGGTGCCCAAAGCAGTGCTCCAGGGACAGTGTTACCAGGGTTTCTCAGTGCCACTGGTGGTTAAGTGGACTTACATCATGTTTGATTTTTGTACTCTAAGTTTCCTCTCCTATAAAGTCTTGATAGAAGTGTTCAGTGTTCAGAATTAAGAATTCCAAGTGCAGATTATTAGAACATAATTATTTTCCTACTTTCTTCCCTTCCCTCCCTCAGCTGTATAATAGTAAAGGCAGTACTAGTGTCTTCTACATGTAATAGGAAACAATGGAAAAATGAGATTGAGATTAGGAACAAACTCAATAGTCTCTAATTGCAACTATATTGAATCTTTTAGAAGGTGAGTTAAAGCTTCCAAAACACCATCTGCAGTTATTTATCAGAATGCAGTAGAAACCCCTCTAATTTTTGAAGGATATTTGGGTGAAAGTAACAGAAATATTGTTAGAACTTCCTTCTACAGGGAATTTATAAGACGAAAATAGTGCATAAAATAGCATATTTTTTAAGGTATGATAAGCATTTTTCAAATAAATGCACTCTGATGACAGTGCAATAATTAATACCTTGATAGCAGCTCAGAGCCTTGCTTGTGCATAGATTTTTTCTGAGTATGTGTGCAAAAACTCCCACAAGCCAATGACTACTGCATATATTACAATTAGGGCATACAGACATAAAAGTTGCAAGATAAAGATGAGTGGAAATAAGACTGAAAAGTTGTTCTTTTGCAAGTCTGAAAAGTACCCTTTGAAAAATATCCTTGATTCTGGATATATGAAAGAGAAAGAAAAAGAAACCACCAAAAAAAATCCACACTAGAAAAAATAATTCCTATCAAATTAAAAAAATAAATCACTCCTTTCTGAAAAATTTGTAGGTAGCAAGCAAGAAGAAATGTGTTGCTGCACCCACAGATCAGAACAGACAGTACTCTGGAAGTAAGGGAAAAAGAACAACTTCAAGGTATATCAGACATCTCTTTTGGTTTTCTAAAATCCTTTCGTTGCTATTTTTGTCTATCAGGTTATTTTATTTGTGTATGCTTCTATATTTATATAAATAAATGTATCAAACTTTTGGTCCTCCTCAGTCAGCTCCACCACGTGGCTGTCTCTGTTTACTTGCACCAGAAATTATCAGTAAACATATGTGATTAATATTACAACAGTGAAACTGCTGCTTTCTACTTCATCACCTCTCCAGGCTGACAGCTCAAGTCTCTAAACTCCTTTGGTGAAAGGAGGCCCAGTGAGCTGACAAGGGAGAAATACAGAAATGCAGCACCTGAGGCAGCCTGAGAGAGCACACTTAGGTCTGCAGGCTGGTGTGGGAAACATGAGGCCCTCAGGGGTCTCCTTTGTTCTGGTTAATCTTGGGATCTCAGGACAGGAGAGGGTCAGTAACATACCACAGCTTTCAGGGGCTTTAGGCTGAGAAGCTTCAGCTCTGCAGATTGCAAATTCAAGGTTGTAAAACCAAGAAATGGAGATCTGGTTGAGGGAGAAGAGTCAAGAAATGCACGAGATCCTTAGGAGCAAATGTGAACTGCCACAAGATATGGCACAACACCAAAACAGGGTGAAGATTGACTACAAGGTGGCAGAACATGGACCTGACAGAGGCCAAGGCTGTCCTTCAGGACTTGGAAGTCAGTGTAGGCCCTCGGGACCTCCCTTGGGCAGGTCAAGGCAGGGCTGTCATGCTGGTACTTCATGAGATTTGGAGTGGAACTGTGCAGATACAGACCCTGTGTGATGAACCCAGAGCTGTGGGAGAAAGTTAGGAGCTACAAGGAGTTTGGAGGCTTCACTGGGATGAAGATATATTAGAATAATAACTTAAGAGCTTCAGATCCTGGGAGAACTAATGTCACCTTTGCAAAAAAGAAAGCTGAGGAGATACCCTGTGTAGGTGATGTGTTACCTTGTGTTTTGGTTTTATGAAAACTTTGATATGCAACTACTAGGATCAGTGATGTTCCCTAGGCCAGGCATCATGATGCAGAAATTGTAGCAAAGTAGGAGTAGAGCCACAGAGGACAGAATTCTACAAATTCTCTTGGCAGGGGAGAATAGCAGAAATGAAAACAGGATAGTATCTAAAGCCAATAGAACATTCCTCTGTTTCTTTCTTTTACTCTGATCTAGTTATGAATTTGTTGCATGAGAAGACCATGCCACAATCTTGTCAGTAGAAAACAGAAGTGGTTTCTTTGCCTTCTACATTACAGTATGTAAAATCCTGTAATTTGTTTATGTGCAATATGGTAAAGGTGAGATTCACAAGAAGAGAGAAATTGCCATCAAAGCATCTTTCATATGAATGCAAGTAATGAAATTGCATTAGGTAAATAACTGTACACTCTTAAAAACAGCAAACACATTATATTTTTGTTATTTTTTTTTTGTATTATAAATTTAAAATCTAGGGTTATCTTTTTTTTAGTTCAAAAATGAGAAACATGGAAGTGCAAAGTGCTGATGGTGTTGCAGTACTGGAAGATTGCATAGGTTTTTCTTTAACAAAAGCAATAAGCAAAGTTGAAGAAAAACTAAAGAAAGGAGTCTTACCAGATTGTCCAGATGATGATATTATTCCAAGTGTTGGAAACGAAATGGGAGCAGGTAAGTTTCCTTCCATGGTTAGTACTTTTAATCTTACTTTGTGACTGTTGGAAATGGGTTTTCCTGGAAAAAAAAAAAAAAAGGAGTTTCTGTAAAAATTACAGGGAAAATTCTGAAGCCCTTAAGTTAAAGGAAATGGGAAAGAAGGTTTTTCCTCTTTGCATAGTCCTAGAGGAAGATCAGATCACATATCAATGTGGAACTTTTGTTGGGGAAAAGTGAATTTGTATCTTCATTTCCACCTTTGTAGGGAGAGGTTTGGATAGTTACATGTGTTGAAATGTGGGGAAACAGAAGTACATGATGCTAAGCTTGTATTTCCAATAAGATGAGATTCAGGCCATGCAAAGCTCTGCCTTTAGAGGACAAAGCCTTTCCTCAGACCAGTGCTGTGGATCTTAGAAAGTGGCTTAAACAAGGTAATGTTTCAGCTACAGTGCCAGAATGAGAAGCCTCCAGATCCTTTCCCACTTGAAATGGTGTGGGTTTGTCTGTCCTAGAAACAGAACAGGAAAGGGGATTGCCAGAGAAGCTAAAGGAACAATGTGCATCTATCTTTTTGGCTCTGGTGTGATAAAAGTGAGTTTGTGTGGTTCCTTACAATGCTAAAGCAAGGAAGAAGTCAGAGATTCACCACAGTAGCACAAAGTGCCTGAGCCCTCTCCTTTTAATCTAATGGCTTGATGTCTACAACATTCCAACACAGGAATTGTTAGATTTCTAACCTCATGTAATTCTGTGCACATCTGCAGTTACCAAGTCTCCCTATACACACCCTCAGCTGTCTTTTTTATAGTTCCTTTTCCTTGAACTAAAAAGAAATTGCTTTGGCTTGCACTGGAAGCTTACACCAAATCAATTCAAGGTAACTCAATAAGAGTTATTACTGGTGCCAAGTAATCAGGTCTCGCTGACCAAGGCCATATATTTGAGTATTGAGAGTTGTTCTGTAACTTTAATGATGAAATGAAAATACACTGGATTGATTTTTGCTTTTACATGTGATAGTGGCTGTTTATCACACTCTGAATGCTTCCTTAATATACTAAATAAGCTATTGCAGAGCATTCCAGCACTGTCAGACTCACAGAACAGTTATGGTGTTCACAAGGAACAGATATAGATATTAAGCAGTTCCTGTTACAGAGAGGGCTGATCCCTCAGTGGGAATCTCCTGTAAGAGATTCCTTAGGCCAACATGCCTTTGCTTGGCTACTTAGGCCAGTGAGGTGATAAGGTTCTAGAGCATTGTCCTTTCCCTGAGCTTCTTGCAGTGTTCTTCCTGGGCTTGGGCTCCACATCTTTATTTCATGATTACAGGTTACCACAGTGCAGCCATTTTGCTGCCAACACAGTAGCTTACACCTTATTTTTCTCAGGGGCTTACACCTTATTTTTCTCAGGTTATAACTCAACTCTGCAGTAACAAGCAATGACAGAAGCACACAGACATACAGAAGGCTGAAGATGAAGCTCTATTTTTATCTAATATACCCCCACACATAGGAACAAAATACCTGAATGTATTGTTGCACTTCATGTTAATCTTCAGATTATCCCAGGAATTCAAGAGGTCCATTCTTTCTTGTAAGGCATCACAGTCTCTCAAACATCCTATTCTTATTTTCCACTTCTCCCCTCTCTTCCCAAGGCTGTTGGTTACTTTATAACCTACGACCATCCTATAAAGAGATACTCCTCCCTCTTATCAGCTTCATCAGGTGACTAAAATTGACCAGTTAGGAAGCTAATTGCTTAATTATCTTTACCTCTTGTGAGAATTCAAGCCTATTTGGATCACAGGCATTTCCCAAAACTGATCTGGTTCTAGTTGTGCACTTGAATTTTCACAGGTTTTACTACTAAGTGCTCTTAATGACACACAGCTGACTAAGACAGAAGTTGTCTGTGGACTAATAGCTGAGTAAAAGAGGAAACAAAATGGTAAAAAGCAGCAGTTTTGACAGGTAGTGGTATAGCCCTAGAGTGATCTGTCATGGAGCTTACATTGTTCACAACAGCTAAGTGACAGCTGGTAAAGAAATTTATGTATGAAACAGTGATTTTAGAATAGTTAAAACTGGTGTTAAGTATTGCACAATAATCTCATGGTACTGAATGAGGGGATAGAGTGCAAGTTTATATTCTGTACTAAAGAGTGCAAAGGAACACTGTTAGAAAACACAACTCTCCAATTACACCTACTTCACAATAAATACACTTGAGGCATAACTCCACCTGCTATGGCTAATTATGACATTTCCAAAAGCGTAAACTTACTGCATGTTCACACTGGAAAAGGCAAATTAATTGTTACAAATCCTTCAGAAGATAACAAAACCAAAATACTGTACTGTTACTGTGCTGCTCTTATATAATGGATACTGCCCCATGGTGAGTATGGAACATAGTTCTGCACACCCCATCTCAAATCCTGGATGTAGAACCAGCAAAGATACAGCTAATTGTGTACAGAGGCAATTAGAAGTGTGGAACAGCTTGAACTTGAATCTTCAGTTTGAAAACAAAACAATTAAAGGCACTATGAAAGATCTGTAATGAAAACAGTAATGGTAAAGGGAAAGCTGTCTTTCTGTAATGCAAACACTAGTAAATGCCACATTAAACTGGATTTAAAGCAAGCTATACAAAGTGTTTCTCTTTCCCATAATGCACAATTAAATTAGCCACAGGATATTGTGAATGCCAAACTACAGTGTGTCTCATGAAGAAAATCAAACAACTCAATAGTGTAGAAGTACCTGAGAGGGGATTAAATGCAAGGGCTTTGATATGGTCTCCATCTCGATAGCCACCAGTTACCAGAAGCTGGCAAGGATATAACAGGAGGAATGAAAATCAGTCTGTATCTTATTTTTTCATGGAGTTTTCCCTAAATCCTACTTATTATTGGCCTCTGCGGAGTTACAGCTTAAGCTGCATTTGACGGCTCTTAAGGGAAGGTGGGTGAAATTAAAAGAACTCCTGTTGCAGCAAATGAACACATGTACCCATCCACTCTGCTCCAGATACTCCTCCTCCACTTTATTCTTTTCCCCTTATAACCACTGTGAATAATGGTTATTCCTGTGCTACTCAACTTGATCCTCAAACTGTTCCCATACTGCACACCTGTGGAAGTCCAGGGAGAGTTCCTTGTGAATGATCCGGGGAATTGGAAGTGAAAGAACAATCTGTTCACACGCAGCTTGTTTTGTCATAACAGTCCCTTTCTAGCTGTCCAAGAGCAAGAAAGTACTTCATTTGGAAAAAACACCTGATTAAATGGATTTAATTTTAAATACTGTGCTTTAAGAAAGCATAGACTACTGTGTGGGAGGGGTATTTACCTATCAGAGGGCTTTGCAGTCGACATTGAATTCTTCTTGTGCTCAGTTTAAAATTACTTTGGCTGTAACTACACAAGTTGCAGCTACAGATGGATTGCAGTGCAGACATGCCCTCCAGTACAGTTTTCTTGACTTCAGACTCAAAAAATGCTGTCATGTACAGCATAGTATGATGCAAGTTTTCAATAAGTTTCAATTTTGAGAATTATGCATCTTTTGCCATTTAAAGATGTCAAGTTCAGTCATCAAAAGAAAAAATCTGTACAAAGCTTTGCCTGAGAATGAGAAACCTGCAAAATCTTTTTAGCAATCTGAGTTTTCATTTGCCCTATTTCTCTTTAATAATTGTAAACAATGTCGAGTGTTTCTAAAAATAAGAACATGAAAGTGAGTTCTAACATCAGTCTTGCTTCTTTTCTGCATTGAGTGATGAGTACTTGTGGATATTAAATGTAACTTTTTATGTACACAGAAGCTCAAATCAGATTTCTGAAGGCAAAGTTACGTGTTACACAGGAAGACCTGGCAAGTGTAGTGTTTGAATGCAAGAAAAAGGTAAGAGCTGGATTTTCTTATCTATAGAAATGGAGTAGGTTCCCCTTCCACAAATAATCACGAAACAGAATTCTCTCGACCTTTCCTTTTCAAGTATTAAGACCTAAGGTTTTATTTTTTTTTAAATATACTAAGAACTTAGTATCAAGGGTAGTAATTTCTGTATAAATGTGATCTTGGGCTAAAAGCTTGTGAAATACACTTAATGAAAAAGAATTTGAGGCAGGAAAGAACCACTGGGAATGAAGACATGCCCCAGCTGCAGGAACACTGGTGCTGCAGAGTGCCCAAACCACCACTGCTGGAAGGGCACAGTTACCAGAGCCTGAGAAAAAGGAGGAGGAAACAGTAGCAGTGAAATACAGATTTTGGTGTACAGAGAAGAGAAGTGGTGCCCAGAGGCAGGTGATGGGATGAGAAGGATGTTTAGGGCAGAGTGAGAAACAAAAAGCTTGAGGAATATAGTTGGGTGCTTTTGGTGTCATCAGTGGATAGAAGTGTGGAAACAGCTGATCTTGGATCCACTTTAAGTGGAATGTTGTAATCAAAACAGCAATTAGGCTTTCTCGGTTCTCAAGAGTACAGTTGATGCAGAGGACAATATTTGGAATTATGCATTTGGGCAGATCAGGCTGAACTTAAGGCATAGTGAAGCTACACTGGTATTTCACTGTTAGAGTTTTATGATCTGCACTGTCTGGCAATCTATTTTCAAGTGATGCTCAAACATCTCTTGAACTGTAAAACCTTAAATAGCTTGTATTTGTCTGCCAGAGGGATCCCCTCTGATTCATGCACTTGTAAGCAAGCAAGGGTTTTGAACTAACTTTCAGTTTTCCATAACTGGATTATTTAGTTGTGGGCTCTTGACTTCAGAATGCTTTTATCCACCTATTCCTCAGGCCCAGATGTGATGATGACATTCAGAACATATGGCAAAACACCTATATGTTTTCTCTCAAGCGTTTAATTTAGAGTTAAGGAGCAGGATGATACTAAATGAGTCTTTTGAGATAAATACATGAAGAAAATCTTTAGAAGTAATTAGATTTTGATATTTTAAATCTGTACTTTATTTCATTTTTACCAACACAGGTGCTTCTGCATTTCAATACTTTTCTGCTGTGATCAGAAGGAAGTTGTTACATTTGATTTTAAAGACATTTTCATTTTCAAATCAAATACAATTCTGTCAGTAGCTATTGAACTTCATCATTCGATGCCAAAACCACTACAGACTTCAGTTACTGTAGCAGATGACAGAAGACCACCTTGTAGTTGTTCTTGTGCTGCTCCCATAGCACTCTGTGTGTAAATGTATCATTCTGGGCACTAGTTTCTCTGATGTGAAAATAACTTTATTACATTCATAAGGGCACAAAAATTTCATTTAGGCAAAGCCTTGAGGTAGATTCTGGGTTTGGTTCCAATTCACAGTCCAGTTGTTAAAAGGAAAGAGTAAACCTGTTTTAAATGTAAAGAAGTGGGAGTTTCTGAGGTGCAGGTGGTCACAGGAAGGTTAGATAAAGCAATGGATTTCCCAGGTGAGAAGCTGAGGGAACAACAGGGAGAGACTTGTTTTCACAGACTCCATTTCTCTGTGTGTGCCCTGATTTCTTTTTCGTAAAGAAATGAAGGGCATAATGTGTCTCTGAAATAACCTGCATTAGTATTCACTTATAAAGTTTCAAAGGTTATAAAAGAAAAATGCCTTGAATTATAATGCTTAATGTGGGATGTAATTGCCAGTAGGTCATGAATCGAATACGGGATTCACTGGATGTTAAGAGAATCTTAAATTTGAATACTTGATGTATCCTGGATCATTAGCTTGCTTTTAAGTCAAAACCAGATAATCTCCTAAAACATAATGGATTGGTTTATCAGTAATTATATTCTCTTCTTTTTCCCATAATTTTTCCTAATGTGTGCATTTAACTATTCTCATAAAAATGTCACAAAATATCTATGTCCCACTGTTGTTCATATTATTCCATAAAACTCTGATATTTCTCAAAACCTTTGAGCTATGAGAAATTAAATGTTTTACATACTGTTACAAGACAGTTTCAAGTAAAAGACTGTAGAAAATTAAATGAAAGAAGTGGTACTGTTTTTGAAGTATTATGCTGGTAAAACAGTGTTTTGTTTTCTTAGTTGTTGCCATGTAATTTTTAAAAACTTCTCTCTAGTGTGTGTATATTTTTACTGCCTTTTATTTACAAGACATTATTACTGCATTATCCTCCTGCTTCCTTGCAATGATTTAGTTGTGGGGTTTTTTTTGCTGCTGACTGCCAAACAGGATGATCAAAATCAGAATTTAGAAACTCGGCTTAAAGATACCGAAGAGGAAAACACGAGACTGCAGCGAACGATCAGCGTGCAGCAGAGTCAGACTGAGAAGTACAAAATGTTGTCACAGGAAGCAAACAAAAAAAGTGAAGGGTTACAACAAGAAGTCATTGCACTAGAAAAGGTATTGCAGATATTACTCTCATTTATCTGACAAAAGGGAACAAACCCCACATCAAATCACCCCTTGTACCCTAGTTTGGTATGAATGATCCCAGTAGTGTTTGAATCTCTGTTAGTAGTTTTAGAAGTTGTATTTTTAAATGGTCTAATCAATTTTTTTAAAGGAAGAAATAATATATTTTGCTAACTGCTTTTCTTCTGCTTCTACAATCACATATTCCTGTATTTTAAAATTAAATTCCTGTATAAAAGACCCACAAGAGACAAAACAACCTTTTTCAGAAACTGCTGTCAAAGTCACAAAGGAATCCTAAAAAATACAAGGAAGTTTTATTTTTCTGGTTTTAATTATGACTGTTAAAAAATTACTTCTGTAACAGGAGTTCTATTGTAAACTGTAGAACCTAGTGAACATTTTTTTAGAAAGCACCTGCAGCTTATATTAGTATGTCCTGCAGGTAGAGGAAGGGACGTGTCTTTGTTCTTGAAAATGGACTGTTGGGAAACCAGGCACTCCAGTGTGGCTGAGTCCCAGTTACCGTGGCTGCTGCTGCACCCACACTGGCACAGTGGTGTTGGTGCCTGGGGCAGCAGATGGCTGCACACACAGCTTTGTTTGTTTGGAACTTAATCTTAAGGGCAGCATGTGTTTTTCCTTAATTACTCAGAGCTACAGAGGTTGACTTCAAAATCATGCAATACACAGAGTATTGTGTTGCACATGCAATGAGAATGTTTCACTTAAAAATTTGGGCAAAATGGAGCACAACTTAGCCTAACAAAGTCTCATTATACCTCTGTTAAATCACACACTGCATTTGTGTAGGCTTGCTTGTGTCTTAATGCTTTGTAGTTCTGGCATTTTACAACTCAAATGGTCTTCATGGGCTTTTTGTGCAGATACTTGGAAGTTTTAAGTTTCCTTAAATAAGTACCCTGATGGTGATTCTGTCTGGGAAAATATTCAATAGCAGTACTCACACTACTCATCAGCTCACAGTAAATAGGGCCAAGAGATTTACAGAGTCATTTAGTCCCTTCTCTTAAAGCATGACAGGACAGGTTATATCCACACCATCCTGGACTTAAGTTGGTTTGACCTGCACTTACAGCCTTCTTAAAACAAAAGTTTTAAATTGATGGCAATTTCCAGCATTTCCTTAGACAGTCAATGCTGGTTCTTGCACACAGTCACAGTGAGAAAGTATTTAGGAAATGTCTGTTGGGATGAAAAGTTTATTCACTTCTGCTGTATCCAGAATGTGGTCACTTCCCTCACTTGTCTTTATTCTGGATTTACCATTCTCAGTTGCTCCAATTATTCCTCACAGGTTTTTTTCTAGAATTCATCAAGGTTCCCAACCAGATCATGAAAAATAGTGGTAGTCCTTTAAAATACTAAAGCAGCAAAAAAAGGCAAGTATATGTAATGAATGGTTCCCTGCTAATTCAGAAGTTACTTTACATATTTTTTCTGCTATAAGAAATTATTTAACTGCAAAAGCCATGCATGTAAAAATAATTTTGCAGTAACTGCTTAATTCTCCTGTGGACTTGGGAGTCTGAAAACTGTTCTAATTTTTAGGTATGAAGTATTACTCAACACTATATAATTAATGTAGTGTAGATTAATTCTAGACACGTTTAAAAGCAATTTCCTGTGAACACAGGCCTGAACTGGTGCTACTGTGCTGCTAAACTCTCAAGAGTTATACTTTCAGTCCAGAAAAAGTTTTCTGTGTAGTTGAGATAGCACAAATGTAACCTCTGATTAGGGGGCTTTTATTGCTTTTGTTGTGATTTCTGTTCCAACACAGATGATAGGAGACTTTGGCTGTGACACAAGTTTCCCCAAACTTCCTTATCAACCATTTGTGCAATTTCCTTAATCCCTCAGGTCCTTTTTTTGTATGTGCCTAGGCAAAGAGTCTCACCTGCTTTTCACAATTCACCTGAAACATGGTAACTACTTCATTATTTTTACATTTAATTCTTTTGGCCTTTGGTCTCTGTGAACATTCTGCTGCAACATCCACCTCAGGCAGCAGCTGAATTCTGATGCTCCCAGAAACTTCCATCCTTTCCTTTCCAGCATTCCTCTCTTTTTTCCTATCTAATTGATCTAATAAATGCTATCACCTTTCCTGTCTTTTTTTCACCACCAGTCTACAGGGACATTCCTTCCTCTGTGTTCTCTCACTCATGAATTCAGTCTAAGCTATAATGTTAGATAATGGTCAGGGAGACCCCAAAGCTGTACTCTTACTCCTTTTAAGGCTTTGTGCAGGGAGTTTATAATTTGCTTTAAGAAGGGCTTGATGTTAAGTAAAAGTTCCCTCTCCAATGTTTTTTGGGGAGGACAGGTGCTGCAGAGCCTTCCTAAAGGCAGAGGTGCTGTGGATGCTGCTACTGGGAGGACAGAAGGCCACTGGGAGGGTTCCTCCTGGGTGAGCTCTGTGCCATCACAGCCCCTGCTGGCACTCAAGTGCCTCAGCCATGGCAGAGCAGTGGAGAAAATCCAGAAATTGAAATGGGATGCATTTTTCAAACATAGTAGTTTAACCCCACCTCTTAGAGAAACAGTATATGAGAAAATTAATCCTGCTTTTCCTTTAAGTATTGAAGAATTGGCAGAAACCTTGCTTAGTTACAAAATAAAACACTTATTTCAGGTATTTTTAGGATTAATACATTTAACAATATACCCTCACTGGATGACTTGCAAAAAAATCCTTGCTAAGGTATTATGTGTGACAGTAAATGTCAAAAAGCCCTAAGAGAATTCTTAGAATTCTTTCATTAAATGATATGATTAGCTGATAAGTAATTTGCATTGCATGCAGACTATTTTTTTTGGTCATTAAATGCTTGAAAGACTGTATTTCAAAGCTTTTCATATTAATGCAGAATAAAATACATAGTATGAAAGATTTAGTTGACTTTATTCACAGCTCCATCATCTTGATACAAGACAAAGAGGTCAATTAGTATGTATTTCTTGGATAAATGATGTAGAAGTCTTAAATAACCACCATAGAGCAGGTGTGGAATTGAGAAAATAGAACAATTACTGAAGCAGTCTGAGGTTAAAAGGTTAACAACAAGGCCCCTCTCTACCTTGATTTGGTTAAAAAAAGTCTGTGCCCATTACTAAATATTTGATACTTTAAAAAAAAAAGTCTATTTCTTTTTCTGCCAGAATTGCTCATTTCTCTTACTTTGGCTGTTCTCTGTATTCCCTGATCTTTAATCTGACTATTCTGTTCCTCAGCCTGGTCTCTTTTTCTCATTTCCCCACTTACAGCACTATGAAACACTGTCAGCAGAGTCAAGGGGGAACTGTTTTGCTTGGTGCCATAAACACTCGATGAACTCTTTTCTCCCAGATGACAGTTACTGCCCTCAGCCATCTTCAGTGGGCTGCTTTAACTTCTTGGTGGTAATTGTATGTAGGAGTCTCTGGGGAAAAAGAGGTAAAAGGAACAGGTGGGAAGAAGCATCTGGGAACACGAGCCACCGTTCCAAAATCTGCCACAGAGTGGACGTGGCAACATTTTTTTCTCTTTCTGAGCATACAAGGTTTTTCAGTCAGTCCTGTGGTCTTACATGCTCAGCTCCATGATCAATCCAAGATAAGAAAGATCCTTTTTCAAGATTTCAAAGGAGAAGGGGATGTTTTAACAGTAGAATTGTCTTTGAGACAGATTCTCTCTGCAGGCCAGAGAACTCCACAGACGCTTCAGCTTTCAAGGGCGAGCCTTGTTGTACATGTGCTGTTGATACAAGATTCATTAAAACCCCCATTATTCACCATGTTTGTTTTTATCTTTGCTTCTTAATTAGGAACTGGAGAACCTAAAGCGGGTACAGAAGCAGGCCACAGCCAGCCAGAGTGCCACAGAGGTTCGACTGAACAGGGCCCTGGAGGAAGTGGAAAGGTATAAAGTGGAGCTGAACAAACTGAAGCAAAGCAACAAGGTACAGTGGCTTAGGAAAACAATTTCCTATCTGTGATCACTCAGTAAAGCTAGAGTGAGACTAAAAGCTTGATCAGCTTTGGAAGCATCATATCTCTTCCAGGCAGTCCCAAATTAACTTGGAGCAAGACACCAAAGGCCTGGATAAGTTATCTTGGATGATGCTACTGCAAGAAATGTACAGAATAAAGTTAAAGCCTTTCTGATTTTCTTCAGTTGTGTGAAAATAAGATGTGTTTAGAAAGAGGGGGAAGTACACATACACACCTAATACATACACAGGCAAACCAGGGCTGTTATCTTTGAGATTTTTTTTTTTTCCAAGTTTTAATGTGGGAATATTTTGATTAATCCCATTTCTTTTCAGAAATGTCATGGGTGGCTACTGTTCCTCACTTTCTTATGTAATGACAGGTTTCATTGGCAAAAGCACCACTTTCATAAATAATACATTTCTCCTTTTCTTCCCTTGGCAGGATGTAGCTAACCAAGAACTCAAAACAATTGAAGAATTAAAAACAGAAAACAAGAAACTGCAGAAACAAAAAGGAGAGCTAATTACAGGTTTTAAAAAGCAGTTAAAGTTAATTGATATTCTGAAGAGACAAAAGGTAAGGACCAGAGTACAGGTGCATTTCAGTAAACAACCTCTAGCTAAATGTGTCTGTTGTCAAGTCAGACACAAGTCATCCTGGAACTGGAGCCCCAGGACTGGGAAGTTTCAATGCAAGAGAGCAGCAGCCTCACTTTTCCCAGAGCCTATTGGTAACATTTTGCATTCTAGCAAAGGCTGGTCTGCTTTTGAACTGACCCCATTCCTAACTAGGAATGCATCCTGTCATGGTAAAAGGTTATTACTCACTGAGGATATCTGTTTGTTCAAGAACAAACACTGTGCAGGTAGTAACAGCAACTCCCTTTGTGCTGTGTCAGTAGGACCCATTTGAGCAGGTGAGATTTTTTAGTTTTTCCCCACACACACATTATTTGTTGGATCAGCAGCTCTAACATTGCCACCCCTCAGGAGTGAGCACTGCATTTTAGACCTGTATTCTTCCAGGGTTCTCAAAGTGTGTCCCTCTCTATGAACATTTGTTTCTTCTTATTTAAATTCTGAGATGTTCTGGCCATGTACAGTTGTGTCCAGGTGCAGATGTCCTTGTGTGTCAGACAAAAAAAAAAAAAAAGAAGAAAAGAAAAAATTAAAAGACAGAGCACTTAACCTAGGTGTGTATTTACTCAGCTGAAAGAGGGGAGTTGAGCTCCATCCTTTGGTAATACCTGGAATATCCTGCATACTTTGAATCACACACAATGCAGTAACATTGGCTGCAAGGGTGTTCCCATCCACACTGCACTTGCAGCCTTACTCTGAAAGTCATTTGATTCTACATCCATTCCACATCTCCCTCCAATCCTCTCCCTCAGGGCATGGAAGGGTGGGCAGAGTCTTTAGCAGCTGAAGCTGAGACTGAAGAGAGGAGAGGTGGTAGAATAAGTGCTGCCAGTTCATGCTGAATGACTGGTGATCCAGCTTCCATAGAAAGCTGCAATAGTGAGAAGTAGATTAATACTGCAGATGGAATACAGCTCAAAGTGTATTTAACTATCATATATGGTAAAACTGTATTGGATGTTCCCAAAAGGAGGGGTGTTTTACTTGAAAAGAAAAACCTCTGACATTGCAGAGTGGGTAAATATATTTCTCAAAATATATTTTCAGCATAGACCAGTCAAATGAGCTTTGATGGTGCAAACTGAAAGAAATTGTGAGTTTACATGACAGGAAATTAAAGTGAGAGGACTGTATACTAGGAGATGTTGCCCAAATCAAACAATTTTCCACTTACTAGTTCCATCAAACCTTTCACTTACAAATACTTGGGATGTGTGCAATCATTTGTATCAGTTTCCCTTCCAAGGCTGCATGAGACATGTAGAGCTGTGGGCTGCAGAGCTGTCTAGACAGGATCTAAACACCACAGAGTGGGTCACCTCCAAACCCTACTCTGCTGAAACTCATGTCATTAATTTTGCCATAAAGTCAGTGCACTTTTTGTGCTCTCAAACCAAAGCTGTAAGAGAGCTAAAGCAAGCACTGTGTGGTGGCTTTTTGAGCAGAATCCCCTTTAAGAAGGGCCAGCCTTAGAGATAAGAAAATAGAACATTTTATTTACCCTTTGAGCACTGCAGTGATCACCAGACAATTTGTAAACACTTTCGAAGCTGTTGAGCCCCTAGAGGAAGAATAGTTCAGTATGAAATGGCAACTTGAGACAACAAAATACACACACTTATCCCAAGAACTGGGAATTGCAATATGGAAATACACCCTTGAATCTGGAATACCTGCCCAACATAGGGCAAAGGAGGACAGGTAACTGGATTAAGAGGAAGTGAGGCTGCTCATGCATTTCCAGTGCAAGAGAATTTTCCTGGCACCCTTCTAGCTCTACAGGTTTATTTTGAGAAGAAAAACTATACAGCATTCACTCAACACATGTTCTATATGTGAGGCAGCTCGTTGTCCCCTGGAATGTGAATTCACTGAAATGGTGTCACAGAGCAGCATTTCTGTTTGACTGGGAACCAAACCCCGAGTCTCAGACAAACATCACAAAACTGCACCAAATATATTTTTAAACAACTGCAAATGCTGTGTCAGAACTGCAGACAGGTGAGGAAGCCACTTACCTTGTCTTCCAAACAAATGTCATTTACTCAGAGCAGAGGGATCCTGTTTGTTGTCCTTTCCAAACAGACTGTGACTGGAAGAACCTGAAGGAGATGGGGGCAGCCCCTGCCCCGGCAGCTTCTGGCAGGAGGCACCAGGGCAGGGCAGCTCAAGGTCCTGTGTGCTCAATATTCCCAGGCAGTGGAAGGGCTTCGAGTCTGCTTCACACAGGCCTTTTGTTGAATGAATGAGGAAAACCTGATTTGGGCTATTTGTGTCATATTTGTGTGGCAGGTTCAGATGCACAAAGCAGAGAGAGCCTGAAGAATGACAGAGGGGGAGAAATTCCCCAAAGATACTAAGTATCAGGAGGAGGATGACTTGGTTTGGAATAACTTTAATGTTAAGCTGTGATCAATACACATATTGATCAGCTTGAGAGAACATGGACCAGTTTCCTTATGTGTTCTTCAGAGGTCACAAGTTATTAGATTTTCAGGCATTTCCATGCCTCAGTAAACCCGAGATATTTTTAAAGCAATATAAGGAACAAGGAAAAGCTATTAGTCCTATTTTACTAGGGCTGAACTTAGTGTTTAGCATAAAATTTATCACATCCCTACACTACAAATTTTTGCAGAAAAATATGATTAGCAGCTTCAGCTGGAACAGGTGAACATCCATCAGACCACAGTACCAAAAAAAAAAAAAAAATCAAATTATAGATTTGAAGCCCCTTTGAGCTATCCCAGGCATCTAAGATTCTGTATTGGTCACTCACACTCTTTTACCTCTGCTCCTAATTGTTTTTTGTTTTTTCTTAAGATGCACATTGAAGCTGCCAAGATGCTTTCTTTTACTGAAGAGGAATTCATGAAAGCTCTTGAGTGGGGAAATTATTGATTCCATTAAAAAACAGCTTCTGTTTGAAAGACAACTCAGATGGTACATTATTTTGGGACTGTATATGAATCCTTGTTAATAGTCAATAACTGTATATCCCAGCAAATTGATTTTGTTGATTTTGCTTACATTTAAATTGTTTAACTTTTGTAAGCCTGACAGCTTGGGTTGTAATGTTGTATGAAATACAAATTTCTACTGCAGTGTGAGGCCAAACTGTCCATTCTGTAACTAGCAGAGAAGCACAGACCATGCAAGGAATAGTCCAACAAGTGAACTTTGTTAATCAGTTTGCTCTGGTTTAGCATTTAAAACAATACCTTATCTATGGTAATATTCAGTCCAAAGAAGGCAGGATTTAGTCTCAGAAAATTCCTCGTTGCAACAGAAATAAATTAACCAGTGATCCAGTTGAGAAGAAAATGTCATGTCCTCTTTAAAACACGTGGTTGGAAAATTGGCCTTGTCTGTTCTCTGTAACAGATCTCCCCTCAAAGCTGCTTGGTCTGGCATCTAATTTAAGCACCAACAGCTCTTTTATAGAAATGATCATAACTTGTTTTAGTCATTACATCTTCCCCCCTGGCTGGCATAACCACACATGAGACTTGCCCCTCACTGCCCAGACAGACTCCTTTAGTCAAGGTGAAAATATTAAACCTTTCCCTGGCCATCA
The DNA here is from genome assembly GCF_036250125.1 of Pseudopipra pipra. NCBI lineage: Eukaryota > Metazoa > Chordata > Aves > Passeriformes > Pipridae > Pseudopipra > Pseudopipra pipra. The sequence goes on along the minus strand of NC_087560.1, from coordinate 7,794,232 downwards.
GCTGCTGCTTGGGGACAAGTCAGGAGCTGTGACTATTCACAGGTGCTCTACAAGCACTAGTCATCACTGTAATCAAGAACTAGGTAAAAGATTAAGGGTAGATGAGCTGAGCATACCATGTGTACACTAATGAACAGGAGCAATACAGGCCTGTGCTGCTTCCATGAACCTCTGTCAGACCTCAGTGATTCCAATGGATTCCTCCTCTCTCAGGGGAAGTGAAGAGGAACATGGCACAAAAAGTCAGTTTATGCACTGAAAGGTACAAACAGTGGTTCTGACCTCAGAATGGAACAATGTCTCTGCCTTAGATCTTAGATCTTAGACCAGCAAAGTACCTCAGATCTACCACTTTGAGGAGGATTAGGATCATAGTAGTGTAGTGCCAGTACAGCCAAATCTTCCCATTCCCCCCAGAACTAGTGCATGAAGAGAATCCTGCAGTCCATATTGGAATACATGTGTGCATTTACACCAGCTTGGTTTCTGCTGTGCTGCTGGAGAAAACATTTCTAACATTGCTACACCACTGAGAAGAACTGAGAACTCAGAACAGTTTATTGATGAAAAATGTGCAGCACACATCTATATAAAACTAACTGCTCATCAGCTGAGAACTTTGGTCTTAAAATGGAGACTTTTAATGGTGTTAAAAAGGAGTTCCTCACTGTTAACAGCAAATGGAAGTTTTCATTGGGAATCAGCTGACACCTAGTGGCAAAGCAGGAGCTGAGCTGGGGAAAGGTTCAGCTCTCTTCTGATAATTCATTACCTCTTCTCTGCTGGTAAGCCAACCGAAAATCTTCTCCAAGCATGTTAATGTCATTTTCATCTTTGAGTATCCCCTGCAGTAATGGGAAAGAAACACACATTAGAAGGGAAAACAAAGTAGAGAGATTTCCATGGATCTCTGCAATTTTCCATCAAGAGAATGGATACTTTGTATCCATAATACCGTTGTTACCTTTAAAACAAACCGGAAACTCAAGCCTGAAAGGCATCACAAAACTTGAACAGATGAGTTACAAAGTGGTGTAGCTGGTGCCAACCTAAAGCCACTCCTTTTGTTCTGCACGCACAAGCACTACCAGAAGACAACACTGAGCTGCATTCTCTTTCTCACAGAAGTGGTAACACCCAGCACAGCAGGTGCAGCTTTAGTAAAAATTAAGAAACTGCAGTGAAAAGAGGCCCTGGTTGGGCTGGGGCTCTGTCTTCCCCTTTAGCTGTGTTGAATTAGCTCCTACAAAGGAATAACTTGGGAAATAAACTGATACTGGATAACTTAATCAAAAACTATTTTTCTGGGGAAGGGAAGCAGGGGAACCCAGAAATCTAAATTTACAATTAATTCTAAATTAATTTTACAGCTAAAAATATGCATGACCCACAGAGCATACCTTGCAGCATTTAGAAAAGAAAAAAAATACAAATTGCATTTATATTGGAAAGTTTCAAATTTGGTAGCACTTTGCTGTTGAACCATTTTGAGTGAAGTAACGTGATGTAGGAGCACCCAAGTCAGACCCAGTGAACAAAGTAGGACATCATTCGTGGCACACAGGTGAGCCTTGGACACTGACACTGCCAAGGCTTCCTACAACAGCAAATTCAAAATGTTTCCAATATGAGTTATCCTTTAATCTACATTAAAGAACAACTCACTCCAGATGTTACAAATTCCTGCACCAATTATCATATTAATGTTTGAATAAAAATTATACTCTGTTCTATTTACATTTTCCAGAATTGCAGAATTTCTTTAACTAGTGGGATAATTCCCTCCCTACTCTAAATGTAGTTTTACATCCCTGTGGCAGCTCTGTTCATTTGTGTACTGTCAGGAGATCTTTCCAATTATGAAGCATAATACAAAATAAATGGTAGTTTATTCCAATTGCAATAACTGCTTCCATCCTTTTAACTTTTAAAAACACAGGGATGAACAGAGTGAGCTCTGAAATGCTTCTGTAAGCACTGCAGTTCCTTGCACTGCTGCAGAGGGGAGGCCTTTCCTCCATGCTAACTTGGAACACTTGGCAGATGAGCCAAAATTGCTCCCAAAACCCCAGCTGAGAAATGTGGTGGTAACAGGGTGTAAGATGTGGTGGACCCCTTTCTAGCTAGAAAAGCCCTGCTGTAGAACTCAGGTTTCACATTCCAAGCACTGGCTGTGCTTTCAGCAAGTCCTGCACAAGGCATCAATGCTGCCAGGGAGCCCAAAGAGCATTTCTGTAAAGAGCTTCCCAACTCAAAAAGCAAGAGGTGAGTGCAGGTGAGCTGACACAATAAGGACACCCACTGACTCCAGGAATTTACACAGTTCTGCAACTTCACCTTGAGCTATCCAAGAGAAAAGTGATTTCCAGGGCAGACACAAAGCATTTCCAAGACACTTCACTTACTCGAGGCAGATAACCCAGCAGTTTCCAGGCGTGCTCTTTCAGGAGTTTCTGCCTCTCCTCTTCAACAATTGCACGGATGCTTTCTTGTCTTCTCTTCTCTAACTCTCTTTCTTCAACTTCACGCTCCTACAGTAAACAAGTTTTCCTAAGTTCAGTTTGTGAACATTTGTTTAAACAATGTGTGTTTGGCAACTGGAAAACAATCTCAGACAAAAGAGAGGACTGAATGGCAGGACCTGGGGTGAGTCTGCTATCCAAGTGTTTGCCCTTTTGAAAGCAGATTAAGTCTCCAGTTCTGCCTTTTTGGCTCTCAGACAAGTTAGTCTGTTCCTGTCCTACTGTTCTAATCCCAGAAAAAGAGCAATATGCATGAATTCTCATGCTGATGACTAGAAGTCACAATTCACATTACATGTGTGATTTATACACCATAAACAAGGTCTGAAAACTGCAGTATAGGATTCCATGTTTTCAGCTTACACCTTTTCTTCCTCAGATCAGAATTCAAGAGACTTAATCTAAAAGCAAGGCTGGGACTTCCCCTCCTCACACAGTGCAGCTGACCAGGGACAGGGAACTGGCCAGCAGTTGTTCCACTGCTCCCATGGCTCCTGAGGAGGTATTTGCAGAGCATGTCAGGTACACAGGGGTCCAGGAATGTTGTTGACCCCAACCTCTCAAGCTTCAAAAAAAGTTGGCTCTAAAAACTTTTCCTTGTCATCAAACCAAAGCAAAGGCCTACTTCCCCCCCCACATTTGTCTACAATTCCCCTGTCACCTTTCCCTAATGACAGCAGCCACGTCCCTCAGGACAGCACAAGTGTTCCCACACTGAAACACCGTGGCTCAAACCAAAGGCGTGTGTGAAACTCTTACTTTGTCTGCAATGAACTGTCTGCGACGGTCTTCCAGGATTTCTTCCACAGCCTTTTTGTGCTCCAGCTGTCTCATCCTGCGTTTCTGAGCGTTCAGCTCCTCGATCCGATCCTCCTCTGCCAGCCTGGCCAACATCTGCTGCCGGAAGGCTTCCTCCTCCTCCCGCAGAGCTCGCTGTGCTGCTGCCTTCATGGCAAACTGCTCTTCGTAGGTTTGCCTTAACTCCAGGCGCTGCCTTATTCTCTTCTCAATTTCTGCCTGTAAAGGGAATTTAGTAAAATGCTGTGTTACTGAACTGACTTTGAAAAAATTACCATCATCAGCCAATCTACGGGATTTTTCTTGGAATGAATTTACTGTAGCTGTTAACTTCTAGCATAACTAACTGGAGCAAACATTCCATATCTGACAGGATTCTCCAGTATTAATCAGTTTGGCAAATGTCACAAGATTCTCAAAATTCAGTCCAAAACAAAAGGAGGTATTTTTTTCCCCCTACTAGCACAAAGTGACTCAACAACCACTTTGGTATCTCAACCTGTGCTACATTTTGTCACCCACAGCAAGGTAAGACAGAGTGTGGGCAGGCCCACAGGAAAAGCAAATAGACATGCAGAAAAAAAGCAGTTAATTAACCTCCTTAGCTTAAACCTGAACTTGAAAGCTACTCCTTCACAAGATAAATAAATGTATAAAGGGGTATAAGGGTATTCAAAACCTTCACTTGTCTTCCTGCTTGAAAATAAAACATAAATACATTTGGAATGGAAAAGGAAACTCAAAACCCAGAATCTTCTCTCCAAAACCTAAACTAATGTACAAACTGCTTGTCTGATTAAGAACATTTAGGAAATAGTGCTGGAAATTAATACTTTGTGCCAAAACAGAATTGAAAACAATTAGAATTCATCTAATACTCCTAAAACCATGTCAGAATTAAGCCTTTTGCTTTGAAACAGCTAATAGTTGAAAATGGGCTCAAGGAGTCCCTCAAAACCATCCCAAAGTCACAAATAACACTGCAGACTTAGCAAATCCAAAGTGTGAAATAAAGCCCTTCATCTACCTGCCAGCACTTACCATCTCCTTCTTCCTTTCCATCTCCTCTTGTTCTTCCAGATACAGCTCTTGGCGGATTTGTTCCTGTTCTTGACGCTTCTGTTGTTCTCTTTCCATAGTCTCAGCAACCTGTCACAGGAAGGAAAGGTTTCTAAATGAAAGACAAAAACATACAACAATTTTTTTCTACAATTTCAATTTTTAATACCATGTTTTGAACTTTCTGTTTTTTCTCCTCAGTGTCTCGAACTTTAGCCATCCAATCATCTTCTCTTTGTCGCTGCATGTTGGCAAACTCCATAATTTTCCTGTTTTCTTCTTCCATCTCTTCCTTTTTCTTTCTCCTCCACATAGCTTGTTCTTTTATATATTCTTCAATATATGTCTGAGTTTCTCTCACTTTATCTAACTTTCGTTGTTTTTCCCTGTAGAAGATGGGAAAAAAAAGTTCAAATAGTTTATTGTTACTGTAGAGTAACATTAAACTGACCTCACCATTAATATATCCCAGAGACTAAGATTTAAATGACTCTCCTTAAACATTCAGCTAGAAACTAGACACCTAAATTTAAAATACCTATTACTGAGCTGCTGCAAGAAGGGAATCTCATGTCTAAGATCTTTCAGGAGTGCAGACTGTTCACACAGGTCCTCACTACTACTGCATTTTACACACACTCCATCAAAAAAGAGAAGAAAGTCCACACAACCCCTAAACTTTTTATTTACACTAAACTTTCTCTCACACACCCCCACACACCACCCTGCCCTCAGAAACCTTGTTCCCTGTCCCAGTCCATAAGGCAGGAAAACAGAGAGGTGGCAAAAGGTGGCAGGGTAGGGACACGAGACTGACTGGAGCATTCTGATGTTTCAACAGGAAAATTCACACAAGTCAGTCTCCTGTCAGCAAAATGTTGCCAAGGAAAACTAAAATGGGCCTTAGTCTCTATGGAACAGATGCATACAAATCAGCTTCCTATACAGAATGATAGAAGCTGTTTTGTTTTAAATTAACAAATAATAAAAGTTCAAAGTAACTAACATTTGGTCTTCTTCATAGATCTTTCTTACAATCTCATCAATCATGAGTTTCTCTCTCAGAAACTCTTCATAGGCCTTCTGCTTCTTCCTCTCCTGTTCCTCAAGCTGTTTGTCCAGTTCCTGATGGTACATTATCTTCTCCTGGTTGCGCCTCATTTCTGCAGCAAGTTCTTCTTGCATTAACCTGTCGTGCTCTTCCTTCATCTCTTGGGCTATTTCATCCTCCCATTTCTGGGGGGGAAACCAAAGCAAGATTCCTTTTTACTCCCATTTCTACAACACGTAGTGAAGAAGCACACAGTATGGAAAGGAATTGTGCTGCATTACCAGAAAGGAAGGTTTTCCACCTCAATCTATAAATACAGAGCCTTAACATGCTTAACAGCTTAATGCAGTCAGTGGTACCCTTGAAGGGAAGCCTCAGGATCTAACTTGAGGAGCAGTAAAAGTGCAGCCTTGAGCACCAGTGGGACTTGCTCACATCAGCAAAATGAGCAGAATGAGGTTGGACTGCAGAGAATATCCTCCCTACAGCATGTTCTTTACCTGCCTACACTGAACTCTGCATAAGACATTAACATAACCAGAATCACCTGCCAGATCACCCATATTATTCTGTACGTCGATAAAAATTCACAATTCTTTCTGGAGTTATCCAGATACCTGTTTAACAATAGTAAATGCTTTCAACAGCTGGACTCTGAGGTAAGGATTCACCACAGTAAGCATTAAGCACTTACTGTACAAAGGGTACCTAGTTTTAACTTGGATAAATACTACAAATCTAGCAAAATAACAACTACAAGCAGTTATACAGCTTAATTCATTACTCCTTTCACTGAAATGGCAAAGCAAACCTTTTTCTTGTAGCCAGTTATTACTGGTTAATTAATCCTCCATAGCACAAAATATGTTTTCAATAACACTGAATGCCCAACCATTATTTTAGCTAAAAAGGTCAGCTTCGAAGGAAAAATTTTCAGCACAATTCATACAAGGAGTTGCAGGACTTGGGTGCTGGGATTCACTATGGAGCTAATTACCAGTTTCTCATCGTAAAAAGCTTTTTTTTCAGCCATCTGTGCATCTCGTTCTTTATTCATATAGGCATATTTTAGCTTTCTTTCTAACTCTCGAAGTTCAAGACTGGAAAGGGAAAAAAAAATAAATTTATCCTATCACAAGGAGGTAAGTACCTAGGGGGACAAAATTAAATTTCCATCACTATTAAACACAATTTTAAAAAACCCAACCATACATCAGGGAAACCCTGATGAAAAATATTGCTCTAGTTAAAGAGTAGAAAAAGAAAAAAAATTAATTTTAAAACAAAAGTTACCTATATTTCTACACATCTATCAGCAGTTCTGCACACTTCTCATCTAACTATATAAGTACAGGTATACAGACATACACGTGTGCTCACAGTTATGCCTAAGAGCATTTAACATATATGACATATATATACATATAGACATAAACATGTATGCAAAATGAACACTTTGTGGATCAGAGTTTTTTCTCTTGTTGAGAAAAAATTTGCTTAACATTAACTTTTATCATACCTTGACCTCAAAATAACTTTCCCTTCCAGGTCCTACTCATTTCCGATTCTACCACAACTTCCCCAAACCACGGTACCAGTTCGATACAGCCGGCAGGCTTCTGAAGCGATACCTGTTGGCTCTGACTTGCTGCCTGAGCTTCTCGTCCTTCATCTTCTCGAGGTCCCTCCTGGCCATCTCCGCCGCCAGCTTCTGCTCTCGCTCCAGCTGCAGCGCCCTCTGCTTTCTGTTCTCCTCTGCCTAATCGGAACAAACCACCCCGTAACAACTCTCAGCACAGACATTCGGGAGGCAGGGACTGTGCACTTAAAGGCTACACCAGTCAGCAAACGCTTGCTAAAGGAGAAGGCCTTTGGCAGATGAACGCCCGTCCTTGGCCTCCCCGAGCGCCGCCCCCGCTGCTCTTACCGCCCGCAGCGCCTCATCCAGCCGCCGCTCCCGCTCCAGCTCGGCCCGCAGCCGGGCGGCCCGTTTGTTCCACTCTCGCTCCTCGGACGCCTGCGGGCGACAAGAGAAAGTCTCGCCATGCCGCTCGCTCCCTGTCCCGTTCCCGCTCCCCGCTCCCCTCCCGCTCTCACCATCCCGCCGCCGTTGCCGTGGTAACGCGCGGCACTGCCGGGGAACGGGTTCAACTTCCGGGGTGAATCGCCGCCGCTGATTGGCCCAGAGGGCGAGCCGACCTGCACGTGACTCTGGGTGGGCGGGGCCAGAGCCGCATGACGTCACCGCGAGACCTTTCGAGGTTGATATTTAAGAGCATTTCTTGAATCGTTAAATTAATGCACTTGACTCACCTATAATACCCACAAATCCCAGGTGGCGGCGTTTAGTTAAGAACTGCTCTAACTCAGTTTAAGGCCCTGTTACGGTGGGTCCCCAGCAGGTGTGGGAGGTACAGGCAGAACATCAACCATGGACATGAACCACGAACATCACCAGAACAGACACTGTACAGACACTGTACACTGTACACGACTCTGTAACGGCGTTTGGCACACGGTATGCTTTATTCAAACCTGGATAACCCAACCAGGAAAACCCAGCCCTTAATTCTTCTAGAGGGAGACCTTGCCTGGAGAACAACTGTTCACTCCAGAGTTTCTCTGGACTGACTTCACCCCAGGAAGGAAACCAACACTGAGGCCTCCAATTCCCCAAGCTCTGCCCACCCACTTTCCTCACCTTTATTTTCCTTTCTACATAGTTATGTGAAACTAAAGACATTTAAGCTTACTTAAAGCAGTATTTCAAATTCATTACTGTCACCTACTTTATAAAATTAATTAAAATTAATGAATCTTAAGAGAAGAACACCTCTGAGAATTAGGTAAAAAGTCTGCTTGTTTGTATTGTTGCAGTGTGATGTGCCTATATCTTATATATGTGGGATAAGAACACTCATTATTTTAAACCAGTTCCTGATCTTTTACAAATTTTCCCAAATTGGTGGAATTCTTTCTGATGTGTTGGTTACTCTGCCCTTTTAATGAGAAAAGTGTTTTCCCACAAGGGGGAGTAAACTACAGGAGACTAAGCCTTTAATAAGATGATACAAGCAGAGAGGGAGGAGTTAGAAAAAGATCATAAACTTTACCTACTTATTCTTTCCAAGTGGTGTTACCACTACAGCTCTCTTCCTTAGGAAAAAATAAATAAATAAATTCAACAGTTTCTTCAACAGTAGGCAAGGAAACACATAAATGTCAAAAAAACCTATCCCCCAATGATTCCAAGGTGTTGACTGAGAAAGAAGGAAGCTTTTAACTACTCTGGCACAGCAGTGACTTTCAGTGCTCAAGGTCTGGAGGTGGCAAGGCTGGGTGGGATAAAGGTGCAAAAGATGCTTTTGCTGCCCTTTCTCCCCAGTAAACAGCTGTGTGCCTCACTGGAAATAAATGGAATTTTCCTTCTTACCAAACAAAAGAACAAAATGAAGTCAACTCACTTCACTTCTGGAAATAACAGCAAACAGCCTTTGCTTGCATGATGTGCTCATTTTGGAACAGCAACACTCTAAAATGAGAGCACAAGCAAACCTTGGCTCAGTCTCCAGGACAGCAAGGCACTCAGACAGAAAAGTGGAGTAAAAATGCTTGAACAAAATACATACCAGAGACCAAGGAGTCAGTTCACAAAAAACTAAGAGATGGCTTGTATTTGCATATAATTTGTGAGCAGTGTACCTGTCATAGAAGAGACAAAACACAGAACAATATCCAGAAAGATTCCCAGTGGAAAAATATGTTGAGGTTTTTTCTAGTCCTTGGAGCCTCATTGTTCTTTAATTTCCTGTATATTCTACATTTTCTGCAGTGTGCTTAAAATACAAAACAGGAAAAAAAATGCAACCAGAGAATTCTTTTATCCTCAACACCTTATGGCAGTTTGTGGTCAGAAACTCTTACCTTTAATGCCCTGATGGTTTTCCCCAACACAAATTAAGCTCCAGGGACAGCTCAGGAAACAAACTGTGCCTGCAGATTTCCAAAGAAAGGGAAGTAACCTTTCAGCACATACAGTCAGCCCATGTAGAGAACGGGGAGGGGAAAATACCCCAAAAACTTCACAGAAACACCCAATATACCCTTACCCTGTTCTCCCATTAAATTGAATACTTTGAGAGGAAAAACAATAATTTCCCTCAATTTAGATGCAACTGCTGGTCTCGTCTCTTCTTGAGAGCTCCCTCAGGAACTGCAGGCTTCTGTCCTAAACTTTGGGCACTGTGCTCCTCAGCAAAGAGCTCGGCTTAGTCCTCCTGGTGCCCTCCCTGCAGCAACCAGGGGCTGCTCCCGTGCTGCCCCTCCCTGTCCGTGCTCTCTGCACGTTTGCCAGGGGTGCAGGAACACGGGCAGTGCACCTGGGCTGTCTCTGCACATCCCGTTCTCCTCCCCAAGGTCGTCCCAGCCGGGGGATCCTCACCCACCTGAGGGGGAAGCACCAGTTTGTGCTGCTCCTCCCAGCTGGGCGGTCACAGCCAGTCACTGCTCCCTGGAGGGGCCTCCCCTCCTTCGCTCTTATTTGGGAAAAGATCAAGCACTGTGTTGAAAACAGACCTGCCTTTTCTTCATGTCAAAAAGCAGAGCTCCTTGATGACACCAGCTAATTTCTCAAAGACCTAAGAATCTCACACCTGCAGAGCAGAGTTCAGTCCAGGCAGAGTTGCTCCACTCATCTGAGGAAAGAGAGTAAAAATGCACTGTTTTAACAACCAGCTGGATCAGACTCCTTAGAAGTCAAGTATATTTACATTTAAATTTTCTTTATTAAGTTTTTAGAATATATTTTTATATATATTGAGATATATTAATACATGCATATAATGGAATATCTACTTTACCATAGTTTGGAAAGAAATGAGTCCCAAATGCCATCAAACTCTTGTTCCATACTGCATTTCTTTCTTGCAGCAGCCTGGTTACAGCTCACAGGTCAGTGATCTGCTTCTCATTCCTTTTTCCTAAGGGCATTAAACACTTTCAAGGCCTGAAAAGCTTCAGGTGACCAGCAGCCCACTGTACAAATGTAGAGTTAAACTCAGCAGTCCTTTCTCAGGTTTAACACAGCATCTTAGTAAATGAACCAGTTCTCAGTATCAGCACCCACTGAAGAGCTCCCAACAGCAGAAGCAAAGACTGCTGAGGAATGCTAATGATAAAACCCATGGAATGGAGCACTAAGGGGAAAAAGTAAGTTCCCTTTATTTAGCAGTTTAACTGAAGGTGATGCAGGAGCACACAGCAGAAAAGGTCATTAAATGAAAGTGGTGAAGCCATTTTGCAGGTTTACCTCTTTTCTAGGGCGTTTTACCAGATGATCATAACAGGAGACAGTGACAAATGCGTTCCAGCTGAGATAAGATATGTAGGTCATGCTGACTTTGCAACATTATAAACCACTATTGGGGATAACACAGCTTCTCTGTGAGGTAATTTACCTTCTTTGGATGAAAAGATAAATGTGAATTAACAGGGAAGAGTCTGAAACATCTGAGCTGTGCTATTGATCTACTAAAGACCTAGATAAGTCACAGAGAAACTAATGCTTGCTTTGCTTGAGAGTAGTGATGGATGGGAGAGCAGATTTAGCAGCTAAGGGGCTATCACTGTCAACAAAGTCTTAGCACTATTTTTTTTTTTTTTTAAATTATCCTGGAGTAGTAGGGAAATATGTCCCATAGCAGCAGTAGGCAGAAGTGATCTTTTACTCATGACATTATGGACTGTAAACAACAATATTAAATGAAACAAAAATACTCAGTGCTTCAAATGTGTTCAACAAAAACACATCTGTTCCTGATGAGCCAAATGTGGGTTTAATAATTATTTAGCTGTAGGACTGAGTTTTCTTTTCCTGTGTGTTTGGCACCACATTTGGTGATTTGAAAACAATTAGAGAGCCATGTCCACTGTGCTCTTTTTAATTCAACTAGCAAACACCGGGGAGAATACAATTGCTTTCTGCACCAGGCTTTCTGCTTCACCTCTAATACTTTGTTTTAAGCATATGATCTAGGTACAGCAAATATATTTCTTCTATGTAAAGAATGGTGTAAAACTAATGCTGTGATGACACTTCTGTTTTTGCAGCAAGATCTTTAACCCTCTATCTATCCTAACCAAACTCTTGTTCCCCGTGAAGCAGAAGAGAGATCATAAGTTCAAGCAAAAGGACTGAGTTCTTACTTAGGAAAGTGAATGGTGATGATTTTAGCAGAGAATCTAAATGTTTATGGGTATAAAAGTTCTGTTTGTAAAAGGTTTTAAAAGAAGTTGTATCTATTTTCTCAGGTGTGATACAATTATACGTCAAAAGTGCCCCTCAAAATAACAAGCTTCATTTGTAGCATTTAAATTGGAAGCAAAGATTTCATTCCTACAAGATACCACCAAACACAATTAATCCCAAAGAGTTCAGTTTAACTTTAGTGAATAATTAAAAAGCTGAGGAGCTCCAAAGGGGAGCTCAGCAAAGTGCAGAAAACTGGGAAGAAAGATGCCATTGGCAAACAACAGAGTATTAAACAAACTAATCTGTAACCATAACCTTAAGCCAACCAACGGAAAGGGCAACTGAAGGGCAATAACAGAAAACAAACATCAGTCCCAGAAAGGGCTGAGAGCAATGTGAAAGTCGTTCTGCTGCCTGCATCCATCTCTCACCCTGGCACTTCCCCCTGCCCGGCAGCCTCGGCAGAGCCCCGTCATGAGCCCCAGGCTGGTGGAGGCTCTGCTTCCCTGCCCCACGTGGGGATGTGTCTGGAGGAGTCCTGGGGCATGTTTAGTAAAATCCCTGTTGTTTTATTCAAGAGCTTTTAGAGAGGAGAAGAGCACACAGCAGTTACCGATACATTTTGGTGCTGATAAAACAGAAATTTTGTGCTCCAACAAAAATTCATCAGTGAAATGGTGAATTGCCTCTGTATTGCTGTGGACCAGACAAAGCCCACGGATTCCTGTGTGAAGCACTCCCAGTCCCTCACCTTTCATCATGGTTCACTTTCTGGGGCCCTGCATGCCAGGTGTGTCCCAAGGGCACAGCGATGTGTGGCACTGCATAGCTGGGGGATCACAGCACAGCTGTGGCTGCAGACAGGCAGGGAGAGGCCTTTTTCAGTGGCTGTGGCTCCATGCCACGCTCCCTGCTGCTCTGCACACCTGGGATCTGCTGCCCAAAAGTAGGGCTCACCCAGTCCTGAGAGCTGCCTTTGCCCTGCACCTCACAGCTGCTCTCTCACTAGTCTCTTCCCTCTGCTCTCACTTAGAGCAGCACCCGGATGGTCACTCATCTGTGCAGGAACCTTTGGCAGCTTTTCCCCAAAGCAGCATGTGCTCTTGCTCAGCACTTGCTCTGGCAGCACCAAGGGGACCCAAAAATGCCCAGTGTTTCCCTAAGCCAGGGCTGACACACAGTTCACTCATCTGCCCTCCCTCAAATTGTCACAATTATATTCACAGCATCACAGAGTGGGTCAGGTTGGAAGGGAGCACAGTGGGTCATCTGGTCCAAGCTCCCTGCTCAGGCAGGGTCATCCCAGAGCACATGGCACAGGATTGCATGCAGATATCCCATGTACTCTATTCCTAACTCTGACCTCCACAGTGTCCTTCAGAGATGAGGAAATGCCTGTGCCACACTGCAGGCACCTGCCTGCCCAGGGTTGGACTGGCACAGTCTTACCCACAGGCTCTGCTGTGCATCAGTCCCTGTGTCTGCTTCAAAGTGCTCATGTAAGCCAAGCTCACTGTTAGTACCAAGATGATCCCAGAGTAGGTACAGAGGCACCAGCTGATTCTGGTTTCAGAGCTACTGCAGGAAAGCATCTCCATGTCTCCACTGAGATGAGGGAGAAAGTCCTCTCATTTCACTGAGAAAATTCCAGGTCATCATATAGAACTTTTAACATAAAAAAGACAAGATTATGGAAGGATTTCCACCCGTAAACAACATTTGCTTCCCCTGTGATATTTTAGGACAAGTTTCTAACTTGAAATCAGAAAACTGCACACACATGTTACAGTTAACTACAGAGTTTGGCTCTGTGCTTATGCCCTGCAAAATAAGGAACCTAGTTCTGAAATAAACAGTTGCACTGAAATTATATTTCTAGACTTCAGAAATCAAACCTAATCTAATTTGCTCCAGCTGGACACCACCTGCAGAGTACTGTTTAAGTACTCTGAACATTACGCACTTATCTTTTAAATATTGATAATGCCATTTTTCATTTATGTGACATGAAGTCCCACAGGGAATAATTATGCTAATAAACCTTAATGATTCTTGCAAATAAATGATCAAACAAAATTGCTACTGTTGATTTATATTAATGGATGCCTTTAGGAGGAGATTTGTCAGGATGTGCTGCTTCTTGAATCCCAATTCATCTTATTTAGCAGAAGAATGTACATAGTTTGTAAAACAGATTAAGTGTTTAAAATATAATGTGTTCATGCAGTTTCTGGAGTTCATAACATTCAGGCACTATTATCCTGCCTTATGGCAAATCTGCATTAAATGGCTTCTTTGTATACAACTTTTGTCAGTCCTTTCCCCCCCCCTTCCTTTTGTCCCTTGTGGCCAAAAATGTCCTCCTTTGGAAGATCTCTAACTTAACCTTTCTGTCACTCATTCAACAATCACTTGGCTGTCCTAACAGAAGAACACTGCTGTTGAACAACTTCAGTTTCACTGTGATGAGTCTAGAAACATTCTTGGGGCTTGAATAAGGACACACCACTTGAAGCTGGTGACCTGTAGAATTTTATAGGCTGTGTGGAGATGAGCAGTTTCTACTCTTCTTCCACTGCCGGATATGCTGGAAATTCTCACTCCCACCCACCCATTTTTGAAATTCTAACCAAGTTCATTTGGAAAACATATTACATGGGCTTGCCTTTTAGATAACATGTATGTTTGAAAGCAATATCAATGTGCTTCTTTTACTCCTGAATACAGGCAGGACATAGTTTAAAAGTATCACAGGAGAGGAAGCCAAGGAAATAAGAGGAGAAGGAACTTTGAGTTTATGAATTTAAACTATAGTGGTGATAGAAGAAGAGAATAAGCACATGCTTTGTCTATCAGCAAAACACACAGATACAAGTGCAAGGTGATGGTGGATCAGAGTTAGAACCAGGCAGGGAGCTAAGCAGAAGTGTGCTTGCTCTGCCTCTGCAATACTCTGTGCCCAGTGGTGGAAGTGGTAAAAGTTGCTTTAATTCTTGGCTTTAAAAACTTTGTTAAACTGATGGACTCCGGCGGGATAACAGCAGAAGGAAGGCACGGAGTGCTTTTGCCTTTGAGGCAAATAATATGGTTAAGTAATTTGCTGAGACTTCCACCCATAAAGAGTTTTTCAGGTTTTTTTTCTCACTTTTTACCTCCTCCTGCTTGTCCAAAAGTGCAGTTTCAAAGAAGAGCTAAGCAGCCCACTATGCAAACATTTTCTTTTTCTCGCAATGCAACCACCTCCCACGAAACATGACATTGCATCCACAACAGGCTGGCATTTCAAAGTGTTGTCATTAGTAGATTTTACTAACTGAATAATACAATCCTGAAATCCAGCTGAAACGTGGCACTAATTCACTCCATGCACAAGGAAAACAATAACTGCAGCACAGAGATGAAGGTCTCTGATAACGCTCTAGAAAGAACAGGTGGTTTGAATTATTTCTTCAAAGGGGAACATTGCTCAAAAGCCCATCAGGTAAAGCTTTTCCTTTGCAAACCTGGGGCTAATCTTGCAGACCCTGAAAGCAATGCAAGTTTAAAGCACTGAAGGGCTGCATTATTCAGATTAATTTTCTTACCTCAGGTTTGTCACTTCCACCTTAAATGTTGCTATGAAATTCTTTCTTCTGTGATTCACAATCACAACCCTGCAGTTATGGAGTTTGCCAGGCCTGCATTTCTGTTAAACAATAAGAAAACTTAATCTCATTCTGTTCATCCCTTGCATGTGGATTCTTTAATAGCTCTCCAAACAACTAGCAGGGGAACATTTTCGAATAGGTAGGTGACAAAAGCAAAGAGACTTTGAGCAATTAGTAGGATTGATTAGTAGCTTATAAATAACAGTTTCCTGACCCCATATCTATTTAGACATATACTGGAGAGATACAATTGCAGGTTAAGAACCTCATTTTAGTATTTTCATAGGAATTATCTCTACCCTCTTTCTTGTCTCTGTTACCTGTTTGGTATTTTCTTCTCATCCCACAGGTGTTTGTTCTCCTAAGGATTCTTTTGGGTACTCCTACTCCCTGGCCTTAATTTTTCTCTTTTGTGAAGCATTTTTCAGGCCTTGCCTCATTTCATTGACATGTATTATTACTCCTGTTCCTCTCTCTGGGGTGACTCCTCTGTCAGTGGGTTTGGAAAGACATCTCTCATCAGATTTCTCCAGGATCCAAGACTGGGACCTGATTTCTGCAGACAGAAGAAGCAAAAAGTGTGACTAACACAAAATCTGTGTTAAATGAGAATTTTGCATTGCTCCTCCAACACAGAAACTTTTCACTGCTTGGATTTGTTTGGCCATGAGTGCTTGATCTAATTTTTGTAGTGATCACTTATTACCTCAAAAAAGCATTTGAGGTCTAGTAGAGTAAATTCTCTAAATCATTTTGTCTCTTGTGTGCTGCCATTTCTACTATTGATTTTTTTCCTCCACCTTGGAATGGTTCTAAAACCTTCTCTCTACCAGTTGCACAGGGAAAGCAATCACTCCTAGAGTGCCTCACCTCTTCTTTCCAGGTTGTTTTAACATGTTATTTATTTATTTCAAATCCAGTCACTTCTTATTCTCACACCACCTGGCCAGACATGTCTGCTTCTATATACTGTAGATGTTCTAACTTAAGATATAAATCCTTAACAGTTAGATCATGCACTTCAGTTAAAATTTATTTATAATTTATTTACACTTAGGTAATGAAATATCCACTTACACCTTTTTTATGCATGTAAATAGAGATGCCAAATGGATGTCACTATCAATTTGCTAGGAATTCATACACGTTCCCTAGTGTTTATACAGTGGGATTAATTCTGCTTTAATACTCACTCGTTTTTATCCTGTGTGTTCTAAATAATTAATGTTTATTGATTATGACTTACAAGTACCACTGCACCAGGACTCTTCACTGGCAGCTGCATAAAACAAAGTTACAATTATCTAGACTGCAAGATTCACTCTCTAAATATTCTCCTCTTTTTAAAACTGACTTGAAAAAACAGTTCATTCTTACCTACTGGTTATGCAAAACGAGGGAATGTACATTTGTATTTTATATCTTCTTTAGAATGTCAATATTTTGCTATTTGATATTTGAAAAACTGATTCTCTCTGCCTTCCAGGCAGTGAATACCCACCTTGCCTGGCTCCCCAGCTGGCTCAGCAACTCATGGCAAAGCATCCTGTTACTCTGCACACAGCCTGGGATGGGAAAGGCATCCAAGGCACTCCAGACCCAAGGGGTAGAAGGGAGTCCCCTGACACAAATCCTTCTCTGGACACTTTGACCTTGAGGACACAAGCCTGAGTCCTTGTAGCAGCTTGTCCCCAGCTAAAAGCAAGGAAACAACCAACCAGCAGTATTCAGATTGTACCTTCAAAATGGGATGTGGAAATGTAGACTATAAAGGAGATATATCTTAAATAACATGGAATTCTAAACAGCCTTAGTTGTAGCAATAGTCTTAGTTGTAGAAGATCCACCCTCCATGTCCTCAGCTGCATCAGACAGAGAATTTGTCTCCTTTTCCTCAAGAAGCAGTGAAAAAAACCTGAGCTGTTTTTCATCCCCACGTGTATGAAGCCCTCCCTAAATAATAATTTTCTCACCAGTCCTAGTCAGTGCTAAATGAATGTTAATGTTATATATATGGGCTCTACTAAGATGTATTTTATCTTAGGTTTGAAAAGTTTAAACTGATCTGCGTAAACGCAGAAATAAATCCTACACATTTGTTGACACTTATTTTCTAAATAATATTGCCAAAAATGTATAAGTCAGCAATAAAATAGGCAGAGTTTAAAAGCAAATGATATAATAATAATGCTAAACATAAGCTTAGTCATGTCACACTGTAAGGCAAAGCTCTGTAGTGAACTCGTAATGAGGAATGGCAGAAACATTAAAAATAGAAAAGAACAATACCAGTACACAACAAATACTAAGCCACATGTTTTTGTGTCATCTCTACCTACCACCAAAAGGTGTTTACTCTGAATTCTTTTTATGCTCTGCAGATTTTATTTATACAAACTTTTGAAGCTGTTCTAGTCGGTAATCTTTTAAGTGTAAGGAGATGCAGCAATTAAGATGCTTAAACATAAAGCCATGGAATAACATGACATTCGTGACATGCACCCAAGCTTTTCTGCAGGTCTCTTTCAGGTATTTTTTTTTATTGTTGATACCCTGCAAACAGTGACATTTTTAAAATAGGTCAAGTAAGTTTTAAGCTTAATAAATTAGAGAATTAACAAATTTGTAGCATTCCATAAACGTTGTTTAAGTGGAGGAGCTGTCTCTCATACCTTGTTCAGGCCTGACAAAGGAGAGGTATCCCCAGAGCACATTTTTGGAGTGAAAGCCACACTGTACAAACATTGATTTACCAAGAGACAGAAAGGGAAAATGAGCTTTTGCAGCTTTTGCATCAGCCTGTGTCCAGCCCTGGGAGAGGATCTTGGCCTGGGGAAGGCTCTGCTAGTGATACAAACCAGAATCTGAAACGGTGCATCCACAGCAGAACCACACTGCTGGACACCACCCTCTGCACCCCAGCTGTGACTCCAGGTTGGGGGATGACCTGGTCTCACACTTGGCAATAACCTGCTTTTCCACCAGTGACATCACCTGCCTTTACAGGCCCTTGTCCTTCATGGACCTGGGAGCAGAGGCCTGCACTGACTTCAGCTGGCTGAATGCAGGTCTGCCTGAAGATGACCTCAGTGACTCTTTTCCTACACACTATACTTTTAAAAGATGAGTTTTAAAGTGGACTGTTAAAAGACACCAAAATAAACCCTAGGCCTTGGCTGAATTTAAGTTTGCTGTACCCTGCTCTTCCTTTAACACAAGTGCCTTGTTTCCCTGGACAAGTTTCTGTGTGACTCACCATCTCCTTCAGCCTTCACATTCATGAATGCACCAAGGCTACTGAATATTTATCAGATTTTGGTCATTTTTTTTTCTGAAAGATTTGCATTTAAATAAATAACAACAAAAGAGAGAGCTGAAAAGAGTCTTCCAGAACTCCCCCATATCACCTCTTTCAACTTTTGTACCATCACTGCAAGTCATTGTCTACCAAATCTTCCCAGGCAGACAGAGAATATATTACTGTTGCAAAAACCAAGATGCAGTTTAGGAACAATAACTGCATGTTATGACATGAGTTTACAACATGTATATTGTTATGATACTTGTAGTTTTTTATTGCTATTATTAAAACATCTACAATATTTGCTTAGTCCTTCATTAAAACTAATGTTAAATTTGCTGTTTATAACTCTTTTGTTATTTTATTTGATTTCTTTTCCTGGAAGATGCTCTACTGGAAAATGTGAATTTATCTTCCTTTAGTTCATTTAAAATTAGCTTCCTCAGCATAATCTTCTTCTATCCTCTCCCTGGGTGATAGCCACTCTTCACACAAGAGAGTCTTCTGGCAGCATTCCCTCCTCTTTTTGGTGCAAATGCCACCAATGAGGACCTACCACTCTTTTTGGTGCCAACAGAACTGAGATGTTTGTGCTGGACTGGCTCCAACAAGGGTGAAAATCAGAGCTTCTGCATGTTCCTGCAGGCAGCAAGAAAGAAGCAGCAAGATCTCGCCTGCCTACTCCTTTGTACAGCCTTTCCCTTTCCCACAGGCACCCCTGCAGCACCAAACATCCACAGGGCAGAGAATAAGCTCAAGATCAGAAATGTGGAGACTTGTGGTGCCAAAGGAAATGGCTGCTCAGGACACACACAGTTGTGGGGAAAAGCTCTGAATTCGTTTTCCCTTCACCTCCCACTCAGTAACACAGAGAAAGGGAAGATAAAAGTGAAGGGGGAAAAAATTATTAAAAAAAAAAAGAGCTACTCTGAGAGCTTGAAGCTGCTTCTGAGGGCCTGCAGAACAGAGCCAACCTCTGCTAAACATCCACTAATCTCAGAGCAACAACTGAGCTCATCCTCCTGTCCCCAGCACTACCCAAATTCCACAAAAAAGAGAACAGGAGCAACACAAGCTCCTTTCTCCCCTGCCTATGTCTCACCTGAGGAAACCTGCACCAGGAAAAAGGCAGCACCAGAAGATGAACCAGAGGCATTTGGGTGTGCCACACCTCATACCAAGTCACACTTGAAACGGATGGTTTCAAAGGCAGGTTTTTCTTTTGTAAGGAATTTTTTGGCCTTGTTACTGTGATGTGTTCAGAGGTTCAAGGACAGAGAAGCAATGACTCAGAATGCCAAAGCTGGGGGATGAAGTATCTGTAAGGACCAGCAATCCCTTCCCTTTGCTGGAGGTTTGCTGGTCATTATACTGGTCCCACTAATGCTAAAGTGCACTGCAAGAATATTAAATGTCTTTTTAGTACTGGTGTTCCATGCTGGCAATTGCAGTAGCTACAGAATATTACAAAACCCCAGAGAAAGGCTGGATCCTCCATTCCCAAGGGGGCACCATGAGGAAGTTCAGCAGCTTCCAGACCATCACACTGCATCCATTCGGGTGGTGAGAGCCAATGCTGAGAGCATTCACTCTATATGTTTACTAGAATTAATCTGTACCTTTCTAAACTCAGAGTAATTTCCTGTCCTGAGGAATAGTGTCTTCTCATTCTAAATCCTCTTTAACGATCACGCCTACCCCATTCCACTGAGACTGTTCACAGGGAAGAGCCTCTAATCTATTTAGCTTCACGGAGGGTTTCTCTCTGACACGTGCTTTCCTAATAGACCATTTATCAGGATGAAGGGTGATCCCCAGAGAGTGCAGACAGCAGGACTGGCCTAGCCTGAGTGACAATCTGTCCAGCAGAGATTGACTTTAATGAAGCACAGAATAAACAGGAAGATTAAGAGAGTGCAAAAATCAGTGACAAGTTTTGAGTCCACCTGGGCAGCTTACTGTGCAGCACGGATCTGTCATTGAGTTATAAATGTTATATATCCGGTTGCTAAGGATCAACTATAGCACACAAATCCTGCACACATTACAAGAGAAAGCTTTCCCCTTGATTCTCACCCTTGAGAGAGGGTACCTGCTTTAAACCCAGAAACACAAGTAGAGGGTGGGCTGGACTCTGGTGGTTGTCTGGTCTGACTCCCTGCTCAGAGCTGGGCCAGTTTCCAGCATGTTGCTCAGGGCCTTTCCAAGTAATTAATTTTCAGTTGACAACCTTTTGTAGATATTCATCACAGAGTTTCTTCTTTCTCTGCAACAGAAATATAGTGACAGTGTGGTTACATTATATGGGATCCATCTCAGCAAAGTTCAGACTGCAGCATCTCCCAAAGTCCCGTTACTGCCAATGGACAGAAGGCAGGGGTGGCTGCCAGTCAGAAACATCCACCTCAGGGTGAGATCTTGTCAGCAGCTCTCTGCCTGGCTGCTAATGGAAAAAGATCAGCTCAGACACAGACATCTTTGGACAATGACTTTCAGCCACAAACATGTAGCCCTGAGGTACAGCCAAGGCTCATTCTTCATTGTGACTGGTGCAACTCCTGCTCCAGACATCTCTCCATCTTCACACTCATTTCTTTCTATCTGGACTCAAATAGAAATTCATCGATGGAGGCTGAGGCTATGAATGGAGAGAAGTTTTTCACCCAGTGATAATGAGCCTTAAATGTGGAAAGGATCCTTGCAACACCTCACAGCTAGAAAAGCCTGATTACATCTATTAGCAGCAAGTAAGACTCATGTTAAATCTTCTTCCCCTGGATGATCTGCTGAATGTAAAGACACCACTTTGGTAAAGCAAAGAAACCAATCATTCTTTCTGCAGAATCTAGTGCTGAAGAGAACAAAGAATACTGACAAGATATTATACTCCAAAAAAAGTGAATTGGAGTTTTAGCTCTAGTTTCTAGAGCAGAATTAAGTCAGTATTAACTACTTTCAAATAATGTTGCTCATGCTGGTCAGACAAAGGACCAAAACAAAGAGCAGAGGTTTCCAGACAGAAGAATATACACTCTTGCTGCCAAATCTCAGGAGCACCTGTAGTTTTTGACATAAAGTGGTTAAGTAAAATCAGCTTTACAGATGCAGTTCTGGAGCTCACACTGTCCAGTTTATTTCCCTGTAAAAATCCTGGGTTTTCTGCCTCAGCATTCACATGACATCCAACCCAACAGCCAATGGCTGCTCCACTGGACAGACTTCTGTGTGTGTTTGTTTTCTTTAAAGCACCACACACTTCTGCCAGCACAAGAAATGCAGCTGGATGTGAAACAAGCAATACAAGAAGTGTTATAAGGTTGGATGTTCCAGGATCCCAACCTGCCCGTGCTGCAATTGTACATGGCCAACAGATGATGGCACCAAAATTCAGTCTGTACACAAACGCTGCTCGGTAACTGACAGAGGGCTTGGACAAATAAATCAAACAATGTACTGAAATTCAGCTCATTTAACCTGTATAAAAGAGATATAACTAAGCAGAGGCTAGAATTCACCTTTTACAATTAACCATCACCTTTCTCCTGCTCCCTCTTCCCCCACATCACAACAAAGGTTTTGCCTTTTGAAGTGAGCACGGTCAGAATTTGCCTTCTGAGAGATCCTGTGGACAGATATTCATGTTACTGCAGCCCTCCTACTCTCAGCCTTTGCTAATCTCGTGCTATATCCAGCAGTAAGCACACTCTTAAAAGCCCAGGCTAAATACAGGATCAGGTGCACAATCAAGAACGTGAAGCTCAAGAATGTACTTCCAAATGCATGAATAATTTGGCTGTTGGAAGCCACAAATGTACTGCCCCATCACCGATATCTCCATGAGTTCCTTCAATCTTTCTCAATTGCTCTGGTTTAAACACCATCAGTTTTGGCTAGCACTTGAAAAACCATCTGGTATATAAATATTCATAAATTAATTTATGAGAAATATAGTCTCCTTTCACTGCTCCTCAGGTAAACATCACGTGCAGTTTTAAAGGAGCAGGAGCAGTACAGTTTTAAAGTAGCAGGAGCTGTATATATGATTCAAGATTTGATAACCTGATTAGTAATAGTATTTCTAATGCTTATTATACCTTCGAGCAGGAAGGAGGAAAGTGTTAAATAATTAAAACAAAGTACAACAAACACTTAGGTGGTTAACAATTTACTGGGTTTAGTTGTTGCAGAGGTTTAATGGAAGCTACGTTGTTTAATCTATGAAAAGTGTTTTCTGCTTGCCATATGTTACAGAGCCATCATTAAAACTGTAATTTATTATGGGAATGAGCCTCAAAAATATTGCATCCCAGCATCCTGTCCTGAAACCAATGGTCAGGTCAGCATTTTGTTCATGTATTAAGCTCTGACATGCCTCAAGCAAGACAAAGAGGTCCATTAATTCTGAAAGGCCCAAACCCCAACAGCTACACTTGTTAGAAGTATAATTAGTAGGTTGAATTCTACAGTCCAGAATAATGCCAGTGGCTAAACAATTTTAGAGGGTAGAACTCGCTGGTATTTCACAACTGGTATTTAAACCTAAAAAATACTACAAAGTTTAATTATGGAATATAAAGAGTAAACCTTTTTTGACACCTAACACATTCATATGTTCCTGTTGCCAAAATGACTGCACTGAAATTTGAAAGCTTAAAACTGCATCTTCTGTGTTCACAGATCACCGTGAAAGCAATTTCTATAACCTGTCCATTTATTCCTTCAAGCTCATTCATTTACTGATAGGACTGTCATTTTTTGACAGACAGTAATGAAGGTATTAATAGCTGGTTTATCCTGCTTTGTACATTTGATATACCTTTCCTCATTAAAGAATATTTTGACACATTATAACAAGACAACATTATTCTTTCTGGTTGATGCACAGGTAGCATCTTTATACTAGTATGTGCCTGCTAAAAAAGAGCAAACATTTTCATTATTAGAAACTGTTTACTCTCTGCTTTTAAGGTATGTCAGGAAAAGGCTTTAGATGAGACATCAGAATCTTCCTATTCAAATATGCAAAAATGATTGAGTTTTACCCCATCAAAAATAATAATGAGATTCAAAACCTACCTTCATTCTTCATGCAAAGTATGTTGTAGGGATTTTTTTTGGTAACTGAAGTTATCTGTACTGCTCCAAAGTAAATCTTCTGCTCTATCTGACTGATTCTCCCTGTATTTTGAGTATTACAACTTGGTCACTTGCTCAGGAAAGGCCTTGTAAATGAAAACATGGGGTTAATTTTAGCAAGTTGTTTATTCTCCATATTTCAGACTTTGATCCAATAAAATCCTTCCCTTCTCCAACCTTTCACTGCCAATTTCTTACAGGACTTTTTGATAACTAGGTAAGAAAAAAGTATACCATATTTATACCACGTATACTGGGTTGTATTTCTGCATGCAGCTGTAGGAGAAGTGACAAACGACAATAAGGGTTGGAATTAAAAGGCCAAAGTTGCACAGTTAACATAACAGCATGTAATTCCTAGTTCCCTAAGTAACTAAAATAAAAAGTCAGGGCAGACTAGAAGGGGTTTGGTTCAGATGAATATTTTACATCTTTTCTTCGCATTACTGTTTTTTCTCACAAGACTATCAGATCAGCTACTAAATTACCAAAGTCTACCCCCATCCTTGTCAACATCTGAGTGATGAAATATCACTTTATTGCAAAAAGCCAGACTTGCCTGATGAGAAATCAGCCTGCCAGCCTCACATACAGGCTGTAAAAGCAAATATTATCATCGAATCATAGAATGGTTTGGGTCGGAAGGGACCTTATAGATCATCTACCTCCAAGCTCCTGCCATGGGCAGGGACACCTTCCATCAGACCAGGTTGCTCAAAGCTCCATCCAACCCGGCCTGGGGCAGTAGAAAGCTTTGCATGGCCTGGACTGTTCAGCCACCCTCCCTGAGTGGGTGCTCGCTGTACCCGAGCTCTTCTGAGCTGACTCATGTGCAAACACAAGGCTGCCATCCCTGGATGAACCAAGGCAGATAAGACTGGTTCAATGGGCACCTCAGATATCAGGTTAAAACACCCATTAACACATCCCATTTACACATAATTTGCAGAACAAAGGCCGTGGAAATTAGTCATCCCTGAAGCAATGCAACACCCACCCAATAAGGAATGGCTAACCCTTCCAGGAAAACAACTCAGCAAAGCCATGATTCCAGCTCATAAAAATCAGAAGAGAGGGACGGGAGGGGCAGGGGAGGGGCCTGCGACCGGTATTAAAGCACCAGAAGTATAAATGAAATGAGTTTCTCCAATCCTAAAACATCACTCGATGAGGGGATAGGGAAGTTAAAAATCCCAGGAGTTTCAAGAGGCCACACCTTACTGGCAACATAATAAAAAATGTCTTCTGTTTGAAAGAAAGGCATGAGGATTATAGTGATGTATTTATCTTTGGGCATCTTTTTGTTCAAAACCAAAATACCAAGCTCTGTTCTTCTGGGACAAATGTATGTGTGTTCATGTATTTGTGTATTTTAGTAATTTATATAGAACTAATCCAGTGGTGTGATGAGAAATACACATTACATTTAAATGAGCAAAGGGAATAACAAAGAAAACAGATGAATCCCATTACAGGTGTCTGTGAGGAAGAGAATACTGATGTGAAGCTCCAGTCTGAGAATTTTAACAGCTGTCAACATTAAAATACCCCAGTGGGAATTAGAAGAGTGAAGCCTTTAACAATTCTTGCAGGTTACTGATGTTTGGCCTGTGCATCCACAGAGGGTTGAAATTAATGGAGCAAGATTTAAACTCAGTCAGTGGTTTAGGATAATTTTGTGTTCTGGAAAAACTTGTCTTCATCATCCAAAATGAATGCCTGTCTTCTACTAAGAGAAATCCTGTAAATGTAGCATTTTTAACATTCAGAGTGTTCAGACCAATAAATACAACTGGAGGACTAAAAGTATTGTCTCGCTCTTAAACTCAGCACAAGCAAAGTTTAAATTGTCAGCTACTGGCAGCTTGGTGTTCATTTGCTTCAGTTACAGCACTAGAAAGGTGAGTTGGGTTCAATAATAGGGCAAACAATAGTGTTCTGCGAACTTAATTTCTGTTAATTACAAAAAAACCCCGAGACCCTCCTTAAGAAAGAGATATTTGCCTTGTTTATAGAAATTCTCCCCACTGCTATGAAACACGTTGTCTTACCTTCACACAAGAGCTCTCCAAAGTTCCAGAATTTTGGGCAAAGAACTATGTGGCTTTCTGCAACATTCAAACAGAAAATAAACGTTACAGGATCCAAACTACATTAGGATTTGGCTTTCAAGGTTCAGAGATGCTTGGATTTTAATGCTTGGTTATCTTACTTCAGCATTTGAAACTCTAGATGAGATTCTCAAAACTTCTGAAAATAATGGACAGTTCAGATTGGGAGTTTCCATCTGCTCTGGCAACAAAGAATTTTCTTTCTAGTCATCTGGTAAAAAGGATTCTGATATTCTGTTCTTCCATACATTGATGCATCCAGGTAATTTTAGATCAGTAAACAATTACAGGTTCTGCAAATCATTAGAATACTCACTTCAGAACAAAATGACTGCCTCTTATGCTCACTTGTCCTTAAAAGAAAAATTATAGAAATTAAAATAATTTAAAGAGTATTTTAAAACAGAAGATGTCACTGCGTTTGTAAGAGAAGGAAGGAGCAGCTTCAGTTTTCTGTGCCAAAGGTATAAACTGCTCCACTGGTAGAGTCAAGCCTGTTAATTGTTATTTCAAAGGTTATTCACAACAATTGCAAAAGCAAGGCAATACAGGGAATGTCCAAAACACACATTCAGAACAAGGTTAAGAAACTGAGTATTTACATCATAAAAATGAAAGGTAATTTGAACACAGACACAAAACCCCTCCCATATTCGAATCCAGAAATATTAGTGTTGTAAACTGGTATTTAAAAGTCAGCATTTTTAAAATATCATAGAACTTTTGTGAAATAACATGTCCTTCCAACTGTCAACCATCTAGTGAGCAAGAGAGACTGGGTCCAAGAGAGGTTCTTTTCGTAGAGACTGCCAGCTTTTGCAATGAAATCTAAACTATGGTTAAAAGCAGTTTTTTAGCTATCTACAATGCAACACAATAGTATTTGGCTAAGCCTGCAGACCTCCAGGGATTATTAACCTTTTGCTAGTAAATTTAAGCTTTAAATTCATTTACTGCAGACCAAGGAAAGCAGAAAAGAAAGCACTGGGTTGAAAATCTAAAGTGAATAGAGCACTACCCTGATTTCTTAAATGAGTCAAGCCTATACAGTGGCTGGAGCCACATGGAGCACATGCTACTCATCCCAAAGCTGTCTGAAGGGGAGGTAAAAGCTGCATCTTGCAGCACTAACTCATCAACTGCCACGGGGAAATCTCCATAAGCACAGCCTGCAGGGGATGGGTTGCAGTGAGTACTTCTGCTGCAGAAAGGAGGCAGTTACAAGCATATCTGAAAGAGAAAGGACCTGGCTGTAATTAGGGAATAAGTGCCCATCAGAGGCTTTTAAAATTTGATTTGGATACCAAATTACATCTTATTTCTCTTTCCTTAACAAACAACAACAAAAAGCTTATGACCTAAAATAAGCTTCTTTAAAACTTAGTACAGCAGCTATTACTCAGCAGCTATATTGTACTATCACCCTGAAAACATCACCCAATGAGGTCTTGTACTTGTCCTGCAAATTTATGACACAATCCCTACCCTAAAGAGTTTGCAGTTTCTATGTCATAAAGTCTAATTATAGTGTGAGCATAAAACAGAAGCCCTCCTACAAGAGGCAGAAATCCAAAAAATCAAGATAATTACAACCCTAGCTCATCCTGATTTTTGAGGCTATTTTTGGAACAGTATAGGCTGATGTGCATTGTGCTTTTTTATATTTGCATTAAGTCCTCTGTGATTCCTCTTCTGAAATGTGTGCATATGCTGAGTCCATGTGAGATGCTACCACTGGCGCTTGTCATAAGAATTAAATCCCTCTCAAGCTTGTTTACAGCTCAGCACTTGTCATACTGCTCCCCTGAGCTTCATGGCTGGTTGGGTTTTTTCTTTCTCTTTGGCTTTGTGAAAGATTTAATTTCTTTTTTGTTTATGTGTGTACTTACACTTGCAGGTGCAGAAAAGAAAAAAAAAAAATCGCTGTACCCAGATGTTTTGAAGCTGCAGTTGCATACATACAGCTGAAATTAGGGAGAAAAACTGTAGGACATAAAACCAACTTCCTCATGCAACATTCTATAGCATATTTAATAAACCTATCACGTTCCATTGACAAGAAGATCCTTGAAATCAGTTTTAGGAAGACCAGAATATTTTACAAGTTGTTGTCTCTGCCCCTTGGCAAAGAGCTTTTTAAAGTCTGAAGGTGGTCAAATTACTCATATTTTCAGTTTTGGTAATATCTCCTCGTAGTGGTTACAGACTCAATCACCAATACAGCTACTGCATACCAAGCTGTTTTAGCTCATTACTGAGGTAGTTGAAACTCAGAGAGTTTTATCCAGATTTTCACCCATAATTTGAAAATTATACTGTATTGTTAAAAAAGCCCTGAACAACTCAGACAACTTCTGCAGTAATAGGAGGAATCATTGTCAGGATTGCCTGTAGGGCTGGAATCCCTATTCCAGTTCTAATCTCTCATATCACATCTAGTTAAGTCTGTCTCCATTTCATAACTGTAGCTGGTTAACCCTGCAATTCATTTACCCCAGCACACACTGGAACAGTCCATAAAAGGGTTGAAAATACTAACGAGCTCTGGTTTCATCGGCAACTACTGCAGCCATCCCTCTACACACAGAGCAATGGCTTGTGTGCTTCACCTGAACAGCAGGTGCAGGCAGAGCCCTTCCCCATCACTAGAAGGGCTTTTAAAGTCTTTGTTCCAGCTCAGCACGTGCATGGAGTACCTTTCCTTAGATATGTGTATGTTCCTGGTCAACTCAGTTTATTCACACAACTGCTGTGTGGAACAAAAGGATTCTTCTGTGAACTTCCTTTGATCAACCTTTACCTTTTAACTTCTCTAGTCATGCACAATTTGCAACACAAAACTTGCTGATGATGGGAATAACGAAAATACAAGCATCTGATGCAGAACCCACTGGAATTTTAAAGGACACTCCTGTGAAACCTAAACAGATGAATCTGCTTTTTTTTTAGCTGTTTTCAGCTTCAATAACTTCCTCTAGAGCTTCCACTGGGCACTGTGTGGAGGAGCCTGATCAATGGCTCTCTGACATGACCTCTACAATCACAGTGTTCTGCCGCTGCCGAGAAGACAATTTTTAAATTTTTATACCCACATATTTGTTGGTTTTCCCTCGACTTGCAGCAAGCATAAAGGTTTCCTGCTCTCTGCATGTTCTTTCCAGCAGAGATATGAAAGACAAGAGACCCAAATGGATAATACAGGTGCTTTTCACCTCCCCCAAGCCAGATATGACAATGATATGCATGATACACATTTTTCTTGAGGGACAGGAACTATTGCTCGAGTTCAGACCAAGTGAACCTCATTCAATCTTTGACTAATTGGTGTAGACTGTACTCAAGAATATCAGCTTACACTCAGGTCAAATCTTTGTGCTGTGAAGTGACTGATAACAGTGTGGTCAGATGCTGCACAGAATCTCATGTTCCTTGATAGAGATGTCTGCTCTCATTAACCAAACTCTCATTAACTAAAGGGCTAAAAGTAGAAGCATTTTGCCTGTACTTGTTCTATATTCCACTCACAGCTAAGTTCCCATTTGCTGCTGCTTCTTATTGATCTTTTATTGCAATGAGGCATCTTGACAATCCAACGACACACTTTGTTTGCTGCTTTGTATTTTCTCTGGAGAGTCTGTTCAGAATTCCTAACAGCTTTAGCATCACCTATAAGGAAGAGTTTTTCTTCCTGTTATTGCAGGGAATCAGTTCAGGGTGGATATATTTCACCCACTCTAATTAAGGATAAGCAAGAGATTGACCTTTAAAACATTTTTTCCTGGTTTCCTCTCCCTGTATGTTATATTTATGTTACTCTGCATAAAAGATATGTGACCAAGAAATTCTCATAAAAGTGCAAGTGGATTATAAGCTCTATCAAACAATACATTTTATCTTGATGGAAAGAACCAACATATTTGTAAGGACTCTGTAAGCACATTAAATAAAGAATACGTTAATATAATCCACAAACTATGTGAGAAGACAACAGATATATTTTTATTATTGCCAAAATACACATGGCAATTAAGAGGCAATAATATGTTAAAAGCTTCCAAGATACCACTGCTGAACAGCAGTTTCCTAGTGTAGTTAAATCACTCTGTGCTAGTCTAGAGTAAGGAAGAGAGGTCCAGTTTCACACAGAGTTCTTTTTTATTTTTAATTTAATTTCAGCAATGAATAAACTTTCCTATATATAATGGTGTCTATGAATCAACTGTGCTAGAAGGGCCAGCTTTATCCTGGTGGAAGTGCACAAGTGTAGCAACAGTTTTGAGAGGCACAGCTGTCCTGGACAGGAAAGTGCTTCCCAGAACCCTCAGGGAGCCCTACTTCCTTAGTGCACATCTCACCTGCTTTTATGGAGGATGGAGATGAAATCCCATTTCCCTCCACTGAGTAGCTCACCTAGTCAGAAGCGTGCTTGGATTAGCAAGATACTCTAATTCAACTGTAATGGCAATTTTAGAACAATCTGCTTAGACAACTTTATGCTCAAAATAGCTTTAGGATTGTTACTGAACTCTACCCATTTTTAACATGATAAACCCAAGCCCCTTTGTTCTTTTCCTCTGTTCATGCACATCAGGGAAAACAGAACCAAGTTATGTTTTCGTTGTAGTTGCACAAACAACTCTGTGTGTGGGTACAAGGAAAAGTAACGGGAATGCAGGAACAGTCCAGTGTAGTTAAGGCTTTACCTGACTTCCTACACTGTCACCACTTACCTCTAAAGTTCAGTATTTTTAGAGTTTTCTTTTCAGGTTGAATTCTTCCTAATTACTCAAAGTACTGGGATTCATATTATTCCCTCCATTCCTTCCCAGGTTTACTGAGTAATAAGGGTTCATATATAAATAATTAAAAATTAAAGTGAGCAGTGACCATCTTCCTGGGTAGCAGACTAGTTTTCTACTTTCTAAAATCCTACACAATAACATTTGAATTTTTAGAATTTACACTAAAAATTAGTCTTCTGTAATTGCAATGGGGTGCCCCTGTTGTGATGTGCCTGCTTGGATGAACCAAATACATTCAATTTGCACAGATCTAAAAATATACATCACATGCATGTGATTTATAAAAGTTGTATTTTAACGTTTAAGCCTTTACACTGCAGGATGTACAGGTCACACTAAAAAAAAAAGGCTTTTCCCTTCAGTGGCAGGAGTTAATTGAAATATATACAACCAGGAAGATCTCTGGAGATCCAGCCATAGTAAGCAGAGTTTCCAGAGGAACTGATCCAATCGTTACATTACTTGCAGCTGTTTGGTACACAGAAAGCTCACTGTGTTTACTCCTCTTATGGAAATGTTTTCCACCCCCGGCAAAGTAGGAATTTGTTTACAATTCCCTATAGACTATTCTGAAAGTTGTATTTCTGAGGCTGTGGTTTCCCATGCAGCAGCGACTGAACGGCCTGAACCGGCCATGCTGTTCTCTGCTGCTGCCACTGGGGTTTTTTCAGCCTGAGAGCGCCGGGATTTAGCTCAGCATGTATCTGCAAAAATTACTTTGAGCTCTGTTGTGTTCCATTAATTCCCCAATTTGAGAGAAAAGGCAAATTAAATAAGTGAAGAGCACAAGACTATCTAGTGAAGAGACTAGGAGAGTTTTAAAACCCTGCAGGACAGGAAAAGAAATCACAATGAAAAGTCAAGGATGAACTTGAAGAATGATTCCAAGATTCTAACTTCAGTATGTTTTAATTTTATACTGTATTTTTTTTCAGGTCATTATTTCTGATATTATTTTTAATATCCATTAAAGGTTTCAAATTTAGCTTCCAGACTCACCTTTCAAGCATCTTTTATCTTCTGGTTAAAACCTCGATACTGTCACTACATCCTTGCTAGTATTTTCAATATGCTAAGGGAAACAAAGCTTCCTCCCTTCCCTTTGCACTTATCTTTCACTCCACTGAATAAAACTGAGAAGAGTTCTGGACAGAGCAGATATTATACATTCCCACCCACAAGTAACTTCCACTACTTTTGCTAGGAAAACTTCAGTATGTTTACTGTATTTTAAAGACAGCTTGTGCTTTCATTTTCTTTCCCATCAACACTGCCTTCCAAGGAACCCAGAAGACAACAGATTTCTTTTATCTAATAAAAATAAATTTTATGATATTAAAAATTATGTTCTACTTTAAGAAGTTTGCCTTAGGAGCTTAAATCAAATCCATATTAAGTAACAAGCAGGTCTATAAACAATAGAAGTCGTGTGCATTCAAGTTTCTTTTATAACTAATTTGAAGCAACTTCACAGTTTATCCTCAAGAAAGGCCAAGTCATTACCAGCCTTAATGCAGAAGGTGACACAGCCTGCTTTGATGTCCTGCTGTGGTACTTACTGGCCTGTGATCTCAGAGAGAGGTCACTGAAGTGACAAGCTACAGTTTAAAGGATGTTTATTTGGAACTGTATTGCTAAGGGACCCTTCAGAAGAACTGAAAACTTCACTGTTTAGCAAAGATTAATAAAATGCCAGTACTCAACACTAAGGCACATCTTACTATCCTAACATAAAGCCAACTTACATGCCATGTGTTAAGAGATTCTTTTTGGTTCCATCAAGAAAGATCACAAGCACTCCTGTCTCCTCTATGATAAGTGGCCTTTCTATGGTCTCAGGAGGGCATCCAGTATCTGTTATCTGGGAAAGAAAACAGAGTGGAAAGTCACACAGATAGAAAAAATGCTTCCCTAGCATAAACATGCTGCCTTGGGCTCCTTTTGGGAATTCTGAGCTATATGGATATCTAAAGCTCTTGGCTAACTTTCATTAAAGTTGTGCCTAACTGTTTTGGTTCCTAAAGTTGCAATTTTAGGAATCAGTCAAAAAGCCTCACTGTATCAGATGGAGCAGGATTACCGACCCGCCCGGAATGCTGCACATTACTATTCATGATTAAAATTTGGAATTACTTTTGCTTCCCCTCTATAGAAGTGTCTTTTGGTTTTTCTTCATTAGCCAACAGCTTAAAAGCTGATTATACACCAGCCATCAAGAGTCAGAGATATTCCAAGATACAACAGATTGTGACAGGGCAAAGAAGCCACTTAAATGATATCTAACAAATACACTGGATTTCACTAAATACGCTGGGAAATGGTACCATGTGCCATCAGCTTGCTGAAAGAAGTGGTGATGTCTTACCAAGATTAAGTGGAAGGTTACAAATCTCATCTGAAAACCTGAGAGACCAGTACATAAAATTCAATCCTCATTTCAGGCAGCAAACACCCAGGTTATTCAAATATACACAATTTAAAAACTATTAAGTATTCAGGTTCCACTTCTACAGCATTAAAAGAGAAATAAAAAAGGATTTTGATTTGTTGCTACAATATCACGACAGGATCAGAATGAAACAGTCACAAGAGGCTGTAAGGGACAAACCCACAGGTGACTTTCCTTTAGTCAAAAGGATTAATTATTAATTACACTATTTATGAGCAAAACACATGAAAGTTACATTTCTGAGGCTACCACATGGTCCGTATGAGACAACTTTCTTCATAAAGAAACAACTATATGCTACCCCATACACCAAGACTTTTGGAGAAAACAGCTCTTTGGAATTAAATGCCTAACACTGAGAATTTAGTGAACCAAAATATGAAATGCAGTTTATTTACATTAGATTCATAAGCAATTTAAAAATGTTGCTTAAAAATTGCTTAAAAATGGAGAATTGGTTGCTGACAAGTTACCATTGCTGAAAATGGACTTCATCTTATTTGGCCTTGTCTGATTACAGCCCACACATGTAATTTAAGCATTTAATTTTCTTAATATGAAGATAAATTCACCCAAACTTAAATGTAGATATGCACATAAAATCACAGTTATCCTTGTGGTTGTCAGAAGAACCTCAGCCACTCTGATATAATTGTTTGAACAGTAAAGAAAACCTCAACAAACCCAGCACATTTTTACATCAATAAACACATCAGCTTTATAGCACCTTGCAGGCACAACAAATACATTCATCCCCCTCAAATTAAGTGTTTCACAGCTAAACATTTTCCACTTTTTTTTTTTTCAAGCTCAGGTGCAAAAAGGAAACATCAACTTCACAAAGTTAATTTGGGTCAATGAAATGACTGAACACAAAATTTTAATTAGTTGTCTTAGAGCTAGAACAGTGATCCAAAACTCAAAGGAACACAGCAAACAACTTTTGCACAGTCTCTGTAAACTAATATCAAATACCAGTCAACATACTTTCCCTTTCAGCACTGAATTAAAATTAGAGTCAAACTTATGCATAAAAATGTAATGTTCAAAGGAGACAACATGCTGGGATTCACCAAAGAACTATGAACTGTCCTTGTAAACTACATTAAAACTGGAGCTATTAAAAACTGTTCTATTAAAAGCAAAAATCATTCAAAGTAATCATAAAACATACTTACCAATTTTTTTTTATTGGGGCATATTAAGCACACATCAAAAAAATACAGGATGCAACGAGACAAAATCAGTTCAGAAGCCTCAAAAATCAACACTAATGAAAACAAAGTAAACAACCAGGTATAAAACTTCCCCTGCACAAAAATTTCTAAGCAGTCTGTAACAAAATTGCTGTGACAGCCTATGGCCATAATCTTTGGTGGAGTACTAGTATATCCTAACACATAAAGAAACCCCTGCTGCCTACATGCCAGCATATAAATAACAATGCTTAATGCCTACAGAAAAGCTTTAAGATCTTTTATTTAAGGTTTTGCAGAATGTGTTAGTCAAGATTCTTTCCCCTGACCTTCAGTTTCTGATTCCTTCAAGCAGTAAAGCACCATGGAAATGAGATTTAACATATTGCTCAGGGCTCCTCTCTCTCTGCCCCAGGAAAAGAAAAGTGGACATAGTTTTGTTATAAAAACTTGTTTAACATACATAGAATTCACTATGTGCTACAACTGGATTTTTTTTTCTGGGTTTACTCATCCATTCTGATTAAGAAAACCTGAACCACAAGTCAGCCAAAGTTTCTCTCCCAAGCTGTAATGGAGGAAGATCCAAGTGGCTGAACACTCACTGACCAAGAGCTAATAATGACAGTTTTCCATTAAATGTCAATAATGTAGACAGCATACACATGGCACATGACTTCCTTAAAAATAAACAATCTGCAATGATTATTCAAGCAAATATGATAAAACTCCTGAGATGAGGGGAAAGGGTGATTCTACTATGGACACCAAGAATTAACTTAAGTGACTGTTTTTTGGTAAGGCAACAAAAACTGGAGGTAAACTGTCTAAGTACAGAAAGAAAGATGGCAAAGAACTACTGATGGCTGAATGGAAAAACAATTTTTAAATGAGTCAGAAACAACAAGCTGAATTATGTGCAATATGTTCAATTAACTCCAAATGCTTTCGGTGTAACTTGATCCTCCAGAGTGGCTTCAGCCAAAAGTATCAATTCAACTTACCTCTGGGAAACCTCCCAAATAACATGAGAGAAATTCATCTTTATACTTATGCAGTCTGCTACAGTGTCTAGTCAGCAAATCTTCATTAGGAAAAACTGTAAGAAATTTTAGTTTTTCTCCTTCATGATAATACCATGGCAGTGTTCTCATGATATACCTTCCCTGCTTTCTTAAAGCTGATGCACTTGCTAGAACCATCTAGTTCTTTCACCTCTTCCTTCACAAGGACCAGTAGACATTTGAGTGGTTTGTACCTACCATTACCTTTTGCATTCTCAACAAGGTTTGAAACAAACACTGATTTATATATTGAGTAACTAAGATGATATCGATATACTTCCCCAAATATGCAGATTTTTAGACCTGAGGTTTATTTTCCAACTTTTCTCAGCAGCACATGGCCAAATCCTTCCCAATTCTTATTATGTAAATGGTAAATGTTTTAAGAATGTAATTGCATAATAAAAGACAAATGTGATGAATTTACAAGCAAGTATTGTACAAGTGGTTCCAGTTGAACTCAATCTTTTCCAAAACACATAGGAGAGCATTATTCAAAATATATAATTTGCATGGAAGATCATCAATCAGATTCAAAACACTATAGAGGTTTCCCTGGGTTTAAGCACAGATGCAGTCAGGAACTTGCCTGGTAACAAACACATCCAGGTCTGTAGCTGATCAAGTGCTTTAAACTGTATAAAATAAAGCACCACAATGACTATGTTCCATGTGTAAAAGCATGAAGACATCAGACTGGTTCATCTAACTACCACTTAATGATTTCACCAAGATCTTTAAAGAACAAAAGAATAACGCAACTTATTGCTCTCAGCCCTTTCACATATCTTGATATTTGAAGTTCCTGAAGAGGCAGATCTCGAAGAGCTGTGACTATGTAAACTGTTCCACTTTTCTTTTTAGAAGTCTTCTATACCTGCATGGATGAAAAGTAAGATGCAATTCAAAATTTAAATCATAGGATTCCTCAGAGTTTCAAGCAACTTTGAGAGGTTGAGACTGATCTTATTTAGAGGCTCCAACAATGGATGGTCTCTAAATGTTAATTTAGCAGCAGAGCCCAGCTAACTCAGGAGGACAGAGCAGACTTCAGCTGCAGGCAGAGGGGCCAGAAAATATCTGTGTAGTCTGGAAAGGTTAACACATCATACCACAATACACAGGTACAAAAACATGTTTATGCAAAGGCACTTGCTCATTTAATTCTATATAAACAAAACAAAAACCAACAAAAAACCCCAACCAAACATATGTCTCAAATTCACAATATTGAAGTTACATACTTTTTGGAACTGTTACTAAATCTTTTTTTAAAAATGGGAGAAGGCTCTGGCCAAAGTTTCAAGCTGAGCATAAATTATGCACAAAGACAAATTTTTGTTGCAAATATTTACTTAAAAAGTAATAATTTACAGCAGTGCTTTAACAGCTGTTCAAAACATTTAGCATCCATAGAAACAAAACTGTAAGTCAAAAGCACATTCTGAATGCTTCCAATGGAGCAATGAAATCCTAAGAGCAAGCTACCGTTAATCATATGCATTCCTATATCTGCTGCTAACTAGAAGACAAAAAAAAAATATCCAAAACCAAAGGAAAAAAAACAAAACAAAAAAATCCCCAAAACCCAAAACCAGCAGCCATCTTTCTGTACATAATTTAAGACTACAAAAAGTCCTGAAATTGAACTGTACAATTTGACCTTGTGTTCTATTTGTAAGTTAGCCAGTAGCAGCTGTAAAATGGCAGAACACACACCAAGTGGTGTCTCCAGTTTGGGGGTTTCCTTATTTTTGCTTAATACCATTTTTACATTAAAACCATACTTTGGTGTGACTTACAGACCATTCCTACGTGTCTATGGCTAAGAATCAGAAAACCAATGGTAAAAGCCTAACAGCTACAGTACTTTCAACATTATGTTCTACTTTATACAACTATGTTCGGTATTTCTGCACAGCCTGCACAGTGAAAACCCCACAAATATATAGTTTTATTGTAATAATTCCACTTTCACTGAAAGTTTATTAAGGTAAGCTTACAGCCTGGCAGGATTATACCTGTACAGAGGTGCACAGATTCATATAATTCTGTTTACATGCTTTTACAGACAGGAATGTGACACCAAGTCCCAAGGTTTATGTTTACCCAAATTATCAGCAGACCAATAGCCCTGATGACAAGTGCGCTCCGCTTCAGCATCAGAAGTAAGTCCATACTCAATTCTACTGTTCAATGATATTCACACTGAAGAATTTAAAAAAATACTTTCTGGGCGAACAAATCACCTTATCCTGGGCTAGTTAACTATAAAAAAATTAGAATTTATACCTCTTTTCAAATATCAATCTAATAATATATCACATCCAAGAGACAGGAAGGTATATTTGAACTCGCTACCTTCTGTAAGTTCAGTTAATCACACATACACATACATGCTATCTCCATATGCAGAACTTCCCTTTGGTGTCTCTTTCTCTCCTCCCTCTCCCCCCCCCTTTTTTAATATTTAGCATCCATAAGCACACTCATCAGGAATGGTCCATGGTGTTCCTACCACTGTTCATAACAATCAAATTGACACAATTTCAGCTTGCTTCATTTTCCTCTGTCTGGTTTACAGCTGTCTCCATTCTGTTGGGATTGCTTTCCTTAGAAACCTCATCTGTTTGTTCCGTGAGCTGTCCGGCTGTCTTTGATGAAGGTGTGACATTACCTTTCTGAAGGATCTCAGTAGCTTCATGCTCTAGTACTTCTGAGGGAGTCAAAGGCTCCAAATGAATACTGCCTTGTTCACTAATGTCAGAACTAACAGACTCAGGTTCATCTCTCTTCCTGAAGAACTGCTCAAAACTCACATCCTCACCCAAGGTCAGCTTTAAGTCCCTCACGTTCATGGCTGACAGTGTAGTTTCATCCAAGCTCCGGACTTTAGTCTGCTCATCCAAGAGAACATCACCTGAACTTTGGCACCTTCTTAACTCACTTTCATCATGAATACCTTTTTGTTTCTCATCTAACTGTTTGTTATTATCATCTGAACCACAACAGGCTCTTTTCTCATGCAAAGACTTCTTTGAGCTGTTGCCAGGGAGTTCAAAACTAGGAACATCTTCTGTATTTGACAGTGATGAGTCTTCTTCGTTCTGTTCAGCAGATGCAACTTTTGTAGTTGGATTTCTACTGCATTTTTTTGTTTCATCTGAAGAGTCGTGCTCTTGTTTGCTGAAAAAAAAAACCAAACCAAACAAGTTACTTTTATAACAAACAAAACAAAGCAATACATGGTTGTACCCTGCAAAGTGATAAAAGAGTGGTGTTGAAGATTTCCTATTTGGCTGTTGAGATATCCTTCAGTGGTGAAATCTTACTGCTCACTGAGGTAGTCATCAGAATATTTTCATTCTGTTACACTGATTTTTCACTCAAAATCTAAATGAACGATAGGCCAATCTCTTTACCAAATTACAACCTATATTTGCTACTTTAGTCAAACAGAAATGTTAGGGGTTTTTTTCCATTTAGTGGACCAGCTAACGAGTATATGACATTCTCGAATACACAAACAATTTATCTAAGTTCTTCTCTCTCAGATTTCTAGAAAAAAAGGGGGAAAAAAGGTATTATTTGAGGGAAAACTCAAGACTAAGTTCCACCTCAAAAGCCAACACTCAGAAGCCCCCATGAGCTGTGGCTGACATATCTGGTCGTGCCATAACTGTTCCGAACGACCTCAGCTACTCCAGAGAAACACCTCAGCCATACAGAGCCCTATAAACACTAGTTAAATATTGAGAATTGTTTTCATATGGAAATCCAGTCAAATCCTTAAGGAACAGTGTATCCACACATCACCTTTAGCTACTTTTTTTCAACAAGCAGCTTGAAGGGCGACATACAGTTTGCAGAGCAAATGGGCACAGTGTTGTGCTTTATGTGGGAAGGTTTGAACACAGATATGCAAAGAAAAGAAAAGTTTTAAATAAAGGGATGACTAATGCCTCATTATCACACAAAGAGCAGTGTTCCACACTGGAAACCCAGATGGATCACATATATGTGTACACACACACACACACACAAGATTCACACCAAGAAACTCCTCCAAGCACAAATCTGCCCTTAGCATATAAAACAAATTGATCACCATCTTCCTCACCTTCTAGTAACCAAAACTCCCAGCTTCATCCAAGAACTGGTGGGGAAGGGAAAAAGAAATATATATATATATATATATACATACATATATATTCATTTCTTGTGCAGAAGATACCTTCCTGTGAGTCACTTATACTAATGAAGGAGTACAAAAATAAAACAAGCTTTTGCACAAACACATCACAATTACCCACAAACAACAGTGATATTTCTGATTGCTGAGCACAACAGTCAGTTCCTTTAGATAGAACAATTGTCCAGTGAAATAATTCACCTCTGCTGAGAACTGCAGATGAATAAGCAAACCCTAGTGAGTGTGATGCACTAAAATGCCACAATAAAAAGAAAAATCGTAAGTATTTCAAGAATTCACTCTCTTAGTACATCAGTAGCTGAAAAAGAAAAGCCTTCTATCCACTATTAGGAATGAGAAGTATTCTTACTACCTTATGTGGCAAATAGCCATTGTTACAGTGTAAGAAAACTAAAAATTCAGACATCAAAAGTACTGGAAAATGCGAGAATTTGAACAACTGTATTATACAGAAAGGGGGATGTCAGTGAATGGTTAGAATTGTACAGAAAATGCAAGATTTAGGTGCCAAGTGAAGTTGAGGAAAGTGAGGTATACAGAAATTATAAGATAAACTTGTAACCTATTCCAGTTATCTTGCCTCATAAAAACCAGTAAGCAACAGTCTTAAGATGGTGAGCATTACTTTTATTCCAATGCTCACTGCAATTCTACCTGAGGAATGATCTGCTCACCATAAAAGCCTTTAAAACCATGGCTGAAGCATTTAAGATCTGAAATGCTAAATGAGGTGCATAAAGGTACCGGACAGAAGAATTCCACAACACAAGCTCAGTTTTCTTCTATTTGTCTGCCAAAACCCAAACACCCAGAACACAGCTGCAGTTTACTTTGGGACAGCTGGAAAACATCCCACCTGACCTCCAATATTATTTGGAGGAGACACTTCCCACAAAATACCTTTTACAGGCACAGTACCTACATTAGACGAGCTATAAATTATTTAAATTTATTGACTTGTAACCCCACGTTAATTAAGCAGCTTATCGCAACATCACTAAAATTGATTTTCTCTGTTTCTCTAAAAAAATGTTATCGCAGCGATAGCAAGTATGTCTCCTACAAAACCTTGTTAAGTCATCAGTTCTAATAAAATCTAACCTTTCAAAGGTTTCTTATAAAAAAAAACAAACTAAACAAACCCCTCAAAATTGCTTATGCCTGTATCTTCTTTGTTGATGCTGCATTAAAGGCAAATTTTATCTGCTGAAGTATGGTGCTTCCTTTGTTATACTTAAATAATGTTATTAATCATAAATTAAATTATTCACCACCTCAGCGAGTCTTAATGGTTGTCTACAGGGTACAAAATACTTGACATAAAAAACAGCTTTACCACTTAACTTTTATGAAAACTGTATACTATATCAACTGGACCTATTTTCCAAAATCCAAGAAAGCAGTGCTAAACCCAGACCTTTTAAAGAATTTTAGCACAGAGTTTCAGCACACCATGAGCACCTTCTTACACTAATGTTCTAGCAGCTAATGTAGCATAAACAATCATTTATAACTACTTTAATTATTACATCTTAATTTGCAACAACAGATGGGAAAAATAGCTATCAAAAAAAGGATTGTTTTAAAATAACATTTCTACGACAGCACTGTAACAACAGTAAGAAATTACCAAGGTAAACTGAATGAGAACACATCTTTTGGGTCAGGGGCTTTAAATACTCTGAAGTATTTAATCATGAGTAGCATCATCAGTAAAAGATGATGCAACACCAAGTATTTAGCTTAGCTTCACTGCTTTAATGATTTCTATGCAAGAACCTAAACATGCTGGAAACAGCACTTTGTCAAAAAACAGTCGCTCTTCAAAGAGCAGAACAATTTGGACACAAATAGACCAGATATCGTATATCCAAGGGCAAAACCTCGGATTCCCAGTGTATATCCTCAACCTTAATTCTGTTCAGAGGTTTTAGAAAGCAGTTCCTTCTAATTTGTAGTTGGCAGAAGTTGCATGAATGGACACTAAACCATTCATGTTTATCACCTTGTGATGTTCCCAACACTTCCATGATACAAGAAAGCTGAAATCCCATAGTTCTCAAACATCAACAAAGGCAATGTACTTTATTACATCTGTGAAGCTACAGTGCTCTCAGAAGGAACATAAAAATAAAGCAAAGATTTTGACCATCTCCAGTAAGTATAACTTGTTGGTCCAAAAATTTTGAGCAATTCTGAAACCACTCTAGAACTCTCCAAAGATTCTTTATTCTATATAAAAATAAGCTTCTAGTTAAGAACTATGAAAAAAGGCCCTTTAATTGTCAATCCCTTAAAAAAAAGTCAAAATGTAGCAGCTGAGCACAAAATTTCAGCTTGAGATACTCAATGGAATGGATTAGCCATAAAACTATAGACTCGGAATAAAAGGTAAGTAAGAACATTTATTTAGACACCTTGAAGTCTAAATTCAGTTCGATCTGAAACAATTTGACAGATGAGGAGTCACCCAGGACTAATGAAAGAGATCTGGAGTCAGTGACAAAAACTAGACTCTAAAATTTCTGAAATTCAGTCTTATTGCTTGCCCTGTTTTTTACAGAATAAAATTGTATATATTTGCACACACACACAGAGCTCAAACCATGAGCAACTGTCTTCCCATCAATCTCTCATGCTTTCTTTTAACCAAAAGTTTGTTGGATAAGCAGCATAAACTCAATTGGAATCTTCTGCCAAACGTTCCTTTTTTATCCACCCCTAACCAAAAGTAACCTTTTCTGGGAAGACAGTAGCTTGAAGAATTTCTAGAAAACACCTTTGTTATTTAAGTGGCTCAAGGTACCTTCCAGTCACTCAACTGAACCACAGCCAGCATTATAAATACATGGAAAGGTCATTGGGTTTGGGTTTTTTGGGTGTTGGGGGTTTTTTTTAAATCAATCCCACCTTTTAACAGGAATTCCCTATTTTGAAAGATGCAACTTGACGTAGAGTTTATGATTCATGAAGCACAATTGTCCCCCAAGTACCTGATTGTATGAGCATTTCCTGGAAAGGTGCACCTGAATGCATACGTAGAAGAAAAGCTGTTTCTATGTTAAGGTGTTTTACACTGTTAACAACTGAAGAAGAAAGGAAAGATGGTGATGTTAATGTTACTTGATTCTGTCTCCAGTCTCTCACCTGTAAAATGAGGTTAGTGATGAAGACAGTACACAATAACCTATTAGTATCACGAGCAGTGAAGTGTCACTGCTCACAAAGCTCACAGTTGCATTTAACACAATAACAGAAACAAACATTTACTTTGTGGAAAAGGCTTCCAAAAAAACCAGTTAAGGCATAATTGGCTAATTAAGCAGTGACACTCAACACGCTAAAAATAACAGGAGAGAGACAGGTTAAGGTACAAATGAAGTCTTAATTCTTTGACCCTAAGCTAAACTGGTTATAGCACACATATTCATGCTCTGTCCCTGCAGATGTGGTCCAATATGTTGCATAATTTATGTAAGTCGTTGGGACCATAAGAGAGGTTTAACACTCAGTCAGGCAGGTTCTACTTGCATGGTTTAGAAGTGCTTTTACATTATGAGTTTTCCATGTGAGTAACTTTTCTGAGATCCTCACCCAAATGGAAACAGGATGCCACAATGCCAATCCATTCTACAGGAACTACTTGCACAGAGCTGTCAAACCTGTATGTAGCTTGCAAGTGTTTTAAATGCGAGTCTGAAACTTAAATTTCTGTAGCAAAGCTGCAAAAGAACCACAGGATAATATTCCAAATGAGCATTCAAAAGACGTATAATTCAAGTAACTCCAAATCCAAGTGTCTACCTAGAGTCATTTCTGGGAAACTCTGAGAGAATTTTTCTGAAAGCCACAAAAATCTGCAATCACATTCCATTTCTGTTGTTGCTGAAAATCTGAATGAAAGTGAGACATCACAGATTCAACTTCCTCTGAAATGCAACAGCATGTTCACAATGAAAACACAAACCCACTATGCTTTTTTGAATGCTGCTGTGTCAAAACAGAAACAAGTCCTGCAAGAAAAACCTGTGGTAGGTAAGTGATGTTTGAAGCTGAACAGCAGCATTCAAGATGGAACATAGCTTCTGTCAGAAGGAAAAAAAGTAGCAAAAGGAATGAGGCTTCACAGTTACTGAGTAAACGTGCAGATGCTCAACCACAAAATATGCATAAGAGACAATGGATGACACGATCCCTGCCATTATTAGCAATACCACAGTGGCTGCAGGAGCTCACTATCACCAAAACTGTGACTGTTTGAATACTAAAAGTGAAGAGGACAAAAATACTGGTAACAATGAATTAATCTCAGAAAACCTGATTACGTAGAAAATGCTGCAAATCAAGAACAGCTTGCATTCACCAAAAATAATGTCTCATAACTAGGAGGTTATAATGGTGCCTGCTCTAAGAGCAAGAGTAGCTTTATCTCTTAGGTTGCTTGGAGGCTAGTAAATGAGAGATCCAACCAAGACATGTCCACTGTAAGCAGGAAGGTTGAGTTTGGAGGAACGTTAGATGTTCAGCATGGCAAAAGGAAAGCTCAATCACATATCCAGACAACCTGCTGATGGATAAACTTGCCATAGATAATCTAGAATTGAAGATGAAGTCAGAAGCAGTGAAATCAAAAGCAGATGTCTCAGCAGCTTGAGTAGAGCATCCTTGAAGATGAGAGATGATACCAAAAGAACAAGGTGAGAATGAACTGGAACTGTAGCTGCTCCACCCTCAGAATCAAGGCTCAAAGAATGTATCTACTTCCATTACATGCTTTCTTCCTCCCACAGTATTTAGGAGCAAAAAGAAGCTACCAGAGAGCAAAGCAGCTAATAAATTCCTTTGGCCAAGATTCAGTTTATGTAGTTACATGCCACAGAAGTCATCCAAAGCACATTTCGCCACTGTACACCATAAAGTCACTGGCAGACAAAAATGCAACTTCCTTGAATATTAAATAGATCAGGACTTGTATGTTTTAGTGAACACCCAAAAAGAATGACAAATCCCTTTAGTTTTAGAAGCTGGCATCAAGTTCAGAACAAAATGGGGTTTGATGTCAACCCTACACACTTTTTACACACTACTTCATTTACATCACCATTTACACACTACTCCAGCTTGGGATGATACTGATAGACTGGAGCAG
This sequence comes from Pseudopipra pipra, assembly GCF_036250125.1. Classification (NCBI taxonomy): domain Eukaryota; kingdom Metazoa; phylum Chordata; class Aves; order Passeriformes; family Pipridae; genus Pseudopipra; species Pseudopipra pipra. Next base: position 7,749,484 of record NC_087560.1, on the reverse strand, counting down.
GGAAGAAACACTGCAAATGAGCAGCAGAGAAAACACTGCACCATGTAAGTGAAACTCCTGGTAAGCCTCTCTTCAAAGGAGTACAGCCCCCAGAAAGCTGCCAGTCAATGCTGCAAAGCAGAGAACGTTATCACAGAAGGGCCTTTGCCAGACTACAATACTGGAAGAAAAGACCAGACCTATTGTCTCTAAGATGCAAGAAGAGAACACCACAGCTTCAATGCATGAAGGAAAACGAAAAGGTCTGGTCAGATCCTTGTTTGCTTACATACCAAAATAATCCCAAGCTGGACAGGGTTCAATTTTCTGGTCCACAATGATGTATCAGTGAGCCAAGGCAGTATAGGATACCTGCTCACTTTCAAATCCCCTGCAACAAAAATGTCTTCTGTCAGTTCATTTAAAAATATGTTAATGGTTGCGCAAAGCAGAGTTGAGCATTAGAAGAGTACTGGCATAGTTATCAAGCCTTATTCCCTCAGCACAAGGTGGGTCACCAAATAAACAAGGTGATTTTATGTAAAAATTTAAAGAGCAATTTCTGCTGGAACATCCCCAGCTAGATTATCTGTATTACTAATGGCAGGATTCTGGTCCAAAGAGAGCCTCAGTAACAGAGCTCATGGAACATGTCTGGTCATTAGCAATAAAGATGAGTTTTACAACACATACAGACCATCTGATATATAACGAAAGACACCAAAAGATACCATTTGAGAGTTGCAAGAGAAGATCCAAAAGCGTTCAAGACTGTAATTGTGAGTCACTGTTTCCGACGATGAAGTGATTCTGAAGAGCCCCATAAACAAGTCACACCTCACTGAATTATCCGTCAAAGAATGGGAAGAAACACAGATCACTGAGAAACTACACAGCAAAGGTTGTGAATACTGCCTGCAAGTTCCTCTTCTTCCACAGCAAACCACAGAGTACTGTTAAGAACCATCCCACAAAAAGATGAACGTTTTTGTATGTACTCTGTACTGAAAATAACGAATTAAAAAATATGCCACACAGGTACACTCATGCTCTTGGGTTTAGCAATGGTATACTCTTGTCCAAAGTACCAGAGAATAAGTACATGGAACAGGACAAGAGTCATGGAAATGACCCAATTCTACGAGCATGACAATTGCAAAAAGCACCATCACAGATTTTATATCACTTCACGCAGTACCAGTAACTAATCTTATGTCAAGATCAGAGTTCTCAAAAATAATGGCTATCTGCATCTGTCCTAATCTAACAGCTTGCAGAAACAAACCTGCATATATTCTTGACTTAATTTCAAATCTTTTCAGTGCTCACCCATCTGATACATACTGTATATCCAACATCCTTAAATAATTCCATATATCTCTGCAACACATTCAAGACAGAAAAATCCTTTTGCAGTACTAACAGCCTGCCACAGCTGTACATCTTCAGCCACCATTCAACACATTTATAACCTTTCTTTACACCTATTTCAGCAAGTATTAATTCCCAACACCTAATGCCATCTCCAAGTAGAACAGCTGAAGTTTTCAAAGGTATCATAGCTCTACACTTTATTTTTTCATTGTTGAGTTTCACTGAAAGCTAAACTATTAAAGGACTCCCTCTTACTAGCAACTTTATGGAAACTAAGAAAGAAAATACTAAATAGTGATTTTTTTATTTCTGTGTTCTGAAACAGTTTGAAGAAAACATGAATGCTTGATTTAACTGGCACGACTCTGAGCTTTCAATTAAGGCACAAGCAGACACAAACTCCATCGGAAAGCCTCGGAAACTCTTCCAGAATAATCAGGGATGACTTGGCACATCTGATTTCCCTAAGGTTTAAACCCCCCCCCCCGTAACATGATCTCCACAATATTGCAGGTTCTTTTTCAAATCCTTAAAAACCCCTGATTAACTAATACTAATTTTTCTTTGAGAGGTGGAATCAAAAAAGTTAATACAAACCAGTACACTTTTGTCATATAAAGAACATAATTTTGAAAATAATTTCTAGATATTTATAAAATATTAAGACTGAATTAGTCCTCCTCCAGTAAATGACATTTCTTTTGGTATTCATATTAATATTACATAAAGAACACAAAATGCTTATTTAATAAAGCTAATATTAAAGTAAACTGAAGTAAGTCTCACTGTGTCTAGACTCAGAGGTCAGGATTGAGAAGTCTCAATACTGCAAGAATTATTTATGCCTCTCCAAACTGAACAAAAACCTGGTTTTGATTTTGGCTACAACAGGTAATCATTTTATCTCTTCCTCCCTGTAATTGTGGACGTGGTAAGAGCAAAAAGCACTAGTAAAGTAAGGGCCTGTGTTCATCCATACATCTCAAATTCTATGAAATTCAAAAGAAATCCAAGTTCAGAGTGTAAATTTTGACCATCTATCTCTAAATTAATAGAAAAAAACATTAAGCAGTAAAATAAAACTTACTCAGATACTTGTGCAGCAGTTGGGATATCTACAGAAACTGAAAATAAAAACAAAGGATTTAATTAAAATTATTTAAAAATGTGAAAATACAGAAGTACTCACTGTCAAAACCAAGTACACAGAAATAATGCAACTAACAACAGGACTGCAATAACAGAGACATCCACATTAAGTATTTATATAGTATATAAAAAAGAGACTCTATGTACTCACCTTTCTCTATAATAACTTGACAAGTATGAGTGTGGCTCTCACTCAGATGTGTGGCCATGCTATCTAAGCCAGAAACATCAGCCAGGAATTCACAGTTAAGACACACTACAGTCAAGCCTCTAGAAAAGAAAAAAAAAAAGGAAGTATAAATACAACAGTTTTCTTAACTTACAGCAACTGGACAGACCATAAAAAGAAATTCATTCAACTTCAGATGAGATTATTCACATAAAAACATATTCTTACTTTTTCTACTGCAACTAGTATCAGGAAATCCCCATCAATGACCAGGGCATCTCCATGCTGGATGTAGTACAAAGAACATGACTTTAGACAGAAATTTATCTGTAAAGCATGAGTTTCTCTGTTTTGATGGGTTTTGTTTACATGGTTGCTTTTTTCTTTCCCTCACCCCCTCCCCATTTTGCACCTTATGAATAATGGAAAACTAAAGAAATAGAAATATTATTAAAAACTGCTCAGAGTTAAGATAAAAAATAATAAATGTTGACAAATAACATATTTGTCACTGACCAGAACACTGCTATTGGAAGTTTCATTTCTCTGATCTTTCTAAATTGTGGAAACCTAGAAATTCAAGAGCCTATAATCTCAATTATCAATGAACATCAGAAAGTAAAACCATAATGATGTGTAACTGAAAAAAGCTGCATTACCGTAGCTCTTCTGATTGCTTCTTATAGATCCAAAATCTTTTACGTGGACGAGCACTGTGAAAACTAAATATATGACAACATTACCACTTAAACTGGTTTGCTTGAGTACATCACTCCTCATATCCCCTACACTATCCATGGTCCTGCAATTTGCTTATGACAAGGCATCAAAATAGAAGGCTGAATTACTGCCCTGCATTATTCCTAAACATTCAGTTGCTTAAAGCTTACAGGCTTGTGAATCTCAGCTCTAGTTTAAAACAATGTCTTTCGAGTAAGTAACGAGTTTGGGAGAGGAAAGGCTTCATTTCATTGGCACAGTCCTGCAAGAACAGTTACATTGCTTCCATCAGCAGTTTAGGGCTTGAAGAGCCATAGCTGCAGGCACAGAGTGCACCACAAAAAAGTGAAGCTTTGCCAAACTTGTGCTTCCAAAAGAGACAGCTCTACATGAGAAATGCAATTTTTAGACAACTTGTAAGTTGTCCCTTATGCAGGTCAGACATGTGTCAACACTGTTCTCCCCCATGAAAACACATTCAGGCAGCTGAGTACAGGGGCTGCTATTGCAGAAACACCCTCCAACAGTCTCCCTCCTCACCATTCCTTTTTCCTCACACTCACCAAAGAGGTGAGGAGAGGTGCTGCAGAGGATCCAAGTAGGAGAAGCATTAGTGCATCAAGGGTACAAGGGACAAAAGACTGGCTACTTTTAATGCACAGTTGAATTTGACCAAAAAGCCAGGACAGTGGCCACAACAGGAACAGTTTGCCTTAGATTTCTCTTTCCCCTTCTGAAGTAAACTTTTTCTTGTACAACTGGTGTTAAGCACAATAATTTCTGTTGTCTTTTTCAAGACTGCAAACAGTAGATTATATGCATAAAAGCATGTAAACTATTTCAGCCTAGGACTTACATGAGCATTGAAGTTAGTGTGACTTAGGTCACAGACCCAAGAATTCTAGCACTCACAAATGCCAAGGCATTTTATACACACATGCCTTTAGAAAGACATCTGCCTTCGGGATTTTTCCACAATACAGCTGGCTTGTTCAGGGCACAGGATTAACAAGTAGGTTTGCAAAACTTTATTTTACTGTCACTGCTATGTGATCTGTGTCTAATTATTGCATAGTATAATTCTATGGCTCTAAAAACTAATGTATTTGTTTTCTTAACAGGCTTTTTTACAGCTGTCATCACTAATACCCTACGCTGCTGCACAACCGGTGACAAACCTCCTGCAAAATGAGATGTTATTTCTGTGGATGACCAGAAGTAACATAAGCAAAAAGTATCCACTGGAGTATGCTATTTGAGACATCTTTACATCTGAGCAGAGATTTCACTAGCAATAGCTGTGCTCTGTATGCATTCAGCACTCGTAAAATCAGATGAGGCTTCAATCTGAAACCTGGAGAACACGCAATAATTAGTCATTTTTCCTAACTCAGGCTGAAGTGATTATGGAAGATCCCACAGAAACTCTGAAGCAAAGACAAAACACTGCCTGAAACACTGGATTTTTAAGGCAAAACAAGAACATGGGGTTTAGGCCTTCATTACACAGTAACAAATCCAACCTTACACAGATCCCTGCCATTCTGACGACCCGGTTCAAAATTCAGCTAACAAACACTTAGCCCACCTTACACGAATTTAGGAAGTATTTGCTAAGCCAGTAAAACCTTTGAAGAGTTCTTACTTCACCATGTGATTCACATAGGCTTTGCTACAGCTGGTGCTGTATCTGCACAAACTACAGTGGACGTAGGCAGGAAAATGGCTGGCGAAATCCTTGATTTCTGAGTAACACTCAATGCACTTGTGATGTCCCGAATGACACCTGACAGGGATATGGAAGAGTTAACAGTGAAGAGCAACACTTTAGGATGAGAAACTATTTCAAACTTTTTGCTTCAAGCTTGCCTATATGAGGGGAAAATGAGGAACTCAAAAATGTATCAGCTAAATACTTAGAGGTTACACTTGCACACAAAACTTAGCAAAGAAAAAGCTTTTGGTTTTTCTGTCACTCCAATATTCCCCACAAGCTTTGAAAAAAATCTACAAAGCAAGAATGTAATCCCACTCTTCCCCAATTTCACTGGCTGATTTTGGATGTCTCCTACAGCTACACACTGTGAAAGTCAGCAACATCTCTGACAAAGAAAACTGCTAACTTATCTTAGCCAATGAAATTATATTCTGGTCATTAAACACCCATGTAATTATTAACATAAGGACAGCAAACCCCCCCAGAATTGCAAAGATAAAAACAAGCTACTAGGAGAATGGTGCCTTACTTTCTTGATTATTTTTTGTTAGCTCCTCAAAATAAGTTATCTCCCAGGACAGACAGGATTTAATCTTTTAACTAACAGGTACTCAAAAAAAATAAAAAGGAACAAGAAAAAATATTTTTCCCTCCATAAGAAAACTTCCAGAGAACACTCAGGCAGATGTATTCCCCTCTACAGGTCAGTTTTAAACATAAATCTGCCTAATGAGTCAGTATTTCAAGAGTCTGTGGCTCTGTGCAGAGAAAAATTCTAAATGTAGCATAGAGAAGTTTCCAGAACATCTGTTCTTCATAACAAAGTGGTTTGCCACCACTAAAATTGGTGAACGAAGATACTGAATTCTAATCACAGTACCAGTATGAGGAAAGTTTATGCACCTGCTTTTGCTGCAAACCTGAGGGGTCAGATCTGTATTACAGTACTGGAAGTTATCAAAGGACAATTAAATGATCATTTATATTCAAAGTATACTTAAAGACAGATTTAATGCTAATATTTTACCTTAGATGATGAAATGTTATATTTGTAACTTCCTTTTTTTTTTTGCTGTTGGTCCATGCATTTTGTTTCTTTGATGTAGTTTGTTTTGATTTTCCTCTTGATTTATTTGTATTAGATTTGTTATGATTTTTAGTGGTTGTGGATTTAGATTTAGGTGATAACTGAAAGGTGGAACTGCTTGTACTAATAGAAGATGAAGCTGATGATCCTGACTGATGAGATCCTAGAGATGCTCGAATAGTCACCTGCAAGTATGAAAGAAAATTTAGATTTAAGTTCCCATTTCTATTTGTCTCAAAGCTTAATACACTTAAGAACAGAAATCATAGCATAAGAAACTCTGCTGAGTAAAGATTACTTTGAAAAACACAAAACACTGAAAATACTTTTGGACTACAGGCAACCTCCATAGCCTCCTGGATGCTTAAAAAGCTCGTTTTGGTGGAAATAGCCATGACAAAAACACACTTTTCAGACCTGCAACTGGCTACATCCTACTTTCTTAAAACAAAAAAAATGTAGCAGAAGGGTCAGGCCAATGAGCCCTCTAAGAAGAACACCAAGCAATCCCATCAGTGCCTGGATTTAACAAAAGTCTTGTGTCTTGTTGCCTCAGGATCAGCCACTCTACTTCCTTCAGGTATTTTTGCTCCTCATCCTAGAACCCCCAGGACTAATTCTGGTTTCTGACCTCTCTTCTGGCATTATCAAACTCCTTTGTCTTGCCCTTAAATTGGGCTCCTGAGTTTTCACTCACAGTCATACTTCTTATCCACACTCATGGTTCAGAAGTATCTCATCTTCTAAACCTGTTCCCAGGCTCTTCAGTCTCATCATGTGCATCCTGTCAAGGTTTACTAACACCAAAATTTTAACATAACCTAAGCTTTTGCTAGATCATGAAGACTCTGAAATCTTTAGAAAATTGAGGGTTTGTCACAGAGTACAGAATCAGTGCTTTACATTCATTCTGCCAAGCAACACAATCAACATCAACTGTACTCATTTTCCCCTTCCTGACTCTACAGCAAATGAACTATGAAGAGCTGATCAAAATGTAAATTTTCTTCTTCCTTGAAACTGAAAGGACATATATTTCAACATCTCATTAAAACACTGCAGGAAAAACTCTCATAAACTACAAGAAAATCCTAGTCTAAGTAGTTTCTTCTTAAGAAATCAAAGGATGATTTACTGAGGGACCCAAGTTTTCCCCCAACCCCTTCAAATGCTGAAGCTAAGAAGACCTGGTGAACTCAGCTTTAAGCATGTATTGTCTGTGGAAAAGTAGGTCTTGCATTTTTTGCCAACACCTTTCCACAGGTCAAAAATCTTTCACTAGAAATGATGCAGAAGCATCCCTAGCACAAGAAAGGATAAATGCCAAGCAATAGCTCAAGAAAGTTGCAGCTCTAACTGGACTTCTGCCATACACATGTATGGAACAATGGGACAAAAAGCAACACCAGGAATCACCAAGAAGAAACCATAAATTGTGCCTGGTAATTCTTGCAACAGGAGTATTTTTTAGAGTTTTAGTTTTGGAGGTGAGGAAAAAAAAAAACCAAGCAAAAAACAATCCCAAACACTGGGCTTTGGAAAAGAAAGGAGAAAAACACTTCTTTCTATTCCAGCCTTTCCTCTTTTTTCTTCTTTGTCCCCTCACATTTTCCTGTGTGAACACTTACCTTTGTCCCAGGAGGCAAGCCTTCTAACTGTTTGGGTTTCCTGAATGTTCGGTGATGCTGAGTCTTGTGATCCATTTTTTCCTTGCAGGTTAGGAACTGCAGTCTGCACTTAGTGCAGCGGTACACGCCCTTTTTCTGGGAGCAATAACACAAGCTAGAGTAAGCACGGATGGCATGATAAACAAAACCCTAACAACTAGCTTGTCTCAAGCAATGCTCATCCTGCTTTTACAACTTCAACTGAACAAACTTCTAATACTGTACAAAGACAAGGCACTGTGTAGGAATTAGAGAGAATATTTAAATGATTGAAAATGCAGGGCAGCATGATTAGTAAGAGGAGGAGAAATCAGATTCCAGTTACAAGAAGACACAGTATTTCATTATCTTTTTCTTTATTTGTACTAGTGAAAGGTTTGCTAGTAACCTCAGGAACAGCAGAACACATCACTACAATGTAATGAAGAACCCAAATAGCAAAAAGATTCTTTTAAGGATATTCAGAGATTTTTTTTTAAACAGGGAGATGCTGCCACACAAGAACATGACAAAGTCTAACAATTCCCTTAAAGACTTTTCAAATTCTTCTAACATATTTTATTAACTATTCTTATCCAGTAACAACCATACAAATCAGGTGAGGTTCATTTTTCAGAGGGAGATTCCTTACATATATTTAGCATTTTTTCTAGCATTAAGGATTGAAATTATGTGCTTACCTGATGCCTCATGTAATGATGCATATATGGTGCTCCAATTTTAATTACTTTGAGGCAAAATGGGCATAGCAAATGTTTTGTGTTTTCATGAACTGTTCTAAAATGAGATTCTACATCTGAAAAAGCTGAGGATCTGTAGCTGCACACCTAAAATAAAAAAGGTTGACTATTTTTGTTAACAGTTTATTGACAGGGGAGACAGGGGAGTGGTGTAATCTAAGTAGGAAACAGTCACTTAGATACCTGGCAAACATATGGCATTTCACCTGGCTTGTGATTATCCTTCATATGTTGCAAAAGAACTTGCTCTGTTTCAAAGGATAGTTCACAGATTTTACAAATGGCTAGAAAAAGTGAAAAACAAGATAAAAAGTAAAAATTTGGTTGGGGTCATAAATAGATAAGTCATGACACATAGGTATATGTGAATTGTATATATTTCTAAAGGTAAAGCAATCTAATATTATTCGACTCTTTAGAAGAAATTCCCTGTACAGTTTCAGAAAGCCAGGAAGGCAAGGGTCACAAACAACATGAGTTCTTGCAGTAAAACTTTCAATTAAAAAAAAATTAAAATAAAACAAAGAAAAGAAAAACAAGGAAAAAACGCAATAAGGTTTTTAAAATACATTTTTTTGCACACACACTTGCCTAAAAAAAAAAATAAAATTAAAGGAAAGCTCAGTTTCGATATGAAATCTCAAGATTATTGTTCTTTAAGTACAATAGCTTTATTCTGAACTTATAAACCAGCAAAGTAAAAGTCAGAAAATCCCTAAAAATTGTGGCTTAGGATAAACTCGAGGGGCTCCAATCCAACTTACTGGATGACTCGTAGAGCGTGTGTGTGCTCTCGATGTGGCACTGCAGCTGGAACGGGGTGGGGAACTGCCGGTAACAGTGCTGGCACGTGGTGTGGCTTTCCCAGCTTTCATTGCTCTGCTTCTCCAGCTCCAAGTGATGCTTCATGTGGTTCATAAACCTTTAAATCATAGTGAACAGGTGCAAAACCCAACATTTTAACATTTGCTATATGTGACGTATCACAAGCAAGATGTACAGGATTCTTTAGAAACTTTACTCTGTAAGGACAAAGCTGACTAGAAATCTTGACTTTAAAGAATATACAATATATGTGAAGCATGTTTTAAGACAAAGCAATCTATTACATTTTTCATGTTTACTTAGACAATATTTTTGCCTTGAAATAAAGGGAATTAAGGAAAGACACCAAGAACACAATATGTTGACACTTCATTCACCATCACCAGTCTCAAAGCCACATTCTGAAACAAGTATAACTGCAGCTATGCTAAAAACTATTAAGTAGCAAGAATATATCTGCAATTTAGACATGACAGCTTTATGTAAAACCACACCCATTCAAACCTGGCAGGGTTCCAGGAGCCTTCTTTGTCTAAAGCATTTAGGACTGAACTTGAATTATGAAGGACAGTTATCAAAGAATGCCATTGTGCAGCTGATGTCAAAAGAGGATGAGAAACTGGTATGTTACTGCTTCAAATTAGCACCTTTTCCTCATTAATTTGTCCACCTGTCTGGAGTAGGAACCTATCCTGGCTGAGAAGTGCAGGCACCCATGACAGCACAGCAGGTCACCATTACTGGTGGAGCAGCACAAGGATAGGTTTGCTGCACAAGCCACTACTGTTAAACCTCCAGAACTCTTCTATTGTCCATGTGCTTCATTTCAGTGCAGCCAGAGGAACCTTTAAATGTAGGTCACAGTCATAAAAAGGAATGTAGACCTTGGAACTGGACAAAACAAATGAGCAAGGAGAATAGACTCTTGAGCTCAAGCTTCTAACATCAAGCAGCTGATTAAAAAAAAGAAACAAGGGGAAAAAAAAGCCAATTGAAGCTATGCAGGTACCTAACCAGACAAAAGGAACTGGCACTGTTACTGCTTATTACCTTAACAGAAAAGTATTGCAGTGGTATGTTCAACCACTTAAAGGAAGCAGGGGACTACCATGAGGAACCACTTTTGGTTTTCTGAATTAAGGCCCAAAAAACTTATACTTGAAGTGGAAAGGTACTACGTATTTATTTTCTCCATTAGAAATAGTTGAAGGTGCAAAATATACCTTGGAATAAAAATTCTGAAGTTACAGAAGTATGGAGTACAGCTACAAAGTTGCAGCAATAATTAATATGGTAAAACCAACTCTAGAGAAATTAAAAAGCACTCACACGTTTTTAATGACTTGCTGTGGAACCCATAGGCACCATAGCACCAACAGCTTACTATATAATGCTGAGTAGAAAATACCTAATGATTAATAGCAGATTTCATTGTTTTAATTACACAAAACTTCTGTTTTGTTCAATAATATGGGTCTAATGTTAGCATAAACCTGTTCATTTTAACTTGCAGACTGTGCCCTTTGAAGCAATAGTCCATTTTTCAGTTTTACATTCTGCTACTTCAGCTTCCTTTGAAGAATGCACGTAAAAAAAGTTCAGTGACCTTAACTTCCAAAGGAACGATGACACAAACTTGTCTACCTGCTAAAACAGCTTACTGAAGTTTTTTTTTCAGCATTTGGAAGTAAAATTATTCCATCAAAATAACAGATGTTACATAAGTAAACCCCAGACTATTAGTCACTGTGCATCCCTAGAGGGAATTAACACTCACATCCACCAGTATCACCATCAATCCAGATGGCAAATTGTAAAATAGTTTGTGTTGCCCCTTCTAACCCCAAAGTCCTACAACTGCTCTCATTAAATCTCTATGTTTATGTTAGGCACCACTAAAATTTGTACTCTAATCTGTAAAATGTTCCAAGTTATGGCCACACATGCAAAGTAAAAATTAATTCAGTTTCTGTTCAGTCATTCAATATTATCAGTCTTCAGGAAGAAGAGAACTCTATTCCAGAGGCACAAATTTTTAATACATGAAACTGCTATGGGCTGTGATTAAAAAACAATTAAGGAAGTGAGTTCAAATACCTTATGTTATTTTTAAGAACTTTGAGACAACTGATGCACTTAAATGTCGTATGAGTCTTCTGCTCCTGTTGCACCTGCTGGGTGTCACCTTCATCCTTCCCATAATAAAAGTCATTAACTAACATAATCAATTTTCCTTTCTCAGATTCAGCAATCTTACTTGTTGTGCTCAAACATTCTGTTTTGATCGTTGCTGGGAAAAAGTTATTTACCAAATCTGGACAACAATACTGGAGGCAAACAGGGAGGAGAAGAGACAGAAAGAGACAAAGGTGTCAGTCTCTCTTACCAAACTGCATCAATGACAACAGCATTTCAAAAACTGAAGGCACTCACTACCCTTAGATGCAAAGCTCAGTTCTCTGATACACCAGCCTTAGCCATATTTTCATATGATTTTAAACAATAATTGATCTTTATGTAATGTTCAAGTAATAAACCACTACATATTATAAAAACTGGAAAAGGATGATTCTCATAGGTTCATGTAAGACAAAGTTAATAAAAACCCCAGAATACCAGTGTTGCCTCGCTCATGAGAAAAATTTCTACTTCATTAACAAGGAAGAGAAAAGCAGTTTTTATGCAAGTATTTTGCTGACAAGCATAAGTTTATTGAGAACTTAATGTAAAGTTCTATCTTTTATTTCTTAGGGGAGAACACATGTTGAAACCTGCAAAAGTTCTTTCCAGCATTACTAAAAAATTCAGAAATTCTCAGTCACACAGTACACATTGTTCAAGCTTCCTTCTGTCCAAGTATACATAAGGAATGCTTGGCCAAATAGAGATACTACGAAACTTAAGACTTAAAATGTATGAAGTACTTCATAAAGAAGGTACTATGAAGTTATAACAGTGCACAAAATTAGAATATTTCAGAGGACAGAATTTCTCCTGCTGAATAATGGGTTTTATTGTGCAGGACTACCTTCTATAAGCCTACTAGTAAGGAGTTAATTTCCTATCATGGAAATGTAACTCAGTATATTTATCCCATATAGTTCAACTAAAAATTTAACTAAATAATACTAAGTAAACACACTTCTTCAATGGTTCTTTCACTCCATTGATGTACTCAGTCCAAAAGCTATTCTGAACAAATAATGATTACAAAAGGATAAAACCCTTGGGGTTTTTTTCCACTTATCTACATTTCTTAATTGTGTTTCAGAGCTGAAGAGAAAAGTTACTACCATTCAGGGTATGGTGACCCTGTAAATCAGAACCATCTGTGGTAACAGTAATTCAGATCCTCACAGATTTCTATTACACAGTAGTTCATACTCTGTATAGACTGCAAAGCCATTATCTGCCCCCTGAAATGGAATACATATGCCTCAGAATTGCACAGATCTTTCCCAAATGATATTAAATATTTTTCAGGAAACAATGTTTGCAGAAACAATAGCAACTAGTTTAATAATCAGACAAGTGATGCTCAGTTTCTACAAGTTTTGTTTCTCACAGTGTTTAAGTATGAACTACAAATTGAATTCTTCCCCTCATCTTAACTTTTTTAATCTGTCAAGTATCAAGTATTTTTATCTTGATGTTTCAAGTGACATATCAAGATAAAAAGGTGAGTTTACACTGTCATCTTTGTGTCAGTAGTGATCTAACACAGATGTGGGTCATCTGGCTGTCTATTATCATAGACACTTACCTTCATCACATTGGAAAAATGAGGCAAAAAGGAGCAGGATTTAGAGTTCCCCTACTCCAGTCTTCCTCTCCATGACTGCAAGACACTGAGCATTTGGCTCTGGTTGATCCCAGACAGAAGCCAAATGATCTTCATATCAAAACATGGCATGCTTGCATAACCAAACAGAAGCCCACATAAGCTTGTTCTAATGTCTCCCAGCCCCAGAATATTTTACCTTCATATGATTTTTTAGAGGATCCATAAGATTGAAATGAATATTACACTTTGGACAAGCTCGTGGAAAAGGTCCTCCATTTTTAATGGTGCTCGATGCAGCATTTGTCCCTGTAAAATTTAAAATATGTGAAGATTCAGAATTCAAACACAATACTCGATTTATCATTATTATTCTTCTAACCAAACACTCTATTTCAAATGAAAACTATTCCATCAGCGTAGCTGTAGTAACCACAAGGAAGGTTTTACAACCATCTTTTAACTACTCTTCCTTTTCCCCCATCTTGGAGTTTGTTCTGTTTGATATACACTGATAAACAACTTTTACAAAATCTGAGCAACAAACTAAGAAAAAACATAGGAGGAGGTGAAGGCAACATGATAGAGACAAAGCAGTCACTCTGTGCACCAGCATCCCACCACACCCTGGATAGGATGGATTTCTGATGGGTTTAATAACTTTAATTTTCAAATGAACATGCAAAGCCTGTTATATGCTATGACCTGATCATCATCACAGTAGGGTTCAGATAACTGATTCTGGAAATATTTCAGCATTTAGTTCTCAATCATGAGACTACTTCTCTCTGGAGGGTTGTTGGAATCTAGGCCTATTCAAATGTATTGTTCCTGTTGAGCAAAGGTGTCTTTGGAGAACCTAGAGAATAAATCCTCTAAATTAATAATTACTCCCAGTAATGAACGGAAATGGTGCCTCTCTTATCAACATAAATGATTAATACCTTTTGAGCAAAAGAGAGGTATTAAAACTTTGCATCAGCCTAAAACTTCAGTGAATATACCCAAGCTTCAAGTTTTCTCCAAACTGCCAAAAACCATCAGAACAAGAGCCACTTTTCAGATGAAGTTCTCTTGCATTCTCAAGTCATTCACAGATCTGGAGGACTCCAGACTGAGTAAATAGTTTAAAAGTTAAACACAGGAAAAGTAACATCTCAACAGTAGAGTCCCTGTCAGGGCTATGAAAAAATGTAACAAAAATAAACACACAAACACATCCATCTTACAACAAGGGAACGAGCCTATGAGTTAAGACACAACGATGCAACACTGTTATACATTTTTACAAAGAATTAGTCTTGCATAGTCCATAAGGTAGACAGTGTTTTTCCTTAAAACAACAGTATTGCTAAGAATCATTATTAAGCAGCAAGTCCCTCACATGAGTGGATGGCCATGCAAGAGATGTCCCACAAAACAGTGCTGCAAGTCTTCACTATCACAGTCTGGAAACATTTTGACTCGTCACAGCTAAGGGCAAACTGAGTTGAAGCAAACGGGTTCTGCAGCAAAATCTCGTGCTCTGCAGTGCTTCAGCACCGGGCTCTGGGGCAGACTAGGAATTGCTGTGCTAATATGGGATGGCTTAGAGACAAACTCAGCAAAATGAGGTTCTCAGTGAGTAGGATCTACTTCTTTGTTAGTGCATTTAGCAAGATCCTTCGGTTATCTTTTCTGTATTATAGGCTGCAGCACAATATCTATTTCACCCAAAACAGGGAATCTTCACATGAAGCAGAATAAACCAGCTCTCACTCTGTCCTACATAACTTGTCAGTGTGACCAGTCAGGCCATTCCCTGTATATGACCTGTTACCTCGTGGGAGAATCAGCAGGGATTGTCCTCCAGAACTTACAGACACAGTAATGGGACTCTGGGCAGTTACTACAAAAGTACAATCCTTCAAAAAGGAGGAGGGAAGTCCCAAGTTACAGCCTGTTTAAGACTGAATACACTGCATACTCCAAATTTCCTTCATCTGCTGTGACACACACACCCCCCAAAAAAAGGCATTTTTTTGTTTGTTTTTAAGTAGGTTAACTCTTTACTGCTGAAACCCAATTTAGCTAGTTGAAAAAAAGTATTTTAGTTGTCAAACTACATACTCTTTTTCCTTTCTCTTCCTTTTCAGGAAGGATCCTTTTGATCCTATCTACTCCAAGTCCTGCATATAGCAGTCAGGAAACCCAGATCATCACCCCAGAGAACCCCCCCAGTAGATTCAGCTCTCCAGGTGCTTCACAGCCCCTCTCTTGTTTACAGTCACTCCTATTCCCACAAGCCCAAGAGTGATGAAACAAACCTCTACCTGTCAATAAAATTGCAGTGGATCTGGCAGTGCCTTTTCCCATTATGAGATGCATAAAATGAATTATAAGAGCATTGTAAGATGACATCTCTTGATATTACAGTCAGTCTAAAGCACTGAAAAGCAAAGTCTGACAACACAAGGCTCCAGAGATTATTTCATCAAACATTATACAAAGTTACCCACAGGGGGGAAGAAAAAAGTAGCTATACTATGTTCCAGAAATCCTATTTAAAGTTATAACCAAAAGACCTGCACTACAATGAAATGACATTAGGTTGTTTCTTTCTCTTATCAACAACTACAGTTACACCCACCTGTTACATTCACTGCTGGCCCAGGCTGGTACTGTGGAACTCCCGAGTTCTGTCTCACACCAAACAGTATATCAGATGGATTATCTGGTGCATCTGGTGGAGAATCCATAATATAATCCTAATAAGGTATTTTCAAGAAGGAAAAGAAATTGGAGGTTTAATATTTTTTTTTTACTTGCAGACTTCAAAGGGTTTATTTTAAAAACACGATCACTTAAAAGCACTCAGAAGTACTCAGCCGAAAATCAGGTCCATTACAATCTCCCCAAAATAGTTTGACATTTTAATAAGTTTGCAACTCTCATCAGTGCTTGTTAATTTATTCACAGTTGTGTATCAGAACAGTAAAAAAAAAAAAATCCTATGACCTGGCCAAGTCCCTTTTCTGAAGTATTACTAATATGTTGGAATTGCTAATTGTACCTCCCTAAGAAAATGGCACAGCAAACAAGCCTCTTTCTCCATAAAAAGGGTAATATAATCAAGTGGCAAGAACAATAAAAAACCAAGAAAAATTATTCTAAAGCTGAAACTGAAAATACAGTTCTGAATCTAGAAAAGTTAAGCTGAAAAGATGGAAGATTCACTTTCAGCATGTCTTAAGCAAGGAAAGAAACTAAACAGAAAACTTCTCCTAAAGGTACTGAAGAATTTAGCCAAAGAAGAGGATGCTACATTTAGGATAACTTAAAAAAAAACCAACAAGCTCATGAAAACCAAGATTAAGATGTAAACTGCAAAGAAACTGTAAAACATGGTAATTCCAACAGTGGAAGTTTTAAGAGACCACAGAATCTGTATGCACTGGATATCCCAGAAAAGGATGCATTCCTTTCTGAAGCATGTCAGGCTAAGCTGGAATAGACAGAACATGGTTAGAGAACCTTTTCCATGGCATATTTCAGGCTGCAACTTCTTCAAAAAGAACAACCACCTGCAGATTTTGAGAAAAACTTAACTAAAGCCTCATCTGTGACACAAGTAAATTCAACGAAGGAAAAAGAACTGTCACAAAAAGAAGAGCTGTGTGCAGAGTTTCTTTAAAGGAAATCTCTGTCCTGATGAATTACCTCCAGCTTACACACACTGCATGGAGAAGTTCAGCTTTCCTAGGTGTGTTTGCTGTAAGATTTTCTCATAAAATCAATGTAGAGGCCCCGAGCAGCTTTATCTGTTACAACAAAAACATGAGCATGTATGTGTGAAGGAAGTACAGGAGGGGCCTTTCCTTGGCAGTAAAGATTCTGCAAGACATCCTGCACTTCTTTGAAGGATTTAATAAAGCTTACTATCCCATAACTAAACTTTTATAAAGTTCACAGACTTGAAAGACGTATATATGAAAGATATATATGTCATGTGAAATAGAAGACCTTTCTGTATGAACCTGTCCTGATTTATACAGATAGATTTAGAGGACTGAAAAAGCAATTTGGATATCTTACTGATATCTGGACTTTGGATTATATAATTTTTTAGGCCTTCTTATATACAGTGACAGACTGATTTAGGTAAGCTGCTTCCCCACATCCACCATTTCTCTCTGCAAGCTATCAATAAACTGCTGAAGACTCTAAACTGGAAAGCATGAGCTCTTTCCTAATGAAGTTGCCAGAGATCCAGTTAACCAGTTGACAGGCAATGATTACATTGCATTGCTTTTATTTTGTTCTTCTTAAAATACAGCCACCCATCAGCGATGATTTAGCCCCAGGTCTTAAGAAGAACAGCCAATTCTCATCTTTTAATGGTCTAATTAACCATGTTCACTCAGACTGACTGCCCTGTTCAGCAAATGCAGAATCCATTAGGCTGCATGATTTTTATTTACACCAAAAGACAGGGAGCTGGGACAACCACAGGTATGTGTATTTGCATGGCCAGTGGAGATGGTGCCACTGTCAGGCTTCATCTTTAACCTGACAGTAGAAGCTAATATTACAGGCACATTGTCTAAACAGTTTCAGTGTCAATTCTTTTCAATAAAGGTATCACATCATAGTTCACCTCATACAGATAGGGAATTTTAATCCTCATTCTTTCTCTCTCACATATATCCAACAGATAAGGCAATGAAAACAGCATCTGACTCGACTGCCTCAGGTCAACTTTCTAAGGTTCTGTGGCAATCCAGGAAGATCAATGACACGTGATCTAGGAAAGTAATCCCCTGGGGCTTTTCAAGCAATACAAATATGTTGCCAAATTGTTTCACCTGCTGGTCCTGCAGCTTTTGGTTGCTTAAACCCTCCTTACCATACTAGTGTTTCACAACTGTCACACGAATCAAAATGCAAAAGCCCCCAAGGAGGTACCACTGCAGCATTTTCTTAAGAAGCAAAAAGGCCAAGCAAGGCACTGTAAAAACCAGGTAGAAAACCCACTAAGTTACTTTACACATCAAATGCAAGCTATTTAAAAATTAAATTCATTTATCAATACAGAGGATCCACCTCTGAGCGAAGAAATCAGCAGAATTTACAGAATGAATTTCCATCACTTTTCCAAACAACATAAAGAACCTAAACAGTTCTAATTTCTTAATGTCTGGGATTTTCATTTAATGTCATTTTACTGTGACTTAAGTTATCATCTTTGAGTCTGGCAAATTGGTATTTTCAAATACACATTTTAATTTACTAGTGCAAGGTTATGGTCCTAGAATCTTTATGGCTTTACATAATGCCAGTCTATAACCTAGTCCAGGTCTCCAAATCACTAGACTGAGTCAGTATGTTCTTCATTAATTTATTCAAAAGTAATGGTATCCATTAAGAGAATGAAGATTTACCTGATTGAGCATCACAGGCTGTGCTGTTCCAGTCTCTGGCCTGGACACAGGTTGAGCCACTGCAGGAACTGTGATATTCCTTGATGCTGGCTGTGTTGTCACTGGAATGGTTACAGGCTGTGTTATTCCAGAACTTGACCCAGGCAGCTGCTGTGTTGATAAACATCCAGCGACTGGTCTCTGCAGCGTTTGTGAAGTTCCTGAAACATTCACTTGTACAGACAGTGGCTGCACTGCTCCCGAGCTGCCCAAAGGTCTGGGTGCAGCCTGGAAGACGGATGGAACGGGCACGGCACTGGGGCTGGAGGCAGCGGGCGCATAATGGTGACTCTCGGTCTTGAATGTAGTAACTGGACCTGTTGCAAAGGATTCCAAAGTTATCTTTATGCAATTTTGCAGTCAAATGTTTCCTAAGTGTTGTGGATTTGTTTGCTTTTAATTGCCATATTAGGACAATAAAGTACCTCTACTGGGTGCACCATCCTGTACCCCCCCTTCGTGATGAGCTGAGGTTGACTCTGTTCAATATATCTGTCAAAAGTTACATTTATCTTAATTGCAAATAAATTAATAGCTTCATTGCTCTTCAAATTAAAAGTAGCATTCATATCCACTAATTAAGCCAACCAAGATTTGACTTATAAATTAGAATACTATTCCTAAAACAAATACCTGGCAAAACAAACTATAATATGTACAAGTTAAGGTATGTTCTTCCACTCTTCTTCAGTTAAGCTGGTTCACATAAGAATCTCAGGGGTTTTTTTCTTGCAGACAACACACAAATAAGAGTGCAAACAAACAAACAAATTCATTAACATTTAACTTTGCTAATTATAGTGCATTTATTCTCTTTCTCATATACATCATAAGTTCCCAAATACCAGAAACTGCTACACTAAAGGAAGTATTTTCTCTAAACCAGTAATGACACAACCTGCTTCTGTATTAACAGGAAAACACAGCACTGACAAACTTGGTTTTAGATTTCACCACATCCATTTTATAATGTGAAAGGAAAATCAACGGATCAGCAGTCAAAGGAGTCATGCTGGAATTGCATTACAAGAGAACTAATTTCCTTACATATCCTGCCTGGTAATCTGTGTCCAGAGCTCTGGCTCGTCAGAAACACCAGGAAATTCTCAATTTTGATGTTTACACCCTAACTAATGCCACCGATATTCCTTGACTTTTTATGTCTTGGTCTGGGTTTCCAATCCTCCCAGAAAGTTACAAAAATATTCATCAAATCAAAATATTTTTCAACTCCCAGATTCTCCATTAGTGTTGCTGACAAGTTTTGTGCTCTGACCTGTGAAAATATGCATATGAAATTAGATTGATTCTCCAGTATCTAACCACCAAGGTTTGAAGTTACTTCTCAAACCAGGGTCAAATTACATCATGTTTTCAAACAACAGATCTTAAGACTATCTACACATTGTGTTTAACAACCTTAAGGCTGTTTCCACGAGCAACAGCTCATTATTACACACTTCTCCAGTTGATAGGTAAACCTAATAGCAGTGGAGCTCAGAAGATCACCTGCCACCTGCATTTAGATCATTCTAATAAAAAGCAGCTGCAACCAACAAATTCGAACAGGTTTGCATTTTTTAAGATAGAACAAAATTTCATCCCCTAATAGTAATACTATTTTTACTTCAACACAGCAGTAACTATGAACAAGGATTAAATTATTTCAGGATTTAGCTCAACACACACATTTTGTGTTTGTTAATAAATCTATACCTCACATTTGAATTCCAAAATGAAATGAAACTAAAGCATTATCTACCTCCAAGAAACTAAAGCATTATCTACCTCAAGTTATGTCTCACATAGTAAAGTCAGACAATGATGTGCACACAATTCACATCCTAAAATACAGAGGCAGATTTTACTGCTTTTAAAAAGAACATTTCAGGAAGTCAGTTATTTGAAATTATAGACTACTTTTACATGACTCAACTGATTCATCATAGACCTGATGTGCTGTTTTCCCTCTTCCATCAAAGTGTTACTTGTCCTGCTCAGGTAAAAGAGCACTGAAGCAGCAGAAAGCTGACACACACAGTAACATTGCAAAGTAGTAACAAATTACAGGTTTGTACCATCATGGAAACAAACGCAAGAAAGAGGCATAATGTAGGAAAAAGGAGCAGTTGCAGGAAATGATAAAGGGAACTAAGTGTGAATTACTTTTCATCTCAGTCAAAACAGTGTTCCAGTACATCAGAAGGGGCACTTGATTCCACATGACACTGTGCCAGCAGGTCTAAGTTGGCTTTTTAACTATTTCCTTCAAATTACCCACGCCAGCCTGTACAAAAACTGCTAACTGCACTGTCAGGAAAAGGTTAAGAAAACGCACTGCACTGCATACTTTCAAAAAAAATTAAGAACTACACGTGAGTTTCCATTTGTCATCAGTTTTTCATCTGATCAGACAGGAGCTTTCTCAGGTACACTCTCAGCAGTGATAAGCCAAGTTGAGTTCACAGTGTCTTGCCTGTCGCCGATAACAAACTGAAGCCTGACTGCTGCCAGGTGGTCCTACTTACAAGCCAGAGAAGAACTGAGGTCATTCCTTCTGAGCTGTTTTTGAGAGTGAAGTAGAAGATTACAAAGAGGAAAGTTGAGGAGAGGGAAGGAAAAGAGACAAAGTAAAAAGTTACACCGTAAGTGATTTTACCTGTGCATGGACAGCACCAGAGTGAGATGCAAACATTTCAAGTCTCTACCTTTTACCAAAGTCCTTCAAGTTCTCAGAACCATATCAAAATTATAGTTTTCACCTGAACTACTTCTATCCTTTGACTACAAAAGAATCTTGAGACTAAAACAACTGCAATGAATCTTGGCATATTTGTTGATCCCACATATGCCCAAGTGCCCTAATAATTGTTCTATGCCATGACCTACTGCCAAATATAAACAGCAATCCAGAGGTCTCTGGACCTTCCAGAAAACAGTAAAGGTATTCTTCAGTCTTTCTAGAAGTTTGTAACTGCAGAAAACTTATTACAATAATTTTAAAATATTCTTCAAATTTTTAAGAATATGCAGAATATTTTTAAAATATTCACCCTTGAAAACTGTTTTCACGTGAAAGAACTTTAATATCAGCCTCAGTATTTCTTTAATATTTAAAAAGTAATTTTCCTCCTTTTCAATCCAGTGTAAGAAGCAACAAACTATCCCAGTGAGCAACAAAGTAAAAAAGTTGCAAGATGAAAGCATTGTGAACTGACTGAAAAGTTACTAAGAGCTCCAAAATCCATGCAGCAGAGAGTGACTGACAACCTAGTTTAACATTTTGTCTTGAGATTCCCCACTGCAAACGATACACTTTCAGAAAACAACTCTGGAAATCTTGGATACAAGCACAGGAGAGATGAGGCACAAACTGAGGGCAGCAAATCTCACCAGGCAACCTTTTGTGTATTTGCTAGAGAAACATCAGGTCAAACCTCTTCACAATTGACTACCAAGTGGATGCACGCAGCAATCAAAAAGGTTCATTACTAAAATTAATTAAACTAACAAAAAAGCAGTTCTTCTTTACTTACCTGCCAAAGCCCAAGCATAGACAAACAATGGAATCCTGACACATCTGCTGTCAGCATAACCAACTAACCTCACTCCCTGCACTGCCTGCATTAGGAGAAAACCACAGAACTTGATGAAAAAACATCTATTTCACAAGGGATGAGTAAACTGATTAATAAATATCTCCTACTTCCCAGACAGGCTTCTAGCATTTTCACATTAATCACTTCTCCAGACTGTGCTTTTATTATAGACACTTAAGACAGTTACCCAGGTTTTGTCAGAATGGTGTCCACCAACATACAAAACATGGGGTGGAGAAAAAAAAAGTGACTGTAACAAGAAAACTCGAATTCATGCACATTCTTTTAGCGGGGAGACACTTTCAACTCCGTAACTAAATACCAACTATACCGACAGCAATTGCATGCATGGTTTCAGCATCGTATAGACTGACTCTGAAATTATGTTGTTAATGCTAAAACCTCCAAATGTCCTTGTTTTGACTCCAGAGAACTAAGGTTAGACGTAAATAGAACTGGGCATAACCTGGGGTTTAGGATAGAATTTCTTAAGAATTATTATTTTCAGCATGACAGAGATGTACAGCTTTAGGACGTAGGATTTCTTAAGTCTTACTGTTAAAAATTCTATCTTTTCAAACTAAGTTTAACTTTCAATACCTTGAAATATCTGTTTTAAATGATGAAAAAGTTATCTTACATGTAGTAGCTGCCTTTGAGCTTGTGATTTCCCCAACAAAGATTGGCTCATCATCATCATCCTCGTCATCATCGTCATCCTCCTCCACTTCGGTCACTGTCTTTTGCCATGGTTCCAGCTCCTCTTCTTCACATTCCATAAATAATTCTGCCATCTTGGAACTAGGCAGTAAAAAAAGAAAAAAATTAATAAAATCACACATACCAAAACATTCACTACTTTCATGAAGTGTTTCCCCGTTGAGTAAAGAACACTGCACTTGTCAATAATTCCCACACAATGGTCTCCCTCCCTCTCCATGTTCTGTGCAGGTTCAATCTGATCTGATACAGCAGATCTTCAAAGACTGACGCCATTTTGATAATTTCTTGAATTCTCATCTTTGTATTAAAGAAAATTTACACAAAATTCCCCCAAACCCACAAAATATTAACAAAAAGAAGCCACAAACAAAAAGCTCCACAACAGCAAAACCCCCAAGCCATACCCACAACGCACTGCAGTGTTCTCACTGTCAATTAGGACCTGATAAAAATATTGCATGGATGTCATCAGACTTCCTCCTGCACTAAGAAAAGCCATGTACAAAAACAGCAATGAAAAATAAGTAGCTTTTGGAATTTAACAAATTATCTTCACATCTCTTATCGCAACTGAGTTTATTTGTTTTTTAAATAAACTGTGATGGCCAATAAAGTTTTAGTCTTTCTTTTCACATTCTTTTAACACAATCTTGAAAGTATTTCTGAACAACACAATAAATAAGAAACTGTGCTGTTTCTTTATACACTGTATCAATAATCTAATTTCTAATAAGATCATTTCTAATTTCATACAACCACAGGGCTGTCTCAGCAACAACCAGGGGCAGGATCCAATAACAACAGTGTTTGCTTCACCCAAAACATGGAGCTTCACAAAATTCAATGTCTTCATTCTTTTGTAAATCAGAGGGAAACAATACAGTTTTGCATGAGGAATCCAAGAGTGACTCTGTCAAGAATTCCTTCTAATCAATGAGCAGTAAAGAACATTAAATTCATCATCAGACTGCTCTGACAAAAAGTGAAGAATATCCAAGCAACAGTTCCTTTAACAAGCCCACAATCAGTACAAGGATATTTCTAGTCTTACTACCAGGCTACTCCCAACAAAAACCATTAACAATACTTCCCTCACTCTTGTGGTGATGCAATATTTACCTGACAAAGCTTCACTTCCTACTATTATGCAATGATAGTTCTCTGACCCTTTAACTCCCTGAACCCAACAGCCAGGGCATCAGACCAGCACTAATGTACACAAATATGTCAGCAAAGACTATCAAATATTTCACATCAGGTAACAAAATCAAGATTACATTCATATCATAAGCTGATATTTCTTAAAATATTTACCTTGCAAGATGAAGAGGGTGTTTATTGAACACATTTTTCTGTACAATTTCCCCTTATTTTCTGCTTTCTAAAAATATTTCAAGAGCAACACATATACCAAACATTTGGACAAGTTTCTTGCTTGAAAGTATACTTATGCAAAAGTAAGAACATCCCTCATTATCCATCAAGAGTTTGAAAATGTAAGTCTTCAGCACAGACACAGCAAGAAAACTGTCTAATATCTGAGAGAAGACAATTTCAGGACAGGAGTAATGAGCTGGTAGATTTGGTGATGGACTGTGGAAATAATTAGTCTGTAATAGCTCATCACAAGGGAGCAGAATCATCCTCTGTATGAGAACGGGGCTGCTGGTGTTGGTACATGTTAAGGCTTGCAACAAAATAAAGTAGCAAAGCTGTGCTCCTTTCCTTCCTCCATCAGCTTTTTGGATTAGCCATGGTGCTGGGAAAGAAGAGAACAGGACACTAAAGTAGACTCTTGTACTGGGAAAAGAGGAAGATTATGAAGCGAATTTCCACTTGACAGAGACGACAGAGGCCATGTGCCAGGTCTGGCAAAGAGAATCAAGCCTAACTCTCTAATTTTTTCTTCTCTGTAGAAAGACACTCTTTAGAACACCTCTTTTGTTAATAACACAAAGTTTAATAGACTTCAACACAAAAGGAAGGACTATTTCAGGGACTTCTTTTATGGAACTGACAACATAAATGAGTTGTGTTTTTGTTTTAAAAATGTAGTTTTATTTGACCTCAGGGGAAAAAAAGTAATAAATTATAACACGTGCTCAGACAATGCTTTATATTAAAACACAAAATAGGCACAAACAATCCGTATGTTAGCAGAATTCTAGCAAGAGACATGTGATAACCTCATCTACACTATAATGCAGCTGATTTTTTTCTTAAATATAGTTAAGAGTAATTTGATAAAATAGGCATGGACTTTTAGAAAGTGACACCAACTGGTGACACCTCACATTTCATTTTATGAATCAGGAGGTACACATTAAGGTATTCTCAAAGGTGAATCAAAATGCAGGACAGCTTTTAAAAGGCAAATATCAAGATTAATTTTGCATCTTCTAACCTAATTTTTTTTTTAATTTTAATGGTATAATTTGAAGCCAAGCTTTCACTGACTTTTTTTTTCCTGGGAAGAAGGCCAGCCTAATGAGTTCCCACCCTGCTCCTTCACTGCTTCCTCAGTTGTGCTAGCACAACTTTGCACGAGACTCTGACATGAACTAGGGCAGGTTAAAAATAACCTGGCCCACTAACAGTTCTATCTAACAACTGAGAGGTCAAAAAACCTGTGGCCTGAACAATTAAAACTGCAGTAAGGGGAAATGGATTTGATTAGGGGAGGTGTGCAGGAACAGCTCCTGCAAATGGTCTCCACTGCCAAAGCAAATATCTACATCCATTTTTAGAGCACAAGTAGCTTCCAAATTTTTAGCTTATTTAATGAAGAAAATGCATTCTAGGAATCCTGCTGGCAGTCGCTCTCAAAGACAAAACCAACAGCGAATCCTTCCCCCACTCTCCTCCAATACTTCCCAGAGGAGGTGCAGGCACCAGTATAAGAAAAATAAACCTACTGGCAATAGACTTCATCTTCCTCATTTTTTAATATGCATAAACATGTACACGTGTTTGTACACACATTTCCTTAAGGGTAGGCCATGGATCTGAGAGGTCCAAAACTCCAATGAAATGCTATATGTATATACTCAAAGAAAGTGTTTAAATCATTACTGTAGGCTAAAGTGTCAAAATTGTGAACAAGTTCTTTAAAACATTTCAAAAATATCATTAGACTATACCAAGATACTGTTTTAAAAGGCAACTTTCCATCAAAAACTAAAGGTAGCCATGGAAGTTCATTAGGCAGGCAGGGATAACCAACAACCTGCAAAAACACAAGTCCCTGGTACACCATTTTAGTTCTTACAAAAGTGATGAACTAACAACTTGATACAAGACAGAGAGAAAATCTGAAATCATTACACAAAGCAGCAATAAACTTCTGATGAAACAACTGCATTAAAAGCACTAATTAGGACGTCCTTATCAAGGCAATTACGTTTCATTAACTGTAGAAGAGTGCCTTGAAGATGGACAGAAATCAGTACTGTAGAAAATCATGGGGCAAATGCCCCATGTATTACTTCAGATGCAATTCATCTGTTCCACTGTTAAGCTTAATTGAGCCTTCCAATAGTCAATACTTCTTTGGATTAGCTTAAAACAACCAAAATCATATCACTGATAGGAAATTGGTAGTGAGCTTAAAGAGTGAGGACATTTACATTAACCTGGAAGTTTCAGACTAGCCTGGTCATCTTTCCAGAACAGTATTATAAAACCATAGAATATTCTGAGTTGGAAGGGACCCACATGGATCATCAAGTTCAACTCTTAGCCCTGTACAGGACAGCCCAAAGGTGCCTCAGAGCATTGTCCAAACTATTCTGGAACTCTGGCAGACTTGGTGCTGTGACCACTTCCCTGGAAAGCCTCCTTCAGTGCCCAAGCACTCTTTTGGTGAAGCACCTTTTCCTAATATCCAACCTAAACCTCCCCTGACACAACTTCAGGCCATTCATTGGGTCCTATCACTGGTCACCAGAAAGAAAAGATCAGTGTCTGCCGCTCCTCTTTCTCTCAAGAAGATACTGTAGACTTCGATGAGGTCTCCCCTCAGTCTCCTTGTCAGGCTGGACAGAGCAAGTGACCTCAGCCATTCCTCACATGGTCATTATCTGTGAGTTACTCAAATAACGTTTTCCTCCTCTTTAATAACCACACTTCAAATGCCCAGGAAAGTTGTCTTATTTACAACATAGATCACACAGTAGGCACCACGTTATATTTCTCAGACAACTTCCCAAAAAGGCACATGACTTTGCACCACATTAGTTTCGCAGGTGTGCAATCCACAGCACCGCCGGGTCTGCAAACAACTGGGCTATTACTGAGCGCTGCATTTGTTTCAGCAGCGAAGAAACAATGACCAAGATGAAACTGCACCTGCACGTTGTAAAAAGCCACGGCGTAAAACAACTTCCCTCAAACCCAAACCTCAACAGCCAGCGCTGCCCTCCCTGCCAGGAGAAGGCACAAGCTCCGCCTAGGGAAGGGCAATACGGCCTGTGCCAGCCCGCCAGCAGCTCACACCGCCAAGCCGCGGCGGTGCCAGGCCGGGGGAGAAGCCGAGTCCCGAGGGCGCTGGAGCAGCTGCCGCTCCCGCCCGCCCGCCTCGCGTCCCGCCCCCCGCGCCGGGTGACCGCGGGGCCCTCGGGCTGCGGGCGCGGGCTCGGGAGAGGCCGCACGCCAGAGCGGCGGCGGGCGGGAAGGAGGCCGGGCCGGCAGCCTCGCGCTCGCCGCCAATGCCCGGGGCCGCGGCGGGCCCTGCGCGGCCGGGACCGGGCGGAGCGAGCCCTGCCCGGGTCGCCCCTGCGGGCAGAGCCCCCCGGTGCCAGCGGGGCCCGCGGGCGGCCCGGGGGAGCCCTCAAGGCGCGGGGTCCCCGCTCCGGGCCGCCAGGCCGCGCTCCGACCTAAGATGGCGCCGGTCTCGCCGGCGACAATTCCCCCGCGCCCGCCGCCGCCGAGCGCCGCGCCCGCCGCCCGGGGAGCGCGGCGGGGCGGGCCGGGAGCACGGGGCGGGCTGGCCTTACCGTGCTGCGATCGGAAGGGCCGCGGCGGGGCCGCCGCTCCCGTCCGCCCGGGCCGGCGGGGGATGGGGCAGCGCCGGCGGAGGCGCCTCGCTCACCTCACCGGGGCGCGGCGCCACCTCAGCGCCGCCGCCGCCGGGGGAGCGCGGGCGGGAGGCGGGGGCGGCCGCGGCCCCGCGCGCTGCCTGACGGGAACTGCGGGTCGGACACACCGCGGCGCCCGAGATCGGGGCGGGGCCGCGGAGGGGCGGGGCCGGCGCCATGTGCCGGGCCTCACACCCTGCACAGCACCGCCATATGCCGGCCTCGCACCGCGGCGTGAGACTGCTGTGTGCCGGCCTCATACCCCGGTGTAACGCTGCCATGTACCAGCCTCACACCCCATACATCATCGCCGTGTGCTGGGCCTCACACCCCAGTACTGCATCGCCGCCATGTGCTGCCTCACAGCCTGATACTGCGCCGCTGCTCTGTGCCGGGCCTCACACTCTACTGCAGCACCACCACTATGGGCTGGCCTCACAGCCTGATAGCACATCACCACCGTGTGCTGGCCTCACACCCTGCTACTACAGTGCCATGTGTCAGCCTCACACCCTGGTACAGCACTGCCATCTGCCAGCCTCACATCCCAGTACCACCCAAGGACTGCACCACCACGTGCCAGCAGCACACCTCGGTACAGCACCGCCGGAACACCACAGGCCTCACACCGCAGTACCGCACTGCTGCCATGTGCCGGCCTCACACCCCAGGAAAGCACCACCACCACTACCACCACCACCACCACGTGAATGGCCTCACACACTGGTACCACATGGCCATGTGCTGGGCCTCATACCCTGGTACCACATCACTGCCACGTACCAGGCCTCACACTCCAGTCCAGCACTGCTGCTGAGTGCCGGCCTCACACCCAGCCCCACAGCAGGCCCAGCTCACCCTGCACTGCCCACCTGCCGCCTTGGTGGGGGCACTCAGAGTCAGTGCCATACTGTTAAGGAGGCTATGAAACAGCGTCTATACAGGCTGGGGGATGAACAGATGGAAAGCAGAGCAGCCCTACCCAGAAGGACTTGGAGTGCTGGTGGATGAGAGACTGAACATGACTTGGCAACGTGCGCTTGCAGCCCAGAGAGCAAACCGTGTCCTGGGCTGCATCAAAAGCAGTGTGGCCAGCAGGTCAAGAGAGGTGATTGTACCCCTCTACTCCACTCTGGTGAGACCCCACCTGTAGTACTGCGTCCAGCTCTGGGGTCCTCAGCACAGAAAGGACACTGACCTGTTGGAGGGAGTCCGGAGGAGGCCACCAAGGTGATCAGAGGGATGGAGCACCTCTCCTGTGAGAAAAGAGTAAGAGAATTGAATTTGTTCAGCCTAGAAATAATTGTGGCCTTCCAGTACCGGAAGGGAATTCACAGGAAAGATGGGGCAAGACTATTTACAAGAATGTGTAGATTCAGGACAAGGGGGAATGGGTTCAAATTGAAAGAGTAGGTTTAGCCTAGATATTAGGAAAAAAATCTTTACTATGAAAGTGGTGAGGCACTGGAACAAGTTGCCCAGGAAAGTTTAGTATGTTCCATCCATGAAGGTGTTCAAGGCCAGACTGGATGGGCCTCTGAGCAACCTGGTCTAGTTGAAGGTGTCCCTGACCACAGCAGCAGGGCTGGAACTATCTGATCTTCAAGGTCCCCTTCCAACCCAAAGTGTTCTATGATTCTATGAAACTTCCCTGCTCAACCATCTAGGAGGCACTCCAGCAGTCACAGCTGCACCCTCCACACTCACAGTCATACCACGTTTCCTTACTGGCTTGGCCTCAAGTTTCCCATAGGAGTCTCGGTCTCCCGATCCTTAAAAAAAATTTAATCATGGTGCAATAACTAAATGATAAAATAACAGCTCAAGCTAATGCCTCTGAGGAGGGATGCTTTTATCCCCTCGCAGTTCAAGTGCATGAAAGTCTGGAGGTTGACAGCTCCTGCCGCATCTCCAAATTCCCTCACTCGGCAAGGCCACAGGTCCCTGGGCCCTTCATTGTGCCAAGAGTCAGAAGTTCATGGCCTCTTGCCTGGGCCTTCTGCCCCCTAGAGCTCAACCTGCAGCTGCACCCTGAGCTACCTGCACTGAGTGGATTCCTGCACAACGTACCTGGGCCACAGCAGCCCCAGGGCCCAGCACTGTTCTCCCCAGTGGTGCCCCATGAGTTGCTGGTGCTGTGCAGGGCTGCGGGCACAGCCCGGGCTGGGCAGCCAGGCCTTTCCCTCACCATGCAGTGGATCACCAGCACCTCCCCCCAGCTGTGTGGCCAAACAAAGCCAGGGATAGCAGTACGTTAATATCAAATACAAACACTGGACAATATAACACACAGCGTGCTGCTGGAATCACTGGAGCAAGAGCTACTAAACTGAGCACTGTGCAGACTGGAGGTTCATTGTGCACCTGTTTTCTTGTTTACCCTCTGGGTTAAATATCAGTCAAATACATGATTAACTGTCCTAAAGCTTTGCTGAGTAAAACATTCCCATTATTTTCAGTGGGACATTGCAGAACAGCTGGACATGGCCTTACCTGGGCGTTGAAGCCACAGTTGCTGGAGGAAACAGCCCTGTAACACAGTACTGCCAAGAGCTGTGGTTTCACTCGCCTCAGAATTTGCATATGAAAATCTCTGAACCAAAAGGTGACTAAGAAATGCAGTTTTTCTCATGCCTTTTTGTCTATTGTGCTGTCTCACCCTGGCCAACATCTAAGAATGTTCCCAAGTTTAGACGGTTTTTTTCTCGGTTTTGTTGTCCATTCTACCCTAATTTAAAAAAAAACACACCAAAGTATGATTCTTCATCTAGTAAAATATGAAAATATTTCTGGTGAATTCTGAAGATAAATAGTGGAGAATACATAAACACATGTAATCTATATCTCGATGTTTTCAGCCCGTGCTACTCACAACTTACTGTTATACTATCTGCCATAGCTGCCTTCAGAAATATTCAATTTATTTTGTGTAAATTCTCTCTCAAATATAGATATTTTTTCAGATGAATAAGTGAACTGTCCTCCTCCTTGTGAACTTAAGCTCTGAAGATGTAACTACTGTGCTTAGCCTGGAAAATATTCTGTTCCTTTTAACTAACATCTTTAGCCTTGAGATGTTTGGAACCTCAGAGAAGTGAAGAAAAAACCCAACATTAGTAATTAAATAATTGCTGCTTAGTGATTATGCCATTAAATAATTTGGTTATTACACTTTAGTAGTTAAACAATTACTAAACTGTGCCCTTCTGCCAAAGAAGGAAGAAAAAAGAAGGAGAGAAAAAAAATATTCTTGGTATTTGGCAGAAAATGGGGCAAAAGGATGGAAACCAGAGAGTGCAACTTATTTTAGACCCAAGTGCCTGGGATATAGTACAGTTGCTTGAAAAACATATTTTCAACTACTAATTTACCTACTCAGAATTTGTTGCAGGTGTTTATGTTCCTTCTAAAGCAAGATAAATAGAAAGACAGTATTAAGATTACAAGGTAAAACATTGAAAAAATGTGAAATAACGAAAGTAAGATCAACTCTGCACACCGATTTTATTAAATTTGTGCATTCCAAAGGTGCACAATTGCCTACTGTTCTACAGAACCCCTGTCTAAGTCCTTGGACAAATTGGTTTGAATATCATGATTACACGATCCAACAAAGCCACAGAAGCAAGCCAGAGTTTACCGAGTGAGAATTAATAAGCATTCCTAACTGGGAAACACAAATTAATGAGGGAGAGTAAATAGTCCCCATAATACAAAAAACTTACTGAGAAAAGCACAAACATATGATACACTGTAAAGAGAAATGTAGCAGCAGCTGATTTGAGGGAACCATTGTATCTCCTGCAGGCATGCACTCTTGGCTAGAGCAGTACAGCTAAGCCTGAAAGTTAACTGGTCTGAATTACTTCATCCTAGACCTACTGGCCTGTGACTTAATTACTAAAGAGACATTTCTTTCCCCCCAGAGAGTTATTGACAGCAATCTCATGAGTTTCTGGGTTTTTTGCCTCAAAAGCACAGTCTGTGCCAGAGAAATCAATTGATTGCAGCATCTCTCAATGGTCCAAACTGCTTCTATTGCTTGCTGTAGGTTAAAAAATACCTGAGGGAAGCACTACTGAACTACTGTGACAAATATACCTAATGATGATTTTTTTCATTTATTTTTATTTTAAACTCTACTGACTGAATACTCCATGTTGTGTCCGGTCACTATTAGAACGTGATCTGGGAATCAGAGTGCAATTGTCTAGTTCTGATTTTACACGTCAGTAGAAAACCTCTGACAGGGGGGAGGTCTTGCTCATTAGCACTGAAGTTATGGGTTTGTTTAATATTGTTTGTTATTCTTAGAGACACTGCACATAGAGCAAGTACCAACCCGTATGACTGTGCAATTGGAGCTGCTGCCAAAACTTTATTAGGATAGATATGTTCAGATGGGAAGCCTGTAACTATGAATGCACAAACAGATACTAAATGAACATCTGCAAAACAAACACTATTCAACACGTGTGGTTTACTGAAGTATTCCATAAGGTATGCTTGTAAAATTGATTGCATTTAGTCTGCTGTGGTTTGTTGTTACAGTATCATACTTCAGGAATTTGGCACAAGTATAAACACTGAGGGGTGATCTAATCTGTTTATAACATTATTTCATAATGTTTGTTAGGCACATATAACATGTTTATAGTATCCTTATTGAGACAATATGAAAAGTCTCAAACATGCAACCCTGAAAAAAGCATAAGCTTCCAGTCTTTTAAACTTTAAAAGAATGCTTTTGTAAACCCAACCCAAACCATACATTGTCTTTTTAATAACTTCCAACATATCATTCTGCAGAATAATAAAAAAATAGCACCTGGGAGAGCCAGTCTCATCAATGTGTATGTGTTTCTCCTGTCAACATTACTCAGACTCTCAGGTGAGAACACATTCTAAACTGCTTACAGTTACAAGAAGTGTTTGACTTGGATGAGCTGTATCAGGGTGAAAGTGGCTACAGAGCCATCACAAATCCAGTTTGTTTATTTGGAAGCAAAAGAAAAATAATTCCTTAAAAAAATTAATTTCTAGAAGCTTTTCGTGGTGACATTAAGTTAAAATAAATTTAGTAGATTAACATAAAATAAATAAGCCTTGCAATAATTTAGTTTTTATTTAAGAAATTGATTTTAGAAAAATGGTCCTGTGTACATCAATTTGTCTGCTGTACTCACTCAGTTCTCAGGCGAGGGACACAGGGCACACACCTTGTCTGTTGGATTCATTTTTATCCTTCACCTTCAAAGAAATTCAATCCTAAATGTCTTCTACTGTGTGTAATCCACACAGTAAAGAAAATCCAAGCAAACAGCTACTTGATTTAGCCTTTGCATCCCCTTCTACTCAGTGAAGTAATTGAGTAGTAAGAACACTGTTCCACTGGGTTGATGCCAGGCATTTTTATATTGGCAGAAGCCTTAACTAGCATGAAAGGTGACATAATACCAACACATCCCATGACCTGGAGACTCTGGCTGAAAAATTACGCTCCTGGGTGAAGTTTACAGTCATGTCTTATTGACAGCAATTGCCAGGTCATACTGACAACAGCTGCACTGCAAGAGTCCTACTGCTAGATTGGTTTCCCTCTCTCACAAGCCTTGTCAGGGAAAGGAAGGATGTTGTACATTATTTTGCCAAGATATTGTAGTTCGTTAAAATATGGGGAACAGACACTCATTACCATGTGCCCTTGTTAACAGGAAGTGAAAATTCCTTCTATGATGCTTCCTTTTGTTGTGTTTTGTAAAAATTAAACTCATTATGCAAAATATTAGGCAATGTTCATCTAGGATCCCGCAGGCAAACCATGTTGCATTAGACAAAAAAAAAGAGGATAATTCCTTTAAAAAAAAAAACAAAAAAAGCCAAACCAACCAAC
Organism: Pseudopipra pipra; assembly: GCF_036250125.1. Lineage (NCBI taxonomy): Eukaryota > Metazoa > Chordata > Aves > Passeriformes > Pipridae > Pseudopipra > Pseudopipra pipra. Next base: position 7,715,527 of record NC_087560.1, on the reverse strand, counting down.
CAACCAAAAAAAAAGACCAAAAAAGTGAATCAAAACTTGTAGAAGTACAATGTTCCAATGCAGCTCTTAATTATTGCAGATAGTACTGGAAGTGATAAATTATGCATTTACTTTGAAATCATAAAATAACTCACGTTGCCTCACACTGAGTTGCTATTAGGAAGACTTTAAAAGTGCCTGAAGAATAAACATAAAGACATATTAGCTTCTAAGCAGTATTTTCTCATAATCCAAAAAACCCAGACTAATAAGAATGCAATAAGGAAAGAAAATCTGTTAATATTCCTATAGTAGGATGTTATTCAGAATTTCTGCTGAGGTATCAGCAGCTCTGGACCAGTCACTGTAAGGAGAGAGTGACACACTTTTAGATTGTTAGATTTCTTTATGTTCTTTAAAAAGTAATCATGTATTTACCCTGCAGTTTCTGTTCAAAAAACTAGAACTGAAACTGATTTCTTGACACTGTCACCACATCTGTAAAACTTGTCCATGAATTCTGAGAAAGTCTGTGTCAATAACTGACTTTTGTTTATCAGATTGGCTGACAAAACAGAAAACAACAGGGATTGCTGTCTTATCCACTCGCCAAATAGTTACAGTCTGCAAAGGGAGAACTCTTGTTAGTCCTGGGCTCAGCACTTCCCATGGGTCTGATCTAATCACAGTTTTGCAGGGTATTTGGGGTGCTCTTCTCTCATTTACCTGTTCCACTTTAAGAATGTTAAATGTCTATCTGAACAGGGATTAAAAGCCTAGAGTGCCCCACCTCCCAAGTTCCTGGTTTATATATCAGACTTGAGTCATTCTGGCTCAGCAAACACTGACATGAAACAAAACATGGATGTTTATTCCAAAACCCCTACTAAAAATGTCATCAAACAAGAGAGGGAACCAGGCACAGGTCTCCTGAGTCCAGTGCTTTCTCCCAGATGAGTGCACTGGGGGCTGGACTTCTGGATGAAAGGCAGCATCACTTCCAGTTTCATTTTCTTGCTCATGAGTCTAGTCAGTCATGTCCTAGGGGTCTGCATTCACATGGTTTTATAAAGTTTAGGAATCAGCAAAAGAAAATGTTGTTCTCTTAAACATTCTACTTATTTCAGGTGACTGTGGTATCTTTGCCTTCCTTTGAATTGCTTTTTTTCCCCAGGTCCTATTGAGAACAGTCTCTAGAAGATTAGCATTTTCTCTTCAGTTTTAGAAAGTTCCTCTGTAGCATATGAAAGGTAACTGTAAAATAGTAGAACTATATCTTTTTTAAAACCTTGTTTAAAAAAATGATTGTGATGGTTTCTGTTGGGGGTTTTTTGGGTCATAAGTTTTCTGATCCACTGAATGCTATTTATGTAGTCTGAAAGTGTCCAACAGGCTTCATATCTACATAGCTTTTTCCTTTTTGCCTCAGTATTCAGCAGTCAACTTGTTTATCTTTCCTTCAGGCTCCTTCACATTGGACATATAGTGGTCTGTGAAACATCTAAGGTGTTCTAAAAAGCTTGACAGAAAATCATGCTTTTCATGTAGAATGGAATTTCTTAGTTAGTCCTTTAGATTTGAATAGTAGTATAAGTAGGACATTAAATCTGGTAGGAATGTCTATAAGAAATTATTTTTTAAATGTCATTTCTTAAAGATTAAACTTTCATTTGGCTTCTTAGAGGTATTTAGCTTAGTTTACTAAGGAAAGGAGATTTATGCAATCATAGCACATGTACCCTGTTAATAGGTTTTGAGCACAGAGGCCAATTTGAGAAAAATTTGATAAAATGGTAGATACTCCTTTAAAGTAATTAAAAGCTTCAAATTCCTGTAAAAGTAATGCTGGGTAGAGAGTACCCAGGATGAGACTTAGAATGAAAAAACACTCACTCTCTCCAGGAGAGAAATCTGAGAAATGCCACAACCGTGGCTTCCATCAGTTCGCAAGCAAAAGCCAAGTTTCATTTCTTGTGATTCTCACAGACCTGGGTGAACAAAGGGAAAGCACCTTTATTATCCCAGGAACTCCTGAACTCTGAGGGCAAGGATGGCCCAGGAGCAATCAGTCTGAGCTGCCTCCCAAAGCACAGCAGGAGTCCAAGTGACACCCAGTGTGTCATTCTTTTATGACATTTATTAGCTGTTTTTCACAAACAGAATTATTCTGCTGACTTCTGTATTACTTTTCTGAGTCTCTAACTGGAACTTAAAAGTTTTGTTTTGGTTTTGCATTACACAGCATATGGAAGAGGGAGGGAAGGCAATTTCTGTGCTAACCTCACTTCAAGCTGTGTATCTTTGTTCTATTTCCTTTTTCTCAACATGCTGTAATGCTCCATTTCCTCTCAACATGCCCTATTATTATCCCTGTTTCCAGGGTTGCAGAAGTGCATAAAACTAGTAAAAACATCCTTTAATTTCTCTCTGCAAATTCTGTGTCTGGCCAATGTTACTTTTCATCCCAGCTAGAGTAAAGAGAATAGTTGAGTGTTGTAGACTCACAGGTGGAGCAATGGTAGCAATGGAGACCAACCCAGCATCAGAGCCTGCAGCAATAAAGGATTACAGAGCTGAATCTTAAACAACAGTTACAGGAAAGCAAAGTTGGACAGATGCTTTTTTGGCCTTTGAGTGATGATTTACAGAGAGAAACTGGAATTTCATATGACAATGCAATTAATAGTATTGCTTTGGTACCAGCTGAAAATTCCTGTGGCCTGGGACAACGGAAATGCCTTCTGGTGTTAAAAAAAGCTAAAAATTACCTCTTCATTACATGAACAAGCAATATTAAATCACATATAACATTATGGCAATAAAATCCATCCTAACAAAAAATACAAGTGAGCAGAGACTGCACAGAATTCTTTCAGGGATCTTGATGGTAACATTCTCCATCCCACATATTTATAACAAATGGTTTTTTATGTGCCTGCAGCAAACATTTGCAGGGTGATTTCCTTAATTATGCTGCTATATTAGTACAAATCTATGTGCAGTAAAAAAATATCTTTCCTAGACCTTAAGTATCTATCAACACACTGAAGCCCTAAACAATTTGTGGTTTGCAGTTAATTTCATTGTCACAAACAAAACATGTCAGACTAGTAGTTTTCTCTGGTGTCCCACTCCTAGTCTATGGTTTCCTGGGGAATCATTAACAATGAATCTGTCAACTGCTCTGCTTCTGTTTTGACAGGTGGAGTACAAATATTAAACTCCTGCAACAAACAAGATACCTATGTGAATTTGACATAATTGTAAAAATTTGTATTTCTGCACGTTTTCTAAACTACCTTTACTACAAACCAGAATTACTCACCAAGTCTGTCAGTCCCCAAAATCAATGTCTTAAAAGGCCATGTACAAATCAGTGAAAAACAGCTCATCAGTTTGATGGTTCAAGACAGGCTAATACTTTACTTTTCAGGAAAGAGAAGTGTGAAGGGATAAATATGAAGCAACGGTACTGAGAGGCAGCCTTCTGTTCAGAGCTAGGGAAGGCTTGCTGGCATTGACAAAGAGTTAATTTTTAAATAAAATAGCCTTTGCAGAAGTTGATCAAGTGGAATTGACTTTCAGATTTAACACCACACCTTGCTTCTATCAATATATGCTGTGTGGACTAAAGCTGCAATTTTCAGTTTGGAAAATCTCAATTAGCTACAAAATGCCAATACCCTGACGAAATATATAAAAAATGCACCTGTGAAAAATTAGGCATTAATTATAAACAGTCTCTAGTGGTTTAAGCTGCAGGACTGCTCTTGAACTGCAGTAGCAAAGTGCTCACTGGGGAAACTTGTGATATAATTTTAGAGCAGTTTCTCAGATGAGTTTTCTATTTCAACAGCTCATTGAAAACAATTTGCAGGAGCAGCCACGTTCATTCACATTGTTAACCACCTAATGATCTATAAGAGGGGAAGAGATACTCTTCTTGTGGAACCATATAGTCATCTAATTCTTTTAGGGTATTTTCAATTGGGTATTATTTTGGAGAGGAATAAAATATACCCACCTAATAAACTTATCATTTTAAACATCAGAAGCCAGATATTCTTGTGCCCATTACCAGAACAGCTTCCTCACCACACAGAAATACAATCTTTGCTGACTTGAAAAGATATTTAATTTTACCCATTTCTACTGTACCGTATTAAAATTCGATGTATTTAGGTTAGAATGGTTTCTGCAGTGTCTTTACCCAGATATTTATTGTTTTGGTTGCATTTCTTACTAATTTTAAAGGATACCAAGAAAAGGACAACAGATGACAAATTAAAATCCTGTTAGAAGAGGAGTGAAGCAACTAAATTAAGCAACAAGAAATTAAGGCAGATGCAGAACAACAATATTTGTGATGATGTCGGTCTTGTTATGGTTTTCTCCTGTTAACTATTCCATATAGATTTAGGACACAGCATCTTCAGGATTTTTCATAGTGAAGAAACCCATTTATTTGGTACTCTTTCTGGGTAACTACTCTTTTCATCAGTCCTTAAGAAGCCAATCATCCATATGTAGCATATTGCAACTTAATTCCATTTCCTAATTCCCAGTAGTTGCAATCAATGCTAAGAACACCCTGCACCTTATTTCCATGTTTTTATGAGAAGCAAGATCTTAATTAGACTTCATGCTCACAGTTTGAAAAACACCTTAATTCTTTTACCATTTTCAAGGAAACCACCTCTCCAGTGCAAACATTATGTTTGATTTCTGATTGCTTGTCAGACATTCTCATAAGGTATAGTGAGAAAGTGGATATTATGAGAATTTTAAGGAATACTCTGAAATAAGTCTCCTTTTTGACTAGTGGAAGGCTTAGATGCTATCCTGGCTGTGTAGCTGTCACCTAGACACACCTCAGCATGTGGCTGAAGAATATGGTGAGGAAGAAGGGCCTCAGTTAATGAGGAAAAAAGCTTTAAGAAGCAACTTGGATGTGCTTTGTATCTGCAATATTCAAGATCCAGAAAAATAAGAAGTGACTTTTTTCACTAGTGTTCATGTATAATGATTTAAGAAGACTGTATTGAGATCTTGAGAATAACTCTCGCAGACCTATGACTGTTTTAGGAACTCCATTCCATCTGTATGCCCTACTAAGGTCTCTTTTCTACAGGTACATTGTATATTTTACAATACCAAAGAGGATAACAATGCAGCATGCAACAAGGGCACATTGCTAATAATCCCATTCCCATTAAATATTTAGGAATCTGTCATATTTCATAATTGGAACATAGAAGTAACAAATTAGAACAACTCCATGCTGCTGAAAATGACTAATTAAGTATTAAAAGCTGTGAGAGGAAGCCATTGCTTGAAAACAAAATCCCCAAGGGGAGAGAAAAGATGCAGTTACAATAACTTCGACATGTGTTTTCTGCTTGATTTCTTGCTTTCCTGTTGCAGTATTAAGGCAAGAGCAGAAATTCCTGGATATTTAAGTATATGTAATATGGAAATAAATAATTTGATCTCTCTCATCTATAAAATTGAAATATTACTGCATATATAGGCTCAGGGCAGTTCTTGTAAGAACTGGAAAATCTTAGTTTGTAGTGCTGCCCCTTAAGTTTTGCACTGAGTCAGACCCTGACACAAATCACAGCAGCTCTAATGCTACTCCAGCTGAAGCAATGGATACAACTCCTTGGCTCTGTAGCTGTTACCACATCATGAGACTGGAACTATTCATGAAAAATTGGAAAGGACTAGCAAGGAGAGTTAGAACCCCAGCAGGCTCTGACAAAGAAATTGTTTGAGCTTCCCTCAGCTCTCAGACAGTTCTTAAAGGTTTAGCCAGAGGTCCTGACAAGCAGTACAGGAGTACAGAGCTGTTGGGCAGCACCTACAGGGAGAAGGGCAGCAGGGTGGGGACCTCAAGCAGCAGTTGCAGGGAACTGCATCCTGTAGAGCCACCCGGATTCCTGTTTGCTCTGGGCAGGCAGGTCAGAGCACAGCACACAGGCTGAGGCTGGGCTGCACCAGTACTGAATAGTGCTGGTTATAGCTTTGGATGGCAAAACATTGTCCATTCTCATTTTTATGGAAAAAAATAGATATAAACCCACTCACAATTACAAGTTATAACTACTTTTTAGTCATCTTTCTACTAAAAGATCAACCATCAGTAATCAAGTTTGAACTCTTTCCTTACAAAGTAGTTGCACCAAAAATCTCTCACAGCTCATATATGACTTTGTAGGGATCTACAAAATAGGTGAAAGTAAAATATCTCCAGATACAGTATAGTAGTTGGAGATTCTAGAAGTGTAGGAATGTTCTAGCATTTATATTTTAAATCTTATTACAGAAAATGCATCAGTATTTCCAAAGGACAACACAATTTTATTATCAGATATCCAATGGATTTTACACTGTATTAATAAGTTGTGGACAGTTAACAAAATTATTCTGTACTTCCACTACAGACTTTAGCCTTTTTCAGTCTGGAATACCAATATTTTAAGAGTAGTATTTTGTATCTGATCATTAGCAATAGAAATAAAACTGATTAAGATCCTTTGAGTTAAATCACAAATCATACCCATCATATATCAAGTTGATATAATGCAGCCAGAGAGGTCTACAGGGAATGACTTACTCAATACAATCCATAACATTTTTAGTCTGCATATGTAGTTGGTGTGGATTTCCTGAAATTTTGATGTACACATTAAGATTTCTTTACAGAGTAATTTTTAAAATGTTTACTTGCTTTGCTTAATATGAGAGGAAATATTTTTAAATTTAAGATTTGCTGAATTAGACTCTAAATCTCTTACACTCTCAATCAAAAATGCTGATAGTTAATCACTCCTGGCATGTAAAATACCTATTAGATGATGATCTTCAGGGACAACCTAAGACGTCCCCTCCTTAGCAGTATGTTAATGTCCCAGCAGCTTTTGAGCAGTGTAAGAATTTCAAATATGGATCCTCAGCCTTTGAGCTGGTTGCGCCTGTGAATGGCATCAGACAGATCAAATATAATGATGGAAGATTTATAAATGCTTGTGTAACACAGCAAAAAGGCTTCCTGAGAAATGGGGAATATCTGGGCCAGCACAGGCAGAGCTCCAATAACACAGCCAAGAAACTGCCAATTAGTTGTTGTTGCTAATCAACTGCATGGTGTTAGTTGTAGGTGCTAAAAACAGAACTCTTGCTAGAAAAATGTAGATGAGAAACAATAATGCATCAGAGAATCTTTTCTTAAAGTAGCTCTTTCAAAATATCTGCAGGATATGTTGCATCTTCCTTTATCACCTTATCCTTTATAATCTCTGTGGCTGTGCCGTGGGACCACAGATGAAGGCAGCTCCCATCTGCTCCATTTGATGCAAAATGGACCTGGCCCTTGAACTTGGGGCAATTTTCTAATTCAATCCTCCATGCAGATTTCCAACACTTCTGCTTTACAGGATGTTCTATGGTTCATCTCAGACAGAAAATTTTACTACTCGTGGTCAAGTATTTGTTGAGCACATGGCCTGTGAGACAGTGCAGGGGCAGAAAGGTTTCTACTCTTGTCTCTCTTAAAAGCCTCAGGAGAATGTTCTGGAATACTATGTATATGTACATTTTCATGACAATGAAATGAATTTATTATTTACCACCAGGCTTCTGCAAGTGTTACAGGACTCCTTGGTTACTAGGTTTTACTCTTTTAAACTTCAATTTTTTTTGAATGCACAGATCCTGTTACAATTCAAGACTAGAGGCTTAAGAAGATGATTAACATTCAAGAAGCCTGATGCAAATAAACATTTTAGCAAACTCAGCCATGTCATTGCAGTGAGCTAATTTTGATTTTAAAGAGAACTTGCAGAATTTGAGTTCTTTTCAGGATATCATTCAACTTGGATAATGTAAAAATATAATTTGTCTGAATTGTCAATACCTCTTAAAAATCTTCGTTCAGCAGTTATATTTTTTACATTTATCCTCAAGACAGCATTTTATTACACAAGGCTGAGGTAATACTTAGAAGTTACTATTAGAGAGAAATTTTTAATAGATATATATATATATATCTTCAGAGATTCCAGATGTGGAATGCTGTGGCTCTCTGTTCAGAATATACTGCAAATTTAAACTGTGTTTGTTACATTTCAAGTATGTGAAACATGCTATTAACATTTGACCAATCTAAAAATTTCACTTGTGCTTGGTTTTGCATTTATTAGAAATGAACCCTAGATATTCTTCCAAAAGTCACTATTTTTTTTAATTTTATTTTTAAAATGTGGGAACATGAAGTATAACTCCAAAAAGCCACAATTTTTTTTCAAATTATGTTTTTCAATTTCACTACTTATCAAGAAAGATAGAAATCAAGAATAGTGAGCATACAAAGGTGAAATTAATTCACCTTTTGAACTCTCAGATCAGAATTTGATCCTAGTAGTCCTAAACAGTTTATCAAATCCAGGGAGCCATTCGTATTCAGATAAAGGCTGTGATAGCAGGGATTTCTTATCTTCAAAGAAGGAGAGAATTCAGAATCTCAGTGCAAAGAAAACCCCCATAATCCTGATAAGAACTGTAACTGTTTCCTTTGAAGACTGACACTATGAAGGATTCCTGTTCAGAGAAGCCAAAGTGATATTTTTAAGTAACCGTGTCTGGGCTTAGATGTCATACCCTACAGAATGCAAATATTTTGATGAGGGCTATGCAAGAAGGTGGGACTTACAGGAACTAAAATGAGTAATGTAGCAGCCTGAACTAGAACAGGAGCATCCTGGAAGTGGCAGCCTAAACAGAACTCCCATGGTTACTGGCATTTTCCATTTGTTGTCATTTCACTCTCATCACAGAGACATTTATGTCACAGTGACTACTGATAAAGGAGCCTGTAACAGTGACTCCAGGTTTGAAGGACTGATGGCTTTTCAGAGACATTTCTAGTTTAGCTTCTTATGATGGATTTCGGCACGATGCCAAGACTAATTTTGCAGTGCATTAAATAAAAACCCAACCAAATAAAAAGAGCAAAGTATCAGCTATGCTACAGATAATGCCCCTCTTCTCTATGCAATTATTTTTCAGACTGTTTCCTTTTCAGACTATTATCTCGACCAACAACAGAAATTCTAAGGTTCAGGTAGCTCTGGGTGCATATTTAGTGTCACATCTCTCAGATGCTGTTATTCTCTTGTCCCTGTGTTAAATGTTAGGTCAAGAAATCTGTAAATGCTGTAGGGCATGGAACATGTATAAATTGCAGGACAAGAAAGGGACTATGTGCTTTCTTTTCTGTATACCTGGTAGATTCTGGAAACTTAAAAGGATGCAAACGGAGAGCGTTCGGGAAGATTCCAAGGAGACTGTATAATTTTCCTCTAATGTTATCCTCATGTTATCTCATCCACTTCCAAGTTGTGCAGTTTTGACCTTTAAATTTTTCCCCAACTTCCTTCCAAGAAATGTTTGAGCCCACAGGACAATTTTGAAAATGTTTGTCTTCCAAAGTTACCAACTGAACTTACTTTGAAGGCGAACATGGCTGGCAAACACAACAGAGGAGTTATTTTTCCCCTATAATGATTTAGCCTTTGATGCATAGACAGATGGTCATGATCTCGTCCTCCTCCACCCATGGATTTTTCTAAAATGACACCCAAGTTTTTCTTGGCAGCAGTTAGAAAGTCTGGCAAACAGCTCACTTCAGCTCCAATTATATTGACCACATTAATGCAAAAGATCAGCAAATGAAATGTTCCATATTCATTTGGAAGAGATGAATTAGAATTTGCAATAAAATAAACACCAATTAGAAACAAATGCCAGCTACTTACCTCCACCCTCACATCGAAGGATTTCCTGTGGCACCCTTTTATTTCACAGAAGAAACGCTTCTTAAGGCAGTAGCACTTAATAGATTTAGGTTTCTGAAAATGTCTTCGTGAACAGAATAATACCCACTTGCTTTGAGAGTTTTAAGGAATACTAGAGAATAACACTTTCCCTCCATGCTCCAGGGACGTCAACTCCTCAGATGAATGTTATCTCAAGATATAATATCAAAGCTTTGCGCACTTGTCTATGCTTGTCACAAACTCCCCTGGACACAGGAAAAGCAACCAAGAATGTGACTAATTCCTGTGCAAGGACTTCTAGCTGAATACTCTTTCCAAGACAGTACCTACTATCCGAGGTACATTCCTTTAATAGGGGGAAAATGAGGAAATCTTGCTGGCAATTCTTTTTCTACCCAGTTACAGGTTAACTTCTTGCTGTTATTGTGTGCTGTGGCAACTGCATGTTAGTTCTTGACTGCTTGTAACTGGTGGGCAGGTTAGTGCTTTCCTACCAGAGAAGCAAATAGCTTTACCTGTGGCAGCTAAATAATGCTATCACAAATAGCTTTCAGTGCTATAGCACAAATGCTATCACAGACACCTTTACCTGTGGCAGATAAATCATGTCCTCTAGAGTAAGGTATATCTTTAAACAGTTCTAGTCAAATTATTTACTCATCACCTCTTTAGAAAGGACAGTAAGTGGAATGTGTTTAAACATCTGCTATACATATATATTTTTGTAAATATAAAGGAATCCCATCTAAAAATACTATTTTTTCTACTAAACTATAAATGCCAACAAGTTACATCAGTGAAGAAGTCCTGTGATAATTTGTTCTTCCACCCAGACCATCTCTGAGTTTGATTCATTAACATCAATAATATAAAATTAATGGTAGTCAAGGTGTTCACAGTTCCTAATTCTTGGATACTAAGCCATCAGAGCCTTCTGATCATTCTCCTTGGCAGGAAAACTGTGCTTGTATAACTATGTTTATAACAATTGGACTTGGGCAATTGTATACTAATTCCTAGCATTGTATTTACACACACTCTAAAGTAAATTATAAATCAAATCTCTTCTTTCAGGTCTCTGAATATTTAAAGGAAATTTCCAGCATTGAGTCACAGACAAGATTTGAAACAACATCTTAAACCTAAAGCATGTCCAGTCCTACTTTTTCATCAGTTCTTATCTTTGCCATAAATCACACCCTCCTATGCTGTAAATATTCCTCACACAGCTGCAGCTCCTCCTTTAAGCTGGCGAGCACAGCTGGAGCTGGAGCGTGCAGAGCAGATGGGCAGGCACACCCTGCTTCCCATTGTCTGCAAACACCACAACGACTGCCAATAATCTCTGCTTCTGGGCCCCTACCTCGTGTGCTTTAACTAACACAGCCCTTCTGTCCTCAGTCAAAATCTGGCCTGTATCACACATTCAACACCATCATACTTCCTTAAGGGCTTTTTCTACTATTTCATTAGCATACTCAACTCATTTTTCCTTTTTTTTTTTTTATTTTAGAAAAGTTTACTTTTAAAACATAATCTTTTTCACCTGTTTTAGCCATGCTGTGCAATGGAGTTCTGCTGGGCATTAGCTCATAAATATTTGGCTACTTCAGCAAAAGAGCAAAAAAAAAGTAAAAGCTTTTTTTTTTTCCTCTCCCCACTTGACACATCACTTCCACAATAGCATTTACATAATGAAATTATATACATATTAAGAGCAAATTGGTGAGGAGTTACAGAGAGCACCAGACTTACAGCAAGAAACAGGTCTGGCAGTTCCTCTACAGCACTCAGTGGAAGTGTGACCATCAACTGGAGTCATTGAGGGGAATGGTGGACACAGCAGCTTGTAAAAGAAATGGATGTAAAAGTTTGCTGTACTGAAAAAGATAAGAAAGGGGGTAATTTTGTTTGGTGGTATAGGGAAACTGGGTCTTGGTATATTAAAACCTCATGTAACATTATACTGATAGAGCTGGCTAAATACGTGCTCAGTTTTTATTAAGGCTTTAACATTTGAAATAGATAATACATGCAATTTGTGCCAATGACATAGGAATAATATTTAAAATTACTGATCAATTAATTCTCTTTTTTTGTGCATTTTGTTGTTCGGGTTTTTTTAACTACTATCATCTGAAAGCATACTTAGAAGTTAAAAAAAAAAATCAGTCTGTTCACCTTCGGAAGCATAACATCAAAATCTCTAGCTTTCTTCTTCTACCTTTTTTTAAGTGAGCTATTTTGCTTGCAAATTCTCTGTTAAACAAATGCACTCCTCCCAGCCAGTACAGCTGAGGCCTCTCTGTACAAATATGTCTAACTCAATGATCTGTGCAAGTTTATTGCCAATAATCTAATTGCATTTCACGAGTCCAACCAGTTACAGTATAAACCTCATTTTCATGGCCTTTCTGCTGTACCTGTTGTTCCTTTTCACAAGTATAAACTCAGTCCCCCAGTCATTTTAAAGTATCAAACATTTTCAAGTGCAACTGTTGCTACCACTGTGCTCAGCAGTTTTTTTTTTTTGTACCGTTCCATTTGAAGGGAAGCCAAACATTTCTGTATGGGTAGCTTTTGAAAAGGGGGGGGGAAATATTCCAACACATCTAAATGGCACTTAATCTCTAACATTTAGGAGCAGAAAACAGAGTCTAAAAAAGCTGATTTTTAAACTGTTTATTTGGAACATGGAAAAATGAATATTTTCAAGCAGAATAGTCACGATCTTCCTCATTCTTTAAAATTGCCCTTTCATGAACCAGTAGTGCCTACAAACACTGTGCAGCAAGCAGCAGATAGTGCTCATCCTCAGAGCATTTGAAAGAGTAAAAACACTTCTAATTTCGGAAGAGAATCTTCTCAACAACCTCTCTCTCCTGTAAAATTTCTGCAGCTTTAGAGACTTGCTTGAGTTAGCAACACCTGCCTATTTAAGAGCAGAGGGGAGGATGTGCCAGTGAGGAGAGATGCTGGCAGACAGTCCTGCCAGTGCAACACATAGTCAGCCCTGTTCCTCGAAGATTCCTCCTCAGACACAACCAAGTCAGGATAAACACAAAACATTAATGTGATTTGTTTGATTTTGGGTTTCTCATTTTCACCATTAGGCTCTAACAGCTTCATTCTCTCAGTGATCATGAGGCCTTGCCCTGTTGAATCGATTACAGTCTCAAAGTAAAAGGCATAAATGATGACTGCATCAAGGAAGGGGATCTAATTACAGAATCACAGAATAGTTGAGGTTACACCTGCACTGTAGAGTCCAACACCCCTGCTCAAGCAGGAGCAGCTACAGCAGATTGTCCAGGGCCATATCTCCAGGCCTGGGAGCTCTCAACAACCTATTCCAGCATTCTGCAACCCCCAAAGTGTTTTCTTACATTTGGATGGAACTTAACATGTTTCAGTTCATGCCCATTACCTGTTGTCCTCTCACTGAGCAGACTCTGGCCATTCTCTGCTTGAAAAGAAGGAAAAATACATTCCTGATCCTTTTGAAGTGTAATTGTTTAGTAGCACCTGGAAATACGATCTACCTCCAAAATGACAAACACAGGTCTGAAATGATGAGGTAAACCTTTAGTCATGATTACAGGAAAGATCTTTGTGCTCACCATCCTGATCACTGCTCAGCAGTGCCTGTAGTAAATCAACAAGTGGTGAGGAGTAGCATGAAAGACAGTGGTGAGCCTGGACAGTGCCCCTGCTCATGGCCAGGGTAAAGGCACTCCTTAGTGCAAGAACTGCAAGAAATCTTGTTCAGTAGATACAGAATTCTTTGCTGTAGCAAATTTCTGCTAGCTAGGGAGACAGGAATTGGAAGAGTACTGCAAATTATATGCTGTTGCAGTTATGTTTTGGCTATAAGGGATGTCAGCAGCCTGGGAAACACTCTAATCCTTCCTTTGTATCAGTGACCCAGAGGACTGGGGTCACCATCACCTTCCTACTGGAGGGTGCTGTGGTCATTTCCCCCATTAAGACTGGCAGTTACAGTGGGTGAGCTGTTGTGTCCTCTTTTGCTCATTCTCTCCTTGCTGTCAGACCCGTGTCTGGCCTTTCCTCACTGACTGAGAAGCACAAAGAATAAAAAACCTGGAGAATCTGTCCCTTTGAATGTGTTTCCTAGACTCAGTGAAACCCTATGAAGAGCTAATGCAGCTAAAGTGGCATCTAGTGATCTTGCTCTGACTAGTGTCATTGAAAATTTTTCTTTTCATCCCAAGGAGGTTTTATTATGCAACAAAGGTAAATTAAACAGCTGCCAGGTTTAAATGGTGCAAAACCTAGACACGTAATGCCAGCCATAGTTCTGATACTGAAATATGAGCCATTAAACAAAGCTGACAGACTTTGCAATCATAAAGGCACTGCTCAAAACACTTCAAAAAGATCTGCAATTTTATATTAACTCTTGCTTGTATCCAAGTAATTATTAAATTATTCTAACTGTTAGGAGCCCAGAATTTATTTTTTTACATGAAAAGGCCAGATTAGAAGTGATATGATTTATAATTTATTGAAAAAAAAAAAGAATAATCATAACTTCATGAAAATAGTGATTGCCAACACTTGCTTAAATTAAACAGAGATCAGAAAGTTACTGTGCAAGCTTCCCCCATGCAGTGCTGCTGATTGATTTTAATTCTAGCCTGAAAAACACCTGCTCTTTTAGCCTTGGGCCTTTTCTTCCATAGTATTTTTATGGCTTAGACAAAGGTGCACCACATTTAGAATCAAGTCCTCAAGTCCTGTCTTCTAGAAAGCACAACTTGTATTGATTCTCACAAATCCCAGCTGGGGAGGGCTGCAGAAGGGGGCATGACAAGGTTGGAGTTGGTTCTCAGTCGTCAATAACATTCACATAGAGACTCTCGTGGTCTTTCAATGTGATCTGGGTACTGTGTGATTTCAAATTAACCCTGAAAAAGTAATGGTTGTGTTTCCACTTTCACCAACCCTGCATGATTCAGAGCATGAAGGTCAAACCTAAAGAAATGCCTTATAGTGTTATCATCACTTACATGAATGAGAGGTTCCTTGTGTTCTTAGAAGTACCAGATCACATTGAAAGATCACAAGAGTCTCTATGTGAATTTATGTTCTTGTGTTGCTTCTTTAAGCTATTCTCTAGATGAAAGAGTTTGAATTATACAGTAGGATCTTAGTGATACACAGATCCTCACAGAGCCTCCTGGATTAAAGTAACTGAAACACAACACTGATTAGTCATATTTTCATATCCATATAGCTACTGTGATTTTTTGTCCCTAGTAACACTTCAGTAAGTCACTAATTGCATATGTGAGATAGAGTACTCAACTTGCCTAATCAAATATGTACCTGGAATAGGCTACAAATTCCAGTAGACATCTAAACCTTTTATCCCACAGAAGAGAATGTATTTGCTTTAGTGGCAAGGAAATGAGAGACTGAGACCACTGGAGAAGGGCCAACTCTGCAGCATCATCATTCATTGCTCTGCCATTAGGGACAGAAGTGGCAAAGAAACTCCACAGTTGCTCAAGGTGTAGCTGCAAATTAACACCACTGATATTTGTGGCACAGCTGAGTTCTGACAACATTGCTGCTCGTGGTTGAGAGTTGAGGCAGGGAAATAATTATTTTTCTCCTGTTGACTGCAGCAAAGAAGTTCATTTAACTTAATCTTCAAGCTGTATGAGATACAGAAGACTGTTTTGAACAAAATGCTTTCAGCAGACTTAACAATAAATCTTAGTAGCAATATGTTTGACATATTGTTGCATATAATATACTATGGAAATACCTCATGAAATTATGACTCATTCCTAACACTTCACTGATAAATGACTCGCTGAGACTGACTTTATATGAATGCAAAAGTCTTTAGTAGTACTTAAGCCTTTGAAACACATTTTAGAAGTTGAAATTTAGCAATGGATGGACAGGGTGGGTTGCTACCCTGCTTGAAGATCTCAAAGGTGGCACAGAGAGCTTTGTGTTTTATGAAAACCACAGTGTTTGCTCTGTTCTCTTGCAGCATAATAGAAATGCAGTGGTCAAGACTTAATTAATTGCCAAGAAGAGTCTCAGCCCTAAAACACATTTCTTGCAGTAGCTGTTTTCTAGTAATTGCCCCATTGCTTGTATTCTGCCTTATTATGAAATAGAAGTGTGTGTTTACTATAACAATTGTCTCACATATAAAAGGTACACCTCACTATTTGTTAGAACAGTAACTACCTGACTGGTGCCACAGACTGGGTATTTTGCACTGGTCTGGGTGAACTCCAAAGCTGAGTTCCTGAGGAGCTGGGTGCAAAGTGCAAGCCCAGAAAGGGCCCACCAGTCCAGCTGCAGCCTGTCTTCCCAGCATAAGATGGGGGAAAACTTCAGTTAGTTAAGCACAAGCTTCCCACATTTCTAACACAACAGGAATTCTTTTCACATTGCTTCCCAAGGAATGCAGTTTGAGCACAGTGCCTTGGCACAGCAACAGCAGGTTCCTCCCCAGGGAAGCTGAGCTGGCAGCTGAGGGGTGGTCACAGAGCACACGGGGCAAGGACCTTACCTGCAGGACACAGTCCCCCAGCACCAGAGGCAGCAGAGCAGGGTGGCATCAGGTCCCATCAGTGGTCCAGTGATCCTCAGGTGCAAGGTCCATCGAGGAATGCTCTACAGGAACAGGGCCAGCAGCAGGCACACTGAGGCAGTGCTCAGGAAAGCAGGGAGAGGCCCAACTGGAGCTTAAATAGAGTTCCTGGTCAAAGGTATGGGGAGACCTCAGGTGAAGCTGGTCAGAACAATTATTGAGAGAGCTTGGCACTGCACTCAGGGCCCTGACACAGAGCATGCAGGTTTTGGGATGTGATTTCTAAGCCAGTTTTATTTTACCAATATATGATATAAAGTGAAGAAAGATGTAGATAAGACAGGAGAATATTTACACATTATTTCTATTCTCCAGTTTCACTGTTACTCTAGAACCATCTTTGGACCCATATAACTGTTCTTTAAGGTGCCCAGGATCATTCTCTTCCTTCTGTAACATTTGGTGAGTCACTTATGAATTTTACTTCCTTTCTGATACATGGTGCCCCAAATGCTCATGAGCTTTTGAAGTCCCTTCATAAGTGATAAATTGCCTTATAACTGCCTCCAGAATGTGACAGAATCAATTCCCCTGATTTCTCTTGCTTTTGTGTCCTTGAATGTCTTTAGGAAGCTCCTGAAATCTATAGTAAAGAGACTCTATAGTCAAATAAGTACTTGAGATATCTGTTAAAAGCAAATTTTGATTTAATAAATGATGTTTTTGATAATTATTCTATAATATGTCTTTTCAAGTATCTTGTGCTGTAGTTAACACCTATATGTATAAATATATATGTAAAGAAGCATGTCACTTGTCTATTATTTAAATACATTCTCATGCATAAGTGATCTGGCACAAAAATTTTTATTTAATTATGAAGACCAAACATCTCTAAGAACCAAAAGCCCACCCTAATCACAACACACTGACAGAGGAAGGAAAAAAAAACTTAAGGTATGAGAAGATAACAATAGTTATCTGCACATACACAAAATTAAATGAACAAGTAGTCTTCAAAATCAATGATATGAGATAATTTTTATTTAGAAATAGGTATTTGCTTTATGTATAAAGTGGAAACATGGATTATTTTCATCTCCTCTCATGTACAGGACTGAAATTTTCTGTATTGCCTAAAGCTTTCAACATACTGAAGCTGTGAATTCTGACAGCCTTCCTGCACACAGTGAGAGCTGTTCTGTCCAGCAGAGGCTGGAAATGTGGAGAGTCCTGTCTACACCAAAATCAGTGCCTGTTAGAAATACATGGACTCCAGTGGAAATTTGGGAAGTGCAGTCAGAGCACAGGCAACCCGTGCAGGCTCTGGAGACCACTCATTAAATGCTTTCTGATGCTGGAACAGCTGGGCCTTGTGCTCCTTGAAGCTTCTGTACTGCACAGAAGAATACTCTACTGTGATTAATTAGTGTAGAAACCTACCTAGTAGTCCTGTATCAAGTGTAGTGTGACTTTCTGAACATATTATTAGAAAGAAGCAAAACCCACTGGAAATAATGTTTCTGAGATAATCATAGTCTTGTTCAGTGTGGGTTGAAATTACAAATTCTTGTGGAACTGGTGCCTCTCCAGGCGACTGACAGACAGGTAACTTTAAAAAAAGTGAGCAACAGTGGGAACCACTTTGTCAGTTCTTGAAGAGCTAAAGGATATTATTAAGAAAATTAGATCCTACAATACAGGAAATATGTTTCTGAATATACTGCTTCAAAATTGGGAAATATTTTTGCTCAGTGCCTCATCTGTTTCATTTCAAACTTCACTGACTTTGTAAAATGTATTCAGCCTTGTGAATTGTTCTGCCATGAATTTTGTGTACAGTATTTATTCTGTTCTCTGATTTATGTTCAATGAGTGGGATCTTCTGTTTTACCACATTAAACTATAACGTTATGGTGATTCTTAATGTAGTATCTCCAAAGAAACAACTCCTTTTAATCTTCACAGAATACATACATCATGCCCATAGGAATAATTCATAAAAATAAATCACATTGACACATTCCATGATATCTTGTAAGGCCCTGCAGGGTGGCAGTGGCAGCAGCCACTTTTATTTAGCGTGTGTCTATTCCCCCAAAAGCTTTCTGTCCTACTTTTAATTTGGCTTTATATCATGCTAAACAAATTGTTTTGATTTTTTTCTACATTTGAGAGGCTATCCAATATTTCATTGCTAACCTTTCCAAAGGCTGACTGTAGGTCAGAGGCATCATCACCCCATCCCCTGTGATGAAGCTCTGTGTACCTCTAGCAGTTTTTCATCTGCAATTCCTCTGGTGTGAGGGCTTAACAGAAATATTAAACCAACTAACATGTAGAATTGTAGGATCACAGGATCATAGGATAATTCATGTTGAAAGGGGCCTCAGAAGGTCAACAAATCAAACCATATGTGGGGATGAGCAGCTCTCCAGATGCAGCAGAGCTCAGTCACACCAGGAAGGTGGCACTGAGCAGGTCACAAGGATATCATGATATAAAGGTATTATCTTGTGTCATGGCAGGTGGAGTTGCTTCTATACCAAAGTATCACTGTCTATCATTAACTGCTGGTCTGAAAAGCAATACCAGAGGAAACTTCTCTTGTCTCAAGAAAGCTCTTATAGGCTTCTTAAAACTGTTTTCTTATCAATCAAACTGAAGCATCTCCTATGGAAAAAGAAAAGAAAAGCTGGAGTCCTCTTTTTAACAGTTACAAGCTGTTCAGGTATTGTGTGTTCTGTAGTGGACAGGTGAAAAATATGCTCTGAAGATGGGAATTACAAATAAGTAATAACTCATAGGAAAGAGCTATGTTTTATTTTAATTATAAGCTACAAATGCCCAACTAGCTGTAAAATGTACTATGAAAAGAATTTCCTTCTTGTTTAAGGTTGCCCAAGAAATGGCCTTGTCTCACAGATGGAGTAAATCATTTTCATTTTTAGATATACATACCTCATGCTATTTTATCATTTCAGTTTAACCATCATAAATGCAATATAAACTTACATAACTGCAGCATAAACCCAAAAATACCCACCAAACACCACCTCTCTGCAGCAAGCAGGTCCCCTTTAACTGATATTCTAATAGTTCCTCTTTTGTTATTTGATTTAAGGAGAGTTTAAAGGTTAACATGTTTTACAGTGTTTTCATAGTATCAGGTAGAAAGTGGAAACATAGAAACTGTTTCCTATTGAAATGAATGCATGTTTTAAAACATGATCAGAGAAATCGGTGAGTGGAATTTCAGATAGAAAAACAAAGTTAAATTTATGGTCTCTGTAGTAAAAAAAAAAATTTAGGAAATCCTCACTTTCACAGGTAATAGAAACTTAAGATATTTTTTAGGTATTGTACAGCTGTTAGGAAGTGCAGGTCATATGTATATATTCTAATAATATATGTACAGGCAGTAATTTTTAAATGTATTTCTCATAAGGTTTGAAAATATATTTAAATAAGTTGTAGGACAGAGTCTCTTTAAATCTTCATGTATCAAATAGCAATAATGAGAAGGTTTTAGATTAACATCATTAGCTTTTTAAAATGAAGATAAGATATCCCTAGTAGTGTATATCTCTAGCAGTAAGTTGTATAAATTATCCAAGTTTTTTTTTATGTACATCTATTCTATAATCCAAAATTAAAATATAGTCATATGGGTATGCAGAATATTACCCAGTTCTAGTTTTAAATGTTAAATTACTTAAATTCTTTTTTATTACATGTTTCATTTGAAGAAATTACAGTTTAGTTCTTCTGGCAAGCCTTTAAGTGAGGTTGTCTAGTCTTATTTTACATGGGAGTCAACTGAGATAAAGAAAATTCAAGTGACCTACACAAAGTTACTCCATTATTGTCTGAGTTGAAAGCCCAGAAAGAAAATAATAGCTCCACTGAAGAGAAACCTAAAACTTTGAGATGGTTCAGGAGGGCAAGATTCTGCTGCAAGTTTTCTATTTGTGCTGCTAAAATGTTTTCCTTAACATTAAAAATAAAAACCGTGGTTGTAGTATTTAAAGCTGTGAAGTGGAAGGCAGTATTCAGAATTATTTATACAACAGTAGCCTTTCAGAAACCTTAAACTGAGTCTGACATTGAAAGAAATTTGCACAATTTTTACAATAATTCTTGCTTCCCAGAGATAAAAGTATGTTCTGAACTTCAGCTTGGGCTCAGCAACCCTTCCATTTTGAGTTGTGAGCCAGGCCCCTGATGGCAATGCAGCTGCTCAGGTCTCCAACCACCACTTCAATCACCACCACCAATGAACATAAACTTTGGAATTCCCTGGAGCTATACAATTAATTTAAATTTTTGTGCAGTTTGGAAAAGAGGGGATTAATACAAAACAATGTTAGAAGAAAAAGCTCTCAACTTTAAAAGAACCATTTTTCTTAGAGAACATAATGAAAAATTTCCGCATGTAATATGAATTATTTTGACAGGCTGTGACATTTCTGCTGGAAATAGTTCTGGAGGGACACTGGATGGGCTGTACTTTGGTCCTCCTTTGAAGCCAATAGCTTCATATCCATGGACTTCAATCAGAGCAATATTATGGCAAGAACCTTTTATAACTGCTTTTATTCTGGTGTTAGTTTATAGAAAATAAGTTTCTGCAGTTGCACTAGCAATTCATTTGTCTTTCCAATAACTTTTAAATGTATTTTCCAGTTTTAATTCAATTTAACAGAGGATGCTTGTCTCAAAGATAGTAAATTTCTACAAGTTTCATGAACATAAGAATCTGGATAGATTCATGAACATAAGAATCTGAGTCCTGCTAAGGTAAAGGCAGAGTTACAGTGACCTTTAACCATTCTGTGTGGGCTGCCCAACAACCAAGAGGCAACAGCTTGCATATGGTAGCAAACTAACCATGAAACCATGGGTTAATCACAGTATGTTCCATCTTGTAAAACCCGAGTTTTACAGCTAGAGATAAGGTGATGTAGGGAATGTAAAGTGACTAAAAGCTCATATTTTACCAGACATCAAACTTGGCCCTTAGTGCTTTCAATGGCAATATATTTATCCTGTACTTGATGGAGAACAAACACAAGTCTTCCCTATCAAGACTTGCATCTCCTTTACTGTCTTTCAAAGAGTATATTTACTCCTTTCATGGAGTACACTTACCCCACTGACACTATTAAAATGCTTCACTCCTTGATGACTCTTTTGTCACGATCTCTACAAGTACAGCTGCTGAGTAAAGTAGTTCAATATGAACCAAAGCAATTCATAAAGGATGAGCCCTCAAGAGCCATTAAGAACAATAATC
This sequence comes from Pseudopipra pipra, assembly GCF_036250125.1. Classification (NCBI taxonomy): domain Eukaryota; kingdom Metazoa; phylum Chordata; class Aves; order Passeriformes; family Pipridae; genus Pseudopipra; species Pseudopipra pipra. The sequence continues at coordinate 7,693,833 of NC_087560.1, read as the reverse complement.
AAATACAACTTCTTGTTCAAGAAATTATTAATTTTATTATTGGCAGAAGGGTGAATATATCAGATGACTCTGCTCATGCCTGGTTCTTACACACTTCCCTGAGTGTCCTGTACTGGCTAATGATTGATCTTTCTCATTAGTCTGGAAATGATGCAATACCAGGAACGGGCACAGGGCCAACCCCATTTCCACTCCCCAGAATCCCACTGCACAGTCACTACATGGAGAACATATGAGAGATTAAACTGAAAAGAACAGACACTATAGTGGGCTGTTATTTTGGAAATAGGCTACTGGGATGGATGGACCTTTGCTCTGAGCAGCATGGCCTTTCTTATGTTCTCTGGTCTTATAAGCTGTTGAAACTTGATTTAAGGTCGTATTTCATGCAGAAGCCTCTGTTTGACACAATGCAACTCTCCAGGACCTGCAGCTATTGTAGAATTATGTTTCTGTAAGTTATAACTGGTGCTGTATAAGCACAGAAGAACTGAAAGCATAAGTATGCTGCTTAGAGGGTAAACCCCTCATCAAAAAAGGAAGTTAAGCCTAAGAAGTTCTCTGTCTTTGAAGTTACTTTAGCTCTAAACTTGAGACCTCTATAGAACTACCTTCTACATGGTATCACATATATATTTTTCTATGTTAGTTTCTATTTTGAGTGCAGAGTCGTAAAATTCCTGTTGGACATGATCCCGAATGTGGTGCTGTACTGTTCTGTAGCATCTGGAAGCTATGGAGTTGCAATAAGTATCTGTATGTGACAATGTCATAACCATGTGGGTGCATAAGACAGCTCATCTACGCATGATAAAAGAGGGGATAAGATGAGATAATGCAAACTAGTTCATCAAAAGCATGGGTACCATTCTTGAAGTCATCTGGCCTTGTATATTTGCATGTCTGTCATGGAAACACTGTATGGTCAAAAGAGCAATATGATATATAGAGTAATACTGTCACATTATTATTTCTTACACTGTTGTTTTGGGGTTTTTTTTCTGAGACAGAATAACAAGGATAGTCAAGTATCTCCAGTAATTGAATCAACTCCCCCGGATTTTCCTATGTTAAGAGACACATAATGGCAAATTATGGGGGATGAGATGCATTTTGTGGAGCTTAATCCTAAATGATTCATGTAAAAAGAATATTAAATGTAGTCGGTCAGTAGTTCTATGAACAGAGCACTTGCAAGACTCTCTTATTTCTAACAGAAATATTTATGTTAATTACAGTGAAATTATAAATAGGTATGACAAGGAGACTGCCCACAATTGTATTCCCAAGTGAAAATTAATCTGATGTGCTCTGCAGTTCTTGTTGGAGAAAATAATAATGGTAATATATTAGGAGGGAAATACTTTAGTGTTCACCATTGTCTTCATACAAGAGTCCACCTACAATGAGGCTGCAACAGCATTCAAAATAGAACTTCAACGCTTACATTTTTTTCTTCCTAAAACCTTAAAAAACCCCTGTATTATCCCTTTACTGATTTAAGAAATGAAACTTTTTTCAGTATAATTAAAAGTGTAGTTCTATATGTGCCTGGTATAAAGAATTCCTACTATTCTTCAAAGCTGTGATTTTCCTCTGTAAATTTGGTCTTCTCTGTCATCTTAGTTTCCCAAAATGCATCATCTGATGGTCCATTAGCTGTGTGAAGGACAGAACCTGTTCCCTTCAGTGCCAAGCAGGGAATTAGTGTTCAGTAGGAATCTCATGCGTGAGAGGCCCATCTGGGACTGGCTGATGAATGGCTGTAGTCAGACTTCAGTTAAATTCATCCAAGCAATTTTAGAATGGTAAACATTATCTATGGGTTATATGGCTTTTGATTACGTTAAAGCAATTATTTCTTGGCTCCTGTGAAACTTTGGAGATGAGGAAATGTTCACACAGGCCTGTATAAAACAAATTGCTGATTCCAGCTTCCGGTGGCGGGCAGAATACCAGAAATTGCCCTGCCAGAAGGGAACTACCTAAAGTTACCTTCCCCTGGGTCTGGGTTCTTTGGTCGCTGACAAGGATTGGCCTTAACTAGTCCTTTCTTCAGTAGGTGCACTAACAGTCTCCTTTTTTTCTGCTTTAGTCCTTGTTTCCATGAAATGCATGAAAGGGATCTCATTTTCCTTGGATGAAATTAGCAAATAAGTTTGTGATTCATTAAGAAAACTCATCCATCCCCAAAAACACAGTGTTGTTGTCTGCAAGTGATTTCCCTAGGAAAGCAGGCTAAGAGTGGTGGTGCTCAGGCTTTATCCTTTCTGCAAATTAACTCTGTTCTGACTAGCCAATGTCCTTCAGTGTGAGACCTTTTTGTGAAAGATGCTTTGCCCCGATGGCATTCAGCAATAATGCTTATTCTAGGGATATTTCAAAAGTGCTCATGACACAATCGATCATAAAAATGTGTAGTGGAGGGCATATAGTTTACACAGCAGACTTAAACCTTTATATTATTTCCTCACTGAAAGTAAGTCCCTTTTATAATCTGTTACATGATGCTTTGTTGTAGTCTGTGCCTTCTGAGTTTACAAATGAGTTTTCCTAAAATGAAGCAGTTCAAAGTGGTGCAGCTGCACAGCACGGGGACCGTTCTTGCCAGCAGTGTGTCCCTCCAGCAGCCGGGCTGTGCTGTGCCCGCAGCTCGGCGGGACTGGCTCTGTCCAACACCACCTCGGTCACCTCCCAGGAGCAGTTGGCGTGGCCACGCTCACGACTCCTGAACAAAAGGTTGAGATACACTGAAGAAAGCAACTTTCTTTCTCCAGGGGATATCAGTCTGCTTGTGGTTTAATGAACGCTTTAATTAAACATCTGAACATGTTTCTATTAAGGTTTATATAATACTGATTTTTTTAAGCCACGTTTAAAGACGGTGTAATTTTAGATTAATTTTATTAAGCTAGTGTAAATCTCCTGTGACTACTTATTTCTACCTAGCAAGGTACTGTAGAAGCAGGAAAACATGTTGCTTTTAGCATGCACTTGTTAATTGTTTTTAGCTAAATTAAGAAATACTTGCTTAAACGAACACCCATTTAAAGTCGCTATTTTATTTAGACTGTTTGCTTCCATTGATGATGTTCAGGTTCATTCCTTGAGCTGGGGGAAGATGAGAAATGTTCCTTCTAGGCGCACATGGCCAGGAGCCGCAAATGTTCAGTTATGTGTGCGATAACCGCGCTCGTACGGAGCCCTTGTGCTGATGTGTAAGTCCCGCGGGGAGCGGGGAGCCGCAGGGCTTGGAGCGGCAGCAGGGAATACGGGAAATAAGACTTTCTCCCCCCCGAGACGAGGCGTTCGGAGCGCTGCCGCCCTGCCAGCCCCGCAGCGGCAGCCGAGCCGCCGGGACGGGACGGGACAGGACGGTTCCCGCACGGGCCCGCGGCCGGCGCTCGGTGCCTCAGCCGCGCCCGGCCTGCCCGCGGGCTGGGCGGGACGGGACGGGACGGGACGGGGCCGGGCTCCCCCGCATTTCGTAACCGGCCCCGGGGAGGGCTCAGCCCGCCCGCCCCGCCCCGGGACCTGCGGCGAGGAGCGGCCCCCGACCCTCCCCCGCCGCTGCCGCTCCCCTCCCCCGGCCGGCGGAAGGAGAAATAGTCCTCCCCGCATTGTTCGGTCCCGCACAACTTCGGGCCGCGCCGGGGAGCGGGTGGCGGGGCCGGGCGGGCACGACCAGCGCCGCTTCCCCCGCGGGGCCGCCCCGGGGCAGCGGGACCCGGCGCGTCCGGACGGGCTGGGCGCGGGCTGAGCCCGGGGATCCCCGGGGCCGGGCGGGGTTCGCGCAGCCGGAGGGGCCCCGCGGGGCCGCTCCTGCAGCTCCCGGCGGGCCCGGGGTCTCTGGCCGCGGTCACGGCCCCGTTGTGCCCGGCCCGGTCCTGCTGCGGGGCCGTCTCCCTTGGGCCCTCCCGCCGCGATTTCTCCCTTCAATCGCCGCCTTTTTACCCTCCCCCGCTTCCCCCAGTCAACTTTTGTAGGAATTCCTCCTGTGAAGAGGTCGAGCTAAAGCTTCTACCCACTCCCTGCGCAGCCACAAGCACTTGGCGAGCACTTTGTCAGCAGCAGGAACAAGTGAAGTGTACAAGCAGCAGGAACAAGAACAGTGCCCCACAGAAACAGGTTTTGACTTTGCAGTAGTCGCTCTGCATATGCTCTCTGATCACCTCCTAAGTACTACTCTTTGGTGACGAGTTTTCACCATTGTAGCCTTCTGCAAATGTTCCGAATCTTCCATATCGTAGAACAAGTTACATAATATATATGTTATATAATTTTAATTACCGCGAGGTAAATATAGCAGGCAGCAAATTCAGTTATCTGTAAGATGGGCTGGACTGATAAGAGCGCGCACTGCGCAATCAAGAGGCTTGGGCACAGGAGCACAGCTGTATGTAGGATACTTTTCTGAAGTCTGCTTTGGATGGAAGTGGTGTAGGAAGAACACAATGCCTCTCCAAGAGCTTCATCCAAAAGTTTCATGTATTACAACAAAAATATTTACTTTTTTTACTGGCTTGAGTCAGATTCCAGGTGAATCCAGTGAGAAAATGGAATTGCTTTGTCCACGCCAGTTGCAGGAAACAAGGTCGTTTTCTCCTTATTGCTGACTCCAAATGAGCATTGCTGTCTGTACTGGGAAGTCTACTGGAAGCAGTAGAAAGGATTCAGTGGCTTAGGTGAGGGTGGGAATTTGTTGTAAGAAACCAAGCAAGAACAACAACAAATTGGAGCAGGAAAGAAGCTTTGCTGACTTTTCTCCAGGGCTATGGATTTGCTGAGCAATAGCATTTATCATGGACAAATTGCTGGCTGTGGATGCAAGCTGAGCACATACATGTTGATTTAAAGGAGCCATTGCAGTGAGAACTTCATCCTCGGTCAAGTGCTCTGTTGGGGAACACCCCAGGAGTTTATACAGATTGGGTGGTGGTAGTGGATTAATTCAGCATGTGTAAATTTAAGAATAAATAAACCAAAAGGAGACATGCAAGCTTAATGATTCTATTCACACAGGCATGATACATTAAATAGTAATACAGAATACATTTTCTCACATCCCTGAATGCACAACAGCTGTCTGCTGTATCAAATATTTTTCCTTTAAGGAGTGGGTGGAAAGCAATTCATGAAGGCTGTGAAAACCGTGTATGAGTGTGATTATTTTCAGGGAGTTGTACTCAAGTGATTTGGGTTTTATATTCCTCTTAATTTTTTTATGTCCTGTACGTAATTCCTCATTTTCATGGTCACGGTGAAGCATGCAGAAGAATGTTGCCATCGCCATCTGGCAGCTAGCAATTCCCTGATTGCTCTGGTTGGTTGCTGACCATATTGATGTTGATAGATCAGCTGTCAGGGCAGTTACCATAAAGATTTACAGTTGCATTGTGTGTTCTGTCAGTGTCTGGAGTTCACTGATGACTTTGTGTGCATGGATTTACCTGCCTATTACTTGCACTACTCCGTGACAGGCTGAAGACTTCTCTCAGGAATGGGTATTTATCCACAAGACTGATAAATTCATTTATCCTGGTAGATCTCTGTACTATCCATCTGATCTGTTGCTCACTACAAAGTGAAGACCTTTTATTTTTAAAGACGTGAAAGAAAGAAAGGTGTAACAGTTGCAGAGGGTGTTTTAGCCTGGTGTGTAATGTACAAGGAAGATGCTGCTGTGTCATGGAAAAGTTGGAAGTTCTTAATTTTTGTGGGTTTTTTTGTGTAATATGTTTGCTGCATTTTCACATGTACAAGGAAACAATCATATCTAGGAATTGCAGCAGGAATCAGACTGAAAGTATTTTATTTGTTGCAAATTGGAAACTGTTGTACTTGTCTGAACCAGGTTTCAGACACTGATTTCTGCAAATCTTTTAAAATGTTTATAAAGCTTCTAGAGAGGTAAAAGCAGAGACTTTGTTTTGGCTTTGGGGGGAGAGGGGTGTTGTTTTGTTGGTTTTTTTTTTATTTGGCTTGATTTTGTTTGGATTTTTTTCTGCTTGAATGTTGACCACATTGGTTTCTGTTTCAGTTTCTGCGGATGACTGTGACAGGATAAGGATGTGAAGTGCATTTCTTTTTTTCAAGCTCCTATCTTTACAGTGAACAGGAATAATTTATAATAATTTATAGGGAATGGCAGAGCTGAAAGGATTCTGAGTAAGTAACACCTTGAGAAAGAGGTGGAGATTCTGAGAATAGGTGAAAGACAGTATAGACAAAGAATATTGTGCCTCGATGTTTTGGGTGTACATGTTAGTTCTAATCAGTGTTACATGAAAGGGAGTTAAAAACTGAATAGGTTAAAGATCCCAAGTCTCACCAGTGTGGCAGAATATTTTCAGTACCCAGGAAACATTAGGTTAAATCACTTTATAATTTTACTGTAATGGAGGATGTGATAGTTACTGATCTTTCACAGCAGTTTTAGTCGAGCTACCTGCAGGAGTATGTTCTGAAATTTCTGAATGGGCCAACTCATTACAATTTTATCTCCCCAGAGCAAACTCCTTTAGGTCAGACTCCCAGTGTATTTGGGGCCAAAGCATACCTTCCCTGAGGCCTTGTGTACTTGCTCAGTTGTCTGGCATAACTTCTGGAAAGTTCATTTATGTTCTGATAATTTTTTATAGGTGCCTGGAAATGAAGTTCTTCTAAGAGGGCCAGCAGCCCGTGGAGGTGTAATGCAAAAGAACGGCTGCTACAAAGTCACTTTTGGTACTGAGCGTGTTTACTCAGCATCTGCACGAGAAAGTGACATGTCATTGTGGAGCAAATGGAACATCTTGTGGTATTTTGTGTAACTTTAAACCTTGTGCCATGAATTACGTGGATATGTCATCTTCCAGTCGAAGTTTCTAACTGCAAATAAAGGCCTTAAAGTGTGAACCTTAAAATCTGATGTCAGAAGGCAAATAAAAGGTATTCTATTTGAAATTAAGTTATAATTTTAATGCAATTACACATCAGGACAAATAATTGTTAGCATTATTGCTTCCACCTTCTTTACATTTAGTCAGTTTTTTTTGAGCAATGCTTATCAGCCTGGCAGTTGTGCTGGCACTGAGTGCCACTACTGGTTAAAAAGTAACACTTCCAGAGAAACAATATCTTCACAATATGTAAATAGCAGATCTTCCTTGTAACAAAAATATGTTAAAGAAAGTTCCTCATGAAATGATCTCTGTCACTGGGTACTTTCCTCTAAAGTGAAGTGTTATTTATACATCAAAGAGAAAAAGTACATACTTACATCCCTCAGGGGCACAGAGAATGGAAGTCATTGTGTTGATATTTTAATACAAATTGCTTCCTGAATTTCTAAGTGGCAAATATATGAATATTCATAAAATCACGAGGCCAAATAATCATCCAGCACACGGCATATATGGGAGAAAAATGGAGGAAAGTCTCCAGTTTGTTTTTGCCTGGGGGTGGTTTGTTACCACATTCCCCTTCCTCCGGAAGATGTCACAGCCAGGGCCTGGGGTGGGAAGAGTTTATTTGGAAGGGCTGGGTGTGTGGCTGGAGAGCCCTGGGTACAGCCTCCTGCCTTCCAGAGCTGGGGGACTGCCAAGCAGCATCCTGTAAGGGATGCGTGCTGCTCCACACAGCACGCCTTTCCTTGCCGTGCCTCCTGCCTCCCTGGAGCCTTTCAGTTTCTCCGGGATTTTAAATATCCTTGTTTCATTGTCCTCTTGTTTTCTAAGTCCTCTTGCTCCAAAAGAATAACACGCCAGAAGCTGCATAGATTATTACTTTATAATTCTCCCTTTCAGCGGCAGGGGTAGGTGGCCCTCGGTAGCCGGGGTCAGAGAAGAGCAGGCCCAGCCCCAGGTGGTGGCAAGTAGGTGCCACCTGGGGGCTCTGCAGGCTCGGGAGACGGTCGTGGAACGGAGCACGGGCATCGCACCGGCACCGCACCGCTCGGTGTGGGGGAGAGCCGCCCTCGCCGTAGGCCGGGACGCTGCTGTGCCGGAGTGGCTCAGGCACGAAATAAACTTCCCAGCAGGACAGGCTGGCAGTGCCGTTTGGTGAGGGGGAGACGGAGCACAAAAGAGTGATTTGTTTGTAGCAGTGGCAGGACCCAAATGAGGGCGCGGGTTCTTCACCCGCTGGTTCCCATTTCTTCACGGAAGCCGTGAGGCTGGTTCAGCTTTAGCATCACCTGTTTCAGAGAACTGCAGAGTTTGAGTGTGTGTTCTTGCACTAACAGCCATGTTCTTGTGCTTTGAAACGTTGTGGTTTTAATGGTATGTATTTAAGAGGAAGCTGCTAATGAATGCTTAAATATTTATGTGGTCTATATGCAGTTTTATTTTGCGCAGTAAGGCTGTATATTGCTACATAAAAAAGTATTAAGGCATATTTTAGGGGATGGGGAGTGCGATCATGTATTTTGGGGCACGTGCGTTGCCGGCAGTGCTACATGTCGAGGTTTGCTGGCGGGTACGGTCGAGTTGGGGAGCGGTGGGGAGGGGTCCGTTCCCGTGCGCTGCGTGTTATCTGCGAGCGGCCCGGGGGCGTCCCGCTTCTCCCCCGCCGCTGGGGAGTGCCGGGGCCGAGGCGGGACCCGGCGCAGCTCCCGGGTGCTCCCGCGGGTCCCCGCCCGGCCCGGCGGGAGCGGCGCGGCGCCTTAAGGGTTAAGGCGGCGGCGGCGGCGCGGAGGGATACGGAGCCGGAGCCGCGAACGTGGTGCTGAGGCTCTGTAAGCAAAAAAATGTCCGCCTGAGGGAACCCACAAGTTCCTTCCAGCGGGGGGGGGAGCGCTCGGCTCGTCGCCTCCCACCCAGCCCGCGGCCCGCCCGCCGCCGCCGGCCCGGCCCTGCTCACCGGAGCGCGCGGGGGCAGCGGGTGAGTGCGGGCGGCCGCCAGAAGTTGGGAAGAGAGCGGCGGGGTGGGGGGGGCGGGAGGGGGTAGGGAAGCGGCGGCCGGGGCGCTCGCAGGGGCAGAGGCGGCGGGCGAGGGGACGGGGCCGCGGGCGGGCGGGCGCGGGGCGGCGGCGGCGGGGAGGCCGCGGGGGCGCCGCTGAGGGACCCCGAGGGGCGGGTGGCGGGGCGGGCGTGCGGCGTGTGCGGGGCTCTCCGGGCCGCGGACCGGCGGGGCGGGAGCGGGTCCCCCGCGGGCGGCGCTCGGCGTCTCCCCCCCGCGCTCATAAAGGCCCGGGCGTGCTCCGAAACTTGGCCGGGGCTGCGGGGCCCCCGCCGCTCCCCCGCCGGCACAAGGGAAGAGCGCGGGCCCCTCCCGCTCCCTCTCGCCCCCCCGCTCCCGCCGCACGCGCATTCCACACGCACCCCCCCGCCCGGCGGCGCGCGCGCCCGGTCCCGCGTGCGCGCGTGCGGCGCGCGGGGGCGGCTCCCGGCCCGCCGCGGTCCCGAGCGCCGAGCGGCGGCCGCGGCCCCCGGGGAGGGCAGGGCGGGCGGGGAGAGGGGCAGCCGGCACCGGCGGCGGGCGATAATGCCGGGGCGGAGATGGCTCTGCTGAGGCTCGTCCGGCCCCGCTCGTCAGCCCCATTGTTGCGGGGACAGTGAGTCACTTAATCTCTCGCTAATTCTCCGGACCTCGCCGGGGCCGCGGCTGTTTGTTTGCTTTCGCTTGCCTGGGGGGGACCTAATTCCTGGCGGCGGCGGCGGCCTCGCTTTGCGGCGTGACCGTGGCACGGTAGAGGCTGGGAGAGAAGTGGAATGAAGGAGAAAAGGGAGCCTGAGGAAACTTGAGGAGAGTTGGTTAGTTCGGGGGAGCTGCCGATCCCGTCAGCCCGCCCGGCCGAGCCAGGCTCCCCTGGGAGCCCCCACCCCGTCCCGGGGGCGCAGGTACCGGAGGCCCCCGTTCGCCGCGGGCCGGTTCCCGCGGGGAAGTGCTGCCTGTGCCTCTCTCCTTGTGCCCTAGAAGGTGATCGGAGCAGCGGAGGAAGATGAATTCCCAGCAGCAGAGGATGGCCGCTATAGGAACTGACAAGGAACTGAGCGACTTGCTGGACTTCAGTGCGGTAGGATATTCTCCGAGGTCTTCTCATGACTTCTCCGTGGTCATGCGAAGTGAGGAGTAGGGGCAGCAGCGTGCAGGGCTTGGCTGGCTCTACCTCAGCCAACTTGGACACCTGAACTTTGATGTAATGTCTAGACTTCCAGATTTAATACGGTAATACCAGCTGGGTCAATTGGTTTAACTGGTTAAAATCAGGCTGACCCAGTGATGGCATAATCTAATAATTAACGTTTGTTAAGCTGGCGTGTGGCGCTGGTACTTTAGCTCTTTTTTTTTATTTTGGTTAAACAAAAGAAAATTTATTGCCCACAAATAACAGAATTTATTCATTGATGGTTTTGGCTTAGAAAATTATAGACATTTTCTGTGTGATACTTTTAACAGATTTGCAAAATGTTCTTGATTTATAAACACAATAAAAAACTACTGCTTCTTAAATGCTGTCTTTATCCAGTGACTTTATATTTGCAGATCAGTAAGAAACATAATTTGAGTAGCAAAATTTAAGACATATAACTATTTGAAATTGTCATATTAGTAGTAGGTGTCCTTTTAATTTTTTAAGTTGTTTGTGTTCATGCAGAAGGGAGATTTTAGTGGTGTTGATAAATTGCAAGGAGTACTTCACTTATTGGTTTTGTGGGTCTAAACTGTGTCTCGCATTCTGTTTATTTTCAAGCAGAAATTAGAAAACAGAAATGGTTTCATATTAACCTTTCTTTCAGTTTACATTAATAATTCATCACAGACTTTCAAACCCGATTAAAATGCATATTTTTTTCCTGTTTTGCAGATGTTTTCCCCACCTGTTAATAGTGGAAAAACCAGACCAACTACGCTAGGAAGCAGCCAGTTCAGTGGATCAGGTAGGATGCACCCGAGATACAAAATGTTCACCTCACTAGGTCTTGTTGTTTCAGCACAGTCTTCTCGTGCTCAAAGTAATCTTTCATTTGTACATATTCTCACAAGATCCTCAGATCAGTTACAGATGTGTTGTTTTGATCTTAATAACGGATTTTGCCAACTTTAACCACAGTTTTCCTCTGTGTGTCTCAGACTGTTTGTCCCAGTGCAGCGAAGTGTTGAGTCTCTGTAGCCATACTGACATGGAAGTTGTCTGGTTGTTATATCAAAAATGAATGACTGTGTTGGTTTGGTTTGAGAAAATCAAACCTACCTGCTCAGCTGAAGTATTTTCTACCCCCCTGTGTGAAAGGAGAAAACACTGGAATAAAATGCCAAATAATGGAATACTCCTGACTCCAGGATATTATATTTTAAAATGTATTTTTAAAGGCATCTATTAAGGGAAATGTAAGTTTGATACAATTTTCTGGTACTGTGTAGTTATCAAAGACTTGACAAGTAGAATTCTCTGGTGTTGAAACTTTATCAGTGCCATCTGGAAAACAAGTAACAGTATTTACACCTTGCATGTGTTTTGTGGCTTCAGTGTATTTTCATGAGTCCTCCTAATAGCTGTGTCAGAGACCTTTAAGATAAGGCTGTAAGAGGAAATAAGTGCAAATTTTAAAGATACTTTGTATCATTCCCTAAAGGCTATATTATTACTTATCAAAAGAGAAACTTAAGTAAGTTTTTGATTAAGTTACTTTTTATGTGGGCTCATCTTGTTTGAATACAGTGAAATGATATTTTTGTTTTTATGAAGACAACAAAGTGATGTTTGTATTTTAGATAATGAAAATAAATATTTAGAATGCCAGTAGAGAAGCAAAGTAGTGGCTTGAAATTGTGGGGTAACATCCCCTGCTTGCCTCTTACATTGTCATAGCTGTTACTTGGAGAGTCCAACTGGCACTCTGCTTTTTAGTGACACTTCAGAATTTTTGTTTTTAAAAGCATCTTAGTTGTGTAATTTTTCAAACTTTTCGGAGACTACCTGCCACATTTAATTTAATGAAATATGTAGCAAATGCTGTAATTTTACATACTTGAAGTCTTTTATGTTTTCTTCAAAATATGTGATTTGTTTTCTCTTGCTCTTTGAGAGCACATCAAGTTTTAATTATTGGCAATAGTAAGACAGGAGATCTGTATATGGTGTAGTTAATATTTTTTTTTTCAAATATAAATATTCAAGACAGTAGTTTCCCTGAAGCTTGTTTTAAAAGACATTGGGGCCCCTCACAACTTAATTGTGGGGAGCACAACCTGAGCATTTTGTACCACTTAGTTCTTGCTTTTCCTGAAGGAGTAGAATAACTTTCTGTTGAATAATAGAGCTTTCATTTTTAGTTCAGGTCCTAGGGCACTGTTAGGTAATGTGGCATGCCCTATTTGCAGGTAATGTTTCCCTTTCTCTCCTTGTATAGTTAGAAAAAGAGGGAATGCCAGAACAGTTAGTTCTTTGAGAGAAACAGTGTTAGTGACCCCTGGAATTTCTTTACCAGTATGGTGCATCATCCCATAAAAATCAATCCTGAGCAGCTGTCAAACAAACTACAACCTTAGCTGAGTTTCTCCTCGAAAAATAGTGGTATGTATTTGTAGATTTTCATTAAAAACATTTCTAGTTGTAGAGATTTACTGGTTAGTGGGATTATATGCCCTAATTCTTGTAATGTTATGACCTAAGCCTTGACCTAGAGGGATTACTCTGCAGGAGTGAGAGGTGACAAACTTCTATATTAGTTGTGTTCTGAGTCACTGTGAAGTGTTGTAGAAATATTATGTCAAGATCATGGAAGTACAGGCATTTTATTTCTGGTACTCTGATTTAATTGTGATCTTGCTTTAATTTCAAGTGTTTTGTAAGTTCTTGGACAAACACTGTTTAAAAACTTTTTTTTCTTTTTACTGTTAGAGGTCACTTTTTAAAGAGAAACACGAAAAGAGGAGGTATTTATTCCTTTGAGCTGTCTAGCACTGAAAAGCACAGTACAGGCATATTCCTAAAAAGTACTATTTTTTTTCCTTTGGATTTTCCTACCTCTTACAGAGACTTTCTGTGATTTTGATGGCAATTACAGAAGTGAAGATTGCTTCAGTATCTTTCCCATTAAACTCAGTTGTTTTATTTTTGTGATGTCTTTACAAGCATACTAAAGGAAAGTGCTTTCCTTTGCTTAGCTGGAATAAGAATGTGTTCATTGTTTGTTATTATAGAGACCCCTTTCTCATTTAAACTTAAAATAAACATCTGAAAACACCTTCCTTGCCCCCTCCTGAAAAAAACTATCAGTGATTCCAGAGTCAGCCTAATGGCCCCCATTAAGCAGGTGGAAATCAATTGTTTATCTTCTTGGTTCCTAAGGCTGTGTATTTCTGGGAAGTCTGATTTAGAAGGAAGGAATGCTCGTGATATTTTTTCCTTACCACCCCAGGCCCCCCAATTTAAAAGGACAAATTAATTGCTGTTCAAGAGTGGTTAAGTTCTGTTTGTTTTTCAGGTGTGGCTTTGTGAAGTGTTGGAAATACTAGGGTAATGTTATTAATTCTGATGTAACAAGCTTGATGTGCTATAGTTCTGCAATATTTCTGCTGATTATCTTGTAAAAATATAAATGTAGCTGGATTGCATATTTAAAATAGCTAATGCAACTGATCTAGAATTTGTAAGAAATTACTGTCATGGATTAACAGATGAACATTGTGTTTTGATTAAAAGATAGCTGAAGTCTGGTGGTGGGGCAGGCTTGCTTTCTACAGGTCAATCAGTTATGAATGAAAGCTGCAGATGAAATAAGTGAACTAATCTGATATATCATAGTATGTTATGACAGTAAGTCGTGTAAGCTGCTGATAAAGTCAAATAACTTGGTCAGACTACTGGGGAAAATAAACATATTGGGAAAGTAATCTGATATATAAGTCAGTAAGTTAAGCCACAAAATATTCCTTGTCATACCTGTTGTAATTAATTCTTGTTTAAAATAGAACTTGCCATTCTTTTCTCCTCCAAGACCAACTGGTGAAGATAAAGGCATTTCTGTCTTAGAAATTGTAGTAGGAGAAGGCAAAGGTCAGAGATGTGCTCTCTTGGGTTTTTTAATCAGGCTTTTTTCAGTTTTTATTTGAAATCTAAAGTTTCTGTTGCTACTATGGTTAACAGCAACTTTTATGATTTACAGTGAAATTTTGGGTTGTTTTGCTCTTGTCTAAGCCACAACACATATGCCACTACAAACTTGGGTGGTTACTGATTTTGCCTAATGTCCTTTATTTATTACAGTAACTCCATTAACATCCAGTCACAATATACAGGTGCCTGCACAGGCAAAACCAGTGCAATTTTCCTATGGCTTTCAGTAGGTTTGATCTCAATTTCATCTTTTTTTTTTGTAATTGAAATTTTTTTAATCTCAGTTTTGGTACCATAAAATAAATCGTTTCTTTCTTTCTTTTTTTGTCTTTTGCAAAGAACATCTCATATGTTAAAGAAGAGTAAATCACAGGCAATATTTTCCTGTGTAGCCAACTATTTTCTATTCAGTAGCTTCCTCAGTGTACCAGTGGCATTATTTTTACATGTGGCTGTGCACCTGCATATGTGAAGTATCAGTGAAAGAGGTGAAGTGGATATTTAACAGAAAAGATTGATAAGAGTTTGAAGTAAAAGGTGCAGTTTAAGAGCAAGTTGTCAGAATATGACATTTCTCTTGCCCGAAAGATGCTTCTGAAGTTCATGAAAAGTAAGTACACACATTTGGATATGGACAGCTTTGGGCCCAAATCTTGTGTGTACCCAGACATGACTTGTACTGGACCTACATGAGAAAAACCTTCTGGATGTAGCTCTTTAGATCATCATTTGTATGGGTTTGGTCCCCTTTTATGCAAGTTCAGGAAGCTGCCCTTTCCTCTTTTCTTTACCAATGTACTGAGTTTGTAAGGAGTGGATTGGGACAGGCCACTAATTAGTGGCTTGATGCAAAGACCATTTAAGTTGATAGCTGCCATTAACCTGAGTGTCCCTGAATTAGGGCCATGTGTCTTGAGAATGGACACAATGGCAATTCTTTAGCACATCTATTAAGTTACCAAACAGTGTTTCCAAAATTAACAAAACCTGACTTTATTACCGTTTGTCCGTCCTGTAAACTCTCATTTCCTTTTAAATTTTGCATCAGCAGTTCCTTGTAAAACAAACAAAAAGTCCCAATTAAAAAAAAAAATTGGGGGAGTTACCTCGATGGGCAATATTTGAAATACTCTGTTCATTGATCTACACGAGTGTTGAAGACTAAAGGCACTCTTAATTCTGGCAGCCTTGAAGAAAACGGCAGAAACATGAGACTTTTTGTGTATGCAAGTTAGTGCTCCTAACCTTTCAAAGTACATTATTTTTAATTCTTTTTGTCAGAACTGTGATTCCCAAGAAGAATCAGTTCTGTGATATCATTCTGTGTGTGTTTCTGGTGCAGTCTCCCGTTGAGGTGTAGGAAAATTCCCAGTGGCTGCTCCTAATCTCTGAATTAAGGAGTTGACAAGAGATCTTGTGTAGTCACATAGTCAGGTTCTCCAATGTGTTAGGTCATGGCAGATTTTAAATGAATGAATGAAAAAGTGGAAGGCTGGGATTTCAGGAATTTCATACGTATTTCTGGTTTTATCACCCAAAATATGTTGTTATTCTGTGTGTTTTTGTTAGCTGTTCAAAAGAAGATAGGGTTATTGTGTGTTAAATGCTTCAAATCTGTAGGAATAAACATTAGGTCATGCAGCTGTGTGGCTTTTTATTTTCAATTTTTTAATATGTAATTTGTCCTCTAGCTTTATTAACGGTGAACCCGCAGACCTGGTAACCTGATACTTCATCTTAGGTCTGAGGAGTGCTAAATTCTGTCCTCTTCTGAAGAGCCTTGAAAGCATTGTAGAAGCCTTGTACTGGAAAGCAGAGAGGTGTCCAGAGCTCCTTCACCTTCTAGTTGTTTGTAGGGGAGACCCATGGATTGCTCTTCAAATGAACCAACTGCAAGTGAGGTCAAGATTTCAGTCTGGATCCCTCACCTGTTGCATTTAGAAACCTGAAGGGTGATACAGAGTTGGTAAATATGTGACTGCAGTTGGCAGCTCCTGTCTCACTGTTGCTGTCTCTTTTTCTCCTCCCTTTCCCTAGCTTTTGGAAAGATAAATTATCAGGCACTTAATCCATGAACAGTCTTGAAAAGCATATATTCCTCTTTAATACAGCTTCCATATTCCCATTTAAGAAAGAGAAGGATAAAAAAATGTTGGATAGAGAGAACTCATAACCCAGCCTTAAAGTGAACAGTCTCTTGCAATGTGTTTGTGGTCTTGTGGGTGTTGATGTTTCCTGTGATTAAAAAAAAAAAAAAGGAGGAGAACGGAAAAGTTACTAGAACAGCTCAGTGTTCTGAATCTGGTTTGGGGAGCAGATAAGTAGATGTTCATCCATTGTTTATTGCTGTTGACTGTGGCTTCTGACCATGTCAACTGGTCAGAAATTCTTTTGCTGTTTTCCAAATAGCTAATTTGAGAATTCTTAGTGGTGTTTGGCCTGTCTTCTGTTTAGAGATACATTTGACACCGTTAGTAAGGGAGGCTGTGGCTCTGGCTGTGTTGGTGTGCAGAAAGTGTTCTTTCAAAAAGTTAATCCTCTATTTCCAGCCATGAGTTTTCCCAGGGTAAGAGCAGGGATGTGGTCACTGTGTTAGAAGCACAGCGTCCAAACCCCAATCCCTGTATAAATGTTACTGTCTCAGGGCACAGGGAAGGTCCTTGCAGTGTTATTTCTGGGTGGCTCCAGCAGATCTGGGATTGCAGGAGTGCCTTGTCCTTTCCTGATGTGGAGCTACCCAGGATGGGCCACTTTCCACCAGGAGTCTCCACCCCAGCCAGTAGCTTTGTGATCTGCCACATTTTTCTCATCAGAGATGAAGAGTATCCAGAAGCTTTGGAGAGTGGTCTTAATGGCATGTGGGAAGGAATATGATGTGAAATTTTGTGTTTACCCAGAAAGCAGTGTTGATATAAATGTAAATATGAGGACTAAAGATTTGGGTAAAGTGGAGGAAGAGAAGTATAAATGAGATTTGTGTGTCCTTTAATGTCAGCTGAACTTGTACTCTCTGTCCCTATAAAACTTTTATGTCTGCAGCTTTTGCTGAGGTTTCTTGTTTCTTTTTTTTTTTTAATGGTCTTTTTTTTGGTCTTTAACAAGGGAATGTCATGCTTGCCAAAGTTTCCCTTCTCCCCACTTCTTTCCAGCTGTCACACAGAGAGGATTTAACCCCTTAGTCATTTTGCTCTCAAGTTGCTATGACAGCTGTTTGTCTCAGGTAATTCTGCTTTATCCATGGTTGAGCCTAGAGATACTGGTATATGAATTTCTGGTAATGTGCTATAGACTGTACTATAAACTTGGTAAACTGTGTTTTCTTGAGGCTGCTAAAGGGATAGTGCAATTCTTCATGGTTGAACATTGTGTGTATTTATGAAGAGAAAGATGTCTAAGGCACTAATATAATACCATATCTCTTAGTGAGACTGAAGTTTGTGGAGACTGTTTTTAAGGTGGAAAGCTGTGCACAAACTGAAATACTTTGCCAGACTTGTTGAGCTGAGTTCTTTTGACTGTGGAGATGCAGTTCTTTTTGTTACTCTTGATGTTGAAGGATCATGTTTTTGAGGAAATATCACTGAGCATTTTTAGAAGCTTTGTAAAATTTCTTAAATTCCACATGGAGCCAAATGTGATCCATGGGATATAATAAATAAATCCCCAATCTTAAATTTACTTAAAACCAAGTATCAGTTTGCATACTTGAAAATTCAGTTTCAATAAATTACTTAATTAAATCAAGTATATTCTCTAAAAAGATTTTTTTGGAGGCATTGTGTAGTTTAATGAGTTAGCACTGCCCAGAAATGTATAGCAAAACTTGAGTGGTTTTGTGTTTTATCCTATGAGGAAGTCACTAAATTTAAATAGTAAATAAAGAAATGAGCTAAGTCAGTCTTTTCTTCTGCATTTTTGAAGATTGTTGTTGAATATGCATAACTAGTTTTAAATTGTGTATTCACCTTAATCACTTTCAGTTATTAAACTTCGTAGGAAAAGGGGGGGGAAGTATTAGTGCAGTTCAAAATTATCATTCTAAGGACAGGAAATCTATTTTTAATCTTTTTTTCTTCCTGTCTTTAGTAGTGATGGCCACTCTTCAGTTTGTGCATTTTGTTTGCTTGATTTTTTCGTTTGGATTTTTTTAAGATCAATATGAAAGTTTAGAAGTCCCCAGTTAATTGAATACCTCAACCTGAGGATTTGGAGGTCCTTGTGGACTTTTTAAATACTACCATCCATTATTTACTAGTGATTGTAGGGGCAAAGGTTTTTTTTTTCCCCTATTATGAGTTGAAGATGAGATAATGGTAATTTTTTTTTAATGTCTTGAATGAATGCCTTGTTTTTTCATTTGTGAAACAGAACTCTGTTTGTAAACACAACATTCAAAAACATAAAGGACGTACTTCTTTGGTGAAGATGTTAACTGAATACCAAGAATGACCAGAAAGAGCAGCTTTTGTTATATTGATAATATCTCACTGTTTCCAGAGGATAATCAGGCTAAAATGTACCCAATCAATCTTCAGGACTTTGTTAGATTCTTGTATGCTGGAGATGTGATTTACTGCTTTTTTTAAGGAGGGGTTGAAATTGCTTTAAAATGCATAAACTTCATGTTCTTACCAGTGTAATGCAGAAAAATCTTGCTTGATCACATGAGAATAATTGTTGCTGGTGTTTTAAAGTGTGTGGAATGAGTGTGAGAGAGAAAGAGGCTTGAGTGTGAGTGTTTGCAGCCCTGTTAGCAGGGTAATACTCTGGATGTTAGTAAAACCTTAGCATAAAACTAAGGAAGGCTAATCTTGGGCAGGGAAGTTGTACACTTCCATATTAGTGCTATGGAAATGCATTTAAAAGAAAGTTTAAAAAGTGTACATTTCTGGTCTTACTGCAATTTATTGCTAAGAAGGAAGTAAGTAGATATTTTCTTACATAGAGCTGACAATTTTGTGTTCCTTTTTTTCTGAAGTAATTTTTTTTAATTGCAGTGGACCTGATTTCTTTCTCCTGACCTTCAACAGAGATTGTCTATATTGTTTTTTATAAGCATGTGAAATATTTATGTTACACTTTTCAAGTCTAGCTTTTTTTTTTGGGTAGCAGATTCTTTGGGTGTTTTTGTTGTGTGCCAGTTACAGTTGCAGAAATGGTGGTCTCTGTGCCTTGATCAGATTATCAGTTACATGGAGTTCTAGTAAGAAGGTGAACCACCTGCTTTCACTGTTTTACTTTCCTTTGCATGAACAAAACTGTAGGAAACATTTTGTGTTTGCCTTGTGTCTGGAAGAGCTCTTTGCTGTTGCTGTAGTGGTGGTAACACAGCAAAACTTCAGTTGGGTTGGAGTTTTATGTTGTTTTATGGGTTCTGAGCCTGGATTTGTGAGAATTACATTTTAGGTGGTGTATTTTTTCCTCCTTTTAAAATATAAACAGGAATAGGCAGGCATAGTTGTTAGAAAAGCATACCTAGTTAAACAAACAACAAATTTGGTTATTTCTAGTTGTGTACATTTTGCAGATAAAATACAAATGAAGATCAGACTGTGAATGTGCATGTTCTGTTTGTTAAATTGAATTTAAAGCACAGTTTACCCTTAATTCAGTATAAAGAAGAATTTGGTCTGGAGCATTACTTGGTATCTGTATTTATTTTGTTTAGAGTATGTCCAAAATATGTTACTGCTTTTAGTATGTATATCATTGTCTTTGGAGATTAAATCAATTTTTAGTCCTCCTCTCTTCTTCCATGCTCAGTTTTTACAGACAAAATCTTTCATGTATTGAGTGGTTGTATTTCTTCCCTAAAATAAAAGCTGAATGCACATTGGTGGTTTTTGTATTAACTGCATTTTTAACATCTATCTAAAAGTCCAAAATAAACTGGTTTTTCACTTGAATGAGGCAATAGGAAGGGAGCCAGACAGAAGACTTAGTGAAACACAAAGCTTACTGAGTGTGATTCATACCTATTGGCATATAATGGATGAGAAAAAATATGAAGAGTCTAATTTGAAATAACATTGATTTGCAAACTTGCTTTCTCTAGTTCTGTTGGAAAACATGTTTGAAACCTAAAATATGTAGATAAATCCATGATAAAGTCATTGAATTTCACACTTGGCACACTGCAGGGATGTCTTGTAACCAGGCATCTCTTCAGTTTTCTATTGTGTTGGATTAGTGTTGGTAGGAAAACATACCTCCAAAAATTCTGAAGTATTTTTGGCCTTCTGTAGGAGAATGGAATTCACTGTTTGTATTTTTATTTTCGTGTTTACTTGAATGCAAGATCCTATTGTCTTGGTGTTACCCCAAGAGCTATTGTGGCTACTCCATGAACTGATTAAAGCAGACAGCTTTGCTTGTAGGACAAACATTTTCCCTATCGTGATGTTTCGACCCTTTTCAATGCGACACCTTATCCTGTTCCAGTTTTTTTCTGCAGCATCTTCATGAGTCATAATCCTTGCAAAAGAACACAGCTTAAAATAATCACTGATTGTTTCTTTGCAATTCTGTTCACTGCCCATTGCAAATAAATAAGAGCAGAAACTACAATATCATTTAATCCTTTACTGTTTGCTTTTGACGTGCAAAACACTCTCTTGTAATAGAGAAGTAATCCATAAGGAGGGGAGCTGCTCTTTCATCTTCCAGAATGCTAAATGAAGGCCAGGCTTTTATGAAGAGATGGTGATTTAATGAAGATGACCGAGTTTTGGAGTAATGAAAAGCTTTTGTATGTCTAAAAATGCTGTTGGTGCTTTACCAGTGCAGGGCTCAAATGGCTGTGTTGTGTAGGGTGTCTCTGCAGGGTTGGTGCTCGTGGTGCTGAGATCTGAAGAGACTGAATGGAATGGGAATGCAAACATTTTTCCCTTAGTTGGGTTTTAGAAAACAAATGCACATTTCTGCCACTTTGTGTATGAATGCATGGAGTGTCTCTCACGTTTTCTCTCCTCTGTGTAATACTTTTATTTTGGTAACCTTGAAAATATCTCTGATATCATATTCCCTTGCCAGAGGACAGTAGTAAGCACACAAAAAAAATGGAGCATGAACTTTGCCAATGCTACTTATGACAGGAATCTCTGATTTAGATATTTTTCTTGCGAGTACTTCTAAGATTTTGAATTTTAAAAGCTCCTGAATTGAAAAAAAACAACACCAAAACCCCCGAAACACCAAAACAACAACAAAACCCCCCCAAACCAAAACACCACAAAAAAATACCAATCAAAAAGAAACCAATACAAAAGACCTCCCAAAAAACCCAAATCCCATTAAAAACACAAACAAACCAAAGCCCTCATATTTTTTCCTCTTTCAGTTGTTGATTTTATTAGTTTATTTGGAAGATTTTTTAACAGTGCAATATTACTACTTGCAAAGCAAGTCAGGTAATGCCTGACACTTCCAAAGGAAGCAGAGAGGGGTTTTAAAGGATGGGAGACCACATCTCCAGACCAATCCTACAGACCTTCATGAATCAGGGGAAAAGCCTTTTGTTTTCCCTCTTTCTAAAACACCCCTTTAAAATGGGAAGTAATCAACTTCTGTAAAAGTTAATATCTTTTTTTCTTCCACCAAGATTTTAAAAAAGGTTGTGATTCTTTACAAAAAGGCTTTAATCCTCTGTTGGTGTTTGGTATGTAAGGGCTGCACAGTTCAATCAGAAGTAATCTGCAGAGTTGCTAAATGATTTTAAGGTTGTCAGAAATGTAGAGAAAGCAACCACATTGTTATGTTTTTCATATATCTGATCATCTGGGGTGAATGAACTCAGGTAACTTAAATTTCTTTTTTATGCTTTCTGATGGCTGGAATCACTGGCTGGTCCCTTTGTAGCAGTACACAAACTTTTACAAGTGTAAGAGTGACATGTATGGCAAGGATGCTTAGAACTCAACATGTTAGGTGGTTAAATTTCAAGACATCAAGGGTGTGTGTTTGTGAATACACTTCTGGGTAGAAGGAGAAGCATTCTAAGAGCTTGCTTTTTGGTTTGTAGAGCAATGTAGCAAACCCAGAGGTTTTTAGTTATGCATGTCTGTCTGTTATATTCACTAAACCCATTTTATTTTCAAGATACTTGTTGAGTAATGGCTTCAATAATTTGCTTATTCACTATGTACTAACATTTTACTTTTCCTTTTCCCCTATCCTGTTAGGTAAATACCTGCCTCTAGGAGATGGTGTGTAATGCAATTTATACTGCATGCCAATGATTATATTCCTTTTGACCTTTGAATAGTCTATATTTGTTTTATAAGGTGAGTGGTATTTTTTCTCCTAGATGCAGCTGTTTATAGGCAGGTAATCTTAGTGCTCTGTGGACTATCATAAAAAAACCCCTATTTTGTGCCTTTATTTCTGCAAGTGCTAAGTGGCATCTGTGTGACAATGCACTCGTGCTGCAGTGAGGAATCAGCCCGAGTCTGGCCATCTCTCCTGGCTGTGTCATAGGTTGTCTCCGAATTGGATCCTGGAGAACATGCTGTTGCCATAGCAATGGAAGTCCTTTTGAAGGCAGGATTCTTGGCAGAGCTGTTGCATCTCCTGAAGTGCTGGTGCATTGATCTGCAAGTACCTTGTCAGTATTAGCACAGAGCCGGAGCAAAAAGTGCGGGAAGCAGAGATTTCCTTGAAATACATTATTTTCTTTTTTGGTCAGTTGAACCCCCTGTTTATAAAGCTGCAGCTTTTAAAAATCTTACTCTGTGAACTTTTTTTTTTATGTTTGACGTACTTGGCTTGAATGCACATATAGGTTGTGTGGTTGTAACAGCTAACTAATGTTTATTGCAAAAGTGTCACTGTATGGCTTTCTGAGTTTCCCAAAGTACTTGTCCCTTTTAGTACCTGGAAAAAGTATTTTGTGAGATTTCCTTCATGATTTTTGGTTAGTGCAAAAAAGTTGTGAAAAGATGCTGCTTCATTCATTATCCTTTTCTACTTCATGTTTTCCTTTCTTCGAAGTAAAATGGTTGCCTTGCCATCATATTATTTATGTTGCACAACCCTAAATGTGACACTAATGGGGGAGAATCAGTTGTGGAGGCGTAAAGTTCTGTATTTATTTGGAAAATATCCCTTACATAGGATCCCCTTTTCAGCAAACTCAGCTAGATCTTTGTGTATAAATACTTTCTGTAACCGTAGTTACCAAAGGCTAATTGTTATCAAATTAAGAAAAGGCTATGAATTTCTTGTGTCCCATCAGGTAATATAGTTTTGGAGTTTTTTTTGTAAGTGAGGTTTTTCTTCCTCAGGTTGAAGTGTGGGAAATCAGAGACAACTTCTAGAGGACAGATAGTCCAGGCAGCAGTAATGTCCATTTCTACTTGTACCGTGAGGACAGACTTGATTAATTCTTTGCTTATTTAAAAAGATCAAGCAATTTTGAAGCTGAAGAATACAAAGAAAAAGTGAAGACTTTTTCTGAGTCAGGAGACAATGCGATTAACACTGTGCAACATTCTTTCATGTGGACTGGAATTTCCATGTTTAAGTGTTCTTTTTTTACTGAAAGAGCCTCTAGATGAAAAAAATTCTGAGGTTACCCATGTAGCTTGTTCTATCTTTTGCAGCTTTTTATGTAACATAGTCTTTAGCTTTATCACTTTCTCTGAAATAGGAGATACAAATGAGAATTAAGCAAACATTTCATTCTTCTTTTTTCTCCTTCCAAGTGAAATTAAGGACGAATGAAATAATTAATACTTTATTTGTACTTGAAAAGAACTTCCTGCCTGCTGGAGCAGATGTGTGCACGTGCCATACCAGTGATCTTGAGCTTGGGTTTTGTTTTTCAGTCCCTGCCTGCCCTTGCCCCCTTCCCAGAGCAGGGAGGCAGCACAGCTTCAGGTTGCCTTGGCCTTGGGCAGCATTCCTGAGCTCTGCTCTGAGCAGCTCAGACAGGACCTGTTCCGACAGGACCTGATCCTCACAGCTGCTCCATGGGCTGGCCTGACCTGGGCAGACAAGCTGGGCTGTGAGTGGCCTTGGCACAGTGACCACATCCTGCACCAAGGAGAGGGCAGCACTGATTGCAAGGAGAGTGTGAACCAAGGCAGTCACACCCTGCAAGGTGTCTGCTGTTGTTGTTTTCCCCTTTGAAGCAAATTTAATGCTGCATCAGCGGACGTGTGTCCTGGAGCTCTCCAGCTCTCCTTGGGCATGAACACAGCAGTAATAACCCAGGTATCCTCAAACTGTTGTGCCAGTTGGGCACATTTGGGGAAAAAAGGCCTTTCCCAGTTGCAGCAAATGTTCTGTTTATGTGTCCTGTTAGCCTTTGAGTCAGTACCAGTTGGGTAGGCCCTGCTTTTAGGGTTGTGGCAGTGGGGTCACTGACATACACTGGGATAAGCTCACTGTGTTCTGAATATGTAAGTGTGTGTTAATACTGGCCTGATTTCATCAGGCTTAGGAAAGGTAGCATTTTAAATGGGTTTAGTAGGAGAAGTTAGGTATTTGTCTCTTTAAATTCTGATTCTGAAGGAATTTTATACTTGCATGACTAATTCTTCAATAAAAGGTGCAGATCAAGTAATTCATGTGACAGGTTTATGTATTGGGATATTAAGTACTTTTCAGTATTCTCTGGTTTTCTCATCTGTTGTACTGGATCTGTGAAATTACAGAGACATGGAATAGTGAATTATGAACAAAATAATTCTCAAAATGTGATTTAAAAAAAAATCTGAATTACTGTAACAAATTAATATCACAAATTAATATTAAAAATTCACTAGGAATAACAAAGTCCTAGGAAATACTATTACTTACTTGCTACTCAGTGCTGTTGTTTTTGTAAATAAGTTAAAGCAGGCATTATCTCCATTAAAAACTTTTGCCAAGGTTGTATTATTGCATAGTGAAGAGAAGATATTCTTGAGTTTTGAGGGACATAGGAGAGGCAAAATTTCTGTTCCTATCTTGCTGCACAGTTGAGGAAGTGCCTTTCTCTTTTCTCTTTTCTGGTTCCCTCAGCTGTAAAATGAGGGCCAGTGTTCACACTGTAAAAGAGACAAGAAGTGTTTTTGAACTTCCTCAGTTCGTGGAAATGGAAGTTTTGGAATGGGTTAATAGGAATAACCTCATATGACCTAAGCAGAGTTCAATTAGCTCGCACATATTTTCAGTGTCAATACCACTCCCTGCTTTTGTGTATAGTTTTGATGTTTCTGCTTGTTTAATTTATTCTTCTGCTTACGTTGTTGGAGTTATGGGGTTTTTCTTTTTCAATTTGGTTCTTGAGCTGCATCAACTATACAGCCTTTTAAATGTAAACTCTGTTATTTAAAAATGTGGAAATGCAAATTTCATTTTGGGGCTCATAGCAGCGTTCTAGAAACTGTTTGAGCACACCTTCACAGATTACATATGCTTCTCATTTCTGTAAATTTAATTTGAATCTTGTCCAAATAAGAAAACACAGATAAATACATTTGCCTAAATTTCTTCAAGGAAGAAAATTTCTAGTCTAAAAAGGTTTCCTGATACATAAACAGAAAACAGCCCTGTCTATAGCTATCCTTTGTATTTAATGGATTAAATTCACTGTGACAGCTGGATATATGTACCAGTGTCTAGCCTATGGCCATGATCTAATAATCATGGATATGGTAACAAGTCGTCTAAAAAGATTCAGTAATCAAGTGGTTTTTTTGACAAAACCTACTGTGACTGAAACAAGAGCTGAGGCTGTGTTAAATGTGGCTGCATTTGCTGCTGTGCCTGTGTTCTGAGTACTTACAAAATACCCTTTGGGATGTTGTAGACAGAACCTCCACTTTAACAGCAGTGGAAAAGCTAATTGTGCTACAACAGTGTGGGTTTTAAAGTTATGAAACAAATTTGATTTAACCTAATGCTCATGAAGAAGTTAGTTTCAAAACATTAATTTCTCCTTCCCCCTGAAGTGCTTTTTAACTTGTTTGTTTCTTCTGTCATAAACCCAGTTGTTTAGCATTAAATGAAGCCTTTTGTGAAACAGATGATTCTTATAATTCTGAGACAGAAGTTTAAGAAATCCTGATGAGTAAATACGTGTCAGAGGGGAAGACTTCAAGCACTACAGATATTTTGAAAACAAATCCTTCACATATAAGCAGTGTGCTTTGGTCTCTGTTGGTTTGATTAGTGAAACCTGCATTGTAGGTAAATCTCCTTTAAGAGAACAGCAGGGCCTTGGCCCTCAAACAACCCTTTGAAATGCCAAATTCAACAAGTGTATTTTGCCAAACTAGCTTGTTATGACTCTTGTTTTATATTTGGTTCTAGGGGTTTTTTTTGGGGGGGGGAGAAGCTGCTTTACATTCTAGAAACCTGAGGAAAAACAACCAGGTTGGGATAAAAACAAGTGTTACAAACATTGTAGCTTTGTTCTCTCTTCTTTTACTTTAAATGGAATTTCTGATGTAGCCAGTGGGAACAATGTTTTAGAAAACACTGAAAGGGGGGGAGTGTGAATCAATGTAAAGAATTAAACATTCATTTAGGAAGGTGAACCAACTGTTGACCCCAATTTATAGATTACATTTCAGCAGCTTCTGAATGTGCTACTTGTTGTGAGGCTTTTTTTTATTATTCATGTCAAGTTTCACGTCTTTTTGCAGTTCAAGTGATTTGAGGTACTTATTTTTAAACTTCACAGCAGCTTTTATGAGAAGTGGGATATTTATACTGCAGCAAGTGTTTGGGGTGACACAGAAAGCTGGGGAAATGGGAGGCAGAGGTGTCTTCCAGTGGATCCCGTAAGATTGATCCAATAGAAACTGTTAGTGTGGGCAGACTGTTTGCTTTTCCATGTGCCTGATGTGCAAGGAGCTTTGGAGATTCTTGTCTCTCTATTTGTTGTTAGTGTGCAAAGTATACATTTGATCCTTCACTGTTTTATTTGTGTAGATAGGTGCCTTCTCCAACTTGTTCTCAAAGAGTATTTGTCTGAGTTAAGTGGGAACAAAACAGAATGTGAAGGCAACTTTGGTGTTTATTTTGGCATGATTGTGTTATCCAAAAACTCAGAACAAATCTGAAGAGCATCAGCATTTAGAAAGAATACTGTTCAGCTTTGAAGCTGGGAAATCAAGAACTGTACCACTGTTGGTGTTCTCCATGCAGATGGTCACTGCCCTTCTTATGTCCTTGCTACTGTCCACTACCAGCTTTTGGTTACTGGTTTTGGTAGTCGAGGGTGTCTTTCTTCTGGCCTTGATGTGAGTTCTCCTTAATTTCTGAATTAATTGTTTTTTAATACAAACTTATTTTTTACTTGGAATTAAAAACTAAAGACGAGGTGTTAAAATATTATTGTGTTTTGTTACAGTTTGTTAGTTATGCTGCTTCTAATAGTGAATATTAATGTCGTAAATAAAACTTTCCTAACGTAAGTGCCACTGGGTAGCAAGGAAAACAGTACAGTTAACTTGTTTTGCTTGGGGTAGGTTTGAATTTGGATGTTCACTGAAGTTTATTAATTTTTTAATTTTATTTGGTCATTTGCATAGTCCTAGGCTTGCTCTCATCTGTGTGGTTGATATAATTGACTGCTTCTAGGTGCATGTGATTGCTCCAGGCATATGAGCCAAAGGAATGCCAGTCCTGAACACTGTATTCTGTTTTGTGTTTTTAGTTAATCTTTCTAACATATCTTGATGGACAAAAGGTCCAGGGACAATTCAGTAACTTTCTCTTTCATTGCTGTTCCTGGTGGTGTGATTTTTTTTTTTTTGAATAGAGATGTCTTGTACAAGAAAAGAAAATGGACATAGAAAAGAAAGTGTGCATATAAATATTAAGAACAGTGGTTGTTCTGAAATACACTTTGATTCCCTTTTACTGCAAGGATGTTCTTCCAGGATGCCTCAAGATTGTCATAATCACCTTTAAGTTTCAAATATTTTTCCTTTAAAAAATCACTTGTCTTAAAGTTTTTTTTCACACACGTATTTCTGGAAATGTACAACTGAAAATGTAAGAATGTAAGTGGGAGGCACAGCAGTGTCTGCAATCACCCCTGAACCAGTGACAGATTTAGTGGTTTGAGACTTTGCATTCTCATGGGGCTAGGAATAGGCTTTGGAGTATGTTTTTAGCCTGCTTTTCCCTCTGAAGCCTCATGACAGATTAAAAGCAGACAGATTTAAAAAAATAAAAAAGATAATTTTTTGTTTCCAGTCTGTTTGGATCTTTGAAATGTGCAATATATAGAACTAATTTGCATGCATCCAGAATTAATAGTGAGAATTATGTTGTTATTTCTTTGTAGGAAGCTTGTTGAACTTATTCAGATAAAATTTAGGAAGCCAAGGAATGACTTAATTTCTCAGAAGTCTCATAAACTTAATGTGAAGCTCACACATGTGAAATTCCATGTTGTGTTCTGTAGCAGTTGTAGAAATGAACAAACTGGAAGTGAAAAAGCACTAGAACCATCTGGTGTCCCACTTCTGTCAGTGCTGGAATACCTGGCTATCTTTCTGAATTCTTTAGTCTTGATTATTTCTTTCTCTGACCTTAGTATTTCCTTTGTTAGTATTCCTTGATTTTAGATAACTTAATTTATGTCAGTTTGGTAAAAGATATAGCTTTAGATCAGTGAACATATCAGTGATGTTTTCTGTATGGATAAAAGTCAAGCAGTTGCTTTTTGGGGGGGTTCATTTGAATCCTGTAGAGATTGCAGAGGAAATGTTGATATTGTAAAGTTCCTACAAAACCAAGTATTCTCTACTTGAATGATACACTTCAAGTAGTTGCATTACCTTTATTAGGACAGGATTTTGCTATTGAAATTTAGTTTGGATGCTGGCTTAACAATCCCATCCTATGTCTGTATTGAAGCCACTTGCATGCTGGTAGTTTTTACTCTTCTCTTTATACACCTTGTAGATAAATTCACATGGTCTCAGACATTTTGGGGCTATTGTTGTGAATTCTAGTTATCTCTTTTTCCTCAAGGACTTCTGTAAAGGGTGTCAGTGAACAGAAGTTATTGGCATAATGGCTCCAATTGTGCAAATAAATCTTCTGTTGCTGTCCCACAGTGAACAAGCCTCTGCTGAAGTGGCCTGTCTGGTTTTCTTCCTGCCTGTGAGCGATAGGAGTCAGGCTGGCCGGGAGCCATGTGAGCACAGCGCTGCACATGTGGTGGGGTTTGCTTGTGGTTTATGTTCTGCAGTGAACAAACTCTTTCTGCATTTGCTGCCAGCCTGGGTTGGAGAGCAGAAAGAGACTGTTAGGGTTTGTCTGTTTGGAGGGAAAGAGTTCAGCCAGAATGGTGAGCTTTTTTGGGGTGTGGATATTTAGTTTCAGAAGCTTTATCTGCCTGTCCATAATTGTGTAATGGCTTAGGGCAGCGCCAGGTACTTGGAAATTGTTTCTGACCTTTTGTGTTTGTTCAGTAGTATCCACTCTTTTACAAGATTATTTGTAGGGAAGTGGAAGTCCAAAAGAGCTGTGCTTTCATAAACTGTAAGTTGCTCTGTTGCTTTTTGAACATGCATATGGCCTGATGCTGGAAGTGCCTTGCAGATGCCTGTGTGTGCAGAGAGAGCTGGTTCTGCCCTCAAAGTAGACTCTTTTCAATATGCCTCTAACTTATTGCTTCAAGTTGGAGCTCTGTTTTAATATGACTATTCAAGTGTTTCTGTGCTGGGTATAACACATTTTGACCTTTTTGTATTTAGTCTTTCTGATTTGACAAATTTTCAAGCTTTGGGGATTTTGATGACTTCTCTTAGCACTTTCCTCTAGTTCTCCTTAGCATCAGAGTCAGAGAAAGTAGCCCTAGGAAGGGTTATGTGCTCATTTGTTTCAAATAAAATTTGATAATATCACATGTCCTTAAAATTATTTCCTGTAATATGTGTCTGGAGTTGGGAATGGAAAACTTTCAAAGTGAATGTCATGGTAACACAGGGTGCAGTGCAGTGAAGGAAGTGCCTTGGTAAGAGAGATTGAGCAGTAGAAGGTTGCTGAATGTGTCTGCATTTCTGTGAATGTGGCTTCCCTTTCATGTTTCAGTGCTGACCGTGGAGGTACTTCCAGGTAGTAAGTTGCTGCAAATTATTTAAAAGCAACAGTGACAACCCTCCTTTTTTTTCTTGCACAGCTCCTGAATCAGCTGGATATATCTGGGTGGCTCTAGTTAAATCTGTACACTTAAGGAGTGGCAAATTGATTAAGAAGTTTGCCCTTTGTTTTTGTATTGTGGCTTGTGACCAAGTTGCTAATGTTTAAGAAAAAAAATCTCTCAGAAAGGAGCTCTACTTACAACTCTGCTTTTATTATGAGGATTATTAGAAATAGACACCTGACTGTAGGCTTATAATCTGCTCAAAGGCTTGCATGTATTTTGAATTAATATATTTTTTGCAGAATCGAGTTTTTCTTTTAATTTAACAAACAGAAAAAAACCTTTTAGGTAGTTCAGTTAACAGAAGGGATTTTTTTTAAAAAAATTATTTTTAGTAAATGATGGCAAGAATGGGTGACTGGCTTGTGTAAGAGTATCCTTATTTTAGTTCTTCCTCCTCAGCACACTCTATGCATTGTGCATGCACAATGAGCTCCTGGTACCTCTCAGAAATAAAATGGAATTTATCTGTGTATCTGTGGTTTGAGATGTCGTTTAGAGAAATGAACACCTCGACTGGTGTTGACTTAATTGATATTTTGCTTGGGCAGACAACCAGGTGTGAAGTTAAAGGATGTGGGCTTCTATGTTATATACTTTAATTTTTTCCCCTCTAATCCTGGGAATGATTCATACAGGCATGCAGTATAGGAACACAGTATTTATTGAATGCTGAAGTACCACTGTACAATTATTTTAATGTGAATTTAGTTACTGAATTTAGCTAAGAGAGATAAGGTAAGTAAGTAGGATGTTGGTAGAACAGCCTTTATGCTGTTAATC
This sequence comes from Pseudopipra pipra, assembly GCF_036250125.1. Lineage (NCBI taxonomy): Eukaryota > Metazoa > Chordata > Aves > Passeriformes > Pipridae > Pseudopipra > Pseudopipra pipra. The sequence continues at coordinate 7,662,853 of NC_087560.1, read as the reverse complement.
ATTGCTGTTGACAAATCTGTTCTGGCCAATTTGTGTCATTACTAGTCTAGATTATTTTCTGTAGGACTGCTTTCTGAAGGGGTCCAGGTGATGATAGAAGAACAGCTGTGTATGTGTATGGTGGACATGGGGTTAAGCATGCTTAGGACTGCAAAGGTGAGGCAACAAACCCAAATTTGCCTGGTGCTGTTGGAGTCACTGTAGTACTTATTCTTCTGTGCTGGTGAGGGCATGTGTGATTGGAGTGCAGGGGTGGTGGGTTTTGGTATTCCCTCTGTTGTTACTTAATGAATTAATGTTTGCAGTTCTTGATATTTTAGTCTGCCTGTTTGCTTTTCTTGTAAAAGATCATAATATCCCTTTTTCTTTGCATTGGAGAAATAAACTGTTTTGTACTGGGTTAAGCGTACATGTATTTTTCCTGATTTCTTTAAGGGTGTTTGGCATGTGGCTTAAATTTTCCAGCCACGTGCTGTTACACTGTAAATATGCTGTCATTCTGAGAAGTGAGATTTGCAGTAAGGAATAATATTCTTTACTGGATAAACTCTGTATTATCTGCCTTATAACTCTTACATGGATCATAGAAACTAGAACACTACTATCCTGAAAGTAGTCACTGGAACATGGCTGCTTTATAATCGGTGTAAAATGTTCAACTACATCAAAAATACCCCATTCTGTTGGTGTTTTAGGTACTAAGCTTTGTCACAATACCTTCATTATGAGCTTAGGTTGGTCTTCCGGCTCGTATGGAGTCATCAGGCTTTACATTTCATTTATAGAAAATGCTTATGAGCACCTTTTAATGTACTGTAATCTTATTAAGCCAAGTTGCTGATGTTTTGTGTTAGGTTTGTGCTTTGTGTCCCTTCATGCTGAAGGATATGCTTGATCATAAATATAGCCCTGACTATTCCCGATTTAGGAAAATAAAAAAAAAAGATAGATTTATAAGTACTTTGAATTTATACTGGTATTACACTTGTCTAAAAACTAACTTTTTGCTTTGTTTTTACAGTTCTTTAGCATCTGACGCTAAGTTCTATTTACTTCCGAATTAAATATTTTGGGGAAGGTTTCATTTTCATCTAAAAATGTTTTAAGTGTAATATCAATGTGTGTTCTTCAGAGGTGCAAACCAAGGGGTTTAGTGATTTCCATTAGAATGCTTTTCACTTAAATCTGTGAGACTTTGCTGGGAGTCCTTAACAGCTCTTGACAGGGGTAGCTCCAGGCGTGGAGCCAGCGTGGGCAGTCTCAAGGGAGCAGACCCAAGTTCCAGTCCCAGACTGCTCGCTCCAGGAGGCATTTTGCTCACATCCTTAGGGGAATGCTGACCTTGTCTTCCTCAAATAAAAGTGGCACCTGCTGGCTAACCAGGGAATTTGGAATGGGAGAAGGTACTTTGGTCTTGGTAGGCTGCGATACAAGACTTGGGTGAGGGCTAAAGAGTACCTCACCTTTTGGCTCAAGGAAGGGATGAATAGAAAACAAAGAGAAATTAGGATTCTTGGCAGATAAGCACTGTTTTGAGTCATATCTGATGCTCCTTATTCAGCTTTTTGCACTCAGAGTATGATTTTCCTCGGTGTTCCCTGTTTCTCATTTCTTTGGATTGTGCTGCAAAACATCTGAACCGCTTGTGTGCAGAAGTAGTGCCTCAAATAGGTGGTGTTAATTAAAACAAAACAATGTTTACTTGATGATTTTGAAATAATTAGGTTCTTATGGAGTAGCCTAATGCAGAGGAGAATCAACGATTCTCCAAGGTCTTAATTTTTAGTTTAGTAGAATAAAAATGGAGCAAGGAGAAACTCTGTTTTCTCTTTGCAAGGTCACTACATAAAATGCTATTCACAGCTTTTTATCTCATTTTGTAGTTTTATGGTGTGTGTATCTAATGAAAAGTAATATATTTGGTAGGGAGCAATGAGATTTCTTGCTGTTACTTCCAGAAGATTGGTAATAAAATACAAACTCGATGTTTGTCTTTTTTGTTAGATTTACATAGACTTAATCACAGTAATTGTGCAGTTTTGAGCCGAGAGTTAAATGTACAGGATTGTCTTCAAGCAGATTTTTTTTTCCCTTCATCTCTTCACTAAATAAATAAATAAATAAAGAAATAAAATCTTCAGATGCAAGAGTGAGTTCTACAGAAAGGAAAGGAAATATAATTTGTATTATATATAAGCCCAAATCAGCATTTTTAAAAAATAAGCTATTGAGTTATTGAGTGTTAAATTCTAGACTGCATTTAGGAGGGTAAATTGCTTATAATTCTGGAAGCACTGATCCTGATAGGAAAGGGTGATAATTAGTTTCTAATATGGACAGAATTGCTGTTATTAGCTGTGCTCCACATGTTTGCTTCCCCCGTGGCATTCCTTGGGGTGCAGCAGATGGATGAACAAGGGGCAGAGGTAATGTGTGCCATGATCGGCTGCTGCTTTCCCCTGGGGACACCTCGAGAATGCTGAGCTCTTCCTTTTGCTTTTTTTTTTCTTTCTCTCTTCTTTTTCAGCAACTTTGCTGAGATGTATCAGAATTAATTTATGGTGTTATTCGTTCGTAATCCATTAATCCAAGTATTTAATACCAGTATGTTAATGTCTTGAAAAAGAATGGGCTGTTTGTGTGCTGATATCTTAAATGTTACAAAGTCAATATCTTGCCTAAATACTTTTCTCCATTCTGTAAGATTGTGTCATTAATAGTCTGATGTTGCCTGATACTGTTATCTGATCTTTTGGAACATGGTCAAGTTGAGAAATGGAGCCTGCTATTGAAAAGGATTGTCCTTTTTCTTTAAATCTATATAAGTAATATCTTCTCTCATTTTTCCTTTCTTTCTGTTGGTGATTAAAATGGAGGCAATAGGTTGCGTGTGGGTTTTTGTATTTGTGTGGTTTTTCTAATTTAATTTTATATATCTTTAAAGCCCAATCTATTTAAGGTGGTAATGCAGGTTGCCTTACCTGTTTGGTCATCCCAAAACAGAGCCTTGCTTAGGTGAGACCAGGGCCTGACTTTGCCATGCTGCAGTAGGAGGGAGCCCAGCACTGGTGCAGCAGCTCCCACCTGGTGGCTCAGCTGCAGGTTTGGAGTGTGCAGGGAGCCCCTGCCCGTGGGAGGGGACAGGGCAGGGAGCTGGGTCTGAGCAGACCTTGATTATTAGGAAATATTTTCTTTGATGCTTTCCAAATCTTTGTACTCTGTTTATATCTGTCTCTTATTTTAACTTGTCCTTTACTTGTTTACTCTCCCTCCCAGCCCACTACTGGCACTTTCTTGTAATTCACAGTATTCTCTGAGAAATTAGTGGCTTTAAAACTAAGTGACTTTAAAGGTGAGTCTCCATGGTTAACTGCAGGGTTTGTCACCAGGGACATCAAATTTGCTGAAACTCTTTGGCTTTTTTTTTTTTGGCTTGTATATTTTTGCTGTGTAATATCAATAGAAAAATAGCTTTTTCTGCAGTTTAAAAATGACATGAATTTTGAGGAATTTTTAAAATATTTTTTAAATGTTATTGCTTTCTGTTTTTAACCCAGATTCTTGATCTGGAATGCCCAAAGGAAGTAGTCAGTTATTTACATGATACTTCTATAAATATATATTTTTATGCACACACTTGTATGTGTATATCTATATATTTATTTTCTTGACTGTGGAACCATTTCGGCCTTTTATATTTTCTTTCATTGTTTTATCTTGTCTGCTGTTGCTACCACATGTACAGATGTGGGTATGCAGTGGAAATCTATTGACAAGGAAATTACACCTTCTGTCTGAGGTTTGCAATGTTTGTAGCACAGTGACTGCAAGTATTTTTTGTTTGGAGACTTAGACATCCTTTATGAGATAGGATTTCAAGTGAGTTTTTTGATACATGCTAATCCACTTAACCCTTTCAGAAATGGCTGGGTACTTGAGTGCTTCCTAAAATGAGGTGAAGTTGTAGGGAGACAATGTCTGTCACTGCATCCAGTGGTTCTGGCAGTGCCAGTGAAGGACCATGCTTGCAGCTTTAGCAGTGTTTTCTCCAAGCTGGGGTAACAATTCAGAGTAGAGTGTAACCAGGCATGGACTGGGGATGCTGCTGTTATTGGTACTACTGGTGGTCAGGAGTCAGCAAGAAAGTTTTTCTCTGAAGTAGTCGCTCTGTTATTTGATAGCCCCACTGTGAACCTGGACAGTGTGAGATATTTAATATTCTGGTCACACACTCAAGTAATTCCTTCACTCTCAGGCTGCTTAAACAGGGTGAGGAGTGCAGAGCTCCTTGATGCAGGGAGTTCTGCTCATAGGATTTCTCAAAGGTCCTGTTATTCCAAGACCTTTTGGCTTGCTTTGTCTGCATAGTTGGATAACATGAGTATTCTGGATTAGGAGATGGATTCCTTGTTTTTAATGCAAAAAGTTGCAAAGAGCCAAGAGTGTGACTTGTCAGATCCAAGTGTTGGCCATTGCTGCCAGCCCTTGTGTGAGTGATTGTCTGGAGGCTGCATTGTTTGTGCAGCTCCCAGCCAGAGCCAAATACTGCAACTGCATGTGTATTGAGGAGGATGGAAACTTGGAGAACCTTGGACAAAAACTATTTCCCAAAGGGAAGGATTGGCAGTCAGAAAATAAATAATCATCTGCAGCATGTCCTGAAGACCAAATACAGTGGTAAAGAAACAGGAGAATGAGGTTAAAGTATTTAAAAAACAGTGAGTTAACACTCCAAAGTGAAACACAATTTTATTCAAATCCACTCAGTTCATATTGAACCATTTCAGAGCAAAAATATGGTTTTTGTGTCCTACTTGATAAATAGACAGATATGGTAACTTTTTCCTGCATTGATGTCAACTGACTGTTTTTTGAAAGGTCCTTTGAATTCCAAATCCAAGTTTTTTGATGGGCTGGGCATTAGTTTTATTGCTGCAGGCTCATTAGATTGTTGTTTGGGTTTTTTTTTTTTTTTGTTTATTTTTTCTTTTGTTTTTGGAACTAACTTTTTAATGAAAAAGACCTTCCCTTTTTAGTTTTGTAACTTAAGCTGCTTCTCCAAGTTGCAAGGAGCAACCCCATCTGAAATGCCTGGGTCAACATAGAAGAACTACACGTAACCAAACCAAACAAATCAGAGATTTTGTGTAGCAAGTGTTTTCTGTGCCAGTTTCCTCCTGAAATCAACAGAAAGTTTTGATTAAACCTGATATCTTGGCACACACTCAGAGAAAAGATGCAGTGTTCAGAATTCTTATGATCCTTTTCACCTCATAGCATATTAATAAAACAAGTATGCTTTTATTTCTAATGCATTTTCATGATCTAGTAGAAGATATTTTAATTGTTGTACAGTATTTTAAATTTTTGAACTGTTTGAGCACATATTTCTCAGTCTCCTAGAAATACCCTTTGCTATAGCATATTCATTGTATGATATGAGCAAAACTCAAGTCCAGGAAGGAATCTTACAATTTGATTTCCTTTGGAAATCTTTTAATGTAAATTTAAAAGTTTCCTGTGCCATCTACGTATTAATTATCCTATTTAATTCTCTGTAGAAATTCTTTATATTAAGTTCATGAAACAGTTAATCACAGTGGTGCCTCTTTTCTGCCAAAGGAAACTGGTTTTATTCAAGTATTACCGCTGTGATGAACCAGTTCAGGAATTTTGTTTTCATCTTCTTCCACATTATATTCATCAGAGCAAAATTATTCCCATGCTACTTGTCTAAAGGACAGAGGATACATGCATGTGTATAGATGCATTAAATTGTCATTATTCAACACACATAGTATCATGTTCCTCCTGAACAGAGAGTTTGACATTTTGCTTCATTTTTACTGACACGCTTCTGGAATGCTGACCTCTACAGGTGCTTCATTCTCCCTCCTTAGGCTCTTGGTGGCCTTGAATTACTTTGATTGCATTTGAAAAGTAAACAAAATAAATCCTGCAATTTTTCCATTCCAATGAGTCTGACAACATCAAGGGACAAAGTAAAAGCTAATCCAAACCTTGCTAGAGCAGTTGGCTCGTATTTCCCCTTATCTCTCATCAATAGCAGTGCCTTCCACCCCTCAGAACATTTTTGGTGCTGTAACCATGTTTGCAATCACTAAGTTCAGACAGGATTCCATAATTTAAGAGTGTTCATGAAGTTGATTTTGAGACTTTCTATACTTTTTTAGAACATGTATCATAGGATTTTAGTTAACTCACAAACTTGTGTAGGTTATCCATTCTTTTTATTTTCATATCCTTGATGCTTTGAGCATGAAGTACTTTTTTTGCCTGAGCTTGGTGTGATTTAGATTCAGTTTGGGGCTCTCAGCTGCTGTAAGCAAGGTGCTGTGATTGAGCTAATCAGCCCTGCTCTGAACAGGCTGTGCTCTGGAAGCTTAACACCCTTCAGATTGCTGCAGTTACATTCCTCTAATTTTGAAGCTGTTTTAAAAATGGCATTGAGTGGATTTTCTTGTGTAAAAGATGGCATACACATGATAGTGACACTGTTGTAGTTGTAGTCAGTATTTTTCTTAGGCCAAATATCAAGTCCAATAGACCTGTTTAAAATACTGATGTTCCCTTCTATGATTTTTATAGTTTCTGCTGTATTTTTTATATATCGCGATTTAAAGAAATCTTGTAAACGTTGTGTTAGAAGGAGGGATGTGGGTGTGAAGGAGATGTAATTGACACTCAGTAAGTGTTCAGGATAACACTAGATCAATACAGGCACCACTGCAGATTCTTCTATTATTTCTCTGTAACTGGTATTAGAGATGGCATTACTCTGGATTTAGTCAAGTACAGCAAGTGTAGAATTTTGACTTCAAATGTATTTCATTCATAATAGAAAATAAGGTGAGAGGACTTAGCTTCATCTGTATTTTTACAGTCTTTTGTAAATGACTAAACTCTGGTTTTACAATGATGGAGTTAAGAATTTATATTCTGCAGGAATGGGGTGTATTAGATATGAAGAGTTCTTGAAAACCTTATTATTCCTTGGATGACTTAGAGTCTTCACAGGTCTTAAGAGGTTCTACCATGTGTGAAGTTTTTGTTCACTTTGAACCTTTTTTCATAAAAGCAGATATTGATTGTTTCTCCATGCTCGTTTTACTCTGTTATTTTGTCTTCTTTTTAGTGTAATATTTCATAGGATTTTTTTTTTTTTAGTTTTTTTCTCTTGTTTCTCTCTTAATATATTCAACATTAAGATAATGATCACTCTGAGTCCTCTAGGAAAACGAAAACTAGGCTAAAGAGATCTTAGGGGCTGAAGTGTACACAATGTTAGTTTCCTGCTAATTAGTTAAGAATATATATCTTACTCAGAGCAAGTTATGCTCTGATGTTTAAAAATTCAACAGTAAACTTGAAAACGTAAAAAGAAGTGGCTTCAGATTTCTTTGCTTGGCTCTTCTTTAAAAAAAGCAATAAATAAAATCCTAACAAAAATTTATATTCCTTGAGGCAAAGTTGATATTGTAATTGGTAGTTTACACAGGTTTTTTTTAAAGGCCAAATTGCACATATACACCTGAGTGATGCACTTTATTTCCCTTGTGTGACCTTTTAAATATAAGCTTTACATGTTGAGGTATGTGCAGTGGAGTAGGACAGAATTGCTACTGGAGCTCTTGTACTTGAATTTGTACATTTGTTTCACGTGATTCCTGCCAGGTGCCTTAATATGTATTTGTTTAATTCACTGGGCCTTCATATAATTTGTGGAAATGCAGTACTTGTGTGGATTTGGCTGTCAGGGAAGTGCCATGTGTGTCTGTGGAATGGGCACAGAATTCAGGTGATGAGTGTTTAGTTACGAATTCACTTTGGTTTACAAGTATTTCTTAATTTTCTTAAAAGTATGTGGGGCAGCCTTGTCTAAAGGAGTAAGTTCTGCATTTTGAGTTCCTGTGAGCATATGTTGTGGAGCTGGATGTGATGTACATTCTGAATTGCTCAATTACACTTGTGAATCTTCAGATCTTCAGAATACCTCCTTGCATCTGGGAGGGAGGGTTGATGTTTTTCCTCTGAACCTCTGTCAGTAATTCTTCTTATAAACTGGGATATAAAGAGACATTTGATGCCTTATTACACCTTCACAAAGTGTGCTCTGCAAAACACTTAAATGATAATATATTGAAGGGTAATAATATTGTTTGTGGTTGGAATATAAGAAATTTTCCCCCAAATACCAAGTCATGGTTTTCTTTTCCAAAAAGGCAAAAACTGTTCTCGTTGTTATTTTATGTATTTCACAAGAATGCGAAGAGTCTGTCTTGTGTTAAAATTATTTGATAACCTTATAAATGGTAACATTTTTATTTTGAGTGGTTGAGCAAATCTGGGCACTTACACAAATTTCATTGTATTGGAGTGTTGGAGTATGTACAAGTAAAGTACAAAGTGAAGCAAAGTCTGAAAGCTGTTGCCAGAGCTAAAAGCAGCAATACAGAGAACTGATTGCAGGATTTAAGACCAACAAAATTTAAACTTAAAGTCACCACCCAGAGGGGCAATCTGTTTAAATTGGCTTGTTTTGGCAGTGCTCGAGGGTCTAAAATACAAAAGAAAAAATGGGATGTAGTAATTTATAGAAGCGACTTATTTGGCACATGGAACCCAAGACTTGTTTTGGCTAAATTTCAAAATGTACTTTGAAATTTTTAAATAAAGGTTCTTACTCTTTGTCTTTTTAATTACGGAAGAACAAGAGGGAAGGAAAATGCTTGCGTTTTGTTGCCATTTACTTGAAGTAATTTACTCTTCTTCTAACTTCTGGCTAAAGTTCTAGTGAGTGAACAGTAAAGTATGTGTGTGAGAGTTCTGGCAGTGTTATACTTCCTGGTAACCTGTTTCTACCCCAACACTGAGCAGATTCAGTATTTTAAAGATCTTTATGAGCTAATTGGTGTTTGATGTAATTCAAATATTATTCGGTTATTTTTCTCACACACTGGCTTAGTACCAATAGTTCAATAAAGCCAGTAGTCCCAAAGTAGACTGCAGGATTTTATGCATCAGCACACAGTGATGGTTGGGTTTTTTCTTTTCTTATTTTTTCCCCTGAAGAAATCATTGGGTTTTTTAAATACAGCCAGTCTCAATGCTTGAGAAGTGCTGGGCTGGCTTCCCTGGCCCTTCACACAACCCTGACTTTGGCCTTGTCTGATTCTCGTGCTCTCCCTTTCCTCTCTGCCAACACTGGTGGTGTTTGGCCTGGTAGTGAAATACTTCTGTGAGCTCATCTGGCCAGAAACCAACAAGGCTTTTTTTTTTTTTTTTTTTTTTTATGGTTCTATTTTCTACAAGTTTCTTTGTGAGCAGGTTTCCTGCAGGTCCCTACCACACGCTGGTGCTGCTCTGAGGGCAGAGGAGCAGCGGGGACAGTGAAGTGTTCCGGGAAGCGGGATGGCCTCCTTTGGGGGGCAGCCAGCCCTCAGTCGTTAGGAAGATGGGCTGTGTTTGCATACAGAAACCTTGACTCATAGGCTGTTGTTTGGCAGCGGTTCCTGCAGCAGAATCCCTTGTGAGGAGTTGGTAAATGTTGCTGGCCTGGGTGAAGACATCGCAGGAGGAGATTTCGTGCCGCTGGAGCTTTGCAGGTTGGATGCTGTGCTGGCAGTGACTGCTGCTCTGCGGTGCCGGGCACTTGAAGGGTCCTACTATCCATCCACTTCTTTGTCTTGCTCACTGTAATATTAAACCTTCAGTATTTGTCCTAATTTTAATGTACAATCATTAGCTTCAGTGTTCTGATTAAGTATCCCTGGAAATCGGTTCTTAAAATTAAGGAGTAATTTTTATAGGAATGAAGTTATAAGACTATTTGGCGCTTTTGTAGAAGGACTTTTAAAACATCCTGGAAGGAGGAATTAAACAAAAATAATTAGTTATTGATTGCTATTTGCTTTCTCACTACTTAAGTAAATGTTTTAAAGTCTTTAATACTGTATTATTACTGTAAGAAGGATAATTACTAGGTAAGGGTGCTTTTCACCACAGAAAGACTGTCTACTGTATTTTATTGGCTTTCAGCATTTTCTAGCTATAACCTACAGAACTGCTGTAACAGCAAACTTGGAGAAGCAGCAACAGCAAATTTATTTTGTATTCAAAGTGCAACTTGTCCTCATTTAAAAAAAAATGGCATGAATGCACTTTTAACAGCAACAGGTATGTCAGTTCCAGCTGTAAGGCTGTTATAGTTTGAAGGCAATTTAAAATGGGTTTACTTGACTATAAATTCCAGTTCTAACTATTTTGTCAGAGTTCTGCTTCTGAAGTGTGCATGGTTTTTAAGTGGATTTTATTAAGAGTGTTTTAACTCATGTAACACTTGTTACAAGAAAAGCATTGAAAACTCAGATTTCTATAAAAAGTGTGATATTTAGGGTTTAAGCCAAGGAGAAGTGTTATGCAGTCGGACCAGACTATGGACTATTAAATGAAAAGCTAGCAGAAGAAATAGAAGAAATATCAATGAAATCTTCAAACAGGAAAAAAATGTCCTTGGTTAAGAAGTAAAGTTAGAGAAATATCAAAATCTTCACTAGCAAATGGAGATGTTTCTCGACTCACTTCCACCACAGCCAGACCCTGTCAGATTTAGTAGTTATTTTCTGCAATAGAAAACTAAGTTTTTTGGGTTTAGTTACTGTGATACTACTTCAAGTTATTTTCAGAATAGTTGCATGTTTTTGCTAAACTAGCAATGTTGAACTATTGTAATTACTCTTTAGCATTTAAATATCACAATGCTGAATGGGGAGTCTTGACTACTCTGAAGTTGTTACTTCTGTGTTACTGATCCTCTCCTGGTGTAATTTCGTTGTTGAAAGGTAGTCTTTCCACATTTATAAGCTGAATAACATCGGATAATACAACATGGATATACTACCAGAAGATAGTTAAAATGTGGATGGTTCTGAAGTGCAGCAGAAATCAGTAGGTCAGGTGATACCTTTGGTGACAGAGGCGGGAACCAGTGAAAACGGGGTTTGTGCAGCTTTGTACTTCACTGAGCTGTGGTGACACATCTCAGGTCAAGGGGAGGAACAGACTCTCCTATAAATGAAGGGAAAGAGTGGGAACACCTAATGAAGAGAAACAAGTGTTTTTGGGGCTAGAAGGCAAAGCAGGCTCCCTGAGGTGTCTGTGGCTGCAGCGCTGCTGTGGATTAGCACAAGGCCCATTAACATCAGGCAGCAGTCGTCCTTCCACCTGGTTTGCTGATGGAGGAGACTGAGCTGTATCATATCAGCTTTCCAGCATTGTGGGCACACCATCATTTGCTGCCACTCACACTAAGGGAGCTGTCAACACAAAGCCTGCCTGCCTGCTTCAGGAGGCAGCTAACAGCCCAGGCAGCAAGGAGCTCGGTTCAGCAAATATTTGGGCAGATGTAATGATATCTGGGAAATTTAAAGACAGATTTCTCTCCTTTGTCAGAGAACATATTTTTTTTTTTTTTTTACTTTGGGAATGAAGTTTAACAATACCAATAAAATCTCTATCAATTAAGTGGTTGGAAGAAATGTCTCAGCATTGAGGGAAGAAAGGTTTATTGGGTTTTTTTTGTTTGTTTGGAGGTTTTTTAAAGATGTCTCAGGGCCCTGCTGGCAGCACGGGCTGTGCTAGATCTCCATTTGTTCAGACTGGATTCTGGCTATGACTTTTGGAAGTAATGGAATTATTGAGAACTGTTGGTTTTGGACCTCTGCAAAAGCAGAACATCTGGCAAGAGCCTTATTACATTCCAGCCAGCTTATGGAGGGGGAAGCACTTGATGGTACAAAATGCATACTGGAAAAAAGTAGTCCTTGATTCTGCAGCCTAGTGTTAACTTCCATCAGCTCAAATTCTCAGCTCTATAAATGCAGGTAGAGATACTTCTAGAAATTTTTTAATAGTTTACTTTAAACATTTTTTTCTCCATGCCTAAAATAATAGAAGAAAACACATTTGCCCTAGTCAGCTTTTTTACTGAGGGAAGAGGTGCTGTCTTTCCCTTGGACAAACTGGTAGGCACTTCACTGTGCTGCAGGGCAAATGGTGAAGCCCTAACCTTGCAAAAGCTTCTTTCCCGATTGCAAATGAAGCAGTATGGAGGGTTTCTTCGTGATTTTTGGCAAAAGAGGAGAGAAATAAGTGGACAGCTTGTAATAATTACCTAAGTCAACATTTGCTGTATTTATTCTATTGTTTTTTTCACGTGTAACTTAGAGCTAGCCTACCACAGCTCTGGCTTAGGTGAACAGATGTGCAGTGCCTGCATTTATCCATTAAGCATTCTTCCCTGTTTAAATACTGAACAGATAAACTTTGTTTTTAGAATTCAAAGAGGATGTTTAATGCTGACATGTTCATGTAACAGACACTTTTCCCCAGCTGTATTGAAAGAGCCTGAATTCTCTCATGAAAAACTGAAGTTCACACAGCCCTGATGTGTAACTTCTGTTTGCTCAGTACTGAGAGTTGATTCCTGCAGCTGACTTAGATGTGCTCTGTAGAACAAGTAATCATAAGAAATCTTTTTGAAGATATGCCTGTCTAGAGGCAAACTTGAAAACCTTTCGGTCTTTGTATTCTGCATGCTCTGTTTTATGAAAAGTGTAAGATGTTTTAGACTGTTGTGTGTATTGTTTTAGTGTGAGGTGCTGCTGGTAAGATGTTCCTTAAGATTTCAGTATTGTAGGGTAGCTAAAAATCAGATACAGAGACACTAGGTACCTTAGCAAAGTATAGGTTTTCTTCCACATACTTTTAGGAAATGCCTTGGTGTAGATCTTCTGAAATTCAGACTCACACTCAGACTTCTGTGATCAATGACTGTTCCCAGTCATAGAATTGTAAATGTGGAATTACATTGGCATTTACTTGGCTGTACTTTATACTATACTTGCCATTATACTTAAGGCTCAAAATTCTGGTTTACTAAGTTGCAAGGTTTTTGTCTGATGCTTGATTTCTCCACTGATGCACCTTCACGAAGTCGGAAATCCAAAATATATGATATTTCTCACAAATTTTTTCTTTGTCTTTTTTTTGTCCCCTCTCTGCTTGGTATGTCAGATGGTCTCTTCTTCCTTAAGAGATTTGGGTGTTCGTTAATGATCTTCTAAATATCAACAAAGTACTTTGAATTTGTTGCAGTTTGATTATTTTAATTGCATAAAGATGCATGACAATCATCATATCCATGAAAGGATACTGACATCAGGTTGATCTTGGAGTTTGTTTTCAACTGGGTCCAAATTTGCCAGACACCTTGTGATACAGTAAATGACTGAAAGTACTTTTTCTTAATGTTTTTAGACATGTTGTGAGGAAAGCTATCACACATGCAATGTTTTCTTTGCTCATGAGGGTTAGCACCTCAGTTATATACTGTGTAACTCAGATTTATTGTGTTCTGGTGCCTGAACTGGCAGTTTCCTGTGCTGTTGTAATACAGTTGGTAACAGTGTTGCCCGTGAGGCTGTATTTGATTATTTTTGGCCTGGTGTGTGCAGTCTTGTGACACTGCCCTTGATTTGGTGTATATAAATATATATATATATATATATATATTTTAAAGTGTGTGGTTATATAAAGCTGTTGAGTCATAACTGAAGTAACCACAGGAAAATTTGCCAGTAGAATGGATTGTTATGATAGGCAGTACCACAGGGCTGAGACTTGCTTGTTAGAGCTGTTCAGTCTGATACTTCATGGTTCAACACAGAGAGGGGAATAAGCAGCATGATGCAATTTAATAGCAGTTTAACTGTGGGTGTGTGTTGGCTTGTGAATAAAAGCTCTGAGTTGTATCCCTGCTAAAGGCTTGATCTCTAAGCTGGTTTGCTTTATTCACATTTGTAACCAGGGAGGCTTCAAAATATACTCTGTGTGTGCACACATGTCAACGTTATTTATACACAGGAAAATTTAGGGAGATTCACATTTTAATTTTTCTTTTAGAATTTTAACCTTAAATTGGATCAAAGAATAAGATTAAAGCTTGTATTAATGTAGGGAAATACTCTTTCTTTGGGGCAAAGAACGGCTTTACTGTACAGTGCTCTGAGCACCTCTGTGGATTTCTAAGGAAATTCCCTTTTTTTAATAGTTTAAATGCTAATTTTTATAGTTTTCTTCATTAACTTAGGGTTGAATTGTCTGAATAACTATAGAGAAATAACAAATGCATTGCATACAGCATATTACAGACAGTATTGTAAATAATACTCTCCTCCTTGAACTGTACATGATGGACTTTTTCTGGCAAGATGGGTGTAGCAGTGTGAAGTTTTCTGGTTTAGTACAGTTTGTGTTGGGAGTGGCAGTTCCAATTTTATTTTGAATGGGTTGTATTGTATTTAAAGTGTCCAGGTCATGCCAGGTCACTTGGGGTGTTTGGTGACATGATTTAGAGCCTCGGAAGCAGAGAGTATGAGGAAAGAGAAGCAGGTAATTTCTGACATTTCTCTAACAGTGCTGCTATTACAGGAATTAATTTTGTTCTTAGGGAGTACATAGGTCTTATTGCAAGAAATGAATAGGACTGTTTGTGAAATCAAGTTAAAAGTAGTAATTGCCTTTTTTTTAATAGCAAATTGTATTTAGGTAATGAGTTGAAACAAATCTAAAAAATACTTGATAGTTATGCAGGAACTGTATTGTTGGTACTGGCTTTTGATGCTAATAGACACTTTTAAAACAAATTCAAGCTTTTCATTAGTTTTCCTGAACCAACATGATTTTTTTCCATGTTCTTCTGTATTTTTATAATGTAAGTCTTTTGTTGCATTAGAAAAAGTTCTTCAAGTGTACACCCCGAAGTTTTATTCTGATCTGAGAAAATACTGTTCTTGCAAATAATTTTCTGTATGAAAGTATAGGTTTTAAACAGCTTTCCATACAGGGAGTATTCAATTTGCTGATATTTTAGGCTACAATTAATTTTTAACATCTCTCAATCTTAATCTTGGTCTCAGTTTTGGTTATTGCCCAGGGAAATTGTATACTTGTTGTACATTCCTCCCATTTGACTAATTTTGTTCTACTGAAGTTTTAATTGTGATTGCCTATTCTGTAGATAGAAGTGAACTTGTTATAATGCACATTCTGATAATTCTTAAAATAATTTCCACAATAACTGGCATAGCAGATGTTTATTCTTTGCTATGTCAGATAATCATGCTCTGGAATTCTCCAGGATAAACAGTGTTTCAAAAATGAAAATTAATTTATTTACTCCTATTGATAATCACTGTTGATATTTCAAACAGATTTTCTAAACTGATCTTTGCAAAGATTGATATTCAGATGGAAGCCAGTGTTTTACGGGCACCAGTCGAGGTAACCGATGTCCCCTCAAGGGGCTTCAGTCCCTGCAGAGCTTCCTTGTGCTCCTAAATCCCTGCCATTAGGGGCTGGAAGTTAATAACCCCCACTGCCATGGTTAGGAACCTGACTGGACAGGTGGGGAAGAGATGGAAACTAACAGTTAAGCCCAGGAGGAATCTCACTTTTAGACCACACGATGGATTAATTGATCTGTGAGCCCCCGGCTCAATGCAGTGAGGAGGGTGAGCAGCATCATGCAACTTAATAAAACTGGCTTGGGCAGTTTCCTGAAGGAACTGGGGAGTCCAGGGTTTGTGCCAGACAACCCTGACTCAAGATGGTGTTTGTGTGACATATCCTTATGTCTTCCATCCATCTTCTCTGGAGCAAAAGGTACAGAAAGGGATACTCTGCTACTCCCACTGGTGCCTCTAATAAGCAGGTCTGTTACTGGGGAGGAACTTTCATCTTTTATCTGGAATGTCAGTGGTGACTTGGTATCCATGTGCTGTAAGACCATCGGTACATTCTCCAAGAAAGAGTATAGATGGAGATCTGAAATTTCTTCCCCCCCTCGTGGTTGTACTTCCCCTTGTTTTTCCTTTGGGGGTGGATGGAGGGAAAGTCCTCTGTTTATATAGTTTGAAATGAAAGTGGTTTGTCTTTTACCTAATTATAATGTCGCATCTGAATTTATGCCAATGGCACTGAAGTGGTTACACTATTGATAGGTTGCCTGTGTTTCATTTCTCTTCTCAATTTGATTAATGCCCTTAGCTTTGTATATTTTAAGCCCACTACATTGCATCTATTGTCAAAGCTGCTTTTGGTTTGAGTGTCATTCTGGTCCCCTGTCATCCATGTTTCCACCCCCTCCCTGAGTAATAAATGTATGGCACTGTATCTTGTCTTTACTTATTTATCTGACTTGTGGATTTTGAGTTCTTTGTTAGAATATAAATGGTTTTGTTATGTTATTAAAAATAGAGTCTATTTTAAAAAGAGAAATATTTTCTATTGGAAGCAACAAGAAGAGGCTGAGAACTAGTCTTAACCTATTGAAAGTTAAAATATTTGAGTACAGTGTTTTTCCATCAAATAATTCTACTCTTTGTACCCCCTTACTTAGAAAGTCTAGATCTAAAATATAATTTTAGGTAATAATTGGTATCATACTTCACAATAGACCTTTGCAATATATGGCTTAATGGTAGATTGATTTGTTTGTGTCTAAGATGCAAAACACAATCAGCACAGTTATGGTTTGTGCTGTAGGTTTTTTGTAATTGATTTCAGCGGTTGAATCTTATCTGAAGGAATATCATTACTCTGAAACAAAATTGGATAAAAAAACTATAAAAGATAGAAACTCATACCTTGAGTACCTAGTATAACAATCCACAATGTGATTTTTTTTGTCAAATCATTTATTTGATCAACATCATAGCAGATGGTAACCCTATAAAGTATATTATCGTGTTTACACGAACATTAGAGCCTGTGGCTCTTGAAATAAGTTTTAAATATAGTCTTCTTTGTCTTATGCCAGCAAGAGTAACTTTCATTTCAGTTTGATTGTGAGATCCAATTTTTTTTATTAGATGAATGTTTTGACCTGTTTCTTCAGAATGAATACATATGTCAAAGTAATGAGGCAACAAGTTTCTTCAGCTTTTCTTCTAGAATGCTCACAGCAGCATCATAAAAGTGACAACTAAGCAAAGCCTTTTTAGAATTCAGTGCACAAAGCCAGAAAGTGTCCTTGTGACTTGGCCCATCTTCCTGAGGTGAGTGAGGAACACTCAGCCTTTCCTGCAGCCTGGCCAGGGCCTGGGTTTGGAGGGTTTGGGGGGTTTGGGCTGTGCTCTGTCTGGGGCTGGCCAAGGGCAGGGCCGTGTCCTGCTGGTCCTCACTGGGACAGCGCTCTGAGTGCCTGGAGGTGCCCTGTGAGCCAGCCCAGCCCCAGCCTGGTGGCTCAAGGTGCTCCAGCAGCATCAGGCTGACTGAATCACCCCCTCATTAAGCTACAGTCTCTGCTGTAGAAACAGTCGATTTTGATTGAGAACTATGAAATTGTGAGTCATTTCCATTACTTTCCATCTTCAATGCCTACTGAAAAAAGGAAGTGTGGGTAGAACCTCGTTGTACTCCTGTCTGCCTGAGTGCACGTGTCTGTGCTATTGGACCTTTAGAACAACACGGTTGTTCAATGTTCTGCTTTTTTGCACTACCTATAGAGACTGAAATACTGCAGCCCTTCCCTGTGTAGCACATTTTCTAACTGTCACAGCTTTCCTGTGCCCCTTATCCAGTGGGTACTGGAATTGGTGCCCACATTTCCCTGTGGAAGGTGTTATACAAAGGTGATGATTCCCCTAGTTCTTCCATTCTCTTTAGCATTTCCTAGGAAAATGCTGGAACTCTTTTCATGACACTTCTGCTCTGAGACTATATTGAGTTTATTCCCATAGGTGACTCCTGTGTTCTTTCTTGCTGAGTATTCCCCACTTCAGGAACTTTCCATTCAAAAGGTGTATCTTATGGTCCTGGCTCATTCAGTAGTTACCTTTAGTTGCATTGAAGTACGTGTTGTTTGTTTGTGCCCAGCCTGCTAGAAATTGTCTGGGTCTTTGTCTCTTGCAGTATTTGGTTGGTTTTTACCTGTCATCTGTGGAAGGACACATTAGTGTCCAAACCAGAACAGATTCCTTGAGTGCCATCATAGACACATATCTGATTTCCTGCTTGTGTTGCTGCCTACCTGGGTCTGCACTTGTTTGATGTCTTCTGTTGATGGAGACCAAGGGCAGCAGGGGTGTCATTCCAAGTCAAATCCAGTTGTCAAGCAGCAGTAAGTAAGACTGCTGGTGCTCTGTGTGCAGTATATGATTTTTTTTTTCTTGTAGCTTTCACAGAACATCTAAACTGTGAAAGTACGTTCCTTGTGTGCAAATTTTTTTTAAAGGGTATTTTTTGGTGTTTGGGTCTTGTAAGAAGAAAAAATGCTGCATGAAAAGGAGGAAAAAGACACCTAACAGCAAAAAGGAAGTTTTGATACTCCTGACTACTCTAGCTAACTGTACTGGAGTTTTTTAGAAGAAAAAAGTACAGGAACTATTTAGAAATCAGTTTTCCTTCCCATCTTAAACTCTTACATTTTGTTTGAAGGCAGTTTCTTTAAATTATTTGCATAATTCAAATGGTAGAATTAAAATACAAGAATTTTTAGCTGTACATGTGCTGATATAGCAGAACCTTAACATAAGTCCTTATGTCCCACTGACTCAAATTTTTAAATGAGTAGCATGTTTTACTGATCAGGGGTCATGCCTCTGAACACTCTATGCATAACCATTATCTACTGACATATTTCCTAAAATGGCTTGATATCATGTACTGTGTCTTAAACTTTCCCAAGGACTTGGTCTTGCAGTAAGATATTTTTCCTCCCCCCCCACCATATGTCTCTTTTTAAACTAAAGCAATGGAAGACTTGTTATGATAATCACTGGATTATTAGAGCTGTTGTTTCTGGCAGAAAAGAGTCAATTGTGCCAAAAGATTACTTTTGCCTTTGTCAGTGCCAGCCACGACTCTTTACTCAGCTCCTGGACCAGTTACAATGAAACAACAACAATGCTGTCAGCTGCAAAATGCAGCAAACTTCCCCAAAGTGCTGGCTCAATATAGTGGTGGTTTTGCATTTTCAAAGGATGTTTTCAACCTTGAGGATCTTTCCTGCAGTACACAAAAGGTGTCTATAGTTTTTATTTGGCTGATTATACTGTACTTTCAATTTGACCTTCCCTTCTGCAGGCTGTCCTTGTCAAAGCAGTATTTTATAGCTTCATAAAGCACATTTCTTAAGGAAATAATGATTAGAATACTAGTAGTCCATAGGTAGTTATTTGAAGTATTAACTTAAATTCTACTTTGTAGTATGGTCAGTCAGAGAAATATTAATGAAAATTTTATAGTTGCAATATAAAGTTAGGGTTTAGAGATGATCGTATGGAGTAACTTGTGCTCTGCTCTTATTTATAAATCGTGACACTTAGTTCTTATTTATAAATTATGACATTATAAAGCTTCATAAATATTTTATAGTATATTTCACATAAAGAATTTATGCTGTTTATCAGAGCTGTGAGAAAAGTTCATGTGACAGAGAAGCAATGAGTTGTGTTTTGGAGGCCAGAGTGCGTGGAAGTGTGTAGTGCAGGATGGAAGTTCCACACGTTCCAAAAAAATCATGTAATACAGCTAATCAGGAACCTACTTGCTACAATAGTAGCTTTATCCTGTAGGAAGGAATTTGCTGTAGGAATTCAGGTGCTTTTGCAATGAGTTGTTTGGGAATGTGGTTTAAAGACGGTTTGACCATTTAAATTTGACTGGAAATGGAATGCTACGTGGGATATGTATTCTGATACCGTGCTTAAAGCTCTCCCTATTTTTTCCTTCCCCTTTCTCTTGTGATCTGTAACCTGGATTTGCATAAAAGGAACTGATTCTAAAAGAACCGTTACAGAGTGTAAAAAACATTACTGTTTTAGTAGGGCAGACACCATGAGCCTCTGTGGGTTTTTTAAGCCATTGAAACATAACCAGTCTGTCTTGCCTTTTTCCCCCCCCCTTGCGCTAAAATATCTTGTGTGTCATGTGAAGGCCAAGGAGGGGAAATAATTTTGCACATTTTACAATACTTAAGCAAGACACAAGAGCAGAGAGTAGATAACAAGTATACATTTCACAGTATGTGCTGCAACATTCCGTGCTTAAGATGCAGGAGAAATCGGACTGTGCAAACAGCCCCCGTGTTCGCATCCTTGCGCTTGTTTTGTTCCTTGTGCTAATTTCTTATGGATTGGGTAGGGCACACACTGCAGATTGGCAAATCTTGGCTTTTTATGCTCCTGTTTTCAGCAGCTGCAGGTGTCCAAATGAGCAGGTTCCTCTGTAGCCAGCTTAATTAACAAGGAAACTGTTCATCTTAAATTTTGTTTTTAGAAATACTGCTTTAAGTATGTGGAAGCAGATGAATTTGCTTTAAGTGCGTGGAAGCAGATGAATGTTCTTTCAGGTTGCATCAGAGAACATTGTTTTGGCTATCACTTCTTATAGGTCTGTATTTTTCTTTTCATTCCTAGGTATGGATGAGCGAACAGGTGCCACATCCTGGGGAACAAGTGGTCAGCCAAGTCCTTCATACGAATCTTCAAGGGTAAGATACCCACTCATAGTAAAAGTTTATGGGAATGTACAATGTAAGTTGGCACATGATTTGGTAAAGTTTTTGAAGGTTGAACTCCTTTAAATACACAGGTTAGCATCTTCTAGAGACTTTATTGACTTTGAGCTGCAATAGTGATTCAAATTTCTAAAGCTAAAAAGTATATGGGTTAAGAATTCATGAAAATAAACCATATTTAACTGTGCACTTGAATGAATGATGATCATGAAAATGAAGTAGAAAGTCTTGTTCCTCAGGAGCAGATTTATTGGCAAAGTGTAGGGAGCACTTGGCTCTCTGTTAACATTACCCAGCTATAATATGTGCTGTGTCATGATGTTGAGGAGAGGCTTCTCTTTTAAATACCTTCCTCCTGTTATCATTCCCACTTCATCCATCCTGCTTATTGAGCTGAAGGTTTTTGATAGTATCTAATATCCTAAAATAACATTACCCTTTTAAACCCCAACTCAGTGGTCAAAAGCAAGCTTTCCCCCTAGTAACCCTTTCATCTACTCGATATTCTTTTTATGAATATCTACTCCCTAAAAAGCCAACGAGCTCAGTACCTGAACGAGAAATACCCAGCAGACCTGATGTTCTGATTTCAGTACCTTGGAGCCAGAGCTGTGTTAGCATTTGCACCTTTGTAGCTCTCTCATGCTGTGGAATAAAATGGGTAGACTGCAAAATCTTGTTCAGCTCACTGGATACTGGTAAAGCTTCTGCCTGACTTTGGAAGACAGCAATAGATAAAAAGATTTATCACGAAATCCTAATTTTTCTATTGATCATTAGTAAAGGAATTATAATAGAAATGTAGAAGTACTTTATGGGTTGAAGAAATATTTCTGTGCAACATGGAAATTAGGCATTCTTTTAAACATCCTGCATAATTTGAGGCATAAAGCTCAGCCTTCAAATGCCTCTTCTACATTTGAAATGGAGTCATATTATGCAGCTTTAAGTAACTCATATTCTCCTTGTACATGTTTGGTGTTTTGACAGTCATTTATGACGTAGCTGATTAATTTTAATCAATCATGAGTTAAGCTGATCCAACTGGAATTTGAGCTTGTAATTCACTGGCTGTGTGGGTATATTAATCACAACTGTTTTGTGTTAGAGGATCAGCCAGCTAACGTTCCAATAATGTCAAGTCAGTGAGCCTTGTGTGTTAGCCTTTTTTTTTATATGAGGCAATAAAGAATAGTAGTCCGGAATGTCATTTAAATGACAACAGTTTACTTTTTAAAGAAAACTCAATTCCTTTTTTCCAGGAAAACTCTGTTCCTGTGTTCTCCCTAGAAAAGTGAACATTAAAAATATATATTCTCTGTAGATAGAATTGATAAAGATTAAGAGGTACAAATTAACTTGGCCCATGGCTGTGATCTTCTGCAAAAAAAGGAGAACACAGGAATTTCTCTTCTGCATTGAATTCACTGGAAAAGCACTGGACTTCATTTACCAACCTAAATCAAACTTACATGCATAAATTTTGGGTATGATGTATGGTCTTTCATTTTTGGTTTTCTTTCAACTAATGAGGCACATTTACTGATTCAGAATTTTGAATAACGAGAACTTCTGAGTACTCCTACATGGGCTGCCAGAGCAGATGTCTCTGAGGAAGAGCTAAAATGAGTGTGTGGGTCTGTATTGTAAGAATACAGAGCAGTTTCTCAGGAGGCAGAGCAAAGGATGCACAGCCTTTAATATTCTTAGGTTATTCCTTGTGGTGATTAACGTGGAAGAAGTTCTACTTGTCTTACATGTTCGACTTCCTAATCCAGTGCTTTCCCCCATGATTTCAATGTAGAATGTTAGTCTTGTCCTAATTGTTCCTACCACTTGTCTGTTTACAGGAAAATGGCAGTCTTCATGGAAAAAGCTCAGACCTCTCCACAGACATAGAAAAGTTGAAATCTCAAGAGGTACCACTTATTCTTTTTATATTGTGTGTGATTGTTTTTATTTTTTTTTAAATCCGTGAGCAGCCTGCTACTGGAGTTTTTCTTTAAAGGTCAAAACATAGTGACAAAAGTATTTAAGAATTTAAATTGTTGGTTCAGAATTGTCTGGAATTTCCAAAGGCACAGAAACATAAGCAGTTTTCAGTTGAATAGAGTTGGAATTTGGTGATAGTTTAGTACATAAAGCTAATGGAAGAAGATGGTGGAACACTGGCTAAAGCACATCTTTCTTTCCCGGCTCCTGCCGAAGGTCTGTCCAGGTCAGTACAGATGGTTCAATTGTGGCCAGCAATGATGCTTTAGGGAAGAGTGTAAATATAGGGCAAATATTTTGCCACCTTTGCTGTGTACTCTGCTGGCAAAAGCCCAGCTCTTGGGGGCTTAGATTTCCTGGGCAGAGCCAACCTTTGGACGTGGTTCTTACAGCTATTGGTGGACTTGCTCTCTGTGACTTGTGAATTTTTCTGACTTTGATTACAGTTTTGGCAAGAATTGCAAGCAGTTTGTGCCAAAAATATTGGTGTTTTTGTCCTAAGTGTGCTGACCAGTGATTTAACTGATTTCCACTGTATTCCAGTGTTCTGAATAGTAACGATTGGTTTTTACTGATGTACTTGGTCATTTTTATTTTTTCCCCCACAAACATCTGTGTTTTACATGCTACTTCAGTGTGGTTCTCAGCCAAACTGAAGAATTGTAATCTATTGGTATTTGCTTGTATAATGACTTCTCCTAACCTGGGGTTAGTTCTGGAATCTTCTGCTTCTTCATTCTCTGAATCTTTCTGCTTCTGTATAACTGCAACTTTAGGGTGGTTATGGCTGTGTGCACTTGTCAAGATGAGGGTGTACCATAAATTTCTGCCTGACACAATGATACATTCATTTTCTGTTCCTTTCTTACTCCATACTAAGTTGTGCTTACTGTTGATACTGTTTTAAAAAGTGTGTAGAAAAATAAGATTTTCTTTTACATTGTACAGTAGTTACATTGTTATGACACTGAGTTATTTTTTAACATGTTTACTTTGTGTTTATTTACACCAAATTTTATCTGCTCTTTTATTACCAATTTCATGGAGAACTGGCTTTGCAGCTCTGCAGTAATGTTTAGTTAGGATTATTTTAAAACGTTTTTTTGCTAACTTTACTATGTCTTTGTTCACCCACTCTTTTTGATTTATTCATGGAATTTTTGAAGAATGTATGGGTATGGGTACAGTTTTTTGGGAAAGTGGGGAAACCATATTGGTAACTTCTTTTCACTGTGAAAACTAGACATATATTCCTGTGTTTGGGGGGTGTGTGTTTGTTGTGTATTTTAAACTTTTGATCAATAATTCATTTGGAAAAGAACCTTCTCTCATATCTGATAGCAGTTTATTTTATTTGAAGAGTTTCTGATAATAGTTATTAAAAGCTAAACTATTCTTACTTCAATAGTGTTTTGAAGTGATGCTGAAGGCTTGGAACCCTTAGATAGGAACCTTGTCTTTTCATGATGTTATTTTCAAATGTTAAATTCTGTTCTAACACTGCAAGACCAGTGAGTATTTGTGTTTGAATTGGCTGTGATGATCTTAAATTTGTGAGAAGGTACATATTGAGACATTAGTGACTTCTGTGTGCATGATGTCTTTCATAAGCCAAATGGTTTGTTAAAGAAATTAATAATTTGAAGATATATATATGGGGGGGAAGTAGGAAAGGTTTGTTGTTCATAGGAGTAATTCAGGAATGGTAGTTAGCAAGTCAGGGAGTTCTATTAGTGCTGATGGTCTCCTAATTCTTGAATGATTCTACTCAAGTCCATGTACAAGTTTGTGTCTCTTGTGGTGCTTGTTTTTCTTCTTAGTCTCCAACCCTGTTTCTACTTCCATATGTGCAGCAGTGGTGGGTTTTCAGTGCCTGTCTCTGGTTGATGTGTGCAAGTCTCTCCCTTATCTCAGTGATGTGGAGCTGGAGGGATGTTTGCAAGCGTTTGTATTCCTTTGCATTGGAGGGGCAGCTGGCTCTGGGTGTGTGTTGCAGAGGAAGGTAAACCTGCTTTTTGAAAGTCTTGCTCTACTGAGCTCTGTGAAGCAAATTCTGAGGTACTTGACTCAAGTACCACGTTTGGTGCACAATAATACTTTGCCCTACAGAACTTGAGAATTTTGTCATCCTGTCATGAGATGATATCAGAACTTCTGAGCTTTCCTGCTGTAGCTGGGAGTTATAATTTATACTCATCATGTGGCAACAAATTGGTATGATCACCTTTTGGGAATAAGCATTGCAGTGTAATGAAGCATTTTTCTCTCATAGTTGTTATTGTGGTGGGGCTCATGATTGCTTTTATGAGGAATAATGCTCTGCGAGGTTTTCTTTCATTGTTTTGACTTTGTTGTAACATGTCTTTGCAATAAAAGGAGCAAGTTAGTTCTTGATCTGCTCAGATTGCTGTCTCCAAATCAAGCATATCTGAAATATTTTTCATAAGACATTTCCTTGCTGGATAACCTTTTTTTTTATGTACACACGTAATAGTTTTAACTGTTAAAAAATTAGCATAAATTAGCTGAGGTATTTTTCTTCCAAAATCCCAACCGTGGGTGTTTCAAATAACTTCCAGCATGTACATTGCACTAAAAGCTGTGAGTGCACATTCTGACCTGATATAACATAGACTCTAGTTCCAGTACTGAGGATGCAGTTTGTCCTTCTGTTCATTTATGTAACTCTGCTTTGTATCTCAGTACTTGAAGGCAGAGTTGAACTGATCAAGGTACCACTGCTCAATTTAGATGGTTTTCTAGCAACAAGTTATTCCCTCTCCTGTTTGTAAAATACTCATCCATGGATTAGAACCTGAAATACAATATGCCCAAACTACTCCCCCTTCCCCCAAATAGTACTTTTAATTTTCAAAACAGTCAAAAAGTAGTAAGGAGATAGCAGATTTTGAAATAGTATTTTATACCTCTTAATCTCAGGTACATAACAAGAAAGGAAGCTGTAATATAGCAAAGCACAACAAGAGAGACACAGAAATGCAGTAAGTGCTAACAAGTCTGTTGTATTTGTATCCTTTTTAACTCTGTTGATACTTTTTGCAGAGGAGGGAGGTGGTTTGGTGGTTCTGCTGCTTGTTATTTGCTTTTCCTGAAGTATTCTATAAATTAGCAGATGATTCACTGTGGAATCAAAGCCCAAATTAAATATTCCTTATTCAGTGCGCAGGACACTTGCAAATGCAGCATACTTTGTAATCTTTGTAATCTGATTTATGAGCAGCACTTCTCAAGCAAGTTCTGATTTTTTAAGTTCTGAATGCTTTAGTTAGGTTTTCAAGTATTGCCTTTAAGCATTTATTGTTAGTCTGTTGGCTATACTTGTTTTATTTTCTTTCCTGGTTTATATCTTAGATAAGAGCTAGAAAAATCTGGTTTCCATCATATGAATTTTTTATGTCAGCTGTATTGGAGAAGTGGATCTTTTGGTTGTGCTTTTTGTTTTTATTGCCACTACCTGTCATATTAAAATTAGCATTGGAATCAGTCACAAATTAGTTTTCCAAGTGGCCAGGGAATTGTCCCATTACATATTATGTTGATATTTATCTCACAGGACTTTAGAGGTGTAATTGGCTATTGGGTTTAGCTGTCTAAAATCAGATTTGTCATTCAGTAAGTTAACTTTCTGGAAATGGATTTAGAGCTGGAGAAAATGGCGATTATTTAAAAATTACTCTTCCTTGGATTTATTTTTATCTTACCTTCATTTTTGCAATGTTTTTCCTGATCTGTGTGTTCAGTAGACCCAGACAGGTTTTGGCTCTGTAGTCTTTCCTCTGGGAACCACTGACAAATACGTGGATTCAGTGGCTAAAATACTCTTAAAAAAACCCCAACACCACCCAAACCCCCAGGTTGTTTATTTCCGGAAACCTGCATGATCACATAATCCCTAATCTTTTAAATTCCCTAGGACACCTTGGCATGGCTGTTTCCCAGAGCCTCCTGTCTGATCTTGAGTCAGTGACTCAGCACAGTGTTCCTGGTGCAGTCAGTCTCTCTGGTCTGTCTGTCTGCCTCTCACTACTGGTGTCTTGATTTCTCTCCCCACTTCCCCCACTTTTGGTGATTTTTTTCCTGCCTTGTTTGTCTTTAGAATACTCAGATTAGTTTGGAGAGGCAGATAGTCCAAAATAAAGTGGATTTCAGCAGTAGATTCACTGTCCTTCATTTACACATTAGTCATTTGGATGACTGTTGTCTGATTCATAAGACCATCACCAAATTTAGCTTCAAGGGAACTCAGTATTCCTGAGCATTAAATAATTAATATTTGTTATTTAAAGTCAGCCAAACTATAAAACTCAAGAAATTGAAAGCAGCATTCATTAAATTTAATCCTTTGGTCTGTAGCCATGTCAAACTGTGAAGTCAACCATTCATTTTACTGGAATTTTAATGTCTTAAGTTTAAAGGCAATAATTGAGCTATATTGTAAATTGCTAAAATGCAAATATGTGCTTATTGATCTGGCAGCTTGGTTATAAGCCTTAGATTTTGGTCTGTTCCCAGGGACTTGTGTAGGAGAGGGCTCAGGGATAAGGCAGGATAAACAAATGATCTCTCATTTAGTGGACTTGAGCAAATGAAATGCTGTGGAGTAGTAAACTGCACAGGGAGAGGTTATTCTGTGGACTCAGTAAATGCATAGGAAAATTGGGTGCCCTGTAGTTACAGTGTCTCCTTCATTCTTCAAATTTTACCCTGAAGTGAAAACAGGATGTTGTGCTTATTTAAAAACACACCCAAAAATCCCATAAATGGAGTTAGGGTCAGGAGTACAGTTTTACTTACAGACAAAATCCAGGTGTGACTTCAGAAAATAATTACTAAGGGCAATAGTTTTATATTTTTGAAGTGGAAGTAAAAAGGAGAAGATGAGTCCTACAGAGGACCTGGAACCAGTGCAATGAAAAAGGTAGGGACAGTGAACTGGGGAAGCTTTTGTCTTATTCTGAGTTCTGTAATTAACTTTAACCAAAATGACAGGACTTTAATGGTCATTGAAAGACATTAGGTTTTAGGAGGTGAATTACCACTTTATTTGTAAAATGGGGCATAGACTCACTGTGTCAGGCCTTCTCTTATGGTTTGGATAAACATGCCCAGTAAGGAATGTGTTTCTCTGGTGATTTGGTTGTGTTTTTTTTTCCATTTGGTCTTCTGGACAAAATGGAATAGAATAATACATTCTGCAAGAATTTTCAGGTGTTCTGTATACAGGTATTTATGATTTTGTAAATAGTCTCAGGTTTCTAATTGGTTTGGCTATGTTAGCATGGAAAATCCTCCTGATAAAGCCCAAATGAGTTGGATGGTAGGGGCATCTTACCCAGAAGAGGTAGGAAGAAGTGTTGCAGCTGTAGAGTTTTGTAATTGGTGGACTTAGTTTTTTTGGAATACCAGGAGAACATCACTCTAATCCAATGAAATACCTGAAAAACTACTAAAGAAGTGTACAACGTTGAGTTTGCCTTTACTACTCAGTTAGAGCATTCAATGCTGAGAGTGCCTTCACTACTCAGTTAAATTGCAGCACTAATTAGTAGTAGTCTTTCAGCTGGATTTCATGACAGGTATTATTAAGAGACAATAGTTGTTGCTTTTCTTTGTAGACATATCTGACTTGGTCTTTCTGATCACGCACATGCAGTCAGACTGAAATCCAGGGAGAGGCCTGTGCAAAATGAACACTGAAAACATTACAAAACGCTGTGAGGGAACAATTAACCCCAATTACACTTTATTTGGGCTATAACAGTACAGAAAGAGAAGTTTTGTCTTCCTTTGGGAAGGTAAAAGCTTGCTTTTGTAATAGCTATGTAAGAGGTTGGAACAAACAAGATGGTTTTGAGTTTACAGGTATGGCATCTAATCATGTTCAAAATCAGTTTGCTTTCTGTAAACAGAAAAGTGCCCTGAGCTGTCTGCAGTCCCTTCAGAATGGGGTTTAGACCAGAAAATAAATTTGTCCAGTAACTCCTATTTTGCAGACTTCTTGCCAGTTATTTGCTAAACACTCCAGCTGTGCACTCAGATGTGTGCTAATCCATTGGCATGTTTGCTGAGCAGCCACGAGGGCAGAAATGGGGATGTGCACTCAGCATGGAGTGTCTCCTTCCAGCTTTCTGTTAAACTTGCCCTGCAGGGAACAGTAGGTAGAAATGCTCCAAAGAGCTTTGGAAGCCCACCTGTGGTCCAAGAAATGACATCACCAGCCAGAATATGTACCATGGAATAGCTCTTCCCAAGAGGGAGAGTAACTTTTGGCATGACTGATTAGTTCCTGATTCTGCTTGGAGCCTGTATCAATCCAGCTTCCATCCAGAGAGCTTCACTAGATTAGTCTTCAAAATTGCTGTGAACTGAGATTTCCTTCCTTTCTCAGAAAGGAGGACTGAAATTTGGCAGTATATATTATTGAGTCTTTCAAACATAGATTTGAAAAGGGGCTCTGATAGAAATTCATATAAATCCCCACCAGCACCTTCTGTTGCTTTTGCCATGAGCGATGAGTTCAGGTCCAGCCAAAGGTGTTTTCTCTTTGTTACTCAGTCACACAGGTGACTGTTTAAACAGTAGACATATATTGTCAATTTGCACTATCATATTTATTAAATACATTTTTATGGCTTTGATTGTATGACTAGAAGCTTCCAGTAGCTTTCCAGAAGCTATTGGAAGCTTCTAAAGTTTTCATCTATGATTGATTACAGCTCTCTCCCAGTAGTAGAACTTTATGCTGTTTATTATGTAGGTTAACAATACAGATGCAAAAGCAAAGATTGGTATCAGGAATGCAATTTTATTTGAAGTACAGCTTAAATATGAAGAATGCTCTGAAATAACTCAGTGTAATTTAAATCACTGTCCTTAGAGCTCTTCTGATTTTCCTTAATTTGCTTTTGTGAAGTGCAGAAGTTGTTTGTGAAATCAAAACTGCATGTGTTCATGGTTATTTTGTATTCATTTAGTGTGGGTGAGTTATATGTGGGAATCAGCCCTGGGTTTCTAATCCCAAACAAAACTGCTGCTTGAGCTGATAATCCATAACTCAGACTCTGAATAACTGGCATCAGGGGTGGTGGCCAAGGTAAGACCTCTTTACATCGGTCCACTGTAGATGAAGGCTTGGGCTACAACTTGAACAGGTGTAAATTCTGTAATGGCAAAGAATGAAATGCCTGACACAATTAATTTTGATTATGAATTGGATTAAAGTACAGAAAAAACCAATTCTATTTAAAAGGCTTGCATATGCCTTAGTACATTTCCCCCTGTATAGGAAATGTTCTGTTTTCAATGGCTTTGGTGTTGTGAAGGATGACTTGAAGCATTTTCCAGGTAGATTTGTCTAGTGGTGTAGAAATAGAACTTGGCTGCTGTGGTAATTGGTGGCAAATGCAATCTGGGAAACTGAGAGGGTGTATGAAAAGAACATGACGTCAAGTATTCTTTGAAGGAATTTTGATGATAGAGGGGAAAATATTCCTTTCTGTGTAAGCCAACCACCCAGTTCTCCAGTTCCTGCATTTTGTGAGGGAATATGCAATGATAACATGAGGAGGAGCATTAAGAATCCTGTGCATTTGGTAGGTTGTGTTGCATGATGTGTAACCGTGTATGAAATGAGTCTTACTCCTGTTATATTTTCAGTCGTTTTGTTATTTACTTTGTAAATAAAGATGTCTTGAAGATTTCAGGTTCTGGGGCTCATCTGGGCACCACTTTCTGAATGTCTGAGATAGGGATCTTCTTTTATCACTGACAGTGTCCTTCACAGTTTTTCTTTTAAAAATAAAATATAACTGAAGTATTGTCTTAGGAAAAAGGTTTTAAAAATCCAAAAGCAATAACGAGCACACGCAGAGACACAAGTAGGAAGGCACCTACTTAGGAACTCTGGTTTTGGTCCTGTATTTGCAAATTTTTGTTCCTTTATTCAGCAGATTTAATTTCTTTCTTGTTTCATTTCAGCATAAAAATAACCCCCATGTGGTGACCTTAGCTAGGAGCCACTCCATTTCCTCGGCAGCTGCTGCTCCATGCTGCTTGTCTGACAGCCGGGGCTAGGTCACGGTTTCCAGAGGACACCCTTGTGGTCATAACCAAGTTGTAAATGTCACTTAAGATTGTTTCTGAATGCCCATCACATGTGTATCGCCGATGCTGGAGTAGATCAAGTCAGCCAGAGCTGCACTGGGGAGCTGGGACTCCCAGCAGCTGAGCGGGCGAGCGGAGCAGCAGTGGGGCTGTGCCACGCGGCCGTGAGCAGCAGGAGCGCCCTGGCAGTTCCTCAGCCCTCAGTGAGCAGCCCTTTGGAAGTGACAGCGCCGGCAAAGAGAGGGAGGCCTCTTCCAGCCCCATCAACGCTGTCTGAGCGGGAGCCTGCGGTCGGAAGAAATGAGAAATGCTCAGTGATTGATGATTTTATAGTCCCAGGGCACTCGGGATGGTTCCTCGTAGCTGTGAACAGTTTTTCCCTCCTCCCTTAATTAGGCCTGAGCTTGAGGTTTCTGAACAAGAAGTGACTGGGTGTGAGTTGTAAGATCAGGTTTACAAAATGGTTTTCAAAACTTTGGCTACGAAGGAGGTGCAATTTTTGGTTGTGGTACAGAATAAGTGATTTATTTGATAAGTCTGAATGGCAAATACCATTTTCATACCTTTATATGGAAAAGCTGAAGGCGTTTTGAAATGTACTGAAGAGTTTCATGTAATTGGGTTAATTAAATAATATATGCATCCTAGGACTTCTTTGTTTTCCTTCTCCTATACCATTGGTGTAAGCTTTCAATAAGTCAGTGTTTCCTGACTCCATAAGGTCACTCCAGGCCTGTTAAGTTGGCTGTACTAATGCTAAAAAAGTGCAAAAAAGTGTTTAAATTTCAGTGCTTGGTTGCAAATCGGGTGACAAAGTTGTTTATTTAATCACTGTATGGAAGTAAACCCTTTGTCAATGAGCTGTGCTGGTTAGTAGTGTGATAGTGTCAAAATGCCTACCAATCTGTA
This sequence comes from Pseudopipra pipra, assembly GCF_036250125.1. Lineage (NCBI taxonomy): Eukaryota > Metazoa > Chordata > Aves > Passeriformes > Pipridae > Pseudopipra > Pseudopipra pipra. The sequence continues at coordinate 7,631,226 of NC_087560.1, read as the reverse complement.
ATATTAATAGCAGGCTGCAAGGAGAAAATGGAATTTTTTCTTCCCATTTGTACAAATAGTTTTTTGTTAACATCAGTGACTCTTCCTGGCCTTTTTACTGTGTTTTATTAATGCAAACAGAAACCTTAGGAAAAAAAAATCACTTGCAAGTTCTTCAGACTAATTTTACTCTCTGTGGTGAGCGACTTAACACTAAGAGGATTCAAATATCAAAATATCTCCATATTATTCAATTTTTAGAAATATTGTCCATGAGGACACAGCTTATTAAGAAACGATGTGGTTTCTTCTTCATGGCGGAGAAAGGAAAATGTGGGCAGAGAATAATTTCTGTGAGATAGACCTGAAAGCCAACTTTTGTGATTAATGACCAATTGTGACTCTGCACATTTAATTAGGAAAGTGTCATTACACTCAATTAGCAGGGCTGCCAAATAATCTGTTTAATACTCTGGTCTTTTTTTCTCTAGGGTTTTGCAGACAGTCCTCATTACAGTGATCACTTGAATGACAGTCGATTAGGGCCTCATGAAGGATTGTCCCCGACACCTTTCATGAACTCAAATCTGATGGGTAAGTAGGTAATTCTTTACGAGTATCCCCTCAAAGCCTCTTTGGTCAGAAAGAGACATTTTTCATTCCCTTGTCTAGGCCTGACATGTCAAGCATCTGGAAGTTGCTCTGTTTCTCATAGCAACACTGACTTCCCTATTCAAATCTTTTTGTGTTGGGTGAATTCCTCATAAAGGCCATTGTCCAGGACTTGTTAGAAGAAGGAACTATCTAGATTTTCCTCAAGTTGATCTAGAAAGCTGATTTATTTTGATTTGATGTAAATTCTAAATTACTTTAAGGCTTAATTTTGAAATTACTAAATTGCTTTTGTTGAAAGACATTTATATCACTTTTTAATTTGTGCAGTTAAAAAAACCCCTTTTTTCTAACACTCAATTCCTGAACTACCTACCAATTTACTTTAGGCTTTTCTTCAGTTAATGCTTTGAGGGCTTGCTTCTTATATTTAATTTTTTAATTTCTTTGATATTTGTTGTATTAGAAACTCTGTCACTTCTAAGGAATAGATGGAAACTCCTGCTTTGCTAGGCAAATGTTACTGCTTTCAGGCCTGTGAGTGTTTAACATTTTTTTTTAATTTGAAACTGGAAAAGCAAGCAAATTGTGTATTATATTGTGGCCTTAGCTATTGAAAGCTTTTTCTTCATTGCCTGCACTTGTGTTACCTGAAAAATGTTAATGTATTGATGGAGTTGTTTGAAAATCTCCTTTTCCCTGTTCCAGTTCGGAGCATAAAAACGTTGTTTTCAAAATATTTATTGTTTGGCAATATGTAGTCTGCAGACTTTTTTTATATGTTCAATAGAAGGATGACTCTGAATATTTGTTCTGAATTTGTCCATTTCACACTGTTTCACTTCTATATTCTTCATCTTGTAGACATGACCTATTTTGTGATGTCAGTATTGTCCTTTAAAGACACAGCCATGGTAATCTAAGTGGATTACCTAAATCCAAATCCTGGTGGTCTGCAATTTCTTTTGGAAATCTTTCTACTTTGCTCAGTCTTTGTTTACTACTTTAATTTTCTCTGAAACGAAGGCAGACTAAGCAGAGCCATTGCTGAGTTGAAACTTTCCTATATGAAGCTGAAAACGTGATTTTAAAATGCCCATCTCTGTAGGCTTTGATTAGAGAGAGTACAATTGGGCAGTGACACTTCTAGCTGAAGACAGTAAAGTTCAAAGGTAGGAGTTATTTTGATAAAGCAGACTAGAGCTTCTCCCAATACTCCCTCAAATATGTTGTTTTTCAAATACAGGAAACCAAAAAGATAAGTTACTTCAGTTGCTTGTCCAGTATTTTGCTCAGTAGCATGTATGGAACGTCTCCAGGCTTTGTGGCTGATCCTGATTTTATTTTACAGAAATACATAGCGAAGTTTGATTTTATTGTTAATTTGTTACCAAAGGCAAACTGTTTGCTTATGTTTTAATTTATATTAAACAATATATGCCTTCAAACATATGAAGAAAATAACTGGTGCAACTATATCTTCTTAGTTTTTCAGTTTTATTGAAGAGATGATTCTATTAGACATAATAGAATTAAATCATTAATACAGATTTGAGAAGAAGCCTCCATTTAGATGGTTTTGTAGAGAGGATTAACAAATTGTAAGATATGTATATGTCAGTCACCCAAAGCAGCTGAGAACTGAAAGAGTTTTGTAAAGCTTTATGGCTAAGAGTTCTTAGGGATTTTATTTTCTTGGAGCAAAAGTATTTAGTTTTCTTCTATATGCAGCAAAGAATTATAGAAGGCTTTCAGTATATATCTCTAAGATATTTACACATCAAAATCCTAAATGTACTTTTAAAAATATTCCACCTGTGGTTTTTGGCTTGTCATAACAAAAAAAATATGTTCATTTTACTGATGTTACAGTATAGGATGCAGCTTTGTATATCACACTTGCACATCAGTAATTTTTGCAGTTTATCTTAATTGATGCTGAAGGTTTGGAGAGAGGAATGATAAAAACTATATGAAAACATAGAGTACTAGTTCCCTAAACAGTACTTCTATCTGTATTTATAGTTTTTTGTCTATTATTGAAAAGAAAAATTATATTTCTTTAAATTTTTCTTAAAAAAAAAGTTATACAGTTTTTTCAATATCGAATTGTGGACATGTTCCCATGTACAGAATGAAAATGTCCATTTTATTAGCTAACGTGCAGAGATGATATTTAAGGCATTGATTGGTTATTCTGTGATCTTTGGAGGTTAAAAGGAGATGGAGGTGAAGAACATGAACTCGATGGGCTTATGGGAAATGCCTCACTAGGGTAAAGCAGTGATTTACCCTGTGGGGTTCCACAATGAATATCTAAGAAACACATCCCTTCTCAACATTTACATCTCTGAAATAGTTAAAAACTATTAAAAAAAAAAAGGGAAAAGAGCAACAACATATTTCACCATTGCTGTCAACACTTAAGAGCACCATTAAAAGGAAGAATTGTGTGTCAAGGGGATGTTGTTATTTTGTGTATTATGCTCAGCCATAAGCATATTTGCCTGAAGAGATAGCGGATTATAAAGTGCCACTGTCTTTCATGATGGAGCTCTCAAACATTTTAATGATCTTGTACATTGCAAAAGAGAGAAATTTTGTCTAACAAGAGTTGATAATGATTCAATAATGAACAATTTACCACAGAAAGATGCATTTCCATATTCATTTAGATATTTTTTGAAGTGTTTTGCAGAGGAAGTAAAGCTATTATGTTGGATTGGTTAGTGTTCTTCACTAATGAATTCCAGAATTATCCTGTTGATTTGGTAGTATAAAAAAAGAAGGGACGTTACTTATATTTTAAGTAAAACCACTGAATCCTCTTGGGACCAGCACAGTCTGTTGGTATCCATAGAGATATGAAGAAAATCAGGCTAAGATATATTGGTGGTATTGTAGCTCCATTTAGACTTGATAATCTTTGCTTATTCAACACTTCTGCTTTAATTACATTCTAGAAAACTATTCACAAGGATATGAGATTCTTTTCTCTGCAATTATGCTGCCTTTTAGTACTCTACACTTGCAAGGAGAGGTCAGTTTTTGCTAGGACCCTTCAAGCATGTGGTATTGTATCTTCTGTTGCACTGCTCCCTCCACTTTATTCTACTGAGCTTTTTTACTTCTACTTACCAGGAAGAAAGAAAGCAGATTATTCTTGAATATGACTTAAAGAGGTTTTTGTTGGTCTGTCTTGAAAATCTGAAGTAGGTGAATTACTTTCTTTTGTGTGTCTGTCTTTCCACAAGAGGTAGAAAGGATAAAGGCAAAACTTTTGTGCTCCATGTTCATCATCTGTGTACTACACAGTCCCTCAAGGTTGTACATGATAAAAAGTCATTAAAAAGTTTCCTCCACAGTGAGTGAAAAGACAGTGGTTGAATATAAGTTTGCCATGTTGAAATCAGCCTCTCAAAGTAGAGAGATCACTCTTCCAAGGTTTCTTTCAGGTATACATCCTTGTTTTCTCATTATTTCTTTAACTAATCTCTTTAGAGTTGGGTTGAATTTTAGAGCTCTGGGTGTTTCTGAGCCACAGGCTTGTCAATGAAATTGGAAAAACTGATTGTATGGAAATGGAAGATTTTAGGTCATTTGCATTTTCCCAACCTCACTTGCCCACTGACCTGTAGATCAGTGCAGGGTTGGAGTTACCAGTTCGTTTCATACACTCACCTCTCAATATCCTGGCGAGGTGGTGACTTTGCTCCTCTTCCTAACAAACTTCTGCTTTATGCCAGGGAATGCCATGATACTTTCTTAGGGCCAGCATTAAGAGAAAGGAGGCACTGACCTTGCAGGGAAGTCAAGACACATCAGTTGGTATTTACAAGGCGGGAGTAGAAGCTTGTTAAAATAATTAGAGCTATAAATTAGTCAGATTGTTAATAAAAATATAGCTTCTTTTACTCTGTTTGTAATGTGAATATAAAGGCTAAACCTGATTCTTCCTCTAGTTGAAACAAATAGGTGAAAGAAGCAGAGGTAGTACTGTCAAATGTAAGCAGAGTAATGCATGCTGGGCTTTATTTTATCTTCTCTGTCTTGTCCCAGGGTAGCAGGGGGTTAATGGGTATGTGCTGGCCATGGGGAGTGAAGGTGGCAGGAGCAAAGAGGTGCTTGAGGGGTTGAAGCCAAATTTTATGACTTTTCAAAGCTGGTCTTATGAGTTACTGTGAAACTGAAGATGTGTTTTGTGTATTAATCATACAAATTTGAGATCAATATCTGGATTGGGATGCCTTCTGCTTTGAGACTTACTGTTCAGTTAAGTGACTCGAGTGCCTGATTGTGCAGGTTTCTAGGAATGGCTGTGCTTCTACCGGTGCATCTTTCAAACTGGTGAAATTAGTCTTAATTTTTATTATAAAATCTATTATTTGACTTGTAATTTCAGCACTACAGTTGGCTTGGATAGAGTAGTAGGTATTTTCAGTGATGAACATTAGAGGGGCCTTTTGGAAGCAACATGGTAAATAGCTGAAGCCTCTGCAAGCTTTCCAGTACTGATACAGTTCTTGAACAGGTGACATAAGCCTTTTTTAAACCTTAATTTGGGAAAGGTTATTCTCAGTAGAAGGAGAGGCTTTTGAACTTTAAAATACACTTAAAAGAAGGCATGCATCTGAATTGTTACCCAGTTAAGAATCTAACTAATCTTCAGGGAAATCGCTGGATTTCTTCCTCAGTAGCTCTTCAGCAAAGGAATTTTGGACTTGGAGAGATAGAAGTTGTTATCAAATGACTTTATAATGGTGAAGGCAGTAGTAGGAAACCAGCAAGGATAAACAGTAAAGGGTAAAAGAATGATACCATTATAGTTTTTGTCAGGAATCCTATTTTAATTACCTTTTAGGAAGGGAGAGGGCAGATGCAAATAGGGAGTTGGCAGACCCTCTGTCCAAAATAATAGTTAGATTTCCTTGAATTGCTTTCTGTTGTCATTAATATTTTAACACATGAAAAAAAATAGGCATCACAATGGAAATTATCTCCAGAGATATGACTAATAGCAAGATTGATCTGAAATAATTCATATGCAGTTACATTGTTATTAACTTGGAGAATGGGGGGGACAGAGTATTTTGTATCCTTCAGAGAATTCATTAGGAAGAAAGAGGAAAATGATAAAGGAAGACAATGACAAAACAGTGGCACAGCAAAGATTATGACAAGTGCTTCAGTCCATCTCATTTTATAGGGCAGTAAGTAAAAAGAAAATAGTAAAAGGATAGCTAATAAGCTTCACATCATACATAGTTATCTGCCAGATATTACTGTGGGCTAAGAGTTCAGAAAAACTTTCCCTAGAAAAAAACCTGTAAGTGTAAGGTCATCCAGTTCCAAAAAATACTCAGGGGTAGTGGTATTGAGTCCACCACAAGCCATAAACTTCCCATGCTGGAAAAGTTCCTTAAGGTTCCCTTTACAGTAATTGGATCATGCAGTTCCACAGCATTATGTTTATATTTCATTGAATCATTTATTGTTTTGTCTGTTAAAGCTAAAAATATGAAGATGCTGGCTCACCTGTGTTTTATACACTGTGCTACTTTTCCCAAAGTAATGCCAGTAATGCTTCATGTCTTGTTGCTGCAGATAGGCTTATGTTTTTTTAAAAATTAGTTTTTTCCAAATCATTGCATATAGTGCATCTGGCAAATGGAAGATTTACATTTAAACTCCCTTCTAAGATTGTTTCTTTTTCTTTTGGGGCATGTCACTGTGCTTAATTGATGCTGGGTTTTATGATATTATAGATTGGCTAAAAGCCTAATGTGAATTTTGGGGTTTATAATGAAAATTTCAAACCCAGACTAATGTTTTAAGTTAAATTTCAATTATTTCTTCGTCTCTCCCAGATAATTTGTTTGAATCATTTGGTTCACATATGAATATAAAAAAACCTCCATCAATAAATGGAGGTTCCTGTTTGTTTGTTTGTTTTGAGTGCCAGCAATCCTTTTGTTCCGGGCTGTTTGTGCACCTGGCTGTGTCCCAGCTCTGGGGTGGTGTGTTGGGCAGGCAGGCTCTGGGATGTGACGTGCTGGTTACTGCCAGCACAGAGCTGCTGCTCTGCAGGCTGGAGCTTTCTAGACTTGCAGTGTTTTGTATCTGTTCATACAGTTTCAGATTTATCTTTTTTTTTTCTCCCCAGGTATTACATTAAATAAATTCCACTCACACCAAAGAATTGCTCTCATCTGCTCTTAATTTTCCTTTTGTGAAAGCTAATGGGTTTCTGGGAAATTAAATTACACAGTCATTTAGTGAAAGTGCTAAGTGCAGGGCATTTTTACCCTTGGGTTTTTGCTCACAAGAGTACGTGTTAAGCTTAGTTTTCCCTTCTGTTTACAGTAATATTTCAATCAAATAGCTTTGCTAACATTTCTTTAAATACAGTAATACCTGGAGGCTTCCTCGGAATGCAGCTCGTGTGCTCTGTAAGGCTCTGCTGGAGCAGGTGTCGGCTTGTGCTCTGTGCCCCCGGAGACTCTGCTCTCTCTCCCAGTCAGCAGCTGTGGCAGAGGGGCCCTGGCCGTGCTCCTCAGGTGGTGCTCAGGTGTGGGGCTGCCAGGTAGGAGCGTGGGCTCAGCTGCCCTCCCTCTCCCCGGCAGCTCCCGGGGAAGGTGAGCGGGGGGAGCAGGTGCAGAGCACTCGGCCCCCCCTCCCTGCAGGAGCTGCCAGAGCTGCCGGAGCATTGAGGCACTTTATCCTCAGCATTGCAGGGAGAGCTGGGCAACTTTAGAAGGTTTTTATATCTCTGACTCTGTGTTGGAGTTGTTTGCAGACTTAGTCTGCAGTGCTGTGGTTCAAGGGAGAGACCAGAAAGGTTTTCTTTCTGACAAGTAATAAATTTGTTCTTGAAAACCTGTCAGCTGTATGATTTGACATCACACAAGGAAGAACTGATGATTCCTTTTTGCTGGATGCTGCCCATGCCACAGGTTCCTTCACAGCCCCCCGTGTGTCCCACGAGCAGAACCCCCAGTTCTGCCTGTGGACAGTAGTGGTGCTTGCACTGTGCATTAACGGGAGAGAAATGGGACCTGGTGCTAATTGTGTTGGAGGAAGATGAAATGTTGCCTTCTTCAAAATGGTCTCAGACTTGAACTCAGAATTTTTGTCATACTAAGTACTTTTGAATTGCCAGTCTGGGAATTTAAATATGCAAGTCTGTGGCTTTTACGTTTTGAAATATTTTAGTTCTGATAAAATTTGTTCTGCCAAGCTTGGTTTTTAGTTAATGCAGTCTGATACATTTGAGTGTTGATTTATTCACAGTGTACTCTGCCTCTGAAAAGGGGAATAAATAGTAATCTGATGAAATTTTTAAGTCTTGCATTTCCTCTTTGTTATAACATGTCAGTTTAGCTGCTGCAGGGTATGTTTATCTGTTACAAGGCTCATCAGTGCATGAAATGCTGAAAGGGCATATTTCTCTCCTGTGGTTCCTGCCATCCCTGGGCACTTGTAGATGTGTTCCAGTGGATGGGATCAGCTGGGTGAAGCTGTAGGATTTTAAATTTGAGTCTGTCTGAAGGCACCAAGCTCCCTTCTAGGGAGGAGGGGGTGATTCTTTCCCATACTGGTGATGTAATTTCCCCATGAGGCAGTTGCTTAGGGATCTACATAATAACTATTATCCTGTTCAAATAGGAGACTGTAGAAAGCTCACTGGTGATTAAAAGATAATTTTGTAATTTTTCATGGCTTGTCTTTGTTTTGTAATAAAGATGTTTGCTTATCGCCAGGTGCATAAAAATCATTTACTTAATCTCTATTTCATTCCATTAATTTTTTTTCATTCTTGCATGCATTGTAGCTGTAGCCTGTGAGTTGCTAGCAGTCCAGTTTTTAATAAATGCAGCAGCCTGTGTCCAGTGATTAAATTCTGAACTGATCAACCAAAATGTTCTAACTAGGCTGCTCCTGCCAAAACAAGTGGCTTTTGTGATTTGGGGCATTATAGCATTTGCATTAATATGATTTGAAGTTGTTAATAGTTTTCTTTAGAGGCTGGGTTTTAGTGAGTCAAATGTTTGTTGCTGCTGGAAACCTGACTTTGTTTAGATACACAGACAACTCGGAGGGGAAAACAAACCCGATGAAAATAAAAGATGTAATTCTATTTTTGAGGTGCATGAAGGTGTTGGACCTCTAATAGTATTGTTTCTGTGAGTTGCCTGAGCAGCCACTGCATTTTCCCTAGAGCTATAACCTGCTGTAAGTGTGCAATCCTTCAGCTATATAATAGATGGATGAAACAAGTATTACCAAAAGAAAACAATTTTTTTTTTAATTTTGACATTGGCACTTTCACATCAATTTAATATTGCATCCAAGTTGCAGAAAACCAGAGAAATAGCAACTCATTGTGTGAAGTGATGGTAATATCTCATTTTCTGAGCAAGGTTTTCTTGGTTGCTGGCTTTTGGAGCTCGTTGTGGAGGCTGCCAGCACTGTGGCTCTCAGGTGTGCAGCTTCTCTGCCTCCAACAGGAACACGTATCGGGAAGTCAGATGAAAATTGTGGAGTTCTTTCTTTGGCATCCAGCTGGAGGGGCACTTTGAGAAATAGAAACCCTGTTATCCATAAGTGTGGAAGCTTTGCCAGGATGGCACTTGGTGGAGGGAGGGTGCTGCTTGGTTGGGGCTTTTTTGGAAGGTGCTCACAGGGGTCCTCCCCATCTGAAGATGAAATAGAGAGAATCGATGCATAATTTTATGTGGTGATGTGTTATATGCAGGATTAAAGGAACTGGCAGTATTTGGGTTTACTGATTCCTTTAAAGAAAGCAGGAACCTTAAATTCAGTGATGAAATAAAAAAGGTTCATTGAAATGAGAATGGGAAAGAAACACAGTGGTTACTATTGAGATGAATTGAGACTGATTTTACAGTTTCTCCTGAATCTGACAAGGGCTGGCCAGGAGCCTTAAAGGTAGTTGGGAACCAAACACAATAAAATATCTGTAAATGTAAAATGTGTAAATTCAAATTGGAATTGTACAGACTGTGTGCAAAGCTTGAACTATTGTCACAATAACTGCAATGAAATTTTAATTTCCTTCCCAGTGTAACAGGGACCTCTAAAACAAGCTTGGAATTTCAGACACATGCAGTACAAATAAGGCATCTTGCAATGTCTCCTTACACAATGGGACATAGAAAGCAGAAATCTTGAGAGTAATGTGTGACTTGTTAACAGTCTTGTAAGCTTCGAGGCTGATCCCTGGGGTCTGCATTGAATACCTAAGTGCATGACTGTATCATAAATAAATTTGTATCATGGTTAAAAAATGTTCTGCAGTGATAGAAAGAGTGTACTTGTACAGTCTTTATCAGGATACTGCAATTTTAAGTCTGTTTCCTCTGTGGTAGGAGAAAAGAGAAGTTTGCCTTACTATTTTGACTTGATAAATAACACTTCTGTTTCTGACTGAATTCCTTTCCTGTTACATCATTTATTTATTTCACATATCGCTGGTCCATTACAAGCTGTCACCTCAGATTTCATTTATTTATATATTTATTTGGAGCCTTGATGTATTTCCCAGCCTAAACTACAGGCTGATTGACCTGCTTGAATCAAGATTTACAAAAATAAATTCCTTGCAGAACCACATTTCTTAAATAATGCCTCACCTGTCTTAAAAGTTGCATTGCATTATGAAATATTGTAGAGAATCTTCTGCTCCACTTGAAAGGAGTTTGCAGAAGCTCCTATGTGTGTTATAGTATAGAAAGCATTTAGCACACCTTGATATTCTACCTATCAGTCAGAAAAAAAGAAATTCTTCTCCTCATTTGTAAGTTCTTTTTTCTTTAATTTTAGAAGAGCTTTTGTTTCCTTATGGATGTGCTGCATTATCATACAGCTTCAAGTTTGAAAGATACTGAAATTGGTACAGATATGCCAGATCAGAAACTGAGCTCTTGCTTATTTTTCAGGATAGAGTTTTTACTTTATACTTGGAGAAATGTCATCCTTTCACTTGGCATGAATTAGATCTTTCTTCTCAGTGATAGGTGAGGTGATATTTTTTCCAGCACTGCTGTGTTCTCTGGTCAAAGATCGGGTTTTATATTTTACCATCACGGAGGCAATTTTTCTTTGCATCTTCTGGGATTGATATTTTTAAGCTTAAGATAAATGTCACTAGCATTACTATAGTTTCAAAATTATTTTATAAATAACAAAGCTGAGAAGTCCACACGCCTTTTCTGTGTGTGTGTGTCTGAATCTATCACTTTTGTAGGTACTTTGCAGGGCTGAGCTGTGGGAGCACAACCCCAAGTCACTGGTTCATGCAATGCTCTGTTCGCCTTGCACTGCCACGTTGTTCTTGCCCAACAATCCTGGGGGCTTGAGGGTTATTTTGTTTTGTTTGATCACAGAGTGGTGGGAGGAGGAGCAATCATTGCCTCGTCTTTCTGGTGCTCGGCTGCGTTTTTAAAATTTTTTTTGTTCACTGCTTTTATTCATCAATGACAATTTATAAACAGTGCATGTTTCGCAATGATTTCAGCCTTGAGTGCCAAACAACTGTATGATTTTGTTCCTTTGTTTGACAGCTATCTGGCACTAAGCCCTGTGCACACTTGTAATGAATAGTTTTGTCCAGTATACATGCATGTTCTTTATTTCAGTGTATTTTTGCTATTACATTAGAAATGTATCTTTCTAGAAATGTGATTCAAAAGGTACACGGTAAAAAAAACCAAAACAAACCACCTTTGTAAATCTAATAAAGGAATTGAGTATATACCTATTCCTTCCTTATTTTGGAGTTGGGGGGTGGGAGGGTGAAGGAGGAGAGGCCAGAAGAAAAATACTGCTGGATTTAGTTAGTTCAGTGACACAGTTGCAAAGTATGAAAAGGAATATAGTTTGTTGGCAGGAGGAAAAAGCCCATGTGTTTCTCCAGTTGGTAACCATTTTATCTAGGAGAGTTCGTGTATGTACACACAATAAACAGGGGGCTTTCAGCAATGTATTTAGAACAGAGTAAAGCAAAACAATAATTTTTTTTAATATTGAAATTTTTCTGTGTTGATTTATCCATTTTACCTACATACAAGAAAATTTGGAGCACAAATGTCTTGAACTTGAGATACTGGGTTGAGTTGGCTCGGTTGACACTCTGCAATATGAAGGAGGCAAAGTTCCCTGTCACTGCACGGTGCCGAGTTTCTGGGGTTTGTGCCTCCCCCTCTTTCCCCAGCACAGACACAGCTTGGGCTCATGAGAGAGACAGAGTGCAAATGCCACGAAACCAATGTGAAATAAAACACCAAATGGAAAGGCAGTGATTCATCAGGAGAAAATGTTATCCAGGCCCCAGGAACTTTTTTTCTTCTTTTAACCTGTTCTCTAAAGCATTGTTATTCCCTTGAGAATCATTTTCAGGACCATTATTGAACTGAAAGCCATGTTTTTAGAGTTGTCTCTGCCCTTCTATCCAGTCTCTCCTGTTTTCTTGATGCTACTTTTACGTTGCTGTCTTGTTTGTTAAGGCAACACAATTACGTGTCGCTGGTCCAATTTATTTTCTTCAAAAAATGCCAAAGCTTCAGAGGTCGAGAATAACATAAACTTGAATTTATATTAAAATCATCAGAAGAATCACCTGTCCTCAAAATCTATAGAGTATAATTTTACTGTAGTCTTACTGTGCAGTTAAACTTGTGTTTTTGTCCCTTGAATGCACCCATCTGGATCAGTACATTGTTCCACCTGAGCACTTCCATCAGGCTTGTGCTCAGCTGCACTTTGGGATTTTTCCTGTTTTTACCTGGCTTGTCTGTCTTCCTTGGTCTGTTGACTTGTTTTGGCTCTTTTAAGAATGACCATTTTCTGTGGTTTTGTGCAGATGTGTCGCTTTTTGTAGATTTATTTTCTTTGTGTTTCCTTCATCTTAAATATAAAGAAAACTCTAAGTTTGAAATCTGATTCTGCTCTGTTGTTACTTTCTGTAAGGTACATGCTTGGCTATAAAACCTGACTTGAAGTTCAGACCATATAATTTTGTCACGTTCTCTCAGGGGGGGTGTTTGTGGTTCTTCCCCTGTGCACCTGTTACTGGGCAGTGCTGTGGGTGGGGCACCATGGTAGAGGAATGGAAAACATCCTTTTCCAGTGTGGGTCTTTTTGCTTGTTTGTGAGGCATTTGTACACTCAAAATCAGTATCTTCTAAGAGATCTCTAAGTGCAAGTTCTGACCAGGGGTGCTGTGTAGTACTGTGAGTTTTCTCCTTCGCAGGACAGATTATTGGGCACTAGATTTGGAAGATGAAAACTTGTCATTGCAGTGAGCTGTAGAAATGCATCTGCTGATCCTCTGTTGGAAATGCTAGAAGTTGTGGTGAATGGACAAGAGGATAATAAAAACTGCTATAGGAAATACATTTTAAAGTGGAATAATACTAATTTATTGATGGCCAACTTCTAAAGGCTGTCAAACCTGCAGGGCTGTGGGTTAGTTATGCTGGAGGAAGGAATATGTGCCAGATGATAAAACATCCTTCAGTTAGACCTGAAAGTTTTGAATGCAAAACTAGTAAAATTTTGATTATTTCTACGTTAGATCAGCAGCATGGGTTGCAAATTCACAAACACATCTTCTGTGTCCAGTGTTTTGTTATTTGAAACGTGTCCTTTTTACTGCGACTTCTGAGATGTGCGTGGATGTTGTTCAGAACGCTTGAGCCCTCGCAGCGTGTACCACGCAGCTCAAGGCAAGAATCTTTGCATGTCACAGTCATCTTGCCACACATGATGAATCACTTTGCCTGAAGATTTTTTGCCCACAGAGCCTCTGGGGTGACTCTGTCTCCCTGAGAATGTTCCGTTCAACTGGCCATCTGAGCTGACTCTGCTGTGACCAGTTTGTAAAGTATTGAATCCAAACTTCTTCCTATTTTGTTTCTGTTTGTACAAAACAGAAGGGGTCATATGCAGAGAATTAGTTAGGCTTTAAAAAGGCAGTATTGCCTTGAACTTGTTTTGTTTGAAGTTGTTTTCCTTTTTATTTGCTTTTTAATTTCGTTTGTCACAAGAATCATGTCAAGTGATCGTGACTGCAGGATGTGTTTTTCTGGATTTTCCTTTTTTTTTTTTCTTAATATTGCCAATAAAGCAGTGTGTGTAATAAGTTTCATAGCTTTCCTTTTTCTGACTGTGTCCCTCTTTGGATACATTCTTTGGTTGTGTTGACCTGTAAGACAGGATTAGTGGCAGCTGGTAATAAAATTCTGAAGTTTCAAGATATTGTGCGGATATCTGCTTGACTGTCTCCTTTCAGGGGTCCATAAATTTGCTGTGGGGAGGTGGGAGTAGCCACCCTAAGAAGAAGACTTAAAATATATATGTGTTAAATGTTTTAAAGTTTTATCTTAATGTTTTAATGACTTTGCATTCAGTAAGGATTTAATAAATTCATGCTTTTTAAATAGTTCAAAATTTGTGGCAGCTAAACCTAAATTAGGTTGTTCATTTTTCAAATTCAGTGACTAAAAGAATATGTATTGACCATTTTGTTGTGGCAAGATGCAAATCTGTAGAAGTAGTCTGTCAACAGTGAGACAGGGAGTGACAAACTACAGCAAGTAAATTTTATTTTGAGGTTTTTTTTAATTATTTATGTTCTTACCCTTCCTGCCTTTTTGCCTTTGTCTTTCTGATGATCTGTATTCCTGTGTTCTCCCCTTGCTGTGTGATCAGTGCAGTCCCAACCTCCCTTTGCAGCCTGTTCAAGGTCTGTTGTGAGGAGGAGGACGAGGCCCTTTGCCTGCTCTGCTCCTTCCCCCTGAGAAGACCCACGAGCAGATTTCAGGAGAGGTTTAAAAAGGGGGTGCAGTGTAACTGCAAACTGCTAGATGGCCATATTTCAGCTTTTGTATTTGTACACAGAACCACCTTTTTTAACTTAGGCTGCCTTTCTCCTTTCTATCCTGCTGACCCTCTTCAAATATTTGCTTAAATAAGCATTGATGGGAGAACTGCTCATCTATTTTCTGTTTTGGAAGACAAATATAAAAAAAAAAATTCCACAGACTTCCCTTTTTTTCCCCTGTGGATATTGAATTTTTTTTTTTCTCAGTGTAACTATCCATCTTGCAGAAAGTATTTTTATTATCAAGAACATCCTTTAATATAAAATAGTTTTAAGTAGTGTATGCATTCTCTGTCATAACTTAAAAATCCTGTTTGTTGAAAATGTAAAAGATATCAACTCCTTAAGAACCAACTCAGTAACTACTGAAAAAAAAAGCCCAAATTATTCCTCATAGCTTTTTTAAAAAAATAATAACAAACCCACCCTCAGCCTCCATGTCATTCCAACTCTTTGCAAGCAGATTTTTACTCATAGAGGATAAATTCTACCCTGATTCTTTTTTTCCTCATTAAAGATTTTGGTTTTGTTAGCTTTTTTACATTTGCAACTCTTAAATAGATGCAGTCTGTGTCACATTGAAAAAATTGTATTGGAATGAATGTCTTATTTAATACCTGAAAGTATGGCATGATTAGTTAGAAAAATGCTTATTTGGAAGTCAAAGCCAGTTATGCCTGCCCAAGGTTTAATATTCCTTTTTTTTTTTTATAATGAATCCAGCTGTGAAAGCTGAATGGAAATCAGACAGCTTGACATGAACAGCTGATCAGGAGGAATCCAGTTGGGCAAAAAGCAAAATGAATCGTTTTTGTTGACCCTGGATAAAGCTGAGCAACGTCAGTGGAGTTGATTAGATAGAAGGGAGCAGTTCAGCAGTGTCTAAACTTTAAAGCATTCAGTGGAGATGGCTTTGAATGTTTCTGAAGTAGTTAAAAAATTCTTAGTAGCATTACAGATTTTCTTTGGATTTGAGTGCTTAAAAGGATTGCTTTTATGGAGGGAAGTATATTCCTAATTTGAGCTGTGTTTTCAGTCTGAAGTTTCATTTGTTGAATGAATTTTGTAAGGCTTCTAATACTGAGCAAAAATAACCTTTTGTTAGGGTAATGTTTGCATTGCCTTCTTGTCATTTAACCAGTTTTACTCAAATTGCAGAACTCTTTCAGTCTTAGCTATCAACTGTCATAAGCTTCAACACATCCTTGCCTCTGTTTATTGTAAATATTAATTTTGCTTTATTTGTGATACTGTGAGTACTTCTTGCAGAAATCCATTTCAGCTTATTGCACAGACAAGATGAGGTTGGGTTTTTTTAGTAATTGTTCTGTTAATGAATTTCTAGTTCCCTCTTTGCAAACAGTGGTGCTTGTCTAATTTTTAGTAAATTAATAAATCAAAACTACTTTTTGCAAGATATATTTTGCTAATTTACATACTGTATACTTCTGAATTATATATAATTATTGATAACTTTGCTTCTGTGCATTTTGGGGATAAGAATCATAGTATGAGCAAATCTTCAGTGGAGTCCTTTGCTGTAGAAGATATCTCAGAAGTTATGTACTGTTTTCTTTAGGGATTAAAATCCATGTTACTGTTGTCATGATTCTTTCACTGATTTCAACAAACTGATTAAAATCTGTTCTCTTGATGTTTTTCTAACTAACATAACGATTGGATCCCTTGTATCTGTTGCACTTCTTAAAAACTGCTTTCAGAAGTTCATTAGATTGGTCTCTGGTGCCTTTCCTGGTGTCCTTGTGTAAGTGCCCTTGCTCACAGGGATTACCACCTTTTGCCATCTTGGAATACCTGTTTTTTGAAGTTTCACTGAGAAATCTTAATCCTTTTGTGCTCTGGTTTCCATGTGTTGAGCTAAACATTTTTAAGGTGTAAATATGGCACAAACAAAGCCCCTCTGCTTTCCCACCTTGGTCTATGAGAGGCTCAGGTTTGTCAGAGAGGTTTAACATCTGCTTTGTGCCACCTACCACAGTCACCCGTGTCCTTGGCTTCCCTCATGCAAAATTTCAGCTCAGGGAAGGGACTTGAGATGCTCACACTGACCTGGGGATCTGGGCTGACTGTCTCCTTCTTCTCCATCTTGCTTCATATTTCCAGGTAAGGGGAAGCTTTACTGACACCTTCTCATTTTGGATGAGATTCTTTGTCAAACTCCTCCCAGCACTTTCCATTGGGAATGTCACAAGCTGTTAGTTTTTTGGCTCTTAAGAGATGTCAAGTCTGTAGCGTAGCCATCAACTTGCCCTGTGTTGCATATGAAGTGGGATGAATATTAGTACTTAATTCATTATATGACATTTTTCATTTCTTTTCAAGAGCTTTCAAAATAAAAGAAGCTGAATTTAATCTAAAAAACTGATCTTATTAAAGGAGATATTCTGATTTTAACACTATAGATTCCCCAAACCCTGCAGTAATTAGCATTCTCTAAGTGCCCAGAACAGAACCAGTCATCAGGCCCTTAATTTAATGATTTATTGATTAATGATTTTTGTATTCTAGTGAAGGAGAACACTTCCTCATCTGCTGCTGGTCAACATAATTCTGCAAAAGGATGTGAATATTCCTTTGATATTACTCATGTTTGTTCTTTAACCCTTCCGTGCTCTTCTGTCTAATAACACCGAATCTGCCCCCTTTTTATTGTGTGTGGTTTTTGGATTACAGGACTCAGATTTGCTCCTGTGATTCTGTGAGTTGTACCCAGACTCTGAATTGTTAGCAAGATGTAAATGCTTTTGTGCATTTTTCTGAGGTCTCTGAGATAGGGAAGAGAGGGTCAAGGAAAGAAGATAAAAGGGCCTGCGGCAGTGCAAATCACCAAATTATCTGGATGCTAACTATAAAAATGTGTGCTTTTTGCTTCTGACATTATTTTCCCCCCTCCCTGTATTAATAAAATAGAGTATCCTGTAGTTCCTTTGTGTAGCCTCCGGTGTGGGGAAGGAGGAATTGCCATTGACTTAAAGCAACATGTAGTGCTCTGGAGTGCACCTAACAACTGTTCCCTTGTCATGCCTACTATACTTATTTCTCCAAATTCTCAGCAATTCGTACCCAAAAGCAAAGGTGAGGTGGTTCAGTAGATGCTACATTTGCCTAATTTTTAACTGTAAAATTCAGAGATGTCTGTTCTTCATATAATCAATTTAGGAAAAACGTAAATGAAACTAAGCTCTCTGCCCTGATAACCAAATGGTGGAGTCCTACCTACCCGGGCACTTACAACATTCTAAACATTAAAAGTGTCTATTAGTAGTTTTAGTCTTTTACGTTTCAGTTGCAACTCATTTGACTTCTGGCCCCAAGGCATAATGTAATTCCAAGAGATGCTGCTCTCCTTGTCACATTTGTTTCCTGAATATCTTTTTAACAGTGCAAATACTTAACAGTATAGTATGATGTGCTCTGGCCAAAATGTCTCCATATCCTTATGTCCACAATGTTTATTATACTCCTGAGTCATCAATAACACAAACATAAATTAACGTTTGTAATTGACCTTTTTTTTGCAAACTGTAGGCAAAAGCAGCAACGGCTCTGATCCAAGTCTTGGTGTGTTGGGATCGTGTCGCCTTGCTTAATTTTTTTTATCTGCTTGTTTTAAAACTGTCTGCGAGACTCGCTCTAAAAGAAATAAAATTATTTCTTTCCCTGAGAGCATTGGTAAGCACATTGATAGTTTTTTTTTTTTAATAGTTTTAACTTTTTTTTTTCCCTTTGTTACCGGTGTTGCTGTTTGTTTCAGAATTTTGTCTCGCATGTCACCGGGTCCAGCAGCGCTTTCTTTCATCGATTTCTCGTCCCGCTTTGTCCTTTCCCTTTCTTGCTCGCTATTGTTCGGGGCTCGCTCGGTGAAAGGTGCGAGCGTCGTGCACAGTTTATTTTGGCCAAGTGAATAATGTTGCCATTGGTCAGAGGCTGAGCCAACTCCTTCCTCGGGCAGAAGTTCTTCGCTTCAGGTTGTTTCCTTCTCGCAGGCTCTGCTCGAATTGCCGCGCGGAGCCGGTGGTTCGGCTCTACCCGGCACTCTATTAATATGCACAACATGACCGGTTTCGGGGGAAGGTTATTAGAATGCTGGTTTGTATCCTCCAGTGAATGAAATGATGTGTGATTATGAAGTCATCAGGCATGGACCAGTAAGGCTCGAGAGAGCCTCCCCCCCAGGTCCTGGGGGTGCCATTGATTGGTGACCATGTGTTTGTGCCCGATAGACTGTGAAATGGTGTGTTGCTACACGGCTGTGTTGCACCTGCGCCCCACCGAGGTGATTGATTGGTTTGGTCATGTGGAATGTTCCCATCTGGTCTGCAGTAATGTGTTTTTTTTGTTAGGGTTTTTTTTTTTTTTCCCTTCCTTCCTCTTCTCTCCCATTTCCCCTTCATCCGCAAGCAGCGAGCGCTGGCTGGGGACTCGGAGCAGGCAGTCGCAAAAGGCAGCGCCTTGAGAACAAAGTGGGGCTGCTGCAAGTGCAGCAAGAGCTGTTCTCAGCTCTGCTCAGAGATCAGATGGGCTGGGGGGTGCTCAGCAGCAGCTTCGGGACATTATAATTTTTTAAAAAACCTGGAGGAGGGACAGGATACAACAACAGATCCCCAAAACCTCCGTGTCACTGCAGATTTCTTACTGATCTCACAAAAGCGCTCTGCTATTGTAATTAGATTACCCAAGTAGCAGTGCATGTGGAAGATCTTATTTAACCTCAGGAAAGTAGTAGTTTATTTATTGAAAACTACTGATGTTGCACTTTAAATGCCAAGAAATTATTTTAGTTCCTTTAAAAAAAATTCTATGGTTACATTGGGCGGTCTTGTTTGATATTTCTTAATCTCACTCCTTTTTCATAATTGATCTATTCATTCCACTTAATGACTAATTACATATCAGAGCACATCATCAGCAGCATTCATCATTGTAGAATGTAATAATCAATGACATTTCAACAAAGGAAAAAATAAATATGCAAATAAGGACTCATTAACATTTGCATGAGCTGTTTGAATAATCACGTTGCTGACAAGGCTGTAATTAACAGAAATTGATGCTGAGTTCAGTATTTGATAGTGTGTTTTCTCAGCGTTTTATTGTTGTCACTGCGGGGGCCGGAATGAAGTTCTGCTCTACTTGTACCTTGACTTAGGCTTGATGTGATGGGTTGTGCCAGGTACCAGAGGCTTCTGGGAGTCCTTAATTCATCTGTGACCTGCACTTAATGCACAGAAAGATATTTACTTAAATTACCATATTGCTAATGATGGATTGTTAAATTCTTGATAATTATATAACTACTAAAGGCAAACCTTCTTTCCAAAGTCAGAAAAAAACTAAAAATTATTCACTTTTTATTTTTTTTTTTAAATTGATAATCTTTTACATGAGTCAGGCACTTTGAAACCATAGGATGTCTTATTTGCATTGAAAATAAGATATTGATGTAGGGTTTTTTGGGGGTTTTTTGTCTCTTGTTAATCTGGCACACTGTATCTGTGTCAGGAGGCTTGAGCTTTATTGTAATTGAAAATCACTTGCTAAGGAAAATGTTGTGTAATTATGAAATGTACAGTCTCTGTCTCCCCCCTCCCTTTTTATTATTGCAACTTTTCTACCCCCTCCCTATTTTTTTTCTTTTTCCCCCCTGAAGCTTCCTCTTTTTGTCATGGATATCAACTGAAATGCACAAAACACAATAAAGCTGTTTATGTCAGTTTTTTTGGATGACTGTAAGTGCTGATTATAACAAGTTTAAGGAATTTCCTTTGTTGAGTGTGTACCCACGCCATATGGCTCAACATGGAACATTAACTTGACAGGGATAATGGATTGTGGTATATGGAGACAATTTTGCCTGCAGCTTCACTATAACTCATTCTGGTTGGGGATCACAAGTTTATAATATAGGATGCAGCAAACATCCAGATGGATTTACTTTACATAAAAGAGTTGCATATCTTTTTATTTCCTGCCTGTAATTGGAAAAAAAAGACTTTTAAAAAAAGAATTAAAAAGTAGTAAACAAAGAATGGGTCTTATTCAGGGAAGAAAAATCTCATTGAAACTGTGTATATGTGTGGCTGAACTGTTTGGGATACACTATAAAACATGCATAGGTAAAGTGTTTTTACTTGTACATACACACACAAGATTTTTGAAATAATATCTAAAGTGGCTTCACTTTTCAGAATGTTTCAGTATAGCTCCAGTTCTAGAAATACACAGTGTTCTAGGATAGTGTGAAAAAAAGCTATTTATAACAAATCTCTGATTTTTACTTAATGGTTGTTTTTGTCATAAGCAAAGTGACCACTTAATTAGCATTCTGGTGCTTTGGTAATGCTCCCATAGTACCCTGTTTTCTTGTAGGAAAACAGTAATCCTTATAAGCTTTTTGTGATATATGGAAGGAAAATACTGCTGAAATAGTTTTGCTGCAGTGTTTGCCTGATGTAATGGGAAATGTCCAAATGTCTGAAAAGTGTAACAAAAGTCAGTATAAATCTAATGTGTCCTACTGATCTGCGTGCCCAAGGTAAGTCCTAATTTTACGAATACTTCTGCATCTAAGAGACTTTAAGCACATAATCCCGTTAAGCACGTATGTAGCTGTTTGAAGGATCAGGGTCATAAATCCATATTTAGGATTTCGAATACAGCTACATGAGATGGCTTCAGCATTCCTGTGCACTTGTGATTGAGTTATACTTCAAGTAAAATTGAGCAAAGCAGACATCTTTTAGATATCAGTTTTGGAGATGTTTTTAAAACACCTTTTTTTTTTTTTTTTTTGAGACTCTGGAAATCTTGACCTTCTGTATCCAAAAAAGCTGCTGTAATTTTTTTTCTTTGAACCGCTCTCACATGGATATGAATTTATTAATTTTTTTTAATTATCTCTTAAGGTAAGTACCTGAGCAGATGGACAAGGCATGGTTCATGGTTGGAGAAGAGGCATACTGGTTGTGATTATAATAGATACTATCTGTCTGTCCAGTCTTCCTCCTCTATTGCTGACTTTAAATAGGTTGACATCCCAATTTAGCATCTTTCAAAGTTTCAGAAAGTAAACAGCTATAAAGCATCTGCTTTTGAGAAGGGTGTAATAAAAAGGATCACTAACTATTGACCTATGAAGGATCTGTGTTAGCTTAAGATGTGGGGTTTCTTTCAGGTTTTCATGCTGCAAATTATACTTGAAAAAGCTTCTCTGGGTTTATTCATCTTCCCCCTGCATACCGGAGGTATGAGTGATAATCACAGCCAGGTGGGAATTTGCTGTGGGCTTAAGGACATTGCTGCTTGTGTTCTTACCATGAAGTCCCTTATTTGCTACTGCCACTACAGTTGCAAAAACACAGTCTCGGGAAAACACAGGATTAATCCTTAACATTTTTAATAAAACTGGCTCCATATTTGAAATATAGGAACACCAATATCCTGTCTAATGTGCCAGTCAGCTGGTGGATCTTTAATTTATTGTCTGCTCTTTGGGAAATGCTAGGATAGGGAAATGTCCACCAGTGTTGCAATAAACTTGAAGAATTTAAATCTGTAGATAAGAAAATTCTTTCCAGGAACTGTAAGGGGAGTTGATTATTTCTGCCCGCTTCTGGACTTCTTGTCTCCTTTTAGGCTTCAGAAGGAAAATAAGAGTCAAACCCTCAGCAAACACTTAATAAAACTGAAATTTTTAAGATAACGTTTGTGTCCTGTATCAGTGTTTACTGACCCACTGAGGAACTTCTGCAGGACTGTATTTGCAGTAGGACATGAACGTTCTCCCTGGGTTACAGTGATGAGTACCCGCAACACAGATGACGCTGCAGTTAGCAGAGTTCTGTGAAGGTGTAAGTGCTGTGTTGGCAGTAAAAATGCTGCACTCTGTGTGTGTGTGTGTGTGTGTGTGTGTGTGTGTGTGTTGTATTCAGGTCCTGGAAAAATTACAAAAGCAGGCTTCACTTTTTTTTCTGATCTTGTAATCTGTAATGGTCTGTGGGGAGTGCACTGGTGATCCAGTCTTGTTAATGGCTTAGTGCAAGGATGTGATAAAAGTCCAGTAGATTGTCAGTAGAAAGGCCATCAATAGAAATTTATTAAGAGTAATGCTTGAAAGTGGATTCCACTGGCCCCTGACAGTAAGCTGCTGTAACACCCTTTGATCCTGAAGGGCCTGCTGAATCTCAAGTTGAAGTCAATGCTTTGGGTATAAAGAGCAATGATTTAATTTTTGTTTTGCTAATGATTTATTAATAAACATTACCGCGGTCTTTGGATTAATATTTTTCTTTATGGAGCTGCGCTCTAAAGGAAAACTTGGTTGGGAGTGTGGGTGCATTCTCGTTCCGTGGCGCTGTGACACCCGTGTCCTCGCCCGTGTCCGTGCCCGGGTCCGGGCCGGGGCGGCTCGGCTGCAGGAGCCCCGGCGGGCGGGAGGGGGCGCTCCGGGCACGGCGGGAGCGCTCGGGGGGCCCCGCGATGTGCCAGCGGCTCCCTCCGCCCCGCCGGTCATTGTCGCCGTGAAATGGCAATGTTTGGCTCCTTTCTTGGCCTTAAACACGGCACGCTGCGAGCCGGGACTGCGCCTCTCTTCCCTTAGGGAGGGTATATGTGTTATTGCTGTGTTTTGTGGCAAAACCGGACATTAATTTCAGTCTGTGGAGTTTAAAGAAATTAATTTCTAGCTTAAAACAGCGATTCCCTTAAGCTGCAAATTTGTTATTATTGACTTACTACATTTTCAATATTTTCAGAAATTTTGGTGGAATTTTTTAGAAACTACTACTGAAATAGCGTGTCCTCTTTTGTCAATTTTTCTGTAATCAGTCTGCAGTCCATCAACAGTCTCCTAAGTATACAGTTCATACAATCCCTGCTGAACTTAGTCCATCTGTATACTTGTAAGTGCACATGTGATTAGTTGCTTTACTGAATTTGTGCCTAAACTGACTTCTAATAAATGTGGAGTATTGATTAGGTCCTGTTCTCAGTGGAGCTTTTAGGATCAGACCAATGTGGTTAAGTCTAAGGTGTGTGTAACTGTGGGGTGCTGACCAGTGTGAAAAGGTGAGTGGCCACATACTGACACTAAATCTCAAACAGATGAAAAGTTAACTGATATGGACAGGATTAAATTCTTACTAAACAGGATTCTTGCATCTTGCCCTAAAAGAGAAGACTGCCTCTCATTATATCTTTGTTCTCAAGAGAGATGTGCACTTTAATGCTCCTTTCGGGGAGGGAAACGCACTGAAATCTCAGTGCACTTCGTGTCTCTGGACTGCCGTGAACTCCGTTCACCGGTTTTAAAATAGTCCCTGTAATTTTTTCTCAAAAATTCACTTGAAGGAAGTGAGTTGGAATTGTAACAGGGAGCAAATTTTGAAATTCTTTGGCCAAAAATTTCATTATAACCGTGGGGGCAAATGCTACTGTTACCAAAGTCTTCTTTGTGGTTACGTACTTTGTTCGGTAATTTGGAAGGCTTTGCATTGGTATCATTACTTGCAGAATTGAATAACTTTTCATTTCAAGACAGAACAGCAGCAGGATTTGAAATGTTTGAGTTTGGCAAGAAAGGGCTTGTCTGTAAAACAATGAAATTGCGTTGGGGAAATACAGTGCCTGTGTTCAGCTGGGGCGGGCTGAGGTACACTGTGAGCTGTTGTGAGCTGCAGCTGCATTTACCATCAAACACTGAGCTGCTGCCGATGAATGTTTTGTTTTTAGTGTCATGGAAACTGTGAGCCAAAGAATGGATATTCTATTCATCTGGGAAAATAGCAGTTCACTGCATAAAACATCAGTTGCTTCCAAAGCAGTTCTTAAAATAGACTTTGTGAATATAACCCTAGAAGCAAAAGTGCAGCAATTTAAATGACCTCAGTACTACTTTGGTTTTTAATTAGAATATATGTGAGAATTAAATTAACACAGAAGTAGTGAAAGTTTCAAGATACAGCTGTAGCATGGAACTCCTACAATGATTCCATGTTTTACTTTACTGTGCAATTTTTAATCTAAAAACGGAGAGACCCAGATATTTCAATATCAGTCTTAATCCTTTTTATTACTTTTCTTCAAATGGTTTGCTCAAAGCAGGATAGTTTTGGTCATCATTCAGTATCATTTACTATTTCATACAGCATAGAGAAAATCCTAAAACTCACCACAGAGACCAAGTGAGAATGCTCTCATGGAAAGATGGTATGGATCAGTGTGTGGGTTTTTTTAAATGCATGAGCATTTTTGCAGAGCCAGGGTGTGAAGAATAATTAAAAGACTTAATTCGGTTGAATTGTAAAGCTTGTATTTGTTTCACTGAATTTTGATGTTGGGGCAATGTATGAGACGAAAATAAAAACCAGTACAGAAGAATAGACACACAAAGTCATTGCAAAAGGAAGTTGAAAAAATTGGAAGTGATTTGACTTGAGTGAAAGGAAGCTGGAGGGAAAATTGCCAGTTGCAGGATCTCAGAATCCAGGATTCTGGGATGGATGTGATACCAGTTGAAAGAAGGGAGCTTTGTGAGACCTCCTTCACATCCCCTGGAAGCAGTGGCATTCGTTCTGTTAACTCTATTGCTCTCCAGCTTAGTTTTGTTTGTGTGTTGTTTATGAGTTGTTATTTTTCTGGGGTTTGTTTCTTTTCTTTTTAATTGGGGGTTCCAAAATTGGGTGCAATATTTTAGCTGTCCTGTGACGTGTGCAGAGCAGAGGTGGATAGTCCCTCACCTCCCTGTGCCATCCACTCCTTCTCCTCCCACCCCAACCTGCACTGGTCCAAGGGGCTGCTCTGTGCCACGTGCAGGGCTTTGTATTTGTTGTGATGGAATATGATGAGGTTCCTGTTGGCCCAATCCTCTAGATTGTCCCCATTCCTCTGAATGGTGGTCCTGCCTTCAAATACACCACCTGCCTCTCCCAGAGTGGGGTCTTTTGCAATCTCTGTCTTCTGCTCCAGGCTGATAAAGACATGAAGCAGGACAGGTTCCATATAAACTGTATGGTTGGTTATAGCAAAATTAGATGCGAGGAGATTGATAAAAACAAATTTAAGTTGAAAAGAACTGCATGTGAAGTAAAATATGTGCTTGATATGCTGAGACTCAGATGAGTTACTCAGAGCAGGATCAAGAAAAATGTGTTTTATAAGTGTTTATGACTGTTTGATATCAAGGAGTAATGTGTAGTTGAAAGCTTAGAGCAAAGATAACAGCTAGGTATGAAATGGGAAAGTGTCTTTGAAATTAATCCTAGTTTGTGTATAAAAGGCTGCTTTAATAATATGCAAGCTCCACAGTACCTGTTCTGTAGTCAGGGAGTTGGAGTACAAGCAGGTAAAATAGATAAAGAGATACAAAACCCATGTGGTTTTGCTTTCACTCTTTAATACTATTTAGGCTTAGAAGGAAGATTTACACTTTGCAATACTTTGAGGTGCATAACCACATATTCCAAACACCAAGGCAGACATTTGGGCTTTTCATTCAGTGCCTGGGGAGATCCCTCTGGGATTTGCCAGGGCTGGTGAGCTTTTTGCAGAGCTGCTGAGGGAGGCCAACAGGAAAGGCTGGGATAATGGGACAACATGGAAAGCTTCTGTAGCTGCCACCCTTCTCCTCAGGATAAATCCAGGGACAGGCTGTAGGGCCTTGTCCCAGTCCTGCACTCAGGGGAGTTAGAGGCACCTTCATTCCTTCCCTGCAGCTCAGAGTGCTCCGGACAGTGACCTGTCTTCAGTTGTTTCAGTCTGCCAACAAACTCTGAAGTTCCAGTAACACATTTAGATTAAGTTGATGCTTTGAGGAAGAAATAAAAAAAAGACAAGACTAAATGTAGGGGCAAGGTTTGAGTCATGTTGATGTCACTGAAAAATATTCAGTGACGTCCCTCTGTTTACAGTTGCATTTGAAACCTTGTCTGGTGCCTAGGTTTTACTCCCTTCATGCATCATTGTTTTAATGAGTGATTAGGTTATTGCTTTAAGTTATTCTTCTAAAATGTATCCTTTTTTGTCAAATAGTTTATTGTATCAGTGCACATAGTTTACAAAAATCAGCTACACTGATAGTGTACTCTGCCAGCTCACAGTGTAAAAAGACACCTTTCCCACAAATTCAGGTTGCAGAACATTACCATTAACCTGCCTAATCCTTTATTAATAAAATTCCATTTTGGTTATTTCATTATTTATGATTTGCCATCAGAGGAATAAATTGTTTGGATAATCCTATTTGCTTATTTTATATATTGTACAAAATGTACAATGAGATCTTGCATTTAATGAGTATTCTAAGACTAAGTAAAAACCTGTCTTAATATCTGAGAGAACTCCTTTATATGTATTTTTAAAAATTATTTTTAATCCTTTTGGAGTCAGGTTATCTAGACCTGCTGATACAGAAGTGCAGAATGTTAGCAATTGCTTTTACATCCTCCTTGCTGTTGAAATAGAAAATATTTCATCATTCTTATTCATGTTATCATTTTTATAAAATAATTACCAATATTGCCAAGAGTATTCCTTTTGTTCTTAACGTGCAGGGGAAAAGTGTTCTCCTTATCTGCTCTAGGTCATTTAAAGCCTTTGGAAAGCATGGGTAGCCAAGCAGAGAGGTAGTATTTATTGATATATGAAGTTTTATTCTTTAGTTCATTGAACAGCACACTATGTTCCATGGTGCTTTTAAATCTGAGACTTATGTTCACCTTGACTATGTCTGGACTCGGGTTATTATTGTTAATGTTTCTTCAGTCACGTTCCCATGACTGGTATTATTTCTTATCCTTTTTTTCTCTATCAAGAATGCTCCTTGTCTCACCTCTCAAAATAAACAGCAGACAGGTTTTCCTTTACAACTATTGTTTTGTTGTTGTTCTGTTTTGTATGTGACTTAACCCCCCCAGTATTTACCCTTGAGGTGCCTTGGCAGTGAGGTATCAGTGTTTTCATAAATGCATGGGGACATGGGGTGCCTACAGATGAGGGGATGGTTTAGGAAGATCTGGATTTTTTGAGTGTTTTTGGTTTTTTTTTTTAGTGGGTGGTTAAAAGTTCGTTCTCTGTGTAGCTCCAGTTTCCCTTTGTGCAGCACAGTGATGTTCTCTGTGCAGTTCTCCTCAGGGTTTGGGAAGATTGCTTTCAATTGCTGGACATTTTGAAATCCCTTACTGTAAGTACTGAAATAAGAACTCCTATTTTAAGCTCTTAGCATTTTAGGTGCTTTGTATTTACCCTAGGCTATCTGTTTACCTTCTTTTGGCTCTGTGTGCCTACATACAGTGCATGTGAATAGTTAGGAGTTTGCAGCCCCTGAACAGGAGGTGGCTCCTTTCAGGCACTGTCTGGTGAGGATTTCCCCTCCTGTTTTAACAGGTAACTGGATTATTCTGTGGTGCCTGCAGAAATTGTGTCTTGAAGAAGTAATACTGGGAAAACACGTAACATATTGTTTTGTTTTATTTCAAAATCTGTTTTAGTATCTAATGGGTGGTTGAGGTTTGGATTTCTTTTTTTCTTTTTTTTTTTTTTTTTCTCCTAGTCTGGAGCCCACAGTTTGGGAATTCCTGATTCACAAACTTCTACCTGTGTGATTGGGATGGCCATGTTGCCTGTGAAGGGTGAAGTTTCAGGGAATTGTGCAAGTCATCCAAATAAGAGCTGTCAGAAGTGTTGTATGACAGAGGACTATTGTATATGTTTGCCAGTTGCCTTATGGAAGATGGTTATAAATGTTTGCTGTGTTTGTGCCTGTGTTCGTACAGAGAATGGGCAAGGGAGGAATCTTTCTTTGTTGACAAGCTGACTTTTCAAGTCTAATGAAAATTAATAGATCTTGGATGGTGAGAGAAGCTGTAGATACCTACAGAATTTATATATATATATTTATATATTTTATATATATATATATATATATATGGAGTAATGTAGCAATCTGTAGTAAGTAGCGTCACCAAAATAATCTTTTAATTGGAAACAGGTGTAGCATTTTGTTGTAAAGTGTGGATTCTCTATTCATTTCCAATTATAAAATCCTCTTGACTTTAGACTTAAGAATGTACTTGATGTTCAAAGTCACTGACAGAAGCTGAGTAATTTTTGTCCTTAGATCTGGGACGACTTCCACACCAGGAGAGCAAGGGATGCTTTTCATGTTAGCTGTAAGTAGCAACTTTGTTAGTTGCTTGAGAATTTTAACTAAAACCCTTGGGAACGAGATGAGGAAGGTGGCAAAGGGAGAAATACTTTCACAGACAAAGTGAAGACACTTGAATATTCTAGAAAAACATGGGATAGATGGGTGAGGGGAGTAAATGTACATGACAAATGCCTTCTTGTCACCAGTGGGGAGCGTGTGTGTATTCAAATGCAAACTCAATTTGGTTATTGTCTTCTGGATATTTGATATCCCTGATTTCCCCCTTTTTTAGTATATTTTTAGTCTGTTCTCACACTGGGTGTTCTCTCTGTGCATAACACACATTAATGGGTTAATACAGCATTAACATTATTTATGGTGAGGTTAGCCTGGGGTAGACACAGTAGTGGAGAATTTGAAACTAAATCCATGGAACAGCTATTCAGGGATTATTTGGTTGGCAGATACTTGCCCACATATGCTCGAGGGAGGAGAAGAAAGTTCTTTCTTCAGGTTTGTACTCCCTCTTCCCCTTGCCCTCAGTTACTGATGTGCATTCTTCCTGCCAGAGCCTTCAGTCCCTTTTAGCCTTGCAAACATTTGGTTTGTTATTTAGCACAGTGTGAGCCTGCTAAGTGGAGGGACAGGAATAGTACTGAGCAAGGAGCCTTCATGGCTCAGCCTCTGTTGGAATAGAAATGTTCTTAGTTTGACATGAGCATATAAATTACAAGTTCATAGGGTCAATCCAAATATAATGTGGAATTTAGTCCACCCTTATCTCCTGTATATTTGAAGTACATGAGAGCATTAATAAATTGTTTTTATAGCACAAGATCTGTGCAGTGCTCTGCAATCTGACAAAATACTCCATCTTTTCTTAGAAGTACTTACAAATCAATGGAATGGAAGTGTCAAAGACATCTCTTTGGGAAGCAGGTTCTTTAATACCACTTCACACGTTGACATTATTTCTTTTTAAAATATTGTGTTAAAGAAGTTGTGAGAAATCCCTTGACTTCTGTGTTTAACATCTTTATAAATGTTCTCTGAGACTTATTGCCTGGTTGGTTCAATCAGTAGAATTCTAACAGAGAAAGACATCTGCAAATGCCTACACAACTGTAAGTATAAAAACTTCTGAACTTTTCTAATCTTTGGAAAACACAATAAAGAAATTTTTTGCAGATGATCTTGTCCAAATGTTAATGAAAGCAATAATTCAGTATTTGCTGTCTGAAATATTGTTTCTAAATTGCAAAATTTATAATGGGAGGTAGATTCCATGTAATTCCAGCTTCAGAATTTTCACCTTTTGAATCATTTTGATGTGAAAAACAGTTCTTGCTCCAAATAAATAATAGGACTAGATAGCAGAAGTATAATGCTGTCTTACAAATGAGAATTTATGGTATGGAGAGTCCTAGGAGATTTCTGGCAGACCTGAGACTGGACTGTTAAATCTCATAAATCTCATTCAAAATCAAACTTTTACTTCTTGCCCATTATTATTTCTGTAGGATCACAGTCTTTCAAAACTGTGGCCAAGAAAAGGAGGAGGGGGCAAATCTGTACTGTTAAAACCATGCTTTGCTAAAACACTTACTTCTGCTGTCTGGGAAAACTGGTGTTAGAAGATGTCACAGTATGGGGGGAAAAATAATCTAAGATAATGTATTTTTTTTACTAGTCACAGTCTGTACATACCATTTCCTTACCTATTCTTTAAGAACACATAGATCAACGTTCTTATGCTCAGCTGTATGGACTGCACTGCTGAGCACCACTTGGGCATGGCATTCCTGCTTAAGTGCCTTTGTAGTTTTTTTTTCTTCTGTTACTTTATTACAACATTTTCCAATAACGGTGATTTTATGATGTTTGAACTACTCACTAAACTTCAGGTTAAAAACGTGTGTTACAAGTTTGCAGGCAATCCGTGTTATGTAGATTTGGCTGCTTTCTTAAACGGTAGGAGAGTGTGGATGAGTTTGCAGGGCTGGGAGGGCTATTGATTGGGAAGCTGCTGGCAGTCAGGAGGAGCCCCAGCTAAGATGGAGCGTGTGATGAGATAAAGGCTGGGTGAGGGAAGTGATTACAACTGGGGACCTGCTAATCACCGACCTCTGTAGGGATCCTGGAGTTTATCACTAATCTCACTTGCACTTGGCGTTTTCCTGTGTTGCTGCTTCATTGTTCATAGCTGAGTGAGTAATTTGGCTGGGGATGAACAGGAGGAGGGTGCTGCAAGTCCAGCAGCTGCACTTGTTGGCACTGCCTTGTCAAACATGCCCAGTGCAGCCAGCAGCCTGCCTGGCACACGGCAGCCAGGGGTACTTAAACATTGTCCTGGAGAGAATAGGAGGTCATGGGTTTTAAGCCATTTCTTCAAATTGTGTTGCTTCAGATCTCTGTTTCATTTCCAGGAGTTTTGGTCGCAAGTATTGTACAGAAAAATACGTGTAGTATTTTTATGTGTATTCACAGTATATACATGTGTGCATTATACATCTTTAAAATGTTAGAGGAGACATTGTAGGTATGAGACAGAGACTAAAACTGTGACAACCTCTATTAATGAGTAGGCTTATTATAGCAATAGAAAAGGAAGAAATTATTCCTCTGGTGCTGTGGGAAATATCTGGATATATTGTAAAAATTTTTATGGCTGCATGTGTCAGTCAGTCTTGCCTCAAAGAAGAAAGCAACACACAAAATCCTAAGAGCAGGGCTAGTTTTCTGTTTGATTAAAACATGATTTTATTACACTGTACTGAATATTTGCTGAATTAGAATTTTTAACACCGACAGAATTTTAAAAAATAAAGAATGGACCGGTAAGGATCTTATTCTATAAACTTTGTGTACTTTCTACTTCATGATAAGTTGGAAAGTGATATTGATTAGTAGAAAAATGTTTACTTGGCATGTTTTTCTTGCATCATTTGTTTGTGCCTGTCAGTGTAGCTTGTGCAGCTTCTTCCTCATATTGGATCTGCATATGAAAAATTATTTGGATATATTAATTCTGTGGGTAACAAAGACACACACTTTGCTGGATGTGGAGGAGGAGAAAGCAGTATAAAAATTGATTTCTAGTCAAATTACCAATGCCAATTTAATAACTTTAAAAGAAAAAATCTCAAAGATGTTAACAATGTTTTGTTATAAACTGACTTTTGGGTAGGTTGTCTGTATGGTTAACAGTGTTGTCAGCGATGAAATGATGATTAGGAACTGTAAAAATATGCTTCAGGATTCACTGAAAGCAGATTCTCCGTGCAAGTAGGGCAGCCATACTTCATGTGTGACAAACAGAGCAGCTGCCAGCTGTGGTCACTGTGCCTTCGTGTGGGGGACAAACATGGCCTCGGTCAGAAACGCTCTCACTTTCCATATTGCCACCCAACAAAGTCTTAGCAATGCACAGAAAGATCTTCAGTCTGCAAAGGGTTAACTCTGTGGGAATTGAAGTAATTTTTTGGAGAGTTCTGTCATCTTCTCCGAAGCCAAGCATTATCTCGAAGCAGTGGGAAAGGGCTGTTTCACTACTGGCAGGCATTTATAGCACATTCACTGAAGTAGTCCTCAGCTGAGCTAATGTAGGGCTGTTTTCAGCTCACTCTCACTTTGCATCTTGCTGTTTCAGTTTGTTCTGTGTTAGGAGTATTTAGGCTGCACAGCTGTTATACACATAGAGATATTATGGAAGACAATTCCTTGTGTGGTATTCAAAATCTATGTGAAGTTGTGAGCATATCACATTTAGATAAGTGATTGCAAGAGAAAAATAAGAGTTTACTAAATGCCTATTAATGTTTGAATTGGTAAAGAATCTGTCAAGGTTTTAAATTTATACAGTTGGGAAATATCTGTGGTTCAGAATGCCTAGTGGGATTTTCTTGGTTAGGTTTCTTTTAACTCCATAGTCCTTGGACATTAGGCCTGTTAGGTAGCAATTAGGTTGTTGAAGGTTTTTTTGATGAAAACTCATGAAACTTCAAAAAAAACCCACAAACCCAAACCAACAAAACACACTAATTCCAAATTATTAAAATATTCAAATGCCTTGTAACTTGACCTGTGGCAGATGTAAGATTTTTCTATATAGCCCACTCAATTATTTTTAAATGCCCATTCCTTTGTTCCAGATCTGGTTTGAATACAAAGATCAGGTATATGAAGCCACTAGTATGTAACCTGAAGAAAAGTTTACCATGGTGCTACTTTGTAAGCAAGGCATAGATTTTGCTCCTAAAATGACAGCATGTAACTTTTGAAATGTGAGTTAGGAGGTGGGAGATAAAGGTGAGCAGGGAGCTGATGATTCCCACCAGCCTTGCGTAGGAAGCCTTCCTGCACAGGTCTGATGGCAAGTGTTCAGGCTGGGAAAAGTGGCCAAAGTTCCTTTACTTCTCATGAATATTGTGTGAAAATGAAATTAGATCTGGTGAGGAAATAAATTTCAGCTGGGCATGTGCTTTACCTTCCCAGCTGGTATATCTACACACTACCTTATAGCCACGTCTACACAAACCTGCACAAATGGAAGCATTCAGTGAGGATTTTGTCATTTAATAGTGTTTTTGCAAACTCCTCTTCCTTCTTCCTGTTAATGTCAGGTGCCATAATGAGTTTCCTTACATCCCCATTAATGTTTCTGAATTTTCAGCTTTAATGAAAAAGAGACTATTGCCATCTGTGTAGTGAGCACTGAGGCAAAAATTGAGAGAGGGTATAAAATACACAACAGCAAACCTTGTGGGGTAAACCT
This sequence comes from Pseudopipra pipra, assembly GCF_036250125.1. Lineage (NCBI taxonomy): Eukaryota > Metazoa > Chordata > Aves > Passeriformes > Pipridae > Pseudopipra > Pseudopipra pipra. Next base: position 7,597,794 of record NC_087560.1, on the reverse strand, counting down.
GCAAGATGTTTCAGGGTCTGTTTTGACTCTCAGTCTCATGTATTTTTGAAGTTTATGTGCTCATAAGCACTGGGATTCCAGTTTTTACAGTAACCTCTTTGTTTTTATGCTCTTCTGTCAATCTATAGAGTCTGAATAATTAAGAAAGGTATTTCATAAGCTAAAAAACACCAAAGGGATTCTGCTTTGGTGTATTTGGCCATGTGTCTGAACTTTTTTGGATGCCAGAGACTGCCCATGCACTGATCAGAGACTATGTGTTGGACCTACCTGTTTGTTAAACCATTGAGTGTCATCTTCTCAAACTTGCCATTACCCACCTTCCAAGTACTTGACTCACTCACTGCATGAAGTATTGCTGAGTATTTTCTCTTTCTATTGATAAATGAACATTACCTGTGACATTTGCCTACAAGGCTTTAAAGGATGAGAACAGCATTGTGCCTGGACTGGAGTGTGTTGAAATGACAACAGGCAGTCTGTCCTCTTTCACTTTTCCATTGTGCTGGGATGTGGCCAGACAGCACAGTGCTGGGAAATCTTTTGGATGGGTTGTCAGTGAAGCCACAGGGGCTTCAGTGGTGTCCAGGAGATGTGCTGTAGTGGTGCCTGGGATCACTCACCTCCCTGTCCAGCACTGCTCCAGTCCTGCACCAGGGACCACAGCCCAGAGAGAACCAGGGGCAGGAGTTGAGCGTGGGCTCAGTGTGTGTTGCTGTAGTGTGTGCCTGTGGATTCTTGGTTAAAACAGGTGCCTTTAACATTGTGACACTGCTGCAGGTTTGAGAGTCGTGTCTAAGTGCTTGCACTGGGGATGTGTTTGGGAGACTCCGTGAAAGGCACCCTCTTGTACTTGATCCTAGGCCGCTTTCCAAGCCCTTCATTGAAAAGCTGAGCCGTTTGAACACAGGCTAAATGTTAATTTGCTCCAGCTCTAATTTTTGATAAATACTTGGGCAGTGCAGCATCAGGAAACCTTGACTTTTCTTGATCATGTCTTAGAACCAAATTTACTATAGATTAGACATTCTGGTAAGCTTTTTTCCTTTGGTATGAACCTGCCAAACTTAAAAATTATAACATTTAAATAACATGATTTTATGCATTCATATCTAACAATTTCTTGCTAGCTGCACAAACCATAATTTAAATCATAATTTTTCTAGCCTCTGTAATTGACTCTTGTACAAATATTTGTTTTAAAGCCTGCCTGGAATACTGCACAGTTCAGTCAAAGTTGTTTATCATATGGTATGAGATTCTCATTTTCTGGAAAGAAAATGCTGAGTCTGGTTTAATATGAGCAGCATGATTCATCCTACTACTTATAATTTTGCACGCTAGGTATTTTATTTGCTTGGTGCTCGATAGTTGTGAGAGGCAAATTGCTTCAGCAGAAAAATGTCAACTTTTTTCCTCCCTTTGTTACAGCAGAGCTGCCATTTTTCAAGCAAACTATTCTTGACCAGAATACCTGTAGTTATCAAGATGATAATCTTGCAGAGATGTCGTTCCAAGAGGTTCAAACTTCCTCTTCCTCCCTGCTTACATAAGATGCACTTTTTAAATGAACAGCGAACATACTTTAGTTTTTCCTCTTACAAAATGGCATTTAGGGGGTTTTGGTAGTAAGAGAGAAAATTGGAAAAAGCAAAGCAAGTCCTGTTCTAGAAGTGCAATTGCAATAGTGTGGAGCTATTTATCACTGAAATGGGAATGTGTAAGAAGGGCTACTTTTTCTTCTTATGAGGACTGGATAACACACACATTGTTTAGAAAAGGGAATGCCTAGTTGGGTAAGATAGCATTCATTTACAAATAGGTAGATATCATGATTTATTAATGCTTACCTTTGGATAAGGCTCTCAGTGGTGTTACAGGGTGTTTCTGAGTTCTACCTGTGTCATAATTAGGGCAGGCACATGCATTTGGTGTTTTCTATTATGCATATACTTGATCACTCTCTGATACTTGGCTTTGTTCAGCAAGCTTGTATTCAAGATTTTTTAAAAAGTGTTGGTTGATAAACTTCCAAGCTCTACTGGAGAACTTTCACAGTGAGTTTTAATATCCAAACGTCCCACTTTGGTGGCATATCTAACAAATAAGCACTAAGTAGTTTTCTTGGGATTGACAAATCCATTGCTAATGTCTTGTGACCTCAGACAGCAATATCAGAAGTCAACCACTCTGCAGGAGTGTTCTATATGTGCTACCTACAGGCAAAGATTGCATATATGGCAGAAGAGAAAGGTGTATTTTACTGTCTTGACCGCTTGTATTGTTTGATTTTTTGTACTGATCTGTACACGAGACAAAAAGGTTTCTAAGGATTTCGGGGTGAGTGTCAAGAGCTGAATGATTCAGCTCTTGGTGTGAGTTTCCTTGTTCTGAATTGGTTTTGTTTACTTTTCATGTGGTTGTATTTTACTGCTCAGTATATTTGTGGCCTAAGGTGGGTACCAGCTAAGTGTTGGTTTCATGTAAAAAGGAGAGATGTCTAAAAGTGTCTGTGCTGTTGCTCATTGATCATGGAAATGAAAATGGACACTTTTTATTTAAACATACTGAATAGGCATATTTTATAGTATCTGACTGGTTATTTAGGAATTTAATTAGGTAAGTATGTAATCTCTTCCTGTAGTGGTCTTGGAGTGTGTTAAACACAGATATATAAAAACCTGCTTTTATTCATGAGACTTAATGTTTGTAAATTTACTATGATGCTGATGGATTTTCCCAATTGCATATACAAGGACAACTGATGCAGATATCTAGCAGATTGTAAAAATAACCTCATTTCAAATGTCTTTCTTTTATAGGAAAAACCTCAGACAGAGGTCCATTTCCATTGTATGGGAGAGATACAGGCTTACCAGGCTGTCAGGTAAGTACAGGGATGATTGAAAGCAAATGCAATAAGCTGAACTAAAATTTAGTTTAAGCTACCAAACGTAATAAAGAGGAATGTATTCCACAGTTTGCAGAATAAATTTTCTGTGTTCTGTGTGGTCAGATTGCAGATTGCCTTGTACTTACATACACCCACTTAGAGGAGATACTTCTGCAAGTAGCTCAGGTTTGGAGTAAAAGGGGAGTTGTTACAGGTCTGAACATACTGAGTTTGATTGAACAATTAGGTGTAACAATTAGTGCGTAACGTTGTATTGTTTTGTCATTTTGATGATGTGATTTTTAATTAGAAAAACTTTCTTTTTGTGTCTCTAAATCTTCATTTTAGAGTGACAATTTCTTCCATGTTATTTCTAATGAGCCACACTAAGAATATTCTGCTCATTGTTTAAAAGTCTGTTTTGAATGTACAGGAAGTTTGACTGTTTAAAAGTATAATTAACATTTGATTACATTCAGTGTCTGTTGATAAAGATTTAAATAACTAATATATTATGTTTATAGTTCTAAGAAATTAATTTGTGCTTATTTTTTCAAAGAGGAATCCTCTTTTAATTTTACAAAGCAGACTATTGGCTTTGAACTGATATTTTCTGGAATATCTCTCTTCTAGAGGATAAAACGTAGCATAGGAGTTAGACATCTTGGTTTTTAGTCTTTTAACTAAAGACTTTTAACTTTTAACTTTTTTAGTCTTTTTTTAAAAGACTTTTTTAGTCTTTTAACTTTTAGTTTGGGAAGTGGGAATGGGCAGCACCATGTGGCAGTGCTTCCTCTATTGAGAAAGGATTGTTCTCACAGTCTTTACTGGTTCTCTGCAACACAGATGTGGCAAACAAAGACCTATTTGTACCTCCTGGGTGAGCTTTCAGGAATGTTCTCCCAGAATGCAGTCATACCTCTTCACCTTAATCATGGGCTTCACACTAGTGCCAGTCTAGACAGTAAAACATTGTATTAGTGTTATTACAATTGTTCAAATAACTCTGGATGTGCTGTACCTAAGTATAATAACTTAAACTTGACATTAGTTTTGAAGCAAATTAATTTCCACATTACTCTTTCATTAAGTTAATGCTTTGTATTGGAAAATGGGTTAATTTTGTATAAGATTCTGTTTTGCTTTGTGGTAAAAAGAAATTTCCTGGATCTTTCTGACAATATTGTGATTTTTTTGCTGTATGGTATTTACTTTTTTCCCCTAACAAATACCCAGTCTCTGATACCTGTTTGAATCATGGTGATCTAAAATTTCCCAATACCTTTTTATGGTAATGCTGGCTGGCTTGTCATTCCTCACCCTGTATTTTTCAGTTTACAGGTTCCACGTACGAAAATGTATTCACTTTTTTAACACATTGCTTCTACCATCTCGAAATTTGTGAGTCCAATTTTGAATTCCAGGCTTGCACTGCATTTGGAGATCCTTATGGGTTATTTGTTTTGTGAATTTAGTAAATGTAGTCTTCATTTTTCATCCAACTCACTAATTAAGAGGTGGAATGATGCCCAAAACAGACGCCTGCAAAGTCTCAGTTAATACATTCACCCACTGCTGATCATGAACTCTTAGCTGTTTTTTAATCAGCTATGCTCTGTATTCAACACTAGTTTTAGTTGTCCTTGATTCCTTAGTTCACCTGTGAAATGCAAAAGTAGTAAAAGCCATATTAAAACATCTCTTATGCAATGGAGAAGGAAATGAGATTGGTTTTACATAGTTTATTCCAGCTGAATCTGAATCACTTCTTCATTATCTTCTGACATTTGCAGTCTATTTTTTCCAGTATTCTTCAAAAAAAAGGAAATTTAAATTGTTGAGGAATGACAAGCCACTGCTTTTCTTTCTCTCTCAAACCAGCCAATCCTACTCTTTTTTAGCCTCTGCACTCTCTCCAAACCATGGGTTTTTCAAAGACAGTGGCTGAGGTTTCTGAAATGGCAAGAATGGCAAGAGCCAGTTGGTCTTCTGAGTATATCTTCTGGGTACAGATTAATTGAAAATACCTACCTTCTCCAAATACTCTTAAACTTGTCCTTCTTCTGCCATAGTTCTTATATATGTCACTGGTGTAAATGATTTTAATAACCTGGTGCGAGTGAGTGATGAGTTTTAATTTTTACTTCCTGTTAAGTTTACAGAGGGCTGGAATGAAAATTTTCAAGACCACTGTAAACTGCAATGTTTAAGAGTCTTAGTATCACTTCTCACCTTTTACTGAAAATAATCTAAGCAGTGATTGGTAGGGACTGTTGGCTACCTACAGGCTTTATATTTAGGCTGTAGGAGTTGAAGTGTGATTGATTTTCAGTGTAACTTAAGAATCTGAGCAACTTAGGTAATGAACTGTGATTCAGATATAACATTTAGTCACAAGAATGTAAATGTGGCTAATTTATGAATATTTGTCTAACAGAAGTGCAGATTTTCAGGTTTTCTTCCTGTCAGGTGTTTAAAGCAAGCCAAAAAGGAGCATCTAAGAGTATATAGACTAAGTGGATGGATAAGATGACAAATTGAGGCTTATTGAGATGACTATCGAAAACTTTTGCCTGGATAGTGAAATGACAGCTCTTAGATGAAATATAAAAACTCTGTTTTGCTGTCAGAATGAAATGCAATGCTACATGGCTTGACACAAAGTCTCTATTTGTGTCTTTGAGTTGGAGGGAGCCTGGTGGTTTGTGATTTTTGTGGGGGATTCCACAATTGCTGTTGGCCTTGTAATTGCAGATTTGGGAAGGACATCTTTCCACAAATCTTAAATCAGGTAAAGATTAAACTTTCAGAAAGCTTCTTGTAATAAGAGATTTTCTTCACATTTGTGCCATCTAGTACTGAAAGCTGTTGCTTATGTAAAGGAAACAAGATTAGACTTCAGATATTGAATGCACGACTCCCATTTCCAGTGTCATCAAAAGGTACCCAGCTGTCCCTGCTCGTGGCTCTGACAGGTCTGAGCTCGAAGAAAGCCAGGAATCTGCACTATTTCCAAACTGAAATGGAGATAAATGTGCAGTACATGTGTAGCTGTTACACTAATTCTTCTAATTGTTTCTGTGGGTCTTCACAGAGGCGAACTTTATCCCCAGGAGCCCGTGAGGGCCCTGGATAATTGGTGGAGAGAGGGGGGGCTGCTCCTTCAGCCTCCCAGTGCCTGTTCCTGTGTGCCTGGCACAGTCTCTCCCCACTGGCATCTCTGGGCTCAAGACAGTAAATTGTTGGTGACTATCCCCTTAACATCCTATTTTCATTCTAAACAATCATGCATGAAAAATAGACATTATGGATTTTCTGCCATGTGGAGATAGCACATTTACCCTTCCTTCATAATAATTTCAAGTCTGCATGCTGTCCCGTGTGTGGGAAAGGAGATAGAATCAACTACTAAATGTAATGGATGCTGGGCAAGAACTTCAGAGGCATTCAGCACTTTTGATTTAAAGTGTAGTCTTTCTACAAAGAGACATATCTTTATTTATTTTTCTAACTCACTGTCTCTATGTTCTGCATGATGGTGGGACACAGGAAAAGTTACAAAATTCACGTAGAAAAAACTTTGATGGTAAATCTGTAATAGACTTGAATGCTGTAGGGAGCTATGGATTTCACTTAGACTATGCACAATTATATATATATAATACTGTATAAAATATTTACTACTCTATAGTACATGATATATAGACATATTCCATGGAATATATAGTACTACACAGAGAGCATATGAAGAATCTATATGATAATCTGTACACTACATATATTTTATTTAGTGGCAGATAGATTTTTAACTCATTTCTGCTGCTATTGTTATGTAAGTTTTGTGTATATTGGTAATAACTAAGGCTCCTTCAGAATCTTGATTTTTTTAGATGAAAAAGAAATCCAGTAGAAAGATGGCCCATCCATATTTCCAGTAATATTGCTGTACCATTTTTCCTTCACTAGCCATCAACTCTGCTGTTGCCCTGAAGTTAATGGGAGGTGACTCATTTAGCAACATATTATTACATCCCTGCAATATGATGTAATGCACATCAGGCATTATTAAATTAGCCTGAATTTTGCAGTATGACAGTAAGATTTTATGCACATTAGCACCACACTTAGTGCTCCTTATGGGAATATACTTCAAGTAAACATACTAAGACATGATTTCAGACAGCTTTTCAGACTTTACCAATTTCTCTTTTCTTCACAATTTAATGTGGAATTTTAAAAGTTTGTATCTTGTCTGCAAATTTGGTATTAAAGAATAAAATTATAGCATGAACAACTGTATTTATTGGTTGTTACATCCTTCACAGACTAAAAAGTTTGGGGATGTTTTTGTGGAAAAAAAAATGTTTCTTAACAAACACTTTAAAAACTTTTGAAATAAACCCCAAAAATGCCTTTAGCACCAATTTCTTGGGCAATTTAACAAATGATCACTTTAGCAAAAGAAATGTTTGCAAGTGTATGTTACTTTGCCTTTGCATAGTCAGTAATTTGCCTCTTTAAAATTTAAAGAGACTTTAGAGCAGTTTGAGCAGAATTCAAATCTGCAATGTTGGGGCAAGTGTTATCTCAGAGTACACTCTCTAACAGCCATCTCACAGGCTAAGGAAGTGCAATAAGAGTACAATTCCAGAAGCTGGAGCTGTCTAGGGAGAAGAGAAAACCTTGCTCATATTGTGCATGGGCAAAAATGGCAACTTTTTTTTTATGTTACTGGTAGGATGTTGAGGATTAGTCAAGCAAAAGTGAAAATATCTATAGTAGGATCTAGATACCAGCTTAATACATAGAGAAGAATTAATAGAACTGAACAGCACCAACCTAAAAGTATTTTTAATATGCTCATAAACTATGTAATTGTAAGACACTTACAGAGTGTAATGGAGAAGATTACCTGATTTTAATTTTTTAGTAAAGGATCAGGTAAGAGCTGGAAGAATAAGCATAGAGACAAAAAGGTGAGTGTTAGGAGGTGAGAGCGTATAAAAATGTATGTGGGAAGCAGAAATGAGATTTGCTGACAAAAATGGCCAAGTCAAGAACAGTATGAAAAATGTAATTGGAAATACAAGTTTTGTAAGAACAAAAAACTTGGAAGTGACAAGAGTGGAAGAAATGAATGATTGTGACTAGTGGGGCACAGTGGTGTTTTAGTGGTATCTGACAGCAGAGATGTTACTTGGAATGTAAGAGTCAGAGTAGAAAAAGGTATTTGTAGCACATTGTATTTTAAAATGTGACTGTTCTTTAAATGGGTTTGAAAGCATCCAAATAAGTCTTTCTGCAGGTGCAGCCCCCAATAGCTGCATTCTCTGCAGTTGCTCCAAGGATGTTTGCTAAAGTTTCTATTTAACAGAGTCTATTAAACAGCAACAAGGAAGCTCTTCCTCCTCACTGCAGGTGTGTGTTTGAAGATGCTTTAGATGGATCTTTCCAATGAGGCAGAAAATTGTATGAGATTCTGGACCTTTCCTCTCTGTGGGGCCTCAGAAAGATGACAAGCAGTGGCACCAGTTACTTTTCTTCCTCACATAGTTTTAGCAACAGTTTAGAGAACATAATGTCTATTTAAATCTGAGCAATACTGAGTTATGGAAGTATAAAAAATTTTAAGGCTTTTACATGTGTGTGGGTTTTAATAGCAATATAACTTTAAAACTGACAAACTGACTTTATTTGGTAAATTTTCTCTTTTTAATCTCCTCTTCTCTGACACTTTTGATATCAGGTGTCTCCCCAAAGCAGATTTTTACAGCTGAGCTCTCAATCTCTAAGAAATGCAGCTGCCGAAGGAAAGGCTGACAGAATGTTAACTGAAGCAGTGACTCTGGATTCTGCCAGCTGATACCATCTTAAAAGACTGGGATGGGGAGAGGGATATATAGTTTAAGGGCAGATGGAACGCCAGAACTTCAGTTTGTTTTGCTTCATTTTACTTCTCGTGTAGAATCAAGCAATATTAACTTCCTCTTGATCATGATTTATTAGAAATGAATTACTTATTGTGCTATTGGGAAAATATCTCCTGTCTCTCAGCAGATAAGGAGCCTGCAGAACCTTTTTAGAAAGTAAAAATGTGCTGGGCACAGGCTAGATTTCTTTTTTTCGGTATCAAGCTGGAGGTGACCACCTGAAGTTAATCAGGGAAGACATTCCCCCCGGACTGGAGCGGGTAGCAGGTGTTAGGAATTCGTTCTAGTTGGAGGAGGGATGCTATTTATAAAGGGGGAGCAGTTCTGCAAGGAATCATTTTGAATGTCTTACCAGACAAACTGCTTCTTGTCTTTGCCCTTCTTTCTCACGCTGTTTAGGTTTGGCAAATTTTCTTGCCACCTTTATTTTTTGATTGTGTTTAGTTGTGTTTAAGGTTATGAATATCCTGTAAATCAGTATATGGTATCTTGCACACTGCTGCCTGAGGAAGTAAAAAGCATGTTACACCATGGAGTGCAGATATAATTTCTGTGGTGAATTACTGTTTGTGTCCAGCTAATCTGGCTGCCTCAGAGCTGGGTGCTTCTCAATTACAAATTTGTGGTATTAGTGGAGGATGGGGAAAATATTAGCTCAGTTCTGTCCTCCCAGCCATGCCTGTCTGTCTGAATGAGCTGGATTGCCCTTTGGATTTTCTTTAAGTGTTTATTCCTTTTGTCTGTAACTACTCTAGTATGTTAAGCCCCCATTTACCTTCCTCTCTTACTTCATAGGCGATGAAGTCCCTTCCTAAACTTCACATCTGCACAGATAACTGCTCTCAAAAAGAATACAGGCCAAGAGTAGAATTGGGAAGATGAGTGGTGTAGGCAACCTGCTACTTTGCTTACTGGGATGGGCTGGGGGAGACTCCAGTTTAGGCAGACAGTCAGGGATGGAAAGAACACAAGACCAATTTTGATTCCTCTTTTGTGGAGCTAAACCATCCAACTTGCTTTCATTTCAGTTGTGTTGTGGAGTGTTTTTCAGGATGCTAGTGTTCCTGATGGCACAGGTTTCTGAAAAGCAGGGAGAGAATGGCAACATTTATTAGGAGGATTCGATTCTAGCCTAAGATACTTCCTGGGTGTGTCTATCCATTTCTTAGCCCCCTGGTATTGAACTGAGCTCTCACTTGATCATATGTGAAAACATATGGACCCTGCATGTTAAGTCCTAACAATTATCTGGTTGCTATATTAATGAACCCTCATTATGTTACACATTTTCTGACTTGCTTAAGAGCAAGAGAGATTTTTCTCTTGGTTGTGTGGGAGAGATGTACAGCTCCCAGTACTGGATACATGAAACATTCTACCAATGGTCTGAAATATTTTTAAATCATTTTGCCGAAGATGCAGAGGGAGAAACAGATACAAGGATAATTCAAGTTTTAGAGTATCCTTTGTAGTCTGACTTCTGTAAATAAGATGTAGTGGGAAGTCTTTTATTATCATGTTGACTCCTCACGCTTATATCTTGAAATCATAGAGAAAAGCTGCGAGGCTGGTACCAAAAAAATTAAAAAGTAGATGAATAAGCCCTCAGCAGCTTCTCTTCTACATTTTGGAGTTCTCTGAAAACCTGCTTTTGTATCATCACAGTAAGGAAGCTGTTCAAATTACTGTTTTCATAATGTAGCGAGGAGATTCAAAGGCAAAGGGAGGGGTGGCTGACCTGTAATCACAATGCTTAGTAATGCCTTCCTCCAATTCAGGCAGCAAGGCGAAAATACCTTGCCCGGGGGGATGAACGGAGACAAGCTGAGCCAGCATAACCTCCGGGATTGGACACCAACAGCAGCAGGGGGCTGCTTTAGAAGCGTAAAACAGAATTTGTAGTCCTGCCAATAGGCACTATCAGTGCAGGGAAGCCAGTATTGCAGAAGAGAAGGAAGGGACTCTTCAAAATATGTGTGTTAATCAGGTGCTTTCAAGCCCTTTAGATGTAGAAAGAATAGAAAATGTTTCCTTCCCTTCGCATTTAATCTTTACTCTTCTGACTGCTTAAAAACCCCCATATATGTAATTCTGAATAAACTTCTTTCTTCTCTCTCCTCTGCCCCTGTGCTCAGTCCCAGTATATTTACATATAAACAGAATTTGCCATAGTAGCAGATTCTGCTTAGTACACACATGAATAAGCAGCTCATGGTGATCTGGAAAAGCTTTGGTGTAAGAAGGGAATATATTGATAACTTGATATTCATCAGCGTTAACAATAATCGGAAAGACAGTAAAACTAAATGTTATTTTGTTTGTGATGTTGCATCACTTCAGTATTTAGTACCCTAGGTAGCTGGTTTTTAATCCAGTGAGCTAGATTAGCCTGATTACACTGGCAGGATGCAGTTGATGGATGACTGTCATTATCTTCTCAAACCTGCATGATACTTTAGGTATAGGAGATGATAATTAAATTTTCGAGAGACTACATTGAGATTATAAGATCTAAGTATTTTTTTTTAAATGAGGAATATGTTTGCAATTATCAACATGTTGTTAGATGATCCTCTCCTGAGATGTTTTATTAGCAGCCCCTCATTTCCTTTAAATTGATCAAGAAAAAAAGCTCAAGTTATCATATAATACTTTAGATGTTGTTTTGGTTTTTCTGATTCTGATATTTTCCTCCTCCAGAAACAGTCCAAAAATGTATTTGATCAAATCTATTGGTAATGGCTTGAAGATGTACAGGTTAGCACAATATATTTAATGAAACCTTTTTTGAGACAAAACACTAGAGAGGATCATAATTAATGCCTCATTTTCTGCCAGTTGCTATTGATTACTCATTCAGAGTCCCTTTGTTCTCAAAATGGTAACACTGTATTTCACATTACTATTTGATGATATTCTCAGGATGAGATTCTTTAACAACATGCTGATAATTGCAAACATATCTCTAAAATTTAAATTTAAAATGAATTTACATCATATGTCAGTGTTTTTCCAAATCCAGCTTCTATTTTGTAGTGCATATTCATTACAGTTTCCAAAGATTGGAGACTTGAGTAAAGTGAAATGCAACACTTTATATCTTAGTTATATTTTTGGCTTAAGCTGCATGACGTGGAACTCGAGTGAATGGTATTTTTGCAGCCCAAACCTCTGTGCTGTACGAGGATCTCACAGAGCAATTACTTGTGAATGTTTTAATTTTGTGCTAGATTTTCCTTTGGAAACACAGTAGCAAAATGTACAACTTAGCTGTGCGATTTTGCAAGTTTAGCAGAGTTTGACTTTTCCATTTCGTTACATTCTTTTAAATTGTCTTATGCAAATTTTCCTGTAAGGCAATTAGAGACACATTATATCTGTGCTCTAAGTCATCCAAACAGCTCCCTGAGTGAAAGGACATGGACATGAAACTTGTGCTCTACCCAGGGCACCATTTCAAGTTTACAGTAAGGCCAGGAATGCACTTGCCATCTGCTCTGTGTGGTTCTGAGGAACACAGAAATGCCCAGTGAGTTTGTCCGTGGCTGTGGTGGGATAATGGAGGGATCTGGTTGAGATGGGTGGTGTTGCATTGCATTATTTTGTAAAAGTAAAGTATCCAAGCTCCCAATTTTTAACTAAACGCTCAATTGGTTTTTTTTTTTAACCTCTAGACAGTTTTTCTGCTTTAAACAGGGACAGCTTGACTACTAAGACTCAAAGCATAAACTTTATGAAAAGGAAGGTAATGAAAAAACCCAGGAAAAATAAAATCTAGCTGAATCTGTTTGACTACTGGGGAGGATTTCAAGATCTAAGTTTGCAGTTGGTAGGTTGCAGCTCTCATTTCACTGCCAAAGCAGCCTGCCTTATTATGCCAGCATAATGGGCCTGTCATAATCAGTTGCATATAATGGGCTAATGCTTTTATTCTCAACCATATTATTCTTTTGATAGAAAATAATGAATAATGTAAAGGCACACAGTTGTATTTGGATGAAACTATTGCATAGTTTGGCTATGGCTGCACTAGGAAAATCTGAGTTCTTAAAGCATTTGCCAATGTTTGTATTTAAAAAAAGCTCGTGAACAAGATTTAGACCAAGAAGCACAAGGCTGACTGATGTAGCAAATACATTTTTGAAAAGGTAAAGCTTTATTTGTGTAGTGCATGGAGTGTGTTTGTTAAAACTTTGTGTATTTTGCAGGATATCTTGGCTTTCCTCTCTACATATACCCTAAAGGCTAGAGAGCTGCAAGGAATATTACCTAAGGACATCTGTAGGCCTTTACTTGTCCACATTTTTTTTTTATATCAAAGTAAGAAAATGAAAGAAATGTTTACCAACATATTAGAGTTCTGCTGGCTGGTGTCCTAGAAGATCATTGAAGGCAGAGCAGTGTTTTGGCATCAAATTGTATCTAAAGATTCATAGAGTTGGCCTGGGGAAAAGAAAACTTCCAAATTAGTCAAGCTCTCTTTTACTTTTATTCTTAAATTCTTCGAAAGAATCACTTTAAAAACTATTTTAAAATAAGTTGACTGAGGAGCTTTTTTTATCTCAGGCATATAATTTTGGTATAAGCATGAGGTTGATTGGCTTGTTAGTTTGAATGGAAGCTGACTCTGCCTGCACCAAAGTGCAGCTGCCGTGCAAAGTTACTTGTTTTCTGTGACAAAGGTGCATAAATACACCCCTCACACGAGATATGACTCTTTTTCACCCACCTCACCCTGGCAATGCTTGAATAGATGACTCCTCTGCGTTTAATTTTTATGAGAATACTCTTTAGGAAAGTGATCCCTTTAAAGCATTTGCTGGGATAGTGGCCCCTGTGAAAGCCTTTCCTATGTGGGTCAGGCCATGCCATTTTCCCTGAGGCTGTCAAAACTGCTCCTTGGTTTCCCTGAAAGGAATAAATGTGAAAAGTAAAGCAGTCATGTTTACCTCTTTTACTCTGTTCTCTTTGGAATCAGGCTTGCTGCGTTCTTAGTTGACTATAATAAAAGCCTTTTTTTCTTTTATTAATTTTTTTTAAAGTTGGTTATCGAACACTCATTCCCTAGGGAAAATATTGCTTTAAATAACTTCTTGAAACCAGCAATATGCATTATAAAATCCAAAGAGGCAAATTTTGAAGGCTGATGCCTGTTTATTTACAGCAGTAATACAGACAAGGACTCGACAGCGTTCAGGAGAATAACCAGTCATTGATTATTCTTTAGTAATTGGATCCGTGCTTGGCAGATGAGGTTCAGAGTGAGCGTGAAGGTTCTCTGTGGAGAACGCTGCTAACTACATATGTAAGTGATCTGCCTTGTGCAGGGACCTCGGGCACTTAGTCAGGAGAAGCCTGATGCTGATAATACAAAGCTTTTTTGCTATCCTCAGTGGTATTTTTGTATTCCTTTCTTTATCAGGTGCCCTTAGGAAAGGATCAGTCCTAATCAATATTGCTTCTGAATTGGTTCAAACGGGCAGAAAAATCAATGAGCTGAACTAATGACATCTATTTTTATATTGTTTTGGAAGACTGAGGAACAATTATAAAATTTTAAACAGATGCTTCATTTGACTGTATAAATGGTAGAAGAGCATTGTAGTTTTGTGCTGTTTGGGGGTTTTTAATTTTTTTTTTTTAATAAAACATTCTTACCCAAACATAGTATAGATGAGAAAACTTCTTTAGAGTCTGTTACACACCTTGAGATTTACTGGGTATGTATTATATTATTTATACACCAAGTTTATGCTGTTGTAGTAGCCAGCCTGCTTTGAAATTCAGGGCCCAGTGAAAATGTCATGAACTGGAATGCTTAGGACAAGAGCAAGAGTGGCAAATGTCATGGAGTAAAGGTTGGAGTTCAAGTCTAGAAAAGATATAGATCCTTGCCTTTTGGAATGACTTTGTGGAAATGAATTTAAAAGTTTCTACTGATGAGTTTGTTGGATTTTTGGTTGATTGGTTCTTTTTTTTTTTTTGGTAATCTCTCCCTCCCCTCTCCTAATGAATGAGGGAACGGAGGAACTAAGGACCCTCACATCCCTTTTATTGGAGGCATCTGTATGGATCCCATTGTGCTTCCAAAATCCCTGCCAAGGATCAGGAGGAGGTGCTGGGGGTAGCAGGGAGGGTTATCTTTAATGTGAATGGGACATAGCCCCTGATGGTGTTTGACAGCAGCTCTGAGTGGGGCAGGACCATCCCACCTCCAGAGGTCCGTGGGGGCCTGTGACTGGGACCTGGCATCAGGGACCTGAAGTGACAACTATCACAGTACTGCCTCCCTGACCCACAGGCTATGTAAAGAAACTTTCCTTCAGTCCTGGTGCTCTTGGTCTTGAGCTGAGTGCAGAACTGGTGTCACTTCTTTTGGACAGTGTTGGTTTGGAGGAGCTGCTCTTCACAAAACATTGCCCGGGTTTCCTGCACAGTGTTCACCACTAGGACTGAAATAAATGTTTAGAATAATATCTTTGCTAAATTCAGATTTACACTGGGTAAGCCAAATATTCTGATGTTCATGATGTTTTCTACAAAACAATAAAATCTTTACTATTTGACAAAGGCAAAATTAGCAAACCTTGAAACAGACTGCAAGCAGATTTCCCTTTCCATGCATTTGCTGTATACTTTTGTCACTCCCTATCAGAGTATCTCATTTCAGAATGAGTTTTACATTAACAATTCTGATTCAAAGGCTGTTTTATTGTAAGAATAACAGTGAAAAAATTGAGCTGAGAGGAAGCTATTTATTTGCTGTAACATTTTTAATAATTAACTTTGATCTTCAAACTTCTGTATGGAATAGTTAACACTTTTGGGCCCTCCTTTACTTTGTAGTGGGGTGACTCTTTCACATCCCACTCTATTCAATTAGAATATAAGATTTCTCATGCTCAAATTAGTCATCAAACAAGTAAAAGACATTTCAGTAGTGATATGATGCAAAACCATTTATCTGGAAAAATGCTTATTTTATGTATGTATTTTGTAACTCTGTATGAACTCTGGATTTTTCTGTTAATCCCACTGCATTGCAGAAGGGTTTTAGTACCTTCCTGAGAGCTGAGTTAGTCTCACCTTTCACAGGTCGTCACACCAAAAGAGCCAGCTTGAAGGATAGAATGTAATCCAAAAAGTACATTTGTTTATGAATTTGGGAATTAGGCATCAGAAGGAAAGGAGAGGAGAGCCAGGAGCAATGGCCTGTGCCCCTGTTCCAGTGGGCTGCTCTAGCCCTGGAAGGCAAACAGCACTGGAGCAGTTCCTGCCATAATCCAGCCCAAAGTGGACTTGTGTGACAGCCCTGGGAACCTGAGGGCTCGTTGTTGGGAGTGGGGAGGAGGAATGTTGGCTTGGGAGCAGTGGGGCTGAAGGAGAAACTTTAACTAGGGTGGCTTTTGATTAATAAAATAAAAATTACTCTAGTCAAGAGTTTGTGTCTTAGCATCCCCTGACAATGAAATGTCAGTGCAGATGAATGTGAGAAGAACATCCCTGTTGTCCTGCCCTCCCACAGCTCTGCTTGGCCCCTCTGTGATGGGAACACTGCACTATGGAATGCTCACGTATGAAGAAATCAAATCTCTTGCCCTCTGAAGGCTGCTGGATCCATGGTGATCCAACACTGTCCAATTTGGCAAACATTAAAGGTGTGTGCAGTGCAGAGTGGCTGCAGCTCCATGAGAAAGCTGGATTCAAGTGCTGGGGTGAAGTGCAGTGAACACATTTTTGCCACCTGGTACAAATGTTTTTTATACAAACAGTTCTGTGGGTTTCACTCCAAGTCAGGATTTTCAGACTAAAACAATGCTCAGCATAGCATCAACTGTGGAAAAACTGTGTTCTCCTAAATCACCAGCATTCATTTCAGTTTCACAGAGGAAATCCAAATAATGTGAGGTTAAGCAATATATAGTGCCTTTTTAAGTGTTTAGAATGTTTTTGTATTTATTACTTGAAAAGGGAACAAAAGAGGTAGGGTTCAATTACATTGTTAGTTTCAAGTTTTTAAAATATCATAATTTTTCATGTTCTGTTCGTTAATCTACTCTTTTATCTCTTTTGTCTGCATTTGGTATTTTTTGGACTGTTCTATTCCATGTTTTTATGAATGTAATATAAGTCTGGATTTCTAAGTATGTGCTAAAACCTAATGTCACACTATAAACTCTTCGCAGTTTTTATCAATTATGTTTATATTGTGTAATAGAAGAGGTGTTACATTGCAAACTAAACAAAGTATTACGATTTTTGTTTAAAATTTAAATATGAATTGATTCTTTCAGATGTTTTCAACGGAAATGGTTATGGCTTTTTGGAGGCTCACAGCCAAACTTGCTCTTTCTTTCTGAATTACACTCTGAACACTCATTTAAAAAAGTCAACTTTTTTTGAAGTTTAGAACCTTCACTGAAAGCCCAGTAAATTCCTATAAATGCCAAGAGCAGTATGTGTGGTTAATAGTTTGTTAGCCTGGTATATCAACAGCTGAGTTGTTATAAAGCTTAATTTTACTTTTCTCTCTATATTTTTGTAGTCTAGTCTGCTTCGGTCCGACATGGGGCTTGGAAGTCCAGGTCAGCTGTCATCCTCTGGAAAACCTGGAACACCCTACTACCCGTTTTCTGGCACAAATCAGCGCAGAAGACCACTTCATGACTCCTCAGCTCTTGGTAGGCAATATAGACAGGGTTTAAACTTTTGTTCATGATGCTTTTCTGCAGACTTGATTATTTTCTTTGACCGTTGATTTTATATACTGCAGATTGCTCTGGGTGGAGCAATTGAAATTACACCAAACTGGAATTATCAACATTTTCTCTGAGACACTAGCTTGGATTCAACACTGGTCAGTATGGCTTACAAAACAAACAAGAAACTCTAATAAAACCCTTAATTGTAAAAGCAATAATGACAGATGGATAGGAGCTGATGACCAGCTGAGTGCCCTTAACCCGTACCATCATTAACTCCTGGAAATGCCTGACCCTGAGGTCATTACCATTAGTTAGTAGGGGAAGGACACAAAGGGGAAACAATTATCCTTTTATATGCTAAAAGTAACTTTATTCGGGGCAATATATAGTTCATTGTAATTGGTTCAACATGCCTTTAAAGATCTTAGCAATTGGAGACTAGTAGCTTATCCTAAAATCAAACTACCTTGCAAAATATGCAGGCAGGAACTTGCTTAAAAATTGTTATAATCCTATGACAGTTATTAGTATTTTATTCTGGGGATACTTAGAGGTGAATGGAATTTTCATACTTGGTCATGGACAGTGGTAATATTCTATAGCCCTCTAATTCTGTTGAATCAGAGAATCAAGAACAAGCCAGATGTTCTGTAGTTTCTTATGTCAGAATATTGTGAATAATTGGTGTGTAAATTAGAAAAAATATTTTTGGTAAAAAAAGAGAGACTGAAACCTTACATTCTAGTTTACCATATCTTGTGGTTATATAGTTATATATCTGGTTATATAGTTATATAACCTTATACTCTAGTTGCCATATATTTCAGTCTTAATATGATAGGTCATTAGGATTTCTCTAGTTATATGTTTGAATTTTTAATGCCCCTCATTCTATATAGCACTTCTATTCCATAATAAAAATCTTGCTTGTTGGAACCATGTAACTCAAACCATACTTTACCCCAAATAAGATTTTAATCAAATGCAAATTGCTTCTCCAAAGTAACTTTAATATTAACTAGAATTGCAAACTCCTTGGGCACTTAGATAGTTCTGAACATGCTTGAAATGGTTTGGTAAATCATGAATTATAAAACTATATCATAGAATCATCAAATCATTTATGTTGGAAAAGACCTCTAAGACCACTGAGTCCACTCATTGACCCAGCACTGCCCAGCCCACTATTAAACCATGTCCCCAGGTGCCACATCTACATGGCTTTTAAATCCCTCCAGGGATGGTGACTCCACCCCTTCCTGGACAGGCTGTTCCAGGGCCTGGCAACCCTTTCAATGAAGAAATTTTTCCTAACACCGAATCTAAACCTTCCTTGGGAAAGGCAACTTGAGGCCATTTCCTCTTCTGTTATATGTGTGTATATATGTATTTTAAAATACCATCTCAGTGTAACTTTTTAGCTTGCTGTCAAGTCAACCACCATTTAACTCGGGGTTGTCTGTCTGTATCAATATGGTTGTGAGGATTCATGTTGCTCAGAGTAGGAGAACAAACACAGCAGTTCTTCACATCTGTCTTAGGAAAGTTCAGTGAAATTGTTTACTGCTTGAAAGGGTGTTTGAACTTGAATAGAAAAGAGCTGCATTTTAACATGATGATGATGTTTTAGCCCGTGTTGAATCAGTTTTAGTGAAAAACTACTTATTGTAGTGATCTGCTATGGTTTTGAGTAACAGGGGTCTGTTAAACAGACTTTGGTGTTGGGCAGAGAGTGCTCACGACATGTGCAGAAAGGTCATGGTGTGAAGCAGTCCTGAAAAATATAATCTGATTTCTAACATATACTTGAATATGTGACTTGGTTTTTTGTGCAAACTATATGGAGTTTGGTACTTTCCAGGTATTAAAGAAAATGAAGTGTGGTGTTTTCAGAGTAGTAGTATTCAGTTTTTTCTTCAAAAGAGAAGCTCAAGGGATATAAACCTGTTCAAACTGGTAACAGTGTGATATTCCTCCTTCTGTCATGGTTGAATCTGGGGATTGTAACCTGGGATATGGCTGGTGGTGGTTACAAATTTATGGAAATGTTTTTCCAGGAATGTCAGGAGGAGGAAGCACACTTTTATCTCAGGTTTTTTTTTCCAATGGCTTCAGAAAGTATGTGTGATTTTTTTTATTTTTAATGGACTAGCTAAGTTTTCCAAACCTGCTGCCTGAGAATTTAAAACAAAATCAAATTATGGCCATTTTATCCCTGAGAAGGAGTTGTCTGACAGGATTATAACAAGCTCTCATTAAATTCCATACTAAATTGCATTGAAACCAACCAGTGTTCTCTCCAGGTGACGCTTTCAATGCATTGGAAATATCTCTTCCAGAAGTCTTTTTCTTTTCGAGTGTGCTCTATGGGAAATGATCAAAGTAAAGATATCCAGCAGATATTTCACCTTATCTCACCTTTATCTTGTCATATGTTCTGGATGAAAGTAGAAAAATAGGAATTTTGTATTTTAATTGAAGACTCGATGGTCAACTGTAGAACTGGAAATCTTGCCAGATACTCGTCTTCAAAACATCAGTTAGTTTGCAGGCCTACTTTTCAGATTGATTTTATTAGCAGCTGATTAAACTGGTTCAGGTTCTTGATTTAGGCAGTGAAATTGCTGGGTGTGAGGACCCACCCTTGAGGGGAAGGGTACTTTTGTGGGGTTACAATAGCTGTTGGGAGGAGGCAGCTATCATGCCTCCAACTTTACTATGACTTGCAAATTTGAGTTGTATTGCCTTTACTACTTAAAGAAAATAATTAGGTCATTAGATTGGCTGATTATTTACAACCTTGGTATAGTCTAAAAGCTATAAAATTTACATCATGTTAGTATTTTTAGAGTTTGTCATACTTTAATGTGTGAAATTCCTTTTTGATAGTTCTGTCTTTACTATGAAGTGCAGAAAAGAAAGCATTTCTCTTGCTAGTCAGTCTCATTTTCCTCTCTGTATATCTGAAAACCATATTTTGTTTCATAGCAAGTGTATGAGGTGATCAGTGTTACTGTACTTAGGAATAACTGCTTTCCTTATGGAAAGAATTGAAAGTAACTATCCAGCAAAGCTTTATTTTAGAGAAGAACATGGGTATGTTGTATTATATTTGTATTGATGTGAAAGACAAATCTCATTGACAGAGAAGAAAAAAATATGAAATTGGAAAATAAATTCATCATGGAAAGAAAAAACTGTACAGTGTGGCTATTTATTCTTTTTCACCTATAACGTAGATACCTGCTGAAACCTTATTTTTCTGTGTACAGATCCTCTACAGACAAAGAAAGTAAGAAAGGTGCCCCCTGGTTTGCCTTCTTCTGTAAGTACTACTTTTTTTACTTATATTAAAAATCTGGGCTCAGATTGTGCTCTCTTTACCTGCCATACAAACAAATGCCTTAACTTCAGCTCTGGGAAGGCTGTGTGCTGGACACGAGCAGCTAGGCTGGGTAATTGGGAGTGGTTCTGCAGGACTAAATACACATTTGATGTGGAATTTTTAGATTTCATAGCAGTGATTTGTAGCTCACTCATATGCTCCTACCCACTTGTCCCTGTCATTTGAATTCCTCTCTTGGGAAGAGAGCTGGGCCAGGAGCTGTCAAAGAAGATCTCCTGTACAGGTCTTTTGATGTTTAATTAGTCATTATGTTGCTGAACAGGAGGACAGACAGAGATTAATAGCTGAGAATCTTAGAAATTTACATTTGTAATAATCCCAGTGGAGCTGAAGACATTAAGATTCGGAGGACATGTACAGCTCAGCTTGCCTCAGTAGGACTGAGGTTATTAATATGCATAAATCACCGAGTCAGATGTTCATTGTGAAGCCCTGGTGGATTTTAAAGCCTTCATTAAGCCTTTCCTAACTTCAGCCTAGCATCAGGAAAGCTTTCAAGCAACTAGTTTGTTGATCCCTCTTTGCTTGAAAATTTATCCTTCGAGAATAAAGGGCTTTGATAAAAAAGGTTGGAAGGGTTTTGGTGGAAAAAATCATTAATGGCTGTGATAATCTAATGCTATAGGGGTGTTTTGTGGTATTAAATATGCTTTATTCTTAAAAGGAAGAAAATTGTTTATAAATGAATCTGCATTTAAAAATCCACGTGAAGTGAAAAATCCCCAGTGAAGTGAAGGACAGAATTATTTTTTCCCCTGCTCAGAACAAACAGGAGGGGAGGGGGAAGCTCGGCTGCCTTGCGGGATACATCTCTTTGTTGTGTAAATGGATGTTGGGCTTTTATTTGGCAGTACTTAACACATGGGCGCAGGTGCACTTGGATGAGTCATAACTCAAAGCCGGATAGGCTGAATAGAACACACTGCACAGGCAACCGTAATATAGTGGGAGCAAAATGGGGCTGATCTTTTTATTTTGTGTGGAGCCTGAAGTACGGATGGGGTCTCCTAGTCCTTGCATCTCCCCTGTTCTCTCCTCCCTCTCTTTCCCTTCTCCCTCCCCCTGCTCACGATGATACAGACAGAAAGTGGGATCTGAAATCCTATATTAACCGTACTTCCAGATGGAGCTGAGATAGTATAGATAGCCTGGGGCAGCTGTGCTCTGAACCTGCAGCCTACCTGGAAGCCAGGATTGCAGCTGCAGGCACTCTTAAAAGCTTTTGCTTGCATAAGCACTTGGGCCCCACTAGAGGCTGAATAGCTGCTTGATAAACAAAATGAACACAATGCCTCAAATCATTATTCCCGAGGCCAGGAATATTCTTCTTTTCCCCCCCTTCCTTTTTTTTTTTTTTTTTTTTCCCTTCAGCAGCAGCTAAAAATAGTTTGGCAATTTACATTTTAACAGTTGCGTGTTATGTAGGGTGGCTTTACAGTCTAGCAGATGATTTATGCTAGATTAACAAAAATGTATTTAAAATGTCAGAGAAGCTAAAACACATAGCAGTGCAATTTTCATGTAATTTATTACTGTAATTCTAGGCAGTAATAAAGCTTACACTACATGTTTAATATTTAGTAGCATCGCCCAGGTAAAGAGATCATTTTGGGGAATGAAAGATTTCTCTCATTCCTCTTGCAAGGTTTTAATTTTAACAAACAGTATTTTTCAAGTGCTTTTCATTTAATTTTTCTGTAAGAGTGGAGACAATAAAATGCAGAGAGATTTTATTTGTATTAACATTGTACCAATCTGTGCAATTAAGTGCAGTTACTGTGAATAATCAATGATTGCGATGCTGCAGGTTTTAAGCACCGTTTCTCTGTATTTCACTGCTGAATAGAGCCTTGCAGTGAAATGACATGTTACCCCCCCCCCCCAAAAAAAAAAAAAGAGATACTACATGTTTGGAAGATGACAAAAAACTAAATTTCACTGAGCACATAAGAAATTTAAATTGAGTAGATAATTATGTAAGTGTAGTCTTTATTTTAAATATACGTTGGTAGGAAATCTCAATGTATTGTGGGAAAGACAGAAGTTGCCTTAGCTAATAGATAGTGCACAGTAGTTTAATTATAATATGAAAAGTCAAAGGAAAGATGTTAATTTTATTATACAAATCTGTATTTTTTAATTTTTCAGTTTCTGAAATACTGGTTTCTGCAGTGTGTTTGTTAGTATAGGGCTGCCATGTCAACGGATACTCAGCAGTAATTTAATTTCCTAGATAACGGTAATTTAATACAATCTTTTAAGAAATAATGATTTTTAAAAAACCAAACAACCCTTCCTCTAGTTTGTTTCTTTTTTCTCTTGATTTTGTATAGTGCTTTCTGAAATTACTTGTTTTGAAGTTTATCTTCTTTCATGTGTTCTTATCAAGGCCCAAAGTAAAAACAGAGAAAAGTGCTGGTGAATTGTTTAGATGCTTTCTGGAATGCAACTCATTCTAAACTTGTCCTTTTACTGTAAAAATTAAGTGTACCAGGCAAATGCATTTTTAAGGTTTTGTGTTGTAAGTTGCTAAGTGGTGACTCACTGCCCAAAACATTTTGAATGTTGACATGCAAGCATTTTTGTTGAACTACAACTACTAAATTTAAAGCCTTGAGGGGAGGATAGAAACTAAAAAATCAGTGGTTTATTTTTTTTTTTCAAGCCAGGTCTGAGAGAAAAGCAAGATTATGATATGCTCTTTATATTATAGCAGGGGGGAGATACTGTTCAGTGAGTTACATGGTCTTCAGAGATTCAAAACTGTTATATTTCTGAGAATTTTTCTGATTGTGGGAGTTACCTGAACTAAGCCAGACACCAAAAACATCGTGTGACTTCAGAGCAGTTGTAACTGGGGCTGAGTCAGGCAGAGCAGAGTGTCAGGGGTTCTGAAGAGCTGCTCTGTCTGCAGAGGGAGAAGACAGACAAGGCTCACTCAATGCCCAGGGGTTGCCATCCAAAAATGGATGGGCTGTGAGCAGAAATGTACTGTTTAAATGTAGACTCAGAAAATATTTCAAACTGATATTTATTATTAGTACCATAATCAGTGGCTCTCATGAGGTCATCATTAAAAAAAAATAGTGTGAATATCTATCATCATTCTTTTGCCATTTAATTAGTCTCATATCAGAGAAATAACCTCAAATACATCATATCTGCTGATTTTTGTTGGAGAAGATGAACTGTGACACACAGCCACAACTGTCTGCTTATTTTCTATGTTGTGCCATTTCTAATAAATATTTCAAGTATTTTAGACTTTCCATAGTACCTGAGATGATCAGTTAATGTTAACCTTTAGATTGCACTTATTTAATAAGAGATTGTCAAAGTAATTTTTTCTGATACCAGTGATCTCTTTCTAAAGTCAAACTCATTATATTTTGTATTTTTCAATGCATTTAAGACAATTTGTAGTTCGATTATAGGAGTTGCTCATATAACACCCTCTACAGTATGTGTATAGTCCATGGGTGCTAATTTATTGCAATAATTATTTATGATGCAAAGATGCAGAAAACTTGTTTTGCATGCATGGAACTACCTCCCACTTAAGGCACTTTTCTTTTTAGTTTCCTGCTAGTCTTTTAAGACTGAGCTTCTAGAGGTATTTCAAGACATGTCACATGAAGATACCAATGGTACCAGAAGAAAAATAATAAATGTTACTCCCTTCTGTGCTCTCTCCTTCCTCTACTCCTCCCAAGGGGTAAAAGGAGATTATTTTCAAATGATGGAGTGGGAAGTATCTTCTTAATTATCACGTGGAACGCAGTTTTTGAGAGATCAATGCTTAGATTGTATTCAAAATAATACAACATTCATAACAGAGTGGACTTTATCTTTAGAGTGTCATTCTCAATATTAGCAATTCCAATGTGTATTGAAGTGACCTGGTGTAAAGCAATATCCTTGGAATACTTTTATGAAATCTGTGGCTCTGACTAAAAACTTTGGAGCATCCTGGGTAGATACTTAGTGTGATGTTGAACTGACTCTGATGTTGTGCTTAACTGGCTTTCTAGTGAGACTTTTTTGGTAAGATCTTTTCCCACTGTCCACAAATGGTGCCCAAATGTAAAAAGCAGCATTTAGTCTGCTCAGATCTGTTCTGAATTGCCTTGTGCAGTCAAGTGATACATTCAACTGTCACTTGTCTTTAGTATCTAAAGCTCTCAAAGACAGCAGTAACTTGCCTGACCCTTGCCTCTGATGCTGTGCTGTGTGTTAGAAGGCAATTTTAAATAACAAAAGTGAGTAAATAAATCCTTATGGATAATGCAACACAGAACTTGCAATTTTTTCCTCATGACTCAGTCTTCCATCTCTCCTCTATGCTTGTTCTTTGGTCACTTGATTGAAGGGTAAAGGTTTTTAGAGGCTTGCTCTATATTGCTTTTTAAGCACCATGTTCATCTATGAGCCTGAAAAAAATGCAAATATGTAAAACATCTAACCTCTAAATTATGTTACAAACTAAGCTAAAGTGTTTGAGATTTTATGTTTACTAAGAAAAAGATCTGGTTTTCTGGTTAGGTTATTATAGGGGTTTTTTTCAACATGGCCTTTATTTGAAATCCATCTGAAAACCGCAGTAGCCTCAGATTATAGCATCCCACCTGCTTTCTGCTACATGAGAACATTTAGCTGTCATTAAACAACTAAGCAGTCCATTGCAAAGTCCTGCTGTGAGAGTTCAGATCGAGTTCTCACTGAATTAGGGTGAAGGTGCTTGAGTAACCCTCTCTTAACAGCTTTCTTAAAAGTTGCAATCAGATCATTTTTCCAAACTGTCCTGTCATCTGACTGTGGTGAACTATTTTGAGGTTGCTTAATTGAGAGATCTCAGTGAAAATCCTGCATATGCATACATATATGAGGGATATATAGTGATGTCACATTATTTCTCTGTTTGGATTTACTGGAGATACTTTTTTTCTTTTTAAGTTTTCACAACGTATCAAAATGAGTGCATTTAATGCTCTTAGAGTGTAGATTTGCATAGAAGAACCTTAAATTTGTGCATAGTTAGAAAAAGTTACCTAAAAAAACCCCATGACTGAATTATAGCTCATATAGTTTAGGCAGAAGTTATATGGAATTTCTGCAACTTCTACTTTACCTCAGAGATGAATGTGTGCATTGCCACAAATTAGCGTGGTGGTTTATAACAATAGATAAGGATACAAGCTTTTTTGAAAACTATTTCTTAATATCTTTTGCTTGATAATACTTGTGGCTTTGGTGGGAAGACTTTCTAATCCCTGAAGTCAGCCAGGAAAGTAGTGAGGAACGCTGTGGTGCTGGACTTTTATGTGCTGTTGAAGTGAGAGGTTTCCCTTTGGTTGCTTGCTCAGCCCGAATTGGGGCAGGTGTCTTTGCCTGGGAGCTGGCCATCAGTCAGAAATGGGCAATACAAAACCCAAACAAATGCTTTTCCAACAGAACGGCACTGAAATTAAAGCATTGCATGGTCTTTAGATGAAATTTCAGATGTAGATGTGTCTTTATGCAACGAAGCAAAAAAACACTTGAATTAAATTGCCTCCTATTTTAGCGCCACAGAGTTTCATGTGACGTCAGGACTTATAAAGCAAGCAAGTTGTTCTGTGTTGGGGAGGTAGTTATGAGATTTCATTCCATTTGCAGGGCTAGCTAGGATTAGTTGCTTGTGGTTTTTTTCTTTCTGGAAGGTAACAGTAGGTTCCTGACAAGAGTTGCCCGTTAGGCTTTGGGTGGCTCTGGGCTTCATTTGCAAAGCAGTTGTGCCAAGCAGCGAGCTGGAGCACAGCGGAGGGGGAGCGGTGCAAGGAGGTACAGCCGAGACACAGCTCCCTGGCCGCGTTCGGAGTCTCGATCCCGCCGAGCTGCTCCGGCCCGAGTTCCCGAACTCCGGCCCGAGTTCCCGAACTCCGGCCCGAGTTCCCGAACTCCGGCCCGAGCTCCCGAACTCCGGCCCGAGTTCCCGAACTCCGGCCCGAGTTCCCGAACTCCGGCCCGAGTTCCCGAACTCCGGCCCGAGTTCCCCACACAGCCGGGCCGGCGGGGCCGGGCCGGGCGCTCGTTGTGCCTCGGGGGCCCCCTGCAGGCCGCTGGCACAACTGCAGGGAGCGCCAGCCGGGCAAGCAGGGAATGGGGCCGGGAAATCCCAACTCCTGGGGCTGGGCCGGCAGAGGGACCCCGCAGTCACTGCTCAGCTGCTCGCGTAAATTTGCTTGGCCATGTTGAGTCGATGTGAAGGGATCTGTGATTCAGATGGTTTCCTGTGAGTTTCGGTAGCAGCCTTGCTAATTAATTTTAAAAATCCTTATAAGGTGTGTATATGTTTTTAGGTTTTTAACACGTTTCGGGGTGATGATTATCTGACTTGTGATAGAATAATTTATTGCCTCAGGATAGTAAACATGTTTGTTTACTTTTAAATGCAGATATGGGTAGTTAAGGCCTTCATATAGAGGCTTTCAAGCCATAAGCACTTCATATTTTCAGCAAATAGAACTTTCTGAATTTGAGCAATATCCTGTCAAAGTTGTATCTGAAAGATTTTGAAACAAGTTGTAAAACTTCCTCAAATAAATTATATTGTGTTTGATTCTGAAGAATGTGATACACGGCACTCTTTTCCTCATTCTTTCTATTCTTGGAAAATATTTATGTAATAAGTTAAGTATCTCCTATAACATTGGATAAGTTAAGTTTTAACATTGAATAAATTCAATATTATTTGGAAAACTACTGAAACAGAAAGGTCCTAGCTGTAGTTTCCAATTAAAAATAACAATCATTATTTTTTACCCATACCTACCATAGGTAACTGGTGTTTTTGCAGCAAAAAAAGAGCCCCAACCAACAATAAAAATCCCAACAAACATCCCCCAACCCTGTAATATTGGTAGGTAAAAGTAGAGGATAGCAATTAATAGCAATTTCATTAGTATTTGCTGTCCATATTCTCTCCCTTCAAACTGTTCCTTTTTCTCTGATTATAGTAACATGAATGTTAAATATGCAGTTAAAGACAAACCCTTTTAAAAGGAAAACCACCAAACTATTTTAGCTCTTGCATAGATGAGTAAATTAATTTGCTTTATACATCTTCCTTTGGATATTGGGAGGGGGGGTTGCCTATCAAATTGAGTCCACTGGGTTATTTTAAATTGCCTTCCATGCAGTTTGTCTGCTCCATCTCTGCTGAACAGGGTGCTCAGTGGTTGGTTAACACAGGAGGATATCCTTCCAGGATTTTAAAATAAATGAACTTTTACTTAACTGATGAATTACATAGAGGACAGTATAATAAGCATTGTGTTTTCCCCTGAAAACAGCCAGGTTTGTTTCTTAAGGCTTGAAATCGTTTCTGTTCTAACAACTACATTATACATCATGTTCAGTGCATTCTTCAGCAATGGTCCCAACTCTGGCTTTGCTATTATTAATCATCATAAATATTAGGCTTTAAAATAAGTTATATAAATATATAAAATATATTGAGAGACCTAAGATGTGTAGAATTGTTGGGGTTTTTTTTCTCTGTATTGCTGCTAGACAAGCAGCTCAAAATTACTGTGTATATTTGAGTTAGCAACAGGTTGTTCTGTATCAGTTGGGGCCTGTCTCTTCTGTTCAGGTTTCAGTTTTCTTAGAACAGATAAGAACTTAATCACTTGTGAAACTTCTGTTCCTCTGTGAAATGTGGCTGAAATTGATAATCAGTTCCAACCTTGGACAGTGTGGGGAGGAAAGGAGAGGCTTCTCGGGCAGTTGCCTTATTTCCAGAGATAGAAGGTTAGTCTAGCCCCTAAGAAATTGGTAAGGACAAAAGAACTAGTTTCTCCATCAAAAGCAGGCTTGGACTCTCACCACATTACTGGTTTTTTTTCAGTGAGATTGAAGCCAATTCTCCTCAAGGAGATACTTGATGCCTGGGTTTACACATCACAGTTGCTTTTGTTGGTCAAAAAGGATCTTTAATTTCTAGTTGCACATAATTTAAAAAAATTTGGTGCTTGTTGCGTTAGAATAGACCCATTTAAAATAATAAAACCGTGATAAAAAGCATTAACCTTTTTAAAGCATTTTTCTATATCAGTTTTGTGGAATATGTTTGACAAGAGGACGGCTCTCATCTGTTGAGACAGTTACATAACTGTCTTTCATATGGTATAACATTCAGTGATCTGAGAAATTATGTTTATTTATTTATAAATTCAAATGATGAATTGCATATGCTCTATTGTGTATTTGCTTTGTGGTTCTGACAAGTTGAACAAAAATGTATTTCACATAAGTCTGTTTTCAGGGAGAACATGTGGTTCATTCACAAAATCTCTTAGTGTTAAAATCATCTTTGAAAATATTCTCTTACAGGTAGCCTGGTTTATTTTTAGGTCAGTATTTCACTCTGCATCAGCTTTCATAATCTCTTTACATACTTTAGGAACAGGCAGTTTATTGTTTTTGACACACGGTACAGGGTCATGAGTGGAAACAATTCGGGCTACAAAGTGCATGTCAGTTCAGTGCTCCTCTGCTGACGGCATGTCTGTCTGAAATCAAGTTTAAAAAATTGGCCCTGTCTCCAGCTGACTTGTTTTGTCAGGCTGAGTCATAAGATTAACCCTTGACTTGTCACCAAGGAAAAATGGAGTAAACAACTGTAGCCCGTACAGTATCGCTGATCCAGCCATGATTCATTTCACTGTAACATGATTCTCTTAAGAAAACAAATTTCAGAGCAGCTGTTCCTTGGCTTAGATGAGGATTAGAAAAATTGTGACCACAAAACAAAAACTTGCTTTGGACTTCAGGAGCTTTTGGAATAGTTATCTGGTAGTAGTTCCTGCAAATACAGTTACTGGTAACAACATCACGTTTTTTTGAGCAGTCTTTCAAATTCTTCCAATTTAGGTTCATTTTTTATCTATTCTGGTGAAAGTAAACTTCTGTGGGTTAAAGTTTGATATGCTGGATGGAATTATGGGCTGATCCTGTAAGGTGAATTGATGTAGCAAATGTCCTGTGAGAAACACTGTTTTCGTACAGAACATGTAGACCCGATACAGTGATAGATTTCAAGTACTGTACACTAAGATTTTATTCCCAGTGATGTAACTGAGGGTAGGACAAATAATTTCCTTTTGGGTAAAATGCAATTGTTATCCTTTTGATTTGTGGGGAAGTAACTCAGGAGCAAATTCATTTAGTGACTCATTACAGAGGGACCAGTTTGTCTGCAAACAGACGTTTGCAGTGGTGTTACTTAGTTTTATTGATCATATTGTTGCTTTTGTCTTACCCATGTGATGATGAACAAGGTCAATGATTTACTTCTACTGATAAATGTTAATAGTGCTTAGTAAACATTAGTAGTTAATATTACCTATATATTTTTTGTTACAATTGCTCTGTACAAGCATAGGGCCGCTGTATGCAGAGATGGCCCCTCCCAGTGCTGCACAGTCAAGTCAGGGTTTTCTGCTCTCTTTTTTAACATTTTTCCAATTGCTTGTCTGCAGGTGGATAATGGTTATTATTTGAGAGGGGGGTTGAACATGCTCTTCGTCTCTAATACAACTAATTTGAAAATTGGGCCTGTGTGCGTGGAGGTGCAGTAGCAATTACAGCTGTGTCGATGATAGTCGTTACTTCAAAGAACTGACTTCAGTTATCCTGGAAGTATTTTTAATGGTTTAAAAGTTTGCATGCTAAAATTATATAATTTTTTTAAAGGGTTCTCCTACTTCTTCAAGTGTAAGCTGAAAGAGCCTTTTCCAGTGTCTGGGGTTTTTCCTAAGTTGTACATTAGTCTGAAGTAGTGATTTTAATCTAGTGCGCTACGAGAAGTAGCACATGCAAAGATCTGAAGATCTTTTAGCATATCTCGTCTGTAGAGTCCTGAACATTAGTGAGAAGCTTTAAGGAATAGCATTGTTAGCTGCAAATCAAAGCTTCTTACGGACTCTCTGGGGACTGAAATGGGTCTTTGTGGTCCCTAGGGAAGAAGGAAGCCGCCAGTCACTCTGCAGGCCTGGCAATTTAATAGTCTGAAGTATAGTGATGTTCTTTTTTGCAGCTGCTGCTGCTACGCCTTTTGTATTGGAGAAGAGTTCAGTTCAGATATCATTAGCTTTGCTGCATAGTTAAATAGTTCTGGTTGCGTAGTTTGACTTGCAGTAAAAATGCAAGTGTTCTTCAGCAGATGGAAACTTCAGGATGTATTTGCCAACATACTCTGAGCACAGTAGTCTCCTAATTGACTGGAAGAGTTCACTGAAAAAGCATTTGAAGCTAGAGATGTGAATATTTTTTTGTCAGTGTGTGTATATCCTGTATATTTATAGACACTACAGTAGTTATGTCCTGAGATAATGGATGTTATACAGAGATTTTTATCTGATGATAGTATTAGACTGCCGTCAGTTTGTCACCCTTTTGGATCTTTTATGTTCAGAACAAACATGCTTCACTGACACACAAGGTGCTTGACAGAATGAACCAAACTTCTGCAACTCGCTTTCTTTCCCTGTAAATGACTGAATTGAACTTTACCCATTTTTGTCCTTATCCTGAAGTATTTTCCTGCTTTTGTAAGGAGGAAGGCAGGGAGAATTCACAGCATTGGCAGTCGACACAGTGAGAGGTGGAGAAACGTGGCTATGCTTTAACCTTTTTTTTCCTGGATTGAAATGAGTAGCTGACTTACCAGAAGCTCAGTTAACAACCAGCTGTGTTCACTTGTAGAAAATAAAAAAAATGTATGCCTCATTAAGAGTTAATGTTAGTTAATGCCGCTGCTCACTGAAGAGAGCAAAAAGACCTACCAGGCATCCATAGTGTGCAAATATTGAGGGATCTTTATGATGGAAGTTGCAGTCTGGTTTTGTCATGTGCCAAAGTTGTTGGGGGGATCCCCTCCGTTTCTTGTATGGGCACCTATGCATGCCTTATTCAGACAAAAACGTATTATACAGCATAAAGGGAGCCTGGACTTGTGTTTCCAAGAGAACGCTCATACTTTGTATATACCCCATCTTAAGGAAGGATTTTGGACGATTCTATGAAGTGAAAATATTTCCACGACATGTATTTTTTTAAAGTCCAGCACCTCATGTAGGTGCTGTCTGTGTCAGGGTCACTCCGTGTCCCAGGCTGCCCTGCCCGGAGGGCCCCGGGAGCGCTGGGTGCTCG
Organism: Pseudopipra pipra; assembly: GCF_036250125.1. Classification (NCBI taxonomy): domain Eukaryota; kingdom Metazoa; phylum Chordata; class Aves; order Passeriformes; family Pipridae; genus Pseudopipra; species Pseudopipra pipra. The sequence goes on along the minus strand of NC_087560.1, from coordinate 7,565,667 downwards.
GGCTCTCCCCTGGGACTCGCTCCCAGCAGCTCCCCGTGGCTCTGGGAAGCGTTTGCCAAAGTTGGAAGCAACTTCAGGCAGAGCCAGATGGCCGTGTGGCTGGAGCCGCATCGAGCAGCGCCTGCACGGCCACAAGCGCTCTAATTTAATTAAAACAAAAAGCATTCGATTACCCCGCCCGGGACGTGCCCATGTGCGGGTTCCGCGGTGCGCTGGGTGCGTGTGCCGAGCGCTCGGAGCCCGCGGGCCGGGGCGCGGCCCCTCCCCGGGCCGGGGCCGGGGCGCGGAGCGGGGGCTGCCGCGCCCCCCGCCCGCCCAACCCCCGCGCCGCCCGGAGATGGTTCAGTCCTGCTTTGCATAAGCCGCCTTTGAGCGCTCCATGTGCGCGGGCGGCGGGTGGAGGCCGTGGGGAGCGGGAGGCGGCGCGCTCGGCCCGGCCCGCGCCATGTACTGCGCGTACCCCGTGCCCGGCGTGGGCAGCAGCTCCCTCATGTACTACTACAACGGCAAGACGGTGAGGGGCGGCCGCCTTTGTCCGGGCACACACGCGCGGGGTGGCCGCGCTGGGGCGGGAGCTCCCCGGGGGCGCTCGGCGGGGCCGTGAGGGGAAGGGGCTGTGCGGGGAACGGGGCTCGGGGCTGCTTTGTGTGCCGGGGCACGGGCGGCGCTGCGGGAACCGCCGAGCCCGGCGAAGTTTGTGTTGCTGCGTGCCCGCGGCTCTTCCTTGGGGTGGGTTGTGTTGGGTTGGTTTATTTATTTTTTTTTGTTTGTTTTAGACGTGTTCCCTCCCCGGGGCTGCCGAGCAGCGCTTTCCCAGCGCTCCGAGCCCGGGCATCGCCCCGGCCGCCGGCGCTGCCCTGCCCGGCCATCGCGGGGGGGAATTCGGAATAAATAATCAAATGTTCCTGCAAACACCAGAGGGGCAAAAAATACAGAATTTTTTTCTTTTTTTTTTCTTTTTTTTTTTATCTCCACTGTGCGTTTTAACTTTCTGGGAACGGAACGGGGTGTATTTCTTTTTCGTGGTTTTTGATAGTTACAATTTTTAAACTTGCAGGACGCACCGGTTCTGATTTTTGTGTGTGTGTTTGTGTGTTAAAAATTAGCATGTGATGGTACATTTAACACGGTGTTTTTCTTCCAGTCTGTTTATGTTGTATGTGGTTTTGGCTTTCTTCAGTTATAAAAATAGCTTTTAGTAGGAAAAGGAGAGATGCTGATACTGATCTTTTTTTGTGGGTTTTGTTTTGTTTCTTTACTGCAGGTCCTCCTCCCATGGGCCTGTGTGAGTTTTGCTTTCATTAGTAAACTTTTTTTGCCAAGATTTTTGTTCAATAGTAATTAAATTATGGATCTTTATATTCATTAACGGCACTGTGTATGAGCTTCTTGAATTACAGAAAAGACACTGGAGGAGAGGTTGGGGAATCAGTAAAATCTCTTGGTCTCTATTTCATTTCCTTTGGTATAAATGCCAGCTGTCTTTCAAATATGAAATGATTTTTCTTTCATGTCTGCTCCTAGGCTAAAGCAATCTGTTTGAAGTTTTATGTGAAGATATATATAAGACTTAAGTAAAATTAACTATACAATACCCCTGAAGCAAAGGGAATATAACTTGCATGGAGTTTTGATTTTATTTCTTTCTAGAGCACAGATCACTCTATTACAACATTTCTCTTTGTTCTTGTAGCAGGAAAAAAGGCTTTGATCTTATTAAGTATTTCCAGGCATAGAGTAGATGGAAGTACTGGTACCGTAGGAGGGCATGGCTTGAAAATTGATAGCATGTGCCTGTTATGGGTCAGAGGTGACCTTTATGAGCTTGAAGAGTTAGTAAATAGATGACAAATCATATGATCATCCTATATCATGTTGCCCAAGGTTTTATTTAATTTTTTTTAAAAAACATCTTAGTAACTTTTAGCACTTTCTCTCTTAGGAATTCTGTAAGTTGGCCTAAATTACTAATTTAAATATACATAAGGAGGTTCTGTGAAGTTGGGGCTTGGTTTTTGGGTTATAGTTTTTGAAGCACACCTCTTGGTGTGTCTGCCAAATCTTTGTATGAACCTTTCTTCAGTGAGAGAACAGTACATACCCTAATTTTGATGTCTTACTGCTTTTACTTGTATTGTTTGATAAGTTAGTTGATAGTATGAACCTCATTGTTCAAGTTGTAGATTTTTATTTAGATCACATTAGATTTTAGATGTTGACATTCCTTGATAACTGCTGATGTATATAAAATCTGATTTATTTACTCACAAAATGAGTGAAAAATCACATGTAGAAAATGTGTGGTTTAAACTTTTTATTGAAAATGTTTTGTTCTTTTCATCTTCCTAAATTTGTAAGTGAAAACAAAGCTTAATATGAAGCTAAAACAACAAGTATCTGAGCACCCCAGTAGATGGTTCAGTGTGGTCTGGCACATGTTAAAAGTCTGAAATATCAATCAGGGGGTTTTACTATTAGAAGAGGTTCTATTTTTGTAATTTCTGTATGTATCAGGAGGGACACATGAAAGTGAAAAGTAATGTTTTAATACAAATCCCTTGCTGAAGAGTAAAATTTTGTTGTTATGTGTAATAGATGTTATATAAAAAACCCCGTATTCCAAGAATCCCCACCAAATCAAAAAGAAAAAAGATCTTAATCTGTTTCATAAAGAAAACAAAGCACTTGCACTGAACTAGAAGATGTAGCCTGTTTTTTTCTTTTTTTTTGTCCTTCACCTGTTGATATATAGAAAATATTCTGTCATATAGAGTTTTTAAAAAAAATAAAATTATACTTTAAAACTGTTTCTATCAATTAAGTTTTATCTTCTCTTCCATTCAAGAGCCATGCTACAGACACCCCCCCCCCCAAAAAAAAAATCAAAATACCTAATCTCCATTAAAAATAAAGCTGCAAAAATGTTTAGGTAGAAATAATAGCACAAATGGAAATTATGCTTTTCAGTGTTTTTATTTTACTCTTTTTTAAAATCAATAAATAATTAAAACAACCTTCTTCATTCACCAGGGCCTTTTCATTTAGATTGTAGAAAATGCAGTGATACCAAAATAATATTTCAGAAGTTTGATATCGTCTTTGTTCTGAAAGAGTGAAATGGACTTGAATGAGTTCTACTTTTTTCAGTTCACCTACAAGTTTAGAAATAGATTGGTTATTTTCTAAATCTACTGTAGCATTATTTTAATATAGGTCTTAATAAAGTGCTGTGTCAGTTATCACCAGTATAAATAATTTAAAGAAAAATATTGATTCTATTTTGGTTTATATCACCTATGGCTACTATTTCATATGGCAATAAATTTGCGAATATATTCACTTAATTGTTGTATTCTGTGCGTTGTGTGGGTTGATTTAAAAACCAGTCCATATATGAGTATTTTTTATTATTGAGTAAATATTTGTTTTTCTCATTATTGGCTGAGATTTTATCGAGGGTGGAGTTACTGCATCTTTTACAGTGGATTTCTACAATGCTTACTTTAAAAAGGGAGGAAAAGTCAGGGCATACATGTATTTTGCATGTGTAGTGCTTTGTGATTTGCTTTTTCGTGAACTAGCTTATATTGGGATTGTTTTTGAGAAAACACTTTCCTTCTGGAGAATTTCGAGAGCGTAAAAGGCTTCTTGTAAACATGTTGCTGATGGGCACGTGTGTATAGATGAACAAATACACACAGGTGTGAGTATCTCTGTATACTTGGGTATTTTTTAGAGCAGCAAATGCCCGTCTTGCAGCCGTCAGTGTCGGAGTTGCAGAGAGCAAACCACGTTAATAACGCTGCGTGATGCTCGGGTGACACGCCAGCACGCCTTGCTGGAGCTGTTATGCAATAAATAATGTACTCAGTCCTCTAACATCCATGTCAAATGTTTTCAGTTTGTAAATTTTGGAGCAACCAGGTGCTCCAAAGAACGATTCAATTTTGCTTTTATTACTGTTGGGCCAGTTAGTACACGGGGAGGAAAGTACAATTAAAGCTGTTCTGTGCCATATGCTGCCCACAGCAACTTAGGCAAGGTCAAAGCTAACATTTGTGAGTCAGGACAAATATAAGATCATCTGGAAAATCTCTAGGGGTACAGGGCTGTGGACATTGAATAAAGAGAGGTAGTAAACACTGGTCAGCTGGATTTTTATTTTTTGTCTGTTCCTCACCCTTCTCTGTCCCCTCCCCATCCCACTATAAAATGATGAGTTACAATGCACCAGCCCCAGAGAGTTTTCCCTGCTCCACTCCATTGGGTTGAACTGCCAATCTGCTGAGCAGTGGTCCCCTGCCAGAAGGGTGTCTTGTCTGCAACAAGCTTTATTAATGCTCTCAAGTGAAGGTTATGTCCATTTCCTTGGGCAAATGACAGCAGCTCGAGCTGGGATCAGGTGCTGGGGGGGACAGATCTATATTTCTCCAAATGTGAGCCCCAAAGAGGAACAGCCCCCGTTTGCTCAGTGCCTTTGCTTTCATAATCAGGTGCCTGTCAAAGTCTGGCTGTAGGAATAGAACAGTCTGTGGTGGAGGAACAGAAACAGAGTGCTCTGAGTTCAGAGGAGAGAGAAACAAATGCAAAAGATGGCCTGTATCTACCACTGCATCTGCCTGTGATCAGTGCTGGGGGTGGGGATTCCTCTCACAGCTAAAACAGCCTTCTGAAATACAGGGAGCAGGTTAAGAAACAGGCAAGAGTGCTTTCAACTTCTCTATTTTTTGTTTCCTGAAAATCTGAATTTAATCAGGAATTTTTGAAGACGTAGTTGTATGTGTCCTCTTTTGACAGTGTGATTTGAAGAATGTGGGGGAGATTTTGCTTAGCAAATAACACACAAAAAGAATCTTTCAGCACTATATAAGTATATATTTCTAATGTTGTTCCTGCTGCATTACCTTCTTTTTCCTCCCCTCTCTAGTTTACACTACAAATTGAAAAAAAAAATAAAAAAAAAATCAAAAGAACAGACCAGCAGGTTTCTATATACTGATTTTGAGATTTTTGCTAGGTTTACCTATCACTTTCTAACGTGACTTTAAAGTTGTCATTTCCTGGGGAAGAAGCTAGGAAGTACTGCTGGTAGTGCTATGCAGCACTGCAGTGGGATTCTGCATTTCAAAAATACCCAAATAGGCATGTATAGCATGCCTAAACTGCATGAACATTTATTTAAGATGGAATTCAATTTAGCTACTTTAAGAAGTTTGAATTTTATACCATCCTTAAAAACTGTGGTTGGATTTGCAGAGAAGACTCTGTTCTCTTAAAGGAGTGTTTTATTATCCTTCTGGATGGTGGGAAGAGCTTTTTAAATGTATGAACCTTTACACCTGGCATTGGACACAAAAGTGTGGTTGAGGATATGGTTATACTGAACTTGTATACCAGGGCTCTTCATTTGATCATCTTGCTTAAATATCAGCTGAACAAGGATTTAGGCCGGGTCTTGGGTTGGGTTTGGTTTTTTATGGCAGCTTCTGTCTTGCTGTAAAGAGGAGTATGGAAAACTCCGTTACCGTTCTTCATTCCTGAAGTTTTAGTGTGTATGGTTTTGTCAGAAATACAGTAAACATGAAAACAGGTTTCCTTTTCCTAGAGCCGCCTTTCAGCAAAATTAGCTTTTGCTACCAAACCTGTAGATAATACCCTGTAAAATTTTGCCACATGTACAAATCATTCATCAGTGCACACTTGCTTAGTGCATGACTGATGCTGATGGAATGTAGATAGGCTACTTAGCAGAGTTTACAGGCTACAGAATAGGTTATTCATCTTTACTGGTTTCAAAAAATTCTCTGACTCAAACAGCTAGATAAATATTTTCCTGAACTTCCAAGAATTGCTAATAACTGTGCTTAAATGAGTAACATTCATAATTTCATAAACATCATGTGTGATGGGAGCCTTGGGCTTGAGATTGCGTGAGCGCATCGGAAGTAAGTTTAGTTGCTTCATTGCTATTTTTTTAATCTGCTTTTAACATTAATATTAAACATTGATAAATATTTAAGAATTTGAAACGTATTACAGGAAAATTGCCTGAGAGGATGGATGCCAACAGGAGGACTCCAAGTGTTACGTTTATTAAATGCATTTATAGAATGGAACTTGGAAGTTTTACATAGCATAAAATTTGGTAAACCCAGATCTTCAAATTAATGTTGATGTTATTGGCACTGCTATTAGTAAACAGAAGCACACTGTGTAATACTTCGAAATTTTCTAGATACATTAGGTCCGTGTAACTTTTCCAGTAGTGTTCATTACCTGTGGTAATCACCAGGGCAGATTTCAGGATGATGATTTTGTTTTGCTTAAACCTGATGTCGTACAGCTGATGTCTTCTCAGCTCTGGTCTGAAGTCAGCCCACATCACTACCCCTCAAGAAGAAATTCTGCTTGTTGTCCTTCTGCCTTTCCCGCTGGAGAATCATAAACCAGTTCAGGGTGCAGGAGAGACTGATGTGGGTCTCTGACTTGATTCCTCAGCAACTCGTTTGTCCTGCTTCCCTCAGCGGAGGCCATCCACCCTTCGGGAGCACTGCGGTGTTAGGATTGATGTAGATATTAGCACAGCTCCAAAAAAGTCGAGTCCATGACTTGATAAGTCATGTGAAAAACTGGTTTTGGCTTGAGTTTATCGGAAGGGAATTTCCCATTCATAACCGGGGAGTGTTTTGCTTGTCAGCCTGGAGACACATTCGATGCCTTTGGGCGCAGTGTGTTAGAGGGGGTTATAAGATGGGCTCCTCTTCTACCTGCTAGAGACAGCCCTCTCCAAGGAGACTCTGCAAACAGGCTGACCTTTTAACAGTATTCCCTGTCTAAGTGGGAATGTCAGCCAGGAAAAACTGGTTTGATGCCTCCTGGATGTCAGTGTTATCAGTTTAATAGCTAAAAGAGGCCGTCCTGAGCAGCCACGTCATATTTATAACTGCCTTACTCAGCTGTTGCAGAAGAGAAAGCCCTTTGAGTAGGATGCAGACCATGCCAGCCTCCTGTGGGCCAGCAGCCACAGGGGCTGTGTTTGCCTGGATAGGGGTCCCAGTGCATGTGGGGCATTCAGAGTGAACAAACCAGTTGCCCGATACATCGCTTCCCGACTTGAAAATAACATTTCATCTTTTTTTTTTGTCAACTTTCTTATTTTGGACTTTGCATTCGTGGTGTTGGGGTTAATTTTAGTAAAATTTCTCCTTTGCTTTTAAATCTTGTTTGTAGTAACACAACATAAAAATTATGATTAGGTCATTAACCAGAAAAAACCTGGCGCTCATCTGCAGGTGATCAGATGACATCAGAGGCCTGGTTTTAATTTGTGGGTAGTTCTGATTGTAACTAAAAGAGACTCGCTCCTTTTGTGGAATTGGCTGGCTATTTCCCCACATCTGGAGTTAATGAAGTCTTTGAGACCACATCAGTTGTGTTTTGCCGCAAGAACCCTTTGATCTGAAAAATCTAGACTGGCACAAGTGCAGCTTCATAACATTGCAGCTATGTTTTTGCAAGCTATAGTTAAGATACCAAAACAAGCAGAAACTATATGAAGTTATGTGTCTGTGCTAGGACTTTCATGTAGCTGTTTGGAAGGGCCTCTTTTACGTTTATATAATTCGTAACATTTTTATTATGTTAATGGCTTGTACATTTGTATCTGTAAATGATATATTTGCAGGAGTTTTTGAGTTTAATCCCCTTTTTGAGATAGTGTTTAATCGGTTTTTATAAATCGCCCAATTATGTAAAATGTTAAAATTTCAGTCTGAAGCTTTTATTTACAAATCTCATTGATAACGTTGCAGTTTAAGAGAAGTATAATTCGTCATTGTAGGTGACTTGGCATTAATCAGAACATCTCCATGGCGGTGCTAAATGTCATAAAGCTTTGTTTCCACTGCTGTCCTGTGACAGTGATAGATTATCCATCAGCTATAGCATATGCTGTGTTATTCTGCACAACAGAGAACTTGTAAATTAGGCCCAGTTTTGCCTAATATGTTTGCAGTCTTAGGAGTGCAAGTATTTACAATTTGACAGAGTGACATTTCTGTTAAAATATGTCTCGGGCATGGAATATACGTGCATTCATCATATAGAGTAAATACATATGTACTGCGAACATTGCTCAGAACCTATTGTCATTCTGTCACTCAGGCCTGGGAAGCATCTCTATTTCACAATTACTCCATAAACTGAAAAAGTTCGAGTAAAATACTGAAAAAAAAAATACTTTCCGAAAAGCTTTCTTCCCTGAAAATGTTTCATTTGTTTTGATGACGAAATAACGTTTAACGAGCACCCAGCTGGAAGCTGTGAGCTTTGCACTTGACTCCTGCCCAGGTGTGCCTTTACCTGCCGCCGCTGCCATTGCGGGCTCGCCCCGGCAGCCGTGCCCTGGCTCAGAGCCCCGTGCCCTCGTCCCGATCCATCGTGCTGGCTGGGGGAGGCTGTGCCGGAGCTGTGTGTGTGTAAAGCGAGCCGAGAGCGGTGCCCGATCCCGGGGCTGTGGGAGCGCTGGCTGCAGGCACATGCCCGGCCATTTGTTCCGACTGCAGCGGGCTGGAAAAGCGCTTGGGAGCGGGGAGGAGGGGTATTGGTATGCAAATGGAGCAGGCCTTGCCCACTTCACTTTCTGAATATCCCGATCAGAATAGTCACCCTCCGGGAGGACAATGGGGCTTTTTTAGGGAACTTAGGCTTTTTTGTTGGCCGGCTTGGTTTTCGTGGCCCTTCTCTTGCTTGGTAAACAACATCCCCGAAAGACAAGGGAGGGATGTGAATGCCGGGCAAACATGCGTGTGCCTGGATGTGCATAGGAAAGGATCAAAATATTCCCTCTTGAATTTTGGGGCCTAGTGCACTTTGCAAGTTGCATTATATAAGCTTTAAAGTTTTAAAATTGTTATATGCATTTATGAAGTAATGTGTTTAGCAAATAAAGCAAACGGTTAAAAATAAAAATACCACATTTTTTACTTCATAGCAAAGAGATGCTCCAGTTTCAGTGTTATGTATTTATATTCTTTGCTGCTATTTATGTTAAACTGAATTTAAAAAAAGCAATTTATCTTTTAATACACACTAATCATCACAATATTCAGTATATTGACCAAAGTACTGGTATTAAGAAGGAGCATAGATTAGAACAACTGACTATGGGTAGAATCCTTGACTCTGTGAATGTTGGCTTTGCTAGTTTTACTTAACTTATTCCTGAATATACTTTATATTTCTTAAAGTTGCTGCAGTGAAACACTTCTAATCATTGTGCTTACTTGGCATCTTACAGTTTTTAACTTGAAAAGAAAATTCATTGTTTTCAAGTTGAGAATGGCCATTCCACTGTGGTGTTACATGGAAAATACAATGATGCTGCTTTTCTTTAATGCCAGGCCAGTGTGAAAATTATGTGCTCCGTGTTGCAGTTCTGAGATTATTCCTCAGCACTTGCATGCATATATTTCTGATGGCCATCCAAGGGTGTGCAAGCTTCTGAATGGATGACACAATGGTTGCATTAAAACCTCTCCATTTGTCACTGGATGTTTTTTTTTTTTTCTTTCTGATTGTTGGGATGCCAGCTAATTAAATATTCAAACAGGCATACAGTTGTTTTAAAATAAAATTTGTTTTGGGCCCAGTTGTTTTATCTTGCTTTTTTTATCTTGAGCAACAAGTCTGTGCGAGTCGTGCACTTAGAAAGCAAAATCAGCATTCAGCTTTTATCAGGCCACCTGGCTGAGTTGGCACACCAGAAAGTGTGTTGTTAGGATCATTCTACTGTAGTTCCTCTGTACTGTGGCAACTTGCTAAAAAGCAAATAAAACAAGGGCAACAAATGCTGTGGCTTGCTACACTGTTCTTTTTTTATTTGTGCTTTCTATCTGTGTCTGTGTGCTGTTATGGGGTTTTTTAATGCACGACACCCAGTTATTACTAACGTGCTTTTATTGCTCTCCAATATTTAGGTGTATGCACCATCCCCGAGTTCTGATGATTTCAACAGAGAATCTCCGAGTTACCCATCTCCTAAGCCACCAAGCAGTATGTTTGCTAGCACTTTCTTTATGCAAGGTAGGTAAAATGACTTCAGATATATGGGTAGATGTCTCTTGTCCTTTAGGCAGAACTTTACAGTCACTGTTCTGCTGAGTGAATGAAGATGTGTAAAGGGAGCATATTGTGCTAGAGCCTGTGAATGAGTTTTATATACTTTTAAAACAGTTAGATGAAGGGAACTGTCTGTTGATGTAAAGTTTTTCTCATGACATTAATTGCTGAGTGAAATTTAAGGGGATTACAGAGCAGGCCAGATGGACAGAATTCCCATCCTTTGATTTGTAGGGCCTTCAGAGCAGCGCTCTGGAGTGATAGAGAAAAATGAGGTGGGGGCTTCTTGACTGTTCTGGAATTTGACTGTACAATATCAGCTAACAGTCTTGAGTTCTCAAAAGCTTGTATATCCAGCATGACAGAAAAAAGGGGGTTGCACTGAACAAAACAAGAGCAGAATCCATTTCCTCAGCCTCACGTCACACAATTAGCTCGTGCTGCAGCCTGAGGAGGGTTTGGAGCACACTGAGAGCTCAGTTCTCAGGGCGGGAATTCACAGAGCACTTCAGTCGGTGCTGCAGAAGGGAAACTGCACTGACACACAGGCTTATGTAATGTAGTCATTTCAGTCACTTAAATCTGCTAGCATGGAATGGTTTTATATTTTTGTGGTGCTAATTTATTTTAGACTATAAATTGCTTGTTTTAGGTAAATAGATGTTTTGCTCTGAATGTTTATGATGAGTTCTGTTGAGCCAAACTTCTTATCCTTCCACCTCATTTTTTATTATTTCTTTCAGTCTGGAATTTTTATCAACCCTCTTGATTTAAATCTGGCCTTACTGAAGGTCTGTGTAATTAGCAGAAGTGCTTGGTATTTTCTCAGCTGTGGTTGGATTATATTTCAGCTATAAAGCCTCTGTTGGTTTTTTGTTGGTTGTTTTTTTTTTTTTTAATAAATATAGCAACAGTGGTGATGGCATGAAAATAGAAGTTACAGTGTAAACTGGTCACGATTTCCCTGCTTATGTTAGTCTCAGTAGCTGAATACTGTATTTGTTTAAAATAATTTTGTAAAGGAAAAAGAAAAATCAGTACTCTTCTTCATTAAATGTATTTTTCTTGTTTTTCTTTTTTTAATTAAAAAATATTTTAAAAAAAAGATGGGACCCACAATTCTTCTGACCTCTGGAGTTCATCCAATGGCATGAGCCAACCTGGCTATGGTGGGATGCTGGGAGGCTCCTCTTCCCACATGTCCCAGTCCGGCAGTTACGGCAGCCTGCACACACATGACCGTCTGGTAAGACACACAGCACGGATTAATCTGTTTAGACTTGAGTATGGAGATCTAACTTGCAAGAATTAACTTCTTGTTTGCTGCTCTTGTGTGTCACTTAAAAGCCCAGTCGTTGGAAATCTCAAACTTCGTGTATTAGATTTATGTCCTTTTAGTTATGTCTGTTGTATAAATAAAGATCTGTGGCCGTGTAGTGGTCTGTTCAGAGGATGGATGAGTCCCTTCCTTCTGTAATAAAGAAGTGGGTGTTGTATATTCGGTATGTTAAAATATCAACATTTATTTAAGGACTACTTAATGTCTTATCCCTGTTTCTCTTCTTTCCAGAGCTATCCCCCGCATTCAGTCTCACCTACAGATATAAATGCCAGTCTTCCTCCAATGTCCAGCTTCCACCGTGGCAGTACCAGCAGTTCACCTTATGTAGCTGCCTCACACACTCCACCTGTCAATGGATCAGATAATATTCTGGGTAAAATGTTCTTCCTGACTTTTTTTTTTTCTTTTTATTTTACAAGACAATGAAATTTAGGGCTCCATGACGCACAAAATGAGTGAGGTTTAAGGTATGGCCTGCTTGTAGATCAGGGGAGATTCACCACTGTGATATTTCTGTCCTCAGGATGGCCGAGATCAGGCAAACCATTTCTCAGTCAGCTTAAGACGTACTGGTTTACTTGCTTTCCCAGGCAATCCTCTGCTCAGGGATTGCATCCATCTGACCTAACAGCAGTTCTCCTTCTGTAGTTCAGTGCATGCACGTGTCCCTTTAGGTAGTGCTGGTGTTAAAGGTTTCAGAGCTGCTGTGTCACCAAAGCACTGCCAGAGAAAGGCAGGAAGGCTGTTCCTTTGGGGAGCTCAATAAAGTGCATCGTAAATTCCTCTCTTAACTGTTTTAGAGATTACTGAGTAGCCAGGATGGTGGCTGGTTTAGTCTCCTCTGTGCTCACCTAGGGAGCACGAAATACAGGCTGATCAACTGTGCCTTGCACATAGTTGCACCTCTTCAGATACTACTGTAAAAATCAAATGTCGTGGATGCCCCTTATCAGTTCGATATGATTTGCACTTAGTTAGGGGACTATATTGACTTTGAGTTGGGAACATGTTTTACACTAAGATCTTTAAACAGAACCCTGTTAATGAATCTACATGGGAGATTCAGGCTGGAAAATGCAAGTTTGCCACAAAGTTGCAACAACAAGCGTTGTGTTGTTTGGATTTCTGACGTGAATTGCTTACATTCATGTTAAATACATTTTTTTTTTTTTGGCTTTAGAAGTTGATAATTGGAGAAAGAGGATTTGCTTTTAAAGGATCTGTCTTCTCCAGCAAAGCAGATATTTCGGAGGATTCAGTTCCTCTCTGTGTTTCCAATTGGCAGGGCTTCAGACTTCCTCTTGGCTTAATGGTGTGTGGAGCAAAAGGGCACGCAAAGCTGCTGACATGCAACTAAGAGCAGGGATGACAGAAAGCGTGGTGGATAAGAGCTTTTCAGGGACATTTTAAAATAAAGATGAGAGTACAACACTGGGAATTAGAGCAGGGGGAGCAGGGAGGCACACAAGGAACTATTCTGTGAATTTGGCTTTAAGAATTAATTAAACATGCAGCACTTTAGTGATAACAGTTTAGAAATAAGCTGCAATAATGTGATTTTCTGATTTTGATTTTTCTTTTCACATTTCATTAAAATTAGACTGTGATCCTAGAAAATAATTTGTCTTTTTTTAAACTGCTTTCACTTGTTGGTTCTTAAGTTATCACGGTGATACTGTGTTTGACTTTAAAGAGGAGACCATCTAAATGTAAATCTAATTGTTTTAATTAAATTTTTAAGTCTAATGAGAACTGATTCTATTGACACTGACTTCCTCAGAAAATCCATTTAAAAAGTGGTTGCTTAACTCTATGTGATGAATAAAATAATAAAAGTAAATAAAATTTCAGCTTTAAAAATAAGTGTTGGGTTTGCTTTCCACATTACAGGAAACAGAGGAAATGGTGCTGGAAGCTCACAGACAGGTGATGCACTTGGAAAGGCATTGGCATCTGTAAGTAGCAGTTAGAATATTCAGATCTGAAACACATATTTAGATCACTGCATCCGTTATTTATGCATCATTGATTTTATAATATCAAATCAGGAGTTTTCATGTATGAACTTAAAACAGTGTACTACAATACAATTTCATATACTAGAAAAATGCCTTTTTAAAAGCAAGTGAAAAATGCATTTATTTGTAGTCACTCAGACTTCCTTTTTCTTCAGGTGATCAAAAAATTTAGGGCAGATACAGTTTAAAAAGTTGGTTAGACAGAGTAAAAGATAATCATAAAAAGTTAAGGGATTTATTTTTAATTTTTTTCTGTAGTGTTCTATTTAAAGCCAAATATTTTTAATGTTACTCTTAGAGCAGTTCCTGCCTCAAGGTTTAAAATGTTTTCTTAGTGGCCTTATAAAACTGAGAGGTTTTGAATGGTCTGTTGTATAGCTGTATTTTATGGAACAGCCTTTAAAATGTTGTATATGCGTAAATTTAAACTCTTAACTCTTGCTGGAATAATTTGAAACATGGCAAATATCTTCAGTCTGCTGTGAGCTCTGTTTCCATATGCATGCATACAGCAGTTATTGTTTCATTAATACAATCAGATGTACTTTTTAGGAAAGAGCAGCAGAAATTTCAGGGTTGGGAATGGTGGCTGGGGAAGCACTTTTCTGTTTCCTGTATGGAGGAAAGAGGGAGACTAAGTCTGATATAAAGGGTAGAAATGACTACTTTGCAGCCCTGAAGGACCATTCCTGCGTTGGGTTCTGCATCCCTCACCTCATACCAGTGAATGCAAATGTGCATATCCATGCAGCTCCTGTTACCCTTGCATCCCTCAGAGGGTCATATGTTAGAAGATTACCAGATCTGATAATGTCTGTAATGTCCATATTGGGGAGGAGAACTCTGACCTGCCGGCTTTGAGGAGAAAAATGTCCCTGTTGCTTTTGGGGATTCAGCAAGCAGATAACAATTCTGGAGTCCAGAGGGCAGTTAACACTCTCTTGTTGTCTGTTTGAGACCTGTCAGAAAAGAACAGGGATCGTTTTGACTCCTAGAAATAGCAGTGCTTACATACTCCAGGCTGTTTCTCTGCAGATGTATTTGGGTGTCTGCTGTTCCGCAGCTGGAACAAAATTTTGTTGTAAGTCTGATGCACTGGCCAGTTAGACCTGCAGGACTTTGTGACATTTTCCACTGCTTTCCTTTTCTAAATGGTTTTTCTCGTCCCTTCAGGTATTTTTGTCCAAGTCACTAGCTGAGAAAGCCAGGCTGATGTTTTGAGGAAAAACTCTAAATATATTGCGAGTGGAAGTCAGGGCAGAAATGTTTAATCTAACTGGTGGGTGGGCCCTGGTTGTCATAGAAACTTGTTTCTGTCATCCCGTGTTGTTGCTTGGCAGGAGCAGCCAGGTCATTCCATAAATCATTTCTGTCATAGCTGATGGTGATGCATTCCATCTGCTCTATCAGTGCATGCCATAGTCTGCACACTTCAAATCCCTCGCCTCATCCATCTGCTTCCCCCGCACCACGCGCACCCCGCACACTCCTCGGGCTCGTTCAGCAGGGAGCACAGCTCGGGGCTGTGCAGAGGAGGGAGGTGGGCTCTCCTGCAGGTGAAGCTGGCACACATGAATTCTGATGGCTAGTAAATCAAGAATATTCTTCTGTTTGAACAAAGTTTTGTTTAAATACTGCAATTGTCTTGCCTTTTTTTTCCCCCCTCTTAAGATGACACTCTGTTCCTTTCTGTTGGGATTTTAAATGCTGCCACTGCAATTGTTGAGAGGAATTTCTAGTTCTAAAATTCTGTTGATGTACATCTGACAATAGGCCTTTCATGTGCGAAACATCAGAGGATACGACATTTGTTCTTCAGTTTAGGTATTAAAGACCATACAGAATAGTATGTGATTAAACATGTAAGGCCAGATAATACATTTGCAAAGGTTCTTTTATTTTAGGTTTAAGCCTGGATAATTGTGGTCTTAATCTCAGGGTAGGCAAGAAAGAGAATTGTACATGAAAGTATTTACACAAAGTTCCCAAAGCCCTGTGGATTATGCATTAGTTTGGATAATGAACTAGTATAGATAGAAAGAAAAGAAAATCTGGGTATTCGTGCCATTTCTAATGTGTTTCCCTGAACATTTGCCAAACAATAACCCTTTAAGATTGTGCCCATGGAGGGTTATATGGCAGGAGAAACATCTGGTTTATTTCATTGCCTAATGCCAAATCAAAACACTTGGTCTTTAATTTAGAGGAGATCAAACAGGAGGACTGTTTAACTTTGTTGATTATATCAGACCTCTTTGTGATAACTTATGTTTTGATTCCTACCTCAGCACTGGGGTAAAGGCCTTTGTACCCTCTCGGTAGTTAAATAGCCACTGGTCCCTTCACAAAAGAAAAGAAAATGTAGGGAAGTTGACTTCTAAAAGTAATTCATGAATTAAGTTTCTTTGTTGCTTTAGACTCAATAACATTAACATAACAAAGCCTAACTGAAATGTACACTGTAGTGTTTAAAAAATTGGACTAACAGCTCTGAGGTTTGGCTCTGCAGGCTCTCAATTGTGCAGCTTTTGTCTAAGAGCCTTTTCATTAGACCCTGGCATATTGGCACCCCGCTGATTGGAATGGACCATGACTGATAGGAGGAGGAGTCTCATTTGTTGCAGTAAAATGAGTCATGTTACCGTTTAAGCCTGGCAGAAGGTGTCAGGGTTGTTCATCATTGGTCATTTAACAGCACAGCGGCCAGGGACTGCATGAGAATGAATTCTGACCCATGTTTTAGTCGTGGCTTTGCTAGACTAGAGATTTTCCCTCTTAAAAAGTACAGCAAAATAAAACTGGCAGGTAGAGTGGTGGAAAACAAGCAGTTTGCTTTGAAACTTCATAGCCTTTCTTTGATGTTATTTTAATTTTCTGTATCTTATCTGTCTGGAACTCTCTACAGTTCTTATACTGACACCCAAAACTTATTTTTATACTGATGTACAATGCATGAATTTCCTCCAGTAGTCTGAGGTAGTTTGTTCTTCTAAATATATTTTCTTTCTAGCATGTATGAAAAGGAGGAGGCATTTCCATTAGGGAACCGATGGTCTTTTCTAATGGAAAAGTACGATAGACCAGGAAGGAGCATGTGGTCTATCAAGTCCTGGTTTTGTCAGTTCAAAAAATACAATATGGAACTTATTGAAGTCCCAGTTTATTGTCAGCTAAATGCTGAAATGTCATATTGTCTGTGTGAAGAGACATCAACCACACTGCCAGTGAAGATTTTTTTGACTGCCATCTGATGACTAACAAATCCTGGTCTCTGCTCAAGTAAAACAGGTTTGAACCGATGACCTATAAAAATATGTTCTGAAGCCCACAGTCAGCCTCTAAAATCTATTCAATTCCCTTCATAAAATGAATTTTCCCAGGGTCTTGGGATTTTAATTTTTGATTAAAGCTTTTAAGCATTATGTCTTTTGCGTTTATCAATAGTTTTTAATTTCATTAATAGCAGGGAAAGAATTGTTGTAAGTTGAAGGTTAGTATCTCAAGGGGCCAACTGATCCAGAAATAAGAGAGAAACGTTACAATACATGTAACATGCTGCAATACATTGCAAAAAGAACAGAATTTCAGGTGTTTTTTTGTTTGGTGGGTACCAATAAAAAGAACTTGAATGGTTTCTTGATATTTTCTCTTGTGAAAGATTAATTTTTAGAAGATAACATGTGTTGACTGCTAAAATCTTTTCTCTCTCTAAAGTTTAGGAAGTCATTATTCATTGGCATTTTCCTGAAGGTTTGTTTGATATAATTAATTATCTGTGTACTGTGAACTCTTACTTATATCATTCCCCTTCAGTGACAGAAAGGCTGTAATTTCTGCTGCTGTTGAATTAGAAGGAAGGTCACTTATACTTGTGTCAT
The DNA here is from genome assembly GCF_036250125.1 of Pseudopipra pipra. Taxonomy (NCBI): domain Eukaryota; kingdom Metazoa; phylum Chordata; class Aves; order Passeriformes; family Pipridae; genus Pseudopipra; species Pseudopipra pipra. The sequence continues at coordinate 7,548,310 of NC_087560.1, read as the reverse complement.
TATCAAATACAGGCTGTGCTTATTTGGACAGCTGCTTGAAAATGAAAGTTCTCTGGACAGTTTTAGAGCCTTGAGTGTAATAAAGCAGAGCTGTGATTGAAGGATCAAACTGGGTTTTTTGTTGATCCAGAACCGAGAGTGACAATTAAAGCATGAAAAGGAATCCTAAAAGTGCTTTTCCCCCCCATATATTATAACATATACTGATACACAATCTCTTTTGTCTGTTGTCAGATTTATTCTCCTGATCATACCAGCAGTAGTTTTCCATCAAATCCATCAACACCAGTTGGATCACCATCGCCTCTTACAGGTACAGACCAGTCATTTGTCAATAACTTGTTTGTTGTTTTGCAGACATCCTGTTTGGAATCACAGTGAAATCAGCACTAGCTGCCTTGCATAATTACTTGTATATTTTATTTGTTTTTCCATTGTACTAAACTGAGATTTATAAATCCAGATTCTGAAATATATTTTGTTATGGGCATTCACTTAAATCCTGGCAACTGGCTTTGAAAATTAGCATCTTAAAATAATGTTCAAAAGCATTGACTGACCATATACTATCACAGCTGTAAAGATATCTGTGCAGATCTACACTGTTTGGGAGGAATAAGAGTGATTTGATTGGGTTGTTTTTCTTTTTTAAAGCTATATGTTAAAACTCTGCGGCAGCTCTCGGTGACAAACACAGCAGATGTGTGTTCCCTCTAATGAAAACATAGTAGGCTATGAGACTATCCAATTTTTCCACAAGATAGCTTTTCATTCATATCTTTCATGAATGCTTTCATTCTATGGGAGAAGAATTTCTGGCATTTTTCAAAATAAATGCCCTGTGTTGCAGCCACCTCTGTCACCTGTGCTTTGTGTGTTTGGAGAGCGAATGTGGGAAGCAGCATTCCAGTGTGGAGATGAACTGTGGGCAGCTGCCTCCAGCTATTAGTGGGTAGTGCAGCTTTCACAGACACTGTGGCCTCAGCTGTCTAGTAAAAGTTGAACAGCTGTTCTCCATATAGAGAGGGCTGTGAAAGCTCCATTGACTTAAATTTGTTGTTTAACAAAGAACTAGAATTACAAGCAAGATGATGTAACTTTAACCCTGTTCTTTCCTATAGTGCAATTTGTTAAATTATTTAACGTGTATACAACAGTCTGTTTCCCCATTCTCTGCTGTTTAATATATCCCTGCAGGCTTCTGGCCATTGGTCACCTCTTTGCAAGGGTGTTTTGCTTTTTATGAAACAATAACATTAACTTAAAGAGAAGAGGGTACAGAATGAGCTTAGCTGAACACTTTTGTAATTTAGGTGAATAAATTAGTAGAGGTATCACATGCAAAATGCAGTCACAATCATATGGATGGGAATATGGATATTTATATATGCAATGTCACTCAAAAGTTTCATAATTCATACTTCACTCCTGTTTAATGGACACTGTTCTGGTTTTCTGTGGACATAATGGATTAATGAATATCTGACATGGCTTACCTGAGCAGCTGCTTTGGGCATTTCTTTTCTATTACTGAATAATCCATGTTGAATTGAGTAATGATGGGATTAATGGGATTTTTGATTTAGTGATTACAGTTGACAAAAAACGTTTTGCCTATTCTGTTGTACTGAAAAGGCAGATCAGACCAGAAAATTATTATTATTTTCTTTTTAACATCAAAGCAAATACTGAAAATATTTTATGGCTGGAAGAAACAAGTTCTGACATTTAAAAGTATTTAAAATTTTAAAGATCCCAAAGGGGTTTTTTTCCAAGAGTTCCCTGATTAGATACCACACCTCATTTTGTAAGCATGAAAGCACTAGCTAATTTCTGGGTTTAGAATACAAATTTGAGGTCCCTAAAATCAATGTTTTCCCTTTGCTGTTTTTACCTGTGCCTATTGCAACCTGTGTCAAATGTAAAACTCCCCAAAATTCACACTTTGATTTGTGTTCCTTATTCTGGATTCTGATGGCTAAGACAATAGTAGATATAAGCAAATAATGCTGAAATCCTTCTCAGGCTCAAACTTAGCATCTGCTTCACATTTATACCCTCCCACCCCCTTTAATTTCAGTGATATAGAATTTATCAAGCCTGTGGTAAATTGCTCCAGTAGTTAATTACCTTCATTTATGAATCTGGACTTTTATCTTTATTCCCAGATGAGTCACTAAGAACACAGTGAAGCACAATGTGAAGTAATTACTACTGCATTTATTGCTATTTATACTCCTGGTAGCCATTTTCCGTCTTGACCCAAAAAGTTATTGCAGATAAAACAAATGCTTTATGTGTACTAAAATGATATATTTTGGAGCATTTTAGCCTTCATTGTCACTTTCCCCTTTTGCAGTCAGGTATTTGTTTAGTTGGCATTCTTAGTATTGCAGATTTGACTAAGTCATAATTTAGCCATCCTTTAATTGTAAATTACAGTAGGAGTGCTCTGTTTACCAGGGAAAGCACTGAGAGACAGGAACATCAGGAGATGTTGGGGTTCATGATCTTGTGACTGAACTGTTGGGCTGTTGGGTTGCTGAATGAGGATTAATGACATAGTTAAGTAAAAGCTTGAAGAACAACTTGATGAAAACCCCCAAGTATTATGAGACAATAGTGTGTCTCTCATCTTCCCTGCCCTCATTTAATTTCTAATTTTACATAAACATGCCCAGAGCTGAGCTTCTTGCATAGTTTTAATGATTGTATGTGTATACATATGTGAAGTTTATATAGGGATCTGAATGGTGGGAGCCTTGGTATTTTAAGAATCCTTCTCCCAGGATCAGAGGTATTCAGAAGGGTTTGGTGGGTTCTGAGGATGCAAAGCCAGCCCTCTGTGGCTCTCAGTATGTGTTTGAAAGGGGAGCCAGAGGATTAGTGTTGGGGAGACTCAGAGTAGGAACAATACTACAGTGATTGCTGTCGGTGACCCCTGTAAATCCTAACACTTGCCTGGCTTATTTGTGTTTTTCATGCTGCTATGTTGGTGCTGCACTAAAAGCTGCAGTTGTTAATTGCAGGGCTTGTGGTGCCAGGATGCTTTTTAACATAATTGGTGGATTTCATGCACAAACTTCTAGGAGGGGGAGTGGAATGAGGCAAGCAGGAAATCGGTGCCATCTGGCAACCTGCACAGACACGGAGGCACAGTGCCACAGTGCCACAGTGCCACCGCTTGGAAGGAGCCCCGCCGGTGCGAGGTGGGACTGCAAACCGCAGGGTGCACTTGGGCTGGGCCTTGGACAGGAGGAGTTGGTTATTCCCTCCCCTCTTGGCTTTTTGGCTCACAATCCCACTCGGAGTTTTGTTCTGCTGCAGAAACAGTCCCTGCTACCATGTGGGAAACCCAAAGGAAGGTGTCTGGCGAGGGGCACAGGCTCTCGGTGTGTTTGCTCTCCGATGCCCAGCGGTGCCGGCCTGCGGGAAGCAGCACACTCAGCTGTGTCCCAGGGAGAGCTCCTGCCCACCCTCTTGTCTCTAAAAATGGAGTTTTGACTAGATAAAAACTTGAACGTTTTGCTGAGCCAAAATACTCTCAGGTTGTTTCATTAATGCTTTGCAAAATAAGTGGGACTCCAAACGTAATTCCCAAGTTCAGGAATGAAAATAATGCAGAAGGAGACTACAGATCCAGACCCAGAATAGCTGTGTGAAGTGAAAATTGGTAATTATAAACTTACTCACTGAATTCCTTATGTTTTAAAAGAGAATTCCAGCACAATTATGGCAGCTCTGGACTTTTATGGAATAGGAGATTTTTATTATTATTTTTTAATTAGAAATGAAATATTTAGGTATTTTAATAGCTATGCAAGCTGTTCTCTTTTTGTTAAATAAAACCTTGTCTTTAAAAGGTAACTACTTGCAGCTCTCTGAACAAAGGAACTGTAATGTTATTAAAGCTTTTCCCAGTTTTCCAGACGTACAGCCCTGGCTGTTATTGAAAGAACAAGCCCACAGGCTCTTCCTTTAATGAGCTGCTTTGGATTGTATGTCCATAATTTATTAATGTAATTGCTTTATTATTACATTTGTATGGCTGAAAGGAAGCTGTCTCTAATGGCCATAGAATTTCATGTAGTATCTTTATAAAAGATGCATTATTAGTTGGTGAGAAAAATGCATGTTGTACTACTTCAGGCTTTGTGTTAAAAGTACTGCTTTATTAGTTATTGCATTTCACATATAATTATTTTTAAAATTTACATGGTAATTAGGTATATTTATGTCAGACTAGAATGGATATGTATTTGAATTTGCAGTGTATAGGTAATATGGATTTAATTGTCGATTTGTTGCACAATCAATGAGTTTAAGCTGCTGTTCTACTTTAAATATATTTGAAATAACAAATGAGAATAACTTAGGTGTATTTTTACTCTTCTAAACTTGGACTGCATTATCATCTAAAATGGTGTAGTGTACAACTAAACAAGATACAGGAAGCTTTTAGTTTTAAATTTTCTTGTTTAGTAGAGAGGTGTCATAAAAATGGTTTTCCAGTTATCCTTAATTTTGTGTGTATTTGATCTCTTTAAATATGTTTGCTGTATATCTTAACACTGTTAAAGATACACCTACATATAGTGAACAGAACTCAGCAGGTGACACAGGGAGAAGGCAGGTATTTCAGGTACAGGGTGTGGGTGCTTAGTCCACATTTTTAATGTTGAGGTACTTGGAAGATGTCACTGCTTTGTCCTTGACAGTGTGTCTGTCCAACCCTACAGATGCCAGGATATGAAAATTATCTCTCAGTAAGGCAGAATGAAGGAATTTGTCCTCCTTTGTATACCCATATGCCAGCTTACCTTTATGCAGAATATCTTGGGTTTAATTATGTTGAGATACACTGTGCCTCTGCTTCCCACTTCTGCTGTGTGAACCTGTGCACTAACCTAGACAATTTTGGCAGGTGCCAGTCAGTGGTCCAGGAGTGGAGGACAAGCCCCCTCATCTCCCAACTATGAAAACTCTCTACACTCCTTGGTAAGAATTGTTGAAAGCAACATAGTACTTTTTGCTTAAGAGTTGAAGGCTTGGTTTTGTATAAATCCTGCATATCATTAAAGGAAACAGTAGGATAGCATTACAAATGAATTCTTTGCTAACAAATGGCCTGTTCAGTTGAACAATATAAGACGTGCAGGGTGTGTCTTTCACCATCTGTTCCTTGGGCATCAGGCTTCTGTGCTGAGGACAGCTGGTGCTAAAGCGCTGTTATGAGATTCTGGTACCTTTTCACAAATCCATAGCTAATTCTTATCTAAAGTTCAGTCTGGAGAAAGATAAAGACTTCATGCCTCCGCATTTGCTTGTCCTTCCCTCTCTCTCCCTCAAATGGTTCTCTCGGGCTTGTTTGCATTACATCGTTAGTAAAATATTAATACATTTTATTTGCAATTATTGTTTGTTATTGGGGAATGTTCATTCATTAATAAAACATCTTACAGAAAAACACACAGGCAGTAATCTGCAGCATTGTAAATTTTCTTCTTTTGAGGATTCAGCAGAGGATTTAAGTTACTGACTTCCTACTTACATTTATGATACAGCATCGGGAAGGAAAGGGGGAAAATTTGAGGGAAGGTTTTGATTACCTGTTTAATATTTCTAGTTTCCACAGATGTAATTTCTTTTTTTCTGTCTAACAAGAATAAAACATAAGTTAAATCAGATTTCTTTTCTTCAGTATTTTTGCAATTAAATATAATTGTTATATACATCTTACGATCCTAACATAACTGCAGTGTTAAATATTAGCCTTTTCTTATCTTAATATAATCAGATCTCTGTTGCATTAACTTGACTAACAATTTATTGCTGACATGCACATCAGCTGTTTCCTCACCTCTTTTTTGAATTAATCTTAACCTGTGCTTTGCTTCCTGTTCTGTCTTGACTTTGCCAGAAAAATCGAGTTGAACAGCAACTTCACGAGCATTTGCAAGATGCAATGTCCTTCTTAAAGGATGTCTGTGAGGTACTATTTCACTTTAGATGGTGCCTTTTTGTGTTTCAATTAACGCTTCCTTCGGATTCCCCATTAAAAACTTAGAGTAGTGTATGACCCATCTTTTTACTTCAACATCCTGCTCTTTCAGTTTCTAGAGAGCTGCAGTGTCAGAATTGGTTTTGCTTTGGAGTTGTTTTTTTTTGGTCTTCCTTTGAAGGGAAAGTAATTTTAAGACAAACTTTTCTACAGTAACACAAAGAACTCGCTTTTATTTCTGAAATATCAAATCTGTTTGAAGATCCATTTTAAAAAATGATAACTTAAAGTTTTGTCCAGTTTTTTTTGTAATACAGGTTCTCAAAAAGCCACTGCCTCTCTTAATTGTTTCCAAAGTGGTGAGGCTGATTTTGTGATCGTTCTGGCCTGCATTAGATAGCTTATTTTGTAGCAATTCTTTTTTTCTTGTTCATGCCATGTAATAGCAGCTGAGTAGCATTAACCTTATAATAAGCTTCACTCTTAAAGCTGCCACCTATTTGTGGAATGAATGCTATCTTAAGCAAAAATCTCCAGATAATATTTTCTTTTTCCTGTTTGTTTGTAGTGCTGGTAGGTGCTCTCTGATACTATTTTGATACTACATTTCATCTTCTGCCTTTAATATCTCTGAGGTAGAATCTGTTACACCGTAAGGAGCCTGCAGATTTCTCCAGTAATGGCTGTTCCTGTCCCTCTTGCATCCCAACAGCAGTCCCGGATGGAGGATCGCTTGGACAGGCTGGATGATGCCATCCATGTTCTACGAAATCACGCTGTGGGGCCTTCAACAAGCCTGTCAGGTGGCCATGGAGATATTCACAGTTTATTGGGACCATCCCACAATGGGCCAATTGGGAGCCTGAACTCCAACTATGGAGCATCCAGCCTTGTAACAGCCAACAGACAAGCATCCATGGTAATGATGCTTTTAAACATATTTATGCAAAGCAGTTACAGCTGATGCATTTTAAGTTATCACAGAGCCTAGTGAGTTAAAACTGGGCTGTAAGACTAATATTTACCAGGAAGAAACCACTTGAGATTCCACTGGAGGAAAAGATGGCAGACAGCTTGCACCTGCTATGGGTTTCCAATTAGACTGTTGGGGTGGGGGTGGACAGAAATGAAGGAGAGGAAAAAGATGGGAAAACTTAGACTTTGGCCTGGTCAGTGGCCCATAAAATCCTGCTGTGACCATATGCAGAAAGCTGAAACTTTCTGCTGAGAGCGTTTCAGCTTATACATGCATTTTTTCCAGATGTGTAATAATTGGCAGAACCGTTTTCTCCTTGAAATGGTGAATAGGGAGATTGAATGGGAAAAGCAGTCAAGAAGGACTGAATTTCAAGTGTTCTGGTCTGGAAAAGCTGTTTATTGTAAATTGGAACTAGTCTTCAATAGCAGATGCTGGCGGAGGACTGGGAGGAAGCTGTTGGAATGTGGAACCATAGTGTGCGCAGGCTCAAAATTTGAACTTTATTTTATAAATGAAAAGGAGTTTGAGCACAGCTGTAGTGTAAGTAACAATGGGAAGGAAACAACTTTTAGATTAATCCCCAAGAAGAGTGAAATAATTCAATCCATCTCTTTTAGTTTCTTTAAAAATGTGAACTGTTCTGAAAAAATGCTGTTGAGCTTTTTATAGATCAGAAATATGCTAAAAGCATTACACAGTAAACTAATCTATTTGTAGCATTTCTCACTTCCCTTTTTCTTCCTTTTCATTCCTCCCCTCTCAAAAATGCTTAAAGGAAAAAGAGCTTTTAAAAACATGCTTGTTTTAGTGGTGCCATGTGTTTGCATGTTTACAGCGTAATTTTAAAGACCAGTTACATGCTGTGAAATTTTCTGTTATAAAACAGATTCACAGCTGGGTACTGTGTGATCAAGGCAAAATTTCACCTATCATCAAAATAATTAGGTACCCCAATTGCTGAAGGGTTTGTATTCTATAAAACAGAATTAGTTCCAGGCTCTCCCATTCGCACGTCACACATCCATTTATATTAATTTCAGGACCACTGCAGTAAACATCAAAAAGAACTGGGGACTTTCTATAAGCTGTGTGTGTTTGGGGGCTGTGGGGAGGGGGGACTTTCCAAATGCACATCCAACTTTAGGTTTCTATACAAGTTCACAGTTGCTTTTAGTAATGAAGGAAGTGATGCATAAGTACTGTGGATTTTTTTCTTAATACTGACTGAGATTTAATATTTAAAGAATGTTGTTAAAATTCTACCATCTTCTGGGATAGACTGAAATTTAGTCATATAAAAGAAAGCTTTTTTTCCCCTGGTCTTGATGCTGTGGGGTAAAGTGAGTGACTGAAACTGCAGTGACAGACTTGTTCTCTGACTTGAGGAACCTTCCTATACTGCTCAGCCAGACACAGTCAAACGCAGATAGGGACAAAATATATATAAAAATCGCAGTTTCTCTTTTAACTAAGCTGTGATAAATATTTTATCAACTCAGTTTATATTAAAATAGTTGAAAGCGGAAAATGACTCTCCAGAATGGACCAAGGTTCCTTGATTTTCTCAAGTTTAATGTGGTTGTGTGACTCAGATGTAATATAGACTTGATTTATCATCTAATGATTTGACTGGCAGATGTTTGTTGTCTGTTAGAAATAAACTTAGATTAGTCCAAATCAAAAAAATACTTGATTGTACATTTCATCCTCACTGGGTGAAACAAGCTTCCAGATCAGTTTTGGCTTGAAAAGTGAGTCAGCTGAAGAATTTCTTGGATTAACCTTAATTTTGTTACATCAGAATAATTGGCTGCAACAGAAGGCATCCTGTTGTGGCCTTGCCCAGTCCCCAAAGAGTGCCCTTTGACATCATTTGCAATTGCAGGAACTCAGCATGACTTAGGATGGAGTCCTGAGATAGGTCCAGAGCAGAGGTTGGCACATCTGGCTGCAGAGCAGACCGAGTGGTTATTAGTGCTGACTGCATTGCAGCAATGCCCCCCAAGTATGAGGGGGAATTCTTCTGCAATAACCAATTAATTTCAAACTATTATTCACTCTTAGGTTGGGGTATTTTTAAGTAGTAAATGTGGAAGAGCAGAGAGCTTGACACACAAGTAACTGAACTATAAGGTCTAGACTCCATCCAGGATTTAAATACTACTTTACTTTAGATGACTTCCAGTAAATTTTAGGAAAATAATTAGTATTGGGCTAACAGTGAGAAATGTCAACATTGATAAGGGCGATTACCTATGATTACCTATTTTTGATGTTTTGTTTGACATAGGGTCAGGAAATGTTCATTGGAATTCAGCACTAAATGAAACTTCCTTGTTGAGGGAGTGTGGGATCTTTACACAAAACATTTTTGCTCTTTAAAAAAAAAAGGGAAAAAAATTAATTTAATTTCCCTTGAAGATGATGATCTTGGCAGAAGGAGCTAGGAAATGAGTAATTTAACTCCTTTTTATGTAATTAGTGTAACCAGGCATGGTTTTATTTTAACATTTGCTTAATTTTTGAGCCAGATTTATTTTACAACTCTAGTTGACTTCATTTCCTGCTTGCTCTGAATGGTCTTGTTTTCTTTTTAGCTGGGCTGGCCATTAGACTTATTCAAATAGATTTTTAATATCTCAAACTCATCAAATATTTGCTAACTGGCCTTTGAAGTTGATTTGTATTTTATTTCATGTATTATTGAAAAGTTAAGAAGTAATACTTTTTGTTCTTATTCAAGCTGCTTTTTATTTGTCATTGTAATACAATGGAAAAAGAACAGCCTGAACTGATTAAAAATAAATAAATAAAAGGCCTGGAAATTTAGTTAAGGATGAAACTCAATCCTTAAGTCACAGGGTTTTTTCAGGTATAACAGGAATCTAAGAAGACTGGTGATCTCCTCTTTGTGCCCTGTGCCTGCTGTCAGAGAAGCACGAAAGGGCAGTTTAAGCAGCTTTGCCAACACCAACCTCTGCTCTTGCTCAAACCCTTCCGGACTGGGTATTTCTCTACAGAGATTATGCTCCCACTGAATAACTTTGAGTTGTCTGAAGTGTAAAAATCTTGATTCCAAAGCCATTTTCATTGTCTTAATTATGCACCCCTTAGTTAAAATGGTGTTAATGACCACAGCCAGATCGACCAGCTAGTATGGCTTGAAAGGTGCATGTTTTAAAGACCCAGAGCAAGACTGGTATTTTTATTTTCCAGTTCTCAAAAGCTTTCATTGCCAGGTGCTCCAAATGAGTAATCAAACTGAAGTGTGAGCTGCAGAACCGATGCTAACAGGACAAAGGTTGTCCTCTCCCCACGTGTCACTCTCGGTTCTCCTACACGCACTCGTGTGTCATCAGTGCCCATGATTTGTCTAGTTTTTATTTAGTTGCCTAAAATACTTCACTGGTTTTCTGGTTTTGGATCCCAAATGTTACCACTTAAATCAACCGAAATACATTCTACACTCTTTTTTTTTTTTTTTTTTTTTTTTTTTTAACTTGCAGTTGTGAGCGGGGCTGCAGATTGTCCTATGTACAAGTTTTTATTGAAATGCATAAAAATTAATAACAGTTCCCCCGGTAAATTACAACTTACAGACTCGCATGCAGGGCTACTGTTGTGCTGGGTTTACCGAGTTGTGGCTGCTTTGATTTGCTGTAACCCCGAATGCCGGGTTGGCATTGTGTAGAGGGAACATGCAGAGGGGAGTGATTTAAATAGGTTTGTAACAAAGGCGGTGTCTGTGCTGGTCGCTCCTCAGACTTGAACAGAGTGTTTTGCCCGCACAACCGCGAGCTCTGTGGTGCAGCCCAGCCTTCCGCTCGTCTCCCATTTTGTGTGGCTGAGGAGCCTGCGGGGTTTTCTTGCGAGGGATCATGGAAACAAGGCTGGATTAGCGCATGGGAGAATGAATTAACTCGCAGTTTGTTTGCTTCTGAAATGAACTGCCGGCGTTGCAGGGGCCGTGCGGGGCCCGGGGCCGCGGCGATGGGCGGGCGGGGCGGCCGTGAGGGGACCGAGCGGGACCGGAGGGGCCCGGGGAGCGGGTCCTGCCCTGGAGCGGTGCCCCTGGGGCCGGACCTTGGCGCTGGGGAAGGGTTTGACTCAGAATTGCTTATAAATAACGGCGATAAAACATGTCGGGAGCTCGTTTGTTGCGAGGCCGCGGAGCTGAGGGGCTCAGACGCCTTTCAGAAGACTTAAAGGAAGCCCGAGGTTGCTCCATTGAAATGCAGATGGGGACAGCCCTTGTTCTGTGAGTGCGAGTCCGGGGGAAGGAAAGCAAACTAAATTTTCCGAACTCGATACTTATAAGATACTAAAGACCCAATTTGCTACCTCGAAGCAGTCACCGATCAGTTGTGCCTATAGAAAACAGCTGTTGGCCTCTGCGACTTTCAGCGAGTCTTTTTGATTTGGGTTTTTTTGTTTGCCAGTTTGGATTTTGTAGTGTATCATGGATCAGAGATAAAAATCATTGTTATGGTCAGTTTTGTAACGTTTTATCTCTTTAAGATTTCTGTATTAATCTTGTTAATCTGAATTGTATGTCTGTCTTGGTTTCAAAGGACTGGAACATGGACTTGCATTCAGTTGTTATTTCTAATCTATTTTCTGTCTTTGTCAGAACTGATTTGCTAATCTATCGCCTTTAGATTAGCTCTAGATTTAAAAGTTGCCAGGGTTCTGGCAGCTGTTATGTTTGTACATAGCTTTAAGAAATTTTTGCCTTTTTTAAGAAGTAGACTTCAGAACAAACCTGGCCCTGAAGCGATTAATAGTCTGTAGCTTGAATAAAAGCACCCTCAAGTGTTAGGACTAAGCATGACCAGAAGAATAAAATAAAACACACAACCTGCAGGGCAGAATTAGGGGAAGACTCGTTTTTGAAAGTTCGGTGTGGAGAATGAGCTTGACGTTCCCATGTTAAAGAGTTTTGTCTTTCAGGCTGAAAGACCTGAGCTCTGCTCCTTCCTCCCAGCAAGTTCATGGCTCTCAGGAGCCAGGATAACTGTATCCAGAGTAGAACTTCTCACAAACAAAGCCTATTACACGCAAAGGAAGATAAAATATACTTGAAATAGCAACAGATATTCCACAGAATACAAGAGGAGATTTTCTGCAGAACAATAGATACAAATAGCAGCCCGGAATGACCTGATATTAGTTGTGGGTTGTCGGGGGGGTTCCCCCCTTTCCTTTTTTGTTCCTGTGCATTAGCTTACAGGAACAAGTGTATATTAAACAAAGGATAAACTTGCATAAGGGTATTTATCTCTCTCTGGGTAAAACCCATACTAAGACATGAAAGGTAAAAGCTGCATTAATTACTCAAGAGGGATTCAAAGCTCAGCAGTTTACTAGGATTGAAGGATTTATTGAAAAACAGTGGTTCTCATGTGTAACTCCAGGCAATAAACCTATTTAATTAAAGGCTTAATCTTCTAGTTGACATGTTTGCTACTGTTCCAATAAAAAGCTTCATCTGTAGCCAATTTTTGTAACTATACAAATAATAGTAGAATCCCTCATCTTTGTTCAGTTTTTTAACTGTTTAATTGTATTATATTGGTTATAGTATAAATATTTAAGGACTTTTGTGTCTTTAGGAATCAAAAGCTTTAAATAGTCTGTGTTCCAAATCATTTAAGTACATGCAGTGTGTCTTTACCTCTTTCTCAAACAAAAAATATTTTTTTAATAGAAGTTGATAACAGTATTCTGTATTGAGCAGCAGTTTTTTAACAAATTGCCTCTTCAAGTTAGGTATGCACACTCATGGCTGTCTTACATAAGTACCATTAATTCAAGTTATGCAAAATTAGAATTTTTCAAGACTCTTCATCTCAATGCTTGCTGCTCAAATTTATTATGAAGGGGCAGATTAGGAAATAGGTGGTAAGAGCAGTTAGATGCCTGGATTATTTTTGTATGATATGATTCTGTAATGGGACTAAACTAAATGTGTTTAGCTGAGAAAGTAGGAAAATGAGAGAGAATTATTGAAGTGAATAAAATAATGTTTTTATATTAGATCCAGTACTTTCTTAATCCTGTTTCAGCAAACAAGAAGTGATGCTATTGATATGTTTAATGAGTGTACGTGTGTCTTTATCTGTATCCATGAGTGTAGGGCAGCATACACATCTTTCACATGGGGTGAAGACTATTATTCCCCATACTTTTAAGGATCAAAATATAAGTACTTGCAAGCAGAAGTTAATCAGATCTTCAACCCCTCAGGTGTAAAGCAGGGAGGAAATTCCATAGTGTTCTATGGGGAAATACTGAAAAAAATTTTGGACAAGTTGCTGCTTTATTTCAAACAGGTGCTGGTCACTGCTTGGGACACAACTCAGTCCAGCAAGGGGTAAGAGGTGGTTTAGTGTAACAGCATCTTTCAGCCAAGTGTTTCCTTTCCTGAGGGAGGACTTTAACTCAGGTCTCTGATCCAGCAAACACTTGAAGTCTTTTAAACTTCTATTTTTGGATTGTTTCTTTGAATCACGTCTTTAATAGAAACCTTTGCTTTGCCTTACTTTAGGTTGGGACTCACCGGGAAGAAGGTGTCAGCCTCAACAGCAACCACTCAGTTCTTCCCAGTACAGTTTCTGCTCAGAGCACAGAACTAAATCATAAAACACAAGACAGCTACAGAGGTAACTTTCCAGTCCTAAATGCTGAATGGGGTCTGCAGCAGTCCAGAGCCAGGGAGGCTGTAGATCGTGGTAAAATGGCAGCAGTGCAGGGGATGGGGACATAGATAATGTTGAAAAATAGAAATTAATCATAAATCCTATATACCAGCACTGTTAGGGATTCCTGCAACAATTCTGTGTGCATCCCTGTCTAAGACTTGTCCCAGTACAGTTTCAAGAGAGAACTGCATGACAACCACATTTCTTCCAGCTTAAGGAGCCACGATCCATGTGCAGAGCTGTGGCCATGTCCGGATCATCCGGGAGGGTTGTGGAGTGAGCTGAGAGCAGAGCTCAGTCCAGCCAAAAGAAGGAAACCATTCCACACCAGTGTTTACAGTTCCTTCCAGTTTTAGCCTAAACAAGTAAACTGCAGAAAACAGATATCAGCTTATTTATCAGTGTGCCAGCAGCACTGACAGAGGGGTGTGTTGCACATTCAGCCCAAGCCTCCGTGGCAGTGCAGCTCTGCCCTTAACTGTGCAGCCCAGACATGAGGTGCAAATTTCCTTACTTCACTAAAGGTCCTTTTGTCTTAAACACTGTATTTTCTCAGATTAAGCTGTTACCAGTCAAGCCTCTCTGTGAATTGCAGTCACTTTATAACCCATGACACGTGTCCAAGTGCAGCAGTGTTACCAGGATTTGTCGTGTCTGTTGCCCGAGCCCAGTATTTCCTATTGTGTTCCCAGGCTTCTGCTCGGCTCTGGCCTCTCATCCACATTATCTGCTTGAGGTTCTGTGAAATGTTCAGTGCTGTGACACTCACTCTGCTCTCTGGTTCTTGCAGCACTGTCGGGTGGCCTACAGAGCCAGTCTGTGGCTATAGGTCCAACAGAAATCAAGTCTGAGCATAAGGAGAAGGATGAGAATATCCATGAACCGCCCTCATCGGATGACATGAAATCAGATGACGAGTCCTCCCAGAAGGATATCAAGGTCTCCTCCAGAGGCAGAACAAGGTGCATTGCTGACGTGACCCAGAGAATTTGTGCTTTGTTAATGCTCTGTAGCCTGTTGTCCTTAAGTTTGATAATGTAACCAGTGCATGTACCAACAGGCACTGAAAGAGAGAAAAGGTAGAGGATTTTCTGGGAAAATCACCTGAAAAGTATACATTCCTTTAGATTAGTGCCATGCCTGATATCTGCCTGTACATTTAAGTAGTAACAGGTTCAGAGGGCCCTGCCCAGCACAGAGGATGAGGAATGTTAGAAATTTGTGATACTTTGTACCTGGGCCTGGGCTTTGCCTCTCAATGTAAGTTTGTAGCGAAGGAGAGCTCCAGGCTGATAACCTGGAGCCTGGGGTGAACACCAGGGCTGAATATCCCTTTGAAACACTTTGCCCCTCCCAAGCCACGGCCAAAAAACCTGGAGCTGACACTGGGTAAAATGTTTCTGAATCTGCCTGATAGGCCTGACACAAGTGTTGCAATTTGAGATAACAGTGGACAATCAGAATTTTGCAACCACAGGCAGCAGAGTCTGTATCATCACACGTGTCTAATGGCATTTTAGTGTGTTGGTTTTAGTGGAGCAGAGGTTTTGCACAGTTCTTAGACTAAATTAGACAGTCCTATATTAAAAAAGGCTTTGCAACTTGATATCATTTGAGGCAGTTCAGGAATTGTAAATATAACTGTTTAGTTCTACACTGAGTAATAGAAAAAAAAATAGTTCTAAAATTGGCCAGTGAGGTCTTTAACAGAACTGAAACTTTTTAATAAGCACATGAAATTGAAAATCCCTTGAATACCTTTTTTTACAAGCCAGTGTATTGGAAAGTAGCAAAAACTTAGTTAAAAATTATTTATTCTTCACCTGAGAAGGTGGCTGAGTTACCTCTTTAACTGTTTGACCAGTCATCAGTACTTGAGTGAAGTGGTAGTCTGGGTACATCTTTTGCTTCAAGGAGCAGTGCATTGCCACAGGTTTTCCTAGAGATGTTTACCTGCTGTAGGCAATATTCTGTGGATATTCTTCAGGCAGAAGCCACTTAACATTTATTTTCAGGGACAGGTAGGAACACCAAGAATTGCCTTGGAAAATTAAGGATTGATACCTAACACTTCCTTAGTTAAATATTCTTCAATGGAATGGATTAGGTGGGAAGTTTAATTTCATCAACTGAAAATTCTGGGCCAGCAGCAGGGTCACTTGTTTGGCATCCCAGTGGTATTTCAATATACTGTTATTTCTGCTTTCTTGCAGCAGTACTAACGAAGATGAGGATTTAAACCCAGAGCAGAAAATAGAAAGAGAAAAGGAGAGAAGGATGGCAAACAACGCCAGGGAGCGTTTGCGTGTGCGAGACATCAACGAGGCGTTCAAGGAGCTGGGCAGGATGTGTCAGCTCCACCTGAAGAGCGAGAAACCGCAGACGAAGCTGCTCATTCTCCACCAGGCTGTGGCCGTGATCCTCAGTCTAGAGCAGCAAGTGAGAGGTCAGTGCCCTGGTTGTGTGGTACCTTTGCTTATGGAGCAGTGCTGGTCCCTGGAAACCTGCACAACCAAGTGCAGAGCCATTAAAAGTGTGTTTTCTGTTCTGTAACGACGCTGAAGTTCTTTAAGAAGAGCAAAGAATTACTTTCACAAGAAGAAAAAAAAAGGGGAAAGGAGTGAATATGAAGTTTATACTTAGACCTTTCTTTCTCCTGCACAATTAGCCATCTCTTTACCTGAAGATGGTAAAGGTGATTACACTTTTCAAGGTAAATTGATTAATTAAAATATTGACACATCTGGCTTTAAATTGTAACCACCACTTGTTTAGTGATATAAAGGCTTTAGCAAGAATAAGAGATCTGTTTTTAAGATGAACCCCACATAATTGAAATGTTAAAATGGAATGACTTTATGTGTGTTTCCTTAGATTTTTCAATTAAATGTATACTGAGGAGGAGGAAACTTACTTCTGCTGTAATTGAATCAGAGCTGGGTTTACATGAATTTTCTTCCCGATTCCTTTAAATTTTTCCAGGAAAAAAACAATAGGCCTACTGGTAGGTCCAGAAGGAAGACTGCTTTGTGCCATTCACTCTTTTAAGGAGAGGTGGTTCTGGGAGTCATGCTCAGTTTTTCAGCTGTGTTTGCTCAGTCTCTGTATCTTTGAATCACTGATGTCACTGAGTGATACCAACGTTTTATTTTTGTGTTTTACTTCCATTTCCTCAGTTGTTGCTTGCATTTTGCACAGAAGATTCAAGCATTAGTTAAGAGTTTATTGAAAGTGACAAAGTGACAAACTTTAGACAAGCTTACCTACTGTGCAGCAAGGATGAGATGCTGTGTTTTCAGGCAGAGCTTTACTGATCCAGTTTTTAATAAAGAAACACACAGTCTCCAGCCTGAGCTCCTGCAAGGCACAGAGAGCAACTCTGCTCTGCAGATGAGACACCAGCTGGGGCCGTTGTAAAACCCAGTTTTAGCATCTCTGAGACTTAGATCTTGGGAATTGTTTTGGTCTGAAAATGCTTGCCATGGTCTAGAAGATAATGCTGAGTATGATGAGGAAGTCAGAATAACATTAATCATGTTTTTTGATGTTTAAAAATCATCAAGTCCATCTCCCTGCTCTTACGGGTTCTGTAATCCACAAAAAGCTTCATGTGATAATTAATCACTTTTTCCTTGGTCAGAGATTGCTTCCAAACCTCGTGTCTTTGGTAGAAATCTTTTTTCCAAATGTGCTAACAGCTAAATTGGACCCATTGTACAGGCATTGTAAATTGAGAACTTTTCCTTCCTCATGTCACCCCGGGTGCCTCTGAGCCGCCCCTGGCAGCTCCCGGTGCCTGTCAGGACAGGGCCCGTGTTCCCCATTTATCCCGCCCATCTTCCCTTGCACCTGTTCCTGAAGTGACTGACCAGAGCTTTGTGCGGCGCCCAGAGCAGCTTTCCCAGCACATTATATAATTGCATCAACGATTTCCTCTCCCTGCTGGTAATGAAGCTCCTCATTTTGTGATTGATGCTATTCAGAATCAACCATTTCAAACTGAAGCTCTCACTGCGGGCCAGCGTTTTTATCTCCATTTCCTAAATCACTGCAAATTAACTTCCTTTCAAAGTTTCCACATAATTAAATCTTCTTTAAAACTTCAAGGCAAGCCACAGTTAGACAAAGAAAACTGTGACTGAGAAAAGTTAGCAGGTTTTTTTTTCCAGTAGACTCTTTAGGAGTGCTCATCCTTAAAGAAATGCAGTAGGAGGCTGTTGATAATGACTTTGGTGACAGCAGAATTATCAAGTCCGTCCAAAATAGTCTCTGTCAGATGAGATGGATTTTACCCCTTTTAAAATGCACAGAGGTCAGTAAACTGCAGTTCTAGAGGGGTGCTTGTTCAGGGCAGGAGAAGGGCTCTTGCTGTCTGTTCAGTTTTGGCAGTGTTCTTACAGTTATAATTGTATCTGCCATCTCCAACTGCAAAACAGAATTCACTGACAGCGAGAAAAATACCTCAAAATGTTGATTAAATTCAACAGTGGAATATATTACCCCCTTTTTGTGTGTCTGCTGGGCCAGTGAGATTTACATCTTCTGT
Source organism: Pseudopipra pipra (assembly GCF_036250125.1). Lineage (NCBI taxonomy): Eukaryota > Metazoa > Chordata > Aves > Passeriformes > Pipridae > Pseudopipra > Pseudopipra pipra. Next base: position 7,530,083 of record NC_087560.1, on the reverse strand, counting down.
ATTTTTATTCATAAAAAGCCATTTTGAAGAACAGAAACAGTCGACTTTTATAAACCGTCATTATTTGAAAACGAGATCCAAATCTACATCTATTGAAGCTTAAGTGGGGAAGTGAAAACATACTGATGGAATACCTTGATAGCTGGTCCACAGCTGGTTATTATAAAGTACTGACTTTAATGTGAGAGGAAATACGGTTTGGAAAAAAATTAATCCTGCTGCTCTATGTGACTGTCATCACATTGTTTTGATTGAGCTGAGATGGGCACAAGGTGATCTCACAGGCTTGAGGGGATGGTGAGAACTATCAGTTCAGGGCATTTTGCCTCCCCTGTTCTAACAGCTGGGTAATACTTATGGGGAGGAAAGGAGCAGCAACATTACTAAAGCTGTGTGATGTCAGTGAGCTTGGTGTGACCTCAGCATACCAACAAAATGCCGAAATCTCCATTTTATTACACCGTAAATTACAGACAGTTCCCGTTTTGCGCTTCAGTGACTTATGGTGATAAAGGAGGCACCTTTTCAAAGTTTCTCAAGGTGTATGTAGTCAGCCAGTAAAGGTTGAATTTGGTTTTTTGTTTGTTTGGGTTTTTTAAACACCAGTTGAGGAGATGTCTGGTAGAACTCTCAGCAGTGCTGGTCTGCAGCTTTAGACACCTGCATGTGTGCACAGGGATGTCAGCTCAGGAGGGGAAGCTGCAGAGCTGTTTTTACTCCAGCAGATCATGTCTGGACATTCCCCTTGGTGGCGGCGGATGGGATGTTACAAATGATGTTTTCTGTTGCAGAACGAAACCTAAACCCTAAAGCAGCCTGCCTTAAGAGAAGGGAAGAAGAAAAAGTTTCTGCCGTATCGGCAGAGCCGCCAACACCACACCCAGGAAGCCACCCTGGCCTGAGTGAAACTACCAACCCTATGGGTCATATGTGAACACCAGCCAGGTACGTCTCCTCTCGGGGAACAGCTCTTCTTGTGTTGGCTGCAGTCTGGGAGGTACCTGGGTATGTTGGGTTGTAGTCACTGAGCTGCCAGAGGCACCAAACTTCTTTGTGCTGCTGAAGTCCTTTCATAGCTGAGCATGAGCAAAAGCATCCAGATTTGTTTAGTTCTGTAATAAAACCCCAAGAAATTGTCGTCAAAGTCTCTGTCTTTCCATGTGTTGTTGCCAATGGCTACATCTCTTGGCTCAGGTGGCCTTCCTGGCATGACATCAGAGGAGCTGTGAACAGCTTGCTAGATAAGCCAAGCATAATAGAGATGAATTGTATATCTTTAAATGGTCTAAATATCACATTAGTTCATTTAAAAATCCACCTATTGTTTCCCAGTGCTGATACAGACAGTTTGAGAGACTCCTCATCCCAGAGAGATTTGCTGTCTGGCTCAAGGCCAGTCGTTGTAACTCCTCTCATTTGCCCAGCAGAGATTGTGAACTGTCTTAAGTCACAATCTGTGTTAGTAAAGATAGTGAAGATTTAAAGTGATGTTTTCAGCTTTGCAAGGTAGATCAGTGTTTCCAAGAGCCCCATGTGGCCCAGAACGTAACAGCTCATTTAAACCTGCTGATGGGAGGCCCTACAGGAATATTAGTCTTTTGGGCTTTACTGTGGCTTGTTGGTTGGGTTTCTAAACAGTTGGGAAAAACTTGATTTTAAAAAGAAAAAATTCTGAATATTTCAGTAGAGCTGTTGCCACTTTGAAAAAAAAATTGGGTTCAGTGCCCTTATTTTAATCTGTAGTTTAACTAAATTTTATGTTTCAAGAGGGTTTTTGTTGTTGTGTCTATAGACTGGTTTGCTTCTACTTTACCTTAAGGTAAAGGTGTCTTGCCAGGATATATCCCACGGAAGTTTAGTATTCCCTGGTGTTCTTAGAAAGCAGCAAATGTGCAGATTACTCTTCCTCCCATATCCTGAGAGGCCAAACAGAAGGTTCTGGAGAGTAATTGTTCAATATATTATATTCAGTATGGATATCTCTGGGAAGAAGGATTTCAAGGCCTCTCAGTGTGATTTTCTTTTGCACTTAACAGACTGAAAATGACACCAGATCCAGTTGAAATCATTTCTCTAATGTCAGTAGGAAGCTTTTTAGTGGTTCTTTTCCTAATACCCCTTTCTTCTCCCAAATTTCCTTCTAGAATTCCAGAATTATTGGTAGGATACACAGAAGGTGACCTTTCTTCACAAGGACACAGACAACTAACATTATATGAAGACACAAACATGACAGGAGAAAACACTTGAAGCAAGAAACCCAAATGCAATCTTATGATCAAAGCTACTGGTCAACACCTGCATCAGGATTGAAGATACAAGATCTTCAGACAGAATTTCAGCCCATGAGATACTCTGAACATATCATTCTGTTGCAAGCAGTGTGTCGCTTCTGCACAATCAGAGACTGTTGTGATCTCTCCACTCATTGTGGAAGTTGCCTTGTGCCTAAACTGAATTGACAAATGCATTGTAACTACAAATTTTATTTATTGTTATGGAACTGTAAAGGTCTACATATAAAGGGAAAAGTTAACATGTTAAAGGCTGATAAAACTTCAGCTGAATGCCAGCATTTACTAAAGCTGTTCACATTCAGAGAACAAAGCAGTGACAACCGTCGACCCGTAGCATTCCCAGCATACCTATTAGTGTCTTAAAAAAGGAAGGGAAAAGTCTTTTGTTGTCCTTTCCTCTCCTTTTGCCATATGACTAGTGTTTTCCATGCAATAGGAAACTATTCCTTGGTATAGCTTTTTTTATGTTATTTTTGATCTCTGGTAATCTGAACAGTTATGGTCATAGTTCCCCTTCCATACTGAGCTCTGTGCCTCAAGCCCCTCAGAGGCTTCATGAAGGCTGCAGGCAGGAGCAATACTGTGACCATAACATTTCTTGGATTTAAAAAGTGATTTTTATTTTCCCTCAGACTTTCCTCAAACGTTTTTTTTTTTTCTAATTATAAACAAAACCTTTTTAGGCTTCTAGGCTTCATAGTAAAGCTTGTAACGTGAAGTGTAAATTGGGTGGGGAGAATCTACTTTGTTAGAGTTGCTTTGTTTTCCGAGCAGTAAGTACTACATATAGTACATGTAAAGTGTTAGCTGTATGTAAGCACAAAATGCATTAAAATACAAAGGAGATTTTTTTCAGGCTGTAACTTTGGTGAATATAAAATCCTGAGTTCACCATGGCAGGTAGTGTGATGATATAACCACCAGCAGGGTGGGCTAATTACGTAATGGAATCTGAGAGCAATGGTCACCAGTTTTTCCTTCCTGTGCACATTAATGATCATGTCACCTTGTATGGCTTGTCAGTGGAGAAAAACCAGTGTGAATCAAATGCAAACAAATGCCCCCAAATGTCCCAAGCCATATTAGCATTAAACCTTTAAATGTTTCTCCCCCAGAACAGTGTCCGTAAGTATTCCTTTGTCACAGATGTGCTGAAATGGTTCAAATCCCTTTGAACTTCCATGGAAACTGTCTTCCACTGCAATGACCATGGGAGGAAATTTCCTAAGCCAAGGTTGTCTGAGCTATTGTTTATATAGTGCATCTTTCATCACTGGCAATTGGTTCACACACAAAACAGGAACAAAACTATAATTTTTATGAAGTCATTTAATTTGAAAGAACAAAAAGATGGATCGATAAAATAAACTAATGAATTTAAGCTCATGTTTTGGATGGTTCCTAACAAAACAGTTTGTGGAATTAGTGGACTCATTTCTATTACTTTAATTTGCATATATCATCCAATAACACCTGATTATATCTGTGGCCTTGTTCTTCATTTCAGTGTTTATCAGCTAAACGGAATTTGTTGCTTATGACGTGTGAAAGTGATCACGTGCCACTGCCTGGCCTTTTTCCTTCTAAGCTTGTTGTCTTTTTGGCTATATTAGACTTTGCAGTATGCCCAGAAGCTTTCCTTCATAAAATAGAAAGAAAAAAACATTTGGCTTATTTTTCACTGTAGCTAGTCTTTTATACAATAATCTTGTAAGAAAATTTCTTGAATTCTAAATATTACTCTTTCTAGATTTTTGAAATCAAAAAAGTTTTCAGTAAAAAGTTTCTTACTTTATTTTACTATATTAGGTAGTAAAAATGTAGGGTTATTTACCATAACCTGTTCATTAATATCAGAAATTTACAATAGCATTGTAAGACCATAGTAGGGTTCTAGCATACCGTGTAGTACCTATGGAGTATTGTAAGAGCTAATTGTCCGAGATGAATTGCTTCTCATCTTGTTCTCCAGTTTCCATTGTTGGTTTATTGCAGATTTGTACCCTGTGTCAAATTTCAAGGTATTGCTGATAAACCTTTCCAACCAGCAGCAAGAAGTTCAAAAAATTTCTGTCAATGTAACAGAAAACACTATGTATATAACATTTATGTAGCAATAAATGTGCCATCTTTTTTTAACATGGTAAATCAGTGAGTTTTTTAAATTTCTCTCCTCATGGGCAATGTGTTGCTTGAAAAGCACTAGAAAGCTCTCTTCTGCCTGTATCTGAACACAGCCTGACGTACATTCCCAAGGAACTGAGCGTGTTGCAGGCACAAGAAGCTCGTTGCTCCTCCCTGAAGCCAGTACAGAAATTCCCAGTGAGCTGAGGAGCAGCAGTGCCTGAGCTGTGCTTGCTGCTGTGCAGGGCAGGAAGGGGATTGCACAGGCAGACACAAACTGGGAGCAGAAGCTGATTCCATAAGGCACATCCTCTTCCTTCATTTTGTTCCTTCCCTTTGCCTGTCCTGAAGAAAGGGTGCTCATATCTGAGCCCCTCTGTGCAGTGAAGTTCAGTGCCAAGTTACCTCTATATAAGTTTTATGGAAAAATAGGAGGGAAAGTCTGTAGTTCAAGCCTGAAATTACAGTATTTCTTTCTGAGTGCAAACAAAAGGAACTGGAAGTGCACAATGTCCAAAGGCACACACAGACAGAGGTGACACCTTCGTGCAGTTCCTGGTCCTCAGCTGTGTAAGCCAAAAACCTCAGGTAATGAGCAGACCGGGGAAGCTTGAGATTTTTTAACTCTTCTCTAAATAAATATCCAGGGAAAAGCACATCAAAGACAAAAGCAGATACAGACACTATATACATATATATATATATGTATGTATATATATCTGTAAAGTGCTGATGTTTGAATGTGGTGTCAGTACCGCTGCTGTGCACGGCAGCGCTTCCAGCTCCCGATCCTGTCCTTTGTGACCTTAGAAACTCTGGGGATTACACTGATATCCAGGGGACATTGGACAAGATTTGCCAGCCTGCAGGTCAGACTCAGCCATGTCAGTCTGTCTTTCAGATGCATTTAGCAGCAGCTGTGGGAGAGGTGCCCAGTGCCTTCCCCAGCACACGTTCCCAGTTTGAACTTACTCCTGTAACAATTCTAAATCCAGCCCCTGAGCACCCATCAATACTCCTCTTCCCTTTTCTGAATAAGACCTACTAGTTTGTCACTCTTTTTCAGAGAGAGTAAAAATGGCAATTTCCCCTTCTTCATCTTTCTTTTACCATATTCTGCTGTCCTGTTATCATTTACTTTCTGATCACAAGTCTTTCACCTTTTTTTTTTTTAATGTTTCCTTCTTTTTTTTCCATTTGCTCTTTTTTGTGTGTGTGGAAGAGATGCACGTTGGGATACCTTTGTTAAATGCAATTCTTCTAGAATTAGCATTTGGAATATTGTAGGAAAGCTCTCCTGTAAATCTAAAGCATTGGCAAAGTCTTAAAATAGACTTTATCTTTTTTCCTCCGGCTACTGAGTAGTTGTTGTTAAAAAGAAGGTTTCAGATTCTTTATTAGTTAACATTTCCCAAGAATTAATTAACATTTTCCCCACAGCATTTGGAAGTCATGGGAGACCAAAAATAAAATTGGAACTGTCTGCAAAAGACAACTGAGATAGCGGGTGGTGAACTTTGGTGGGAGTTTGTTAACACCACCACCTTATGCTTCCTAATACACCTCCCCTGGGCACAATAAAATGTCCTGTAAAAGGAAGAAATAATTTGTCCCAACTTGAAAGCCTGGCAGCATGTCCAGAGGAGCTGGGGAAGGCCCACCAGGAATGAATGAGCAAACTGGCCCTTTCCTGCCTCTGTGCAGGCAGAGAGCTGAGAGCCAAACCGTGCTCCCCAGTCCCAGCACACCACAGCCTGGGAGGGGATGGAGGGCTGCAGCCCTGGGGAAAGGCAGCCCCCAGCTCCTGCCTTCCTGCTGCTCACCTGCCCACAGAGAAAGGCTTCCCAGGCTGTGGTGGGAAGGTTGCTCCAATCCTTTTTCTCTTCCCTTCAGGTCCCTGCTGCCAAAGAGCAGGTAAGTCAGGTGCCATTCAGGGGTTGTTCTGTACTGTTAAACCTGCATTTGTTTTACTGAAGTTAATCCCTCTGTCAACCTGGAAGCCTTGGCAAAACAGGGAGAGTTTATTTCCTGGGGAAGATACAAATCCACTGTTCCACTGATACCTCAAGCACTGCGGGTACGTGTTCAGAGGGACTTCAGCTGCTGATGGAGTCACCTTGGATTGTTTGTGTGAGTCATAAACTGCCCACACCAGGCTCTGGAACTGCAAGTCTGGGCTGTAAATAGAGTCCCTTTCAATTCCCTCCTAATCCTGACTTCTCAAATGTTTTGCTGCAATTGAAAACATCTGTTAAAAAGGACCTGATGTAAAAAAAAAAAAAAAGTCTTATAGAAATTATACCAAGACAAAAATCTTTCTCAAAACGTTGATCAAAAGGGATCCTGGAGGGCAGACCTGTTAGAAAGTCAGAGGCTGGGCTAAATACTTGGATTTCTGGCTATTTCAGGTAAACTAGAGACAGAGGAATGCCAAGGCTCTTTCATTTTCAAGAAAGATGTGCTGTATTTGTGGGCTTAGTATTTCCTGCATCAGCCTCAGTTGCTCAGACCAGAACTGAACCTCAGTAAAGAATCTACATCTCAAATACTGAATTGCCACTCAAATAATGAATCTCCTGTGTGTAAGTATGAAATGATAAGGTAGGAGAAGTTTTTGGATCACGTTTTGAATGTTCAGTTCACACCTGCAAAAGCCAAAGAGAGTATCACAACATTTGTTTTAAAGGTGACAGGGAAAGTAAGTCTTGCAGATACTCTTCACGTTCTGTTTGTACAGCACAGAGCAGCAGAGAGCTCACATCTGAACTCATTTTCTGTGTGCTACAGACACAAATGCTAATGCATCTGATTATAAATATAACAGCTAAAGTTCATTAATCCCTAACACTACCTGACTAATTAAGATAAATGCATGCAATATTGGTTTTAAGTCGATGGACTCTGCTTCCAGTTTACCCTTTTAAATGGGTAACATTTAATTAAATGTACATTTAATTTGTTTGTGTGTCTAATTAATAGCTGAAAGTGTAATTAAACATAAAGCTTTTTAAATGCTTATTCCTTTCCCAGCACACAAGAACAGTAAATGTGAGCATCATAAAATGCAAGTACAACAGGAGGGCAAGAATACTAAAAATGAAATGAAAAAGAAAAAAGGTACCAGCCTCCAGAATATGAAGGTAGTAACCCACCATAAATTAGTGCCTGTCATTATCTGTAGCCAGCTGTTCGTCATTATCCTGTTATACAGAAGTAGAACAAATGTGTCAATAAAGCTTTCATTATAAAGTGTTTGGGATATAAATGCAAATTCTGCATTTAGAGGAGCATCAGGGAAAAGAGTGTGAGTGAAACCAGAAGTGACACATGTCAAGCTTTGCTGTTTTCCCGGCGTGGCTGTTTGGCCTGTCCGGGGTAACTGATGAAAAATTACCACAGCCACACACTGGTTAATCCCATGTTTCCCTGGTGACTTTTCAGCTGGAAAGCCATGTAAACTGAGCTGTCTGTGCCTGCTTCCACAGGTCTTCCTGGACTTCCTTCCTCCCTTGGCCCTTCCCTGCCCCACCCCACCCCTAGTTTCTGTTGCATGAGACACAGTCTCCAAACTGGATCAGTTGTAAGCAAGCTTAAAACTTCTAATTCCCAGGTACATGCCTCTGCTAATTAACTGATGGAATCCTTAGCATGGTGAAGGTTTGCTGCTCCAGCATGGAGAGCAGTGGTGAGATTCAACAATGCCAGGTCCCTTCCAGCATGACAGGTGAGTCAGAGACACCTCTGCCTCTCTCACAGGCTGAGACAGACAGGGGTGTCCAGCCAGGACAAGAGAGGGCTCCAGGGAGACCTTCCAGCACCTTCCAGTACCTAAAGGGGCTCCAGGAGAGCTGGAAAGGGACTTTTTCAAGTGCATGTGGTGACAAGACAAAGGGTAATGGGTTTAAACTGACAGAGGGCAGGTTTAGATTAGATATTAGGAAAACATTCTGTATTGTGAGGGTGGGGAGGCCCTGGCACAGGTTGCCCAGAGAAGCTGTGGCTGCCCCATCCCTGGAAGTGTTAAAGGACAAGCTGGATGGGGCTTGGAGCAACCTGGTCTAATGGAAGGTGTCCCTGCCCATGGCGGGGGCTTGGAAGGAGATGATCTTTAAGGCCCTTGCAACCCAAACCATTCCATGATTCTCTGATTGACAATAATCTGTTCATTGGAAAAAAACCCTCTATTTTGTCCCACATTTGCTTTTAATTTATTTCATATTATTTAGTAATATTTTAAGCTCCATATGGAATGAGAAGGACATCTGAAGGAATTTTCATCTTAGATCTGAACTACTACATTATAACCATATAATTCTTCTCTTCTGCACATTGCTGGAATAATTTCCCCCCCCCCAGGCTGTTAAAATTCGCTCTGCCCAAGGGCCCTTGATCCCACAAAGCCATATGCACAGTTTATGCACAGGACAGCCCTTCTCACTTCAGTGGGCACTTCATACTGAGTTTGTATTATTTCTTCACAGGTCAGGAGCCTGACGTTTGCAGATCTGAGTTTTCTACAGTACCCAAGGTAGGAATCTGTGCAAGAGAAGATTCACTGCTTCTTTTCCATTAGAGAGCTGAAGACAAACTCACCACTATGGTCTGTCTACTTCTCTGTAAGTGAAGCAAACCCAGTGTTTTAGAGCAGGGGCTGGGTGTGGGAACGTGAGTCTGTTGCATCTGTGACTTTATACAGTGATTTGGAGACATCTATTTTGTAACAATTGGGAAGAAACTGGGTGGGTGGTGTAGAAGAGGGGAACTGTGAAGACCAAATGTTTAGCTGTATTCAACTGTAAACAGAGTGATAGTCAGTAAACAGTCTCTCTGAAGAGAGTAATTAATAGGCACATGTGAAGAGATGGAAAAGAAGATGTATCCTTCTTCAGCAGACATCAAAGGGCAGCCTGGACAGTGAGAAATTAAGCATTCCCTAAGGAGGCCACACAGCTGTATGTACATTCAGCTAGGAAATGAAATGCAGTGTAATGAGCTAGGAAAAGGAGGAGTGAGGGGGTGAAACAGGCACTGAAAGAGGAGTCCTCAAGTATCAAAGGAAGGAGCAAGATGCTCTGTGAGGTTGGGAGCAGGACTAGAGAAGCAGGGAGGTCTGAGCGGGTCAGCTCTTTCTGCAAAGGGGTCAGGTTGCAGAGAAGTTTTGCAGGATTAGAAAGAGTGATAAGACAGCACAGTAGGTAGCCTCAAAACAAGATAAGGAAACAGAGGAGGAGCCACTGAAATGACTGGTTCTGCATTGTGATTCTCCTGCCTCTTGCTCCATCTGAAAGCAGAGCCCTGTGGCAGTTGGCCAGTTTGACAGGGAAGGCGATAAAAATAAATTACATCCTCTGTTTCCAGTACAGACTGAGATGGTTCCAAAAGAATGGGGGAAGGGAACTTATTGCAGAGAGAAAAGGTACAAGATCCAAAACTCATTGGCTGTTCTCTGTAACGTGGTATCACCACTGACTCCATAATGTACGTACTTGGCTCCATGTGGGGTTTGGGAACGTTCCACCTCTGGGACCAGCTGCTTTCACAAATGTTTCATTGGAAGAGAAATACAGGTTCAAAATGAAGGAAATGCTCTTTTCTGTCTCAAAGAGCACATGTGAAGCTGAGAAGAACAAATCAGAGAGGCCAAGCAGTTTTAGATTCCCAATGTCCTGGGTGGTCTTTGCTGTTAAATGCTATCTATCTAAATGTCATCTGTGGAGAATGCTCTCCTTCAAACCCTGTCTAAAACTTGGACAAGATAGATTTTCCCAATGAATTTGAGCAGAATTACACATATGTTGTCAATGTGCAAACCAGGTTTTGTGCCCCCAATTTAAATAAAGTCTAAGGAAACAGGTCTTTTTCAAGTTTCTTGGCCCAAGTGGACGTGCATTTCTGCTGTAGAAGCAGCTTTAGCAAGGACAAGTGATCTCTCTTGGACACAGCACTAAATGAGTGGTTTTGCATGAAGCAAAAGAGATGTATGACAAAGCTGGAACCAGTACTATCTAAGCTGAAATGTTAATAGGACCTGTTGTAACAGGACAAGGGTAATGGTTTTAAACTAAAATAGGGTATATTCAGACTAGACATAAGGAAGAATTTTTTTATGCTGAGGGTGGTGAAACACTGGAACAGGTTGCCCAGAAAGGTGAGAGATGCTCCATCTCTAGAAATATTCAAGGTCAGGTTGGATGGGGTACTGAGCAACCTTATCTAGATTAAGATGTCTCTGCTCACTGCAGGGGGGTTGGACCAGGCAGCCTTTAAAGGTCCCATCCAATCCAAACTATTCTGTGATCCCATGAAACACACCCTGTCTTCCCACGTGTGCTCCCCCTTGGGTTGTGCTCTGTGGAACTGAGGGGTGCCATGCTTTAATACTCCTGGCTGCTGTGACAGGTGACAGGTGGAGGCCAAATGTGCCTTGTGCCATGCAGGGATGGTAACTGTGGGTCACACAAGGCAGGGAAGTACTTTGCATCCCAGCACTCCCTCCTGTGCTCAGGACCAGGCAATTGCCCTGTTAGTTATCTACCACCACTCCCCCAGTAAGAAAGCAGCTCAAGTTCTTTGTTTAAGCACTTATTGTGGACTAAGCCATCAGCTCCCCAAGAAGTGGAAATCAAAAGTAGATCTGTCCTTATGGATCCAGAACAAATATATCATTCATCTTACCTGGATGATTTGTCCCCTATCACTAGTGATTTTCCCAGAGAAAGATGCTGCATATGACTAATAGCATTTTTTGAGGGTTAGACATTCCAAAGTTGTCTACTCAAGGGAAGAAATTTCTTGTTTCAGCAACTTAGAAACGTTGGCTGCAGTTACTGCAAAGAATGGAATTGCAATTAGTCTTCTACAATCCTTATAGGCAGGCCTGAAAATCAGAGATGCCAATATTGCAAGTCTGAGGTCAGTAAGGCAGTGTCCTGTGCTGACAGACAACAGACCACTCCTCAAAACTCCCTCTTGCTGGGCTGGTGGAGATAACATTCAGTGTGAGGCAGAGCAGCTTCAGTTTTAGGGCAGGGGTGCTGCCTCTGTGGTTCTTTGGAATCCTCTTTGCTGGAAAACAATGTTGTATTATCCTCCAGAGATCAGCCAGGGCTGGTCTCCCATCTGTTCATGGATCTGCACCTGTTTTTCATTTCACCAACAGTGGCCACATGGTCTAAGATTGTGGGGGAATACAGAGAAGAAAATGAACATGTAGCTCAGGCACTGGGGTTGTATTCAGAAGTTCTGAGTCTAAATCCTGACTGTGTAGCATAACCTTGGTCCTTGCCTTTTTGTCTACTTCACTTTGTAAAGGAGATGAAAAAATGAACATTATTCTGGGGCTCTCTTACATTTTTTTAACAAGAAATTGGAGAAAACTTGGTTTTTTCTTCTTTGCTTCTATTTCACCCATCACAGAAGTCTTTACAGAAGTAGAGCTCCATAAAATATATCACTCATGGTTAGGAACACCAAACATGAATCCTACCCATTTTCTTTGCACTCTGAAAAACAGAAGGGAAGTTCCTTAGAGAAGCTGCTCAGTCTCTGCCTGTGTAAAGGCCAGTGCTGCCTGGACACAGCTGCAGTAGCAGGGAACTGGTGTACAGGTATTTGGGGTGTTTATTTGCGACTGGAGCATGTGAATCCAGAGCAGTCACTCGTTGTTGACCCAAGACTGAATCACATTCCAGCTGCAGCCAGGCTTCAGAGGCAGCATGTGTATCAGTTCCCTGTCTCTCTCATGTCTTGCACTGGGCATGCCATGGATGTGGCCCTGTACATTTTGTAGTCCTTACACTTGCTCAGAAAACAGGGGCAAAGTTGTTGCCCTCCCTCTGCCTACTTCTTTTATTTATTGCTTCATCAGCCACACTCTCACTGTTTATGCTCCAGTACAACATTTGGCTGCAGCTTGTGTTGACAGCCTGGAGATTGCTGGAGGCTAAATAAAGAGGGTAACTGCTGTCAGGTTCTATGGAAGTTCTCAGCTGGGCATGGCAATGCCACACTAACTGGGGACATGCTGACCTTGCCAAATCCTATCAGCTTCTGCAAAGGTCCCTTGAAGTGCTCAGTGTCACACATCCCTGTAACTGACTCTTTGGGAATTCTCAACTGGGGGCACTGCTCATTAAAAAAAAAATCCTCTCACATTTTTTCTGTCCTAACTGGGGATTGAGTTGATTATAACTGTTCTTAGGTGAGTTGTTTCTCACCTTGAGCCTCGCTCAGCTTCTATTGAAATCTGCTGGGGTTTGTCATTGACTTCAATGGAATTAGGCTTAGGCCTTTATCAGAAAGTTTGCTGTGTGCTGAAAGTTTGATTTCCCTGTGATATATCTGGAAGCTCTCAGTTATCATGCTGCCTTTGAAATGGAAAATTGACAAACTGTTATCTCTGGGAGCTTGTTGGGTTCAGATTGGTTCTGTCAGATCACAAGTAAATTGGTGCCAAGCAAGGTTGCTATTGAGTTCTTTATGTTTGATCCTCAAATTAAAAGCTACCTGTCTCATTGTTTTGCACTTGAGACTATCAAGTGCACTTGAGACTACCTAGTTTTGCCTGAAATTTGCAGTGGAAAGGGCAGGTGTTCTGTGTGACCCATGGATCAGGAGTTTTGTGTCAGCTTCAAAAAACCTCTAGAGGCTTAGGATACAATGTTATGCTGAACACCACAAATTTGCAGGTGCTGTGTCCAGAAGATACAATTATGATAATATATTTTGACTTTCTGCAAGCTAGAAAGTGCCTCCTGCAGTTCTCATAGAGGACCATACCTCTCAATTTAACCCACACCTAGTCATTAGAATTCTAGGCTGATTTCATTACCTCCAATTACAGAAAGTTTGTTGCAGTCCAAGGTTACTTTTCCTCAGTGTTTAGAATTTGTTCCTCATCTCTCATCTGAACCTGTTCACTTTTATTTGCTGTCACTGCATGTTGCTCTGCTGTCAGCTGTGCCCATTGCTGGACTCTCTGGCTCTACACTATCCCCATGTAGACCCTTTTATGCACTGCAGTCAATCAACTTTTTCTTCTCATCCATATTCAGAGTCAGGTCTATATTCCAGGACTCCATCCACTCATAACTCTAATATTTATTTTTTTTCAGAATTTGGATAATATCAGTTTAACCAGCTTCTGATGACCCAAATCACCATGCTATTTTTAAATGTTATCACATGAAGTGAACCACTCCTGTGGTTCACGCTCACTCAGCAGTTTTGTAAAGCCTACTTATAAAATCAGTTCTTTCACACTCAGATGTGCAATGCCATTGGACTCAATGGAAACATCCATTTTACCCAGGAATGGCAAAATCAGACCTTGAACCAGCAGGCAATGCCAATATAACACTAACAATGAAGATGTTAATCTTGAAGGAGCCAAATACTGAGATTTTTCCTTGATTTCATGACTCAGCTTTCTTTTATGGCCTACTTTGAAGTCAATTCCATTAGATCAGTTTTTTCATAGAATGCTATCAATGAATTTGCTAGAAGATAAACTAATCTGGACCCAGCACTGTCAAGGCACAGAGTAACTAAAATGGAGCTCATCTTGTGTAAATCCCCACTGTGAGCACCGTGAAGTACATCCAAGTGTACTTGTAAATACAACTGTGACACAGGAAAAGGTTGAGTGGCATCACATTCACCTGATAACAGTAACCATTCAGAAAGGCTGTGGCTTACAAATATTCAGATAGATTATTGCAACAGGGATGTTCTACTGGATTTTGCTGGGCAGCTTCTCACTGTGAATCCTTAACATATATTTTGGAGCAAAACTCTATTAGTCACTCTATAATTAACATAAACTCATGGAAGTGTACAGATGACTTTCAAGTCTTCTGTCTCATCAATGGCCCAAAAACTCACCCTTTTTTTTAACCACATAATGTGCAACAAGTTGACTTAAAAATTTTTCTTTATCTATATGCATTTGTATTTTCATTCTACTTCAACAAAGCAAATATGAAGAATTAGTCTTCCCACTTTTGGAAATATCTTTGTAAAATTAGACATTTAACAGAAATCTGTATAATGATTTTTTTTTTTTTAAATATAAAATACTGTTGTAACATTTGCTCTTCTGGTCTTCTTTTTTACTTACTACAGTTTTTCGACATCTGTCCCTGTTCCTTTTCATCAAATATTTATCTGCAGCAGCTGAAAGAGCCTCATTTGTTTTAATTAAGAATAAGACCACCAAGTTGGGATCACTTCCTTAGCTCTTCCCTGGCTTGCAGAGACAGACAGTAGATCTTGTGAGGTTTCCTGAGGGTGGCCCATTGACAGGCTTTCCCCTCCTCCCTGTACCCTTTTCTTTTGCACCGTGTTTATTTTGGGATAGAGAAATGTAATCAGAGCCACATTCCGGCCAAAGAAACTTTTTACAGTTGACACGCATGAGAAAGGAGGAAGATCATGTTGGGTTTCATTTGGTGTTTTATTGTAGGAAACCATTTTCTAATTTGTGACTTCTGGAATGGAATTATCTCTGCCACAGAACTGTAGGAACTGTCACAGCAATAAGGCCTCCAGGCTGCTGATGCTGTCACAGGCAGCAGGCTCTTAGGGAAAAACTGTGGAACTTCAGCTGAGGAACAAACTACTGATTGAAAACATTTTTTTGCACTTTTCCTTGCTAGCTATCTCTTTCATCTCTTTTTTTTTTCCCCCCAGCATTGACTTAAGAGGAGAAAAACAAAGAACAAAGAAGCAACCTAAAATAACTCCTTTGTACAAAGTCAGTATTCCAAGGTGGTGCCTATTGCTGCTAAAACTGTTCTAAAGGGTGTTTGGGACATGTTATTTTCAGTTTTATATGTTTTAGGCAAATACTTTTGGAGCACTCACAACTTCTAGAGGTGGTGAGATGTCTCCTGGTCTTGGGATCCCAATCAAGTTGCAGAACATAATGATCTTTCTCAGTCACCTTGATTATCTTAGTCCTTGTTAATGAGACAGATTTTTAAATTAGGCTTTTACATTTATTTAAGATGAAGGAGACTAATATGCAAATATTGTTTTTTTTCATACCTCATTTTCACATCAAGCTTCATCTTACATGAAAAATAAAAATTAAAACCAGCCATCCCTGTGAAACAGCAAATTAAAAAAAGTGTTATATCCTCACTTGGCAAAAATTACCTTCAAAAATGATTACCTTCAGTCTCCCTTGGCAGTGTGTTACAGTAGAGTCATCCAGTGCTTACACAAGTATTTCTTACAGTTGTCTGTTAGACACAAAACATTGCTTACCTTTAAAATGAAAAGATCTCCTCTCTTTGTAGATGTAGTCAGATTAAAACTTTACAGCTTGGAAGTTGGAGTTTTCTAAATTTTGAAAAAAACCTCTCAGACTCAAAGCCTGACAGTAACTTGTGCACCTCTTAGTTTGTTTTGTAGGCAAAGCAGAAAGAAAGGTTGATGTGATCTTACATATCAAAAATTACCTCATTACAGCTAAAATTTTTTTCCTCATAATACACATATGCAACAGGCAGTACATAGCACATTTCAGAGCATTTATATAAAAGTTGTTGACTTACCAAGAGGAAAAAGGAGATTCAATCTCATCATCTTTTCTAATTCATGGTGTTGTCTCCTATTGCACAGCACAGTTGGTAACGTGGCTGCAAAACACCCTCATGTAGGTTGGTTCTGCATTTGAGACATGTGGGCAAAATTACACAGAATTCTAAGGGCAAAGTTTTCAGAAATAGACAAATATATTAAGAGCATTAAATTTAAGTGAGAAATTGCCCCCTAAGTTGTCCTGTACTGATACTTATTATCTCAGTAACTTTTACAGGCAGTGATTCACTATATTATAGCTACAGCATTGTACTATAACTTTCAAAGATCTTGATATTGACATAAAGGAAAAGGATCAATTATGTAACTTGGAATCAGAATTTAATCCCCTCCTTGCAAGATGCTAAGAGAGGAGACAGCCCCACTGCTTAATCAATCACACGACAGAAGGGCATCAGGCACCTAGATTTTCTTTCCAGCTCTGCCAGTGGATTGAGGGTGACCTTCATCAAATACTCTTTTTACTCTTTAACTATAAATTCTCTGTCTAAAGGCATTTGAAATGAGAAAGTACTGTTAAGTACCCTAGATTTGATGCTGATTGCTTACAATGGTAAGTGAAATCAGAGTTAAACTAATTTAAGGGAAACTTTATTAACTAGAAAGATTATGAGCTTGTCAAAAAGATATTAATTAAAGTCTGGGAACTGCTTGCCAGTGTCATTCTAAATTAATTGCTAATAGGTTACTCTTAAAAGTGGAGTGCAGCTGCAAGAACATCAGGCTCAAAGGAAACTCAATTTTGTTTATCATTCATTTTTACTTTGTTTAGCAAAGGATTTCTAAATACCAAAGAAACCTGAAACTGTTTCTGGCAAGGATATTTTTGATTACAAAAATATTTCGGTAATACAAATGGCAGGATTCACACACTTACTATAACCTTCTACTCTTTTCTCTCTTTCTGTGAATCTCTGATAAGTATAAAACCCTTTAGAAATAAATCTTGCATGTCTTTTAAGAGGTAAAGAAGCCAAAAAAGCCAGCTGGGTTTTTAGAGCCACACAAAAAGGGGTGACACACAAAAAGGGGTTGATTGACACAAAGTTAGCAGCAATTCTAGTGACCCCCAAACTGTGTGTGGTTGGTGTCACGTTCTTTGGGGATAATTTTACCCATGACAGCAATTCAGAAGAGGCCAGAGATTTCCGGGGCTCCAGTTTATAGTTACATTTAAGAGCACAGGGTGAGCACGGGGGTGGGAAGTGGTTCATGTCCAGTTCTGTCCCTATTTTCAGGCCATGTGCTCTGGCTGTTTGTAGAGGAGCTTTGCTGCAGTGTCTCACAGAAATAAGTGCTTCAGGAGGATATGTGGTTAAACAAAGGCTCAGGCTCCAACTGGTGCATGTGCAGAATATTCTTTGAAGACATCATAGTTCCACTAGGGTAAAATGTGGGCAAACAGGACCTGCACTCCCTGCTGGTGAGCTGAGAGGCCAAGCTGGTGAAGGCCTGCCCTACACTGAGCTCCCTTTCCTCTCAGTGACAGACACTCCCTTGCTTCTGACTCTTGGCAAGACTTGGCCAGGCTGCCCTCTCAGTTTAGGCAGGCAAAGGGCCCCTGCAGGTACTTTCTTTTTAGTTCAACAGTAGTGAGCAGCCACCCACAGTAGAGAAAAAATGTATCCCACTGAACATCTGTTGAGCTATTTATTTCCTTATTTTATGCTACCCAATTGTATAACCATTTTTATCAGTCCCTAGGTTAAACAGAAACACAGATCACTGTTTTAAGGGAAGTTGGAGAGCTCTGTGCTACCTCAGACAGAAATTTTTGAAATAGTGGGAATTTAGTGAAAGCACTTATTTTTCACAGAGCTCTGTTACCAAAGAACAAAGTGATAAACTGTTACCTTTTTTATTCCTGCAGTTTCAATTTGAAAATATGAAAGCTCTGACTAGATATAATTATACTTATTCAGGTATTTTAAATCCTGACAAGACTGCCAGACCCAAAAAGCACAGCTGAAATCAGTGACAAAAATACCAGTTGACTTTAGAAGATGCCAAAATTGTACCAAAGTATTTTGTTCTTTTACCCCAGAAAATAAGAATGTGATTTACACCTTCCCATATCGATCCTTCTGTTCAGGCAGTCATGATCTTCATCATACTGGGACACTTCAGTGCTTTGGCTTTTATTTTGGATACTGTCATTTCAGCAGTGCAAGTACTAAGTGATACAGGAATATGGTGCTTTGAAGTGTGGATGACTACTCTGTTCCTATCTTCAGAATATGGCCAGCACAGCTGTCCCCATATTGCTTGTGAACAGAAGTCCTGTTTGCTTCACAAAACTTGATGACAGACTATTAATAACTTTCAAAACTCTTTGGTAAATGAATTATAAGTCATCTTCCTAATAATTACAAAACCATCTCAGGAAAAAGCAACATGGCACTGCTATATCAATTGTCCCACCTGAAACATCCGGACTCCAAACGTGTGGGTTCAGAACCTCCAGCAGAATTTACCAGACAATTCTGCTCAATATTGACATGACCAACTTCATAGCATTTTTCTTAAGAGAGATTTGAGCCTTGGCCTGAATTTCCCTCCCTGTTTGGTGACCTGTTTATCCTTGTGCCACACACACAGATATACAACATACAGACAGTCTTTCTTGTGAGGTATGTGACACATTGGGCCAAGCAGGGAGAGCACCAGCAGCTGGAGAAATCCTTCTCACAGACACTTTAGGAGTGAAGTACTAAGTGTGCCCTAGAAGTGAGATAAGCTCACGTGAGGAATGATGGAATAACTTCCTGTGTGCCATGTGGGAAGTCTCTGCACTTGGTACTGCACTGAGGAAAAAGGAGGAGGACCTGTAGTGCACCTTGTTCTTGTGACTCAGAGACACTGAGCAAAATGCTTTGACAACAGAGTCAGCCTTGTAAGAATGCCACAAAAAATGCAGCTGTGCTTACTGCTCATGATGTAATTCAGTAATAATCACCCACTGCAGGGTGAATGCCATGTCTGGCTGCTATCAGGATTCCTTCAGCATCTTATGGGCAAGGAAGCTCAGTGATCCAGAGACCAAGCTCAGAGCACTCTATCCCCCCTGGCTACATCAGAGTTGGGAATTGATTCTCATGGAGAAAAGTTACCAGGTTCCTTAACATGTGTTAGAAAAGAAGGGAAGTCAGAAAAAACATAGTTAATATGTCCATATTTTCCTACCATGAATATATTTGGATAATTGCTACAGCAACTTATAGAAACGGAGAGGTTTATAGATGCATTGTAAATCAGATTCATGAGAAGCCTTACTTTAGTGGATGCTCCAGTTTAAGATTTCCAGGCATCCCATCTAATCTTCTAATCCAATAATCCTAAAATCCAGCAATTAAAGAATGTTTTGACAAAGCAACCTGAGGCTCATTCCTCTAATTATGCTGCACAGTTTAGGCTCACTGACTCCAAATGCATAGGTTTACCCATGGAAAATATGCATGCAGTGCATCCAGACTTACCAGAGTCACAGACTTTGCAGAAAGCCTATTAACAGCTTCGTCCAAACTGAGAATAAATCAAGATGCTGGGGGAAGTGTTCACCTAAGAAATTCTGTTTCCTTGCTAAGAATTAATGCAATTATACCTTTAACACAAAGTCATATCCAAGACCAACAATATTTTTACCAGAATTTAATAAGCAGCTTTCAGAAATCCCTCTTATCCTGCCGTGTGTGTTGGATTTCTCTTTAATTTTTGCCATTTTGCTGGTGTTTCCTATCAGAAGGTGCAGAGTTTGATGATTCAGAATGAGAGACATGAAATGTTGTTCAAGTACTGAAATCATGGAGAGATTGGAAACTTCAGTGATGCAGGGAATTTATCTTACGTGCAACAGCACGTATTAAGATAATGCTGGAGTGTATAGTGTTTGCCCCAGAAGCTGGAAGAGAAATTAAATGATACATTGATCCTGTTGTAGCAGAACTCATAATAGAATCATAGAATCATTTAAGTTGGAAAAGAGCTTTGAGATTATCGAGTCCAACCGAGCTGTGTTTTCACCCAGGTCAAATATGAACTCTGCACTATCCCAGTCTGATACAGTTTGTGCCTCCAGTAAAGTCCTAGTTTACTAGCAAAACAAATTACAATATTTTCTTTGTGAGTTCTGTTGACCTTCAACCTGGTAAGAGGATAAAAGGTTAAAAAGCCCCAAAATAGACAAGAGTGGTTTTAACAAGTGGAACCTTTGTAATAGCAGGACCATGTCTGTATGAAGGGAGGGCTTGGCTTGTTGGTTGTTTGTTTTGGGGATTTAGGAGGGTAATGAACAAAGCAATTACAAGAGACAAAGATATGCAGCTTTTTCCTTCTCCCAACAATCTAGGGGAATTGAATCCACTGGCTGCCTGGAGTTCATTCTTGTAATCCCTTCCTTAACCCTTTCATTCAATGAGCCCTCAATTTTCCACTAGATGCAACTACAGTTTGCTTGTGTCTGTGCACAGATTTTTGTTTCATTTTTATGTTGAGCAAGAATCCTTCTCTGTAGTGTTTGGTTCCTTTTACATACATCAGTCTCTTATCAGACCACATCCAGCTTTTCCAATGTTGGCAGCATTATTAGCAAAAATACAGAGTATAGTGATGTTAGTCATCTGACCACATAGAATCTTTCCTGTTTTCCTAATGATCTCCCATCACTTCACTGACTGATAATTTTTGTGTTGATATTTTATACATGTTTTTCACAATCCTTAAGCCAGCAGCTAAGTGGTTAATTTTTTAAAAATCATATATGTATTGTACAGGCTGAGATGAAAGCCATGGCTCAGCAACATCTTGGCTAAACATGCTTATTAGCATCAAACACTCATTCTAAAGAGGTGTTGCTATGCACCTGCTATTTTAATTCATATTAGGTTATTAAAATCAAAACAAAGTGTCAGACTAGAAACAGAGCAGTGCTATGATCTGCTAGGAGACATAAAATATAGACAGATTATGAAGTCTGATACAGCTACTGAGTAATGTCTTCATTCAGGCTATTCTTTCTGTGTCAAATTTTTGGGCAATAATCTCAGCAGACACTGGCACTGAAGCCAACAACACTGTTTATATCAGCAAGATCTGGATCCCTTTTATCTTGCTTTAAACACCAATTATTAGCTTTTATGCAGTTGTCTTGCCCACTGTGGTTCTCTAACCAAGAGGTGTGGAGGACACAGTTCCTGCAAGGAAAAGCCAAAAAGCATTTATTTCCCTCTTGCAAGGGACCCACCCCTGACTGCTGTTCACAGCAGGATACTGAGCTAGATGGGCTTTTGGGTTCACCCAGCACAGGCACCCTCAACTTCTTCCCTATTCCCTCTTGTCACCTGGATCACTGCCTGTTGTTACTCTTTTGCTTCTAGTCCTGGTCAGCCAGAACTACGGAAGCAAATGACTGTA
The DNA here is from genome assembly GCF_036250125.1 of Pseudopipra pipra. Taxonomy (NCBI): domain Eukaryota; kingdom Metazoa; phylum Chordata; class Aves; order Passeriformes; family Pipridae; genus Pseudopipra; species Pseudopipra pipra. Next base: position 7,508,649 of record NC_087560.1, on the reverse strand, counting down.
CTGCAGGAACTACTCCAACAGCCTGCTGGGATCCAACCCCTTTGTGTGAGGCACTGAAATGGATCCTTTCTGCCAGAATTTACCCAGTGAGAACTTGGTAGAAGCTGATATGCTCTGAGTCTACTCTCTGCCGACAGGAGAATCATGTATTTTTTAATTCTAGAGTGGGGTACACAGTTTGCCAACTGGACACTTAAAACTGCACTCAGGAGTTATTCCAAGAAGCACAGACTGCTTGTTGACTGCCTGTATCTTGCAGTGCTCTGTGTCCCAGAGTGTGAGAGAGCAATATGTAATACCTCAGCTAGGAAAGATGGAAAAGAAAACATTGCTTGTCAATAGACACAGACCAAACTGTTTCTCAGAAATCAGGCAACCTGAAACTCTGCTATAGCAACTCTAAGTCTTCAGAAAAAAAGCTTGCATTAATTTTCATAATTTGAACAGCACATAAATAGAGAATTTTAAAGGTTTAAGATAAGCAAAGACATTTAAAAATCAACCAAGCCTTGGGATCCAACAGATGCTTAATTGCAATGAGAAAAGGACTGAAATATAAACGTCAAAGTACATACAGAATACTCCAGTAGTATCTGTAACTACTTAGTGAAAAAACTGAATAGATCAGATCTTCTTTCCAAGTCTTGAGATTTTTTAGTACACAGATGGTCTAAAATTCAGTGGAAACAAAAGTATCACATCATAAGTCAGTTGTTTAACATGCTCTGTGTTTATATAAACTATGAGTAGACACAGCATTACTGTAATACCATAGTTGAGCAATCAGGCACTCGGGGGTCAGAAAATGCAGCACAGGTCAAACCACAATCATAATTCTCTTTTCTTGCTTATGCATGAAAATAGGGCTCTGGATGTTCCAGTGACTTATGTCAGGGGCCTGAGTGCACCAATAAGGTTTAATGGCCCTGACCAGCCTCACCTGGGGCCTCTCCCCACACCCCTGCCCATGGGACACGAGGCTTCATTTAAGCTCAGCCCTGGGGGTTCAGTCCCTGCCTGAGCCAGGTCTTAGGTGTGCCTGTGCTTGACCAGCACGCTGCTGGTCAGACCATGAGCTGGGCTGACCTCCCAGCTCCATCTCAGCTCTGCCTGCTGATTCCTGGGCTGCCCCTGGTCTGCAGATTGCCTGCCTGCCTTCATGTTGGACCTGCCTGGCCACTGGGAAATTGCCTGGTATTTGGACTTTTGCTTAATCTTACAGCTACTGCAAGAGTATAGTAATGAAATACTACTGAATTGTACATTAAAACAACTGTCTTTAGGTAAGAAGTAATTTTCTCAAAACCTTGAAGAATATTTATGGGTGACATTTTGTGTGAGACTTCACAAACCCATTTTTATTGGCCTCCTAAGATTTGAAAATCTCTTTTTTTGAATTTGTTTTCATAAACTTCCAGATTTCAGTTAGTAAAACTAGGATTTCTTTCAGCAGAAAGAAAATTGATTTTTTGGAAGTAGTTTATAAAGTTGTGTCAGAAGTACAGGAGTGTTCCACCTCTGCTATTCTAAGACCAACAGTTCCACAGAAAACATCAAGAAAAGGCTGGAGTAGTTTCAAACTGGCAAAGCATTGTTTGCTTCTAGTCTAAAGTGGTTTTAAAGGCAGGAGGTGAAAAATTCTGGTGCCTTAGAATTTGGTGGCTCCTATTGATTTTGAGGGGACCAACACCTTGCTCAATAGCTAAAACAGAGAGACCATTCTGTCAAATGAAATGTTTCCAGAGGCAGGAAAAAAAAAATAGAAGTTTGGAGATGTCTCCTGTCAAGAATTACAGTGCACCAGAGAAACCTAACTGACAGAAGAGATACTGCTCAAAGGCATTCTCATGGACAAAATATGTGCTTACTTTGCAAAGCCAAGGAAGCTTCGAGTACTCAAGGGGGTGTGTGCATGTGTGGAGATCTTAACCTGCTGTATGTTAGTGAGGGATGGTTCGAAAGCAACAATCAGTGGCTTTGGCACTGGAAAAACTCCGGTCAGAGCCTCAGCAGTCTCTAGTCTGTTAAAGTGCATTTGACGGTTTCAAGATGAAATTGCAAAGACTTTTTCAGAGTTGGAAAAATTTGAAGTCAGAAGAGGATGGGGGGGAAAGCATTGGGGGGGGGGGGGAATTGTCTTTTGAAGTTTTATATGTAAAGAAAGACCTGGATTTGTGCCTCTAAAGCAAACCTTCCTGACGTTACACATCCAAAAAAACTCCCTGTGGCCAAAAGCCACATGGCATACACTTATCTTTGAGAGGAAGGGGGAGGGAGAACAGTTCACAAGCAGGAAATGGCTTCCAGGTGTCTCCCTCCTCCAGTGCACAACTTGATCACTACAAACCACTGATGCCAGGTTTAGTAGTCCCAGCTGTCTTGCTGCTTCTCGGGGATTTGGACTATTCATGCATTATCACAGCCCTTCTCCTGGTGACAAAGCATAACCCTGGCTCTGGAGCTGTGCTTGAGCAGCTTACAGGCTGTGGGTGATTGCAAAAGCTACAGGTAGGCCTTTTCCATCAGGTCTGAGCATGTGGAACTCAGCAGGGTACATATACACAGGCCTCAGTCTGTGTGTGCACTCAGCCCCAAGTGCACAGAAATTCAAACCACATCTGTTTCTGGAGCTGGACAACAAAATCAGCTCCTCTGCTTCTTAGTGTGCTGTGGAAGGAGGTAACTGAATGTGGCACCCTCTTTCCATCCCTGTGCTCTGTGCAGCTGGGGAAGAGGGTGAAAAGATAAGTTGCATTTATTCTACTTCAGTGTTGGTTTGGGGTTCTTTTCCCCTCTCTTCTTTCAGCAGCAGAAACACTTCCTTGTTGGGGATTATTCTTTCATTATATAAATATGGCAGGAAGAGCTTTACAAAGCCTCGTTCTACCTTGTTAGTTAAGAACATAACAAAAAATCAATTAGCTCGTTTATCTGACCCAGAAAGGAAAGTTAGTTTAAGTAGTAGTGTTTAAACATTCTTTTGGCCTTTTCCTCATGCAGAAGTTTGAACTTGTAGCATTAAGATGACAGAAAAGTGCTGCCATCCATTCTATTATATGATTTACATCAGTAAGAGACCATGTCACGGTGCAGTAGAGCTGTGTCCTTTTATTTGGCAATGAAGCTGTATTCCAAGCTGGATAATTTTACTGTTTTCTGGTTAACCAGAATAAATCTAATATTCAGCAGGGAATGTGACATCTTGAGAGGGAAAAGAAACAATAAAGAAAAGTAATGCTAATTTTACTTTGATTAAATATATGGTGCCACAAAATACCAATCATTTCCTTGGCTACAGAAGCAATGAATATTTGCATTCTCAATGCTGATGAAAGCTTCTCCACTGCTGCCCTAAGAGATACTGTTTTCACTGTGTTCTCTGGAGGACCATTTTGAACAAAACTCTCGAAGTCTGCATTCAATTATAAAATTTTTAGTGACTATTTTCTGTTTAAAGATGAATGAAAGTACAGCAAGTGGTTCCTTAGTCTGGGAAAGGCTGTACATAATGGCAATTTTCTCAGGATACAATAGCAGTTTCCCTGTGCCAATGGATGAACAGATTAGTGAGAAGTTTAACCAAGTAAATGTTTTAGCAGAAAGCAGTCTGAGCTGCAGGAATTAGCACTGTAGTTTCATGGCAATGCAGAAGGTGAGGTCGATGACATGACACCACACAGCACCAGTCACACTCAGACTGTGTCTGTAAGTTGGACAATGGCAATTGCTACAAGCCTGTATTGTGGATTTTGAAACAATTCTTTAATGTGACATATTAGGTTGCATTATATCAGGCATGTAAGGAGCCAAGCAACCACTTTCTCTCCTGTCTTTGTTTTCTGACAGTAACAAACACCGTGATGATTCAATGCTCCTACACCATGGTGTGCTGAGACTGCCAGCAACATTCAGTTAATGATTTCATGGAGCTCTTCCACACTGCAGTAGGGTTATGCTCCTTTTTTTCCTTGTTCCACTTAAGTTTTTAATATTGTAACTTTTAAACTTTATTTCTCAGTGTGTGAGAAACCCTAAAAAGCTTTAAGCTGTAATCCACAAATTCTATTGTCAAACCAGGAAAACTCTATGACTCTGTGTATCTGAAGTTTTATTACCTATTTTTTGCCTAACTGCCCAGTTTCTTCCCAGATCTGACTGTTTCAAAATTAAGCATCCTAGTCCTGCACCAGATGTCCAGATGCTGCAAGGGAGAGCAGGGTTGTTTTTCAATTGGCTCACTGTCTGTTAATGAGGCTGGGGACTTGTGACCTCAGTGATTGTGGCTGATAAATGGTAGGATGTCCCCACACACACTCACAGCAGAGCTGCAAACACAAAGGAGTTGTGGGTAATCTCCAGCCTCTCCTAGGGAAAGGCAATCTTGTGGGCAAACACTTAAGCAGAAAGCTAATGCTTAGTAGTATGTGATTTTTAGACTGCCAGAGCACAAGCCTGTCAACATTTATTTCCAAGTTCTCTGATCCTTTTTATTAGTTTCCTGTCTTGCTTTCATCTTAACCAAGTCACAGAAAGGTTTGATTTTCTTTTGTGAACAAATATTCCATTTTTTTTTCTTTGAATCTGTTTGCATTTCTCAAGGATCTGAACAGGTTAAAAATGTTGTTTGTGCTGCTGAAAGTAAAGCATGCTCTTAAACAAAAAGTTATGTAACTTTTACAAAATAATATCACATGCTAGACCATTATGCTAGAATCTGATCAGATAAGTAAGCTTTGCCTTCATTAAGGGCTTTAATCTTGACTATACTCAGGGCAGCCTCTAAACAACAACTTTAGAGTTTTCCTCTAAAGAATCTTTCATGCTCTGGTCTGGAATTTCTCAAATAACTAACACTATGTTTTGAGAAATCAAAAGCAATATTTTTTCCCCTTCATTTTTAAAAGTAAAAGGGTGATGACAGAAAAACTTCCCCTTGGCTATAAACTGGGTGTTAAAAATATCCAAAAGCTAAATCCTACTCTGGGTTGTTTTTTGGTTGTTTTTTTTTTTTTTTTGTTTTTTTTGTTTTTTTTTGGTTTTGTTTGTTTGTTTGTTTGTTTTGTTTTGTTTTTGTTTTTTAAATTTTATTTTAATTTCTTTCTCCAAGATCTCCTTTCTGGAGATGCATTTGAGCCTTAGATCTCTTTGCTTGCATTGCTACAGAACTGATGAAAGTCTGAGATCTCAATCAAAGGCTTAACAAAACAATAATCCTCTATTGCCCTAATTCTTCTCAGAAACATCTCTCTCTGACAAGAACAGTCCCTAAGCTTTTACATCTTTTTTCTGCTTAAAATTACTTTCCTAATTAGATGGAATTGTTTCCTTCCCAAGTCTTTGTGCCTGAAGAACACTGTATTTATGGGAAAGATCTCTCAGACTCTTTAGCTCTCCAACACTATGACAGTGATTGCACTCAACATCCTTCAAAAATTCCAACTTCCTTTTTAAATAAACAGAAGAATTCAGTAACATTCCTCACAATCAGCCCCATTTCATTTGAAGCAAAAATCAGAAATAGCAGGAATAATCATGAATTAAATAGATTTCATGCACGGTGTAATCACTGACTCTCAATCTCAACATTACAATTTAAAATTAATTCTCTTTCCTGGGTATATTTACTTTTTAGACTTCCATACTAATCCTGAGTAAGTTTCAGACACCATATTTAACAGGTATTTGTATCAGAATGTGTGAGTGCAGTATAAGTAGAATCAGTTAAGAATTAGACATTGAGTGGGCAATGTAAAACAGATTTCCATACCAGAGGATTTCTTTAATTTTTATTTTTTTCCCAAACTCTGCAGCTGCTCATCCTTGCAGGTGACAAAGGCCCCATTTCAAGAAGGTACTTTTGCAGGAATAGTATCAGCATCTTCAAGTACCTGAGTAATTCTGTCCAACTAAATTGGACACAAGCTCAGCTACCTGACTAGGTTACAGTCAGTAAATTCACCTGCCAGCCAATGTTAGTGTGCTAACTGCTGACATGGACTATGCCCAGGGAAGAAGTTCCTGACAAGCTGTAGCAAGATTTGGGAAGGTCGTGAAGAACCTATTAAAGCAGATGGGTTTGGGTACAGCTGCAAACAAACTAATTCATAGTGAATGAGATGGCTCTATTAACTGCTTGGTTTGGAAGGGCATTGGGCTGAACTTTCTCGGTGCCTTTGTGAGGCAGTATGGATGTGAAGGTGAGGATGGCCATGGCCCCTGTCACTGAGGTTGTTTAAGCACGTGGCCAGGAGGCAGGGCTGCACCCAATTCGATACTCTCTCTTCAGAAGGGAACAGAAATAGCTGTTCCAATAGCTGAATGCCTCTTCCTCTGCCTGTAAATGGCATTGTTCAAATCTGAGAGGAGTGCTGAAGCTGGAGGAACGATCTGACTTGCACTTAGCAGTAGCCCAGCTCAGAGAGGCCACCACTAACATGTGGTGAGGTCTTAAATTCATCTCTGTTGGATACTGAAGTCTGGGAATGGACCATTTTTCCTCCTTCAAATTCACTTCTCAGAAAGGACACTGCAATCACAGAAAAAGTCCAGACACTGAGAGTGATTAAAAACAATTTGAAGAGACTTTAATAGGCTAGGTTTGGGAAAACTTGTGCTAATGACCTGAGGCTGCAAATAACTAAGATCATGAGGTTACATGGAGCAATGAATATCACTACAAATGTTTCCAGTGCTGTCCTGCTGAATAAGGAGACAGCATACAATAAAAAAGATCAGATATTAAAATACTGTCTGACAAACATCTCTTTCCCTCAGCTAGGTAACTAAATGCAACAGGATATTAATCTAATGGGATTAAAAACATGACTACATACTTCAATGAATTACAATATCATGTTCTTATGTTCACTAGGCCAAGTAACTTTATTTTCCAGAAAAATACTTGGTTGTTAGTTGTTAATAGAAAGCAAGTTGCTACATACTTTGGGTATACATAATCCTTTTAATTTAAAAATAGAGATGTTCTAGAAAATAATTTTTTATTCTGAAGGTACTCTCTTACTTTTAACAGTGAATTAGTCCTAAAATCACCTCTGAAAATCCTTGAATGCATGGATTTACAACTCAGAATTCAAAGTTCTGTTTCTATGGCAGATGCTACTTATACTCTCCTTTTGACATCAGAGGAGGAACATGGAAGAGGATGCTTTTGTTTGCACTGTTATTGCTCACAGTTCTAGGAGGGAATTGTATTTCCCACTGAAGTTTGGTGGATGTATCATGAATGATGAACATGGGCACCTGTGCTCTAAGGAAATCTTCTAAATGAAGATTCACCCTCATGACTTGTACAGTTTCACAGATGTGCAGCTGGAATAGAAGAGAGAGTAGAGGAAGGATTTGTCTTTCTCACAGTGAGTTTGCTTGGGGCCAAAAGCTGGCAGATTGGGAAAAGAAACTCGTGCATCTGGACAAGACATATCAGAACAGAGAAGTGCTGAACTGACTCGAAAACAAGCACAAAAATCTGTGAAACAGATCTGATCTTTTGAAGAGCCAGTGCAGAGCAGCAGAAACGACAGAGCAGAGGGGCCACACCGAAAACTCTGAAGTGCAAACTGACTGCACCATCAGCAGCCAGGGCAATGGGGAAACTCTCTGGATTGACAACAAATAAGCCGATCGGGCAAAATACACTCAGCTGCTTCACAGGTCCACATGAGAACTTGGAGGAAGCTGAACCAGAGCAGAGCCAGCTGGCTGTTCTCGGGGTGGGCCTGCTGCCAGGCAGCTGCGACAGGGGGAGCCAGACTCGGTAGCCACCCCGTGATGACCTGGGCTACCCTGGGATTGACTGATATTCTTTACTAGGGAGGGAGAAGTTGAATACACTTCGTGAAAATGGCCATAGATTTTGTTAATCTTTATTTAAAGATATCTATACAGCCCGTGTTCCACAGTCTGTTGTTTGTATTACAAAGTAATCAAGAGCAGAAGAACCTCTCAGTACAAGCACTAGAAAAAGCTTAATTCATTTTTCCCTCAGAGGGAAGTTGGAAATGAAACTCTAAGCAAGAGCTTTGAGACATGGTTATCTTGCCAAAAAGAATCATAGATAGATATTGAGACTGATCCTCTTTGCTGCCAATTTAGAAGTTTAGGTTTTGAGCCTCTGCTGTGATTTTTTTTTTTTTTCAAATTTTCTAATGTGATAGATTGATTGTTTATTTTCTAAACATTTAATGCTTCCATTAACTCTCTCGCTTCACATATGGAAAAGTGTATGGCTGGATCTGGCTGGTCAGAATTAAGACTCATTTCAAAGACAGGCTAGCACTGATCACGAAAGGAGGCTGTCAGAGCCACTGCACAAGAACAGCTCAGCACATTCACAAAATGAGGTATTTGTCTTTCTTCAAAGATTAGAGGTATCTCTTTGGTGAAGTGTCAGAAGACACATAAATGCAAACATTGCCAGCTGCCCCTGCTAGTGCAACAAAACTAAACAAATATTTTCACTGTACCTCAGAAAAGAAACATCACTGACACCCACTACCACTCTCCTGTTTCTTTATGGGGTATTAAAAAATAGGCCAGCACTATATATATATATATATATATTAGGATGCCATCTCCTCACCTTCATGGGTTTCAGGAAGGAAAAGATGAGTGTTTCCATATATTGTTTTTTCACTCCAGAGAAAAGAATGAAAATAATTTTCAGTACCCAGAGTGTCTGCACCTGGGGCCTAAACGAAGGGAAGTAGGTAAATAGTTCCAAATAATTAATGTAATGGTTCAGAGGGGCCACAGAAGGAAAGGGGAGTTTCTCCAGTTTAAATGTTTGCATTCATGCTTTGCCTAAAGCAAAACAAGCTATCTGTCTTCTGGTTTGCATCTTCCCAATGAAAGCTTCCATTTGTCTTATTGTCATTCCAACATGTGCATCCTTCACAGCTTTCACTGTTTGAAACATCCAAGTATTGTACAATACTTTTTTTTTTCCTGAGCTTTTAAGATTTTCTAGAATTGTAGAATGTGTTGTCAAAAGTGAACCAGTAAAGGCAGACTTGACTCAGGATGTGTTGGGTAACTTTTGTAAGTGGCTGCAGGTTAGAGGGTTTGGTACTGTGATGCTTTGCTGTGTAGCTGAGTCTCCAGCCCAGAATGAAGAGCATTCACTGCCTCTTTCCACGCTTCAGGGAAAGAGGATCCACCACAGAAATGACCCAAGCTGATAAATTACATCCAGACTGGCCATTCTAAAGAAAAGATGATGGTCTTGAGCTCCATCTGTTTCTGACATTCTGGTCCTTTAATGTGAGCTGCAGAGGTGTGAAAATCTACAAAATAAATTTCTAAACTTTTTTCCAGAGTTAGAAATTTATGCCAACTTTTTCTTAGAAAATGGGAGGAAAAGTACTGTCTGTTTTATCTAATAGCTCAGTGAATAGAGGATCAGTGATCAGAGGAAGTCTGTGTTCAAGTCTTGACTGTGTATTAGATTTGCATTTTTAACTTCCCATTTTAAGAACCTCAGTGTAAGGGATGCTTAAGGGAAACACTTCTAGTTTCTCCTAGGGAAGTGAAAACACTGCCCACCAGAAATACTGTGATAGAAAGAATGGAGCATGACTATTTATTTTAATAGCTTATGTACTTCACAAGGTCAGTGGAGGCCTAGGTTTTGTTTGGTCAAGTCACTACTTAGTACTAAATCCTGAGTTAGGAAAGCCCTGTGAGACAAACCCTTGTCTTTTGCATATCATTGCATTCCCCTATTACAAGAATCACAACAGAAATGTTTTCTACCATCAGGCCTCAGGCAGTAACATTTCTTCTGTTGAATAAGCCTTGCCTGATATGTGGGGATAGTTCATTTTGCTAGCTCTCACAAAGACAGTGTTTCATGTGACTATTCCCATGGCAAGCCTGCAGTCAGTCATAGGTAACCTAAAGTCCCCTTTGTATGACCTAATACACAAACATGTCAAGGGACATGCCCTGACCTGCAAGTTCTACTGATGAATTTGATGTGGAAGCTGGAGATTGGAACAGGACAAGTTCATCTCATTAGAAGCCAGCAAACAGTTGTTAAGCTTGGTCTGTTCTTAAAAGGTTTCCTAATGTAGTAATCTTGGCAAAGTCTCCCTAAAATAGATGCTGCTGAAGTTGGCCAGAAAAGCTCACAGGGTTTCCCCAGGCAAACAGGCTGCACTGACTTCTATGCACTCATTTGGGCCCACAGCAGAGCTGCTGTACAAGTGAAGCAGAGAATCACAGCCTTTGTGACACCCTGAATCTCCAATGAGTGATCACTGGGGAAACTCTGATTTTCTGAGTTCACGTCTACAAGCACCTTCCCAGGGTAAGTACATAAATCCAGTATGAGAAGCAGAGGAATTGTTGTCAAGAAAAGTTTGGATTGGGACCTTTACTGTGAAACCCCTGCTCTGACTGACATGACTGTAAAAAAAATGACTACAACAGCAAAAGTACACTTTTTCTTGAATAGGTTGTAGTGTAGTCATGGTAAAGACTTTTCTTGACAGTCATGACAGTCAGAGATCAGAGCTCATCCCATCCAGGACTGACAGAGCAGGGGTCTCATAGTAAAGGTCCTGACCTCAGAAATGTTAGCTCTCCTTACACTGCTTTAAAATGGGCTCATTGCAATTCTGATTATTAAAACAAAATTCTTCTTTCTGAGGTTAATAGACTCTGCTCTCTCTGGAAAGAAGCAACATTTCTGAAACATACAGAATGAACTCAATTGTTTCTTGGCTGCACTGAGGGGAACATAAAATTTTATATTTAAAAAAAATATTGTATTGTTGAGGGAAAAGCATAGCAGGATAAATTTTGATTTAGTCTATTGTATCCAGGGTTTTTTTCACCCTTCTAATTCAGTTAAAGAAGTATAAAAAACCAGATAGCTTGGGAATATGGTGAAGCAATCAATAAAACTACAGACAAACCAAAGTAAAATACAGTTAAATCCTTCCCAACAGAGTACCAGCACAATGTGGGAGCATCAACTTCATGTAACTAAAGAATTTTTTTGAATACTTAAATGGCTTCTTTGGAACAATAAGCTCTTATCCAACTCTCAACGGCCTTGCAACTAAAAATATACCCTATTTAGTATTTCTTTCAACTTGTTTTAGAGCACATCAATAGTTTTCTCAGAAGATACTATCATTGTTTAGCAGAAACATACTTGCAAAAATAAACTAAATCCAGAAAAGTTTCCAGGGATGTTTTTGGATGCGAATGTGGATAGTGACTCTTGCCCACATCAAAAATAAAACACATGAGCTGTACAATGTTCTTTGCTAAATATAAACATCCTAACATTGATAAGCTTTACAGAAAAAGAAACCTTTGATTGCCATACATTATTACCATCACCAGTATTTTAAGAGCACCCTCTACAGTCACAAAACACTAGCCAAGAAAAGCTTTTCTTCCTAAAGAAAGCAGCATTAACTGAAATACCTTAAATATTCTGGGCTGACTCATAATTAGGCTGGAAGCTTCTTCTCTTAAAACTATGGATGGTTGTGGGATCTGAAGTGGAAACCCACACAGGACACTGTTTATTTTCAAAGAAAAGCAAGGAACAAACCATGGTAAAGGCCAGGATGAACCAGTTTCCCTGAGTTCTAATTTGTTTGTTGATGGTTTTAGATTCCAAAGTAACTTTTGTAAGAGTTGTGAAGTACTTAGTTCACAAGTGGAACTCAAAAATTTAAAAAACCTTAATTTTCAGTGAAATGCTTCTTACACACGTGTACATTCCAGTCTGCAAACAGCAAAATGTCTTGCTTGATTTTGGGGGTTTGGTTAAAATTTCCCATAAAGCACACAAGAATTCCTTCCTGGAGCTTCAAAGTGAGGAGAGACCTTCACACACTACTTCTTTTCAGCAACCTCTCAACTTCATGCAGCCCCTTTCTATTGACCCCTGACATGATGTATCTGACACTGTGGGAGCATAAATTGTTGTTATTACAGCATAACTTCTTTTTTAATAGGCTAAAAGTCTTTCTTCTGTTGCTTATTTATTTTTTTAAATATACAATGGATATACTTTTTTCAGATAGAAGAGAGTTGACTTTATTCTGCTATGGTTTACACCCTGCAAATGAGTAAAGAAGTTCCATATCTGTTTGCTACCATTTCTTTTCCCCCTGAAAAAGAAAAAGCAAAGAATTTCCAGGTAACTCATTTGTTTCCCATCCCTCTTCCTGGTATGTTCAGCCCTGAATAATTTTCCATGTTTAATTAATGAATAACTGTTTGTCATATTGAAATGAATAGGCTTGAAGAAGGCATTTTAAGTTAAGCACACGCTTAAGCAGCTTTCTGCATCAGTCCTGACCAAACAAACCTATAAAGGCTGGAAATTCCAATCCCATAAAACCTGTCCCTCTTAACTTGTCTTTCTGGGTCTTGTCTAGACTTGCAAAGATACAGTTATTTTGTTAAGTCTTCAGTTCATCAGTAGTTAAGATACTGCAGGTGAATCAGGAGTGATGCTTTATCTTTAAAGGTGAAGGTTCAACACCTTTAAGTTGAATCCTAAAGTTTCCTATATTCTTATATAATATTCTTAACATTACTGAAATGTTTCTATCTCTTCGAAAATATTGCTTCACAAAACGATTTAAATGGGACTACTTCGCCTGACTAAATAAAGTGTCTAGAAATAAAAACAAATGTAAAAATATTAAAGATAATCCTTTTTTCCTGGTCTTTACTTTCAAGCTATTACCCAGATGTTTGTCAGAGGACCAAACTGTTAAAATTACTGTAGCCACCAAGTGGTGCTATTGCACCACAGCATAAAAGTGGCCACACGCTCAAATTCGTTCCAGAGAAAGGGTTTGAATCGGGTACTGCTTTAGACTTGCAGAAATATTTCTCTTTTTTTGTCCAAAGTAGAAAAAAACCCCAAACATTAATAAATAAGAGATCCATGTATGCCTGTAAGAAAAAAAAAGTTAATTTTTACATGGGATTGTGAGGATTTTATCTCTGTTCCAGAAGTTTATGCTTGGGTTTAGACCCAGGTAATTCAACATTTCACCTCTCCAATGAAATAATTTTATTTCAGTGGGAATCAGGAGCCTAAATTCCTTCCTGGCAATCGGCCTTAGTTCTCAGCAAAGACACACATGTTTTTAAGGAAACTGAATATCAGATGCAATACCTGCAAATCCTCATGAGACAGAAAGGATTAATTGATACAGCAAACTAAATAAAAAATTGTCCTGCTATACTTTTAATCAACAGTAGATTTTAAAACATGAAAAATAACAATTTTGGTCTTATGTGCTGTCTTCCTTGATACACTGGGTATGTGTTAAATTGCCTGCATACCCTAAACCGAGATTATGTTTCATATACATTAGAAACAAAAGAAAGCTAATTAAATAAAGGTAAACCAAGATTTTAAATTAATATTTCTGAGAGATACAGAATATATTCTGCCTTCAGGACTCAACCCTTGGATGCCAACCTTAAGAATGTAGACCTTAATTTGCCAAATACTTATGTGTTAGGTTAAACTTTAAATATATCAATAACATGTACATTTGCTTACTGTTACACATGGATGTTATTTCAGGATAAGAGACAGGACTATTAAATTACTCAGAAAGTCTCTGTATTATCTTGCCCTGATACATGGTTTTGGTTTCAACACAGCATTTTCTGTACTATTTTTGTGATTAAAAAGATTAGAAAGCATTGTTTGGTATAGATCTATATGTGCATGGAGCTCTACAATGTTCTAATACTGAGGGCATTATTAAAAATTAGAAAATAGTTCTTAAGAGCTATGTGCATAAAGAACATAGAAGCCATTTCATTTACTACATTACTATTTCTGTGATAAATGACTGAGTTTAAATCTGCAATGACTGCAACAATGCACCCTTTAATCTTTCTTCAAATAAATAGATTGACAATGCCAACAAATCACTAACTTTATGTTTTTGTGGAGATAGAGGCTCGGACTATGCTACCCTTAAAACATCAGTTTGTTCCTGCAGACAGGGCACAGCCAAATCCCAGGAGAATGGACTTCCCAAGGAGAGCCACACGGACCACAGCAGAGCAGGTAACAGCTACAACGGGACCTGGAAGTTTAATGTAGATGCACTTGGTAGTACCTGGGATTCCTGCAGGCTCTTCTTGGAAAAAACCTCCTTTTGTCATTGCTAAGATTACTTGAATAAGACTAGTGGGAGCAAGACTGTATCATTAAGGTGAGGGAAGAAACATGGATACAGCCAAAAGTTGTCCAAGGAGAAGAATGGGAGCTCAGAAAGCCTTGCCATGGTTAGTTATAGAACAGTGTCCAAAATCTTTAACTAAAGTTCATATCAAGATTAATTATTCAATTAATTACTAGACAACGTATTATTTGTTAAATGAATATTGAAAGTATCATATGATTTGTGATCAAACTTTGTGTTGTGTACATTTTCCCCTCAACAGCTGGTAAAGTCAGTGGTACCTTCTCTTCATCTCACTTTGCACCTTTGAATATTGTATCTTACTCTTGATTTCTACAAAAGTAAGGTTAATAATCATACCATTACATTCAGCAGGAGGAGTATCTGTAAACTTGAGCTCACTAAAATGAATTTAAATTCTATAGAAGTTTCAATTTAAATCTTCATCTCCTAACTCTTTCCTTATCATGCATTAGCTAGTATAAAGTAAACCCCAGGTATTTTCCACTGTTGAAGAAAATCTGAATCTCTTGGTTTACAATTCAATCTGTCCCTTTAGACATTTTATTTGCCATGCCTTACTCTCCTGCCATGTCAATATGTTCTGGAATATATGGCTAGGCCTGATGGGGGGGGATTATTCAGGCTGGTTTAGAGCACACTGTGTGCTTGGGTTAGAGACAGAGGGACTGCCCTGGGTTCTGTCAGCAGTACCCAGGGTTTGACAGCTGGACATGGGACAAGAGAGAAATGGGAGAAGGGTAAAAGATGGGCTACCCCCAAAAAGAAAGAAAGAGGGAGGAAGGGACAGAGGAGAGAAAGAGAGAGGAGAGAGAGGAAAAACCACTGTGAAAAGATGGGGAAAAATACAAGCAAGGTGGAAAATGAAGGGCCTCCTTTTTTGGTTAGTTGTCTTTTGAGGAACAACCAGAGATCACACATTAAAAAGCATCTGACAAGAGTGTACAATTACATTTCTTCAAATACCCCATACCTCTCTCTGAGAGTAAATTTTTACCACAGTAAATTTAATATTTAAAATAGAACTGTTCCTTGGTGTTCTGTGATAGCCAAAGTGGTCTGGTTTTTATAAAAGGGTACTTTCCCATGCTCATATAAGTCTAAAGTGCTTTACATTTATTAAAATGGTTGCGATACAGATCCAATTTTACAGATATTTTAGAATCAACTCTGTAAATATTCTGCTTAAGATAAAATGTTTTGAGAAACAAGTCAGTAAAAATAACAGTAGAGACTAGAAAGAAAACCTGAATTTTGAAGGTTGCTTCTTGAAAGAAGAAATAGATAAAAATGTCTGTTCAACAGCTTACTGAATACAGTAATAACAGGGATAACCATTATTTCTTAAGCAAGAGACATCTATAATCTTTTATAATAAAGAAAATTTGCAACATGTATTGTAAAACATGAGTCAGAAGCAGTGTTTCAATGAAATTATATACCTTGAGAAAGACTTTTTTTTTTCCTACTTTCCACTGTGATTATTGGATTAGATCCTTTCCTGAAAGGAAATCAGGGCCTATAATAAAGTGTCAAAATTCAATTTAACGTGTAGTGGAATAGCAGAGAGAGAGAGAGATGCATCTTGCTAGGAGCCAAGCACTGCACTAAGAGGCCAAGCTTTCACCACAGGCTAACTCAGTGCAAGGGGAGAGCTGAATTTAGGAGTGCTGTTCAGTTCCCGAGGTGTGCTGGAGCAGCTGGAATTAATCTACAGCACAAACTGCTGGGCATTACTGTTTGGTTTTGCTTTAGCTGCAAACTCCATTTTGTATTGTCTTTCCCAACTGCCTGATAATACACTGCCTGGACAGAGAAACATTAATCACAGTGTCGAGCCAGTCTTGGAAACAAGGACCAAAACCTTAATTTACAGGCGAGGAAATGAAAAATAAGTGGATGAGGGTGGGAAAGGAAATGCAGCCTGCACTGAGATGATATTCTGTGTATGACCTAACTCTGTCCTCAGTGCAATTTTAGCTTATTGCTGGGTTTGTATACATTCCTGCAAAAATTCTTACCTCACTGGATAACCTTGTACTCCTGCAGTATTCCAGCTGGACTGTGGCTCTTAGGGAACAGTCCTCCTGTTTGTAGCATTAGTACACCAAGTACTTGTAAAACTCAGGTTCAGAACATGCCAAAGATCTGTAAGAAATGGTTTGACAAAATGTTTGATTTAAACTACAGTTTTAATGAAAAATTAAATGTTCAAAGGCTCAAAGTAAACTTTCCTCTATCCAAGTGTAGGATAGAGCTTTGAGTCAAAATCCAGTCAAAATTCTCCTTTCCAGTCTCAGATGCTCACAGCCAATACAAGAGTTTTAGCAATTGTGCTGGTCCCACTTTTTTCCCTCCCCCCCCCCTTTAATAAAAAAAAAAAAAAGTAAATGAAAGTTAAAAAAAAAGAAAGAAAAATGTCTTGGCTTAATTACCATATGAAACATTTTTTCTGAAACTCAATACCAAACAAAAGAACAGTTTTCTGAGCAATTTAATGCTGAGCATACCAGACAGCAACTGAATTGTCTCTTGAGCTGTTATCTGAGAGGTACATCATGAAAAAAAATAATTATAGGCTATATAATAATTACCAGTAGTCATCATAGCCTGGTTGTTTTAGCAAGAATTGAATCTTATTTTTTTTCGGGTTTGTTTCTAAATGCAATGGAAATGTATTACTGTACAGCATCACTTATTAACACTGTTTTAATTAACCCCTAACAATAACCTGAAAATTACAGGTGTATACACCTCTTTAATGAAGCATTTTGTTTTCTATTTAGTGCAATTCCTTCACACGTTACAAAACTACAATATGAGGCTGAACAAAGTGTCAGCATGTTTCTTAACACTTTAATTGGAATAAAATACAGTCATATATACAAATGTCTGTGAGTTCAACTGAAACTTTGCCACATAACTCACGTAGTAACTGAGGAAAAAAAAGTTTAATTACTTTATTTTCCATTCATTGTTTCCCAGTTTTATCAGTTGGGGGGGGGTATGACCTTCATGTGCTTTCTGAAAACTACAGTGAAAGGAGCTAAGCAAACTTTCACTTAAAGATTACACATTTTTACTTAACCTTACATCTTTTACTTAAACTGCTCCAAGACTAGTTATAGACTGCTTATGTGAAAAAATGCATATGAAAAGCAAATGTTAAATGTCAAAGTATGTAAAAAATCAAGATGGCAGCACAAGTTTGGGCTGTTCTGTCTCATGAATGTTTTTTTGACAAGTCATTACCAAGGGCCAGAAAAATCCGCACATCTATGACTTTCCTCCCAACAACCATTTTGAGGGAGAATCAACTTAATACATTACATAGAGGTGCATATTTCCACAACAGAAGTCTTTATAGACCCTGTCACACCTAATACTTCCCTCCTGTTAGCAAACATATGCCATATGTCTGCAAACAACTCACTGATTTCCTCTCTAGAACTGTTTATAATTTGTCCAATTCCCACAGTTTAGAGTTCTTTCTACTGATTAACCATCAGTATAGTATTTTATCACAAGCAATTGCTGTCAGGCACTCTTCTCTGTCTCTTTGTTTTGCTTTTGACTGTTTCTTGCAGCAGTCAATAGATCCTCATGAAATACTGACTTGGAATACTACTGAAATACATGTCCTTAAAATTCTTAGAATGCACTTAGTTTTCTGATGTATTTTTTCCCAGCATAGAACCCAAAACTGGATACAGTGCCCCAGCAGTGTTAATATTGATGTTTTATTTGGAACAGCTCCTTATCTAGTCGGACCTCTTCTGTTTATACATTCTAACTAAGACAGGGGCATTCTTTATAGAATATCAATAAAATTATATGCAATTCCATATGTATATATTCACAGACATGTTTGCTAATTGGGCTTGTTTTGACAGACATGTAGCAGAGCAGCTCTGACAGAAATTTGAGCAGTGACCTCCAGCGCTACCAGTTTTGAAAAGAGGATGTTTGCCTATCCCTACTCCTCGTATAGAACATCTCTGACATGGCTTTCATGGCTCATATACTAAATTCTTCCTTCTCATGTTCACTGCATTTTTCTGTTGTAGATAGGGATCTATCATATTTTGTTGTGTTTGTTTCCCTGTACATACACTGTAACCTTTTTTTCTGACAGTGCCCTTTGGTTTATGTGGTTCAGAGCTTGAGAACAGATTTCTGAGCATGGAAAAAAATTATATGAGGCCCAATTCTTGTGACGTGGTTGTAGACACTGTATTTTTTTTTGGATAACACTTGTAAACCACAAGCCCTTAGCACCTGCCTTTCCTTCTCTCATGGATCAGGGGAGAGAGATGCTGCAGTACGGCAGCACTTCAGTTCTCACTACACGTGTAGAATATTTTTGAATCACCTTGTGATATTTCCAGTCTAGCTGAAGACACTGTGGAAATCACCCAGAGTGCTGAAGGCAGCCTAGGTGTGCCCAGGGGTGCCCGTGACGCCGCTCTGGGAGCACTGCCCCGTTCGCTCCAGCCGGGCTCCCTCAGCGCTTCCCTCACCTTCACCTCCTCCTCCTCCTCACGGCCAGCGCCGCGCCCGCCCTGCCCCGTCCCTGTGCTGCCTCAGCCCTTCCCGCCGCGGCGGGAACCCCGCCAGCCGCCTCCGCACGGCGAGGGAAAACAAACCCGGCTGTCAGGCGGCCTCCACCGACAGCGCGCGGGTTTCTTCCTCGGCGGGTTGTTGTGGTCACCCCGCTCCGTCCCGGCGCGGTTCGCCTCAGCCCGAGCTGAGGAGGCGCGGGGCACCCTCCCCTCCCTTTGCGGGCTGTAGGTGTCTGTCGGGGAGGTCCCGGCGCGCCGCGCTCCCCCTCACGCAGAGAAAAGGCCGCGGGCGGGCAAGAAAGCAGGAGGAAGCCCCGGACTCACCTGCGGGAGTGCCCCCCGCCTGGCTCCTCCCCGGCCCGGCCCCGGCGCCCCCTCCCCCGCTGGAGGGGCGGGCAGTCCGCTCTCGGCTCCGGCGGCGAGCGCGGCTGGCGGGGCGGCGGAGAGAGTGGCACGGAGTTGGTGCGGATCTCCCTGAGGGAGAGCGAGAGACGCGGCCCGGGACGGGTGAGGAGAACGGCGGCGGGCGGTCTGGGGGCTGAGGGGGGCACGGCGTCGCCCGGCTCTCCCCGCCGGGGCCGGGCGGGCAGGGGGCTGTGACGGGAGCGCGGCGGGCACGGGGTCGGTGGCCGCGCGGGACTGCCGCCCTCGGCTGTGGGGGCGGCTCCCGAGGCGCCCCGGGTCGCTGCTTCCCTCTGCTCCGTTAAACACGCGCATTCCCCAAGGCCGAGGGCGCCGGGCCCTCCCGGGGGCGAGGAGGCAACAGCGCGGCTGTCCCCGCACGCCCGGGGAGCGGCTGGAGCAGCGCCGGGGCAGCGCTTCCCCCGGGCGCTCCTCGGGGCTGTGCTGGCGAAGCGGCGGCGGGGCCGCCCCGGGGCGGGCGGGCTGAGCGGCGGAGGGGAGAGGGCGCTGCGAGGAGAGCGGACTCCGGTAAGACCCGAGTCTGCCTTCGTTTCTACTGGGGGCTGTCAGGAGCGGGGTTCTCCCCCCGAGCGGCTGCCCCGGAGCCGCAGCTGGAGGTGCTGCTCGGCACCCCGGGTTCCAGGTGGGCGGGCGCGGCCGGAGCCCCCGCGGGGCGCCAGGACCGCCTGCCCGCACGCATTCCTCCGGGGATTCCTGGCATTCCTGGGCTCAGGGCGCTCTTGACTTCTTCATCTGCCTTTTATTCCGCAAATTAGCGTTTGTTTTTCTTTTTTTTTTTTCTTTTTTTTTTTCTTTTTTTGCGAAAGGGTGTGTCCGCGTTGTGTGTGTTCCCTTCTTCATGGGAAAAGCTTAGAACGGCAGTTCTGCCATTTGTTCTTCTTCCCAATTAACTTTGCATCTGATATAATTTATATCCTTCCCATTTGATGACAACTTTATGGGGAGATCAGTGCTGCGATATAACTTTTGTGGTGAGTTTGCATGAACGTTTGCAGTTGACAGAAGGATAGTTGTTGCAGCTTTTATCTTTCTCCTGTTTTTAGCATGTAAATATTTTTTTTAAATTACTGCAATGTACATTGAATAATTGTCAAAATAGAAATAGTAGAAACCTATTCTTGAAAGTTGTTGTATTTTTCTGAACATCTACACTATGTTTAACTTGCTTGGACTCATAAAAGTGAATCCTGTAGGTGAATCAGCAAGCCCCTGGAATATCCTGATTTGTGGCACATCCGTGGGAATTTGATGGATTTGGTGTCTGACGCTTATGCTGCCAACTGTCACATGTCTCATAGTTATAAATCTCTTTCATAGCTGGCTTTAAAAGAACTTTAAAACCTGTATAAAATTATAATTAAAATGGCAAAACCAAACCACTCTTTGCTTTTTAAAGGTGCTTTGTAAGAACTTGTTTGACTCGCAATTATATTTTCTAGAAGTGTCAGTTGTTGAATTGTCTCGTTTTTTTTCTCATGTTAGACCCAGAATAAAACTGCTTATGCTCACAGTGTGTACTAAGCCAGATGTGGTTACTGCTGATTAATGTAAAAGCGTACCAAGTTGCTGTAAGCTTTTTTTTTAAAAATAATTACAGTGTTAGTTTGAATTTGGGTCCTTTCTTTTGGAAAAATATTATAAATAGGAATGCAAGTTTTTCATACAGTATTGAAGCATACCATTAACAGTGTAATAAGCAGCATGTTTTACAAAGGAGATGAAGTTTGTCATGTAATGAAAGGCAATTACACTGCTTTTTAATGTATGTTATTCTTTTTGAGACACAGCTACACTTTTTAAACAGAAAGCTCTGTAAAATAAGAAAGCAATGCTTCAAATTTTTATTAAAATTTTCTTAGATTATTAAGATAATCTTTCACATAAGAGGAGGTAATTGTTAGTAGCAGATAGTTTTCCAGTTTAATAGTCATGGGTTTTTTTATAATTAATCTGAGATAAAAAATGCATTGCTTCAAATGAAGTATACTGCAAAGGGACTGATATTTTTATGTGTATGTATTTACAATTTAGAGGTGTTTCTGAAATATGTTAATCATAGGAAAAGTATTCCTAGTTGGTTTACATACACCTTGAGTTGCAGCTGACATTAACTGTTTCTAAATCCCACTACAATGCAAATACACACTAGAAGGGATTATTTTAGCAAACATAACTAGTGTTAGGACAGTAATGAAAAGCCAGGCCTTATCATTGCTAACCTCTTTGGTTACAGAATTTGCAGGAATATTCTAAAGAGCCTATCTGCTCCAGCAGTGTATCACACAACTGGCTTGGGGTTTTTTCGTTCTCAGTATCTGACTTAGTTGCATTTTGCTTTTAAATCTAATGAATGGGATGACTGCTTAGGCTGCCTGAACTGCCTCCAAGTAAACCAGCTGATTTTAATTTCTGTTAATTGCATCATTGGATCTCCCTGTCAGTAGTAAAATGTCTCAAGATGCACTTAGGTTGCCCTGGGAAGGTACGTGTAGGGGATGTGGAATTTAATTTGCTGCAAAAATACACGGGTATATCCTGTGTAAGGAGGATGACAGAGGTGCAGGAAAGAATTGGTGACAGTTCCTTCTTCTGGTTTACATTGTGTAATAGGAAGTTGATCTTTCTGGGAGTATTGGTGAAACTGGTTTGTCTGGGTTCTGCAGTGTCATCTGAAATGTGTAGGTGAAATGGCATGACCTCAAATGTGAATTTTTAAATCTTTTGTCATGGAGCAATTCAGGATGAACGTGTGTGCAAGGAGTTATTCAGCCTGGACCATAGCGGGCAGGTTATTATTTAAAAATAGCTACTTAGGTACTTTGAGGCCAAATAATTCTGCCAATGTCAGAAATAAAAAGTAGACCATCCCAGTTTCATTCTGTAGTCTGCTGTTTTACCATTTGTGCTTTTTGAAGTCATAGTGGTGATAATGTCATTATCATATGGCCTTTCTGTTATGGAGGTAACCTGAAAATGTGCATATTAATATCAAGCACATGACTCTGATTATGCAAAGCACTGTTCAGCCTGTGGCAGCATCCACCTGTGTTGTTAGAAGGGAACTGGCAAGAATCTGGTCAGGATCAGTGATACAAAGAGATTTCTGAGAAATGGCAATGAACAATAAAATAATGGGGCATTTTTTTTACTTCTGCGCCCTCTGAGTGTAACTCTGAATGTCAGCAGAAATGTTGCATCTACCTGCTGCCTACTGCTCATGTGTTCAGATAAAGCAGGCTAAAGATTTGTGTTTATTCTTTCTTCTGTCTGTCTCCCTTCTCCTTCCTTTTTTAGTGGTAGGAGGAGGTTATCATCTACCTGATCAGTTCAGAGAGACCATTGAGAGCGAGGCTTTGCAAAGAATTACCTATTTACAGTATCGAGATTCAGGACTGACTTGAATGGCCAGGATGAAGTGAAGATGTTAGAATTCCTCCTGTTTTGTTGCCGGGTCTCAACAAACTGCATACTGAGGAAGATGGTACAGACTTCATGCATCCTGAACTTAGGTTTGACAGTTTTACAACTTTTTTAAAAATGTTGTGTTGGTAGGATGTGCAAAACCCCCAGAAAGGGTTGGGGTTTTTTTTGCTATTTCTATTCTTAATTGGCAGAATGGAGAATCTGCCCACTGAGAACACTCCATTACCAGGTTATTGTGTGAGGGAAAGTGCTTTACGTGTTCATGGAATGTTTATTCCAGGCATGTTTATCTGGAAACATTAACACATTTCAGAAACTGCTTTGACCTTGACTCTCTGAGTGGTGTTAGATTAAAATGGTAATACATTTCAGTATAGCCAAGTGTGAAAATTTAATGTTTAAACCTGAGAAATGAACATGTTAGGAATGTATGTACTGAAGATTTAGTGGAGTGGTAGTCATGGAGTCACCACTGTTTGGGATTAGAGTGCAGTGTATTTGTTGTGGTCTTGTAGCATCTTTGCCAACAGAGCTGGCAGCCTCCTTGAAGGAGTTTATCCAAATGTAGGCTTAGAACCTTCCATTTTATGTGAAATAGAGTGGATGACAAAATCCATAGCCAAACATGTGAATGCCTCTGAATTTTTAGGCAAATTAACTGTTTTAAATTAAATTGGTTCGTCTTTTGTGTTTATGAGATTCGTTAACCAGGTTGACAGTATGAGATTTAAAATCAGTGTTCTATAAGAACCTTTTCAAGTTCTACTTGATTTTGGTGAAGACAGAGAGCGATGAGGAATAAGTGTGATTGGAGAAACATCTCAGAAAGCACTTAGCCTTCAAAAAAACATCAGGGAGATTGGTAAGACTGGGAGATGCCTCAATTATTACCACAATGGTCCTTTTTTGTGAGGGTCCCCAGGCGTGCAAGAGTCATTACCATTCAAATAGCTCCGTGACTCTCTGAGTCTGAGCATGACAAGATTTTTACTCCAGGCATTTGCAGCACTTCGTAATACTTTAGTTGCATGTACATTACACACACTGTTTAAAAGGAGCCAAAATATGGATGTGGAAACTAAATACAGTATGAAAAGGAGATGCATTGTCTGAGCTGCCCAGGCTTACATATTTACATATGTGCTTATGTATTTCTGTGCCTGTGTACATAAACTCTCAGAGACACTTGCAGAAGCCTGATAAGTATTTACCAGCCATTAGGAATGTTTTAACCCCATTTTAAATTCTATTGAAAGATCTCTGAGAGCTGCTGAAGTTTATTAGAATGGCAGATGTATTTCAGGTACATAAACACACGTAGAAGTGGGTAGTTATTTGTGTTCTGTTTCATCATAAAGCAAAATGTGGACGTGGTGGGGAAAATTTAAGCTTTTACAGAGAGATGGGGAATGTTTTCAGTGATGTGAGTTAAGCTCAGAATATTTTGAGGCCTTGTTGAAACTGGTAATGGGTTGGGGTATCCCTCATACGCTCATTTGCCCACCATTAGCTGTTATACGCAGGGAGCAAATGTTTGGCAGTAGCAGCCTTTATTTAGAAGAACAATGGCATGTAATGTTACATTATAATTCCACAAACACTTCAAGCTTCATAAAGAAGCAGCCCTACCCCTCTCATTTCCCCCAGTAATTAACGCTGTTCCGGTGTGAAGGTGAGAAGTGGGAGCTGGTTAAACCTGTGCTCAGTGTGCAGGCAGGGCCCACACCAGGCAACACTGACCTCAGAGGCTTTGGAAGCCCTTCTGAATTCTGCAGCTCGTGGCGCTGCAGTGCAGCACACTGGGAAGCTCCTTTCCTCTGGAGTTTTGCAGCCTCTCCTCAGCTCGTGTCTCAGACAGAGTGTGATGATATCATCTTGTCTGGTGGTGCCTGGGCTCAGGGCCTGCAGTCCTGGCTGCATATTTAAGTTGGAAAACGCATGGTTGAGTTAGTTGAAAGAAACCAGATGGGTGTGAAGCCAAGTGTTTAAAGAATACAATGTAATTAAGACAAAGTTTAACAATAGAAAAGTGGGAGGCATAACTAGCTTGAATACACATGAAGCTGTGGCCTTATGTCGGCTGTGTAAATATGACTCCTGCAGCCTCTTTTACATGTCGTTTCTGTACTTGAATACTGGCATCTCCATAGGGACTAACCGGGTTCTGTGGCTCTTCATATAGGTGAGACCTTGGGCTTTGCAAGCAGTTGAGCTCATACAGTTCCTCATTAATTTTATTTAGGAATAACTTATGCATATATAATCAGGGTTATGCTGATTGCATCTGTTGTGTTGCTGTAATTCCTGTAGACAAGATTATATTTTGGGGTGGGAATAGAGAGAAGAAAGTCCAATGAAATGCCACATTTAAGGTGAAGGAATAATTTTTGGGGTAAGGAACCTTTTATTATTTATTGATCTGTTTATGTTAGATAGTATTACAAGTAAATTTGTGGTTTTGAAGCACTTGCAAAACTTTTTAACAAAAGTTGCCCTAACTGTCTTTATTTCTTTGAGAAGGGCTTTTTAAGAGACTCTTAACAAACTTGAGATTTTTTTGCTCAAGCCTCTAAAAATATGAACAGGATACTCTCTTCGATTGAAACAATAATGATATTATTGGGATGTATGAGGATAATTTCCTTTGGAACAAAATACAGTTTCTAACACTGACAATGGGAGGAAAATGTAGTGAATCAACACAGAAGCTCTTGTGGAGTGAGTGTAATCCTGTCAGATGTTTGGATACAAACCAGCTATTGTCTTTGAAATCACAAACTGCTTTTAGAATGAGTAAGTGTTCTTGTGTCACTCAGCTGTTGTTTCTGTCAATACTTCAACAGATAGGAACATTTAGAATTTGATGAACTAAGAGAAAGTATATAAAATAAAATTTCCTCTCGGTGACTTTATTACTCTTTTTTTCTTGGTTTTAACCTTCTCCTTTGCAAGTTCATAAAAATGAAGGAAAACTGAGCGTGGTTGTCTCACGTGTATATAATTAATTCTGTGATAAGTGTTTATAAGGTTTTGGTGTTCACTTACATTTTTTATTTGAAGTTTATGAATATTAATTGTAGTGCACTACAGTCGAGATACTTAAAGGGCAAGTAGATAACCCCAGTAATTGGACTTCCTTTTAGTGGCAAAAAAGAACTTATAGAGGTGTATCTGAGCCTGTCTGGGAGATGAAACAGTATCATGGCACAAGGACAGGTATTTGTGTCCACATAGAGCTTGTACCAGAGTAACTATTAATAAACAAATGTAACTCCACATCTCCCTCCAGTGACTTAACTTGGGTCACAACATACAGGACCTGGGACTGGTCACTACAGATAAGATGAATTAGTTTCTTAGAACTATATTTCAGATACAGGTTGACTTCTATTTTAGTATACTTTTAATGTTGCCTTTTTTTTGTCTCTGATTCCCTTGTGCTTATGGTTTGGGAGAATCTGGAAAGGAACTATTTCAATAAAGAAAAAGAGAGCTTTTTAATAACGATACAAAATATATATGATGCAGTATATATAATATAGTTTAGAATATTCCATGAGAAATTTGGGGGTTTCTTAGTATTTTCATCATTAGCAAAAATTAAGGCTTTAATTTCCACTCAGTAAGCAAGGTTAGTAGGTCATGTGTTATTTCCTTTGGGGATAAATCCTGTAAAATTGCTACATGCATTCATCCATAGCAGATAAAGAAAATTGGATCTATATATTATGTCCTTGTTTTCAATAAAACTTTGACAATTTATGAGACCTGAAGATCTGCCAAAATATCTTGTTGTTGACTTACAGCCATTGAAGCAGATTTTAATTTTGAAAAAAACCAAACCCCAAGCAATAAATAAGCCAACAAAACCTGCTGCATGTCACACAGCTCCAGTACTTGGCTGATCTGTCACATACTTTCATAGGACTAACAAGATGTTTTACATTTTAGACACTGAGACTTCCTTACACACAACAATTTTCAGCCAGAGGGAGTATGAACCATGTTGTAAGCAAGTGAACAGTATCTTTTGCTCTAAGTGCTTTTAATAGCTCTCTCCACGGACAGTCTTTATTAAATACAATCCTCTTCCTGTCCTTGGAAAGGTGGCTACTAATGTTCTGTTTTATTGGCTGCGTGTCTGAATAATGTTGTTTAGTATTTGGGCAGAACTGAAGCTGAAATGCTCATTTCTAAGGCAGCAAACCCAAAGATTGTGCTCTTTGCTATACTGTGTTTCAGGAGAAATTGATAAAATAATATCTGTAATCCATGCTAACTGAAACATGGCTGTTTGTTTCCACTAATACCTAAGGGAAGAAAAGCATTATTTTGAATTTTCATCCTGCAGGAAGTTCTTACTTCTCATCCCTAGTCTGCCACGTGAAATCAGAACAGAGAATGGTATTTTTCACAGAATAGAAATGAAAGTAATTGATTCAGAAGCGTTGAAATACTTGCTACAAAAATGCATTACTGTGATGGAATGCTTCCTTCTGTGGGTCAGTGTTCGTGGCTGGACCTCATTTTCCATTATGCACCCAGAGGTGTATGACTACCATGGTTAATCACAACTTGGCCGAAGGAAAAAAACTCATGTTGCATTTCTGGAAGGCACAGACCTCCACGGCTTCTGGTGTGGAGCTGGAATTCCTGCTTTCAAAGGGAGGTGTGAGTGACCCACTTGCAGTGTGGGGGTGTGTGCCTGCAGCATTTGCTTTCCCCCTGGGCCCCGTGCACGCCTTGGCCTGGCAGGGGTGTGAGTGTCGTGGCACAGCTGTGCAGGTTGGGGTTGCAGGTTGGGGTTGCAGTCCTGGGGCCAAAGGGAAGGCAGCAGGTCACAGCTGGGCCTTTTCTCCTTGCACTGCACCAGTTGGTCACAGAGATGCACAGAGGGACTGTGTCTGAGGTGCTGGATGGGATCTAGTAGTAAGTTTAAAAATAGCTTGTACATTCATTTATATGTAGTATTTTTTTAAGAATGTAAAATCTGCTAGCTTTTTATGAGCTGTGTAAGGGTGATTCTACCTATAATAACAGGGCAGCCCTGTCTTGGATGCTGAAGAAGAGCTACCTTGATTTGGTATTTTGTGTGTGTGTGATACCAAGCATAAGTCTTTGCAGTGTAACACTGGTATATGGAGTTTTGAAAAATATATACCATGTGGCTTAGGCTCCCAGTTACTCCTGATTTTATTCAAGTATAAGATTTTTCACAGTCTCTTTCCTTCTGACAAACAGGAAGAAGAGGTGGGACATGAAGCTTTTGGGCTGGTTTAAAAGGGAATGAATATTTGAAAACTCAGCAGTCTTTTTTCCAGTTCTTCATTTGTAGACATTTTAGTTAGGTCTTTGATGCTGACATCAGAACAGCTGACCAATAATAAAAGAAATCTCTCTGAGTAATTTTTTTTCCCATTAGTGCCTGCAGATATACTATGACACTGTATTATAGAAAATCCTTTGTTAGGCCTTTTGAAAGTTTTGAATTTTGACCACTAGACAGGGAGTGGCAGTTTACAGACAGCACAGGGGAAAAAATAAATTATGTGGAAGTTTCATTGTATATTGTAACTGTCATAATTTTCTTTCTAATAATTGTGGAGAGTGACTGCGAGATATGATACAAATATAATTTTATATACACAAAACAATATGCCTGAAGTAGGAAAAAATCTTCAGTGGGGATAAGGAATCTGTTTAAAAGATGGTAAAATTGTTGTTTCAGGTATCTTTCTGTTGCTGGATATTGTCAGTTTGCTCTTCAATGACTTTCACTGACTTTTTTTACAGTCCCGTCTGTAGAACTTTAAAATTTCACTTTTCTGCCTTCTGCTCCCCTGTGAGCAGTAGATCAAATAAACTTCTCAGGTCCCCCAGAGCTGTCTTCCATATGGCATGAAAGGGACAGCAACCCAGGCCCGTTTGTCTTGTGCAGAAGCAAATTTTAGGTAGTATTGACAATGATGAAGTTTCCCCTCCTACTTGCAAGGCATGTTTGTGAAACTGTGTTCCAGCAAGTATAAAAACTTTGCAGTTTTGGTCTTTCCATGACTTATCCTGTCCACTTCCTTTTCTTTACCCTCGCAGTATGTAAGTTTTCCATCCTGTTCTCTCCTAAAGTTATTTCCTGTCCTTTTTCCATAGCTCTGTCATTTATTATTGCCCTCACACCCACTTTGTGTGATATTGCTGATACTTTCTGAATATTCAGCTGCACAGAGAATCCATTATTTAGTTTGGAGGGCAAGCTCAATGTTACGTAAGGCCGGAGGACAAATTTTATAGTGCCTTCCTGGCATTTTGCTGTGCATGTGGAAAATCTGGAGTAAACATCCACAAACTGTTACATCCCACTTTTCAAAAAAGACACCAATTAAATAATATGGGCAGTGACTTATTTTTTTTTCTTGTGGGAAGAAAATTTGGAAATAAATGACATGGAACCAAATGTCATTTTATTCTTCCATATTCCTTCGCTGCTTGTGTGCAAAAGGAGCCTACGTGTGGTGTGAGGCAATACCTGTAAGGGGTCTGGGGCTCTTTAGGGAGGTCAAGGAACGTGTCTGTTGGTGGGATAGTGTATCCCCTCACATGCTGGTCAACATCTCTGCCTGTGTGTGCAGTGCAGCTGGTTGGTCTCAGGCTGGAGCAGAAGGTGGGACAGATGTGTTGGAGGCTTTGTGGTGAGGGTGTGTGGGCAGGATACAGAAGAGAAGCTTCACATGCAGAGTTTGGCATTAACAGGATTGGGAAGGCAATTTTTTTTGGATAAATCTCTCTTGCAGATTTGGCTAAAGAAGAACTGAAATGGATGAGTGGAGACATTCCATGCCTCTGTGATGCTGTAATGCTAAGAAGGGAACAGACAAGTCTGGCACAGGAGTGTGTTTCTCAAAAGCACTCTTTTCTGCTCATGTTGTCAGGGAGAGCAGTCAGGGTTCCAGATGAGAGACTTTCTTTTTTTGTAGGCAGGTCTCACATAGCTGCTGTTAGCTAACTGTAAAATAGCTGTGAAAGAAAATGTTTTACAGGAATTTGAAAAAAAAAATGCTTTTTGCCTGTTAAACCTTCAGTGTTCATCTCCTGTGGTTCTTTGTAAAGTATCATATCACCACTGAAGAACAAAATGCTACAGAAGAATATGCAGAGTATTGGATTTTCAGACATGAGAACCTCTGCTGACAAGTTCTCTTGATAAACAAAAATGCCATCATTTTTGGCAAAAAGGAATTGTTCAGAAAAATGAAACCTTTTCTGAGTAATGATAAAATATGGGACTTCCATATCTACTGGAAGCCTGTATTTAAAATGAATGGTTTAACACCTTTATGAAGTCTTATTTTAGGAGGAAATCCCAAAACTGAAAGGCCTGAACAGCTTCGAGTGACACAGGGACTACACATGGTTCTCGTGGTGTCAGAGGGAGAAAGGGCCTGTGTAGATCCAAAGACTTGGGCCTGCAGGCTCAGCCTGAGTCTGATAAACTCATTAAGCAAGTTTTTTTCAGCTCTTGACATTTTTCAAGGATATATTTGATTGAAAATTACTCTTTTGTTGAACTTTTGAATAAAATAACTTATCTGGGACACACAGTCAATATGCTTCAGTGGTCTCAGGAAAACTTCATGTGTTACCTTGTGGAATCAACTTGCTTTGTTTGTGCTTGACTATGTTTCCTTCATCTTTATTAGTGTTCTTTTGGATTTGCTTTACATGATGATCAGTAAATCCAGCTCTTTAAGTTTATATGGTGCAACTGTAGAAAATCTGGCTCTTTGCTTTCTGAACTGTTTGCAAGTTTTCAGGAGAAACTTTATGGCTCAAAAAAAATGTAGCTTGGTATGAAGAGCATGTGAAGATACCAATCAGAAGGTGTCAATATATTTATATGGTTCTAAACTGCATAGAACTTTTAATCTCTGCAAGATACTGGTGATTGTGTGGCCTTGACTATACTCCCTGTTGTTTTAGCAAGTAGAATATTTAAAAAAAAATAATTATTGAAGTAGTCATTTCTTAAGTCCCAATTAATTTTTATATGATGTTGTAATGATACTTGCTTCACAGATAGGAGATAAGAACTGATTTTATAATATAATAGAATTATAGTCTTTTACCTAATTAAGACTTTAGGTAAAAGTCTTTAGCTTAAGACTTTCCTTGTGTTTTCTGAAAGTTGTATTTTTAAACTCCGAGACAGCAAATAAAATGACTAGCAAGTTATATTTAAAATTTAAAGTATTAGTTTTGTAGAAAACCTGGAATTAGGATTTATATCACCCTCTATTTAAAAAAAATATTTTCTTTATAAATAAGTAATAAGGAGCCCCACAAACAGGGAAAATATCTTCCCAAATACTGTTTAAATATCTAATCTCTTTTCATAAGCTTAAGACTAAACAAGCTGTTTTGTCATAACATTTGAGGGCTTCAGCAGCCTTAGAGAAGATTAAACCCGGGCAGCTGTGGCTGTCAGGGCCCCAGCTGTGCCCCCTGCCCTGTGCCAGAAGCCGTGGGATGGAGCAGGGGCTGACTGCCTTTACCTGAGGTTCCCTGGCAGAGGTGTGGACCCTGCCACCAGAGCTTTCGGATATTTGCATTTCTGCCCCGCTGACATCCAGCAGAGGAGTGGGGCAGATGGGAGAGGAGCAGCCTCAGTGCTCCCACCCTCCTGTGCTGCTGTAACCCTGCCAAAGCCGGAGATTCCAACTGACCAGCGTGTGTGTGGAAACGTGACTGCGACTGTAATTAATCAATTAACATACTTGAGGGATTTCCTCAGAAAGGCTGGGCATGAGGAAAGCCAGTAAGGCTTTTATTTTTAAGTTGAAAATGTTTGCAATGGTTTTGTGTGTTGTAAAACAACTTTTTGATGTTCTGTAGTTCATGTGAGTGTTATCCACTGCAGCTTGACATCCTGTAAAATAGGAATTCGAAGTAAAGCCTTCACTATTTGAACAGTAGGGTCATCTGTGCTGCTTTCTTGTTGATGTAATGGGAATTCATATATATATATATATTTTCCACAGTTACATAAAGATAAAATGTTTTATTTAAAAAATTGTTGGGTGAACACTTTTATTTCTACAGGGGTTAATCCTTTTTTACAGTAAAATTCAGAGTTTCATTGTATAATGCACGTGAAGAAGACAAAAACACATACTTCTTTATGGTTTTAGAGACAAATGGAGCATATTAACGGTTAATTTAAGGCAGATTATTAACCTAAATATTGTTTCCACTATGTAGTAGGGGATTTGGTGTTTTGTGATTGTTTTTGATGGTGTTTGGGGTTGGGTTTTTTTCTACTTCTTTAATATTTTTAGCAACATTGCAGCATATTTGAAAGCACTGCTTCTGCAGTCACCCTGCATATGACGTATTGTAATTTATTGCTTATCTGTTCTTCATGCTGCTTGATGTAAATCCTTTTTTTTAACTTTTATGTTTATTTTTATTGACCCCTTTTTCTTGTATTTGTTAATTGTTACCATTAATGGCAAATTCAGATGAACTTTACTCTCTTTATAGGTCTGCTAATCTATACAGCTTGAAGGTGTAGTGTTAAGTTTCATACACTAAGCAGTTTGTCTTAGTGGCATTTCTAGTCTTGCTGGAATCACTAACTGGAGAGCCTTTTTTAAAGATGTTCACATATTCACCTTCTGCAGATGTGCCACCAACTATGTATAAATCAGGGGGTTTCTTTCTTGCCATGGTCACGTGCAAATATGCCATCTGTGATTTTAACTTACTCAGAGTAGTATCAGCACACTGTGTTCTGCAAACCAGATTTTTTCAAGTAGAGTTCTGAATAATTTGTATTTTCTGAAAACATTAATTGAGAATTTAAATGCTTGCTCTTTAGAAGTTGTGGTATTTTGTTGCTTTTTTTCACGGGCTGTTTGAAGTCTCTTTGTTAGTAATTTTCAATTACAGAATCATGTCTTTTGCTCCCTAGACATCATGCTGATTTGATGTAGAAGTCTGAGAAACTTTACTTTGTAATTTTTATTTTGCTAAGACTGGAAAATATTTAAATTTCTATTATTTCATTACATACCCAGAGAAGTAACTTCAGATCAACATTGTGTAATATAACAGCAATATAAAAATGGAAAGCATAAGGGCTTCAAAATGCTTACTTTATTTGAGAACAACTTTTGAAATTTTAAAAGTATCTCCTTTTTGTTGCCTTGAGCAAACAAAGAAACTTTGAGACATGGATGAATGTAGCTGGACAGTTTAAAGACCAGAGTGGAGAGCCTGGTTTCCTTCCTGCCTCAGCATCCAGTCCTTAGATTGGTCCCTTTGCAGTGTATGTTCTAAGTTAGAACTCTGCACAGTGCTCTCTCTTTTCCCTTCCTTGAATTCTTAGTCACCATCAGTGCAGTTCAGAAGCTTGATTTCAGTTCAGTCCCCTGGTCAAAACCCCTCTACATTGATGGAAATGTCTTCATTGACTCTGGGTGATTAGAATCTACTTTGTTATGTTTGTCTCAGCTTAATTAATGTGTGACATTGTGAGTATTCAGAAAAGAAGGTAAAAAAGTATGGAGAAATACATAGAATAGAGGCCTGAGATCATGAAGTGTATTGGTCCTTGCTGTTTCCTTCTGTTGTTTTTGCTCCTTCATTTTTCCACTTTCCTTAACCTTCTTTGTCTTTTCACTTGTTCTGTTTCTCTTCCTACCCCAGGAGTTCTTAAATGGAGATCAAATTCATAGTGTCTGTTTACTTCACTTTAATAAGTGAATTTAACCCCTGATTTAGTTTTGGAATTTAGCTAGTTCACTGAATCTTTTAATAGCTAAGGAAGACTTCGACAATGATACTGCTTTTTTCCTCATGAAAATCATCACTTGATATCTAGCATTATATTTAGAGAAATATCTGCTGATTCCTTGGGATGAAGTAAGCCTGCTGTTGAGGGGGAGCTGGAGTTGGTTTTTAGAGAGAAGAAGAGGTTTTTGAGGGGAACTGTCCTGCTAGAAGGAAGAATTGGGTGGAAACTGGTATACTCTGAATATTGAGCCAAACTTTTTCATTCTCTGTCAGGAAAAAATGAGAATTCTGCTGTTGACAAATATCGGAGGGAGGTGGTTCATGCCAAGATAAACAGAGAATGAAACTGGCTGCAGAGGTTTGTTTTGCCCTGAGACATCCTGTTGTTTCGGTTTCCTCTTGGTGATTACTCACTGTTGGTTAGACATCTTGGTTTTGTCAGGCTTCAGGGGTTACTCAACTCTCCAGCTCAGTTCAGAAGTTTATTCCTCCAGGTTTTGCATCAGTCTGACAGAGTCTTGTGTTCCATTCTTTTATAGACACAGCTCTTACTGTCACTGCCTGTAGACACTTGGCTCATAATATGCATCAGACAGTAAACTAAAACTCCCTGCAAACCCAGCTCTTAGAGAAAGAAAGAATGGCATTTAACATTAAAAACACAGGTAGGGTTTAATTTATTGTTTTCTAGAACTGAAACAGTTTTGGTACATTTAGACTGGAGTTAACAATGCTTCTGAAAATGATACTATCAACCTTGGAAATACTGGCAGTATTTTTCCATTTTTGTTGCTCAGGAAAGTACCTTGTTTTAGGATAGCAACTGGAGTTTTCTGGAACAAGGTTACAGTTGGGAGGTTGTTAAATTAATCCATATGAAAATTTATTCTTAGGGATGACAACGAGATAATGAAAAAGTTTATTTTCAGATGTCATTAGAAACAAACGTTGAAACCCAAGTACATAAAAGCACAACTCAGAGGAATGAGGATATTGATTTTCCTTGCAGTGCTTTAGTTACCTGAAACTCATAACTTAAAACTGCCTGGTTGTGTTTTGCTCTCCCGGGCTTATGTTTAAAGGTTAATGTGGCTGGTACTAACTGCTGGCTATAAAATGATCATTATTTGTGAAGGGTACGGTCTTTCAGTAAGTGTAGTGGAGATACCCAAAGTAAAAGCTGCTTTGACTCAGAAGACTGAACCAGAGTTCCTTATATTTGAAGTCACTTGATTCCAAAGCAACCAGCACCAACTCTGTGAAGGTAACATTTGCCATGATAAAATAACATTATGTTGATCCTGGAATCTGTCAGTCAGACATTTGTCTTTGTATCACAACATTTGCTTTGGGCTTTGCTTACCTTGGGCATTGATTTCTCTGCATATTGCCATTAGTCTTCATAGTCACATTGAATAGTGGAATAAAGTAATTAATGAAATAATGAAATTATTTAAAGCAATGACAATTTTGTAATTTTTCTCCCATTCAGCTATAATCCTCTGATGGACATGGAGCCATATTTTGCTGGGTTTAAGCACGTGCAGCCGGACTATGAAGTCACTCTTGAACTCACGAGTGAGGAGACTCAAAAAACTAAAAGTGCACAGAATTTGAGGACGGGGTCTTATGGTGTCAGTATTAGAGTCCAAGGAATCGATGGACATCCTTACATAGTACTAAACAATACAGAAGGATGTTTATCAGAAAATCCTCCTCCCTTTGGAAAAGAGCAGCAGGTCGTTTCTCAGACTGTAAACAAGCCAGCCACAGACTCCATTACTGCTTCTAAGTTGGAGGATAAAATCAACGAACACATGAAATTTACTGGAATACAGCACATGCAACCCTCCATGCTTAAAAAACTGAAGATAACCAATGTAGATGAAAAGGAAAGCGGAATGTCAAATTTTAAAGACGAAGCAATGAAATCCTCCAGTTTGTTGAACTTTCAAAGACATCCTGAACTTTTACAGCCTTATGATCCCGAAAAAAATAACTTGAACTTGGATAATTACCAATCTTCCGTGTGCAGTAAATCTAAGTCTTTTGCAGATGAAAAAACTGAAGCAAAGCCTTGGGTTTCCTCCTCTAAAGTAGTGTCCCTTCAGAAAACAAATACATACCATGCAGAGCCAACCAAAGCAAGTTCAAAAAAGATACATTTGAATAGGTCAGTAGAAGATCAAAATAAGCAGCTGTTGGACTGTCCCAGTAACAAGATCAGCCCCAGCGATGTGGGTGTTTCAGAGTCATTTTCATCTGCAGGAGGATCCCCGTGTGTCAGTCCCACTTCTTATCCAGAGACAAGAAAACCTCGACCAGATGTGCTTCCCTTCCGCAGGCAGGATTCAGCTGGGCTGGTCTTGGATGACTCACGGCGATCGTCGTCCTCGTCGGCTACACCCACTTCTGCAAATTCCTTGTACAGGTTCTTGCTGGATGACCAGGAGTATGCCATCTACGCAGACAACGTCAATCGGCACGAAAACAGGAGATACATTCCGTTTTTGCCGGGAACTGGTCGTGATATCGACACGGGGTCCCTTCCAGGAGTAGATCAGCTAATCGAAAAGTTTGATAAGAAGGTTGATCCTCACAGGAGAGGCAGGTCAGGAAAAAGGAATAGAATTCATCCAGATGATCGTAAAAGATCAAGAAGTGTTGATAGTGCCTTGTCGTTAGGTCTTGATGTAAATTCAGATTATTTAGGTGAATTCAGTAAAAGCTTGGGCAAGTCAACCGAGCACTTGCTGAGACCATCTAAAGTTTGCCTTCGCAAGCAGTTATCCAGGGATCAGAGGTCACTTTCCAAAGAGATGAAGATTTCTGCTCGAAGTGTTGGAAAACTGCAAATGCCTGTTAAAGACACTGACAGCAACAATTTCAGCTCTTTGCAGCACCACAAACAAAATGGAGCCGATACTGAGAGCTCGGTGTGTAGGTCATCTACACTCCCAGGGCAGAGTAAGAGGGAGGAAGGTAGAACAGTAACTTCCACTTTATTGTTGCCAAACCGAATCACAATTTCCCCTGATTCAGGGGCCAAGAAGATTTCTGTGAGAACATGTTCATCTGTCCCTAATATTCAGGTAACTTTGAATTTTTCTTTAAGGTGTCATTTGCACTCTCATGTATGAAAACTGTCACGTTGTTAGTTGGGTATTCTGGTCTTCATGAGAACAAACTCCCATCCCAGCGTACTTCCAAGTGGGATTGTTCTGGAGAAATGGAAATATAAAAGTTATTGTTGTTGTAAGTGTAGAAAACATGGTTTGTAAAGCAACTTCTTCTTGTGTGGGTGAAGCAATATGATGGGGCCAAAGCAGATTTTTGTAAATGATATTATGATGATTCAAAAATGCACAAAAATAGAGTATGGAAATATATGTAAGCAAAAATACACAAAAATAGAGTATGGAAATAAATGTAAGCAAAAATGCACAAAAATAGAGTATGGAAATATATGTAACTACACAAAATTGTTTGTTTCTTTTCTTTTGGTGTGGAGTGTGGTTTCTTTTTGCAGTAAGCCAAAACTCCAGTGGATCTTTGAGAACTTCAGGTCCACAATACATGAATGTTTTTATAATAGAATAGAATGGAGAAGTTCAGTTGTGCAGGTTGTATTTACAACTGTCATAGGATTGTATCTTTTGGCATTTTTTCTTGTCCTTTTAGGCAACTCCTGATCTCTTGAAAGGCCAGCAAGATCTCGCACAGCAAACGAATGAAGAGACTGCTAAACAGATACTGTACAATTACCTTAAGGAAGGGTTAGTAAACATTAGTAAAACTTTTGGAGAGGAGACTGTATTTCCTCAATGTTTATTTTCTACTGCATTTAAAATGTGGAACAGTGAAGTCAAAGGTGTAACTAAATGAAATGTCTGTCTGATAATTCTGTATCTCAGCTGTGTCCTCTAAGGCATTACAGGATCTCAAAATCCCCAGGCTATGAGGACTTACAGAAGGTGTTGTGCAGGATATGATTAAATGTACTTGAAACTTGTGAATTGGAATATGCTTGGTCTTTTAAATACTTCTGGAGTTAAACTTATGATATAGAGGTTAATGCAGAATTCAAATGGTACCTTATGGGAGTTTAAACCTTTGGGTTTTTTAAACAGCAACAAAAAATGTTGTATCTTAAAGTTTGACAGCAGCTCTCTTGTTGCTGTGCATTTAATCCTTTGTCCACCTGTAACTCTTTTACTTGGTATTTTCTACTGATAACTTTATTGAAAGATGAAGGAGAAATTAATTAAAAACAGAAAATGCATTGAAGTTTCTTTGCATTCCTCTTGTAGCAGGATCTGGGAGCTGTTTGAAATGCTATTTCATGGTGCAGAAGTCAGGACTTGAAAAACCTAGTACTAATTACTTGTAATTTCGGTATGTTTGAATAATATATATATATGCTGAATATCTGTCTTGCCACAGCTACAGTCTTACAGAAGAGAGTTGCAATTAAAGAGCTCAGTGATCTTTTTTTTGGTTGCCTTTTCAGAAAACATTTGGGATATAAATTTTTAATTCCTCTCTTTAAAGGTTTTAATGAATCGTAGTTAAGATAATTTCTGATTGGTTCATATTAGTTTGGGGGTTTTTTGGTGATTTTCAGTAGTTTGGGCACTCTGAATTTGTGTTGTTAACAAAATAGTAACTTTGATCATATCGTTGCTTACTTCTACTGTCTGTTTTAGAAGTCCTGATAATGATGATGCAACAAAGAGGAAAGTCAACTTAGTTTTTGAGAAAATTCAGACTTTAAAGTCAAGAGCTGCTGGAAAGACACAGGTAAAGAATTTTTAATTTGCTTTGGCTTGTTTCAAAGTGCTGCAGTATCCAGATAGGGCTTGAAAAATTTGAATTCCCCTTACTGACTTCAACCAGGCTGTTCTTGTGGCCCCTCAGGAGTTAGCTTAGTTTTGATCATGCACTGAGGTGACTTATGGAAAATCTATTTGCTAACAATTAAAAAAGAATGTAAAGAAGTCTACCATGAAACCATCTACATTTTTTTTCTGCATTTTGGAAGGAGAGAGATGCAAATTTGAACATGAACATAATAAGTTGTCAGATCAAAGAAGAAGCTACTCTACTTAGCTTTAAAAAATAGTGGTGGAGCATCTTCTCCTTATAGTGCTGTAAATAGATATCTAAGTGGAGAGAGTATTTTAATTTGTAATTTAGAAAAGCAGTAGTCTAGGATATTGTACAAAATTCACATTACAACAACAGCATTTGGCAATCTGCCTACTGAAAAGTTTTTGTTTCCTGCTAAATGGTACATTTTTTTATCAGTTCTAAAGCCAACTGAAGAAATGCCCAGTTGTTGCAGTGATGGCATGAGAATGATTAAATCCTTATTGTTTATTATTTTATTCTGGGCTTTAATTAGTCAAAATGAAAATCTATTTTGCTTCATATTCTTTTTAATCCACATATACCTGTGCTTTTTCAGAAGTCTATTTTAAGTGTAGTTGCTGACATCACAGTTACCCTTTTCAAGCCATCTCTTTCTTAGTGTTTGAGGAGTTTGGAGTAGTGAATAAAAATGTTAGGCACATGCACATAGAATTTCTTAGGTATCTGCACAGATAAATGTTAATCTGTTAATTGCAGTGAGACAGATGTGGAATGAGAGACTCATGTAGCTGTTGTTATTAACTACAGCTTTTTTTTTTTTTTTTTTGCAAAACACATCCTTAAAAATTACCTAAAAAATGTGTTTGAAAATCTGTTGACACATGAGCATTAATTCCTTTGATGTCCATTTTGCATAATTAGAAATATCTCAGTCAAATTTGGGCCCACGTACTTGTGAATTGTTTCATATGTTGCTTAATTTGAATTTTTTTTTTAGGCTTGTGTATTTCCTGTTTTACTGACAACTTGCTTTGAGCAGTTATCCAGAAATTTTTATGAAAATCAAATCATGGTTTCTTTGAAAATCTTAGCCAGGCCTGACCCATAGGAAAAGTCCCTGGTGAGCTCAGACAGTTGATGCTACACTTTATTAGTCCTGCTTGTAGCTTTGCTTTAGATTTAAAAAAAAGAATGTCTTGCATTTGTGGGAATAAATGTCTCTGTTTAATTGTAGGTTTCGGATTCTTCGGCTGAAGTAAAAGCATTGGTTGAACAAAAAGCAGAACTTGAAAGGAAAGTGGAAGAATTAGAGAAAAAACTGGACCTGGAAATTAGGGTACAACACTTTGTTGTTATAAAGCTTTTGACTATTTCAAATATACTTTCCTAAATAAGTGATGACTGATCAACCAGCTGAATCTCTTTTGCTTCATGTTTTTCTTAATCCAGATATACCTTTGCTTTTTCAGAAGACTTTTTATTTGAAGTGTGGTTGTTCACAGCGCTGTTTGCTTTTTTAACAAATGTCTTTCTTCTCAGTTTTTGGGAAGGAGTTTGGAGAAGTGAACAAAACTGTTAAGCAATTGCACATAAAATATCTTGGGTATCTGCAGAGCTAAATGTTAATCAGTTAATTGCAGCAAGACAGACGTGGGCTGAGAGTCAAACTGTGTTACTCATGTAGCTGCTAGTACCTTGCATAACTCTTGGTGTACAAAATTCAGAATCAGCAGAATTCCAAAGAAGAGAGAGATGCTACACGAGCAAGCCTGAAAGATCTTCAGCTGCAGCTTGATGAAAGTGTACGTGAGAAGGAAGCCTTGAAAAAGCAGCTGGAGGAAAATGAGAAGGACCTCAGGCAAAACCTGGAGGAGTGAGTTAATTCTAGAGAAGTTGTCACTGGGGTTTGTACCTTTCCTTAAACCTTTTAGATTAAAAGTACCTGTGTCTGCAGGATATTCAATGGAATCAGATGAGTCCATTTGTTATCGTAGCAAGTGTTTCTACCATTAAAAAGTGGCATGTTTTTAGAATATCTGGAAGGAAAAGAAAGATTGCTGAATTACAGTCGTCCTCTTAGTGCAGAATGCTTTTAATATTTCACAGTCATGATATACAGTTCGAGTCTTTGAAATGTGGAAACACTTGAATGACCAAGTTTGAAATAAAATAAACTTCCCACTTAAATACCTACTCAGATTTCTCAATTTTACCCCTCTGACATTTAATTTTTCTGTCTCATTGTATCCCATTCTCTTGTGGGAGTAGATACATATGTCTTTTTAGTACTTGA
The DNA here is from genome assembly GCF_036250125.1 of Pseudopipra pipra. Classification (NCBI taxonomy): domain Eukaryota; kingdom Metazoa; phylum Chordata; class Aves; order Passeriformes; family Pipridae; genus Pseudopipra; species Pseudopipra pipra. The sequence goes on along the minus strand of NC_087560.1, from coordinate 7,468,063 downwards.
ATGAACAAATTAGTATTTCTACAAATTAAAAAAACCTGTCTGATTTTTACTGATGAGGCTTTTTCAAGTGAAGATGGAGCAGGAACAGCACCAGACTGAGATCAGAGATCTTCAGGACCAGCTCTCTGAGATGCATGATGAACTGGATAATGCAAAACATACTGATCAAGGGGAGAAAGAGATTCTGATTGAGGTTAGTTATAAAGTACCAGAAGGAGAATAAAAAAATCAGAAGAATTGCACCAAAGCAGTCTCTAAATTGTTGACTTTCTGTTGATGGTTCAGGGGCAGAGGAGGAGGGATAGTCTGGAGAGGAACAAAAGAGTTACAGGTTTTCTGTCACCTTGAGATGAAGGATGAATTGGCTGGAGCCCTGGTTATATTAATATACTGATTATGAAATAGAGAACACAGCTTATTAAATTTGTTGATAAGGGTGTGTTGGAGCATCAGTGCACAAATGTTCAAAAAGAAGATAAGAATTCACAGTGTCTTAGTAGTCTAAAGTACCAAGACAATTAACTTGTCTTAATGCTAGTGCAAAGAAGAAATGGAAGGTAAATGATAAAATGCAAAATAGGGAAGAAAAGCATAGACAGTAGGTCTCAGGAATATTAAAGATGTTTGCACACAAGACATGCTTAGTAGAATAACTAACTTGTTTTGTATTGGTGAGATTTGATTACTCTCTTAAATTGCTGTCTTAAATCTCAGATACTGTAGTTGAAAGTTGTAAATAAGTAGAGGAATATCTCCAATGATGGTGGTAGTACTGAAAAATATTACCTATGGAGCAGGACTTTAATCTGAGTGGAGGAGTGAGGGAAGATTCAAAGCATCTTATAGAATGCTGCTCTAAAGGTGTTAGTGATCAGTTCTTCTGTCTTGTGTGGAGACAGAGTAAGAAATGAGAGACTTGGCTTTAGAGTTATAGTAAGTGTTGGAAAAAGTTTCTAATAATATTGATAACTAAACAGAGGAATATGGCTCTCTGGGATGGTAGTGGAATCCCTTTCTTTGTAGGCTTTTAAGGATGAAGTAGATGATGTGTGTCAGGAGTGGTTTAGATGTACTGATCCTGCTTCAGTGAGGGGAAGCCTGCGTGGGTTTTGGAGGTGCAATTATTCGCAGCTTGAGAAATACCAAATCAGATAATTCTTGAAGCTGTACATTTTTGATTGTTGTTGTTTTTATTCTGTGTTTATATGCATGTGTCTTTAGTCTTAATATTTACTGACTACCCACTTCCTTCCCAGCAATTTGGGGAGGGGAAATGCCTTCTAGGGTGAATGTGGTGGGAGGAGGAGGAAGGGTGTGAACACGTGAACTCAGTTGGGAAGCACTTGTTTTGTCTTCAGCACTTGAAGAAGCAACTTTATTCTTTCAGCAGAAAATAAAACAAAGAATTATTGGGTTTGCTTCTCTTGCCATGTGAGAAAGAATGTTTTGTCTTTGTTCTTATCTACCTTTTTGCTACTGAAAGTAGGACTTAGGGAGTTGTTGAATTGCAGCCTCTGTTTGACTCCTTTATTCACTGATGGCTTAACATACACCATCGAAGTCTTTTGATAGTTTTACATCAGATATGTTGACCCATTACATAAAACATCAGCTTCTCATAATCCTAGGGTTTAGTAAATTTTTAGCTTACTATAAAACATATGTCAGTCATAATAAACGAAGTTGGCCTTGGGGAGCTTATATGCTTTCTTTCAGTGAAATACAGACAGAACATCCCTATGTGTCACATGGTTGTGTTTTAATTTTGGGCTTCAGGAGCTGATGCAAATGAAGCAGGATCTGCAAGAAGTATTAATAGCAAAAGATCAACAGGAAGAGATCTTGAGAAAGAGAGAGAGAGAGCTTACAGCTTTAAAAGGAGCACTTAAAGAAGAAGTATCCAGCCATGACATGGAGATGGACAAAGTTAAGGAGCAACACGATAAAGAATTGCTCGATCTACGACAGAGCCTGGAGAAAGCAACAGAGGTGAGAGAAGTGATTACAGTTAATCTCTACAGGGAAAAATCTTACATCTCTCAGATACTTTCAGATACTGCTATTTTCTTAGCAAAATAAATAGGAAAAGATTTGGGCTGGGGATTCTTAGCTGCTGAGAATAAGTTTTATTTCATACACTCCTCTGATGTTTTGGTTGATTGTTGCAGCTGAAGTTGTGGCCCTTTCTTCAAGCAGTTATTGACTACATGTGCTTAATTGCAAACTTTGAGAGAGAATAGATGGGAGTGTAGTACAGAGGACCATTTGCTTGTCTTGGGTTAAATGGAATCACCAAAACCTTGAGGATGCCCTGAAGAGCCCCAGTGTGCTTGGCCAGTGATGCTGTTGAAATTATAGTTTTGGAACTTCTAGCAGTTCTCTGCAGCCCACTATTCCTCCCTTCAGCTCCTTGTGTCACATCCTGTTCCCTGATTACATTGTCCCATCTTGCCCATTCAACTGCTTAGTACTAGTGTGGGGGTTTTGTTTTATTTTGTGTCCTTTTCATTTATTGAACTTAGTTTGTTTACTGAATGGTCAAAGGAGTTCCAGCACAAGGGAAACAGCAGGGGTTTGGGTGTTTCGAATCAGACAGGAAGAAAACAGAACTGAAGGAATTGCCTCTTCCAGCATCAGCAGGAAGTCTGTGTGAGGGGGAGAATAGGAACAGGTTTCACATGTGCTTATCTGTTACTGGTTTCCAAAAGATGTCCTTTGTGAAGTTGTCTTTGCAGAGACAAATACATTGAAAAATTTTCTTTTGGTAAGGGGATATTCTCATAAAATTTTGAGCATTATTTTTACAGTGACAGCTATTTGTATCTTTTCCCTTCCCTCTTTTTATTTCTGTCACATGTTTGAGAAAATCTTTGCAGGCAAACCGTGCTTGACCAATAGAAGTCAGAACTATAGGCCCAGTTTTCTGCTTAGAAATGTCCATTCTAATCCCTGTCTGTTACTCCTCACTGGGCTTAGGTGAGTTGTAGTTATCCTACTAGTTGTGACCTAAAACGTAACGTAGAACTGAGTTAAAATTAAGCTTGAAAGAGGTTTCCAAAGCTTTATATGCTTTATGAGTAAAATAGAAGCACATGTGGAAGATGCTGGATAGATATTTTAGGACTGAATTCTGTTAAAGATTATCCTCTTAAAGGGTTGTTTTTAAACATGCAATTTTCTTCAGAGGTCAGAAAACTTTATGTGTGCTGAGCTGTTTATGCAGCCTAGGACTTGTGCTTGAGATTGCTCACTTTGCTTAAATGTGTTTCTCTTTGTTTACATCATCATGAAGATATTTGACTCGTCTGAGCTGCTTGAATTGAATTAATTTTTTTCTTTGAGAGAAAAGTAGAACATTTAAATGATCATTTTTTATTATACAGTAATTGTAGTGACAGCTCAACCTCAATGAACCATCTTTCAAAGTTAGTGCCTGGTAATTTACTGTATTTCAATTATGGAGCTGTAATTACGACTGACAAGAAATGAAAGAGTAGTCTGTTCAGCATAACAATACCACAGTCTGGGAAATGGCTCTATGATTGGGGTGCTGTGGCTTAGAGATTAGTTATAAATAGCATTTATTTACTTGCAGGACATAGTCTAATAGTAAATTTAATAGTAAATTTAATAAGATGTTCAAAAGTGAAATTTATTTGATTAATGTTGCCCTAAGCACCAGTTCTCTTATAATTTTAATGCAAGTGATTTTTGTTTTTATTTAAAGTAAAACATGCTTAATTGTAAGGTGTTTTTTTTTTCTTGGTTTAAATCTTGCTAGTTTTTATACTCTTAATGATTTTTTTTTTAAGCACAGCATTATCTTTATGCCTGCTGGCTGAGATCAGTTGTTGAGTTTGATATATCCTCTGTCAGGAAAATATAACCAATCTCTGCAGTAAGTTAACTGTGTGATCTGCTGTGATGTTAATGATTGGGTTTATAATTACTCTGAAATACCCAACAGAGTGTGTGAAAATCATGTTCTATACAATGGAAGCTGCTTGACCTGTTAAATTTATTTTTTTTAATATTATTGCAAGCTGGCAAGATTCATACTGGATGGTAGGATACAAGAAATTTACATCAAAGATTAGTGGAAAGGGCCGTTCTGTTGTATGTGGTGAGGAAAACAGGTGTGTAAATGCTCTAATAGTGGTTTGTCACACACAAAATGGGGATACTGATGTTGGATAGATCAGGTTATGTGGAATCTGTATGTACAGAGTGTTAGTACTTATTGCTTCTAGATCATCCAAATTGGTACAGTGAATAAAGGTGTTTTGTGATGTGTATAGGCTGTTAAGGAAAATTTTGCAGAGAGAAAGGAAGTAGTTTTTATGCCAGTGTTAAATGAACAGAGTTTTCAGCTGCTGGAGACATCAGGTAGGTTGGCAAGTAATGTAGAGTGCCTTTGATCTGTGTGGGTAGAATGCCACATAGATCTGTTTTGCAGCAATGTTAGAAACATTCTCAAGGTTATCTGGTAGAAGAACAGGGCAGGGTTGTTTGTCATGTATGATTCTGTTCTCATGCTCACTGCTCTGGGGCTGGGCTGGGGGGGTTTGTTGGGTTTTTATTGTTTTTTGGTTTTTGTAATAAAGATTTTTACATAAAGTCACAGATATCAAGATATTAACTTTCTCTGCTACAGTTTACCTTTTAAACTTACTTTTGTGTTATGTTTTTTGCTCATGGTGGTCTTGAGATAGCTGTGATTATTCTTGACATCATTTCTTGTTTATTAAGACTGGGATCAGACTATTTCCATTTAACAATAGTAAAACTTCCAGAACATATCTGTGGGATAATAATTTAATAATAAATTAAGAAATGAAGGTCTTTCTGATTAAGAATGGAATTCTTCATAATCACAATGCTAGAACAGAAATAAATATGGATCCCCTCCAGTTTTTAATGTAGTACAAAAAATTTCTTTATTTAATCTGACTCTACAACACAACAGTCCAGAATTGTACTACTTTAACCATGAGTGCTCTGTCAGTGTAGATGAAGTGCCACTGTTTCAGTAAAATTTGGAAACAGCTTTTGGAAGGTAATACTGCAGGTAAAAGGTTATAGCCTATTGCAACCAGTGCTGTTCAAATTCCAGTGAAACTGTATCAGCTCAAGAGGGCAGTTGCAAATGCACAGCACTTCAAAGCTGTTTGTGTATTTTGAGCAGCAGTCTGCACAAATTCTGCTGTTGAGAAGAAGCTGTAATCATCACCTTCTGAAGAGGCTTGTTTAGGCCTGACCTTGTTGGGTTTATCCAGCGTCTGTCGTACGTCTGACCTTGTTCTCAGCAGGGTAAAACAGACACTCCGAGCTCGGAGCTGAGTAGTTTATCAACACATTGAAGAATGCCATGAAGCTTGTAGGCACATGGCCTTTAGCTGACATGTATGTGTTAGCCATGGGACAGGATGAAAGAGAAGAAGGAATTTTACCACAGCAAGTGCAGGAACAGCAAAAGGCAGTGGTTGCCTTCTGCACGTTATGAACTAAAAGTGTATTCCTTTAAGATAGGAAAATAATATGGAATTTTGAGTATTATAAATGATAGGAAGCTTGGGGTTTGGGTTTTCCCATCTTGTGAATTTAGGCGAATCTAGCACAGAGCTGTAAAGACCTTTGAAATGAAAGTAACTATTCAATCTTTTTCTACCCAGCCTGATAATATTATACTTCTTCCTCAAAGCTAATAAAAATCTCCCTCACGGAGCAGAAGCTTAACAAAATTTAACCATTGTAAATGATTCTGATATATACTGTGTCTGCCTTTTTTGTAGAAGTGGATGGAATACATGGTTTAAATGTAAAATGAAACATAATTTAGTATATTCTGAGACCGTATTTTGGAATAATGCTTTACAAACCAAGTTCCTCAGTGGGAAGTGAAGATATAACTGTGGAGCACTGCAGAGACATTTTGGTACTGGAAGTGATACACAGATCTAATGTATATAGCTGTAAAATTATAGATATGAAAAAAACCCAGTAGAATCCCAGCTACTTCTTGCCATGCTAAGGTGAAATTTTGGGATTATAATAAATCACACTAAAAACCCATAGTCTTGATAGAAGTAAAAGAAACAAATTATATGATAAGAATTATTTGGACGTAAGAACATTGTTGTGCCCTTGTATCCATACATCTGTAACTCCTCTGAATCTGCATCCTGAATCCTCTGAGACTAGTCTGTTCATCTCAAGCAAGATACACAACAATTGGAAAAGATTTAGAGAAGATGAGCCAGGTTTTCAGATGCCACTGGTGGGTATTTTCTTTCCTCTGCTTGCCTGGGGCAGCCTTTGCTGCCAAAACACTGGTTTGGTGTCAGTGGTAGGAGCCGGTTGGTAACTGATCCAAACTGTACAGAGTCAAATGGTGGAGTGACTGGTCCAAGTCAGTGTTTCATCTTTCACCACGTAACACTCTCCTCCTTGAATTTTCTGTCCTCTTTTACCAGCCTTCTAAAAGCCTGGTACAGCTCTGATTGATTTTCAGTGTGGTACAAACACAGATGGAGTGGGGGAAAGAGAGGGAGGGTGTGCAGACAGAAGTGTGATGGTGGAGGGAAGGCTGCAGGCACTCCTTAAATGGGCATTGTTATTGGAAACACATAGAAGTGTATATGGAAAATTTGGGAGACAGATTTGATTTGTTTTGCTTTAAGTGTCTGTATTCTGTGTGTGGAAAGGAAGTTGTTTGGTAATAGCATCATGCGTGTTTTTAGGCACCCATTAAATGAAGTACCAAACAAATTTTGGAATATTAGCTGTGTTGTCAACAACAATATAAAATGTGCCTCCCAAGTGCACTGAAGATGTAACTTGGTGACTGTGTCTTTTAAGTTTTACCTGCACTGGTCTTTCTTCTCTGTGGAATTTACTCCTCCATTTATTTAGTGGGTACATTTGTGTGTTTGGATGCAGACAGTACCATGAAACTATTTTTATACTGTCTGTAGAGTCAAGAAAGCCTCTGAGCAAAACTGTCCTGCAAAGTTGTATTTGAGTTGGGTTGGACCACATCTCGACAATAATTAAAAAAATCATTCTGTTTTATCTGTAGTAGTAATTTCACTCCTGTGAACCTTGCTCTGCTGGGACTAGTTCAGTTAGTCTGGGTTGGGAAGCGGGGGTTGTTGGTGGGGGTTTTTTGTGTATCTGAAATTTGGCAAGAGCCTGTACAGTCAGGTACTTCTTCAATGCCATCAGGAGGATCTCTAATCCTTTTCAGGAGGATCTCTAATCCTTATCAGCAGAAGACAGTGTATGTATTCAGTTAGTTTTTCCTGTGAAAGTATATGTTTATTTGTAGATGTATGTGAAGTATTTGACTGTGTCAAACAGAAGGGAACAATGTGAACACAGAATTAGTTAATATTTTACTCTCGTCTTTGCAACAACTTCTGACCTTGAAAAAACTGTTGATATAAGCCAGTCTGAGTATGTCATGATACATAGCCAGGGGGATAATGTGACATTGATATAAGTACTGGCTGAGAGAGGTTAATATTTTCCTGGTTCTGGATTGTATAACTGTGTAAATGTATGGTCATGCCTAAATTGGAAAGTTTTGTTTAATGTGCATTCTTAGTCTTAAAATGTAGGCATTTAAATCTTTTATTACCTCTCACAAATGAAAACCTAAATCATTTTGGAAATAATATTAAGGATATGATACCATTTGGATCAGTGAAAATGACCTTGGAAAAAACCAAGTCTTTTCTCTAAACTGTCACAAGTGAATTTTTAACCAGTTAATAGAATGGCTCTAGCTGAAATGAAAGACAGTCTGAATTGCTTGTAAATTTGTGTAGTTGTTTACTGAATAATCTCTTGAAATACAGCTGAGAATTTAAACTGGTTGCAGCATACATCACTGAGAGACAAAAAAACCACTGACCCTTTTAATAGGTAACTAATAATAGTCAACTTCAAAGGCATAGCCATGTCTTAAAGTTGGCTAGGCCTCATTTTGAGATGATGGGAAGAATTAATATAATGAGTGTAAAGTAGGAAAACAGTAGGTAAGGCCATTTGGGCCATTTAGTTTCTTTTCAAGAAACTTGGGGTGTTTTTTTAAAGTTTTTTTCCCCTTTTTTTTAAGTGGTGGGGGGGCAAAGGCTGGTTCTAGTTGGGTTGGTAGCCTAACACTCCAGTTTGCTTTTGTGGAGTTCACATATTCCTTTTTTAGAAATAGGAGATTTTATTACCTGTAGTATCCAGTGTTACTGTGTTATTCATCCTAGGGCTTTCAACTGCTTTAAGAAATAGTATCTGAGGTTGGAAGAGTTGCCTAAAGGTGCACAGTGGGTAAAAATACTGGAACTACAAACAGAAATAAAGACCTGTTATTTACATTCATGAGCTTGGAAAAGTAGATGACTATAGCAAAATAAGCTGCCTTTACAGAAGAGCTAATAATGATTGCAGTTAAAGGGTTGTCCCTATGTTGAGGCTCTCCATGTTTGTCTCTTTCCCTTGGGTGTCAGTCCTTGGGTGTAGAATGGTTTGGGGGTTTTTTTACATGTTACCCAGGGAAATCAGTGTCTAGTTGTCTTGTAGAAACTATTTTGTTCGTATACAAAAAGGAGAGGAAAAGACAATAGAAAGGGATTTGATATCCCCATCACTGCTGCTCTCTCTAGATCATCAGAGGGAGCTGAGCTGGGTAGATCTGAATCCTTGAAGCCACATGAAACCTTTTACATGTAGTTGGCGAAGTTAAACTAGTCCAGCATCAACCTAAAAAGGTGACCCATGGATCATTAGAGCTGGTTTCAGCAGCCAGTATCATCCTTGATATTAGTATTCTACACCAGTAATAGAATGAAGTGAGCAGCAACACCATTCCCTTTCTTTCAGAAGATTTTGGAAGATTATCATGGCATTTACTTTGATACCAATATGAAAAGAATATTTCAAAGCCTTTTACTTCCATTAAAATGCCCTGGTTTGTGCTCTAGCTCATTTTGAATGGAGATTTATCCTTTAGATTTGTACTTCAAGTATGGCTGTTAAAGAACAAACAGTTAATTAGTTGAACTAGTTTTGCTCTATTGAGCTTGATTCTGAAAGGAAATTTAAAGGCTTTTAGAAAAAATTTCCAAGTTGTGCCTGATAAACATTGCATTTTGCCAAAATTTAATGATTCTGACATGCTGTGAATGAGATACTTAGCTCCCACACACTTTAGCTCTTCCTGTATTTTGTAAAAGGACACTCCTGCATCCTGAAGTCACTGCCAAAGGGGAGTTCCATGAGCTGAAGCACTGCAGTCAGCCCAAACCATTTTTTAATGATAAGTTACACAACCACACTCATGTCTTCGCCAGGGTGGAGGGTGTGGTAAAAAAAAAAAGGTGTGGAGCCACAGAACATTTTCTGCATTCCTATCCAGGAGTATTTTTTTCCCGTATTCAGGTTGAAATAGAACATTTTATTTGCATCTCAAGGATCTTGTTTGATTTTCATGCCTGTTGGACTATCTGAGCCTTATCTTCAATTCTTTAAATCTGTTCACTGCTTGCACCAAAGTTGAGAGTAGAATAGTATATAAATATATTTGCTGAGATTTATGCAGCAAAGGAGTCGGAGCAATATTTACTGTTTTATTTAAACTTGGTCTTGACCAAATTTAATATGTTTTAAAATACTTCTGAACACATCATAACAATATACAAGGACACAAACCCAGACTTTATTAGATTAATTTCTTGTTAGGCAAAACACCTAAAAGGAGCAGTGTGGGAAGTGAGGGAAATGAATTTCACTGCTCAAGTTCCCTTATGGGAACTTCTTTAGGCCTAAAACTGAAAGCCAAATGCCACATGCATATAAACTCCAGCAGCTGTGATTGTGGGCTCAGAGAAGCAGACCTATGCTAGGTAAAACATTATAGATCAGGTGTACATATCAAATCAAACAATACAGAGATATATATCTGTCTGTGTGCATATATATATATGTATATGTGCATGCATTCTCACTTCTCATCTGTTCTGAGTTAAATGTAGCTTGTACTCACTTAAACACAACATTAAAATATTTCATTTTTCATTTAACATGCAGTTATTGAGCCCCTCTGGAAAGTTTTTGCTGAGTGACTTGCCTCAGGAGATCTGTGGCAGAGACAAGAATGTGTACTGTGGCACAGTGACAACATGAGAATGCAGAAGGTTATCTTCAGTCAGTCACAGAGGACTTTGTATAGTGGGACTTTCTCATTACAGCTATATTTTCTTTCTTCTGGACAAGCTTTTTTTTATTATTCTCAACTTTTTCCAGAAATATGCTACCCATTTCCAGCTCCTTCTACCTAATCTCTGTAGCTTAATTTTGCTGATAAGGCTTGCTCAGTCTTAAATCATGAGTTTAAACATGATAAAATTTGAGAAAGCATAATAAAATATTTCATTTATTCAAAAATAATAAATGAAAAGGTGGTATCAGTTTGTTTAAGAAGTCTGCAAAGAATGTGGTTATTAAGAGGAAGGTATTACTCCTTCAGAGATTGAGGAGATGGGTATCTGAATGTGAAGCAGGCTAAACGTAGGGAATAGAGGGCACTGGATGCTCTGGAAGGCAGCGAGGACAGACAGATGGAAAGACAAAGCAAATGCAAATAAACAAACACAGCAAGAAAAATGCTATAGGGTATTTACCTTACATAAATATAATTCTGTAATACAGTGCAGTAAATAGTAATAGTAAAATGTTGGTTTACTAAAACATGCTGTCACAACTAGTAAGTTGGAGTAAGAAGAAATAAGCATGTTTTATATATCATAGGGAAGAAACTGCAATATTGGAATTTAGTTATGTTAATTTTAAGATCCAAAGAGCTCACTTCAATGTTTGATACGATTCCCTCCCTCTTCTGTTTTTCAAGAAGGTTGGGGTTTTGCAGGTTGGTTTTTTTGTCTGTTTTGTTTATTTGGGTTGTTTTTTCTTTGGTTGGTTGGTTGGGTTTTTGTTGGTTGGGTTTTTTTTTTTTTGTTGTTTTTTTTTTTTTTCTTCTGTATGGCAAATATATCTGAATATACAGTATTTCATTCCAGGTCAAGAATCTTGTTTAACCAGTTTTGTCTGATATGTGCTCTGTTATGTGTTTATGTTCATAATCTCTTTTAAACTCTGTGAAGTTGATCCACAATTCTCTGAAGTTCTTATATTAACAAGGTTTGTTAATGTTTCATATTTAACTTCAATCATTACTTTGTGACCTTCACCCGGCTCTGTTACCATGGGTTAAATGATATAAACTTAGTTAAAATATTTGCCAAAACTTTTCCAACATCCTCAAATAAATAAATGTAAGGGATTTATGAATGGGCACTGACAGGAGTCATTAATTGATGCAGTGTCATTAAGGCCCTTCAGTTAACTCATGTTGTTTATGTACAGCACCATTACAGATAAGTCCTATGTGGGCTGAGGGCTGTGGATCCACAGCACAATCTCTACCTGTGTGTTCTCCTGTCTGGTTTTTAACTCATTTGTACTTAGGAGCTCTGTAGTGTTCAGTTATCCTTCTGCTTTCATCATCACTCTAACCCACTCTAACTGAATGCTTTTGCAAACGGCCTTCAACTCCTTTTTTGAATTGTGAGCCAGTCCCTGAATTTTCAGTGGCAGCCTCCCTGCTCATGCAGACAGAAGCACAGAGCAGGATCACTGCTGGCTGTTCCAGATCCTGCTGTACAGAACTCTGCTGTGCTGGACTGTTGGGCAGCTTAAGCTGCCCTTGCTGTCCCCACTTTGTTTTAGCCTATGAAGTGCAGCAATTGCCATTCAAACTTTATCAATGTACATAATAATTTCTCTGTAATTTCAGTGCAGTGGTTTTCATATTTTCTACAGCCATGCTTCAGTAGGGAAATTTTCTGCAGAATACAGTGAGCCATCTCTAATGACAGAGTGGTAAATTCAGCCTATGGTCTCTGTGTGAGCAGTACTGCCTTCTAGCTGTGTGGGACTGGCTGGGCACACTGCCTCTGTGGTTCCATGGGCAAAGGGCATAACAAGCTTTTTCTGCTTCATCAGTGCCCATGTATGATGTGATGGCTGCTGGCCTGACCCTTATGTAACTGTTCAATATATGGATAGGGATATCTCTCCACCAGGTTCTCCCCTAATGGTGTTGCTACAAGGTCTGTCAGAACTGCATTTCAGGGCTTGTTTTCTTTGTGTATCCTCTCCTATGATTCCCAGGCTCTTTCCTGTCATGCTCACCTGTCTTCCTAAGAGCAGGCCTGGAGGGGAGGCAGAAGGTAACATGAGATTAACAGTGGAGAATACAAGAAGGGAAGAATTGTGGAGACTTTTGATACCCAAACTTCCTGTGCCAATATGCTATAGGATATGGCATGTGTTGGCATGTGTATGGCATGCCAGTGAAAAGCTCTGCATGAAATTCTCAGTACACGAGGGAAAATGAACATAAGCTTTTTTCAGTCTAGACTCAGCTGTGTAATTTGACTTTCAGAGAAGTGATGCTATGTGTACTTTTTCTACACAAAGAACATCTAAATTGTATTTGTGTGGCTCGACTTTATTTAAACGTCACTATCAAATTGAAGATACTTGTGTATTTTTTTGTTTATCACGCTCCTGAACAATATCCTCGGGGTGATCTTTCCTACCTCAAGTACAGTTGTGTAAGGTAAACTGATAGGATAGATACTCCTGTGTTTCTTTTCAGTCGTATCTGAAACAAGTTGAAAAGATGTTGAAACAATAGTGTACAGTGAAAGCACTTGTGAAGAAAATTCCTCCTACTCTCCCCAGAAGTAGGAAAAATGCTCACTCTCCAACTACAACACAGCACAGCTCCCCATATATACCAACAGAGGTTTTCTACCATCTCAAAAAAGTATATGTGTGTGTATATATTTATTGTTGGTATTTTTTAAGACTTACCTCGTTCAGGTAAAAAAGAAAGGAATTTTTTTACTTATTATGTTAGAAAATTTGTTTGGGAACAGTTCGTTCATGGGAAGGTGCAACCCTTGTAATGGTGCCAAGGTCATTAGAGACCTGTGAAGGTCTGCTGGTAAAGTGCTGCTCACTCAAGCAGCTGGAACTTCAGGCAGATTTTACTTATATACCCAATTTATTTCCAGGATTTTACATTAGGTTAATAAAGATAGTACTCACAACTTGCCCTTTATACCTCTCTACCTCTCATATATATTCATGTAGCTTCTTGCTTACTTACTGAAATACACAGTGAAAAAGGAGAGCAAGGAACAGTTTAGTTTCATTTTTGGGGCTGTGTCCTAAGATACATACAGCAAAAAGCAGGAGCAGATCTCTAGATGTGACTGCATCAGTGCAGTCTGAACTTAATTTTGAGCCTCTTAAGTTAAATCATATAGAGAGATGGATGCTACTTCTGTGTATATTTATGTGTGTAGATCTGGGGAGTTGTTGGATTATTTGCTTTTGTGTGTGTGTGTGTGCATCCACCTCTAAGGAAACAACGTTTCCTGTGTTGGGAAAGCAGAGCAAAGCATGGCAGGTGAAGTAGTGGGATCCTCAGGTACAGTGTGGGGCTGCTGCAGTCCTGTCTCACTGTGCAGCCCCGAGTAGGCGGTTGGATGAAAAAGAACAGACAAATCAACATTCCTTTCCCTGAACTCCCCAGCGTGCCTCAGCTGCTTTCACTCAGCTCCAGAAGGGGGAAATGAGACTAAAAGGAGCCACCGGTGGAGTGCTTGCTAATTAGTAAAACTTCGCTGCATGAAGAAAGCAAAAATTAAAGGAATATATAAATGCTATTGAAGTTTCAGTATGTGAAAACTGAAAGCATCAACAGATTTGTTTCAGAGCTTTTAACCAGTCGTGTACTTAGAGGAACAAGTTTTTTCAGTGTTTTCAAAAGACCAGAACTTGTCAGCCTGCTTATGCTGCCAGTTTTTGTATAATAAGTTCATTGACCCTGTAGACAGTCTGAGTGTTTTCTGAGTTACCGCTTTATCAAACTAATTTGCATGATTTTAAAGCTGTTGCTTGCTAGAAAACAATCTAGTGAGGGCACTCTTTGTAAACACCCTTTTATATAACTTTGCTTATTCCTTTTGGGCACAGGGAAGGGAAAATCAGGAGCAACAATCAAAAATAGTGTAACTGAAAAGTGACTTTTCATGCTTTTATAAAATATTTCACAAAACAGTTTCTTACTGAGTAGTTTGGTAGAATTTCTTTTGTTTTCATCCAGATAAACACTATTTCACGTGCAAAAATGTTATGCTTCAGTAGTTAATGTGCAGTTACCTATTGTTACCAGATAATGTAGATGCCAAAGGTATAAATGGATTTGAAAGGGATTAGAGAAATTAATGGATGATACGTTCCTGGAGGAAAACTAGTGAGAGCTGAGAGTGTGTAATGGGGAAAGGCTTGTCCCATAGTTGTTCTTCCTCTCTTTGCCTGTAAGCATCAGCTGTGGCCACAGGAGAGGATACTGGTCTAGCCTGAGTCTGTTCTGGTGTTCTTACTGTTGTTTAAGGGCTTAGTATAAAGGGCAGTGGGCCTGCACATCAGAACCAGATCTTTGTACAGAGCATGGCTTTGTGTCAGACTCTGAATGCCCAGGAGCAAGAACCACAAATGGTATCCTGCGTTCTTCTATTTTCTTTGGATGGGATTCTGAATGAGAAGTCAGTGAAGAGCAAAGATTAAATCCTTCCAGCTCTTTACTCTACATGTTTGTAAGTACATACCTGGTCTGTGTTATAACAGTATAGATAGTATAACAGTACAGGCACATACTTCCACTCATGGTTTCCACAATAAATGGTAGGGTGTTTAAAGGGTAAGTGGTAAGGTGAGTATTAGCTCTGAAAAGTTACATCCTGCAGCCAGTTGCCCTGAAAAAAAATTTAAAAATCTATTGCCACATGTGCTAAATTATGATGAGTAGTTTATTACAATTTTATTATAATTTGTTTGTGCTATATATTGATTTGAGTTTCTGAAAAATGCAAGATGTATCTTTTTGAATACAAGTTGAACTCCTTCCACCCTCAGGCAGGAACTGAAGCCCCAGCAGAACTGCTGACTAAGCACAGCCCAGGCATGGATGGGCTGCCTGATCTGCAGGTGGAGCTGTACCAGTACCACTGAGAGGTACTTCCAGTCTCTGCTGCTCTTCTGTGCTGGCACAGCTCTTTGTGGGACCATGTTTTGAAATCCACTGGGGCTTTTTATTCCAGTAGTGCCACCTCTCTTTTTTTTTTTTCCTCTTTTCTTTCAGTGTCAAGACCTCTTTATATTTATCTGTCATTTACTCTGCAGCCCCACACATGGATGTGTAGTGCGTTATATGTTAGTTCTTGGAATCAGCAGTGGGGTGAGGCTGCTTAAATTTTGTGTTGCTGTGGAAGAAACTCTTGATAAATAGGTACTTTCTTACAGGTCCTTATGGCTTTTGGTGTCTTTAAGTTTTTTAGATCACTTGGAATTACCTAAAAATGGGATTTGATAACGGTGTTGTATATACTTTATCTGTAGATATGCCTGAGGAAAAACAAAAGCTAAATGTAAAAGTCTTCACTGATATTTAGTGTTATATTCTAGCTATATTTGCTGTGGTGCTTTATGACACTTCTGTTGGAAAACAGCACCAGTGATTTCTTTTTTTTAACATGACATAATTTGTTTTCTCTAGAGTGCTGCTGTCCTTGAAGGTGAAAGAAATGCTGCACAAGAGGAGAGAAATAGTATAGAAAATCGAGTCAAGGAGCTGACTGAGGAAAACGAGCAGTTGAAGAGAAAAGTTACTGAGTTAGAGAGTAAAATTGAGGAGTTGCACAAACAAATTGATAATATGAAAGGAGAAGAAAATTCAGCGAAGGAAAAATTAAAGTCATATGAGGTAAGTTAAGAAAAGAAGCCCCTTAAGTAGTTGTCTTCCTGTTTGCAATGGATTCACTGTAGAGTAAAAACTGACAAAGAGGAGGATGGATAATGCCATCGGGAAGGGGAAGGAAAACCAGCAGGTTTTAAGAAGCAGGATGCAGTTTGCTGACATATATAGGAAAGATTTCCCCAGTGCAAACCAGATTAGAAACAAGTCACAGCTTGCAACTGGGGAGATCAGTGATAGGCCAGAGTGAAGAGACTTTATAGCTCAATTTACTTGTCACTATTTCTGAATGTATTAAATTGAATCATTACAGGAGGAGAAGCAACAATTGGAAGAAGCTTTGAAATGCGCTGAGAAGGAGGTAAAAGAATTGGTAGCATTAAAATCGGCTTTGGAAAGCCAACTAGAAGATATGCAGGTAAGAACAAGAACAATTTGGAATATTTAAATTTTAAGGTTTTATAAACATGTTTTATTATTTTGAATGATCATGCAACTCAGGTTGTGTGATTTACATGTAAAAGAATAAAAAGCTGTGCTCGAATATAAACAAAAATATTGGCAATACACAAATATCAGGAAATTGGCTTCTGTATTTTTATAAGCCTGTCATATTTGCAAATGTTGCAGGGAACTGGAATATGTCATCACTAACCCAGAGAAATTTAACACATATCACTAGGATTTGCAGCCTCTTAAAACTGTTCTTACTGGCATCGTGTTCTGTATCTGCAAAAGTTACAAACCTAATTTTCCTTCTCTGTAATTCACCTTTTACATGTCCCAAACAAGCATCGATTTCAGTGGTATCAGTTTAGAATTATCTTAGTCTAGAAGCTGAGTTTTTAAGTGATTCTGTCAAACAAGTCAGACTCAAAAGTGAGCAACATGTACATTGCTAGTGACCCTTTTTTAGTTGAACAGATGTTTTCCCTTGTTGTCTTCAACATAAATGTTACTTTATTGTTCTGAAAATGAAATTTGTCTCTAAGTGGACTAAAAACCAAGGGAAGACTGTGTTAACTAGCATGTTCTCATGGTTCAGTTCATTATAGTAAAAAGAAAAAAAATAAAAACAAGAAGAAAATACTCCTATGTCTTTAAAATTGAATGTACTTCTAAGATTTTAATAATATGGGTATCTAAGTTTTGTTTCTACAAAATGATGTTTTAAAGCTGATGTTCCTTGTAACTACACCAAGAAGTGTTTTATCACCTCACTGATACTCCTCCTTTGCTTGTATGTATTGCTGGTGGTTCCACAAGCCCTACAGGTGGCCCATTGCTCTTCACTGCCCTGCACTGAGCACACTTCCCTTCTGTCACAGTCTGACTTGCCCTTCCTGTGTAACATGAATCAATGCACCACATGCATCTCCTGCATCTTGATTAGCTTTGGGTCAAGATGCTTGAAAAGTGTGTTCTTTCCTTCCTGTTTTTCTGCATCCTTCAGGGCATTGTGCCAAATAATGCTGCCTCCAGGCAGGGTCTCCAAATTCAAGAATTCTGGGAAAGGTGACAGATAGAAGAGTCAGTCTTGTCATTTTATTCACAACTTACATCTAAAGTGGGAAACACTAAATTTAATCCTCTTTCTGATTCTACACTCTTGTGCACCGGATATGAGCACTAATGGACTTCAGGATGTAATCAGTGGTCCCTTTTGTTTAGAACAATTCAGCCTTTCTGTCTTTAGAGTTTGCTTGTTCTAATGAATACTGTTGTGCAGTAGGTTGATTTGGCCTTGTGTTACCATTGACAATTTAGACGACAAATTTTGGCACAATAATAATGTTTATCACAGTGGAAATTTAATTCCTGACTGTCCCATCTTGCTTTTTACATAACACAAATTACTTTTAATGGTGGATTAGCATAAGAAAGACTGACAATACCAATAGAACTGTAACAGTTACTTTAAACATGGCCAAATCTATTCCCCCTCCATTCCAGATTTCTATTCAGAAAAGTTAAACCTGGCATGCACTTCATTCTTACAGCCAGTTTGTGTTAGTGCTTTATACTGAAATTTTCTTTATGGATGGTCAAGCCAGGAGTAATTTTGTATAGTTTCATGTCGTGTTATAACCTCTGGTTAGAGTAGCCTCCTCCACGTAGTGCAGTGTTTCATGAAATGAAATACATCTTAACAGTTTTGCACCATTGAGAAGACTTTCTGAAGTTTCTTGAGAACTCTCTTGGGAAAGGAAATAATTATTATGCCCCTTGACCATAGCATATATGGTCATATCTTTAAAAAATATCACTTATACCAACATGATTGATGGCAGAGCCAAGTAATCTGTGCTTTTTAAATTAAATGTTCAGAACATGGGATCCTTTCCATGGGTGGAAGAACATGAAATTTCTGTTTTCGTTGTGGTAAATAATGGTAGGCACTAGAATGAGAGTTGCAGAGCATTGTAAGTTGAAGTTCAGTTGTTTCTAGCATGATATATTAGTGTTTCTCAAATATTAAAGTTAAGGTAGGAATGCTAATTTTATCAGTATTTTTCTCATTTATCAGCTAATCTAGCAAAGGGCAGTACAATATCCTAATTTGTGTTGCCTAAGAAAATTACTGTTGGTGAGAAACTACATAGGACATGTTATTTCCCCTGAATAATAGTACAAGAATGAAGTAGTATCTGTTGTGATGCAGGATTTTTATTAAAACAAAGATAATTTCTTTTGCAATGCTCAGTTTTCATGAGGAATATTTTTACCCTTTACCTATGTTATCAAGTTTCTGCTGGCTAGATTTTAGCAAAACAACAAGGAACTCTTTATGCTTTAAATGGTAATTTCACTATTTGAAGAATAAGCAATTCTATGGCGTAGTTACTGGGTAAATAATACTATCATAATATGGGCACCTTTTAAATAGATGTGGAGGAGCTCGTGCAGAATGGTGGGGTAAGAAAACGACCATTTCCAACCAAGTAGAAGTCATCAAGCCAAGAGAACCATTAGCTATTCTACACTTTTCCAAGGAGAATAGCTGTGCATGTGAACCATGTGATCATGCCTGTGTTGGAAGGAACTAGTGACAGGCTGTTATGTAGAGGTAGGAGGGTGATAAGCTCTCAGACATCCTGCCTGTGATAGCAGAGACACTGGGAGCCCCCTGGTAGGTGAGCACACTGGATAGCTCTGCAGGTCATTCAAAATTTAATGCACAACATTGAGGTCTGGTTTGAACGTTAACTGCAAAAGTTCTCTCAGGAAGGGCATTTGTGTGCTGACAAATTTCTCTTTGCACAGCATCATCTTGATAAGGGCTTCTGGATGCTACAGAAGCACAGCAATGGGGAAAAGCACCACTAGTTACTTCTCACTCATCATAGGAACAGATTTGGGTTTTTGTTTTGTTGTTGTTGTAGAGGTTTTGGGTGTGCGTGGTGGGGATTTTTTTGATTGTTTGTTTTCACCTAGAAAAACAGGTGGTTATTGAGAAAACTTTTCAGGGAGCGTGTAGGAAAATGTGAAACTTGGAATGGATATTGGATCTTGTAGAGGAGATGGGATTTCCTGGCTGGTGTGCAGCTGCAGAGGAATGTATGCTTTGCTTGTAACAGAATAATGAAATTGGTCCTACGAATGTTGCAACAGTGTTTAAGGAATTTATAGGAAGGATAAAGCACTGCATCACTAAAATAATAAATACTGACTAGCAAACTGTAACTCCATAACCTTTTTTTAAAAAAAAACCCTTAAATTTGTCTTAATGTCACAGCAGCCTGCTGGTATTACTGCTGCACAGAGTGTTAAGTAAGATTCTTTTAAGGAATCTACAGAGGGTCTACATTATATATTATTCAGTTCATTATATATATGTTTTAATTTCCCGCAGGAGAACACCCGTTGTATTTCACAGGAAAGGCAACAGTTAACTCAGCAATTAAAAGATGAAACTCAGCAGAAGGAACAGTTAAAGCAGATAAAGAATGAAATGGAGAATGAACGATGGCAACTAAACAAGACTGTTGAGAAGTTACAGGAGGAGGTATGAGTTCACTCCAGAGAGGCTGCAGGAATCTGAATGTCTGACAGACAGAAGCAAATGAACTGACAAATTGCAAAGAATTATTTATTTGGAAATGTACAAAAGAAGGTGAAATGCAAAGTTTACTATTAGTTTCTTTAACCTAGAGGCTCTCAATAAAAGTTTTCAGGGCTGGAACAGTGATTGGAACACCACTATCTCAAAATAGCATTGTAAAACAGTTCTGTTTAAACAAGATCTCAGATCAGTTCTAATGTCATTGATATTTCAGAGCTGATTCTCAAAAGGCTTTTGCATCAGACTTACTGTGCCATGTGTGTGTAAACCCTACAACTAATATTGACACACTGAAGTGTGACCATGCAGTTCATTGCATCACTCAGCTGGAAGAACTGCTGCCAGACAGAAAGACAATAGTTTTGCCATGCATACTATTAGAAAATAACCTTTCTGGTTTTGTGTTTTCACACTTCTGCATAGAAATTAATTTATTTAGGAAAATATGTCATAATTGATAATTTTTCTGTCTGGAAATACTGAGCTGAATACTGAAGCTGGAGGAAAAAACCTTTTGATGTATCAAACATGATAGAACCTTTTGTAACACTATGTTAGGAAAAAAATTATACGTACTTTTTTCCCAGATGTCTGAAATGGTAGAGATCTCAAGAACATCAGCCCTGGAGCTTCAGAGCCAGCTTGATGAATACAAGGAGAAAAATCGCAGGGAATTTGCAGATCTGCAGAGGCAATTAAAGGAGAAGAACCTGGAGGTAGAAAAATCACGCCTGATGACCATAAGGATGCAAGATGAGGTAATGACTCATAAGTTCAGTGACAAATTCTAACCTTTGACCTAGAATTCAGTTCAGTTAGTTTTCAAGATAAAGAATGTTTGCTATCATGCTTTTGTGCACCTCATCATGAGAGAGGATCTCAGTCAGTGCTCTTGAGTTTCATTTTTCATGGTGGTGATCAGTGTGTTATTGCTGCCAGGGAAATGGGCTTTCCTGTTTGTGACAGATCTAGGCAGTATCTGACAAATATTCACTATCACATTATTTTAGATTCATCACTAAAATAATCACTGACTAAACAAAGGAAGAAAATGGAAAACTATATGTTGAAGAAAAAAAGCTCTCATCCTATGTTATATACATATTCCAAGTTACATGTGCAAGGAGTGGTCATGGTTTCACTTAAACCCTCTCTCACTCATTATATATTTTTTAAAGTACCATAAAGGTTTTGGATAATTTTACTGAGGACATGCTGTTGTTGAATAGGAAATTTTTGTCTTCAGCAGATAGCCCACTGTATCTAATAGTTACACTAATACATATATATGTATATATGTACATACACATATATATATAAACGCAATTATGTCATTAGTAAAATGATGTCATCAAAGTGCATCAAGCATATATATGAGCTACGTAGTTATTTAAAAGCTAAAGTGTTCGGAGTCTGAAAAGAAAAGGAATAATATTGCAGAAGTTCCAAACAACCATTAGAAAATGGTTAGACAACATTTAGGCAACATTTTGGCTTGCTATAACTTGATAAAAACAAATAAATTTTAAGAAATCCACTGTGGAGAATTGTCAGTGTAAAACCTGTGGTATGAAGCATCTCTTTGGAGCTGATATTTCATCCAAGTTTATTTTCTTGGTGCCATCATGTGGATAAAACAAAAATTACTGTGAAAAGCCCAGAACTCAATGCAATTCCTGTCAAGCTTCCAGATCTGTAGTGTTTGCAGTAAGTCCCCTTTACTGACATCACTTATTTATAGAAAGTACAGTATAAAATATATGACCATAATCTCTTTCAGATGCGTCTCATGGAAGAAAACTTGAGGGACCACCAGAGAGCTCAGGATGAGGCAATAACAAAAACTCAGTTGCTGGAACAGACTGTGAAGAGCTTGGAGTATGAACTGGAAGCCAAAAACCACTTAAAAGACGATCGGGCAAGACAAATCAAACTAATGGAGGTAAAAGACATCCTTAAGGGTTTGTTTCTTATTTGAAGAAATTAAAATAATACTGGTATTTCACATGGTTTCTGCCAGGGAAGACTCAAAATAGCTTGATGTTGTTGAAAAGCCACATAGTATTACAGCAGGAATTATTCTGGAGCATTCTAAAGGTGATCTGTTAGCATATCTATTGTAGCATGATGTGTTCTAAATTACAGCTGTTCTTTCGTCATTTTAATTGACTTCTTGTTAATTAATTTTATCTGGAGTTTATCAGGCAAATTTGCATTCATTTCATTCATAGGCACATCACTGAGAACTTTAAGAGTATTTTGAAGCGTAAGTTCTATTTAGCATTTGATATCAGTTCATTTCAGGAGTCTGGATAACATCAGGATTTTGACCACCTGGTTACAGGGTCAGCTTCGTAACTGTTCACTTCAACTAGGCTGCCACTTGACTTTCATAAACAAACACCTCAGTAGCATTGTACTCATGTGAAAAGAAAATTGTCTTCCAAATGTATAATGTAATTTAGACACTCAGAAACAGTCTCTAGAAACATTACAGAATTTCTCTTATTTTCTTGATATTGGTGGGAGTGATTAAAAAAAGGAAGCAAAGTGTCTATTTTACTTCTGTCAGACAAATTCACTTTAAAGGCTTCTCTACCTGCCATCTTTTTTGGTAGATTCTGCACATGGTTTAAGAGGCATTTCAGTTTTCAGGCCTAGTCTTTCCAATAGTTGGAGTCCTGAAGTTTAAGGAATAGCAATCTGAAGAGGATGGGAAGTAGTATGTTAAAATTACTTTTCTTTGTTCCACTTAGGACAAATTGTCTAACCTGGAACTTGAGCTTGATGAAGAAAAGACTAATTCAGATTTGTTGTCTGAGAGGATCAGCAGATGCAGAGAACAGGTACTTGAACAAGTTTCCTTTTGTATGATGGTTCTATGAAAAAGTATTATTAGGGTCACAATCAATATTGATCAACTCAATAATGATTAGCATAGGACTTATCTGCTATACTTAAAAAGAGTATGAAAACCCAAAACCCCCAAGTTCCCATCACGAGTAAATATGCTCCTTCACGTCATCACAGAACAATTTTTTCATGTTTTCCTAACTGGAAAACAGACACAGAATGTATATAAAGCCTGAAGACTATTATCATACTGTAATATTCTTGATGAGCTTCATCAGGTAATCACTGATGCATGCAGAGATGATGCTGTTTCAGGCTCAGTTTTGGTGCTGAGGCTGTCAGAGAAAGGCCGTTGGGAAGAGTCTTTTAAATTGAAAGATCATGATTTTACTCTTACTGGAAAGTAATTCAGCATAATAGAGTCTTGATTTCAAAGAAGGAGGAGGAGCTTAGGAAGCTGTGGAATTAATGAGTGAAATCAGCTGAACTGAGGATGCTAGACCAGAGAGAGAGCTTTGTTTTCATTGCAAGTGTAAAAACTGAAGGTAAGATAGTTGGAAAGCATTTTCCACATAAAAACATCAACCTTTTGTTCCAGAAATGTTATGTTCAATAGTCCAGAAAGAAGGGAAGAAGGATTTATTAATGAGGTTGTGTCTAATGGGGCAGAAAATGTGAAGATAAAGTGATAGGTCTCACTTAGCTCAGCAACTATCATAGTAATTCAAACAAGTAACAAAAAGGATTTTGACTGTATAAGTAGAGAAGTTGTGGAGATTGTATGATGAGGCCTCAATCAAGATAAAAAGTACACCAGGTATGCCCTCAATTATATATATATATATATTCCTTTATATTCAAATAAAGAAATATTTTGCTTCTGTCTTCTGTAAGGCCAGTGAATGTGCAGGTGGGGCGAAGTAAAGGGAGTGTATTGCAGATGAGACCTTTGAGTTGGAAATCAGTAAGTGTTAAGAGAATTAGGAGGTCATTAAGAGGCCTTATTAGTATTATTTGAGATTTCTGAAAGAACTGACATAGGAAATTATAGGTCCTGTAACAAAGATTTATAATAAACCAGAAAAGTAGAGTATAGGGCCTGATTACTGCAGAAGTAGCCAGAGCCCCTATGGCTGAGTAGTCAGGATTATGCAAGTTTTTTATTAGTTCACGAAAAGGAATACAGTGATGTGTCTACCTTGGAATATCATGGCCTAGACAATGTTCCTTGCCTTAGTTGTGCATTCTGAAAGATGTGAAACTGCTGCATAACTCATTACAGCATGTTTACTGCTACATGAACTTCATGTAACTCTGCCTGAAGTGCTAGAGCTCACAGGAATTTCCTAGAAGCCCAGGAGACAATTAACATTGAGGTACAACAATAATCTGTTTTCATTTCTCTTTCTTTCTCCAGAAAAAAAAAAAAAAAAAAGAACTGCAGACATTCTTTTGAATAGCTTTAGCTTCAGAGGGAGAACAGAAAGTAAAATCTTAGTTTCTGTGCCTTTTTGATGCAATTGTGTGTTCCACTGAGACAGCTGGGGAATTTAAAGTGAGTTAGAGCTCAGCTTTCTTTTCACACATCCTTGAAGCACCAAGGCACCATCACTGCTTTGTTTGGACTCAGGTTACTGAGATTCTGTTTGACTCTGATACAGACTTTTTGCTGTTGTTGCACTGATATTGTACAGAGCCCAAGGCAGTGGGTGAAGTAGAATGTAAAGGACCATCATAATATGGGGTTATGCTATTGTTAAATCAGGAAGCCTTTAATACTGGAGTCTGTGCCTCTCTTGTAAACCTGGGATAAAAGAACTTTAGTTACAGCTGCACTACAACTATAGTAAGTTAATTTGCTAACTGAATGGAAACCAAAAATACAGTTTGGTGACCAAAATGTTACATAATGGGTAAAAAATGTGTTTATTTTGCGGTCTGGAGTTTCTCATTTCACACATGAGTTACAAAGGTTGCTTTGTTTTGATTTTATGCCAGAATGACTAAGTAGTCAAATTACTAAAGAGTATTTCAGGGTCTGCTAAGCATTTATAATGACATGAGAAACTATAATGGATTTGTTTTGGTAATATCTGTATTTCTGTACATTTTTCAAATTATCATTATAAATGTGTTATTTTAACATACCAATCATGAACTATAATACTCAAATTTTCAGTAAAAACAAATTTATACAACCTCTTCTATTTTACATAAAGCTGAATGTTCAAATAAACATTGGCAGGACTAACAGTTCACATTTCATTTACCACAAAATGTTATTCTTTTTTAATTTAAACACCCTTTTGAATCTGGATGGTTGCATGAGACACTGTTCTCATCTCCTCTGCATTCTCAGGAGGTTCCACAGCAAAGTGGAAACAGGGAAAAGTGGGTCATATCCTATTAGTTTTAAAATGATAAGGTATTAGTAACTGTAGAAAGACCAAAATGATCAACACACACACACACACATGTGGAAAGCCTGAGTGCTCAGCTGCTCTTTGAGTCGAAAGTGAGCAGGGACAGGACACATTTTACTACATGATGGATTCTTTTCCTACAAACAAGAGAAATGAAGTGCCTCTTGCCATGTTGGTTTTGCTAACATAATTGAAAAGTGCTTAACATTCCTTCATCAGTTCCTGTATTCTGTGAAAATGCAAACATGAGTCTATCAACTTCAGAGTTGTTTCCAATAAGTGTGAAAAAGGGACTAATTAGTTTTCATGACAACTTTACAATACATAAGAAAGGATAAAATTGTGCTGACTGCATTGTTCACTTCCTTTCGGTGAAGTGTTCCCAATGGAGAGCTGTATACCTGCTCTTTAGCTGGCTCCAGGTGTGGGAAGCAAACAAGTGAAAATGTGGATATGAAGGCTGCTTTTCAATTATGAAGTGTCAAAGGGTTTGTTTGGCTTTAGCTTGTTTGTTAAACATTGGGGTTTTTGGTCACATGCTTAGAAACTGTGTATGTAGGTGTTTATATAGGCACACACACACATATATATATATACATATATGTATATTACTTTACTTAGGAATTAAGAAACATAGGCTGTAAACCTAGTGCAGGATGGTAAACAATAGTGACAGCATCTAAAACATTATTAGAAATCAAATTGCTTTCACTAATAATGAACTCAACAGCTGCTTCTAATCCTAAAGCTGGCACTAAATGCTGGTATGTCTGATAAAGCTTTCTAAAATCTGATACTGTTGTTTTTCTCATTTTTTTTTGTTGTTAACATTCTTCAAATCCAGCTGTGATAACTTAAGCTGCAGAAATAGTTTGTTCTTTTATTGTAATTAAAATATATTAGATACAGGAAAGGTAGAACATGAAGCAGAGTTCTACATGGTGTGTACATGGAGTATGTACTGTGACACTGGTGTGTTCTTCTCACTGCTGGGAAATAAGTGAGACTGAGCACATTTTGGCAGACAGCTGCTTTTTTTTTTGCTTTGTGCCTGTTAATTATGAGTCTACTATTGAAAAAATGGGAGGAGATAAATGAAAACAGCAAGAATTGTGTCCTGCTGTCCTTCTCTTTTTACAACCTCCCGTATATATTTGCACGTAGCTGTCTGAGCCTGATCACATACAGCACTTTTTCTCTCTCCTATTATTCTGTGAGGTTGTGTTTACCAAGAGGTGTCCAACAACAGTAGCAGCCATCTTGGAAATATAATAATTGTCCTCTAAATAATTCCTTAATTTGAATCTTGGGAAGGTTGCACAAATTTGTCACAGCCTTTGAGCACAGTAAGAGCACAGTGGAACTTTGGAGTGGTCCATTAAGCAAGTTCCTACATAAAACAAAACCCCTTTCTTCAGTTAGCAGTTACATTTTTAATTAGTCATTCATTTTACCCCAAATTTTGCTTTATTTCTTTCTGTGTCTGTCTTGATGGCTAAAGCAATTACAGCAGAATAAATTCTAGGTAATCCCTCACATTATAAATTTTTTTCACCTATTTAATGAATAAATGCAGCCATTGTACAAATGCGTGATTTTAATTTGTGTCTATAAAATAATATTTTAACATATAAAATAAAATTTTACTATATAATGTATAAAATTTTGTGATTATTAGCTTTCTGTGTGACAATGAGAGCTTTTGAGAAATTACCTGGCTGTTGAGAACACAGCCATGAGCTAACATTTGTATTCTAGTAGCTGTTCTGACCTTAGTTTTCAGAAATGCCTTCTGGTCTTCTGAAACCATAGTGTGACATAACATATGCAACTGCATGCATTGCTACTGTGGTTTGTATTCATATATTAATTTCAAAGCTACAGAAACAGTGTAAATTATTTCCTTTAAACACGTGATTAACCAAAAATATATCTTTTAATATTATAATGTGGTTAAAAAAAAAGGCCTAAGGTAAATTTTGATGTGCTGCACTTTTTTGACCTTCACATTCTTAGCATTGCTTTTGGATTTTTTTTTTATGCAAGAATTCCCAATGACTTTGGTAAGGCCTTTACTGAGATAAATGTGTAACTTAGAGCTGCCTAGCTGGGATGGTGTGTTTATGCAAGTTCATATGTAACTGATGTAGAGCAGGGAAGAATGCTGTGGCCACTGCAATCTTTATCAGTGTTTTTGCAGGTACAGTGATTGGCAGAGATGTTCACTGTGTTCCCCAGGTGATTCAGCATCATAAACACTGTGCAGGAAATAGCACAAATGCTGGGGTAACATTTGCTGTGCCTGCAAAGACTTGAGGGTCTTTGTGAAGACTTGAGGGTCTCAGCGGAAATGAGAGGCAACAGAAGTATTTCAGCACTGCAGATTTTTCCTTCAGCTCCAAAGTTTCAGTAGCAGCTGTTGAGCAGTTCAGAGTTTCTCTTTGAGCCTCAAATTTAATATTTTTTTTCCAGTCAAGTCCAATAGTGAAATGAAACAAACTCATGCTGCATTCTTACATTGACTCTGGATGGATCAGGTAGTTTTTAACATCTTTCTTGTGGTTATTGAATATGCAACTGAAATATTTACAGAAACTGGAGCAAAAGTTGTCTTTTAACAAGACAGGCAAAAACATCCCCTCCCCAAACTTAGAAGTTGGTGCTCCCAGTATGACAGACGTAACACTGATCAGAGGAGGGGAGAAATGTTCATGTCCATTATGCAGCAGAGCCTGTTGAAAAAGAGATTTTACTGTTCTCATTCATATAGAAAACTACAGTTGTCTGTAGAGTGTTTCACTGAGTTCTGGGCACTTCTCTGCAGCTACAAGTTTGTGTTTAATAAAGTGAAACTTTATTTAGACTAGTCAGCAGCTTAAAGGTAAGATGTCATTTCAGAGGTTCAGATTTAAGTATGGAGACAACACTTGTGAAAGGTGTTTGAAGTCTGATGTGATGCAGAACTCTGTCCTGCCACATGCTGTATCTCTCGTGCAGCAGTTTAGAGTTCGGTTCCTTGCTCCAGAACATGTATATTGAACATCAACAATATCCACTGTGGCTGTAAAATGCCTAGGGTAAGTACTGGGAATAACATCAGCTCCCTGAAATAGAAAATTTTGTTCAAGATTGTAACTGTAAAGCTCTTCTGAAATCATGTGGATGTCTTGAATTCTGAGAAAGGGCATTTCTTCTCATTGCATAGGTATGCCTACATTATATATATACATACACAAAGTATCATATAGATAAATGTAAATGAAATCTTTTATTAAAATTTCTCTTTTCTTTCTATGATAGATTGAACAAATGAGGACAGAGCTGCTTCAGGAAAGAGCTATAAAGCAAGACTT
This sequence comes from Pseudopipra pipra, assembly GCF_036250125.1. Classification (NCBI taxonomy): domain Eukaryota; kingdom Metazoa; phylum Chordata; class Aves; order Passeriformes; family Pipridae; genus Pseudopipra; species Pseudopipra pipra. The sequence goes on along the minus strand of NC_087560.1, from coordinate 7,439,488 downwards.
GGAGTGTGACAAAATTTCGTTGGAAAGACAGGTGACTATATAAGTGGCTGTAAATCCTTTGACCACATTCAGAAGAGCTGTAAAGTCTGTAAAGTGTTAACTGTGTTTCTGGAACACTGTTGGAGATACAATTTCAAGCAATTGTGATTTTAGTTGAGTGTTTTCTCCTATAGGAGTAGAGAAGTTTTCTGCAGCTCAGTGATCTTTGAAAGCAGGATTACTGTCGTGGCCCTTAGCTGAGATCCAGAGGAAAGCTATCTTAGCAAGTCATAGTATTGTTGACAAGCACAGGAATGTAAAACAGATTGTAGTGGGAATTTAGAGAACATGTTTGTACCACACACCTAATTTGGTGCCTTAGATTATGTGAAATTAATCTCAAATCGTTTGAGAAAAAAGAATGCCACCTACTGGTATATACAAGGTACATTCTTATACTTTAGTTCTGGCTTTTTTATCATAGTCCTTTTTGAGACCTGAATTCATGGTTTGAAGTTCTGTAACAAAGAACTTTATTTTCTATTTCTCATGTTACTCTTTTTTTGCCCCTTTTTTTTTTTTTCCTGGCAACTCTTTCATTAGGTCCTCATTGAAAACCTAAATTACCAGGCCTCAGAAAAATGGAAGTGTGAATCTGAGCAAAAACCTCTGCTTTTACAAATCTTTTTCAAACTATTTATGTAGTAGGTGTAACATTGGATAGTTAAGAAAGGGAGGGGGAAACTCAGTAACAGCTTTGATAGAGTAAAACGATATTGGATGTAATTTCTTTGTCTGCTTGTTGTAGCCATACACCAGTTACAGGAGAAGAACACAGAATTTGACAAAAGAATTGTGTGGAGCATAAGACAGATCTGACAGAGTATTTGAAAAAAAAATTGGCATATTAAAAAATACTGTTGGAAGGGGCTTGCAACTCTCTGAAATTCAAGGCTCCATTTAATCTTAAAGCCTAACTGAAGCTGAACACTAAATTCTTTTTGATAAGGCACAGTCATAGAAGATCTGTTTGTAGTAAACCATAAAATCTCACATTCTTTTTCCACGTTTACTGAACTAAAAATATAGTGATCACCTTATGTTTTCCTGAAGAAATTAATTTTTTGTTAAGGTGATATGTGTTAATTGGAGTATATAAGTAGTAATCAAGTGTGTTCCAACCCTAGAACAAAGACCTGAAGAGCCGAATCCTTCACCTGGAGGGTTCTTACCGGTCCAGTAAAGAGGGACTTGTTGCTCAAATGGAAGCAAGGATCACAGAGCTGGAAGAGCGACTTGCAAATGAAGAAAGGTGAAACTAGTTGTTAAGATCAAAACATGTGTGTTTATGTTTTTATTATGTCCTCTTGCTAATATTAAGTCTCTATTACAATTAACTTGAAATTTTTTTTTCCTCACAAGCACAAAATTAAAATGGTTACTGTTTCATAAAAGCATTGCAAATTTGCTTTTTGACTGAAAGCACGGTAGAAGTTGTCTTATAAATTTAAAACTGGGCACTGTAACATGGTTCCATAGCTCCTTGTCTTATCAATGGCTAATATCAGTAATAGACTTAGAAATATTAACTGTATTATAACACTTCTGCTTGCATGTTCACTTCATTCTCTAATCTTGTCTCTAATTTTTGTTTCTAAATGTTGCTCTGGTGACAGAAGAAATTCCACTTAGTCCTTCATACTTTTGAACAAATTTCTTAATATGTTGCATGGAATCAGTAAATCAAAGTAGGGACCATTAGTAGTTATTTGATTCTTAGAAGATTGCTAAGGAATTATATCATGATTGGAAGTATTTCAGTTCCTTTTTTACAAACATGTCTTTTGTTTGTTTGTTTGTTTTCTAGGGATAGAGCGAATTTCCAACTAAGTAACCGCAGACTTGAGAGAAAAGTGAAGGAGTTAATGTTGCAAGTAGATGATGAACATCTGTCACTGACTGATCAGAAGGACCAGGTAGACTAATATGCCAATGTCTGATATTAATCCTACTAACATAAATCATCATGTGTAAGAGATATGAGAAGAATGTAGGTAGATGCTGATTACTCTGTTGTTTGTGAACTCCCACTGAGTGAGATTCGCAGTTGCCGTTGTCATCATGTGCTTTTGTCTGGTATTAAATGGTTATTCATTTTGGAAATTAGGAAAAGAAAGCACTTGTAGAAGCAATGCTGTAATTATTTTAAGAAATAAAGCAGCTAACAGACAGTAATTGATCCTATAAATACACCGACAAATAATATGTTCTGTTTTGCCACTATAACATTTTGTTTAAAGAAACAAGTTGTTTATTGTTAAATATAGGCTATAAGTATTAAGCCTACATTGATGTTCTAATAGCAATATGCTCTACCATTCCTGTGGTCTTTGTTGATTCCTTGCTTAAAACTTGACTTATCTCAGCCCGTGAGTCAAACAGTAATGTTCTGCCCAGAGAATGAACAGTTTGTTTCAAATTGCAGACGTCTGTTAAAATTATCTGTAAAAAAAAAAAATGGTATCCCATCATTTCTCTTAAAGTCTAATGCTGACTTTCAGATATTTCTGAAGCAGAGGATTACAGTGTCACTACACTGGCAAAGTTTTGTCTTTATTCTCCCTCTCATAGATGCTGGAAGAATAAAATTCCTTTAATTAAAACAGTCCTCTAATCAGCTGACATGTAAATATTTCAGTTGAGTTTGCGTTTGAAAGCAATGAAACGTCAAGTGGAAGAAGCTGAAGAAGAAATAGACAGATTGGAGAGTGCGAAAAAGAAACTTCAGAGAGAACTTGAAGAGCAACTCGACATAAATGAACAGTTGCAAGGACAGCTTAACACTGCAAAGAAAGAGTTAAGGTAGGATGGCTTGTCAGACCTACAGCTGTGTATCACACCACCCCTCACAAGTTTGACCTCTTGCTCCCGTAGTCCATAAACTGAGGGCTTCCTCTACATGTTCGTTGTAAGCAGACAGAGTTTAAGACACAGACCTGTGAAACTCTTCTGCATTTCCTTTCTCTGCAGATGTTCTCCGACTCTTTCTAGTGTGCTCTAGGTGTCCCAACCTTTCCAGGGTCTCCCTGCTGAATAAAGTCATTGAGGCAGGGCATATAAAATGGAAAAAAGTGTGGGACTTGACACTGGTATTGTTTGTAGTAATAAAAATTTCCTGCTAATGGCTGAGGTGTACAGTTATCCTGTGTTAGTTTTCCTTAGCTGTCTTTGAACATACCAGTGTGCAAAGTTTTTGGTTTCCTCTGTCTGTCACTTTAATTAGAGGGGCTTGAAAATGTGGTTGCTTGCTCTTCACACTCTTGCACATTCCTTTCATGTAAGGTGTACTCCATGAAAAACTATCCCTGTTGAAGCACAAGTTTCTTTGGCATCCTTTAAAAACATAAATCCTACCAGTCAATGTTTTAAGCTTTGTATAAATGTTGTGCATGTAGATGTGCTGTTTTAATAGCAAAGATGTGTATTTTTGTTTTAGTAGACTGAAGAAGTCACCAAGTAAAATGTTGGCTGATTCTGATGATGATGATGACGACGACGATGATGATTTCAGCACAGATGGTGACAGTCTCTGTGAAGTACCTTCAGGAAATAACTTTTCAAAAGATGATGACACAAAAATCTAAATAAGTAATGATGTAATTCCTTGAAAGTACTGGAAGAATCACATAAATTATCAAGAAACTGGATGTTCTAGAAGCCAAATGACATAAAGGGATTTAAGAGTTGGGAATATAATGTTTCCATCCATACTGTGCCATTTTCTTATTTAGATCTCCACTGTTTATTATAGGATTGCTTTATAAAACAGCTATAAAACACAAGATGTATATAACAGCTACTGAAAACACAGGGATAATGTTTCATATTGGAAATGGGATTTTGCTAAAATTCTGTTTAAGTAAAAAGCCATTTGAAAGTAATTCAAAATTAGTTTTTAGTTATTAAAAGCTTTTCCCTAAAATTAAGGAAACCACAGAAGATTATTTAATAATTGTAAGTAGGGGGAAATGATGTATAAAATGTAAATATTTTAAACTTGATCTTTTTATTGACTACTTTAGTACTATTTTGTAAAGTTTCTAATATTATATAAATCAGTTTAATATGTAAAGTCCTTAAAGTTATATTGAATGCTATATTTGAGTTTTCAGTAAGAGGAAAACAAATGAAAATGAATACTTTTTGTGCATTACAGAGCAGATTCACAGTTCCTGGGCCAGGAAGTACATTTTAAAAACCAGTGCAAGTTTTATTGTATGTTCTGTATATTAGAGGTCAAATGTTAATCCTGCCTGTTGACTTTAAAAGGACCAGCACGTCTGCATGATGAGAGAGGCCTGCCTACAACTTCCTCATCAGCTTCATTTGGGAAGCTTTCTGTTCTTCGTAGGGAAGGGTGAGAATGATGTCAGTTATTACTTGATATCTTTCATTTCCTGAAAGGAAGTCAGTCCTACCAGAGGCAGAATGTTAAATCAGCAGCCTGCTGATTTGAGGACATTGGGACAGTCTTATCTTCAAGTTTTTAAAGAGTCCCCCTCGTTTCAGTAAAATTAGTTGTGGTCTTTGAATTAAATACATGTTTAAATCTGTTCAGTAATTGATACCAAAATTTTATGCTTGCTTGCAAGAAATTGCACCAGGGAAACACAAAACATGTAACCTGGGTTTTATTGAGCATCTATTTGTGATATATTGCAGTGTGTGGTCATATTTGCAGATATATATTAGTATTTCAGTTTACGGAAGTATTTTGGGCAATCCATCTATTCAACAAACTTTGTGGGAATTTTAAAAGAAAGAGCATTGAAGATTTGATTTTATAAACATTTTCCATTTTGTTGCTAAAAATATTTTTTTGCCACTTATATCACACTAGACTGGTTTTGCTCCTTTGCAAATCTAGGATTCTAAGGAAGGGGCACTACTACAATAGTTAGGTCTTGTCCATTTTTTAGTATTTGTCCCCAGTTACAGGTTAGTGAGCACTTCTTCACTGATGCAGTCAAGAAATACTTTGAACTGAAGTCTCTGGGAGCCTCCAGTATTCCCACAAAGGAATCCACTGAAGAGAGCAAATTCAACAGCTCTGAAAGTGAGGCTGACAGACTGGGTTAGGGCAAAACTCCTGACAATGGTAGGATCCCTTTTCATGCAGTTCCATGGAAGGAAACTCCTGCTGCGGGATCAGAAATGTGTTCATGCCTAGCAGATCACAGACTCTTTTGCCATGGAATTCCCTTCAACTTGAGTTTGATCATTTGAATTATATGGGAAATAATATGAACAGCATAGTTGTAATACTGTCTCTGTATTTTGTATGTGTTCAAGTAGCCAACAACGTGTATTTTTTGCAGTAGCTTTACTGTTTTGACAACACTGAAACAGCCTTTTGTCCAAGAAGACCTGCACTACACTGTACTGACAATCATCAGAGAACGTCCTGTGATTTATATGTTGTTGTTTCATTTGCATGTTTATGTAGACTTATCTTTAAACAACTGATTCCAACCCCCAGAACTTTATCCTACAATGTTCATAGATGACTCTTATTTCAAACCACTGGAAGAAAATCACTTAATATTGCATCTACCTCCAGTTACACTAAACTGTAAACTAAAATTCACTTAAAATAAACAGTCAGCTCTCTCAGTTCTACCTTGTATGTGCATATAGCTTGATATGACAATTGAATTTCATATGGAAAACGAATGTGTTTAAAACATAACAAAAAAATAATTACCCAGGAAATACTGATGCTGTGAACAAGTTTCTGCATTTTCTTCTCTTTGGATGGCTGCTTTCTTTGTAACTTGTAAAGAGGTGGCAGGTGTAACATCTAGAAGGCTCCACATTTGAACTTAGAAGGAGAGAGACAGATTGTTTATTTGCAGACTCTTACTGGGAGAGACCTTTCTTGTTACACATCCCTCCCCACACGTGTTTTCAGAAAAAACTCATCTTTAGTTTGTTCATTTAGACTTGGAAATGGCATTTCCTCTTTAGAGTTCTCAAATCATATGACTAAAATCAAAGAAAATCTTAAGACACTCATTATTTCAACTCATTCACAAACCAGTTGGTAGCTCTGTTTCCTGATACATGCTGGCTTTGGGGATGGCAAAATCATCTTGATTGCCACAAACAAGACTGATAGTAGTTTAAGGACATCTGATTTGTTCATCTCCTATTTATTTTTATCAAAACTCATCTTAAGTCAAGGTTTAGTTTAGAAAAATTTTCCTGATATTTTCATGTAATCTGTTTTTGAATGAATTTCAGAAGAAGCTCTTGACCCATAAAAGGAAACAAGAGGGAGAATATGTAAGGAAACATGGCTGTGAGACATCCAGTCCCCAGAAGTTTGTATAAACATCAGAGTTTCGGGTGGATTACAGAGATGTGGCTTGAATTCTGAGCTGTAGAGTCCTTCAGATTTCTTCCATGGTACTATAATATCTCTTAAACAAACAGACCCAAGCTAAATCATGTTTTCTATAAGCCTAACCTGATGACTTTTATAGTGGATGCTTCTCTCTCATTAATCTGCAATGAGCAATGAACTTTTTGTCCTCTATGGAATTAATGGCCTTGGTTTCCTGAGCCTTCTTTTGTAGATAAGAGAATACAAGTGAACTTCTCCAAGAGTGTTTTGATGTTTTAAATCACCAGCATTGGGCAAGTGCTCCAAGATCTTTCCATGGCAATTGCTATACAATGCAACATATATGAATGTTAAACAATCAAGTGAACAAAATCCTGCTGTCCTCCATAGACTCTTCACTCACTGTCCAAGTAATGAAATTAAGGATATTCATCATAATAATCCATTTTAATGCCCTTGAGTTTGGAAAGCATCCCTATTCATAAAAGCATTAAGGTCTTTCAGACATCATATCTTTTGTTAGTGCCCAGAGGAAAAACAGAAAAGGAAAAGTTATTGTCTTCTTGCTGTCCCCTACCTGCTTCCCTGCTCTTCATTTAAGGAAAGGCCTATATATGCAAATACCTCATTAGTTCAGCACTGTGCTTTTTATTGTTTAATCACCACACAGGTTCCCCCCTCACAATGTAGTCTCTTGGTGATTAGACTATAAATTGTTGACTAATCTGTGTATTCCTCTGATTTATCCTCTTTCTTCTCAACTTAATTCTTTCCCTTTTCCCGATTAAATAATCTGTTCTGATTTACACATAATTTTCTAAACTGTTCCAGAAACCATGTGTTTTCCTTATTTTTTACAGACCAGCTGTGTGCTTTGCAGAGTGAGCTACACAGTGCAATAGCTTTTAAGCCTTTTCTGGATCACACAGCATATTTTAGTAATTAGATGTTGATTCTTTTAGCTTACTGGGGCTTCCTATCCTGTGAGTAGAGCTACACATTTCAGCTGCTTAATTTCTACCAACTGCAAAATGTTCAAAGACTTTGCCAAAAGAGGAACATTCCTTAGAGATTTCCAGGATTTCTAACACATTTAATTTCTTTTTTTCTTTTTTTTTTGCATAAGGTTCTGACTAGGTCACATGTTTAACCCTCTGACCCGACTGTATTATAGTGGGGGAAGTTTCATTGTTGTTTCAAAATTTAATCATGAGCAGTGGGCTATTGAGGAAAAAGGTACAGAAATTAATGGAAAGGTTGTTTTTTTTTTTTTTTTATTCTCAGTGTTTCTTTTAATGTGTAAGAAAGGAAAGCCTTAAGAAGGAGAGTAAAGTTCAGCAGAAAAGGTCAAGTCCAGTAGTCAGTTTGGCCCTTCAGTGGTTGGTACCAGTGAACCTCAGGTGACATAAGCAGAGACTGTGTTTTATGTAAACAGGAACATTTGCTGTTTTCTCCACTTCTAATAACAATTTGGTGTTTTGCTTAGATCCTGAAGCTTGCCATTAGCAGAAGAATAGGCAATTAAAAAATTTTACTTGAATTTGGGGCACAAATATATAATGAAAGTTTAAGCTCTAAGAGTTGTCAGTAGGAAACTGTGGGAACAGTCCATTGTGAGTGCAGGGAAGGGACTCATTATGGGTAACCTGAGTTTTGCTGTGCCTTCTCTGCACTTCTGCTTCTTCAGCAGAATGGGCTTTCTAAACAGGGCTTCATATATTAGGTTACAAAGCTATTTTCACTAGTTTCAAGCACTCCTTTCACTTTGGTTGCATGCAGTCTGGCTAGGGTGGACCCTGCCAGAAGTCATAATATGAAGTAAGGGAAAAATACAGACAGCAGGCAAGATCAACCCATGATCTAGTTCTGGTTAATTTTGATTTTGACCGTCCCTTCACTCTTCTTAAAGACTTGCTTAAACCATCATAAACATACAGATACCTACCTTGAGCTGGGATCAATATAAGATTTTATTTCCAGGGAAAGACAATAGAGGTTCAAGATCAGGATGGTAAGGAGCACATTGAAGCAGTGCATATGAAAGTAGTGTGAGGAAATGCCTATTTCCTGTGTGTATTTGCAGCAAAGATTCTCAAGAGAGTCCAGCTGAGACAAATGGCAGTGGTAGAAAAGGAGCAGCATATGTTTCTGGTATTTCTGTGGATGCACTGGTAATGGAGACTGATGAGCTGCATATCCCTGGGCAGCAGGAGTAATTCTGTTTTGCAGAAATGCTTTCAGAATCTTCCAACTTTGGATATTTCAGTGTCTGCCAGTATCAGAGGCATCTATTTTGTGTGACTTATATTTTATCTTATATTTTTTCCAGAAAGAAATTATGTGTGTAGTTCTGTGTTTTCCATTGGATTTGGCTTTTTGTTAAAAGAAGTGTTTACTTTTATGGCTTTGGAGTGGAAAGAGAGGTGAGACTGTTTAGGATTCATCCCTGGGAAAACTCAGTCTATGCCAGAAGTAAAATTTACTTTTCTGGAAAGCAGTTCCACTGTGCACAGCAGGGCTGGGCTGGGGCCTGGAAGTTCACCCCTCACACCCACAGAGCTGGCTGTTCTCATCCCAGCCTGGCCTTTTCCTGGGAGTTGAGGATTGAGGCCTGGAACTTGGCTGAGGCTGCCAGCATGTGATTTCTGTACTACAGATGAGATTGAGATTTGTATACTTTTAATTTTGTTCTTCAAGTCTTTTGGTTAAGTCATAGCAAATTCTGTTTAAAGAAAAAGGACTCACTGGGCATTTGTGACTAGAGCATGTAAGCACAAATAGATGTGCACACAGTCTGAAGGCAGAGAGAGATGGGTGTGAATCTCTGGGAGTGCTGTATCAGCTGATTTGGTTCCTGCCTGAAAACACAATCCCAGCTGTTTAAAGTTGATACACAAATTCAGTGGCTGGGGTCACACTGTGGATACTGTAAATCCTTCCCAGCGCAGACCACTTTGATCTGAGTTCCAGCATTTTCTTGCTTATCTGCTGTGTGAAAAAAGTTTTTTGGCAGTCCTAACAAGCCTATTAATTTGTCTTTTAAACACTTTCCCAAAAGGAAAATAAGGGAAGCTGAACCATCTAGAGAAGATAGGGTGGTCTAATAGTTGGAAATAGAACGCAGAGAAGCAGGAGGATTCTAGTTTTTAATCTGTTTGAGCTGCTGTTTCAGTCCTTGACCTCCTCGTACTTTTGTCAACATGCTTAGAAGATGGAGCACTAGACCTTGAAAACTTGATACTATGTCTGCATTGAAACTTCCTGGATAAAAATGTTAGGAAGAAATGGCAGGGATCTGATTTTTACAGTGAATCTGATTTCTGTGCTTTCTCTGCTCTGTTTATCCTTTGCCCTGCAGTCTGTGACATGCTGCAATGCTTTCCAAGCAAGGAGCTGTTTTACCTGCCATACATCTGAGATTGAAGGTCTTCTGCAGGCTCTGCAGTAACCAGCAGGCTCTGTGGAGTCTTTCCTGCAGAACAACAACCTGAAGTCTACATTTCCTTGCTTTACAGGGAGCTTCAAATTTGGGGTTCTCCAAAGAAGAAAAGAGTTTATGGGGTAACAGGTAGAATGGCTATGAAAATTGGGAAGGAAAAGAATAAATTAAGTCAAATGAAACTATGTAAAAGCTGTAAATGAGCCAACCAAAGAAGGGAAGCTTCCTGAATCCAGGCTATGTTTACTTGAAACACAGCCCACTGTGCCTTGCTATTTCAGTACATATTGTGTGGTATCCAGCTATTCTAAAGATAAGATCAAATTTGCAGTTTAGATCAAAATGTCTCTCCCAGCTGTGAACTTCTTAAGTATTACCGAGTCACAGTGGAACCATGGTCTGTGTGGGGCTGTCTGTGATGCTGCATGAGGATAAATATTTGTAAGGATGCCTACAGCTGTCTGAGCCTCCTGTAGTGCTCAGGAGATTCTTCTCTTCAGTTTGCCTGGCATCCTTTGGCTAGGAAATTCAGATGGAATTTAATAAGCACTGTGGGATCAGCAGAGAAAAGACTGAGAAATATATAGGGCCACTGCAACTGCTACTTGTATGAGGGGATAGGAACCTTTGTAGGTGTGAGCTAGGTGTGAGCTTGATAAGCCTTCTGTATGAATGTACCACAGTGGTGCTATTGATACAGAGTGGGGATAGCAGAAGGAAAACTTCATTCTGCTTGATCAGCCTCCTTCCTCTTCTGCCCTTGTTGCTGTTGCTGCTTCCTATGGAGAAAATGAGCTGTAGTAGCATTGGAAAACCCCTACTCAGTAATCTGGAGTCCTTCACATTCTCTGCAGGAGAAAGGTAGCTGTAAATTTGTACAAATATAATGAACCAACTCAAAATGCTCTCAAACTTGAATATTTGGGGTTTTTTTTTAGTGAAACAGGTTCCATTTAAAGACCCATCAAAGTATTTTTTCAAAGACAAAACTGGCTTTCCATCAGACCTGTCACCTCGTGAAGGTGATGCCTGCCAGTGAAGCAAAGCCCAGCTGATGGCACAGCAGCCCTGCAGAGGTGCAGGTAAGTGTGTCAGCTTTGAAAATCTTAAACTTCAGTCGGGGCTGAGATGCCCGGGAGATGCGGGGGCAGCGCGGCCCGCAGGAGGCAGCAGAGCGCGGCTGTGCTGTGTCCCGGCCCCAGCTGCGGGTCTGGTCCCCGTCTGGGGTGTTCTCGTACATGGTAAATTAGGCTTGCTGACGCCGTGCCCTCGCCACACCGGCTGGATACCGCTGCTGTAAGCACTTCGCCAAAATGCAGCGGTTTGTTGTGAACAATCTCACGCTTATATCCGTGAAGCTGTTGGTCGCTTCCCATGGGCAGGATAAAATTGCTCACTGCCTTGCTTTGTCGCTGGCATCCTTCAGTCCAGGGAGGATGTCAGAATTCATCCCTCTGCACTGCTAAGCAGCCTGGCAGTCCTGCAGTGGCTGTCATTGCAGCTGAGGTGTTGCAACCTCCCTGCTGGCTTGGGTACATTATGCCCTAGTAATAATGCACCTTTTGTCTTGTTTTCCCAGGCAGCAATTGGTGTGGAGCCAATTGTGATGCTGCAAGGGGAGTTCAACTATAAACCAACCTAAAAGAGAGATTGACAAGCTAAAGGGGATCTCAAAACTTTGGAATCTTGAGAGATTAAGCTCCGGCCAGAGCATAAATTTCTTGCAAGAGAGGGGAAATTATTTAATCCTCTCTGGATTTAAATACAATACAGAACAGCCAGGTTTCCATTCAAGAAGTAGTCTTTTCAGTATAGAACCACAGTCACAACAGCATTCAAGATGTTAAGGTGCACAAAGTGACTGATGTGAGAAAGGGGATGGTGCTCTCCTATAAAAGTGCTGCTGCTCTAAGTACTCAGGTACTTTTGCATGACTGCAAGAGCACAGAAAATTGAGTGGGTTTGAGTCTGAAGAAATTAATTTCTGAAGGACAGAAAAAGCACAGAATATACATACTCTTTACTGTTCTGTAACTGTAACAAGGGACAATCACCAGAAGGGAGCAATGAGACTCAAAATTGGTACTTTTTCATACACTCTGGTGCTGATAGTTTATCGAAATCCAGAAGTTCATAGCTGGTAAGAATACCCATTATTCATGAAAATGTGCTGACTGGAGTTACTAAACCTACAGTTCAGGAAATAAGCCAGTCTCTAACGATTAGAAAACCAGGGAGATGTTTGGAGGCAGTGGGAGGATATTTAACATCTACCTCCTGTGTAGTTCTTACATATCCTTCTGAAGCAGGAAATTCTGGCCACTGGCAGAGAAGACAGACAGCAGCTCTTGTGCAGCCTGGGCATTTTTACTACTCTGCAAAACACCGAGTCTGAGAGGCAACATGAGATAGTTCATGACTATGGCTAGATTGTGTTTTGGCAGAAAGTATTTACTGGCATTCGAATTGTCTTTTACCTCAACTTTTTAATGTAATCTCAAACAAATTATTTTCAACATTACTTGAGACCTGGGTTCATTCCACCTAACTTCAGGCACTGGCCTATGAAGATGTCAGCAGTACAAGGAAAGTATGAACAGGTTTGTTCACACTTTCTTTAAGGGACTGGAGTGCTCCTACTTCTTGGGATCTTTCTCAGGAGTTTCCCTTTTTTCATCTGACTTGACAAGATGTGGAAATGTGTGTAGCTTATTTACTGGCTACTACTACACTAGCTATGTCCTCAGGAATCTGTAAAATTTTACAGGTTAACAGGACCACAATTTCTACAGGTTCCCCACTTTCTATTACCAACCTGTGTACAAAATCACACTGTTCTAGCCCAATGGAACCCCATCTTTTTGGAGGGTTTTACCTTAAAATGATCCGATGTTATTTACCAAAAGACAGATAAAAATTCAGCCAAAGCATCTGTAAGTGTCTAGACTGTACATGGCTACAGAAACAGTGGAATTCAGGTTGTATCTACAAACAAGGTGAGTCAGTAAATTATACCCTTTATGTTGCTGTTGCAAAGTGGTTGCTGACACCCAAACATGGTAACCTAAAGATAGGCAAGGAATCTGACCTAGAGGTTACACCAGCTGTTTCTGGCACTGTCAGACAAAGAGCAAGCCAAGCATAGGCTGAAAACTTTCCAGAGAATTTGATGGGATCTGTGGGAACTCTGCCAAACACCTGTGGCATTAACAGAAAATTAATAAACATCAGCCACAAAAGGTGAAAAATGAAGAAATTGTTTAGGTTCTGTAGATGGGGGAAACAAGCAAAAGACATGTGAGCTATGCCAGCAATGCTGTTTTGGCAATACAGAAACAACTTCCAAACAATCTTAAAGCTAGGTGTGGGTGGTTGACAATATGCACTCCAGAAATCTGTGAACATGGGCCAGTGGCAATGTTCCAGAAAACCCCCACCTCATTTCAGGTATTCTTATGCTGGTGTTCATCTGTTTGTGTGGTTGTTCTGCACTGCAAACATCCAGCTAGGAGACATGGAAGTTAATGTCAGGTTCCCATCAGGGTCAAAACTTCAGCCAAATATCCAAATATGTTTCAACTCATTTTGTTTCTAGATCCTTCCTCTGTTTTCCGAGAATCACCTTTATACTGAAATGATTCCAAATCTGAGGGTGAGATTCTGTTAATGGCTAGATGAGATTTATGCAGAAGAAGCAGACTATTAAACAGGAAGTTTTGACTGACTGGGTAGGATGCAGAAAGTGTTCTAGTTGTGCTCATCTTCCTTTGCAATTTACGCCCACGTTGGCCAATGTCCTTTGCATAAGCCAAGGAGAGGAAAACAATATTCTATTGAGAAATCTGCTTCAACATTGTCTTCCTAAGGACAGGGACAGAAATGTTCATCAGGAATACAATTCTGGAGGGCACTTTAGCATTTTTTTGTCTGGTGTTTAATTCTATGAGCTCCTTTTGTCTAAGTGTTTTCTCTTTTGTTAATTCATCAAAAAACTAAATGTGTGTGTTAACACAGGAGAATCCTAAAATTCATAGAGACTGCTTAACTCCAGTCATATTAGAAGTGGGAAATGTACCAAAGTCCCTCATTAAGGGTTTGATATCTGTCAGAATATTTTGGTGTACTTTTCATTCTAATGCTTTAGCAAAAGTACACTGAGTGTACTAGGACAGTGGATTGAAGATTTCTAAAGTGTTACTCCCCCAGATAGTTTACTAAAATAAAACAAGCTAGAAAATCAACAACCATCAGGTATTTTCAATGTACCCAGTGCATGCTATTAATATATTATAGCCTCTGTGTAATGTTTGTAGAAATTACTGGGAATTTTCCTATTGACTTTAGAGGGAGGAAGATTGGATCTTGTGTTACTCTGCTAATCATTGTGTAAATATTTCTCTAAAAGGTAAAAATATAAAAATTTCCAGGGGCAGAGTGATGGTCTAACATTCTGTTTTCAGCAGTGGCTAATTCCCAGGGCCCCATAGGAAGGCAAATCCCCTCCTTTTGCTTCCCCCCCAGTCTACTGTCAGTTGTGTCCCAGGAGACCACTGTCAATCTCTCTCAAATTGTCACTGGCCATGAGGTGAAGTGACAGCTCAGGCTGCTTTCATGGCAGCTACCCCACCATTCTGTCTGACCCAAACCTGATCCTGTGTCCCCATCCCTGTGTATCAGTCTCTTCCTTCAGTCCTAATAACTTCATTCAGTGACCTGCAGCAGCAATGGATCTCCAGGTTAATTATAAAAAGCAGTAAGACGGTTCCTTTGTGCTACTTTAATTCTATTAACCTACATTAATATCCAGAGCATCTGTTTACTCCTCAGTTATGATCCGACAGATGCAGTGAAAAATGAGAGGACAAGTAGGGCAATTGTCTTTTAGTGATTTTTGGTGTCTTTCTGTTCTTGTTTGGCACCTGGTTTTGTCAGGTGCTCTAAATTTTAGGCACATAATGAAATGCAGGGAAAGCAGAATAATGAAAGAAGAATAATTTTACAGAGACTTCTGCCATCCAAATCTCCTGATTAGAATAAATTTATGAAATAAGTCAAAACCCAGTGGAATTGAATAGATCTTTTGATCAAGCACTCACTGCTTTTTGTTGTGGTTTTCTCTGGAGAGAGAAACCTGATGGAAATAGTTCCACTGCAAAAACAATTTAATTTCATCATAGAAACTTTAATTTCTGAATTATGAGTGATCTTGTAAACTGGTTTATTTCCTTTTTTGACCAGTCTTTGTCACTCAAAAGTCACAGGTTTATTTAGATTTCACATTATCTACAGGCAGACAGATTGTCAGGAAATCCTGCTCCACTGGTCCAAGTCACTGGTGGAGGTTTGATGTATTTCAAAGTCTGTAGTACTGGAAGTGCTTTCCTGGAATAGTTCACATCTGGAATAGTTCACATCTGTTGCTCTGTGATTAGGACACAGAACCAGGCTGCTCTTGGCTGCATTCTTGCTGACTGGATGATGCACCATATGCAGGTGAAGGAAAAGCATTCTCCTTGTAGTCTGCAGCATCCTGGAGAATGACACATGGGAAATCTGGGGAGTGGCCACGCAGATTCACAGATAGTGTGTGACCAGGTCTGTGAGAGGTGAGGTGTGTAAACCATTTCCTTCCTAGGATTGGGTTTATCCCTAGAGGGGCATCCCCCTAAGTAATGAGTCATTGTGGCTGAGCTATTATTAAGTACTCATAACTATTTAGCCCTTCCTACACTCCCTCCTAATAACTTTACTCCAGTAGACCCAACATTATCTCCTGTATTGATTATGACTTTACTTTTTTCTATTATTGTAATGACTTGCACACAAAGGAAATAAGGCAGTTCTTGGTGGCAGGAGAAGAAAATTTCGTTATACTGTAGATACAGATACATCTGCTAGAATGTTTTTTTTGAACTGGAGGGACCAAAGTTTTCCTGATGAAGGTCCCCTTATTTCAAGAGTCAGCACGCCCTGATATTTTATAGTTAAAATACCTCTCCTTCCACCTTATTTTCTTTTTACATGACTTCTAATAAACTTCTTTTTAGTATGTAGGAAGGAGATAAATAATAGAATGAGATCTTTCACTTACACTAAACAACTTTTATGCCCAGCTCTGTGTTCCAGCTACGTGTGCAGACAGGCAATGGGCTGCAAGAGCCATTAGGAACTGCTACATTCCCATGTCTGTCATTCTGAGATGGGAGAACATGGAGGCCCTATACCAGATCTAAAACAAGGGAGAAGCCAAACAGCCAAGAACTTCTGTAGCATCTCTGCAGATGTTCTAGACAAATGTCTGGTTTCTTTGTTGTTTAGAAAAAGTTTCCGTCATCCTCTGCCCTGAAGCAGGGCTGAAGTCAACCACTTGCTATTTGGCCTTCTACCATAAAATAGAGCTGAAGCAGAATATAGTTTCGCCCTTCTAACTCTTCTATGTTTCCTTTCCTGTGGAGAAATAAAGATGAAATATCTCATCTTTTCCTTTGTAAACTAAAAGCAGTCAGTCAAATACATGTAGTGATTTCACAGAATCACAGAACATCCTGGGTTGGCCCATAGTGGTTTTATGAGCACCATGCTCTAACCAGCTGAGCTAATCTCAGGGTGTATTTCCTGTCCTTAACGCTCCCCCTCCCTGAAAAATTTCCACTCCTTACACTTGTAGAAGAACTTGCACTCCTCAATTTATTTCTGCCTCTGAAATTTCCTTATTTCCTGCAACAATGACAACCCTGGAATCAGAAGGGATCTATCATTTGATATTATCTCCAGGGAGTGGGATATGATTTTAAATGCAGCTCCCTAACAATCCCCCAGTGGTGCTAATGGTGGGGTGTGCCTGTTTGCTCCTCTCCTTCCCACCGTAACCAGTTCCATTGCGTGACCCGGCCGAGTCACACCCCTGGGTGAGCAATGCTGCTGCTCCTCTGCTGCCTTGTTTTTTATGTGACATTTGTGCTTGCAGGGACTGACCAAACCCAGAGCTGCTGCTGGAGGATGAGTGACAGGCTTCCAGCACTGCATGTGTGTCAGGAGCCACATTGCTGTGGGCTGTGACCCAGCTGGGAACTGAATGGAGACCTACACGAAAGAGGAAACGGTGAAGGTGAATCAAGGGGTGGTACTTTTTCTGCTGAATCAGAACTGGATTGATGCCCTACATGCTTCAGCAAAATCTTCACTGATGCTATCTAAACCCCTGCAAATTCGTGACTGAAAACTCATAGTGCTATTTTTTTCATTCAAACGTGGCCACATATTCATGACAAATGAAACTGTCCTGTATTTGCCTCAACATATTTCATATTTCTCAGTTGATTTTAAAGTTCAAGCTTTTTTTTTTAGTTAATAAAATCAATTCCATGACTATAGCTGTAAAATTATGAAAAGCCCTCTGAAATACAGGTAAAAATATCTTTTTATTGAAAAACAGGCCCTCCTAGGGCTCTGCAGCCTTCTTTAAAATCTTAGTGGTAGTAATTTTTATTTCTCTATAAATTGTTTTTAACAGTCTGACTCTACAGATCACAGCTACCAGGTGTAATTCTCATTTTTCTAACTGCTAGGTGTACGAACTGTGTGAAATACACTGACATACATATATATGCATAAAGGTACATGGTGGAATCCTGTTATTATTATCATTACATGATTGGCTTCAATGGACTTGCTCTATGTTCATGCCTAGATACAATTTTTAGTAACTAATCCATTCTCTCTTGTCTTTTCTGTCTCTTCCAGAGGAAATTACTGTGCACAATGTATTACTTATTGAGCTATCTTGCATTTTGTGACTTTATTGATACACAGTTAAAAAATACTTTGAGAAACTCGACAGGAAGATGGACTTCAAGTACAAAGTAGGACAACAATTAAAAGCAGAAGGCATTCAAAGAAACATTTACTGCAATTACAGTCTGTGACTCTACATTGTCAGCAAACATGGAATCAAGCTGTTATTGCAGGTAACTCCAGGAATTTCATATTTTTATTCATTTCAACCCTAACTGAAATAATTGCATGAAATAGGTACCGAGGGCTTTGCAAAATAAAACGTGTATTCTGCATTTCAAACTCCTGGTGTGGGAATTCCTAATTTTAGATTTGTCTATGTGAGACCAGCAGGAGAAGGAGAGGCTCTGAGTTTTTGTAGTAATCTTTGTATTAGCCATGTACCAAGAGCAGTAAGTGAGAGTAAACAATTAAAGGTCTGAGAAGTGATATGATGCTTGTAGCTGAACCAAACTGGACATTCAGGTGGCTGTATGTGTTATGTCACTTCAAAAGGGTAACTATAAACCACAGGAGCTCCAAATGAAGCACAGATGTATTTGCCAGTGAAAGATGAAATATTATTCAAGAGAAGAACTGCACAATATTATGTGTTGGTTTGTATACTGCATTTCAGGGCACCTATGACAACTGAATTTGGGGGCTCAGTTTCTGATATGTCACCTAACAAGCTGTTTTATGACCATTAGCAGGCTAAAATTTTCATTTTAAATGCTTAAAAAGGAGAGCTTAATAGTTCTATGATGCTGAGCTAAGTGTGTGTCTGTAGAATACAAGGGTAAGAGCTGGCAGCAAAAAGAAACAGCTTTGAGGAAAAATAGTTGATTGAGCCTACAGTTCTTAGTAAGTCTGGTTCTGAAATATTTTACATGCACCTGTCCATTTGATAATTTCTTCTATAAATGGGTTTCATACTTTAGGGATGATGAAGGCAGAATAGATCTTAATCTCCCTGGAAAGTGTAGGCTATTAGAAGTTAATTACAAGACCTCAGTTTTGTAGCAATACAAATGGGACTTTATAACCTTAATGACCACAGGTGTGAGTTCTTGTTCCATTTGTACCTTTGCAATTATTCCTAAATCTTATGGGATTAATATTCCAGTTGATCATGTGCTATTGGAACTTTTTTTCTTCCTCTTGACTGTGTCAGCAGTTAGCCTAAAGATGGAGAGGAGCTTTCGATGGGAAAATAATAATCTGCTTTTTATCATGCCCACATTTAGGCAATTTGTTATGGCAAGACCAGGCTACCCACTCCTGCAGGAATTATTTTATGATCTGCTGTTCTGTTAGGGCAGACCTGCTTCCTACTCCATGTATTGCATGCTCTGTTGTCCATCTTGTGACCAGGGGCTTTTCATAGAAATATCTGTTGATTTTGTGACATCCTGTTTCATTTTTCCTGCAGCAAAATGGTCTTTGGGCCTCCTGGGGAAAAAAATATTTCAGTAACACTGGTGGGGGTGAACAAGGTAGTGTACAAAAAACAAAAAAGGTGCCTACACTTTAAATTTCTTGCAATTTCTGTGTAATTATATTAGCTATGTCGCAACAACTATTGCTCCAGATATTCATACTATAGTGTCATCTTGTAATTAACCTGCTGTGCTTCTGGATCATTGCAGTCACAAAGTGCTGTGCCAGGTTTTGAACTGAAAGCTCAGCATCCTGGTCAGACTATGTTCTGCCACCATATTGTATATTGTCTGAGCAGTCTGTATGACTCTGTATACCTTTTGAGTAGTCTGTCCAGCTGTAAAAACCAACAGAATACTGTTAATTTAGTCAAACTAATTCCCAAGTAGTGATTTCCTTTCTATTCCCCCATCTCATTTCTCTAAAGTAATGCCAAACCACAGACAGTATAAAATGCTCTCAACATGTGTACAATGACCCTTGCAGGAAAAAAGAGTTGTAAACTGTGGCAAATCTACTTCAGACTATCAGGACCAGGGAGGTAAAGTCATGGGTCCTGGCAAACAGGGACAAGCCAAAACAGACAGGGAGCAAAACAGAGAGTGACTCTGTGGATTGTCACTTCTTGGTTTAAGCTTCCATAGGGGGTGAGAGAGAATGGCAAATGTGGAATAATGAGCTGCAGCCATGAATACATGCAGAGCTGGTCCTAGGCAAGCAACAGCTGGGCACGAGAGCTGTTCAGAGCAGAGGAGACCTGTTGCTTGCTAGAAGCCTGTCACCTTTACTGCTGTTGGTGGGGAGTCCATCATGCCAAGTCTGAAAAAACAGTGGTCAGACATCCTGTCCCTGGGGAGGTATCAAGGAAGCAAACCCACAGTTCAGGGACCTCCTGGGTCAGTAGTTGTAGATGTATCTTCATGTTTTACAGCTCTTGTAGCTTGTCTTCCATGAGTTTACCCAACTGCTTCTTGAGAGCATTTATATTCTTCATGATCAGTGATTCTTCTGTCATAATTTCACACACAAATATGGTGACTGCACATAGTTGCATGGGATACACAGTCAACTGGCAAGGCAGCAAACAAATTAGACTCCTTACTACACTTGAGCAGCTTCCTGACTGAGGGGAAGGGATGAAGATTCAGAGAGTGTCCAAAAAAAGGAGACTACTAGCTATGCATGCAGGTTATTCTTTCTTAGAGGATATTAATTTGAGGATGTGCCCAAAAGTAGAAGATGCTTCTGTTCAAGCAAATATTGGTAAATTGGGCAAACATGTCCTGCTGCTATTTTCCAAGAAATGGGGGGAGCTGCTAGTAAGGTAGATGTAACTGAGAAAATTATATTTTTATTATCTATCTTTGTATTATCCATGAACAAGTCTTCCTCATCTGCACCAACAAAATTTCCATCAAAATTATCAGTATTTGCAAAGTTGATGCAGACCTTGTAGATTCTCCCAGAGATCTGATTATTGTGCCTTACTCTCAAGGGAGTCCTTTCCCATAGTGTGGTACAAGTTTAATCTCTGTGCCTGTTCTTAGAAAAGCAGTTTCCTGTTTGTGCCTTGCAGTGACTAGGCAGCCCTGCATACAGGCTTTTTCCCAGAGGGAAATAAAGTCCAGAAGGCTTCTGGACTTCTAAATAACCAGGATAATCTCGCAGGTCTATGAATTCCTCCTCAGCTGAAACCACAAAGGTCACCAGCTGTCTGCATACCAGAATTTATTTAAATAGAGACCTTCCTGCTCACCAGAATAACCAGGAACAAGTAAATGACAGCCCAGTGGGTAGACAACATACTTGTGAAGGAACGTGTTGTTGATGATAAACCTATTCTCTACCTGCAAACCCACAAAAGCAGCATTACAACCAGGAGCTAAGACAGGTGTGATTCATATGGAAATGCAATTGTTTGTAGGCACAAGACGCCTTCCCACAAAGACATGCAGCCAATCTTGAGGTGAGAGAAATCCAAATACAAGTGGTTGTTCTAACTCATTTGCCTTGGGCTATATTACCTTCTTCTGGGGGAGAAGAGAATAGTGGCTAGGAAAACAACAAAAAATGCTGAATACTAAATGCAGAACCTTCATTCATTCCTCTGGGTTGGGCAATGATTTCTGCCTCTCTTCCTCAGATCCCTGTCATGTTGATAGCTCAGAATCTTGTCCTGGAGACAGACAACAGAGGCATTGCACGAGGAGAGGGTGAGGCACTCAGACTTCGGTGCAGTTTACATTTTTCCAGTGCAAATTACTTTCCTCTCTTCAACACTCTGGTCCTTTACATCTTATCGGGCACAGACACTACACAGCCATAACTGTGTTTTCTCGTGGCCCTAATTTAATTACATGGAGACGGGAGATAAATTATTTAAAAAATGCTCTTTAAGGTATTTGTTCTGCCATTTCCCTCAAACAAAAGCATCTCCTTTGAGTATGACTCCCTTGATTACTGAGGAATGCACTGCTCATGACAGACGCAGCCCAGGCTGTGGGTGAAGATGTGTGTGCCTAGGCCCATGTCAGTGGGGTAGGGTTGTGGCGTTCCCTCAGCCCAGATCCGGAAGAGCTGAGCATCTGAAATGCTGAAGTCCACACCTGCAACCTGGCTCGGGGCCAGGCAGCTCCAGCAGACCCGACTCAGCTTGTTGGACCTTTGGCACCAAGGCTGATGCTGTCACTCATGCACTGAGCTGCACCGGCTCTGTGCCTGTCAACCCGCGGCTGTCTGGGGTCTGCGTGCTTTTGGATCAGTCTGGTACCCGTTCCTGGAGCATGGATAACAACTGACAGCCCTGGGTCACCCACGGATTGCTGCCGTGGGAAGAAAGGGAGGACAGTGTCCAGCTTTCACATATCACTCTCTGGTTAGAGTGCTCAGAGGTGGGTACAGGAGAATGGGATGGAGTGGCCCCCAGTGACTCCCTCGAGCCTTACTCCCCATTTTCCAGTCCCGGGGGGTGGCTGAGTGACAGAGGGACCCACCCGGATCTCCTCTCACAGCTCCTCTCCCCACGCTGCGCCCCGACACCCAGTTATGAGCAGAGGCAATGCCACCCCGCACCGGGACCTCAGCGTCCCACGGCCACTTTGCCCAGTTCCACCCCAGGCGAGGAAAGCGGGCACTCGGGTGGCCCGGGCGGCACCGCGGGGGCGCAGGTTGGGCGGAGGGGAGAGCCCCGGCCCCGCTGCCCGGCCCGCCCCCGCCCGGCCCCTGCGGCCGCCCGCGGCCAAGTGCGCGGGGCGGAGCGGCGGCGCCGGCCCGGGAGCCGCAGTCGGTGCGCGCCGGCCCGCGGGGATGCTGCGCTACAGCTCCGGGCTCACGGTCACCGCCACCACCCCCCGGGGACAGCCCGGGGACGGCGGCCGCGCCCGGCGGAAGGTGCGCGGGGCAGGCGGGGGGGCGGCGGGGAGGGCCCGCGGGAGGTGTCGCGGGGGAGCGGCGGTTCGACACCCCCTCTTGTACTTACCTGCGGAGCGCTTTTCCTTTCTTTCTTTCCTTCTTCCTTTTTTCTTTTTTCTTTTCTTTCTCCTCTCTTATTTTGCACTGTGCGAGAGCATCTTTCTGTGCGTTCGATGTAGGTGCGGGGAAATGATGAGCTTCTGGGGTGTCCCACAAGGCTTTTGTAGTGCTAGTCCCTGGCTGTTCGGGAAGGTGTACTTGTTGGAGACTTTCTCCCTGCACCTTTGAAATGCATCTGGATATCTGAAACTCAGAATTTGCCTGCCCAGGCTCTGCCTGTTGTGGGGAAGCTCGCCACAACGATATAGATGGCAATAGTAATTTGTTTGGATAATCAGTTTCTCAGATACAGAAATATGATTTATTGATGTATTTTTTTAATTTTCATAGATGTATTAAATAATAACGATGTCTTAATCTGTTGGGAAGTGCTTCTAAAAAGTTGTTAAAACTCATGCAGATATGACAGGAATGTCTCTACAGCCACCCAGCTTTAAATAGCCCTTTTCTTGCTACTGTAACCACACTGCTATCATTGTGAGTGCTCACTCCACATGTGAAGAAATAAATCAAAATGAGTGATAATCTTGTCCTTACAAAGAAGTACACCCATGTGATCATGAAGCTTCTTGATTTATGCAGTGATTGTTTTGATGCTCCAAAATTATGAGTTCCTAATTGAAACAATGAGGAACATTGTGGTGCTCTGTTTTACATGATAGCAAGAAGGTCAGGCTCTTCCACAGCAAAAGATTGCTGGTCTTCATAAAAATTGAAGTTGCTCATGTATGTGGAAAAATTAAGATGACTTGAAAGTCATAGTAATGTTTCCTATGTGTCTTCCGCATTCCCATTGAGTTTTCCTATTTTACTATTTCTTAAAGAAGTTAAAATAAGGGAACTTGTGTTTAGGTGATAATTTTTGTATTTTCACCCCCTTGATAGATTTACTGGGCATGATGTAAGATGAACTGTATTTGATATATTCTCATAAGGAAACTAGTAAAAATTTAATTTGCAAATACAGCCCACTGGGAAGCTGTTGTCCCTTTTTTTTTAGTGAAATATGACTCCCTTACCATGAGTTGTAAGAAGAGGGGAGGAAGACAGTTAGAATAACTGCTGAATAAATGAAAGATGTGTGTCACATTCCTGTGTGTTTGTGGTCACAGGAAAAGTGCCCTTTAATTGTGTGTGGAATCTCATAGCAGAGCTTTCATAAATGGAGCAGGCTAATCAACAGATAAATGAGCAAAGAAAGTACTTTCTTCTTTGCTTTTTAGGACTGACTGAAATTAAACATCCACTGTTTTTCTGCTTTCACCTTCAAAAGTCTGAAGCTGACACTGGGCTTTAGGCAACGGGAGTGATTTTTCTGCGTTGAGCTGGTAGGGTAGTGGATATTTACTTGACAAGGGTGTTTTCCCTATGCAGTTTTATTATCAGACAATATCAACAATATTAAATTCTGGTGATGTTTAACTCTAAAGTTGGTTTGAAGCTGGATCAGTATTGAACCACATCTTTTCTGTGGGGCTCCTGTAAAAGTCTTATTCTAAGACTGGCTGGTAGTACAGCAGCCTGTATTTTTCTATTGCTGTACTAGTAATTTTGGTTATTCTGTAACAACATTGCTCATTATTTTAATGCTAGCTCTGTAATTATTTCAGTCCATAGTTAACTATGATTAATGCCTTTCTAGGTGCTTCGTTTTTTAGAAAGGGGGAAGAAGAGGCTGAAGAACATTACTCAAACAGAATCTGTCATCTGTATTTGTTTTAAGTTGCACCCTAGTGATTTGAGTAGGATGGTAAACATAAATGTGGATTGTGGATCTGGGCCACGAATTCTCAACATTTTAAACTAACCTAGATTGGGTTTTTTTCCTAACTGCCATACTGCAGTAGCTCTCATCTGTGCTGTTCCAGTAGCCTCTTAGAAATCTGGTAAAAAAGCATGTCTTGACCTGTTAATTTTCACTGCACTCAGCAAACTTTTGCTGTCTGGTGTTGTGCTGGGCTGAACCTGTCAGTCTTTGTTTTTCTCTCTACTTATTTGTTTCACAAGTGATGCCAGATGAGCTTTGGAAACGCCACTCATGGGGTGTTGGTGTCAAAAAGCCAAGAGCAAACATAAAATGTTGGTACCATTAAGCTTACTTATCTTGGTGACTTACCCAAGCTACAGATGCTGCAAATTAAACAAAAACCTGAAAGATTACTAGAAATATACCTGGTTCTTCTTCTACCCAGTATTTCTTTTTGAAAGTTATGCTCACAAAGTGACAATGTCAGTGACATAAAGGGAGGGTGGAAGCCACGTCTCTCCCTGTTTTTTCTCACTTGTTCTTAGTAAGCAGTTGAAAGAAATTGAATCACAACTTTTTCCCCATTGGAGTAGTTCTCATTCTCCTCCCCATCCCTGCATTACCCACTTGGTTTCTGGAAACTCCTTCTTCATCCTCATGCACATTATCCTGCCATTGTTTGGCACTGAGTCGAGGCACTTCCTGTCACGGTCTCATTTCCATTTTAAGGCATCACTGCAGCAGTGTTGGCTGTTTGCTGTTGGAGGAGGGCTCGCTGTGATTTCCATGTGGGCCTCCTCATTCATTTGCTCCAGTAAACTTGCTGACAAATGTTACAGTGTGTTGATTCTTCAGAAAGCACTGCACAGCAAGAACAGTGTATGTACAGTATTTGTGACTGCTTCTGGGGGTTAGAGGAAAAAGTGGTTGTTTTTCCCTTCCAACATCTGCAGTGTTTCTGAATGTTAGCAGATTGGTCTGTGGTTCTGTCCTGAGGTAGAATGCATCATCTGGGGCCTACGAGGAACAGAAGTGGATGGCTGCTTTATATGTTTGCTGCTGTTTCCCCAGGGATGCTGAGGAAGTCCTATTGTTATAAACAATAGCGAAAGTACAGCCTGTGTAGGTTTGTCCCAGCAAGGAACTGGGTGGTACTTTGCCACTGCTGTACAAGCCTTACTGGGCATCACTTCAAGGCTGAAATCCTCAGCTGACTGCCAATTGGGGTGGGGGAAATGATTTGGGGGTAATGGATAAGGCAGTGTGAAAAGGGCAAGAAAAAGCAGTTTAAATGATAACAACCCTTTTATTGTACAGTGGTTTTAGTCTCAACAAATGACTGTTGTAAATTTGTATTTCCAATCTATTTGTTATGATTTGACTGCCATTCTGTGATTTCCTTCATAGTAGCTCTGTGATGTGACAGTCAGTCATGACCTGTAGACAGGTACAGGGGTAATTACTTATTTACAATCACTGTACTCTGAATCTATGTTGCCTATAATTAGCCCTGTACTGATTAGTAGGCAAGCTATTTGCCAGCTTCAGAGAATCATACACAACTCAATTTCTCCTAACTTTGAATTGCCAGTCATTATCTATTTCTATTTATCTGAGGGTTTTTTAATGTTTTATCCTAGCAATCCATTCATTTCTTTTTGTGCAGTTTTCCTTCATTTGAAGTCACTGTAAGGAAAAGTTGACCTCTTCTGTCACTTCCTGCCCAGCAGAGATTCAGTTCTATTTCCTATTTATGACTCTGGTCTTTGTTTGCCTACATGGAGGAATGCCAGTCTCTGTTTCCCTTCACGTTGTAAACGGGGATGTTTTAAGAGGAAAGAGCCTTACTAAGCTAATGGGAAGAAAGGGCAGGGGAAATGGAAATTAAATAGGTGAGAAAAGGTGATAGCGATTACATTATGAATCCAAGAGTTTTGAAGATGAGGAGTTTATTATCAATATATCTTGATAACTGACTTGTAAGTGGGAAGCACCATCAGCTTCTGTAGAATATGGGGAGAGTCTGGTGTTCTTAGAACAAACAGAGCAGTCAATCTGTGTCAAAAGCCAGTGTGCCAAGACTGATTATTTTTAAATGCATTTCATTGTTTCAGAATTCTTTATCAAATATGAATGCATAATCTGCTCTTATGCTAAGTTTTGGGGGAGTTATGTGACTTTGTGGCTTCTTGTTCTAGATTTGCTAGCATATGCATGAATGATAAATTAACAATGCACAAAAAGTTGCCTTCACAGATGTGTCCAAAGAGTAGGTTATATTTCACCTTGATCTTCTTAGAAACTTTTTATTCCTTTTTCACACATCTCACATATTTTATAAGAACTTTATCTGCATGTCAGGACATTGTTCCTTATTGGCAGAACAGGCCTAGCAGGCCTGGAAGACCAAACTGAGAGAAAGATGGAAGGCAATACATAACATATTTTAAATACAGTTGACAACATACCAGTAGTCAAAATGCTGTTGATTTGTCCTCTCAACAGATTTAAAGAAAGGAATTAAAAGCAGTGAAGTTGCTGCAGATATTTGCAGATAGTTCTTCCAATTGCTTTTGCTTGGGAAGAAGAAAAAGTTAAAGCCCGTTTGAAAAGTTGAAAAAGGTCTGAACTTTATTGCCATTTTCAAGGGCAAAGGAAGTGCTGTGATGACCTGTGAGCTGTGAGCTTGGACAAGTGCAATGGGAAGGGGTATTTCAGAGAAAGACACACACTGAGCATGACTGAAGGTAGGAAGTCAGGAAAAACTGGAGAGCTCTAGATGCCATGAGATGCTGGGCTGCAGAAGAGCAGTGGTGATGGCCCACGGTAATCATGAAAGGGATACTTCAGAGCTTTACAGGAAGAGCTTTAAGAGCTCTTTGTTGTCAACAGACAGCTGGGATTTCACAGGAAGGTATTGTGCAGCTTTGAATCTGGACTGCCAAAATTCTTATTTCAGCATTTGCTGTGCTCTCTTTAGGACTTACAGTTGTTTTCCACAAAAATGTCTCTTGAACAGGACTGAGACTGAAAGTTTGAACAGAATTTCTTGTATGAAATGCACTGATTTGAAAATATCCTTACACCAAAGATGTCTCAGCCCAAAGCAAGGCAAACTGCAGGTGGGGACAGAAGGATATCGTCCCTACTGGCTTTTCTAAAATCAGTTTGGAAACAACACTGCTTAAATTTTTTCTGAAGTGTTTTGAAGCTTAGTTTTTATAAATAATTTGTATGTAACAGATTTCAATAATATTCCTATTCACATTCAGTGGAGTTGCAGCACTGAGGTATCCCTTGCCTCAAATATTTGGCCATATACTGAACAGAAAAGAAGCATTCACTCTAAAATACACTCTGTTTCTAAATAATCTCTTTTGAAGATTAAAAGTATGGCCAATCAGCAAACAAAACTCAGAAAGTAGAAAATGATCTTCATTGTTCTGTTCTCTCAGTTCTCAATGTCATTTATGAGAACATAAGAACAAGTTGTTGATTGAAATGGATTTTTTCTATTCGGGTATGTAATTATGGGGATGCCCTTGAATTATTTTTTGCCATCTAAAAACCCCTCTAACCTTTAAAAAAATAATCTTTTGGCAGCTATGTTGTAGAAGGTAGAAAATAGTAGATTCAAATTTGAACTTTAATACAGTTCATTCTGTAAAGAGAATTATGAAAATATTTTTTTATAATGCCTAAATCTTTTCTTTCTTTCAGATGAATGTCTGTAGGTTACGCTTGACGGTGCCACCTGATGAAGTCTCACAGCCTGAGCAGGGAGTGAAGGAAACTGAAAGAAAGAAAAGCGTAAGTTTTAAGAATCAAAGTTAAATTCTGTATAAACTAGGAGTAAATATTGCCCTCCATAGCTGCTGATATTAGTTACTGTGAGCTTTGAGCCTGAGCCTTGGAGTTAGGGATTGCAAAACTGCAAGAAGGACAGTGGTGGAGGAACAACAAAGGGTGTGGAGGAACAACAAAGGGTTTGGAGGTGATTTGTGACTGAGGTACCTTTAAAACTTGATTATTTGATATTTATATTTCAAAGAGCAGGAAACTGTTATCAGGAGCTGGGTCTTGCATCAAACAGGATCTTGATCCTCAGCTGAAGGGGATTTCATGTTTCATGTAGGATTAGCAGTGTGTAAGGTTTGGGCATTACTGTGTCTGGGCTCTGCTGGGCCAGGGACCTTGATGTTTTGCTGTGTCAGCTAATTTTGTTAAAGGGTGATGTGCAAATAAGAAATACAAAATAAAGAATTTAAGATTGTTCTGAAGTGAAAGTGATTTGAAGGTCATGTGCTTAGAAGGGTTCAGAATGGGAATTTCTTTGTAGAAACGAGTAGATGCACACAAAAAAATCTTAAATCTGCTTTGGTGCAGAACTTGTTGTTTAAGAGCTATTTCAGAGTAAGAGATGATGTTTAACTTGTCTTAAGGATAGTCTAAAAAGGGAAGCTGGACAAGCTCTACAACTTCACCGTGTTTATACTTTGATAAACCAAAATCAAAGAAGAAGTTGGTGCAGTTTGCCGGACCCAATGTCTGAACAGTAAAATGACAATAGGAAGCAAAACAGCAATAGGACTTACTCAATATAATTTCTTAGTGATACTTAGAAGCAAAAATAACTGAAAAATTACTCAGAAAGACAAACATTCCAAAGCAATAAAAATAAATGCAAATTAAAATGGTCAAGATAAGGATTCCTTATCAGATATTTCTTGTGCTTGAATATTGCATACGCTCAGGTTTTCATTCAGTGCTCTGGCAGAGTAGTTGATCCTTCAAGTTCTAGAAATGCTACTTACAGAATAGATTAAATAGACCTTAATGCAAACTATCTTTGGGCCAGCATTAAGTAGTAATAATTCATTTTTTACAGATGGGTTTAGTTGTGGCACTTAAGCAGCTTCTCTGTCAGTCTTTTGCCAGCTTGTATCTGACTGCAGCAACCCTCAGACTGGCCTAAGCTTATGGGCTCACTGCCCTGAGAGGAGTCTGAGTTTGTTTTTGAGGAGGGTAGATATTGACTCATGGCTTACTCATTTTATGGAGCTGAGTAGTGTAATAATAAGAAAGAAGTCTGAATGATTAGGGCTTGGACAATTTGTAGTGGCAATTTTCTTACGTGACCAATTTTTTTTCTCTGTGGGACCTTATATTTAATGAGAGCTGTTATTTCCCACATAATACAAGTAAAAGCGAGTGGGCTTCATATCAGAGAATGTTAAGGCGAGGATATGAAAGATAATAAATACATTATTTGACTCAGGATACTGCTCAGTGATTTTTAAGAGATGGAAGCTTTTTAGCTGAGACCAAAAAACCAGTGTGTTTTAAATGCTGTATGTTCTGAGCAGTTTTCTGAAGTTCAGTGCTTTGAGACAATTTAAAGATTTTTAGAAAGCATACATAAAGTCTTCACAGCTAGATGGGATTTAATCAGTCAAACTCATAGCAATTAAAATTCCCCAGAGGAATTGTGCCATCTATTTGTGTTTTATAGTTTCTGTGTAATTAACAAAATCACCCCACAGATTGCAGTGTATGGAAGCAGCTCCAGAAAAATCACTGATTGTGAACTGGTCTTTCCTTATGTCTCTAAAGCCAGGCAGTAATATATTACATGCAGATTTTTATTGTCTATGTAACCTATTGCATTATCTATTTGAATTAGTTATACAATAACTTACAGTGCTCACATGCCTCATGACTTAGTCATGCTGTGATGCTTTTACTCCAATTTAATTAAAAAAGTCTTCTAAAAGCAGTGATCAGATATCTCTGCTGATCACCAATGTTCAGCTGACTTCATGTTAATGAAATCACTTAAAGCACTTGAAGAACAAATTTAGGTAATCCACACACCGTCCTTTGAGAATTGTGCCCCCTTTTTGGAAATAAGGATAATAGAATTTAGGGAACTGCTCCATTTTCTGCTTTGCACTTGACAATTTAAGGTAAAAAATCCAGCTTCAGTAAGAATAAAGTTTTAGCATCAGATTCCTTGTTGGAATCTAGAGTTCTGTGCTGTCTTTATATGCTGTGTGATTTACAGAAATTAACTGCAGGGGTAATCTGTGGGATTGTACAGTTTTTGCTGGAGTGCTCAAACGAGTCATGCAGTCAGAGCAGGGCAGGACACTTATCCTGTTTGGGCAGGACAAGTGCTGGGAAGAGACAGACTATTCCCTGTCTCTGTCTCTGCTGGTGAGGGAGGAGAGCAAAGGCCTCTTAGTGTCCGAGGGAATGCCAGGAAACTATAAATACCCCGTGGCCTGACATTTGGTTGTAATCTCTCCTCTTTCAAATCTTTCATTAGAAGGAGGTGATTTTGAGCTGCCCTGGTGTGACACAGTGATGACTCACTGACTGTTTGTTTCTTTGCTCCATCTTTCTCGGGCTCAGGACCACTAAGAGATGTTTCAGTTGCAGAATCAGCTCATGAGCTGCTCAGCAGCTCTTGCTAGTGCTGATCCTTCCAATGACTTGTTTTGCAGATCAGAAGTGATCCAGTGTCAGTTGGTAGCTGTTGGCTTGGCCTTTTTCACTGTAGTCCAAGCTTCATGGAAGATGTATGCTGTACTTCATTCAATCTGTATCAGTGCAGTAAGTTTCTAGATTGACTTTTTTGTTGCTATACATCCACGAAATAAAAATGATCTGGTGCAAGAGATAAAAGTGATGGATCTGGGTAGTTTTTTGCAACAAAATTGCTGTAGGCAATACTGTACTAGGGTGGCCTCTCCCTGTCTTCTGTGAAAGGCTGGCAGGTGGTGCAGTTAGAGACTGATCTCAGAAGCTGAAAGGAGAGTGAGCTTGTTCTCCAGTGTGTCAGGTTGAATTTTTGTATTTATATTTAGGCTGTGATATGTTGAAAGAAGGATATGAGAACTTAACTGACAGGTAGAGGCTGGTTGGTTGGTTACAGGCTAAAAGCCTAGTGCTGGATATCTCTGAATTGTCAGCACTTTAGGTAGAGAGGATCACAGACTATTCTGATTTTTTTCCATTACTTTTGTTCATGATAGACAATGGATGACAGCAGTGTGAGGCTGTTTACTTCACCATGAAGTACAAAGGCATATTGTGTTTGGCAGATTGTATGCAAAATCTGCATGTCCTGAAGCCTCTTGTCTTGCATAATAAAGGGCTACCAGACAATTGTATTGTCCCTGTTTGGGATTGAGCTTATTTTTATCCATCAGTCTCTTTCTTCACTGTCATGGCTAAATTTGGAAGTGTCATTGGAAGCTGCAGCTAAGCTTTTGAGGGCAGAATATGGAGATACATGTAGACAGACTTTTTTCCTTTAGACACATGGACAAGAGAATGAAAATGAGATGATACACCAGAAATTTGTGTCACTTTACTGTCTTTGTGGCTTTTACCTGAGTTTGAGCGGCGTTTAGTCTTAAACTCTACTTGGTACTTTGGCTGTGTACATCCTCAAATGCTTGAATTTTCCCCAGCACAAAAAGTAGGCTGTGAGAAGCCAGAAGAGGGATTTGCTCCTGTATGTCATGGTGAGAATCAAGCAGAAACTCGTGTCAGGCCTGGATCAAGAATACGAGCGCAGTGAGCAGGGGCTGTTGTGCAAATGAATCTAGGACAGTGCCTGTTTTCTCTGCTGCCAGCCCACTCCTATCTGCAGAGCAGAACTTGTGCCCTAGCAAATGTGGCTCATGTGCTACAGGTGGCTGATGTTACTGTTCCTCAGTCTCTCCAGCACTGATTGCCTGATTTTTGATATGTACTAATTAAGTGACACCTTCATTAAAACCAGCCCAACATGAAAAGCACAGAAAGAATTCCCTTGACTTCTGAGGTTACTACTGCATTTGTTTTATCTTATTTTCCTAATGCATAAACATTGGTGTTCTGTGTAAGATTTCATGGATGAGATATGACTCTTTATAATGCCTCTCACTTCTGTGTTTTGAGATGGATACCTAAATTCTACACCCAAGGAGCTTAAAAGTTGGAATGTGTTAAGTGATGCTTCCTGTTTAGCATAATGAATTTAAGAACACTCATGTCTTATGTCATGGCATATTTTCCCCATTTTAATACTATTTTTATATAAAACATCCATAAATGTAACAAGATTTTAATGGGCTGTAGAGAAATATGAAAAAACACAACAGAGCTACCTTTTATCAGAGCACAGTAACTGTTCTTGGTGACCTCAATGTTATAAATGTGTCATTTTACTGAACAGAAAATATGTAACCTAAGTAACAACCTGAATGTTCTTGTTCCTTGTATAACTACTGAACAAGTAAAAGATAACTGGATATTTCAGAAACGTCTGGAATGTGGCTGTTAAGGAAAAGATAAAGCCTCACTTAACTGATACAGTTCTTGTTCAAAGTTTTTAGATGTGTAGGTAAACAGAAGATCATGAGTCAGGAAAATTTGAAAGCCATATGAATGCTAAACCCAGAATTGTGTTAAGCATTACATTAGACGTCCTTTTTTCCTCAAAATAACTTCTGTGCTTTTGCTTTCAGTTTTGGGGCATGGAGAAGTATGGGGCTGTCTGACTTTAATTAAAAAGACTGATGGAGACAGATTAGGAAGGACATCATTCCTCAGTGTTATTTGTGATGCCAATAAAACCATGGGTCATAGAAAAAGCAACTAACAACTCATATTTAGGGTTTGGTTTTATAATGTCTTTGCTTCACCTGTTTCATGCTAACATGTGCTACGTCCTTGGACAGACACATAAACAGGATGCATGGCAATTATCAAGGCTTTTGCAACCTTGGGGTGTAGGCTTCTGCATGAAATACTTATTAGTTAAGTAAACACAGGCTACATTTCTTGAGCACATTCTGTGTGACCATACCAAGTACAACGTGTCAGTTGCTGCAACACAGACAAAGCTGTTCCTGGAAGCTGATACAGGATGCACGTGCATCTTGCTGTTACCTTGGGCTGTCACAGAACTGACTGCAGGCACAAAGAAATATTCACAAATTGCTTAAGCTCAGTCTGCCTTTTCAGATCAGCAGCTCACATCAGAAGGGATTCGACTGATATTTTGACTTTAAACAGGGATGGTTGACTAATCTAATGAAACCTTCTTCAAGCACTTTTCTGCTAAACTTTACAGTATTTACTTGCATGTATTTACTTATGCTGTTATCTTCACTGAGATGTCTCAC
The DNA here is from genome assembly GCF_036250125.1 of Pseudopipra pipra. NCBI lineage: Eukaryota > Metazoa > Chordata > Aves > Passeriformes > Pipridae > Pseudopipra > Pseudopipra pipra. Next base: position 7,405,994 of record NC_087560.1, on the reverse strand, counting down.
TGTAGTGGAGGCCATTGAGGACCCTCTTGGAAAAATATGTGGGTATGTGTGGGACATAGAGGAAAACAATGAAAAGTGTTTGACTGTAAAAAACTGTTCTGTATTCCTTGGGGATGTGGAAAATCCAGGATTTATGAAAGAGGAAACATGGGAGAGAGAGGATGTGATAGAGGAAAAACAGAGGACGAGGCAGAAAAGGAAAAAACAGTGAAGGGAGAAAAATAGATAAAGGTGGGTGGAAGTGGCTTAAGAGAGGAGGCAAACTGGCAGAAAGTGTACTCGATGCATACTTAGTGACACAGATCTGTGGAGAAATTTGAGAACTGAGCTATTCAGCAAGGCCTCCTTTAGAGGCAAAGATGTATTAAGAAAGTCCAGAAGCCAAGGAATTCGCCCAGCTCTCAACCTTGCATTGAGCAGAGCTTTCTGATTGTAACCTGTCCTCTAAGGGGGGGCTGCATCAGGTCAGCCCTTCTTTGTCTGTTTGTACAGAACCCTGAAACAAGTGGTCACTGGAAATTAGGAGTTAGGAAACAGAGAAAAGGGGGAGTAGAAGATAAAGCTGGAATAGAACGGCAATGAAAATGGCTAAAGAAATATCAGAGAAGTTATTTGTGTAGTTGTTGGTTCACACAGCTTTAAATCAAGCAAGAACTGTACTGAAATTTTAACAAGTGCTTGTCTGAGGATTGTGATACGAAGGAGGAATAAGGAGAGGGTAAAAACAATATCCTGTGTTTTAAGTAGCACACAGGAGAACTGTAACAGTCAACAGATGATGGAGATTCTTTAGAAAAGTAACAAAAGCACCTTGGGAGGCTTGTGCCAATACAGATTATGGGCAAGTTTAGCATTGTTACAAGAGCCATGTAAGCAGTTTGCCTTTGTGCATTCTTAATCCTGCATGTGCTGCCCAATATGATGTAAATTTAAATCTGTTCGTCTGTAAAATACATATGTAAGTGCCATGGGTGATTTTCCACCTGCAATGGGAAGTGCTGCAGACCAATGGTAGGTCTTTCTCTGGGGGGTAGGGGGTGGAAATCCTTCACAACATTCCTTAGGAATGTGTCCATAATATTCTAAAAACAAGGAACTTGGCAATAGTTTTTCATACAGAATTCTGCAAACAGCACTTTAGACAATTCTGCTAGTGTTTCAGAGGCACAAAGGGTCTTGGTATTGCTGGTATTCAGCTGTTCACCTCATTAAAAATGAATGATCATAGGCAAAGGGTATGGATTTATGAATTCAGTGTCTGGTGCCTTGGTAACCTCTAAACAATCAGAGTGATTATTCATTCTGTTATCAGGAAGATGGAAACTTGTGTGTAATCCCATTATCCAGATGCAGGGGAGGAGCTGCAATGAAGATATGAAAGAAACCGTACAACCCTGGAAGCAAACAAACACAAAAAAGTTTTGAGGCATGTCCCATCTAGTTCCTGTATTTCTCTGTTCTCAAAATATCAGGTGTGGAGGTTTTGTTTGTGCACATCCAGAGAACAAAACAAGAAACCCCCCCAATAATACATAGTTATGAAATGGCTGATTATGAAGCTATGGAGCTTTGCATGTAATGTTTACAATGTGCAAAGTTATATCATGTATAGGTAGGGCTGGCTGCCCAATGTTTTATCATTAAGTGGTTTTAAGGCTTTTTTTTAAATGATGGCTTACAGTTTTGTTGGTTTTTGCCTGAAATGTTCTTTATTAGGTGTCTGCTCTGTGATTGTTCCCCTCCCAGCCCTGCACCCCCCCCAAGCTTCAGCAACATGATTAAGCTATTAATTATATGATAAAGGAAAATGTGTAGGGTTTACAGTTTTGGAAATCTGCCAGTGCCATGCAGGAGGGACACAATATAAAACAAATGTCTGTCTTTACCCATTTTTCTTAATGCAAGTAAATTTTCATGTTCATTTTCCCCTTATCCAAAGAAATATTTATTCTTATATTGCCACATATAGCTGTGTTTGGCTGCTAAAACTGAAAGTGCTGCTGCTTTAGATTGCAGTTGCTGTCCTCTCATCTGTCACGGTAAGGGCTGGAGATGTTCTAGGATGCAGCTGCAGGTGGATATAAGACACTGAGCTTTCAGCCTCTGTTTGGTGTCAAAGAGAGTATTTAGACACTGCTTAGACTGCTAATTTAGCAAAGGTTGTCCTGTTGTCTTTATTGAACAAAAAACCCCAAACCTATTCTAAAGTCAATATAATAAATATTCTCAAATTTACCTGTATCCTGGTATATCCAGCATAAGAAAGTTCAGTAAAATCACCTCTAACTGATTTTCCCCCAGAAGTGGCCTTTCAAAAGCAATGTGCAAAGCTAAGCAGTAACAGCTGTGTTTCCAAACTTTCTTTCTAACTTTCCATTCAGAAATAACCACTAATTTTAGGTTTGTAGTTTGCAAATACTTCAAGTTAATGAAGAATATTTTTCTCCTCTTTTAAAAAAAGTCATAATGTGAAAGTCTCTTTGTCTAAGCTAATGGTTTAAATTCTTTGTAATCAAGAAGAGAAGTGAGTAGTTCTGGAGACTGACTCATTTCAGATGCTTGCTACAGAAGGATGTTCCTCTGGGTTGGTTAGAAGGAGGGCTGGGTGAGTTGTCAGGTCAGGTGGTTACATCTGACCTTGAAGATATTTATTTACATGCTGAGGGAAATGATTCCTGCTGTTTGCATGAATATTTTTCTTACTAAGTGTATTGATGAGATAAGAGGAGTCTGTTGGGAAGAGTGCCTTGAAGCAAGACATACAACTTATCACGTTTTAAAAATTTCTGCAGATCATTAAAATAACAAATGTAGTCACTTTTAAACAGCCTTTCTACTGACATTGCAAGACCTGATTTAGAAGATTTATCCTTCTACAATAGTTAATAATGCTGGAACACCCACATGAATGCTGTTTCACGGCTTTGCCCTAGCTCTTACAATGTCAGTTCTACAACTTCTATAAGAGAAATGGAGCCCTGAAATGAGCATTTCATTGCCTTGGAGGCCCTCACTTAGCTTTAAGTGCAAACTGAAATTCTACTTTGTTTATCTTCAAGATAAACAGATATTTTCTAAACTCTCTTTTAAGGAACCTTGCCTAAAATGTTTTAATTACCGTTTCTTATAACTTTCAGTAATTTTAAAGTAAACTTGTAAATTTTTATGTTTCCTGCAGGAGGGAGTTTGGGCAGTGAGGGAGAATTCTGTGGCTGCAAGAGTTTAGAAGGAGCTAGAGACCTGACAGTGCTCTGCAAGAATGCAGAAAAGTAGCATATGTTGATGAAAGAAAATAAGCCAGGATAACTTTTTCTCACATGGCTCTACCTCTCCAATCTGTTTCCTCTACCTGTGCCTATGTCATTTCCATTAAAGGCTGTGGAAAAAAGGCATCTCTATATTCTCTATCAATTATAAATTGGTCATCACTATAGTTGGCTGTCTCTCCTGGCCCTATGTTGCTGTTTTGTTTTTTTTTATTCTAGTCTGATTTTAAAATTATCTCCCTTTTTTCTTTTTTTCCCCCCCTTTCAGGAGCTCTACCATGTACCAAATGGGATGTCTCCAGGGAAGCTCTCTCATGGGATGGTCTATGGTGTTGTGCACCGAACTGACAACAACCATAAGAGAGAAATGGTGGTTTATGGCTGGTCAGCTGATCAGCTGAAAGAAGAGATGAATTACATTAAAGAAGTGAGTTACAGTTTCAGCTTCAACATTTGTCAAATATCCTTTCCATATATCCATGTAGAGCTGTGAGTGTATAATGGGATGGCTGCTGTCCAGCCCAACACCTGAATTTGAATTGGGAACCTCCTCAGAAGCTGAAGGCTTACCTTGTTAGCATTTGAATTGAGAAAAAATATGCTGTATATATACTTGGGAACTGTGCAGTCCAGACTCAAGGCCTCCCTGCCAAGTGGTGCTTGAAAATTCTTGCTGACAGGAAAAACTGTGTAAGCAGACACCTGGAAGGACAAACTCTCTCTCCTCTCTTCCTTTGCTTCCCCATCCCCAAACCCCCCAGGTTTGAAAAGGCTTCTAAATTAGGTGATGTAATAAAATCACTGGGGTATATTTTGGGGCAGCCTTAAAATAGTTAGCCTAATAATGATGTCTTTGTACTACTTTCTGTGTGCATGCACATTTATCATAATTGGCAGAAGCTCTCCTGAAAGACAAAAAATGTATTTCTGATGCTGCTTGAAATTTTTCTGTGCCTGAAACTCAGCCCATCAGTCCTTGGCTCTCAGGCTTTGGCAGTAACACCCTGATTACCCCAGGGCAAATAATTTGACCTTCTTTTTCCATCTACCCTCACCACCCATGGAACCATTGGTCAGTGGTTATCAGGTTACACTGATTCAAGTGCAAATGCAGTTGATATAAAGGGAGGAACACTGAGCCAAACCAGCAGTGTAAGAGACTGTAATTATGTATGGTCTTAACATCTGCCTGGTCTCTGTAACTATCAGCACTTGCTTCTTTCCCTCATTACTCACAGTTTGGGAGCTCCCCTCCCAGTGTTCACCACTCTCAAGCTTAGGGCCTGTCAGGGTATGTCACTACTGCAGTGCTGGCAAAGCACACAAACTGCCCTGGTGCTGTTTTCCTGCCTGAGTAGTTTCTCTGCCCTGTTGGGGTGGTGTCAAGGAACAGGTGAATTGTCATGCACAGGGCCAGCTCCCCAAACTCCACTATTCCTGGTACCTGGGCTAGATTGCTTAGGCTGGGACCATCTGTATAAACAGTATCATCTATAAGTTTCATAAAGGCATTTGATTTTTCTGACAACAGGTGAGAGCAACTCTGGAAAAAGTAAGAAAAAAAATGTATGGTGAATATGATGAAATGAAACGAAAAATACAGCAGCTTACAAATGAACTGAAAGTAAGTATCCACTCACTTGTAGGGAAAGCATATGGGAATAACTGCCCCGGTGTTATCTAGAAACTTTGCTTTTGCTTTAAAAGCAGAACAGAACTGATTTTCCAATTCACTCCAGCTCATTGGTTTATGTGACATCTGTAGTTTCCTTTCTTTCTTTATCTTTCCATCCAGGAAGGTAAAGCAGGACAGGGATACTTTTGCATATGAAATTACTAATTGCCTGGAAATTCTTGGAAGTAAAAGAATGACCTTGATACCATTGTCTTTGTGTATTCATAATTAGTGGAGATGTATGTACCAGGAAGCTGCTGGTGAATTAACTAAATAACGTTAATAGTTAGGAGTAATGGGTGACTTGGTGTCATTTCAACACACTTTGCTCTGTTTTACTGACTCTGTTTTTCAGACACTGTGGTAAAAGCAGTAGCAGTATTCTTTAATATAAAAGTGCTTGACAGTTCTAAAAAATTACTTACCTTTTTGTTCTTAATTGAACATTTCAGTGGTCATTTGATGACCTCTCTTTCTTCTGACACGCTGCTTTAGCAATAAAAGCTGTTGCAGTCTGTAGAAGTATCCTTCATATTAAACTGCTGAGTTCTTTGGTCCAAAAAATCTCCCTGAAAACTTGCTTTTGATTTATATTCAGCCTTGGTTTTGACAGCCCTCATTCAGATGAAGCTTTGGGAATTAAAGGTATTCTGATTTCAAGGGATTGGGATGCTGATTTGTGCCCTCCTGCCATCTGATTTGGAGGCTGTCAGTTCCCTGCATGCTGTATTAGTGATAAAAATCAGACCTTGCTGTAAACAGGTAGTTCTATTCTGTGGCAACTAGTCTCAAAAAAACAAAACAAAACAACCCCCCCCCCCCGAAAAAAAATCACCCTGATTTGAGAGGAAGAGGGAAAGAAAACTCAGTTGCTGTAAACTGTGTTAAATAGTTGTAATGCTGCTGACAAGACTCTCCCACCCAGAGTGCATGCAGGTAAATGCTGATTCAGGTGCAGTTTTGTTGTCTTTGCTGCTGATCTTTACTGAATAGCACTGGTGATATCCTGCACTTCCAGATCTTTTGTCAGACCAGTAGGAATCCTGCTTGAGTCAGAAATTCTTTCTTAATTAAGGGTTTCTGACCAGCTCTGACAGAATATCTAGTTCTGCAGCAAATTAGCAGTTTATGAAGCACTCGTGACATAAATGGCACATTATGAGACAACCCTCCCCTTTTTTAATACTCTAAACTGCCTGAAAGGAACCACAAGTGTTGTTCTATCCGATAAAATAAGCTTTTTGTTTGGTTGGTTGTTGGTGTTTGATTTTGTTTTTACATGACTGTCACCTTTTGCCTATTTGGGGACCCTGTCTAAAATCCTTTCTATACTCTTTGCTTCAGCTTTCAATCACTGTGCCTTTGTTCCTATCAATTTTCAGGAATACTTTTTTTTTCATAAAGTTTGTTTGAAATTTGTACTTCCAATATCCTGCCCTGGGCTTCTTCACCGCAAGGTCTTATCTTGTAACTTTCTTAATCCATTCAAAGCATTTCTACTTTTGTTTGTTTATCTTTACATGAGCACACATTTATACAAGGTTAACAGCAATTACTTGGCTTCTGCTCCCTATGCTGACCTAATCTGTGTATGGCTTGGTTACTGAACACTCCTTGTCCTCCATATGAGTCCCTAGTGTTCTTATGTTTTTATCAAGAAACAAATCTGATCCAACTAAGAATGTGAGTTGGGTTGGCCTCCATTAGTAACACTCTTTCCCTCTTTATTACTGGATTGTTTGTGATTATTTATGCTGTTTGGGTTTTGGTCTCTTCTTGAATGAAGTAATTTTGTGCCTTTTTTCCCCCTTCAGTTTTTAAGCATGTGTTTGGGTACATAACAGAAAATTACTAATTTTCACACAACAAAGCACTCTGACTTCTCCTCCTTGCTTCTATTGTTTCATCCTTAAGTCTTCTTGATGTTGCTTCTTTATGTACCTGATTAGTCAGTTCCTTCTTAATTAAGGCTTTTCTAGAGTTCACCCAAACCTTTCTAGATTTCCTTATTTCTTGCATTCTTCTGCTTCTCACTCTGTGACTTTTTACAATCTGCCTGCTCCATGTACACAATCCTTCTGAGTAGAGAGCTGCCAAGTGTCCTCTTGTCCTTTCAAAAAGAACAGCTTCTGCAGTGACTGCAGACTATCAGCAAACAGAGATACTTGTGCCTTATTTCTGTTAGCATTGTTTTGTTCTGTTAGCAAGTTTTGTTTGTTTGTTTATGAGGTGCAGGAATATCCTTGGAGGCCTGTACACTCCAAGCATCCTAGTACTGTGAAAATGAGCGTCGGGGTCTTTCTCTTCTGTAGCTCCCTTTGAAAGAATAGGTAAACTCGATAATTATTCTGTATAAAACTTTTTTTGTTTTTGTTTTGTTTTTTTTTGTTTGTTTGTTTTTTCCTGCTCAGGTGACAAATGCTCATCAGGAATCCTTAGAGACTCATGTGCGAGTGCAGGCGGCAGCCTTAGATAGCTTTAGCGAAATGAACAGCTCCTTGACATCAGCATCAATAGACTTGCAGGTACATCTTACCAGCTGTGTCCCAGCTGACAACTGCCTTTGCTAACGTGGGGTTAAAAGCATACCTACAACATGGGTGGCAGGTATAGATTCTAACACTGAACCAGACCATAAAGTACTGTCTTTGATATCTAAAGCAACTCCTTTAGGAAACTAAGAAAAAAAAGTTCCAACACCTGTGTTTAAAAAACCCATTAAAAAATAGTGTACAATAAAGAGATACTGATATGCAGCAGACTAATGCCACTAGTTGTGTCTCTACAAATTATCTGAGCTGAAAATGGGATCTGTTCTGTATAGTGCAAAATGATCCATCTCCTGACTTGTTCCTACCTTCAGTTGTTAACAGAAATGGGAGTGGCATGTTTGAACGCTAAACACTTGTGAGACTTTGCATACCTGTGAAATGTAGGGGGAGGGACAAAGTGGGAATGAATTTTCTTTTTTAAAGACTTTCAAATTCCCATGTAACTGAGCTGAACAACCTAATGTTCCTGCTTTCTTGATTGTCACAGTTTTTTTCAGTCTAGTGCCTTTTATATGTGTCACATGGCCCTTGGAGAGAAGAAGGGAAGATTATTCATACTGAAATGTATCCATGCTCCTTTCCTTTTTTTTTTTTTTTTTAATAGTGTTCCAGGACTTGATGTCACTGAGCACATTTCTCATGGAAATACCTTCTAACAACAACAAAAGCCATAATTTTAAATGTTAAAAGTTGCAAAACTGTTCACACTGCATTAGTACATCAGGAAGCTCTTTAAATGTCCTGCCTGTTTCATAATCTCTTGACTGTGTTAGTTCATCAAATTATTTCTGATTTTTAATATGTGGTTTGCCTCTTTCTTCTAGAAAACTCTAGTGGATGTTACATTGGAGAACACTGACATAAGGGAACAAATAAGGAATTTAAAACATACACATGAGCAATCTATGGAAAAGCTGAGAGAGAAGCAAAAGCAACTGGAAACAGCACAAATTGAAAATCAGTTACTGAAGTTAAAGGTGTGGTATATAAACTCCCCTAAAAATATTGCACAGTAAGGGCATTAGGAGTATGTTAAAATAATTCCTTAGCCTTATTTGTAAAGGATTCTTCATGCCCTCATCATTCCCTAGAGCTCACATATTTCTGTAAATCGATACTGGTTTAATAACAAAGAATTCCAGCTGATGACAGTCAGACTTTCCATAACATGGGATGTAACATAAGATTCAGGGATGTTGGCAGATGAAAATTCAAACCATTAAATGGTTATTAGCATCTTTTTCTATCAAGTGAAGGAGTATTATAACTCTACACAGTGCTATATGAATTTCTTTGATGTTGAGTTTGCTTGGCATTGCAGGTAATTTGTTAAGTCTTATGACCATGTGGTCAGCAGTACTGTAAGTATCTTGAAAAGAGAATTAAGCTATTTCTTTTAGAGAAATGCAAGGGAATAAAACACAAATTGTAAGGTTTTATATGCCAGAAAGCTTGACTGTGTTCTCCCCTCATCTGCCAAATGTATTCCTTTAATCTCAAAAAAAAATAAGCCCAGAAAACCCCCCCAAAAAAACCCAACAAACCCCCCACACCTTCTTCTACAAACCTTTGTTGCTCTTAAAATTGCTCAAAATAGACTAATTTGGATATAGTACTGTATCAGAATTTTAAAATTTTGAAAAATTTGTGAATTTTTTTGGACCAATTTGTGAAATTAAGGTGACTGCTGCTTTATTCATGTTTCATTTTGTCAGAGAAAATGCTTCTTTTGGCTGTCTAGTGACTTGCATTCATGCTTAATGATGAATGGCTAAACAAGAAAACATTAACATAAGTGCATTTCAAATTACAGTTCATGTTCTAGTTTCCTCTCATAGGTGAGCTTTACAGGCTGTAAAAGTCGGGCTATTTTGTACTTGCTGTTGTCAGCAGGAAATAAATAGAGGGGAAAAAAAACAAATAAAAGAGGCAAAGGTGATGCAATTAAGATTTTAAAACAGAAATTTGGACTTCACTATAATCTTAAGGACATGCATCAACAAGTCAGGGAAAGGTATGTCTGCTTCTGAGGGCTGAGAACCACAGCTTAAGTCTCAGCTCTACTGAATGTGTAAGGATTTGTTTATCTTCAAGCATGTCAAGGTCTGCAGAATACAATATACAAAAAGTCTAAATTTTGCCCTCAAACTTGCAGTTTTAGTACAAAATTAGTGAATAAAATACCTCATTACTGTCTTTGACAGTTAAATATAAAAGCATGTATCACAGGTGCCAAGACATCTGGGATTTAAATTCTAGGGGTGGATGTAAGAGGATGTGTGGAATCTGGGAGGTTAACAGTTGAAAAGCAGTAGCTACTGTACACCATGATTACATTCTGGATAGAAGAACACACCTATGAGGCTTATTAAGTAGGTTCAGTTTATTCATATAACCATAATAACTGAGATTGGAGATGTTGTTCATGAGTATTATAACAGATGCCCTGATACATCTGCCTTTTTATGCTTGTTTTTACTTTCCTCATTGCTCAAGCTTTAGACAAGGAAAGATGGAGAAACAGGGACAGAGATCATATTCCAGTTCAATGTATCTTAAGGAACCTGGGCTTTAATTATTGGCTTTTTCTGAATGATACGATTCTTTCAGGCTTCCTGAAATGTGGAATATTAATATAACTCCACTCCCTCACATAAAGTGCCCCAGGCTTGGTCTAGGTGAGATGACAAAGGGGGCTATTGCAGTACCAGAGGAGTCCTTCAGAGCTCAGTCCCTTTTCAAAAGGATGAAATGCAGTGTTGTTTTTGCACAGGGTAGTACACAAGCTTGTTTCTGCCATGCAAGATCAACACAAGGGTTTAAAAAAATCTTTCAGTTCTTGAAATGGAAAAAAAAGGAACCAACCCAAAACCTTAATCATCAGAACTATGTATTTTGTAGCTGTGGAAAGTGTAGTGATCAGCAGGGAACACTTGATTCTCTTCCCAGATCACACTATATTCCTCCTCTTCCTGTCACTTTTGTAGCACCCACAGGATTTCACTGTAACAGTGGCTGTTTCACAGCATCTCTAGGAAGAGATCTAAGTTCTGGACTAGTTATTTTACTTTGCTTATGTTGTGGTTTATCCAGTAGATGGGCTTAAGCTGTGAGTATCCTGTCTGGTGTTTAATCACCGAGGGTGTGTTTCAGTCAGTGTTTTCAGCCAACAGAAGGAGGAAATCCTGTCTCAGAATTACCATTCTTACCCTCTTCCCTGTAGCCCTAGTAAAGTTTCTGGTTCTGTTGTTAAAAATTAACCCTTCCACATCACTGAGAATATTAATTTTAATTTTAATTGTTCCCTGATCTGCTTTCCTCCATTGTCACCCCAGTTCTTGTGCCTACACAAAGAGCAGAATGTGAAAAACCAAGAGAGAGCAGGGAGGGGGTACTGCAATAACGTAATTATTGCTTTGAGTGTTTTCAATGGGGAAGCAAAGCAAGTGACTTGGAGGCTGTAAGGAAAGGGCTCAGTAAAGAGGCACTGCCTGACCTTGGATAAGCAATGAGCAAATGGGTTAAATTCAGACAAATTGAAACTTGATGAAACTTCTAGAAGTTGCAATGATGTGTGTGCTGGCAGAATGCTGTAAATGGTCTTCATGCAAGTGGAAATCTGCTTCAGCAATGTCAGATTTGTAACAAGGTGGAGCTGAAGCTCAGTGTTATTTTTACATCCTGTGAACTCTCTTTCTCCTGCTGCCAGCAATGCTGTACTGACTGATGGGTCAACTTTCCTCCCTCACAGGTGGAATCATCGCAGGAAGCCAATGCTGAAGTCATGAGAGAGATGACAAGAAAACTGTACAGTCAGTATGAGGAAAAGATGCGAGAAGAGGAACAGAAACATAAAGCTGAGAAAGAAATCCTCCTGGTATGTATAGCAAGCCTGCAAGAGTGCTGCTCAGCTTGGTGGTGTTTCTCAATCACTCAGTACCCCAGAGCTGACGTGTATTCCTTCACTTCTGTCTCTGTGACTAGTCATGCCATAGTTACTAACCTTTGCAAACTTCTGGGGTTGTAGGACTAAGAAAAGAATGTGTTCAAACATAGTAATGTTAATGATAATGTACATTTCAAAATTTGAAATGAAGTTATTTGGGTTTTTAACTTTTGATTCTCTAAAAAATAGAAAAATATAATGCCCAATTTTAGTGACAGTTTAGGAAGGAGAGGGGGAACAACCTCACTGGATGCTACTGGAGCAAGAACTCTTCCTGTTCTTTCGTTTCCTTTAGGCCCAAGGAAAACCTTTCTGTGAGCAGTTAGTCATTGCATTTTTTTAACTGATAGAGATGGATGATGATGGAGATGGAAGATAGATGCCCCTGTCTCTTTCTGTTCATATTGCTTTACATGTGAGGAAAGTACAAAACTAAACATGGCAAACTTCGGTGTTTTAAAAATTGTCTTCTGCAACAGCATATTTTTCTTAGCTGTTACTTCACAGCATCCTCAGAAGAGAAAACAAATATCTAAGAAATGGGTAAAAGTAAAAGCTATTAGCCTGACTCTGTAGCCTAAAAGAAAAGAAAAATTAAAATTCCTCATTAATATATTAGGTGCTAATGTGACTGTAAATGTTCTTATTTGAAGGAGGAAACAAATCGCCTTCTGAAGGCTATTGAAGAGGCCAATAAGAAGATGCAAATTACAGAAACCAGCATCCAGGAAAAAGACCAGAGAATTGGGGAGCTGGACAGGCTCATTGAACGCATGGAAGTGGTATGAGAGTCAGCTGATTGCAGCCTTTAAAGGAAGTGCACCAGTGCATGGAGGAAATTTAACTTCTTGTTGTTTTTCTGCTGCTCAGTGACACACCATTGCTGTTTGTATCTTAGTAATTGTATTCAGATCAGAAATGGACCTGGGCTGCCACAGATACACTGTGATGAAGTGGTTGTTCTATCTTTCTAGTTCTCTTTACAGTCAGGGCTAAAGTGTCAACATTTCTTTAGGAAATGAATGTTACTTTAAAGAAGGAATTCAATAAGACCATTCAGTCTCCCTTTGGTGTGCAAAGTCTAAGCCTAATCAAGTAAAAATCATAAATGATCCAAAATCAGTTACAAGTGTTGCTGTGGTAGGTCCATGGAGTGCATGGAGCTCCACCTGGGGATGGATGAGGAGCTGACTGAGAGCTTATGGATCAGGATCAAAGGGAGAGCAGGGACAGGTGACATTATAGTGGGGATCTGTTACAGACCACCCAGCCAGGGAGGCTGAAAGGATGAGGCTGTCTACAGACAGACAGACAGCTGAGGCTGTGTACAGACAGATGGGAGTGTCTCTCACAAGCCCTGGTCCTCATGAGGATCTTCAGCCACCCTGACAGCTGCTGGAGGGACAGTGCAGCAGGGCATAAGCAACTGAGGTCCCTGGAATGTGTTGATAACTTCCTTTGGAATGTGTTGGTAACTTCCTTCTCTGAGTGACAGAGGAGCCAACGAGGAGAGGTGCTGTGCTGGACCTTGTTCTCTCCAACAAGGAGGGGCTGGTGGGGAATGTGCAGCTCAAGGGCAGCCTTGGCTGCAGTGACCATGAAATGGTCTTGGATGTACTTTGGTATTTCTCATTTCATTCAGTAGCAGTCATCTCGTTATCTTTTAAATATTTGTGCCTCACTATCTGAAATGCAGGAGCAGAGAGAATTTTAGTCAGTGGAGTGAATGCAATCTTCTGTTCTTACAAATGAAGTGGGCTTTTTCACCATTTTTATTTCGGTATAGTACATGTTTAATCTCAGTATTTTACTGAGAGATAGGTTTTTATAAGCCAGTTGGCTTGACTGGTTAGTCTAATGTGCATTGAGCCCCCTTTGTCTAATACTTGCAAATCTGTAGGTAGAATTAGTGACTACAGTGAGAAATCATTCAGTTTAATATCCCCCTTTAGTGGCTCCATTAACTTCATCTGGGCTTCAGCCTACAACTTGTAAGTGTTACACAGTGAATAAAGGATTGCAATGTAGTTCACAAGTACCAATGAGTTTCTTCACATTAGTTATTTAATTTGCTCTTATCTGGCTGAGTACGACTGAATGCCTCTTAACTTCCCATTAAAGTGGATAACAGATTTACTTCTCTGTTAACTTGTTTTGACTCAGTCCCCGAGTCCTCATAGATCTTCACAAGCACTGTGCTGCTGAGCACTTAAAAATAATCAGGAGTGTTTTGGGGGAAGAAAATACAGCAACACCTTTTATCTCAGCCTTGGACTGAGAAATCTTTTTGGAGAGATAACATGGACAATTTGACATTTATGTAGTTAAAGATTTTGATGACTCATCTTTTTATTAAAAAAATTCAGTTTCAAGTACAGCCATACATCTTCAAATAGAAAATTGAAAACTCTGATCTTATTTCCATGCATAGCTGGGAATTTGGTTTTATTATTATGCACTCTGTGCTCCTTGGCTGTAGGAAATGCATGAATTTTGGTTAATCAGTTTCTATTTTAATTTCACAAATGATGTTTTGAATTGCAATGAAATATGCTTTGTGAAGCCTTTACATTTTGACACATGGAGAACTGAAGGATAACATTTCTTGTTTAGGAGCGTCAGCAGCTGCAAAAGCAGCTTGAATTGAATGAAATACAAATACATGGAGCGAAATCCGAAAACAACTCCGACAGTGAAAGGTGAGATATATCTTGTCTGTGGAACTTGTAATATTGCTAGGAAACTTCAGGGGATGGGTTGTTTTTGAAGACGTCAGTTTTACTTTTTTTAACTTAAAAACTGGAGTCTGATAGGGATTGTTTACCTCAACAAAGGTTTATTTACATGTAAAATACCAAGATGAATAATTTTTGCAACAAAGCAACAAAACCTTCATGCATCTTTCCTGAAAAGTTTTTTGCAGATATGCAGAGTACATTGTAGATAGAACAAGCTGTGGCATATTTGTGGATTGCATTTTTCTTAAATCTGCATTCCCAAATTCAGCACAGTATGATCCTGACTGTGAATACTTTCATGGTCTCCTTCTGGACTGCTCAACAGAGTATTAAATGACAAGACATTCTGTATCCTGTATTAAGCTGTAGGACATCCCCTTTGTAAATATGAACTCTTGGGGAGAGCAGGAGTTTTGCATATAACTGCCAGGGGTGTCTCTTTTGTATAAAAGAGGTAGAGGGGGAAATAGATTTGAGTCTTGGAGGGGCAGGTCTGATGATTCTGCCCACAGGTGGCATGGACATCCATAACTACTTCTTTGAGTCTGACAGAGCACCATGACCAGGCAAAAGAAAGCTTCAAGCAAAGTCAGAGGCCAAGTTCCAAGAGAATTCTATCCAGCACTGAAGTAGAGTAGCTGCAGTTGGAGTGAAAATTGTATCTGCCACTCAAAGGTTTATAGGACACTGCTTGAGCGGGTAAAGATAAACCAGAGACTGAATAACTGTACTTGATTACTACTTATGGTTCTGTGGCACCCAGAAATTCAGTTTCAAGGTTTTTGGCATCCTGCTGTTCTTTAGGAAGTATAAACATAAAAGGAGGTCCCTGCTGAGAGCCTCTCACTGCGTGCTTGTGTTGATCTGTGACCAGGTTCTCTGGTGTCAGGGCAAGAATGGCTTTTCACAGCAGCCTGTTAAAATAATAATTTAAAGTGAACAGATGTTCAGCAACATAGAATATGGAGATGAAAGATAATTGCTTTCTTCCTTTACCTCTGAATAACACAGACTCTTCTTGCTTCAGTGAATCCTTTTCAGCGTGAAAAGTTACACTGCAGTGAAAGGGTAAAGGCAATGCTGAGGCAGGAATTTGTGCAATGCAAGCAAGCTCACAGTTGCAATCTATGCTATGCAAGCAATGAATCTATGTTCAGGTGATGCTGAAGTCTCTTCTTAACTTCTCTTTACCTATTTGCACCTGAGCAGACACTTGATCTCCACCTGAGGATGGATGTCTGTTCCATTTCTCTATTGCTATCCATGCTTAAAATTCTGAATCTCTCAATGAGAGGCTAAATATGTGTTAAAATTCCAATCAAAAACACAAATTGCAGTTGAGACCTTAATACTCACAACTGAAAAAGCTGCAGCAATTTTTGAATTTTTTGGGTCCTTGTCAAAGTGCTGCAGTTAAATTTCTGTAGAGTGCTTCACTGTTAGTAGAGACTTTTGGGGGGAAACAGGATACAATTCAGTCATTCACTGGAATCATGTCTTACAGTTTGCCATCTGCTGCTTTGTCTCAGAATGGTAGTTCTATTTGCAGCTTCAACAGTTTCTTCTGCTGTGCACAGACCAAGATGAAAAAAGCCTTTTTGTTTTTGATTCCCCTCCTCCACTTCTCAGATTCTATCCAGTCCTGAACCTCAGAGTACAGAAGTTTATTTTGTAAGCAAGTCATTGTGTTCTTTGAAGAATTTTAAGAACTGTACATTCAGATAAAAATGGAGTCTCCCATGGCCAGCGAGCCAAAAATTTATTAAAAAGCTTCACTCCTGTTTCTTTGCATATTCTAAAACTACTTTTCTGACAAGCTGACAAACCAGCTTGGGGCAGGAATTCTGTGGGTGTTCAATTTCTGTGTTAAAGAGTGAAATGCAGGATCTATCTGAAGAGTCATGTACAAACTTAAAAACAGTCACAATTCCTGCTGACTGTTGATGAGTTAATACCACTCCAGTTAACATTCTGCTGCTGTTGGCAGCTCTGCCAAATTCTTGACTCAAGGCTTTCCTGCAGTAAGACAGCTTTGAAAGCAGACCTGCTTCCTGGCTTTTATTCAGTATACATTTCCAAAACGTTTGTAGGTGGTATTAAGTCAGGCTAAATGTGTCTTTCTAATGATAAAGATCTAGTTGTCTAAAAGCCTTTCACTTAAAGGTAAAACACACCTTGAGATGAGTTTTGTCACCTTGTTTAATTGTCAGCACTTGGGGCTCTGAGTAAGAGTGCCAGTATGCAAGACAAAGGTGAGTAAACTTGGGTGGGGACAGGCACTGGGACTAAGATTACCATTAAAACGTACTTTGGACAAATTGACATCTGTCGGTGGAATTTGACTCGCCTGTCCTGATTTATGGTGAATTATGGGGATTGTTCTTGTTTTGCTTCTGCTGCACAGCTCCCCACTTAAATGCTTGACTCTTGCATGCTTTGCTAGGTCCCAGCACTTGGAGGAGGTCGCAGCCAGCCTGAGAGAGCGAATCAAGCATCTGGATGACATGGTGCACTGCCAACAGAAGAAAGTCAAGCATATGGTCGAGGAGGTGAGATCTAGTAAAACAACTCTGAGTATTTGGGGAGCACTGATTCTTCTAGTAAATGTTCCAAAGGGAACTCTGTCCTGTGTGCAGTTTCCTTATGGCACCTTAGTTACAATGGAATATGAGTTAAGCTTCTGGAGGGAGTGAAGCAGAAAGACGGGGTGAAAGCAGTTTAATCCAGTGGCTGCAGGTTGTGAACTGTGATCTTTAGGCTGACACTAATTCTGGGACTTTTTATGGTAGTTCAGGAAATGCAACATCCAACTTGCAACTCAGTTTGAACCATTCAGAGGGTACCTGCTGACTACTCATTAAAGATCTCCTTCCTGTACAGAAGTGAAAGGCAAAACCTGACCTTTAATGTTTGTTCTTTTGGTTTTGGAGGGTTTTGTTTGTTTGGTTTTTTTATTTGTTTCTGTTTTCCCAATGTGTTTCCTCACAGATATAGGCCTGCAAACACAGTTTTTCACCACTGGTCTTTTTTTACCCTGGTCTTAGGACACCATCTTAGCTGATATCATTTCCTGTAAAATTTTAAGTGGAATTTTGCTGGATAGCTGCTTCAAGTTACAGGCTACCTATATGTCAGGAAACTGTTTCACAGTCAGAAGGCTTTAATTGCAAACATTTCTGTTTCTCCAAATGGATGAAAGAATGACGTGGAAATAGGTAAATTAAGTTTAAATTGGAGCTTTACAAGGCAGGCTAAGAGTTCTATTACACAAGCCTTCCTATTCCACAGAGGACAGGCCTTCATTAAAAATCTTTTATTTGTATTTGGACATCTCACATTCATAAAATCATATGTTTGGAAACCACTCAAATCTAAGGCATTCTTTCTGCATTCATGAAGTGCTGTTACAGGATTTCTGATTAGACATGGTTGTTTCATTTTTGTCAAGTTGGTATTTATATATATATTTACTTATATCTGTTTTGTTCTGCAAGATTCTTATGTAGCCCTGCTGCATGATCAGATGTGTGATACACAGAAGGATTAAAGTTCTTCTGTCATATCAGACATATAAAGTCTTGAGGTTTTGTTTTTAGCTCAGCTTGCCACTGTCACTATTTTCAAGCATCATAGCTGGTCTATAACTGAACTAACAATCTTTATACTATGGTGTTCTATTAAGGAAAACTTCTCCAATCTAATAATTCAGTCCATCTAATTAATGGATTATAGGAACAATAATTTAATCTGTTTTGTATCTCTGTGCACCAGCCATCACATTATGATTTTTTTCTGTTTGTTCTCAAGAAAAGTTCTAAAGGACTTGTCACTTTGTGATACATGTGGCAACCCAGATGATTCTAGTGATATAGGAGGATGGTGGCCTAAATTTTGCCCTTTATTACTAAATATATTTTTAAACTGCTGGATGTAACTTGACCCCTAGTGGGCTACATTGGTATAACAAATCCTTCCAGCTCTGTTGGATGTTTTGGCAAAAAATCGTGTATAAAGCTTGAGGCAATGATTATGATTCCACAAATATTAGCTTTAATGGGTCAGTTTAGCTTGCTGATTCCTTGTAATGTATCTCTGCTCGTGCCTTCATATACACAGAAAGCCCTTCTAGATTGCCTGGTTATCATTTAACAAGGACAGTGTTAGGTGACCAAGTCACTACTGACCTGTCAAATATGTCTAATTTTAATTGATGTCTGCCTGCTTTTCAAAACCAATTAAGCCTCTGTGTAAATTCTTGACTGCCATGTAGCCATAGGGAATATTTTTTTGCTATCTGCTTTAGTCCTTGTGTGTTTCAGTTTTTCTTTTAATTCAGTTTCCTTGAGAACTGCATGAACATCTGTAGCTACATCTGTTTTCACTAGTGAGCTGGCTAAAGACTCCTGTACCAGAAGTTTGATCAGGTCAGATGGTACCAAATACATTAGGCATTTAATTAATTGGTGGTTTGGTTTTTTAATTTTGTTCTGTTTGTGGCTTGTGTTTGTGCTGTGTTTGAGGGAATACCCACAATTCAGTTGGCATGCACTATTTTAAACTGAACTCCTAATTAGAGGCCCTAAAATTAGCAGCCTTAGTAGTGTAGAGAAGAGTAGCTGTCCATCATGGGGAAAGAGAAAAGGCATTGCAGATGTGAGTGCCCTCAGCTATCCAAGCATGTGGTGTTTTTCATGATTTTGTGCTCTTTTCTATGTAATATTTGATAAGTGTTTAGGTGTATTTTAAGCAACACTTGCTAACTATGTCATAGAAGCTGAGAAATCTTCAACAAAAATACTGAAAAGGAATGCTATCTGAAGAGCCTGTTCTAAGTTAAAAACTAGTGAGTAGCAGCACTAAAAATACTTTCTAGAGTAAATAGGGAAGATTGCACTACTATTTAAGTCCCAGAAAACATGTACATCAGGCTATATTTAAGCACATACCCCCTCTACACTAAACTGATTGCAAAATGTAATGGGGAAGAATACCTAGAAAGCTGTCACAAAACCCTGTTGTGTTACTCATTATTGCAATACTTTCATGCTTCGTATCTGTAAAATAACATGCCATCTTAGGATTTATGAGGGTATTATAATGATTGATAACTTGTGTTTAAATAATTGAGAAAGAATGATCAAAGCAGTGAGAAATCTTGCTCTCTGAAATGCTGAGCTGCTCTGTGGTATGAGAGTAGACCAAGAACAGGCTGACCTGGGAAACTCAGGAGAGAAGTGTAAAGAAAGGAAATAGGCAAAATTATTGGCAGTGCTTTTGTTAGAAGCTGAAACATGAACAAGCTACTGCATGAACTACTGGGTGAGAAAGATGGCCAAGCCTGTGCTTGCTTGACTACAGGATGAGCTTTGTTTGTATTTATCTTAGTATCGTTGGACACAAATCTGAAATACAAATAATGGGTTTATTCTTTCAGTGTAAATCACGGGTTTGTGCTGTTGCCATCTCCAATTTAGACAAATTGGAGAGATGAACATCACTGCAAAGGGGTGCTAAACAAACAAGATATACTGCTTCAAACTGATATGGAGAGCTGTCAGAATTGAACAAGTACTGAAATGAATCTCCTGGCTGAAAAAAATCACAAAATAGATTGTTCTTCGGGCCTTTTAGGGAAAGATGATGGATCACTTGCAAGCGACAGAAACAGGGCATTCTTGAAAAGAGCTGCAAGCAGTCAGGAGGAAGTGAAAGAGAAGTTTTAGAGTGGAGTTCTGTGATGCACTAGGCTGTTTCAACACCTCCAGTGCTGTTCTGATGGCATTTGAAATGTGTTAGGAGATGGTGGTCAATCCTAACTTAGGCGTGCAGGAAAGGGGATGCTGGCAGAGGAGCACCAAATGTAGGAGGCCGTGGAGGGAAAGAGCATTTAACACCTTCCTCTTCATAGGTCCCATCTTGTTGGTACTGAATGCAGTGGCCATGTGATCTAGGGAATTGAGCCCAGGCAGAGAAGGAAAATCACAACTCAATGTGCATATACTCCTTGGCAAAGACATCATTTGCTTCTAATTTTTTTTTTTCCTGAAAATGAATCCTTCTATCTTAGGCATTAATAGAACATTCTTCAACTTGATCTAGTCCAACCAGTCATAAATTAAATAGTAGCACAGGAAGGAACTTTCAGAAGAAAAATAAATGGAAGAAATAAAATGGAAGTGTGCTGGTGTTGGTACTTTCAGCATCTCTGTGTGTTAGGTCTGATTCATATCCATTTTTCAGCCTTGTAGGGATTGTCTGCTGTGAGAGCCAAGACTGCAGCCCATTAAGTGCACCAGCTGAGCAGAAAGTCATAGTCTGCATAGTCTTAAAGCCTCATGTTCTCATTAGAGAGGTATTGCAGATGATTTAAGGCTGACAGATTTATCCCTGTGTTGAACTTGTTTGTTAAATAAATCTGTTTGTTCACAGCTTAGTGTAGTACATTTTAAATGAAGTGCTGGCAGTTGAAAGTGCAGGACCTGCATTTGGCAGGTGTTTAGAAACCCAGCCTTTTCCTCATACTGTTTGTACATTGCAGGCTTTAAAAGAAAGTGTGAGAAGAGACAGATGGCCACAGTGGGTCACCCAAAGCTCAGGGTTTTTTAGCCCTTGCCTTTGTAGTTATCTTAAAGTGTGCCTGGGCAGAGAGAGATTTTCAAAGACAGTTTGAGATGAAGAATCTGCAGGAGACTCTTAGGTCAAACATGGAGGCACACAAACTTCAGACCCTTCTGCTAAGAAGTTTCCCCTGAAGAGACAGAATTGGGCAGGCAGGTGGAGGCACAGAGGTGCCATGAGAGGCCATGGAAAGCTGCTACCACATTGTTTCTTTCAGGGTTGAAATTGCTCTTGTTCTGTGAGAGGTGTGAAAGCTGTCTTTTAAGTATCTATTTGATACAGTCAACCACTTCATCCTGAGCCAGTGTAGGAAATGCGAGTTTAGTGTAAGATATATGAAATGCAGAACAGTGATTTTAGATCAGCAGCAAAATTATTTTGTGGCTTGATCTCAGTTTCAAGCCTGGAGAGAATGAAGAGAACTTTAGTTTTGAGATGTGTGCAATTGCCATTGAAGTGGATTGCAGTTTCATTGCACAATAAGCTTATTTTATATGTAATAGGGTTTCATTGCTGAGAAGCAGAAGAGGGAAGGAAATAAGCATTAACATTTTGTAAGCAAGGTGAGTGGGTCGATGCACATATAGGAAGCTGTTCTGAAGGGGTCTGAAGAGAAAAGGATATTTGATTTCATGACAAGAAATTATCTACAGAACTCAGATTTCACATGAAATCCCCCTAACTACTGAATTAAACTGTCTCTAGGTCATGGCCCATGAGCTGTTCTCCAGCTTTAGTCTCAGATTCGTTGGATAATAAATGGTGACCAAACACCAGGGAGAAGCTGTCTCCTGTTCTGTTGTGGAAGATACTTGCATGAAAGGACAAAGTACTAATGAGCAAATGATGTCCCAAATACAGAAGATACTTTATATTGCACAAGTGGGGAATAAAGAAGAAATTTTTCCACCAAAGACTTAACCATCTCAAAACATCTGTGTCAAGATACTCCATCTCCAGATATATAGGAAAACTTCCCTGTTTTAATATGGAAGAAGAGTTTCAAGGTCAAGTAAAGGAAGCTGCACAGAAGGATACAGTGAGAAGATGGAATCACCAGCAACAGACAGATGCCGAATTTGTATTAACCAAAATCTGCATTGTATAGTACCTACCATAAAAACAAAACACCAACAAAAACACAAATGAGAAATGTAGAAAGAGAAACCCACCTTGGAGCTTGGAGGAAGAAGATAAAGGATAGAACACAAAAAAGTTGCCCCCTGCTCCCCCTCTCCCCAGTTCAAGTGTTTGGCATCCCTCAGTGGACTTGAGCAAGCAGTACATTGCTTATCTATTGGCAGGAGTAGAGTCACTGCTGGTGTTGGTGAGAGTGTTTATACATGCATAACATCAGCCCTTTCAGCTGGGAATTGCCTGGCCAAGTCCTTAATTAGAAAACTTGCCCATTACTGAGGTAGCTCTTCAGGAGGTGGTTGGACTGCAGACAGGGAGCCAATGTCTGTAACTCATCAGGGCATCTCAGCCCACGGGCCTGCTTTGGCAATACATGTGCATCAAAGTCTGGCCTGATGTGTTCTTGCAGCTCGTTGGTTTAGGAAGGTCTGTAAGTTGGTGCATTAGCTCAAATCAATCAGTTGTTACTTTTTCATTAAATACAATGTGAGTTTCAAAATACAGAAGGTATTGATGGGTTGCTCAAGTGATTTAGGGAGGATTAAAAGGCGAAGGTGCTTATCCCTATTTACTGTATTATTGTTCCCTGAAAAAATTTCAACACTCTTGTCTAGCCTCTGATAAATATCACTTAAGGTCCAGTGAAATATTGGACTGAGGAAAATCCTGTTCTCCTTGTACAGGAATTACCTCTGAGAGTTCAGGCTGATGTTGCAATGTCTTGTCTGTCTTGTTTTGTGCATGCTGTGTATCGTGTTTGTCCTGTGTTCAGTCATATTTATGACCAGTTTGTTCATGTCTCTGTATCAGTGTTACAGATACCCAATCCATTAATAGGAGATGAATAAGGAAAATACAATATACTTGAATAATACATCATACTTAAGTATGTTAAAACTGTCATGTTCTGATAAATATTTTAAACTAATGGATGATAATATCAAGTTGTAAATGTTGACTGAGTTTACCTTATAGCTGGATCTGTTCCAATCCAGTAGATCACTGTATATTTTAAGCCTCCATATCCGTGTCCCAGTACACAGAATAAAATAAAGTTTTCTATTTCAGGCTTTCTTTATATAAACTCTGCAATTGGACATAATTTTAATTTACTCTTAAGATGCTCTTTCCTTCTGCTTTAATAGCTTTGTAATTCTGTTGACTTTCCCTTCTAATACCACTACTCACATCTCCAGCATTTCTTTAAGGACTCTTTCTTTTAGGTCTTTCAATTCTCCTCTTGACTGTTCCTAGGTGTTCTATCCATGAGATTGGTTTAATGGTGTTGACTCTTATATCTCACTTTCTGTCTTAGTGAAACAAAGTTTAGTTGCTCTGTGGTGCAAGACAAGGAAGTGCAGCTCTTCCTAGAAAGAATTTACACATCCCATTCAAGTACCACGACAAGTGTTTGGTATTTGGAGGCTCTGTAAGGTGCATTAGTGAGAAAGAAATAGATCTTTGGTGATGGGATGGACAAGAATTGAATTTTCTGGGAGTTACCACAAGATAAGGTGGCAGTCTGGAGACTGAGGGAGTTTGAGAGAAAGGATCTCAAGGTTTCAGAAGGAGGCAAAACCACAGAGCTGGTAACAGCAACAGGATGGAAACAAGCAGGAGAGAGCTTGAAAAGAAGTGCAAGACCATGTCAGTCCTGAGCCAATGGATAATTTCAGGATGATTCACATTGCATGTGGGGCCTTACGTGCTGATTCAGGTCATCAGAAATTGCAGTGGGTATGTGAAATGCAAGCTGCACACCCAGCACAATCTGCAGGGAACTTCATGGACCGTGCCAGGATGGGGAGAGATCAGGTGCCCTTCCTGTGCCCCACAGTGAAATGCCAGGGATGGCGATGGGGTGGCAGAAAGGTTGAGCTCCTGAGCAGCCCCTGTGACTGCCTGAGCCAGGGGGTTCATCCCTCCTGGCTGTTATGGCACTGTGGCAATGCTGCCCAGTCCCTGGGATGGCCTAAGAGCACATGATGCCCCTCAACTCACTCACAGACCTGATAAATTACAAACTGTAGCTTGGGCCCTGTAGCTTTTCCCTTCCCAGTTTTGGAATAGGCAGGAGCAATGAATGCAGTGGGGTGGGGGAGGTTAAGAGAGAATGAAGTGGTAGGGAAAAGGGTGACTCTGTGGCCCAGGGTTGCTAAAGTCACAGTTCTACTGTTAGCAGAGCTGTTTTGAAAGGAATGAGTGGGTCATTAATGCAAATGATATTTCTAAGTAGGTTGCCAGTTGTGTTTGACTGCTAATGTGGGCATGAAGTTTATGGAAATACTGGTAGTAGTGTGGAGTCCTAATGATGCAAGTCAGGTCAAGAGTTAAGTGCTAGGGTAAGTCTGTTTGGGCACTTCTAGACAAGGCTGGAGGAGAGAGCCTGAAGGATGTACCCTGAATAGTGCTGAGGAAAATCATGAAGAAATCTGAGAGGGGAGTTGTGCAAAAGGCAGATTTGGGAGCAAGTTGCTGAGTTGGCAGCGAGCTGGAATGCTAAAGTCTGCACACACAGCAAGGATGAGGTGGAGTATAGGCCTTGGGTATTGACCAAAGAAAACACAGGAACATCTTGGTGATAATTTTATCCTGGAGTCAGTCCAGAAATGAGTTGGATACCTGAGTCAGTCCATGGAATTTGAGAGTCTTTGGCTTGAACTGATTTGTTTCTGACTATTCTGACCAGACTATTCTGGCCACCACTCAGGCCTGGAGTTCAGTATTGGGTTTGACTTATCTTACTTCTCCTTTCCTCCTCCTTACCTTACATTCAACCCGAAGTCAAAATCTATTGCTCTGTCACCTGCTAGTTGTTCTCTTGCTTTGGGCTGCTCCTTGAAGCAAAGATACTCTCAAGTCTTGGATTTTTGGACTTTGGACTTTTTTTATTTAATAGAGTAATAATATAATTCCTTAAAGTTATTCATATTTTCCCTGGTTTTCTGTGACAGATCCCCTCAAGGGTTAATCAAATCAGGTTCACTCCTGGTCTGGTGCTAATGGTGTAAGATGATGTGTACTCAAGTCCTTATTCAGTAAATAAACTTTTTTTATATAGTAAATTACTCTGATGGGATGTGTCATCTGTGTCAGGCCACTTGTTTCAGCCCTTGGACTGCAGTAGCTGCTGAGACAACTATTTGGCCACATGTCTGGAGGTGCAGCATTCGTGCTCCATCCTGGCCGTGCTTTCCTTCAGCAGTGGCCTCACAGGGTGCTCTGCTGCATCTGGGGAGCAGGACTGTGCTGAAACAGCCTCTCCTTTTACCCACTGCTGAATTTATTTCTCCTGGAATGTATTCTGTCTGTGTGCCTGTGAGTTCCCAGCGTTCTAAAGATCCACCCAAAGGTGTTCTCTAAGTGACACGATTGCCAGCCTGCTCATTCTGTCATCTGCATGGTCCAACCACACCATCCTGGTTTGCTGCTGGACTGGGACTTGGAGCATGTGATGGCACAGGACCATATTGTCTGCAGAAGGGAAAGCATATTTTAAAAATCTGGTGTAATTCTTCAGAGGGACTAAGAGATTGATTTAATGGGTTCTGTGTACTGTGTAAACATGTCCCAGTGAGGCAGGGAGTGCTGCTGTGGATGGGTCAGTCTGCTGGTCCTTGGGGCACTCTCACCAAACTACAAAATGTCTTTTTGGAGTTCAGTTTTGTGTTTGGGAAGGGGAGGAAGCTGTTTGTCAAGGTGTTCCTCTTTGTATTCTCTGTTAGATTTTAAGGTGTCTGTGCTCATTTTTGCCTTTAGACTGTTGTAGTTCAAATACCTTAGGGAGTTTGTGTTCTTCATAGCCAATGTGAAGAAGAAACAAATAGAAATTTAATTTTTACTTACACAAACTCTGTTTGTACCTACTGGTAAACATAATGGTTGGGGTCACAGTTTATTTCATGTCTTAGAACCTTTGTGCCATAGAGTGAATATAACTTAAGGTAAATGGCTATGAAACACAAGAGTTTGGTCTTGCTTTCGGATGACAGATAATTTGATCACTTCTTTGGAAGCAGAAATATTTTGTGTTTGATGTAAAAACCAGACCAAGCAGCTGATGGGGTTGATTCCTTTCAATAACAAGAATTGCTGTGTGTCAGGGCAAACCCCTCCCCTGATAACACAGCTGTGCTTGGCTTCGGGTTTCTTTGTGCTGCACTGATTAGTGGTATGAATATTATATCCTTCTGTGCATGGTAGGAGAACAGAATATTAATAGAGAAGATCCACTTGAAAGTCCTAAAAGAACAGTTTATCTTTCTGAAGTGGAATTTGTTAGCAGGACTGAAGCTATTGAACCAGCGAAGACGTAGCTGACCTCATTTAGTCATGCTAATAAACAAAGTTGTAATTAAATATGAAAATCAAGATATGTTCTAAGATTTTGTGAAAATGCCACAAGCTTTGTGTTTCTGTGAGTTGCAAACTGAAATGATCTTAGCTTCAGATGACATGGGTAGTTTTACATGCACTTTAAACTAAAAGAGAAAGAAGGGAAATACCTGATTTTGAGGAAGATGGATGATGACAGCACTCCTGTATTCTGTAACTGTTCAGCTGAAAACACTGTATGCAGTTTGCATTTTAGCTCTTCCAAATAAAAACTGATCATTGTGTCAATGAGATGTGGTAACTGAAGTCATGGAGACTAAATTAAATTTCAGTTGATGTTATATCTGCCCGTTTTTTTGTTTTATTTATGCATTTGTTTTGCTTCATATTTTTCATAGTTCTGTGTGTTTTAGTTTCAGTGTTTTATAACATCTAGTATATTTTTGGGAGGGTGATAATACTGTGCTGTGGTTTTCATTACTGTACCTTGAGTATTATCTTTCTCCTTTAGCAAGAGGGGAATATTTCTACTAATCACGTTGCACACATACTGAAAACGTTTTACAGTGGTGTTTTTGAAGGGGATGTTAATGTTTGTTCACAACATAGGTTTTAGGATAGGTTTTAGTTAACAAGTGACTGGGGAGAGTGCCTAGAAAATTTGACCCAAGTATTTAAAAGTGGTCTTTCTTGCATATCAGTGTAGTATAATGACTGCCAGGAAAAATGAATGTATTCTGAGCTTTCCTTTATTTCAATTTAACTGTTCTATGGAATTAATTCACTTTAGTAAAAGTCCACTGAATTTGATAGCTAATCCACAAATTAAAGCAGTTTGTGAATATTTAGAGGTATTTGGTTCTTGCTGAGCAATAAAATTAAACATTTATTCCTGTGGTATTTAGGTCTTTCTCCTTCTCTTTACATCCCAATCAAAGTAAATGTCTTTGCTTCATTTTTCTTCATAGATTGAAATGCTAAGGAAGAAAGTAAAAGAAAAGGAATTATTTATAGTACAGCTTTTAGAAAAAATCTCTTTCTTAGAATGTGAGGTAAGGCATTACCTTTTATGTTATTGTGATTATTTTATGAAACCAAATAAAATTCGAACCAATGTCATCCGGTGTTATCTGCATGCATATTTACATATTTACTTGCATATTTATATATTTACATTTACATTTGATGTATATGTATTTGTATTTTCAAATGAAAATTAAACTTATGACACCAGTCACATGAGGAATGCATGTAATAAATTCTCAATATTCATGCTAAGTTTCTTAACTTAAAATTTTATAATGGTATTCTAATGACTTAAACCAGAAGCTTCTGAATAAAATTGTTGGTTTAATTTATATTTTTTTCCAGAATTAAGGATTCCTTTATTTTTTCAGTCAATACTTTTACATTATTTCTTGTGGGGTGAAGGCAATGAGCAATTTTATTTCCTTGTTTCCATAACATAATTTAAATAAAATAAACTTGGGATGAAAATTACTGTTTTCCAGAATAAAGAATTACAAGATAAACTGGACTACTTAATGGAAAACCAACCAAAGACCAATATAGAAACCAGAGATACTGGTGTAGAATGTGACCTTCCATACAGGTATTTGTTTTTCTGGCTTGCTCGTAGGAAAATTCCCCATAATATCCCTTATTGGTGCTGTATTAGTAAACCCAAACGTTCCCACTTCTGCACCAGAATGTTGTTTCTGCTCTGTGGTGGCCAGTGGCTCTGCAGCCTGGCTTTGGAAAGATCAGGAATTGTGCCTTTCCTTCCCCTCCCCTTCTCTGCCCCGGGCACTGCTCAGGGTTGCACTGAGCCCTGGGAACACGGCCCTGGCCTCGCACTTGAATCTTCACCTCAAAGTCACCACAGGGAAGGGCCAAGCAGAAAACAAAATACTAAGCTAAGCAGGACCACTGCATGTTGCTTGAAGTACCAACAAGTAAACCTGTTCTTAACTGCCCTGCAAGTTGAATCATTTAATTGGAGGAGTGTAAATCACCACATGGAATCAGCAAGCTGACATGAAATCGGCAAGCAAAGTAAAATTCCCTTGATAATTTGAAAATGTACTCATTTCAGGGTTTGGCCTAAAGCATAATTTAATGGCATGTGTTTTGAAACCTTAAAACAGTGTTTTTCACTCAGGGTGTCAACAAAGACCTACCTTTGTGGTCTTCTCTGTGGCCTCTCTATATGTAAGCACAGCCCCTACTTATCGGACATTTTTTCTATTTTTAAGGTTTCTGTCTGTGAAAATGTACCTCTGTACAGTTTAAATTTCATGGGATTACTTTTCACAATTAATTATCTTCTTAAATGTAACATTGCTGTCTTTTTTGTTGCAGAATCCTTTTATTCTTAAATGTAACATTGCTGTCTTTTTTGTCGCAGAATCCTTTTATTCTTAAATGTAATATTGCTGTCTTTTTTGTTGCAGGATCATTTAATTGTCTTCTTAAACACTATATTGCTGTGGTTTTTTGTTGGGGGTTCCTTATTTCTAGTAACTTTACTGCTGGACATTCCACTATGAGCTCCAGCAAATACCTGCATGTCAACATGCCAGTATGTGCCACAGTTTTTATCAAATATTCTTTGTGGCATTATAGAAATATGGAACATATCAAATACACTAATTAATTTTAGCCTGTCAGTATCCAAACAGGGCACAAGTTCATTGCCATGGCATTTTGAGCCCAGCTGTCTGATACTCTGACATTAAATCTCTAAGGTTTTTCTTGTCTCCTCAACAGTCCAAGTCCTGAGAACAGATCTCCTGAGAGCCAGAGGCCGGTGAGGACGTACACCCCGTTCAAGAGAGTGCTGGAATTCAGCACAAAGAACAGCACATCTTGAGCAGTCAGGTCACTGTGCTTTCTAAATAGGAGCAGATCCCTTGCGCCTTTGCAGCTTGATTAGATAAATTGTTATCAATTCATAGAGAAGAACAGCAGCATGGAGTCTTGCTAAATTTATCCTGAAAGCAGCTTTTTAGTAACTTTGTCTCTGAAGTTACTACTGGCGTTGCCTGTGAGGGGGATATGGAAGGAGCGGGGTAAGTGAAGCAGCAAATGTTGCTTCTTCAGAAGCTGCCCAGTGCAGTGTGTCATTTCAGATGCCTGCAGGGAAGGAGTTGTACAGCTGTACAGTTTTTGTTTTCTTCAACTGTATCATAATTCTGTCTGTGTGATGAAGCTCTAATCTGTTGTGTTGTCAGTATGACCTGAAGTGATGCTGGCAGAGGGCATTAGTGTGGAAGCTCCCCATGTGCCCCTACAAACTGGGAGGGCAGATCACACCTGTCAGACCTGGCAGAGTCGAGGGCTCTCTTCACCTGGGGGCAGCTCCCTTGTACCCAGCACTCTGCTGGGAGGGAGAGACGCAACTGGGCTGTTCCAAACAATTCCCTCCACACATGAAGGTGAATGTTGTGGTTGTTGCTCGAAATAGTAACTGATAGAGCAGATTATAATGGAATTTGCTTTGTTGGACTGAGGCAGTGGTTTGCACTTCCTCAGTCATGGGACAGAGTGGCCATTGGTGGTACATTCAATAGTAATTGTGTTGGAAAACCCCTGACACCTTATTTATTTACTTTTCTATTAGAGGAAGCAGTTTTCATTAAACAGAATTTTGCCTATTGCAACCTGCAGCAGTCCCTGCAATTCCTACAACAACAGCAATCCTGAATCAGGATTTTGGGGTTTGAGTATTTTTTTTTTCCCAAAGCACTTAAAATCTTATCCTTGGCTTCATGTAGCAGCAGGAATGACTGCATCTAGTACTGAACTCATTTAAATATATAGGGGATTTCTTTACATCTTGTTTTGATCTCCCAGTCTCAGTGAACTTGAATTATGAATATTTTATTGTAGTTCTGTTAACATGAATGAAGGATTTTTTTTTTTAAATACAGTAACTACAGAAAACAAACAACTTTTGTTTTCTATATGGTCAATATTGTTCTTGCATTCAGCCAGTCCCGGGAGGTACTGACCTTGCCACAGGGCTTCACAAAGGGATTGCTTTTATCTCCAGGCTAATGCAAGTTCTTAAATGCAGTCCTTATCTATTCAAATCAAGTACACTTACTAAAGTTGTATTTAAAATAATAATATTGACCTCATACTGAACCCACAAGATGATGAGTAGTGACTCAACTGCAATGTCAGGGATAAGATTTGTGCCTGTGGAATCGTATCTCCATCTAGTGGCTGATAACAGCAAATATTTGGACAGTGTCTGTTTTGGAAGCGGAAGACATTAAAAACTAATCCCAACTGGTATATTAATGTTCACTAGGGATGGAGCTTTAGGTTGTTACATAATGTCTTTTTAGCATTTTTGTGCCCAAATAGTCCCCCTATATTTCAGGAATTTGATTCTGAACCAGGGTTTGTAAAAGTTACCTTCAAACTGAAGGTAAATGGATGAAGGTGATATTTTTAGATAAAAGGAAATGCATGTTGTTGTAAAAGAGAATAACAAGATTAAATAAGTGAAAATCCTTTATCCTTCTGGTTTTGACCAGAATTCAGAAAGCAGAACCTGACAACTGTGAGGTGCTCAGTGAATGGTAGGAGAGGACAGGATATGTATCAAAATGCTGTTTTGACACAGACTTCAAAAGGAAGTTCATTCTGTTTTGATAGAGGATCTCCTCTGAAAATAGTACAAGCTATTTTAATTCTGAGACTTGCAAAATTATGATAAACTACTCGAGACTTTACCAAGACTGCAGCAAGGCCTTAAGTTCTTACTGTAAAAGTTTTCTGTGTAAATTCTGTCTTGACTGTTTGATGACATATGGTATTTTTTTCTAAACCAAATAAGGACTGAAGCCTATGATGTACTTTAAGAACAGTGAACTGGGTGACTATCATTTCATTGGACTACTGGTCTAAATTTGGTAACTGAAGAACAGGAGAGGAACCATATTTATATGATTGTGTTACATGAAAATATAGAGCTTTCTAGTCAAATCAGTAGCAATGTAAATTAGCATAGATAATAACAAATCTGACTGAAAAGACTGTAACACTTCTGTATAAATTTTGTTGATTTGAGATTGGGTTAATTAGTACTATAATTTTAGAAACTAGTAAAATTTCTGTAAACAGCAATAAAAGCCATATAGAAAGGTCCCAGAAAGTGCACTAAATGTAAGTCAATTGTATGACTGCATTTGTACCATGATAAGTATTCTTTTGTGATTTATTCCAGATACTCTGGAAAGTATTTTGGGATACAGTTTTCATATCTGCTGTATAAATAATGCATTACGTTGTATGCTTTTAATACATCCTGTATGTAGGACCTGAAAAGGATAAATTGCAATAAATACTGTATTTAAACTTGCTATTCTGTTGTGTCAATGGTCATTTAGAAAGAAACCTGCCTTAAAACATTGCCAACTGTTATTCTGCACAACTTTGTTTGTTCAAAACACGTGTGGATGCAAAGCGGCTCCTCTGGAGCCCCGATGTTCCTGTCGGTGTTGCCTTTGGCAGATGGGCTCTTGAGAACAGGAAGGCACTCCCTGGCTACAGACGCCTTCTCAAAGCCAAGTAACAAAAGTAGATGAATTCTTTCATGAAATAAAGAACTATTGACTTGCACAGGATAAACAAGAACTGGGCAGCACAGCTCTTGTGAAAAAAACCCCAACCCAGCAGCTTCAGATCCTGCAGAAAACACCTGAATACATTGGGATGAGGCTTCAGCAGGATGAGGGTGGGATGGCTGTGGCCCATCTTTATTTACAGTTGATATCCACTCACTGAAATAGAGATTTGTTTTTTAAGACTGTCACAATAAAGCAATCTGCATGTCAATTAAATAAGAGGTCATGCAAACATTACAGTCACAGTGTTGCAGGTTTGCAGTGCTCAGATGAAGAATGTGAAGTTTTTTGCTCAAGTAGTGCTTCCCTTGGTATGTGCATTCAGTACAGATTGCCAACAGGACCTCATAAAGTCCTGTGGAGATCAGCAGTGCTCGGTGCTAAACCTACAACATGGAACTGTAGGAGTTGGATACTTTTCAGAGAGCTTTAAATACTTGTTTTGACATCTGAAGACTTTTAGACATGGACAGATGAGAAGTTCAGTCTGCGTTAAGCCTGTAATTCTGCACAGGAAATCTTGCTCAGCAGATGTACCTGCTGAGAGTTTCATTCCACTTACATTTTATTTCATTCCCGTTCAGCACCTGGGGCTATTTGCATGTGTAAAAGAAGAAATGTGCTTAAGAGACCTGAGTTAAGGCCATTCCAGCCCTACCTCAAACACTACAACATGGAAGGAACACAAGAAAACAAGGTGATAGCAGCCATCTACTACTCAAGGTATGTGAACGTTTTCAAAAGAAAAAGGGACCTACCTGATGGTTTAAAGAGAAAACAGGCAGAAGTGAAGGTTTGTGAGGTTACAATATTCTGTAAAGGCATGTGGTGTGTGGGCACTACAATGATCTGACAGTGGCTTCCCATATGTAAACCAGTATGTTGATAGCTGTCAGTATATATAGATCTGCTTTTAAATTGCTTGGGGCTTTTTCTAGAGAAATAATGTTAAGGGAGGGATTTGGGGTTTTTTTAAAGAAAATGAATTACTATGAAGGTGAATCATGCTGATAAAAAGGGGCTTTTTTCCTAAATGAAATAAAAGATAATTAAATTCCAAGTACACCATTTTTTCCTGCTATTTTGGGGGTAGTTTATTTTGTCTGTGGGGCTTGTTTCCTCCTGCCTCTTAATATTTCCACCTAGGAGCAGAGAAACCATAAAAGTAATGCCCCCCCTCCCCCAAAATCTATGTTCTAAAGTCTCTTTTGCCTCTTTTCCTAATGAAAAGAAGTAACATTCTATAAAGTTGAACTTTTCTTGTAGAAATAATACTGAATTGCCTAGCAATTCCAGCCATGCTATTGCAGAATAAATTATATTTAACTCTAGATATCTAGCGACAGAAAACAACTCACCAAAAACTAGTAACGGCTCAAGATAATGTCCTGACTTAGGAAATGTAGGAAAGCCTACTATGTAAAAAATATTAACCCCCCAGTTTTGTTACATATTTAGCTCACCTAAATGCTGATCAAATATTTTAAGTGATACAAAATAAATCCTCTAATCTAACATGCCAAGAACACTCTGAGGGAAACCATAAAAACATGACTGTGCACTGCAAATAATGACAGTCTGTCAGTCTCCCAGTAGGAGAAAGAGTAAATTCCTAAAACCAAACTTGCTGTAGGATGTGATTACTCATGTTCAGAGTGGGAGCAGTGAGGATTTTCCTGCACACCTGTATTTCACCCCAGGGGCAGCAATGCCTAAGGATAATTTTCCTCAGTCCCACAAGTGCCCCATACTTCTGCTCCTTGACTGCAAAAGCATAAATCCATTTTTTCTTCTTCAAATTTGTTCCTAAATTGATACCATCTCAATTACGGTGTATTTAGATGCTGCCCACCTCTTTATACACAAGAATATATTTGTTTCTGCACCTTCCAAATTTCAGCTATTTGTTCATCATTTTGGAACTGTAAACAGTGTTTCAAAATTTAAACTCCCTAGCTGTAAAGATGAGCAGTATTCCTTTGCAATGACTTTGAACCAATACAGATTTGGTGAATGGTATTCTATGTGAGGTACAGAAGGATCAGTTGTGATTTCCAGCACTTTAGTCAGTTTTTGCTCTATTTTTTCCTATGTTTATGCAGTTTAGCACATAAGCTGAAACCCATTGTAAATACTGGCATTACTTTCCTGTACATGTCATAAAGCAGCTGAACATCTTGTGAGTGCAGAGCAGTGGTCTAATGAGATTGTTCCTTCTAGACTTCCACTTTCCTGTGGGCAGAAGTGATTTCCATGCTCAGCCTTCCCACTTTCTCCTATCTCCAGAGGAGAAAGGCTAAAAAAGCAGGATCAAGCGTTCCTTCTGCAAGAAATGTTCAATAGATAGCATAACTTAACCCTGCATTACAGAAGCAGCAATTCAAAGGATTTGTGTCCTTTAACAGCAGGGGATCTCCTGGTGTGAAAAACTCAGTGATTTCCTCTTCCCTGAACTTTCAGGCAAAATTCCCCGAGGGATTTTCCACAGGAGATGATCCAGGTTGTGAGTAACAGGCAGTGAAATGATCTCTTCAACTCGTCACCGAGCAGCTTTTCTCACCCTGGTTGTGGTGTTTTTTCCATGGGTAGCTGCCTACTTGATTAATCTCATTTTCCCCCGGCCCTCAGCCTTTCCCTGGGCCGTCCAGCTGCGCAAACAAAGGGCAGGCGGACATTTCGGAGTGCTTCCTCCTGCAGCCCCTCCGGGCTGGGCCTGCCTTCGTCCGGCTTGTAAAACAACCCTCTTAACAGCCTCTGAGAAATGTGCCTGTTCTCTATTGCTCAGGTTGAGAAACCTCCAGTGGGATCAACTTAAAAAAGCTGCTAGCAGCCACCTGGGAGCCCCCACTCACCGTGACCTCACTGCTATGGATGGAGTGGCTTCCTAAGGACGCTGGTGCCAGTTCGGAAGGTCTGGAGTTAATGTTATGCCACAATCTGAGCTTCTGTGTTTGGTCTCTCTATCATACATGAACAAGTTAAAAAATAAAGGCCATGTAAACGCTTTAACAGACCTCTGAAAAGTAAACCTTGAGCCCTTAACATGAATTGTCGTTCTGCTAAGGGCTGCTCAGACACATGGAAACAGCACAGCTCTCACCCATGGAAACATCAACAGGGGAGACATTTCAGCCTTCGCAGCTTTTTGAGTTCACCAAGAATGCTGAGCTCAGGGACAAATCCTGCCTCTGCTCTGCACAGCCTGTCACACCCAGGCTGACCTGGAATTGTTTCTGGGATGCTGCGTTTGTGCAGTGAGGACTCCGTGACTCCGGGACGTGCGATGAGCCTCATGCAGCCGGACCTGCCCGCACTGGTACGGGACGAGCACCACGTCAGGCACGTGTGACCCTTCAAATACTGTGGTAAAACTGTGCTAATTATTCACTTTAAAAAATGTGTCTGGAACATATCCATTCTAAGGTTCATATTTCAAAAGGGAAAGTAATAAAAATTTAAAATAATGTCTAATAAATGTAGCACAACACGGGCAAGGAAAGATGAAATCCCTGGATTTTAAAGTCATATATATTGGCCAAAAACAATACCAGAAATTTCCATAATAATTTGTTTCTGCAGAAAAAAAATATTTTCAGACTTTATTGATTCCCGCAGTAAAAAGATGTCAAAAAACTTATGATAGAAAGATACCAGATCGGTGTTGGGGAGGGGGAAAAATCAGAATCCTGAAGGCATTCTGAGGGGTAAGAAGCAGAATTACTGCCAAAAAACATTGCTAAAAGATGTCAAATTGGTCCCAAACAAATAAACAGCCTTTCAGCTGCTTCTCCGCAAGTATTACAGCTGCCATATTCGCTAGGAAATAAAACACATTTCCTCAGCTGTTGTTCCCATTCTCCACACCGCTCAACCCCGTCCCTGGTCCCCCCTTGGGAGGCCGTGTCGGCCTTCGCGTTCCGAGCAAGGCGGGCCCTGCCGCCGTGCCGTCGCTTCCGGCAAGATGGCGGCGCCCATGTCGCTGCCGGGCGGGCGCCGATGGCGGCGGGTCCGGGGCTGCGCGGGCGGGCGCTGCCCGAGCTCCGGGACATGCTGCGGCGGCAGGAGCGGCTGCTGGCGGACAGGTGAGGGCGGGCGGGGCAGGCAGCAGAGGACGAGCCGCTCCGTCCTGCGGGGACCGGAGAGGCCGCACGGACCGGCCGGCGCTCCGGCTGCCGGGAATACAGGGAGTGCGTGCCCCTGTGGCCCCGCGGGCAGAGGGAGGGAGCAGCTGTGCTGTGAGGGAAGGCTGAGGGAACTGGCGTTGCTCCGCCTGGAAAAGAGGCTTCGGGGTGACATAATTGCGCCTTTCCGGTTTATGAAGGGAGCTTGCACGAAAGATGAGACAAGACTATTTACAAGGGGATGGAGTGACATAACAAGGGGGAATGGCTTCACACTGAAAAAGAGTAGGTTTAGATTAGATATTAGGAAAAAATTCTTCCCTATGAGGGTGATGAGGCCCTGGCACAGGTTGCCCAGGGAAGCTGTGGCTGCCCCACCCCTGGAGATGTTCAAGGCTGGGTTGGACGGGCCTGGAGCAACCTGGGGATAGTGGAAGGTGTTCCTGCCCATGGCAGGGGGTAGGACTGGATGATCTTTAAAGTCCCTTCCAACGCAAAGCATTCTGTAATTTTGTGATTCACTCAGTGAAAACACACGGTTGGGCTGCGGGTGTTTGCATCTTAACATTTTCAGAAATCTGTAATGTAAATAAGAAGCTGATATCACAATGTAAAACCTCCCCCACTGGCTATTCTAACAAAACACTTCTGTGTCTCAGATTGAAATAGGATTGTTTATACTCTGGTGTTTTTGGTTTTTTTTTTTGGTCTTAGGAGGTTCATTTCTCGGCTTCCAGATAAGGGTAAGAAGATCTCTGATTTTGCTGAAAAGCTGAAGCTTGCCATTTTGCAAGAGGAGGAACTAGCCAGGACTGCTGAGCTGTTATCTGCTGTCAGGTTGGAGTTTCAGGCAAAACAGGAGGAAATTAATACAAGCAAACAGGAAAACAAAGATGCACTGAACTGTGACGATTCATCAGACTTTAACGAAAACTCTAATATTAAAGAAATTTCTGAGATTCCTTCCAAAAGGCAGGAGGCAGAATGTGTTGAGGAAGATGCCACAAGTACAGCTTTGGAAAATCAAAGGACTCAGAGGAAAAGTGATGAAGTAAAGACTGTTAGAAAAGATCAGAGTCATTCTGTTGAAGTTGTCTCCACGTCAGCCACGAGCAGTCATCTGAAAAATGATCAACACATCTCTCAGAGCAGTACTGAGAATGGTACAGAAAGTGCAGCTACTTCGAATGACAGCAAAGACACTCTGGTTGATGCCTTTCAAAAAATTACAATTGTAGATGGAGATAACAGTGAAAAAATATTGGAAAAAGGGCAGAATGTGGCAAAACATAAGGGCAATGTGTTTGGAAGCCTGTATCCCAAGACACCACATTACATTGAAGTTCTGGAGGCTCGAGCCAAGAACCCAGTCATAAAGAAAAGCAAATTTAAAACAAATGCGTAAGTATTATGGGATAGAAAAACCTTTTGTGAGATAATTAATGTGGATAAAATTGGAAATGGCACAGAATAAGCATGATGGCTTTATTTTCTAGTCATAATTAAAGAGAGTCTCATGACACAGAGAGTTAATATGTTTCTCTTTAGCATTAAGTGCCACAGAATCTCAGTATTGAGCAGTGGCCTAATTCTACCCATTTGAAACAACTGTCATGAACCTTCACAGAATTTCATAGCCTAAGCTGCAGAACTATGAAACAATTGGCAAAACTCCTGTATATCAACTCTAGAATGTGTAGACTTTAATAGCAGGAAGTCTTTTGCTTTTCCTACACTTCTAGGGAAGTTACAGTTCACATTGTCTGTACTGGCAGCAATTTGTACTTTGTGTGACTCCCAAAGCATTGCTACTTCAGCTTGCTAATAAATTGCCATACCTGGTTTGTTCACTGCCAGGTGTAAATTGTGTTATTGTCTCTCTGCAGAGAAACAGTTGTAGTTTTTCTGAGTGCTGCTTGTTTTTCATTTGTGTGTGTTTTCGTAGTACTTCATATTTCTTTTCAACTCTTGCACGTTAAAAATAAGTTTTGGAACTGAAGGTGTTCAACCTTGTGCTGCAAGTTTGGGTCACAACTTAGGTGTTTTATGTCTTCCAGATTATCAGGAGAGCACAGTGGGTCATCTCTTGGTTCCTCATCCAGTCGATCCCCTGGGGGACTTGGCTCCCCAATTTCTGCTGAAGAAAGACGACTCAGAGATAAGAAACACTTGGATGATATCACAGCAGCTCGACTGCCACCACTTCACCACTCCCCTGCTAAGCTCTTACCCATAGAGGAATCCATAGCAATTCAGATACAGCAAAAAGAAGCTTATGAGGTATGAATTTACTGTTTGGTCTGAAAAGTAATTATAGCATCAGGATCACTCCTAAAAAAGAAAAGATGAAGGGATCTTTTGATGATGATGAATTGAGATGGGCAGACTTTGAGGAAAGGCACTTTGTCTTGTATTTTTTCTTTTAATGATATAATTAAAGAATTTATTAATGCCTTCTGAAACTGTTATTCTTACATTAGACAAAATCTTTGTGTGTTGATATGCTAAGCTTACTGCACTTATTTCACCTCTGACAAGAAATTAAATGTATACTTTGCCTATTAGTCTTTAAAGAGTTTTTTGCCCTTGCATAAATGAAGGCCTAGCAGTATTTGTTATTATAACATGCAAGTTTCTGAGTTTGCCTTTATTTATGCTATGTCTGAAGAATCCAAGTTCTGAGGTTCTTCAAATGCTGTTGTAATGGATTTTGACTTTCTAGTTAGTGTCAAGCTAATGTTTAAATTAGACACTGTTGTAAAAGTGTTTGTTGCTGCTTATTGTTTTAAAAGCACTTGCTACTTTCATCATCTTTAAGGGAGGCAATTTATTTGGCAAATGGAGACATTCTTTGCTGAGGTTGCTGAAAGACCAGCATTGCTCTTGCTACATGTTTACTGTGCACAGTTGCTCTCTTATGTGAACTGATTTTATTCTGTAAAAACTGACATTAGTGTATCAAAGGTGAGGGCTGCCACATGGGGAATCTTAACTCTTATAAAAGGGTCTTCAATAATACATAATAGGACAGTTATGTATAAGTGAAAAGAAACCTGAAATTTCTTTGCTAGTTACTAAAACTTTTAATTAAACCCACTCTGGAATTGCTGATATTATGATGTCAAATTTATACTTTAATATATTAATTTTTCTGTGACAATGACAGATGAACACTTTTTCTAACTTGTGTCCTTTTTTTTTTTTCTTATGCAGGAAATGCAAGCCAAGCTGGCAGCACAGAAGCTTGCAGAGAGACTGAATATAAAAATGCTCAGGTTTGAACCAGAGGGAGAGGCCTCAATGCAGTACAGAGAAGTGAGAGATGAAGATTATTTTTCGGCAGAGGACTGAATTCAAGAAGGGATGTCTGAGGATACACCATGTAACTGATATTTGTGCAGTACTTCTTAAAACCCAAACCTGAATATTGAGAATGCTTGATTTAATCATTTTTTTCTTAAAATTTTCACATTACAGCTACAGGAAGGGTTCAGTGTAAACCTCATAAATATACATGTGACTAAGTGGTAACCTGAGTGCTATTTGGGAACTGGTTTTGCAGCACTTGGGGCTGTTAATCCTTGTGGAATGCCCCACAGTGTTCAGCTGTAGCAAAGTGAGCTCTTTAATACCCTTTTGCAGGCTCACCTACAAGAGGAGGTTTCTTCTGTGCAGAAATGTGGTTGCAAAGGGCACACTTGTCCATAAAGTAAGCTAAGGTGCCTGTGAACTGCTCACACATATGAAAGCTCTTGTCTTGTACAAATGGGAGATACTTCTTTTAATATTCTCTTGCTTTTACCTTGTGGTGAAAATACATACCCAGACAGCTACAATAAATCCACAATCCTTAGGCTGTAAGTCAGCTTCTTATCACACAAGAACTTGTTTCTGTGCCTGCACCTTAAAATAACACTTTCTGCCCTTATGTTGTAAATAGCTAAGGATTCCAAGTTATTTTGTAACTCAAATTCTGTTTGGGCTTTAAGGGACTCTGCTGTTTTATTTTTGTTTATCATGACAAAGCACATCAAGAGATCAAGTTAATCTGAAGACTTTAATATTTTTATTAAAGATGTTGAAGTTTTTCCTTATTTTTGTACACTGCTTTCATACTTTGGAATACTATTTTTTCATAATGTAAATTAAGAGATCCACCCTCTGGTTTTCTGGGAGAAAGCGTTCTGTGTATTTTTAAGTTGTAGCTGTTCTTTGAAGATAAATACCAATCTTCCTTACAATTACATTTTCTGCATTTTAATATGAATTTTTGAAAGATCAGGAACACACCTGAGAAGTATCTTACAATGATATTCCATGTTGACTAGGATATTCCAAGCCTAGTTTGGATTCGGTTCTAAAAAGCAAACCTCAGAGATTCCTTGTATAGTCCATCAACACCTGTTTTCCAAGATGTCACAGCAACTCGTGCAGGGCTGTCCCAGGATGTCTACATATTGCTGCAGGAATGGTGTCTCTGGAAATCAAAGGTGTTCCAGCTGCAGGTCATTCAAAAAGCTGCATGATATTATCTAGAAATGGGGGAGGAGGGTCTCTGCCACTTCTTGAGTGCATACAGCACGTCAGTAACAGGCAGTAACTCTCTCCCAAATGCTACACGAGCTCTCCCAGGCAGTCCCTGTGGCACAGTCCACACCCTGGCACTGCAGTTTGACAGGTGGAACTGCTGCTGTGCTAATAAGTGGTATTTGGTATTTTTTGACTAGGTCTTCTGTTGTCTTTCCTGTACCCTTTCCTCTCACAGCCTTTGTGGTGTCATTGTTTGTTGGCTTCTCATCAGCTGCTCTTCCCTTTTTCTTGTTAGACTTAACCTCCTGTCACTAAGCCAAATTCATACTCTGCATCCCTGCACCACCTATTCCCTTTCATATGACATTGCTGCCTGTGTCTGCATTTAACTCCTGCCCTGTGTCATGGATCCTCCTGCCACTGCTATCTTACCTTGCTTCTGGAACTCCATCTAAATTCCAGCTGTGCACCTGGGCACCTCCTACTCATCTCAGTCCCATGAATATCCCACAGAGACCTGAATGTCTTTGACTTTTTGCCACAGCTGCCTTCCTACTGGGGCTTTCCTTTCTCATTCCCCATTTTGGTTTCAGACTCTGCATGTGTTTGACCCTTCCAGGCCTTCTGTCCTTTTTACCACCTTTTCCTGGTTTGTTTTTTTTCCCCTTCTCTCTTTTTCTGTGCTCCTTCTTCTCACCATCACTTGCCTTTGTCAGCACAATTCTTGGCATGTTGTCAGTCATTCACAACCATCCCTCAGCATCCATGCTGATGACCCAGCTGATCCTCAGTTGCATCTATTTCTGTTCAGCCAGAACACAGGCCAGAGGAGTGCTCCTGTCTTGTGGATGCTGCTCATCTCTCAGGTCACCTGCTTGTCCAGCTGCATCTTGTCATCATCCCTCTCCCCACTGCAGTCTGTGCTGCTTAAGGACAAGCCTCAGGAGTGTATTGGCTTTCCCTTTGCTGTTGCATGAAGCACAGGTTGCCACTTCCAGGCCATTTGCATCTCTTCCCCTTCCCAGGATCATCACCCTTGTCCCTGTACTGGCTGTGCTGTCACACCTTTTAAGATGCTGTGTGTGTTTTCTCCATGTTGGCTTTTCTGTGCTAAAGGAATCCACACAAAGCTGCACAGTAGGGATCTGTTTTCTGGAGTACTGAAATCTATCTCAGCCTAGGCTTCTGCTGACCATCCCTTTCCCTAACAAAAACTGAGCTTTCCTTGCACTGTTAGCACTTACTTTTGCTCTCTAAATTTTGTGAAGCAGAGGCAGTTTTCTTGGTCTTTATTTTGATAACATTCAACATGTTGGGCCTTTGCCAAAGTGATCCCTTGAATGGGCAAACTTCACCTTTAAGGGGGGGTGGGTGGGTGTAAATCACTGTGGTGACAGGTGAAGTGCATTATGTATTTGTTAATTAGCAGCTGCTCAGCACAGTGTTGGGGGAGTCTTTGTGGAAGAGTGGGCTGTGTGGATACAGAGCCAAGCTTGATATGGATTTTAAGTTATTAAAAGTTTTTTATTACTGCAAAACCTGGAAGCTTTTCTGGGGAGCTGTTGGTTCTGAGCACAGGTATGCACTTTGAATTAAGATTCTGTGAATGACAAGAATGCAGAGTCAGGTATAGTGTCCCATGTTAAGGAGGATGTGCAATCTGGAAGTTTTTAAAAGGTTAGCGATTAAGAGGATCATGGAATGATTTGTTGGATAATAAAAGGACAAAGGAATGGTTTGGTCATACTGAAGTAAGTTTCTGATCAAGTATGGTGTTGCTGTTGTGTATTTTGCTGTTCTGCAGTTCCAGAACATTTCAATATGTATATTGAGAGTTGAGAAGATTGTTCCCTGTTTTGGGAGTGGACTGTTATGTTGGAATGGGCTGTCAACACAGTAAAAATAAAGAATTGATAATACATTTCTGAAGTTCCTCTTGTGAATAACGTTTTGTTTTGGCCATGTAAAATTTAGAGGAAAATTGGAACTCTTTTTCTTCAGTACTTCACAAGGAAAGCACTGGAGATGGAGTAAGGAAATAAATTGCTATATAGGGAAAGAAAACTTTTGGGAATGCAATGGGTAAGAAAAGACTCTTAAGACCTGAAGTTGGCCCATCATGCAGGTCTGAGAGATGGCACAGAGACAGAGCTTAGCTGGTGTCCTGTGAGCCAGAGAGCTTTAGCATGTGAGGCAGTATCTGAGCAGCAGCACCTGCAGTCCCTTGATTTTTGTGGTGCTGGGAGTACCTGATTCCCAAACTGCACAGAAGAAAAACACTGTAATAGAGTTTCTGTTTGCAGCTTCACCTTCCTGAGGGAAAGAATATGCAATCTGGTTTGCCAGCTGTGGTGGTTACATGATCTAGAGGATTTAGCCATCTAAAAATTTATGCTAAATATTTAGGAAATGACATTTGAAAGAAGAAAGATGGGAATGCTGTTGTATTTAATTATTTTGGGAGGACTGTAAGAGTAACTAAGGGTAGAAAAGACATAAGCTTTTCCTGGTTTTTAGACTCTTGTTAGAAGCTTCCTGTCTGGTGGCTTGTGGACTACTTGTAAGTAGTTTTTCAAAAAAAGTTGGTGACAGTAAGCTGCATGCTGCTGTGTGGAGGAAATGGGGCCTGCAAACAGAGAATTTGGAAACCATGGCTCTGTGCTGTGGTATTTCTGAACCTGCCAGAGGGACACAGGATCAAGAGTCAGGTAAAAGAATATCCAGACATTACGGACTGATGAATCAAAATTTTAGTGGGAAGCCGTGGCAAAAGCTGATCGTGCTCCATGAGCATCCCCAGGCAGTAGTTTAGGGGTTTCTGCCTGGAACTCGCAGACAATTCCCGTATCCCAGACCACCACCAGCTGGCAGCCTTTAGCAGCCTCGTGCAGGAGGTGGGACCTGAGCAGCCTGAACTGTAGGTGTGGGTCTGGCTGGCTGGTTGCTTTGTGCAGCTCCACTGCAGAGCCAATTCCCTGGCTCCAGGAGGCTGACTGTAATCTCGGTCATGTACCAGGCTGGGTTTTACCAGTGCAAATTATCTGTAGTGGGACCCAGTTCAGAACATT
The DNA here is from genome assembly GCF_036250125.1 of Pseudopipra pipra. NCBI lineage: Eukaryota > Metazoa > Chordata > Aves > Passeriformes > Pipridae > Pseudopipra > Pseudopipra pipra. The sequence goes on along the minus strand of NC_087560.1, from coordinate 7,362,369 downwards.
TTGGGCACAGTTTGGGTGGTGTCTGGCTCGTCTTCTGCTTTTAGCAAGTTAGTGCCTGCAAGGAGTGTACTTGGGCCAGGGGAATTGCAACTGGCCTTTTATAGCAAATTAATGGCATAAAGGGGACAAGAAATGGGAGTCCTGTGTTGGAAGAAGCTGTGCTGTACCCTTTGCACTCTGCTGTAGGGAAAGGTGGCTTTTCTCAGCTTTGCCAGCCTTGATTCCTTTTCAGAGCAGTATAAAAAGGAAGCATAACTTCTCCAGAGTATTTTGTAAGGGCAAATTTTTCAGGGAGTAGGTCTTGCATGGTGTGGCCTTGTTCCAGGGAGGTACTAAATGACCTGTAATTTCCCTTAGTTTGTGGTTAGCCACCGCTTTTAGGATGGTATGTGTGGAGAATCACCATTGAGATTTCCTGGTTTCCTAATGTTTGGTTTCAGGTTGTGAACTCCCACATTCTGGGAGGGCAAGGGAAGTGGAAAAGGCAGCTGTGTGAAAACAACCTTTATTTTGTTGTGGTATTTTTCCTTTCCCAGTCAGCTAATGATTGTGTTTTATTCTCATACTCTGCAGTGCTATGTCACTGCTGCCACTGTGCAGGCAGATGTTAGCTGACTGTAGCTGAAACATTTTACAATCACATTGACTTTCCATGGGATATGGATGCTTAACTCCATTTGACTCCTAATACAAACTGTAATTATTATTATTATATATGCAAAGCTTTAGAGGCATTTAGTCATCTTGTGTTCAAGGCAGCTGTTATGATCATTTGATTGTTAAGATTTTATTAAATTGGCCCTTGATTTGGTGAAGCGTGAAATCTTCATTGTAGTACTGAAGTCAAAGCTTGATTCCTCTAGGAACATTTATGAGCAAGTGCTCTGTTGAACTGGGATATTGCCTCTGTGTTTTGTTTAATCTCTGCGTGCAAGGGAATTTGTGAATAAAGAGTTGTGAACAACTTACTGGATGTGAGGGGACATAAATGAGCACAGTGAAATGCGTGTGGGAAGCAAATTGATTTTCAGCTTGCTAGAATCATTGAACTCAGCATTTCACTTCTAATCACCCAAATGTGAGTGAATGTGTCCTGCAGCAGTAAGTGTAAGAGAGATTTCTTGATAGGAAAATTTGTAAGAATTTGTAGTGACACCCTCACTGCTTTTCTTTCAGGTTTGATACTGGGGACCATAATTGTGTCATGCATGAATTGGCAGATCTCCACTGAAGTCATAAGGGAGATAAGTGGAGCCATAATGCTTAATGAACATATTCATATTTCCTCCCTCTCTCCACACAGCTGGTATTAATGTACTTGCTTATTAGATCAAGATAGTGGTATAATGTGGCAAGAGTTGCAGTCCAAGGTTTGCTGAGTCTGAAGCTGAGCACTTGATAGGAGATATTCTTTGTACACTTGTGAATAGAAATTTCAGTTGCTGCTGCAGTGATAGATACTGTGATAGAACCTGTGATTCTGTGAGAAGCCATGGGATTTTGTACTGCATACACAGAATTCCAACTGAATCTGGAGGTGCAGTGACACCATTTGTGGAAGATCTTGGTGAGGGAGAATGACTCTCAGTAAGGCTGAATGCTCAGCTGTCAGGGCTTTGGCTGGTAGGTGGATGCCCTTCCCAACTGACAGTGCAGGGAGAGTAAATTACATAGTGAGATTTGCATTTCCAAGTCCTTTAGGCAATTTTCCATTGAAGTTTCAAAGTGCCTGTCTCTCACTGATCAATGAGAACTAAAACCCCTCACCAAGGGAGGAACCCAGGCTTAGTACCTGGGTACTATCATGAAAACAGGAAATGGCATTGGTACCATTTTCTCCAGCCATCTTATAGCTCTACTTCCACTTATATTGAATTAACATTGATTTTCTTCTTTTTTCTTACAAATCCTTAAAAGTAATCTTCCAGAATTCACCTACAACAAAATGAACTGCCTGATTTTGGGTAACAGATAATATATATAAAAACGAGCTGTGTTATCTAGCTGTTTGCATTTGAATGTATGAAGTCTTCAGAGACTCTGTGATAAGCTCTCTCTGTTTAAGTCACTGTTATGAGTGGTCTGTGTTCTCTCCTGGTTACTATAAAAGTCTTGATGTAATTCTGGTTTCCAGAGTTACAGATCCATCAATTCCATTTGTAATTATGTGTGAAATTACTTTGTCATTGGCTTTCCCCTGGCTTTTCCCTTATGAGGAAAAAACCTCAAGCCACACAGATTCACGAAATCTTCATTTTATGTGATAATATTTTTTTACTGACCCAAGTTATTTCTTATTGGTTAGAAATTCTTATTCCCTGAGAGTTCAGAGAAATTCTTATTCCCTGAGTATTCAGAAAAATACTCATGCATTTCTCTAAACTGCTTTAAGCTGGCATTGTACTGATTAAAGAACTGCTTAAATGATAGCTGATGATAAATATTATCCTTGCACAGACATTGGGCATCATCATGTGTCATGTCTGCAGACCAGTTTTTTTGCCTGCATGGCAGATTTTTGTGGCTGTGAGCCAGGAATTTTAATGAAAGAAAACATCAAAGATGCAGAAGAAATGAGAATATTAGTCAAGGAAGATACACAGTGATGCTCTCTGATAACCCCTGGTAATTGACATTAGAACTATGTGGGAGCAACTTAAATAAACATCTGGACACTGAGTTTAGACATTTCCAGTGACAAAACCCAGACAGATCTTGTGGACTTGCAATAATAAATATTTCAGCGCAGTCCACATGAATCAACTTAGAATTCTGTTTTCAATTATTCTAGTTTTATAAATATATCATAGTTAATTATTCAGGGATACAGTTTCTTTTGAAGATTAGGGAATTTGATGTTTGCTTCATTCACATAAAGTTCCATTTTTTATTTGTATCAAACTTACTTGTGTTTGTACAAAAACAATAGTACAAGCTTGCCAGAAGCCATTAAAGCAGAATGCAACTGAACTTTTCCTGGGGTGGAGGGGTCTTTTCTGAAATTCCTGCCAGTGCACTGTACTTCATTTCAGCTATGGTAACCACTTAAATTGTGCTGAAAAGAAAATTATAAATAATCATTTCAAAAGTTCTTCTCAGTATTTTAAAAGAGTCTTTCCTTATCTTTTTACTTTTGGTAATGTGATAGTGCTAAGAATGTGGTATCCCTTACAAACAGTGAAGAGATGTTTATATGAGCCAAAGCATTTAAAAGAGGTAGCAATGAAGCTACAAGACTGAATGAAATACTGGTTGCAGTCCAGATCTGATCCTTGTATTACAACTGTGGTGAGGGAATGGCTAGGAAAAGCATACTCAGTTTTTTGTGTAACTTTTCATATTTTTAGAAAAGCCTCTAGTGTGGGATATAATTGCAAAACCACTTATTTCAGGAGGAGTGAATCATGTCACTGAGTTTGAGGAGTTATTTACACATTCTATTAAAATTACTCCATTTGTGCATTTATTTTTTTAATTATAATTTTGAGTTGATCTGTACCTTTGGCAGGGACCCTGGACAAGATGAGGGGTTTCTTCTGAAGTGTATTCAGGATTTGGTAATTTTCAATTGCCCCTTTTGGTTTAATTTATGATCCCCCACAGCCCAGCCTGTCGACATCTGCACATGTTTCTGCAGTTGTCACCAGCAGGAGCAGTAGTGTGAGCCAGCTGCCAGTGTTGTCAAGTCTCTGGCTGAGTTATGTTTTACCATTGGATTAAGAAAGTTTTAGGGATCTGCTGTGTCGGTCTGACCTACAGGTCATCATCCCTTTCAGAGGTGGAAGAGGCAGAATTGTGTTGAGTACAGTTCAGAAAGTTCTTCTTGTAGTACCTGTCAAAATTGTTGCATCCTGAATCCGACTGAGTTCGTGTGGCAGTTCAGCTTATAAAGGACCTTGGGAGAGCTCTTGGCCGACCTCCTGCATGAAGCAGTCAGCTGTGAGGCCTGATGAGTTTGCCCAGGGCCTTAATCCAATCTGGCCTTGAAAACCTCCAAGGATGGAGATTATACAACCTCTGTGCGAGGCTGGGAGCGAAGACTCTCATTTCATCTTATGCCTGGCTCTGTCTTTTGATGACCTTCTCATGGTACTGGGGGATGCTGTTCAACCCCCTGGAAGTTGCTGTTCAACCCCCTTCTCCAGGCTGAACAGGTACTCTGCTGGCTCGAGCAGCTTGCTCTTTACCACGACCCTCAGAGACTTTTCAGCAGGGCTGCTCCACGGCTTGACGTTTCTGGGCAAATCACAGGCAAGCACATTAGGAAGCTGCAGGCTGACAACTGTATTGCATTCAGTTCTGTCACAGCTCTCTCAGATTAATAAAATATGCTTTCTGCTTTCATGTTTTGCAAACAAAAAAAAATGTAACCTAGGCTCAGATCAGGATAGCCATGCTACCCAAAACTTCATAGCTAATTAAAACAAGGCAATTTTGTGCTTTGTAATCCTTTCTACGTACTATAAAAATGATGGATAAGGAAGCACAGTGAAAGCCATAAATCAGCCTTGAGTTTGATAATCTAATAAGAGCATCTCTTTGGCTGTTTCACCTCTTGCTCAGTGATCTATAGCTTGGTAATTAATTTTCCTTAGTTTTAACCTTGTATTTATTAGAATACCTAATTCTTTATTGCTAAAACTACGCACCGGAAATTTGTAGTGTTATAGTTCAGACAGTGCAATCTATTCATTGTTATAGGAACACAGAGGAGGAAGACAAATTATTTAGAGGTTTATTACTCAGGGAGGTGCATTTGAGCAAAAACAGGGAATAAAGCAGAATGGATAAATCTAAGAGGAAAATGTAGATTGTGAATATTAAGCAGCTCTTGTAATAGAGGAATTATCTGTTGAATGATCCCCTGTGGGAAAGTGTTCTATTCTCAGCTGCCGGTGCTTATGGCTCCCCTGGACAGAGCATTGACTGCAGAGAACAGCTCTGCACTGACAGGGTAAATGGGTAATTGGGGTGTGCTGCTGTGTGTGCTGCCCCTTCCCATGGCTGCAGCACAACCCTCTGTTACAGGGCAGCTGCTCTTTTTAGTTTTATTTGTGATTAAATACTGATGGTGTGGTTTGGATACCTTAACTCTCAGGAAATTTTATGGAAATTGCTCATCAGATCTCGAATCTGAAGTACACTGACAGTTCAGGTTTCCTCCTCCAGTTTTGTTTTCTGATCTTGCTGAAAGGATGGGGCAGTCTGGGTAAATGCATTTACTTATCAGCTGTGCCCTGTTCCAACACTGGTTACTTTTACTCAAGAAGGAAAAATGCTGGTAAAAAACAATAATAAAATTAACTTCAAATTATTTGTAGCAGATGTAAATTCTCTTTATGCATTTTTTTTGTGCTTTGTCTAAAGGCAAAAGAGCTTGAGCTCTCTGTCTTGACCCTTCCTTTGACTCAAACTGCCATATAGTAGAGAGGAAAGGAACTTCATTGGTTTGCATATGTGGATGTTGAGACACTTGATATATATACATTTAAATTGCTAAGTCATTTCTCTCTTTGGTATTTTTATTTCGTAAATGATTAAAAAGTTTTGTAGAGATCCAAAAATAACAAACTTCTAGGTACATACATTACAAGCTGATTTTTGTACTCAAGTGCCACATACTTATATGAAGACAAATTTTAAAAATTAAAGCAAGATGTAGAAAAAATATTAATCAAATAAAGATTTCATTAGATAGTAAAGGCACAATTTGTTACTTTATAAATAGCACTCAATTTAAAACAAAAAAACCCAATGAAACAAATCCAAACTTCACAACCAAAAGAAAAACCAACCCAGCAAGCAGCATATATTATTATTAGGTTATCAGAATCCTCCTGCAAAACAGAGTACAGGTCAGGTATATTAGCCAGATGTTCAGAGGAGCTCTGTTCTCTATCTTGCAAGCAGTTGCTCAGGGTTATCAATCGTGTTTGGCTTCTAGCATAAAGGGAATTGGCAAAGTACCATTTCATATTTCATCCATTATGCCTGTCTTATGAAGTATCACACTCTTCTCCCCCAAAAAAGGGGCTCTCCCTTTTGTTTTGTGCTGGAGAGATCAGACTGTGCTTTTACTGGTGGTTTGGGTTTGTGGGAGACTGTCACCCTAACTGCACATTTCCTGTCTTTTAAAAACAGGGAGAAGAGAGATAAAGTTTCATAGGTCCGGAGAGAGCAGCAGTTTGTATTTCAGTCTGTGTCACATCTATCTAACCTGGATGTGATCCATAATTCTCTGCTGCAGCTTTGGAGCAAGTGCTCCAGGGAACGTGGTGTACTCTCTTTTGTGTGTTGGTGTGTAAGAAAGGATACCTCCAAAATAATTGGAGGCTCTAAGACTCAATGATATAGAGATCAGGATGAATGCCTAGAACACCTTTTGCAGATGTGTCAGGAAGGACAGCATGACACTCATTCTTAAACCTAGGCTGTCCTTAATACTTATGTTCCCTGCTAAATTGATGTCTAAGTAAATAGCTTGACTGGTGGGAGTAGAGGAGACGTGAGAGTCAGGTTACACTTTATCACAGAACTCAATACGAAATCCGTATTTTGTTGCCTGGACAGTGCAGGGAGATGGATATCTGTGGTAGTAACATAAGAGGATGTTTGTAGGAGTGCTGTATGTCACAGGGTTGCCCTGCATCAGTTTGCATTTAAATACATTGTACATGGGCTTTGATCAAGGACCACAGGGCCATGTCCAGCCAGTGGAAAACCAGGAGGCTTACTGAAGGATTACAGCCTGCCACTGCAGCAGAAAATATTTTTCCAGGTTACTATTATTAATACTGGTGCTGTATAATACAGTGTCACCCAACAGAACCAATTAAACCAGGATATCATGTGGATACACAACTTATTCCTGTTGACTGTGTAGCCAGAGCAGCCAGTGTGATGGTTATGCTGCCTTTATGATTTTATGCCAGCTGTGTGAGGACAGGCAATACTCAATCTGGCACACAGCCTGCCAGGAGAAGAGTGTTTTTTGGAACAGCTGTGAGACTTGTGGGGTCAGTTAATCTGTGTTGCCATTTATTTCACCTGCCCAGGAATGTTTTGTCTGTGGTCAGGACTAGGTGCTTAAAACCAGGTGCTGTCTGATGGAGTGAAAACCTCAGCAAAGTCCCAATTTGTGCTTCTCTCTGGAGAGTGGATGTTCCCCCCATGATCACCCTGTTCCCCACTGCAGAGCTGTGCCATACAAGGCATTTTGTGGCTTTGTTATTGTGACAATCGTTCAAGCCTGCCATAGTAATTTCAAACCCTTTCTCTCGTAGAAACCAATGTTTTTTTTCTTCTTTCACAAAAATGGCCTTGTTTGGAACTTGCTTTAGGGTTTGAAAATTGTAACTAGTTTTTTGTATAATTAGCTAGTGCACTCCTGGTGTAACACTATCAGAGACACGGGTGTGGCACCAGGCAGCGCCCCAGAAAGTTGGCTGGGCTTGCAAGGACAGTGGAGCCTCATTAGCACTGAGCTCTGCCTGGGTTCCTGAAGCCCCACTAATGAACGAAGTTGTGCTAGGTAGTGGAATCTCACGTCAGTAGAGCAACCAACCATGATAAAGTTTGAATATTAAGAGGGTTTGAAAATGTCTTTTGATATTTTTATTGACAATACAGGTGTATGCAAACCTGGCTAATCCTACTTCTGTTCCCATTGCATGAGGAATATAGCTGGCCTGTTTGCAGTTTCTGAGTAACAGCTTAACTCCAATACTAACACATTTTTCTGTGGATTTATGATATTCTGTCAAGCTAGGCTAACTGACTTAATCATGTAATTAAATATCTAGTTCTTTCATGATACTTTAATTAAATATCAGACCCTCCTTAGGGAGCTTAAGAGGAAGGGAAACACAGAAAGCAGGAGTATCTCCCTGCAAGTCTCCCCCCAGCCAGGGACTGGGGGATTGTGTTTGTGAGGGTGGCACTGCCCCGGTGCCAGGAACTGGAGCAGTGACTGGGCTGAGAGCAGGTCTGGGGCTGCCTCGGGCAGGAGGAGATGCTGTGGCCTCCCCGAGCCGCAAGGAAAAGCTCAGTGAGAGCTGAGGAAAAACTTTAAATGAGCCATAGCCTGAAGATATTGTACTCTCCCTGGCTGACAGCCTGGGCCTGGAGCTCAGCCAGGGAGGGCGGAATGGGGCCCTGGGGGTCTGCAGATACGAACAAAACACATAACCCCGTGCAGAGCCCCTTGCACTGCCCGGCGCAGCACCCTCCTCTGCGCGGCCTCCCCAGGGCACCGGGCACGCCGGGGCTGCTTTCTATTAATAAAAGAGGGAAATGAAAAAAAACCCCAACAATGTAAACACTCGTAGGATTGCTGCGGAAACTGGATATAACCAGGTTATTCGAAGGCAGAAAAAAATTAAGCCATCCGTACGTGCCAAGTTTGCCTTCACATCTGTTAATTGTAAGGGGATGATCTTAAAAAAAAAAAAAAAGGAGTCGTGGTTTAGGGCCTGGTCCGGCAAAGCCTGTACATGTGTATTCCATGAAAACAGGCTCAAATCTGCCCCTTTTCCACGAAGCCCTCACACATGGTGGTGCTTATGGGAATGCAGCGTGTTGTTCAGGCTGTGCTGTGGGAGGGATTGGCCTCCACGGCAGGATGGAGCCCCACAGCCCGTGTCCTGTGAGGCTGAGGGCACCCGGGCCTGCCCTCGGCCAGGACAGTGTTATACAGTTGTTGTTGTCAGCATTGTGTTGCCTTTATCCTGTTAGCAGAAACGAGCCCTGTTTTCAAAACTTTTAAAGAACAGAAAACGTCAGTGTTGTTGCTGCTATTACATTAGGATTGTACTGTCTTATATCTTCCACATCACATTTCTGAGTTCAGCACTGTCATTTTGACATCAAGTGGTTAGTCTTTTACCTCAGAAAGTCTTGAGTTTAATATGCAGACAGGTTTAAACTTAAAGACAAGTCTTGTTGGCTCTGTGTGCTCACGTGAATGCAATTTGGTGATGTATGTTATATGATCCCCTTCTCACTGAAATTCTGATTTCAGTAAGAAAATTTAAAAAATCAAAATCATTAGCTCAAAGTGCTATGTTTGGTTTCTTGGCTATTTACCTGGAAATGTCATCCCATAAGAGACACCATGGTATCACTGCCTATTATTTTATTATAAGCTTTAAAATATTCAGTAGATTTCTGGGGGAGTTTTGTTTGTTTTGTTTTGGTTTTCATTTTTGTTTTCTTTTTTTTTTTTTTTTTTTTTTAACACTCTATCACCTGAATCAGTCATACATGAAAAGTTGGGCTTCAGTTGTGTGAGGTGATTTTCTATGCCTGAAATCTGGAACATCAGCCCTAGAGGTAGATGAAAATATTAAGAAAATATTTTCTTAATATAAATGTCACTTATAAAGAATCCAATGCTTCCTATGCTAACAAATAAATAAATAAATAAATCAGCCAATTGCCACGATTTTCTGTTTGGAAAGTGGCTTAATGTTTACTGTTTAGAATTGTCAATACTGAAAATGAATAGAGCAGAGGAAGAAAGCATGTTTTGTGCCTGTTCAGATGAACTCTCAAGATATTTATGTTTTCTAAGTGGTCTTTTAATTTTAGACAATAAGCTACTTTTATGTAATAATTCCTTTCATTAGAGTTGTTTACATGTTTTTCCAATAGGAATTTTTTGGTAAACTTTCTTTGTCAGTAGAATAATAATTAAAATGTAAATACATGAATACTCAATAACTGGAAAACCTTCCACGCACAGAACAAAATGGTTTAAATAACAGACTACAAAAAGTAGTCTTTACTATGTTATCAAACTGTTAAAGCTCCAATTTTAAGATGCAAGGCCATTATCAATTTATGACACAATCCTTCTTTCAAACATCTTTAAAAGTACATATTTCATAAGTAAGTTTACATGCATATATGACACTTGGAAGCATTTGAACAAGATGCATTAATTTAATCTTTCAATGAGGTTTTGTACATATTGCCTTGCAGAGTACTTGGGGAGCACGAGTATTTTCGAAGATATCTGTGACATCTGTTCTTAATATTCTAACATCTTTCTTCCGTGTACATTTGATAGACAACATATTTTTGGCAGTCTTTGTTATTAGAATTGCCAAAATGTTGATATTGAGTGCCTTGGTTTTCGATGAGTGCAAGCCAGAATGAGCCTTTTCAGAGACTCATTTTGGAACCAAGTTATTTCTAGAAAGTCTTATGTTTCAACATTCTTTTTAGGTAATCATAAATAGATTTATAATAGAATAAGGAAATGATTTCTGTTCGGGAACAGTTGTTTAAATATATCTGCTCTCTCATCTTTATTTCTGATCTGTGTGTTTTTAAACATAACAGTGTGTTAGAACTCCATCCAAGTACCAGGCTGTGGGATTTTGCTTCACTAGATACTTAACCCTCCTAAATGCCCATTTAAAGTGCATTGATATGAGTGTATTAATGGCATTTCATTAGGGGATTTCCTGAGACTTAGCTGTTGCACTGTTGAGCACTATGCTGTGCAGTTTTTAGAAGTCTGAGCACAGAGTGAAAGGCACAGCCATGAGTTAAGTGCCAGGGCTTCTTATAAAATATGTGAGAAGCCCCCTTTGAATGACTGTGCAAAATCCAGATCACATCAGAAAGCAAAAAGGGAGCCAGTAAGGAAGTACCTCTGGGTACTGTGGATTAGCATTCTGACAGGAGATAAGGTTCCTGGATATTTCTCTCCAGAAGCTGTGATTTTGCTGAAATCACACCATCAAAAAATTAGATGTCCATACAATTCAGCTGGAGTTAAATCCCCTTATTGCAGAGAGCCTATTCCCTTCAAGTCTATCTGCTGTATGCCTCTGAAGAATTCATCAGCCAGAGGCCTGCAAACTGTTCTATGCTGGTGTAAGTTTATCTCCTCAGGGGAAGCTGTCCCCCAGTTTAGCAAACCTCAGGGAGAGGGAGAACACGGGTTCAAACCTATCTGACATGTTGAAGGGAAAGATGAGGTTCCAGTTGCTCTGTGTGGTGTTGCTGTGGTGGAGAAACTGTATAACCCGCGTTTTCCTATTGCAGGAGGAAATACAAGGCTGCAGCTACTTTTCCTGAGGAGGTCAGTGTGAGCAGTGACAATTGCACTGGATCAGACACGAGTGATGGCTGCGGGAATCCTGAGGGACCTCGGTGAGAGAGGTAAGTGCTGAACTGTACAGTCCTCCCAAGATCATGGCATGTCACAGTGTCTGTAGAAGCCAAGCTTTAGGTACCAAGAAAAATTCAAGGTGATGGCTGAGGCATGGATGGAAATGAGGTACCTTCAGTTAGAGAACAATCAGGAGAGGTTTTCCAACCCTGTGCTGCAGTTTTTAATCTATGTGTGATTTTCAAAGCAGAGCTTAAATGGGAGCTGAGTGTGTATCAGCTTTATCCACTGGACCTACTCACCTAAAAAAGTTGGAGTTTAGTCCTGTGTAACCAAAAATTACTGCTGGGGATATCTTATACAACAGATATATGAGCCAAAGATCTCATGTTTACATCTGCTTCAGAATCTGCAGAAAGCAACAGTGAAAAGCCCTCACTGAAATCCTGGTCCTGCCAAGGTCAGAGGGGCATTTCATAACAGCTTATTCACAGATTGAATCTTGTAATGAGATATTTAATTTTGGCTGTGGATCTTTCTCTTATTACAAAAGAAAATTAATTAAGCTGCTTTATAGATAGTATAGCCCTATGTTACAAATATTTATTGGCAAATTAGTTTTTATTTATAATCCTGTAAATTCAGTGTAACATCAGGGATGAGAAATTTGCCCCAGGAGTGGAGAAACACACTCTCTCAATCATTGTCTCCTTGACTTGCCCCAACTCTGTTAGAATTTTGTGTTGTTTCTCCCCTCACACCCCCATTAGTTTTGGTATTACCCAAACTGAGATGGACACATCTTTCCTGTTGTAGAATGAAACCCCTAGACATGAGACCTGTAGTAATGGTTACTGTTCTCTGGCTGTAAGGATGACTATGAATTCTTCTCTGTTCAGCATGGGGAAAGAATACACTTTATAATGCACAAGATACCAGCAAAAATTTTTCTTGAATTGCCTGAATAGTGTGAATACTATATGTCATCCTGACAAAAGACACACAGAGCAAAAAGTGTTGCTGACTTGGTTTTTTGAGTTCTGTTCTTGTAGTGGTGATATTTTTATTCCTGCCATAGTTTAGCTGTATTATCCTTTTCCAGTAGAAAACAAACACCACATACATTTTCAATATTACTTGTGCAACATGGTTTCTTACATCCAGTATTTTGTACTATGTGAGTTTTGGCTTCAGCTGCCACAGTTTGAAGGCTTTATGTTAGAACTGCATCCTGATATACCTGATGCTGTGTGTCAATCTAGATCTTCAGACTGTTGCAACTATAAGAACAAATCTGCAGCATTTATATGAGGGATACAACCATCTCCTGAATGTCCCTTTTATTTCCTCCTTAACGTTTCCTATAAAGCCTCTGTTGACTCACTACACTTAAATGAAGCGAGTATTGATACAAGATAATTATTAAATGTGCAAATATGTGGCTGAAAACACAAAAGGAAACAACAAATAAGGGCCAAGGTAGACTTATCCCTTTCTGAGATGTGCAATTCGACTTTCTCTCAGTAGATGTCAGCAGCACTACAAACTTGCCCGTTTTAGCGCTTCGAGAGCCCTTCTGTTTACAGTTTTTATTAGTTTACAGTTTCAGATTTGCAAAGAAATATCCCATCTAAACCAGTGGAATCTATTGCTCTCTGAAACGGGTTTAGAGACTCCTGTTCAGCATCTTAGAATAACATTGTGTTCTCAGTAATGCATTTTTCATACAGAACTTAGTATAAGGGGCTTATTGCTACATTTTTAGAATTTTCCTAGCATTTACCTCACATTTGCCCTCCAGGCAAATGTGAAGTAATATAAGATGTCTAATATTTTGCTTCTTTCTGTGAAGTAAATCAAAACCGTGGGAATGTTTTCATATAATTTGATTTACTCCTGTCTCCTACAATACATCTTCAACACTGTTCAATTAACTCTGCCTGCTACAAGAAAGGGGCACAATCATATTGTGACTGAAAGCAATGACAAGTGTTCTGTTGGCTCTGCTGGGAGTTGGCAGCCCCAGAGGGGTTCACATCCACAAAGTAAGGATGTGGAAGGAAGTTTCTTGTGTGTAGAATCTTGTGTGTGTGTGTGTTGTATGGCAGGGAGAAAAAAAGGTTATTTCAGTGTGTAAGGAACATTCGTTTTGCTGCATATTATAAAATAAACAGAAATATTTCAAAATCACCATGTACATGAAATGGGGGCAAGAAAATAAACATTCCAGTGTTTATTTGGTTAGAAATGAAGAAATTTCATTATCTTCTGATTCTCACAGGGGGGTCTTTTCCTTCTTCTGATCTCCAGCAGAAATCTTCAATTTTTTTTGTGATATATTGGTTACTTGTCAAGTGTGGCAGAGTTGCACTTTTGGAAGTTAAGGTTGTACCCTCAGAGACAGGATCAGTCCAGAAAGCAGCAGTGACCATCTCTCCACATGTCTGTCACCATCTCATTGGCAAGAGCACCGAAAGGAGCAGCACTAAGAATCAGAGGCCAGTTCAGCCACAGGCAGTGCTGGGGCATTTGGTGTGGAATTCACTTGTCTGTAGGGAAGTGGGCCATGGCTGCTTTATCTTGGCTGCAGGGTGCTTGCACATACTGTAGCCAGCTGGCCAGCTCCAGAGCCAAATTCCTCTAACCAGAGATGCTACCACAAAAAAATCCAAAAAAAAAAAACAAACCCCAAAAAGAAAAAGGAGAGGGGACAGGTGGAATGATTTTAACTTCTAGTTAAGGGAGGTAAAGAGCTGTGCTCCCCAATCTGTTGATTTATTGTCAGCAACACTTCACAGTTATCACACTGTTGGCAACACTGTACTTTGTTTTCCATGCCATTCTTGGAACATTTTCATTTCCTGTGTCACAAGCAACATTTCTATGTGTTGCCTTCAAGCCATGGGTTGGGGACAGCCATGTCATAGCATTCCCTTTATGCTCTTGTTCCCAAAATTCTTTGTCCCTTTCCATGATCTTTTCCTTTCCGTGTTCTTTCCTTCAGTGTCCTCTCCTGCCTCACAATCCTCTGTTCCTGGGCTTGTCAAGTGGTCTTTGATACTTTTCTGCTTGTTAGTTGACCCGTTCTGTATCAACCCTTTTTTCAGCTGCACTTATTTCCTGACCCCACAGGAATGGGCTGGGGGATGTTGTCTGGCAGGCAAGCACTGCCAAAGGAATAATTACTAGTTCTAAGGATGGGTCCAAAACACAGGAGAGCCAGTGGAGTTTGGGCCCCCCAAGTGGGCCTGTTGATGTCTGGATCTCAGCCTGGGTAGATGAAGCAGTTTGCCAAACTGAGCATGGGGTGTGTGGCTCCAGGGTGATGAGGCAGCAGCGATGCAGAGAAAATTTTTCTTAGAGGCATCTGTTAGGAGCCATTTGGGAACTAAACCAAATGACCCCAGAGTAATGCTGTTCTGCTGCCTCCATTGTTCCGGGCTCCTTTCTTACTTGCACTGCCAGCAGGAGGAAGCTGGTGGCTTTGGCTCTCTGACTCCTTCTTTGGCTCTCCTTGCTGAATGGATCTGTTTCTGCCTCTGTTGTTCAGCCATTGAGCAAGGCTGTTTCTTAGGTTTTGGCTTGCTCTGCAGAGTGTGAAGTAGGGAGTGCTGAATCTGCTGCTGCTTTGCAGAACATTAGATTTTGAGGGAAAGTCTTTGCCACTTCACCTCAGACTGAAACTGGAAGAAAATAGAAAAATCGTCTCTAGTGTCTGCCTGAATGTGTTGGCAAAAATGTCTTCCCAGCCCTTGCTGGTGTTACAAGTATTGTTAATGATGTTCTGAATCAGCATCCGAGAATATCAGAGGGTCATGAGCTAAACACACACCTGTGTGAAGTTAGGCAAGAGTTACCTCTGTGTTATAGGAATTGAAATCAAGGTGCAAAAATAATATGAGTTAGCGCAGTTTACATGAAGACTCAAGCAATTTGGCAATAGAGTGACAGGATATCTCCCCATCTTCAGGGTTGTGCATAATGATACAGCCAGAAGTACTAAAAAAAGTGTAGTGCAGAACATCAGGTTAGGTTTCATTGTCTTCATGTAGGTCTCCTAAGAGGCTTCGAAAAGATGAACTTTTGTGATGGGGTTGGGCAATCAGCTGTGCTCCTGGGTGTTTTGGGATGGTTAAGTAGTTGGTGTTTAAGTCACAGGGTAAAAACTGAATGTTCCTAACTTTCTACATACCACAGTATGAAAGAAGAGATGTCGACTTAGTTTAGCTTCATGCTTGTGACAACTTTTTCAAGTCGTGATTGCTGCACTGGTGGACTGGTTGAAAAGGGAGGTGGTGGCAGGTCTGAGTTTTCGTTTAAATATGACTTGACTGGAAAAACCAGCATAATTTTTTATTAATACTAACAATGTTGAGCATAACATCAAAGCAGGGTTTAACTATTTTACAGTTGCATAGCTAAATATGAAAAATAAGACCATGAGTCTCCCTGCATGTGCATGATTTCCTGACGCTGATTTTGAGGCTTTATGTACATCAACAATAATGGACCAATCCCGCCAAAATTTCCTTCCACAGCTGCTGGCCTTAGGAAGTTCCCTGGGCCTCCTGTGCTCTGCAGCTGTGGAGGATATTCCCTGCTCTGAGTGAAAGAATCTCCCCTCTCCTGTGACTGCAAATGCTGAACCAGACATCCTGTAACACCCTATTCAGAGGGGCAGAGCTGACAGCTGAAGGCCATCCTTGGCATTTTAGTCTTTGTAGACAATGACAAATGGTGCATAACCATGAGCAAGGAACCCCTTAGTCCTAAAATAGGAGAAGAGATTTTGGAGGAATTATTATAAAAGGTCATGGCCCAAAGGTCTTGGGGCTGGTTCTGCTCCAGAGAGAGTGCGAAGGAGGGATTTTAAGCAGCAGTTTAAAGAAAAAGTAATCTGGCATATTAGAGTATTGCAACATCGTAGGCGAGCGTAGACAGCACATTTCTCCTCATACAGTAAAACCAGGAGAACTGCTACATGAAATACTTCTTACAGAGCCACAAAAAACTTGCCTACTTTAAAGTTTTGCTCTGTGTTTAGATATAAAACCGTTGGTTGCAATTTTCACTTGAATTTGCATCTTTCAAATGTTGAAGACCACTTACAGTTTTGCAAATGAAACCTGATGGTTTCAAGTGAGTTTCAATTTGAGCTTTTAACATTCTTGTTCAAACCTGAAACCCGAAGTGAAATTTAGGGGTTGCAAAAACACACATAGAATACAGACAAATCGAAGGAAAAATTTGCAAGAACCTGTGCAAAATTTCCTATAGCTCAGTCTCTGTCTGTTCATGCAGATTGTCTTAGTCTCCTTCTCTTTGTTATGTGGTTGTGCAGACTCTGGAGGTAGAGGAGGTTGTGATGATTGTAGCTGTCAGGAGCAGCGCTGCCAAAGAACTGTGATGTCTTTCCATGGGGACAGCAATTCATCCAAATCCTGGTTTGTCTTCAGATTCCATACATGCATCAGTAAGGCAAGAAGAGCTTAAGCTCTGTTGATAATGTGCATCTGCAGCTGAAGAGATGAGGTTTGAAGCCTATATGGAGCAGGGAAGTTTTAGTAACTGAGCTGCAATAAATGGGTAATTACAAAGAGCTTGATGGTGGGGGTGAGAAACCAGAAGAATTATGAGGTTTTATCTAATTTCCACGCCTGCAGCACTTTTTGTTGGGAAACAGAAACTAAGGGTGCCTTGTTACTGCATGAAATAAATAAAACAAAACCAGAATGCTGTGGTGGTTTCTTGATCTGTAAAGCACACAAAGCTGAAACCACCACATGCAAAAACGATCACAAGAAGAGTGAGTGCAAGCTGAAAGTTGGTGATAGTCACTCTTTGCAATGGACACAGCTCACAGTTCTCAGCACAGCTGACCTCGTGGGAATCAATAGGAAGTCCTGGCTCTGCTTGAGTCAATGGGAATTTTGCTGTGGACTTCAGGGAAGCTGGAACTTCACAGCATAGTCCTTGTCGTGCAATATTTTGTTCCTGACTCTTAAAACCTTGCAAAATCTCATAGTTGGGCAAATAGGCATTTGTAGTGCTCTGGGTCTTCTGTCTAGCAAGAATGGGAAATTAAAGGCAATCCATTTTCACTAAAGCTGGCTAGACTGCTGGTAGTGACATGCTACCTTACCCATGAAAATTAAATACATCAATGCAGAAGTAATATGACTGGAAGTGGTCTCTTGTTGCTCATTCTGCTTATTTGCATGTGCTGTCACCTTCCTTTGCCTGTGCTCTCACCTCAACTGCTTCAGTGCACACAGGCCTTGGCAGTGCTTAGGGGAAGGACTCCTGTCTTGTTTGGACTTTAGGCATTAAGGTCCACATCCTCACTCCCACGTGGGCCTCCAGGAGTAGTTGTGATAGTTAATATTCAGTCATGTTACTCAGGTAATTTGAAGTCTGTTAGGTAAACTGGCATCTCTGTAACATTAGTAACAGGGAAATACTGTATTCAGCAAGTAAATAAGGATTAGTTTTTGGACACTGTTCATGGATATCCTTAGACCTGTGTCACCATCCCTAGGGAAGATATAAGAATGTTTCTTTCTTAAGGATATCTCTTTGTCAGCTTTGAATGTGGAGTCCTATAAGGCTGCCAATATTATTACAAAAGTTTTTATCCTGTTCCCTTTATTTGTTGAGTTCTTCCTGCTAAGTCAGCTAAAAATTTATTTTCACTGTATGTGAAAAGCCTGGCTGTTTTCAGTTGGTTGTGTTTGGGGGGAAGTCAAATTTAGTTTATTGACCACTTAAAAGCTGGGCATTCATAACTGAAATGGCTGGGGTTCCTTGTGTCTCCTTGCCTTGTTGCTTTATCTCTGCAAGAGTGAGATCTAGAGTCCTTTGGAAAACTTAAAAATAGAACAGCAACATACTGTATCTTTTTCATTTAAGTAAGTCTACCTAAAAAAATGTACAGATGAAATGGCAAAAACCTGGCAATAAAATGGTGTGAAGCCTGAGGTATGTATTTCTTGTATAGCATGTTGGTAGGGGTCCCAAATGAGATCCCTATGTTCTTTTATAACCAAAGCTGTACATAAATGGGAATTTAGGACTAAAACAACAGGATTAGTACCTTCCAGTACTCTGCCCTTGTGGTGGGAAAGGCCTTGCTAAGGAAAAAACACCACTTAATTTAACAAGATCTTGAAAATTACTTCAGCAAAACATGGCATTCATAAGGTGATGAGCCAGGGTGAATTGACCTTATAAGGGCCATGTAAGGAAATGTAATGGTATTATTTCCTAATATTTTGAACCTTAGCCTTTTTCTGTAGAAGCTCCACTAAGTTTAACATCTGTCGAGGAAGCAGCTGGGATATTGGATGTAGAGACAGTTTGCTGACACCAGTCAATAGATACCCAAATTAAGATGCCACATCAAGAACGTTTTCTTTCAGGAAAAAACAAACAAAATAAAATGTGAGGTTTATTTCTTTGGTGGCTCATCTGGAAAAACCCTCTGATGATTGCCTTGTGTTCATAAGTATGACACAAAATCAGCAGGGTGTTGCTAGCGGTGTAGGATTTAGAACATTAATTTAAGACAGCAAAGTAAGCAGGAAGAGAACTGATTGCCAAGGGTGTGTGAGATTTGGGGTAAGATTTGCTTTGTCAGTGTTGTAACCAGCCTGTAAGTGCTCTGTCTGAAGTCTGCAAAGTGGGTGCATAATATAGCTGCCCACAGACTGTGGGTTTAATGCCAGCTGTGGTTGGTTCTTTTTTTTTTTTAAGTATAGCTGAATAAGGGAAATTATACTTAAGCTTGTTTTAGTTGGGCATGGGACACATCAAAAAAATTGCCAACTTATTTTCCCAGCCTTGCTTTCTGCAAGAACCCAAATAGCTTCAGTTGCCTCATAAATCCACAGTGATTACAATGTATTTATTTATTATTATCTATGCAGACACAAAATGACCTCAACAAAAAAGAAGCCAAAACAGTTCCTTGATTTTGGGAGAAAAATCATTCAGCTCCCATCTCTCTTCCACCCACAGTCTCCTTCTGGGGGCTGTGACTTTGTCTTATGCTTCATCAGGAAACATATTTTTGGCTGAGATTAACTCTCTGGAGTGTGTTGATCTAACAGGTATAATGTCAAATGGAGTTTGTGTTGGACATGAGGTGCTTCCCCTGAGTGTTCCCTGTAAAATTATCTTTGTGGTTTTCAATAGATGACTAGTTAGTTATGTTTTGTTATTCCACAATTTCAAATAATATAGAAGTTAAAGGGAAGAAGTACTTTCTGTGCTGTGTAAGGGGAATGTGGGACCACGTTCACTTCAGCAGAGAACAGAGTAAATTGTTGAGAAGCACGATAAAATAGGACTGTACAGTCTCCTGGAATTCTGTGTGGGTGGATGAATGGAGTACAGAAATATGTTCCATTAATTTCTAAGGGATATTTCCTATGTATTGATGAAGGGGCCTAAGTTCTGTTCAGTGTCATGGATGATATAATTGGAGGTCATTAAATGAATTAGCTGTATTAGGTGTTCCACCCAATCGTGTTTTGCAGTGAAAAATCTCAGAGTCAGAGCAGATCCTTATTTAATGAAGTACCAACAGTGGCCATTTCCTGTAAGGTCAGGTGTAGACCCTCTCAAATTTCTGAAATTGGCAGCCTGAGAGTATCTTGTGCTGGGTTATTGTGGCATATCTAACTTTCATGAACTGATCAAATGCCTTTCACAAGACATTCCTACTTTTGACTTTCACATATCCTATGGCAACAATTCTTTCATTTGTTTGTTTCATGTCATTTTATATGGTACTCCTACTTTATTTTTCTATTCTGAAAAATAATGACTAGTCACTCCCTGTTCAACCTTATTTCCTTCCAAGTTATCTCTTTTCAATTAAAATGTTATTTTATTTTGTTTTCCACTGCGTTGAAACTTTTTCATATTTGTCATCTCTTTCTGGAAAAGATTTCAATCAAACAAATTCTCTAGAATTAGAAAGTACTCTCTGTGTAATACACTCTGTCCTCCAGTCCATTGGCAGAAAAGCAAGGAGTGGATATAATGTGCTTTCAGGGCCTAAGGACAAGTGTTAAAGACAAACTATAATTTAAGTTTGAGATTAAAAAAAAAGTGACAGGTTAGGTGTGCTTGCCAAAGTTAGATCACAGCCTAGTAAACTGGTATTTGAAACAACAGCATGTCTAGAGGAAGGATATCTGCTCTAGATATTTTGCAACAAAACATTTGTTAGGGATCAACAGAGGACTCCCGACATTGGGCTGCAGGAGGTGAGGATTTGTACAGGCACTGCTGGAATGGAAATGCCCAAAAGAGGAGAGTGGGTGCTGTTGAGAGAGGATGCACTGGGCAGGAAGGTTACAAACAAAGTTCCTTGGTGATCTGTTAATGACTTTGGCTGGAACAGACAGATAATGTTGAGGAAATTTGTTGATGAGGTACAGTTGGGACCACTCGCTAATGCAGAAAGGGCAGGAATTACTTACAGGGAGAAATGGATGACCTCAAGCTCTGGAGTAATAGGAACAGGCTGGAAGTTAATGGAATGAAGTGCAACATCATGCACTTTGGGATCACTGAAAATTTCTGATATTAACTAGAGCTCATGATTTGGAAGGAATGGAGGAAGGGACAGATCTGAGTACTAGGGGATAACTGGATAGCTGGTAGCCAGCAATATGTTCCAGACACAAAGGGAAATGGAATTTGGGATGGACCAAATCTTCCCAATTGAAATAAGGAAGTATTTTTGCCTGACAAGGGATGATAAACCTGTATCTGAATACCATGTACAACTCTGATTTTCCTTGTTTAAAAAAAGGGCACCTCAAGCTGCAATAAGTCTACAGAAGAGTTACTGGGATCATGGGAATGATAAGCTTATCTGTAAGAAGAAACTAATTGGCAATGGTTTATTTAGCCTAGTAAAATGAAATTTGAGATGTGACTTATAAATATATCCATGGGAGAAAATACCAGAAAAGCAGTGCTATTAAAAGGACAACAATTAAAGACAAACAAATCTATGCAAACTTGTTTTGAGGAAATTTGAGCTGCAGTTTAGGTTTCTAACAGAAGAGCCAGGTTCTGGAATGGAGTTAGAATAACTAACTAGTGTTCTAACACAGTGTTCCTATGGAGCTATTAGAGGTACAGAGCCCTTTTCTGGAGATGAAGCTGATGGTGTGACCCAAAAGTCTTATGGAGAATCTCCATAATTTCTTGCTTGAGCCTAAGTTACTCCTCTTTGATTGGTCCTTGGCTGGCAGTGTTTTAAGGAGTGTGTAGAAATTGCATGAGATTTTATTTTTGATTCTGTGGTTAAATTGGTAATGCCTTAAGGTATTTTTACTGTAGTAGGTCAAACCTTCACGCTGTGGGGAAAACTACTCTTTCTAGAAGGCCATAAAATTTAAGAAATCGTTATAGTTTGGGAAATGAAGGCATTAAAGCTGCACTAAAGGTAATCTGTCATTGCCCTGCTCAAAGACTGGCAAATCAGTGTGCAGAGCTAGAAGTTGCTTTTCGGTGCCATCATGTATTTCAGATTTCATGGTTATAATTTATCTTCTTATAACATTCATTTTTCCACCAATTAACAGTACAAATGGTTTACTTATTCCATTTAATACATTTAGAAGGACCAGATGTTTTTGCTTCCCAATAAAGAAAATATTTCACATTCCCAGTTTAACTTGTGTTTATAACTTGCTTAAAAATACCTTTGCTTCTGCTTCCACCTCTGAGTACCCAAAAAGAGAAGGTATCATGAAAC
Organism: Pseudopipra pipra; assembly: GCF_036250125.1. Classification (NCBI taxonomy): domain Eukaryota; kingdom Metazoa; phylum Chordata; class Aves; order Passeriformes; family Pipridae; genus Pseudopipra; species Pseudopipra pipra. The sequence continues at coordinate 7,340,470 of NC_087560.1, read as the reverse complement.
CAGAATAATTTTCTTCTCATGAAAAAACTCTCTTAACTTATACACACACAAAATCTTGTTGATAAAATTGTCAGCATATTCATGGTCTAATCAGACTGACATAGTATTCAAAGAAGAATCTTTTGTAAGTATTTCCCATTCATAACAATAGAATGCAGCAGTGTATGAAAATAAATACGCTCTGTGGAAATTTATATAGACATCAATCAGTGTTTTATGTTCTCTAATCAGGATAAGTTGTACCTTTGAAAGCCTCTAAAAGCTGCTGTAACAGCTTTTTCAGAAGAAAAACAATTGCCCCCCTGGCAGGATTAAACTCATGACAGTTTTCTCCTTACTTTTTCCCCTCTTGATGTGTCACCATAGGTTCATATATGAAAGATTTTTAAAGCCCAGCAATGCCAAAACTCCTCCTCTTCTTTAAGCCAGATGTTTCATTTTAGAAACATCTTTTTCAATGAAAGTAGATTCAAACTTTGAAAAGTGAATTGCCATAAAACAAATATCTCAGAGTAGTTGCAACTGGAATTTAAGTTATTCTGGCTGAAACAAAAAATTACACCAAAGGGGCTTTTAAATGATCCTTTGCATGCTAATTGGGTAAAATTCTTTTTCATATGCTAACATTTGTGCAGCTGTGTTTGTAATATATCCTGAGAAATTCAAGGTGCATTACTTTAGATGCTATACTCCTTGTGGTTTTAGGAGAACTTCTCCTGAAAGAAGGGCTTTTGTACAGGGAACTTGCTATGCTCATCACTCACAGGAAGGATGGTGATGGTTTTCTCCATGCTATGAATTTGTATAATCCCTTTCTGGACCTGCTGGCACACTCTGTCCTTGTCACCTCCAGTGGCAGCAAAGCCAGGAAGTATATTGCCCCACTGGGTAAGGAATTACTTTATCTCTTTTGTATTGTATGTTCAGCTGGTGCCTCCTAATGGCTCAAAAACTGCAGGATTTTTGTGAATAGGATTTCTATATTCATTTTCCACAATTCCTTCATAATTTTGGGAATCCCAATTGTATTCCCCCTTCATCTTCTGATTGATAAATCCTCAAACTTTTGGTCTCTCCTGGTATGTTAATTGCTACAAACCACTGAGCACTTCAGTTGCTCTCTATACACCCTGTAATTCTACTATTTATTTTTCAAGATGTAAAGACCAGAACCCACACAATTTCTGATGCTGAGTTGAAATCTGACATTGCTGATTTCCCTAAGGCTGTATTTCATCCTCTGTTTGGTTTAATACCATCTTATCTTTGGTGCTTAAAAGTAATGGTGAAATCACTGAATTTCAGTTCTTTAAGAGAATGGTCAATGCAGTAGAAGGATTACAAGTAAGTACATAGCTGTTGACAAAATAAAACCAGAGAGCTACATATACAGTTGCTTAGGCTTCCCAGAAGGAATCAAATTTGACTGGATATGGAACTAAATTATCTGAACCTGACACAATAGGTGAGTGGAATTTAAATATGTGAAAATAGAGGGAGGGTTTGATAAAACTGGCTATAAATTTTGAAGTTATTTTTAAATTAATGCAAATTGATTGTATCTTAATGAGAAAGTTGTAGCCATTTATAAGAAACATGGAAACAAATAGATTATTTTTAATGGCTTGATAAAGCAATTGCAGACTAGTTCATAAAAATACTTTTCTAGTGCCAAAATCATATGACATGAAGAGGCCATGAAGGATGTAGCAGTTGAATGTGACCTCATCATTACCTGTTACTTCTGTATTGATGGTTTAGAGCAAAGCATGGCTGTTGTGATGTTAGGACTGATTCACCTCAGTGGTTTTACCCATGTGGAGAAATCAGTCCTTCCTTCTACTGACTTACTGTGCAATTCTAAAAAAAATGAAAATGATCCCATCTTCTCCTCATGATTGGTACTGAAGTCTGTGATTATGAATTTCCTGGATGACAATTTTCTTCTGAGCTAAGAAGCTGACTTTTCTCTTAACTACAATAAAACTATTTTAATCCAAAACCTTTCAATCTAACCTGAGTTACCTGTCTGACCTCAAAAGACAGCCTTACTCAAGTCTTTCTCTTTTCTGGGGTATTTTGTTTGTTTGTTTCCCCATCTCATTTTTGGTCTTGTCAAATATTGTTGCTAAACTAATCATCCCTTTCTAAGCTTCTTTTTCTCTCCCATTCTCTCCTGTTCTTTCTCATCAAACCCAAATTTCCAATGCTTACAGACTAGAACAGTTCATATTTTTCCACTTTGCCTCATTTTCTCATGTTTGCTTTCTTCTTTCCCTAGCTCTTTCTCCTGACACGGGTGATGTTCTCTCTTATTTTGGAATGGTTTTACAAAACAGTATAAGGAAATGTAGCTTTATCCTCAGTTTGGCAGCTGCTGGTGTTCTTCACATGCTTTTGGGTACAAAGGTGAGGTACCAATGAAAGGGAACCCGCAGCCTGTCAAGTGGTCTGTGCAACTGCCTCTGTCACTGCAGCCTCTGCGTGAGAGGACCTTCATCATACAGTTCCAGGTAGAGAGCAGGCCAAGTTAACTCAGGCAGTTAGTGGGGTTTAAGAGCACCCACACAAGCAGTTATGACATGAGAGATAAAGACATATGAGAGATGTATGTCACTGCAGGTATGATCCAGCTTTTGGGTAATGTCCTGTAGTCTGTGGGGAATGCAGATAATGTCCAGTTGGAGTGATGTAATCCACCTCTGGTTACCAAACTGCAGCAATGCAGAGACTGCCCTGGCTGGGTGAGTGCTGAAGAATGTGCCCATGGCTGGCACTGAGTTGTCATCCTGGAAGGAAGTTTGAGGCTAGAAGGAAGCAGAGGCACTGTGGCTGTGTAGTGGGGGGCATGGACAAAGCAACCTGTTCCATTGGAAGGGAGAAGCAAACCTAGCTCTGATTTTTGTTTTTGCTTAAGAAAAGGAAAAAGCAATCTTGGGCACACATAGGATGTAATAGAGGCAGAAGGGAAAAGGTTACCTATAGTTTTGAATTTTTACCTTTCATCATTTTAAAGACAGTGCAGTGTTTGTTCTACAGCTGTGCCTTGCACTGATGAACTGATGCAGGCAGCTTCTTTGCCCTGTCTCCTTTAAGTTTCAGGTATCATTTCCCCTGCTGATGTATGCTTCATTCCTTCCTTCTCCCATGACTTGTTTGTCTTCAAGGTAACCTGACTGTGTATCTCCAACCAAGCCTGGAAAGTAGAAAAGAAACAAGCATATTCTGCTTCTGTAGAGAAAGAATGAAATAATAAAATATATAACAAATCAGAAACAAAAATATAATTTTTCTTTTCTCCATATTTTCCTATTCATTCCTGGGAGTGTAGGAATAACTCATTTCTCATTTCCAACACTAATAGATATCAGTAGCACTTTGAAGTCAAGACCACATATCCCACTGTTCCCCAGGCCATTTCCCAGGAGTACAAAGAAAGAGCTCAGAGGTTTTGAGAAGGCCATATCCTTAGGGAAATGTTGTGCACAGGTAGGACTCTTTTCAGTCTTGCCTCTTTGTTCTGCAATAAGTGTAAGGTCTTTGCTAAGTCAATAAAATTGAGGTGAGCTCTGCTGCTTTTCCACTTCTCTTACTCCACAGCAACATATGTGTTTCACTCCAAGCTATTGTTAGTCTTTACTGCACCCCTGTCTTGCAACATGAGGCTGGAGGGACAACTGACAGAGATGCTTTCTGACTCTGTGTTCTAGGTACTGCAGTGTAGGGCTGCTCAGACATCCTGCTTGAGAAGTGTGATGCTCTGGTGGGGGGCAAGGGCCTGCAAACACATCTCTGCAATGCTTTGCCTGGGGGTAAGAGCAGTACTGTGCAGCAGCTGCAGTTAAGTTCTCTCTGATTTACTCATGTGGGCTGTGTGATCTGATACAGAGCTATAATCTATATAAGAACACAGATTATTAATGGTAATAGACTTAACTAGCTCTCTTTCTGTTACTGCCAAAACATTATTTATATCAGTAACCCTATGTGGCAGTGGGTTTCACAAGTTCTATGAAGAAATGTTTCCTTTTCTTAGCTGTAAACTTACCTAAACGAAACTGGGCTCTAAATGTGTGTATATAACTCTTGACCTTGCATTCTGAGGAGTGGAGCAGGTCCTCTTTTTTCTTCAAAAGATCTTCACTTGATTAAGAAGTTTTCATTGCCTAAGTTCTGCTAGTCACATCACATATAGCAAAAATAAACACACCAGCTGATGAATGAAGGACAAGTTACAAGGCTGGGGGGGGTGCGTCACGTACATCTGCACAGGAAAATTAAGATTTATTCTTGCTTTGGGTTTGTGTGCAGTATGTTTCGTGCAGCCAAGCTGAACTTCTGCATTTAAACACATAGGCTGTGTTTATGCATAATTAGTTGTGTACATGCATAAAAGGATAATCCCATTACTTACTTTAGTTGTAAGATTTGTAAAGGTCAATTTGTAAGACTTTGCTGAGTTAAAGCTTTAATCACATACTTTTTTTTTTTTTTTTAAATCCTTCAACGATGATCCAGGCACAGGATCTTTGCACTGACCTCCTAAAGTAACAGCAACAGCATTTGAGAATATTATTTTGCTTAACAGGTTTTAAAATTAATAAAATTAAAAGTAACTGTGAATTGTTTTCATTGAAAGATGCCTAACATTTCAAATCAGGGGAAGCATCCTTGTTGTCCCTCTACACCTGAGGAAATGGGAACAAGTAGAAGTTTAGTGCTTGTAAGAGTATTACAATTAAGGAAACTTATGGGAGTCCTCTGAATCCAGGCCAGAACCACAGCTACAGGCCCAGACTGCTTCAAAATTCTGGCTAAATATACTTTAATATTTTTCATAATTCTCACCCTTCAATCAAATTAGAGTTAAGAATTAGAGGCTAAGTCTTAAAAGTCTTGAAGATTATGGAAGTCTTGTCTTGAGTTTGCTGGGGGTAGGGGTGAGCCTTCAATTCCCAGCAGTTACCTGCCATTTATTGTGTTTTCCTTGTTTCAGGTGTGTTCTACTTCCCAAGCCTACTTCTATGGACCTATAACAGAGAAATAATGATATTATTTAACAGTTTGATTAGAGAAAGGTTAATGTGGGAGGGGTGTAATTTATTTAGTACTGCCTCTTTTTAGTCCAAGTCCCTGATTCTTTTTGTGATTATCTGGAAACATCAGTCACTGACATTTATAGCCAGTTGAAATATTTGGAGGGAAAAATCAGACTAGCAGTGAAAATAAAAATGTGATTTTCTTAACAACAGGGCTAATTTAACAAAAAGTCTGTTAATGGAAACAAAAAACATACAAATGTTTGTTGGACCTACATGTATTTGAATCACTCAGTTAAAAGGATTTGAAGGCCAGGCTTGTATTCTACTTGAGACACAGTAGTGACAGAAAATGATTGCACTTCATTTAGGTATTTCTTCAAGTTACCCAAAAGCATAATATTTGCAACCCCTACTTAAATACCTGATGAAATTAATTTAATTGTAAGGAAGCTATTTCATATTGTTACAGCACTGTATGTCTTCACATTTGACAAGTACCAGCATTTAACCTTTTAATTGAAAATTACTTTGGGGATTCTGCCAGAAACTGCAGACTGAAAACATCAACCCCCATTCCTGCCTCGTGTAATACAATAGGGACAAAGTCAGAGGTCCTTGACGGGCACACTCTGGGGCTGTGTGGGTGGGAAGCTCTGTGCCCTTCCAGAATTCACTTTCTTCTGCTACAAAGGCTGATTATACAGTTTAAGGGTTGTTTCAGTGTTTTTCTATGCAGATACTGGTAAGAAGATAAACAGATTATTCCCTCTTACAGAATTGCTTTGACTTGGTATTGTTTAAGGCAAGAGCAGTGCTTCAAGGAGATGAAAAGTGCCTAATTTTTTTATATCTGTATTTTTTGAATATGTGGATTTTTATACAGGGCAGGGGCAGGAAGGGAGTCAAGGAGGAGAAGTATTCCTTTACATCTTCCGAAATAATTGGAGTTGGAAGCTGCAAGAAGGTATGGGATTAGTGAAAATATCCAGTAGTACTGGTCCTGCACAGCTCAGGTTATGCAGCCACAGTAGTTCCCAAGAGAGGATGAGTGCAGCTCCAGAAATGCCACAAGGACTGTGTAAGATTCTTAGTTAAAGGCTGCTCAGTGTGAATATTTGTCTGTAACTGTTTTCAACAGTACTTTCTAAACATGGACTGAAATTGGTGATGATTCTTGACAGTTCCGATGTTGTTTGGGGTTGGGTACCCAGAAGCTGATAGAAACAAGAGGTGTTTTCAGCCCCTCGAAGTGTTTTGGCTGTTCTGAACACCTCATCTGAAAGAAAGTGGAAAAGCACAAATTTTTTACTCTGACAATGTAATTAATGGAGATGTACCAGGATGACCCACTGCCAATTTAAGGCTTTTCAGCGTTCCAGGTAAAACTAGATTTCACTGCCTTGAGGAATATAAAGACAGGACCTGGGCCATGTCTGAGCTAGAAATGGATAGTTTAGATTGATCTGGGGAGCAGAGACCTCACAAAACAGATTTGCTCTGGTGCTCTGTAGATAGTGACTGCTGTTGCTTCTTTCAAGCTCTGTCCTGCCTTTGGTGGAAGTGGAAGGAGAAGGAACAAGGCTGGCTTGCCACAGAGTTACAGCTGTTCTGCCTTCATTGCATTCAGGTGAAATGAGTGAATGGGTTCAAAATTTAATGACAAGGATGGAGCATGTGATTATGTAAGCTTCCTCACCTGAGGAGACCAGCCTCAAGTGAAGCTAAGTTAGTTTTAACTCAGTGTTTTTAAAATTTAGATTGTGGAGCTTAAAACCCTTTGTTATTGTGAGCTCTTTCAAGACCAGGTCAGTTTATGAGACCGCATGCAGGAGTGCTGGAAAAGCTTTTGTGTAAAAATGAGAGCCATGGTTTGGTCAAATCAGAATGCTTCCAAACTAATCCCATGTGAATTCTCTTGAAGTGTGCAGTGGTATAAACCCTTTCCAGAAGGGAGACTGAAGTCAGGAATTGTAGGTACATTGTTCTGTGTTCTGGTAGTGGAGAATGCTGCAGCTTTAGGTGACTTGTAATGGTAACTCATCTTTCCATGGCTAAGTTTCACAGTCCCATAGCTTCTGGGTGGTTAAATGTAAAGGTTGGAATTTTGGTTTCTAAATACGGTCAAATCCAGTTTTGTATTTAACTGGAAACATAAAGCATTAAAAAAATAATTTTTGTCAAGTAAGGAAGAATTCGGTCTCTTAGTTAACTGAACATATGTGAATACCCCGAGGATGGGAAGTAAAAAGGCATATTGTGTAAAAGTAGGGGCTAAACTGTGATTATAGGAATAGCAGGGAATAAACAAAAGTTGGCTCTGTCAGTGTGTGCTGCAGAAATACATGTGACAAACTAAAGGAACATAGAGCCTCTGGAATTAGATCTGGAAATAAGGTGTAGTTAGTTATTGTTACTTGCAGAGGCCTGGTTTGTACATGTCGTATGCAGATAAATTTTCTGAAAGGATCTATTTATATAAACATTTTGTCTTGCAAGTAACTTTGGTTAATGCTGAGTCCTCACTCAGGTCACTCATGTGAGGTAGCAGAATGAGGCCACATTCAGCTTCTCTTCTCAAATCTGTGTGTTTTAGTCTTGTGGTCAAAATGAAAATGGAGTGCTTCCCACCACCCTAGCTTTACTGACAGTTTTGGTTTTGTGAAGGGTCAGCACATGAATGTGTCTTGTAGCAATACACATTGCCTTTACTCAAAAATTCACATGCACAGGAAAACTGACAAAACAGTTTATTTTGGAAAATTAGTAAATCCAAATGATGGATACCATGTGTCAAAATAATCCTTGGTGCACGTGCTTGCATTTTCACATGGGCATTTTTGAAAATTATACTGTGGAAGCTAAATAGAGAATCAGTTTGCCAGGGAGCAGGTTTTAGCCACTTTCAGTACAGACTGCAAGATGTGGTCTCTTTAAACATAGAAGCAAAAGCACTTCCATCTTTACTTTAGCCCATTGCTGTTGGTCTCCAGAGGTGCCTAAAAAGATCTAAGAGACCAGTTAGTGGAGTTAGGCTGAGATTTCAGAAGTAAAGATGTGAGGAGAGCTGAATGGTCTTCAGGATTCATTGCCCATCCCTAGAACACTCTAAAAACTTGATGCTTAGTTGAAGCTGGTTCAGTTCTAGAGCCAATGGACAGAGACAAGCACCTCCAGAAGGAGTTTATTTGATGTTCATCCATTCCAAAAGGGAAGAGGCAATGAAGGATGTTATAGAAAAAGTTCTTTGCTTCTAAATGCTGACAAATAAAATACTGCTTAAAGGAGAGAATAGTCTTCCTCTTCTCTGCTTGTTTTAAAGCCTCAGGTAAATCTCATGTGAAGCGCTTAACTTCCACCTTGGTCAAATGTGAATGGAGAATGACTCTGGGGATGTTGAGGCTGTGCTGCTGTGTTTGACTACATTTTACTGGTGCTTTAAGGACAGGCTTGCATTTTTACTTTTTTTTTTTCAGTAGCCCAAGTGCAAAAGTGCACATAAGCTCTCTGCCAAACCTGTCCAGGGAGGTACATGGCAAATCTTGGTCTGGAAGAACACTGCACAGATCCTGAGTTCCAGGATATTGAAGTGATCAACAAGATCTTTTCCTGAGGATAGGAGGATATTGCCTTGCTTGGTTACTTTCTTAAGTGTTTTGAATACAGATAGTGGGATATCTCTGCATATACATTAACAAGTACTTTGAGGTAGGAGCAGTTTCCTTCACCTGTGCAATATTCTCTGTGAGAATATGTGTGGAAGAGAGGTTAAGGTCTCTTTGGTAACAAGGCCTTAGTCAGCTTTTATTTTGATTCTGTTTAATATTTGCTCAGTGAGCTGTGAATGGAAAATCCACTTTTGAAAACATCGTGTTAGTGTCATGCTGACAACCAAAATCTCTTTTGTGGACACTTAAAATTGCTCAAACATTTAAAAAGTTGGTAGAGTTGGGTTTTCAGTCCTTTTCCTAAAGTAGAAACAGGCTTACTACTGTCAGTCTACATGGTTGCCATGAGAACAAGTCATTGCCTGCCATTTTCCTTCTTATATATGCCTTTAAAAAGATGCTGGGACTGTAAAATAAATTATTGTTTCATAATTTAGCTTTAAGCAAAAGGAATATTTCAACGGTGACAGTTCTGGAAATGCTTTAACTTTTAAATGCTGACACCAAATAATAAGTAAAACCTTGTGATTAATGTTTCCAGAAGGGACTATTAACATTATCCTACATCTGTTCATGATATAATCTCTAAATGAAAAACACTCACTTTGCAAAAAAAAAAAAAAAGAAAAACACCAAACCCTAAAGAAGTATATGTTTATGTAGCATTTCAGTATAGACTTAACTCTAATGTGTGGACATCCTTGGTAAGATTTAACCAACTAATTTTTCATCTGATCATTATTTAGTCAAACCTCTATGGTTCTCCAGAGGTTGCTTAAATTTCATTGACAACATGTCGTTTCATTTGCTGAAAAATGTGGTCATTTTAAATTATACTACGTGAAAGAGTTTTTTTATTACTTACAGTAAAATTAGCCATCATATTTGATGAAAATAGTTAGTACTAAACCAGGCATAAAGTTCTGTGAAGCATCACTTCATAATTAGCTCTTGTTGATTTAAATATTTGAGATTATGTAGGAGAGTTGTCTTTTATAACTAGGAAGAATTTGTAGTAGTCCAATCATCCTTTAGGAAACATTTAGGAGAACTGAAGTAGAATTTTTAGAACATATGGCAGTAACTGGTTCAGAAAATAATTACCTGTATTGGTTGGGCACAATTTCCCCGTTCAAGACAAAACCCTAAACTGACATATGTCACCAAGATAGTTGTATTAATTTCAGTCTATATGTCTCAAACTCAAATTTATTTACTTAATGAATAAAAGTTTACAGAATTCATGTGCTCTGTGAAAATGTATGCTGAGAAATCACCTTTTTAAAATGCAAAGTGGTGGTTTTGTTGGTATTAAACTACAGTTTGTGCCATGCCAAATACTTTCTAAATCATGTAAACTGGTATTTCTGGCAGCTTATTTTAGATTCCTGTTGAATAGTCATTTTGATCTCTGTTGAGTGTTAGTTGCCATCAATTACTAACTCCCAGTTTACCAGTTTCCTTGCTTTAGCTGGCATAAGAAATCAGTGATTTCTTACAGTTACAGGCAGTATCTATACAGGCCACCTTATGATGCATCTTTTAATTGATGCCATTTCCTGCTAGCAAAATTAAGTTTCAACAAACTTGTGTTTTAGGTACCAAAGTGAGGTGCAAATTGTGGGGCATGGAATGCAAGGTGCAAGTTGCTCTGTTCATTTAAGATCTACATGTGGCAGAGCTGACATACTGTTACAGGTGGTGTTGAGTATCATCCCTGAAAGAAATCAACGTATCTTCATTTCAAAATGAGCAGTGGAACAGGAGCAACAGGTTGATGAGGAATTTCAAAAACCCCATTCAAGTGCTTTAAGTGAAATGAAGGCCTTGCTTCAGGATAATCTCTGTTTGCTGGAGAACAATCAAGTCCCCTTTAAAATGAGTTGAAGGCTGTTCCATAATTTATCTTGGAACACCACTGTTATAACCTCTCTGGATAGATCAAGATTTACTCCAAGTTGTTTTTAACAAACAAAATCCAGACAACTCCAGACACAGATGTCCATCATATTTAATCTGCCTGAAATTACTTTAATGGCATTGACAGTATTTTGATTAGAAGCTCTAAACTTCAAATTAGTAAATAATTTGTTTAACCAACTGCTTATATGATATGCAGGATATTTTTATTTATCTCTCTTTACACAATTACCCACACAACTTGCATATATTCTATACATGCAGTTCAATTAGAACAGATCAGATTACTTGTCTTGCAAGCAAAGTATAAGTAGTATACTTAATCTATGTCAATAAGAAAACAAAGTTAAAACACCTTTGGGATTTACTCATAATTTTCACATCATTTCTATCCTCAGTTATTGGATTAGAAAAAAATTAAGACATTGCTATTCAGGGAAATATATTTCTTCATATACAGGCATGGAACTATATAGAAGAAAAGCTTCAGGTTGTTTCACAAAATCACAGAATATGCTGAGTTAGAAGGGACCCATAAGGATCATGGAGTCCAACCCTTAGCCCTGCACAGGACCATCCCCAAGTGAGATGTACCTGAGAGTATCATGCAAATCCTTCTTGAGCTCTCTCAGCCTTGGTGCTGTGCCCACTGCCCTGGGGAGCCTGTTCAGTGCCCGACCACCCTGTGGATGAAGAACCTTTTTCTAATATCCAACCTAAACCTCTGCTGAGACAGCTTCAGGCCATTCGCTGGGGTCCTGTCCGTGATCCCCACAGAGCAGAGATCAGTGCCTGCCCCTGCTCTTCCCCTCACAAGGAAGTTGTAACTGCAATGAGGTCTCCCCTCAGTCTCCTCCTCTCCAGGCTGAACAGATCAAGTGGCCTCAGCCACTCCTCATAGGGCTGCCCCTCAAGGCCCTTCACCATCTTTGTGTCCCTCCTTTGGACACTCTCTGACAGCTTAATATTGTGGTGCCCAAAACTGCCCCAGTATTCCAGGTGAGGCTGCCCCAGAGCAGAGCAGGACAGTCCCCTCCCTCTCCTGGCTGGTGATGCTGGGCCTGATGCCCCCAGGACACTGTTGGCCCTCCTGGCTGCCAGGGCACTGCTGACTCATATCCAACCAGCCATTGACCAGGACACCCAGGGCCCTTTCCCAGCACTGCTTTCCAGCACATCATTCCCAGTCCATAATGTACAACTGGGGTTGCCCCATCCCAGGTGCAGAATCCAGCACTTTCCCTTGTTGAACTTCATGCAGTTGGTGATTGCCCAGCCCTCTAATTTGTTCAGGCCTCTCTGCAGGGCCTCCCTGCCTTTGAGGGAGTCAACAGCTCCCAGTTTTGTGCCATCTAGGAACTTACTCAGTGTCCCTTCCAGTCCTGCATCTGAGTCCTTGATGAAGATGTTGAAGAGCACAGGGCCCAGGATGGACTCTGGTTACAAAGTAGCATCTCACCTCCATCACTTCAGCTTTGTGGGAATGAATGAACAATGAATCTGATCACTGCAGATCATATTCAAGGTATTTGTTTTTTATACCTATAGGCAACCTGTAAAGAAAAAGCTTCTTTTTTCTGTGTGTTCTGACCACACTGCCATGCAGTGTGGCTCAGGTTGTCACCTTGTAAGCTGTAGCTCTGCAAGTTTGTGTTGTTCTTCTCACTTCACTCACCTGTCCTGTTTAGAAAACAGAAGATCTCAAATGATGAAAATGAACCAGAAAGAGAAAGAATTTCAGCAAAATAAATCTATATGACTGCCTCTACCACCACAAAGCTTTAGTCTGTCATTTGTGTTCAGTCCTTTAGTATATTTGTTTCTACATGTTTCTTTGTATTAGAGGCTTGTCTACTGTGTCAGACTGTAATATGTCGTATTTTGCACAGTTATATTTTTTCCTTGGATGGAATTGTATAACACATCTTTTAACGTAAGTGATTGGGCATAACTGACTTCTTTCTGATATCTAATTACTCTGTTTTGACTTACTTTTCCGTGAGCTCTCATAATGTGTCTGTGACACTTACTATAGAGAAGTGGCCCTTTTAATTGCTGTTGATGTTGTCATGTTAAACCTGTTCTTGAAACCAGTTTGTCACTTGAAGCACAGACAAAATGTTGTTCGACACGTGCAACACAAACAACTGCCAAACTTCAAACTTGAATGCTCATGTCAGACTTGTTAGCCTGCAATATTGAAACAGCTGTGTGTGCTGGGCTTCTCTCTACCCATGATTACTGAATGAACTTGGAAAGAGTGAGCAGGGGGAAGGGAGACTCCAGTGAATACTCACAGAAAGCTTTTTGGGTTGGTGGTTATAAAAAATTATTCTAAGAATGATCTTTCAACCTGCTGAGGGCTTCATAAGCTCATTATCAACAGAATATATCTGAAGGTCTTTGACAGGAAAGAGGAACATTCCTGATTTTCATGTTTTCCTACAAATATTTCTGCAATCAAGGCAGAAAGAATATTTTCGAGGTAAATTGAGGCTTAAAGCTACATACATTGTTTAAACTTAAATTTCAGAGGGACTTAAAAAGTAATGGTTGCAGAGGAAATTCAGATTTCCCCTTCCTCCCCCGATAAACGTAAGCAAAACTATTTCGATATTTTTAAAAAATAATAATTTATAGCTCTTTCTGACAATCTGGAGACAATGAAGACTTTAAAGCTATAAAGTGTAAAGAGGTGTTTTTTTAATAGAGAGAATACAGAGCGGCATTAGTAAAAGCCAAAAATGGAGAACACAGCTCTGAGCAAATATTCTGGACCTGAAAAAGTCTGCTTTCCAGTCTGGGGAGGTGTCTTATTCTGTCATATCTTATACCTAATCTCTCTACTTGGATTCCCTGAATACTGGTACAGGTGTAGGTTTCCATGGACATAAACAAGAACAGAATTTGGCTTTTCACTCCAGTTTAAATCAGTGTTATTAGAGTTTACATGAATTACTTGACGTTGACTTCAGAATAATAAAAGTGAGTAGAGTTTGATCCCAAGTTTGGTAACTGGCTTGCACTCCTGTGATATGGACTAGAGGCTGATAAGGGTTAAGAAGATAGAAGTCCTAAATTCTCCTTCATTTTACCTCAGATAAATCTGAGCCCAGGCCTCCAGAGGTGAAAGGCTAGCACATTAACTAGGACCTTAAATGTGTGCTTCAGCATACAAACCTGCAGTATCTTTTGAAATCTATGCAGGTTTCTCCTGCCTGCTGGGCGTAATTTCAGAATACACTGTCACCATTAAAGAAAAAAAACAAGTTTGCTCTTTCATCTGTGCACCCCACGGCACCGATTGGGGGAATCAGTCCCCAGGCTCCCCTAAAATTTGTGATCTTTGGCTCCTGCTGTAAATTGATTCCGTGCTGTGCCTCCTGACATGTGAACTGGGTAAAATCCATTTTGAAGTCTTTTAAAACCTGGCATTAACCCTGTGGCATCCTCTTAAGTACTGATGTTTTCTCGTTACATTATTTACTGGGAAGAACTTGCCTTTAAAACTCTAGCAGCTTTGCAAGCTAACTTGTTAAAATCTCAGTATTAGATGATCCAGTGTGCTTTGAATTTCTCCCGAGACCTGATGTTGGGAAAAGTGAGTTCAATTAGTCGTGAGTGAGGTGAGTGCCTCACTACTGTGCAAATTGCTTTGGGACCATTTGGCCCATGTCTACTCATGATCCTCCCCCCTCATAAATGCAGATGTGTAAAGTAGTCAATATTTTGTTTAAGCTTATCTTGGACTGATTATCTGGAACCCTGGAATTTTTTTTTTTTTTTTGCTTCAGTGCCACGTAATAAGAAGACTATTAAATTTTTCAGATTTTTCCCCCTGCTCTTTTATAGGGAGAGTAATAATGTCTTTTGTGCACATATGTGTCTCTCTTTACATCTATTCCGTATGACTTGGTTCCCTGCCCACTGAAATGAAGTGGCCTTTGGGATTAAAACATTACTATGTTTTACTCAAGAGTTTGGGACAGGAAGTCAAAATGAGTAACTATTTGAAAACTTTAGGGATTTTTAGGTAGCCAGAACTTAATTCCAAAGAGAACATGGCTTTGGACAAAATGGGAAAAACAAGGCTAATTCTTTAATGTTAGAAATGAGTTGCAACCATGATGATAGATCTTAAGACAACAGTACTGGCAGTGGAGTACCCTTGCACTGTAAAATTATAATAGAAGGGATATGTTTGAACTGATGGTCTTGCATGCTGGCAGATGCTGCTTGCTTTTGTGTAAAAGAGTAATTGTGAAAATGGACTCTCTATTATCTAAGTACTCACTCACTTTGGTTCTGTTTTTAAAAGAAGAGCTGAACTTCCCTTCAAGGAAGCCATGCTCAAACCAACTGGACACTCACTAGAGCAAGATTTGGAGAACTTGCCTGAGTTACATGTTTTCTTCTCCCATCTCCACCCTGGTGCTTATGTGATGTCTGGCATACAGTTTAGTTGGTAGCAACTGATAAGGCATAATACTGTTTGTTGTTGTATACTAAAAAGGAGGTGAAACTATATTTCACTTTTCCTTTGAGAAAAAGGCTGGTAATACAGGGCTTGTCAGGACCCTTTCCTGTGTTTGATAGCTTTATCACAGTCCCAGCTCAAAAGGTTAAATGTTTTGGATTACACAGAATGTACATTATATGGAGGGCTTACTATAAATCAACAAGGCAGGTATGTTAAACACAGAAAAATATCTACAGCTGTTCTCTTACTCATCCTGCTTGTTATTTAACGCCGTCTCTACCCAAAGGAATATTTTTAGTTGTACTGTCAACAGTTTCAAAACAAAGAAGCAACTACAACTGGCAAATGAGGAACCCAGCTGGTGCTGTGTTTAGGCTCCCAATGAATATACTCTAATCCTGACACCTGCAAGCTATTTAATCAGGATTTACAATTGAACATGAAGGATGAGAGGTCCAGAGGGCTGTGTTCTTGGTGTTTTGATTGCAAATGATGGAGAAAAACTTTGTTATCGGATGTTGTAGTTATTTGAAGTTTGGTGCCCTCTAACCCATGGGGGACCAAGAATCATTTATCACTTCACAGCAAAAGCCAAAAAAAGCCACTATGGCTTACACTCTAGCATTCTGCTTTAGCTTTTCCTGTATTCCAGTGTAAACATGCCTTGGATTTACGAACAATGAGAAACAATTTCCAGCAGGCACATGGAAAAGAGAGGTTATAAGGAAAGTATGCATTATCCCTTCTGTGTCAAGCTGAAAAGATCACTTTACTTTCCTCAGCACCAGTAATGTACATAATGATGAAATGTATCATAAAAATGAGCAGGAAGAACTTGAAGGAAATTGAATAAAACAAGTTGTGGGGGTTTTTCTTTTTTTTTTTAAAAAAAAGACTCTTTTTCACAGTGCAAGTTTGAATCTCAAAATGGTGCCATCAAGGGTGAATGGCTCCCCTCTTACAGGTCTCCATTGCTCCTTCTAAAACCCTCTGTTTCCCTGAAGAAGTGGCACAACATGAAGAAATTTAAAATTTCACTCTGCCGTCTTGTAAGGAGCTCAGATGTGCCATCATGTTGCTGTGCTTGTTTATTTTATTTATTTGCTGAAGGTTTCTAAGTACTTGTAGCTGGGTTCATGACAAATTAAACACATTCTGGCAGTAGCACTGGTGTGGGTACATGGGGTGTGTATGTGGGGGGCCTTGTGCTTTTATCCTTCTGTGTTGTGCTGTCAACAACATAGTTATGAACAAGCTGGGCGTGGTGTAATCGACACCCTACAAAAAGTGGTTAATCAGCTGTCTGAAGTTGTTAGGTAACAATGCTGTTGCCTTTTGGTCTGATGGGATGATGTAATGCCTGTAAGTTATTTTTTGTGGATCGAGGCTATTGTGTAACTCAATATCCTGCAGAGGGTTTGTATGGTTACAGTCACAGAATAAGTCAGAATTTATTTCTAACTTACTTATGCTATTTTATTTTGTTCTTCATTTAAAAGGGGAGAAAAAAGGATTTGTTACTTTTTGAAGGAAATAACTAATGGAGACAGCAAAAAAAGGGCTCAAAGCAGTCATCATGGATTCTTTAATCAGCTGAAGGCAGACTGGGCAGAGGAGCTTTCCTCCAGAGCATCCTTTGTTCTGGGCTGCTACAGGTAGCACTGACCAGGATGATCCAATAAAGGCTCTTGTGCTGTATGACCCCTCTCCAGCAGACTTGTCCTGCACTGCCCAGCAGGTGGTCTTTTGGGCTTTCAAGCTTTACTTCACAGGGTTGACTATACTGAGGGACTTGATCTAGGGTCTCTTCAAACATCTAATTATAACTGCAGAAACAAATATTTTGGCAGAATGACAGCACTGCCATTTTCTAGATGGATGCTGTCATCCCTTGGCATGTGGATGGATGACATTACTTAACAGTACTAATGATACAGGATCTTCAGTGGTTATTGAACTGTTGCACTGAAAAGAAATTAAAACTGCTCCCTGAATTCTTCCTCAGCTTTATTTATGTGTTTAGGCTTTGCAGTTTCCTTATTCCCACATTTCTTTAAACAAGAGACTGTGTTTTCTACAAGTATTCTTCCTTCTCTCTCAGCATCTTCCCTCTAGTCCAGGAAATCAGATGTTTGTGGCATTGACCAAATATTTCTGGTGGTGAACCTTCTGATTGCAAGAAGTGCATCTTTCCTGAGGACCTACCAGTTTTGCAGACATGCATGAGGTTCTTCTCTTAAGGAATTATCAGCTGTTGTCAAACTCATGCCAGCTCAGTTCTCTCTGGAGAATGTCCATTACAATCCCTCTGGTGTCCTTTGGTACCCATTCCAACTTGACCTTCCCTTAGTTTGTTTGTCATATCCCCTTCCTTCGTTATGTACATTGCATGCACCCACTGTGATTTTCTGTTGTTGCCACAATTTAATTCCTACCCCCAGCTCCATCAGATAAGTACAATACCGTCAAGTAACTTCTGCAAATAACTTTTTCATGTGGAGTTATGCATGCCATTGTTTCTATGGATAAAGAAAACAATGCTCAGTTCTGTCTAGGGAACCATAATGTGAAGATACAATAAAGTCACACATTCTCTTTGGATTGCAGCTTTGCAGGGTGAGCAGGTTACTGCCCAGGGGCTCTCTTCTGTTTCTTTTCCCACTCTCTAGAGATCTGCCACAATAATTTTGTGCTCTATAGGCTGTCTGAGAAAACAGTTATGCAGATATTGCTAAAGAGTTTAATCTAACTTAGCCATTTTCATTGGACTGGATTGGGAAACAAGCAGTGGTGCAGTGATCTTGGATGTGCTGTAAAGCAGCTGGCACCAGCTCTTCACTTGACTCAGCTGCAGCCAGAACTAGACTGCTGACTTCTGTATCTTTTGGCACTGGAGTAATAGCACTCAGGTTGACTTCTTGCACCCTTGAACTCTCATCCTGTTCATTGTGTCTGTGAGACCAGATACAAAATGTCTTTCAAGGCCATTTGAGTAAAGAACCAGCACTCTCAATCCTAAAACTGCATATCTACAGTTGCATTGCCTCTGAAAATGAGCTATGCTATTGCCTACAGTTCTGCTTCTTAGAGAGCTCTGTGAGGAATGCTATTCACGCTAAGAAGATGGAAAAACAGCCTCTTTAGAGTACACAGGTCAGTGAAGATATGTGGGGAAAAAAATTAATGGAGAACTGAGACAAAGAGGGATTAATGAAATGGAAAGTGTGGTGAAATACCAGAACTGCAGCACATCTGACAGATAAGGAACCTAAATCACACACACTTTCTACAGAGAAGTTAAAACTTTCGTACTTCAAATATTTGCTTTAGACAATCCTTTTTGGTAAAATAGCAAATTTCTTGAGCCATCTTTTTTGTAGCTGAAAGAGATGTTTAATTCCACTGGCACTCTGCTGAAAAATGTCAGTGAGGCAGTCAGATATCACATCAATAGATTGACCTTCATGCTTGAAATCTTGTCTGTCCTTCCCAGCTCTATCATTCCATCTCATAAGGAGTATCACTTCATTCCAGGAGTGCTGCCTTGCTCACCACAGTGAACAGCAACATTACTGCCACAGCTTAAATAATATCTACTTTGACAGGGTTGTAAGATCTTCTCCAGTGTCAGCTGGAGTATTCCAGTAGATACTACACCTCAAAAATCTTTGGGAATAATTTGTGTTAATTCTTGGGCAAACATATCAGAGAAACTGTAACTTCTTACAAAGCAGAGCATTTAGAAATTATCTATTTCCCAATGGTTGGGGTGCTGGAAGGCTTGATACAATGATTGCTACCTGTAGGCTCAAGTTTGAAGATGCAAGGATGTTATGCTGTTGCTTTTGCAACACCTAGTAGGGAGGGGAAATCTTTGCTGATTGATCTAGTAAATGTGCTACAGTACTGCATACAATGATAAAATTTATTAACAGCTCAGCAAAACACTGAGTTTATCAATTGTGTTCTCGATTGTAATAACTTAGCTGCTTTGGTATGTAGATACAACTTTTTGAACATCATTTTGGAAAATATTAATAGGGATGGTGAAATGTGTTTCACATCACATCCCATTTAAAGATGTAACATGTGTTTTCATGTGGAGTTTCAGATTTAGCATTATGGACAGCCACAGTTAATTTATTTAGTTGCTCAAATATACTGACAAGTAAACTGACAAGTCAGGGATAAACTCCTTTCTGTTTAACTAAGGGTTGTTAGTTTGTGCCTGTTTCAGCATATGAAAATGAACTTGGCTTTTTCTTTTGAACTCTGTCTTTAGAAGTTCAGGGTGGGGAAGTACAGTGTTTATTCAAGAAAGCTGTGAATCTATGTACCTCAGCCAGATCATCACTTTGCAACATTGACAGGTAGTTAACAAAACAAATGGCTTAGACAGCAAGGCAGGAGCTGAGTTCTGTAGTTTCTTCTCAACGACCAGACCTGTCTAATGATAGAAGCTGTTAGAATTGTGAAAGAGATGTCTTTGTCCTTCAGATTTTTTTTTTCAAACATGAAATATGGAGGAAATTCAAATACATGGTACTTGTGGTATCAAGTGTTCAACTGGATGACTTTAATAAAAGGTGTGCCATCTTTTACTCACAAGTATTCCTTGTTAACAAGTGTCTCTCTGGACAAAATCTCTTCTGTTTTGTACATCTGAGGAAGATTTTAAGAGGTTAGGCCCAAATTACTGATGGGAAAAATAAGCCAAAGGAAACTGTTTGCTTGTAGCATATAAGAAAATATATTGCTGAGTTGCTCCCAGACCAAAATCCTCCTGCAGTGCTGCTGGGACAATTCAAATGCTTGAAGTCTTATGAGGAGTGTTTTTATGAAGGGTTTGTAATGTCTAAGTATTATTCAGTATATAATTTCTCTTGGCAGTTATATAGCAGTGCTCATGACTGAGGTTGTATAGAGCCACAATGCCTTTATTTACTTTCTAATCATAACAGGAAGTGAGATATCAATATAAATTACTTTGGGAGTACAAATTTCTCAAGCGATATTAAAATTGCATGTGGGTACTACGTGGTTTCATGTTTTGGAAGGTAAATTTTATAAAGTAGCAGAAAGGATTGGGAAGTTTGGGCCTAGGATTAGTCTGCTCTGAAAGCTGACCCTCCCAAACCATATGAAAATGAGCTTGTCCTCCCAGAGACTGGGAAAATCCAGGCAGCTGGAGATGACACTGGCCAAACCCTAAACTGTTGCCTTCCCAAGGTACTATACCCATACACTAATGAAATAAAATAAACCCAGGCAGAACTTCAATTTTTAGCTAGTTAGGCACAAGGTTATGGTTCACTCAACAGACAAATAGATAAATTCATCACGTGGGATAATTGTTTGCATAGCCAATATAAATCTCAAAGGTTTAAAGAAGTACAAGTGTTTTGACTGGAGATTTTCCATCCTCAAATAACTGGACATATCAAGTGTAACTGCTAGGACAGGTGTGTGCATACACATCTCTCTCTCTTTCTCTTTTAGTGAATTCCATGTAGTTATTTTCTCTTCATTAGAATAATACCAACAGGAAAAAGCATTTCCTACATTTTATCTTCCCTGCTTTTCTCTTCTATTTTTTTTCCAAAGTGAGAGGAGAAAGAAAAGAGAGAAATAGGAGTATAAAACCCAAATGTCAGAATAATTTTTAATACGAATTGTAAATGAATTATTAAAAAGAAATGAACTATTTCCTTTTACATTAGAATAGTTTTGAAAATGTCAAAATCCATTTGAAGTACTTTTTATGGATTTTTCAATGCATTCTTTAGCTGGTCTTTATATGTCCTTTAAAACTTTTTGAAACTCTGAGTGACAAGAATGAGTATCAAGTTGTTCTATGTTTTCTTACCATTTCACATCAGGTGGGATAACTCACAATCAGGCATTCCAGAAATTATTATGGCTTTCTGTGTTTCAGATCTTGAGTGACTATTTCAAAGTATCTTGAGGGGTCCTGATTTTTAGAAAATGTATAATGCACACTTCCTAAGAATCTGGTTTGTTTTAGTGATCATGGTTGAAAACTTGACCAGAAGATGGAAAATTTTGGATCAGAACATAAACTCCTCCTACTGGAGGATTTTTATTGATGTTCCTTTTGGGTGTGTTTGAAATGCCTGAAGTTAATCCATACATTCCACTTACAAGCCACGTACATTGCAAAGGAAAACAATGATTCCATTTGCAGGCCTTTGCCCTCTCATGATATTTTTGATTAAAGGTTATTGTGGTTTAGCAGAACACTGGCAGATCCAAAGGCAACCTGGTCGTAGCACAAAGATCCTGATAAAGCCTCATGATTAATAGCATGAGGTATTTTTGCGGACAGAATGATCTGAGAGAATTCAAAAGAAAAACAAAAGTTTCATAAAAAGCACTTAGTATATATGGATAGAATTCATGCAGGTGCAGCTATACAAGCAAAATTCAACTAGAGGGTAGGTAAACACTGCTGTTTTGCCTGTAGCAGGTTGGATTCCATGTGCCAGCTGCAGTTTATGTGGGCTTCTTTATTTTTGCTAAAAAGTGCTGTAGTAATAGATAACTTCTGCTACATCAAGGAGATAGCATTTCGGTGGGGAAATGAGGAAGAATATCTAGTAGACTGCATCTCTGCACTCCAATAATACTTGATTTTGTGTTAATATGAAATAAGGAAGAGAAAATATGAGGATGTTTCAGCGGTTAGCTTGGATCAAATGGATATGAGGATACCAGAAGAAGACCTGGTACATTTGCTTTTAACTTTTTAGCATGTGTGATGTGATGATACTGGATGAAATTTTGTGTATTTGTTCATGTGTCGCTTGACCACACTCTGGACTGTCAGTGTAAAGTCAATTTTTTGGAGTTTTCATTACAACTCCAGATGTAAAAAGCTTAAGAAGAATGTGAACTAGTTTCCAAAATGGCTGTTCTTGGGCATATAGCTTTGAAGTAACTGTATTTGCCCTGTTTTGATATGATGCCTCTCAAATCAGTAGTCTCCGATTATTACGATTCAACAGATTTCTGTAAGAGCTTGGAAGGTATTTTTTTAACCTTTGTGAAGGATTATTTATTACCTGAGCTATCAGGACATGGGAAAAAAGCAGAGTGAATAAGCTATTTGTTAATCATCTCAATAGCATGGGGATTTAAACAAATGTTACATATGCTTGCCAGCAAATGGTCAGCTTCTGAAGCATGTGTTTAGCCAGTGAACTTCTGGGTCTCTGGTGATATTCTTTCATGTGCTTGCTGAGGACATGACTATGCCAGCATTTCTTCTGAAGATGTTAACTTAAAAGCAGCATGACACCCAAGAGAAGTTGTCAACACTGCAATTGCAACTATTCTTCATTATTCTAGTGACATAAAAAAAATAACTTATTTCATGAGAAGAAACGAGAGTGTTAGAGCATCAATCTGCATCACATCATGGCCTTGTTCCCGTGGTACATGAATTTCACAGAAAGTGATGCTCAGCTGCATCCTGGCTTTGAAGAGAACACTTTGTGCTTCTGGTTTTGCATCCTGTTATGAAACAAACAACAAGTTTTGAATAGGGGGAGGCAACCAAGGTTGGCTTTGTTGCTTTTTTTATAATGCAATTAGAATGCCATATCTCAGTGTGCCAGGGAAGGACTGGAGAGTTGGGTTTGGAAACACTCTGCTTCACTATTATCTGTGAGGAATAGTAACTTCAGTGCCAGCAGGAGAGCAATGCAGTGATCCCTAGCAACTTCTGTTATTTGTTTTCTCATGTAGCCTCCCCTGTCATTGCAGCCTTCCCCCAACAAGGTACAATCTTCCATAGCCAACAGCACAAGCTGAAGCCCCATGAAAATTTCAGCTGAGTCTTTGGAAGCTTGTGTAGCGCCCTGGGCCCCACCTCACATCTGTCCCCTCGCAGTTTTGTTGCTGTAGTGCCAGACTGGTTTGATGTGAGCTGCTCTTGGCAGGTAACCACAGTGCAGTCACTCAGTGCTGTTGCAGGGCAGACATGTCGTGGTTGGACAGCATGAAAAGGAATCCAAAGTGATCTTGAAATCCAACAGTGTCTGTGTCAAATACCTTTGTGCTCCTTGACCTCAAACAGTATATAGCTAGGAGATGACTCTACAAAACTGTTTCAAAGATTCATGTGAATCTTTGGGTAGAGAGCAGGGTAGAGACTCTTTCCACAGAGAAAAATAATTTTTTTCAGGTTTTATGTTAAAAATGCTTGAAAAATGCTGAAAGTGTTTGATGCCAAAGAGTAGTTACAGCAACTGTAACTGTGGTAAAGACTGGAAAGCAGGACCATGTCTATCACCAAAATGAAACTAGAAACTGTTATTCATGACTGGTATTTTGAATCATTCTGAATCCTGTATTTCCCATTCCTTTCTGAAGACCCTTTAGAATAGAGTAGGAGTAAAATTTATGCATTTCTTTAAAAAGGACTCTTGAAAACCTACACATATCCTGGAGAATGGCAAGTTGAACCTCATTTCTCCTTGTGGGTTTTGTATGTTTTTTTGAAAATAGTCTAAGTGGAATATTATTAGTATCGACTTTACAGGATAGCTGAAGAGCAATGAACTAATAGGGTGACATTTCCTACTGTGTTGTGTAAAGATTCTCCCATAAGCTTCTTTTTTTCTGATGTTTATCCCACTAAAAGTAAATAGCATACCTGGAGGGCAGTGCTGAGACGACATGTGCTTGGGCTGCTGGCTACACCAAACACAGCTGTTGGTGTTTGCAGACAACTTGGCCACACACCTCTGTTCAGCATGGAGTCTGGAGGTGATGAGAAACTGCTGAGATCCCTGCTGAGGAACAGAAGAAAGAAGCATCTTCTCCTTTGCAGCTTTTATCTAAAAACAAGTCAATCAATATGCTAAACACTGATAGCAAAATACAGTCACTTAGACTGATGTTCTGAGGAGGTCTGGAAGGCACCATTTGTCCACAGCAAAACTTTGTCAAGGAAAAAATTATCTTTTGAAGGGATGAAAGGAGTAAGAAGCTAAAAATATATCTTTGCCTGAGGGGTAAGAGACACAAAATACCGATGGCTGCAGAAAAAGCACATCCCCACTGACTCTTCCCAGTATCTCTACCACAATTAGCAAAGCAAGCAGACAAGAATGGCTAGAGAAATTGTTCTTGAAATGGGCACTGGAATTATCCTCTTTTGGAACAAAATGAAATAAATCTACCAGTCTTACCAATTTTTATTTTTTTAATAATGCTTCTTGACCTGGATGGCTTAATAAACCTACACATTTATGCAGTAGCTCTCATTTGGGGTAAAAGTGGTACCGAATACTTTGCAGGGACTGTGTTTGCAACATGTTAGTGCTGTGCCTAAAATGCCAAAGTGATAGAGCAGTCAAAGCTGTTGTTTGGCCAGTATGGATGATTTCCATCATTACAGACCAATTCTTTCCTTCTCTGTCATAATCTGTTATCTCATAAGAATAAATTAATGCACATTTTAACCTTAACCTAACTAAATAATTAATAACTAATTGTTCTCAAAATTGTCCATTTAGGCTGCACATGTAATACTTTCTGATTTATGATTGATCCTTTTTTTATTCTCACTTTTGTTCCTGATGACTATTACCAATCCATTTTCTTTAATTCTTATTGAGCTTGAGTTGATATGAACAAATTTTGAAAAACAGTGATTGAGAGACCTCTTTACTGAGAGGCAATAGCTATTATAGATTCTATTGATTAACAGGTATAATTAAGGTTGGTTTTAATTTTTCTGCACTGCCTTGCACTCAACCACACCAAATTTCTCCTGTTATTGTCATGTCACAAACAGTTTTTTACAGCTCTTCTTAGTTATTTTTCATTTTGTTCATGCTGAATTCTGTGCCTTCTTGCCCTTCTCTGCATCCTTTAGGAGTAGGTTGAATAGTACTGGTCCCAGCTGTTTGGGACCAACTTCTGCTGCAACTTGTGGTGCAAAATGACCATTTAATATCTACTTTTTGCTTGCTCACTTTTAAAGGAAAGGATCTTTTGTCTTTTTACATGGCAGCTGAGAGTCCTGAGAAATCTTTTCTAGTACCTTGTGTCAAGTTCTTAGTTTGATTTCTATTTACAAGAGTCAGCTCGTACTCCCTTCTGTCATTTTTATCTGTCCACACCATTCTGTGTTCTCCTACAGAGTCAAATCCCTTGCTCAGCATGGAAGAAAAACTTGCTAATCTGTAGCTGTTCAGTTTTATCCTCTACCTTTTTAAAAGCCAACTAGCAATACCACTTTAATCCTTGGTGAGATGTCTCTCCATCATGCTTCCTCTCCTGAAGAGAAGTGACTTTCAGGATAGGTAAGCAAGGACAGCAGAAATAGTTAAATATCAAGCAGTTTATCTGATCCTATGGGAAGATGATCTCTAGGGTTTCCTTTTCATGTGGGATCCAGTGTGTTCAGTTGAGCTCCACATACTTAAAGCCAACCTAAATGCATTAGTGATGGTAGTATCTCCCAAGGAGACTATGCTCTTAGTTTACTATTATGTTCCTTAGTTTGAGACTGCTTATTCATACTTAGAGTTACATCTATGTCCATTTATATCATCAGCTGAGGAAGTGTGAATGAGAGTAATTAGAAAAAGAGAAGTGACTGTCAGAAGTTCATACTTGAGGTTCCCTTAAGTAGGGCAAGAAGCTGTCATTGCTTTTTGCTTCTGCTCCTGAGGTAAACCTTGTGATTATGAGTTGTGTAGAAAATGACTTAATTTGCGGGACAAAACTCTCCAACCACCCTTTTTCACGTGCCAGCATTACAGGGCTACTTTTCACATAGAAACTTAAATTGTGACCTGATGGGTTTTTTTAAGGTGGGAAGCTGATTTAAGTTCTTTGTCTTGTCAGCTCTGCATTTCCCTCCCTGCCTCCCCCCACAGCAAACTACCTCCTCAGTCAGTCCTGCATGCATTTGTTATGGACATGTTAAGCAAAAGTTGAAGTTATTGTCTTGTGTAGGTGCTCATCATTTACTTATTCTTCCTCAGGAGAAAGAGGTTCCTTTTGCAACTTCCCGACACTCATTCCTTATTAACGTTTTCTACATAGAAAAATCATGGAAGAGATTATGAGATCTGAGAAAACAAATACTCTGCATGGGTTCCTGCTTTGCAAATCAGACTTAATGGAGATATTTTTAGCATAGACCCAGCACTGCACTACCACAGTGTTGGGAAACATGGATAGGAACCCAGGTTTCATTTCTACAGAAAGTTATTTTGGTGTTAAAGCCTTTAGTGTGCTGCTGCTTCTGTTCATTCCTTTAAGATCCTCTAAGCAACTAAAAATTACAAAATAAGTCTCTTTAAACCTGAAACATGTTTTAAAAATCCACTGAAACAAGCAGTATCCTTTTTTTTATCCTTAATTTCAGTCTTTAGGATATAAAATGGAAGTCAGTGGATACTAACACTGCCTCCATCTAAAGGTGCATCAGTGGTTTTGTGGGTTCATACTCTACCTGTTGTCTATTGCATTACCTAAAAAATGATTTGCTTTGCACTTGATTGCAGCAGTTTGACAGCAGACTGTGTTCTCACTTCCATGTTTGTGTTTCAGGTAAAGATGGAATATGGAAGCAGTCAAGTTTTGCAGTATGTTTGTGTCATAGTGTCAAAATAGGAGAGGACTGTTCCTCCCCAGCTGTTGTATCACAAAAGCTGTGCATCTGGCTGGTCTGCTACATATTTTGAAAGCCCTTGAGTCCCCACCTATGGGGTGCACAGCTCACCCTTCCTTCACAGCTCCCTGGAACACCCACTGTGTTAATCCATTTTCTTGACCAGGGCATTCACACACTCCTGGATCTGGGCCAGATGCTGATGGGTGAGTCACCACATCAACAGATCCTGCTCTTCAACCAGCAGCTGCTCAGGAGTAAAGCAGGGAATAAAAGAGCCCACAGCATAAAAGCACAGAAAGGGAAGACTTTAAGAAAGGGAAGACTTGAACCAGTAGTATCAGGAAAGTATCCTGGAGATTTGTTAAATGGCTGAGTAGTCTCCCTAGTGAGCTGGTGAAGGATCTATTTGATCTAGGTCTTAGATTGGTTAAAAATGCAATGGCAGGCTCATAGATGCTATGACCAGATAGATCTTGTTTCTCTTTTTTCCTTGGCCACCAGCTTCTAAAAGGAACAGTGTTTGCAAATGTTAGGCTTTTCCTCCTCATCATAAACCAGATGTTTGTTTGATACCTCCCTCTAACTGAATAAGATTCTTGTATGCTGAAAAATAGTTCAGAACTCACTGAAGATCTTAAAGTATATTATTTGGTTGGACACTTTAAAGAAGTTCTTCTGTGATGAAATTATTATAGAACACTTATCAGAGCCTAGAGGAATGCAGCTGAGGGGGTTTAGTTTGCCCTATTACTATGGCTATGCCATCTGTATGACATAGAACCACTTTAGTGGTGAATACTTGCTCTCAGCAAGAAAAGAGTACAGAGAAATCCTGATTATAAGACCACCACAATCTAATCTGTCTCCTTTCCCTAAGTTTGTGGTTAAAATCTGTTGGCATATGGCCCACAATATATTGCCTCTCTTACAGCAGAGCAAAACTATGCAGAAGTATTTCCTTTAACAATCAAAGCTTCAGTACAAAAGTAGTGACCCAAATTAACTGTTTGGAAGAAAAAGGTTAAAGGTGTTTTAAAAAAGCATTCCTGACCAAACTGAAATAAATCAGCAAACTTCACCCACACATCCTCCAAACCTGCAATCAGCAATAATTTCATAGAAATAAAACAAATGGATTGCCACATTCCTTCATGTCTATTACACTTCTGTCTTCATTGCAGAAATTACTCAGAAATGAAAAGTTGGAAGGAAACTTGGCTGTTGGTAATAGTTTTATCACTTGTACTACAGCAAACATGCTCTCTACAGAAATTTCTAGGATGCACTGTTTCTGATTCTACTAAGTATTTCAAAATTCTTCATATAAAAGCTCTAAAGCATTTTCTGTGCATAACAGTAATGAACTAGTCCTTTGGATAAGTGCATTAGAACTACAATTCAGTTATGCCTAACAAATTTTAGCCCCCATTCAAGAAAGGAGCCTGTTGTTTAATAGAAGCACCTTAACATGCATGTAAGCTGTGTTTTTATAAGGTTAAGGTGCTCTCTGGAATTGGGGCTTACCTTTAAAATAAACTATTGAATGGAGTACACCAATGTTTTTATTTTCAAAGCAAATAAAAACATTTATTAATTTGGGAGAGATATTGAGACATGTTCTTCTCACTCATAAAAAGCACAAACTTTATTATACCAGTCAAAATACGGACAATGGCAATGTAAATATACAATGTAAATATAAATATAGAAATGCAACATTTCAGCTTGACGTTGTAGAGACAGTTTGACACAGGCATCTTTGTGCTCCATGCCAGTGCTACCTTCCTGTAAATAATTTCTCTGAGCAGCAAATTATTAACTTTGTCTTTTGACTCCTAGTGCAGAAAGAATGGCTGACAATGACCAATAGGATAATGTGGCAATTCCCAATAGAAGCAGAACCAAGGAAAAGTCAGTTATTCAGTGCTGATTTTGTGATACCTCTTTTGTGCTCTGGAAATGGGAAGATGGTAGAAGAGGGAAGTAGACTGTCCCCTTTTCCCCATTTCTGCTGGTACTGTGCCTCCCTCTTCTTACCAAAGGCTCAGGGAGGGATAAGGTGCTGCTGTTGGCAGGAAGGGAGAGTGATAACCTGCAATTCATGTCCCTAAAGAGAGCATGAGGGAAGGAAAGCTGAGCAGGCCAATATCTTGGGGACACTACCAGGAAAAGGCCCCAGGGGAAGGTAAGGTGAGAGTGGCTGGGAGTAGAGACATTTCTCACAGAACTGAAACCTTGCTCTGTCTTTGACACCTGTCAGCATTTCTCTGTATGGTTTATTAGCATTGAGATTCTTAGTAATAGCATGATCTTTTCTTCTGTGAAAATCATAGATGCATCAAATGGCACCTACATGAAAGCATTCACTTTCCTAAATTGAAACCTTATATATGTTGCAGTAAGGAAAGAATTTGATTATTGCTGATTTTACTACTTTAGTATCTGGGTTCTCCTGAGAGATGTTTAAATCTTAATTACATTTCAATTTGATATAAAGGAATAACTTGTGAGAAAAAGTTATAATTTCAAAAGTTGCTATAAGGAGTCCTCAGAACTGAAGCTACTTTGCTTTTGATCAAACATATCCCTGGTATAAATTGCTTCAATATATACTGACAAGTATTGCCCAGTATGTCAGCCATACTTGGAATACTGAGGAATGTGGTAATGTGGTGTTATTTGACACTGTGACCTTTGCTCAGTCATAAATGCACATGGCACAATGGATATCACATTTTACACAACACAATTAAAACTGTTTTAATTCTTTAAAAACTTAACAGTAAATTAAATGTGGTTTCCCTCTCTCTCCCTCATCTCTCCACCACATGCAATACAGAACACAGAGCTTAAAATCTCCAACTGTTTATGTTCTGAAAAAGGCACATCAGACAGAAGACAGCAGGGTTTTGGCATTTCCCTTTTATTAATATACCTTTTATGGGCAGGAACAGCAGCTGTAACTGAAAAAAACCCATGTGAAAGAGAAATGATAAAGAGGGGGATAGATGGCAACACTAAAGAGACAGAGGTGGAACAACTGAAGGAAGCACATACACCCAAACAGCATCCCTTTAGGTATTCTCCACTTTCACCAGTCTTTTTCTTAGTCTTCCCTGCATTTCCCCAAGATTTCATCAGTATGTTGACACAAAGCCAACTAAGTGTAAACCATCCTTGCCCCCCAAAAATAAAAGCAAAATTCACAACAGGTGCAGTGACACAAAGGCACCATTCTTGATAAAAGGCAGTACCTGAAGCTTTGGCTATAAAATATAAACATGACCAAAATAATTCTGGAATACAGTTGTGAAATGAGGTGATACTCAAGCTCATAAAAGTCCTGCAAGATTCATATCCTTTAGATAATTTTTATCTCTCTGTATAGAAAGAACAGAGTCAGTGTGAGTGTGCTCTGCTTTTAGTGCTTATTTTACACAGGCAGTCAGTGTCAATGCAGCACCAAGGATGAGAAGTGCTGTAATATCTTAATTAATTAATGAATGCTGTAAATAGCTGGTGTTGCAACAGAGGTCACATCTAGCCAGGATGGAAACAAAAATCCAGTAAATATGCTGTTTCATATGTATAACGTAGAATAAATTTGTCTTACTTCCCTATTGCAACTCTGACTCCCAGCATTCTTGAGCCAAATTGTCCATGTTTTGCACTGTGACAATTAATTGTTCCAAGTCAAATCAAACCTGTGTTGGAACCCTTTATATTTTATTAAGCCATTGAAAACTTCTGTCCAAAGATTCTCACTTCCTTCTGCCTTCTGTGGCTGCCTTATAGGTGAAAATACCAAAGCACAACAGGGGTTATTAGCTGTAGTCTTTCACACAGGTAGGAGCTAGGTACTCATGCTACTGGAAACTGATTTTTCTGGGCTAGAATTTCAGTGACTTTTCAGGTGTTGTAGTCAGCTGTAGTTAACGAAGTCGTTTGAGATTCATCTATCCTTTATTTTTATGATGCAGCAGTGGTGCTTAGGTTCTTGCAAATCAGTGCATTGCTGTTGCTGGTTCACTCCTGTCACCAATCTACCTGTTACTACACAGAGATGCATCAAATCTTGAGTATCTATTTTCTTCAGTGCCGTGTGACTTATCAGATCCACACTATATCAGCTGTATTTACCTACAAAGATACATGCAGAATATGTCCTTACCTTCTCAGGGACTGGTGCTTTTGGTAGGCTGAATTTCTTGATGCTTAGAACAGGTAGGAGTCTTCTATTGAACAGTCATTTTATCTTCTCCTTTCCTTCATAATACTTAGTTCTGCACAGCTCTGCCCATCCACAGATCTCAAAGGAGAGCAATTTTTGCCTTTTCCTAGTTGTTTCTTCCTTCTTGGGTTGTCTCACTTCCCTGAGACTCCAAACTCTTTTCTTATCTGACCTTCTTCTTAACTCAAAAGTATGAAAGAAAAGAAACACTCAAGTCTCTACAGCTGTCAGTTTTGCTATATTATGGGCTTTAAAAACCCTCCAAACTTACACATTGGCATTACCTTCCTCTTGTGAGGCTGACTTCTGCTGGTGGTAGGAAAAGGTTGAAATTATAGCAATAGTTTATGACCAGTACCTTTAGCCTATGATGTTTATTCCTTTCAATAAGAGAAGTTGACTTGTTACAGACATAGCTAAGGATTTTGATTCCATTAAATGTGCTTTGTGTGAGTACCGTGGAGAACGTAAAAATGGAGATCTTTCAAACTTCAAAATATAACAATTTTTTCCACGTGTCCTTTGGATGAGATATAATGTGAAGACATTATAGGGTGTTCAAAATATACACAGTAGTCATTATATCTTCTGATCTTACTGTGCAGTGTTGATGTGCAGCAGTCCACGATAGCTCTGCTTCTGCCCTAGTTGGTTTCCTTCATTTCTGAATGGGATGAATTTTAATGTATGACCCAAGTCTGGAAGTCTTAGAGCAGCTGACTTTAGACCAGTGATTGGTATTCCTGTTGGCTAATTTAAAACTAATTCAAATACAGCCACAGTGCATTGTAGATATCTTGCTGCCATCAAGCTATTAGGTCCTATCAATGTCAAAACAATTATGCAACTACAGACTGGGAGAAACTTGCTGCCCTGGGATTGTCCCCTAAAGTACTTGTTTGGAGGTTGCTTAAGGAGATATGGTGCTGTCTCGCTGTTAATTTTTTCAACATACCATCATAAAGCTTCTCATTCCTACAGGGAATTCATGTCACAATTTAGGTATGTGATATCTTTGTCTCTTTGATCCATACATATAATAACCATAATATTTTCCTTATATAGCAGTATTCTTAGACTATGTATGTCTGCTGCTATCAGGAAAACCACCTTGTGTGGTTAAAGAGAAGATAAAGAGTGACCCTTACTAAATAAAGAAGAAGGATTGAAGAAATGGGACCAACAATAGAGATGGTATAGAAATTGTTACCATAGCAATTTCTTCAGCTAGAGAATGTTTAATTGCCCAGCCCATCATGGTATGGTTTATAAATTGATTACTCAACTCACAGAGGGGAAGTAGTCATGGGGCATGCCTCAGAAATTTTATTCTCATCTGGGCTCCAAATGTGAATGGCCAGATTCAGCTTGATATGATTAGGAATAGCAGAGATGTTTTTGTCTAGACTGCAAACTCTCTAGGATAGGAACCAGAGTCTTTATTATTTGTCTATAAACCACTTATTTTGGGTAGTGTCCCTGAGCATGTAGAATAAATAATGACATGGAGATAATGAAAACTAGCTCAACATAAATCTGTGCCTTGGTGACCAAACTACTGCAGTTTATTGAGAGTGCTTTGCAAGCCAGGGACACCATGCTGGCATTCTATGCTCATTTACTATGTGGTGTTTTCCTCCCCGTTTCTGTCACCATTAGATCCACTCAGTGCTGCTGTGGGGCTCCTTTCTCATCCTTCAGGCAAGCTAGGACATCCCTCCATCCATCTCATATTTCATTTTCACAATCTCTTGCAACCTTGCTTTCTCTATCCAGAGGAAAAATTCCATCTCTGATATCTAGATCTTTAATAGCATAACCTGTTGAATACACTCTTGTGCTGCCTCCTACACTTGGCAGGCACTCCACAGCATAACATCCACAGTGTCTCATTCCTTCCCTTCTACCCCCCCTCCAGTACCTTCCCTTGCTAATGTCTGCAGAGAACAGGCCAGTGAGTAGCCCACAGGAGTGCCCTCGGGGGGATAATCAATTATATTCTGAGTTTCCAAGTACATTTTCATATCCAATGGACTTTCAGTGTACTGAGTTTTGGGGCACAAACTATCCTCCTTTAGACTGGCATAGATTAGTTCGACACCTAGCACAGACAGGGCCTAACTGGTGCATGTATTTTGGGAGAATGTGTTATATAATGACAGAGAAGTGCAAATAGCATTCAGCCTTTATGTAAAATTTCAGAAAGTCTGTTCTACGTGACAGTGAAGACTTGTTAAATTTATTTAGATGCAGTCTGAAAAGTTAACAGGAATCAGACTGGTTGTCCCAGCTTGCTGTCAAAGTCAAATCAGTGTTCCCTAGAAATCTACCACAATAGAACAGCAAAGAGGAGTGCAATTCTCAAGTGTCAGGTAATTAGTACAGTCAAAACATGGTAGTATTGATTATCTGTGTGGTGGTATGAGGCAGAAACAACCTCTGCAACTGATGCACATTATACAAATCCCATAAAGTGTGAAGTACTGCACTCTCCAGGGTTTCTGTATCTGAACGTGCTCCATTGCTCATAGCTTTGGGTTTTTGTAGTTTCAGTTTAAAAAAATCCCAGTTTGTTTTGCTCGCTAGGTTTTCTAAGATCTCAACAATCAAGGTTTGCTACCAAAATGGAAACAATTTTTTACATTTTTAATTTGCTTTCTTTATAGTACATTTCTATCTTCTGGACTCTTCTTCTGTTACATCAGTGAGTGCAAAATTCACTGTAGCACTGGGAACAAGTCCCACCTGTGCTAAGAGCACATCTGCTCCATACCAGTTTACTGCTTTCACCACCTGCATCCATGTTACAGAGGAACATCTGGATACTATTACAATTATAGAAGGTGCAGGTTTTATTCTCAGTGCAGGATTGGACTCTCATTTCACAACCTTCCTCGAAGAGTGAAGCTCATGTAAATACATCCTGTCCCATTTATAATCAACATACACTTAACATCAATAAAGCATAATGGATCTGTATGCTAATTATGTCTCCATCATCATCAAGCATAATTGAGGTAGTATTAATAATTACTGATGCTAAAGACTAAAGGCTATGAATTCAGGACTCATCATCTGGGAGAGAATTGTACTCTTTTCTTATTTCAAGTAGCAGATTGGTTGTGGATTTCTTTATCTCACAGAGAGAGGAGAGATGGAAGGCACAAGGCTAACTGCTTCTTGCTGACTTGAGTTCTGTTACACAGACAGAAGCAGAGACTATTTATAATCCTTCAGAATTGTTTATAGAATATATTCTTACTCTTCCCACCCAACAAACTGTAGGAAAATGTCACTGTCCTTGATTTGCATATGAGGGTGAGTGTTTGCATGTGCAGCGTGGTACAAATCCGTTCCACAGCCATGGCCAGATAAGGGAACAGACCACACGATGAATAAGTGAAAGGAGACATGGAATGGAAAAGGGAAAAGGCAAAAATGATTTAACAAATTCCAACTGGGAAGCAATATGAAGCTGTACCTGCTGCATGAGCTTCCTGTGTCTTTATGGCAGTATTTTAGAAATGTGAGAGACTGTAACTTTGCCTGAATAGAAAAGAAGGCATGAATGTAACCACAGAGTGTAATCCTTGAGGCATTTTAGCTCGTTTACAAATGTGTTCACACCATTTTATCAGTCAGGCATTGCTAAACAGGTGTGACCATTTCCTCCTGACATGTTTTCCCTGTTTCCTCCTCGTATGAGGAAACTCAGACTTTTTACTTCTGGCTATGGTTATTTTAACTCATAGAAGAGACACAAGCAGTTTGTGCAATACAACTGTGCACTTGCTGAGTAATGGATTAGTAAAACCAGCATATTATGTGTAGGCAGAAGATAGGTTTTATATTACTTCTTGAAAGACTGTATTTCCAAAATGGTTTATTACAGCACCAGATGATTGATTCACCAATATCCTATCTATGATACTGTATCACTGCAGAGAGAGAACATGCTTTGGAAATAACATTTTCTGAACATAAGGATCAAACCCTAAGCTTTCAGAGATGTTTGTACTCAGCTGGAGAGATACATTATAGTTTGGCACGGATCTTCTTTTTATCATCCATATTTTTCAACGAAGGATTTTGTTATATGGAAGATAATGGTAGTGCATATATTCTGCTTTCAAATGCATTCACCCTTCTGAACTGTTTCAGCTGTCCTCCTCCTTCCAAGGTTTTATGTACATTATCCAGACAGCTGTCTCCCCTTCTCTTCCATATGTAATGATAATGCTTTCTGCTAAGGTATGTACCTTTATATTGTCTAGGCCTCTGTCTTTTCCACTGTTTTCTGTCTCTTGGAAATCTTATCTTTAATCTTATTGAAAAACATGGTCTGTGTTGTATTTGTATGGAATGCAAAGAGGAAATTCTCTATTTGAAAGACTTTATTTTTCAATTACATCAATAAGGTCTACATCAGTTATATATAACAAAAGATGATATTCTTGCCTTACATTGTCGTGGCTCTAGTGACATTGTTTTCATCCTAATCAGGTTCAACTGTAAATCTGTTCAGAGCCTTCACTAAATGTCTTTTGGCTAATTTCTTTGGCTAAATATCTGGCAAAAGCAACTTGCTTAACATGACTCCGTGTCATCTGCCTCCCTTCTCTGCTTGGATCTTCTGAATACTTCCCCTACCTCGAAATGTGGCCTTTTGCTTGAACACTGAATAATTCCTCCTCACAGCATCAATCATACCTCTAAAACACCAAACATGCATGTCAGGGTTTGGAGTTGCTTGGTTGGTTTTATCTTCCCACCTTTCCTAATGCAGATTCTTTCTCTGTGGCTTTCCATGCTTTCCTTCCTTCACATTCTAGCTTGTACACAGCAGTGCTGTCTATATTCTTTCATATGCAAGAGGGTGTAACCACACCACCCACATCCTCAAACAACTCAAATGTTCCCCACTCAACTCAAAAGCTGCTTCTAAAAAAGCCTTGCTTGATTTTAAAATTGCTTGGGATCACCTTTGTCTCCCTTTCTTTTTTCTCTTCAACTAATATAGGCCTGTTAGCTACTCTTACACTCTTCCATATTTGCCTTTTCCTCATTTGGTTTCTCTGGATCATGGATTTCCACCAGCTTTCAAAAAGTCTTACAGCACTGATGCAAATAAAATTGTATTAATTTGCACTACTTTCTTTCCATCGTTGCCTTAGATTTTCTCTTGTGGTTTTACATTTCTGAAGCCTCAGTATTTTTGCAGTAACACCTATTGTTGTGAAGCACCATCTGGGATAGGACTCTAATGAAAAAGGAGATACAAAATAACTTGGGTTTGGAGATATACTGGTGAGAAACATTTGCTTAACCATATGGAAATTGCATTTCTTTAGAGTACAGACATAAAGCTCAAACAGTAGGGATGTCAAGGCAACTCCCCAGAAAACTCCTAAGAACTCACACAATATCTTTTAAAAAGTCTGTCCCTTTCCTTTTTTAATGGAGTTCATTATCAAATTAATGAGAAATGACACTTTAAACCTGCTCTGCTCTAGCTTCACTATGCTCCCATTTAAGGCCTTAGTAAACTGTGTAACTTCCAGAAGTGTTGTGCCAGTGTTTATGTTTTGGTAAGTCCACCCTAGAAATCCAAAGCAGTTATAATCTAAATTATTTCTGTTCTTTGTGAATTACATGGAGTATATGAATGGTGTCCATAAATGTTTCTGCTTTGGATCAAGAATTGTGAAATCCTAATCGGAGAAGGTTTGAATGAATTAAATAAAAAAAGTACCTCTTTATTAGAAAGGATGTAGCAACTGAGTCAGTTTGCTTTGGTAGATTTTTGGGGTAGGAAGGGATATGGGGTTTGTTTATAAATAGAATTTGATTTCATGCACTGGAGGTAGAATTATGCAATTAAACTTTTAAAAAAGCTTCTGGCACAAGGATATTGCAGCATTGTAAAAAAAGAGAAAGGACATTTCACACCCAGAAGTTATCCATATGGCCACTGACCACATGTTTGGTAGAGATGTGAACAATATGTCATTGGTATTTACAATTCCAGGTAGTTTTCTTGTATGCCATAAAAAGTAAATACTTGAACAACAGTCTTTGCTGTGTAGATCTTTAATGGGTGTGGGAAATTCTCTTTATTTAGCAAGGAATGCCCATCATTTGCTGTCTTGGGAGATGTGTTGGCAACAGATGGGATCTCAAGAGCATTGTTTCACTGTTATTCTGATTGTTAAAATGCAGTTCGTTTCATTCCTTTTTTTTTTTTTTCCCTTCTTTCCTGCAGGGGTGAGAGGGACTGTGGAAAATAGAGGGGGAAAGTAAAGAAAGCTAGAGAGAAAAAGAGAAAAGAAAATGAAATTTGAGAGAAACAATGGGATGAGAATCCTGAGAGAACTGTTGAAAAACATGGGAGAATTGAAAGCAATAAGTTTGGGTGGAGAATCCTGGCAAATATTCAGCACATACAGGGTACAGTAATGGCAAAAAGGGAAGACATAAGAAAAACACACTGCTTTGAGTTCTGTGGTGGTTTTTCCCCCATTTTCTTCTCATTTGACTAATGTGCTAGGGATCAGCAGTCATGGGCTAGTGGAAAACATGCTGTGGGACCATGTAAGTGGAATTAAATGCAATAGTGCAAGACATGGCACTGTCAGAAAGTGGCAGCTGACTTAGTCTTCATGCAACTGGACAGGTATAGTACATGTGCAGCTTACCAAATGAAAATTTTGGTTATGATTTCATTCTTCTTTGGGAATTTTATTTAAGCATGTCCTGGGAGGATGTTTGGAGATTCTATTGTTGCTCAGAATATGGCACACTGCCCACATCTGTGTGAGGTTTTTCAGCAGAACCTTAACACTTCCAAACAGATGTTTAAAAAAAAAAAAAAAGACTTTTCTGAAATCCATTATGCACAGGTCTGACTATATTTTTGTTACAAAAGTCAAACCGATTGACATGTTGAACAAGGAGGATAATGTTTTGAACCTAATATGAGAGGTAATCAAGAGCATTAGTTTAAAAATCCTGTCAACCTCTTTTTCTTGTTTTTGCCCATAAGTCTTGTGGGGAGAACCCTTACCTTCTCTTCTCTACAGGAGAAATCAAGAGAAACTTTGCCTCAGACAACATGAAAAGAGATACTATCTGAGGTAACACGAAGGTGGCCTCAATATTTGAAAACTGTGTCAGTTGCACAGAAAATTATGGTTGTGATTTCTCAATACGGGAAGTGATTTGAGGACACTCCCAAACGCTTTCTGTCTTTTACTGTTGAATTGATTTTCTGTTATTTAGACTCCAGATTACTATTCAAGACATGTCAATAGCTTCATTTTTTTTTTGCTCTTCCAAACCCATTCTCTAATTTGAGTGTCTGACAACTGGGGCATTTGAATATGAGCATTACCAGAATGTGTAGTTTACCAAGTGTTCTTTTGCTGTCCAGAGACATGAGGTCTATACCAGGGGACTGACCAATTGCAATGAAAAATGTGAAAAATCATTATGCTGAACAAACATCCAGTCTGTGTCCTTGCCCAAAGGAGTGATGCAGTCTACCTCAGTCACTCCCTAACACCTTAAAGGTGTCCAGCAGTGAAGACTCTGCAGTTTGTCTGGTCATCTAGTTCAGTCAAATATTTCAACATTAAAAGTATTTTTCCTAATGCCTAATCTGAACTTTCATTGCCACAGTTTACATTTATGGAGGCAAGCATCTTCCAGTCCTTTTTGTATAGCTTTTTACATGTCCAGAGGTTGTTACTGCTCCTAACCTGTCTACACCCCGACACTTTCTTGAGCGTTTTCCTGAGGTTGCATCCCTTTAGTTCATTGAGTCATTCAGTGATCATGCTTTCAGAATCCCTGGTCAGCCTCATTATTTTATCTTCACTATCTCCAACCTATAACTGTACTCTGTAAACATGACTTCTTGCTTGTGCTTCTTTTTCTGCCCTCTTGGGATTATATTTTTTTGCAACAGCATGACGTGGCTGACTCCTGTTCAGTTTGTGATCCACAATAAGCCACAGATACTTTTCTGTAAGTTTTCACTTGTCTGGTGTGTCCACATCTGCCATATTTTGGACACCATCTGAAGTAGTAGTTCCATTCTGATATTTTCAACATTTTTTCAAAAGCTTAGAAAGTAAAGATGAAGTACTTTTATGGTCAGGATATTCTGATTCTTATCCTTTCCCAACTTTCCCTCTCTGTGTTTTGCATCCTGAGGCCACCAGTGCTTAATGATCACAAATGAAGTCAAAGTATTTGGAACAGAACCTGCTTGTTAAGTACATTGAATTTGATTATTCTCTTTAAGGGATTTTATGGTGATATGCCTGAGAACTACTGAGAATAAAGGACCACCTCTAAGTGCTTTAAACAGGCCACAGTGTTAAACCCACTCTGTGTTGTCCTAATTATTTTCTCAGCTGATTGCTGCTGGGTATTCTTGTTTTTTGATCTTTATAGGTTGGACCCAAATAGTTTTGAAATAGGTGCTCAGGAATGTGCCATTCTGAGAGAGGTCCACTTGATCAAAGCACCTCCCCGCTCTAGTTTATGTCAGGATTTCAGAAAATTCTCCTTGTTCCCCATGTCAGGGTTCTGTAACTTCTAGTTTAATTTCTAACTGGCCATCTTAAACCATTCAACAGTTTTTGATAAACATGCTACTTTGGTAGCTGAAAGTTGTTTGATGCTGAGAGTCTTTTCAATACTCATGAATTTAGTGTACAGCCATCTCCCAAACATGGTACTGCTGTGTCCTGTTGACCCAGTGTGAAGAAACTTTTTGGTTAATTGTCTTATGAGTGTCTTGCGATGTTACGAGCCACCACGCATCCATCCTGAAGTCTTGGAGTAGCTGCTGTTACAGGACTAGCACTGGGTTTATTTTACATGTTTTTAAGGTTTGAAGTTCTGAAAAACATAGATAGTGATGAGTGATAAGCAGCTCTTCTTCCAAGGTTCCATCCTGGTACGTGTGCAATTAGGGACATCTCTGCACTATCTTATGTTGGCAGGTTGTAGCACTTGAGCAAAGTGCTTCTGAAGATTTTGAAACCCTGGTTTTGAGCATTATGCTGTGCTGCTGCTGATTGGCCCAGTGCATTGTGAACATGTGGCCTCCCTTCACCAGCCTTAGTATTGGAATTTCAGCTGCAGCTGAAATGCAGAGGGTAGTGTTTTAGCAAACTTTCTGCAGTAGTATTTGGAGAATGTGAGCTTGAAGTAGAGATGACCTCAGAGTCCAAGGAGCTCCTAAGTCCTACCTACTGACTGAGGTCACCTCTTCTATAGCAGCATGATAGTTCTGGCAGCTCTTGAGACTGGGAGAGCCAGTGCTGAAATCAAAGGGAAGAAGGAAGAGAGCTGGACAAGACAAAGATATTCTGTATTAGCTGAATATATTCTGATCTCATCACCATCTACACATGGTCTGTGACTGGTTGTGAATATCATGTACATTTATCATGGTGAGACAGTGTGGTGGGCATGTGAAGGACCAACCTAGCAAACAGCAAATATGGACTAACTTTTACCTGCATATACAGAGGAATTAACTTTTATCTGCATGTACAGAGGAGGCTTCCATGACTATGAGTGTAAGAGCCTGTGGAATTCTTAAATTT
Organism: Pseudopipra pipra; assembly: GCF_036250125.1. Taxonomy (NCBI): domain Eukaryota; kingdom Metazoa; phylum Chordata; class Aves; order Passeriformes; family Pipridae; genus Pseudopipra; species Pseudopipra pipra. Next base: position 7,299,856 of record NC_087560.1, on the reverse strand, counting down.
CTAAACAATAAACATAATTGTATACACAATATTCCCAGCTTCTTCCCATTCAGCTCCTTGCAACTGTAAAAGATAGGATAGGAGCTCTCAGACTGACCTTTTGGGATACAGTTTGAGTCATTTCACTTCACATTATCTCTGTTTTTCCTCAGCTTCTTGCTCATCTCATCCATTAGGTTTTTGAAACAGGAACTTTCTCTTCCTGTGCATATTTATCTTGTGCCTAACACAATGGCCTTGGTCTTGGTTGAGGCCTCTTGATGATACCAGAATACAAATAACAATAGCGGGTGCAGCAGAAACAATAACAAAGCAGGTTGGTTAACCTTCGATGGTCTTTTCCTGAGACACCTCTAGGTATCAGAATGCAGTCACTTATCCATATTTTTATTTTTCTCTCTATGGTGACTTTGAGTTGGCATATTATCACAGTACAATGACAAGTCACCAGCAGTCCATGCATTGGTTGGCTTTTCCAGTGACTGATCTTTTTTTTTTCCACGTAATTGCCTTCCATTTGCAGTTGTTATTTTAAAGGTGACCCCTAACCCTGCTCAGGGAAAGAAATAATGGGTAGATTGAGGTCTGAGGCTTTCTTAGTATTACTACTCAGAGCAAGTGAATATTATCTAGGTCTGGTGCTGCTGCTCATCTGCACCTGCATGGAAGAAAGAGGCTGGGGTGTGGTGGTGGTGGGTGTATTTTTTTTCCTGCTCTTCCCCCCCACCCTTCTCCAGCTGGTCCTTCATCCTGCTTCTCTCTTGTATTTCAGTTTCTCCTGTACTCATTTCTGCTGTATGGAATTTGAGGTTTCTCAATCCACATTCCCTGCCCCCAGCCCGCACACTCCCCACGGACCCAGCTTCCTCTCGCACATTCCACACTGGAGCGTACCACTCTGGAGGCAAAGTGGGCTCAGGGAAGAGTCCATCTGAAGCCTCTCTATCCCAGGCCTGCTCCGTCATCATCCTCATCATCCTCACCGTGCTGAGAGCACTTTCACCAGTGAAAATGCGAAGATAACGGTTCTCATGGCACTGAGAATTAGAAATTCCTGAAATATTTCCAACATCAACCAGCAGAAAAGCAGGGTGATAGAAAACAAATGGTGACAGGAAGGCAACAGGGAAATAGGGAAGGGGAATTTAGGGCTGTATAGGCTAAGACAAAAAAAAGAGAGAAAGAGACAATAAAGCCAGGAGACGGGGAAAAAAAAGCAGAAAGAGATGAAAAGCTGAGAAAACGTGAGGGCAAATCAAAGAATGAACAAATGAACCAGGCAGGCTGTAAAATGAAAGAGAATGAAATTAAGTGCATGGAACAAATATTCGGATAGTGATCAAGGATAGAGAGCAGATGCTGAATATGAGTGAGAGCCAGAAACACAAGAGGGATTAAAAAAATCTGTCAGAAGATTTGGGTAAATTAAGTTCACATTGGGTTTGATTTGAGTAACCCATCCCTCATTTTCATTTTGGTTTGTCCACCAGGAATCTGGTATATCCTACAGCAGATTATTTTATCAAGGGCTGTTACTGGTGTTTTGCTTTGTATTGCTTTTTTAATCAGTACTAATTGGGCCTGTCATCTGGGTAGGCCCAGGATAAAAGTGGTGTGACCTTTGTGGGAGAGGGTTTCTTCTATCACTTAATGTGTTTATGTTTGAAATATATGCTCAAACACGTGGTCATCCAAACGTGCTGCATCTCAGAGCACTCTGCTTCTGGGAAGTCTCGTGTTGCTGAGCATCATACTGGTGCTCCCCATACCCACCTTGGAGGGGGAAACCCACAGAAAAAAAAGAATCAGTGTGCTGATGTGTGACTTCTGCATTAGGAAAGGTCGTTATGTAGCAGTTCAGAGTGGCACAAGGAGCCACAAAAAGAAACAGGCAGAAAGGAACTGAGCCAAATACAAAGGTTTCTCCCTCATAAAATGTTAAAGACACATACCATATAAAACTTCATTTATGAGCTGCTCCCAGTTACAAACCATCTCTAGACTGGCAGCAGCACCTTTAGCATACTGCTTTTAATAGAAACTGTCTTCCTTTGGTACTGTACTTTTCCATACGAGCTTGAGGGGAAAGTAATTTAGTTTAATAGCTGCCACCCTCATTTTGAAGCAGGCCTTGATTTAAAGCCGGAAGCAATTAAATGTAATGAAGCCCTAGGCTTCTGCACTAGGATCAGAGCTGTGTTATTCACAGCCATACATACACGTCCTTGTTGCTAATGTGTCACTAGTCTGTTTTTTCCAATCACCGTAGCCTGGGTTTTTAATTCCTGCTGGGCAGACTGTGTACAGTATCTGTGAAGGTTAACAGATTTACAGTAATGGTCTGAAAACAGGAGGAAGGCTCATCTCAGCTCTGGGGCGTTTATGGGATTTTGGCTTATGATCTAAACATGGCTTTTTGTGCTCTATTTCTTTTATTTGGTTTGTGTAGCAGTGTTTTGTCAATTCTCAACTCTAAACAAAAGCCTTTAAGGCAATAATTTCCACATTTCCCTTTCAAAATTTAAAATGAAGATTGCCTTTTAAAGGAACTTGCATACTGGTGACTATACTTTCTCCTTCCCCTCCTCAGTGATTTAATCATATTTCTCTGTGTGTTCCCTGGGTCTTCTTTAGGTGTCCTTTGCTCAGCTTGGTATCTATACGGCTCCTTCTGTTTGGCTTGTTAGCACTTTGGGACAAGGAGTTTGGAAACTTCCTGAAGTCATTGGGAATTGTGCCATTGGCTTCAACAGGGACAGACTTTTTAACCTTGTGATAACTTACTGGTAACAGAAACCAAACAGACCTCTCAGTGTCCCTTTCAACTTACAAAGATCCAAATATCAGATGTAATGTGTGACAGAATCCCAAAAAGAGGGTCATCAAAACAATCAAATCATACAGGAATGCTGTGGGATCCACCCGCCAGTGTAAATAACTCTGTGACCTCAGTTTCATTATTCTTCCTTTCTGATGTCAATAACTTCCCACCATAAAAGTGTACCATGAAATGGAAGACATTTGAGAAGTCTGCCTACCAGCATGGCTCTCAAATTCAGAGGTTAAGTAAAAATATATCTTTCAATATTATCCATGTTGCATGTGTCTGCATTTATATGCAGTGAGGCTGCATACTGATTTTTAAAACTGTTATTTTTAAATTTTTAGAGTGGTCTATTGAAAGCTGGATCTACAAAGGGCTTTTAATGCAGAGACTCAGGAGAGCAACCTCAGCTATCTCCTCCTTCCATCACCCAACAGATCTTGACCAGTCAGTCCTAGGAAGGGATTTCTTTTTTTCATATTGTAATCATTAATAAGGTTGAAATATAACAGTGCCACAAACTCTAATCTCATTGCTCCTCCAAATTGACTCTGTTGATTAATTTCTCCTTACCAGACTATCCTCTAAAAAGCACTAAGATTTTCCTCATGCAATTACTAGAAATGTATGGTCCCAATATTTTCAACAGGCAACTTTACTAAAATTACTCCATTGGGTTGTGTTATTCTGCTGGGGTTGGCAACCTTTTATGAATGGCCAGTATGTTATTTTGGTGTCCAAGGAGGGTATTTCATGCTGAAGTTGGAGGTGAAGTAAGTAGATCATAGCCAATGGCAATGCCTTTCTTCTGGCAAGGCAGAACTTTCCAGTTTCCTGTTGACTTCCAGGTGGGCCAGCTGATGGGTGGTGTGGTGGTTCTGGGGGAGGGTTGAACTCAGTGGAAGCTGGAAGCTGCTACTTTCCATGGATACCTCTTTTCAGCTTTTATAACTCCCAGCTCTCAGCCACATGTGTGCTTTCCTACATGATATTCATCCATGTGCTGACTTTTTTTGGCCATAAGTGCCATGGGTTATGATCCCTGTTTCTCTTCAAGTAATTACTTTTGCATGCTAATGGATGGGGCAGTGTGCATGTTCTGGTATCCTGCTTGAAAACAATGAATTTTCAGAGTGGTCTTAATGTGGGTTGACACTCATGTAGACTGTCTGTTATGCTGCAGGTTATTTTAGCGGTCTCCTTACCCCCATCCTGCATTTCTTTACCTTATTCCTTTACCCAGATAGGCCAGTCTCTTTACTTGTCAGGCTAGAGCAAAGTTGATCAAGTGGTACTTACTTGTTTAGGTGCTGGTGGATAGCCAAGATCAGGCCTTGCACAGTGGTAGAGTCAGCTGCAGGCCAAAAAAGCTGTAGTCACTGTGTGCCACACTTAAATGAGCTTTTCTCATTTACTTAGTGCACGTAGTCCCTGCTTGAGATTACAGCTCTCATAGCACAGGACTGAAAAGATGGCATAACTCTACAAGGCATACATTGCTTATATTTTTATTTGGTGCCCTCCCCCGCTTTTTTTTTTTTTCTGGCACAGTCCATACACTTGAGAGTGAAAGTTCTGTAGAAAATACATAGAAGTATATAGAGTTAACAAGACATCCATGAAGCAAGAGCATTCTTATTTTCTAGGTTTGGATGATCCTTGCGAGACCTTGTTTATTTCCCAGCAGACTTGTATATCTTTTGCATACATGCAGAACAATATTGCATTTTAAGGAAAGCGCTCTATTATGGCCTTGTTACCTGACAGATCTTCTTATTGTTTCTTCTACCATATGTAGAGATGCCTTTCCAACTCAGTAGATCTTGAGAGATCATTCGGAAGAATAACATCAAAGCATACCTTGCATAGCACTGGAGACCCTTGTCTTTGAGATATACTTTGCATCTCTTAAGAAGTGACAGCTATGCTCTCCACAAGAACACAGGTAATTGCTTATCTGACCCCCTGTAAACAACATGTCAGACCAATAGGCACTGCCCTGGTCCCTGACTGCTGGAGCATTCCCAGCAAGGCACAGCAGCACCTACGTGTTCACTACACACCTGGCAGCGCTTGTGGCCTGGAAACCCCTCCATCCTTCTGATTTCACAGTAGACCAGTGCTGTGACTTTGTGAGCGCTGTGAGTGGGAATTACACAGCAACAGACAACATCCTCTCTCAGCTGTAGGGTTTAGGAACCTGCCCAAGCTATTGGGGAAACCTCTGGTCCCTGGCACACCCTAGTAGCCCAAGCCAAGCCTAAAGTGCAGTCTGCACGCCAGAGGCCGTATGCATTTACAGCTTTTAAGTTTGGGGGTAGTGCTGAGCTTTCAACATAGTGTGCAAACTTTCACTGGTTTTATTAATTACTTGTTCTCAAGTTTACACATTTTATTATGTTAAAATTTCTGTAAGAAGACAGTGTGTCTTTTAAACCCCTGTGGATTTTTACATTTTTAAGCCCCTATGGATTACATACAATACAATGACACACCATTTATCAAGGTATAGTTCTTGTAGTGTATCCCTAAATTTTCATGAAATCCATATGTTTTCATAAAGTATACATATAAAATGAGTAAACATGTATAGGAACATAGCATCATATCTAGTCATATCTTGTCTCACCTGAATAATTTTAAATTAAAAATTGTGTTTATTAAAAAACGATGCAAATGTCCATGAAACTGCTTTATGCCTTTATGAGATTTTTAAGTTGTAATATGCACTAAGTTTCACAGCAATATTTGTGATATTATATACTAGTTGTTGTAGTCATGACATTATTAGCTGCAATCTGTTAAACCAAGCACTAGCAAACTGCAATCACAATTCAGTTGGGTGAAATTAACCTTACCATATATAAAAACGATCCTTAAAAATGAATGTAGCGTCATATTTCACAGTTACCATGACCAACTCCCTCTACTCCTCCAAACCAGGAGGCAGAAATAGAATCCAAACTAAGTAAGGCAAGATAAAACCCAACCAGCCCCTGTTCTCAAAGTAGCAACACAAAACACCTAAAAATACCGCTCCATATGAGCATATTTTCTCAGTTGGGAAAAAATTGTCTTCCTCTCTCCTCCTAATGCATGCAGAGGTCTCCGCACTTCTCGCTTCCTGCACAGCTTTCCACCGGCTGCTATAAACTGAGGGAGGTAGTTTTGGCTGCTTTACCTCCAGAAAGCAATGGATTTCATTGAAGTCTTTCCCACAGGGGCACTGTTCAGCTGCCTGGGCGAGAGCTGCTGTGCAGCAGGTGCCTTGGGCAGGGCTATACCAGGGATTTCCACTGCCATGGTGAGGGTGCAAGGATGGGTGATGGTTTGGGGTATGGCTGATGAGGAAGGTGTGACTGGTGTACCCCCGTGGCCCTGGTGCCAAAGGGCAGTGCCAGGCAGTGCCCCACTGTTGTGGCCAGGGACATCTCCCAGCCAACTTGGCTTCTCAGCGCTTCTCTTCATGCACTGTCTGCATCCAGACCTGTCCCATGTGAACCCTCTTGTCACCTGTCCTGTGTCTTTCCTGTGCTGGAGTGTCATCCCTACCTGGGCCATTGCCGTGGTGCGTGGGGTCTAACGCAGTGCTGTGGGAGCAGGAGGTGTGGGTGGGTGAGGAACACAGCCAGGGGTCAGCCCACCCTTTGCAGTCTGGCCCAACTGAAACGCCCCTTTGCAGCTCCCTGAGGCCTGTTAGTTGACCTGGAGCATGGACAGCATTGGGACGTGGCTCTGCTGTGACAGAGGAGGGTCTCTGCCAGGCTGGGTGCAGGTGACTGAGCTTTGGCTGTCTGGGACCCTGACACCTGGGAGAGGTGTGTGGGTTGGCTGCGGCCACAGAGAGGGAACTTAAATTGGAATCTACCTTTAGGTCATTTTGTCTTCCAAAATAAGCGTGTGGGCAGGCTACAACCAGAGTGGTTTTATAGAGAACAATAGCACGTGTTTGATACCACATTAAAGAGTACTAGAACAGGGGTGTGTGTATAGAGGAACTGGAGAGCAGGACAGGAGGGTCCTGTGTTTGCTTCCACTGGGGAATTCTTAATTTTGAAGTGCCATGGCTGCAGCAACTTTGTTTGCTGGGGCCCAAGGGGCTCCTGGTCCCTGCAACAGCATCCTGGGACGAGCTGAGCAGGTGCCTGACACCTGAGCACTCCCAGTGGCTCCGGGGGGCCGACAGTGACAGCAGTGCTGATCCGTTCCAGCACAGGCAAAAAAACCCTGTAGAACATGTATTCTCTGGCTGCACACATTATCTGAAAGCAAGATAAATCACCTTATACCTGGGTCTGCTTTAGCTTTTAGAAGAATGTACAGAGTGGTTAAATGCCTCAATAGCAACTATGTGCAACCTGACAACTGATATTTTTATGATGATACAAAGCTGTCAGACCTATTAAAAAAATCCAATAATCTAATCCCCTTAGTAAGTTATATTAAAATCATGTAAGTACATAATGCAAACATTGTAGTTGTTTTCCCTGTTTATAGCAATCTTACAGCTGTTGCTTTGCTGGGATTAATTTGTCTCCAAGGGGTTTCAACACTATCCTCCCCAGTGCATTATGAGAGCCTGTAATGTCATGTAATCGGGGCTATATTATTTTTGTCGAAATCTCTGGGAGTGATGTAAGAGGAAAAAGGAAACTAGCTAACTCCCAACCATTTGACCAAAGGTTAAATTAGTCTTGGCCTTCTCCCAGCCGGACCTGAAGCTTTTCAGTCAAACATTTGTTCTGCCCTGCTCAGAAAAATGTGATGTCTTTTCATTTATTTTCTCTCTCCCATGTTTGTTTTGTTTTGTTTTGTTTTTCTTTACCAATGTCACATGTTGTCTTTAGTGTTATGTCCTTATTTGTTGTGGAACACATCACTGGGACAACAGATGTTACCTACTGGAAGGTCAAACCTTTGGCTCATAATTCCTTTAGATGCTATGGAATGCTATGGGCATGAAGACTAAATTTTAAGTAGGTCATATTATGCTGTGCAAGAGAGTTTGTTTTTATTTATTGTGTAGAGTAGACACACAATTTTGGTCCAATCCAGTGCAAGTTGCCCCAAGCATGGCCTTTATAACACTCCAGAAGCTGTTTATCTGCTTGAAAGATGCTAGAAAATGTCTCAGCAGGAATGTTTGGTAGGTGGTATGAAAGTCTCCCTGCAGACTATTCCAGCCCATGTGCAGTCTGAGAACCTTCCAGCAGTACAGAATAACTGGCATCTGTTTTGTGTGTGTTCTCAGGTCTATTTCCACGGACAATGTTGTATTCTGTTTTTTTCTTGCATTTATATGGACACATTTAAGGCAAAAGATGATAAGGTTTTTGAGATTCTTTAGATTGTTAGGTAAGGACATTGAACTATGAAACACATTCTGAATGGGAATGAAGCAGGGGAATGAACAGGAAAACAGGTGTACTTGGACATTAAACCTTGACAAGAGTTCAGAGATGTTCAAACTGTTTCTTGATTCATCTGACTTGTGTGTCTTCTTTTATATGCTTTTCTGTTCGTATCTAGGTATGTATTTGAAAAACTGCTAAAAGCTGAAATCCCAGTAGGGACCAGTTCAGAGATACATATTTTGACTACTTAAAGAAGAGAATCATAACTAAAAAATGTTATTTATGTTCATCAGAATAACAAATGTAGATATTAGGTGACGTAACAATGATGGTCATATAAAGAAACCTGCTTAATAACTAAAGAATTATTACAGTACTAATCCCATCAAATCCTTTGTTACAGTAATTAATATATTTTATTGTTCTCTATTTCCACAATGATTTAAACAACAAATACTATGAAGTTACCATCTATTTAGATGGTGCTGTTTTTCTTTAGTTAAAATATTTTCTGAATGCTGGATTTGCATGGAAATCACCAGCAACTCCTAGAGATACAGTGAGAATATAATTGAGGCTTGTGCATTTGTAATTTATACCTGACTTGGATGTTTCCATCTAATTTAAGCTTCCAAATAAAGTCACATGAGTTCAGTACTAGTCATGTAGCCTTTCAGGTTATTTAGGAGAATCTTTCAATCCTTGCAAGTGAAGCTGCAATCAATTAGTGTTCTGTATTGCTGTTTACTAGTTCATGTACCCTGTATATGAGCAAAGATAGTTCAGAGGTTAATTTTCTTTTCCCTTAGCTCTGCTGGGTGGACTGTGCCCACCCCATGGGAAGTAAGGGTTCAAAAGTGACCTTGCAAGTTGTTCTCCTTGGGAAGAAACAAGTTGAGAGTCCGGCTGGGGGATGCTCTCCACCCTTGGGAAGAGCACAGCTTGCATTGCATCACTTGTTTGCACTGGCTCAAGAATATTATTGTAGTTGTGAAAGCAGCAGAATTGTCTGTAGTGACTGGTACCTTCTAGGAGGTTATTGCACTGTAAAAAGAAAATACCAGGAGCTTAGAACAAGGAGCTAATGTGACTCTATGCTGTTTGTTCAGTATTAGACAGCAAAAAAGAGTACTGAGACTAGTGATAAAAAAGCAGAGAAAAATAACATACAGACCTGCATAAATAACACCATGTAAGTGCTTGGGTGCATAAGGAACCAAAATAATTAAGTGGCGAGGTTAGGAAAAAGCATATCATCATTAATTATCTGATCAGTTTACAAAATCATTAGCATTTCGGATGGTGATTAGCAAGAACTCAAAATGAACTTCTGTGAGTTTTTGCTTAGATGTTTTTTCTCTATATATATTTTTCTAAAATTATAGATTTCTTTTACTTAAAAACATGCACTTTTTAAAGATTTTTTCGTTTTTACATTCTCAAGACATTGTTGTGCCTGTGTTACAGTGCAGTTCTTTATTGGCACCTTGGTTTTTTAGTCCTCAGGATTTAACAACATAGTTAGTAAGAGGCTCTGATCAGGATTCCCTGAAGGTGACCCAACACATTTCATACATACTTATGTAACTTTGCCATCAGTCATCAATAGCTTTGAGCTTAAAACAGGCAGCGTTGAATAAAATTTGAATTAATCAGGGTAAGATTAAAATAAGATTCCTCAACTAGGAACCAATGTGCTCTAAGCTGATATGTGGAGGTGCTGACACCTGCTCTGTGGTCTGATCTCCCACTGCTGCCTTAAGGGAACCAGTCAACAGGGTCAGCTGAGTCTAGAGCCCAGGGCTCTCCCCTGAGTGCCACTGCTTGTGCTGGCTGGACCTCAGTAGGGATCCATCTCTAGACTCAGCTTTTCAAAGGTTTTTAGTCAGGCAGCAATGAATTGGTGTTAAGCACAGCCAGCTGCTAACTGATGCCTAGTTGTTTCCTTGAGGAAATGTCTCACAGATTCCTAAATGGCTGTATGTGCCAGGCATTTAGAGGTGCTGAGCACTGCCAGTTCCCAGTGAACTCAGCAGGGATGAACAGTGCTTAGGTCCTCTACAAGCTCAGCTCCTGTTGTGGGGAGCAATGGTAGGAACGGGGAGAGAAAGGGAATGCAAGGGATTGCACTGTAGGCATCAAAAAAACCCCTACAACCTGAACATGTGTGTGTGTGTGTGTGTAAAAATAAACAAATAAATAACTCCCAGGTGTATCCAAGGTGGACCTTGCCACTTGGCTGTGGAGAAGCAGAAAACAACACACCAAAACTGCAGTGCACTGATACAAGTGCTGAGAAGCTCATTTGTCTATGGTCAAGCCCTGGTGAAAGCCGATGGTATTTTTTATTAGCTGAGAGATCCTGCACTGAGTCTAGACACATACAAGTGAGTAGCTGATGTGGCTGTGTGTAACAAGGAAAGTCAGAACTCCCCATCTGAGGCCTTGAAAGGTCATTCATTCCAAAGAACTTCCAGGGCTTTCCCCAGCTCAGTTTGTCAGAAGTGTAAAGTATTTAAATTCCACTACTGCAGATCTTTAGACAAACAGAATTCCTCTGCAAGGCTCTCATCCTGTCTTTGTATGTGTTTGCATGTATTAATTGTTCCTTTACAATAGTATAAGTAATAAGTAACAAGTTTTAGGAAGCACTGTTCTAGGAACCAGGAGAGCTGAGCTTAGTCCTAGCCTTTGCAGTAGATTTTCCTCTGTAATCTTGGGATGAGTTGCTCCATTTGTTATTCTCAATAATCTCCTTGTCTGCAAAATAGTAGTAATAATTATTTTCTTTATTCCTAGATTTTCATTTTGCTTTTAAAACCTTCAAGGTTTAGACCAAGCTTACGATGTTTGTAGAGGACAGTGAGGCCATGGTTTTGATCAACTGCATACAAATAATCAGGTTATTTAATTAACACTTTTTCCTTTTTTTGTGCCATGAAGGAAGATTGACAAAGATGTTGCAAAAGAAAGCAAATATTGTTGTCCCTGCTGGCCATTGCAGCTGAAATAACTTGATTTTATTAGAACAGTTTCAAAATGGATGCTTACATTGTAACTGGAACTCTCACAGTTCTTGTAACTTCGGTTTGTAGACCATACAGAGCCTGTTTGTGCTGTAAATATATTCCATAGGAAGAGCTCATATCTCCAGTCTTATGAAGAGAGGACAAGTTTCTTCCCAGGTCTGAACTTCTTCAAAATCCCTGACATTAATAAGCAGCTGAAGCAAATGGGTTTGGATTTTATACAGATTCTGGAAATTCTGAAAATTGTGTGAGGTTTATGTAACTAGACTTCTCTTACACAGCAGAACCTTTCAATTTAAATTTCTAAAATAATGCAACTTAAAGGGCAGTTGTAGAAGAGGAGCTGTTCAGGAGTCGTGATCGAGTGCCTGACTGGGAGCGAGGTGTGAGGCTGTATGAGGTGTGCTAAGGACTGTGGGGAAAAGAGGAAGTGAAAACCCATTTAAGCCTCCCACTCCCCATTCCCTTCTGTAAATTTTGTCCCGGTTTATCAATTTTTCTCTCTGCTCAGCAGCATCTGCAGTTGCTCAGATACTAATTTGCCTGTGGTTGCAATGGGAGATGGTTTGTGGCTCAAGCTAAAGTAATCAAACATGTCCTCCAGAGCCTTAATAACATTCAAAGCAGGGAAACACTTGACTATGAATAAAAAGCTAGCAAGTTTATTTTTTATTTTAAAGGTTAATAAACATGTTTGAACAATGAGTTCTGAACAGACAGTATCTTTGCTGCTGCTTAATTGCCCAGTAAAAGTAGAATACAAAATTATTTGCTGTAAAGGTTGATAATGATAATTGGGAAAAAGGTGTGTTGAACTGGTTAAGATGGTTAAGACAGGCATGTGCAGATGAGACTGATGACTTACTGAACACTGGCTGCTGTACTGAGTCCAGTAAATTCAGTTGTGCTTGCTGCCTTGGTTCTGCTCTCTGAATCACCCAGGAACACAGTCTAATGAGGAGCTACTGCCTGGCCTGCCCAGTGTTTGATTGCAAAGCTGGAAAATGCCAGCAGAGACTACATGAACAGTAGAGTTAAACATTTGGTGCTTTGCCTCAGCCCCAACCTTTAGAGAGGCACCACTTCCTCCAAGAGGAATAGGAGTTAAGAAGGTAGAAAGAAGTCCATTAGGAAGATTAATAAGAAAGAAACGTTGTTTCTTCTGGAACTTTGTGTAGAACAAAGACAAACTGGGAGATCAGTTTGATTTCCTTTGTCAGGCAGAATCTGCTGGTGACTCAACCAAAAGCTCTGTGCAATGTGGTTCTTGCTGCTGAACACAACTTCCACAACTAATGCATGAAATTTACTTTTGCTTTTCTTGAGCTTTGTATGCAAAACAGCTGAGAACAGCACTTCCAGTGGTTTGGTTTGGTGACTGTATTATTACCCCAAAGAGACAAATAGTAATACTGAGGAAAGCAAGCTTTTTTCCCCACTTAATTTTTCAAAATTCTAGAAGCATCATGAAATCTCTTGGCCAGCCCATAATCCTAAAGCTTTCAAAAACTTTCAGCAAAGTGCCCCCACCCCGACAGATTTTGCAGTCTGTAGTATGAATTTTTCCTGAAAAGAGTGGGGCCCCATTCTTTTCATGTTTGAAACTGCACGCTAGAAGGTTAGCTGGTAATTAGTCTTCCCAGAGAGGACATTGTAAAAACAAATCATTGAGTCATTTGTTGCTGTTCTACCTAAGAACACAGTTAGTTAAAAGAGCCTGTTTGCCAAAACCCTGAGAAAGAGCTGGGGATGTTCTATGTGTTTTTAAAGTAGAAATCAACCAGCAACCCTGTCTTGTAGCAGAGCTTTGCAGCAGCCCTGCTATAATACACATGCAGTTCACTACAGGGAAGAAAACAGACTTGGTATTTTTGTAAGAAAGAGCTGCAAGGTGATTTTGGACACTGAGAAACAGTATCTGCAGTAATTTTGTCATTTTGTGCTTTTACTGTCCATAGAATGGAATCTGAAATTAACTTAAGACTTTCAGAGACTTGACTATGAATGTGCTACAGATGCAGGAGATGAGAGCATCTCTCTGTGTCTTTCTGAAAGGCTTTGGGCAGCTGGAGTCTACTGTCATTTTCCCACCAGAGTGATCTGAAATGGTTCACAAATGGAAATCTAATGGGAATTGTGGATCAGATGTTTGGCATTCCCTAAGGAAATTCCTGTGAAAGTCTGTTGTACCAGGGCATTTTCCCCCACGTGTTTGCCCCTGGGAGACAAATGCTGCAAGGGGAAAACTGCTGGAGAGGCTGGGCTGCAGCAAGACAGAATAGTAATTGCTCTGAGTTTTGCTGCAGTTTCAGTGGTGGGAGTGGGTGGTTCTGCATATATTGATGTGATCAGAGACCTGGCCAATTTAGCAGTGCCCAGGAGCTCTGTAGCAATGGCTTCCTGTGGCTTAAAGTGTGCAGTGTGCACTGTGGAGAAACACGAGACAGCTTCTCAGAAAAGAGTCATGTTCCTGTTTAGTTTCATGCCAGGATAGAAGGGGCATAGTGCTCTCAGCAGCCTCCTCCTTGCATGGGACATGGCAGCCCCTGTGCCAGGGCAATCCTGGTGCAAGGCAGCATCGTGGTGCAGGAGCTTTCCCTGTACTGCTCAGGGGATCCAGGCTACTCAGGAACCACAGACTGGTAGCTCTGTGAATGCCCATTTCTTTGGCAACGTGTTTTTTTCCTCAATTTCACAACCAGGTTGTATTTAAAATAGAGTATATACATGATGCTGGAAGAATAAGGCTGAAGAGCATTTGGTGACTTTTCTGGACTTCTTGAAATACTTGATTTGAGCAGAGTCTGACTGCTTAGTCCCCATAGCTGTACAGCCTGGAGACAGGACATCTCACCAGCCATCTCTGAGAGCCACACTCACGGTGAATGAACAAGCTGGGAGTTCTGACTAGTGGTAGGACCATTAGATTCAAGGGGAATGCTTCAGCCATCATCCTTAATCTGCAGTTCTTGGTGGGAGCGAGGAGTGACTTTCCATTCAGCATCCTTCCCAGAAACTTGAGTGTTTGTGATGTTCAAAATCAAAAACTAAAAGGAGGCCTCTCTTGCCAGGCACTGATTGTGCTTTGAGATTGGATGTCAAGTGAGAGAGGTTTTGGACCAATAGAAAGCAGGAAACAGTAGAAACTTCTCGAGAGATCCTGCTTTATGTCCCATTCTGTGGTACTGAGAAAAGCAGTGGGCCATGAGCTGGGGCCCTTTTGCCAGGGGAAGCAGTACAAACACGATTTCTTTTTGTTTGGCAGCAGGAGCAAGCAGCACACAAACATCTTGCTAATCATGCTGCTGTAGGAAATGGGAACTCAGCCAGGTGTACATGGAGCAAGGAAAAACCCCAAAATGAAGTGAGCTAATGTTATCACCAACCTCATCGTGAGGAACCATAAGGGAGAAGGAGAGGGGCTAAGCAAGGTCATGAAAAATGATCAAATTCTGTGTGAGTGCATACACACAAGTGTATGAGTACTTTGACAAAAGCTAGTGGTGGATTGTTGAGAGGCCAATGCAGCTAAGTTCCTGCTTTGTTACATAGATAAATTGCCAAAGGAAACATTATCCAAACAGTTCTACTTCAAAGGCAAAATGACAAGCTTTGGGGAACTTGCGGTACTTTCAATCTGGCCAATAACCAAGTGTAAAGTGTAAAATATACATGTTTAGGAAGTAGGACACATGCCGTTCAAGACAGGCCTTTCCCATGCTCTCAGACCAGTGCAGCTCCATTTGATGTGCAAATGCATGATGTGTGATCTGTCCTGGCAGTGTGCTGCCTGCCAGCAGCACAAACATTTCACAAGCACCCTTTTGGGTTACTCCAGCCTGCTGTTACTCCAGCCTCCTTGGCAGCCTCTGCAGCTGGAGCTTTTCTTACAGTCTGTTGCTGTTGTGCTTGCACAATCCACGTTTATTTAGCAGGTCCCATCAAGAGACTTCAGGCAGATAAAGACATCTTGAAAGCATCCTGTAGTTGCAGGATTTGATGCTAGATACTAGGATTAAATGACAATACAAAGAATGGTTACAGTAATGCACTGGGGAATATATCAGCAGTGCAGACTTCGTTGATCCTTAAGGCAAATTGTCCCAGCAGATGTCCCAGCCTCCCTGGGCATTGGAGACTTCAGGGTATTACAGCTGATAGCAAAGGCCCTCCCTGATTTGTGTTTATAAATTTCACCTGAAATCAGGTGGAAAAATATTCCCTGCAGTGCTTCCCAGCACTGCAGGCACAGCCAAAAATGTATGTGCTCTGCATATACAGCCTCTGGTATTTGGTGAAACTCACCCTATAAACCCATGAAAAGTAAGAGTGCAAATGCTCACCATGGAGAAGCAGTGGATTGTAGGTGCAGTCCCTCTTTTCTGTATGGCTTGAGTGGATTTAAATTTGTGATATCAAAAAAATAATTGCAGTCTTTACGGTGTAACTGAGCTCTAGAGTACCTGTGCTGGGAGTTTGAGGCTGGTTTTTAGTGGGGATTCAGGATGCAAACTCAGCTGTCAGAACTATTTCAAAATCAACCATTCTTATGCACCAGGGGCATGCAGATGTGCTTTTTCTCCCTCTCTAACAATTAGCTAAGGGGATTGGGGACATTACGCAACAGCTCTGGTGACTTACCCTGGTTGTAGCAAGAGGCGAGTCAGCCCTGTGCCTCTACTCACTGTCTTTGGGACAAGTTCTCATTCCTGCATGTGTTTGCAGCCTCTAGGCCTAAGTCTTAGATAACCAGGTGCTGAGCACTACCCAGTGTAGCAGCTGTGGCCACAGGCAGCTTAACCTGCTCTGCACCACTGAAATGACTGAACTTGCACTGCAGCCAGCTGTAATCATCTGTTACTTGTGTTAACCTTGAATTCCAGCGTGTCAGTTCCAGTCCTCTGAGAAAAATTAGGAAAGTGCTTATTGAAACCAGCATCCCAGCACTCCACATTGTGCTGTGTGGAAGAGGAAAGTGGGACTTCAAGCCTTAGTAGTAGCATATCCTAGCCACACTTTAATCATGTGGAATTATACCACTACTCTCATCCTCTAACTCTTACTAATCTGTCCTTATATGTGGTCCAACTTCATGCTGAAGTCACCCAGTTTGCTTCAGAAGCCCCTGAGCTTTCTGGCAGGGCCATACATACCTGTGCACCCCGATACCTGTGCATTTTCAGTTGACACAGAAGTACAGTGAAGATACAGAAAGAATTAATCAACTATGCATTTAATGAGGGCAAAGAAGAAAGATGTGTTTTATGCAGCTGTAGTCTAATGTGCTGAGAGAAGTCTGTCTGAATGGGTTGGGAATGCTGATGGCATCTAATAGCCACAGAGGCTTTTCCTGCTTCCTGATAGATACAGCACTGTGAATATCAGTCATTGTGGTATGAAGTTGTTATGAGAAAAATAACTTCCTGTGTTGATGGACTTAGCATGCAGTAAATGGAGACGTATGGATGCAAATGTAAGGTGGTGAATGTAGCTCCCCAGAGCTCTAGGTGTGACCATGCAGAGTCACAGCTAAACAGCACAGTATATTGCTTGTCTTTGTCTTCCTCCCTAGCTCAACTGCTGCCCTGAATTCAGTGGTATTATGGTTCTCTTTTTTCCAGGACAGAACTGAGAAATAAGAGGGCACTGTGTCACACAGTTTCACTGTGTATGCATGGCAAGTTTTTTCATCCTTGCCGTCATGGGGAGAAATAGCATTCTCTGTAACATGGCACCAGTAAATGTGTGAATGCTATCCAAGTAGTATCAATATCCATTGCTTTGTCTGAAGGCTGAAGAACTGAAATTGTTTTTGCCTTACTTCACATCCTTTTATCAGAAGAAATGCATTATTTCTGAACTCTCCCTTCACTACACCTGCACACACTTTTATTGATACATTCCCTTTCACTGGCTGGAGCTCCACAGAATACTTGTTTACTATGGACTAAACTTTGTTCCCTTCATTAGATGAGAACACTCCTTGTTTTCAGTGGGTCCAATGACAACCTTCCTCCATTCAATTTGCTTTCAGTAAAGCACTCCATTGCTTGTACCTGTGTGACCACTTGGAATGGTGAGACAGGTTGCAAGCAGGTCAGAGAGATGGGGAATATGGAAAGGGCTAATTGTCCACTCACCATCCCATGACAGAGCTCTCCGTGCCACTAGTTAAATAGAAATGATACTCTGCTTAATATATACCTGATATCCCAGGCTTTCAAGAACAGTACTCCTTCTTGAGAATGCAATTTACCTCCTATTATTAAGTTCTATTCTCTTTTATCCCATCTATTCTAGTCAAGTTACTTTATTGTCCTTGCCTGTAGACTGTTGGTTAAACCAGCAGCATTACTCTGTGACACTGAGCTCTGACCATTGCTTGCCACACAATGAAGTGCCTTGGCCACATTAACTGAGTAGTTACTTAACCTAAATAGGCACCATTTCAAAAGAGGAATGCAGTTCCTGGCAATGAAAGTAACCCTGGAATAAAGGGATTGCTTGAGGGAGGGTTGGATAGTACCTGGCCATGTGAATTTTATTGGTGGTCAGATAACATTCAGTCTATCCTTTTCCCATTTTAGCATTTTGAAATTAAAGACAGTGGAATATCACTCCATAAAAGATCTGAGTGTTAATTTAATCATCTCTGTGACTCATCTACTAGAGAAAGAAAAGGCATCACGATTTTTTTAGACATTGTCCAAAAATCAAGCTGTGATATAGCAGTTTGTAAGGATGCCCCACTGTTTTCGAAGATTTCAGACCTGCCCCAATAGCTCAACTTTATGACCACAAGGGTGAGGATGAACTCTGACTAGGACCTAGATCTGCAATTCACAAGTGTTTTTCATACAGCTGCAATAATATTCCAGAAAATGTAATTGGCCTTTTACTTCATTCACTTTTGCAAATGAAAATAAAGCTACTGTGAGAGCAGATCTTTTGCTAAGAAAATATTTTTTTAAATATTTTTATAGCTCTGTCAACAATAAAGGAGTCTCACAGTCTAAAGTCTTTCTCTAAACCTTTTTAATGGAAAAAACTTCATAGAAAATATCCTTTTACTTCTTTAATAACATATAACTATATACATGATTAAAAACTGTAACAAAAAGCTGCAGGGACTGGAAAAATGTTTTGTTGGATCCATGCAGATGGTACATCTAAAAAAGGATTTCACAAATCCATGTACATCAAATGAAGCTGCAGTGACAGGGTTGAAAAAAATGGCAACTCTATATTATTTACCTGAATGTATTGGGAATAAAGCACAGACATACAAAATACACAAAAAGAATACAAAAGAGTACATGGTGTAAATGCTGTTAGCACAGGAAGTTTCTTTTTTAAGTAAATAGGAGAAAAGAAGTAAAATCTCCTTTTTCACATTTTATATTGCAGTTTAAAAGATAACTAATCTCTTACTTGCTGTATTTTGTTTTTCTTCACTCTGACAAACACTACAGTAGAAGGATACGGCATTTGAATTTAACAACTCAGGAATACTTGTATTTATCTCCATGTCTGTGAATGTACTGTCAGTTCTGAATAAGAACATGTATAAGTATTGCTTTAAAAACACATATACAGTTTGACATGAGTTATGAAATATTGAGGGCCACCACATTACAAAGTGCTGGACACTCTTGTCCTAATCCAGCAGTATGTTGAAGGACACCTACAACTCCAAATCTAAGAGGAATTCCTCAGAGAGTAAAGGAAGCTAAGAACGTGCAGAAATTATTTGCTGAACAGGTCTGGAGTTTTCAACAGTTCATGGTACAGGCTCTGCAGCCAGGAAAACCTATACCTGAGGCCATAATTCTGTCCTTACACCCCGGATAATGTAGCTACACAGGGTAGATGATTTACTGTACTTTTAAAATAGATTTCCTTAATTCTAAATTAAAACATAAAATGAAACCTGTTTAAAAAAAAGTCTGGGGAATCGATGAGCTCTGCAGCTGGAAAGAAGAAAGATATAGTGTTTAGTGTGTCAGTTACAAGTTGGAAGAGATTCTGTGGGCAGCAGGTAACGATGTGACAGGCTTTAAACACCTCACTTCTAGAAGAACTTGCTCATATTTTGTATTCTGGGCCAAAAACCCCCAAACATAATTGAAAAGTCAGTACCAGCCAGTAACACTACTTGAGGTTCACAGGCATGGTGAGCATGGCAAGCCATCTTTCAGTAAAAAAATAAAGTCAGGCTTAATTCTTGACAGGTGGGCTTTGGCTGGGTTCTTCTTGCTGTAACCTAATGATTCCCAGTGTAATTACAGGCAGTTTAATGGCAGACAAATAAATGAAGCCTGCCTATGCATATACTTGTTTAAAAAAAGAGAAAAGGTGAAAGCAACAACAGTAACAACAACAACAATAACAAAACTAGACAAGCAGTGAAAGCTGAAATATTCTGTGAAGGCTTGGGATCTGTTCCTGTTCTCGTTAACACCCTCCCACCCTGTCTGGCCTTGCTCTTTTGGCAGGCAGGTAAAACTGTTCAAGTTCCTGTAAGTGAAGGAGGACTTTTTGCTTCTAGCACAACATAAAGTAATTATGAAAATAAGCTTTGAAATCCAAATCACCATGAGCCATGAAAGCCAGACCTCACTGATAAGTATTTGGCTTTCATTGTCTGTATAGTGGATTGATTCCCTCCCCAGTGTGACTGTGCTAATTGGAAAGTTGCCAGTCTGCCAGGTTTGGGGTCATCACCGTTCAGAGCCTCTAATTTTTTAAGAACATCAGTGTTTGTATTGTTCACTGTTAGTGTTTTGGGTAAAATCTGGCTTATAGAGCCCTGGTCGAAACAATGTCAGTACGAGGCAGGTCTGTTTGAGAAGGCAGCCTGAAAGCAGTGAGACTTATTTTGTTTATTTAAAGAAGAGATAAATGTGTGTGTGCATGCATTTGCATTTAACAGTTTTATAGCTAGAACCGTTATTAAATGATGCCCAATAGCAATTTTATCTCTTGTAATGATTTCTTTTATAAAGATGTAATGATTCTCAGGAGAGTTTTATGAAAACATGCAGAGCTGGTTTGCATTATGTATGCAGTTATGTGCCCAGTATATATGTTGCAACTTAATTTCTTAAATATATATTGTGTAACACTTTTTATTCCTGAGTGCTGGTCTCCATAAGGAATAGAGAAGGTGGCATCACGTGCTCTTCTGCACAACACGGTCCTTCATCACTTTAGGAGTTCTTCTGAGGGATCTTTATTGTCACAGTTTTAACTTCAGAATATTCTCTCAATCCACATTCACCCCTGGAAAACAGATTGCAGCATCAGCTTATACCAGATATCAAGCAAAAACCTGTGAAGTGATTTCTTGATAAAGTTAAGATATAACCTAAAATTCCAGTTCAGTTTAGGTCAAAATAACAATGGATGGCTCCAACATTTGATAAGGAGATACAGAACATTAAACTCAGAAATACTCATTGCTGATGGAAATTTTGGGAGTGAATTGATGTCCTCTGTCTTTTCCAGCCCTTGAAAATGTCCAAACACCAAGACCTACACCACTGGCCAGTGAAATTACTGCTTATATTTGCATCAAGAAAGAGAAGGTCCACACTGAGCACAATGAAAAATGAACTGTTCACAACCCTGCATAAAGATGAACTTGATTCGTAACCCACTGATCTTTTTTCCCTGACAAAATATCCAGCAGTAGGAATTCACCATTTGCACATGCTGTGGAAGAGGGTTCAGTTTGCTCAGATTCCCTCTAGATTTCTGCAGAAAGCCTCTTTTTGGCCTGGCACAGCACCTTACATAAGATCCTCCATACTGCTAAAAGCCAGCTACTTCCTTAGTCCCAGCCACCTGACACATGGCTCTGAGGGGCACATGCTCTGCCTGGGATAAATTATGCTTAAGAAATGTGTGTAGCTCTACACAACTGCTGGACACATTTTTGCAAGCCAACAGATAACCTGGCCAACAGCATGGCCAGCGATTTTATCTATGTCTGAAGTAGAATGGCACTTCTTTCCCTTGAAGACATGTGCACAGAAACCAGAATTTTGGGGAACTCTAATGTAAAATGGCCACGTGTGTGTATCTGGGATGAGTCACCCAATTTTTTTTACAGGAGTTAAATTTTACATCGTCCAGGTAGTGACATGAAGCTTTAAAGAAGCATGAATGTAAAAAAACCATGTATTTGAGACCCCTTCAAGAATACAAGAATATTTAAAGCAGCCTTAATGCAAACAGAAATCAGCTGCATTGTAGACATGAGTTCTGGTTCTCTACTGGGATGCACTTTTGTGGAAGTGTAAAATGAATATAATAGATTTCAGCTTTCTGTGTTTATTTTTTGCCCATGTGTGATGAAAACCTGTGAATTTAAATGCAGGACCAAAGCAAGTCCCAGATAGTACAGGCAGCACAGTGGCACTGTTATGATCTGGCTGTAACACAGTATTAGCTTAGCAATGACATACTTATGTATGAACACTGGTGGTTTTTTTTTTTTCTTTAATTGCCTGACTCAACATTATTTATGCTGTAAAATGTATCCCCTAAAAACAAGGATCTAAGAAACTGTGGCATTTTAATAAAAGGTATTCAGGTATTAATGCAGGGTGGGGGAGGTGAATTAGGAGGTGATATCTGATCAAAGAGGTTCTGAAAGAGTAGAATAGTTACTCATAAGTAGGTTTTCAGGCATCTTTGTGAGATGGAGATTATTGCCATTCCAAACATTTATTGTTTATGATGAATAATTTCAAAGCTGTAGATGGGAATCAAGTGTGCAGCTACCATAGATTTTTCCATGGGAGCTGGGGCACTGCCTGCTTTCCCCCCTCTCAAGGACCCTACGACACAAATACGTGAATATTTTGCTTGCACAGTGAACCTCCCTGGAGTCAGTGGGGTCGCTCTGGGGTGTCAAGTTACTCATGTGCTCTATCGAGCTTAGTAGTTTTAGAATATTTTCACAATGATAAGAGTTAGATGAGCTGACATATTTATGCCAGTGAGAGATCACCTCATAACTCATGAATGTGGAGAATAGTATGAATGTGTTATTCAGAGTACTCCCTAACGAGGGAAAATACTTCAGACTACATAGAGCTTATTTTATAGATCAAGTTGTATACT
The DNA here is from genome assembly GCF_036250125.1 of Pseudopipra pipra. Classification (NCBI taxonomy): domain Eukaryota; kingdom Metazoa; phylum Chordata; class Aves; order Passeriformes; family Pipridae; genus Pseudopipra; species Pseudopipra pipra. Next base: position 7,277,519 of record NC_087560.1, on the reverse strand, counting down.
TCAACATATTTAAAGTTTTAAAGAGTTTGACCTTACTTTAGTTTTACTGCTGAGTTTGCTATTAGCCATGAGCTATTTTGAAAACTTAGGTGAGACATATCTGGTATACATACATGCCTCCTGCACAGAAATTAATTGAATCCTTTGTATGTAACCAATCTGGGGCTGATGCAATTGCTAAACTTCCTTGTGATTGTAATGAGAATGAAAAACTGGTAAGACTTTAAATTAGGTACATGGTACAGTTTTTGAGTGTGGAGCTCCATTTCAAAATATTTGGCACTTCGTTCTAAGTGGAATAAGAAAGGCAGAAAGCTTTGTAATGGAAAGTGATTTTTTGAAAGGGATGTAAACACATTTGTCTCCTTCTCTAGGCCTGATTTCATTTAACATTGTTTATAAATCTGCAAGCTGATAACTTTTTTATAAAATTCAGATGACCTATATTAATAAATATAGTAAAAACTGAAGAAAGAAAAGGAAAAAAAGCAAGAGAGGCAAAATATATGGCAAAACAACTGTGAAACAAGTACACCAAACCAGTTAACAAGCACACAGTAGTACCAAAAAGAGGGTCTTTCTGAAAAAGTAATGGTTAATATGGCTAAAAGAACTTTCAGAAAACATACTTTTCGAGTTCAGAAAAATACTCAGAAATCTGAAGCTCCTTTCAGGATAAGAAGAGAGTTCCAGTAAGTTAGTTTGCAATATTAAAAAAAGCCAGAAAAGTGGTCTCACCATGCAAATCAATTGCATTAAGTACTTGCAATGATTAAAAGTTATCATTATGCCCTGATTCTCAGGTTGGAGTATTTCTGATCTTAATTTGCATGGAAGGATTCACTAATGTTTATTAAGTTGTAGAGTTGAAAACAATTTAGAAAACAGCAGTGTGATACTTACATCTCTCTCCCATTGCCAGACATTTTGAATCCTCCAAAAGGACTTTGGGCATTTAAGGCATTGTAGCAATTTATCCTGTAACAGGAAGAGGCATTTAGTCCAGCTGCACTGTCAGAGACCTTTGGATAACTGAGGGAGAGGCTGAAACTCGTGGAGCTAAGGACACTGTATTCCTCTTAGTAATAACAAACTTGTTTCATGTTGAGAAGAAATGAGGGATTTCTGCTGAAAAACCCCATTCTGCTCCTTACTCATAACGAGAATGGGATTTGACCTGTGAGGACTGGAGAGAGAGGACCCCACAGTTGGACACAGCTTCAGTAATGAACTGTTAATCTACTGACAAACCTCAGTGCCAGTTTATAACAAAGAGCTGTTACATTTGAATTTGCCCTTTTTCTCCCTAATTTCTTGCAGATCTTTCATTTACCCAGGCTTGACATACTAAATTGCAGGCTAGTGAACTCTAGAGGTGGCATTACATATTCCTAAGGACCTAAGGGGATGTGTCGCCTCAGTTCCTTAATGTAGAAAGTGCTCAATTCTTTGTGCCTTGGGCAGAAACTTCACAGGATTCCTCTTCTGTGCACAGAGGATCATTTATCCCGTTTGTTTTCAGTAATGCCATTCAGCAATGGCAAGGTGCTTTCCATTTCCAATAGCATTCCCCAGCAGGGAGCAGTCCCAACACCCCCCTGCAGCTGTTCCATGTCCTGGCTAGTGATTCACCACTAGGACTGTCTAGATAAATATTTTTAAAGAAAGAGTGCAAGACTGAGGTGACATAATGATAGTGACTCAAACTCTTTGTCTTCAAGAGCAGGAGTGTGATAGCTTGTACTTACCAGACTGTCCCAGCCTGCATTGCTGAAGAGACTGTCAGGGCCTTGTTTATGTCGTTTGTAAAGACAGCAGCTACCAGCCCAAAATCAGAATTGTTGGCTCTCTCTATAACTTCATCCATGGTTTTAAATCTCAGTATTTCTTGAACGGGCCCAAAAATCTGCAACAAAGATTAATCATCTGTTGTTAAACTAGCCCACTCAGAGGCATTTCATTCTGCTTTTTTATTTATCTTCTCTCTCCGGTTCCTGCAGCAAGATTTAATAGTGATAATATCTGTCTCTAAAAGCACATGAATTTCCCAAAGCAGCTACCTCAGTGGAACTCACCCGTTCTACCTTCGTCTCCTCTTTGAGCTCTGAGACCTTACAGCCAACGACAAAAATTGAGCTTCCTTACCCAGCTGATGTCAGCTGCTGTGTGCATAAGGAGTTCTGAAAAGATTTTATTAGTTTTTTAAAATATAGTGGTAATTTTCACTCTGAAGCTTTTGTCTCAGGAATTAAACAGAAGCAAAAAAAAAAAAAAAAGTCATGTTTAGGACATTCTAAAATGATCTTGTGCAAATACCTCCTCCTTGGCAATCCTCATGTCATCTGTTACATTGGAAAACACCGTAGGTTCAATGAAGAAGCCCTTTCTTCCTAATCCTTTACCCCCACATTCGAGTTTTGCTCCTTCTGTAATTCCACTTTGAATAAGTTCCAAGATCTTGTTGTATTGTTTTTTATCAATCTGAAAGAGAAAAGTTATTTGAATTACAGACCAGGTAATGGTCTTTGACTTGACTTGACAGTCGAGTCAAAATAGGGTTTTTTAGGCAAGTCATGTCCCAGTGAGTAGGCTCATGCTTATATTCACTACTCTTTGAGCTGGAGAGGCAAAGACCTACAGGTAGCTGCTGACTGTAACCTTGGGCTCAGTCTTTTTAAGGATGTATTCCCTTATATTTGTGGCTCAACCTGCATTCTTGCTACACAATCTAGTTTATAAGCACAAAAAAAGCAGATCATTGATTTTAGTCCCAAGTTAACTTCCTGAAAATGGTATAAGCCCAGCTAGTTATTAGTGGCAGGAATATTTTCTAAAAACTTATCTCTGATTATGCTCATTATTTGCTTAGAATTCATGGGCCTACAGGCACAGTTATGGTTGTAGACAATTCTTGGAAGTCAGTGCCCACAGAGACTTTTGAGAGTTTCTCAGAGTTTACAGCTGTATCTTGGGGGATGAAGATCCAGATGTTGCTCTTGAAACTGGGAGGCAACTATTGATATTTAAGATGAGATTTTTAATTAACAAGAAGCACCTCAGAGCTGCACAGATTATCTAATCCTTTAGAATTTTAATCTTGAAAACATTGTTTCAGCTACCGTGGACTGTGAGTGAGTCCTGAGCTCTGTCTTAGTGGAATTTAAACACTTTCAGGCACCTCCTGGGCTGTAGAGCTGAAGCCCAGTTTCTTTACCTGTGGACCTTGTTCTGTAGTTGGGTCGAAAGGGCTCCCCACAACTCTCCTCTTTGCACGTTCTACGCTTCTTCTGACAAACTCTTCATAGATTGATTCTTCCACGTAAATCCGTGAGCCTGCAGTGCAGCACTGACCTTGATTGAAGAACACCCCTTGGTGAGCTTGTTCCACAGCATAGTCCACTAAAAAAACCAAGGCAGCACATGTTGCACTGAAACACTGTAGACAAATCTGCTCTTGCATCAGTGTCATGTGTATTACATAGTGCCACATTCCCCAAACTTCAGAAGTAGGATTTTGTTAAAAAAACCTGAATCAAAACATACTATAATTTTATCAGGTCATAAATGAGGTTGATTCATTTTGTGTCATAATTCCTGTGAAAATACAGAGCTTTTAAACATGTCCAGAAATGATTTTTTCCTCATTTTTCCACCCTGGACACAACTATACTGGAGACACAACTAACACATTCTCTATCCAAGCAGCAGAGAGGATCCAGCCATATTTAGATATTCAGAGCTACATTCTTCCATTGGGTGTAATAGCTGATGAGACAAGAATAATGAATTCATCCCTAAACAGTGATGCCCTACAGCACTGCACTACCTCTGTTACCAGCTGTAGCACTTTGGAACAGTGCTTAAAGTATAATCTTCTGTGGACTAAACAAAGCAACTGTCCTTTACTTTCAGCACATTCTAGACAGCTCCATCTAACAGAAATATCTTATTCTGCCCTCAGTGTGGTCTTTGGAAAAATTATATGGGGTGTTCCCTGGACCACATTCAAATTTTCCCAGGCAGCTCCATGGAGATTGAAAACACTGCTGGATAGATGGGATTAACTGATGTTTCTTCCTCTATTGTTAACTGTTTTTCACCATGAAGGGGTCTAACCGTTCTCCTCTCGGGTTTTTTGTGCACTAAACTTTCAACAGCTTTATCATGCTTTCTGCTAACTTTTGGCACACAGTGTTTCTCAAGCAGAACAAACAGTTCATTTAGAATGATGAGCAAATTGCTGTTCTTAAATAATCAGAGCTTTGAAGTCTAAATCTTAGGTCAAGTGCTGGAGGTTGTAATTGTGGGAAGACCAGAGAGCTTTAGAGAGCTTTATCCTGTGGAACCAACAGTCTTGAAGAAGACTGTGCTCTGCTTTGTCTGTTATTCCCCTGTTGCCTGCAGCTTTCACAGAAAAACAACAGCTCTGTGTGGCAGCCAGGAGCAGTTGTTCTTCCCCTAGGGAAGGTCAGAACACAGACCCTGGCATGTATCACTCTACTAGAAATGCTCAGGTGATCCAATGTGAGTTAGTGGTTTAGGGCCATTTGAGATGTGGTGGTATCTGTTGGGAGATGGAGAGGAGTAACTGGGGTAGAAGGCTGGAACATCTGCATCTGGCTCCAACTGACAGGGGCTTTTTTAGCTTACCAGGATGACTGTGGCTGAAATTTTGATCCTTGACTTGGTAAAACATTTCTATGTAGAAAAGCTTCTGGAAGTTGTCAAACTTTGCCTAGTCTTTCAGACATTGATAAGTTTTGAAAACAGGTACAGGATTGTAACCAACTCTTGCAACTGATGCTATTCAGAATCATTCTTCTGTTCACTTCCCCCTTTTAAATTAGAAGACCAAATCCCTGTATGTCTATTTATTGGGGTTACAAAGTTCTCAGAGAAGACATTGAGTACAGTGTGCCTGCACACAGCCTGAAACAAGAGCTCTGAGCAAGGTGTGAACCGTCTCATTCATCTTAATGGGGTGTTAACTTCAAAACCTCCTGCTGACAATTTAGATATCAACATTTTTAACTATTTCTTTGCTGATCATTTAAGCAGAAACTTCCAGTTTGTGTTTATATCCTATCCTAAACAGCTGTCCCGTACCTTCTCAGGTGCCAAAAATCTCAGCTGCACAACATCAGATATCTGCCAAAACTTTCAGCTCCCTGCTGACAGTGGCAATGAGGATATTTCAATACATAATTCTTCAATTGTCAAAATTAAAAAAGGGAATAATCTCCATTAATAGCAATTTAACAAAGGAATATTGTGCAGACTGGATTAGCTACTCAAGTGTAAATGAAAGTCCTCCCTTTTTATAAAGGCTGTGAAGCAAAAACATCACAGAATTTCCAGATTTAAAGCACCAGATCACCTTGCTGCAGAGGTTAATATGACAAACGTGTATGGGACCATGACTGTGAATAACACCCTCTCTGTATACTTGGTTATAAAGTTTTTTCTGCTTTCTTGTTGACTATGAATCTGTGGGTCCAAATGTTGTTTTTTTATAAAAAATATCACACCTTAGGCTGCTTCTGTAAGATTGAAAAGTGCAATTTGATATAGCTGCATTAATTCACTTCACTTTGTATGAAGGATGTGCCTAAAATGGGGGGGGAAGAAAAAGATGTTACACAAACACGTTTTTCAGAAAAATATGGAAGTGCTGACTTACAATCAGCATCTGCAAAAATAATGTTTGGGCTTTTCCCACCCAGCTCCAGTGTAACTCTCTTCAAATTACTCCTTCCAGCTGCTTCTTGGATCAGCTTCCCAACCTGAAAGGAAATGGAGACACATTTTACAGGGAACGTAGTCATAGAGTTCACTTTAACAGCCAAGACTGGCTATCACCAGAGCAGAGCTTTAACCAGGCCAGCAGGTTCTTCGATCCAAACACATTCATCAGCTTTCCCTTTTTTCCCCTAGAAACTGAGAGGGGATAAGGCACAGCACAAGTGTGTGTACCCTTCACCCTTTTGTATCTATGCTAAAATGGCTTGGGGCTTTCTTTTAGGGGGCTTTAGGAGGGCTAAATGAAAAATTTGAAATTGGTGCAATTAGAATTTCTTCCATCCAAGCCACTGACAGGTTCACAAGGTTTAATATGTCGAGTTGTGATGAAATCATCATCCTCCCCTGCAGGATTAACAGCACATAACAAAATACCAAGTAGGGCAAGAAGTTACAAAAGCACCATCCCAGATCTGACCTGCAGCTGCACCAGAGATAATCTTAATATGGGTTGAGGAGGTCAAAAGCACCTCCAAAATGTCTTTGTAGATTGTGGGGTCAGCCGGAGCAGAATGCAGCCCCCTGGCTGGAGCAGCCACAACCACAGATCTCACCAATGAACATGAGAGTAGATTAAATGGAGTAGCAATCTGACAGCTACGTGTTTGACGTGTTTCCACATCAGTACAGTCGGACAGGCAGCTGTGCTCCCTGGAAATTCTTCTCTCCCTGGATCAACAAACCCCAAACAGGTTAGAGTTTATACTGGTGCAGCGTAACCGTGCCTATTTTGCAGCTAAGGAAGTAATCACAGGTAGATTTAGACTCCTACATGTTAAAACATGGGATTAAAAGTACCCATGGAATATTGAGAAGCCTGAGAACCTTGATAAGTGCTTTCTTTTAACTGCGACATGTTCTAATGTCACACAGAGGATTAGATGTGAAGTGAGATGGGAGTGAGTCCCGAGGTGGATTTTTTCTCTAGTTTCTCTATCTGTTTTCTATTTCTAAGGTTATGTGAGTGAGATTTCTTGCAGCAAGGGGTTAATGGATGAGAAGCTGAACCTCTCAGAGAATTGAAGGCAGTCTGCTAGAGAAAGTTAAGTCAGCACTGGAGTAATCAGAAGGCAAATGAAACAGAAACCAGGGCCCCCAAAGGAAAAAAAACAAAGCAAAAGCCCCACAGGATAATGAAGGAGTTGTCAACCACTTCATGTACCTTTGTGATTAACTGTTTATCTGGTGATACCACAGTTGAGTGTGACTGAGGTTATTTCTTTCTTTTTTTTTATTTTAAGAAAAGCTATTTTTCTTTATCCAAGTATTGATGGAATGGAGTGTTGACATTATCATGAAATTCCTTGCATATCCCCTTAATTGGAGCTGATTTTATTGCTATGTTTGACTGACAGCCAGAAGTGAACCTGAAAAAGAAGGACCCTTTCTGCCTTCCACCCCCACCTCATACATCGAGCACGTCATCTGGAAATTCCAGCCTCTCAAACTGTGCTGAAAACTTACACTGCAAAGCAGAGCTCTGTGTTTATAGCCAGTGCCAGCCAATGCCATTCACACCCTCACCGCCTTGAACCTCCCTCTCTCAAAGAACAACAACCACCCATTTCCCCTCAAAAATTCTCAGGGAAGCCAGAGAGCAAAGTGTGCAGCCCTCATCTCTCTGCCTTCTACTTTCATGTCAAAACAGTTTTGTACATGTAAGTAGAGATTTCTAAAGGATTCTATGCAAATAAGTGACAGGCAAATAGGCAAGTCCAAATACAGTGTATACGGCAAATATTAAAGTCCAAGGGCTTGGAGACAAAGGTGTTATTTTGGAAAAGTATTGTCCAGAGTATTTTTAATACAGACAAGTTGTTGTTAAGTTTCCAAGTACAAATTTAATAGAAAGCTTGACTCTGTCCTTCCCGTTAGAAATCAGTGTAAGCATTTTTGTTCCCTGTGCTCCCGTTGTGCCCTGTGCTCTTACATTTTGAGAAAAGTCTTAGGGAAAGCACCAGCGCTGTGGTTATTTAGTGACAAAGGCGGCCTTTTGTGGCCGACCCTCTCTTTATGGAGAGAGACAGCATGAAAGGGATAAGTGATAGTGTTGCAATCTGCATGGCCTTTCAGTACACGCTTCCTGCGGTGTCTCTCAGCTCTATCCCCGAGCTCCCAATAGGCAGAACAGCCTTGCAAGGGAACGCTGGAAAAGAGGACTCCCCCACAGATAATGGAGCTGTGCGATTATTCAGCAGGAATGTTGGCAGAGAAAGCCCTGACTCCCCATCCTTGTTTTGAATAGGCTTCAAGATTGATATCAGGAGTATCCCTGGATAGCTTGTGAAGTACCATAACCTTGTAAGCTGCACGGAGGGTGAGGCAGATGTAATTTGGCTTGTTTCAAAGAAAACAATTTGTTATGCAGAACAACAACAACAACAAAGATTAAAGAAGCATTTGAGGCACCCCTGTGCAAGAAAAGCTATGTGAAGAATAGTCCTGTAAGGGTCTGTTTCTGGATTGGGAAGGGTATGACGTTAGGCACTGAGAGTGTATCATGATCTAATACATTTGATTGTTGCTTGTTTATGCCTCCTGTATATGGAAGTTTATTGTCTCTTTCAAGGAGAAGCTTAAGCAGTCATATTTTAAATACTTTGTGCAGAAATGAAAAAAAATTTGTTGCTTTTCATGTTCTCTTAATTTTCTATTTTCTGCACACGTGGGTTTGCCTGTTACTGTTAAAGCCCTAGAAGTCTCATGAGTCAAAAGCAAACCTCCAAGGTTCGTGGTACTTCCTCTACAGCTCTGTCATTCAGAATGTCTCAGTTCTCCTCTGAACCTTCTTTTGATCACAGATACACAGTAAATCACTAGGGAACACCTGAATGTAGGGGAACAGCAGGGAACAGCAGGGAATTTTCTTGCACACTACAACAGACCAGACAGTCAAGGTAACACAGGGAACTCTGTAGATTAAAAGATTCCATGGACAGTGCAAAATTTGACAAAGGAGACATACATCATCAGTTAGGCATTTAAATAATACCTTCAGTGCCTTTCTTGGGATATTGAGAGAATATCTGAAGAACAGAAATTGCTTTAAGTTACAAGAGATGGATTAAGTTTTGGGGAGATGGTATGACTAGACAGAAATTTTCTGTGTTTTCTGAAAGTACAGTTTTCTCTCTCCAGCTATTGAGGCATTTGATGTCAGTGTTTTGGCAAAACCTTCAAACCCATGCTGCTGTCTCATTTTTTATAAATTCCAGATTATATGCATAATCTTTTTGAGAAGCATTTTAGAACCTCATTGCATGTTCAGGGCGTGTCTCCAGCAAGGACAAGCAAATTTGAAATACCAGCAGCTTTATCTGACTGTGCAAAGCCCTGTGTGAGGACCAGCCCTACAAAGAGTGTAGTGAATAGTGCAGCACAAATGAAAAGGCAATCCCAATCAGAAATTCCCAGAGAGAATCCTAAACTATAAATGGCTCATTTGTTCTTTGGATTAAATCCTGGCCCCATGAAAGTCCACGACTAAACTCTTGTTAATGTTGATAGGGCTGATAGGCTGTTTGTACTGATTTTAAGAAGGTGAACCCTTTTGACATGTATCTTTCATGGACAAAGAGGCACAACAGTTGCCCAAGGACAGCTCCCTAAATGCTACCAAAAACACAAAGGAAGGAAAAGGGTAACAACTGCTTCTCATTCAGGAAGCACAAGTTGTCCAAGTTAGGATCAAAAAGATTCTGCAGAAGCAGGAATGAATGCTAATGTAGCCTTCCTAAATCGTTACATGGGGCATGTGGTAGCATCCTAAGCTCACAGACTTCTCAGGATGGGTCAAGTCACCTTTAGGATTCTTGTTGCTAAGGTAGAAAATGCCAGGATGCAACTCTTCATGATGCCTAAAACCAGCAAGAGATTGTGTGATCCAGGAGAGCTGACACAACTCACTGCTCATGCAGTAGGTAGACATTCTGTCTACATCATGCATTGTGACATTCATCTCACTTCAGAAATGAAAGGAGAATCCTGCTGAGTAAATTAGAATCAGTGGTAATACAGCTGTTAGCTACAAACATTTGTTTGGCATGAATCAATCTTGACTCTCCCGTAGTTTGCTTTGATGGTCTCTCTAGTATCTTGTTGACTAATGATGAGATCATGGTTTGTTAATCTAAGTGCATAAAGAAAACATTCTGCCAAGCAAAATGCAGACTCTTTTGCTGGGGTTTATTGCAGTTGTTTATAGACCTTTTGTTTACACAGGCATCCAAACCAATTTGTTGGATATTTATTTGGGTTACTCTGCAGAACTGCCTGAACACAGACTTGAATCCCATCTTAAATCTGTCTGCATTTTAATGGGTTGTAGTTTGAACAAAGTGGAAACCAGCCACTTAGGATGCATTTCTTGTTGGCCAGAGCTTCAAATGTTTTGTGTGCTATCTATAATTCTCATCTTGAGAGCCTTTAACAACTGGAGGGAGTTGTAAGCCACTCTGATTTGGAGGTTACACACTTGGTTTTGAACAGAAGTTATTAGAACTCATTAAACTTTTGCAACAATCAAAATAGAATTTTTAATCCAAGCACTGCTTTAAATGCACATTTAAAAAAATTTATAACTTCTTGGTCTCCATAATCATCTCTAATTTTAGACCCAGAACATACCGCATCCAACTACTCCCTCTGCACCAGGAACTTATGTTCCCACACACAGTTCCAGTTCAGATGGAGCACACAGGTACAGACATGGGCAGACAGCTCAGAGCAGTCAAAATGACTGCATTTGCAAAGCCTTGACTGAGCTCACAGATTTGAATGGAAATAAAGGTAAATCAAGAGTAAAGCAGCTTCTGATGGCTGCTTTTCTTTGCTATTTGAAGGCCTCTCACCTTTTCTGCATAACAAAAGTTCTTTCAGAGAATAAGAAGGTAATGTGAAGAACTTCTCTGCGTTTCTGATATGTGTAAAAATTGTCCCCTCATCAGCACTTTTTCTCAGAAATACATAGGGCCCACCGTTCCTTTCACTGGGGAAGAGACTCGTATAATGTCTCCTGTCGTTCTGAGCTCTGCAGCCCAACAGCAGTCACCAACATTTCCCCTCAGTGTCTGGGTGAGTCAGACATCCTGAGTTTGGATCTGTTCTTAAACTCAGAAATTATAAACAACTGAGTTTATTTTAATTAAATCATTGCTACTAAGTTTTTTAGAGGAACTCAAATAGACAAGAATGTGTGGAACAGTGAAGAAGCCAAGGCAGAGAGGGGCAGTGTAAAAGGAAAAGGCACTTAGAGTGCACAAGAGGGATAGTGTGGGAGAGAGCTGAGCTTTACAGAACCTCTCCCATGGGCCTGGTGAGTGCGAGTTTCCCCCTATAGCTCGGGACCAGAAAGATCAAGGAGAAATTCAGTCAGATGTAATGAGAGATGTAAATTGATTATGGGCTTTCAAGGTAAGGTAGGAAAGGGATAGGAGTGACTGTTGACATGGTCATATTAGCTGGAAGAAAGTTCAGTTATGGCAGTTTAAGTTTCATCTGATTGTGGAAGATGAGGAAAAAATGTGCTTGTGAAGCCCGAGAGGAGATTGTCGTAATTAAGGGGGATCATGGATTAGCCCCGGTTCACTAAAACCAACACAGGAAAAATAAACATTTTTGTTAAAATGCCTGAACCAAACAGGCTGCTGAAGAGTGAGAACCAAAGCAAGCAGAGAAGCCAAGAAAGCTACTGGACTCTAAGAAGGCACAGTATTTTTAGGCCTGCTTTCATACTTAGTATGATTTTATTTCTTTCAGTATGACAGTTGGCAGAGTGAGGTCCAGAGCCTGCCAGGTGTTTGGAGAACTCTTCCTAGTGAGCAGGGGAGTTTTGAGAGCCATGAACTAGGGGATTGGGAGAGGAGGTGATCCATGGGAGAAGGCATGAAAAAGCAAGAAGCAGGCAGGCTAAGGGTTGAAAGAGTTGGCAGACTACTCTTTTAGTGTGGGTAAGCTAACCATAAAAGGAGGGGACAGCAGGAAAGAGGGAGAGAGTGAAATCAAACAGTAATAGAGCTCTTTATGATTTTTCACGTATTATTTGTGGGGGAGAGTGTGGAAATAAATAGTAGTATTTTTTAAAAAAAATTCAGAGCACTAGAGAATCTAAAATACAGAGAAGAGAGTGCACACTGGACAGCTCATAAATTAGAAATTAGAAGCATAAGTTTGAAGTCATTTATGTGTTGTCATTGCATAGACATGGGCTTGAAGCCTCCTAATAGGAGTTTCAAGAGGTACTGGACCAATGTCCAGGTGACAAGGCCATTGGTGCCATTAAACACAATTGTCCACATGCACCTTTGGGCTCAGGAAGTCTGTAAGTTGTTGATTTGCCAGAAGCTGTGAGGCTACAGCAAGGAAAGGATCACTCTACACATGCTCCCTTCTTCTGTGAGCATCTGTTACTGGTCACGCTGCAAGATAAGGTGCTGGGCTGGGTGGCTCTTTGGTGTGACTGTGTCAGACTTTATTGATTTAAGGTCGTGAACTTGGCCTTTTGGCTCATATTTCTATGGATTGTGTTCTACACATTTTGGAAAACATTAGCATTAAATTTTTTTGTAGGAAGAGCAGCCTGTTTTCTGCCTTTCAAGAATATTGCAGAAAATAGATAATAATAGCCTGGTTTAGTGATTTTTACAGGCAAACGGGGAGTTTTCATTAGCCACTGATATATACTTCAAAGGTAAAGAACATATATAAAAGAATCTCATAGCGAAAACTTGAGAAAAACCTGTGCTTCGGAATCTGAGCTTGGAGGTCTTTGCTTTTGTCCTGATAGCTTTTATCATTGACTTGCTCAAGTTGCAAGTATTAACTGCCTTAACCAGCCCCTGGATGGAATGGGGGAACGGAAGTTAATATTGTGGTGTTTATATACCTAATGGCTGTAGGAAATCCACATCACTGGAGTGCACAGTTGACACGTCTCAGACAAGCACCAGAGAGACAAAATTTTTCCATTATTATTTCAGTAGAAATTGAAATCTGTTTTGGAGAAGTCAGAGACTCTATAGTCCAGCTCATATCAGAGCATTGTGTTTAAAATGTTACAATGTTGACTTGCTGTTACAAAAATTCAGTGTTACAGGAAATCAGAAACAATATGGAATAGTTTACACTAACTCTGCATTAAAACGTTCCATCTGTTCTTGCTTTAGGTTCTTAGAGAATTGCTTTTTCATCTCTGTAATGCTTTTCACTTCCTATTAGTAAGGCTTTTAAAGGTAGGCACTGAGTTAGTATAAAACCCACAGCTTTTGAGTTTAAACGCCTATTAAAACTAAAGCTGTCTGGAACTACAATAAAAATTTATTTTGGCTACAAGAGACAACTTTGAAACCTAACCCATCTGTATTTTTCCTCCTCCAAACAGTGCAACATCCTGTATAATAGAATATTTATCTTAAACAGAGACCACATATCTTTATGAAAACAATTGTTTCAACTTAATTTATGGGGGGTAATCAGCTCATATTAAAGTTTTCGATATTCCAGGATGCTAATGTTAATTGGTTACAGGAGATGTAATGACTAGAGTAATTCCACAGAATAATCTGAAATCTGATGTAGCCATTGACTTACAATGTAACCTGTGTGTAGTAGAATCTAAAATTGCCATCAAAAAATCATGTACAGGCATATAGTAATTGCAAAACACTTGTGTGCAAATTAGGCATATGACTGCAGCTACATTTTACTGGTAATTTAGGCTTGTGTGTGACTTCCAAACTCAAATACAGTATAATTCCCCCAGAATAATTTATTTGAAATAATTGAGCTGGTCTCTGCAATCCCTGGGTCCACCAGGGAGATACCCACACATATCTAGTAGGGCTGCTTGGTCAGTGAATTTATCCACTCAAATCAAACCCCAAATTGCCTCACTGTGAAGAGCAGCATCCCTGGGATGCATAAAGCCTTCCACTGCCACGAGTGGGAGTCAAACATATCAAAGAGAGACTGGATCCCTGGGGTTTAGCTCCCTCCATACAATAGTTTGTCAGATTTTGAATTGAAAAGGGCTGGGTTTAGCACTCTCTAAATATAACCAGCCCTGAAACTCCCACAGAGATTCCTTTCTGTCTGCCTTCAGACAATGAGATAAGGCCCCTTCTCCTGTGACTTCAGTCTGGAGTACCTCTGTCATCCCCACCCCAGCCCTGATAACAGCCAGCTTTGCACATATTTGAGAGCAAGACGTGATGTGAGTTTTGAGGGTTAGTCTTTCTGTAGATTGCAGCCTTCATCTTCAGGGTGAGCCTCCTCTGTAACATCTGCACCAGAGACTCAGTGCAAGACATTCTGGCATCCAGGACACAACTGACTCCCTTCATCCTCTGGCCAGCTTCTTTCCATCATTTTGGGAACAGATACCTTGGACAATCCCTTTTTCTCCCTGCATTCCTTCCTTTTTAGACCTCCTCCTCATCCTTAATATACTCGAATGCAGCATCACAGTTGAAATATCTTTGCACAATTTGCCCCTTTCCTCTCCCCTTTTCCCCAAGTACAGCAAGATACACAAATTATGGCTTTTAAAGCAGCATTTATGTGTGCTATGATATAAACGGGATGTTCTGCCTACTTGCATGTGATTCACATCCTCATAAGCCCACAGGAAATCCCAGCAATATTTTTCCAGGCATATCTCCTGTGCTGAGGTGCCGAGCACAGCAGGGGCTGGAGGAAAGGAGCCATTTCTGCTTGGGAAGTACTGCAGTACATAAGTTTAGCTGGGAAGGACAGACACTGTTGTTTAGGTGTAGCTGTTTTACTCAGTGACAGTAAGAAATGTAGCACAAGAACTGAAGTATTTACTCACATTTTACAGCAATATACGTGTGAATCCTCTTACCTCAGTGGATCCAGTGAAAGCAATTTTATCAATGCCAACATGGGAGGCAATGGCTGCACCAACAATTGGACCAAATCCTGGCAAAATATTGACAACTCCTGGAGGAAAGCCAGCCTGTCAGAATAGGAATGACTGATTTAAGCATGACCCATGGAAACTGATAGAGCACATCAAACCAGGCGTGTGCTGGGAGTTCCTTCCCTACAAGGAGAGACAGAGACATGATTCCTGTCAATTATTCTTACCTCCTTGATGAGGGCTCCCATATAGAGAGCGCTAAGTGGTGTTTGTTCTGCTGGTTTAATAACTACTGTATTTCCACAGCACAGAGCTGGAGCAATCTTCCATGCAAACATCAGCAGGGGGAAGTTCCACTGCAGGGGAAAAAAAAAAAGTTGATAGATGGAAAAATATTGCCGTGGTGTTTTGTTTTCAAGATGTCAAGCTGCTACCTCACTTATTTCTCAGGCTGATCCTCAGCATAAATCTTTCCCAGCACAAAGCAAGGATTTTTTTTAATTACTGCTATTAAGAAAGCAACAACAGTGACCTTTCAGTTCTTTCGCTCCTGTTCAAAGAAATAGAACCCCCACCTACAATCTCCATAAAAAAAATATTCTGTTATCTGTTCATCTTTTTTGGTCACAATTTTTTATTTCACTTACTTGTTTTGCAACTGGCACTTTTAATTCCCCCATGACAAATAGATCCCGCTTCTGATACATTTGGAGGGAACTGTTTGTTCATGTTGAAGCATTTTTGGATGTAAATTTCCTATCCCTGAGTACATCTTAAGATAAAAAGTTTATACTCAAAATTATATAATCCTTAATTGATGGAGTTACAATAAAAAGTCCATAAATGTCAATGCTCAGTCAAAACATTTTTTTTTTCTTGAAGTCTTCTTACTAAGCAATTTATATGGAAGATGTTAAGACAACAGAAAAAAAACAAGTTGAGAAACTCTTTGATGATATAAAATTCTGCATTGTCATTTTATTTCAACTTCATTTAACTGCAGCAGAAAATGTAGTGGATTATGTTATTTCGATGCACAAACACATTGTGGATAAAGATAAAAGTAACGAGCCTTTCACATCAAGGCCTGATCCTAACAGGTTAAGTGGAAATGCCAGAGTAATAAAATAACCGTGTTTGCACAATCACTCTTATAAATGCATACAATAATCCCCTTTGGAAAGAGAATAGAAAATAGCAGTCACAAATAGTCAGCCAGTGGCCAGAATGTGTTACTGCCTGATGCATATCAGCTGCCACTCTCACAGACATCTCTCTAGCCCCTGGCTAACTTGAAAAAATACACAACTGTCTTTCCTTCACCGAACACCCAATTTTTTACTCCCTCTGTTGTTTATAAACTCTGGAGACAAAGCGATGTTTTAATTCCATCTCCAGTATATAAACCTGGGAGGGGAGCTGTAGGGCCAGCAGTGTGCTAACAGCCTGCACTTCTAATGGTATTCAAGGAGAGCTTGGAGGAGTTTTATAGGGCAATATATAGCCCTGTTTATGCTACAGAGCTGCTGAAGAGCACGTTTTGATGGAAGCTGGGATGTGAAAGAGGACGAGGAGTTTAGTGCTAGGCTTGCTGTTTAATTTTATTTTTGTAATAATGTATTTGCCGGTGCAATGGCCAGGGGCTGTACCCTGTGACTGGTAGCTGTGGAGGAAGTACATAAGAGATTAGCAGCAGTGTTAGAATAGCTTTGTGTGACAGCCATCTTAAAGTTTTGGAGGACAAAACTGAGGGGAAAAATAAACACGCATGGTAGATGGCTGGGAACCCTGAACAAAGAGTTTTACACATCTGAGCTAAACAAATCCTGGTTTGGGCGTGATCTCCAGCCTGTGGCGGAATTTCTTCAACAGATCTGTCAGTTAAGCTCAACGAGACAAGCCTAAGAGATGTCCAGCAACACTGGGGCTGTCATTTAGCAAACCCTTATCCATATGCCTGGCTGGAGAATGGGGACAGAGCTGTGGAATCTTTCATTCATAAGGCCCAAGTTAGGAGAGCGTGTAGGTGTTTGCAGGACGGGCACAGTCACAGACTGTCTGAGGCTGAGCGTGCTTCTCTGGGTTTCTACCGAGTGCTGGACACAATGGCCACCCCTTAACAAAGACATGAACTAGCAACAATATAAATAGGGAAAACAGGCTCAAAATTGTTAAAATAATCTTTTTTGGCTGCTCCTTTTGTAATGGAATTGCTGCATGTTGCTGTTTAGTGGCTTTGTGGTTAACATGAACAAAATAAAAAATCAGCATCAACAAAAATTTCAGAGAATGTCCTGATTAGTCCCCCAGTGCTTTGTCAAGAATAAAAGCATCCACACGATATTTTATTCGCTATATGTGAGCCTCCCATTGAAATTTCTGCCAAAGCTGGTTAACTGGTTCTTCTGAAAAAGTTACCCTCTCAGTCCAATTCCCATGTACTGTTCAGCAAGATTTTATTAAGGGTGTATATTAGGGTATAGGGGCAGTATTGGGTTTGACAAAATGATGTGTTTCTCTCTCACAACAAATAAAACAAACATTTCATGTCTTTCATTAGCTACACAATGTTAATTGTAATGATGTGTCTCCTGGAGTTTCCTTTTCTCCTCCAGCCTTGTAAAAGAAATAGCAGGAAAGAATGGAATTAAAATACATCACATTCTCCCAGGAACTGAGGAGCCTGTTAAATCACAGTAAAAACTAAATAAATAGAAAGACTACCACAGCAAAGCATCAATTTTCCATAAGTTGTGTGAACATCCATAACCACTGACAGCATATTAACACTGTGTTTTGCTTTGCTTGTTTTAATCATGAGAATTCTATGACTTGAGAACTTAACTCCTAATAACAGAGCCTAAACCCTATTAGCATGTTCAAATAAGCATTTGCAGGGAGGCTGTTAAAGATATGTCAACAATATGAGCTCAGCTTTTTTCGTAATGGAAAACACACATAGCTGAGGACCGTGTTTTATGTGTCTTTAAAGAGAGCTGGTTCAAATGAAAATAAATAGAAAGCGCTAGTAGAGATACTCACAGGGATGATCTGTCCACACACTCCGATGGGTTCATGTCTTGTAAACGTAAAATAATCTCCATCTGAAGCAGATGAGCATGGTTACTCTCAAGTGCAGTTTGACTTGGCAGAACAAAAAAAAAATTAAAATAGAGGGGGGGAAAAAACTCTAAAGATCAGCCTTTGATGGCAGTAAAAGAAATAAAGAAGTCATGGAAGTGTTTTTTCGTGAGCCAGCATGGGAAACCTAGGTTCAGGAGCAACCTAATTGTTCTTCCTGTAGAACAAAGGGAGTAGGCATCCCATCAGAAAGCAACCTGCTTTGTTCCTTGGGGAAGAGAACAAGCTGTACAGCACAAAAAATTGCAGTAGCATGGAAGCCACTAAATGGCCTCAGCTCTCTGAGAGAAGTGAAGGAGGAGTCACAAAGGCAATTTCCCAAAAGGCATGACTGGAACACAGCAATACAAAGGTATATATACAACCAGGTGTGGGACAATAGAGTGACACACATCCAGGTCATCTGCCACTGGGGACACAGGCAGTTTGAAGGGATGGAATGATACACCACAACCTGTAGATGTGGAATGAAGGGGACAAGTTTGTGACTTGTGTCACTGCAGAAGACAACATTAATGAGTATACAGGGGTCATCACACAGCCATGCTTTCGCAGCTAACTTGTAGCTGTATAAACTAGCCCTGAATTTAGGTCAGATGTTTTTCAGTGAGGCTATAGCTGAGGCAAGGGCTATGCTAAAGGCATGAGCTGAATGTGCCCCTTGGCCTGCAGTGCTTGGTCATCTAGAAAAACTAGAGTCTCTTAACTTGGAAAATCAAGTATGTGAGAATGATGAGAAGGTTGCAAAGGCTTAATGGCAGGAGATGATTTACCAGGATAAGAAAGGGTCAGACAGCGGAAGGGAGTAAGAGAAGCAGGAGAGATTACAGGGCTTTTGCTCCCATTGTTCTGTCCAAGGCAGGGGTCTGTGCTTTTCCTCCCGGGGTGTGAAGTGTCAGGCAGCCACGGCCTCTGCCCCATTCAGTCCAGAGCTGGAGCCACCCTTGTTCAATACTGGGGAAGGACCTAACTTCACAATGGAGAGTGTGTTTTGGGAACCTGCTGCAATGTCCTCCACCATACATCTGGTAACAATAAACAGGTTAATCTATAAAGTTTCTTGGGTTTAAGAAAAGACTTAACTTGAATTTGATTAGAAATAACTTATTTTCAGGTCTGCTTATTTCTATCCTTATACTTTACGGGATTTGCTCAGCAGAAATCTGAGCTAATGCGTCAGCTGGGGGCCAGATACAGAATAATTATGAGAAAGGTAACAATAATCTGCATCCAAGACAAAGGACAGAGCAGAGGAAGTAAAGGAGGGAGGGAAAGAGAGAAAAGAGATTCACGTCAGGAAAAGGTGGAAAAAATTAGTTTTCAGTTGGTTTGCTCTGCATTGACAAAACATTGTTGTACCATTTTGATCTCCAGATCAACTTCCCAGTGGAGATTGTCTGTGTCACGGATTGAGATGATCAGTTTGGTTTTCCATGTTATCTTTCACAGATGATAGCAGTGGTCCACAGACCATAGGAAGATTCATCAGCCCAGACAGAAGTGAAGTCGAAATACAGAGAAGTGCATCCAAGCAAAAGCTCAAGAGGCATACAGAGGAGTCAGCTAAAAATACCAGCTGGTACTGGGTAGTACTGAGAGGTGGGTTCTCAACCAGAAGGGTGGTGGCAACACAACAGTAACACAGTTACATTAGCACTGTCTGACTTTAGATTGTCACTGCATAATCATTGCCACTTGTCTGCGTGCTTCATAACACAAGTTATAGATAACCTGGACCTGTTTGCCAGCTCAGACAAACGGTGGTTAATCCTTCCCAACGTGGGCAGAACGTTCTTTCCACGGAGCAGCACCTCCCATGCAGAGCTGCTCTCCCTGCTGTCTTCCACTAGACTCCAGACAGCTGCCCTTTTTGACACCTACTTCCAAAGTTCATCATCCACAGACACACTGTCAAGATGGGATTTTTGAGGCTGCTTTCTAACAATATCTTTGGGAACATATGTGACTTGGAGTTATTCAGGAGCCTCAGATGTCTCTGGACAGGCCAAAGATGGATCCAAGAGCCGCGTTGTCCACAGTGTAAAACAAGCCGTTACCATGGTGAAATAACTCAAGAATTAAGTGAATCCCTTATTCTAAACAGTGAGCATAGAAAGCTCCCTTGTGCTTAGAAATTACATAGGAAACTTTAAAAATGTTTTAGAGTTTTAAGATTAGTTTATACAAGTCATGCTAATCACACTTATTCTAAGATGCTATGGCTGATGGTTGTTACTCTTACCCTTTACTAGCTGGCCTCCAGAAGAACATTGCCTGAAAGGAATCTGACACTGATCCCACACACAATCTAAAATTTTGTGTTAAAAGGGTTTTTTAATATTCTCAGCTGATGTAAACTGACATTCTTCAGTCCTCACTAATATTAATAGAGCAAGATCAATTTGCAGCTGCTTAGCACCTGGCCCAAAGACTTTAATTTTTTAATCAGAAAGCAAGCCTCATTTATCCAGGGATCTCACTTTGGGACAGCAATATCTTCCACAGATGTGTTTGCTCAGATTTCCATCAGGAGTCTCCATCCTGGATATTTTATTTGCATAACAACCATCATACAGTCCCATGCCTCATGGAGCAGGACACAGCAAACAAGTGGGTGAGGAGAGCTGAGCTGGTTCTTTGAACTGTATCATATCATATATTGATTTAAAGATACATTTCTGCTTGCATTCAGTTTATTAGTTTAACAGTTTCTAGTCCAGCCTCATTCTGTTTTAATTTAAATCATCAAGGCTTTACGCATGGGAGCAAGCAAAGGGCAGTCTGAAGGTTTTGTAGCTCTGGGACCAAAAGGAATGTGACTGTAAAATGCACTGTTCTTCTTCTACTTGTCTATCACTTGCCTATTTTTATTTTAGAGGAAAAGAAAACCTCAGCAGAAACAGATGAAAGACTGAGAGGTTTCAGATTTATTAGCACACTGAACAGAAAAAGGAGATTTAATAGTGGTTTTATTTTGTTTTTGTTGTCTTGCTTGTTTACATTTGATGAGCTGATGGTAAGTGAACTTAAAGAGCACTGGCTTTGTTCTAAAATAGCTTTATGAGAATGACAAATTTATAGTGTGAAACTAGATGAATAAGGAGGAGTTGTTAAAGCAAGAGGAAGAACTAATTGATATCCTGAAAATCTGTGAATGGACTTATGATTCTACACTACTGATAACTGTGTTAGCACAGAGTTTGCATTGAGGAAGGCATGCTGAAAATGTGCCTTCCTTTTGCCCAGCATAGCCCTCCTCACTGAAAAAAAAAATATCCATTTTTATCCTATACAGTAATTGAAAAGAATAAGCAGAGGATATTTATTCTCCTTAACCTGGTAATGGCTTTTGGTGACTGACCTAATTTCTGTGTACCTGCAGGGCTAAGGAGTGAGAAGGAGGCATTCAGTGACCAGGGAGTAAGAGATTAGGGGACAGGAAATTTGCTGAATATACAAATTTATGGTGTGGTCTGCACTTTTGTATGATTAAATGTGAAGTGCAAGCAGCAAAAATGGGATTTACGAATCTCAGCCTAAATGACTGTGGAAATCTTTGAGTCCTTGCGGGAGAGTCTACACCTGAAATAATAATATTGTCATTTCTTTGGTGAAAATAAACTAGTGGTGATAAACACACTGCAGTTTTAATAAGGTGAAACATCACAATGAATAACATTGCAGTAAGAGTTACAGGATTTGTTTTCCTTCTGAAAATTTTGGGGGCACATTTTCAATTTATCTGCTTGTCTGTCTTTGATAGTTCCGTGCTTTGCTGTGCAGAGGCAAATGAGTGCACTGTAGACATCGTGTTACACGGTGTAACACCAGGGAAATATGTGGGCAACACCAAAATCCATTTACCTGGGAGTGTGACTAACATGCTTGTGCAATGAACAGTGTGCACCATGAAACCAAAAAGAACCCACAGAATGAATGTTCGTTTTCCTCAATATTTTTCCAAAAAATTATTTTATGCAGGTGAAAGATGAGTACATTTATCTTAATGACTGCACCTACAGAAAATCATTCTTTGCTATTTTGCCATATTGCATAATTAAAGCACTTGGTATATCTAGTCCAGACTGCAAATGAATATGTTTGCATCAGAAAATGCAGCTTGTATTTGTTAAACAGCTGGGAGGGAGGGGCAGGAGGAAGAGGCTCTTTAAATAAAAATAATGGTAAGGATTTTTTCTTATCTCTTTAACAAAAAAAAAATAATAATTTCCTATAACTCATAAAGATTTATCTCATACATGCAATATAAAACTCATCCCACTGAATAATTTGAAGAAGCATATATAACAAAGCATATCTGATATGTATGTAGTTCTCTATAGTAACATTACTACCTCTCTCAAAGTATAAATTAATTTAGATCCAATGTTAGTCCCAAGTAAAATTATTTGCATAAGCAGTAAGAAGACAAATATAAACAAGTTCTATATGTAAACATACTGTTTCTTTAACAGCTACCACTATTTTCATGAGTTCCAAGGTATTTGTCAGGCTTATACTGCATCCATTTTTATAAGTGTGTCAGTATTTAAATGCAGGTATTGAACTGTCTCCTTCTCAGATGGTCACATGCAAAAGAAACCAAGCACTCTTGAGATGTGCATGTAGGGCAGAACAATAGCAGGGCATCTTTTAAACATCTCACTTTCAAACATCTGCTTCAGCAACACACTACAAACTGTAAGACCAAACCAAGGTTCCCTTCTCCATTCCATGAAGCTGTAATCTGTTAAGCCATCTGGCCATGAGAAGGTTTAGGTGCTTTAATTCCCCTTACCTACAGGAATGGTCATTCCATGGATTTTGTCTGCCCAACCGGCATAATACCTCAGGGTTTTTATGACTCCCTGGAGATCGACGTAGAAAGCTTGCAAGAATGGTTTACCACTGTTCAGGGATTCCATAGTCTGGAGGACAAGAAAAAGGTAAGAGATATAAGCACAGTAACATTTTTGGACTATTGTACTTAAGTTATTCACCATCTTAACAGCTCTTCAGTCACAGAGATTTTAATGAAGACCAACCAGTTACATCTTGGCATACTTTTACCCCAGAAGCTTCAGAACAATTATCTGATCCCCTTTGTGTACTTCATTTTGCAAATGTGAACAAAAAGCATTTTCCTTAAAAAAAAAGTGGTTTCTTCTGGAGTATTCTGGAATGGCTATGATTTTAAGAACATGTGTGAGTTTATGTGTGTTTGTTTATCTGTCTGTCTTGTGGGTTTATGTGTGTATCCACATGCATGTACATGTGCCTTTGTGTATTTTGAACCTAATAGCCACTGTGTTTGGTCCAGATCTATAAATGCTGAATTGCTTTAATCAGGAGCCAAGATAAAAATGCTTGTCAAACCAGGTTCTGTTATGTTAATGATAACAGCTGAGAAGGGGCTCCTTGTAACCCCTTATTAATGATCTGAATCCATAAAGAGAAGAATGGACATATCCCTTTTTATATAATTAATGTGAATATAAAAATTTCTCTATATGGCTGCCAAGACTCCTGCTGAGGTCTGAGATATCTATACTGTACAGCCAGTTTATTTATTGCCATCAAATAAACAAACTCTCCTCTAGGGAAGCTCATAAATTAACAAGCTAATGTCCTTATTTTTAAGTTAATATTCCTAGTTTTTAAAAGTATCTTATAAGCTGTCCTCTTAGGGGTTCCTAAGATCAGTTAGCAAAAAGAATCCAATAAAATATCCTAGGATGTTGAGGAGCTTAACTCATTCTCAATAGCTGTCTAAAAGAAATCGTTAAGAATGGGCAAAGGACGCCCATGTGTAACACACCAACCATCAAATGAGTTTCTATAGAGAAGAATGGAGGCCTAATTCTGCACTGACTTATATCCCCAAGAGCAATTAATGGCATTGCCTGCAGTGCAATTCAGCAAAGAACTTGGCTCCAGAAATAAAAATCAAATGACAGGCCGAGTAAACTTGATTTGCTGTGCACTTCCTTTTCCCTGCGGCGATTTTACAGTATACGCCGGTGGTAAGATGATTTAAGTGTTGACAAAGCTGGAATTAAGATGTTCTCCGGCTTAGTTCAAAGCAGTTGACATGCGGAAAACAACATTAACAATGCCACTGTTTTGATGGCTCCATCCACCAGAGAAGCAGTGCTGTACCCAGAACTCGGGGCCCCGGCTGAGTGCCGGCGAGCGTTTCTCCTGCATTTCGGGAGTGGTTGCACCGATCCCTTAGTCTGGCATTTTTTACTCTAGAAAAGTTAGAATTGCAGACACAGACGCGTGTGCACACCCCTGCATCTGTGTGATGTCCAATTAAAAGCTCATTTGAGCCCATTGGAAGGCTCATGTTGACTTTTATGTGCCTTGGATCAGGCCGTGAGCAGACAGCCAGACATCTCGGCCATGAGGCTGAGTGTGGCTTTCAAATACAACTCATATCAACACATTCGTGAACCAATTTGCTCTCAGAATGCAAAACTGACAAATGATTTGACTGTTGATTTTCTTGTGCCACTTACAGCAAGAATTGCCCTGTCTCTCTCAACCAAGTCTGCCAGCTTATCCAAAAGATGGCCCCTTTCCGATGCATCCATTCTCCTCCAAACAGAGCCCAGAGAAAATGCGAGCCGGGCTGCCCTCACTGCTTTGTCCGTATCGACCTGGGAAGAAGGAAGAAAAAAACTGAAGGCACAGAGGTAAATAACACACCCAGGCTTATGAAATTTGCTGTTGTACAACCTTCCTCATGTGATGGGTTTTAGAACTATGATTAATAAAAGAACTGTCCAACAGTTCTGTCCTGGGCTGGTTGCTTTGATCTATTTATACATTTCTATTATCTGTTATTTGAACTATTTATACATTTCATTTATACATATACCCATTCATGGGATGCATTACCTTGTCAGCTTCCTGAATCTCACAGATCTGCTCTCCTGTTGCTGGATTATATACTGGGAATATTCTCCCACTTTCGGAATTCTGCCACTCATTATTGATGAAAATCTAGAAAAGGAAGAGAAGTCATTAGGTCTCCTGCATGAGCAGGAGTGTGTATATATGTGTTATATACACACATACTGTGATGTATATAACAACAAGCTCTCAGGAAAGGCTGTAGATTCTAATACAAGAGAGCTGAAACTTATTTATGTCTGTGAAAATTACACTTTTCAAGTGTTCAGGCTGAGGTCAGCCCCAGTGTCTTTCTGTGTTCTGTAGCAGTGTCACTATAGGAGCAATATCAGATTCCAAATAGCTTGGTTAACATTCAAATTTGATTCAAAAACTGTAACAGACTAAAAACAAGAAGTACCTGTATCAGACAAAAAGCCTTGAAACTGCTGGAGACAAGACAGGGATTTGGAGTAATCATTCAGTTCAGTAAGTAAACATTTGGTCACTGATACAACCCAGTCAAGGCTGAATAATCTCAAACATCACAGTTCTTCAATACACAGTCAGTTAATTATGGCTCCAGTGATGGCTTGCAGCACAGAACTAACTTGCTTATCTTCTTGGAACAATGGAAATTGTTAAATTCTCTCGGTGTTGATATCATCTTAATTGTCACGGGCAAAACAAATTTGAATGGTAATGGTGCTGACAACAGCTGTCTTGAGAAAGGTAATGACAAATGAGTTTATTTAAAGTAGATTTTTACTGGTAGCTGTATACATGTCAGTTGTTTCCTACTGAATGACTTTCAAGAACAGGATGCAATTATTTATTAGCAAATATGAAATAAGTCACTCCAGGAAAATGACTAAGTGAAAGTTTTTCCAGGTATTCAGACTCTTCCTGTCTTTTAAATCTTTCTAAGAACAAAGGTGTTCAAAAAGTCCAGGCACCATAGGGGTTTCTTGGAGTTCAGGTATCAATGTACTTTCATTGTATTCCATGAAAAACAACTTCAAATGTGTAAGGGGGTGTTCTGGCCTCATTGAAATAAATGGGAATTTTACTCCTTACTTCACTAGAGGCAGGAGTTCACACCCAAAAAGAAGGATTTCACCAGGCTTTTTTTTTTTTTTTGCATATGTGGCTGTGTTTATAGAGACAGGGACCCTTTGAAAGACTGAGGAGTCTCAGTTCCAATCGGAGATACTCAGGTGGTAGAAACTGGACCATCTTTTTACACATGAAGGCACAGATATGTCTGTAGAGTTTTCATTTACCAGACCTGAGCTTGCTCAACCTATTCTCCAAGCCAAATGGAAGCCCTGTAGCTGTGTTCTTTTCAGCAGGGCTTATTAGCTCAGGCTCAGTGCCACACTAACTGCAGTGACACAGCTTCTGGTTCAGAGCTGCCTCATGTCCAGCTGTCTGAGGACATAGAATCACAGAATCAGAGAATCAGAGAATCAGCTGGGTTGGAAGGGACCTCTGAGATCAAGTCCAACCCTTGATCCACTACTGCCATAGTTACCAGACCAGTGCCACATCCCGTCTCATCTTAAAAACCTCCAGGGACGGAGAATCCACCACTTCCCTGGGCAGCCCATTCCAATGCCTGGTTACCCTTTCTGTAAAGAATTTCTTCCTAAAGAAGATGTGTGGAGAGAACCTGTGGCTGCCTGGAAAAGACCCTGGAGGTAGAGCAACTGTACTTAGCAACAATTACGTGAGCTTTTGCTATTATGGATGCTTTTGCTATTACTGTGTTTCCTCTTCTTCCCTGTACCTCCAGCTTCAGCCACTCTGCTGTGTGCCCTTCCACCCACTCCAGTCTGTTCTTTTTTTACTTTCCCCACTCTTTTGTTTAGGTTTTCATAGGTTGCTGAACCCAGGACCTACCACACCACTACCCTTGCTTTCTTTGTACACTGTATTTATCCTGAACCTGGTCATGTCCTTGAACTTTAAGCTCCTCAGACCGTGGTGGTGTCTTCCTGCTCAGTGATCACAATATTTGGCAAACCCAAGTACTGGTCCCTGTTAGGACATTTTGGAGCTAAACCAGCTAAAATAAGATAGTGAAAGAATCTCCAGTATTATTTCTAGTGATTAACACCATCTGCCAAAATCCTCCAGCGTATTATTGTCACATTTTAGACTGTAAGTGAAAAAAAGAAACTGAGATCTATGACCTGTGTGGGGGAAGGATTTTACTGTCATGCCTTTCATTGAGTTAACTCTGCACCCAGCGTGTGTGGGGGTGCTGAGGAGGAAGGGGAAGGGAGAAAAGCTCTCAGCTTCAGGAGCAGATGGCCAGAGGAGATGCAAGCATGTTTGTTTAAGGTGACAGTATGTACATAAACACATAGGCTTCTCGTGTGAGCTGTACTGAAAGAATAAAGCAGTTCAGCTGAGTACAAGGACCTGAGAAGTCATGGCAACTGCAATTCAGTACTTCCCTTCCAGAAGTCATCTGTGCTTTTTTAAAAGGATTAAAAAATTCTGACTCCATTCTGCTGGGATTAACACCTATCATCAGGTTTGCTAGTGCATAGGACACATATTTGTTCTTAAAATACATTTCATCATAGGAATGAGAAATAGTGGTTTGGAATTACAAAAGAGAGTTGCAATTCAAATCAGCTGGAAGGAAAAGGTGTATTATTTTACTGAATGCTCCATTTATCCCACAGATTTAGAAAAAGAACTGTAATAGTAAATATTTCAGATAGGACATGGGAAGGATCTATTTGGCATAAAGTTAGAGCTGAAGGCAAGAGAAATTGCTACTGTTAATGGTTAATGTTAGTTTCTTCCTGTTCCACTTTCTATAAACAAGGTATTGCCTATACAAGCTCATTACTGTAAACTGAGCACATTTAAATTGGCAGTAAAATCGGAGTATTTACTCTAGTGCACAAATAAAGTACCTAGTCCCATGTTTTGGAACAGTTTCAAGTCTTGAAATCCAGCAGCTGGCGTCTTTACAAGCAAAACCTTGCACTTAAACAATTCACTTTTGAAAGTTTTAGGTGTTCTGTGTCAGGTAGTACCATTCAGCAGATATTCCTACCACCAAGACGCAGATTCTTTTGCAATAAATTTGCATTCATAGGGGCTTTTATAACTCTTCCAGCACTACTGACTCCAATGGCTGTTGATTAAATGTATATATCCTGTACATTTAATCTGACTTTCATTATGGCCACTTCGTAAAAATGCCATGAAATGGAGAAGCGATGACACATTGCAAGAACAAGGAATCCCTGCAAAGCCTCAAATAGGGTTTTTTTCTGCCTTATTTATAGCGACCATGGTGAAGGCTAACTGTAAATCAGGGAGAATATTTGACAGCAAATGTTCCTATCTATGGATTATATATAACCCATCCTAAACACCAGATAAAAAAGGGGTAACCCTGGAAAAAGAAGGGCTTGCTTCCATGTAAATCATGCTACAAATTGGACAACACCCAGTGAGTTCATTGTTCAACCTCAATTGTGAAGGCTATTCACATTTACTATTCCCCTGGAATCAATGTTAATTAAGGCTGACTTGGGCTATAAATCAGCCTTTGGTTTTTACAACTTAATTCAGCATTAAGCATATATATGTAAATAAAAGGTAACTGATTAACCACTTGAGTTTTCCAGGAGTTACTGAGGTAATTTGTTTTTGTTTGAGTCCTAGTGTTACCTTTTGTGATATGCAGTAAGGAAAAGAAAAAGTGTATAATGTGTCATGCATTTGCTATGTGGTATTGTGGTAGTTAAATAATCTGGCCTGTTGGGTGCTATCAATAGCACTGTGCCAAAATGAAAAGGGAAGGAGGGAGCATTTGAAAAATCTTGGAACACACAAACATTTTGTTTGCCATTTACTCTCAGCAAAGCCAGTAACTGCAGTAATGTCAGAGCAGGAAGATAAAAGGCAAACTTTCCTGCTTTCCTGAGGTGTCCCTGTCAGTGCGGTGATTTGGCCAAGGACAAAGCCAACTGGCAAAACAGTCAAGGCCTCTGGTAAGGGAGCAGTTTGGCTGTAGTTGGTGTTCAGTGCTTTAAGGAGGAAAATAAATACGTTTGTTCCCCTGTGCTGCCTAAGGGAACGTGCAGGTCGGGCAGCAGGTGAGGCACAGGTGGGTGAGGCTGTGTGTGTGTGAGGTGAGGGCATTTCAAACAGGCCCTACAGTGGCACAGGTGTGCTTGGAAGCTCCTGGTTGCCCCTGTGAACATGCCCTTGTGAAGTGTCATCATTCTCACGAGAGCTCTTCATAAAGATCTCTTGGCAACTTCTGTTCCTTTCCAAATGAAAGAGGGAGAGGGCATGGGATTTTCCTAAAGAGAACAATCACATAACTCCTGGTACTGACAATAACCTCTTGTTTTCACACACATGTTCTCATAGATCTTTTGATAGAACTTTGCAAGATACTGGTCCCACCATGTCTTTGCTAGGTTCACATTTTGCTTGGGGTTACTCACATACAACCACTGTTGACAGAGTTCCACAGGGAAGCCATCTGACCCACCCTACAGGCCACGTGACTAAGAGCCTTTGAGATACCATATCATACCAAAAAAAAATATACAAAGGAAAGGTAAAATTCAAAGTTATCGTGTAAAAATTCCAAGTTACCTTGAGACTGCTGACATGTAGTTGGAAGGAAATCATATATTGCATTTTGCACAAGCCCTGTGTTTCACAAGCATTGAGTGCTGAGTTCAATAGCATTTTGGATGCTCATCAGTTTTGAAATCAAGCCAAGAGTAAATGTTTTTAGCATAATGCAAAGCAAATTAAGCTTTTCAAACAAACAACTACAATGTCTCGTTTAAGTAGCCATCTGTCCCAGTTAGCTTACTAATAATTAGCAACTTAATGTTCATTTCAAACCATGCAGGTAATTGGAGTGATAAGTAGTCAGAGGATGGGATGTGTACATCCCAAGGCTGGACATTCTAATCTGCAGTGCAGTAGTAGCAAAATTTAGACCAGGGAGAAAATGGACAGAATTTTGTTTTTTCAGCACTGTTTACCACTGAGAAAGTACAAAACAACTATCTTAAGTATAATTAATTTAAATATAGCAGAGAACAAATATCTTCTTTGCAGCTCTTACTTGAAGGAGCTTTGGTTTCATGGTACTACAGATTCCCTCTGCTGTTCAGCCAGGGGCTAGCCCTGGATTTGGGAAATGGAACTGATTTTTACATTCACTGGGGATTCCTGCATGTTCACTGCCTCTCTCTTTTTTTTTTTTTTTTGGTATTGTCTTTCCTTAAAACCTACAGAAAAAAAAGTAATTTGGGCTCTCTTAATTCATAGGAGTAATCAACACAGGTGGCAACAATGTAACTTTCCATTTCCTTTCTTGAAAATGTTCTCAAATGATGTGTGAGTGAAATGATGATCTACATTCTTAATTCGATATTGCTTAGTGATGATGTCATCAGGCATTTTCCTCAGGCTCCCCAGCTGTTTAACTAAGAACTTCAGCCAGTGGACAGACAGTGGCCCAGCATTCAGCTCTTTGGAGGTGGAATGATTTTCCCATGGATTTAATAAACAATGTTTTTGTGCTGTTGCAGCTCCAGAAATGCTTTTTGGTACAGGAAGAGGATTTTAACATCCAAATAATAATGGCTTCCCACAGGAGATTTGGTTCTGGATGAATGGAGGAAGGAATGGGAATTTCCTAACTCAATTGATTTAGTAGCTGGTTATAGTTTTGTTACATCAAAGATGTTTTTTTCATATGTGGATTTTCCTTGGAGAGCCTTTGACGTTAAATCTGTGGGGATGGGGGAGGGGACATCAGATGCCAAAGTGCTTTATAAAAGAATCACAGCTGTTCAGCCCTCAGCATCTTCTCAGAGCTGGAGGCATTAACAAATACACAATGGCACTTTTTTGGGGGGAGAGGGGACATACAACAATTTTAGAGGCATGCAAAAAATCCAGCAGCAGCATTTCCCTTGGTAAATACTGCATAACATCCCAGATACCGGGCACCTGTGCCTCAGTCTGGTCAGGAAATTTCATATCCTTTCCCATCTCAGCAACTTCATTTCCTCTCCTTGGGAAACATTTCAAGAGTCCTAATGATTAGTACAATTGCAAGGGAATGAAGTAGATGGGATTGCCAATCAGAGGTGCAGCTTGTTTATTTTCACAAGCCTTGTTTTCCTTGACTTTTATGGCTGTCTTGATACAGCAAATCTCTCACGTTCTAGCCAGAGAGTGTTGTGAGGCACTCCTGGGAGTGACTGGAAACCAACAGCTGGCTATGGAATCAGCGAAAACCTGGTTTATAAGAAGGCACCAGGAAAGCAAAAGCCAACCCCAGCAGCCTAACCAGCAATGGACCAGTAGTGCCATTTTATTTTATTATTTTATTTTATTTTATTTTATTTTATTTTATTTGGTTTGGTTTGGTTTTATTTTACTTTTAAGAGGATTGTTCAGGTCAGCAGCAAGAATCACTGCTCCTTGCTGGCAGTTCACTCTGAGCCAACATCCCCAAACATTCCCAGTGCAGAAGCTGAGGGCAAGCTGTGAATGAGTCTCTTTGGGCACGGCTGCATGGCTTTCATGGACACACCTCCAGGAGCCAGGGCAGGCTGGCTGAGCACACAGGCATGGGTGGTTATTGTGTCTTTCATTTGTGGTACCACAGAGCAGCATCAGCCCTCAGAAGTTACCCAGGTTTGGGTTCTTGTAATGAGATGCCTTTCAACTGCAGAGCAACTGTAATTGTATGAAGAGTAACAGTGAACTGTACATGAGTAACAACTTTGCACCAAATTTAATTCTGGCAAGCAAGCTCCCGTGGGCATAGCTGGTTTTCAGCCACGAGAGGTCCAACCCCACCCAGAGTAGAACAAAAGGAAAACTCCAACTGGTTTCAGTGGGAGCTGAATCAGGCCCCAATTGAGGAAAAAGAATCAGTGGCAACAGCCTCCGGAGGGGTGTTTGTACTAGGAGACAAAGCTGTTTCACTGGAAACTTGACACATGCTACAGAGTCTGTGAGGTCTGTGAGGCCAAACAAAACCAGAACATGTAGACTTTTCTTTTTCCTCTTTAGCTGCTGGGTTGTCCTAGCTCCTTCCCTCTCCTCACTCACACCCCCCACACTGTACAAAAAGAAAAATTTTGAAAAAGAAGAAGAGCTCTATTTCTAAAGCTCTGTGTGCTTTGGGAAGTTTGTTCTTTTTTAACATCTCATTTGGACCTCAGAGCCTGAAGGTTTTTGGCTATGGGGTACCATAAAAGGGGCTTTCCTTCATAAATCCAAACTTGAAATTTCACTCAAGAATTCTAAAGTCCAAACTTTGGAGTGTACCGAGAGGGTTAGAGAATTTTAAACATTTACAAACGTATTAGAGCAGGAGGATCAAAAAAGTCAAATTGGAAATAAAATGCACAAGAAGTGGATGAGGCTGCTCTGGTTTTGCTGCCAGTGCAGCAGTACGTCACACTCCAGTAGAATTATGTTTACACAGCCTGAGTCCCGTGCCAAGGGTGCATGTCTGATGGGAAGACCAGGCTGTCTAACTTTTCTGGATGTAAATTCCAAGTAGCAAGGCCTGAGTCAACCCTACTGAAATCAAAAACAGTCCTTGAGATCACTGGACTTTGGATTAGAAGCCAAGCATTTAAAACAAGTGAATAACATGAAGGTCTCAGCGACATTTCAGCCTGCATAAATGAAGGCAGACTTCTGCGTGCCAGACATGAGCTGGAGGAGGATTCACATCATCCAGCACCTGATGGTGGCAGAGGCTCAGTCTCTTCAGTCCCAGTGGGGTGCAGGAGAGGGTAAGCCCTCCCTTGGGGCAGGATCCAGCTCTGCCCTGTATCCAGGGGCTGCTGCCCTGGCCCTCTCACCTGGACATGTTGTTTAGGTGCTTAAAGGTAGATATGGCAAGACCCCTGCTGAGCCAGCTCCCAGAGAGAAGAGCTTTGGAGAATGGTACACTAGGAAAGCGGTGTGATGGGAGGAGAAATTGGAGGAATCCAGGGTCTCTGAGCAGCAAATGGAATCAGAGAAAGGGCTTGAAGCCTCCTGTCAGTCTGCTGTGAAAGTGGAATGTAACATGATTTTTTCTCCCCTATGTCCCAAATCCCTCACACCAAATGTTTGACCTGCCTGTCTTCCTGTCTTAATTAGTCTTCTGTCTTTCTGGGAGTTGGGTCTGTCCTTCTGCAAATGGCAGCACATCAGACAGGGGAAACCTGTCATGTTTGTTTTCTAAGCTGTAGGGGGCACCCATTTGAAAAAACTCCCGGCTTATCTAAACGTTTTTGTTTGTATGATTTTGAATTAGGAAGTGTGAGTAATTAGTTAAGAAGATTAAATAAGTCTTAACAACATGCAGTAGCGTGCTTACTTTCCTCCTCCCCCCCAAGTATTTCCTGCACAAAACCCAAGCTGCCAAACTGTGATGATACCCTTTTCTATTTTAGTTTCTCACTGTGCCACATGCTGATACAGCATCCGTTATTTCAATTCAGTCTCATTAAAGGGATTATTTTGTGCCTGGTTGTTCAAGAAAATTAATCTAAAGAGAAGAAACTTCAGATTCATTGTCTGTTGAACTATACCCACCACAAACATTTTACTCCTTTTGGCTGCCTTATTAAACCTGTGGGAAGAAACTTTTCTTACAGCACATAAAGGCTTTCCTCTAAGTAATTTTTTGCTTTTTTTTCAGTTAATGAAAAATTTATCTGCTGTTAGTAGCACAATACAGGAGCAATAACATAGCTCAGGTAATATTTCATGTATTCTTAAGAAACTAAGCTCCCAAGCTTTACTTATCCTTTCACCCGTGGAGCTCTTAAATTGCTGGAGAAGAATATTTGCTCTCTTTCTTAACTGCATCAGAAAACATTGCTTGTGAAACCAGGATGACTAAAAAATAAAGTCTGCTCTACATTTTCACTATTAACAAAGAAAAGCCATTGCTGGATGATTAGGGTAAGGATGGCAGTGTTTTTTATGGAGTATGATCCTTGGTGTCACTGCACCTTAAAAATTAAATAATGAAAGATTTCTAAAAATCCAGTAAATAGAGAGCGGAGATTAGGGAGTAATTGTTTACAGAATCAATTACTGAGCTGTCACTGGGCTTTAATGAAGTTGTGGCTATTAAGAACTCGATCCTGCAAACCCTTCCACATGCACTCATTTGAAATGGTGGGAAAGAGGAGGGGTTTGTACAAACAAGACTAGTATTAGTCCGTGTAGTTCTCGAGTGTTTTGCATTGTTTGTGCATTGCAAGTCTTGTGTGCTCGTTCTGTGTGACAGAAAACGGTGTGAGCTATTTATCTGTTCATGGCAAACATGCTCTGCCATTTGAAAGAATCTAGCAGATCCTCACTGGTAGGTAACTGCCATTTTAAATGCTCATCACCAGGAGCAAGTTCTTACTTAGAAATTAGCA
The DNA here is from genome assembly GCF_036250125.1 of Pseudopipra pipra. NCBI lineage: Eukaryota > Metazoa > Chordata > Aves > Passeriformes > Pipridae > Pseudopipra > Pseudopipra pipra. The sequence goes on along the minus strand of NC_087560.1, from coordinate 7,243,352 downwards.
GTGTTGCATAAATAAATATTCCTACTAGGATTTCAGGCATTATAGGCAACACGGAAAAATACAATGGGCAATTTTATTTTGACTTAAAAGCTCTGCCTGAGAAAATCACCTTATAACTACACATGAGAAATTGCTGGAATGTCAGCTTCATTTGCAGTGGCCCCTTATGGCCTGATCACCCTCCCTGGCACGATAAATCACTGGCAAGATCCTTACCTTAACACGTTTGATCTCAGCTCAGCAAGACTTGGTTTTGATGTGAAGAACTCCAGATCTGTTAGGTCAGAGACAAATAGCAGAGCCACTGACCTGCAAAGTGCTAACTCTATATTAGACCCAAGTGAGCAGCCTTAAGCTCCTGAAAAGTCTGCCTTCACTTCTGCTTTGCATCCTGAGTATTGTTGAATGTTACTGTTAGCATGTTTTCTAAATTATGCCAGTGACATTTCCTTTTGTGTCGTTCTGCACATACAAAATCCACAAAAAATCAAACAAATAAGCATGTGGTGTGAGAAGAATTGTCTTGGGTAAACTGTTAGAATTATCTGCACTTTAGGGCAACATGAAATAAAACTCTATTTATCAGTTCTTTACCTCATTTACATATATGGCTTGCACTGGACCTTTTTTACTTAGACCATACTTATTAATATCATAAATAATTATATTCACCAGTGTGCTCAGTAAGGTGGTTCAAAGTGCCTGTATCTACATTTCTGTACATACAGAAATTCAAACTACTCCTAAAAAGAAAAAATCCAGCTTGTGACATTTACATTCAAAGTCTGAACTTTCACAAAGAACAGTTTTGTGGCCACTAAGTTTTGCAGCCTTGGTTTGAAACTATTCCTTATTGTCCTGGTTAAACAGTCACTTATCTCTACCACAGTAAGCAGGAGTGTTAGTCTACCAGAAAATTGGATGTTCTTAATGGGCTTTGGGGGAGAATAGCTTTGCATCATCAGCATTAAGTTAAATCACATTAAGTACCCACTTACAACATAGGGATTACCACTTATGACATCTTTGGTGAAAGCCTTTAAAACAAATTGTTGTGTTTGTTAGAAGAAGCTGTGAGATAACAATTCCCAGAAGTCTGATTTATAAACCCTTTTTGCTCTTCAAGAAGATGCAAAGGAACCCAACACCTCTCGTTCAATGCTGCAATGAAATCTCTTAGGCTGGAAATTCTTTTTAATAGAAAGTCTTGGGAAATACTGATTTATTTACTTTAGAATGTTCTTCAGGAGAGAAGAAAACTTTAGCTACATTCCCTTTCCTCAGAGTTCAGTTCTGATTTCTCCTCCAGTTCTTTCTGTTGAGAAGTCATTGCCTTTATATATACAAAACTGGAATAGGTCATTCTGCTTTTTATTATTCATAAGGCTGATTGGGGAGAACTAGGCTTAAACTGTCAAAGTATCCTGCTGTGCTTGGATACCTGACAAATTTACACCCCAAAGTACACTGTGGTGCTAAGACTAAAATTGGATGTGAAGGGTTCTTGCAAGAGCTGATTACAGTCTCAAGCAAATAAAACACTTGAGGGTATAGCAAAATAATGCCAATGTTTAAGAGAGTTTAACATTTTTATATATGACTGCTGAGCTATTCTGTATAGAGATGTAGGCCTGCATGAAAAATGAGCTCTTCTATTTACCTTTAAATAGAAACAGACTAATAACTCTGAGTATGTAAATTAAAAACATGACCCTCAACTTTTGCCAAACATGCAGCATTAAAAGCACGGACTAAGGCAAACCCAAAATCTAACTATACAGAGATTTCCTTAAATGAGCACAGTGCACTGAAAGTCTTGTCAATGAAAAGGTTTCCTTAAAAAACCCAAATATTCATATATGCAGTCCTGAGATTCCTCCTCCCCCCCTTCCTTTAAAATTCATGTTTCTTTTCCACTTTCTAACCAAACTCCATTTTTCTCTGCTGGAACCCCTTGTAGTGATACCAGAATGTGGGCAAACCTCATTAGTCTCCCTGCTGTTTACAAGACAGGATTTATGCTCGGTGTAGTGAACACAATGACACGTGATCACTAAATGGCTAAAATCACCATCAAGAATTTAATCTGAGAAATTTTTCACCCAGGCATTGCAAATACTATTGGTATGTAAAGGCATGGAACCCAGCATTAATTACAGCAAACTTGTCACCCCATGCCCACCCTTCTGCAAGGAGCACACCAGAGATGAGCTGCTTGTGAAGGTTAATGTCATGCAACCCTTGGCAGTTATCTGGTATAAGGTTATGTTGCAAATTCAATCCAGTTAAGTAATAACTAAATTCCCCTGGGACTTAGCTGCAGTTAAATGTTGCTGTTCCAGGTTCACTGCTTTTAGTCTCCCTAAAGACCGTTTAGGCAAACAGCTGGAAGAGCTGACTACAAAGGTTCTCAGTCACAGGGAACCATTCCAGGAAAGCAGGTAAAGGCTTCTAACCAGGAAATAAGTCGTCAAAGGATTTGTCCTGTTGCTCCCTCAAGGAAAGAAATGAACTGAGACAGAGAGCAAGAGCGTGAACACATTTGTGTTTCATGCAGAATCCCAACATTAAAAGCAGTTGTCTTGGCTGGAGGGAGGAAGAGCTGTGCTGCACCCATCAGTGGGCATGTTCTGAACCGGGCTCCTGGTTGTCATCTAAATAGCAGGGCCTTCCCTCTCCCTCCATGTTGGAGTGCCTTACTAAAACAAAACCTTAGAGAAGCGAAGAGAAACAACACCAGCACCAATTCCAGTACTGTCACTGTACGGCACCGATGGAATGCTCCTCCTAACAGAGGTACAGAGAGGAAAAACATTGCAAGCCCCAGCCTCATCTGAACTCATTATGCAGATCTTGCAGCAGGGAGGGCACTGCCTCCCTGACAATGCTCAAGGGAATAACAGAGACAACTCCTCATAAAGTGACACAGAAAGAGAAAGAGCATAAAGAAAGTGGTCTTTTCATCTATACCGTGTGTGTGTATAGGTGAGCACACAGAGAAGTGTGCAATTAATGCCATATAGAAGTGCAGACATGCATCCACATGTAAACAGCGGCTCTGAAATCCATCTGTATTGCCATTTCCCAGAATACTATGTACAAAAATAGATGTTTGATCTTCTTGTAGTCTGGCTGGTTTAGCAAGAGATCCTGCCTCTGACACTGACCTACTGTCTGAGTTAGTCATGGTTACACTCCCACAAATTTAAACTCCCCCATCTGTGAAGGAGCCTTGTCACCAGTTTTACAGTGAGGCTGAATCAATTAATGCTTTCTGAAAGATTTGATGGAGCAGAATATTAACACTTGCAGTTGAGTGAGGCCAGCTAAAAATGTCTTTAGTAATGTAACAAATGGATTTTAAAGTCACTATCAAAGGGTTGGACCACCAAGACTCCTAGGTCACCATCAGCACAGCTAGTACTTTGTTGTTAGTCTTATATCACAATTTCAAATGGACTAGTGAAAAGGCAGAGCTTGATTCTCACCTCTCAGGAAAACAGCATCCCATAAACATCACAAAAGAGAAGAGGCCGTCAAGTAGCTGTGGTAAAGTGTGATAAGGACAAAAAGAGGAAGACCAACAAAATGTCAAGCACTGATGGAAAAGGGGATGAAGGCTTAGCCAGATGTCCTGACAAACACGTGTGCTTGTTTCTCAAGGTCCATGCAGGCCATTCTGGTACAGGACTGCTCCAACCATACCTCACAACTGAAGAAACTGAGAAAATAAAATAAACCTCTTGATTTGGAAAGGCAGGTGGTAATTTCTTGCGTGTTTCTAACAACTCAAGAATAAATTTAAACTACTTCTGTTACAGCTGAAAAAAAAACCACATAAGCAAATGTGAAATGCATATGTTAAGGTATACTGGTGAGCTTTGAAAATATCCCGTGGAATCAGGACAGTGCTTTTATGTCTGGGTGCAAAGAACGTTTAAAATAGACTCCAAATATGTTTCAGACAACAAAATGAATTGGTTCCTTAAAAAAAAAAAATCTATGTATCCACCTGTCAGTTACATAAATGACTTCTCAAATCAATTTGACAGTATAAAGAGGTATTAAACCTAGTTTAAAATTAATTTCTATTTTAAGGACTTTTTACACGAGCAGAGTGGTAAATAAAAGTGAGGTGCAGTGCCTTGGGAAGCACTTTTGTGGTTTAGCTGAAAAGACTTTACAGGGTTTCTCGACTAACTAGATCACAATTTTCATCTAGGTCATGTTATAGTTAGGAAATAAAAGCACAAGTGCCAATAAACCAGCACAAGAAACTTGAGTGTGAAAATGTGTGATCTGGACTGGATCACAGAGAGGGGAAAAATAAGCATTTTTTTTGGTATAAAGGGATGAGAATTATCAGAGGCATAGCATACTTGGTATGTTTAAGCTATGTAGGGAGGACAAGTGAGGCTGCAGAGAGGGGGGAGCAGCTCCCTGTGCAGCACATTGCGTGGGTACTGCCTGGAGGAGAGACATAACACATAATATAGAGCCCCAGATAGGGAAGCAATGCAGATCATGAAGGATAATAGCAGGAGTGAAGTGGTGACTTCTGGATAAGAGCATCTGAAGTGACATTGAAGTGGCACTGAAGAGGAAAAAGGATATGAGGGCAGTTAGACTGGTGCCAAAATAACCACATTTTAGTTCAGCGAAAGCTGCACTGAAATAGTGTGTAGAGAACAGAGTTTTCTGTATCCTAATGTAAACAGCATTTGACATATACCTGTCAAGGACTAAAAATTGTGTCTGAACCCCTGAGAAATGGTCGTCACGTAAATAATTCCAGCTTCATTGCAGGAGAGAAACACATGAAGAAGCCCTACTCTCTGGGATACTAAACTTCAAGAAGCGGATTTTTTTTTAAAGAGGAAGTAACTTAGAAACTCCCTGCTTGAAGCTAGGAAATTAAAATCCGTAGAGTCAGCATGGAGGCTTAAGAATGTGAAAGAGTCAAAGAAGATTTGCATTCCCAAGGCTAAAAACGGGAAGCACAGGCAAGAAAATAAATGGGGTGGCTAAGAAGGACGATATGAGAGGAAAAGTAGGCTGAAAAAAAAGAACCAAAGTGCTAACTTTAAAAAACTGCAAAACACCCCCCCCCCCCCAAAAAAAAATTGCTACCAAATATTCTGAATAAAATTACCAAAAAGGTAACACAAATAAAACAGTCAGGAGGAGCCAAAGTTAAATAAATAAGCAGATGCAGGCTGTGGGAGAGTCAGTGGATTCTGAAAACAATCAGGCTATGAAAGGTATTAAAGGGAGGCTGAAGGTACTTCCAGAAGTGGCTGCTCATTTGGGGGGGGTGGGGGAGAATCTTAATTTGGCTATATGAAAGTAGATTTTATTTCTCACCAAAATTTAGAAAAGTAGAGCCACTAGTTGGAACACTAGAAGATGACAGGTAAAATACTTGTTCTACAGAATCATCTGTACTAAAATCTAACAGTAACAGTATATAAAATTTTTTAAAGTCCAGGACAAGCTGCAATTGTGCTGCAAAGAGTTGAAATAAAGTTTCTGAAATAAAAAGGAATCTCAAATGCTAATGCATCTCAGTTCTTCCAGTTTTCAAAATCTAAGGAATCAGGAATTGCACAAAAGCCAGTAGGAGTATACCAGGGGAGCGGTGGGGTAGACAAAAATGATGATGATGATGTATTAAGTGGTGTTTTTCCCACTGAAGCATGAGAAAACAATGCCACAGGACAAACCTGGAAGAACCTTCCAGTTGGAGAGATCTATTTCAGATGAAATGTACCCCTGAGGTTTTGACCAGCTTTAGTCACTTGGGCCCAAATTTAAGGCATGTTGACCTACTGACAAAAGGATAAGATCAGCCTTTATAAGACAGTCTAAAAATACCTGTATTTGCCCAAAATAAGAAATAGCTCTTCTTTGGAAAGAAATCAGTCTCACTTTAAAGCAAAGCCCTTACCTGTGTAAATATATGTGTTTGGAATTTCTGTATGGAAAGTTTCTGAGTAAAACCAAGGAATTTTGTATAACCACTGCCACACGACCAGAGCATGGCAATAGGACAGTGCCCCCTGGCATCCTCTTCCCATCCAAGTCCAGCAAAGAGGCTGCAGCCTGTTCTTCCATACAACACTTCCTACATCTTTGTGACTTTCCAAATGGATTTCCTTGTAGCTCACTTATTTTAAATTAGGGCATACTAGAAATCCACATGGAAATTAGCAACTCTATCCTTTCTGTAACCACAGCACCTGCTGTAAGCCTCTCCACAGCTGTCCCACCAGCATCCCTTTAGACTTTGAGTTCAATTCAAAGTCTTCATTACCTACGAATCCCTCACAGATTAAGGTCTATATACTCTGGTGGTCAGTGAGGTCCTTGTGTTTTAACCTCCAGCTGAGGTTCAACTGAGATTGAGCTGACCTTAAACGTTTTTATTTGGGTCACAGATTTTGATGTGGATCGTTCTCTGAAGTATTTTCCCATCTCAGTCCAACTAAGCTGGAATGTATTATGTTTCAAGTCATAGGTAAAAATATGGTTCACTAGACTCTCTGTAAAAGGCACTGACATCAAGTAATCAAGAATTAGGTCCTTTTTTTTCTTTTGTCATTTGGGAGACTATTTCAGCCTTGCTGTTGCAACAACACTTTGACGTGGCTTCACATATCATAGTTTCAGTAATGAAGTGCTCCAAAAGCTTAGTTAACTGTCTAACTTAAAATTGATGTGCTGCATTCTTGTCAGAAAGGTAGATTTCTATTAACAGAAAATGTTGATCAATGGAAATATGTTTTTGGACAAATTCTTGAATAGGGAAATTGTGTTTCAGAGAAAAAACAGGTATATGCAGCCTGAATAGGAATTCATTTGAGAAAGCACAACAATAATGAATGATTGGGCCCTTGGATGGCAATAATTTTTTAGACTTCATCTCTCTCTGTGTAATATTTAGTAGTAAATCTTCACACAGCTATTCATGCACTTACTATGCTTGAGTAGGGGTGCCAGGGCTTGTCTGAGGATTCCACACTAGAGGACTGCATAGAACTGCAACTTTCTGAAGATTTTTTAAATCTTTACACATCTGTGCTTATATTATATTTACATAGCTTCCTTATAACCTTGTCTCTCTTTAAGTGCATTTTTTGTCTGTAATTTCTTTCAGCTGAACTAAAGTTGATATATTGGTTACTTGTTTCTTAAAAACCCCCGAACAAACAGATAAAAAGCTGTGTTTTTTTTAGAACTGGGGAGAATGAAACTATTTAAAAAAAAAAATAAATAAAAGTTACAGTTCAGCCTTAGGAAAAATAGCTGCAAAACTGTAAAAGAAGAAATGTGACTTTATGCAGGACCTGACTAAGAATTTATGATATGGACCACTGAACTCATCTTTTGTCATTTATCTCTGTAAATGTGTGAGATTTCTTGGAAGATAGTTAGTCAAATTAGGAGCCGAGATGAATCAGTGGATATAATTTATTTAGACTTTAAAAAGGCTTTTGATGATAAAGTCCTTAGCAAGAGGCTATTAAGGAAAGTTAGTAACCATATGGTGAAAGATAAAGTCCTGCCATGGATTAAAAAGTGGTTAAGAGATAAGATAAAAAGACTGGAAATAAACGGATAATTCTCCCTGGAAAGAGGTTAATAGCAAGGTGCCCCTTCATTACCGTGACTAGCAATCGATATCTTGGTTCACCTGCTTTTGCAGATCATTAATAGTAAGGTATAGAATTTGTAGATAAAAATGTTCAGGCTAATCAGTGTACTGCAGAAAATATTACTGAGGCTGAAGTAAAACGACATTTGGGCAATTCAAGGGAGATGAAATTTGCCAAAGGTAGTAAATGCAAAGACAAGGCTCTTGAAAGGAAGGGTCCAGACTTCTGGATGCAGATCTGTTCCCAGTGACTTGAAATGTCGGACAACAGGCAGTGTAAAGAAGGGATGACAACTGGATTCAGTGGTTCCACGGTGTGGTGCTCCCAGGAACAAGGCAGTTTATGGCAGCAAATAACTTCAAACAGGCAGAGCCCATTAAGATCTGTCGGGAACAATTTTGCGTGGACAGGGTGATGGACAAGCTGCATCAAAAATTGCTGGACTGTGGGATTTATCACAAAATGTGGCTATACAAGACAGAAATTTAATGTGGGAATGCATCAGAATTGGTGAACTTCTGTGGGAAATGTTTCTGAAGGACAAAATGTAATGAAAAATTAAAGAGGGATATTATTTTTCAGTCCGAATGAACTCTCAGAAGAGAGTGTGAGAGGATGTGTGTGTCCCAACCCAATCCTCCATACAGCCAATGCCTAGACAGCCACAGATTTTGGATCAAATCCTTGCTCTGTCTAACACTGTGAGTATTCTTGGAGAAAAGACATGAATCCTGCTTTTCCTTCATGAGTGTCCTGCCCACTGGGATATCAAGTTGATGTCTCTGAGACCTCATACAAACTTAAGAGTGAATTATTCAACAGGAAAGAATGTGAGACTCTTTCCAAGGATAGCCAAAGGTGGCAAAATTTGGGCCTATCCACCATCAGAAATTAGGAATCCATATTCAAGTTTCTGCTCTGTTTGCTTCACAGCAGGGGTACGAATTTGTCTGCTTTTCAACTTGGGCAAGTGCTCTAATTATTATTGACCTTCTGGTTTTGTTGTGCAAATAAATATATGGATCTTTTGTATTTGAATACTTGAAATTTTAAACATTTTTTGCAAAGAGGACGAAAGCACTAACTGCATAGCACTTGTCCTTCGGTGTATCATCTGACCTTACAGACTGGACAGAGACAGAAATATATTATTGCACAGTTTGATGCATTAAACCAGTTTGCATTTTCCCTAAAGATCCAGCCTTTCCCTAAAGATTCAGCACAGTAAGAGGTCACTGCTACCATAGTTACCCACTCTAATGCATCATTCTGCAGGAGTTCTCCAGTTGTGACCAGTTTCAGCCTGGTGGTTTCTGTGTTTTTAATGCTCTTGAATTACATGGCTGTACTGGAGTAAGGAAAGGCAGGGACTGGATACATGTAGGGCTACAGTTGTTTCTTGTCCCTCATGAAATACTTGGGTAAATTGGGTTTATGTAGAAGAGTTTAAAACTTTGGGAGTAAAGAAATCCTATATTCAGGCTGCTAATTGGAAAGAAGTGCATAAACAGCTTGCAATTGCTGTATGAATTGATGGACTGTAGTACTAAACCCAAAGTATGAATACACTAGAAGAGAATTCAAACTGTATATTTAAACAACAGTAAATCTAAATACGGTTTATACACTAAAACATCATATATGATAATACAGAGGGACATATCTAATGGCAGCATCACAAGCTGAAGTGTTCCACAAAGGGGAAAGTAGCTGTTCTATTTGTCTACTCTTCAAGCAAACATCTCTAATTTTCTGTACCCAGTCTTTTGTAATAGGACTGTGCTCACCCACCTGACCCAAAAGGTGAGCTGGTTTCCTCAAGCATCACTCCCAGAATCTGACTTCAAAAGGCATTAAAGGAGCTCGTTTGGGGAAAGACAGGTGGGAAAGCGCATGTATGCATCACTTACCTGAGTTTTGCCAAAGCTTTTCTGCAGTTCAAAAATGACAAAGATTCTGCATATTATTCTAAATAAAATAGATTTGCTGCCTCCTATCTTAATGTCAGTTTAGAAGTTTATCTGGAAAACACATGCTGGAAATTTTGATGAAAAGGGTAATGCCAAGAAAGCATAATGGTGATGAAAGCACTGAACCTTAATAATAAAATGCTTCAAACCCAGATGCTTATCATACGAGAATTTGAAATGTATTTGTTAGCTTTTGTCTACCCAGAAGCAGTTTGCCTACACTTCATACAAACTCCTGTATACAGCTTTCTTTTGCAGTGCTGGGTAGTTTTTCTGGTGTGTGTGTGGAAACTGGATGGATTTTAGCCTATGGTGTAAGGGTAGAGGTAAACCCTTTAACACTGGACAAAGAAAATATGATTGTCAGCTAATTCATAGGCTGTTCATGCAGAAATGTTTCATGTACCTCTTCACTGCTACTGCACTGTAACTTCATCCCTTTAGAGCACCTCTTTATAAAAAGCTCTCAAACCCACCATTCTTCAGCTTTTCCTTATGCTAAAGTTGTTCAGCTCTTTCTCAGACTTAAATCAGTTGGCAAGTAAGAAACTTAAAACACCCATCTGGATTAGTGTCCCCAATATGATGCAAACTGAGAACATTTGTTCACTCAGCTACCTGATGTAGTGACAGAGCTGGGACAGGACAAAGCCCTGGGGTCCTCGTTTTATATCAAGCTGTCTTTTTAAAAGTCAACATGTCTGACTAAAACCACAGTGAAAATACTTTGTAAAGCAGTGTGGTTATGCCATAACAAAGGAAGGATCCTGTAGAAACACCTTTAGCTCCTCAGATGGAGACAGCCAGAGGGAAATGCTGCAAAGGGCTTAATCCACTGGGTTGATTCCATATCTACTGTCAGATACCTGGGAGGCATCTCAGGAGGGAAAATGGAGTTTTGTAAAAGCAAAAAAAAAGGAGTATCAACATGATACTACGCTGAGAACCCTGTGATCACCCTCAGAAGCTGTCAGGTTCTCAGGGCTGGGCTTCCTGCACAAAACATGCCAGTAACGTGTCCTTACTGGACGTCATGCCACAGCTTATCTCACACATCTGATATTTCTGGAGCAGCCCATTCTGGGAGAGTTTCTGGCATAAAGTTGACTTTTGTAGAAGCGTGACTTGTTGCCAGGGGAAGGGCTGGATCCCCTTCCTACCTACATGCCCCCTTACATGTGGAGCACAGCACTGCCAGCACGCTCCTGACGAGTCTGACGAGGGCTCGCTGTGCCACAGGGCTGTAGAGCAACCTAATTCCATGTAACACTACAAGACGTCCTATTCTGCACATGCAATCCCTCCCCAAATGTCAATGTTCAGAAGTAAAGAGTTAAAGAGCCATCACAGTGAAAAGAGAGATAATCTTCCATGTAGCAGTTCTTAACCCTGTGTGCTTGGACACTCACCTGCATGTCTGGTTCACATCCTGCTCACCAGTTCTCATTAAGCACATCTACAACACTTTATTTTTCACAGATCGTGCCAAGGTATTAAAAAAAACTGGGGAAAAAATATTTCTAATGACTGTTTGTTAAAAGCAGCATCGGCTGACTTCCAACACTGAAGCCACAACAGCTACTGCTGCACATCTTACATAAAAGCAGGGCATTGTGTATTTTCACCACTGAACATATTTTACCTGACCAATCCAACCTATATTACCTCTGTGCTCCATCAGGTGTACAGATTGGAAGGACTTAATATACAATTTTCTGGTTCCTTCAATAAACCTACTGGAGCAATATATCACAAGTTTCAATAATTCTGCCTAATAATCAAATAAATGAAAATCACTCAGGTAGTATTTGTTTTATCTGTGTTCTCGGAAGGAGCTTTCATAGCAGCCCCAAGGGTGATGCAGTTTTTTAAAGATTAATGAATAATAATTTTTTTTTCCAGTACATATCTTTACATACACATCTTTAACAAATATCATTTAAGAAATCTTGGAATTTTAACATGTTCTATCCTAACAAAACTGTCTATTTACCAACTTTAGAATTCCAGAAATAGAATTTAATTGGCAAAATATATTTTAAATTTTTTTCACTTGGTTTAAATGTTCACAAGTACTTCTATTTTTCACAAACATTTAACTCCCAAATGGTTAAGATTCAAAGATAGATGTAATAAAGAGTTCAAGAAGTCTGTGTCCTGGTTGTGTATTTAAAATTCCCAGCTAACTAGCAGGAGAGAGGCTGCTAGGAATGCTTACAGATGTCTGATTTTACAAGGTTCGAGTTTGTTGTTTTCTTTTTTTTTTTCATGCCAAAGTGCTTTAGTCTAATGTTATTTGTTGTTTATGGAAGTTGTTTGTCATTTAGGACATGAAGTGACCACTCCCTCAAAAGAAAGAATCAAGTTACAATCCATTATTTCATTTCTGATTGTTTTTCTTTGTAATAGGTGGGAAAGTGGATCCTGGATAAAAGTCCTGCCCAAGTCAAGACTCAAAGCTGAAGACTCCAATTATCTATAAATCACTTGAATTTCCTGCAGAGAAAGAGAAAAAGGAGGAAAGAGCGAGACAGACAGAAAAACAGAGACAGAGGATGTGCCAAGTGAAACATTTGATACCTGTCCTAAACCAAATTTTTCTCAAAAGCAACCAGGAGTTACCTGATACCTCAAAACTAAGCTTAGAAGAAACATGTTGCCGTTCTTTTTGGCTTAATATTAAATGAAAGAATTGTCTTTTAATTGTTCCACGAGTATAAAATGTGTAACACTGCACATCTGAGATGATGGCACTGTGTATTCTGATTTATTAAAGGTCACCATCCAGCTCACATTCTTACAGATAGGAAGCTGTGATTGCTGATGGCTGCTGTATTTTTCAAAGATTTTTAGAACCAATTCTCCAGTTTCAGAACAGAGAAAGGCAAGTAAATTTATTATGCAAACAGGCTGAGATACCACTCCCAAGTATTTCCCATTGAACACTCCTGAAGCACAGTTTGCACTGAAACCAACAATGAACAAAATTCATGCCAAATACTATTTGCACAGTGTGATTGCTCCCGAAGTGTAATGCTACACAACATCCAATAACTGCATTTCTTATTTATTTAAACTATTTTAAAAGAAATTGTGTGCCAGAAACCATATGCATCTTTTAATTTGCATATTGCAGTTTGCATTAAAATGTAATGAAATCTAAAATAGCTGACTTTCCTCTGAAATGTGCTTCTAGAACATGGAATTGCTGTAACAAATTAGAGGACAAATTAGTTTTGGCACCCGCTAAAAAAAAGAGAAAAGATGAAAAGCTTTTAAACTGATGATATGAAGGAAAAAATTACACTACATCGGCCAAAATGAGTCTCCTATCAGCTTTAAAGCTCCTGAAGTTGTATTTCGAGTAGATAAAAATGTTATCACCTTTTTCCAGTGCTGATGTGCTTATTTTCCCATTAAGTTACTTGGTAATTAGAAATAAAGTCTGACACATTGTAATCTGTTTATACAATAGATTTGAAACTTCTCCAACAGCAATGAAATCATTCTTTAAAGATACTAAAGATGCGAAGATTAAAAACATATCAACGAATTTAAAAATTCAAATTGCATTTACAAACAAATGACTGTTCTTAAAGCCCATTTTAATTGACAAAACTAATTTAGTCTCATAATACACCACAGAAAACCAGCAGATATTTCTACACCGACCCCAACTCTCTCTTTATGAAAATTAGTCTTAAAGGTTAGTAGGAAAAAATATGCCCTCTTTGCAATATTGTTCAAGGGTGTATTCAAGTATCACAGAAGTTGGTAGAGACCTGTTCCAGTGCTGTAACAACCTGGTAGTGTTAAGAGTCCTCCAGGAATCATAAAAGAGTCCCTTGGGCACACAGGGTAATTCAAGAAAGAAAATATTTCTATTTTCTGATTGAGATACACAGGTATGTATAGTAATGTCCTCTGAAGTACATCAAAAGCAACTAAAGTATATTCGAGAACTACTGATTTTGCACTGAAAGTAAACCCCAGCAGCTCTGTAGGAAATACTACATTTAAAGAGAAGTGGCAAAGCCAGTCCCAGCAGATCTAATTTGCTTTTCTATTATCCTGTGGTTTTGCAGATGATTACAGGGCTAAAAATCTGTTTCCTTTATTACAGATTCAAGGCAGTCTTAGTAGTTTTTTTTATCTCTACACTTAAGTTGGGTAGGACAGAATGAAACTGATTTTAAGCAAAATTCCTCCTTTGGAGGGAAACCCATGAATTTCTCTGCCAGAACAAACGAACACAACTTACCTTGGTGTATTTGATTTCAAGGTTGAGAGTGGGAGAAGGCAGCAGATGCAGAGATGCCATCAGAGCTGCAGGATCTGCCTTCACCTCCCCTGGCATCTCAATTTTACTGGAAGTCATAGTCTTGGGGGGGTTTTATAATACCACCGAGCCCCCCGCTCTGACCTGATGTTGTGTTGTGTTTTGGGTTGTTCCCCCCCCCTCCAAAGACCAGCGCTGAAGATGTTGCTCTCCTCCTCTGTATATAGGCAGGTGTCAAGCCGGGTCTCTTCTTATTGGACATGGGGGCAGAGGCAGGGGGGCAGGTCCATCCTACCTAGGGCGATAGCGGCACAGCCCCGCTCACTCGCGGCGCAGCCTCCACCGGGCCCCCCGGGCCCGCGCCCCGTCCCGGGCATTCCCGTCCCCCCGCAGCAGGACGGAGCTCCAGGGCGCAGGTCCTGCCTCCCGCCCGAGGAGCGGCACTGGGGAACGGGACGCGGGGAACATGGGGCACCGCAACTCTCGTGCTCCCCTTCGCCTCCCCCGAGCCGGGTGGGGGCCGGCGGGGAGGCGGCGCGGCCGGGAGAGGCCGGTGCGGGATCCGGCCCCGCCCGGGGCATCCCGCGGGGAGCGCGGGGAGCACAGCCCGGCTCGGCTCAGCCCGGGGAGTCCCGGCCGCGGCGGAGGAAGGCCGGCCTGCCCTGGGGAGCCCTGCCGGGGCCGGGGGCCGGTGACCCGCCAGGGGCAGTGCGGTGCTCGGGCGCGCACCCGGCAGGGCGGGGGCGGCCCCTCGCGGGTCCGGGACGCGGAGAGGGCACGGGGTGGGCAGGGCGCAGCCTCCGCGGTACCGTGCCCGTGGCGGTCCCGCTCCCGGGCGGCCACCGCCGCCGGCCGATGCTCCGCTCCGCACCTGGCGGCTGCGCGCCCGCCCTGCCCCGCTCCGCTCCCGCCACCGGGCGCGCACTGCGCGGAGCTCCCGGTGCCCGCAGCTCTGCCCCGGCCGGTCCGCTGTCACCCCGCGGCGCCGACACCGCGGGCTGTCCCCGCTGACACCGCGGGCTGTCCCCGCTCACACCCCGGGCTCTCCCCGCTCACACCGCGGGCTCTCCCCGCTCACACCGCGGGCTCTCCCCGCTCACACCGCGGGCTCTCCCCGCTCACACCCCGGGCTCTCCCCGCTCCCACCGCGGGCTCTCCCCGCTCCCACCGCGGGCTCTCCCCGCTCCCACCCCGGGCTCTCCCCGCTCCCACCGCGGGCTCTCCCCGCTCCCACCGCGGGCTCTCCCCGCTCCCACCCCGGGCTCTCCCCGCTCCCACCCCGGGCTCTCCCCGCTCCCACCCCGGGCTCTCCCCGCTCCCACCCCGGGCTCTCCCCGCTCACACCCCGGGCTCTCCCCGCTCCCGCCGCGGGACCGGCCCCGACCGCCGCCATCCCCGGCCGCCTGCTGCCCCCTGCCGGCCGCGCCGCGCCCCGCATCCCGCCTTATCCCGGGAAAGCGCTGAGCGCCTTTCCTGCTCCTCCTCGCCCCATCCCGCCCTCACCGCCTCCTCCCCCCGGCCGTAACCTGCACTCCTGCCTTTCCCCCTTCCAGCACAACTGTCTCCCAGTGCTGCGGGCACTGCCCCTGCAGCCCCTCCCGAGCTGGGAGCGCTGCAGCTGCTGAAGCGATGGGCAGCCTGGGTGGAAGCCCAGAGGCCCGGGACTCGAGCACCTCTGTTTCCAAATTCCTCTCCGGAAGGAAGCGATCAGAGGGAGCAGGTGCCTATGGCCAGGGCAAGCCCTGCCGCCCGGCTGCGGCTCTCTCTTTTCTTGAAGGTTCTTTGAAAAAGGACGAGGCTTAAAGGGCACAATAATTTCTTGAAGCAACTGCCACCTGATACCATCTGTTACTTTTTGGGGGGGTCCCTCTTAGTGGGAGGCCATGTCATGGAAGAAGTTGACCATGCCATACAGCGGGTTACTGGGAAGTCAGCAGCCAAACGGAGCCAGATCCACCACTCACCATCTCATACCCATCCAGGAGGCAGCGAACAGTGCCTGTGCAGTGCACATGTGGCCTGACTTGCTGGATGAAATAGCAGATGGCTTGAGCTTGTAACCTTGACTGAGCTGACAGGCATCAGAAATTCATGGTCAAAGCCCTACACTGTCTCTGGTCAAACCTTCTAGGCAGAAAACAGGAAGCCCGGGCCATTTTTGTTACCTTAGGCAAAATCAATAAAGTTGTGCTTACTGATGCAAACACTCCCAACATTTTGAACCCGATCAGATGTCATGTTTTGAAGTTATCACATTGCAGATAGATAAACAGAGAAAGGACACCAAAGCTACAGCTGCCTAAAGTTGGCAAAACAAAGCAACAAGAAATATACCACATGACCTTTTCATTGACCTAGTCAAGAATAAACAATGGGGTCTGGCCATGTTTTGATTTTGTTACAATATCTGTTTGTTGATTCCCTTTATATTCCTTGCTCCATCTTTGAGAAGTTTGCAGACAGTTGAAGAGATTGTCCCAGCGTTCTCTTAGTGTTTGTACAGGAGCATGGGACAAAGGTTGCTTCTGCACAGGCAGGCAGCACAAGGTACAGAGTTATTTCAGTGTTAATAGGCGTATTTCTGTAAATTTCCATCTCAGTAATGAAGGAGACTGCAGATTTTGCTTTCTCTCATTTTTAGTCTTTTTTTTTTTTTTTTGACCTGACAGAGGAAATGAATCCATAATACTGTGCTGTAATGTGACATGCAGAGCTGTCAAACTGTGACACTTGGGATGAGTGAGACATTTAAACGTCAGAAATTCAATTTTTAATGGCACACTGGCAACACAGACCTAACACTTCATCACAAGGATGACACCTTCTAAAAGCCATTTTAAAATAAATCAGAGTGAGGATGTGCTCCTTTGAAAAAGGAATACATTTAAACAAGTTTCAGGAATGAGGAAACTGTATAACAGTTTCATTATTAAATCAATAAAATTGAGAAGGTTTTAGTGAGAAGAGATGTGGAGATGCAGTTCAAACCCACCTAGTCTGGAGCTGCTAAAGCGACCTTCATCAACTACTTGTTGTGCAAACTACACTCCTCTTACCTCTAAAAGCAATTCAGTTTGCAAAAGCCCTCAGAGACGACCACGTTTAGACTGTTACCTACAGCTTGTTGGCATTCCCAGGTGGAGAAGGGCACTGCACTTACCATGGCACAGACTCCTGGTCTACAGTCACCCCCAGAGAGGTCCCCAGAAGAACATGGCAGACGTGTCCTGTCACTCTTCCTGACAGCAATTCCTCTTCCACCACCTGGGGAGACAAGGAGGTGGCCTTAGTGCCCAGACCACAAGTGGGCTGTCACCAAGTACAGCTGTAGCTCTGCTGAGCAGAATTAGAAGCTTGTGAGGCTGTTGTGGACACCCTGATGGATCCAGCATGGTGAGCCGCTCCCGTGGTTCAGCACTACACTGGATACTTTATGATAGCAAATTGAATCATGGCTTCAAACTGGGCAAGTGAATGTTTGATATTTAACATCTAATACAATTTATTCTTGAAGGGATTACTACCCTTATTGCCTTGGACATTAGGACAATAATTCAGTAATATTGATGAATACACAAGGAAACTAATTTGTTAAAGAAAAAAAAGGGAGTCCAACAATTGCCAGGATGATAAAGAACAGAAACAATACTCCAGGTTCAGCCCAAGTTCTGTGGTGCCTAAACACCTCCATAGAGCAGAGAAACCACTTATTGCAGTCCTGTAGTTTCTGGGCTTTTTTCTTGGTGTATTTGCAGTACTAAATCAACTGGCAATTAAGTCAGACTGGCTTATTTTCTCTCACATGAATGGGTTTTAATTAAACTTCTACTTAGACAGCAAATCAGGAAACAAATACGTTCTGTTTCAGATTGCAATGCCAAAGTCTTCACACTTTGTGAAGAAATGGCTGTCCAAAAAGATGAAGAACAACCCAGTGACTGTTTCTTGCTTCAGTGTCAGAATTTAGGCTAGCCAACAACAAAATCATTCCTGAAGGGTTTTGTTTTTATATTTAGAGCAATCTGAACACATAATTTGAAGATATACCTTTGTTTCATTTAGAAGTCTCAATTTCTCCCCCCACCCCAAGCAGCTGGTATTATTTATGGACAAGGGTATAGACCTGGCTTATACAAACACCATCTGGTGGAAACAGGACCTGTGGTAGCCAGAGAGGGTGCAAAAGCAGAGCTGCACTGTTGAACACAATACAGATGTAATTAAGGTATTTCTGGGTTTCTCAATCAGCATACCAGTATTTTTCTGCTCTACCCTACTGTGTCCCTTTTGTCTAAAGGAAGTCAGAAAAACAGAGTGGGTGAAACTATTTGTATCTCAAATACCTCTTTTGGGCAGAGTAGCTGTGCCAAAACTTGTATGGATACACCACTGAAATGGGCAGTGGAGACAGCAACTCCAACAACACTCCAGCCAAGAACCCTTCGTTCTCGGTGCTTCTAATCCGTGAATATTTCTTATGCTCCTTAGTGAGCTCCAGACTCTAAGCACTGTCACACACATGAAGCAACTGAATCACATCATTCTATCACATTCCTTCTATCTATTCACATCACTTCCAATGATTCCTTTCAAGATCAACTGCAAAATCTACCTCAAAATTATTTCAATATGATCGCTAAGTTCTTTTATGTTTATTTTTCAGATGTCCCACTACCATTTAGCAGGGATAACTCTGGCTCCTCGTATAAATTCAGTATTGATTGAGAGAGCCTACTCCTCTGTACCCTTTGCCTCCTGTTCCAGTAAATGCCTCTTCCTATTTCTTGTGTGCTTTAGAAATCACTTTCGGAAATAAAACAAGGATCGGAAAGGAACTTCCACTAAGTTATTTTTCAGCTCAGACTTCCACTTAGGAAATGTGAACTTCATTTTCTGACACATACAGTAAAAGCTCCAGCCTCAGGTGTCCTATTTTAATTGCCTGCTATTTTCATTACTGACCATGATGGCAGCAAATGCTCTTCAGGAGATACTTGTATTTTAATTTATCTGCAAACATAAATCACACATTACAGCACTTTTTTCCTCTAGGTTAATTGAATCAATTCTCTAAATGTCTCCATGCCTGACCATTGAAAGAGGCTCGCTGTTTGAAACCTCTTTAAGAATTATGGCCCTTGGTGTGTGTTCAGGATCGTATCAGTCCTTGCTCCAGACAAAGGTATTTTATACATATAAGGTAAAAAGGTATTGTTATACACACAAGCAATATTATCTGTGAAGCAACACCCACAATACTGTGATAATCCTGTAAAATATTATTTCAGAATTTTTTCAAATATCCCAGGAAATTAATTTTTAATATCATAAATCTTATATCTAGACTGATTATTAAATTGTTATTAATATTTTAAGTTCTAAAGAAACCAAATAGAATCTACTTTTACTTCCCTTATTTCTACATGAATTTTAATATTAAAAAACCCCAAACAGAAATGCTGATGTCAAGAATGACCATTTTGTTACTGAAAATCCAGAAATGGCTAATGAAAAAAACTTGATTTAACTTTTTTTTACTAAAAATGAGTCAAATTGATAGCTTTTAGTAAAATGAGTCAAACAGATCAGATTTTACATGTGATATTGGCCATTTTGTACCCAGTAGAACTGTTAATTGCTGGTAAATTAACAGCTGACAAATTTACAAAATTTGCAAAAAGAAGAAGCCTAAAAGTCAGGATAATTTATTCAAGCAATTGCCACCTGATACAGTTGGTAAATTTACCAATTGTTGGTAAATTTACGGTAAATTTAATCCAAAACTGAGACTCAAATTTAAGGATTTGAACAAGCCACAAATAATCCAATGAGAGTGATAATGCAGGAAATGCTTGAAAAGACTCAGTGTTTGACTCACTTTATAACTGGGTCAGTTTCAAAAATGAGTGTTATAGTTTAAGGCACCAGCTGAAATGTCCCTGTCCCTCACTGGACTGCTGTGGCAGTCACGAGTGACCTCAGGACAGTGCTGTGAAGAACATGTGCTGGCAATTGTGAGGTTGTAGGGAATGTGCTCTTGGTTGTAGATTTTATTCTGATTTTAAATATATAAAAAACCATCTTATTTTGAATTTCATTTCAATTTACCTGTTTGAATTTATTATTTGTAAAACACATCAAGCCTCAAATGGTTTGACCTTCTGCTAATGTATATCACCTAATGAATGGATGCAATTAACTAATTCATATTGGAATATTGCACTTTCCAGGTCGCATTCATCATCACTAAAAGTGTGATCTAGTTTGCAAGTTTAAATTTTTTATTATTACCCTTTAAACTGAAGAAATAAGTCTTATATTTAATTACCTGAACTTACATATTCAATTAATAGCTTCATTACCTCAATGAACATAGATATCACAAAGAAGTAACAAGAGTTTGCTGCTGGATCTGCTCTTAAGTACACCTTATGAAGGGTCAGCTGTGAACCTCAGAACATGTTTTTTTTTTACTAAAAAGTCTTGATTGTGGAGTTTCAAAGGAACTGGGCCTGGCAATCTAATATTCTCATACAGGAGCCTGAGATTTATCATCTGTACTGTAATATTTAATACATAAAAGGAATCCCAGAAGCAAAACTTATGTTTCTGGAAAGACAGAGGATTTAAACGTTCAAATGTGAGTAATTCTGAATGAAAGGGAATGAAAAGAATGAAAACCAGGCAGGCTGGCAGCTCACCTACTAAAGGGTGAGGGATGAGTGGAGCGTGGAGGCAAAACAAACACTTGTGGGGGAGAGGGGACAAAGCACCAGGAAGAGCAGCTCTTTCAGGATATAATTGTCCACCAGATTGTGGCTGTGTGGCATCCTTGGAGGGCCACCAGAGTGGGAGACGGGTGAAGGCAGGTGGGCTGGGGAGTCAGACACAGGAAACACTGTCCCTTTCCCCATGGAAATTAGGTTTCAGAGCCATGAATCCACTGTCCTAGTTAGCTCCATCTGTTTGCCAAACATGCAACTTTGCTTTCGTGTGCCAGTAGAGTCAAATCTGTCACTACCATTGGCTTTCATGTTGCATTTCTTTTATCCATTAGGTAGGCTCAGATCTCCTGCTCTTCCCGATCCTACAGGTAACCTTAATAAATCCCAGGGTGTCTATTGCTATAGGGAATCTGTGCCCTGTAGAAAGATGAAAGGTTTTGATAATGTAACCCATTCAGGTTAAGAAAACACAGAGTTTAGATCCCTGCAAAGCCCACTGGATATACTTTGAGGTTTTCTTCATGCTGCATACATATATTTGCCAAGATATCTTTTGTTTTTAATAGCAAAGCTATTTGAGAAAAGGGAATATGCAGAAAAGAAGAGCAGGGAATTGGCTGCAACAAAGCATTTGTCTGCACTAAATTGTTCTATACCTTAAAAGCAAAATTCAGAAATTCTCAGGGCCTATTTTATACACAGACATGTCTCTACAACGGATTTTAAAATTTACTATCATCAGTTATATAACTATATATAATATAGTTATGTGCAGTGACATCAGTTATGCACTGAGGCCTAATGGTGTGCCCAGCCAGACAAGAACACGGCAAAGTCTCGGAACTGTGCTTTAGAGAAAGTCCAATCTAATTCTCCCTGAAATCACAGAATCACAGAATATGCCGAGTTGGAAGGGACCCACAAGGATCATCGAGTCCAACTCCTGGCCCTCACAGGATCATCCCCAAAGTCACACCGTGTGCCTGAGAGTGTTGTCCAAACACCTCTTGAACTCTCTCAGCCTTGGCGCTGTGCCCACTGCCCTGGGGAGCCTGTTCAGTGCCCGACCACCCTCTGGGTGAAGTACCTTTTTCTAATATCCAACCTAAACCTCCCCTCACACAACTTCAGGTCATTCCCTCAGGTCCTGTGACGGGTCACCAAAGAGAAGAGAACAGTGCCTGCCTCTCCTCTCCCTCTCCAGGCTGAACAGACTCAGTTCCCTCAGCCACTCCTCACATGGCTTCCCCTCAAGGCCCTTCACCATTTTCGTTGCCCTCCTTTGGATGCTCTATAATGGCTTAATATCTTTCCTATATTGTGGTGCCCAAAACTGCCCCAATATTCCAGGTGAGGCTGCCCCAGTGCAGAGCAGAGCAGGACAATCCCCTCCCTTGACCAGCTGGTGATGCTGAGCCTGATGCCCCCAGGGCACGGTTGGCCCTCCTGGCTGCCAGGGCACTACTGACTCATATCCAACCAGCCATTGACCAGGACACCCAGGGCCCTTTCCCAGCACTGCTTTCCAGCACATTCCCAGTCTGTCTGTACAACTGGGGTTGCCCCATCTCAAGGTGCTGCAGAATCCAGCACCTTCCCTTGTTGAACTCCCTGTGGTTGGTGACTGCCCAGCCCTCTAATTTGTTGAGGTCTCCTGCAGGGCCTCCCTGCCTTCCAGGGACTCAACAGCTCCTCCCAGTTTTGGGTCACCTGCAAACTTGCTCAGTGTCTCTTCCAGTCACTCATCCAAGATGTTTTAGAGCATAGGGACCAAGATGGAGCCCTGTGGAACCCCACTAGTGACAGGTCACCAGTCTGATGTGACCCCAGTCACTGTCACCCTCTGTGCTTGACCCATGAGCCAATTGCTCACTCACCCCATGATGTGTTTATCCAGCTGTGGGCTGGACATTTTGTCCAGAAGGATCCTGTGAGAGGCAGTATGGAAAGCTTTACTGAAATCCAGAAAGATTACATTAACTGGCTTCCCTTGATCAGCTAAGGTGGGTTACCTTGTCAGAGAAGGAAATCAGGTTTGATAAGCAGGACTTTCCTCTCCTGAAACCGTGCTGCCTGTGACCAGTGACTGCGTTGCCTTTCATGTGTTTTTCAATATCTTCCAGAATAATCTTCTCCATAACTTTACCAGGCACTGAAATGAGAGTGACAGGGCTGTAGTTTCAGGGGTCCTCCTCCTTGTCCTTCTTGAAAATCGTGACAACATTTACCAGCTCCCAGTCAGCTGTCAGCAACAGCAGACTTCAACAAGCTTTCAATCAGGCCTTAAAGATTACCAGCAAAAAGCTTAAAAAACACATATGTGGTGTGGTTTTGATCTCATATTCATGATCTGAAATGTTTTATCTGGACACTGAGATCACAGAAACAGAGAAGAAAGAACAAATTCTCAAAGGGTCCCCTCACGTGCCCTGCCCCTCCTCCAAGGTGAGCTTAGCTAAACTAGAGCTGCACACTGCAAATATTTCCCTTGTTGAGCACTTTTTCTCCAGAGACTACAGCAGAGACAGAAGGCTGATCAGAAAACACAAGAACTAAAGAAATAGGGAGATTGTATATGCAAAAACCCTTAGAATGCTGAATTACAGTGTCTTCATATCTTCCTCACCTGGATTTTTTTTTTCTTTGAGTTCCCCAGCAGAATCAATCCACGAAACAGAGAACATCCTTTAAGGACCATGCAGCAGTTTCTATATGAAAATTGAAATATAAATTAGGCAGAGGCATTTGACAAGGGATATAAATTATAGTAGAGATACACATTCAGAGTTTGTCTAATTCAACTAAAATCAGCAGACTTTAAAATAATTTGGCCCATATTATTACAATACAAAAAATATATGGTGTATTTATAGCCTTAGTCTCTCCAGCTGTGTTGGTTTAGGTTTTATTACATCAGTAATAACAATTTATGTGATACTCTGAATAATGTGCTATTAAAAATTCAGTACAGTATATACTGTTACCCATGGGATTTAAACTGTGGGAGCTATGTGTATTATTCTCTACTTTGCTATTTGTATAGGAGTGAAGATTAGTATAAAAATGGTTAAGTTATATACACCATGTGAATTCCTGCTCTGCTTGAATCCAGGTGAAGAGAAGAAATAGTTCAGTCCAGACTGCCTTGGGGGTAAGGGTCCCAAGGGTCTTAGTTTTGCAGTCTAAAGTTACACTGATCACACATTCAAGAATGAACAATAATATCAATGTGCTTTTTGAAATCTTTAAAGAATGTCAATAGATTTGTGAGGCACAACCTCCCTTTAACAGAATCCATTTGATGCTTCTCCAGAGCATGAGCTATATCTGTGTGTCTATTGATTTTATTTTTTTACAGCTGTTCATCTAATTTTCCTGGCACAGAAGTCATATTGACAGCTTTGTAGTTCCCATGGTCACCTTTGGAGGACTCTCTTGAAAGATCTGTGGACCAATGGTCCATTTCCTCTGTTCTGTTCTGGCATGAGGATCAGGTTGAGCAAAAAACAACCCACTGGTGCTATCACTTGAGAAGCTGAACACTTTAATCCCTTGGTGGAAATACTGTGCAGCTCCAGCAATTAGTTACTCTTTAACTTAAAATTTCTCTTGAGGTGTTTCCTACTGGCAATTTATTTTATGGACAGTTCCTCACATTCAGCCCACCATGTTTGGTTCTTTAGCAAGGCAAATAATTCTTTCAGCTGTAGAGTTAGTAACCCTGAATGCTGCTTCTACCTTTCACCCTCTATGGCTTTACTTAATCTCTTGCAGGGCTCCTCTGCTAATGGAATTTGAAAACATTTATACTGTTACTTCCACATTCTTGGCAAAACCTTAAAATCTTTTTGGTGAGCTCTGTTGTGGTTCTACATTTAATATGCATGCTCCTAACATATATAGCTTCCATTTTCGGAGGAGCTCTGCATTTTTTTTCCCTCAGATACCACAGTTGTCAATATTTATGGGTGGCACTGCCAATATCCTTGTCATTATAACCCTGGGAGCAGCAGGAAACAGTAACCACAGAGTATTTCCTTTCCATTGTCCAACCAAGTGGTCCACTGCATGTGACTAAGAGGCAGTAAAACAGAGGATTAATCAAATTGGTTAGGAATTAAGGTCAAAGCTTTTCTGGTGTTTATCTTTACATTTTACTTGTCTTTCTTGTATTGCTACATATTTATTTGTTAGATTCGGGAAATTCTTTAGAATCTCCTTCTCAATACAATAAAAGGAGAAACTTAGTTCAAGTGTTCTTTGCTGCCCCCTTTTCTCTTTGAGAAGTGTGGCAGTGACTTTAAATTGTCAACTGTCAAAAGCAAGCAAGGATTTCCCATGGGAACCTGGTGTACTCTGTTCTTCAATACTTTCTTAGAGCATCTGATTGAATCTCATTATGAAGCTGAAGAGGACCTTTGGTCTAACTTAGCATCACAGTTCTTAATAATGGGGTTAAATAGTATGATTTCTATAAAGTATTGAAGACAATCTGAAAAAAATCAAATGCAAAATAACTGTATTTGTTCCAGTTCTCCACCCTGTAAAGAGAGAAAATTGTTATAAGGAAGGCAACATGATCTGGACAAATGAGTAGGGATTTCTGTATCTGACATGTTATTGCCCTACAATTAGTTGAAAAATAGCATTAATGTCTTAACCCCTGTTATGAGACTAAACTCAGAGGTACCCACATATTTCTTTGTGAGTGAGACTTGCATCTGCTTAAGAGAAAGAACAGCTAAAACCAAATAACTAAAAATTGCTTTCCTAACATATTTATTTATCATTTTCCTGGAAGAGAGGAAGTGGTTTATCTTATTCCCACTCTAATGAATGGCCTCCCTAGCATCCTCAGCTCTGCTGTGTACATAATTCTGACTTCTCTCAGAGACATAACAAACATATACTTTAGCATGCTGTGATAATTAAGGTCCTGAATAATATCTTTTCTCAGTGGTGTAGGGTAAAGGTTTTCCAACTGCTCTACACAGGCTATTTTCAGAGGCTTCTTAGAGGCAGCTCCCCAGCTGTCTGTGCCACAGGCAGGTCCTGTAAAGCAGGACCTGCAGCTCACCTGGCTCAGGCAGCACCAGCACAGAGTCATCTCATGATTCACCAGCTACGTGGTGCTCCACAGGCCAGTGTTTGCTGAAACAGCCAAAGGCAAAGTGGTGTTTGGATGCACAGGTAGAGAAAGGTAAGTAAAAGGGCACAGAAAATCAGTTAAGGATTAAAACTGGGTCTTGGGGGTGAACTGAGTGGTTAAGGGATGAAACTGGTGATTGTAAGGTGAGGGAACATGCATCAGGTCCTGGTTGGAGGAAGGGAAGAGCACTGGGGGGATAACAGAAGTGGCTCATTTGCCCAGATTGTAAAGCTCTGCCCTGTTTAGGACAGATGCAAACCAAGGCACTGAGCATCTACAACACATGCCAAAATAATCCACCAGAACTGGGCTAAGGTTTTGGTGTCAAGTCAAATGACAGAAAATACTTGTAAATCAACCAGGCAGCGTCAAGTCAGTATCCCATCTGATAAACCCCTTCAAGATGCTTAAGAGATAAAAGTGTCATATTTTTCTCTAGGAGCCTCAATTCTTTGAGATATTCAGCAACTTCTTGTCTTAAGACCATGGAAAGTATTGTTATTATGATTCATATTGTAACACCTATGCACTTTTAAGCTAAACAAATTGGAGATATATAGTCCCTCACTTGCCTTTACTGCATTATAGGGAGCCACTGGACCGAAGCAAATTTCATTAAATGTTCCTAATTTATTCTGCCTCGTTGGTCTTATGTAAACAGGGGAGTTCACTAGAGAGCAAAACATTTAGTCCCAAAAGAGTATTGTGAGTGAAATGCAAATTCAACACACTACACCAAGGTAAGATTCCTCATTAGCCACTGAAATCTCTCAGAGGTGACAAGATAGGAGCTTTTGTGTACAGGGTACAGCACAGCATTCTCCCAAGCATTCACCCTCTTTTACAACCTCCCCTTGAAACCTTGGCCAGCCAATAGTAGCGTGGTTTAAATACCAATCTAGGTCAGAGAGAAATTTGCAACTCTATTTTGGTTCCTTATTTGTGGTTTATCTTTTTGCCTTTCTTTTTGATCAGGATGATAAAAATAACATTTTATTCATTTTTACCAAGATTTTAAAAAAAGTAACATAGCCTGAAAGGTAATGATTAATCCATTCTGTAAGAAAAGAGTTCTGATTTTGAACTCACAGGCATTATCTAATGAGTATAAATAGAAGTGTACTTAGAGGAGGCACAGAATGGCAAACCCATGATGAATTGTTAGGGCATGTTGAGTTGGTTCTCTCAATGCCTGCAGTCAGATGATTTCACTGGCTCTACAGATGAAATCTCATATTTCAATGTTTAAGTAAAAGTGTCAAAGTTCAGCTGGAGCAGGGACGGATACAGAGCAAATTTTGTGTGTGTTTGTAACTAGGGCACCAGAACAACAGAGGAAGCCAAAATGAGCCGGAAAAGCAAAAGGAGTTTAAAGGAGAAATTTGCCTTGAAGAACAACTTGGTTAAAGAAGCCCTCTCAGAGTTCCTGGGAACTTTTATATTGATAGTAAGTGTCAGCTGCTTTCCTTTCTTCCTACTAATCTAATGTTGGACAGTGCTTGTGAGGGGACATGTTCTCTTTTACCCTGTGCTGTACCAGCAGCGTGGTGGCTCCTGACAATTCACAGCCCTGAATGAACTGCTCCTCTTGCCGGTAAGTTTGTGATTCCTTTCTTCACCCGGTGTAATTATCACTGGCTATAACAACCAGATAGCTTTATGTATTACAATTGTCTGATCAGCATTAGATTTCATAGAGCTGCAGAATTTCAGTGAATCAGCAAGTTCTGAAAAACTCAGATATGCACAATGGATGTTGTTAATACTCTTCTGTTCGTTAAAAACTCAGCAGTTTATTCTACTTTCACTCCTATTCACTAATTCTATCTGCTTTAGCAAACATACTGTGTTGCACATTAAGAAAATTTTAGCTGAGTTGTTTTCCTGTGCAATGTAGAAATTTAGCCATGCAATTGATAGTGAATGTATTGGGAGTTGCATTGCCAAACCTTTGGAGATTTTGTAAGTTAACTATTTTTTGTTTTATTTTTAACTGTACTACGTAAATTATGCTGTTGCTTGGTCCTGTAGCACTGCTACAATTTAGGTAAATACCAAAACTCCCTGTTTTCATAACCCCAGATTTTTTTTTACTTCTTATCTTTCTCAATTTTTCAGTGCATTTTGGACTGGGACATAGAGCTCTACCCTGTGATTCACCAGGGTGGAGAGCAGGCTCAGTAGCAGAGCTAGAAGTCAAGCAGTGAGAGTATTTATGCCAAACTCTTTTTTTCTCCTTTTAGTCTGAACAAAGCAGTCTTGCTTATTGCTAAATACTTCATCACAGTGAAAAGGACAAAAAAACCGAAGCAAGCATAATACTGACATAGTGTGTTTTATAAATGTAACTGTATTAGCTAAATTTCAAGTAAGTCATCTAAAAAATTCCAGTAGCTCATAAAATAATGGTTTTTACTACACTTCAGCCAACTGAAATGTGCAGGCACTAAAATAATATTATTCTCAAATTTAATACCATCCATAAGACATTATTACAGTAAGGAGCACATTTAGAAGCAAGGAGCACAGGGCACTTTACAAACATTAATGAATTAAGTGTCACAACACCCTGGCAAGGAGGGGAAATGTCATTATCTTCATTTTGTATATTAGCAAACCTGATTACAGCAGCCTGCACAGGAAGCCTGCGGCAGAACTCTGACTATAACCCACATCACCTGACTTCCAGTACTCTGACCTCGCCACAAGATCATCCTCCTCTTTCCATTAATGAAATTAAGCAAGTGAAGAAAACGTATTAAAGTGCAGATTAGACCGCAAATGTTATTATTTAATGTCCTGCTGGATAAGACTAGGAGGAAACACAAACCCAGATCTCATTTTCTAGTATATTCACCATATGAACGTAGTAGAAAATGAAGCTACAACATTGTTGTTGATAATCTCAGTTTCTCATTTCTATCTTACCCTTTCTAGTTCTAACCTTGGTTTAAAGCAGAGAAGAGCCTCACATAGATTAAACTGCAGCTTTCTCTGTGCTTGGATACCTCAATTTGTGTTTAGATTGCACAAGTTAACAGCAGTACAAAGTGTTTATTGTGAAGAAATTGAGGGTTTTTTTCTCTTATTTATTGCTTTTGCTTTTAAGCTCTGTCAGCTTAAGTCATCTACCTCTTTCACTTTAAGTACAGATAAATATTAAACACTTAAATTGGAGCTGATGAAAGGAGCACCCTGGTAAGCCAGAGGACAGAAATCCTTAAAAACCAGAACCATGTATGCAAAAGAAGTGATGGTAATAGGATGGTGGATGTGTCATAATCTTGTTACTAAGTGGAAGTGAGGCGAGAGTTCACATCCTACAGGACAGTTGTTTCAGATCTTTGCTGAAAGCTGGTTTTTTTTTCCCTGTGATGGGTTTTACAGCCTGTGGGGAGCACCTGTTCCAGGGAGTAAGGCTGAGACAGCCTTTCTGTTACCCACAGGCTCTGTCTAACTGGCCAGTGCTAACTGGCCATACCTAAATCTGCAACCAACCCAGCAACACTGGGAGTTACCTGGGTGAAATTCCATTCCTCCAGATCACTTATTTCTACTTTTTCTGGAGAATACATCACAGGCCACATACTAATATGAACTTAAACTAACCCTATTTGGTAATTCTCAGCCTTGCAACGTTATTTTCCAAACAGGAAATCTAGAAAGTGAAATCACTCATCAGGCAAAACCCAAGCCTTCACCTTGGAGTGTGAAGGGTGTGACCTGCAGTGTTGTACAGGTTTGAGACAACAAGCCTTGAGAAACTCACTGGGCACAGAGCTGGATAACATCTCCTGGTCATCCCTACCTCACATGCTGCTCTTGCCCTTGCAGCATGGTCCCAGAGCACGTAGATGGAATTCTTTTCAAGTGAAAATAAAGTGGAAGGTGAACTCCAGAATCACAGCAACTGTGCTGACCACTAGTGGATGCTCAGTCCAGTGGATCAGACTGGAGATGCTCCTAATACGTAATCCCTCCTAGGAGGTCTGCAGTCAGGTTCTCAGGTGTTTGCACTGCACAACTTGATAACACAGACATAGCCCACATGAGCCTCTCTCTCAGCTCATCAAAGCACCTGATTCCAACCTCAGAGTTCAGTGAGGAATACTGAACTTGAGAAGCCTGGAAGTTTCCCCTCCATTTGTACCGTGGTGGCTGAGAGCCACATTTCCCATCCTCAGCCTCAGCCTTCTGTATCTGGGACAGCCCCCGAGGCCTCCCTTGAGGAAGAGCTCTCTCGAGAGCTTTTTGCTCTCCATCATGTCCCTGGGTCAGTACATTTCCTCTTGGTGCTCCTGTGAGTTCCTCTGGGGGACAACATCTGGGAGCCAGCACAAAAAAGCCAAGAAGCCATGCTGCATCAGATAGATGGTTTATGTGACTTTTCAGAGAGTCTGTCTGGAACTCACCTATCCAACTGCCTCTCTGCTTTTAGTCATGCTTCTCTCCATATTTCCCCTTTGCATTTTGACTGCATTGCTCTCAAACAAAATGGGATTTACTCTGACATACACCATTAAGTATATCTGAATTGAAACAGTTTCAGAAAGAGATGCCAAATGGGCCATGTGGCTTCCTTTAACAGCTACTGCTCACCTAACAGAGCTTGTATTTCTTTTTCACTCTCAAGAGCATCTTACTGAACATTGTTTCTCAGAAAGGAGCTGCAGAGGAG
This sequence comes from Pseudopipra pipra, assembly GCF_036250125.1. NCBI lineage: Eukaryota > Metazoa > Chordata > Aves > Passeriformes > Pipridae > Pseudopipra > Pseudopipra pipra. Next base: position 7,212,896 of record NC_087560.1, on the reverse strand, counting down.
CCAGAATCTCCTGATTCCGGAGCAGCATCTACTTCTTTGCTGAGACAGAACACAGGCTTCCATTTAGCATATAAAGACAAGTGGGGAGTATATGTATTCCTAATACATACTCCTGTACATATATATATTCCTATAAGCCTGGTCTCCAGCTGGAGGTGGGGAGCCTCTTGCAACTCCCATTGAAGCAAATGTTTGTGTGTGCACAGAGGATGCAGGGGACAAGCAAGAACTGAATTCATAAAACCCTACACTGAAAACAGTCCAGCTCATGGGAAGGAGGGCTATTTATCTTTTGATCATCAAATTATTTTATAGTCTTGTTTTCATATTCCGTCCACCTCATTATGTAAGTTACCACTCCTGCTTTGTTGCAGAGTTGAGTCTTGCCTGAAAAATCTTCAAGATTGACACTGTATGGATTTGCTCAGTCCAGAAGATTAAAATTTAAGTAGCTTTTCTGTATCTTTCATTTTGTGGCCCTATTTTCCAGGGCATGTTAATTACAATATTGTATGGTAACATGTATCCCTTATTCTAAACACTTGTTAGAATTCTCATTACATGATGTAGTTACATGAAAGCAAACGTAGCTTTTGATCCTTTACCCCTTAAGTAAGTGTTTAGCATTTAATACAAAATCACTTCTTGGAAAATTTAAACAAAGGTAAACTCCATGTTCTAAATTTTTGTGAAAGGGAGGCACTTTCTTTGTATAGTATAAACAAGATTTGCTCTGCATACTGTCAAGATATAAAATTAAATATCAGTAGCTTCAAGAGCTGCCTTATTTTCCATGAGCTTAAGTAAGCTCAAGTTTGTCAAAGCTAGACAAAAAGGTTTTTTAAAGTGTATTTGTAATTGATATTTTGATATGTCACTCAGCTTTTTAAATATTACATAATGATGCCATGGGCCTTGGCAACATTTGCACTTTGAAAGCAGCTCTTGTGTCAGAGATCCACACCTTAGGGTCTCTAGCAGCAATACTATAGCACAACCAATAAATAATAGATGTCACTCATTAATCTAATGTCATAACTGCATATATTTTGATGGCAATAAATTTTGCTAATGGTTCTGGTGAAGATGTGCAAACTCTTTCTCTTTTTGCAACTGTATTAAATCAGCATTGCAGACAAGACAAAGTGGTAATGAAGACTCATAGCTGTGCTGAGGTTAAGGAGGTTCTTGCACATAGGTATTATTTCTATAGTTTTACTATTATCAAAATCAATTAATGTTTTTTCTAGACAACATTCCTGCTTCTGAGGTCATTCTTTAATTCAGCTGAATAGTTAGCAGTGTGAAAAAACTGAAAGGAGGGTTACCTAATTGTTCTTTTACCCCAAAATGTTTAGTACAGCAAGTAATTCTGAAAAGTCACAGTTTTCAATCCAAACTTAAATTTTCCAGTATATAACATTTCAAACTTTCAGGTGACTCAGATGTTATGTTGCACGAAAGCTTTGAAAGAAAATTACCTTCATTTCTGCAACGTCAGCCCCAACACATAACTCAGCTCTCATCGTTTAACCAAGAGTTTATAGCAAGGTGAATTTAATTTTCCAAGACCTTTTTCTGTAGATACACTTTTTCCCAGAAAGTTTGCATCTGTAGGACTGAAGTGTAGGCCCTCTCCCTGAGTCTTACAGAATATTTGCATCTTTCCAACGTTCCACTGTGAGTGCAAAACTCAAATTTACATTTTTACAGATGCAAATTTACAGGGTGTTTTTTTGAAAGTTTCACCAAATAAAAAAAAAGGTAATAAAGGTAATAACTTTTTAAAACTGTCATAAACAGTTGGAGAACTGAATAAAAGATAATAAATGTAGTTTTTGCCATGCAGTGAGTTTATATCTTTGCGATCTCAACTGTTCAATAAACCATTCTAGGTAAGAGTGAATTCTAGTGAGCTCTCCAGTCCATTATCTGGTTTAAAGGCAAACATGACTCAGTTTCTCTAACCCACTCTTTACTATTTTTTACTATTAAAAATAAAAGGTTTCTTTACTATTAAAATAATTCACTTTTTTTTTTCCTTTTCAACAGAAAATAGCTTAGGCTTTAATTCCTCATAACTATGCACCTCCAAGCAGGAGGCCACAGCAAAGATCAGCCACTCTTTTCCTGCACCCAAAGGAAAGAGTAAAAGAAAATGTACATTTACCCTTATACTCCAAGGAGAGCACAGAAAACCTCCTGTCTCAGAATCTGCAATGCCCTCTCTTGCACTCCTCCTGAATGCTGTGATTCCCTGAGTGCTGATACAGAGGCTAAACACATTTTAAGAGTTAGAAAGATTTTAAGCTTTTCAGTTGATGTAGGAAGGAAAGGAAAGAAACATAGCTCAGCTCAAGAATAAACATGTAACACGGGAGGGAAGCAGCACCTGAATAGGTTCTTTTTCTCCTCAAGAAGCTACTAGGTAAGATTTTCTTTCCTTCTCTTCCTAGCCCTGATGCAAGGGGCAATGTTTCACTCCTTAAAGTTTGTGTCTGAATATCACATTTCAGTTCCTTTCTCTCCTGAGTTTCTAAAAATTAGTAAGAAAATAAAAATAATCTTCACTGAAGAAACTAACTCAAGCCAGTTGCCCTCTATAATTCAGGAAAGAAAAGCATTTAGCATTTCAGGATGAAGAGTGCAATATTAATCATAATAAAATAGGAGAAAATGCAGACCTTTGCAGTCTCTCCAGGTGATTTCAAACTTTTATTTGTCTCCTATTGCATATGCAAAAGCAATAATAAAAATTTAAAAGCATCAGTTTATATAACACAGCATAGTCTGTCCCTCAATATTTTTACTGTATTTTTTCCCACAAAGCAATTTGAACCTGGTCTTTATATGTTTTAAAAGCCTTATATACACAATTCATCCAAAGACTTATTACATTTCCATTCATGTCTCCAAGTAGTAATGCCTTCTGTCACTAGAAAATGGTTTCAAAATGTCAGTAATTTTAAGGCTTATGTCTATACTATTTAATTAACTAAATGATAAGGGTGGGGTTTTTTCCACCCTTTATTTATTAGATGGCAAGTCTGAAAAAAACATAAAGGGAAATCCATCTGAACCCAAGAGGATATTGGTTGTGTCCCAGGAGATCATCAGGAGAAAATACAGTGATTTTTTATTACTCTAAGCTTGATTAAATTGTAATGTACAGAAATCCTTCCCACCCCCACCAAACATTTAATTAATGATAAAATAAGAACCATGTGCTTTTAAAGGATTTAAGAATTACTTTGACAGGTAAGCTGTATTTTTATCTCACCTTTAAAAGCTTAAGTACTGTCTGATTTAACAAAAGATAGAAAATATTAAACATTAAACTAGATGAAGATTGTTCTTGCCTGAAAGAACAGGAGTTTCCTGCAACTTGAATTCTTGCAGAGCTAATGCCCTGACTTTTAGAAGCTCTAATAGATCCCTGCTTTTGTTGCTGTTAGAATTACTGTCCCTATTGAAAGAATGCTTAGGAGCCATGCCCAAATTAAGACCCTACATAACATAGAAACATAGCAAAAATATGACTCTGTGTAGAATGAGTTTTTAATGTGTTACAAAACACCTTATTATGAAATGCAATAGATAAATTCTTAAGCAGACTTTTGTAAACGGAGGAGGTGGGAATGAAAGTGAGTTCTAAAACACACTCCAAATTAAAGACCTTTAGGAGGACACCATCAATTTAGCACTCAGTGCCTCTTAAACTGAAAGGTTTATTTACTGCTTTTATAAGTAACTAATTCTATATAGAAATATAAATGTTGGGCAGGGGGAACTGCACAAGGCTACAGTATTCCACATGGAACCCTGTAACGTTTTCATGGGCAATTTTGATCAGAGATCCCTGCCAACAGGGAAGTGCAAATGCAACCACTTTTCCCAGTCTCCAGAGGATTCTCGGACTCTTCCAGCCTGTATCCCTGCTTTTAAGGGCCTAAATATGCAGTGCTAGGTCTGGCTGCTTGAAGAAATCATGGAGATTTCCCTAAGAAGTGAAATACCAGGGCTTCCTCCCATGTCCTGAGGTATCCCAGAATATCACTCTGCTCCCTCATATTTGGAATGGGCAGCTTTAGGATAGCAGGACACTCACTGCAAGGACAGCCTGAGCCCAACACTGCACTGCCTGAGAGTCTGTCCCCTCCACAGCTCTGGGCAGGAACAAATGCACACATGGCAGAATCCAGAGCAGCACTGCAGGCCTGTCCAGTCTGGAAAACAGGAGAGGACAAGTCCTGGGCTAGCAGGAAATGCCTGTCTGAGGAGCAGTGGGAGAACAAGGGTGGAAGTGTGGCGTGGGAAAAGGGCAGAGTTGCTGTCTTACCTGAACAAAGGCAGCCTTACAGAAAACAGTCCATTGGTGGAGGGATCCTTGGAGATTCTTCATAACTAGCTGTGGTTGTTGAAGTATGATTCTGTCCTGAAAACTGACTAAAACAGAAAATTCTGAACTATTTTTCTAGCATTTCCTGAATGAAAATGTACAGCTTATAATTAAAAAAAACTGGTTTTTTTGCAACTGCTGACTCTGTATTCCTTGTAGCACGTGTACTCATGCACAGCATCATCAGCTGTGCAGCCACTGAGGCCACAGTCTGACTGCAGAGACACCTGTGGTACCCTGTATGTGACTCACCACAGCTTGGAGCTGCTGATGTAAAAGGTGTGACAACACCCATGCCATTGTCTCCACACTGCTGAAAAGCAGGAGACTTGGCTGCTTCTTTAATGTGACAGTCTGAGTGTCTGGCTATGAATGCACATGGCCTCTAGGGCTTCTCATAAGAAGGAGGCTTTTTTTTATAAGTATTTTGCTTTAAGATGCCTAAAGCTTTCCATGTAGAAAAATAGGTTCCCTAAAATTCTGGATTCACATATTGCAGGAAATCCTATTTTCACTGAAAAATGGTATTACAAGCATCTGCAAAAATCCTGAAAATAGTACAGGTCTTTAGTCTAATGAGTGGGATGCAGAAAGTCCTGCAGGCTTCCAGGCAGTAATAGGACCTTATGCTCATTGGAGGCCAATTGTTTCCCTTTCCTAACATTAGCCTTGCTATCTAAAAGAAAGAAAAGGATCTAATGTCTATGAAGCAAATTTTTTTGGCAGAGAAGGTGCAGACAGCTCTTCCACACCCAAACATGTTCTTTATGACAATAATCTAATTACTTTGTAAGCATAAAAAGTCAGTGTTGAAGCTACTCCAATAAATTAAGGCAAATCAAGCTACAGACAACTGCTAAGAGGAAAACCTGGTAACATAAGACAGACAAGATAAGATAAAGAGATCTGGCTATATTCTACTATAAATTAAACTCCCATTAACTTCATGTAGTTCAATCAATGAGTTTTGTGGGCGCAAATGATGGCTGAGCTTGGCCTAAAACCCTAGAATATTTAGTTACAACTTGATGATCTAGTTGGTCTTAACTCAGTCAAGCAAAGACTTACAGGGTATTAAATTGCTGCTCATGTAATTACATGATTAGGTGATAGTTTCCAGTTGTGCCAACCTAGCTACAGTAGGTGTGAGACAACTTTTTCTCTCCTTCTAAAAAGGTCAGCAAATGGAGAAATTATTACTGTGGCATGGTTCAGATTTGCAGGTTCAGTTCCCAGTGTTCCCACCCCTGAGTGGGCACACACTGACTGTGCCTGCAGTGGTTCCTTTGCTGTACATGCACAGGCAGTCATGTCCCAAGGTGCACCGAGTGCAGCTGTGTCCCAGCTGGCTTGTCTGCCTCCTCCTGAGGCTGGTGAGCACAGAAAGGGAGCATCTGTAGTTATGTGCTTCCCTGTGCATGCAGAGCAGAACTTACTATGCAAGAAGATTACACAGCTGTTTCTGTATGATTCTCCTCAGTTCTGGTAATCAGGGAAGGGAGGCCACAGCTTCTCTCTGTTATTTCCATCCTTCTCTTGAGAATTTGTATTTGGTATACAGAGATGTTGTTGCTGTCTCTTATTTTTTCTATAACCATCTCCTCTGCTCCTGTTCTCTTCTTTCATCATCCTTGACCAGACCAGAAAGGGGTAATATTTTCGTAAGAACAGCCTTTTCTTTGAATCTGTAAAACTTTGTCTACATTTCAGCACAAAAGTGCACACTTGCAGATCTAGCTGATTTCCTGAACACAACCTGCACCCCAGTGTACACAGGGGTCCAGAGCAGACTACTGAACTTGCTCCACGTCTGAGCCATGTCTTTCGTGAAATCTTGCTTGGGGCAATTCTGGATTGCTCCCTTTGAGAAGTCTAATTCCACCTCCTCTAGACTCATGCCCTAAACTCAAACTTAATGAATTTCATTTACCATTCTTTCCATATTAAACATATAAAAGCATTATGAATAGAATTGTCTCATATGAAGTTTTAAAACACCTTATAATTTCAGCTGTGAACAACTGCAGTGTATTTAATTCTGGTTTGCTATCTGTGTGTGCATCTGTGCTTACCCTTTGCATTGCTGGCTATAGGATGGGGCAACGAGAGCACTCCTAACGTAAGTGTGTGTCATCCACTGCAGTCTGACTGCAGCCTGCAATGTATCATGGAGCTTTCAATTATACAGTCCAATAAACTGCAGCTATCTAACACCACCCTACCCTTACGTAACCCCAGAGCTGTAACACTTTGGCACCAGACAATGTTTTGTTTGCTTACATGATTATGACCTTAAGGCAAGAACTGCACCTGGGTGTATGACACAGTCTCAGGGCACTTATAACAGAAACGCTGTCTGCGTTACAGAGCTGGTTAAGAGGTTGAGAGCTTTTCTGTCACATTTTGGTGTTAGCTAAAACCCCTTGGGGAAATAATGGAAACAAAAGTATGATTTTGCCTGTTTAAATTGCATCCATTCTAGTAGGACTTGCTTGTTAAAACTCAATCACCAAATCTTTTTGGTACAGTCTATTCCTAAGGCAGGAGAGATTTTCCCATTACTTTGCAGGTTCTGAATGCGACTGCCTTGCAAGTGAAAATAAGCAATTAAGTTTGCTCAAGATAAATCTAGTCACATCCCAGAAATGGTAAGATTCACATCACTTACAGCTGCAGAGAAGAAAAAGTTTTCAGACTGTAGACATCATTTGATAGCTTCCATACAGCTTCCATCCTTGTTCAGCAAAGCACTTAGGCATATATATAAAAAGCAGATTTTCAAAGACACAGAAATGGATCAGCTAGTCTGTCTCAAACTAAAGGCCTTTTGTATCTTTGAATATCTTTCCTATCAACTTTATTAGGACCTAAACATATGCTGGAAGCTAAGCAGAGGCTTTAGAACTGAACAAACATTCTTTTAAGTAAATATTTAAATGTGTTGCTGAACTTCATTCTGAAGGGAACCAACATAAAACGGAAGCTATTTTAAATTCACTTAGAATTCTCCAATGTGAATTATTCAGATATCCCCACTTCAGCTGCAGAGCCAGTGAAATATTTTGATAGAACAATATGTGATATAAAGTCAGCATAACAATAACACTGTAATCGCCAGAAAGTTGTCCCATTCCAGATTTTCAGCAATGAACACTAATAGCTTTTTGAACTACCTTTCATAACTTTTATAGTAATTTCTTCATTGCTTATAACAACAATCTGTAACTGAAAACTTACCATACAGAATTAATTCCCTCTTCACTTTCAGATGCAGAGTTTTGTTGTAGAGGCTGTGAGATCTTGTTTATGGTCCAAGTTCTGATCTGTATCCCATCATTGTACTTGAAAACTGTTTTCTGTGGGGAGAGAAGTCCTCATTAGCAGACATTCTTCCTCGTGACAGAGCCAGGGAAAATAAAAAGCAAATGTGCACTGCAGCAAAGGCAACAATGGCACACATGCCACTAATCTCAAATTCTAGCACTGCTTCAATATTCAACAGTGTTTTCAGCTGTACCAGGACAAAAGTTGCAAACTAACCAATAACATTTGGCAGACACAGGGGTGATTTTACATTTCTCTTTCAAACACAGGCACTGGGGTGTGGGTGTGTGGGACAGTCTGTCCTCAGCCGAGGAGTCCATGGCGGGCCCATGATGATAACCATTGGATTTGCAATGGCAGTGACCGTAGCAGTGTATGTGACTGGGGGTGTTTCTGGTAAGTGACTTGTTTCCTCATATAGCATTTATTGCTACAGTTTTAAGGCTCCCTTGTTAAAGTACTTCCATTCCATGGTATAAACAATGCAACAGTAAGCACTGTTACAGCAGAGTCACATCAGCGTTTTGCTAGTAAATCCTTTATGTTGTTGTTTCCTTCTATTCTTTCTGTTTGATGAAATCTTCCACCAAATTCTTGTCTGAACTACAGTGTGCAAGCCTTGGCAGACCTCTGGCTTTTACAGAAAGTATTCTGTGCAAACCAGAAATCTGCTTGGTGTTGCTTAGAAAATTCTGTCTGTAGAGATGATCCCGGACAGCACAGGCACCGCGTTTAAAGAATTAACTGTGAAAAGCAATCCAGCAGTCACCAGATAAAATGGTGGCCAGCTACCTAGAAGGTAGAATGGCCCACTAATGGGTGTAATGAGCAGGGTTCACCTTGCAGAGTGCAATTCATCTCTTCATGTTCAATGACAGGCAATAGCAAGTCTGCTATTGCAGAAACAGCAAAAAGATTCAGTACTAGAGACACATTCAGTGATACACTGTCAGTGTAATGCCATTGAGCCTTTGTTTCTGCTCTTCCTCAACACTGGTCAGGAATCTCTCTTTTGCCTGTAGCTGGGCTAACTCATCATTGTCTACATGTGCCATATGGGATGCTGCTTCCCCTCCTATTTCCATCATTGAGTTTGGCCAAACTAATATCAGAAACATTAGCACAACTGCTCTTAACATTTAAATTCTCCCTTTAATAGAAAATGATGGGCTGTAACAATAAAACAGTGTTGTGCATTATAATACACAATACTTCATGTTCTATGCAGAGTTTATATTGACCTCTTAAAGAAAATGGTACCCTTGTGCTCCAGTTCTCATAGAGGCATTTCTTACCCTTCATAAAGAGGGTCAAGTTGGTCCAGACAACTTTCTGTAGGTATAACTAGGTCATTATAAACAGTTGCAGTAGCAGACATTACTGGGGCTATTTCTCTTCTCTTTTACAAATACTTTTACAGAGTCATCAGGAGGTTTCCAAGTTCACATTAGAAAGTGCTCAAGGTTCTACAAAACAGGCAGTCTTATAACTGTCATTGAAACAGAGCAGAGCTGTGCCTTAATACCACACCAAGTTAATTCAGCAGCACAATCTTATTATCTGAACAACTTTAAACTACAGCTCTTGGTTTACATATAGGCAGGGAATCTCTTCTAATGCAGTAGCATGAAAACAAACCTGTGAAGACCTGTCCTACATTTGCATCTTTACGGGATATTCATCTCCGTTATTATGTAGAAAATGAGAGTTCAATCCCAGCAGGGCAGAGCAGTTGCAGATGTTGCAGTATTGTGCTTCCTGTGTTTCTCCCATGACAAAGGATTCTGCACACAGTGCATTTTCTCTGTGAAGGAAGAGGAACAGATATTTCAACAGGCTGTAGTTATCCAACATATGATCACTATGTGAACACTTCAGAATACCAGTTCCTAATATAGAATTTGTTAGCAATTTCTGTGGCTCTTTGGCCATGAAGTCTCATGTTTAAGTACTGCTAAAATATTTTGCATCAGTTCTTTATGAAATTCTAAATTCGTGGTAACAAAAAGTACAGTCTGCATGCTTGGTGAATTTTAGCTTTTTTACTTAGGAAAATTCATCTTTTTATTTTTCTCCATCTAATTTTCCTCAATATCTAGATAATTTCCCACTATTTTTTCCAGTGTAACATTTCAAACCCATGACTGTGATCACTGCAACTACAAAAGAATGGGGAACACACTGTCCATGACTGTGATCACTGCAACTACAAAAGAATGGGGAACACACTGTCCAAAGTGGACTTTTTTTTTTTTTAACCAGGACACTAGCAGTGGTACAAGAACCAAGAAATCTTTTAACTCCCATGTGTCAGCATGAGAGCCTTCAACTAGACTTTTCCTTTCCAGATTTCATGTTAATCAGCCATCACTAATATTATGTTGACTTGTCCTGGCCATCATAATCACCCTGTATTATATACAGGTGGGGAACAATATCAGGTGTTGAAAGAAACAAAAATTATTCATTCCAGCCTGAGTAAGGAACAAAAGACAAGACAACAATTAATCAAAATTCACATGAAGGGCTGTTAAACAAGGTGCCATCTATCTATTTTTTCCCTGCTGAAGAATTTGAAACACAGTGAGGAATTCAAAATTAATTCAAGACTGGTGCTGCTAGGTCAGAGTTTTGGAAATGGTACAAAGAAGGTTTTATCCAACTTGTTATCTGTGTTTGTCAGTTCATTATGTATCAAAGGTGCCTGGATTTCATAAGATAATGACTCACTGACCTGAAGTGCAAACAAACACAGAAACTGTACATAGAGGCCCTTTCTCCATCACTAACCTTTGACAGATAAAGGACATGCTCTCTCAGGTTTTTTACCAAAGAAAAGGGCCATTTTTTCTGATATCCATCCAGACTGAAATGAGACTTTACCTGGAAGATAAGCAATGGATCCTATGTCCTTGCAGTATTTTTACTGTGGAGTGCTTTTTCATCTGTTTATTTATTTGCCAATTTGTATTTCTTAAAGAACAACTACATATTTGTAAACAATGAAGTTTTCCAAAAGCACCCAACACTTTTGTCCCATGTAGATAAAAAGTTTTGAGGGAAGCAAATATCATGTGACATAATAAATATATTTTAAAAAACTAAAATTATCACAAGGAATTCCATTGTTACATCCTTTTCATGTATGAGTTCAGATGGAGCTACTCCTGAATAAAAAGGAAGGAAGTTTCACAGGAAACAGAACTCTGTTTCAGCACAGCTACTTTATCAGTTCCCTTATTGTGGACTTGATGAAAGCCTGTGATGAAGAACTATGCACTGCTGTCCCCACATCCCATGTAGGCATAGCTCCCCAACAGCCAGCATGAAGCTGGACAGCCCTAACATAATTTTATTTTGTCTTCTTGAAAACGGAGTTCCTAAGTAACCCCAGGTTGAAGACAGGGTCATAAACATGACTTAAATCCAGGGTACTCCAGATCTGCCTCAAGATACGTGATCAAGCCAGTGATAGTCCTTAATCGTAATACATTCCCGTGAAACCAAATTAATGCTCTGCTGCCCCAATCCTACCCTAAAAGTACAAAGCCAAAGGCCTCAAGGAGAGAGAATATGTTCAGAATGTGGGACCCTCCCCTCACAACTGATAGGGCAGATTTAGGTTTTTCTAGAAAAGTTGTCTGTAGATCTATAGATTACAGACTGCAGGACAGCAGTTTGATAAACACTACAGTCCACAAACACCAAGAACAAAGATGGAGCTTGGTGGCTTTAGCCCTCCCTCCTCTAATTTCATCCAGCTTGTTTCAGTTTAATTCCAGTCAACATTTAAGTGCAGAATAACGTGTAGAAAAGCATGTACTAGTCTTGTGCTCAAACGTGCCCGCATTTTTACAAATCCTTCACCTATTCTCATGTATCCGATTCATCGACGTGACTTATTTTGTGATTTATTTTTCAGGTGGTCACATAAACCCAGCTGTTTCATTAGCCATGTGCGTGACTGGAAGATTAAAATGGACCAAATTACCAATTTACATATTAGCACAACTCCTGGGAGCATTTGTTGGAGCAGCGGCTGTCTTTGGGATTTATTATGGTGAGTACACCTTAGACATGTTCACAGGACAAACTAGAGGTCAGGCAGTCTCTAAGGCCCCAATTTCTCAATGAATGTCAAGCAGGAAGAGGACTCTTGTTCAGACAGGGCTAATGGCAGGACTGAAGCTAAAATCATAAAGAAGAAAGGGAGAAGCATAAAGAGTTCGAAGGGAAAAACAATGGCTTGAACATTCCAAGTATCCTACAGATTTACTGAAACACTAATGCTCCAGGAAATGTTCTGATATTTAGAAAAATTATTCATGGGAAATCAGATACTCTGAGATCATGTATTTCTCAGTGAGGATTTTAAATTACTTAATAGCCAGGATACAGGGCTATCCATCTTCCAAGCAAATTAGAAACATTAAAGACCTGCTACAAGTGCCTGTAGGCAAATATCACCAACATCGTTCATTGAGGGTACAGGATATGAGATCAAGTCCCTCCTGACCAAACTTCAGACCACCCTAGAGAGATGGCTCTCCAAGGCAATGAACTGCAGGTAGAGTGATAAAGAGGTCACATATTAGAGAGGGAAAACAAAAAGATTACCATTATCCTTGAGGCATGTTTTTTTCCCACAGTATGCCACAAAAGGAAAAAACTTAGTAACAGACTGACTGACTGGATGAATCCATTCAGTCAGATCAGTTATTCAATCCCCCACTCCAAAACTTTGCTTCTACTGGCCCAGCCTGTCTCCTCCAAAGTCTCTCTCCTATGGGTATAATGTCTGCAGACGGTGCTGGGTCAAGGTGCAGTAGAGGGAAAATACAAGTGGAAATGACCATTATTTGTCAGCTCAGGGCTCAGTACCCACAGTAACCCTGAGGAGAAAAATCTTTGGGAACCATCATAATTGTTTTGAGTTTGGTGGCTTTTCTTTGTTTTTAAAGTTAGAGTTAGAATTTGGAAACTGTGGGATTGCAGAACAGGATTTCCATCTCAGTTTGAGTTGTCCTCAAGTCTGACAGCAGAATTACATCTGTGGCCAGGATGCAGCAGTGTGTCAATATGATAAGGGGTTGGAGGTGGAACCACTATTCTGCTAAAAGGGCAGCAGTAGGGTAGGGAGCCAAAATAGGAAACATAGGGCTGGGGTTAGGGTTGGAGGCATCTTCCTGATGTTCAGGAGTGTGGGATTTTCTCATCTCCCTATCTCTGTTCAAGTACTTTGCCCTCCTCTTGTTATTATTAAATCTCAAACCTCTCCTGTACTTTTTCCTTCCTGCAACTTGCAGGATTGTCTTGTGCTCATTGAGGTCCAGTGAAAACTCTATAGTTGAAAAACAGACAGTGGAGCTCATCCTTTTATTTTTTCCTAATAGTTAAGTGCAAAAAAAATAATCCAACACTACAAATGAGAGCCTGATCGAAGTAAACAACTAAATATTCTCTGCATCCATGTTGTGCCTTAAGCAAAACTAGAAAAAACACAGGAGCAAGGAGAATTAGATTTTTCTGTTAGCTTCAGGAGACGGCGAGCTGTTTCTTTACTTGCAAATATCATCTCATCACTGGATCCACTAATAAAATAATGGATTAGAGTTTGTTTTCCATGTCTGTCTATGGAGATTTGAGTGCTTCATCTCAGTGTCCTCTTATTTCTAAATACTTATTTCTAAAATTGCACAACTGTCAGATGGAATAACAATAATTCCTGGTGGCTGAGTATCCACAACTGCACAGCTGGGACACTGCTTGGGGCATCTTACCAAGTGTAGCAACTCTTACAGAATAATGCAACTGTATTCAGAATCAGAAAATGCTCCTTGGCACTGAGTTTGGAGCAGTGGGCAGAGGAAAACCAGCCCTATATTGAAAGTTGTGATTTATAAAGTGAATACTTCAAGGTACAGGAGGAGAGATGAGACAGGAGGGTAGGATGAGTACATCACCCCAAATCCATGAACTGTGCTCCAAGAAAAAGAGAGCACAGAATCACAGGATGGTTTGGGTTGGAAGGGACCTTAAAAATCAGTTTCAGCTGAGAATGAGAAGTGCACAGACCTATCCCATACATTCTAGTCCTGGAAAACCCGGTGTCTATGGAGAAGGGCAGGCAGTTACTGGCTGTTTTCTACAGATGCCTTTATGGCTTACAGCAATGGGAAACTTGAAGTCACGGGACCTAATGCAACAGCACATATCTTTGCAACATACCCAGCTCCATATCTGTCCCTCATGAATGGATTTGTAGATCAGGTAAGTGCACTTGCTGTCTTAATTCTGCAAATTAAATGTACTAAAATCTGCAAGACCAAGCAGTAAAAAAATACATAGATCTAAGGAGCATTGTGAATCTTACTGTTTCGGTCATATGTCCCTGTGTAAAATACAATGAGAATGCAATGCTGTTCGGGGGGGGGGGGTTACCTTTTAGTAATATTTTACAAGCAAGACAATTTCAGGTTGTTCTTTTCACATCATCTTAACTGTTGTTTTCATCATCTTAATTGTTGCACTCTACCTATCTTCAGTGCAATATGTGTAAGAGGTTATCCTCAGCATAAATCAATGTTTCTCCATAAACCTCAGCAGAGTCATGTCCATTACATCAAAATCCAGCCCATTTTGTGGACCTATTATTCCTTAAGTAAAGCTTAAGCAAACAGTTTAACACACCCTGAACAACTGAGTTTCCTGCTTCCACAAGCCTCCTCTTCAAGCTTCTCTTTGCAGATAGATTTGTAGTATTTGCTGTCTATCCTCTTATCCTACTTATGCAACAGTGCAAAAATGAAGTTTCATATCTTTTATCTACTTCTAAACTATTTACCCATATTCTTCAGTCATGCACGAAATAAATACTGCAAAAGTAAGGTATGAAAAACTAGGGATTGCCTGAGCACAGGATTCCTTATGTAAAAGATTGTGCAATCTGGCTTCAAAAATATCCAAACAGTCTTTTGAAGTTTTGTAAGACAGTTCTGATCTTTGGATCAGTCAACAGATTTTTCCCTAAGATGTTTTTACCCATGAATGTTCTAAAACAAACTTTAAAAAAATATGTAAAAAAAATAATTTTTAAAACCCCCAAACTTGAACTTCTTTGAATCAGTATAGAAATTGAATGTTTTGACATCACTGAAGCTTCTGTCTGTTTTCCCATCGAGTTAATTATTAGCAAAATCAACATTTACAAAGCATTTGATTTAAGTAGAACTGCATTTCCATGGAAGCAATTCTAAGAAAATTTCCTTCATCAGCTCAATTAGCATATGCAATACAGAGTTCACGTTACAGTTATCCATGCAACATTAACTTGGGTAATTCCTAATTTTTAGCTGATCAGTTTTGACTTTGTAGATTTCCCTTTTTCTTCTGATGTTATGCAATACCTGGATAGAAAGGTGCATGTTTAGTCTAATTTATCAGCGAGAACTACAGGCATGTGAAACACTTCTATATCAGCATAACTGATTGCATTTATATCAGCATAACTGATTGCATTGGCATAGCAGAACTACCAAAAATTGAGTGAATAGAACTGTTAAATTGATAGGAAAAAAATATGGAAACAAAGCATCAGACATCACACAGGAGATGCTTTTTAAATCCTTGGTTCTTTCCACACCAGGGTGTTGCTGATTACTTTTCTTAAGTGTCTTCAGCACACTTCTTGTCTTTGTCTTTCAGCACAGAGATCAAAACATCTCATTGCTGTGAAGTAGAGAGGCATTGATTTCCAAATTTTTCTACTCTGTATAGTGGGATAAACCTAAATACCAGCTCTAAGCCACTCCAACCCACAGAACTACCATAGCCCCTCTTTTCATTATTGGAAAGAATCTGCACATATTTGCTTAATATTCTTTTCTTTGCCTTGGCCAGGTGATGTCAACAGCTGTTCTTCTTCTGGCTGTATTTGCTATTTTCGACACTAGAAATAACAGCGTCCCGAAGGGCCTGGAGCCAATTGCAGTAGGACTTCTTATAATTGCTCTTACTTGCTCCTTGGGGATGAACAGTGGCTGTGCCATGAACCCAGCCAGGGATCTGGGCCCAAGGCTCTTCACAGCCGTTGCAGGGTGGGGGATGGAAGTGTTCACGTAAGTATGCCTGGATATGAGGTAAAATGCTCTTGGCTAAAATTGTTTCTAGGAAAGTAAGATCCTGATTCAACATGGTACCAAGCCATACTTTATATACATACAGGTAATTCTTTACATACCAGAAGCAGCGATTCATGCACTTTAAGCCAGATATCCTCAAGGAACTGGGCTTTAAAAAGGATTTCCTGCTCCTAGGGCAAATCAAACATGCATTATCTCTAATATCAATCATTGTTTCAAGCAGAACCTTCCCAAAATATTAGAGATTCTTAGAGGTCACTGAAAATATGAGTTCTTTCTTCTCATGTTCTGCAGCTTTCAGAAAAAAAAAATGAAATCAGAAGAGAGTTAGGTGGAAATATTTATTGGGTGCTGTAAGAAACACAGAGGTATCAGATTGATTTAGCCCATTACTACTACTGAGTTATTGCAGAAATACACAACAATCTAAAAGCCTGACTTCCTGCCTGGGAGTGAAGGAGTGAATGAAAGAAAGTTCCCTTCATGTTCCCACATTTCAGGGCACGCTCTCAAATCCCCGTGCATGGCTGTGCACACACACACATGCTCTTGGCTGGCCAAAGGCACAGCTAATTAGTCTCACAGTAAATCCACAGCTTACACATATCCAGTGCAAGAAGCACTCTGGGGTATCTAAGTAAGAGTAATCTGTCATCACAAAATTTAGGTTATTTTTGTTTGGTTTGGTTTTCCAGTTATTTACGAGTAGGAATCCCCAGAAGTACTGTTGGCCACTAGAGAGCTCTGGTTAATAGAGATTTTATTTTAGCTACTTCACCATGCACAAATAACTTGCATTTATTATGATTTCTATCTACACAAATCATGTGCCTACTTGGAGAGAGCACTAGCAAAGCTTTTCTCATACAAAAATAGCCAGGTATGGCATAGATGAAACAGGCACACAGTCACACCTTAAGCCAGAGCCAAGGCTGGGATGTAACACAGATCTGGTGAGCCTCTGGCAGGAGGTCAGGTCACTAGCCCAGTTACCTCCAAACTTCTCCTCCCCAGCAGCACCATTAGACGGTACTTTTTTTAAAAACAAGGGCACACAGAGTGACATCCCACACTTCAGATTCTCCCCTCTCATATCTTTGTAATTACAAGTAGTTGTTGACTCTGGTATTAACCACGGTATCATGTGCTATAATCTGTAACATGATATGAAGTTGGTTATTACATTACTGAAAAGGTTTGGAAGTTTGGAAGTACTGTGATCTAGTCACAGAATACCTGTAAACTCCCCTCCCCTCCCCTCCAAAGCTAAGATCTTACACATTTACATCAAGGAAGCTACAAGAAAACTCTACATCTGTACCAGTATGGGCTCCTCCCTACTGTAGCTTTAGGATTTGTACACAGATTTGCAATCCCACTGTGAAGACCTTGCTAAGAAATTTTAAAATGCGAATAAACAAAATGAGATACAAGATCTCTGGTCATTGCCAGAATAAACTGGGCTTTATAAATTGAGAAAAAAGTCTTCTTGCCTGCCTTCGGTTAAAAGGTTACAGTTATAACCAAAGGAATGATAATTTCAAGGGAATGTTCTTATCTTTTTAGAGCACATATCCTGGTGGGACCTAGGAAGAATTTGAGCCCTGTTAGGTAGCTGGAAGAACCATGGGAGAACCCTGAATGATTGTAGTTAGGATCCTGAACTCCCTGATGCTCTGCTGGAGTTACATGTAGATGAGCAACTTAAGCAGTGCAGCAACAGTTGACAGCTAAACCTTGGATGTCTCCATTTAACTGGAATTCACAACCTTGAGACAGGTGCTTAAGCTCTCTGGTAAAGGCATGCCCAGGATCTGGGACCTAATCATGAAACCTCCACAGTGACAGGAGGGGAGTGCTGCACAAACTGAGCAGTAGAAAATACTTGAGGAGACATTCCACATTTGAGGAAGCATCTCACAGGATGAGTCACTCTCTGCCCAAGTCAATGAGTGTTCAAATGTTGTCTACAGAGCAGGCAGGGACCACTAGGAAAGCCTCACTTTGGAACAGATCAGGTACCCAGGAGCAAGACTTTCTACACTGTTCTCAAGCAAGTGCTCTAAACGTCGAGACAATTAGTTCATCCCCTCTACCCTTCTTTGTGCTTGCAGGTCCAGTAAATTCTGGTTTTATCATGTATTCAGGCAGTGAACTGCAAGTAGCCTGGAGGGGAGCTCTTCTGTTGGACCATAGAGTTGTCCAGAGGATAAGAAGGCAGTTAAGCAGAAGTTTTCTAAATGTTGCTGTTATTACATTTTGCACAAAGACACCTGAAAGAGCAGCTTCCCCAAAAATTAAGCCAGAGGACACAAGCTGCATTGTGGTTTCCCTAGCCCATAACAATGGGTTTGTTTTGGCTAAAAGCTCCCACTAGAAGCTGTTCTGTTCCACTGCAGCTGGAAAGGCAGTGTCAGTGCAGCACCCTCGAGAGCACCATTTTGTACACAATAAATGCAGTCAGCACTGGGCCTCCTCTTGCAAACTGCTGCTCAGCCTCTTGGGAGGAGGTGTCACAGATGTTGACTGTCCCCATCACTGGGGACAACAGCTGACTTCAGAGACCTCGGTGTTTCTAATGACTAGTCCTAAAACCATGGTGACAACCAGTCTTTCTTAAGCACATGCTTAATATTCTGATAAGCTTAAGAAAAGTTTTGGGGAGCAAAGTTTTGTCTGTAGTGAGAAAACAGCCAGATCTTTAAGTACAATTACCAGGCTCTATTTTCACAAGCAAAACAGAGCATGAAACAGCACCGATAGAGAGAGAAACAGCTGCACAGAGCAGTATTTCGTGTCACCATTTGAAGGTATCACTGGGATACTCCACCCCGGTCAGTTTTGGGTTCTCCTGCCCGTGGCTGCGGCGGGGTCTGGCCGCGACGAGCGGCGGCGGTGCGGGCTCGGCGCGGTAACGCTGACACCTCGTGGTCGCCAGCTCCGAGGACGAGTCTCCCGGGCTAAACCGAACTGCACTTTGGAAAAGGTGCAGTCAGGAGGCGCATCTCTTGTCTGCACAGGGGCTCGGGTGGCAAAGCGGCCTCCGAAATGTTGAGCGCTCTTCCTGGAGCGCAGCCCTGCAGCCCGGATTATCCCGGTGTTCTCTGTCCTGCAGCAGCTGGCCAGCGAGAAGAGTATCCGCATGTCTAAAATGGGCCAAAGTATAACCGTTCATGTAGGTTATACACTGTATTTCCTGGAAATTTTCACGGCTAGGCAAAGTGCCGCTGGACAGGTCCGTGTGCTGCCTCCTCCTCCTCTCACAGCCGGCGCCTCCCACCCCACCCAGCACCAAGAACACCCGATGATAACAGAGGCAGAGCTGGGTGTTTTCCTACCACCTTGGCAGCAAAGCTGTGCACTGGGTTAAGCCAGGGTATAAGGGCACTAAGGGTCCTTCAGTGAAGCTATTTGGGTTTGTCACAGAGAGTTCTTGCTCCTGTGCTGACAGGACTGTCATGGAAACTCCTAACTTGGCTGTGCCCCGATCTTGTTTCAGTTTTGACAGCACCTTCTATAAAGGTTTTACACCCAGAACCTTAACAGAGGGTGTCTAAAGCACAGCTGACAGCAGCTGCTGTGAATACAGGCCATGATTTGGAGAAGGTCATGTGGGAGCTGATGAGGCACATGCCAGTTCGTGGAACAAGCCAAGAGAGACACCTGCCAAGAAACACCTTTTTTCCATGCCCATGTACACACACTTCACAGAGAATAATACAAGCAAGTACTTGATGTAGATTTTGATGTGCTGATTAAGTCAATAAAACCTTAGTCCATGCTTGTTCCAGAAATTCAAGGGCGTAAGAGACATTTGTGATTCAACAACAAACAGATTTATAAAGTCAATAGAACAATATCAGGAGTTATTTTATATCCTCAGGGCAAAATATAAATGATTCCAAAGGTAAAACATACACATTCAAGGCATTTCTGAAGAAGGAATAACAGTATCATCAATAGGGCACTGATACTTGCCCAGCTCTATTCTTGCATTGTGACTTAACCAGAAGTTCACAACTGAGCGGTGAATAATTATCCTTATAGCTTAAAAATTCCCCTGCACCTTCCTGTAAAGTTCTTCTCACAGATTAATTTGTCCCTTTGTATTTCTGGGAGGAAAAAAAATCTCCATTTTCAATATGCATGAAATTGAGGTAGCTGGATTTTCACTGGAGACTCACATATTCAATTAATACAGCATGTTATCCCATCAAAGCACCTTAATGCATCAAAACAGTTTAGAGAGTCTGCTCTGAACCCAGTACTCAGTTATTTACTCTCTGAATGTGGACCTCCAGGAAAGGGAGAGCAATTCTATGAGCCTTATTTTCAAGCATAAGAAGTTGTTATTTATAGTTTGATACAGGTGGACTACTTACTTTAAAAAATGTTCATAAATCTACATATTTAAAATTAAATCATAGTAATTATGCAAAGTGATTGTAAACATTTCAGTGGAGCCAACTTGCCAGATTCTCTTAGTGAATACAGCAATTCTAAGCAAGATTTTTAGGCATATAGAACTTCTGAATGTCTATTTGCCTCTTACTGAAAGACGTCACATTTTAAACACAGAGACAAAATATTACATCATGAAATTTGAATCTGGACCGCTCCAGTCAAAGATAATCCACTTTATAGTCTCTGTGTTTTATTACAGTCCTTAAGGGAAATATAATCAAAATCAAGTATGATCTACTACACATATCAAGAGGAACACCATATATACCATTACTGGTGTGAACCTGCAACTTTCCATGTGCATGAGATAACCCATTTTTGTAACATACATTTGCCTTGATTACTCCTGACAACCAATTTACAAGCATCTGGTGACAGCACTAGTCAAGACTGCTGGGCAATAAATATGTCCCTGTTCATTTCACTGTAAGTCAATGAAGCCCACTTTCCACAACAGAGAAATTATCCTCTGTCCCCAAACAGACATGCAGTAAAAAGGCCTTATTTTCTAAGGTGCAACCAAACCAACGTGCCTGGTGCTTGTTACTTAGCATTCCAATCACAGCCTGGGCAGGGCAAACAGGGGTGTCATCCATTTACAGAAATGTGAGACAAATAGAAAGGTCTATGCTGCAGTGAGTGTCACACCACTGTATCTGTTCATTGACAAATATACAGTAAGGTGTTCACTTGAGTAGCAAATAATAGTTATTCATGTTCTTTTTTGTCTTACAGGGCTGGTAATAATTGGTGGTGGGTCCCTATAGTTGCACCTCTGCTGGGAGCTGTACTTGGAGCAATGACCTACATTATTTTTATTGAAATGCATCACTCAGATCCTCAGTCAGGAGGAGAAAACGAAGTGCGTGACAAATATGAACTGACTAATATGGAGTAAGAACTGAAGAATTTTCTCTGTCATTTTGTTGTGCAGTTTTTGTGCAAATGACTGGACCATTTTATAAAACCTGTATGCCTCCATTAGTAATTTACCTTTCAAAGCACAAATTCTACATAGAACTCAAAACTGAACTCTTTCCCTGAAACATTGGGCTGATCACATTCAAAACTGAGAACCTGGGTATGAGAAGGGTAAATTGTTGTTCTTCTCATATGGTTTTCAGATCAAATTATCCCTTAGATGCAATTGTAGTGAAATGATGCACTGACCTGTTAATTCAACACATATGATCCTAATCATGTTACCTAATTAACTGAAAATAGATGAGATATTGATACAAAACTGCATGCATTGCTAGTTAATTGATTCAGTGCTGAATTAATGTGCAAGGGCATTGCTCACTTCTTAAGAATGGCTTGCCTGAACATTAAAAACAATACCCAAATTGCCTAAATGTCAATTGAAACAGTTTTGGATAACTTAGCAAATTTTTATGGACCCATTATTGAACAGCAAGGAATCAGCTCAGCAGTGATGAGGTTTAGTAACTCAGAATACGATCACAAAATCTGTGTGTTACAAGATGAACACCAAAGAGACAAAGATGTAACTTCTTCATAGCAGTAATGTTCAGTTATTTTTAGACTATTTACTTGACCTTTATGCTACCCAATATTAAAAGCCTAGCATAGAATATTAATCTGAACCTCTTCCGCTGTGCTTTCTGGATAAAATTCATTCCTGTGGAGATGGCCCAGCAAGAGAGGCTTACTCTGTGCAGAGGTCAGCACAAGGCCCACGTCTGTATAAGCTTTAAAGAGTCCTGCTGATGATGATTTACATGAGGGGATTTCGTCTGCATTGTGGGAGTGATTTTTAATTCGGTAGAAGTAATTAAAAATAGAAACTTGTCTCAGACCCAGTCCTAGATCTGAATTCCTCAAAGAGGGCCAGATCCACATTAGAGTTCTGAAGTGTAGGTTCTCTCTTGCTAAGTAGAAGTGGTTGGACATACACCACTTCCTAAATATCCAGCCTTGAAAATGAAATTATTTCTGCTTAATCCTTTGAATTGAATGTATTCAATTAAATCAAAGTTCATTTCTAATATGTATACATCTATACCTGGTTGGTGGTGGTGATCATGAATAAACAGACATCCTATTCAGCAATGCTCCTGAGCTATTTTCATGGCAAAACTTCAAGGTACTAGCTAAATGCACTCATTTCCAGGGTGCTCTTGCCTTTGGATTTCTACAATCTTGCTCCCTAAAATTCCACGCTGCATTCCTGATTTCACTTCTGAAGCGAGGAACCCTTTGTGTTGCCACCAATAGCCTGTGCACTTTGGTGAGGTATCCACTGAAGAGGTCTAGAAATACTGTGGTCAGAACCTGCCTCAGCATTTGGGCAGATCAGGCCTGTGTCACTGCATGTCTCTGCCCAGCTCCCTGGGACACCACATCAAATGCACGGCAGCAAAGGGACAGAAACAGCAGCTCAAGCAAAGCTTTGCTTGATGCTGCTCAGAGTCAGATATTGCAGTACACTCGAGGGAGTATAATTCTAATTTTAATGATGTTTTTAAGAAAACTTACATAACAATAATGAACTCACGTTGCTCAGAGACTTATCAAGCCAGTGCAAAATGCTCCTTCGATTCAGAGTTGCCCTGCCGTGGGTTAAAGTCCGCTGTAGCTGTACCCATCCACGTCTGATTGTATCATTGTATCGCTGGCTCGGGAGTCTCAGCAACAAGACAGGGTTTACAGAAACAGTCCTCAATCTGAGCAGAGAAGAATCAAGAGTACAATGTGAAAATTAGACCTAACTGTAGGCCTTTTCTTGGCAGCACAGACAAACTACATCATCTGTCCTGTATATCGATAAATTGCACTACATAAAACAAGATGGGGTGTAAAAGCAATTGCAGATTGATCCCTCTTTTGCCCTCCCACCTGCAGTGAGAGCTGTCTCTCACCCCTTGGTGATACCTGAGACAGGACACTCCAAGGTGGTTGCCAATCATTTAAGTTTGGAGAGCTCTTCTGGAGGTAGAAACAGTCTGAAGGCTGCTCCCAGGTCAGAAAGGTGCTTACTCTTCCTCTGATGCCAACATCTAGCATGAAATAGCTGTACAGAAAATAAAAATAGGCAGCTAATTAACCAGAAGTAACCAACTTTTTTCCAGAATGGTAGGGAGAGTTTATGACTTGTTGTGTCAGAATTTTGCACAGTCGGTGGGCTCCATATCCCTCATGATATTTCTTCCTTTAATACATCATGGAAAACGTGGGTAAAAGCAGAATACAGGTCAGGAATGTGAAAAGGATGGTTTATTTATACAACCTACTGAGTGACTAGCCCACACTTGCTGTGTGCCTATGCATTGGCCAAGATACATAAAGTAGTACATATTCTCAAAATTCTTTTGATCACAACAGGTACTGCCTGTAAATCAACAGGAAATCTTGTTTCTCCTGCTTATGCCATTCCTATGCACAGAATTTCTGTATAAGTGATACTTACTTGTCTGAAGTTATTTATGTGGCACTCATAAGCAGTGACACACTCATGTGATAGCATAACAACATCTTAAATGTGCTCTTAACAAGTTTTTGTTGAATCTATGTTTGCTTAAAGAATTTATTTTTAAACTTCAATTAATACTTCAATATTTTTGTAAATTCTTTGAGAACACCTTGTACTAATTCCACAATTCATACTGGCTTCACAAAAGCCAGAATTTCATTTATTAACAAGGCATTGTAGACGTGTCTCAGATGGGACATAATTTAAATTTCTAAGTATAAGAATGAATTCCTGCTTTTGGAACACCTGTCCCCTCCCTTAGTCTTAACTACAGAACCATGTCCAGTATTACCATAATGTAATGGGAACAATAATAATCACCTAATTCCACAAACTAACTTAGAAATTATCTGTTTTATAAAAAAAAACAAAAGAAGTATTTTGACTTTGCATGAATGATGCAATTTTCTAATATCAACTGATATTCAGTGGTCACACATGTTAAATAAATATAGTACAGTTGGCAACAAGAAAAAGCTTTTCCAGCTGAAAGACATGTTGGTTAATGAATTCATAGTAATCAGCCTCAATGGTTTCATTGTTGAAAGAAATTAATTTCAGAGCATTGCTGAACTTTTGTTCTGGATTTGTTCTTTCTGGGGGTAATGTGTTTATTCCTTAGAGCTAAACTTAGTACTGCAGTAATTTGGAGAGTGATCCTGCAAATAGTACTGGGCTAAAAGTTGGCTACTGCTTGTTGTTTCATAGAAGCCAGTGGAATTATTCACAACAGGTGGCAATACAGGCAAGGATAAGTGATCAGAGAATTGAGCTCAGAGTATAGTGGAAACTGTACTTTCTTGGAGCTTTGTCTGTGGATCTGGATGAATGTATTGTGGTTCAAAATAAATACAGTCAATCCCTAATAAATGCATTCCAGTACTATTTTTATTTTTATTTAAAAAAAAATAAAATATCCCCTGCAGCACCTAAGGACATATTAAGAAATAAATAGCTGCCTGTTATGACCTACAATGTTTTATAGCCTTGTGCTGGAAGAACAGGCTGACTAGCAAGCTGTTTTCCCAGAGTGCAGCCCCTGTGGCAGATTCCATGGGTCAGAGGCAGTGCCAGAGCAGGGGAATGCTCACCTGGAGGGATGGTCACTGCCAGGCCAGGAGGCACCCACCCAGAGAGGCCTCCTGCCCCAGACCTTCCTCCTGCCTGCCCACAGTCTGCCCAGGGGCACTTCCCACCCCACCTTTCCCACTGCTCTAACAATAGGCAGAACCCACTTGGATACTTTGTTTAAACCCTTCTTCAGACACTGCTTTTAGGTATGCATATATCACATCAGATGTGGCCTACAGGGCTTACAAAACATGCCCAGCTAATTTATCCATCTTCTATTCTACAGATTCGTAACAAGGACATGGTTTGCTTTTTTTGATTAAAAAGCACATGAAAACCTGTTCTGTGGGAGTGAGGGAAAGATTAGGTGCTTCAAATTTACTCAGGGAGCCACTAAACAAAACAAAACAAAACAAAAAGCCAATTTAAAGTGGCAGTAGACATTTTATCCTCCTTTCACCCTGATTGAGTCTCACCTTCCCATCACTCTTTCTGGTGGACTTTCTGTTCTCCTTTCCTTCTCCTGCCAACACTGTGTGCTGTGCTCTGTCTCTATACAGCACAATGCATCTCCAGAGATTTAAATACAACATGCTTTTCTCAGTTACTTATGAATCTTAGAAAGTTCTCGTGAGAGCAAATTCAAGTTTCACCTCACAAGCTTGTTTTTTTGGCAGTCGCTTGCATATTTTTTCCCCACTGTTCCCACCAAACAACCCTGTTCTGGAAAATACAACAATTAACTATAACTTCCAGTAACAGCTGCTCTTTTTCTGCTCAGCACAATTGTTATTGCATTACAGATTACTTCTTTCAAACATTTACAATTTTAAAAGCCTTCTTTTTCAAACCACTATTAAAAATAGCACAAGATTATCCAGAAAAAAAATATTCTGTGCTCATCAGTTGGTAGTTTGGATTTTTATTTTCTAGTTTGCACTTACAACTTGTTAAAAACCACTTTTATTTATTGTACTGTGAGTGTTACTGTCTTTCTGCTTCTTTGCACAGTCTAATGGCAGAGGAAAAAGTAAGAAAGTATTTTTGACCATTGGTGTTTCTATGTATATTTGAATCAAATATTACAGAGATCCATATAGTATGAAGCCAGACGTGAACCTTTTATACAACTTTTCTCTCTTTGCTGACCCCAAATTCCTTCAGAAGTTGTTACTAAGATAGGGAATAGGAAACCACAGCACCTTAAATCAGCAATGATCAAGCTTTTTGGCCAGATGACCCAGTTAGCTCCTTTCCCATGACAAAGGACAGACTAACTTGGTCCCTCTCTGACCTGCCTAGGGACTGAGCAGTCTGCTTTAAATTCGTCAGACTTTCCTTTCACACTCCAAACATTGCTCCAAACATCCAGAAATCAAGAGTAAGGATGCTGCTACTTGCTACATTGACAAATAAAGTGATAATAACGAAGAAGAGAAAACTTCAAAAGTTGGTAAAACAAAGCAAGCCCTTTTGGCCAGAGGCCAAAAAAGCTGTCTGAGAAATGCTTGGTTATCTCAGAAAATAGTGCACATTTCCCTGGGGAACACAAAAATAAGGAAACAACAGCATGAAGTAATACCATCAGAAGACTGTCTTTCTGTTCACCTGTCAGAAAACTCATACCTATCTTGGATGCAAATTCTAACATTCCCAGTACTATTAAGAGGACCAGCTTAGGCACATTAATATTATTATTTCTTCAGCATGAGGCACATAATAGTCTAATGGCTGAAGAATACTTTCCACACCCTCAGAAACAAGAGTAGTTTGTTTCACTGCACAACTCTTCTCAGGAAACCTTACATGCTTCCAGTTATAAACAGGGCTGTGAGTAAAAAAGCAACAAAGCAAACAATATCTTAAGACTTGAAAAGCCAGCATCTGAATAGAAGGAAATGAACAATCTCAGCCAGAGCTGAACAGATGCAATAGTTTTTGTAGCATGACCAAGGCATCAGATAACAAACATGAAGCCAAAGCAGTAGCACATGCTTGGCAACAAGTATTGCTAATTTAAAGAGTCAGGTGTTTTGTCAATGCCTTTTAAATACACTTACAAAATAAATAGTATTTGAGAATAAAAGGACTGAATTGCAGTGGTGTTGTTTTCCATAGCAAAGGAACAAAATGTGATGATTTGAACATTTTCAGATTATTGAAACTAGACTTTAAAAAATAAATAGAAAAAGGGGGGGGAAAGAATGCAAATCTCAGTGGGGAAAAAGGAAAGCACAGTAGTAACTTACTTGAATTGATTTCCAGCCCTGTGAACCTGAACCCTTCTGCAGCTGCTCACAAGAGGCAGCATGGACCTTCCCTATAAAACTGCACAATATAAAGACCAGAAGTGTTTTATCTTCATTTCCATCTCAGATGTTCAGGACATTAGCAACCAATGGCTACACACTGCAGAAGACTTCTGCTACATAACCATTCTACCACCTAAGGCAGAAAGCCTACTCAGCTTCAGTGCAGAGAGAATTTCATCTCATGCACGTGTAAATCCCCAGTGGGTTCATGCTTTTCAGGGTACAGAAGCAACACATGTTTTTGAAGATGCTTGCACTGAAGAACAACTACGAGAAACACAAATAAAAAGATACATGAATCCAGCTGCCAGATTACCACAGAATCCCAGGGGATAAAGCAAGTGCAAAGGCTACTCTAGCAAGTCTTGAGGGAGGAAAGCAGAACAGACAAACTTTGATTCAGAACCCCATTGTCTTCACAGCTATAATAGTCTTCACAGAAGAATGCTTCAAAGTCACAGGCCATTCCAAAATGTAATGTATATGCAAATACTACTAGCACATCAGAGGCTTCTGATCCAAGAAAACATGATGGCTGAACAGAATATGGCTATGAACACATACACATTTCAATCTGTTCTAACACAAAAATACAAAGTCCTTCCTTAAAATAGAAGCCATTATAAGCTACATTTGCTGTCATAGGTGGTTCTTTGAAATCCAAGGAACACAAGAAGCCAAACCATACAGCTTTAAAATGAATTTACCTGATCAAAACAAACAAAACAAAATCCACCTAAAATATTTACCCTGCCTGCAAGTGGACCAGTTTCCTTTTCTTCTTCCAAGTCTTTTGCCTGGTTTTCTAATACAACTGGCAGCAATCCTCTGGTTCTCTCTCAGGCTCCTGTCTTGACTGTGTGCAACTAGTCTTTCATTCAATGAGCACCAGGTCCTACACAAAATATTCTATTTTTAGGGTATTTGTTGTGCTTATATAAAGAAGTGTCACCAGTTTTGAAGCATTTTTAAAGACAAAAAAGAACAGCTACCTTTGTATGCAAGGGGCTGTTGGGGGAATGGGCTGCTTCCACTACACCACCAGCTAATGGAGCTGCAGGGAAGGAACCAGGCCGTGGCAAAGTGCCCCACATGGTAACATGAGCTAAATGGAGAGCTCGTTGTTAAACTGATTGGTTGTTTTGCCCTCCTGGGAACCTTAATAAAATCTTTAAAGCAAAGGAAGTGTTCATTATTGTAATAGCACATTGGAATATCTCGTGTCAGCAACAACCTGATCTAATGGTTTACTCCTTAGTCAATATCTGAGATTTTCCTAAGGGATAACTACATTTTCCTACTGCAGTGTTGAAGGGCCAAAAAATTACAGATTTGCCCAAGAAAAACAGAACAGCCCCTTAAAACGACTTGCATATCCTGAATACTGCAAGAGAGCTCTAAAAAAGAGTGGAGACAGTTACCAGCCAGAGCTGGGACAAGGATTTCTAATAGGCACAGGTAAATTGCAATGAAATTTTGAATTTAGCAGCCAATTTATGAAAACCTTCACACAACTCTCTTTCCTCAAGAAATGTTCTGAGAAAAATCGCTTTCCTATGAACCCTGAGTAATGGTTTCCTGTATACCCCCATCCAGAATAGACTAAACACAAAACAGTAAAAAATGCTTTGGAGGTATAAAGCAGGTTGCTGGGATGAATGAAGTATTTGGGAGCATGACTGTTTAAATGCTAGCTAGAACAAAGTTATGGGATCTACTAAACATGCCTTAAAACTGGGTCTTCATCCAGAATTATATTTTTTTATTTATTAGAAAGCTCCACAATAAACCAGAATATCTCCTTGTTCAATTTTTCAAAAAGATAGTATCTCAACTGTAACAAGTTTGAATTTTCCTCTTTTGAGCCTCTGATGATAGAATTAAAGACACATACCATGTGACATTTTACACTTTTCCCCTATTATTTCCCTCCTCCCTTGCAAACTCTGTATCTTCTCAGTATTGAAGTTGTTTTAAAGCAGTAAAGGAAACATAAATACTACATCATGGAGGACAAAACGTTTACAATATGTTTCAGTGTATTGAAATTTTCTAGTTACCAGGCAGTTTATATATAGGCACTACAATAAGCAAATTCAGAAGCCCAGGAACTGCAAAGCTGGTCCAAACAAATGTCACTGGATTAAACAATAACATACAGCCAGAAAATATTTTCCAGAGACAAAATATAAGAAAAATTATGTAAACCATGCAGTAAAAAGATCACTTGACTTCTGTGGTGTATATCCTTGCCAGCTTAGGAACACTATGAAAATTAAATATTATCAAAATATATGATTTTACTATAAGAAAAGATAAGCTAATTGTGCAGACTAATATTGAAAGCTGTTTAAAAAGAAGCTGTATAGTTTTAGCACATTGCCCAATGTTGCTACAAAATAATGTTTTATCTTGTGGGACCACAACTTTCTTGTCACTAACTTCTTTCTTATCAACTCATGATTTTTAACCAGAGCAATGTTTCCACAGTACCATTTACCAATAGAGAATTGTATATACCCTTAAGCATATGCTCATGAGAAAGAGGATAGCAAACTCATTGCTTAATTACTTGATACAAAATTATGTTTAGACAAAAGATATAATGAGAAACTAATGAGTTCCCAGGATAGCAGAAAATTAAGGTACAATACCATCTGTGTATCTGTGATCCAGAAGTCCTTTTCTGGTTTGCATTCAGAGAAAGACTTAGAACTCATATCAAATCATGTCCTCACAAATTTGCCCCAAAGCAGACTTATTCATGGTTTGAAGTACATATAAGAGTATGAAAAGTTACTCCAAAATTCTCTAAGTTCTGTAAATTATTAAAAACTTACATCCGCGATTTAAAGTTCATATAAGAAAATAAAAACATCAAAGTGTTTTGAGACCTGAGTCATACCAAATGGACTGGGGATATCCCCAAATTCAAGACATGCATTAGAATTTTTAGGTTTCCTAAAAATCTCCCCAACCCTTTGGAGCCACTGGAGGGCCATGGTTTTGAACTGCAGACCGTATTAATTGATCAGCTCCATATTTGTTAGAGGAATCAGTGCAGTGCACTAATTTACACACACAAAACATCTACCTACTTTATCTCAGAACCTCCTAGAATATAACTGCATTTTCTGAGGGATCCACACATATTATAGATAACTGATCATTCCTTTCATGTCAGATTGTTTTGATCTAGACTTACATGATGTACTTGCATATTTCAGTAGTTGCCCACTTACAATCTTGGCAACTGAAATTATGTAGTCAATATTTAACCTGTTTATCTCACAATAATAGCAGCAAAGAATCCACAAGAACAATATGCTTCAGTCAAACTCTTTGGAAATGTGCAATACTTTAAGCAGTTGCCAGAATTTCTGTTAACAAAACAGATTTAGAAAACTATAAACAGACAGGTAAACATTTTTAACAGCTAACCCTCAGCAGATAACTCTCATTTGAAAGCAATTTGTACCTTTTATAAACATTAGCCCATAAAGACCTGATGACATGTTTAAGTCCCAGTGAAACATGCCACAGATAATCTTGACACAGTTTACTTAACCCCTCTTATGTATATAAACCATATTTGACCTCCTCCAAGACACTTTCAAATATCATATTCATCTTCTTATTTGGAAAAAAAACCACAACCAGTACTTTCAGAGCTATAAATTAATTTTAATTTTCAGGTCTTTATAAGTACAAATCCAAAAGATCTAGTCAATTCCGTTTTGAAATGTAAGTGATATAAATTTTTATCTTCTTTCATAGTTTGAATTTGATTTTTAAAAAATAGCCTGTAGTTTACTCTTGAATTCTTCTGAAGTCCAGACCACCAACCAACAACTCCATGAAATGAAAAATTTATCACAAGCTGTGCCTAAGCCTTTAAATAAAAACAAAGTAATGCAGGCACCAAGTACTTTTTAAAAGGCATACCTTTTATCCGAGGGCAAGTCCAAGAAGAAAATAAAGATGTCGCCTCAATGCTTGGCTGCCCATATTGCAGAAGGCAAGTCACAAAAAGGAGTTAGGTGCCTGATAAAGAGACCTGTGGAGAAAGACAGTGAACCCTAAAACTATGATCACTTCTGAAGAAATAAAGTTCCAAAGCAAAGATTTTGCCCCAGTTTGGGGGCTGGGCTGTCCTGAGGTAACTTTAGTGTTCTCATCAGAAAGTAAAAACATACTGTTACTTGTTGCTACCATTTATAATTCTTGATTAAGCAACTGAGGGCTGAATCTTAATTACCTGACTGTAGCATGTGCCATTCTCCACCCTGCAAGAATTTCAAAACCCATATGAGAGACTAAAAGCCCTTCTCTGCAAATACATTTCGTTCCTGTGAAAGCATCTTTTCCTGAAAATTAGCATCTGCAAACTTCCATGGCACTGCCTGCAGTCAAAGAGCAAACTTCCTCCCTTGCTGTCATCACCATGGCCTGCTGAAGGGACTCTTTGTGATACAAACACCAAATTTAAATCTCATTTTTGGTTGTCTCAGAGAATCTTGACATTCTCGAGTGATTCTGCAGGTTGGGTGGTACATTACACATGGGGGAGCTCAGTCTCAAAAAGCCACTGGCTGTGGCCTGTTCTGCTGCCTGAATTTCACTTGATCAGCATTTTGTGAACCTGTCACAGTCTCAGCAAACAGGCAGCTGGTGACCTTTGTGGTGAAGGTGTGCACACATTAGAGCTCAGCTGGCCTGACTATGCTGGCAGGTAACCTGTGACTTAAAATACATATAACTGGGCTGGCAAAAGCATTTCCATGTAGAATAAGCTACTTCACCCAAATGGACTCATCAAAGGCAGAAAAAAAATAACCAAGAGACAGTTCCTAAATTCTTTGTATCCTTAGCCCTGGTTACTTACTGTTGATGCTCCTGTGCTGTTTTCTAGGCAAATGTGTTGGGCTGAAAGAAAATGTTTCAGTCAGGCAGGGAAATGTTTTGTCAAAGCTACCCAAAGCTGCAGTGGGGAAAATGGTTTCACACAACAGAGAGCTGTCATATTATTAAACTTGGGAGCAGTCTACAAAGCTTAATGTTGGTACAAAACGTCACTGAAACATCACAGAGAGCCCACAGATCGGCATGGTGGGTTGTCATTCCTTTAGGGAAACACATTCCACAGGCCATAGAAAAGTGAATCAGCTCAGCATCCATGGTCTTAGATGTGGACTCTGACCTCTGGATCTACCCAAACCTTGCAAATGCAGGCCAAAGCCCCAGGTCAAAGGAGCATAGATTTAGCTTTATGTCAACTCGATTTTAAATGTTTACATAATATTTGCTGACTAGGAATAGTTTTCAGAAAAAATGATGAGATTCTGTATAAAAGACTGTGCCTTCATCTGGCATTTGAAGATTTCACAGGGTAGAAATCTGGAGAATGTCTTAGAAGAATAAAAAAGTTTAACAGTTCAGTGTCAGACACAGAGTGTTCAGATGGGATCGTGTTCATGCCTGGTACTTTATGTTTCCAATTAACTTGATTTTGAAGCAATGGATGATGTCCAAAAATTTACATAAATAACAAATACAGTGAAAAGTACAGATTTCCTGGGGTGTTTTAATTTAACATTAACTAGACGCATTTGCAATTAAGGCTGAATTCAAAGTCTGGTGCCTTAAAGCAGGGAAACCATTTACAGTGGAGAACTTCCCATCTAGAAGGAATATGTCCCAAGGGATTCATATGGCTGCTTGTAACTATTCCATATGGCCAATATTTTAAACGCTTATAGCCAGGTCAAGACCTATAGTGCATCATCCATCCCTGGTATGAAAACATGGTTATCAGGTTCCCCAAGAAATAGGTATTTATGCAATGTTCACATTAGCACAACCTGTGGAGCACAAATTCTATTGAAATGAATAGAATTGTCCCTGAAGGAGGTATCCTTCTATTTTGTTCCCCACCAAGTACTCAGTGCCTTTGGCTCTCACATCTCCTACTGTTCCAGAGTGGTTGGGAAGCTCTGGATAAATGGGAAAGCAGACACAGAAGAAAACTGAGCTGGTGAAATTCATGCTTGGAAGAGCACAAGCAAGAGCAGGGCCTGGCAGAGATGCTGCCAGGAGCACAATCTGCTGGTCATGCACAAGAACAAGGGGGAAAACATTTCAGTCAACATGAGCTTGGAGGGCAAAGGTAGGGATGAACTTCCATACAGATACAAATAGTCAGGTCTAGGCAGGCACTACTTCAGAGATTCATCTTTCCCTTCACAGATATCTGTGTGTGACTACTGTTTTGGCACCCTCCTAAATCATTTCAAATCAGACTAGTCATGTACTTTGCATGCAAGTTGGTGTATTACACACTGAAAAAGGCAGAGTGTAGTTTAATAGATTGAGGTAATTCATGTAAGGTTTTAATAGATTCATGTAATTCATTAAGAAACAGTAATTTCTTGTGGAAAACAGTCTCACTGAGTCTGCTGAGAGCCTATGTTCTTTTTTCCTGCTTCCCTGTTCTTCATTGCATGACAGGAAGTTTTTTTTTCTTGAAGCTCAGTAGTTTCAATTCCTTCTCATTCATCTAAAATAAGAAGCTGCTGACTGTGAAATTGCAATTCCCTGTGATGAAAGATAAAGCATTTGCAATAAGACAAGGAAGACTGTTTAAGGCCAGAGTGAAGCATCAAGTTTTCAAAACAAACAAGATCCTTTGCTTAAAGGTAAAATAATTATATTTTCTGAAGATTTATAAAGATAACTGGATCTTTAAACAGTGCTGGTATTTTCTGGCACTTTTCCTTATACTGGAAAAACTCTCTTGATTTCTCCTAGTGCTTTCTAATAATTATACCAGTCCATTTTATCCATGTTCCTGATGCTTTCTAGGAATTCACCATCTGCTTTCTAACAATTCATTCACTGATTCCTAGGAATTTCCCCACTACTTTCCCTTACATTCTAGAAATCCTAATACTTTCTAGGAATTCACCTGGTGCTTTCTAGGAATGTCCTGTCTGCTTTCTATGAGTTTTCCCTGCCCAATTTTCACGGAGTGTTCTAGGAATTCACACTCTGCTTTCAGGAGATGCTCCTGATGCTTTCTGGTATTCCCCCCCCCCCCCTCACTTTCTATTTATTTCTTGCAGCTTTCTAGAAATTCCTCTGTTCTTTTATGGGAATCTTTCCATCCTTTCTTGAACTCCATGTCAGGGAGCAGCAAGAGGAGGGATGCTTGGTGAGGGAAGCTGTGAGCCACAGCACAGATGGGACATGTCTGGGGCCAGCAGAGCAGAGAGTGGCTGGTTCCATCAACCCCCCAGACACGGCCAGACAAAGGCAAAGGAGAAAGTCATGTCCAACATCAGTCCAGGAAATCCAAATGAGTATTCAGGAACAGCAGGAAATAGGGTTTGAAACAGGCACACCTACTTGGTGTAGCTCACACAGGCACATTTTGAGGATTAGGAAGCACTCTCATTGAATAACTTCTACATGCAATGTTTTGTAAAATAACCTAATTAGAAACTCTGTATTCCCTATCAAATGACAAATTGCTTCAAATTTTTTGCACAAGAAATTCTGAAATGTTAAAATCAGAATTTTCCATTTATAATATATTACAGGATTGATTTAGTAATGGGATGTAGGCAAACTGTTTCTCCTCCCCTCTGGAAAATGCATGAGAAGTTACTCTGATACAAAATTATTTCATCATAAACTTAACATAAAGGTATGGTTTCTCAGGTTGTACTTTCTTCTGTTTGGTGCATTACCTACATCTTTACTGGTCCTACAACATTTAAACCATGCACTACAACTTCTTTTCATTATTCATATTTAGTTCATGTGGTAGAAAATAATAGTTAAAGGATCCACTACAGGATTCTTATACTTTCTGAAGTTGGTTAGTACAAATATTTGATAGGGTTTTTACTACTACTGATGTGCTACTCAGTTTCTTTGCTAATTTTAGACAGCTGGCCAGCCAATGTTTTTCAAAATATATTTGAATGCCCTTGGATTCACACAGAGTCCAAATAAATGCTTAGTGTGGGAGTGAAGAATGATTTTTAAGTCTTATCTTGACCCTTTAGGTGTACCCTCATTGCATAACGAAATATGAGCCATATATCACATAAAAGCACATTTTTCCTGGGAGCTTCTACTACTTTGAATTTCAATATTTATTTTTTCATATTTAAAAGGTGGGGACCAGTTAGTATTTAACACATACACAGACAAGAGAACAAACCTTCCTACACATAATTTGCCAGCTGCTACACAAGCTGTTGATATACTTGCACATATAATTTTCATTGCTGTGTGTTGAGTACTAAAGGTTGGACATTCCTCACTACAAAATCACTACTAGAGACAGAATTCTACTGCAGAAGACAGAATTATTCACTTCTCCTTAGTATTGAAACATGCTGCAGTTGCTCTTGCAACTCAAATGGTGAAGCAGAAACTGGGACTCCACAAACTTACTGTGCCACTCAGCCTGGTTAGCTGAGATGTGTTACACACTAAAATCATCTTAACAGGACACCTGTCAGCTTCTTTAGACCTCAGACTCTGTGAACTGACTAACCTACATCTGAGGTCTCCCAAACAATGTTAAGATGTGAAGCATAAATGTTCTAATGAAGGACTTTTCTCTCAAGTTTTGCACTGATTGTGAAGAACCTATGAGTTATTTCTTTCAACCTCCATTTTAATATGAATTTGGAGTTTCTCTTCTGGGTATGTCCTACATATAAGAACATAAAAATGAAAATGTGCTACATGTAAAGTATGTGCTACACGTAAAGTATGTACTTTAAAACTACCTGCTCTAATAATTTTAATGCTATATTCTTGGAGACAATTGTTCATACAGCGTATGGGAAGGGGTTTAAAACTGTTTATGTAGATCTGGCTTATGAGTCATTCATACTGATCTTTGCTACAGGTGCTCTAGGAGAGAAAAAATCTGAGAGACAAAATCACTTCAATTCAGCATATGTTTACAGCCATCTAGAAAACTGTACTCTCATCAGGCTCTTGATATATTTGCAAAGGCAGTTAAGAAACTTTTCTTTAGTAAGTACAACTTCAAATTTCTAATAAAACCTAATTTCCACCTCTTTGTAAACCATTTGTATTAGCCTACAGCAGACTCCAACCCAAAGCATGAATAAGCCAAGGTGCCAAATAAGTTATGAAAAATGTCTTCAAGAAATTGAGACCATTTTGATAATGATAATTTGATTAATATTCTTCCGACATTATGGCTCTCCAACAAGGTCAGCAACATACCAAAAATCAGTGAAAGTCTGGAAAAGCACATAGACCTTCTTCTGTTCTAATTTGCAATGTGGTAAGTCAGGAGAAAGCCTAATGAAAGCATTAATGTCACACTAATGTAAAATCCATGTAAGTGAATGGAAAGTCAAGGCAGTATTTCTACTGAATTGGGTATATTTTTCTTCAGAGTGCCTACTGGGAATACTTTGAAGTTTCCAAAATGTACATGTGAAATAGCTGCCATACCTAATTTTTAATCCTCTATTTCGTGAATAATTTCGTATTCACATGATGAATCTACATTGTCACAACAGAATAAATGTCCACAAACACACATGTGGGTATTTTCTGCTGTCTACAGAATTCAGAAAAATTACAAGTAAATAGAACAGCATTTTTGGCATATGAAGATGCTTGCCAGGATTTAGTACAAAACATTTCCTTGCCAAGCTCTAATGCTTTCCAAAGTCAGAAACAAACCTCATAAAATAGTCTTACATAATTGCCAACCAGATTTTCTTTTTAAATATAATTCAGTCTTTGTATTATAGACAAAACCATTCTGTTTAACACGTGTCTTCTCATCCCATCATGTTTGATTACACAACAAGCTCCTGACTTAAAGACCACTGAAATCCATGGAAACATTCATATTCATTGCAAATTCAATCTTTTCCCTTTTGAATTAGAAAGAGAAAGCAAGAAAATCTAATATAGTGTGGCCTTCTGTAGATTATCAGTGCAGCCAGTGGCAGATCTGAGAAGACCTGGGTGCTCCTTCCTTCTCCCTAGGAGATATGGAGCTGGCCATCTTTTGCAACCAAGTGCTGCTGGTATTTGAACAGTTGTCAAAGGGTTTGCTTTCCCTGTCTGTTCTGCAATGTACATGGAGGATGGAAGGTGGAGGGGTTTCTGTAGGCACTGGGAAATAACATGAGCTACAGTGGTCTGAGAGGTTGCTCCCTTCACTGTAATAACACTGCACACATCTATCAACTCATAAACTGAACCTTCAGCTGCATCTTTCTAAATAAAACCCTTCCTCCCACACAGTTCCTATCAGCTGAATGGTGATGCAAAGAACTTTCCAGGAGAGGTCAGTTTAAAGGAATGACTGTACCCTCTGGCTTCCCTCTTTTCTTTTACAGAATTAACTGTTTGAAATCCTGCCAACTGAAATGCATTTTACTGTCCCTAAATTTCAAGGCAATTGTGTAAACATTTTACTTCAATAAAAGGATTTCTTAACAGCCAGCTAGGAAATCTCACAGTCCATTATTAATTAGTGAAAAAAGTATCTTACGGAGAACCTGGATTATCTGGAGCATCAGGTACTGATTGAAAAAATAAAAGCACCATAGTACTTATTTTTTTCAAATATTGAAAGGCAGAGTTATAGCTCCAAAACTCACAGAGACACTCTTCAGAGGTACCTCTGCTCACCAGAATGGGAAATATATGCTCTGAATTTCATAGAATCACAGACTGGTTTGGGTTGGA
The DNA here is from genome assembly GCF_036250125.1 of Pseudopipra pipra. NCBI lineage: Eukaryota > Metazoa > Chordata > Aves > Passeriformes > Pipridae > Pseudopipra > Pseudopipra pipra. The sequence continues at coordinate 7,174,931 of NC_087560.1, read as the reverse complement.
AGGGACCTTAAAGATCATCTTGTTCCAACTCCCTGCCATGGGCAGGAATACCTTCCACTACACCAGATTGCTTCAAGCCCTATCCAACCTGACCTTGAACATTTTTTTTTATTTTAAAAAATCCAAGATTAACTTCTCCACAATAACAATTACACCACTGTGATCAGTGATGAGGTGGTTTATGTTTGAGCTTGCCTCTCAATAAATATTCAGCAATTAAGAAATTCTCATTTCTTTCTTTTTAAAATGTAAACAAGACAGCTTTTCACACATAAAGCTGTTCTAACTCCAGGGCAAGGCACAGAATTATGAGGCAGGCTTTGTACAGGAAGGACAGCACACTTTAAAATTTAGATTAATTTGCTGGACCTGCTGTCCCTGTCTCCAGCAGTTGCTAAAAAGCAGGCTGTCATGCAGCCCTGGAGCTTAGGAAGGGTAGGGAAGCAGTAGCTGCTCCATCTGGGTTCCTCCACGGTGCCAAGGAGAAGTGTGAGTGCAGCAGATGCAATTTAGGTTTTATGTCAGCTGTTTCAGGTACCAATAGTAGCAGTGGCACAGACCCCGTAAGTCTTCTGGGAGGTCAAGTGGCTCACCTGTGCTCAAGCCTCCCACACAGAAAGGTTGTGTGTGCTGCAGGCAGAGCTGCAAGGGAACGGCTCTGGGGCACGTCACCTCCACCAGGGTGCAGAGTGAGAGCTGGGGAGGACCCCGGGAGCTCCTCAGCTGATCTCTTCCACTGGTTCCACTTTCATGAGTGACCTGATGCCACCAAAAAATAAGAAAACCACTTGAACATTGACTCTCAGCATCAGTTAACATAAATTACAATGTGTGTATTTTATCTGCATATCTAAAATATAATCTCTTTTGGGAGACCTATGACTGATGTGACAACCTGAAAAATTTGTGGAGCAATTTCTGCCTGAAGAGTAATTGTGGCTGGGCCAGATAGTGTCCTGAACTTTTTAGTACAGACAGCTTTTCCCTTCATACAACTTCCTGGATGATACTCATCCCTTTGTGGAGCATTCTCTAGTACAGGATGACACTCATCTCATCCCTTTGTGGAGCATGCTGTAGTATCCCACTTGGTCAGTGGATTAGGATAAGTATTTTTTCCTATCTTACTCACCCTGAAGGAAGAGAGAAAAACCATCAAACAATAAAAAACAGAAACAGATTCTCCTGATTATAGCAACTTTCCAACATGTGCATTAATTATACAGGCAGTGGAGGTTATTCTTTCCACTGGATCCATGATTACCATCTCATGCAAAATACAGACTCCCTAGGAAATCCACTCTCACAGAAGAAATGAACAGGCATTTTAAAAGGTTGGATTTAGAAGTTCTATATGGCTGAAAAACAATCTTCTAATCCTAGAATGTAATGTAATTAAGAAAATAAAACAGAAACAACAGAAAAGTAGAAAGCAAAAGAATAATTTTTCTTGGAGACAGCTTTATAAACAGAGTAGTTTCTGGAAAAGAAGATTTGGAAACATAAACAAGGAATCTGCTTAGTGTGTTGAAGGGAAAAGTGTTTTGGCTACAGTTTTTGATAAATAAAAAGGGTTTAACCAATTAAGTATCTGGCTCCAGAATCAATCTCTTTTTGTCATGGAAACAGCTTGTAAAACCCTAACTGAACATACGGAGAGTGCAGGCTCATGTCTAAAAGTTTCAATAAAATACTCAGTACTGCTATATCTCAGAATTGCATATTTGTCTAATGACAGAATGCAAGAAATTGCTGCTCCCTCTTGTTTAAGAAGGATTGTGAAGACTGGATTGTAAGATATCCTTATTTGCCCTATCAGGCAATTTGCCAGTATGCTTCAAGTCCTTAACACAGTAGTCATTGGATTTCTGTTTTACAGGAACATTTAAAAGACCTATGGTAAAACAGAAAGTAATTTCTCTTTGTTTTCCAGCACTAGATTATTCTCTGGCCACCACTGCAACATATTCTGTAGGTTGTCTTTACAAACTAATCCCCCTGCCCTGTGCTCATAACACTGGTTTAAAGGGAAAGACTCACCTCACACCCCATCATATCAAACCCTAGGCCAGAACCAAGGAGTAGAACCTCGACCCAGACTTCTTGAAAAGCTGGAGTTGAGGTATTTACTTAGACTCAGCATGAAGCTTTTATTTCCATTTATAATCTGGTACTGGATGAGTATCAGAGGGAGAGAAGGAGGAGGAGCTGGGGAGGGATGGGGGAGATGAAAACCAACATCTCTTGTGGACTCACACATGCAAACAAAAAACTATTAATTTTCAAGAAAATACAAGTCACAAAATAAAAAGAGAAGGGAAACTTTGAGATACACAGAAAATGACAAGGGCAGCAAAATTTGTGCTAACAATTTAAAAACAAAAATTAATTTTTAATAAACCTAGAAGAAAAACATTTTCAGCAAAACACCAAGATGGGAAGCATTCCCATCAGCTGCCATTCCTGGCAGCATCACACTGCTCTGTGTGCTGCTGAGAGAAGCAGCACTATCATTCCAGATGTCTGTCAGAATAGCTGTGTCACTCAACACGGTCCTGACTGACCAGACCTGCTGATGCCTCTCCAGTTCACTCATGTAAATTGGACTTTAAGCACAGTCCCTATTTGAAACACAGGATAACTCTCTGGAACTGCACTCAGTGCCTTCACTCCTGTGTGGGGACCTTTGTGAAGCCACAGAGAAAGATGTCCCATCATGCTGATTTAGCAAAAAGGCTGCACAGCACGAGCATGTCAGGTTTTAAAAGTGAAACAAGTACCATTTGTGCACATGGGACAGCAGTGAAATCAAATCTGTCCTCTCTAAAGTCTTCTAAATAGACATTTTTGAGAGAGAAAGACTAAATTTAACTTGTTTCAACAATACCTGTTGAAAGCGAACTTTCTTTCCCTTTAGGCTGAGCAGCATAGCAGCTTCTCCACCTCCTGTGTATGAGCAATTCCATTACTTGCCATTAGAAGACTGTTTTTAAAACACCTGACAACATCAAGCTCTTTAGTAGCAGTTTCCATCTGAAAATAGAATATATTTATAAGAACTGACCTAACAAAGGCACAACTATCCCTGTATTGTGTCTAGTTTGCAGATTGAGGAACTCAAGCCCAGAGGAATTAGGTTCACAAAGTTCATCAGTATTAAATCTGGAATTAAAATTTAAATTCAGAAATCCTTGCCCATTGATGTACATTTTAATATTTCATGGACTGCAGTGGGACCCACCTCTCATGTTAGAACGTGACTTACCCCGTGTTTCAGGGTGCGCTGCTCTGAGAGACAAATCGCAGCTGACAGCAGAGTTTTTTAAAAGCCCTGTTCAGGTGTTTTCCCTTCCAAATTCCATGGCGTTTGCTGGGCACTGCCCTGGCGCAGGTGCGGCCATGTCGCTCCGCAGCCACTGGGTGGCACTTCACTAAGATTTTTTGGCTGGTCCGTGAGTTTTATTGGTGATATGAGACAACTTCTTCGTTTCGTTCTCGTTTCAAACCGTTTTAAATGAAAACTGGTGATGCCGGTTAATATTTCACGTAATTTAATAATTATTCCATATTCAAAAATCTGAACTCTTAAAACACTCTAGCAGAGATTAAATCACCCCCTTCACTCAAAGAGTGCAAATGTAATCTAAATTTGTCTATTGCATTTGTGAATTGGGATCAGAATTTCAGCCCCACAGAATCACGTTTTTCCTTGTTTTGTAAGTCTGTTGCCATTTACAGAGTTACAGAACCAGGAAACTCTTGGCTCCCAGCACACAGGGACAGCAGGGAAGACAAACATGAAGCCTCAGCTCTCGTTCCCGTTCTTCCTTGGCTTGGTTCATGGGATGAGTCAGAAATGAGGCATCAGAGAATGAAGAGCAGAGAAACGAACACCCTGAGAAAAAAGGCAGTGTCGCTTGCAAAGCACACAGTGGCATTTTGGCCTGCTGTAAGGAACAGAGGTGCTGCCGTGCACAGCATTTATGGCTTAAAAGCTCAGTGAATTTTATCCTCAGGGTGATAACTCTTGGCTTTCTGATTCTTTTGACTTTGAACTTGGACTAAAAGTTCACCTGGCAGAGGGTGACCCAGTTTGAAAAGTGTTCTACTCTACAGCCAGACAGAAAGCTTTGCACAATTTTGGTACCACTGTTAAAGAAAGCTGAAATCAAACTAGAAATAATAATTGGGGGAAAGCTGAGTCCACCTTGCAAGAGGAGGGTCTAGCACCTTGTCCTGATAGTACAAAGAATATGCTTGTTTTCTTGGAACACATCAGGATCAGGGGGAAAAAACTGATCAGAGAAGAAACTATAAAAAATGTCCCCAGCTTAAAGTAGGGGACAGTTGAGAAATCAGAAGGTATTTACCTGGCAAGCCAGAGAAGTTCCTGCCAGGAAAGTGCAAGACACAGGAATCTTCATTCATTGTTAAGCAGACCTTGATAGTTACAGCTGGGAGACGAATGATCCAGTGGCATCATGTATTCCATGCTTTCTCCTGATGACAGTTCAGCCACCACTGTGAAGAAGGGCCGGCTTGGACGTTTATTGCTAAGCCCTAGGGTTGGAAAACAACAGAAACATAAAATGTTGGGAGAATTTCTGAGGGCTGTAGAATATTCAAAAGACACGCAGAATGAAGAGATCTTATGTTGCTTTTATGGTTTATTCCAAAATATTGTGCACTTCAAAGTACTGACTACACTAACTCTTCTGGGATGTTAGTTCCACCCTAGCAGCTGTAAACTCCTTTCTAAAGAGTTAATTGTCCTGTTTGCCTCAGTTCAGCTGATAATTCTAGTTTCCAGTAATTAAGATTGCATTTCATGATTCTCAGCCTTAGTGGATTAATGTTTACAGTTTTGCATGCTACAAAAATAATACTTGTCATTATTTTAATTAAATTATTCATAAATGGCATTGGTTCCACTTCAGATGTATGTATAATGAGAACAGGACCAAGCAGACGCATCCGTCATCATAAATTTTGATGCATTTTTTTCTGTTAATTGGAGATACATGGAACTGTTCACATTGGATGCAAATCTTTTTAAATTATCTTCCTGCTGTCTGAAAAAAAAACCCACAACCTACTTTTTTCTTCAAGCTAAAACAAGGAAATCATTCTTTATTCATCTTTACACCTCATTTCAGGCAATTTTTTTCCAGCCCTGACATGGTTCTGAGAGTCTCCTTGCCCAGATGCCTAGGTGTGCTGAAAAACACACTGAGAATAATGAGGAGGGTTCTTTTTTCTTTAGTGCTGCCACATGCATGTTGTCAGGAGCATAGTACAAAACAAGATTAAGTCTGATTCCTATCTTGTTAAACTGCTATCCAGAGCACATCCCAACATATGTAAATTTTATTTTTTTTATATTACTCCTTGCAGCCAGAAGAGTGACTGTTTCAATAGCACAGTTGTAAAGCAATGGGACAAATTCCATCATCCCACTGAGGCCAGTAGGGCTTATCCAATTTACACTGATGTAACAGAGCCATTTCTGACTCATGCCAGGGAAATCAATGCAAATTTGACCCATAGTCCAAACAGCAAAACGTTTGGGGACATTTTCTGTCCTGCAAATTCATCAGAACAGGTTAGGGCGATCCCATGCTTGGGTGCACAAACCTCCACCTCACAACAGAGTCTGCTTTGGGGGTAAGAAAAGAGACCTTGAGAAGTCTGCAGCTAAAAGAGAGTTTGTGACCTGGCTTGTTGATTTGCTGCAGGACCTGGACAGAGCATCAGAAAAGCTTCCCCCGGCACAGTCAGAATGTGATGCAGGGATTTAACATTCTGTTAAAAGCGAGGGGTGGACTTCCATAGAAATACACTGAAGGATGATCCATATTTAGGAGAACATGAAAAGTTTCATCTTAAAGGCTGAATTTAAAATCGTTCTCATTCCTTTCTGAGCACACACTAAAATGCCGTTATAAATGCTGTTATAAATAAAGGTATTAATCTTTCTTTGCTCCTTCTTCCTTCTCAAACTCTCCCTTCCACTCTGATCTCTAGTTTAGGTCCAAATAGCGGCAATGAAACTTCCAGGCACAACCTACATGAACAGTCCAACCTGATAATGGAGATCAGATTGCTGAGTGTTAAACAGCTTTGTTGTGGAATTAGTCAAAAGCTTTGCTGTCAAGGTTCTTGAAGCAAAAAGCAGTATCCAGAGACAATCAAGACAGGCTTTAGCACAATGTTAATATGCACAGGAGTTTAATCTAAAATAAATACACAGTAATTGAGTTCTTTCATTAGAGCTGATCATTTTCATTGATGGTGGCTTGTGGGAAGGAGGAGAGGAACAAAAACAGTGGCCATCTCTAAGGAATAAAGGCACATACACATTTACACACATCACCTAAGAAATATAACACAAAGCAAAAACAACCCACAAATATCTACAAATTCTAGGAAGCACCAATTACTGCATATTCTGCAACAATCAGTTAAATATTTAATCAGTTACAAGGTCTCACATAAGGAACATTTGAGAGTGCTAGTGGGAATGAGATCTGGAGCCAACAATGGGGAGCAGGGGTTCAAACTTAATTTGCAGGAAATTAGAGAGAACAATTAGAAGAAAGGTGATAAAATCTCTGTTTTCACAGTTAAGTATTTCAGATGCTTTCTTTTCTGATACAATTGGAATGTACAGATCGTGCCTAATTGCAAATCATACTCTTTCCCGGTTGGAATTCTCTTTGGAAGGAGTTGCCAAACTCCAACCTTTTTTCCACAAACCAGTCATTATCAGATCATCTTCAAATACTTGCACCCTCATTTTTATGACTGTTGAAATGTTTCCTCTGTGATTAATTAGGACCTCCATACTGACAATCATGGTGTGTTGGGTAGCATTTTATTCTATAAAGGATGCATTGTTGAGAAAACATGACTCACAAGTGAAAACAAATATTTTTCACGTTCTGTTACTAATTTCTAAGGGTATTGCTCTCATATGTTCTACCAGCACCCTTTGCCTTTTCTTAAATGTGGAAGTCAGAACACAGGGTGGGTTGCCAAAAATTCCCCTTACCTTTTCTCTCTTGTAAAGCTGTAAGATCTTTTACTGTTATGGAGGCATTAGCTGTTTTGTTCCCAGAACTGCTACTTTCTATCGGACTGTGGCTTCTCATGGAAAAGTTACTTTTGTTCTTTCTGCTCTCTTTGTTGTCTCTCTTGGACCAAAAGTACATAGCTGTTATTTGTGTTTCCCTAAACAGAAGAGTGCCTGAACTGAAGGAAAGGGGCATTCACGAACAAGAAGAAAAGGATTTGAGGAGACAGCCGGAGTCACAAGGCCAACAGACCTCATCATATGCAGTTTCACAACACTTGCTTTTCTTACCTGTTGCTTCTCTCGAGATTTTTCTTCAAATAACTCACAAATGAACTTCCATCCCTTCACCTCTACTAGAAGGAGTTGTGTTAAATGGTTGCTAAGACCTACTGTTGTCTAGATCTGTTCTCTTCTGTTTAGTTTTGATGGCGGGACAACAGCCTTCAATTGGATCTGTGATGTGAGTGGTTTTTGCAGCCCTTGCTCTGCTACAGGCTGCTGGTTAAATTAATTCTTCAGACAGGCTTATGGCAATTTAATGACATATGAGAGCATGGAAAGGTCAAAATTTGGCTCCCAAACTCTACAGTAATAATTAATTCTTACATGGTGCACTGTAGCTATATAAGTACTTTACAGTATTACTATTCCTGTGTGACAGACAGCAAATCAGATGGAGCATGACCATGGCCAAGCCAGGAAGAGAACCCAGAGCTCAGGCTGAGTGCTCTCTCTATGCTGCATTTTAGTATTAGTTAAAGCAACAGTTAAACACTGCCCAGCAAATTACTGGTATAGAAGTATTTATAGACCACAATTCAGTGTAAGCCAGTGCATTGCCACTGACTTTATTAGAGTTCAGTTGCCTATACCACAGGCACTGTGAGCTCTCGATTCCTGGAAAACAAGGGCCTTACTTCAGCAGCACTTGGGTGCAACACAGCAAACAGCACAACACAGGAAGAAGAGGTGACTGTGAGAGCCAGACAATCCTGTCTTTTTAAGAGAGGAAAACAGCCTGCAACCCTACACACAGCCACAACTGGCTGGGTACAACAGGCTCCAGTCAGAGCCGTCAGACATTGCTGGGGCTGAGGGGGAGCACAAAATTGCCCCATGGTGGCACTGCTACCATGAACAGTTGCCTCCTGCCAGTCTCATGGAATTTCCTTTACACTTCCAAACAGTTCAGAGCTATGAAAGGACACGTATTAGAGACAAAACTCTTCTAGGGATCAGCGAAACACATTCAGCACATTCTATATTTAGAGGGAGTTTTAACTTCATTAATTGGTGACTCAGGTGTAGGAGTCCTGTCTGAGAGGAAGTGGCAAAATTCCACTACCCCCAAAGCCTTGACCTCTCTGTTTCAGAGGTCTGATAGTGCTAATTGTGCCATCTGGTTGGAGACACTGTTTTTCATCATATGACCGACCGCCCATCTCCTATGACCATGTCTGAAACCACCAACTCATTGCACAAAAGCCACGCAACAGCAACCAGGAGACATAAACCCTGAGGGTAAAACAGGGTAAGAAACCAGGATTTAGATCTTAGTAAGGCCTGCTCTTAGAGCACAGGGGCTGACAATCAGGTTAAGAACCAGTGTTTTATTCGAACAACAGATTCTAATCTGCACTGTGAGGTTTTATCCCAGAACAGTAGGATTTATTAAAACATCCTGAATTAAGCACCCAAATAAGGTCCAAATTATAATATGATTGGCCTCACACTACTCCAAAACCCCAAGTGTAATTTTTTTGTGCTTCTAGCAGAGTTTTTATGCTGCAACTAAGACCACATGAGGGCAGTGTAGGGGGGGGAGTAAAATCCAGGGATATGAACTAAACTATAAACCTGATTTCCCTGCCTCTTCATGAAATCTGGAGAGGTAGAGCTGTGTCTACTGAGTGCATTGGCCTGCAATCATCCCACAAACTACAGATGAAAGTTTAACACTTCTGTTCAGCCTCTTCTTATCACCGTCTTTTCTCCCTCCTTTATTTCCTTCACACCTGCTGTGAATGTTCTCTTAGCTAGAGTTGTGGCTCTAAAGTGTCTCAGAGATTGAGATTTCCATGCACTTCGCTCTGCAAACATGCAATGATTGTGCTCCTGACAGAAGGGAAACTGTAAGAGAGCTGGAAAGTGATATGTCAGGCCTGCAGTTGGGTGAGGTGAACATTTTGCACTGGAGTAGAGTCTCCAAAACTTGAGTAAACACCCATGGATTCCCTCATCTAACCCAAAAGGCAAATGCCCCTGGGAAAGCAAACAAGACCAATGTCCTTGTCTTTTGCCAAGTATAATTTTCATATTATTTTGCTAGGCTAGGAAATATATTCTTCAGAAACTCTTAGCTAAGCCCCTCTTCCCCTCAAACCCTCTGCAAAGTTCAGTTCTCTAACTCACTGGGACAGCTGTTCAGGTGGCTTTTTTCAAGATGAAAGTAGCCAGAATTCTTAAAATCCTCTAACTCAGTTTTACTGTGAATATGCTCTTAACACATGCAATATGTACTTATGTAAACTTGATTCTATTGTCTGCATTGTACTTCACTGATCATTGAGCTCCTCTAGAATCTTAAATAGATAAATCTTCTAGGACATAGTTGCATTATTCTGCAATTTCTTTACCTTCAGTTTTGGTTTCATAAGCAATTGATTATTTGAAAATTTATATTCCATTATTTTAAAATTAATATTGCAATCCCGTGTAGTTAGATACAGTGATAAACAAGAGCTCTCTCTCTCAGATCCTTAAGGAAACAAACCATTTTTTAATAATCACAGTCAGTATCCTGTGCCAAGGTGGATTTTTATCCATTAAGTGGAATTGCTGTGCAATTCTCACTAAAGCATAGTATCATCATCTTCTGTTTGCCCAGGCACTACATCACACCCCCTGTGTCACCCGCGCCAGCCCCAGCTGTGACACTGGATCCTTGAAGAAAGCAAGGAAATTAATGAGGTAGGAACCTTTCTGTTTGAAACCCAGGTTTATTGCCTTCCAGAAAATCCTGCTTTTCAGGTTATTCCTCCATGAAATCCTGCAAAATAAACTTACAATATTCTCAGTCACAACTAATGGTAAGAAAACAAGCCCGCTGCCTGCTTCTGGATATCACATAAACCTTTGTCTTGAACAGTGGTTTTGTATTTTTCCCTGTATCTGATCAATTAAATCCCATGTTAGGGCTTCATTTTGACTTCTATTTCCTTCAAAGTTCATATTTTATTGCAAGGACCTGTTTTCTAGCATGAGACCCAGCATGCAGAAAACTGCTGTGCACATTTTTTTTGATTTACCAGCTTATGCATATTTGGTCATAACAGGAAATCTGATCTCCCTCATGCACAATTCCTGGCCATAAAGCCACCTCAAAGTAACTGGTCATTACAGGCAAAATACTGGTTCTCTTTTAGGGAATGACAGATCAGTCTTTGATTTAAAATGTCCAGGATCTGGGCCTAATTCTTCTCTGTTTTTCTCTTCTGACTCTAGTTTGCTATAATTTGAGAGGCCTTTCTGCTGGGTTTGGGTGAATAAATGTTATGGTTGTCTGACAGAGAGAATAGCATTTAGCTCGTAATAGAGGCTTGCTATTTACAGTTTAAAAAAGCCTATTCTGAGGTCCTGTCCTGGATGCCTAAATGCATATGTGGCTTATATAGTGCATTTTGTGTATTTTGGCACAAGAATGGGGTACACAATGATCTTATTTAGCAATATTTTGAAGAACATGCCAATTTTGAAAAAACAGCCATTCAAATATGTGACAGAGCTGTACCTTCTGTGGAAGAGGATATAAAATTGAGAATTGTTGGCTTACCTATCCACTATTTCTAAGGAAGGAATCTTCATTAACATCTTTTTTCAATTTTCATTTTATAAAACAGTTCATGCCAAACTGGAACATATCATCAAATAAGGCCAAGTTGGGTAAGCACATGTTTTTTGTATACAATGAGAAGTACATTGTGGTCTGAATTCTGTTCAGACTGAAGTCTTACTAAGCTGCTTTTGTACAGAGGGGTTAGAAGGAAGGCTTAAAATTACCTTAAGATCTCTTGTTGCTTATGAATACTAGTGAAAAGACTAATTAATTTCTATGAGAAGTTTAGAAATCTACTGTTATTCTTAATATCCAGTGCTGGTCCTTCAAGTCAAAAAGAACTGACTCATCTTGGGACCCAAGCATTGCAGTTCTGAGTCTCCATTATTTATCACATCAGAATGAGAATTACTGACACGTAAATTTTACTTGGGTTTTAATAGGTTTTACAATATAATTTAACATTGGTGAATTGAACTATTATTGCAAGGCAGGAAAAAGCTGTGGATTGTTTCTGTTTCAATTAAAAAAATACTGATTTTCCTAAGTGCTCTAGATGTCTATATTCTACTGAAATCTAAACGAGAATCTATAATTCTGCTGATGTCCTCACTGTGTTTCCCTTTTTCTTTTATTAACAGATTTCTACGGTTTTTCTTAAAGTCCTGTAAATAATAGACAAAGTTCCAAAATCCAAAATAAGAGAACTAAATGATGTTCAGGCACCATCCTAAAGCTGCTTTGTAATTTTGAATATTTAACATCATATTATAACATCAGTGAATAGATACTTGGCAAGATTGACTAAAAGAGATGTAGAAAGAGGAAACTAGCAACAATTAAACTGTGAAAAGGGCTCTAACACGATTCAGAGTCTGTGGGAAATGTGATATGAGTGGTTATTGTTGTGTCTGCCAATTAAATAAAGCTCATCAAATTATTCATAGCAAATAAAGTCTGTTGAAAAATTAACCAATTTTACTCATAGCAGACTGTTCAAAGATACTTCAGCTTCTCTTTTTGTCTGGGAGGGGTTAGGAGACCATCCACAATGGTCAGCAGTCCTGGTGATGTGCATGATATGGTTTTTTGTTGTTGTTATTCTTTTCCTTGATGACAAACATTGACATGTTTGGAGGGAATTGACACTTTCCTATTTGTAAAGAACACTGTACTTTCAGTACAGTTCATAAGAGAGAAAATAAAAAAGAAAGCACTAATACATCCTAACAGCACTAAGAATAGATCCTAGTAATGTATAGAAGCTCGACCACAATAATTTCAGATAACTAATGAACTGAAAACTTCTAAAAATGCTTCACTGTTAGGAAAGAATAGGTGTAGGGATTTAGACTTCTGGTACCAGTCACACAACAACTAAGAGATGCTGAATAGTCATATCCAAGTTTACCATGAACACCTGAATACAGCACACAAAATAAAGCACCTTTATTCCAAAGCAAACAATGCTTTAAAATCCATGTATACTTGTGTTGTTTTCTCAGTGCTGCACTTCCCTCCAGGTTTGTGCTGCGCTTTACAAACCCGCAGCCAAAAGGGCAGTGCTCAGACCATTGGCTCCAGTTCGGAGATGGCAGCTGCATTCACTGGGATAGAAAAAAGCTGGGGAGCTCAAACCACCACAGTATTACTGCTGACAAACATCTGCACCTGGTCTCCCACCCAGGTCCTGAACAAAGCAGAGGTAATGCTCAGCACAGCCGTGAGCAGCCACTGGCTCAGAGATGGTGGGGAGCTGGGCAGAAGCTTGGGCTCTGTGCCACTGCACCCATTACTGGGTCAAGAGCTCGCCAGCTCTCTGTGGAAGGTTGTGTCTCCTCTGTTTTGCTAAGTACTGCTCTGAATTCTAAGACAGTGAAAATATGTTTTAGTAATAGCTTTGGTGCTGGAAATAAGTTTGTGATTTTTCCTGACTACAAATCTGCCAAGCAGTGAAAGAGCAGGAAGCCGCTTGTACTTAGGAGAATGGGAGCACAGTTCTGCTTTGTACTTTCTAAACTCATCTACAGAGAGAAAATTGCCCAGCTTTACAGTATAGTCCACTTTCAGGCTACAAGAAAGGATCAGACAGTGCTTCTGCTCACAACACAGAGACAAAGGTTAATGAAAGCCAAGACCTTTGGGTTGAAATCTGTTCCTGCCACCGTAACCGCTCTGGATTAGAGTGCTTTCCTGCCAAGTGGCTCTCCCACAGCTGGAACAGTTTCACACAAACAACTTTTCCAGTTAGCTGTTTGTGTTTAGACTACTCTAGGTTTTTTAGGAACAGCTGTGCAGTTAAGCATCTAAGTTTAAAAACACTCTAGGCAAGTAATTCAGGTGCTAAACAAGGACAAGAGCACTGGAACACAAGGATGATGCTGTAGTGAAGCAGCACAGTAGAAAGATAAAGACTATAAAAGCCTCTTGCTCATATCTTACACTATTTCAGGCTTACCCTCACCTTTCAGGCAAGTATGGACCTTTTTAAAAGAAGTTATAACATAGTAAGAACATTAACAACAGTAAGAAACCATGCATAGAATATCTGGAATATTTTATCCGACTTCTCAATAATTTGATCTCTTCTCCTCACTCTCCCTTTGCTTCACATTTTGCTCTGTAATTTTGCAATGCTTCTCAGTGAAACTACCTTTTTCATGATAATCAGTGGCCACAAGCTTTCCACCCCAAGAGCAAACACCCTCTGTCCCCAGATAGTCTCTTCCTTTCATCCAGCTACACCACTGAATGCCAACAGTTTCCCGTGTTCAATGAACACACTTCAACATCTGCAAGTTCTAGGCCTAAAATTATGGTGGTATTTATACATACAGCACCTTTTGTCCCAAAGCTTTTCAAATGAACTAAAGATATACATGCTTTGTTCAGAGGTCATTTAATCTGCCATGGAAATGCAGCCAGCCTTGGTTGGAAATGCAGCAACAGTTAATAGTGCATAGCAATATAAGAGCAGTTTAGGTCAGCAAACTATGAATGTGTTTGTTCCTAATGAAGCTGCTGCTGTCATTTAGGAAAGGAGTAAGCACAATAATTATTCAGTTTGGAGTTTGGCCAGGAGACCAAAATTAACAGCATTCAGGCTTCAGTAAAAATGTTCAAGTGTTTAAAATGAGCCCAAATAATGTGGACCTAAGTTTGCAATTTCATTTGAAAGATGGATGAGCAGGTCATTTTGCTGTCAATGGGTCCCTAATTGGTTTGCTGCAGAAATTTTCTTTGATCAATACTTTCTACTTTTTTGTGTAACAAAGATTCTGTATTCATCATCTCTCACTTCTACATTCAATGCCCAGTTACAAATCCCTTACTTTAGTAAGGCAAAAGCGAAGAAACTGGAGTGACTTTATTACAGTGTGCATACTAAAAAGCCTTAACTTTTTAAAACAAATAGTTTTGTCTCATATCTATGAGGAAAATCAAGAACTTTGCATCCAATGGTTTTAGAGCGAATTAGGTTTCTGTTAGAAGCTGAGTTTTCTGCTTTTTCTGCTTCCTCACCAAAACAAAGATTGGAAAGAAAAGTGTCCTTTGTAATTTTAACTGGATGGCTGACTAGGAATTTGGATTATTTGCAATTGTCCCAGGTGAATATTGTTTCTATCCCTGTCCCATGTCACACAGAGAATCTTATGGTTGCCCAACCCCTTCAGCAGGGCACAGGGCAAGGGTTTGGCTTAGCCCTCTTAGTTCATTTGCTGAAGGCCAGGCTTCTGTGAACACAAATCAGAGCTGTGAATACTCCAGATGTGACCATGGACAAAACTGACATGTGACTATTTGCATTAACAAAAGCTAGATTGCAGAGAGACAGTTATATGCACAAAATTATTTTTCAAGGGAGCATCTTTCACTCACAGCAATCTGGAATATGCTGCATCCACATCAATAACATGCTCTTTGCTAGGGTTGCACATCTAGATTGCCACACCAGCAAAGCTGTAGCACTGCAGACTTAGCCAGGCCTATAATCTACTTTTGATCTTGGCAGTAACTTCCCACTGACATAATTGATAGGTCTGGTTTCAGTCATGGAGTTCACAGAGCCTAACATTTACACTCTGACCCATAATCATATTTAGAATATACACACACCTCTTCCCGCACAGAGAATAAAAAGCTACACAGTACATCTTTACAGGAAGACTGTAAAGATTCCACTCACCCATCCCTAAAGACAGAAGTCCTTTTCAAGGTTTTTCATCATGCTGTGCAATAGTTGTTAATGATGTCAACCTCCTATAGGTATCATACAAAGAAGAGCAGGGAAATAACTAGGATACAATTTCATTACCCACGTAAAAAATGTCCTTTCTTGCAGCAATCCAGTTATTGAGGAAGCACTGCATGTTATGAGATATGACCAAGATATTTCTTTCATCAAACATAATGAAGCTGGAACAAACAATGTGAGACTTAACATACCTGTGACTTTTTACCTCAGGAGACCAACACAAAGCAGAAGGTTTTATCAAGTTATTTCATTATAAAAGTGACTGATATGCATGTTAAAACACACACTGAGGGAATGAGAGGCTGCAAAATATTAAAGTAACCCTAGACCACATTAACATAGCCTTGATCCGCAAGAACAGTACTGGCAACAAACTTTAGCTCAGTAGTGATTTTTTTGAACTTCACCACAGTTTCTTGTAATATCCTTTGTTATGTCAAATCTTAAGTTCAAATGCAGTGAGCAAATTGCCCCATGTGTTTAAGTCTGGTCCTGATTTGTACAAAAGGCACATTCTATTTCTTCAAAGGTTGACTGAACAAAGTCCAACAACTGCAAACAAAGGATGCTGGTTTTGTTTCAAGTCAGCAGCTGAAGCTAAAAGATGTGATGCTTATGATGCCTTTACTTAAAATCGTTATACCATAGTAATCTAGAAAGCACACCATAAAAATTCCCCAGTAGATCTGCAATAAAAATATTATTTAAGAATATTTTTAAAGGGCATCCGATTTGCCATCACCAAAGGTGGAGGATCAGTATTCCTTCAGGTGACCAGAGTGCCTGTCCAGGGAAAACGTTCCATTTTCTATAGATCTGAGCTTCTGTCTCTCAAAACAGTACAACAAATCTTGAAAGAAATGGAAAAATGAAACCTATTTCCCAGAAGGCACCGCACCAACCACTGCAGCTTTTAATAGGTTTATGGCTTTATATGTATTGTAATTCCCCTTTTGGCATCCCATATTTTTAGGGGGTTTTATTCACTTTCTTCTGGAACTGAAAGCTTTTCTTCTCATAAACCAGTCTGTTCTAGAAAACAATCCTAATGGCATTTTGCTGTTGCTTGGGAAGAAGGTGACCAGAGCTCTGCAGTGCTGAGGTGCAGTCAGGGACCAGCTGTGCCATGAGCTGCCTCCCCAGGGCCTGTCCCAGGGCACTGCTGCACCAAAGGTATTCCAGCACAATTCCCCAGACACATATTGGATACATTCCTTGGGATACAAGGTCAACTATTTTTAAAAGTCAGGTTTTCAGGGGGCTTCCTTCTCTGAACCCACTAGTCTCAGTGCACCAGATTTGCCTGGACAAAATCCCAAACCAACTTCCTTAACAGAAGAGTATCACTCCTATTCAAAAGACACAGTGAAAATAGGCAGCCTTGTAGGGAAACACTTCCTTTCAGAAATTATGGTACACATGGATATTTTACACATTAGGATACTGCCAACATTCTCCAATGCCAGCTGTTACCACACCTGTAGAAACTGGGCCATGCAGTTCATTACGAGCAGCTATCACTGCAAAGCCAAGTGTTCAACACAACATTGCTTCCATGGCTTTGATTTAGCAAATCACATGCACTAAATGAATGAGGAAATATTGTCTAAATCCTCATTTCAAAGTCATTATCTAAATTATTTGTTTTCCTATTCTGTTGTATTCGTTTTGATAAGCGTTTAATTTCACATCAAGTGATTTTTTTCTTCTAAGTAATGAGATCATCTTCTGCCAAAAGCTTTTCTTTTTGCTTGCTTTTTTTGTTTTGTTTCATAAAATGAAATCACTGCCATGTAATCCAGACTAATAGCTTCCCTGACAATCTATCAGCAAAATACAGGGATACATGGCTCAAAATACAATACAAGTAAAATATAATAAGTCCAAACCTGCCTTCTTTAGGTTGTCATAACTCCTGATGAACACTGGCTATATGTGATACACTCCACATCACTACTAATGGCTCTCCAAGGACTATATCTGTAACGATTTGCCAGTGATACAGCCTGGATATCCTTCGCTATGAAACCTAAAATACGATACACATATCCTGTAATTCCAATTAAGAACTTGATTTCATTATGTATTTCATTCTTCTCAGAGGGAACAGGTATGAATTAAACAGGCAATGCATGAAACAAAGCCTTGAAAAAGGGAAAAAGAATATCAAAGACCTATAGCTAAACCAAAAATAATCTGGAAAATACACCAGTTCTTTAATTTAGATCAACTCTGCCTAAGTCTAAATGGAAAAGTAAAACTGGAGGGAAGGGATGTCATCCAGAGGGACCCTGACAACTGCGAGAGTTGAGCTGGTGCAAACCTCACAAAGGTGAGCAAGGCCAAGTGCAAGGTCCTGCACCCGAGCCAGGGCAATCCCAAGAACAAATACAGGCTGAATGGAGAATAGGGTAAGAGCAGCCCTGGGGAGAAGGACTTGAGGGGTGTTGGTGGATGAGAGGCTGGATATGGGCCAAATGCAGTGTGTTTGCAGCCCAGAGAGTCAATTGTGTACTGGGCTGTGTCACAAGAAGTGTGACCAGCAGGTCAAGGGAGGGGTTCTACCCCTCTGCCCCACTCTTGTGAGAGACCTGCAGTGCTGTGCCCAGCTCAGGGACCCCCAGCATAACAAGGGCATGGACCTGCTGGAGCCAGTGCAGAGGATGGTCACAAATATGATCAGAGACTGGAGCACCTCTCCTATGACAACAGGCTGAGAGAGCCAGGGCTGTTCTGCCTGGAGAAGAAAAGGCTCCAAGGAGACCTTAGAGCACCTTCCAGTATCCAAAGAGGGCTACAAAGAGAGGTGGAGAGGGACTTTGCATGGACAAGGGCATGGAGTGATGGTACAAGGGGGAATGGCTTTAAACTGAGAGAGGGAAGATTTAAATTAGACATTAGGGAGAAACTCTTGGCTGTGAGGGGGGTGAGGCCCTGGCACAGGGTGGTTGCCCCATCCCTGGAAGTGTTCAAGGCCAGGCTGGAGGGGGCTCTGAGCAACCTGGGCTAGTGGAGGTGCCACTCCCATGGCAGGGCAGTGGAACAAGATGGTCTTTAAGGGCCTTTCCAACTCACACCATTCTGTGATTTTATGGTATATGTTTATGCATGTCCTTAAACCCTCTCTTAGTGAGTGATTCTTGTAAAAACTACCTATTGCAAAACCTTCACTTATTTTGAAATAGATTATTTTCAGAGGAGAGGAATTAGAAGACAAAATCAGGAATATACAGTTTCTTTGAAAGTTGGACCTTAGGTTATGCTAGTTGAAATATCTCAGAACTGTTCCTAAAGTTGCATTATTTCTTTAAATGTTCATGATTTTTACTATGGTGAAATTTTCTAAGATTAATTTATAACAAAAATTATTACCACCTCCCTTGGATCCCTAGGGACACTTGTAAAAGCTTTTATGTAGGTTTTTTTTTTTCCACTAAAAAGAATTATGGCAAACTTCTTCACCCATTTCAAAATTTACATTATATATGACCTATAAAAATATAATCACATTCTTATTTCTTTACTTGAATTTCTTATTTCTGCAGCAAAAAGGAATGGAAAATGTGACATTAAATGTTCTACTCAGCCTTTAAGTATAAGTAAATGACTTATTTGAAATTTTTGTGTTAACTTATCTCCTGACAAATACTATACAGAATGGACAGGCAGGGGTAACATTTTGAGGAATTTGTTTGGTGCCATTTGGAGACTGTCATTTCAGAGCAAATGGAATTCAGTTTTATCTCTTTTGCATTAACAAAAAACTGATGTATTTAAATTGTAATAACTTTTGTAGAATTTCACATAGTAATTTCACTAATCTGGAACAAAGAGACTGGAACACATATTTTTTCAATACAGAATGTGGTTGTCAGAAACACAATAACTTTTTCTAAAATAATTAAGAGGATTAAAATGGTGCTGTAGTTTAAAGAAAAAAAAAACAAATTTTAATTACAAGTTGCTCTCCAAATATGCTTCTGACCTAAGATTCAAGGTCCTGAGCAAAGGTTCATCTTTATTAGACCTTCTGTATCAAAGTGAAATTACTGCATTTATAATAAATTGTGCATTTCTGTAATTTGGCAGTAACACAAAAACCCCAAAACATATTTTGCATTCTTATTCTGTTTTGCATTATGAGATTCCCAGAGCCCATTACAAGAACCATTTACATGTAATTCAGTAAGATTTTAGAAACAGTATATTGGACAGAATGGTTTAATCAGATAGAGTGCAGAATTAGACCTAACAAATATATAGTATAAAGCATTTATCCAATCCTTTGCCAAAGTTTTGAAAATGTATTTTTTTAGTGCAACGTTTTTTCATCTTTCGACTTACCTCTCTTTTTTTTTTCTAGAGGAGGTGAAAGTCCATGAGTAATAAATTCAGATCTACCATGAATGGGCTTGATTTTCTCAGTCACCTTCAGGAAATTGCCCTAAGCCAGGGGTGTAAGTTGGAAAACATCATCAGTGTATTGCAACCACACAAACATTTCTAGTTACTTCTAGATTTTAGAGAGTTATCTTCCACAATATACCTTATAGCTGAAAAACACTATAATTGACATTTTTAAGGAGGGCAGGGACCGAATTCTTCAATTTTAGGGTACAAACACAGTCGAGGTGCTTACCTGAGGCTGATTCCAGAACCTGCATTTTTAACTGTGTGTTCCTGCACTGCCAGATGAAGCGGCTGTCGGGCACGGACTGCAGAGCAGATTGGACCATCTGTGAGGGAACATGACAAGAAAGGTTTCTACCCGATAGTCTGAATTCTTCCTCTGCAGGAAATTCCAGTACAAGATGCCAAATGGAATTTGGAAATTAAGAACAAATAATAATTTTGAAGTTATAATTAGAACACAGAAGAGCAAGGAGTACATAGCAGGAGACCAAGCTATTAAATCTCCAGGGAAAAGGCAGCTGCTGCTTCTGTGCTGTTCCTAAGGGTGGTGGGAAGGCACTGCAAGCCAGCAGTGGCTGCTCTGGGTTTCATGGTTTTGTGCCTCAGCACAGAGTGAAGAAATACATGCAGATAAAGAACAGGTCCATGGTGCCACAGCAAGTACGGACTTAGAAAGGTTTGCATCCCATGGATGAGGCTTTCTCAGTGGTGCTGTTCTTCTCCATAGTAAATGTGGTTTAGTCTGCTGACCTGTTCTCCAACCACCACAAACCTCTTAGTCACCTTGAAAATTCATAAGACTGACGCCTGTGTTTTGCCCTGCAAGTTATTCCACAAATAAGACATCACATGATAAGGTTTTGGAAAAGACAAGTATCATGTTCCCAAGTCAGAAGCCCTGTTTGCTTCCCTGCTCTTAAAAACTGCCCTGTATGGCCTAAACACAATATATTCGAAGTTAAAGTTTTGGTGTGGGAACATAACCCTGTGTGTGAAAATGTATTCTGTTAACATTTATGTTCATTGAAGAGATATTCATTTCAAAAATACTTCTGAGACATAAAAATAGCAGAAATATGCAAGGGGGGAAAAAAAGTTCAAAATTTTTCTTAAGCTTTGCTCCCATCTGTTAGATTGAAGGATTCAATTAGATACAACATTATTACTTTGACTTATGTAACACCTTCAGAAAATACAGTGTCATTTACAGAGCCTCACCACACTCTGGAAAAATAAGTACTATTCTGCTGCCTTTATCTAATGGGACACCTGAACCAGCAGAAAGCAGAGTGACTTACCCATGAGTTAACGACAGGAAATTAGAGCCATAGAAAGAAACCAGATCCAAACACCTGGTTCCTAAACTCACATTTTAAACACTAGATATGATGTTACTGCTTACAGGTTGACTGATTGTGGAATTGTGGGAAGTCGTTTCTTAACAGGCACCAAAACTGCTCAGAAAAAACAGCTTGAGAAAAAAAAGGCTACTTTGCTCTGCTTTGTTTGCTTTCCAGTCTGTAAACTACACTAATGCTGCCATTAAATACACCTGCCTGGGGGGGGGGGTTACAAACAAACCCTGACGTTCCACAATATGTGTACATTGTTTTCTAAGGGAACTTCTTTAAACAGTAAACAGTACTGCAGTAAGTGGGAGACACATATAGTTTGCTTGAAAGCCCCACAGTCAGGTGAGTTGAACCATGGCTTACCAGTGTCAGGGAGGAAGTAAAGAATAAGGAAGGGAATTATCAACTGATAAAGATGCAAAAAGGAAGACAGAATTGAATCTCAGCAGTGCCCTTGCTGATCTCACTGTCTATGTAATTCATAAAGATATCCTGGGATTCCCCTCATCATAAAAATGTGCAATTCTAGCATCAAAAATATACTTCTCATCTTAGTACTTGTAATTCTTGACCAGGGCTTTAAAAATCTTTTAAATAACTAAGTAGGCCAAGCTTTTAAGTATCTCTCTTACATTCAAGAAGGTTCCTGAGCACTCAAGTCACTTTATAGGACACTGTACCCCTTTAATATTGTACTGGATATTGTTGTTCTGTCTCAAAAGGCATTATGGACTTTTCTGGTGAAAATTTACAATGAAATATAGAAGAAAACAGAACAAAAGTAAAAATGTGAGTAATCCCCAAATCGCAGGTCTTTAATGTCATATATCTGACACCTGTATGGATGTGACTGAGAAATGAAGGCTGACATTCAACCCTGAATAAACATGCATGAAAGAAACTTGAGAAGCAGGTTTACACAGTAAATTTTGTATGTGTTTGCAAAGTGTGTTATGGTCAGAGACATTGCTCTGCTTGTTTCCTTCTCTGCCTTTATGTCCCAAGCAAGTTACTAAAAGAGGAGTTTTACCATCATTTTGTTTGAGTTGTGTCTGTGGCAGCTCTCTTGGTTATTGACCTTGCAGTCCCTCAGCACCGCTTGCTTTCAGCCCTTTGCTCAGCTTCCTCTTCAAAATAAAGGCACTTCTCAAGCACTTTGGTGAACCACAGCTACTTTAAAGCCACAAGCACAAACTGGTCATTTGGCAAAGAATATATTATTCTTACTCAACTGACGTAATCAGACTTTCTCAATTAGCACTTATGGATGCAGCATATGCTCAAGGGCTTGTTTGCAGTGCACTTGCCTGCAGTAAGTGTGACTCCCAGATGGAGAACTAGCTTTGTCTTACCCATGTTGCCACCCATAAAATGTTTCCACACACAAATGAAGGAACACAGGGAAAAAAAAGAAAGTGGAGCTAGAGAAAACACCCTGATGGGGTTTCTTTTTAATTATATGCCTGCTTTTTTGGCCTATTCCACAATGCTGAAAATGAATACCACAGATGGAGGGTGGGTGTTAAAAGCCTATTGAATACTGAAATTTTACTAATCTGTTATAACAGGAAACATCTGTGCTAAATGCAGTATTTAAAAGCTCTTCCCATTTCAGTTGTGGAACATCAGTATTTACAGGACAATACCAAGAAATTGTTTGAATTCGTGGTCATGGTCACTTCAAATCTAATACTGACTGATTTCTTTCTGTGAGTCATTTCAACAACGATGGACTTCGGAATACCAATGTACACAATCAATTATCCTATGGTTTATCCAGACATCAAAGATTTGCAGTTCCAGAACTAACAGAGACACAAGCATTTAAATTCTTTCTAGTAGGCTACATTAATTTCTATTTGTGTGAAAAAAATCAACAATTCTTTTACCAATTTGGAACATTTTCAGGCAGTTTTTCAGACCAGATTTTCAGAAAGTTCGGAGAAGATTTTAAATGCATGTTTATCCTAACTGATGCTTAAAGTATTAAGGCTTCTTCATTCCTTAAGTAAGCTAATTTTCTATCCTATAATCTTGTCTAATCTTGTAGAAATGTAGGAACTGCCACAATATATCAGATCCAAGAGTCTACCCAATCCAACATCTAAGTTCTGCTAGGACGAGCAAGAGCTGTGTCAGGCCCTAGAACAAGCAAAATGTTTGGGGTCGAGAATTAAGCACCTGAAACACTCTGCTCCTCCCAAATCTACTCTGTACACATTAATCCTATTCTTCCTCTTTCAGCTTTCTCGTCTGTTTGCTCTTCCTTTTTCATAAAGACTCAATTTCAGTGACAGCAGCTCCATGGGGATGCAGGTTTTGCTCCTGTGAGCATGTTAAGCTTTAAGAGTCATCATCAATCAGCACTTGAATGTTTATTGTCTTTCAAGTTCCTTTACTCGGCACAATTCTCTGCCTTTTGTTTAAGTGCTTTTGTGTGTATCCTCTTCAAATGTTACTTGCAAGAAGCCCTACTTGTCTTGTCCTTGCTGCCTTCTTTATCAAGAAGAACCATCAATCAATATCTGAATACAGAGGCTAGAAAGGGAAGGGAGAGAACACTGTTGGTTTTACTATGGATTCACCTGTTTCAGATATGCTTCTCTTTGATGTGAGGGAGGTGAGCAAGCAAGGCAGCTTCAAAAAGCATTGCTCTTGTGTTGGTTTTGCTTAAAACCATCGAGCTCAGTCCTCAGGGGGGAGGGAGGAGGTTGGGCTGGGTCTCAGTCTGCCAATGAGCTTTATTGCAGGTGTTGAGCTGTTTCTTACACAGACCAATGAAGGGAAATGTCCTCAGCAGGCAGGCTGGGCTTTCCAAAAGCACATCTGTTCTTCACAATTACATCTATTGACAGCACAGTGCTGATTGATGGAAGCTTCTACATGCCACAGCTCTATGAGAAAGCTGCTTTAACAATGATCAATTCGATGCAAAATTTTACAGGCTGTATAGTCACCCCTGAAACAGGGCACTGACAACAGCAAAAATCCAAAACAGAACTAAGAAAACAGGTGGATAAAAAGTCTGCAGCTGCACTACCCTTTCCTGTAGTGCATAACCATGCAGAAGTTCAGCCCTGGCTGCTGAAGAATAGAATTGTAATGAAAGGTAGGGAGTAGGCCAGCTCCTCACTTATTTTAAGGCAGGGGTAATAGCAAGCACACAATATTCTACACATAATTGGAGAGCATGGCCAGTCCAGATGTGTTGGGATTTGTTCTCCCCTTTTATTTGGTTTGTCTAATCTGTACTTTTCTGATTTGTCAAGCTTTCAGAGACATACCCCAAGAGAACACAGTGTACCCATGAGAAAGACAAACACACAAGCCAAGTAGCAGCATTCCTCTAAGGCAACTAAACAAGTAATGCATTGTTGCAAAAAGCACTCAGCTAACATTGCAGTAAACAAACTAGAAAATGCCTTTTTTTAAAGTTGGAAGTAGGAGCAGATGACCCACTTATTGTACAACTATATTTATGCTTGGCAGTTGTATTTGGGTTCTCTTCTTTGTTTAGAGCTGTTTATAATACAAACTACTCAGTGTAGCATATTTAAAAAATTATTAAAAGGTACAAATATACAAAATGTGCTAAACTTGAAACAAAACTTAAAATTGCAAGAATGCATTGGCTAGTCCCAGATGTGCACCCAAGGAAAGTGAGATAGTATTCCGGGTGATGAGTTATGGAAGAAGACTACCTTAATCAGGAGCTACAGAGCGTGAAATGCATCTTGCAGGAGAAACTCCTATTTCACAAAACTATGCTCATGCAAATGAGTGATTTTCTTTCATATCAGAAAACAAAATCTGCTGATCAATTATTTACTTGTGAATTTAATACTGAAAAGTCTGCTGGCTCAATAGCTGTTGCTGTAAAGGAAGTTTCAGACTCACGTGCAGCTGCTGTATGTTTGACATAGGCCATGAATCCACACACAAAACTCCATCTAAAACTGTCTCTTCGGAGTTATTTGATATTTAAAAATCCTAGGAAAGATAAAACAGGCAGAATAAATTCTGGATTTAAAAACTGCATTAAAAATTCAACCACATAAAAATTTTCTTGCTCTATAACCTCAGATGTATTAGCATCACCATCACATGAATCTTTTTTCAAATGCTAGCGGCTTATTATAGGAACACAGGGTGGATCCTCAGCTGGTGAAAATCATTAGAGCTGCACAGAAGCCAATTTATGGTAGCTGAAGTTCTGGCCCATAAAATATCTTCTAAACCTGAAAGAACATCTTGTACTACAGTATTATTGGTCTTCAGGTGATTGAAAACCATCTTGATGAACGGTGTGGTCTCAGGGAAAAAGCAGGACTGTACGCCTGACAAATTTCTGCCCTGTGTTCCTTTATTTAACTTGATTAGAAAGAAACATTTAAGCAAAAACTTGCATGGTACAATGCATGATTAGTCACATGCTGCTTCTCAATAGTGAAACCATCAATTTTATTTCAGATGTGAATATGTGCAAGAGGTCTAACTATAATTGGAACATTAGCCAAGAAGCAGATGGGGATTGTGATTGAGGGTTTACCTCCTGGGTATATATTGTACAAGCAGCAGAAGAGAGAAGGTTATCAAGCTCTCTTACAGGACATGCAAACTAGATATAAACACACCAGCATAAGCTAGAAATCAGCCTTAGGACACTGTGTTTAAGAAAAGATAGCATTTCATATAAAGCAGGCAAAGCACTGGCCTCCATGCAAAACTAAACAGGCATTTTATCTGTTTCACAGAAGAGCAGTTTGGATTCTGTATTTCTAAATTTAGAATGCAGATCACTACAGTTGGTATGAGTGATTTCAATGCGGGCAATGAAGTAATGTGCAAATGCTGGTTGTTATGGGAAAGAGAGTTCGTATCTACAGAATAGCTCCTTTTTTAAAATGGATCCTTTACATTTTAAGGCTAACTTATTTAACCATAGCCATAACCATATTAAACCTTACATTTAAGAACTTAATTTCAGATATTTTTCAAGAATCAAGGTTTTCGCAAATACCAAATTATCCATTTGCCTTATCCAGAGCATGAGTAACAAATATATTCAATTCTAAAGAATAAACTTTACACTCACTCTTGACAGTAACATCAGGACACAGTGTAGCTTGCATATTCCAGGTGTCATTTTCCTCCATCAACCACACAGTTTTCTTTATAGTCCCTGAGATTTCTGTTCCCTGATTTTCTAGTGCCTGTGTTTATTCAGCTGCTGTAAATTTTGTCACTGCCAGTGACTGCAGCAGAGCAGTCTTACAGTTCATATGGCCCCAGCAGACCAGCAGACACCTATTAGTGTCTCAGATACATCCAGTTTCACTCAGCATCCTCCATGATTGACTAATAAGAAGACCCAGAGCATCCTCTTTTTTCCAGAGGATTCTCTCTTTTCCGCAGTGATTTCCACCCAGGATATTGCGGCTCCCATTCACTGCACCTCATGCAGATCCAAATGTGGCTGGAAAAAAGCCATTTGGGTATGTGATGCAACGGGCTGCCAGTAACTCTGAGTAGCTACTGCACAGTCCCTTCTGATAAATACCTGTCTCCACTCTTTCTATTCTCATAACGTACCAAAGACTCTTTCTTGTTATACTTTCTACATCAAGAACTAATTCCTAAAACAATTTAGGTTATATATTCATAGAATTTTATATATGCAATAACAATACAAACAGCAATTAACCCATCTGAGAGAACAGATCAAGCAAAGTAGTTATCAAGTGACCAGATAAACAAGTTGAAAACAGCAAAGGTTCTAATTTCAATATTTGGATTCACAGGAAAATTATTTGTTGGGAGTTTCCTACCTCTAATGTTCATTACATTGCAGGAGACCCATTCTTTTCTTTATGAGTAGATAACAAAGGCAATTGGATTTACTCATGTAAATCAAATGGAGAAGAAAAGAAAACCCAGTCCCACATTCCAAAAACACATTGTGTGACAATGCTGTAGAGGCCACTGGGAGCAGCTCCTTCCTCTGGAACACCATCACATCTGCTCTCTGTGGACTAATGTGCCATAACATGCAATTTTGTGCTACATAAACTCATCCCGAATATGCTCTGTGAAACCTCTCGTTCCAATGCTGTACAATTATTCCCACAACACCGCTTAGGGCCGTCACCATTATCGGGGATACTTTGTGAACACTGAAAAGACAAATAAATATTGGCAGTGGCTGATGCAGAATTGCCAAAGAAAGTGAAAACCTGCCAAAAGAAGGCAGGTTCCTCCTCCTTCTTTTCCCAGTTTTCCTCTTACCACTTTAAGCAATCCTTCATAAGATGCTCATAATGTTTCTGGTTTCCTACACAGGTGCTATAGTGGGAAGTAAATCCAAAGACTGATTCCTATAGTCTTTATTTTCAGGCAATCTCTTCACAAAGATCCAACAGCCTGTTCTGTCCCTAACAGATCTACCACCTGGTTTCAGAACAATTCCTGTCTGCAGAAAATAGAGCTTGCAATCTTTCTCCCCCAAATGGTCTTGATTACTGTGGCTATATCACCATTCAACCTGTCACTCAGATCTGTCATCTTCACATCATCTTCAGCTAACATTTTTCTAAGTTCACTGCAAGGCTGTGCTAAATCACACCAGTAATTTCCACTAGTGTTAACTTTGCTAAAATACAGCATTTCCTGTCCATCATCACAGCCTAAATTCTTGTCTTGTTCTTTCTTCTTGTCCAAGTTCTATCTCCTGTCTTCTTTTCTCACTCACTGAAATGAAAATGCTGCTGCCAAGAGTATTTATCATTTATCAAGAGTAATTTTGATCCTATCACCTCATTTTCTGTATTTCTTCTTTTTTTAATGTACTTTCAGACACACACGCTGATCAATCAGTCTCGACAATGCTTCAGGTGTTTGTGTGCCAAGACCACTGCCAGCTCTGGTGACTGGTGTGACCTTAGAGATTGTTTGTAGGGTTTTGTAGCTGTCTGCTGCATCCTAGACTCAAAGCTCCTTGGAGTGAGCAAGGAAAGGGAGTGATCTGCACTTTTCTCCCTTATTCATAATTAGTAGAAATGCAGGTTGATTTGCAGCCTATCCTAAGGCCTGTGCTGCCAAGGCTACATCATAATTGGCACTTCATTCCCTTAAAATGTGCTAAAGTATGTCTCAAGAACTGATGGGGGAAAACTAGGATGCTTCAGACTGATGCTAAGGTGGCCCAGAGGACACCACTGTGTCCTGCTCGTGTGTGAGACCCAACTTAGTGTAATAGTTGCTGCCTATTCAAGAGTAATTGTGGTCCTCTCACACTTTACACTACACCTCTATTCCTTGTGGCATATACACACAACACTGCAATTAAAATTCTGCTCTGATTTCCAGTACAAACCACACTGTATTAATGGACACCTTTTCTCTGAACTGACTCCTACATTCACTGTGTGCATTCTCTTATGATTCTTTTAGTGGAAGTGGAGAGATACATTGGTTAATTGTGCTTTATTAGTAAATTTTGTATGTGTTAAAATATGTTCACTTAATTTGAAACACTGTTGAGTGTTTCAAACTAACAATTATCAATTATCAAAATAACAATTAACAATTTTGGATAATTAACAATTATCCAAAATCTGATACCAGTTTTACTAATGAAATAAGAAAAGTGTTTCATGCATATAAAATTTTGATGCTTCCCTTGCTGGGATTTGTCTATGTTAATGAAATATTTCGATTAACCTTCAGCTCTTACCATTATTTTACAATATGTTCAGACTGAGCTGTTGACCAACTGAATTTGAGCTGGCTACCCACGGCCTTTACCAGTATTTCACAGAACTCATGGCCTCAAGTCCCTGTGCTCAGAGCTGTGCAAGGCAGGAGGATCCAGTTCCAAATTCTTTCTGCCACAGGTGGCATAACATGAAAATGAAGAGACTGAAAACAGGGAAATTCCATTTTCACTTCCATAAAAGGCAAATCCGGGGTAGGGGACAGGAGAGTTCAGGGTTAATGATTAATGGGCAAAGAATTTCTTGCAAAGCACTGCTAATTTTGTCCTTTTCCCATCTCTTGGCAGAATTTGGCAGAACTCTCATTCAGAGAAAGAAAAAATGAAAAGTTTCCAACTTCTTTCGTTTTTGTTGCTTTCTTGTGTCATCGTCTCAGCAAATACATATGGAGGAAAGAAAAAAGGTAATATACTATCAAATATAAATAATGATCATGAACCTTTTTTTTAATCTTTGCTATAAAAATGTAGTAATATTGACTGACTGATCATCAGCATGTTGTGTTTGAGTGCTGTGTTCCCTTAAACTATGGCATTTATAACTGTCTGTGTTTATTGGAAAATGCAGTTGTTTGTAATTACAACAAACATTTCTCAGTAGAAATCCATACATTTGAGACTATAGACTTATGGTACTGTGACCCTTAACAAACTTCTGATGAAGCTAATTTTAAAATTTATTAGTTTGAAAATATACACTGGAGTGATATTGTCATAATCCTCTTGGGCTGGAAGTATTCTCTACAACAGATTCAGTCTCCTACTATGAATCAACATTTCTAGCTATCTGAGAGGGTTTAAGCTTTTATTTGCTGAGTTGCCTTTCATCTCAAGTGGGAGGAACATCTTGGAGTGAAAGAGATACATCTGCAGTATGTTTTGTAGAGCAGCACTGGGAAGGATCTCTGTCACTGGTTGTACACCAGTGCATTTGTGTTATGCACATTGTGTCAGTGTCTGGGGGACTCTTAAGTGCATCACAAAACTGTATTTCTTGTAACCTCTCAGATGTGATTGACAAAGACAATTCCATGTTTGGCTTCATCATTAAGCCATACAGAGCAAGAATGAGCTTTCCTTCTTATTTAACTACATTTCTAATAGTCTAAGTCTGAAGGGGATAAATGTAGTTTTCTCTTTAGCTGGAAATAAAGCAAGATGTGCACATTCACAGAAGTATGGCCTCTTTCAGTAGCTGTGTTTTGTATTTATGTTAATTTGTATTAACAGTTTTAGAAACCATTTGCTATAAAAATGCTTTATATGCAATAAGCACAGTGATTTCTATCTAGAGGAGGCAAGACCACCTTTCTTTGATTCTGCACATTAAAATTCCCCTTGGGTTTCATTTTGAACAACATAAAATCCTTGAATTAAAACACTATGAGAACTTAAACTGCAATTAATGCCATAACTTGGCCTGGTTTACCAGACAGCAAGATCTGCATATCCTTAACAGTTGCTGAACCTTAGAAAGCTGTTTAGAAACCATGATCAAATTCTGTATTTTTGAGAGAACCAAAAATTAGAGCACTAACTTTAATTTGAGGTATCTCACATAATCTTTGCCCAGATCTATCCAGATTCTACTGTGTGGTTAAAGTTTAGTTCACCATAAATACAAACACCAGGCAGAGAGAGGAAATCATTGTACCCCTGTTTTTTCACAGTCACGGGTCTTGCCTTATGCAGCTGCATTCCCCTACCCCACTATCTGTGGTACTGTTTATAGCAAGGCCAGTTGCTTCACTCTCTCCATCTCCCTTTCCCCTCATGACCTAGGACTCCTCTATCGATGGACTTCACTTGTTTGCTTATTGCTTCTGCAGTTTAAAACCTCACTTGTGACAAAACACAAGTGACATGTCATACTGACACTAGCAGATACGCCCAGTTCATAGTATGCTGAGGCAAGAGACGGATTTCAGAAGTAGAGCAGGTTCTCTTCTAAAAATGCAAGAAGACTCGACTGCATTTTCTTGTAGAGGCTATCCACAGCCCAACTAGATATGCTACAGAGGGTAGTTACAAGGTTAAAGGACCTGGTTTTCCATTATGCTGAACCTGGACCCTCATCTCTCAATTTTAAATCGGTCCAGCTCTAATTCCAACTATCCATTTGCATTAATGTATATCTCTGCAGCTTTCACTCCCTTCTTATCCTTCTCCAATCCAACCTCAGCCACACCAACCTTGTCCAGAAGATAATGGAACTCCCAGTTCTCAAACTTGCCTTAT
The DNA here is from genome assembly GCF_036250125.1 of Pseudopipra pipra. Taxonomy (NCBI): domain Eukaryota; kingdom Metazoa; phylum Chordata; class Aves; order Passeriformes; family Pipridae; genus Pseudopipra; species Pseudopipra pipra. The sequence continues at coordinate 7,143,992 of NC_087560.1, read as the reverse complement.
TTCGATGGCCATTTGATTTGCCAGCATAGCTCTGCTGGTTCTGTCTGTCCTCAATCAACTCTGGTGTTTTGGCCACACTTAGTAACCTCAGGGAGTCTTTTTCTTCATTTCAATTCCCAAGGAGGCAAATTCTCTTCCCACAATGGCTTATGCAAATGACACTAAGGCATTATCTCTCACTAAGGAAGGGCAGCAAAGATTTTAGTTCTGCATAAGAGCCCTTTAAATGCTGTCAAGAGGAGACAGCTTTCAATGAGCATTGGATTTATTTTACCTGGACACCCTCGCACCTTGGAGCTCCCTTGTTCTTGCTTTAGCAGGAACTGCAGCAATGAACAGTGTAACTAAAAGGATCTGCAAGGCCTTCTCAAAGATGAATGTCTGGCATGTCATTCTAGCACAAACAATAGCTGTAAGGGAACCATCCTCGAAAAGAACAATCACTGTGTAAGTAAAAGTCCTACTCATTCATTTGTACCCAGAAAATAATCAACTCTTTTTTTTCTCTATCATTTCATCCACCTGCACAGTAAAAGAAATTACATTACAAAATCAGAATTTATAGGAATTAGACTGCAGTGGGTAAATCAATTTAGATAAGTGTATGTAAATAATTTTTATGAAGTTATATAACATATACATGCTATAGGTTCTTATTTTATACTTAATTATGTAGAACAAGATTTGCATTACCAAGCAAAAACATCCCATTTAAAACACACATGAGGTTATTCTTAAAAAAACACAGAGTGTTTCTGAAATATCATGGTTTTCTTGTACAATTATATAGCAGGAAAGAAGTTTGTAATTTTTGGCAAATGTTCATTATCTAAAAGCAGCATCCCGGAACCAGAAATAAGCACCTAAAAATAACATCCCTGAAGTTAAGCCAAGATGATTCTTTCTAAAAGCATGTGAAAAATGCTTCAACATAAGCTCCTATTTATTTTGATTCTTCTTCTGTAAACATAAAACTAGGTGGGAATATATTCAATTATTCCACTTGGTTGTGCAGAGCAGAGTTCTGCAGTGGCTGACATGAGAACTCCTGCTGTTGAGCCAGCACTTCTTACCTGACAGTCTCACAGCTGGCAGCTGAGCTGGATTTTTTCTGCCCAAAAGAGAAAGGTAACATCTTAATTGTCATCCAGGTCTGCTATGTTTTAAGTATTACAGTGCTAACATCTTAGTAATATAACATAGACCACAGGAATGGATTATAGAGAAACCTGAATAGCTGTTACATTTTCTTTATTCCCTAAGAGTATTACAGAGATATAAAAGGTGTGTTTGGTATATCAAATCCTCCAAAGCCTAGATAAAACTCCTCAATAAAATGCAGTGTATGGAGTATACACTATCAGATCTGAAAAACTACCAAAATAATAATTTCTACATGATGCTGAAAAACTATGAGAAAAGCAATAAACACAGAAGATTCAAATGCCATTTAAACTGCAGAGAAAGAGAGCTAAAGTCTGCTAAGGTGATGACATGGTTACCTTTGACATGGAAGGTGAATATCACTTTTACTGTCTAACAGTTCTTTAAAGTCTACCCTAAATGCAAAAATGTAGAGAAGACCTTCCTTTCAATTCCTTGAAGCATATTCAGTGTAATAATAACCTGTGCCTTAAGTTTTCATTAATTCTGTGTGATTCAGGTTTATATTAAATGACAGAAGAACACAGACTAAAGCCAACAAGGCCACAGGATATTAGTAATTCCAGCCCACTTCCAGTTTGAGAGAAAGTGCTATGAAATGAAATTGGCTCCAAAAATTACTGAAAAAAAATATTCTTTTTCTCTCCCTCTTCTTCATATGCAGAAATATACCATGATTACAACCCATAGAAACAAGACTAAAACCAGTTAATATTTCTCATTTACTGCACTGGAGCTTGTGCATCACCTCTGAAGCTGAAATTCATGTCACTTCTAGTTAGGTCATTCAAACAGGGATTCAGGAGCTAAATTTTATGATGTACCAAAATATTGGTCAAAGAAGTCTTGGAATTTGGAAGTTCAGATGTCAGGGTACTAACCAGTTACACTAATGATTTAGGTTGTGATATTAATAGAAGTTCTACAAAAGTATTTGCTGTCATCTTCTGAGTGGCTGTGTTTCACATTCACTGTATCCATATACAGCTTTTGCAATGCTCTCAGGAGTCTTAGAATTCTACCAAAATTTCTATCATCTAAACCAGTTATTTCTCCTTTTGGCACCCAGAAAAATCTACAAATATAACTTCAGCCATCGATTTTCACTGCAGAGTCCAAAATACAACTGCAGTCTAACAGAAGGCCCTTTGCTTTTCCCATGACAAGAGACAATAACGGGAATTTGATTGACAAAGGAACTATCCATGCATGAAACAAGTTTCAATCTTTCTACTAATGCAAGTGACTGAACATCCTAATGAGGACCTTAAATTCACCAGAGGATTGCAATTCATATGACTTAAGCATTACATTCTTCTGACCACTGCTGTATGAACAGTAGTTGAACTCATGTGACACTTAAAAAACTTGCCCATGCAGAACAGTTCTTGGTAAGGTGGCACTGCAATCTAAGTGCTTAACTTATTTTCTTCCCCTTTCTCTCAAACTAGAGAAGGTTATAGTTAATTTTAAACATATATATATATATATATATATATATATATATATAGTTCTGATGGAAAATAACTATCAATAAGAACATTCATTATTAAAGAGAACATTTTTCTTTTCTGCCTATTTTGTGTTTCACTCTAGGTTCATATTACACATTTCATTTTGGAAAACATAGTCAAGCCCAATCCATGTGGAGCTGCAGGGTTATTAATAGAATTGCACTGACAGCAGTACAATAGTGATGATGTAGCTCATAACACCATATGGTCCCCTTGGGTGGCCTTAGCACAGTGACCTTTTTTCCTATATGTTATCTAGAGCTTAGAGACTCTTTGCTGAAGATAAGTCAGACTCCTTGTACAGTGGAATAGCTTGGCAGCAGGTGGATGGGCCAGCAGCCACTTCCAAGCAGCATGATTAATATTTCCTGGCAACATAAGCAATAACTGGCAAAAGAGACAGAAGGGGCCATCTATCTGCACATGCCAGGACTGGGTGATAAAGTTCACTGCTTTGGCAACAGGCCAAATGTGAAATATAATTCCTGCAAAAAAATTTGTTTAATGTCTATATTCCAAGTTAAAAAAAATTACCAGTTTCACAATTTGTAGTCTTTCTTCTAGAAAAATATGCTGATTTTAAAGCTATATTACTATGACAACTCTCTTTCTTGTTCCTTTTAAATGTAAAAAAAAATTGTTAGAGCTGCTAATATCCTCAGAAAGCATTAACTGCACAGGATTGCCCACACTTACACATAACCATTGTGATCAGCCAACGAAAGCCTTTGCTGGTGCTGAAATGCTTCTAACACAAGATGGTTGTAGAAAGAGGAGCTGATGACTAAAGCTACAGAAGTTCTCCTTTTTGCTTAGCCAGTCCAGTAAAATCTATGTGAATCTTTTACCAATAATACTTGGTACATAATAACAATACCAATAATACTTGGTTTATATTTGGGCTTCTACTTTGCCTCCAGGCTTTGTGGTGTTGCTCCAGCTGCAACAAATGACAAAAAAGAAATCTAGAAATACTGGATATCAGTAGACAAGGTGTTTGAACACATACTGTTCTCTGGAATGTCCAATCTGAAAAACCAATTTTTAGGAGAGAAATCCTCAAAACTTCTGCTATTTTGAAATATTTGATCCAAAAAGCATTTTCTAATTTTTAATCAGTAAGAGAAACTGATGGAGACTACTTCCAGAGGAAGGCACTGCACCAGGGAGGAGATGATGACAGAGCGGATCCAAGGACAAAAATAAAAACATACACACACGTTTGGTTTAATTTTGTGTCTGGAGCTGACAAATGCCCCTAAAATTCTGCTACACTGGCATGTTCTCCCAGATCTTAATGCTAACTTTGACAACAATTATATAGAAACACTGCTGAGATTCAATTTTTCATTTTAAAATCTTCTGATGTTAAATCACTTGTGGTTCTACTTTATGCTTCTCAGGCTGAAAATAATCTGTAGTGTCAGACTGAAGGATTTTATTTACCCTTTCAAGCACCACTCTTCTCCCTTTCAGTGGGCCATAAGGGATGTCAGAGGACATCAATTAAGGTTTATCTTCATGTTTGCCAATCTGCACTTCCAAAAGTCCCTCAAATTAGAGATTCTGTCAAATTGGAGTGGGAGTGGTATGTATGGCTGTTCCTTAGTTGTGTTAATAAAAGATAAATATACTGAAAAACTACCAAATTACATTCTGATTTATTTACCAGGCAAATAATTGTCTAATAAATATACTGTCCAAGTAATTGTCATGACTTCAGACTAAAACTTGTCCAGAACTTATCTTTGATTGGAATTCTACAAGTTGTTATAAAAATACAAATAATTAAATCTTATGGACTTTCAGACAAAAAATTATATTCATGATTTAAGAGGGTAATATTTTGATTTGTTATATTCCCATTTGATTTTTTTTTTGTGTTGTGGTGAAATAGAACTGCTAGTTTTCATATTTATGTCCCTTGTACTTTTAACTGAAAATGACAGTGCCAATGCCCTCAAGGTTTCCTTTTTAGGGGCTGACAAGAGGAAGGGAAGGGACATGGGAGATATTTATCTTCTTTTTTAAGGCAGAAATCTTTGGGCAACTTTTATTCACTACAAACAAAATATTTTGAATGGTGTTATTCAAGCCACGCTTTCACCTGAGAGCTTATAATCTTCTGAGAATTCTTTTTAAAATGTAATCATTTGTAAGAATGATGAATACTATCTAAAGCCCTATCATTTTTTTCAGAAAGCTACTGCATTTTTGAAACTGATTATTATTACTGTAACAGAATATTACTTTTAGGGCCTGAACTGTGAAGAAGAAATAATATGAATTAGCAGTGCTTTTAGGACACGTGGGAAAGGTTTGACCTCCCGTTTATTGTGCCAAATATATGGTCTGTAAACTCTTCATCCCCAAAACCTTCAAAAGTTATTGAATCAAGTCCTTAGTAGCTACTTAAACACTTCTTTCAATGTCTCAAACAATGCCTATTAATGCTGCCATATCACTCTTCAGTGATTCACTCGAGTCAGCACCTTCCAGACCTTTCAAACACCTGAACAATTTCATAACTGCTCTTGACTAAAATAGCTTGTCTATGACAACACATAAATTGCCACCTACACAACAGTGCCTGGCTAAACTACAAGGAAAGCTGACAGCCCTAATTGCATTTAATGTCTTTATGCAAATGAGGGTAAGCTGGATGAAGCTGTCCCAGAGCAGAGGTTTACCAGCAGGAACAAGACTTTCACAGATTGTATCTGTGTGGGATTCCCCAAATCTGCTTTTCAGGTTAAGGACCAACTGCAACCAGCAGACAAACAGTCTTCTCTGATGCTTGAAAGTAACCCCAAAGCAGTTTTTGCACAGTTTTCAAGAAATATGGAGGTGTTACATGGATACATTCCTCCCTCCAGAGTACAGAGTAAATGAAGGGAACTGTGGCTAAATTACAGTTGATTCTCTGGCCTGTTCTGCCAGTGTAGAAATGAGCAGAGGATACTGAAGAAGTAGCCTAGACCTAAACAAAAGAAAGAAAGAAGGGAACTTAGAATATTCAAAGATAAAGAACTCAGCTACCAGTGTAAAGCATTAGTACTTGATCTCTGCAGCACTAGAGACTGCACAGAAAGCCAGCTGGCACATCATCTGAAAATCCACTGTGCTCTCTATCTATCATGCTTACCTTCTGCTTACCTGGGAAAAGAGATTAAAGCTTGTTCTTTTAATTGGGAACAGTTTTTTTGTAAGGAACATCATAAATCATTCTTTACTTAGTAGATGAAATCAGAGAATCATGAAATCTGAGATACTAATAAGCTGTTTTTATCAGTCATCTTTGTCTATAGCTTACCCATTAAAGCTCTAAAGAAGGTTCCAACACAAAACATTCCAGTGTGCAGTGCTGAAGTTACTCTTCTGTTTTCCATTGACCACTATGATGCAATTCAGCCACCTCTACTCAAACTGAGCAGTAGGTACTTGGTGATCCCCAGGCTTGCTAGGCTCCTGCAGTCCTCTGCAGTGAGAATAACTGGGCACTGCCTTAACCAGAAAGTATTGCATCTGACCTGCTGACCTGCACTTACTGCTCTCTAGGGCACACCAAGGTCAGTACAGAAAAAAGAAACACTGAAACCTTTCTTGCAGCCACTAAGCTGCCAGCATTTCAAATACCACCAAACATACAGACAGTGTGTGCTAAGCATGAGATTTTGCTTACTACAAATGAATTGGTGACCTTCAGTCTGTGTTCTACACCAGTACAAGCTGTGTGTCCCACAGAGCTTTGGGATTTTCACATTTCTCTTAGGGCACAGATACCTTTAGGATTTGCTCTTTTCAAAAGCTTTGTGTGCCTTTCCTCTCTGCCAGAACATTTCTCCATCCCAACAGCAATATCCACACTGTTTCCCGGGCAGAGGAGTTCAGCAGGATCCTGATGGATGCCATTTCAGTCTTAGTCTCTTCTTACATACTCTGTGACCATAATGTGATCTTTAATTAGTTAACTTAAAGGAACTGTAACTTTTCCAAGAAACTTCAGCCAAGGAACACGCCTCTTGGCACGCTCTGGTTTGGTAGTGCCAGTGTCACCTCAAAGAAATGCAATGGAGATTCAGATCTGACAAAATGGACAAAACTCAGAGCCTTTGATCCAGCTCACAGAACAGACAGTTGTGCTGCTTACTATTTTAATCTCCCTAAATCATAGCTCACAGTAAATGGCAATGGGAAGGGCTGCTGAATACATGGTGTTCTTCTAGCTGGAATTTTAAGTAGCAGGAATTAACACACTTATCACAGAGATCCTTAGAAAACAGAAACAGAAGCAGGAGTATGACATACTATTCCAAGAGGAATCTTTGCATCCCCCTTCTTCCAAACCCATTTCTGGAATTTTCAGTAAATTTGTAGCATTTGCACTTTGGATTTGTTTAGTTTTTCTCTTATGCCCTTCTCTATCCTTCCAGTCTAGGTTATGAGAGTTATGTATATCCATAAAAAATCTTCACCTTTATAAAACATTAAGTTCTAGTCAATTAATTCCATTGAGGATACCTGCATGGCCTTAAGATGCACATAACTATTCATTTAAATGAAATGTTACTCCCATGAACACCACCAAAAGACCTGATATTAAGTTATTAGTTACTTTCCATCTATGAAGTATCAATGTTAATTCTTTAACTGGCTTTAAAAAAAAGAATCACTTTGGATATTTTGAAAACTATCATCCTGGTGTGCAGAAGGGAACAGAATTCTCAGACACCAGAGAGTTAATGTTGCATCTGCTCAGGGCCTGGGTGCTCTGAGCTCACAAGGACTTCTCACAACCCATCCATCACATCAGCATTTAGCACTCTGCAACCTCAGCACTTCATTGCTTCTCATCTCCCCTTAGACATTCTGGACCAAGTCCAGAGTAATCCAAACAAATGGATCTTGGGTCTTTAACAAGTGATTAAAGAATCTTTTACACCCACCCTGTAACATACCATAAGTCATAATTCAGCTACTGACTGGCTGTATTTGTGTTTTTCAAAGTAAACACAGTCACACAACTTAACTGTTGTACTACAGGACACTCTGGATCCCTGGAATTTCCAGATGGAAGACTGTTTGTTTCAGATATTCCTTTATTTCATCAAAATGTAGTAGATTTCCCCATGGATTTCTGTGAGCTGACACTGCCTGGATATTTCTACCTTCACTGTATATTGTACACTCTTGGATGCTGTGGGTAGTTGGAAAATGCAGTAAACCAGCATTTTTCCTCTTGCTGTGTAGCAGGTTAGTCCCTCAATACATGACTGTGTTCCTGAGTAAGCTTAATTGATCATAGTAAGGCAATCAAATGTGAATATTTTTTGCTCTTTGATTTCTAGAATGTCATTTAACAGTATAACCAAAATGACACTAAAGACATGAGTTATGCCAAATTAGAAATCTATCATAAAATCAAATATTAATAATAATGAAAGAGAAGGGGTGACATTCTGCATCTGCCCAGCTCTGGAGAAAAACAAGGCCTCAAATACTTGATTTTTTGTGCTTTGTATTTAGCCAGTGCCCAGTGATGGCAGACATTTTAAAGTCCAAGGAAAGGCTGTGGTTCATTACCCACTTGGTGACATTAACAACTTCAGCAGCCCTTGCCTCAGGCCACTGGTGCAGGTACTTCCTGAGCCTCTCCACTGTGCCAGTACAGCTGCTTAGTCAGAGAATGATTCTACAATTTTTCTTGCAGCCAATCAGCCTGCAAACTGGTCCAGTCGAAAAATAATCCTATTTCTTTCTTGTGATCCTACTTTTTAGCTGGATAAGCTCCCTGATCCTGTACACTCTGCAACTAAGTGACCAGCTGTGCTGGGACAACGGGGACTACAGGAGGTCAGGAGTGAGGGGGTGGAAGCAAGACAGGGAAGAATTCTGCTTAGAGTTGCTTGGGCTGCACTGAAGCCAAATGTCTAGTTAGGAACTAAGCACCCTAACCACTGAGTAATATTTTTAAATTTTTTTTTTAAGTTTTTAATCTCAATTTTAAAAAATAAATAAATCTGCTCCCTTACCAGGCTTTCTATCATCAAATTTAGGCTCTATTAGAAGTTTAAAGATCTTTTCCTCTCTTCTAATTTGATTGCTCTTCAAAAATCACTTTAGCAAAAGAAAGGGAACTCAGAAAAAAACCCAATTTATCATTCCAGCTCATAAAATAATGTAACTCGTTGTTCTGGCTGGTGTTAATAATATTTATATTGGAAAGGTCTAGGGCAATATCCTTGAAAACACAATTGTTTTCTGCACCATCAGCAACCTATTAGCCAGAAAAAATAAAAATTTTGTACTTTGGAGCTTTTTGGGTACTTGCTCAAATCAAAGCTTTCATTTCCCTCATACCCTCCATACATATTTCAGCAAATTAACCATGGAAAAAGTTCCAAAATTAGAGAGACAAGGTTTAATTTTTAACAATCCAGTTCCTAATCTAATGTTTTCCTATTGTTACTTCTGGATTTAACAAGGCTATTTAGCCTACAGGAGAAATCCTTTTAATAATGGAATTCTGGTGTAGTATTTTTGGGAAATCTCTGCCTTTTTTCCTCTTGATTCTCCAACACCACCCACTTCTTTTTCCTCCACACACATGCAGCCACTTAGTTAATTGTGTGTGATCACTAAACACAGACACATGTGGGCATGAGAGTCCCTAATCAGACAGGCACAGACACAAAATCTCTATCCTTCAAGGACAGGGTAAATTCTGTCAGGCATTTTAAAGCCAAGGCAGGTCATTGAAGTTATTATTAGCACTAATTAGCACTCCCACAAGCTGTTGAATTCTTTACCTGAAGCCAAAGGCCACTCAATATGGTGCAAAATTTGCTCACATCTCTGAAAGAATCAGCGAATTGGCTCCTCTGTAGGAACACAGGGTTGGTCCATTGCATGTGAATAGGCTTTTGGTAAAAATATGTCTGATCCATGTACCAAAGGATCTACAGAAGCAGAGATATGATGAAACTGTTCCAAAACAAAGGAATTCTACAAATGTCTAAACAGATTTTGTGAGAAAAGGAAGACATCTGGCCTTACTTATTATAATGGTGCTGTATTTTAAACTTTCTAGCAGGTTTCAGACAATTCATCCCCCATCTCAGCTCCACTGCTGTTCTTTTAAGTTAGTGTTTTATGTGGGAATTTGAAGACAAGTCTGTATGAAAATTGATTTTTTTTCCCTTGTGAGCAGCCTTCCCTCGAGAATGAGAGATCTGAACTGAATCACTGAGCTCCAAATAAAACACTGATCCTAATTCTGACAGTGGCTAAGAACTGATGAAAGCCCAGTGAGCCACCTCTTTTGTATCTTAAGCACATTTCTAACAAAGTGCCATAACAGGGAAGCCTGGCAATAGCTCTCATTAGTAAAAAGCACTGCTACAGGGCAGTAGAAGGATTTATTTGAAAGAAGGGAGAAAGAAATGTGTTAGAATCAGCTATTTTGGGTCTGTAAAATAATCCACACTATGACCTTTAGTCTAGAGATAAATTTTCTACAAAAGTAAGCAAAATTGTACCAGGAGTCAAAAAGTAACATATTATCAAAAATAAAATTAGCAAATATTTACTGTAGAACCTACTATGCAGGGGCCTGGCACCTAAAGGATTCCCCCCCAAAAACAAGTCACTATCCTGTGTGGCAAGAAGTTGGAAACAATGGGGAGTCTTGAAAGGTAACAGGCAAGATGTCTCTCCAACTATCATTCCTTGCAAAACTGAAAGGCAGAGAGTGAGAAACACAGAATAAACACTGCTTTAAAAAAAATCCAGGCCCAGCTCAGTGCAGATTGACAAGCTGCAGCTCTTCATTAGCTGGACATGCAACCCAGCATCCAAATGTCATCCAAATTGGGGGCTTCCTACGTCACTCTGAGCTGTATCTGAGTTTGTGTCTGTCACAGAGGCTGCAGCTTCACTACAAGCTCCACTTGGCCATGCACTGTCACACTGAACACATTTTCATCCAGCCAAAAGTCAAACCACAGAGCTGGAGACAAGGCCCTCAGGATCTCCCTCGGTCCCTTCCATGGGACACAACACATCACACTTTGTGGTTGCAGAGGTCAGCCAGCCCCTTTTGACTTTATGCCATCCTTAAGGCACCACTCAATATTTTAAAGAACTCTGCAGCTCTGAAGCACCAGTAATATTAATGGTCACAATTTTAGCATGATCAGTATTATTACCTCTGCTTTAAATTAGGCACCGAGAAACACTGAGCTTCCAGTTACTATGAGACAGCATTCAATGCCAGGACTGGAATCCTTATTTTTAGCCTCCTGGTCCCATTCTTGAAGCATTTGCTTTGTCATACTGCAGCCAGAAATGCATTTCCTCTAAAACTAATATACAAACAGCATCAAAATTTTGGCCTTCACTCCCTGAGTGATAGTACCATTATGAAGATGAATCAAGGTCACTGCTTTTTTATTTGTGTTATCCATTTTTTGAAAAGGAAGCCCCACAAACCGAGATGTGACACTGGCTGCTGATGGAATCTCTGTCATTTTCTTCAATTTGCAACAATTTGTAGCATTTTCATTATTTAGAGACTTGATTTCCTGACACCAGGGCACAGCTACAAGGTAAATTTCTGGGAACACACAAATGACATAATCTATTTCCTTTAGTATGATGCCAGCAGCTGAAGGGTGAAATAATTGCCTGGAAGTGCATTGAGTTGCTTCATTCTGCTAAACCAATTAGGATAATGGGAATTCTGGAACTAAATCCCTAGACACCTAACTAAAATTAAGCCTTTTAAACACTGTGACAGAAATTAATGTCAAATGCTTCAGGAACACTTTCCCTCATGGAGACAAACCTCTCTACCAAAAACAGCATTGCTAACTCATAATTAACTCTCAGAAAGGAAAAGAGCAAAATTTTCTAACTGACTGTGATGATTCTCACACAGTTGGCTCATTGACAAGCCTTTTCTAAGGTTACAAAGTTAAGTAAAGGTTGCCAAGCACTGGTAGTATAATAGGACCATGGGATGCCTTGGATGTGCATTTAGAGATTCCATTTACCAAATAAACGGGAGGTGGACAGATCCAAAGAATGAGGATGGTGCTTATTTTAGGAGACATTACAGATGGTTTCCAGTTTGTGTTTCAACAAAAAAGTTGTGCAAAATTAGAGAACTGAAAACAAAAATCTCTTTTTGTTATTGTGACGTGAGGGATCATGATTCTGTTGTCTCAGGGCTGGAAGGCACGTATACTACCCTGGCCAGTGAACACCTCTAAAATGAAAATAAGCAAACATTAAATGCATATTTATAAGCAAACAAAACTCAGATGAGTGTGAGCATTAGAAAGTGTTTCACTCACAATTTCACTTAGGAAGGATTATTCACATTATCTCTAAATCGCTTTCACTAAATTAAGAGTCACGTGTTGCTGTTGTATCTTTGAACTTTTTCCATATGTTTTAGCCTGCATCAATTCAAATGTTTAAGGCAGTAAATATACTTTGAACAACAGCTGTTAGCTCAGAGGAGGAATCTGACCCTATAAGAAACTCTTTTGGCATACTCTGGTATTCACCTGACATTTCCAGGCAGCCAGTACATCTGTGGGTGAATTCAGAGGGTCAGCATAGTAAAGGCAACAGGAAAAAACAGGGGATTATTAAATACATAGAGAACAAACAACTAAAGAATTTCAGACTTTGCTTATCACACCTAATCTCCAGTGTCAAGCTATCTAACCAGCTTGTCTTCTGTATCACCTATGCAAAATTGAGGAAAGCAATGCTGAGATAGCTATGCTTTAAAATAATGCTTTAAAATCTCTGTCTTTACCAAAATTATTCTGTTTCAGAAGAACATAATCTTTACCGCTCTAAGTGAAGTTTTCTGTCAGGAAAATAACTTTTCCCTTTTCATCAGTGTTGACACATCCTGTAATCTACCCTGCATCAGCTACATATGAGCCACCACACAAAGAGATTACACTGACCATTATGTACTCATCATGGAATAAGATGATAAGCAGGATTCTAAAGGGCAAGACTTGTTTGTAGTTTCCACTCTGACCAAACCTGAATGTTCCAATCCTTTGCTTTTCAAAACAAAAATGATGGTTCTCTCTGTTCACTCTCATTTTACCTATTAGGAGTCATAGAAACATGATCAAATATGATGATCTTTTCTTAACAAGGTATCTTTCCATAGTCAGAAGAGAAGTGTTCAAGAGCAGCAGAGGAAATGTTCCATGAAAGCCTAGATTCCCAATTCTTACGTGAGCACTCTGGTGTCCTGAACCTGCTCCATCCCAGGGATTTTTGTCAGTTTGCTCCATTCCATAAAAATCCAAACTTAGGCGACTTCACCATTTCTATCAAGTTTGCTCCTGGAAAAGAAATAATCCAATCAGAGGAAGGAGATAAAAAGAGATCTGATCAACAGGTTTAGAGTTCTTTATAATACAGGGCATTTCCCACAGTCTCCATTCCTGACCACTAAGTCAGAAAACAGAAAGACAATTCCTGAACACAGTAGTACATGTAGATTAAGCTCCTGGAATTGGGCTATGCTCTTAACACCCTAAGTTCTTAAATAACAGAAATGATACAATCCTCTGAGAAGTTTCTTGCATTGTGAAGTAGTCGGATAAAATATTCATGTTCTTAAATAGAACTGCTAATAAAAAAATAAGTAAAGGCTGGTTGTCAGCGCTGCTTGCAATATGGTAGTGAAATGGGAATGAAAGCAATAGAAAATAGCATGCCAACAAGGGAATTTGAAAGCAATGAAGGAAATTTATATTTGTTTTATATTTTGCTTTATCCTTCACTGGTTTTAAAACTAATTTTTATTAACTATATCACCTGAGACTGAAAATACATACCTCAAATATGATAAGCAAGAAGAAGGCCCCAACATTCAATTAATAAAAAGACATTTTCTTTCTGCTTTGGTTTTAGTTTTGGGTACACACTCCAATGCAGTATTGTGACTGAATATAAAAACAGAACAAGGAATTTCATACTTAATCCATAGTCTCCCTCAGTTTCCACCAGAGTATGAATTTATATACTAAAAGGACACGGTTTATAGGAAAGGCATAAGAAGTGCATTTTACTTGATCTATTATTTCTCCTTTGAAAATATATTTTATTTGCTCTAAATACTGTTTCTTCTCCATTACCAGCTAGTCATCTTGTTATAGGGTTTCATAACTACATCATTCATCAAATTAAGATTATGTTTACTGCAAGAGGCCCCCCAGTGCAATAACAGCATATTTGAGCAGTGAGACATTGGGTGTAAAAGACCAAAGTGAGCCCACTCCAGGCCCCTGTGGGAGGGGAGAGCTTGGGAATCGCTCTGGACTGGTTCTAGTCTAGTTCTGGGGATGAGCACCCATCAGAAGCTGGAGCACATCAGGTACACTGCCAGGGCACAGGGTTTGGTGTGGAGTACTCTGCAAGGAGTCTGCTTTGAGTGCTCCCAGCTCACTCCTCAGTGCAAACACAAGCATGGAAAGATGGGTGGATTTGTTGTAAAAGTGATCTCCTGTGAGAGAACCACAAATCCAGCCAATGGGTTCCTGTGACCCATCCCCACTGAAGTCTGCACTTTTTCTAGGAAGGCTACTTTTGACACTCCTGATTTTAAAAAAGACAACACCATCAACGAAACAACAATAACAAAAATAAGGAGATGGGGGGAGACAAAATGTCAGATGAATTAGACCACTTGATTGCTGCTGGCAGACTTTCTATGCTTGCTTTCTACCACACATATTTTTTCATATCATTCCCTTTCATTGTGGGGCTGGAGAATACCCAGTACCATAGAAGGAGGGAGACAAAGCCTCCACAGTGAGAATTTAGGCTCATTTAAAATAGCTTTGAAACATGGTCATATCCCTAAAAATCCATTTTTTGTTTATTTTATAATGGGCTCAATACTTCCTAAACCTATTTATAAATTCCTTCATCTTACACATGCTGTATCTTGCTAACGACATTTTATTTTTAGAAAATTCCCTTGCCTGACAATTTTGCAGACTTGACTCAACCAGTCTCCTGATAAATTCAAATTAAAAACTTGATAATTAAATACGCAGAAGTATTTCATCCTGTCACAATCTTTGGCTGTCTGAAACATCAGAAGCTGTTATAAGGAAACTGATTTGTCTCCATAGCAAAAAAAAAAAAAAAAAAAAAAAAACCAAACCAAAAAAATCTAGAAGCTTGTCTTCTTTAATTAATCTGTTGCAAGACAGCTTTCAGAGGAAGGCCCAGCCACTCAGGCAAATTTTAGGCAATCTCCATAGGGTTTGAAGAGATGTTTATTCTCTCGTTTTGGCACTGCCACTGGCTCAAATTCCAGCTCTCTTGCTCCTTTAGCCAGGGTGCTGTTTTCCCCTACACTGCAGAGATGATGGGCCCCAGCTAACAGTTCCTGTGGTGCATGTCAAATTGACGTGTGTACTAATATGTTTTATTCACAATTTTAGAGTTTGAAGTTAGATTAAATGACAAACAGCATAATACAGATAGTGAATCACCAAAAATCATCACTTATTTGCTGAGCTATACTTTTATCAGAGACCCTGGAAGTTACTTGAAGCTTGTCCGTGTCTCCACACTTCATATTTCTTCCTCCAAGATACTCTGCCTTCCCTTTCAGCAAATACAGTCTGCACAGTCCTACTGAAAGTTAACTTTCTATTCAAGCTGGCAAACAGGTCAGCTATTGTATCCTCTCTGAATACTGCTTTTATCTGACAGGTCTGTGAGTCAGCAACATCTCCCTTAAATACCCACTCCCAGGATCACATGCACAACCACCACAGCATCGTGTTCAAACCAATGATGCTCAGCAAATATGCCCTGGGCACGTCTAGCACCAACCAGACTAGCACCAACAGGATCTAAACTCCTAAAGGCTCATGCATATCTCAAAGCTACACTGACTTAATTTATGCCTCCGGATGGAGTTATCTTTCCAAGCAAAGCACAACACCAGTTAAGTCTCAAGCCTCGTAGGTGTGGGAAGAAAGGAGGCAGCCCAGGAGTGCTGCTGTAATGGAATACTGTGTTTTCACACCTACACCACATATATTGGATAAGCAACTGGGCAGGATTGTCCGGGCATGTTCCCTGCATGCTGGCCAAGCTCTTTATTTGCTGACACATTCCCGTCCTACAGAGCCAAGGACAAGATTAAGAAAGCTGACTCAACTGTGCCTGTGAGGTTTAGGGCGCTTCAGTGCCAGGGAGCAGCTCTGCTACAGTAAACTTGAAATGTTTTACTGCCCAGCTACACTGAAGAGAACAGAACAGCTACCTCACTGGAGGAATAAAGGGAACAGGAGAAGCTCTTCTGGGCTGTGGTTGCTGCTGTCCCACACCAAGCCCTGGGCAATCTCTGCCCTTTGGGATCATTTTGTACTGCAGAAACACTATGGAACGTGATTTGTGTCCAAAGGAATATATGGTCCAAACACAACTATTGCAAGATTGTGAATGAGTTTTTTACTAATAACTTATTGGAGAAAAAGAATAGGGAACCTATGAAAATTTTTTTCATTGTTTCCCCATTTTACTTCCATTCCAGACCCAACAGACTGGCCTGGTTGCTCTTCTTCATTACAGTAGATAATAATATCCCTTGAAATGATTATGAACCAACACTGGTTCCATCTGGACTTCAGGATAGCAGAAATACCAGTGGGTTGTCAGCCCACAGCTGAGAACTTCTGACCTCAGTTCTTTCAGCTTCATGTCAGGGACAAAAGAGACAAGCAAATGTGGACTAGAATTTCATTTTCTAATGGCGTGGTTATAGTCCTTATAGTCTCCACTTCTCCTCTAATAAGAGGGAATATTTCATTCTATCTAGAATTTGGAGGAAAATATTTAAATTATATTTTTTCCTCACAAATATTTCAGGCATATATTTCAGATAAATAACATTTCATTATTTGAATTTGTCATTGAAAGCTGAGCTCAGAGAACTCTATTAGGGACTTAGGAATTATTCTCCATAAATGAAGGAAACATGTCAGTTCCATCAAGCCCATCCAGCAGATCACAGAATAGAATCTAACAGATAAAAAGCAATTAAAATTTAATTTATGGTTATTTCATTTCCACTCGATTCTAGTTGGAACTGCAAACATACTGAAGCACTGTGAGAAATGCTGCCCTGCCCTTGTGATCTCTCTTGGGATTTCTGGGATGCTTCCAGAGTGTTCTGAAGTTGGCAGTCTGATATACCAGGAAATACACACAAAACCACGTTAAATGTGGCAGACTAGGAAAGGTTTCAGCAAAGGTGGGTGAGCATCTCCCAGGACAGTTTTATAAAATGAACCATTATGACAGAGGTTGTATAAACAACTGCAAACCTCTTATGTCAACCAATTATTCCACGTGTCCTGAAAAGGTCTGTCCGGCTACGGTGGCAGCTACAAAAGGCCTGTGGAGCAGAGCCTGCCCATAGAAATAAACTCATACTTGTGTAAGATTAAGAGCATTAGGTTGGTTAATAAAAACCAAAATAAACCCTACCTCCATTCCCCAAAAGCCTTTGTTTAGGATTAAATAAATTGCAAAGCTGCTAATAAAAGAAGCAATAAAGCTGAAAGACTGAGAAAGAATTATGCTTATGACAAAATGAACATTCATTTTAAGGAATAATTATCCCTATATTTCAACAAATGCACACCAAAAGTTGGCCACAGCACAGCTACTACGTCAGGTCTGTGCAGCACCACAGAAACAAGAATAAAATTCAGAATACTTAGAATATCAACACTATAATTACACAGCAGCATAATTACAGCTAATTACCTTAAAGGTTAGGAATGAACCTGTGTAAAATAAAGGAAATTCTTCTTTTAGTTAATGGAAGGTTTGGCTTATAGATTTGTCAGGCCCAGGTAGGAGAAAATGTATTTCTCTTTTAAAAACTAACATGCCCTTTATGTGAATCTATAGCAGAAAATTATGGGAGTTATTAAACTCACTGTAGAGGGGTAATAGATGGTTCTAATTCAAAATAAAGTGAGTAGAGTGTGACTTTTGCTGCTTGCAGTGGCAGTTGTTTACTTGAGGCAGTCTCCCATAAATCTGAACAAAATCCATGATGCTGCTGCAAAACAAAATGAAAAACAAAGGCAACAAATAGCTTCACTTCCATTTATAACAACTGACCCAGGCCCCATGGAAAACATGTGATATATCTCCAGCTGAGAGCTACAGGGGCCTGGGAAGTGCTGATATACACCAGCACTCAGCACAGTTGCACATGGACTGTCTATTATTAGATGTAAACTTAAAAATAATTTAAAAAAGAGCATCACAAAACAAAACAAAACCCCCCTGACAAGCAGCCAAGCCTGAAATGTCAATTTAATCATTAAATGCAATCACAACAATGTACCATCAGCAATATTAGACACTGTACAGAAAATGGATCAATAGAAAGAGCCTGTAAAGTGCAGAGCAGAGGTAGTTGCCCATCGCTGTCAATGACAGCAGCCAACGTGTTCCTCACAATCAATTTGATTATAAATTCTCAGATTGTCTGTGTTGTCCATTGCACCAGGAACACTCCAAATAGGCAGGATAACAATCATAGCACTGAACTGAAATTGGAGTGGGAGGGGATGTCTTAGGTTTTTTTTCTTTAAAGTTCTCTTTGGATTTCATTTCTTCAATTAGCTCAGTATAAGTTGGGGTTTTTTTAGTGTAATTAAATTATCATAAGCCATCTTCAGCTACTTTCCACTGGCTTATCACACTCTCGATGGTTGATGGAAGTTATTTATTTTTCTTTCTTTCCTTAGGTTAAGTCACCTAAATTATTAAGACTTTACAGAATGAATAATTAAAGAAATAAGTAATTTAGTACCTCCCTAACATTTCAACAGAAATACAGTAGCATTTTCCTTCACAGGAAAATACATATAATTTCTCAATTCCTTTTGAGAAATACTTACATTAACGCTCCTAGAAAATCAATAATTCTAAAACCAGAAGAAAATAATGGAACCTCTACCATGACTTCACTCACTTCATACTTTCTTTTAAAATTTACATTTCTTAAACATGCCAGGTCAAATCAATTCATAGCTTTTTATTAACCTGGCCTTCTTGCTGAGAAGTAACAGCTCTCAATAGCAAATGTCATCACCAACAGCGAGAGTTATTATCTACACGTCTGCCTAGCTGCTTGTATGTCTGCACTTTTACCTTGTTTTCTCCTCATATTTATTCTACCAAAATCAATATGGTCATGAGTAGCCACGACACTCAGCTTCTGCTAATGCTCACTGGAGTTGTAGCTATCAGAATACTTTATTACCACTAAGTTGTTTGGTTTTTTGTTTGTTTTTTTGTTTTTTTTTTTTCCAAAACAGAGGCAAGTTAGTACTTGGAAAAGAGAACACAGCAGTAACCTTCACAAGCAAGATCTCATGCTTGTGAACCACGGCCAAACTCACCTGCTTATTTATTACAAAATTACTTATTAACCAAGATTTCCCCCTAGGATCCCCCAAATCTATTGCCCTGTAGTTTCAGTCTAGTAACAACTAATTCTCTGTTGAATTAGGTTCAAATATATCCTCTATTTTTTCTGCTAGAAATAAATTTTTCAAGTGTCTGGTCACACAGTAAAAAAATTACTGCTAGCAACATTCTTTTTTTTTTTTTATGATTTTATCATTCTTGAAAGACATTTTTTTTCTTTTTAATTAAAGCTGCTATGTTAGTTTTTAAAGAAAACAAAACAATACCCACAATTCCCTGGCTAAAAATCATCCTGTGTTAATTTCTTCTGTCATTAAAGAATAGAAAGAAAATAGTTCTTACAATCAAAATCCATGATGTGCACTATAGAGAGGAAAAAAATTCCAGCAGCACAGGCAAGAGTCTGATGAGCTGGTCTAGGGAATGTGGATGCTTAGACTTTTGCTCCTCTGTCACTACACCACTGATTCCCACATTGTCCTAGGTATCAGTAGGAACGCACTTTGTATTTATTTCTCTCCTCATGGCAACATGAGGAGCACTAGAACAGTGAATCAGTGACACAGAATGTTTCTGCTGTCACTATTCTCTGTCAGTGAAGGGCAGAATGCTGTCATTGCAGACTTCCTTAACCAAAAATTGTGTCCAACTGTCCATGCTGGTTTCATCACACATATGAGCCTTTGATAAACCCAAGAAAACTGTTGCCTCAATGGAGCAAACTGGGCTTTTCCTACAGATTTTTTTCTGTGTTTCTCAGTACAGGTCTCCAAGGAGAACCTGAGAACTGGATGGTGTGACTGTGGTCTCAGTATGTGGCCCCTTGTCACAGGGCTGTGGGGTTCCTTCAGCAGGATTCACTGGCCTACCACCAGCTATGAGGAAATTTGGCTTTCATTAGTATGCTGGTGATGCTGAGCTCATTTCCCATTTTCTACCAGACCAGAAATGCCATTCTACAGCCAAGATGTACATGTGAATGAGAACAAACTTGGCTGAAGCTGACTCTGCAGGCAACAAAGGCACTGCTGGCAGCTGGCATTGAAATATTCACATTATTCCAGCCTAAAAAGCAGTCTCCACTCTGAGACAACTTCTTTTATCATGCAGACTTATACTGACCAATTAGCAGAGGTGATGGTGAATTTGGTTTGGTTTGGTTTTTGACTGTCAAAACATGAAGAGATTCAGAGAGACTGGAGAGTCCTCAGCTCTAGAACTTGCTCTGAGGACAGGATGAATGTTCCATGTGCAGCACTACAAACAGCATCTTTTTTGAGAAACCACATGTCACTGTGCTATATTTGGTTGCTCTGCTGTATGACAGGGAAGATTTGAATTGCATATGGGCATGTGGATTTACTCAGGCCACATAAAACAGCACAATGCAACAAGAGGCTATATTACCTAAAGCAAATATTAAACACAATGTGGGGGTTTTTTAAATGAGGATCTGATATGAATGTTTACTGGATATTATCATAGCTCAGAAGAGAGGGACCAGAGGGAAAAGGAAATTATGCAGTGAATTAGAGAGAGGAGACAGGGAAAAGAAAATGGTCTGGTAGTGTATAAGACATTATCACCTTCTGTGACTTAGCCACATAAACTGTGGTTATTATAACTTTTTATGTAAAAACTTACTTAGCTCTAAGAATTCTAGGCTGAACTCAAATGTAGTGCCAAATAACAAAGCTGATAAATTCACCTACTTGGTGTTCCAGGCATGACACACAGTGAATCTCCAGAAGTTACTTAATCCTTACCTTGGACGTGTCTCAGGCCATGAACAAACACCTTGCTCAGTCAAGGAGCCTTGCCTGTAGCACTCTTCCCACTTCCATCATTTCCTGACACTTTTTACTTTCCCCTTTTATCCAACTCATGCAGTAAGTCAGTTCACATAAGCATGCCCTAATTTGTTTCAAGCAATATAAATTAGAATGGTTTAAACAGTTAAAATAGGTGATGTGAGGTAACCTGGTTGTTTTTCCTTGCAGCAATTAGGCAATGGTCCAACCTTGGAGCACTGGCAAGAGAACAGTAAGGGTGGTAATTTCTGACTGGTGGGAGGTGACAAAAAGGTGGAGGTGGTAACCTCTTTGGTGGTACAGATGGATGCAGACAAGGATGCCAGTCCACTGCTGTAATTTGCACTGAATATACTCAGAGGCACATTCAGGTTCTTATATACAAAGGAAACTCTGCATCCAAATAATTTTGTTTCTATTGTTACAGAAGATTATTTAAAAAAAAAAAAAAGAAAAAAGTGTTTTTAAACTGCAAAGTGAATTTATATATAATGAAAAGAAAGATGCCTTCTGGAGTAACCTTTAACTACTGTTCTGTACAAGATTTCCTCCTATTTTGTGTCTTTAAATCTTTGCATATGAATAGCAGTTCCACTTTCTTTGCCCTACAAAATATGACAGATTCTAGACAAAACATGCCAACTAAAGTCAGAAGCATGAGTTGTAGTGTTATGTGCACCACCTATGCACAATATGGTAAAGCAGCTTTTGACAAACTTGAGTAAAGAGGATAATGCAGAAAGGTAATCTCCATATTTACCCACTCAGGTTTCCGTTTCTCCAGCTCCTGCTGTGCCCCCACATTCCAGAGAACTGTAGTTAGGAGATTTTGATCTGCAGTGGCAGCCAGCTGTTGCTGTGTCCCACGGAGTGCCCCTGCCAAGAATATTACAGGACTGAGCCCACAGTTCAGCCTTGCCCCCTTCTGTGCCCTCACACAGCTACCTGATGCCTTTCTGTGTCACATCTCCACTTTGCACAGGAGGGCTGGGACAATCTGCCACTCTGACGTGGTTCTAGTGCTTTTTGTAGGCTTGCCATGTTCAGCAAGGGCAGCTGTTCACCAAGAAGCAGAACTGGCTCTCTGGCTGTTTAGCTGAGCCACTGATCTCTTTTCTGGGTTGGTGAATGTGAGATGGCCATTTCTGGATTGATAACAAGCTGCTCCTTCCCCCCACACTGCATTCATGAGACTTTTTGGCTGTGCTGTGCTCTCAAGCGTCAGAGAGGAATGTGCTTCCAGCTGTCTTTCAAGAATCTCATTAGGTTTTCCCAGCCAATTCTATGAAGTTTCACATTGGTGCCCAAATACAATTGGTTTGTAACTATTTGGAGAATTTTTAACTTCTGAGCCTACATAACTCTGTGCTAGTCAAATGAACACAGAGATTATAAAATCAGTTTTCCAGGCACTTTCAAAGATGCTTTTTCTTATGCTAATAGAAAAATAAGAAAAGGTTTAAGTGGGCTGTGTTATTTTTCACAGAACAATCTTGAGCAAATTAAAATGTAAATTTTTATACAATCACTGCTTTTGGGTGACAAATCTTTTGCTTAAGTCTTTAGATGCATCCTGCCTCTGTTTGATTTTCACATTTGAAGGCTTCAGAAGAACTTGCCTGATCAGTTCTGTGATCTCTTTTCTTATTTCTTATGCTGACTTATCCAATTTCTGCAAGAGTTTTTAGCTTGCTAAGCCAACAGTGAACTGATCCAGTAGAAAGAAAAAATAATTCTCATGTGTTGGGTGAGTGAACTGAATAAAAGGAGGGCAAGAGCAATAGCTGGACTGCTCAGGTATGAGGAATTAGGTGCTCTGAATTCTCCATTATCACCTCCAGGGATGCACAGCTCTCAGGACCAGGCCTGGGCCCTGCTTTGGGAGCAGGGGTTCCACTCTCACCAACACTGCCCACACCTCAGTCAAACCTTCATAACCTCAGAGGGACACATACCTAAAGAGCCCAGAAGTGAGGCCTAAGGACATGAAAAGGACAAAATATGGAAAACAATCTCAACTCTTCAGTTTGCTTCATGTCAGTCTACAACTGCTAAACAAAAAACGTGTAAATAAAAAATAAACCAACTGAAAGTGAATGTTAAAATTTTCTTCAATCTGACATGTTCTCAAAATTCAAACCCCCGTGACTACAGGAACTGAAACAACACATCTGACCAGAGACACTCTAAATATCTGGTCAGAGATACAGCAATACTGAGTAACCTAGAAAAAAAATTAACATTCATCCAGGAAATTAGTGGTTGACTTATGTCCTGAAGCATTTTGAAGGTTATCCAAACTACTGCAGCTGTTCTGTTAGCATGTCCTTCATCTGCATTAAGAACCTGGAAAAAGTGTTCAGCAATGCATGGATGCACAGCAAAGATTTAAAATTGGATCTTTTATGTATATTGTCTCTGAATATTAAACACTTGAACCTTCTAAGACAAATGCCCAAAGTAATATTTCATTCATATTAAATGCTGTAATAATGAGGGGAATGTCATATGATTCATCAAGTACATAAAGCATTGTAGTGTTTATAAATAGTATTTAACAATGATGAATAGATTTTTTTATAAATATATAGATGCTTCTCTGTGTGTATGCACTTTAGACAACACTATGTAAGATAATTATATAAATTACATAGCTATAATGGACAATTAGGAACCCAATTATACTCTAACATATCATTATACTATTATATAGTACTAATTTACTGCCCTCTAATACATATTTACTGCTACTGGTTTCCGGACTTTTGGTCTTGGAATACCTTAAAAATCTGCAATTTTTTAAGTTACCAGGAAAAAACCCAAGTATTTCTTTCTCTCCCCAACCCAAATTTGGAATTTTGCACCCAAACCTCAAATACTGCCAGAGGCCCAGAAACTAAATTCTCACTGTCACTGCAGTAACAGGTTAAAATTGCAGCACTGTGTGCCCTTGCAGTGCTGCCAAGAGGCAGCTTTATCTCACTTGAAATTGAGATTTAAGGCTTTGAGTGAGACACAAATCACCTGCCCAGCCATCTAACTCACTGGACCTCAGCATCATGACTTCTAAAATGCAGCTTTGATCATTTTATACATATTTTCTCTAGGATTGGAATCACAGTGTGCAAAGGTGTCTGGTCTTACTGGTTAAAAGGATAAAACTCCTGAAAAAAAGTTTTCTATGCTGTTAATATTTCTAATAACATTTTGCATTGTCCCATGCATAAAATATTAAGTATTCCAGAAAATAATATCTTCCAAAATAGTTGTCTCAGGACTCCTGGAAAAGCCTGAAGAGCTCAGCAACATCTTAGACAACTTTGATAATGGCTCACCCCAAACTTAGACTATCAAATCTTTGTAGGACACCATTGCATGGTCCTTTTTACTAAAAGAGAGTGTTGTACTGGAATATTAGACAAATGTGCTGAAAAATGTTTCGTGAACTATGGCTCAAGTGATGGCAGCTGCTATAATCTGCACTCAGCTCACCTCTACAAGGAAAATTACAACAAAAATTGCATGACAGCATTAATAAAAATTCCAAGATTGGTTCTATATGCAGAATCTACCTTAAAATACATCCACAGTGAATGTTCCTTCCTCTTATAGTCTAATAGAAGGATCAAATTCCTTCAATGTTCAATGAGAAGTCTAATTTCCAGGCATAGTTGCATGGAAATAACTTCTGTAAACAGTGTGCACTGCAAAGGTTGTAGAAGAAATACCTACAGGCATCCACTATGAAAAATCAGTTTGGAGAAATTCAGGATACACATAAAATGATCAAAGTCTTTTAATACTATATCAGTGAAACCATCAAACTCTTGCTTAGATGAACACACCTAGTGACTGTCAAAGCAAAAAGTCCTTATGTGCCACAAAAACAGGATTTCCCCTCAGCTATTTTGGCTTAACTAAGGCTTTCAGACAAAAACAGTAAAAGAAAACAATTCTATAATTTAAAAAAAAAATAAATTTAAAAAAATCAAAGGACACAATGGAAAAAAACAGCAACATTTTGGAGAGGCAAGAGAAAAGGAAACAAGAAGAATGAGAGGAGAGGATGATTAAAGCAAAATACAGCTCCCAAGAACATATGCTTAAAAATTCTCCCAATATTTCCTCTAAAACGCAGGTTCCTTGGAGATACAAAAATTTTAAGGGACCAGATGCCAATTCACTACTCAGACTGAGAACTTTGGATACTTAGTCCTACTCCCTGAATTGAACAAAAGCCATTTGGGTAGACTGAGATTTAATTATACCCAGGGTAGGCAGATTCCCCCACTTATCAAGGGCCTGCCTGGTGCTGGAGAGCTGTCTCATCTCACTGTAATTGTTATTACAGTCCTAAAGCTCAAACTCATCCACATTCCTTTTTTTCTTGCTGCATATATTTCTCCTCATATTACAGAATGCTGTGATCCAGAAGTCACGCTGAATTTCTGACACAGCAAGTTGGCACCAGACAAGTGATTTCACTGCAGGATCACTCAGCAAAAAAAGCAAGGCCGCAGGAAGAAAACGAACTCCCACTTCCAGCATAACTACCCTAAAATATGAATCCAAAAATGTCTTACATTTTGCAAGACTGTATATTTTTTTAATCAAAATTTACACCTGTCATGATGACATCAGCATATGTGAAATGGTTCCAAGGGACGTGCACATAAGTAATAGAGATTTTCTCCTGGTCCCTTTGAAATAAAATTGAGAAAAACAATGCTCTGAATCACAATGTTATAAGCAAGTACATGCAGAATTTTGACTCCTTTGATCTAGGTTTCCTGTTTAGCTCTTGTCCACCTCTTCCAGGGTAAGAGCTGACTCAACTTTTTAAGAGCTGAACAGGAAAATATTTTCATATACTGAGAACATTTTCTAGCCCAAACTAGATAAAAAGTCCAAACTTCAGCAGCAACAAAATTGCAAACTAAAGCTTCAAAGATTTCAACATAAATTAGCCTAAATTTGTTGTTGATCAGTTCTGATTTCAGTATTACTTTTTTAGTTACTAAAAATTAAAAGATATTTCCAGGCAATTAATAATTCTGAACAACAGCAAATACTAACACCGATAATTTGGATGTAAATAGGGAATGAAAAATTTTCAACTGGAATATTTTCCAAAAACTGTTATTTTTCACAGGTTGTTCCTGTTTTAAAAAACAGCTGAAATCTAAGTCAAAAGTAATGTCAGGGAGCTCCACATTAAATAAGAGTGGCTGTAGTGGATGAACCCAAGGCCCTTCTAGTTCAACCCCCAGCAGTGGTGCCCAAAAGCAGGGGCATGTTCAGCATAAAGCACTTCTTCCCCCACACCATCAACCATTTGCAGTTCACAGATCTCCTGAGCAGGCAGTGCTGTCTCTGTGTTCACTGATCCTCACTGGATTCCTCTTAGACACTTCCATTTTCCAACTAACCTGATATAAATGCTTCATTCCCACAACACACCCAGTGAGGAATTCCACGGATTAACTACATGTCTTGAGGAGAACCATTTAATTATCTTTTCTTATCAACATATTTTGTTATCAAATAATAATCCTTGTACGTCTCTCCCAGTACCAGATGTGGTACTCCCCTCACTCCCTGTTTTCTCCACACCATTCATGATTTTAGACCTCTACACCACATCACTCTTAGTTGTCTTGTCTCCTGGCTGAAGAAAACTAATCTTCTTAGCTTCACATTTGTAATTATTCATTTGCCCCTTCCTCTATGTGACAACATCATACAAACAAATATATTTCACCCGGGCAGTTTGTGACTATTTCTTCTTTTTGCTTTTTATATTACGGAAATGGAAATGTAGGCTCCAAATTAAGCATCTGAATACCTCGGCAGAAACCCTGGCCAAAAAAATTTAGTCATGCATTTATTTGAAAGGAAGCATTTTCATGGAGGGTGAAAGTATCGTTTCCAAGATTTACCTACTTTTAAATTTTACTTGAAACTATGAAAATTTTCGTTAGGTAACAGATGAAGGAGAGATAATTATTTGTTAACATTAATTTATAGTAACAATTTAACATCTATGTTATTCTGCTTCAAAGCCTTCCTGGAAAGACACGTTGTAATTATTTTTTCCAGCATTTTGCTTAAAAAAATTCAGATTAGGTCAGATTAAACCACCGAGGCACTAATTTCAATTTAGCCACTCTGCATTACACAAATAGGATTTAAATGCTCATATTTAGAAGGATTTTACTTTAGATGAGAGAACTAAGAGGCTATGGTGTATGTTACCCATATGGGTGTATGTTACCCACAAATAACATGAGCTGTTCCTCAGCTGTGTGGCTCCTCCTGCGCGCCAAGATGGCGAAGGGCCCTGAGGGGAAACCGAGCGAGGGGCGGCTGAGGGCACTTGTTCTGTTCAGCTGAGAGGAGGAGACTGAGGGGAGACCTCACTGCAGTGACAACTCCCTCGGGAGGGGAAGAGCAGGGGCAGGCACTGATCTCTGTGGGGACCAGGGACAGGACCCCAGGGAATGGCCTGAAGTTGTGTCAGGGCAGGTTTAGGTTGGATCTCAGGAAAAGGTTCTTCCCGCAGAGGGTGGTCGGGCACTGCCCAGGCTCCCCAGGGCAGTGGGCACAGCCCCAAGGCTGCCAGAGCTCCAGGAGCGTTGGGATGATCTCTGGGGCACAGGGTGTGACTCTTGGGGATGGGCCTGTGCAGGGCTGAGGGCTGGACTCCATAATCCTTATGGGTCCCTTCCAACTCAGCGTATCCTGTGGTTCTGTAGTCAGACAACAAAATAGCAAGTTTCGAGAATCAGCATTCTTCCGTGAAGTTTTCACCTGACATAAAAAGACAAAAGGAACAGCCAACAGTTTGGAGGGTGGGTGTTATTTCTTTGCCTTCTGTTCTAACCATCACTTCAATACTTGATTCTAAATAAAGGAGATGAGGAAAAAGAAGTTTTGAAATTTCACTTTGTAAAGGAGGGTTTTATGTGGAATAGAAAGATTAAAAGAGTATGGCATAAGAATAAAAAAGGTGATTCCTCTGAGAATTTTGAAGTAACCCAGTGTTCAAAATCAATGACAGTAAAACAAACTTAGGAAGAGAAGGAATAAAAATACATACTCCAATACATATAAATAATAAATACATAAATCAGAGGAAGCAAAAGGATAACCTACTATTTTTTTCTCTTAAAGAACACATTACACTACCTTTTACTTCTCCTCCTTTTGAAGCCACTAAAGAGAAATTCCTTATTTGATTCGTAAATGACTTGAGATATATCTCTGAATAGTTGAGACACACAACAGCAAGTGGAAACGAAAACATGATATTTAATCTGTTTTGCCACCTTTTTCAAGGTTTTCTAGCAAGAGTTACTGAAACAGTTTCGATGTCTCCATCACCTGACCAAGCGCATTCAAGAGAAGAAATTTCAAATAAACAGCAGCACAAGATACATAAGTAGAGAATTCAAAATTAGTTGTCATCTTCTATCAAATTCTTTGATATAAGCAACTTCTGAGAGTAGGGTGCATGCCTTTATGCTTTACACCACCAAGCAAATTGTACTAAACTATGATCTGTACCAAATACTTTGAATATATTTTACAATTCTTGCATACGCTATGAATTCAATACTGGTGTTTTTTTTTCCAAATGACTTTGCCTTTGGGAAGCATTCTAATTTTAAAAAGGAGAGGGAGAAATATCAGCTAGGTCTAAACTCCTTATTAACATGTTAACAATTCTTTTCAAATCATGATTCTGCTATTATTGAACAAGACAGTACATTCTCGTTCTCCAATTTCATGCACCCAGAAATTAACTCTGAACAGTAGTAACCAGAAAATGATAGGGATCTGGGTCTCTGCTGACAGTACTAACAAGGCAGCTGATAATCACATCTGCAAACAAATTTCCCCATTCCTCAACCCTTCCACAAATAGCCCAGGTAAACAAAGAACACAGACCTGGAATAGCAGAGCAGAACAATCTTCCCTTTATTCAGCTGTGGGATAAGTTTTTACAGATTTTCTCAGATCACTGTGCATCAAAACATGAGAGCAGTGCCTGATTATAAGGAATTCGTGAAAGATCAGCAGCATTCAGACAGCAGAAAACAGAGATTTACCAGTATTAATCATGTTTCAATAAAGAATTAGATATTTGACTTTTGGTAGACATTGAATGGTTGGGTAATCACCCTTTGTGGCTGTTTGGGTACAAACTACACTTGTGGTGAGTTTGTTGACTTACCTTTGGCATGTCTGCATGCATATTAGACAAGAGAAACAAGAAATGACAACTCAGAAAACTATGATACTTTTCAGACAGAGAATCTAACGCTGAGAAAAGTAGCACCTACTCAATGTTCATTTAAGCTTAAATCAAATGGGAAGCTTTTTTTCAAAATGTCTCTTTCTGAACAGACCTAATAATGTATAATCCAATTGTCAGTTTTTTCTTGCTTGCTACTTTTTAATTCATTCTTTGGTGAGTGATCCCTACTTTTCAATGGCAAGGTGAGCAAGTTAAGGAGTGTGAAAATACAAAGAAACTTTTAGAAGTAGGATGGGCATTGCCTAAAGAAATAAACATTAATAATGTAAACAATAATGAAATGCTAATAGTCAGAAACAATAATTGAACTCTTATCTTGCACCCTTCAATGTACATTGAATTCTGATGGCTACTAGACCTACTACCAGGTATGTAGGTGTGTCACCTTATTTTATTTATTGTTTTTAAATCCCAAATAAAAATATTTTTATTTTGTTCAACTGGGAATCTCTCTTCTTTTTCCTTTTCAGTAAGGAAACATGATTATGACAGGTCAAATCTAAAAGTGCTTTGGTTTGTCTGCCAAAACTAACCCTAAAACATTTTGGAAGAAACTGCTCTATGGCAGTGAAGTGGTTTTACAAACCCAGCCATCAGTCTTTACTGCACCTCACAGAAACATCCTTAACATGAAGTAAGGAAAGGTAAAGGGCTGAATCTCCTCCAGGGTGTCAAGAATTCACAATAACATTTCTGGCTCGTGGTTACTGTGCTGCTCTGGGTGAAGGTAATTTATGGGAGCACGTGGATCAGCGTGGCCACATTGCACTGCCTTTGCTGAAAGAATTCATCAAAGGACGATCTTCAGAGAAAAATTAAATGAAGTCAGCCCTGGGTAAGGGCTAATTTTCCAAAGAGAAACTCTTTGGAGTTTCAGATAGATCTCAGCACACTTTGCTGCAATTACCATGAAAAAATTCTTTGGCAGTTTAATTTTTGTAGACTGACCTATGAAACTTTGCAGTTCTCTTTGGTCACGTCACTGAGTCACTGGTATGACATTTTCAGCAAGAGTCTGTTGTAAAGTCAAGCTTTTCCAACGCTGTTTCCTTCTTCATATCATTACAATCCTTAACAGACTGAAGCAGCTCCTTGTCAATTGACACGACAGGTTCTGTTGGAACTTTTGACAGCCAGGAAGTAGTTTGAGCACTATTTTTAATACCCTCTCTCAGATTCACCAGCAAGCCCACAGCTCAGCCATCAAAGCACTTTCCCAGCCAGTGTATAAAGAAAACAGCTGTTTATTAGACTTGCTTTCTGTAGTGTGTACAAACAGTACAGAGAGCAACAAAGTGCCTTTGCAGTGCACAAACACTGAGAGAGCAAAAAGAAAACGAACACAAGGCATTAAACAAAGAAAGGATGTGTACAATGGAACAGGCATAAGCTATTTATTTTTTGTTTGTTTTTCTTTTTATGCTAAAAATAGAACACAATGCTTATCTTCGTGTAGAGACTACTCACCAAAGCCTGAATAAACCGGAGGTCAAGAATATCAACATCATTAAAACTCTTTCCAATTTTCACTTCTTTATCTAGATTCACTTTTTCCTGATATTACTTACTTCAGAAACTAAGCCCTCTCCCAAGGCAAAAAAAAAAAAGACCCATCAGAAATTCTCTTAAGTGGACATTTTAAGAGAGAAATGATCAGACTTAGTCCTGGCCATCTATCACAGTTAAAAGTGTCCTGAAAGAAAAATGTGAGACATTGAAGCTAAGAATTTGGTCAACCAAACCTTCAATAACTCTGAAGCTTTTTAAATTCCAGCTCTTGTAAAAGGCTGAACAAATTTCTACAATAATGTTTCCAAGCTATGAAACATCACATTGCCTGGAGTTACTTGGAAGGTACAACAATTAGCAACAAATAGAAAATAGTGCACATCCAGTGCAGGTCAGTTCAGGAGTTTTCTTTCTAGAATTGCCATTCACTTAAACAAATTAAATGTGCTGTTCTATCATGCCTTATCATTACACTGAAATTAAACCTTGAAAGAAGTTTGTAACAAGACTGACACGTGGCAAAAATAGTCTGACCTTAACCCAGCGTGGTTTCACATTAGGGTTCTTTGTACTGCACATCACAAGATGCTACTACTGCAAAAATATAAACAGGGGACTTTCCCATCATGAAATATGTTTCCAGGGTAAAGGCTCCTCTGTGAATGTATCACAAGTTCTTTGTAAATTACCAAAATCTTATCAAGACAACATATCATAGAACTTCAGGATAGATTTGCAGATACAACCAAGAAATGAGTGTGCTAAGGTTTTAGGTATGTTCTGAAAACATCTATAGACGTAAGAGTTGCGATGTACCAAAAAAATAGGAACTGTGCTGACTTAGAAGACAAAATACAATATTTCTGACATTACTGTTATATTAAAGAACTTTTATTCAAGAAAAATAAGAACTAAAATTTAACTAAATTGAGTTCTGTCCCAGCACAGATAATTTTAACTTCTCTGTGAATAAAATATTTCATTTTTACCCCCAAGAATATTTTGTTGGGCCTAATTACAACAAAAGCCTCCTGCCTGACCATTTTAGTGGTGCTGGTGAGCAGCTGTTGCCTCTGGAATTGGTAGCACCTGAACTTGGCAGTACCTGAACTTGGTAACAAGAGCTCTGTTCACTGTTCTGGATGGGGTTAGCAATTGCCTTCATTAACTGGCACTGACATCCTCTCTTTCTACCAAAACCATCTCCCTTAATGCACACTGGAATTATATTTTTCAAGTCCCAGTGACTCATGGTCAGTTTTGTTATTGATTACTACAGTCAAGTTGTTTTACCCTTGTGTCACTTCCAATTTATGAGCCCCATTTAAAGAGAAATTCCAATCAACTCTATGACCTTGTACTTCACAGGAGATTTTTACCTGTTTCCCTTGCTGTATGTTCAAGGTGTCATCCAGCTCCTCATGTTTAATGGTTTGGTCTCCTCAGCATCAGTACTATGACCATGTTTTGTCAGTCTTGTACCTTTCCTGTCTGCTTCTTTAATGAAAATATTACAGTAATATTAGCCAAAATACTGTCCCCAAGGAACCCCATTAGAAAATTCTCTTCATTTGGAATGTTTCCTTTCCAATGCTGGGAACTGTAACCTCTCTTTTGTCTAGTTCATCACACCTTGCCTTCTGTTCTATTAATCCCCATTTTTTCTAACTTTAGTAATAATTTATTATATAGATTTTTTTTCAGCTAAATCAATAATCTGAAGTCTCATTAGAAAGGTTTGTATGTCACAAGGTGTTTTCTGTAAGCTTCTGCTTAATTTTACTCAATTTTTCAGCAATTGCTCTATATTCATGTTTTTCCATCTAAGCTCACAAGGTTCATAAGAACACAGTTCACCCTGTCCCCACTTTCTTACTTGACAGACATTTCTGAAAATGCCATCCTACATGTACCAAGCTACTTTACCTAGAAACAAACCCCAAAAATAAGTATAACTAGAACAAGAACACTTCATCTTGCCTTTTCAGAGAAAAAGAATGATTTATGATGTGATCTAATAGTTTTAAACAGTCACCTAAGTCTCTAAGCAGAGTTATAACCCTGAATCAAATGGTTATTTCAGTGTAATGATGCTTGCTCAGCAATTAGTAGCAAATGCAGATTAGTAGAAATGCTCTGCAGAGCGTTAAGAGCCCATGGATGTGCTTGTCTGTGCACACACTGACATGGTGAAGTCTCAGCACCTGTCCTGTGGTTTTACAATCCTTATCCATTCTATAAAGGCCTGTAGCAATCAGATCAATATTTCCTGTGTAATTGCTGTTGTTCAAATAGAGGGGCTCACAGGCACATATAGACCACCTATAGATCTCTCAAAAAAGAGATCACTTTTTTGACCCAAAATGTACAGCTTAGCCCACCTGGAGTAGGCAACAACTATACACAGCTAGAGTTCTAATCCTATACACAGCCAGAGTTCTAATCTTACTGCTTTACTCTGTCTTACAAACTGTGTTGTACTGGTAACTTCTTTAGGTTTTAGATTCCTTCCTATTATGACTGTTGTTACAAATTTCATTTCAGAGGCACTGGAATCACAGAGTGAACACACCAGAACGAAGAAACATCAGAAAAACTCAGAAACCAGATTTCGACTCTATACTGATACAACTGAAGGCGACTGCCAGATTTTTTTAAATCAGCTGGAGACTCTTGAGAAATGCAGTTTCAATTCCTCTCTTCCTCTGGTGATGATAGTCCACGGCTGGTCGGTATGAACTCACATTTTGATTTAATTCAAACTACATTTGATTTGATACACTTTCCTTCTCATTACACTACCGCCAAAAATATCTTCAGATATTCCATTGAGATTACAAAGATGGTAGATTTCCCTGGCAGCAATCATGGCTAGAAATAATACATCTCCCACAGATTCTGAAGGAACAGCCTATAAGCAATTTTTTCCATGGGACTCCCATGCCAAGGATTAGACTCAGCCCCAGTTTAAGTCCAGCAGAGCTTGAACAAGTACCTGAATTAATGTGCTGTGCTCCTGGAAGACTGAATACCAGTTTCATTTCCCTGATATGTTCACTGACACATATTTACAGACTTCTTGAAAAGTGCACACAATCTCCCCACATCTTTCTCACAGATACACCCTTAAAAAGAACTTCTCATAGCCCCATAAGCTAAAAGCAAAGCCTTCAATATCAGTGAATTATAACTGAACTGCTTCCAGGTAAACTGTAAAAAAGCAATTCACCATGAAAAACCTTTCTCAAAACCACAGCAATACCAAGAGTGACTTTTCATCAGCTTCTCAGCTGAAAAAGAAACAAAAGGCAGGATAAGAAATTACATCATTTTAACAGGTCTTTGATTCTCACAGAGCCACTGTCCTCACCTAAGGTGGGAAAATGGATCTCCCTTGCACATCTTCAAATACTCAGAGAAACTCTGAACACCCCCTTTGATGAAGATAACTCTCTTAACAAATAAGGGCAAGGCTGACTTTGGATGAAATATTGCCTTAGACTACTTTAGCCAAGCCTTACAAACAAGAATCTGTTCAAAACCTACATCCTCTTCAAAGACAAACCACAGGCCTGAAGCTGCTGCCATTGAAGTTTATAATTCATATTAACTTCATTTGCAGAGGTGTTGGGGGTCTTGGAGGAATATGCATGGAAACCCAGACCTGAGACTCTCAAATTCTGTTACACCAGAAGAGATAGGGGCATTTTATCACTTAAGGAAATACATGCAACTAGAACAATTTAATCTGAAAGATTAAATAATTCTAGTCCATCAGATCAGAAAAACGATTTGATACAGAAAATTGTAATCAAGTGTTCAAAAGAGAATTACTCAAAAAAAGCAGCTCTCAAAATGGAACAGCTATAGAAGATAGATGGTTGCTGGTCTGCAACCCTCCAGCTTCCCTCCCTCTCCAACTCTTTTAGCTTACAGGAACAGCTGCTCTTGAATGAAATCAGAAATTTTTTTGTCTACCAAACCCCAAAGATTCTCAGGATTAATCAGGCTGAAGCCCCTAAAATCCCTCCTTGTTCATATTAAGGTTTTTGTTTCTTTGAGCTTTTCACAAGAAATATTTGCCAGACACTATTTGCATTGTTTTCTCACAACAATGGTCTTTTTATTGTTTTGTTGTGTGTTTGTTTGGGGTTTTTTTTTACTATAACAGGTGGATGGGATATTAGAAGGTTGGATTTGGAAAATGGCAGCAGCTCTGAAGGCTCATCATAAACCACTGAACGTGATCATTGCAGACTGGCTCACGCTGGCTCGCCAGCACTACCCCATTGCTGTACACAACACACGCCACGTGGGACAGGAGATAGCACAATTCCTGGAATGGCTGGAGGTAAGAGCCCCCAGATCTGGAAAATGTTTCTCTGGAAAAGATTCATTTCCTTGTTCTTATGCTTCTACAATCATTTGGAAGTGCTATGCTGGTTAATGCTGTTCATTTCAGTCACTCACATTTCTTTATTAAAGGCCAAATTTTTCTTCCATATAAACTTTGATAGGACTTCATAAACTTTCACCATGCAATAGAAAAAAGCAAGTGGTCTTGCTTATTAAAATATTTTATGTATCTTTAGAGGTAAGATAATCTCCTTCTACTTTAGCTTTTCCACTGGCACGTGTGTAGACAGCTACCACAGTCCCACCTTTTGAAAGCAGGCAGACATCATTTGCAAGCTGTTAGTTCAGCAAAATGGGTTTATGTTACCTGTGCTTAACTCCTGCTTTTAATGCAGGATTCAATCATGTCTGATTTTTGCCACAGTTTCCCAAAGATTATGCTAAAATAACGTAAAAGGAGACCTTTCCAGAGGACAGACATGCTTCACAAAGCAGATGACATGGAGGCAGCAGTGAGTGCAGAGACACACTAATACAGTGACTACTTATCAAAACTCCTGCTACTTGGAGAGCAGTGGCCATGGCTGGATTGAAAAGGCAGAAAGCAAACACCAGAATGAGAATCACTCGTACAAATCAGGAAGCCTAAGCAACTCCTGTTGCATCAACCTCTAATACTAATTTAAGCTATCTAATTTGAAATGAAATTATACTTCTGTACTTGACAGTGAATTTTTTAATATATTAATTTAAATAAGGTGAGGCCTAAGGTGGAAACTGAAAGATTTGTAGCAAATACCATCGAAGGTCTAAGCTGCTTCCAACTGGAATGGCAGAGCAAGAAGCTGTCAGATACTATGCCCAGTTAGGGACAAGAGGCACAAAAGAAAGGCAAAAGAGCCAGACTCACTATTTTTCATTGAGACATTACAAGCAACTTTAGCTCTTAGGCAAATGCAGTTTAAGTTGATGGGGCCTGAAGTGATTTTTGAAGCTGTTAATTATTGAATGAATCAAACGGTGGACTTTGTTCATTTGCCAGGACACACCACATTGTCAACAGTAAAGACTGTCTGTGATTTCTCTAGGGTCAACAAACAAATCCAGGCTTCAATAAATGACTCCCAGCACTGTAGGTAGCTTCTCTTGTATCATGATATGTTCCAGAATTTAAATATACCACAAATTTTCACACCATTAAAAAGCTTGTGTTCAACCAGAAAACGTTAAACTCAGAAGTGGAGCTCAGGTTAAAAACCCCTTCATTCCAACTCCCCTAACTATCTCTTTGCTATGCTTACAGGCAGTCAATTATTTGAAATATTCTCAATAGATATAATAAAAGCTGCAGTGCTGCCCAACATTTTAATTAAGAACAAACAATAAGCAAATATTAGTGCTCTTAGTCCAAGAATTAATAGGGCATGATCAGTAACAACCTCGATAGCATCCATCTCAACACCACCTGAGAAGAAAACTGGTCAGATTCTGTGATTCCTAAGAGCTGCCTCTCTCAAAAGAAACTTGCCAAGTTTCACCTCATCTTCAGAAGAGATGGGTATCAGAGACTGTACAACTCCACTGAGACAGGCAATATCCACAAAGAAATTAAAAGAGAGCTTTGCCTTTCCTGCAAGAAAAATATGCCACGTTCTTCTTTACAAGTCAGAAAAACGTTGAGCCTTGCAGCTCAGGTGAAATGCTTAAGATGTACATCTTAATTTCTTAAATGCTTAAGATTAGGTAGAAAGAAGGGCCCGAGGCCAATTCTGCTTCAATAGTTTTGTTTCAGATCAGATACTCAGCTTTGTAGAAATCAGTCCAAGAAATATCACTGCCATATCACTTAACACGTCTGATCAATCTTTCAATACCTTGTCTTCTCATTTAGCTTGTGCTTGTATCTCAGGCCAAAAAAGCAAGGCACTTCCTACAGAGGATTGTTTTACCCTGAAGTTAAAGGACAGATAATCATTTTACAGTCACAGGAAAGTCAGATGCTGCAGACAAAAGGCAATGCACATTTGCATCACTTGCTACAAACAACAACAAAAATCCTACTATCTGTGTTGGTGGTTTTCCTGTAGTAGGAGGAGGTTTTCTAAGCAGCAGTGCCTAAATATGTGGCATTTTCCTGCTGTGTGAAAAGGAAGCAAGGAATAAGACTCAGCCAGTGAAGAAATTTAGTGAATGATTCACACACTTCATTTGACCACCACCATCAATATACAACTTTCTTGTGTTATAATTCATGGTATTTCTAGCTTGTAATAAGTATTTCATCCTTTTCACATTTCCTGCATCTAAATCAAGTTGCCACTATCTTCCAGGAGTCCATTCAATTTTCCAGAAGCAATGCTCATCTAATTGGGTACAGCCTAGGAGCTCATGTTTCAGGATTTGCTGGAAGTTTTATCAGTGGTACAAAAAAGATTGGAAGAATTACAGGTAAAACACTTATAACTTTAAGAAATACAATAGTCAACTGAATTAAATTAGGCAGACATTTGACATATCAATGTCATATTGACAATTAGCTGTTGAATAAGCAATATTCACCACAGTTCAGAAGTTTCATCCCATTGGTTTGGAAATTAGATTTAGAAAATTTAATGAAAACATTTTTCAAAATTAAGTCTCATAGTGTCTCTATCTTTGATCTCTCTTACCTCAGTCCAAACTATGACATACAGAATATACAAACATGAGAACTACAAACCCAGAGACTCAGGCTGCATGTTGCTTGAATTTATCTTGTATCTGTTCCCAGTGATTGGTTAAACTAAAAGTTAGCCACTGACCTTGGATCTTTGGTCACTGTCTCTACCCAAAGTCATTCAAATACACTGTTCATTGTTAGCAAGTCATTTAAAAAATACATTAAGGAAATTGTCTAGCTGTGTTTGAGCTTTTAATTATGGTACAGTGCTCACACAGTGAATTCAAGCCAGTTCTCCTGTGGCAAAAATGATAGTTCTGGATTACATTTTACAAGAGGTATATCATTAGAATATCCCTGATAGATGCTCAAAACAAACCAAGTTAACCCTTAACACTTGATTATTTTGACTAGTGGCATTCTGAACTTTCTGTAAAGTTTTGTAACTGTACTAATAATGAGTGTAATGAAAACACATTTATAATGTTATTGGTACACTACACACAGTACCTGGACTAATGCCCAGTGACAGCCTAAAAAAGGCAAAACCAAAACCAAAACAGAAGTGCATTTTACACAAGGCCCACATCAACTACATTTAATTCATCAGAGAAAAGATTTTACTTTAATCAGCTTTAGAAGTGAGGTAAATATACATGATACATGTATATATATATGAATATACATGAATATACTTTGAAGTCACAACTCTAATCTTGGATTCATTGCCACATACCACAGTCCCTTACACAATCAGCTCTTATGGCACTGCCTGCATGACAAGAAGCTGATTTTACAAAATACATGATACTACACCTCTGCATACACTGAAGGACTTCAGGTCCCCAGCACTGCTTGTTCAAACCTTATTAGTACATAAAACCTTGATAATGGATAAGTAAATATATAAGAACATGTTATTTTTTGTAACAGCTATATGCATTCTTCAGCAGAAGTTGTTCAGACTTGTAACAATAAGCTCCAAAACTTGACAGTGATAAAAGTTATTAAAACTAAAAGGAAATGTATGCCTTCAAGGTGACTTCCCTACTTGTAGCCTGTGTTATTAGTCTTGTCTGGTTACATCTATGCTATGTTATTCCATAATACCAACGGAAGAATACCAAATTTAGAAGCTTCTCCTCAAAACTGAATGCAGCTTTCAACTAAGCAGAAAGTTCTCTTCCATAAATCAATTCCAAACCAAGAAGAGCATCATACAAAAAGATCTAGCAAACAAAAATCAACATGACTCCCTAAGCGGAATATTATTTTTCTGAATACTGTAATGATCTGCCTTGAAGACTTTTCAAGTTGAAAAATCATTATGAAGAAAATCTACCAGACATACAGCCCTTTCCAGCAATAAGTGAAGCTTTATAAAGCTTCAGGTCCCAAATGTGGGCTAAAAGTCAACCTTGTTGTGGGACTGGTGTCTCCAGAAGGGCCTCTGAAACACTCGACCTCTAGAGTTTAAAAGAATAAAATTGTGTAAACATCCCTGCAGTGACAGGGCGGCAGTGAGTGGGTTTGTCCATGACAAACACATCTATCTCTGGGCCTGTGGCCTTGTGCAGGCAGCACTTACTGTTTGTTACAGCACCTGTGTTTGCTTTACTTTCTGCTGTAACCACGTACCCTCTGCAGGACAAGTGTTCTTAGCATTGTTTCCATCAGAGAAAGACCTTGGAAAGTAGCAGTGCTGCCTGCTTTTAAATATTTATCATAGACTTTTCTTACAGCAGTAGAACAGTCCTTCTGCACTAAATGACAAAGGGATTATTTGCTTTTATGGCAGGTCTTGACCCCGCCGGTCCCCTGTTTGAAGGAATGTCACCAACAGACCGTTTATCTCCAGATGATGCAGATTTTGTAGATGCAATTCATACCTTCACTCAACAGCACATGGGTCTCAGTGTGGGCATCAAGCAGCCTGTGGCTCATTTCGACTTCTATCCCAACGGAGGCACCTTCCAGCCTGGCTGTCACATCCTGCACGTGTACAACCACATCGCACAGTTCGGGATCACCGGTAAGAACCGAGGGCACAAAGCGTTGCACTGGCAGGACCTCTGGGAAACTACATAGCTCTGTGACCTCAAACAGCTTCTAATGGGAGTATTATCACCCCTCATATGCAAGGAAATTTCTTGTCTAGAAATCAGCTATCTGATTTTTTACATGTATTGAGTTCAAACTGGTTTTCCCGGCTCCAGTGAGGAACTGGGCTGTCCAGCTCCTGAAAATGAAAACATCCTGCTGTCAAGCACCTCTGAGTAATTTCAAAGGTATGTTTTAGCAGTAGGGGAAATGAGAAAACTTATTCTAATTAAGCCAGATTCATCTAGTGTGCCATTAATTATTTCAAATCAAATAAAACACAGGTCTGTACTACTCACCTCCTTAGTTCACCTTTTCCTAACTCCCTGTCCTTCAGCTGTGTAGATGATGCTCCCTCTAGGACCTGGCTGACAGTGTTCCAGGATGGGTTTTATTTATAGAAGCTTATTTCCAATGTACCTAAACACAAACGTACAGAGAAACTGATGCAACATACTGAAAAAAGATAAGGTACTGATGCGCAGTGACAACCAGAACTGCTCACTGAAAAACCCCAAAAGAGCACTGCTCACCCAGGGCATGACACTGTGAAAGTATTTCTCAACTATCATCACATGCTGCCTAAACATAGGCCTGACTTTTTAGCAGATAAAACACGACAAACGAGTAACCAAGCACAAGCTCAAAAGCTTATCAATGGACATATATAAAAACAGTTCTCCCAATTGCACAAAATAATTACTGTAATTTGATGGCTCTTAAGGAACAAAAAGATACTTACTTCTCATAAAAGCATCTCTATGTATTTAATAATTTTTTAATCTGTTTAATACATTTTTTGCTCCTTTTTCCCCAGGAGTGGTTTGCAAGCAAAATTCAACATGAACGTTTTTCACTCTAATAGGGACAAAATATTATATTACTGTATAAGCGTCCAAAAGACAACCACTCAGAATGAGACTGCTGTCTTTAATCTGGCATGATCTGAAAGACTGCACATCACCTCATATTATATTTTATATTGACCAAAACAGCCAGGATAATGTAATTAAGGTTCATATTTACAGTCTGATACAGTCAGGCTATAGAAGTTTAAGCAGCAAATTATTCAATTTTATTAGCTATTTTTGAATTATCCTAAAAGTTAAGTTGCTACAATGCATAATTTCTGAGGCAAAATCATGATGTAAAGGGTAGTAAGGGTATGGGGGGAAAACCAGTAACATATTTGTAGTTGGTTACAGTACTCCTCTGCAGCTGAAATGGTAAAAAGGAACAATGGCATGTAAAATTTTGTTTGCATTTTTTCAGGCATCACTCAAGCTGTGAAATGTTCCCATGAGAGGTCAGTTCATCTGTTCATTGATTCTCTTCTGCACAAGAACAAGCAAATCACAGCTTACTGGTGCAGCGACATCAACACTTTCAACAAAGGATTGTGCCTCAGCTGTAGGAAGAACCGGTGCAACACCCTGGGCTACAACATCAGGGAGGAAAGGCTCCCAAAAAGCAGACAACTCTTTCTGAAAACAAGAGCACATATGCCCTTCAAAGGTTTGTGGGAATACTTGTTACAGTGCCCAGATTATCACAAAGTGAGAGAATGAGCCTAAGCTTTGTGATCCTATTTACTCATTCATTAAGGCTTATAAAATCTGTGGGAATAATCAATTTGCTGAGACAACTGAGAATCTCACCCTGATGCCTTTTCGTCAAGATCCTAGCTCTTAATATTTCTGTGGGAAAAACCCTGCTGCACACTTGCCCCAGGCTAACCAAGGATCCTGAGCTGCAGGATTTCCCTACAACTGGCCTGTGCGGGTTGGTTGTAAAAGATGCAGGCATACAGCCAAGCTGGAAAAAGCAGCATAATTGCTCTGGAAGGCCTGTAAAACACCCTGTTCCAAGTTTGCCCAAATTTTATCTGCAATTAGTCTATGAGATGACATACAAATTACTACTTTTCAAACAATGGACAGACAACAGAATAGTGTGGACTTCTACAGGGCTGAACTGCAGCACAAAAATAAAGACTGGTACTGTAGCTTCAGTTCTACTAAATTACTTTATCAAGAGTGCAAACTAACAATTTTCTAAGCTCAGGGAGACAGTCAGTGTGGTTTCTTGGCCATACAACCAGACAGAGGAGACACAGCCTGACAGGGGAGCAAGGCCTTTCTGCCAGTCTCCAATACACTCGGCTGCCAGAGCCCACGAGATGGCTGCTGTTGAGCAGACATTCCCTTGCCAGTGGCAAGGTTTATGTATGTTTTAAAGCAAGAACAAGCAGGACTGTGTGGGATAATAGGCAGGGACATGCTTCTTCCGAGGGGCTTTCAGGGCAGGGACTCCTGGCACACAGCATTCCTCCTCACCACCTCCTTCCCCAGCACACGAGGCATGTGGGGAGCAGCAGTGTGGGGCAGCCTGGGCAGGGCTCCTACCTGGAGCCACAGGTCACACACATGGAGGAGACACTCCCCTCGGGCTGAGGTGCTGCTCCCCAGCCCCCCAGCACAGCCCTGGCCATGGGGGTCCCACAGCCCCTCTCCTGCTGCCAGGGCTGTGCCAGGCCAGAGCCTCCCTTCTGAGGGATGTCCACAGTGCACCCCTGGCATGGACACCGAAGGGCCTTGCAGTCCTGAGGAGAAATGCCTTAAAATGCTGCTTGCATTATACAGCTTGTTT
Source organism: Pseudopipra pipra (assembly GCF_036250125.1). Taxonomy (NCBI): domain Eukaryota; kingdom Metazoa; phylum Chordata; class Aves; order Passeriformes; family Pipridae; genus Pseudopipra; species Pseudopipra pipra. The sequence continues at coordinate 7,101,392 of NC_087560.1, read as the reverse complement.
CCCCACAGAGTCCACTTGCTCAACTGCAATATCACAGATTCAAATTTTAAAACATATCAAAAATTCGTGTACTTGTAAAACAATTTTTTAAGTCTTTCACTAGCACAGCTATGAAATATTCAGTGATGATTCCAGAGGGGTCTGCTCAGCTCTGATTGCTACTCAGAGCAGCTGAATCTCCTGAATTGCTTCTTAATACTGTTTAAAAGGGTTCAGGAAGCTAATTGAGGTAGATTTAAAAATTCCAGAGGCTGCTGCAGTACAGTCAGGTCCTTGTCAGATCAGGGAAATGACTGGTTCTGGGGCCACGGTGTCCACTGTCACCACACCTGGGCACAACAATGCAACCCCTGCGTTGCATTCTTCTCTGGACGTGGAGCTGGTTTCAGCTTGTGGTAAAATATCCGCGTCCTTTTGGCTTTGATTTCAATTTAAACACGTTGCATTTTTATGCTTGGAACTGGTTTTGCATCAAAAAAACATCCTTGGCGCATATGCAGATAACAGTGCCCCAGACAATGGTCTCCTTTCACAAAAGTTCCCAAACAAAGCGGCAACTGTGGGAGGGTGCTCACAAAGTCATCTTTGTAATGCTTTAAAAAAAATGTTTGAAGATTATGTGAGAAGCCCAAACAGAAGAAATTTGAGAAACTCAGCATTACACTTCAGAATCCTCTGCGCCTTCGTAAAATCTGACATTTCATTTTCAAGTTAATGGCATTATATTCTGGAGAGTACAATAATCCAGTTCAAACAAAAAAACCCGTTGTCACAAACAAGTTAACAGTTATAACAAGGCTGTGATGGGACCCCAAGTTGGAGATTTTACATGAATATGCTCACCTTTTTCCTTAAAGTGAGCCCCACAACCACAGCAAAAGCCTAGGCTGTATCTGAACAGACACCAAACAATCAATTTTTACATGGAGAGAAAATTCAGAGAAAGACAGATTATTAATAAGTGATCTGTAGACAAGCCTCTCTGCCTTCATCTTCATCAGGTTTGCAACAAAGGATCAGCCATTTTGTCTGATCTACTGAATGACATGTTTTCAGAAGAAAATACATTGTTTACTAACATACAACAACTACAAAACAACAACAAAAAGATACAGCTTTTCTAGCAAGTACCTTCTATTGTAAACACCCTGAGCTAAAAAAAAAACAAAACCAAACAAACTATCTGTGCATACACAGAAAAACATAATTCCCTTGGCAGTATGTTGGAGCCATTCTCAGATGTAATGAGGACTGAAGTGGGTGAAGAGACTCTACTCAAAAACTAGTGTGCAGTAATGTTCCTTCACACATAAACCTATCCGTTTTGTCTAGAAGGTGGCAGGTAGAATGACCAGATGAAGAGTTTTGGACCTTCAAACTGTGTGCACAAGCTCTAACTGTATGTTGTTGGTTTGCTTTTTTTTCCTAATTCACAAAATATCAAACTACTCACAATCAGAACAGTGATGACTTCTTAGGCATTCTTCCTTCTGACAATGTTCAGTTCAGACTTTCCTAAACACTGTTCTTCTAGAAACCCACCAAATCTTGAAGCATTAATGACATCTTTCTCACAGTAATGTGCTTGAACAAAGCCATATTGTTAACAGAGGCACGTGAAGCACAATGTATCATTATGCAGGCAAGGAAAGTTGGTGAGCCATCTGTTTTGCAGGGCAATTTTCTAGTTGATCAGAGAAAGGGCCTGACCACATTGCATAAGGTCTTCAATCCACATCATACATCTCTGGTCACACCCAGTCACAAGGATTCATCTGGTCACTTGACAGAGGGCTTGCCAGAAATTCTAACATTTAAACTTCAGAAAAACTGCAATATTTCCCATGGAAGAATGTTTTATCCTAAAGGGAAACTCATCCCAGATTACCTTTTTTCTCTGTCCTTTTAAATAGAGCAACAGGGCCACAAACCCTAGGGGATTACACAGCACAGCAACAATCAGAAAAAAATGATCGAGTTTTAATTTCAGCAAATAATTTGAAAAATAACATGGAAAAAAAAAATCAAGTTTCTGCTTTGAAAGGCAAACTTTTTTTACCTAAGAAATCTATTTCTTCTTTGACCATTAATTTTGTCACTTTGCAAATTCTTCCCTTCTCCAGTGTACCATTATCAGTTCAGGATCCACATCATCAGTGAAATCCAAGGCAAGCCAATAGACCCAACTTTTACCATGTCTCTGATAGGGACTAAGGAGGATGCTAAAAACCTGCACATCCCACTGTGAGTATTGGTATCCCCTGTCATTGTGCACGTGAGAAAAGGTGCCAGTTAGCAATACTATTAATTGATAGTCATGCTGTGAGTGAAATGGTTCGGACCAGATAAGTGAAGATGAACTGGAAAATGCCCTCTCTTCACTCATACTGCCTAAAAATCACAAGTTTTTCAACATTCATAGAGTTTTTGCAGAAAAAAAAAATCTATAAAACAAACAGCAGATTTGGAAGTTTCCTGTTCACTTATGTTTTGTCCATCCCATGGCTATGACATGGGGATGATCTAATCAATTAAAACACAAATAAAAAAATCAGCTGTAATTGAGATAAAGAATTTTGGCTATTTATCAGGGAGGACACCGTTTGTATTAACAAAAGCAAAGGTAACAGCGTGGGTCAGCATTTGTTGCAGCAGACAAAAGATGTAACATAAATGCTATTATGGAACACCTTTTCTTCTACTGTCAGAAAACACCCCTGCTTCACCAGCTGTTCAAACTTCTCCCCCTTCTGCTTTTTTCCTACCATGTTTTCATATTTCACCACTTTATGCATCAGAAGGAAGAGTATTCTAGAGATTGTAATGTTTTGTCCTAGAGAAGAAGGATGAAACATAGTTCTTTCTTTGGCCTTAGAGAGAAAAAAACTTTTTTTTTTTTTTTTTTTACTTTATTCCATAATAATTAAGACAGCATTATTCTGGTTTTATTTTCTGTAGAGTTGAAGGTATTACTGGGAACAAAACCTACTCTTTTCTCATCACCCTGGACACTGATATTGGTGACATAATAATGATCAAGTTCAAATGGGAAGGAACTCCAGTTTGGGAAAACATCTGGGACACAGTGCAAACCATAATACCATGGACAAAAGGCACCCGTCGACCAGGACTTATAGTGAAGGCAGTAAGAGTGAAAGCAGGGGAAACACAGCAAAAGTAAGTGTAATGAAAACAATAATAACACCGCAGATGTTTGGCACACAGGTTATCCCAGACAAAATACAAGCATCTGAGTCCCCAGCAGTCACACCAATAGTGAATTTATCCGTGTTCAACTCCTGGCTTCCCCTCCCCTGTCCCTCAGATCAGACTGCATGATTTTTAGGTGACTTCAAGAACTTCTTTGTTCTCAGATCAGAAATGAGTAATGGGAAATGCTCTGGCTCACCAGTGCCACCAATGTGAGTGTAAGGCACACAGGCCCTGGGGGCCAGTTTTGTTGATACTTGGGAATAAAGAATAGAGAAACCAGTACACACATCTAAGCAAGAATTTTAACAAGTTTACAAAGCAATTGCTCTACACAATTAATTACAATTTCTGACATTTTTAGAATGGGATCACCTCACTCCATAAGTACCACATGAAATGTCAATGAAACAAGATACTATGTAAGACAAATGTTGATTCCAACATTAAGGTCATGAAGTATTCAGATTCCTACGTACAAAAATATTAATTGACTTTCAATACCTACTTCATAGAGAAACTTAGCATCACCATTCTTGAAAATACTCATTAGAAGGATCCCATGCAGAACTACAGAGTCCTGTGATTCCTTTTGGTGTTTTTTCTCCTGCTTATTGCTTTGAAATTAGATCACCAAGTCTAAGTGGCCTTGTTTTCTACGTACAGCAACATGCACAACACTTTGGAAACTGCTTATTCATACAGAGACATTTCAGCCAGAAGAGAGAACTTGTAATGATTCCCACTGCTTTAATCTTTGGAGAAATTTTAACTGAGCAGTTTAATTAAGGTTAATGAGAAAAGCACACCTTACCTTGTAAGTGTGGCTCAGTCTTAGAAGGCAATTCTTCCTTGGTACATTCTCTTTCTTACCACCACCAGTCATAAGTAGTGTAGACTTCCTGTGGAACAATACTTATTGGCAGAGCTGCATCTCCTCACAAAATACAAATCAGACAACTTAAAGAGACATTTCATAAGGTGATTTGTGTGTGCTGGAGGGCAGAGGAGCAGTCATATTTTCTTAGGTTTAGCCCTCCTGAAAATGTGTTTTGAACGTATTTTCCTAACCTGGCACTTGGCACACACTCCTATCATTAAGAAAAAAAAAAATTCTATAACATCTCCTGCTGTTTTAAAAGCCATGATCCCAAATCAGTACTGACCTAGCTGCCAAAGCAAAATAAAGTGTAGCATACACCACAAATTAGAGAGCTCTGTTTAAATGCAGATTTTTGTACCTTGAGAAAATAAGAATGAAGGCTATGAAAGGCTCAGGTCAGGTATAGTCGTTTTGCTAACCAGAAAGCTCCTGTCCAATACACCCTGTCCAATACACCTGGCACAAACCAATTACTACTGATGTGCTTCTTAAGAAATCCTAGGAAATGGGTAACTGAGGTGGGCACTTATAATAATAAAAAGTTAGGCTGGTATCTTCGGGTACCTAACACTCTTCACAAGTTTTTTTGTTGCAAATAGAAGTGGGAGTTTGTGTCAAGTTTTTAGTGGATACTGAATATGTGCTGGGTTTTGTTCTGTGCAATCTGGGCAGTGACACGTTACTGCTGAAATTACTGCACTGATGTTTGGGGGGGGAAGGAAAGATTATTATGTGATTCTAAAAGGAGGAACAAAGGACACTCAAGGACAAGTATTGTCTTCAAAGAAAAGAGGTGTGCAGATTCCTGTCTTCCACAACAGACCAAACATTGCGTATCCCAGAATTAGCAATCTTGGAAATTCAGTATTTAAAAAAAGATGGTAAGCACACGATGTGTTTTGAGTTGTCCTGTGCTTTCTCAGATTTGAACAAGTTAACAATATTTTATCTCCATGTACCTTTACCTCTCAGTATTTGTGATCTTTATATACATGATGAATTTTCCTTTGTTGTGCTATGACACGACAAATACTTAAGATACAACAACATATATTTAAAAAGCAGGTAAAAGACCATTATGAGGAATAAAATACCAGATTCCAACATGTTTGGTTTCAAATATTTCTACAGCACATTTAGTTGCTGATGTTGTTAGCATCCTACATAGCTGATATTTAGCAAACTCCCAGCTAAATACCAGTATTCCAGCTATTCCTGGTATCCCAGCAGCCCAAATAGGGCAATCCCGGTGGTAATAGTAGGAGTTGAAACAATGACAATGCCCTGCTGACAATACAAAGCCCAAATCACAGTGAGGGTGTGCTGTGGAGAGCAGCACGTGGGGTACAACACACTCAGTACGTGGGAGCTGCCTCCTCCTTTATTCTCTGTACCTACGGTCTGGCAGTCAGATAAATCCATTTCCTCACAAGCCTATAAAAACAATACCTTCCTGTAAAAGACAGGATAAAGAACATGAGCTTCTAACTAACATTGTGCTTACATGCTGTGTTTCCTTTCTAGAATGACATTTTGTTCCCAAAGCATCGACAATGTTCACCTTCATCCATCCCAAGAGAAGACATTTGTGAGGTGTGAAGATCGCTATCAGAGAGAAAACTGAGAATGAGCAGGAACACAAAGAGAAAACCACTCACCAAAATATTTAAAATGCTGTACACCTGGCAAAATGATTTAAAAACACACAGTTACATTAAATATCCTAGGAGGTTCAGAGTAGTGAAGAAAACACATTAAAATATTTAGATTTTGTGATGCAACTGTGCTTTGTTCATCTATGAGCCTACTCTGGAAATGACTGAGCAACTTCATCAAGGCAACAGTCAATTTTAAATTGTTTAAAGTCTGGAAAAAACACCTGCTCACCAGAAATAAAAGTATTCTTATTTGAAAGAATTATTGCCATAAGCCTTTGAAAAACTTCATTTTGTTGGATTTAAGGGGAAAAAAAAGAGTCTCAAAAGGAGCATTTCCCATTAAATACTTTGAAACGTTAATAGAGTTACTATCAGTTAAAACTTTCCTAAATTATTTCCTAATGCAGGACGAGTTAAATAGTTCATAAAAGAAAATACTCCCAAATAGGTAACAAAATGCATCTCAGCCTACAGAATGCTTGAGCTGCCATAACCATATGACAAGCCCACTAACTGTATCACCTAAAAATTCTATACTAAACTTTGCTCTATTTGAAAGTGCTTTGCTGTTTAACTATTTTAATTAAAGAACTGATTTAAATTACTAGTAGTGTAATAATTTCAACGATGCTTAGTATACTACACACAATTCTAGCACAGCTAATTTCAGTTAATTTCTGCATTTAAATCAAACTCACCTGTTCAATTAAGGCCTGAGATTTTTAGATTCTAAATCACTGTATACCAGATTTTAGCATAACTTGAAACTACCACAATAAATGAAAATGCTAAAATCCTCAAACAGCTTCAGAGCATATAAACAAACTTTACAGAGTCAAACATATACAATTCCCTTGTTTCCTATGTCAGAATATAAACTACAAAAAGAAACATTATTGCCTCAGATTGGTTTTATTCCCAGGTTAGTACAAACCGAAATAGAAATCAATATGTATGTATTTCATTTGTCCCTTTGTAATGCTAAGCACAAGATTCATTAAAATGATGTTTCTACAACTCTGCATTTTGAATGCAATTTGTGTTAAATGTTCTCTAAATGGTAAAAAAGAAGTGCAAGAAACTGCTGAGCCATGGAGCAAAGCATATTATTCGTACCAAGATATTTCAGGGAATTTTGAACTAAAATATACAGATGTTATCAGGAGGAAAGCGAGATTTATTTAGAAAGCATGACAAATGAACAAGTTTTAGAAAGCATGACAAAAACAGCAAGTTGAGCAATCCTGCAAGCAGTGAACACCGATCAAATGTTGAATGCAGGCATCTCTGCCAACCATTCACAGTGTTAACTTCTAACTTTTACAAGCTGTTGTCCCTTCCTGAGGTGTAAATTTCAGAAGCTGTTTCAATATTTAAAATGGTCACTGGAAGTTGCATCTTGATTAGGATAAATATTTAAAGATTTAGATACAAATTCCATACTAAAGAATCTTTAGATCCTCACTGAAAACAAATGTTTCTGCTTTGAAAGATTTTGTTCAATGAAGCAAACTGGTTTTTTAAACACAAAAGCATTTCCACCTTCTATGTCAAAATTACAATTTGAGTGATTAATTCCATAGCAATTCAGGTTGCTATCCCAAATATTTAAATTTTGTAACAATTATTTTATTAAAGCTCTGTAGTTTGTAATCTAGCCTGTGATTGCGTAAAAATCACTTGCTTAAGCACAATAGCAAAGTCAAATTAGGAGCATACACAGAAGAAGGAAATTTCAGCCGTAAGTATTTCAGGTGGAAAAAGGGTCAGGTTGTCTATAGTGTGCTGAAACTCAAGTAACAGGGATACTGCAGGTTTTTTGGGAAAAACCATTCTCCAGTTCAACTGAGACAAGCTGGTATATCCTCAGATAAGGTAATTTGAAAACTTTTAAAAAGCCAAGTAGGAAAATTAAAATAACATTCAGTATTTGAACTCTTGTGTTTAAGAAGACACTTATTCTGAAGCCTTTTTTCACAAACAGCTGCCCCAATTAAAAACTCTGTCCCTTTGTAATGACAAATTAGTCATTACGCCAATTTCTGATCTAAAAATAAAATAAAGCACAATTTGCGACATACTCAGTTTCACACAACGCCTGGATGCAACACTGAAATCACACCTAGAATTTCAAGTGCCTTACTTTGTGCTCATTGGAATCATCCCTGTCTCACTCCAAACAACTGACTGGAGACCATGGAAGCCACCAGGTGCCTCCTCCTGTGACAGCATTCCCAGCTCAGAATGACAGAATGACTGCTGGCCTTTTAATCACCTCTCTGTGATAATGAACCTCCAGTACTCAGAAGTAAAAACCTCTTCTCTTTTGTGTTCTTCCTAAAAGAAATATTGGAACGTTAATTGAAAGGCAAACTATATCAATGACTTACAGTCTGTATGGTATAAATCAAGTTTCACAGTTTAAGAGGAATTTGATGCTCTTCTCACATTCACACCATTCTCACTATGCTGTGTATGCTTCTACACCAGAGGTGAATGTATACATTTAATGACTAAAACATTAAGAAATGCAAGATGAATAAATTAATAGGTACAACTAAGAATTATTAGAAAAAATACAGCTGGTTATGTATTAATTTGTTTCACTTATATTTTAAAATATATTTAAAATACATGTGAAATTTGTATTTTAGATGCTTAGGCATTATTTCCACCTTTCTGGTTTCCATTCCTAGGGAGATTTAAACACAACCACCACCAAATGTAGTAAGCACCTATGATATAGATTTGCAGAAGGGCTCTGTTTTTAAGTGATTTTCTTTTAATGCCTTTTGCACAGACAGAGTTATTTAGCTACAAGAGAAGCACTTTTATAAAAAAAAAAAAACAGTCACGTGGGGTGGTGGTAGGGAAGCACTGTGAGGAAGGAACTCTGAATATGCTTTGATAACATCAAAGTGTGCACTGCTCAGTCAGGGAAACAGATGTCTTAGCAGGCCACTCTCAACAAACAGCCCAAAGAATGAAAGCCTCACTGGCAGGACCTGGCTGTTCAAAGCAGTCTTATCACTTAAATCAACCAAGCAACACACACAAAAGCACAGAGACCCAGCTTAGCAGTTTTAAAACACCTTGCAAAAGCAAATTTGCTCCTTCTGTGAGTCTTATCCATCGGTTGTACATTCAGAGCACTGCATGGGAATTCCAATATTCCTCTCCAAATACAGATTTATTTCCAAAGGTATCATTCAGGAGCTGTGCCGTCAGGCTTGAATACCCCACCAGCAACTAATTTTCATTTGGAAGGTAAGAACAGAGAAAGTTTTATGCCCGTGATCATTTAAGTAATTTAAAGTCAATTTTAGGGTTTTTCCTTAAACAGGTTAACACAAACACATCTACTCTTGTCATGCAGTTACATGTGCTAAAATTGAGAGGGGCACTTTGACAGAGCAGAAATAGTACCAGTACTTTTTGGCATGACAGCCCCTTTCCAGCAAAAGCCAAAAATTAAGTAGAAGCAGAATCTCTGTATCCTTTTTGCTTTCAGGGCTCAACAAGTAAATGGATCTTCAGAAGATGATTTCATCAAGTCTATTTATTAATGCATTTCAAGTTTCAAAAAACCTTACATATCTTTGCACAATACTTTATTTTTTGCATTTTTTAGTAAAAATTTCCAAAGTGAACAAAAAAAGATACTGTATAAAACACAGTGGACATGAATTGACAGTAGTATTTCCTTTTCATTGTCTTGAACTTGCTTTCAGTTTTACCACATCTTGACTTGCAGTGGAGAGTTCAGTGCACATTTCTGTTTTCAGAAAACATTTAACTTAGACTCAAAATAAAATAGGGCAGCATTTGTCTGCCAAAATCCTACCACAGGATAACATTACAGGCAAAAAATTTACATGTTCCAAAGTCTACCACACTCAAGAAGTTACTAAGAACTCTTGCTGAATAAAAGTCACCATTTTAGAAATGCAAACCCACTTCCAATCTTTGCACAGTCTTAAAACAAATGTATTTAAAATGACTTAAAAGCAACTACATACACTTCTAACTAGTTAAGATCATTTAGAATTATTTATATAGTCTATTGGACTTGGGGTTTCATGTACAAAATTTGTCTCTAAACCATGTACAAAAAGCTGTATTTTGAAAAAGTTACCACATACTGTACAAGTTTACAAGGAAGAGATTCCATTATATTCTGTAACATTTTTGGCCTTGCTGGCTTGCGTCACATTATGAGAATGATTGTGTAAACCTTATACTCTTAAAAAACAAAACAAAACCAAAAAAAAAAACCAAACCCAAAATAAAACAAAAAAACCAAACCCAAACAAAGGAAGCCTGTCCAACCCTTAGTAAATTTTCTCCTAAGCAAAGCCAGGAAAATTATAGCCATTTGCATCTCTAATTAGCTTGGTGCTTTTGGAAAACAAGCAATAAATACATCACAAGCTTAAACGTTTTGTAATGCCCCCTTTCATCTCCTGCATAGCAGTAAGCACCTTAAGACATCTTTTGTTTCATCTTCAAAAATGCCAATTATTTACATTCGTAATAAAAACTCTGGAATGGGACATTGTGCTGTTGAACTTCACAACTGGTATAAAATGTGGGAAAATTGGTAGTCCTAACTACAATTTTAACTCTGCCACAGTAGCCAGGCGAATCACTCTATTTTAGTGGTTATGAATCAACAGTATCATGCTGAAAAGTTATCCAAATACCTGATAAATTAAAAAAGAAAATAAAAAAAAAATACAGCTTTTCTTTCTTTCCACATCCCTTAGAACATAATTACCATACTGTAAGAATATCTGAACAGCCCAAATAAACTGGTTGCAATTTTTAAAACAAGTTGAATAACAGGCAGAATTTTCTAATAAAGCATGGAAATATTTCATCTAACTATTCATCATTTAACTGAATAATCAGACAAATTAAAAATATTTATGCTGAGCTACACGAAAGACACTTACATATAACGTTTTTGAAACATTCTGACACTTGCAAAGGTTGCAGAACACCTGTTATATCTCTACAAGACCATCCAATCTTGTTTGCTGTGTCTTAGCAGCTGTTGGATAAAGACGAAATGAGCTTGAAACAACTTTGATAATGATAAAAAAAAAAGTGTGATTGGATTCAAAACTGCTGTGTAAAGCATCACAGGATCCTTGACCACTACACACCATCATCCTCTGTTATCCTGAGTATGTCAATTAAACAGTAATTTCTTCATTAATAGCGGAAAAGTTTTATAATACAAAGAAACATCCATATTGCAATTCTCTTGTTTACAATTGCACACAAGTACGGGTGTACGTTAGAAATACATGTCTGCATATAACAATGTATATACATTGACAAGTAATGTCTCCAATGCTGAGGTGGTCTAGCTTCCTAGCCTTGTCTGGCAGTTGAAAAATAGATATTTTCCTCAATTCTTGAGTAAAAGTTTTACTACAGCCATATTTGCCTGCAAGTGAAGAAAAAAATGCAGCACTGAAGAGCACAGAAGGGGGAAAGAATCATGATATGCTAGGCCTTTGTGCCACTAAACCAAAAATACGCAAGAAAAAAACCCCACTTTTCTTCTTTGTGAGCTGGAAGATTCGCTCATTAAAAATTAACCACCACTTCCACTTGTTTTGAGGGCATATCATGCTTTTTTTTTTTTTTTCCTCTTCGATTTTTGAGAGTTAAGACTGGGGACAATGACTTATTAGGTTTTCTTTGGAGCGAGTTTTCCCATTGTAGGCACTAGGAAGATCCAAGGCAAAAAGCTGCAGTCAACGTCTCATATGTCCCATCTGATAACTCTCTCGGGGCCTTTGCCGCTGCGGGGGCTGAGTGGTTTGGGGTGGTCTCCTCCTTTTTAAAGTGCCTGTGGCAAAGAAAGGCACCCATTATTAAAAATTAGTTTAAAAATAAATAAATAAATAAACAAAGTTATTTTCCAGAGGAGTTGCCCAGGCCATGCAAATCAGACATAACTATTTTTTTCCTGGAAGGCTTCGGATTCAGAGCTGCAAAGTTTTAAACAGATGATTAACTGCAAGGAGTACTTACAGAATACATTTCAGTGTCTCAACAGCAGTTCCTTAAACAGGCCAATTCTTACAGAATGTAGCATGGAATAGGAAATGAAAGGAACTCTGACTCAGAAAAAGTCTTCAAAGCTTTCTTTTGATATGCATATTATGTTATAGGAAAATAAGGCAAGAATTAGATTTTTATGAATTGTTTCACAGGCATCAATTCCATTTGTAGTTTCACAGCTCCAGACTAAGAACTGTAGGTTGGGACACCTACAATTTCCCTTTAGAACAAAATAGCTGAGGATAAAACATTTCTCTATAAATTTAATTATCTGGTATACTCACCTGGAAGTGGTTTATGAGGAGGCAACTTTGGATTACTGCTCGGAGTATGAACACTGCATATCTTAATGAAACCAGCCATTAACATGATCAATGCAATTCCCATAAGCAACACTGCCCACCAATAAGCCTAAAAAAAAACAACAAAAAGAAAAGACTTTGTGGGCTGGCACACATGCACAAGAGACAGAAGACATTGTGTGTGGCTTTCCTCTGTGTTCTAAAAATCATCAAAAAGCTTTTCTGAAACATCACCGAGAACATGTGACCACAACACTTGAAAGAAATATGCCCCCAGAGTTCTCACACAAAAGCCCAAATGCTTCAGATCCATTCTAATATCAGAAGAGTATTTCACAGAAGATACACTACAACAGCCATATAAGCCTAAAACAACCAACAGCTTGCACAAAATTGACTGTGCAGCTCTACAGTGGTGTCTCGTTGTAGCTTTCCTTCCAGCTTATTATTAGGATAGTGTCATCCAGCACAATGAAAATAATGAATGCTAAAGATCAAAATAATTAGTTACTTAAAAGAAATCAGAGCTTTCAAATATTGTTAAAACAAGAAAAACCGGTAAATTAAAAATGTGAACGTCAACACACCAAAACAGACACTGGAATGAATAGAGGTATTAACACAAAATATTTACTTGATTATTTGTTTGTTTCCATTTCCTTCAATCTGTCAAAATTATTTGCTGCACTGAGGGTGCTTACAGAAAAAGTAGTCAAACAAGGACTAATTATACTTTGAAGAATGCTGAAGCGCTGTGTATATACAGCAACACTTATCAGCTTTGATTCTTGATTAACAAGAACATTTTGCATTAGACTTGTAATATAAAAAAGAAAAAATATACTTACCACAATCCACTCTGCAATATTTTCATATAGTTCTGGATTAAAAATTGCTTTCTTTAATCTAGCTAGAGGGCCATCAGCATCTACCAGTCGACACCTCATAAACACATCACAGTAGCCTTTGAAATCATTACAGGGAGATCCAGGTTGCAAAGTAATAGTTTCAAGATGAAAGTAATTCTCCCACTGGCTGGAGCCTGTGCTTGCACACGTAGCTGGGTCCACTGAAAAGTGAATACAAATTAATCAAACCATTATTGTGTTAAGACATCGGTGCATGAACCACCATTTGTTCGAAATGCTTTTCTATTTATCTGTAAAAATGCAAAATATATTGTTTATTTCCTACCAAATACAATGCAATTTCTATCTAAAACCAAGCATGAACGAGATCAGTGTGCTCTCAAGTTAACAAAAACTCAATGCACGAGAAGCTTCCTCAGACACCCAGTGCGTTATTTGAGTTTACAGTTCAGACAAATCTTACTTTTCCTCATGCAGCAGACGTGACACAGTTCTCTGTCATCCTTGCCATCTGAACTAGCACATGTACATTCCTCCAAGCCATGCTTCTCACAGATAGAGCCAGCACATTGCTGTGGGAGACAAAAGCACAAGAACACCAAATCAATATCACTTTTAAGCACACTGACATTAGAAAAGGTATTAATTTTTAATATCTGAAAGCCTTACTGTAGGTCCAAAGATGCTTATCAATAAAAGCAATTGCTTCAGTCAATGTTTTGGCATATTTAATAACTTATTAAACGTGATTTACCCTATTTTTTAACACAGTATCTTTTTTTATGGTCACAGAGTACCCTGCAAAACACTCACAAGCACTACAATTCACACTGAAACATGACCACTCAAAACCGTGTTGGAAAAATAAACCAAACATATGTCTTCACAAATATTTTCTCCCAGAAAATAATAAAAACTAATGGCAGAAAAGACTGTGTATTTAATTTCCCTGTGGGAGGATCCTCCAAACTCAAATAAAAAGCTCAGTGTATTTATAATCTTGTTTCAAAATCAGTAACTATATAAAGACAATTCCTCTATCTTTAATGACTATGCATTAGCTGAAAAAATATTACAAGCAGCATTTGATTAAAAACCTGGACTGTGGAAAAAACAGACTTACAGCAACACAAGTTACAGCTCTTTAAGAGGATGATTTTTGCTTGTTTCTGCTTCCAAATAAACAGATTAACTCAATAAGAGACTTCCCATCAATATTTCATAGCAACTGCCATGGCCTCTCTAACCCAGGAAACTAATGGCAGTTCAGAATAATTCTAGATGTTTGCACATCTATGCTACATGTATCTGTCTGGAGCAACTGTGTATTTTCAATAAAACAAATTCAAGCTGTATTGACAGCATATCTAATTTTCTGAGGCAACAAAATTACCTGACCAAGACTGAAGAAAAACGAAAGGGTGGAACTAGAAAATAAAACACTTCCATAATCCTGATTTTTACAAAAAACTTTAAATGGAACTTTTCAAATAGTACAGCTACATTGGTACTAGTTACCTATGTCTTAATACTTGGTGTACTTTCACAGTTATTTTGCCTGAAACCAATAAATCAAACATTTGTACTGAAAAACAGACTGAGCTTGCACTGTTCTCCAGCAAGCACTGAAATCGTACCTATTCACAACAAACAACATGAGCAGTAAAAACCATACCCCATTTATGCAAACTTGGGTGTTCCTGTTGCACTCTGTGAAGTTTTTTTTGGGGTCAGATGCTGGGCAGAGAGCACTAAAACCATTACACATTCCTTCTTTTGCACAGTCAGAATCGTTCCGACACTTTTCCGTCCTGTCTTTGAAACGACACTGGGGAGTGCAACAGGGGCCTTGGCTGGGGCTGCAAACAGAGAATGTGCATGTCAAGAAAAAAACATGAACAATTGCAAAAGAACCCTGAAACCTACTCAAACACTCAGCATATTTCTGATTTGTGCTAATCAAACTGTGAATTGAAAATTATTTTTCTCATGGCATAATTGCGCTTAGGGACTTCTCACTCGTTGTATATAAGGCATCTGAAACAAAGTCATTACTTTCAGAAAAAAAGCAGGTAAACGGATTCAGATTCTGAAATACCAGTTAAAGTTCCCAATAAATGCCCAAAATTAAAGTGTACTAGTGTAACACACATGCACAATACCTGCACATTTTGCCTGGTTTTAACTTGCATTTTTTATCTTCTGCTTGGTTTGCATCAAAACAGCAATCATCTTTACACTGGTCACTGTATCCACAATCACACTGTTCTCCTTGTTCAACCAGTCCATTACCACAGATGGGCTGCCCAGACTCTGAAAAATGCCAGTATATTTATGTACAAAGCACTACAAAGAACATGCAAACACTTATAAACGTTAACAAGCATCCAGCCAATCATGACTGAAAAAGCCTGGTCAAGATGGGCTTTAGACCAGGGCTCAAGTCAACTTGCAGTACTGCTGCCACCCAGCTTAGTCATTCCTACAGTTCACAGAACTGTAAGCTTTGAGTGAAAGGTTTTGGTTGGTAACAGTGGGAGTGCTAAGAACGAGCTTTCTGCTGAGTCTCCAAGGGAGCCACGTCCTTTCCTGCACTCCTTTAACAGTCAGAGCACCTTAAGGCAAAGGCTGATGGCACTGGGGTGAACTACTATTACTCCAAAATCCAAACCTACTCACTGCACAATCTCTCAAAATTTGTGGGAGCTCACACATCACAGACTCCAGAAATAAAAATTTCTACAAAACCTTGGGGGTTTTTTATGTCTAAACAGGACTCCCTGAAGTTTAATATGTGCTCCTTCCCCTCTAGTCCTTTCACTGGGCATGACTGAGAGCACTCTGGCCCTGTTCTGTTTACTCCCTCTCACCAGGCATTTATAAAGATTAAGAAGAGCCTCCCCCAGTCTTCTCTGCTCCAGACTTAACAGGCTCTCTTGGCCTCTCCTCATATGTCAGATGCTCCAACCCCTTAATAATCCCTGTGGCCCTTTGCTGGACTCACTCCAGCATATGCCTTTTCTGTACTGGGCAGCTCAGAACTTGACACAGTACTTGAGATCTCAGAGTTAATTCTTAACTAACAGAATCTTTCAGTAAATGAAACCAAAATTAATGATTAAGATAAATAAAAAAGTAAAATAAAAATAAATAAAATAAATGTATAAATAAGCATCATAGTAACAGTTCAATCCTTCTGCTTTCAGGATGATTAAATACATACCAACAAAACAATTATTTCTCTTTTTCTCAAGAACTTGGCTGATATTTCGAATGCTACAGATAGAGAACTTGTTGTTGTTAAGTTTGTCCCCAGATGTAGCTCTTGCATACATGATGTAATTGCCATTCTCTTTCTGTCCCAAGTTCTTGGACTCTCCTGGAGTGCACTCCATTCCAGAATCATGCTGCAAAACAAACACTTCACAACTATCTCTATCACAACAGGTGCAAAAGTAACTTGGATTTGGTGGTGCTAACACAGTGAGAACAAAAAGAACAAAAATAAAGCACTATCTTACACTCTAAGATTTCTTGCAATACAAGAAGTATATACATATAAAACCAAGGTTTGCTTTTGTGTTCTGTTTATTTTGTTAATTTTTTTTTCCCAAGACAACAGCAGCAAGCGTCTAATTTCTTAAGTTTTAGCTTATTTGCATTCTTGGCAATGTACACCCCCAACAGCATGTCCCAGAACGAACAGTGACTCGGAAGAGGTGCCATCTCCTAAAAAGAGTGGCTTTATGATCTCAAGAGGGTAATAAGTATTCTGTTGAATAAAGGCAGGAGGAGTTAAGAGAAACTGCAATCCATTCTTTTTGTTTGTTTTCAGGGGGGTACAAAGAGAACTCCAAAACAGAGCAGGAGTCTGTCTCTGTTGGCTGTGACTGCACCTCTACATCCCAGTGTGAGGGATGAAAGGCATCCCAGGTTGGCAGGTTGTCCAACCATCAGCAGACTGACAACACACTGAGCTGTTCAGTGCTAGAGGAACTCCAGTGCTGTTCTGATGCACTCAACTTCCCAGAAATACAACCTACATCTCCAAAAGAATTACCTAGGTTTTAAAGTTTTCAACATAGTTGTGAGAACTATGTAATTTATTGTAACTTGGTAGAACCAGACACGTGTTCCTGTATTTGCCAGGATCAAATGCAACTTAAAGAGTATAATTAGTGGACCCATCTTTCAAGCTGATCCAAGATGTTTCACTCAGTGGGACTGGTTTTTCAGCTTTATGTGCCCATATTTTCAATTCTACTTGGAAGGCTTGTCCTAATCAGAGCAGTGGTACTAGGGATTTTTCAAGGCATGTTAAGAAAGCATTCATATGTGAGTAACTGTTTTGGAAAAACAGTAAATTCCTGTTATATCTGGATTTCATTTTACTTCCAAGAGCAGAAAGTTTTAAGTTTAAAAATAAATTTTAAAAGCCCCAAACCAGAAGACTTTGTTCTCATTTTCAGCAAAACTAAAAGCCTCATGCTTTCATCTTGCCACAAAAAAAAAAGATCACATCCCTAAATGATGGTGAAACAATTCTACTCTAAAACATTCTCCTTGGTATCTTAATTCTCTCTACAATTTTCTTAGCTAAACTTGTAAGTATGAAATAATTGAACAAAAAAGCAAGCCAGTTCTATCTTCATTTGTTGAACAGATTATCATCTTAATCAATTTTGCATTGATTCTTCTCCTCTCCAGGATAAACTGAAATAGATTTAGAAGATGTGCATGACGCTAGTCTTCACAAAAAACAAGGAAGCTTATAGGGAATAATAACAAAGTCTCTTTGTAAGGGATTGAACTAAAATAAATAAACACTTCTCAAAATCCACTGTTGCACCAGTGTTGTCAAATACTCACAAAAGAGCACAGTTTGGCCATCCATTTGTGTTTGTATACATTGTCTGTGCACATATGCACACAGGAGTCAGGATTCTACTTTCCTTGTTTATAATAAGTAAAAACTCCATTTGTAAATCATGCCCTTTGAAATGGTTGAAAGGGAGTTAACAGATCAACAGTAATACTCACAGGTGAACCAAAGTTATGCCCAACCTCGTGAGCAAAAGTAATGTGAGAAACCTTGGGAGGGACATGAGAGCCATAGTTCTGGACAGTGATGATTCCAGTGTTCAGAGACTTCTTCTTCCCATCAGAATACAATTTGCTTTTCTCACATATTCCTCCAGAGCTCCCTGCATTTACACAAAAGTACACCAGTTAGGCATTTAAGGAAAGAAGTACTGTGTTACTTTTCTAGTGACATCCAGAGCAACAGTTTGTCTCCTCAGTGGAGGTTTAGAGACTAACAGTTCTGCTGTATAATTAATAATAGCACAACCTTGAAAGTAGATAAGATTTATTCACACTAATGCTCTCAACATTGACTGGATACACTTACACAAGAAGTTAGCTGGTTTAGAATAGCTATTAAGAGCTATTTTGGGCTTTCACTGCATGGACAAGCCCTTATTTCATCACACCTGTAGTACAAGACTAGCAGGGTGCAACGGCCAATACAGGTTTGCCACAATCTACATCCCATTTGGATTTCACTGAATAAAAAAAATCCACAGAAGGTTTGCTGGAGATCCTCTCTCACAGAAAGAGCATTTATAAAAAGTGCCTCCTAAGATTATCTACGTATCATTGTCAGAAAAAGTGACTCATTTTTTCACTACAAACTAAAGCTGAAAATGCTTTTGATGTGCCACTTAATGAGACCCATGTTTAGAAGGTCAACAGTCAAGTGCATCACACTATTTGGAAAAGTCTAATCATTTTTACTTTAATTTCACCAAATTTTCCCATAACCTGGGTTTGTACTGAAGCACTATCAATGTTCTAAAATTCAGCTATTTCATTGCTAATGTAAATGGTGTCTAAAAATGGTGTCTAAAAAAAGGTTTCCCTTCTGAAATAGTTTCATTTTAGTGACATATCCCACTTGACCTATGTCAGTGTGTGTGTTAAGGATGAAAATCTCTCAAAGCAACTTAATTTTTCTCAACTAAATTTAGTTATGGAAGCAGTGCTTATGGAATGCACAATCCAATTCATCCTGTGCCTGCTCAGTCTGTACATTAGACTGACCATCACAGATCCAGTTTCTCATTTCCACAGGCCATCTGTGCATTATATTTCCTATGGTTCTTCCACAGTCACTCAGGTTAGTCCACACAGGTCCCTCTAACATACTTACTTCAATCATGGGTCCACTGATCTCTTACCTCTCTGAATACCCTAATGATAATTATTTGAGCTTTTTAGTCTTCTAAAATAAAAGTCTGAGACTGTCATCCCACAACAGTTTTCTATATAGCTCCAGTACTCTACAAAGAGCAAAGTACAGCTGTAAACAAAGTGAGGTTATAATGTATAGCTACATCTCATGAATGATTTCATGTTTCTTCCACAATTACTCAAATTCTGTTAAAGCTCTCGATAATGTTCTCATGAAAGTATCCAGTCCCCTGCAAAATCCCACAGAATTTGCTCTCTTTAGCCTTTGTTATTATATATAAATCACTTAAGGAAAGAAACAACGAAAGATTGTTCCTTCTCAATTTCTGATTTTGATTTATGTGAAAGCTTCTACAATTTGGAACCTGTGATGAGCTATAATGAATGAATTTGTATTTATTCGAATTTAAAGCGTAACAACTTTCAAATATATCATTTATAAAACTAATATACCTTATAAAACCAATACACAGAGGACAAATATCTTGAGATGCTGCACACAGGAAGACCATTATTTGATCTTTTTACATCAAGGGACATACTTTAGGTCAAAAATACACAGCTAGACTGAAACTAATGAGAATCAGTTCAAAAAGAGTCACACAATATTTATTCTGTTATCTCCTAGAACAAGATCTCAAAGATTTAAAAAAAAAAATGTTTTCAGTACTACCTAGAAAACCTAAAGGTTCTGCAGTGTAGTTCTACTACAAAACTCAAACTGCACAGTTCTAAGCTCTGCTTATATAGAGCAGAAATACTTGTTTCATCTGTCACATTACTGATCACTAATACTTATAAATAAAAAGCAATCCAAGTAATATCACCTTTACATAAAAAAATAGTTTTCCTTCACTGTTCACATCTTGCTCATCAGAAATACAGAAATATCAGTTGAAGTGACATGTGATAGATTTTAAAAAATAAAACAAACATAATCAAAATTGGAAAGGTTGGTCAGGAGATTTTTGTGTATTTGCTGTCAATTTAAAGGACACGGTTTCTATCTTTCTTCTAGTACCTACCTATAATACCTTATTTCATAGCACTGAAGGTTTCTAAACAATTACCTGAAGGGGCTCCAACCCAAGCCAGACCAAGGACTCCATCATCAAAATCACGGTCTGTGAACACATAGGCCAAGCAATAATCATCATGATTCTGCTCTGAGTTCAGCTCCAGAAACTTTTCCACACCAATGTTCGGAAATCTAAAGGGATTGGAGGAGTCCTTCTCATCTACAGTTGTGTTAATCTAAAAGCAAATCAAAACAAACTGTAAGGCATGATTCATTTTCACTTGCACGTGCCAGCTAAGAGGATTACTGCTGTCAATACCTTGGTGTGTTACACAGTTTAAGATTTTGCTTAAGATTTTTAAGCCTGGACAAATTACCACCCCAATATTTGGAAAACAAAGTTCTTCAACAAATGAAGAATTGCACTTGTGTATGAAATCTCCACTCTCTTATTTCCTTCTTCTTCTTTTCCCCATCAGTACCTAAAAGTTTATATTTGTCCTCTTAACTCATCACTTTTTACAAGGAACTTTCAACTTGGATAGCCATTATGTGTTCTAACGTTCTTGGGGAGTAGCAATACAGTCCATTCACCACACAACAACACTGCTGAAACACAAGCAAATTGATTCCTAGGAAAAAAACTGACTACAGCTTAATAAAGAAGCAGTGGGCTTTTGACAACAAACACTAAAATAAAACCAAATAAATGCTTTAGGGCAGCTTTACTACAGAGACACTTGTGTTAAAGAACTATTATAAAACAATAAATAAGTACAAGTGAACAGGAACAGGACATTTGAAAAATACAGCCCCTAAGGATTATCAGGGAAGCTGAAAGGATTTCCAGCACAACTTACTCTTATCCGTTTCACCATGAAGCTGATGTTACGGATTCCTGAAAAATCTGTGGACTGGTAAATGGTGTCAATGGCTTTCACATGGCTGGATATCTGTCAAAACCAAAAACATCCACAGTTCAAAGATCCATGCATTACACTGCAGCTTATCTTGAACAGCCACAGCTGCAAGGCCTAGACTTCTACAATAAGGTCCAGTGCTGTAGGAACTCTAACAGGCCTTTTTAATCAAATGCTGATGGCAAATAATGGAAATAAGTCACTACATAACCAGTAGTTACTACTACAGTACCTGCATTCCCACCATGCCAGACAACACCAAAGGATTTTGCCATTTCTCTTTTTACTTTTTAAACACAATTCTATCAACTATTCTGACACCTCTTTGTGATACTCCTTCATTCATTGCTATGGCAAGACAGCACTGCAGTTGAAATTGTATTCAAAGCACTGCATTTCTTTTTTGGAGGAAAAAAAATTTACTTGTTACAGCATTATTCTCTCATTTCTGGTAAAACACAAATGTGAAAAAACTAATCATTTATCTTTTCTAAGAGCACATAGAAATGCTACCTCATTAAAAACCTGACTTTGAAGGCAACTTCAGAGCTTTGAAAAATGTTACTTGAATTGTGTATGTACAGTGTAATGAATAAATAGTAGAAGTCAGATTTACAAGTGGCAGTGAAACTTTAGACTTCAAGAAGTATGTTAACATGCTAGCTACATTTTCAGCAAATTATCAACAAAAACACCAAATCAAACCAACCCTTTTTCCAGTTAATAGTGTACTGACAAATGAAAAGCATCTGCTTTTAGCTGCCACTGCTTTTTTAACCATTCACTACATCAGATGCTGCAGGAACAGATCTCAGCACCATTAGCTTACAGTGGTTTGAGCTAAAGTTTCAAAGGGAAGGCTGTGCAAGTGTTAAAACAGAGGTCTGGCAGGCTGTCAAACAGAACAGAACTCTTCAGGAAGTATTATTTTTCTGAGTATGAATTGAGAATAGTCAGGCTGCAAGTGCTGCTCAGAGGTGCTAAACACCACAGCTGCCACTAAAAACCAAAGGAAGCACAAGTGCCCAGGACTTTTGTCACAGAAACAGCATCTTTTTAGTGAAATAAAAAAGCTGCTTCAATAATGTCAAGATCACTTTAATAAATGAAATAACACATGTAAAGTAAAAAAGCAAAAATACACACAAATAAGTTACATGACATTCATCAGAACTAAACAAAGGAAAAGCAGATAATTTAAACCAAAGGGACTGGAAATACCTGTGAGATTACAGCTTCTCTGGTTCCATAATGTTTGTAGAACAAATGATCAGTCTGAATATAGAGCTGACATGTATTTTTTTCAGCCTGAGTGGCACGTTTTTTCCTTAAAAGCTGTGGTCCATCATTCTTAGGCTCTTCAAAAGGCTTCTACACATACACAGGAAAGGAACACATTAATTTTGTAAATCTACACGCTGCACTAGATCACCTAAAAACAGCAACAGATTTTGCTAAACATCCTCTGCTAATAAAAAGAGACTTCCATTCTTTTTCTTGAACTTTGAAAGTTTCATGAATCTCGAATTAAGTAAGTTTTCAAGTTTTCAAGTTTTCAAGTATTTTTACTGAAATCTTAGCAAAACATTTCTGTGCATTTCATTTTATATTACAAAAGGCAGTCAACGTTAAACAGATTTTTTTTTTCATTCGTGTGATCTTTGGAATTTTTCTTTTTCCTAATCCTTTTCTAAGATATACAAACTGTGTTAGATTAGTCAAAAACCAGCACTGGTGGGACTTAAAATGCACCTTATTTCAAATTGTAATTACCTTAGTTGGCTACCTCAGCTAACAAAAATGTTTAAGCACTTCAGCCTGGAACAAATGGGACACTAAACATGAAGTTAAGGGGATGCTGGCTAGTCAAGAGTGCTATCTGGTAACACAAGGGCCTTACAGCACTAACTGCTTGATGGCCCACTCTCTCCATGAAGTTTAACAAGTAAATTTTTGTGAAAGCATGTTATTGTTACCGGTGCTGAACTGTGTATTAATATTGATAATATCTGGAGTCACAGCCTATATAAACTTTAAGTTGCTGGTGCTATTTAACAATCCATATCACATAGTTTTGTTGGTATGTACTTAACTGACACCACAAAATTATGCTAAAACTTGGAACAGCTCAGAACATAACTAACTCTAAGAGAATCTCAGTAACTTACTGTTGGAAATTGTTGGGAAAAAAACATTTCATGACACGTGGTGCAAACCTGAAAGCAAAACCACTTCGGGACTCTAAACAGGTACACGAGTTCCTCCCACAGGACACTTACCTCTCACAGCAGGTAATCTGTAGCTGTAACCCCTTCACTCTTAGAATATTGTTAATAAGACCCTCCCACTCATATCACTTAATTTTCCACAGAAAGCACTCAGATATCCCAAGTGTGTTACATTAATGTAACTTGAAAATCTAAAAGTTACTACTCTTTAGAACGAATATATTTCTTGGAGATCAAGGGCTCTTGAAAATCTTCCTTCTCAACTGCAATAAAGTATATTCCTCATCTTAAGCTTGATTTCCACAGCCATCCAAAAATCCTAACTGTTGAAAAATTTGAGATCATGTAGGATTCATTAAGGCTATAAGCTGACACATCTTTGCTACAGAAGCAATGAGAAAAAGAATTTACAAAAATTATGGTAATAAGAAACCTCCAGCAATAATTTAAGTATCTCACAATGTGGAAGGATGATGACTGACCAAAAGTAAAAGAGACAACATACAAGAAATAGGAAGTTATCACACTAACTACTAATCAACATAATCCATTAGCCTGTATTGTACCTCTGTTGTTGGTTCTTCTATACCAGTCATCTGGTACTTCTGCATTCTTTCAAATACTGAATGATCTGCACAACCTCCTTGTGGTCCATATTTATGTGGATATTCTAAAAAGAGGAAGGCCAGGTTGAGTTTTCAAATTCCAAGCAGAAGTCCAAAATATGGCTGCATCACTGCAGTTTATTCAGTTTGTGTCCACTATTGTACATGTGGATTGAGGGAAGCATTCTTAGATTCAAGCTTTATGCAGCTGTCTTTTTTTCATTAAACATTTCTACTAAGATACATTCTTACTTTTACAAACAAAACAAAATTCCAATTGCTTCTTAACATTGTTTTCTTACAGACACAAGAAAATATGATGAGCAGTGTCTTAACATAGGAATGAGAACCATCACTTACACATCTGTACCCATGAGCTTGAACTAACAGCAGCCTTCAAAAAATGAAATCACAATGGAAAATCATCAGAGATCAAGTATACTAAAGACTGCTTGGATAGAGAGGGGGGTTTTATTTTACTCAGTAAACAAACTAAGAAACCTTGTTAACATTCTTAGAGGGTTTTACTATTTTATTCATCTTCCACAGAATTGTTGACAATGTTTTTACATTATGCCACTTAACTACCAACACATAAGAACCAAAATGCTAGTGATCCTTGGTTTTCAACTCAAATCTACAATTCAGAATTATGAGTTTGCCAGCAATGTTCTAGACAAGGTGAAATGCATGATTTCCATTCTGGAACGTAAACAGTGCAATTAAGGATGAGATCAGTGTGTGCATGTACATATGCACGTGTGCAGATTTGAAATTCAGAGTTACACATTACAAAATTACGGGTAGATTTGAAAATTTCACTGGCAAAGTAAAAAAAGACTGAAGAGAAACACTTTCAACTCCTCCTTCCTGCAGCCAACTGTTTAAATTTTAAAAACAAAACTGCCATACTATGTGGGTACACATCAGTTAAACATGGTGGAGATCCAAACTAGCTGAGGGAAAATATCATACAAATGCCTGTTTAACAAGGGCAATTTTTTCAATACTTGCCAGTGAAGATCTTATTGCATAAGTGAATGTCCTTCAGACACACAGGGTCAGGTTTTGGTTAGGTTAGGATCTATTAGAGATTTGTAAGCAACCTGTACTTGAAGAAGTTTCCTTTGGAGATGAGAAACACTGAGGAGGTCTTGTCCCTTCAGAGTCTTTGCACGTTGGATCCCATTATAAACTGGTGCCCAAGTAAGAGCGAATGGAATACAGATCATGGGACCCACAGATTTAAATAATTAATAATTCCTTTTCTGTAGGGCAAACCACAGTTTTAGCATCATCTCAACAGAGTGGAGGTTTTGTCAGAAATGCGTAAACTTTACTGAGGTTTGTTTTCAGGAATTGTTAGCAGGTTCATTTTTTATTTTTCTTTGGTGTGTTTTGTTTGCTTTTAAAAAAGAGTGGAGATCCAGATTCACAGAGTAAACAGAAGACTTGTAAGAATGGATTTATAAAGCCTAAGACCTGTCACCAAGGACCTGATGTCCACCTTATAAGCATTTCATGTGATTTTACCCTGGACTTCCTCTGGTTCTGTGGAGATACCCCCCCTTGGAGTATGGACTCTGATATGGTGTCATCTGACAGCTGTCTTTAATTATCTTTGATTCTCATTCCTGCTCCCTGCAATCATATTGTATGATGCTGTTAAACTATTTCAATATACAACTTACCTTGTAATTTTATTTAATTACTTTCTGCATATTAGTTTCAACTTTTCCCACCACACAAATGCCATTTTTGAACTGCTGTCTCATCACATTCCTCCAGGCACAGTTAGACACAGCACAGTGCCAGGAGAGTGAAGAGAGAAAAAGAGAAAAAAATGCTCTTACTGTAAGTCACCTCAACCAATTTGCTCAAGCAAGGTAGTGGGACACTGACTTGGCTACAACCAATATTAAACAAAAAGCACCATGCTCTCTTGAGGTCACTTTGTAATTTTGGGGATCCTGTTTAATATCACCAGACTGGAGCTACAAGGAACGGATTATAAATATGATCTTTCCCTTCTCCATCTCCACCACCCTTTTTTCCACCCACAATAGTATTAAAAAAAAAACAAACTACTGTTTTCATTCTAATGAAAATTCTCATTACCTACTCCCCAGTTTCACACCCCTGACTATTTATCTCTGCAACAAGAGCAGGTTATCCAGGGGCAGGAGCAATGGACAATTCTGCCTTTCCACCAGCACATTTCACCTACAGAAAACCATCATACCTTCAAAGGAACTCCTGCAGGAACCCCACCCTGTAGCATTATGACAACTGTCAGAACAGTACTAGAAATAAATGTTCTCAGTGCATTACACAAAATAATCTGTCTTTTCTCTCTGTCTTTTTCCCAAAGAGGTTAGGAAATCCCTTAACTACCTTTTTAATGCTGACTGCCTGCAATTCAAATAAATATTTCTCCCTTCAAAAGTAATAATCTACTAAGAAACACTTTAAAGGTATGACAGTAAAAATTATAAAACATTGAACAGTCTGCAACAGCAATTGCCAAGGTTTTGCATGTGCTGGAAAAATCCACGTGGACACATTTAAAACTACCTTGCTAAACACAAGAGGCAGGTAATGGGATAGTTCACTTTGGAACCATGTCTGACTCACAGGGAAAGTTGCACACCAAGTTTTCTTTTGCTAAATGCTGCATTACCCCCACACTGTGAAGGCACCATTCCCTCTTCATCTTTTGAGAATTCCTGTTTCCATCATCCCCTGCAGCAGTTCCATTTTTAAATTTCTGAAGCTAAGCAAGAACTACATGCTGTCAGATGACTTGGACAGTTTTGACCCACATGACAGAAGTCTGATCCATGTTCTTGTGAAGCTTTTAAATGCTCTGAGATGTGCCAGCTCTTTGGGATCAAGAGCTTCTTAGCCTATCTCTACCACAACCCCATGAAGTGAGAAGGAGAAAACATGCCTTCACCATGAAATGGTTGCTTACAGTGAATGCAGAGTTGAGAAAAAACAAGAAGACTATTTTCCAACAGAGCTACAGCAGAAAGGGTTAATAACAGATTTGAATTTCTAACTAGAGAAAACTATTAGGCAAAACAAATACTTTATTTTTCTTTTCCAGCATTGTCCACTTTCAATTTTTGTACCTCCTGACAGAATGTTAAAAAAGAGTAAAAAGTAGAAGATAACAACAAATCTAAAAACCACCCCCAAAATCTTGTCATTTCATACTTTCTGACAAAGATGTCTTATTCTAATTAGATGGCAGATGATTATTGATTTTTAAAACTCCAGATGCTCAAAATAAGATTTTTTTTTCCTTTTAAGAAAATGTACTACCTTCCAGTAAGACATTCCTGAACACGTGAATTTTTTACTTCTACTTATCAGTAAAAAGTACGATCTGTTAAGCATTTAGATTAACTACTTAATGATTACTGGATTTAGGCATCTGGGACAAGGATATGCCATCAAACTTTCATCAGAGATGATGAAAACTCAATTCTTCAGCAGCCACAGATTTGCCCAATACTCTTGCAAAAGCAAGAGTGTCAGAACAAAATTTTGATGTAAGTAGATACAAAAAAAATCCTTATTACAGATTTCATTCAAAGCAGTCTGTGACACTCTGCTCCCATGAAAACTGTCAAGTAGACCTTCATTATTAAATTGACAACCACAATGTGATGAAAAAGAAACCAAGTTCTCATTAATAAAACGCAGTTTGCAATGGTCTGTACATCCAGCAGACAGGGCTTTGCAAAATTAAGAAACACTTCACTTTTAGTTCTCAGTTATATGGTTCTTCCATGTTAATTTTCCTGAAGGTCTGAACAGGATCTTCCTGTGTATTGTTGATCCGAGGAAACACAGATTTTGTATTTCACAGCATGAACTCAGGGGTACACTTGAAGCAAATAGTATTTAAATAAAGTAAATACAGTTCAAATGAACTTAAAGAAATGTTTCCAGAACGTTTTAATGCAAACAGCAATTTGCATCTTTCTAGCCCTAAATTATAAAACAGTTTGATCAAAGAGTGGTTTAGAAACTAAAATCATTCAACTTGTGTTTCAAGTCGTGAATAGAAGGCTGGCTTCAACTGGTCACCAGATCCACTGTAACACACAAAAGCTGCCTTATAAAGTTGACAATATAATCCCCATTTACAAAACAACTTTTGTTTAACTACTGAATAAGAACTCATTGAGATGCTAATCATATGTTGCATTGTGATTTCTGAAAAGCACTAAAAAGCATATTGTTTCAAAAGGCTGAAACATGGGTAACCAAAAAATACCCAAATTAAAGCAAAGATGACTTTTTACCTCAGTCTCTCCCTAGTTAGAAATGTGAACTTTTTTATTGCTGTTGTCCTATGTAACAAACCAGTGGTTTGACTCTATTTCACCAGAGTTAGCTTTAGATTAGAGTAAAAACAACAAATTAGCACGCTTGCTTTGGTTTTTAAAGCTGCTATAAAGCTTCCCTTTTTTGAGTTGTTGGGAGTTTTTCTGGAGCTGCAGTCCAATGCAAAAATAGCTCTCATGAAAGGCAAAAATAATTCAGCTTCAAAAGCACTGTTCAGAGAGAGACAGAAGTAGTTGTACACTTGAGATATTTCAGACCACAGAAATCCTGGAGGCATCTAGATACCATGGAAAAAAGTGAACCCATACAATCAGAACACAGGCACATCAGACTGCCCTGGCAGCAACCCACAGGAGAGGAGTGTTTTTAAATAGTGCTGCTTAGACTTCTCTCCAGGAGGGGCTATTTTCAACCACGCTGAGCAAGCAGCAGTGCTCACTCACTCGGTGACTTGGAAGTCACGCTGCACTGTTGCTTTTATGTGGGATAGATTTAGACAATCCCCTCTGATAATCTGATTTTGTTTCTAACTGATGGTTTTGATGCATTAGATTCAGGAGGAAAAACAGTGAAGGCCAAAGCACCAGCACCTGAATAATTAAAAACACCCCAACATATCCTGCTCCCATTCACTTTACCAGGACATTACTAAGAACCAATTTCATCATTCGCTTTCTCCAGTTCCCAAGTGATCCATTTACTCCTCTGACAGAGATCACTTCTACAAAACAGCAACAGTAACATTCATAAAATCAATTTATCCGTTTCTTTAAGGTACAGTTCTATTTCTGTCAGTAGTTGATAACAGTGAAGAGTATTTTTAGTCACTCACTATTTACAGCATAAGGAACTGGGACATGAGACAATCTTCTTGCTTGTCTCACCCTTTGAAAGCTGGGCACATCACTTCACTGCCTTATGTCTCTTACTTTCCTCCTCCCCCTCTTTTCAACAACAGGGTTAATAAAACCCTTTATAAAGCTGATGGTGATTTATTTGCACAAAGTCCTATGTAAGTGGTAGTCCATCATTCCCACTATCAAGCAGTGAACTCAACTGTTCAGTGAGACTTATAAGACATAAAAAACTTACAAGTACGTACAAATCATTCACAGAAACGTTAGGAAAAATGTACCTTGTGGTTCCACAATAGGTTCTTGTAATTTTTTTAATTACTTTTCCTCACTACTCTCCTGCTACAGCAGCAACCCCTGTAATATCCAACTGCACCCAGCAAGGCAAGCTGCCTCCTCACTTTCTGAACTGATTTTCACCAGCAAGGCTTTGCAGCACGTGCTGCAGCTTCTCTTTGAGAATCAAAAGTATGGAATGCTACCCTGTAAAGTTTATTCTCAAGTATGGGTCTTGTAAGCACAAGGAAAACATACACTGAGTCAGTTAGAAAACAAGTACAGCCCACAATGTACACAAAACTCAGTAAGTGCACTCGTTCACAAGCTCTTTAAAATGATGGAAATTCTATTTGATTTGGGGTTAGAAATCGTGTTTACAGAATGAGACAACAGGAAGGACTCACAGCAATTTTAACATACTCAAAGACAGCACACATACTGCCACTGAATGTGAAATACAAAAAAATCCACCCAAACTTGCTAAATTTTTAGCAGAGAAAGATCATTTCTCTTCACTGCATTTTTACAAGAGAAGCAATCAAGGAGAGCAATATGCAATAACCCTGTGCTTCTCACTGGTTTACAGCACAGAGAAAATTATAATACATAAAGCCAAACCACAATCAGAAATTTTCCTCATCCAGCTTCCTACTCTTTGACATTTCTTTTCTCAATGTAGTCTCATTATGACGTACTTTGAAAATGATTTACACGTATATCATCATCAGAATTGTTCAAGTGACTTCTAATGATCTAACACAAGTCTCCTCATCCAATTCCAAATGAGATTTCAAACTCAAACCTTCTAGAGTTTGTGCAATGGTCCAACCGGACACATTTTTAAACACAGTTGTGGTTTAAATTGATTTTTAAGCAAGACTGAAGTCGTACATAAAGTTAGCTTGCAAGACAGTTTGTTAGCTTCAATAACCTAAAGATCATCTTAAACTGACTTTCTGCCAACACCTACTTGGAAGGATTCAAACTTGGAATCCACAACTTTATTGCAGTATTTTTGAGGTTCAGCATGAAGTTATTTAAAAATCAAATAAAACTGATTTATACTATACCTGGAGACTGATCATATACAAACAGGCAGGTGGAGTGCAGAACTCTGATGCAGCAGTTCTGAAGATGTAGGAGCATTTCATGGTACTTTTTCATCCTTCTGGGCATTTACAACTAAAGCTAGATTTTTAGGGCTATACTTGTCAAATTTAAGTACTATCTTCTGTGCACTTCCATCAGTTGCTGTGTAAAATGGGACATACTGGGTGCCACCACCTCTGCTAACGAGCTCTCTGAAGACATGTGACCAATACATGTGGGGGAAGCTTTTATTTCACACAAGTGCCACCTTCACAAGATACAGGTAATTATTCAGTGGCTTGAACCTTTATTATCTTTTATTTTTCAGACCACGGGGAAGAACAATCAGTATAGATCATTTTAAAAATGCATTTTTCAAAAGAAACATGTACCCACTGGGTACAAAATGTACTGCTTATACATTTAACCCTGACTGCTCAGGACTTCTTAAAATGGCAGAATAAAGAAGACTCACTTCGGTTTGCCAGAAATCTCTCTCACCATAATTGCACATGAATCACTTCAGGACAGCACAATTCACAGTGTCATACACAAGAAAAAGTCTCATTTGATGCTTACAAATGGCTTATGGGTTTTGACATTTAATAAAAAAAAATATTTCATGTGTAGCACAAAATGGAAGTACTCACTGATATCATCTTCATGATAAATGACAGAGTGGAACGGGAGGTTTCTGTCCTTTATGTATCTCTCTGCTGGCTCAATATAAAAGGTCCCACTGTGAGTTTGGATGAATCCTTCAAATTTTCCATCAATAACAGACCCATGAGTAAAACTTCCCTGCTCACCTGTTAAGGGACAAAGTGCATTAGTTTTTATTATACTTTTAAAAGCTTTCAGTCCTGTGCAAACTTCAAGCATCACACTACCCAGGGTGTTCAGCAGAGTGCTAACACATGACACATGCACAATTATCCTGATCCTGTACCAGTTCCCAACTGCTAAAAACCTGCATGAATTCCAGGGCAATAAGATTCTGGATAACAGCAGAAAGACATTCTGGCAGAAAGTTTGTGTCTGATTTTTTAAGACAGATTAATCAGCAGTAAGACACACAGTTATAGCAAAATCATAGTCACTAAGCTCAACACCTTCCTGATCAGGTGCATAAATGACATGTTTAAAAAGCACATAATGAAGAATTCAATTATATATTTTAAAGCTGTTACATATACAGCATGTAATCCTGCAGCCAAATCCTGTCCTTACACATCCCTTCATACAATTATAAATTAAAAAAAAAAATCATAGAATCAGAGCACACACTGAACTTTGAAAGCTTTCAAAGAAAGATGTACCTATATTCAAGACATCCATTTTTCTCTGCAAGCATAAGCCTCTTAAAACTGTAGCTAGGTTTAAATGTGGCACAGAGTGAATCTGTATTTGAAACAGTCATAATCTGGAAAAGTGCAACTGTCAAAGTTTAATCACTGACAGCTACAACATGCAGCATCTCAACAAGCCTTTTCCATACAAAGGATGAAAAATTACTCAAAGACTGTTTACATATTCCTCCATTAAAGAAAGTTCAGAATCACACTATCAAATTATCAGAACTTTACTCATCATTAACCAGTACTAATTCCTAATTAACAATTACCAAGAACTATATAAAGTTTATACACCGTACTGAAATTTGGAAAAATATCTTGAAGATGTGCCAAACAACTCTTGGGAGAACACCAAAAAGTAAAAGTAGGCTTTGCAGAACATTCATTTTTGGATATTTGTGAGTGATCTGTAAGTGATCACAGATTTGCTTTAAACTATGTTCTATTAGAATGTACATTAATATAATGAACTTATAAGCCACAGATCTTTGGAAATTTCAGAGTACTTGGAAAGAAATCTCTTGATCTGAATGGAAATCAAGAATCAAGTGCAAAACAGGTGATTTACTGAACTCTAACTTTATGACAAGCACCAAGTTAGGCTGAATAAGATAATAAAGAGGATTAAAAGAAAATGTAGAGTAAGCCCAGGGAGTAGGTTCACATGGATCCTTTAATCTGATCCATTAAAAATAAGGAAAGCACCCAAAAGCTTTCCTGAAATAATTTCACAAAATAAGAAAAAAAGGCAACAAAAGTCCCCACACACCCTAAAAGCCCTGTGACCTACTCAGAATGCCTGGATTGGTCTGCTAGATGCATATGAAGCCCTAAGTGTGTATACAACTTTTGACAATTTAAAACAATCACTTCAAAACTGCAGGACATCACTAAGAAAGATCTTCAGCAAAACCAAACAGACACAGGACCAGAGTAAGTCTTAATCCATCTCTTCTTTTCATCTGCTTTTAATTCCTTAATTCTTCCTTTTTAACCAATTTTATCTTTGGTATTTACTGAAATCAGGTATATTACCCTTAATGATGGTAGCTCTATATTCCTTCCATTCCTTTAAACTAAGAATGTACCTGAGTTTTTTTCTTTAATGCATACAGCTTTTTCCTTTTTTTTTTAGATGCATCAGACATCTCTGAAGAGCATGTTCCTAAGCAGAGTTAAACTTCAAGTTTCACGGATATAAAAATCATTAGATAAAATACTCACTTGTTACATGTGAACTCTTACATGAGGATAAAAGCAGGAGTTCAAATGCACTAGATGCATTAATAAAGTTTAACAATAATCTAATCATACAGATACTCATTTCCTGCCTGTATTATTAAAAAACTCCTGTTTAAAATTACTGCACTTTCATCCATTTTAAAGTGTTGTACCACTTACCATAAATGTGTCCAGTGTAAATATGGGAGGTATCGTAATCAATCACTTGGTTCGATATTTCTACTTTAAAGTCATCACTGAAAAGAGATGTATCTCTCTTCATTCGAAGGTTGAATTGTCTGAAGTGAATAAAACAAGATGGTAAATTGGCTTTGAGCTTCAATTACAAAAGCACTAAACAAAGCACTTCTAACCAACACTTCTGTGCAAACAATTTGCAGACTCTGTAAAATTTATCTGTAGAAAATGTTTATACTGCACAAGATTTAGACTGGAAGGATTTTCTTAAGCAAGATTATTTAGATGCTTTTGATACAGGCAGCTAAATTTACAAGATTTAAGCCAGAAAACTGGGTTAAACACATACATCTAAAATGCTGACATGGACTATATGCCTGTTCCCATTCCTTCAGAAGACACACATGTAGCTTCAGGAAAAAAGCAACTATTTTACTTCACAGCACTTTGAAGCAGAAGAGATGAGAACAAGTATCACTTATTTCGCTTCCACTGCTGACATTTAAGTAATGTAAATGAACTGTAGGTGAGCTAATTAGTGTTTCAACTGAAACTCAAAAAAATAAGATGGGCAACAGCATCTAATAAAAAAATACCCAAAATGGTAGAGTTGCATGCACAACTATGTAAACAGCTGTACTCATTGAATGATCTTGTTCAAATCACAGCACTACATTCTTTGATGCAAATCCTACTGCTGATCTTTATATGAAACATAATACATTTTGTTTGTATGAAAACAGAAGTTTCATTCATTGAGGTCAAACAACATAACTGAAGTGTTTTAAAATGCCTGACATTATACAAGTTCATACCTTGACAACTGTTAGCTTGCTTCAGAATTTCATTTGGTATTCTCTTGAATTTTGTATAAACATATTGTGCAAATACAGATCAGTGAAGTTGTTGAAGCTTCAGCCCATTCCAATTTTAGTGTTGATTTTCTTCCTATATTTTTCTCTTTCTGCACAATCACAAAACTGAAGGAGTATTATAGCTGTGTCACCAATTTGTGACACAAAAAGTAACTCTGATAAGTTGACTACATCTGTGTCAGTCTTCTAAAAAACATGAGCAGTATA
Source organism: Pseudopipra pipra (assembly GCF_036250125.1). Lineage (NCBI taxonomy): Eukaryota > Metazoa > Chordata > Aves > Passeriformes > Pipridae > Pseudopipra > Pseudopipra pipra. The sequence continues at coordinate 7,066,932 of NC_087560.1, read as the reverse complement.
CCAATTGTAGAGCTGACCTTCACACTGAAAGCTAGTATCCATCTGTGCTAACAGCAAAACAGCCCAGACAAATAAGCACCACAGTGTAAAGTTGATTAAATCTAATTACTTTTTAGCAATTAGCTGAAGCATACACAAAATATAGGTTCAGTCTTCACTTGTATGCTAAATATGACACCGCAGTTATAAGTATTTTGAAACAACTGTACATTACAATGCAAACTTCAAGATCAAAAAAAAAAGCCATGACTACACTCAGATTCTGGGAGGGGCTGTAGTGACTCATGTTGACTGTTCTGTAACACAAACAGCATTTCACAATCAAACCATATTTATTATTGCTGCTGCAGTGCCAATAAAGCTTCAGAGCAAGTACTCTCCTCTGGTAATGTGTGTTAGAGGTATCTACCACAAGGTTATGAAATCCTGAGATGTGGCTGGTGGATGGGGAAGGTTAAACCTCAGCAATTCCCTGGCACTTGGGCTTTGTGCCAAGCCAAGCAGTGCTCCTATCACAGTTTCAGTATAGATGTATTTTCCTGTTACAAAGGAAGAAACAGTTCACTACGGATGCACCTGATACTGGAGTCACTGAGACACAAGAAATAAGAATTCCTCTTCCTTAAGTTGCCTTCTGACTACCTCTGCCACAACAGCCTTTGGTAACATAGAGGTTCATGAGGAAGAGGAGATAACATGAACAAGCAACCTAGAGAAACACCCTAGGACACAATGCTACAAGATTGCACAGCACATAGTTGGAGAGTGGGGTGGTGTGGGGTGTGGAGACTTGAAGCCACTTTAGGTGGCTCTCATGGGGCAGAAGTTAAAAATGAACAGGTAGAAAGAATTAAGACCAGCACTGATACGAAATCTGAAGAACTTCATTCAAGCACTTCCAAAAGTTGTACTCACTTTGGATGTAATACACTGCTCAGGTCAGGGTGTTACACAGATTTGAACTCCATTTTAGTTTGATGTTTCCCTGTGACTGAGTTCTCCAGAGTTACTCCAGGATGGATCAGACTCTAACTGCATCTGAACTCAGGTTAAATGGCAAGAGGTCTCAGACCCTCTAGAATCTCTCCTCCTGTCTATACTATTTGATGGAAGACTTCTTACCCTAAGAAGTCTGTAATTCTGCCTCTGTAATGAACTGAAACATCTACTAATCCCAGCAAGAGCACCTTTTATGGCTAAAACTACTTTTTTTCTCATGAAAGAAAGGAAGTATTCTGAAAAAAACCCTCAGTCTATATAGCACTTTTCTTTCAGAAGTGCAAAAAAACATTTCTTCAAAATTAGATTTTTCTGGTTGCATTCATGTTAGTTTTAAATAAAACAGAGGAGCAGTTGTTTCTAACACTCAACTGCATCAGCAATTTTCTATGGCTTTGAAGTGCACTGTGTAAGAGAATGCAGGACTTCTCATGTACTTACTCCTGCCTGTGCCAGCAGGGTGGGGGAAAAACCAGGACTCAGACTCAAAGCAAGGGATAGACCAAGTTTAGCTTAATATAACACCAAGTACAGAGATGAGTGAGCTCTAGGTCTCAACTGAGAAGCCATCCAGTGTATCCTGAATTTCCAAGTCATCTCTGTCCTCATCCTGACAGATGAGCAGGACATTCAGCACATGGTGCTGCTGGGCTGCCACCAGTGACTCATCTAACCACGCTTTGGGGTCAGTCTTGAGCTGACCCCAACACTGCAGGACCTGCTCTGGGGGAGCAAGGAAAGCTCAGTGGAGCCTACTGAAGTTGGGAATGGTTCTTTGTTCTCTGTGGGATACCCTTCCATCAAAATTACCCTGTCACTTCAAAATGTTAGAAGTTTTGTGTATCAAATTAAAAGTTTCACTAGTTTAAAGATTAGGAAGTCTCCATTTTTTTCTTCTTTAATTTTCACCCTCTTCATACTTTCCACATTGGTACATAAACACTACAAATTCTAACACATGTTGCTAATTATCTACTTATTAATAAAATTGGCTCTATTTCCAGGATAAGAGAACTACTTAGAGAACTGTTTCAAATACAAAACAACTCAGCTGTGCTTCACACTAACAATTCTCTATTTGATTTCTTAACTTAGTCAAACTATTAGATAACCTGATCATCTTACAGCTATTTTTAGACAGGTCTTTTCTCAGTCATTCAAACATACTTGATAGGAACAGGATTATCTGTCTGGACTGTTCACCTTCTTAATAATGAAAAATTGACAGATACTCCTTTAGTTCTCCCCCACCAAAAGAGGGAGTGGGAAACAGAGACAACTTGGGGCTGCAGGGGGGGAAGAGAGTGGGAGGTGGAGGAGGAAACAAGCATCTATTCATCTCTACTTCAAATAACTAACAACTTTAACAAATGACCAAACTTTAAACATAAATTCCACTTTTGTGACTATGTAGAGACATCTTAATGTACTACTGAGAAGTGCCAATGAAATAAATTGCACTGAAAAGATGCCACTTTATAGGTGGGGAGACTCCAAACTGTAATAATTGATTCAAACAAATGGATACTTGGCAGGAACCCCTAAAAAAATCCAGTTTAACACCCTAATTTCTCAGTAAGAAACTTCCAAAGACCCTACAAAATCCATTTCAGCTTCTCACCCAATATAGAGGTCTTCCTAACATTCACTCTAAACTTGTTCAAAGTTAGTATTTCTTCCTCTTTTTCGTAAGGAACATAAGCTAGTCCCAATCCTTTTCAAAATGATGCAAGAGAGTGCACCTCAGTTTTCTTTCCTGGCTTAAATCCAGTAACTTCATGAATTCTTCCAAGGACAGGAGACTCCAGAGAAGTCAGACAAATTTGTCTATATCATTCCTGAATATGCTTTCTGAAGTTGCCACAGTGGAAGAAATAAAAAGCTTCAACTAAGCCTTTTAGTAATTACTATTTCTACAGCACGCACTGAGTTCTCAGTGTAAACTAAGCAATTCCCTGGCCTGGCTACACACCAGGCAGGAGATTAACTAATTTCAGAAAAATAATGCCTCTTCTATTTACACACTTACTCCCTTGCAGACCACATTTCCCAGCAGCAGTGATTCTATACACAGAATTAAATCAATTCAGACAAAGTTTTGACCTTGCTTATTTGTTACTGCTTTTATCTTACAGATATCTGAAACCTGATACAGTAACAAGCCATTACTTAGTTACTAAACAGTTGCTCATTTGGTTGAGGATAGAATTTCGTTAAAACTGTTATATATATATATATATATATATAGTTATATAATCTGCTTTGATAATAAACTACATCTTATTCATTAATGACAGTACCCCGAAGACTATCAAGAGGTAGATTTTTATTTCTCTCTAGTTTACCTCAGGGAGATTATCTCAGATTTAAAAAGTATGTAACATACCAACTCAAGTCATAATTAAAGAAAAAATTTAGTTGAGAGCACCACACTGAGCTAAACCCCTGTGCTTTCCCATGGGCTTGAGTTACATCAATCCTGTGTTCTAATCAGAGAAAGCATTTTAAAAGAAAAAAAAAAAGAAAAGGCCGTTTACATATTGACAGCACTTGGTAAAACACACATTAAGGTTTAACGTGCCTAATCTACTATTCCATTTCACCACAGTGGAATGTCGAACTGGTAACAAGTCTGAAGACCTTCCCAAAACTGGCAGAAAAAGCCACTACCAGTGGTGCACAAAAGGGCACTTGGTGTTTGCCTTTTCTGTCTTTTCTCAGTCAAATTGCTGTAACCAGTGTCAGGCTGAGAGGCAGAATCACTCAGTGACCAGAGGAGGTTGTGGAATAAAGAAAAAGGAAAAAAAGTAAAAAAAGGAAAGAAGGAGATGGAGGAGTTACTCCACAGCTGGAAGAAGTGGCTGGGAAAAGGAAACAGAAGGTGATGGTTTGGCAGCAGTATGGTATGGGACTTGAGTACAAGGAGAGTCCCTTTAGGTTCACACTCTTTTCTTCTCAGTAGGAATCAGAAATATCCTTGCAGCTGTGCTTCCATGAGCCTCCTCACAGGTCAGGGGCTAGAAGATACTGTTCTGCTTGAGGTGCAAGTCTTTTATCCTTACTTTTTTATGTAAGAACTCAAAAGACTCTCTTCTCTGAAAAATGGGAGGGGGTCTACAAATGGAAGGGAATAATAACTTGAGCTGTTCTTTCTAACTGCTTCCACATCAGGCATCCCACAATCTAAACTCAGTTCCCACAAGACTCTCAGACTCATTCCAGCTCTGAACTATATTAAGTAGAAAGCAGCTTAACAACCTAATAATGGGTTTATACTACCCACAAGCCTACAGAATCATCACACATGGATATTTTTTACACTGTTTTAACCTACTATTAAACCCACACAGCATACTCCATCACTTAACTGATAATTCCCAGGGTCCTGCTACCTACAGTAAGTAAAGAAAACCTATCTCTGAAACAGTACATGATAGGGTCTCCAGGTGTATCATTCTTTCTTTTACCTGCCTAGATGCACATAGAATCATCCTCTATTAAGTCTTTATCTAAAACCCAATCTCTGCAGCATTTTAACACACTCAGCAATCCCAGCTGGAACACTGGCAGCTTATGTTTTTTTACCACTGACACCTCTAGGATGACACTTGTGGTTATTCAGAGATTTCTTTCCTGCCTTTCAGAAGTCAGACTTGCTAAGCTTGGTATTCCAGAACACTACAACTGAAGTTACAGCCTTCATCCCAAGCCATTTGCCACTCATTATTCTTGATATACACAGCTGCAAACACATCAGCTAGCTGAGATAACACAAACCACTCAAGGAGGATCACAAGTAGCTACAGGTTGGCTAATTTACACTTTGAGAAAGTCAGTCAAATATCTCTCTGTCCTGAAGAGAATGTTGTACAGATTTTAAAGGCAGAATAGTCTTTACTCAAGGTTAAGGGTTTTTTCCCCTTTCAGTAAAAATTCTTTGGGAAGTTCAGTGCAGATTCTATCACTCGGTTTCCTGTTTATTGAAGAGAATCTTTGCATTTGTATTTACATAAAGTTGACCATTTACATGCAGTGCCATGTTCTAACAAAAACAAGAAATCAAAAAAAGAAAACGGGTAAAGATGTACTAGAATAAATCACAAATGAAGTTACCACATGAATTTAAACTACAAAAGTAGTTTAGAAAGAAGCTTTTTTAGTGAAACAAGAAAAGACATAGAAGAGAAACTTGCTAGCTGATAATACACCGCACTTCATTTTAAGAATATGGCTTTTTGAGAGTAAGGCTATGTCTACTAAAGTTTGCTGGCCAAGGAGTAAAGCTGTAAACCATTAACACCAATTTTAGCAGTACAGCTGGAAACCCTGCACCTCAGCTGGGCTGTCTCACCAGTCCAACACCACCATACCAGGTGCTTCCTACACACACCCAAGTAAAACACCAAATGCCTTTTCTCCTGAGGGCTACACATAATCCAGCTGACTGTATTTAAACTCATGAAATGCAAAATATCTCACCTACAGATCCAGCCTCTAAAATTTCTTAGTTTCATTTCATTTAAAAAACATGTAGAGAACTCAGATCCCTGTTTCCCAGTTCTCTGCAAGATAAAACTACTTTACCTGCAAGCACCAACATAGGGTGGGTTTAGTTTTGGTGAGATTTTGTTTAGGTTTGTTTTTTTTTTTGACAAAACAAGTGTAGAAAGTGAGACCTAATTTACAGGTCTCTTGCCTGGCAAGTTATTTGTCAAGGTATATAACTTAAAAAGTACAATAGATAGGTAACAATTGAAGAATTGTCACAGAGCAGTTAATAACTCTGAAAACACTATAGCAAGAACTAAAGAGATCTATTTTTCTCTTTTTAAATTCAAGACAGCCTAAAATGAATTGCAGTAAGTGAACCCTGCAAAAAATCCACTAGGTAAAATTCATGAAAATAAATCTCCTAAGTTCACAAAAGCCAACCAGTCAGTCTTATTTGATGACCACTAAACCAACCTATTTAAGGAGTTAGTCTGTTTAGGAGTGTGTTAAAGTGCACATGGAACTGGAAGAGACACAACACATATTTTCAGATTAGTCCAGTAATACTGAATTTGCTTTAGGTTCAGACAGGCTCATGGAACATAGAAGACAGAGCCAGTTCAGGAATTGAGCACTATGATGTATGCACAATTTAAAAAGTCCTTTAATTAAATGCCATAAAAAGAGCAACTAGTGTTTAATAAAACCTTAAACTTGACAATATAAAGTCCTCTTCAACCCAAGAGTAACCAGCTCAGTTACTTCAGTCCATCTCAGCATGGCAGCATGCTCGGAATGTCACCCTTAAAATCCAACTTCTCAAATACTATTTCTGTGCAGGTATCTTCCTTTGCTTTCATAACCTACACAAATACAGCCAACAACTATCTTATTTAAACACAAACATTTAACAGCTCTGAATTATGAAGGCAATAAGAAGCATTACAGATTACTACAGAACTGAGAATAAACAAAACCCCTCAGACTCAATTAAAAACTCTGAAATTTAGTGGTCCACAGTTTTCCTATTATATATGGATCACGTATAGACCATATATTCCAGCAAATATGTCTGAACTTAACAATGTACAGTAATTTTTAAAAAATAAAATTTTAGGTAAAATAGGATGGAAAAATGCAGCTAAATTGCAAGAGATCTGAAAGAAGTTCTCAGTATATCTTTAATTTAGTAATAAGCAGTGTTATCATGTGTTCAAGTACCACTTGAAAATTCAACTGTGTACTCAAGTTGTGTGGGCAACTTTCCCAAGCAAGAGTCATCAACTAATCCACAAGGAGCATAAGTGGGTGTGGATGGACAATTAACAGGGCAAATCAGGCAAAAAATTAGAAAGCATACGCTATTAGGAAAGCATTAAATAAAAAGTTGACTGAAAATAGAGTTAAAGACTACATAGATATACTTTTTTTCCCTGTTTCCAAATGCATCAGGGTCTCAGGAATTCACTGTTTCGTCCTTAGGTAAAAAAATGTAGTTAGAACATCAGATGTCATCCAAGTTTTTCAAGCTCTGTCCTCAGAATGAAATCACTCTGAAGTATTTGGCATTTTTCTGACTTACTACAGTTCAGAAGAATACAGTTTAAGACATTCTACAATTAATATATTGCAAATGTTTATTCTAGCTTCTCTGCCTGGGAAGGGTCATCTCCAGTAAGTGACCAAGTCCAAGCACACATTTTGTGACTAAGTCATAAATGAGAATAAAATACAAAGTCAGTTTTAGTGATGTCCCAACTTCCTTTTCAAAACACTGACATTACCCTGACACGCAAAAGAAAGTTACTCCGTATTAAATTGCTTCACTGCATCTCAAGCTGGTGCCAAAAGCATTGCTCTTCTATGAATCAATATATGTATTTTTTGGGGGGGTTGTCTGTGCTGTGTTTTGCTTTTGGGGTAGTTGTTTTTTGGTTTTTTTGTGGGGTGTGTGGGGTGGGTTCAAAAACTACTTTATATTAACTGAGTTCCTGGTATTAACATTGTGCATTCATTAACTTTGTGTGAGCCTCTCCTGGACTCAAAGGGCACCTTAAATTAACTCACACTAAAACACTCAGTATAAACTGGCAGGTGGAAGAGCTATGACACATAACCAGGATGGTTTTAAATTTTCATATTCCTTTCAACCTGAAGCATTTCAGAAATGAGCACATTTTACACCACTGGTGAAACAGTAATGCCAACTAATCTAAACTACATGGTTTATTATTCAAAAGAACTGTAAGTATCTACAGCTTATTTTCAGCAATCTTAACTGTCCTATTAAGGACATTGGTGTTTTAGCATTGAATAGTGTGGCTGGTTCAGTCTAGTTCATTACATCTGCATAACAAGTTGTATTTTATATCACCAAACAACAATTCTGAAAAATTTCTGTATATTGTGTGACACCTGACTTTCAGATGAAGGTTAAATAAAGCAGCGTTTCTTAGTGATGACAAATTAGACATCCATTTGTAGAATTACCAGGTCTAGTGTGAAAAAAGGTAGCTTTGGGTTTAATTCCATCATTTCAGAATCTATTTCATTACTGGAAAAAAAGTATACCTATGTAGTGTTTAACTCTATTTTCAGTCAATTAAACTATAATGATTAAATGGTCGTTTTAACTTGGTATAAATATATAATATTTTAAATTGTGATCTATTTCTTCCTTTTTCAACAAAAGGGCACTATGAGATACAGTTCTTAAATCTAAACAGTCTACTGAAAAGGACACATGCTACTTATACAATCCTAAAATACTCGTAGCTGCCAACCTTTTTCTGGACAATGAAACTAAGTTTGATAGATGCTAATCTGGATATGCCAGCACTGCCACTTGAAAGGCTGGTGTTGCAGCCTCCCTCTCACCTCTGCTGCTTAGTTCTGCCCTCTTTTTTCTTACAGCACGTTTGCCTATATGCTGAATGGAAGGATGAATTCATCTGGCTGAAAAATAAGCAGTCAAATCACTTTCCCATCTTGACTGGCCCCATGACCAGCCGGTGCATCCTCTGGCACCCACGGAAAGATTAAGTTTTGAGGGTTCCAAGTGGCCCCAGAGACACAGTGTAAGAACTGCTGCAGCCCAGCCAGCTCCACGTGCTGCTGGCAGGAAATATTGGGACAGCTTCTCCACTGCCTTCCTGGCTACAAAAGGCAGCTATTTCATCAGAACCCAAATCAAAACACAAGACTATAATTTCAGTACCCGTAAGCAGCAGCTGCTTAGTATCTTTATTAAGTTAAGGAGATGAAAGTTGGACAGCTGGGTGCCAGTAAACCAGCTTAAAGTTTTGGTATAAGGCCATTCAAAAAAATCAGGTGTAAGTTTTCAGAATCTCAAACCTCATGTTGACAGAGTGCCTTCAAGTTTCATTACCTGTATTTAAATAACACAGCACAGAGTCCATAGCCTGTATCTAAATGGTTAAAATATTTTGCAAAAGCCTTATTTCCTACCTTCACACAAAGTAATTAGAGTACTTGATAGCAAGGTTTTAATTTTGCCACAAGTGATGACATAAATCAGTTATTCACAATAAACTAGCTGCAACTGCAGAAAGCCAATCTTATTTATACACTGCTACACACCTTCTAAGCTAACAAACAGGCTCTATGAAGTAAAACACAATTCATTTGATCCTTCCTAATTCATATTTAAAGCAAAACGAAAATATCTTGTAAGAAGACACCCAAACTGATTAACAGGAACTTTTGGACTAAATTTACAGCCTGCCCTACCCTCTCTTTGGCAGAAAACATTAGATGTGTCACAGGAAACTACCAAAATCCTAAATTATGGAGCAGCTTGACCTTACAATCAGTTTCCAATCAGCCTCCTCAGTTAATGATGGATTTGTGCCTCAGAGCACGGGGATTTAGAATCAATTCCACGTAAATATCAACGCTTCATGAGTAATAGTAGCTGTTACCAAAATATAAACCTGATTGTCTAAGGTCTGGTGCCACTGAGATCTGTGAAGGAAGAGGGGAAATTTTTTAGACCTCGTTATCATGGGTGCAGCCCCATTTTTATGCAATAAGGATTTTCACCCCACCTTAACACCACAGATAGAACACAGTGGTTAAACTAAGAGCTCTCTTTTACAGAAGATTATCATGGGATCTTTACCAATGACAAGATGAACCCTCTCAAGTGGACTGAAATGTGGACTGCTCCCAGAAAGAATGGCCTCATCCTCCTTGTAACACCCCTTCGAGTCATACTGATTTTTTTTTTCCAAATAATTTTCAGCTGGATTAGTTCCCAGTCCCTGTTCCTTGCATGGCTTTAAGACTAGCAGTGCTAGCACAAGGCTGATGCTGGGAATGCAGTCAGGCCTGTTCCTCCCTGCAGTAGTGCACACTTTGGTAAGCCTGAATTAACCACCAGCCTGCAGCTTAAAAGTGGCAGCATTAGACTGAAACTTAACTTCACTGTCTTGCAGCCTTGCTGGAGATCTAAAAGTGGAGAGGTTTACACTGTGAGGAGCCTCTGAAGCATTTCCACTCTGCAGTCTTGTTTATTAGAACAATTTAATAGGGTAGACTAGAGACTGCCTGTGAAGTTACAGCAGAGACGACAGCAATATGACTCTTCTTTATACAATAAAATTCTCTGGACTAAAAATCACACACAAAAACATGGTTTTAAGGACAGGGCTTTAAATTTATGATTTGGGTTGCAGTCTTACAGCAGCTAGAAATACCACTCTAATGCTAACCTTCTGGGAGGAGGTACTGAAATTCAGTCATTACATCATAAACCTCCAGTAACAACACTTCATTCCCTGAAGAAATTACAAGCTGGCACAGAAGCAAAACACTTAATCATAAAACAATATTCCAAGCACATTCAGGAGACCTGGTTTAACATTTGCTCTGTCAAACTGCCTATGTTTCTACATATGGCTAACAACTATTTATGAAGTTCTAAATACTTAAATTGTAACCGAAATAACTAGAAAACCAAGGGCATTGCACAGTCCTAAAATATATTAAGACAGTGGTGCTGCAAAGGAGGGAGTCAATGAAACAAAGATACAGACAAAAATACTTTAACATTCTTCCTGTTTCTCCTCAGTTGTACAAAAAGCAGGCAATTCTAAATTACAAAGGGATCTTCCTAAGTGAAACCTACAAAATATACACAGTTGGTCACACTGAATATCTAACTTTTGTACTGGATCTTATATGTTTAATTGAAGGCAAAGAAAGTCTTCTAACACCAATTGTCTTTCCCCACGTCAAATAATCCCTAAATTTCACAACAGCACAAAAAAATCAGATAACACCAGTACACACAGAACAGGGGTTTTGGCCTATTTTGTAGTTTCAAATGCAATTTGAACTTCTACTTTTTCTCAATTAAATCTCCTCAGGCTGTTTGGCATAATTTTTGGGAAAAAAAAAATTAAAAAAATAAAAATACCAAAGCTACATTATAAACTCAGAATTAACTACCATTCTGTTCCCAGTATGATTCCATTGTTTAGGCTTCAAAGTGCTTTAACAGTTACCACCAGAAGTCCAAATGAGCGATTACAAACAATTTCATGCTTATACTGGACATGAGAGCAAATACTCCACAGAAACTGTAAACTGCAATTCAGTGTATTCTAGCTAATGTTACTTTGATGACTCTATTTCTATATGACCTTTACATTTCACCATAATTAAAACATATATGAATAAAATATTTAAAACAAACACCTTCTGAAATCTCACTAACCTTCCATGAGCGTGAAAATCCAGGCGCAAGAACTGCTCTTCGTGGGTTACTGCTCTTTTGGCACGCTGGTGTTTTTGGTGTAACAAATCCACATCATAGGACAAGCCTTCATAATGTCTAATGTACTTATTTAGAGGATTTCCATACTGGCCTGAAAGAGAGACACAAGTAAGGTTTAGCATATCTGAAAAATTACTAAGGTTATAACCAGACTACTGTGGCAAAACAGTGGGTGATGAGGACCCAAGTTCCATGTTATATCCATCTTAGCTTTTTTTCTCCTTTGTAGACTTCAGATTCATTCTACTCCAGTCTCACAGATTGGATGCACATCTGCAGTTACAAGTGCATCAGGTGGACTTTGGAAGGCATCTTCCACTTGAATTTCAATCAAAACAAGTGTAGTTCATTTACTCCAAAACTACCCCACAAAGCAAACTACATCACTCTGGACAGGAATGCTTGAGAAATGTTACAGAAATGAACTCCTGGTTCAAAATGAGAAGTACAACAGCTGAACATCTTTCTTCTGGCCCCCCAGAATTCTGCTTACTTCACTCTACAGTCATGACACAATATCTGCTCAGAATGTTTATATTCTCCATTTGAAATATTCAGGAAAATTAAGGGCAAGCCGTGCCACGTAGCAATACATTTTCTATCACATGGAATGTTCTGCCACACAGAAAAGTCTTATTAAAATGTATCTCCAGAGACGTAGATTCGCTTCAGTCTGTTTTGGACATTTCCTTCTAGGATAATATTTATCACTCACATTAAGAGTTCATAACAGGAAACTCCTATCCTGATGGAGGAAGAGACATGCAGAACTGACCAGAGGCACTGACTAAGCCCCAAAAACCCAAAATACAACTTGTGGAGAAAACCACAAGAACTCTGAATTCTCCAAGAAAAAAAAAGGCTATATCATAATCAGTTTAATCTCAGACCAACCTATACGTGAGAGTTCTCAGAGACTACACGCGATATTTTTCTTCAGATATTTAAAAAACAACTAAGTAAATTAATACTTCCAAATGCAATGCTTGCATTTAGCAGCAATGTGCACAAGATGATACTGCCATATCTTTTTAAAATTCAAGTAATGCTATACTGCAGATAAATCACACTCAAATTTCCCCACAGTACCATAGGCTTCTGCAAATGTTGACTCTTCATCGTTAACTGCAAATACAGTCCACTAACAAAACTTCATCCTAATTTTCTCTCAGTCTCAAAATACAAGTCCATTCTCATCCAGCTTTCCTGAAAAGAAAGTGTGTCTTAGGTGTCTTAAACATCTAAAATGTGTTATTCAAGCAAGTTATATGAATTCTAATCCAAATAAGACACAGGACCATTGCAAAGTCTCAGTAACCAGAAGGAATTTTGAGGATGCAAGATGTTGTCCTTGTCCGATGTTTCTCTAATTACTTCCAACATAATTCCACAAAATGAAGCATAAACACCTCCTGTAGCCCAAGAACTTCTATAAACCAAACCAGATAAGCCTGAGACCATGCACAGATATGTGAGCCTGACTACAGATATATGCTTTCCAATTCCAGATGTATGACCCAAAAGTGTCAACATTAAAGCAAACAAGCTTCAAAATTAACTGATATAAGCTAAGACTTAAATTTTTAACTGTTAAATGAACCTAAATCTACAATACAACATTAATAACTTGTTTGAAGAACTTGATCAAATCTAAGGAGTTAGTATGCTGCAGAACATGTAAACTTCTGCGCTCCAGAATTAACTTTAACTTTCCTGTGTTAGGAAGCTTTTAATAATGCACTCCTTAAATTGTTACAGACTATTTTTCTTCTCAGTATTGCAAGATACACTTTAAACAACTTTAGGCACCTAAAAAAAAGTTTCGAAGTGTAACAACTTACTGAAAACCCAATAACACTTGGGACCTGATCCAAGTCTCATGACCATGTGGAAAGATGAGAGACTGCATTTAACTGAGTCACAAAGAATAGTTTTTAAGTGCTAACTACTGTGACAGGACAGTAAAAGACTACTGACATTAGAAAGTCTTATAACTGTTCTCTCTGTCAAGCAAAAGCAGAGAGGGTTTTAAGCAAAACCCTTCTTTTCTTAACAAAAAATGTATACACTTTCTGCGATCACACAGGGAAACAATGCTACCTCTTTTCCCTTTCTCCAAAACTTAAGGAACTCCTCATGTTTTAAGTACTCTCCTAGCAAACACTTAACACAAACACTCTTGCTGCTCTCTTCTTGCTTAACCAGAGCAGGCTCTTAACACCTACAGTATCACGGCTTTTCCAAAAGCCAGACAGGGTTGGAATCAAGGCTTCAACTTACTTTCACTTCCAGAAGTAGCTATAACATTAATGTTGCTACAGTGTTCAAAGTCTGCAACTGATACATAATCTCCTTTTAATAAAGTCAGCTACTTATCAAAAAGGATTATCTTCCTCACAAAGGAAGCTTAATAAGTAGCTCAACCTTGGTAACACAGGAGTCTACAGAATCCTGTGGTAAAAGTTTATTACACTGCAAAGAAGACTTCACTGAGCTGCACGAGGCAGGTACAACTCTTGCTCCAGTTCCTGTGATTAGAAGATTCTGTATGAAAAAGGAAGAAGTCTATCCCAGGAAGAAACATCAAACCATGAACATCTAAACGTAGTTTAAGGGAACAGCTCTACAAATTCCACGTGTCATGTTGTCATCAACCAACCAAAGACAGCATGATGCCTTTGCAGGCAATCTAGTGGAATAAGCCAACATTACCCTTCTCCTAAACACTAAGCCAGCAGACAGAAACCTTTTAGGATACAGACACTGAGAGTGACAACTGGATGGCTTTTGAACCTGACAGTATAGTCTTCTAAAGAGTTGTTAAACTAGATGTGGCATTTCCTATGACAAATTCCCTTCAGGAATGAAGCTTTATTCTCATGGGCTTAGAACTAAACACCAGGAATGACTTTAAACAGAATCAGGCAGAGCATTTAGGCAAACATCTCAATGTGACAGTCCCTGTGAAAGATTTTTGTGCATGAGGATATACAACTCCTCAGTATCCCTAGAGAGCTGTGAAGAAAGGTATCTACAGTTGTTGTTCTGAACAAACACAAATCCCACTGGACAGGCACAGAGTCTGAGGCACATATTCTCACCTTCTGACTGAGCTTATGCAAAGGGTAAAATCTATCATCCATGTCATTTTAGCTATAAGCTTCCTGGCACACCCTGAGCATCTACATGCAACAGTTGTTTTGAAATGTTACTGTGATGGAGGGGAGTTCCTGATAACCAGAAGACAAATGTCACCCCCATCTTCAAGGGGGAGGGCCTGGAGATCTACAGGTCAGAATAATCTCAGTATCTGGGAAGATTATGGAGGAAATCGTCATAGAAGCCAACTCCATGCCCAAAAAGATGACTAGTAATAAACAGTACTGAAAGCTTACCAATGTAAACATAAACATCTATTAATTTTATATATATATATATATGTATGTGCGTGTGTAAAAGATTACAACGTTTAACTTCTCATATAAGGATAAATCAAGCATGCACTGTTCTAAAAGGTGAAGTTTACATTAAATCACTCAGATTTAGACTCGTATGACAAATGCAAGTAGTTCAAACACAACTCAAGTTTGTTAGTGGGGGGAAAAAAAGGCACAGAATATGGTTTGATAAGAGTATCAGAAATTGTTCAGCAGCCAACTCACCAGACAAGTCTTTTAACTGCAAGCATCATCACTGATTTGCAGATTTGAAATGCCAGCATATGATAAATATCTTGTAGAGAATTATTATTATAATTTTAATTAAGATAACCAAAGCAAGATTTACATCAAGTTGTTTTCAATGTAGAGGTTACGTATCTTAAAAAATACTTCCTTTACATGGGACATTAAAGAGTGCACAATGCATTCAGATTTAGCACACATGTGCTTAAGTGTACAGCAAGCCAGAAATCCAACCATAAACCTCCTGACTTGAACCTCATTGAAGAATTTCTCCAGACTGTAGTTTCATAACTGCAGCAGAAGGGCAAGGCCCTGCTGCCCTTTCACATCTACGCCGCTTCTATTCTTCCCTTGCATTGGCACTAAAACTGATTCAGCTGAAAAATGTTCTCTCTCTTCTGGTCAAGTTAATTTTTGGTGAAAGAAAAACATGTAACCAAGAAGTCAAGCCAGGATCATTTCCCTCCACTGAAAGCTCACACTTAGGGCATGGTTTGACAGTACAGCGCCAGCAGTGTAAGCAGATGTCTGCTGCTTTTTTTTACCTTCTTCCTCTCCACCCTGTTCAAGTCCCAGCTCTTCTTCCCCACCAGGCTGGGTCTGCACAATAAACAGCAGAAGTCTCACATCTGGTGGAAAACAATAATTTCTTGTCTTTGAATTGGCTCCTCATGCCAGGAGGAGAGGTGGGAAAGCATGGCCAGGGCAGGAGCACCAGACAGCAGTAACTCAGTACAGTGGCTCTGCCACACTGCACAACTGAACCTTTGGATCTTTTAAAAGTATAAATAAACTGCAGCCTGAGGCTTTTGGGCAACAGTATTTTGAAGTTATTATCTAAACACCTGATTTTATTTACTTTTAATTACCATAGGCATTTCTGAAACAACCATCTGACAGCTGTCTTTACTAGACACTGTCTCCCCCAGACATATAAAATTCATAATGTTTTTATTTTAAACCCCAAATAAATGCTGGAGGCTGAGTGCTGCCATGTTAATGAAGCCTCGTGTTCTTCTCAATTTATAGTAAGGATGCAAACTAAATCACTCAGATGCTGATAGCTCATAAATGCCTTCCCACAACTCCCCCATGTGTCCAGAATAAAACAGAATTTCTCTCGTTCTCACTGGGAAATACATAGTTCAGTATCCAGCAGCACCAGACACTAAGACACAACTCAGAAGTCTTAGCAACACAGAAGAGTGTGTGGTACCAGTGAAAACAAGCTATTTATCATAAATTTGCAATGATGGGGTTTTTTTAGCTCTCAGTAGTTCCCTTTTGTGTTTTCTATTTCCCTTTCCCTTTTTTTAATGACCCTCGGGTAGAAGGAGAGGTTTTATTAGTTATTTCCGTTCTTTTAAGAACATAATTATATATGGATAATTAAGTAATGGTTAATATACCTGCATGCATCTCCATCACATGCAACAAAGCATGCTACTGAAAGTTGCCAATAATGTTGTCCAAATTAAGTACCACTTTATATACATCAAAATTATTAAAAGATCCCTTAAGCCAAGCAATTCCAAGGGTATTGGAGAAAACACTGATATTCAACTTTTACAAAACAATTCTTAAAATTCAAGGTACATATATCTTATCTCGAGTAGACACCATATACTAGAAGCTAAATTCTACCTTTCCCCTATTACTAACAAAACCAAAGCAAAGTAAATAGTGTGGCTTTTCCTTCTTATGCTGTTCAACTGCATTCAAACGGACCTACTGGACCACTGGTTTTATGAAGGTGATTTTTATGCAGTGGAAGCAAAGAAAAAGACTTCTAAGAGAGCCCTAAAAGTGATCTAATGCCAAAACAGGGTCAATCATGTTTCTGGGCCCATTAGGCCAAGTTTCTGACAACTTCTCTGTTTTAACCATACACACATAACATTCAAAAAGCTACAAAGCAGCCTAAGACAGACATTGCAGTACATTTCATTTGTGATTGCTTTTGATTACATTCCCTTCACATAATTTTAAGAACAATATAAACTACAACAGAAAAAATTGTTTTCAAACAAAACCAAGAGATTTCACTAACCTTTCTCCCCAAATAAACTATCCAAGTTATGCTGCACCTTATTTTAATTGTTGATTTTGTGATTCATACCTAACTGTGAGCTGAAGTTACAGCTGGTTCTGTTAATCTGTACCTTTATATCTAAAGACTATTACAATAAAGTATGCACTGTGCCTGCATGGTATACAGGCACAAAGCCTTGTGTAATTCTGAAAGAGTTCAAACTCAGGTATCCCATAAAAATATTCCAATCTTAGACTCGACACACTAAAAAGCAATTTTTTAAAAAGTGCAGACTAATGAAATTTTCAAAATTAGTCCTATTTAATACCTACATGGCTTAAAATTAGACAACTTTACAGACAAGTATAACTTAGCTTCAAGATGCACCACACCCAAACAAAACAGGTAAATTGTTGGGGTTTTTTCAATTCTTTCCAGTTTGTACTGCTCTCACAGTAATTTTGTAACGAATCATGAACTTGCCCTTTCTAAACAGATATTAATGCCTGCCTAGAAGAAAGGCATGCAAATGAAGAACTTTATTTTCCAGCAAGTAAAAACATTTACAGTATTAAGAAACTCTAGAAATGTGAGCACAGATAAAATAGACCATTCTAATCTTAAAAAGCCATTTTAATTTAATATAGAATTATGTTAAATCTTTCATAATTATGTTTAGACTTTTACCAAAAAAAGTTCCCTAGGATATTTTGGAGATGTGTATTGGCTATTATGTCTAGATTTCTAGCCAGCATTATTATCTTTCTTTAAAGATTTACCTGCATTACTAACACCAGAAGGCATGTACTTTTGTTACCTGCTAGTGAGGTGTCCTAACGCCCAGAAATGTCGAAGGTGACCATTCTTCCCTCAGAGAAAAAAATTAACAGGAATTTCTGAAGTAAAATACCCCCCATGAACTTTCTTCTGTATATCCAGAAGACTGTACTTTACATGTTTACTACGATTTTAAGGCATAACTGCCTGCCTAGAATTGAACAGTAGAAACAACCCTCACAACTGGTTAATGAATCAGTTCAAATCAATTCTGTGCCAGCACCGTTTAGTTCAGAAAACAAAGAGGCCTTGAAAGTATGCCAATAATTAAGACTGAAATATTTCAATAGTTTACAAGAATTTATGAAGGAAAACTCAGCCTTTTGTGTAACCATCCCTAATACAAATAACGGGATGGCTTCTGACCATGTACATCACCTCACTTTTTATGCCACAGCTTAGCCACAAGCACAACTTACTGGAGTTTTCTTATACTTTAATGCTACTTTTTGAGAACTTGTAAAAGACCAGGATGCAGGGTTAGTTTCTTTGTTAAGTGTACTCTCGATGTGCACAGATGCAGAGCCCAGATAAACCGGAGAGGTGCCAAACGAAACAGAGGAAGTCGATCTTTACCAGCTGTTCCACCCATACTTCTCTAGAAACACCCTCGCAAGTCCACCCTTTCCAATGTCTGTTCTTTGTACAAAACCGAAACTATTTCCCTGCCATGACTTGACCAATTAAACATTACCAGGCGCGGTGGAGAAACCACCCTCCCGGCTCCCGAAAGCTGGAAAACAACTCACAACGGGATAACGGGATAACGAGACAGTTACACGTCCCCCACAGACACAGCCGTGCTTCCCTCCGGCCTGGGAGAGGGGGGACGCTCGCCGAAGGCATGACCACACTTAAGGAAATAAAAGACGAGCCGGGGTTTTTCCCCAAGCCGAACTTTCCTCCCGCCCGAGCTTCCTGGTGTCGGGGACAGGGAAGCAGCCGCCGGGAAGGGACCGGGTAGCGGCCACCGGGACTGTGCGGAGAGTCCCGGGGGAGGGAAGCACAGCCGGACAGGGAAAGCACCGCCGAGGGCCGTAGGGAGAAGGGCCCGGGGGAGAGAGGAGAAGAGAGGAGAGAGGAAAGGGAGTGGTGCCCCGGTGCCCGGCGGGGAAGGTCCCGGGGCAGGGCCGGGGGCGCCGGGCGGGCCCCGCGGCGCGGCCCGGGCGGGATGAGCGGCGGGCGGAGCGGGGACAGCCCGGCCCAGCCGCGGCCCTGCCGCCGGGACGCCCCGGACAGCGGGGCCCGCCGCCCCCGGCCCCGGAGAGCGGGGCGAGGAAGGGAGCGAAGGAATAAAGGAGGGAGGGAGGAAGGGAGACGGCCCCGAGCCAGGGCCCCGCGAGGCCGGGCGGCTCCTCACCTCCGGCGCCCGCCGCGCAGGAGCACAGCAGGATTATCGTCCCCGCCAGATCCATCTCCGCCGGCCGCAGGCCCCGCCGCCGCCGCCGCCGCCTACCCACGGCACATCCGCCCCAGCCGGCGCCGGGATGGGGAGGGGCGAGGCGGGCACCTCCCTCCGCTTTGTCCCCCGCCGCTCCGGAGGACTGTTCCCGCCCACGGGTCGGCCGCGGATCGGCCGGGCTGTGCTGGGCTGTGCTGGGCCGGGTCGGGCTGCGCTGGGCGACTCTCTCCCGGCGGCGCTGTCCCCGCTCGTTCCGCTCCGCTCCCCGCGCTCCCGCCCCGCTCCCTCCGCCCGCGCGCGCGCCCGACGCGGCCGGCGGGGCGGGGCCGCGGGACACGCCCAGAGCGCGCGGCTCGCCCCGCCCCCGGCGCGCAGGGAGGGGCCGGGGCCCGGAAAGGGGCGGAGCCACGGGACACGCCCATCCCGCCCCGAAAGGACACGCCTCCCGGAGGGGCGGGGCCTCCGCGGCCGCTTCCGCCGCGCCCCGGGCCGGGGAATTTGGGTCCTTTTAAAGTGTAAACACATCGCACGGGCCGGTCTCCTTTATCCCCCTGACCACGTACACGTGGGTTTCCTTGCAGAAACCAATTTGATTTTAGCGGTTTATTTTGGTTTCCTTTATCCCCTTACCACATACACGTTTTTCCTTGTAGAAACTAATTTAGTGTTTTATTCTGGTTTCCTTAACCTGCTTACCAGATACACGTTTTTTTATCGCAGAAACTAATTTACTTACTTTTAGAGATTTATTTTAGCTCCCTGACTTCTCCCGATGTGATGTCAGGTGTTGTAGTGTCCCCACTGAACAGGGACTTGTCATTTTGAGACTGTCCTGAACAGCGTTCATTAACTCAGCTGTGCAGGAGAACCCTCCCATGGAAATGCAGATGTGACCCATCCGGACAAAATGTTTCATCTCTTTGTCCACGTGATAATTCTTACATCAACTGTGCCATCTCAAAATTTTATTTTTTACATTAGGGTTTGTGACAAGTTTCTTAGTTTACTGTCAGCCCCTTCTGTTTGTGCTTTTCCACACCTATTGCCACGTCAGAATAAAAAAACCTTCCCCCCTAACACTGTTAGAGTGAGAAAAGCTGTTACATAAATGTACATAGAAAATAAAATTACAGTGAACGTACTTCAGGTAAGGCTGCAGAAGTGTTTACAAAGCCCAAATTAGAGAATAAAAAAAAGGGGGATAAATTCTTATCGTCCCAAGGCTGTATTTAGAATTTGTGATTAAAAGCTGAAGGTTTCTACACAGGGAGAGGAGAGGTTCATCAGCGTAAAGTCTGAGTAATACATCCACATTAGTTCTTCAGTCACAGAATCATAAAATGTCAAGGGGTTGGAATGGACCTTAAAGACCATCCAGTCCCAAGCCCCTGCCATGGGAAGGGACACCTCCCACCAGACCAGGCTGCTCAAGGCCTTATCCCACCTGGCTGTGAGCACTGCCAGGGATGGGGCAGCCACAACTTCTCTGGGCAACCTGTGCCAGGGCCTCCCCACCCTCACAGGAAAAAAACCTCTTCCTAATACGTAACCTAATCTTCCCCCCTTTCAATCCGTCTGTTCAATCTCCCAACTTACCTATCACACTCACCACAACCGTATTTTTTATGGCACAGCGGGAAGCCCCGAACGCCCCCGGCAGGGCCGCACTCACCTGCTCCCTGCCCTGCCCTCCGCGTTCCCCGCGCGGGCCCCGCCGTGACCCGCGGCCGCTCCCCCCGTCCCTCCCTCACGTCCCGGCGGGGCGGGGCCGGCGCTGCCGCTGTGATGGCGTCGCGGGCGCTGCGCGCGGAGGCGCAGCCGCTGCGGTGCCGATAGAGAGCGGAGCGGCCGGGCCGGGCATGGAGAGCCTGGCGCAGCCCCCGCCGCCCCCGGGCTCGCTGCAGACGGGCGGCGGGGGCGCTGCCGGCCGGCTCCGCCTGGGAGAGGCGGCGGCGGGCGGCGAGGGCGGCTGCGGGGAGGCCGAGGAGGGCGGCGGGCGGCGCAGCCCTTCCCCTCCGCCGGCCCCCGCTCCCGCCGCGGCCGCTCACACCGCGTCCCCCGCCCGGGCCGCGGAGGACGGCGCGGGGCTGGCGGTGCCCGAGAGCCCCGGGACGGCGCCCGGCTCTGAGAGCGGTCCCACGGGAGCCGGCTCCGGGAGCAGCGGCGCTCCCAGCCCGCCGGGGGAGGAGTCCCGCAGCCTGGACTCGCTGGAGTCCTTCTCCAACCTGCACTCCTGCTGCCCGAGCAGCTCCGAGCTCAACAGCGACGCCGACGAGGCGGTGGTGGCCGGGGCCTCCTCGGGGGGCCCGGCGGCGGAGCCCGAAGGGGACAGGCCGGCGGCGGGCTCGCAGCTCCTGTCCGCCTCCAAGGAGCGCTTCCCGGGGCAGTCGGTCTATCACATCAAGTGGGTGCGCTGGAAGGAGGAGAACACGCCCGTCATCACCCAGAACGAGAACGGCCCCTGCCCGTTGCTGGCCATCATGAACGTGCTGCTCCTGGCCTGGAAGGTACCGGCGGGCGGGGGCCGTGGCGGGGCCGGGTGGGAGCGCTCGGGGCAGCGGAGCCAGCGCGGCGGGAGCGCAGCCGGGACACTTGGTGTTGTTTGGGACAACGACGTCGTCGAGAAGGCTGGAGAGGGACTTCTGGCAAGGGCGTGTGGCGATAGGACGACGGGGAATGGCTTCAAACCGAAGTAGGGCAGCGTTAGAATAAATGTTAAGAAGAAATTGTTTACTGCAAGGGGGGGGAGGCCCTGGCACACGTTGCCCAGAGAAGCTGTGGCTGCCCCATCCCTGGAAGTGTTCAAGGCCGTGTTGGACGGGGCTCTGAGTAACCTGGTCTGGTGGGAGGTGTCCCTGTCCATGATTACAGGTGTTGGAACTAGGTGATCTTTAGGGTCTCTTTCAACCCAAACCATCCCATGATTCTTTCAAGAACACACAGCTTTATTTTGGCTGTTAAGTACGTCTCACATGTAGAACTTGACAAATAAATACTAGCTTGCAGTCTATTGCTTTTACTATTTAGATGCTGCTGTCATGTATAGACTTACTTTGTTGCTGTCTTAAAACAGAAAAAAAAATTCAGATGATGCTTCCTAAACTGAGCAGTATATGGTTTGCAGATATGTGCAGGTTCCTAGTAAGTACACGTTACTATTTAGAGCTCTGAAAACATAGGTGATATTTTTAGAAAATAGGTTAGTTTCATATAATGAAGTTTATGCAGAGTTGTACGAAATGCAGAATTGCACCAAAGACAGATTTGTACAAGTAACTGCCTGAATAAAAGGGATACATTTGTACAGCTATGCAGCATAGATTGTATTTAAATTAATGACTAAATCAGGTAGTGATCAAGTACAGCTTTGAGACTTGGAAGTTTTTGTGGTCAGTAGCCATTGTGGATGTGGACTTCCTGTAGTCTTAAGGTAATTTTTTTTTATCTTTTACGTAATTAAAATGTAAGATATAGTGTAGTTATTAACATGTAGATGTGAAAAGGATATCTGTTGGAGAAGAGCTATGAGGTTGTGTGCCCTGCAAAACCAGGATGAGGGGCAGTTTTCAGGAAATGCTGGCAGTTCAGCCTCAGAAGGTTGGGGGCTGATGGAGTCATAGAATAGGAAAGCTTCATGGGAATAGCTTTTATATTGTAGTAGCCAGGGGAAGAAATTTGGTATTGGAGGAGTAGAAGGTTGTTCACCTGTATAACAAGTGTCTTAGGAAAAGGTCAAACCGGAAATAACGTTACAAGAAGAAATGTGTTTAGAGGCAGGTGACTTTCCAAAAGATTAATGCTCTTGATTGAGTTAGTTTCTGCACATTTTCCTGAGCAGAATAGCTCATACAGCAGGAGGAAAACTGGGGGTACAGTGACTTAATATTTAAGCATCAGTGAAGGCACTTCAGGGAAGTTGTGTGTGACTTTCTGTAGGTTCTGCCATCCTCAGGAGGGTGTGAAGGTTGTCATGACTTCAGTATTGAACACTCACTTTCTGTGCTCCCTCTTTAATTCCTAGGGGTGACTGGAGGGCCTTGAAGAACTTACCATTTCTTACCATTTTGTGTGGTGGCAGGATTTTCCTTTTTATTCTTTGATTTAATTAAAGCATGTAAATGGGACAGCACTGGTCCTGTTGCTTGAATTTAAGTTTTTGGAGGTTTTGTTCCTTAGCATTCTCCCTTTGCCTCCTTGAATGCTCCTTCTGCTGCCCTCCATCCAGTATTTTAACTCACATCCTGCTTTGATCAAATACTACCTTAGTGAGAATTAAGGCAATATCCAGTTTTATAAATAAGTGAAAAACAAAATGCCTCTTGGGAGTGCCCTACTGCTTCTTATTGCTAGGATTACAGGAAGGGTTTTCTATAGTTCTGTCTGTTTGTGTAAAACCTCAGCAGAATTTACATGAGTTGCAGACAGGCAGCTAAACTGGTGAAACCGTCATCACATGACTTATTATTTATAGGCTTGAGGGGTTTCCTGGTAGTTGGTCATGTATTGTCCTTGCTTATAATCGATTTTTCCTAGTCAGTGCCTCTTGAAATTAGCCTTTTTTGCCCCATTTATAGTCAAGAACCCTGTTGACAGGGTGTCAGGCTTATTGGCAGCTCATCTGTAGTCACTGACAGTAGCTCACTACATACAAAGGCTGAGGATGGACATCCACCTTCTTCTTGCTCCTCTTGAACCAAGATGAACACTATAATTTGGGAACAAGGAAGCAGACCAAAAGATGGAAGTAGGCAAAAGCAGAGTGAGAATATGATAGGATATGTTAAGTGAAAAGAAGCTACGTGTAAGGGGAGAAAATGCAATAAGGAAGAGGTGAGGAGGGGAAATGGAATCACAACAGGGAGTAACAAGTTAAACAGTTATGCTTTGGGCTCTCTTCCCTATATCAGCCATCATCTTTCCTTCTCAGAACTCTGTCCTGACAAGGTTGAGAGTTCTGGTCATCCTTTGGGTAGGTGTGGTCTCAGATAATATCAGTGCAATACTGGTTTGGCAGTGGGGTTTTTGGAAATTCTGAAATAGCAGCACCCACTGGGACTGTTCAAATTCCTTTTTGATAACACCAGGTTTGGAACTAAACTTGTGATAAAACTGCTACCTTTCTTTTATCCACTTCTTTCAAAGGGTACATAAAACTTGGAGGTGGCAGATTGCAGAAGCTATACTTTTAAATATTAAAATTGTGAAATTGCTTTTCTTTTTGAAGTGTTTTTGTAGCCTGCCTGTGTAAGTGTAACTTGTCGTTCAGCCTGTAGGAGATAGAAGGACATTTCTGTAACACTTCCATAGCAGAACTCCTCTGCTCTAAGTAAGAAGAAAACAAAAGCAGTATGATACCAACTTAGCAGAGTAGGTGTTGTGCAAAACAGTGTGGTAACCTTTTAGACTGGTGTGATGGAAATGAAAGCAGAAGTAGAGTATTGAAACAAACATTTTAAAATGTATATACAAGCATGAGTTGTCTCCTCTGATGCAGAGTAGCGTAGCACACTGGTTTTTAGCTGATTTAAATCTGGAGACTGCTCAGTTTTTGCTCAGGCCTGTGGTGTGCTATGTAGTTGAGCCTAGCAATGAAAAACCTGCTTTTTAAAGTGCTTTTTGTGATCTTTTTTAGGTGTAGTTCATGCAACACTTTCTGGTAACTCCTGGCACTGCTTTAAGCTGTAAGTTTGTGTGGGGGTAGCCCTTCTCAGGATGTACTCCATGGCAATCATCAGATGCTAAAAGCTTAATAAGGGTGCTGTGTGATCCTGCTCTGTGCTTCTTAGGTAGAATGTGACATCACGTAGCTGAGGAACTCTGTGAAACTTAACACGTTGCACAGGAATTACATATCTGAAATGTCTAGGGAAGAGAGAAACAAATAATTTTGAAACATAAAATAAGCCAAAGGGAAAATGCAATGCAATTCAAATATAAATAATATTAATACTGTTTTGAGAAGTGAGTGCATATGGACTATCTTGTCCTTATGTAGGAGAATAACGCCAGTAGCATATTTGATAGTGTGTTTGAAAGTTTTTTTCTATCACAGTCCTCTCAACAAACGGGAGGAGCTGTGTTCCCTACGTGCCAAGTTCTACTACAATTTTGGTAACTTTTGGAACTGTATGAATTACCTCTTTAGGCGATTGTAACAATTATGTAAGTAAATGTTATATAACCACTCGCGCTTAAGCGTATCCAAACCCAGGTGCAGTAAAAAATTCTGGTTGGAAATTTATAGTTTCAGGTTCTCATAAAAATGTCCTCTTTTCAGAGGAGCTGAGTACAGCGTGCTCCTGCTGATATCCACTTCATGTGTCGGAGCCTGCAGTGGTGGTGCCTGCTCTGAGGTCTGGCACTGGCCCTTCACACGTGATCTGCTCGCTCTGGTTCCTGGGCCGGAGCTCCGGATGGCCTCCGTTTGCACAGATTGCTCGCATGGGCTGGCCCAGGCTCCGGAGGAGCTGCCGGTGAGCTGCTGATGGATGCTCAGAAGGGGCCTTGGCAGCCTCCTCCCGGCATCTGTGGGATGAGCTGAGCCCACAAATCAGTAGGACTGGAGCTGTGCCTTCTCCAGAACAGGAAACCTGCTCTGAGGGGCTGGAGGAAACCTGGCGGAGTGGAGCGTTCAGGATGTCAGCGGCAGCACACACTGTCAGGCTGTCCTGTGACGAGTTTATGAAGCTGTTCCTGCAAGGCAGGGGGTGCATATTTGCAGAGAGTATTAATTGTTTTTCTGCCAAGGCTGCTTGAAACCACCCTTACCTCTCCTGGAACACTGAATTCAGAGGAGTTGCATGTTTTAGATAAACACGTTTTGAGACTATAATATGTCTCATATAAGGCTTATTATATAAGCTGTTAGAAGTTTGCTTGGTCCCTTTCTACATCCGTAGTATTTTTGGAAGTGTTATCTTCTGTGCAGGACTATATCACTTAATTTTTTTTTAAGCCCTTTTGAAATTTGGGAGAATATAGGGGAAAATCAGTATTACATAGATTTTGGGTTTGTAGTCTAGTTCCTAGAAACTGTACAAGTTGTATTAGACAATCTGTTCCAAATGAAAATTTGTTTACCAGTCTTGTCTTTTGATTAAAAAGGTGTCTCAGCTGTATGTCACATGGTAGGTGGGTGAGGAGGATTAAGATTCCCACTCCTGAGTGTAGGAAGTGAAGAGTAACTAGAGTTAGGAAGAGACATCAGGGCAAAAGACCAGGAAACTGCAGTAGAGGGGTACAGGAAATGGGTGGGAATTGAGGAAATGCATTTTTCCTACAATGTGAAATTAATGTAAAGTCTAGCAACTAAGCATTGAAACCTATTGAGAAAATGTGCCCCTCAAAATAATAGATTATGGACAACAGCAGCTTTCACTACTGTTGCTTACATTGGTTTTTTTCTGTTGTCTGGAGAATTATTGTGGTTCTCTATGATTTTTCACTCTCTCATGAGTTTTAAGGTGTTTTTCTTTCCCATTTCCTCTTCACTGTATGCTTCCTGTAGTCTAAGTGCTCCCAGTGAAGCTCTGAACAGTTGGGAAATGTCGTGTTCTCTCTATATCCTTAAGTCAGCTCTGTTCAGAAGTACTTACAACTGTGTGGAAACCCCATTAACCCACTTTAAAGGTGTGATCAAGGTCCCATGACACATGCCAGCCCTGAAATTATGCCATGAAATAAGCAATTAACTTTGTTTAGCATTTAATCAAGCAGTTAATTTTGAGACTGGCTTGTTAAAATATCCAACTTTGAGAGAGATCCTGCAGATACGAGTGAAACCACTTCGCTTTGGTTCTGCAGGAAAAAAGTAAATTCTGAGCATTACAGTTGGGAGGCAGAATTCCAATCGTTAGCCAGTTTTCCTTCCTGCTCATTTTCCTTCCTGTTATCCTGGCACATCTGTGCTGTTTGTGGTCCCAGCACCACTGCAGGCACGGCTGGTGTGGGTGATGCTGTTCTGTGCTATGACAGTGCTGTGCCTTAGGAGCTGAACTGAGCCAGACCCAGCTCAGGGCTGTGCCCAGCTTAGTGTTTGCTAAGAATGCTGCCAATCCAAACAGGAAGTTTAAGAAGCAGCTTTTTAAACCTACAGTCCTGTTGTTTACGTGGCTCAATAGATTATATTTATGTGAATACTCAGTGTGAATATTATGAACAGGATCAAAGATCATGAAAATCTTTTGCCTGTTGAGTATTAGTTTTGGGAAGAGGTTAAGAAGTTTTGTAAATTACAATCAGTTGTCACTCATTTAATACATGTTTTTTAAAAAAACACATCCCTATGTATGCATGACTGATTTTTCTGCTTGTTAAATTCATATAATTTTAAAATTGGGGGTTTTTTATAAGTAGAACTAATTAAGCCTTCTTATGAATTTATGCTTCACTGTTTTTCTGCTTTACAATTACTTTCTTTCCCTTCCTCTCCCATATCCCAATACTATCAGCTTCTTTCTGTGCTCACCATGTATGGGTTGATCAATGTGTGGCTTATGCTGTGTGGCCTGTTCTGCCCCAAGTATGGGCATATTTCTTAGCCAGAGTATGAGTAACTAGGCCATATTAACTTGGGTCTCTTTCTTCTTCCAAATTTAATGAAACTTCATCTGTTTAACACATTTGCCTTTTGTCAAATATGATTAAAATTGGTAAGACAGATTTAGCCCAATCAGACCTCATTTTCCCTCTCAAGTTATTAAAATAGCTTAGTTTTCAGACTGAAAACCCTCTTCATCACAATGTGGACAGTGCAGTGTGTTGCTGTACTGTATTTCTGAGTTTGGGATGCTGCATCAAAGGCTTTATGTGTATTGCTCTTCCATCTCATGGTTCTCTACTTCCTCTCCACAACCAGCAAAGTAGTTGGAGCCTATTAAATCTTAAACATGAGTTAACAGTCTCACCTCATGTCTTTCTATTTCAAGATGTCATGTATTTCTATGTGTCAAGGAGAGTGGTGATTGGTGTTGAGGAACTTGATAAAAAATTCCCAATAAAATAAATACTAGACTTTCTAGACTTTCAGTGGTAAGGTGTTGGAGAGTGATAGGATGAGAAGGTTAAAAACTGAAGAGAGAAATTAAAAATTAACCCCCCCAAAAAACCAACCCCAAACCCTAGAAAAATAAAATTCATGTTTGTGCAGATAAAAATTGAGCACACTGCGGTTAAAGACAATATCCTTCCTTCAGGTTGCCAGAAATATGTCTTTGTATGTGTTGGTGCTTTGGCTGTTACTGCAGTGAGATCTGTAAATGGAAGTGTGCAACCAAAACATGTACCCAGGGTGATGGATGGAGGAGTTTTAAGAAGCTTTTAGCTTTAGCTCTGCTGCCAAGGTGTTTGGTTTTAGGTGATGATGGTGGGAATAGGTGAGGCAAGGGAGGAATGGAAGCTTCACCACCGAGTTCATGTGTCTGCTGTGCTCTGTGTGGAGTTAAACCAAACCATTGAAATGTGAGTGCAGGATGAGGGGCTGGGAGGTCGTTTCCTTGTACCTGAACGAGTCTTTGGGTTCTGCAGCTCAGCAGCTCCTGCCACCAGATCCTTTACAAACTTTGTATGCAGGAAGCTTTTGAGTTAGTACTCAGTTAAGAATTATAATGCAGGAGAGAGTCAAAGACTTTCCTGAGGAAAGTGAAATTTCCTTAGCTACGTGTGGCCACACTTCCCAGTCTGTTAATTCTGGGTGCTTGCAGTTAAACCACTGCAGTGAGTGGTGTGAGCTCCTGGGAAGTGGAGGGGGAGGCTGGAGAAATGTTTTGGTGGGAGCACAGAGCACTGTGCAGAGAGCTGTAGGTGAGACAAAGTGCTGTGTGCATGTGGTTTTTCTGAAAACCAAAGTGCCTTTTTTTAATCTGTTCTCGTAGCTGTTATTTAGTAGAGGTCTTGGGAATGTTCTCAGTCCCAGTACACTGATGGCCTTATAAATTGGTGAGGCAAATGTAATCACAGCTCTTCCATCTAGAAATGCCATGTTGATGCTTTCTAAATTGCAGTGTTTTGGCACTTTAAAGAAAATATACTTTTACTTTCACAGATTAAGCTGCCACCAATGATGGAAATCATAACGGCTGAACAGCTGATGGAATACTTAGGTTAGTAATTACAATAAATTGTATTCACTTGTATATTATACTTTATAGCGAGTAAAAATGTAGAATTGGTTTATTTACTGTTTTATTCAGCTTTACTTGAACTCCTGATCCAAGAAAACTACTTACAATATTCAGGTATTCCAGAAGTTTTCTGTCCTGCTTTCCTAAGTGGTTACTCTAGTGATGCAGTTGCTATGGGTTAGTACACCAACACATTGGTAGATTTAAACTTACTTATGTCTCTTATATTGTTGTTTTGTTATAGTTGACAGAATGTAGTAAGTCAACTGTGTCTTTAATTGTCTGCAGTCACTCCAATCCTTGGAAATGTGACCCAATTAAAATAACAGGGAAAATTAATGTAGTCAATGATTGGGGTCTCATTTACAGGCACTACTCTGTTATCACGGTCAGTGTTCAGCAAAATTGCAGCTTTTTCTATCTGACAGGGCTGTAACTTCAGTACTCCCCATGACCCAGCTGTTAAAGTGCAGCTGTGATAGTACTTAAGCTGTAGGTGCCTCAGTTCTTTCCCTTTGTAGCCTAACAAATATAAAATGTTTGAACTTAATAGACTAGGTTTGATTTTTTTTTTTAAGTGTGAGAAGAAACCTTACTATATTTTCTTTTTTTCCTTTTGTTTGTGAAGAATGTAGCTTGTTCTTTACAGAAGCAAATCACTGAAAATTCTGGTGGGAAAAAAAGTTAACTACATAATTAAAAAAAAAATCCTAAGAAATCTTTTGGCCTGTGTCTAAACATTTCTTGTAATTGTGTTGATAGAATAACACTGTCTGAAGTCACTGCATAATTCCAGTGTGTATTCTTTCTTGAAGGCATATATTAGCTTCTGGAATTATCTTATTAAATTGAATAACAAAATTATGTGCTCAAATTACTTAGATTCCTATTCAGTCAACAGGATTAGCAGTTGCCTCACGGTTCTTCTTCAGCTGAAAAAAAACCAACAAACCAAACAAAACAGACTTCAACCACTTTTAACTTAAAAGATTATAAATTAGGAAACCTATAATGATATTTTTCTTTGAGTAGAAACATTTTTTTAGTAGTGGAGCAACAGAATAAATACAAAAAACACTGTAATAAAATCTGGAAGATGTGGTAAATCTTGAACCCCAGTGTGTTGATTCACATTTGTGTTGTAGACAAAGATGGAATGCAGGTGTTGTGGTTCAGCCCCAGGCAGCAGCCAGGCCTCAGCAGCCACTCACCCACTCCCCCACCAGTAGGAGAGAACTGGGAGAGAACTGGAAGCCAGACAATTTGTGGGTTGAGATGAATTTTAATAGGGAAAGCAAAGCAAAAGCAGGGATTAATTCACTGCTTCCCATGGGCAGGTGTTCAGCCTCTCCAGGAGAGCAGGGCCCCCTCACGCGTGACGGTGACTTGGGAAAACACCATCACCCCAAATGTCCTCCCCCTGCCTCCTTCTTCCCCCCTTTATGTACTGAGTGTGATACCATGTGGGCTGGAATATCCCTTTGCTCAGTTGGGGTCACCTGTCCCAGCTGTCTCCTCCCAACCTCCCATGAATCCCTAATTTCCTCGCCAGTGTGGCAGGAGAAAAAGCAGCAAAGCCCTTGGCTCTGTGTAAGCCCTGCTCAGCAATAACAAAACCATCTCTATTATCATCCCTGTGTTGAGCACAAATCCAAAACAGCCCCATTCCAGCCACTGGGAAGACAGTTCATTTTACACCAGGCAAAACCAGCACAACAAGTTTTGTAGAATTATTGGTGTCTGAAACATATGCCAAAACATTCCTAGTATCACTCAGCAGAAGTGGTTGCCTTTTTAAATTGTATTATGGAATTACATATTTTACCATGAACAGTTTGACCTTTCTGTGTTTTTAAGTTAAGGTACAGAGGGAGGTAAATTTCGGAACAATTAAGGGATTATGAAATGCTGCTTTAGTAACAATGTTTCCCATTAGAATTAATTTCTTAATATGGTTTTAATATGGTTTTTATACTCATATTTTACTCCATAATTATGATTCAGGTTATGAAACAATGCTATCTCATTACATTGGTAGAAAATTTCAGTGATGGTATTTGTTATCAGTCAGCTTCGTTCAGAAGTGTTCATAGAACTGCTGAAGCTTTGAGTATGGAATAAATTTAATTTTCTATATTTTTCTTTAGGAGACTATATTCTTGACGCAAAACCTAAAGAGATATCTGAAATTCAGAGACTTAACTATGAACAGGTAAGGAGCTGCTCCTAAAATACACTTGCTTATGTCTGAGGAAACTCACCTAGGATTTATCACCTTGTTAAAAAACAGAAGCATATAAACCATTGTTTGTAGTGTCTTGTTTTATATATATTTTATTTATATATAGTTCTATTAGTGCTCAGTATGTGTTAACAGAAGAAATGATATTTTTTTGGCCTGTTATGAATATAAGAATTTGGAGTTTATTGAGGAACTGTAACACAAAAGTACAAATAAAAGTATATAACAGGGTGGTTGCTTTTTTTAGTCTTCTCTTACAAGTCTTCAGTGTGATCTGCTCTGTGGTGCCTGCTAGAGTTTCTCTGAGGGTGTAAACTGAGCAAGAGAAAGGTCTTGTTCTTAATAGTGATGGACAAAAAGAGATTAATTCCACGTTATGAAAGGCAATATTATTTGAACTGACCACTGTTTATCATCAGGGAAGTCTTTCTATGCTAAAGATAATGCTGTTAGTTTAAAAAAATATTGATGCAGTGCATACTATCTTGGAGCAAGTTTTTGAAGCTCTGTCTCTAGTCATGGCTGGTTTTTTGGTTACTCATGGAAAAGTGATTTGAGTTTTTTATAGGTGGTAGGTTTCAAGCTAGTTCTGTTTATTATTCAGTCTTTTTTTTTCTTGCTCTTATTCAGTGTTGAAAAACCAAATGGAGTAACTTGGGATTGATTTGTGTCAAATTATAGGAATCACTTTTGTAATAACAAAATTGGCTGTTTTTTTGCACACAGTTCTGGGCTGTAGGAGGTTTATAGCTATAACCAACGTACAGGAGGGTGATGAAAACTATATGCCTGGTGAAAGTACAACCTCTGTAGCTTTCTTATGCTCAAAGATATGGGTTTACTACATATATGTCACATACCTTAAATATTTCATTGTAATTTTAAAGAAGCCTTCTGTTCTGGGAATCTTCTAAGTTGTTTTGAAGGTGCAGAAATAGCTCAAGTAGAAATGATACTGTTGAAAATGTAGGGAGAAACTTCTGTGGTTTTCTGGTCAGTTTGATGTAATCCTGCTTCATTTGCAAAGTAAACATTACAACATAAATGCAACTATTGTCTGTAGATGTATGATCTGAATTTGTGATGACTAGTGCTGACTTACTATAGACTTCCTATTCTTTTAGCAGAGTAAGAGTGTAAACAAATTTCTTTCAAAATACCTCTGATAGTTGGTTTTTTTTCATGCTTGATATCTGGTCCCTACTAATGACATGCACTTGTTCAGGTGGTTTGCTTTGCTATTATAATGATAAAAACTTTCTTAAAGAAAGTCTGAGCTAGTCTTGAGAATTACTTATAAATCTTGCTAAATTCTAAATCTTGTGACAGCAAAATTGTCAGTAGGATGAAGCAACATGTATTGAAGTAGAGGGAGCTTTTACCTTCCTGGTAACAGAACATTGACAGAACAATGCAGTTAAAGGGTTGCAAGCATTAAAACTCTCTCATTCATTGTAACCATGCTCAAGTGCAGGTACTGGATCAGAAGACAACAGAGGCAAGTGTCTCTAACCCTCTTAATGGTTATTAGAGACCAGTTAACTTGGTCTGTGAATCTTTTGTGTCTCCATCTCCTGTCCATACTGTATTTCTGGGTTTTGTTGTGGCTTTTGCTCTCTCATCGTTGCAAGCCTGAATTCCTCTTAAGCAACAGAATGTTGCAAAACCCAACAAAACCCCAAACAAACAACAAACAAAAAGTGCCTCAGTTTCCCTGCATTTTCTGCACATACTTTCTAATCATACTCTTTGTGGAATCTTCTCACTTGGTGGAAAATTCTTTTTCCTGCACGTCAGGAAATTTTCTTGTCTGTTGGTTCGAGAGAACTGTCTCACAAAGCACTTTTTCTTTGGCTCATCTTTGCTTTGTGTGATTGGCTCTTCATAACTTGATAATTCTCCTTAGGATTCCATTGGGATCAATGCTCTAAGTGCTACTTTCATGACTTGTTTCCACAGTAGAATCTACAGACCATTTAAAGGTCTGCCCAAAATAAGATAGCAAACTCTTCTTATGAAACAGAAAAAAATCAGAGTCTTAATTATTTGTCACTTTTAAGTACTGAACCCTGAAATTAGAATTGGCAGGTAGATCTGTGTAGATCTTTGTTTTGTTCATTTCTTATGTAGTGGCAAGTACTTCAGCTTGACTTATAAGGCAGGACTTAAAGGGGAGAAGAAACCTCAAGAAAAATCCCTTGGAGCTTCCCTTATAATTCAGTTTTCTTGCCAGCATCTGGCTTGTGCCTATGGGAAATAGAGCTAAAAGCAATAGGAGCTGCCTAAAAGCAACTTATGGGTGTAGAAGAAGAAACAGTCAGATTCAGTTGATTGGGGGGAGAATTCTTATTTTTCAGATATCTTCTGGCACAATGAGAATGAATTATGTAAATAAGCATTGAAACAACTGTTTAGGTGATTTCCCCTTCTGTACAATTTTTTTGAAGCGTTGAATTGACTAGGAGTGATTAGGAGTTGCAAGAGTAACCATCAAGTGTCCAAAGCTCTGTTTGGTCATCTGTTTTTTCTCTTTCTGCTGTCAGAACATGAGTGATGCCATGGCAATTCTCCACAAGCTGCAGACGGGTCTGGATGTCAATGTGAAGTTTACAGGTGTTCGAGTGTTCGAATACACACCTGAATGCATCGTGTTTGACCTTCTTGATATCCCCTTGTACCACGGGTGGTTAGTGGATCCTCAGGTAAACTCCTTTTTTTTATTAATAACTCAGAGTATAAGTTATTGGGAATGTTATTTGTGGGAGAGGAACGTTTTAGATTTTTAACGAGTCAATGATGATTATGGTAATGGATTTTTTAAATCTAGTGAGAAAAACTGAGGAGGGAATACAGACTGTGTGTGGTTTTTAGTGCAGGAACTTTGCAGAGCCCAGGTCTGTTGTCAAACTACTTGAAAAGCGTTCTATGACTGTAAATGAGAATTGTTTTTCTGAGGGAGATAAGTCACGAGACACAGCATCCCAGTCGTAGTTTTTGGAGGCTTATTAGAGAACACTTGGGAGGAATGCAAGGTTACTTTCCTCCTTTCTTTAATTCTGATTTATTAGGCACTGCTTTTGAGAAATGAGGACTGTAGAATTGATTGGAGAGAACTGCATGTTTAACAAACATATAATTTATTTTTAATTATATTATTTAATAAACAGGACTGTGGTAGGGGAATACTGGTGAGTTTGGCTGGAATAATCTGCCTCAGATTTTTTTTCATGCTTTGTTGGTGAGAGTCGCTGTTCTCTTACCCCTTGGAGTCCCCCTTGGCCCCACTGATCCAAATGATGCCCTGTTCTCTCCTCCATCTGCTTTAGCAACAGCTTTTGATCCTAAGGGTTAACTGAAAGATTTAACATGGGATCTGAAACAGCAAAATATGTAACACTCTGGGCTAAAACTTTTTGGTCTAGTAAATACTAGACCAAAGGGGGATAACATCCTCTCTTTGAACTCTTATTTTCTTACGAGTAATTGCCATAGGCTTGCAGTTGTGCTCTGTCCTTCACAGAGGTAAGTTCTCTGTTCTGTGTGCTGTTCCTTCCTGCTCCAGGTTGCTGACATAGTAAAAGCAGTTGGTAACTGCAGTTACAATCAGCTGGTGGAGAAGATAATTTCTTGTAAACAGTCAGACAACAGTGAACTGGTTAGTGAAGGTGGGTAACATTTTTTATGCTTTATTAAAGTAACCTAACAAATCCAAGTTACATATTTTTCATGTGGATCTTGTTATGTAGAGATACAAGTGTGAAGAGCTGCATTCTGCCTGCTGAGCTTCTTTCCCTGGGCTGGCAGACAGCACTGTGCTTGTCCTCTAAACTTCTCTGATGCAATTTCTGAAACAGGAATCAGCTGCATTCCCTTGATCTATTCAGTGTACTTTTTCAAAAGTGTAAGAGAACTTGCCTTTATGAAAAGGTGGTATGGGCAGCATTCAGGTTGCAGCTCAGCTCTGCATTATCTCCTATAGTTAGAATATGAATTATATAGTATGTGACAACAGGGAAAATAATCAGTAGTATTAGAAGTGGATACAGCACTTCTGAACATGAGAGGGTTCTCTACAATGCTGTGGTTTTAGAACTTCCAATTGTTTTCTCCTCCCTGAACGTGTTCCCTTAGATTTGTGGCAATATGGAGGCATCTTAGTGGGGGGGGAGATAGGAAAAATACTACTGTTGTAACCAGCTTTTTTATTAGCAAGTGTGGAACAGACACATAACACTGTGTATTGCTTTTGTAGGGTTTGTTGCTGAGCAATTCCTAAATAACACAGCTACACAATTGACATACCATGGACTGTGTGAGTTGACTTCAGCTGTCCAGGAGGGAGAGCTTTGTGTGTTCTTCAGGAACAACCATTTTAGCACCATGACCAAATACAAGGTATATTCAACATTCTTGTCTTTACTGTTGTGTTTTGTGTTCTTGCTTCCAAGCAAATCTTGATTTTTCCCCTGTCCTGAGGTAGAGATAAATTCCAGTTTGTTACATGTAAATATGGCTTATGGTGAATGTAAGGTCTGTGGCAAATGTTACTTATGAATTATTGATTACAGTGTTTTAGATATCAGGATCCATTATTGCTTTAAATCTTCTTGTAGCTCTTCCCTTTATGTTCAGTTTGCTGCCTGTGTTAACTCTTTGTGCTTGTGTAATGACATACACTTCTTACATGGCTTAAATTTACTTACAGTTTGTGATTGGCAATGATAAGGTTAATTTACTGAATTTCTTGTTTCTGAGGATCTAAAACTTTGCTTTACATTTGGGCCAGTAGATGAATAGCTCCATCATGGTGTTCAAAATACCAGATGTTTGGAGAAGTTGAGATGAGCTACAATATCTGTTCCTTTGTTAGGGAAGAGATTATTTTTTAATCTGAATCTGGAGAAGTAAAATGGTGGGAATTGTGAAAGGAGTATTCATAGAATCATAGAATCATAGAATCGATTGGGTTGGAAAAGACCTCCGAGATCATCGAGTCCAACCCTTGGTCCAAATCCAGTCCATTTACTAGATCATGGCACTCAGTGCCACGTCCAATCTGCGTTTAAAAATCTCCAGGGATGGTGAATCCACCACCATTCCCGGATACAAAAAGCAGGTGTCAGCTTGGTTAGTGCTTCAGGAACTCCTTCTTCCATGGAATGGATGCCACTGCCTTTGCAAGTTTACAGTTATCTACTGAGCATCTTTGTTCTAAAACAACTTTGCCTTTACTAAGATCATAGGATATGAATTTTTACCTTTGTATAGAATTCTTGAGATTATATTTTGATTATGTTATTAAATAAGAATTTAATTTCATGTATGCTTGTATTTGTAAAAAAGAGAAGTGTGTGATGTGCAAAAAGGTAAAGGGCCCACTGGTTTTGCCATCTGTTATGTGTAATGTCATGTATCTCATGTGAATGGCACTTGTTCATTTGTCACTACTAGTCCTTTTTTCTCCCTCTGTTGATCTTGCCTGTCAATGCTTATCTTTGGCATTTTGAATAACTCCTTACAAGCTGAGTTAAAGGTCTGAATAGTCCTGATAAATAGTGATTAACTCTACAGGCAGGTAACAAATCTGGTTTTCTGATTCCTTCTTAGAGCACATCTGAGATCTGTTTTAAATCTTTGTACAGTGCCACTCTCCTAAAGCAGTAGGGCAGGTAAAAGGAGCTTTCTCCTCCCTTCCTCCATTTAAAAACCAAAAAGCTATGAAATGTGTCTGTTTATGGTCAAACATCATACTTCCTGAGGCAGCTCATTTAAGTCACAATTTTAAGTATAGTTTTGGTTCTCTCTATTCTTCTAAATTTAGTTCTTGCAGTAACTGGTAGTAGCTTGTGAATCAAGCCTGTGCATTCTTTTATGCTTGCTTTTATGG
The DNA here is from genome assembly GCF_036250125.1 of Pseudopipra pipra. Taxonomy (NCBI): domain Eukaryota; kingdom Metazoa; phylum Chordata; class Aves; order Passeriformes; family Pipridae; genus Pseudopipra; species Pseudopipra pipra. Next base: position 7,029,438 of record NC_087560.1, on the reverse strand, counting down.
TGGGGGATGAGGGCAGGGGGAACAACCCCAACCTCAAAGCCGTTTGGTTTTAAAAAGGAAAATACTAAATCAAAGTACAGCTGTACTTTCTGGATACAAATGGTACCTAGAGGTGCAGAATACCCCCTTTACTTCATCTAAAGGATATTCCAGGTAAAATATTTAAGGAAATCATGCCTTTTTGTGCTATTATTAAAACTTCTAAAATACTTATATTAAGTACAGTCAGTGAGTATCACTTTGACCTTGTGGATTATAAATAGAGACTGTTTTTGTAAGATGTAGACTGTTTGTAGTCTTCTGCAGCTCAGTATTTAGATTAAAGGCCCAAACTTGGTGTGTTTGTCTGTGCTTTATCATCTTCATAGTTGTAAGCACGTACTTCTCAGTTGAGGTCCTTTTTCCTTTAAGAAATAAAATGCAACACTTCAATGAGTTAATATCAATAGTATAGAACAGGTTAAAGCAGTGAGTAAAAATCTGTGTCTGAATTTTACCTATAAGAACTAAATCCAAATCCTAAGAAATACTGAGTTAAAATATTTGCAGAACAGTATTATTTGTTTGTGTATGTAAGGTTTACTGCTGCTAAGTCACAAGGATTTTAATCTTGTCGTTTTTGAGAAGTCTTAGAATTCTGAAATGCTAAGTTTTGAAATATAGGCCGTTATTCTTGTTTTTGTGGTCAATATGGTGACCTCACTTTCAGCTAGTATTTAATTTCTGTGTTATCTTCCGGCTTTTAGTTCCTGAGGTTGTTGCTTTTAAACAATGTTCATTTTGCTTTGGATTTCTGGTGAGTGGTACATTACAGAATTTGAGATATCAAGAAACTCTTTTAATGAAGACAAAATAATTTTTAGTTTATATTTAAAGGCCAGCAGTAACTCTTCTGGCTGCTTCTGACCTGCCCAGCTGTTTGCAGTAGCTGTGACTAGGTGGTCTTTCACATCAAGAAAGTCAGAAATAGCCTTGATTTGGGCTTTTAGCCAAGATCAGCTCTCCAGAAATTGTGGAGCTCCAGCATACTCATGTGAGTGCCAAATGCATTGTTGCCACAGAGTTGAGGTTTTTCAACTGCTTTATTCTTTCCATTTACTGTTTTTAATGCTCATTCTGCAGATGGAGTTTGAGCACTAGTCAGCAGTAGCTGGATTATGGAGAAGTCCAGAAGTCCATCAGTTAGGAAAAATGAAGACACAACCTATATCAGAGAAAATGAAATGTAGAACTTTTAGGACAAGAACTATGCCATTATTTTGTCTTTCTCTAATACTGCTTTTCCCTCTTCTCCCTCCAAACCAATATATGGAAACGTATAAACAAAGCAGTTACCAAGTTAATGAAAAGGGAATTATACCTTTAATAAATTATGTCCGTGTAATAAAATTCATGTATTTTTAGAAATACACTTTGAGTAATTAGCAGTTATTATTCTAATTAGCCCATGAGACTGGGTATTTATTAAAAAAACACACATTTAAAAATAAATCTAAAAGATAAGCTGGTAATAGTTTAGAAACTGTCAGTTAAGATTTTATGAAGGTAGAAGCATTTTGTCAAATATGGTACTGTCCCTGGCAAGGTGTATTTGAAAAACATATCTGTGTACATTGTTTACCTTCATTGCATGACCTTAGTGTGCTGATCATCCTGTTTTAGCTTTAACTCGGGCTAGAAAGCAGATGTAGAATCAGAACAATGATCTGTTAAGTAGTAAACATGTTCTGTTCTTTATGTTTTTTAAAGGTTTTTAGTTCAGTGTAAATAAGTGTTTTTACACTCAGTAATTCTTCCTGATTCTGGCACTGTGTGCCCTCTTTCCCTTTTTCTTCTCGTGTGCTGCCCTGAGTGGAGCTGGAGTGCAGGAGCTTTGGTAGGGTACAGGTGTGGTGTGCGACTGCTGGAGCTGGGAGTACTGCGGGTGTAGGTGGTGTATCCCTGTCTCCCAGCAGCCAGTCTGATCCCATGATCTGGCAAGTGCTGGGGAAAGGGTGGTTGGTTCCTGGCACCAGGCAGGTCTTTATTTAGCGCAGCTCAAATTTAGAGGCAGCGTGAAGGTCATATGATAAAAGGTTTTTCTCGAATCACAAGATCCCCTCAGTGGAATTTGGCTGTGCCAGTGGAGGTGGCCTGGGAGCCTTTGGGAAGAGAACATGCATGGCATGAACAGTGGGCCTGCAAAACCAGCCTGTAACATGGCCTCTGTTTTCTTGTTGCAACTAGAAGGAATAAAACCATGGAAGTTCCTGGAAGATTGATATCTGTAGAGATGAGTAGCTGCAATATACCTTAGAGAAAAAGAGCTGACTCCTCTTCCTTTGTGTATGAAAGTTGTCCAATTATTGCGAAAAGTTACACGAATATTACAATATTGTGAGGGCCCTGTTTGGTATCTTGAGAAATTAATTTAAATTATACTGAGACGAAGTAGAGATCACAGCACTTGATAAAAAACAAGGGAAAGATGACTTTGGATCTCTGACCTGTGCTTTCCCATTGTTCTTTCATTCCAATAACTGAACAGGAACTCTGTCTCTTGCCAAGGACTGGGGAGCCTGTGTTTGTTGGTTTGCTGGGTTTTGTTCAAGGGAAGCAGCACATTTTAAACCGTGCAAGTGATGTTGGAAATAGAGTGGTGGTGTGTAGGTGTTGGGGGTAGTAATGCAGCTTAGGGAAAGCTTGCCTTTCATTAGGGAGCTGTATTAAATTTACTATTTAATGTGACATTTTTTCAATCAGTGCTCAGGGTACAGTTCAACTGAGGAAAAAAAGCAAAGGAAGAATATGAATTTTATTTGATTGAAACAGTTCTCTATGTCAAACAGTTGTTAGCTTTAAACTGTCTTTGGATGACAGATACTAGATTGTAATCCCATCAAGGCAATGATACACCTTAATATTTGTGTGTAGAAAAACTCATTTTGTAATAGTTTGGAGATTGTGAAAGCAGTAACATTTTCCTATTTCAGTATTAGGACTAAGCTACACAGCTTATGGGCTGTTTACAAAGTAATTAAAAATAGGTGGCATAATAGAGGAAAACCTGACACACACACCCCCCTTTTGTAGGTTTTGTTTGAATCAATATATTATTCAAAATAAAATTTAAAAGGTGTGTTTCCAAGGAGCTATCAAGGTATAGCTTGATATGTATCAATATATTCGTTCTTATATATATTCACGTTTATATTAATTTCTAGTCAATATGAACTTTCATTAAGAAGGAAAAATTACAAGATGGAATACAGAAATTGTGTGGCTGTTAATTTAGCAGTGCATAGTAATATCTGGTGGTTTAATGCTGTAAGCTTAATGAGTTAATTTTTAAACTTGCTCAAAACTCTCAATGAACGTTTTATTGGGATGCAACATTTGTGTTACCTGATCATTTCTGCTACTTAGATTGTAAAAGGTAATTTTTTTTTTTAGTTTTACACATTTTCCTTGTTGTTCTGCACAGGGTCAGCTTTACCTGCTGGTGACAGACCAGGGCTTTCTTACAGAAGAGAAGGTTGTCTGGGAAAGCTTACACAACGTGGATGGGGACGGGAATTTCTGTGACTCTGAATTCCACCTACGGCCTCCATCAGACCCTGAGACAGTCTACAGAGGGCAGCAGGATCAAATAGATCAGGTACTGCCTTTCTGTTGTATTTTTCTGTTTGCTTGTGGCTATATATAACATTTAGTACTTATTTTTAGTCATATGTGTTTATAATTACACAGGTGGGTACTCATGCAGGTATGGGACTATAAAAAATCCTTTAGATAATAAAGTTGGGGTTCTCCAAAGTGCTACTTGAAAGTATTAATATGCTTTTGAGGGAGGAAAAGTGAGACCAATGAATAGTTTGGAAAATGATTTTAAAATCTCTTGGAATCCGATACTTGTGCAAAAAACTTGGAAGTGTCACATCTGCCTGGTATATGGGAACAGAACCAGGCTGTGGAACTTGTCCTCCACAACAAACATATTTCAGCTCATTAATATTGTCATAACTGAACTTTGCCTTCTGTTGCCCACTGGCTGAATGTGGGACAAAACCCTCAGCAGACTGTGTGTCGTGGTGGGTGTTTGTTACTCTTCATGAGATCCAGAGCTGACAGAAGTTGTGTCCAAGGTGGGGCTGAGTTGTACCAGTTAATGCACAAGTGCATGGCAAGACCAAGCTCCTTGGAATTCTTACAATCTGAACAAGCATAAGTTTATAATTATCAGCATTAATGTTTTTTAAATACTGGGGGGAATATTAATAAGATGCTTATTAATAAATTCAAGCACTGCATCTCTCTTGCAGAATAAAAATCTGGGAGAGATAACAGGGCTGGTAATATTTTGAGTTGCTGTTTGGTTATATGCAAAATACACTTGATTTTCTCATCTGCTGAGGAGTTGGTGTTCCTAATGTATTCCCAGCATTGTTCAGTGGAGTGGGGACAGATACTCCATCAAGCATAATCAGAGTGTTAATTAGAGAAAATTACAAAGTGACAGCTTCAAAATGTTCTTCCTAGAACTGGTATGAGCTGACACTCTGTCTTCTGCTGCTGTTCAGGTAATGGAATATAAACCTGAAAGCACAGTTTTTTAATTAGCTTTTGTGTTTTCTGTGATGGGATGTAGGCACTGTGAGAGGAGATACTAAAGCAGCTGTTCTGCAGTTGAGGTTATGGACAGGTTCTGAAACAAATTCCTGTTTTCCATTTGAAGATAAGGCTGGCAGAAGAGGGATGGTGCTGGGTAGCAGCACATGCTGAAAATTTCACTTGATGTGACTTGACTCTTTTCTGTGTGAAAGAGCATTAATAACCAAGTTTCCTGTTTAGGATTATCTGATGGCATTGTCTCTACAACAAGAGCAGCAAAGTCAAGAGATTAACTGGGAACAGATCCCAGAAGGAATCAGTGACCTAGAGCTAGCCAAGAAGCTCCAGGAAGAGGAGGACAGGAGAGCTTCTCAGTACTATCAGGAGCAAGAACAAGCAGCTGCTCAGGTCCAGGTAAGAAAGCAGCATTACAGAATATGAGCATGAATTTTAGAGAGTATTACCTTAATTGCACAGACACAACCTGTGTGTGTCCATGTTTCAGCCTGGTGAGACTGTTTACATCCTGTACAAGGGGAATACAGGAGTCTTTAGGAATGTGCTTGGTTGTTGCAGTGTGCCTGGAGATGTAGCAGCTGCTGACACTTCAGTACTTTAAAGCTGGCCCGACCTTCTAAACTGGGGTTTCATTTGTTTCATTCAAATTGGAATGATGGGATGAGTTCATATGTAAGGTTACAAAGGTGGTGTCAGCTGGTATTTTACATTACTTGCAAAAGAGCATTCAAATAAGAATTTGTTGATAGCAGTTGAAGCTTTGTCTTGCAGAAGTTTGTTGCTGTACATTTTTAGGTGATTCTGTCTATGATATCATGTGAATCAGTCATTTCAAATTGGGCAGTTAACAGTTTCTCCCAGTACACATTTCTGTCCCATACCCACCATAAACAGCTGATTTCAAAATGCTTTGACAATGGGATTCATGCACATGTATCTACAAAAATGCAATTTAACTGAATCTTCTCTGCAAGAGGCAATGCTTAAGTTGGTGTTCTGGATTCAGGGAGTTCTTAACAACTGAAGACTTTTAGAACTGCTTATATTTACAAATATGTAAGAAATTATGTGTATGAAGGCTGAATCTTCGGCCTGGAGCAATTCAGAACCATTATCTGATGTTTGATAAGCATGAAACAAGAAGTTTGACAGTTAAAAGTTGTGTTATTTCCACTGCTTGTTGCTTTAATAGAACCACGAGTAGCTGCATCTAAGACACAGATTCACCACTGCTGGCTGAAAAAAGGTAGAAAGAACTGAAGAACCTGCTTAACAGGTTGCTGCTCATTTGCAGCTATGAACAGGTAACAGTTGGAATAGATGGTGAATTAACAAAACTTATGTTGCCTTTGTATACCAACCCCCTTGCCAAGTTGTTAATGAGTTCCTAGTCACAAAAAGCTGCTGTTTTGCCATATCTCACTGTCAAAACCAACACTTTGACTCTGTAAATTCTGAAACGTGGATTATGTCCTTATAAAGGAAATCGGGAAAAAATTCCAGTACAGTAACACAGAAGTGCCAGAAAATGCTTGAAGCTATATTTTATTATTGAAACAACATCTACATATGTGGACACAACAGAAGGGACACACAGGCCTTGAAATGTATTTCCAGCTGACTTAATTTTTTAGATATCAGTGGTTTTTGTGGAGGTTCTGGAGTGTTTATACAAAAAGCCCTTACCTGAATTCTGCTGGTTTGCCTAACATTTAAACTTCTGTTTGTGAACTTGGACACACAGTAACACTTCAGGCTGTGAAGTGTTACAATAATGTGTTTATTCACAGTTTTATTTGTCCCCACAGCAGCAGGTGCAAGGTGCTGCTTCTCCAGCCAGCGCGAGACAATCCGGGAGTAACGAACGCAAACGGAAAGAGCCTCGGGAGAAGGAGAAGGAAAAAGAGAAGAATAGCTGTGTTCTCTTGTAACAGAACATGGAGTCACTCTGGAGCCAAGTGCATGTCCTCAGAAGCAAAAACAAGGAGTACAAAGGAAGACAAACCTGTTACACGCCGCCTGTGCCTGATTACCCCATGGATTTTGTTCCTGTTCCAAGAGGATGGATGACTTTGTTACAATCAGACTTCCTTCAAAGTCAGAGTGCGAGCTGCCCACGAGGGAATTCCAAATCACAGTTGGACGCGGCTGTGCTTTGAGTTAGTCATAAAAATACTGCACCTTGTAGCTGAACACACAAATCATGGCAAGTCCTGTGTCCCAGTGACATCCATTACCTGTCCATCAGTCAGTAAGCTATCTTCTCTTCTACTCTAAACAAGGGAGGTCATTCATTTCGGGCAAGGCTTTTCCCTGAAGTCTGTACACGAGCACAACAGAGTTCTGTGTTACTTACCTGCTATGAAGCTATATCTTAGGCTGGGTATAGTCTTCATGACACAAGAGCCCAAGTGACAGCTGGGCACTGCCTCCTCAGTGTGTCCAGATTTCTTTGCTTCTGGATCTGGTATGTTCTTTTTCTGAACCCAGATTTATACTGTGTTACTGCTCTCACTGCATCTCCTGGCCAGCTTTCTTGCCCCAAGAGTATGTGACTTGATAGGCATCACACAAAAATTGTCATACAAAAACGGGGCATTTATTAATAAGCAAGATGAATATTGTTTGCTTTTCTTGCAATTACAAACTGGGTATGGCAACTCAGATGTTATCAGGGTTAAACAAGTAATTTTATAGGTAACTTCTTTTTCTTTTATTATTTTTTCTCTTGTAGGTAAACTGGACCAGATAAGCTTTTATTTATTGACCTCTCCATATGATAGATGAATGATGAGAGGAAACTAAGGTCTATAATAATCCTTATATTCTATATAAGAATGCAGAGTTAAAATAACTAACTATCTGCCTTTTTTCCAGAAGTACCTTGAACTTTAACATGACGTTAACGTGTCCACTTGTGTATTTAAGCAAGTGTACTGTAGTTAAAAACACACTTTATTTGTTTGTTTTATAAATCGTGTATTCTTAAAATAAGCACACTTCTGAAGGGTGAGAGAGCAGTGAAGCTGCTCTCTAAGGTGGGTTGGAAGCTGGTCAGGTGTAATATTTTGTTTTTTAAATCACTAATTTAGAATTTTTGGAAACCAGATTTTTCTAATTTATGGGAACCAAATAAACATGTTGTGTCTTGTAGTATTTATAGAATGCAGAAACTGAACACTTGATGAATTTTGAGGGAACCACAAATCTTCCTCCACTTCCATGAAATCAGTAACAATTACCTTCTTGCTGAACCTTTTGATAAAAATTTCTATTTAGCAATATGTAGATACTTTTGACAAAGGCTGCTTCTCCTGGGCTCTCAGCCTTAGCACTCATACACAGTAACCTGGGAAAGCTAAGGCAGCCAGGTGGAATGTGACATTCCTGGGTTCAGGAGTTTGGAGGGTGTCTGTTGGAAGAGGGTGTCTAATGCAAGTCCATCAGTAAAAAGCTGTTTTAAAATTATTTCGAGCAGACTTTGCTGCAGTGATGGCAACCAGTCATCACACAAATCTGTCATCTACCTAGAATGAAAATTAGATAAAGGAAGAATGTCTTACTAACTAAAGGGCCAATTTTTATCACTTTTCTTCCATGCCTTTTCCTCTTTTGTTTGTTTGTTGTGTTTTTTTCACTTTTGTTACAATTTCCCTTTTATAATGATGAAGTAATGAACAGTAGGAGGTCTCTAATGCAAACTGTACATTTTAAAATGTCTCTTCTCTAGAAAAGTCACACCCAGAAAAGTAATTTTAATACTTAATGTGTGCAGTTCAGACCATTTTCTATGTCAAAGCAAAGGTTGATGTCTTTTTTCCTTTGCAGCAGCCTAACTTCTTCAAACAAATTAATGTGATGGAGGATCACCAACATAATGACTTAGCTATTTTAAGCAGTTCAGAAACTATTCCAATAGTGTCAATAACAGAGACTTTAAAGCCAGAATGTTGTTTAAAAACATTCTGTTACTAAGATTTTTTCCCAATTTGTGTATTTACATTTATTTATTGACCTTGAAAAATAAATATGTCAAGCTAAGTGTTTGTTATTATTTTCAGTGACAGTGTTGCCAGGTTAAACTCCTTTTGGAACAAATCTAGCTGTTGTGGTTATGGAATATATCTCTTTGCCTAAGATACTTGCTCATATTAGAAGAATTCATGTAACATTTCCACTTTCAGACAGATGTGCCTGAAACCCAATATACTGCAGTTACAGGAATTATTGCCATTTGGTCACAGAGGAAGAAGAGTTAAATGCAATGCTCATCATGAAGCTGGGACTCCCAGATAATTCAATTTCTCTTTCTATAAAGGAGAAAAGGGTTTCAGGGTATCCGAGATGGCAGGCATGCTGTGGAAACAGTCCTCTGTTAATATCCTTTTTTCTTTACAGGTCTTGAAGCTTTGGAAAAAAACTAAAGAATTCCTGAAATCTAGGGCATTGTTCTGCACAAGTTGAACATTTTAGTAGCAAAACTTACAAGCAGATGAGCTTCCTAATATCCAAAATGAAAGACAGCTGGAAGCTTAATTTATGCCCTGCTGAGACTAACCATTCCAAAAGCAAATGTCACACAGTATCTGAGGATCAACAAAACTGAACAGAATTGCTTTTACTTGTGTAACAGTGAGCTTGGAAAACAATATTGCACAATATAGTCATGGAGTACCAGAAAAACAGTATCTACTTCTGACTGTTTACTTAATTTGCCTTTTTTTTCAAGCTCATGTTCTGGCAAAAGGGTACAGATTTACACCTTAAATCTGTTTATACACTTTAGCATGCACAAGCTCCAAATACCTACATAATATATATGGAAGTGTCCAGAAAAGTAGAGTAGAACTTGTTTTCCACTAGGTAGCAGTTAGCACAGAAAACAGAATCACAGAATTTTTGTTTGTTGCATTATAGTCGTGACATATTAAAAAAAGCTACATACAAGTATTCTTAAAGTTAGCAAAAACCTGAGCACTGCCGTAGCGATAAATGTTTGTTCTAAGGCACTTTGTAAATGCTCCAACACATCACTTTTCTTGTGACACTCATGGAATTGGCCACCCAACAAAGCAGGTCCAAGGGAAGGTTGTAACAAGGATAAAATCAGCATTCCTGAAAATTCACTTGAACACAGTGCAAAAGCTGTGTTTTGTAGCTGTCCATTCATGTAACAACTGCTGTGCTCAGAGTGTCTTTGCAGAGCTGCCCTGGTGGGTCCCCAGCACGGGAGCTCCCAGGGAAGCCCAGGCAGTCTCTTACTCAGCTGGTATTTCACATTATTGTCATGTTCCTTCAAACTTGTATACACAAGCTCTTGAAAAAATTTTTCCAATATGTAATACAAGGCAGTTTGAGTTCTTGAAATGGCATTTTTTGTGCACTCAGCAGAAATACTCGAGTAAAAGGTGGAGCTGACGTACTTTTAACTGAACTTTCTTCTTTCCTGCTCCACTAGTTCTGTAACCCAAAGTTAGCTCATTGCTTGGATCAGCTCTTGGCATTAGGATGCTTATTAGAGAATCCATACAAACTACATCCTTAAATACAACATACTTAATTAAGACCTTCTTTATTTTATATAAAAGTAGACTCCTTAAAAAAAGTTGTAACCTTAAACAGCAGGTGCCTCAGGAAATGCACATTAATAGGTGCAGTATCCTCATTAGAAAGCATATTAGAGAAGAGCAAAAGAACAAGCTGTAGTTTGGCTGCAATATAGTGCTCACATTCCTTCCATCTGTTCTGTGACGAACAAGACCTCGGTCACAAGAAAAATCCAGCACTGAAAAGTGTTCCTGTAGTCCAGTGGTAGCAAATGTCAAGTGCAAGGGCTGACAAGGGCAGTTCATGTTGTGAGGAGTTCAGGTCCTTCTGGTATTGGGCATGACTGCAATAGACTGTTAGTGCTGAGTGGGAACATTGAGTGAGTGACACTTTCTCACACAAAATCATGTGCACAGAACTCTGTCTGGTGTTCACTCCAGAGTGTTTCCATGTAGCTCCTTGTTCACAGCTTGTTCTTATCGTTGTCCAGTAGAAAAGCAATGGATTTAATCTCAGCTGTCACCTGCTTTGATGGGGAAGTGCCACAGGGAAATGCTGAGCAGGAAAGAGAGGCTGGAACATAAAAATCTCTATGCTACCTCTTGAGATTGTTGAGGGATTTGTCCTTAATTCTGCTGTCATTTTGGACACAAATAGCTGTGGCACAGCTTGCAGGGCCAGATTTTCTCACCTAGGTAATGCCCAGCACGCTCATTTCCGAGGGGGTTGGCACTGTGTGCACTGCTCTTCACTCTGTCACACTTTACAGTCGAGATGAGCTGTTCTGACCCTGGGATAACTCAAAATATTTTTATTAAATGTCAGTTGCCTACTGTTCAGTGTTGGTCAGTGTCAGCTCCTCTCACTCTGAGCTCTCTTTACTTGGCTCTAGAGAACTTGCCTTCATCATTCCTTCTCTGGTTTGTAGGATTACTTGTGTTCATGGAGAAGCTTCACGTGCTGAAAGGGGCAGTAGTTCCTTGTTTTTCAGGGTTAAAACCTTTAATTCTCTAGTTAATTATCATTAGAAACTCAAGATCCCATGCTTGCCTCTTTGCACAGCATACAAAAATTTCCAACAAACTAGTGCTAGGTTTGGGAAATCTTCACATGAAGTTCCAGCACTCAAAGTAACCAAAAAGTTTGCCAGCTTAGTATGAACAGCACACTTACAAATAATGTATTGCAACAACATGCTAAAAACAAAGGCAGCTGCTGCTCTCAGTGTGATCTGTTGATGAAATACGAGCTCGGGCACTGCAAATGCTCCCCTCACAGCCCAGCTGTGCATTCAGGGGAGCAGGGGCTGCTGGTGTGTCTGGAGTTTGTTGGGGCCAAAAGTGAAGGAAATGGGATTGTTTGAAATAGTCAAACACTAAGCCAAATGTACATAGATCTGGGGGTGGACAGGGACACAAACTCAGCCAAGTTTTATTATTTTTTAATTGCTCCCTTGAACTGTCCTTTAGTGCTGACCCAAGTTCAGTTTAGGTCCCATCCAGCATAAGTGAAACAAATATGGGGAGTGATCCACCAGTGTCTCATGAGCCCAAGCTTTTAGCTCAGATGAACTGAGGTTCTCCATCACAGAGCTGGATGGAATAATGTGATGCTTAGTTTCTCTCAAAGTTCATGCTCTCCTTTCTTGTTGAAGCCATTAGTAAAACTTGCACAGGCTTTTTGAGTTAAAACTGCAGCTGTAGCTTTTCAAAGGTAATATTAATATTATGCCAAGCAGTTTAAAAAATTTCACCTCACTTAGTTTAGCATTTTTTGATTTCTCCTAAATGTGTTTCCAAAAGAGCTGGGACAAATGGGGTTTTTTTTGTCAGAAATGTTATGTTTGGTTTTGTTCTGGCTCACTGGAAATACCAAGGAAGGGGTCAAAACTGCAATTATAAGGAACACCAGTATGTCAGTAAACTAAGCTCATCTGAGTAATGGGCACACCCTTGGGTTTGGTCATCTCTTGTTTTGGGGAACTGCAAAATAACAAAGAACAAAAAGAAGCCAATTTTCTCTCTAGTGTTTTGGTGTCAGGGCATCAATGGGTCTCTTAATTTTAGGGGTTTTGTTACTGCAGATTAACCAGAGCCAGAAGGAGCTGGTTTATATTAATTACTGTTTTGTTTACAATTTTTAGTGAAGTCCTTCACACTGAAAGTTTGAAAATTCTGTAAGTAACAGTATGGGGGGGGTTGGCCAAATTGGGTTGTAGTTACTGTAGGAAAAGATATTGCTGTGGAAATAAAATCCTTCTTTTGTTAGGAAAAGTATAGTAGGTGGTGCCTTCAAGACACTGAAGATGGATACAGTGAACCAATGAACCTGCTTGTGGATTTTTAAACAACTTATAATTTGGCTTTTGCATTTTTTTTTGTCATGAATAGTTGCAATAATCACACGTTTGCATTCCATACACTCAGGTTACAGCAGTGTGTTTGTATTTCTGGATTTCTTACACGCCTTCTCTTAGGGGCTGGCAAGCAAAAATAACTTTGGAGAACCCACTGAAAAAGTGACCACAGGTACAAGGATTTCAAATCTGTTGTAGCAAGGGTTTCTTTACCTATATGTTAACTCTTGAAATCTCCAGTGCTGTTACATTATGTTAAGAAGTGCAGCTGGTCAGGGAATTACAGAACAGACATTCATGGAATGAGCAGGATTTTGGTTTGGAGACAGTTTGTACTTGCCAAAAAAAAAAAAAGAAAAAAAGCCCAGTTCATACAGGTTGCTGTCAGCTTGCAGTGGACAGACTGTGTCACTCAATGGCTTCTCCCTGTGTTTCTGCAATGTATTATCAGTGTTTGCAGGTCAAGCCTCACCAATTTGACAAGTGGTACTTCGAACTACAGGAAGTATCAAGTACTTGTCCTATCCCATGGGATATATTCTGTATCTGTTACTACTTGCTCAGTATTAGTTCTTACATAAAACTTCACAGAATGTTAATACCTTACAGTAATTTGTCAGGGAGTGAGAAATACTGGCAGCAGTTTCCCCACAATAACCCAATACAGCTTTAATGTGAAATGACAGTTTAGGTTTATCTTTCATATTAAAGCTTTCAGCAAAAGAAGTTTTATCAAAGTTTTCCTAAATAATTTTTGATTATCCTTTTATCTGCTCAACAGATACATAGCTATTATTTGTACAACTTCTGATTATCACTTTTTACACATACACGTAAACTTCCTAAAGAAGCCACTGATGGAACACACAAACATAAATCCTACAGAAGCTGCCCCAAGTTCTGCAGTGTTAAGTCAAGTATTTGTTGTCTTAACTGCCTTCACTGGGTCTTTATACAATGAAAGGTTTAAAAACAACCCCACACACGCAAAACCCCAATGTATTTTAGGAACGTTCCAGAGACTTCCAGACTGGTAATGTCTTCAAGATGCCACCAGAATTGTGCAATTCCTGTGTTAAATTTAGTTTAGTTGGGAGCCTGTTAGTCACCCAATGTTTACCTGGTCTCTAAATCTAGTTTGAAAAGGAAATGCAAAATAAAGCTAATGCAAGTCACTGTGGATTTACCAAGAGAGGGGAGAAGTTACACTTTTAAAGATGGTATTTTAGGGGTACATGACATGATTAAATCTGGTCATGCAGCATCATTTGTACCAATGTATGTGATTAAAATCCTTTTCATCATGTTACACATTATCCAGCACTGTAACAGCATCAAGTTCAACTACTGAATGTTTTGCATTTTAAAAGCCTTAATTGTTTATATTGTATTAATGTGTTTTTAAAAACTATAAGGAAACAACATTTTCCTTGTAAATTGTTAAAATAATTTTGAACACAAATAATTTTCAGAGGAATCCAGTTCTGTATCTTAATACCCCTTTTTGTTTGTGTACCACAAAGCTGTTAAATTCTGTTACCTTTTAGAAATGTCTCTCGTTATCAGCCTCTCTATAGTTCAAGGTCTTTACCCAACTGAGATTTATTTTGGTTAACAGTCTTCTGAAACTCATTGTATGTAAATAAAGTGAGCAAACTTAAATAAATATTTCATTTAGATATTTAAGTTCTTTCCTAATAATAAAAGGTTGGATGATATGCTAAAAAAACCACCAAACAACCCAAGAAAAACTCACTCTGGAAAAGGACAGACTTCTGGTGCTCTCCAGTATTTTATAAATTCACAGTTTTTGGCAATTTGTTTTCAATTATTTTCCCCCCATCATCTTACTTTAATATCTTAAGTAAAATATCTACATATACACAATCATGTTTTTCATTTAATTAAGCTTTAACTGTGGGAATGCACATCTAGATGTGTAATGGAAGAAACAAAGTCACATCTCCAGTTCTGTTTTTGTACCTCTCTAGAGCTTTGCCTTTTAAGATTATAAACTTCCATATTTCCCATTTGATCCATTAGCCACTAGAAACTCATCTTAGAGCAAATCCTGGTTTTGCATGTGTTGTCACACCTGGTGAAGCACAGCCTGCAGCCAAATCCAGGCACTTCTTAAAATGCACTGTGAACTTGGACTTTCTCTTGCAAACTCCTGCAACAAAACTCAGTAAATTGAACTTCTCACATTTCCCTTCTAAGAACTGGACAACAGTTCTTACAGAAGATGTATTAAATATATGAAAGTAAGTGATGTGCTTGCTGAGACAGTGCATTTCTTTTGTTTAAACCTAAGTATTTGTCAGCTGTGAATATTCACGTAGGATTAATTATAGACTGTGCTGTTAGATCAGGTCTCTCTCCTCCCATCTTTCCTGAAAGGCTACTTACTCAAAACCAGTTTAGTTTAACTCATTTCCTGCTACTTAATTCCTCTGCAGGTCCTCAGCAGTTCTTCCACACAATGAGCACACTGTGACAGGGGGGCAAAGGTACATGTGCAAAATCAGCATATTCTTGCTGCCTCAGGCCTCAAAATATGGAACTTAAAGCCTTCTTTAAGAGGCAATCTGGAGCAGGAGGCACTTGCAGCTCTTACTCAAGGACTACTTTATAAGCTCTCATGTTCTGCTAGCCAGGTCCCCTGGTCACTGGGGTAACCCCCTCCAGCTCTGCCAAACTGGATTAGGTTTGGAGCTGTCCCCTCACCCTGGTGGTCAGTGAGTCCTGGCCTGTCTGCCTGACACTTCTGACTGGGGCTGGGCCACAAAGGTTTGACACCAGTCAAACCAGTCCATGTTACACAAACCAAAAGGCTTAACCAGGTGCACCCCTTTTGCCTGAGGCCACATCAGTGAGCAGGGGTGGGTGTCCCTGAACAAGGCTACACCTACAGGATTCCAAAGTTTGGGGTAGTCTGGTGAAAAAAAACAGCTGTATCAAAGTTCCACAAGACCTTTGCTAAACACGAAGAGCAAATTAAAATTATTTCTTTAGGCCTCCCTTCCACTATTTTTTTTAAGGGATCTTTCTTCTGTGAATAAATGTGCTTCTAAGTTTTCAACTTAGTAATAGTGAAGGAGACAAGTTTCAGAGTTAGAAACTAAGGGCACCCATGTTTTGATTTGCTGTACCAACACATCCATTTAATTCTGCCATACATCCCAAAGACTCTTTCAAAGACTTACTAGAAGCTATACAGAATATGAAGGTTTATTTCAAAAGAATACATTTGCAAGAATACACATAAATGCACTCAATGTAACAGTACCTTCTGCAAAAATAGGTTACATAATACCCAGTAATGAAAGAACAATCTTATTTCTCTACAAATTAGAAAGCAGAGATAATAGCCTGGACAACCTTCAAAATGGAGGTCATAGTTGTGTATGTTGTGAGAAGTAGCTAACTTTAAAGCATGACACCACAGAGCTAATGTTGGCAAATCAAACTACTAGCACACAGCTGCAAACTATTCTTTTATACAGGATTAACAAATATTTTGGTTCCAATTCTTTTTTACACAGCTCTAGTGCCTCAGGGAAAATGCTTATCAAAGATACACAAAAACTATCCAAAATTACAACGTAACTATTAAAATGCCTCCAAAATTGAGAGGAAAATAATCATGTTAAATTAAAAAAATTTAACCAGGACTTCCAGACAAGATTTCCTGTTTTTAATCAGAGAAAGTTTACAAGAGATTTCAATAAGTTATCTTGAAACCAAGCAGCTGTAGATCTTAGAATCTTCGTGGAGGTCCACCTTTAAATGGCTTAAATCCTGAGCCACTTCCCCTCTGCATGGAATTGCCTGTGATCTGTACAACTCTATTAATTGGTGAAGAGTTACTGGAAACAAAGGTTTTAAAAAAATGTTAAGTTATGGTAAGTATCTAAACTCTTGTTGTACAGGTAATAACATTCTTACATCTCATATCATTCAACTGTTAAGTCTCACAGGAAAAGAGACTTTGCAAGAAGTCACTCATTCCTGTGCTGCCACCAGCAACCCTGGGGAGCCCTGTGCTGGCAGGGGAGGTGGGTTTGGATGTTGTGCAGCAGCCACAACAAGTCATGCTGCTTGCACTGGCACTACTGCACTTCCTAAGGAAACCAAAGCTTGGAGAGCTCAGTAGGGAATTGAGAGGGAGGAGCAGTTTCTGTACCTTGTATGTGGGGACATCATGCCCCCTCCTCCACGGCCATCTCCCATTCTCCTCGTGTCGTGGTACCCACTGCCCTGGGAACCAGGGCCGTGCCATTCTTTCCTTGGTCCAGTTTCCCGACTGTGGCGCTCGACAACGTGTCTGTCCTCGTTGTAGTGCTGGTAAGAGAGCCACAGTCAGCCACTCCCAGAAGGAAAGGGGTGTTTTATCCACAGGAAACAAGCTTTTCAAGAAAGCTAATCCTACAGCTTCCATAATGCACATCAGTCCAGCACCTTTTAAGATTTCAGTCCGTAGGCAGCTAACACAGGTTTACAACATTCCTGTGAAAAATAATTCTAGGTAACAGGAACTTAGTTCCAATGACAAGTGTGTGAGTATGCAGGGAGTGAAGCTCCATGAACTCATACTTTACTCCCAATTCTGCCCTGATCTCCTTATCACCAACAGAAAACTCAAAGAGGAACACTAACACTTTTTTAATGCTTCAGGACCTACTAGCAGGAAATTTAGTCTGTAGTCTTTAAAAGACAAGCCATGCAGAAGGTTTTTCTCTCTGTAGCATGTTACAGATCACAATGACAAACTGCACTGGAAGTAGCAGGCAGTGTGAGGT
The DNA here is from genome assembly GCF_036250125.1 of Pseudopipra pipra. Classification (NCBI taxonomy): domain Eukaryota; kingdom Metazoa; phylum Chordata; class Aves; order Passeriformes; family Pipridae; genus Pseudopipra; species Pseudopipra pipra. Next base: position 7,012,125 of record NC_087560.1, on the reverse strand, counting down.
TAAGACCCTGAAAACAGGATGACAATGAAATCTTAAAAGCTTTATCATCGACTCACTCAGGCATTGTATTATTGTATTATTCTGATCTACCATAAAGATTCTAAACATAAAAAGAATTGGGTAAGTTTTCTGCAATGTCTTGGGTTATTAAAAAACCTGACAAAAAAGAACCTTTAACATAAAGCAAACTAAGTTGAGAACAGCCTTAACACTTGCTAATCATTTTATGATGCCGTATGGTCACTTTTCCAGCATGAATTTGCATTTTCCAGCCTCTCACTCATGCAGACAAACACACAAGATGACTCACTTGTCCTCCACCTCTTTCTCCCATCACGCCTCGTTCTCCTTCCCTGCCTCCGTACCCGGAGGCGCTGCTGCGGCTCCCGGGAGGGGCCCCTCTCACGTGGCCGGACACTTCCCTTCCCGACCGGTCCGGCCGATCGCCTCTGTAAAGATTGCTTCCATCAAAACTTGGGTTTCAGTGGGATTGAACTGGTACCAAATCGCAGCACATGCAGACAGCAAAGGTTCCTTTGGGTTGCAGGTTCCTACCGACTCGCAGCTGACTTCTCAGAAACGTTCCTTCAGGTCTGTGTGGCTCTCTAATAACTAAAGCTCACGTGGTACTTGTTTGCATCTGTATTCTGCATAACAGCCTCCTTACTTGATGTTGCTACACACAATTAACAGACTGCTGGGAGTCAGCACCCAGTTCACAGATGAGATACAGCATTTGACAACCTACACACAATTTTTTCCAATGCTTTTGGAAAGCAACTTTGCCATTCCTTAGGGAGAGCGGGGTCTATTCTTTCTTTGTTCATCAGTTCTTGAGGAATTGCTACTATGGATAAATTCTACAAGCATCAGTACTTTCACTGGTTAACCAGCAAACTTACCTGCCATCCCGTTTGTCTGTGCTTATGCTTCCCTCACTCTTCCAATTTGTTTGCCTAGGTGGGTTGGAACCAGTCTCTCTGGGATGTCTCCCGTGGGGAATTTCGGGTCTGTCGTGAATTATCACTGTTCTCCTTTCATCTCTGTCTCCCCGCACTTCCCGTCTGTCCGTGTCCCGAAGTTCACTTCGTGGCTGAGGGGGTTCATTTCTTCTGGACTCACTGAAGCTCTTGGGATACCTCTCAAACCCTGGCTCTTCTCTTCGTGCTGTTGGGCGAGTCTTTTTTGCCTCCCCTTGATTTACAAAACGATCTCTCCTAAGTTGTTAAAGCAGGAAAAAGTCATTTGCTTCTCTCCCATTTCTACAATTCTAATTTTCAGCTTGAATTTTAACAGCCAGTTTAACATTTCTTTATGCATTTATTTGTTCCCAATTTGGCCAGTGTAATTTAAGCAGTTACAGGGCCTTTTTGGCTAGTATGAAACAGAGGGTATGCTGGATTTCCTGAGTCAGTCAGAAAATATAATTCTAGTTCACTGCAGCGTAAAAGTAGAAGTCCAGAAGCTACAATTATGTGGTCTTAGCTTTGTAAGTGGTTACTGGAGATTTTTAATGGAACTATGAAGTTGGATCTGGAACCAGCATTTACTCCACAGTTACACAGTTGATGAATGCTCTCAACTCTCCTTAAATCAGCTGCTTTTAGCCTTGCTTCTTAAGGAGGTGATTTACCAAGTAGGGCACACCTAATCCACTGGAACCTACTTATGAATAGATGTGAAATAATTGCGAAAATTCTTTCAAAATGTCTAACAAAAAAGGCCACCAGGCAGCTAATTTAAAGTCCTCAGAGAAAAGCAGATTAGATTCCATGATATAAATGGCCAGTCTCGAAGACACAAGAAATGTCAGGACACTACTGAAATTCTACTGCATAAGAACTGTACAAAGCCCTTAGCAACATTTTCAATTTTGAACAGCTAAGAGTGAAAGCCACAGAGATGCTGGCAGGCAAATACCTGCCCTATTATCTCAACCTACCTATCAAAAGAAGATGATGGAACGGAAGAACCTTCTGGATATCGTCCTCGTTCTCTGTGATCAAAGTCATTAAACCTGTTCTGCTGGCGACTGTAATCTGAGCCATGGCCAAAACGTGCATCTGTATCCAGAGCCATCTTCTTACTCTCAGTCCAGTAAGGATCATCTCTCCTTTAAGCAAAACAAAGGAACACTCACCAGTTACATGTAGCCAAATCAAGGCCTAATACTCAGAAAACAGAGTCAGCTGTCTGGTTTAAAAGATGCTCGTTTGACCTTTGGAAAGCTGCTAACAAAGGTAGACTCCTTAAATAGTAGTGAACAAAATAATTTAAGAAACCCCCCAAAACTGACCACCCCCTTTTGAAGTGCAAATTGAAGAGACGAAATCTCAGTAGAATATGTAATAAAATCTAAGCAATGGCATATCATGGCCAGCAGTTTAAAAACAAACAAAAAAAAAAACAATGGCAAAAACATCACTGTAGCAAAATTTTTCCTTTAAAATAGCCTTCTCAAAAAAAAAAAGTGCCCTCTAAAAAACAAGCAAACCAACCCACCCAAACAAACCCACACCCACAAGTCTGAACAGCTTTCTCAGGAAGAACAGCGTAGGAGACAACACAGCCTTGCTTCCAGAAACATTTGGGTATAGAGTCCCTAAGCTCAGAATGTGAGACTAAGTGTATAATCAGCAGCCTTAAAAAATGAAGCCATTTTTACTCCTCTGGTGAAGAAATACTGGTGTTCTGTGCTACTCTTTCTACTATTTACTTTCCATATGGCAATTTTATGGCTAAGGTCTCAGTCCTGTTCTTATAATCAAATAAAGATCAAAGTCAGTTCAATTCATGTGGCTCACACAGTAAATGATAGATGTCATCAGCTTCAGTAAAAATTAAAAGCCTGAATTCTTGAACCATCTGTTTAGCAGAAATATGAATTCTTAACAAAGTAGAAGCTAGAAGCTTTAACCATTAAGGCAGAACAGTTTTTCTCAGCAAATGCTCTGAATTGTGTTATGCTTTTTTTCATACAATCAGAATTAATTCATCCAATGCTCCTCTAATTTCAAAACTCCTTCCTACGGACAAGGTGTGTTTTATCTTTGGTATAAATGGAAGTCAAAACCAAACAAATGCCAGAAACCCAGTTCTTCTGTGAATTTTGTTTCAGGCACAAATGCATTTTCAAGTCTGACACAAGGCTGGGAGTTGTTTCCTTTTACTGAGCACTGCGAGAAGACGGTTTGAGAATTACCTGTGATCTACATCACGTGGCCTTTTCAAAGAATTCCTCTTTTCCTGCTCGTAGCGGAGCTGCTGCTGCTGCCGCCGCAGCTCCTCCCTCTCGCGGGCAATCCGCTCTGCTTCCTTCCGGCGTTCCTGCCGTGAGGGAACAACAAACCAACCAGTTCTTTATTGGAGATACCTACAGAACAGCTACAGATATACCAAATTAACCCTTGACAGCTTTCTGCTAAAGGCTGTCTACTGTAATTCATCCTTGGGGAGCATTAAGATTAAAGAGCACTGGGAACGCTTCTCTAAAAAAGCGGACAACAGGTCTGGGGATGCTACTGACTGTTAGATGGAAATATCTCCAGGTCATTTCTTGTATTACTACTGTATTTATTGCCCAGAAACACATTGCCTGTGTTTGGCTGGTTCTTTTATGAAAGGAAAAGGGCTGGGTGGAAGGGTGAAGAGAAAAATTCACCACGAGTGCAAACCAGGCAGTATTGCAAAGTGACATGGCACCAAATCCAGAATATAAACAAGCACACCTGTTCAATCCGAACACGCTCCCTTTCCAAGCGCTCCCGTTCCATCCTCTCCCTCTCCAGTTTTTGCCTCTCAATTTCCAGCCGTTCCCTCTCCCTCTGCAAGCATTCCTCTCGCTCGTGCATGATCCGGATCCGCTCGCGCTCCCGACGCTCGCGCTCCGCGATTTCTCTTCGCCTAAAGAAAAAAAGAAGTTAGAAGAAATTAATCTGAAGAATTCTCTCATCCAAAACTAACACCCCCTTAGGCACAGACATAACAAAAAAAATATTTCAGAGTAAGCTCTTCACAAAAGTCCTTGCACCACAAGTCTACTCCTTTTAGCCCCAAGTAGCCAAACTGGTTTTAGCTTATCTACAGAACCATTAGCAGACAACAGATGGGAAAAGTTACTTCAAGAATCATCATTCTTGATGTATTTTATGCTGAATTCAGATTTCTCTGTTATCATCTAGCACACAGTAACAACTTAGCAAAGAATATGACTTGGATGTAAAATCTTGCCCCCTGCAAGCTAACAAAAAAAATTACTTATTGTTTTCTGTCCAAAAATTAAGACAGACAAACAGGACCACTCCGACTTACACAGGTTAGCAGACTCATGAACAGCTCTATTTTGCTTTTTAATTCCTACCTCCCATAGTACAGATTAGAAGAAGCACAAAAGGCATTCTCTCCTTTAAACTTTATGCTTGCTGAGAACTGTTTTGTTTAGCAATTGTTTCCCTTTGTTTAGGGAAACCCAGCTAACAACACTACTCCTTTGCCAACTTCTGGCCACATGAAAACAGCAGAACAGAACAATTTGGTCCTTTTATTTAAGACTGTATTACATTTGATTTGTCATTTAGATACACAACGTTCTCTCTTTCAAAACAAATACCAAACACTATTTTTGGCCCCATCTCCTAGCCTACTTCTCACCTTTTCAAAAACAACCCTGGCATGCGGTAACACTTATGAGATCCCCCCAAAACAAACTCTAAGCTATGTGTGTACACATATGGCTACTAGAAGATTAAACAAAAATTTCGGAGTTTGTTAATTCACATAAAGATACTGTTAGGTAGAGCCCCAGACTTTAACATCTGAGTAGAAGGCTTCACAGAATGCACTCTGATTAGATTTCTAAGTATAGTATCTGATCAATTAATGTATAAAATAGCCTTTAGCAAAAAGTTGAATTACTACCTTCGGAGTTCAACAGCTCGTCGTATTCTTTCCAATCGAACCATGTGTTCTCGCAATCTCTGTTCCTTCATCTTTTCAAAAGGCAAGATATCCTTTCTACCCCTGTATTCCCTGAATTTCACTTTATCTTGAATAATACGCTCTTTGTTCCTCAATATCTGTGGCTATAGATAGAGATTACAAGGGTTATTTCAGAAGTCTCATTCATTTAGGGAGATTTCTGGTTGCTATGTTTAAGTTATCATTAATGACTTAGCTATCCCAAAGCATACAAAACTTCTAACTAAGCTTAACAGTTTGTGAGAGTTTATTGACTCTTCAGTGAAAATATCAACTGCCAGGTAGTATCAAATCAGGTAAGGATTGCATCAAAGCTATAGATACTTACTTTATCAAACCTTCCCCTTCTAACTGTCCTAGTGTGGCCTTGGTCTCCTTTTGTTTGGTCTAAAACTACAACTTGACCTGGGCTTTTACCACCTAGTGAAAAGGTGAGAAAAAACAAACAAACAAAAGAAGAAAGGTTTAAAAACATACACATATATCACTCTTTGTCTATTACAAATTTTCCTTAGTGAAATTTCTACGTCTATAAATTGGACTGGTACTGGTAGGAGAAGCATACCAGCACATCTGTAATTAAGTATTATTATAAAATATAGAAGTAATACATGTGTTACTGAAGCCTATAAAAGAACAGATGCCTGGTTTCCACTAAGAGTAAGAACATGCCCCCAAGACAAGTCAGACACACAGATTCAACAGGAAGAAACATAGCTAGATGGCATACTTATTCTTTTCTTTTCTTCAGTTTTTTTAGTGGATTCTTGATTAGGGCCACTTGTTCCATTATCACTCTTCTCATCTTTACCTTCTGTTTTCTTGGCTTCTTTACTTTCTTTTTTTTCGGATTTCTCTGATTTCTTCTCTTCTTTTTTGGTTGATGGAGTTCTTATTAGGAAAAAGAGCACACAAATCCAATGAGAGGAAAATTCACCTTAGAGGATTCTCACAACCTCTGAAGACATGTGAAATTTCTTACTTGCTGGCCTTATCACTTGACACTGTCTTCTTATCTCCCGTGCTCCTCCCCGAACTGGACTTCTCATCGCTTTCTTTCTTCAGCTCCTTTTTGGAGGGATCACCTTTCACCTACAATTATTTTTTTTATTTTTTTTTTTTTTTGGCAAAACCAAATAGGTTAATACAGATTCTGGTAAAAAGTTGGGAGTCTATTTTGGGAAAAAAAAAAAGTCTTCATCTTATCAAACCTACTTTCTCCACAGAGATCTGCTGGCCGTGCAGCTCTGTCCGGTGCAGGTGTGCGATACATCGGGCCACTTCTGTGCTAGAGGACATTGTTACTATGCCGTAGCATTTTGCCCCCGGGCTTCGTGCGTTTGTGACCACCTTTGCACCAAGTACCTAAATAAACAGGCAAAATTTAGGGTTTGAGGGAGGCATTTCTAGTAAGGAAACGACTCCAAGAGTATTTTTACCCTAGTAATATAAAAAAACCAAACAGATTCACCCCAACAGCAACGTAACCCCCACCCCACTAGAAGGGCTGACGCTGCAAGTTTTCAAAAGCATATAATTCCACAGGAAGCTGCAGCTTTAGGAACTTTATCCCAACTTTCATATCAAGGCATATTAATGCTAGCATCCTATTTTGACCAGTCACCACCTCATGCCTGTTAGCTAAATGCTTCTTTTCAGAGCTACTGCCAAAATTCAGTCACAGAAGCACCACTGACCTGAATTTGATGGTTCATCTCCAACAGATGAACCCCCACAAAAAAGTCAGCAGCTGCCAACTAATGGCAGGAAGGTGTAAGCAGTATTATGTATTAACTCAAAAAGGGAGCCAATTCTTCAAGGTCATCTAGTAAATGTGTCAATTAAGCAATTTTAACAATCAGCTCTGACATCTGGTTCTTGAGAAAGTATTAAGCTTTGTGTTCCTACTCCTTGCTGGAATTTCCATAGCTACTGGAGCTGATCCTCTTCACATAGTCATGCTCTAAGGCAACAACTCTATCTTTCTAGCAGCCTGTAATGAGACAGTCATTTAGACATTAAATATTTCCCAATTTACTCAAAACTGGGAAGCTAAGGAAAGATAGGAACCAACCACCTTTACACCGAAAACAGCCGAAGAACTGGAAGTTTCAACAAAATATACTGTCAGGTTTCCACACCTGTGAATGCATTAAATACAATCACCTACTAAATTCACTAAATTATATGCAATAATCAATACACATACTTGATATTCACAGTGCTCAGGTTCCAACTAGTTCCCAAGATGCAATAATGCCATAACTGCACAGACTTACACAAACACTACAAATTCACATGGTTATTAGCAACTCCTTTGGGAAAATGAGAACAACTGAAAAAAACCTCTGTTTTTGAAAGACTGCTTAGCTTATAAGGATTCTGCATTGTTCTACAGAATTTGTATGTTAAATTAACCAATATCAGGAAAACAGACTTAGTTTAAGCAGCCTGTAAAAACAAAACAAAAAAAATCTTTAAGTCATTAACAGAGTCCATAAAGGATCAGACATTAATTGTCACATCTTTTTACCTATTTTTCCCATTCATAAGCCCTCAAAAAACATTTTAAAAACAGTCTCCCAAAGCAAAAGGTTCTATAAAGACTGTTTATGTTATAATTTTATCAGTTAGCACATTAGCTTGCACTCATGGATAAATACAGTTGCTACAAAGGAACATAGGCATCATTATTTCAAAAGCCGTTCCTGACCAGAATATTCAAATATCTGTGAAATTTCTTTTGCACTTATCTCAACAGAAAGAAAAATCTCTTATAAAATGAACATCTAGTTCTTCCTGTGTGCATGCACTTACTGCTCCAAAAAGTAGGGGGTTTTAGATTGAGATTAAATGTTTAACCAGTGCAAATTTTATTTAAAACAAGTATTATTCAACTCCCGTAACTGAAAAGAGGAGGAGGAAGAGACACACACACCACACACATGGTTTCACACCCCACAAAATACCTTTCCATATTTGCCAAAGAGATTTTTCAAGTCAGCAGCTTTTGTGTTGGAAGACAGTCCACTGACCCACAGGTTTCTAGTTGAACTTCCACTGCTACCACTAACACTGCTCGCGCTTCCTGAAACAAGTTTTACAAGACAGCCAAAACATTAAGGAGACAAAGGTACCATGAGTATTTAACTAAACTGTTGCTGAAAAGAGAAACTTAGCCTGTTACCTCTAAGTAACTGTTTATCTGGTTACCTTTCTTGAAAAGACTTCTATAGAAAAAGAAAATATATATAATAAGATTTCATTCATTTAACCACGCATGGAGACCAATGGCTTGGCTAATTTGTATCCAACTGGAAGAGCTAGAAAAAGAATACAATTCTGTGTTAAAGGCATGTACATTTAGTTTCAACATCTGGTTCTTTTCAATCATTTCCATTTAAGAAAATGGTTCTTTTCTTGCACCCAACATTTGCTCTTCACCAGGATGTCTGTAGGCTGCTCTCTTTACCAGAGACAGCATAAAGGTAAATAGAGGAGATCCAGATAATCCCAGCCTCCTGAATCATGTGGTCAGGTTTCACAACCTTCTTGAAATATCTGACCTCCACCCAGAGCAGCTTTTTAAAAATACTACTGGATGTAGAACTGGATACAACCCATCCAAATGATTTCCACATACTAAGGAAAATACTATATAAAAGCTGGAAAAACATTACGTGGTTAAACACTCCCCCTGCCCCATATATTAGCTGTTTTTGCAACACAGCACTAAGAACTCAAGAGATTCATGTAATCTTATTCTTACCATCTCTTAGTCTTATATAATTTAGTTCATCTTATTGTTGTTTGCTGCTAAATGTATGAGCAGCTTTTGGGTATGTTAAAATGTAGCCAGTCACACAGGCAAGACCAGAACGGGATCTCCAGCTGAACAGCTGGGAAATCTGGTGATATGCAGAGTTTTAAAAGGTAATTTAACCACCTTGAGAAAAAGAAAGGGTAGTTTTAGTTTCTTCAATGCATCAAACTAAGAACAAAAGGCAACAAATCCCAGTTGTGGTCATACTGGACTTATTAGATTAGATATATAAAGGAAGAAATTCTTCCCTGTGAGGGTGGTGAGGGCCTGGCACAGGTTGCCCAGAGAAGCTGTGGCTGCCCCATCCCTGGAAATGTTCAAGATCAGGTTGGACAAGGCTTGGAGCAACCTGGTCTAAGGGAAGGTGTCCCTGCCCATGGCAGGGGTGGGAACAGGATGGTCTTTAAGGTCCCTTCCAACCCATAACATCCTACTAGTTCTGTAATCTTGATAAACAGTGATACACCTAGAATATCATTAAACATCATTAAGCAGCTTTGGCTGTGTATTTTAAGAACACCTTACAATAATTATTATTAGTTATCATAAATGCTACATAACCAAAGATACAGCAAACCCGCGTCCACAGTTTCATTGTAAGCATGTAACTATGCATGAAAAAACACATCTACAAAAGACCAAATTATGTCTGTCACAAAAATTTCCTCTCAGAAACTCATTTATCAGGTAAAGTTTCATTTGTCTGTTAGTGTTATGCCAGAGATTCTGTTACAAAGGTTTTGACAGAGAGGTAGTAGCTAAAATAAGGAGACACATGAGCTTATACAAGTGCATTTGTTCAACTATGAAGTGTCAGTGCAACTGGTGACGTTAATGTGCTCTTGAGCTCCATAATACAGGGTTTTATGGAAACACATAGAGACTGCAAGGCAGACAAATAGGTCCAAATTTAATACACTAAACAGCCACAAGTGCAATTTTGCGAGCCTGCATCTCAACTACATTGAGAGTTCAGTTCATTTAAAAATGAGTCAGAATTACAAGCAAGACGAAAAATTTCCCTGGCATTTTGTTTAAATACTTGCAATTATTTTTTGCTTGTTCTGCTCTAAGTTACAGCAGGCTTATCTGAAAATTACAGCTTTTCATCAAAACAAAGACTTGGGAAATGTTAAGTGGAATTTGCTCCCAGAAGTATTTTGAAGCAGGGGAATATATTTCTATTGAGTCTTCAGAATAAGTATTTTTGATCTTATGAGTAATCTGGCATAAGGAGAAACAAAATATACGGACACATACACACAGGTAATGATTACTGTACCTCCAGCATCATTTACTACAGATGGCTGAGTTCAATCATATAAGCCAATTTATTTTGAGGAAAGCAATTTCTCAATCAGGAAAGTGTTCAGTTCAAGACAATACTACCCTAATTTGTAATAGTTACCTTTATCATCCTTTGTTGTTGTCTTGCTTTCTTTAGATTCCTTAGTAGAGCTAGAGAAGCAAATTAAAAAAATCAGAAGAAAGTTGAAACTACAGAATTTGGTAAGTGTTGCATTTTATACTACTAATACTAACAGACAAGTTAACATTTCAAAAAATAAAAATGAAAAAGGGCCAGACTGTATATTTGAACAAATGATTCCCTTATGGATTCTTGCACTGATTTTCCCCAAGATGCCTGAAGATCTAGATTTTCTGACAACTCTATTCAGTGGATATATGGCAATCTTCTCCAGATTTCAGGACGGGGACTTGACTTCATTTTGTGTTCTTAGAACTGACAGCTGTTCATTACCATCATCACAAGGACATTTAAAAAAAAATCGTCAATTGGAAAAAAATAAATAAATGCTGACAATTCGCCAATGCAATCAGTAGGACATAGTGTCTATACGAAGATCTTGAATTTTAAAAGGTAACTTATGGCGGTCAAAAAACCCATAGGCAGGAGCATAGGACACTAATTACAAGATTCTTGCTGCTACCCCCTTAATGTAGAGTGATCTTATTGAATGCTGGTACTCAGTATCGTAAAGAACTGACATAGAAAAACAAACCTCTTTGCTTGACCAGAGGCCCCAGTAGACGAGGGACCTTTCTTCAAAGTATCCTTTTCTTTGTCTCCAGATTCTGCTTTCTTTGAACCTTCTCTGGCTTCCTCCTTGACGGGATCACCCTTCACGCAGTCTTCCTTCTTACCATCTTTATGGTTCTCAGTCATCTCATAGTCCTTGCTTTCCTTCTCCAGGCTCTGTGAAATGGTATCCTGCACATCCTTTGGCTTACTTGCTTCAGAATCTGTAATTTTCACATTTTTACCTGTTTCTAGGAGGTCATCACCATCAAAATCCAGAGTGATGGCATCTTCGGCCTGGATTGTAACCGATATGTTATCATCCTCAGCTTCTTTCACAGAGGTGTTAGCTTCCATCTCTTCGTGAGCCGTGTGATCAGCCTCAGCTAGGCTTTCTTCTGAAGGAAGAGGTTTAGATACTTCTTGTGTACCATCACCAGAACCTGCTTTATCTAAGAGGATTTAACAGGAATAAATATGGCAAAACAAGAAGTTTAAACAATTTCATATGCATAAGCTAGAATAGGACCTAGAAAATACAAAGCCAGTTATTAGCACTGATGGAAGGTTAGAGAAAAACACAAGGTGTATTAACACAAATATAAATCCTTTACCCAGGATCACTTATTCTTCATGGCAAAACACATTTTTCTAGAGACAAATACCAAAACATTAGGAGGGAGAACATGGTTCCATCCTGGAGATACCCGTTCTTCAGGAGAAGTATCCATTTTCCAGTTTAGGATTTAGCGTTCCAGAAGAAAATAGTTGCCTTGGATGTTCACAGTTTGATTTAATCTGTCTTTGAATCTTCCCCGTTCCAGGACTTCCAAGCTTCCCAAATCCGACAGAATTACAGTCTTGGAGAATTTCAGCCAGTCTTCCATGCAGGTGTCCTCTTTCCTTTTCCTTCCAAGCAGTAGTTTGGCAGTCAAGTGAGCTGTACAAGGCTGCTGCAGAATGTGGAGGGATGAGCTTTAATCCAGAGTTCGTAGACAAATGCTCCTCAGTCTTCATCCACTGGGCAGATTTTCCATCTCAGTCCCACAGAGGCATCTCCAACCGTATTCTTTAATTTGTGCAGATGAGACACTTCAGCCATAGGGTCCCTCGTAAATATGGAGTCTGCAGGTTTATCCTGTAACTTCAATAATGTGCTTATTCCATCCTGTGCAAAGTGATGGTGGTTCCATGTCCTTTCCAGTCCGCAACATGTAGAATCCTTAAGACTTCTGTCCGGGAAGTCTGTTTGCCCAAATGCGTTACATTCCTTCCACAGTTTCACTAATGAGCACAGCTTAAAAAATGGTGGCCACTCCATAGGTTTCCAAACACTTGTTTTACCATCCTATATACAACTGGCATTTCTAAGTGACAGGAAGCCAAGCACACGATAGTCCATACGTTTGTTGGGTGCTCGGCTTCAGAGGGAGAGTGTATCATTTCACTCAGCTAAACATCAGTTACTGCAGTGCAAGTTGGAAGCTTTGGCATCAAGACTTACCGTGTATTAAAATCAGAGCCCTTGAATACTATGTTTTTTCATTAAGAATCATAGTATTTCAACTCTATGATACATCCACCACAGTAACTGATAAGTACTGTAAGCAACTCTTAAGAGTAAAGTAACTCTTAGGAGCGAAATAACTGACTGCAATGATTCCAGGTGCTGAGCTTAATGAGGAGACATCTGATACTTAGTGCTGGAGACAAGCCTAGTATTAGTAGAGATTGAATGTTACAAGAGAAAGTTGCCTGCTCTACCAGACTAAGACCTCTGAACTCTATTAAACTTTAAACATACCTTTCTCATTTTCTTCATCTTCACCATCCTGCAAGAAAAGGAAGTCAAGACTAAATGTCTTCTATTTTGAAACTTTAAGCAGAACAGTTCATATTTTCCACAGAACTTCTATTGTATGAAGGCAAATTATTGAAATGAAAACTGTTTCTAAAGAAAAGATTATTTAGAAACCAAACCTGTGCAACTCCCTTATCAAATCACTGAAAATTTTTTTTAAAAACTTCACTGGCATCCATCTGCAACACTTGCAGTTTGCAGTTGGTTGGAACATGCAGATATTGTTTTCCCCCCTTTAACTCAACAGGACATTTCTAAAGTGTTCCATGTCTTGCTAAAGCCTTCAGACTGGATGTCACACTGCTGGTTGCTACTTTCAGAGAAATGCAAGCAATCCATCAGTAGCTTTAAAAGCTTAAGACAGGAGTCAGAAGCTAGGTAGCCTCCCTCCAGCAAGTACTTAAAAACACAACTGTGACTTTTAATAGGTACTTATTTCTCATTAGTCTCTCTGAGCGAGAGATCTATATATGTCCCTTTTCAGACATCTTGAGTTCCATGTAACTCAGAATGAATTTCTGAACTTAGAGATGTTACAGAGGTTGGTATTAACAACAAAAAAACCACCTCAACCAACCACACCCAGTTCTGTGCTCCCCCATTCTCTAAAAGCAAACTTCTAAACTCCTGTATAGGCTGTATATACTACAACAGCATTTGAAATAAACCTTTGATATAATTTTAAGGGAGTCTGAAACATATTCTTTGCTAAGTCTATGCACTGAATACTCCCAATTTGCAGACAGGAATTTGCATTTAAATAGGGCAAGTTATTTGAAATCACAATTACCTGTATTATTAAACATTTGAATGAAAGCTTCCCATACTGTTTACCTTTACTGTATTACATCATCTGACTCTAAGATGCGTGCTGGAACAAAAAAACCAGTCTAAAGTGATCTTTTCCAACTAAACAGACACAAAAATCAGCTTAACAGAACAGATTTAGAACTCACGTGGACAGTAGGAAATGTGTAATCTTCTACGTCTTGACCTTCATTTTCCTATTGGAAAGTAAAAGGGATTTGCTTAGCAAACTTTTTCTAAGATACTCAAACATTCAGTTAAGAGATGTAGTTAAATCAGAAAACATTTCAGTGAAGTGGACACACACTCAGTAAGGTGAACCCCAACGAGCCATTCTCATGATTACACAATCTGAATGCTGAACTGAAAGACATGTCACTACTGAGTACAGGGGAAAAGGAACCACCTCTGTGTGGACTCTGGTAGAATTTTATCAATCAATGCCACATTTGTTTCAGGACTATTCAAACACAAATCAAGGCAAATAGAAAGAAAATAATACCTTTTAGAGCAAAAAAAAAAAAAGGCATCATTTAGAGATAAACAAGACAAACTGAAAAACTAGTTCTGACTTCCTAGTAACAAACACTGCGAAAAACATACATTCATGTAAGATATAACAAAGTACCTGACTTTCAGAATCCTTTTCTGCATCTTCTGCTGGCTCCAGGTTATGGTATCTTTTCTTTTCTGCAGATGGTTGTTCTTTAGAATTCAAGTTCTCATCTTCAACAGGTTCTTTGAAGTCCTTCAATTCGTCATTTCCATCTTGATCACTTGTATCTTGAGTCTCCAGCTCACTTTCCTTTTGGTGTAAACCCAAATATTTGGCATAACTAATGGTATCAGCTTTACTCCGAAAAATTCACTGCTAGGATCAATATTTCCCTGCTAGATTAGTGTCTCACATCCATAATAAAATTCAGAGCATGTTTTAAAAACCCCACACCTTCACCCCCTTAGGCATCCCACTCTGAACACAGTGAAAACAATGCTCCAAATTTCCACAAAATGGAAAGGAAAAAAAGAAAATGGAAGCCCTGTCATTAACTAAAGTCAAACATTAAACTTAATAACAAAATGAGAAAAAATCTTACATACTTTTATTACCTTGACAAAGGAATCCTCTTCAACTGAAGCATCACCAGTTAATTCATCAGCTTCCTGCTTTTTACCTGAAATGATGGGATACGCTATGACTAGAGCTGCTGTGCAGAGCAAACTTTCAATACTGGTTATGTGTTTGGCCTTAGTTTATTATTCTCTATATGTTCTAGTCTAGCTGAATTATTCACTATAATATAACCCTCCCAAAACTGAGTAATTTTTAAGGTAAGGAGATCAAATGTCAGCTGAGTGAGCATAAACAATCAATGCTGTTGGATAAACAAGCAGTTACATCCAAGTCTGTGATTTTAATACCAATCCTTTCATTTTGAGTGATAATAGAATTCAGGAGAACATTGAACTAGAAACTAAAACATTTCTAGAATTACTGAAGTTAACTAGACATTGGAAAGGCCTTGCATTAAAGGATAATTAACATCAGTGAGAAATTAGGTTAGCAGGGACCTCTCAAGGTCACCTAGTCCACCCAAACTCCTGCTGGAAACCACAGTTAAGTCCCAAGGATGATGGGAAGGCTTGGAGTTTTATCTGGCTGCATCTTTGAGGATCACAAGCAAGGCAACTGCAAGCTTCTCCTTTTTCAGTGCTTTTCATCACCAGAGGGAACAATCAGCAGAAGAACTGAGTAAGGTGAAGCATGCCTGCTTTCTACACATGCTTTACTGTACTAAGGGACTGCTCCATTGAGGAATTCTGTTCTTTCAGCACAGGCACACTTTTCTCTAATAAAGATGCCTCTGTGGGGATGATGACTAGACATGGTTCCCTTTGGAACCCACTGCATTTCCTTAATCTTCTGCAAAAACAAGACCAAAGGACACCAGACAGAAGTACCTCCACACAAACACATCCTTTGAAGAACATTCTCTCTCTTTGATTCAGTCTATCAAAGATCAGCCTATGTAACAGTTCTTAGTAGCAGGAGGTACAAAAGCAGTTCTGTTAGGAAGTGGCTTTACTGTATCTTCTACTGAAACTCAGTGCCAATTCAAATGCAAATAAGATGGTAGTCATAATCAGCACTTAATGCCTTATTTTTTGACATTGCATCTTCCCTCATGCCTTCATCCTCTAATAAATGGCCAAATCAATTCTACAGATATTCAAAAGGAATGTAAAAGAAAAACATAAGCCAAAGTTTGACACAGTGTGGACATCTCTGCTGGCTGGAATAGTCAATTTTTGCCAGCCATTAATTTCTATGGTCTTTCATACACAGTTCTTAAGTTGCATATCAAAGCTGGAAAACACTCAACTACAGGGCAAGAAGAGAGACTACTGTTTTGGTTCTTGTATTCCAGTTGATTTTATTCATTTCCCTGAAAGGCAGCACTCTGACTGTACTCCTGGAAAAAGCACTTTGTTGTTGTCAGTGCAGACACACACAAGGCTCCAGGAAAAGACACATGGCAGAAGCTATTTCTATGACTGCAAACCAGGAGATTTTAACATTCAGATCTAAAATCACTGACTTCATCTGAAACAACAACAAAAAAACAAACAACCAAAAATTCCTGTTTTATACTTGTAATGCAACAGATTTGTGAGACTTTGGTGCAAAAAGTCAGCTGCACAGGTATACTAAGGGAAGGTAGGTCTCCTCAGGAAGAGGAGTGCACGTACACTGGAAAGACAGTTTTTGATGTGCATCACAGCCGATGCCTGAAACCAAGGCTAACCCAAATTTTGTGCAACCATTTTAGCATGCTGTGATAGAATCTACAGCCTCAGGTGTCTTCAACATAATAAAAAGCATTGAGAAACAAGAAGGATTTCTGCACACATTCAGCTGTTTTCTGCTTTACCCTCTCACATCTCAGTTTGTTTCTTAAACCTGAAAGACCAAGTTTTTCCTGCATCCCACATCCAGCTAAGTATTCACAGAGACAGGCAAGCACACACAGCAGATGCCAGACATATTTAGCAACTATCTAGCATATACTATCATGAAAGCTATTTTAAATTCACTCATTTTGCCTGAGGAAATATGGCAGGTGAACTAGAACAGAGACTCTATAGGGAATTGAAAAAAAAAAAAAAAGACAAACCTACCTCAAGTTAGTCCCATCATTCTGCAATAGCAGCTAGAAAACTGTATTTTATTGACAGGTCCTCATCAAGAGGAAGTTACAGCATTCACTAATGAAGCTGTTAGGAGCTTTTGTTTGCTGCTACTTAAAGTCAGACAGGAATATATGATTTTAGTCCTTCTTTATTCTGCCTGTCTTTGCAGTAAGTCCCATTTACTCTTGAGTACCAAATGTATTCCAAGGCGTAACCAGAACAATGACCTTCACTTTTCAGCTTCAAACTATAAAGTGGCAGAAGTTTGCTCTCCCTCTCAGTTCTGTGTTTCAGGTCACTTTGCTCTGGTAAGAGTCACATTGCTCAGAAGTGGTTCTTCACGGTTCTGACACAGATCATTTGCAGGTGTTGGCACAGTAACCTGCCAAAAAGCCCAATGTCCACAAAAGTTCAACATTTGTCCAGACTGATACTCATCCACAATGGGCTACTGAAAGGCACACTTGGCTTTAACTTCACATAACTAAAATCAGATTGCAACAAACACCTTGCAGAACCCGACTGTTTCTGTGAACTCACTCCAGACGGCCGTCAACTGGAGTAAAGGGTATGTTAAAAATCACAGCCAGAACAGCTGGACCTTCTGCAAACAGGCACAGTTGGCCTCAAGTCACACAAGATGTCAACACATGATAAAATTTCTGTGCAGGTTTACCCAAGCAGTGGCTGTTGAAAATGTCAGTGGTGTACACAGCACTCCCCACAGATCTGGGTGCCTCACAACACAAACACTCATTTACTTTGCAATGATGGCACTCCTTCATGAGCCACGCTTGATCCCTGTTCTGGCAATGGCAATTGCTACACACCATAAAATTGCAACAGACTATTTGCACAGAGAATGAATATATTCCTTATAAGTAGAAAAATTAGAACATCTTTAAAATGCTGGTTTAATATTATGCAGGTGTAGTTTTCATCTCATTTAAAAATCTTATTACAGTAGCATAAGCTTATTCTACCTATTCATGGTCCTCTACATGAGAAATTCAGGCTACCTGAGTGTTTACAGCATTATAGAAGAGTATATTTTGGACAACTCTTGAACTAGACATCTGCATTTCAGGCAGAAGTAATTTTGGAAGAACTATTGTTTGTTTTCCTTCTGGCATTCCTACTGAAACCCCCAAGGGGGTTCTGTCATACCCAATGCTAGAGATTCACCAAAAACATGGGACAGGAGGTAAAAAGGAGGAAGGGGGAAGAAAATCTCTACAATGCTCTTTACAGCACTAAGAGATCTGCTGCAATTTGAGCAGTATCATTTGCCACAAAATTAACAAAAGCACATTATCCTGTTCTATTTCTGTATTCTGAAATGGTACCATGGGGAACAAGAAGATTTAAGCCTTTTACAGTGTCTGCAGGATACTGATCCTAGTCATTCACAGTTTTTAGAAAGAAAGGCCTTCGAAGACCAACAGTGAACAACTTAGTTGAGCTTGGTTTGTTGTGTTTGGTTTTTTGTGGTTTTTTTAAAGTAACTAAACAGTTTCAATAAAGAAGTCAGAATCATCTGGGCAACAGTATAAGCCAGCCACTGTCAGTTGTCTGTGTTTGATCTAAGAAACAGTATTGTCAAATTGGAAATTCAGTTGGAAACCAGAGTGGTACTTAAATCACAAACTACTAGGTGTCTAACTGGCCTTTGAAACTCTGTTAATCCTCTGAGGTTAAAAATGATTAGCCTAAAATCAGTTCATCCACACTAATTCCAAAACTTGCCAGGAAAGTAACTTTTCACCAAATTATAACATACCAGTATTCAACAACATTTTTGACTGCAGGTCCTCCAAATGAGTATTTACATAAGAAACATTTAAAAATATTTCACATCAGTAGTACTGGAAGCTAAATAAAAAAAACATTTGAAAAATATTCCACATTCTACGCACCAGAATAGGCAGCAGAATGTTCAGGCTTGAAAAGGGATGCTTTTTCCAAAAACTGTCATGTTTTTGTAAAAAGAGAAATTTGGCCATAGCTACTAAATTCTAGGGTGGAGAAGCACAGCTGGGACACAAAGATTCAGCACTTGGCATTTGTTCCATCTTAAAACTGGCAAAACCAACTGATCTCACCTGAAAGCTCTTCTGATGAGCTGTTGTGCAGTTCTTTACCCCAAATATTTAAAGTAGCTTCCCAAAGAAGTGTTTAGATCTTGACTAACTTTGCATATAGGATCGATCAAGGATTTCTGTTGGATTACAGAATCCTTCTGCAAGTATTTTTTTAACTTGTATGAGACTAAATCCCACTCTTAGTCATGTTCCCATTTCTCTCCCTTTTGGTACACATACACACAAAAAAAGCAATGAGAGAGAAAAACGTATCACTCCCCCCCCACACACACCATTCCCACTCTAATTCAGCCTGGATCAATATTCCTGATCAGGTTTCTCTAACAGACAGTGCAAGGGAATCAGACATCACACATTTTCCACAGACCTTAAGAGCTGCAGTAAAACTGGCTACAGAAGACATTCAGTTCTAAGCCCTACAGCCATCTGACACACTTTGTGACTTTTCAGAAGGAAAGCCCCTTCCTCCCTCCCAGTGGCCTCTCCCTCTGGCTGCTATAAGCAGATTTATCCATCACTTCAACTCCCTGGCCTTTCCTGAAGATGTATTTTCTTCGTAAATCAATATCTAACATTCCTACCCTCCTTTGTACAGCAGTAATAGCATGGGAAAAAAATACTATAAAACTAGTAAGGTTGTTAATTCTACTGCTGTCCAGCAGTAAAATAATTATAGAGGAATCAGTATTAGTCTGAAGCTGTGGGTGGAAACAAGCACTAGCAAAAGGCCTGGAGCAATCTGTCAGCAAAACCTGTAAGGAGGCAACACTTCTCCCAGTGAAAAGCATGTACAAGCATAAGGAGAGTGAAGAAGGTTAATTTTAAATGAAAACTTGGTCCTTCAGAATTCAGTTGATGTGCATGCATCTCTCTTTGAAAGTTCCCTAGTGACACATGAGGGAATGGACTGTTGAAGTGTTAGATTTCCAAGTTTTGAGGAATACTTCCTGCTTGCTAGTAACATATTTCAGCTGAAAGCACCAGAGAGGGAGATAAATAACATTTGAATCAGCAGGTTAACACATACAAGGAACAGTTAAAAGTCAATACATTATTTCACAAAATTAGAAATAACCCAATAAGATAAAAAAGATTTTCTGTAGACTAATCAGTGAATTTTTCTTGCCCACACTTGATGATTAATACAGCACAAACCTCTGTAAATTTGGCACAAAATTTGCTCATAAGACTTTCGTAATCTAAAAAGTAATGAGGTGATACTCCTGAGCTTGCAAAGTGAGCTGATAAGGACTTCACAAACTCTGTATTTTACTTTGAAGTTTACCAAGAAGGCACATGTCAAATGCATCATGATTCAGTTCCACAGCAGAGGTGGCAGGGAACAGCTACTGAGGCCCTGCCCCAGGCAGCAGCAGCACTACTTGGCAAACTACCTTTGCAAAAGCAGAACAGTGTAACTACATAAGAAGCCAGTTCGAGAACATTATGCATATCATGAAATTAGTTTGGAGAACAGGAGGAGAAAAAGTAGCAGATAAGAGAAGTGTTTGTCACAGCAGAACATGGAGCCATTTAGATCTCTATGTGAAAAATTGTGGAAAAGTTTTTATTTAGCTTCCAAATAGTTTTCTTAAGCATTAGTTACCTTGTCAAAGCAGAAAATAAAGTAATGCCACAGAAGAAAAGGAAACCACATTATGAAAGTTTGTTTCCTTTCACTTCTGTAATGTCAAAAGTACAGATAAGTTATTCAAATTTTCTAAGCAGACTGATTTTCTTATTACTTCACCCTTCACAGCACCAGACAAAAACATGAATAACCATTTCTACTGTAAAACTCGGCCTAAGACAAGTGACAGTGGTGTAAGATTGCTCATTTCCAAAACAGGCCCCTATAGCATATGGAGGAATATTCTCAGCGTAAATGTTCAATGATGAACACTGTGCATAAAACAGACATGTCCTTTCCCAGAATTACTTGACTATGGATGCTCCCAGAAAAACTGAAAACAAAAACCCAAACAAAAATCCCCTAGAGCCCCAACTCACAAAACAACACTTAAATTCTCAGGCAAAAGAAAACAGACAGAACAAAATCACTGCTAAACAGACCAGTATAGAACCCAAGGAATTATTTTTCACAGCAGAGAAACTGAAATCTCTTAATTAGACATTTCACAGCGAGCCTTCAGCTCCCATTCAGAAAATTCGTGTTTTTAATCCTGTCTTCAATAAAAAGCATGGTAATAAATCCACACAACACCGTCCTCTTTAGGGAGGGCTCCTCTACCATGTACTACTGCACACCGGTCACCAGCCTCGGCCCAGCACTTTCTCATGGCTGAACAACCTCTCGGCTCTCCCTCTGCTGTTACACAGATCCTTTCAGACGCTACACACACTCATCCCCAGCACCAGAGCCCCACAGCAGCTCCTGTGCCCACCCTGCCCCTGTAACACCCCGCACTCAGGATCTCTGTTAACACAGCACGCTCCAAAACCCTCACAGCTCATCTACTCATCTCCGGGATCTGCAGGCAGTACAGCCACTACTCATACCCCACATCTCGGAACCCACTCATTTTCCATGTGTATATATATCTCCAGCATCCCTCTACGCTGCCTATATACAGTGACTGAAAACAGATGAGTGAGGCAAAAAACGTCTTGCATGATGTAAGTCATAAACAGTAAAATCTCAGCTGTATTCAAACTACAGGCCACAGTCCCACGGGCCTTCTTTAAGGTGATACATGCAAGAAAAACTACCTAAGAATATAAGATATATGAACAGATCCTAACCTTTGCCTTTAGTTGGTTTCTTGGTGGGTGTGTCAGCCGAAACACTTATTTCAATATTATCTGGATCACCTCCTTCCTCTTCAATAGCCTAAATGAGACAAAAAATACAATTTTTAATGGCTTTCGGGGGGAAGAAGTACAGCTTGACTTCAGCAGAAGTCTGTGGGGGTAAACTATCCTTGCTGCATCTCAAAAATATTTTATAAACATTCTGGATTAAGCTTTTAGCTGAAAGCTCGAGGAGAGGAAGGGAACGCTAATAGCAATAGCCGGGGGTTTCAGCTGTTAAAATGACACTTGGGAAGCAAAGCTTATCAAGGACCCGCACGTTTCCCTGTGGAAAGGTAACTCTAGAAGGCCACAACGACATCCATGATGACACCGAGGGCAGCTTGAAAACAGGAGGACGGGGAGCACAGACACCCCGGAGCAACAACCTGCCGCGGGGCTCTCCCGGCGGGAGGGGCCGCAGGGCCGGGGACAGCGAGCGAGCCCCGCCGGCCGGGACAGCGCGCCCGGCCCGGCCCTCAGGGGCCGCAGGCACCGGGGGGCGGGCACGGCGGACCCTCGCCCGAGCCGCGGCGGCACCACGGGGGCACGTCCCGCCCCCCACCCCGGGGCAGCGGCGGGGCCCCGCCCCCGGAGCCGGGCGGCGGCGGCGGCCGGGGCGGGCCGGGCAGGGCCTTGCGCCCGCCGCTCACCTGCTTGAGCCGGGCGATGAGCACCGTCTTCACGCCGGTGATGTCCAGGTTGCGCCGCTTCAGCTCCGACTTGAGGTCGATGACGCGCAGGTCGCTGATCCTCTTGCTCTCGGCAGGCGGCGCGGCGGGAGCCGCGGGAGCTCCCGCGGCGGCGGAGGCGGCGGCGGGAGCGGAGGCGGCGGCGGCCATTTTAGAGCGGGCGGGCGAGCGCGGCGGCCGCGCGCACAATGAGCGCGGTGCCCGGATGGAGCGCGGCCGGCCCGCGCCGCTGCGCACGCGCCGAGCGGCGCACCTGGCCCCGCGCGCCCGCCCCGCCCCGAGGCGGAGGGAGAGGCCGGGCCGGGGGGGATCGTGAAGGGGAGCGGGGCCCGCGCGGGGTTCCGGGCAGCCCCTGAGGGGGGGACATTCCTCTGCTGCTTCTGCGGCCCCTGCGGGACAGATCCCGAGTCCTGGGAAGGGCAGCGGAGCTGGTGCAGGTGTGGAGCGCAAGTCCTTTTGGGGAGCGGCTGAGGGAGCTGGGGGTGTTTAGTGTGGGGAAAGGAGGCTCAGGGGTGACCTTCTCGCTCTCAACGAGTCCCTGACAAGAGGGTGTAGCCCGGTGGGGTCGGGCTCTGCTCCCAGGCAGCCAGAGACAGGACGAGAGGAGAATCTCCAGCTTCACCAGCGGAGGTTCAGGTTGGACATCGAGGGGAATTCTTCCCAGGAAGGGTGATTAGCCACTGGAATGGGCTGCCCGGGGAGGTGGTGGAGTCACCGTCCCTGGAGGTGTTTAAAGAACGACTGGCCGAGGCACTGAGTGCCGTGGTCTGGTTGACACGGCGGTGTCGGTCACGGGTTGGAGTCGATGATTTCAGAGCTGTTTTCCAACCTAAATTGATTGTGTGATTCTTGCGTGCTTTTGCTACTGACTTGGAGTTTAGGAAATGCCCTTAAACAATTGATCTGTTTGCATAAGTCTTTTACTGTAAGTATTCAAGAAGTACACTAGTAATGTTTTAAATAGTTAGCAGAGTACCTCTTCGTATGATTTATTAGGCTGTATTTGTACCAGGTAATGGAAGGTGTTACCTCTTAGTTACCATTTCATTCGTTTCTGCAGGGAACACTTCAGTGTCAGTAGTAGATCTACAGCTGCTATTAAATCTTGAAATGGGGCAAAATCTGTGAATTAAAGTACATGTAAACCAGTTAAAGTCACAACAGTCCTCTTGTCTGGTCTCTTCATTCAGAAATTACATACAGATAAAAATGAAAAAAATGAACGAGGGTTCATTTTATTTAACAAATCTTTGTTAAACAGCCTTTTGTGCAAATTAAGTCCTGAATCCTAAAAGACGTTATATTATCCTTTTTTTCATTTCAAAATGCATTTGAAGTATTGAAGTAATACTTTTGACTAGCTAGTTATCAGTTAACAAAGAGAAAAATCTATGTATTTAAAAGTTAAACATGCACAGAAGTCTTAAACCAGACTTTGGTCTGGTAGTTGCATGTATGTTTTAGCTATATAATCCTGCCGTTGCACTTGGTACCAAGATTTTTATAAAAAAGAACAGCCTTACATAAGAAATTGATATATATTCTTGATTATGCTATTGTCTGTGATAAAATTTGTATTAGCATCAAATACAGTAGGATTGACTTTGAGGCTAATAAATGAACTCTTTAGCTTAACTCCATAGAAACGTTTTTGTGAGTGTATAACATCTAAACAGTGCATGAAAAAGACCTGAATGTACTTTATTTTCCTGTTATTTTAAAATCAGCAGTGCAGGAAAGTTTTGACTGGGTCTGTCAGCTTTACTATGGCAAACTGTTGTACAAATACACACAAACCCCTCTGCTTGAATTGCACTATTAGTGAAGGCGAGTTTACTGTGTCCGGTTTCTGGAAAGAGGATAAGAGGACAATACAGCACTTGCGCTGGTTTTTAGGGGCTGCTCGACAGAGCTAAACCTCAGTGCTTGTTGGTTGCTAAGATGATGTCACGGGAGAGTGGGAGGCTTAGACATGTCTAAGTTATTAAAAAGCCTTGTCGGTGAGTCTCGAGGCACAGAAAGGACACCCTTTCTAAACCCCTTCTCACAGAAGGGTTTAGGTGCAGCTGAATCCTTTCTGAGCCTCAGACTGTGTTAAAATTTAAATTTAAAGGAATTATAGAGGTGTGATTAAACCACTTTGTCCCGCAGGTTTTAATGATTGGCAAAATGAGTTTATATCAAATGAATAACTTATTTTATACAAATGATCAGACAAAAGATCTTAATCAGAATTATTTACTACACAATATAAACACTAAAAATCTACTAGTAGAGTATAATATAGCAAAAAGTAGTATAGTGCACTGCAACAAAGCAATTATTGAAGCAGTTATATTAAAGCTAAAAGAAATAATTATTAAGTAGAGATCTGATGTAGAGATCAAGGCTCGTGGGGAGATCTCTTTCAGCCTCGAGGAGTGACCTTAGTGGGCATCCCCAGCCAAGGGGGGAATGTCCACATATACACCCCAGAAAGGGTTATGTCAGAAGAACCTGACTGCATGAGAGGGCACTGGACTTTTACAGTATAAAGTGTGTCACACTTTTACAGGCCAACTGTCAGCTTATCTGTAAAATCAGACTCCAAAAAGCAGGGTGTGTATTCAAATTCTGGTGGACTGGAATGGTTTGAGCATAATTAACACCAAGACAACATCCCGGCTCCAGCACTTGATCTCGCCTGATAGCTTGACTGGATTTTAGGTCTCACCAGGGTGGATCTATCCTGCCACACAGTAGGTGTCAAAGCTTTATAGCTGACATGTCCCCCCCAAATACAAAGCAACCAACAGAGCCAAAAGTGACTTACCATGGATTCTCAGTCATCCTCCTGCCTCGAGGCACAGTAAACTATTATGAAAATACCTCGATGGATGTTTGCTTAACCTGTTCTTAAAGCGTTGAATGCAGATTCCACTCATTCCTCGAGCAGTCTGGTCTAGTCCTTTTTTGAGTGTCTGGATTAAATACGTTTTGCTGCAGTTTAGCCCATTTATTGCAAGTGAATGTGGACACTGTTCCCTTTCTTTTTGCAGAAAAGCATGGATTATTTTTTTAACCAGTTCTGAAAACATGATCATTTGTTGTTGCACACCTGTAGCTCCCATCCAATCTTTTCACAGCTCCCCAGAGTTCCCCTGGTGACAACTCTTCTGATCTCAGTAGGATGTGTTCCTTGTTGACAGGTTCTGCTTGTGATCTGCTCTGCCTGTTGGTTTCTCTTCTGCAAGTTTATTAAAACAATTACTCTTTTCTCTGCAGCTGATTTCTTTGTAGTGGTGTTTATAGAATCATCATCCCCCCTTGCAATGATTTCACACTCTGGTCTTGACTTCGACTCTTTGCAGTCCCTCCCAGCCTGGTGTCAGCTGCAGGTTAGTGAGCACAGTCTCTAAGCCTTTACTCAAAAATACTTCAATACAGAAGTGTATGAGGAATTTTGTTTGATGTAAACATACAGTTCGATAGTCAGCTACTAATAATGATCCTCTAAATACAACCACTTTGCACCAGATTTATGGAGTTTCTGATCAGAAAAATTTCCATGTCTTTCTTATGAAAATGTGAACGAAACAGAGAAGCTTCTCTGAAGATCTGCAGTTTATTTATTTCTGTGCAACCATAAATGGAAATAAGTTTGGTTTGATAGACTGTTATGAACAAATTATGTCATGAACAAGTCATGTTATTTGTCACTTTGTTATTTTCCAGGTATCTACAAATATTTCTAATTTGTCCAGGAATTTTAAACAAGTTGACTGGTTTCTAATTTTCTGTTTGTTTGATTGTTGTGTTTTGTCTGTTTTTAAGGAAAAAGGCTCAGTCCTTTAGTAGTTTCTTGAAACATCTACTAGTTTTCAAAATAAAGATTGTTTTATACCATAACGTTCTGAAATTTGTGAAGAGTTTGATAAGGAAAAGGTAATAGACTTTCAAAGAGAATAAATGTTTGGCCCAGATATTAATATTTCATCAAGTACAAACCTGTGCTCCTGTAAACTCTTTTTTGCTTGTCTTGTATGTGAAACACTTAAAAATTGTGAAATTAGATTTGTCATGTTTTTCCTTAGATTTTTCATGTTTTTCCCTGGGCTCTGTACCTGTGTGGGTTTGGGGTTTTTTCCTGTGTAGAAGATTATCCGAGTTTCAGCTTTGCTGGCCAGTCTGTTCCCGGCCTCACTTTCAAGCACAATGGACCAAACACTACTTTTTTATCTTTTTAGTGGCTTCATGCAGTTGGTACTTGCATTTTTAATTAATTAAAACTGCAGTTTTAACATGTTTGGGCTCTGTAAAAATGCAGAGATGTTCAGTAGTAGAAGAAATAGTTCTTGCCTCTTGTTTTGTAAGGAAGCCTGGCTAGAGCATTCAACTGGAATCAACAGGCTGTCCCAGTTTTCTCCTCTTCACACAGCCACCCATTTATCCATATCCCCTCCTAAAAAAAGGAGATGTTGGTTTAAGGAAAGGGGAGGGGTTGGGGGTGCTGCAAGGTCACCTCTGAATAATGTCCCTACAAATAAACAGGATCCTGTCTCACTTGAGACATGTTGCTCTGCCCTGTCTTTTTATCAGCAAATCCCTGTGTAGTTCTCAGCTTCACATACTGTTAGTTTAAAATCTGACTTTTGCAGTCTGTGTTCTCACTCTTAACTTTAGTTAACAACTCCAACAAACTTTTGTTTGCTTCTGAAATTCAAGTTTCTAGTACAGTATTTTGGATTCTACTTTGGGCACTGAGTCCATGAAAGCTTGTTATTACAGCAGTAGATGATCCAATGACTCAGTTCCTTATTGAATCTGACCCTTTTTTAAAAAGAGTGAGGCTGGGCACATGCTGGATTAACTGAAATAGCAGGAAGAGTCCCTTTTACTTTGAAAGACACTGAGTCTTGTCCCAGTTCTCATGTTTCATTGCCTGCTTACTATGACTTTGCTTTTATTAGTTCTTGATATCAATCCGACTGCATTCAAACCTCTGACCATGCTTACATTTAAAAATTATTAGCTGGTATGTTTGCTGCACTGTTTCTCTCCTCTGCAGTCAAAGCAAGAGTAAAAACCATTTGGGATGTTTTCAGTGAATACCTGACAATAGAGACACTTTGATATTAAGTCACTGATAATCCAATACACATCACTGCTATAGAAAAAGCTTTTTCCACTCTGAGTGTGTAGCTTTCTTTTTGATGTATTATTGATATACTGCATGATGAGCAGTCAGAAGAAGGTTGTAGAAATTAATTTCTGATCTCTAAATAGCTCTTGTTACAATTCTTCTACAGAACAGCAAGGAAAAGAACATGAATCTAATGGTAAATCAAACACAGATATTTTCCTTTATTTTACCACTGAAAGTATTTATACGTGCTAGGAAATGGCTATTGAATTTCTTAGTGTAAAATCAGATCATTAAATGCAGGATGCTTTTGTTTGTTTCAAACCTACTTGCTCTAAAAATAGCTGCTGATGCATCATTAAAACACAAAAATGTATTTGGCCTCTTTGTTGTACAAGCACTGAAAGAATAAAAAAGGAATATCTCGTGATCTTTCTGTTATGAGGTTGGTGGGGTATTTGGTTTTTTGTAAGAAAAAGACCCATTAAAAATACTGTCAACAAAGTAGTTATTTCCAGGTAATTACACACCACACCTTCTTAATTATATGGCAATTTAAATACTCAAGGAGTCAGATAATCTCAGTAAGATATTTTGAGACCTTAGTGAGGTGATTTCTGCAGTGATGTGTTGTGAAAGTGCTGTTTCCAACCGTACAAAGCCTTATCAGGCTGCACAGCATGAAATCAAATGAGTGACTGGTGGGTCATTCCTGCATCTACATTGTATTGTAATGTAGGATATTTTGTTCTTCCATATATCTTAAAAATATTAGTTACCTGAGTGCTGCATGTTATTTTCCAGAGCTCTTGAAAGCTCTTAGATCAATCCCATTAGAAACTGTCCTGTATTTATCGTCATGAAATGTGTAGCACTGACAACTGTCCAGTTTGATTTTTGACTCTGTAAATGCATCAGTGTTTTGTTGTTTCCTACCAGCAATTTTTCATAATACAAATCTTTAAGCATTTTTTCCTCTCTTCCCTGTTTCTCCCATTTTCACTGGCAAGATCTTCATCTGGGCTGACTGGAGCTGTGACTGTTTATGATCTGAGTATCAATCCCACAATTTTTGTGTTCTGTTTTTCTGTAGTATCCTCAAGTCATACCACCATGAGAGGGTTTGTAGTTTATTAATATCACTAGTAATTGTAAAGTGACTTAACACCTGCAAACATTGAAATATATGCTGCAGTGTGGTCCATTTTCAGTCTGCACAACTCCAGATGATGGAAACGTTACGATGGCCTGGTGAATAAATACCCTGGTGTGAGTGCCTGAGCTCCTGCACATCGTGTGTGCCAGGAGATCCACACTCCTGCTGGAGTTGGGAGGTGTGGACTTCCCATATTGTCCTGGACACTGCCAGGCTCGCAGTGAACAGAACTCAGAGCAGAGACACCTCTTTGTCAGTGTGCAGTTTGCACCTTGGACCCGTGCCCAGTGGGACTGTGTTCCAGAAGCTGGTGTTTGCATCTGGAAAAAGCTGTGCCTGGCTTTCCTTGGTGACAAGCAAAGGGATCCAGCCCTCTGGCACAGAGCTGTGCCCCTGGAGATACCTTGGGCTGAGGGCTTGCTTTGATTGTTGTCTTTGTGCCAAAAATATGAAGTGCAATCTCCTGCCAGCTGGGGTGTTTTGATCTTAGATAAGATAGTTTCTTGCATGTCTTTAGTTCTGCCGGGCCCTGGGGTGCACACATAAATGGTTTTGTTCAGTTCCACTTAGAAGCAGTTGAAGAGTTCATTGTGAACTGATGGTACCATGGCCTAAAAGCCATTCTGAGATTTGCATTCCTGATTTAGGATGATTCCATTTAACCTTTTGGTTTTCTGTAGCTAAGGAGTGAGAGAAGGAGAATCTTTTTTTTCCAAAGAATCGATAAAATATTTTCAAGACAACTGTCTGTCACTGCAAGATACTAAAATAGTGGCAGAAATAACCATATATCAAAGGGCATAGATAGAAGTTGGGGTTTTTTTCCTAATTGTGAATAATTCTGGTCATTGAAGTGTTTTTTACATCACTTTTCTTTAAAAATTTTGTCAATAAGGGACAAACTAATTTTTATCAAGTGTTAATTTAGGGGTGAGCTCAGGGTGGCCCACAAGTTACTAGATACCTGTCAGCTGGTAGCCCATGGTGAAATAGGAAACAGCCCATAGGAAATCTTAACTAATAAAGATATTAGGAATTCTGCCTTTATTTGATTTTACCCAAGGAGAAAAGGTCTACAGAATTATACACAATTAGAACATTGACAGGTCATCTGGCCACTCTGGGAGAAAATCAGGACTATCTATACTTACCCTGCATTGCTTTTTAATTTGTGAACTGAAAATTCAAACCACTCTGTAGCCCCTTGTTTTTTGTTTTTGAAATGGTCTTTTGTATGCCTTTCAATTGGTGAGCACAGAGTGACTCTCTACATTTTCTCTGCCAAGAACCACCTTTCTGTCATCTTTGGCACAAGTGTTCAAACCAATTATTACGTCAAGAGGTAAATGCATGACTAGTTGGTGTGGGGTTTTATTGGTATTAGTCTCTGATCAGCTTATTTCTGAAATAGTCAGTCAGAAATGATCAGTCTCATTTCTGAAAGTAACCCAGCCAAATTTCATTAGCTTCCTCTCATATTATCTGTGCTGCTTTCTTAAATGTCCTGTTAAGATTAGAGTTCACCTTCCCTGGATATGTACTCAAAAAAAGGTGCGTAAAGTAGTTGTTGGGGTGCATCAAGAATGTTTTTTACAACAGCATTGAAATATCTCTCTCTGAAAATTATTAGACTAAAATATTGTACAGACATGTTTGTTTCTTCATGTCTTCATCATGTTGTTGTTGGTCATTTACTTAATTACATAGCTTATTAAAGTTCTCATCCTATTGCCTCTTACCTGACAAATAACCCCAAATTTTTAGTTATTCAACTGCACATTGCTTATATTTTACTTTACATTTTTTCACTTTGCTCCTATCACGTCTCAGGGTCATCCAGTTTTCCCCATATATTGTCTTGATTATTTTTTTCCCATCTGATTTTTATTAAAGTATTTCAACTTTGGTTCCAGTGCTTAATGGGAAATATTAAAATTGCTTACACAATCAAGCCAATAGTGACCTCCTTTGAATATGATATAACCTTTTTCTCACTGTTGCTATCTCCTCATTCTCTCCAGAAACAACCAGTTTCATTGGTTATTTCACCCGTGGCCCAGTGTCAGTGTTTAGTGAAACTGGCTGGATGTGACATGACTTAAAAATAAATAAATCTACCAAACACCCCAAAAATATGTAGAAAAGGGTAGCAGGTTAATACTGGATAACCTGTGGTTTTGTCTTTGTTGCAAACTGAAAGGAAACCACATAAAACCACCTGTGATCCTTTATTCCCCCTTTGCTGTGTGTGGGTCTCGCTTTTTCCTGTGTTCTTACTTCACACATAAAGCTGAGCATGTCTTTATTTTCATGTCATTTATGTGGTGTAGCACCTTTTGTGCTTTGTACTCTCTTGGACATACTTGGATATGCCTTTGCTTAGTAATATAATATGTTTTCCTGCCTCTAGAAATACATCTTTTGAGGGTGGCATTTACTAGAGTCTTTCCTTAAAGCCTTTTTTTCCTTGTTTGAGAAATAATTTCCACGTTGTTTTATCCACTTTTGCTTTAAGGAAATTCCATTCAGAAACTCATTCAATTAATAGTCTCACCGTGCATTTTTTGCCAATGACCATTTCTTTTGTAATGATGCATAAAGGTTGTTTAGCTCCTCCAAAAACACGTAAGAACTCCTGTGTGCTGATGACTCTCTGGTGGCAGTGCAGCTCAGGAAGATCTTTACTGGTAGATCAGGCTCGACTTTTCTGCTCCAGTGTCACGTGTTTTTGTAGCAGTTTTTCACTGAGAACACACAACCCTTGTCTATCCAGTGTTTTCAGCTGGAAGTATTCCGGGTGTATACACTGACATTGATGAAAGGTCATCTCTGGCAGGGAGATATCGTGGTCTTTGGCAGCTGCAAAGTCAGCGAACACTCAGGGTTTGTGCTGAATGAGAGCCTTCCCAAAGCCGTGCTGCTTTCTGTGCTGCCAGGACGTGTGACCCCAGGGCACTGTGAGGAGCAGCTCCTTAAAGTGTGTGTGGACACGGATAGTGGCACATGGGAGGGGCAGGCTCGCCCACGTCGGGGTCGGTGAGGGGGTTGCTGCATTAAGGGCAAATTAAACTCCTGTTTCTGAAGAGCAGAGATGCCACTTGTCAGCATTTCCTGCAGCTGCCGCTGGCTCGGGACAGGCAGCGGGACACCGTGAGACACCGCGGGCCGAGGGAGAGACAGCGCTGGGTGAGAAAACAACGCTTTTGGACAGGGGGAGAGCACGGTCACAGAATGGGTCAGGCTGGAAGGGACCACAGTGGGTCACCTGGTCCCACCTCCCTGCTCAGGCAGGGTCATCCCAGAGCACGTGGCACAGGATTGTGTCCACACGGCTCTGGAATATCTCTAGTGAGGGAGACTCCACAGCCTCTCTGGTCTCTGTTCCAGTGCTCGGTCACTGCACAGGAAAGAAGTTCTTCCTCATGTTCAGGTGGAATTTCAGCTCCTGCCCGTTCCTTCTTGTCCCATTGCTGAGCACCCCCGAGCAGAGCCTGGTCCGTCCTACACCCCCCTTTGGATATTTATACAGAGTAGCACAGATGCAGCAGCGGGGCTGGAGCGGGGCTGCTGGCCGCTGATCACATCCCGATCCGATGGCGTCCCGTCCCTGATCCCATCCCATCCTATCCCTTCCCATATCCTATCCCTGTCCCCTCACTCCCTCTCCCCGCTCCGTCCCCTCCGCCCGGCAGGGGGCGCTTTGCGGGGGGCGTGGCTCGCGCGGCGCGGCTGCGCTTTGCGTGCGGCTGTAAAGCAGCGCCGGGTGTCGCGCGGGGCCGCGCTGCGCTGGGAGCGGCGGGGGCTGCGCCAGCACCGCGCGGGGCCCGCCCGGGGCAGCGCCGGACCGGGAGCGCGCCGGGCTCCGCGGGGACACCGCGGGGGCGCGGGGCAGCGCCGGGCAGCGCCGCGGGGGCCGCTCCGCCCGCTCGGCCCTGCGCAGCGCGCCGGCGGCACCCGCCCCTTCCCCCGCGGCCTCGCTGTCTCAGGTACGGGGGGCGGCGGGGCCGGGCGGGCGGGGGTCCCTGATCCCCCCTGATCCTCCCGGCCGCTCCCTGAGTGCGGCGGGGCCGGCGGGGCCCTGCGGAGGGGGGCACTGCGCGCAGAATGTGTTTTTCCCTTTTTTTGCAGCGCCTCGCTGACGCACAAAGCGGTGCCTTCACCGCGGGCGGCCGCGGCTCTCGGGGGGTTGTCACGGAGCTGTCACGGATTTTCCCCGCGCGGAAATGGGTTTTTATTGCTGTGCGGAGCAGGGGTGGTTATGACGTCATTTGTTTTGTTGGCGAAGTTGATGTTCCTTTAACCCGTGTTAAAAAATCCCTCGTTGTCAGGTGTTTTGTGCCTGGCAAACAAGGGAGCCGCGTCCATTCAGAGGTGTGGGCCGGAATTCCAGAGGTACGTGGGCTGGGAACTGCTGGAATGGGCTGGGGACTTACTTTAAGTGTCAGTGGTTTGGTAGTTAAGGCTGAGTATTCATGGATTTTCATGCTGTTTGAGCTGTTCCATGGCTTGAAATGGTTTTAAATCATAAGCAAGGCCTGGTTGCTTTAGCAGATTAAAGGAGATCCTCAGTTCCTGAGAGCCAAGTGTTCTTCCAAAAGAGGACATAATGCAGAAGGGAAGAATTTGCTGTAATAGCCCGATTTCATTTGATTCTAATGCAGTTACTTCAGAAACAAATATTTGACCAAAAAGATGAGAATTGACTGCTCATGGTGGAGACCTGGATAGCAAATGACATTTGTCATTTTGGAATATCTGTGTTATAAACTCTTAAAGGAAAACTAGATTTTCAAGTGCAGAATAAGACCTTATGTTGTCTTTGTTGTAACCAGTAGAAATTTCCAAAGATAAATTAATTCTGGATACTCAGTAGAAACGTTTTGGAGGAAAATTGATATTTAAATAATTAGAATGCTTTGTCTCCATTACAGACAAAAGTTAAAGCTCTTTATCGGTGACATATCTGTAGTCCTTGCTATCAAAGGGGTTATCCACCAATTTAAATGTTTCTGCTCTTACCTTTGTTGGATAAAGGGGGGTGGGGGCACAGAAAAACCCTGTTAGCCAAGATTCTTGCTGATGTGTAGGGATTGATAAGGAAAGATGTGATGTTGGTTCATTTGCTAAAGTGAACATCTACTTGTCTCGTGCAGTCATTCACAGTATGGAATCACCTCTGGAATTCATCAGATGGGAAAGGCTGGGAGTGTACCTTTTGCATTTCACCTTAGTTAAATAAAAGTGTGTAAGACACCAAGCTTCCTGTTTTAAAACTCTTGAAGTCCTGTATATTCACAAAGCTGTTTATTTTTGTTGATGGTTGAAGCCCTGGCAGCTCCAGCTGTGGTTGTGTGTGGTACTGGGAGCCTGGGGGTGAACAACAGCTCATAGTGTTCATGCATATTTTGCATGTCCTTTCAGAGTCTGGATGGGAACATTCTGACCTTTCAAACTGTGTCTTTTATGAAGCAGTGGATTTTGTACAAGTGTATTAAGAGTGTGTCTTAACATGTCTGTGACTCGCACTTTATCTTTAAATTAATAACTTTGCTGACCTACATAACTAGATCAGTCAGAGCAGTTGACTTTCAGTGGAGGTGGTTGTGCTGCAGTAACATTGAGCTGGCAGCAGTTGCTGCCTTTTTTTTCAAGATGGAGAATCTTTCATTTCAGTTGCTTGTATTTCCTGTAATGGTGAGAACATTCTTTTGAGAAAATATGGGTGCCAGTGTCCTCCTCCCTGGCTGGTGAACTATGGAGGCTTGGATGCTAAGCAGTTGAAAAAATGGGGAAAGAATGAGGGGGGAGTGAGGATAGGATGGGGAACAGAAAGATTTAATTCACATATAAACAATGGGGATTACAGAGAGATGGATTTGCCGTGGGCAGGTGTTGTATAAAGATGTCCCCACAGCTTTACTTGTGTGCAGCCTCCTTTCAGTGAGTTTTATCACCAGATCTGTAGTGGTTTGGCTGTTTGCACTTAGTAAGGTTGGGAACAGATTTATAAATATGTGTATGTAGTAATATTGTATGGGATACATGTACATCATAGGCACAGGAGAATTGCTCCCAGTCACAGTCTCCCAAGTGTTGTCACTGTAGGTGACAATAATCAGCTGCTTCCAGAGTCTGTAGTGCTCTTGCAGAAAACACAGACTGTATCTGTAGCTGAAGTCTTTGACTTGGGAACTTCCTTCAGGCTTAAGGGTTAATTAGTGTTTTTCTTGGTGGGCTCCTGTCAGGCCTAACAGAGAACCCTGACAGAGCAGAGGGGAAAGAAGAAAGGAAAACGCTTCTTTCACTAACCCATAATTTTGCTGACAAGATTATTTTGCTGTTTTATATAGCTCATGCTATTTGGAAAAGTAATTGCTATAAATTAAAATGATGTCTTCCTTATTAAGTGTTTACCACATGAAATCTGAGAGGGCTGGTTGGTGACTTTGCTAGCAAGAGGCAGTAAAGGCTGTTTGCTTCTGTAATTTATTTTTTGTCAATAAAGTGCAGTCCTAATAGTTGACGCTGTTGGGTAAAATGTTTACTTTTACCCCCTGCCTCTTGGCTCCACTGGTGAAGAGTGGAGAAGTTTGCTGCACTGTCCTTCCCTCAGAAACTGGTAGATCTACTTAGTTTAGTATCAAAAAAATCCCTTCCTTGTCACAGGTTTCCTGACGAATAGCGTAAAACTGTCCTAATGGTTCCTTTCATAATTCTCACTTGCAAGGTTCTTGTTAACAGTTGTGGCAAAGGTTATCTTTTACTTTGCTCCTCAAAGCTTTATCAAGAAGTGTTTGCAAAATGACACTGCATCAAGAAGGGTTATACACACCTCAAAGGTCAAAAAGCCAGGGGGAATAAGAAATATTTTTTAAAATAATTTTTGGTGGCCATGTAACTTCCCTAGCTGTCTCTGGAAGCAGAAATCCTAGTTAAGATCTTAACCTCCAATAAAAAATTGCATTTTGTCATTCTCTTATGAAGCTACAACTTTTTATTCCCGAGTTCATTGCTGTTATATTTGTCTTGGAGTTCATTGAAGCCAACACATTCCTGATTGCCAAATCATAATACTTGTGTCTTAGAGCTGTGGTTTAGGTAGTGTTAATGTAGGTAACTGAGTCTGAGCCTGGGACAGAGCAGAGAGGTGTCGAGGCTGAAGAATGTCCTTGTGAACACCATGTTTGTCCAACGCACCTGCTTGCGTCCATCGAGCAAAGCCAGAGTCCCTGCCCAGGTGGGATGTGCTGATGCTGGAGCAGTGCTGGGATTTCTGTGGGTACTTTATGGCCTTGGGATGACTCAGTTACTGTGGGACAGTCACCTGCTGCTCTTGGCCCCGCAGCTCATGTACCTGAGGCACTTCCAGCTGCACACACTCTGTGCATTCTCTCTTTTCCAACTAGACCCAGGCCATAGATCCTGTCCTGTGGAAGAGCTCTTCTGTTTGTAGCTGTCCTATGCTGGACTCTGTTAAAACAAGTGAGACACTTTCAATAGTCTCTCCACGAGAATACAGTGGTGGTAGATCTCGGAGCTGAATGGCAGTGTGGCATAACAGGGGTATTCTGTAGCTGTCCTATAGGTAGCCTGACATTTCTGGTGCAGGGTATGAATTGACTTATGCATGAGAAAACAAACCTTGAAGGTCTGAGGAGTGTTTTTCAGGGATAAAATTAAGGAGACTTTGCTGGTGCAGAGGATGGATACCGCTCGTTACAGTGCTAGACAGCACAGTTGCTGTGGGCTGACTTAGAGGTGGCTTTGCAAAGGTTAGTAAGAGCAGTACTGTACTTGAAATAACATTGTTTCACCTCAAGAGTAGACTTTCCAAGCCAGTGATGATTCCTAGAATTGGCTGCAAGGAGTGGATAAGCCTCCCTGCACTGCTGTGGGTCATGTAGTGGTAGCACCTCCCTGCAAAGCACAGTCAAACCCTTCTGTCTGGGTGGATGTGATG
Source organism: Pseudopipra pipra (assembly GCF_036250125.1). Lineage (NCBI taxonomy): Eukaryota > Metazoa > Chordata > Aves > Passeriformes > Pipridae > Pseudopipra > Pseudopipra pipra. The sequence continues at coordinate 6,975,581 of NC_087560.1, read as the reverse complement.
GACTGTCTTTGGGAGTCTGTAAAAAAGAACCTGTTTCCAGAATATTATCATACAGTTAGTAATTAATACTGTGCATGTTGTTCTGCAATACTACACATTTCTGTAGGGCAAAGGAGAAGGATTCTGCTTGGAGAATTCTCAAGTAATTCTACCATCCAAAAATCGGAGTCGTCACTGTGGCTGCATTAAAGTGTAGAAAGGAAATCGAGAGTGGTCTGCAATGGTATTTTATATTGTCCTGTGAATAAAGATGTGTTTGCTACATAATAGCAAAGCAAACATAATGGAGTTTCTGATTGTTTTATATGTTTATATGGTCACGTTTTATAAAATGCATAGATTTTTAACTTATCAATTGCTTTATTTTCTGGCAAAGATTAGAAGACCAATATATAGTATGCTAAAATTAAGTTGTTAAAACAATCTTTAAAAGAGCACTGTTTGTCTCATGAAGAGGTAAAAATGAAGGACAATCAAAATGCAATGCAGTAAAAGTTTCAAAATCTGATTGCAGTTCTTTTCCTGATAGTGGAACTGAATATTGGATATTTTTCTTCTTGCTACTTACCCTGCATTGTGCAGGTTGTCCCTGCTTGATAGAAATGAAATGAATAGGGCATGACTGGCTCTTTTAGGCTAATGAGTGTTGTGTTTGTGAACTGCTCAGTGAGTTCTTTATTTTTGTTGGAGCAGGGCATGACAAAAGATGGAGATTGGATCTCCATGAGATTGAGTTGGGGGTGCAGCTCCTGAAATGGCTCCCAAGTCCTGTGTCAGCCTCCAGTGCATCAGGGCTGGACACAAATGGATCTTGTCTGGCTCCCTGCTGTGGAGATGGGGAAGTAGCAGTACTTGGGTTGTCTCACTTTTGCTGAAGGCCTTGTATGAATTTTATAAGCTTTTTCATGTTTCTTGATGTATCTAATGGAAAAGCCTTGCTGAAAGCATAAGAATACATGTTTTTAATGAGAGGAAAGAAATAACTGTTGGTGTTCTAAAACAATCTAAAACAAGGCTTGTGTGATGCTTTTGTTGCTGGTCCTTTCTTTGAAGGCCATGTTTGCAGGTTAAAAGAAGTCCTGTGGTAGGAAGAGGATACACAGTGTAACTTCTGTGCATACCAGACCTTAACAGTGAGATTTGTCATGAATTTAACAGCACCACTGTTGCCTTGTCAGAGTCAAAATCATGTTAAAAGTAAAATCTGATCCAAACCACATATTAGGGAAGGGAATTAATTTTAAAAGTTAATTGTGAGTTCAGTGACCATATGCAAAGAAAACAAGAATTAGGACTGAATAAAGGAACTACAAATGCAAGGACATTGCTTCTTGATGGTGAAGGGAGTTGACTATGTTTTAAAATGTAGCTGAAGATACATTTTCAGAGTAATTCTGTATTAGATCACATGTATTCACCAAGTTTATGCTAAAAAATTTGTTGTATAATTAAGCATTTCACTGGTTTATAGTGCTTTAATGCTGCATACGTTTTGATTGCTAATAAAGGAATTAATTATTAATGACAAAATACTTTGCTCCATCTTATAACTCAAATGTGTTTTGCTTTAACATGTGATCATAAATTTGCCTGCTGTAAAGATCTCAAACTTTGAGCTTACTTTTTGACTTAAAATTTCAAGGGACTTCTCCCATTTGCATCAGTTTTCTTGCACTGCTGTGTCTTGGCCTGATTAATAACAATGGTTTTAATTTGTGACATGAATGGATAAGTCATATGCACTTCATGATTCTAAATAGTCATATACCTTAGAGGGGAACTTAGAATAACTATTTATAGCTTTCACGTACCTGTGTTAACAGCTCTTTATTGAGTTGTAATGGCTTAAAAGAAGATACTTCCCCATTTTTCCTCTCAAAGTTTTGACTCACTAATTCCACAGGCAAATGTTTTCATTGGGAAGGAGGAACACTAATGCTGACTGAGTTTACTGCATCTTGCTGCTTTTTGCAAAAGCTTCTGAGGACTACTTTTAATTAGAGGTAGATATGTAGGATCTTCTAAAGGTCTAACAGCAAATGACCTTATTCTAATGACTGTTTGCATAGTATTTTTGTAGATCCCTTTTAAACTTTGTCTTCTGTGTAAAAGAACATACTGTGGGTATTTCATATGTATAACCACTGAAGATACTTAAAATGCATTGAAATCTAGTTAAATGGTGAGCTCTTCTTCCAACTTTTGTCTCCTTTGGTCAAATTTTTTGTTTGAAAGTTTGTAATGGCATTTCTGAGTAGTGAAGGAATGGATTATTTGTCATTGTTGATTGCTGTCATTCACTTCCAGAACATATTCCTGTTGAAGCTGTTGTGTAATGTTGTAGTTGGGAGTCAGCAGCTCTCCCCTGAGCAAGCAGTGCTTCAGGCTCTGTGCTGGTTAGCAAAAATGGAGAGTTCTTCATTACTTAGTTGAGTTACTGCAGACTTTTCCATGGTTTTAAGAGTGAAAATACACAAAATGCTTGAATCTGTGTTAACTAGTGTATCTAGGCTGCCTGTTGGAATAAAACTAAGCCAGTAAATAGTGGTTTAGATGCACTACTTTTCACTGTGTGGTAATTTCATTTTTTTGTCATCTTACAGTAGTTTGAGGTTTCTCAAAGTGTAAATGTCGTTGCTTTAATTTTTTGGCTGTGACTTACATAACTGTATCTGTATTTCAGCCCAGTGCCCTCTGTGCTACAGTAAACAGAGCTTATACCAAGTTAATCACATTCAGAATGCAGAATTTTCATACTGATGGAGATTTCTCCAGTAGAGTTTAACAATAAAGTGTGTGGGGGGAACACTCCAATGAGTAGAACAGAGTCCTTTGTAAACCAGCCCCTGACTGTGGGAAAACGTTCAGATTTTTGTTGCTTAAAAAAACTTCAGAATCAAATAGCATTGTCCCCTTAATTTATCCTGTTAAAAGGACAGGAAACAGTGTGTAAAGCTGGACATGCAATACAAGATGGCAAGTTATGACTGTGTTCAAAGACAGTAAGCTTCCTGAATAAAATAATATTTTTTCCCCAAATTGAAATATTTTGTGGATTTTCTAAAAAACACTTGTGATGAAATACAGGGTTATTGTGGGAGAGTCTGGTTTGCTTTTGGACTGTGGTGAAGGTTGACTAGACTGGGTGTTACATTTCTGTAAAACGGTGGTGCATAAATAACAGCAAAAATCCTGCCTTAAAGGTGACCTTGTGAGGATGAGAGAAGGGACTGTGTACTGCTTGTTCTCTGTGTGCTTGTGACAGGTTTGAATGCAGAATTCCTGTCCTTGTTAGAAATTTTATAAAATGGAAGTCTTGGTCTTAATTTTTGCAGAGAAAGATGGTCCGTGTGTGAGGGTACAGGCAAGCACAGGGCGTGTGAGAGCTGGTGTTTCTTCAGGAGCTGTCAGGAGCAGAGAAGGGTAGACAGCAGAATTCCACAGCTCTAATAGTCATCTTTGTTTGCTGTGTAGACTTCTTACACTCTTAATGTTTATTCTAAGTTTTTTTCCAATTTTTGAACCTCTTTTTTTCAGTCCTAAGAAAGAAGGTAGCCTTATATACTGCATTCCACAACAACTTATTGCTGAAAAAAAAAAAGTTGTGCTTTAATGAATTGAAATTAAGACCCTGTCCTGTTGTCTAGACTGACAAGAAGTTTAGTCCAGCTTACACACAGTTAGCTTTTGACTTTGATGGAAGACATACCTACCTGCTCTAATTCCAAAGAGAACAGCAACACTTTCCTACTTATCACAGGATATAGGCCTCACATTTAACAACTGTTAAGAGATGTTTGTAGGACCTCCAGTGAGAACATTCAAATGGGTCTCTTCAGCTGGGGTTCTAGGATCCAAAAGATTCTTGATCTCCAGAAAGATTCTGTGATCTTATGGCTTCTTTAGATTATAGTACTGCAGCATATATGCCTTTTGCAAAATTTTTATTTCAAATTACATCCCATGAAGTAGTAGATTAGTTGCTTATGGCTGTGAAGAGAATGCAGGCTGCCTGGGATGATACATCAGCTTACACCCCTTGCAAACTGAAATAAGTAATTCTTTGGGGTCTGTTAGGAACAGCCAGCTCACAGCTGCTCCTGGAAGCATCAGTTAGTGCAACAGTGTAGAAAACTTTGATTTGAATCTGTCCTGTAGTCTCAATCTTGTAGTGATTTATTCTATGATAAAATAAATGAGAGCTATAAATATTAGCACTGGATGTAAGAATGCATTGGCATTTTGAAGAATTTGGGGATTCAGGCAGAAGATTATGAACCTGAATTAGGCAGTGCTACTTAACCTGCCATAGATCAAAGAATCATCATGGGATGGTTTGGGTTGGAAGGAACCTTCAAGGGCACCTAGTTCCAACCCCCTTGCCATGGGCAGGGACACCTTCCACTAGATCAGGTGCCAAAGCCCCATCCAACTTGTCTTTGAACACTTCCAGGGCTGGGGCAGCCACAGCTTCTCTGGGCAACCTGTGCCAGGGCCTCCCCACCCTCACAGGGAAGAATTTCTTCCCTTTAACTAATCTAAACCTACCTTCTTTTGGTTTGAAGCCATTCCCCCTTGCCTGCCACTCCATGCTCATGTCCAAAGTCCCTCTCCAGCTCTCTTGGCCCCTTTGTAGGCACTGGAAGATGCTGTAAGGTCTTCCTAGAGTCTTTTCTTCTCCGGGCTGAACAACCCCAGCTCTCTCAGCCTGTCTCTGTATCAGAGATGCTCCAGCCCTCAGAGCATCTTCATGGCCTTCCTCTGGACTTGCTGCAGCAGCTCCACATCCTTATGCTGGGGGCCCCAGAGCTGGACACAGCACTCCAGGTGCGGTAGAGAGGGAGAATCCCCTCCCCTGACGTGCTGGCTGTGCTTTTTGTGATGTAGCTCAGGACACAGTTGACTTTCTGGGCTGCAGACACATATTGCCAAGTCATACTGTGTTTCTCATCCACCAACACCCCCCCAAGTTGTTCTCCCCAGGTCTGCTCTCGCTCCGTTCTCTGCCCAGCCTGGATTTGTGCTTGGGATTGCCCTGGCCCAGCTGCAGGACCTTGCCCTTGGCCGTGTTGAACTTGGTCAGGTTTGCACAGACTCACCTGTCGGGCTCCCTCTGAGTGGCTGTTCTTGCTGATATCTCAGACTTTTGACTCAATGCAGATTCCTGCTGTGCTGCTCAAGGAGCCCCATTTCCCCTTAGGGTGTAGCTGCACATGTTAAGCAGCCTTTTGGTAGTTCAGCACACTTGCTGTGAGCTGGGTGTAGCTGTTGGTGTGCTTATGTGATGAACTGAATTGCTGTCTGATCTGGTTGGAAAACTTATTTTTCAGATTGGTGAGCTCTTCATTCTGGTTCAGTGAATAAACATTCCTTCTAGAAGGGCACAGGAGGTGTTTCTTCAAACAAGTGGTGAGAGGGGGGAGAGAAAAGAGGGAGCAATTAACTGCTTAATTAGTACAGCTGTCAAATATCTGCTATAGCCTTATTCAGTTGAGGCATAAAAAACTGATATTAGCTACAGTAACAAATATTTCAGTGGTTATCACAGTGGGAACCAAATGCTTTGATTTTACTTCCTTTTGGGAATTTAAACAGAAGGCAGAGATGCCAGATTAAGCAGGTTGAAGGTAGATATATTACTGGGGTTACTGTTGTCTGTGTCTCAGTAGCTTTCTAATGCAAAAGTTGTTCTTTTAAACAGTCTTTTAGGGTAATGTTGTATTGTTGTACATTGGCAGGTTTATATTTTGGCAGGGAGGGGAACCTGCCTGGTGCTGACTCTTAAGGGAACATGATAGGATATGCTCAGTTTGTGTCCCAGGGTGGAGTGAAAAGTACATGGACTGAAAATAGCTTGGTACACTGTACTTCTAATGTCTGGTGTTCCTTAAAGACACTCTAGGTAATAAATGGGTTTCTGTTACTTTGCCCCAAAATAATAAAGATTCAAAATCTCTCCTGTTTCCTTCCTTTTCATATCAGAAAAGAACCATGAATTATGAGTAACTGATTTTTATAGCTCAGTTGTCACCATACAACACCATGTATTGTGTTGAAGTATTTGCTGTCCATATGTACTGCTGTAGGGGAAGATGTAGGCCTTATTTAAGCCTGCAGTTTAGTTGATGGCTATTGGAGCTATGTAGCCAAAGCTTAGGTCACTTCTGTAAGCAGTGGCCTGTAAAGCTCCCATGCTTAAGCATTGGGAAAGCAGATATCATACATTTTGCAGGAGACATACATCAACATTTTCACTGACTGTAGGAACTTCCCTTCAGTGCAAGTTCTAGGAGTTTTGTCTTCATGAAAAATGACCTTGTCAAGCAGTATTCTTAATATTTTGAAACAGTTGTATTTTGGTTACCCCTGTTTTGCTGTTCCCGCTGGGGGGGTTGTCTTAGCAGTAAATGGGTTTTCTCTGATTTCAGTTTTGCTTTTGAAAAATCTCATGCTTGTTTTCTTGATGCTTATCTGTTTTTATTTTCTAGGCCTTCCTTAAATCTTTCCATGTCTGAATGGACTCCTGAATGTAATATAGTTTATACTCCAGAAGCGGATATGAAGAGTGAAGTTCCTTCTGATGCACCAAAGAGACAGGAGAGTCTGAAGGGGATCCTCTTGAACCCTGAGCCTATTGGGGCGGCCAAAAGCTTCACTGCAGAAGTTGAGATGATTGCCAGTAAAGTAGGGAATGAGTTCTCCCACTTATGTGGTGACTCTCAAAAGCAGAAGGACATGAATGGCAACCATACAGACCAAGAAAAAAGTATCGTGGTGCGAAAAAAACGCAAGAGCCAGCAGGCTGGTCCTTCGTACACTCAGAACTGTCCTGATAAGGAGAACAAAGGAATCTTGGGATTGAGACAGCATCTAGAAACACAGAGTGAGGACAATGACTCTTCTTTTAGTGACTGTATCTCTTCACCTTCCTCTAGCTTACACTTTGGAGACTCTGACACAGTAACATCTGATGAAGAGAAGGATGCTCCCGTCAGACACCCTCAGGCAGTGCTGAATCCTGCGAGCAGAACTCACAGTGCCAGGTCACACAAGTGGCCTCGCACTGAGGCAGACTCTGTACCCGGGTTACTCATGAAAAGGCCCTGCTTTCACAACAGCTCTTTAAGAAGGCTCCCATATAGGAAAAGAGTTGTGAAAACAGGTTCGTCCCAGCGGACCCAGAACCAAAAAGAGCGGATTTTGATGCAGAGGAAGAAGCGGGAGGTGCTGGCTCGCAGGAAGTACGCGCTGCTGCCCAGCTCCAGCAGCTCCAGCGAGAACGATCTCAGCAGTGAATCTTCCTCCAGTTCATCCACTGAAGGGGAGGAAGACTTATTTGTGTCACCTGGTGAAAACCACCAGAACAGTACGGCTGTTCCTTCAGGTAAAGCTAAATCCCGAGTTAGTTTTTATTAATTGTCTTTCATCACGCACAATAGTCTTTTATAAGTTCTTTGGAGCTGTATTTGTGTTTTTGTAGAAGTTAGTGCTACAAATAGACTTACTGCAAGTAATGTGAACGTTACAAAATAAATTCTTGATGGGAAAAGTACATGCAGAGCCTACAGAAGAATTACACCAAATCTAAAATCTTTAATGTAAAAGTTAATGGTTTCTGAACAATGTACTGGAAGGTTGCTTGGTCTGATTAGTCATGTACTGCTGAGTTGATCCATTTTTTTTATTTTTTTTTTAGCTGCTGAACTGTATTAAAAATTTTAGCTAATATAGCTTTGGTAACTGACTATGGTAATAACAATTCTATAGAAATACCTGCTTAGTACTTAACTGCATTTGAAAATATAGAAAACTATGAAGAGAAAAAAAGTTGATTGTGATGAGAACTTGAAATAGGAGGCAGTTGAAGGAGCTTTAGGAATAATAAGAGAAAAGTATTGTATATATATCAAATGTTTTACCTAGATAAACTCAGTGCAATGAACTTGGAGTTGGTTTACGTGGTTGCTTCTCTAGTGTATCTTGACACGGTATCTGAATGCTTCAGTGTTTGGAGGAGGATTTTTGGGGGGATGTTTTTGTTTGGTTTTGTTTTGTTTTCTAGGTTTATTTTCGTGTTTGTTTTTTGTTTGTTTTTTTTGTTCATTGATGTATTTTCTTGGCCTTCCTTTCATCTTAAATTTGCCAAGTGGAAGTAGTTGTGCATTTTGTTCATTAGTTTAGCGTTTTATGGAGCATGGGGAAGTAGATAGAACACAGCATGGTGTTAATTTGTGCAACCATGTGTTTTATATAGTGACAAATATGTTTTAAAAAATGAAACTGTTTCTCAGACTGTGCTGATCATTTCTCTGAGAAAAAATGACTGAAAGTACAAGGACAGGACTAAAAAAAAGGTGTGAATGTTCATGTTAATGCAGGATTTGTTCTTGAACAGAACCAGAGTCCTAAATATAGATTATTGCTTGTTATTGTAGCAAGAAATAACTTGTGTATTGGTCTTTAATGTGCTGTTTAAATATAAGAAGTAAAATCTGTAATGTCAAATTCTTACTTATGCAGTGCTAGGCCTGCCTTTAGAACTCTGAAGCAGAAGAATTATTGCACAGCCTTAATTATCTTGATGCATATTTGTGGGGATAGAAATTAATTTTTTAAGCCTAAAAATGTTACATTTGACTTGCATGTTTAAACACATTAAAGTATATGATTTGTAAATAATAAATATGTGGGGATATGCATACATGTATATTAAAAAACAATTTGGGAAACTCATGGTAACACCTCTGTTTCCAAATTAATAGTTTTTTATCATTTTCAGAGAGGGTGGAGTTTCATGTAACTGTAAAATGATGTAGGACATTAACAGCTCTTTCCACACAGAAGTGGAAAAGTCCAATGGCTTTTTATACTACTTTAAAGCACATTGAATATATGAAATTGTTTCTTTTCCTGTAATGAATGAAAATCCATACAGTTAATTTTAGATTAAAATGTTGACATCAGTTGTAACTGAAAGAAGATATGCTTTAAAAAACGTGTTCTGTGGTGACTGTACTTCAGCACTAACCCTTGCAGTGAGCTGAAAAGCAGTTCTGGCTTAGAGTGTGTGAATACTGTGGGTTTTTTCCTAGTGGAAATATGTATTGATGGAAAGTTTTGAGCATTTTATTTACATTGCAGATAGAATGGGAAGTTGAGCAGACATCCTGTGTGAAAGTGCCCTATTTTTAGCAAGATAAAAATGTGATTAACATTTTCTGTAGCTTTTCTGCTGTTACATAAGGCATTTCTAGTTATTGAGTTAATTAGGACAGAAATGGGGCCAGCTGGAAAAATAGCTGTGCAGCTTCTCTGTATAGTGAGCAAGCAGGATGGGGTTTCTATAAGAGGAAAGAGTTGTATTGATAGTAGTGCTACACTGGCTTCTTAATGATAGGGAAAATATTTTTGCTCTACATTGGCACATATGCATCTGCTGAAATGACAGAATATACTGAAGGACAAATAACTTCTACTAAGAGTATGAGGCCTGTGGCATATATGTAAAAGTACTAGAGGACAGGCTTAGGAAAGGAGGAGAGTGATAATAATAATCAGGAAAAAATACAAAAAATACAAAAAAAAAAAATAACTGAATTTTTAATGAGCAGGCATCAAAATGATGTGATTTCTCTTGTAGCCAACTGAATGGCAATTTTTATTGAGAATATGTCAGAAAATATTTCTTTGCTTTGAATGGTGGTGTTTGTCTAAAGATACAGTGCATTTAAAGAACAAGTAAATTTAATTAGTGTATACTGTTTTGGAAAACATTGCTGATTGTTGCAAGAAATTAAAGTAACAGATCTTTTTAATGAAGGAGATATTTAGTAGGTTGGTTCTTGTTAATAAAACTAACTTGGCTAATTTCAGAAAATCATATGGATGGAGCTGTGAAGGGGGGGGATTGTTTGTTTATCAAAACCTTTACCAAAAAGACCTCCAAACAGCACTATGTAGGATTTTTCCTCCTTTTCCATCAGGGTTTTAGCTATTCTTCTGGTACAACTTTGTGCTTTGGAAGTGTGAGAGTATTGAACTAGTGTGTCTTGACACCTGGGAATGGGTTATATTGTTTTACCAACTGTTTGCCACAAAAGGCAGTGCCCTCATTAAATCTGGGATGAGCAGCTGAAGCTCCTTCAGGAGACAGAGGGGAGTTGGGGGCAAAAGGACAATGTAAAACCCCTTGTGTGTCATTTAATGATGCAGCTGAAGGTGCAGGTGCTTTTAGGGGTGTATATTCTAACTGGAATGTTAATCAGTGGATTTTAATTGCAACACTGAGCTCACAGTTAATATGACAGCAAGCAGCAGGATTTTTGCTGTAAAACAAATTTTGATTCTGTGTTTTGTTTAGGTAGGGCAGAAGCTTTTCTCTAACCCTGTGTACACACCTTTAGGGATAATGTTGTAATGCTTCTACCAGTATTTGATTTTCATCTTGGATCTGAAGGGTTGGGGGTGCTATTTGGGGACAGTCTGCAGGGAAATCTAGCAAAAGCTAAAATTGGAACAAGTTTTTAGCCTGTACTCTGATTTGTCAATAAAGCAAAACTCTGGAAAATGGGAAGGTGGTGTTGAAAAATCTGGTAGCATTTTGCACTGTCATAAATTGTTCACCTAATAGCACTTATAATTCCTTCAGGGTCTCACATGTTGGTTTATATTTTTGAGCAACTAGTGCTAGACAGGCTTTCCTCTTCCCTTAGAATGTAATGCTGATGAGAAGTGCTCCAGATTTTGTTCAAATCTGCTTAGAATGATAAGACTGAGTTTATTCACAACTATCCTCTTGATCCTCTAATGTATTTGTTGTCTGTCTCCCCAAAAATGTTGAATATAGACATTTGATATTTCACAAGCCAGAGGCTGGTGAAAATGTTAAGCACGTACCACTTTATGTTCAGATTACTTTAACAGGTTTAAGATAAACAGGTATTAAGTGGAAATGAGCTTCTTGTTGTTAGAGTTGATTATTTTTCAGTTCCTTAATCCCTCCTAAAAACTACAGCATGCAGTCCTTTTCTCACAGTAACTGATGCAGCTCATAATTCCAAGCTGTTATCCCAATAGCATGAGTGGATAAGGAAGGGAATAAGTATCCTGTTTACTGTGCCACTTACTGGAGAAGGGTCAGGGAAGAGCTGGGAAGTGATGAGGGAATAAGCACCTGGCTCTGTGAGCAGTGGACATTAATCAGTGCTGCTCTATCCATCTGCTGTGAGTTGGAGCTTTAAATAGCTCCAGTAATAAACATTAGTGTGGAATTCACTTCAGCACTTCCCCCTTGCTGCTGCAGCTGTCTGTGCTGAGAAGATGCTGCTCCTGGAATTGGGTTGCTGTGGCATTGCCCTCTGGACTGAGGTTTATGTGCTTGGTTAAGAACGGTCGGTAGAGGTCTGAATTAGCACAGCTCAGAGTTGGACAGAATCCCCGGAATTCTGGTTGTTCACGGGCTCTTCCACCAGGGTGCAGCCTCCTAAGCAATTTGTGTGTCTTGGAAAACTTCTCCCATCGTGCACAGCTATTGGAAAGTATATTCCAAGTAAGTCTGAGGTACAGAAAAACTGTCATCATCCAACACTAAGGGAAAGGCAGGTTCTACGAATCCTTGGCAGAATGTTGGCAGCACTAAATTGCAGTAACAATTAAAGCTGTTTTCTTAGCAGGATATTATGGTTTTATGAGAAGAATAGAACAGGATTTCTACAAGCAGAATTCAGTTGTACAATCTGTAAACAGCACAACACAAACTTTATACTGCCACTACAGTTATAATTTCCAATCACCTGGACCCTCTGCAGCTCAGGTCAAATCTTAACGTGCAGTTTGCTTTATCAGTACACCAATCATAATCTAGACTCAAACTATATAAAAGAAGACAAATCACTCACTCAGTCCTCAGAGGAAGCAGATGATGATGATGGAGGTGTCCCTTGCCACCAGTGAGGGGTGGGGGTCACAGTTCTGTTCCAGGTTCCCACTTAGAACTTGGAGCTGCTTGATTTTCCAGCCAGTGCTCTATGTGATTTCAGCTTCCCTGGGGTGGGAAGTCAACAACACCTGCTTGGCTGAGTGCCTGGGACCTCCAAGGCCAGCGGGCAAGGGAGGAATCTTCTGGTGCCCAGGAGTCTTGAGGATAATAGAGAGGGAAGGTACAAATCTGTTTGGTTTGTCTGCTTGGGTCACAGGACCTTCAGAGCCTGAGAATGAGGGAAAGCAAACAAATAATGTGACTGGCTCAGAGGGTGGCACTCATAAAATGGTGCCATTTATGCTAAATGTGCTAACAGGGTTGAGGGCAGGGAGTACCAGTCATACCTAGTTCAAGAAGAATGAGAGTTAAATGGGGTACTCATTAACACTGGTAGGATATTATTATTTTATCCATTTCATGCTGAAGTATTATCCAGGTAATTATCTTTAATTCACAAGCAAGAGGGGCTGCAGAGGCACATGGTACCAGCAAGTTCAGAAAGGAATTCCACACACTTAGTGACAGCTGTCCATGAGCACTGGCTGGACAACCAAGTGGACTGTCATTGTTGTGGGTGCTGTGTGGTTTGAGGGGTTTTAGTTAAAATTTGTACCCTGAATTTCCTGTTCTGACTGCAGAGTTTTGCAGCTGGCAGAGAGAACGTGGGCCTGAGCAGATTCCTGGTCTGATCCAGTGAAAGCTTGGAACTCAAAATAAGCCATTCCTGTCACTGGAACTTGACTGCTTATTTTAAAGCTTTTCTAGTTTCACTTGTGGCATGATCAGACTGTCTAAGTTGAAATTATTATGTATTGTAAAACACTTTCATTATCTTACATCTAATATATAAACTGGTAAAACTCCATGTTAATTGCAAAACAGATGTAAAAATACCTTCCATGAGTGACAACAATCAGTCAAACATAAATTTGGGTATTACACTGGTGGTGTTTATGTCCTTGGTGGGGTCTTTGTGTTAATGATGATTGATTAATCTCAAGAGTTATGCCATGATCTTTAAGAGTTAAGTAATAATATAATTATATATATTATACATGTTATACTGTGCAAAGCTCAGTCTCTTGCTTACACCTTCTGGGTTACTAAGGTGTTTGATTTTAAACTTTGCTTCCCAGCAAGTTGGTCTGTCAGTGGCACTGTTCTGAAGTAATCTTAAAACTTTCTGGGGAAAAATATACTCATTTACTGATCTAAATGTTGGACTACAGAGTATTATATTATTATAAAAGTTTTATTCTGCTCAATAAAGTACTTTAATCTGTCAGATTTACTGTCTTTGTGATGGGAGGCCTGGAGGAGGGTGTGTTTTTATTTTTAAGGGAGGATTATAATTTGGCATATATTCAGATTTGGATTCAAGCATGTGTAGTTTATCCCTTCTCCCAGGCTAGCTGAGCACTAGGTTTCCACCTTTTAAAAGAGAGGGAAAAAGCTTCTGTAAAGAAGTTACTGATTATTTCTGATTAATAGTCACATACAAAACTTAATTACCAACTGCTGTTCAAAGGTCCAAATTGTTGGGATATGCAAAACTTGCAAACTGAAATATGGTGTTTTGCGTGCACTATAAAATATTATTTGTGGATGTGAGCAGGGGAAAAACACCCCAAATTCTATGGAAACTGAAAAAAATCCTAGCTGTAATTTTCAGAAGTTTTGTTTTTAACTAGCTCATTTAAAATGTAGAATGAGTCTGTCAGTGGTAGCCCAAAGGCTAATTTAGTCACAAACATCCAGGGTATAATTTGCTTGCTATGATTTGTGATTCAGAAGATGACAGAGAGAAGTAGTGTGTACCTGCGGGAGGATAATTTTCTGTTTGTTTTATAGCCATGGGTATTATTCTGAAAGTAGTACAAAATACCTCACATCTGCATAACTATTCTGCTGTCAACGATCCAGTGACTCTTCTCCTTGAAGGGAGATTACCTTCAAGGACTTTAGGCTTAGTGTAGTTAACACTCATTATACAGATTTAGCTGCTCTCTTATGGGTTCAGTCATTTAGATGATACATTGATGAGTAAGGTATTCATACTTTAAGATCAGTTTTCCTTGAAGTTCTTTACAGACAGAAGATGGCTGATCAGTGACTGGTATGTGCTAAAAGGAAAAAGTGAGTCCACCGTGTCATGGTGGACTATGGAAAACTATTGAACAAATATATGCATAGTTTAGAGTTTTTTCTGTTTAATTTTGCAGAAAGTTCCTTGTATGGGAAAGTACTCCATGGGATGAAAACCTCATCAGTTGTGTTACTAGAAGCATGAACAGTAGGAAACAGCATATGCTTGAACTATGTCTGTGCTATATCCTACTTGGAGAGACTTTGACTGTTTCCCTAAAGATTTTCTTTGTTATTTTGGAAATCATAAAACCTGTTCATTCAGTAGCAATCCTGGTGGTTTCTACAGTCTGACTCGTGTAGTGTATAAAGTCACATCTTGACTAAAGATTTGCTTAAAAAAAAAAGATTAGGTAAATTGAACTTTCAAACCTTGACAAAGGTGAGTATCTAAATTGTGTAGATACTCAGTTTAGAACTCCCTTTGTTTTTTGTGAGCTAAGCTTGTGTAAGAATTTCAGCAGAGCTGCACACTGGGTGAATTTTCCTATAGGTGCACAAGGCACATGATTTTGTCCTCAAGGAGTACCTGTTTATTTTCTGAAGTAACAAAATCATTAAGCCTAAATCTTCCCACTTTTGCACCTGTCATAAATTTCAATAAATATTGAGCTTGAGGATACGTGGACTCTGAGGAGTGCTCTCAAATATGCCCTAATTCAGAGAAGTGCATGTTTGGAAGGTGGGAGAAAGACAGTTATGTTTTTCTAACTGCCTTTCCCAGCTGCTGGGCTGGCTGGTTTTGTCTGAGGAGCTTCTGAGATAGTTTTGTGTAAGGAAGCCGTTGCTTATTTGCCTGTGATAACGATGATATTTACATTCTTCTGAATGGGATGGTGACTTGAGCTGCTGCCTTTAACTTTTGAGTAATTGGCCTTTCAATATTTTCAATTTTGGAATGTGACTTTGTTTTTTTAGACATTGCATATTTTCAGTTTTCCCCAAAATTTTCGTACAAGTTCTGAGAATTAAATTTTATTACGTACAACTGCAAAAGTTTGAGTACCAGTATTTAGAAGCATCACTCTTTCTATCTTCAGCCACCAGTCTTTCTGGGATAAGTGCAACCAGAAACAAAGGCCATTGGAAAATAAGTAATGCAGTTTGGTTTTCTTCAGAATATAAAAATGTTGATATGGGGGAAAATCTGCCCCACCTTGTCACTGGGTAGAGCAGCTGAGAACAGTCAGCCCATACAGGATGTTAGTGTTGACTTGAATGAGCCCAAATGCTGCAAGCACTTTCTTGAAGCAATTTGCAAATAACAGAATTCATTATTTCTAGGGTATATAGCTCATCTATTTAGGAAATTCTTTTGTGCTCAGTGAACTATCCATAGCTCAATTTGAGTATTCTAGATAGCTCAGACCTGTCATTGTCAGTGTTACAGCAGTAGAAAAGTGTTTCATATGTCTGCATGTTAGGCTGGAACTTTGATAACTATAAAAACATTAAAAAAAAAGCTATTAGTGATAACAAACCACTACTCCTGTGCTAGTTTGAAAGTTTATTCTGTTTTTATATTAAAAAAGTGAATTTTGTTGGTAATAATTTATTTCAGTACAGTATATAATTCAAGTTTGCATACCTACCCCACACCCAGTCCACTGTCTCCTTCCTTTTTTTACTTCAATATTTACAGCAGAATTGCTCCCTTTCATAATTAGGTCACATATTTGACAGTTGCACCTAAAGCTTTGACATGGAATTCTCTGTCTACATGTATTTTTAATCTAGGAAAAACAGTCTCTTATAATGACAGCTCCTGAGATAAAGTGTGCAAACTTTCTTCTTCCTTTTTCCTCCTCAGGAAGTATTGATGAAGATGTTGTGGTGATTGAAGCATCCTCCACTCCCCAGGTCACTGCTAACGAAGAAATAAATGTTACCTCAACAGACAGTGAAGTGGAGATTGTCACAGTTGGTGAAAACTACAGGTGAGATTTGCATCTCTCTGTATTAATAGTTTTGCTTGTCTGCAGATCTCTCACAATACTCTGTGTGGCTTAACATCCCTGAAACTCTGACCAGAATGCACAGTAAGCATTTTTTGTTAAAAAAATACAAACCAAGCCCAACAAAACAAGTCCCAAATAACAACAAAAACCCCCATGAACAAAAAAACCCAAAGCACAGCTTTGCCAAAGCTTGACAATTCCAACTACTCTGGAGTTGCTGAGGTGGTTGTAGTTGGTGTGACTGATGGGCAGAATTTTGGCAAAGGAAAGCTGCACAGGGAGATCCTGGAGAGAGCAAGTGTAGGCTGAGTTGACTGTCTAGGGATTACCTGAGCATTTCTCAGGTAATCTCATTTCTCATCCTGCTTTTTTTGAAGCACCTGCTGTGTATGCTCTCCTGTTCTTCCATACCTGTCTGGAAGTTTAGTTCCATATTTGTCAGGTTTTACAGAATCTATTAAAGTGGAGTTCCTTGAAGAAGAAAACTTCAAACCTGACTGAAGACAGATAAGATACATTAAAAAAATAGCTTTGTATCTTCCCAGCATCAATAAGAAATGTTTTCTGTGGTAGCCTTAAAAGACTTGAAAAAATTAGTTCTTTCTTCCCTTATCTTCTGCAACACTACAACCAAAACAGTGGTAGCTCCATGGTGATTTGTGCAATGGAGTTTGTTTGTTTTTAGTGAAGTCATTCCCTTTTCTTCATATTTTCCTTTTCTGAAATCTGAGTACATTGTTTTTCCAAATTGGAAAATAAGAACCACTTGATTTATGTAAATACTGAAGAATCAAAGTTTTTTGAGAGTGAAATGGTAAATACAGTACTGTAAAAATATTGTTCCCTTAATTAAAGACTGTATCCTAGAAAGGACATACAGATCATTGTTTTGAGTGTTTGGTTTGTGTGGCTAAAATAAACAGATTGCGTGCTAAGTGTTACAATAGAGAGATAAACCCATCCCTTTCCTTAGATATGGTTACAGGCTTATGATTTCCTCTTCTCAAGCCACATTTCATTTTAGTTTCAGTATTACACAGAGCTATATTTGTTCTTCAAGAAGGGGGAACAAAATTATTAAAGAGAGAAGTCCAGAGATTTTGCACTTCTTGGACTTTTTTGAAATTTGAAGTATAGAAATTGTCCTCTGAAAACACAATCTGTCACAAGTTAACAAGCAAAAATACTTTAGATTCACAAATTGTTATTGTCTGCAGTTTTGTTGTCATTTATAGACCTGCTCTTTCAGACTGCATAGGAACAGTGTAGGATTTGGAGAGTCTTCATCTACTGATAAAGTTAAAACAACATCAGATGTAATTGCTGCCTGACCGTGTTTGTAGGGTTTCACAGTGAATTTTTTGCAAGTTACCTGTATGTACATGGAACAAGGTATAAAGACCTTTAAACTCTGTTGGGTATTTGCTGTTCTGTTATGTGGCAAAGGCTGCAGCAGTGTTTGTGAGGACTCATCGAGTGGAGTCGGGGGCTATTTTGATGTGACAATGCTTTTCTGATGATAAGAAAAAAAAAAGAACACTGGCAGAATGTAGGTCAATACTCAAAGTGTTAACCTTTTCGAAGGTCTCGTTCTGCACTTGGACACACAAGATCCCACTGGGGACAGAGCTCTGGCTCTCACGCTCCACGAGCTCCGGAGCAGCGGAACCGCAGCAGGATCTCCACGGTCATCCAGCCCCTGAGGCAGAATGCGGCCGAGGTCGTGGACCTCACGGTGGATGAGGATGGTAAGTGGTGTGCTCAGAAAATCCTCCTGTGGCCTTCCTTTTAAAATTAAAATTTAGCCATTTCCAGTCTGTCTCTTACATCTAATTTTTCTTCCAAAGCTGCCTTGGGTTTGTGTCTGAGGGCTGACTCACCAGGCAGAAATTACAGAGCAGGTTGGAACTACTTCTTGAAAAATATGCACTTACTTCAATACAACACTATAAAAGGAAAACATGTTGTTGCCTATGCTTTGCAATAGTTGCTGTTCTTTCAGGCCTTGGAGTAAATATTAAAAAAAAAAACAAACCAAAACACAAAACCCGAACGTGCAACTAGTAAAGTGTGTTATGTTTCTGAAGCTGTAACCTTCCATTGTTTCCTAACATTAAAACCTGCTGGCACTTACTAAGTCTATTCCTGCTGAAAATCACAAGAGCAACTTCCAGGTATATTCAAGACGTTGAGAGAAGGAAAAACTAAAGCTCATGTAGATTTTTGCATGTTTATTTTTTTGTGGATGGTGGCGGGTTTGGGGGTTTCTTGGATGCATGTTACTTTTAATGTTTTAACAGCAGTTTTGTCCTGTTGTGGTTCTGTCCCTGTTCATCACAAGCTCTGGTATTTTGCAGTGTATTATTCTTCAGATTGACTTGATTTTTGAGATGGGTTGGAGAGTTGGAAAGGCTTGGGAATAGTTTTGATTGGTTGACAGTTTTTAAGGGAGAGGCTGAGTTGGTTTACAGATTCTTTATGGATCTACTGTGAAATATCCCAGCTGAAAGGGTGTAGGCTTCTGTTGCTTTACTCCTAAAACTCAAATTACGGAATTTAGTCTTAAATTCAGAAACCAAATTATTTTAAAAAATATTATTACTGAATGAACTTTTACTTCTGCAATGAGTATATTTAAGACTAGCTGTTTCTCCCGCCTCCTGGAGGAAACGACTTTCTACGATGAGTCTTCCAGGATTTCAGGAATATAATTTTTGGGTTTAGGTGGCGAACTTCACACATGAACTAGTGTAAAATGATAGAACTTCTGCATTAACACTGTTATAAGGAAGCTGTGCAGTTTATCACAACTTTGCTGTCTTCTTCAAAGGTACAGGACTTAAAACTTTGCTGACTGCTTTCATGAGCATAAGGGTCGTATCTCCATCTGTCTTCCTGGATTAACGTCTGTGAAGTGATGTTAAGAAATTGTTTCTCTTAGCTAATAGTTTGAGGTTGACCAAGCCCCCTGTTTTTTTACTGGTTTTGTGGGGGAGAAGCAGAACTGTCTGTGTGGCTGATGGTGAGCCAGGCCCAGGGTGGCTGAGGCTGGCGGGAGCTGGGCATGGCTGACTGCAGGAGGGCACTCAGCAGCTGTTGGCATTCAGACCTGAGCACTGTGTGATCACTGCTCCTTGGGGGCTGTACATAGCCTATGTACTTGCTGATTTTTTTTTTCTGATTTTAAACATTAATACGTTTCTCCACAAATGTTCTCCTGTAAATAAAATTAGCATGTTGAAATGCCACATTAAAAACCAAAGGAATTTAGATGTAGGTATCAGGTCATGTTTTTTTAATGTGATGAGTTGGAAGACTTGCAAGAGGGAAGATATATTTATTCTTTTGCTCACTGAGTTGCTGATACTCCTACTAGATATAGAGAGAAATCTTGACAAGTAGTCATATTTTATTTTGAGACTTGGTGTAAGAGAAGTATTTGAAGTTTTTTGATGCTTTTTTTCCTCTGATATCCATGCAGACATTTTTACTAAAAAAACCTGAACTGTTTCTGATAATCTTCCCTTTTATGGTATCTTGTATTCCTAGTCATGTCATTGCCTTGTCATGAATTGGAGAGAAATTTCAAACTTACAGTCAAAGATTTTTTTCAAAAGTGAATTTGAATTATGCCACCAAGTATAATGTTAAATTTTAACCTGGTTACAATTACGTAGTAAAGGACAAGATTTATCAAGAGTTTGTGTTTCCCAGGATGATATGTAAGATGAATATGTTTGTACTCTTAAAAGAAGTCTCAAATATTGATAATCTGCTTTTAATGTGTGTTGAGACTAGAAACCAAGTTTATCTTGCTAAAGCCTTTAGTACTATGCATCTAGAATGACTGAAGTTTGTAAAGTAGCACTGCTAGTTTAGATGTTAGGATGTTCTTGGTGAGTGACCTAAAAGTTTTTCTGTTCTTTGTAGGCATTAAAATTTGTAAAGGTAATATGTTAATCATAGAGTAGTTTGTCTAGAGTAGTAGAGTGGATTTATGGAAGATTTCAGCAAATGTTTTCATCATAAAGTACCCAAGTAATTTAATCTCTTTTCTAGTAGTTTTTTTTATTTAGCATATGAAACTTAAATGTCAGATTTGGCTGGGAATTGATTTTATGTTAATTCTTAAAAAAATTCAAGCAGATTTTGTAAAAAAAAAAAAAGAAAAAGAAAATAAGGTAATTTTTTTTCCACACATGAGTTAAACAGAATTACCTTTTGTGGTTTGTACCTGTCAGGTTTTTGTGCTCTGACTTTCTTAGCTTCTGGCAAGGCCAGAATTGAGAATCTCTTGTAAAATAATTCAAAAGCAGCAACAACATGAAAAAAACCCTAGTAGCTTTTACAGGTTAAGGAACATGAAAGATTTTTTATTTCACTAGAGCCGACAGTTGTGCCAACCACGTCAGCTCGAGTGGAGCCGCAGGTCGTGAGTTCTGCTTCCAGTACCAGTACCAGTACCTCTACCTCAGAGCAGGCCTCTGATGCAGCTCCCACCATCTCCACCAGCCAGCCCTCTGCAGCTCCAGAGACGACTCCCAGTCTTCCCAGTGGCAGCACTGCTGGTACTTCAGCTGGAGGTATGGACAAAGGGCTTTCTGAGCTGTTGTGTTGCTTCCGAGTACAAAGGAGGTAGAGGAAGTTCACGACATCCTCTAGATTAAATGGCACTACTGCAATGTGACAGTAGTAAATTGAGAGGACAGGAATCTGAAAAAGATCATTGATTTCTCTGTAAAGATAAAGGAAATTGTGCTGGAGCTTTCTGCTTTTGCCTGTTGGAACGATTCGGTTATACGTAATGAATCACCTCCTTGCTTTCTGAGGAGATGGAATGTGGTTCACTGGGAATTCTCCCATTGCACTGTGTTACAGAGATGGGGTTTTTTTAATGTGTTGTAAGGAAGTAAAGGATTCCTTGAACCTCCTGCTGTAGATCACTTCCTTGGGAGCACATTTATACAGACCTGTACTAGAGCTGGACATACAGGTAGCACTCATAACAGCACTGAAACAAGTGCCCTATCTGCAGGTGAGGGACAGAAATCCTGGGCAGAACTCAGGAATCTGAGGTCTCTACACACTAACTACAGGGAGAATCTTTTCTCCTTTCCCTGTTGATAACATGCCTTAAATTAGTGGAATAAGGCAAGTGTCAGTTCACGTCCTCCAGTGGTTCCCACGAGTACATTCCCTGAACCATTCAGTTTTGGTTCATTTGTCAGGCATAGCTAAATGTTATTTTTTGTATCCAGTGTGTTTTGTTTTAGTCTAGATCTATTTTTCAGTTGGTTAATTATTTAATCATGAAGTACAGAGGGTTTTTTTCTATATTAAGGCACTGCTTTACAGTGATCAGCTTCACTAATTTCTTTCACTTGAATATGAATTTTCTTTGTCTTCAAGATGACATAAGAAGAACTGCATCTAATACAACACTGGAAACCGGCCCTCCGGCCATGCCGAGGTTACCATCCTGCTGCCCTCAGCATTCTCCTTGTGGAGGACCTTCACAGACTCATCACGCCTTGGGGCACCCACATACGAGCTGCTTTCAGCAGCATGGCCACCACTTCCAGCATCACCACCACCACCACCACAACCCTCACCCAGCTGTTCCGCTCTCCCCTTCGTTCAGTGACTCCAGCTGCCCTGTGGAAAGGCCTCCCCCCGTGCCTGCCCCGTGTGGAGCAAGCAGCAGTTCTGGCACCACGTACCACGACCAGGCACGTTTCATTCTTGTGGCTCTCTCACAATCACACCTTGTGACTTGGCATTTCAAGCTGTTACAGATGTGAGAGGATAGAATAGGGTGCTGAATTATAAATGATTCTCTTGCTCTGCATTGGGCATTACAGAAGGGAACTTAAAAGGAGGATTTGAGCTATAATATAGGAATGCAAAAAACTGAAATTTTATAGAAAGTTACAGTCTGACAAGTAATCATTGACAGTTGACCTCTTGATGACTATGATAGTGACTATTTAAGCAAACCAGACATAAGTACTTTGAAATGACTGCCCATCATAGCAGTTTTGCATTGCAAATAATTGAGCTGCTTTGAGAGAAGAAAAACATGAAGTCTAATGTTCTGTATATAAAAGGCATAAAAGAGTTGTGTCTCTAAAAGCATTGTTTTTTAAGGCTT
This sequence comes from Pseudopipra pipra, assembly GCF_036250125.1. Lineage (NCBI taxonomy): Eukaryota > Metazoa > Chordata > Aves > Passeriformes > Pipridae > Pseudopipra > Pseudopipra pipra. Next base: position 6,953,347 of record NC_087560.1, on the reverse strand, counting down.
TTTCAGTAACTAAATCACAGCTTTAAAACAATACAGTTGTAAGAAAGAACAGTACTGTGCAATCTTAGTTTACAACATGCAGAACTATCAGTCTGGTTACTGTTTTGAGTATAATACATTAGGCACAACTGAAATGCTAAAAGCGGGTTTTGCATCCAAATATTTCAATGCACGTAGCTCCCATATACTTACTGATTTATCCATCAGGGGGTTTGTTGGTGTTTTTATGGTTTTGGTTGGTTTGGTTTCGTTGGTTGGTTTTTGTGAGGTTTTTTGTGAGTGGGTTTTTTGTTTGGTTGTTTTTTTTTTACAGAATCTGTTGTAATGAATTTAGTGTCTCACCAGATGCAAGAACTTAGGAATAAGAAATGTTAACCACGTTTAAAGAATGTTCCAGAGTCAAGCCTTAAAACTTAAAACAGTTGCTTGTAATAGTAGTAATTTTTATTTTTTATAACGTCATGTTTGAGTGTGGCTTTGCTTTCAATGTCTGAAGAATTGCTTGAAAAAAGCTGGTTTGTTTGCGCAGCAGGCACTGCCAGTGGACTTAAGCAGCAGTGGTATAAGAAGTCATGGAAGTGGTGCTTTCCATGGAACGTCTGCTTTTGATCCCTGCTGTCCTGGTTCTTCATCCCGAACGACAATCTACGGGCACCAGGCTGGGGCTGGGCCGAGCCAGTCCCTGACCATAGACGGATATGGATCGAGCATCGTTGCTCAGCCACAGCCCCAACCTCCTCCTCAGGCATCGCTCTCCTCCTGTCGCCATTACATGCACTCTCCTTGTAAGTACTGATGGAACAGCTGCCCTGACAACATGGGAAAAACTCCTGCTATCTACTTGCACTCACCTTAGAACTGGCCTAGCAAAACTCATATTAAGAAATGTATTTGTGTAGGGGATTTGAACAGGATCAAGGGTAAAGTTAAAATATCTTCTTCTGAGTGACCATAATAACACTGAGAATTCAAAACTGTATTTACTATGAAAATATTTTTCATCTCGTTTGTATTCTAACAGTGGCTTTTTATTTAATTTTCCTTGGTTGGTCCCTTGTCCCATACCCCCAGTGAGTTCTGCTTTAGCAAGCTCAGAGTGAAAACTCACTTGTTTATGATTTGGTTTTTTGGGTTTTGTCTCCACAGAACAGTGAACTTGGAAAGGGGCGGGGATTGAACTTTTAAACAACAAAGATGAAGTAAAATTGGGAGGGGATTCTCCCCATTTACTCTACTCTCATGAGACCCCACTTGGAGTACTGCATCCAGATTGGGCTCTTGAGCACAAAGACACAAACTTGTTGGAGCAAGTCTGGAGGAGGGCCATGAGGTTGCTCAGAGGGCTAGAGCACCTCTGCTATGAGGACAGGCTGAGAAAGTTGGAGTTTTTCAGCCTGGAGAAGAGAAGGCTCTAGGCTGACCTTATTGCAGCCTTCCAGTGCCTAAAGGGGCTCCAAGAGAGCTGGAGATGGACTTTTGACAAGAGCATGTAGTGGCAGGACAAGGGGGAATGGCTTCCAACTGAAAGAGTAACATTATATTGGGTATAAGGAAGAAATTCTTGCCTGTGAGAGTGGTGAGGCCCTGGCACAGGTTGCCCAGAGAAGCTGTAGCTGCCCCATCCCTGACAGTGTTCAAGGACAAATTGGATGTGGCTTTGACCAACCTGGTCTAGTGGAAGGTGTTCCTGCCCATGGGAGGTAAGTTGAAACTAGATGATCTTTAAGGTCCCTTCCAACCCAAACCATTCTATGTTCGTTTCTCAGTGTGTATCACACTTTTTTTTTTTTTTTTTTTTTTTTTGCCAACACTGGCAAACAAAATACTTTTGACTGCAGAAAATGTAGGTTTCTTGTAGGGTATACTGCTAGAATCACTTTATTTAAAAATTGCATAAACACATGTTCCCATGTTGCCACTGTTTACACTAGTGTAATAATACTGAAGCACCTGTGTGAAGATACTTTTTAAAATAAATTTACGTCAAAACCTGCTACTGACCAAATAAAAAGCACCTGATGTTTTCATTGCAGATGCTTCCTTGACCAGACCTCTTCACCATCAAGCTTCTGCATGTCCTCACTCTCATGGAAATCCTCCTCCACAGCCACAACCTCCACCTCAAGTAGATTATGTTATCCCTCATCCAGTGCATCCCTTCCATCCTTCAATCTCCTCTCATGCATCTTCTCATCCTGTTCCACCTCCACCACCAACTCATCCTTTAGCCAATGCAGCTGCTCCGATCCCACAGCATCTTCCTGCAACACACCAGCCTATATCCCATCACATCCCTGCAACAGCACCTCCGGCACAGAGGCTACATCCTCACGAGGTGATCCAGAGGATGGAGGTCCAGAGAAGAAGGATGATGCAACACCCAACGTATGTCACAAATGTACTCAGAACAATATCTAAACATGTAATTAATTCCCCTCAGGTTTGTAAAATGTTGCATGTGACTCTCAAACTGTTAATTGCATGGTTAGGAACTGTTAGTGTTAGACCATGGTGAGGAGTGTCTTTATGTACCGTCACAGTCACATGAGCATTAGGAGTGAACCTACTCTGTTACATCTCCCAGTAGTGTCTCCAGGTAAGGCACCAGTGGGGCATGGAAGACAAGGGGACCCTGTGTTTCTTTTGCCCACTGCTCATCCTCTGAATAACAGGCAGGAATTCCTTTTCAAGCTTAACAGCCTAGAAGTACATCATAAGCTCTGTTCAAATGTGTTCCAATGTGTTCCTTGACAGCGTGTTTTGCCTTGAGATTCTTTTTATCTAACTAATGCTTTAAAATTAAATGAACAATTTATCAAAGGGACTGTTTACCAAGTTTAATTCAGATTAGATACCTGCATGTCTTTCCTATGCCTTTATGTCTTTAGAAGAGGAGGAGGAGATTGATCACATTCACATACAGATGTTACACAATGTTGAGATGTAGCTTTGGTGATATTAAGACATGCTTCTGTTGTTGCTTAACTAGAGTCATTACACTGGTGTCAACACATACCAGGTCAGTAGTAGCTTAGTATTCAATCACATAGTAACTGAAGTTACTTTGATTCTGGAGATAACATATCCAAGGGATTTTCAGGAATGAGCTCTCTAGTTGTTGCTCCTAATTTTGTTATACAAGTTTTACTCATAAGCAACTTAAAACTCATTTAATGCTTGAAGAGAATTTTGCTTTAACTGGAACTTTTGAGGCAGTTTCCAGGTTATTTATAAAAATATCTATAGGCAGCAACTGCTCACAAATGGCACATGACAGACTAGGCAGTGACTGTGGGGACAGCAGGATATTTAAGGAAAAATAATAGCAGTAGCTATCTTGTCAGATCTGGAAATTTTCCAGTAGTTTGAGGATTGGAATTGTGGTTATTGACATTTCTTAGCCTTTCTTATCATTTCCTTTCTATGTACAGAAATCGTAGTCAAACGTTGATAGATTTTTCTTGACATTCTCTCTGAAGTCACCAGTCCTGGGTCAGACAGTGCTGATTTGCTCAGTGACATTTCTCCTTTGTAGTTTTGATTTGTAATCGGGTGAAATTGTTTTGCCCTTGGTCTTTCTGTTCCCCTCTAATCCTCATACAAATTCCATGCAAAAATCAGTCTTGTAGGTGTCCTGGCCCAACCTCATGTAAATCAGATTATACTCTGACAACCAGAAACTTGTACCTGTTTGCTCTGTTATTGAGTACAGACTTGAGACTGCCAGCAGGCTTGTGCTTCCTTCAGTTCCATGGCCTGCAATCTCAAAGTGTTCTTAACCTGTTCTTTCACCCTTAGTTTCTACAAATAACATAAGGGATAGTCTAGCTGGTATTCCTTCTGTCCGACAATGTAGGAGCTTTTCAGGATTGGAGGTAGAGAATGGTTTGAGTCCCCTTCTCACTGTCATGGATCAAGTGTGGATACAACAGCTGAAACTTCTTAGGGTCTTGGAATCAGCCATAAAATGTGCAGAAGGCAGTGGATCAGGGTGCACTGCATTTGTCTGACATATGGGCTTTCTGTTTACTTTAAATCTGGTTACCCGCTTAATATAAAGACTGTGGGATGAACAACCAAAGAGTGTTACAATTTGTAAGTTATTTCTGTAATTTAAATATGGGTTTTTTATTAAAATGTGTTCTTCCAGATTTTTCCCCCATAGTTACTTGATAAACTGAAGGGAGGTGAGACTAGAAGTAGGTTCTGCTGATAGTCCTGTTCCCGTGTTGGTCTGTGCCATTGCAGAAAATGAACACTTCTCACATAATTGACACAGATTTCTCTGGAGAAGTGTCACTCTACAGTGATTAGAATAGTGTGCTGTTAAGGAAATTTTTACCTCTCTAGACAGGTAAATTTACAAAATGTCTGGTCTGCTTTGACAGGTAGTTTAAGGTGGTGTAAACCTCAGGAACGTGCACTGCTTTTGGCAAAATCCAAGTTTCTAGATTGAATAAAAACCCATCCTTTCTGTGCAGAAAGCAATGGAAAGAAAATTACTAAGCCATTTCTTCTTGTGGCTGGGAAGTGATAAAGTAGCCAGCAGGTTTTTTTTGAAGTTGTTTTTTTTGGTTGTTTTTTTTTTTTTTTCCCAAATCCATAGTTGTTCTATACCAACTGGCATGGAAAAAAGCTGTGTGCTCTTATTACCTGAGCTATGACATGTTTCAAGGAAAATGTCCTCTTATTAGTGTATTAAGTTTCCCCTAATTACTTTTGCTGGTATAGTTTTACTAGAAATAAACTGCAGCAGAGCTGTGAATGACTCTGAATCTGAATGTGGCTGTCATGTGGCTTTCTCTTTCCTACCTGCTGTTTGAGGTCAGGATTAAACACTTTGTCAGCCTTTCTGTGGTTGTGTCTGCTGAGAGAAGGACAGAGCACTGCAACTGAAGCTGGCTTTGGTTTTGAATATAAAATCTTATGTTATAATTAGTTTCTAACTTATACCTAAAGCTGAAATTAAAGTACTGCATGGGGAGTTTCTTATTTTAAAGGCATTGCAGTAACTCAGTCTGTAACATTTTGGTTATAGATGTTGCTTTCTTGATATTAACAAATATGTGAAAATAACTGTTGCTGGTTTCTGTTGTTTAGACGTGCTCATGAGCGGCCTCCTCCACATCCTCACAGAATGCATCCCAACTACGGGCATGGGCATCACATTCATGTGCCTCAGACTATGTCTTCCCATCCTCGACAAGCTCCAGAGAGATCTGCCTGGTTAGTAATCAGTAATCAGACACTATTTGAGCTCTTTGGGACTGGGGACAGAAGGGTGGGATGTGCTGATCCGCACTGATGATGCTGGCTGGGATTTTAAAACGTGCTGCATGCACCCATAGCTTAAAATTTATAGATGTTGATACAGCTTTGAAATACTGCTTTGAGTACTCAGTGTCTTAAATATATTTCTAGTGTTTTTAGAGGCTTGGATTTGATGTATGAACTAGTGTATTCTCTCTCCTCTTTGTTTGAACTTACTCAAAATTGCATCAGGCCCACTTATGAAGCATGCACTTAAATTCCACAATATATTTATTATTTTAAAAAAATATTTTGGACCATTAGGCAAGAGCTGTATGCTTAGCAGCTGCTGTTCCCACAGCATGTGCTGCAGAGAAGGCTCCACAAGGATGATATTCCTGGACACTACAAATGTGGAGTCATCTCAACTGATTTCTCATAATAGATCTTCACAGCTATTTTAAAAAGAACTTAGGGTAGGATGTCTTCAGTGAAGTTTAAACAAGGTTAGAAAAAAAAGATTCATATGTAAACCTGTTATTGTAGCTGTACTGGGTTGTAGGTTTTCCAAAGCAGTGGAATTGTACCTAGGAAGCAAGATGTTCCTGTAATGCCACTTTCATTCATGTGACAGGGAACTAGGAATTGAAGCTGGTGTGACTGCAGCTACTTACCCTCCAGGGCCTTTGCATCCTCACTTGGCCCACTACCACGCACCTCCTCGACTGCATCACTTGCAAATAGGGGCACTCCCTCTAATGGTAAGGACGTAGCTTATGAAAAATTATGGTCATTGCTCACTGTAATTTTGTTTGTCAGGAAAATTGGACATGTATACATCGCTGCAAAGTGCTTCAGCTGAAGAAAAGAATACCTCACTGTATCTGTCTGTGTGTTACTCCCAGCTAGGGAGCTTGAACAGGCTCATTGTGTGATAAAACAGTACAGGACATTAATATTTCTAACTTCAGCTCCTGTAAAATGAAACATATTTGAATTAAATTGTCACTTGCATTGCAATGCATTGACCCTCTGCATCTGATTTTTAAAGTTCAGATTGTTCTTTATTAGAGTTTTGGATTGTTAAAGGTACCAACTTTCCAACCAGTGCATGAGAATTAGTACTGATGCTTTTTTTAAGGTGTATATACAACACAATTAGAATTCCATCTAGAGATTTGATTGTTTTCAAATAATATTTGTTATTCATCAACCTAATTCTTTGTGATAAAGTATATAATTTTGTAGCATTAAGTGTTACTGAGCTGGTTTAAAAGTAAACTGGTGGGAGAAATGAACCCAACTCAAGAGAGGTTATAATTTACTAAAAAGATTACAATAAATACAATGATACAGAGAAAACTGGTTTTAACCCCCAAAGACAGATGTATAACCCATCACCCTGGGACAAGAACAGAACAGTGTTTGTTGGCCTCTGTGCTGAGCACCACATGGCCCCCTGGGTGCAAAATAAAAGGAAAGGAAACCTGTTGGTCTGGATGGTGGTCACAGTCCTGTTGAGGTGACGATCACAGTCCTGTCCAGAGTGGCATCACAGTCCTGTTGGAGTTCTGGTCCTCCTCTGGATCCAGTGAGTGGTACCAGAAGTCCCAGGGCTAATAAGTCAACTATGGGATTTACTTCCATTATTGCTGTGGAGTTTCTAGAAACTTCAGAGTTCAGAGGATTCTTACATTACAGTGTGATGAGAAACTAGTTGTATTTTAACTTTAGGGTATTCCTACAACTAAAATGTGACATGAGCAAGTAGCTGGGACCCCACTGTTGGTTGTCTTTTCAGTAGTAGAACAGCAGAAAGCTCTGATAGGAGACTTCTGAACTTTGTGTGATAAAATATTTTAGGGACTCCTGCCTTTCTGCTCAGTAGCTGCTGTTTCTAATTGGTAAAAGAGGCAGATGAAATAAGGTTCTTTAACTCTACGGAAACTTGTGCATATGTTTGTGTAGGGATATTCTAATACTTATAATGGTAATTCCTGAGTATCTGAGTGGAGCTGAAGCTGTTGGTATCTTGAGGCCTTGTACACACTGTACTGGCAGCGTGTTTTATCATGAACAGAGTGCTGTAAGCAGCACTTCCTCGAGTTTGGGATCTGGCTTGAACCTTGCTGAGATCAGATCGAGTGTTACAACTTTGAAGTTGTGTTGAGTCTGTGACTAATTTTAGGTGTATTCAGATTACATGCACTAGGTGAAGACAGAGGCGGGGTAGAGCACCGCTAGAAGTTATATATGCAGTGAGTTGAAAGCATTACAAATGCCTTTTGATGATTCTCCCTCTTCTATGGCAATAATAAAAGTCAAAGTTTTCATTTGCATGTACGTGAGCGTACAGCAGATATGTCAGCAAAATTGATTTTTAATAGAGAGCAAGTAGTCAGGGGAGTTTTTCATCTAACAAACTTAAAGTTCAACAAAAGTGCCATAAAAGGCAACAGATGAAGTGCAGCTGCCACCTTTTTGGTTTTTTCTGTGTAACTTCAGGAATAGGGACAGGGGAGGAGAGGCTGAACTGTGGGTAGAGTCCCTCTGCTAAGTGGTTAATGTTCTGAGGAGGGCTTTCTCCTCTCTGTAAGTACAGAGGGTACTAAATAGAAATTTCCAGTTTCCAGTCATTAGTGATGTTTTTGATGCAGATGTCATAAACTGCTGCTGTTCTTTTAGTTCGTTTGTTTGTTGTCTTTTAAAGTAATTGATGCAGTCACTCAACTAAAAATTTGCTTAGTGTCGAGTGCACTTTCTGAAATGCCACGCAGCCCTGTTGGCAGTATGCATTTCTCTATGGAGTACTAAAACCCCTTCAGACTACTGCCAGACTGTAAAGGGCATAATGGATTATTTGGGCTTTAATGACATTAGGATTCTGATATATCAGTTTCTGATTTTAGTTGGATGCAGATAACCTGATGTTCATCTAGTCAGTGCTGGAATGTAGACTGCAGTTGTAATCCTCAGGGGGACAAAGTGATAAAGATACGTGGGGGAAGATAATCAGTATTCAGCAGCTTTGACAGACCGAACAGAGCGTCAGGGAAACAAAATCTCCTTTCCTACTAGCTTGGGTAAAGAAACTTTTACCTGTTTAACTGTTGCTTCTGGAGGAGTCCTAGATTAAAAGGAGTTAGGAAGAGCTTGCTTCATATCTGTGTAGACAAGGGCCAGGCTGTTTCCCTCCTGGATTTAACACAATTACTTTGAGTGTGACCGTGGCTTAGAGTAGTTTGTGTTCCACTTGTTACTGTTTTGATGTTGTGTGTGTGCTGAGGAAAGATCTGTCAGATGAATTCCACTGGGGACAAATATCCCTTCTGCTAAACTGATCATTTTTAGGAAGACTCAAGTGAGGATCAGTGCATGGCATAACTAATGAAACAGCAGACAGGAAGGACACAGGAGACCAAAGCTTTTTGTCTGTTCCCTCTGTTCTTCCCTGATGCCAGTGTTTGTTGTTAGAAGCCACTTCAATTTCTGTTTAGTCTGAATGCCTTTAGCTGCTTTTTTGGCACTGTTGATGAAAGACTTTTTGCCCTGCACCAGTTACCACATCTGGGGGGACAGGATGGTAGTTTCTGTAATTTAATAAGCTGACATAGGTGTTAGAAGGAAGATGACTTTTTCATAGTAAACTACATACCAGCCTTAATTCTGATTACCATAGATACAATCTACAATTTTCAGATCATATTATGGTTAGTAGTGGGAGGTGGTGATGGGTGGTGTTTTGTGGGGTTTTTTTTAGTTTTGTTTCTGTTTTATTAAATATATCTTAAATAATGGAAGCTATCTACATGATTCTTAAATTGTTTCAACTACCTCTTAAGCAAAGAATTAGCATACAGGGTATGCTGTTCCAGCCTCTTGATTCCAGCTTCTTCTGCTTTTTTGAATAGTATCCTGTTGAATGGGAATTTTAGAGGTGGGGAGTGTGGAAGGGGAATTATTTGGACTTTGTAGTTCGCTAGTATGGTGTAATAAATCTCTCTAGAGTTGGTGCAAGCCTTGAGAAGACTCCTTAATTTATCTGTGAACCTCAACTACAGCTTGTTGGTCAGAGGGAGTTGTTTGAATCATAATTTAAAAAAAAAACAAACCCAAACCATAAAACTCTCCTCCCCCCAAAAAACTAAATGAAAACAAAAAAACCCAAATAAAACCAACAACAACAAAAAAACTCAAACCTAAAATTTCTTACGGTACCTTAACCTCTCTCAGGTGTTACACATCCAGCTTTCAATATGCTGTGCCCCTTTTTTCTTCTGTTGCAGAGCTTGATTGTTCTGTTCCTTTACCTGCTGAATGATTCAGAGTGTTTGAGGCCATCTTTACACTTAGTTGTAATAATTAGGAGGGGTTTGGAGATACAGGACAGTAAGTCCCAGCACATTATGGTAGATGTGTGCTGGTCAGAATAATATTGCTCAGAGTGTAGACATGCAGGTGTTGCAGCTCTAAGAGATGCAACTGTTCTGTGCCAAAAAAGCAAACAAAGTCCTGTAAAATATCTGAACACTTAAAGCTGTAACTTGGTGTAGTGATAGTAGTTAAAGATGAACTTTAGCCTTGATTAGCGGCATCAAATACAATTGCATTTTTTGAGAAAACAGACTTTGGTCATGCAGCTTCTATTTCTTTTCTTAATATTAACATGAATTACTGTTCCTTGGGGTTTTATGTTCCCCTCAGACACAGGTACAGCTGGGTTTTATCTATGCAGCAGGTGTTACTTGTTCCTTCATACAGTGCCTCTCTATGAAAACTGCAGCTTTTCCTTGTTCAAATTTGACTTAAGACATTGATTGATTGGCTTTAACTTCTTTTTGAGTATTGACAGTAGCTGAGCAGTGAACTGAATAAGTTTACTGTTGGAAGTTGTTTTAATATATATGAAGATGACACTTAATATGAACCGTGGAATAGAAGGTTGGGATGGACAAGATAAATAGTACCAGACAGTGGAAGAATCTCTCCACTGACTGTGGCAAGTGAAAAGCAGAAAGATCCTGTAAAGATAGAGGGTAGAAGGGAAGAAAACCTCCCCTGCAGCTTAGCTGTTTCAAACTGTCTCAGAATGTTTGTGTTGTAAACAGCTCAGACTTGGCCTTGGATTTTTTTAGTTGCTGCAGATTTTTGCGATCAGGGGAAGTGTCAATAGAAAGTGCAAACCCAGAAACAGATGGTACTTGTTCTACAGGAAAAAACTTGTGCTGAAATTTGTAGGTCCAGAGTATATTGCTTTAAAATATATATATTATTTTGATTGTATCCAAAAGAATATATACAAGCACTTTGTGCAGACTGGCATTGCCTTTAACTACTTACATTCTTCCTTAGCTTTAAACTTTGCTTTTTTCTTATGTTCAATATGAAAACTTACTGAAAATAAACTTAATTTGTGTGTGAAACTGTTTCAAGAGAGCTGAAATATTTTTGCATTTGAAGCTTGATGGTAATTGTGAAAAAGACTTCAGTAAGACTGTTCTTAGTTGGGCATTATTGATAGTTCTCTCTTGCCCATCTTTTCTCCATCGTGTATCACAAATGTACTCAGTTAAAATCTCACTGTATTAGCAGACTGCTTATTCTGCAGATGTAGAAGAACTGGGCTTTTTCTTACAGAGATGTTTTTTCAAAGTAGTGTTTTACTTGGCCAGAAGTATAAGCTGTACTCTCAGGATATTTTATAAAAGAGCCTGTACACATTGTATGTTCAGATTATTTTGCAGAGTTGTTATGCCATCCCCATCAGCATAATGTGAGGGCCTGTTTATCAGCATGAAAATACATCATCCCACATGATATTTCTGTTGTCTGAGTTCAGTAGTTTGTTGTGGTATGTGCTCAGAGAAATTCCTGGGTTTGCAGTGTTAAAATTAAATTCAGTAGGTTTCTTAAATAGTCTCCGGTAGCAGAATTTGTTCCAAATAGGAGACCTGTCCAGGTGCACGTCACTGCAGTTGGCAAACTGTGACTGGTGAGGCAATTGGAACTGTAATTACTGTAACTGGAACAGAATTACACAATACACCCGGGACTTTGCAGCTCCTGTGATGGTGCAGTATCTGCACTCTCACGTGCATTGCTTTCCAAAGGATTGTTTTCAAATCCCAGTCAATACAAAAAGCAGGCAGTGAAAATCACTTCTGAGACCTGGGTTAATTTTTGTCAGGACCTTCCCTTCCTCTGAGTGGTGGCAATCGATTCACAATGTAATAAAAAGCAATAGAAACTTCCAAATGATGCCAGGTCTATGCCCAGTAAAAACCTGGGACAGTAAATACATTCATAGTGTGAATGAGTGACCCAGTTATTTAAATGTGTTTTCTGTAATTGGAAGCTGAAGTAGAATTACACACTTAAATACAGCATGAATCGTAAATCACTGATTAGCTGAGACAGATTTCTCACAGTGTAGTTTTTACAAATTAGCATATTTTTAATTCACTGCCCCAGACTTCCTTTGTTACAGCCACAGTTTGTATTGTCAAACAGTAAGATCTATGACACCAACAGATACTACTTACATGAAATGTTTAGATATGTGCACGAATATGCATCTTCAGTTTCTGTACCTCTGATTTGTTGTGGCTCTATTTGTGGCTCATGATTGGCATTATGAGGTGGTCATTTAACAAGCACCGTGTAAACTGCTTTAAAATAATCAGATCCTGTGTTTCTTTTCTGGACAAAAAATATTTAGGGCAGAGAAATCTTTTCTATCCCTGTTGGCTTTCAGTTGCAATACTGGATTTGAAAACTACAGAAAGGTAGCTTAACTGGTCTGTTATGTGCTGTGAGTAGCTTTGTGTAGGCCTGTGCTTTTTCATAATGCATTCATTCAGTTTTACACCTTCATATATGTTAAGCTTCAGAGTGTCTGCTGGAAAGAAGAAAAGCCACACGTGAATACCAGACTTCATGAATAATATCTGGGATATCTGACTTGCTGGCAGCCTCATAAGATGAATTTTGAGCTGTCATAAACAGCAGCAGAGACATTATCAGCTGATAGCACGGAAAGGAAGATAGTTCTTAAGTACTTAATGTTATTTCCATGTGAAGTGCTGCTTACAGTGCTCACAGTCCTCATATTGATGTGCTCTGTGGGATTAAGTAAAGTGAATCTGCTGATCATTTGGGTTTGGGTTTTTTCCACCTGTTCATTAAAAATTGCTACTGGTATGTTTCTGACAAAAAGTCAATCCCATTATTCACTCATCCTGCTGGGGTGCAAATGGAGTGCAGAAGCCCTGCTGTGAAGGGGTCCCTGATATATTAACTACCTTTCAGGTTTCCTGGATGGAAGTGCTGGTGGGATATAGCACTGGACACTGATATTGTGTTCACTGCTTATATCTCTTAATATGCAAGGAAGTCAGTGGATGCTTGAATATGGAGTGTACTTAAAGTTACCTATGACTTTAGATGAGAGTTTTGAGTGTTAATTATCTGCCTCTAATTATGAAGTGTGTCTGAAGATGTTCTGTTGTTTTGGGTAAGATGAGAATTTTGGCTGTTTTTTTCAGTCTCAGTATTAGCCTTGTTTCTTCTGTGGTACTAAAAACTTAAATTTGTGAATCTGTAGCAAGTCCTTTTCATAACTTCATGTGTAGCTGCCAGGTGTTCTGTTTACAGAAACAGGTAGATATTTTTGGTGGTTTATACAATGTAGTTTGAGGTTTTGAGACTTGGGGATTGAGTCCAAGCAATATGTAATGCAGATGGGGAGAGATGATAATAGAGGATCTGGTCTCACTTCTGTTTTGCTCCTGGTTATGTTTAGAGGGCTCAGAGTGGTGTTTGTGTTGTGCTTTCAGTTGGAATTGTTTGCTCAGGCTGAGGAGTATAAATAATAAGCAAGTCAATGAAAGCAAAAGGAACTTAAATTTTGTGAAGTGAACAGTAAAATACTGAGACTGTTCTGAATAGGTTTAACTGAACATCTGCTGTTTGAATAGGTACCAGACATGGCGGGCTACCCTCACATCCGTTACATTTCATCGGGATTGGATGGAACATCATTCAGAGGCCCTTTCAGGGGCAATTTTGAGGTTTGTAATAGAAAAAACTAGATAAATGTCGAAATGTGTCATGAGGGAATATGGGGAGGGTGTATGGTAGAGCTAGTTCTATATATAGATATAAAAGAATCATAAAGAAAATAGTCTTTATTTCGGGAATGCCCTCACCACGGTGAACTGGAACAAAAGCACCTTGAACAGCGGGTCAGTCAGAGGTTAAGGCAGGCTTAGGTGGTTATTAACTGACAGGACATCTTGCTCTGCCCTCCACCCAGTAGTAGGATGGAGTATTCACATGATATACTGGTAGAAGGTAGTGGTGTCTCTGAACAACTGTGCCAGGATCCTCCTAACAGGGCTGAAACTTGGCCACTGTAACAGTGCTGTCCTGTTACGTAGTGCAGGAGCTGAAGTGGAGTGAAGAAAATAAAACAGGAGAAAACAAAAGGTATCAGATGCAGAGAGTTAATGACCTAGTCCACTGAAAACCTCTTCAGTGACATCTCATGCTTCCAATAAACTCATTGCTGGAGAAAAATAAATCAGTCATTATATTTCAACTTAAGCAACTTTTTTATTCTTCTAAGCCTTAATGACTGTTAGAAACTAAATATTTACATAGTGTATTTTAATTGCATTTTCCTCATTAGACACAAGTACATGTGAACATACTGATAACCATTCCTAGCTGACAAAAAAATTCCAATTTTTTTAGTAGTAAAATAGCATTTCCCTATAACTTGAAATACCAGGCAGTGTTGTGGGGTTTTTTCTACAGAAGCCCATCACTTTTCCCACACAACTTGCTTTTTTTGGCTTTGCCTGTATTTGAGTAAGTTGGGAAATAAGAGTTTGTCATTCTAAAATTGGAAATGGGTTAAAATAAAATTTAGTATTTACTCAAGGTAGTTGAACTAGTAGTTTTTACACTGTTTATTCCTTCATGATTTTTAGGAGCTGATTCACTTGGAGGAACGATTAGGCAACGTTAATCGTGGAGCAACACAGGGAACTATAGAAAGATGCACATATCCACATAAATACAAAAAGGTGAGGATTTCTCAAACTGTGGCCTGTCTCTAATAGTTCTTTGAGCATGTAATAATGGTTTTGGTTAGCTTAAACCTGCAGAAATGTCAGCTTCAGGGAGTGCATGTTCTCTCTATCTTGAAGTTTCAAGGATTGTAAGCAAAGCTTGCAATGCCACTTCTTTCCCAAGGAAAATTTAAAATTTGTTCCTTAGATAAAGAGCTGCTGTGATGTGATAAACAAAAGCGGTTTGATGTGATTAACTTGTCCAGCAGTTATGAGAACCCTTGTGAGCAACGAAATAATGACTGGTAATAGCAAAATTGTCAACAGACTTCAATGAGAACACATAAAATACGTTAAGACTTTATTTTTTGCAATAAATTTTTCCTGTACCTGCTTGGTATGTATCAATTTAACCCTTGCTCTGATTACATTACTGGGACAGTGGGAAGGTTTGAATCTGGTACACAATTTTGAGAATTGAGATTGTCTCTCAATTGGAGTTTAGTATATGATAATATCGAATCCCATTCACACTGACATTGTTCTTTCACACTTGATAAATAGTGGCTTAAGATACCAGGCTTGAAAGGATTTTTTTTTTTTCTCTCTACATGAATGAAATTAAGAGATTTATACATAGACAGTAAGTAAAAGAACTGGTTGCAGCCATATGAAATTAATATATTCACAGTCCTGCAGACTTCTATAATTAACAGTAGTTAAGTCTCAAATGTCTAAGTTTTGCTCCAAATGCTGGTTCTTGATTCATTTTGGTTCAAATACATGTGAATAAATATTTCAAAATGTTTTCAAAGAAATATGTGTTGAATATGTATCAAAAACAGATTTTACTCAGTTTGTCAATAATGTCATCTCTACTAATAAGGTAACAACTGATTGGTTCTCACAGAGGAAACTGCACTGCAAACAAGATGCAGAGGAAGGAACAGAAGAAGACACAGAGGAAAAGTGTACCATCTGTTTGTCTATATTGGAGGAAGGTGAAGATGTCAGGTAAATAACACTGAATATCAGAATGTGATGTTAAATGTTCTGGCTTCGACACCACAGTCAAATATGGCACACTTGCAGGACTGCCTGGGTGAACAGTTACCATTAGATAATGTCTGTTGTTGAACTAATGAAATAAAACAAGTTGCAACTGAAAACACACATTGTTAAGTCTGCCTTGTCTTTAGGTAGAATGTAGGTTATTTTATTACAGTCTTTCATAAGTTGACTGCTTGTGTTATGAGCCCAAGCTGATACCTTGAATTAATCACAGCTGTCACTTTTAGTTTTTCTGGACTGGAGTTGTGCTACTTAAGCTATAACAGATTTAAATCAGTCTAATACAGTGGAATCCAGTTGATGCTTGACTTCATTGCCCATATCCATTTCTTCTTGGAGCTAGACAGAGCGAAGGTTCAACTGGAAAGGCTGTGAAACTTTTGGGAAAGCATGGACCTGGAGAAAGAACAGCCCTGAGTAGCAAAAAGCCAGGTTGTGTTTTTCCAGTGTGTGTGTGGATGTACAAATGCTGCACTAACCCCCATGTTTCTCTGTTCTGGTGACAGGCGCCTTCCGTGTATGCACCTTTTCCACCAAGTCTGTGTAGATCAGTGGTTGATTACTAACAAGAAGTGCCCCATTTGCAGAGTGGACATTGAGGCTCAGCTGCCCAGTGAAAGTTGACACTGCTTTCCAGAACTCTTGTCCTCCCGCTCGCTCCCTCTCATCCCTCCTGGTACTGCAGTCAACCAAAGATGGCATGACTTACCTGCGCAGATGTGGAACATTGAACCTTAGAGTGCTGGCTCTGCTACATGGTACAACTAATGCTAGACCTACAGTTTATTGTAGAAGACAGTTGAGTTTCAGTGTATTTATAATTTTTTTTAAATTTATTTTTTTTTTTTAGGTTTTACATTTTTTTTCTTTCAATTCATTACTGTATTTTTGCATGGTTCCTTGTATTGCATTTGTTTGCACATATTATGGGCTTTGTGACCCCAAACTTGCAGGCAAGATTAGCTGCTTTAGTAAGTAGAGTTGTGTGGTCTCTTTCTTTTGGTTTGTTTTATGTAGTATCAAGCTTTGAAAGTATGATTTCACTCATTACTAACCTCGAATTCCTTAATTTAATCAATCATATATTTTAGTTTAAATGTATAAAGATCATCTAGAAAAGGATAATATTATGTATTGAGACATTCCTTAATTAGGAAAAAATGGCTGCTGTATATTTACAATATCAGTTCTGAGTCAAATAACATCCTTAATACTGGGAACAGAATATGGACTATATTCAGTTTGACTGATACATATAGCATACTCATCACCAGAGTTTTTGTCTGATCAGATTTTTGTGTTTGTTTTTAAAATTTCAGCACAATGCAGATATATTTGAATGTCAATATTAAACATTTAGACTGCTGTTCAGATTGTATTTATCATTTTCTTCTATGTCTAGAAATTTGAATCCCTAACTTAAATATATGCTGCTGTGAAACAGCTCTAGTGAACACTAAATGTTGATTTCAGTTAGCTGGATTGTAGATACTTGCAGATTGAAAGACTTATTAGGGAAATGGAAAAGAAGCTTAGAATCTGTTTGGTCTTCTGCTAACTTAAGTTGAAGTATCTGCGCACATTGAGGGTTGTTTTTTTTTCCTTTTGTTTTTGTTTTTTTTTTTCCTTTTTGTTGTTGTTGCTGTTTGGGTTTTGTTGTTGGTTTGTGGTTTTTTTTAATATAAAACCATTCAGTAAGGACTTAAAGCTGCAGGGTTTTTGTTTGGGTTTATATACATGCATTCATAGAATTTCTAAGGATTCCAGGCGTGTCTTGGGATTTTTATTAGATTTAAAGTTAATAAAGTTAGCTAAATCCACTTGTCTCTTGTTTTTATTTTTCATTAGTAAATTGAAAGCCTGTAAATTTCTGTAGAAACTGAGACACAAATTATGTGGTTACCTAGTTTTTGCCTTGATCATAGATTCCCTCTTTATAAATTACCAACAGTCCATCACTGATTGAAGTATTTTCTATAGTTAAGATTTGCTGCATAATATAGTATATAGAATTAAGTTATAATGTACTAACGTTTTGCCTTTGGAGGAGGTTTTAATCCACTTCAGGATCCAAGTTGCTCATCAACATTCTTTCACATATAATAGATTATAGTTTATTTAAATGTGCTCAACATTGCAAAATGCAAATGTGCAGAAACATTGGGACAGTATTTACTGTCACTTTGGAAAAGCTGTTCCTCGGGGATCATAGATGAACATGTCAATTAGCTTGCATTAAGCCACCTGCTTTGTAAGTGGATTGAATAATAAATACCTTCGGTTTCTCTTGTCTTTGTCTTTCATAATCAGATGATGTGTACAATGGTTTACAGTAAATCTAGAAGACGAGCTGTTATGTTTACACTAAAAAACATTTATAAATATTACCGTATCTAATTTGATGCCTGTTTCTGTGTGGTTCAAGCAGCTTCCTTTTTTTTTTTTTTTTTTTGGCTGGCAACAAACTTAACACCTCTGGTACTGAGGCTTTAAGTGTGTGATAAATGGACCTTCTCAAGCTTCATGGTGTTGCTAGAACTGAACTTAAAACCACTTTGCGCTTGTAAATGGATGAGGGAGAGAGGCAGCCCAGGATCTGACTGCTGCAAACCCTCCCGTGGGTTTCTGCTAAAGCTTTTGAACATGGTGGCTGTAGGAAATTCAGAGTGACTGGAGTTGGAGCTGCCTTGCTAAAAATGAATAAAAGTAGCTGGAAGGACTGAACAGAGACTTTCTGTTTTCCAGTGACTGAAAAGAAGGGGTAGTTAGTTGACCACTAATGTTTGAAGACTGATGATATTTACTTCTAAAAGTTTCCAAGAAGGTACTTGAAAGACATGGGACAAAAAACCCAGGGCCTCTAAAATAAGAGACGCTGGGTATCTGATAGAATCTATTTTGGCTTTGTTACAGGACAAAGAAGCACAGGTTTGGGGGATTTTTTTTATCATTTTCTTTTTTTTTTTTTTTTTTAGGAAATATTTTATGGATCTGATTTGAGTACCTGGTACTAGAGGTATTTTAGTGGTCCATGATTTGATTTGTTTTATAACAGCTACTGATACTGTCTTGCTTTTCAATGTATGCATAACATTGTAATGTGATGTTGAACACTTTTGTCAGGAATCACAGTATTCTGATCTTAATGCTATTGCAGGGGCTAAAAAGCTGCAGCTTACTTCTGTTCCAGAAGGTTGTGACTTAACCTTAGTAATTTAAGAGAAGGAGAAAGATTAGGCTTTTCATTTTGAAAATTTCCACCACTTACTGTGCTTTATATGCTTAGATGCATTGCCTTAAGTTTTCTGCAGCATCTTTGAAGATAAGATTCTCAACAGTATGCATCAAATTACTTTTCATATAAAACTCCATTGTCAAAAGAAATCCTTTTGTATGCAATAAATAAAATGTTAGACTGGTATCATTCAAGATCTGTTTCTTATGCAAGTTTTTTTTTCCCTCTGTCTCCTCTTGCTCTTGTAAGTTTTGGTCCCTAAACATTCCTTTGGGTACATGTATTAAGTGTTATGGGTACTAACTGAGGAAAAAGTTACCTCAGTGAAGGATCGACGTTTAGCTGCAATTAATTATGTGGATAAGCACTCACATGGAACTTTGGAATTCAAAGCCAATTTGGGGGGATTGCAGAAGAATTGTAATTAGACTTTTCAGCCAGTTTAGCCAACTATTGTAGTGTTCAAGTCTCTGAATCTCGGGACTCGTTATTAAATTAACTTAGTGAAATTTAAAGTAAAAGCTGTAACATGCAGCTGTTTGGACTGGTTTCCTGCAGGGCGTTATGTGAAGCTGCTCCTTTGAACGAGGTCGGTCTGCTCTGGGTGGTCCCGCTGGTCCTGCAGTGCTGGCCCCCACAGCTGCCACCCATAATAACCTCGATGCGAAGCGCAGGTGCCTCCATTGCTTCGCGGGCCTCTCCCCAGCTGTACACGGCTGTTACCTGGCCGTTCCCCGCAGTGCCGCTGCTTTTGGGGTTAAAACGTCCTTTTTAGGGACCGTGGGCTGGGCCGATCCCCGAGGGCGGGGCCGCCCTTCCCTTCAGGGCCTGGAACCGGAAACGGCTCGGACCGTTTCCTGCTGGGGCGGAGCCTGGGCAGGCGGGCCAATGGGACGCGTGCATTGTACGAAGTTAGCCAATGGGAGACCGGGCTGGGCTTTAAAGGGAGTCGCGGGAGCGTGCGGCTGCGGCTACCGTTTGTGCTGCGGAGCGGAGCGGGTCCCTCACGCTGCTGCCCGTGACCATGGCGCTGCCCGCGGCGCGACGCGTCCCCGTAAGTACCACGGCGGGGGGCCACCGATCCGCCCGTGGGCCTCTTTACCCTCAGGCGGCGCGGGGGCCGCGGGCTGGGAGGGCGGGGGCTCTGCCCTGCGAGAGTGGGGGTGGGTAGCTCTGGACGGTGTGTCCGGCCGGGACCCCACGGTGCTGGGGCGGGTGCGTCAGCGGCCGGGCCGGGCCGTGGCGGGAGGCTGTGGGAGGTGTGAGGGGCCCTGGCCGGGGTGTGTGAGGGGTGTGAGCGGCCTGCCCCGCGCCCCGCAGAGCGGGCCCTGCCCCCGGATCGCTCCCGGCCTTGGCCGCCCGCGCCTCCCCCGCGGAACGGGAGCGAGAAAACTAAAGCTATGGAATGGGGGAGGTGTGGGAAGGGACTACAGAACCTTTCTCTGGTGATCGTCTAAGGGTTTAAACTGAACTCCACGAGAAGCTTGAACTCTGGTAGTTTCTTCGCTGTGCATAACAAAGGGTATCGATTTTTGCGTGTATAGCCTAGTTTTTAATTTATATGGTATATATGTAACAAAGAACTTGCTTTTTGCGTCTTCTTGGGAGTGCTGCTGTAGTTACAAAATGTGTAAGTATAATAAAGGGTGAAATAGGAGGTGAGCACTCTTAACCTTACCAAGAATGAGATCGGGTGCATTGCTCTAATTTTACAACTCAGTTCAGAGAGTACAGTGCTCTGAAACCTGTACAGAGGAGACTTTCCTCTGAACGAATGTAGGAAATAAAAGCTGGTTGAGCAATGGATAGCAGGCACAGGGGCACACGGGTACAGTGGTGGTAAGGGTGTAATGGAGTTGGGCATTGGCAAATCGTTAGTGTCTGACTCTTAAACTTTTGGAATTTTACCGTTTTAGGTCACTAGAGGGATGGAGAATGCTGTGTCTGACCTTAGAAGTAAAGCAAAAGCTCACCTTCCTGGCAGAAGGGCTGCCTTGGAAGAAATTGGAAATAAAGTCGCAACAAGAGGAACACGCCTAACTAAGGTAAAGGAATATTTGAAATCTCTGTCTCGGGAAGAGTTGGCCCCACTGTACTAATAATAGTTGTTTTCACTACAGAGAACAGAATGCCCCAAAGCATCCATAAAACCTGTGAAAGGACCTAGCAAGACCACAAATGGAACTGTACTGCGTAAAGCTCCAGCTGCTGTGAATCAAGTAATTAAGGAAACTGATGTTCCAAAGGTAGGAAGTGATGATTTCTGTTTTGATTTTCAATTTTGATTTGCAACTTGGAGCTCTGACTTCAGAATAGTTTGTCTGCTGAAAAAGCAAAGCCTCTGTACTGAGGTTGTGGTTTAATGCATGTTGTACTTACAGGCTGACATTCCAAGTGGCAGAACAAGTTGTTGAATTACAGGATGAAGTTTCTGCTTTAGCTGGCAGTTACTAGAAGGTCTTTGGATTCTGTTTGTGTGACATCTCAGTGAAAACGTGCTGCACTACAGTGCAAGCTTGGTTGCAACTTGTGTCTAAAGAAATTGTAGTAATTGGAGAAACATGGAAACAAAGGAACGGTGAAACTTAAGCAGTAGAGACAAAAGATGTGTTAACAGATGTGGTGTGTTCCTTAGGCTTTGTCTCCTGTCCCTATGGATGTATCCATGCAAGAGGAGGATTTGTGCCAAGCCTTCTCTGACGTGTTGCTCAACAATGTGGAAGACATTGATGCTGAGGACTCAGAGAATCCCCAGCTGTGCAGTGACTATGTCAAGGACATCTACCTGTATCTGAGAGAGCTTGAGGTACGGTCTGTCACATCTGCCCCGCTGCCTGCAGCGAGGGGTGACCTCCCTGCTCACACAGCTCTCTCCCCCACAGCTGCAGCAGTCTGTCCGCCCCCAGTACCTGGACGGGAGGACCATCAACGGGCGCATGAGAGCAATCCTGGTGGACTGGCTGGTCCAGGTCCACTCGAGGTTCCACCTCCTGCAGGAGACGCTGTACATGTGTGTTGCGCTTATAGATCGCTTCTTACAGGTAAGATACCTCTCCACTCGGGTTCAGATGGGAAGACTTATCCAATTGCTGTGTTTTTAAATGAGTTTGGGATTTATCCTTTCTTTATAAATCTAAGAACCTGCAAAATCTGCTCTCTGTGCAAGAGCTATTGTAGTGTAGCATCTTAACTCTGAGGCTGCTGCCCTTTTTGGGCCTGTCAATACAGACGCTTCTGACTCAGAATTTATGTTATAAGAATGAGCACTGCCATACTGTTAGAGTAAACTGATAAATTTGAATCTGTTTATTTAGAGTTTTTAAATTCCTGTGTTGCAGAGTCATCCAGTACCTCGCAAGAGGCTTCAGCTGGTGGGTGTAACAGCGATGCTTGTAGCTTCAAAATACGAAGAGATATTGTGTCCTGATGTAGCAGACTTTGTTTACATTACTGACAATGCCTACACCAGTAGTGAAATAAGAGAAATGGAGATGATTATTCTTAAAGAATTGAACTTTGATTTGGGACGACCTCTTCCAATCCACTTCTTAAGAAGAGCATCAAAAGCTGGGGAGGTGAGTGCTTGTCCTTGTTATCTGGCACTTTCCTATATTTATAAAGTCTGTCAGGATTGCTCCTGGCATTGTCATCATGTGATCTTACTTGCCTTCTGCTTAAATGCTGGATGAGGAAATACTCGGCTCTGAAACTCCACCGTGTGGAGTAACAGGGCAGTGTCACTGTGGCAGCCAGGAGCAGTTCACGTTTGTATTTACTGGGGCCTGTGTTCAGTCTTAGTGGCACTAAACATTAAATTAAACAAACCTTAGAGCAGAACCCTTGCTTTTAATCTTTCTAATCCTGTTGATCAGGGTATTTACTCCTAAAACACTACCAGTGTTGCAGTTATTTGTAACTTCTGGTTGCAAATACTGTTATTTAAGAATCAAAAGATAAGCTTTCTCTTTGATCCAACCCTTTTTTCCCCACCTCAGTAGTTACTCAGGTGGACTGTCCACACTTGAAGTGGTCTTCCAACTACCTCAACACACCACTGGGTAACTCGATGTAGTAAGGTTCTCCTTAAGTCATTTTGCCCTTCCCTGCCCTTGGTGTGTTACAGAGGAGCACATGTATCCCCAGCTGGGCACTGGCAGTACCTGATACTGCAGTTTTCTGTTAAAATCCCTCACTTGGCTTTGTGTGTAAATTCCAAATGGCTGCTAGTCTAGACTGACTGGGACTCTGGTCTGGATGTGGAGATGAATGCCTGTTAGAGAGGATGGCCCCTAGACTGCAGTAAAGATTTTGCTGACTATTTTTGTTTTGTTATTGAATACAGTAATCAATTCTGAATGATTATGATCAAGTGAAGTGAAACCCTGTGTATTAACAAGCTCTCAATCTGGTAGGCCGACGCTAAGCAACATACTCTGGCAAAATACCTGATGGAGCTGACCCTGACAGACTATGACATGGTCCACCATCGGCCTTCAGAGGTTGCAGCTGCTGCATTATGCTTGTCACAAAAGATCCTGGGACATGACAAATGGGTAAGTATTTTAATCAAACTTGTGAGGGGTTTTTTTCTTCAGTCAATGGAAATGAACCACTAAAACAAGTACTTCAGAAAATTGTGTTGAAGTTGGTAATGATGGTGATAATGCTGGTGCTCAGATGACAGTGAGATTGTAGTGGTATATTTCTTTCTCTACCTGCCACTATACATTAGGCTGTTCAACTATCTTTTTCAATGTGAACACTGTTGTATGAAAGGATTTTTCTCTTGAAAGCACAGAAGGTCACACTGTAAATAAAGGTAGATGTTCATAATTCTTGCAATATATGTAGCATGATGAAATCCTGGACCATGAATAGTGAATTGTAATTCAGGTAGTGGTTACTCTTGCAAAAATTGCTTCTTTTAAAATCCTCTGCAGTGTAGAAATATGGTCCTTGAAACTGATACATCCAGACTTCTGCACATCAGAAGTTACTCTGGATCTGTCATTTAAACTGACAGCTACAGTTTCCAGCACTTGAGGCTTAGCTTCAAGCTAAGGGTGTTTGCTGCCTGAAGTGCCTGTGCCTTGAGCAGCACTTCCCCTTCACAAATCTCAAGTTTCCTACTGTTCTACTGCAGGGCACAAAGCAGCAATACTACACTGGGTATGCAGAAGACAGTCTTCTGATGACTATGAAACATATGGCCAAGAACGTGGTCAAAGTAAATGAGAAGTTAACAAAATACACCGTAAGTATAATGACTTAAGTCTTCTCTTTAATGTTCTTAAAATGTCTTTGCTGCATATTGTGGCTCCTTAGGTAAATATTCTGTATGTTATCTGAAAGCATATGCTGGTCTGACAAGCCTGTGAGAGGCTGTTGCATTAGTTTTAACACCAAAACATTTCAGACTAACTGTGCTCTAGCTACTTTGGACTGGTTCACTTCTGGTCTTGTTTGCTTGTTTTCCAGGCAGTCAGGCTAATTGACCCAAAATCATCTGCCTGAACATAGGTATTGTATGTGTAAGTCTTTTGTAACTGTCCTTCTGCCTCTGCAGGCTGTAAAGAACAAGTATGCAAGCAGCAAGCTCATGATGATCAGCACTATCCCTCAGCTGAGCAGTGAGATAATCAAGGACCTGGCTGCATCACTCCTATGAAAACCCTGGGCACAGCCAAGGCCTGATGGGGTGTGTGTGCACTTTGTCTTGTCTGCTGAGGCAAAACCACTGCTCTTTGTACATAGAATTCTCCAGCCCTCCCACAGACTCTGCAGACTCGCCCGGAAGGTGACGTTTTAAACTTGCTCTGTACCACAACTTTCTACCTACCAATAAAGCTCCTCTCTTTTCAACACTGAGTGTGACTCCCTAAGGTACTCGCTAGACATGTCTGCAACCTGCTGGCCAAGCAGGACATTTGACTAAATAGGTGATTGATATAACTTGCAGGTAAATGGGGATGATTATTCTCCACAGTGGTTTCCAGTGAGAATCTCCAGGCTTTATATAATGCGTTATATTTATTAACTTGTTTTCACTCTTCAGGTTAGAATGAGCAGGCAGACAGTTCATCTTTTTTTGGTGTACCTTAAAGAATACTAAATATGTACTTTATTTCAGTGCCTTGTCCCAAGGAAATATACAGGAATTGATTTTTTTGTTGGTGGTGGTTGTTTGGTTTTTTGTTTGGTTTTTTTTTTTTGGTGGTTTGTTGCCTTCAAGTTAGGGGAAAGAAATAGGCTGGCTTTAACAGGTATTAACCTTGTAAATCTTTGTGTTTAGGTCAGCATAAGGCAATGTGTTCTCTGTGTGCCTAAACAAAGGGAGCTAAAGTAGGAAAATTCTAAGTCTCCTGTGATGCTAGATGTAGATGTGGAACTGTAGGGATGAGACCTTTTGAAACCAACTCAGCTCTTAAAACCCTTCCTACTTCTTGAAAAGAACAACCTCCTTAGCTTTTCATACCTGTTCACTGGCCCACCCTCACTTCTTTCCTCCTCCAGCCCCCACTTCTCCAGTAAATCTCTGTGCCTGGGATAAGAGTCAACCCTCCCATAAATTGATTCTTCCTTGTCTTTGAACATTTTACTTTTCCTTTGTTTCTAATCTAAATATATCTGTATGCTGACAAGGAATACAAGCATTTAAGTAATGCCCCTTTTCTACCTCAGTACCTTATTTATTTGTTAAATTAATAACAGTAAATTACAGAGCTTTTGATATTCTCCAAGTTACACTAAACTCAGTGCCTCCCTTCCAGCCCCAACCATTCTATGATTCTTCCAGCTTCTCTTCATGAGTGTGCAGGCTCTGATGAAGGGAAGAACCCAGTGCTGCAGCAATTACCAAAACCTCAATGCTTCCCTGTGGGAAGGATGTTGAAACTACTGGTTTTTATCTTCTCAAGCAGGAGACTTCTCTCCTATAGGATAAGTAAGCCTAGCATTTACTGCACATGCTCTTTTGAAAGCTTGATCCCTTGTGTGTATATAATTCCCCCCTGGGCTTAAGTCCTAGTTTCTGGCTCTCAGAAACAGCTTCTAGAGTCAGTCATCTCCTTTTAAAGAAGATGGAATTTGTGTGCCTAAATTAGACTTAGGTGATGGTTTAGGAGGGAGGGCATTCAAGACTTTTAGCTGTATCTTAAAGCTCACACAACTCATAATTACCAACATATGGGGGGGTTAACTGCTCTTAACAAGAACAAAATGCAATGCACAGCACTGCAGGAAAATGATTTGGTTTGGAGTGAAGGAAGGGTGCTTTGTCTTTAGAACTCAGTGCAGTAAAATCTGAAAGCCACTGTTGTGAAGGGCTCAGTTTGTACATGGAACTGAGAACAAAGTGCACAGAGAACAGACCTGTTGAGCAAACTGCTTCCTGTGTTTTATTTCATGGAGGTTCAGAAGGCAAAGCATGAATTCTGGTAATTGCAGGGCAAGCAACAGCCACTCTGCTGTGGGAGGCAATCAGACTTAAGCAGTAACACTTGTGCTTTTACCATTTAAAAGGAGTAGTGCAGATCTGTAAGTACCTGGCATAAAAATTCTAGCAGTACTACTAAGAACAGTGGACTACTACATAATACATTCATACATGTTTCTGTTATACTCAGTTTTTATATACAGAATACAATTTCTTTCTATGCAGAACTGTACATTTATAGACACACTTCTTTTAACAGGTAAAACAATAAACATAAAACCAACATGGGCCAGCCATATTATAATATAAATCTTGAAGAAGGCAACATTGTATAGCATACAGTACTATGTGGTTTTCTTTTTTAACTTCTTACAGTGCCTGTTGGAGTCCCTAAACACAAACTAGTTCCATTACATCTCTGTACAGAATTACTTAAATAGACCATCACAGTAGTTTTTTAGATGGTGGTAATATCCCAAATGAGCCTAAATCTTTTTGACGTAGCAGCATACTTAACATGTTCCCCAGAATGATCTGCATTAGAGGAAATGTGCATTTAACATTATCTTCAGTAGATATTTAAAAAGGTTACTGATATTCAGCTGAAGGCACTTATTAAATACACCCCTTTCTCAGTCCCTGGTCCCAGGCTGTAAAGCACCTGTTTCAGGAAGATGGTAGGTTTGAGTATTCTTCACTTATCAGGTGTTTAAACCAGGTTTTAAATATAATAAATAATTGATCAGTATGTCCATTGCTGTATGCTTCTGAGACAAAAGATCACAGTCTGTGCTGTGGGTAACTCTTCCTGCTCATGTACAACTTTACTGGGGAAAACACTGCTGAGAACAGCAAATCTTGGAAGAACAATGTCCTGAAGGCAAGGGAAAAGGCCTTCAACCACTGGTAACTTCATGCCAATTTTTCTCTGACAGTCTTTTATATCTTGGTGACATAATTGTTGGGAAACAGACCTTGTTTCCCTCGTAGTCTTCCCGTCCACCAGCCAGAAGGATCTGTAACAAAGACAGCAAGGTAAGTAGTCAGGTTATTTAAGGCTTTTTGTTACACTTCTTGGTGCAGTCTTGCAAAGCTGTGCCACAGTGAGAGGTTTCTTGGGGAGGAATGAGGGGACATGGTTTGCAGAACCTGAGCTTGCTCATCTTTTGCCCACGTGACTTTGCCTTAGGATGTTGCTTTTGAGACCCAGAGCTGGAACTGCTTGATTACTCTTTAATTCTTGTTCTACAGCTGTGGCTTAGGTTGATTTTAATCTAGATGACAGTCATCTGTGGTAGAATTACTCTCTGACTAAACTTGCAGCTCTGCAGTACCCTGTGATTCACGTCACAGATCTGTCTCGGACATGCTGTGGAGTGAACTGGTTTGGTTGGTGTGGGTCTGGAGGCTCCTCTGCTCCCTGAGCTATCAGAGAAACTTGCAAGGTAACTGTGGGGTGGCCTGGAAAGACTTGTCCTTCCTTCTGGCCCTGTGCCTTCAAGTGCTGAAGTAACAAACCCTTTCTCCCCCCGTACCTTCTTTGATGATCTCGATCACGTCGTTGGCGTTGAAGCTGAGCTCGTCCGTGTCCTGAGCATCGTATGCATACAGTGCCCTGCACTGAGGTACCTGAGGCTTGGGCTTGGGCTGGGGTTTAGGCCTTCCTCCAGCTGGTGGGGGGCGGTTTGTGGTCTGCCTGCGAACACTGAGGGGAGAAAAAAATGTTAATGTGTTTCAAAGCCTAGGACTTGAACCTAAGCTTTTCCAAACCCCTCTGTCTTACTGAATTCATTTTAAAGAGTATCACAGAACAAGAGAAAAACGGTTTTCTTATGTCACAACAATTAAAAACAGCAGTATGAGACTTCCCTGTGACGGGAAGAGAGTTGCCATTTGTTTCCTACAGAAATAGATGGTAAGTACTTCCAAACAGCAGTTCAAATGCAGAGAAGTTTTAGTGCTCAGGCTGAAATGGAAGCAACTGTGCACATGCAGTTCATGCAGATCTTTGTATCTACACAGCTTAGGCTGTCTCTCCCCTTGCCCCAATGTCACCAAGGATTTAGTTTTCAGTATTAAAAACAAAGTTCTAGCTCACAGGCTTGCTACTTTACCATTCTTGTGACTAAGCTGTAACAAAGACTGCATCTCTTTTAAGTTGCCTCAGACTCCAGGGCCATCTACGGACTTGTTCTGTTACAGCCAACTCTGAAGCAGCAGGGGAGATGCTGCACAAACTGTCACAGCTGTGACCACTCCAAAGATTAGGAAGGGGAAAGAGGGAAGAAATGCATTTTGCCAGCTCATCAGCTAATAAAGGCTGGAAGAGAGAACAGGTATTAGACTCAATATGTCAGTTTAAAATTAATAATAAATGTGCTGAATGACTGAAAATGGTGTAATGACGTGGAGGAGAATGAACTATGATCATGTCATGTAAATGCCATGATAACATTACACAGCTTTTGCAGAAAAGGTTTGTAGTTAGGTGCACACCCATAGCATCAGGAACTGTGGTATGTGATGTAAATGATCTTTTGAATCCAACGTGATGGTTCCTATCATCATGTACTTGGTGGCTGCTGCGTTTTACAGCAATACATGTGTCAGTCACAGCTGCTGACAGAAATCACAAGGGCTTTATCCTGCAGCTTATGAGTTTTTGTGTAGTCTCCAGACAAAGTAGAGTCTATTATTAGTAAAACAGCTTTAACAAAAGAAGGTGACATGCACTGAGAAAATTTCACCACTTTAAAGGCATGGAAATTATTACAAGATGGAGGTGTCTGAAGGTGTTAGCATGTGCTGACAGTTTGGAAATTGTTAAAATAACTTGTTTCTGATTTCTTTCTTACTTGAAGATTAATCTTAAACAGAAAAATGCTCTAAATATGCTTGAATGGCTAACACTTGATGCACAGTGGGGGGAAATGACTGCCATTAGTACAACTGAAAAGGCCTCTTTATGTACCTAATTCTGCTCAAGGGCTCTTAGTGTTTAGGAACTAGAAGGACTCTACTTAGGAACCCTGTGCACTTTTGATACTCCACATCTATCAATTGTGCACACATGTATTATTTGATTTCTGTGAGGTGTCCAATGCTCACTAGAAGCAACAATGTAAGTAAATATGCTAAATCAGCCAGTTGGATCACACAGGAAAAATACTTAGGCCAACAGGAGAATTTAGTGCAGGGAGCTTTTCTGTTGACTGACAGCTGAGAGGGGTCTGTTTGTACAAAAAGTTGCTCTTGATATCATTAAAAATAAGTTGGACTGGGTTTTTTTTCTGCCTCTTAAGAACCCTCATTTATGTGGATCACTGGAGAAGGGGACTGAGCTGTTCCACATAATCTCAGAGTATTTCAAGGCTGAGAGCAATTGTGTTAAAGGGCTGCAGAAAGTCAGGTGGAAACCTGGTGAAAGTTTGACTTAACCTTGATTTCTCCCAGATTACCCCAGGTGCTAGCTCTTGCACATTTAGCAAAAGGATTTGCTGTTAGGCCTGGGAGTTTGGGAAGGGAGGGAAAGAGAGGGACTCAAGAGAAGCTTGAGGAGGACACTGAACTCCAATTTACAAGCAGAGTTCTTCACAGGAAAAAATCTAAATTCCCTTTGGTTTTTCCCTCAGTGTTATTTGGACAAAGATGTAAGAATGATGGCTTGTTCAACACACATGGGGTTTTCCTACATAACAAGGAGATATTTATCAGATGTTTACTTGAAGAGCTGTGGAGTACAGACTTGTGTCTGCACAAACCATTACTCTGCAAAGTTACTACATTACACCTTATCACAGTGGATTTTTATTCTTATCTGCTAATGTAACTTCCCTTGATTTAATATGCCCTGGGACAACCAGCTGTTACTAACTGTAATTTATCTGAGACTTGGTTATATCAGAATTAAATCACACAAATAGGAAGTCATCACCAAACTGTTTCCTCTAAACCACATTCTTTTTTCTTTTTTTTCCATGGAACTGCTGAATAGGCAGCAGTCTTGGACAAGTAAGTGACCCTCAGATTCCCCCTATAGTAAAGCTCCACTGATGTTCATTAGAGACTGGAATAAGGGCTGAGTTAAAGTAGAAACTGGTAGGTCACTGAAAAACTTGAAGGCTTTAAAAATTTTAACATTCAATTTTAAGATATGAAACTAGAGCTGCTTCACCTTTATGATGGAATATGTGTTTGGAATCCCATGGAAGATGATGATACCTTTGAGTACAGCTCAACAGCACAGTCTAGTCACCCATGTACACAGTGTATCAGTCACCAACAATTTGTGTGTGAAGCTATAAACAAAAAATGGACATCTTTTTATCAGATTTGATGTAAAATCTTACCCAGCTGCTCCTTGGTCAGGTACTTTCAAGAAATCCAAGCTTTCTGGCTGCTGTGAGATCCTGCCTGACCCTCCTGATGTTTGCCGTGGCAAAGCTGGTCGTGTCATACTCGTGTACAGGTTTTTCTGAGCAGCCCATTGATTTCCTGGGACATGAGGGTGGGCCGTGGACTGTGGGGGATTTATTACTCCATTTTGCTGCTGACCTGGAAGTAAATAAAGTGTGAACACATCCAGTCCAAACTCCAGTTAAACAAAGGTAACTTTCCCTCGTGTCGATGGCTCAGCCCTCAGGTCCAACTGTCAGAGCCTCACCTACCAGGGAGCCTGAAAACAAATTCATGTTCAAATGGTGATGTACACCCAGTTTCTGGTCTGCTGACGACCTGTTTTGGGTTCACAACTTCATGGGCTTGTGCTCAAGCTTAAGACATGGGCTTTGAATGTTACAAGCAAACAAGAGGATTGGCTCTCAGCCAAATTCAGCTGTTAGTGAATGTGGTACCACTCTTTAAAACACTGCATAACTTTTTATCCAGATAAGGGTTAATCCCAAACTAGCCAGAATTGCTGGGAGTCTTTTCTTCTTTTTCTTGTGAAGTTCAAACTCGGTCAACCCCATATTCAGGGAATTTGACTGTTTTTATTAAGTTGCTATAACTACTTGTCTATTTTAATAAGCAAAGGGGGGGGGACTTGGGGTTTTTAAATTAGCTTTGTTTAAAAAACCCACCTTGCTGCTACTTTGATAGTTGAAAAGGAGTTTGAATTTTCTAGGTGATGACATGGGTAAATGCCTTTAAATAACTAATTATGACTCTAAATTGAATTTAAAGCAAACCCACCCATGTCTCAGCTACTTGCAGGATCAGGGCCTAAGGAGCTCCTCTCCATGCTTTACATTCCTAAAGCCTCTACTGAATAAAATGGGAGCTAGGCTTATATTCAAAATCAGTTTGTTTAGTGGTGTGGGTGAACCTGTCCTTTTTCCATTTTGATTATGCCTGTTAAAAATCAGCAGAATGAACAGCTGTGCAGAGAGGAGAATTCATAATCATGACACTGGGAAAAACCTTACTGCCTTCAACAGCTGGTATCTGCTTCTGATATTCTCTTGATACTGCAGCAGAGCTTAAGCAGCCATAAATAAACCTCACTTTGCAATGTATGGCACTGACATTATGGTTACATAAATAAAGGTTTGGGTTCTTCTGAACATAGACATAACAGTCTGTTCAGCTACTGGACCATTGATTTCAAAACAGGTCTGAAAACAGGAGAATCCATTTCAAATGCTCAGGACAATGGCCCACAGTGTTACTGTTCACTGTCTCTTTTTGCTGACAGGTCAGCTCTTTCCAGTAATTTCCCACTTCAAGCAGTTCTTGCAGATCACACAGTCCTGAGTTTGACTCATACAGCTGTGAGGATTTGGAATTGTCTAGTTAATCTGGTGACCAAGACTGGTCACACCCCCAAACTTCCACCACTAGCATTGTTCTTCTCCATAAACAGCAACTGACTGAAAGAGAAGCCTTTGTTAAAAAAAAAAGTACTCTGGGAGTGTAAGTAAAAAAAAAACCTCTTGGGAAACGTTGGGTCAATGGAATATTGTTCTGCCCTCTGAGTTCACAGGCAAAATTAATCGTATCTCCCGAGGGCAGAAGTGAAACACCCTAAAATGACATCAGTCCCATGCAGAAAAAGCCAGGCTGTTTACTGGCACAGCTGATCTGCCCCAGCACACACCAGAGCTGGTTACATGTTTAACAGGGCAGGACAATGAGACATAAATTGCATTCTGTGGTTTACTGGCACTGAAAGCAGTTTCACTGCAAAGCATTGTCTGTGGCTTGACAAGCACACAGCTTTGACCCTTGACAGTGAAGAAGGCTACAGGGTTAGTGTTAGTGGCTGAACAAGTCAGCATCCACAACAACAAGGACACCTCTGGGGGAATACCAGTTCAATTGTCTGCAGACTCCAACAGTACACTTCATAAAATGCCTACAAATATATGTTTTCCAGTCAGGATCTTTTAAAGAGCAATTTAAACCTTTACTGTGATTTTTTTTTAATGGGTAAAAATTATCAGATGACAAGAGTAAAGTGAAAGTTTAAATCTGGAATTTTGCTTTGCCTGAGGCTAAGAGGACTTACCAGGGGGAGGTGGTGCAGCTCTCATAGGATAAGTCTGACTTTGAGACCTGTTGGAATACCCTCTACTTTGGGTAAGGTTCCGTCTAGTAGGACCTAAAAGAAACCAGCAATATTCTGTTATCCTTTCAGAGTTACATTAATTCAGTCCAGAGCCCCTGCTCTGTGATTCAACAGTGCTGATCTTCAGGAATAAGGAATCTGACTCTGTTGGCCAGGCTGTTCCAAAGCCTTAGGTGCAACAAGGATGACTTTGGCATCTTCTGCCTTTTGTGATCCAGTTCAACCACAGGACATAAAGCAAAGCTGTCTCACAACTACAGTAAAGAAGGTTTAGAACACCTGAGCTTTATGAACTTGTTCATAACCATGGATAACTGGCAGAGCAGTACTTCTGACTCTGCTGCTTCTGAACAGCAATTGGCATGAGAGAAAGGCAGGGCACAAAATTCAAGAGGCTGATGTATTTGCACCTCGATCTTTGGTGATGTACAGATATAACATTTCTTCATGTCACCACCTGTCCTGATGCAGACCTTCCATCAGCAGGTGTGTAGGAACTGCAGAAGCTCAGAGCAGGGTGAAACTCTGCCCCAAAATGCTTGGCTAACTGTGCCTTTTGTACTACTCACATGGTTAAATGCCCTCTTTTCTTCTGCTGCAGGGGAAAGAATTTCAGGCATTTCAGGAGCCACTGGTACATAGTGAAAGGAACAAAATCCCAGCACAACTGTAAAGCAGCAAGGAATTCTGCTCTGTCATTAGGGTCATCTTTTAAGTGTTACAGAGAAATAACTAAGAACATGGTGAGGCTAAAGCCAAGCAAGGTCAGAAAGAGTGAACCATTCTGTAATTTCTCGAGGAAATTCCTACTCACGGGAATTCTTTGGCAGCCCCGGTCCGATGCTGATCTGCAGCACTTTGTTACTTGGCTTGAGAAGGGCCACGTCTCCCTGGCCCTGCATGAACTGCACTTGTCGAGAGCCACCACTGCTCCAGGGCCCCCAGCTCTCCTTCTTCAGCTTCACTTCAAGTCTAACAGAAGCAGATGAACACATGAATTAAACCCAGCATTTCTGTGTCAAATCAAGACAATATCACTTGGCAGCAGATAAGAGAATTATAAAAATGCAAAGCTTAGACTGAGAACCTGCATTCCCTGAGTGCCATAAACCACCTAATTAAATCTTATTTTCATGCCTTTTTTTTAAATGTTCTTCTTAATTGATGTTTTAACTTTCCTGGTAGAGCTACTGAAAGGAGGTTTAAGATGCCCAAGAGAAGACAGAGAGCTTTGAAGAAAAATGTGCCAAGGTCCGAGGAGGAGACGTGTCTGCCCTCAGACATCACTGCCTCTGCAGCAGACTCTGCTGGAGCAGCTGGAGTGCTCCACTTCTCAACATTCTTCTGCATATACTGTTAGATGTAGATATATATCAGATGTACAGATGTATACACTTTGGGGCAGGCTTTGTGCATGTTCTGGGACTGAATGTTTTGGATACATACACTGCAATCTTTTCAATTTACATTTTTTTCCATGTAAGCGCACACACACACACTTATATATATTACATATATATATATATATTCTTTCCACACTATCCATCTCCTCTGAACTGTACTCAAGATATGAGATTAAAAAAATCATGTTTTGGTTTTGGGCAAGACCCCAGAAGTGGGGTCCTGGTCCTGGCTTTGGATTCCCAGTGTACAGCAGTGTATGCTACAATAATGCTCCACACTTCAATTGTCCCTCTACACCCTTTCCAAATGAAAATAATGATCTCCAGTAGCCTTGTGTTTCTTCCAGTTTTTTGAAGGCAATAAAATAAACATACAAATCCAAGGCCTGCTGCTGCTCATCTGTTTAATGGGTAGAAGTATCAACAAAAGCACATGTTTGCTGGGATAGCTTCCAGGATGTCCTTACAGCTCAAATGCACATCAGACACTGTAGTTTTCCAAGCTTGTTTCTAAAAAAACTGTTCCCAATATAATTTAATTAATGGGGTTTTTTTTTTAGAATTATTCTTTCACCCTGCAATGCTTTGCACCCACAACCAACTTCAGAATTTCAGATTGTTCTAATCCTAACCTGTTCCTCTGACAAGGCAACCACGAAGTCTGGTCTCCCTGCACATACATATTTTTACACTGTGCTACCTCCTATTATTTTAAAATAAAGCATGGTGTCAGGGCTCCACAACTAGCACTCATTTGCCTTGGCAGCAAGAACAAAGAACATTTATCCTAAAAGGCCCACTGAAAAAAGCCGTAACTCACGTATTGCTAAATTTCAGAGGTAGTTTTCTTTGTGTTTTCTCTTCATATCGTTTTGATAAGAGGCTTAAAAACTCAGTTTTGAAGACTGATTCGAGCAAACTGTCGTATTCCTGTTCATGTAGAATGAAAATGTCATCCTGCATGGTGCTGCAAGGAAATCAGAGCATATACCAGTCAGTTCAAAATTTCATCAGCAAATACAGCCAGCACTATAATGACATTCACAGAGCACTCATGGGTAATTTTTAAAAACATAACAAAGTCCAAGCAGCATTAATTATGGAGCCTTGCTTTCTGAGAACAGGGGTTTTTTTCAGGAATTTATAATGGAATATCTGAAACGATCCCTTTTGAGAGAGAGGAATACTACTTAGTCATTTTACAATAATTGCTGCTAGGAAAAAACCATGTGCTCTTAAAGCTGCATCCCTGCTCAGCCACATCAATACTGATTTAAGAGATCCCTTGATCAAGATCCATTTTTACCCCAGGCCATAGTAACATAAGAGGGAAAAGCCCTTTTGTCCCCATAGGTTCTTTAAGGTTTGGTTTTGGAGGAACACATGGACAGTTTGATAGCTCGCAATTCTGAGTCTATACAAACATCAATGTTTTTTACAACAAAGTAAAATCTAGAAGCTAAATCCACAACATTATTAGACATTAAGTAACCTACATGATTTCCTCTGAACTGAAGCACATCTGGTTCTGCTTCAGGAGGTTCTGTGGAGCTGTTATCTACATGTGAGAAGAGTGTAACAGCTTTCACCAGCTTGGCCAGCAGCTCTGCTCTGGCTGCCTCAGTGTGACACTGCCTTTGGAATGCCACAGGCCAGGCACAGCACACAGTCCAAACCTGGAGCACTGCAGACAGGTTCCACTCCCATCTTTGACCTAGATCTACCAGAGTTATTTTATTGCAACCAGCATTAAAAATCTGTATGTTAAACAAACCACAGATTTTCAAAGTGGTACTGTGAGCAGACACATCTTGCAGACCTTTCCCTAATCTTCCAATATCTGTGAAGAGTTCTGCAAAAATGTGAAATCTGCTGGTTTTGAGTACTGGAAAATGCCTGTGAGAAGGTTTCTCTGCCCATATATTTAAGGTACTGACCTTAAAGAAACAGAGAGGATTCTCTCCATTTCCATCCTTCGCTTTAGGACTTCCTTCACTTGGCCTTTCTCTGGGCCCTGCTTTACCTTCTCCCGCCCGATCAGGTAAATGCACTTGGGGGTGAGGACAAGGTCCCTCTTCACGCTCTGAAACACAACATGGTTTGAAAATGCACAGCTGTGCAGAGATCACTGCACTGATGTGATGTTGTACCACAGATATATGAAGTGCTATGATTTGGGGCAACACTGTTAGTCTTTGGTTCAAGTGAAAAAAATACTGCTGGGGTTAATCACATCAGACTGCACAGGACAGGAAAGTTAGCTTTGTTCCCCCTTTCCTACGCAGTGTAGCTTTTCTGCCCAGCAAGTCCCATAAAGCCTTCATCCTGGGACAACAGGCTTGGTAACAGCAGAGTTCTGATCACACCTTCATCCTGGGACAACAGGCTTGGTAACAGCAGAGTCCTGATCACAAGGCTCTAACTGCTTCCCGATCAGTCTTTAAATCAAAGACACTTTACTCAAGCTGGTGTCTTGGATGGTGTGACAACCTGGTGAAGTTTCTGTTACAGGATGGAGAAGACAACTCTAAATCCCAGCAGAACTAATCACTGGTGGATGTGGCTCTTAAACCCACCTTAAACCTTCTGTCATACTTAGTCACAGTGTCTGCAAAATCGATCTTCTCCCGTTTGCCCACAAACTGGCGCAGCTCTGGGTGGTCCTCCATGCCTATGTAATCTCCCACAAAATTCCTGTTAAGGCTGTTCCGTCTTCTCTCCTTCTTGTTCAGCAACAGATCTGATGCTTAAATACCAAAAATAAACACTGATTAATAGCATTTACTAAATTTCCTGAGCTCATGATCTGAAAGAGCTGTTTCACACAGAACTTCTTGGGAAGAAGCGAGAAACAAATTGTTTATAATATGGAAAAAACAGTGAAGCACTGCTATTAATCCTTATGTAAGGATGTATGCAATCATTAAATTCATTCCTAATGAAATACACTGATGGCAAGCTCAGCAGTTCTGGTGAATTGGGAGCACTTCTGGAACTAAGGAATTCCTCACTCATTTCTGAAAATTTAAGATTAACTCTTCCAAACCCAGAATGTTCCTTCACACAACCCAGGTAACACACACAACTAAGCAGTAGAGTCCTTGGATTGGATTGTATCATCTACAGAACATCCAGGTCTGCATAACTGTGGGAAGCATTTTCTTTTTCGATTCCCCTGGAGCATCTCTGATGTCTGTCCTACTCAGTCTGGCTTTGATTTGAGAGCAAAACACTGGTCAGCCCAAGAAATCCGTGTGTGCAGAGCAGTCAACCTCACCAGTGCTACCTCAGGCATCCAACAGTTTGCAGTCATTCCCAGACAGTCACCCTGCACTGCATTGTTTGCCTATAGAGAGGGAGAGATCTCCTTCATCCCTTGTGGGCCTCTCCCTGTTCCTGGAGCCACGTGTGCAACACCTGCCAGCAGCAGTTCTGACCCACCTTCTTCTCTCATCTGGACGTATCTTTTCCTGGCCGCGTATTTCCTCCAGGCCTTCTGGATGGCCCTGGCGTACCCATCGTACTTCCTCTCCCTCATCTCTTCTAACAAAAATAGCTGTATAGAGAGACAGAAAAGTGTGTGAAACGTTTAACACGCAAAGTTCAAGCAAAGGCTACATTTTACTTTCCACAGCTCCCCAGTGCATTTCACTCTGGATCCAAGCTGGTGCCTCTACCACAGCTGTGGGAGCTGAGATTGGAATGTTAAGGTGGCCTTTTCCAGAAGAAATCTCTGATGCTTGAGTGGTTGCAGCTCTTACCAGTCTACCCATTAAGCTCCAAACCCCATGAGGAAGGAAGAGGAGCATGGATTCTCCCTGAAATATTCTATTGGTGCAACTCAAGGTTCTCCACTGGCCATTCATCCAGCCTCCACCTCCACATTCTCCAAAATTTCCACTTCCCTTGTCAGGATGTCCCCATGTCTGTGGGGATCTGTGCAATGTGTAACACAATACACTGTGTTCACAGCCAACTTTCTTCCCTGCCTGAATTTCACACTCTCGTGTCCATTGGCTCCATCCTCTCTCACCAGTGAAGTTTGTCAGATGGCTGCAGGATTTACAGCTATGACCTTACATTTCAGAAGTATGACATAATAAGATTTTTAGGTCTCCAATGTCAGAAATCAAGAGACCATACTGTTTTATCAAAACAGAAATGGAAGGCGCATCCCCTTTTTTGAGAATTTCCCAGGTCCCACTAAAATACATGTAAATTTAATGCACTAGAACAACTTCAAAATTATTGCAGGATATAGCATATTTCACTATAGCCTTTTACATGCTTAAATGTTTTTTTTTTGTCTCACCAGAAGCACAAGCATTTGGCTAAATTACAGCACTCAATCAGTCCACTGACATGACTGTTGCTTATTATTTCCCTCCATTGTGTGTTAAACATTCATAAGAACTTTTCTTTTGTCTTTCAAAAGAGATAAAATTAGTAAAAACAGGTATAAGAAGCAGCAAACCTGGGCTTTAGGATTCTTTTTTCGTTTGCTACTCTAAACCCTGCAAATCTAGAAAAATACTGTTCTTCATATTGATCTTAAAAAGGAAACTTGATCTAGTGCAAACCATTTCCTCAGAACTCGCTTGCTCTGTACAGAGTTATTTATTCAGGTGTGTGATGGAAATGTAAATAATGAAGCCTCCTTTCTGCCACCCATAAAACCTTATTTCACCGTTGGCAATTCTCCATCTACAGCAAACTTATTAAAAAGAAGAAATCTCCTCAGGAGCACAAGCACTGGGTAGGGTTTCACACACAGCCACGAGTGCTCCTGATGCAAAAACACCCTCAGCCTCAGCAGGGCTGTAACCAACCCTCGTGTAATTCAGGTTACAGGAACAATATTGATGTTGTCTCTCATGAACACTCACCATTTACTTCTCTACCAACAATGCTAATTGTAAAATCTCAGTGCAAAATAATCTATCACCTGCAGCTGAAGGTCACCATTAAGGAAGTTCCACTCAAGCACTGAGCTAAAATCCAGTTCTTAAGCTATAAAAATAAAAATACTACACAAACTCTTCCCTAAAATATGTGTTATAAAGCCTCCTCTTGCACTCCTGAGAAAATCAAGTATTTTTCATCTGATTAACCACAACAGGTGCTCTATTTGGTGGTAGAAAGAAAAAATTTCATTTGCCATCTAAAAGATTATTTTTCTCAAAAGCAATATAACCCTAGCCAATACTTTAGTAATATAAGATGAAAGATGACTGTCTCTCTTAATAAAAGATATAAATCAAACTTGAGAATATTCAGCTCACAAAAAACATTTTCAACTTAAAACAAAAAAGTACTTTTAGCACTTGCTTAAAAACAGATTTCATGGCATTTAAAAAAAATTTAAGAAAACACACAGTAATTGAAAGCATTAATTTAAATTAAATTTGAAACACAACCCAAAAAATTATACTATTTCCAGTCAACATCATGTTTTCCTAACCTACAGAACTGCCCTTCAGGAAAACTCACAGATCCACCATTAAATGACATATAGATGGAACAAGGGCTTAGTATTAACAACATGCATTGGGATGGGAAGAGACATCCACTGGATAAAAACTACTTCCTCTAGAGAACAACCTGGCAGCATATGATGCTGGGGTACAGAATATTAACTTTTTGGCCACTTCAGAGCAAAGGGTAACTAGATCCATCAATCCCATGGGAGCACGTGCCACTATTAAACAGAAGACAGAAACCAGGAAATTATTTCATTTCTTTCTCTGAAAAAAACAGGAATAAGACTCACCCCATTTTTGAAGATGCAGCTGCTAAAAATCTGTGC
Organism: Pseudopipra pipra; assembly: GCF_036250125.1. Lineage (NCBI taxonomy): Eukaryota > Metazoa > Chordata > Aves > Passeriformes > Pipridae > Pseudopipra > Pseudopipra pipra. Next base: position 6,913,505 of record NC_087560.1, on the reverse strand, counting down.
TCTATAAGGGGCATTTCAGGAAAGACAGATAGTGCCTTGTATGATTTGTTACATAAAACTGCAAACAATGCTACTTTAAAATTTTGTATTTGTTTATCCATGAAGCAGCACAGTTCAAGAATGCAGCCATCACACAAAAATTATTTTGGTTTCTTCCCTTAATTGTTTATATTATTTATATCAACATGCACCTAAGTATTCTAATAACCTACATCTCGAGCACTATATGCCAAGTGTATAAACATGTCTCTCAGATGGCAGGAATGTAAAGTCCCATTATTCCTGAACAATATCTTACCCTATTTATGGTAGAAAGAACACAATGTCTATAATGACTTGGAGAAGCATTATCTTTTTTCTTTTAACAAATTTCTTCCTGTGTGATTGGGCACAGCAGTGTCATGGCCTGAATTACTATTGCTCTGCAGAGCAAAAAATATATTCCTGGAACAGAAAATGATAAATGATAGAAGTGGTCTGCTTTTATTTTAAAATGTAACTTCAGCTAAAGCACAAACTAAGCCCTATGGCTTCTGATGCATAAGGAATAAATGATGGTGAGTAGAGCACAGATTTTCCTTAACAACTTTCTAGAATAGCAATGTAAGAAAACTTTTTTCCAACAGATTTTGTGCAGTTTAGTAGCCACAGGATCAAAACAGCCCCATGATGCCTCCCTGATGTTCTCTTAGAACAGGATTTCAAGTTGCAGTCATTCTGGAACATTGATTTACTCAATGCTGCACAACATATCCTTACTGACTGGGGACCATTCTACCTTCATCAGTAGTTCTTGCACTGAGAAAAGGACCAATTTTCTTGGGTAATGGTCACAGATGTTTTCATGCCATGATATTTCTTCATATGACAGACTGGATGTCACTTTGTGCAACCTGCCACCAAAGCATCTTCATATCCCACCTCCTCTTCTTGATGCATTTAATGCTGTTTGTATTTGTGTCAGTCATGCAGTGGCCTCATGCACTGTACCTGCTGTAAAAGTGCCTCAAATCTCTGGACAGTGTCAATGGCAGACCTGCCCAGCTTCTCTTATACTCTTATGCTTCTCCCACCTCAGCAGATCCCATCCTCCATTTCTGAGTGGGCAGGACTTTATTTCAGCAAAACAGTTGCACATTTAAAGAATCATGTTCTGCCACACTTACAGACTCTGGAGCTTTGATGAAGACTTTGGATTTCCCAAGCTGGTACTGGTCAGGATCCATGTTGACTGACTGAAGCAGGTGGAGGACTCCTTGTTTCTCTTCTCCTCTCCAAGAAGGCCAGGTTGCTTTGGTCAGAATGGCGTACCTGAACCATCAAGGAGGAGAGATTAAGACCTGGCATCCAACAGCAGCAGGATACCACTGACTCTGGGTCAGCATTACCCTGGGGAAGAGTTAACAACTGGAGCAGGACTCAGAGCTTGGTGTGTGCCAAGATGCAGAGTATTAAAATGTTTCTTATTTAGTGAGACCAAATAACTGCAATGAGAAGGACAATAGTGCCCTGGAGTCTCCCATTTCCAGTTGCTGTGTTGCTGTTTGGTAACTGCAGCAGTGAATTGCAGGAAGCTCTGCTGTGATCTGCTGAAGCCCAGGGTGAGGTTATTCACGTACGGTCCAGCTTTGAGTACCTACATCCTTGGTATTCTACATCCATTCCCAAGCACGTGGCCAATTTCTCACTCAAGCCCTCTGAGTCTCTTGTTGGTTGCAAAGGTCTTTTCTGTTTCTAAGCAAGAGACCAGCTCGTGCTCCTGACCCACCTGTCCAGGAGCTGGGCTGCATTTAGCAAGGAGCCACTCTTGGCTCTATCTCAGGTAGCCTTTGGCTTGGCCTCTGGGGCAAGAGGGAGGCAACAGTGATGTTGGAGCTCCCTGGAGGGAACACTGGGAACTGCCCACACAAAGGGCTAGGGAAGGAGCAGGAAGTGCTATAACAACATGGATTTGAGAGAAAGAAGCAGTAGCCTTGTCTCTCATGGTATTCTCTATAATCCCTGAGAATGAAGCAGATGCCAGGTTTCAGCCCCTTTTAAACTGTCCACTTCTTCAGGCTTAACTTGGGCTTTTGGAACTGCCAGGCTGGAGTTACAAAGCTGCCTTGTTCCACTGCCCACCAAAGGAGCACTTGATGGGCTTTAGCTGCCTCAGTGTGTCGATGGGTAAGTAACTTCTTTAGCAGCAGCTATTTAGACTCCTGTGACAAGAAGACTGGAGAACAACTAAATATGTTGTGACAAATCTCTCCCTGAAATATTTTATGTTCTTTACTCTTGACAATTTCTTTTTAATGCTTTAAGGGTACTTAAGTTATATAAACTAAATCATGCTTATTAGTAAAACTATTCAACAAATGACAAAAAGTGATAAGGTATGGAGTTTAGTTTGCTGTAATTTCCAAGTTCTTAAGATAATTTAGGCAGCTCCTAATAAAATGTTTTCAAAAAGCACACAAGGAATTGCTGGAAAATACATTGAAGGAATGTTGATTACTCATAATTTCTAAAATGTTATCCAGCCAGGAACCAGAGACAGTGTCATGCAACTTAAGTAACAACACCATAAAAAGAAAAATAGCAAACAGTTAAAAAGAAATGTATCACAAAACCCAAATACCTCTGAATAGAGGGCACATGAGAAGAGAATGATAAGTGATGAATAATTCAGTAGGACTGAAAACACTGATGTTCTCATGTTCAAATCCATCAGTTAACAAATGCTCAGGTACTATGCTTGATGGTATAATGAATTAGCTCTTACACCACCTTAAATATAGCAAATATAGGATTTCATTTAATACACTGCTATATTTATACTGTATATTATATAAACATAATCTATGTTTACAGACAATGTGTACACTTACATATTTATGTAATTTATCAGTATTATGGGATAAACAGATGCAACCCAGTAAGGAGCTGTACTTTAAAGTAAGTCCTAGCTCATTTATTTAACCTCTTTTGCAGGTTCATCATGTACCACCAGCAGTATAGGTGGATCTAATGAAGTCTGAAGATAAAGGAGTGAGGTTAATAAAGGTGTTTGAAACTGCTACCTTCCACACAAGACAGTGTGACATGACATTTCAGCATGTTACAAATTCTCTCCTACATCTCCTGAACTCTTAAGACCTTTTAATGTAAGTAAAGATCTTGGGTACAAATTAATAGATTTGAAATTCTCCTTTTTTATCAAATTAACTTCATACATTTTACTGGTGTGGCAAGTCTGCAGGGCAGAAGAAACATATTATTCTGTAACATGCAGCAGTGAAGCATTTCACAGTCTGCCAAGGTGACAATTCTATCACTGTTGGCTGCTGTTTAGCAATGCCACTGCAATCTCCCTGTGCTTCCCATCAAACAGGTCATGGCACTACCCAGGCATCTCAGTTTTTCAAGCTTGTGTAATTTACCTTACACTTCATTTCAGCACAAATGTGTTCTTAAATGCTCCTGAAACAATTTCAAACCATGACTGCCCTCCAAAACTATCTCTTATAAACTCACAGTAAGCAGTTGGGTCTCATGTCTAAATCTGGGAGCAGAGAGCTCAGCTTTCAGATGGGTTATGCCTTGGAACACACAGGCCTTTTCAGAGACTGTGGCTTTTTGCATGCAAATGTAAATTTTGTACATAAAAGTCTATTCAGCCCAGAAATCTCCACTTATCTGGAGCTGCCAAGGAACGCCCAATGAAAACAAGTGTCCAAGCATGCACTTCCTGGCCATCCCATGCTCTGCCCGCTCTTACTCACACTGACTCAGGGGGTCAGAACAGAGCTTGTTCTGCATCCTAGGGAACTGTGCATGGAAAGGGAGCAGGAGGGGTTTTACTCCTAACACAATGTTAAATTTAACACAGCTAATTAGTTTGAAGCAAATGGATGAATCCCACAAAGAATGGTTTCAGTGGATGCAGAAGTACCATGTAGTTTTCCTTTGTGCAGACTGCTAGACCAGCACAGCCCTCACAGTCAGTGTTCAACAGCTAGGGAGGCTGAATTTTAATACTCATTATAAATCTGCTGTTCTGTCTCAGCAACAGTCTGAGCCTGAAGCATAATCATGTTTATACATCTGGGCTTGAAGATCGTGACGAAAAAGGAATTTCAAATTGTTCCATAATGAAAATTGAGTCCATACTTGAAGAGATTTTAGGCCTGACTATTATTACATTATTAGAACATTTTTGGTATTATCATGAAGTATTATTCATGGCTTTGTTCTGTGCTGTCTAATTATACTCCACCCCTTGCAAATACTGTTTGGGGTATTATTTTATATTCTCAAATGCAATTCAAAGACTTTCAACAAGAGCTGTTTTGTCACATAATGTCTGTTTGGGCATTTATTAGCTGTATGTCTCAAGTTTCTAAAAACCAGAAGCTGAATGTTGTATAAATCTTGAAACTGCTTTTATTTAAGAGGATTTCATTAGCTAGTGGAGGTAGTTAATCATCTTAACAGCTGGTCCTAAGACACTGAAAAAAGGACTGGTCTTACAGAGCTCTGACTTGCTTTCATTCATTCAGAGAGCAGCTGCAGTGGTTTGAGTTGTACCCATTCCCAGCTGTTGGAACACCACTGGAAGGATAATGAGCAATTTAAGCTGAAGTTACTCTTTACACTGCAATGGTTGAATGGCAGGCATGTATTTCTTTACCTATCCTCTTCTGTCATAGGGAGAAAAGTTGGGAGAGCTAGAGCAGTAACATTTGAAACAAAGGCTAGCAGATCTCAGGCACTGCAGCAGTTCCCTTAACTCTTTAACTCTGAGGTATCCTCTCACAGCACTACCAAAAGAACTGGGGCCTTAGGCAAGTTTACAGAAAAAAATGAAAATACTTTCACAAACACAAAGCCAGGCTTTAAAACAGTTTCAAATCTCTGTGTAATCCAGATCACTGTGCAAGGCAAATGGGGAGAAAAGGGTAATTGGGAAATGAGCTCTCAAAACTTGCAGCCTCTTGGTTCCCTCCTCATCATATAAACAAGTGTGCAGCAGTACTTCTAAATGAATGTTACCCTACCTCTGCAGGAACTTCTTGAAAACCCTCCTGTAGGCATAACCAGCTCTTCTTACTCGAATATTTTCTTTCAGACCCAAGTATTCCACTTGATGTTTTACTCTGTGGACAAAAACAACACAAGGTTTACCATCCATTTTCTTTCAGCCTACTCGTGGATGGAGGCTGCAGATTCTTAACAGTCTGAATCATGCTTAAAGACTACTGATTGCTAAAATTCATGCACAGGTATATGAATCTATTCTTCCACATTACCATGCACACTTCAGGGTGGGAAAAATATTCAAGGCAGGTAGACCACAATGCTGAAATAAATACAGGTAGCAGGTTTACCTTAGCATTTTTTCCTAGTTTACCATCCCATTTCCAAGGTAATTAATGTCCAAATTCCTTAGCTAATACTATTACCCATGAAAGGCCAAGTAACTACTACCTATACAATTCCCAAAGGAGCAGGAAACTCTTTTGTGTTCTTTTATTGTAGGTTTTACCGATGCTTTACACAGCTCAAACAGCAACAGTAGCACAGAGCAGCATTTTTTTTGGTTGTTCTGGAGACAGGACCAAGTCTGACGGCTGGAAAAAAGCCCCAGATGCCAAACTTTCACTTCACAAAGAATCAGAAAGAAAGCCAGGTCAGTATATTGGTGAAAAGCTAGAATTCCTCCTAATTTTACCATGCTGCAACAGAAGGATTTGAGGACAGGCACAAGGCTGGCTGAAGCTTGGCTGGTCAACAAACAGTATATAAAAGAACATTTCTTTACATATAATTTAAAAAGTGAGCCTGTAAGAAGCCAGTAATTTTGGTTTGCTTACTATTTCTCTGATTTTACAAAAAATTTTTCAAATCCTGAAACACTCTCAGTTAATTCAATGTTATTTCTCTAGCTATTTTGAAATATTAAATTTCAATATAAAATGTACTGCCCATTGATATTTTTTTTGTTGGGACATTTTTTTCACATGACTCATAGTATGAAGGGAAAAATCTTTTGAAATCCCTTGCTACACAAATGACAAAATCCCTTCTGTTATTTCTTCTTTTTGAAGAACACTTTTGAGAGGTGTTTTACTAAATGATGAGTGATACTGCTCTTTTAGCTTACAATAAAGAATACTAAACATTTTAATCTTGCTGTGTTCAAGGAATAAAGCATATTTGTACCCACTCCAAGAATTCTGGTACAGTAGAAAGTTGGTGGACAAAAATATATTTTCCTGTTTATAGCTTTCCCTCCTGTTCACATCTGGAATAATGCACTGGAGCAACAGTACTACTCCTATTTTCTTACTGTCCTGCCAGTATTAGTGTCCAGCACCAGAGAATTTGAGACATTTTTCTGTTTTTCCCTTCCTTTCTGAGAAAAGGCACACTGAAAATCTCCCTCCAGGCAGCAACCTCAAGCAGGTCAGGGTCTGGGAATTCAGCTAATGCAGCAGTTTTGAATACAAGTCCAAGTGGCTGTGCCAGGACCTGAACAAAAACACATTTCAAGAACACCCCAATTTCTGGAATAACTAAGGTATTATACAAGGTTTAGATATTACACAAGGCCTATGTTTCAGTGCTAAATATTTTTAAGTTATTCAACAGCAGCAGAAAGCTGCAGTTACATGGCTTCTGGGAGCATGAAGTAAGACAGGCTTTGTGAGAGGGTTTTTTCCTTTTTCAGTAACGTTTTCACGGTCTAGTAACCTGCTACTAATAAGCAAATTACTATTCCCATCACATCAGCTATGGGGTATGATGCAGCATTATGTGATCACAGCAGAAAATGAAGGAAAAAAACTTTAATCAACCATTCAGCAAAATATCACATAAACTCAGTTATGGTTTGTATTTCCCTCTCACAGTAAGATCGAGAAACAACAAAATAAAGCTGAACTTTGAACTGTCATATGCATATAAATTTCTTTTCCCCAGACCTGTCCCTCATTGCCACAGTGAAGTCCTACTAAAATAGGTGGGCAATCACAGATTGAAATGAGAGGGAATGTTAGGAGTTTTAAACAGGGATGAAGCATTACCATTATAAGCAGCACTTCCATTTTTGTCTCAGTTTGATAGTGCACAATCCTTTGTATTTCACTTGGCAAATACAGCAGCTACTGATAACACACCATCCTCATTATGGGAAAACAAGAAGAAATCTTGCCCATTTTTGCTCTAAAAGGGGTTTCCTGAAAGCTGCCCTTTTCTCAGGACTAGGATTTTATTTGTTTGTTTCCTTGGTTTCCCAGCAACACCTTCCACAATAACAGGCCTGTTTCCAAATACCTAAATGATCGATTTTAAAAGCCCCTCAACTTGTAGTTAAAAGTTTTATAAACACTTTTCCCAGGATCACTTTCTTTCCCCATCTTTAGTCCCCAGTGTCAGTGGAAAATTAAGCCTTGCACAGTAGGATTTTCAGGGTGGAAAAGCTACAGAAAAAGGGTCTCCATTTCCTGCCAAGCCCTCAGTGACATTTTGAAGGGCAGACCCAATTGCTTCTGTAAGTGCTCTCCATCTGCATGTGACTGTGCCAGTCTGCAAGCCAAAGGGCAGGAAGGGAATTCTGCTGGGGGGTTCTCAAGAATGCTTTTTATCAGGCCTTGCAACCTGTTTCACTGTAACAGAAATAACCGCTTGCTTCAACAGCAACTTTACCACTACCAAAAGTACTTGGTATATAGTAATAAATGTTATCTACATTAGGCCCTCACATAGAAAACACACTCTACTGAGCACCTACCTCAGTGCAAAAGAGAGCAGCATCTTTTTTCAGATAAGATGTGATAAACCAAACTGATGATTTAGACATCTATTTAATATCTATATAATCACCTGATACAATATTCCAGTGAATTCTCTATAAAGAGTTAGCTAATTAAACTTAAAAGTCAAGAAGTAAAACAGGAACCTTCTACACATTGTTGGTTATAGGCACTTTCTGGTAAGATTGATACATAAAAGCAGATACAGAAATACTATTGGCTTTTTAGCTCCTTAACAGAAGCTGTTTTTAAATTTAAAAAGTAGCAAAAGTTAAAAGATATGTATAATGCATTTGGTGTGCAAATTCTACATGGAAAACTGAGTCTTTAATATACTAATATACTGGTACTCATGCAAATGTTGATTATTCATAACTGACAGGAAAAAAGCTAAAAACTGCATACACTAACTGCTGATTTAGACCAAGTGACCATCCCTTATCTTCAAACTTTAGGAGGAGTCATCCCAGATTTAGAGATTCTAGTTCTGTTTGTAGGCTGTGTGATTAGAATTATGAATTTTTGTGGCTTCTTTAGAGTGGTTCCCATCACATACTCTGCTTATCCATACCTGCTCTCCTCCCAGTCTCGAGACTTCTTTGTTTCATTTGGTTTGATGCAGCGGATGTAATGGGGTGTGCACTTCATCAGGGTGCCCACAAGGTCGTTGGCTTGTTTCTGTAAAAGAGAAGAAAAACAACAGGATCTGAGCTGAACAGGCTATAAATCCCGAGAGAATTCTAAAATTATCAACCATCTGATTGGATGATTCCATTGACTAGATCCAGCTGACTTTGGTCTTTCTCCAGAACAACCAAAGTGTCTTGAAATAATATGCACCTCATGAAAAGCTTAGTAAAGAGAAGGCATCATTATCTCCAGCTATGTAATGTATTTAAACTACTATATAAAAATAAGGAGTGACAAGGAATGCATCAAGTGAACCTGACTGTCAGGGTGAAATATAAGGAAAGAGGTTGATAAAATATTGATCTCCAAAGTAATGTGTAATCTAAGTGTGTATTTTACAATCAGTCTCCAAAGAGACTTCTAAGACAAAGCCTTCTAACTTCTAACACTTGCTGCCTTATTCAAGGCACACTGTGGTCAGTAGAAAGACTTGTATTGACTTCAGTGGGCGTTGGGCTGCATTTCTGCACTATAAAGAGACCAGTTATCTGTAGTTAATTGTGGGACATCAAGTGGCTGAGTGAAGCGGCTCATTCATTATGCACATGCAAGTACCATCAATTGCTCGTTTGCAAAACCCACTGCTGTGGAATGCAGCTGAACACAACATTTAATGAACACTGGATGCTGGGCAACACACGAGTCTAACAGCTGAACCAATGCATCAATTTGCATCGAGATCCTCCTGATGCCTATCTTTAAAAATGTCTGGACAGCAAAAAACAGAGAAGACTTATTTTAAAATGTATTTAGATATTCATATACAAACACAAAACCACGTGCACCCACACTTTCAGTGCAAAACTAGACATACTTTGATCTTGCTGCCCGCGGTGGTAGGACGGCCCTTCTTGTCCACTTGAAGATTTTCAGGAAACAGAGCCTTTATAAAAGGCCTAGGAAAGAATTTATAAAACAGGGTTGGCATGGAAAGACAATGCAATGCAGGCATGTCAAGGAATGTGCTGTAAAAGTGGGTAGTTGAGCAGAATATAAATAGCTATTTCTATTAATCTAGAGTTATGTCAAATCTATTTTAAGATTAGTATTTTCCACGAGCCTCATTCCTCACAGAGATCCCTTGCTATTTTAGTGAGCATTGGCAGACATGATACCAGACTTCTAGAAGACTTGAAGAAATGCACACTTCTTAAAGAGCAATCATCAATTAATAAAATACATAACAAAAAAACGTTACTTTTTTTGTCAAAGCAGTGCCTGTTTGAGAGGATGCCAAAGCACTGATGGCCTTGTTTGAGGCCAAAACAAAGGGCTGCCATTACAGCATTGGATTCCAACACTGCAGTGCCTCACTTACTCCAATCTGTAGAAAATAAAGGTCAATATAATGCAAGTTGTGATTTATTTCCACTTTTATACAAATGAGTTCACAAGTTGCAAAGTAGAGAAGCCAGGCCCTCTGCATCCATCTGAACTAAGAGTCATTCCTAGCTTTAAGCAAGTTTTGCTTACGTACAAATCACTGCTCTGCATGAGTTCAATCAAGTCCATGAAAAGAACATCCCGATTTCTCTCGCAGAATCCATCCATATCATAAGATACCTGGGCCAAGGTGGAAATTGATTGTTTGTGGTAAGTTGAGAACCCAATAATTAAAGAAAATTTAAATTCTGTCCTCATCAGTAGCTGTTCTGAACTTTTTGGTTAGTCTGGTCAAACCTAGATACTACAATGAGCACCAAATCCCTGCATGTATTATTAAACTCTTTCACAACAAACATAAAGGAGCTTCATCCTTATATTTAAATTCAGTTTAAATTCAAATTTAAAAAGACTTATGGAGCTAGTGAATGGAATATGACACGAGTGAATTTAACACTGAATTTTACTGAAGAAATGTTTTTGCTTAGTAAGGATTTACTGTTATTAACTATAACTGCAGGAAACCATGACTAGTCTGAGAAACAAACCCAAAGAAGACAGAACTGTATGCTATATTCCCAGTTTTATTGGTATATCATCCCCATAGTGTCATTTTTATATCTGAATTCTTTAAATTTACTGCTACTATAACAAGCAATTAAGATTACAATTAATAAAAGCCTGGGGGCACTTATTTGTTACATTTAATATTAAGTTCTGGTTAGTAAGTTTGATAGCAGCAAGGCCCAGACTCGTCTCTCCTCAGCAAGGGACACACATTGGGGCATATTTGTCCTAAGCTCCCTACACTGTGAAAGGACACTGTCTCCTGAGATAATCTGGTTATTTTATATCAAACCAGCCCTTCATAGGGCTTCCCCCTTCCTTTCATTACTGTTCTTTTTCTTCATAAATACATCACAGAGAATTCAGTGATGATTTTCCCCGTTACCTTTCCAGCATAATGATGAATGATAAATCCCTGGTTCCAGCTGTTGAAATGTTCATGAGTCCCAATCTGCATCTGGAGTTTCTGGAGCAGTGTCTGGTCAGCCCCTTCTCCCACCGCGTGCATCGTGGCACACACGTCATCCAGAATGCTCATAATCCCTGGGGGATTCTAAAAGATTGCAGAACAGGAACAGCAGCAGAAGTGAGGAGGGCAAAAAATTATGATGCCAGTATTTCCCCCCCTCAAACACAAAACTATCTTTGCTACAAAACCACCAGAGCAGAGTCAGGAAGAATTTCCCTCCAATTGGCAGAGATTAATTTTTACATAAACAGTTTAAGGAGAGATCCCACTTCATGTAATGATAGTGACAGTGGGAAATAACGGGCAAAACAGTGATTACTGTTGAAAAAAAAAGCCAAAACAAAACCATCAATATTTGTTTCAAGCTTTTTTCTCATTCCACCAAAAAATAAAAAATGACTGAGGAAAGTATTTAAGTTCACATGCTGTAGTTTGACAAACTTAAGAGCTCAATATCTGATATTGTGACAGAAATCTTATCTTCTTCCTAGTTATCCTGATACAGAGAGGAAATGGGTAAAATCTGATGTGCATTTAAGCACAACTCACTACAGTATTTGAACTACTGTTCTGGCCTACATGAGGATAAAGAACTAGCTGAAAAACAACCTATTTCTGTCATAAAGGACAACTCAACATTTGTTGTCACCCCAAATTAGAGCATAAAGACTTGAAACTGCAGAACATTCTGTGGAGCAAAGACACAAAACTTCTTTTATGCACAATACTTTCTCTTCACTTGTTTCTGATTAATTTGCAACAGTACCTCAAAGGAAGGTGGTGTTGTAGCTTCCCCAAACTGAAATACATCTCCCAGGCACACAAAAAAGCATCATCTGATGTACAGTATGTCAGTAAGTTCATGATAAATTCAGGTGGATAAGATTTTATTTTCCATCATTGTATTTTTTAGTCACACATCAATCATGTAGTTCTGTTTTTGGATGGTATCTTAGATGACATATATCTTAGAGCTCTTATAAGACATCTTATGTAAGATTTATATATAGACATAGTATGACTCAGTAACTGAACAACAGTATTTGCATTTTTCCTATGAACCTTCTTGACAGCAAAGCAGTTGCCCAAATATTTTAGTGAAAAACTCTTGTTGTTTTTTCCACCTGTTTGCTCTAAATACTTACCACTTTGTTCTCTATAAGGTCACACACTACTTTATTGTTAAAGTATTCTATTGGTGTCCATCTAATTCCTTCTTGCACATATTCCTCCTGTTAAGTAAAAAGAAAGATGCAAATATTCCTTTGCACTGCAGATGTAGCACTAGATTTACAACACACTCCACAGACACAAACTGCACTACTCATGTTCAGGGAGACTTGCCAAATGTATGATTGGGTGGAGGTGGGAGAAATGACCCTAATGATGGTTAAATCCAGCTCTCTGCTGCCTAAAAGATGAATCGGAATCCCACTCTTCTCCCCACACATTCCTTTGTCATTCATAGCCCTTCACTGACAAGATCAGGAATACTTCTACAGTGCATTTATTGTCAAAGCACTTTGCAAATAGTAACAAAGCTACTTTAACAGTATCTTGACAGTGTACCTAAGCCTCCACATCCTGATGGATTCTAAAAATTCCGACTGTGGCAGGCACGTTGAGGATCAGACCCCCAAAAGGCACGTGGAACGGAGACACAGCTCAACTTGTTATTTCTGTATGCAATTACCATAACCACAAACACATCTAGAGAGTTACTGGGCAAGAACTCACACTAAAATCCGATTAAATTGACCTGTCAGCTGCATATATACGAGTTCAGCTGCACCCTTTGCAGGTCACTGCAATGACTGGGTAATTCCATACAAGGGCAATTGTGTGTGTGCATTCCTGAAAACCCTGGCCCAGAGCTGGTGCCAGCCCTGAGCTCACCACAGTGGCCCTGTCTCAGCTGTGTTCTGCCTGCCCTCCCAGGCAGGAGCTCACCCTCATGTAAAGTGAGATTTTGCAGTAAGATCATGAGCAGAGAACTGCAAATATTTTCACAAGTATTTTTGCATTTGTTTGCAATCTATTTCATTCATATATATATATTTAAAAAAATAGAAAAGGTGTGGAGTTAATTAGAAAAGTATTCCCAGTTAACTGTGTGTCATGTTCAAGGAAAGCACAGGGATGGAGCCAAGCTGCAGTTTTCCATCTCTGTCAGTGAGTCAGACTCTGCAGCAAGCCTGGGCAGTCATATGACTGCATGAGCACACCGTGTGGTGGACTCACTTCTGTACCACTCTGTCACACAACAAATGTCTGCAGCTGATGTGGTTCATAGTTTTAGGGTCAGCCAACAACAAAGGTTGTTTTTTATTCCTTTGTCTTCCTTAACAGGGCAGATTTTACTGTTAACAGATGATGAAACCTCAATTTTTCCAACAATTGAAAAAGTAATAGCTCATTTATGAATGCAAAAATAGTAAATGTCTGGTTACCTGCTCTGCCTTCAGCGTCAGTTCAATAAAAATCTGCTGCAGTTTTTCATTAACAAAGTTGATGCAGAACTGTTCAAAACCATTTTTCTGTAGAAAAGGAAACAATTTAAAAATTAGTCTCCTGCCTTATATACAATAATTTTTAGCTCTTATGCTGGCAATAAGCTTCAAAGAAACACTGTCAGTGATAGATGGGTTGCTGATTTTATAGACATTTTGTGGAATCTCAGATCTTTCTTTTAAGATCAATGACCCCGTTTCTTTGAAGTTCCTTCAATACTTTATGTTTATTAAGTGAGACATCACCAGTGAGATCGCAATGTCCAGGAAGCTCGGTTGGGATTTTTTTTGCTTTTATTCTGGCCACAGGATGTGTTTGGGTTTTTTTTCTGGTTTGGATTTTTTCCCCCTTTAACTTACAAAAAACCTCAGCTCAGTCAGATCTGCTCAAACACCAAGTATTGCATTGCCTTACCTGGAATATTTCAAAGCCATAAATATCAAGGACACCAATGTTATATTCTTCATGGTCTTTCTCCATAGCCTTATTAATAGACTAATAAAACAGAAACAAAATGTAAAACAAAGTGTAGTTATATATTTTAAAGATATTTATATTCTTAAACATTTCTATAAAAATACTGGGTTTCTTAAAAGATAACATATTTTAATTGAATACCAATAAATGTAATAGGTTATTTTGCTTTCACTTTTTAATAAAATGTTACTAACAGCTAGGAAATGAACAGTATGCTATCCTGTTTTCCAGGTCAGTGAGCCTTTGGATCTACTATTTGTAAAAATCCTTCCCTTTCAGTGTAACCAGCTCAGTCGAAGAAAAGGAGCCAACAAAAAAAAGAACAGCTTTCAGTCTGGTATTTGATGCATTTTGCAGATGGTACTCTGAATCTTTTCACCTTATTCTGTGTTTTTGACTGACTCTTTGCAGTGTCAGTGCTGGTACAGGCACACAGTGGGAATTTCAGGGTTGCCATGATGAGGGAAACCCCTGAGACACTGGCAGTGCCACCAGGGAGGACATCTCTGCTTCATCCATCTGTGGTCAAAGGTACAGTCCTAGCCCTCCAACCAAGGGAGTACTTTAGCATGAAGAAGGGAATTTGGTCATCTGCCACATCTGGATGCCGAAGGTGCTCTTTGCAGGATGAGAGAGCAGGGGACCATAATCCACTAATTCTGCCCAACTACATAGGAGAAAGTAAGATTCTGAGCAGTATGGATGCTGCCAGGGAGATGTCAGAGTATCCCAGGGGACACTCATGGCAGGAGACTGAAAGCACAGCTCGTTGCTTCAAAGAACGTGTCGCATTTGCCTCATCATCAGTGCCCTGGGCCTGATCCCCGTGGGCAGGCTCCCACTGCCATGGGCAGGTTTAGGCAAAGAAACACACCAGGCCAAAGAAATGAGAGACAAGAAAAGCACTTTAAGGAACATTCCTGCTGCACTTGTACTGGTTTTGATACTTCAGTAGAATCAAGGAAATCCAACTTACATCCACCAAGTAATCAAACACCCGGGAGTGAAGGGCCTTGGCCAGGGCATCCCTGGTGTAGCAGGCTTGTTCCACATTCAGGGTCACATGGATGGACTCAGATTTGCCTCCCCACTTGCTGTCCATCTGTCTGCTGGTCAGTTTTTCCTTCAGGCGGTCCTGGTTAATTCCCAGGAGAAAAGCAGGGAAAGCCAAAACTGCAAGAAAGATCAGGGTTGCTGGATTATGACTTACAGGCTAAATACAGAACAAAGGAAAAAAATTAACTGTATCTCTAATAACAACAAAACTCATGGGGCATGCAGCTTAAAAAGAAAAAGAAGAGGAATTTAGATTGTCAAAATTTCCCCTATGCTCCTCAAGGACATTTTCAGCTCTTTACTTGCATGGATTTCAATTAAGATAAAGTAAAATAGTCAGCTATTTCTGTACCTTCAGTCCTTCAAACATGTAAGCTGCCTTAGGTCATAGTTTTGAACTATGTGGTTCAAACAAATCACTCTGGGAGAAGATGGAAATAAAACACGGAGAGCTCACACATTAAATAAAATTGACAAGTTGAAATTCTTTGTAAAAACATGAAATGTTTAAAGTATAAGAAAAATTATACTTTATATCTGCTTCCTAATATTCTTTCCCTTTCTTCCTGTAAGTTAGGACATTGCAAAAACTTTTCAATTGCCTTGCCATTTACTTGGTTTTATTTTTTTAATCCCTCATTCTGGAAGTACTTTGCAAATTCTGTTTTCCCTTGTTTAAAAGTAAAGCACAAAAATGCATCTGTGCAACAAGCAGCCACAAGCCCAGTACTCTCTGCATTCTTAGCACATGGTGCAGATGTGAGCTGCAGGTGTCACACACCTTCAGGAATGGAAAAAGAGAAACATCTTGAAAGCATATGGAAATAGCTCCCAAGGGTAACTCCTGGAGTTGGTATTGCACCTTCACTAAACCACATAATCCTCTAACAGTGTTTCTGCATGTTCCATTGGTTTCAGATCTACTTTACTGGTGTGAGGAGGGTGTTAAATAATCACTAAGGCAGTGCTTTACATATCTGTATGTCACAGCTTGAACTCGCTAAACACTTCACTACGTTAATCCAAAATTATTTTTAAAATTGAAAATAACCACCAGCTCTCTGAAATCTGATTTATTACCATCAGCAAAGTGATTAAATTTACTCTAGGGTACTAGGAACCACACACCTAACCAAACTTGAGTCACTGGCAACATCTCTGGTAATTCACTGAGAACTCAGATGGAAGAGCACATGAAAAGGTCAATCATCATATGCTTTAAAATGGAAAAGAATGTAGGCAATTATAGACCAAATATGCTCACATATACTGTAAAGATGCCAGGAAAAGTGCTTAGCCAATACTACTGGTAAGAATTTATGCAGACAGGGTAATGGTAAGAACCACCATGCATAGCTCAGAGACTTCCTCCATAGTGCTAATGATTTACTGTAAGGGAAGAGTAGCTGGCCAGGACTCGATAGAACTTCACATTCTTAAGATGCCTGATTATTTTCCCTAGTTAGGGACCATAAAATTACAGTCTGGAAATTATTATAAAGCAGGATATGCATGTAATTGAAAAAAATGATCCTCAAAAAGTGATCAGTAGCATTCAGTGGAAGAGTTTTAAATACACGTTGTGAAGAAAAGCCTCAGTTCACTTCATGGAGTTTTCAGGAAGTGTAAAACAACTCTTTCAATACAATGCAAGTGTAAAGAGGGATGGTTTAAATTCTTTTCTGCATCCAGGAGAGCAGTAGTAGTATTTGCTGTGATTTGCAACACGGAAGATTTAGAATAAATAAGAAGAACTTTTTTCAACTATTAATATAATCAAGAACTGTAACAGGAATCACTGCCAGTCTCAAAGACTTACTTGTCTAAATGTCTGTCAAGAACAGTGTGTATAGATTTGATTCTGACTCAGACTAAGAGATGAAAGTCTTCAGTGGCCTTTGCATGTTTTTCTGCAATTGGCTGTATAGCAACAAGAACACTGTTGAGCAAATTCCTAAACTTTTTATTCTTTCAGACTTGCACAAAGCATAAATGATCAGTGGTCTTTCATTGTGTTCTATCTTCTGTGGCTACCCAGGCTATAAATGCTGTACTATTTAGTTGGCTAGGACAAACAGTAAACTGGGGGGAGGATTAATGGATAAGAGAAATGAGCCCAGCTTTCATCTTTCTAATGCAGAAACTTCACTAGACATTGCTATATCTTCTCTGGCTTCTTTAAAATCATTATGTTTATGTATAAGTTCTATATTCATTCTACTTCTAATTTTTTTCTATGTATTATTCATACACAACTTCTATATTTGTATCCCAGTGAGCAGTAGAAACATGGTGGACATGGCTCATCACAGAAATACATCCAGCTTTAATAATTTATTTTCAATCCATGTCTTTGCTGTTTGTTATTTTGATGCAACACACTGTCTCTATCTTGTCTGGCTATTAAATGCCTTGATTTCATTTAAACATTAAATACTGTGATTTAAATGGAAGCACAGTAGCTCATTTGGAATCATAAAGCATGTAAAAAAATCCTATACTTTTCTCTGGATGTATACAATGCCACAGAACATTTTTCTTTGGGTTCACTTAATTTCTTAATTTGAGAGGATAGTAAGGTTAAAAATTAATAATTTTTATTTCCCAATTTCTTAAAACAAATAGCAGGAGAGTACTAATACAGTTAGTTGGGTGTGAAGTTGACTGCACAAGATACTTCATTCATAACTAACCTACCAAAAACTAAACAAATGCAATTTTCCTAAACACAAGCCCATTCTGAACTAAGAGTTAAGAGAACAGACAGGTATGTATTGGGTTCTGTATATGTTGTGCTTATCCATTCTGTCCTAAAACTATCAAGGTAGCATAAATCAACATTAGATGCAAGGTATAAATCATGATAAAAATGTTTAAAATGTTTAAAACCATTAATCTTCCAACATCTTGGTCCTGTGGGCTGTGCTGATATAGAACAGCATCATGGGGGGAGGGATGCAAGGACAGGGCACTGTGGAAAATGAAACTGTAAAGAAATAGTGTCTAATAGTGAGGTATTGGTTGAGAATTCTGAGACAGGAAACATGTGTATGCATGGAAACTGCAGTATGCAAATTCTGCATCAGTTCAGTTCTGGATTTCTGTTTTCAAGGCACACATACACATATGTTTGTATGCCTGGGCACCAACTACCTCCTGAGAGCAGGGATACCCTGGAACAGCCTGGTACCTGCCTTCACAGGACACTGAGGTCACACAAACCCCAGAAGGAACCAGTGTTTTATGAATGTGTGCTGATGCTCTGAAAGGAGCAGAGTTCAAGACTGATTGAAAGCATTTCTTGTAATGTCTGTTATTTCATGCTCTAAGGTTGGAACAGGATTTCTTATATTCAAAATGCAAAATCTTACTCCCCCTAAGTCAGTGGCACTTTACAAGACAAAAGAGGGGCCTCAGCACCATTGGTTTTGGAAGAGACCCTAAACTGGCAGCCTTTACTCTAAGAAACGACCCACTGTGTTTGGATAAGCAGCTCTGAATTGCAGTTGTGCCATCTGGGCTGCAGCCCATTGCTGCTCCTGTAAGAGTTTCCAGAGGTACTTACACTCCTCGCTCTCCACTGCTGCATAATTGCCAACTTCTTTGAAGCTGATGTTTCCCAAATGCAGAATTCCTGCCACTATCTGCAGTACCAAATTCTGTTCCTCTCCAAAGATCCCAATCACACTCATTGCATGCTGGGAAGAAAAACAAACAAACAAAAAAATGGAATCAAATACTCCTGTCTTAGAAATTTTTTTAAAATTTTGATGATAAAAACTAGAGCTTTTCAAAGCAGTCCAAATTCCTAAGGCAACCAAATTTCATTGCAGCCTGCTCTGAAATTCCAGAAGATACCAGATGTCCTACTTCAGCATTTTTGTATTTTTTTTTAATTAAATACAGAAGCATCTACACTGCTTAGAAGACGTATTAACAAAATAAATTCTGGAAAAAATAAAATTATTAAAAAACAAACACCTGCTCTTAAGTGTCACACTAAAAACAGCTTCACTGCAAAATGGAAACAATGAACCTAAAAGATAATGATATTATTCCTTCTACACAGACAGTTTATCCTCTGAGACACTAAGAACTGTTAAGCTGTGCTGAATGACTCTAAAAAGCAGCACAGTGTCTGTCTTGGGCTGTGAATTTCAGCCACTTAGTAGAAAATAATCCACAACAACACTGGGGTTTGGAGTTCAGAGTATAAGGTAGAGGATGTCTTCTCAACTGACTGTTTTTCTAAAATACCAGATGAGCTAGAATACAATAACAATTATTTTTTCAGGCCTTTAAATTACATATATAACACATGTATAAATGTGTTACCACCCTTATTTTAAAAAGTAAATTACTAATAACAGGAGATCAACAAGTTTAAGGGTCACACGATGAACTGGCAACAGCACTGGACAAAGATCTCTGATCTGTGCTTTCACAGTCCCTGTCTTCAGCCTTTCAGCCACACTGTTGTAAATAAACATGGAAGGTCAGTCAGTACTAAGAATTCAGGTAAAACAGGGCACGCTTTTGTATTTTCTTCTAATGGAAGTCCCTCACTGTGTTTGCATTCCTACATTTTTCATACTGCAGATTATCTGCACCAAATTAAATTTCGTTAGCTTTGCACCCTTCTGAAATAGAACAAACTGAAACACAAAACGCCTTTCTATAGAAGCTGTCTGTCTTCAGGGTAACACACCTCTCCCTCAGGGCAAAATACAATTAGGATGAGTTGTACCTACATTAATTTCTCATTCCCACATTAATACATCAATGTCTTTGCTACAGATGGGCAGAGAAATGAACATACATCCATCACTATGCAAATCATACAATAAAGAACTCACCAGTGTTTCTTGGAAGTCTGATTTGTCATTGATGTCATCGACTTTGTAGGACCCAGAGAGATTCAGATAGTAATAGTAGTCCATGCTGGTGATGCCAAGAACGCTTTTTTGTTCTGAGGAGGCCCCTTCAATCAGCTGCAGAATAAAAAATCTCCAAATTAGGTATCATACAATGATCTTCAGCAGAGCTGAGGCAGGCAGAAACAGGTGACTGAGCCTGAAATTACTGGGAGAGGTATGGCTAGTGCTGTGCCAGGTATGTATCCTTCCTGTGTTTTGGTAATTGTTTAATCCAAAAGATCAGATTTTCAATCCTATTCCCAGGAATGGTTTAATTCTAACTTCCACATCTAATAAAAAGCAAAATATGACTGACTTGAATGCCTTCCATTACCTCTACCTCAAAAAGAACAGGCAAAGTGGGTTTTCCAATCTACAATGTATTACCTAAATCCTTGGGAGCAATGAGTTTTCCAGGCCAACTGCAAGGCAGGTAGAGTTGAAAGCATCCTAAGGAAGCACTATCTGTGACTCCCACTGTGAGGACAAGCAACCTTTGTGCTCCTCAGAACTTTGTAAAGTCCACCCAGTTGTGCACTGGAAGTGTTGCACTGCAACAGGAAGGAGTGACCTAACCTCAAAATAGAACTGTCAAAACCCCATGGTCTTTTAAATTCCTGTATCAAAAAGCCTCTCCAAGCCACAGGAAAATCAGCAGGACAGAGCAAATTGTTCATCCTCGGAAGAGGAGAACACAACTCCTGGAGCAATTCCAGTTCCAACTCAGCCTTCCACCCTGGCAATGGCACTTCAGCTTTCTGTGAAGCTGCTCCCAGACCCTTCCAATGCACTGAATTTGCCCTCAGATCTGTAGAGCCTGATCAACAGCACTTGAGCAGGTAAGGACTGTGTACGTCCAGCACCAGTGAAGGCCAGCAAAGCCTTTTGAAACACAAAAAATAGGGATACTTGGTGGGATCAACAAATAGTATTGCCCCAAATGTCCCAGAAATCTTAACTGAGAATCAAATATCTCTCTGTCTATACATATATATATATATATAAACTAGCCTCTCTATATATACATATAGGCCAGCTTAAAAAGAAATCTGCTGAAAAGTTCCCATTTTCTATTATATTCTGCTAGACTTCTCCATATGGGAGCTCACAACGAATTTCCAAGCAAGGCCTTTGAAATGATGAAGTACTTTTGTTCTGGAGCTGAAAGGCAGTCAGGAAGGTCTGTGTCAAGTGGTGTCCTAATAGGCCATGGAGCTTCCCAGCAGTGCCAGGCTCCCTCTGGGAGTGTGTACTCAGTAATATCACTGCTCTGAGAATGACTTTTCAATCACAAGGAAAAACGGGTTCTGGATACTTTAAATAACTCAAAAAGGATCTATACCCTTCTGACCTGGTAAAAAATGTGAAAACTCCTCTCTCCAGGATTCCTCATTACAACTCGAGATTTTTCCAGTAGGAAGTTGGAGATTTTCCCTCCGTCTGGTTCTCCACCTGGGCTAAACTGTATTTCAAAGTATTTCCCCTGCAATAAATAATTAAAGCTGTTAAAGGATTAGTAAAAGCAAATTTGAAATCCTGCATTTCTACTGTATCCCAAGCAAGGTAACTGGGATATTTCTCTTTTATGGATGCAGTGGCACAGCTGCCTCAAGGTACAAGCCAAGTTTAGATTCATGAACCATCATATATCTTTCATTCTGCATTTACACAGTTCCAGACTGGGGACAATTCATCATGTGTTAATGCAAATGTAGAGAGGAGGTCAGTGGTTTCTTTTCACTGCTGAGAATCTTGCTTAGTATAAAGGAAACCATAAGGCTCATCTATACAGCAAGTCAATTTAACAGATTTACAACCAACAGCAAACTGTGCTCTGCTTGGCAGCAAGGTGAAGCCACGATCTCCTGCTTTCAGGGAGACATTAAATGCATTAACACTCACCTGAACAGAGGAACACATCTCAGATTTTTAAAGCCTCTGTGTAACTTTCTCAAACAGAACCCACAGTGTGTCATCTTGTGAACAGTCACTGCACAATATTATCTTGACTGTTTTACAATGACAGACTGAAGGCAATTCCTACATACAGCCCCCATGTATTAGTAAAGGCTGAAAACTTGGTATTTTATAAACTGTGACCAGTACAGACTGTAAGAGAAAAAAGTATGCAACCTATACAGAATGAAACAGAAGCCTCTTGACATCTACTTTGCTTTATATTTGACTTAGATTTACCTCACTTGTAGTCAATTTACATTATGCTCCTGAACACTGTCTCTGTAACAGCACAGAGGCTGGAAGAATAAAGTAACCTCTAGGGGTGAGTGACTTACAAATCTGCTGGAGTTGTTGTTCCGTACAGTTTTGGCATTCCCAAAAGCCTCCAGTAAAGGGTTGGACTGTAGAATAATATCTTTAACATGCTAAAATTTTAGGAAACAAGAGAAATACAAATTCAGAAATAGACATTTTTAAAGTTCTTACAGATTTTCTAAAACAAACCCCACGGCATCTAAATTATATATTTAAAAAGGCAAGAAATCCTCCCTTTGTAAAAATCCTCTTGATCAGATAAGGAGTAGAATCTGACCATTTTTTTTCAGAGCTTCTAGTTTCTACTTTTTGAGGAAAATCCTACAAAACTGAACAAAATGCTTGAGGCTAAAACCTGGTTCTTCTGTTCATTGTTCTGCCAAGCAACACAGCCAATAAACTGATCTGTTTTTTCCATCTTCTTCATTTTAAACCATTTCCTTCTTACACAGGAGATTTTAAATCTTTTTGAGGGTCTGGATCCACAACCAAAGAAGTCACAACAGAATGACATTTAGGAATCTGCAAGTGCTTCAGCAATCTGTTTTAGGATCAATGATGCTGCTATCTAGCTACCCTAGAAAGCAATATAATGTGTTACTATTGTCTCTGTATCTGATCCTAGGAGCTGGAAATATGGAGAAAACATCGGCTTTGGAAAAAACCCCAATGCATGCTGGGTTGTGAAAAGAAGATGGAATTTTATTTCAAAATAAATGTTCAAGGTAACTTACCAACTTCATCAACTCTTACTCTGTCATAACTAAGAGTATTTTTTAATTTTGTACGAAAAGCTGGAATCTTTTAAATAAAACAAAATATTTACTTCTAAACTATGATTATATTTATTCCAAAAATAACACAGTGCATACTTTCTCTGGATCATTCTCTTGGTTACTGAATTTCTCTCTGCAATGTTCCCAGCATCACTGCTGCACAAAACTAAGCAGAAAGAACACACTCAACATCAGAGACTGCAAATAAAGCAAAAGTCACAGTAAGCACTCAAGAACAGTGGACTGGTAAAAGCAGCCACTACCTACCCACCACTGCCTGCCAGTCCAGGAGTGACATCATAATGTCATTAAGGGAATTTTTATGGCTCATTCACTCAATTAGCTTTAGCTCATGGGTTTTGATAGGTAGAGCAGACATAAGTAGCATAGTTATTAATAAAAGCACTATTTTTTGTTTCAGATAGCTTTCAGACACTCCAAGTTTGCCTAGACAACCTCATAAAAAAAGATGATGTTCTTGCTGTGGCTCTTTGATGTGCACACACCAATGAGAGATGCAAAGGAAGTAATAAAAACCCAAAAAGCCAGTTCAATTTTCAATACAATGCCAACACAGGAGGAAAAAATCCACACATTTATAAAAGAAGACAGGTTGTTATTCTTAATCTGGTTAAGAACAATAATTAAATTACCTTTTACCACTTAACTGAAAAAAAAAATAAAGCCTGTAGGTGTAATTCAGCATGAGAGCTACACCACTTCTAGCAGAGCTGGCTCTGGGGTTCTCACTCCCAGGGCTCCCATTCCAGGCATCCAAGGGAGCAGCACTGGTCACTTCAGGGGTCTCTGCTTTGGGTGCTGGGATGTATTTCCAGCCGCTCACCCACAATTTTCCAGGGTCATGTGCCCCTTATCTGCCAGAGTCTGCCAAGACATCCTTTGTCATTTCCCCTCTGAGGTCAATTTTTAGACTGTGCTTATGCTTCAGTATTACTGTCTCAACTCACCTGTACTTTAGGGCCACCTCCTGAAATTTTGGAGATGTAACTCATGATATATTTAGCAGCTACAGTCTTTCCAGCACCACTTTCCCCACTACAGAAAAAGAAACACAAAAATATACATTAGCTTTTAAGTAACTCTTGAATGGAGTAATTTGAGGTTCAGCTTGTCCAGTCAAGGCCAGGTACCTTAACAACAGAAACTGTATTTACACTGGGTAAACTGGTAATATATAGACTGTGATACAGTGTTGTAGAAGGGTACTTGGATATGTTTGTGAATACAAAATTCTGAAGACATCATCTTGCACATCAGAATCTCTGGGGGACTCCAGAGTCAGAAAACTGTAAATTGAGAAACATCTACTTAAACCAAGATGCTCGAAAGAGAACGTGTGTGCTAAGAACTCAATTCCCATCTAAATTTAGTGGGATTTCAGATCTTAACACAAAAACTAACTTGAAAATCCAAGCTGTGAATGCCATGCCAGACACCTACTTCATTTTAGGGGTCTTTTGTTTTAGGTGTTCCTGAATGAAATAATGAGGCATTATTAATCACATCCTGAATGACGGAAGAACTGCCTTCCTGTTCCTATGCCTCTTGACACAGGGTACAAGAAGTCTTAATAGTCCATACTAGGTTTCACAATTCCTTCCTTCCTTTATAATATTTCACTTCGATGGTGAATAATGTTTACAACATGAGTAGCTTTGCCTTCTTGCAATCAGTAAGCTCCTCAAAAGGGAAAGAAGACTGGCATGGCAGACAATCCAACCTCACACTTTACTTCATCCCTTAGAGGTTCATTTCAACAAAATTCCTCCAGACTTATATAAATCTTGGTGCAAGTCAGCTTTGACCTTAATGAATTTACCACGACCTGGATAACTATACCAACAAAACCACCCCAGTGCACGGGTGTTGTTTCAGTGTCAGCTTCAATGCTGTTTCAAAGACAGCTGAAAGAGTTTTTACTTGTGTGAAAATCTGTGCTGTCTTTAAGTCCCTGAATAATTTCAGTGGAAGTTGTTGACTCTTCCATCCTGTGCCTACTTGTTCCTGGATGTGGATCAAATGCACATCTTTTCCCGCACAAATTTTAGCTGCGTCTGCCAGAGAAACATCAGCGTGTCCTGCCCAGGAAAAGGACTCGCCGAGAGCGAACAACTCAGAGCTCCTTATCAACATGAGTAATAGAGACATTTCCAAAGGTTTAATTCTGGAAAAACTCCCCAAACTGCCAAGCTGCAAATATCATTTCACATCTTTAAAGCTTCCAAACGGTACAGAAATACTGAAAGGCTTTTTAAAATTATTTTCCCAGAAATGTTTTCCTGCTTTTGTCTTCTCCCGATGGCAGTTTTACAGAGCAAATAGAAAACTTGAAAAGGTGAAAAAGTACTTCTTCATCATCCATCTGTGAAGTGCAGACCACGAATATTGTTATTCTTCCAAGTCACCATTTCCCAGACACAAAGAAGAAAGTCTGTATCTACTACATTCACAAGGGTAGAGTCGGCTGAATGGCAAACTGGTTTTAGAAGTTCAAAACAGAAATACTTCAACAATTAAAACTACATTTCTTGAAAATTTGCTCATAGTAAATTTGCTCATCCTGTTGTAAAACCAAACAAACCATATAAGACTGAGCTTACATGTGCAGTTTCCAAATGAATACAGAGGGAGATCTGAGGCCAAACACTGAATGAATTTGATCAGGTGTTATTTAGCACACACTTAAAAACATTACACTTTTCTGTAAGATGTTCTTTGATGCATCAATTATCCTTCTCCTCCCTGTTCAAATTAAGTGTGGCTTGTATTTCTCACTCCACAGCATTTGCCACAGAACTGACCTGCAGGAATATAACTCCATTTCATTGTCTCTGCTTCGAGGTAAGTGGGCCCTTGTATTAAATTAACTTGGCTGAAAAGATTGCCTTCCAGATTTATGCATTTAGATTTATGCACTATTTTTCAGTTTTATGTCTTTATTGATCAAAGATCAGCAAATTGCTCCAATTAAAGTAGAATAAAACAAGATGATGCATTATTTATGAACCAAAGTAGCTTTATCTGATGGGATGGTATCCTGCCCCTAGTAAAGCTCAGTTATTAATTTTTTGTATATATCTTACTGCTCTGCTGCTATTAACACTATTTTAAGTGTGTTGAAGTACAGAGGTTTTTAAAGGTTGAAAAAATTCTTATAATGGCTTAAAGTGGATTGTGATATTGACAATTTTCTCAGAGACTTTTCTTGCTAAAAGTAAAAACATCACCTAGTCTCAATCACTAACAAAACCCATAATGTTTTGAAAGACACAATGTTTCTTCTAGCATTATTTGCCACTTCAGAAAAATGACAATTTGTTCCCCAAAGTCAATTAATGCTTAGCTGAAATCAGAGTAAGGCTACAAATGCAGAGGGAAAATTTGTTGCTCCTTGCTTCCTTCCCAGAGGAAATACAATTAGTGATTAGAGAAGCAAGATCTGATATGTAGCATCATTCTTCTCTCTAAAATTAATTTTCTGAGTGATATTTAATACAGTATCCCTGGCTGCAGAACAATACAAGTGATGCTTATCTACACTGCCAGGACAATGCAGAAATTTTAAGAATAAATATTTATAAAGACCTCCTGGATCTGCAAGTAAAGAACACTGTATATGTAAAATACTCTGATGTGTTTGGATAAGCTTTTTAGTTTGTTTACATAGAAAATTTACTTTCTTTATGTTCAGAGAAACTACAGCAGCATAATTACAGTGAAACATTTTTCCCTTCTGAATCAGAGCTTTTACCTCACTTTTCTTATTGGGTTAGGCTTCTCTTTCTATCACTTCCTCATTAAAATTGAACCATAGATTCTCTACATTTGTTTTAGAACAATCAGTCATTTGAGTCTTCTGGAAACCTCAGATACAGAAGTTGACTAGAAATCTCATATGAAATTTTGAACTTCATAGACTGAAGCTAGACATGAGCTGCTCACTAAAAACAGCCAGGGTGGTAAATGATCTTTTTATTAATGTATATTTGTATTAATTAAGATGTATTGTCCTTTCAGGTGTGCAGTCATCATACATTGTTTTCCTGTACTCAAAGGTTGCCACACAAATGTAAAATGTAAACTAAAATTACAAACAAGAAAAACTGCTTTAAAGCAATGGCAACATCTCCTGGCAGAGGTCAGAGAGTCAAAGTGCAAATAAAGTCCTCAGCTTTATAGAAAGGTAAAACCTTAAGAACATTCTGAAGAAACACATTTTTTGCTATATAATAGAAAAATACTAATCATAACCTCCACTCTCTTAATTAAAGGACAGTGATAGTCCAGAAGGAATTAAAAGCCACAAGAGACAACCCTTCATAATTAAAATTTTGACTGGACAACTCCCTGTGGATAGTCTGGAAGGGCTGCCCTGTCACATGGGGAAGAAATGCCAACAGTCTGTTGTAAAAGACACCTATGAGTTCAGTTCAAGAAAGGCTTAAATTAAATATTGTGTCTCAATAAAACATAAACTCAAGGAGAAATCAAAGTCCAGTGTAACTGCTATGAGTGAACTTCTCTGTAATTCTGCCCAGTGCAAACAAAACTAGGGAAGAGTTATGGGCACTGCTCCCTCCTCCCACCTGAGCACACCCTGCACCTGCAGTGAGCCAGGACCCAGCCCATAATAACCTCACTGTTTACTCTGAACAGCCATGCAAAACAGGTCCCAGCTCCTCAGCTCTAATTACACATGTGCACATGGAATTACCTTAACACATATGCATATATGCTGAAATTACCCAGCTAATGAAAAAGGCTTCCCTGGCCCTAGAAAGGTTGTTTGGTAACAGGTTTTCTTTTTGACTTAGCATTGTCATATGAACAGAGATTATTTTTGGTTGCTACCAATTCAGCCTTCCAGAGAACCAGATTTCCTTTTGGAGATGCCTTCCCAGTTCATTCACTGAATTTTTGAAGAGGATGAGTTTTTTTCTATCAGTGTCTAAATGCATTATTTGGAATTAATGTCCTGGCAAAATTCCTGACTACAGCAGGGACCTTCCTTCACCTGCCCAGAAATACATGTCTGGTGTGTAGGAATGCATGTCCCCTCCCAGGTGTGGAGGTTGATGCCACAGGTGCCCCAAACCACAGTGCAGGGAGACACAGGAGTGTCCCAACCCCTTCCCCACCATCCTGGTGTCTCCATTCCTGAGGCTCCATGTGCACCATAAGCCAGGTGGAGTCTTTTTGATCTGCCTGTGAATAGGTCCAGTCTATGCCTTACTTCTTACCTTCTCTCTTTGCAAACCTTTCTTTAGGGGGGAAATCTGCCATCTTGAGAGGGGAAAACAAGGAAAAAACCTGGGTGCTAGATTGCTCTGTTCCTCCTGTTCCACCAGGGACTTTCAGTGAAGTCACTCCAAAATTCAGTCTAGTTATAAAGTAGAGAAGCAAACAGCACCTCCTAATAACCATATTGTTATCATCACTCATCATCAATTTTTACAGCAAAAACGACATTTCAGTGAAGTGCCAGGGCTCATTTGGAACTGCTCAGGCTCAGCAGGCTGCTGTGGAACGGACGACAGACAGAACTGAATCTCAATTTTTGGAGACTCATCAGTGTAGGGGAAGAAGCAGCAAAGTCCCTGGCAGCTATTAAGTGAAATCAATGGACAATAGACAAAAAGTCAACTAGAGCATCCATTTCACTCAAGAGCTGCAGCAACGTGGGAGCTCCTGCTCTGCCAGCAATTTCAGTGCCTTCTGATCTACACAATAAAACAACGTAGTAAACAAATCCCAAACTTCAACAAACTGGCCAACAAATGTCCCTGGCCAACGTGATTTTTCTTGGTTCAGTTTCCCAGTAGGTTTCAATTAACTCCTGCAGATTTTGAATAGGCTGTGCACACACTGAGAGAGATTTCACTCAGCACATACAAAATGCACATTCCAAAGAGCACATCACCCATCATTCAAGCACAAGAATTCTCACGTGAAATTAAAACTGTGAGTCTGTATCTCAGAGTTGCATCTCATCTCTCTGAAAATGTGACTGCATTCATGGTACTTTGGGCTGCTAATAGCATAGGATCAAAAAATAGGGTTTTAATCACAATTTACTACAGTTCAAAGGTTTTCTCTAAAAATTTATCTTCTCGTGAAACATCTCAGTCCCTGGGTTTGTTGCTTTGTACAAAAGGCAAAGTAAATTCCAATTTTACCCATTCCTAACAGGTCTCAATTTGACTACATGTGACCAGCAAACTTCAGCACAGGAACAGTTTTCCAAAGACAAGGACTTAGCTCAGGGAACAATTCAGTGACAGGAATGAGAGCTCTGGGTTTTTTGTTTCCCAGGGCACGGTGCTGCAGGCAGGGGCCCAGAGGGGCCCTCAGAGGAACAGAGCTCAGTGCTGCAAACGGTTCACAGCCACTGTACACCACGTGTAAAATCACTGCACAGCCCCTGGCACACATCACCTGCCTTGGGAGGAAAGCTGCAGGTGAAGAGCATCCCCAGGGGTTCCACAGGGAACCTCAGAACCCCCTGTGCAGGAAGGGAAGTCAGGAGAGGCACACTGTACCAGCTCCAGCACCCTGCAGTTCTTGCTCTCCACACATTTTCTTTTATCCATCCATAAAACCCACAGATGAGAACAAAGTGTAACTCTGGTCCCAAAAATTCACTTTGACTGTCACTTAAATAATGCCTGTCATTAACAAAAGTTGAGTAATAATTCTGCAGTGAATTCCCTCAGCCTAATAATTAAAATAGATTAACAGTGAAGACAAAATTAATTTTCCAGTATCTCTCTCCTCCTTTTGTCTCTGACTGAACACAAGCAAAATTCCAAAAGGAACAAAAGACCACGGTAAATGCAGTCCATGTGGGATTGCTGGATTTAACAGTATCTGTGGCTGCTGCAGTTGTTAATCCATCTCTCTCATGCAGTCATTCAAGCTATTGCAGTTTTGGCATTGGACTATGTGAGTAAGAGATTTCTTGTGGTTAAACTATCATGAGGATTTTACTGGAAAACAAAAAGGAGAGTCAGAAAGTACTTGGCTACCCTAGAAAATCCCAAAATATGAACATGGACACAGAAGATTTTTAATGATATAATAAAACTTTTCTGCTTCTTGACATCAAAACACCAAAAGAAAACGATAAAATGTTTTTTACAGATCTTTTTCTTACCTAATAATGACACACTGATTTTCTCTGTCAATAATCATGTTTCTGTACATGCTGTCTGCAAGAGCATAAATATGTGGTGGGTTTTCATACTGTGCCTAGGAGGGAAAATAGGGAATAATTTTTCAACACAGCATTAAACAATGCAGAAAAGACAAAACAAATTTCTATTTAAATTGGAAGAATTATTTTCCTGGAAAAACAATTCTGAATCCCACTTTGTACTGAATTTTCTCCAGGAATTTTTTGTACATTTAATAAAAACAAACCAAAGTCTCTGGGCTTTGTTAGTGATCTTTCTCTCATCCATAATTTTCTCCTAAACTATTGTAAACATCCTGTTCTAAAAATGGCCTGTGCTGGAAATATATTACTTGTCCAAGAGAAACTCCCATAATTTAAGCCTATTCCACCAGTGGTCACGTGCTGACAATATTCTGCCTAGACCAGAACCCAGAGCCTGGTGCTGGGTGTCCCATTTTCAGCCCATTCAAACCAGTTTCCCCCATCTATGGACATGCCCAACTCTAGCAGGGCAGGCAACTCAATTTTAAGTTCCCTGATGTTCTTGTGCTGACTGGCTTTTCAAACTGTATTTTCAAAAGTGGCATCTAATTTTAGCATCTCAAGCTTTTTGTTGTTCCTGAGAGTTGTCAAGCCATGGTCTCCAAATCCACTAATGGCCATTTTGCATCCTGCACCACACTTTAGGCTTATGAGGGTTTAAAAACTGCCTTTCCAAGAGCAGGGACATGTCAAGGAGAGATACCTGATATGGATTAGAGCTGATCAATAAAGGATTTTCTTGAAATACTAATCTTATGTGCCAGGGAGCTCACTTTGAAGACCCAGGATATGGTAATGGATATCTGCCAAGTTCTCCCAGGCCAGTACAATGCTACCAAACCCCAGAAACAAATGCTTCCAAGTGTTAAACTGTGTAGAATAGCATTTCCAAGCCCCTGAATATTGCACTACATTTTATACTGCTTTACTTACTGCTCCTTGGTACATTTCAATTTCCTTTTCCCCAAAGTATGGCATTTGCTTGAAAGGATTCACGGAGATTAAAACAGAGCCAATATATGTCTGCATTCAGAAGAAGTTAAGGTTAACTGGTTTCATAAAGTATTATCTTACTAGTAGTGACAAAATAACTTTACCACCTATTAAATAATACAGCACAGCTTCAAATAATAGTAAAAAACTCCACACCTTACAACAATTGTTAATAAAAACCAAATTAGCAGGCTTACAAGAACAAAAACATATAATTCAATGGCATATTTTTATATCATCAAAATATTTATTTTAGGACAAGCTAAGCACAGAAACATGTATTGAAGACCCAAACAGGACTTGAATAAAAATACAGAAAGGAAATGGCATATTTAAACTGAGTAACTAAAACTTTGTAACTGAGAAGGTTGCATTGTAAGTAGTAGAAAATATTAGTTTGACCTTTGCAGAATTTAGTGCAGTGACACAGTGTGATCTCACAGACACAGTGCTGAGCAAGCACAGTCGGGGGGAAACGGCCACTGCTGAGCTAAATCAGACAATTACTCAGCTGCCTGTGCTGTGGGGGAGCTCAGGGAATGAGGTAATTCAGTGTGTGGTGTTATTTTATGAGGGTAACTATGACAAGTCCTCAGCAGTTCTCTCCTGCAGGCTGCCCCATTCACAGACACTTAAGTTTCAAACCATTATTAGCCTTTTGGCAACATTTTCAATATAGTATTTCACTATTCTGCATTCAGTTACAGGTCTCCACATTTACAAAATGCTTTAGAAACCTCTGGAACTTTAGAAACTTTAGATACTTTAGAAACCTCTGCAACCTCTGCAGTTGTAGTGCACACATAGGAGGCAACTGATGGTACTTCCCAGGCACATAAAGTAGTGTCAGGATCATTTTCACTGAGTTGGGAGTTAGCAGTGTACCCACACCAGTGAGCCCAAAATGTTGTAGGTGCAGGTTTCATTTCACAATCTGGAATTGTTCATAGGCAAACTTGCTATCTAAGCTTTACAAAAGTAAGAAAATTAACACATTTATCCTGCTGAATTGTCCTGTCTAAGAATCTATTATTGTGGTGCCACAGCACAAAAGGTGATGTGCTAGAGAAGAAGCATAACTCAATGAACACCATTTCTGTAATACTAAATTGAAATGCTTTCTTCATGCATTCAAAAGGAGTGACAACATCTGGGCCTCGAATATAATCAATCCCTCATTGTGTCAGTATAAACACCCAAAGTGACAGTTTTCTGTTGGTAAACAATGCCAGCATTTTCTGGGGTGATTCGGTCATCTCTGTGCAATGTAGCACTGAGAAATGTTCATTCATGGCAAACACACAAACAACTGAAATATTCAAGAGATGATCTTCAGTTTAGAATGAAAAGCCTTCGCAGAACTGCAAAAGGAGTCTTTCTGCCTACACGAGGGACAACTCTGATCCCTCTGTGTGACCACAAGGCCCCTTGGAAAACATACTTACTCCTGCTTCGGTGAAAGATCACCTTCGTGTCAATCTATTTTCATAAGAAAGAAGCACAAACCCATTTCTTCAGCAGAGAATGGAAGCCTTTGTGAAGGCACTGCATGGAAGATGCAGCATTCCATGAGGACAAAAGCACCCGTGTTGCTAATAGGAAGAATTCTATAGCTTGTCCCAGTACTACAGTTTGGCAAACACTGTGCAACCTCATCATGCTTCTATAAGGGAAATTTAATAATAGTGTGCTACTTCATTGACCAGAGGACCCAAACCCATGTCCACACACATTTTAGAAACCTCTGCAGTTTGGGATGGAAATGGCAACACAACTGCAACATAAATTTTCCTTTATCAGTCCTTGCTAAATTGTGCTGCTGGGTAGCTCCTGACCATCTGAATATATGAAAGAAGCCAGGAGATGCTAAGATGCTACATTTCCTTCCCTTTCTGCTAAAAAATGTTAAACTCATCAAGGAAACTATTCCCCAGATACAACTACTAAGTATGAAAACCTGATTACAGCAAGATAAGTAACAGTATAACTTTCTGGTCTATAATCATTGACTAGTGTTTACCAAATTCATCACTGCAGCTCATGTTACACTGTGAAAGCTGAAAAGGAAACAGTGACTATTCTTATCTCAAGGAATTGGTTTCATATGAATTTTTTTTTTAAAAGGCAAACCTTGGGTGCTGAAGTCTGTTTTCCTTGTTAGGTTATATGGTCAGGTATTTAAATTTTTCACATTTTCCTTAATCACAGAAAAAAAAAAATTAGGTGAGAACACTGAAGATTTACAGATATTGACATGTTCACCTGTTTCCATCAGCAATATTAACAGTATTCACAGATTCACAGTATTAACAATTCCAGATTAAGCTGTAAATGCAGTTATGTCATAGAAGAAATGCTATTTTGAAAGCATTAGAATTTAGAAGATAACATGATATCAAGAAATGTATATACACCTTAAACCTACTAATTCTTGCTCTAAGAAGTAGCATTACTAGAGTAGGCTTCAGGGGTCATGTGCATATATAAATACATATTTTATATATATTTATAAAAAAATATATGAAGGTACAGGCCTATCTTCAACGTTGACGAGAACAAAATTCAAATATCAAAAAGAATATCCTGAAATAACTTCTGTGATCTTATTTTCAACCGTCATAATTAGCTTAGTTTACAAAACATTTTGTGTTATCTCAGGTGAACTGTCACATAAAATGTTCAGCATCTTTGAGTAATCTGCTCAAGCAGAATGCATACACATCATTAGTGTCACATTGGCTCAGCAAGTGCAGGAGGCCCCACCAAAACCAACAAAGGATACAAAAATATAATCATCCATGTAGCGTTTCTTTAGGTTCTCCACTATGGAATCCTCGGTGATTTTGGAAAGCAGGACCATATCATCCACTCCACTCTGCTTGACATTGTGGCTCTGCCAGTGGTACCTGTAGTGTCCTTTGCTGCCCTGCAGGGAAGCACAACAAGCATCACAAAGGTTACTACATTTCTCATCAGCATTCGGTAACTGAAAAAAACACTATTCAAATTCCAAATTCCCAAATATTTTTCTTTCATTGAATCCTATTCCTTGATCCAGGCAATCCATAAAAGCATACACAAATGATGTCAACTGACTTGCCTCTGAACTGTTAAAGAACTGCAGTGCCCTCCAAAACTAGAGAGTAATTCCATGGGGCTTTGTGACTGTCTGCACACTGAATGCATTTCAGATGGTAGACTTTTTTTTAAATCCAGTGGAAAAAAAAAACAATTATTCCAACTGAGATGCAGTTATTTGAAGCTAAGGATGCAAAAAATTACACTCCTACAGTGCAACTATTAGCAGTGAGGATAATTACCACCACCACCACAGTGAATTCTTCTCCCTTTACAGTCTTTTAAGTCAAACCTGCACACATGCTGTTACTCAGATGGAATTTGGGAGCCTGCTGCACTAAGTGTTCAGGGATGTTCTGCAAATTATGTACCACAGCCTGTCGGCTGCGTGTCTTACCAGCCCCTTTTGATCTGTTAGTCACCAGGCTTAACTGACATCTAAATAGATATTCTCTCCCCACTCACAGGGACTACTATTTCAGGATGCTGCTGAAAACTTGTGACATTTCTTGCTGTACCACTTGAAATGAAAATCTGTTTTTTTCCAGCTGATTTGAACAGTAGTTTGGTTCTATGGATACACCCACAAACAAATTTAAATCCAGTCGACATGAAGGCTGTTAATTCAGCTGTAAATCTCCTCTCCAAACCCAAACCTGCTTTCTGGAGCCTGGCAGACAATGCTAATGGAGTTCTGATCTCTTGCCTTTTTCTACTTCAATTTTTGTTTACACAATACTGAAATTAGTGATGCTGGAATTAGCACATCTTACACTGAGAAGCTACTGAGTGTGTTGTCAAGGAAGATGTGGCCAACAAAATGCCAATTCCGTGAACTCCCCTCATTCTTAAATACCACAATTTCTAACAATGTGATTTAGCTACACTGCTCTGGTGTACATTATATGGGATCAAGTCATATTCACCAGAACACAAGCAATTAATTATTATAATGCATTTTGCAGAATAAAAGAATGCATAATTTTACAGATTAAATAAGTCAGGCCTGCCGACTGGCTTCATCTCAACCTGAGATGAAAAACAAGGACATAAAAAACAAGGACCAACTAGATTTTTATCTCAAGTTAAATTAACTTGCACTAAATCCATGCCCATTCTAATACTGCACATAGCACAGAACCTGTAAGCTTTATGTGTGTTTTCTATTAAGTTTCCAGCTGCAGCTCCATCACTGCTCACACCAATGAAGAACAGCTTCAAACTTTAAACAAAAGAATGCTTCAAATATAGTTTGTAAGGAAGGTAAGCATGTCTGAAAACACACAATCTCAGCAATTTTCTTGAACATCCACAACCTTACATGAGCTTCAATAAAATAATAATCTTAAACTAGCTTAGTTTGTGTAAACTTTGTCAATTTTATACCTGTACAATGGAAGCAGTGATCTGGAAGCACTGAGAAAATGAAGGAGTCAATTAGTTTTTTGGAAATTGTTATAAAACATGTGATTGAAAATATTAGTTGAAGGTCTGGTTATTGGTGAAAACAGAAGTCCAACAGAGAAGCATAATTTCCTTCAGTGCACTCATCAGCTACTTGTGATACTGCACTTGGAAAAAGGAACTGGCAGGAGGGACAAAAAAGTCCAGTATCAAAATTAATATGGATAATTACATAGCTCACAAACCTATACAGAATGTGGTTTAGTACCAGATAATAGAGTAAGCTACAGAAAATGTGTAAGAAATGAGACTAGAAAAACAATCAAGCTTCCCACTGGAAGCTGTGGCATCAGACCCAGTGAGCTCAATGAGGAGAGGACAAAGGTTGCAAAGCCATGGGGTATATGGAAAATGTGCACACTGTCTGCAGAACAGTAGCTTTATACAACTCAGAGACTGTTGTGATTAATCCACACACACGACCAGGCCAAAGGGCTCTTTCCCAAAAGCACTGTGAGTCAGCACAGAAGCAGGAGGGGCAGTGCCAGGGCAGCCCAGCTCCCCTGACAGCAGCTCTGCCCTGCTCTGATGGGCAGCAGCGATCAAATCTGAGTGCTACAGGATCACAGGCCCATGGCACACAGTGCAGACAGATTTAATAAACAGGCAGTAGCCTAAATATCCAAGAAAGCAACAGTAGGGAAGACAGCTGAAAGTGGTGGCACCAAGTAGTTCACATTAATACTGTAACACAACCTAAATGGCAGCTTCTATCAGTAGTTTGGAATTACCCTTTTACTCTCAAAACATGGCCTAACATGCAAGCATGCAGAGAATCAGCAAATCATCACCAGATTATTGTCAGACTTCTCTCTAGGATCTAGACATTAGTTCAAGCTTTAGTAGTGCCTAACCAGCCATGGTTAGGTTTTGCTCTCACCCTCCCTCCTCCAGGAAGCCAACCCCAGTAGCTGCAATGACCATCATCACCTCCTTGGTCTGGGCAACCAAACAGGGAGAGCTCTTTCTACAGGACACCACCCACTAGCAAGTTCTTGCCCTTCCAAGCATGAGCAATGACTATAGAGTCTAACCTGAATTTATCAACTTCAGTCACTTCCAACTGGTACTATAACCATGTCCAGCTAACAACTAACTGGTTTTTATATAGTTTGGGAATAAAAATAATATCTTCCTGCCACCAATCATCTGAAAAAACTCCACATTGTAGCAGTTGTAAAAGCAACTCTTCATCTTTCTCCAGGCTGAATATCTGCTGAAGGTCAAGGATATATACTTAAAAACTACCATGCTTTTCAATTGTCCACATTGCAAACACTAATGATTTGTTTTTATTGCGTATTTCTTGAGAATTTAAGTTTTATTTTAAAAGGAGCTTTCTACCATTCAGATAAAAATGCAGTACTCTGATCTGGAGACAATTTACACCTAAGCCAATTACCCGGTGTCCACCTTAACATGAACCTGCTTTGCAGGGAGCACTCACACTAATTCACTCAGCTAATTGCCCCCTGCTGCCCATCACACAACACGCTCTTCCCTCCACTCCTCCTCAGAGGGATCCTCCAGAGACAGGCCAGGTCTCCTGGACTCCTCAGTTCTCAGCAGGCATTTCAGAGCCAGCAGATCAAGGGTTGGCAGGGATGTCCCACAGCCAATGTCCCCAGAGAGGACCTTGTGACTCAAACAGAGCTCTCCTGGGGCTTGGCCAGACCTGGGCAAACAGACCTCAGGGTCCAGCCCTGGCCAAGCTGTGCAGGTCAGATGTCAGCAAACACCAACTTGGCTTCCCTCAGGTTTTCTCAGTGAAAGATGTGATCTCACTGTACAATAAATAAGCAAATAAAAGTCTTTGTGTCAGCACTAACACAATGCCTAAGCAGCTGGAAAAAGATGAGCTTGGCAGATTAGGAAAAACACACACACAAAAAAAAAACCAACCCCAAAACAAAAACACATCTCAACAGGCTGCTAAAAGCCACAGAAGTGGAAACACCAGTGCTGAACAACCTGGCTGCCAGGCCTCCCTCAGGCTCTTCCTGAGCTTCCAGCCCAGCGCCTGATGTTGCCCAGGGAGTGGAGGCTGGACTGGCAAAGCTGGAATTAAAGGCGTGTACCACATTGCTGTCAGCTGTTGTTATTCATTTGGTTGCTGTTTTAGGCTCAAAATCAGATCTGCTTTGCACTGACAAGAATAATATTTATGAGTCACAAGACGACCCTGTGAGCCCGGAGCCTACTGTTCCGGGGCCTTGTGCTCCAGGAGCACAGACACCATTCCCACCTGGCTGCAGACCAGGCAGCACTGCCCTCAACACCTCAGCATCCAAACAATCCCCAGGATCTTCAGCATCAAAACAAGGCTCTAAGGAACCCAAAAAACTGACTCTACTCTCACTTCATACATCTCCCTTAACACACACTTGTTAAGAGATTAAGACAATTGCTACATTAACACCGAGAGGGGGAATGCAAAATAAATTCTATGTACTAAATACTGTCTATACTTTCTGTACTACTTTTGGTACTGGCAGTATAATATGGTTAAAGCATATAATTGTTTTGTTTGGAATAATAAATATTAATAAGACATTTATTAACAGAATTTCTTTTTGCTGTCCTCTACCTTGTGTTACCGTAGCAATTGCTGGTTTCTCATTTTTGCCTTTATTATTGTTTTTATATTTTTACATTATCCTAAGCAACACGTATTTGATGTGGCTATAAAAAGATTGAGTCGTGCTGTGTCACAACGGGGTTTTCTTTTAACTGGAAAAAAAAGCAAATATTTTTGTATTTCAAGTTGTTTAAAAATAGTACGTCTAAAAATAAAGCACTAAAAACAAGGGATCAGAAGAGACTGTATATTCTGCCCCTGAGAAAGAGAAACGAGGTTCCTTCTCCATCAGAACTCTGGCTACAACCTATACACCATCAATAACCACTCTCCATTTCCACAAAGGGAAGAACTGCCACTCTGAACCTCTGACAGGCTTTTTTCAGTAGCAAACATCAATCTCCCACCACAGTGCAGAAAGGATTCTCAGCCTCCACGGGGGAGTAAGAGTGTCAAATGATCACAAGCACGACCCTTTCTTTCCCTTTTTAGCAAAGGCAGTACTATTGCACAAAATCTATCTACTCACATCAGTGCTATGAATACAATACTAAATGAGACACACACGTTATCTTAACTAAAGATGTCACAAACTGGAATACTGCACACCATTTACTTCTGACGTCAATGCTTCTACCAATCGAGGCCCATCACCAGTGCCACACATATATAATTGTATCAGTTTTTCCAGCTGACAAGAAAACAAACCCACAACTTTTTGCAGTGATATCATCCATCAAAATTAGCAAACTTTTACAATCCACTTAGAGGAATCTTTCACATGTTTCTATAAAGTGAAAGGGTCTGCTGTTCTCAGTAGAGACTATAGCAAAAATACTTATTTTGGTCCTCTAGTGGGTTAATCAAAACAGAGGAGCCACAGTGGACAAAAATGCTCTGAAATAGCTCTTGTATATCTTATGTTGGAAAAAATAGAGATATTGGCTGCAATGATGTGACCATATTTCAGAAAGGAAATTAAAGAAAGACAGCAGAAGCAGCAAGATGGACAAAGATAAAAGGCCATATATTTAAATTTAACATGAGGGAAACATTAAGGGAGGCAAAAATCAGTGCTTGAAGATCTGAGGGAACAGCAAAGCAAAAATACTGAGCACCTAGTAGCAGGATAGACATCTTATACAGAGAACTAAAAATACCAAAACTGCATTAAGGAATGGAAACTACTAGAAGGTTAACATCCCAAAAAACACAGCTAGGGAAATAAAATACTGAGAAAAAGATTTCTGGAGGGAAAGGCCATCAGTTCTCACTTTTTGCTCTTATATAGGGGTGGATTCAGCCCATGTGACTTGAAGAACTGACTCCAGAGCTGGTCACAGGCTGTGGGAGATCCCAGCTCTCCTGCTCTGCCCAGCTCCAGTGCAGGTGCTCCCGCTCCAGCAGGGCCCGGCCCCAGGGCAGCTCCTCACCATCACCTCCTGCACCAGCACAGCCAGGGCAGGGATGAGGAGACAGAAACCAGAGCCTGCTCACCTGAATAGCAAATGCAGGCTCGTAACACAACACAAGTTATGGGAAAGGGAGAGATGTGCAGGGTGTGGACACCCTCAGGAGTCAGAAATGACATTGGCATTCTCGGAAGATAAATACCAGAACATTACCAAAATAAGAGTTACTGCAGTGTTTGACTGTGAGGCTCATGTAGTGCATCAGTATTAACCTTCACTAAAAGTTTTGAATGATTCTTCTTAAAAAAGCATCACTACTTGAGAGACTGAAATAAGGACAGGAATGAGCTCAAGAGCAGATCACGGTAACGTGCCTAAGATTCTGACACAACTTACAGAGCCCGTGGGCAGACAGCAGGAAGTAGTTAATGAACTGTAAATTCAGATCTGCTTACCCCACAGCTTTTTGGGTGACTGTCTCCTGATGTTCCAAGAAATAATTTTCCTAAGGAAATGCAATACTGTTAACTCCTTAATACGGTTGATTTGCTCTTAGACATTAACTGTCTTACTTGAATTATTGAGCTGTTCTAAGTTTGACTTGTTCCTTGTGCCACGAGCAGCAAGATTTCCTGTGACTGGTGGATTATGGACAGGCCTTTCAATAGTGACATTTAGTCAATGTACGTGTGTGCACACATCACACACCCCTCCCACTCCAACCCTTGCACTGAGCAGCATTCATGCACACCAACTCTTGATCTGTAAATTCTATAGGCAGTTTGTATGCATGCATACATACTTACCATGCAATTTAAGGAAACGCAAGAGAAAAACTACAACAAACAATTTCACCTTGGCTGTAGCAGTCCTTAATGTGTAATAAAGATTTTGTATCTGTCACTCTTCTCCATTAAAGACAGGTTTCAGAGGGGTTTAAGCAATCATACATGTAGCAGTGTTATGGTCTTTCAAAACGTAGTTTGAAAACTCAGTTGGTAAGTTCAGACAAAATGCCACTGCCTCTCCTACAGCATTGGACTGGAAATAATTTTCTTTGATCATCCTGA
This sequence comes from Pseudopipra pipra, assembly GCF_036250125.1. NCBI lineage: Eukaryota > Metazoa > Chordata > Aves > Passeriformes > Pipridae > Pseudopipra > Pseudopipra pipra. The sequence continues at coordinate 6,872,758 of NC_087560.1, read as the reverse complement.
AACTAAATAAGAAACTGAAGTCAACTGGGAGCTGGCCATCTGCTTTCCAGAGGGAGGAATCTGACAGCAGTGTGACTCAGAAGCTCTGTGCCTGGACCAGGCTCTCACACACTGGCAGTGTTTTGGTGCTGTGGTATGTGCTCACACTGCTGCCAGCGGAAATTTTGGGAGGAAGTAAAACCAATGGCATATCACAAAAATGCCATCCCAGCCGTGTCCCGTTCCAGCTGATGGCAGTACTCACTTCCCTGCCCCATCTCCCCGCTCTTGAAACCTTGGGCTTTAGCACCAAACCATGTTCACAGGCCACAATCACCCCAGTGAATTCCTTTCTGCTCAGTCACTGCCCTCTTTGTAAGGCTGCAGCTGTTCCTTTCCCCCCTTCTACTGACCCTTTTGTTTCATGGTAAAATGCAGATATTTGTTTCCTGATCAGACTGATATTCCCAGACATGAAACCGAGAGCTGAAGGCCAAAGTCTGTCCCCAGCAGTACACCTGGCTGACAACTCTGTGACAGAGTTGTATTGGAAAACGCCTTTTCTGTGCCACCTGAGACTCTTGGAGCCTCCAAGGACAATTCAGGGATGGCTGTTCCCATCAGCAGACTAAAGGCACATCGATTCTGCAGCTCAAGTTAGCTGGCAAACACAGCTTAATGGCTGGTTAGCCCAGGCTCTCCATGTATGCCTCCCTGCATCACACCACTTGTTTCCAAAAAATAGAGCAGAAAAATAATTATTTTAGCCCTATCCTTAGCTGCAGATTTTGCTTCTTTTTATCTATGCAGAATGCAAAATTAAGAGCATGGCATTATTTCTGAATTACTTAGTATTTAAATTGGTAAGGGCTTTAGGATGAAAGGATAAATCAACACATTTTCGCAAGTATTAAAAGGTGTAGAAATCATTACAGAATTTGTAGAATTTCCAGGGATTAAAACAGCTCCTGTTAAAACACCATTTAGGGAGTACTCCATTGTAGCAGAAGAGTATCAGCTATAGCAAATACACTGTGTCTGCATCTAAATCAATCTCTAATGTCACCAGCACTTTCCAATGACTGAAAAGATCTCATTCCCAACAACAAATGTTTATATAATCAATTCAATGTTTAATTATAGGCGGCAAGATACTATAAAAAAAATACTTAGAGCTGGTATTTTTAGTTACACTTCTCAATAAATTACTGAACAACTGCACTTTGGTGAGTGTCTTTGCCCTCAGCAATTGCTAATGGACTGTAAGAATACAACAGGCTGGGCAGATTATAGACCTTGTTTTAATACTGTTTTTAACCAAGAATATCAAACGAGATGTTTTTATGCTAACAGCTTCACCTAGCTGAGTAAAAGTATGTAGCAACTCCGCAAAAATTGAAAGACTGATTTTTAAAATAAGCACATCCTCCTGAATTACATAGAAATTTAAAATAATTTGGAAAACTACAGCTGAGTGACTTCTTGGTTTGTTTTTTATTTTTTTTCCTTTTAGGTATAAAGACAGCCATTTTCTGAACTTATTTACAAACCAGAGGGACTATAAATCTCAGGTTTTTTAAGTGGAGAGTGTCATGTCGTCACATGCCTGTGGCAGTTCAGGCTAGAGAAAAACACTCTTTATTGCAACAGGCATGATGAAACTGCAAAAGCTGCAACACAGCAGATAACTGTGGCCAAGACTGGGTTTTCAACAGCATGTACCAAAAAGCACCTTTGTGCTGACACCACAAAAATTTATTAGTGCAACGAACTGCTCAGAGTTATAACATTTAACTGTTCTGATACCAAAAGTAAGACATGCAGTCAACTGCTCATTTCTTAGCCCAGGCACCAGAGTGGTCACCGGTTTAAAGGTCACCAATTTTGGAGATATTTGCTTTGATCTTCCCAACAGAAAGGTCCTGCCCTTCTGTATGCATAGTTTCAACTGGGATAAGTGGGGCAATCAATACAAGACAATCACTGCTCTGTGTACCAGGGTGGTGTCTGTGATAAACAGCTTATTTGCCAAAGACCTGCCTGCAGAATTCCAAGATACACTGTTAGGTTTACATAGGATTTTCCCAATCAGATGGCTTCAAGAATATCTACTTTCACGTTGGATTAAAGAGCTGCATAATCTTGTTGGTCTGATCAGATGTAGTGCTCTGGAGACTCTCTTTCTCTATAGGTCACTGTACTCTGGGGGGAACACCTGAACAAGGAGAGCTCCAGGTCCCCAGTCCTGTGGCACTGGACAGCTGTGGCACTGGGACGTGGGATGTGCAGGGAAGGGCTTTTATTGTTCACTCAGCAGTGCTCCCTACACACCAATATCCCCATGGCACACGTGAGCTGCCAACTCCTCTCACTGGGGACAGTGGCTGGAGAAGCTCGTTTGGGGTGTCAGGAAGAACTCCACAGTGGGGGAGATTCTGATGTAAAAATTGCTTTCTATGTTTATTTTAATTTCACAGAGTGCTGAGTAAAGAGCAACAGCTCCAGGCCTCCAGGAGGACTCCTGTTTACTGCAGCAGCACTGACTCAGAGCAGCAGGGAAAGGCTCAGGGAGTGGTGCTCACTCACCTACAGCAGAGCCGGCACCTGGGTGGTAACAGGAGGGTGGCTCAACCCCAGTCCTCTTTATTACCTTTCATGTTTTGATATTCGTGCAAAAGTCAGATTTTAATTCAAACACTGTGGGAGACAGGGTAATTGATATGTTGATTAAACCTTTAATTTAACTCTTTAAAAGAATTCAATCCTAATATTATTTCAGCATATAAAGATATAAACATTTCCTTGATTAATTATTACATAAATACAAACGAGAATTTCCTCGAGCATTCCACCTCAGGAATTAGTTACACATCTTTGCAATGGACCAAATATGCAAGTTCACATCAACTCCCAAAAAGCTGCTGTTAATCAAAAAACGACAGGAAGCAAAACCTTGGGGGAAGCATCAGGCCCAACAAATCTCACCCTGTGCAGAAGGCTCAAGTAGATACTAACCCAGTTTCTCAGCTGAACATTCATCTCTGTCAGGAGACAACTTCACTCACAGCTTCATTCTTTGTCAAGGCTTTATTTGCACTTTAACCAACAATTACACTACACCAGGGCAAGCAGGTCCCATTGACTGTCCATAAGAGATATAGTCCCATAACCAGATTATCTTCCACATGCACATTATTCATAAAGTTAATATTTGCCATTTCATTACTTTTTTAAAGCAGCTTTGATTATTCAGTCCAGGGCAGCTTTGGGAAGAAACTATGTTAAAAACCAGCATGCCACACTTTGGTTGTATAGAATAACTAGGCTATTGTCATTCAATGAATATGCCAGTTTTACTTCACTCACTTTTATTACAATATCTTGCAAGTCAATAGGAGAAGAATGCTAGTCTTTGAACATATTTCTGAACAACCCAGCCTTCTTAAGATTTCATATAGTTGTTATATCTTCTTCCTGTCAGATCCCATGCTTCAAATTATTTATTCTAATTTGTATTAAGCTTTTATCCTGGCTCTGTAAACTTTCATATTTTAATAATAATTCATAAGTCACCCAGCAAAATAAAACTACAAATTAATATACATGTTCTCCTCTAACTAGTTCACTGCATTCTGCCAATGCAGTTGAAATTCCAAAAAGATGGAAACATAGAAATGCACTGGAAATACGAAGACTTCATTCCACTCTAGTGGAACACCATGGTTACTAACTGAAATATATAAGAAAAGTGTCTGGCCCAACATTTTTAATGTAACCATCAACAGCCATCAGACTGAGCCTCCATGGGTATTATCTAGGCTGTACCAGTGCAGGTATATGATCCCCACACCTCCAGCATCTTTATTTTATTAGGGCAGAAATTCACTTAATAGGCAAAGTGATAGCTCCTATTAGGCTACGAAATACAGATTTTAGCACAGAAGCAGCTATTTCCCCTCAATTTTTTTTTAGTATGTTAGACTGTTTAATGTTACTATCTAGCATTCAAATTATTACTGAAGAAAGAAAGGTAAATGAAAGCTGGATGTCCAAATTAGTTACCTCCATAGCTATAGGTTTTACCAGATGTGTGAACAAGCACACTATTTGCAAACTACCATTCTTCACACATTTGCTGAGAGAAGCTGATCCTATCAGGACATGTATTAGATTCAGTCTCACAGATCTTGCATTGGCATAATCATGCTTTGAGCAGAGATGCCAAAGAAGCTGTGTTTCACAAAACCTGCAACTCTACCACCGACTTGGAAATCTGGTCTTTTGCATAATTCTGCAATGCCTGTTAGACTTTGTAATTCAGCATCAGCATCATAAATATACATAGGTTTCAAACTATTTCTGTGAAAAGCTAAGTGTTGGCTTTCAGGAAAAACTGCTGCAGACAACTGCAGATAAATGCCCTAATTTTATTTGAAAGAATCTCTGTAGTGGTGCAGTGTGATGCTGCATTTTCTTTCCCCTCTAATTTTCCATTTCTATATCTTAAGCAAAATCCTAAACTTCATAACAAAAATCCAGAAGAGGTGAAATTCAGGCTGAATCACAAGGTTTCAAAATTAGGGGAATTGAGAAAAACAACTTAAGTCTTAGATACTGAACTGTGGGTGAAGACTTTGGCTTGCAGGACTTTGACATGAACACACATTAAACTTAAATGCTCGTGATGCTTTCAACTTCTGGGCTCATTTGAATTCTGACCTCTGAGTCAAGCCCACATAAACTGAAAAAAACAATAAAGTATAAACTAAAATCAGCTGAATTACTTTTCATCTGATTCAGATAAGACAGCTGTTCAGTGAATACTGTTTTGTTCCTTCTACCCCTGAAAAACCTGGACACAACCAGATGCTCAGACTATCAAAATCCTTTCACTTGTGGCTGCTGCAATTCATTACACTAAAGTTCGTAGAGGCAAGCTTTACCTTTTTTTACACTCCATATTACAGACAAGACTCGTGTTTCTTTAAAAATAAAATTCTGGCTCAAAAACCAACTTGCACTCAAGTATGTTTCTTCTAAGCTTATGTGTCAGCTTGCTAAACAACACACTCCTTATGACCCCGTCAGGACCACAGGAGCAGCTCAAAGTCTTTCAGCTGTGCCATAAATGCTGCCTTTGACTCCATCTTGATGAAAAGAAATACAATTTGAAGTAGTGTGCTAAAAATGTGACCCAAAGGCAATGCCTGTAGCTGTACCAGCTGTACTTTAGGCCATACCAGGGTGTCAGGAGGAGTGTTGCCCTCAGTTGTGCTCCCCCACCGTGGGTGAGGCATGCAGATGGGCAGAGATATTCCCTGAACAGGTACCCACTGGAGCCCAACTTCACCTCATTTCCTATTCCTCTGCACAGGATTGTCATGAACTTTGACAAATCCTTCCAATATCGTTTCCTTCCATGCTAGTTCCTTTGCCTTCCTCACACCTGACCTAGAAACACTCAGGGACCCACAAGTTAAAGTAAGAGCCAGAAGGAAAACAGAAGTGTTGGGAGCATTCCAGGGGTGATACCAAAAACCAACTGCTTAAGAAACATTGACACTTTCCACAGGCTTCCCCAGGGCTAAGGGCTCAACATGCTGTATCAGCATCTGGGTAATCCTAAACCTACAGGTACATTTTCAGGGCTTTCACTGTAGTTACCGGGGTGGCCAAAGAGCTTTATTCCTTTTTCAAGTTGCTGCCTGGTTTTGTCCCTTTTAACTGTGAGCAATACTCATTCCTGCCTCAGCTGACCTTTGGTTTCCAAAGCAGTGAGTAAATCAGAGCTCAGGGGTCCTCGAGAATGGCTCAGAACAGGCAGCTCCCAGTCCTGACTGAGACTTGGGCAGCCCTAACAACACAATACTGAGCTCAGCAGAGTACCAGTCTTTGCATAAGCACTGCTCAGATTTTGCCAAGATCATTGTGTCTAAATGTTGTTATTAACCAGAGAATAATTCAAATAAAGGAATGTGGTAAAGTCTTTTTCTAAGAAATTGCTTGAGGCTCTTTGGGGCCATAAACAGTGTGTAAACAAAGTTTAGCATGAATTATTCAACACCTAAAATATTGAAACTCATTGAGGCTTTCAAAACCAAAATTCTTCTAATTATGAACAACACAATTAAAGAAGAACAAAGAACCATGAAATATCCAGGTATCTGTAATAACCTGCCAGTTTTATTTACGCCTAGTTAAGCTTTGTTGAAAATAAAATCATTCTCCCCTTGCTTCTGCAGAAAGTATATAGGCCACCTGAGAGTGTCTCTGCAGGACTGCATGGAAAGACAGTTTGGAGGTAGCCTATCCATTTTTAAAGATAGCGTCCTTTTTATAAATTAAAAAAAAAAGGACACAATTCACACATCATAAGTTTTTTTCCTTGTCTGCACATTTCAGATGACTTATAGAAACCTTAGATTACAGATTCCATCTAATAAGTCACACTGAAGTGAAGGACAGTTTGTTTTGTTCCTTACAGAGATGAATCTTCAAATATCCTCCAAGGTAACTTTTTGCAAACATAAACAAAAGAGTATCAGCAAAACTAAGCCAAATAAGACCAAATCCAACAAGACCAGAGCAACTCCTTACACGAGCAGATTTTTCTTTGTTGTTTTTTTTTTTTTAAACAAGCAAGGTATAAAGGCTGCCAGCAACTGAACCAATCTGCAAGTCTTTGCTATGTTGCTATTGGGAATACAATTTTTAGTATTTCAAACTCACTCCATAATTAATACAACCAGTTAACAAAAGCTATTAGAATCACCTATGTTAATTAAGGAAAACCTCAGGGTTTTTTCTTCAGATTTTTTCAAAATGAAAAAGAACTCACCAGTAGGAACTGTTATTTAGTAAAATTTGCACCTTGTTTGCAAGCAACACAAAATGCCCTCCCCATAGGTTCTGTTGCATTTAAATGCAGAAACGTGTAACCCAAAGCCTGTGTGCACTGAAATGCTTCATCGAGTTAGGCTTTTTAATAGGTAGGTGAATAACCCAGCTTTATAGTTTCCTAATAAATTTTTATATACAGTACCATAAGATCTCATTCTAACATTTCAGATGTGTATTGATTTCACTTCAATTTAATCTAGTGAAAGACTGTTTGGTTTTAAAACATAACATTTTCTCTCCCTAGTGAAGCATTTAGACGTAGCTGTAGACCAGGAGTTAAGCCAGGGGAAAGCACACAGTTGACAACCACGTCACCTCCTGGGTGACAATGCTCCTGGGTGCAGCACTGGTGCTCATAAGGGGTGGGTGGGTCACTGACCCCACCGAGGTCACCTGAGGGCACATGCTATCCTGCCTGCAGGACTTACAGCATATGCTGGAAAAGGGAAGAAAGGCACAAGGCATGGAATGCTTTAGCCCTTTCAGCAAATGAGGTGGGATTTGAAGCCCTGAGGTTGGTCATAGAGCAACACAGGTTTGGAGTTCACGCTCCCACTCTCAAAAATCCCGGCTGATGCCATAGAATCATAGAATATCCTGACTTGAAAGAGATCCACACAAGTCCAACTCCCAGCTCTGCACAGGACAGCCCCAAGCCTGAGGACATAACTGAGAAAAGCCTGTTTTCTACAGGGTTCCCTGTGAACATGCACAGTTCCATGTGTAGCAATAGTGAAAAAATACATCACACATCAGGCATGTGATCTTCTCCCATCCCAGCCCTCTGCCTGAGCCTTTTTCTTTCTCCTACAAAACGTTATGAAAACGTTTCTCCTACAACCGTATGAAAAACTGTGTGGTGCAGCTAAGCATGTCTCATCCAGTTAATGAAAGCATCTCTTAAAATCTGTGCATTAAAGAATCAAACCATTAGATATGCAGATGTGCTTCTGCATACTCCTTGTGCAATGTCTGACAGCCAGAATCATTTTGTTTCCAGTGAAATACAGAAAGAAAGAGCCTGCAGCTATCTTGCTTTGCAGTTTGCTCCTGTCAAATCCCAGTGTTTAGCAAGGGTTGATTTACATAGCTCTTGCATGGGAGAGCATCAGGTAATGCCCAAATTCTAAAGAGAGAAGAGTAGTAATTTAGTCATGGATGAGTCAGTAATTGCCCACCGGTTCAGCAGAAGGGCTATCAAAAGGGATAACACCTTGCAAATTACATGTCAGAGAGATTTTCACTATTTGTAGGGAATAAAGGTGTCATGGAACATTTTTCAAGTAAGGGTTGAGTCCAGTTCTAAAGCAGCTGTAGTATTGCTTCTAGGTAGTGTTGACAGCTGGTTCAAAAAATGCTCTGCATTTTTAACCATCCAGTAACAGCCAGCATCACAGAAAGGCTTTCTTGTGTCTTCTAAAACACACTTGTGGTCTCTGGTATACAGGCAATTTTTAACACCAGCTATTCCATGGATTTTTACCAGGGATCTATCCTCAGTGATGTTTTGCCAATTTAGGGCTAATGCACCAATTGTGTATATGTTTTACTGCACTTCTAAAAATTCTCCAACACTCCGCAGCAGTAACTGTTAGGACTCCAAGGAAGATAAAAAATAAGTTTTAATCTAAAGTCACGTCACATACAGGCATTTAAACAATAACATGACTTATTCACATAACCAGGTTCATGCATTACAAATGTACAAATAACATCTGTACATCCACTTTGATCTCCGTGACCTTATTGCAAAGTACAAAATAGAGCTTCTCTGCCTTTGTACAACGTGTTTCATTGCAGGTTTCCCTTCAGTGTGTAATGCCATGGAAATCTGCACTTTAAAAAGGACCAGAAAAATGATCCAGTGTACACACACTTGCCTGAGCAAGGTTAAGCCTGTTTAGAACTACTACTAAAAGCATAACTTAGACATCACATTACACGCTATTTAACATTCAAGAGACTAAGCCCCAGAATCACCCTGGAAGCCTGTAACAAACTGCAGCATGCTCTTTGGGATTTGCAGCTGAAGACAGAAGACCTCTGTGAAGGCTTCCTGAAAGGTAAAGATTGTAGAAGGACAGGAAGACAACGGCAGAAGATGAGAGGTAAGACCAGAGTCAGGCCTATTATTTCAAAGTCACATGGCTGATCAGCAGGAAGGAGGACAAGCACAGGTTTCCTATACAAGGTTAGACTCAGAGAAGGTGTTAGGTTGAACCAATTCCATCAGCAATATTGAAGGCTTATAAAACAGCCAGAAAGAGTACTACTGAGGTAGAGCAGAACTTCACACTGCAAACAGAAGCAGCTTGCCTGGATCAGACAAAGCTCCCACCATCTTGCCAGCCCAGACCAGGCAGGAATAGGAATAAAGGAGAAAACTGTATGTCTTATTACAGCTACAGTAGCAAATGGATGGAATAAAAAAAAGTACTCCTCCCATCTGACAATTCTAATATTTGCAATGTCCTGACCTGTCCTGACTTAAACAACCACCTTTAAAAAAAGCTAGGTAATGTTAGTTCTTGAATATATTCCCAAGTCTTCAAAAATACCAAGTGACTAGGCATCTCACTGAGGTATCATGCAAAAAAAAATAAAAATTAAGTGGGTTCATTTAAATGAGGTAGATTTCTACTCCCCTCAAGAGTTTCAATTGGTCAAGTATAATTGCAAAACAAGCCCTAAAAGGACACAATTAGCTACAGAATGTAGCTTCATTGTTCACTGTATCCTGTTACCAGCTTGAACATAATTTTAGCTACTAAATTGGTGCTTCTTTGTTTTGGCAATCAGATAATATTAACTTCCCCTTTGTTTTTTCTTTTCCTGTTTGTACACCTGCAGTCTCAATGAGCAAACAGCAACAGGATTAGTATTTTATAGTTAATTTACTACTCCACACCTGTAAAGAGCAGAATGACAAAATACTTGCAGAGCCCCGAGGAAAAAAACAACAAACAAAACCCAACAAATAAATTAAAAAACCGCCACGGCAATCCTGACTTCTAACTCTAAGATCTGATTGTAAAATAATCAGATAGAGCTAAAATAACATCAGGTAAAATAATCTGAAAGAAAAATGGATAGTCTTCCAATAACACACTGTCTGCTTCAGCTGCAAAACTCGTGAGCTGCCTCCCAACAGGTAGTTAACATCACAGTCACTGACTGCCACCTACACATTTGAAGTGCAGACTAGGAAGAACTCCCCAGAGCCTTAAGTGCTTCTAGAACAGTACAAAGTTACTATTCGTGTTTGCGATTGAGGTCTCTTTCCCTGTACTAAGTTATGAGCTCTTTAACCATCCTCGAGTATCAGAGGCCCAGTTCAAACCGCAGTGGGTGGGTGACGATCAAACTGCCGGGAGCGATTCCCTTTGCTTTGTCCCTCCCAGTCCCAGGCTGGACTCCAGCCACACTCAGCCACAAAGAAACTCCCCCCCATACAGTGGCAGGGTAAGCCTGCTGAGTGCTTCATTGTAAATGTATTCTGGTCTGAGAACAGCCCCATGTATGGGACAAGTCGAGTGAAAAAGTTACCTAATGGCCTCGGGTGCAAGAACGCCTCAGCCTGCTGTATCATTAGGAAATTATCTGAACAAAAGAAAACCCGATTTCAGTAGGTGAACACTCTCGAGGTGTGTCACACTAAACAGCTCCTCATGACTAATTCATTAATTGTGGTAACGACATGCTTCTCCATAACATTCAAACTACTACCTTCAGAAAACCCTCAGTGACGGCAAAAGGTTTATGAAGTACCTGCCTATACATTAAGGGTACAGGTTGTACTGCCAGCACAGCCCAAGTATACTTGCTTCAGCACTTGTCATCTTTCACACCACTAACACTGTTTTCAGAATAAACAGCTCTCAAATTCCTTTCCCAAAAGAAACACTCAGGACTAGAAAAAAAAAGCTAAGTCTATAAATTTATCCTATGGCACTGAAACAGGGATTTAAAGTTGTGCATTGTGTTCTGCTCTTCTGGGTGGATTTCAGACATTCCTTTCTTATCCAGAACTGGAAGTTTTTAGTTTTGTCAAGACTGTATCCACAATAGCTTAATTTTAGGCAGTCTGACATGTAGCTGCATTTATTTAGTCTAAGTACACATTGCAATACTTAAAACGAAAATGTCAAGCTCAGGACTTCTAAACTAAAGATCAAAATCTGCCATCATTAGTTTATCTTTTTACTGGCGAGTTGCACGGAATCAGGTAAGGCAGCTATTCCAGCAGGAAGTAGGGACTACATTTCTGGTGATTACAATGCTTTTCTGAAATACATTGTATTTATTACTGTATACATTAGCTTTATTAGTGACCATTTAACAAAACAGATTTAAGGCTTACGGTTCCCTCCTCACCCCCAAATCTGTACTGAAGTACAGAAGACACGAACCTTTACAAGTACAGGTCTCAGGAAAAAAAATCAAGGAGCAAGTCAGGAGGTGCAACTGAGTTGATGTTCTAAATATTCTTTCCTTTTCCACTAAAGACTGAGTGTTCATTTCACTACATGTACTTAGTAATCTCCACTAATTCCAACTCTTTTTATCATTTAAAATACACCACTACTAATGTGTAGACCAATGGAAGCTCCACCTGAGAACAAGGATTTGTAGCTGTAAAGACAGGCTTTTAGTATTGTGAAGATTCAGTCCCACCTATCTTAATGCACCCTTTTGGTGCCACTGAACTGCTCAGCATCACTGTCACTCCATGCAGAAAACTGCACTGTGCACAGCTGCAAAGAAAACAGACCCAGTGTGACTCTGCCATGATTAAGCCATGGTTGGAGGCAGGTCAGATTGTCCAGAAACACTGTATTACCCCTCTCCTTTAGTGAAGGCTGTTCATTTTGTCTAGAACAATACCAAATATGGGAATAAGTAGCCACTGCTCTCCTGTTTCCTCTCAAGTGTTCCTAGAACGAACCAAGAATAAAAACAAAATAAACGACAGGAAGAAACCACTGCTGGTCATGAACTTATTTCTGCATATTGAGATCAGGTCTCTGTGGACTGGGTGTGCTGGTATTTCAGGCATTAAGAGCCCTGGAACCAGAATTCATATTTACCACTAGACAAGCTTTAGCAAACAGTACTCATGGGAAGAGTGTTAAGGCTTCTGGAGCAGTCAGCTGGGTACTAAGAACTGGGAAACTAAGTACTCCTTTCAATATTAAAACTGTCAGTTAACATTAATACTATCTATGTGAAATAATCCATTCTCTATGTGCTACTGAAGTTCAACCACCCTGTAGCCCCTCAAGAGGCTCACACACTTCATTACATACTCTTGACACTGAGGTCAAGGTCCGTGGAGACTGTAGTAAGTCCTGTAGAGAACAGATATTCTGTGTGTTTGTAGGCAGCTTCAAGCTAGAAGATTAATCTCCAATGCTGTATACACTTTTTAAAACCACAACAGAACCCAGTTCAGTTTTATTAAAATGTAAGTTTTGTTAACCACATATGATTTGTTATTTAAAGCAGGTATCAAACTGGGCAAACTCTTATTTTCTCCAATACAGTGGATCTAGTCCTTTATTGCCATATAGAAACATATTACATAGTGCTGTGAGACGAGAGTGACAGTTACAGATATTTAAGTTGCTTAAGAAACCAGGCTTAGCTGCCAGAAACAGGTACTCAACTTTATCTCGAGTTTCACATACTGGATACTCAGGCACTGTCAAGTCCTCTTTCACTTGTAGGTACACTTCTGATCTGACTTGCTCTGCTCAAGACCTATCCCTGTCTTCTTTCTCATCTGAAAATGGCTTCTGCCTCCAATTCTGTGGTTGCAACTCAATGCTGAGACAAAAAACAAGTAAAACAGCAAAAGCAGTGGCCTCTCCTACAATGAAGTCATTCTCCCCACTCCCAGCTCTGCTTTAAATGGCGCTCAAGTTTTTGATCTTTTAAGGTCAAACCTCAAATCAGACCTCCACAGACGTACACAGTGCCATAACAGGATCTCCATCTGTAACAAAACATCCCAGTTCACTTTTTTCCCCCCGCGTCAGGCCTAATTCTTCTTAAAAAACCACAACAAAACAGCATAATCTGTAGAAATTACTCCAACTTCAAGGGCAAAGTCTATTTGCTGGCAATCTATTCCTATAACCTATAATCATCCAACAGCATGGGCCTTGGAACACTGTTCCTGCAGGGACTTTGCCCTCAACCATGGGTAAGTACGGAACACTGAACACACACCCCGAGGAGCTGCTGAGTCCCAGCACTCAGCTGGAAGGAGGAAGGAAAATGTCCCTCCCCACACAAGCCCTGTGTGCTAATGCCACCCCTCACTAGTGCAACCAGCAAATGTGGCCTTCAGACACCTGCCATTAGGAATTCCCAGGAAAAAGCAGGAAGAGGTACTTTGCAGAGCAAACGGTCGCAGCAGAGCAAGGAATGGCTGACAGGTTGGGTACAGCTCAGGATGGATTGATGCATTTTTAGCTGCTTTGCAATAGATTTCCCAGCAGGTTTATGCTGCTCCCCTGTAGCAGCAAGCCTATGCTTCCCTCTCTGCCAGGCAAACCAATCCCAAAAAGGCACCTTACTCCAGTCTACTCAAGTCTTGCAGGTTACACAAAACCCAGCCAGGATCCCCTCAAAAACTGAAAACATCCAAATTGCCCTACTCTGAGAAGCTATTTTTGCTTTTCCACTGCGAAGCCCAGGATGTTTTTTGTAGGAATCTTTGGTTTGCTGCATGTAGCAATTACTAACCAACATAGCAGTTCCCAGGGTATACTTAAATTTGAGGGGAAGCACTGAAAAAGGCTTTGGAGGCTACCAACAACACAGCGTCAAGTTGTGGAAACATGACTGCACATAAGGCACAGTTTTTAGGTGGACAAAAAAAACTAGCTGAAGTAATTCTGTTATTAGAGGAACTACTATATTTTTATTGGCACAGTAAAATATTTGTTTCCATTGATTAAGGCAATCCAGAAACTAATCAAGTTTGCATGTGGTACAGAAGCCATGTGTAACAAAATCATGCTTTGTAATACACCGGTTTTCATTGGATCCAAATTTTTAAATCAAATTGTGGTAGGAAAGATATCAAAAGTTTCCTGTCAGGAATAGTGTGTCAGTTTAACTGTCCTTCATAAAAACTGTACTATCAAGAATCAACAAAAAAAATAGAGAACTAATTATGATCCAAGGGTCTAATGTAACAATGGATTCCTGTGACTAATTATTTTTTCATAGATGTTTGCATCCTATCATTAATTCCTTAAAAAACATGATCTATATTTACATAGCAGAAATAATTACACAAAATCCATGCTTCATAGGCCTTACCAGAAGATACTATAGAATTTATTACTGATTCAGACTATGTAGACAGCTAATAACTCTGCACTCTGAAAGCAAGAAAGGGTGGTTATATAGCTTTATATCCCTTCTGAAATGAATCTCAACAAATTTTAAATTCCCCATTTAATTTAAGAATATCTGTGGCATAAGTATGACTTTTCATCTACTGTTATAAATATGTTTGCACATTTCCCTCTCTTTAGGCATGTACTGAATACAGTTGGGGACCAACCAGTACAGGAACACAAATTCTTTTGTGACTGAGAAACAAGCAAATCAAACACTTCTCAAAGACTGAAAGAAAAAAAAGAAATCCTCAAAAGCATGCACTTGCTTTTGAGTCCCGTGAAACGGCCTTTAAGATTAGGTTTAGTAAAAGTATTCTTCAATATGCCTTAAGAGCACTGCTTCCACTTAGCAAATGAAGTATTTTCCAGTTCTTATACCAAAACATCTGCAATAAGATAGTCCAAACCCCAGGTGATCAGGAGGTGTACATGCCAGTATGCGCCAGAAGAACCACAATTTAAAATATCTAGGTAAACTTCTGTCCTTGGAATCTTCCTACTAACCCCTCAGAGCAGTAGCTCACACCAAATGAGCTATCAGTGTGTCACAACCCCAAGGACTTCAAATGTGTTGGCAGCATTTGTTAAAAGAAATTCCAATACACTTTGTATCCATGCACTTCTTCACGAAGTTGGGAATAACACAGGGTTAAAAGTTATTGCAAAAGCAAATTTGGAAGCTCTTAGGCGTTTGTGCAGACTTGTATCCTTCAAGGCAGTAATAAAAAAAAAAATAAAAACCAAACCAAAACAAGATGAGACAAGCTCTTGACTACCGCTTGGCACTGCAAATACATTACTGACAAGAGGTCCCAGCTTCCATCTTTTTGTATTTCTGCTATTAGCAACATCCAACTCAAAGCACAGGAAAAGACATCAATCACTGCAGAAGATAACAGCACTGGTAAGCTGCCTAGAATTCAAAGACCCACAAATGCTGTGGAATGTCAGACTGAAAGCAGAAGACTGTCCTAGGTGCAAGATCAAACATCAGACAGTATATTTCATAAGACACAAGCAAGAAAGACTTTAAACCTTTCTGTGTGTTGAAAACATTTCCTTTGTTTTATAAAGGGTATCAGGCGGCACTGTTCAGACTTGAGCATGACTTCAACACTTAAATTAGACAAGGCTGACGGAGAAGTGGTTACAAACTCAGGCTCAGCTGATGACAGTGATTCAGTGAGTGGTTCTGAGCTGGCAAAGAAAAAAAGCCCCACATTTCCTGTTACAAGGACAAGTGCAGCGACTCACTGTGAGATTGCCAGTCCAGTTTGAAGGATGCCAACAAAAACCTCTCATTTAGACTTCAGATTGCTGAAGAAAGCATGAAAATAGCTTCTAGAAGCATGTGCTTTTGCATAAACAATTTATGTCCCCTTTTTCTGACGAAGGAGGCTAAAGAAAGACATGTCTCATCATTCCATCTCAAAGCTATTGTACTGTTCCCCTGACAGCCAGAAGTGGCTTTCACCAGACATTTCTGGCAGCTGAAAAAAATCACCCAGATGACAGGAGAGCAGAGCATCAGACCTACTCTGTAGTCCTTTTGACCCTTCCAGAACAGTGTTGATCACAAAGGATGTTCAGGATCTGCTGATGTCTGGCTTTAGCTTTCAAGTTCACATTTAGTTGCTGAATTTAGCGAGTAATGTTAGTAGGTAATTCTTTGCACTTTGCACCTTGTAAGTAGGCTTCCCATTAAGCATCACTCCTGATAACTCTGACTCATGCTCCAATTGCCAACAATGCTTTCCTTGTCGGCTCTCACATATTTAAAAAAGCATTTTCAGTTTAAAGTAAAAAAACTTCAATTCAGAATTTTTTTTAGAGATAGACTTTACAGTTTATGAATCCAATTCACAAGTGGTTTTAATATCCATTAAATGCCACTATGTCTTTGGAAAAAGAGCCTTGACCACACCCTTCTTCCTAGGCTACCTACATCAAATAATCTCGGGGTTAGATGTACCTGCTGCTGTACATGATGCCATCAAACCCCAAAGCCTTCACTTGTATGAAGTATATTTGACAGATTAGAACCTGTAAGGTTCAGTGTGTGGGAAAGCTTTAGACTAAAGACACCATTTCCTAGCACAGCAATGACTTAGTCAAGCAGAGATCGGATGCCATGCACTGCCAGGACTTGACTGCACACCTGGGCTCCCCAGAGGGTATTCACATTTTTCAAGAGGTGAGGGAGGAAAGCAGAAGGGGGAAGATTGGAAAGCCAGAAAATGAGGATGAGTCAGGAGAGGAGTGACAGCCGTACTTCCTGGGCAGGACAGTAATTGGCATCTCAGGAACGTGAGGGAAGGGAGTAGGAGATGGGAAAGACTGAACTGAGCCCAGGAAGGTCTGACTAAAATACAGCTCCTCACACCCAAGCTCCCCCAGGAGGCTGAGGCTGCACAAGAGCCCTAACAACGGTGACATGAACATCAGGACAACTCCCCAGAGTCAGAGATCCGATTTGACGGGAGAAAATTCTTGTTTACTTTCTGCTGTATTTCTCCAATATTTACAGATACTTCTACACCCGTGCAGTAGAAATAGTAAAAGCCAAACAACACACCACATCTAAGAGTCCTTTGGCTACAGTATTTTCAAGTTAGCAGGCACCCCATACACCTGCAATACTTCTCCATCCACAGGCAGGGAAAAAACCACTTCCATCAGTTAATAGGAATTCCAACGATGTGCCAGTGACCAGCTTCGACCAGAAAAGCTCCTTGACAGACAACAGGTAGTGAGGAAGTGAATGACCTCCTACAGATGAGAAAATGGGCAAGAGAATCTTTATATAATTTTCCCTGCGAGGTTTAGCCTATTATGCTGAGGTAAACCTTTGTTGCTCTTATTCAAGGTGAGAGTATAAATAAAGTGGCTTCATTCGACGAGTTAACAACAGTGCAAGCCAGCCCTGTCTTACCAAAGCCTACGCCTGGTGATTTCTGTGCTTGCAGAGGAACTGAACTATTTTCCAAATCCTTCTTTCTGTAACACACACATATACACACAGACTCCTCCCGGTTCCAAAAACTGCTTCAATTTTACTGCTTCTAGTCTTGCACTGTTAACTCCCAGAACAAACCCCCTTTCAATTAGGTGCAAAATCCCTTTCTAACACAGCTCTTAGTGCTTTCCAGTAGCCACACACCTTCTAGATCCAGAATGCAGCTTCCTAAAAAAGCAGACTGAAGTATTGCATTACAAGAGTACTTTAAGAAACTGAAAAGGAAAGCAGATGAATTTGTCATTTAGAAGCATTTATTGTGGCAACACCCAGAACCAAAGGGTAAGCAAAAGCAGGAAAACTTGCGCAGGCCAACCCCAGACTGGTCTCCATCAGCAGAACTACAATGACCTGTGTCACAACCCTTCAGAACTTCAGAAAGCTCACTGCCAGGATCCCCCAGGGCCTTGGCATAGTAAGTGTAAGAGCTAGGAGATCTGGAAGAAAGATCACCTCTTATCTTTTTGCTCCCTTCTTCATCAGATACAGCAAGTTAGGTTTTACCAATATAAAGGATTCGCCTGTAGCTCTGAAGATATTTATTTACATGTTATCTAGCTATACATTAGTATTATCAATATAAACATGCATACTACATTAGAGAACAAATCCAAACACAGGCATTTCAAATTCCTTATGCTGAAATTAGGAACAGAAAAACTTTTATTCTTAAATATAACTTGGATAGAGCAGTGCATGACCATTTAGACTGATGTCACTTTTAGAGTAACTCCTACAACTGAGAAGAAAATACACTGGCATTTATGAAATAAAATTAATTTAAATTATTACAAAAGGAGCTAATAAGACTCCTCGAAAGAGATGTGCAACTTGTTAGTGCTTCAAGCAAGGTAACATACTTTCCATGTTAAGATGAGGACATTACCAGACTTTACTGAGAACTGAGAAAAAGCTTGACATTCCATGTGCTCACTATCACAAAGGATCTAAAAAGCTTGTTTTAACGATCCCCATTCTGCATATGCAGCAATGCTTAAGAACAAGGCAGTGAGACAGGCACAAGTTATCCCTTCAAGATAAGGAAAAGTGGCTGCAAATAGTTTTGTTAAACCACTAACAGCAATGTCACCCCACTTCCTTCACTAGTTTTGTACAGAGGGCGGGGAAAAAAAACATTTCTGGAAGGCAAGAGATTATGAGAAAAATGCTTAAGATGTGCAGACATACACAATCACCTGTTCAGCTGCATTTGAGTAACGTTCTGCATACATTAGTGTCTTCTGAAAAAGTGTTCTAACTTACACAATATATCCATAAATCATTCTAAGGTCTAAACTAGAAAGAAACAAAGACAAGCTCACACACAAACACAAGCCTAAACAAAACACATCAAGTACGAATCACCACCTTTACTACTGAACAGCTACTGTGTTTTGTTGTATTTTATATATCAGACACAGAGAAACACCATATAACTGGGAGATTTTTCCATTAATGCATCTCTAGACATAATGCAAAGCACATGCTCTTACCCTCCCTAATACTCCACATTTGGCAGAGAGCAAGGTTTGAGTTTAGGCTGCTGTTTGCAGCACCAGACAGAAAAGGACCCTTCCAACAGAGAAGCATCACTGTCTTCCTTGTGACTTTCTTGCACAAAAAAAGACTTCAGACAGTACAAGGTCCCAGTTCACATCACACCTTAGCTATTTTAGGACCGAATTCTAAAGGCCAGTACAAGGCCTCTCAGGCTAATCCAGTCTTTTATTTCTGCAGACTTTCAGAGGTACTACATGTAATCCAGACATCCCCAGCATCTGGCTGGACTGGGCTATAAATATCTGCCCTCTACTGATGTCAAGCTGTGTTCAACTGCTACAAAAAGGTTCCTTTTAAAAAATCAGCTTTCCATCTTTGTTGAAGAGGTGGAAACAGGAAGACACCATGTATGCCCAGACAAAATGCTCATACTGACTGCAGCAGAAAATTGCTTAGCATTGAAACGCTGCTTAAAGGCAACATAGAAACACTTTAGTTTTTCAAGGGAAGTAAATTAGATAACCCTGTCTTGCTCAACAACTTGTGAGTTAAACCAGATATTGCTGATTCTGCTTTCTCTTGGAGCCTTCCCTTCTCACTCTGCCCAACAAATTGGTACAAAACTGCAGAAGTACTCTAAAACAGAGATCATGCAAAAGCAGCCAAAGTCGATCACCGGTGGCTTGTTGTTGCATTTAGTTGGTTTTGTAGTTGGTGGTTTTTTTATACAAATACAGTAGCAGTTTATGCCTTAGAAAATATTGTATTTGCAGATTGACATTCAGTGTTTTATCCTTCAGAGGGCCAAAACCAGCTGACAGTACTCAGGGGAGCAATCTTTCCCTGAAGACTATAGAGCCATTTTAAGTGAATCAAGACCACATTATCACATCAATGTGACAAGATCATTTTTGTGACAGATTCCGTATCCAACTCAGGATCCTCCAAAGTATCTCCATAAACTATCCCAGGACATGATGAAAGTTCAAGCCCACATTATGATGTAAAAATTGCATAAAGTCCAGCTGACCTTATGTTTCACTTCAAGCAAGTTTCAGCTTCTGCCAAGAGGTTTCCTAAGTATAATGGATAGAGTCCTTCAATGGAGTGGGACTACTTGACACATAATAACCATTTTTTAAGTCCTACAAGCTGCAGCTAAGCTGTTAGAGGCTGGTAGGGGTTTTTTAATTATTATTTTGAATTTAAAGCATTGAAACACAAAGTTAACAAAATAGATGCACTTCAAGAGAAAAATTTCAACAGTTGCCAGATGTTCCTTAGAACTGTCAGCTTTAATGCACTTCTGCCCCACTGTTGCTCATTCCCATCTTGTATTGCCATGTACAGCCATGAAGTGTCATGTCTGCAGATCTCCTCCTGAAACCACGCTGTGAGCTCAATATAGATATTCATCTGGATTAAAAATAAACCAGCAAAAAAGAGCACACATATTGCTAAGTCATACAGAGGTTCAGTCTTGGCAGCTGACCTGGGTGGGGCAGTGCACCACGGCAGAGAGACCAGAAGAGGCACATTTAGACCAGAGACACTTTTATACACTCTGCTCTCCCAGCCTGCCTGCAAAGTGGGGACAGCACTGATGTCAGTGGTAACCCAGCACCCTGCACTGGGGACCCTGTCAGAGGAGGGAAAGGTCACTCTAAGGTCTACAGAGAAGATATGGCAGAAAAAGACTTAATTTAGAGAACACAAAGCACTCATAACATTCTGCTTCTTTTTCCCTCCAGACATCAAAACTGTTAAGACAAAGTAAGGGGAATAATGTGAGTTTTTTAATACAGCACAGAGAATGAGTATAAAGTTTCAGGATATTAGTGGCATGATTCATGTTCATCAGCAGTCATTGTAAGTCCTGCCAGGCAACTCTTCTGCCAGCTAAGTTACAAAATATTACCTTCTAAACAATTGTTTCAGCATAATTATTTGTGAAAGCATCACTTTTAAAAACAATCTTTTCTGGTTTCATTGTACTCATTACTTACCAACAATCTAAAAATGCAGTTCATATTAGCTTGAGATCTCACAGTGAAGGACTACTTCAGTATCAAATTAAAAGCTGGAGCATAACTGTGTCAACACTTCCCTGAAAAGGGTATCTCGTGCAAGAAACTAGTTCTCTTATTTTGATAAAGTAAAACTCGCAGACTGTATAAGCAATTAGTTATGTGCATTGACAAGAACTGTACTTTGATTGAAACCTTTCATTAAAAAGCAATTAATGGCATAGATCAACTGGCTGATCTTAAGGTATTAATAGTAACAGGTGGACATCCCTGAATCACCTGCACCAAGGCCTTCCAAGCCCATTTAACATGTCAGCAGTCCGGGCAATGACACAACCTCTACCAGGGAGCCCATAAGTGCCACAGGTGTCTGTGACCCAGCAAGTACTGAGAAGCAAAGGTTATGGCTAAAGTGTTGATCTGAATCACCTGGCGAAACAAGCAATTCCAGGGAACACACGTACCTTACTCAAAGCTCCTCACCAAAAGCAGGTTCGTAAGAGCTGGTGGTATCACTGAGACTTAAACAGACATTTTAGCTTCCTAACTTCTGTGATGCTTTATTTAAAGCAAAGACTTGTGCTTGGTTACACCTGTGTGGAGCATAACTGTACTTGCCTCAGGAAGTCAAAGCACAGGCAATTGCAAGTAAGAGGCACCCTTGAGAAGATATTGGAGGTGAAGCTCTGAATACACAAGGACTAGGCTGGTCAGTTTTCAAAATTTAACCTTAGTTAAGCTTTAGTAGACATATTGCAACAGTTTTCTAAGTACCTTAACTCTCAGATCTTTAGTATTCTGATTTAGAACAGTTTTAAATAAATTACTTATTTTAAAGTTGCGGATTTTAGCCTAGTTTATTACCACATCGGATTTTTCACTACTTACTGTAGGTTCTTGTGTAACAGGTAGACATAATCGTTACCTGAATTACTTCAGGATGAAAGCCATTATCAATCACCAGGAGGCAATTACTGAGGACAAACCAGGTTTACCTGCCGAACCTCAGTTTTCCCTCGGTCTGGCAGTGATGTGTTTTAGTGATACCGCATCCCCTTATCCCCCCGGCCGCGCACAGCCCCGGCGGTGCCGGAATTCCCGGGATACTCCGGGAGCCGCATCTGCCGCACACGTGTGTGTTCCCCCCGGGGCCGAGGTGACACCGGTACCCGAGCACAGGGAGGAGGACACGGCGGCTCGGCCGGGGGGCGCGGGTGTCCCCGCACAGCCCCCTCCGGGAGCGACCTCTAACCCGGAGAGGCGTCACCTGCTGTTCACCACGCCGCGTTCCCGTCCCACGGGATTCCCCCCTGCTTCAGGACACAAACATCCGAAACCTCGCCACATCCCGAGCGGCGGGAGAGGGCTGGAGACGCTGCTGGTGCTCCGCAGGCGGCGCCGGCCCTGCCCGCGCCCCGCGGCGGGACGGGCGGGCTCGGGACGCGGCTGAGGCACCGACCCGGCTCCGAGGGCAGTGCCCGGCTCGGCCCCGCTCCCCGCAGGCCGGCGCGGTTACACAACCCCCCCGGCCGGGAGCGGGACACGGGGCGCTGTCGCGGCCCCTTCCCGGCACCGCGGGGGGAACGAACCGGCCGCGCTCCCGCCGCCGCCCCGGCCCCGCCGAGCCCCGCGCTCACCATCGCGGCTCCTCCGGCGCTGCTGCCCGCGGCTCTGCCCAGACACGCCGGCGCCCCGGGACGGACGGACGGGCGAGAGGGAGAAGGGGAGGGAGCGGGAAGCGGCTCCGCCCTCCCCGCGCGCGCAGCTCCCAGCCAGGGCGGGGCGGGAGCGGGATCGGATCGGGATCGGGGCGGCGGGAGGCGGCGTGGGATCGGGATGGCAGCGTGTCCAATTATGTGTCCATACATGGAGAACTCGCCGCGGCGCAGCCGGGACGTCATTCCCGGAGGGAATCCCGGCGCCCTGGAGCGGCTGCTGCTCCTGGAGCGCTCCCGGTGTGCGCCCCGAGCCGGGATAGGCAGCCGAGGCAGCGGGGAGGGCACTGCTGGGTGGGACGTGTTGGAATCGATGGTCCTTGATGACCAGTGATTCTAAGAGTGGGACTCCATGATCCTGGGGGGTCCCTTCCAGTGCCAACATTCCGTGTGCGACATCCCATGTGTGCTTTGAGCGAACAGTATCGGCCGCGCCCCCGGCGCGTGTGCTGCGGGCTCTGCCCTCCGCCCACGGACCCGCAGAGCTCAGGTGCTGCTAATCCCTGGAAACAATGGAAAGTACGAACCGTCTCGTCACCGAGTGGATGCTGAAGCAAGTCCTACGGGCACCTCAAGGGCGCAAAACAGCCCCGGTGCCCGCGGGCAGCCGGCGTCTGCTCCGCGCTGATGGGGTCGTTCTGACTGGGACACAACCGGTACAACTTCCAGGGACTGCGCTCTTCTAAGGGATCAAACCAGTAAACCCACGCACAGCCGAGGACTGGAATCCTGTTAAACGCTTCTCCTCAGGATTGAAGCCCCGCTGTTGGCTCTAATGGATTTCTAACTCCACTTCTAAGCCAGAATAGAAATAAAATGGAAACAACATAATGTAACAATCATAACAACAGCCAGACCACGAGTCATATGTTGATACTGCTTCCAAACCACCTTGAAAAGCACTCCCAATAAGTACAGTTCCTGGTTTTCATCAATGCATAGTACTGGGATTTAGTGTATTTCTGATTAAAAAGAAGTGCAGTTGTTGGAAAAAATAGGGAATAATTTATACAGCATATATGTTTTCAATTTTCATTGTTTGTTTTTATATACAAAATAAAGACTTGCTTCCACACTAATTTAGAGATCAGGCATAAATGGATTCACTCCTGACTTTTTGGAGGAAAGCCCTGCTCCAGCTGCTCCAAGGCAGGTGCTGGTTCTGCAGCCAGATCTGCCAGCACAGATGAAGGACAGTGCCACTCACACAGGTACATGGCTTTGTCCTCACGGATCTGGCTGCAGGATAACTCTGATGGTTTGCAGACATCAAACATGGCTCAAAGCACCCTGGTGCACACAGTCTGGAAATGGGACTAAACTTCAACCATTTATCTGGCCTCCTCTCGTGTCCCACAGACTTTGATGGTTTGGATGAAACACAACAGCCCTTTGGGCGTGTTTCATCCTTGGGGTTGAAGAATAAACAAAACATTTCCTCAGCTCAGCTGGGTTTAGATTGTATGATTACTGATCATGTGAAGCTTGGGATTTCCATAGTAGATTGCTTGGATGTTAGCTGACATTGGTATGAGAGGTAGGAAATACTTTCATTGAGAAAATAGCTGGGTGGTAAATATAAGCTGCAATAGCTATTAAGCAAAAATATATCTGATAATGCTGAAAGTGCACAGAACTTCACAGGAGATGAGTTTCACACTTTTATTCTCAACAGAAGGTAACAGCAGTTTCATGGAAATAGGACAAAAATAATTTTCCTATTATTTCTTTTGAACATGGAAATGTTACATAAAATTATGAGACTGTGATAAAAAGCAGTGAAAAAAACCCTGCAAGAATCCAGAGAGCATATGGACAAAAGAGAGAATGGATACAGATTTTGTAGGTTTTTCTATTTGCTTTGGATGTGGGTCTTTTTAATGTATAGGTTAATTTTCTTAAGACACGTTTATTTGTAAGTATGTGTGTTTACATACATACAAACATCTTTATAAAGAGCTATGAAAAAAGAAGAGAAACAAGGCTGTGGATGAACAGTTAAACAGTGCATTCCCACTGGCAGGCTAATGGAGAAAGTGTCCTGAGTTCACTGCAATTGATGTGTGCTACTGGGTCCATCTACTCCAGATGGACTAGATGATGACTTTCCACAAAAACCCTAGAGCTGAAGGACTCAGTGCTCTGCATCTGCATGAACCTTTGCTAAGCACTGTGTGTACCTAGCATAGTCTAATTCACAATGAACTCTTTTCATGCTTTTAAACATTCTGCTTATTTTAATGATAAACATCTAAGTCCCAAGCTGACTGTATGAAGTGAATGACACTTATTCAACATCCGTGCTTGGAAGCAGGGGAAGGCATTTCCCTTTGAATGTCAGTGGTGGAGTGCCTGGTCTGCACACCTGGGTCCTCCAGCCAGGAATGTACAAGGCATCTCTGAGAAAGGCAGAACCTTTTCAGGTGGAGTGAGGAGTACTTTTAAATGATGCACAAACTTAGAAATGGTGACGGTCCTGTCATAACGTTCCTATGGACAGGTTACCTTTCAAAGGCCTCACTCAAAAAGATTTAAGAAAAATTTCCTGCACTGAGAACTTCCATCAGTTTTTTCAGCTTGTGTATTGTCTGACGGTATGTTTGGTTAGTAACACCTACCGGCTCATGCACAGGGGTGCTAAGAATCAAGACTTATTTTGAGGATATTTTCTAGCTGCAAGCAGGTGCAGCACTTGATCCTCCTGATACTGATCACTGGTGCTAAGCTTCAGGAAAATACTTAAGGACAAGCTTCGATTAAGTGCCTGAGGAGATTTGTTGGCTTAGCATTTGTGACTTTCAGAGGCTCAGCACTCACAGGGTGACTGCAGCTGCTTTGCCATCGCCTGTTTTGGAGCCCACTCTGCACTGGGCAGTACCACAAGAGAGAAGTTGTTGGCTCCACAGCGCAGCTGGTGACTCACACGTGCCTTCCCACCTACCCACTGCCTGCGTGACACTGTGTGCCAGCACCAAACAGGAACCGGGCTCGTGATAAAGTGTAAAAGCACTAAACTGTCTGAAAAAGCCACAGAATGTAACTTCCCCTTGCCCTCCATTCTAAAATCATAATTGTGCCTTCAGAAAGAAACGACTCTTATGAAAAGTCAGTGAATCTGGAAAAGATTAGAAATTTTAATGAAGTGCTCTGACTGCTTCCTAATTGGTTAAAACTGACAGCAAAGAAAAAAATACATTAGTGCTTTTCTCTCAGTTAGAAACTATAATTAGAATAGGTTTTATAAGCCATATATTTGCCTTCTGTTGACTAGAATAATTTAATTAATAATTTAATTAATGCTTGAAAGCCATTAAAACAAGGCTTAAGACCCTTAACAAGACATCATACTTTTAGTTAGAAAACCACACAGTCTGGTACTTAGAAAGATGAAGGATTTGTATCATAGAAAAACAAATTATATTAGATTAAGGAAACTTCAAAAATTCAATGTATTTTTTTTCCTGTATCTGCCTTCCAAAGAATAAACAGATACTTTTTAATCATAACATTTTCTTCTAAAATGCAGATGGTTACACTCTGTCTTCAGTTACACTTGAAACATGTAGAATTCTACTTCCAGGAAATAAATGGATTCAACAATTTCTTCTTGTGAAATGTAGGGAGAAGCAAAATGGCATGTATTAGACAAAGGCAGAATTTTATGACTTAAAATGTGATGAAATCACTTCAGTGATTAGGACAGGTTTCCACGCTGAAAAACAGTATAATCATTGTAGCTTTCTCTCACTCCCTTTCTCTGTGCCCAACATAATTTCTTCTTTCCTCTCTTTGGTTGGCCCCAAATGAGAGAAGCAAACCTGTTCAGAAAACGTGCCCTTAACATGTTCAATGTGTCCATCTAAAATAGCACTGGAGTAAAAATTACAGTAGCAAAGTCAACAGCCCTTTTTCATCCGCTGCTTGGTTTGGATCTTTTTGAGGAAAAGTAGCATGTGACTCTTTCACTCTGGATCTGATTAAGAGATGCCTCAGATGCAAGAGACACTTAGAATTCATGGAGTTGAATTTTTTCTCCAACTGCAAACCAAAACGTATGAATAATGCTGTTATTTGCAAGGCTGGTATAAATCTGGAAGAAGTCCACGAGGACTTGGTAACCGAGGAGTTCTGCCTCCTGTGTTCCTGTGACTGAATTCAGTTAAGCTATGTAGATTCACAACAACAAAATTGCAAGAATTGTTTTTTTTTTTTCCTCAGAGGGAGGTTTTTTTAAAACACTACACAAGCTTTTAAGATCAAAAGTTTATGTTATGATGGACAACCTGATCTAACAACAACATTAGCCTTGCTTTGAGCAGGGAGTTGGTCCATATTCCCTCTGAGGTCCCTTCCAGCCTAAATTACTCTATTTCTGTAATTCTGTGATTATTTGAAATGGGGCTGCATTCATGAGTGAGACAGTTGAAGACTCCAGAATAAATTAATGTTATTCTTGTTGTGGTGCCCTGATGAAAAAAGTGATCATGATATGAATTTGGCTTTAAGAAAATAAATGTACATGTTCACTGTGAATGACACTGAAGATGTAATGATATTAAATACAACAGTTTAGTACTGCTTTCGTTAGAAACATCAAGAGTGTGATGTAAGTACAAAAAATAATGATCTCTGATAACACAACATGAAAAGAGCATCTGTGTGGGTCAAACCAAAGACTGTTCACCTCAAATATTGTGTTGGACAGTGGTGTTAGGGATGCCTTGAGAAGAGGGTAAGAACAAACAAAAATTTACATGTTTTGGCCACATGTCTTGGCCCACTCTGTCACCAGAGAAGGGCTAGAGGGAGAAAGCAGCATGGGGGGACCTTTTAACGTTATTTTCAAGACTGAAGTAGGAGGTACAAATGTTATGTTTTTAAATTAAAATAACTTCAATCAATTTGCTTTTACTAAAAATTTGCTTTCAAGCCCTACTCTGCAGACATACACACTCAAAAAATTACTGAGTATCCGAGCAGTCCTTTAGCAAGAAAAATCACTAGACAGGTACAAAATAGCTACACAAGAGCATGAAGTTAGTCTAGTTTGGCCAGGTCAGGGAATACAGCCGTGTACATCAGCAAGTTCAGCAGAGGCCAGTGAGATGGTCGGGGGCTGGATCCCTGAGGAAAGGCTGGGAATGCAGGGCTTGCTCAGCCTGATGAAGGGAGACTTTGGGGGACCTGACAAGAGCCCCAGCATCTGTGAGGAAGTCATTGAGATGGCAAAGTCCGACTCTTCACAGTGGCACATGGTGGGAAGACAACAACATAGACGCAAACAAGAGGGGTTCCGGACTAGGTATAAAGAAAATGTTCTTCCCCAGCAGCCAAACACGCATGGGTGATAACAGGCTGTCCAGAAAAGCTGGGGGGCCTCCATTCTTGAAGGTTTTCAAGAGTAGGTTGGGTAAAACCCTGGGCAACTGCATTTGGCCTCATCAATGACCTCACCTGGAGCTGGACGTTGGCCAAGTGCTCTCCTGGGTCCATTGTAAGCTGAATTATCCCACAATCCAATGACTCTCAGTTCATAATTTTGAAAGCACTTATGGCATGTTTTCTTTCTGGCCCGATCTTCTGATGATAAAATAATCATCGAATTTTAAAATAAATAGGTCAGTCAGAGTGTGGACTCAGACCCTGTCTTGTTTTCCACGATAGCATGTGCACAGTATAACCCTTTTTCCCTTCACATCTGACTGATTCCCAGTCCTGCAGTGGTTTGCCTATACAACAATATGGGATGTGGCATGAATTTTAACTAAAAACAGAGACAATCTGCTATTTCAGAGTGAAGTGGTGCAGTTTGCCTCGGATTTCATTTACCTTTGTTTACCCAAGGTGATTGTAACTAACGAAATCCAAGGAACGACACAAGCAGGAACAAAAGTGAAGGCAGACACACCCTCTGTGGATTTGTTTATCCAGTAATACTTTCTCTCAGCTCGCACGCCTCTGCTGTACAAGCAGACAGCTCTCATTTGCTGTGATATGTGAAGTTTCACTGAAGCTGCACGTTAGGTCTCGTTTGAAAATGTAACCTGGAAATCTCACAAACAAGATTAGTATCTGCCATTGATTTCAACAATCTTGTATTCCGACACGGTTTGATACGAGCCCTGGAAACCCCCATGCCTTTAGTCATACTCTCGGCTCGAAACTCGGAGTCACCGCTGTTTGCCACCGCCGAACTTTCCGTCCGGGGGCCGGTGTTTGCGGGCGCGGGAGGCGCGGGCACTGCCCCCGCTCCGTGCCCACTGCTCGACCCCGAGCCTCGAGTGTGTGCGGGGCCCTTCCCCTCCCTCCCTCCTTGCCGAGGGTCGGGCGCTGCCGGGAAATAGCTGCGGGGAGGGGGCGATGCCAAGGGCTCCCTCCCGCCCGCCCCGGGCTCCAGCGCGTTCCCATGGCGACGGCGTCCTGGCAACCGCTCCCGCTCCCGCAGCCCGGCCTGCGGCGGCCGCCCCGCTCCCATCCAGCGCTCCCTTCCAGCGCTCCCCTGCGCTCCCAGCCGCTCCCAGCCCAGCCGCTCCGCGCAGCCGGTCGGGAAGGCAGACGGACAGAGGGACGGACGGACGGACGGGCCCCCGGCGGCGCAGCGGCGGTCACGGCGCTCGGGAGCGGAGCGGGGCTCGGACCGGGGATGCGCGGGAGCGGCGGGCAGCCCTGCCCTGCCCCGAGCCAGCACCGGTGAGTGAGCGCAGAGCCCGTCCCGGCTCTGTCCCTCCGTGTTGCATGGCCGTGAGTGGTGTGTGACCCGTGGTGTCCTGTCGCCTGTCGCACGCCCCGTGTTCCCCGCAGCCATCGCTGCGCCCACCCGTGACCCCGCGCCACGGGGCCGAGCCGCGGGCAGGGCAGGGCAGGGCAGGGCAGGGCAGGGCTCCGGCGCCATCCCCCCGCTCAGAGCCCTCGGCACGGGCACGGCCGTCGCACCTGTTTCCCCAGAGGGCCCTTGGCCTGGTCCGGAGCCGCGGGCGCGGTCGCGGCGCTGCCGGGGAGTCCCTCCCGCACCCCCTCGCACCCCGCGTCCGAGTTCAGAGGGGGCCGGCGGGGGTTGGTTCTCCCCGACACCGCCGCCTTTTGACCCATCTTTTTGCTGAGGTGCAACACAAGGACTTTTTCTCTTACTCCAAAGCGTCGCCCCAGAGCACTTCAGAGTAACACTGGGAAGCTGCCGGGGTGGTGTCACACGTTCCCTGCGCAGCAACCAAAGCGGTTGCTATTTTAAGAAGAAAAGAGTGATTAAAGTGTTTGCCTAGGCAGGTATTTCAGTCTGCTTTGATTCCCGTGTGACTTGTGGCAAGTCACATAGCCCACCCCGTGCTTCACTTCCCTAGCAGCAACAGAAGGAAATTATGTTTTCAGGGATAATAATGCTTTCCTACCCCGCAGGCATATTGTGAGAATGAATGTGAAAAACACTCCGAGGTGCAGAGACATTACAGCAAGTATTAGACGTAGGTTATCATGGAAGATGAGGATCTGAACACTACAGATGAGATTATCCTTCATAACAGGAGAAATGGAGAATGCACAGAAAATAAACATGCAAGGCAGTCTGAGAAGTGGGGAAGGGAAGCCACAGCACAAATAGCAAGGAGTGAACTGTACATTGCTAAAAGTGTTTTTTCATCGTGTTCCATGGGTGATTTTTACACATCTGATGTCAATGACTTAAAGAAACAATACGGAAGTAATCCATGTTTTTATGGAAAAGCTGCCCTGTGTGTCAGGTGAACTGCTATTTTTGGCAATCAGGCATACAGTTCACAGCTGGGGAAAATCTTTTATCTTGTCCATGTGACAAGTATATTTGGAATATTCAGTAACCTAAATTAATCAACCCAATATTTACGGGGTTAATATATCATGACTTAAATTGCTATAGCAGTATTAAGTAGGAGACAACATCATTAAAATAAAATTAAGCACCTGTAGAGAGTATTTAAACTGGTATTTAACTTGGTCCCAGTTTACTGCCATTAGAATTGCAGCCATGTGAAATTACACTTCTCTGAATCCAGGTGTCAGAACATCTTATGTTTTCTTTTATATTTACTAGTCTACGTTGGTATTACATACACTTCATAGAGAAGGAATTTGTCATTAGTTCTGACATCTATTTGTTACAGTTTATTGCAAATATCTCCAAACTGCAGGAAAGTTTTGTACAACCACTGAACAAGATCTTAAACACATCCTTTCTGGCTATTGGATCAGACCAAGAAATCCAATAACTGCTGATATTTCACTGTGACTGAAGGAAGTGCTTAAGTTAGCAACAACAAATGACTGAGACGTTCATCTGTGTGACTTTTGTTCCATGTGCACAATTTCTCGAAATACTTGCATTTAGCTGCATGTCTAATGGTAATCTGGCAGAAAAAGTTAAAGCTTCAAGCAAACCTATGCTTCCTCTGCTGCAAACATTTTTTTCCAATTGATAATAAATAGATACCAAAGGCCATAAGATTAAAACACTGTTTGCCTGTCTTTTATAAGTTTCTTTCACTAAGAGACTGCTACTGTGCCAACTTTAATATTTGTTCTTTGTTCTTCTAGGTAGCATCCACTGCTTTGCTGCTGTAGCACACACAGCTCTTCTTAAATCAGTGGGATAACCCCTGTGTTCACAGTTAAACTGTGTTCAGATGCTTCACTGCATCAAGATCATTAAAATGTGTTAAGGCCCAGAGGTCTAAGAGTACATGATCTCAGGTGGTGTAACCTGGGGATACAGCCAGGAGGGACATCTGGAGAGTGGTGGCATTGCTTAAAAACCAACAACTGGGAAAGGATGATGTGAGGAACAGATTGCAGAACTGGACCTTCAGTGTCTGTGCAGGATTTTGAAGGCAGAAGTCATCACAATGATACCCAGCTCTTATACCCTGCTTTTTACTTATAGCCATGTAAGAACTTAAACAGGGAGGTAGGTATTGTTCTCTCTCTGCCATATGGGGAAACTGAGTCATTAGGCATGGAAATAACTTGTCTGAAGTTCAGTGGGTCAGAGATTGAGCAAGGAGTTAAACTCCGACCTTCTGAATTCCTGTCTATTGTCATTGCTGCTCAGCAATCCACCTTCTCTTAAAACTATTTTTTTTCCTAATTTGTAGTTTCTGAAGCACCGTGCTATAAATAGAACACACACACTGTGACAATGTTTGCTCTCTGCTCCCAGGCACTGCTTTCATACATTTCTAAAGCACAAACATGCTTTGCATTCTGAGATCTCGGAGGGCAGCGTTATTGCTTCTTCACAATCACTGTTTGGCTATTTTATTTCCATAACCCATTTTTCTCTTTCTACTGGTAGAGCATAATGCACAGGATTTCATCAGCAATTGCAAAATTCTTTTCATACATCAGCCTTTAGTTTTCAGGGAGGATTTTAGGTTCCCAGGGAGTTCAGGCTTAGGCCGTTCTCATTCTCTTGATACTTAAAAATGTTGATTTGTTTTATATAGGGTAGAATAGTTGGATTTGATTGAGGCTAACATCTTTGTCATTAATTTAATTTCTGTCAGCAGACAAAGCTTCTGAGCCAGGTACTGGTATCACAGTAAGATATTAAAATATCTTTCTGAAGCTATTGAATAGACCTACTCTGCTGCAATGTCTGTCACAGTCTGGCTGGCAGTGTCTAAAAATTAAAGCCATAATCTATATTCTTACCACAGAAGAATTTACTTACAACATAAAGTGTGATCATTTAGATTTCAAGACAAATTAGCAAAAGACTCAATTTTGCTAAACTATGCTGATGTCACACATTTTATTTAGGTTTCTGACTGCCAATGCTTTTACCTGAAAAGCACCTTATCCCTAATAATGTACTGTAATGAAACATTTGTATTTGACTCTCCAGTCAATATCTTCCTAAGTTTTACAATAATCTTGTAGATCTTACTTTATTATTCACTGATTAATTATGTCTGAGACCAGTAGACAGATTGGGGACAAGAAGTTTGTTTACCTTTGTCCTGCCAAACCGGTTCTGTAGGTCAACAGCAGATTTCAGTTTCAAGGCTGTCACCCTTGCCTTTTCAAGAGTATAATTTTCACTATAAAAAGCTTTTTAGCAGTTTTTAGTCTTCATTCTTTTGTATCTATTTTTAATCTTAAACTTTACTTAAAGGTGCACTTAAAGCAGAAGAATTTAGTCATGTCAGTGCCGATATAAACTACTCAATAATTCAATGTGTACTTTTTCAACAGACATAAATTATTGACCAGAAAATGGCCCACCGAAGCCCAATCTTCCCAACTCTTGCCCCTTCTGAAAGGTACAGTTTGGAATATAAAAATTAAAATCTTCGTATTGCAGAGTATTGTGTGTCTCTTGGTTCCCTATATATAGCAATGCCGTGGCTTGGGACTTTGGCATTAGTATGCAAAGCAAAGTGAAATACTGTAAACATTCAAATCATGGCCCAAATCACAATTCCTTGCTCAGCTTTTACTTAACCATTTCTCAAATAAATTAAATAACTTAAACTGTAACTGAGTAGAAGTCCAACAATACTTTACTTTAGCCAGTCTTCTAATAGCATGGAACGAGTGTGAAAATTCAGAGCCAAAAGTGACCTGTATTAAGAGTCCTCATGCATCTCTTACAGTATCATCATGGTGAAACTGAACTGCTGATTTGGCTTATTAATAGGAATGAAAATGAGAATGCACAGTAAATAATACACTTCTAAGAAAAGATCTCCTCTTTCAAAGTGGGGTTGAACTTGTATCTTCCCCTTATGCTTCTGAAAGTTTTCATTATTCTTTACAGAATATAGTGGCAGGAAAAGATTGCATGCATTAGCAGCCTAATTGTTTTACTTTCAGCACCCATGAGCTCCATTGCATTCCATGGAAGCTATGCAAGTGCACTGCACCCTTGAAAAATATAGACAAATATTCAAGGTACCCAAATGTAAGCTATTTTGGGGGGAAAATTTGTGTTCTAAGACTATGAGAAGTTTGTAATAATTTTGATCTTTCTATACCCACATATGCTCCTGTCCAGTTCATGGGGGAACAAGCTTCTGTGTGTGTTACAGAATAGCTATAGAGACTGAAAAAAGGAATTGACACAGGCTACTGCTTTTTAATCTGTCTGTTTGCATTTGATTTACAATACCTACCTTCTACAGTTACGGCTTAGATTAAGCCTGAGAACTGCAGAGACAAATAACATTACTTTTGAAACTCAATAAAGGGGCTTGAATTTGGATTCTTAATCAAATTCTAGTTCTGAATTGTAACTACTTTTATTATGCTAATGTCCTTTTCTTAAGATCCTATGCTTTTGTAAGCTCCCTTAAGGGGAATGACAGGGAGCCTGACCTGCCTTTGTACAAGACACACGCAGTAGCCAACACAGCACTCGCTTATTTGTAGGAGTGGGCCCTCTCTCTGGGAGTATTTTGGGGCTTCTCCCAGTACTCAGCTAGCATTGCACTGTCTCCCGTGGAAAGACATTGCAGAGTTTTGTGTGAGAACTTAACAATATCTTGGCTATTCTTCTGCACTAGACGGGTTCGGAACATCCCGCTGCACAGCCAGGCGCTGACAGCGGTGCCGCTGGCATCTGCCAGCCTGGTGGATCAGCTGGAAGACAGGATCCTAAGCCATGAGAAAACAACGGCGGCCCTTGTGGAACACGCTTTCCGCATTAAGGAGGACATTGTTCACACTCTGCACAGAATGCAGAACAAAGGGGGGGGAGACCGGCTGGCCCGGCAGCTCCTGGAGGAGCACATCCGAAACATCACGGCCATAGTGAGGCAGCTCAATCGGGACATTGAGGTATGTCAGGAATGTTCCACGGCACTAACGCCATCCCAGCTACTCAGTCCTGCTAATTTCCTAAGAAAGTTTATACCACAGGATAAGCAGAGGTCAGACAAGGTCTGAAGATCCTGTAAGTTTATAAACTGTTTTTACAACTTGAAAAAGTGTTTGCAAATTACATAATTCTTTCAGGGGCTATGAAAATAGCACAGGATATTAGCATATAAACACAGAAGCCTTTGTGGTTCTAATAAGCTTGCTTTCAAAAGCTGCACTGGAAAATCTTGAAAAAATGAATTAATGCGACACTAATACCCAGCTCAAGTTCAGTCCAAAGGCTGTGCTGTGTAAACACTAGGAAATGCCTGAGCTCTGTAATAAACTTTCTTTCCCTTCTGACTCACCGATGACACCAAGTAACCAAACCCAACTGCTCATTTTTATGACCTAATCCTATGCAGATCCATGACTTCACATGTGACCTCTGCTGCAGTGAGCAACACGGGTGTGGTGGGGAAAATGAAAGGATAAAACCCAATATTTTTTATCCTTTCATTTTTATTGTCAAGTTATACTTTATGCATATTATGGTATTTATGTGCAGATTGGACACTAATAACAAGAAATAATAAAATGCCTAAAAGATATCTGGTTTAGTACATTGCAGGACAAAGTTTTAATAAAGTAATAATAAAATGGTATCTGAGGGTAGTGAACGACTGAAAAATAGTGAGTGACATTTTAAGTGTACATTAAATGTGACATGCTGAGCTTTTATTTGCATATGAATGCTTTGTAGATGCTGCAGGAACAGATACGTGTCAGAGACAATCTCAGCTACGGAACAAATTCTACCCTGAAGAGTCTGGAAATGCGGCAGCTTTCTGGCTTAGGGGATCTTCGGGGAAGAGTTGCAAGGTAAAAGTCAACATGGAACTGTATTTTGGGGGCTAGTTAATGTTGCTTTAATCTTGAAGTATTAACGTGAATGATAATAGGCTGAATTCAACTTTGGCAAAATTCCCAGGATAATTTTGTTCTATGTTGAATGAATAATAATCCTTTGCATTCCAGTATTACGTATTAAACTTAATAATATCACACTTAATTCCTAAAATTCCTGAAATTAGTTTTAAATAAATTACTTCGAATTCCTCTGGCAAATTTGGATTTGGTTCAGCTTTAAAAAGTACTGTGGTTAGACTCATGTATCTTTGAAACACATTAATTAGCACCATTAGAAAGACAGCACGGAACAATCTGCACTTGTGAAGAACAAAATAGTTGCACATTTTTGCATATGTTTTAGAAATAAAAATCTGCACATTCAGTTGTTGGTTAGCCATATTAAAACCCACAGGCTACGTGACACATAAGGAACAGAAGGCTATACAATAATAGAGGTTTTACAGGCTGCCTGATACTCCAGCTTACAATTGTGCAGCTACACAGACTTCACTGTGCCATCAATGACACGTTTACAAACCCCAGTGCAGCAACACTGGCTTAAGTGTCCCTAAAGTTGAACACAAAAGACAGAGGATATGTACAGCTACAGGGAAAGGACCTAATCTGGCCTAAAGCAGCTTGGCTGATAACTCTGATGGAGCTATACTTGTCCTGAATTTGACCTGTTGTCTATATTGTACAGGTAATTTTTCTTTCTTCTTTGTACATCAGCTGATTTAGTGATAACCTTCAAAAGGCTACAGAAAAAATCAGGGTGGAATTTTCTTGAACTGAAGTTTTCTCATAAATTATTCAGTTGCCTGAAGCTTCCACTGTAACTTTCATAGCCCATTTTGTAAAGAATACTTCAGAGAGGTTTTAAAAAGAATTAAAAATTTAGTAAGTTATGCACTATGCTTTAGCAAAAATGAATGAACTAGTTTATTTTGTCAAATCAGAAAACTGATTGAAAGAGAAAGACACACACACACACACATATGTATCTCACTGAAAAATCCCTTAAATACATGCCTAGATCTTCCTGCTTCTTTATATAAAAAGTCCACTTTGAGATCATACTACATCCCGACAGGGGTCCACACTTGGAACAACACCATTATTGACACCTTGGGAAGCAAAATGTAGTGTCTTTGCCTTCAACAACAGAACTCAAGAGAAGAAAGAGGTGCTGGCCTGGATGTCAAAGCAGGGCCCTTGCCTGCCCTGAGTGCTCAGAAGGGGAGTGGTGAGGGACTGGCACACTCTGTGCCAGAGTTTCCTCCTTTATTTACTGAGGGCACCGCCCTGGTACTGCGCTTGGGTTGCAATTTATCTGATAATTGTATGAGAGTAAACCCATCTGCCTTATGTCAGACTGGGCAACAACTGCAGGCTATTTGTAGTCATTACCCTAAGAGAATCAGTTTATTGTCTTTTAACTGTTATCTTTGCTTGTGCCCTCTGTGCTTCTATTCAGCATGCTCTCTACAGACAAAAATTCCCTGAATGAGGAAGAAAAAAAATATCTTCCCTTTATCAGAAATCAAGTTAAAGCAGTGTTCCGTGAGGGAAAACTGTTTGCCTTTATTTACAGACATATTCTACTTCAAAAATTAGTGTTGCTGTGAATAATGATTACAGCACCAGCTGGAGAATATGGTCAAGACAGTGGTTTGTTGTGCTGTTGGCACAATACAGAATTTTCCCTGGGATAAACAGTTTCTAATTACTCTAGCCAATGTTCCTTACGTAAAATTAGCTTTACTCACCTAATGCAATTTTACTTTCACATCTAGCCGTGCTAGCTTTCAGAAGAGTTCAGAGTGAAACATTAGAAACATGATCAAGTTCCTGTGGGTCACCAACTCACTCTGCATCAGCTTTCAACCCCAGTGAAGGTGGGGCTCAGGCTGCAGTGACAGGCTCACTGAGTCCAGCCCGTGTGCTCTGGGCTGGTGGTGTGCAGACACACACTTGGTGTGGCTCAGTTCATACACACTGCACTACAGTAACTCCCAAAATCTGAGCCCTTTGGTCATGTAATAGTTTTAGTGTCGGTCTTAGGATTCTGGCCAAATTTCAGTTCCAGTAATTACATGCACATTAAACATCCTATTCAACTTCAATATTGGAGAGAGTGGTGTTTATTTCCTAACACCAACTGTTCTGTAACATGTCAATATATCATCAAACAACTATCTTGTTATTTCTTGAGGGTTGCTGCTTCTAATGATGAGAACAGGGATCCCTACATGCACATGCAGTTCTGAAGCACAGCTCCAAACCACACTCCCCTGGTTTGGAGGAATGAGGTTTGGACACACCTCACTCACATCATAAAATCAACTACTATTGTTATCAGGAAATGACTGAATACACATTGCAGCTCATGTCTTTGGACCATTTCTCAATAAGCACAATTTATGGATGAACTTGTAAAGCATTATCACAGCGTTCACCATGAAGGATTCCCAAGAATCAGCATGATTATTAACTTTAAGAAAAAATATTACCCCTGTTAAATACAGTGACACATTCAGCAGAGAATTAGATAGGTGCCAGTAGATCCATTTCTCCAGCCTCCTGTCCCTGATGTTCTCAATTTTATATAGCATAGATTTAACAATTCTTTTTCTAGTGATACTAAGTCATAAAATTCAGTAGTAGTGCCTTATCATTTATTTAGAGAATTACTTGTGTATTATGAACATTTGTCTGGAAAGTTTAAATGCAGCAGCCTCCTTGTAGAGATATCAATAGCTGTCTCTAGAAGCTTCCTGATGGCTAAAACATCCAGAGAAACAGCAACTCTGCGTGTTCTAACTGGGCCTACTTTGCATATATAGATGATTTTTTTATATACATTACAGAACTGATTCATTTCAGACAACCTGGACTCATTAGATGTAGGCAGATTTTCCTGCACTGCACAGAAAATGAGTCTGATGCGTCTGGGACGCACTGAATTTGTGAACTCCTTGGGTACAATAAATCTGCTGTGCTCTGGCTCTTGCTGTGTAGGAGGTGAGCAGGGGGGGCTGCTCTGGGCTCCTGGGCCACACCAGCACCATCCAGCAGCTCTGCTGCTCCTTCCTGCTGCCTGCCCTGTACGTGTCAACTTGCCTTTCACTGCTTGGTTTTCACTGAAACACTGGCATTTTAATTGAAAGCCCTCCTGTTATAATAGAACAGGAACATTAACATCTCTCTGGGTACCAGCACAGCACAGGTATAGAGTACCCAGGTGCAGAGTATTGGCACAGCTCTCAGCCTTATCTAGGCTCTAGTGATACCAACTGGAGCAACTTCTGTCTTTGGATTTCTTAGAGGTTGAAGACAATAAAAATGCTCTTCAGTGTGCCAGAAAAATAACTACTACTTTTGCTTACTACAGCTTGGAAGGCAGTTGTTTGATAATTTAACTGTTTATAATAAACTTTACTGGTTTCTAGAATTCTACTACATTCTGAAATCGAGGATAATACTTAGCAGTATGAAAACTCTCCATTTAGTCTTCATTTACCAATCTCCCCTAAGTACACAGCTTGCAATCAGAACTTTCAGAAATTGTCCCCCCAAATGAAACAGTAGCAAAATGAACACATTCTAGTGCACCTTTGGTCCAAATTTCAACAGTGCATGTTTGCAACTGCATATGAAAAACTGCCCTGGGTTGTTTTTATGGACAGCTTCAGTATTTCAGAGAATTATTTATTGTGCACTTCTTTGTACAAAACTGTTTTATACTCAGCTCTTATATTTTTAAACCAGGATCCATCCTAGAAATCTTAATCTATTTCTCCTGTCTTTCCTTGTGCTTTTAGGATGACCAAACCTTGAAACTTGTTTCCAACTTCTGTCTTTATACCCGTAGCCCACTGGCTACATCTATAGAGATTAAATCAAATACAGTGTTCAGAAACATGTATTTCTATTTTTAAGAAGACTTCTATTGTCATTTTAATATGAATCCATAAAGAAGACTCAAAAAAGAACTTCCAGAGGTGTGGGGAATTCAGTGGGGATTATAGTGTGCCATTTTTTTTCTCCCCTCTCTTTCTTTTTTTTTTTTTAACAGGGAAAAATTGCAAGCTATAATGTTCCCTTGTGTTTAAATTGTTGATTATCTTCCAACCCATCATACAGTAGAAACCTGAATCAAGTGTTAGAAAGCCCATGCTTCTCCATATGTTCATCTCATTATTGCCTCCCTTTCTGTTTGAAAGCCAGTGGAAGCAGGGAGTGAAGTTATTTAACTGTCCTAACTTTTTAACTCAAAATGTGTACTCACATAGCTAATGTCAGAACCTCATTCTTTGATACTGAACACTAATATTTTCTTCCAGGTCAAAACTGATCAGGTGTTTGTGGGTGTGTACAACAGATATAGCAGAAAAACCAAAATAATCTGATCAATACACACCAGGCTGACACTAAATTAACACAGTCAGAATTTTAGTGTTTCAGTTACCATGGAACTACATGAACCCTTTGACCAGGTAACTGAGTTCCATGAAGAAAAGAAATGCTCTGTGATTAAAGCCAGAACATTTATTTGCTTTAAAAAGAATTACAGATGCTCGCTGTTTACATTTGCTTCAGTAGTTTCAAAGCTGTTGCTTTTTATATTTTCAGTCATGTCTCAGAGAAACAAAACTAACCATTTTTGGAGCCCACAGCATTTTGGTGATTAGATGTGAGATGATTTCATTGCTCTGATTCTCTCTGATCATAACAACGGGGAGAGATTTGGTTTTCCTCATCTTTCTAAAAGAAGTGCCTGATTGTGAGACCCAGAAGTAAAGTTCAGTGCTGTGTAAACCTCAGCTGGTCTTCCTACAGACATTACTCACTGCTCTCACTGTGCTCAACCGCTACACCATCAATTGATTTCCAAAACTTTTATAATGTCTATGTGCTACTTTGCATGACTGATGATTTTCTTATTGAAATCGTACCATAATAATAAGCAAATGCTCCATTTGCCATCTGAGTTGGGACTTTCCCTTCATGTTTAATGATAATGGCAGTTACTGTAACCGAGGTGATGAAAATGCATGTTGAAACGAAAGCCTGCAAACTGAAATGTGACTAAAAAGAGCATAAAGTGTGTCATTGGTTTAGGTAATGACTTAACCTGCCTCAGCTTGTTCCATTTTATTGCCTTTTTCTCCCTCAGATTGTAACTGCTGTCTGTTCCCCATCAGTTTTCTAGATCAAATTTGGTAACATTGCTGGTTACATATTTCCCTTAGCAAAAAACTGTCCATGAGTCATACTTCACAGAGGTCTTACTCCTGAAATCACAGTATGTACATTTTTACAGCTCAGTTAATGCCTTTATTGTATTACTGTAGATGAAATCCACCTGGTCAAATTCTTTTTGAAATCTGGTAGAAAATGCACATATTCTAGAGCACATTTAGACTGAAAATGTTACAGCATCAAATGTTCCAATGTGAAGAAAAGAAACAATAATTATTGTGTTCCAGGACTTCATTTCATAATCTTTTCTGAGACAAAATTGCCACTGCTTTCAGTGACAATTTATTTATTTACCTAAATAAAGACTAAGAACTGTAAAATTTGCCCAGTGTTGTTTACTACATATATTAATTGTATACTACTGTTTCACAAATAAAAATACAAAGCTACAATCATGAAAAAATGGTCCTTAATCACTAAGGCGAAATCATACACACCCAGTCAGGTGTATTCTGGAGTATGACAAAAACACAAGGTAATGAAATTGTGCACCTTTGCCTTTCTGATGTGATTTCCCTGACTGATAACACAGCCTGCCCATATCATGGCAGTGTCCAGATGACTGAAATGTGTGTGTCAGACTATTGGACCTCGAGCCCATTTGGGAGCAATTTGCTGAATACTATGAGATATACCTGACAATTCTTACAGTCTCATAAGACATTGTTTCCCTAGACAGCCACATGGTTTCCCTAGACCAGAAATGGCCAGTATAAACTGGAAAATTTAAAAAGCCTGAACCTCCTATTCTATGTAGCTGTTGCTTTTTTCTTTTATCTATTCAAACAGGTGTGATGCTGGGTTAGCCAGACTGTCTGCAGAGCATAAAATTACATATGAAAGACTTCAGAGCCTAAGTAAAGACCAACACACCTCCAAGCTGATCTTAGAATCTAAAATCAAAGAGGCAGAAATACAGGTATGGTATTTAGACCAAAGCAATCCATGTACAGGTAAGCGTCACAGTCTAATTCCCACAGATTCCAATACTGTTAATTATTGTCCTGGGAGGTCACAGATTTACAAATGGAGAGGTGTAGCTGCTCACAGTCGTTATTACATTGAATATTGGTACCTACCTGCATTAGTATACTGGTCTAACTGAAAAAAGGTCCCTAATTTCTGCCTTCAGCATCCTGTGTAGAAGGGACTAGTGTATAAAGGCATCTGAAAGGACTCCAGGAACGAACAAAAGTCAGTGATTTCTGGCCTGAATGGCTTCCTGAGGTTGGAATGTGAACATGGCATGGATGCTCCTCAAAACTACATCAATGCAAGCATCAGTGTCTCTCCCTGTATGTTTTGGCCTTCCCAGGATGATTCTTTATCTGTTTGAACACAATTTTTGAAGGTCTGCAAAACAAAACTGGCTCTGGGTTCTGTGAATCCATTAATCTGTCCGTCAGGTTTCTCTTCCATTGGGTTTGAGAATGGAAGTGAGCACTAGATACAAGCAGAGACTTGTGACATTAAGGAAAAGGATTCTTCATATCTCCATCTCAAGGCCTTCCCATTTTCTTGGTCAACAAAAGTATTTTACATCTTCATTTTGCGGTAGGTAAATGGTTAAAATCCACTTTACCTTTCTCAGAAGGCTCAGTGTAGTACCTTAGCATGTCAGGAGGATGTTGTCATGCATCTTATAAGCCAGAACTGTTTTATGAAAGTGGGATGACTGTTTTGGTGAGAAATATTTTCTTCTAGTAATGACCTATCCCCAGTTAAACCCAGCCCTTCTGTCCCTGCAGTAGCCATTATACACAGAGTGATGGAGCACACCCCTCACTGCTGGTGGAGTGCTTTGCTATTTATTTACTGTGCTTATGTGGCAATGTGGAGATGTATGGATTCTGCAAATCCAGCTGTCTCAAGGGGGGAGCAGGGAGATGCTTTCAAGGCAAAACTATTGCAATTATTTAAGGCAAAAAAAAAATTACAGTTTTCAAAATGTTGATACTTTTATGTTAAGAGATATTGTATTTTTCAAGATAAAGTAAAATATGCCAATTCAATAATTTTAGAAATGTTAGCAGAAGTGATCTCTCTAAGACCTTCCCTGCTGTTATGAAAATGTCCCAGGTGAAACTGTGATGAAATGCTGCTGAAAAGTAGTAAATTCTGAATTTTGTTTCAGATTTCTCACCTGCTGAGCAGAGTAGAGCAATCAATAATGCAGCAAGAAGCAAAGCTCAAGGTTGCCTACAAAGAGAGCAACCAACAGCTACAACTCCTGGACACCAAGTAAGTGCTGCTGCCCTGCACCCTGGGAGGCAGGGCCTCAGTTTTCCAAGTCTGACTGTTGCAATCTTCAGGTCTACAAAAGCATTGCCACCAAAATAAATAGTTACCAAATCTCTGTTCTAGTTTAAGACCTCTGGGCACAAAGATTATAATCTGAATGGATGATCATATTCTATTTTCAATACCACAATGAATCTTCATCTGCTAGGTTTCAAAATTTGTGATGAGTTGTGTATAAATAACTGCTATTTTGTTGTGCTCTTTCACCTTTGTTTTCTAAAACAATGTTACTTTATCCAGTTTAGTAGCCTTACAATTCAAAGACTCACCTTAATATGGTGAGAAGAATGTATCAAATTGCCATTATGTTATTTTATGAACACGTTCATAAAAAAAGTCACTGCTGACTGACCAGTTCTGCCCTTTTGTACCTGCTAATTTCTGTTGTGCTCTTAGATTAAAAAATGCCATTGAGGAACTCAGCAGTCAGATTTTGTCTGCACGTAGCTGGTTGGAACAGGAACATGAAAAGATTGAAAAAGAGCTTGTGCAAAAAGTTGAACAACTCTCACTGACTTTTAAGGAAAACACGGTAAGTTTCTCTAAAATATCCTACAGTACTGCTCAGGAAGTATTCAAAATGCTTTATTAATAACTAAGATGATATAATTGAGCTACTATCTGAGTGAGATTTTCAAACTGCCTCTGTATTTGCCTAAGTGTCTTCACTGATGTAAAGTGTAACATTCCCACAACCTGAGAATTTTTAAATAAATCTGATCACTGCTAAACAGATCAGTATTTTAGCCTACAGTAATCAAGTCAGTTAAAATCATTTTATAAAAAAAGTATAATTCCTTACACCTTTGAATTCCAGATAAAAGACAGTCAATATCTATTTAATATTTTTGAAAGACTACTGTTATTTCATATGCAGAGTAAATCATTAAAATTCTTTTTCTGGGCTCCAGGAAATGAGTGAGAGAGCTTTTGAGATGAAATTCAACCAAATGGCAGAGAAAATTGAGAAAATAGAAGAAATGCAGAAGATAACCATGGAAGCACATGAAGCAAAACAGACTGAAGAAAGGATAAATATTCGCATTGGCAAACTCCAAAATGAGATAAATGAAGATATAAAAGAAATGAAAGCTGAAGTTAATGCTGGTAGGACCATAGTCATCAAGTCCTTTTTTCTGAATTGTGGTAACAGTGATCAACTTATAAGAATATACAAAATGTCCTTGTTTGTATCACAGTAATTTAAATACTTTTGGGGCGGATGTAATGGCTACACCTGTGGCATTAATCAGGATTTTCCCTGTGTGTGACATTCCCAGCAATAAGGGGTATTATTGTTATCTTGCCAGCTTGGCAGTGCCCTCCCCAGAGCACACACAGCCATAGCTCGGCTGGGACCAGGGGCATT
The DNA here is from genome assembly GCF_036250125.1 of Pseudopipra pipra. Classification (NCBI taxonomy): domain Eukaryota; kingdom Metazoa; phylum Chordata; class Aves; order Passeriformes; family Pipridae; genus Pseudopipra; species Pseudopipra pipra. The sequence continues at coordinate 6,828,533 of NC_087560.1, read as the reverse complement.
TTTGCCACCAACACAGTTACATCCTATTTTCCTACAGAACTGTTGCTGTTCCTAGTGCAAAGCAGGGTGTTACAGTGGGAAGCACATTCTGACAGTGGTTGTGTGATGCTCTTGCTCTTGGGTATGAACTAATGGAATTCTCACCTGCAATTAGGGTTTGCAGCCATCTATGAGAGCATTGGGTCTCTGCGGCAAGTTCTAGAAGCAAAAATGAAGCTGGACAGAGATGAACTACAGAAGCAGATCCACCAAATGAAGCAGGAGGTTCCAAGATGGGGAGAGGCTGGACCATGACTGCAAGATTTTGTCTGAGAGATTCATGTTCACCTGGCTCAGTAGGCAGACTCTAGTCTTGTTCCAGTCTGTGACCCAAATTACCTGCATGTACCAGTGACATGCTGCTGTTGCCCAGGTCTGTGTTGGCTCAAAGCAGTAAATGCAGGCTCTTCATGGATAACCAACAACCAGCCCTCAGGGCTGAGGTGCTCATTTGCCACTGCACTACTCTAGTTGCTGTCAGGAAATTAAGCACTGTGTAAAACTGGAGTAATATATTGGTGAAGCTGGCACCTAATTTGCTAAAGGCACTCCAGTTTTGCAGGCTTGGGCAGTATATATATATATATACTTTTATATATAAGCACCTGCACCCACCCCATTACACCCCATCCCTCTTTTTTTTTAAAAAAAAAGACAACTTGATATAATTTGCTTAATCTGAATTTGGCAAGGTTCTCCATCTTGAGGCAAATTACTTAGTTGAAATCAGTGGACATTTTTACAGTGACTTTCTCTACTATTGACTTCCTGGGGAGGTAGAATTGGCACTAAAAAAAAACAATGTTCAAAACCTAGATGCCATCAGAAAATGTTTGTTTAGTTTTGCAAATATCCTCTGTGTGTGAAAACTAAATAGTGTTATATAATGTAGTTGTAGACTAAGATGATTCATCAACAACATAAGAAACTTTAATCACATGGTCTTAAGTATTGTAACCTTTTAGAATTAACAACCAGGTGGAGTTGAGACAAGGTAAAACATGTATATAAAATATTTTTTAAGTGGGCATGTGTTCCTGTGACTTGCTTCATTGTATTGATAAAAACTTAGAAAGGTTTGAAAACAAAAGAGAAGGTGATAATCTAACCTGCCTGGAGAATGTAATGCAAAATAAAATGCAGTTTATGTTCTCCTTAGAAATATTCATTGAAGTAAAAGAACTGATTCGTCATATTTAAGTAGACTAATAGTTTAGCAGATTCAAATTGCTAATTGCATTCACAGTATTTCCAGATAATAATTTCCATTCACAGAAGGGATTACATAATCAAAGTCAGCACCCATGGGGCATATTAATCTAGATAGGAAAAAATATATATGTTAATTTGACTTCCTCATTAAGAGCATGATATATTGCTCCTCATGTTTGCAAGTCATGCAGGATTAAACACTCGAGAAGAGTAAAAGACCTCATCCAGTATCCTATTAATTTATACTATTAACAGTAATTCATATACAAAAATACTACTAATTCACACAATTCACATTAGTGTTAACATAAATAAATAAGTAGGATGTCTCTACACTATTGTTAATGGATTTTTCTTTCAGCTAGTACTGCAAAAACTATTCTTAGTTGGAAAATCAGTGGCAAATTTCTCATCACTTCCATGAAAGATGGTTTGGCCCACAGAGTCACCATATTTAAAACACACAAAGAATAAAAAACCTGCTCCAAAAACTTACACCATTAACTTGAGTAAGACAGTGTAGTGTGTAAAAATCAAGGAAATGCACTCATCTTTACAGGTCTAACACCTCATTTTATATTCACTTCCTATATAGTTGAAAGCAATTCAAAGTCTCAAAGATACATGAAGCTTTTTGCAGCTCTGGCTTCCAATGCTGACACAAAGCAGCAATGACAGAGGCAGCTTTGTTACCATCCATGTGCTCTGAAATGTATTTACAAGGGCAGCTAAGGGGAAAGGCCAGTTCCCTAGAGAGACACAATGAAATGCTTGCAAATATTTCTTAAGAATTGTCTTAAAAATTGATTCTTACTCCACATATGTATTCTTATCTCTTCTTAAATATTTAGCCATGTGCAGTGGAAAAGCTATTACTGATGTTTCATGTAAAAAAAAAAAAAGAAAATAACAAAGAAAGAAACAAAAAGAGACAGAACAAACACCAAATAATTTTTTTTGTTCTGTAATTGGAAGTCTGTACCTGAGGGAATCTGGTATTATATGAAGAGCGTACGAGGAATCAGAGAAACAATTTATTCAAGATTTTAATAAAATGTTTCTCTTGTAAAAATCTCGTGTGATTGATCCGTATAAAAAACAATGCACGAAGCCCTATCCAATTTTACTTTTTCTGCTTTAAAAATGTTTTTCCCTAAATTTCAGCTGAAGCAAATAACTAAGAGCCTAAATAAAATAATGTTGAGGTAAAACTTAATGTCAAGCCATGTCTTCAAGCTCTGAAGTGCTCCCTGGAGGGAGACACAGGTCAACAATGTCTTGTCCGTACAGGCTGTCAGGGAGTGCTCATATGGGATAAGTGAGTTCTTCAAGGGACAGTGGCAGTCCCTGTGTCTTCAGCTTAACCCCATATGGCAGAACTCTCCTCTCAGGAACAGCAAGGCCTCCGGGGAACACCCAGGGAGCCAGGAGGGCAGTGCACAGACATGGGGGGCTACCAGGGCTTCATTGTGAGCCCTGACCTGCAGACATCCCGTAAAGCCAAAGAGAAGGAAACAGCTGGGCCTGAAAGTGGAGCTGCCCCTTTATTTTCCCTTCCACGCTGGTCTCCAGTGGGATTGCTGTGTGCCAGTCCCTTGGGGACACCAAGGGCTTTGGATGGTGGGAGCAATGTGCTCGCTTTGTTCAACACAAGCACTCGTGCTGTGACTCACTGTCTGTGGGCACCAAACACAGGGCTGCAGAGCCCACCAAAGGGAAGAGGCAGTGAGAGGGGGCACTGTTTTTCTGGGTGGAACCCAAGCAAACAGAATGAGACTTGGGAAAGTAGATGTGCACAAAATACTATTTAAAACACAAAGTTCACTGACACAACCATAAACTCACGAAAGGAAGGACTGAGAGGAGCCTTGGGAAGTCATCTGCTCCCTCTCTCTGCTTTGAAACAGATCTAACTCTACCTAAAATATTTGCCATAGGCACTTGTGTAACTCGCTTACAACAACCTTTGAAGAATAAACCATTGACTAATGCAGTCTATTCCACTGCTTAAAGAACTGTCCTGCCACCCAAACAACTAAACTGAACAGACTCCTAATAGGACAAGACATAATGAGCTTAATTTCAAGCACAGAGGACACAAAATCTAATTTATGACATTCTTCCCTGCATGTCCATTAATTTTTTTAAGGCAATCTGTGTATAACAGAAGATTCATATGAAGTTTAACAGAGGTATTTGCCTAATATTTCTTAACTTTTTCTTCTTCCTACACCCATAAAACCCCCACCAAACCAACAACTCCCAACTCAAAAAACCCATGACCACAAAACCCCCCAAATGGCCAAAAGCAGACCACTTCCTCTCACGAAGTTTTAAAATCTTTCTTTTGTCAGCTATTTTGCATGCATGAGGCTTAAAGCATTTGCAGTGTGCAGACCATAGTATTCAGCCAGCTATGTTGCCTGAAAGGCATAATGAGTGTCAAAGGTTAAACTCATTGAAAAATATTTAACTGGGGTACATGCCTTTTATATCAGCATGAGATAACACAGTAGAACTACAGTACTGTGCAGTGAGGGACTTAACTGGGAATCAGAATTATGACAGTAATTACAGAGCAATTGTGCTATTTAGGTTCATTAAGCAAACCAAAGGAATGATGCAAGTAAGTTAAAAGGAGGATCCTAACTTCAACATGTATTTGTTTATGTAGTACAGTTTTGTATTGTGGATACCTTTATATTGTGGATATCTTTGTCATTACATTCTGATACAGTTCAGTAGACAGTTTCCATGTCAGAGAAAAACAGTATGAAAGCCAATGAACAGCAGTATATTCCTGTGAAGTCAATTTAAACTGAAATGTAATATTTTCTTCTTTTCTCAATTTGTGTTTCCTGTTCCACCTTCTCAAGCATCTGGCCATCTGGGGCACAGAGTGTTCTCTGTATCTTAGAATTAAAGTGCTCATTAGACATGTATTCCAATAATGGAAACCTATAATGAGAGACAAATGACAAACTGATGACCCCCTGATGAACTGATGTGCAGAGGAGGGATCCTCCTGTGATACTCCCCACGGTGTAAGAAATTCGGAGGCAAATTTGAAAGAAAACCAGGAAATTCAGTGCAAGGCCTCTACTGAATTTGCCACAGGGTGTCACTGTTACTCTTGGCGAGTGAAGGACGATGCTAAATGTACCTGTGTGATCCACAGATGCCGCAATACCACTGAGATGGGGCTGGAAGTATTTAACAACGCTATTACAGTACTAGTAATGCTAAACAATGCTAGTTAAATACTAAAAAGTATTTAACAGTACTCTGACAAAAGCAAAAAAATATTCTAAAGGCATCACTCTGTAAAATCTCAATAAAGGCAGATGATTAATTAAGTAAAATACTCTGAAGGTGATTGTGATGCTCCTTTGGACAATGCACAGGGAATGGTGCTTGGGACCAAAGCTCTCTGCTACCTTTTCTGTCAGCAGAATTTTGGTCAACACAAAGCATGAAAAACTCCCAGACCAGCTCCCAAATCCAGAAAAGAAATCGGGGGCAGTACTTCTAAAGCATTAAATCTTAAATCAAGTAAAGCTCAAAGAGCAACATGCAGCATTTCACACTGGTCATCCCAGGAGCTGCTGCAGACCTGCAGAAGAAGCTCCTTACCCAGCATTTCCTCCCCCTCCAAGGCTGACTTTGCCTGAAGCACCACAGGATAACCTGAACAGTTATCACCAGCTGAAGCTCTGGGCCTAACACAAAAAGCTGCTCTCAATCCATGCAAGGATTATCTCAATAAATAGCCTCAACGTTACAAAATATGTGGGAGAGCCGTGACTTTTGCTGGCATAGATCAGTGAAAAATGCTCTTAGCTCAGCAGAGCATTAGAGATGTATAGCTAACCAGGATCAAGTTTAAGGAGAAAACTGAAGCAGTAATTGTCATAAAACAAAAAGCCCAAACTGAATGAGAGGATGAGTAGGAATTGCTGGTGAGAAAGGAGAAAGGAAAATTACTTCTTGTAGAGTGACAGGAATTAAAATAAAACTCATCATGCACTGCTGCACATACTCCAAACAGTTATTGTCATTAAACCTGACTTCAGCTTCTGCTAAGGCTCATTTTCTAACACCACTGCACTAAACAGGCTCCCCTTCTACGTGATTGGAGTTGAATTAGACTGTAAAGGAAGACAAATTTCGCTGACTGTGCTGTCTCACTCTTGTGCTACATTTCCTGATGGTATCAGGACTGTGAGGTAGGGCATCCACTCTGCTAGGGGGGCTTTGTGATCTTGCTATCTCCATTAAGAATAACTTAAAAAGGTGCAATAATTGCATATTAGAATATATATGCCTTCATATTATAACACTGAATTTCCATGCTGTGCCATGCTTTTATTATTCACTGGCTTTGAGAATTGTCATTTCAGTACATGCAAGTATCTTATATAAATCATGAAACTCAAGAAAGGTATAACGACTCAAAGTAGAGCTTTTAAAATGCAAATAACTGAAAACAACAAAAGTTAAAACATATTTTATGCTACTGCCATGCTTTGAAAAGATAAATGCCAGCCTGTTTACTACTATAAATAATAAACCTTGTTCACTTTACAAAGATCTTATGGGGATTGATCACTTTGTATCTTACACAAGCTTGAACATGTGAAGTGCTGTGACCCAGTTCCACATATGCTTTCCTTTGTGAGATTAATCTCCCTAAAATGAACGTGGCAGCTCACAGCAGAAACTGCTTGCTTTCCTCTTTGCATGTATAATGTTTTATATTGCAAAACAAAAGGGACTGCTGGTCTCTGGTATGGTCTCCTGGTATCTTAGAATCATACAATCATTTAGGTTGGGAAAGACCTTTCAGTAATGGTAAAATCTCAACCATTACTTAAAATTTTGGATTTCCAGTTATCATGGACTAACGAAACAAGAAATGAACGGTATAATATTATCAGTGTTTATTTTAGTAATGTACCTCCATTATCCAGAGTGAGGGGAGATGAAGAAAATCCAATACTGACACCATGAGACAGAGCACAGTGGTGGAATCCTGAATCTACAGATAGATTTTGGGCTAGTTTGGGCCCATTCCCTTTATTTCTCTAAACTCCCTAGATTTTTACCTTTATTAGGTTGTCCAGGCTGTGGTAACTCCCACACAATGTCAAATTAAAAAAAAATCATGAGGAAAAAGTGTGAAGGGAATTGAGTATTATTCTGTCCCTGAGGCCCCACTGCCACTTGATGTCACTGTTCCTGCCAGGCAAAGGCAGGCAGGTGCATGTCTGCAAGAACTGGATTTCAGCAGGTAGGAAGCACCCAGGAAAGTCATACAGATTATTTCAGTAAGTCACAGGATTATGCCTTGTGGGCAGTACTTGTTAAAACAAATCTATTTCAAAGGCAAAGCCAGAGATTCAGTTCAGGGTGAGTCTCCTTGTGATCTGCTGGGGATAGGCTGGGACTGCCTGACACAAATGGGCAGGAACTTCACATGGCAAACACCACATCAGGGTAAAAAGCCCTCCTCCCCCTGTATTACTACAGCTTAGCTCCCAATAAAGCAAACTAAAGGAGGAAAACCTCCATAAATAAGACAGAAAAGATCTAAGCCCAAGCAGAGACCAAAGAACCTCATACATTTCATATTGACTGTGAAGCTCTTCCTGCTTGTCTTTGGCCTTGGAAACAGTGCTCACAGAGCTGAGAGGGGAACAACTGAGGATTCGAGGCAAGATTTAAACAACAGGGACAGGAATGGGGTCATCTGTCCTACAACAAGACAATTATCTGTGTTTGCATCTGCCAAGGGCAATGGAATATTATGGCATTAAGAACAGAACAACAAGATTTTCACTAAGAAGATATTTTAATAGTCATTCAGAAGTAGAAGAACAAATAAATAAAATGCCCAGCAATGCTCATTTGAGAGCTTTTTGCTTCACGAGCAGTCAGAGAAACAAGGAAAGGCCTGGAGGAATAGCAGCAGAGGGTCTGGCTCTCAGGGTCTTTTTAGCCCAAGGCCATGTGTCATGACTAATTGAAAATGATTAACAACCTCAGGTGTTATTTATACTGTCGCTCACGGAAGCCTGTAGTAGTTAATACTGAAATGTCTATACATATTCATATGAGGTGTCTACAATACATCTTATATATTTTGCATTTAAACAAATTTGCAGTTTCATGCATGATGAACCTGGTTTGCACGTGAGTACAAGACGTATTTCAAATGCTTTGCTCATGTGGGGTGTGTCAGATTGACCCTGATTAGCTCAGTGCTAGAACTGCCAAGGTCTAATGACCTAGAACTGCCAAATGCCCCATACAGGCCATTCACTCAAGACATGGACTCAATGATGCTTGTGAGTCCCTTCCAACTCAGAATATTCTGTGACTCTGTGAACGTATTAATCAAATACATAGATACCTTTCTGTGACAGTGGTTTCAATTCTGCTGTTACCCAACACCCCACAGAGCAGTTTGTACTCACACTAAGGTTTCTTGTGACAATCTACTACCACCCAAATCCCGAATATTCCCTCGTCTGTGCACAAGTTAAGAAAAAATCATGAGAGACTTGAATGGAATTCGTGCAAGAAAGAAAAAGAGAAAGTGTAAACAACAACAAGTAATGCAATGGTCTGGTTCCCGCAAACTGGGACCAGTTTGAACTCCCAGTTTGGTATTGACAGAAAACCACTGCAAAACAATGTCCCAGACAAGTAATGGTCTTTCTTTCTATGTTTTTTTCCTTCACTCAAGGCAATTAAAGTACTATATTAATGGGTTTTGGTTACCCATCATCTTTAATTCACCCACTACTGAACCTGATGGTTTCAAATTCCCAGAAGGTGAAGGACTGTTTGTAAACATGTTCTTGCTGCACTCTATGATGTGTACCCACGCCAGTACAACTTTGTTGTATGATAAAATAATTATCAGGTTTACAATATCTCTGTTGGATAGGGATTATAACAATTCAAGTCAGAGGAAACTGCACACCATTAATTTTAGTCATCTCTCAAGACTACACAGCAAAGCTATGACACAGCAAGTAGTAGCAGTCATTACTAGTTCCCACTTCCCCAGATTAACCATCCTCAAACACCAAGCTTTCAATTAAACCATGGCAGTAAGTAAATGCTATTTATACAAAGCTTGCAGCTTGACTGTTTTATAAATGGGTATGTGGGAAGCAATGTGAAATATCAACTGATAGTTAATATTTAAATTGCTGCTCATTTACACTTAAGGCAAGTTTCATTGCTGCTATTTGCAGAGAGATTCAAAGTTCAAAATTCAGTGATTCACTTCAAGAACTTTTATAAATAACAGTGCATTATAAATCAAAAAACAAAATCAACTTATCATGTAGGAATCTTCCTTCTCCCAGGGGACAAGAATTGGTTTTGAAGACAGTAATGGGTTTTTAATCTATTGTCAGAACAGGTTCTTTGATCTGTCTTACAAACAGCATTCAGGAAGGGGAATACTCTGTCCTGGATGCCTAAAAACCTTACAGGAGTCACTCAGAAAAGTCAGGAAAATGATTGTATATGGGATAATCTGCAGTTTGAAATAACACTGCCTTGGCAATGCCATCCTTCACACAGAGGATGCTTGGGCACTGAACAGATTCCCCAGGGAAGTGGTCACAGCACCAGCCTGACAGAATTCCAGGAGTGTTTGAACAATACTCTCAGGCACATGGTGTGACCTTTGAGGTTGTTCTGTGCAGGGCCAGGAGTTGGACTCAGTGATTGTTGTGGAACCCTCCAGCTCAGGATATTCCATGATTCCCTGATCATTTCCTTTGACTGTGATAGCTTATGTCACACACAGAAACATGCCTTGTCGCTAGGCCTCAATCCCACCAGCAATACAAGCACTAATTTAAACAATCATACTCATTTTTCCTAATGAATTTTGAATCCATCCCTATAAGGTACAAATGGAGAGAGAGGAACACATTTAAGTCCTGCATGCATTCCCAGTATCTCTTCACCACTCTGCCTTGGGTGGTGCTCCACCAACGTACTGCTCTTCACAGAGCCCCCTCTGAGTTTTCCACAGGTACCTACCAGGCACCTGAATGAAACTGGGGAGCTCTCAGGTCAATACCACAGCTTCCAACAAATCTGGGTTCCTTTCAATAGGTCCTCATCATTAAAGCAATGAAGCAGAAGCTCTGCTGAATATTTTACCATACTTCATTTTAGTCCTATTTTATTTTAATTTAATGGAATCTTCCTAAAAGAAGACTCTCTAGATTCATGTGGCTCTAGCAAGGTGTTAAAAGAGAGAAATTCAAAAACTTACCTGGCTGTCATCTTCTAACTTGCTCTGTGTCTCAGCCCCATCAATTTGACAAGGATATTCTCATTTTCTTCATGCTCTGTGTAGTCCCTGTGGAAGAAATTGGATGCATTGAAAATATCTCAATAATCCTCAGTGGATGATGAATTACAGGAATACATTTCTTAAATAATTAACCTGAATGTGTGCTAACACCATCAATAAGATGCTCTCCGAATGCCCAGACACCATTAATAAATGAGAAAAAAACCCCAAACAAATCAGCAGTTCTGCAATTAGTTACTTTCATAAGAAAACAAACATCATACTAAGATTTAATAAAAAATTCAGATAATCCTTCCACTGAAGGGAAGGCTAAACAGACACCAGTTCAATACAAAAAGAGGAAAAAAATTAAAAGAGAGCTACCACCCTAGTAGAGCCAATATTCTCAAGAGAGCACTTTTCTCTCTCTTGTTCCTGTCCTTAATCCTAAAACCCAGTCAGTCTTCCTCAGGTGGGAAATCCATCAGCATCCTGCTCTTTATCACCTGGGCACTTCCACAGAACAACACTATTTCCTCCTTCTCCTCAAAGGAATGCTGCCTAAAAACTCCTCAGAGAAACTAGCAAAATGATACAATAAAACTGGGATTTGGGGTGAATCTGGCAATGTAATGCACAAACCAAACAAACTGCTACACGGGAGTGGAAAAAAAAAGCAGGAGAAAACCCAGAGCAGCTCCGAACCTGTTAATGATCCAGAACAATTTCCTGGAGAGAACCGACTCCAAAGCAGGTCAGCAGCGAGGGAGGAGGTGTGAGAGCCAAGCTGCCGAGCAGTGAAGTCCCAGGATCCCGCTGAGATCAGGGAGCAGTCCCGTGTCACAAAACACCCCCGAGCAAGCAGAGCCACCTGTGCCTGGTTTCTGTCCAGCAGGTTCAGCTGAGCTGCATTCTGCAGAGAAATGGGGGAAAACTGGGGCCTTTTAACACCTTTAACTGGGGATTTCTGGACTTGGACGTTCACAGCTTTGAAAATCAACAGTTTAAATGAGCTTGTACACAATATTTGAACTTTTAAAATTGCAAATGGTAGGGTAAAAATTTCAAATACATTCTGGCAATTTATTATTTATTCCTATGAATAAAATGCTGCTGCCTGCTCAGAAAACCCACTCTTAGCCATATAAACTCATTTGGTTCCCATAAGATTCAAGCTCCCAGGTGATCAGAATCTCTTTAAAAAGCATTATATAGGCTCTAAATCACTGCAGTGCTTTTGAAAACTGTACAATTATTAATGTTTTCTATCTTCTGATCATCATTATGAAAACATTGAAATGTTTGTTATAAAAATCAGTACCATGGACAATCCATCAGCAAACTGATAAATTAAATTATTACTTAAAACATTCAAGCCATCTCAGCCACTCACAAGCCATCCTTGCAGCTTGGCATGAGCAATGTCACTGTTGCCTCTGACCTGCCACATTGCATTACTTTCATAATTAAGTGGGAATCCAGAATAACAATTCTGACCATGATAAAAAGATAGCCTTGAATTACAGCCTATAAGGAGACCCACGGCATTTTGATTTAGGCATCCCAGAGGATTTAATAGGAGTAATAGGTTCAATTAAAAATTAAGTTCATTTATGTAAATTAGAAAAAGCAGGAACACTGTTTTAGTTAGTTGCATGTTCTATGTATAGTGCAAAAATAAACAAATTTCAGAAAATTTAGTTTCATTAAAAGGAGCCTGGGTATCCAAACAGCTCTGATTAAACATGAACTCAAAATGGGAAAATAGAAAGTTTCCAATAAGCTGCTGTCAGTTTATTTATTTGCCTGGCTCAGGTAACCATAATAATTTTTTCATGCTCTAATAACCCACCAAATGGTTCAAACTCCAGACCACCACAGCTACGAAATGAAGGATTTGGCTTCTTATACCTGCCCTAGCAAAACATGCAGAAGAACAAAGTCCTAGAGCTGTGTGAAGCAAGTTTATCTCTGAACATAAGAAGATAAGAAGGCAAATTATAAGTCAGGTCTTTATTTTTATCATATCTTTTAACTTATAATTAGTTATTCAAACAATCAGTGGTCTAAAATTCCTCCTGCAAAACAGATGCTTAAGTAAATACCTGAAAGCTTATCCAAGCTTGAAAACTCCTGCTACCTAATTAAAATCTCTGAAAAAAACAGACAGTTCCTTCCCCTCTCTATGCCCCCATTCTCCTTTTTTTCATCCTCTCTGTCATAATAAGAAGAAGCTTTAGAAAAAATTGTCCATAATAAATTTATGAACTATCTGTTGTCTTTTAAATCTAGTTCAAGAAAAATACACTGAAAGCAATTGGCTTTCAAATGACTAGCAAAAACCTTTTTGATGTTACTGGAAAACAAATTTTATTTTAAGAGCTAACTATCCCTAAAATTAAAGGCAGGTTTTTACTGGAAAACTCTTTCCTCTGTGCATGTGTCTATTGTGATTGCCCTCACCCAGCTCACTCATAAAATGGTTACTCCAGATATCTGGGCTGGGACCATTAGTCAGTCATTTACTCTGTCAGGTTCTTCAGTGCTGGGCTGAGTCACATATGGCTGAGGGCTATATTTGCTATATCTACTTAAATATGTGATTACAAGACATTCATTCCCAGGAATGCAGCATCCCCACCCTGGGGACCAGCCCAGCTCTGGGGCTGCTCCCCAAGGGCTGTGTTAGTCACACAGGGCAGTGGAGCTGATGCCCAGGGCTTTGTCACTGCACAACTCTGCTTCCTGAGGGCTGCTGCTCACACTCAGCACCCACCCCCAGCTCTGGCTTTGCAGCTGATGGAACAAGTGGACAGGATGGGCTTCGAAACCAAGAATGAGGAGGGAAAAGTCCCATTCGCTTTGTCACAAACAGTAATGTCAGATGTCCAGCTGGAAGAGGGATCCATTCCTCCCACACACTTGGCCATTTCTGTAAGCCCAGGAGCCAGCAGGAGCTGTCTGCTGCTCACATTTGCCATGTTTGGGAAGCAGAGCACGGGCTGCTCCATGCTGTGCTTCCCATGCGGAAAAACGTGGCCTGCATTCCTGAACGTGGCAAAACCATAACCCACCTCCTTCGGTGCTCCAGACAAACAGTTCTGAAGCCTGTATTTCTCTATCTAAAGGATCAGATAAAACAGATTACATCTAGAGTTTTGAATTATTTGTAGTGAATTTTCCAATAAAACCTATATTTAAAATAGTTTCAGTTCCTCCTCTGGGAGGTCCACAGCTCTTCATCAGTGAAACAACCTTGTAGCTGCCTTGAGAGTTCCCCTGAGTCCAGTTAAGGAACCTCATTTTGAAAAATCTCCCAGTCTCTGAAGGATTCACAGCCTCCAAACATGCTGTGTTCTGACAATAAAAATCATTCATTTTGGTTTCCATTCTCTGGATGCTCCCATTTGCAACACTTTCCGTGAAGGACTGTCACCAGCTGGCTGGAGACAAACAGCATTCCTCACTGAGCCATGACAGGCTGCCACTCTGCAGTGCCCAGAGCGATGAATTCCTCTCCCATCTCCAGTGAGTCACTGGCATTTGCCCCTTTGTAGCCTTCTGCTGCTGCTATCAGTGCACTGTGCTAGAGAAAGGACCAGATCTCATTTAAAACAGAAGATGATACATGATGTTTGTTGCTGCACATACCTGAAAAACGTCAAGTTCACCTTCACCAGCGTCTAGTTAAAATAAATCATACAAGAACTGGACTGATTTGCTTTAGGAGTGATACCAAGACTTTGCAGGAGGAGCTGGGAAGGAATATTAGGGAATGCTGGTTTTATGCAAGGTAAGACATGCAGTTGCAAATGTGCAGTCCATGCATTCCAAGACAAAATGCAGAGACCTGAAAAAAAATGAAAACTTCTTTCTCCCTGTAGCCATATTAAAAATGTATGTATTTGGTGAACTGAAACTTAACCATTAGGATTCTGAAGCCCAAAATTTGGCATTCTCTAGCAGACAAGTGCACCCTGGCTACTTTTCTTTTTAGAAATCTTGTCAGTAGAGATCTGGCTTTGCAAGACTGACCTGTCCCCTATCTCCTGTCTCAACTATGAGCCCAAAATTTAAATGCATTTGCCTCAGCTTCGATACAACATTCTGTCTTTGACAGGGTTTAAACTAGGCTTTATGGTCAGTGGCCTTATTGGAATAGTCCTCACAGACCAAATGACCATTTTTTGTGGAATTCATGTTAGCTATTTAAATTGCAGCAGATGGTAATTTTTTCAGCAAATTTCTAGTTTGTTGCTTTAGGACAAGATAAATAAGGTTGATCTTCAGATGCTTATAGAATAGAATCTGTTAAAGCTGTAGGCCTAAAATGCAGATTTCCTGTCAACTTTAATTAGCTTCTGTGAACCCTAAATTATGTATTTATTTAAAACTAACCAGGGTGAAGAAAAGCTGTTTTGTCAACTTTGTGTTGTTCACACTCATCCAAAAAGATGACAAAGTGACACTGTAATGTGAATTGTATGAGTGAGAAACGAATTCCAAGCCCTGGAATTACAAAATGATTCAGAAGGGCCTGACAGAGGCTAAAATGAGAGGAACAATAATTCCTTATACAGAAATCAAAGTGTAAACGTGCTAAGCATGATGTCAATGAAAACCTGTGATATTTCTTTGGACAGAGAAAAGCACCTGTGGGGTAGATATGCTGAGAAATCTCTGCAGTTATTCCATTTGAGCTTTTTCATTGACAGTAACACAGTGGTGTTGTCACTGTAGTTTAATATGCTCACACTGTTTGCTAATGGTAGCAGAAGACAAGAATGAACTTTGAAAGATGTTTGCATTATACAAATGACCACAGGCCCTATTCATTAGTTACACAGTTACACAGTCATCAGGCAAATTTTACAAATCCTCATTCTTCACATCTGAGCACTGTTCGGAAACGTTCTCTCTGCAATTACTTTTTACAAACTGAGAGGGCAGCAGCTTTATTATTTTTCAACAGCAGAATAGTCTGTGCTCTTCTTTATCCTTCCCAACAGAAGATCATCTGGGGAATGGATCATTTTCTGGAAATCACAGACTGGTGTAGGAACTAAGAATTTGGGAAGAGCTTGTCTTTGCGAACCTCTGTTCAAGTGTGGGTGTATCGAATATAAAGTTTAGTCACAAAATTAACCAGATTTCAGATCACTAATTCATCCTTCAATAGAAAACTCAGCATCAAAACTACCTGCTACCTCTTGCAAGGAAGAAAGAATATTTTATTTCAGGACATTTTGCAGAAAAAAATCAAGCTCATCACATATGCACACTCCATCACTGAGACTACTTGTGCAAAATAAACAACAGAAAATAATGAATAACGTGAGATGTAATTACTAGGGCTACCTGCAAGTAACAAAAAGCTAACAAATATAGAGGAAATTTAATTCAAATAACATTCAAATAAATGTGGGCTTCTAACACATGCTCGAAGTCACCATTTAAAATCCTAGCCTATTCTACCTTCTTCTCTAAGAAGAAAGAGAAGCAGATTTTCTTCTGCTGTGGGAGTGCCAGGTGATGGCAGTGGCACAATAATTAGAACAAAGTCAGCAAGTGTGCAGTCACTGTAGATGCACATAACACACAGTATAACACGGTCACTTATTCACTATCAGCCCAATCTCGGGGCTATCTTATCATCTTCTTCATTAGGAAGATGCAAGATTTTAGTCTTCTGTAAGTCTGTACAAAGAGAAAAAGAGGATATTCCTCACAATTCCAGGATATTATAACCCCTGGACAACTGCAGCATCTTGTAATGACTGCACGAGTCATTCTGGAGTCTCTTCAGTCCTTGGCTCTTTTTACTGATCAATGTATGGGATTAACCTTATAAATAACTAGGAGGATAATAAGTAGGAAGATAAATAATTAGGAAGATAATATTTGGGTATAAACAAACATGTTTTTTATGATGAGGGTCTTTTCTATAGACACAGTAATTCAGAATCCTATAGCTGTTTCTCTGATAGCTCTGTGCCTCAGACTCAAAATAGACCTGAAATAGTACTTGAGTGAAGACTTTGGCCTTTTGTAAAGGATATATTTTAGAGGACTTCCGTATAGTTTTTGTTAATCTTTCTTTGCTAGTGTCTACACAAGCAACCCTCATAAATACTTGTGAAATTCACTTTTATTAGCCAGGATGATGCTGAAAGCAGATACGACCTCTTCCTGCCATTTGTGTGCATTCACACCAAAATCTCTGACTAGAAAGGGTAAAACCTGTAGCAGGAATGCTCCTGACTGAACACAGTTTAATCAAGGAGCAAGGGTGCTGATTGCTATTAAAAGACAAGAATTTCTGAAGTGCTTATAAAAGTCAGTTTGCTAACAACGAAAGCAAACGAGACTGCCAGAACCAAAAATAAATCAAAATTTATCAAAGAAATAGTTACAAATTCTTTTTTCCACGCTTATACTACTGGAATTTGGTGTTTCAGCACCATCCCCTGAAGGGTCTGCCTTTTGAGTCCCGTAACAGAGCCCCGAAGACCTTGGGCTGTGCCCACCTCTGCCGTGCCTTCATTGCCGGGGTGAGGCAGTTGTCAACAAAGCAACGTGTAAAGCAGAAAAAAGAGCCAACAGTAGAGGTCAGCCATGAACTGTAGATTTCGTCTCCAGATTTCTTGCCTGAACAATTCCTGCTGTTTACTGTACACCCAAAAATATCTGGGGCACCTGTGCCAAAACAGCAGTGGGTAGCAGGAGTAGGAGGAAAGAAAATTAGTTTCCTTTCCAAAATGAAACGAGGCAAAAATCCAGGTACTGAGAGCACTGCCATGGGAAGGTTGAAGTACAAATGAGTAATAACACTCTTTTTTTCTGCAAATAATACAGAGCTCCCCTAGCAACTTGTCCTTGTCTACTAGCTGGTCCAAAAAGGTCAAGATCTCACTGAAAAAAATACCCACCACAAATCAAAAAACATCAGCTATGACTTGGCTTTTGGAAAGTTACCTTTGCCATTTCCTGGCTTCCACTACCCCTCGGTAAAGTTGTTTGGCATGTTGGCTCATTGGAAAAGGGGAATGTTTCAGTCCTCCTGTGTCTTACACCAGGAACATATGATGCACCAATGTGCTGGGCTACTCAGGTTGACCCCAGTTTCATCTGGTTTTTTGCTAAACATTTAAAAATACTTAAACAATAGCTACATAAATTAGATCACTGCTTGAACCAAAACAGACAACCTGGATTTTTAAAGCTGAGAATTAGCATGGACTAACAAACTGCTATTTAATTGTTATTTGAAAAACAAGCATTTAGTTACCCCTTGCAAGCGAGGACACACTTCAAAACCATTCTTCCTGAAGTGCAGCTGCCTTGGACATTCATTTAATGCACCAACTGGATTTGAAGGACAGGGATTTTGACTGAAAGAACCCATATGCGGTCTCAAAAATGTGCTTAGAGTTGCAAATGGAAACCAGACAATCAACAAAATGCATTGCATTTTCTAGGCCAGCTTTCCAACTGTGATGCATTATACCCACACCAGGCAAGAGCTCAGGCATCATTTTTTCTGTCATGTGTTTGTCAAGCACTAAACACGATGCCCCATGTCCATGGCTGTTTTCCCCTTATCTAGACAAAAGATCCAGCACCTGAGCCCACAGCCCTGCATCTGCTGGGGATTTAACAGCTGTGTGTGCAACATAATTTTGGCCATCACCGTCCTGCCCCAAATGTGACCTAAGCCAAGTGCTGGCTGAGGCCAGCAGAGACTGCCCTGGGTGCCCACTCTGGCTGCCGTCCCCTCGCCCTTGGCAGTGGATACCCTACCCGGGGCACTCACTCTGCTGCCCTTTGGGCTAATCCACGCCTTCCACAGCAGCAGCCGCTGCCGGTGGCGAAGGAGAATGACCGAGCACCTGTGCCGAGGAGGGCAGGGGAGCTGGGGGGCAGCTCCGTGGCCCTGGGGGCCCTGATGCCCCGTGGCTTTTGGGCCATGGCGCGGACAGGGTGTGCTCCTGTGCCGGCTCCCCTTCCCTCCCCTTCCCCTCTTGCCTCCCAGCCTTTGCTCCCCGCGGTGCCGCTGCGGGCGCCCGTCCCCGGCGGGGCTCGGGGAGGGCGGCGGGCGCGGCTGCCCAGCAGGGAAGGGGCGGCCCCCTCTGTCGCCTCTATAATGCCGGGGCCCCTCGCCCACCGCTCCGCATCGTTCCTGCTGCCGTAGCCGCCTGCGAGCGGCTCCGCTCCCTTCCCTCCGGCGCGGGGTCGCTCGAGGATTAGGGGCGGGCGGGAGCTCCCCCGGCGGGAGGCAGGCGCGGAGGCGGGTCCGTCAGCATCCCTGCGCTCCGCTCCGCTCCGCCCGGCCCGCCGGCGCCGTAGGGCGAGCAACGCTGCGGGCGCAGGAAGGGGCCGAGTTGCCGGAGGTGCCCGGGGCGCCGGCGGCTCCCGGCGGCTCCCAGAGGGCCGGATCCGCGGCGGGAGAAGCCGCGGCTGCTGTTGCCGTGTCCGTCCGTCCCCCGCGGCGCCGGCGCTCCCGGGATGGGCCTCCCGGCGCTGGGGCTGTGGCTGCTGGCGGCGGCGGGGATCGTGCGCGGTGAGTGAGAGGCGCCGGCCCCGCGGGCAGCGCCGGGAGCGGCGGCGGGGCGGGCGGGACAGCGGGCACGGCAGGGACAGCGGGCACGGCAGGGACAGCGGGCACGGCAGGGACAGCGGGCACGGCAGGGACAGCGGGCACGGCAGGGACAGCGGGCACGGCAGGGACAGCGGGGACAGCTGCCCCGGTCCGCCCCGCACGGCGGGTCTCCGGCCGCGGCCGTCCCCTTCAGCCTGTCTGCGCTGCGCCCGCGTCCCCGGCAGCACTGGGGGCTTGCGAGGGCTGGGACCGGCCGGGAAGGGACACGGGAGACGGGCAGAGCGATGGGGATGGGGAGAGAACTCCGTCACGGAACTTAAATGGTGGCTGCTCCAGGGCAGAGGCTGCGGCTCTAGGCTCAGGACTAGAAGATCGGGAAGAGAGAAGTCCGTCTGGAGTGGGACAAGGAGGGTTCGCATCTAGAGGACCTGTTCCTATCCTGCATCAGATTTCATTTCATTCGAAAATGCCTCTGTCCCTGGTCTACTGTGCTCCATTCATGTGGACCTGCTCCCTCTCCCTTCACAGAAAAACGGCAGAGTAAAGATTGGATTTGAAGCGTAAACCAGACAGAAATCCCTGAATATTATCATCCTCTCTGTCAGGAACCCCGTACCCCGCTTCATTCATAGCTGCATGAACAGAGAACAAAGTGGACAGTACTTGCCCCAAAGAGTTCTCGGTCTGGAGCAGCCTGAGAGCAGGGCTGGGTCTAACCTGTGGCCATTTTTCTCCCATTGTCTTGCTGATGCCCTCTGCCGTATCCCCGGTCTGCTGTTCTGGTAGAGCTGTGCCAGGACAGGTGTCAGATCACAGGTAGTGTGTTTCCTCCTCATCACTTCTTGCTGCTGGACCCAAGGGTGTGTATGTTGAGGAAGCATCACTAGCATATAAAATTTATCACTCCTGGCCAATCAAGAAATTATCAGAGGCAATCCACCTTACAGGCTGGGATGAACAGTGATCGTTTGTGCTTTGGATTTTATAGTAGTAGCTAATGAACTGTGTGAAATACAGTGGCATTTTCCCGGGAATGCAGCAGGTGTAATAACGGATACATAATATCCGATAGCAGTAAAAAAGCCTATGTCTCAACTTTTTCTGATATAGAATCCCAATTATTTATCTATTTACTTCTCTGCCCAAAGAGTCCCTACAAGGAGAGTTCCAAAGGAAGCTTTACAAGGAGCTGCTGAAAAATTACAACCCTCTGGAGCGACCAGTTGCAAATGATTCCCAGCCACTCACTGTCTACTTCACTCTCAGCCTCATGCAGATCATGGATGTGGTAAGTGTGTAACCTTCTAGGAAACTATCTCTTTCAAAGGGTGGATTTTTCGTTCCTGGAAGGGAGATGTGTCATAGTGAAGGAAGATTACAAGATATTGGAAAGCACAAATAATTCAAGATACAGTGCCAAATTTTGACTTCTTTAAAAAAAAGAACTAAACTGAAAAGTAAAGTTTATGTCTTTCTTAGATCTCTTCTCAGAAATTCCCAGCATTCTTAGCAGTACAAAATACTTCAAGGGAGGCTCAAAATGTGTACTTTGCCTTTCGAATCCTTAACTGTACCTAGAGCTAACAAGCAGTGTAGTCTGGGAGGGATATGCAAAACCAAAGCTCTTGATTTCTGGGGATCACTTAAGAGCTCCTTATAGTTGGAGATGGAGGGGAGAGGAAATCCTGACCAAAATCCAAATTATATTATTTCTTGTGGTATTTAGACAAGATTGCTACATTTTATATGCTTAAATAGTTGCTCTATTTGCAACCACAGTTGCTTGGTATATCAATAGATATTTCTGTGCTGTGCTTGTAAAATGCACTGTAGGATCTGTTGGGTTCAAATATGAGTAATTTAAGCTTCACTCTGTCACAGCTGCACAGAGATGAAACTCAGCATATGAGTGAGTTTACAGTATTTGTTTTTAGTGAATTCAGCTAGCTACGATAACTAACGAAGAAGTTAAATACTTAAAAGTACAGTTAATCTCAAAATGCCATTATCTTCCCATAAGATGTTTAAAGTTCAAGACACAAGAAAAGGATAAAAGAAAAAAAAGAAAGATAAGATTATTCATGACAAGTGGCTTGCTATCTGTTCCCTTGCATGCTGCCAGTTGCCAAAATCCAGACACTGTTTATTTAGTATCTGAAAGTCAGCAGACACGGAGAACTCTGCCAGTGCTTATAGTTTCTACGCCCATTTTTGAAAGTTTTAGATTTATTGGACCTAAGGTGAAAACTAGGATGTGTATTTTGGGTGTGCTATTTCCTGTCTGCCGAAGGGAGAGCAGGCAGTCACAGGCAGGGAGCTGTTTCCCTGATGGGGCACTAAAGCCAGCAGGCAAACTACATCAGCTCCATCCTCGTTACAGCAGCTGGGGTTTAATGTGTGTGATACCAGCCAGCAGAACAGGAGCTGTGTGGAGTCACATATTCTCTGAGTGATGGGGGTGAAGAACATGTGTTATGCAGAGTGCAACAGTTTGAAAGTGTGCTGGCAGATTGAACTCCAAAGGGGCTGTGGCTGGACTGCACAGGGATCTGAGAGCCAGGGGAGGACAGCCAGGTGTTAGACCCAAACTTTGATGTGAGATAAAAGCCTGTAGCGGTGGGATGATATAAGGGATGACACCAACAGCCTACTGAGTGTATGTGGGCCTGCTTTTGTTGTTAATGGTGTTTCTTGTGGGTGGGCTTAGAGGTTTGGTAAAAAGGAGATCTCCTCATGCTGGATGCTCTCCTAACACAGAGTTAGCCTAATTAGACAAGTAAGCAAGAATGCTTTTTGACAATGACAGATGACAGAGAAAGTGTAAAAGCAAGGAACAACACAAGATGAATAAATGATACTGTGTTAATGAGGGATGCATTAATTTTATCTGTCATCTTCTAACTGGATTTGTTTAGAATGTGTCGAGGTAACACAAAGAATGAGGTATTTGAAGGGCAGTGTGAGTCATGAGAACAGGGCAGGTCAGAGGAAACTAAGAGAAGGAAGCTGAAGTGAAGAGCAGTGTGGAACAGACAGTGCTTCAAAGGTCTGAATGCCTGAAGGTCCCCAACCAGGTTACTGCTGCAGCTTCTCACTGGCCCCAGCCTTCATGGGTCTCTTGCCACGTACACAAAGAATGTGGAAGACAGGGCAGGAATAACCCCTGAGTTCTCTAAGCCCCTCATCTGTGTGATGGAGCTTTGGTCTTGCTCCCCTTTCCTGTGCATCAGGCCTCTTAGTGGCTTCTGCAGCAGCTCCTGCTGGCTGGAGTCTTCAGTTGCATAGCTCTGGATTTAGTTAGATTTTTATCTTTGTGTTCAGGAAGGCTTAGCCAGTCTGTTCAAGGCCTGTTCAAACTGGGTACCTGAATAAAACTCCCCATTTTAATGTATCTCTGCAGAACTCAGCACAGTACATGGTGCTTCCACTGAATCTTAAACCAGGCTTCAAAAAACACCCTTCTCAACCATGGACTTTGTTTACAGGGCCTTCTTCTGTAGCTCCCTGTAGGGAAATGCCCTCATGCTGCAGTGTGTGCCTTCTCACAGCTACTGGAGGAACTTTTGCTTTGGTACAGGACAGTACAGTTGCCATCAAAGGATTTTTGTACTACTCAAGTTTTTTCCCCAGCTTTCAGAAACTGCACTTCTGGTGTCATTCTGTACAGACAGATGTAGCCTGACTATGTTAAGGTAACATGGTTTTGAATATTAACCACCTCAGGAAAGGTTTGTTGTATGGCCAAACCCTCCTAGGGATGACACAGCTTACAGAAACCTTCTTTAGGTCAGCAGAAATGTTTCCTGAACAGAACAACCTGAATGCCAACAAGACGTTTTTTCTACATAAATTGCATCTGTACTATAAAGGTTTCCTTTGCATTTCCATGAGGTAATAATGGATCTCTCTTTCATACACTCCTGATGTGGTTATAACCATGTTCTTGACTGGTGGTATGAACAGTTGGCTGTTGGAGACACAAATGGCTAAAGGCCAACAGATAATCAACTTTGCAGAGTTAATTTCTTCTGGAGTTGTCAAATTTAATTAAAAACCATACAAAACAAAGGGATTGCTACGTACAAAACACAGATCACTAGCCAATCTGGGTGTAGTCAATGACTGGCAGTCTTGGCTAATATGATTCAAAATGGAGTTTTTGATCCTATGTGCCTTTCAAAAGCCCCTTCATCGGTAAGAAACAATAGTTTTTGTACTGGCTGTTTAGTTACAGCTCTTTCTGCATGTCATAAAACTCACTGCAGTTCTTTCTCAGAGGTCTGGGATTGACAGACAGAGAAGGAAACCAACCATGAAGTAAATTAAGCTTCACACTATAAAACAAATGAGTTTTCTTCATTGTCAACAAGAAGCCAATGCTCTGGGAATGACAGCTACTTGCAATAACAATTACTGGTTTAACAAGCTAGAAACAAAACATGTCACCATCATACTTAGCTGCAGTTTATATATTCCCTTTAATGGCTTCTCAGCTGTTAGCAGCTGAGTTTAATTGGGAGTTAGACCTATCCAGAGCTGATCCATCAAATCCCTGCCAGAAGAGATTGAGCCAGGCTGGATCCTGGCTGCTGCTATTCCTTACTTGAGCTCTCTTCCATTCCACTCTGACTTGGCTGACAGGAAAGAGGAGGCAGTAGATGAAATCTTTTCTAAATACAGTGGATGTTTCCTACTTTACATTTTTAGCTTAACCCTTCCTTTTAAAACTAGACATTATTTCTATTCAATGTTTGCAGATATGTTTTTATTGGTATTGTTCATTAATATGCATGCTAGTGTCAGGGCTATAAGTGCCAATTACCCCAACTTAGTGTAGTTCACTAGAAAATAGAATTAATGAATTGTCTGATGAGAATGCAAACTGGCATTGTAAATTATACAAAATGTTTCTAAATGGGGAGGAAGAACAGTGGCAGCATGAGAAAAATGCAGTTTGGGGACACACGGGTGAAGCTGAGAGCTGGGAAATTAAGGGAGTGCTTAGAGGGGGAGATGGAATGCCTAAGATACAGCAAAGGAATTTGGAAGAAAGGTGGAATTTGGGTGGAAGAGGATGGGAGGCAAAATGGAAAGAAAGAGATTTGAAAGAGTGAACTTAAAAAAAGCTTCTGTGTCAACTTAATGGGAACTTTCAAGACACAGATCCTTAGTGTCTTTCAGTGTGTTTTTTTTCCTGTAGTCCTGTCCTGGTCTCAGCTGTGATAGATTTAATTTTCTCAGTAGCTGGTACAGTGCTGTATTTTGGATTTAGGATGAGAATAATGTGGGTAACACACTGATATTTTGGTTGGTGCTAAGCAGTGTTTACAAGTCAAGGACTTCTCAGCTTCCCTCACCACCCTGCCAGCGAGGAGGCTGAGGGGCACAGGAAGCTGTGAGGGAACACAGCTGGGACAGCTGATCCCAGCTGAGCCAAGGGATATTCCAGACCATGTGGGACCATCCTGAGTGTATAAACTGCAGGGAAAGCTGGCCAGGGGGCTGCTGCTTGGGAACTGGCCGGGCATCAGTTGAGGGGTGGTGAACAATTGCATTGTGCATCACTTGTTTTGTGTATTCTAATTCTTTTATCATTATTCCTTTTCTGTCCTGTTAAACTGTCTTTATCTCACCCCATGAATTCTACAGCAATCAGGTGTGTGTTGTTTAGCTACCTGCTGGGTTAAACCATGACAATTCCTTAACAGAAAAATCAAGTCCTCTTGAACCTTCGCAAACAATCCTGCGACTAAATCACCCTGAAGTGAAAACAAAGTGGAGACAGCCAACTGGCAGAAGTGTTCTTTAAGGGTATTTCAGTTCTTATAATATCAGAAGATGGATTAAGAGGTTTCTTTTGCTTTTCACGGTTATTTGTTTCAATTTTCTTGAAATCAGAAATGCCAAGCAAGTTGATGAAATAAGTGAAAAATAACCTACTTCCTCTCTGATTTACTGAAATCTTGTTTCAAGACTCCTTGTAGGAATGAATATTGAATGTATATTGAACTGATAGCCTGATGATAAACATCTCTCAGGATCTGAATGAGAAAATATTTGGAAATGTCTGACTTAAGAAGACTAAACAAAATTGAAGAAAAAGCATGGAAGGAAAATCTTAAGAGACCAATACTGAGGCAGACAGTGGAAGGAGAGGAAGAGGGTTAATGAGTGGTCATGGCTGCTCAAGGTCATACCTTCAGTAGAATGTCAATAAAAATAAGGAATAGGATGTGGAGAAGCTATTTATCTTTCTCTACATCTCACCTCATAGAAACCCCTTAACCTGCACAAAAAGCTGTTCTTTGGCCTCTGCCTGTCTGGTATTTCAGTGCTGGCCTGGAGTATCAACCTAACTTATGCTTAGGAAAAACTTCCAGCATACTCATTTTTGAGAAACAGATTCTTGAAATACGCTGATATTATGTAATTTCCACACTGAAAGAAATTACAGCCACCAGGTTTTTAAACACTATATGGAGGTAAATACCTTCTAATACTCTTATTTGCTCCTGTAACATCCATCCCAATAATAGCATCAGAGGAGTATATTCAGCCCTTGCCCATTGGTTTAGAGGGAACGTTGGGAATAGACACAGCAGTGTTGTTCCTACTGTGCTACACCTCACACAGAATAGCAAATGGCAGAGACAAACAAATGCAGTGATCAGGAGGGTATGAATTTTGTGCCTAGCCTGACATTTTTATAATAGACATACCTGCATCTACTGTAAGTTAATACAACTAAGAGAAACATATCTGAGGGTATTCCAGCCCCAAAAGTCAGAAGATGAAACCTCAGAAATTAATGTAAAATAGTCACACATTTACACTGCAAATGCCTGCTTAGAGACACAAACATGAAGAACAGGAATATATTGAGATATACAGTGACACTTCAAATTCAATTTTTACTGCTATCTAAATGAGTAGAAAAATCTTATTTTAGTTTGGAAAGGGCCTGCAGAGGTCATCTAGTCCACCCCCCCTACTTCAAATATGTCTGAAATAGTTACTCAGGACTGTGTCCAGTCGGGTACTGACCACTTCCACAGCGAGAGCTTCCACAGCCTCCCTGGGCAGCCTGTTTCAGTATTCACTGTCATCATGGTACATTTGTTTTCCTAACAAATAAGCATAACTGCCCTTCTTCCAACTTGGGAACAGCACGAAAAAACACTTCTAGAAAAATGATACACCTTTCCTTCTTCAATAAAATTGGGTACACAACAAACAGATACTTTTGGTGAAGTATTCCAGATTTCTTGACTATTTTCAGCAAGATATGTATTTTGACTTCAATAACACTTTTCTGAATAACATTCTTAGCAGAAAGCTAAAGAATAAGGTAAACTCACATGGCAGAACTTGTTCTTAGAGTAGCTGTCAATGGTTCACTCTCCAAACGTAAGATTTAGTTGTGTGCTGAGATTCCCCAGGAAACTGCATCGAGTCACTGTTTTCCTTTCATTTCATCTGCAAGGTAGAATAGATAATATGTTTATTACATTTGCAGATGACATAAATTTGGGAGGCTTTCATAGAATACAGGGGGCAAAACCAGAATTTAAGACTGTCTTATAAAAGTAGAGTTAAAGGACTGGTTTGACCCAATTTTTGCCTTTTTTTTCCCCCAAAGCCTAAATTATGTGAAATTTAGAGTATTATAGCTTAAGAAATATTTGGATGCACTGGAAATAATCCATCTGCTGGAGGCTTTGGTTTTATTTAAGGAGTTTAATTTGATGCCTAAGAGCTTTCCTAACTGGAATCAAAGGCAGGTCAGTACTGCCTCTGTATGAGGAGAGAGATTTGTATTATTTTTATAGTTCCATCAACTATAATTATAGTCACAGTCCAGCCTCTCTCTGTACTAGATGATATGTAAACACAGCTGAAAAGATCATCTTTGTTCCAAAACATTTACAAACGAACTATATTTTGATAGTCTAGAGTTTTTTAACATCAGAGTCATTCATGTCATAACTATTGACACTTACAAAACAGTGTTAAATAAAACTTTAGCATAAAGAATTATTGCAGTGGGTTCAGGCCAATGGCTTTTTGATATTAATTTTCATTAATACATCTCTTAGATTTTTCTAAGGAATTTTAGCAACTTTACTCTGCAACTGTTTGAAATGTTACTGTTTTCTGGGGCTTTCTGGTTTGAATCTAGAATTTTTACCAGCTTTCTATGTGGAACTTGGGGCACCATTTTGGGGGTGTCCTAAGCTGATGGGGGCACTCAGCTACTGAAAGTCACTCAATGATCTCCCTGACTTCTGGGCTCGTGCTCCCACCCCTCTGGCTTGTGCCAGTGCCTCTCTGACTGAGCAGTCACCTGTATCCACTCTTGGAGTGTTCATTTTTCTAGATGACCTGCACTTGCTTTGGGTTTAGATTAGGTTAAACTGCTCACAAAGTACCCGTGGTGGTTCTTCACTTAAAATTTTATATATTTGGCAAAAACCCAAGCGAGTTCTCTCTCTGAGTTATGTTGCAAAACTTGGAGAATGCTGGGTTAATATTATATTACCTGGTGACTTCTTCAGCAAGACAAACATTTTCGTGGGTATGAATGTGATCATTTTGGTCTACTCTGATCAGAAATTACTTAATTCTTTTTTTTTACTAGCTGAAGAATCAACATTTAATAACTTATTTAAGAAAGTTGAATTTAGCTACTTATCTTCATGAATATTGAAGTTCTTACTTAGATTGCATAACACCATTTAGTCAGGAATCTTTCATGGTTCCTCCAGACATTTGCTTCTAATTAAATCATTTACTGCACAACAGTTTTTGCTTATTTTCCGGTTTCTCCTGTTTCTTTTTCTTTAAATTTCTAGTTAGGGGAAAGAAAAGTGCTGAATAGTTGTTTGCATGTAGTGAGCAGCAGCAGAATCTCAAGAGAAATCCTGTTCCTTCAGGCTGTTCAACTCACTTGTGCAGTCCAAAGGAAAAATGAAAGCATGCAAACTTTTGTTACGTTCATCTGGAGTTAAGTCAAAGTTTGCTTATCCTACATTGCCCTTGGTTACTTGTGTGACTTAGTTTTAGATATTCAAGGGCTTTTGTCCTTGTTTCATTTTACACAGTGAAGAGATTACAGCTGATTTCAATGGCTTACATACAATGCTCAGCAAAGCCTCTGCATAAGGATCTGTTGGCAACCCAACCCCCCAGACCCACTGGGCAAGACAGTCATGGGAAGTATCTTGAAATTCAGAAAAGAAAATTATGCTGTCTTTCAGAGAAGCAGAACAGCTTCTGTAAAGAAACAGACTGTAAAACAAACATCTTCCCCGCCAAAAAAGAAAAGAAAAGACAAAAAAAAGTAAAAAGAAATTTAAATCTGGAAAAACAAACAAAAAAACCAAATCAGGAGGCTCATAGAGAATGGTGCTAACCAAGTTCCTAAGCTGTTTATCAAACCTCAGCAGCCTCTTTGCAAACAATGGCTGTGGCAGAAGCTCATCAAATCTGCATTATTCTTTTAATTTTAGCATTCATTTGTGTACATTAGAAAACATTTCTCCAAGCTTTATTTTGTTCTCAATTTGCTGCTTGATTTTTATTCCCACCATGCTAAAGGGAGAAACTGTTCACACTCTCATCTTGTAGCCATTTCCATTCTACCATAATTTATTCCTGAGAGTTTAGGAAACTGGAAAGGTGCTGGGCTATGCTTTCTGGTATTATTAGTTAGTTTAATACCATGAAAGTTACTGGATTAGAGCAGAAAACAGAGCATTCTACTTTTCCATGAAATATGAAGAACAGATCTTTTCAAACAACAGCCTAAAATACTCTGATAATGGATCTACTTAAACAAGCAGACACCACCACTCCCAGCCATACTGTGGTGAGATACTGATATACTAAGAGAAACTGCAACCTTATTTCTGTGATATTTGTCCATTTTTTCTGTGCTTCTAAGTATCTTCTGGCTTTTTTAACTATTCTTTCAGCATCTCTCTTTTACCTAGTCTGCTCAAACAGTGTTAGATCTGGAAAGATATTTTAAACACAGGAGGATGTGTAGGATGGAATGGGAAGCAATGAGTGTACACTAATTAAAGGCAGTTTGCAGGAAGGAGAAAAGCACTGACTAAAGGCTATAAAAAAACCCTCCTGATAACAGTTAGCTGGAGAACATTAGAGATGTTCATTGTATGTGAAAATCAGAACTTCTGTTCTGCTTTCTGGTTCCAAAGATCTTTGGAACTTTTTTGTAATTCAAGTCATTTGGGGTTTTTCTGTTTGGTTGGGGGTTTTTTTTAATATAAGTAAAACCAAGCAATTTCTGAAACCTTTTCCTCATTCTTTGTGATACAAATAATCAGCACAAATCATAAAAGCTCAGTTTTCTAACTACATTGCTGTGGATGCCCCACTAACTTAAAAAGACAATAGGCATCTACTGATATGTCACTTGTGATGAGAAAGGCTTTCAACCTTGCTGTGAAAAGCAGGGTTAAGGTCCTAGGAAACATTGTGACTGGTTCTTGTAGAGCACTGGGACCACAAATACTTCACATTTTACACTGAACCTCTTACTAGAACAACAGAATTTGCAAAGTTGCTTCATCTAGTAATTATTGGTAGTCCTCAGTAATCAGCTAATAAAACAAAATTACCACCTAGACATAATTTCTGGGAGTCATGTCTGATTAGTTAATGCACAAAGCTTTTCATTCACAGAATCTTGGGCCTGAAATGAATATATTGCCTGTAATACTCAGAATTGCTCCTCTCTTCTAAAAAGTCTGTCATATTGAAGTCCAAGACAATACATGATGTCACTATTTAATACACAAATTCACATCCTTTGTTTTGACCAATATGCATCAGCTTGTGGTAAATTGTATGAGATGTTTGAAAGCCCCATATTTTTCTTTATAAATGTTATTCTCCTCTGACAGTGAAGCTGCACTGCACTGGCTGAGCATCTTGCTCCATGAAGTATTCCATCAGCATTTCCAGACCTCTTTTCCTGGTACATTATTTCCCTGTCCTCAGGCTCCTGGGGGACCCGCAGGTCCAGTGCCAGCCCTGAGGAGCTCTGTGTGTGCAGTCTGGTCCCTGCTGTCTGTGGGTTTTTGTGCTCACCCAGACCAATTACGTGCTCCATAAACCTGCTGCTCCCTGGCAAAGCCTGTTCTGTGCAGGGACACCTGGGACTTGACTTGGTTCTGTTTATTTGCTTTGCCTCTGCCTGCAGTGTCCGTGTGCACGACAAGGGAGTTCAGAGGCAGGTGGCTGCCCCTGCTGAACCCATTTCTTTTCAGGGAAGGCTTCTAGAGATGCTGTGGGATGGGAAAACCCCAAACTCACCATCACAGGCTCTGCCCTGCTCCTGCCCTGGGATCTGTGTGGGGCTGCAGGCTGCCAGGAGATGTGCTGCAGCAGTGGCAGGGATGGTGACAAGGGAAGGCAGGAAGAGCCACTAAAGCAAGGTGGTGTTTCTGTTTCTGCTCTCTGTTCCTATCCAGGGCTCTGTGCTCAGAGCCATGTGGATGCACTGCCCACTTTTCTCTCAGAACAGCACACACTGTCAAAAGTTTGCAGTAATTTACGAAAATTTGCAAAAAAAATTTACCAAAAAGAATAATTTACAAAACTGCTGACAGCAGTTGAACAAAGTATTGTCAATGGATTGGAAGCAAACAATTCTCTAGCTATGAACAGCAAATTAACATAAAAACATTCAAATGTTAATTACTTCAAATTTGGATGATACAGATGTGAATTCTTCAGTTTCTCCTGAACTCTTCACCATATTTGCCTGAATAGACCACTAAACAAACCAACTGTTCCCAATCTAAATATATCTCTGAGTTACAAAAAAAGAAAAGAAAGAAAAAAAAAATCTCACAATGGGTTGGCAGCAGGGAGCCCATTTGTACATGAGCTTCCATAGAAAAAGAAATCTTTCAAAGCTCACTTAGAATTTTAATTACTTGAATAATTTATTTTAAGTGTGTTAACCAATTTATTTTTAATTTATTCAAAATTAAAAGAATTATTCTCCAAAAATAACCAGAAGCAGCCTGAAGTAAATATCTATTCACTGTTACCCTTCGGTCATGCTTGCATTTTCACGCCTGTTTTCTGAAATTGGGATTTGCTTTGCCAGAAGGAAAGGCTGGTAGCCCTGGCTTCAACAACAGCTAACTGGGAAGCACTAAGAGCGTGGCATGAAGCCACACTGCTGCTCATTGGCAGCAAGATAAGAATATGATATGCAGCCAGTTTATCTCTCCAGTATCATCTGGTAGCGATGAGAAGCCACATTTGCGTGGTTTATAATCCTGGCTCTGCATTACTTACGTGGTCCTCATAATGGAGGAGCCTGAGGGGGAGAGGAGCAGTCACCATGTGCAGAGTTGGAGGGCCCACGCACATGTTTAATTATACAGCACTTAGAACTTTTGTTGGCTTGTTTTTCTATGCTCAGTCCCGAGTGTGAGCATATTTCTGGGCTTGACATCCCCTTAATTACTCTCAGTAACTACACAGTTATGTCAGTTTGGTGTTGGAGAGGAATGAAGGAGGCCTTTTACCCACCCTCACCAAAGTACTAAATGCAAGGATGAAGTCAGAAGAAGTAATGAGCACGGGTAAGTCTGGCTGAGCTCAAGCAATTTGAATGAGTATTTTAATGGATTTTGGAGTGCTCACTCCATCTCTGTCCCCACCAGACAGAAATGTTCTTTTCAGAGAGGAGAGTTTGCTCTTTTGTATTGCAGAAAACAGCAGCCTGAAGGACTGTGTAGGTGTTCTGACATTTCAGTCATGACGCTTCTTGCAGTTGTGAAGAAACAGATACACAGTTGGTTTTCATCAATGTGTTCCTCCAGCTAAGCTTTGTTTGTCAGTACCTGTAAATGATTCTTCACAGGCATTAAAGAGAAGAGGGGACTGTATAGATTTTTAGGGAAAACTGAAAATTAAGACCCTGTATAAGAGGACTGGAATTTCCATAATGCTGATTCATCTTCTCTTCTTGAATTATTGAAGTGTCTTATCAATACTTCTGTCAAGAGTTGCAGAGACCTTCAGCAGGATAAGCAGTGTTCTCTATCCTTTTCCAGGCAATTTTTTAATTGCCATGGTGATGTCTGTGCTGTATCCTAGAGTGAGCAGAGACCCCAAGATACCAAGGATGATGGATTATGTTACATATCATGGGAATTTTGGAGCAACTTCTTGCTTAATTTGCCTACACATGGAGATAGGATATAGTATGGTTAGAGGGAACTCTCTGGGGTGAACAATGGCTCTTTGTCCTCTGGCACTGCCTTTAACTATTCCCTGTGGTTGTGTCCCAGTAAGGTGCCTCTGTCTCTGTGGCTCTGATGTTCCCCAAAGGTTTCAGCATGTGAGCTGATGGACAACATGGTCAGGTGTGGAAATTTGTTGCTGTTATTCACAAAAATAGGATAGGTGAATGCCAGCAGCAGAGTGGTGCTGGAGCTCTGTGCTCTGATCACACACAGGGAGAGACAGCTTTGTTCAGCTCCTTGCTCTCCCATAACTTTCTCTTCTTTCCTTGAAGTCACCCATTTTCCTTCCACTTCAGTTTGCTAAACATATAAGCTGTAACAGGATTATCATATGACTTTTAAACCTTCTGAGAAGAAAGGCTTAATAAAAAGTCAAATATGACTTAAAGTTGATTAGCAAGAATAAAACCAGAGTCACATCCTTTGATATCGTGCTGCCCTGGCATTACTGCTACGTTTGAGTGTAACAACCTCTTCTTTCAACTGCTGTGTTTCTCAGCTACCTCTAGGAAAATAAATCAAGTTCAAAGGCTTTGATTCCCTCTGTTTTTAACACTGTCTAAGGAGTGGGGCTATGGGTGCTCTATCATTCACTCTTAGCCTGTGGAATGGTTGGTGGTTCCCAGATGCCAGCACGTGTTCAGAGCTGGGATGCCTGTCTGTGTCAGACTGGCAGTACTAATCAGCACCTAGAGCCAGTATTTAACATTAATTCAGGGTTCACCCCCTGTAGAATACAAAGGAATGAAGAATTATTTGTAAATAAAGCAGCTGAACACAGTAATTACTTTGCATGCTTGTGATAAGTGTGACTGCACTTGAAGCTTTATACTATATTTAACAATTGAACTGAGTGAAACCTACAGTGAGTCGTGGGAATTCACGAGGTAACTTGAAAACTGCAACCTCCCCATCTTGCTCATCAACAAATATTTTTTCACACAAGATGTGCTGAAGTATGTTATTGGTTATGGTCTGCTCTGCTCATTTCATACACCTCATCCCTGCTTGTCTTTGCAAAGATGAATGTTTTCATATCTAAATACAATCTCTTGTTAACAATGATGTACTGGGGGGGAAAAAAAAACAAACAAGAAAAAAGGCTGCTGTTACAATTATGTCCCCATGGTAACAAGAATGGTACCTCATGAGGCTCTTACACATATTTATAATCTCCATTTCTTTTCTCTGAAACTTGGGGAAAATACATCTCCAGCCTCTGGCAGGACAAAGCCCTGGTGCAGTCAGTGGCCAGCACAGTCAGCAAACTTGTCAGAGAGTGTCTGGAACACAAAGACTTTCCCCCATTCTAGGGCTCCTCACCCAGGAGCTCTGCTCAGAGCTCAGCTGGCTCTTTATGCTCTTTCTGCAACAGCTTTTCTTCTGTGTAAGATTTGCCTCTGTCTGGGGAGACCTGGGTATGTTTTGAGCAAACTCTGCCTTTCTTTTAAAGCAAGATAAAGTAACTGAGGAGAAAGCAAATGCTTCTTGTAAGGGTATGTAAGATTAGTTGGTGTGGAGAAACTGCTGCCCTTTTTCAGACTTGCAAAATAAAGCACACATGGCACAAGTGAGAAAAAAAAAAAGGCAAAATAAACAACCCCCCTCAGAATTTCACCTGAATTAAGTCAAGCAAAACAATCAGACTCCTTATCTCATACTCCAAACCCAACATTAACTCAGGTAAAATTCAAATTATATTTTTCTAATTTTTTATTTTAAGAAAAAAATGAGATGTTCAAAATGAGCATCTACTCTTATCCCAGCAGCACAGAATGCTCTAGTAGCATTTTGGCATTTTAACTCTAGAAACCTTTCAACTTCCACAGAACTTTAGCTATAAGCAGAAGCATACTTGTCTGTTGTACTCAGGTTTACTCTTGTTTCTCTCCTTTTTGTGGAGCTGAACAGTGCATGGGACAGAGGAACTCCAGGCTTCAATACCCAGGCACAACACATTCCTGAAAATCCACATTTTTTTAGACTTGCACATAAGTCACTAAGTCTGAATTGTAGCTATGTAAACTCACAGCATACCTTGTATTAAATATGTGCTGGCTCAAGTGTTAAAAGCAGACCAGAACTATAGCCAATAGTTCTAGTCTAGTCTAATTTGCTGAAAACAATGTGCTTGTAGGTTAGAAGGAAGATTTACAAAGTAATTTTACAAAAAAAACCTCTCAAACCATTTGTTGATTTTCTACTCATATATTCACATTTATAATAATTTAATTAAAAAACTCCAAAGGATAATAAGTAGTCTGAAAAATTTCACATGTTCCTGATGGAAGGGACATGTTTGCAAACTGTCAAGACAGGAAAATGTTCAACAAGCACTAAGGATCATATGCCATAAAGTAACAAACAAAATGACATTACATGTATATATGTAGGCCAGCCTGGATGGGTGCATTTGAAAGGAAAATGTTTTAAGTAGATATTGCTTTGAAATAAAGCTTGCATAGAATGAACTTTAAATATTAACATGCTGATTGAGGAAACATTTGTGAAGATAGGTCATATTTTGAAGGTGAGAAGCTGCACAGAATTGAAGTGACAGCAAGGAGAGCACTCTGCTAAGGGGAGGTTACTTGAGCTGGAATGTTTGGTTGATCCAGCACTATTTCTAGTAAGTGTGGCCCACTCCTAATTTATACAAAAGATAGTTCTAGTAAATATGGCCAGGCAGAGGAGCTACTGAATGTAGGACACGGCTCTAAAACAAAATAATAAATAAATAGAATGAGAGTTCAGAGTCAGACCTTAATCCTGCCAGTCCCATGCAGGAAACTCCACTGGATTAACAATGACCCTCTCCTACAAGTATTTTAAATTTTTTTATAAAATTGAGCCAACACATCCAACAGTCCTTAACCCTAACACTTTGGATTCAACTCTTTCACAAATACTCTTCAGCTACTCTTCCCCTGCTGGAGAGAACTGGAAAGAAAAGATAAACCTTGTGGGTTGAAATAAGAACAACTGAATAAGTGAAACCAGCCCAAACCAGGAAAATGCTAAAGATTTAGAGGACTTTAACTTTACTCACTGCATCACAAATGAAAGAAGGGACTGGGGGAGAGTGAGGAGGGGGTGTCCCTACAGGGAAACGTTGTTTCCCACCTATAAGTCTAAATATCTCAATTAGTCCCAGAATAGCCATTTATTGCCTTGTTCCTCATTACAGTCCAAAGTCAGCTTTCTTAAAAACTTAAAGTGGATAAAGGTAGCAATCTGAGCAGTTCTCTATTTCAGGGACCTTCAAGCACGCAGAGTATCAAGAGCCATTCCCATGCCATCCATCACAAATCTAATAAACCTAAAAGCTTAATAGAAAAGAAGTTTTCAAATTTCACTTGAATTAAGTACTCACGTTTTGGTTGGCCTTTAGAGTTTAATTCTTTGATTAAAAAAAAAAGCTAGAAGAAATTAAAGATTAAGAAGCACACAAAGTAAGGAGGATATTTTCTGGCTGGATTTTAGAGATTTAACTGCAAAACTCAGCTTAATGCTACAGGAGATATTTAACTAAATCCTGAGCACAGCTGCAGTGCTTCATCCCTAAAGACTTGAAGGAGCCAGTCTGAGTTAGCAGGTGAGAAGAGTCAGGCAGGTATCATCCAAGCTGTGAAGGTGCCTCGAGGCTGAATTTGGCTTTGAAGTGGAATGTGGAAAAGAAGGTGATGTCCTAAACACCTTCAGCTTTCACTGACGTCACTGCATCGGAGCTGAGTATAAAATAATGAAGAGCAACTTTCAGGAGCTGCTCAGCACCAACAGAATCAGGGCAAATGAGCAGCTGATGTAAGGCTGGTCTAAAGCAAGGCCAAGTCATGCAGGATTGGTGCACCATTGGTTGGGCAGTGAAGTGATGCATCATCTTAAACTCCCTTTGAACAACAGTTTGCAACAGCTGCTGTAATTTTGAAGGAGTGTTGCTTCCCAGGAGTGGGCTGTACCACTACAAGATTAAGTCATAGATGCCAGAGCTCTCCTTTCATACAAAAATGTCACCAATATGGCAAATGTCACCAAATAGAAATGTGTGTTCAAGTCTGAAGTGATCTCAAAAATGCAGTGAAACAGTGAAAATTTTTATTTTCCACTTCTGACATTTTATTGAATCATTTTCTGGTTTTTGCACCTATTTTCAAGAAATCAGAAACATTCCATGGTCTGTTCCTGCTGTTGAATCTCACATGCTGGATCATGGAATATTATTAATATTATTTATACACTGGTAATGCCTGTTTATACAGCATTTTCTGCATAATTGGAAATGTGTGCTGTAAGCTGAGTCAAAACCATTTTCCTGTGATAAAAAGGTCTCTTGCTGACTACTGCAGAAGTGAGGGGAAATTACAGTAACCTATTCCTTTCATGGTGAAAGGGAAGTCAGGTGGGGAAGAGATATCAGGAGTTCAGATTTCTTTCATTTCACTAATCCTGTACACTGCCTTTTTCTTCATCCTGACGTTGCTTGAGAAACCTGTTTCACATTGACAACCCGTGGTGTAGCTTTTCTGTGCAGCCTCCCCCAAAATTCTTGACTCCATTCAAATTTGCATTTTAATTTATCCTGCCTTTTAGCAATGTGGGTGATGCTTAGGCTTTGGGAGTAATGACTGCAAACCCACGGTGGGGCCGCCCGACTCTGAACCCTCTACTGTGTTCTTCAGAATCAAGACTTACTGGTGCTACAGCTCCCACCTCTGGATGATCAGAGTGGTCCTCAGCAAGCAGCTGCATCTTCATTTCAGTGTCCTTGCAGAAGCTCCAGGCTGGTTTTTTTAAGTAACTGATTTTTATCCTCACCCCTGAGACAGCAAAATTCAATGTTGCCTGCACCACTAAGAAGCCTTGAGCCACCTTTAACAGAAAGGTTTAGCTTTGACCTTGGCATGTGAGGAGGGGAGAAGGGCAGTAGACCCCCGTGTAGCCTTAGTGTTATGAAGATTAAGAGGCCACTATGGGGCTTTCAGGCAGGATGCAGGTGGGTGAAGCTGGACCACAGCCTGCTCTGGCCTCCTGGAGGTTGGCACCAGGACGATGGGCAGGAATGCACAAGTCCAGCCCTTTCTCTGCTCTCTGTAAGTTTTGAGGATCTCACATTCATCTTGCCATTATGGCTGCCTGAAGTGTGGACACAGCATCAATCTTTTGTCACCTGGCCATTTTATGAGTGCTTAACCCACCCTCCAGCCCACCCTCTCAGCACTAATCCTATAAGAATTCAGGCTTTTTCACTTGATACAGTTTAGTGAGCTCAGTAAATGACCCTAAAAATGAACAGGAAGAAAACCCCAAGCTAGGTGAAGCAGCAACTAAACATAACAGGGTTTTAAATGATGGGGGAGAAAATGTCATTAGGCACAGGTAATTTGGCTTTGTGAACCAAATGATGTTGGGAATGTTTAATGAGCAAGTGCTGAGACAATAAGAGCTAATGAACTGACTAACCTGCTGCTTTCAGTAGGATGACATTCAAGCAAATAAAAGTGAAAATCTGTAATGGGAGTGTCTTACATGTCTCTCACTGGCTGCCAGGCTATTTTTAACTTCAGACTACAATTATTAGCTTCAGGAACTCAGCATTATGCTGTAACAGGTGATACCTTAAAATGTTTTTACAAAGCCTTTTATTAAGGTTCAAAGTAATTGAAGCTGAGTTCAAAGAGCCGTTACTTTTTCTGTAATTTAGGTGAGATTCAACCGTGTTAAAATAAAGAATCTGGATTTGAAGTGCAAGAATTACAGCTAATAGACTTCAGTCACCTCATGCAAGTTTTCTGGGAAGCACGTGTCTCTTGCCAGGTTGTGCACATCACTGCCTGCCAGTCTGTTGGCATGCAGGCTTATTTTACTTCTTTCTCCCCTTTCTTTTTCCTGCATAACTTTTCTGGTGTGGATACTACATGTGCTGACATCCTTTTGAAAGCCAACAGTTAACATTCCTTACTTAGGGCTTGTGTTCACTACACAAGTTCTGTTTGAGCCAGTGCTCTCAGGATAGCTTCTCCTGGGTAGGTTTGAGGGAAAGATCACACTTCAGAGTAACTCCTGGCTTTCAGAACGTGTCTGCAGGGTCTCCTGCAGGCAAACCCATGGTAACTCTGCCGGTGTCCAGCTGCCTGGCAGTGGCAGCTGAATCATTCTGCCAGCAGCACAGCTGGTTTAAAAGTCTGCTGTCGCCCTCAGCTGTGCTGGTTTGACTGCTCAGGGATGGCTCTGGTTCTGTGATGTGCGCTGGCTGATAGTGGAGCTCCCTCCTGGTACTCCTAAAATAGCCCCTGTGCCTGTGCTGTGGGCTCAGGGCTGACAGATCTCCCCATGGCCTATCAGTAGTTGAAGCATCAGCAACACTCCTGCTTTAGTACAATTTTTTCCTGCTACTGAAAAGAGACTTTCTGAAACATCACTAATTTAAAGCTGGGGCCATTCGTGTGTAGAAAGAGATCACACTGGGAATAAAATGTGAGTTTAACTCACATGCAGGAGGACGTGCCATTCAGCTAATAACCCTGAAACAAGCTTCCCACAACATAATGGGTTCTGAATCGCTCTGCACTCCTGAGTAACCAGTTATGCAAAGCAACACAACTACTGTCTGCTGTGCAGAGGAGCCACCCAGCAGTGCTGCTCTTGGCTTTGCTCAGATGCAATACCTGAGATATTGTTATAGGAACCTGTCAGGTTCATCTGGGCCAGCACACAGAGCTTTGAGAAAATGCTGTCAAACTTTGGATGTTAAGTAACCATTGGTGGTATTTACCTCTGATTAAAATTGGCTGTGATGAATAGAAACATTTTACATGTCCTCAGTGTGCAACACTTCTTGATAGACTTTAATTCACGGTGATATGAACGATCTCTTAAGGATTGCTCTTTAGTCATGAATCAAAAACCCCCATGCAAACTAGTTTTGTTGTGCTCTAGTGCCATAAGCAGGTTGTTGCTGAGGGAGGCTCCAAATGAATGTTTATATGGTAGAGAATAACAGCTACTATTGCAAATTAATTACTGCTTTGCCTGACATCTTCAGCAATGCCCTCAGCATGAAAATTCAGTGCAGTTTAATAATGGATTTCTGAAACTAAATTGTTAGACCTGTTTCCCTAGGATGCCATTTAAATGAGATTCTCACTTGAGGTTCGTGGAGGTGATGAAGCAGAAAATATAGAGGAAAGGTGCTAAACCACTAGCTATGGTCTGTACTTATTTATATTTTTTATTTTACTTTTCATTTTAAAGCAAGATAAGAGTGTGCATTTGAGGGCAGATTTTATTCATGCACATTACTGATCTTTATCTAAAATATTTCTATTTGTTTGTATATTGTATATTTAGTTGTGATTATACACAACCTAGCAACCCTGCCATATATTTACTGATGCTGCTTCTCAAAAGGCTTCCTTTTCTTTAAAAATGCCATTATCCCTTGCAGAGTACTTGATTTTACATGCTGTGTAACTTTCTACTATTGTGCTGATCTAAAATGGCTTCAATTAAAGGCCTCTCAGGATCTCTCTTCAGTTATAAATTCACAAAAGCAACAGCGAAAGAGTAAAAAATATTGACTGTTAGTAAATTGTATTAACAAAAAAAGAGCTGGTTTTATGGTACAAAATGCAATTAAATATTTTTTAGCCATCTTTGGGCATTTAGGAACAACATTTAAGCTCAAGAGTGACAGATTTAAGTTCAGAGGTCTAGACATACGAACAGCTCTGGCAGCTGCTGCTGCACATGGGACTGAACTTCCTAAGACACTTAGAGTGTAAATGGAGCTTTGACTGGTGTTACAGGGACTGTGTGTTCAGACTGGAGAATGTGTAACACTGACTGTATATGGGATATTCCATCAGCTTCACACAACCCAGGTGGATACTGAGATGGTGCCTCCACAGGAAAAGGTCACCAATGTTTTCCTGCGTCTGAGAAGTGAATAATTAAACTCTTTAATTACCTTCAGCATTAAGATGCCAATTGTGTCACCTGAGCTTACATCAAATAGTCACAAGAGGCAAGGGGAAAGGCCTTCAAACTGGAACTGTTCCAGGCAGAAGAATAATATTCTGCCCTGACAAGAGTTTTCTGGTAAAGCTGATACAACACTTTTTGTACAGTTCCACTGGGATCAGTGGTGCTACTGGCCTGCTAAGAACCTGCTCAGTGTGGCCCCAACACATCATCTGAGCTTAGTCACACTTTGTTTGTTCATTGCTTTTTCTGCTACCTGCAGATGTCTGGTCTATGAGGTTAATTAGTGAGAGGGCTGCTCCTCTCATAGAGGTGAAACAGGCACCTCCCACTGTGATCTGCCTTGCCTTTGGAGATTCCTTATGGAAGAGGGAGCCCCAGGGAAGAGTCTGGCAGAAGGACACCCTCAGGAAACACTTTGACTGACAGTGCTAATATGAAATAACATTAAAACATCATTACCTGTGAAATAACATTAAAACATCATTGGCTGTGAAAACTTCTGTTGCATTAAGTGAGAGGCAGTGATTCTCTTTGCTTTGAAAGGTACCTTAGCACAACTGGCTATTTTATAACAGTCAAATATATTTACTGGTATTGTTTTATCTGTATGGTACTAAGCTGTGGTTGGTTTTATTTTTCTTCTTCCTCTCCTTCTTCTTCCACCCAGGATGAAAAGAATCAAGTATTAACAACAAATATCTGGCTACAAATGGTAAGTTTTGAAACAAGTTTTTCCCCCTTTGATATTTGAGTTTAGTCTGGTAAGAGGTTTGAATTTTAGAAAACTCTCAGGCTTTTGTTCTATATCTTGCTGCACAGTGGACAATGGCAAACTATAAGGCTGAGCTTTAGGTCTAGATGTTTCTGAGAACTTTAAAGAATTTGAGTCACTACATCTAAATAAGTTATGAACTCACTGTAGTTGATTCAGTCACACTAAAGTCTTCCTTGTCATAGGGTAATGGTGACCTGAGAGTCCCAGGCTGAGCAACTGCAGGTGCAAGTGCCTTTCACTCACTTCAACAAAGCCATTATGTTGTGGTAAATCACCTGATGGTGACAGAGAACATGCAAGAACTGCATTTCATCTGCAGTAGCTGTTCTGACCAGCACTCTGACAATTGTCAGCTGACTCTTCTGATATGGGGAAAAATGGTTCCAAAGAGGTTCATTATCCCTGAGAGCTGCTGCCACTGTCCTGATGAGTGTCCCTGCCATCCCACTTGCTCAGTTGACTGTCTCCTTGAGAAACTGCCAGAGGAACTGGAACATCAGTTTCTTAATGTCCAGCTGGGAATAGTATAATTTTTCCTGGTTTCCCAACTTGTTTTGCGCACATAGGGTGGTCATTTTTTGAACAGTAGCTTTATTTTACCTTTTTGTTGCAATTCTTAGTTGCCATAAATTGTCACAGAATTTGATATGCTCTCTTACTACTTACCCCTATCTACTGCTACCACTGGATGCCCCAGCTGAGAACTTTGTCCACATTAACTCATGGCATTGCTGGACAGGAGTTAATTTTCACTCACTTGTTAATAAATGGAACAAATAATAGGCTGTTCAAGAATTTTGTGAGGGCATTTTGAAATTCTTTTCTCTGAAAGGTTAAATTATCCCTTAGACTTAACAAGATGCTTCTTAACTTTCTGACTCCATTTCTGCCATGACTTTGTGCTCTACAGACACAGGGTGATACGGGGAGCTTTCTCCATCTGTGGCAGCCAGGATGAGAATTTGCCATTAGTTAAATCCCTGACACTGGGTGAAGTAAAGGTTTACAGAAGGTTTTTATTACTCCAGGCAATCTCTCTGCTTCTGCAAAAACTTTACACCTTTCAGTTTCTTTAACCAGCTCAATCAGTTTAAGTGTATTATTCTTTCTTTTATTGTAACATTTTATATAGGGCACCTGTCTTGCACTGTGCTAGGCCTTAGGAAACAAATGAGTGATATATATGTGTATCACTGGTGACCCTATAAAGGGTAGCATGGCTATTCCATTTATTCACAAAGAAAATCTGACATGGAAGAAGGATTCAACTCGTGTTTTTTTTACAGGCCTGTTGTACAGTAAGATTAAAACTGTCAAATATAATATGTTTTTGGCTTTGAGCTACAATAACTATAGTTGCTATGATTTCTTACCAGGAAAACAGACAACAATTCATACTCAAAAAGCTATCATTTCTTTTCCTTCTCTTTTATCCCATAGCATCCTTATCCTTTCTGAGATTGGTTTTTTCCCCCCAAGGAAATTCTTGATTATTTTATACATCCTCCATTTCTTTTGATTTATTCACCTTAGCACGTACTGGATATGGAACGTGTTAAGACTGCAATGAGCAGACCATCTGGTTACTGCAAAAAATGTAGCCACTGTTCTTGGCCTATGCACATATTAAAAAAAAGTGTTTGCTTATGAACTGTCTATTAACGGGGTACTAGACAGATTCAAAGCATGCTTAAGGTAAATGTATGTCATTTTACTGTTCTCTGAAATAAATAAAAATGTAAAAGCGCGCTTAAAATTTA
This sequence comes from Pseudopipra pipra, assembly GCF_036250125.1. Classification (NCBI taxonomy): domain Eukaryota; kingdom Metazoa; phylum Chordata; class Aves; order Passeriformes; family Pipridae; genus Pseudopipra; species Pseudopipra pipra. Next base: position 6,786,547 of record NC_087560.1, on the reverse strand, counting down.
TGAAAAAAAAATGAGAAGTAGTAACTGTGTGAATTAGAAAAGCAATTCAACCCCAAACTGGCACCTGAGACAGCATGAACAGTAAAACACAAGCACCCCAGATTTTGTATGGGCTGTTTTGTGCCCTGCAGTGGGAATTGAAAATGGGGTTTTTATGTGTTCCATTGAGCTGCTCATGGCCTAATTCACCCTTCGAAAACATTTCACTGCCTGAAGCTAAACAGAACCAAGAGAACACCTATTGTTTTAGTCTATCCAGTCCCTAGAGAACTACAGTGAAGCAGTGGGTGAGATGACTTAACCTACTTTTTGTGTGTCTGGCTTAGTACTGGACAGATCATTATCTCCAGTGGAATGTGTCTGAGTACCCGGGAGTGAAGAACGTCCGTTTCCCAGATGGACTGATTTGGAAGCCTGATATTCTTCTCTATAACAGGTAGACACACTTTTTTTTCCATTTCTTTACATGGGGAAGGAGAGAAGATCATATAGAATCATGGCATCACAGAATAGCCCAGGTTGGAAGGAACCCTGAAAGTTCAGCTGCTCCAACCTTTCATGGAAAAGGGAGTCTAGGTGAGGTTATGTAGCACCCTGTCCAGTCACAGAGATAAGGCAAGGTAAATGACATAATCATCCCAGCAAAATGGCTAAGTTTTTACATACTTTTCCAAAACTTGCCTGGTTTTTGGAATACTGGAAAATTACCAGTCTCCTGTTTACATAACAGAAGGTCATATCTGCAAATACTTCATAAATAACAACATCATCCCCACCACCAACTATAGTTGGTTGGCTTTTGTGAGATGGTAAGAAAAGCAGATTTTCTGGCTGTGTTTAATAGTACAAGTAGTGATAATTTTTCTGAAACTGTTTGGTCTAAAAGTTTACTGGTGAATTCAAATCTGACATTTGCATGCTTGTCTAGTTTTAGTTTGGGTTTCACTATAGACAGGACAGGTAAAGCCAATAAGGACCTTTGCATTTTTCCATGTCCAGTTGGGATGTCACTTCTTTCTTCCAGCTATAAAAATAGCTGTGAGATTTGCTGCTGTCCTCTTCAAACTGTTCTGAGTTGGGCCTATTTCAGGGACACACAGATTGCCATCAATCCACTGCAGAACCTTTGGCTGACATTGAGAGGTTCTTTGGCTGCACCATTACATGGCAGTTCCCATTGTGGAATTTATTTAGTTTAACAAGATAAAGCACTGAGAGCTGCCTGCTTGTCAATAATGTGCCTTTTTCTGCCATTGTTGGGGCTCGTGTGCTGTTCCCCAGGAACTGGGAAGAACTTCCATCTGCTCTGTACATGTTGCACTGGCTCTGCTGTGGCAGCCAGGGCACGCTGGGGGGTTTTTGCCTATGCAGGTGACATGAACCTTTTGTCTTCCTGAGGGCTTTTTTTCCTCTGTCTCTCTGCCATGTGTCCACTAAGAACACCCCGTGCTGTGGGTTATCAACCTGACTCCCCCTTCCCACCTCAGGAGCTGCTTTTTGTTGCAACAAGACTTAGAGAACAGCTGCACCCAGCGTGTCAGCTGCAGTTGTGCTCCCTTTTGGTGACCACCTTTGTGAGCAATGTCACTGTCACAGGTGTTGGTGAGTTGTAAGAGTGGGATAACAGCTCCCAGTGGCAGCATTTGTCATTCCCTTGGGGACTTCTCTCCAGGGCCTGCATTCCCGCTGTGCTCTTGGCAGTGCTTCTCCTGGAGGTACAACTGACACTAAAGGATTTGGGGTGATCTCCAGTAGAGTTCACCATCCTTGGGGTAACTGCCTGGCTGATTTACTCCTTGCTTCTGGTTTAAGCATGGCAATGAGTGCTTCAGTTGTCCATAAACCAGCCTAAAAAAACCTTTCAAAAATTCTGTGCACAAAATGGAGCAGCCTGATACCCAGGACAGGTGGGTTTTAGCAACATTAATCTTGTTTAACGTATCTTTCAATGCAAATTTGTTTTCTTGAGCAGTTTTCCCTAGCTAACTTGATTCCATCCATGGCAGTGTTCCTGGGAGAATCTGACAAATCACACCTTCATTTCCATTCTCCTGCTGAATAACACTCTGTGTATGCCATAAAATTGGTACTCTACAACAGCAGTTTAGAGGTTCCCAAAAGACTGAGTATGACAATATTCTTCCTCACATAAATCACAGACCTGAGGGAGACATTCAGTGTGTCTAAGAATTTAGGCTACAATATTTAAGTAAGTATATCCAAAATGAAAGGGTAGTATTTTAGAAATTAGTAATATTGATATATACATACTACCTGTAGCTGAAGTGCTTTATAGAATGAGAAGGGTGACAATAACCTGAAAAACTGAAACCACAATTTTTCTGTTAATATAGGTTTTCAAATCCTTGGATTGTTAACTATGGCACAGTCATGAATTAATTATTCTACAGTGTTTCTATTTCAAACTCATATTTAATCCAAAATTCTTATTCAGAGTTTAGCCAGAGAGCAAAGCTATTTAAAACAAATTCTTATTCCTGTATGAAATTACATTGGGAATATTACAATGCTGTCGTATAGTGACATGCCATTTTGAGATAGATGCTTTCAATTGCTATATGCTTCACTAGGGACATGCATCTGCAGTTACAAAGAAATTAATGAACTATAAATTCACTTTCCATTTTAATGAATGCATGTTTCACTATGTCTTGAATCCTTACACATCTTGCTGCAGCCCAGGACAGAGAAATTGTGGCAGCTGTATTAAATTTTACAACCAATCTATTGTGAAGAGAGCAGGGCCAGTTAATCTGTAATTTTTTTGAGGGAAGAAAATCTTGGCCTGTGTACAAATTCCAGGATTGACTGTGCTAATGTCATGTATAGCTTTCTTCTGCTTTTTACTAGGCTTATTAAAAGTGCTCATTTCTGGTAGAATTATTTTCCAAATGGCCACATAGTGTTTGGTACTTCATGGAATAACAAGAATTGTGGTAGTTACGTCTCGTTTTAAGTTTCATTTTTCCAGTTTTATAAACCTGAGATTCTCCAGATAGGTCCCAGTGGGATTCTATCTGCTAGGTACAGCTTTGCCATCTCACTGTGCTGCAATCAATATCTGCTTTCAAGTCATTATACCCTGAAGAAGAAGTGTAGCAGAAATAGTTTTCTGTCATCACATTTCAGTCCAAAGTCTCATCAAGCACAGGCTCAGTCACTTGGTGCATTCCCAGTTGAAGCAGTGCACTTCATAAAACAATCAGAAACATGACTTAGAAAAACACATATCCCCCCTTTTCAGAAAAAAGAATTTCATCTTTGAATCTGAGTACCACTGGATATTCTTTTAAGAATGTGTCTTATGAAAGGCAAAGTCATGTGGCAATGAAAATTGAGTTGCTTCATCACTTGTGTTCTTTCAAAAATGATATTTTTGCCAGTTACCAGAAACAGCAGCAAGGTCTTAGAAGCAACCCCCCGGTGCTTAACTGCCCTCTGCTCCAGAGGAACAGAAGGGAATCTAGTCTAGGAGTCATTACCTTCTGCTTTACAAGGAATTTGTATGGCATGGAGGTTTTTACATCCTGAATTTGGCTGTTTGAGTTCCATCATGTAGCCCTTATTAATTTCAAATCAAAGCAATTACTTGTCTAATATAGAACCTTGCTGGAGGACTTACAGTCTGGTTTCCTGAGGAAATGAGTCTTCAGCACATGTGTGGGTGCACACCTGTGTCAGTGGATGTGTTTCTGTATGATCTTGGTACCCCCTTCCCCAGTATCCCCTGACTCCATTTCCACCAGATTTGGCAGTGCCACGAGTAGAGATCTTTGCAGTACCAGTTTCTTACAAATATCACAAAAGCAAGCAGCCAAAATGTGGAAGGAAAACAATTAGAGTTCCAACTGGAAGAGAAATTGCACCACAAAGCCAGAGAATGCAGCCGTGAGCTGTGGAGCTGAAGGAGTGGCTCACGCTGGTTCAGCTGCCTCAGAGCTGAACTGCCTTTGCCCCTCGAAGTGCTAGAATCCAGTCAGGATACAGTCACAATATTTACGCTTTTCTGCTTGCCTTTAAAGTTCAAATTAAACAGTTGCAAATATTTTCAGCACTTGCGAGCCTTCTGCTCACCACAGGAAAAAGTGCAACTCCGTATAGGCAATTATGGATTTAGCTTTTTCTTGTCTGCATATTTCAAAGACCAGTCCAGATATTTTTTTAAATCTAATTTCTTCAAATACATGAGAGGAAAATAAAATGCAAATTAAAAATCTCTAAAATAACAATTGCTTTATTTTAGCTCCTGAGATATAAAATTTGCATCATACTAGATTAAATATTAAAGTCCTCTTTTTAAAAAAGAATATTTCAATAAGGGTCTTCCCTTGCTGGGAAAACACCCCACCTTTTAAGATACTTTATTTTCTGCTAGAATGACGAATATCTCTCTTTATCCCCATCTTAGATTTTTGCTGTATTTTTCTGATAATGTCTTAAAAGGTGATTAGAAAATTATGAGGTACTGAACCACTAGTAGGCAAAGAGACATCAGAAACTTGTCATGTTCCAATGGACCTAGAGAGACACAGGATTTTAGATCAGGGAAAGCCCAGAGTGCTGCAGGAACCAGGCCCTGAGCGTTGTGTGCCCTCCTGAGCCCTGCCCAGCACAGCTGGCACTGCATTTGCTTTGTGTGCCAACCCACCCCTGAGGTGGCTCTTTGGAACCTACAAACAGCACGACAAAGTACAGGAGCCTGGGTGTCTCATTTTGCTGGTTCTCTGCTCAGATAAAGGCCTGAGAAAGGAGCCTTTGTCTATAATGAGGGCCAGCAGCCATGAGAGGTGGGTTCAACACGGCAGTTCCTGAAACAATTCCGAGATGCCCTTCACTGCCAGTGCCATTCCTGACACCATTCCCTGCTGGTCCCTTCCCAACACATTGGGTGCAGTTTAACCCAGGCACCTATTTCAGTCACTCTGACAATCTCTTGAATACCCAGGCCCTGAGCTTTAAGGAATGTACAGATCAGAATCTCCAATCCCTTACTGCAAAAACCCCCAGTAGTAAATGGGAACTGTGAAATAAGGCACAATACTATAATGGGTAAATGTCCATTGCAATGCTAAGTAATCTAAATATCTCTACCAAAGGTTTCTGGGGTTTAGTCAGCAAACTTACTTTCTTTTCCTAAGAAAGAGTCATTATTTCATCATCTAAATATTTGAAAATAGGTTGTTTCCCGTACAGAAATTCTTAAAATGTTAATGCCTTAAAATGTTAATGTAAATTCCCGGGACATTGTGCCAGATGTAGTTGAGATATTCCTTGGCAGTAGCTACCAGTTAATAATTTGGAGCATTCTCCACGTAACATTATGGTTCTTTTCTAGAGACTTGTAAGACCAGCACACCGGGGTGGTCCTGGCCAGCACCAGTGCACTGACACTTCTAATAGGACCTCTTTTTCCTTTTTTATTGAACCCAGTTTGTGGGTTCTGAGGTGGATAATGAAGGCTGGAGCTGCATTAAAGCAGCTCATGTATGACAGGTGGTAATGATGTTCAGCCATGCAGAAAAGGCAGGAAGACCCAGACCCTGGAGGATCCATCTCCCCAGTACTCATCAGCTGCTGGTAACGGAGACAGCAAGAGAACAGAGTTACCTGTACAGATGCTTGAGAGGTTTTTAGAAAGAGCTTACTTTCCAAATGGAAATCAATAGAGCCAAGGCACTGGAGTGAGTCTGCTGGGACAGGTGAGCAGCAGGAATGGGGCGGCTCCACCTTCACTTACGGCTGATAACCAGGAACAAACCCAACAGTATCAGACCAGCTACACTGAGGCCACAGAAAACTGGTGACAGGAGAAAAGCTGTCAAGCTTTTGGGGTGAAATAATCCTTCTATGAAGAACAGATTCATCTCAGATACTCTTCAGCCAGTCACAGAGCATATAACCCCTTTTGTTTCTTCCCTGTTCTAGTGCTGATGAAAGGTTTGATGCGACTTTTCACACCAACGTTTTAGTCAATTCTTCAGGACACTGCCAATACCTGCCCCCAGGTAGGCCGTTTGCATGCCACAAATGTTGGGAACTCAGACCATTTCTGCATGGTGTGGTTTCAAATCTGACATCAATTCTCTGATATTTTATTTATCTGGGTGGCATCGTCTGATAGATTTAAGTCTAGGTGCATTATGAGTTACAGCGTTACATCTTTGCAGGAAAAGCACCACAAAGATACATGTTTTATTACAATTGTGTAAATAATTTTGTCATAATGCACAATTTCAGAAGTTTGGAAGTATTAAAAAAAGATAAAAAATAAAATTCCTTACTATAAAAAGGTAGTTTTTATTAAAGCTGTGGTAATGCCTCTTAATAAAAATTTATTTAATTAATGTAGTGTTTCTTTTACTAATATGTTGATTTTACAGTAAGATACTTAGTAATATCTTGGATGTATTTCTATTTAAAATGATTCACTGGATGCTTCATCAACACAATTTTTAGTCTGAGAGGAAAGTAGCCATTTATTTGATATATGACTGACTTTGGATATATATCAGTGGAGTACTGCTTCTGCTCCCCAACTCAATTAGCATAATTATTAGAATTAACTCTTCTCAGAATCTGAATTTTGGAAACTACAGCAGTAGAGCCAAGTGCTTTCCAGACAAATTAGTTTTTCCACCTAAGATCCCAAGAGGATTTCAGGGGTTTGCCTGTTATTCTTTTGATTTAAGATATTCCATTTGGTGGAGGCTTTTCAACTCAATTCTGAAAGCTGCTGAAGGACAGGGCCTGACTCAACAAGTGAAAAATAAGAAGCTAGCTTTCCTGAGTACATCAAGATCATAGAAATCTAATAGTACAGCAAATAATATTTCAGGATTTCTTATATTTCAGGATTTCTTGCTTTAGCCAGTAAAAGAAATAGAAACAGATTACATATTCTGCTTCATTTCTTTCTGAAATACAGGATCTAGAAATCTGAGCTCTTCTATAAATATTCTCCCACTATGTGCCAAAATGGCAAAATTGATTAAGAAATAGTTTGTAACATCAATACATTAATGGTACAGTTCTTTCCCTTTTCCATGACTGACTTTGCTCATTACATGTCAAGACATGACTGAGGTTAAATACGCTTTACAAGTGAAAAAGAGAAGGCGTGATGCAGAACAAGTTCTGGTTAAAAAATACATGTGAAATTCTGTGGAAGAAGCATTTAAATTCAGTGTTCTTGTTTCAAATCCCATCCAGGCATATTTAAAAGCTCCTGCTACATAGATGTGCGCTGGTTTCCATTTGATGTTCAGAAATGTAACCTGAAGTTTGGATCCTGGACTTACGGGGGCTGGTCCTTGGACTTACAGATGCAAGAAGCAGATATATCTGGCTACATTTCAAATGGGGAGTGGGATTTAGTAGGTAAGCTCTCGATTTCTTATTTACACTGTCAACTTGCAGCCTTGTCCCCTCTGCTGAAATGGATGGAATAACGATCGTGAAATGAAGATAGAAATTAAAATAATAAATGCCCTGGCTGGTGGCATTTGAAACTGTGACAACGGCTGTGAGATGCAAATCAACATAAAAAAATAGTTGGCAAATTTGCTGCTTGAGTTCTGTAAGTATCTTTTATCTGATTTTCCTTCATGGTCTGAGAAAAAATTACTTAATTGGGAATTAAGCTTAAAGAAGTAGTTTTATCTGTGGTAGAACTTAGAAAGCTACATTTATCCTTTTAGAAAATAATTGCTACATAATATACAGTTTACTCACATTAATTTTGGGTTTTTTTCCTCTTTCCTCCTACACAGGAGTTCCTGGGAAGAGGACTGAGAGCTTCTATGAGTGTTGTAAAGAACCCTACCCAGATGTAACATTCACAGTAACCATGAGACGTAGGACTCTCTATTATGGACTCAATCTCCTCATTCCTTGTGTACTGATATCAGCACTTGCTTTGTTAGTTTTCCTGCTTCCAGCAGACTCAGGAGAAAAGATCTCACTAGGTAAGTTATTAATAGGATATTGTAAATATGACTAAACCAAAAGAAGTTGTCCTTTTAAAAATTCCTGTCAACAGTCTTAGTAAGCAGGAGGAGTAGCCTGTGGGTCCTGTTCTGGCTCATGAGCTATTTTTACTGTTTGATGGTGAACCAACAGAAGCACAAACAATTCCTGGCTACCTTCCTTAAGAAGCAGGGGTTTATTTTTTGACATTTATTTGCTTAACAAAAATCTCAGATTCATTAAGTAAAGCTAAAGTTTACAAATATGCATTTGAACACTTTAACATGGAATTCTTCTCAATATTTCCTTTTAATACCGAGTTGTAGTAAAAGTCTACAGTGCCTTCTCAGAAAGATTGATTCTAACTGCTCCTATTTTACTTTTTACAGCAAATTTTAACTGAAGTATTAGTTTGTGAAACAAATCTGATTTTGAGTGTTTGGTCTTTAAGATGGAGGTTAAATATGTAAAGAAACCTTTAGTCCCATACAAAAATTCAGATGCACTGGCTTCTACTAAGTAGATAAAGCTGTTTAAAGGTAGAAACAAAACTGACATTTCTCCAGAATGAGTAGTGGCCTCACTCATCAAGCAATAGCCTTCCTAATCAAGTAGTCCCTCCCAATATTTTAAGATGAATTCTTTGTTCCTAAATCTTTCCCAGCTGGCAATGACTCCTGATTGTGTAAGACTAGTCCTGAGAAAACAGTTAAGCCTTGTTCTAGAAAGATGGGAACTCATCCCTGAGCAACAGAAATCAAACTCTAAAAATCAACAGTCAAGAGTGCTTGGGCACAGCTCCCTGCAGAACCCAAGAGCCGATATCAGACTATATCAAAGTCTATCCAAGACAGCAAATCTGCTTTTCGGGAAATTTATGCATGACACCACCTGTAGCTTCCATGACAGTTAATCAAGTGTCACATGCTCAAACACTCAAAATCACACCATGTTTCTAAAGCAAACGTGGTACAAGAATTGCTTTGATTTACCCCAGCTAATTAGCAAATGGTCAGAAAAGTTGAACAGTTACAAGGATCTAAAAATATCTCTGTCTGTGCAAGCTTTGGTGCTACTTTGGCAGCACTGCTCCCTTGAGCTGGAGGTGGTAGAAGAAGGACAGGAGCAGCACTAACATGCTGGTGCAGGGGCACAGTGGGATAGATCTCGCCAAGAGCACTCCTTCAGATTCGTTTTGTTTCTCTCTCTGTTGTAGTTACCAGCTACTGATCTAATTTCATACCTCGTGTTTATCTTTCAGGTATCACAGTTTTATTGTCTCTCACCGTGTTCATGCTGCTTGTGGCTGAAATTATGCCAGCAACCTCTGACTCCGTGCCCTTAATCGGTGAGCTGGGATTGGCTCGGGGGTGTTGGTCAGCCAGGGTGCAGTGATGGGCCTGAAGGGCAGCAGGGAGGCAAATCCCCACCTGTGCAGTGCCCACTGCAGCTGGATTAGAAAAATACTGCCAGTTGAGGAGAGGCTCTGGTGGTGCTCTCTGCTCTGAATGAAGCAGAGAACCTATGTGTATTTGGGAAAAGCACAAGGGAGTCAATTTTCCATGGAAGATTTGTTGCAATTTTGACAGAATTCACCAGATTATGCTCTGTATTCCTAACTCCAATTAGAGCTAAACATAATGGAATCTTCCCCTTGTAATTGTTCAAACTAAAAGAGAAGCTTTTCAAAAGAAGTACTAGCCAGTCTCCATAATACAGGTGAAAGAAAATTAGAAGACAATTTTTTTCAAGGTTGTTTAGGAGAGGTAGGTGCTCAGTTCCACAAAGACAATTGCTAAACATTGGCTCTAAATAATGACTGATCTTTCTGCTGTTGAGAAGTCTTTCAAAAGTACCTAAGGTAGCATGTGTATCACTACACTGGGAAAAGAGCTAAACACTATGTATGCATGTATAGAAACAGGCCTTACAAAAGCTATATCAGCCAAAGCATGTTGTTGTAATTATCTGTTTATTTTGCAGCTCAGTATTTTGCCAGCACTATGATTATTGTTGGTCTTTCTGTGGTTGTCACTGTTATTGTTCTACAATACCACCACCATGATCCAGATGGCGGAAAAATGCCTAAATGGGTAAGGTTTGGTTTTCCTTCACTGTCCATTTCACAAATGTCCAGGTCAGGGATGTGACAGATGGCTGAGGGCCTCTGATCGCTTCTTACTGTTAAAAACATATAAATCCTTTCTAAACATTTTGTTTGGAAAAGTAGTTTCACCAGAAGTGAACTGTTTTGTGTGGTTGGTTTCTTAAAGAATGTGTGTGCAAGAGAGAGAATGAATATACCTCCACTTGCTTCTAATATCCCTCAAAACAGCTATAAGCAACTCAGGATTTTGCTAAAGCTATGTATATAAATGAAGGGGATTTTCAAATAAGCTCCAGACATCTGAAGTGAAACAGATAAAAGAAAACAGTAAGGTGCTGCTGGAGATGATCAATGCATGAACTACACTACCCTCAAGGTGCAACTGCTACATATTTAGGTGCTGTCTATACAGAAACATCCATATCCTAAAAAGCATTTGTTAAAGATGGCTGTTAAAGGGGAAGTGAAACTTGCTCTGAAAATCCTGATCTTTGAATCTCAGTTCAAGAACATCTATAAAGTGCAAAGAAGAATTAAAGCATATTTATAAGCACATAAGACTTTCTTTAGAATGTACTTTTATGAGGGGTTGTTTTTACAGAGAACATTATGCTCATATTGGTTTACTACACACTGCTGAGAATCATCAGCCAATTGTCCCCTCTTCTGACTTCCCCCAGCTCACAGCAGCATCAGGCATTTCTGAAGATGGAGAGACCTTTCTCCTTTTTTTCCCTCTAAAACAATGAGTTGTTATTATCCTTACTAGCCAGAAAGAATGTGCACACAGCAGTGCCCTGAGGATAAGAGATAATGAGATATTCCCCGGCCTATTTTGGAGTAGTGACTTTAAAATAAATTTCAATGAAGAGAATAAAAGATGTATCTCTTTAGACTCATGTTTGATGACTGAAAGGGAAGAAATATTTAGAACTGAGCCAAATGTCCTCAGAAAACAGAGTACTTGAGGTTGAACAGTGAGCTGTTGTGTTGAGAAACTGAAGACCAACAAACATGAGTTGGATATGGTGGATTTTGGATCAGGCCCACAGTTAATGAATATTATCCTTCTTGGTGAACCTTGATAGTGTAAAGAGAGTAACAAGGAAAGATCTATCTCTGGTTAGGATGCTTGTCTGGATATAAAATCTACTCTGAGTGGCAATCCACAGTCAGAATAAATGGACCAAATATAATTATAGTGTAAAATTTGCATATTATACAAGACAATAATATTTCATTAGTGTTCTGGAAAAGAAATGCTGGAATGAGCCCTTAAAATCTGATTGAAATAAATTATAGAAGCTTTCATCAGAACTGGAACAGTCTCTGGCTTGCCTGCACTTTTGGTAAGGCTGGATTAAGGCAATGTGGAAAACAATAGAATAATACGCACTGATTAAGTCTGAAAAGTATTTTTTAAATCAAAGTAATTTTTCTGTCTTTTCTCCGTATTATATTGAGATCTGTTTTCTAAAATCTGCAATCAACTGTCATGAACGCAACGTGAAAACAGAGCCAAACCATTGTGAAGCTTGGTGGTCCAAACAGTAATGGCCTGGGAATTTAATATTAGAGCACAAACACAAGTAAAAGAATTGTAAACTTACTAACTACAATTCAAAGTAGCGCTATTAAGACTATTACAAAGTAACCCTTCTTCAGTAAGTGTTTCATTTTGTTGGACCCATGGTTTCCAGTAAAGGTGGAAAAGATTGTACCACTGTTCAAATGCCAGGAAAAATTAACAGTATTTGGAGACTATGGAGACTCCCATCAGAGGAAGGGGAAGTCCTAGTGCTCCTAGTCAGTCTGAGGCAATCAACAGCACTGCAAGCTGGCAATCAAGCAACCTCAGTGATTGGCAAATTAATCAGCAGGAAAACTGTCCCCATTTTCTAGAACTCCTGTTCAGAATAAGCAGAGACCACAGACCAGACAGTCCCCCAGGCTGCACCAACACCAGCAGCACCCAAAGACAGTGGCTGTGTGAAGAGATGTTTATTCTCAACCTTTTCTTTCAGACGAGGATCATCCTTCTGAACTGGTGTGCTTGGTTTCTGAGGATGAAAAGACCAGGGGAGGAGAAGGTGCGTCCTGCCTGCCAACACAAACAGCGCCGCTGCAGCCTGTCCAGCGTGGAGATGAACACTGTGAGTGGGCAGCAGTCCAGCAATGGCAACATGCTCTACATCGGCTTCAGGGGGCTGGAAGGGGTTCACTGCACACCCACCACCGATTCAGGGGTAATCTGTGGGAGGATGACCTGCTCACCAACAGATGAAGAAAACCTGCTGCACAGTGGCCACCCCTCTGAAGGTGACCCAGATCTGGCTAAGATTTTGGAAGAGGTGAGGTACATTGCAAACCGGTTCAGAGACCAGGATGAAGAGGAAGCCATTTGCAACGAGTGGAAGTTTGCAGCCTCTGTAGTGGATCGGCTCTGCTTGATGGCCTTTTCAGTCTTCACCATCATTTGTACAATTGGTATTTTAATGTCAGCACCAAACTTTGTAGAGGCTGTGTCTAAAGATTTTGCTTAACTCCTAACTAGAACCTGCTTCTCTGAATGGTATGTAGCAAATAAGAACATGGGGTTTTTGATTGCTTGTTTCTAATGAGTGTACTGCTTCTCATTGCTTTCTTCTGCCTCCCTCTCTGGTCCTGAGTTCCTTTTGGAAGAGTGGCACCATTTCGGAAGGGAAGCTAAGGATTTCTCTCTGGGCTGCCTGGGCACAGCTCCTTTGAGCACTCTTTTGTGGAAAATGCAGTGGCTGCGAGTCCCTTCAGAATGACAGAGTGTTGCACCACAGTCTCTCACACACGTTTGAACTGGCCATTACAAAATAAGAGGTAGACAATGCCAGAAATGTCACTTCTTCCAGATTTTGTTACAAAGGATAACGTGGTCCATCTTAACCATTAGAATGAGTGATTGTAAACACTGATGTTTAGGAGGGGATAAAATCCACATGGATGCTCAAACAGCAGAGAGAAAAGGGAGAAATAGTTGGCTTTTCAGTTACTGCTTCTTACTGAGCTGTCATGTGTAGCTCTCCAGCTCACTCACAACCAGTCAACCTGTACCTCCCTCCATGCACTTTGAATAGAGCAGAAATGACTTTCAGAATTCTGAATCAAAGATCTGAAAGTTGAGGGGACACACCATACAACGTGTCCTTCCGTATCTTTCTGGATCTGACCTAGAAATATGGCCTGAATTCTTAAACAGGCTTCACAGTAATTTGTGCAGTGTTTACTACTTCTTCCTTCTTCCCAGAAAGGCATTCTTCCAACTGATGACCTTTTTAACTACCAAAAAGAAAATGATTGATTTAGGATGCCTTTATCATCACTTGTTTAAAATAAACCCAACAACCCCCCCACTTGTCTCTTTGCTGCTAACCAGACCTCAGTGTGGGAAAAGTAACTCAGTGTCTTGTACAGGCTTAAGCATAAGTGAGGACTCAAAAGCAAAGAAGCCATTAAATCCTGAGATCAATGTTTTCATTTAAAAATGGAATGTTTGATCTGCTGTGTGCTTAGCCTTCTCTAGAACTCCTTCTGTTGAGTCACCATAACGTTGTCTTTACAAGAAAACTGCACCTTTTCTGCTCAGTTTATCATCAGATGAGTACTAATGAATAATAAAGCTTTTCAGGTCTGATACAAACTATGAAATGTATAAATATACATTTATATATACATAGCATATACATCCATAGAAAGGTTAAGACTTAAATACAAATTCTCCTGAGCCTGGACAGACTTTTGCAAAGGCAAAACTAATAGTTCATGTGACTTTGATGTCTTAATGAAAAGGACTGAGCTGAGAATACCAGGACCTGAAACTTTGTGTGTACAAAACAGCTGAGAATTAATCCCTTGCTGGCACACCAGTATTCCCAACCAGTGATGTAAGTGGTAAAAGATGTGGGGGAGGATTACTTTAGCACTGGCTGCTTCTTTTATCCTGCCAAATCCCCATTTTTTGGCTGAGGTCTTCAGAGACACGAACAGGGGCCTGTTGTACCATGTTTTTACTGTGAAATAAACTCAAGGCCTCAGTTTATCTTCTAAGATGGACTAAAATAAAGTGACTGAAATGCTTATTCTCCCTAGGTAATGATTTCCTTTTCAGAGTCTGCTCCCCTGAAAGCAGGAGAATCAAATTTCATGTAGACCAAGCCTGGAGTCACCACAGGAAGCATCCATCACCTGAGTGAACACCTTGTGCCAGCACCTTCCTGCCTGAGGTAGGCAGGAGGAGTGAAAGGCAGGCAGGATATCTCTCACAGTTTGTGAATTCTGTCCTCCTGAAGGTGCATTAGAATCTTACACTGCAAAGACATGAGCAAAACATTCAACACCACCTTGAAAGCTCATCCTGAAACCATAGAATTACCTATAAAGGAGTTACGTTTTCAGGAACAAGGATTAACAATAAGCCATGTGCTAATTCCTGCAAGTAGTTTCTGGTTTGTAGATTGCATATGAATGGGAAACTTTGAGTCCAAAATCTGAAATGTGAGTTTTGTTCATTTGTGAATAACTACACGTCATGTGGCACGTGCTGCTCCCCTGAGTAATGTTCCTAGGCTGGCATTCCTGGTGGGAATGTTGATTTGCATTGGTAGTTTTCCTCTCTGCAAGTATCCCTAAGTAGCTACATAGAGCATTCCATTTAATCTTTGTAAAGTTTTGGGGTCCTCTTGGAGAATAATTTCTTAGGAAGAAATGAAGACTTTTGAGGACTGTCTTGCACAATGGGACACAATTAATGCAATCATGATACATGATGCATGTAATGTAGGAAGCATGACAGTCCCTCTCTTTGCACCCAAATCCACCTACAGTATCTGTAGAAATCATCTTGCTAAATACAGGAGGATGGAGAAAGCAAGTTACAATTTGACAGTAAACTCCATTATCAGTGACAGACATGCCTGGGCTTAAAAACTGGAGCCTGGTGCTTGGCCTTTAGTGAAGTCCTGCCAGAGTCTGTAACAGGGAGTTTGTGACACGGGCAGAGAAGCCCAGAGGTGTGAGACAGAGGAGCTGGGAGGCACCAGCACTCTGCCTCCTCCACTGCCTTCATGGCTGGCAGGATTCATGGAAATGCCCCAAGGGGACAAGGGAACCCTCATTTTCCTGCTGTTAACACAACCTGTACCTGTAGACATTTGGTGGTAAGTTTATTATACATTTTAAATATAACAGTGCCAACTCCTCCATTATGTTCTTTTGCACCTGTGAGTCCCATTCCCCTGTAACTGAGCTGAGCAAAATGGGTATGTTTCTTGTCAAACTGTGTGTGTCAAATATATTTGTGTATGCTAAACAATATTTTGATCTAAACGCTGTGAGAAAATATTTATTTACAATTTGGGCATAGAGACGGAAATTAAATTCTGTATACAGTATGTGTATATAATATTAAAGACTACATATTGATGGGAAGGATCTGTTATAATCTTAAGAGTCCAGAGGGTAAGCAAGTGGTTCACCACAACTAAGCTGTGGCTTGCCTGACAAATTCAAAAGCTCACTCTAGAGCTCAGCTGTCATGTACAATACTATGTGTGAACAATGTATATTGCTTTTTCTGTTTTTATATTGAATTGTATTGAATATTTAAAAGACTTTTTAATATTTTAAAAATTTTATTTAAGTGTTAATGCCAAAAAAGTTCCAAACATAAAATTTAAAAAGTTAGTTTTAAATACAGAAAAATTATTTAAACAGTACT
This sequence comes from Pseudopipra pipra, assembly GCF_036250125.1. Lineage (NCBI taxonomy): Eukaryota > Metazoa > Chordata > Aves > Passeriformes > Pipridae > Pseudopipra > Pseudopipra pipra. Next base: position 6,770,705 of record NC_087560.1, on the reverse strand, counting down.
TAAAATATTAAATTATTTTATATAGGAATTGATAATACTATGTAAGACTTTTTTTAAAAGGTTTCTTTAAATTCTCTTTACAGTCTCTAGCTGCAGGATGTAGTCTCAGTTCACCTGTGACATTTCAACTCCTTACCTTCTTTAACAAGAAAAGAAGGTAAACCAAAGCCCCAGATTTTCTTTCCTTTTGTTATACTACTTTTTACATTAAGAAACATTGCATAAAGGGCATTAGAAAGAGATGTTACATCTGTCAGGTACTGATTGTCATATAAGCAACTCAATACCTTTTCAGTCCAGTACGAATAAAAGATTTAGATCAAGAGACTTTTGATTCTTTCTCATTTTGCTAAGATGGAAACAAACTCAAGTGGTAGAAAACACGAATAGCCATAAAAGAAAGAAAAATGTCTTTGGCTATTTCAATCTGAGATGACAAAGTTCTTTGATAATTAAAAACACATCCATATCCTCCCAGCAAACCAGTCCCACACCAAACATGTATTACTTCAGTCTTACATAAGCAATCAAAGTTAACTGAGTAGGTCTCTAATACCATGGAAAATTTGGACTGGCCTCAGTACCAGTATTAATTTACTTTTTGAAGTTTAATACAGAGAAGAGAAACAAGAGAGAAAAAACAAATTCATAGCAGCTGAATAAATTGTTGGTTTTGCCAGCTGCAAAGTTTGTTTGTTGGCTACTGATGAAAAAAATATCTAACCAGCAGAATACCCCTCAGATGAAAAAGAACATGTCAGTGCAGTTTTTTGCAGACAGATGAGTTGTACTGCCCCCATGCTGAGACAGCTTCCCAGCTCTACCACAGGAGCATGTGCCAGAAGTAAAGAACCAAGGCCTGTAGAACCCAAGACTTTTTTCTCCTCATGCTTCCCTACGGTTGTAAGGAACAGCTGATGAAGAGCAGTTTGGTCAAGGACAGCACACCAAGTCCTACATGCACGAAATTGTTACTGAAGTTCTGACAGAGAGAGTGACTGGGCACTGGAATGGGCTGCCCAGGGAGGAGGTAGAGTCACTGTCCCTGGAGGTATTTGAGAAGAGACTGGACGTGGCACTGCCACGGTCTAGTAGACAAGGTGGTGTTCAGTCAGGTGGGACTCAATGATCTCAAAGGTCTTTCCCAACCCAATTGATTCTGTGATTCTGAAATCCAGCCTGTCTTTGGATCAGAGCTGCCATGGGTCACAATGTCAGCTATTCAAGAGGCTCATGCTGCTCACTCTGCCAACAAGCCCTGCCTTCTCTCCTCAAGTGCTGAGAAGCAGGACATGTGTCAGACTTAGTGTTAGACTTCAACATGGTCAAACAGGCTTAGCTTAACACCCCCCAGGCAGTTTCCTGGCACTGTCTGTAGCCCTGCCATCACACACACTCCATCCTGGAAGCCCTTGTGACTGGGGATCACTGTCTGCCACTGCTCTGGGGCATCTGGATGGTTCATGTGCAGACTGAAGGCTGCCATGGTTTAGGAGCTTCCTCACGAGCAGATCCAATGCCCTGAGGGTGGCAAAGTCCATCAAAGCACTGGGTCTTGTAGAGATTTACACTATCAGTCATCCAGTTTTAATCCAGCAAGAACAATCATAGTCATTTCTCAGCCTAACCTCATATTAAAATGTCAGCAAATATTACAAGACTTAAACAGAATCTGCACATTGCAGATAATCAAACAGGAACACAACAGGACAACAACCACAAATTAAAGCCTTCCACTATGATTTTTTGCTTTTGCTTCTTAAAAAAACCCTTTAAGATTTATGTAACATTTATTTATACTATTAAGCAATTTGCAGATGATGGCATAGAGACAGAATAAACAACAATCTCTCACACCCCAGTGAACACATTCAAAACTGCAATTTATTCACAGAACATGAATTTATTCAAGTCTGAAACTTCAAATCAGTGTCTTATCTATACCCTCACTGCACAGATATTGTAAAGGTATCACTAGTAAATCATGGGGCTTTCAGAGCTGCAGTGACTTGTCCCTGCAATGAGGCTATACAGGAATAGCACTTTAAACTTCAAAATAATTTGAACTATCTACATATTTTCACCTTAAAAAAAAAAAACCAACAAATCCAAAACACAGCAGAAATGTAACAGCTGTAACATAATATAATGCTACTTTGGAATATGAGTACCTGAGAATAACATCCAAAGAGGCAACTGAACAATTCTGGATATAACCAAATGTCTCAGTGCCTGTATAAGGCAGAGAAATCTTTCTACTGAGTCCAGAATTCTGGGATCAGGACCATATTCAGTCCAACAAACCTCACAGTTATCATTTATGTATTAGTCTGGTTCATGGCAGGCATGCAAATGAATAAGAATAAGCCAGATATTAAGTATTTATATTCATTTGGCTTTAGGCTTAAGAAAAGAAATCTGCATCCCAGCGCAAGATATATGCACAACATCCCTCAGACAACAGGACTACACACAGCTGGGAAACATTTCCAGAATAACTTTTGTTCCCATAAAAAAATTCCAGTTTGAGGCTGCTTTTTCTGACACAGCACATTCATTGCTCCCTGTCCTTCTTCCACATTCTGGCCGAGTGAGACCTAATTAGCCCCCTGTTTTGATCAGAAGAGATGGTACAGACCTGACACTCAGAAATCCCACGTGAGTTTAACCCCTGACTCCAGAGGGACTGTCCTCAGGAAGTTTGACGTTGTTGTGCCACGCTGTGCCCCAGAAGGAAGGTGCTTCCCAGGACTGCTTGTGCCCACCCTGCAGTGCACAGAAACCTGCCAGAGTGCAGGAAGCCCTCACAGATGGCAGCAGTGCAATGGAGGGCAAAGCAGGCTCACCACTCCCACGGGTGGGGCATGGGAAGGAAGTTTTCCCTGTTCTCCTGACTGTGCTCTGTCTGTGGATATCAGTATATGCTGGTTTAACCAGTTAGTGCTTAGCTCAGCTGGTAAGAGATTTATTTTTTTTGGCAAGGTAATAATGTAAGAGACTTGGGAGTTATGGGTTGCAATACCCAGCCCACCTGGTCTTTTCTTAAGATTATCAGATGCTGTCTTAAACTGGACTAAGCTGCAACCAGGTTAATGATAAGGACAGCAGTTGTAGTTTTCTTCACTAACCACTTTTAAAACCTACTGAAGTTAAACTGCTGCACCTTTCTCTGCAGTCAAGGTTAACATTCATTATCCTGCCTGCAGTTAACAGAGTGGTAACATTGCTTAATGATGCACACTGTCCATGTTGTTTACAATTGAGAGTATCTTGCACTGAAGAGACCAGAAAAAAGGACAAGAGGCCAAAGTATTGTACTTTTTAAAATAAACTGTAAGAGATAAAAAGAGCATATGAGGGACTGGCAGAGAATGAGGGGAGGCAGATTTGATATCACCATCAACAGAGAGCTGTGTCATATGGCATCAGTACCACACCTGCCCCACAAAGCCCAGAAAGCCCCCAGAGTCTCTGTGACCACCAGCAGCTGAGCAACAGCCTGTGCTGTTTGTGCCAGGTGGGGGCTGAGAGGGGACAAGTCCACCCTGACTGGGGACAGAGCAGGCACAAATGGCCTCACTTCAGTCCTAGCACACCCATGCCAAGCCTCATTTGTGACACCTGCTCTGCCCTGAACTCCATTTGATGGCACACATGGGCACAGGTCTAGAGCCAGTCACAGCCTGAAGCACCCTCATTCCCTTTATCTAACTCAGAGAACTCCTCACTGCCCTATTTCTACATATACATATAAAATCTGCTTCTTCAGGGAGACAGGGTTGAAAGAAAGATGTAAATAAACATTTGCAAAATATTCTGAAAAATCTATGCAGAAGATATGTATGTGTTAGCTCAAAACCAGCATGGTTTCTGTTGCTAAAAACATACTGGAATTCATAATTTTCCAGTAGGTTTCAGTTGCAGTCCTATGCCAGGCTTTTAGTGTGCCAGCTGATAATGGAGTGGGGTTGTGACTTCCTTCTTGCTGAAATTTTGCAGCAATCTGTGTGGGTTGAATGAGGTATAAGTGAAAACTCCTGCAGCCAGCACAGCTTTTACCCTGAGCACACTGAAGTCTGCCTTTTAAACACCTCAGTGTTCATTTGCAATCATTTAATGGAGTGCTCCCTGCACCCAACAGAAGCCAACCTGTAATGAATGGCACTGCAGCCATCTAAAGTGCCCAAATTCACTTCTGATAGACTGGATTCATGCCTCTTAACTACAATAATAAAAGCCCATTTATTCTCTCATGCACTTTCCCTAGTGGACTGGAAAATATCCTGTCTACCTGGAGCAATAAAACCTGCACAGTGCAAATTCTGAGATTTGAGTCTCCAGGTATTGGCTTTATGATTTTACCCTATATCAGAGTAAATGACAGATTTAGCCCAATATTATATAAATTACACACCTCCATTTTGCAACCTCTGCAAGTTCAAACTCTTCTGTCTCTTGCTCCAAAGGCCCCAGGAATAGTGGTATCATGTCTTTGCCCAGCAGGCATAGTAATAACAGCAAGAGAAAGATGGTTTATCCAAGATAAACAACGTCAGAACTTTTTGCATAAAACCAGTATTTGTCACTTTTCATACAGACACCTAATTTAGGCCATTTGGGCTCACACATTTCTTTGGGATATCAGACATGGTATTTTTCATGTCCCAATTTTCCACTAACAATTCAGTGTGTTGGGTCCAAGAGCTTTCATTACAGACAACTTTCATACCTGTCCTTCTCCTCCAGTGAGGGTGGTGAATGTTTTCTCTTGAACAGAGTTAATATGGAAACTTCAACAGTCTCTCCATAATGCCATGAACTGCATAATTGATTTGGAAAAATTATCTGTATTAGGGAGCATCATGAGGTTACAGGTACTCCTGTGCTTTTCTCCAGTCAGCAGTATTGATTTTCCCATTCACTTGACAAAAAACACTTCAACAAAATCACTCCTCTTTCATTTACCTGACACATACTTATGCTCCAAGATTTGCTTAACTTTGGTAGCATGAGTGAATGCAATAGATTGTAGCCCAAAGCATAATTATTATTCAGGGATTTTTTTAGTTTTAAACTAACCTTTACTCTAAATGATGAAATCACAGAACAGCTGGAACCCAAGACACGTGAGAGCAGACCAAAGCTAGAAAAATACATGTACTTAAAGGAGCTCGTGAAGCAAGATGTGTTTTTTAACACAAAAGCAGTTCAAAGGAAACTGTAAGGCAGTAAATTTTCAATTCCCACACTGCAGAGGACTCAGTCTGCTGTTCTGTGACAGAGCAGAGCACGAGCTCTTGCTGAGTCAGAAGCTGCCGAGGATGTGTGTGTGGAGCTGCTGGTCTGCAGGCACTGTGAGTCACACTGCCATTTCCTACAAGCCAATAGTCTGCAAGGAGCGTGAAAAATTAGGCAGAACTTCAGTAAAAGCAAAACTCTACAGGGAAGAAATCCTCAGAAATAAGAAGTATGAGAAGAACTGACTGCAGTGGGCAGCTTCCCCTTAGAGAGAGAGCAGGACCAGTGCCCTGTACAATGCCTGCAATTCTTAAGTACTACATCCATGTAAGTTTTAAATGGTTTCTATCAAAATTCAGAATACTGTGAAGACCACGAGTTTAACAAAACTGGTGTCCAAGATGGGTCAAATTTTCAAGAGCACATGATGGATTTTTAGATCTCAATAGGTTTCCATGAGTTTGTCTCAGTAGGAAGGAGAATGGGAGAAAGATAATGGAATACAATAAAGATCTGAAAATTAGTTTTCAGAAACAGATATGCAACCTCCTAAAGAATTGTGTCTGCAAAAATGTTCAGTCAACAACCCTAAAGATCACAAATTGCTGAAGAGTTACAATTGAGCCTGTGGGATGACAGGATTGCCCCGTGAAAACCAGCACAACATTTTTGGGAAAAAAAAAATCCCTGGAACTATCCGGAAGTCTTTTTGGGTTTTATTTGCATTATTTGTTTCAATGATTGCCCATGTGACTGTGCCTAAATCTCATTAAATAATCTATTTCTTATTTTACTGAAAATAAGTCTAACTTGCAAGGTGGGCTGACAAACCTCTGGTGCTGCAGAGACGGTGAGTGAGTGCCAAGGAAGGTGTGATCTTGGAGGATGTGCTCAGGGGCTAAAAGCACCACAAGCCTGAGCAGTACTTGCTATCAGTTTGTAATCAATTATTTTCAGTGCTTGTGCCTGGGGAAGAAACACATCCCATGCCTCTTTGCAGCCCTGCAGTGAGCACAGACAAGCTCTTTTTGTAGGTGATAACGATTCATCCTCCACCTGGGTGTACCTGCTCTTCCTCCTGTGGCTTCACAGCGATTGATAACCTTGTGTGGCATAACAGGGCTTGTACTTACACATGGCTTTGTGAGGAACCTACCAATGGCTCCTGGTAGGACTCATTAGCTCCTCGTATTTCCTGGGTGAGTCACTGGCATCTACATTTGAAAGGGCAGCTGCTGGGCTATCAAACCTCCTGCTTTCTCTCTGGGAAAACACTTTTAATCTCTGATGAGAACGGCCTAATAAAATATACTAGTGTACTGATAAAAATTGAGTGTCTTTACCATCATGAAATAGAGAGGGATTGGGTTTGACTTCATAAAAGGCTCTTGTAACTCTCAGCCCATTGTTTACAGGCAGAGCAAGTGAGGAGTGCTCCTGCTTCCAGAGAAGAGATACAGTGTGATACTTAGCAGAGCTTGATTACTGACTGGCTGCCAGAAATCTACTCAGTTATAAAAATATTGGGAAAACCAGCTGTTTTAATTGAGAAGGGAAGCAAACTGGAGGTATTTGGAAATACCTCAGCATAAAAATACAGACTGTGCATTAAAAAATGTCGGGATTGCATCATTTTCGTGTGGAAAGCACACCCTTCATGCAAAGGAAATATCACAAGGGTGGAACAATATGCACAAGTACAGTGTCTGTGACCTGTGCATGTGAAATATTAGCATCAAGAAAACACTTAAAACATATAGAATAGATGGGGGTTTTGTCAATATATGAATTATTTGTAGTACAGAAAAAAATTGTTATTATACGCATACAAATTTCATTTGGACATTAACTATTACTTTACTACTCTGCTTAAAATGCAGCTGCATTATCCATTTTTATGAATAACAGCTGCCAGCAGTCCCTGTTGGAGGGACACATCTGTGAAGCACTCCTAGTGCAGAAGCTTCTGAAATGGCACAGTCAGCTTTCAGCTCTCAGAAAAGAACTGCACAGGCAAACAGTGAGCACATAACGAGACATGCCTGGAGCCAGTGGTATTAAGGAAATTAAAAGACAGGCTGGGAAGTTACATGAATTTCAAATTAAAGGACAGACTGAACAGTACAATACGACCCAATCTGCTCCCAGAGTCGTCCTATTCCTTATTTTATTGTGGCAGGAATTTTCTTATGGCTCATCTGAGTCCTATTATTACACTGAGCCTTGTGCTTCCCAAGGAAGCATCAGGGTCCTCTACTAAAAATAATGGTGAAACCTCTGCTGCAAAAGAGCTGTGGAGCAGGATCAAGATGCTTTATAGATCCTTGATAAAAACTGAACCACAGGATCTCAAACATTCAGACTGAGTGATAGCAGCAGATAAGAGAGACAATCTTCCTGGGTGGGGTGGCTTATTACTAAAATCCTAGTCCCCATCCAGCCCTCCCTCCCTCTCCAATAATCATCTCGAATCACCAAGACAGTGAATTTAGCTTGTGAGGTTGACAGGTCTTAAAAAAAGCCACTATTACCCTGTCTACAGCCCTGTTTGCTTCATTGCTGTCTTAGTGACAGTTCTCTGTTCTGCCTATTATAGGCTTGGTTGAATGGTATCTGTGTGACCTGGCAAATTAAAATCTACCATTGTTACTATTTTGCTTATGTAAGAAAAATAAAATTAACATTTCTGAGACATGTCTTCACATAATTTTGCAGTTTAGAAAAGCTGTTTACATGATCCTGAACAAGCTTTCTATGTTCTGCAAAATTCTAGCATATTCTTGTGTATCCATGCCTGCAGTATTTACTGCACAGCAATATCTGCATTTTATAACCAGTAGAAATGTGAAATTCCTCACATGCAAAACTCTCCCCCTTTCAAAATGTATGTCTTTTCAAGTTCAAATTTATCAGACTGTAAGCACTCAATGCTTGCAGTTTATCACCAATTCCCATCCTTAGGGTCCATTAAATAATTCAGAATTTATTCCAAAACTCAGTGAAAACATGGTATCTGTCTGTGGACTTCAACTCATTTAGGTTTTCTGAAAAGTTCTGCTTCTGAAGCTTTCCAGGCAATTGCAAAAGAAGGGTATAGGGTATGTATGGGACATATCAAATATGTCAGTTTAAAACTACCCTGACAGGGAATGTCTTAAGCCTGGAAGTGGCCTGCACTTAGCAACAGAAAAAGTAGGGTGAAGATTCAGGTTCTTAATTTATTTAAAACCATTATTATTTTGGGCATGAGGAAATAAATTAGAAAGTATATTCATTTCTTTGAAGAACCAATATTAGCCACTGCTCTGTGAATTTGTAAATACAATTCTAAAAATGCATTTTATTAATTTTATAGCTTATATGTTGACTGAGCATAGCTCTATACATGTGCATTTGTCCATTAAAAAGCATCATTTATTATATTTGCAGTATCACAGTATCATCACAGGAACTTTCAAGACAAAATAATTACCTTCTTTCAAACCCTTGATTAGTACTGCAAGAAGCATAAAAGTAGTATTGTCTTGAGACTTTTTGAAATTTATTTTTTAGCAAATGTTCCCTAAACCCACTATAAAGCTTGTACTGCCAACCTCATTCTGTCTTCCAAAAGGGTATTTCCCTGGAAAATTGCATAATCCTAAATAACAGATAAAAATAAAAAGCAAGGCAAGGGAAAATCTTTGGAGGGATTCAGTTCTTAAACTATTCTAATTAAAAATTTTGCAAGCAGCTTAAACAAAATGTACAGTGACTCGACTGACAGACCCGCTTTGGAGAGGGAGGATAATCCAAAGGTGAGGAATGGTAAAAGGATTAGAGGGCAAAAGGCAGAACTTAAACTGCAGTAGGGTTATAAAATTGATTATGGGCTCAAGATTAAATTTGCTAAAGCCACTAATGCTGAAGAATCCCACTGAGTCCAATGGAGTTTGGATCCATCTCTTTGTATAAAAAGGCAATCTCCTATCCAACTTGGTTCTGAGTACGTGCAAAGATTAAAACTACTGGAGCCACCTGGAAAAAGGCAAAAGTTGGCTCATAATGTCTGTTCATGCTCATTCTGTGGAGAATAGGAAGAAGAAAGTATGTGGCCTGATCAGAATTTTATATTTGCTGGGCAGAAACAAACTGAATTCACTTGCAGGTCTCCCGTGGAGATGCTGTGAATGACTAAAGAGGCCGAACGGCTGCTGCTGCCTCCTCCTGCTGCACACACCACACCTCGGCTGGGCTCCTCCCTCTCCCCACTGCTTCTCTTCCTGGCTCTCTTTCAAGCAGGGTTGATGATCCTAAACCATTCCTGAAAGGAGGTCTAATCAAGGAGTATGATATTTAAAATCGACTTCTACACTAAGGGACTGGAAGGAGAAAATACGAGCAAAAGAGAGAATAGCAGAGAACAGCCAAGGGAGTGACATCCTGCTGAAACCCCGGGGACTGAGTTCTGCAGCCCTACAGAGTCATAACAGGGCTGAATGGATCCTACTGGATGAAGGAAAAGGCTGGATCCATGTGTTAACTTCACCCAAATATCTGTACCTATCATGCCTGCAGGGAAACTACCTTAGAAAATGTTTTCAGGAATACATTTGATAGTGTATTTAAAAAAGACAAAACCACTACTAAGGCTCTAATTAATCATGAGAAAGATTACAAAGACCATCAGTCTACGTGGTTACATGCTATTCTTAACTAATCTAAATTTCATACAATGTTTATCAGATATAATAAACTAATCACCATCTGCAGATACAGATTTTCATCATTAGGAAAATGCAAATTAATGATGATGCAACAGCACCTTCATTTTATAGTTATTCCATGACTCCTGGAAGCTTGGGAAGATTAATTATTTATAGAAGAATTATATGAAGGAGTACATCCATGTATGGAACCTGGTTCTTTGGCTTTGTCAGACAGTTTCCTATGAAGATATTTCCTCAGGCAGAAATGGATAAGAAGCCTACCTGTGCCTGCTGCTTTCCTCTTCCTGTGTTCACTGGCTTGCTAATCTAAATAAATGGAGTGTGGGAAAACAGCCAGCAGTTACCACTGCAGACTTGGTATCACAGTGCATTTTACTGGGTCACAGTGGTTTTCACCATCTTATACCAGAGTGTGGGCAGTTTGTGAAGAGCCAGACTCCACACAAGTAAATCTTTTTAGACCTCAAACACTGAAAAGTGTGTTATGGAGACTCATAATTAAGTACCTTTAATAAACATATTCACAAATACTAAGGAAAAAAGTACTACAGAATAACCATATGCTTTAAATTGCAACATCCTTTTGGTTGAATCAACAAAACAATATCAGGGATAATGAAAAAGACACAGGCTCTGCTCCCATCTTTGTGTGCCTGTTGACCAGGCAAAGCACCTCACAGCTCCCAGCTTTCAAATCCAGTCTGTATCTATCTATTCAAATCCAGCCTGCATCTATCCCAAGCAGAAGAAAAACAAGACAATGCTTCCAAGTTGCTGCTCATCCATGGATGATGGAGTCCCACCAGGAGGTCTGCTTTGAGAGCCCCGAGGGGAGGTGAAGGCAGGCTGTGTTGTGCAGATACACTGGTGTGCAATCCCCTAAGTGCAGAGCTGCTGTGCTGCAGTTCATTTGCAACCAGAAAGCACAACTTCACACACAGTCTCTTAACCTGTTTTCCACTGCAAGTGCTTCTTTCCTGAAGGACCATTGTATGAGCACCACAGAAGCCACCAGGCATCACAAGTGATTCAAGAGTTAACTGGTATTGAACTGTCCATCTCAGCACCTACTACAACAGGACTTGCTTTTTCACAGACCACTGCTGTACAGCTGGGTTACTGATCACTTTTCATCTACTATTTTAATCTACTTTTTTTAAAATCTCAAGTGCCTGCAGTAAAAAATGAAAGGAATCTGTTGCACAACTACTTCTTACTATGGAAAATTAAAACTGATGTGTTTTATAGCCACGGAACAATTTTCAGAAAAGGATTCTTTCTCGGTACTTAAATATTTAACAGACTGTAGCTCCACTCTGCAGCAGTTGCTTAGTAAGCTGCAATTTTCTGGTAATTGAGAAGCTAAAGGTATGGCTTAAATTTATGGATTTTCAGTATTACACACAAGTTTGCTTGCATTTTCCTTTTCAAGATAGAGAAAGAAATTGTGTTTAGAATGACTCTTTTGTGTATTTGGGGGTTTTTTAATTTCATTTTTTAAAAATACACATGATTCATATCAAGTGTGCTAAAAACACAGCTCAGGACTATACCAGCAGTAACAGTGACAGGCTCCAAGTCACGGAGTTTAAGGCCATAAAGGTCATCCAGCCATGCAGCTTTACCTTCTGTGTGTCACACTCCATTAACACTTTTGTTACTGGGGTTTTTCTCCTCTTTTCCCCCAGTAGAACTCCATCCCTGATATTCTAAGGCTGAAATTTTGGGGTTTTTTTCAGGTTAGAAATGCATTTCATTTTTGCAATTGCTTGTTGTAAACCAATTTTTCTATCTGCTTAAAAGAGTTATGTTCTTCTAGTTACTGAAAGTCAAAGAATTTTTGGTGTCTGGCTTTCTTAATAATTTTTAAAAAATGCTGCCTAGATACACTACTCACAGCACAAAATAATAAAGATACTGCTCTTGTTTGGATCATTTCAGGGGTAGGTAACACTAATCAAGTCCAAGTCCAAGTTTCCTTGCAGTGAGATCTGTCAGGGCACAGCACCTCTGAGTTCACACCCATCCCAAATGATTGTCAGCCTATTTACTCTGTGTCTATCAACAGTCACTACAGTAAACACTCCTCCCCCACTGCTTTGGGCAGAAGAACATACAAGAAATAATCTCCTTCAAGAACAAATTGAGCTCATTAAAACATAATGATGACTCTAATTAATTCCTTATTTCTGCCTCAAAACCCCACACCGCACTTTGCCAGATCAGGATCCCCGTGCAGTAATCAGAAATATGTCCACAGCTCAAACAGTCACACTGACCTTCAGGATTAGTTTTTGGGAAACTCAGCAAGGAATGAGAAATGGATTTAAATCAAGACTAGTTTATTACTGCAGAAGGCAAAGACCAAACTTTTGGTATTTCTGCCTTCCTGATATCCCTTGTGAGAGAGAGAGAGAGAGAGAGTGGAGAAAAAACCATCAGACCTCCCTTCCTTGTAATGAACCACCTGGTTTTGATCAGCAGAGTAAGATTTCATCTGCTGTAGGGGTGAACGTGGAAAAAACAGAAAAATGAAATTTGACAAATTAGATCTCACTGTTCAAGAGGTAAAAAATCAACAAAAGGATGCACCTACGATGCAACTGCTACTCACAACAGCAAACTGTCTTTTTTTTTTCATTTGGGTAATACTGGAAGTGGTTGGAACTGAGTGCAGGATGCACTCATGAGAATAATATATTTGTAAACAAAAGATTTTTATTTCATTACAGAGCTGTTAGACCTGGAACACTGGACAGATTCCAATCTGTGTAATTACATTCCATCTACCTAAATTCTCTCTGCAGCTTTAATTGGAAATGATGTTTTTCTTCATTTCCTCTCCTGCATTATGGTCCCACCACAGAAGTGTCTGCACTTGAATGAAATGGCTTTTCATGGTCAGCATAAAGGACAACTTGGGATGCAAAGACAGAAAAGAGTTGTTACAAATGTAAAAGTGACAGAAAACTTTCCTTATAGGGACCCTTTAAACTCTTCTCTGATAAAGAAAAACAGGAAAAATATGCTTCTCTCTCTATGTCTCAAACCAGTTAATATTCCTCCTCCATTTTCTAAATAAATCATCAAGTATCTCCAAAAATCTTGTTGAGTGCTAAGGCAATGACTGTAGCCACCCATACTAGTACTGAGGAATTCACATTTACTTTGTTCTTAATGATCTCTATATTGTGTGTGATCACTAATTGTGTTAAAGTTGCAAACTGCATACAAAAACTAATCTCATTCTTAATAAGAAATGTACTTGCTAAAGCTTTATATTTAGCTAAAACTAGCAATAAAATAATCTTACATTGAATTAGCTAAGTATCTTTCCCTTCTCACTGCTTTCAACCTGAAGGAGGTGGCCAAAGCACTGGTTGAATCAGAAGTTACACAGGGAGAGTGCAGAGTGTTGTCACTCACCAGCAATACAGATTTTCAGCAACTTTCTTTCACTAGCTGAAAACAAAGAATGGGAAAGTGAGGTGTTCTCCATTTCCTGGTGAGAGGCTGCAGGAGAATATTCAGATCTGCACTCCCTGAGGTCCCAGAGTCCCTGTAAGACTAAAGCTCAGAAGGACAGACTGCCAGAGGAGTTGCTGTAACACAACACATATCTCTGAATACTTTACAGCACAGTGATGCCAGTTATGAACAATCCACTCATTTATTACAAAGCTGCCCACAAAAAGCAACAGATTTTCCACAAATCATAAAGCTGAATGTTTTAACTGTCTCATGTTATTGATATATCTGTGCATGTGCAGATATATAAAATGATATATGAATATATAAAAACTTACCATCATTGAATAGTCATAAGCCAAGGATATATGTAACTGAAATGTTGAGCATAAGCATAGGGGGGTTAAAATTTGTCTGATTTAACCTCCATGCTACCTTGTAATTAAAAAGCAAAAAGACTGAATCTTTCCTCACTCATCATACTCTTCATAAAACAGTATGATACAGTTTCTTCCTTTAGGTATGTTAAAGAGCTGATTTGTGAGCAAGGTCTGGCATTTCATCTTGCAAGGGCACTTAAATCTTGCACGATTCTCACTGAGACTATACAGACAACATAAGCACAAGGACTTTTCTGTTTACAGATGGAAAGAACTTGATCTGACTACAGGCTGCTACAAAATCTGCCACTGGTTACACTAATCAATGGAAGAAAGGAAAAGACCTTTAAAAAAACAATATAGAATGAAACAGAAAAAATAAAAAACACTACACTTTAGCTTCACATTGATTTGTTGCCTTATAAAACAAAAAAATTCAAATGCAAGAGGTTCAGCAATTGCTGAAGTTCAATAATGACTTAAACAAATATTAAACACATAAAAATCTCAACATTTTCTTGACTTATTTATGACCATATATATTTTGATATATCCTCAATTCTCTGTAAACATGTCAGAATAAAAAGACTAAAAATGAAACTATAAATAACATTGTTTAATATGGCTCAGCACCACAGGATGGTAATGCCTCACAGACATGAATGCATTCATATTCAAAACATCCCTAAAACGTTCTCACACCTCATAATCACATCACTGCACTGCTGGGAATTTTGCCATATCATCAAAACACCATTAAAGGCAACCAACCTGTGAATGATTCCTTACTCAAAATGCCTGCCATCAGCCATTACCACAAAGGGGGCAGAAGCAAGGTACATGAGCCTTCTTTTTTCCCCAGAATTTATGAAGATGAAGCTGACCTTAATCAAGAGGATTAACACTTCCCTTTGAATTGGTGGGGAAAGGCAACAAACATGCCACAGGGTTCTCTTCAGTGGTTTTGGCCAGAAAGAATGTGATTAGGGCACAGGAACCCAAGGAACAAATTTGTAGGCAGTTAATGCAGAGGGGAAAGAGAAGCCCAAGGATATCAAGGATGCAGTGAAAGCAGGAACCAGCAGGGCACAGATGTCCTAATCTAACAGGACTGATGAGCCAGATGGCAACTGTAAATAGGGTATCAAAGAACTTCTGAGAGAGAATAAAATTCCATTGCAGCTGGGAGCAAGTTTACAGAAAAGCAGCATGAAGAGCAAAGGGACAGTGCAAGGTAATGCCCTTTGTTGCAGGGAGCTCTTCACACCTCAGCCCAGCTTGGTTCCCTTTGCAGCCTCCTCCAAAACTTGGACTCCTTGGCATTCCTCCCGTGTACGGGGTGGCCTCCTACTCACCCTGCTAAATTTAAAAAGCTGATAAAGAATAAATAACACAAAGCACCAGAAGATATATGCTACATTTTGAAATGACACTGAGGGGTATAAATATCAGACTTAAATTATGCAGCATGGTGAACAAACCCAGATCAGTGTTGACTTCATTAGTAACAATACTAACCCAGGGCTACTTTAGACATGGGCACTGCAAGTGCATTAGGAGCCTCCATGTCTGCTGTCACAGTGACCTGCTCAGAATGACTGCATTTCACAAAATATAAAAGAGGGGAGTACTAATCCTAGGGTGGAATCCCATAGCAGAAGAGAGAACACTGATAGGAGGGAGTTCCTTTGCTTTCAAATATCAGGTGGCCACTACAGTCTTTAAAGGATACAAGAAGTCAGTGATATTATGGAGACCTCCAAATAATTCTGAATTATGTTAAGTCTTGTAACTATCATGTAACCATAGCACCAGTCCTTTCACTCAAAGTCTCTGCTCCTCAAAGGGAGCTGAAGATTCACCTCACCTTAATTTTCATATTTTCCTGTCTTACCTTTAATCTGTCAATATCTAAAGAGCAGTATAACAATCCAATCTATGTTTATAACACAGCTTCATCAGAAAAAGCAGCTGAAGTTCAACTAGAAATTGCAGTTATGTAATCTGTACTTACTATTTCTGCCCTTAATCAGAAGTATTGTTCTGAGATTACTAAAACGAGGCAGGATTATAACATCCAAGAGAGTTAACTCTGATTTCAGATGTCTGAGCCCACACCTGGAAGATGTCCTGGCTCTCAGCTGTGTGTCTGTCAGCCTTGCAGCCCCAGCTCAGAGGCAGCAGATGCAGGGTGGGAAGGGCTCTCTGTGGGGTGTGTGGCACTTAGTGCTGAACCAGTGCAAACTTTCCACCTGCTCTATCAATAAGAAACTGTAACAACTTTTTAAACAGTTCCACCTCTACACACCCCGAAAGAAGTTCAAAAAGCTCAATAAGCACCAACCATGATTTAAAAAACCCCATATGGCACTCCAGCAGGACACAGACCTCTAAAACCTGTTCTCCAGTGCTGCCAGTGGCTTGGATGGAAAACCACTAATACTGGAACACAACACCTGGAGTGCTGGAAACACAGAGGAGCTGCAGCAATCCAGCCAAACCAGCTGCAGCTCCTCTGTGTTTCCAGCACTCCAGGTGCTGTGTTCCAGTGTAGTTTGCTCAGACACTCTTTGATAGGTGCAGGCACAGCCAGCTGGGTGCTCCCACGATGCAAATACCTGAAGTCAGTAAGAACACAACACACTGGAGTTGCCCTTACCAGGGCTTTGAAGGCATTGCTTCCTGATGTGCCACTAAGCCAAATAAGTGAGCTGACACTGAATCCATTCTGCCCCTGGTTCAGTAACTCTTATGGATGCAAAGATTATTTTAAGGAAATGGATGGGTTAATTCACACTGTCAGTGCTCGGAACAGTTGAGTCATAGAGCTCTCTTTGATCTTGCATTCTGTTTGCTATTGAAAGAGCAACATCTCACCCTATGCAAGATAAAAATGAAACAGAATTTGACATCATGTTAGGAAGGATTCAATTCATTAGTAAAAATTGGTATCAGAACTGCAAGCCACGATCTACAAAGCTGCAAATGGAGAAATTCACTTTAAAGGTTCTTCATTTGCAACAGATTTCAAGCTGCCAAGCTCTTCAAGACAATGTCCTCCTTACTAGAAACTAAACTGAAGTTATGGATCCAAGGTTATCATGTGCTTTTAATCACCTGAACTCACCAAATATTAAACATTACACAAAGGAACACAAGCCACTGCTATAACACATAACCAGACTATTCCACTTCGATCAGCATGGAGTCCCACACAATTATGAAGGAGCTTAAACTTGTTTACCAGATAACATTAATGTAATACACAACTTTGCAGTCACACTGTCCTTGAAACACTGTAGTGTCACATTTGTGTCCCCCCAGAATTAATTTATCAATTCTCAAAGGCTGTATTTAGAAGATAGAAGGATAATTAAAGTTGCTGCTTACGTGGCCTCTCAAGTCTCTTGTCATCTTTTCTCTCTGTGCTGGAGCTCAAACCAGAGCCTCTCCCTTGGTGACCAGGCTACAGAAGGGCCAATTCCTGCCCTGCACAGGACACGGGCAGAAGGACAGCATGAACCTCTGAGCCATGCTGGTGCTGGCTGGCTCCTGATTTCAAACCCTCACTGCTGCCTGTGAGGCTGTGAAAGGCAGAGAGGACTTTGTGTTTAGCTCTCACAGCCTCCCTTACTCTAAATAATTTTACTTCAAACACTGCAAATTTGTTCTGGTGTTTAATGTAATGCAATGGAATTCGGATATCTCATTTTAATAAATAAAAGCATACATGTGTTTAGAGACTTGATAGAAAACATTCTAATTCTGAATTTACAGTTCCCTGATTGTTGAATAATTATGTGTCATTAATAAGACAAATAAACTACTTTGATCCTGATTTGATTTAAACCATGTAAATTGAAGTTCCTCTCATGTGAAGAGCATCTCTATGCCACCAATCTCTGAGTAACACTCTTGATGGCCTCAGACTAATCAACACAACCAAGTCACTAGGAAGTAAAAATCTTCAAAACTAAGTGTATAATTACAGTAAGACTGGATTTTTGCTGATGAGTTTGGGAACTGAGCTTGCAAGAATTAACTCAATATTCTTACAGATAAATTCTTCCATGGCCTTGAATGAAGTGGAAGGTTATCACTTGTCCTAATCAGAATTTTTCCCAGATTGTGCACTACTAAACCCAGAAAAATGGTTCAAGCTTTTTTGTTAATGCTGTATTACAAAATTTGTGTTTGCTAATTCTCACCTGCAAAAGGCAGTTCTACACTACAGAGGCTGCTGAGGCAGCAGAAGCCCTGGGGTAAGAACATACAGGTGTCCTGTTCCAGCAAGGCTCTGCTCGATTCCACGTTCAGGAGTCAAATACTGAGGGAAGAATTCTACTTTGAGATTAGAAAAAACAACCAGCCCTCGCCCCTGCAGTACTCTGTCCTCCTAACTTGTTGCTTTCAGGACACCAGATATCCCCACATCCCTCACAGGGTGTCTAAAGTCAGGCATAAAACTCTCACAACCACGTCTTTGAGAGCTGTTTTCACAAATGCCCACACATTTTATTTAAATTCTCTCATCAATTATGAAAAGTTGACAGAATGACAAAACCATGTCCTATCTTTTAAAAGGTATCCTGAAACTGTTTACAAATTGTACTGATTTGGAACAGATTTTTTTCCATATTCTACAAATTTTTAGTGAGAGAATCAAATCCATGGGTCTTCAAATCCAAAGGACAACACTAACATGAACCAGGAGGCAACAAGAAGATTTCACTCTGTAATGAGTGTGGCCAACCAAAGCTGCAGATAGTGTCTGAACCTCCAGAGTTCAGTGATGGAAACCATGGAAAAGGATCTACTCATAAATTGAAAATGTATCCATGAAATATGTAGATGTGTTCAGACTTTTTTAATGATTTACTAAGAATTTTATACACTAGAAAGGCCATAAGTTCACAAAATGTTTGGCAATTTCCAACTTTGTTCCTAAATGAGTTCAAATTTAGCAATTACTACTACATAAAAGGTATTCTAGGTCTTTTTATACTTACATATGTTTAGTTTGTATCTACAGCATTATCATGCAATGAGTGATAATACTTCAAAGAGCATTTATTTACCACCTCCAAATTCATAAAGCTAGGTCAGGTTATTCTTTCTGAATTAAAGTTCAGATCCTTTTTCACCATCACAGAATGAGTACATTTGTCTACCATTTAATATACAATTTGACTCTGTCCCAGCTGAAGCCAGGACTGACTCCCATAATGTTTCAAAATGCCAGCAGGGAAGACATATTCCTCACTATTAATCTGGAAAGCAAGTACCTAATCTGAATTTCTGCCAGATAATTCTAAAATTGGCTGTTTGTGAACAGCAGACAATTCTTAATTGACTCCCAGTACTACACGAAGCTGAATTCTTCACTATTTGTGGGTTTCTAAATAGGTCTGCATTACAGCCTCAAAAACAAGAAGTGTGATCAGAACTCTGATATCAGCTCCTTAAAGAGCAGAACAAGCTACTTAATATTCCAGTGCTCCTGCAGTTTGATCTAATACTCAGTGAACTGTAGGAATTACAAAATATTAATTATGGACGTATTTTGCTTCATTATTTATGCTTCATCCAAAAGGCAATGTTTAAGAAACAAACCCCTCACGTTTAATTCTCTGTCAACTTTTTGCTAATTATCACAGCAGGGGGGATGCACATTTAAACCAACTCAGCTGACTCCTACTGTTTGCAGCCTCTCAAACATGTGTTCTGCCTGTGAGCTGTACTTAAAGCAGGTATAAAGGCCACATTTGCATGAACTCAGACTTCTAACACCAAAATATTTTATTAATTTGAATTTCAATGACACACTCTCTTATCTGGATTTAGCTTCATGAGAAAGGAAGTCTGCAATTCCTCTCCCTGGAGGAATCTTTCTGACATCCTTCCCTGCCAAAGCAATCGAGTACCCTGTTCTGTATGGAAAGGGAGAGGCCACAGACACACCTCAGGGAGACACCTGTTGGTCACCAGCTACTGCAGGTGCTCAGAGCTGCACCAGAAGGGTGACCTGCTCCAGGGACAGCTCAGTACAGAGGGCTTGACCCATCAAGCTGCTTGGGACTGTCCCTTGGAGGAGTCTCTCTCCCTCCTGTTTCTGTAGGATGCTGTGGAGAGCAGCTTCACAACACAGACAAGAAAGCATCCTCAGTCTTTTCCTGGTTTTACATACTTCTCCATCCATAAACTGCTTACACCTGAGGACAGGGACTGTGCACTGAGGGAACCATCCATCAGTGAATGCAGCTATTGATTTAGACCCCAAGGGTATTAAATCTGACTGGAAATAGAGACAGGTATTCTTATAGACACCAATGACAGGGATATAATGCTTTTCCTAGCAATTGTATTGAAGCTATTTATACCAAACTTTCCCCCCATCTGTTTTGAGAGCCAAAGTAATGGGCCACAATTTTAGAGATGCAAGGGCACACACACTACAGCATAACTCATCCCATATTATAACTCCTTTCTTTAGGGAACAAGAAAGCATCAAAAGCAATGAACCAGCAATATGCCAGAAAGATGAGCAGCATCACATCATTTTAGCACAACTGCAAGACTTCTTAACTAGTCGCTAATTCACAGCCAAAACATTAATGGTTTTGTTCCCCCACTGTTGTAAAATGTAATAAAACAGGATTTTGTTTCTTTTCTTCCATCTTGTAAATATTCTTTCTATTTCTGGAATCAAAAAATTGATCTAATGATAATTTTGCAGGGACATTTCATGTAAAAAAGTCTGTTTCATTCACAGCTATCTGAAAAGACAAATAAGGAGCAAAGGTTTAATCTTTTTTCCCTTTGGTCAAGTTAAGAAAACCATTGCTATAACTTTGAACAGTGCAGTAACTGCTTTAGGTTAAACTGCTTGCAAATGGTTGTCAGAGACCTGTCTAAATAATGCACTTGGTTACTTAAGTATAATGTTTGACAGCAATAACTACATATAAAACAAAGACAATTAGTTGCATAAGTGGCTCTCCTGCCTCTGCACCCTTTCCAAGGAAGTGGCAGAGAGAATTCTTGTCTAATGCTTTCAAGGAATTTACCAGCTACAACGGGCTATGTCAGAGCCTGAGACAAAGTTTAGGAAGTCTTTGCCCAAAGTTCAGCAAGCAGCAGAGTTAAACAAACAGCAAACCCCACACCACTTTTTTCCAGAGAGCATCCAGCTGTGAAGACAGAGATGAAGATTAAAACAAATTCCTTCTGGACAATTAAGCACAAAGAACCCCCATGACACAGTCAGCACTGCTGACTGGCAGATTTACAGATCATCAATGTTTTGCAGCTATTCCCACTGAAGACCATGAACTCCATCTTTGGTGATGTTGGTGCACACACGAGCAGCATTTACAAATTTCTCCTGAAAACCTCAGGCAATTCCATTAGCTGTTCAAGAAACATACCCTGGAGCTTTAAACTTTACCCTTTAACAAATTTGCACATCCACATGTATATGTGAACATATATATTTATGCATGCATGTATATGTATAGATTCTATATATACACACATATAAAATAAGGTACACACAAACACACACTAGACATTACCCTTAACGGTCCTTTTCTGTTTGCATTTAAATACAATTTTTCTGATGCTTGTATCCAAGCCTCTTACTGTAAGTATTCATGTCATGAGAGGAACTTCAGCCTTGCAGAGGTATATTAATATTGATAAGCCCCTCAAGCTGCAGTTTTTGTAAGCAACCACCACAAACAAGCACACACAGAACATTTTATCTTCTGCTACAGATGTGCATTAAGGGAACACAAGAAAAGTCAAAAGCAGCATTTTCTTTTCCTACCACGTAAATTATCAGTGTCTCCCAATATTTTGGAAATTTATACTAACCCCAGGAAGCACCAAATAATCTTCGTCTGCCCTAGTTAATCATTTGCAGCTTTGCAAACATCAGCACCATGACTAGCAGCATTATTATAACTGTGTATAGAGAAAAAATGATTACAGTGCATTTATTCTAATTCAGTCCTTTTGTTTATATTCAAATCTTTCCATTTGAGCACAAGACAGCCACTTTCTCAGCCCCATGCCTGGCTAAGGTGCATCAAACAACCAACCAGACAAGGCATCTGAGTGAAAACCACCTTCTCTCCTAATATACACACAGACAAAATGTTACATATTTTTGCCCTATTCTTCCTAGTAGAATATTCCTAATAATATGCTATGTGCACACAAAATCAGGCAAATTTCCCTTTTGGAGTTACAGCTGTTCAGTGTTGCCCTGTGCATCTCTTGTGTTTGGTTTGGAGACAAACTGAACTCTGTCCTGCCTGGCTTGGAAAGCAATGGAAGGTAGAAGCACATACTGGGGTTTGCTCTGGATGGTTGCCACAGAGACAAGATTCACAACAGCATTTAGTGACTGTAAAAAGTGCCTACTGCTGCTGAAGCATAGGACAAGATCCACACCTCCACATATTTCTGTTGTCACAACAGCTACTACCTAGAAATGATGCTGCAGGAGGGAGGGCTTCGCTGCACTCTCCTAGTTCAGTCACTGGAGTTCCACTGTGGTTTAAAACTATCCAGTGTTTGAGCATGGAACTTATGGAAACAAGGATTTGAGCCCCAACAGCCTCCCCATCAGTAGACTACATAAGCCATGCCACGAGATCTTAGTCTCTCTTGGTGAGATGTTGAGAACTGTGCTGCTGGCTCAGGGTTACACGGGCCAAACACTCCCTTTGGAGGGCAGGGCTCCGTGCTCTGAGGCCTGAAAAGGGGAAAACCAAAGGAAATTGCTACCTCACAAATAAAGTCTGGTATCAAATGGTGGCTCTCACTCCAGGGCTGCCCTCGTGAAATTGGGATGTCTCAGCACCCTACTCATGCCACCTGTGCCTGCTCCATCCTGAGCCTTGGAGAAGGCCTGTCCCTGCTTTGTTTCCTTCTCAGTCTGAGCAGAAACAGGAGGAAAAGCTCTGGAGACAATTTCCTTCACTTATAAGACATGAGCACCCTACATGATTTAGCAACACTTTCACTTATGATATCATTCACTCTTCCTAGGGAATTTCACTGAGTAAAATCAGCTTTCAAACATTCTATAGATATTTGCTGTAAAAAGCTCCCAGTTACCCAAATTTATTCCTCTTCTCTGCTGTTACTGTGGATGCATAATCCTAAAGCACAGACCCACAATGTATGTTCCATTTCATCCTCTGCAGAACATGGTTATAGGGGTTATATAAACATGGTTATATGTGGTTAAATACAGTTACATAAATACATTATAATCACTCATTATAAATCAACAGACAGTACTGCACAGTGGAAAAACATATTTAACTATCACAGGGGGTGCACACTTATTTTACACTTGAATAATTACTACCATTTAAACCATGAATAACAAAGAAAAGTTGCTAAGTGAAAGCTGGAAAACAAATTTTACAGCTCAGTGGGAAACATAATAGCATTTTAGGCAAATGGAAGAGGATCATCATGTCTTGTAGCCAAGAAAAAAAATTAAGGAAACACTACACTGGTAATAAGGTCTATGTAATTGCCATGGTCTGATGCATCTAAAAGTGATACCATGTCCAAGCTGGTAAAAAAAAAGAAAAACTGAAAAAGTAGCAGAAGTGTTTCATTGCCAAAGTGGTGATGATTCCAACAGCATCATCACTCAAAGTCTCATTTCTCGTCAGCTAGGAACAAAGTAAGTCAAAGAAAGCAGAGAGCTATGAGATATTTATTAAGGCTGCATCATAACAGTGACAGAAGCTTTAAACTAAAGCAAGCTTTAATTTTTTTTCTAGCTATATTAATAATTGTTTCAGGCTATTTCTTTGTTTGGAATGAACAGTCAACAAAGGAAGTTGCAGATATTGGCAAAGTGAACTGGGGAACAAAGAGTCTTGTTTGTTTATCAAGAGAAAACATAAATCAGCTTCAATTACTATCAAAATGGAATTAGCAATAAAAAATGCATACTTGCAAGAGCATGGTCATGTTAATTATTAATCCAATAAACACTATCTGATCACTACTCTGGAAAAGCTAAAGCTCCCTCAGATCCTCTTAGGGCTGGAGCAGGTTGGACAGGGCTCATTTAGGCAGCTGAGCTGACAGATCTGACAGGGTGCAAGTATCTGGGAGAGACAGAAGTGAGGAAAGACTGCAGTCAAAAGTGAATTTATGAAATGAAACAGATAAAATAGAGTATTTTAACCATTTTATGGTAAAATTTTACCAGGACAAAAAAGGGCACCTATTTTTAATGGTGCTTTCTGCTGCACTGACATCCATGGACAGAGTGGTCATTAAAAAGAAAACCCTAATTGCTTAGGACCAGGTAACACTGATATGGGGAATCAGATCTCTCTACCAGGGTGGTCAGTGTCTGTCTGGAAGGTAGTGGGAGCCTCTGTCCTTGCAGTGTCCTCCACATCTGGATTGTGAGAGACCACCCAGACCACTGTTCTGCTCCAAACTCCCAGCCCAGCTGGCCCATGGCCCACACAACCACTCCAGCACGTGCATTTTATCTTGTGTGCTGTAGTTGCTTTGATCTTAACTATATATGACCATTTTCACACCTACAGGAACAGTTTCTATAGACTATATCTATAGACTACATACAAATATCTCGCCTCCATTCCATTTGCCCTCTTTTGCAGCAGGAAATCTCTAGGACACTCCACCCAGGGCAATAATTTAAGCACCAAATTGGACTGGACACAGCAGGAGCTGGCAGGGGAGAACCAACCAAAACTGCACCTGGAAAGATCCTGAAGCCATGGGTCAAATTCCTGACTGTGAAGGTGGGTGAGAGTGCTGCCAATCAGCCAGGTGCAAACTGCTCCATGAGCTCCTCTATACAGAGCAATGGCCAGGGAATTCCTCCATCCCCTGGATAACCAGTTAATGACTCCCATGCCCTGAGTAAACGGCCAGGAACAGTCCTGACAACCAGTGACACTGTTAGAACTGCAGAACAAACTGGCTGGCTCCTGATTTCTGTCAGAGCTCTGGTGGTATCAAACTGTCTGAAGCCTCAGAGAGGTCATTGAGTACATTCTGCTTTGAAAAACTACTGTGAGAAGTAACCAATCTTTTAAGCTACATGATAAGATGCTTGCTATATTGTGATTATTATATATTGATTCTTTACTATAGTCCAAAATAAACAGTTTTAGAGAAATAATTAGTGTTCCATTGGAATAAATACAAGTCACTAATGCAAAGGAGATCATTTTGCTTTTGCTCAGATCAAATTAGCATATTAAATTTAATTTTTAACAGAAAGAGGCTAACATCAGTGAGGGTGATATTTCACAAAAGAAAGTCTTTCTCCCAAATAGAATAAGAGAGGAAAAGTAATGCCCTAAAGAAAAGAAGTTATAGGTTCTCAAAAGATCAAGAGTCCATAGATTGTATCTAGAGAGCACAATCTGGTTCTTTTCAATGCTTTTTATTTCTCCAAACTGAGAAAGGAAAAAAAAAAAGCCATCTTTTTGCATTTAATGGCATAGGTATGTACTACAACACGCCACCCAAACTCACTGGATCACTGATGATAAAATCATGCAAAACTCAATTTTTCCTCTCTAATAGGGCAAACACATAGTCTGGATATATTTCAATTCCTGACCAATAAAACTTAAGCTATTTACCCACCCACCTGCTTTTCCTCAAGGGTTGCAGGCTAACACATAAGATACTGAATAGAAATGTTTGCAAACACACTCAAATAGATTCAAACCACTGAAAATATAATTGTCCTTTCTTCAGGCTCTCAGGCATTGTTAGAAGGCAAAATGGTGCTGACTGCAAAGGAGGGGCCTGATATTGATCTCCTTTATCTACCAGAACTATAAACTCCTTAACAGGAACAGAATTACTATGATTTATTTTAATATACAGAAGAAAAAAACCAGTCTCTACAAGTTCCTGAGTGTACACAGAGTGCAAAGTACATCCATAGTAGCTGGATGCAAAGGATATTACCCTCAAGGGGTCCTTGATAATGTTTAGGTACAGACTAAGCCTTAAATTTGCATTTCCTTGTGTGTATTGGATGATATTACCAGCAGAATATAGCCTAATTGCAGTATACTGCATTTTAATTAAAGATATACAAATGCAAATTTTAAATGAAATTAATAATTATGGAATAATTACTGTTCTACAGGAATATTTACTATTCTATTTTACTTGTTATCTGAGAAGTATTAAAAATGAAAAGCTATGAAGCCTTGCAGGGTAGAAATACCACAACTGCATTTTTAACTAATTCAGAGTTTTCATTCCTTAACTCACTCAAAGAAATTCAAACACTGTTTTTATAGCTTAATAAACAATGTATTTTTTTAATTAAGAGGGTTTAATACCAATTTATTATTCGGATTCCAAGTTCATTTGCAACATATTCAATCTTAAATGAAGGACCTCCACGGAGTGCAGGACCATCATGGGAATATTTCCATGGCATCATCAACAAAGGACAGTCACCAGTGAGCAGAGGCCACACCCCAACTGGAATGTATTGAGTTCTCTGCAGCTTTTATCACTAAGAAAAAGTGGAATTCAGATCAGATATTGAAAGGGATATTTCTTGAAAAAAAGAAAGCAGAAAATGACTCAGTTTAAGTACAAGGAAGAAGCACGTGTTCTGCACTGACTGCAGTCTGTCCCAACTCTGTGGAGAGATCCCTTCCTGAGTGAGAAAGCACACCTGCTTATATCTTCAGTATTTTCAAGAGGATGTAGCACTCTAAATTAGATAGGAAGATGCTGTGTAATCAGTCAATGAACATGTAAGACTAATTATTACAGAGGATACACGTGAAGGGGATAATTATCAATGTCAGTGATTCCCAGCACAGCTAAACCACTTGTTTATTCAAAGTTTTTTAAATGGTATGCTAAGTACTGAATATTTAAAAAGAAACCACTGCTTTGTTTATATTGTCCCTGGATTCCAGTGAGGAAACATTGTGTGTGCAGACAAAATGTGGTCTTTACTGCACATACTGACAGCAACAAAATCCCATGATGATGAAATAGATGGTTCCCTCTTGCACCTCTGGACTTTCTCAATGTTTTTAGTGAACAGTTAATGAATTTTGTTCACACTTGAGGAAGAAAATATGTGGCAAAAGAAAAAGTGAAAAAGTCAGCATGCACTTTTAAGCTTTCCTGTCTTTCCTCTAATTCACTTGAAAGCCAGGAGCAGGTCAGCCAGGCCAGCAGTGCAGCAGACACTGGCACAGAGCTGACAGCTTCTGATCCTGCTGTGGGACTTAGAGCAACAGTTTTGTCATCAGGAAGTTCTCTTTGCTTTTTCATTTGCATTAATCCTCTTCTATGCTTGATTTAGTGCTCCAGTGATCCTTATACTTTGTCCCCTCCCTTGTGTTTGATGCTGTGGTTGGATCTACAGCCCATCCTCAGCAGTTCACAGTTTTGTATTGGTAAAGGGCCTGAAGATGGTCCTGCCTTTGTGCTGCTCCTCTCCCTGCTCCCAGTCACTCCGGGGAAGGTATTTGCATCAGGCCCTGTTCTGCTTTCTGATGTTTAAAGTAGCCCACACCTACTCCCTACAGCAATCTGTTTACAGGCTTTTCAAAAATGAACTTACTGAATATATTCTTATAAGCCTAATTTGCATACAATTTGTACTACACTTAATTTCTCTCCCATTCTTATCTCCCGTTTCCCTGGATAATTGAGAGTTGACTAAGTAGTTCTATTGACAAGTGTATTAAATGTTTTGGACTCTTGCTATAAATAGGGTTCTTTTCCACTGTGAAAACAAAAAGGCTGAAATGCCTTTTGTAAGGCTTTTGGTTTGATAAGTAGCACTTTTCTTGAACGTGAAACTCCACACTTTGAAACAAAGCCTGACCAAGCAGATTTAGCACAGAATTGTCCAAAGCTGTCTTCCTTCCCAACCCCAGTGCCAGGAGCAACTGGGCTCTCCAGTTGTGCAGGTCTCCATTAGGAGAAAATGGTCGATGGATCCACATTGCCTAATATCCCCAATTCTTCACCATTAGACTTAATAAATACTAAAATATCCGAAATGCTGTGGCATCTATTATAAAACTTCTTCCTCCTTTGTCTGCTTCCATGTGTCTTGTAAATTCTGTTTCCTCTGCTAAGGCAGATCCAGCTAGAAAGTGCTTTAATCCCAAGATCAAAATTCAACCCTTGACTTACAAATGCTTTTTTTTTTCTTTTTTTCTTTTGGCATTAATTCAGTTAATACATAACTGCAGAGACATTAAGCATGATCTGCCAGGAATATATCACCGCATTCAACATTATTTTAGATCTATTTGTATCTAAAGCAGAAGAGAATTCATGTCTGGTGAATTATCAGTTTACTAAGCCTAGATCTGATATAGTATGAAATCTTTTTATAATCAAAATAATCATCCTGTATATCAAATCCACTTTCCAAAATTATTTTTGAAATAAAGTAGTTAGAGATGTCTTCCAAGATAAAGGGCCTTGAGTGAAAAAGTCAATAAGTACAATCACAGAATGACAGAGGTTGGAAGGGACCGCAGTGGGTCATTTGGTCCAACCTCCCTGCTCAGGAAGGGTCATCCCAGAGCACATGGCACAGATTGTGTCCAGATTGTTCTGGAGTATCTCCAGCAAGGGAGGCTCCACACCCTCTCTGGGCAGCCTGTTCCAGTGCTCAGTCATTGCACAGTAAAGAAATTCTGCCTCATGTTCAGGTAGAATTTCCTGGGCATCAGTTCCTGCTCGTTCCTCTTGTCCCATTCCTGGGCCCTCCCTGAGCAGATCCTGGTCCATCCTCTGCCCCCTCCCTGCAGGCACTGACAGACATGGATGGGGTCCCCCCTCAGTGTCTCTTCTCAAGGCTGAACAGCCCCAGCTCCCTCAGCCTTCCCTCATAAGAGAGATGCTCCAGTTCCTTTATCATCTTTGCTGTGCTCACTGGACCTGCTCCAGGATCTCCATATCCCTCCTGTCCTGAGGAGCCCAGAACTGGACACAGTGCTCCTGGTGTTCCTCACTAGGGCTGAGCAGAGGGGCAGGATCACCTCTCTCAACCTGCTGGCACTGCTCCTCCTAATTCACTCTGGGACACCATTTGCCTTCTGGGCCCCCAGGGCAGCAGGGGTTCACCAGGACCCCCAGGTCCTTCTCCACAGAGCTGCTCTCCAGCAGGTGCCTGGGGTTCTTCCTCCCCAGGTGCAGGACCCTGCACTTGCCTTTGTTGAACTTCAGACAGTTCCTCTCTGCCCATCTCCAGCCTGCCAAGGCCCTGCTGAAGAGCTGCACAGTGTGTGAGGGGCATTGGAACCCACTGGAGAGAACTCATCTGCTCACAGCAGGTCAGCTGCTGATGCTTTGGAATGTTACCCATAAGTACATTACTTTCTAGTTACATATCCAAAACACCAGTTCAGGGATGACATGAACATAAGTCTTTAGTGAATTGTATGGAAGATTAATCGTTGTATTAAGTAGCACAGACAGTAATCCCTGCTAAGTAAGAATTCTATCACAAGCAAAAAAGGGAATAGACTCTAATATTTGGAACATGATTAACCATCACCCTGTAAATCAGCATATACTAGTCCCCCAGCTCCTTATATAATCCTCCATCTTCCCCTTTCAGCTGATTTTCTGCTACACTTACAAGCACAGAAAAGATCTCACCATTTCATTTAGGTTTTCACACAGCCTGTAGAGCTGTGGAGCTTCCATAGGTGTAGCTGTGATCAGCACACGCCATCAGAATTATCAGAATTGCATTAGGCAGTTCACAAAAAAGGAACTTATAGGTTCAGAAAAAAGGCCAAGACATACAGTATGTGATGTGTTATGTTACTGCCTTGATCCCCTGAAGGTCACAGCAAGAGCACACAGCTCTGCTGGTGTGGGGGGGATGGTTATATTGTTGCAAAATTTAATTCTGCGAGACTTTGGGTCACTCCTGAACTCCAGTACATTTTATAGTTAACTATATTTTAATTACATTACTTTAACTTTGGAGCAAATAAACTCTCTTGTTATACTCTAATCAGGTCATCCATAAAAGAGCCAAAAGCAAGACCTTGCTGAAAACCAGAAGCGTCTGAAAGGGCACAAATAGCATAAAAACATCTTATACAGAGCGGAATATTAGATTAGCATTTTATTTTGGAAATGGGCATTGTAACGTGAAAAAAGGACTTTGTTTTTCCTACTTGTCATTTCTAATTGCATCAACCTGCAAAGATTTCATTGTATCATGAGACACTGAGATACATTATGGTTCTACTTTCAATTACAGCCTCCTCACAATCTTCCAAATACTCTCCTGAAAGCTGGACAAACTCTCCCCAGCTATGATCCCCAACTAATAGATAAGTCACGAAAAATCTGGTATTTGGATTTCACACCTTTCCTGATAATCCACTAAATATTATGGCTATAGTTTACAAAGAAGCATATCATTATTCAGCAGGGAAATGTGTTGTCCTGTGGATATATGGAACATTCCAAATAGCAAGGATTAACTCAATGGTGTGAGCTAAGGCACGATGCCTCAGATATTACACTCCTTAGTATACACACAGTATGTCTTGTCAAGGAAAGAAGGAATTTATGCTCCTTTTACAATTTATGCCAAGTTATCATCATTAAAGAGTGAAAGAGAAATAGTTAGGTGCTCATACAGCCCTAAAAGTTTCTATACACTTTAGGGCACAAAGTTGCATGAGGGCCACAGCTGCCATCTGTCATTAACTGAGGTTCTCTGGGTACATGCAAAGGAGGGAAGTGAAACTCAAATTCAATGGGTGTGATTCACTGGCAAGTCTGCAGTCCAGGCTGTTTGTTCCTGTTACTGCTGCCTTTGTAAAGCATCTGAGGTTATAAAACAGAAATATGAAGCTGAAGTTACTATTAAACCAATGTTGATGAGCAGACTTTTAGAAAGTTAAATCATAACACCTAGTCTTAAGTAAAGTGTACTTGAGAGAGCAAATGGGTAAAGGTTTTGTCTGTGCTGGTTATTTTAAGCAATAATAGCACGAAGATATATAGAAAACCTCCCTGTCTTCAGGAAGCAAGTTGGATATCAAAAGACAGTACTCACTCTAACTAAAAATAATGTTGGTCCATCCAAGAGTCCTAAAAAAGCTACTTCTGAGTTATTGCTCATCTCACAGCATAATGAGCCACACAGAACCAGAGTATGGGGCAGATGTAACGACCAAACCTCTTCCTACCCTTTATGCAGAGTCAATACCACCATGTTTGTACAGTTCAGATTCATCAGGCATTTCTTGTTTAATCCAAAACCAAAGCTTGCCCTTACACTCACACTTGTAACTCTTCATAATGCACATTCTGGGTTACACACTTCTACTGAAAGTTCTGATCCTGTTTTGAAAACGAAACCCAGGCAAATTAAAGTGCAAGCAAATTCTTCAAGTTCAGTGGCAATCCACTACCACCAGTGGGTAAAGACTGATGTTCTTGGACAATTGACTAGCACCTAGAGCACACAACACCCAGCTCACAACCTGATAATCAAGGGCAACACTATCAATCAGAATAAATTTGTCATACCCATTTCAATTTCATTAAGAAGTTGAACTGATGAGACTATTGTGACAGCAAATGAGAACAGCAACAGTTACATGCCAGGAGAACAGGCATAAGAACAATCATATGTTCTTATGCAGCTACAGGGTATTCAATACATCTTCCCAAATTACAGAGAGTGTGGTGATGGTGGAAACAAAACAGAAAAAAAGGCCTTACACCTACCTGTGTCTTTGCTGGGTCATGGGTTCTCATGCTGCCAATGAGCTGGGCCATGTCACTGCATCCTGAGAAGAGATCGTGTTCTCCTGCCCCTGGGTGATCTGCAACAACACATACAACAGTTCAAGGTTAGATTTGTATGGGCCAAACTCCAAACTGCTGAGGTGTTCTTTGTAGGGAGCATCCAGCTTTGGAGATAAAGGTATTTTAGTCAGTGCCTCTTTAAATTTACATGTTTTTAAAGTAAAAACAACTGGTTTTGTCAATAATACCACACCACATGTTTGTTGGTTTTGTTTTTTAAATCTGTGTAATATTGGAATAACTGTATTCTTCTGAAATAACTGGTGGCTTCTGGAGCATTCAAACAGCTTTTCCTGCAGCTTAGTTACATTAACATTTTCAAAGAAAACTTAATAATACAGGCTGGATGTTTTTCAGCATCAAAAGGAATCAATTCTCTGTTTAAATACAAATGACTAGTGTACCTGTATATAATTTACACAGCTATAAGTTAATAAATATTATCCTTAGTGTGACTTTGGTTATTTACGGGCAGTAAGTGTTCCCAGGAAAGGTATTTCGAGACTGGGAATCCACATAAGCACCACAAGGAATGAATAATGCATTTGAAATAAATGTATTTGACACAAAAGAATGAGCTGGTTCTTGACTGTCACAGCTGAGAGGAATATGGACATTTGAATTTGTATCTTCATTCCTTATCTTTTGTTTTATTGAAATCACAATCAGTGTATCACATCTCAAAAATCCCTCACTCTTTCTCAGTTATGAAGTATAGTTTAAGCACAAACTTAAAAACAAATCAGAAATAGCAGACTACTAAAATGATCGTTATGTATAATAAATGTACATTCAGAAAGACCTTTCTGTTATTGAGAACATAAACACAGTACAAAGATCATGGGGCTTGTAGAGCTCATTCTAAGTAAAAAAAATGACCACAGATGATCCAGGAAGGCATCTCCAGGTTTCTCCTTGTGAGTTAGACTTGCTGAAATAATCCCTGACAACACTGACATTACACCAGAGGGTCAAGTGTATTTGCTTTGCACGCTCAAGTCTGGTGACTAATCTTAAACACTGACTTTTATTCACATTACTGGGCTCAACTGGACACCAGCACTTAACTCTGCAGCTGGATTTTAGATCACACCACTGAAATCAGAAGTATTATTACATCAACATTGAAATTATGGCAGCAAAGATACTCTGGATTTTCTCTACCAACCACACAATATTCACTGTACAGACTGCAGTTCCAAAGGTAATGGAACCATCTATTCTACCTTTTTGCAGCCAGTAACAGTGCAGAAACTTTCCTTCTCCTTGAATTTCTGGGGTTTTTTTAGGAAGTGTTGAAAGGAATTTTTAAGTGCAAAACCAATTGCAACTGCTTAGGCTAACACATGGGAGAAGCAAAAGCTTCAACTGGCACCCAACCCAATCAAATCTATAATCACAGATTCTAGGAAGCACAGTTCAGTGTGGTTTATTACAGAAAGGATATACCAAGTCCTCGGAAGTTTATTTCCTTTTTAAAATAAATAAACATAACAGAATTCTGGTGGGCTGAGCAGTGCAAACCACTGAACACTGACAGGAACCCAGACAAGCTGTAAACAAACAAGCCCACGTTCCCACATAGCTTGACAAGACTGTCCAACTTGCATGAACTGGGAAGCCACTGTTACTGAAATCCCATTAGTTTCTTTTCCACTTATAAATAAGACACAGTGAAACTGCTTTATACTGAAAAATAAATTAAAGCATCAGCATAATTGACATAATTCCTGTAGAAGGGACACTTTTGATTGATTTTAACAACAGATCACATCTTTTGAGAGGAAACCTACGTAAAGACACGGACAAGATTTCAAATCCGTTTTAAAAAATCTTTTAAATGATTATGTTAATGTCTTACTTTACTCTCTCAGCAATATTAACAATGTAATGAATTGGAAAAGTAACTTCAATTTTATAGCTCTATTTCAAGGTGAAAGGCAGGCTTTGTGCAAACATTAGGCAGTTTTAAGTAAGCCCTATATCTGTGTTAATGAGATTACATCATTAAATACTCCACCCACACAGCCTTTTGCTGGTACATCAAGAAGCTGGCAGTGTGAGAGACCTTGGAAAGCATTGACAGTCACCAGAACAGCATTGCAGAAACCCCTGCTGCAAAACTACAGTGGAAGTATAACCAAGTCAGTAAAAAAGACTTTGTGTTTGTAGAAAGAAGGGAATTTGGGAGTTAAAATTCTGGGTTCCCTCTGCAGTGAAACCCTTTAGCATGTTGCCAGGGATGTCTGCACAGAGACAAAGCACTGACTTATGCTGTTACTCAGCTGGTAGCAGTTGTGATTTGCATCTGTTCTTAGCTGAGGGGAAAGAACATAGGGCAGAAAGGTAATCTGTTATCAGCAGCCAATTTTGCTCATCTAAAAAGCTTACATAACACTGCAGCAAGTGCCTGGGAAGCCCTGGGGAAACACTGATAAATGATATCATGATAATCCCAAAAGAACAAAGAACTGACATCATTCCTGCTGGAAGAGAGACTGATTGCCCAGAATGCAATTCAATAACTATGAGCAAGAGGTGAAGGAGATAAAATTAGGAACTAACAATATAGAATAAACTCCTATGAAAATGGGAATAGCTGGAGGTTCACTATAATTGATTCTGGAGCTGAGACACAAAGTCAAACGCCAGGGAGGTGGCTTTTCCTTTCCAAGGAGTAACTTGAAGGTTGTGTGAATCCTCTTTCAGCAGCATCACAGTCCATGCAATTCTACCCTTATTAGGAACTCTGTGAACCCTAGGGAAGATTTTGCTATAGGAGAGGCAACACAACTTAAATGAGAGACCTTAGCACAGTGAAAAGCCTCAGCTCAAACTGATAACTACTACAGCAAGAATCAGGGAGCTGAAATTCAAGCTCTCTTGACATATCAAATTACTCTGATTTCAATTTTAGAACTTTTATCAAAAACTAATATTGCTAGAATAAGGCCTATAAGGCCATGTGCTATTTGTCAAATACCATAGCAAGTGTGTTAATAAATATTATTTACTTTAAAGAATTTTATAAAGCCATGCATTATCCAAACAACTCACAGACAGAGAGAAGGCAGAGAACATGAAAGGATCTGAAGACCAAAGTCAACATAAATTTAGACAGTAATAAAATGAAAATGGTGAAACAGTGGCTTAATGTGATAGAAAGATGAAATCTTGTCATCTCAAACATCTCTCTGAAAAATGCAAAACATTCTGCCTTTTTCAGAGCAGATATAGGTTTCTATGAGTTTCCAGAGCAATTTATGGATTGTGCCATAAATTGTACATGAAGTGTGAGCTGGTTACAAGATTTACAAGAGCAAAATGCTAATAGAAAATATAACTCATTTGTTTCACTCACCATATGACAAATTAGTGTATTTATTAGGTCTCCCAGCATAAGCACATAGAGCACTGAGCATGTGGAGCTTTATTAAGAGAACTCTGGGTGGTTTGACAGGGTATATGAATTAGTTTGCAGTTTATACTTCACCTTCTCAGGGCCTTTTTTGTGTCCAGAATAATTTTGTTTTATTTGTGAGTTAATCTCATCCATACTTTATACTGAACTGATACTTAAGAATAATTGTTTTACTGACTCTTATGGTGCTACTTCAATAACTGCTCTGTTCTGTTGGTGATCTCACAGTTCACATTCATTCTACCCTCATACAGACTTTATTTCACCAACAGATAAAGCATATGTGCTTTCCATAGATCATTTGAAAGGGTACTTTCATAACATAAATTTCAAAATGTTACCCCATTCTTAATTATATTTGCTCCATCATTTAATTTCCAGATTAGCTGATGAAAAAAAATCATCTGGTTCAATTACAAGCTTTTGGACAATAATAACTAGAACTAAAATTCCAGTTGAGTCAAAGACAGAGGAAAAGAAATTATGAAGAGCTGTGCATTACAGGGTGACAGAATGGTGTAAATCCAGCTGGTCACAGAACTGATTCCTTGCAGGTTGCACAGTGTCAGAGAGAACACCTTGTGCTCCCTAATAAGCACCTGAACCTCACTCTAAACCTTCAAGCAAAACCTGGCCATGGTATCATGCCTTATCACATCTGAATCCTTTGTGCTTACACAAATTTAAATATGCAGCTCTAAAAAGGAGCAGTAATAGATACTCGGGGGGGGGGGGGGTATTTGAAAGTAAAAAGGTATTACTGCATTTATTAGGTTAACTGATGATTTCTATCTCTATAAGAAGTTTCACTTTTCTTTATCTTACAATCCAAAATGTCAGTGTTTCTCATCTTAATATTTAGTTCATTATTTTGCAAGATATAAGAGAAACAGGAAATGCATGTGGTTTGAAAGAAATGTGGAAGAGGTTGCTCATTTGTGCTGCTGAATTGGACCTCAGTTAATCTTCCTCCCAGTCTACTGTTGCTACTTCACTTCCCAAGTTATTAAAATGAGACTGAGATGCTGAGGTTTACTATGGATATTATCTACTATTCCAAATAATGTAAAATCTAAACTGCAGCTCTGGGATGGAAAATGAAATCGTTCTATGCTTTCTGTGATTGTTCTTAGTTAATGCACAGATGTTAAATTTGATGTGAGTTCATTTCAGGATTTTAACATTAATTTCAAGTCCCATCTCACAGGGGCATTATGTCCCTGTGAGATGGGACTAAGTTATTTTGGATAATAATTTCATTGTCTTCATTTTGTAGAAACATCTTTCTCCACAATACGTTTGGAATTATTTTAAAAATTACATTTGTTCTGCATCTTCACCAGTCATATTTAATTTCTTCTTTTCGACATGTTTATTATTTAATAGGATCCATTAATTTTACTTTAGTAATTCATACTGTTTTTTCCACCAATCTAACTTACTGGGTTTGGTTGGTTTGGGCTTTTTTTCCCCACTGTGCCTTCATACCACCAAAGTGACTTGTTGCCAAAGAGTCAAGGAGGTAAGAATATTCAACATCCACTCCCATCTTGACCATCACAGATAGAACCTGTAGCATCAGCAGCTCAGCAGTGAATTACTGTTACACAGGGACAACACACCTGTCACCTCCAGGAAGCAAATTCAACTCCTCGTTGCTGCTTTAAGCTCTAAACTTGACAGTTAAGTACTGAAGGTTCTAAGGAGGAAGGAGGTCAAGGAACAAGAGTGAGCACAGGCTCATCAAATTATGGCTGCTCTTCATATTTGTGATTCAGTCAATAACTCAAATGTTTATGTGCAGAAAAATAAAGCATACTAAGGTAGAAGTATATTTCAAAATATTCACCTTCTGAGCAACTTCCATGTGGTGATAAAAACAAATAAGCAGATAATCTTAAATTGCCTCTTAAAGTCTTTGTATTATCAGGTACCAGAAACGACCAGCAAATTACAATTTAAAGCCTCAATAAGATTTACAAGGGAAAGTGTGGTTTTCAAAATTAGAGAAGTACTTCTCTGCTTTTACAGCTGTGCCTCAGAGACAGTTTGCAATCCTTGAGTCCAACGTGCTTGTGCTTGCATCAATAAATAGATCCAAGGCTGGGAGATCCAGCACAGCCTGGAGTGCTCAGAGCCTTAGGGATAATGTGGGAGGATTTATTAAATGATATAAAGACAGGACTGCCCCAGGTGATGAATTGGAAAGAACAAGAGAAGATAATGAGCAAGTTTTGCTTGTTTCAGCAAAGCCATATTGATGTGTCCAAGCAAAATCAATGACACAGTGACTGGATGTTCTGGTCAGCAAAAGACAAGTACTTACCTGTTGGGGTAAAATTATTTAAATTAAATAATGCATCAAAACCCCACTTAATTTGACATACTTTCTCTTGTCACTCATCAGTGCTAATCAACAGTGATTTTCAGAAAAAATTAGTCTTTCCTCCACTGCTGCCACATTACAATATAATCCACATTTCATTTAGTTATTATTAATATTAATTATAATACTAACATATTAATTATATGTATAATATAGTAACATGTTAATTAATATAGCATTATATTATATATTAATTACTATATCAATCAATATATTATTATATTAATATATTAATTTATCCTTTCAGTGTTGACTTGTGGACTAAATCAGGGGAATCCCTTCCGGCAGCTCCCTCCCAGCATATGGTCTTGTTGCCTTCAAACAATAGGCACAGACAAACATGACAGATTTTTTTCCTTTCTAAATTAAATCCTAGTTTTTGCACTGCAGTTCACCAGGTGTGTTGCTATGAAGGATGTCTCTGAACAGGCAGTTGTACCGATCCAGTGCTGATGCACACTTCAACAGGCAGCAAAACCAAACAAAAAGGAAAAAAACCCAAGCCTCTGGAAAAGGTGAAGTCACTCACTATTAAGACCACGACTTCCATTCATGAAGGCTGGCTCCTGCATCTCTTAGAGATGCAACATTTCCAACACACACTTCCTAACGAATCATTCCTAATGATTCCTGAGCCATCTGAATTTTCCTTGTTGCAAGCTGAGAAAACAGATTCGGCACATGAAAAGCTGCTCATACTTCAATCAAAACACATGCCTCAATTCCATAAGAACTTTTTACTCATTCATAACTCCACCCTTCAAGTTTTATTGTGAATGAGTCACTGCTCACTCTGTCCCACAGAGGTGCCTCAAGCCTCTTCATGCCTCCCAGACTGCACAGGTACCTTCTGCTGTCCTTAGCAAACGCTCTGTGCCTGCATTTCCAGCTTTTGAAAACCTCCAGCTCAATCTCACAGCGACTGGCACTGGTTCTCTTGCACAGTACAGCAGAAACTTTGCTAGTCCTGTATTTCTCTCTTCCCAGTGGCAAGTCTGCAGGTAAGGACGAAGTGCAGGGATCCCATTAATCCCTCCCTCATGCATGAGTGCTAACTTTACAAACACTGGCACAACCACGTTTGCTAATGATGGAGGAAGACAGGCAACATTTAATCCATCTTTTATATCCCTTCTTCAATGAGGTGACACATAAAACTCATTAATTAGTCAGAAATGTTGCAATTCATTCAGCCAAAGTTTTGCTTTAAGACGTGAAAGGGCAAAATCACCTTTTGAATGATGAATTTAAACATTCTGAAGCTGGTTAATGTTCAGCATGGCATGGTTTGCATACAGATGAAATTAAAACCAGTTGCTGCTAGAGGACACTGGAGCACAAATCTCAACACTTTTTACCACAGTGGAGG
The DNA here is from genome assembly GCF_036250125.1 of Pseudopipra pipra. NCBI lineage: Eukaryota > Metazoa > Chordata > Aves > Passeriformes > Pipridae > Pseudopipra > Pseudopipra pipra. The sequence goes on along the minus strand of NC_087560.1, from coordinate 6,731,860 downwards.
TACAGTGTCATGCAATGTCACAGATCAGCCCATTAAAATTCATTTGCTCCCAGTGAAAAGGAGTGCACAGAGCAGCTGGAAAACAACAGGGCCTACCAGCACAGAATAACTAAGTCTTTCTACTTCTGTTTTATCAGACAATGATCATCTTATATAACAAGAGTTTATGTCAACAAAAGATTTGATCAATGTAAAATGCCACTGTAATTGCTGATGCTTGAAAACATTTTAGATGATTGTTTCATACTTAAACATCAAAGCAGTGAATGTAGAGCCAGATAAAAGGAAAGACTTTTTTTATTTCCATCAGCTTTTATGAAGAAGAGTCTAATCTAGATTGAATTTGAAGGCCCCTGTGTTTTCATAGCATAAAAATTGTATTAAAATTTGATAGTGCAATTTTGTAGGATGTAAGGACTGTAAGACAGTAACTCATAGATTAATATTATCAGAAACCTCTGCTTGACAACAGAGGCTTATTTTGGTACAAACCTGTGAAGTAATAAATTAATGTTTTCAACCCACACTGAAATTGCAGCATTTGAATTCAGAATCCTTTGGTACCCAAATGCTTCAGCAGTGGCAGTTATGGAACTGTGTACTTGCTGGAGGTGCAGTAACCTGGTTCTTCTGCAGAGTACTGACTTGGAGGAGATCTTGCTGCAAACAAAAGCAATGTAACAGGTATCACTATGGAATAGATTTGCTGTCCAGGCATTTCTTCTCCCTCACTCTCCTCTCCCAACCTTAGTACAACTCTTTAGGCAGGAAATTTTCACCTTATGATGGGAAAGCAGTTAAACTTATTTCCCATGGAGAGTTGCATTATTTTTTACCTAAAACACTGAAGGAGAGAAGCTTCTTTTCTTTGCTTGCTTGAAGCTGCAGTGAATACTGTTGTAATGGACCTGCTGAGGGATCACCTTGGGCAGTGTAGTGAGTGCTAAGGATCAATCTACTGATGCATTTCTGGCTTGGGAATGTTTCTGCTGTTCACCTGGCAATGAAGTGAACATTCCCATGGGAGCAGGAAGGAAGTGTACTGGGAAAGAACATATCAAAAGGAGCAGTGATGAGAATGTTGAAGGCTTATGATTTGGCTGAATGCAGCCAAGTCTATTTTAATTTAGGAATAACATGAACTACTGCACATCAGAAGAACAAACACATCAGACCATAACATTCCATGGCATGAGTTTCCTAAAAATACTGAAAATTGATATGTCTTATATCTCAAGAATGCCTGTTTAGGGGCATCACTACTATGATTTTATTGTACTTACTATTCAGGCTGCGAAATGGATAAATCTGACTGGGAGATGTTCTGTTCAGTCATATTTGTGAACAACAGAGTCAGATCACTACCTACATTCTTCAGCTGCACTAGAGGCTTCTCAAGCTGACAAGGATCTTTCTATATATGGCTGTTAATACAGGTTTGCAAAGGCAAGGTGACACCTTGAGATCAAATCAGAAGATGCAAGCATACTGACAGACAACATATCAAGCAGCATCAGAATTGAATAATGAAAAGCATGTGGAAATAAATCATCTCAAACAACAAGATGTGCTGCTGCTGCTCAGCAGCCCCTGAACTGAGGTGTCTAAACTATTGTGGGATTTTTTCTCTGTCAGCTCCTTGCAGTGTGGATGGATGCACAATTTCATGTCAGAGCAAAGCAAAACATCACAGTCAGTGGAGTTCTGTCTTAAGCTGTAACACCAAAGTCAATACTGTGTGTTCTTCAAGTTGGCCTTCTAAGGGAAAATAAGAAAGAAATATATTAAACTTATTAGGTGCACAGTGTGCCTGTATTTGTGATGCATGAGACATAAAATTCTCACACAAGGCAGAAATCAGTGAGTACTTGGTATCCATGTACACACACACAGATCACATGAGAACACATGGCCTGACTCTGGACTGCTCTTTTATAGGTTTGCCAAAGCTATTATGTGATATTCCAAGGAGCTCCTACTATTCCAGTGATTAAAAACTCATGCATCTATTAAAAAGCCACTGAATATGGCATAACCTTAAATATATTTACTCTCACACCATATTCTCCTCCTCCCCTTTTCCAAATGGAAAGCTGTGGTACACATTAAGTCTGCAGTGGAGATTTGGTCCTCATTCTAAAAGGTTTAATGTAAGCCTTGCCACATACATTTTGTCTGTTAAGATACTTTAAATATTTAGGATGTGCAGAAAACTTGAATCCATTTGAACACAGGCAACCCAAAACACCCAGTTTTTGCAGTCTGAATACCAGATGTATTCAGGCACGTTTTTGTTGCATTTGAGTCTTTATACTTAGCAGTGATGAAACACTGAATCCCAAAGTAGGCTCTAACTACTGAAATAATTTTATTTAATTGTATCAAAGCCAGTTTCATTTATTTCTCTTTATTTCTCTTCATAAACACACACACTCAAAAGGAGCACACATGAATCCACAAACTCTGGAAAGCCTCAAGATGTAGTCACATAAACGTTCAATGAAGTTTCTGTCCTTGCTTTTGTCAATTCTCAGCCCCCCTGCCCCGGGTGAGCATCAGGTCAAATGCATTTTGGATTTGGTTGATAAAGGAAGTGAAGCCCTACAGAAGAACTCCCTAAAATTCTCTTGGCCAGGCTTTCTGCAGGAGACCCCTCTAATAAGGGCAAACAGTTTCCTGGAGTGCATCAGTATCCAGGATTCCAGCTGAGCAGGAGGGTGAGTGTGCCCCAGGCTCTGCCATCGCTCATTAGCTGCTGCAGGAGCCCCTAATGAGGGCACGAGGCATCGGCTGCTCAGCTGGGCTCCAACCGTGAAAACGGCAACCAAAACTCAGCAACACCAGAACATACTGTTTTAGCAAAATTGCACTGCTAAATTAGGAATGACTGATTAGTCAGACTGTGCTCTGCTTGGGGAGGAATGTTTCACAGAACCACACAGAAAGCATTTCTACAAATCTCTCATAACAGCTTTTACTCTGAAACGCAACAAGCTACAATTAAAAAAAAACTTGCTTGTACATTCTTGGCACAGCCACATTGCAACCTGTCTTTGCTGAAGACAGGCTGCCAGTAATGATTTTATAAAACTTCCATACATGCCACCTGTCAACAACTCTCCAGAAACTCATTTCCAAAACTTCCAGCTATATCTGACTCATTAATTAAAATGAGGTATCAAAGAAAACTATCAAAGAAACATTGGCCTTTAATATGACCTGACTGGAAACCAACTGATGAACCTCAGTGTTTCCAAATTTTATTACATTTTCCCATATTGCAGCTCCAGACAGAGTTTTAAGCTATAACTATGAAAATATGCAAGGTCTAATTTCCTATTTGTTTATTTTACCTGCCGGTGTAAGAAAACCTTCCAAAGGAAGAAGGACAGAAGACAAGTTGTAGGGGTAGTGCTTTAACAATCCCTGAGTGAAACAACGTAATTACAGGCAGATGCAATGAAACAAGAAGAGAGTTAATGAGGGAGACAGACAGACAGCTTTAGAAATTTTCTACTTCAGCCTCCAAAAGGATTAGCAAGATATTGAACAGAAGGATTGTAATTCCCTTCATAAAACAAATTAGTATCACTTGAAACTGAGGGTGAGGTCTCCAGCAACTTTTACTCCCTCAAATATCTGGAGAGAAAGAAAGAAGGAGAGCGAGTGCTACACATTAGTGGTTTTTAACCTCTTCCAAAACTATGATCAACAAGCAGAGAGCATTTATCTCTTTGAAAGTTTAAAATCACTGGCTGTATCTCAGCATCTCAAGGAACTGTTTGCAAAAATAATTTATGTGCAAGTGTTTGACCCAGATTAATTACCTTGCCAAGTAGTATGTCAACTGTTTGAGACATCTAATTTACAGCCTCACAGTAGATACTTTACTAAATTTTGCATTCATCTGTCACAGCTGTGTGCAATGATTTGACCCTGATTAAAATTCCCTTTCCATGGCAATTCTTTCTGATATCTCATTCATCTTCACAATTTCAATAAAACTTGGAATAAAAGAGGAACATTCTGGCCTGTATTTGCTGTATATATTACCAGTTATCTGCAGACCCTTACTGCAACAGAACAGCACAAGGGGTTGACTTCATTAGATCCTCCCCTTCTGAATCTTTCAGGCTCAGAGACACAAAGAAATCAGTAATATCCCCCTCTTCCACTTGCAGGACCACAGGGAGCCTTACAGACAAAAGAAATCAAAAGCTTTAAAACCCCATCACATGGAAAGGAACCTTCTAACCATCCTGTGAGCCAAGAGTGCAGAATAATGACTCACAAAGTAGTCTAGAATAACTAGAAAGTTGTTTCCACAACCTGTGTAAGCTGTGATGTTCTTACTGAATTCAGGGAAGACAATGGGAATGTGAGGCTGTCCAGTGTTCTCCTTTAACCACAAATGCTGTGCTTGCCTGACTGGCACCTGCATCAGCATCTTTGGTTTGTTTGCTCGAGAAAACAGTGACTGGTCTGATTCCGACCACCTAAGACAGTTGAGCAGGAAGAAGATTGAACCAACCTTTCCTCTCCCACGAGAGCTTATAGCATGTGTTGAATTGCTACAACAGCTTATTTCAGTCACTGGACTGTATTTGGGAGAAATGGAGAGAAACAGGAGGAAAGCCTTTGGCAACTGTCAGACTGCAGAGAAACCTACTGGCTGAAGTGCCAGCTGAAAGACAAAAAATGATTCTGTAAATCAATGGGTGAGTAGGGGGAAATAAATAAATAAACAAAGCAGCTGTGAGTAAGAAACAGAGCAACTGGAAACTGCCTTGAGAGAGAGGATTAGATTGACTGCTACTGCCAAAGCTCAAAGTTGTTAGGCACACAGGCTTCCTAACCTCAGAAACAAAGCCAGCATGGGTTCTTCAGTAAGACAGCACATACAGATGGGATGTCAAATAAAAAAAAGGGTTTCAGATCTCCAGCACTGGCCTCCATCTGCCTCCTTGTCTGTGGGTCTATTTTGGGGCTAGAACAGACAAATTTAGAGAAATTTCCAGACTTGGAAAAAACTCAGATGTTAGTCTAAAAACGTATGCAGAAGAGTGAAGCAGGAATTCTTGTCAAATGCAAGCACAGCATCTGAGCCCAGAGCAATTCCCTCTAGGTATCAGCAGGTGCATTCCCCCCAAACTTTTTTAAAATTCCAGATATTTTTTCCAGTTGCAGCTAATAAAAGAAATCTCTGCATGAAGACAGGGAATTGTAAGAAGGAATCCAGAGTGTCCATTTCTGGAGCTAACCTTTCAGATTTCCTTTAATTTGCTTCCTTGAAGAGCAGAGTTACTCAGCAATAATGAAATGGCATTTAACACTATAAGCTCAGGACTGAGAATTCTGTAGAATTCCTTCTCCCTTTCTCTCTTTAAAGGAGAGAAACAATAGAAAGAATTCAGTATTGCCTTTCAAAATTTCTCAGGCTTTCCATGTGTTAGTCTATATCACAGGGAACACAACACCAGAAAATCTGGCTGCATTTTGCAGAACTCCAAGTCACTTCCCCACCACAGCAAAACAACAGATAAAACCAAAGTAATTCCTCATTTCATGTTCAAATGCACAAGTATGAGTCAGAAATGAGATGCCAACAGCGTTGTGACACCAGCCAATTTAATGTAGTACAACATGTGACAGTCAAAACAGAAATCTTGATTTCCTAGAACTGAGTTTCTTTCTCAGTAAAATAATAATAATAATAATACAGTCCCTACTATAAGTGAAGTGTAGAACCCGAGGAGCTTAACTGTCTTTTGGGCAAGTTATATATGCTCATCATTTATCAAGATTTGTTTTTCTTCCAGTTTATTACTCTGCATAACAAGCTTTCACTCCATCACTTCAGTACTCATTTTCAATAAATAAAACAACAACAAAATATATTGTCTATAACACGCAAATAATTCAAAGAAATTAAAAGACAATTTGAAAAATTAGTTTCCCTTTTCCTTTCATGTAATTACCTAGAACTGGATGTTGATATTTCACCTCCTTGAGAATGGCTATGAATTTCCTAGCAAAGTCAACTACACTGTAAACAACAAATTCATACATCTCAAAAGCTCTGCTAAAAACAGAGAGCAGTGCCAAGAGCCCAAATGTAACAGAATGACAGAATGACTATCAAAAGAAAACAGAATTGCAGTAAAGACCATCAGATCACTTTGCTCTTCTCAATTTGTTCCAGTACCAGAATTCAGATCCAATTAGTTCCAATCAATTACTGAAGAACAGAACCGAAGTTACAGAAGGCAACTGGAATGATAAAAGGGTAAACTAAAATGAAATTCAGCACCAGAACAGATGTTAAAACCAAGAGTGAATAATAAAGGTAAGTTGCTTCAGTCCAAGAGTACCCCCAGATAAACATCCCAAAATAACCTGCCCATGCACCTTCTGACAGGAGTCCATCATGGCCACAAGTGAGATGTCAGGCTGTGCTGAACAACCCAAGCACTGCTCTGCACAGGTTTGTAGCCCTGGGAAAGCTGCTCTGACAGAAACTCAGGAGGCCAAAGGAAGGTTCTTCCTGCAGTACCTCCTTAGCTTCCCTGGTTTCTGGGTCTCTATCAGCCTTAAAGCTACTGAAGTTGTCCAGCCTCCCTGTTCTACCATGTTTGCAGTGACTTTATCCAGAGACATTGGAATCAGTACAGGCAGGTTCAAAAGACCATGTTTAGGCTGGTTCAGCATCACAGGTACCTTTTATCTGATGTGGGTTGGTTTATGCTTCACAGCTCCCTCGATTGCTCCGAGTTATTCCTCCTTAGCAATATTAAAACCAGTACTGCAATGTTTTAAGTTGACTGATATTCAGGCACTAAAATAACTTTCAGAAAAACCTTTGTCATTTTCTGTGAGTTCATAGTTTGGAAATGCCTCAACCCATTCTCTAGAATAAGCACAGTATTTTCAAGACACTTTCAAGCTATTTCCTGTTTGTACAAGACTATAGTATAACAATTCAGTTATAGCCTCTTTATTTATGGCTCTATACTACAGCAACATCTGTGGAAAGGCCAAAATTAAACATAACTTTCAAATCCATTCGAGCTGAGGATCGAAACATTTCCAGCTCCTGTTGTTTTCCCTTTACTAAGCTGGTATTCCAAACCATGGAAACTGCTGGTCTTAGCAGCAATTCCAGAGCACAGAGGACATTTGCAGGGAAGGGCTACAAATTATAGACTTGTTACAGCACTGGAAGGAGGATTTGGTCATTTGGGTATTTCTATTCTTTTCACTTACACAGTTTTCACTTTTGAGCCCCTTACACCCTACTTTGTTGTAAATTAAGTATATAACATTTAATATGCAGTTTTACTCATGAGATTTGAATATACAAAGTGCAAGATGCATTTCCATAAAATCTGAAATAACAGCACCAACTGTAGAGCACAGAGCCCTAACAGCAGCTTTGAGATGAGATGTCACTGAGCATTCCAGAGAAGAGGAGAGGTGTGATGTGTGGATAGAAGGGGAACCTGTACTGGCAGTAATTCGAAGCATTACAAGCAGAAACTTCCTGTACTCTAAAAGCCAAGAGGTGATTTCCAAAGCATCATCATGATTCCACTGATACAAGCCTAATTTGACTTGATTAATAAGCTAATAAGTTACCACTGCTCGTTTTTGCCTTTTGCACTTCCCAGTGAGAACCTATCATTGCCATAACCTGCTGTTCAGTGGGGGTTCAGCAACATTCAGCAATATTTATCTCCAAGGCAGCTGCCAAAAGCATCCACTGGGTGTGAGTCTGACACACTCTCTGCTGGTGAAGAGAGCAATCTTCCTTCCTCATTACTGACTGTACTGGTTGACAGGCAAAGGAAGGGTGGGATAATCTAAAAGATAAGCATCTTTACTGAGAGGTTTAATAAAGTTTAGTGATCTCCATATCATAATCTGTGCTCTTAGAATTCTTTTCTATATAAAAAACATCCAGCAGCATGTGAATTGGTTTTTAAACACAAGGGGAACTGTTCCATTACAATGCTGCCTAAAGGTTTAAAATCTGCACAATATCTATAAGAATTAAAAAAAAAAAAAAGGGAAAAAGAAAATAATAGAGTTAAAAAAAAATTAAGCCTTCATCTTGTGAACAATTTGCAGGGAAAAACTGCACCTAATTAAACTGCAAATTTGAAACACAAACCCTCTTATTTTTAAGTAGGAGATAAACTTGGAAATAGTCTGCAGGGAAAAAAAAAGAATTTTTGGCTGCATCCTTTAGTTACTCATAATTCTTGCTGACATTTGCAAACTTAATTCTGCAGCTGCTTTTTAACAGAAATGTAGGCAGAGGTAACTCATGGAGTAATTTGTAGAAAAGGACACCTCTGACACCTGTCATTTCTTTTGTGTTCCTCTTTCCAAAGAGGTAAAAGTCAGGTAAAGAACCTCTCTGCCACCCTCAAAAGCTGTTTCTGAAGCAAAGCTCTTCATCACCCCAGGAAGCTCAGCTCAGAATCTCTGCAGTGTAATCTAGTTTCCACCAGAATTTCAGCCAGGAAAATAGATTTCTCCTTCAAATTCCAATTACAGCATTTCTCTGACCCAGCTGAGCAGGACCACTGTTTAAAGGACTTGATATCCTTTCTCACTGGAACGTAATAGAAAGATAAACCATCTCAAAGCAAATGTTATAGTGCCTTGGCCCAGAACAAAGGCACTCTGGAATAAAAAAACTGAGCAGAGAATGCAAGTCACAGCAAAACAAAGAAGGACATGGTTCCCTACTAAAGACATTAAAAAATAACCAACTTCTTGAGGCAATACTTGCAAATACGTCAGGGAAGCAAATTTTAAAAGACAAAAATGTCATCTTGACATGTAATTCACTCTGCTGAAGTCCAGAGCTGAAAGCAGACACGAAATCATTGAGTTAGGTGGCTAAGGAGCACTTGAGCACACAGGGCTCTTCTGGGGCAGGCTCCAGCTTTTCACTTACTCCTAATGGAAATAAGGAGTCAAGAGACCCCTCGGCTTTCAAACACCTCTCCCTTATATTTGTTCTGCCATATGTGGGCTAGAGCAAGGCAAATACCCTGCTAACTATTTCTCTTCAAAGGGTAAATGATCCATAACAGGGTCCCAAATAGCCTTTTAAGACTAGAAGGTCTTTTGTCAAATTATAAGGTACTCTTGAAACAGGAAGATTTGTAGAGGAGAATAAAGCAAGCTTATCCCTTCCTTCTTGGATCACAGGCAGTCCTGACATTCCATTTGCTTTTGCTATTTATGAACTACTTATATGAACCACTGAGGACTAAACAAGATTACATCATTTGTTAATTCTGTTGACTCATCCAGAATGGGAAGGCCATTACATTAATTTGGATTTACTTCAACTAATACCAGTTTACCCCAGCCCACTGGCATCACTATACCAAATGATAATGACTGGTTTTAAGCAATCATGAACATAAATACACTCTATTTTCAGTTTAATTCTATTATACAGAAACTAATGGCAGTAGTGGGTCTAAACCCACTCTTGATGCAGGTTTTCTATGGTTTGTCAAATTCTGATTACATTTTGGAGAAAGGCAGAACATCAACATGCTCCACACAATGTATTTATTCTTATTTGCCTCCCTACTCCCACAGTGAACACTAAAACCTAATTGCCCTTGGAATTTCATTCACAAAGAGATGTAAAAATCACTTCCACAGCAACAGTTCTGTTGGGTGCACTTGGGCAAACAGGGCTGAGCAGCAGTGAAGTCACAGGCTTCTGTTATTAAAGGAAGACAACACTCCCAGGGGGCATCTCTGTGGGCACAGCATTGTGCCATGGACACTTCCCACAGCTCAGCACAGTGTGCAGGCACAGGACTTGTGCAGCAGTACTTTCACATGGCAGGCCATTAAGTGCCAGTTTTTAACTGCTCAGGAAAACCCCCTCCAATATTCCAGCTAATTGCTTTACAATTCTAAGCCTCCAATTTTAAGAGATCCATACAAGTCTAACAAATGTGAATGTACATTTGGGCATGTACACACACAAAACCCCACCCACACCAAATTCATAGATATTTCTGGACAAACACCCTGCTGGAAGCAACCTTAGGGCTAAACAGCTTCTTTATTGATCAGAGTCTCTGGCACAATTTGTCATACAGCCAAATGGCTCAAGCACTTTGCTGAAGAGGAGTTTGTACAAGCAGATACTTAATATGCACATCATGGGTTTAGCAGCCCTTCTGGATTGGTTGATTTTTAAATTTCTTTCCCCCCTTTTTGCATATTAGCTTTCATTTCCAGAGATGAAGGATTAATGACCCTTTAAAAAGCAGGGCATGTTTTACAGCCCCGTGTCTATCACTCAGATAATCTCTCTGAACGTGCAGCTGTGAGGTTCCATAATGACCACTTCTGAGCACTCACAGTTCCGCTTGTTCCATCCACAGCAATACTTTTTCCTTCAGCTGTCATGAAAACTCCTAAAGCCAAGGCACAGAGCTCCCTCCTCGTGCACTATCAAAAGTAATAAAGATTTACAGATCAAATTAGGAGCTCAGTAAGATCTCGGCAGCTCGTGATTGATGACGAACCCGCACCAGTGGAACAGAGCAGGAGGATAAAAACTCTTGCAGATAAAGGCACAGGAAAGGACCTGAATTTCACTGACACTCAGCTGTGCTGGTTCTCCACTGACTGACCAAACCAATATGAAGATACATTAGAAAAAAATAAAACAATCTTTGAAGTGCCCAAGGAATAATCCTTGCACTCTCAGCACGACAAAAAGGCCCATGGATGGATTCCACAGAACTGGACACAGAGGATGCCCCTGGAATTTCAGTTTAGGATGCAGATTTTCTGTTGGCTCCTTGGGTGGTGTTCACTCACACCTTTGGATGCATTAGGAGGAGGTATTAAGTCATCTCTTCATGTGACAGATGTGCACCTTGACATTTCCAAACACTTCCAAACCCCCACCAGGAAAAGCATCTTAATACAATTCAAAAACAATTTTATAAAGTTGATGACATTCCACCCTTACAGTACTTGCAAACTGGTAGAGTTGATTCGGGAGTTTCTGAGGACCCCTTGAAATAGTCACCTTAATTCAAAGGCTGTTTATCTCATTTATTCTTAATTATGTTTTATTTACACACAATTAAGCACACAGCATCTATGGCTGGAAATTGAATTTTATTTATCATAACAAATTCTATAAATGTTAGGAACTGGGATTGATTAAAATGCAACTGCTGAAGCCAACTTATTGATCCCAGCAGTACCAAGGTTTTCTTTACAGATATTATTCAATCTGTGCAACTGCTTAGCAATGTTAAATAACAGCAATTGGCTTGTGTGGAAAAGATAATTTAAAAAGGTCCCAAGAAAGCCAAGTTTTTCTTCACACAGAAAAACTCAAATTTAAAAAGTGCCTCAAAATAGCTCAGAGAGATTATTTTAGTGATATCTAGTCAGAACATGTCTCTGATTCTATTTATGTCACTGCACTTCTATTGGTGTGACATTCTGGTTTTACTTATTCAAACAACAAAAAAAGAAAAGCAAATCTACTGCATCAGAAACGTATCATCACAGAAAATGTGTCCTCTGCTTGGGAAAATGAATTTTATCAGAATTATTCCTATATAATTGATGCAAAATAAGCAGAAAATGTATTATCTAGCCAAATATCAATTTACATGAAGGAAATTTAACAGGAGCACATCTCCTCCAATTTTGAGCTTCAATGAGAACATAAGGCTTTTGGCTTGGTTTCACTGCTCCCCTTGGGATAAACTGATATGGCAACATTCAGATGTGCCTAACCTTAAATTGATGGCACTGTTACACATTACTTCTGCAAAATTCAGTGTGTTAATTGAAAATCAACTTTACTTTTATACTAAATGAGTGCAAACGATTCTTATTTATTCATCCAAGGCACAATACAGCTGCAAAGTCTTCATGCTGTGTATGCACAGACGTGGCTGACAGATCCCTGTGACCCTCTTTCCTGGCAGGGCATGAACTGCATATTTCCAAAAAATCCCAAAAAACTCAAAACCAAAACCAAACCCCCCAAAAAACCAAAACAAAAAAAACCCCAAACAAACAAACAAAAAACCCAACAGAACAAAACAAAAGCAAAAATCCAAATCCCTCACAAATGTACAGTTCAATCTTTTCATACTATTAAAGAGACCTCACCAGTAGCAATGTTACATAAAATTTCCTCTGTTTAATTCTTCTCTCCAGTCAATCCAGCTCACTCTAACTTTGTTGTGAGCCTCATACATCATCTGAGCAAAGGACAACTGATGAGGAAAATGCCTTCCTAGCAAATCAGGATCTGAGTTATAGCACCATCTAGGGGCATCAGTTTCTGCAGTGACATTTGACCATAAATTATTTGTATACAGCTATTTTGAAAAGCTTTATCTTCATTACATTATCATGAAGCAGTCTGAGGAACTTGGATTTCTTTCTCAAAGCTTGCCTTGCTGTCCTGCTCAGTGTGGGAGGGTTGGAGTCTGAGTTTTCATTACTGTCTTGCAATATAAATCCCATAAGATAATTGATCAGCAAATCAAACTGACAGAATTTGAAACCACAACTGAGCAATTACACTTGACACTTATTATTGCAGTATTACATGATCATGTTAATAAAGTTAATTATTTCTGAAGTTTAAATGGTGCAACAAAGAGAATCAGAGTACAAGTCTGAAGGGTTTCTAGTCAAAGTACTGAACCTCCTCCCTTTAATTATGGCAATACAATATTCCTCATCAAAAACATTGTTTCAATGTAGAAAACTAGCTTAATCTTCCTCTTAAAATGTTCAAGCTTGGAAAATCAGGCAAAGAATGCACCTGTAATAAGAAGCAAGTTGGACAACTTGCATCAAGAAATGAAAATGGATGCAGACAATGACAATCAAACCCCATCTCCTCAATGGAACAAGAAGGCATTTAGAAAAGCAGCTTTGGGAAAGAAATCCTCAGCAGTTATCACACAACCTGTAGTGAATTTATTTCCCTTCAGGTGTCAAAATTTGAGCACTGACAGACCCTAAATCCAAGTGAGGTTGTCACTGAAAAAGGTCATTGTTTAATTTCCAGCTGGTGGGCTCCTGTTCCCTGTGCTGCTACAGGAGCCCTCCCTCCTGGCCTTGAGAGGGGAGCTGGGCACAGACAGTGCTGACAATCCCTCTGGTACAGCCCAGGCAAACCAGCAAACTGCACTTAGAACAGTTCTCAGAACAGTTTCCAAACCCTGCCTCATGCTCTGCGTGGTGTTAAGGAAAGCAGCAGGAAAGAGCAGTTTGGTTAGGTTATCCCTCATACAAGTTTAAAACTACTCTCACTTTCAGGTTCATTGGAAAAGGGCAGAGTGCATCTCAAGGTTTTAAAGTTTTAAAGTTTCAAAGTTATTGTAGCGCTGCAGTGAAATAGAAAATGGTAACTAAAGGGGCAGAAAAGGACATAACAGCACTCGCTTTCTCAATCTGTAAATTTATAATAAAACCCCCTTAACCAGAACACCACACAGGCTTACATTCCTATTAAACCTCTTACCACTAGAGACAGTAACTTGGAAATGAGTGGATTCACTCCAGATTTGCAGAGCAGAGGTGAAGCTTACAGCTTGCCACACTAAAGCCATGTTCCAATAGGAGTTCATTAAGTGCTAGTCTTCCCTGTGCTACAAATACTGTTTTGCATAAATTTTAGCAATAAGTGAGCCAAGCAATGTAGGGAACACATCCACATCAGCCCTTAGAATCACTTTCAACTTTTCAGCAATCCAAAACTCATTCTGAAACCCAAAAGTAAAGAGATGGATTCTGTAAATACGTATCCTCTCTACAAGTTACATTTATGAGCCATTTCTGATGGCTGCCATGACTGTGTGTTCTATCAGAAACACACCTGTATACATAAATTGTATATAGAAGTATTTTGCACAGGGGAATCCATGCATGCAAATCCTTAATTTTAGTACATTTGATAACGTGGCTATATTCTCACATATCACCACTAGCAAAATAAATTATTGACCTTAACTTGGGATCATTTAAAAAATCAGCTCAGACACCTCTACTCAACCAACACAAATAGATTCAGTAATAATGCATCAAAATTATATGTAATTTCTCTCTAGTGCCAGCAGAAATCACACCAACAGCCTAACTAGACTAATCTATACATTATAGTGTTCTTGCCATAAATACATGCACACGCATCAAGACTCTGCCCTGTTTTACTTTTCCATGGCTCATCCCCCCAGAAAGGCTGGGAAAGTTCTGAGCAACCAGAAAACCTCACCAGGAATGCAAATGCTCAGACACACAAGGGAATCCTCAGCACACTTTGCTTAGGATCACAAAGCTGAACAGAGTAACTGCTGCTGTGTATCTAAGGGTAATACAAGTCTAGGTCCAATAAATTGGTTTTATCTTCAAAACTCTACTGGAATTTTCTTTAGGGGTTCTTCTAAGAAGCACACATTTTCTGCACACATGATAAGCATCATCTTCACATACAGTGTAGTCTTCATGGAAAATGCAGTAGCTAACTTATTATTTGCATTTTATAAAATTGCAGTAGCATTCATGTAAAATGCAGCAGCTGATTTCTTTAGTCATAAAATATAGCTCATATATAATAATGCCCTCACTGAGAAATTTTCCTATTTCAAACCTCAGGAAGAAACCTAAAACACATTTTATTACACTACAAATTTCTGTAGCAACATATATTTAGTTACCTAAAGCATTATCATCTTTCTCACTATGGGAAAGCCACAGCTCTCCATGATTGGACATCTTCAGCAATTTATTTTTCCATTTCAGGTTCTAGCTGCAGCAGTGAGGCAAAAACTCATCTCACACCTGTGCAACCTCTGTTACAAAGAAAACGAGCCATTAATCTGCTCTGCTGCCATCGAAAGTTGTGCATAAGCCCAGTGGGTTGGTGGACGGAGCTTTACAGGATACAGGACACTGAAATCCTAAATCCTGAATTTACTGTGCCTTGCACACAGTTTTTAAGGAATTCCATTCTGCCACTGCCCCAAGTGCAGCTGATACTTTTTTCCTACAGTTCTTGAGGAGGAAGATCAGTAAGTTTATTAACAGAATTCACCGTGTTCACTCATAGCATGAAGTCAGCCTTGGTCTGAACCACGAGAAGTTGGCCATTGGAAAGCAAGTTCCCTGATCCATGACTGGAGGCCCCAGTAAAGACCAACCCATGGTCAATCTTGATAAAACCAGAACCCTGGGTCACCTCTGTGCCCAGGCCAAGCCCACAGAGCTGCAGCCTCAGGCCACAGCTGGAAGGGTCCTCTCCAGCCAGCTGTCAGTGTGCAGTTCTGACACAGTGTATGGACACAAGACTCAATTAAAGTCCCTTGCAGTTATTTTTATAGTCTTTGACATTTGCACAATGATTTCTCATCTGGCTGATGGTGTGTGACCTTTTCTAGTGGTATGCTCGAGGTAGAGGGGCAATATACAATGAAAGACTATTAAAGTCTTTACTTTGTCATTTGACCACTGTTAAATATCATTAAATGACAGAGTTTTGAGCTACAAGCAACATTTGTTTTTTTAACTTCTATTCTATTTCTATTCAACAATTTTCAGTCGTTGTTGCAGAAAGAGAGCAACATCTTACTTAAGAACTTGCACCAAAAATCCAGAGCTTCTGTAAACACACACACATACAAGTTTGTCAACTTTTGAAACATCAGACCAGAGCTGTGTAAATCCAGAAACAGAAAATATACCAGTGACAAGACAGGAACAACCAGAAAATGTTGTGTACTGCAACTATCACAAGTGAGAAACCCCACACTATGACTTGGGTCTGTAAGTCTAACAGGTTGTTAAGTTGAGTCTGCATGAACAGGAAATATGGATAGATAAGATTGCTTCAGGTAATAGGTATATTAAGTATTTTTTAATTAATTAATTCCCTAGGAGCATTCCTTTTTACTAAGGGAGGAAATCCATTATTACTGCAGTGATTAGTCCTAGCTGTACTGATTTTTAGAATATTACTAACAGCTGCTTGTAATTGCAAAAGAAAACAACCCCCCTCTCATTTATATTTTTAGTAAATGAGACTATTGTTTTATGCATGGGGATTTTTCTTGCTTTCAACATCTCCCACAGTCTTCATCTATTTTACACTTTCCTTGGACCTACCCCCTCATCTCTTGGAAACCAAACCATTGCCTGTGTAACTCAAAGCCAAAACTTACAGGTATCCTTCAGAGCATGATGTCAACCTTCTCTGTCCATTCCCCACTTCTAATGAGGTTATTACACAGAAAACAAACCCCAGTACCTCAGTCATCTTCTGCTTTCTACAGAGGAAATAAGTATCAATAGCCCCCAGTTTCTTTGGCCATAACAAACATGGATCCATATCCTGTGGCAGTCACTGAATCATTTTATACATGAGATAGGTACCTAAACACAACCAACCATATGGAAGCAGAGAGGTACCATCTTTACATGTAATATGTCAAATTAATTCTGTACCACTAAAGATCTCCTATATCTGAAGCTAGAGCAGTACACTCTATAGATTTGTACTGGGTATTAAAATGGACAATCCATAGTGCAGCCTCTTCTAATCTCCCCTTTTGTTATTAATAATTTGGAATAGCTTTCCAATTTCAGCTCTGCCAAAAGTATCCTGAAACAGTGCAGGACAAGCTTGTAAATAAGCATATGCAGTTAACAACCCAGAGATCCCAAAAACTCCTTGTATGATACCAAAACATCAGCTACAGTCTTTTACTGCATCTCATTCAGCACTCGTTTCAGAGCCCTGAAAATGATATGTCCTGAAGATACTGTCAGTACTTCTAGACCTTCAGAATATTAGTGCTTTGTTTTCTTGAAAGTGCACTGCAGCTTGTTATTAAAAGTTTCTTTTTCATTGTGATTCTAGTAATTAAAATCTAGTTTAGTGATAATATTCTGCATTGACAAGATATTAGCACCTTAGTAGAAAAAGCTCAGATCTAGTAAGGCTTACACATAAATTAAAGATGAGAAGGTTCATGTGACAGGTCACACAGAGGAAGACAGAGTGTCACCTGTTTTTTCCTTTGCAACAATAAAAAAGATTTCATCAAGATCCACCACTAGAATTACAGGATCTCTGGTTTATGGTCAGAAAAGCATTTAGGTGAAGAAAACACCAGGTTGTCTAAGCTGATCCATTCTCAAGCACTGCTGCAGCTCATCTTGCAGGTGTCCAGCACAAAGTCAGCTCTCTGAGAATTGCATTTGCTGGGCAGTGGAACAACAATTTTGGAATCCTGTAATGTTTGGAGAGCTCCTTCTCACCCCATATGCTCCTTTCACTAGAGGGACAAATTCACTTGATTCATATAGAGCCCATGTTATTGGAATCTAGACAGACAAATTGGAAAGACATTTTGTGAAGATAAAGCCATTTATATAATTGGAAAGACCAAAGAAAATTAATTCTTCCACATTGTGACAAAGACTCCTGATGTCCAAAACAGAGCAGATGGCACTTGACTTTGCAAGGTCCCAGCCAATACATCTGTCACAACAAACTGCAAACCCTCCTTAATTTGGCAGCCAAGAGACAGAGGTTTGAATCATCCCTTCTGGGACTTCAATCTGAAGCTCCAGAAAGACTTTCTATTTCCAATTCAGTGTTCAGACCTCAAAGGCATCAGTTCTTACTATCACTGTCATTGAAATAAATAATTTTGCAAGGGTCAAGAACATTTTTGTAGTAGCAAAATAATTCTGTCTTTAGTAAAGAAAGCAGGTCTGTAATACCAAAACTTACACAGCATTTATATTCTCTTACAGTATTTGAGAAATTCACTAAAATGAGCTTTGCTTGTAAAAGGTAAATTAAAAATGAAGCCCTGTATAAGAATGTGTATCTTTATACAAGAAAGAATGGCCTTCTCTAGTGTTACTGTGTCATAAATGCCAATCAGTCTCTCTCCTGGAACACTAAAATCTCCTGTGGGTGACTGTTAACACAGATGCACAGGGTGGACTGAAGACATTCAATCACACATACATCACTGTACTTTCTCAAAATGGTAAGAGCATTAGACATTCTATCACATTCCCTTACTGAAGTGCTGTAAAGCTTCTGCTAAACTCAATAAATATTGCTAACACACCATGTTCCTCATTAAATTAACAGCAGTTTATTGATTGAAGCATACAACTGCAAGCTGTTTTTCTCCCGGAAGGGGGTAGACGTTCAAACATAACATTGGGTAGGTAAACAAAGTAATGTCCTATTCTCTTCTGATGTAACTTAATCTCGCTTTGCTAAAGGAAAAAAATGACATGCTTTTATTTAAAAAAAAAAAATAAAAGAAAAGGAGATAACTGATCTTGTCAGAGTTAACTGTAATAAAAGCAATGAAGGAAAATTAATGCAAAAACCTGCAGGGTAATAAGTTTAAATTCACCTTTAAACAACTCAGTAACTAAAGCAATTACGTAGCACAAACCTTGATTCATCAGTGCCTACAGGATGTGAGCAGCTTCATTATCATGTTAAGTGAGGAGGGCTGCCAGAAGGAAGCTCTCTGAAAATAAAAATTACTTGCAAGTTACCACCAGAGGCCCAACCAAGAATTACTTATGCAGACCAGTGTTTGCTACCAGTGCACATTTGGGATTCTTTATTTCCCCTCCCAGTACTTTTGACAAGTGCATCCTCATTATGTATGTACAAATTAAAGTATCTGAGGCAAGGCAGAGTGGCACAGGGCAGCCCCTGAGCTCCTCCCACAGAAGTTCCCCAGCAGCACCCCCTGCTACTGTTGCCACTTTCCCCCAATACATCCCAGTCCTGGAAAGTCTGTGGCCACATGGTTGCTTCTGTCAGTGTTCAATGAGGAACTTCTAATTTCCTGATGTCTGTAGTGCCTAAGCAGTCAGCTGCTGGGGAGCAAACTCCTCCTTCCTCTCCTTTGACAGACACTTTCCCTGATATCCCTTAAAATGAGCACTATAAGGGCACAGTTCTGTTGCACCCCTTTACACTACTTTATACCATTGATTTTGTGTTTCATTGGATCATGTTCCCCAAGTATTTATATCAATAGTAAGAGTTAATAAGTGCTTTCAGCAGAAACTAATTAATTTCAATTTCAAACCATATCACTGCTCCTCAGGTTCTTAATGAGAAAATAATTCTGTGTTGCAGCCAATATGAAATATTTTCCTTTTTACGTTCATGGCTGATTCAACAAGGGCAAAAGATCATTATGCTGAAGCTATTTTTTTTTAAGTTTCTAATACATCTGGATAAATACTCCAACAGAAAACAGACTGCTCAAGGAGAGCTGATGATTCAGCCTGATGCTAAGTTGATACACTCTGATGCTGAGTATCTGCCTTCAGAATGAAAAAGAAATTCTTTCCTACGTGGCACTGAAGGAGCTGAATAAGGTAGAAGCCAGTTTAAAAAGATGCATCACAGACAGAAAAATAATGTTCACTTAAGGAAGCCCACCCATATTTTTCCGTTACAATTTATATTTGCTAGTAAGAAGGGCATTTATTATTTCTGAAATACATGAAACATCAATCTTGTCTAACTTCTATTTTCTGAATGTGAAAGATCTTTCTATTTTAGTCACATTCTGCAGAGCCATTACATGGCATCCATCATTCTGTGCTCACTGAGGTGTTATGCACAGGAGGGAGGAACATTTAAAATTATTGAAACCAAACCTGAAAAGACCCTTGATGGGTTTTGACATCTTTTAACTTGCAATAGAAAAACTGCTTGTAGAAAAATGTAAGAAAAAATAAAGGGAGTCACCTGGCTAAAGCAGTCTTGCACATTATTTAGATAACTGCCTTCAAGACAGCAATTTCTAAGTCACAGTGGAGAGCTGGAATAAGGGAAAAGTCTCTCTTTAACCTCTGCACATGCTTTTGCCCTAGTTGTAACATTTAGCTTGCTGTTTGAGAACAAACTGCACAATTCCCAACATGTCATAACTACAACAGAACTTTTCCCACCTGTTAAACTTCTCTTACATTAACAGTCATTCACCTTTAGAGTTTTCCCTCAGACTGAAGAACCCTCTGTGACTGACCCGGTGCCATCCACAGGAACAGATGAGCTGTTCCACATTCAGGCCCTCCATTGTCCTGAGACAGGACAGGTGCTTGCATGGTTTTCATGACAATACAGAGGTACAAATAATCCCAAAGATGACAAAATGAAGAAACTTATGAAGTGACTTTAAAACGTTTTAGCACCTTATAAATTATCTGGGTTTCCACATACAGTTAGCACAACACGGGCATTGCAAGGAACTTCGACATCAGTCAGGATCCTGATGTGCAAGGAATCAGAAAAAACATGGAGAAAATATCTCTGTACAATTGGTTCTGTGAACTACAAGAAAACCAAGTAGCAAAAGACTGAGGGCAAATCAGAAAAGCAAGTATATTGCCCTGAAGTTCTCACACAGCAAAGCAACACTGCCTGTTGATGAGAGTAAAGCTGAGAATTCAAAAGAACAAAGAAATCTAAGGTTTAATTATTAAAACAAAAGGATCTTTTTACACACACTGTGTAAATACAGTGGTGCAACAAGAGAAGAGTCACTTTAATCTAATTTTTACCATCAAGTGTAAAAGTAATAACATATATTTTACCTACTGCCAGAAAAATTCTTCAGTTTGTTAAAATTTAGTTTCCAGGGAACATTTTTTTATGGAACACAGCAAGTCAAATGAGCTGGGGGAAGAATGTTGCCATTGAAGCTTTTGAGACAGATGAGACTTATTCCCTGTATTTTCCATTTCCTGTGTGTCCCATCACAGTGTTTGAACTCTCCAAATGAAGCAACACTTCAGCACAAATATGTGGTACAGAAACTAAGCTGACTTACAGTCACTAGTTCCTTCCATAGACATCGTGTTTAAAAAAAAATTAAAGAAACCAATGACAACATTAATATTTAGCATACAAAGGTCTAGAATGGGGGGGGGAAAGTAAGCCCCTACAAGGGAAATCAAATATCTCTGTCCAACATTTAAACATTCCATGTGCACAAACACAATTTTCTCAGCAGTGCCCAAGTTCTGAAAGTACAACCTAGTAACATGGATGTAGGGTAACAGGCACATAATAAACATTGCAAGTAAACCCTGTAACAGCAAAAACATCTGCAGGGCCCTTAATGATATCAAGGTTTATTTAATAAAGATGGAGTTACCAGAGTTCAGAAGCAGGCATCTTGGCACAAGAAATCTAATTTAATGTCAGGCTGCTTTAAAACTTCCCACTGCATCATTAGTTTAATTTAAATGGTTTGCAAACAACGTGGAACTCCAAATGAAGGTTGCAAACACAGAGATGAACCCACGTATTCCTCTGGAAAGGAACTTACTGCTGCAATGTCAGGCTTTTGATTGATTTCCATGAAAGGGTGAAATGTGGCTCTCCAGGGTTCACATTACTGAGCACATCTAATTAGCTATTTAGGCTGGTTTTTTTCCTTTTCCTTCTTGAAGATTCACATCTACTCTAATCTTTCCCAGACAGTTCACTGACACCTTTCCAGTGGCTTCACTTGTAACTGGTTCATCAACTGTAAACAATCACAGGTTTCAAAGCATCTTCACAAAACTGCCTTTTATCAAATTCAGAGCTCCACTGTGTCTCAGACAAAACCTACAAATAAATCTTAATTTTAACATGAATTTATCCTTTTCTGCTTAGAAAGTACGAAAATCTCCCATTGTTGTCCCTCACATATCAGTCTTTCTTCACTCTAAAATCCGAAAAAGAAATTGAAATCTTCCATGCTTCCTTTCACCAAAATTCCCCATTGGGCAGCAGGAAGGTTCAGTGCTTGCTCCAATATTAACTCACAGCTAGTCAAAATCTCTGTGGCAGGTCAGGAACAATGTGGAGATATAGGAGAGAACACTGTCCCATTATTCCATTGTCCCATACTGTCCTGCTCTTTAATTAACACCACATCATTTTAAAGAGTAACTAAAACTCCCTTTCGATTCTGAAAGTGTCTTTTTGACTGAAGGCCCAGAAGGTTGATACTCTTCAACAAACTTGAATGCTGCTGAAACTTGAAAACAGAATCATGGCTCAACTACTGTTTAGGACTTGTGCCATTCCCTGCTAGAACCTGTTTAGTTTCAAAACACTTCTGTCACTGTTTGGGACTTTACCTACACTTAAGAAAGGCACTCTACAAGTAGCATGTCTGTCTCTGCCCTTTAACAGCTAAAGACTATGAAAAGGAGAGGGAAGATGGGGTTATTTCCCCTCCACCATCTCCACCACTGCAATTTCTAAAACAAGAATGGAAATAGCACCAAGAAATTATGTAATGCAAGAAGAGTGAAATCTCCCTAGTTTCATGTAGTACCTCATTCAGAAAGAATCCTTTCCTCATCTTCTAGTCCACACAGAAATACTGGCCCAAACAAGTCCTAAGCCATTGTCTTCTAGAGGCCTGAAGGCTGTACTAGATAAAGGACTGCTTGGCCATTTGCTTTCCTCTGTTTTAAGAACTCATTACTCAAGACAGGTGAATTTGACTTTCAACACAGCATGATTCCTACATCGAACAAACACTTTAAATCAGCTGCTGTAATTAGAATTGGGTTGATTTATTCTAGTTGAGAAATCTGGGTTATTGCTCTTGCTGACAAAATTCGGATGTTATTTTCTATTCAAGGATTAA
The DNA here is from genome assembly GCF_036250125.1 of Pseudopipra pipra. NCBI lineage: Eukaryota > Metazoa > Chordata > Aves > Passeriformes > Pipridae > Pseudopipra > Pseudopipra pipra. Next base: position 6,709,118 of record NC_087560.1, on the reverse strand, counting down.
GCTTGAAGCTAATTACTGGTATAGGCCTGCTCACAAGTCCAGACAGAATTAAAAAAAAAACAACAGCATATTTTTCTTTTGGACTAATATAAAGGACTTACCTCAATTTGCATCATTAATCTCTACAAATGAAAGGACAGGATTTTTCAGCCACTGGGGTAGACTCCTGACAAAGGCAATCACCTACAGCACCTCCAGAAAGGCTTCCTCCGGAGCTTTGAGCAGCTTTTGTGCTCTATCCGCACAAACGTGGCTTAAAGGCAGCATGTGATCCAAGATTTATGTAAATGTTCATTTAATTTAGGACAGAATATTCAGTGTAAGGTTTTCCAATCACCACAGACTTCAGAAGATGGTACAGAGTCACCTAATTTACTCTTCCAGCCCTGGAGACTCAGTGCTTAGTATTCCAGTCTTATACTTCCCAAATGCAAGGCTGCTGCTCACTTTGGTATGCAAATCTTAGGAGTCAGGAGACAAAAATATCCGAATAACAAAAATGAAGTGACTAATTATGTTTCTTATTTACACATTTCAGACAAAAAAAGAGAAATTTCCAACTGTGTGTTTCTGTAATTGCTAAACCAAGAAAGTTTATTTTCCAGCTTCAGTTTGCTGGTAAAGCTGACTCCTGCCTCCACATATACTTCCAGAGGTGCCATTTCGAATTCTAAGCCCTGCTTTATCATTTAAAAGGAAAACAGGTTCTCAGTTGGGTTCCTTTCAGATAGCTTAAGCCCCCATTGTATGCAGATTAAGACGTTATTGTTCTTGGAAGACTTACTCAGGTAGTGTGATAAAAAAGTAGGTCATCCTTTCACACTCCAGCTCTTCACTCTTAGGACTCAATTTTCATTGTTTATTCACCTGAGGCTGGAATTAAAACCGCTGCAAGAGACTTTTAGGCAATGAGGAGAAAGGAAAAAAGGCACTAAATTTGCAGGAAAAGATTTTCAATAGCCATGATCCTGCTGCTCACTCAGTCAAACCGCAGGCAGGGCCGTGTAACGCTCCCGGCAGACGGGCTGTGCTGGGAGGGCGCTCTGGGACAGGGTTAAGAACCCCCGGGCAGCACATTAAACACCCCCCAGCTCGGCCTGTGCGGCACCACCCAACACTCCCCGGGCTGCCTTGGCACCCAGGCCTGCCCACAACATCCACCCACACTCTGCTACCAGCACTAGGAAAGTCTGGGCCAGGATTTTTCAAAATTGAGCATTTTAATCAGTACAGAAGTATATAAAAGTAAATGGCTAGTTGCAGCTACATCAAGTATGTAATTAAAATCTTATAGTGCTTCAGCATTTGGATTATTTGGTTTTCCCTTCAGGACAGCCATTCTTGGAAATTTTGCATTCATACAGGACATCTGCTGCTTTCCCTTAGTTTCTTACAAAGAGACTATAACAAGATTTATTTTCATACTGTTTGTTTTGCATGTCACAAGGACTTCTAAGTAAATAAGGTTGACACTATAAATGCATTTTTTGACCTGTCAAGCCTTTGTTTATTTTCTTAAATCATAACAGATTTTCTTCAAACGGGATTTCATGGCAAAACACAAGGAAATAAAGTAGAGCAAATAAGGTAAAACTGTGCAAATACAATTCCTGTCATCTATCATGCAATAAAAATACAATACATAGCAAGAAAAACATATTTATTTCTTGCACATTGCAGACAACCTGACGACAAAGAAAAGGGAAAATTATCACAGGAATATACAGAATTCCAGCTTCTTTAGATCCTTGCAATATGGTCTGACCAATTCCCTAAGATCCATATGGCACATAACACTCTCTTCCTGCAGAAGCTCAGCCTGCTGGATGAACACAGGTCACCCTGCAGAGGAGTGAGCCCAGCTGACACGCACGGTAGGACAAGGGGCCATGTGGGACCACTGGGACCATTTGCAAACTAAACCTTCTCCTCTTAAAGAGCCATGTAAGGTTCTCACTGGCACACCACCTCTGCTGAATCCCTGGCACACACAGCTCACAGCCAGGAGGCACTTCCAGAACCTGTCTGTGCTCAGCAGTTCTGAACACACAAATGTGTTCTGCCTCTCAGATGACATTCCTATGTGCCCACACATGAGTCCAGCAGCTTTCATCAACTGTTGGTAGCTTCCTGAGACAGCTCAGCCTAAAAGATTCAAACTGTGAACCTCCTCAAGCAGTGCTTGCAATTTACTCTGAAGTTGAGTGTGTATGTACTATTGGATCTGCTGTCAAACCAGTCTGCATCAAATTTTGATTCCTTCTAATATTTCTAAAGTCTTCTAACCCAATCAAAATAAAAGTAACATCTTTCACACCAGAGTATTTTTCAGCTTCAGAGGAAAATAGTATGTTTCTCTCCCTAAAAATCATCCTCCTGTAAGTGCAGTCAGCTGTGTGAGGGCTGGGGACAGTGCAAGGATCTTATATAATCACATCTTCATGTTTGATTATCTCAGACAACATGGGGAAGCACAGCAGGACAGTAAACCACAAAGCAGCCCAGAGCTTCTATGTATACTCAGGCTGAGCACCAGCAGAGCTAATGCAGAGTGGGAATCACTTCCCCAAACTGCAATAACAGCTTAGTCCTCAAGTTACTAAGAGAAGACACACAAAGACTGCAAATATCAAGAACTTTATCAGGCCATATATCTGATCCACTCTGAGACAGTTGTACCAACCAGAACAGGTGTAACAAACCATTCCACTCAGCAGCACTGCCCCTAAAACTGAGTTTTTTCAATTGAAGACAGGAACATGAACGGTCACTACTGTATCTTACAAAGGGAAAACAGTTAAATTCCCAAGTCCCTGAAGATGAATAAGATTCATTTTAAATCACAGTAAAACATAATAATCAGCTTAGAGAGACTGTGGATTCTTCCATGGTACAGGATCCATCCATTGTTCAGCACTTTCAATACCATTACAACAGACAGTAAAACTAACCTACGACTCTATACACAAGTAACTCCCAAACTACTCTGAGTAGGAAGCCTCAAAAAGGTTGGAATATTCTTATTTCTTTATGATTCTGCTCAGTGCAATCTGAACAGGGTGTTTCATCTTCTACATTTAAAACCGGTCAAAAGTAACAGACAAAGCCCAAAAGGACATTATTAATTGCAGCTCCAGATCTGAAAACAGAGATGATCTGCTCTGCCCTCCCAAAGCTTCCCAGCATGACCTCTGAAGGCCTCTTGCTCTGGAACCAGTGACAATGGTAATCAAATTTAGACTGACTCAAAACCAAGTCCAACTGCTGAAGAGGTACCAGCACTTGTCTTTGACAGAAGACCTATTTCATTATAATCCAGGTTAAGGATCAAGAAATAAAGGCTGCATTCTTACCTACACTCCTGTGAATGGCATATTTAATGGGGCCAGAAGTGAGCTAAAATTTTGCCTAAAAGGTGAAAAAAGATTAAATTCTTCCTGGAGAGAAACTTACATATAACTTGATGTCATCTGAAAACACGCACAGGATTTATATATTATTTCACATTAAAAAAGGGGTGGGAGAAAATGAAAAAAAACGCAAATTTTTAAGACCTTTCTGTTTGTTTGTTATCTAGCCAGGGATGGCACTTGGAAAGGAGTATCTGCTCAGCAGGGATTTGCCTGTCAGGCAAGGCCACTGACTCATCTAAAAAAGAATAAAAATTACTTCTCTGAAAAAGAATGAAAGACACAGGAGCCTTTAAAAAATAAACTTTCCGAAGACTGATCAATTCTTACAAAAATACATACTTTTTTTTTAAGCTACTGAAAGAAAACAAACTTTCAAAGAAAAAACAGGTCAGTTAACTCCCTAAACAGTGACCTCAAAACTGCACAGCACAGCTTTATCACCAACAGACCAAGGGTGGGGCTTCCCTGTAATCAAATAATACCCAGCCTTTTAAACTAAGTCACAACAGACTTCTAAATCCTGTCCAAGTGCAGAAAAACAAGTCATATTTAAAATATCTGGATTCTGTTAAAATATTCACCCTGCTGACAAAATAAAAAGAGTACAACATAATGCAGGTGATAATTCTTTCTGCATAAGGTTTTGTTTACCTTAGAAAAGGTTATTTTTTGGTCTCTTTGGCACATAAGACATAATGCTGTTCCTTCAGTAATGACAGCTCATGCTGTGATCACACAGATAAAACTGTCAGTAATCAGAACACATTTACCCTTGAAAAACTGGAAAACTAGTCTTTAGAACTTTTAGAATCCCATAATGTCCAAAGGCAGATCTGTTTTCTCACAAGAGCTGAGGACAGTTAAGTTTCAGTACACAGAAGGAATGAAGCTGGAAAAGCACCGATCTTGAGTTGTCATCACACATCCAGACTTGGATCATGGCAGTTAAAGAAGAGGAACAAAGAACTGTCGTCACTCCAGCTTGTAACTAATTACGTATCTGCCAAAATCAAGTGATGCTACACTGGTACAAGAGGCAAATCAAACAAAACCTAGTCCATTGTTAAAAATACCTGCCTTCCACTGCCCAGGGTTCCACCCCCCAGTACTCTCAGCCCAGCTAATCAGTTCCAGGGGAGCATTCCTCATGTTCACAGAGTGCCATTACATGCCACTGACAATAATGAAATCCCTTCTCTCCTTGCAAAACTGCCTGATGCAAAGCTGTGAGCCAATCTCCATCTCAAGTGTTCATCTGCACTAACTGCCTTCCTTCCGCTGGGACTTCATCCTCCTTTAGCTGGAATTTCTAGAACAGTCATTTGAAAGAAATTTCCATCATCTACTCACACATCTAATCCTCAGAAAAGGGCATTCTGACTTCTTGTCTTTAAAGTGCTTTTGCTATGGAGGGATCACTTTGTATTTTACTCTCAGAAAGCAGGTACATGTAGAAACTGGCTGCAGATTCATTCTCTACATATTGATGCAACCCCAGGTTTCAGGAGTGTGATAATTTCAAACACATAATATCCTGAATAGTTAAAAGTTACCTCCAACAAAAAGGAGAGGATTATTTTACAAGGCTGTTTAGCCACCTGCAATTGGAGTCTGTCACTGAGTGTACCTTCTATCACCATCACCTGTTCCAAATTCCTGAGGAAGTGTGGGGTAACAAGGCTTAAGAATGCAAAGATCTGTTATTGGGATTGCCACTGCACTGTTGTTTCTTACCAAGAGCTCTAAGAAAACTAATTAGAACTCCTACTTCAAAGCAATATGCTTATTAGCATAAATTAGTAGGTCTGTCATTAAAAAGTAAGAGATACATCAGACTGTGTTCCATAATTCATATTATCAGCCTACAATTTTAAATATATATCTTTTAAGAGAAAGACACACAATGAATTCACAAATTTTAAAAGGAACACACAAAAATGGGATGGCTTGGCCCCAGCCAGCAGCCAAGCACACTCCCAGCCACTTGCTCACACTCATGTGCTACCAGGGCAGGGGAGAAAACAGAAAGAACAAAAAGGAGAGAATTCAAGGGTCAAAGTGACAGGAAAAACCACTGTTGCAAATAAAATTGACTTAATGTGTGAAATTAAACTTAATGTCAGTTAGCATTTTAATTACTGATCCAGGTATTCAGAAACAAAGATGACAAACCGTTAAACACCTAGAGAAAACACTTTTCCTCTCCTTTCCCAGGCTCAGCTTCCCTCCTCACCCCTTCCCCCATCTCCAGCTTCCCCTCCCTTGTCAACCCTCCAGGGGCAGGACCTGCCCTGCTGCGGGTTCTCCACGTGCACAGACCCCCCAGGGACGTGCCAGCTCTACCATGGGGCTCCTACTCCTCTGGCCTTACTGCTCCTCCTTCTGGGCACTTTCTGCTCTTTCTTAAATGTGCTGTCACAGAGGCTCAAGCAGCTTTACCAGTGGGCTCACACATGTCCTGCAGCAGGTCCCTTGTGGAGCCAACTGCCCCCAGCACAGGGCAGCCTCTGGCCTCTCCTGACAGAGGTCACCCCTGCAGATCCCTCCCCTCACCCCCCCAGTTCTGTCATTGAGACATTAATGAGATTAAATAAAAAGGTTTTTTAACTCTTCCCTCCTGCCCTTGCAATAGTTAATCTGAATGATTACTGGTTGGAATCTTGAAAGAGGAATTTGCATCTATAGCCAGCCCCATTTATTTTCTTGGCTCTCCCTGCCTGCACCCAGGATTCCTTCACTGATATGAGCCACATCCTCTGACTTGGTTCCAGCTCATCTGCCCTGCCAAGGACAGCAATGCCTCAAATCCTACTGAGAAAAGAATGAAGCCTGTATATACAAGATTTCCTCATTCCTTAATTCCAAATAGCCCCTAATCATTTACCAGCTTACTGTAACAGGAATGCACCACATAAACACTCCCAAAGTCTTCCCTCACTGATCAGCTCCTGCACACATTTTATGCCCATTCACTCTTCCCTATCGTTTTCTGGGCCACATCACCGGCTGCCTGTAGGAGAAAAGAGCCTTTTCAATAGCTGTGGAGTGAAGGTAAAAAGGCTTCTTGTGGCTGTTAGTGCTTGTGAGTGCTAGGGAGAAACACTGCAAAGAGCATCTGTACCACGCTCTGTACCGAGGGAACATCCCACAAACCCTCACAAACCGAAGCTCATTTCCTGACCCACTCACTTGACTCTGCATGTCCCCTCTACTCACCCCACAATCTGCATTGCAAAGGGCAAACTTGTAGCACTCCTAAAGAGTTCCCTGCGGGTATAAAAGAGGCCTTTCCTTTATGCACTGGTTTGCATGTTGTTATATATTCAGTGTTTCTGCCTGGCTGACCACAGAAGATATTCCTATATGCATGGGAAACTAATTAGTTTTATATTAATCCACGATTCCACACTGCCAGAAAAGAAAGCAGAAGAAAAACATGGTATACACAGCACTCACTTTGAACATGATGCTTTTCAACTTTCCTTTCCAGGGAAACTACCACAAAGCTTACTAATCACACAGTCATTCCCTGACTCACTGCCCTGCTTTTGTGGTGCTCCAGCAATAATCAGAAAATTAGATTTCCTAGCACACACATTACAAAGTTGATTGATGCCTTTCCCTGCCTCCTCTCATCCACCCCTGTGCTGCTGGCAAGTCTGAGCAGAATCCGGTTATGGATAAGCAACTACATTTCAGACCCTCTCAAAGAAAAAAAGATAGCTGTGGAAGATTTCTTTTCTTTTTTAAGTTTACTCTTACTAGAAAAATAAAACACGTTGAAAACTAAATAAGGGAAACATTTGTTTTGAAGTGACATGTAAGACTTTTTAAAAAGAATTTTTATATACCTTCTGATTTAAGCACAGCAGCAAAGCGTTGGGCTTCCTTGACAAGTAGAACACACACATTGCTCCTTTCAGACTTCATCTCACACTCTTCCCACAGGAACACAGTGAGCCACACCAAAAGGGAGCTGCAGCCCAGCATAATTTTTACACACCCTGCCTTGCTCCCTGCCCCAACCCCCCTTCGAGCCCCCATCAGAACAGAAAAGAACACACTGAAGGTAAAACAGAATGAGAAGCCATGGAAAGCAACTTAAGAAGAAAAGGCTTGATACCGAGTCTTTCTGAGTCAGGGTCTGATTCCAACTGTTTGGAAGTCAGAGACTTTCTGTACTTAAAATAACTAAAGACATTTATTTTTCATGAATTTACTTCACCTTTTTTAGCTTCGCTTTTTTTAGCATTTTCATTTTTAGCATTTGGGGAAGGAGTTTCATAGCAGTATTCCTGGGTAAAAATTTTATCAAGGTTCATGACAAAAAATGATAGACCACTGATTGCATGTGGATTTATCTTCTCTTACCTTTTGGCCCATCACTCAGTGCTATTTGAGAGTTCTTTGTCCTAGCTGAGAAGAACAAATGGGTAACTCTCCTGAAGAAAAATTGTTTCAAAAATTTTTAAAATATGCCAGAGAAGGAAGGTTGTCATCCTTCTTCTCTCCCCATCAGCTCATTCTTCACAGAGTCTGAAAAGGTTCAGTTTCCTCTTGCACCTTAATTTATAGCACCTGTTCCCTGAAGGCTGATTCAAACCCAGGCCATTACCTGTTGTAAAATTCACCTGTTGAAGTGATTGTGTTTTACATACAGAATTTGAAGAGTCAAGAAAAAAGAGCAGGGGCAAGGCCTCTGACCTGGAGAAGAGAGAGGAGGAGACATGATTTTAAACAGCCATAAATGATGACATGATTTAAAATCATGTAGGAGACATGATTTTAAACAGCCTCTGAAAAACTAAACAACAGCACCTGCAGCAAGGCTGGGTTACTCCAGCTGAGGATCATAACCACGAGATGAAGGTGGGAGCCTTCAAGGGTTTGCTCTATATCAGAACAGATTCCTTAAGAGGAAGAGAAAGCATCTGTACACAAAGCACCAGGTCACACAAAGCAAAGGGAACAAACTTCAAGCTTCCAGTGCATGCAGAAGCAAAACTTCCCAAGCAAAGGGCAAACTTTTTTTGGAGGGTGAGGAGGGGAGAGGGGCGTGTGTGGGGGTAAACCTATGCCTTAGACCAGGCAACAGCTGAATGGTTTTTAAACATTACAGTTTTGCTTTTAGACTGTTCTCAATCTTTTTGTGTTTAGTCCAGACTTGACCAACCAGCAGTTCTGTCTTTTATGGAACACAAATGCTCTGCCATCCCCAGTTCTGGCTGCCACATCTGAGAGCCACAGTCTGTCTGGGAGAACAGTATTCATGACACCAGGTGTGTTTTCTGGTGAACAGCCTTCTAACCACACATGAAAAAAGGAAGGGTGCTAACACCTAACACAATGGGAAGTGTAAATACATTACTGTGACCAGATTAAATGGATGCACACTGAGGAATCAAAATCTACTGATAAACTGCTTTAAGAATCGGGATATGAGATTCTTAAAAACTTGTGAACTTACCAGAGATACATCTTGAGACATCTTGAAAAGCATATGAAACACGTTTAATCAGCATTCCCAAATTTGTGGGCAGCTTAATCTCTCAAAATTGTAACTTTAGGAGTGTCATTACCAGCAAAATGACTGCTATTTTTTCAATGCAACTAAGAATTAATGAACTTAGATTAACATTTAGCCATTTTATGCAGATGATGGCATGCAGCAAATGTCTGTTTTGCTCAGACCAAATTTAAGGTAAATACACATTTAGATACCTGTGAACAGCTCTGGCTTTCTTAAAATTGACATTTGTAAGACTGCATTAACTTCCAGATCCACGTTGGTAGTGAATTCTGAACATCTATAAACAGTAGGTAATTGCATTTCAGTTTGTGATGTTTCATGGGTTTTTACATCACTTAGCCAAATATTAGCATAGTATTTCCAAATAATTCATTTTGGTTACTTCAACACTCCCCATCTTAGTAATCATTTAACATGATGCAGTGTGCTGAGATCAAAGCCAAGCCTTTTATGAAAGTCCAGAACTCCAGAGTGCCATTTACAGCCTCATACTCCAACTGATGCATCCAGAGAGCTTCCAGAGCAGAACCCAGACCAACGTGGGTTTGGGGATAACATGCTGATTTAAAGGATTTCTCATTTTTCCAAGTATCCCACAAAGCAACAGTATTTTTGACAGAATATCCATGTTTTGATGAAGGAATCAGAGATCTGAATGGTTAACATAGACACAAAAGCTAAAGCAGGGAGCAGAGAATCTGCCCTCTTGCTGCTCCCTGGACAGACACCAGCACGCTTCCATTTTCTCGTCCCCCTCTCCCAAGATACTTTTCTTCTTCCTTGTTCCCTTCTCCCAGGACTGTATTGTTCCCACAGTCATTACTGTGATATTTAGCTACCCAAGCAAGTCCATGTCAGATGCCCTTCACTGCTGTAAAAGTAGCTCTGCTTTTAGCCAAGCTCAGTTATAGTTTCTGCTCTTGAACCAAGGGGCTCGAACACGATGGTTTTGCTGGCAAGTTTCTGCCCTGGCTCTAGCCAGTGAAAACTCCAGTGGAATGTTTATGCCTGAATGGCTGTAGACTGATGCAAGAAAAAATCCACCAAAGTGATTTACAGTTAAACCTCAGAAGAAATAAAGACTCCCCATTTCAACTGGGTTCAGTTGGGTTGGGCTGCAATGGAACCAAAGGGCTCCAAAATGGAACCTGAGTCCTGTCCACAGCTGGCATTTAATGCTTAGTTAATTGAGCTTAACTGCAACTATCCATCCATCAGCTGTTTAACTGCAACTATCATTGCTTTCTGCTTTCCATGGCACCTGAGGGATTAGATTTTATTATGAATGACTTACAGATGCTAAACCCTCTGCATAAAATCTGCAAGCCTTTAATGGCAAGGTATACTATGGACAATATGTGTTTTGCTAGTTTAGAATCCTAAAGGTATTACTTTGGCTTTCCTTTTTTTTTTCCTCTAAATTAAGATAATAATGGTAAGGTTTATTATCATTATTGCTACTCATTTTCAAAGAAAAAAAAGACAACTATACACTTTTGACTCTCTAGACAGTAACACAGCTGCAACTCATACCAGTTGCTGTAGACATTGTGTTGGTGGTAAACTCATCACCAGTAGGCAGAGTGTTGGAATGAAGACATAATGAGTTTGAGATAGCACTTTAGGAGTACCATTGTGAGCTCATTCAGATACTTGCCAGCAACTGCAGCTGCTTCTTAAAATTTAATAAAAGCATCAGGAAAAAAAACCTTTTTTTTTTTTTTTTTTTTAATAAATCTCTGGACTAGGAATCTCCAGAACAACCCAGAGAAAGAAACCCTTTTAATTCCTTGAAATGCTGGTGTGCATCATCTGCTGTACCTCACTGTACCTGACACATGTCATGAATCACATTCCCAAACTGTGGTGTTGGTCTCAAACAGTGTCAGAACACACACTGTAACAGAAAGAAGGAAATAATTGTCTTGCTGGACACCCTGCAGGGCCCAGTACTTTCTCCTGCCATTGTACCACAGCCATCCTGTAATGGAGACAGCCCTTGTACTACCAAGCTCTAAGCTCCCTCAAGAGCAGTTTCTATGCAAAGTTCTTTGCAAAATTACAAAAATGCTGTGCATTCCAAAGCCTGTACTTAGAACTTCAAGATCTCTTTGTAGAAGCCTGCTGAATTTAGTGGTATGATCACAGTATTAAGTGATTTTTGCAATATTGCAATAACTCATTATTTAAGAAATAACCAGAAAATGAGAAAAAGGGAACATTGAAACACCCCAGCTTGCATTTCTATTCTCCAAAAGTGCAAAGATGCTGCAACACTGACATATTTGCCAGGATCAAGTACTTGATTAAACTTGATTTGTGATAAACCAGATGTATCTTTTAATCCCTTTAAATAAATATTTCTACTACTTAATACTTGAAAACTGTCAAAGCACAGTTGTTCTGTTAAAGATAAACCTTTAAATAGAACTTTGCCTGCTTCTGATTTATGACCATTAACTATACTTCAGTTTCAACACCATCTGACAGAAAGAGAAATTAGCATTTTCTCAGTACAGTTTCTTCAGACACCAGAAGCAACAAGACTTGCTTTGGGAAATCTGCAAATAAATGTATATCCCCTTTTTTCAAAGAGTTTTGTTGAGCCATTGTCCTTTGTGCTCCAAGGTAAAAAAGTCACTGTTTAAAGAAGTGCTGCATAGCAATGCAATACTCTTGGTATAAATATGACACCAGATATCAGCCACAGCCTTGTTTTACTACGTTGTTCTAACACTGGAAAAGAGCAAGCGACACCAAGAGGCAATGTTTCTCCACAAATGTTCCTAAAATAATCCAACAGTTTAAGAGTTCAAACTAAAGCCAACAAAAATGTAATGCAGCTCTCAAAGGGCTGTTTAAGTGCGTGTTGGCTCCAGAACCAGCTCTATTTCAGGACTGGGAAAACGCTTGGCAAGGAATCCACGGGACAGGACGAGAAACCTCTGCAGTTGGAAAATGTGGTATTTATAGAAGTTGCTCTTTGGCTCATTTGCTGTGGGGAAAGACACTTGCATGCAAAGGCCCAGCCCTTCAGTCTTCTTCAGAGGCTTCCCCCGTGTCTGTGCCTGCAGGACACAGGGCTGGGTTTTCTAGCCTGGAAACTGAGTTAAGCTCTCATGAAACAATGTATAACACAGCAAGTTCTTGTCCCTGAACTGCTTCAAAGATTACTTTTTCATTTAGTTTTCAAGCAACATTCTCACCACTTGTAACACAATAGCTGGGAGGCAGGTTCAGTGAGAGACAGAACAGCTAAATATTCCTATGGAAACCTCAGGAATGGAAGAGCACCTTCGAGATTTCTTCTTTGGGGGTGGTGGTGATATTGCAGTGCTACAAATCTAACTCAGATTAATCAATTTATGCACACTGGGCAAACATTCTAGACTTTAGATTTGTATGAAGAAGAAAAGGGTTATGTTCTCTACATTATTACTACACTGGGAGAAAATAGAAATCAGCTGCCCGATCCATAACTCTGATTAGGACCTTCCTGTGGCAAAAATGATCTGGATTAGTGGCAAAGAGAGTGTTCTTGGGAGACTCAGTACCCACACAACCTTTTGACAACTCTGTTACTGGGCTCTTCACTAGTTCAATAGAACTCCCTGGGAAATCTGTTCAGTATGAAATGGGCAAGGTGCTGTTAAAGCTTTTCTGCTTCCACTTTTCAGAAAGTGCAGTGCAATGTTCTAAAAATGAAAGGCACCGTACAGTGAGAACTCACGCTACTTCTCCAGCACAGATAAATATTGAACTTCTCTTGAAAAATAAAACAAAGAAGAGAGTTACAAAAAAGCACAGCAAAACAACCCCCAATGTAGTGCTCACACTGATATCAGCTGTAGTCATTTGACTGTCATTTGACTGACTCTGTAGTGAGGCACCTTCAGTCTCAATTGCAGCCAATATTTTCTAACTGGAAAGCTACAAAATACATGCCAAGAGAAATCTGAAATAGAAAGTTGCAGAGGAAACATAATTCCTAGCTAGAAACACAACTTCCATTCCTCCTGCTGTGTAATAATCATAATTCCAGTTGTGGAAAAGATTGTTTTTCTTAATGGCATTCTAAGCTTTAGGATTAAATTCCTATCCAACTTTTTGGTTGTTGGTGATAACTGCAGAAAAAGAAAGGGTTGCACCCAGAGAGCAGGCAGAGCTTGGGATGTACTCAGCTCACAGCATATTCAAATGTTAACTGTGCAGATTATTAAAGCACACTGAGCCACAAAAGGTGGGTATGTAACTGCAATACATGTGTTTAAATACAAGGTCCCACGATACTAAATTTACCCAGATGAAAATACTGACAACACTTACCAAGATTCTTTAAGTAATTTTTAGACAGATTTTAGTTTCTAATAAGTATTAATAAGCTTAAACTGAAAAAATAAAACTGTTCTCCTTTAGGAAAAAGTGACTTTGCATCTCCTGCAGAATACTAAGAAGCTGTAGAGCCAAACTGAAAGAAGCAAACTGGCTGATAAGTACTTCCAAGTATTTTCTTACATTCTTACTGTGAGTGATAAAAAGAAAGACGTAAATGCTGTAGCACATGCAGCTATGCTGGCATTATTATCAATTAATCCAAGAAGACCCACACTGTACAATGAATTCCCAACACAGGACTGAAAAGATGGCAAATGTACTGGTATTGTGTTAGTGGGGAGAAACTACAACTTTTCATCTGGAAGCAGAGGGAGGGGAAGAGAGTCCTTCCCTCTGCACTTCTAAAAGAAGAATCACCAGTTTTCAGCAGCAGAAAAGGAATGGCAGAAGTGGTGGCTGAGTTTTACAGCACTCTTGGTCTGATCAATCCTTGGTTATGTGGACAAAGTGCTGCAGCCTTTTTGCTCAAAACATTCATCATCACAGTGGATTTATTGTTCTATTTCAACATTATTGCAGCAATTCCAGGAAAAGTGACAAGCTGGGGATCATAGGACTATGTTAAAATGTTCAAGGTTCAGATACTGCAGAAATCTTACAACACAAAAGAAATCTGTATCTTCACATAAGCACTGTAGAAATTCACACTGAAAGGCAAATCCCAGGAGTTTGTGAAGGCATATTATTCAAGTGGAATAGCTTTGAATTATGTTTCTCTTGCTGTTCAAGAAGAAGTGTCTATGGACTGAAAACTCAGCCTGCAAAGGATAGAAAAAGGCATGCAAGGAATTGGGAATCAGGAATGCAAGCAAGATTACAGAATAATGAATTCACCCAAAGGAAACTTCAGCCTGTTTCATCCAAGTTCAACTCTAGCATGGCAAGGGCTTACACCTAAGAAGGAATAGAGATCTCCAGAAAATATAGAACTGGAGGATTGACTTTTCCTAACTAGGGAATGCATAAAAGAATGCACTTCCTACGAGGGCATATTTTAAAATACATATTCTTTTTAAAAAATCCACAAACAAAAACCCCAACCAGACAAAAACATATCCTTGATGTGGGTTATGAATCTAGCTGAATGACAATCAAACTATTGAAATGTAGCAAGAAATAAATGCTCAATTCAGAGCTCACTGGATGGTCTCAGCAAGGAGGAGGTTGTATACAAATTTAATCTACTTACCCACTCCTGCCAGTGTCTTTTCTGACAATAGTCTTTTCTGACAGCATCTCCCCCACTTGGAATATGCCTCTTTCCCAAAATTAAGCACAGCTTATTCCCTATTTACACGATACAGGATGCCCAAGACAAACAGAATGACTTTATTATTCTTATCATTGTTGCTGTACTGCACTTTCAGGAACAGAAGATGTTTCACAGGACTGCTTAGTCCATCTTCCTGTCCTGAAGCAAGATTCAAAAATAGATGTCTGTCCAAACTATCCTTATCCTACATCAACTCCACCATATCCCCCCTGGTCAGAAAATAATGCTGTTATTTACACATGGTAAATGCCATCTTTCTTCTTGAAAATTGAATTGCTTTTTCCCCCCTTATCCTTGCAAGACTCTTATTGATCACTAGCCTCCTAATGACCAAATAATTAAATCCAAAACCCTAACACGCTGTGGACTGTTAAATCCATGTCCAGGCTTCATCTTCTAGAACAAACAAACATAAGTAATTTAAAAATTGCTCATAGTGTATAGAGGCAAATATATTTATTTTCACTTCCCTTTTCCAGTCTCCTTTCAAATCCCCAACAATACTTTCCATGCAACACATGATTTAAGTGTAGAGCTTGTCAGTGCTACTGAGAGAGAAATCACTGCTCTTGCATGAAGAAAGGCAGGAAAAAAATCACTGCTGAAGTGTTACCTATAATTAATCATTGGGTTTGATTTTTTCTGTAATGCAATTATTCTCCAGATTGCATTTGATCATTTAATTTTGCATTCCAAATGCAGTATTTTATAATTTAACCTTTCTCTATTTTATTTCATTTTATTGATTTCAGATTACAGTTGCAGTTCACAATCTGGCTCTCTAATCTTGCCCTTAAAGTGCTTGCCTAAAACATGGAGACAGAACATGTCTTCATATAACCACACATCAGCAAGAATTAACAAGTTAAGCTGATCCATTGTCTGCATGCCTTTCACACCCATATTATCTGTTCCACTCATTCTTTATTTATACTAATAACATCAGAAGTATTTTGTGCTCTGCATCCAAGTCCCACAGGTTGTACTTATTGACCTGCTACAACAGCATAATTTACCAGTTTACATCATGAAAAGACAGGGTAAGTCAGGCATTGTTTTTTATGCTAAGGAAGACTATCCCCAATGTAAAAAAAAAAAACCACAAAAATTGGGGGTGGAGGGGTAGCCCATTATTACTGTTTAGTGTAAAAAACATGATGTTTTAGAGAAAAATAGTAGCTAATGCACTGGAGATGTTTTAAATATTTTAAAAGAATTATGTGTCAAATTTCTACAGCAAGAACATGATTAAAAATGTGTTCTAAATGTTAGAATGTGAAGTATGCACAGAGTTTCTCTCTCCTTTTTTTTTGGGAGCAACCTTTCAAATAAACACCTTTGCCCAAGGTTATCCGCTAACAACTATAAAAAAAGTTGGTAGAACATTTGCACATATTTTACCTTGTTCTCTCCTTCACTACTTCTTTGTTAAAATGGTATAAAGGTTAGAAGGGTTTACTGCTGCTGTAGGCTCCCAATTCTTCACATTTTTGAGTCAAAATATATCCCAAAAGTCCAACTGGATACTCATGTGTTTATATGGCTGAGGGCACCACTTGACAATCTCTAGGATGAAATTAGGAAGTGGGACCACATTTTATCCTCCAGTCTTAGCCAAAATTCAGTGCTGAGTAAGGTGGTTCAGTTACAAGCAAAAATAATTTTTCATACAGGTGCTGCCTTGTAATTAAGCTGGACTAGATTTACAAATTCTCATTTCCCATCATTCTGTGGCAGCCAGACAACATTCATTCCTATTTGAAAGCCCATCCTGACCTAGGGAATTTATGACAGTCTTTTTGAGCAAGTCACATTCCAGCTACTTCTTCATTCTGCATCCATCACATACTCTCTAGGGCAATAGTAACCATTTCCAAGGAAAGTTAGCCCTTAACTGTAAAAAACCAGGAAGCATCTTTTCCACAAAACAAATAAAAAAGCCAAGAGATTTTTCAAGGCAGCAGGAAGTCTGGTTCAAAGAGAACATCCTAGTGCTGGAAATACAGTGTGTGTTGATGTTGCAAAAATCAATTAGCACATTAGTAGGAGGAGCACATTAAATGCTTCTTGGAGAAATAGTAACGTGCTGCCTCTTTTATGTTATTTTATTTTAACTAAGTAGGCCTCCTGCCCTGTTTGGAGTACCTTCTGCAGTCTCACACCACCTGACTGGGAATTAGAACCAGCAGCAGCAATTTCAGCGGGTTGCTGAGACCAGCAGCAGCAATTATGTCACAAACTGTAGGCAAAGAGCTGCAAGAGCAGTGGAGAAGTCTGGACCTTACAAAACTTTAAAGTTCTGGAGATACAATAAAGTGAGCAATCCTGAATTAAAAACAACAGAGGATACCTCAGAGCTGCCCCAAAGCAGCACCTTCAGCTCCAGTAACATTTCCTTCCACTGGCATGTTTCTTCCTATTTTGCTCTGAAGTCAGAAGCTCCCTTCCTTTCCAAGGCCTATGCAAAGCTGGAGAACAGCTAGTCATGTTCTAAGGGAGAGAAAACACAATTTAGTGTATTTCCCAGGGCAACACACTTTTAATTCAGTTTTTATATTCTCTTGCAGGTAAAAATAGATCCATTCATATAATGGAAAAGTTATTTTTACCAGAGATTGCCTGGTTTTGCAGTCTGGTGTAGCTCCCTTAGTTTCAGTGGAATTTTGTGGTTTACTCTCCAACCATCAGACCCTTGGTTCTGTTTTCCAGAGTAAGGAAGGACACTTTCCCAAAACTCAACAACACCACAATTCCGAATTGGTTGTTTCTCCTTGGCAAATCTTATGCTTTCCTTCAGCCTCACACCACAGGGACAGGTGACAGCACAAAAGCCAGCTGGTGACTTGGACTGGGAAGCAGGGCCTGTCTGCATGTGTCACCATTGTCAGAGCCTGGGCAATACAGACAAGAGCTGCCACCTCCTCCTCACACAGCTGACTATTGGTAACGCATCCTAACACCAAGCAAAACTAATTACCTGATGCAGACAGTTCCCAATTCCAAAAGGATTTAACTTCCACTGGATTAATATAACAGTGCTATCCACTGCCATTTCAGTCATCTGACTTAAGATTTGGGAACTGGAACTATTGTAACTGGTAGTTATAATCCATCCACACAATTGCACAGGATCATTCACTAAGGATGGGGAGGATTTTTTTTTTAAAACATATATAGCAATAAAACCAAATTGGAACACTTGGAAAATACAATACTTACATTTACTTACCAAAAGAATTTGCAAAGCTACAGTTCCTTGATAGAATTTTCAGGTTGCATCTTACCTGCCACAGTGGAGAAAGGTTGCCTATGTTGCAAACAGCAGTTTGTGCTGGGCTGGGCTGGGCTCGGGGTGATTTCCTCAGTGGTAGCTGGGATGGGAATATGTTGTGCATTGATGACACAGGGATGTTTCCATCACTGCTGAGCAGTGCTTACACAGAGTCAAGGCCTTTTCTGCCCCTCACAGCACCCCCCAGTGAGGAGGTGGGGGGTAAAAGAAACTGGGAGGGGACGCTGCTGGGTCACCCCTGGGGATGGCTGAACACCTGCCTGCCTTGTCTGTGGGAAGTGGTGAATGAATTCCTTGTTTTGCTTTACTTGCACACATGGATTTTGATTGACTTATGAACCTATCTTTATCTCAATCCATGGGTTTTCTCACTTTTACTCCTCTGACTCTCTCCCCCATCCCACTGGCAGGCTGTGAGTGGCTGGGCAGGGCTCAGTTTCCAGCCAGGGTTAAACCACAACACAGTTGGTCAGGCACAAACTGACTAATGGTTTTACAGTTGCTGGACACCAATTAAATCAAAAGCACTCAATGCATTTTTCTTCATCATTACTGATTCATCTGCATGCATATGTCCAAATAATTCCAATTTCAGTACAGGTGCATTATGTTCATTTCATATTATGTGCACTTTAAATATTTACTTTCCTATGCCTTCCTCAAAATTACACAATGAATAAGGAGGAATGAAGAAGTTATTTTAATATTAGAGCAAATTTACTTTTGCTTCCTGATGTATCCTACTGGATTGTACCTCTTCTGAAAGTTGGAGTTTTTCTTCTTCAAATATTGCCTTTTATTTCAATATATCCCAACCAAAAATGAGCAACAGAGAACAAACAAAATATGACACCCCAGTGCAACAAAGGAAATTCAACAGAAATTATTTACAGTACCTGCAGTGGTGCAGACATTTATATGCATTTATTTCATCTCCTCCACTCAGTAATTGCTTCATCTCTACACTAAACTCTCTGCTTTGGATCCCAAGATTGCAGTTAAAATCCTCTCAGGCATTTCAGCTGTGGAAGTCACATGGCTGAAGACAACACAACAACACAATGTTCAGTATCAACAGCCTTCATAGTTCAGAGAAAGAAACTATGGAGAACTTCCCTTCAGCTTTCCGAAGACCATCAAAAGCACCTCTTGGTGCACATTCTGCAGAGGAAGCCACTGACTGGAAGCACAGATGACAATTCATCTCTACTCACTGCATATCTGTTTTAATTTACAGTTGTTCCATATCCTTAATTAAGTTTTTAGAAACCCATACATACCTAAAATACACACAGATTTCTAGCAAAGTAGATGAGTAACAATAACAAAGGTTATAGTACAGCATTTCCCACCCTGTTTCATAAGTTACATATGGAAAAAACCCTGAGAGGAAAAGCTCTATTGAACAGTAATTTGATTTTGGTGAGAAATACTACCACCATCCCATCACTGCTAAGGAAAAAAAATCCTTTCTTTTTAGAACCACTGGAGTTAAATGACCTGTTTTTCTCACGACAGTTGAAATAGCATTAATGGTCTAAATACGACTTTACTTAGATCTTACTTTCCTTAGCACCACGACCCACGCTCTGCCCCAGCCCACCCACGCTGTGCAAGGTGCAGGCAGGCCGGTCCCCTCAGCACCTGGGCCGGTCCCCTCACGCCCAGGCTGGTCCCCTCATGCCCTGGCCAGACCCCTCACACCCTGGCCAGTCCCCTCATGCCCTGGTCAGTCCCCTCAGCACCCAGGCTGGTCCCCTCACACCCTAGCCGGTCCCCTCACGCCCAGGCTGGTCCCCTCATGCCCAGGCTTGTCCCCTTACGCCTGGGCCGGTCCCCTCAGCACCTGGACTGATCCCCTCACACCTTGGCGAGTCCCCTCAGCACCTGGACTGATCCCCTCACACCTTGGCCAGTCCCCTCACACCTTGGCCAGACCCCTCATGCCCAAGCTGGTCCCTTCACCACCTGGATTGGTCTCCTCATGCCCTGCCAGTCCCCTCAGGCCCAGGCGGGTCTCCCCTCAATGCCTGGGTTCCCTCACGCCCGGTGGGCAGGAAGGCGCCGTGCCTCAGGCAGTGCCTGTGCATAACCCCTCACAGTGCCCCGTCAGCGTGAATTGAGAACACCTGGAACTGCCGCTTCTGATGAACTGGGCAGAACTGCTCCCAACAGCAAAGATGGAGGGTCAGATAACATCAGGTCACCTCCAGAAAGGTTCTGGTGTGGGTTTTCTCCCTCAGGACTTCGAGGACTGGATGTGGTGCTTGATGCCGTGGTCTGGTTTTGCTCAAAGGTGGTGGTGTTTGGTCAAAGGTTGGTACTTGATGATCTCAGAGGTCTTTTCAAACCTTAACAATTCCGTGCTTCTAGGACTTCACTTATTTACAGTGAAATTACAATGAAATCTGCAAAGAACTGTCTGTAGGGCTGCTCTGGTTGTGTCAGAGCAGAGAGGAACCGGTGTGACCCTTCATCAGCTCCAGCAGAAGATCCAGCTCGGATGGGCGCATTCCCGCAACATCCAGGACATGGCTCTCACTTGTGCAATACTCACACATCTTGGGGCAGTCAGGGTGTTGCTGTCACTTCTCAAGGGCTCTCACACAGGTTATACAACTTTCTGCAACTTGGTTATATTGTGCTCACTCCTAAATTTGTGTAAGGATTTCCTTGTTGATGCTCGCACTTAATTCCCAAGAAACTCAAGTACAGATCAACCAGATGAGAAATAAAACGTCACATAAATTCATCTTGAGTTACTTTATTTTTCACAATAATAAAAAATAAATTAGTCATAAACAAAAATAGTTAACATTTTTTCATCAAAGAGAAAAAGTATACAATATGAAAAGGATACTGTACAGTTCTGGTTCAGGTACATTGCCACAGATACATATTCCTGAACGAGTCAGAAAGCAATTTGCCTATACTCTCCCCTTTAATTCACTCAAGGAACTGGCTAATCAGAAAGTTTAGAAAATTGTATTATGGATTTACAGTATGACATATATACAAAAAATATATATGTAATACCTGTGCTATAAAATTCCCTAAAAAGCTGGGTTAGTATAATGAAAAAGCTGGACAAAATTTGAATGGTATATGTAAATAAATACATATTAGGTCCCTTTTAATAAAAAAATCTGCCTATTCTAAATATTTGAAATATTTTGGCGCAGTGGCTTGTTCCATAGACACAGCTCAGAATTACATATTTCCCATAGACATCTTGTATTTACAAATAACAACAAAATAAGTTATAATAAAGTATATCCTTCTGCCCAAAATCAATTATGAGGGTCAAGTAGACAATTTTATACATATAAAAAAAAGTTAGGGTTTCTTTTGTCTCCCGTCCTTCCTGATCTTCTATGTAGATCCTGAGTGACTACTATGGGACTTCACAACTTGTATGTACCCAACCCCTGCCAAGGCCACTGGACTCAAGAGACTCAAAGGGAGCATAGAAAAACAGGTCAGGGCAAGCAGCAATGACTGTTGCTGGAAGGTCAATGATTTATCACAATTAAGCTTCCCTCCTCTGCAGGGATGGTGGTAGTTATCTGTATCCCCTTATAGTACATGGGGATATAGAAAATTGGGAGCTCTCATTCTTAAGAACTTCTGGCTGTTTAAAGCTGAGAAGCAAAGAGTTGAGTTCAGGTCTGCTGTGAGTTCTCTTACATGGAATTTTCTCCCTTTCACCAGGTCTGAATTTTGCCCATGCTACTGAGATATTATAATGATCAGAAGTTTAATTTAAAATATATTGAAGATGCTTAGTGGATGATTTTTCATTTCTGGTGTGGAAATAATTATTTTACTCCATTTTCTAAGCAATGCCTAATTTATCTCCCCCAAACATTCTGTAAGTTTAGACATAAGGAAGTTTATATTCATGTTCAAAATGTCATGTTTTGTGTTCAAGTTACAGGCGTGCACATAAATTATCTGCCCAACACACAGAACAGCTCTGAAGAAGTCAAAACCACTAAGTCTCAAGAAAACCAAGTAAACACACAGCTTTTCCTTTGTGACAAGGATAATCCTTTCTTTTATGTGATAAATGTTACTTATGAGAATAAATGGCCACTGCATACTTCAATAGCTGTGCAGTCACAGGTTCATTGCACGGGGGTTAATTCAGTATGTACTTTACTACTGTGCATTAAAAACTAGCCAACATGGATACACACAGACACAAGAATCCCTGGGCTGCCAGGAATATAGCTCTCTTAACAGCTGGGCTAATTTCTAACACTGATTCTTACAAACCACAAGGCCAGTTCAGGGCTTTCAGTAATTCTGGCAAAATTTAATACTGTAACCCAGAGGACAAAGGGATGAAAGTGAGATGAGAGGAAGAGGAGAAGAGTTGGGGGTCTGGGTGTAAAAGGGAGACAGGTCAGGATGAGAATGGGGAAAAGCAAAGCTCTTTAAAGTATATTTTACTACTTACAGTTGTATAGATTATAAAGAGAGAAAACAAAGTGTTTCCTTCAGGAAGGCATAACCTCTCCTATACCAGCCATAAGATGTTTGAGCCCCTACCTTCTTCCTCCCTCAGTGGTGACTGGCACTCTCTAGGACTCAGACACAAGCAAAGGAAGTAGCAAGGTCCTCGAAAAGCTGCTGCCCCATGTGGTCTTCTGTTCAAGTAGTTTAATGTACTCCTTTGAGTCTGGGCTATAATGACACACATATATATATATGACTGATATATAACTGCACCATATTGCCATAAAACCGGGATCTAACCAATAACATTAATGGTAAACACTGCTTAATTCATACAGAAAGTCCTCCTTTTGCTGAAATACTGGGGAAAAAAAAGGAAAAAGATTATGAGTGTAATGAAAAAGAAGCCAGTTCCCTGTGCAGGGATGCTGAAGCAGCCCTGCATCAAGCCCATGGCCATACATTACAGTTGGCCTTCAAGACTGGCAGGCCTGCAGGATCCCCCATGTCTCCTGCACTGCACTCCCCAGCCCTTCACTGCCTCCCAACAAGCCCTTCCCTGATTCAGAGCCCTGGGGACCGAAGGTCAGAGTCATCAAAGCAAACACTAACTCTGTCTCATTGCTGGCCATTCCCACAGGAGCAACCCTCATGCTTCCACACCATCTTCTGGGAGAGGAGGGGAGAACTCCATGAATTCAGTGCTCTCAAACTTGGCATGTAACTGCAGTACACAAGGAATTCTACCTACATATGCTTGAAGGTGACATTGCACAGGAGCTGGCAAACCCTGATGGGCCCTGGATAACCTGACAAACAACTGCACCAGGAACCCTCAGTTCCAAAGGGAAAGTGCTTGGAGACACACAGCCTGCTCTGGATGGGGCTGATTTTGGCCAGCTGCACATCTGTAAACCATGAAAGCTGTAAGCAGCTGGACTGCTTAGACTCTTTAAATAAGCCATCTAACTCACTTCATTGTGTAAGGTGAAAAGCTTCAAGGCAAGGAAGCATATTTTTTTACACCATTCTGCAAGATTTTGACTGATGTTAAAATGTCAGAAAAAGAAACTGAAGCATTTAAAATCAGAAGTCTGCATTATTTCTTACTTCTATTGGGTTTATATCTGCTCTAAGTCTACTACATTCATTAAAGCCACCTTTGACTTAGAGCAAAAGTAAAATCAGGTCCTTCTGCAGGCATCACCCTAAGTGCCTAATGGCACTGCTCCATTAAAACAAACACTTGCTACAGGCACAATTCCAAAGTGTGCTTTGCAAGATGGTGGAATCTTAGCCCAGCACTTACTCTGTGCAGCCAATATTAGTACATCAAAGTGCTGATAAAAAGGGCTTATTAGTTCATTTTGCAGGAACAACTATTTTGATAATGCTGACACATGAGATGATAAATGATTAAGTTCAGCAGCATTCTGGCAGTTTTCTTACCATTAGATGTTTAATTAGGTGAAATGGTATTTTTTGTTATATCTGATACATCTGAAAACACTCTCTTTACTTAAAAAAACAAAAAATGTACAATTTGTATAATCATAGCTCACTGCATTTAATTCACGAAGCCATACATATTAGGTGTGTTACAGGGCTACACTGCTATGTGTAAGTATATATTCTTTGATATTTAGCTGCCAAGAACTCTGTTTACTTTAGTGGCAGCTTAACAGAGCCTACAAGATGATCATCTTTGTCAAATAACCTCACGGCCAGCGCAAAATAACATATCTTATAAAATAGGAGGATCTCATGTCTGTGTGCTGAGTCACAGACAGCCAGAAGCATGTGTAAGATAATTTTCCATGGACTGACTGCAAACCTGATTAGCTCTCTGCATCTCCTCTGCCTTGGGGTTTTCAGGAAGCCTTTTTATGGAACAGGTATTTCCCTCAAGCTGACAGGATACACTTCCTTGGGACAAAAGAGATAACAACAAAAATTATACAATGTATGTCAAAATTTGCTGCAATGAGATACACAGATGAAAATCTGTATTTAGAAATACTGCATTCCAGAGTTGTTTACACTGCACTGTCTCCATAACATTCTTTGGTCGAGAATCTAAGGAATATAATATCATCACAAATCTATAACTTATCTTCATGGATAAATCTTCATAATACAAGGGAACAGGACTGTAAAAGATTCATGAACTCAGAAGTTTTCTAATTAGCATTTCTGTTTCTAACAATTTTATATAAATTATTTACAGTAAAAAAGCCCAAGCTGAGGTGTACAGAAACAGCCAAGGACATGATTGGTTTATAGTCACAAAGACTAACTTCAAATTCTAGGGGAAACACTTTTTCCTTTAATTTCCTTTAGCCAAACAGTGGTAGTTCATCATGTCTAAAATATATTTTCCACAAGTGACTGAATCAAAAAATTCAAAGGTTTGTCTCAATTCAAGGCAGCTTTTAGACTACAGGAATTCCACCTTCCTGTGGCTTCCAGCACAAACCCTGACATGACCACACCCAGCAACCTTTGCCTCCCAGAGCTCCATTCCCTTTCCACGTCCTCTCCACCAAAGCAGTAAGAAGAAAAGAACACCCAGTGAGGCTCAAACATGGGTCTGCATCAGCAGCAGGACACCTTAACCACTGTTATATCACATCTCTGGGAGTGACTGAACATGATTGTCACAGCTGTTTTTCAACTCAGACGTCAGGCACCTTAGAAAGAGATGCATAGTTGAGCATCACTAATTTACAAAAAATATGCTGTAATAAACAGCTGAATAAGCAGTGGTGTTCATTTTTTTCCTTCAGCCTTATTTACACATTTGAAAGACCTCTCAAGCAAAGGCTAGAGAACATGCAGATAATGCAAAAACTGCTCTGCCCTGCACAGCACACCCTATTTGCTTTTAGCAAGTCCCAAGGCTGAGTACAGTAATTGCAGAAATGAAAAATCACCACTTAAATTCAGCTCTTAGTCTGCAGCCATTCTTGAGTAACAGAAAAGGAGTGGTATAAATAGATCTGTGTGATGAAGCATTAAGTGAAAAAAGGTAAATATGTTGTAACAACCGATCAAAACCTGAAGAATGTCAATAGCCAAGATCTCTTGACAGATACTCAGGTACCACACTCACACTGCTGCCTGACACCACGAGTAACGCACGACTACAAAGCACACAGGCCTGCATCCTTTGGTGGTGGTTTCAGAAACTGGTGACACATCCAGACTAGGTCTGGACAAAGTACTTTGGTATGGTAGTTGTTAAGCAATAGTGCAGAGACAAAGGATCAGGCAAGATCCCAGTTCACTGAAGTAACTGTCCTACAGGAAAGAGACCTCGCCCAGGGAAACAATCACTTATTCCATCAGCAAAGGCTCTTCACCTCTCTGCTGAGTGTGTCTCACTGACAGATGGAGCTGTTAAAGACTTGAAGGGCTAGACATTAGTGTCACTCTGGTAGGTAATTATTTTAAAATCCATACAAACTTAGAAAAGTGTATCTTCAAGAGTTTATGAATTAAATATAAAGGCACTTTTTGGCAGTCAAGTCTGTATATATTTACTGCCTGAGGACAGGACATTAGTTAAAAGTACAACTGAGAGAGCTTAACAGTGACTCTAATTATGAATGGACTGAAGTAATTAAAAACATAATGTAGAGTGCTAAGAAACTGCTGACAAATGGGTCTTCAAGGGTCTGGTTCTTTGGGAAATAATTTTTCTCATGTGCATGTTTCATTGATTTAGTCATCTAATTTAAGGCAGTCCAAAATACCAAGTAAAAGTAAGCACTCAGAAAATAATGCAGCAGCTGCATCCCTACTGATCAACTATCTCCAGTAATTGCTGCAATTGATTCAGTTTTCATTCATTTCACAATATTAAGGCTGGTATGTTCCTTAAATAATTATCTGATGAGCAGGTGCAAATAACAGTATCATTAGCAACTAATGCTTGAAAAAGATCACGGTTTTACAACAAACAAAAGAGATAACTGCACAATAACTGAAAGGGTGTGAGATTTAACCATAGTCTCGATGCCCTCAGCAATACAACCCCCCCTCTCTAAGAAGCTAAGACTGCTGCAGTCAAAGCAGTAACACTGTTCAGGCTCCACGTGCAGCCCCACACGGCTGCTTCGAGCAGAGTGTTTGTTATCTGCGGCCCAGGAACCCCGACTGTCTGTTTGCCACCCGGGTACAGGATGCACAGCAGGCTGTCTTGTAGTAGGTGTAGACACAGAGCCTGGCCTGAACCACCACATTGCAGTTGTAGTATTTATCTTTGCAGTTCTCATCTGTGGAGGAAAAAGGAGAGACAAGGAACTGAAGAAAGAAGTAACGGAGCAGCAAATAACCAATCTCCTTTTTTTTTACCATGTAAAATCCCTTGGATCTGTATTTAAACATTCGTTCTCGGGTCAAAATAAGCTACCTATGCAAATAAGTCAGATTATTCAAGATTTTATACATTATAATAGAAAAATAAATAAACCATGGAAGAAATGTACCCATACCCAGTTCCCCTATTTTTTTTATGTAGTTATCTTAAAGTATAATTCTCAACTGAAACTTGTCGTAGAACATTAAAACTGTTTCTAAATTACGTATCTTCCTTTCCTTTGCCATTCTCATTGCTATTAAAATCAAATCTGTAGGAGCTGAATGACTAATTCCAAAACCAAATTGTCTGTATGTGTATATTTAATATATATATATATAAAAGAAAACTGCTTAATTGCACTTAATGTCTTAATGTCGTTGGTTCTTACAGAACTTGTTACCAAATACATGATGATATCATACATGATCCTCTTTTTGTTTTAAAGACTCTGCCAAGAGAAACCTTGAAGAATGCAAGGAGACAGCAGAAGAACACCCTGTATGTAGCATTTTCACAGAAGCAGATCTCTCACATTCTCAGCAACTTCAAAAGTAAGCCAGTTTCTTACACGTTACTAGGAAAACATTTTAAATCAGAAACGAAAACCTACTTTTACAGCACAGAAAAGAGCTGTATTTTGTGTAAAAATAAAACTCTGTACTCAATAAAGAAAACACACTGTTAAAATACACTCTTCAAGACTACTAAATATTTTCTCCACTAGATGGAGATCCATAGTCAAAGCAGAAGCTGCCTCTTCCTTACCTATTTCAGGGACACAATCCTGTGTGTTGCAGGGCTCTTTCTCTTCGGGTTTCAGCTGTGGGTCACACTGAGAACTGGCTGCCATGTCATCGGACAGACACCGCACCTCCCGCACCCGAAATCCTCCTTCACAGGACTTGGAACACTGAAACAAGTAAGCTGAAGTTCATGAAGACAATATGAGATGTGTAAATACAGAAAGAAAAGAAAAGGGAACTTTGAAGCCAGACCCAGGAATCACTGGAGCCTTTTATCAACTTCACCACTACAGTTTGTGATTTTCCATCTCTGCAGCCCATAATATACAGGTGCAATTTTGTTAAAGATTCCAAAACGGTTTTGAACACAGGAGGAACAACTGGACAAGTAAACGTGGTGACACTGCAACTGACAGCAAGCCAGGACAGTTCCCTTTCTGAATTTATTAGTTAGCTTCTTGCTTCTTTAATTAGCCTTCTCCTTCTCTGCTCATTTATACATATCTCCCAAATCTACTCTTTCCACATTTCCTACTTTAAGAACTCCCTGCACTGAACTTTACTACTTGACTGCACTGCCCTCCACTGCCCTTTTGCCATTTAATAATACTCAAGCAGGAATAATTTTAATTGCCTTTTTTTCTGGCACTCAAGTATTTTTCACCTCCTGCAACATAATTTTACTAAGCATTATAGGTTTCTTTGAAGGAGCACAGAAATACTTTCTTTTGATGTCCGAAGTCTGTTATGAAGCCAGAGATTTTTGTACTTGCTTGCCATGGTATTTTTAAAGCCAATTATTACACATTTCTGCCCATATTGAAGCAAATTCCCTGTTGACCTCAAGAATTTCGCCTGAGTGAGGTCTTTGAGATTTGGTTCACTGTCCAGTTTGACCTAATGCTCACAAACTTAATTACATCTGGGTAATTTATAATGATTAAAACCTTAACAGCCCTGAACTAGTAAGAATGTCTTCTTTCTGACTTTTTTGGCATAATTATTTCATTTCCTAATGCTGCAGAAACAACTTATCATGATCATAAAATCAGACACTGTAACAAACTGACCAAAGTATTCTCAGTATTATATTCTTAGACTGCTCTTTCATCTTTTAATACCACCTTTTGAAAGGGCAGCTCTGGGGCACTAATAGAACACCTTTTTTTCCAGCATTACTCTTGTTACTTGCCTATATAGAATACTGTAATTATTCCACAGGCAGCAATAAGAGCTTCAGTTCAGGTTTGTAGAGCTCTTAAAGTGGTACCAAGACACCCAACAGACTGCACACAAACCCAGCCATTTGATCCCCCTGACTGAGAGGCCATGCCATTTATTTTAGGTCATACAAAAGGTTTGAAGAGATGAACCTGACAGTTCCCAAACCTAGAACAGGGGCTTTGGGTCAGCTCTTCTGCTCCCAGCTAACCCCTCATCCTTTCTCTTCAGGTCTAACAGTAAGAAATGCCACATATTCTGTTGATAACTGTAACAATATAGAACAGAATCATAGAATAGTTTGAGCTTTGAAGGCCACCTCATCCAGTCCCCCTGCAGTGAGCAGGGACACCTTCAACCAGAACAGCTTGCTCAGAAAGGGAACTGAAACACAAGGTGATTTTATAAGACCTCTGCTAGCAGATGTACTTCTTCCTACAGTGAAGATGGTCACAAAGGCTTAGACCTTTAAGGATTTCTAGATGCCATTTCTCAGGAAGGGATCTCTAGGGATCCCTAAATACCTCTCAGCTCCTGAGGAAGTCAGCACCTTGTTCCTTGTGCCTGCAGAAAGCACATATTCTCACTTGCACAGGGACTCTGCTGCCTTCTGTGGAAGCAGACGGTTCTGACTCTTGTGGCTGCACATCCACAGGTTCACAACTGAAAATGGGTTTGCTAAGGGGAAATTATTTAATCTAAACAGTTCCATAAACAATCCGAAGAATTTCCAGCAACACCAAAGAACCTGCTTTGATCTGCATGGCTTTACTATGAACTTGACTTGGATGTTGCTGTCAAATAAGCACCTATACCTGCAATTAAGGAAAAAAAACAGGATTCCCTTCAGCTGACTTAGTTTGTTAAAAACATTCTACCTCCTTTTCTTCTTTCTAGTGCTGCCAGCAGGCCAGTCAAATAATTGAGCATTGAGCAAAAAGAAAAATCAAAATAATTTCTCTCTCATGTCATGTGGATGAGATATTTCCAAAGGTTCCCGACCAAGGGAACTCAAACTAAAGGCATCTGAGTTACATCCACATTTCAGAGCTGTCATTGGGAATTTGATTTAAGGCTCAGAGAAGGGTCTAAGTTACTGCATGAGATATGATGTCATCTCATTCAAAGATGACAATGAACTTCCTCGTTTTCATGTAGGGGAAAAATGCTGATTTTCTTCTGGTAAAAATCCAATAAGCTTAATTTGGTATAGGAAATGATGGAAAGACAGACAAAACCAAAGCATTTTGTGGCACACTGGTCAGTGCAGCTGGTCCACTTTCAGGGGAAACTGAAGATACATTGAGTTCTACATTTTCTCTCAATAAAGTTCTAAGTATTACAGTGAAGAATTTACAGTAAAATATTATGGCAAAACTGACTTAAAAAACCAAATACATCCCTCATTCTTTATTAAATGCCCCTTAATTTTAATGAAATCAGAGATCTGAAAGGAACTTCTCAGTACACATTGTCTCATTATAAGGGGCAAACCAACTTTATAAAACAGGAAGATTCTCTGAAGAAGAGACGAGTGATGAAAAGACAACTATGCAGTGCCTCCTTCTGGTCAAGGTATTTCCTAACTTTCCTAAGCTCCACTGGATAAAGGGTTTACTTTCTTTTTAGTGTCATTCCTGTGCAAAATAAAGTCAGTGCCATGATCAGTGGCTTTATGCAAATGGTGCTCTCTTTCAGTATTAATGGAAAAAGCTGTATCAAACAAAATAGAGACAGAGGAAAGCATGAGAGACTTACTGTGCTCCATTCTGTATGAAACCACTTAGATCCACACGGTTTGAGGTAGCAGGATTGCTGGATGGGAGGTTTTTCCAAATATGAACATTCATAGGGGTCCAAAACATCAAAATTACCTTCAGTTTTCCTAACACAAATGACTTCTCTCTGTTGAGTTCCACTGCCACATTCAGAAGAGCACTGTATCAGCAAACAAAAAACAAGGGGGGGGGGAATTTGTTATTCTACTTATGTCCTTCAGCTTGCTTACAAAGTAACATGTTTGTTCCTGAAATAAAACAGCACACACCCTTGCACACATGTGCACTTGCATTTTAAGTTAACATTCAAATAGAAAGATCTGGGCACCTATCTAGACACTAACATCCAAAATCCATTTCCTCACTTTCATATGTTTTTTTCTCAGAAAAAATGAGCTTAACTACATCTTTCCTTCCATCACTGGCACATGACTTGAAGAGAAAGGAAAAGGGCAAAGTATTCCTTAAGATCCTGCAGTAAGATTTTTCTCTCTCAGAATTAGAATAGGAGCCTAGATAAACCTTGGGTTACTATTATTATTTGTATGCAGTACTAACAAAGCAGCCACTGGTCCCAGTTAAGTACCAGTACAAGAAAAAGCTGAAGGATATAGTAATGATTTAATTCATCAAGTGACTACTGACTGTGTCAGGTATTACATATTTAATTTTTTTTTTCATTTTAAATCTTAAAAATGGCTATAGAAATTAAAAAGATACTTCTGTGAATTTTTATTCCATGTGGTACCACAGACTCAAAACATATTTCTAATTATTTTAATGAATAAGGACTCTAAGTATATTTTTGGAGAAATGTGAAAGTGTCGTTTCACCTGTAGCTACAGAAAAGAAACTGGTATTTATTTTTCTAATCAAAAGAGAAGCATAACTCACTTTCTCCATGAACTGCTTCTTGCTGAAGCAGGATTGTATGTACTGCACTGAACTTTTGAGGGTTATGAGGTTAGAGCACAGTTCTGGAGCTTTACAAAGCTCCACATTCTGTGTTGTTCTTAGAAAGTGCCTTGATCTGCCAGGGTGTTATTTTCATGTTTGCAAGTATCTGTGTGATGTAGTGTTGGTTCCAGTTCTGAAAAGCAAATTTGACTCACTTGGATTCTTACTGTCCATTTAAAGGTTAGGTACACACCCAGTACTGTTCCTGGCACTTGTAAAAAGGCTTTTAGAAGATGATTCCAACAACATACAGGTTTCTGTGTTTCATAAAGGACAGTGATTTTCAGGAGGCTTTTTCTAGCCTAAACCAATCATATGTTACCAGCAGTGGGGATTTTATTTATATTTTGGGTAGAATTTACAATCCCTTTACCAGATTCCCACAAAAACCTTGAGCTGAACAAAGAACCTTAAGATAAATGCAGCCAAATAAATCCAGAAGTACAGTAACTGCACTTTGTTTAACACCAAACATCTCTGTTGCTGCTCCATTTAGTGGTTCCTCCAGAAGACAGGCTGTGAACATCCAGCCTGAACATCCAGTGCTCCCTCCTGCTCTGCTCTGCTGACTGTCTCTCTTCATTTGGGTATTTAGAAGCCAGGATTTGGTGCTGTCAGACACTGCTTTCAGATGACACACAGCAAAGACTCTGTACCTTTGGTGTGCACTGAACAATTCAATCTCATGCAAGGAAAGAAGGTGCATCAGCCTAAAAGACCAGGGAAGTTTGGATGCCTTTACTGAACACCTCTCCTGGGGCAGCAAAAATGGATCCAGAGCTCCCATTCAATCTGCTGGAGAGGTCTAAGTGACAAGCCTTGATTTCATCTGCCATTAGAACTGCAGATAAGTATTTCTGAAATGTGAATTTGTTATTCTCATACAATAAAACCAATTATCACTTACACTCAGAAGCATTAGCATAGCAGTAGCTCTACAATCTCCACCTCAGCTGTACCAGTTTAATTTCCAGCTCCTTATCAGCTGGAAGGGTTTCAGAATCTGCAGGGCAGTGAGTTAGCAGCCCAGCTCCCCCCAGGGCTGGCACCAGCACTCTCAAAAGCTCTCCAGGCTGTGCCAGAGCCCTCAGCAAGGGACAGAAATGCCCGGGCACAAGGTGACAGCTCCTGGAGGGCTACTGAGGTGGGGATAAAGGGAAGAATTTACCCTGAGGAAAGAGCATCAGGATACAGGCCACTGACCAAATTTGGTTCTTTTGCTTGTTCTAACAGAGGTATAACAGTACTGAAGATAACTTCTGGGGTTAACCATTAGTTTTTGTCTTATTTACTTGGAAATCCCATATACATATATATATATGTATATATCTCCCTGCATGCATGCATGATCACAAAGGCTTTACTTTAAAAGATGCAAATCTGTTGCTTTAGTGTTCACCTGAATATGCTAAGCAGCATTCTGTTATCTTCCATTTTATAAATACATTGGGTCAGGAGATGAAAAATAAAAAAAAAAAAAAGTACAGAGAAGAGAAGAACAAAATCTTATTTTCATCAAAATAAAAAAAAACAACAGCAGGTGCTGAAAACTATCGAACATCAACTGAGCAAAATACAGGAAAAAATACCCAAATATTCCACAGAGATGTAGAAATACCTTATGGCACACATCTTTATTGCACAAAAATACG
This sequence comes from Pseudopipra pipra, assembly GCF_036250125.1. NCBI lineage: Eukaryota > Metazoa > Chordata > Aves > Passeriformes > Pipridae > Pseudopipra > Pseudopipra pipra. The sequence continues at coordinate 6,676,040 of NC_087560.1, read as the reverse complement.
AGTTTTAAATTAAAATACCAGCAGAAAACCAGCAGGTATGTCAGATATAGCACTTGGCTCACCTGTGTCCAGCCCCCAGCAAACCACTCCACTTTACCAGCACAGGGTCCATTGTTGCAGGGGGTCGTTTCCGAGGGTCTGTTGTTGCCGCAGCCCTCCAGAGGCAAACTGCTGACGTGGTTGGTCATGCAGAGCACGGAGCGTGTGCGGATCCCGGCCCCGCACTCTGCCGAGCACTGCGGGCAAAACGTAAATTAGTTTATGCAAAGTCACTTATTTTTACTTGTCATTCAGCTGTAGGAAATCGTCTCACAGTTCCACACTTTCGAAAGCACAAGCAGTACCTGTCTTTACAGTCAAAAATGAAAGGATTAGTTAAGAAAGACATCTCTTGTTTTACAGCTTTGTAATAGCTTTCTTATTTTTCCTTCCTTCTTCCTGCCTGTAAATTCATTCAGTTTTATTTTTATTAATCTTTTTGCATCTCAGTTGATAGCTCTGAGAACAGATAATTTCCATAAAGGGCTTTTCAGACAGCAGTCCTATTTCAGCCTTTGATTTGTTCTGAGTTTCTCCTCTGACCACTTCAAGCTGTCAGCCAGGTGGATCTCACACTGCTTGAAAGGGCAAGGAAGACTGAGGGCTGTGGCATTGGGAGTAAAATGACTGTGTAGCACATCCTGGATGTTCCACAAGTTGACAAAATATGACAGCACAATTAAGTAGAAAAATATAAATTTTTTTGACAGGTGGTTTCAAAAGATTGAGGTAAATCCTCAGCAATTAACTGTTAACTACCAGTAGTTTTTGTCTAACCTGTTTCAACTGTAAATTGTTAATTAGTCTTAGAAGAGGTAGCCATAGAGTTTTAGGTACATTCAATATTGCTTTTTAATGCTATGACTTCCCAGTAACTAACATTTACCATTCTCAAAGTTCCACTGCTAAATTCTGAAAGCTTTTATTAAATAGTGATATGCAGAGTCTTATGTCACATATTCAGAGACTGTATGCATGTCATCCATAAATCATACAGGATAAATTCCATTTTTGCCCTTAGAGTTTGCTCTTTTATCTACTGCAGCAGGAAATCTCTGATATTCCACTGTTCTAGGCAGCATCAAACTACTGACATCTAAAAACCAGAAATATGCCAAGGAAGTAAGAAATTCCTGTGTTAGACTGTTCTTTTGTTACTTCATTCTTTCTTACTCTTCCCTTTCGTGTCTGGACCATTAATATAAAGAAAAGCCTATGTGCAGCTCACTGAAAGATATGTATATAATGGAATTTAAACACAGCAGTTCTATCACACATGCAAAGAAAACCACGAGTAAATATGCAATCTATGGGAGAAAAGGATGCCATTTCAGATTTTATGTTTAACATACCATGAAATTAGGAGAAACTGTGTTCTTCTTCCACAATGAACACCACATTCCTTGTGGATGAATATAACTCTGCATTGGAGCACTTTTTAAACTTTATTAAATAAGAATGATTCAAAAAGCTGGTAATCAGACACAGAGTTGACCACAGCTTGATTTGGCTGCCACTGGTAATAGTGTCAGGGTTCACTGCCAGGAGTTCAACTCCAGGACAGCAGATGCCATGCCAGCACCACTGTTAATGACAAGGTGAACAGATACAGTCACTCATCTTCTCGAGAGGGACCAGTGACTGAAAGTACAATTAGCTGTAAACTGCTCTTTATTCACTGAGCAACACTGGTAACCTGTGTGAAACATCTAGTCATGTTACATTTATTTCACAGACACAGAATAGAAAAATGTTTTTCCTATCAGTAAGTTGATTCCTTTCATAAGATGTTCAAACAGGATAGCAAAGCTTTACTGACATGGAATGCCTACAAAACTAACAAGTGATTCAACTCTGTAAAGCAAATTCTTTAACAAACAGAAGTACAATTTTGGAAAAACCAGAAATTCAGGTTTCTTTCTCCATCTGCAAGATCAAGTAATTAAGCTTTGCCTAAATGATGCCTATAAGTAACATAATGAACCTTTTTTATTGGTGATTCTGTGAAAATAGTCCACTTTCACCCAGCTATGTAAAACAGACCTGCCTCCTCAGCAAACCAGATTTCACGGCTAAGGAGGCCTTTTCAGAGTAAAGTGGCAAAATCTTGAAAACACAAGAGTGATGTAACTGTGCCAGTAGTGACCACTTTCCTGCTTATATAAACTGAGACTGCACTGCACCCATGTCAAACAGCCCCCTCTCAGGTAACGTGGCCTTGCTGAGCCCCACTCGATGGCCACCACTCAAACCACTGTGCAGAAACACATCTTGTGGCTGCTCACCTTTCATCCTTGGCAAGTATATTCAATCACATTAAGCACAGAGAACCAGATATATATACTCTGTAAATGCTTTTCTTATTTCTAACTAATTTTCATTTGACAACATAATTTGCTTTTCTGCTTTGCAAACCAGAGCTGGGAACAAGTTTAGCCTATACAGTCATCCAGAAAACCTCCACAGTCTTACCTTTTAAGTGATTATGTAGGAACTAGGTAGGCTTACATATCAAATAACAAAGGAAATACCAAATGGGAAGGTATAGGGTTGTCCTACCCTCTGCTGCAATATTTTACTACAGATTAACTGCCCTCTAAGAATTTACAAAGCAAACTTCAACCTGAGTGTTTCATGTTATGTATTTGTTTTTTTATGTTTTTTTTCTTCTTTTCAGTAAAAATCTTCTATGTGAAAGCCATGGATTTCCAAAGTGCAAGGCAGGGAGTAGGGAGAGTTTGGATAATGAATCCTCCCCTTTGGTTTTCACAACTGACACACCCACTACTTTCAATTTGGTGCCACTGATTTGTTGCATTAATACATAGCAACTGCCATAACCTAACATTGTGAAACATGAGGAACTTTCACAAGCTGCAACTTTATTCTGGTCCTATTATTAAAGATATTTTGTTTCACAGTCTTGTTTTAATTGGCACAAATTCCTCAGAAACCTCTGTCTGTGCTTTAAGGAGTCTGCCATTTTTCCTCTTCCTGAGGTCCTTCCCTCCTGAGTTCAATTTCAGAAGCTTTCCATACCCATTAAAAACTAAAAATAAAACCCCCTCATTCAGGGCTCTGATAGTTGTCAGAAAACAACTGCACAGCAGTCCAGGAAAATAAGGCTAGTTCCTGCAAACTTGGAAAACTGCAAGTGGAAGCCTGGATTTTTGTCAGAGCTACAAGACATGGGTATAGCAAAAAAATCCTCTTAAACAGTGCCAGTTGCCCATCACCAACATGCCAGCCCCACTCATTACCCTCAAATGGGGCAACAGACCACAGGAGAGTGGCAGCAGGATTTCTCCTGGACCTCCAGAGCCCTTTCACTCAGGTCTCAGCATCACTGCTGGCATTAATTAAATTTTTAAATAACAACCAATTGAGTTTGAGTAAAACATTCCCATTTGTGTAGGATTTCTATGTACCACACTTCAACCTTCACCATCTTAATTATTTCCCACAAGACAGTAAAGATTTTTATCAGTCATCCTCCTGATGTTACACTGCTGCAAAAAATAAAAATGAAGATCTAAGTTTCCAATACATTTATGAAGCTCCTTAGCATTATTTGACCTACTCTGAGAAAACACATTTCAGAAGGGATTTTGGACAGATTATGTAACCTTTGTTTTCCCAATAATTAACTCAGACTTGTGTTTCAGAAGCTCACTTCTGGCCACAGTTCCAAGACTGGGGCAGATTTTCAAAGGATGTAAAACCACTGAGAGCTGCCTTGATTTCTTAAAAAACGAAAAAGAAAGGGGTGTGTTGTAGCAAGAAATATCCTCATGTATTGCCAGAGCATTTTCTGATACCGAGATTTGAACTGTTCCCCTTCAGAGTGCATCTATGCACACAGTAGGTGCTGGATCGGTCTCACACTTCCATGGCAGCCTTCCAAGGGAACAAACATTCTGAAATACAGTCTTAGTCTTTCAGCTGGATCATGATTGCTTTTACATACACAGTTACTTTCTTTATATGCAGTAGGTTACACTGTTGGTACTCACACAATACTGATGCTCTCAGGAGTAGTTAATGTGAGGGAACAGAACAGACTTCCTCACTACTCTGGCTCATATAATAAATATTACTTGCCTTGAGAGCTGTAAGGACTTCTCAGGGCTTGAGTGTACCAGAGCAGCCTCTCCTGGGGCCTCCACCCACCCCCTGCTCATGGCCTGGGGTCTCCATTTAACCTCAGCTCTGGTCCATGCTCAGAGATGTGCCTTTTCCCAGCCACAGCCTGGGGTTCAGTGATCCCTCACCCTTGAACTCCCTTCCCAGCCCGACCCTGGCACTGCCCCATTCCCACAGACCTGCCCCAGGATCCCTGGGCTGTGTCTGACCCCGGTGACTGTCACTGCACTGACTTCCAGCTTCCCCTTGGCCCTTCTCATCCCTGTGACGGTGCCTGATAACCTGGCCCCTGGTTTGGCCCTGCCTGCCACTCGTGAGCCCGTCCTGCCAACCTCCCCTGTCCTGCCAACCTCCCCCGTCCTGCCAACCTCCCCTGCCCTGCCAACCTCCCCTGCCCTGCCAACCTCCCCCGTCCTGCCAACCTCCCCTGCCCTGCCAACCTCCCCCGTCCTGCCAACCTCCCCTGCCCTGCCAACCTCCTGGGGACACAGGGAAGGCTCCTCCTGCCCTGCAGGCTTGATCTGCTGATCTTCATGTGGAGCAGCTGAACTGTGGCACAGCCAGATCAGCTCTAGAGAAGGAAACACAAATCTCTGCAAGTCTTGGCCCCCCCTGCTATCACAACTCTCCTGGCTGTGTTTCATCTCAAGTTATAAAGTGTGTTACATATTCATACATAAAGAATGCAACCCTTCTATTTCCATATGATTTCCACATGAAATCAATGAAAAGGGCTATGTTATCTTGTTTTGATTTTATACTGAAAACAAATAAACAGTGGTAATAAAAAATAATGAACTCTTGCACAAGCTCCATGGTAATTTTTTCCCCTGTTTTTTTTTTTCTTTTTTTCCCCCCAGGATTCAGGAGATTTTAAGTAAACTACTCAGAATTAAATAAAAAATAGTGAAAGAAGAGTGTAAGGTACAGTATTCATTGGTGGTTCCTCATCTGACTCTTCAGCAAACCCACTCAAACCTGTTAGGCAATGTTTTAGAATTGTGAGGAATAAAGCACTGATTTTTATGAAGTTCTCTTTTCACTACAGTTCTCTTATGGCAGATTATTACAGAAGCATTGCCATTACTCCTTTTAATGAAGAGTGAAATCCAGAGCATGTGTTTGGTTTGTTTTGATTATGTTCCCTGATGTGCAGCATTTTTTCTTTCTTCCCAAGGTTTTATTTTGGCCGCAGAATCTCATTAACATCTAAGAATTGTTTGTATTTTGGCTTCTTTTCTAAGTAGGCTGTAAACATAAAACGAGAAACAAATGAACAGAGGAGATGGCAATGAGGAATAAACAAAAATGCCGAGAGGGGAATGCTCCAGTTGGAAGCTGCAAGGAAACATTGGTGAGCCTCCCATTGCTGTAAATCAGGAGAATGCAGTTTCCCACTTCTGACCCACAGGAGAAGTAAACTTTCCAGCAATTAGAGCTGTCAAAGAATCAGTCATGTGAAATGTTTGCAAGAATCTCATCTGCTCCCATCAATCCCATTCTGTTGCTGAGTTCAGTAAGGTTCACCAGATTTACTCTCCTGATTAATGGATGCTGGTTGGTGGAGCTGTGCTGTTTTAATGCAGTGTGACATTTTTAGAGAATTAGCAGACAGGAAGCCATCTTTCTAAAAATGCACATAAAAATATCACAAAAGTTTGTCCAGACCCTCTATAGGCAAAAGAGGTTAAAGATCATGCAGAAGTCAAAGCCACGAAACTTAAGTTAATTCTCTTATTTATACTCAAGGTAGAGCAATAAATATAAAGACAGGCACAGACAAATAAGATTGGTCTCACTTTGCTACTACAGACTTTTAACCTGCAATCTTTCCCATTGAAATGGGTAAAAATTTCTATTTCTCTCAAGATTGAGCCTGGGGGATATCAACACATGGTCACAAACAAATGACAGAGTACATACTTTTCAGAAAAGAAGTGTTTGTTTCCTAAGGATGAATTGCTTTCCCTCCTTCCTTTACATGTTTCACCAGTGTGGCCACACATGTCATAAGCTTTGCAGGTAAAAGAGTGTGTGTGTGTAATACACACACAATGGACTTTGATACCTGTTTGTCAAAATAACACAGATCAAGAACTGTATTGTTTCAGGAACATGCAGGGATTTTTAATTTCATATATAAAGAATCACTGTGTGCAGAAACTGAATCCAAGAAGGTCGATGCCACGGGGGGAAACAGGTGGCCATAAAATACATAAATACATTGTGGGAAAACAGGAGTGGAGAACAAGAAGGCAGCCAAGTGTTATTTACAGAGCAAAGCCACAAACAGACCACCCTGGGAAGGAAACACAACTCTTACACACAACTCTGTATGTGCTCTGCAGGGTTTTAAGTGCACATATGTTATATTGCCAAAGTTACATTTAGGGAAATTTAATGACATCATCTTCCAATTCAGAACCACAGAAACTATCAATGAAAATAAAGGTAACTAGCATGATTTTTTTCATCAATTAAAACTTTGCAAGGTTTCAGTAAAGTAAGAAAACCCAAAATCTTTCTAGCATCCCTAAATTAGATCTCGCTCTATTTTTAAAACACTGTTAAAGAATACCCTTGTCAAATTCTGCACACATGTACCACAGTTATCAAATCAGTTATCCTGAAATTTAACATCTGTTGGCAGCAAAGACAACTGTAATTTTTCTGTTACTGTGATTTTTCTTGATGTTTCACTAATTAACCAAGGCTATAATGCCCCATGTACCACATAAATCCGGACACGGAGGTTTGATACATCCCCTGCTGAAAGGGAAAGGACGTGTTTAACTGAGCTCTGACAGCCCTCTGGAAATCTCTGCTTGCTGCATGTGCAACTGTACACATTAAGTGTTTGCAAAGTGGGTTCAGGAGAGTACAGACCAGGCCTCCTCTTAGGGCTGTAACCAAGTTTGAACTCAACCATTTCAAAGTTCCAACGTTCTCAAAAGTTAGGATAAGTTCTTTTACCTCTTATTTCCAGCCACGGCTGAAATGTCAAAATACAATGGGAAAGACTGTTCTGTGGTATTTCCAGCTGGGACTTGAAGTAGGCATGTAATAAATCTCACAAAGAAGGTCTGTTCTTGTGAGATTTCCACCACAGTTTTGCAGACTCAAGAGGTTTGAACAAGCTTTTTTAAAGCATTTGAACTTTTGGCTGCTTATCTGAACCATTTGTGGCTGCCCATCGCTGATCTGTGCTTATTGCTGGAGTGTGGCTTGGCTTAAAGCACTTCTTGAAGAATTGTTTGGGGAAATTACACACGCGAAGCCCATACACCTGGGAATGCCCACTTCCATTCCATGGCAGGATTCTCCTCTTGTCTTTCAATAGGAACACAATCCTCTACAAAGAAAGAGAGACTTCTGACCCTCAAAAACAGTCCTTTTGTGGCAAAATAAGAAAGCTAATGCCAAAGGCCTGACTTTGCAAAGCTGCTGACTACTCCTTTATTCCACTGACTCCCACTGCAATCACTGCCACTGGGCTCCTCTGAACACCCCAGTTATGAGGTATGTGTGAATCTTAGAAGATCCTGCATAACCCAGCTCAAATCTACCTTTTTTTCCTGAAATAAGCTGTTCCTTACATCCTCTTTGTGAATCCAAACCCACTGCTGGCAGAAGTGGTGGTGAACAATGCCAACTACGGTAGCAAGCATTTGGAAGAAATGAATCTGTACACTTATATAAACTGAGAAGGTAACAAAATCCATTCTTTGCTCTCTGGCCCTAAAATGTTTGTGGTAAGAAAAAAAACTCCAACATTTTCCACATTACCTGCTTCACTTCTATTCAACACATATAAATAAGCATAATAACATTCTACAGTTATGACCTTCAGGTCAAAAGCTGCTTTTAATTCTGCAGAGGGGAGAATATTAGTGTAGAAAAATGAAGCAAATGGTGCTAGAACCTTCACTGGAATGACTGTGCTTTGTGTGGTGGAACCAGTAGCTGATAGCAGCTGGGCCAGCTTTTTCAAGAAAGATGTCTTTGAGGGTAGAATGCATTTTTCTCTCTTACTTGTAAAATATCACTTAAAAAAAAAGGCACTGCCATTTCCCTTACAGCAGAATCTTTGCCCTTTGCACTAATACACCTATACTTCACCTGGTACCTTTCTGTCCATACTATGCCAGAGTGTACACTGGAAAAAAAGTGACAACAGCACAGATTTATTAGTCTATATTTCTGGTTTTTTTATAAAATCTATTTGAGTTGTCTAGAGGCTGAAAATTTTGCAGGCCTTTAATTGTAACAAGAGTCTATCAGCCTTTTTAATTATGTGATTTAATTATCAGCTACCTGTTCTACTTTTGAAGTTCCCATTCCACCTCTGCATTTAAACCATGTGCAAAATCTTGTGAGTGTCCAAACTAATGCTCAGCCCACGAGCCCGACATTCCCAGCTTTCAGAGGTACTGCTGCAAAATGATCTAAGCCATGAAATCTTTAAGTTATGGATGGAATCTTACAGCTTCAGTGAGAAATTACAATATTTGTCGGTCAAAAAAAAGGGGAGATGCAACCAGGAGTTTACAGACTGAAGGCTCAGCTTGTCTCCAGATGAAGTGGATAGGCAGGCATCCACGAGAGAGACCAAAATACCCAGCTTTTCCTAGCCCATGTTTGTGAGCCTTTTAATGACAGCATAGAAATACCACCACTGAACAACAACTCTGAACCCAATCACAAAACAAGGTCAATCACCACTGGGTTTGTTGCTTTTGTGCAGAGACTCATTGGAATAAAGAACCCCCCATGTTCACAAAGTACAGGAGCCTGAATTAAGCTTGCCTGAGTTTAGGAAGTTGTTCCCCTCTTTTCACAGCTAGAAGATAATTGTTTTATGGCTTGAACTTAAACCCAGACATCAGGTCTCAAATCTGCATCCTCTAAAAAAAACAGCGAATGAGTTTGAATTTTAGGAGTTTGAATCTTGACTCTCAGGCCTAAGCAAGGCACAATAATAAATCTCAGCACACTCAATATTTTGGGAAGTTCAGACTCAGAGCCAATTCTAAATCCAGATGTTTGACCACATACCCACATGCCCTTTCTGTGCATTCTTGTATCTTAACACAAACTCGAGATGCCCTTGGGATCATTATGTTTTTGTTTGCTTTTGCCTGTTCAACAGATCAAGGATAAATATGGAAAATAAGATTACTCCTTTTATGGCTGTACAGATACACATTTTTTAATTCTGATGCCCCTAAGTTTTAGAAGATTTGGCAGCACAAGATGAAGAGAAGCCTTACCCTGTCACTCCAGTCTGTGAGGAACCAGCTCTTGGCACAGGGGCCCATGTCACAGTTCTCAATGTCATTTGGCCGCAGCTTCATGTTACACTCCTCGTCATCAACAACGTCCCCGAGGTTGCTGACACACTTCACATCCCGGGTCCTCTGCCCCACTCCACAAGGCACTGAACACTGCAACAAAAGGGAGGTGCATCAGGACTCTGAGCAGTGGCTTATCAGGGAGCTGGGAACATTCAGCTCATTCATTCCTGCTAAGGCAGGAGATACAGAACTATTCTGGATTGCCAGGAGTAGGGAATAAAAGCACATCAGTCATATTAAATCATATGCTCAGTCTGTGGCATTCTACAGTGTAGCACACTGAGACATTTGGAAAACACGAAACTCCATCTTCAACAGGTCATACTGCACTTATCAAAATGAACTGCTGGTATTTAAGTAGCAGGCTGACATACCCTGCATCATTTTGATCTTGACCTATAAGCAGATATGAAGCAAGAGAAATGCAAAGAAACACAACTCCTGAATCCCACTTCCAAGCAGAGGCCTTCTCCTCCTGCTTTCTCCAGCCTCAGAGAACATTGACAGCTCTGGGTATCTCTGCCTGATACCTGATATCTCTGGGTATCTGATGCCTGATGCACAGGCTGGGGGAAGTAGGAGCAAGGAAGCACTTCAGGAGAGAGAAAAAAGTAGGTTTAGTTTGAGGGTTTAAGCTAGAATTTTTCGTGGTCTATCCACCTCCATAATTCAGCAACTAAAAGTTTTTTGCTTTGTTTCATGGAATACTAAGAGATTTGTGTATCACTTCACTTAATACAGTAGGATATTTTCTCTTTCACACCATGGCCATGAAAGTAATTGGGATGGTTGTCAGCTTGACCAAACCTGTTGTAAGCAACACCGAAAAGTTAAATCTCAAAACTGTATTATCCACATTTATCTAAAAGTCTTGGCATGGCTTCAAACCAACTACAGTAACAGCGACTACTGCCTTTATCCTAAATACATATGTGATGTTAAATAACTCCTGGAGCTAAGCTCTGCATGCTGTGAGAAAGAGCAATACGTTTGCCACCTCATGCAAACCTCTCAGGACTCTCCTACTCACACAGCATGTAAAATAAACATTGCTCAGACAGCTTGTGTGTGTCTGTACAGACACATCTGCACGGTTTGTGTTTTTTCATCTTCTTTCTGGTGAGGAAACTTTAATGGTCATAGTGAAGCAGGGGTTTACTGAACTAAGATTTACTTATTTCCAAGGCCTTCAACATTCCACTTCCCCGTTTCAAACAAAACCAAAATTCACGTTTGATTAGTGACACCTGGTAGAAAATTCTTACTCTTTTCTGAGGTTTTACGCCCTGAATGAGTCAGTCATACTTACTGAGGTCCACTCTGTCCTGATCTGCCACTCACTGCAGATCTTCAGCTGGCAGGTGCTGGTGGTCTCAGGCTTCTCCAGGTGGTGGCACCGGTACTGCTGCACCGTCAGGGTGCGGTTGGCGTAGATCTGCCGGCACAAGATCTGGCGGTGCTGCATCCCCAGGCCACAGGTTTTGCTGCACTCAGACCACTCCCCTATGTCCCAGCTGAAGTAAAAAATAAAAAAGGGGACATCTTTTTTTCAGCAAAGAATTCTCTAATACTGAGACAGGTATGTGCAGAAACCTCTCACTTGAAAAAAGATGCACCCACAGAGACCATGCAGCCTGTGCCTGCCTGAACAATCACACACATTTGGAGGAACTGCTACACTTATTTTTGCCAACTTCCCTCTTGCCTACTCCGAACACTGTTCTCCCCATGAAGGGGAAGAAGGTCAACAACAACTAAGGAAAAAAATCCACTACACTTTATGACACAAGGGCACAGTACTTAGAAGATCAAACTAGTTTCCTGCTCAGAACAGCCTCTTTCACAGACAAAACCTCAACGGCATTGCCTTATTTCACTTGACATAAATTGTAATATCTTACAAAGCTGGACATGGGAAGAGGTTGCAGGCCTCCTCTTCTGGGATGGGTTTGGTACTGCTGTCACAGTAACCCTCGGGGACCTCCTCGTGAGTGATTCTGTTGACACAGTGGAAAATTGGGTACTGTGATCCTGAAATGGAGAAGAAAATTAGGTGAAGGATTGCAAAAGACTCTGCAGTTCTAACAGTAGCATCCAACACTGACATAGAAAGGAAAAGCATAACTTGACAACAGGAAACACAGACTTTATCCCAAATTTCCAAATGTAAGAGCTGAATGCTGTACTGTTTACATTGTCATACTATGGGAAGTATTTGGTATATAGAAAGTATAGCACAGCACTGTAGGAAAGGCTGAGAAACCATGTCCCTGGGCCTGCATGAGACCTTTACAGTGCAGAGAGTACAAACATTAAGTATTTAGGCAATTCAAAAAACATGCAGCTAAGAGACCACAATACAGGCTTGGCAGGAGGAAAAAACTAGCAGTTATTCTGTTGTGCTTTTGGAAAGAGACTGAGCCTCCTGACTTCAGTTACGTGGAGAGTAAATACAGGAGAACATCATCCACTTTACCTATATTTTGCAAAGATCCATCAGGCAAAGCTTACAGGTTAAACATCACCAAAAATGACTACTCTCCATATTTAATGCTCAGTCTTTAAGTAACTTTCATGCCAGAGCAGAAAGACAGAACTCTACTGTTACTACAAAGAGCCAACATGTGAGCTTGTATTTGGTAAACAAAAAGTTAAAGTACATGAACTCAGCCAAGGAGAAGTGGTCAAGGTACAACCAACAACTGCCAGTTCAACCACTTGAAGCCAAACCACTGACTTAAAAATTTTAGTGATTTTAGTTGTTTTGGGCTATTCTACAGCAAATAACTCTGAATGACTAATTATTTATTGGTATTGGAGCCTGATTAGTGCAGAAACTCAGGATTAGGCTGAGAAAGAAACCACAAACAGGAAAATTAACTTTGAACTGAAAATGCAAGATTTTGCTTAGGTTAGACCTAACTTTCTTGCACAGAATGAAATGAACACCAGTGGAATGCTATTCAACCAGACAAGCAGATATGCAGTTTACACTTCTTCCCACAAACTTCCTGGAATGCTTTCCTCCCTTTCCTGGAATGCTTTCCTTTGTAGATTTCATATTTGTCATTTTGCCTTGGAACCCTCCCACGAGCCATCTCTTTTCTGTGCATGGTGTCCAAAGCACTCACCTTTCCCACAGGTAGTGGTGCACTCAGTTTTTCCAACCTGTTTCCAGTTGTGTTCTCGGTTTTGCCTTGGCTGTTGCATAGCAGGCACCTGGTTTTCTGGCTGATGAGAAGGAAATCTTCCTGGCTGAATAACTGGAAAAGTTCCAGCTGACTGTCCAGTGAGAATGTCTGTCTCTCTGTGCAAATCCTCATCCTCATGACTTGTACCTTCTGGCATTCCCAGCTGACCATTCAACGGCTCCCCTGATGATGGACACACAACAGAAGAGTAAAATAATGAGAATGAGCCTCACATGCAAACGTCAGTCTATGCTCTGATCCACTAATAATCAGAACTGGAGTTTCATCAAATTTAGAAGCAGCTTTAATCTGCTATGTAGAGAATTCCTAATAGTGACCTGCAAAGACTGTGTTGTTTTAAACTAAGATAACCAAGTCTCAGTCTGCAAATACATTAAGACTCTCCAAACACACTGTAGAGTTAATGCACCCAGTGTGTCAAAATCTCCCAAAGCTTTTTTGTTTTGTACCATGCTCTGCATCCTGTGCCTCCCCATGGCCCAGCCCAGCTGCTCCTCTTTACAAACAGGCTGCAAACAGACTTAGAAATTTGTCAAGGCAAGTCACGACCATCAAAACGAGGACCAAATTCACTTGCAAATGTTCTGCTGTCCTTCAGGACTTCCTAGAGCACACACAGCACACATCCACAGCTCAGGCAGGAGCACGGGCTGCCCAGACTCTGCCTTGGGACAGAAACACTGTTCTGTTTGATCCTCTCCAGCTGGGAGAGGAAAAAGAAACTGTGAAGAGTTGTTTCAAATTATCTCACACTGAAAAGAAAAATCATGTTTTATTTCATTTCTGAGAGAAGGTTACAATGCTCCAGCTCATGCAAACCCATGGCTAAAATTTTGATAACAGAACTGTTACTGAAAGCAGAAATCTGTGAGCAGATTCCCACCTAAAGTATAAATAATCCCTGCCTGTATTAATTCACTGAAGTTACTAAATCTATGCTGACATCTCATTCAACATGTAGGGTGAAATTCTGGGCCTCTCCCACATCAATGGCAGCATTTACACTGAATTTAATGGTATGAATTTCACCATTAGTTTACTGGGTAACAAACTGTGTTAAATAATAGGAAATGGTGGCATTTTACCTGGCCTCCTGTGAGCAAGCAGCTGAGGACTAATGACATTGTCTCCTGGAATGATATACTCATAATGGATACCTGGGTTAGGCTGCTGATGTATCATCTAAAAAGAAAAACAGCCATATATTGAGTCCTTCCATTTGTTACTACTACTTAAATATCAACTTGAACTGCTCAGCTACATAACATCATTTTTCATTGGTCGTGTCAGAAGCAGTGACTAATGACTGTCTCCAGAAAATACAACAAGAAGGAAACACAAGTTACTGTGTGTTTGTAAAGAAGAAAATACAAGTTACTATTTGCAAGGAAGAAAATACAAATTACTGTGTTTGCAAACTGAGCCAGCTTATGATGGCACAAAAACTATTTGTCTAAATCTTCTTTGAAAAACATAAAAGTGCCATGCTTGGGGGTGAGGTGGGCTGTGGCTGCACCAGCCATGGCTGTGCCTCTCAGCAGTGTGAGCAGCAGAGGCTCATACAAGGCCTCAGCAGCAGAAGAGACAGTCCTGAGGTCAACAAAACATTCTCAGAGAGCAGGAGCTTGACAGATGCCTGAGGAAATGAAAGCAAGGAAGGAACAAAGCAGAGAAAAACAAATACCACAACCCTCAATCGACACATTTGGCCTTCTACCTTTTAAAGGTTCACCTGTGGAACCTGAACAGAGCACATGCACAGAGCACACACGTGTTATTCTGGGTGTGCACCTCCCAAATCCAAGTGTTCCTTCCCACACCACACAGATACCTTGGCACCACTCCCTGGAGCCTCAGCAATCACCCAGCTAAAACCACTGACATTGTGCTGCCCTGGCCACGAGCTCTGCTCCTCAAAGGTGGAGGGAACACATTCCAAAGGCCCACGCTCCTGTCACAGCAGCTGAAGAGTGCCTGTGCAACCCTCCTGCATCCTTCCACGCTCATTTGCAGCTCAGTGAAGGTGTAATCTAAGTGCAGCCAGACTCCCACTGCTTTACAGCAAGCCACAACTCTATCAAAGTGCTCATTATGAAACACAGGCAGGATCTATAAGGTAAATGTGAGAGTGAAGCTGAGTGTTTTCAGAGCACTGCCACCCAGGCCCATGTGAGCTGACACCAGGCAGGCTCTGACAGTGGCTGTTACTTTGGGATGCTTGTTTAAGCAGAGGCAGAATGGGACCTGAGCAAGCTTTGACTTTATAACAGCTTTTTAAAGCTGTCAGTAGCACACTCCATACCCAACTGGCTCCTGTCATGTTGTTGCTGTGAGCCTGAGCATTCTCACACTAGGAATGCAGGGCTATCATAAGCTGCTAATTTCACTGCTTTTGCTTTGATTACTTCAGTACTGCTTCTAATGATACTTATGCTTTAGTCCTGAACTCTCAGTGGGGATTAGTCTGGTAGAAGCCTCAGATTACACTCCAAGTACCTTTTTTAAAAAACAAACAAACCAACCCAAAAAACCTCCAAGCAAACAGCAGAGCTTGCACTAGCTCCTTGGTTCTGACAATCCGTGGACCTAAAAGAAAAAAGTCATGCTATGCTAATGGCCTGATGACCCAGCAGAGCACAATTAACGCTTCAAGGCTTCACTAAGTTCATCACATCAATTAATACCAACTAGGGATTCAGACCTTTGTTTTTCCTTGTGTCAGAATCACTTTTTCCTTGCCAAGTATAATAGCTGTTCCTCTAAAACCTGTCCCTCAGAGATCACTCACTTTTCTGAATCATCTAATAATGCACTGCCTGTAGTATTTTTTTGTAAGGGTTGGTCCTTCCAATGTCATTTTGTTATCCAAAAAATACACCCTCTTTGTGTTTGGTCCTGAGAGAACCAAGAACTGTGAGCTGACTTCAGCAGAAGAGTACGTTGCCCCTTCCAGAACCAGGACTCTGCTCTTTGGATGGTTCCAGGAGCAACTTCCCAGTAGTTCATATGGTTTTAGCATCACATTTCTCAAAACAACTGACAGACATGTTATAAAGAGTTTAACTGCTGAAGTCCCTAATTAGTATAATGTCCCAGCTTTCCTGCAATGATAGAATAGTTTGCTCTGAGTTAGTGGACCTAAGTCTTTGTAGTAACATTTACTTCACACTTGGACAGAACTTGCATCTCTTTATCTTGCTGTTATAACCTCCTGTAAATCAGAGAGCTTTTTCCTCTCCATTTTCAGAGTGCAAGAAAGACAGCATGATCTCAGGCAAACAGGACAGAAAGCCATTTGGAGTTCCCATCTGCAAATCTCTTCATTCTGCTACACAGAGCATAAAGATCATGAGTATGGATGAAAAGAGAATTGCATGATTCAGGCAAGACAAAGTCTGAAGAAAGACATCTGTATCTGCATGGCTACACATTTCAAACCCATAAGAGAGGCTGTGTCATGCTGATGATTGATTTTCTTTCATCTAGCACTATCCAGCTTTATCTTTCCACACTACATTAAAAAAGACAGTGAACTATCATCTTATAATGAATTGTAGTATTCCTCATATGAACAAGAAACATCTCAGATAAGAGTCCAGCCAAATGAGATGTGGCAATCCACACCAGCAGCCACAGAGCAAACTGATAAAGCTGTGCCCATCATGTCAGCTCCTAAGAGTCACTGCAAAGTAAAAAAAAAAAAGAAAAGAAAAGAAAAGAAAGAGACTAAGCCTAAACTAAAACATTACACTATCATAAATTTAAACTTCAGGCTTTTTTATGGTATTGCTTTGGAAATATCTGTTTAATCCATTTCCTGACCCTTCTCTCTCTGGGTCATTACATATTAGGCATCAATCAGCTGACAATAAAAACTTACAGCCAAGCCCCAGCTCACAAACCCTGTAACTGCACAATGACACATGGATTTTAAAAACATAAGAGTCTGCATTGCAGAACTAGCCCAATCACTTATTTTTCCAGGCTTTTGCCAGTTGTACATTGCCATCAATGGGAAAAGAAGTTTGGATCAGTTGGACCAGATGATCTTAGAGATCTTTTCCAACCTTAATGATTCTAACGTTAGCATAATTATGACACTGCTTTATTAAGGCACCATATAGCAGATGGGGAATAACTCTGCCAACATTTAACTTTTCCCAGCTTGGTAATCAGGGTAGTTACTATTAATTCTTCTATGAAATGACCCAGCACACTCAATTTTCCACCCATATTGCACTCAAGGACAAAAAAGCCAGAGCTGGATGAAACAATCATATAATCAGCTGAACTGGTTTTTTTCAATAAATTGATTTACTATGTGGGAGTGTATGATCTAAGAACACACCATTTATCTTTGAATAAGTTGTAATCAATTCCAGTTATATTTTTTACTTCAGTATGATGAACTAAAAACCTGTCCCATCTGAAGTACCAAGTTTTTTCAATATGATCTCTCCCTCTTGGACACAATTTGTCTTTTTCTCTTCCTTTCTCAAATAGCTCTTATCTATAGTCTCCTAGCACAGCTTCATTTTAAATCTGCCCTGCTGCAAATCCTACGTTCTGTAGGTTTTCTGCATTGTTTCTTTTAAAGGAAACTGAGATGGTACCCCTCTGTGAGAGGCCTTGTCTGGCTTAGGTATTTGCTTGTTCACCATAAAATTAAACTATTTGCTCCAGTTAAACAATTTTGCTTCAATAGAAAAGTATCCAGAGAAAATCCAGTTCACAAAAAAAAAAAAGAAAAAAAAAAGAAAAAGCCTCAGACATTTGTATGTTTTATCTGTTTTACTGAACAAGTAAAATTGGGTTTACTGGATCAGTAAACTCTGAGGGGAATAAGGCTTGATTTAGACTTCCTATGACCTGGAGCAAGATGGAAACAACGGCAAACAAGTGTAAAATAACAAAAGCAATGTTTCAAACTTAAAGTAACAAAGTATTGGTACTGAGTGTCATTTCAGTGTCGCATGTTAACAATGAACGGAACGTTTTGTTTTTCCATCAGGAAGGTTAATCTGAACACTAACTCACATAGACATCAAGGACTTCATTTGTTGGGCCATCTGCTAGAAACGACTCCCCTGCAGTGCTGGAGATCTCGTTGGGGCGCCTGTAGGTGAACATTGTCCCACCACCTTCGTATCTCCCGGGCCGATCGATCGCCCAGTTCCCGTTGATGATGGACCGTCCCGAGCGGCTCCGCAGGGCTGCAGGGATGGGACACAAACACAAGGACTTGGGTCAGAGGAGATCACCTTCACACTCTGGTGCCCAACCAAACCCCCAGAGGAGCAGAGTACACTGTCAGGGATTCTCCAACGCCAAGGGACGAAGCTGCTGGAAGGAACAACTGGATTAGTGGCTCTGGAAAAAGAAAACCCCAAAGGCGACCCAATCTTAGAAAGCTTTGTCTGAACACTTTGTATGTTTATGCTGCAGGAAAAGAAAGGAGAATCAAAGACAGTTTGGAAAACTTTACCAAAGTTTCTCTGGTCACAGGTGGTCATGTGACTCTCAGTGAGGCAGCGGCACACGCTGAGCACGTACGGGTGCCAAGGAAGTGGTTTTCCTCCACTTTCTTCCCATTGAATTGATTATTTTGTGATTTAGGCAGAACAAAACACTGAGTCAGACACAGGAAATCAGTACATTACACAGTGTAGAAGCACCAAACAATTTAGGGACACAGGAATATCCTGAATTGCTAAAATATTCCAGTTATTCTTCATGGAGCCGCTTGGTCAGTGCCTCCATTTCCCTTTCAGAACAGGATTTTTTTGCCAGAACATCTGCAGGGCCCTGATCTGCAGCACAGTTTGGAATGATGAGCTCTCTTGCATAAGAAAAAGTGACTTGCAAATCAGATACTTGTCAGAGAAGGATAAAATATGGATCCAATATCCAGCTGGGCAGTGCATTCCCTTTGTTATCATGGGCAAGTCACTGCTTTAGTGACTCAGGTGCTTCTGTTCCTTCTGCTTCCTACTTCCTTTATCTGTTTATGTGACTAAGTCCTTAAGGTCAGAAACTCCTGCACATATATGTGCATAATTTTATGCAATATTGGTTATATATTATTTAAAAATATAGTAATATCTTGAGGCTGAAACCACATCAGACATTGTTTAAGCACACTGGAAATACACAACCCTTTCTCTAATATCACAAAAAAGTTTGCTGTTAAGTACAGACTTTAAAACAGACAACAAAATTTGCTAATACCCTTGGTTGTATATTGCTTGGTAATTTATGTTTTAAAATGTAAATTCAAGGTACAAGCTTTGAACTTACAAAAATTCAGGGTCAAGGATCCAGATATTCCAGAGACTGTTTCTTCTGTGCCATGTCCCAGCAACTGTGATACTCAGTTAAAATGCTCTCAAAACTACACACAACTATTCATGTTACTGGGAAAAACTTAAGAAGTCTACATGCATGGCCTAAATGATGGGAAATTAAATTTATGCCATTAATTCCAAAGTAACGCACATTAGAGAAGAAACTTAAATTGTTTGTACATATTCCAGACATCTGAATTGACTTAATTAATCAAGAGAAGCAGTCTTTCTGCTTTTGCTGCAGGCCTCTCAGTGAACACCAGCGTGACTGTGTGGAGAAAAACACCACAGAATGTCAGTGTAAAGGGACATCATGTTAGGATAGAAAAGGACAGCAAGAGAACCACCCTGCAAGGAACACTGTTCTTGTATATAAATATGTGATTTTAAGTGCAATACTACTGCCAACATTTCACAAAGCACGTCAACCACTCCACTACTCCTCTTTGACTACCTCCTTGTTGAAAGAAACCCTGTATTGTGAAAATTCCATAGTTACAGACAAAGATGCAGGCAAATATAGACATGTGGGTTAAAGGGTCACTACGAAATCCAGGGAATTGGACAGATCAGTATCTTCATGCACAGAGCAAGTTCTACCTTGGACCCTACCAAAGACTGAGCTGCTCTCCAGGCTCAAAGCCAATCCAGCAGAGAAGGACAGGACAGAGCATCCTGTGTGAAGGGACAGTGCCACTGCCAGTGTCCTTGTCTAAAGTTTAACATTGAAAGTCTTTTTTCCCCTATAGGAGGGGTTGCTGGTGACTACCCAACTATATAATTTGCTTAATATTGCTGAAATCTTTTATAGCAGATGACTTCATTGTGGTTTTTGATAAATTCTGTAAACAGTGCTTGGATACCACCACACTTAGGTCTCTTCTATGTCCTTACAATTGTTGTCATGAATAGAAGAGCAATGGCTCATTACACAAAGTGTGACTTTATCAGTCTTCAAACACCAACCAACTCCAGTTTTCAGGTTTGTCTGTGATTTCAAGTCAGCTTGCACTGGCTTGCCTTATGCAGAAACTGAGGTATGCAACACTGATGTATTATCTAATAACTAACAAACATCTGAATTGCAGTCACATGGGATTTATGAATCACTCCTGCACCAAACCAGTACTGTCACACCTCTTACACAGGCAAAGGACTCAGCAACCCACTTTTTCAAAGTAACTTTTTCATAACAAAGGATAGAAAAACAAATGTGCAATCTGCAAATTTAAAATTTAAATTAGTTTAGTCTTTATTATTAGTATCCCAATTTCTGCAAGAAAAAATTTAAATAGTATTGAATCTGTTTTTAAAGGAAAACAAGGTAGAAACTGAATACAATGGGTATAAAAGTAAACAATTTTATTTACAAGAGTTTATATTATTGCATTTCCTTCTTCCTACACTGTAAGAATTTTTTTTTTTTATGGTTCTGAACAAAATGTAAGATGTAGAAAGGTGAAGGATTAAAGCAGCTGCTAGCACCAGCTCTGAACCCGTGAGAAAGAAGCCCATATTGCTGACAGAGTTTACTTTCAAGGAAATACATAGGACAGGCCCTGGAGCACTTGTCCTGTAAAGAGCCTCAAGGGGTGAAGTTTAAGACTTGTAATTCTCCCTGTCCAAAATCCTCTATGGATTTGAGTGGACAGGCACCCACACAAACCTGGAGGGACTGAGTCATGGGAACTTCCCACCTTTTCAGACTTCACTGACACACTCACAAAACAGTCTCTGCACCATAAACATGAGCTGAAAAAGATTTTATACAACATTAGCCATGTAAACGGCCTCATCATTACCCACACAGGGCTGGGAGGAAAAATGATGGCTCACACACTGTTGCACACAGGTTAAATATGAAACCCAGCCTCATTGGTTACTTGCTATTTATACACTATTTACACTTGTTGCTTTTTAATTCAAGCAACTGTGGATTAAACACTTCTGCAGAATTTATTGGAGACTGGTTTTACGTTGGTTTATTAATGTGGAACACTTCCTCAACTTTATGGTCTGGGTATTTTTTCTTAGATTGATGCTAAACAAATAAATGAATTATCAAGAGCTCAGAAAAAAGCAAGAGCTGGCTAAGATTAAATTGTTATTAATAAGGAAGCTGTAGAAAGATGGCTGTCTGAGAAACTGCGAGCACATTAAACTTTCATTTCAAATCCATCATATGACAGATTTGAAAGAGGCCTCTCCATAAAAAGGGAAAATGTTCCTCTTTTATGTTTTGATCACTCTGCAGCTACCACCTCAACTCTGCCCCCTGAAGAATTTTTATGGTGCTAATATTTTTTGCCAAAGCATGAAAGATTATGAAAAGCTCTACCATTAATTCCTCATGAGGAATTTCTCATACAGGCTGTAGCTCATTTAATCTATCTTTCATCTTTGAAACGGCTTTTTAACTAAAACAGTGTTGTTTACAGTGGCCTTCAATAATGTTTTGCACGAGCAGTACAGAGTATTTCAGGATACAAACTCTGACTAGCATTTCCATATAAGCAGTTTGATATATTTTGTAAATGTCTTGCTGAATGACTCCCATTTTTCTAACCATATCTGAAGAGAAATATTTTATGTGTGGGCCTAATACCCACACTATTTGCAGTACACTTCCACCCAAAATAGGCACAGTACCAATAATAAAATGAAACCTCTCAAATCTGGCAACAGCACTAATATCCAGAGTAATACAGTACATTTTTCTGTCCTAAGGCCGTTCTGTCTGGGAGAAGTGTCCTAAGTCCCACTTAATTGCTTTACAAACCATAATAAGACTTCAGACAGACAGAATCAAAGTTATTTCCCATATACAAAACCGATGAAGGGTCTCTCATTTGGTCCTGACCCAAAGAGAGCGAGGCAGGGAACACTCCTCTCTGCTGGGAAGAGGATGCACGTCTGCAACTGTGGCAGTGGGAATGGGAGGGAAGGCTCGTGCTGCTGAAGGCAACTGGGAATGTCTTGGGGGTGATTTAATCCAGGGAACCTGGACAAGCTGCAGATGCACTCAAGGTGCAAGTCAAAGATTGATAAGACACTAAAAAGTTCTTTGATAAATGTCCTCAAAGGAGGCACCAAGAACAGGCATTTGGGAGAGGAGAGTGGGGCTCTCAAGCTGCATTTGTTTTGCAGCTGCCAATTCAACCAAAGCATCTGACAGGCAACTATCTTATTTTTACACCATTAGCACAATTTTTACGTGACACATCATATTTGGAGCGTATTTTTAATATTTTATTTTAATAAGCCTTTTCTTTTTTAGTTGCTGTTTCAGTTGAATTAGAATGCAAGAATATCTTGGCCATACCAGCTTTCTGTAGAAACAACACCACCTTCCCAGCATGTTTAAAGAAAATGCCCAGATACAGCTGCAGTAAGTAAGAAGACTAGTTCTGAATAAGCATTATGATCAAAGACATGAAAGAAATGCCCAATTTCTACTGTTTATGTTTCCTGCACAAAAATAAATTATATGGGGCTTTCGGAACTGAATCTAAAATACTCACACACTGGTTATAAAAATCAGAGCAGGATGGTGCATCTCGTGCTACCAAACCACCCAGATCCCCCTGGGCAATCTCCTGGGAGAATTCAGTTGGTTTCATGGTACAAACCATGAGGAACTTCACAGAAAGAGAAACTTGGAAGCGAGGGGGTTGTTGGAACAGTCCAATGAAATATGCACTAGTTCAAATGGATTCTCTGAAATAACTCCTTTCCAAAAGGATAGATATTTGCTGATTATTAGAATACACCTTAGTTACAGAGCATTAAGAATAAATTTGGCATGAACTGAATTATCTATTATTTGCCTCTGAGTTTTTGAGTTCAAACTCCTACTGAGGTCATGGCAAAGCTCCCACAGGACTCTCAGCTTAATTCAAGAAATATGAGTAGGGCTAAGATCTCATGATCAGCAAGAATCAAATGATTTTAACAATCTGATCCTACAAAACCCTTATTCCAGAGCCAACAGAGGATATTAGAAAATGGTCAGCAGTTCACTGACTGGGCTCTAAATTAGTATCAGACTGTACAAACCAAACCTGAAGACAGTGTCTCTGCAGGTTGAGCACCTTTACCTCTTGCACTGGATTTAGTTTCTTCACTGGCAAGTCATACAGGGTAAGGGTGCAGATCTCCTGTGACAAAAACGGGGCACCCTCTAACTTTGCACAGCTGAGGCAAAGGGTTGCTGAACTTCCAACTATCTTGGAAGTTCAAAGCCATTACTGGTCACTTGAACTGTCCCAAAAGGACACAGACTATAGAGTGGGACTCTCCACTGAGAAGTGCTAGATGACCTTATGTAACCCTCATGCAAAAGAATACTTTCCAACACAAATTTTAGGACAAAAACCCCCTGTGTTTGCCTCCACTCCTACTCAATCCAGGGAGGACCAGAAGCAAACATAATAAAAAAGTATAACATGACTTGTCAGGTGGTTTTAAGATCTGGACTGAAACCAGGAGTAAATCAGGTGTAGTGGCATTTTCAGTCCATTTTCAAAGCCTGGGAATCAGAACCCTCTGCACATGTATCCAAATTTTAGAGACTTACTCCTGTACAGGTCTGGGAAGCATCTGAAATTTTGAGTTTGTCTGACTACACAGCTACCCTGTAATATAGACCCCTATCCTAACAAACCTTACTCATTTTTTCACTTACTAGGAACTTAAAAATCTACTTCTCAGAAACACAACAAGCATCTTTGCTTACAGCTTTGAATAGCCTGGGCATATGCTTATTTTGCAAAGGTACTGCTGCATGTTATCCATGAACTGAGTAGTAGTCATAACATTGCAAATTAAACACGACACATGGTGTTTATTGCTAACATTTGCATTCAAGCAATTGCTTAAATATTGTTACAGCACACACTAGATAAAAGCACCAGATTGTCAGCACTATTACAAGGAAATGATAATTCGAGTATACTCTTCTTTCCAAGGAAAGGCTTATGAAGTTTCCTTTCTTATCTAAAATATTAATTGTAGACTTCAGATCAACAGCCTAATCCTGCTCAAGGAGTTGTTTTGATATTCTCCTTAGGGACCTATCATATTAAAGAAATTCTGCTCCATAAGGGAATAAATTTGAAACAGTGAATTGCATTAAACCAGTCCTGCCAAGTTTGTCCTGAGGTCCTACTTTGGCAGGTTTTATCCTTCCACCATGATGGTGTCAAAAAAAGCAAGTACAAAATATACAGGTTCTGCTGTCTTAGGTTTAATTTAAAGTTGTTCCATTTTTGAGGAAGCAGCCATCTTCTGGATGCATTTCCTAACGATTTTGAGAGCAGCAAATCCCACTATAGCTTTCAAAAGATTTGTGAATTTTTTTTTCCCACTTGCAAAAAACCCACAACTATTTACTTTCTTAAAGGTTTACAGTTAATCATTGCAAACAGAAATGCTCATTTTCTGCACTGCAGCAAACAGTCATTTTCCTTTTGGAGTCTTCATTAAACTGTTGCCCTCTAATTTCCCCTGCTGCTGCAGCTTCCTCTTCACTCAGTTATGCCTGTTCCTTTTTATGCTTCTGACTCCAAAAGCCACGGTGATGCACCAGCTCAAGGAAAATGCTGGGGCAACAAAGCAGAACAGACAAATAACTTCTGCTGCAATAAACAACATGGGCTTTGAGAAAAAAACACCCTGATTTGTCATACAGCTGTGCAACCTATTCAGGGCCAGGCAGGTTCAAATCTCAACAACTTCAATAAAATCTCCAAACGAATTGCAGATTCAGTCTGCACGTCACCAAAGGCAAGTGTCCTGAGCTTCTACCAGGGCAGGATGCAGGATTTCCCTGTGGTTTTTAACAGTCTTCCCTGCTAGGTATTAGTTACAGCCAACTGACACAAAAGCACATCAGCTGTTCTACACTTCCTCTTCTGTTGTGCCTTTTTGATGAGAAGCAAAAGGCAAGAAACCCCCTCTCTGAGCACAGTGTTCTCATTCTGACTTCTGAGCCTCTGGCACACACAACGTCCTGCAGAATAATCACACAGACATGTGACATTTGTAAAAGGTGATAACAGGGCATTTATTACCCTTCAGTGTCACTACTGCTCTCCCACACATCACACTGGATCCCAGTGGGAAGCAGTTTGCAACACTGAGAATACAACGACACACCTTTGGAAAACTCACAGAAATCGTAGTGTTACTCACTCAGCAAATGTTCTGCATCCTATCACCCAGCTGCCAGACTAACACTGCAAACCTCTGTCTGTACACAGCCTGCAGCTTTTGAAACAGGGAGTTCATGAAGCAGATTTGATGATGCAAATAAAAAGGTTAATTAAAGCAGAATTTCAGCATTTTGGTAATTCTTGCACTGCAAGGCATAAGCACTCCTTCTGAGTTGCATCTTTAGTTACATTTTCAGTTTTCTTCCCATTACTGCTTCCCTTCTTTAAAATTGCTCTGGTAAAAAGCCTTCTCCCATTTTTCAAGCAGGTGATTTTGAGTGACTGAAGACTTCTAATAATATTATTCCTAAGTACAAAACTAATAACACTTACATGATTCCCAAGCTTTCCATGGGGAGTAGGTTACTCAAAGGCAATAATCCCAAATGTTGAGATATTACTCTAAACAGCAGAGAATTAGAGAATACTCTAAAGAGTATTCTTACCCAGAGCATACAATTAGTTAGTAAAAGCATTTATTGTAGGACATATTAACATTTACTGGGAAAGCAAATGAAAGAACAAGAGGAAACAACAGAGATGAAGTTGTCTTTATGCTAGTGTTATGTTTATGAGGTCTCTAACACAAAAACCTGCTTAGTGCTCCTCAGCATGACAGGCTTTAATGAAGCCAGGAAGGTGTGGAGGCATTAATGCTACGTGCTGTTAATTACATATGCAAGTGTTGCACTGCATCAGGATCTCAATAACCACAATTAAAGATGCAACAACCTAGTTCTTCACTATGGGAGTTTCAATTTCCAATTTGTATCAAAGTAGATGGACTGCAATGAGTAAAAAAAGTCCTGTGAGAAATGACATCATTCCCAAACACATTTATTGCATTTTAGGAGTAGTCTATCACAGCCCCTACACTGGAGTTTGTGAGAGACAAACTGTCAGAAGGCAGCCCAAAGCTTGGGGAAGGTAAGAATCAGTGCAACAAAAACTGAAAATGAGCAGGTTCCATTATTCTGCAGATGAGCTGAACTAAAGGGGTTCACACAATTAATCTACACAACGACACTACATGATAAGAAAGATGAACTTTCCATTTGTTTTTACCTAGACATTCTCTATAACTACATACCTCAAATACATTTTACTAAGTACTATTAAAGACCTGAAAAAAGCTCCTGCTCTTTTAACTTGCACAGAAATTTCCCTTGACTTGAAGGGGCAGCAGTGAATGACTAAATTTCCAGCTTCACTAAAGTCAGTGTAAATATTCTGCTGTTGTCAATTGTATGTCATTTTACCATTGGTCAGGTCTGCCTGAAAATACCGAAGATGAAGGACAGAAGGACTGGCCCAAAAGTAGACTAAGAGAAATGAAATGTGAAGATAAAGGACAGCACTAAAACACACTAAAACTGGAGTAAAAATCCTGGATGTCTTGTAGCTGTACATAAACTATGTTAAATGTATATGCAGTTGCACATTTACTATTCTGTTTTCAGGAAATGCAGCACCTCAAATGGAGCTCCTGTGGTTCAGAAGAACAAAGGAATTCATCAGCAGGATCTAACTCAGAATTTTGGGCTTTTTTTCTATACAGAACTTCATAAAGCCCTTTCCCATTCTTACTTACACATCCTTAATTTCTTAATTTAAAGAAGGCAGGGCATAACTAAGGTTACAGTTTCTAAGTGGCAGTCTCAGGACTTCAGCTCTTACTGGGAACAACCAGAATTTCAGTCTAAGCCCAGTGAAAAAGCTTGGCTTGAATTCTTAGCAACATATGTCCTATCCTACCTCAGTAACATCAGGAAATACTCTCCACTGGCAATAGCTGTAAACCAATTATTTAGAAATATTTAGAATTATTTAGAAATACATAACAAACAACATTCAGGACTTGGTAGTCTCCAGGAGGGATACATTTCCAATATAGCAAGTGATATTTTAGGCATGCAGCTCCCACTGAATCTGCAGATTACAGTATTTGGCTTAGTTACATAATTTCAGTTGGAATCTGGTTCTTATATTTCAGAAGTTGATCGGAGTGGCTGTTAATGGCTCTGAACATGATAGCTGAGCCTTCTGGCACAGCTCAGCTGCACGTTACCCCAGCACAGAAACTCAGCTCACATTTGGCAAAAATCCTATGGGTAGATAAATGCAATTGAATTATCTTCTAATCTAGACATTAGTTCAGTCAGAAGGGTTAGATTAGTGAAATGCACATGTGTAAATACCCCACTCTTTTCTCCAGCTGGCATAACAAAAAATGTTTTGTACCTCTCTGCACTCCTGACAACTGCCAAGAACTGGAATAGTTGGATGACAGCTAAGCTAAAAAAGCAGATTGTGACATCTCTGCAGAAAAGAGCACTGTATCTCATGAGAATCAAAAGCTAAAGAAGAAAGAATCATAACAGCCTCTTTTGTTTGCTAAATAGCTTTTAGTCCTTGCAATGAAAAACTGGAGTTAATGAATACTCCTAAACTGTTTCGAATTTCAAGTGGAATTTCTCAAGAATTTTGGATGCTCTGTGTGGTAAAGTTGAATACTGTAACTCAAAACACACAGATCTGAGAGCACTCTTGGGTCCCCTAAGCCTAGCCATGAATTCCTCTGGCTCAATGTCTGTCATTGCCACTCTCTGGAGGCTTTCAGAGCCACTGTCTGATTGCAGGTCAGTCTGACAGAGACACTGGAGTCTCAAATACAGTAACATTGGGACCAGAGCCAACAACAGGACAGAGGAGAGATCTTAAATAGTTTTCTCCTACTGAACAGCAGACTGGAGCCTGAGCCCACAGCTCTCTGAGCTGGCCCAGCAGGGCAGGGAAAACTCAGAGCTGGGCCCAGCACACAAGTTAGATCAGGGCTGCACAGAGACTGAAGCCAAACTCAGATCAGAGGTTACTACGGGTGGGAAAGATTGGCTTTGACTAATTTGGTGGCCACTATGGTAAGGATACAGGTGCTTTGACATTAACTGATAGCAGATCCTCCTGAGTATTTAGCTCCCAGCAAAGAAAAACAATACAAATACCAGTTACAGACTGTCTCCATTTACCTGAGCACGCTCTGCCAGAACAGGAATTGCTGGCACAACAGGCGGGGTGGTCAGAGCAAAGCTGGACGTACAGCAAGTCGAGTCAGCACTGGGATGCACTTTCTCAGGCATTATTTTCTGGCTATAAAGGCTTGGCCCAGTATCACATGTTATTGTTTATGTCAGTCCACACATTTAAACATAACAAAGATGTCCTGGGATGGAACTGAGTTGATATTTATTTGACAAAGCTATCAAACCATGTGAAACACACGACTGATACCTGGAGATAAGCCCAGAAATGCACAGACATGACAAACCTAGAAATCATCACATTTTATTGATGACTTCTATAGCTCCAAGAACAACAAAGAATATGACTGTAATATTTCACAAAAAGCAGCACACAGGATTATTCCAGACACAAATCATTTCAGAGTATCACTTCTCATTCTATCACTGTTCTTTTTTTCCCAAGCTACCTATTAAGCTAACGAAGAAAAACTAAAAAATTCCCCAATCAACCTTTTTCATGGAAACACAGGAAAAAATATGGATTTGCAAGTAGTGAGTCTATGCCCAGATCACTAAGTCTGGCTAATTAATGGCAGTATTTTGTCTGCAGCGTAGATAAAACAGTGGAGTTCAGATTCCAAACACACAATAGAAAAAAATGAGTTAAGTACAACCAGGACAAACTACATAATTATTTTGCCATCAGGAACTAAATTTAAGTTTTTCCAAGCATATGTGGAAAGAATATATTAATAACAAGAAAGTTGCTTTTTTCTTTCTTTTAGCAAGAAGTTACTTATTTTCTACCCCCCACACTGTGCAAGCAGATCACTTGCAAACTGCTCTGCAGTTTGTTGCTAGTATTCCTAAAGTTTCATCTTCTGGACCTTCTGCACCAGTTCCAGAGGTCTCCTGATCAATACACTGAACAGAAATTGTTATATACAGGCTCTTAAACCATGAAATATGACTGAAATTAATTTAACATGCTGAACATTAAATATCCAACATTTCAGCAGCAAATTTCTAATTTCTCCTTTAAAATTCCATCTTGGAAAAGAAAAATCCTTCTCTTTATGTCTCTGATTAATTCTTATTAAAGTTTGATAAGCTCTATCTTCTCCTTTTAATGGAGTTTCTCCAGTATCACTTTTTCAGAACTATAAAAAGTGATTAGCTACAGCCTTTTGTTTAAAATTACTATACCCAAATAATTAATTACCTAAATTAATATAACCCACAGTCTATTTTTTTTCTGCATTTCAGACAGCATTTCTCACACTGTTTACATTAACAGTGAATTTAATTTTTTGTAAAAGTACATCCAGCACACCTAGTTCATACCGAGCTAGGAACACTTTTTTTTCCAAGTTTGAGATAAATAAGCAAGTCTTTTTATGAATGCTGTCTACCAGTAAAGAGCCTGTTAAATACCTACCCTCCCAGAAGTCATTTAAACTGGTTTCCTGTTATAAACACAAACTAAACAATTACTGTAATGTAACAGGTTACACATGTCTAGGAAATACTCTGTGCCACTGGATGATAGCACAGATCCTTCCCAAAGTCTTCAACTTTACACAACCTATTTCAATACAATTCAAGGCAAACCCAGGAGTTTTATCAGGGAGAGGGCAGACATAGAGAAATCAATCCTCTTAATCCAGTTTTTTTGTGGACTAGACCATAGTGATTGGCCTAATTTAAAGTGGTTACAGGCCCAGGCCGCTGCCAGGCCATAAACCCCAGCACTGCTGCTGCAGTTGTATTCCAGGGAGCAGGACCTTGGACAAACCCCTCCCACCCCCTGAGCCAGGAACAGAACAAGCTGCCACTGCTCTGGTGGATGAGCTGTTTATCTGCACAGCCTGTGGTCCTGTGGGAAAGGCCATGGCTTGGGAGAAGCTGCTGCCCAGCCCTGGAATATCTGCTGAACACCTCTGGTGGCCTGTGTTGAATTACGACTGTTAAACTGGAAGCACACATTGCATCTTCCAATTTACCTCTCATTCCTGACTAATGGAACACTGAAGAGGTCTAACTACTGACCAAAGAGCCAAGAACAGGTGTTTGGAGAGAAGAAAGTCAATTTAGGAGAGGCTTTGGGATCCTTCAGAGGTTGGGCCTGTGCTATGAGCACAGCAGGCCTGGAGGTCACTGCTAAGGTTTGCAGCCCTTGTGCAGCCATTATGTTATATAAAACAATTGGATTTGAGATACAGTCCTTCAATAAAGCTCTTGAGTCATCTACATTTACAAAAACGCACCAGAAAAGTTTGAACAAATTAACTGAACCAAAAAAGCCTTTATCAGAGATGATTATTAGCAGGCCAAGTAAACATCAACCCCCAGATACTTCCTTGATGACTTTTGACAGATATATAAATTCAGGTTAAAATATTTACTAGTGTTTTAAAGAATGTATTGGTAGAATGTTTTGTTTGAATGGGTTTTGGTATTTCCCTTTATACTGCCTTTCAATTAGCATCTTCTTCACTTTACTTTTTCCATCCCTTCTATTTCTTTTCTATTTACCTTCTCTATTTGTTTCTATACTAGCTGCCTAAAAAAATCTAATCTAAAACACAAACCCTGCCTACCTCATCCAAGGAAACCATAACCAGTTGATCAAACAACATCTCTTCCACTCAAGCCAATAAAATCATTGCAGACATCTGCACTGACAGTCTCTTCTGCTCAAAAATCCCCACCAAACACAACCTCAAGCCAACCCACAAGCAAAATCAACTGAAAAAGCAACAAAAAGGTTAAAGGAGATGTTCAACACTTTTCTCAAACACGTGATACAAACACACTGTTTCTTCTCACTTGTAAATGTACCGTGAAGAGAAAGGCAGTGGGGCTTCCTAAGAGCTTTCCTCAGTCACTCCATTCCAGAACAGAGGGATGGTGGGTGCCTCAGCAAAACTGAGCTCCACATTAACCACTCTGGGACACAGCTCAAGATCTTCAGTGCACTGATCAACAGTCAATAATGGTTTCCAAAGCTTACTTAGGCAGGGTAGGAATAATAATGCAGCAGAAAAAGGGCAGCACACAACTGAATTAAATTTCTAGAGGATAAAATCTTCTATACCTATTGCCCAAAAGCTGCAGCCTCTCACTGGGTGATTGGCAAGCACACACACAGGCCCAGGAGCCACCCACAGATCCCTGGCAAAGCCTGGGCAAAACCAAGAAATATTCCTGCACTCTGAGGTGTCTACAACAATCTCCACTGTCCCCCTGGTTGCCAGTGACCAAAAAAGACAGTGTGTTACTGGAACCTTGCCTTGAGGTAATGTACAAAACAGATCAATCATTTATTCAAGAGCTTTTCTCCCATTCCTGAGCTCATTTCTGCCTGCACTAAATAGGAAGGCACCACAGGACTGATACAGGGAAAGCTACACTTCTTGTTTAAATTGCAGACTGAAATACTACTCATAGTCTTCAATATGATATTTATCTGTCTTCTCTTAAAAAAAAAATCACTGTTTAAATGTTTCCAAGTTCACAACCCACTCAATTAACAATTACTTTACTTCCAAATCAAAGATCATTCTTCCATTGTTTAAGGACCATAAATCCTAGGGAAAATATCTGACCATGAACTGGCAATGTGAACTCGATATTAAAGATCTTGCTGGACAATACTGATATACACATATTTCAAGTCCAGTGGGTTTCAACACTGGGTATTTTTTCATTTATAATCCTATCACAAATCCACACAGTGACTTCAGTGGTTAACAGCATTTTTCCTGATTAACTTCAGTGAAGACAGAAACAAACCCCACCCTAAAAACCAAAACACAAATTGGTTCCCTTTACAAAGACTTACTGTCAGATACAGTTTAAGATAATGGTCACTTGAGAGACAAAGGAACTTTTAGTAATCCCGTGGAGAGATAAAATATTTTCCATTTTCATATTTGGTTATATCCACAAATACCAATGACTTTATTTTGTTTTGCCTTTCTTTTCCATTCATTTAGTGTGTCTTTCTCTTCAGTCTGTCTCACACAAAATCTTTACCATCTGTTTCCAAGTGTATCTTCATTATAGGCATTATTACTTTCATGATTATTAGGTTTTAAAGCTCTTTATTCAAATCAGGGCTTACTCCATACTGCTTTACTTCCCAAGCAAGGAGCCAGACCTTCCAGTTGATGTGCAGAGCCCAGGCCCAAGGAAATCAATGGCACCATTGTAATTTCCAGGCTGCACAGGATCTGCCCCTGCTTGTTTGAACAGCAGCTTTTCTACGTCCACAAGCACGTAGGCATAAAAGTCTGCTCAAAGTTCAAAAGCAGTTTTAAATTTTGTGCCCTTCTTTGCAAACACTTCTAAAGTTATTTAGGCAATAGAAAAAAACCATTTATCCAGTTAGGCTCCAAAAAAGGTTAATACAGTTCATTGCAGTAGGTGCTTAATGGGCATTTTCAGGCTGTTCCTTATCCTGCTCACAGGCTCGTGAGGATCCAATTAATTAATGTCAGAAAAACACTTTGAAGATAAGATGCACGTTCTGTGATGATTTTCTCAAAGAACCAAGGAGCTTTTGTTTCAACAGCCAAATTCTGGAGGGAGGTACGAAACACAAACCCATGCAGTGGTGGGTTTGGGCAGAAATGGAGCGAAGGTGAAGGAGAGCAGCTTTGCACAGCAAGAACTTTTAGTCACTTCCCACTTTCTCTCTGGAAATACTTACCATGCTGAATGGATTTTAAACTCTAAAAAGTTACATTGCTATTTATGATTAACTTTAGGAGGCAGTGTCTTGAAATAGTCCTGGAACATCTTAGTGATCTACTGAAGACTGAGAAACCTGGGCAGCTCTGCTGATGCTCACAGGCACCAAACCATGCAGGACAGGAAAGGTCTGGCCCATCCCTCAGAAGATCAGTTATAGGATCTTTCTCACATGGATTTGGACTCTGAGAAAGCTGGATCATCATGACAGACATGAGGATCTCAACAAACATTAAACTCCATTCCACCATCATTTCTGCTGGGGATGCAAATCTGCAGCACCTTTGGTACCCCCTCACTTGTGACACCCAATACTCTGCACAGGATCAGTGTAATTTATCTGATGCACAACATGCCAAGACAGAATCTGGACTTCAGCACCTCAGGTCAGTTAAACACATTACTATTAACACTGAACATCTGCTTGAAAACCTCCCCTACAGAGTGTGTTTTTAGAGTTTGAAGTTGCCCGAGTCAGTGTTTATGCAGACCCAGAGAACTGCACTAGTCCATTATTCTGCACAATTAGTGAGAGCAGAAGTTGCACCCTTGCAAGTGATGGTACTGAACTGCCTTAGAAGGAGAGAACAAGAGATAAATCTACAAGTTAGACATTAAAAGCTATTTTCCAGTTTTCAAGGGAAGAAAGACATAGGATGGTTGCTTTATACCAGAGGAGGGAAGAAAAAGCACAAGTAGGTGGTGATGCATAACAGACACCAGTTCTTGTTAAAACCGAAATCCAACAGGAATTTGACTCTAAATATACAATATTATACCAAATTTAAGACCTAAGTATGCCAGAATGACAGAGCAACAGATGACTCACATATGAGCAGATGCCATAGTCAGTACTTACAGTTCAGTGTTAACTCATTCTACCTCTAAGACAGGATGAAAATTCAAACATAGTAAATAAAAATGGCACAATTCAACCAAGTGAAAAGAAAACAACACTAGTCCATTACTAATGACACCAAATTTGCCAGGAAAATCTGCATCCTCAGATGCAGACACAAAATGCACTACGGAAACACTAAAGAAAATTCTATACCATCACTGTGTAATGAAGTGTATCTGCTCTGTCACAATATTCCTTTGTTCTAACAAGTAGCACTCTCAGGTTTAGATTTTTACACCTTACAATCTGACAGGTAACTTATTAATGCTTTAATACTAAGCAGAGTTGAGGGTCTCTAAGCTTAAAACAAATGATGAAGCTAAAGAACTGAAAAAAGCCTTCATCAATTCACCTCCAGAAAAGTGCCAAATTTCTATTGCTTCACTGGCATTAGGGATGGTATTGAAATAAAACACAAATGCTCACATCCCATTCCACATTCCCTGTCTCTGCCTCCTCGATCTTTAGAGAAATTCCAAGGTAGGAAAAAAATTATTCCATTTGATTTCACCTTTACTTCAAAAATGTGTGCAGTGGGGATGTTAAAGACATGGCACACAATCTAAACCGAAAAACAACAGTGAACAGGGAATTTTAAGACCCCTTTTTTGGTCTGTTCCTCAGTTTAATGTTCAGCTTTAGCAAACAAAATCTAAGTCAGTATCAAACTCTCCTGCTTCTCAGTAAATACAAAACACTGTTCATCTGCCAAGGTGCACACAGAGAGTCATTGCTGGTTTCTGAAGCGTTTGAGTCTCTTCAGTAACAGACGGGTTTTACTTTCACAATAACATTGTGTTTTACTTGCTGGTGTGCTCATTGCACAGTCTGTTAACTGAAGACAAATAAAGGAAAGAACAAAGATGCAAAGTGCACCCTCCTAAAGTGCCCATCAGAACACCCCTGGCTGTGTGATCCCGGGCCACACTTCTCCCTGGGTTCTGGGGACACAGCTCTCCTGGCTCAGGAACACCCAGGCAGTTTGCTGTACAGCACCACTGCAAAGGGCCACTGGCAGGACAAGCAAATTCGAGGTTAACTTGAACACATCAATAGAATTTCTCCTGTTAATCTCTTTGAATTAAACTGTCTGTAAGGTTTGTGGTGATGTACTAAATTACAGACACTCGACACTTCTTTGGGAACCAACAGAACAGAACAAAACTCCGAGATTTTCCTTTGTAGTTCTCCAAAATCTGCCCCTGCACAACTGCTCAGACCTGAGCTCCCACTGACAGGCACGGGGAAGGAATCCTCTGTTTCATTCACAAACCTTTGCTTGCATGTAACTCCCAAATTTTGCAGCTTCAGTGCAAAACTCCTCTCCCTCTACCAGAGCTCACTGCTGGCACAGCAACAAACCAGGTCTGCTGCTCATCAGGACTGTCTGAACAGCTTCAAAACAATCCCCAAGGAACTCTCCCGAACCAGAGACTCGGAAGCTTTAGGAATTAACTGTGATGTGCTATTTAGCAAGGTGAGGGTGGTAGAAAAAATTGATTTTTCACTCTCTCAATAGATACAGTCTGAAGAAACTACAAGTTCTTAAGACTACATGTTTCAGCTGACACATTGGAGACCTTTTTCTCAAAAGGTTGCTTTGATAAATTTAAAACAGAAAATTATGATGTTGGGAAGTTACAATCTCTTGATAAAAATTTAAGACTGCATCATGCTTCTCAGCCTTTTATTGTCAGAAGACAGCTGAAGAAAGGTATTGTCTGTTTATAATGCAAATTTAAGCTCAAACCAATTTCCATGGCTTGGCATTAATTGCTGTTAATTAGGCTTGGGAAAGGAAAGAAAAAGTATTTGGTAAGAACAAATAAAAAATCACAGGAACTATCATTCTGAATATAGAACAACCTCTTCTAGCTCTGCCAGACACTTGAGGAAAAACCAATCCTTCCAGTCCTCTGCAATATGAGCCCAGAAGAGAATGACAAAATGTTATGACAGAAATTCAACAGTAAACTTATAATTCCACTTATTGAAGGAATCTTTATTTTGCAGTATGACTGAACATCTCATTATACACTAAGACATTGTTGCCTTAGTTCCTCACAAGTAAAATGTAATGATGAGATCTCTTTTCACCAATCAAAACATATCTCTTTCCCAAGTTCTCCAAAGCTCTGGCATCACTTATCATTTAAATGTTCTCATGCTTGGTTCCAATGACCAGTCCTGCTCCTGCTCCTTCCTGAGCTTCACCTCCCATCATTTCAGTGAAGCTCCTCCAAAGAATCCTTATTTTAAGTTCCCTTCAGCTGTTCCTCGCTCTGTACCAGCAACACAGTTTTTGGATGTGGAGGCATCTGCTGTGGGCTCGTGCCACACAACCTCTCACCCCCACTGCCTGCTGACTCAGGGCAGGGAATTCTGCCCTTCTGCTCCCCCTCTGCTGCTGGAGGTGGCTGTGGGTGAAGGAGAGGGACTGAGGACAGTTATGGCCTTAAACCCCTTTATTAGCACCTTGTGGTTACCAGTGGCCAACAGATTCTGTTCTGCTGTCTCGGGGTCCCTCAGCCATGCCCAGATCAGCAGTGCAAGCTGGCAACCTTTGCTGGGTAGCTCATTAAAAATAAGTCCATATTCAGAGAGCAGACACTCACCTGACCTAGATCTTTAAAGCACATTACCAAAGTTTTCAGAATTACAGCAGTTTGATATTAAAAAAAAGGAGTCATGACCGTGGGGTAAGTACTACTGCTGTGGGTACAAATATGAAAGCAAGACTGGGTCTGTAAGGCTTTTAAGCACCCAAATTCTTCTGACACAAAGTGTTTGAAGTAATATTCAATAGAAAACAAAGACACTGGGCAAGTTAAGAAATAAAGGATAAAGTTTAATCTCCCTTGACTAACTTAATCACACAGTCTATAAATCAAGTTTTAAATCCCCATATATATTCTGTATTAAAAAAGACTTGGATTTCTTTTGGAATTTAATGCTGCAATATAAAAATATTCTCTGCAGATGAAATCTCTTTATTTGATCCAACCATGAAGCCACTAATCATGTAGAACTTCTACTGGGTGATTATTTTACTAAAAGAGATTTTTAAAAGGGTAAAACCCAAAAATGTTGAAACTGAGCAGTTCAAAGGGAAATAAGAGAAGAAACAGCAAAAAAAAAAAGTTTCTTTTACAGAATCAAAGATGTAAGAACACATTCTATCTCACTAGATCAAGAGATGCTTAAGGAACAAAGAAAGGTTTTTCACTATCCAAAAGAGAATTTTGGTCAGAATAAAATAAGATTAGGGAATCAAAGAATGCTGTACAGAAATATCTGTGACAATTGAAACCAGGTTCTCAACCATTTTTTCTTAAGTTTGGTTGTGTAGCATTTGAACAACTATTTAAATTAGTAACAACCTCTCCTCTTGGCAAGAAAGGAAAGAAATGTGTCTTCATGTGATTTGGGAATTCGCCTGTGAATTCGTTCATGAATTTGGATTGACACTGGTCACTCCTTATGTACAGCTAAGCCAGAGAACACAATTATTTTTAAATTAAAATTTATAAGAAGAAGATAAAAGTATTTTATCACACCAATGACTACACCTTGATAACAACTTAAAAAAATAGTGTTTACTCCATGTAAAAAGACAACTGAGCAACAGATTGCATATGAGGGACTTCAATTAACTGACAAAGCTAATTACTTCCAAAGAATAAATGGCATTTCCAAAACAGTCCCCTGTTGGTCATCTTGGAGACAAAGGAAGAATGGAGAGGAGCTGAAAGTCAGCTGCATTCCTGAGAGGAGGATCCATGTTACTAAATATTGGTCACTGCCATGAACTTTGTACCAGAAGGTGCTCAATTAGCACACACTGTTCAGGGGGCTTTAAGAAGCCTTGAACAAATCATGTGTTGATATTCCAAACACCACGTGCTGTTCAAATGAGTATTTTCATGGAAACTACTTGATGGTTTGGTCATCAACTAGAAGACAGAAATAATCCAAAGCCTCAAGATCTAAAAAGTTCACATTAATTGGGTTCAGATTAATAAAAACTGTTCAAACAGCCCATCTCTTTCATGTTTTAATGCATTTCTTTGAAATTTTTGCATTCAAGTTCCTTAGTTCTGTCTACAGCTGGAAACAGAAGTATAATCAAAACAATGTGAGAAAGGCTGAAATTAAAGATTTTGGGGTCTGACAAGAAGCAGGAAATACTAAAAATCTTGCAGAGTCAGTTCTCCAGAGGCTTCCAGGCCAAGGGGGTTTGCAAAGTTATATAAGCAACCAGATTGCTGGGTGCTTTACAAGGCAAACTGAACAACCAGCCTTTCTCAGTTCCCTCGCACTATTTTGCATATTTCTCTTTATCCCTTTCCCTTCCTTTCAAAGCAATCTTTCCATATTTCAAGAGAAGTTAAAAAAACATTCTTTTAATACAGAACTTATGAAACAAGCACCTCAGTGGGACTCATTGCTGCTGGCTGTTGTTCAGATGATGTATTTGCAGGGCAGGTCATCAAAGCAACAGCAGGCTTCAGCTGGTGCTCTGCCCTGGGGATTGCTGTTTTCATAAGAACATTGCTTACAAACAAAGGGTAAAAAAACCACAACACCACCTCTGCCAAAGGATGGCAGAACTAGGAAACACAGGAAATGAAAACAGGATTTCTATGAGTTTCCAAACTGGTCATGACCGCTGTCACCAACGAGCAGGTATGAGCCAAAAGTGCAGCCAGCACATGGAGATGGAAAGAAACATTCCTATTCTCCCTCAAGATGCAGAGGATAAAGGCCAGGAAGCTGTTTACCTGGAAAAACAGCAACACAGAGAATTCTCCTGCAGGTTCAGGTCAGATGGAAAGCCACGAAGCTCCCAGGCTTCTTGCTCAGCATCCCAACCCAGAGCTCCCTCCAGATCTCCCACCAGCAGCAAACAAGGAGAAACTCATTTAGAAGCTCAACAGAGAAAATACTGATGGCAAGTGCCATCAGAAAACTGGTCTGTAAGACAGAGGGGGACAGCTGTGACACACAGGCTGACCCAGCCATCCAGGCTCAACCACTTTCCTGAGGCAGAGGAAAGAGCACTTCCCCTCACCCAGAGCAGTAGCAAGGTCTGTCTTTTAGTAAAGGTTTTTTTAAAGATCTGCCATTTGATATTTAAAAAAGAATAAACTAGTTTTTGAGAAAGCATTTCCTTTGTATGTTTTCAAAATGTGCCTGGAGCCCTACAGACCACTGTACAGAGTGGTAGATACAAGCTGTTTAATGAAGCCAGAAGGGAAAAGGTTACTTTGGAATTCAGTATAATAAGATAACCCTGCCAGGAACTTCGAATTGGAATTATTTCAGCAACACCACTACTGAAAAAATATATGGTCAGCAAAGAATAATGTCCTGGATATATTGTGTTTCAACTCCAGGTCATTACACGAGGTAAGATGCTTGTGCAACTTGGATTCAGTGGAGTTGAATTCATTAACACAAGGGTTGAATTTCGTCCAAAGTCTTAACAGCTTCAAGGGGTTTAGGAGGGTGATCACCCCCAGCCAAACAATACATGTTTGCCACAGTAAGATGAACATTTATTTAGTGAAAGAAACTGTCCCTGAAGAAAAACCATTTGAAACTATTTTATGGACAATAATTCAAAGGATATGTAAGTGTGTGTGCAGGAAGAACCAGGCATCTTAATAACAAACTACAGGTAAGAAATGTTAGAAAGGCAGCTATTGCACATTTCTATCTGGTTTAATATACTGTCTCCTATTAGTTTTTGCATTTCTTTTGCATTAGAAGCAAATTTGTGTTAGTCTTCATTCTCCTAAGGTACCATAAGGCAACTTATGCATTTTCCTCAAACACAGGCTGGATTCCAAAGATCAAACACTGACATAACCTGCAAGGATTTCAAGAAGCACTGGATCTGACTGTAAGTGAAATCCCCTTTACAGGTCCAGGAGTGTCCACAGTGGAATTCAGGATGCCTCCCATCCTATACCTTATGTGAAGATGTCACACTGTGATTCTTCAGTTCTGAATTTTTCTGTTCTTCTTCTTTTAAATTTGATGATGAGCTCATATTGTTTTCAAAAAGGCAGGTGAAAGATCCTCCCCTCTCCCTGGCTTTGTGTTCATCACCACAGATCCCACCTTCCACACCCCTGAGAGAGCTCACCTATGTGACAAACATCCAGGTGGCTACAAACACCAACAGTGAGCTCAAGTGCCCTGTAACCCAGCATTACCCTTTGGGAAGGAATGGTTTAATAAACAGAATATTACCAACAGTGCAGAAGGAAGGACAGAGACTTAAATGTAACACAGTGGAAGCTTCATCCTAGCTGTCACTTTTTTAATGGGGAAAACCATGCTCATTGTGACAGGCACATGATCAGAAAGGGCAAGATCCAAACACAGACTGATGCAAAACTTCTTGACAGAACATGCTGCTAAGATTCCTGTCATCTCCAGGCCTAAACAGAGACTCCTCATGTCCCTTCACCATCGCCCTGAACCCTTCACACAGGACGTGCTAGTCACACTGGCTGTGGTAAAGGGAATTATCAGGACCCAAAATCAGAGCAGGTTGTAGGTCACACACACACACTGAAGCTGTAGTTTGCAGAGGAAGACCATGACATGATCAAAAATCAGCATGTAAACAAGTTTTGCCAAAACCAACTAACCCCAGTAGTGCACTTTTTGGTTTAAGGAAACGCAACCTATTGAACATCTCAGGCCAGCAAAGGGGTCTGAACAGAAATCCTGAGGGAATCTGTCAGCAATCAGTGTAACATTCACTCACATGCACTGAACTGGGGAGCTGCTAAAATATGCATGTTTGTCTGATCAGCCCCTGACCTTCTGTGCATAAAACAACAGTCATGGAAAAGCACTTTCCTGGATAGGTCTGGATCAGACACTTCAGCAGTGAGGCTGTTTTTAAATCCATGGTGAGAAACACAATGCTCTTAGTAGACCTGTGTTAGTTTTGAATTAAAGCATGCCCACACAGAGAGCAATTTATTAAAATTACTGTTAATTCAGATAATCAACGTATCTAGAACTGAGCAACCAATGCTAACTGAACTGAATTAAGTGGAAAAAAATTAGAATCTTCT
The DNA here is from genome assembly GCF_036250125.1 of Pseudopipra pipra. Lineage (NCBI taxonomy): Eukaryota > Metazoa > Chordata > Aves > Passeriformes > Pipridae > Pseudopipra > Pseudopipra pipra. Next base: position 6,634,963 of record NC_087560.1, on the reverse strand, counting down.
CTGCTCATCAGGTCTTTTCTAAAACTGACATTGAATTGAAAGTTTTGAGGTGCCCAAAAATTTTTAAAGCTTCTATTAATGGCCAGTCTTGTAGAATCAGAAAATATTTGACCAAAAGTACAATCTGAAGCAGTGAAGGACAAGACTGAGAGTGGAGACAAAAAGATAAGGCAGAAGCAAATAACCAGTAGTTCTCAATTTATATTACCAGTATCTTGTTTTTATAGGAATACCTGATCTTGCAAACATTAAAAAAAAAACCCCAAAACAAAAAACCCCAAACCCCAACTTGCTCCTCTTCCTGTGTAATATTTCCTGAGTCTTCAGTTCAGCATTCAGGAAACAAGGACACAGCAGTTCCACTGGGACACCTAATCATAAAAAGCATTTCTTAGGAATATTATTCAAAATGTTCTGCTTAAGTTTACACAGAGATTCTAACTAATAATTTGCTCTGCAATTTCCTTATGGTTTGAACTTGCTGTGCAGAATTTCAGTTGATTTAAGAAGTGTTTCCTTAAATCTTTTCTCCACAGTTTGGAGCACATTGTTGGCTGTACAAAGAAATGTCTTTGTTGTTTAACTCCAGCAGAGAACAGGCAAGAGGACCAAGGACAAAAGGTAAAAAAAATAGTTATTCTTATCCAGATATTGTAATTACATGTTTTCTAAGTGCTGCCTTCAGTAAGCTGTGGATGCAGGAGAAACACTCCAACTCCAGTGCACGGACAGGGATGCACTCAATGAATAACACACACCAGAAGAAATGCCATGTTTAAGTCACTGAAAACTCAAACATGGATCCTCTCCTCCATATTACTATATAGTATTTGTTGCAACTTTTTTGCACAGAAGCTTGTAAACTTGTATAAAAATAAAATTAAAATAAAATCAGTAACAGCAAATAAGAAATAAGTATATTTTGAAGTGTATTAATTGATCTACTTAGCCCCATATGAAGGAAATGAGTTAATTGCTTATATTATAAAACTTTTCATATGATCACCTGTGATACATCAGTGCCTCTAACAATGTTTATCTAAATTCTCTGCCAGTGTTCTAAACTAACTCCTTTATCTCCTGTAAATTTGAATCTCTAAATTAATTTCAAAATGTTATTTTAACCTCCAGAGCTGCTAACAATATTTCCTCATGAAATGTACTGCCTGAATGTTATCTGCTGCATGGAATATGGAGTGAAAGTGGGTTTTGAGCATCTTTTCACAGCCCCATTAGTATCAGCTCCTGTTCTTTCCATATGACAATTTTTTACAGCCATACTCGTGTTCAGGGACACCAATTTTCACAAAGGTGCTATTAACAACTCTTGGAGCTTTGTTTAAAAATATTAATGTGCAACTCTTATTTTAATCATAAATACTGTACACTGGCATGTGCCAAGAGAAGATGCTACAACAGCAGAGCATCGTTTTACAGAAAGTGGGGGAAATGGATTAGACCCAAAGATATCTCTATTTCATTTAGTGGCTGAAATGGCTTAATTCCACTAAAACCAAAACTGAAATACAGAATATATTCCCTGAAGGAACTGTGATGTGCTTTACAATGAGCAATGAAATGAATTTCACTGTGGAACAACCATCTCTGTAGCAAGCAGTGTTCAGGTGAGAAACAAAACGTGAAGGGACTTGCTAAAGCTCTGCTGGATCTCCCCTCCCTTCCCTGGGACACTCACACCCCCCAACTGCCAGCACTGGTGGCACCTTGGCCAGGACTGTTGGATGAACTGGATCCCAAGGCCACAGGACAACTGCCCCAGAAACAAACTGTTCCTTGAGTTACAGGACATGATCACATTCCTTTAACGAGAGCAAGTTCATTACACAGTGTAAGTGTATTCCAAAATGAGCACATTTTCAACCATTGGATCTCTGAATCTCATATTAAGCTAAATTTTAACTACTGGTACCAAGATTGCCTTGCTGCTGAGGCTGTGGATATGGAGAACCACCAGCTTCTTTAAATTAGGTTCTCAAGACACAAAAAAGGCAAAAAAAATCCACCTTCCAAATAATCACTTCAGATTCGTGTTATTTGGCCTTAAATTTTGCCATTATCTCAAATCCCAATCCCGAAGATGATGAAGTATTTTTGCTCAAACCCACATGTTTTGCAGCACAAGTGCTGTAACATCCTGGTCCCACTGAAGGTATTATGGTCCCACTTAATTCAGTGGCAAGCTTCCCACGTCCATGTATGAGAACTGGCCAGCTGATGATTACCAGTGGGATAAAAAGTATGTCTTTGTCTCTTTTCTGTACAAGACCAGCATGTGACAGAAGTGCTTTGCCAATGGAAAAGTCTGTCCAAGGTCAGCTGCTCTGTTACCAACAGGTCTAACATGTCAGCCAGTAAGAAAATGTTGCTGAAAACTGCTTTGAGAAGCAAATCCTTCTGACACAGCTCAGGACTGCACAGCCTCTAACCTTCTTGACACTTTAGAGAGTCTAAACCTAAATTGTAATAAAATACTAGAGTAAATATACAGCCTGATGAATACATTATTAACAGGAATGAATAGCTATTATACAGCACTCCAAACAGGACTGCTTTCTTTCTGAACAAACACACACTAGAAAACAAACATGAGATGTTTCCTGGGGAATTTCAGATACACCCAATGGCTCTGTTAGTTAGTTAATTTTGGCTCACTAAGAAACACTAGTTAATGCTGCAGCTCATTATCAAACTGACTGCTAAAATATTTTCCTCTATCAGATCAACACTCTTCCTGCAGTGAAGAGCTGCAAGAAATGGAAAGCCTAAAAGGGACTGGAGCACTTGGGCAGGGAGGGAAGGAAATATGTTTGTGTTATATGAAATTCATTTATCAAAAACTGGGATTTTGTGAAAAGTTAATTACAAAGCTACATGAAAAACCAGCTAAACAACCATTGAAGTTGCCTGTCTCCTTTAATCTGCATATTCTGAGTACCCAGATAATGACACGTTCCAGAAATACTTTAAAGCTTTATATACCACTGTCATGTTTTCTCTTTTGACAGAAGTTTATCATTTACAAGTAGCAAGAACTTAAAAATTTTATACTGGAATCACTCCAACTTGTGTGCAAAAACCAAAAATGCAGTACTTAAAATGAGCAAACCTCAAGAAGCTCCATCATATTCAGCAGAATCATCAGGACTGTGCTTTTTATGAGGGTCACAAGCTCTGCAACAATGAGCAATAGATCACTACAGAAAAGTTCACAAAAGCAGTGTGGAGAAGCTTTCAAATGTTTGAATGACTTTTAGCTGAGTTTGATACTTATATTCCTGCCTGCTTTTTCCAGCACCTCCTGATTTTACAGAAATACCTCCTTGTGAAAACAAACTTTCCTGATTGCTCACTTGGTTGGTGCTTTTGACAAAACAGTAAAAAGATGTGGAGTTTTGTAAAAATTGGAACACATGGAAGCAAGAAAATCTCCTAAACACAGACACACAGGATAACTCCAATTCCCAGAAACATCTGCTATTGTCTTCTAAAAAAAACCATAAATCTTAGTGACCTTGAGCCAATTTATGATTTTGCATTGAAGAAACCATAAAATGTACAAAGTGAAAGGAAAACCAAAAGCAACTACCTTACACTCCTTGAGACAAGTGGAATGTTGCTTACAAGCAGCTCTGCTGGCTACAACTGGATCATGACAGAACAGGGTCTGGAAAATTCAGTTTTGCAAAGTATTTAACTACATCCTTAAAGGAATGGCTGTGGGTTGTTTTTCCTGTTGTTGCTACACCTTAAGGATAAGGGTTTCTTTAATTATTACTTTTAAAGTTCAAGACTTTAGTTTATTACCATAAAGAAAACAGTAGATACCAGATCTTGAGTTCTCAAGCTTCCCAGCTCTACCACTGTTATGTGCATTATGTCCATATTCTGAATGCTGCTTTATCAGTGGGAAACTTCTGACCACCAACATGCCAAAACCCAACCTCACAGTTACCATTTCACTTGTCCAGTCAATTGCTTGATAAACCTGCCTGTGGTTTCAGTTTTCTGATCTGCTGGAACATGTTCATTCCTGTCCTGGTGCAACTCACCTGCCTCAATAAAGCAAGTTGATTGTGTAACAATGTAAGCAGAACAGCTGGAGTCCTTCTAGCTGGAATTACATCCTCGAGAATTCCTAACAGGCGAGCGAGCTGGCAAATTGAACAGACTAAATCCATACCAGCAGCTTTAAAATAAAACATATGAAATGGATAAAAAACAAAAAGGAAAAAAAACAAGGAAAGAAAAGAGATGATAGCATAAACCAAGGGGTCAGGGGATAAGCAGTTAAGGAGTAGCATGGGAACCAGGCCAACAGCCTGGTTAGTTTTAATCAAAAAATGTTACTTTCTTTCTGTGCTGCCCATTCCAAAAATGTTGAAGTGGCTCAGGCCATTTTAACATAGTTAAGGGAATTTCTCTGCCAGCTGTTTTTAGATGCTGGCACATAAATCTGACAGAAAAATTACATTCAGCTCCATGATTTTATACATTAGTAACATGACTGCTTTCACTGTACTGCCAAGTAAGCTCCATTCTCACCCATTTCCTACCAAGAGTACAAGTATCTAGGGAAGTTCTTTAGAGAGAATTATTGATTTAGTTCATCATCAATCAAGTTAGTGTTGATGGATGTTATACAAACTGCTGGCATGAACAAATGAATGCTAGTGCATTTAGGTACAAGATGTATCAAAAACTCACTTGGATGAAACCAATTAGAACTGATAAGACCACCCTACAAAAGGTCCAGACATTTGGTTTTCTTGGCCTGTGGGTAGTTTACATTATTTCTTCAATTTTTGAAGGGTCACTTTCCTTGTACAATTATGGAGCTCACGTTACAGTTAAGACTGTTCCCCACAATAAACTCCCATCCACAGGCAATGTTCCTGTAAAACTCAGCACAGCTCCAGCAGAAATTAAGGGGAACAAAGTAGAAAAGAGAAGAGAAGCAATTCCATAACAAGCATTTTCCTTTCTTGTACCTGAGCAGCAGTTGAGATGCTCACCAGCCACAAGGGAGATAAAGCAGCTGTCCAACAGGAATACTGGGGTTTGGAACTTCCAGTACAGTTTTAGCAAAGATTACACCAATTTTACTATCTGCTCTAGCAATTGGTAAGACAGATCTAAGGATGGACTAACAGGTGAAGAGAAAGTAAAGGGTGAGGAGCAGGTTTTATACATCTGAACTGACTCTTCTTTCTCCAGTCCACTCAGCAGAATTGCCTCCAAAACATGCACAAATATAGACAAACCAAGGGCTTTGTAACTTGGGAACAGGACAAGTGACAACAGGGAAAGCCACAGTTCATAAATGCACACAAGACTGACACAGATCTGCATAAACTGCACATAATCTCTAAGTTGTAACCCATTACACACATCTAGAAATATATCTCAAGATGTTATGTTAATATAAATATTCAAGGATGATCTATGGTTTTGAATTAAGAACCTGCTTCAGAATAAACAAGTGTACAAATAACCTTGGATTCTGCAAATGCCACCTCAGTACCAAATTATCTTAATACAATTTTTACATTCTTTCACTTTAAAAGAACTGAAATTTTAGGCAATTAGAAGATGCTCTTTCCTCCTCAAGCAGTCTCAATTCAATGTACATGAACAACCAATGCTTGGTTGGATTCCTGACTGCTCAGAGAAGGGCAATGATGCAGGAAGGGAAAACACCAGAGCAGAACCAACTAACAGGAAATACCAAAGCCAGGTCAGATGGACAGGGAATACATGGGAACAGGTCTATGGTGTTTGTTGTGCAAGAAAAACTGAGAATTACAGACAGTTCTGATCAAAATACCTGTTTGATGACTTCTTTCCCTTCTCCCTCCTCTTCTTGACATCTATTGCACACTGCTCAGGCCTTTCCTGGCATAGCCTCCACCCAGTTGCACTAGAGCACAAAGAAGGCTTCATTCACTGAGCTGCAACTTACCCAAATAGTTGTTGCTCTTTGACATCTCAGTAATGTTGATTTTAGTAGCTCCTTCAGGAATTTCCACTATCTTGTGGTAGCCAAGATTTGTTAGCGTGTGTTTGAAAACTCCAGACACCACCTTGCAAGCAGTGTTGTCCCCTCCACATATTCCACACTTGTCAATCACCTTGTCAGAACCCAGATAGTCGTCACAGCCAATGCTCTGCAAAATAAAGTAAGATTTCTTTTTCCAAGATCTTACAACTGCAGACTTTGGACATAATAACCAAGGATAGCATGACTTTCAGAGAACAATCAGTTGTGAAACCATTTGGAGAATCAGCATTTCAGCAACATCTTCCTTTGTTCATCCCTATAGGAAAAGGCTAGAAAAGCTAAAGGGTTCATAGGCTCGGGGTTTCAAAGTTAGCTGACAGGTTTTTACATCCTGCTACCAAAAATACAAGAACACACTAGAACAGTAATGCATTGTTCATCACTGATTGCATCCTCCTTGGCTGAAAGGAAAGAACCTCTTAACAACACAGTTCCCAGAGCTGCTAGCCAGAGAAGAGGTGGAGAGCTGTGATTATGGCAGGATTCGAAACGGGCTTTTTACAAAAGCAGAACTGCTTCACATATAAAGTGTTGTCCTAATCTCCTCTAAAATTGAGCACTCAGCCTATTCTCACCAAAAGAGGTTTCTCAGAAATCTTTATGCTCCATCTTGACAGTTAGAGAAGGGATCCTCCAGTTCACTGAGTAGAAAATCTTCAACCCACTCAGTAGCACCCACTTGGATGGGATAATTCAAAATAAATCATTTCCTACAATCATAGAATGGTTGGAGTTGGAAGGGACCTTGAAGATCATCTCATGCCGTGGGCAGGGACATCTTCCACTATCCCAGGTTGCTCCAAGCCCTGTCCAACCTGGCCTTGAACAGTTCTAGGGATGGGGCAGCCACAGTTTCTCTGGGCATTTAAAATAATGTAAATTAAAGTGCAGAAAAAAGGTTACAGATTTGACACAAACAAGAAAGAAAATCTTTCCAAGTTACTGCACTTTAAAAGTCTCTACAGTATATGCACTACCTCCTGTTTTACAGAAACATTTCTGTTCATTGATCTTGCTGGTTTGTATTTACAGACTTAAGGAAGTTTTATGATGAACACCTATCATCTACTTCTATGATTAACTTGCACATCCCAAAAAAGAACTTCTCATTCTCATTCAAATAAAAATGAAACATTACATGAGCCAGTAGAACAGAAACCTATCACCTATTTTATGAAATGTAATTTGGAGGTTGAAACTAGATGATCTTTAAGGTTTCTTCCAACCCCAACCATTCTATCATTCTACAAATGTAGCAGTTCAAAGTAAATTTAATAAATTCATGTCTACCCCAAAGAGAAGCTTTTTTTAAGCACAAAGAAATCATTCATGATTACACTAAAGCTGAAAGTCAGGGAAGATGTCATAATAAGTTAAAAATACAGCAACAATGCAACAGATAAAAGGAAAAATCTAAGGTTGTTAACAGATAAATCAAGGAAATACCAGATCCACTTATGCTAAAGTTGAAATGTGATAAAAGCATGTAAACAACAATTCTTCCATCAATTTTGATCTTACCTACCAAGTGCTGGAGCCTTATTTTTTTACCCCCTGTTCTACATTGTTCATGGTTCTTCTGTTAAGAGAATCATATTTGACATTCCATCATCCTCATTTTAATAAACAGTTTCCTGTATTCTACCTGAATTTCTAAGCTTTTCTTGCCATGTCAGGTATCTTCTCCATATAAAGTCAGATGTTTTTACTTCCCAGGCCTCTCAAACAGAATGGGAAGATGTTCTCTTAATAATTCAACCAGTGACGAAGTGGACACAAGTGAACTCGCACACTGGAGATTTGGTGTCGGCCCAGGAGCTCAGGTGTGGTCACCACAAAACACCTTCCCTGCAGCTGAGATGGTAATTTGGAGACTTCTTCACTGACCAGGAATGCAACTGTGTTTTCACAAAAACAACACTGTTATTTTTTGTAACAGTTTAAAACCCAACTTATCTATGAAATAAATCAGCTTCTGCTTTGTGACAACATAAGAAAGCACTTCAGCAGCAAGCCAAGGAAGAGATTTGATGTCCTGGAATTTTGATACTGGCTATGGCCTAATTATAGCCTGCAGATAAGTAGGAATTTGTGATGTGCACAGGCAGTTGGAATGGTTGACAGCTAAACAGCACACAGACAAACCAACTGGATTTACTCCTAGAACACAGCCTTGAACTGGAGTTGGCCAGAGAGGAAGCTCCAGATCCTCAAGAGACAGTTTCCAAATAAGCAGCAGATACTTAATCTACTTTGATGACAATATCTTTAAGTTGTTAAAGAGCAGAAAATTAGCTGCATACAACTAGAAACTCTGTATTCCTCAGTAACAAATCTGGTTTTATTTCTGAAAACTGCAGAAATGCCTGAGTTGGGGTTTGCTGTTACACATCGTGGTGCTCAGGTACTGGAGACAAGACAGTTCCCCAAACCCTGTGAAACATGGCACAGCTGGTGTGCCCAGCACCAGGAGATGGCCCAGCACCAGCAGAATGCAGCTGCCAGAAACACAGGGAACACCAGGATGGCCAACAGAGAAAACCCTACAAACCACAACCCCTCCAAAATGACATGGGCTCCTTCAGGAAATGGCATGGACCATTTTACCAAGGCACTTCCACACAGGGACAAGGGATTACAACAAAAAGAGCCTGTCAGAACACCAGACATCTGGGATTTCACTCCTGTGTATCCCACCACTGCCTTACTCAGGAGAAAGGTCTGAGAGTGACCAACAAAGGATTCCAGCAAGAACTGCAAAAATCATGAAGGAGTAGAGCTCCACAAGAAGACCAGTAGAGTTTAGGTTTATTCCCAGCCATGAAACCCAAAGGTATTATGTTCTTCAACTTCAGCACATCAATTAACAATACTGGAAAATAAATAAAATCCCCTGATCCTCAAAGAAAACATAAATAACTTCTGTCACAGATTTTGAAACTAAATTTTATTATTCTACTTTACCACTTGTGTCCTATGAGATTCAAGAATAATGATGTCCACAAGGTGGCACTTACAATCCTCGTGAAATCAAAATGCAGAAGGTCTTTGCAAAAAAAAAAAAAAAAAAAAAAAAAAGGCAAAAAGCTAATTTCTTACACCTCTACACAAAGTTTGTATTGCACTTCTTTTCAAATGAGCCTTTATCACATGAGTAACAACTGCTGTCATTTTGTTATCAGTAACAGGATCTTAAAATATCTCAGTCAATCCAAAGATTTCTTTTGGTTTGGGATGTATTTTAATCTGAAATACACATGTTGTACAAAACTGAAACGAAGGAGAACCTCTCAAACTGTTATTTCTTGCACCATATGTTCTCCTTATCTGGTCACCAGGTGGACTTCATTTATCAATCATAAACAAATGTTTTAATCCAAATTCTGGTGTCTGTCCTCCAAAGGAATCCTCATTGACTTCAAAGTTGACATCAATGGGAAATTTGCCAAGTCACAAGGGTCAGGCTCTTTATGGACTTGACAGGGCAGAATTATGTCAATCCCATGGTCTTCACAATGCAAAATTTACTAGCAAGTTTAAATGACTTTTGGACTTAAATGTGTCAAACAGAAGTATATATATATTTTTTTTTTCCATTCACTTGAACTTCTGTGTAAAATTAATCACTCCCACTGAATCTGTGGGAATGAGAAAGATCAGGTTTAGGAGCACCTGAGGAACTTTTATGTACACAAATCTTTGGGACCAGACAGGATGCAACCAAGAGTGCCAACAGAGCTGGATGATTTCCCAGTGAGGTCATGGTGGTTGGTGGGAGTGCCCAAAAAGCAGCTGCCACATCCATCTGCATTAAGGGCAAGGAGGAGGACCTGAGACTCAGTTGCAGGTTGGTCACCCTCACAGCCCTCAGGAGACTGCAGAGCTGATCCTCCTGGAAGTCATTTCCAAACACATGAAGGACAAAAAAACCCCCAAAACAACAAAAGAAAAAGAGAACAACCCTCCTGGACATACCAAGGTCCAGTGGTGCCTGAACAAGCTGCTGTCTGCTGTGGTTCAGTGAGGTCAGCAGGGAAGTGGAGAGGGGAAGTTCTGTGCCTTGGGTTCAGTGAGACCTTCAACATCATCTGTCACAGCGGTCTTAAAGCCACACTGCAGAAATCCAGACTGGGAAAGGTGACAGCAAGGTGAGTGGGAAACCACTGGATTGCCAGACTTACTGGGTAGTGATCCTGCTCCAAAATCCAACTGCCAGGCACTTCCCAGTGGCCTCTCTCTGGGAGGGATACTGGAGGCAATACTGTTAAACATTCCTTGTGTGACCTGGATGTTCAGACAGGAGTGTGCTGGCAGCAAATGCACAGGTGGCACCAAAGAAGATAAAGAAGGCATTGCAAGAGAAATTAAGAAAGTCCCAACTCCACTAATTTCAGTCAACTGCAGCTCACAGACGTGCTACTCATTTAATCCTTCCCCTCCAGGCAGGAGGTCCATCAGATTAGTAACAACAAAGCACACACTGCTTTGGCATCTCAAAGCTTTGGCTCCTCATCTCTCAGAATTACAGTTTGCATTAGTGGATTTAGATTGTTTTCCCAGACAGTTTCTGATACTCCCATCACAAGCCTTGTTTCTTGTCTTCAATAAATCTGTCTCCTCTCCAGTAGGAAGGACACCAGTTTTCTGTTTTATTTTTCCCCCTAAAACTTAAGCAAGGGTGTCTAGAGATTGGCTGGGTGGCTCTCTCCTCAGTGTGTGAAGCAGCTGAGGATAACAATACTACATTTCTCTGGCCACTGTTAAAACCTTTGACTTTCAAGCATGAACTTATAAATTTAACTCCTAAAATTAGATAAATATAATTCCTTCCATTTCTATCTGTCTGTGACAGGTATTAAATGAGGCACCAATGAAGATGTAATGATGCTAGAGAGCAATAGCCAGCACATATCAGGAGCAGGATTCCCACCAAATGCACACCTCACTTGCCAGAGCTATTTGTAAATGAGAAGAATGATACAGATTTCCAGGAACTGCCTTCAGCTTTGCTGTTCCCTGAGGGAGCCAAAATGTTTGTGCTCCATAGCATTCCAATAGAACAGTGAGCCAGCACACAGCCAGGGGCTGGAGCACTTCCCTGTGGGAGGGAGTTCCCCTGTACAAACACAAGTGCAAGGTCTGGTGGTGCACATTCTTCACTGGGAACAAAACAAGGTGTTCAGCAGTGAGGAACCAAGGCTATGCTTGTGGAGCAACAGGTACCTCCAGAAAACCTCCCAAGGCAGAGCACAACAAAGTCAGCAGGGCCTGCTTGTCTCACTTCAGCATCTCACATGTCTTCAAGGTTGCAACCTAACCCTCATTTGCTTTACAAATCAAAGGAGCAATGTTGAGAATTTACATTCAACCACAGGATAACAAACAACATTCTAATGGCTCTCACTTGATTTGTGGTAAGCTATAACCATAATTTTTACCTAAACATTTGATCCTGCTTTGGCTTTCAAATATTTCCTGCTGCCCACAGCCCTAACCCTCACAAATCTTTGATGCTATTTACAGCCCCTCACGAATAGGTTATGGTCACATCCAGATGTCGCCCACTTAATCAATCACAGATTTTCTTACCTGCACAATAGCTGGTTTCATTACCTATCTGTGCTTTATGTTGAACTTCATTTTGTCAGATAAATTTCAGACAGCAAGAAGAAGCAAGCTATTCACTTTTGACCACCTTAAGAATTCAAATGACATTTATAGTATCTGGATATGCACCGGTTCAACGAAAAAAAAAAAAGCCACTCACATAAAGACATATAAAGACTCTTTCACTAAGACCTTCAGTGGTTTCTTACTGGCTAGAAAATTACCTGAGAGCAAAAAGGTTTTATTCTTGTTACAATGGAAAAAGGAAAGCCATCCAGGAAAAGTAATCAAGTGAAAAGATGCCCTTAAAGATATCAACTAGTAACAGCTAATAAAAGGGGATTAAAAATGTAAAGCATGCATCTCACACTGACACCTCTGGCACTTTGCAAAACAACTTCTCTCAAGTTATTTTTGTTCTAAGGAAAGATTCTATAAGTGGGACCTGCACTTCTCCCACACATAAACCCCAGCAAGGTGGGTGAAATCTGCCCCATCTCCAGCGATGCTGCTGCAACAAAAAGCTGAAACAGAACCAGAACATTTCTGGCTGTCACCTTATCAAAGTCAAGATAAATACTCAGTTTTGAGCCCTCCACTCTACAAAGAGCTTATTAAAGGATTTTATTACTCAAGTGTTTTGAGGTGGCTGCGTTGGCAGCATTTACCAGTGAAGGAGCTGAAGATCCCTCACGGTGACACAAATATCCCACTGGAAAGCACACATGGGGAGTGCAGGGCTGGTGGGCCTTTCCCCATTTGATCACACACACTTCAGTCATCAGCACTCATTTCTGCCTGGGGGGGAAGAAATCTGTCTTAAGCACTCCCAGGAGGCTCTGGGCACTGAATCCAACCACAGGCACATGAGCCTAACACAGAAGGAGACTAATTTCACCATGCCTGGACCCTGGGGCAGGCTGTTCCCAGACATATCTGCTGCCAGAGCATTCAGAAGCACATCCAGCATCCTGGGGCTTCAGTTTTGGGGCTTCACACTTTCAAGGGAATCAGATTGCTCCTATCCATAAAGGATGGGAATACCTGAGAGAAAAGAAAAAAGTACCCGAAATTGAAAGACTGGGGGTTTGGTTTTTTTTTTAAACAAACATTGAATTTGCAACTGGAAGCTCCATACCCTGAAAGTTCTAAAGCTCAAGAGGCAAACAGCTTAAAATGGTATGTGCATCTCTAAAAAGCACTAACTGCTTTTTCACTTCAGAAAACTTAAAACAAGGACAGTAAAGCTGCTTTAGTCCAAGACCAGACTAAACCTAATCTGAAAAAAATATTCCTAAATCACATATAACAAAGCACTCATGTCTGCTTGAATATATCTATCTGCTGCAAATAAATCAGATTACTTGATATCACAGATTCAGCAAGAGTAGCAAACTCTATGCTTCTGTTTATACAACTCAACTGGCAAAGCAGAAAACCATTTCATATCTAAGGTCAGATACCAACTCCACACATTATAGTCTTTAAGAATGGTATCTTGTTTCCCAGGATTTGTACACAAAGTGTATGTTTATGATGTGGATCAGAAGGCTGAAGCCTTCAGAAATGCAGACAGGGCTTGAATGTACAGACATATTGAATTCACTAACAGTGCAGTCTGAAAATACATGAAATGGTTCACAAAATCTAGCCTAATTTGACCTTGTTGGCAATGACAAGAAACAGTTAAACAAAGTAATACAGTTTCTGTAATTGATATTAGTTCTATGCCTTTTTAAAACACCTCTCATCTGAGTGGCCAGAGCTAATGCATGTCAGCACCAGCCTGATCATATCTCGGTGTTATTGATGCAATAATGCACCCTGCCCAGGTCAGGCTCTCCACAATTCTCTTCAAAAGCCTGATACTTCAGAGAACAAGTGTAAACCACAATATAATCTATCCAAAGGTATGGCTGTGTCTGAACACAACACACCAACTCCCCGCTGGCCTCAAAACACTGCATTTTAAGTTCTCTCCTGAATCTTACAATACCTACCATTATTACTTTCTGGTTCATGAACGTCATAAAGAGCATAAACAAGCAGTAACAGCATTTGAAGACAAGCTCAGGAAGAGACCACAAATAGTTTTAGTTCTGACTGAAGTTCAGAACAGCCTCCTGAGCACCTACAGGAGAACACTCACCTCTCCCACACAGCAGCGAGAGAGGCACTGCTGCCACAGCAGGTATCTCATTGTTTGAACAGAAGTTCTATGGCATGGTGACCTCTTTGATGCTGTTTTTATCCTACCCTTTAGGAAGAGGAGATGGAAAAATGTCCATTTGAGTACAATTTGTTTCTTCTGAAAAATCAGAAGTGGCAGAGCACCCACTCCATCTCCAATGTCACAGCCAGCAGTGGAAGCCTCCATTCAATAGTCCTATTTTCTCCATCCTTGGTGCTGAACAGCTCTATGGTATCACCCCAATTAACATCCAGTTAAACAACATGGGTGATTTACCCAAAGACACAAAATTTATCTATTTACACAAATACAACTGCTTTCCCTTCTTAAAGAAAATATATAATATATGCAGCTGTAACTGAGATGCTTGCAAAGAAATCTTTCAAACTTACAGGTCCAAGTTGTCTACTTTTAAATAAACAAAACTAAATAGATTTTATTCTTGCAAAGCTCTATTTTGTAATGTATATGGTAGAGATCACTTTATATGCAACTAGCTTGATAAGATATTGAGTATATTAAAAGAGATTAATAAATTCTGCAAACCTGCTGCCTTAAAAATAAAGGACACTAACTAATACCACAGAAACTAATTTGAAGGAACTGTGACCTGAAAAGTGACAAAAGGACTTTTCTCTCTTCTTCTTGGACCCTCGTTGAAGAAAAAGAGAAGTTTAATCTAATGTAAATATGTTATTTCATTGTAGAAGAGATAGTTGTTACCTATATATATGTATGTAAACAAACCTTGTAAGTATTTACCCCTTCCCCCAATGCTGAGTAGTTGTGTTTTGTCTGAAAATCCTCTCACACTGAGGCAAATTGTGGGAGGGGGGCTTGGACTTGGAAATTGGATTTTTGAGGGTCTCAAACCACCACAAGATTGCAGTACTAAAATACTAAAATTCTGCCTGTCCTATAGAAAATAATAGCCCTTAAAACACAAAGGTGGAAGGGGAGCTTCTTACAAATGCCCTGCAAAACATATGGAACCTAAATGTTCTGGAGTTTTACATACTCCTGTTGAGCAGAATTTAGGCAAGGAGGCAGTGCACCCTGGCTCTGCTACATGAGTTAAGCACCAAGTCCATTTCCCATTCAGCCATCTGGATTTTTGGCTGTACATCAGTGCTGTAGGGGAAGGAAATGTGTGAATCCAAGAGGGAGGAGACCACAAGAGCAGAGAATGTGATGGCATAAAAAGCTCCTTCCAAGTGTGTGCCTGTATCACAACCAGCAGAAAGAGGAACACCCATTTCCTATGAGCACAAGCACCTGTGAACATTTCTTTGTGGAAGCCTCCCCACAGCTGCAGATCACTTCTCTGCAGGATCTCAGGAGGCCCTGATCATTTGTCAGACTTTTTAGATTTATCTTGAAAGAGACTTTTGCTCCTCAACCAGCAAGGACTGGATTCAACTAGTGCTTGGTTCTGAACATGGTGTTGCTGTAAGGTTTGTGCCAAAGTCCTAAGCTGAGATTCATCAATGCACACTTTAAAATATCCCATTTGATTAAAAGAAAAAATAACATTACTTTACTGTTCCTGGGTTTAAAGGAGTTTAGCCCAAATAACTATACAGTACACTAAAACTTTGTTCTAAATACAACTGGTTGCAGTGGGAAGTTTCCTCTGCTATATGATCTTCACCCACTTCTGAAAATTATTTGCAGAGATGAATTTCCTTTTTACAATGGGATTTTGTGGTAACAGAAATGGAATGAGGTAGTATCAGCACACCACCCCTACTTGTAGAGCTCATATCTGAAGATGGACAGAATAAAGTTCTGAAAAAACACTTAACTAATAGGATTCTTATATGGGACTAATCAGGACATATTTTTCATGCTCAAACACTAACAGATAATGAGATTTATGTTTTGAGTGGCATTTTTTGAAGCCAGAAACCAGGGAATTTGGTTCTTCATAATTTATCTGTTCTCCTCATTGGTAAAGTCCAACTCTTAGGATGCTGATTTTTCTACAGACCAATATCCTTTTTCTAGGCTTCTAAACCTCTTCAGCCAACAGTGAAGCAGTTTCTCACAGAAATCCAAAACTGAAGAATGATCTTTCTCTAGATAATGCCTCTGAACGTGCCAAGTTCCTTTCTCAGTTACCTGTCTATGACTTCATGGGGTTTGAATGGGTCAGATTTAGCAGCTTGTATTACAAAAGAGTTATTCCTGAAACCTAAAGATTTTTTAAAGCTGCTACTTAACTAAGCTGTTTTAAACATCTCAGAGTAGACATGAAGAAGTAAGAAATATTAGAATTCACAGTGATGAGACCTCGTTATCACTAAAGACTTAAACCAAATTCCCTTTGAAAATTTTTAGTATTTTCTTATTTTCCAGTAGTTCCTTAATATTTGCAGGATCAAGACTTATGGTCAGGTATAAGTATTTAGTATTTTGACCTATTTCAATGTTGCAAACTTTCAAATATTTTTACTTCTGTTAATCAGAGAGAAAATGTGCAAACCATCAGTGACAAGGTCCCTGAGTAATGGAAAACTGCACACATTTCTCTATTTTGATTGGCACACAAATAAGGCAAAAAATGGGGCCTAATGCCTGCCTCAGAAGAGTATGCTCAGCTTCACCATCCTGTCAATAATGACTTCATCCTTCATTTGCACCAGGAATTCTGGCTCCCAGGATTTTCTAGCTAATGTGAAGACATTCAGGGTAGCAAAAAAACCCGAGTATGAGGAGCTTCAGAAGAATCTCAAGCAGTCAATGCTCAGGCCCTTTGAATGGTTAGATTCCATCACCAAAACTCTTCCTCTCTACTCAAGAACACGGAAACACAAAGTCCTTGCAAGTTAGACCAAAGGTATCAAACATGGATGCAGAAGAGGGATCTTAAAACTAGGAAAAATATATTAGTTTTGACAGAATATTTTTCCAGGCTGTATTTTTTATTTGAGGCCCAAAGACTTCCTAAGTCAAATGCAATGTCTTTCTATCATTTAGTAGTCCTTTATGGAACGTGCTTAGCTTCCTTCCTCAAATGCAGCAGACCAGTTCCTCTGTCAGTGAGATCCACCACCCTCCACATCACCTCCTCTTGAGAACAGCACCAGGCAGCTCCTGCCAGTGCCCTGTAGAGCTTGAACTGAGAAAACAATGACCAGCATTTCCTTCTCACATTCTCCATGAACA